>NC_090930.1:1013383585-1018383585 GCF_040938575.1 Ambystoma mexicanum | reverse complement strand
ATTGAACGCAAAGAGGGCTGAACCGAACAACCACAAACAACCTTGTTTGGTAGAAGAGGAAGAGCTTCGATCTGTTGAGACTGACCATCCGCATGTAAACGCGAGAGAGTATCAGCCGGAACTTGAGCTTTAGCAGGACGGTATGTAATAACAAATTGGTATTTTGAAAAGAATAAATGCCACTGCGCCTGTCTATCTGTAAGACATTTCATAGATTTGAAGGCTAACAGACTGCGGTGATCAGAGTATACCGTTACAAGGTGTTTAGCCCCCAAGAATGCGTCTCTGATGGCTAAAAGTTCACGTTCTGTGATGGAATAATTCTTTTCATAAGCTGTCAATTTACGAGAGAAATAGGCAACAGGATGAATCTCTCCCGAATGCGGACAAGTTTGAGACAATACCGCCCCAATGGCATAACCTGAAGCATCAGCTTCAACAAAAAAAGGAAGCTCGGGATCAGGATGTTTGAGGACAGGAGCGGAAGTGAAGGCTGATTTTAATTGATCAAAGGCTCCCTGAGCTTCTGAAGACCATACAAATGGTACTTTGACACTTGTCAGAGAGGTAAGTGGTGCAGATATTTCAGAAAACCCATTGATGAAGCGTCTATAAAAGTTTGCAAATCCCAGGAATGATTGTAATGATTTGACTGAATTGGGCACAGGCCATTCCAAGATCGCACTAATTTTGGATTGACTCATGCGCACACCATTGTTAGTAAGATCATATCCCAGAAATTCCACCTCTGAGGCATGAAATATACACTTTTCGGCTTTAACGAACAATCTATGTTCTCTCAGACGTTGGAGTACTATCTTGACATGTTTTTCGTGGTCTTCCTGGTTTTGAGAATAAATCAAAATATCATCCAGGTAGACGACAACAAATTGATCAAGAATGTCGTAAAACAGATCGTTCATGAAAGCTTGAAAGGTGGCCGGGGCATTACATAAGCCAAAAGGCATGACAAGATATTCAAACAGACCATAACGTGTTTTAAATGCGGTCTTCCATTCGTCCCCCTCTCTCATGCGGACGAGATTGTAAGCTCCTCTAAGATCAAGCTTAGTGAATATTTTGGAAGAACCCAACTGGTCAAGAAGGACAGAAATCAGAGGAAAAGGATACTGGTTTTTAATGGTTGCTGCATTCAATACACGATAATCTATACAAGGACGTAGATCCCCTTCCTTCTTAGGGACAAAGAAAAGTGGTGATGAAATAGGTGATTTGGAAGAACGAATAAATCCCATGGACAAAGCCTTGTCTATGTAATCTTTAAGAACTTCGTCTTCTTTGAGAGTGAGGGAGTACACTCTGCCGGATGGTATTTTTACTCCCGGAATTAGGTCTATTGGACAATCATAAGCTCTATGTGGAGGTAGAGTCTCCGCCATCCCTTTGTCAAAAACATCTGTATAATCTGTATATTACGAAGGTATCACAGAGGATACATTTTTAGAGACAGCTCCGATATGCATAGTAGGTGAAACTAGCGCCCTGACTGGACTATCATGGGTAATACCGAGTAATGTAGTACATCGAGTATTGCACATATTGGAAGGGAACTGAATCTGAGATGTCGACCAGTCGATGGCAGGATTATGAAGTTTCAACCATGGAATGCCCAGAATGACTTTGTAAGATGGTGCTTTAATAATATCAAATGATATGTCTTCAGTATGGCCTTCGTCAGTACTCATATGGAGTGGATCTGTTTGGTGAGTTACCATTCCTGAGACAAGAAGTGAACCATCCACTGCATTCACTGTTTCAGGGATAGTTTTCCGAACTAATGGTATTTTTGACATGGTGGCAAAACATTGATCAACATAATTACCTGTTGCACCTGAATCAATCACAGCTGTAGTTTGGAATGAAGCACCATGATCTAAAGAAAATGTAACAGGTAGGCGAACTAAATGACTTGGATTCTGTACTGTAGAGTCCAAGGGTGAGTTTCCCGACATAGGGACTCTGTCTACTGTCGGGATTTGGCGTTTCCCGCCTTTCTTTTAGGTTTTTTGGTACACTCAGGTAACAAGTGATCAGAGGCCCCACAATACATGCAGAGATTGTGTGATCGACGATATTCTCGTTGAGCAGGGGTAAGCGGTCCCCTAATCACCCCAATCTGCATAGGTTCAGGCGCAGGGGATGACGAAGATGAGGCCTCTGCTGCAACCGAACTGAACAATGCTGTTTTCTTTTCGCCGCGTTTTTCAGACTTACGAACATCAATCTGAAGGACTAAATCTAGTAGTTCCCCGAATGCTGCGGGAACCACAGGAACAGTGGAGAGGATGTCCTTTAGTTCATCTGAGAGGCCTTGATAGAAGACAGCTGTCTTCTTTTCTTCAGGCCAGTCAGTCTCTGCTGCTAACTGATTGAATCGTGCCAAATAAACCAATAAAGAATTGTTTCCTTGTCGATGTTTTAAGAGTTCCAGATCAGTAGCTCGAGTAGTATAACGTGTATCAAATACTTTACTCATCATAGCAAGAAGGGCATCACAATTGTAAAGAACATGACTATTAGATTCCAACAACGGGTTAGCCCATGCGGCTGCAGTGCCTCCCAAATGAGACAAAATAAAAGCCGCTTTGGTTGTAGATGTGGGAAATGAGGCGGAGCGACACAGAAAATGCAATTTGCATTGATTGATGAGGGTTCTGTATTGTTTAGGGTCGCCTAAGAAGCGCTCAGTAGGGGCTAGCGGGAACTGGGTTGTAAGCATGATCAGATTTGATTCCTGCTGTGGAGGTGGAAACCCTGAACCGGATGCTGTAGCTCCGGCACCAGCCATCTGTGACGCTGGTGTGGTAACCAAAGACTGAATGGCGTCCATGCGTTGGCGCAGTGCTTCTTGTGCATTGGTCAAATCGGTACGTAGATCCGTGACCATTTGCACGATTTGATTCAAAGCATCACTGGCCTCTGGACATTTTTAAGGCTGCTAATTCTGTTACTCACCACTCCGAATAGGTCGAAGATGCGGAGAACACGACCTTGGAGGTGTTGGTAGTATAGAATTCCGAATTCAGCCTTCCATCCCAGCTCCCCTGAGTACAAGACTCAGGCTTCCTCAAAGAGGGGCTCTTTTCCACAATGTACCTCTCTGCTGTTTTAGTTAGAACAGACAGGGGTGTCAATTGAGTAAAAGAGCGGAGAGAACACACACCGCCAATACCAATGCTGCAAAAGAATACCAAGATATTAGACAGTGTTGATGTGTTGATGTTAAACAAGTGATTAGAACAGTAAAAATGATTGGACAACTACCTATATGGATATTGGAGTGGAGTTGCGTTTCCCCGGGATAATCTACAAAGAATAACACGAATGAGTGGAATAAATCTAAATCAGTATCGGTTCCCACTTTAGCTATAGAATTGATAACAACTGACCTGAGTAAAGATAAATGAAGTAAGAGGAGTGCAGGATTGTAAGAGGAGTCCAGGATTCTGAAGACAACGACAGGAGAAAATAACAAACAGGGAAGTTAGTATAGGTAAGTAACCCCGAACGGCACGAGGGACGCACTAGGGTCGGGTTGGTGCAGTTCAGGAAAGCGTTCAAATGCACTGAAAAGCAATCTCACAGGAAAGTCACTCAATGTCCCAGAATCCAACAGAAGACAATGTCCATGGAAGACAATAGATATGTACCTGAGTACACGGGTATAGTTGAGTAGTTGTTGAGATGATCCGAATGTAGACAACAAAATTGGTGTGCAGAGCGGCAACCAGGGAAGAACCGAAAGACACAGATGAGTATCGTTCCGAGTCTTAATAACCAGACGATCACAACAGGAACAAGGGAGAAGACGAAGCAATCCAAATTTCAGGCAAAAGGTAAAAACCAGGAGTTCAGATAAGGATTCGTGTAGGGAGACACGAAGAGGAAACGGATGAAACCGCGTGTAGCTGGTAACGCTAATTAGCAGCAACGAGCCCCTTGGAAGACGGTGGTTTTATAGTCGTAAGAGGGGCGTGGCTTGCAGTATGTCTTCCACGTACAAGGCGTGTCAGGTGACCTGGAGTGCGTCGACGTTTGTACAGACGCCATGGTAGCTTGTACCTGGACCATAGAGGAGCATGTAAAGAAGTTGTATTCTGCAAGGATGCCGGCGGGGAAGTCTGAAGTGTAACATGGAGTCACTCATGACAAGTCTACATGATCGCACTGAACACAGCTTCATCTTTCCATCATTTGTCAATCCGCTACGACAAAATGAAATTTACGAAATTCACATTGAAAATGAAACTAATAGATTGGAGCCTCTAATTCTAAACAGAAATAATGTTCTACGCCTTTTTGGAGCAATACCGCAATTGAAGAAAATAGCATCAAAAGACATTGACTTCACAATATTCAAAGATGACCTAAACTTAGATAAGATTGTCATAGAGCTGGCGGACCCAAACAACCAGGAACTGATATTATCAAGTCGTGCCCAGCTACAAAAACTTGTCTTCACCTGCTGGGCTGCCACAACCACAAGAATACCTACTAAACAGAAATACAGACACACTTCAGACAGAGACTACAACCGGCAACATCAATCAAGACCACAAACGTCCAACTGCGCTGCCGATCACACCGGAGCCGACAGAAAGTGGAGCCGATCACCACAAACACAAAAATCATGCAGAGATGAAAGACCGATCGGAAGAACCTATAATTCTGAAACCTCATTCACAGGAACCGCATTTTTAGAAGACTCAATGATCTCCCACTCATAACAATCAACAAACCTGGGATACACGTGGTCACTTTGCTCGTGGAACACCAGAGGAAACTTGCATCTCTTCACAAATCCGTCCAAAGACCTTGAACAATACCAAATCATATGCCTTCAGGAAACTTGGCTCAGCGAACCTCCAGCCTGTGATGACTTCCTCACCTTTCTCAACCCTGCCATTGTCAAAAATCAAGGAAGACCAGCATCAGGGCTCTTGACCCTAATCAAGATAAATCCCCACTGCACAGTAATGAGCACTGAAAACATCAATCCATGGATCCAATTAATAAAAATAATGTGCACCAAGATCGACTCACACGATGAAAAAAAAAACGGCACAACAGTTATAATCTTAAATCTATATTGGAACCCTACAGCAATATCAACGGAAGCATTAATCGGTGGCGTGTTCTTGGCAATCGACAAGGCCATGACAAACCACTAGCTACCAGAAATAATAATCTGTGGGGACCTGAATATCAAACTATACAACCAAATTGGATCCCTCCGAACTCAGTCACATCTTGCTCCGAAAGCAAAGAACTGGATGAACGAAATTACAAATCGCAATCTCATCCTTCTGAACCATGCAAGGAACAACTCTGTAGCCTACACGCCAACCTGGACTAGAGGATCATCAAACGCAATCATTGATTACATATTCCTATCATACAACCGACATGAATCTGTCAATCGCACAAACGATTATAACTGATAAGTGACCACAACCTACTCACTGTCCACTCCGGGCCAATAACTCAGCAAAGTGAACCAGTACCAACAGTCTCTGTGGAACTCGACGGCACAACATCAAGACTAAGGATTCCACAATCAGCCATGGCAAACTTACCGAAGAAACTCCATGATGCCCCTCTAACAGATTCCGAGAAACTGAACTATGAGTGGATTCTACTCCCTTTCCGGCAAACTCTCAAAAACCGCCCACACATAGATCATCGCAATACATACAGCCAAGAAATAGCTGATAGGAAAAAATGCTTAAATCGATCAATACGACGTTTAAAGAAAACAACATCTGCAGAAAACAAGAAACCGACCAAAAATCTGAAACAGAAATACGCAAACTGGAGAAAATCACAACAAAAAATCATCCAACAAGCAGATGCAGAAAACATAATGAAACTACACAAGACCCACAATACGAGAGAGCTCTGGAACTTGCTCAACAACAATCTGCAAAAACAGCACAAACTGACAGCAAATGTTCCACAGGAAATTTGGATTATGCATTTTTCGACCATTTATGGAACGCGAAAAAAGCAACCCCAAATCCAAATGCCCACAAACGAACTGAAATGGCATGTAAATGCAGAATTTGAAGACTTCATGCAGCTCATCAAGAACCTGAACACGTCTAGAGCGTCTGGCCCTGACGGACTGTCTAATGCTGTCATCAAGCAAGACCCGCCAGCCTGGGCGAACTTCATGTGCCATATCACAACTTTGGTAAACACACTCAACCGAATACCAAACTCTTGGAGGTCGGCATTAACTGTTCCAATTCATAAGCAAGGACCAAGAGAAGAACCACAAAATTTCGCCCAATTGCCTTAATAGACCCGCTTGGGAAGCTATTCGCCTCAATACTTCTGAAACAACTAACTGCGTAGGCACTCGAAAACAACAAATTCTCAGTAAGGCAAACAGGTTTCACAGCCAACGTCAGAAACAAATCTTAATCTCATACTACTCCAACTAATAAAGCATGAAGCCATCAACTCTCACACTACAATACACGCAGCATTCATTGATTTAAAGATGGCCTTCGATGCGATTTCACGCCAAAAACTATGGTCAAAACTCAGAGCATGGAACTGCCCATCGAACATCCATGAACCAATCATTCTCCTCTATTCAGAAACCACCATAAAAGTGAGATTATCAAAACAAGGAGTCACCACCAACGCAATTTCAACAGTAAATGGCCTAAAGCAAGGCTGCCCCTTGGCAGCAACTCTCTACAACCTGTTCACGGCAGACATTGAGGAACACCTAAGATCCAACAAAACCAATCCACCAAAAATAAACTCTACACCAGTCCTTGCGATGCCATATGCAGATGATATTGTTTTGTTCGACAAAACACCCACTGGACTTCAAGCATCTCTGACAGCCCTGAGTAGCTATATGGACAAAAACGAACTAACGATCAACATCGGGAAAACCAAGACAATGACCTTAGCCAAATCATTCACAAAAAAACCACACAAGACGAGTTTCAACATCAATGGGAACCAAATAGAAAACGTGACAACTCAAATATCTTGGTGCCCCAATTAACCAATCAAAATCGGAGGAACAATGGATTGACAAAATCGAACAAACCGCACAAACTCTAGCAAGACAAGGATGTATACTTCACAGGAAATACGGCCGGTTTCCATTCAAACCTATCATTGCCTACTACAGACAGACGTACATCCCTATACTAACATATGGAACAGAAGCAATGCTGAACGCCCGCACAATAAACTGGATGAAATTTGAAACAATTTTCTGGCGTAAAATTCTCCACTTACCACAGTCATATCCTATGCCAAGAATCCGCTATGAAATGGCAACGCAGTCAATTGAATCCATTGTACTATGGAAAACACTTGATATCTTCCGAAAAATACTCACCGACCAAAAAACCCCAGCTATCCAAATCCTCCGAGCCCAGGCTAATACCTTCAACAACACGGTATTACAAAAATGGAAACATTCAATGAGGAAGGAAATGGAAAACGAAGACATCACAGAAGAACAGCTAATTCTCCAGCATGGGGTCTGGCATGGATTCACATGCTCATGAATATTCCCCGTCGTAAGGCTGGGAATCCTCGGTAAAGAAAAAATCAGTATCAGTTTCGTTTCTGATCTTTCTTTCTTAGTAGTAACCAATCACTGATCTCTGGGTCATACTGCCCCCAGCCAATGACTGCCCTCTCCCTAAGCCCCGCCTCTGGCAGCCAACCTCAGATTTTTACCGCACGCTCAAGTGTTGGGAGTCCTCGTGTTTAGCTCTCAAGTTTTTGACGGCGTTTTTATGTTTTTTCAGGAGAATTTCTCAATTTTTCGGTTTAATCGAGCCTCAAGCTCCATCGTTTGTACTTCCGATAACGGGGACCCGTTTTGGAATTCTTCTACGCCCCTCAAGGGTGTAGTTTTCGTCGAGTTTACACTTCTTGGAGGATTCCGGAAGAGCTGCGGCCTACCTCAAGGACATGGCCCAGGACAAAGGGAGCTCGACACCCGGATCCAAGCTGTTCAGGAACTGCCCTGGATGCGGATTATATAACGTTTTCAAGGAGGACGAGCATTCGCGATGTCTCTACTGCCTCCATGGGGACAAGACGGACGTGGAGAAGGACTGTGCGTTCTGCAAGAACCTTTCGGAACGGACCAAACAAGATCGTTGTTCCTGCCTCGCCACCTGGCTGGAGAAGGGCACAGCAAGTGAGAAGGCGAAGAAGAAGTCTGAGCGGGCTTCTAAGTCCTTTGAGGGCGCCCCGGCGACAGGGGCCCAACAGAAGGCCAAGCACCGCGAGTCCGCAGGCTCCGGGAGCACCGAAAGGTCGGGCTCTTCCGTTGCCAAGCAGGGCGCTACTTCCCCGGCACGTTTGACCACGAGCCAGGGCTCTGGGTCGGGGAAGAGGAAGTCCGAGAACCCGGGTAGGCCGCTGGAGCAGACCCGGTCGATCTCGAAGGGGGAGCGAGGCATTGACCCTCCCCCCAAGGCGAAGGCCCAGGACGCACCTAAGGTGGCGAGGGCCTTGATCCACCCGGCTAAGGCCTCTACCGAAGTGGTCTCTGCGACCCTGGCGGAGCTGGCTGAGACTACGCCAATGGAAATGGCCTCTGGGCCCAGAGTATCCCTACCACCGCGGAGGGAATCCTCTTTCCAGCCCATCGCTAAGACCCCCGTGAAGCCCCCGGCTGAAAAAGAGGGGGGGGGGCGGTGGCCGTTACAGACTCGCAATCAACCTCTGAGGAGGAACTGGTGGAGACCGAGAAGGGCCTCAACGAAAGGTCCATAGGCCTCAACAAGAGGTTCATAAACCTCAACGAGAGGTTCGAGAAGGTTCGATCCCAGGGGACGGTCCCTGCTGACGTGATCGAAGATAGCGACGAGGACGACGAACAGGGCCCACTGGAACGGCCATCCCGTCCGTCGCATTCATTGCCTGAGCCCCAGGATAGCTTGGCGGCCATTTTGTTGGCAATCCAATCCTTATGTACCGAGATAAGGACGAGATTACCACGCACCCCGATGGAGGAGCCAGAACCAGGCCCGTCGGGAAGCCCTCCGAAAAAGCGGAGGAGAGTCCACCCCGCTCCGCCCTTCGTGCCTGCGAGACCGGTGGACCCCTCATCCCCCTCGCCGGGAGAGGATATGGTGACGGGGACGAACGATGACGGTGGCGATGACACAGCAGACATCACATCGTCAGCCCCCCCCCGCGGGCCTCCCCAGCCGACAAGGTTGGCTCTTTCCACGCCATAACCAGGGCATCCAAGCTCTTCCAACTCTGCCCTGAAGAACAGAAAAAGGAGGGTTTCTGTACCAACGACGAGAGGCTAAGAGGAAGACAGTCCTTGCGGTGCCTTTACTCGACGACATCTGGGACGAGGGGCTTGCTGTCCTCAAGAACCCTACCACGACACCCGCCAAGAGGGACAGGTATGAGAAGTACCGAGTCCCCGATGCCGCCCCCTTGTGCCTCAGGGCCCAGCCCACGCCGGACTTGGTCGTCTCGGCAGCGGCTAAGAAGAAGGCAGCGGGCGCGGCGGCTTCAACTTCCACTTCCCCGCCGGACAGCGAGGGTAAGAAGTTGCACTCTATGGGACAACGAGTCATCTCGTCGGCAGCGACGACGATTAAGGCAGCCAATGCCTTAGCGATCGTGGCCCGCTACGACAGGGAGCTCTGGTTCAAGATAGCTCCCCTGCTAGATTTCCTGCCTGATGACAAAAGGGCGGAGGCCCTAGAAATTCTGCAGGAGGGCGAGGTGGTGTCGGATCACGCCATTACGGTGGCAACGGACATTGCCGATACCGGATTTCGCCTACTGGGCAACAGAGTTTGCCTCCGACGACGAGGATGGCTCAAAGCGACAGACTTTTGCCAGGACGTCCAGACCAGAGTGTTGGACATGCCGTTCGACGGCAACAACCTCTTTTGTAAGGCGGTGGATGAGTCTCTACAGGCCATCAAGACCGACTCGGAGACGGCCCGGGCCCTTGGGGTGCTTCAGCAGCAATGGCCCTTTCGGAGCTCTGGAGGCAGACAGGGTGCCTCCAAAGGATCCAGCGGTGGCTCCTCCACCTACCGTCAGGCGGCCCGCTCCTCTTCCTAGGAGGCCTACAGAGGTCGCGGCAAGCAAGGTGGTTCCCGCCGTCGTCGCCAAGGAGGCCAAGGAGGCCAAGGCGGCAAGGCCGCTTCCAAGCAAGACTGACCCGGCCGTGTGGTCAGGCCCCCACCGAAGCACCCCTGTGGGAGGCCGACTGACTAAGTTTGTCAGGGTGTGGGAGTCCATCTCCACCGATCGTTGGGTGTTGGACACCCTGGCCAACGGGCACTCGCTGGAATTCCTAAAGAAGTGCCCTTGCATTCCTCCCGTGGCCAGGAAGGAGATTCACATCCCTCAACTGCTGTTGGAGGTAATGCTCAAGAAAGGTGCCATCGAGCTCGTCCCCAGGAGGCTTCGGGGCTCCGGAGTCTACTCAAGGTACTTCCTCGTCAGAAAGAAGACAGGCGGTTGGCGCCCCATCCTATACCTGCGTCGGTTAAACAAAGACATCAAGGCGCAGAAATTCAGGATGGTTACCCTCCAGCATGTACTGGGACAGCTGGAGGAAGGCGACTTCCTATCGTCGCTGGACCTGGAGGATGCTTACTTCCACATCCTCATTCTAAAAAGGCACAGGAAGTTCCTCAGGTTTGTGGTTCAAGGACGCCACTACCAATTCAGAGCCCTACCGTTTGAATTAAAGTCGGCACCCAGGGTTTTCACCAAGTGCCTGGCACCAGTGGCGGCGTGGCTGCGCCTGCAGGGGATCCACGTCTACCCCTACCTGGACGACTGGCTAATCCGGGCAAGGTCAAGGGAACTCGCCGTCGATCATACGGCAAGGACCATCCGGTTGCTCACGGAGCTGGGGTTCTCCATCAACTACCCCAAATCCCACCTGGTTCCGTCGCAAGTAGCACTGTTTTTGGGGGCGAAGCTCGATACAGTGGAGCAATTGGCCTCCCCTTCAGAGGAGAGGACTAAAACCATCCTGGGCAAGGTACGGCGACTGTTAGCCACGGACGTGGCCAGGGTGAGGTCCATCAAGTCCCTTCTCGGGATGATGTCCTCATGCATCTACCTTGTACCCCTTTGCAGACTTCGGATGCGTCCGCTACAGGAGTTCCTCGACGCCCGCTGGTTTCAGGCGGGGGCTGCTTCGAGGACAGGATCCCCCTCGACGAGGAGTTCCGTCGGGCCATCCTATGGTGGGGCACCCGGGCTCACCTCACGACGGGCACCGACTTTCAAACCCCAGCGTTTCAGGAGACGGTGACTACGGACGCCTCTCTGGAGGGTTGGGGGGCCCACACCGGAGATCTCCACGCAAGAGGCCTTTGGCTCCCGGAGGAGAGGTCTCTTCAAATTAACATCTTGGAGCTACGTGCAGTGTTCTGGGCGCTCAAGTCGTTCCTCCCGTCCCTCAAGGACAAAGTGGTGAGGATCTTCACTGACAACACCACCACGATGTTCTACATACGGAAGCAGGGGGGCACCAGATCCCCAGCCCTATCCAAGGAGGCCCAGGATCTGTGGTATTGGGCCGTCGCCCAGGGGATGTTTCTGGTTCCCTTCCACCTGGCAGGAATAAAAAACACCATCGCCGACTCACTCAGCAGGGTGCTGCGCTCGTGCCACGAGTGGGAACTGCGCCAGGATCAAGTGCATCGACTCTTCCAACGATGGGGCAAACCCCAAATCGACCTGTTCGCGACGGCGATGAACTCCAAGTGCCAGAGGTTCGCCAGCAGGTTCCCACAGCCGAGGAGCATGGGCGATGCTTTCTCGTTCCCTTGGGACGGCCTGTTTCTATACGCGTTTCCTCCATTGCCGTTGCTGCTCCGCCTCATCAGCCAGCTCAAGAAGTCCAGGTGCAGGATGGTCCTCGTCGCACCGGCGTGGCGGAGGCAGCTCTGCTTCCCGGACCTTCTGGACTTGTCAACGTCCCCACCAGTCAGGCTGCCGGCGGATGCGGATCTTCTCTCCAGAGAAGGAGGCGCCATTCTACACCACGACCCACAGTCACTGAACTTGCAGGCCTGGCTCCTGCAGCACTAGAGTTCAGAGGGTACGGTATCTCGGCTGAGTGCAGAGAGGTTCTTGCAAAGGCCAGGGCGTCCTCAACTCTCAAGTGTTACGGTCATAAGTGGAAGAGGTTCTCTGTCTAGTGCCGTGCACAGAAGATTAACCCTCTGCGGATTACGGCCCATCAAGTGCTGCCGTACTTACTGTCGCTGGCCAAAGCTGGACTGGCTCACGCCTCCACAAAAATACATCTGGCTGCCATCTCCCGCTATACCAGGACTACGGGACGGGCGTCCTTGTGGTCTCATCGCCTGGTAAAGGAATTTATGAAGGGGCTATTCCGATCATTCCCACCGGTGAAGGCCCCTGCGCCGGCGTGGGAACTTAATGTGGTGCTGACCAGGCTCATGGGAGCCCCATTCGAGCCTATGCATTCGGCGCCTTTGAAGTTCCTGTCATGGAAGACAGCGTTCCTCGTGGCCATCACCTCTGCACGACGAGTGGGAGAGATTCAGGCCCTATCTTGCAAGCCTCATACTTGACTTTCCATGACACAAGGGTTGTGCTTAAGACGCAATGTACTTCATGCTCCAAGATATGCGCCTGGTTGCCCTCAGGCCTAGCGCGTTATACAAATAAAACAAATACAAATACACCCCTCTTTCATGCCCAAGGTGCCGTCGGACTTCCACCTCAACGAGCCCTTGGTGCTACCAGTTTTCTTGCCGAGAGGACTTTGCACTCGCTGGATGTAGCTAGAGCGCTGAAGTTCTACGTGGACCGCACGAAGTGTTTTCGGAAGACGTCACAGCTATTCGTGAACTTTGGGTCTGTGAATCAAGGGAAGGCTCTCTCGAAGGCTTCCATTTCCAGATGGCTCTCCGGCTGATCATGCATTGTTCCTGTCTGGCGTGCCTCTGCTGGACATCTGCAGGGCTGCTACGTGGAAGTCGACGCACACCTTCACAAGATTCTACTGCGTCGATCGGGACTCCAGGGCAGGCCAAGCAATGCTGCGCAACCTGTTCGCTTAAGGTGAGCCTGGTGAGGCGGTAAGAGATGCTTAATGTTGAGTTGCTGTATTGCTTATTGTTGAGCCTGTTGCCTCCTCCCGTGGTTGTGCGTGTGTATACTGCTATGTATTCTTTTATTAATGAGCATGTGAATCCATGCCAGACCCCATGCTGGAGAAGGAACAAGTTACTTACCTGTAACTGTTGTTCTCCAGCATTGGTCTGGCATGGATTCACATGCAAACCCTCCCTCCTACCCCTCTGCGGCTCTTCACTTGGTCATACTGCCACTTGGCGTGCTACCAAATCTGAGGATGGCTGCCAGAGGCGGGGCTTAGGGAGAGGGCAGTCATTGGCTGGGGGCAGTATGACCCAGAGGTCAGTGATTGGTTACTACTAAGAAAGACAGATTAGAAACGAAACTGATACTGATTTTTTCTTTACCGAGGATTCCCAGCCTGACGACGGGGAATATTCATGAGCATGTGAATCCATGCCAGACCCATGCTGGAGAACAACAGTTACAGGTAAGTGACTTGTTCCCTCTCCGCCCACAACATGCAAAAATAAAAGTTCTTCAGAATGACTGGATAAGAACTATTCAAAAGAAGAAAGTCTACAAACAGAATCTTCATTGCACAAAAGACAACAGGAAAATCCATGAACTACCACAATACCTTCAAATCTTTCCAGACCAGAGCATTAGAACAACATTCTTAAGCGTGCGCCTGAACATTCTACCCACAAACTCATACCTATCAACAACAAGACAGATCGATGTCACAAACTACTGTCGATTTTGCAAGGATCAAGCCATCCCAGAAACTATATTCCATCTCGTTATGGAATGTCAGGCACTCTCTTCTCAACGCAAATAATTTGGAGCGTACTTCCAACTCTCAGAACAACAAATGAACACTCAAGAAAGATGGACCGCCTTACTTAGTGGACATATAAATACACTTACACAATCACTCTTTTCCTAAGCACCATTTTGGAACTGAAGAAAAGATCACCGTGAGATTAATTCTAATTCATTAGCTCCTACCATCCACAGATCACAACGAAAATGATGAAAAAGTTTACAAACAAACTAAATCATCCGAAAAATAAATAAGCCATTTTTATTTGCACACACATGTGCAGGATGTTTTTGCTTTCAATGTTTAAAAATCCTGTTTTCCATGTCACAGGGACCTTTGATTCCTCTATCTTTTGTAAATTAAACTGCTGCTTGTCCATTGGTAATGACAGGTAGGCCCCTTTCCAAATGGCTCTTTAACTTTACGTGAAAAACAAAAGCAAAAGCCAAGCCGTTTTTGTTGCAGTGTTTAAATGCCTGCCATTCAATGTGAAAGGATCTTCTGTTTGGGGCCTTTAAAGCACCCCACAAATGTTTTTGTTTTCTTTTTTCACAGGGAATAAAACCTATGTCAGTTGAGCAATTGCTACTTCATTATAACTTGATTATATTCTACGACTGACCTATTGCAATTAGTAACCGTGAGATAATGACACAGCATCTTTTAGTGATCAACCTCTTCATTGTTAGTCTGCTAAGTTTGGTACAGTGTGAGAATTATTAAAGGGGAAATTTGGTTAGAAACTATATTGGCCCAATCGATCGGCATGTATTTTTGAACATACACCAATCAATCTTTAAAAAAAATCCAATGCATTTTACCTTAGTTTATCTCACATTTACGCATGCAAAAATGTTTGGCCGGATGACCAGGGCCCTCATGAGTCCTTCTGGGTCGTGGCCTTGCCTACCCAATCTCCTTCAGCCTCCGCCCGCTCCTAGCACTTGCCTTGGCACCCACTGGCCTATGCCATCACAGGCCTGCACTTATTTATTGGCAGTTGACCACTCTCACCAAATCACTTAACAGCTGCTTATTCCCTAGCACTTCCCTCTGTGGTACTCCTAGCACTTAGACCCCACTCCATTATCCCTTCTCTCTCTCTCTGCACTTGCACATTCTGAATGCTCACAAGGCCTAGTAGGTCCGCCTCTGTCTTTGATTGTTATATTGCTTTTCATTCCCATGTTCCCTTGCTGTTGCCCTGTGAGCACTTTGAAACACAATTTACTTGATGTATAAGCGCCTTAAAACTTAAAAATGTACAAATGCACAATAAATAAAATAAATAAATCTTATCCGTTGATCCATCGCCCTGAATTCAAGCGTCCTCGTGGCAGTAATTGAGATCACCCGCCCCTAAAACTGACATCACTAGACGCTCACGCCCCTTTTAACAATGCCAATGCACGTCTCATGTCAACGTCCTCTGAGCTCAATCTATTGATGTGTCTTCATGGACATGGCAAGACGCCTCTTTCCTCCAAGTGTAAACAAACCCTTTTCGATCACACAACATTGGACTTTTATTCCTTTGTGTCATGTATTTCATTTTGCACCACCCTGACTTGTTTCTGCTCTGTTCAGCTTTCTTATAAGTACGGCGCACTGAGAATAGGTTCTTATAGGTCCTTAAATTAATTTATTCTGAAGTTGCGTTTTATTTAAACATTTCTTATATAATGTATAGATGTCTATACCAGATCATATTTAAATTCTACTTTAACATGGCGTGTTCTTTCAACGTTTGAACCTATTAATCTTGTCTTTGCACAGTGGGTTTTTGTAACATGGCTGTTTCTTCTCTTGTCTTTCTTTAACATTGAATTTTTATGTAAAACCTCATTTCGTTACTACAAACAGAAACATTTGTATTAGGATCTATAGCAACAATTCAGCCCTAACTCTAGGAGACTGAATATTCAGAAGAGGAAATACTTGAAAGAGAAAGAAGCCGAAGCGCTGAGGAATCGGATCATAGTCAAGACTATCAATCACCAGAGCCTGAGCCCAGTCGCATTGGAAGACGTTTCCCCCTGGTGTGCATGCCATCATTGTGAGCTTATGCCAACTGTGGTGGTGAACTGCTGTTGCAGAGAAAACTATGGCTGCTTGGCCTACATTGCTGAAGAAGACACACCACCGCTGTGCATTACGGAGCTGTATGACTTCTGGGCAGCCTGCCTTATAAGATCTATGCTGCAAATGATGGTGGTCCTTATGCACGAACTTCGAGCTACAGTTCACCCTCGTGTTTTGGATCCCGTCGATGAATGTGGTTTCCCCGTCGACGAGGGCTTTGTCAATGACTGAGATTTGAACCCCATTGACGAATGCGGTCTATGCGTCGTGGACGAGTGCGTTGTGGACGAATGCCTCGTAGACGATTGGTGTGTTTTGCTAGTCGACGAGTGTTTCGTGGATGATAGGTCCAATGACAATGATCTTGCCGTAGATGAAGTCTTATGCGTGATCGTCGATGACAATGGTTTCGTCGATGGTATGGCCGATGACAGGCCTTTACCTTTCCCTTCGCTTGTGGACGGCTTCCCCGTCGACGACTGCTCCCCCCCGTTTTTCGCAAACTCCTCCTTACCTCTGGAGGTAGATTTTGCTGATGAATGTGACTTTTTCTGGCTTGATGAGTCCATCGGAGGCAGAAAGGTTATCAATTCCAGCTTCCTCTTACTCTTGGCCATGGGAGCGGAACTCCTTTCCACTGAAGAGGACCTTCTCTTTGAAGTTTGCCTCTCAGATGGAATGCTGGATTGGGCAGGAGCTGTCTTGACAGACTCTTCGCCCGAAGATTGATCCCTGGCTTCTAGGTGTAAAAGGAGTCTTCTATGCCTGTCCTGAAGGGTTTTGGTCGAAAATGTCTTACAAATATCGCATTTTTGAATGTCATGTGGGTACAGACAATAAATGCAGTGTTCATGGGGGTCTTTCATGTAAACCAATTTCTTGTTGCACCTCGTGCAGTCCCTGAACAGGGAAGGCTTCTTGACAGCCTGAGGTGCAGCCATTTCTGAAGAGGAAGTTCACACGACGATTTTGAGTCAAAACAAAAAGTTTTTTTCCCCAGGTTTAACTGGGAACAAGGCCCCTGAGAAGGGGAACAAAATGGAATATATTTGGAAAAAATATATTCCACACAAAAGTAGAAAAGATTAGAAAAGCTCAGAGAGCTTGAGGATTCCCTGTGTCTGTTAGACTGCAGTGAAAAATCTGAAGATGGCTGCCGGGGGCGGAGCTTAAGCCGTGCCACCTCATTGGTTGGGGCCATAAAGGACCAAAGTGAGGTGGAGGGACTACACAATAGAATGGCCCATAGGCTACAATGAGCTATATACATGCACTGCTGGTTGGCAGTGTATGTATATTAATGTTATTTTAATAATTATTTATCACCGAGGATTCCCAGTCTGACTGCAGGGAATATTCAGGCATCTGAATCTATGAAAGATCCAATGCTGGAGAAAGCATCGCCCACAACACCGCAAGTTCCTGCAGCTACGGCGCCTTCCATGCATACACCTGTCATTGAAGGCGACTTGCTTGAGAGCACTGAGGGTGAACCACTGGTACAGCAAGTTTCACCTTTGGGGGAAATGGCAGAACTTCCTGATGTAATTCTCCAAGAAGAATTTTCAGACACAGAAGTGGTGGAAGAGAGACCAGGTCCCTGCCCGAAACAGCACAGTCCACCTTGGCAACCATCCACGGAAGAGGCTGAACATCCTCATGACCCGATACTTATGTTATCTGTACAGAGGATTGTAGAGGAATTTTACAGACGGCAAAGGGAGAAAGAAGCTCTGACTGATAACATAGAATCGGATCCCTTTCAGAGAGGCTCATCTCCAATTCCAGGCACGTCAGGAAGCTCTCCTCGCAGGAGTAGACCTCAAAAACGGACGAGATCACCGGAAACTGCTCGAAGCACCCATTGTGCTTCACCGACAAGAGTCCCATCACCACAGGAAGACATAGGCCCTCGGTCTCTGGATGTGGATCCAAGTATGGTACCGTTCACCATTTTGGTATCAGATTGGCAGGAGGATCCTTTTACAGAAATCTCTGACCCAGAAGGAGGAGAAATAACACAGGAGCCTGTGCAACCAGTGAGTGGGATGACTATGTATTCGAGAAGCCCAGAAGGAGAGATTCACCAGGCAAGGCCTCACTGCCGGATGATCTGGCTTCTTTCCACACCATAATAGGCAAAGCTGCGCAATTGTTTAAAATTCAAGTTTCTTCGGAAGAAAGGAAATCTGTGATCTATGAGCACAGGGACAAGCACAGGATAACGGTGACCACCATCCCTCTCCTCGATACCATCTGGGATTCCGGCACCAAGATCCTGTCTACGCCCTTATCTACTGGTGTCCAGACCAGAGAAGAAATATAAAGCTCCAGAATCCACACCACTTTGTTTGAGGGGTCATTCAAAACCGGACTCGGTTATCACAGTGGCGGCAAGAGAGAAGCAAGCCAATCTCGCCTCACCCTTGTCAGCACCACCAGACAAAGACGGGCGTAAGCTTGAAGCCATGGGCAGAAAAGTATCATCCTCTGCATCGCTTACCATTAGAGCGGGTAATGCGCTAGCCATGACCGCAAGGTTCGATCGCAAGCTTTGGCTCTGCATGTCCAAATTGGCGAAGCAGCTACCACCGGAGCTCCAGGAAGAGGCTAGATCAATAATCGCTGATGGTGAAGCAACATCAGATCATATGATCGATGCAGCGGTTGATGTGGCCGAATCAGGCTTCAGGCAGATGGCTCACGGCACAGTACGTAGAAGACAGGCCTGGATGAAGGCTACTAATTTTAGGCCTGAAGTGCAAGCGCAAATACTAGACATGCCCTTTGATGGACAAGATCTCTTTGGAAAGAAGATAGCCAACCATCTGAAGGGAATCAAAGCAGACACGGACACAGCCCGAGCCATCAGTTCTTTGAAGGACGAAAATAAGGATCATTGTTCCTTTTGTCCATTCAGAGGCTCGTCTTCCAAATTCAGAGGATAGGGTCGCTCCTGGTATGGGCAGAAAGTACAAGGCGGCACATACCAAGACAATAAATATCAGTCATCCAACAGATACACCCATAGAGGCAGGCGTGGCTCCGTCCAGGGGAAGTCACAAGGCAAGCAAAACTGACTATCAAACACTTTTCCCCTCAACGCCACACCCCGGTTGAGGGAAGGGTAAGCCAGTTATTCCAGCGCTGGCAGTCAATTATATCAGACAAATGGGTGTTGCAGGAGATCCGAAATGGTCACACATTAGAATTTCTAGACCAACCTCCTTCCCTGCCTCCAACTTCGCACAGGGTGCATATGTTTAGGCAAGTCATGTCCGAGGTGCAAAAAACTACTCCAGAAGGCAGCGGTAGAATCAGTGCCGTACACTCAGAGGGGAAAGGGTTTTTACTCCCGCTTCTTCCTCATCTGCAAGAAAAACGGTCAATGAAGGCCCATCTTAGACCTGAGGGCACTCGACAAATTCATCAAACACATAACATTCAAGATGATGACTTCACAAGGGGTGCTACCTTGGTTAAACAAGCACGACGTCTTAGCCATGTTAGACTTGGAGGATGCATACTTCCCTATACTGATCCACTTGGCTCACAGACCGTTCCTCAGGTTCACGGTGGGAGAGCTTCATTTTCAGTTCCGAGTGCTCCCGTTCGGGCTAAAATCGGCACCGAGAGTTTTCACAAAATGCTTGGCACCAGTAGCTGCAAAACTCAGGAGGACAGGAACCGAAGTCTTCCCATACTTGGACGACTGGTTGATAAAAGCATGTTCCGCTGTAAGGGCTCGCTCGGCAGTGTCGAGGATTATCAACCTCCTAAGAGGGTTAGGTTTTTCCATTAACAACACGAAGTCCTGCCCCGTTATCAGCAAAACAGCTCTCTTCCTGGGAGCCGACTCGGCAGAAAGGACCAAAGTGAGGTGGAGGGACTACACAATAGAATGGCTCATAGGCTATAATGGGCTATGTACATGCACTGCTGATTGGCAGTGTATGTATATTAAAACATTTCTTTTAATAATTATCACCGAGGATTCCCAGTCTGACGACGGGGAACATTCAAGCATCCGAATCTATGAAAGATACCAATGCTGGAGAAATACAGTTACAGGTAAGTAACTAAGACTTTTATTATTGACATCCTTACACATTTTTTAGCTTTAGTTGTGAGGGCAAGGATAGGTTTTGGACACAAACAGACTTTTCAGTTGAACTTTTTGACTCAGACTTTCCTTAGTTTGGTTATGGTAGGGAAATCCCACATTAGCATAGGGCAAGTTAGCTATTCAACCATCATGACATTTAGGTTAATACATTCCTTATGTTTAAACTTTAAGTCTGGTGTCTGTGTCTTGCTTCATAATGCCTTCACAAATGGTGTTAGAAGTGGGATGCGGCTCAACCGATACAAGTTAGGCAACCCTAAAATTTGAAAAGCTAAGTGCCAGACCATCGGACCCCTCAATAGCTACTAAGGGCTCTATGGGGTTTGATATCTGTAGTCGTAGGGATGAGGCAATGTCCCGAGGTGAAGGATGATTGATACCCACTGACTTGGTACTGATTCCACCCCCTGATACATACATTGGACTAGGACACAAATCAGGGTTGGCGTGGAGATTTGGAATTGATGTGTTAGCAGGAGTGATAGACACCGACTTTAGAGGTGATGTTAAAGTGTTGCTATAAAACCACAAAAGGGACCCATTTCAAATTCGTCCAAATTCGCCAAGGGGGATAAGGTTGCTCAATGGTTGCTTGAGAAAGCAATGTTCCCTAAACTTAAGTAGTGTGAGAAACCAGGGGGTGTTTCACAACCTAGTCCCCAGGGATCCCATACTCAGGTGGCCAGGGAAAGGCCATCCCTTTTGGATCATGACCCTGGGGGTGGACAAGTGAGGGAGGATTACCTGGGTAATTTCCCTGTAATGAAGCCCTGTAATGAGGCCAGGCAGAGTCAGGCACGTAGCTCTAACAATGTACACCTGCCACTTATTAACACTCCCTGTGATGATAAAAGGGGGTACGCACAAGCACACTTTGAGTGAGGCTGGGTACGAGAAGGAACAGCTCTTCCGAGGCTGTGCGAACCAGGCTGTGGAAGGTGGAAGGCCAACGGGGTGATCGACAGTCGGAAGGATCAAGAGAAAGCCAGGCAAGATTTCCATTCTTTCGAGAGGCTGTGAGCGTTCGAAAAGCAAAGCCGAGTGAGCAGAAACCTTCAAGTTGCCAGAAAACGGCCCGCGAGCCTCCCTGGTGAATGTCTGAGTTGGAGAGAAGCAGAAGAGGTGTTGGTAATGGCCTTGAGCTGCAGGAAAGTGATGAAAGAAATCCAATTAACATAGCCAGTGAGTTATCGGGAGGGGGGGGACAAAAGTCTGGTTGATGTTAAAAGGGAAAGTGACTAGACTTGGAAAGTTGAAGGTTGTGCGTGTGCTGATAAAAAATGCAAATAAAGAGAACAATTGTTGAAAGACAAGATAGTCTCTATGGGCGTTGCAAGTTTCGGGAGGTGCACGTCATGTGGATTTCAGGGGAGATGTAAAAGTACTTTTGAATAATCATGGGGAGACATCATTTGACATACATCATGGGGATAAAATAGCACAACGGATTCTTGAAAGGGCTTTAATGCCCCAGTTAAAAGAAGAGACAGAACAGGAAGTGACTGAGAGGGGAAATCCAGGTTTTGGAGAGGCTGATGAGACCTGACATCAGTACTAACCATGACGATGAAACATCGGTCCTGCCAGATTTAGCTTTTGCTTGGAGAAATGATCCATTACTAGCAGAAGCCTTCCTACAGGTAATCCCATAGTCTGAAGGCAGTGATAAAGAAGGTCTTTTCTTTTTTGTAAAACAAGGACTGCTATATCGAAGGGACATGTAAAACCCAGTTTGTAATTCCCAAAACCCATCGGAAAATAGTCCTGGAAATTGCCCACTCACACATAACAGGAGACATCTAGGACAAGTTAAAACTCAAGCCCATAGTAGTGGAAAGTTTTATTGGCCAGGAATATATGCCGACATTAAAAACTTTGTACAGACATGTGAGATATGTCAAAAGACCAGCACAAATATGTCTTCACCTGCCCTTTAAATCCACTAACTATAATAGAAGTCCCATTCCATTCTTCAGAAAAGGGATGGACATCATTGGGCCCCTTGAAACTTCTAAACTGGGCAATACGTTTGTCTTAGTAATTGTTGATCACGTTACCAGGTATCCTGAGGCCTTCCCCATGAGCATTAGTACAACCCAGAAAATACAAAAAAAGTAAAAGCCATTCTA
Source organism: Ambystoma mexicanum (assembly GCF_040938575.1). Taxonomy (NCBI): domain Eukaryota; kingdom Metazoa; phylum Chordata; class Amphibia; order Caudata; family Ambystomatidae; genus Ambystoma; species Ambystoma mexicanum. Next base: position 1,018,361,306 of record NC_090930.1, on the reverse strand, counting down.
AATGCACCAACACCTAAGACCAAACGAGACCTTGGAGCATTTTTGAGTTTAAATGGATACTATTGCAGATTTGTCGCTTGTTTCTGAGAAAAAACATTGCCGCTAACTAACAAGCTAAAAAACAATGAACCACAAAAGATTTGTTGGACTGACAGTGGCGGCCGCTTTAATAGGGCGAGGGGGCGCCGCCCCCTACCCATAGCCCTCACAACATCAAGGAAGTGTGCAGACTCTGCAGAGAAGAGAACAGCGTTCACACAAGTTCTCTGATCTTCGTCTTCTGCTCTCTGCTCGGCATCATTTTTGCACAGCGTGGCAGCAAATCAAATGATTAAATAATGAATCTGCCGGTCTAATGTTGATGTGCTGTCTTCATGGCTGCTGTGCCTGCCACACTGACAGAGTTGGGGCGGGTGCCGTTTTCCGCAGCTTTTTTCAATGTAAAATGCGTGGAGCTTACAGCTCCACGCATTTTACGTATCTCCATGGAATATAAGATGCTGGCGGGGCGCTACAGAGGTGGCCCCGCCAGTATTGATCTGTGCGCAAACAGCACACCAATGTCAGGATCTGACACCTACTGTAACTTGGCAAAGCAACAAGGAATTTATTGGAATGTCATTGGCTGTTTGTCAGCCAATGACATTCATGTTTGTGGGTGGGATGATGGGCGCACGCTTGTATCCGGGCCACCTTCTCAGTTGCTGCCAAGTTGTTGTTGACTGTAGAAGTAGAAGACTACTGAGCTGCCCAGAGAACAGCAGAGGGCCTGCATCTCGTGCACAGCCTACCTCCGATCTGGGGGGGGGGGGGGGTGTGTGTGTGTTGTAGGACACTTCCCCACGCTGCTCTCAGGACTGTCCAAGCCATGCAATGGGAATGCAGGGCCTAGTTGTGATGTCAAGTGTGTCACCGACGCTGTCTAGGCCAGGTAGGCCCTGCATCAACGCTCGGCTCTCACTGCCAGCGTGAGAGATGTGGCATACGGGTTGGTAGAGTGTGCCCAGTCTGTACTGTAGTATAGCAAAATATTGAACCTGGACTGAGCCTACTCACAGGGCACACTGTGGAGTGTACGAGACGGATGTGGGGCCGATTATCTAAATACGGCATTGATTGTTTTTCCAATGCTGTACTAAGAGTGCATGTCTGGTGTACACAATGCTGTGCATTAATGGGCAGTGGAGGGGATATACACCATCGCCTACCATTCTCAGTGTATGCCGTGCGTTACAGTAGCATGCAATTATGGTTTGCCCATGCATTCTGAGTGTAATAACACCGTACACTGTGCCGTACTCGAGTTCAGCTAGGGATTTTGTATGCAGACATGCTGAGTGTGTTTGCATTATGTGCAATTTTGTAACTTTTATGCCCATGTCGTTTTTCAAGACTCATAGTTTTGAAGGTGCACATGGTGCTGTACACTCGAGTGCACCGAGTATGCTCAGAATATACAGGGCCTCATCACGAGTTTGGCGGTAGCCCTTAAATCCGGTGGTAGCTCTGTTACCGCCGGATTTAAGCGTCCGCCAAATCACGACTTCGGCGGATTTCCCCCAGCTCTGAGCTGGGGGGAAATCCACTGAGATTTTGCCGATTTTTGGCGTGTTTACCGCCAGCGGGAAATCCGCTGGTGGTAAAAGCTCAAAATTTCCCCATTGATCCCAATGGGGAATGGGGCATTCCCGAATGGGCTCAATGGGGAATAGGGATTTCCCGTCCGCCAAACCCGTGATTCGGCGCTAATAGCACCGGTGGGTTTGGCGGTAGGGCTAATAACGTCAGTGCTATTAGCGCCGGCATTACCGCCCAACTCGTGATGAGGCCCACAGTGTTACAGGCAAGAGTGCAGCAGATGACTAGACCCACTGAGTGTGATAATATGCCTCACGAGGTACAATATCGAGACAAAAGTATTGTGCGCATTCCGCGTGGTGCTGTACACTAGATGCCAATTTCTGCAGATATATCGAGTGTGCTCACAGTGTAGGTAGTGCTGCGTGCTAGTGAATTTCATATTTTTATAAACACAATTGTGTCCGGTGGTGCCAGTGGCTCCCTAACACTTAATTTGTGGTAAGCAAGGTAGACTGAGAACGACCATCACAAGGGGCTGACATCCGGCAAAGTTCCCTGGGCTTCGGGAGACGATGGTGTGCCCTTCTAATGCCATCTCGGCAGCGATATGCAAAAAAGCATCAAAACACAATTGAAATGCATGCACGGTTTTCAGCACGCAGGCTTCAAAAGGAGCGTGTTTATAGCACCTCTTAGCATGTCACTCACTAAGCGTTGCACACTAAGATCACTGCTCTGCTGCTGGTTTAAGGATATGATCATTAGCCTCACTTATGTATTTGCCCCCTCATCCCATTTCTCACTTTTGCTTCCCTTTTTTGCACGCATGCAGTGTAAGGCCATTTTATCACCTTTCAGGCCTCCTGCCACCAATCCCCCTTTAATGCCCAGCCCACACCCAACTGCAGCTGCACAGTGCCTCCTGCCGCCCGCTGGATCCTGCCTTTATAAATTATGGATTAAGTTACGAAGGTGCAAAGCACAGCAACCCGTAAGGAATGGCAATTACTGTGCCTAGATACCACTTCATGAATGCCACAGATGAACCTGCTCTAGCAAGAGGGTAAACAGTTAACCCTGTACTTTGACCCTGACCGCTCTTCCTTCTATTATGATTGCCTTTAAGAGTGATAGTTGTCTGTGTATTATTGGGTGATGGGGTTTTCTGCCTTTAAGGAGCTGTAATGCATCCCCTCCCACCAACGTATTACGGTTAGACCACTGTAAAATAGCTATTGGGGGACATTTGGTTCTGGTCACATGCAATGTATTTTAGACACCGATGGGCGCAGGGTGGGGGTGTTTTCATAGCATTTTTCATATGGTTAAGACGAGTTGCCCGTCCTTCAGAATTACCTCACGTTTTATTCTGTTACATAATCTATGCCACTTCTAATTTGCCCGCATTTAATGCACACTTCCAAACATGGCCAGGCCTTGGGGCTTTGCTAATTTACCATGGTTGCTGGAGTGGAAAGCCATTGAAAACACAACTTCACTCTTCCGGAATATGCTTCCCGTGCATGTATGCTCATTGAGAGTAAATCACTGACCCATTCTGGAGGGAACACTGGCCACCTGCTGGGTTTATCACAATTGTTTTAAACTGAAGCAGCCGATTTCAAGTGTTAGACCCCACACGCCCCCACACGATAGCAGTAAAAAGGGGACTCTCTGGTGCTTGGGGTGAAGCCCAGTACCTCAAGGATGAATGACACCTCCCTGTCCCAGTGGGGCCTAACATGTCGAGGACAGCAAGCTATGGGACCAGGCTGGTCATTGGTCATTAGTCAAGGTGAGAACATCCTCCTACAAACAGGACAGACAAAACCAGATGCTGAGAATATTCTGCCTGCCCAGGCCTCCTTCCTGCATCCTGTAGTGCTTTAATTGGGCTGTTTTACCTAATTGCGTTTCAACATCAAAGGCCAGCTTTATTTTAAACCTCGCCGCTTTTGGCATTTGACACTCGGAGGCATGGTGGAACAGAACAGCCTTTGCTAACAGGGCGTATGTTTTTTTTTATATATATATTTCTGAGGCTTGTGGAATCTGCTTAGATCACATGCTGTGCAAAGGCCGACATCTAGTGGAAGCTGCGGAGTATTACAGTTTGTTTTTCGAAACTCGAAAATGGGCGTCGACACAGGGCGTGCCAATAATACTATCCCTAGTGTGACGTCCACTGTACCCAAGATCCCTCACGCGTCTAGGATCCTCAGATTGTTTTTTTCCGCCATACTGGTCGGAAGCATCTTGCGGAGTCCCCTGGCCTTAGCCATACTTTTGCTAAAATTATAACATTATAATAATCTATTGACATCCTTCCCCACCCCAACGTCGAACTTCGACACTCGACGCCGGCTGGAGAAGAAATCGACCGTCGGCTGCTGCACGACGGAATTGGGCCTCGGAAGGCCGCTGGCCTCGGCCCGGGCCTGGTAGGCCGCTGGCCTCGGCCCTGCAAGTAGGGAGAGTGGGGGGTGGTACATACTCTACACTCTTGGTATATAGGTACACCTTATATATTTCCTACACTTATCAGCCCGCTGCCTCAAGGTGCGTATGGAGGGTACCCCTTTTCAATTCTGCCCCAAGTGCAACCGCAAATACCCTTGGGTCGACAGGCACGCCACGTGCAATCTCTGCTTGCCGAGGGACCACCCCGAAGCGAACTGCAGAGCGTGTAGTAGGTTTAAACCTAAGACACTTAAGGGCCGTTCGACGAAGCGTTGGGCCCACCACGCCAGGCAGGCGGCCATGGCAGTGGAGGGCGCCTTCAGCGATGGCAGCGACGCCGTACTTTCGGACGGCGAGGGCATTACGGCATCGAAAGACAGCCGAGCGCAGGTCCCCAACCTCGGAAGGTCGTCCGGCAGGGCGGCTATGGGGAAGACCCCCGGCGACGCAAGCGCTTCACATACTACACACACTAAACACACTAAGTCCAACCGAGACTCGACGACGTCGAGTTCTCGGAAAGAGGCACAGACAGAACGGTCCGACTCGGTGTCCTCTGGGCGCTCTCGATCGAGATCGCCGCATGACGCAAGGCAATCATCCACTCTTGCCAAGAGTGCCTCGCTCCCTAGGCTAACAGAAGTTCGATCGTCGGAGGACGAAGACGACTTCCATCCCCAGGCCGCGCTCCAGGAGGCGGAGCCCGCAATTAAGACCAGCGAGGCCCCACGCTCGAAGGACAGGGACACCTCTCCCGATCCTCGACGCCAGGCGTCGAAGAACTCCAAGGGACAGGGAAAACATTTTTCTACGCACGGGGAGGGGGGAAAACAGGAGAAGAAACTACCTGCACATTCTTCCACACCTGTAAGACAATCCAACCCCCCCTAAACAGACAGACAAGTCCAGGTCTGCTGATAGGTCCACAACCAGCAAGGTTACTCAGGATAAATCCCTTAGACTGCCTGAGAAAGTAATTCCCAGTTCCAAGAAATGGTCCAGTGAAGACATAGATAGAGTCATGTTAAGAATGTCTTCCTTGGCTAATTTTTATGATAAAAATCCTGAACATTTCCTCTCGTATGATCCACAAGGGGCCACATCCTCAGGCTCTACTGATCCTATCCCCCTAAGTAAAAAGGCCCGGTTTGAAACCCCGATGAGGTCTGAACCCTTCGAGGTACAACCTTACACAACACCATACTCTAGGTATCAAGGAGAGCCTTTCCTTGCTGGAGACCAAGAGTTTGATATGATGTAAGAGCAAACCGGGACGGGATACTATGGGGATGATGAGGACCAGGATGAAGAAGAGGATGACCCGGAAACATACAGAGTAGATTCCCCGGTAGAGAATGAAGCCCCGGTTACCGACTCCCCGGTCGATAACCAGCCCCTCCTAAATGAGGTTCTCGCTCGCGCAGCAGAACATTTTCACATTGACACCCACAGTGTACAGGAGGAAAGGGACTTCGCAGAAGAGTTGGTGGGAGAAAGGAGGCCGGTTGCCAGACCATCCGTATCCTTAAATCCATCCAGCGGAGAATAGATCCGTCCCTGGTGAACCCAAACCTCACCAGAGCAGTCAATCCCAGGGTTGAAAAACTTTTCAGGGCAGCCCAGTCTGACCCTCTCTATATAAGAGGGAATCTGAAGCCAGACTCCCTAGTTGTTACCAACACTCGTAAGAGGGCTGGAACACCCTTGTCTTCGTCAGAAGCTCCTCCCGACAAGGAGAGCAAAAAACTATACGGTTTTGGCAGGAAGGTAGCCTCAACGTAGGCCTATCAAGCAAGGATTGCTAACTCCACCACCCTGTTGGCCAGCTACAACTGCCATCAGTGGGAAGAAGTCGCAGCTCTCATAGCCTCTGCTCCTGAACCGTTAAAGGGCCAATTAGCTCGGATTTCCGCAGAGGGTAGAGCCGTGTCTGGTTGCATTTTGAAAGCAACCTTCGACGCCGCGGACAACGCAGGCAGATTGATAGCAGAAGGTACTGTTATCAAGAGACATGCGTGGTTACGGCAGTCTGGTTTTAAGACAGAAACTCAGGCATCATTGTTGGACAAACCGGTGGAAGCCGATCTGTTGATTGGGAAGGCGGTCGAAGACGCACTGAAAAATGCCAAGGACGAATACGAGACACTCAAATCCCTTGGCCAGCTAACCAATAAAGCCCCCAACCAGAGAGGGAATAGTAATTTTCGTCGCCCACGCGGCCAAAATTCCCAGAGAGGATCTAACTATTCCCAGGGGCAGGGTACACAGTGGAACAACAACCAACAGTCTACCCAGGGTTACGGCAGGGGTAATAGGAGAGGTCGTGGTAAAGGCAGAGGCAGCCCCAGCAAGGGAGGCGGCACGCCTCCACCAAAGCAGTGACGCTCAGTTCAGAGTCCCTTCTCACGCAACCCCCGTAGGGGGACGCATTTCAAACTTCACCCAGGCTTGGGAAGGGATCACATCAGACAGATGGGTGCTGTCAACAGTATCCTCAGGGTACTGTATAGAACCACTACAGCGTCCCCGGAACCATCCTCCACGACAAAAAGTACACTCCCTAGAACATCAGAAAATTCTCCTCGAGAAGATCGCCATTCTGCTAGAAAAGGACGCGATAGAACTCGTCCCGGGACACCAGGTAAACAAGGGTATCTATTCAACTTACTTCCTTGTGCCAAAGAAAGACTTGACAATGCGCCCAGTATTGGACTTACGGCCTGCCAACAAGTATGTCAAGCCCCAAAAATTTCGTATGACCACGCTACAAGAAGTAATCCCCCTCCTAAAAAAGGGGGATTACATGGCAACCTTGGATATGAAAGATGCTTATTTTCATATTTCCATGCTCCCAGCGCACAGAAAATACTTGCGCTTCAAGGTGGACAGTCGCCACTACCAATTCAAGGTACTGCCCTTCGGGATAGCTTCAGCACCAAGGGTATTCACCAAGGTACTGGCGGTGGTGGCTGCACACCTACGCAGGGAGGCAATCCCAGTGTACCCTTATCTGGACGACTGGCTCATAACGGGGGAAACCCCAGGAATTTGCAGGACAAACATTCAGAGGACTATCGACCTCCTCCACGAATAAGGCTTCTCAATCAACGAGAAGAAGTCAAGCCTGGTGCCAAGCACCTCAAAACAATTCCTAGGAGCAATCCTAGATACACAGGAGGGGTTGACCTTTCCTTCAGAAGAAAGAATTCGGAATATACTACTGCAAATTCCGCATTATCAGTCCGGTCAACAAATAACGGTACGCAAGGCAATGCGATTACTAGGCATGATGGCGTCATGCATTTACCTGGTCCCCCACGCGCGCCTGCGCATGCGTCCCATGCAGGAATGGTTGGCGAAACAGTGGTCTCAGGCAATTGGTCAGTGGGACGATCTAGTGGTCGTTTCGCCAACACTGGTACAAAGCCTACACTGGTGGACAAGAGAGAATCTCGCAAAGGGAAAACCCTTTTACGATCCCGAAGTACAGGCAGTAGTTACTACAGATGCATGCCTGACGGGGTGGGGAGCTCACCATTTCCACCACACAACTCAGGGTCTCTGGTCTCACTCAGTGGCCAGGAACCACATCAACCTGCTAGAGCTTCTGGCAGTATTCAGAGCGCTTCAGGCGTTCGAGCCCCATCTACTAAACCTGTCAGTGCAGATCCGGACGGACAGCACTACAGCCATGTTCTACCTGAACAAGCAAGGAGGGACTCGCTCGCCAAATCTGTCCAAGCTTGCCCAGAAAATCTGGATATGGGCACTCAGACGGAACATCTTCCTGTCATCGCAACATGTTCCAGGGGAGCTCAATTCCCTAGCGGATGCTCTGAGCAGAGACTCCCTCCCAGAGGAACACGAATGGGTTCTTCACAGAGAGGTCGTAGAAGATCTCTTCTCTCAGTGGGGTTTCCCCACTATAGACTTATTCGCCACAAGCGAAAACAAACAATGCCCAGGATTTGCATCCAGGTTCCCCCAACCAGACTCCCAGGGGAACGCCATGTGGATGAACTGGTCAGGGATGTTTGCGTACGCTTTTCCACCAACTCCTCTCATCAGGAAAGTGGTGAACAAGATGAACAAGGAATCGATGACGCTCATCCTAGTTGCTCCTATGTGGGCGAGACAACCGTGGTTCCCACACCTACGCAGGATGGCGGTGTGCGAGCCCATCAAACTTCCAGCCTGGTACAACCTACTGTCCCAGCAACAAGGTCAAACAGTGCACCAGCAACCCAACTCAATGAACCTGGCAGCATGGCTCCTGAGGTCATAGAGTTTGGACATCTCAATTTGCCACAGAGGTGTATGGACATCCTAAAGGAATCTAGGAAACCAAACACAAGGCACTGTTACTTTGACAAGTGGAAGAGGTTCGTTATCTGGTGCCAGAGTAGACAAATCAACCCGGTTGATTGCACTCCTTCCAACATTGTTACATACATGCTCCACCTGCTAGATGCAGGATTGGTTTTTAACTCACTGAAAGTACACCTGGCAGCCCTCTCGGTTTACACCACTTCCCATAGCAAGGTGTCGTGGTGGAAAGTACCAGTAGTTAAAGCCTTCATGGAAGGAGTAAAGAGACTTCACCCTCCTATTTCAAACCCACCGCCAGGGTGGGATCTTAATGTGGTGCTAGCTAAGCTCATGGGGCCCCCTTTCGAACCCATGCATAAAAGCAGTCTCAAACATCTGACTTATAAAACGGCCTTCTTAGTAGCCATTACTTCTATAAGAAGGGTCAGTGAAATTCAGGCTCTGTCAGTGCAGGATCCCTTCTTTACTATCCATAAAGACAAACTGGTTTTACGCACACACCCTAGGTTCTCACCTAAATTTATATCAAAATTCCATGTAAACCAGTCCATCGACCTTCCGGCTTTCTTCCAGAACCCGCAAAGCTCGGCTGAGGTGAAACTACACACCCTAGATGTGCGTAGGGCGGTCCTCTACTATGTAAATAAAACCAGACCGCTAAGGAAAACAGATCAACTGTTTGTCTCCGTAGCTACAGGCAGAGAGGGGGATTGCTTCTCTAAAGGCGCCATCTCGAAGTGGATTATTAACTGTATCCAGCTGTGTTACTCACTCTCTGAAAAGACTCTGCCTTTTACGCCAAGGGCCCACTCTACTAGAGGCATTGGGGCCACTCTGGCTTTCGTTGCAAATGTTCCCCTCGACACCATTTGCAAAGCAGCTACTTGGAGCTCTATTCACACTTTTACTCAGCATTACTGCATTGACACCCATTCCAAGACAGATACACAAGTGGGACAAGCGGTTCTAAGACACTTATTTGCTCATGACCCTTCTCACATCCCACCTCCTTCTTCTGGTACTGCTCGCTAATCTATGCACAGCATGTGATCTAAGCAGATTCCACAAGCCTCAGAAGGGATACATTACTCACCGTAATCGTATTTCTGATGCTTGTATCTGCTTAGATTCACATGCGACCCACCCTTCCTCCCCTCCGAGAGAAGGCGCATGATTGCTTGTAGTCTTACCTTTCTGTCTATCTGCTTGGATTATCTGTACTCGCGCTACTCCTCATGCTTCCTCATGTCAGAAAAAATACAATCTGAGGATCCTAGACGCGTGAGGGATCTTGGGTACAGTGGACGTCACACTAGGGATAGTATTACTGGCACGCCCTGTGTCGACGCCCATTTTCGAGTTTCGAAAAACAAACTGTAATACTCCGCAGCTTCCACTAGATGTCGGCCTATGCACAGCATGTGAATCTAAGCAGATACAAGCATCAGAAATACGATTACGGTGAGTAATGTATCCCATATATATAAGGCAACACATTTCGGTGGGCAGGGGGCTAATCCTTCAAATGTAGGGAGAGGAGGTAACTTCAGATAGTTTGGGAGAAGGGCAAACTTACTTGTGTGGGGGCAACTAACTTCTTTACACATGCTAATGAAACTGTTCTGGTGCACCTTCAATGTTACAAGCAGTTAACTCTCTCCTTCACGTCTGAAACCAGACACTTACGGACTGCTGTGAAAATGAATTGTCTCCTGTTCCCCAACATTTCAAGGTGGGGTGACTAAATCCCAATCTGCCCAATGGTTGTTACACCACTGTGTAGGGGGGATTATCTGTGATTTAGTATGGCCCTGATGAAAAATCTGTGTTCTCAAAATAAGACATTAGAGAATTAAGTTTGGCCAGCACAGCAGATCAGGATGAAGGCATATGAATGCCAGTAAAAGCATGACAAAATTATATTTTTCCATCATTTTTGGATATCTATATAATGAATTTCTTTATACATACAACATAGTACCAGGTATTCTCAATACAAGCTGCTGTAAAATACACCATCACACCTGCACACGTAAGAATAATGTACCACCATTAGTATGTAAAACCTAATGCTTTTATGTCATATTTCTGTGGGTTTGGACAGTAAATTGCACACTTTAGAAGCCAATTTACCTTGATGTGGTTTGGGCTTGCTCGCTCACTTCAAGATTCTCCCGGAGAAATGTACGCCCCACCAGCTTTCAAAGTCACCAGCCGCCACTGTGGACTGATGAGGATGAAGTCTGCTATAATAACTTACAACACACTTTTGTCAGAACCCCATATTGAAAGTGGCTGATTTTTCATAAAACGTTAGACTGATGCCTTTCTGACTGGATTGGGGCTGTGTTATCCTAGGTACACAACGGCTTAAAACACCCTATATTATTTGCCAGTCGCAAGCTATTTGCCATAGAGAGGAACTATTCAGTGTTAGTATTAAAAGTGTAAGCTATCAAATGGACCATCCTTTACCTTAAATATTACCTCTTGGGAAGAAAATTAATTCTGGTTACTGATCATTCTCCCCTTGCCTGGATTAGTCAGTGAAAAGAATCTAACCCACATGTTATGCAATGGCTTCTGGACTTTCAGCCATACTGTTTCACAGTGGAACATCGGAAAGGCAAAGACCAGAGCAACTTGGATTTCCTTTCACAGTTCCCGTGTGAAACAGATTTGTCCACACAATTACCGAACTGCATGGGCAGTTGAGTATAAGCCAAATGAACACTTATTGAATACCGAACTGAATAACTTGAAATGAAACCACGCTGAGTGCATATTGAATACCAAATTGAAGAAAACCTTAAACAGCGCATGTCTATTGAATACCGAACTTAAAAACATATTGATACCGTGCTGAAAAACATATCGAGTGCCTATTTAAACATCAAATTGGAGAAAAACTTGAATTCAAACATAACGAATGCACATTAAATATATCAAAATGGATGAAAGCTTGAAAATAAGTAAAGTGAATATTTGTTGGGTGGCGAACTGAATGAAACCTTGCAATTTCACTTGTTACTTATAGAACTGAATAAAACTTTTTTTAATGGACAAAGCAGAAGACAGCCAAAGAGAACATGCCCATGGGTAAACACCGCATAGTAAAGAGCACAAGTGTGGGAAAGTGTTATAGCAAGGTGGGACATGAGCAAGACCACAACAAAGTGGACTTTACAGACAATTACAGTGTAGCAAAGCCAAAGACTGGTATGTGTCACTTTGGGGCATAGCCAAGAGGCCAATCAGGAGAAGCCAAAGGAGTGTGAACATTGCACATAAGCCAAGATGCCAACCAAGAGAGACTACAAGAACACAACTCTGTACACAGGGATAAGCCTGGAAAACCTGTGTACGCTGAGGAACCTAGGGAAACTGGTTGCACAACCTGTTATGGGTGGACTGTGCGGTCTGAAAACTGTGCCTAGACCAGTGAGCCTGGAACTGTGTGAATCCAAAGACATTGGGCCTCATTCCGAGTCGGGCGGTAAGGGTTAACGGTCACCGGTAACGAGACCGGTGCCGTTAAACCCTTACCGCCCTATTCCGAGTTCCCTTTGCGGGTTGGAACTTAACACCTGCTTTTTGCAGGCGTTAAAAAACCAACCCGCAAAGGGACCTTGGAGCTAATTACGGCACCGTAATTTACGGTGCCGTAATTAGCACCTTCCCCATTCCCATTGAGCCCTATGGGGCAAAAATGGGAATGGGGAAGGGCCCATGGTGAATGGGGAATTACCGACCCCGCCAACCTTGGAATGTGGCGGTAATTCCGCCATTCACCATGGCGGAGTCGGAATGATAACGGCGTCAACCAAGGCGCTAATAGCGCCTTGGTTAACGCCAGGGTCGGAATGAGGCCCATTGTGTAAACTAAAGTCTTGGTGAAGGGCACCCTGAGACTTAAGGTGATTGCAGTTGTGAATCCTGTCTTGAGAATGAGGTCTCAAGACCCTTTTGCTTTTGAACTTTGTTACTTGGAACTTGGGGAATGGGGAGCTGAAGAAGAAGCTAAGAACTGGACGAAGCTCAGAACTTTGTTGATCACATGACATTATTTATTGACATCCATACACATTCTTTAACTTTAGTTGTGAGGGTAAGGGTAGGTTTTGGACACAGGCAGACTTTTAAGTTGAACTGTTTGACTCAAACTCTCCTTAGTTTCGTTCAGGTAGGAGAATCCCACCTTAGCATAGGGCAAGTTAAGCCTTCAACCATTTGGACATTTAAGTTAATAAACACCTTTTGTTTGAACTTTAAGTCTGTTGTCTGTGTCTTGCTTCATGATGCTTTCACACTATGTTTCACTATGAACATGTGCCTATGGGCTTTGGTCATGTACATCTTAATGTGGAGGCCCACATGTGGAGGACACCTAGGCGCGCCTGCAACATTGCAGAAATCGGTATGATTGCTGGACTACATCTACACAGAAGACAGTAAGCAACTTTGCACATATGGACCTTGGAGCAACAGTTCACCCACCGTGGTGGGCAATCGCCCGGTTGCCCCCCTTCCCGGTCCATCCATCTCTATATAGATTAACCCACTGCTTTTCATCCATCTATATCCATGCATCTGTATTTCGCACTGTAACCATCTCTATATGTCCAATATGATTTCTGAAATGAGTTTGTGCTTTCTTAATCCGCACATGAAAGTTCACATGAAGGTGGGTAGCGAATGGCTAGTTAGCTAGCAGCAATACATACTTATCAGGTGTTGGGGAAGTGAGTGCATTGAGTAATTTTGCAATAGGTTGCAGAGTCCCAACAGTGAAATTATTTACCAATGGACAAACATTCAGAAGTTGTTGTATTGTGTAACGCTCACCTGGTATCCACGGGGACGTCACTCAGCCTGTTCTGACCTCTTACGACCTTGAACCCTTCCCTGGAGTCTACTCGACTGGAGACTGGGCCTGAAACACAGGATTGGTAGAGTTTAACTCCCTATTGTCTCTTTGTGCTTGAACCCCTTCTTCCCCGGGGTCCAACCCTTCCCTTTGATCCACAGCTCACCTTGTTTTCTTGGAAAGTGTGCTCTCCGTTCTGCTTTCAGCGCAGGGGCGCGTTGATTGATGCGGGCTCATTGCTGCCTAGTTACCTCACTGGCAAGAGTCTGACAGGTAAGTATAATGAGTCTTTTGAACAGTTCTCTAAGTCCGTTCCTTTCCTTCCTGAGATGATGGCCGGCGTCCGGGGATGGCGACGTGCTGCTGAGATGAGTAGCGCTGAAGGTGAGTGAGAGTGCGATGCGACCCTTTTGTATTTGTATTGAACTGAGTTCTTTTTCTGTGTCTTTTAGGTGCTGCAACTTTTCCAGCATGGATGCCGGTTATGAAGAAGAAATGCGGTGAGTAAGCGCGATATGCGGCACCTCTAGATGTTTCCACGCTAACCTGGAGTGTCTTTTCCCTCTTGCAGATGGATGAGAAGTTCCGGTGACAGAGTTCCCCCAGAGCGGCTGGGATTCAGGTAAGCGTTTGAAGCTCGTACAGTCTTTAAAAATAAGCGAAGATTTGCTGAATGCTTACTAATGCCTTTTTTCTGTTCTTTTCCCTTTTCCTTAGGAAGCGGCGTGTTGGGATGGGAATGACACCGCCGAAGATGCCCGCAGAACAGAAGAAGCCATGAATGATGGGCAGAAGCACCGCAAGGTAAGGCTGTTCCTAACAGTGTTCTTGTTCTTGCAGGAGCTGAGCGCAGAAGAAAGATGCAGGCCTACTGGAGACTGATCCGAACACGGTGAGTGTCACGTTGCATGTGCAGAAAACACAAAGCATGTTTCTCAGCCTGGGCGTGGCTTAAATAGTCTCTGGGTATCCCAGGTGTCTCTGGGCTGAACCACACCCAAAAGACTAGACTGCACATGCAGTTCTGGGAACCGAAATATGTGGGGGCATCCATCTTGTCCCCACCAATGCACTACAAGTTCAATCCCCAATGTTATCCTTTGGGAGTGAGTGAGTGAGTCTGGTGCCACAAGCGCCAAGTCTGACTCCAAGTGGGTCTCTGGAGGGATGGAGAGGCCCTTGAGGGCCATGTAGATGATTGTGGCCTGGCTCCAGCCTGACATCTTGGAAGGCTGGGGACATGAGGGGCAGGAATCATGACATATTGAGGTCAAGGTGGAAAAGCCTGTTTTCATGGTGTGTATTCTAATTCAGTTTTTTGAGAAGTGCGGTGATGGCTTGGATATGTACAGTCGCGATACAATTAGGTTTCGTTGTGATGTTGTTGCTTGACTTTACATTGAAGAAAGACTGGCACTTGTTTGTAAAAACTATTTCGACAGTAATGTAATCACAACCTAGCTCGATCTGAACCCTATGGGCAGACAGATCTGCACCCCAATCACACTGCTGCAGGATGGCCAACTTTCTGTGCATCCATAGCGAACAATGCATACATGCCCAGGGCAGAAATGCTTGTTTGTGAACACTACCAAACAGCAAAGTTTGGTATATGTGTTCTGCACCCGGAGTCGGACTGGGGCATACAATTGGCAGGCAAAATGTAAGTGGCCCACATTTGCAAATGGCAATTCCTTCCTTTTGTAACAGCGCTTGAATAGTACCCAAGGGGGATTTCTTTGATAAAATGAAATACAAATTGTGAAATGTAACAAATATTTATTTAGGAGCAATGGTCAAAACTACTAGCCACACAATGAATGAACTCATGTAAGTGGCCCACATTGGCCAAAAAGCTGGCCCACTTGAACCAAACGGACGGACACACACTAGCATTTTGCGTTTTAGTTTCTGGCATTGCCCCCATAGGCCAGTACGAGCCTGTCTGCACCTCGCCTAGGTGCATCTGGAAAAGAATCCATAAATGTTGTGGGACCAGGCCCCTTGTTACCGTTAAAATAGAAATAAATATTTTGCTTTGTGGCATAGTTGAAATATTTCAGTGTGTTTCACTGCACAGCTTGCTATTGAAAGCAAAATGTTCATTTGTGTGGCATGTTTTCCCTAAAATTAAACCAACCCCTGGCTGTCAGAGAACACAAAAAAAGGGTCTCATTATCATTTGTCCTTGAATAGACCATACTAACAATTTGAAGGACAGAATGTGTTGAATACCCACAAAGAAATAAGATTCACTATAATTCTTTTTTTTAAATTATTATTTTTTGTAATGCTTTTGGCTAGTTTTCTAGCCTTTTGCACATACAAAACAGATTTAAAAAATAGCGTACTTTTTTTCTTTTTAAATAACATACAATAAAACCAGTAAAGGCAAGAGCATACATAATGCATTGTATCATATTTCATAGTAACACAACGTCCTAAAACAAATAGCTTACACGTAACTTTACACAGATTTCATATGAGTGATCCCATTTGCCATTTCCGACCCTCAAGCACCATAGTATAATACAGACACTAACAGTTTACAAGTTTAGGCGACTCATTTTAGTCTGGGCAAGATCTTTTCTCAAATATGCACAGTAGCCGCTGTAATAACTAGTGACTCGGCCCCGATCAATTTTACCCACAATTGGTCTCCCTTTATGCTTTCAATAGTCGTACAAAATCTATGGTACCCATTTAAATAGTATGCCTGGGCAATGCTGCAGCTGGTCAGTAAATGTCGGGG
This sequence comes from Ambystoma mexicanum, assembly GCF_040938575.1. Classification (NCBI taxonomy): domain Eukaryota; kingdom Metazoa; phylum Chordata; class Amphibia; order Caudata; family Ambystomatidae; genus Ambystoma; species Ambystoma mexicanum. The sequence goes on along the minus strand of NC_090930.1, from coordinate 1,018,345,317 downwards.
AGTTTCAATTTCTTTGTTGCATAGCCGGCATAATCTACATTCGTGCAGTATACCTGACAAGGCCCCCATGTATTCCCAGAACGGCAAAAGATTTAGCCTCAAGTACAAGATGAAGCGCCTTTATTTCTGTGTGCATGTTTTCATTAGATATGTGTGTGTCTCCTCATCAGGGTATGGTATGGTATGGCCTGTGTACAAGTGTTTCTAAGTGTGACAAGACAAGGGGGGGGAATAGGGAGGATAAAACAATGATCTTACTAGGCCCTGTGTCATTCAGATCGCGCAAGTGCAGGGAAGTGGAAGAGGAGAAGTCCCGAGGGGAAGGGGTTTGGAGAAGTGCAGGTAACTCAAAAGTGCAGCCAGCGTGTGACTCAGTGCAGGTAACTCGAGAGTGCAGCCAACAGGTAGCTCATAAGTGCAGATACAGACCACAAGTGCTAGGGGAGCCGGGAGGCTATATTCCTGATACTGTCTTTCGGTTACGAGGCTATCTGCAGTCCTTACTAAATCCCACTTAATCGACTTTGTTTTGATATCCTGAAGAAAATACCCTGGGCGCTGTAAGGCCACCATTTCCAGCACAATATTACTTGCATGATCTTGGACCATGTTTGCCAAATGAACATTGGCCCCATTTCTTGATCGAAAGTGCATATGTGTTGCAAACTATATTGAAAGCAGCGGCTGAGCATGGCATGTGCGCTGTATACTTGTTGATTAACAATGTGACAGATCAATGTTCAGCTTGACGCAAAGAATAAACATTGTACGTGTTCATTTTAACATACATTGATAGTTAACATATTTATGTACTGTGCATTCTATTATAAACTGGGTACTGAAATATATTTTTGCATTCTCAAATTGACATAGCTACATTATACCGAAATGCGCTTGCCATGGGTACAATCTTCCGGTTAACAATACTTCAACCGGAATTGGACAGTAATCGTCAACAACGCATCTGTGATAACCATTATCTGGGACGATCGCCAGACACCAATCTGTCCTGTTGCGGTAGCAGTAATAAGGAGCAACATTTTAGCCTTTAGGGTCTGAGATACGATCCCTCTGCTTAAGGCCAAGGACAAGTCTCGTAGTCCTGTTCTAGATAAGTTGAGGAGGTCGGAGAGTAGAGGCAGGAAGATTTAGAAAGAGGATGTTGCAATATTCCAGCCTTGAGAGGACCAGAGCTCTGGAGACAGTGAGTTTCTGGTGGAAAGTGAGGAAAGGAAGAATACCCCTTTGGCGGTCCAGTTGACATTATGAGCACATTCTCCGGTAAGAAGAGGAACCTTCCATTTTGTTGTATTAACAAAGCAGTGTACATATTGTTCCAGTATCTGATTTAATCTCTCAGTATGGGCATTAGATTGTGCAGGATAATCAAACTAGGTGACTTGTTTCACACGCAAAGCCTTGCACGTGCCTGCCATCCCAAAGACTATACTGAGAATTATTTTCCCCTTGTCATCATTACAACCCATTGCATCGACAGAGGCCTGGCAGTGCTGTTCAGTTGGGATCCGGGTTGCCAGGTTTGCGTTTCCAGTAGCACCCATATTTTCCTGCAACATGTTGCTCGATGCTGAGTACATAGTGCTGGAATATTCAATGGCAGCTCGCGTTACATGTTGGTTGATCATTTTAAACCTCTTAAACAGGAAATGGTGCTCCCGCAGCTGGAAATTCAAGCCAAGCACTGGCATGAAATCATACATATTTGCCCTGTACATACAGAAAAGTTAAGGTAGTCTTCTACGATACTACTCTGAAATTTGTTGTTGGCCTTGCTGCAGCTGGCTTTGTAGGAAATCAGCAGGGGGAGGGGTTGTTAGTGGGAATGTGGGTGAGGCAGATACGAAACCTGTGGTGTTGATGGGGTGCCGGTAGAAAGTACCCAGGTCTTGTGTGGCAGTACATTGCTATGTTTTGGCAGAGACCCTTAAGTGTATGTTATATGTGAGGGAGAGGCCAAGTTCTGACAGGGTAAATCTGTCTTAGGGTAATGCTTCTGCTAATTTGGGAGAGTGAAGGTAGGGATAAAGAGGGGAGCTTGGTCCCAGCCTTAAAGTGGTAATGGGGTATTGGCTGGGCCTGTGGTGGCTGTCCGCATAGAATGTTAGAGTGTGGTGGAAGGAGGAGGTTTTAGAGGGTGTTGGTTAGGGGGAGTAGGCAAACGGGGATATGAGTAGTGGGGGAGGAGAAATGACATTGGGCACCCTCTGGGGGTGGGGTACCCCTGCTGGGGAAGTGACTAGGCGGTTAGGCCAGAATATGCAATGGTTATTCCATTAACTTACAGGTGTGAGGAGAGTGGTATCCAACATGTGTGAGCCCATTTCCGATAGGTTGGCCAGTGTGGTGCATAAAGGTTCTGGATATTTTCTTTAGTTTAAAGGTGCCTTCCATGGGGAGAAGCTGGGGCAAGTGGGTGTATAGTTGGCTGGGTTTGAGTAGAGTTGTGAAGTAGTTAGCTATGCTTTTAGCTGTTTTCTGAAGGTTTCTGTAGGGAGGTGTTTTGGTAGGGTGTTCCTGAGGTTGGTTGCTATGAAAGAGAAAGTAGCCTCTCATTGCCATTTGCAGTAGAAGAAGTTTGGTACTGTTAAAAGTGCATTGTTGCTGTATCACAGCGTTCTTTATGGGAGGTAGTGGGAAGGATTCCTTGTGATGGTTTCTGGTCCCTTGATATAGTAGGAGTGGTGAGAAATGCCTATTGTTTTTAAGTGGATCACTTTTTGTTTTTCATTCGGAGCCAGTGAATTGAGCAGAGAGCTGTTGGGATGTATTTGTATCTTTTTCAATTTTTGAAGTAGTCTGACTTATGCGCTTTGAACTCTTTCTAGTCTGAGTAGATATTTCAAGGGTGCAGGGTAGAGGCTGTTGATGTAGTCAATTCTTATTACGAGTGAAATAACTGCCATGGTCCTGTGTGCAAAGGCCACTGGGGGCCTGATGCATCGTAAAGTGCAGCATTGGAAGCAAAAGCGTGTGAGGTTGCTGATCATTGTGTTTCCAAGATTTCACACAGTAGATGGAGACAGATGGCAGGGGCCCCTTACATCAGGCCAGCGAATTGTTTTGGTGATAGTTGGTAAAGCACTGCAGATCACTGGGGTTTTGGTGTGTTTGGAAACAATTTGATTGTCTGTGTAATTAAAGCATTTGAGGCATGTATATGTTGAAGAGAATAGGAGAGGGAATGAAGCCTTGGTGAGCTCTTCATATCAAGTTGAGAGGAGGTGATCTGAAAGGGCCCATAAGTGTTTCTGTTGTGCCTGTTGGCAAGGATGCATTCCATAGTGGGGCAAATCCCCTTACCCCAATGTCTGCTTGTATTTAGCAGAATTTCATGACTGATAATGTCTAATGAGGCAGAAATTACCAGAAATTACCAGTAGGATGAACGCACTATTGAGTCTTCTTGACATTGATCTAGCATGTCCTAGATTGAACAAAGTGTGAATTCCATCCCTACTACTGGGCTGAATCCGTGCTATGATTCATGGAGGAAGTTCTCGATCTCTGTTTTCTGAAAGTTGTTGGTCAGTTAATTTATTGAGAATTCTGCACTTGAACATTGTTTTGGAGATTGAGGAGGGGGAGTTAGCTTGGGTCTTTTGAGTCAGCCATGGATCTGTAGATATCGCTTCTCTGGTGGGTAAAGCAGTTTGTCTTTTCTGTGACAAAATCACTACTTTCCTGCAGGAGTACTAAGATGAGTAGTGGCTAAACTGCCCCCTCAGATCCACACTACTAATAGTTCAGCAGTGATTCCAGTCATAAAAGTGAGAAAAAGATTCTGGCCACCAGGGGGTGCACAGATAAGTCTCCACTCTGTGTGAGCTCCTCTACCACAGGTCCGCGACGTGATTATACCCCCTGTCACACGACCCCCCCCCCCCGAAAAATAAACAGAGGAGAGGCTGACTGAAGACCCCCCCCCTGACCCCCCCACCACAGGAGAAAACGCGAATAAAATCGGAGCCAGGAAGGGGGAGAAACCATCGCTCAAAGTTGCATGCCACAGGACGCCTTAAAAGCGAAAGTAAAACCCACTGAAATCAACGCGCCAGCCGGGAAATGGTTTCCTAGGAATAGCGGTCACCTGGATGAATTGCCTGCTGAACACCTTACTCCGTTTCTACCCCCACGCACCCTCCATCCAAGCGGGGAGTGAAGAAGTGCGCAATGTAAAAGCCCAGCACGCTCAGAAGGACCTTCCCAACACCTAGAGAGCTGCAGAGTCTGCGAGGCCACCCCACCCGGAAGCGCTGCACCCCATGAGCGGACGCCCCCAACCCCGCCGGAGACCCGTGGGTCCCACCACAATATCCCCCGCCCAACGATCCCTGTCTCCAGCATCCGGTGCGCCATCAACAGGTCGGCCATACGCGGCGCCCGGTGGTGACACGTGGAGAGGAGAGAGGCCGGATCATCCGTGAATTGGTTTGAGAGCCCCATGCACATAACCCTGCCAACACAGCCATGCAAAATGAACCCTGAGCACCCCCACGTATAACTCCTGTGCACCGCCTTCGTAGGAAGCGAAGGAGACACAATAAAAGACAAGCCTGCACACCTCACCAAAGCTGCCCCTGACGAACCACACATGTACAGAGCGGCATCGCTGACACAACAGATCACCCTTTCACCATCCAAGGAACTTATCCCACCGCACGCCCAGTGCAAAGAATTGGCACAAGAGGGGAAAGGCCACCCATACTACTATCCAAGCGCACTCACACGGGTCTCCACTAAGGAACACATGACAATGCCAGAGTACAGTAGGTCTGCAGAGTACCGCACAGCAGAGTGAAGAGAAACACCGAACCTAGACCACAGCCCCCACCAAAAATAAACAAAGAAGGGCGCCCAGAAGGGCAATCTGCCCTGAGTTCCCGGAAGAACCGCCCATTGTGGAACCAGAAAGCGACCTAAGTAACTCCTGACCACAAGGAGACCAGTCGGTGCACAGACTTGGTCAAAGAGATCTACACCCCCTTCATTGACCTCCTCCGCATACGGTAGACCCTATCATCGTCCAACAACCTGGAATCATTTTGAAGCCACCTGATCACACTGCAGTGCAGAGGGCTGGGCCCCCGACTAGTGGTGTGTTCCTCCTCTGTCACAGTAAACACCCCATGAACACTAAGGTGAAGTTGGCCAGATACGCCTACAACCCACTCCTGCCGATATCAGGAAACAAAAACAAAGAGTAGATGGATGCCTCCGAGACGGGTGCAGCAGCCACTAAAGGTGACATCGCAGCCCTTCTGAATTAAATAAAAAGCATGGGGGCCAATCTAGGCAATAAAATAGATAAAATAACACAGAGAATGGACAACATTGAGGAAAGACTAGAAGGGGTTGAAAACAACCAGGCCTCCATAGACACCCTCGAAACTCAAATGGACCTTAGAATACGGGAAATCAAGAAAAGAGAAGAGGAATTCTGACTACAAATGGACGATTTAGAAAACCGTGAGAGAAGAAACAACCTATGTTTTTTCGGCATTCCGGAACACGAAGGTGAAACAGAGGAAGAACTCAAAAAAAATATTCATGACATTATCAAAATTCTGACAGCAGACGAAGAAATCGATGAGAAAAAAACAGAGAGAATACACAGGGCTGGAGGACGACCTGGTGGCCCAAGATCAGTCCTCGCCAGATTCCATCGATACCAGGATAGAGCCAGGATTCTAGAAAAAGCCAGATCCGGAGGTCCCCTCGCCCTCAGAGGAGCCCAGATAACCATCTTCCAGGACTTCTCTTCGCTCACCCTAGCCCTGAGATGCCTCTGTAATCCACTGACGAAATGGCTCAAAGAACGAGGCACTCGATACAGATGGGGATACCCCTTCTCCCTCACATTCGAGCACGGAAGCAAGAGAATACAGCTACGATCGGAAGATGAGATCTGAGATTGCATTGCGGAACTCCTTGGAACAGGTCCAAGAGAAGGAGACCGAGGAGAACGTGAGCAAACTGGATCGCGATGGCAACTCCAGGGACCAAGGAGAAAAAGAGTGAAGGGATCAAGAAAGTACAGGTGGGGCAACAACACGCCGGACAAAGACAAATGAAAACAGCATCTCAGTAGCCTGTACTCAAAAGTCCGGAATCTGAGCAAGACAGCAAAAGCGACCGTCAAGAACTAGGCGACCCTCACTTCTTCGACATGGGGCCAGACTTGTGGAAGAGTCCCCCCTTAAGGGTAGAGGCAGAACGATCAGCTGAAGATGCACCATGAAACTGCATGTTTCACCGTATATCCTTTTATGAAAGTTACTGTTGAGTTTTAAGTGTTGGGGGGAGGAGGAGGGTGTAGCGGGAAGGGGGCTCAAAATGTTAAAGTGACTGGATTCGCAATAAGGACCGTGCAGTAACGGTTCCCACCGGTGGTCCGACGTTGGACTGACTGTTTTCACCCAGTCCGAATTGGACGCCACCAATCAAGGATGGAAGCCCTCGACAGGAGGGGGAACGAAGGTGAACGAGGGAGGAGGAAAGGGAATTTTAGATTGCAGAACACTGAGGGGAGGGAGGGGTGAAGGAGATAAAAACATTGACACTCATGATGGTCAGGCACATTCAACTAAACATTTTAACCTCGTTGGCATCCAGTGATAAAAAATGGGACCCAGTAAACAAACGAAGGAAACGCATCAATGGCCATTAACCGCAACACTGCAAGCGACGGGCTCGGCACAATTAAAATTGGGACATTGAATGTTAAGGGACTCAATTCCTCCACCAAGAGGTCACTAATGACCAGGGAATTAAAAAGGGCGGACCTCGACATACTCTTCCTACAGAAAACTAGATATCAAAGGGGAAGAAAGAGGAGTTCTGTACGCCAGGTCCGGAACCGAACACTGGAGCTCAAGCCCACTCCGGAACGCTGGCGTCGGCATCATAATCAACAAACTACTCCAATTTGAAGTCCGGAAAACTTGGGCAGATGTAAGCGGCAGAGTGATCGTGCTGGTCGGTAACATACAGGGCGCTACCATCACACTTGCCTCCATATACGACCCCAATTCTGGACAATCCAGGTTCCTCCAAAAGTCATGATCGAAGCAGAACGCGAAGTGATCCTAGGAGGCGACTTTCATATGTGGGCAGATCCGACACTGGACAGACAAGCCGGCAACCCACAGGCGAATAACCCGCCTGAGGCTGGCCGCTAGGAAGTGATAGACATGATGGACTCCTACAAACTCGGACGCATGCCGCTATATGAACGCCCACCAAACAAGCTTTACATTCTACTCTGCGCCGCACGCCACATATACCAGAATCGACTATATATACCTCACACCAGAGTTAACAGAGGCGCTGTCCACATCAAAAATATCCCCCATAACGTGGTCAGATCACGACATGGTCACAATCACCCTCAGCCAGATGATGCTCCCCCGCAGAAGCTCGAAATGGCGTTGTAACGAGACGCTCTGGAAGGACCAAATATTCTGAGAACAATTTGAGAAGGACATTTGCGAATATTTCGAACAAAACAACACTGGTGAAGTTTCAAAAAATATGGTATGGGAAGCAGGGAAAGCCACGTGGAGAGGCACACTAATCAAAGAGAGAGCAGCAAAGAAAGGGGAGTGCTATCTGATAGAAAATAAGCTCAGAAACGAAATATCGCAACTAGATCTTAGCGCCCAAACTGCAGATGCAGAGAGGGATGAATAAATAATAGAGGCAACCAGAAAGAGAGAGGAACTGTGACAATTAGAAACAGACCAAACCGTGCGCAAACTTCAATATTTGAAACAGAAACACTACGAGAAAGGGGACAAAACAGACTCACTACTCGCAGCCAGGCTCCGTACACAACACAAAGATAGAAGGATACCAGCCTTAGAAAATGAGAATGATCCCCACGGGGATCTCCACACCAACATCCCCGAAGCTTTCACCGACTTCTATGAAAAACTGTATGCCTCTGAGACCATACAAGATGAGAGGCTAATCACAGAATATATGGACAAGATGACTATCCCAAGTCTATCCCCGGAAATAGCACAAGCTTTGATGCCCCCATCACAGATAAAGAAATAGAAGATGCAATCAAAAGGCTCCAAACAGGGAAAGCCCCTGGAAACGATGGCTACACGACAGGGTTCTACAAAACCTTCATTGATAACCTCCTTCCGTTTATGGTTGAAATCTTTAACCATATCCTCCAAACCGGTTCCGCTCTCGAATCCTTCTCCGGGGCCCTCATCACGGTTATCCCCAAAGAGGGCCAAGACCCCAAACAGTGCGCTTCCTACCGCCCTATTTCCCTCCTAAATATAGACGCCAATATTTACACGCAGGTTCTCACTGCACGGTTGGAAACACACATGCCTGCCATCATGCACAACTACCAGGTCGGATTTATCCTTGGTAGACAGGGAGCAGACTCCACCCGCAAGACTCTCCACCTCATACACAAGGCTAGGAAAATGCTGAATACAACTGCACTACTTTTTTGGCATTTCCTGGAAGCAACACTAAAGAAAATAGGCCTTGGCCCTGTTCTCCGAAAAGGCATCAAAGCAGTATACACATCACCTCGGGCATCCGTAACAGTGAACTCTCAGTACTCCCGCTCGTTCCCACTGAGCAGAGGCACGAGGCAAGGATGCCCCCTCTCGGCAATATTGTTCGCGCTTTCACTGGAACCACTGGCTCAAATTCTCAGAGCAGATCAACGCGTTGAAGGCCTGCGTGTACAAGGAAGGGAATATAAATTGGCCCTATACGCAGGTGACATTCTACTACATGTGCAAAATCTGATGACGTCAATCTCCCAAGCGATGCAACTTATTGAAGAATATGGCTCACTATCGGGCTTCAAAGTTAACAGAATCAAATCCATCCTCTTCCCACTACATGAACCAACCACAAGCCAGAAAGCGGAATTCGACCAATTAGGCCTCACCATCGGAGGCCCCACACTCTGATATCTCAGCATCAATATAACGAGAGACATCGCCAATATATACAAGGCCAACTTCTCACCACATTTAACTCGCGATCTCCTGGATGGAACGCTTGAATGCCATCAAGATGGTCAGTCTCCCACGCTTCTTATATCCTTTCCAAGTCTTCCCGGTGACGGTCTCAGAAGACTTCTTTAAACCAGTAAAAAAAAAGGCAATAACCGGATTCCTGTGGGAAGGGAAGAAACCCAGAATACCCTACGAAACCCTCATATTACCCAAAGACCAAGGAGGGATCGGCCTCCCCGATATCCAGCGATACTACCAGGCGGCTCAGCTAAGAGTCCTCATTCCTCACCTGCGAGACAGAAAAGGCTTGCAATGGGTACAGCTGGACAACGACAACCTAACCCCTGCTACGCTCTCAGAATGGCTATGGGTCCCCAGACCGAAACTTGCACGGAAACTACGCGACTATCCAATACTGGGAACGATATGGAACATATGGAAGGAGGAAAATGAATGACGGGAGTAACCACATGGCCATCCCCATTGAGCCACCTATGGGCCCCAGGATTCAGAGAAGAAATCCCAGAACACCCCAGATATCAAACCTGGTTCGACGCGAGACTCGAAAGGATCGCACAACTATGGCGAGACAACAAATTAATAGCAATCACTGAACTGGAGGAAGCCATCCAACTGCACCCAATACTGATCTTCCTCTACTTATGCTTGAAGGGCGTCCTATCCAAACGCAAATGGAAAACCAAGATACATAGAGAACTCACCGCCTTCGAGAAAATTCTTGACACGACCTCCACGAACGCCTTATAGCACGCATGTATAGCGCCCTGATCGGCAAAGACCTGAACCCGAACCCCTGTCTCAAAGCAAAATGGGAGAAGAACTTCAACAGAGAATTCGACCAACGGGCATGTGACACAATTTGCAAAACACCATCCCGGATATCAATTGTCGTACAATACAAACTACACGCAATAAAACTACTTCACAGATAGCAATATGACCCCCACAGATTATCGAAAATATACCAGACCAACAGCCCGAAATGCTGGAGACAAGGCGGAATGGACGCCAACTATTGGCACATCTGGTGGGACTGCCCAAAAGTCTGCATATACTGGACCAAGGTGCTCGGATGGATTAAACAAATAGACGGCATTGAAAGAAACACAACTCTCCTAACCCTATTCGGCCTGGAAGAGGAAGATAACAAACTAATCAGGATAAGGGGACTCGCAACTCCGCTGCTACTAGCTGCGAGAGCTGGCCTAGTCATCAAATGGAAATCTCTACAACTCCCACAAAAAAAAGAATGGATAAACATTGCAACAAACATATATACGATGGAGAAAATCACGGCGGCCCTCCATGGAAAAGCAGCACGCCACGAAGAAACCTGGAGTGACTTTGCCGCAACATATGTCCCAAACCAAAGACAAAGTCAACTTGCTGACTCGGAGTCACCATAAACCACACATTCATAAGAGACTTGAACACCACGCATTATCCAACAGGTGAAGAGACCCGTCGCACAACATGAGCCCACGCACACCAAACGAGGAAAATGTCCCAGCTCGCATCAAATACCGTTCAAGTTCTTGCCAACGATCAAGATAAAACCGACCGACCGTCTTTGGGGGGGGGGGAGAATAGACAAAACTAACTTTACGCAAAAAGGGAAGGGAACGTTAATTGTGATTCTTGTATGATCCTTGTTCAAACATAATAATATAACGATGTAACAATATGAAGACAACAAAATTGTACCACTGTGCATCACCCTTGCGTTGAAAATTCAATAAAATTTAAATAAAAATAAAAAAGACAGATACAGTAAAAAGGTATACTACTTTGCCGCTTTTTCTTTTTGTAGCATAGGCAGAGGTTCGGCTACATCACTAGGAGGGTTGTTGATGGCAGTAGCAACCCAAACTTAAGTATAATGTTTCCAAAATTAAAGAATGTCTAACCAAGGTCTTAGGAAAATATAGACTTTTAATCAAACAATACTGTACAAGAAACTGATGCAAAAACACTAGAAAATCCCACCCCTGTAATAGAAACACAGTGAATGCAGACTATTGTGAAAGGACATGCTGCGTAGATGAGCTGGGGTGATCAGGCAATAGATTGGCAACAGTGATTTAAAGACTTGTGACTATGGTCCCAAAAGGTGGACCAGGGGGACAGGGCCTCTTTACAGTACCTTTGCTTTTGTTGGTTTCTTAGCGCTATAGTTGCAGTTGGGCTGGTTTCAAGGTGGTCAAGTTGATGCAATCCCACTGGCGGTTGCGTTGAGTCAGTTTGAAGGTGTGGGACTCCCGATGGGTTGAGTCTGTTTGGTTGAGTCGGCAGTGAGACAGTAGCTCTGCTGGGTTGGGTCTGCATTCCAGACTGGTACATTTGTTGCTTTCCAGAAGTCAAGTCAGTGCTCGAGTCAGTTGCTCCCTCGATGTTGCACCCGTGGTCAGATCGAGACTATGTGGTCTACTTCAATGTCTCGAGTCGGCCGCTGGATGGCTTGAAGTGCAGCAAGCAGTACAATGTTGGCAGTGAGTACCAAATGCAGCACCATACAAGGTGTCTTTTGCCTTCTGACATCACAGCAGAGTGCCTTGCTTGTAGGATAACAGGGGCAGAGGGCAGCTTGGTAGGAAGCAGTAGGGATCCCTAACAAAAAACAAGATGGTGGAACCCCTCTCTCAGCCTACCTTTCCCTCCTGGCTACTCTTTCCATGTCTGCTCATTTCTGACTTCAGTGGTTTGAACCCTGGTGCAAGTGTGGATTTTTCATGTCAGTGTTGCCTTTAAAACACTGGTTCCCATGAAACCTGCTGTGGGATGTTCCTGTGCCCTGGGAGAAACGTGTTGACTTTCCTCCGGGGAATCAGAGGCAACATCCTGGCTATTGTCCCACATGACATCTATGGAAACAGACCAGACACCAATACACATCAGTCCTGCCATAGCTGGCCCTGCTCACAGCGCTACCACCAGTGTGATATCAAATGTGTGTAGCTGTATAATAGTCTGTTCCTAAATCACCTGGCCACCACAGGCATACCTTTTTATATTTAAAGATTTCCATTCCACCTGTTTGACCTGACTAAAGCATGCAGTTATTTTAATTTAGACCAGAGGTACAGGCAGCTAAATGGCCACCTTTGCCTGCAGGAACGTTTTATTTCAGTAGCTGACAGGCATGCAAATGTGACCTTTGAACCTGCCCTGTTTCACTGCAGAGATGGGTCTGAGGCTGCCTTTAGATTTTCTCAGCGATAGCACATGTTTGCGCTATATTAGCATTGATGAAGGTGGTGTCTTATTTGCGGATCTTCCTTTCAGCAACCAAATTCATAAACACAGTTAACTGCATAATTTTAGATTAATAAAAATAAAAAAAAAAGCTCAGGCTATCCCACCCTCAACAGATGCCCATTCTTTCACATTGTCCTGTCCATGTGGACCTGTACTATTACAGTGTGTTACTGAAATGTGCTGCGAGGGAGTTTGAGTTCTTGCATAGCTGTTGGTGGTTGGGTTTCCGGCTGCAGGGTTGTTGAATTATTTGATGATTTTGAAAACTTCATTCTGACTGCGTTGTGCAGAATCAAAACGATGTGACTGTTGGGCATTGTTTTTTTTTCTCATTTCTTTTGTATAGTACTGCAGTTGCTGGTGGCAGGTCAGTTGCTCTCTCTCCATATTTTGTCCAACTTCCATGTCTATTTTTGTATTATTATTATAGTTTTTATTGAGCACGGATTTAGCTTTGAGAAGCAACTGAGCACTTTACAGAGGTATGCAACAATACAGATACACAATGGAGCGCTTTACAGAGGTATACAACAGTACAGATGCATAACGGGGTGCTTTTCAGAGGTAAAAGAACAAATATACAGCGGTGGGTAGGATACAAAGGGGCACAGAGGAGGGCTAGAGCTGTACAGGGTGGAGTGGAGGAGAGGGGCAGACGGCGTCTAGCTAGTCAGGTGGCGCGAGGGCGATGTGATGGTCTAGGTGGTGAGTATGGTGTTCTGTATGGGGGTTGTTCTGCATGGGGGTGAACCACTTGGATACTTGTTTCTTTTGTGGCGTTTTAAACGGCTTCTTTGTTGCTATGATGTTTAGGGTGGTGTTTATCTCATTCTTGCCCATTTGTTCGCAAGGACATTTCCTCAAGACCCACCTGTTTGCAATTATAAACACATTTCCTCGCAAGTATTTATGGGGGGGTTGGATTTGGGTATTTAATTATGATGGGGAGAAATACGGAGTTGCGGAGGTCTCCCCCGCATTTTACCTGTGAGGAAATGTGTTAAAAAAAGCAAAAGGGCCTCGATGAACGATGACATCTCCACAAACAACAACGTAGAACTGTTTATCCAGTTGTGGATGCTGAGTTGGTCATCCAGTGTCTGGTCAGATTTTCAGTTGTGCTAAGCAAAGCTCTCAAGATTCTCATGGCCATGTGTGAAAAAGCAAACCATTCCTGCCTCCACCTCCCAACCTTGTATTCTGGGACTTGGAGTTTTGTATTTCCCATTTGAAAGATAGAAAAGCTACAAGTCCCAGAATAGGAAGCAAAACCTGGACTGGCTGGCATTCTCTCACATGGCCATAGGAAACTTGAGAGCTCTGGATATGGGTTTGGATGTTTCCTATTTTTCCATCAGGGAGTTCTTTGTGTCCCTTTATATGGATTGGTTAATGTTCGGGGTCCTTTAGGGGGTTTTGCGAGTGATAGTATTTCGATAAAGATGGCGAACATGATTGAAAGGTGATTTCCCAAAGGAAAACGAACTGGGGAAGAAACTGCCATCAAATTCCCATTGTAGAAAACACCACCCAAGATGTTTCTGGTCTGGGGATTTGGTCCTTTAACTGCTTGTAGTTTTTCTTATAGTAAGAGCGACCAGTGGTGTAGATTTTCTGTAAATATTTTCTTTTTTGTGGATGGCATTTTTCTCTCGTGCGTTTTGTTAAAGTCAAGTTCATTTGTTCAGCAGCTATACAACAATTCACACAAACAGACCATTTGCATTCATAAAAATGTAAGTTCTGTATGAGTAAACGCAACACGCTACATTTTCCATTAAAGCACACGTATAAAACATTTCTAATATCTTAAGATAATATAGAATGATGAGGATACTATAAAGCAATGCCGCTTATTTCAGAGGAATAGATTTTCGCCTCCTCTATGTGCCGACTTTGTAGCTACATTATCCTCCTTCCCAAGCCAGATGTTGAAGTATCCCAGTATGGGGAGGCGTTTGGGGTCTACAAACCGAGTAGCTACTACATCCATCATTTTGTTTGCTAAGGAAGTGTGGTAGGAAGGTGGTCATGAGAAGGAAAGTTAGTGATGATGAGTGTGAGATCCAGCTGTTTTAAAAGAGGGATTTACATTTCACCATATTCTCGAAGTTTGGAGTTGAAACCTTGATGGATTCTCCATGAACAAGGGCAATTCCTCCATTCCCCCTAGTTGTCCTGCTGGCAAACAATGCTGTAGCCTCTGTAAAGGACAAATGAATGATAGATACGAGTGCATGGCATTTTTCTGTTCCCTTTACCAGTCTCCTTCCCAGATTCAAACAAGCAAATATAACGACATAGAATGTGCCAACCCTGTGCTACTGCTTCCTCCAAATGGCTCCAAAACTGCTACAAATGAGAGAAACCCGGGGGATACACCCCAGGCAAAACCCCCTGGTACACATTATTTCTGTCAAATGAATAGATCTGCCTAAGGCCGTGCTATCTGTGCAGATAGAAAATAAGACTTTACTCTTTACTTTCTACAAAGTTTTCATAATTTTATTTTTTCAAAAGCTTTCACTTTTTGTAGTTAAAACCTGTGCAACCCATTACAGTGTATAACAAAAAATACAAATAGTTCTTGCACCTCATGGGATCTCCACAAAAACCTGATGACTCTTTCCCCCAAATCCAAGCTTTGAGAACAATATATATTTGTATGTTTTTGTGAACATTTTGGTATTTATTGTAAATAACTGCTCACACTGTAAAAAGAAATTAAAAATTGCAATAAGACGAGGTTCTTTTTTTATTTGGTGTACAGATGTGTCAAATAAGGGGCTGCGGGGAAGAGTCGTGTTTGTGAGGTGAACCCATGAGGTCTATGAACTTAACACTATTAGTAATATTTTGTATACATTGTAAAGGGTTGTACAAGGTTTGTGATTGCTTTTACGAGTAATTTGTAGAAAGTGAGAGGTAAGGTCCTATTTTTATCTTTCAAATATCTTAACAAAAACATCCTTTCAACATACCCACAACTGACATCTAACAAATGCGTCCCTCGTCCAATATTCAAGAGTACAAAGCATTGCAAGTTAACGCTGGAAAAAAGCAGGCGCCCCAGTGACAGCACAAACAAACTAAATGGCATGATCTTACAAAAGAAGATCCCTGACCTGCAATTCTGCACTCTCAACCAGGTGCCAGTTCTTGCGAGTATGGTCACACACCTGCAGCAGGTTGGGGGGGGGGTTGAGGGGCTGTGTGATGAGGCTCTGCCGATAGCATCATCCTATAAATACATGTATTCCCACTTGCCAAATACTTGAGATGGAAAAAGTACTTACTGTTACTTATTGTTGACAAATGCTAGACTTTTGGTCCCTAGAAAAGCATCAATATTGTATGCCACAAGACTAGTCCCTGGGGCAGTTACCATTCAAGATCAAGAAAGTGACCATAAATAGCAGGCCCTTCTACAATAGTGAATACTACCACTGATACATGTATTTGCATGAGAAGATTTGCAGACATATGCACACAGGATTGCCCCCATTAAGTGCAATACCATTAAAATGTGCAGTGCTCAAAAATAGGGACTGCAGATGCAGTAGGTGTTCTTTAAACTCGGTACTTAATGGTGAATTATGGACGTAGATTGGTGATATAAGTTATGGCTCAGTCTGCTTTTACCATGTCGGTGAATGACTGATGAGTGAAATGAGGGTCATGAACCTTCAGCTTGCCATTTTCCCTTATTAAGACTGATGTCTGGTTGGCATTTGACCCTGGCTCTATGCTGACACTAAACCACTAGGGTTCGAGTACTACTATTCCACCTCTTTGGATTGATATAAGGTCTGTTTATTTGGCTTTTCACTACCATAAGTCTTTACTGATGGATAATTGTTATTTTTTGTATTATTATATATCATATACAATAATGTGCAACACAGCAAATGTACAGTTTTCAGTAACTCTCTATAACCTAATGAATATACGAAGATGATAGCTTGCAAATAGATATTAAATGAGCAGCGTCTTTAATTTGAATCAGTACTTTAGAGTTGGATATGGACAAGAATGGTAATTATCGAAATGCACCCAAACACATAGCAACAACCAACATATACTATTACTGTACATGTGCACGCCAGGTAGATGACAATAAATTGATAAGTCTCATACTAATTCATACAAGAAGGGCTGAAACAATTCAAGTGACTAAGATGTTTAATTCATGGAGAGTGGCATCATTATATGAACATTGAGTGTCATGCTGGTTTTCTGACTTCCTCATGGTTACGGCTGTAGATGCTGTTTTGGCAACGATATCAAGAAATACTCAAAAATACTCCATTTCACCTGGCCTTGAACCAATCTTCCTGGAATAGGTTTCTCTCCAATATGTTTATTATTTGCACTCATTGTCCCACCATTGATGATGTGTTCTGGTTGTGGGGGGGGGGACTCGGGGCTTGCAATTTACATTTGTTTTTTTAACCGCAATAATTATTAACATCCTATATAATTTCCAATTCAGCTCTCGCATGATCCTCATGCTTGCATTTATCAAGAATAAGTGCAATGACATTTTTCTCATCATTTTCTGTTTGTACATCGAGCCCAACATCTACAATTGGAAGAATGAACAAAGTAAATAAATCCTTCATTTGTGATGTTCTGCTGGCAAAAGGGAAGGTAGCCGATCCTGTCCTCTGGAATGTGTAGGGGAGGGATGCTTTCACAAGTATGACACTGACATAAAAGGTATAATTTGTAAAAGATTTATTAAAGTTTCTGGGTTTGGAAAAACTCCTACTTTGCCCTATAACTAGGATGGAGGTAGTTACGACCATCAAATGATAAACAAAACAGTCCCAGTGGAGTCCATCAAATCAAAATGGCCTATTCTAACGAAACCTAATGCCTGCCCTATCTCTTGTACAAAACGTGTATAAAGGAGATATGCATGTAAAGGAAAATCAGTATTCAAATATAAACAATAAATGCGGCTGAATCAGCTCTCCTCCCCACGTCAGACAGCACTGGGTAAGGCGGTCCCCGTAGGCAGGATGACACACTCTGGCTCCGGTTTCAAACATAGAAACCGTTCAAAACATGGATCGAGGCCCGCCTGGCCTTCCACATTAAAGTCTCTTTCCAGCCTTTCAAACAACATTCAACAAAAAGGTTGCGTTAGTCCCCCTCTGTCGGGCTCAGACCTTTCACAACAAAAGTTCAACAATACTTGCAGGGGGCTGCCTTCCCAAAACCTATTATACCTTAGGTCTCCCTCAGTCGGACTCAGACCATTTTTGCATGTTGAAGACTTTCAAATGTGCGTGATTTTCTTTACAAGCATCTGCAGGACCACTTTGACTCAAAGTTTCATTTTCAGTTTTTTACTCTCCCCTTCTCTTAGGGTTAATTTTGATCACTTCGCTTTTATAGTTCATTCACTTTATCGCTACAAACAATTCACCTTTCACAGCGACTTTCGAGTGGGCTAGTTCCTCTCGCCGGACCACTCCGTTGCTCAGTATCTCTGGTTTCACACCTGTCTCTACTCCAAAGTTCATTCACATGTCTGGCTTTCTTTGCGTCTCATCCACACGCGCGCAGCCTTCACTTGCAATATACTGTTGCAACTTCAATCTTTACAATTTTCCAATCCATGAGTCAAGGTTATAACTACAGGCTTGGCTTCGCCTCCCCAACTGTAACGTTCACCCGAGAGGGTCGCTGGCATCCTTGAAACACAATGAGCCTTCTGCTTTGGGATTTGGCCTTCTCTGCATGTCTTTTGCAGACTTTTGGAGGCAACGACCACCTGTAGGGAACTCCTGGGGTTCTCGACCCACTGCTCTTGTCTCTTGGTCCATCACTCTGCTCCAGTATGTTCGCCTTTGCCCCAAATGTTCTGCTCTTACTCGTGTTCCACCTTGCTCAGAGTGTGTCTCTATGTTCTGCCTTTTATCCGTGTGAGCAAAGTTAATTGGCATCAGGTGTATACACTTTAAGTCAAGTGCATGACTTTGCCTGACCCGATTAGCGGGACATGTCCATTGCTAAGTATAAGAGTTAGTCTTGTTACTCTGTCGCCCTCTTCCTCGGCCCAGTGTTTGTGTAGAAAGAGGCAGGGGGAGTTGGGACATCAGAGAATCCTAAAAGGATGGGTTAGGTGTACAAAAAAGGGGGGAATACTGCGTGTCACCATCGGCTGCCTCACCCCAACTCTCGGAAGACCTCTCTCCCAGGTGATCCTGCCACACTGGTCCACCCCCAGGACATGGATCCAAAAGCGACGGCCTTGTCCTGGCCAACTGGATGACAAGTCCCCCGAGGAGTAGCGGGTGAGACACCCTTTGGTTTCTCACAAAGACAAATGTTTTTGTGCACAAATGATTAGAAAATGCCACATTCACTACAAAATGTATTCAAACCATTATCTACAAAGTCTTTTCGCATTATGGGGTAGTTCTACTTCTTTGATATAGATGAATATGGATGTAGCAGAAATGCAGTGTTATGTAACTGTGCTTTTCTACTGCAATGAATCGCCATCATAGTAGTTTTAAAGCTCCAAACCCTGTACCTCCTCCTGAGGCCAACCTTCCTTAGTCTTCTGGGAAGACGTGCTTGTGGAAGGATGAGGTAAGAGGAAGGGAAACCGGGAAAGGAGTTTTCAGACACCGGGAGGAAGTTATGCAGGGCTAAATACTTGCATTAGTATAGATGTGTATTCAGCCATTATGTATATCTTCTAGGGAAAGGCGACACAAATGGGTAATTGTTATGCTAATATAGGTATTATTATTATTATTTATTATTTATAGCGCGCACCAAACCCGAGGGTAACCGGGCGCGTAGTTCAAGGATACTTTAAACTTTACAGGTTACGCATGCTTACAAGTGGTGGTTATACATCGTAGAAATTACATAATGCAGGACAGTAGGGAGAATATACAATGTGCATAATATAAACATATAACATAATATGTACAGGAAATATGCAGTAGGAAGATAGAGGGTATATAATTATGTGCATAGTACGTCTGTAGGACAGTAGTTATGTTAGTGTAGGGCGGGACTATCGGTCATTTTCTTTGATCCAGTTGATACAGTTAGATCTGAAGAGAGCGTAGGATTGGGTAGATCTCAGGCCGGGCGGGAGGGAGTTCCAAAGCTGGGCGGCTTTGACCGGGAAGCTGTTTCCTCCGGCCGTACTTAGTTTAAATGGGGGTATCACTAACTGGTTGGAGTATGCTTCTCTGGTGGGTCTAGTGGAGATTTTTCTGTTGAATTTAGCAGCTAGGTATTTGGGTGCTAGATGGTTGATACTTTTGAAAGTTAGAGAAGCTGTCTTGAGTTTGATTTTGTCCGCTGTGGAGAGCCAGTTGGATTGTCTTCTAGCCTCTGAAATATGCTCCCTTCTTGGAATTCCTAAGGCAGCTCTAAGAGCATTGTTCTGTAGTGTTTGAATCTTTTGCAACGTATGTTTATTGGCCCCTAAGTATAGTGCGTTGCAATAGTCCAATTTCGACAGCACTAATGCTCGAGCAAGGGTTAGGCAGTTGGCAGTGGATAGGTATGGTTTTGCGGCTCTAATCAGCTTGCAGGTATATGCGGTGCTGGATGCCATTGCGCTCATCTGTTTGGTTAGGGAGAGGTGGGAATCAAGGTAAAACCCTAATGTTTTTACCTCTTTTGCCACCTTGATAGTGTTGCCGTCTATGACGAAGGAGGAGTATTCTTCTTTTAATCTATTGATGTTTTGTTTGTTCCCCAGTATGATAAGTTCCGTTTTGTCATCATTCAGGCATAGCCCGTGGGTGGCCATCCATGCCTGAATGATGAGATAGGTCTTGTTCACCAATGCCAAATCTTGTTCATAATCCCCTGAAAGTGGTATGAGAATCTGAGTGTCATCCGCATAGTTAGTGTAGGTAACACCCAGATCATCTAGATCATCGAACAAGGGCTTCGTGAAGATGTTGTACATAGTGGGGGAGACACAAGAACCTTGTGGGACTCCACATGTGCTGGATACAGGGTCAGCAGCAGCAGAAGTAGAGAAGACTCTCATAGTTCTACCGGTTAGGAATGATTTGATCCATGCGATGGCATGTGTGGAGAAATGGGCAGCTGTTTCTAGGTGGGTGCAGAGCACATCATGATCCACTAGGTCGAAGGCTGCAGAGAGGTCCAGTAAGAGGAGTAGGGCCATCTTTCCAGAGTCTCTCAGCTCATCAACCTGAGTTTTAAGATCGATGAGCGCGGTTTCAGTTCCGTGCTGGGGTCTGAATCCTGATTGTCTTGTGCCTAAAAGGTGGTGCAGCTCCAGATGTTTTTGGTTCTGCAGGTAGGCTACCCTGTCTAGGATTTTTAACAGGAAGGGTACCGTTGTGATAGGCCTGTAGTTAGTCGGGATGGATGGGTCCAGTGTTTGTTTTTTTAGGAGGGGGAGGACCCAGGATTGCTTGAGGTTATCTGGTATAGTGCCTGAAGCAAAGGAGGCATTAATAAGCTTAGAAATGAATGGGGAGAGGTCTCTGGCCGCGTCCTTTATTAGTTGGGCTGGGCATAGGTCGCCTCGGCAATTGGATGGCTTGAGTGAAAGTATTATCTTTTCAGTTTCGAGTATAGTTACTTTCGAGAAGTTAAATTTATGGTCTAGTTTAGTGCTGATTGGTGGTTTGCCTCTTGGGTTAGTTGAGGGTGGAATATTCTGTTTCTTTGTCTCAATTTTTGTTTGGAGTGTGGCAATTTTGTCATTTAGTGCTTTTTGGATGTTCGAGCACCATATTTTATTTTTGTCACAGTTATCTTGGATAGGAATAGGGTTTTCTAGTTCCTTTAGTATAAGGAATAGTTCTTTCGTTCCAGATTTGGCCTGCAGTATTCTGTTGTTGAAATTATCTCTTTTTGCTTTCTTTATTTCATTTTTGTAAATCTTGGAGGCATTGATGAGTGTAATTTTATTTGTCTCTGTTGGGGTTAGTCGCCAAGCAGATTCGCATTTACGTTTTTCAAGTCTTAGAGATTTGAGGTGAGGAGTAAACCAGGTGTTTAGGTGGGCTCTGGGCTTGCTCTTTCTCAGTTTCAGTGGGGCAATAGTATCTAGAGCTGTAGCCATGGAAGAGTTGAATTCATTTACTAGTGATGAGGTGTCCAATAAGTCAGGTAGAGAGTTTAATCTGGGGAGGATGAGTGGTAGCAGTTTTTCTGTAGTTATAAGTTTTTTGTTTCTGGTTGGCAAGGGGGGAGCCAGAGCATTTTCAATAGGTAGGGCCTGGTTAACATTTAGGAGGAAAGTTATCAGTGCATGATCAGTCCCGATTTGTGAGGTGATATCGACAATCGTTGTATTGCAGTTATAGTCAGCAACCCAGTCAAGTATACGGCCTTTTTCGTGTGTGGGTTGTAGGATTTTTTGGGAGAAGCCTGGTTCTGAGATGACATTAGTGATATTAGTTGCTTGCAGGTCTTTAGGGTCATTGTAGCCTAGGTTTAGGTCTCCCAGAAGGATAGCTTGGGATGAAGTTTTTAGGTTGTTTGAGAGGATTGTGGAAATGTCCTCCTCGAACGTGCCAATAGGGCCTGGTGGTCTATAGATAAGGTGAATAGTAATAGTTTGAGAGGGAGATGCGAGGAGTTTAGCAGTTAATGATTCGCAGGAGTTAGTCGTTGAACTTGATTCAGTTTTTAGGGTGAGATTATTTTTAGCAATAATAGCTAGGCCACCTCCTCGAGAGTTGACTCTGTCTTCTCTAAGTATGGTGTAATTATGGGGTAAGGCAAGCATTAGGGCAGGTCCTGCAGATTGGTGCAGCCAAGTTTCTGTTATGGCGAAGATGTCATAGTCTCCTATTTGAATGAGATCCGCAATTTCGGTAGCGTGTGCTATTAGTGACCTGGCATTAATAAGGGCGCACTTCAGTTGGATGTTCGGCTTTGCTGTGGCCTGGGTGGCATTACTTTTCTTTTTTGGTATGCTATTATTAGCGTTGGGCTGCTTATTTAGGCGGTTGTTGCGATGGAGGTCAATTTTTACAGGAGGAGTGTTTCGGATGTTAGCGTTACTTCTATTGCAAGAGGTATTGAGTCTAGCTAATGGTTCGTAAATTTTAGGTAGTCTTGAACGTAGTTTTGCGTTTCTATTTGCAATGTCACAGGGAAGGTATGTTAGTGATTGGTGGGTAATAAGTGAGTGTGAGAGTTGATGGCTGGGCTCTAGGGGGGGAGTTAAGAGTCCTTCATCCACAGGCGGTATGCCCTGTAGTGTGGGCCTCGGATAGTGGTTTACTTTAGGCATTGTGGTCCAAAAGGCTGACAGGTAAATAAAAGTTAGTATCATTGTGGCCTGGTTTTAGGCTCGAGCAGTTGGTTTGCAAGAGTCGGGTACCTCTAGGCTAGACGGAGCAATCATATGTAGGCTAGATGCAATCAGAGACAGGTTAAATGCCGTCAGGGACAGGCTAAGTGCACTGTGGTCTGGGGGCGACCATAAGGCACAACACAGTTCGAGTGTGGTCTGGGGCGACCATAGGGCATAACACGGTTCAAATGTGGTCTGGGGCGACCATAGTGCACAACACAGTTCAAATGTGGTCTGGGGCGACCATAGGGCATAACACGGTTCAAATGTGGTCTGGGGCGACCATAGGGCACAACACGGTTCAAATGTGGTCTGGGGCGACCATAGGGCACAACACGGTTCAAATGTGGTCTGGGGCGACCATAGGGCACAACACAGTTCAGATGTGGTCTGGGGCGACCATAGGGCACAACACAGTTCAGATGTGGTCTGGGGCGACCATAGGGCACAACACAGTTTAGATGTGGTCTGGGGCGACCATAAGGCACAACACAGTTCAGATGTGGTCTGGGGCGACCATAGGGCACAACACAGTTCAAAAGTGGTCTGGGGCGACCATAAGGCACAACACAGTTCAGATGTGGTCTGGGGCGACCATAGGGCACAACACAGTTCAAAAGTGGTCTGGGGGCGACCATAGGGCACAACACAACTCATATACAATAGGGTTGTATGTTGGCTGGAGTACATCAAAGTATTTGAGTACGAGGCTGGATGTGGAGGGCAAGAGGGTGGCAAGGTGGGTGCAGAGTAAGGCAATGAGCATGAGAGTGATACAGAGGCTGACGGGCCTTGATTGTTACAGGCAAGTATAAGGCGCATGCATGTGCACGTTGCCTAGGCCTTTATGGGGCAACTCGGAGCATTTGTGTGCCTTTATACCAAGTGAAGCAAATTCGAGGCTGGCTGACCAACACAAAAACAGAGTTAAAAGTAGCGCAATGTGGTCGCGCTTACCAGGTGTTTGATCCCGGAGGGTTTCCTAGCCAGGTCCGCTGCTTCTGCCGTGTCGTGAGCTGCGTTCCCCGGTGTAAGCCCATGTGTTTTCATGGGGCATCAGAGGGTCGTGAGTGTATAGTAGGGAACTCGCCACGCGCCGTGGGATTCCTAGGCAGTTTTGGAGTACTAAAACATATGGATAAAGTAGTAAAGCGTGCTGAAGGGGCTTCAGAGCATGCTTGGGCAATCCCAGTTTATATATATATGTGGGCTTAAAATACCAGCCGTCTCTAACAGTTCCTGAATATTAATTCTGGGCTGCCAAGCCAACTCGGAAGGCGCCTAATCCAAGAGTAGGATGTGTGAAAGGTGAATGTTAACAAAAGGCAAGGGAGTGCGATGGACAGAGTTAATTAAGTAAATGTTATGTCTGTCCCTAAATAGAAAGCATACGATGTTCTGCGTAGCGTGTACAAACACAGTAAGGCCTCGTACATCACTGAGGAGCGTGGAGGGCATCTTTCTGCAAGCTATCAATGTAAGCACCAGTTAACCCCAAAAATAGCACTGATGGTCTGCTCAGCACTGGATGCCCAGTTCTATAGTAGGGATCAGAGGGGGCCCAGGACGGCACTTCCAGGTTAGGGTGGATTTCAGTAGACAGTTTGGGTGCTACAAAAGCTGTTTGTGTGCCGTACCATCAAACATTTTAAGGATTCCTGGGTTTTTGTGGAGACTGGGCCCCTTTTGGGTTTTAACAAAAAACAGGCAAAAAGACTTGCACACCAATGTAAGCAAAATTCAATAGTGAAGTGGATGTAAACAAATTGGTATTTTATGAAATATAGTCAAAATTCAAGGTGCAGGGGAGAAAAACTCAGCCTTAGTATCTAAGCTGGATATACATGAGAAAAAAGAGATTCAAAATATGGAAAACTGCTTCCCCTGCACACGATCTAAAAGGCGAAAGCGTAATGGGTGATGTGTAGAATTTCTAATTTGACTCTATTCAAAAATACAAAAAAGTTGCAATTAATGTTTCAAAATAACCTGAATAAATCCATATAACAATTTGATAGATTAGCATATATAAACTATATGACACCTTTTTGATAAAAGAAACAATTTTTCTTTTTATTTGTTGTGGTCATGCATAATTAGGATCAAGTGTGAACAAGTGTCAGGATGACTTTGAGATCTATTTATTTACTTGGAATGTTAAATATTGGTGTATATACAAGATACTAGTATTCTTCTGTTATTTACAGTGAAATCTAATACATATATATGTTGAACCTTTTCCTTCTTTGTAGATAAATGTGAAACGTATTGAATCTGCTGCCCCTGATGAAGAGTGTTATATACTCGAAACGCATTGGGCCGACCACAACAAATAAAAAGAAAAATTGTTTCTTTTAACAAAAAGGTGTCATATAGTTTTGTCTTGTCATATCTGAGTGGCAGTGCTGCGGATTGGTCGGTACCATTTGTAAATCAGGATAACCCGTAGTTTCATGACTTTGGGGGTTTCCAGATGGAAATGGAAAAACTCTTTGCTCGTCATACCCAAGGCCAAGCATTAGACAACAAACTTTTGTCACTGTGTCAAGGAAGTCAAGACTTGCTTAGCTTTCGTCCCTGATATCTGGGACCTTATTCTATTGAATCCATAATAAATCCAGTGGCAGATAAATTAGCCCTACCACCCACTATGCAGATTAATCCTGTGTTTCATGTATCACTCCTGAAACCGGTACAACCCGGTACTCTGGTTACACCACCACCAAAACCAGTATTAGTTGACGGAGAACCAGATTTTGAAGTAAAGGATATCCTAGACTCAAAATACACCAGATCCAAACTATACTACTTAGTTGATTGGAAGGGATACAGCCCTCAAGACAGATCATGGGAACGTAGTGAATACATCCGTGCACCTCGCTTAATTAAAAAGTTCCATCAGAATTACCCAGCCAAACCAGGACCAGGCAGAAGTGTCACCGTGAGAGGGGCCTTGGGGGGGGGGGGGGGAGTGCTGTCATGACCCTTGCCCCTGGCCCTCACTGGCAAGTCAGCCTTCCAGTTAAGGCCAGGTCAAAGGCCTTAAAACCTCATCCAAGACTCTCTTAGAGTCAGTCCTGGCGCCTTTGGTCTTTGGCACTAGGCTCATAACCATTATGAAGACCAACATTAGAATGGGACTATTTACTTGGGGCTATTTAACTTGTGGGGGGGGGGGTTCAGCCAACATGGAGGCACACACATAGCTCAGTTACAAGGAACTGAGCTATGCAGTCTAGTCTTTTGGGTGTGGCAGGCCTGGGACTACTTTACCTGGACTACTTTGGGTGTGGCAGGCCTGGGACTATTTTACCTGGACTACTTTACCTGAGATTATTTAAACCGCACCCAAACAGCAGAACATGCTTTGCATTATTCTGCTGTGGGTAGCGTAATGCTCACCGTGTCCAGTTCTTTGATGCCAGCTTACCTGAAACCAAGGACCTGCAGAAAGAGAAAGAACACTACAAAACTTATCTGGAACATTATCCTGTCTTAAATCCATTGCGGACTTCAGTTCCACTCATCTGAAGGTACGAACTCCATCATTCGGCACTGAATGCATCCTGGAATACCATAACCTGGAAAGAGGAGAAAGAAAGACAGCATTAGTAAGCGTTTACTCACGTTTCCTCCCGAACGAAGAAAGCCACACAATTCTTACCTGGGTAGTCATCTCCTGGTCAGTATCATTGCTGGAACATTACGGCGCTCGACGAGGAACATTGCAACCTGCAAGGAGAGAAAAGACACAGGTTAGCAATATAAAAGGCGAAACAGCGCCGCTCATTGCGCATTACCCACCGGACAGCATCGCGCACACCACGTTTTCGCCTACCGGCTCATCTTCAAACTGCATGACAACACCAAAATACCTTTCCATACCTAAAAGGAAAGAAGCATGACATTATTATTCGAACTAAGAGGAACATAAGAACTGCATATAAAGACTGTAAAGCAGCAAACCTAAGGATTCGCGGCAGGCCTGGATTCCCACATGGGGGCTTGCACCAGTGAAGTAACTTTGTCGCTGCTCGCCCTCCACATCTACGCGCCCCTGCTACGAGGAGCAGGACGGAGAATCCACCTTTTACAATATTAAGGTGAGGAGAAGGCCCAAGGGGGAGGAAGGAGTTGAGGCCAAGGGAGGTGGGAAAACATAAAGACAATCTGGTATCTCCTATATTGCAGACCCATCTTTAACCAGAGGCCTTACCAAGGGACCGGGAGAGGGTTTGAGAGTGCAAATCATCCAACCAGGGCTGGGTGGCGTCCCCGTGGATACCAGGTGAGCGTAACACTGCGGCAGCTTTCACTTTGAGTCTCTTGGGCTCCCCGGCCCGGGGGAGCCCAGGAGACTCAAAGCTGAAGCCACCGCAAACATAAATATATTTCACGTTTTCAGTGCTATAGCGCACCGGTGCTAAATATACATTCAGTGTTAAGAAAAAAGAAATAAGCCCTTACCTGCATGCAACCTTCCTGCATTCTCTGCTCTCCGGCAATAATGAAGCAAAAGCCACCCAGTGGTAGCTTTTGTTTATTACAGCTGGCTAACTTTTACATCATTAGTGCCGCAAGGGCAGAGCTTAACAGAAGCACAGCAGGCTCATCCATTTCACAAAATGGAAGCCTCCTAGAGCTTGAAATGTGTGACTTTGAGCCTCATTTGCTCAAAAGTTTACATAGGAACTTTCTTAAAAAATAATTTTTATATATATTTTTGATCATGGCCCATCTTTTGAGCCAATAACATTTTTGCATGAACTATCCCTTTAAGCTGAAGACCACTTTTGTTAGAATGTATCTGTTTTAATACATTTAGAGTTAGAATACACTTTGTTTTTCTTGGCAAGAATTGTCCAGTGGGATTGTACATCAGCATCGTAAAACTAGTTGTCACCCTAGCAGAACATATAAATAATTCAGACACATTTATATATCTAGAAATGTTAAGAATAGTCAGTACCAGTAGTCATTGAGTGCATTCTAACCATTCTGCTAAGGGCCATAAGTTGGGGAATTACCCCTCACAACATCTATAAGGCTATTAACACATAGTGGCACTGTGGGAAATCATGTTTTGGTAGTGAAGTAAACAACGTATTTTAATAATGAGAAAGTAAATAGACAAACTCAGTAAATTAAATGTAGTGTTAGTTTGTAGCAGTTAAATAACAAAGTTGTCTTCATAAATTAAGTGCAGATGGGGGTAAGGAGTGGTCAGAACTTTCTGACCACCCATACCCCATCAAAATAGAATGTATACCTAAATTCTGAGGGCAATCCCTCCACTCACACTTTAATGGGACATGTATAAGTCATTAGGTTACTCAGAGTTAAAAGGAGCGACAGGTTAGGACTTATACACAAGTGAAGTGCTTCAAGGCGGGAAAGGAACAAAGAAAAACATAGTCATTCTTAGGCCTTGAAGTTTCCGAATGATCTAACAAAAATAACTAGCCTACTTGGCCTGAGGCATTTCTACTAGTGCAAGTGCATGACAGCAGAGAGGGGGTGGGGGGGAGCATAGAATCAATAAACTGCCGTACTAGGCCTAACGACTTGTCAGCTAGTGCAAGTGCATGACAAAGAGTGGGGAGAGAAGGGAGTGTGGGGGAAAGGACATACAGAACAATAAACTACGGTACTAGGCCTGGCGACATTCATATTGATTGGCGATTGGTCATCTCTAATGCTCCTATGTACAAGTGTTTCAGGTGCAACCAAGCTAGGGAGGGGAGACAAATGGGAGGACAGGACAAATGATCTCGCTAGGCCTATTGCGACTTGCTCCAGGCGACTTGCTTCTGCTTCGTTCACTCCGTGAGCGTCTCGAGCGTTCTAGTGAGTATTGCGCTCTATGGCATTTGATGCCCTCTGAGTTCGGCTCCGTCTCCTGCTCAGAGCTCCACTCACCGACAGTCACTTTCATGATCCTTCGTGCACTGGTACCTCTAGCGAAGCGATTCTTGAGGTCACATATATACACCCATTTTCTTCTACTGTGAACCTGCAGCGGCAGTCCTGTCTCGTTCTCACAGGTTTGTTCTTCCGAGATTTACCATCTTCCTCTCCGGCTTCTCTTTCTTTTTATGTTGCTTGTTTGAACACTCCTCCGCTGATCACCAGAAAGTTTCCTCACGTTCCAACGACCACTCTTCCTGGTTCCTTCAGCACACCTCGTCTCAGTACTTGCCAAGGTAGTACTCTACATGTCTCTTATGATATTCTTCATCCTGGCACTACCTACCTCGGCTTTATTCACTGTTCTATAGCAACACACTGTTTTTATTATTGAGGAAGGGTTGCAGGTGGGACTAGGGAATATGGGGATGGGTTGTGACTTAATGTGCTGTACCCCAAGTGGTTGTCCTTATTCTCAAGCGGGGAAACCCTCCCCCCTGAGGTCAACCCAACTTAAACCACCCCTAGGGGGAATATTACACCACGATCCCACCAGCCCAGCGTCGCAGAAAAGGGCTCCCACCTGGGAGACGTGACGAGAATAGAGGAATGGTCACAAGAGACACTTTTCAACTGAGTAATCAGGCACCTGGCCGTAGAAAATCCAGAGAATATCTGGGTGGTGCTCAGAAACTAGCCACCACTGCCAAGATTAAGCGAAAAAGGCCCTTATAGACCTTTCTAGTTTAGTTAATGTTAATCTTCTATAATAGTGGTAGGGACACACCATAGGTAGAATAGTGTTTGGACGGAGGAATGCTTTTTGTTGTAAGACATTTGACGAGCACTCTATCATTTTCCTTAGACCGGGCCAAGAACCATTGTAGAAGTAGGCATAAGGATAGGTATACTTTTTGTTGGCAATAAACTCTTAGGTACAAAACATGACCTCTTGTCCGTCTATTGAGTCTGACTTAACACACTACGTTAAAATAACTTGCACATCGCCTATACATTCACATCCCCACACTCATGCAGGGAGCCAAGTAGAATTAATATGTGCTTATGAACGCCATTTGTTCAAGTACCTTTTCCTCCAATACATACTTTTTTTGATACTGGAGAATATCAAGTATTTTGATCAATTTTGAAATGCTTCTACATGAATCTGTTGACACATTGGCTATTAACTGGCAATGTTATCATTGAGGTATACTATATTGCTTCAAGAGAAGCAATCATGGAAGCAGTGTATTTAGAATGCCTAGTATTTGTTAATATAATATATATAGAATTGATTAGGGAAATGAATGCTTGTGTGAGAACCAGTACAGAGATTCATATAGGCAGTTAAAACTCGTTTTACTGCCCAATGGTTTTTAGACCCGTAACCTTGTAGTGATTTCCTGGGTATGAAGCCGTAGACCATTGATTACATTTCTTTTAAATAAATTCAGAGTTTTAAGAATAAACTGTTTTTTTTTTTGTCCAGAATTGTGCGGTGGGATTGTACATCAGGAACGTGAAACCATCTGTGTCACCCTAGCAGAACTTTATAAATAATTCAGACACATATATATGTCTACAAATGTTATGAATTGAGTCAATAGTAGTGATCATTGACTGCATTCTAAACCTTCTGCCGAGGGCCATAAGTTGGGAAGCACTAATGACTCCTCACAAGGTCTATAAGGCTATCAGCACATAGTTGTACTGGGAAATCATGTTTTGGAGTTTTTATTTGGTAATGAGAAAGTAAATGGACAAACTCGGTAAATTAAATGTAGTTTTAGTTTGTAGTAAGTTAAGCATTTCAGTTACGAACTTGGTTAACCTGGAGAGGATTTAACATGTCTGTGCATTAGGGATCATGTAGAAGTAAACAATTTGAAGCATTTGTCCATGCTTTAGCTTTCTCTTTCGTAGGTTAAATGGATGTTGCAGTGAAAAACAGGCCCTCCTTGAGAGGAAGTGTCTTGTTGAAAGACATCTTTCATGGAAATTGTATTGTGGTTAACCTATCTGCTTGTGAAGTCAGAATGCAGGCAACATTAGTAGTTATTTACTGCACCCTGAGAATTCTGATTGGCTTAGAGGAGGTCAAAAACGATCTCCATGTGCTAATAGTTGTTATTCCTTTTCAGGTGTCCCTTTAATTGATGGTGGAACTGTTAGACTGCCCAAGCTGATCGGATTATCCAGAGCACTAGATCTCATTTTAACAGGGCGCTCTGTTGATGCACAAGAAGCCCTGGCATTCGGGATAGCCAACCGGGTGGTGCCCGATGGCCAAGGTTGGTAATACATCTTTGTGAAATTTGTATTTTAAACCTTTTCTTTACGGTTTTTTTCTTGGATCTCAAGTGTTAAAAGGTGCAATGCTGTTAAGAGACGAGGTGGCTGTTACATGAGTAAAAGTGTAATTAGTGTCCCAGAAACATGCAGAGCTCATTCTGACATATGATATGATATGACATTTGTAACGCGCCTATACACAGGTGTTTCAAGGCGCGACGAGGCAGGGAGGGGAGGAAACAAGGGGAGACAGACAGCGATCCTACTAGGCCAGGTGTCATTCAGATCGCGCAAGTGCAGGGGTGGGGGAGGGGGAAAAGTGCAAGGGGAAGGGGAGGGGGGGGAAGTGCAGTACAAGGTAAGTGGCGTAAAGTAATAAATAAATAGGGCCAGCTGGTGGCAAGTGCAAGGTAAGTGCAGAACAAGTGCTGGAAAAGGGGGGGGGGCTGTAGGGATACAGAGACAGTCCCGCAGTGCAGAGGGGTTCCAGGGCATCAGTGCAAGTGGAGAGTGGCTGGGCCCAGGACCGAGGCCGTTAAGAGTGGTCCAGTTGCAGAATCAGTGCAGTTTCAGTGAAGAATATTAGCTGTACAGCAAGGGAGAGGGAGAGAGAAAGCAGAGGCAAAGAGGAAGGTTTTGAGGTGCTTCCGGAACCGGAGATGGTTCTCCTCAAGTTTCAGGGAGGCAGGAAGGCTGTTCCAGAGGGAGGCCCCTGCCGCGGAGAGAGATCTACCCCCAACTCGTTGCTTCGAGAAGCGGCTGACCCTGAGGGAGTTGGAGGCGGATGAGCGAAGGGCTCGGGAAGGAAGATATTTGGGAAGAGAGAGTTGAAGGTATTTAGGACCAAGGCCCCAGAAGGCCTTGTGGACAATGCAGAGGGTTTTGAACTTTATCCTCGCAGCCACTGGGAGCCAGTGTAGAGATTTCAGTCCTGGAGAGATACGGTCCCTGGGCTTGAGGCCAAGGACAAGTCTCGCAGTTCTGTTCTGTATGAGTTGCAGAGGGCGGAGAGTGGAGGCAGGCAGATTAAGGTAGAGGCTGTTACAGTAATCCAGCTTCGAGAGAACCAGGGCTCGGGAGACAGTGAGCTTCTGGGGGAAGGAGAGGAAGGGAAGAATACCTCTGAGGAGGTGCAGCTGGTAGTGTGACTTCTTAGCGACGTCAGAAATATGAGGAGAGAAGGAGAGTGTGGAGTCGAAGATGACCCCAAGGTTTTTTGCATTGCAGGTAGGAGCAGGGAGGGGGCCAAGGGAGGCAGGCCAGAGAGCTGCAGGGAAGGAGGGAGTGGGTGTACCGATGAGTAGAATCTCAGTCTTACTGGCATTAAGGCAGAGGTCATTGGCGGCACACCATTCCTGGATAGCAGACAGACAGTCAGAGATGAGGGAAGGAGAGGGGGAGGCTGAGGGTAGCCTGAAAATGAGCTGGGTATCGTCCGCGGACATAGCAAAAGGACATAGCCTCCCTTGCACACAATTATCAGTATTTCATTTGTATTCTGTATATTTTGATAAGAAATATTTACAAGAGCAGAATTAAAACACATTGAAGCATTTAAAGATCTGAAACTGCAAGTATTCCATCTCATGACATCCTTTTTAGAGTGCCTAACCAACTAGGCCCACACGATGCTTTTTGAGATTGTGCTAATTTCACGACTTAAATACAAGCCCAAAAGTCTCTTCTAGATTTGTTTAAGCATGACCATTGAGTGCTGCCGAACGACATGCATTTATTGGTTTAACTCCATCGATTTCTGTAAAAAAAAAAAAAGTGTACA
Source organism: Ambystoma mexicanum (assembly GCF_040938575.1). NCBI lineage: Eukaryota > Metazoa > Chordata > Amphibia > Caudata > Ambystomatidae > Ambystoma > Ambystoma mexicanum. The sequence goes on along the minus strand of NC_090930.1, from coordinate 1,018,312,712 downwards.
GATGAGCAGTAGTATGGTTCCCTTTCATTTATTGAAATCCAAGCTGCACAATTTTAAAACGTAATAACTGTAACTACATTTCGCATCACACCCTTGGAAATCGCGTAGTTTATAAGAAAACATGTCATTTGATATCCTCCAGGCCCTTAACTCATACAACAGGCACGGCCCCATCCTCCTTCTTGGATGAGAATGTACATTTCTGAGGAACAAGAATCACTATGCATTTCCACCAACTAGAACTGTAACCCGGAAATACCATTTCTCACTGCAATATGCTCATAAACGTCAGCCTCCCCATGAGCCCATGATCTTTCACCCCTCTTCATGAGCACTTCACCTCCGAACCCGAAAGAAAGGGCAACCTTCAGTGTCACCTAGGGAGGGAAGCTTAAATCATATAGCAGGCAATCTGCCATCATTGTTAATCGAACAACTGTACACAAGAGTCACAGCATCATCGCAACTTGTTTGTCAATACAAAAAGCACCCTGCGCCAGCCCTTTCTGTTTACAGAAAAGGGGCAGATAATGCTTGCCTTTTTGACTTTAATAGAAACAAAATTTTCCTATGTCCATTCTAATGCATCGTGTCCTCCCATGGATTCCTCGTCTTTGATATATTCGATATCCTGCTTGTAGCTTTGGAAACCTTTCGACAGCAGAGGGAGCCATGCAACGTCGATTCTAGGCCCCTCATCGTCTCCCTTCCTGCACTCAGCTGTGATGTTCACACTGGTACAAATAGCACACACCTCGCACGTTGCTTCAGTTCCGTTTTTCCGTGGCACTGCACTTAGATCATTTTGATCACCTCAGCAATTTCCAACTGGTTTTTCTCACAATCTCGAGATATGTCTAATCCGAAAACCGGATTCAAATGGTGTGCGCACTCTGGATTGAAAATGTTGATTACAGATCCGCACAGGGATATGCCTCTGGTGTTTAGGGATGGACCATAAGGTTGATGACTGTGGATCTTGCCAGTCGATGTCTGTCAAGGCCTTGAAGGAGAAGAAGGGTAGCTTGCCCTAGGTTGACCACCATCTAAATCTCCTTTCTACCACCCCATCAAAAAAGAGATCGTCGGACGAAAAAAAGCTTGAGGGACATCTCACCTCAGAGAGCTAAGAAGCGCTCTAAACATTATAAGCGCTCCAGGTCGAGGAGTGATTCACAGCATTCGCTATTGTCTTCTCATAAAAAAACGAAGAAAAGACGTCATTGCTTCCCATCATTGTCGGATTCCTCACCCGAAAGAGAAAGGGTAAGTTCCCCAAGCAAATCGCCATCTAAAGCTGATTGGGAGTTATTCCGCCTCCAGATGCTTGCAGTGTTCCCAAAGGCGGCCCCTCCCGGCACTTCAAAGGAACTTAAAAAGGCTTCTGACCCTATTGTGCCTTGTAAGACCAACAGGGAGTCGGTGAAGACTGCTACTCGTGTTCCTAAGTGCCTGGGAAGGGAGTCCGAGAAGCGTCTTCAAGAGGCGTTGACAGATTCGACGACTCAAGAGAAGTTGAAGTCACATCCTTCTGCTCGGTGGAAGGAGTTGAGGGCAAGTTCTTCGACGTCGAGGCCTTCAACGTCGAAACCATCGATTTCGTCAGAACCCTCTGAGTTTTAAGCCCTTGTCTAAGAAGGACTTTTTCAAGACTAGGGGCTCTATCTTTGAGGAAGAGAAAGCAGAGGAACAGGACAATCCTCCTTTTCGAATGGAGTATGGTACTCCAAATGTACCAAAGAACTCATTTTAGATGCGTCTAAGTTGCTTAACCTAATTGATTGTTTAAAGGATACAAGTGGCTTGGACACTTCACCAGAAGTGGAGTTTTCTTCCCCGGATTCAGCTGGTTATGCTGATGGCTCTTACAGGTCGTCATGGGTAAGGTGGCAGAGAACCTGGTCTGGGGTCGACCTGTTGGACAGAGTGAAAAGGATGATCAACAGGATCCTTGAAAATTAGAAAAAGCTAGACACCACACCTGCAGTTACTAAACACCTGACAAGATAGTACAGGCCTTCAGCAATTAACCCAGAGTTTCTTTCTAGGCATCCTTCTCTGGAGAGTCTGGCGTGCAAGCGGCCATGTGTACCTCGAATGTGGCAACCTATCTCACAATCCCTCCTGTTAGGGATGATAAGAGATTTGATGCCCTAAGAAAGAGGGTGTTTTCTGCAGGAAGCATAGCCCTGAAGGCCATTAATGCTACGTGTGCTCTGGCTAGGTTTTCTTATACTTTGTGGGATGTGGTTGCCCAGGCTGCACAGCATATCACTGAAGGAGAAGAAAGAGAAGGATTTCTCAACATCGTCCAGGGTGGGAAGGGCGCAATGTGTCAGTCATTGCAATCAGGATTAGACTCCTCGGATTGTGTGAGCCGCTCTGTGGCAGTGGGCACTGTTGCCAGAAGATTTGCACAGCTGTGCAAGTCAGGGATATACCCTGATGTTCAGGCAAGGCTATTCGACGTGCTCTTTATTGGCTCACAACTATTTGGCACAAAAGCAGATGAGAGTTTGAAGAAGCTGCAGGCATCAAAGCAGTGGCTAAGTCACTTGGATCAGCGATTCATCAACCACAACAAAGCCATTCGGCCTCTCAAGTTTGGAGGGGTCCTTCCTTTCGGTACTATTCTTCATTCCGCAGAACAAGGGGGTACATGTCTCAGAGAGGACAAAATTACCTTGTGGTGGATGAGATCATGTAGGTAAAACTACCAGCAGAGCCTCTGCTTCTTTGCTCTCTGCAGTAGCCACAGCAATAAAACCTCCTCTGCAGGACGGTAGTGGGAGGCAGACTAACACAGCATTTGGATGAATGGCAAAGCATTACTTCGGATGCTTGGGCACTGCACACGTTAGTCCATGGTTACTGTCTCCCGTTCTTAAAGAGGCCCCTGGATTGTCCCCCAGGCAATCTATCTTTAAGTGAACCAGATCTGCTTCCTGGGACCGGGATCAGCACTAGGTACACAGAAAGGGGGTTTGCTATGAGGTCTGAAGTTCTGTGGTCTACTTATTGACTGCAGTAGGCCTAGACTTATTTTATTAAGTCACATGCATGCAAGAACACTCTAAATATAGTAGTACTTTGGAAAATGAGAAATTCAGGCAATAATAGATGTAAATCATACAGCTTTTATTTTATTTTGCTGTTGGATGCATTTCAAAATCATGCATTTGTAATTTTTTGATTTTATAGAAAATAGAAGGTACAGTACATTAAGGGTAGTTAGTCTTTAGTCTTAACAAGATCCTCAATGTAACTGAATTAGCAACTGATTTGTAGATATACGTTGCTTAAAACATAGTAGTGCTTTAATATCAGTGTGTAACCACCACCTATAGTGACAAGTGATAGTATAGTATGGGTACTTAATACAGAACAACCAGGCTGAAAACAGCAAATTGTATAACACTAGGTTGTATGTAGCCAGGCTAGAGGGTGACCTAACACCGGGATCAGCACTGTCAGCTCTTCAGGCTTCTCTCCTCATCAGGATCTGCAGCTCAGCATCTCTGCACACAGCCGAGCTTGCTTCCCTCTCTCGGTCGTGTGTTCGGGTCTGCACCGACAGACCCAACGGAGAACTCGCACAGCTGCTTGCCGGCATTTTCGGTGTCTTCCTCCCGCTGGTCTGCCAGTAGGATTTGAATCTCTTGCATTGGAGATGTGCTATAACTGCTTCCTCTGATGGCTGCGTTCAGCTCCGCGGCCGGGCTTGACATACCTGATAGTCTTTTGTTCCTTTTTATCGATTGTACCCAGTTCCTCCAATGCAGATTTCAAAATCCTTCATCTCAAGTGGAGCACAAGTGGCGCCAATTGGTCTTTTGGTCTCTCACGCTGTGCAACTTGCTTTCTGTGGCAGACTATGGTGCGGCTCACAGCGCATCCAATGAGGGATCTTTCTTCCATTACTTAACTTTGCTCTCAATCTTGGAGTCTGTCTACTCCTTTCACCTCAGTGGGAGGAGCTACCTGCACCCGGAGCGCACAGTGTGCATAAAATCATAAGTGCTGCGCGGAGCACAAGTGGTCTTTTGGGCGATTGATGTGTGCCGTGCCTATGCCTTTTCACCATCGGCTTCACGGTGCGCACAGTGTTGTGTGCCTTTTGTGTGAAGTCAGTGGTAGAGTTTTCACAGCCATGCCCATCCAAAGCTGCGGAATGGGAGGCTGTTAATCACTGAGAAGGGTTTAGCAGCCCTCAAAGAAAGGGAGATTGGGAAGGCACTGTCTGCTTCAGAGGGCAGTTTGGTGGGGTATTATCCCACACAGTTCTAGAGGTAACGGAAAGGATGTGCACCGTCAATTGTTACAAAATGCCATCCCCATCCCCTTTTTCTCCCAAGTAGTGGCCAGACCTGCTCCAAGTACTGGGTCCTTTAGTTTGCCTGTTATACAACCTCCAAAGGAGAAAGCTATTCCGCCCTTCATCAGTTCGACTTCTAATGGGCAAACCACTGCACTGTTTGGTGGAACTCCACTCCTGTGCGCTTGGATCTTGGACTGTCGCAGAGGTGGGTGGCCTGCGGCTGGTTTACTCGGGGCAGGGGAGCCTTTGGAGCACTCTGGGTCACAAGCCACTCCATTGACAGCTTTGAACAACTCCATGATACTGGATGATTCTTTTGAAAGACTGTGAAAACGTAGAGGGGATAACTAACAGAGACTATAGGTTGTACTCCTTGGGGTCCAGACCAACTGCTCATCTGAAGGACCTCCTCTTAAGTCCGCGGACTTTACCAAATATGGTCAATCCCATCCCGAAATCCCTCATTAAACAGCCTCTTAATGGGGACTTCTTCACACCCAGTAATATGCAAACTAGGAGAAATTCTATGATACTACCTGAGATTCACTAGATGTGGCCTGCACTGATTTCGGCACTCCACCAGGTACTTGAATCCATGCTCAGGCTATATGATAACATTGATGACATTACTCAGGACGTCTCATGGAAGCTGGGCAAACTTGACTTTAATGTTGCCCTTTTACTGGAAGGTTCTAAACTTCTGCGTTGCACCTCTTCTTATTAAAACTTTCAAATGGGGCCTATCGCTCCTGAGTGTCTATGCATTGATGAGGACGTCTGGGAAGCCCCTGAACCACTTGCTTCGTAAAAACTATTATCCTCCAACTTGGAACATAGCGTCACGCCAGACACCCCGACAGTGCTTGTGGACTTCCAACAGTGGGAGGAGGCCTTATCACAGATTGCAGGCGATAGTTAAGTGGTAGTCATCGAGAGGGAGCAGCAGGATGCTGAGGACCTGTCTTTTCCCAACTCCCATGAGGGCCCACAACAACAAAAAGACAAGAAAACAATGCAACAAAAGAAAAAAAGAGGAACAAGACAAAAAACTTCCGGCTACCAACCTGAACAAGCGGCAAAAGGTTTCAAAATTCTCAGGTTCACTCAGGAGGGGACACAGTTAAGGACCTGGCTCTTGAATCTGCAACACCCTCCCTCATGTCTCAGGACATAACTGAGGATGCCACTCCCCAACTATGGAGTCCCGAGAGGAAGAAAACCACTAAAAGTGAGATGGAATTGTTCCTGGGCAATTCTATTCCATCTAACGTAGCCCAGGAGCAGACGAGCAACGTGATTCCCATGGCCACTCAGCAAGGCGCACTGGAAATCACGGCGCCGACTCCTCAGGTGCCGATTTCCGGTGAAGAGTCTACCTCTATACTGAAAGAGCCTGTGCTGACGCCAGCGAAGCATATTGTCAAGACTTGCGGGTCGTGAGGAACAGGGATACCTCCGTCCCTAAGCAGCCAACAGCAAGGCAAAGAGACACTCGCTGTTCGAAGATTAGGGCACAGGTGGGAGAAACAGGATACCCAAAGTTTCTGGATGGCTGCTGCAAGGGAAAAGGGCAAGTTAGGTGATGGCAACAAGGTAAGCAAGGTGTAATATGTATGAAAAAGCAAGTACACCTACCAGGAGTTAGGAGATAGTGTGTCCTAAACGATTGGGGTAATACCTGCTCCCTCAGTGGGCCGATACAACACACAGGGGCAATGGGAGGAAGAAGTGAGTGCCCTCACACCACACTGAAACCACCTGTAGCTTGAGATGTGTGACTGATGGAGCGTCACAGTGAATGCAAAACCCAGGTCAGCTGATCCATACCAAAGGGAAAACCGTAAGTAGTCCTAAACAATCCAAGGTCAGAACCAAATAAATCAATCTGCTGGCGTAGAACACAAAGAACAGTCCGTGAGCAATCCGTAGTTAATCCGAGGTCAGAACCAGAAGTAACAATCCCAAGGTGTAGCACAAAAGGCGTAAGGCAAACAGGAGTCCGTAGAACGAGATCCAGAGGTCTGTAGCACGAAGAAACAAGAATCCAAATCAGAACGCCACACGCCGTAAAGAAACAGCTGAGAAGCGTTGTACTGCTGGGTAGCATTTGTTTTAGCCCGTAACTTCCATCACGTAAGCCAGTTGATCACGTGATGCGTCACGTGATTCTGTGACTGATGCAGCGCAACAGGTATGTTGGTTCTTAGCAGCAGTGGCTGTGGCTAGTGCCTGCATGCACTGGTCAATAGCGTGCCTAGAAGTATGGTGTGCCCCGGGTGCTCCACATGAGGCAACTTTCCTCTTTTGCGTGTGCAGGTGCCACGGGAGTCGCCACCCCGGATACACACGGTGGCCCCTCCCGTGGCATCCTCTCCAGCACCCCAGCAATCCTCTGCCCACCGGGGGAGCGAACCCCTGATGCGGACAGAGGGGGGGCTTAGAGGTGGCAGACCCAGGGCCCAGGCATCTACGTGGGTGAGTTCTGTAGCAGAGGCTAGGATCTTGTTGAAGTAAAGTGTGAGAACGTGTGCGGGGACGTGTGGGCGTGACAGAATCCCCCCCAAGGGTCCACGACCCCGTGGGCAGGATGGGTGCTCTCGGTGAAATCGGGACACCAACAAGGGCGCATGGACATCGGATGCCAACTTCCACAACCTCTCCTCAGGGCCATAACCCACCAGGTATTACAAGCTACCCCTAGAAATACGGGAACCCAAAATAGCATTGACTTCATACTCCACAGAGCTGTCGCACACCACTGGAGAAGGGGGAACAGACAATCTAGAGGCAACTGGGCAAGGTTTAAGCAGGGAAGAATGGAAGACAGGGTGTATCTTCCAAGCAGGAGGTAGAGACAGCCTAAAGGCCACCGGATTCACCACGCATAGGACCTTGTACGGACCCACAAAACGGGGCAAGACCTTGCGAGAGCCAGGCAGTTGCAAGTGTCTGTTGGAGAGCCACACCCTATCCCCCGGGGCGTAGGATGGCACAGGAGCCCGTTTCTTATTAGCCTTTATCCTCATGCTTTCCTGTGCCTCAAGGAGGTGCGTGAATGTTTGTGCATGGACCAGGGACATATTACGGACACAAGCAATGGCTGCAGGCACAGTCGGACTGGACAGGTCCGGTAGTGGCAGGGTGCGAGGATTCTGTCCATACAAGGAATAGAAAGGGGAAGTACCCAGAGAGGAATGTGGTGCATTGTTGTAGGCGAATTCCGCCAGGTGTATGAGTTGAAACCAAGATTGCTGGTTTTGCAGGGTGAGGCAACGTAGATACTGTTCCATTACTTGGTTCACTCTCTCCGTTTGCCCATCCGTCTCTGGATGGTAGGCAGAGGAATAACGGCATCTATCCCTAGTAGACTGGTGGGGGCTTTCCAGAATTTGGACGTGAACTGGGTACCGCGATCCAAAATAAGGACCGTGGGTAACCCAAAAAAAACAAAACACCTCCCGAAATAACATCTCTGCTAATCTGGGTGCTGAGGGTATGCCTGCGCAAGGGACAAAACGGGGCATTTTTGTAAACGAGTCAACCACCACCCAAATGGTGTCAAACCCCTTGATTCTGGGCAGGTCGGTAACAAAGTCTATAGTGAGAGTATTCCATGGTCTCGGGGGTACGGGTAGTGGTTGGAGTAGGCCAAGAGGACGTCCCTTCCTATTTTTGCACTGTGCACAAATAGAACAGGTGTTGACATAAGCATTAACGTCTGCCCTCATCGAGGGCCACCAACACCAACGGTGCAGTAAGCCTAGAGTGCGTCTTTGTCCGGGGTGGCCATTAATGGGATCGTCATGGGACCACTCAAGAGCTAAATTGCGTGACTCTGTGATTGGTAGAAAAAGCCTGCCTTGATAGTAGGGAAGACCGTCACGTAACACCAAACCCCAATCCGATACTTGCTCGGGATGTGATTCAGTCCACTGACATATAGTGTGTAGTAGGCTCGAAGAAGTGGTGCATAAGTATACTACATGCTTCTTATCGAAGACCGACTCAGGAAAAACTGGGAGAGAAACGCCCCCTGGGGAACGAGAAAGAGCATCAGCTTTTCGGTGTGTAGTTCCTGGCTTATGGTTGATGACAAAGTCGTAGGCAGCAAAAAACAGGTGCCACCAAACTTGTCTGCTGTTGACACACTTCAAAGAGGCCAGGTCCTGTAGATTTCTGTGGTCGGAGTAGGCTATTGTTTGATGAGTGGCTCCTAGTAGATAGTGTCTCCAGACCTGGAATGCTTCTTTGATGGTCAGTAGTTCTTTTTCTGTGACCGTGTAGTGTGTCTCTGTATTGGTGAATTTACGGGAGTGATAGGCCACTGGGTGTAAACGGCCAGAATTGGGCATGTCTGGGATAGGACGGCCCCCCATGGCAAACGAAGAGGCATCGGCTTCTACTACAAAAGGAAGATCGGGATTTGGGTGCTGGAGAACCGGGGTTGAGGTAAAAGCGGCTTTGAATTTGTCGAAGGCATCCTGTTGTTTTGTAGACCATATGAAGGGTACCTGAAGACTGGTGAGAGCAGTAAGGGGGGGCTGCAATGTCAGAAAACCCAAATATGAATCGCCTGTAAAAATTGGCTAAGTCCAGGAATGACTGTAGAGCTTTGCGGGAGTTGGGAACAGGCCAGTCCAATACCGCACAGATCTTGGATTCGTTCATGGATAAACCCCCAGGCGAAATGTGGAACCCCAGGAATTCTACGCTGTTTACATGGAATAAACATTTCTCGGGTTTGGCATAGAGGGAGTGGGCTCGTAACCTGGAGAGTACTTCACGGACATGTCTCACATGATCCTGTAAAGTGGGTGAAAACACCAGTATGTCATCCAAGTAAATGACAATGTATGCATCGATGATGTCACTAAAAATGTAATTCATAAACCGCTGGAACGTTGCAGGTGCATTACACAAACCAAACGGCATGACCGTGTATTCATAGAGCCCATACCGCGTACAGAATGCCGTTTTCCATTCATCGCCTTGGTGTATCCTAATTAGGTTGTAGGCCCCTTGGAGGTCGAACTTGGTATATATAGTGGCATGCGTCAATCGGTCTAGCAGGGGGGCCAATGAGAGGTATGGGGTACCTGTTCTTAATGGTTATGGCATTCAGGGGTCGATAGTCAATACAGGGACGTAGGTCCCCTTCTCGTTTTGGTACAAAGAATATTGGGCTAGCGGCAGGTGAAGCTGACTGTCATATATGACCTAGTGTTAAGGCTTTTTGTATGTATTCCTTGAGTGTTTGCTCTTCCACAGGTGACAATGAATATACTCTCCCCTTGGGTATGTCTGCGTCTGTCACCAAATCGATAGGACAATCGTAAGGCCTGTGTGGTGGTAAGGCCTCTGCGCAGCCCTTATCGAATACATCAAAGTAGTCAAGATACACACTAGGTAACCCAGGAACTATAGTACCCACCATGTGTTGGGGTGGATCAGTATCCATCGGGGGCAGTTCATCCTGCGTAAGCCGGGCTACTGCCCCTTACAATTGTGAGGGTGTCTCCACCATTCCTGGTTGCGTAAGGCACTTAGTCTGACAGAAAGGCGACTCAAAGTACAGTCGGCCGGAAGCCCAATCAATCACAGGGTTATAGAGACGCAACCAAGGTATCCCAAGGATCAGACCAAAATGGGAGTAGTGATCAGGTCAAAGACAATTGTTTCCTTATGGGTATCTTGGATTACCAGGGACAAGGGAACAATCTGCTGTTTGATAGGACCTGAAATGAGCGCCATGCCATCCACCGCTTGCACCGGTTTGGGCCGTGGCTTGGCCCGAATTGAGAGAGAGAGCCAAACCATTGTCAATATAGTTCCCCGTGGCGCCAGAATCGATGACAAGATGGACTGAAAGTATGGTATCGGGAGCAAAGAACAAACTGGCCTGTATCATTATGGGTTTCAAACCGGTGTGTGTTGGTATGGGTGAAATGGGGGTCTGATTGCAGCTCATCTGTGCCCCCCATATTCAGGGACAAGCTTTCTGAAATCCCGGGGTTTTGAGACGAGGGCGTCTAGGGCATTCCTTGACATAGTGTCAATTAAGGCCTCTGTAAAAACAGGCATTAGCTGTCCTCCTGCGTTCCCTTTCTGTAGGCGTGATTGGACGGCGGACCCCCCCAATTTGCATGGTTCTCCTTGAGATCCTGTCAGCGTTGAAGGGACTGAAGAAAAGTCTGTCTCTGATCTCCTCTCGGACCGTCTAGCGTCTACCTGGAGGGTAAAGTCCACAAGTTTATGATAAAGGACCGGCAGAGATGGGACTACCGCCAAAGCATCTTTCATGACATAGTTTAATCCTTTATAGAAGACTACTGCCTTTTTGTCTTCCGGGTTATGTAGTTGATGAGAGAGGATTCCCTTATGTTAAATTGAGCAGCTCTAGATCCCTATATTGAGCCTTGTGTCTCATGTCGAATGCTTTAGTCATTTCTGTTACCAATAGATCAAAATCATAAAGTGCTGAACTGTCGCTTTCTAATAAGGGATTGGCCCAAGTGGCCACAATACCACCTAAATGTGAGAGCAGGAATGCGACTTTTGTTGTTGAATCAGGGAAAGACTGCGGTTTACACAAGAAATGCAGCTTGCACTGATTCAGGAAGGTACAGAATCTTCTGGGGTGCCCCTGGAATTTTTCTAGTGCGGCCAAGGAAAAGGAGTGGGCAGAATGATCTGAGTAGTGCCGGGCGGGGGCGCACTCGGTGAAGGTGTGGGGTCCCCAAATTCCGGGTCAGCTGGTAAAGCATGATGCTCGCTTTGAATAGTGTAGAGGCGTTGGTGGATTGCTGCAGTTGCAGCAGCCAAATCAGAACGTAGGACAGAGATGGCCTGGACCAGAGCAGCCACCGGGTCCCCATTGGAGGGATCCATGTTCCAAGCGATAAAGGGCTTCTCAGTCTGTCAAGACTTGCGGGTCTTGAGGAACAGGGATACCTCCGTCCCTAAGCAGCCAACAGCGAGACAAAAAGGCACTCGCTGTTCGAAGATTAGGGCACAGGTGGGAGAAACAGGATACCCAAGGTTTCCGGATGGCTGCTGCAAGGGAAAAGGTCAAGTTAGGTGATGGCAACAAGGTAAGCAAGGTGTAATATGTATGAAAAAGCAAGTACACCTACCAGAAGTTAGGAGATAGTGTGTCCTAAACGATTGGGGTAATACCTGCTCCCTCAGTGGGCCGATACAACACACGGGGGCACTGGGAGGAAGAAGTGAGTGCCCTCACACCACACTGAAACCACCTGTAGCTTGAGATTTGTGACTGATGGAACGTCACAGTGAATGCAAAACCCAGGTCAGCTGATCCATACCAAAGGGAAAACCGTAAGTAGTCCGTAAACAAACCAAGGTCAAAACCAAATAAATCAATCTGCTGGCATAGAACACAAAGAACAGTCCATGAGCAATCCGTAGTTTAATCCGAGGTCAGACCAGAAGTAACAATCCCAAGGTGTAGCACAAAAGGGGTAGGGCAATCAGGAGTCCATAGAACAAGGTCCAGAGGTCTGTAGCACGAAGAAACAAGAATCCAAATCAGAACACCACACACCGTAAAGAAACAGCTGAGAAGCGCTGTACTGCTGGGTAGCGTTTGTTTTATCCTGTAACTTCTGTCACATGAGCCTGTTGATCACGTGATGCGTCACGTGATTCTGTGACTGACGCAGTGCAACGGGTACGTTGGTTCTTAGCAGCAGTGGGCGTGGCTACTGTCTGAATGCACTGGGCAATAGCATGCCTGGAATTACGGTGTGCCCCGGGCGTTCCACATGAGACAACTTTCCTCCGTTGCGTGTGCAGGCGCCACGGGAGTCGCCACACCGGATGCACACGGTGGCCCCTCCCGTGGCATCCTCTCCAGCGCCCCAGCAGTCCTCTGCCCACCGGGGGAGCGAACCGCTAATGCGGACGGAGGGGGGCTTAGAGGTGGCAGACCCAGGGCCCGGGCAGCCACGTGGGTCAGTTCTGTAGCGGAGGCTAGGATCTTGTTGAAGGGAAGTGTGAGAACGTGTGCGGGGACGTGTGGGCTTGACACATATTGGTCCATTAGATACAACCAGGGATGATGCTTTTCAGGGGATCATTATGGGGTGGAACTTTAGCCTGTGAGACAATGTCCAACCAACCATGAATGGATCACAGATGCTGAGGTGTTTCCAGGAAATCCCGTCCTTGCACGCACTACGTTCTGATGATATAACGGGTGTGATTTTCCCCAAGTCCGGAACTAACAGATCTGTTTGTCATTTCAAGTCATACCTGATAGCACAAAAAGTGTGGAAGGATCGAGGAATGGTGAAGGTGGTAGGCTGCAACCTTTTTGATCTCCATTACCCAACAACATTAGCTGACTTCTCAACTCCTCAAGCCATTTCCTCTGATCTGAGTACCAAAACCTGGAGCACAAGTTTGTCTAGCGTGACCATGGCCTTGAAGGACTGGTCCTGGTTCGAGGCAGCGGTACATATGTTTTCCAAGGTCCGACAGTCAAAAAACATGCTCTAGGATAGGGAGTGCAAATTTGTGTCATGGAATGTGTGTGGGTTTTCCAACTTAACCAGGGGGTTTCAAACATGGGCGGCGGAGACTAATGTTGTATTTCTCCAAGAAACGATGGCCATGAATTCTTTTGTGCTCCAGGGGTTCCACACTTATTGCAAGAAGGCAACTAGGGGTCCTAGAGGCCGCCCCCTTCGTGGCTTGCCATTGATTTGGGGATGAAGTGCTGTCACTACGAGGTTCCTACTCTCCTGGAAGGTCTTTTGGCAGTGAACGTTACATTCAAGGATACCCCTGATGACTTTCTATTGTTAATGCATATTTGAACCCTGAAAGTGTGTCCTCCAGTCCTTTTCAAAAGGACTGGATGGGCTTTTAGAGGGGTGCTTGGCGAAGGCCAGTGGTACTATGATCATCTTGGTAGAGGGGGATTTTAACGCCCGCTGTGCTGAGGCTCGTAGATCACAAGATCAGACATGTGGTCCTTTAGTCCCCTACTGGAGCTCTCAAACCCTTCCACCACTTGGCTAAATCTGTTCAATTCGGACTTGGATATTTGTCTGCCCTCACAAGGTTCAATGGGTTCTTTTTTTACTTAGTCAAGAGGTACTAGAAATTAGTATCGACCATTCATTTGTCTCCTCCCCCTTGCAAGCCTGTTGTGATCACTTGCCTCTTTGACTTACTCTGCACTTATGTCTTGTTACAAAGTTGCCGGTCGTGCAGATATGAATACCTCCGTCCCCAAGTACCACACAGGCAATTATATGAATACTGCCTGTGCAATCCTTGGAGCCACAGGTGTGGTAGTTTGTCGAGGCTGGAGTCAGGAACTGCCGGAAGGACCCTTTGAGCGCTGTAAGGCAAGGAGGGATTAGTACAGGGCGAAATGCAATTCACAGGGTATCTAGAAATAGAAACTAAACGTTCTTACCTATGTGCACTGTATGTGTACTGTGGGTCCACCCGGAAAGGAAGGAGAGTGATTGGACCTGAACTCAGGTTAGGATAGGTTTCCACAACCTCTGGTTGATGACGGTAAGCACTGGGATTTGAAGTGCTTGATCAGGCGAACGCCTAGTGAAGGGCCATAGGCCCAGGCTCCAAAGAATCGTGGTTCATGGAGAAAATCCGTTAATCAGGCCGTGGTCGAGTAAACCAAGAGTTCCAGAGCTAATCAAGGCAAGTTCAGGGTTAAGAAAACACTCCGTTAGGCAGACCGTTGTCGAGTAACCAAGAGTTCCGATAGAGTTCAAGGCAAGTTCAGGGCATAGAGAGAGCAATCCGTTAAGCAAAACCGTTGTTGAGTAACCAAAAGTTTCCTGGTAGATTTGAAGCGTAGCAATGTCCAAGAGAAAGACCAGCTGTGAAGCACCGTGTCGGTGTTTCTGAATGCATTTAAACCATTGGGGAAAGTCACGTGATGTTCAACAAGGAACGTTGAGGCGTGGGGGTTGTCACGTGATACCGATTGCGTTTGGTCTCCTCACGTGACGATCAGGTCCACATGGGCAACGGTGATTGCGGCCAAATGGGAACCTCCAATTACCTTGCCAACGGAGAGAAGGGCGATGGACACCAAGTCTGCCATGGACCCCCCTGACATTACGAGTGCACTGGTGTCGCCTTGTCTGCGCGCCCAGAGGTAAGCCTCGGGGGCTACGTAATGTGGGTGTGTGGAAAAGTGAGTCTGTGGGAAACCTAGGAGTTCGTAAGGTAGAGGACGTGGACGTGGAAGATGTAACACGTCTGGAGTTCTCGCCAATTGAGTTAGCTACAGAATTTACTTTACCAGCCATAGTTGGCCTGACAGTTAGATGGAATGTCTCAAATTGTAGGAAATTCCTCAGCATTCTTAATCAAACGATAAAGTCAGGGGTGTGTTTGAGGAGCAACTTTGCGGTGGACTACTTTAATTCTACATTACACTCTTGTCTGGCCAGTTTGGCAGCCATGGGTACATTTTGATAAAAAACATACTCATCAATATAATGGCTCCATCGCTCGGGCAAAGAACCTCAAAAGCAACGATTTGCGACTCCTTCTAGCGGCGTCTTTTTCGACATCGCAATATGTGGCTGCTAAGAAACAAATCCAAGCCCGTCATAACACCAAGGTCACCCAATGTAGGAAACAAGCCCATATAGCAGACAACCAGGTGATATTAAAAACACTGTCAGGAAACAATTATGCACATTTCTGGTCAAATATAAAGCAAACCTCAAATGGTTCTGTCGTCGACAAGGGGTGTGATATACAAGAGCACATTTGGTTGGGCTATCTACAGAATAAATGTGCTTGTCCTAGTGATGAGTGCAAGTATTTGTCCCTCAATATGGGCCAGAAGGATTGGGGTGTTTTCCCTCGGATGAGGGTAATGTTCGGTTGGAAAATAGGAAGACAAGGCAGTCTGTGTCCCCAGCCCCCGCGGCATCCCGCAAATGCTCTTGAAGCAGGAAGCGGAACTATGGGTGGGTCCTTTGTTGACTCTATAAGAGTATTTATCAGTAGGGTATTATTCCATACACTTGGAAACAATTCATCATTATATCCATCTACAAACAGGGTGACATGTCTGAGCCGAAGAACTTCAGACCTATCACCCTCCTAGACGCATCCTGTAAAATCTTTGCGTCTCTTCTGCTTAGAGACCTTTCCCATCGCGTAAAGGAACTCAACCTTCTCTCTAAACATCAGGTGGGATTTCGATCTGGTATGGGACCTCCGTAAACGGCACCATATTTCACATCCCTCTTCAGCTGTAAAAAAGGGGGTGGTATGGCCTCCATGGACATGCCCAACGCCTTCAACACAGTAAGTCAGGAGACCCTCTGGAGCAAACTTCTACAGTGGAAAGTCCCACTTAAAATGGCACAAATCCTGGCATTGTTGCATAGTGAATCATCTTTAAGGGTCAGGTTGACGAGGGAGGGAGCATTTTCATTTGTGTGGTTTAGGCAGGGCTGTGTGGTTGCTCCAACCCTTTTCAACCTTTACGTCGCAGACATAGCAGCCCTCTGGTAGGCAGGAACTACAGATACGGTAAAGATGTGCAAACTAATTCTAGACTGGTTGGCCTTTGCCAATGACATAATTCTTTTTTTTATAAGACCCCAATAGGCCTCCACAGGGAATTGACCCTATTCATCACTATGCTGTTCAAAATAATTTGAAAATTAATGGTAAAAATTCTAACGTCCTATTTCCTCCACCAAAAAACATCCTAAAACCTTTCATTGGAAGGTGGGAGACCAGCCTTTGGAAAGGGTGTCATCAATAAGATACTTGGGATTTAACCTTGCTAATAACCTCTCTAAGGGGGCCTGGATAACCCTTTTCAGAGGGGGATTTACTACCTTAATGGCCAAAATGAAGCAAATATACTCACAACTATGTTGCTACTCCTTGGTATCCTTGATCAGGTTCTACCTCCAGAACATTGAGCCTGTAGTTTTATATGGTCTTGGTATAGTCCCTTTCAACTTGGGGGGCATCACTCGGATCTCTCCAGGGAGTCGTCTGGAAGAGAACTCTAGGGCTCAACAACTCTGTGCCCAATGTTGTCAGACATGAGCTGGGACTCATTTCTTTGGTGGCCAGAACATTATGGAGGAAGTTAGCCGAATATGCCAAAATGTTAAATCCCCCAAAAAACTCCTTGTACCATCCCTTGGGTGAGTCGTCATCAATTCAATCAGTTTCTACCCTGACTCAGTTCAAGACTACTATGTGTGAGATACTTAGATTGGGTCCTCTCCTGAGGAGTTGAGGGTGGTGCCTGGGGTTGTAAAGCGAAATCTATTCACAGCTCACTGGGCCGAAACTTCTGACCTACTGGGAAATATTTCCCTTTATGGGGAATATGCAAAGTTTAGAAGGAATCGATCAGAGAGCTTGATGTATTTACCCTTATTCCCTTGCCCAAAGATTCTGGGCGTATACTTGCGCTTTGCTTGAACCAAGGAGGTCAAAGTGGGATAAGTCAGTAACAAACACCAGTTGTAGATTTTGCAAGTCTACCACAGTGGAGACTCTTAAACATATTGTCCTGGCTTGTCCCGCGTTTGGGGAACCATGGCTGCGCTATTTGGGTGCAGCGCTATTGACGGACATGATCTGGGCCAGGCTCATGTGGGGCAATGCAGTGAAACAAACTTTGGCATTGTATGCTTTTTTATGCGTCGTCTTGGGAACAATAGCTAAATTTTAAAATTTAGTTCACGGATGAATTTAATGAACAGTTTGCTGTATTTTGATTAAATGTTATGTAATGACATTAACTTTCTTGTAGCAATGTTTTCTTTTTTTCTGTTGTATTGTTTTCTCTTGTGTATTATGCTTTCTTCTTTTGTGAAAAGCTAACTTTTGTAGGCTAAACACAATAAAAAAATAAAAAGTCCTTAATCTCTATTAATAACTTGATCCTCATGCCTCCTCGGGCCACCTAGTACCAGTGCTAGCATAGCACAGTCAGTGATCTAAATATCTACTGTGCTCTTCCTCGTTCTAGTACTCTAGGCTTCCTCTGCTGTGTTACAACAATACGTAGGTTTACTCTCAATGTGTAGTGGTTCGGGACGTTAGGGAGGGCTAGGGAATATGTGGAGTAAAGATATTTTACGGGCTGTGCCCCAGGTGATCATCCTTACCCCCTGAGGGGGAGTTCCTCCCCATTAGTTCCTCCTGCATTAAACCACCCTCAGGGGGACTATTGGGTAGCGGCCACACCTCCCTACACTCATGGGAAAGGGCTCCCCTTTGGGGAGAAGTGACAGCATCTTGTGAATCGTCACAGTTCTTACTAAGATTTAAGTAAAAACAATGCTTCAAGTACCAGAATGCAAGTTCAAAAGATGGACTGCTTGAACTATTTACACATGGCAATAGATATTGTTCTGTAAAGGATAACTGTTATAAGTACCCGGCGAGAGTCAAGCAGAATTCAACACGCATTCTGATTGGCTCTTGCCGGGTCCTTACCCGGCCGAGAATCCTTTGATTCTCGGCCGGGACTCCAGCTGCCTTGTCCTTGGCGGAGGTGGGGGGGCGTGGCAGCCCCTCAGCCAATGAGGAGGCTCAAAGCGGGGCCATCCCCGCTCCGAGCCTCCTAATGGCTGAGTGGCTGCCTCCGCCCCCCGCTGGGGACTCAGGTTTTTTTTTTTTTTTTTTTTCCTTCCCTCACTCCTACCTCCCCCACCCCACTTACCTTCTTGCTCCTGCGTCCACACAGCTGGAGGCTTCCATCGTCCCCTGGCAGGGACGAAGGTATGTTTTTTTTTGTTTTTTTTTTATTGGACACCTGAAAGGCTTCAAGTAAGGTTCCTTCTTGACTCAGATGCGTGGTGGAGATGCAGACATTCTAAAGGAACATTTGAACATATGATTTGGTAATGTAATGAACGAGGCATTATTGGAGGGAGGTGTCATTGAAAATGACTGAGGTTCTCATGCTTGATGTGGATTTTGACTATGTGAGTGTGATTCTGGGCGAGGATGAATTGGTGGCTGAACTCGCATATCCCCAAAGATGTTGGTTTCACAGGGCTTCTAACTCTGCCAAGAAAGTTATTCTAAGGAAGTGGAAAGGCCGAAGTTTGTAGAATGGGCCTCAGACAAGTGGCCAGAATGGAGAGAATTATCCTTTTTAGAAACAAAAAGATGAATTTATTTGATCAGATTTGGGGCCGGTTCCTAGATATGTTGGCATAAGAATGTCTTCTACCCTATACATATTGTAATATTATGTTTTTCTACTGTGGGGAATCCTGTGATATATATTTGTATCGTTTTTGTTTTCATTGAATTGTTGCTGATATGTGTTTTTATCTTATCTGTTATGATTGATTGTAAATATAAAATATATATATTAAACCTCTTGTTCATGGTCTTCCGCAATTGAAAGTTCCAAAGAAAGCCAAACAAGAAGCGCAAGTGTGAACATTTGCTTCTTGCAGAGTGCTTAATTGTGGCATTTCGTATGGTTCTGCGCTTTTCAACATTCTGACAAATAAAGGAACAGAAGTACAAGACGATTTTCCCAAGGAAACTCAATTAGTCATTATGAGGAAAGGAATGGTAGGGGAATGGTAGGGGGGAAGGGCTTTTTGTCTCCAGGTTTGAAAAAATTGACCAAAAATTCACTATCACATGTCCTTCAGAGCACCTTTTCCCACGTCAGGTCAAATGTTGGCCTATATATATATTCTCTATCGTGTAGCCTTACATTTAAAGTGGGGAAAACACAACTACAAGGCCCAGAATGCAGTGGCGAAAATAAAATAAAACTGGGTGGTTATTCTTGCCTGTCTTAGGGCACCTTCACATTTCTGCTCCAGACAGAGAATACATGCATGTGACCAGGGTGAGATGTGGCCTAATCAATTACACAATAAGTCATTGATCAGCCCGAGTAAGTATTGCCCAATGGGGATGGCCCAGTATTGCACTCAGAGCTGAAACATGTAAGGGATGCAGTCGCCTAGTCAAGAAAAAGAGGTGCTATTTTTGAGAAAATGAGAACGACTGGTGTTAAACGAGACATTATGTATTTTGTGAACATTTTGTGACTGTTTTGATAGTCTCTGTATTTGTTCTAAATTAATGAAAGTGTATACCATTGCAAACATTTTTAGATCGGGTAAGTAAGCACATGATTCAATGTGAAATTTTTAACAAAGCAATTATGTGGATCAATGATTCTCCAGCATGGGGTCTGACATGGATTCACATGCTCATAAATATTCCCCATCGTCAGGCTGGGAATCCTTGGTAAAGAAAAATCAGTATCAATTCCGTTTCAGATCTGTCTTTTGTAGTAGTAACCAATCACTGATATCTGCGTCATACTGACCACAGCCAATGACTGCCATCTCCCTAAGCCCCGCCTCTGGCAGCCATCTTCAGATTTTTACTGCACGTTCAAGTGTTGGGATCCTCGTGCTATTGCTCTCGAGCTTTAGTGCTTTTTTCGCACTTTTTCTTAGGAAAATGTTCTCTTTTTCGGTCAAAAGAGCCTCAAGCTCCACCGTTTCTTTCCGATCAACGGGGACCCGTATCGGATTCTTCTACGCCCCTCAAGGGTGAAGATTTCGTCGAGCCACGCTTTTGGAGGACTCCAGAAGTTTCTCAGGCCCATCTCGATCATGGCCCAGGAGAAGGGAAGCTCGCTGCCCGGAAAGCTGTTCAGGGTCTGCCCTGGATGCCAGCTTCAGAATGTCTTTAAGGAGGACGAACACTCCCTCTGCCTCTACTGCCTGCATGAGGACAAGACGCACGTGGAGAAGGACTGTGCGTTTTGCGGCAATATGTCGGAGCGGACCATGAAGGACCGCCATCTGCGTCTCGCCAACTGGCTGGAAGGGAAGAGCCCGTCAGGTGAGAAGAAGAAGAAGAAGTCCGAGCGGTCTTCTAAGACCTTTGAGGGCGCCCCGGCGACGGGGGTCCAACAGAAGGCCAAGCACCGCGAGTCCGCTGGCACCGGGAGTGCCGAACGGTCGGGCTCTACGGGCGCCAGGCAGGGCGCATCCTCCCTGGCGCCATCAACCACGAGCCAACGCTCTGGCTCGGGTAAGAGGAAGGCCGAGCACCCGGCGAAGCTCCTGGAGAGACCCCGGTCGAGCTCGAAGGCCCCATCGGAGGGGGAGCGAGGCGGTGACCCTCCCCCCAAGGAGAAGGTGGTGAGCGCACCTAAGGTGGTGAAAGCCTTAATCCATCCGGCCAAGGCTTCTATCGAGACAGTCGCGGCGGCCCTGGCTCAGCCTGTGGAGGCTACACCAGTGGTGGCGACCTCGGGGCCCAGAGTCTCCCTGCCCTGCGGAGGGAGTCCTCTTTCATGCCCATCGACAGGACCCCCGTGAAACCTCCGACGGAGAAGAAAAAGGGGGGGCAGGAGGTCGTCGTGGATTCGGCCTCAACCTCTGAGGAGGAGCTGATCAAAGTCTTAAGCCACGGCGTTGGCGTGGAAGAAGACCAGCCCGTCGGGAGGGACCCCGACGTAGGAGACGACGAGAACGTCGAGGGTGCCGACGGGGCTCCTGACCGCCCGTCGGACTCCCCTCAACCAGTGCCGCAAGACAACTCGGCGGCCATTTTGTTGGCTATACAGTCCTTATGCTCAGAGATAAGGACGAGATTGCCGTTACCACCAACGGGGGAACCTGTCCCGACGGGGGACCCGGAGCCAGGCCCTTCTGGGAGCCCTCCTCCTAAGAGAAGAAGGATTCATCCTCCACCTCCCTTTCAACCATCGCGCCCTGCTCAGCCCTCCTCCCCGTCCACGACAAGTAGCGGGACCCGGACGCGGCCCTCTTGTGCCTTCGGGCACAGCCGACCCCGGACTCGGTCGTCTCCGCGGCGGCCAGGAAGAAAGCGGGGGGGCCTCGGCCTCTACGTCAACCTCCCCGCCGAACGGCGAGGGAAAGAAATTGGACACGATGGGACGCAGAGTCATCTCATCAGCAGCGACGAGGATTAAGGCTGCCAACGCCTTGGCTATCGTAGCCCGCTACGACAGGGAGTTGTGGTACAAAATCGCCCCCCTGCTGGACTTCTTACCAGACGACAAGAGGACGGAGGCCCTAGAGATTTTGCAGGAAGGAGAAGTGGCGTCGGACCACGCCATTACGATAACGACGGACATCGCTGACACTGGATTTCGCCAGTTGGGCAACGGCGTGTGCCTTAGACGGCGTAGATTGCTCAAGGCAACTGACTTCCGTCAGGACGTGCAGACCAGAGTCTTGGACATGCCGTTCGACGGGAACAACCTGTTTGGGAAAACAGTGGAGGATTCCCCACAAGCCATCAAGACGGACACGGAGACGGGCCGGGCTCTTGGTGTTCTCCAGCAACGACGGCCGCCCTTTCGGAGTGGCGGAGGCAAGCAGGGTGCCTCCAAAGGTTCCGGCGGCGGATTTTCCACCTATCGTCAAGCGGCCCGTTCGTCGCCGCAAGAAGCCTACAGGGGAAGAGGCAAGTCGGGCAGACCCCGCCATCGTTGCCAAGGAGGGCAAGGCAGCAAAGCCTCGTCAAAGCAGGACTGAACCGGCCGTGGGGTCGGGCCCCCACCAAAGCACCCCGGTGGGAGGCCGGCTGGCGAACTTCGTCAGCGTGTGGGAGTCCATCTCCACCGACCGTTGGGTGCTGGACGCCCTGGCCCAGGGTCACATGCTCGAGTTTCTAAAGAAGTGCACGTGCGTCCCCCCCCCCGTGGCCAGGAAGGAACATCACGTCCCTCAACTTCTCTTGGAGGTAAAGGCGATGCTCAAGAAAGGCGTCATCAAGCTCGTCCCAAAGAGGCTTCGGGGCTCCGGAGTTTACTCAAGATACTTCCTCATGAAGAAGAAGACGGGAGGATGGCGTCCCATCCTGGACCTACGAAGACTGAACAAATTCATCAAGGCACAGAAGTTCCGGATGGTCACCCTCCAGCACGTCCTGGGTCAGCTGGAGGAGGGCGATTTCCTGTCGTTGTTGGATTTGGAGGATGCCTACTTCCATATCCCCATCCTAAAGGGACAACGAAAGTTTCTCAGATTCGTGGTCCAAGGGCGTCACTACCAGTTCAGAGCCCTTCCCTTCGGATTGAGGTCGGCACCCAGGGTGTTCACCAAGTGCCCCGCACCGGTGGCGGCGCGGCTGCGCCTGGAGGGGATCCACGTCTACCCCTACCTGGACGACTGGCTCATCCGAGCAAAGACAAAGGAGCTCTCCGCGGAGCACACGGCGAGGACCGTCCAACTACTCACGGACCTGGGATTCTCCATAAACTACGCCAAGTCCCACCTGGTGCCCGCGCACGACGCACTGTTTCTGGGAGCGAAACTCGACACAGTGGCGCTTCTGGCCTCTCCGTCGGAGGAAAGGACGAGGGCCATCTTGGGCAAGGTGCAGCGGATGCGGGTTGCGGACACGGCCAGGGTGAGGTCCATCAAATCCCTCCTCGGAATGATGTCTTCTTGCATTTATCTCATCCGCCTGTGCAGGCTTCGGATGCGCCCGTTGCGGGAGTTCCTGGACGCTCGCTGGATCCAGACGACGGGCAGCTTCGAGGACAGGATCACACTCGACGAGAGCTTCCGACGATCAATCCGGTGGTGGGGCAC
The DNA here is from genome assembly GCF_040938575.1 of Ambystoma mexicanum. NCBI lineage: Eukaryota > Metazoa > Chordata > Amphibia > Caudata > Ambystomatidae > Ambystoma > Ambystoma mexicanum. Next base: position 1,018,289,777 of record NC_090930.1, on the reverse strand, counting down.
CCGCGCGCATCTGACGGCGGGCATGGACTTCCAGACCCTGGGCCACCAGAAGATAGTGACCACGGATGCCTCCCTGGAAGGGTGGGGAGTGCACACCGGAAATCTGCACACGAGAGGCCTTTGGCTGCCGACGGAGAAGTCCCTCCATATCAACGTCCTGGAACTCCGGGTAGTGTTTTGGGCCCTCAGGTCCTTTCTTCCGTCCCTCACGGGCAAGGTGGTGAGGATCTTCACCGACAACACCACCACCATGTTCTACATCAGGAAGCAGGGCGGTATCAGATCCCCAGCCCTGTCCAAGGAGGCTCAGGATCTGTGGCATTGGGCCGTCGCCCAAGGGATGTTTCTGGTGCCGTTTCATCTGGCAGGGATAAAAAACACCATCGCCGACTCGCTCAGCAGAGAGCTGTGCTCGTGCCACGAGTGGGAACTACGACAGGATCTAGTGGACCGCCTCTTCCGATGGTGGGGCACACCCCAGATCGATCTGTTCGCGACGGCGACGAACTCCAAGTCCCGAGGTTCGCCAGCAGGTTTCCCCAGCCGAGGAGCATGGGCGATGCTTTCTCGTTCCCCTGGGAGGGCCTGTTCCTATATGCGTTCCCTCCATTGCCGCTGCTGATCCGGCTCATCAACCAGCTCACGAGGTCACGGTGCAGGATGATCCTCGCCGCACTTGCGTGGCCGAGGTAGATATGGTTCCCGGCCCTTCTGGACTTGTCAGCGTCCCCGTCAATCAAGCTGCCAATGGAAGCGGATCTTCTCTCCAGGTAAGGAGGCGCCATCCTCCATCACGACCCGAAGTCGCTGAACTTGCAGGCCTGGCTCCTGCAGCATTAGAGTTTGGAGGTTACGACATACCGGCCGACTGCAGAGACGTTCTTGCAAAGGCCAGGGCGTCCTCAACTCTTAAATGCTACGGACACAAATGGAAGAGGTTCTCTGTCTGGTGCCACGCACACAAGATTAACCCTCTACAGATTACGGCTCCTCAAGTACTGCCGTACCTGCTGACGCTGGCCAAGGCTGGACTGGCGCACGCTTCCATCAAGATTCATCTTGCTGCGATCTCCCGATACACCAGAACCACGGGACGGACGTCTTTGTGGTCTCATCGTCTGGTGAAAGAATTCATGAAGGGACTGTTCAGATCGTTCCCGCCGGTGAAGGCCCCGGCGTGGGAGCTCAACGTGGTGCTGACCAAGCTCATGGGACCTCCGTTCGAGCCTCTGCACTCAGCTCCGTTGAAGTTCTTGTCGTGGAAAACTGCGTTTCTTGTGGCCATCACCTCCGCACGACGGGTGGGAGAGATCCAGGCCCTTTCCTGCAAGCCCCCGTACTTGACTTTTCACGACACAAGGGTAGTGCTCAGGACGCACCCCTCCTTCATGCCCAAGGTGCCGTCGGACTTCCACTTCAACTAACCCTTGGTGTTGCCTGTTTTCTTCCCGACGCCTTCATCACCGGCTGAAAGGACTTTACAGTCGCTGGATGTGGCTAGAGCGCTGAAGTTCTACGTGGACCGCACAAAGAGTTTTCGGTAGACGTCACAACTTTTTGTAAACTTTGGACCTGTCAACCAGGGGAAGGCTCTCTCGAAGGCTTCCATTTCCAGATGGCTCTCCGGCTGTATCATGTACTGTCATCGGTTGGCAAACCGACCGCTGCCTGGCCGTCCGAGAGCCCATTCCACCAGAGCGATCGCAGCTACCACGGCATTCCTATCTGGTGTGCCCTTGCTGGACATCTGCAGGGCTGCTACGTGGAGGTCGACGCACACCTTCACGAAATTGTACTGCGTCGATCGGGATTCCAGGGAGGAGTCCAGGGTCGGCCAAGCAGTGCTGCGCAACCTGTTCGCCTAAGGTGAGCCTGGTGAGGAGGTAAGAATTGCTTAATGTTGAGTTTTGGATTAATGCTTAATGTTGAGCCTTTGCCACCTCCCGTGGTTGTGCATGTGTGTACTGCTATGTATTCTTTTATTCATGAGCATGTGAATCCATGCCAGACCCCATGCTGGAGAAGGAACAACTTGCTTACCTGTAATTGTTGTTCTCCAGCATGGGTCTGGCATGGATTCACATGCGAACCCTCCCGCCTACCCCTCTGCGGCTCTTCACTTGGTCATACTGCCACTTCACGTGCTACCAAATCTGAAGATGGCTGCCAGAGGCGGGGCTTAGGGAGATGGCAGTCATTGGCTGTGGTCAGTATGACGCAGAGATCAGTGATTGGTTACTACTACGAAAGACAGATCAGAAACGAAACTGATATTGATTTTTCTTTACCGAGGATTCCCAGCCTGACGACGGGGAATATTCATGAGCATGTGAATCCATGCCAGACCCATGCTGGAGAACAACAGTTACAGGTAAGTCACTTGTTCCTTGTGATACCAAATGTATGCACTAGCAAAAAGCTTTCACACTTTAGTGTTGAGTGACCGAAATCCTAAATCTCATTTTTTGTTTTTGTACTAGTAGATAGAAAACCTGGATGGATAAAGGTCTGTTGGCAAAACACTGGGTCCACCTTATGTGTTAGTAATGTTATGTGATGTGACATTTGTAAAGTGCCTAACTGCTATTGTTAAAACTTCAAAGCCATTTTGATGGATCTAGTAGGATACATGTGGCTCCAAGTGGCACTTAATATATGCCCATTCGTGTATTCAGTTGGCATTATAGAATACTGAATGTGGTAATACATGGTAGTAATTTGTCATTATTAGCACCCTCGGGCTGGTACAGCCAGTGCCTGAGCCAATCGGAATGCACATTTTGGGATCTATAACTACAGTTATAGATCACTCTCCCAAGTTCCACAGCCTCCAGTGCCGATCTCACTTTGCCTTTGTCATACCCACACCAGCCTTGGGAACCCTTTTTCTCTGCTTAAATTCACCACCTCCTACCCCTCCTCTTTTGGCCACCACCTTCTAACTAAAACTAACCCCCCTTGGTAAATAAGCTTAATTATATATCTGGGCAAAAAGTGTATCACGGTTACTGTATTTAATTAGGTAATTACTGGGTTGGATAATTGATATTGCCCACCCGTAAACCACACTCCCTTGTGGCTGAGGACTTGCAGCTTAAGTGGGGATTTCCAGACCATTTCTTTGTCACTCACACACAGTTGGAAATGTTTTTTTAATAGGTTACTTAGCTGTTTGTGCCTTTCTCTTTGATGGTTCTAGCAGATCTTTTTTATACACTTTGTTAAAAGGACGCAAACTGAGGCTCAGCAAACGTTGCTTCCTTCCTTTGTGTAAAGGCAGGTTCATACAGGCTGTGATGCTGTAAATGAGTATGTGTCTGTTAGATCCAGCCTCCGCGGCTCTGCGCGCGGGGAGACTGGATCAGCTGGGGCTAGGCCGCGCGGCCTGCGTGTCACAGCAAGAGCTGGAGGGAAAGAAGACATGCTGCACACGCTGCTGTGGTTTGACCGGAACGGGACGCAGGGCGGATGTAACATTCCTCCTTTATTTCAAACAAAGTTAACTTTATCCAACACATGTGCCACAACTTCAACACAAACGAATGCTATTAACTGTTCATATGCCAGGACCCTCTTTACTAACAGTCCGCCGGGGGCCGCCTAACATACATAGTCTTTAAACCTGGCGGGCGGTCTCGTAGCAGTTCTTAAACCATATCGCCCTCTGCTAGGGCTGACCCCCGCTGTCCCATTGGGTGGCTCACCTTCTCTGTCCGGCTCTCCTATGTCCGGCTCGCCCCACTGCTCCCATGTCCTGTCACCTGCTTCTGCCTCGTCCTGGAGGGGCGCGGGCTCCTCCTCGTTGGACTGAGATGCTTCATCGTCCTGGTGGCCTTTGCCATCAGTCCAGAAGTTGCATGGTACCGCCTTGAACCACAATGCATTTCGTGTCACCTGGCGGGATCCTCTCGTGACCGTCACCATGGTCCCATGCCTTGCACTGACGGTCCATGGGCGCTCTTCGTATCTGGTGTCCAGTTTGGACCTTGTCGGATTTTGCAGCATGGACCACCTGGTCGCCCACATGATGGTCGGATGGTTTCGCCCTCCTTTTTCGCACTCATGTGTGCATTGGCGCTCGTTCTCCTTCTCTCAGTGCGCTCCAGATCGACCTCGTCCGTTGTTTTGCTGGAGTGATGTGGGATCGATGACTTTATAACGGTGCCATACATGAGGTCGGCTGGCGGGACACCTGTCGTGCTGTGCGGGGTGAGCCGGTAATTCCTCAGAAACCGGTACAGGTCAATTTTCCACGGGCTGGCGTTTGCCTTCGACACCCTCAGCACTTTGTTCAGGGTCCTCATGAAGCGTTCCACATCGCCATTTGCCTGGGGCCATCTCGGCATGATGTGGTGGTACTTGATGTTTAGTTCTTGTAAATACTGTTTGAATTCCTCCCCTGGAACGTGGACCCATTGTCGCTCTTGATGGTGGTTGGTAGACCATGGGTAGCGAACATTTTTTCGATGGCAGGGAGGACCACCTCTGCCGCTGTGGATTCCACTATCTCGACCTCTGGGTATCGTGAGTGATCGTCGATAGCCACCAGGAGATACAAGCCTTCTCGTAGTTTGCAGAAATCGATGCTGATGGCATCCCACCGGCCACAGCCACGGTCCGCTGACAGAATGGGTTCCGGTTCAGGCGGGGCTCCGGGTATTTGGCAGGGTAGGCATGTGCTTATCAGATGTTCGACCTGCTCGTCAATCTGTGGGAACCACACCCGGTTTCTGATCCGAGCTTTTGTTCGCGCCATCCCTTGATGTCCTTCATGGGCCAAGGCCACTATCCTCCCTTGTAGGCTCGGCGGGATGACAATTCTATTTCCCCTGAGTAGCAGTCCGCTTTCGGTGATCGATAAGTCTTGTCTCACGGTGAACATCCCAGATAGGAAGACGTTCGCCTCGACTGTCCTGTTGTTGGTGTTCTTTATGAATGTCTTCCAGTCGCCCGAGAGGATGGCGTCTTTCACGATGTCGCAGCAGGTGTCTTTGTGGGTTTCCGACTCGATATCCTCAATGCTGACAGCCTTGGGCCTCATGGCTCGCACCACCTGGCATAGGTGCTCCTCGGTCTCTTCAGCCACTTGGACCTCTTGTGAGGTTGCCGCTCGCGGGTGCCTTGAGAGAAAGTCCGCCGGGTTTCCACTTCCCGGCTGGTACACCAGCTCAAAGTTGTACTGCTGGAGATTTAACAACCATTTGGTGATACGTGCCGGCGGGTGTGACGACGTATCCATGAAGATTGGCAGGAGGGGTTTGTGATCTGTGATCACCGTGAATCTCCGTCCGTAGAGGTACAGATGGAAGTGGCGACACCCCCATAGCACAGCAATGGCCTCCTTCTCGATGTGAGACTATCGCTGTTCTGTCATCGTGAGAGCTCTTGAGGCGTATGCGATAGGCCTTTTCTCCCCGTCTCTGGTGACCTGCAGGAGAATGGCCCCCAACCCTACGGGGCTCGTGTCCACGAACAGTTCTGTCGGGAGCTCAGTGTCGTAGTACGCCATCTTCGTTTTAACAGACAGACTCTTTAATGTTCTCTAAAGCCTCCTGGCACTCCTGCCCCCATTCCCACTTGGTGTTCAGTTTGGTCAGTTCACGTAGGGGCTCCGATAGCGTGGCCAGATTTCGGATGAACCTACCACAGTAGGTGGCCATGCCCAGGAAACTGTGCACTTCAGTGGGAGTCAGTGGAGGACTTGCCGCCTGAATGTCCGCGACTTTCTGGGGGTCAGATGATATGCCTGTACTGCTGAACTTGTATCCAAAAAAAGTGATTTCCGATTTGAAAAATTCACACTTCTCCTTGTGTATGGTCTGTCCAGCGTTCTCCAACCTGCCCAGAAGGATCCGGAGCCTTTTGAGGTGTTCTTCCCTGTTGTGTGCGTGAATCAAGATGTCGTCGCTCACATTGAGGACACCAGGTATGTCCCGGATGACTTCTTGGATGGTTTGTTGAAAAACTTCCGCCACCGACGAAATCCCAAAACTCAGGCGTTTGAGAAGGATGTGTTGAGAAGGTTGTGATGTAGCGAGAATCTCTGTGAAGTTTCAGCTGGTGGTATCCCGCTTTTAGGTCGACTTTCGAGAACACTTGCGACCCTGTGAGGTCAGCCACTATTTCATCGATCGTGGGTGCAATGTGGCTTTCCCGCTTAATGGCAGTGTTCTGGAGGTGCATGTCTATGCAGATCCGGACTTTTCCGGGCTGTTTGGGCTTTCTGGTCACTACCATCGGGGAGACCCATGTGTTGGCCCAGTCACCTCCTCAATTATTCCGGCCTCTTCTAGAGCTTTGAGCTCCTTTTCCACCTGTTCTCTCATGTGGAAAGGTGTTCTCCGGTGCCTCACTGCCTTTGGCTGTACAGATTCATCAATGTGAAGCTTGATGGTCTTCCCTTTCAGGCATCCTATCCCCTTTTGCAGCTTGGGGTAGTGCTTCAAAAGGTTCTCGACTTCCTGCACTTCATCGACTTGGCAGATGAACTTGACCAGACCCAGATCCTCCGCCGCGTCCCCACTCAAAAGGCATTCGATCCCTGCCTTCACGACATAGATCTTTGACCATAGCTTGTTGTCGCCGTGGACTAGAGTGGTGCAGAATCTGCCGTTGACTGGTAGGGGCCTCCTGCTGCCGTACGCGAACAACAGTGTGTCTGTGTCCTTCAGCTTCGGTTGGGGTCGTAACGTTTGGAACATGTTTGTGTGCATGACGTTAACCGAGGCTCCCGTGTCGATGGTCATCCACACCTGCTGGTCTTGAATGTTCACCAGGCATTTACGCCTTCGGAGGTTTTTTTTTTGTGGCACCTGCCCCTGATCTAGCATCGATACCAGGTAGACCTTCCGTCCTTTTCTCCCTTGTTCCTTTCCGGCTTCATGGTGGGAGCCTGGGACGTCATCACCCTCTTCCTCAGTCGAGGAGTTGGCCGCTTCGACCGGTCTTGCGCTGGCCTGCTTTTTCTTTTTGTTCCCACTCCTTTCTTGGGGACTCTGTGGGGGCTGGGCCATGGTGCCCACTGACTGGCATACCTTCGCATAGTGGTCCTTCCTGCCACACGCCCCGCACGTGGTGCCTTGTGCGGGGCAGTTCTGCCGCCCATGTTGCGCTCTGCCACACCATCCACACTCCGCGGGACCCGGGACACGTGGTTGCAACCTGTTTTGGGCGAAGCTGCCACCGGACTCGACTCTTGTGAATTGTCTGTTGGTAACATGGGACACCATGGCTGTGTTGAGGGCCGGTTGCAGTTTGTGTAGCGTTGCCCCCATGCTGGAGGCCCTGGTATGTGCCAGTTCTCTTTGTCGACCCAACTCGAGAATCCGTTGGAGGGAGATTCCTTTCTCAGCAAGTACCATCCGCCTCAACTTTTCCGACTGGATACCATTGATGACTTGCCTCCGGATCTCCTTTTCCACATTTGTGAATTCACAGGACATGGCTAGTTTCCTCAGCCGTGTGCGATAGGCGTACAGTGTTTCTTCCTCTGCCTGTATGGTGGTGCAGAATATGAAACTCTCATAATCGGGGTTTAATTGGGGGAGGAAGTGCGCCGTCAGGGCATCTTTTGCACTTGCGTATGCGTCCTGGCCATCGTCAACGTTCAACGAGTTGAATATGCGCAGTACCTCATCCCCCACGTTCAACAGCAAGTGGGACCTCATTTTCCTGGCAGTTGTTATGTCTTTACATTCCATCGCCATTTCGAACTTCTGGATCCATAGCTGCCACCTGGGGCCAACTGACGACGGATCTGTGAAGGGGTCAAACGGCTGGATCAAACCTGACGTGCTCCCTTGCGGGCGGGCCTGTGCTGATGATAACGTCAAATTTGCTGCCAGTCTTGATGGTGTGCCCGGTCTGGGGGTGCACGTTCCGGTCGCCATTGTAGTGCTTCGCTGGCCTCACCTCGGTGTTGCACCCTGGGCTGCAGTGGCGAGATCCAGCGCGCTCACACGTGCGCACGTGCTGTCGATGTAGGCGTGGCTTGGTTTTTGGGCCTCCTCTGACCTTTCCCGGATCATCAGACCCCTGGGATGCGTCCGCAGAGTCTTGGCGCCACTCCGTTTGTGCAGGCTGCCGAATGTGGTGTGGGGATGCTTCCTCCAGGATGCGCGGAGAATAGAGAGAGAAAATAAAATGTTTTGGTTTTTTTTGGGGTGGGGGTCACGTGCCTGTGCCCCCCACCGGGTGTCCAAAAATTGCTTGGTGCTGGCCGTGGGCCATCCGTAGCTCGTTGGGCAACGAGCGCGCGCGTGTTGGGTAGACTACCTCGTCGCCATTGTTAGATCCAGCCTCCGCGGCTCTGCGCGCGGGGAGACTGGATCAGCTGGGGCTAGGCCGCGCGGCCTGCGTGTCGCAGCAAGAGCCGGAGGGAAAGAAGACACGCTGCACACGCTGCTGTGGTTTGCCCGTGACTCTGCAGCCCCCCCCCCGTGCTCAGGGGCGGGGCTTTTATTAGGGCGGATATAACAGTGTCTATGCAAGTATAAGATTTATAAAGCATAGACCTAGCTGGAAAGCTACTGAGGGTTCAGGAGTGTGGGGAGGGGCAACAAGTAAGGGGTCATGGATAGCAGAGGAGGGGGACTCTAGAGGGGAAGAATTGAGTAAGAGATCAGCAGTTCCCGAGACATTCTTTGAAGAGTACAATCTTCCTGATGTGTAGGGGAGGTGAGGAGGGCAGTTCTATCTACAGTGGTAACTTATTCCAGAGACAGGGTGCATAGCAGAAAAAGGCTTGTTTCCTGCTTTTTATTTCTTTTGCTTTTTTGTTTCAAGCCTGCCAATGTTGTGGCTTCTGCTGTTGCGCTGGCCTCCAGAGTTTCTCAGACACGGAGTGAGGTTTTGTGTGTTTAAACAAACGGATACTGGTTGTGACTGCTTTGTAGGTGATGCAGTGTGTCTTGAACACAAATAACAGAATAATAACCAATACTGTTTTATTTTATGACTGTTGCTAATGCTATGCTGGTGTTCCAATAGCTCCATCCTTACACCTCTTACCGTATCTTTTTATTTCAGCCCTTAAAAGCGCCTTTGAACTGGCCGAGCAGATCTCTGCCTTTCCTCAGGGATGCCTACGAGCTGATCGAGCCTCTGCCTACCACAGCACCTTTGATGCCACCTCCTTTTCCGATGCCATGCAGTTTGAATTCGACAATGCCAATCACGTACTTGCAGACGCAGTCAGTGGAGCCAACAGATTCAACTCAGGGCAAGGGAGAGGGGGAGCAAAGTTGTAGATTAAAGATTGGTGAAAACACAGGACGTAGTGTAATGTTAAACATTGGGACAATTTACCATTTAATGGTTTTGTTTAAAAAAATAGTACTTCTTTTTTTAAACTTGTTTGTTTTGGTTATTCCCTGGTGGTGGTGTAAGCAAAGCTTTTCAGTCAAAACTATTTTGATATGAAGTGAAGATAGGAGAGCGATGGAATGAGAGGAGGGACACACAGCCTGTGGGTGGTGTTTGGCTTTTTAGCCACTCATCGATCGCCCATGGCTATACTAGCTCCTGAGGCCATTTGCACCTTCCAGTTTCCCCTTTCAAGCCAAAACACTTCTGCTGCGATCTAGACATAGGCTTTTTAAAGAGTTGCCAACATTATTTCTAAGCAGTCTTCTGAAAGATAATAGCTTATTTGAGGCTGTAAACCAACTCTTGGTGAAATTAAACTGTCTTAGCAAAGTGTGCCTTCAGGCAGGAATGTCAATTGGGGATTGCAATGGGTAGCAATTGCGACCCCTGGCAACTCCTGTGCGACCATTGGCTCTGCCTCTGGTCGGCGACCCCTGGGGTCTTCAGAGGCAGAGAGAAATCGAAAGTAAAGAGGGCTCTCAGAAAAAAGATTTATTTTTTAAGTCGGTCTGACTTCAAAATGAAATTATTGCTGTTACGGAGAATCGTAATGGAGTTAATTTGTTTTTGAAGTTAGACTGGCTTCAAAAAGAACCCTCTCTTCCCCACCACCCACTGGACACAGAAGGCTATGTCTCCCCTGCTCTGCTCATAAAAGGAACAAGAGCTAGTTCTTTGCTTGCATAGAGAATGGGAGAGAGGTCTGCCTGCAGAGGAGTTCCTCGAAGCAGGAATGGAGTTGGAAAAGGGCGAGTAAGTGTTTTTTTTTGTAAATGTGTGTGCGTGCGTGGATGAAAGTGTGTGTATGCATATGTATTTAATGTAATCTGTGTGAGTGAGTGCATGATGTGTGGGTAGCTGGGTGTTTTAGTGCAGTGTAAATGAGCATGTGAATGGTGTGCTTGTGTTAAATAACCAGATTACTTCACCAGGTGCCTCAGGGACAAGGAAGAGTAACGTGGAGGTAATGCTGAGCCGAGGGTTTATTTAGGGTTAAAGGGGAAGGTTGGATCGATATTTGATGTGTCAGGAGGGTGGCGCATGTGGGATGTGTGCTTTCACATAATGGGCATTCATGATAAAGCAGGCATGATGTGTTATTAGTGTCTAGACGCGCATTTCGATACAGCGACTCTAGTCATTTCTTAACGTGACATTACATTTTTACAGGGCATCTATGATAATGCAAGCAGCATAAGTGTTAATAGCTGTCTAGACTGGCATGTGGGTGCAGCCAGTCAAGCCATTTCTTACTGTGTCATGGCATACTTTTCTGGGCATCTATAATGAAGTAAGCATCATAAGTGTTATTAGGTGTCTAGACTAGCATTCTGCTGCAGCTAGATCAGCCATTTCTTACTGTGCCTTGACATTTTGTCCTGGGCATGTCTGATAAAGCTATCATGATTAGTGTAATTACCTGGCTAGACTGGCATTTGGGTGCAGCCAGTCTTTACTGTGGCATTGTATATTTTTCTGGGCAGCTGTGATAATGTTGGTGAGCAGGTGCAAGTGGATCTAGGTCACATGGTATAAGCCCCACCCACCATCTTAGCCCTGCCTCTTCATTTCTGCTCTTAACTCTTAGATCAAGGGTGTCTTTCGCCCTGGGCGTCTGAAGGACAGACAAAGAAAAGGGCAATTCCTGTTTGGACCGGGGGGAGCCAGGCCCTGCACCCCTGCTCAGACAACAGGTAAGCATGCACAGACATGTTTTCTCCCTCCGTCCCCACGGGCCATCCCCACCATCTCCAGGCTACACCATCAACATAGCCCCTCCTCTAAGGCATGGACTCCGCAATGCAGCAACCTCGCCCATATCAGCCTCAAGCCCATCAGCACCCCCTCACCGCCCACAACACAGAAGTTGATGCTCACCAACATACGCTAAGATATCACCCATGCATCAGATATCGCCAACCTCATCACTACACATGATCTTGATGCCATCTTCATCAGAGACGTGGCTGACACCAACCTCCAGCAACATCCTAGACGTCCTTGTCCCTGACAACTACATCATCCAGAACACAAAAACCAGCCGAACAGGACAGGCAGAGGCCTCGCAGTCATCCACAAGGCCTCATGGCCCTGCACCAGACTTGACGTCGACAACATTGGCTCCTTCAAATGCCTCTCCTGCCACTCCCAGCTCTCCCCACAAAGGACACTCACCTTCCATCTCATCTACAGACCACCCAAACCCAACAAAGACTTCATCAGAGACTTCACCGATCTGGTCACCACCATGCCCCTCGTGCACGCCAACATCTTCCTAGGTGACTTCAACCTTCCAGACAAAAAGGCCATCAAGCTGATGAAGGAAACTCTCCTCAGCATTCTCAATACCCTGAGCCTAACTCGGTGCACGAAAGACCCAGTCCACAAGAAAGTTAACATCCTCGACCTAATCATCACTGCACTGCCTTCCCTCCACTACAGCTCTCCTCTCCCACTAGACTGTCTGACCACCTGGCCATGCCTTTCAACATCCTGCACACCGGTTCCATGTAATAATGTCGCCACAAAAATATCGCCATACAAAAATATAGCTGAAAAATGGTCGTTTTTTTGTGGCGACATTATTGCATTTTTTGTTTTGTTTTTGTTTTTTTAAAAAAAAATGTTTTGCCCCTATCGCCACATATATGGTCACCCAAATAATATCGCCATGACATTTTCGCGGCAATATTATTTACGGCAACCATATATAAGGCGATATTAATACCTGATACCCTGCACACCACCCCAGTCAAGCACTCCCAGCAGAAACCATCAGACTAACCAAGTCCTTCAAGAACATCCCAGTGGAAGCCTTCACCTAAGACCTTGCCATCGTTCACCTCACATGGACCGAACACCCCCAACCAAATTGCGACTCTCTACTGGAAGTACTTAACGCACCATCTCAGCCCTCATCAACCGACCGGTACCTCTGAAACAATGCAGCTGCAAACCGAAACCGTCAGCACCCTGGTACATGCAAGAACTCAACCTCTGCAAAAGAGTCATCGGGAGACAAGAGACAACCTAGTGCCACTCCAGGACTGCATCCGACCAGGGGTTCCTGATGGAAATCCAAGCAAGTCGCCGACAACGAATCAACACAGCCAAGGCCGCCTACTCAGAACACCATAGCAGAAGCTGACACCAAAGCAGAGCCCTCTTCAAAGCAGTCAAGCACTGCGTCAACCCGCTACCTGACTCTGCCATACCACACTCCATCGAAAAATACACTGCCAGCAGCACTTTATTCATCGACAAAATGATAAATATTCGCCAGCACATAGACACCAGCTCTGCATCCACACACCCACCTCACGTCCCGCCTTGCAAAATCTTCCCACTCTGGACTACATTCAACACTCTCTAGAGAGGACCTTGTAGAAACACCCTCAAAGCCACATTGTATGCAGGCGGCAACCTCCGAGCATCCATCCCCAAGACCCACCCTGAAGAAGCTCTTCTCCCCTATCCGAAGATCATCAATCACTCCCTAACTCAGGTCATTGACCCTAAAAACAGGGCAAATCTTCCCTCTACTAAAGAAAAACACTCTGGATTGCGACAACATAGGTAACTATCGCCCCATCACCCATCTTCCCTTCCTAGGTAAGATCATTGAGAAAGCGTTAGCTGCGCAACTGCAGCAACACATCAACACTACAATCTCCTCCAAACCTACCAATTCGGGTTCAGACCAAGATGCAGCATGGCAACGCCAACCATACAGGTGGTTGACAACGCCCTCAACATCCTTGATGACAGCCACCCTTTCCTCCTGTTTCTACTCGACCTCTCGGCCGCTTTCGACACAGTTGACCACCAGGCGCTCACAGCCACGCTACATCGGTGCATGAGGATCAGCGACCTTGTCCTACGCTGGTTCAAGCCCTAGCTCGCCAACCATCAGCAGTTTGTTCAGATGGAACGCCAATGCTACCTGTCAACTGTGGAGTCCCACAGGGTTCTATCCTCTCCCCAGTGATCTTCACTCTATACATGGAGCTGCTAGGAGCCCTCCTAGCTACACACAACATCCACCAATATGGGTTCCATGTCTTAAAATCGCAGCAAAAATGGGTGGTTATACAAAATATCGTGGCAAAAATGCAGTGGTTTTGCTGCCACAATAATGTAAAGGATGCGGGTGACATCCCCGCAACCCCTGGACCCATGATACCAATTAAGCGGAGCGGGGGACACCCCCACAACCCCCACTCCCCTTAAAAGGTATAATGGGGTACACCTTTACCGGGTCAAACCACAGCATTTTTGCAGCAATTTCTTTTACCGGTGACATTTTTGCGGCAATTCTATTACCTGATACCCCAATATGCTGTCGACACACAGCTATACCTCAAGATTGACATCCACAGGCTCAAAACCTGCCTCTTACTGATCTAGTCTTGGATGTCCAGTGCATACTTGAAGCTCAACCCCTCCAGGACTGAATTCCTACTCCTCACCAACAACTTTGAACACCCAGACATAAACACCTGGCTATCAACCATGAAACCTGAGAGCTTCACACCCCAGCTCATCTCCTGTGCCAAGTCTTTTGGCTTCCACATCAACAAACACCTCTTTTTCAAGATACACATAGCTAGGAAAATTCACACAGCTTGGTATCGGCTCTCCCTCCCGTGGAAAGTCAAGCCCTTCCTCCCTCCGGACAGCTTAAGATCCACCATTCAAGCACTGGCCCTAACCCACCTGCACTGGGGCAATTGCCTCATTAAAGGCCTCCCTTGTACCCCTGAGAAGTGTCCCACACTCTGCGGCACACCTCATCAAGTGTCTACGCAGATACAACATCACCCTGGCCCTCATCGACCTTTGCCGGCTCCCACTGAACGCACTAATCACCTTCAAGTCTCGCTGCATCGTCTATAAGGTAGTCGCCCTCAAGTCACCCAGTTATCTCACGGAGAAACTCAGCATCTCCAGCAGACAGTGCGCCACCAGAAGCCCGGACATGTGCAGACTTGAAATCTGTTGCTGCAAAAAGGAAAGGACCAGAAAACAAGCCTTCTCTGCCTATGTCCCAAGACTATGGAACCTCCTCCCTATCAGCATTTGACTTGCCCCCATGCTCCTACAATTCAGAAAATAACTCGAGACCCACCTCTTCAAGGACTTTCTCCTCCTCAACACCTAGGCCATCTTGTTGTCCTCTGTGCCATCAGACTCGCAAGATGCCTCCCCTCCATCTCCTCCTCACCACCCTGTACAGCTGTATCCCTCCTCTGTGCCTCTCTGTATCCATCCCTGCTCTGTATATCTGTTCTGTTACCTCTTAAAAGCGCTCTGTTATGCATTTGTATTGTTGTATACCTCTGTAAAGCGCTCCATTGCTTCTCGAAGTAAGGTCTGCGCTCAATAAATACCATAATAATTATAATAGAGAAGTCAGCCTGATAAGTGTTATTAGGTGGTTCAGAAGGGAATTGCCATAGCATTTCGGTGCTGAACTGCCCATGTGGGCGGGACAAAGACTGATATGCAAATGGATATTTCCCATCTGTGACAGGTACAATGAGGTGAAGTGTGGCTTCGGACACTCGAGTGTGTACCTTCCCAAAGAACAGGTCAATGGGCCGTGTTCGTTCTCGCATAGGGGCACCTATGAACTATATTTTGATTGTTTAAGGGACTTCGGTTTAGTCACCCTAGGTTTCCTAGGGTCATCCAGACGTGGACCCCTTGCTCACTGTGCTCAGAGAGGCACAGCTCCACCTCACTTATGAGGCCCAACTAGGTTGAAACACGTGCATGGGGTTGCTGTTGGCACTCTTGTTCAGAAGGGAATTGCCATAGCATTTTGGTGCTGGACTGCCCATGTGGACGGGACAAAGACTGTTATGCAAATTGATATTTCCCATCTGTGAAAGGTACAGTGAGCTAAAGTGTGGCTGTGGACTCTCGAGTGGGTACCTTTCCAAAGAACAGGTCAATAGGCCATGTTCCTTCTCGCAGAGGGGCGCCTATGGACTACATTTTGATTAGGTGGTTAGATTGGCATTTTGGTGCTGCCAGTCTAGGTATGTTTTACAGTGGTATGGCATTTTTTACTGTGCATCATCAAGGCTGCAGCGAACGTAAGTGTTATTGCATGTCTGCCCTACATTGTGCAGCCAATTTTTACATGCTTTCTTATGGTGGCATTGCATTTTTAATAGCAAAGCAGTAAGAGATCTCAGCGGGTTGAGTGCTCGCTGCCTCTATCTGTGTGTGATCTGTAAGTCGCAGGTTCAAATCCTGGCAAGACAAACTCAGCCTTTAATTCTTCTGAGGTTCATATGGGATGATAATTGTATGTAAATGTGAGCTATGTACAGCGCTTTGCGAAAGCGTGATTAAAGCGTTAATGCTCCTGTGCACTGAAAGTGACTTGCATCTATTGGATTTTTGGTTACTGTATTATCGCAGAAACTGGCAATGTAGGGCATCTACTTTTCATATAATGACAATACCCGCAGCTATAATTGTCTTATAATGGAAGTAATTGACCATACAATGCTGAAGTAGCATATCTATGGCAGTGCCTTGGCCTATTTTTGTGTGTGTTTATAGTTTAATAAAAACATTAACACATTTTAATCATATACTTTAGAACTTTAAAAATGGCAATAAATTACTTAATGCAAAACATTGTAAACATTGCAGACATTAATTCATTCAACACAATGCAGTATAATATAATATACTATATACCTATCGGGGCCTCCCTTTCTAACCCCCAAGATTACATTGTCCACCTATCTGACAAATGACTCTCTTCCCTGCTTCATTATAGTGGACTAATCGAGAAAAAAAACATTTTCCCCCAACTTTTCGTTTATCGCTATTAAAATATTCACTAAAGCAATGGTCATTGAGAGTATCCATACAAAAGCCTAGCCCACATGACTTCACTATTTAAATTCTCCAATCTTCTTATGAACTTTCCCAAAAAGATTTTGCTCGGCCCTGGTGTTGCGCTAAAGCCACTGCTTTAGTGTTTCTGCCTCCCCCGACTTTTTACAGAGCTGAAAATGTCTTTCTTGCCATGTGATCCCTTTTATGGGAGCCCACCTTTTGTAGGAAGCCTAGTAAGTTGGATTATTACAATGTCTTACCCATGGGCACCATGGCTGCCAACATGTCTAAACTTCAATTACTACTGGTCTAAAACATTCCGATTGCATTACAGCAACCATACCCGAGACTCACTGGTTTCCTATCAAAGCTTGTTTGGTCTTTAAAACTTTGTCTATCGTAAGCTAATGCATCTATAAGGAGGCACCACTCGCCCTCAACAAATGTATCACTCAAAAAATGTCCCAGTTTGTGCGCTCTGATCCAGTGCCAGCACTTTGCCTGCTCCCCTCCCCCGCTTCAAGAACAAAAAACACTGCTGCTGCTGTCAGTTTCTGCGTCCCGGCTGCATCTCTTTGGAACTCTTTGCCCGATCAAATCGGAAACGAACAAACCTACACTACAAAAAAATTGTAGAAACCTGGTAGTTTGATAAATAGGAGTAAAATCTGACTTCTGTTTTGCTACCAATGCTTCCACTAAATGTACTGCTATTTTGCTTATCTACTGTACCAAGCGCTGTGATACCCTTGGGTCTTGGTGTTATAAAAAAAATGGAAAATGAAAAACAAATGCGCTTGTAAATGTAAAGAGATTTCGGCCCTGGGAATCACATCTCCTTATATATTCTCAGCTGTATGGTTAGCTGCCTTTGTTGTACATCTTCACTGGGCTTTCCACCAATGTATGCTTGTCCGAGTCCATTTCAGTAAAAATTGGGTCACAACACTCCCCAAAATTGCTCAATGCTTTGTCATAATTATTGCTTAAAGATATATTAAAATCTCCAAATAGCGATCCCGATGGTGGAACCAATATTGCCTCTGCCTGTGTTGTGCTATTGGGTCTAACCCTATAATATCATGACCCCATCCATGGCATATGAAGGCAGCACCGTTGTTAAAATGTGGTTTGTATCTAAAATATTCTTGTCTCCTGCAGTACGTATTTGGTATTTTAAAATGTTTAAGTTTTTGTACCTTTTCTTTTACTCCTGCATGCCACTTTCAGTAATGTCACCAGGGTTAAAGAGGAACTGATGTCATCCGGGCCAAAGGTCAAGTGACATCATTTCCTGTTATGTCACTTCCGTTACCCCAGGCATTTTGGTGAATCAACGTCCCTGCCTTCAGTCCCTTGATTTATAAGCAATACCTGTTAAAGCTAGTAATGGCAAAACCAATTGTTTTGGCTTTGGCTCGTATTAGGCATTGGCCACGCATTGCCGTAACAGACCCATGTAATAACAACATTACCAGATTTGTCTACCTTAAGGTCAGATAATGGGTACCATTGTGAGGTTCCTGGAAAATGCCTATACTATTCCTACACTAAATACACAAGCGCTCCAGACGCCTTAATCAGGCATTTTTATTTCCTTTCACATGCAGACTATTTCATGTCTTTGTTGAAGGTAAATGATCTATTGGATCACCTGTTAAGTTGTCTGAGTGATTTACAGGCACTGTGCTTTCGGGGAAACTTTGCTTTCATAGCATGTGATGATGAGGGCATATATTATACTCTTGTGTGTGATGGAAGAGAAATGGCGATTGCTGTGAAATACTTTCTGCCTTGCATTAGTCAGAGTGAATGATTTTTTTTTAACATAGGTTTGCTCAATATGTGAAGAATTGTATGTTAAGAATATGTTTAGTTATGCTGCGTGCATGCAGTGTTTTGAATTACACTGTACAATTTCTGTGCACCAAAATTAAGTAGCAGCACACTTTAAATAATACTTGATAATGAAACATGCACAGTTTAAAGTAATGTAATGAATCATGAAAGCGTTAATAAACTAATTCTAAATCGGAGTGGTTCCCTATCATTATTTTCAAAGACATGCATTGGGAGACCTGTACCTTTCCCTATGATAGAGTAATATCTTTCATTTATTTCACCATGCAATCCATGTTAACATGTGTGCGCATGTTTTAAATGTATTGATGAGTCAGTTAAGGATTATAGAACTAATAGCTAAATGGATTTGGGGTCATGTTAACTTTGTCTATTGTTCTTGTGGGAACTCTTCTTGCAAACCTTTTCTTTGCGGTCCACCCTGTCAAACGCCTTACCTCCTGCTCTGGGCATAGCCACACACCCTTTTCTGTCGTACCCACTGATTCCTGGTTTCAACCACCCACTACGTCTATCCTCATTCCCACTGCCCCCCCTTGAAGGGGCAATACCTTCACACCAACTAGGCAGTCTCCATGCTTATGAGTTATCTGAGTTTGCCCACGACACACTGCCTTCTATACCATGGTCCACTCCTGGGAAACAAGCTGCTGTTTCATTACCAGAAAAACAAAAACCCTCCATTACGCTTTGAGAGGGCCGAGGGGAGTTTTGCATTTCACTTGTGAGGGCCCTTAATCGAGTAAAAGCACATATATAATGTGACCATATTTAAGCAATGTCTGTCCTCCATGCAAATAGTTGTCCCAGAAAATCTGTTTTAACCAATGAAGATTGCGAGCAAAAAGAACAGTAATGTTTGTCCCTTATCACCTTCCCGTAGCACTCCCTCCCCAGGAAAAATCGAGTACTGTAAACTATTTTATTACACTTTTACCACGGGGTAAAAACCTGTTTTTTATGGGTTTATTGATTAAATCATGATGTGATCTAGATAAAATGAAATAAAAGTTCTGTGTAACTTAAATTGCACTGCATTTAATTCTCCCGACTAACTGTCTGTACTTTCGTACCTTTAGTCTTATTCAAGCTTGGAGTATCCTAGCTTGTGCGGCGGGTCAGAAAAAGGACTCTGACCAGAAGACATGTTCTTAAAGGGTTTTATTTAACTTAAAGAAAACTCCTTTCTGATCCTATCTCTCAAACGGGAGTTCCCTTCCTAGCAAAATATACGAAAAGACTGGCCATGGCCCATTTGATGGTTAGGGCTTCTGATTCAACTTTGGCATAGGCCTGCTCTCTAGGAAGCACTTCCTACTAGTATATAGGACAGGATATTTAAAGGAATAGTGTGCTCAAAGATGTTATTGTCCTGAGCGTTTGGGCAAGTGGTTTAAAGCAATCTGTGATCGATCCAAAAAACATTTCTTATGCACCTTACCATAGTTTTCTGTTCTGTTCGAGCATCAAATCTTTATCATGAGGCACACTGTTCCTTTCGGTAGAAGAAGCACATTCGACTCACCTTGCATCGCAAGGCTTTGGCATCAGCTTCTTGCTAGACCACCGTAAAAGATTACAGGTTGCTCCTTGTTGCTGGTACCGCCAAAGGGCATACCGGTCCCGGGCGATTGTCACACATCAGCGTAATCGTGATACATCCGTTTAGTTGTATCTGCCACTGCCTGTTTAAGAAACCATCACTCGGTATCTGGAAACGATGACATTCGGCGGAAAGGAAGAATATAGCTGTGTAGAAAACATTACGGAAATATATTTCAGTAGCCGTTCTTTATTCAAATGTATCTATTTACCCTTTAATTCTGCACCGGGTGTAACCTAATAACGAACACAAACCAGAAACAGTGCAAACACAAAGAAAACATTGTGGAAAGTTGGAGTCTACGATGTGCTTGAGAGGTTAGTGCTGTGGAGTATGTTTAGCTCTCAATGGGATGCGGAAGCTGACGGAAGAATTCGAACAACACATAGACGACATTATAATGGAATATTAGCAACGAATTTGGGGTTTTGGTGGAACCTGGGATAACCCAGACGTGGACTCCATGCTCACTGTGCTCAGAGAGGCACAGCTCCACCTCACTGATGAGGCACAACAAGGCTGAAACACGTGTATGGGGTTGCTGTAGGTACTCTAGTTCAGAAGGGAATTGCCATAGCATTTCGGTGCTGGACTGGCCATGTGCCCGGGACAAAGACAAATACATACACGTTGTGTTTGCATGTCGTCACAATATGCCCCAACCAACAACCCATTACAATGTAAGCAAGCAATAGCGGTCAGAAAATGAAACCTTGACTCGTTCATCTTCAAACTCGTCTTCAATAAAACTGACATTTGGTATTTCCATTGTCTTGGCGTAACACAGAGTGTCCGCTCAGATCAACATTTTCATAAAATGAAATTACATGTTCCTTTGCCCAGTTTTGAAATGGTGAACCTTATCATTTTTGCAGGTATTACACACCTCCCGTCCTTCAATCCATTGCGAATCCTCCCTTTCTTCCACTGACGAACAACAATTGAACCTTCTTTGAAGCGCCTATGCCAAGTTTCATTTTTGGTGAAGGAAAGCCAGAAATCAAAAACATACTGTACAAGGCGCGTCGGTGTGAACTCCCCACAAGCAACATCAAAGGTTGTGACCTTCACTCCATGGGAGCAATTAGCAGGGCCGACCAATGTGGCATTTGAAATATCTTCGAAAAACAAATTGTTTCACCAATGCCGCGCTATTGTGAATACTTTTTTACTCTTCTATATTGACAGTGATTTAGTTATTTTATGACAACAGTTCCAGTTAGGGTCCTCACCATTGTCACGTCTGCATGCGCCCTGTTTTTGTGGAGGAATGTGCTCTGCGGATAGCCTGAGACACTAACAAGTCAGAAATCCAAGTGCCCTTCCATCGCCACTGTACTTCCCGTGCACTAACAAATGCATAAGGAGAGTTGGTATATCCAACCCCTTGCAACATTCTCATACTGGGTAAATGACGTATAAGCTAAAGGGGGAGACGTTGCCACCCCGCCTGCTAATGTGTATACTTTGAACTCCATTTTGTGTCCTTCCAAACGCCATCTTTTCCTAGGCCCTCTGCCCCTCTGGCGAAATGTTCACTCTCCCTCTCCCAGCGCCGCACACAGCAAGCCCCCACCACCTCTGTCAGGTCAGCGCGTCTCCTGTTCTTACAGAAATGCAGCTATTCATTTTTGCAAGTAGCAAGTATCGAGCCCTGACAAAATGTGCTCATCCAAGAATGTGAGACCAAGGCCTGCTCCAACCTTAGTGCTCCATCCATCTCTGCTGACCGACTCATGCCCTCTCCACCCCCTCCCTGCCAGGCCACAGTCCCCTGAACCCATGCCCCCTATTCCCTTTGAAACGCATCTGTCAACAGACCCTGCCCCCATTTCACCTACCATATACCTAATATAGAGTGGTCATATATTTTGGTAACAGTAACACCTATCCCCACTGTGTTTGAAATCGTAAGACTCCAAAGGCCGCAAATCAAAGATCTTCCTTTCTGATAAGGCATCCGAAGAAATGACCCCTAACACATGCCCCCATAAAAATATAGGTAAAAATTCACCTATTTCACCCCAAAGCCCCCTTTCATGCAGTGTTTTGCTTACAGTCATTAGTTCTTGCATGCCAAGTTTGTTATTTAGCTTAGTCAGATAGCTGTACTTGATTTTCATGTAACTTTGCCCGACCTTCACCCCACCAAGAGGAGCCCAGCTGATCCATGTGCGGCCCGTCGGATCTCCAAGACACCAACCAATCCTGTGAAGCCAGTCCTATATCTATATACTGTATCCATGTCTTCCTCCAATCCTGATGTTACACTATGCACCTATAGGGAAACGTCAGTAGTGACGTTTCGAGAACTTATAATGTTCTTGTAATGTTCGGCACAGCTCTCTCGGGCAGCAGAGGTCTTTGCTCCATTTCTTTGCTTATATAAAATTTGGTTCCCTTGCAATTACTCTCCTTGCCTCATTCCCTAGTAGGACGTGTATTTATTCTGTCTATTTGGAGACGTGCATGCTAAGGCAACTGCAAACCCCGCAGTTTCTTTCATGCTGATATCCATCTGACCCTCCCGCGCCTTGATCAGTGAAGGACCCACAAGAGCTGGCCGAAAGCGGTAAGGGGGGAAAACAGAGTTACACTGTATGGCATACTACAACATGCACTTCTTGCAACAAAATAAAGTTGACAAAGAGGATACATTTGAAAAGACAATGTGGATGCTATTGTCACCTATGTTGTGCTTTACAGACACCAAGCAACCACAGACATGCATGTTATCGTTCGAGATATAAATTAATGATTCAGAAAACGGATTAAATCTGCATAATTACATACTTAATACTTTTAATAGCTTTGAAAATCGAGTTTAATAGCATTCCATTGTTCATGTACAATGTACAAACATTGTGCAACATACACCCCGCTGCCCGCTGCTAATCATTTATAGCGGGAAGTCAACTGTTCAACGAGGTCCACTTTTGGAGGACAGGGCTCGTTTGCAATGTTTTGTGGCAATGTATGTGTGCTAGGAACAAAATCACGATCGATTCCATGAGTATGCATGGCCAACACAGTCAAAGTGAGATCTTTCACGAAATCGAATTCCATTTCGTGGTGTATCGGCTTGGCAATCAATGTTTTACTTCGATTTGCAAAGGCCATTGTGTAACAAAGCATTCCAAAATTTCCTGCAGTTCTCGATTGTTCCCTGCCTAGATTCTCGTTATGTGCCAATACGGCTAGTAATGTTTGAGATTGCATACCCTCTGTGCCGAAATGCAACCTCTTGGGCCTGTACTTTAGGCACATATTGTGAAACACCTCCAAATCTCTGGTGTGAAGAGTTTTATCAAACACGATCTTCTCAAGAGCTTTATGTGGAGGTGAAGATGGAACCAACCACTTCTTCTTGTGTGCCTGTTCCTCCGATAAAGGTCCATGTGCACATTGGTGAAAGTGTTGGTTTTCTGTCCATGCGTGAACGTTGGAACAGTGGTGCATCAATTCAGTGCCATTTTTCAAGTAGAAAACATTCCTAACCTTTTTTTTTTTACCAGCAGCTGTGATTTTTTATTGACTGATTTGGCAACGTGCCATACATCAAATTGGTGGCAAATGTTTGGAAACTGCTCTAGCATGGCCTTGGCTATTGAAACATGTCTGTCAGTGGCTATGAGGTCTATTTGTATTCCCCTCGATTGAAGATGTTCGAGGGATTTTATGAAACCATGTTTCTCCATGGCCACTGAGTATTTACATTGGGACACCTGCACGATCTCCAAACTCACAATTTTTTTAGTTTCTATGCCCTGGAAGTGGTCTGTGCAGTACTTTGCGTAAAATCTGGGGCTTTCACACTGTCCGTCGCCAGCTAGCCTGAACCGTTTGCCAGAGAATGTCCTTTCATTTGACATTTGTTCAATTTTCCAGTCTTGACTAATAGCAGGGAATACAAATTCTCTTTGATATTTGTAATACTGCATTTTAGGAAGGAACTGAAGTTCCACAAATTGACACAAACTGGACAACTTACTAAAAGTCGAGCCACTGAAAAGTAAAGCTGCTGAACACAGTAGATTTCCAGCTGGCACTTTACCCAGCATCGGTTGAGCGGACCATGAAAATGTGTCATAGAGGTGGGCACAGGTGGCTTGGATTTTCAAGTTAGTGCCTTGTAATACACAAGTTACATTCACCAATGGCTCCCCGCATATTTTCCCCCTCACTCGATGGACACATTTCAGCATCAGTATAATCTCAAAAAGGCAGCTGTCAAATACAATGTATTTGTGCTCCTTAATTAGCCAATTGTCCGACATGAATGTGGCTTGTGACTCAGCTGTGGTGGACAAATCGGCCAAACTAGACAAACTGCAGTCAAGATCTTTTGCAAGTGCCTCGGTCAATTGCGTTGAAGCTTCAGTCTCTGTTAGTTCAGCTTGTGTTATTTTCACACGAATTGGAGAAACCATCATCGATTGTTTATTGGGTTGACCTTTTTTTGCAGGTGTAGATTGTGTCAAGTGGTCAGCGAGCAATTCAAAAGCATATTCATTATATCCAGTTTCATCTTGATCTTGTCGAGTTCTCACATTGTAGCAATGGTCCAACAACACTTTGCTGGCTTTGCCATTCACAATTAATTCATTTTCTGGCCATTGGACATAAGCATCTCGAGTCTGCTTATTGACTGGACCATGCTGCGCCTCAAATAGTAGTTGCTCCATGGTGAAATCTTTTGGCAAGCAGCATCTTTGGTTTCATTTGTGTTACACCTCGGGTTCCTCGCCACAGGTATGGGCGACTCGCCTCTTCGTTTCTACAGTGTTGGCAGTTGCCGCGGACACAGCGTTTCCTGTGCCTCATTACGAGCGGGTCACGTGCCTAGTCAGTTTACCGGGGCACGTCAAGGCAGACTCTGCCCCTTGATGACCGCACATAAGCATTCTACACCCGGAAGACGCTGCTTCTAATTAGTGTTATTACAAACTGTTTCATTCCTGGATATTTTTGTATTTTGACTTTGGCATTCTCTCTCGACTTGCTCCTGCCTGCACCTTCTATTTTGATGAACCAGACTCTACGTCTTCTGACATACTCTTGCAGTTTGCTCGAACTCCTTTACCCGCGCTCCGCAGGCTTTCTATACTTTGTTTTCTACTAAAGACTTTGAGTGGCTCATATCCTGACCCTGCTCCCCTGGGGACAAGGTCCTGCTACCCAGGAAGCTTACAACACTTCTGCTGCTGCAACCAACAGGTGAGCTGCTGGAGTACTGTTGCTTCCTACACACCAACTCCAGTGGTTAACTCTAGGGAATCCCATATCCATCCAAGATACTATCTGTCATACGACCCAACCTACCCTTTAAACACCTTTACGTATACAGCTTTGTGGGATTGAACATTATTTTAACTCCTTTTGGATTCTGATGTTTTCTCAAAGGCACTCTTCTTGGTTCAAAAGTGCACTCCTGGACGCTACCCTGTTTTGTGCACCATCCCGACTCTAGTTTGCGTCCCTCGTGCAGCCCGGGAAGTAATTACCCTTACTAACTTTCCTGTTTATTATTGTATACCTCCGTTGTCTCCTTACCTGAATTTCGCCAATTGCCTTTTAGGGTAAGCTGATTTTTGCTCTACTACTACCTTTCCTGCCTTATAGTGTAGGTGAACTTTTCCGCTCTCCTTCTCCCTTAAGTTGCAGGTCTTCTACTAATACCATTCCCGCGTCTGTTTTTTTCGATTGGCCCTCGAGTCTGTCCATTTTTACCAGGTAGATTTACCTTCTGGGTAATCCATTTAAGAGGTCGTGTCATATTCGTATCTAATATCTTGATTTATTTCCTTAGAGCCTTGGTACTGCGGTGTAGGTATCCCCGCTCTTTTGAGGAATCAACTCCTCTGTCTGGTTTTCTCAAGGCAGAGGGGTATATTGCCCAAAAGAGCTCCTCAAGTTGAGGAGGCCTGGTTCTGGGTGGTACCCTTGCGGGAACACCTGAGCTTGGCCTGAACTATTTTCGAAGTCGCTCCCTCTTGTCTGGTGATTCGAGGTTGGAGAAACGCCCCGGCCTAATCAGCTCAACCGTGAGTAACAATTTGTTGTCTGTGTTTTTATGCTGCTTTTCCTTCTGTGCCTCTCGGAGTTGGGTTGTAAACACATGTTTAATGTAAATCACACAAACGGTAGATAGCACTTAATAAAAAAAATGTTATGAATAAAACACCAGCCCAAAACACTCCTAGAAAACGAACTTGTTTGTTAGTTACCCTTGTTTTCTTGATTGTCTGTGAAACCGTGGTCTTCTCTGTAACGACGGCACCAGCAAGCTGGTGCACCACCTCTGATCCACTTGCCTCCTCTTCAAATTCCAGACCTTGTATACATTACTTGAATAGAATATTCATTAAAAAAACAAAAGTCAAACGTATTGGAAATTAAAATCTTTCATTGCACACATCGCTTACATCAATACCCTCGTAAGCAGTGTACGTCATTTAGTCAAAATATACATTTTGAATTTCACCTGATTGGTGGCAATTGTACTCGATCAGAGTTCACTGTGCAAAACATACTGATTGTAATGTTGCCCTCAAACATTTTGCAATGTATTCTGCATTAGGAGGAAGTGTAACGTTAGAACTGAAATGATAAAAGCTTGGAACACTGCACGTTTATATAAATGTCACTGTCTAATAGTATCCTATGTAGGATTTACTTTCTTTCATTCAAGGGAACTGTCAGCATGCATACCTCATACTCTGGACCAGCTCCAAAAGATGATGTAATTGTAGTCGAAGTACCAGCATCCCCCCTGTAACACAGTACTTGTTTTAGTATGGATTAAAACAGCGAAATGGAACAAATGGTACATATAAAGAGAAACCCATAATTGACACATCGTGTAAACAACCGACAGGATAAATAAACAATTTTATATTATTTTAAACTCCAACCATAATACATTCTCATCATTAAAATGAAATAAAATTACCTGATATGCGCTTGAAGTTGTTGTTGACTCCGGAAAAGAAATGGATGCAGAATCTTGCTCCTTCATTTTCAGTGCATTGTCACGAAGTGGTAAAAGGGAAAATTAGATTTGCATTAGATATGTGAGAAGATCCAACTGTCGATATTATGAACTTCTGCAAGTCTGTAGGGCTCCTCATTGGTGTACTGGACGTGTCGGTGGTTTCGTCACTTGCGAGGGTCTGTGCTTCCATCAGTATGCTCTCCTAAAAAAAAAAGGACATGTCAAGTTACAGATTACGAAAAGATTATGCTTCTTTTGAAGGGCACTATGGCATTGTTTTCTATGGTCATAATTACTTTCTATGATGCTCCATAAACCAGGGACAGATGAGTAGTGAAATATGGTATAGTTAAAAAGCAATACAATCTGGTAAATATGCAAACTTTAGTAAGACACATTTACACCGAAAGCACCAATCCGTTCATGTAGTTACCATAGTTACCTGCAGTACTCCACTGCCTACAGCTAATTCATCCGGGACTCACCTGAGGCAGCGTGTGTGTGAAAAGAGTTGGAATTGCATTTGGAAGCAATTTACGAGACGTTCTGAGTCAATGCTTTTTTGTGTACTGCGATTGGACGTACATATCGTCTGTAAAATGCAGCCTGCCGATGCGGAATTGATTGGCCCTCGAGTCTGCCAAACAGCCTGAGCTCTACTTTCAAGCTCGTCCACCGGAAAACCACAATGTCGAACCCATTCTCTTATTAAATCAATATTCCTCGGGAATGTATGCATGATTGTGCCCTTACTTTTGACATGGCTCCTAGAAGGACGACCGATAACTATACAAGCAGGCATTCTTGAAAAATCTGTATTAAAAAAGTACACATAAATACAAGAAAATTCTACTGAACGCATGAGATTGATGGAATTATATGAAAGTTTTCTATGCAATGTTTGTTTTGGTCAAAGAATCTGTGTAGTGTTGTCGAATATACAGTGGGAGAACTTTCATACAGAATTGATTGATGCGACGCAAATCGTAATGTGTTACTCGTCCGTTGAATGTACTTTCATGCATCAAAAGGAAACATGCTTATAGACCTGGTCCGAGAAAGATGCAACTCTATCACAATTAACACTGATGAAATTTGATATATATCGAGATCACAACAATTTAAACAGTAGACAATGGTAAAGTCATTGAGATGAATGAACATTACACTACTGGGTACATTCGTTCAAAATAGATAGAAATTTTGTGATCAGAAAGAGGTGATTGGCTGACCTGCCCTTAGCTTGACTAACATACACTTAAAGTCAGCAAGCAGGGTAGTTAGTAGCAGGTGAACAGGTAGCACGATCAAGAGTGACTTCCAGTGCTCACAGATGTTCACAGGTAGCACGATCACGAGTTGACTTCCAGTGCTCACAGGTGTTCTCTGAATAAATATCATGGGGTTTATAAAGAATTAGAAAAGTAGGTGTGTAAGTGAATGAGTGACATGTTTCTGGCGTTGTCTGCTTGAGCGGAGCCTGGAGACACTGGGTCTGGCTAGGCCATGGGAACAATGGCCCCTGCGCGGAACATACCTTTGAAGTGTACATGGTGTTTGGCACCTCGGCCGTTTCCATCCTGCCTGCCCCCTTGGGAGCACACAACCACAGGTGCGAACTGCCATTGATACTGGAGGGGGGATGGATGGGCATGAGGCATGCAGAAAAGGGCCAGAACACTGCCGAATGGAGACACACTTATGTGGATTTCAGGGGCGCAGCCTGCTTGAGCGGAGTCTGGAGACACTGAGTTTGGGGAGGCCATGTGAACAATGCACCCTGCATGGAAGATGCCTTTGAAATGTACATGTGTTTGGCACCTTAGCTGTTCCCACCCTGCCAGGACAAGTGAGCGTGTCCTTGATTCACTGAAAAATGGAAACAACTAGACCTAAAAGACGATTTGTATTTTATTTTGTTGCTGATGTTGATGGCACAAATGTACTACTAATTGTATACTTCGGGTCGCAGCACAGTGTGGGAAAATCCCCTGTACTGACTGCTGTCACTAGGGAATTTGGCTTGAATGGCTCCAACGACACAGGCGGTTATTACTCGTCGAACGCGGTATCCAAGCCTCCCATGAAGCCACCATGTAAATGAACGATAGGCCACCAGCCTGTAACACCTTTGGAAGAGAAACATACATACTGTATTTAAATGAACCTGATAAGTGTACAAACCTTAGTTGAAAATGCAATCTTGTATCCTATGGTATAGTTGCCAGTGCAAATGTTACTTCATGGATCAATCAACTTGGGCTTTAAAGTGTAGACACATTACATAAGTGAACACCCATGCAATCCATAACGTTTGGGGCACAGAGAAATATTGTTTCTTGGTTGTACGTGAAAGACACAAAAGATGACCACTATGATTTCCCCAAATCACGAGAGATGTCTTGAATTGCCAGACTACATTCATTTGACACTGATAGATCAAAGTTACGACAATATAGGAGACAAACATAGTGGCCTAAGTGGCATCACACCTAGAGTACACATACTCGTTACTTGGATTGCGAGGGCGAACTGTTGTGCGAAGTTTGTGCATAAGCACCATCATAATCCGCAACATGGACCTTGTGAGGGAAGCTGTCCTGAAGTCATGCTGCTCGGTAACGCATAGCGGTGGTGTCTTCTTCCAATATGTAGGCCAAGCATCCAGAGTTTTCTCTGCAGCAGCAGTTCTTCTCCTCGCTTGGCATGACCTTGCACCGATTGCAGGTACACCAGGTGGAAACGTCTTCCATGCGACTGGGCTCAGGCTCATGATCCAGTGATTCATCCTCCCAACTGTTGTCCGATGCCCCATCGTTTCTGCATCTTTCTCTTTCAACTAATTCTGCCTTGGAATACTCTGGCTCGTACTGGTAGGGCTGTATTTTTGCCATTATACGACAACATTTTAATCTATAGTAATGCTGGTACTAGTATCTGTTTGCACAGGCTACGAGCAACGATGATAGCTGAACAGAGCAGAAATGAGTCACAGGATATACAAAAAAGTCAGTGAAACCATTGAAAAAGCAACTCTGATGTTGTCTGATGAGAAACGGTCTGTTTATACTTATTGAGGAAAGAGGCATCCTGCCATTTCCATGGCGACACGTCATTAGCTGGGGCACAGAGAACGTTGACATGAGACATGCATTTGCATTGTGAAATGGGCCGTACGCGTCTAGTAATGTCAGCTTCTGGGGATGCGGATATGATTTAGTGCTGTTCAACTTATGGCGATGCAGCAACGGATAAGATTAGCACAAGATGGCTGTGCCCCGTTGCATGATTTTGCATGTGTAAAAGTGAGGAAAACTATGGTAAGGTGCATAGGAAATGTTTTTACGATCGATCACAGATTGCATTAAACCACATGCCCGAACGCTCACGACATTAACTGTTTTGAGCACACTATTCCTTTAAGTCCATCATGTTCCTGGTAAAGGACTGCTTCGAGGCCTACTTTGGAAGCTTCATTTTTGGAATATAAACTCCCAGTTGACATCAGGCATTTTCAGTATGGGTTCCTAGCATAGTATTTGTTTTAACCCATCAAAGCTTCTCTGGTCTTCCTCTCCACAGATACGTTTTTAAGGTTGTGCATTCTTCGGTACAACGTTATTACAACACCAGTATTTTTTACGTGAAATTTCGGTCCAACAAACTCATTGAAAGATTTTTGTGGGGTGTTATGGGGATTTAAGCGGTAAGGGATGTGGGGAATAGGGACTAGATAAAAGGTAAGTGGGGAGTTGGGCAGGCAAATATTTTTTTAAAGTTTTTTTCAACTGAAAATATTCAGAAAAAAATTCTGTAAAAAAACAACTGGGGCTGTAAGAACATAGAACCCATTCTTCATTTTATCAGTGAGGCTTGTGGCTAGAGTGAAATAATGGAGCATGAATCCCCTATAGTATCCTGTTAACCCTACAAAGGCTCAGAGATCTCAATCTTGGGAACGGGTTTTGAGTGTACGGTCTTGGCTTTTTCAATTTGTGGCTGAATGAACCAATTCCATTAAGTATCTATACTTCATGGCAGACTGGGCCAGATGGCATTTTTGGTGGTTTGCCCGTAAGCCTGCTTTCCTTAGGGCACGAATGATCCCATATAAATAGTGCATATGCTCAGGCCAGGTGTATCTATGTAATCACTATATTATCCAAATATGCCCCAGCGAAATCGGAGTATGGTCTAAGTGCTCTGTCCATTAGCCTTTGGAAGGTTGCAAGAGCCCCATGTAGCTCAAAGGGGAGGACTGTAAATTGGAAGAGCCCTTGGGGGTGTAAAGAAAGCTCTTTTCTCTTGGTCATCTGGATTCAGGTGGACTTGCCAATATCCCTTGGTCAGCTCTAATGTAGAGATATGTAGGTCAACCCATAGAGTTTCGATAAGCTCATCTATCCTGGGCATTGGATAATTGTTGAAACTCGAGATTGAATTAATTTTTTCGAAAATCAATACAGAACATCCAGCTTTTATCGAGTTTCGCAACCAGGATTAAGGGGGAGGACCAGGGACTCTCGAAGGGTTCAATTAGATCTGCTGCCGGGATGAATGCAAGCTCTTCCTCTAGGTTCTTTTGGAACTCGGTATGGCATGCGGAATTCGGTATGGTTTTAAGTTTACCGTTTGTCCTGGTCGAGTACTGATAAAACTGAAAGTTATGTACCCGAACGGGTTCCTCAGAGAAGACTTCCGGGAATTATTCTAATAGATTCCTGAGGTCTTCCTGCTGTTGATGGGGCAAGTTTTTGAGAAATAATTGTACTTGTTCTGGGTCAGTTATGAGAGTAGCCATAGTATTCTCAAAATTGTCAATTTTCCATTCCTTTAGAAGGCTAACATGATAAATTTGAGTCTTTTGACGTCGGTCAGGTTGGGCGACTACGTAGTTAAGGGGACTTCTTTTTCTAAGATCTTATAGGGGCCATAACATTTCAAAACCTTTTTGTTTTTTAAGGTTGGTCACCAAACAAAATCGGAGTCCCTTGTGGAAAAGGGTCGGGTCACGGCTCAGTTATCATGTAAATCGTTCTGGTGTTCCTGGGCTCTACCTAAATGACATTTTACAATTTCTCAGACTGCGGCCATGTGGGTCTTAGGTTTCTGGGCTGTTTGGGAAATGGGTAATGTAGCTTCTTCCCAGGTTTCCTTGAGCATGTCGAAGACATCTCATGCTTCACTTCCATATAATAGTTAAAAGGGGGAGTATCCCAAGGATTCCTGGGGTGTTTTTCTAATGGCAAAAAGAGCCCATGGAATCATGTCATCTCAATAATGGCCATAGGTTTCTACTAACCTGCGGAGGATTTGTAAGGTTCCTTGGCCCAGCATTAACCACTGTGCAGCAGGGGCCCCAGCCAGCCTGCAGGACTGGGGGTTTCTCAAACAGCATTTTAAGATGGAATAGCAGCACCCGTGAGATGGATGGGGATGCAGATAAATACTCAAGCATCAAATCAATAATGACAACTCAATGGTTTGGCAAAGGGAGTCAGTTTAATGACAAGTACAATAAACGGGGAGTTTCATGAATATCCACAGTTGCGTGATCTTCCTTCTCGCTTCACAACTCCAATGAACTTCATAAAAAACACATCATTTATACTAAAAACTCATCATCACTGGCGTGTAATGCTTAAAAGTCGGCATGCAATTCTGTTGGTTCTAGGAAGGTAACTTTACTATAGGTACTATATCTGTATGTGGTAACGGAGTAAGGGGATTGGGTAAACACTGTCAGTTGGGACATGTAAGCCCTACCTTAAAATGGCTACTGTAGACGTAACTAAAAGTACGATGTCCCATTGGTTCTACTAACTACAGGACCCTAGATTACATGGTCCACTATGCTTGGATTGGCACCAACCCCACTCATACTTTTCAACTTTGCCTATCAGCATGCATAATGGTCGGCCAGGTGCACGGGCCCGTCAGCTCCCCTGGCCTTCCTCCAATTATTGCTACAATCAATCATCACTTCAGTGGTCATGTGTCAATTATTTCACTGTAGTTGGCCTTGAGACCGCATCTCTGTCTGGAAAAAGTTTTGATATCTTTGCATGGCACTCTTCCATGCATAGGTGCAAAAGTCTCACTTCTTCTCGTTCGGCTGGCCACGTGGTTCTGACAGCGTAAAATTGCCTTATTCTCCATGTATTTGATTTTTGTTTTCCCCACCACCTGCCTTCGGTTTCTTATCTTGACCTTTCTGAGCAGGATATTATGTTCCTTGCTTAATTAATTGTAGCTACTGTTCGTCTATTTTAGCTGATATGACCTTGGCTTTTTGGCACGATTTGTCTCTGCTGAGTTTCGTTTCTGCCTTTTATTTTCGATTTCTTAAATACAAAGCTCTCCTCGTGCTGCCTCTAGTAACCTTTGGTTGATTCTGCTTCTTGTGCATAGTGGAAGTATACTTACATAACGTGCTTCTTTTGAGGTAGATATGTATAGGCGGCGCTTGACGCAATCTATCTTACTACTAAGCATAGCAAGCCGCATGATCTTCTTAGCTTTCTTGCGGTTCCAAGCATATGTACATGCGTAAACTGGTTGAATGTCTTCTCCATGTTCATGGCATAAGCTTCTTACTTTTTCCATCGTCCTTTTACTTTAGGTGTGCGATATCCCTTATTCATGGTGTTTCGTCTCTTTTTATCATTCTCAGGTCGTCAAATCTTCTATGTGTGAGTCAATCCGGGTTCTTGTGTCATCACCATTCGTCTCCCATTAAGTCCTTTTTGGCTTCTTCAGGGATTGGACTCGGACGATTTTCATTCCGTTTCATTTGTTGATGGGGTTTTCTCAATGGGTACCTTATTGTCCATGTTTTCTTTGGTGTCGGTACTTCAATAGGTGCTGTTCTTCTGATAGGTACTGGTCAGAGCCTCACTGCGGCTCTCTATTGGTTTATTTGCTCATCATACGTCACATACTTTGGTGTGAATGTTCCTGGTACTTCAAAATGGACGGTTGGAGTGCGGCCCGTACTTGGGACCTCCTCTACACCACCTTTGACCTTCTCCCCCAGAAGCCTGCTTTTCGCAGGTGATGGACGAGAGCACACCACCACAAGCATTGGACCGGTATAATCTCTTGTTTATTACAAGCCAATAAAATGTAATTATAGAAAGAATTCCACTGTACTTTACAATAAGATGCTAGTCGCAGGATGACATCAGGAGTAGATATATATAGTCAGCAAAATACACAGAAGAACGTCGGATACCTAGTGATAAAAAAATGTTACAAATACATCAAAACATTTTATGTCAGAGGCACCATTCTGTTCTTGGTTATATTGCATCGACCTTCACTTCTCCCTTCCCAGGAGCTGGTATGGTAAACATAACTTGTGTGTTCCATCTCGGTACAGTCAGGGCCATATTTCTTAGATGGTTAACCAGGGGGGCCTACTGTTAGGAAATGGGGTAGACACTAAATATCAAACTAGGGAATCCTAACGGAAAACATTAAAAAACTCACTACTCATTATTTATGAAAAAACATCACTGTTCAACATTATTTCGTAGACTCATATAACAAATGCCTGAGCTAATTTTCATTCCATGAGGAGTCACGTGCTATTTACAATTTGAGGTATATATCCTCCTTTATATAATGTTCCTAAAAACAATTCTATAAACACATTAATTCATTCAGCTGCACTGTTTTGCAGTCCATGTTTTGTGATACCTTCTGATTGCGGTGACAGCATAAATATTTCACAGCTAATAATCTCCTGTCCAAAACAATGCGAATGGTCGCAATCTAATAAATATTTCCTGGATAACATGTATTTTAAACATGATGTTCCACGTTTGCACAGAAAATCACAGTAATTAATGTGTTCCATTATCTCGCAGGAGCAGCTGAGATTGTGCATAAGCATGCACAGCAAATAGGCCTTTTTTCCTTGCAAATAAATCCATTGTTTCTTTTTGCACCAAAGGCAAGATTAACTGTTTAGGTACCTAGTGTGCTACAAAATATAAGAGACTGTACTTCAGTATTGAAACATGATGCCTAGGACTCAACATTCCACCCTTTTTTGTATTCACAAACACTCTATGCCAATCTGGGATAGTCAAATGAATTCCTCCTCAATCAGAGGCATTGAGTGCGGGATGGGTTTGTCCTTTTGAAACATATGAGATATACATTTCGCACAAAGCATTTTGATAAGCATTTACTACTAGAATAAGTGCGATGAAAATCAAACCCCCTATATTACTCTTTGGCCCATCCAAGGCCAAATATAGTTATAAACCACCCTTCTCCAGCATGGGGTCTGGCATGGATTCACATGCTCATGAATATTCCCCGTCGTCAGGCCGGGAATCCTCGGTATAGAAAAAAATCAGTATCAGTTTCGTTTCTGATCTGTCTTTCTTAGTAGTAACCAATCACTGGTCTCTGGGTCATACTGCCCCCAGCCAATGACTGCCCTCTCCCTAAGCCCCGCCTCCGGCAGCCATCTTCAGATTTTTACCGCACGTTCAAGTGTTGGGAGTCCTCGTGCTGTAGCTCTCGAGCTTTTGCTGCGTTTTTGTGCTTTTTCAGGAGATTTTTCTCATTTTTCGGTTAAATAGAGCCTCAAGCTCCACCGTTTCTACATCCGATCAACGGGGATCCGTTTCGGAGTTTTCTACGCCCCTCAAGGGTGAAGATTTCATCGAGTTACGCTTTTGGAGGATTCCAGAAGTTCTGAGGCCTACCCCAGACATGGCCCAGGAAAAAGGAAGCTTGACGCCCGGGAAGCTGTTCAGGACCTGCCCTGGATGCCAGCTTCAGAATGTTTTCAAGGAGGACGAGCATTCGTTATGCCTCTGTCTCCATGAGGACAAGATGCACAAGGAGAAGGACTGTGCGTTTTGTGGGAACATGTCGGAGCGGACCATGAAGGATCGCCACCTCCGTCTCGCCAATTGGCTGGGAGGGAAGAGCCCGTCAGGCGAGAAGAAGAAAAATAAGTCCGAGCTGTCTTCTAAGTCCTGTGAGGGTGCCCCGGCGACGGGGGCCCAACAAAAGGCTAAGCACGGCGAGTCCGCGGGCACCGGGAGCACCGAACGGTCGGGCTCCTTGCCTGCCAGGCAGGGCGCATCCTACCCGGCGCCATCAACCACGAGCCAACGCTCTGGCTCGGGTGAGAGGAAGTCCGAGAACCCGGCAAAGCTTCTGGAGAGGCCCCGGTCGATCTCGAAGATTCCGGCAGAGGGGGAGTGAGGCTCAGACCCTCCCCCCAAGGTGAAGGCCCCAGGCGTCCAGAAGGTGAAGATGCCTTAATTCACCCTGCTAAGACCTCGATTGATGATGTCGACGCGGCCCTGGCTCAGCCTGTGGAGGCTTCACCAGTGGGGGCGCCCTCAGGACCCAGAGTCTCCCTGCCGCCGCGGAGGGAGTCGTCTTTCAGGCCCATTGAGAAGACCCCCACGAAGTCCTCGTTGGAGAAGGTGGGGGAGGGGCTGGTGGCCATCGTGGATACGGACACGACCTCTGAAGAAGAGCTCATCGAAGTCATGGAAGAGGCCCAGCCCATCGGGAGGGATCCCGACGAGGGCGACGACGAGAGCGACGGTGTCGCCGACAAGGCTCCTCAAGAGCCCTCGCGCCCGTCGTTTCCGGCGCCGCAGGACACCTCGGCAGCCATTTTGTCAGCGATTCAGTCCTTATGCTCGGAGATAAGGACAAGGTTGCCCCTTCCCCCGACGGAGGTACCTGAGCCAGACCCGACGGGGGAACTGGAGCCAGGACCTTCGGAGAGTCCACCGCATAAGAGGAGGAGGACTCATCCTATGCCACCTCTCCCACCTCTGCGGCCTGCTCGGCTACGACAGGTACAGATGACGACAGAGGCGACGACGGGACGTGTCCCCGTCGCCCCCTGCGCGGACGTCCCCGCCCGACGAGATTGGATCCTTTGATGCCATGATCTCCAGGGCATCCGAGCTTTTCCAGCTCTGCCCAGAAGAAAAGAAGAAAGAGGGGTTCCTATACCAGGGGCGCGAGGCTAAAAGGAAGACGGTCCTCGCTGTACCGCTTCTTGATGACATCTGGGATGAGGGGCTCGCCCTCCTCAAGAACCCTGCCACGGCGCCGGCAAAGAGGGACCGGTACCAGAAGTATCGGGTCCCCGACGCTGCCCCCTTGTGCCTTCGGGCACAACCTACCCCGGATTCGGTCGTCTCGGCGGCGGCAAGGAAGTAAGCTGGCGGGGGGGGCATCGGCCTCGACATCAACTTCCCCGCCGGACGGCGAGGGCAGGAAATTGGACACGATGGGACAATGAGTCATCTCATCCGCAGCGACGACTATTAAGGCGGCCAACGCCCTGGCTATCGTAGCCCGCTATGACAGGGAGTTGTGGTTCAAAATCGCCCCTCTGTTAGACTTCCTTCCGTATGCCAAAAGGGCTGAGGCCCTTGAAATCCTACAGGAGTGGGAGATTGCTTCGGACCACGCCATCACGGTGGCAACGGACATCGCCGACACCGGTTTCCATCAGTTGGGCAACGGCGTTTGCTTGAGACGACGAGGATGGCTCAAGGCCACGGATTTCCGCCAGGTTTTGGACATGCCCTTCGACGGGAACAACCTGTTTGGGAAGGTGGTTGATGAGTTCCTTCAGGCCATCAAGACAGACACAGAGACTGCCCGGGCACTGGGAGTGCTCCAACGACGACAGCCGTCCTTTCGGAGCTCCGGAGGCAGACAAGGTGCCTCCAAGGGATCCGGCAGTGGCTCCTCCACTTACCGCCAAGCGGCAAGATCTTCGTCCCAGGAAGCCTACAGGGGACGCGGCAAGTCAGGTGGTGCCCGTCGTCGTCGACAAGGAGGTCAAGCAGGCAAGGCGGCCTCCAAACAAGATTGAACCGACCGTGGGGTCGGGCCCCCGCCGAAGCACCCCGGTGGGAGGCTGGCTGGCGAGGTTCGTCAGCGTGTGGGAGTCCATCTCCACCGACCGTTGGATGCTGGACGCCCTGGCCCAAGGGCACGTCCTCGAGTTTCAGAAGAAGTGCCCTCGCGTTCCACCCGTGGCCAGGAAGGAAAATCACGTCCCTCAACTACTGCTGGAAGTAAGGGCGATGCTCAAGAAGGGTGCCATCAAGCTTGTTCCAAAGAGGCTTCGGGGCTCGGGAGTTTACTCTAGGTACTTCCTCGTAAAAAAGAAGACAGGAGGATGGCGCCCCATCCTGGACCTACGGCGACTGAACAAGTACATCAAGGCACAAAAGTTCCGTATGGTCACCCTCCAGCATGTGCTGGGACAGCTGGAGGAGGGCGATTTCCTGTCGTCGTTGGACTTGGAGGATGCGTACTTCCACATCCCCATTCTGAAAAGACACCGAAAGTTCCTCAGGTTCGTGGTCCAAGGGCGGCACTACCAGTTCAAGGCCCTCCCGTTCAGATTGAAGTCGGCACCCAGGGTGTTCACCAAGTGCCTCGCACCGGTGGCAGCACGGTTGCGCCTACAGGGGATCCACGTCTACCCCTACCTGGACGACTGGCTCATCCGGGCAAGGACAAGGGAGCTTGCCGTGGAGCACACTGCGAAGACCGTCCAGCTGCTCACAGACCTGGGATTCTCCATCAACTTTCCAAAATCACACCTGGTTCCGTCGCAAGTCGCCCTGTTTCTGGGAGCCAAGCTCGACACAGTGGCGCGGCTGTCCTCGCCGTCGGAGGAAAGGACCAGGACCATTCTGGGCAAGGTGCAGCGGCTGCTGGCTACAGACATGGCCAGGGTAAGATCTATAAAGTCCCTCCTCGGGATGATGTCCTCTTGCATTTATCTGGTGCGCCTTTGCAGGCTTCGGATGAGACCCTTACAGGAGTTCCTCGACGCCCGCTGGATCCAGTCGACGGGCAGCTTCGAGGACAGGATCCCTCTCAACGAGACGTTCCGTCAGGCGATCCGGTGGTGGAGTACCCGCGCCCATCTGTCGGCAGGCACGGACTTTCAGACCCCAGCTCACCAGGTGACAGTGACGACGGACGCCTCCCTGGAAGGTTGGGGAGCACACTCCGGAGATCTTCACGCGAGAGGCCTTTGGCTCCCGGAGGAGAAGTCTCTCCACATCAACATCTTGGAGCTCTGCGTGGTGTTCTGGGCCCTCAGGTCCTTTCTTCCATCCCTCAAGGGCAAGGTGGTGAGGATCTTCACCGACAACACCACCACGATGTTCTACATCCGGAAGCAGGGCGGAACCAGGTCCCTGGCCCTATCCAAGGAAGCCCAGGATCTGTGGCATTGGGCCGTCGCCCAAGGGATGTTTCTGGTGCCTCTTCATCTGGCAGGAATAAAAAACACGATCGCCGACTCACTCAGCAGGGAGCTGCGCTCGTGCCACGAGTGGGAACTACGCCAGGATCAAGTGGATCGACTCTTCCGACGATGGGGTGAACCCCAAATCGATCTATTCGCGACGGCGACGAATTCCAAGTGTCGGAGGTTTGCCAGCAGGTTCCCCCAGCCGAGGAGCATGGGCGATGCTTTCTCGTTCCCCTGGGACAGCCTATTTCTTTATGCGTCCCCTCCATTCGACCAGAGCGATCGCTGCTACCACGGCGTTCCTGTCTGGTGTGCCCCTGCTGGACATCTGCAGGGCTGCGACGTGGAGGTCGACGCACACCTTCAGAAGATTCTACTGCGTCGATCGGGACTCCAGGGAGGAGTCCAGGGTCGGCCAAGCAGTGCTGCGCAACCTGTTCGCCTAAGGTGAGCCTGGTGAGGAGGTAAGAGTTGCTTAATGTTGAGCCTGTTGCCACTTCCCGTGGTTGTGCATGTGTGTACTGCTATGTATTCTCTTATTCATGAGCATGTGAATCCATGCCAGACCCCATGCTGGAGAAGGAACAAGTTACTTACCTGTAACTGTTGTTCTCCAGCATGGGTCTGGCATGGATTCACATGCGAACCCTCCCGCCTACCCCTCTGCGGCTCTTCACTTGGTCATACTGCCACTTTACGTGCTACCAAATCTGAGGATGGCTGCCGGAGGCGGGGCTTAGGGAGAGGGCAGTCATTGGCTGGGGGCAGCATGACCCAGAGACCAGATTGGTTACTACTAAGAAAGACAGATCAGAAACAAAACTGATACTGATTTTTTTCTATACCAAGGATTCCCAGCCTGACGACGGGGAATATTCATGAGCATGTGAATCCAGGCCAGACCCATGCTGGAGAACAACAGTTACAGGTAAGTAACTTGTTCCTTTGATAGAATCCAGATGTACTGCCTTGTCCACTGAGATATAATGGAATAATGCTGCTTGTTTCCAGATATGGACACATCAGTAATGATGTCTTCTGACTTATCATGCAAAAAGCAGCAGGTCTCATTGATGACGTGACATACCCCTCCTTTCTCTGCTAACATGTAATCTAAAGCCATACAGTTCTGAAAGGTATAGGCAGTCCCTGATTCTATATCTTCCTGCAATGACAACAGAGAGTGCCCTGTCAAATTAGCAAATAGCTCAAGACCTGCAGAAATGTTGACCTGATCTAGTCCTAACTCCATCCCTGCCAACCAAGGAAGAAGTGCTCTTACAAATGCATGGAACCCAGTACCCCTTTCTACCAGTTGATTAGTTGTCCTTTTCTGGCGGCTAACAGCAGAATAAATGGTGATAGCTGAGGGTAATGTTCTGATAGTGCATCTGCCTGTCCAATTGGAGGGCAACATTTTGAATACCAATTTCCCACATAACCAATACCACCATGCGTCCTCAACTGAGGGTACCATGCTGCCGACCCGCAATAATAATAATGACCCCTGCTGTCATGCCTATCTTCGATGACAGCTGTCTAGACCGGTTCTGGGCACAATCAGCAGTGGTGTTCATAACAACCCCA
The DNA here is from genome assembly GCF_040938575.1 of Ambystoma mexicanum. Classification (NCBI taxonomy): domain Eukaryota; kingdom Metazoa; phylum Chordata; class Amphibia; order Caudata; family Ambystomatidae; genus Ambystoma; species Ambystoma mexicanum. The sequence continues at coordinate 1,018,249,229 of NC_090930.1, read as the reverse complement.
GAATCAGTGACCCAAAAGGTGCCTCCCAGGTGAACATATTTCTGCCTTGAGTACCCACTGGAGTTTGGTGGTTGTCCCCCATCTATTTCCCCCAGAAATGTACTCATCTTCTTCAGGTATACTCTCACATTACAATATGGATACATTCCTACCTGAGTAGAGTTTTCCCCAAAGTGGTCACACAAAGAGGCCACTCCCTCTGGACTTGTTTGGGAAGGGATTGGAGAATTTGTATTTGTAAATCAAAATGTAACATCATGAGGTACTAACCATGCTGTGGTTCCCAATGGTGGTGAATAAGCCTTGTGACATATGTTTCGGACCATTCACACAGACCAAGCAATCTGAAATGTTTGCAGTGGTTGATGCTATTTGTGTAAGATTGAAAACTGCATTTTCTAACCATAGGCAAGTTGCTGGTGATGCCAGCAATATGATCAAAACAATTGTTAGATGTCCCATTTTACTAGAAGGTTGTCAACACCACGTGTGAAAGGAAAAAGGTGTTGGAAAAATGTCTTTTCTCTAAAAGTAAAATGCTCCAATCTGTGGGTATGACCAGGCAGGGTGATGGTGGACCACTGTGTAAAGACTGGGGGGGGGTGTCTGTACTCCTGCTCTTTATATGGCAGAGGAGAGGCACAAAGGACCCCAGCCAAGATTCACTATTTGGTAAAACGTGGTTGAGCAATCAAGGTTTAGCTCTCAGGAGGTGATGCAGGCTGGTTCATAAGTACAGTGTAGTCCCCAAGCACCCACAAAGGAATGTCCAAACACTGTATTAGTGAAAACACAGTACTTTATATAATTAAGGTTCAAGGTTATATACACAATCACAATAACTCACTTTGTGCTCAGTTAATCTACAGTGGAAAATATATTCACAGTTCTGTGTGGTACCACAATTACTATTGGATTTCATTAAAGTGCATCAACTGTACTTAGTTTAAATGGCACACAAATTGAGTAATAAAGTGAACCAACAATAGAAATAGGAAGAAAAGCAGTTGGTTAGAACGATAGGCAGAAAACTGGGTCTCTACCGACCAGAAACAGTTCTGTGTTTGGATCCCCCCCCTGGGCAACCTGTAAATAAAGATATAATACAAGCCCAGTCCATATATTGTTCGATGAGTCTTATTTCCTTCTAAATAGTTCTACAACCCCAATGTACCTGGAATAGAAGACAGATCCTTTTTGAACAGCTCCCTTTAAGGCAGGAGCCACGGATCACCGAGATCCCACGAGGAAAAAAGGGTGAACACTATCAGTGCGGCAGCAGTTTTGGTTCTTGCGGTGCTCGTTGACAATCGGTCAAAAACGTCCTGCAAGCTGAGGCGTGCAGTGCCCCTCGACGACGAGTGTTCGTTGGCACAAAGAGTCAATGAAGAACTTTGACCCAGCAAGGGTGTCGAGTCATCAGCGCCTCCGCGATCTTTGGATAGCGGGAAACCCACCAGCGGATTCTGCTCGGTTGTCGATGATGAGCAAGGGAGTCCTTGTTTCAATGTTCTTAGGCAAAGGAGCACTGCTGCTCCGGTCGGCGACGTCGGTTGTCGACGGTGATGGACTTCAATGTCCGGGCGCTTCTCTTCGTGATTCTGTGCATGTCCCCGTCTCGGGTCAGCAGCCTTTCGAGGGTCTGACATCCAGGGATCTTTGGCAAAGATCAGCTGGTGCACGATGGTCTCTCGTAGCTCGGGAAGAGGTCTCCTAGCCAGGTACTCTCTTGGGACAGCAGCTTTCAGATTAGCGAAGGACAGCAGCAGCGGTTCTTCTTCTTCCAGTGAGCTTCAAAGTTAAGCATCAGTTTCAACATCAGCTTCTGAACGATTTCTAGCAGTGAGAGGCCCCCAGATATAGTGTTTTGTCTCTCATTCATTCTGCTGGGTCACACTCAGGCACCCAATCACTCAGAAGGGCATTCAGGCAGCCAATCAGGCTCACAGTGCATTCATGCCATTCTTCTTCATCCAGACACTCACAACAAAGCATGTGGATTCGGACAAGCACTCTGCCATTTAGCACTACACACTTCATTCATACCAGTTTCGGGCAGGGCTGTCTCAGTCATTGTGTCAAACACCAGATACTAGACACCCATAGCACGGAATGCATATTCGTCACACACTCCATTCACCCAGGTCCCACCCCACGGGCGTACCTACAACATATGGTCATTGGGAAGTCTCCAGCCGGTCTGGCCTGGACTTCCCTACAATACGATGTATGGAATTTCCATCCCACAGCCAGTCAGGGGGAAGGGACAGAGACTGGGCTTCCCGGGACTTCGGGAAACAAGGTAACAAGTGATGGAAAGCAAGAGGCCACGGGGGCCATCTTGTCTCCATCAGGAATCCACTGATTCCAAAGACCGGGCTGGGGATCCCAAAATGGAGGATGCTTAGGGTACCTGTGAATTCAGCACGGAGTTGCCACCAGCCCGAACCCTGCTCTGTGGGCCACACACAGGTGCCCAAAAACATACACTAGGAGTACAGGGTCGTACTCCCACCCATGGGTGCCATAAGGGTATCCCAAGGGCCTGATCTCCAAACCAAATACGTGAAGAGCCGCACCACCAGGAGTCCCACATGAACTCCTTCACGGAAAACAAACCTGGACGCATGAGAAAAACACTGCCTGAGGGGCTTCTAGTGTATCGTATGTCTCATAAGTACTTGCCCATCTATATTGTGGTGGTGAAATGCTTGCAACCGGGGAGTTTATTTGTCCTCGTGACTTCAGAATGACTTCAGAATGACATCCAAAGCTAGTGCATGCAAAGCAGGGGGCTCCCACTCCTCAGTTTGAGTGGATTGGTGTTTTACTGCAATGCTCAACCCCTTTCTTTGCACCAACCCTTGTGAGACCAGAAATGTTGAATATTTATTGAATTGACCTCATATCAAGCATTGCTCTGTACACACTGTACATGTATAATGTTCAATTAACTCCTGCCAATGGCCATGCTTTTCCACTTTCGAAGGCATAGGGGTCAGAGGGCCAGGTGAATTGTTGTCCATCTGCCTCAATGCCACTTGTTGCTGCGTAATATATACCCGTATTCAGTCTCTGGTGACAAATCTGGTGTGGCTTCCGAAGTCACAGTTGGCAGTGAACACAATTTAGGGTTAGTGGCCTTCTTCAGGTGAGTGCAATGTAGCCACATTTTCTCACCCATCACATTTGCCCCAGTGTGGGTGGTCAATAGTACTTTCATGGGATTCAGCTATCTAGGTTGTAAGGCGTTACTCCTGGACCAATTCTGAACATAGACAACGTCCCCCAGCTGTAGGTCGTGCAGAGACTGTGATGGTGGATTAGGAAATGCTTCCTTGACTTGAGGATGCAAAGCTAACATGGTCTCGTAGAGAGTCTTTACTTGTTCCATCACAGTTTCATCATTACAGACAAATGTAGCCATAGGGGGGTCCTGCACTAGGTAGTGGGAGAGGACGCCCCATTATGATTTCAAAAGGCGACAAACCTAGCCTCCCAGCGGCAGCCCGTATCCTCAAGAGTGCATGCAGAAGTGCCTGTATCCATGTGAGGCCAGTCTTTGCATGCACTTGGCCCAACATGGACTTCACATCTTGGTTGAATCTATGTTCGTCCTGACCTTTGAGGCCTTCTGGGGCAGTGAAGCTTCTGATCAATGTGCAATACCTTGCTGTGATGACCCGTTTCGCTATTGACAAATGACCCATCTTGGCACTATTCTCCTTACAAGGATGCAGAACCACTGACACAGGGGAACACTTCTGGCCATCCTGACCATATATCAGTTATCACGATTGCCCACTGCATTTTGTTTACAGGTGGCATATGAACGAAGTCCATCTGGAGTACAGTAAAAGGGCCTGGAGGAGTAGATGCAGCTTCAGGCTCCTCCGTATTCATATGCCATGATTGTAGGAGGTACACATATGGCATTTCTTCACAAGTTGTTTACATTTCTCCCCCACCCATTGGCCTCCACCGTATATGACCTAGAGAATGAATGAGGCATGTCAAATACCGTTGTAATGTGTCAGGGGCAACAGGCAGGGTGGATGGTAAGTGAAGCCAAACCCTTCCTTGCCCTTTAGAGTAAACAGAAGGAGAGTGGGTCAGCATTTCAACATCAGACTCTAAAAATTTAGATTGTAACTCTGACACAGGACTGTTTGCTGGCTCCCCAGTAAATGTTGGAAACAGAAAAAAGATCTTCGAAAAACTGAGTCAGTGGGAAATTCATGGGCCACCTGGTCTGCAATGTTGTTATCTTGTATTATAGTTGAAGTGTCAGTCTGGTGTTCATTGCAATGCACCACGGCCACCTCAACGGGCAACTGAAGTGCCTCTAGTAGGGCAATAATGAATGGGGCATTTTTGATGGATGTGCCGGTAGTAGTAATCGAACCTTGTTCAGCCCACAGAGAATAAAAGTTATGACAATCACCGAATCCATATGAAGAATTTGGTGCACAGTCACCGTCTTGGATGCTGCAATATAAATGCAGCAGTCAGGGCACACCGTCCAGCCACCTGAGCTGATATGCAAGGTTTAATAGGTGCAGATAGAAGCACTCTAAACAAGTTTGGGATCACACAATGTATAACATAAAAGGCAGACACATGTTGACCATTGGGCAAAACTAGCGCACTGCCATCAACAAACAGCAACATTCCTGTAAGAAAAGGCGTGCGATGTAATCGCAAACGTGGTGCAGCTGTTTTTGCAATTGCGATAGGACAATCGTGTGTGCATAGAATCATTCACTGAGAGCAATGTGGACAAATTCAGAGCTGGAGACCTTTCCAGAGTGATGCTTTCACTCTTCAACAGTACATCTTCATATTTCAAGCGCCTAGAAGGTGTTAACTGCTGTGTGCATGCCCTTGTGAGGAGAACATGTACTGGATGTGGCACACTTAGTGCGACATGGTGACCCAAAGTGAAATCGGAACTCTCTTTTTTCAGCAACAAGACGGAGCCACAGACCTGAGCCAGGGAGGAAAGAGCCCTTTCAGTAGCATCCAACCTCCCACTCAAATATGCAATGTGTCTCAATTTCACCGCATGGGGCTGCACCAACACTCCTGGTGCCACCCCTTACTTTTCAGAACAGTACAGGATGAAGTGGAGCTCAAAATCCACCAGGCCAAGAGCAGGTGCACTCAGATGAGCCTCTTTCAGCTGCTCAAAAGCAGATAACAAATCTGGAGTTGGTGGAATGGGGTCACCTTCCAAATAAGCCCTTCTGAGTGCCTAGTTGAGCAGCACAACCAATTCTGTTTATGAGGGTATCCACTTTCGACATAATTAAACCCAACAAGGAATGCAAATCATGTATGGTTGCAGGCAAAGGCATAGAGACAACAGTGCCCATCCTGCTAGATGGTAAGAAGTATGTGACTTTTGGTAATACAAACTGAATCTTAGACCTCTTTACCTTGAGTCCCTTTGAAGACAACGCATGTAACAAAAGCAAACTGTGCGACACATGCGCTCATTGGGGGAACCAATTAACAAATCATCAACATACATTAGGAATGTGATTCACTTGAAAGCTCGAAATTATGAAGCACCTGGTGTAACATTTGTGAGCAGACACCATGAAATCTGTATCCCTTTGAATGAAAACTACTGCCATTATTCGTGCAGAGGAATTGTGTGAAATGCATGAGACAAATCTATTACAAAACTATACCTGCAATCTGGAGGCAATGAGTTATTGGCGCAGGAAGGTATTAAAAAAGTGTCAAAACAAACGGGCGTCATTTTGGGTCAGCTTGCTTGCTTTGGTGCGAACGGAGGTCTTGTTCCTCCCTCACTGTCTGGGTTTGGCATTGTTTCCTGGGCCCCAGACCCACCATGTACTCTGCATGGTCATGCCTTCACATGAGTCCGACTCGCATTGGCCTTGCTGACTCCGCACTGCCCAGTGCCTTGCCGGCGGCATCTCGCTTTCTCTCTGGTTTCGCTCCAGACCACAACCGTGTCGGAGGCTCGCTTTTGCGTATCGCTTCGTCTCGTTCTCATATCAAGGGGAGAAGTGATTGTATTCTCACTCCATGACAGAGAAGGGGCGTGAAGTTTATGTTCAGCTGTCAAGCACACAGAGAGACCAGCAATATCTTGATCTAACATCCAAAGGCACTTTTCAACCTTATTTTGAGTCCCACAGTTGTATGTCAGGATAGTTTCTTGGATTCCCATATATTCAGAAAATGTCTTACTTGTAGATAGTTTTTATGGGAATGAGAGTCCTTGTCCCCTTGAGGGGAGTCCCTCCCAGTAGGGTCCTGCTTTCCCAAACCCCTAGGCAGGGTTTTCCTTAGCAGGCTCACCTCCCTCTCCTCAAAGGGTGTGGCTCTTCTCAAGGAAGAAGGGACAAAACCTTCAGATTCTTTACACATGCTAAAGACAATTGTTGGTTAGCAGTCGTGGGAAGAACACAAGTTTATTATCATGGTGTCCAGAAAGTTTGCTATTGAATGCTGTTCTACTGTCTGGTATTGTTAAAATGTGTGCGAGCAGCAGGTCCTTGGTAAGTGCAACAATATTATGAGGTATATTTAACCACCAACATCCCCGTTCTTTCTCCTTCACCGGGCCCTATCAAAACCAAATGCTCAGCAGGCCCAAAGCTCTGACTCTCGACGGCAAATCTTTATTATGGTCTCTTACATATTCCCGAAACGAGCTCCAGATAGAAAAGTAGGTGTGAATATCACCCTTCAATGAATAGAATATCTTGCTATGAATCTGCATCTCTTTGGCATGAAGACATCTGGTTCATTGGATGTCTCTAGAGTCCCACCTACACTCATGAAGCATAACTTGATTTCTTGTTCAGCACTGTTTAAGGAGGATATTGGACACAAAATTACAGATCACTCCTGAGCCTCTACACAAATCATCAATGGAACATTTGGGGAGATTGGGTGGGACCCCCAAATAACAGAAATAAGAATGAAGGAAAACAAGAAATACGTTGAGGAGCTACAAGAGGTTTTTAGAAAAGAAAAAATCAACTAACTAAACAATTGAAGAATCTGGACATTTGAAACATGGTAATGAATAGATTAGAAGATTTGGAAAATTGCCAGAGGTGGGAGGATGTACGCTTGAGAAGCCTGATATCAGGCTTCACAAGGCCTTAATGTTAACAACACCTGGTGCACACACTCCAACTTTAGCAGTGGAAGGAAGTGTCTTGTACAGAGTGCACGGAAGTCCTCCGGGCCTCAGGAAGGATCATCTCTGAGAGACAAACTGACGAAGTTACAGGCACATGTCGTTGGAGAAAATGTTTTAAAGAAATCTAGTGGATTGAATAAGGTGGCCTTCCAATGCTATATCTACCAGATTTAGCTACGACCACTATGAAACAAGACTAGCCTTTGGAAAAGTTACTGAAATCTGACCATGTTAAATATTGGTGGGTGTTCCCCTTTGGGTGATCTTAAGCTGGAAGAATAAGATCTGCAGAGTTAGAAATCCAGAAGAGGCAGCTAATGTTTTTGAACTTAAGGCACCTGGCTTCTAATCCTGTGTGCTGAGTATCAGTCAGTATCAGTTTCGTTTCTGATCTGTCTTTCTTAGTAGTAACCAATCACTGGTCTCTGGGTCATACTGCCCCCAGCCAATGACTGCCCTCTCCCTAAGCCCCGCCTCCGGCAGCCATCTTCAGATTTTTACCGCACGTTCAAGTGTTGGGAGTCCTCGTGCTGTAGCTCTCGAGCTTTTGCTGCGTTTTTGTGCTTTTTCAGGAGATTTTTCTCATTTTTCGGTTAAATAGAGCCTCAAGCTCCACCGTTTCTACATCCGATCAACGGGGATCCGTTTCGGAGTTTTCTACGCCCCTCAAGGGTGAAGATTTCATCGAGTTACGCTTTTGGAGGATTCCAGAAGTTCTGAGGCCTACCCCAGACATGGCCCAGGAAAAAGGAAGCTTGACGCCCGGGAAGCTGTTCAGGACCTGCCCTGGATGCCAGCTTCAGAATGTTTTCAAGGAGGACGAGCATTCGTTATGCCTCTGTCTCCATGAGGACAAGATGCACAAGGAGAAGGACTGTGCGTTTTGTGGGAACATGTCGGAGCGGACCATGAAGGATCGCCACCTCCGTCTCGCCAATTGGCTGGGAGGGAAGAGCCCGTCAGGCGAGAAGAAGAAAAATAAGTCCGAGCTGTCTTCTAAGTCCTGTGAGGGTGCCCCGGCGACGGGGGCCCAACAAAAGGCTAAGCACGGCGAGTCCGCGGGCACCGGGAGCACCGAACGGTCGGGCTCCTTGCCTGCCAGGCAGGGCGCATCCTACCCGGCGCCATCAACCACGAGCCAACGCTCTGGCTCGGGTGAGAGGAAGTCCGAGAACCCGGCAAAGCTTCTGGAGAGGCCCCGGTCGATCTCGAAGATTCCGGCAGAGGGGGAGTGAGGCTCAGACCCTCCCCCCAAGGTGAAGGCCCCAGGCGTCCAGAAGGTGAAGATGCCTTAATTCACCCTGCTAAGACCTCGATTGATGATGTCGACGCGGCCCTGGCTCAGCCTGTGGAGGCTTCACCAGTGGGGGCGCCCTCAGGACCCAGAGTCTCCCTGCCGCCGCGGAGGGAGTCGTCTTTCAGGCCCATTGAGAAGACCCCCACGAAGTCCTCGTTGGAGAAGGTGGGGGAGGGGCTGGTGGCCATCGTGGATACGGACACGACCTCTGAAGAAGAGCTCATCGAAGTCATGGAAGAGGCCCAGCCCATCGGGAGGGATCCCGACGAGGGCGACGACGAGAGCGACGGTGTCGCCGACAAGGCTCCTCAAGAGCCCTCGCGCCCGTCGTTTCCGGCGCCGCAGGACACCTCGGCAGCCATTTTGTCAGCGATTCAGTCCTTATGCTCGGAGATAAGGACAAGGTTGCCCCTTCCCCCGACGGAGGTACCTGAGCCAGACCCGACGGGGGAACTGGAGCCAGGACCTTCGGAGAGTCCACCGCATAAGAGGAGGAGGACTCATCCTATGCCACCTCTCCCACCTCTGCGGCCTGCTCGGCTACGACAGGTACAGATGACGACAGAGGCGACGACGGGACGTGTCCCCGTCGCCCCCTGCGCGGACGTCCCCGCCCGACGAGATTGGATCCTTTGATGCCATGATCTCCAGGGCATCCGAGCTTTTCCAGCTCTGCCCAGAAGAAAAGAAGAAAGAGGGGTTCCTATACCAGGGGCGCGAGGCTAAAAGGAAGACGGTCCTCGCTGTACCGCTTCTTGATGACATCTGGGATGAGGGGCTCGCCCTCCTCAAGAACCCTGCCACGGCGCCGGCAAAGAGGGACCGGTACCAGAAGTATCGGGTCCCCGACGCTGCCCCCTTGTGCCTTCGGGCACAACCTACCCCGGATTCGGTCGTCTCGGCGGCGGCAAGGAAGTAAGCTGGGGGGGGGGCATCGGCCTCGACATCAACTTCCCCGCCGGACGGCGAGGGCAGGAAATTGGACACGATGGGACAATGAGTCATCTCATCCGCAGCGACGACTATTAAGGCGGCCAACGCCCTGGCTATCGTAGCCCGCTATGACAGGGAGTTGTGGTTCAAAATCGCCCCTCTGTTAGACTTCCTTCCGTATGCCAAAAGGGCTGAGGCCCTTGAAATCCTACAGGAGTGGGAGATTGCTTCGGACCACGCCATCACGGTGGCAACGGACATCGCCGACACCGGTTTCCATCAGTTGGGCAACGGCGTTTGCTTGAGACGACGAGGATGGCTCAAGGCCACGGATTTCCGCCAGGTTTTGGACATGCCCTTCGACGGGAACAACCTGTTTGGGAAGGTGGTTGATGAGTCCCTTCAGGCCATCAAGACAGACACAGAGACTGCCCGGGCACTGGGAGTGCTCCAACGACGACAGCCGTCCTTTCGGAGCTCCGGAGGCAGACAAGGTGCCTCCAAGGGATCCGGCAGTGGCTCCTCCACTTACCGCCAAGCGGCAAGATCTTCGTCCCAGGAAGCCTACAGGGGACGCGGCAAGTCAGGTGGTGCCCGTCGTCGTCGACAAGGAGGTCAAGCAGGCAAGGCGGCCTCCAAACAAGATTGAACCGACCGTGGGGTCGGGCCCCCGCCGAAGCACCCCGGTGGGAGGCTGGCTGGCGAGGTTCGTCAGCGTGTGGGAGTCCATCTCCACCGACCGTTGGATGCTGGACGCCCTGGCCCAAGGGCACGTCCTCGAGTTTCAGAAGAAGTGCCCTCGCGTTCCACCCGTGGCCAGGAAGGAAAATCACGTCCCTCAACTACTGCTGGAAGTAAGGGCGATGCTCAAGAAGGGTGCCATCAAGCTTGTTCCAAAGAGGCTTCGGGGCTCGGGAGTTTACTCTAGGTACTTCCTCGTAAAAAAGAAGACAGGAGGATGGCGCCCCATCCTGGACCTACGGCGACTGAACAAGTACATCAAGGCACAAAAGTTCCGTATGGTCACCCTCCAGCATGTGCTGGGACAGCTGGAGGAGGGCGATTTCCTGTCGTCGTTGGACTTGGAGGATGCGTACTTCCACATCCCCATTCTGAAAAGACACCGAAAGTTCCTCAGGTTCGTGGTCCAAGGGCGGCACTACCAGTTCAAGGCCCTCCCGTTCAGATTGAAGTCGGCACCCAGGGTGTTCACCAAGTGCCTCGCACCGGTGGCAGCACGGTTGCGCCTACAGGGGATCCACGTCTACCCCTACCTGGACGACTGGCTCATCCGGGCAAGGACAAGGGAGCTTGCCGTGGAGCACACTGCGAAGACCGTCCAGCTGCTCACAGACCTGGGATTCTCCATCAACTTTCCAAAATCACACCTGGTTCCGTCGCAAGTCGCCCTGTTTCTGGGAGCCAAGCTCGACACAGTGGCGCGGCTGTCCTCGCCGTCGGAGGAAAGGACCAGGACCATTCTGGGCAAGGTGCAGCGGCTGCTGGCTACAGACATGGCCAGGGTAAGATCTATAAAGTCCCTCCTCGGGATGATGTCCTCTTGCATTTATCTGGTGCGCCTTTGCAGGCTTCGGATGAGACCCTTACAGGAGTTCCTCGACGCCCGCTGGATCCAGTCGACGGGCAGCTTCGAGGACAGGATCCCTCTCAACGAGACGTTCCGTCAGGCGATCCGGTGGTGGAGTACCCGCGCCCATCTGTCGGCAGGCACGGACTTTCAGACCCCAGCTCACCAGGTGACAGTGACGACGGACGCCTCCCTGGAAGGTTGGGGAGCACACTCCGGAGATCTTCACGCGAGAGGCCTTTGGCTCCCGGAGGAGAAGTCTCTCCACATCAACATCTTGGAGCTCTGCGTGGTGTTCTGGGCCCTCAGGTCCTTTCTTCCATCCCTCAAGGGCAAGGTGGTGAGGATCTTCACCGACAACACCACCACGATGTTCTACATCCGGAAGCAGGGCGGAACCAGGTCCCTGGCCCTATCCAAGGAAGCCCAGGATCTGTGGCATTGGGCCGTCGCCCAAGGGATGTTTCTGGTGCCTCTTCATCTGGCAGGAATAAAAAACACGATCGCCGACTCACTCAGCAGGGAGCTGCGCTCGTGCCACGAGTGGGAACTACGCCAGGATCAAGTGGATCGACTCTTCCGACGATGGGGTGAACCCCAAATCGATCTATTCGCGACGGCGACGAATTCCAAGTGTCGGAGGTTTGCCAGCAGGTTCCCCCAGCCGAGGAGCATGGGCGATGCTTTCTCGTTCCCCTGGGACAGCCTATTTCTTTATGCGTCCCCTCCATTCGACCAGAGCGATCGCTGCTACCACGGCGTTCCTGTCTGGTGTGCCCCTGCTGGACATCTGCAGGGCTGCGACGTGGAGGTCGACGCACACCTTCAGAAGATTCTACTGCGTCGATCGGGACTCCAGGGAGGAGTCCAGGGTCGGCCAAGCAGTGCTGCGCAACCTGTTCGCCTAAGGTGAGCCTGGTGAGGAGGTAAGAGTTGCTTAATGTTGAGCCTGTTGCCACTTCCCGTGGTTGTGCATGTGTGTACTGCTATGTATTCTCTTATTCATGAGCATGTGAATCCATGCCAGACCCCATGCTGGAGAAGGAACAAGTTACTTACCTGTAACTGTTGTTCTCCAGCATGGGTCTGGCATGGATTCACATGCGAACCCTCCCGCCTACCCCTCTGCGGCTCTTCACTTGGTCATACTGCCACTTTACGTGCTACCAAATCTGAGGATGGCTGCCGGAGGCGGGGCTTAGGGAGAGGGCAGTCATTGGCTGGGGGCAGCATGACCCACTTTACAGAGACCAGATTGGTTACTACTAAGAAAGACAGATCAGAAACAAAACTGATACTGATTTTTTTCTATACCAAGGATTCCCAGCCTGACGACGGGGAATATTCATGAGCATGTGAATCCAGGCCAGACCCATGCTGGAGAACAACAGTTACAGGTAAGTAACTTGTTCCTTTGATAGAATCCAGATGTACTGCCTTGTCCACTGAGATATAATGGAATAATGCTGCTTGTTTCCAGATATGGACACATCAGTAATGATGTCTTCTGACTTATCATGCAAAAAGCAGCAGGTCTCATTGATGACGTGACATACCCCTCCTTTCTCTGCTAACATGTAATCTAAAGCCATACAGTTCTGAAAGGTATAGGCAGTCCCTGATTCTATATCTTCCTGCAATGACAACAGAGAGTGCCCTGTCAAATTAGCAAATAGCTCAAGACCTGCAGAAATGTTGACCTGATCTAGTCCTAACTCCATCCCTGCCAACCAAGGAAGAAGTGCTCTTACAAATGCATGGAACCCAGTACCCCTTTCTACCAGTTGATTAGTTGTCCTTTTCTGGCGGCTAACAGCAGAATAAATGGTGATAGCTGAGGGTAATGTTCTGATAGTGCATCTGCCTGTCCAATTGGAGGGCAACATTTTGAATACCAATTTCCCACATAACCAATACCACCATGCGTCCTCAACTGAGGGTACCATGCTGCCGACCCGCAATAATAATAATGACCCCTGCTGTCATGCCTATCTTCGATGACAGCTGTCTAGACCGGTTCTGGGCACAATCAGCAGTGGTGTTCATAACAACCCCAGAATCAGTGACCCAAAAGGTGCCTCCCAGGTGAACATATTTCTGCCTTGAGTACCCACTGGAGTTTGGTGGTTGTCCCCCATCTATTTCCCCCAGAAATGTACTCATCTTCTTCAGGTATACTCTCACATTACAATATGGATACATTCCTACCTGAGTAGAGTTTTCCCCAAAGTGGTCACACAAAGAGGCCACTCCCTCTGGACTTGTTTGGGAAGGGATTGGAGAATTTGTATTTGTAAATCAAAATGTAACATCATGAGGTACTAACCATGCTGTGGTTCCCAATGGTGGTGAATAAGCCTTGTGACATATGTTTCGGACCATTCACACAGACCAAGCAATCTGAAATGTTTGCAGTGGTTGATGCTATTTGTGTAAGATTGAAAACTGCATTTTCTAACCATAGGCAAGTTGCTGGTGATGCCAGCAATATGATCAAAACAATTGTTAGATGTCCCATTTTACTAGAAGGTTGTCAACACCACGTGTGAAAGGAAAAAGGTGTTGGAAAAATGTCTTTTCTCTAAAAGTAAAATGCTCCAATCTGTGGGTATGACCAGGCAGGGTGATGGTGGACCACTGTGTAAAGACTGGGGGGGGGGTGTCTGTACTCCTGCTCTCTATATGGCAGAGGAGAGGCACAAAGGACCCCAGCCAAGATTCACTATTTGGTAAAACGTGGTTGAGCAATCAAGGTTTAGCTCTCAGGAGGTGATGCAGGCTGGTTCATAAGTACAGTGTAGTCCCCAAGCACCCACAAAGGAATGTCCAAACACTGTATTAGTGAAAACACAGTACTTTATATAATTAAGGTTCAAGGTTATATACACAATCACAATAACTCACTTTGTGCTCAGTTAATCTACAGTGGAAAATATATTCACAGTTCTGTGTGGTACCACAATTACTATTGGATTTCATTAAAGTGCATCAACTGTACTTAGTTTAAATGGCACACAAATTGAGTAATAAAGTGAACCAACAATAGAAATAGGAAGAAAAGCAGTTGGTTAGAACGATAGGCAGAAAACTGGGTCTCTACCGACCAGAAACAGTTCTGTGTTTGGATCCCCCCCCTGGGCAACCTGTAAATAAAGATATAATACAAGCCCAGTCCATATATTGTTCGATGAGTCTTATTTCCTTCTAAATAGTTCTACAACCCCAATGTACCTGGAATAGAAGACAGATCCTTTTTGAACAGCTCCCTTTAAGGCAGGAGCCACGGATCACCGAGATCCCACGAGGAAAAAAGGGTGAACACTATCAGTGCGGCAGCAGTTTTGGTTCTTGCGGTGCTCGTTGACAATCGGTCAAAAACGTCCTGCAAGCTGAGGCGTGCAGTGCCCCTCGACGACGAGTGTTCGTTGGCACAAAGAGTCAATGAAGAACTTTGACCCAGCAAGGGTGTCGAGTCATCAGCGCCTCCGCGATCTTCGGGTAGCGGGAAACCCACCAGCGGATTCTGCTCGGTTGTCGATGATGAGCAAGGGAGTCCTTGTTTCAATGTTCTTAGGCAAAGGAGCACTGCTGCTCCGGTCGGCGACGTCGGTTGTCGACGGTGATGGACTTCAATGTCCGGGCGCTTTTCTTCGTGATTCTGTGCATGTCCCCGTCTCGGGTAGCAGCCTTTCGAGGGTCTGACATCCAGGGATCTTTGGCAAAGATCAGCTGGTGCACGATGGTCCCTCGTAGCTCGGGAAGAGGTCTCCTAGCCAGGTACTCTCTTGGGACAGCAGCTTTCAGATTAGCGAAGGACAGCAGCAGCGGTTCTTCTTCTTCCAGTGAGCTTCAAAGTTAAGCATCAGTTTGAACTTCAGCTTCTGAACGATTTCTAGCAGTGAGAGGCCCCCAGATATAGTGTTTTGTCTCTCATTCATTCTGCTCGGTCACACTCAGGCAACCACTCACTCAGAAGGGCATTCAGGCAGCCAATCAGGCTCACAGTGCATTCATGCCATTCTTCTTCATCCAGACACTCACAACACAGCATGTGGATTCGGACAAGCACTCTGCCTTTTAGCACTACACACTTCATTCATACCAGTTTCGGGCAGGGCTGTCTCAGTCATTGTGTCAAACACCAGATACTAGACACCCATAGCACGGAATGCATATTCGTCACACACTCCATTCACCCAGGTCCCACCCCACGGGCGTACCTACAACATATGGTCATTGGGAAGTCTCCAGCCGGTCTGGCCTGGACTTCCCCACAATACGATGTATGGAATTTCCATCCCACAGCCAGTCAGGGGGAAGGGACAGAGACAGGGCTTCCCGGGACTTCGGGAAACAAGGTAACAAGTGATGGAAAGCAAGAGGCCACGGGGGCCATCTTGTCTCCATCAGGAATCCACTGATTCCAAAGACCGGGCTGGGCATCCCAAAATGGAGGATGCTTAGGGTACCTGTGAATTCAGCACGGAGTTGCCACCAGCCCGAACCCTGCTCTGTGGGCCACACACAGGTGCCCAAAAACATACACTAGGAGTACAGGGTCGTACTCCCACCCATGGGTGCCATAAGGGTATCCCAAGGGCCTGATCACCAAACCAAATACGTGAAGAGCCGTATCATGAACTCCTGCACGGAAAACAAGACCGGACGCATGAGAAAAACACTGCCTGAGGGGCTTCTAGTGTATCGTATGTCTCATAAGTACTTGCCCATCTATATTGTGGTGGTGAAATACTTGCAACTGGGGAGTTTATTTGTCCTCGTGACTTCAGAATGACTTCAGAATGACATCCAAAGCTAGTGCATGCAAAGCAGGGGGCTCCCACTCCTCAGTTTGAGTGGATTGGTGTTTTACTGCAATGCTCAACCCCTTTCTTTGCACCAACCCTTGTGAGACCAGAAATGTTGAATATTTATTGAATTGACCTCATATCAAGCATTGCTCTGTACACACTGTACATGTATAATGTTCAATTAACTCCTGCCAATGGCCATGCTTTTCCACTTTCGAAGGCATAGGGGTCAGAGGGCCAGGGGAATTGTTGTCCATCTCCCTCAATGCCACTTGTTGCTGCGTAATATATACCCGTATTCAGTCTCTGGTGACAAATCTGGTGTGGCTTCCGAAGTCACAGTTGGCAGTGAACACAATTTAGGGTTAGTGGCCTTCTTCAGGTGAGTGCAATGCAGCCACATTTTCTCACCCATCACATTTGCCCCAGTGTGGGTGGTCAATAGTACTTTCCTGGGATTCAGCTATCTAGGTTGTAAGGCGTTACTCCTGGACCAATTCTGAACATAGACAACGTCCCCCGGCTGTAGGTCGTGCAGAGACTGTGATGGTGGATTAGGAAATGCTACCTTGACTTGAGGATGCAAAGCTAACATGGTCTCATAGAGAGTCTTTACTTGTTCCATCACAGTTTCATCATTACAGACAAATGTAGCCATAGGGGGGTCCTGCACTAGGTAGTGGGAGAGGACGCCCCATTATGATTTCAAAAGGCGACAAACCTAGCCTCCCAGCGGCAGCCCGTATGCTCAAGAGTGCATGCAGAAGTGCCGGTATCCATGTGAGGCCAGTCTTTGCATACACTTGGCCCAACATGGACTTCACATCTTGGTTGAATCTCTGTTCGTCCTGACCTTTGAGGCCTTCTGGGGCAGTGAAGCTTCTGATCAATGTGCAATACCTCGCTGTGATGACCCGTGTCGCTATTGACAAATGACCCATCTTGGCACTATTCTCCTTACAAGGATGCAGAACCACTGACACAGGGGAACACTTCTGGCCATCCTGACCATATATCAGTTATCACCATTGCCCACTGCATTTTGTTTACAGGTGGCATATGAACGAAGTCCATCTGGAGTACAGTAAAAGGGCCTGGAGGAGTAGATGCAGCTCCAGGCTCATCCGTATTCATATGCCATGATTGTAGGAGGTACACATATGGCATTTCTTTACAAGTTGTTTACATTTCTCCCCCACCCATTGGCCTCCACCGTAAATGACCTAGAGAATGAATGAGCCATGTCAAATACCATTGTAATGTGTCAGGGGCAACAGGCAGGGTGGATGGTAAGTGAAGCCAAACCCTTCCTTGCCCTTTAGAGTAAACAGAAGGAGAGTGGGTCAGCATTTCAACATCAGACTCTAAAAATCTAGATTGTAACTCTGACACAGGACTGTTTGCTGGCTCCCCAGTAAATGTTGGAAACAGACAAAAGATCTTCGAAAAACTGAGTCAGTGGGAAATTCATGGGCCACCTGGTCTGCAATGTTGTTATCTTGTATTATAGTTGAAGTGTCAGTCTGGTGTTCATTGCAATGCATCATGGCCACCTCAACGGGCAACTGAAGTGCCTCTAGTAGGGCAATAATGAATGGGGCATTTTTGATGGATGTGCCGGTAGTAGTAATCGAACCTTGTTCAGCCCACAGAGAATAAAAGTTATGACAATCACCGAATCCATATGAAGAATCTGTGTGCACAGTCACCGTCTTGGATGCTGCAATATAAATGCAGCAGTCAGGGCACACAGTCCAGCCACCTGAGCTGATATGCAAGGTTTAATAGGTGCAGATAGAAGCACTCTAAACAAGTTTGGGGTCACAAAATGTATAACATAAAAGGCAGACACATGTTGACCATTGGGCAAAACTAGCGCACTGCCATCAACAAACAGCAACATTCCTGTAAGAAAAGGCGTGCGATGTAATCGCAAACGTGGTGCAGCTGTTTTTGCAATTGCGATAGGACAATCGTGCGGGCATAGAATCATTCACTGAGAGCAATGTGGACAAATTCAGAGCTGGAGACCTTTCCAGAGTGATGCTTTCACTGTTCAACAATACATCTTCATATTTCAAGCGCTTAGAAGGTGTTAACTGCTGTGTGCATGCCCTTGTGAGGAGAACATGTACTGGATGTGGCACACTTAGTGCGACATGGTGACCCAAAGTGAAATCGGAACTCTTTTTTTTTCAGCAACAAGACTGAGCCACAGACCTGAGCCAGGGAGGAAAGAGCCCTTTCAGTAGCATCTAACATCCCACTCAAATATGCAATGTGTCTCAATTTCACCGCATGGGGCTGCACCAACACTCCTGGTGCCACCCCTTACTTTTCAGAACAGTACAGGATGAAGTGGAGCTCAAAATCCACCAGGCCAAGAGCAGGTGCACTCAGATGAGCCTCTTTCAGCTGCTCAAAAGCAGATAACAAATCTGGAGTTGGTGGAATGGGGTCACCTTCCAAATAAGCCCTTCTGAGTGCCTAGTTGAGCGGCACAACCAATTCTGTTTATGAGGGTATCCACTTTCGACATAATTAAACCCAACAAGGAATGCAAATCATGTATGGTTGCAGGCAAAGGCATAGAGACAACAGTGCCCATCCTGCTAGATGGTAAGAAGTATGTGACTTTTGGTAATACAAACTGAATCTTAGACCTCTTTACCTTGAGTCCCTTTGAAGACAACGCATGTAACAAAAGCAAACTGCGAAACATGCGCTCATTGGGGGAACCAATTAACAAATCATCAACATACATTAGGAATGTGATTCACGTGAAAGCTCGAAATTATGAAGCACCTGGTGTAACAATTGTGAGCAGACACCATGAAATCTGTATCCCTTTGAATGAAAACAACTACTGCCATTATTCGTGCAGAGGAATTGTGTGAAATGCATGAGACAAATCTATTACAAAACTATACCTGCAATCTGGAGACAATGAGTTATTAGCGCAGGAAGGTGTTAAAGTGTCAAAACAAAAGGGCGTCATTTTGGGTCAGCTTGCTTGCTTTGGTGCGAACGGAGTCTTGTTCCTCCCTCACTGTCTGGGTTTGGCATCGTTTCCTGGGCCCTAGACCCACCATGTCCTCTGCATGGTCATGCCTTCACATGAGTCCGACTCGCATTGGCTTTGCTGACTCCGCACTGCCCAGTGCCTTGCCGGCGGCATCTCGCTTTCTCTCTGGTTTCGCTCCACACCACAACCGTCTCCACTGTGCTGCGCATTTCTACCTCTCAATGATGTCAGCATGTCGGAGGCTCGCTTTTGCGTATCGCTTCGTTTCGTTCTCATATCAAGGGGAGAAGTGATTGTATTCTCACTCCATGACAGAGAAGGGGCGTGAAGTTTATGTTCAGCTGTCAAGCACACAGAGAGACCAGCAATGTCTTGACCTAACATCCAAAGGCACTTTTCAACCTTATTTTGAGTCCCACAGTTGCATGTCAGGACAGTTTCTCGGATTCCCATATATGCAGAAAATGTCTTACTTGTAGATAGTTTTTATGGGAATGAGAATCCTTGTCCCCTTGAGGGGAGTCCCTCCCAGTAGGGTCCTGCTTTCCCAAAACCCTAGGGAGAGTTTTGCTTAGCAGGCTCACCTCCCTCTCCTCAAAGGGTGTGGCTCTTCTCAAGGAAGAAGGGACAAAACCTTCAGATTCTTTACACATGCTAAAGACAATTGTTGGTTAGCAGTCGTGGGAAGAACAAGAGTTTATTATCATGATGTCCAGAAAGTTTGCTATTGAATGCTGATCTACTGTCCGGTATTGTTAAAATGTGTGAGCAGCAGCAGGTCCTTGGTAAGTGCAACAATATTATGAGGTATATTTAACCACCAACATCCCTGTTCTTTCTCCTTCCCCGGGCCCTATCAAAACCAAATGCTCAGTGACTCTCGACGGCAAATCTTTATTATGGTCTCTTACATATTCCCGAAACGAGCTCCAGATAGAAAGGTAGGTGGCCATATCACCCTTCAATGAATAGAATATCTTGCTATGAATCTGCATCTCTTTGGCATGAAGACATCTGGTTCAATTACAGATCAGTCCTGAGCCTCTACACAAATCATCAATGGAACATTTGGGGAGATTGGGTGGGACCCCCAAATAACAGAAATAAGAATGCAGGAAAACCAGAAATACGTTAAGGAGCTACAAGAGGTTTTTAGAAAAGAAAAAAATCAACTAACTAAACAATTGAGGAATCTGGACATTTGAAACATGATAATGAATTGATTAGAAGATTTGGAAAATTGCTACAGGTGGCAGAATGTACGCTTGAGAAGCCTGACATCAGGCTTCTCAAGGCCTTAATGTTAACAACCCCTGGTGCACACAGCTCCAACTTTAGCAGTGGAAGGAAGTGTCTTGTACAGAGTGCACAGAAGTCCTCCGGGCCTCAGGAAGGATCATCTCTGAGAGACAAACTGACGAAGTTACAGGCACATGTCGTTGGAGAAAATGTTTTAAAGAAATCTAGTGGATTGAATAAGGAGGCCTTCCAATGCTATATCTACCAGATTTAGCTACGACCATATGAAACAAGACTAGCCTTTGGAAAAGTTACTGAAATCTGACCATGTTAAATATTGGTGGGTGTTCCCCTTTGGGTGATCTTTAGCTGGAAGAATAAGATCTGCAGAGTTAGAAATCCAGAAGAGGCAGCTAATGTTTTTGAATTTAAGGCACCTGGCTTCTAATCCTGTGTGCTGAGCACATCCAGGTGGAGAAAATCAGAAGACTGTCCTGTCCTGAAGTGAGACCTTGGCTGATCTTTGCTACCTGGCATATAGGCACTCTCCGTACTGGCCCAGTCTGTAAGCCTGAAAGATATGAGGGAGTTAAATGTGAACTTATATAAATGTTTGGTCTGTCTTCAGGGTGTGTTTTTGACATTAGATGTAAGGTTCTTGGCTGTTCCTCTTCTGCATGCCTGACTAATATTCTTACTCTTGACATTGCTTGACATTTTGTAAGGTACTTTTCAATAGGAGGAGAATCTGAGTGATCCGACCGCGGCTGATTTAGCCGCGGTCGGAACGTTCGCATGAGAAAGGTGCAAACTACCAAATGTTTGCACCTTTCTCATGAGAACACACGTACTACGGGGGCTGCAGGGATTGTCCCCCGAAACCCCCACTCACTATACTCTAAAGTATAGTGAGTGGGGTGTTGCGGGGGACACCCCCGCATCCCCTGTTTTTTTTCTTTTCTTTTTTTTTTCACGGGTGTGCTGCAGGGGTGTCCCTCGCAACACCCCACTCACTATACCACAGAGTATAGTGAGCGGGGTGTTGCGGGGGACACCCCCGCAGCCCCTGCAGTCTTTTTTTATTATTATACTTACCTGCAATGCTACCACCAAAGGTACAAACTTTTGGTGTTTGAACCTTTGGTGGTAGCATTTTTAGAACTTTTGGTCATTACGACCATTTGTTCGCAGTAAAATCGACCTAAACCTAGGAGGAGGGTTGTGATACCAGAGGGAGTGTCGCCGCACGTCATCCTGTATAAAAGGCTCTGTGTGGCTCACATTTTGTCCTTTTTAAGTGCTTTTTGGGATGGGAGAGGGTGCAGAGGGTGGGATTTTTTAGGGTGGTAGTTTGTTGCATTTATCATGCTCAGCTGATGTCTGCAGGTAAAGGGAATATGCTTTCAACACAGGTTTTCTATGAAACAGTTCTAATCTGCATTCATGTTTTTTTTTCTGTAAATGTTTGGGCCTGAATAAAATTCACAAGAGGATATGAAACTTCTTTCGAGGCAGAGAGCAGATATTGCATATGCACAGAAAACAGTTCTTGAAGACGGATACTAAAAGGTTTACCGCAGTCTTTACAACAAGGTTTCAGGGTTTTGATACATTGCTTGCTAAGGATGTCTCATTTATCCTCTCAAACCAAACACCTGATGAATAAGGACATTGTATTATTCTGAATAGGAGGCTTGAGCGGGAAGCTTTAACCATGACCATGATATAGGTCCAGAATGTAGGCCAAATGTCTACCTTAAAGATTTTCTTCTCAGGCTCCAGGTCCTAGCGTCTGGCCCTCTAATGCTTGTCTGTGACCTTGCTCTGGCAATAGGTGGAGCACTGGGTAGATCTAGTATGGATAGATGGGGGAATGCCCAATCCTCTAAAGAAATTATTAGGGCCCTGAAAGATATCAGACAGAGATATCCAGGCAAAAGCTTTGTCCTATTTCTTACGTGTTCACAGGAGCTATTCCCACATTGATCATATTTTTCTAGATGAGGTGCTGAGACCTTAGATGTGAAAAGAGAAGCTCCGCAATAGGATAGATTATACATTCACATCATGCCCAGGTGCCTTGTTGTTTTGAGGGCAAGGACGTGAAGAATATAGACCAAAGACATGGAAATTGGTATGACTACTACTCCATAGCCAACTGGTACTGAAGAATATTTTGGTATTAAGCTTCCCAACCAAACCAATGAGAGAATGAGGTGGGGTGCTTATAACGCTTTTATAATGGGGTGCTGAAAAACATCTGTGATCTGGAGAAGCAGCATGAAGAAAGGGGGACACTGAAAGGCTATGGAGAGCTTTGCAAAATTGTAAAAGCCCCTTTACTGAGAACAAACACGGCTAAATTACCTGTTCTCTGGGGCACTTCATGCCCTGGAGGCTCTACAGCCGGGTTTAAGCTCACTCTATGGTCACAGGGTAAAGAGTCTGATAAGAAATGATTAGCTTGATTCTGACCCACAGGACTCCTGTATATTGCCACCATCGCAATTCCAAATCCCTCTGCAACCCTCACTCTCTGCACCACACTCATTAGAAAGCTCCATTCCACTTTATAAAATGCTTTTCAGCATCCAGCTGTGGGAATCTTTGCTTTTGGGCAGCAGCAATCAACTCAATCCCATTTATTAACATTTTCTGCAGCCTACCTCACTGGGATAAAGTCACATTGCCCCTTTCCCAATTAAAGGTGGCATCAGTGACTCCCGTCTATTGCCCAGAATCCTTGTGTACATCTTGGTGTCAGTTTTTAGGAGGGCTAGGGACCTATAGGAAGAACGGAGGCAGTAATACCTACTTTTCTTTTGGAAGTACACCTCTTGCTTCTCCCATCAAAGAGGGGCAAGAGCTTCTCGGTCTTTAATGCAGTTAAAGAGGCTAGTCAATGGGGCTACCAGAAATTTCTCTGGAAGTGTATAGAAAAGAGGTATATAGCTGACCAGACCAGGAAATTTGTTTAGTTTCAAAGCTTTGATCGCAGTACCAATTTTCTTTTCGGTAATTTGGGACACCAATAAACGTTGCTCTCAGGGAGCCAGTCTGGGTAGGGACACATAGGGCCTCATTACGAGGTAGGTGGTAAGGGATTACCGGCACCGGTAAGGACACTGGTGCCGGTAATCCCCTACCACCCTATTCCGAGATCCCTTAGCGGGACCCTTCCTTAACGCCTGGTCTGACCAGGTGTTAAGGATGGGACCCGTTAAGGGACTTCAGAGCTAATAACGGTACCGCAAATTGCGGTACCGTTATTAGCTCCATCCCCATTCCCATTGAGCCCTATGGGGGCTCGAATGGGAATGGGGAATAGTTCCTGGAATGGGGACTTACCGGGTCCTCCAAGGTTGGAATGACCCGGTAAGTCCCTATTTTGGGAACCCGGACCCGGAATGCGGTAAGGGGGTAGCCAGGGTGCTGAAAACACCATGGCTACCTCGTAATGAGGCCCATAGTCTATGAAGGTTTGCTCTGCTACAGGCTCTCCATTCTCTTCAGCATATATGGAAGATTAAACATGGCTTAACAATTCATTTAGAATCCTCTACGCACCTACTTACCTTTCTCGTTCTTTAATTGCACTATATGATTAGCTTTAATTTTAGACTTCAGCTGAATCTTATTTGTCTTGTCACCTAGTTTCTAATATTCCTGGTTCATCCATCTGATAAGGCATTCTGTCTTATTCAACTACTACAGACATTTCCTGGACAACTGTAGCTGTCTATACCTGATTTAGCAAAATTGTGTGAGCTCCTACACTGATATCAAATCAGGTCAAATAACCTGTTCTTTAGGATGGGTCCCAATCAGAAGAATCTAGAACCACAGTTTAGCTCAGTGTACCGTTCAAAAAGAAGAAATATCCATTTGCATATCAGTGTGGTTTCACCCACAAGGGCAGTTGAGAACCAAAATGCAAAGCAATTCTCTAATGAACAAGAGTACCAACAGCAATTCCATACATGTGTTCTGTCTTGTTGGGTATCATGACTGAGGTAAATCACTCACACTCTCTCACTCTCACACACTCTCACTCTCTCTCTCTCTCTCTCTCTCTCTCTCTCACTCTCTCTCTCCACAGAGAGCACAGGCTATTGGTGAAATGATCAAGTCGTTGACATAGATTATGCTGGGAAAACTGTGCAGAGTCTCTTTATTTGCATTCTCTCCACTGAAGACCACCACCCTGGCCTTAATAGAATACATGGTGGAGCTCAAACAGGCCTCTGGTGTTGGAATCAACCTTGATACATCTGAGCAAGGTCTAAAATAAGTAGTGTCATATAGCAATTTGCTGTGTAATTCTGTGTTTGCTAATTATATTGACAGTTGTGTAGCAAAGCTGGCTATTTAAGTTACCCTATTCAATGAAAGCACAGCTCACCCTGCATTCCTCTCCTGCCCTCAGGGCTCTCTGCACCCT
This sequence comes from Ambystoma mexicanum, assembly GCF_040938575.1. Lineage (NCBI taxonomy): Eukaryota > Metazoa > Chordata > Amphibia > Caudata > Ambystomatidae > Ambystoma > Ambystoma mexicanum. The sequence goes on along the minus strand of NC_090930.1, from coordinate 1,018,224,706 downwards.
CTTTTCTCTCTTCACTGCAAGATCAAAGGGGCTATTGGAGGGAGAGTACAGCAGTAACCATTTCCTCCACTGTTAAGTGCTAAAGGCTTGTGTGGGAGTGCTTGGTAAAATTATCCTTTTTGAAATAATTGCAAAAAAGTAATTGGGATGATTATTTTATCAAGCTAACTGTAACCTGTCTGGCAAAGACAAGTATGTCCTAACATTTATTTATATAAAAGGCAGTCATTCCTTAAAATATAAGTTGTTACAAAACGCATAATTATGGCGTTACTACTGTAAAACACTGCTTTGTCTCCATGCTTTATAGCAAAGTTTAGGTTAGCGTATTGTGAGGTTGCAGAAGTAAGACTTTGACATAGAGGTGGCATGTTGATTTGCAAATACTTTTATTAATAACTGAAATGGGGGGGTTGGAGGAAACCATAACTAACCCTACCTCTAAGAGTGGTTTCCTTGCCTCAACAAAAGTAGTTATTGAAACTGTCAGTGTCAGAATGCCCAAAGTAAAGTTTGCCATCCTGTGTCTCAATCCTAATGTATTCCTCACAAGCTAAACTCAACATAAGATGAAAAGGGAAATGTCTCTTAGCTGTCCGACTGCAACACAGCTTTGTAGTTCAAAGCAAAAGATCCAAAAAGGTGTAGAAAAGCAAGTAAAAGTTCCACAAGACTCCTCTGAGTCTTTCCAACTTCATCCAGATTCGTCTCTGTGTCTTCAATGGTCAAGATAGGTCCTTTTCTTTATTTGGCAAGCCTAACTCCCAGGCCTGATGAACGGGAAGGATGGCCTGGACAACTTTTCCAAGCCGTCTTGTGGGTACCCAGATGCTTTGTGAGCAGACCCGGTTCCCAGGTACTTTGACAAGGAAGATTAGCCTGGTTTTCTCTCCCAGACTGTGCTGGACTTCCTCTCATTCGCTGTAGGTCCAGACGCTGTTCTCAGTACCCCCTCCTTATTCCACTTTCCTGCTAAGTAAGGTACTCAAGATTCTCGTTCTCACTGCTCTCTCTGTCTTCACTTTCACCCACAGCCTTGGTTTACTCTCCTGCCATGATCTGTGAGTATCACTTGTACATGCAAAGTTTGTATTCCTTTTCATTATTGTTTGGGATATGCTTTCCCAATATGTGTCCCAGACTCCCTTCACTTGGTGTTCCTTCTGTGTTCGCTTTAAGCCTTCCGCAATGTGAGAAACCAGAAGGTGTCTAACCCACTAGTCCCCAGGGATCTATCACCCAGGTTGCCAGGATACGGCCATCGCTTTTGGATCCAGTTCCTGAGGGTGGACCAGTGCGGGAGGGTCACCTGGGTGAGGGGTCTTCTGGGAGTGGGACACCGGATGGTGAGACGCAGTATCCCCTTCCTTGTAACACCTTTACCCCATCCTACCAAGTAGGATATTTAGGAACTCTACTTTCCCACCCCCCTTAACAACACCAACACTTTCTCACAGACAGCCCGCTATATGAGAAAACAGGCTGACACCCGAGCAATATACCCGACGTGTCCCAATACAATGGTCAGGCAATTACTGACCATCACACACACCTGACTTCCATTACACTTCCCCACAGGCGGAGCACAAGAGCACACTCTGAGTGGGGCAAAACACATGAAAACGCAGTTTTGAGATGGCAGCTGAGCAACAGAGGAAAGATGGCAAAACCAAAGGAACCGTTACTTTCCAGAAACCTCGAGAATAGAAGGCGTAAGACCAGGAAAACAGGCTGAAGAATCCTGCATTGTGTGTCGGAGATACCCGGGGCCCACCCGCGTCAATAATCAAGGTGGGGAGAATCACTAGCCCCCATGGTACCGTCCTTGGCTCCAAGAACAAAGCAGCTTCATTGAATCCAGCACAGCCGGTGAGTTGAGGAGACCGATACAATACCAGTCTGTGTTGAACCCAAGGTTGCAAGCAGCAACATTGTATGGCGAGCACTGGAATTAACATTGTTAAACTGCATGTGATAATAGGCGCAAGTGAAGTTGAACTGCTGATGAGTGATTGAACTTTAAAGCAAGCTACAATACCTTTCACAGAGTGGTCCAGCACCGCGTTGGTGCTCAATTGAAGGTCTCTGTAAGGTATCCAGCTAAGAAGTGACAAACATAGATACATTTGGTCTGAGCCCGTCAGAGGGAGACCAATTGAAAGAGAACAAATGCATTTGAATCGAAGTGGTCTTGCGACGGGTCAAGCAAAATCTCATGCACAGTCAAAAGTCTTCAATTTTGATGAAGTAGAGAAAGTTTGGAAAAGTATGTGCATTTGGTCCGAGCCCGGCAGAGGGAGACCAATTGAAGGTTTTGCATTAAAGTGGGTATGAGCCCGGCAGAAGGAGACCCGGGTTGAACAGTAAATCACCCGATAAGGTGTATAAGTGAAAATCCTGAGAAGAAAGGAACTTTAATGTTTTGTCGTGTTACATCAGGCCCTCTGAAATAAGAGACTTTGGATGGAAAAGAGACTTTAGGCACAGAAGGCTGTGATGTTGAAGTGTTGAACTGCATCCTTGTGCTAGAGAAGCCAGAGAGTATGCTAAACTCGAGTGTGCGGCCTTGTCCTGTGCTGAAAATGTGGGAAGGGAAGCCAACGGCCTGAATATCCTGACATCTCATATCTTTTCTTTTAACAATTTTCTTTTGCATAACATTGTATCCCACACTATTTGTATTTAGAAGTAAGAATTGGCAATATGCTTATTAGTATAGACACTTTTATTTTGACAGACTTGACTAGGACTGCATTATTATTATTTGATGGTCATAGCTTGCTCCCATCTTTAGATTTTGGATTAGATATGTGTCTTTCAAACCCAATTGAAGTACAATAAACGCCCTTGAACTGTGATCACTTGTGTCTTGTCTTACTGTTTGATACCATGCCTTCATTACAGCACCCTCTATATCTACCCAAACCTGGGATTAGCCAACCTAGAACCTGCAAGGTCATGGCCATCACCCTCTGGGTGTTCACCGGTCTCCCAGCAACTCTGGTCACCTCTCTGGTTAACCAGGCCTTCCCTGATCATTCGCAAATCTCCTGTGGTTACGCAGTGGCTTCTCTGCCCTGCTCCGGCCTCTGTCACCGGCTTGTATCCTTCCCCTTCTCCGGTCTGCCTTCTGCTTCGTGGGCCTTCCGAGAGTGCACCTCTTCCCAGGACATCGTCTGCTTCTTTACTCTTCTGTTCTGCATGTTCGTTGCCGAAAATGAAGACACCATTGTTCCCTCTCTGCTTTTGAATGACAGCTGACCAATATAGTCATACAAAAGATTAGAGTGTGTGCGTTTGTTCTTATCAATCATCTTCATTACTTGTGGCCTCCTGCGCGTCCCAGTAGTTCTTACCTTGCATATGCAACAAAAACACATGGGGTGATTAGGTAGTGTGGAATTGGGGGTTTTTTGAGGCAAAGTCAGGGGGGAGGGGAGGTTAAAGGTATACTGCATTCTCCCGGAACGGTCATTACTCCCAAAGGGGGTTTCCCTGATCCGCCTGCTGAGCACCAACACCGGGCACCGGCTTCACATTCCCAGCCTCACAGGAAGGGGCTTCCCCCCATCAGAAGCAGTGATGATACCATAGGATTCGTCACACTATCTAAATCTCATAGTGTCAACTATATTTCAATTTGTTGGGGAAGATGCCTATTTTTATGATGAATTATGGGTCAAGCATGAAGCACATATTTGGATCCATGAATGTATTTTGTGCAGTTTACAATTTTTTGACTATGAGCTCAGTACGTAAATGGAAAAAGGTTTGGTGTAATGGAGTATGTTCGTATGTGCATAATCACACGGCCAAATGCTTTCAATGGAAAACGGAATTATATGAACTACTTATTACATTCATCTGTGTAACTGGTGCTCAACCTATGAGCTGATCCCATACTCCTTGACACTATGGGCCTCATTACACGGTAGGCGGTAGCCATGCCGCTATTAGTGCCATGGCTACCCCCTTACCGCATTCCGGGTCCGTGTTCCCGGAATAGGGATTTATCGGGTCATTCCGACCTTGGAGGACCCGGTAAGTCCCCATTCCAGGAACCATTCCCCATTCCCATTGAGCCCCAATAGGGCTCAATGGGAATGGGGAAGTAGCTAATAACGGTACCGCAATTTGCGGTACCGTTATTAGCTCTGAAGTCCCTTAACGGGTCCCGTCCTTAACACTAGGTTAGACCTGACGTTAAGGAAGGGACTCGCTAAAGGACCTTGTAGTAGGGCGGTAAGGGATTACCGGCACTGGTGCCCTTACCGGTGCCGGTAATCCCTTACCGCCTACCGTGTAATGAGGCCCTATATCTCATCACCCTGTTGCTTTATGCCAGCTACCCTGAAAGTGAGATGGCTGCAAATTACAATAGTCCAACTAGTTAGCCCAGTTGTCTGCCTGCTACAGCATCCACTCTGCTTAGCCTCTTACTTTCTATCCTCTTACTCAATGCATACACAAAGCTAACTAGATGTTTACGCAAAGTAGTGATCAATGGTTCCATCCACTCTGTACCTCCACAGATCTACTGGACTACCATACACTGTTGGCGTCATAGCTTGCTTTGCTCTATGATTATGCTTGCATTATATATTCACACCTGCATTAGAATGCTGGCCAAACTGTTTTCAGAGACTTTTTATCTATCTATTTGTGTCCATTCATGCAGCTAACCTTTTACATTTTACAGGCACTCATCTAGAACTCGCTAAATCTACTTGCTCACTCGCATAGTTGAGTAGATTCTTTGAAGAACTAGGACAATTTTCAGGGGAAGTTTGACATTTATATTTAACATTTACTTGTTTTGCAGTAAATGTGACAGAAAAGTTTCACTGTGTATGGCTGGCCTTTGGGTGGCAGCAGTGTGCCATACATAAAGTGGGTTTGTGGTGACATGCACCATTTTACAGAAAGCACATTTAAATTAGATGTCATCCGTTGCCATGGGCCAAGTGCATTTCTCTTAGGTCGAGTAGGTAAACTAAGTTACTCCACCTGCAGGTCTAGCAGGATTTTAAAGAATTTGCAAAGCCTGACTGTCTCACTAATGCCTTACTTGAGCTGCATACAAAAATGCTGTATTGATGCTCATTTTATGTCTTGGGTACAAATAACCTCTGGTCATATTACAAATAAAAGTACAACATAGCTAATCAAATGGGTTTGTTTGCCAACCAGGAATGTTTTAATTAGTAATCTCTGCTAGTCATTTTCTGAAAACTAATGTATGCCTTGCTGATTTTCTTAGCCTGACTCTCAACCCTTCTCAGGTAATGTGAAAAGGCTTTTCCCACTTAAAATAATCTCCTCCTCTCTCCCTATAGGCATGCAATGGATATGCAAGGCTTCTGTTATTTTTGCTGCACATTTTCCATCTTTATTCACCAAAATAAGGGAAGATTTGCGGTCATGGAAGCTTTTGCCAATTTCTTGGTTTGGCTGGATTATTTATATCAAAGTTAGTGGGCCTCATAACGACCCTGGCGGTAAGGAAACAACGATGCCGGTAGTGCTACCGGTGCCGTTGTTGCCTCACTGCCTCATTACGAGATCTGCTCGCGGGGCCGCCCTGTACGCCTGGTCAGACCAGACATGCAGAGCGGCACCCGCTAGCAGAACAGGATGCTACAACGGTCCCGTCATCATCCTCCCCATTCCCATTGAGCTCTATGGGGGCTTAAATGGGAATGGGGACGTTCCGGGTCCCGCGAATGGGAATTACTGGGCCCGCAAAGGTCAGAATGGCCCGGTAATTCCCATTTTTTGGGACTCCGACCCGAGTTTGGGTGTAGCCATGCCACTAAAAACGGCATGGCTACCTCCAAACTCGTAATGAGGCCCAATGTCTTACTGAGGCTTTTGTAAACTTTTCAGACTTTATCGATTATGGTGGTGGACAAGGTATTGCTTGTTTTACAGAAAGATATTAGGATTTTATTTGGAATGGTTCCAGACCAAGAGTGAACAAATGGGTATTATTTCTACCCCGTACCTGTGGGGGTTTCATGATATGATCTGGTGACATACTTTCAGGCCACACAACTGCATTTCCTGGGAGATTGGCTGAATCTAAATTCAAGCAAACCATAGAAATGTATTGAGGATAATGTAGTTGGGCAACCCTTGAGACAGGTTCTTTGGATCCCTTGGAAGGACAGACCATTAGATGTTTACTTGTTACCGGCTATTGGAACAACAATGAATCTGTGGGATAGGGTCAGCCAAGCGACACATCACTTCCTATTCAAGGCTGCTTTCCCCTATCCGGGGTAACCCACTCTTCGACCCTGCATACAATGGCAGAGAATTTGAATACTGTTAATGGGGAGGTTGTGAATATGGAAGCGCCTGTACTAACAGTGTTAATAGATAATTTCCTAAATTCAAAAATACCTTTGGCTTGACTGAAGGGAAAAGACCCCATTGTTTTCAAACATGTCATTGGCTAACACACAGACATGAAGAAAGCAGCATTACAGTCCCTTGCAAAATTTGAGAAGTTAATCTTTCCTTTGCCAGATTTCAAGTGCCTCACCTCAAACGTAACACAATTCTAAATGTGCCTGATGGGGTTCCGGATTTTCCTTACGCGAGGGCTCGGCCTAAAGATGCGGTTTGCAAGCTGGACTCTGAAACATGGCACATAGTGCGGGATAGGACTCATTCATCCTCTACTTGCACCCAGCACAGGGAGCAATATGTTAGTTGCTATTTAGGTTGTATCATGTTCCCGATACTCAGATATTTTGCAGGGGGTGAGAGATGTGCTGGAGAGGTTGTAGGGAGCAGGTGCATTCCAACATATAGGGCCTCATTCCGAGTACGGCGCTAACCAATGGCGCTATTAACGCCTTGGTTGACGCCGTACCCGGACCGGCAGCGCCTTGGTGGATGGTGGAATCACCGCCCCATTCCAAGGTTGGCGGGGCGGTAATTCCCCATTCACCAAGGCTCTTCCCCATTCCCAAATGAGCCCCCATAGGGCTCAATGGGAATGGGGAAGATGCAAGTAACGGTGACCGTTCATTACGGTCACTGTTATTGGCTTGGAGGCCCCTTTGCGCCCTCGACTTTAACACCTGCTCAAAGCAGGCGTTAAGGGCGAGGGCGCAGAGGGAACTCGGAGTATGGCGGTAAGGGATTACCGCCACCGGTCTCGTTACCGGTTGCTGCTATCCCTTACCGCCATACTCGGAATGAGGCCCATAGAGTGGCAGTGCCCCAATTTAGAAAGGTTTTGGGACCGGGTGGTTGTGAAGCTTAGCATGATCTGTGTGCAGAATTCGACCAAAGACGCACACATTTGCTATGAGCATGCCGATTCAGGAAGTTTTCCCACTATCTAAAGTCTGTGATCTTATTTCATGGGGGTTGTTCACTGCATCTTTGCTTATTGCAGGGTCCTGGAAAGGGGCTAGAGTTCCCAATATTGCTGACTGGTATATTCAAATGTAGGATATTATCATCAATGAGAACATTATTTCTTCACTCTGTGTAGAGCTGCCTAGATTTTTCTTGATTTGGGGACACTTTTTTTTAGATCATCTAAAAGTGACTACTTGGCCCACTAGCCTACGGCCCCTTGGACTCCAGTCTAGTGGAGACTATGATTTGGCTCATTGTTCTGCATTATGTGGAAGGTCAGAATCCGGAATCCAGCGGGGGAGTGAGGGGAGAGGAGGAGGGTAGACATTGTACAGGCATGATGGCAAGGGGCCCTCTTGTGCATATGTGGGTGACAAAGCATCACTCTCACCCTTGTATTTGTATTTATATCTATATATTTGGAGAACAGGAATGAGTTGGCGGGTTCTGTGTGTGTTCGTGTGGACACTATCATGTTTCTTTGTGCTCGTGAAAGGAGGAGTCTTTCTTTGCTGGCATTCGCTTTCAGGAGGAGGCGGCTACATCACATAAATACTCATTCCGCGAGCGAAGCAAGTTGGAGTGTTCTGTGTGTTCTCGTGTGCCTTATATGCCGAGGATCTACTGCAAGGTGATTTATCTGAGCGGCGTTCTGAAAACCATCTTCACATCATGCCGGCAGCACTCTGCAGTAAGTCTCTGGCCGCTGACCCTCCTTCAGCAAGTTGTTTGTCTATAGACTCCTTGGCACTCTCCAATCTTATCACATTGCGGTTGTTGCCCCCTAATTGTGCAGATTTAATCGAACACTCCAACAAACCGATTTTGTGGCTTTGCCACTGGACTCTACAAGTAAGGGCCAGTTGTTGCCTGTCCCTGTGGTTACCGAATTGGTCTCAAAGGGGTTTACGTACGCGTAGGTCCTATGTCCTGATGAATGAGTTAATAACGCTCCGCCTTCTCCAAAAGTGGACTAATTTACCATCCACGCAGACATGGATGAGCAGATGGGTAGCATGTTGAGGCATCTAGTTGCCAGTTCGGTGACCCCCCCCCCCCTAATTTTGAATCATTTGGTAGGTTATGTAAGGCAATGGATTTTTTCGAATATGGCCAATGTGTTCACAGAGCAGAATGGTTCTTCCAATTCAGCCCTCTCCTCGCAATCGGTGTCGGCTCGGGAGGTGCCTAACTTTCCCAACCATCTTAATTCTAGCTTTTTCACGCCCAAACATGTCCATCTGAGGAGGCAATCGGAGATGCAATCTAAAGTGGATTCTTTGTGGCCTGCCTACATTTCTGCACTGCATTTGGTTCTGGAGTTGCTACATAGACTGTACAACAATATTAAAGATACAGTTGCTGGGAATGCTCTTAAACTCAATATGATGCAGGAGAATCTTCATAAAGTGTATGATCTGTTAAGATTAAGGGATGTTGTTCAACCAGTCTTTTTGGAAAAAGATGGGAATTCATCATTGGAGGTTATTAAAAAGATGGGAATCCATCATTGGAGGATATTAAAAAGATGGGAATCCATCATTGGAGGTTATTAACTCACAATCTGGCCAAGGGGTCCAACCAGTTTTCTTGGAAAAAGATGCTCTGGAAGTTCTTTACTTACATTCTGGACAAGGGGTTCAGGATACTCCGGCTTTGACTGTCATGAGCCAAACCCCGAACAGTCCTACACCATTACTAGATTGTGTCACCAGACTAAGGGGGTCATCAGGAGTTGGACGGAGCAGTGAAAATGTGGTGGTAACGCTATTACCGCTCTGCCCAAACCCTGAGTTTAGGCAGAAAGTGAGACGTTTACCTCCAGCTTTTTGATGGATGTAAAAACCTCCCCTTTCCGCTCATTTGCAGTGCTATTACCGCTGCGCAAATTGCACTGCGGTAATAGCACCTAGAATGTCCCATAGACCCAATGGGAATGGGGACTTACCACCCTCCCACAACTCAGGATCCGGCGCTAATAGCACCGGACCAAATTGTGGTGATGCAATTTGTGCTGGCGGTATCCCTGCAGAATTACCGCCAGGATAACGCCAGACTTGTGATAGAGCCCTAAGTGTCTCGCAGGGGTTATTTCATTCACCTCAACCCTTGAGACATACAACTACTGAGAAGGATACATCTATGGTCAACGTGGCCCTCAAAAGTAATTATCAAAACCTAAAGGGGAAGAAAGTTACTAGGAATAAAAGAAGAAAAACAAAAAACATGCTGGCTGCAAAGCTGAATGGGCGTAATTCCTCACTAAAATGGCTGACATTTACCGAGGGTGAATGACATTATAGCTCTTAATTCACAGGTTAACCCAGACGGGCAATACATTATGAAACTGGGTCCATACGTTAAGGGCAAGATCTGGGCACTACACGCGTGCTCAGTGAAAGAGACTATGCAATTTCTAAGCCTACATTAGCAGAGGTTGTATCGATTCCTATTAATTCTATTTCTATGCGAGGCCCGGGTACAGATCTGTGTTTCGATTCTCTGGCGAAGGTTGATGGGACAGAGTCATTACATACTGTAACATCTCTGCCAGACTCCTCACACTTGCAGTCAGGTCCTACTTCAAAGTCACGTGGGCACCCAAAAAAATAAACTAAAATTACCTCCTTCCTTCAGTCTGCAAATAAAACCAATCCTTTAATGGTGGTTTCTATCCAGACTCTGCAGAAAGATGGTAATGGAGGTCCTGGTCCTGTTAATGCTCCTAGTCCTCTTTTATTACGGATAGACTGGCAACTGATGTCATAGATCAATAAAACAGTAGTGTTTTGGTCACTATGGATGGGGGTAATTGTCACTCTTAAAAAGGTGATGCATTTCAACTCTGAATGATACACCTCAAAAGATAGTGGGCTTGGCTTCCAACAGTCAAATCAATGGCTTGACCTGGGTAAATAGGACCAAACTGTTGGAAATATTCCAACAGATTCCCTCTTTGAGATCCCTTAACTCTGAAGACATAGATCTGGTCACACTGCCAGTATTAAATAACCATTGTATGGCATGTCATTTTCACACAGAGATAGTTTCCAACTTGGTATGGGAGCAGCGGGCTAATCTTCAAACTTTATGTTATGACCTACATTCTATCAAAACCTTAGATGAGGCGAAGACATTCTTGGCTTTTGAGCTGCAATGGTCGAATGTGAGGGGGCTAGATTCTAATTCTACCAACACTCTGGTTCCTGCTTGTGATTACACTGTAGCCCAAATCTCTCTCCTGCAAGCTCGGCAAGACTGGTCATGGCTCGAATCAGCCTTAAAAAACATTTGCTGTAATTAGACCGGGACTTAAGCAACCCTAGCCTCTCTAGTGTGAATGTAATGTGTTGGAATGTTTGTGGCCTGGTTAACCTGAATCGATGCTTAAGGAATTTATTGTTTGGCAGAGGTTTTAATATGTGTATGTTCCAGGAGACAATGTCAACTACTCATTTTGGTTTGGAGTGTTATCGTATCTATAGTAGCCTTGCCAATCTAGCCGACACGGATCGACCGAGTGGGGGTTGGTTATAGCGATCGATTCCAATTTAAATGTAAAATCAGACGTAGTACATTTGTCTGAGGGGCTGTTGGCCATTAACTTCACATCAAATTAATTTCAATCAAAAGTATTATTGGTAAACATGCATTGGAACCTTACCAGGGTTACGATTGAAGCCATTCACTCAAGCTTATCTGACCTTTTTGGGGACAGGTTTGCAAAAGGTCATGATCACTCTATAGTTCTTGGGGATGATTTCAACTCCAACTCTGCAGAGGGGTCAGAGTGGAATGCATCCAACACTATTCCCCATTCCTTGAATGCTAGTGCTATCAGAGGCATGGCATGGGATTATTTTGTAACCAAATGAGAACTCATTCAATTGGAAGGGAAGGTATATAATGACTCTCCCATCTACACGTGACATAGGGGAATTTTATCCTCAAGGATTGACTAGATCTTCACTACTGTAGACTTAAACGTAAAAAGCGCACCTATGAGTTTCCATTATCCCGGCCTTGAGGATCATCTCATTTTATACTTTTCTTGACAACTACCCCTTCGCGCATTTGAGTTGAAACCAGCCCTCTCTCTCTTGTCTACCTTTAGATAAAAGCGGTCCAACCCTAAGATGGAACAACAGAATGGGATTTACGTTTACCCCATTTTTGACGGTTTCATGTGATTTCATCGAATGAAAAAACAACTAATGAAATTTAAATGAATAAAAAACAACTAATACCAGAATAACTAATTTCTTTTTGTTGTTTTTTGGGGGTCCCTCCACAAAGCCCCCTTTATTGTTTATAAACACTTTTCCTCAACCCCCAAAGCCACTATTCCCACTCCGAACCCCATTTTTGTTTTATTCCAAATTGTGTTATTTTGTTATTAGTTCTTTCATTCATTGAAATTTCATTAGTTGTTTTCTATACAATATAATCACTACTTACCCTTTTGACGGATGCAGTATTTAATACAGGTCTTTTGGCAAACATACACTGGACTGCCTGCGAAAGGGTAGTCATACAGAATAGCATAGCATCATTTTGGTATGTCTTAAATGTGTAACTGCTCAAAACTCCATTGTGAATTCTAAAGTGTTATCTCATAATTTCGACTCTAGAATCATGGCATCAGAGGTTAAAGCGTAAGAGTATTGCACTTCTGAAGAAGCAGGGGTTAGACCCGATTGAGTATATACAATCTAGGAAAAAGGTCTGTCAGACTCATAGGAATTTGATGAAATCTCTCAAAATTGACCTTTATGTGAAGGACAATCAGCATATGTTGAACCATCTTTGAAACAGCAAGGGGGGTAAATTCTGGGCCACTATAAATAAAAAACTGGGGCTATCTTGTCCTACCTGTCACTGAATCCTCATGGATTGAATTTTATGAGAACAAGTACCTTCTTTCGGAGTCCTTTGGTGGTCTGCGTGATCCTACTGAGGGTCCAGTGATTCCCGGTATGTGTCCATGGCTGGAGGATGACATTATATGGGCTATTAACAAACTAAACCATCTCGGTGCCCGGGTTCAGATGGGATTCCCCCTTTCATCCTGAAGAATTCTCCTTCTTTGTGGTCCTCTTTGTTAAAACCACTTTTTGATTACATCTTCGAGACCCATCAAATTCTATCTATGTGGTATCAATCAATAATTATCCAGATATTTAAAAAGGGTGACCAAATAAACCCCAAAAACTACGGTTTATCGCTTTAATAGATGCCACCAGCAAGGTTTTTGCATTTTTGTTACTAAGAGACCTAAACTCTACCAAATACCAATCTTCAACCCTTTCTCAATCCCAAGTAGGTTTTAGCCAGAATATGGGCACAGCTTTAAACACCGCTGTTTTGGCTCATGTACTTCACAATGTCAAACAAAATGGAACGGGAACCATATATATGGCATCCTTTGATATGACAAGCACGCTCCATTGTGTTATATGATCCACTTTGTATAATTGCTCAACTTTAACAATCCTCCAAAATTGGTTCATCTTGTGGCTTTATTGCATAAGAACACCTCCCTAAAAATGTGTATCACTTGAAAGGGTTCGCTTTCTAGATCCATCTTATCAACCATTGGTTTAAAACAACGATGCATACTAGTACCGACTCTTTTTAACCTTTATGTGAGGGACATTGATAGATTGTGGCAGGCCCCTAACATTTCACCAGCTAGGCTAGGCCATCTAAGGTTACATTGGCTAGCCTTTGCAGATGATTTCATATTTTTTGACAGGATGGCCATATGCCTGCAACACAAATGTAATCTGTACTCACTTTATGCTTCCGTTAAGAATTTACAGGCCAATGGAGCAAAATCGAAGGTTGTTATTTTTCAAGTTCTCTTAAACCAAAAAATGCGTTTTGTATTGGGCTCAGAGAGATTAGACTGGGTTCCCACCTTAAAATACTTGGGTTACAATCTGTCCAATACTGCTTCTATTTTGATGTGGAAGGCCATTTTGAAAGACAAACTCCGCCCTCTCACTTCTCTTATGAAATGCTTATTATTTAGAGTGTGCAAGTTCTCAATTCTACCTATACTAAGATATGATTTAATGAAGATAGCAAGTTTTGTTGTATGGTCTCGATATCTCTCTTGTTGACCTTGGTGACTACTTGAATGTTATCCTGGGGCAATTATGGAAAGAGGCGCTGGGTCTATTTCTCAACATTCCAAATCCAGTCATTTGCCATAAGTTGAGTCTAAGTGCGTTACAGGCGCAATTCTCGTGGAGACGGTTACTGAACTATGCTTAATTCATACAGCCACCAGAGAATACATTTTATTCCGATATGAGCAAAATTCTGAAGGATGCATCTGTTAATTCGATCTATACATACAAATGTAAAATGCACCGTCTCTTAAAGGAGATGGGCTCATTTGAAAGGAATTACTCAATCGTCCGGTGGGGGGGGGGGGTGGGGGCGGTAAAGCTAAACCTTTTCAGACATGATTGGATGGTGACAATTGACTCAAGTGAAACATACTCATTGCACTCTGAATACGCACAATTTCCAAGAAAAAGAGAACATCTTCCACTGTATTTAACACGCTTTCCGTGTAATAAAGTATGTGCACTATACATACAGTTCAGACTGAACCAGCTGGTTACTAGAGAATGGACCAAACGCTGGAACTTCTATTATGCACCAGGCGCTTTGATGAGTGGCCATTTTTGTGCAGTGACGGACTCTCAGGAAACGCTAAAACACTGGGTTACTGTCTGCCCCTATTTTAATTCCTCTAGAGTGAGGTTTTTGAAAGATCTTGAATATTCTGACCTTGAATTCTCGATGAACTTGTTCTGGTCCAGAATAATGTGGGGTGAAAATGTTTTGCTAATTATTGCACTTCATCATTTTTTTAAAGGCTGTCTTAAATCAATAGATATGATCTTTTATATAGCATATGCTTGAAATGTAATGACTATTGATGTAATTATGGTTTATATGACATTGTTTTTGTGTAAGGTTTGCTGTAAACCACATCACAATAAAAATAATAACAAGGATGTCAATTTCTAACAAAAATGACTTACAATAACACATTTGCAGATGGCGGTGGCATTCCCATGAAGGGTGCCTGTACAATAGTCAAAAGGTTGAAACGAAGCTTTGAAGAGATCCGCTGTTGGGCTGGCTTTGATTGTTCTGGGCAGTGGGTTCCAGTGGAGCAGGCCGTGTAGGGAGAAAATAGCAGAAGTGAGAGGAGGCACAGGGAGGGTATGAGACAGTGAGGTTGAATGCAAAGGAGGGTAGGAGAGAGCGAGATGGTGAATAACCTGAGATACAATCAGACAGGTTCTGAGGAGCAAGACCATTGATAGCTTTATAGAATAGGAGAAGGAATTTGAAAAAAGAGCAGTTGTGCATGGAGAGCTAACCATCATGCTGTCAGTAGGTAGACATTAGGGAGGATCTACCTAGGTTGTAGACAATGCAGGTAGCAAAGTTGAGGACTCTGTCTAGAGAGAAGAAAGAGTAGATAGCAAGGCCAGGAAGTAGGCTGGAGTAGTAGTCAAGTTTGCTGAGCATGAGAGTGGATCATTTTTGTAGAGTGGTTAGCAAGAAAAGGGTGCATTTTCCCAATGTTTAGGAGGTAAATATGAGCAGTAGAGGCAGTGGTCATGATGATTGTTTCAGTTGTAGGTCGCTTTCAAAGAGGAACCCAAGATTGCGAACCTTGGGAGCAAGAAGGTAAGGCGGGAAGAAGAGGGCAGGGGTATGGATGGCATTGAATGCCTGAAGAAAGATGACATCTGTTTTTGAAGAGTTCAGCATGAGGCTGTGGAGAGGGTATCGACCCAAAAGGTCATATCAAGGGGACCGTACACATGGTTTTCCTGCATTAGGCGTATATATAAAATCACAAATCTGAAAATACTGAGATAGGTGTGCGGTGGTGTCCCCCGCACTCCTACTTTGGTATTTTTGATTTCAGGGAGCTGCAGGGGTGTCCCCCCTGCATACATGAAAGTGAATACGGGGGGCATTTAAAGAAAAAAACGCCAAGATCGATTTGCAAAATGCAGCACAGTGGGCCTCAACATTTTGCAATTCGATCTTTTCGTACTATGTTATTTTAACATATATCCAGTGGATAGACATCCAGTGACGAATTGCAGTGAGATCATTTGTAATAGGTTCTGTGATGGCTGGGGTGAAAGGGAAATGAGAAACATATTGGAATGTCATCAGCAAAGGTTTGATGGCGAAAGCCAAAGGATGAGAAAAGTCTTCCAGCAGAGGTCCATGGACTGATCCCTGGGTGTCGTCAGCAGGGAGAGTGGTGGGGTCTGAGGTTTGTGAGTTCCATGGGACTTTAATGATCAACATTCCAGGTAGGAGCTTTTCCAGGCAAGAGCAGATTTGTGAAACCAAAGTCCTGGAGAGTGAGAAGAGAGGAGTGGTTGACCATGTCGAAAGCGAAAGAAAGGTTCAAAAAGATGAATGTAGAGCATTAGAGACAAAGATGGAGACAAACATGATTGCAGTCTCTGTGGAGTGTTTATTATCGACGGCAGATTGAATGAATCTTCAAGACCATTATCCTCAACGTATTTAATGATCTGGTCGAAGACCACCCACTTAAGGACTTTTTAATAATGGGGAAGAAGAGAAACTGTGTGATAGTTTGTTGGGACGTTTGGGTAATCAGAGGTTTTCTTCAATAGGGGTAAGACAGCTGCAGGTTGGAAGGACACAGGAAAGGTCCAGTGATGGGGCGAGAGGTTAAAGAGCTTAGAGAGATAAGGGCAAGTGATTGAGACAAAGTATTTTATCATTTGGGGAGCAAAAGGCTCTAAAGGAGCGTAAGATGGGTTGACACTGTGAAGGATGGGTGCTAATTCAATAGGGGAATTAGTCAATAGTGGAAGAGGTAGGGAGAGAGGTGGTGGACATAAAGAGGGCTGGGGAGGGAGAAGAGGGGGGCTGTGAGAATGTCGCAAATTGTCGAGATTTTAGAGGGAAAGTAGTGATCAAAGTCATTAGCAGAAAGGGCGGGAGGAGGTCATTAATATTGGCTTGGGAGGTGAGAAAAGATTGGCGGGTATATGAAGGTGATTGCGAAGGGAGGAGATAGTTTGTGAAGAGGATTTGGCAGTACAGATGTTAGGACAGCAAGCACATTTATTTTAGGCTTGGAGTAGGTGTCCATAATTTTCACTAAATTCGTATGTCACGGCGCATGTTTGCATGTACCAGTGATCAATCATGAATCATTTTGAGACATGGTGATTAAACTAGACTGATTGTATGAATATCACATTATGCTGTATTGTGTATATAATGTACCATCCTAAGCTTGCTCAATTACCTACCATCCTGTTACTAACGGGGTACATTGATCACACCTATGTGACATGGTATAGGGTAATTTGAATGCAAGACTGGGTAGTAGATTTCCACTTTACAGGGATATTTACTCATTGACATTACAGGATTGTTCCCATCTGATGGGTAAACTTATAATAATTGAGAATACTCCAGACTTGGGTCTTATATACACAGATTACATTGACACCACTTATGAGGTTTCAAGTGGTATTACATACCATCTTCAGAAGCTTGAGAACTATAAGAGCTCCCAACTACAATAGGGTAGCCACATTTAATAGTTCGACCATGGGTTGCTTTTACTTATGGGGCACATTAACATATGAATCCTCATAAACATTTTAGTTGAACATTTCTAGTTCACAGGGAAGTCAACATATGTATATCAATATATTAGAGCAACATATCTACTATTGGGTTCCACATGGATGGTTGAATGCATGAAAACAGTGACCACACATTGGTTGGATTTTTAACTTTTGGAACTTGTAGCGGACAGCCACCTACACTTTCTTGTAATATACTATCAATCCATAGCAAGGGCCCTACCGCTGCAGGATATGGTTATCCTAAATCTGGCAACAAGCGCAATGATGTCATCGTGTCACGCGCATGCAATAAAAGCTGGCAGCCATCTTGGAACCGCAAGCTCATTGACTCTCACTGTGCAGGACTGAGTAATTTAACATGGGTCCATAACTTTGAGACCTTAGGGTCAGTTCTAAAGTTTACCTGAAACTGTGTTAGTGCCACTTCATTTGACTAAGACATGTTACCTTATGTCTTATAGGATGCCAAGGCACAACAGACCAACACAGAGTAGCCCTTGAAATCCATTCCACATCCAGATTCTAACACACTGTAATGATATTCAGGTGAGACATTTTGACTTATAATAAGCAGCATAATTGCAACAATATATACTCTATTGTATCTGACACATTAACAAGTAATGGTCCACTACAAGAGATCTATCTCTTTTACTTTTAGATACTAAGGTCTCCATATAAGGAAGAACACACAACATGATGTGTACTCTACCCCTTTGCTTAACATTCTAGGATTAGAGAAATGGTAAGACACCATCCGAATGTGGATAGTCTTCATCTATAATTAATAAGGTGATACTCGACCTTAGTGGACGTTTATCAGTTTAAGATTCAATTTCCCTTTCCTCATATTTGGAATCTATCTTTTGAAGAATGATGCTGCCAACTTTACAGCACTATACAGCTCACACATGAACATTAGAAGTTTAGCGGTAAGATAGCAGTTTTGCCTTTCTACCTTTAAATCCATGGATGTGTGTCCCTACCTTGAATGGGACCAACAAACCTACATGTACATTCATGGGTTACATTGTTTACCCTTATTATTTTTTCTCCAGAATGTTGGTCGTATGAGATGAGAGGCTTGTCCATTGGCTATACACCCACCACCAGAAGATCTCTGGACCTTTTATTTAAAAGGCTGATTTATCAAGCTTAAGGTGATTTAAATAATACATTTTTCTTAAGAAAGTATCTATATAAATGACTTAAGTATTTACATTGGCCTTTTCCTGTTAAATTGCAGTGATCTTCACGGTACATTACCCCTGATGAAGAGTATTAGATCTCGAAAAGCTTTGGGTTTCACATTAAACCAGAATCTTTGAAGGCAAGCGATTGTTGGTAATTCTTTTCAGGACAATCATCTGTTTGAATATTCACTTAATTGCGATATTTTGGAAATGTTCTTAAACCACATGTTTGAGTGTGCAAAGTAACATTTTGGCTAATTTCTGGGCACTGACAGTGTGCAGGGGACAGGAGTTCCAACACTTTTTGGAACGTACTCTTTTGTGCTTGACCATATTTGGCCCAGCAGAGGGTTAACTCTGCAACATTCCAACATCTGTAAGCATCTGGAACATTTTGCCAAGACATGCCGGAAGATTAAGGGCAGCCAATGAACTCCATTGTTGAGTATTAAACCAAAGAGGAGATAACTATGTAGAATATGGCATTAATGGTCTAGACATCTGTCGGGGTGGCCAAGACAAAAATGACTACATGTTGTTTGAAGGTAGGCGGCAAGCCAGTGGATTTTGTGGCATATTCAGGAGGCATAATGAGCATAATATCTGAAGACATGTGCAGATATTTGTTTGGGTGATTAAACTTGCTGAATGTGCAGATTTGTCCAGAACAATTTGATGGGGAAAAGATATTCCTCATGTGGTACTTCCATGCAACTTTGGAGTTGAAGGGACGTATTGGCGGATCACAGAATATATGCTGCAAGGAGTGGGTTCAATGTCTTGGGATGTGAGACCTAAGCGAGGCTGAAGATTGTTCTGGATTTGTGTAGCAAGTCAGGTGTAGCAGCTGTTGTCCCTGGGTCAAATCTCAGAGCTGAAGGACATCCTGTAAGTGCATAAGGAAGTTGTTTTGGACAAGTTGGGGAATCGGGGGGATTTGTCCACTGGATAAAACTGAAGCACAGAGTTCTGCCGTTGAAGAATGAAGTACATGTAGTTCGAGGGTATGGGTCCGCCGACGTATTCCATATCTGTGACAGTAATCACCACAGCTGTGCTGCTTCGGAAATTCTTTCGGCGCCTGCGTCGATGACGTTGATACGCTGTCCTTGAGGGCCTCTGTCGCGCTGACGTCACCAGATGTTATAAGTAGGACGCATGACGCCCGTAGCCTCAGTTCAGTTTTTTCCGCGAACATGTTCGCTTCAGAGATCTCGGCACGCCTCGGTTCTACTGAATCCTGTTCTTTCGGTTCTTCGAACCTGTTCGTTTGTGTATTGAAAATGATGTCTTCGGCTTCTTCCACCCCACGGTTGGGTTTTAAAAAGTGTCGGGTGTGCGGGTCCAAGATGTCGTTGACGGACAGGCACGATGCTTGCCTTTGGTGCCTCGGGGAAGACCATGATACGGATGACTCTGTCGACTGCCAGTCGCTTACATCGAAGGCCTTGCAGGAGCTTAAGAAGAAGCTGTCGGTGGGTATGGTGGCCAAGCCCCAGAAGTCGCGATCCGCTGGACTTTTGATGGACGATTTGAGGGGCGACTCTCCGCATCGTCGTCGTGAGTCCGGGGGGTCTCGGTCCAGGAGTCGGTCTCGCCATTCCTCTGCCTCTTTGAGGCACTCACGGAAGCGCCATCACAGGTCGCCTTCCCCGTCCTCATCCGAGGACTCTGCCCGTCGACGGGTTGCTTATCCCAACAAGCATTCCACTCCAGAGGAATGGGATTCCTTCCGAAAGGAGCTGATGGCGATTTTTCAATCGCAGGACGCCGGCCGTGACCATGCTACAGACCTGCTAGTCCGCCTTCGGGCTCGAGCGGTCGTCACGACCACCGGGCGCCTTCGAAGTCCCGGCCGGACAAGGATGGTCGCTCTAGACATGCCCGTTCCAAGTCCTGGTCCTCGACGCCCTCAAGACCGCGTGAGCCTGTGGAGTCTTTGAGGAAGACATCGACGCCTGCAGCGCCGAGGTCGTCAAGGGTCTCTCTCGAGGCTCCGCCTTCGAGGAAGTCGTCGACACCATCAGGGCACAGGCCGTCGAAGGACACGCTCGGAGCTCCACCCTCGAGGCCTGTGTCAACGCTGTCGAAGTTGTCGGCGCCTCGCTCGACGTCGACCCCGATTCCGTCGATGCCTTTCGAGGTTGCTTTGTTGGAGGTACCCAGTGGCACGGTGGAACCCCCCAGAAAGGCTCTGGCCAAGGCTAAGCATGTCTTTGTCCCTTTTTCTGTGCCCTCTTTCCGACCTCTGGATTTTATTTCTGAGGGGGATGAGAGATCTGAGGAAGGTTTGGTTCCTGAGGAGGTGCCTGACGAGATTTTGTCTGGTCAGAGCCAGATTGAAGACCTGCGTCATTCACTGCACAACGCCAGTGGTCTGGACACCTCTCCGGAGGTGGAGTTCTGTCGGCCTGAGCCTGTCGGGGATACCCTACCATCCCTCCTGATAGGGACGACAAGCGTTTTGATGGCTGGGCGAAGAAAGTGTTTTCTTCAGGGGGTATGGCTTTACAGGCAGCCAACTCCGTGTGTGCCTTGCCACGTTTCACACACACTCTGTGGAACTGTATTTCATTGGAGGCTGAACATATTCCCGAAGGGGAGGAATGGGATAGTTTTCTTGCTATTGTACAGGATGGCAAGGATGCCATGTGTGAGTCCATTCGGTCTTGTTTGGACATGGCAGATTATGTCAGCTGTCCATGGTGGCGAGCACCGTAATACGCAGGTTTGCGTGGTTGCGAAAGTCGGTGTTTGCTCCTGATGTGCAGGCCTGGCTCCTCAACATGCCCTTTGATGGTGAACATCTTTTTGGCAGCAAGGCTGACAAAAGCCTTGAGAGTTTGCAGACCTCCAAAGCTGCAGCGAAGCCATTGAGCGCTGCAGTTCACCAACCTCTGCCTTTTCATCGTAGGAGACAGCAAAGGAGGGGAGGTTCCTTTCGATATTATTCATCCTTTAATAAATCGAGAGGAGCTGCAAGTCAAAGGGGCCACCGTAGGAGTGCCAGAGGTGGAAAACAGGGTACTTGAGGTGCCAAGGCTGCTCGGGCAGTTGCCTCTTTGCCCTCGGGCACTGCCGCAGCTGCTTCAGCTCAGTCATGAGGCCATGTCCCATGGTTCGCCAGTTGGGGAAGGCTGGCGCAGCATCTTGTAGAGTGGCGTGCCATTACCTCAGATGTGTGGGTTCTGGAGATCATAGCCCACGGCTACTGTCTTCCTTTCCGGCAGAGGCCTCACAACAATCCACCAGGGAATCTCTCGTTGAAGAGTCCGTATCCGCTCCTTGCGCAGGAAATTCAATCCCTGCTGGAGAAAGGCCCCATAGAACTGGTGCCTGTAGCGGGGAGGAACAAGGGATGGTATTCCCCTTATTTTTTTATTTCAAAGAAAGACGGGGGATTGAGACCCATCATGGACTTGCGTGGTTTGAACAAGCTCCTTAGGAAGGACAAGTTCAAGATGGTTACTCTTTCTCAAGTCCTCCAGGCCCTTCAACTTCAGGACTGGTTGGTGTCTCTCGACCTCAAGGATGCTTATTTTCATGTGCCGATCCATCCAAAGCGCAAGAAGTACTTGAGGTTTGCGGTTGGCGACTCGCACTTTCAGTTTCGGGTCCTGCCGTTCGGATTGACCTCCGCCCCAAGGGTCTTCACCAAGCTCATGGTGGTGGTGGCAGCGTATCTCAGGAAAGCGGGATTCATGTCTACCCCTACCTGGACAATTGGTTGATCAGGGCGTGCTCTCCCGAGCAAGTCCTGGATCATCTGTCCGTCACCTGCCACTCCCTTCACAAGCTGGGCTTCTCCCTCAACTTGAAGAAGTCCCATTTGACGCCATCCCGGCGGCTCCAGTACATCAGAGCAGTGCTCGACACATCCCTGGGGCAGTGTTTTCCTCCCCAGGTGAGGGATCATCACATTCAGCAGATGGTGCACAAGTTTCAACACGCCCAGAGTCTCCCGGCGTTCGGGTTCTTGAGGTTGCTCGGCCTCATGGCATCCTGCATTCTTCTGGTGCGGGAGGCCAGGTTGCGGATGAGATCTCTGCAGTGGGCCCTCAAGGTGCAGTGGTCGCAGTCCTCCGGCAGGATGTCGGACCCAGTTCAGGTGCCGCCCTCGGTAGCCCAGGACTTTCTGTGGTGGGCTGTCGAAGGCAATCTGATAAAGGGGGCTCCG
This sequence comes from Ambystoma mexicanum, assembly GCF_040938575.1. Lineage (NCBI taxonomy): Eukaryota > Metazoa > Chordata > Amphibia > Caudata > Ambystomatidae > Ambystoma > Ambystoma mexicanum. The sequence goes on along the minus strand of NC_090930.1, from coordinate 1,018,202,270 downwards.
TTTTGGCTACACTGGCCAGAGGCGACGATCGTGACGGACGCATCCCTCACGGGATGAGGAGCTCATGCCAACGAGTTGACAGTCAGCGGTTGTTGGTCTCCGTTGGAGTCCAGACTCCATATCAATCTGTTGGAGCTGCGGGCTGTCAGGCTTGCTCTGAAGGCCTTTCTGCCGACTGTGCAAGGAAACAATGTCCTGATTCTGACGGACAACACAGTGGCCATGCACTACCTCAACAAAAAGGGGGGCACAGGGTCACTTCCTCTGTGCAGGGAGGCGATGCAGCTTGGGTTCTGGGCCATCCAGCAGGAAATTTCGATCTCAGCAGTTCATCTGGCCAGAGACGAAAACGAGACGGCGGACGCTCTGAGCAGGCAGAGCGCAATCTCTCACAATTGGGAGCTGGCTCAGGAGATTCTTCTGGAGATCTTCGCCCTTTGGGGGACCCCTCAGGTGGATCTCTTCACCTCCAGTGACAACTGGAAGTGTGAAAGGTTCTGCTCACGGGAATTTCCTCCAAAAGGAGCCTTAGGAGACGCGTTCGTGGTGGAGTGGTCCTTCCCACTGCTGTACGCGTTTCCTCCAGTCCCCGTCATCCCGCAAGTGCTGCGGAGGTTACGGAGGTTCGGTTCCCGGATGATCCTCATTGCTCCGGCTTGGGCTCAGAGGACGTGGTACCCGGACCTTCTCGACTTGTCCATCTGCCCTCCACGTCGTCTTCCCTACCGAGACGACCTGCTCTCAAGGGAGGGGGGTCAGGTTCTCCATCCAGAGGTCAGATCCCTCAACCTTCACGCTTGGCTTCTGAAAGGTTGAGGCATAAGGATTGGTTTCTCCCTGAAGACGTGATGGAGGTGTTGCTTTCGGCCAGACGGCCGGCAACAAAGTCCCTCTACCGTTGCCGTTTGAGAAAGTTCTGCAACTAGTGCAAGGTTAAGAATGTGGATCCTTTTTCATGTGACATTCCTGTGGTTCTGTCTTTTTTGCTTTCGTTGGCCCACAGGGGCCTGCCAGTGGGTACTGTTAAAGGTTACCTGGCGGCACTATCTATATTTAAGCGCTCGTCTGGGGAGTGTTCTTATTTCAAAATTCTGTTAATTTCTCAGTTTCTCAAAGGACTTACTAATGTGTTTCCGCCGTCACCTTTCCAGGTGCCTGGTTGGGATTTGAACCTTGTTCTGAAATTCCTTATGGGTGCTCCGTTTGACCCTTTACATTCTTGTCCTTTGAGGCTGTTAACCCTTAAAACTGTGTTTTTAGTTGCGGTCAATTCCACTCGCAGAGTGAGTGAGTTGCAGGCACTTTCAGTTAAGCCATCCTTCACTGTTTTTCATAAGGACAGGGTTGTCCTTAGAGTTTGTCCTTCCTTTCTTCCGAAGGTGGTGTTGGAATTTCATTTAAGCCAGAAGGTTGTTCTTCCGTCATTTTATCCTCCTCCCCATCCTGGTAAGGAAGAGGAGAGGCTCCATAGGTTGGATCCTAGGAGAGCTCTAAGTTTCTACATTTCTCGCATGTCCCGGGTCAGAGTGGACGATCAGCTCTTTATTGGTTACGCTGGAAGGCGTTTGGGACAAACTGTTACTAAGCAGACTTTGTCTAGATGGTTTATCTTGGCAATTTCTGAATGTTACCGCTTGGTGAGTAAGGACCCTCCGCTAGGCTTATGGCCCCATTCTAGTAGGGGTATGGCTGCCTCTACTGCCCTGCAGAGGGGTGTTCCTATTCGTAACATCTGTGAAGCAGCCACTTGGGCTTCGGTCCATACTTTTGTATGACACTACTCCCTATATTCTATCCATGGGCAGGATATGGCCTTTGGCAAGGTGGTACTTTACTCTGCAATTTGATTGGGCATTCTAAATTTCTATATTCTAAATTCTTTTTCCCTCCTCCATACGTTGGTACTGCTTTGGGAGTCTGTCATAGATATGGAATACGTCGGAGGACCCAATCCCCCAATCCCCTCCAAGAACAAGTTACTCTCTTACCGGTAACGTTATTTTGATGGGATGGTCCAACGACAATTCCATATCGCTCCCTCCCTACCTGCCCCGCTACAGAATTTCTTATGCGATTGCAGCTTACGTTTCCGCAAGGCTTTCTGTGGTCATACTGCCAGAAGATTGGTGCCCAACGTTCTGGGAAAAAACTACAACTGAGGCTACGGGCGTCGTGCGCCCTACTTATAACATCCGGTGACGTCGGCTCGACGGAGGCCCTCGAGGACAGCGTATGGACGTCATCAACGCAGGACGCAGACGCCGAAAGACTTTCCGAAGCAGCAAGCTGTGGTGATTACTGTCATAGATATGGAATACGTCGTCGGACCATCCCATCGAAAGAACGTTACCAGGTAAGAGAGTAACTTGTTCTTCCCTTAAGTGTTCAGAAGGAATTGGCGGCACATCTGGACCACATGGCAGAAGGTGGCAGAATTGAACCGATTGAGTCCTCTGGTAGGCTTTCCACAGTAGTAAGGGAGAGAAAAAGTAATAGTGGCATTTGTCTGTGTGTAATTTTAAGAGGAATAAATGCATCAATTTAGGTGGATTGTCACCCATTGCTGAAATTGAAAGATCTGCGAGCCAAGATGAGGGATGCTAAATTCTATTTGACATTGGATTTGAGGGCCGCATAGAATCAGATTGTTGTACATCCTGATTCACGTCAATTGACTATCTTTGTGAGAGCAAATGCAGTGTTCCAGTTTGAGGATGCTACTTGGACTGGGGCCAGTCTCTTAGGGATTTCAATGAATGATGCATATAATGTTCAATGGAATGGTTGGGGTAGTAGCATTTGATGATATCCTTTGACTTTTTGGACATACATTTTATGAGCATAACGAAGTTCTTTGGGAGTTGTTGGTGAGGTGTAAGGAGAGGGGAAACACCTTTCAGAAAGAGAAATGTGTTTTTAAGGCTCCAGTGAAATACCTGGGGCATGTAATCTCATCAGAATGGGTGAGGCTTCTGGGATTGGTTTGTGACTGATATAGAGCAGACGCATAGACCCCAGGACAGGAGCAGTTACCGCTTAACCGAGTGCTATGCTAGGTCTGTGCAAAAATATGTGACTGACTGAGCCCTTGAGAGACTACTGCAGAAGGTTGCAAAGTATAAATGGAGAGAGGGGAAGGGGCAAATCTTCCATAGTATGAAGGAAGACATAGCTGGAGCCCCCATCCTGAGAGACACTGTGACCAAGATATCAGTGGATTTCCTTGGGCCAATGGAGATGCTAGGTCTGAATGAACGTTACACGCTCGTGGTTATTGATTATCATTCCCAGTGCTATGGAGGCATAGTTCTCGTCAGTGCCAAGCACTATTGCGATTATTAGGTTTTTGTGTTGCTTGTTTGGCTGAGAAGGGCTGCCAGAGACATTGGTGGCAGACAGCAGGGTTTAGTTTACTTCAAGGGACGTGCAGTTGTTTTTGTTTAAGTTTGGTATTAAACACTGGAGGACAGAGTTGTACGATCCCAAAGCTAATGGTTTGGTGAAAAAGGCCAATAAAATGATTAAGGGGTGCATCCAGTGGGCTGTGACGAATCAAGTGCCTGTTCATGAGGTGATAAGGGATATGTTGTGCTCTTATATCACTGCACCACACCGTGGTGGGGTCTTGCCCTTTGAATTTGTGTGGGGGTAAGAGAGCCACATCCAAATTAGTGCCCGCATGGATAAGCCGACTGGTTTATGCAGATGCCACTCAGAAGGTGACTGAGGGACTTTGTGAGGAAGTTCTGAGATTGCAGTGGATGAATAAGTTGTGTTATAATTATGTGACGTAACTACAATTCAGAGAGGGTAATGTCCTTTTATAGTTGCAAGGGGGAATCACAATACTTTGACTCTGATAGGGTTACTGAGATTAGCCCAAGCGCTGTCAGGCTTTGTGATGGTAGATGTTGGAACAGGAATAATGTGGTTAGAGGTAGGAAAGTGCAGACAGAACAGGGTGGTGTATGGAGGAAGGAGGATGATCATGTTAAGATGAATAATGGTGAGTCTGTTAATGGGAGTGCTGCAAGTGGAGGTTACAGGCAGGTGCTCAATGCCTAGCTTACTTGGGAAGAGATGATGGATTGCGACTCGAGTCAGTACCATGGTGAGTGTGAGACCAATGGCAGAGGTGAGGTTCTTTGGGGTACAGCTATAGATGAATTGAACATGGTTGTGATTAGGACCAAGCAGTGCACCAGAGAACACTTTATAAACAATGCAGATTTACCGGACAAGTTTGGAACTGATCTATGTTATGTTTACTTGTATGCTTTTACATTTTCTCAAGAAGCTGCTGTTATTGTTAATGTGGATGTTATTGCTGCTCTGTTTTGTGAAAATGGGAGATGTGTCATAGCAGGACTTATGTTTTCCATGGCGAGTGACACACAACCATGGCGTGCACCATGGAACGCAGGGGGAAGGAATGTTGGAGGGACCCACCTGTGTCAGACACCATTCTTGTACCCATCATGGTCCTTATTCCAATAAATACTTGCATGATCACCCAAAGGCATTGCTTCATCTTGCCCACCTCATTCTGCCAAGCTGATTGCACAGAAGGCCCCAAGATGAGCTCCAGCCTGGCACCAAGCAGCATCTATATGATGGAAATGCCAGCGGGCACTGAGAAGTTGCAGTCACAGTGTAAAATGAACTCCTGTTGGAGGCAGGATACTGGTTGACGGGGCTTGTTATATCAAGTAAAGTGGTGATTACTCTCAATAGTCATGGTGGCCAGTAGGTGGAGGGCGCAGGCTCACCCCTCACTTTGTTGACCCCCTTGGGGCAGAATTTTGGTGCACCTTAGGTGATAGCTGGGTGCCAGCGGAGTGGATGATGCAAATGAGTACCCTTGCTTCATTAACCCAAGTGTACCTTAATACAGACAAAGCTAAACTTCTTAGGCAATGTTGATGTTTGCCATTCTCTCAAAGTTGACATGCACCAGATAATTCGGTTCCATGTGATTTCATTGCCTGCTTTTACATCGCCAGGCTTTTAAACGTGCACATTCCATCGAATGTGGTCATTGTTCATTTATGTTTTGGGGGGGTCCCCCCAAACCCCCACCCACATTTATTTTTTACTATTGCCCACCCGCCCAAGCCCTTATCTGCCCTTTCCCACCCCCCCTTAAAAATTTTGATGAGAACATACGATGTAATGTGCACGTTTAAAAGCCTGGCGATGTAACAGCAGGCGATGAAACAACGTTGTACCGATAATTCTCCTAGTAAGGTTATATCATGATCCCCTCCTGGTGAGGAAGGGCCACTAAAAAGGTTAGGGCCTTAATACATATTTGTGGGGATACTTTACGACCTGTAAGAAAGCCATGGTATCACAAGTTAGGCACTGACACAAAAGAGGCAAGTTCACCAGAGCTTTATTAAAGTTTTCAATGGGGTTGGAAACTTCCTATCTTGCCCTAAGGCAGGTGTGAGCTCTGGGCTTTGCTGGCCTGACTTGCCTAACCCTTGTTAGTGGATATTGGTTGTGTCTATAGTGGTTTGTCATTACTTGCTCTTGGTTGTTCTTATGGGTAATCATTGTTACTCCTAGTCACCTCTTCTATGTCCTAGTGGTATGTGTAAATGGGGAGGGGGAGTTGTGTTTCTAATAAGAAATGGCTGATGACTTTAGCCTGCTCTTTCTCACCTCAGGACTACAGTGATTTGTACAATATAGACAGAGTGGTGTTCCTAATTTCTTCTGATGGGGAATATCAGGGTAATGAATGGGTGGTTGTTCCTTGCTTCTCGTCTCGTTGGGATACTGTGTTATACCCAGGGTACTGCCCTGGCAGAGCCCCAGACTCCCCTACCCAGGTGATCCTCCCACTCTGGTCCACCCCCAGGATTGGGATCTGAGAGCGATGGCCACCTGAATAGAGGATTCCCGGGGTCTGCCTGGGAGAATATCCCTAGGTTTCTCACAGACCCATGGGCAGAACTTTGAACTATAAGCCTTACTTGCCTGCAGCAAACTCGCGGAAGGGTTGATGATTGCTTCTGATGAGAACATGAAGGAACTCATCAAACAGATCCAAAGTTATGATGAAGTTTTCCTTGGCAATAAATGGGAAAATCCTTTGGAGGGGTTCCATTTTTAAGTGGTTAGTCTCAATAAATGTGTTGACCCTCATCAAGTCCCGCAGCTGCCAAAAATCCTCTGATTGTCAGAGACCATAAAGATGTTGGCCAGCTAGAACATGGCAAATGGCATTCTTCGTCGCCACCTCCCTAATACCCCTGACAAAGTCTTCCTCTACCATGCTTTTTCAGGACTCGGTGTGAGACGTGTCCATCAGAAGAGGAAGAGACTTGAACTCTATCACATAGCATTCTCGAATGGCCTTCAAAACCCCTCAATCGGAAGTGATTTATGCCTAGGTCTTGATGAAATACTGAAGACAGTCTCCCACCAGAACATCTCGATTTGGCATAGTCCGGAACGATGCACCTTTTGCTGTGGAACAGGCTATGATTGGGCTTCCCTCCTGACCTGGTATACATAGGTCCTGAGAAACATCTCTTTTTTGAAGATGGTCGGAAGGCAACACTACTTGCGGCAGGAAGCTTTCCTTGATTCTTCAATGCTACTGCCTGCGTTTTCTCTTTGAAGACCCAATAAACCCACTCCTCCAGCTGATCCCTCAAAAATGTGCTTTCCTGGAAAGTGCACTCGTAGGGCGTAATTATGAGTTCGGCAGTATTCCCTCTAGACACACACACGCACACATGCATACAAATGGGAATATTTATTTATTTGTGTACGTGTAGTCAAGTGGCTTTGTATATACATAACCGTGATCAGACAATAAAAAAAAAGATTATAAAAAGGGACAAAATATGTGACATCAGCACAACATTAACACAACAACAGCATTTACAAGAAGAGCCTCTAGGTCAATCATAGCTTTAACTGGAATCCATATCAAATTACCTTTAAAAAGGAGATTGCATCGAAAATCAGCATTGCAAAATCTTAAAAATTGTGACACATTTCAGATAAAAAATTACCATATAAAAGATTAGATTTGAGTTAAAACCATCTAAAAATTCTAGCCAAAGCAAAGACAGATCAGTGCAATTAAAATCGTTGCTCAAGGCTTTCAAATAGTGTTCTCTGATTTGGGATAAGCTCTCACAGGGTTTTTATGTCACCAGAACCACATAAGCGGCATACGTGCTCAAGGTGTGGAATACCTTGACGTGCTCCATCTGTTGCGCTTGCCTGACTTATAGTGAATTTTAACAGGAGGTATTTTCTCATCGGGAATGCGACATGATATGCGGTTTCGCCTGTTTTCGGGTAATATAGTTGCAGAAGGGACTGCTATGGAGTTTAGTATATAAGGTCACCAGATGTTATTTACTGGTCATGTACAATTTGTATTTCAATTTAGGTATCACAAGATGGGTATCACCCTCCCGTGATGGTGATATACACCCACTTTTCCATTCCGGGTATACAGTCAGCAGCCGACCCAAAGTTCCCATTGATTTGGTTTGTGAAGTTCGACATAAGCATGCATAAAGTCTACCATCATTGTTCTGTTATTTAATAAGTGGAGGTGTTCGTATGATCTAGCCACTTTGAGGTAGAAGTCATGCTTGACCCCTTTCAGTTCACATTCGAGATATAAGTATTCAATCGGCAGAGCGTGCAGCATTCGAAATAGTTTCCGAAGTGCTGAACTTTCGAAGCTCTTAAGTTGCGGTACATATCGGTGGCCCCATACTTCGATGCCATAGTACAAGATTGCAAGTATGTTTGCCTGATACAGCGTTAGCACTGTTGCAATGGAACAACCACCCTGCCGTCCGTTAAAGAGGTTAATTGCACATATAGCCTTATTACATTTAGATGTGGAGAGAACCAAAGGACCTCACACAAGAAAGAACTGCGCCACACTTGTTCCTTATGAAAAGATATTTTTAGTCTTCAAATTCACACAAAAGGAAATTAAAATAACAGTGCCCTTTTGGGATAACACATGTTTCAACACAGCAGTGACTTTATCAAATCAGGGCTAATTTATGTCTAAACAGTTTTAATTTGTCATTTAAAATGAGAAGAAAAATAAATAAAATCACAGAAACCGAAGGGAGGGGTATCGGGATGGTGGGTTAGGAATTTGCGGAAACAGGAAAAATAAATGAACATAAGATCAGATTTGTAATCACCAAATGTTGTGCATTGTTCGCTGCATACTGCCACAGTGGCTGAGTTCAAATAGTAAAAAGACATTTAGATGTGGTCTTAGACGAATGAAGAGACCAGTTTAGCGTGTTTTAAATGCGGTCACACATTCCAGAGGACTGCCTTGAGTTTGCATTTAATACTCTTACTAGCTGGGCGGATAGGTGAGAAAATCATGGTGTTTGTTTTCTCTATATTAATAGACAAGCCATTAACGTGAGAGAATTCACTCAACGCGGTAATCAGAGATGTAGTCCTCTTGGGGTGTAGTCCATTAAGAGAAAGTCATCAGCGTAGTCCAACCTAGTACGCTGAGTGTGAATATTGTCACCGCATATGGTGTGTATGCACTAATTGTAATGGTCTGCATGTGTCAGTCATATGTTACTTTAAGTTATTCCCCATTTTGGAGGCCCAAAGGTCTGCAGAAAGATCATTAACATTCTTTTGCATGGCAATGACTACCGCTCTGCAAAAGCAGGTGAGTGGAACAGTTACAAGCCTGTAACTCAGAATTTGGTGGACTGGTAGAACATCCGGTATTCTAAAATGACTGGGAGCTCATGTTTAGCTATAGGATAGAATAAAAATCATGTGTAAAATGGATGTATAACATTTTACGCACTGATTTTTTTTCTCTCCACATTTTCATTCATTTGTATGATTGGTGGGGCATGGAACATAATATCCGGAAGGGACTACTTGGGCTCGCCTTGAAGCCCGATGGAGGTTAAGAAGGTCTGGCAAAGATGGCTGCCTCACCAGGACGTGGGAGAATGTCGAGAGATCTCTCGCAAGATTTCCCACAAGGCTTCAAAAGGCTACAACGCCCAGCACTGTTGCAGGAAGCCTACCTGGAAGGACCCGCGACCCGTGGGGAGCCATCAGCCCCACCCAGACAACCCTTAAGGAGAAGAATGAGAAGAGAGTTAAACAAGGAGGAACGACGATAGGAGAGCTGAACAAGAAATAGGAGGAAGGAAGATCGAAAAAGCAGAAGAACGAACAACTGACATCAAGAGTTACTTCAAGTTGCTGTTGTCTGCTTGCGTTCCGCGCGCTCGCTCACATCCAGTTGGCATTTCGTCTCTAGCAGCCTGGTTGGTACTGCGGACCTACAGTACAAGAGAAGAGAAGGCACATGGTTAGCATCCAAGAGGGCCGCCTAGATTGGGTCTCTCACTTAAGAACTCACCTAGTAACCGCAAGTTGTCATGTAGTGTGGCACTCTCTGCCATGCTCCACCGCACAGCACTTGCCAAAGGAAAGAACAGAGACATGAGTCTCTAAGGACATGTGTACTCCAGAAACATTGTACATACAGACATTGTCAAAACCTTTGGCACATAACAGTTTTGCGCTCGCAGTCCAGGTGCTGCTAAACTCTCCGCCTAGCACACCAACCCAGAGGAGTGTGTGAACTCTGTAGCCTCCATAACCACTTGGACTCGGGGCCATTACTGGTCAAGACCAGGAAGTGACAGTCCCCGGATCGCAGAAGCTCTTGAGAGGGAGGAGTCGCCATCCCAACAAAACAGGTACACGATGCACAAAGGGAGGTGGATGTAGCGAGACAAGGCAAGAAGGTGCTGAGGCAACAGCAGTGTCCTTTTGATGGCTAGGTCCGGCCCTGCTGAGTAAGGGGAACCGCACACACGCCAACAAGAGGCAGCTGGGAGGTAACTGCACCATCCCTCCTCCACCAAACCGCACCTTGTTGGTTGGGTTAGTAGGCAACCCCAAGGGAGGGGTTTGGTGCAGGCAGTCTGGCAAGAGCACCAGGTTGAGGCGTCCACGCGTCCCCAGGAGCTGCAGAAACAGGTAGGACGTTACACATGTTCATGCTCGGGTATGTAGCCTGGATTCCTGTTGAATTTACCTGCTTTTTTACACAAGCAAAAAGCAGACAGATTCGTCCATTTTAAACGGTGCCACGCTATGCATAAACGGCAGGCAGCATTTACTCAGCTTGCACTGCAAAGTGCAAAAAGGAAGCATAAAGCAGACCCTCCAGGTTATCACGATTTTGCGATCGTTCAAAATGCAGCGGAAAAACGTCACTTTTTTAAAAGACGTGAAAAAGGGCAGCTTCACGCAGCTTTTTTTGCCGCAAGTTATGAAATGTGCTAACTCATCTCATGACTTGTGCCAAAAAAAGCAGAAGCCCAATCCACAAAGGGCATCTGAATGGGTGCGTCTTCTATGGCTCCATTCACAAGGCCTTTTTCACCGCTTTGCGCATTTGCGCAAATCATTGCATGTTCTGTGCATTTAAAAGTGCTTCCTGAATTCATAAACAGGAAGAGCTTTTAAATGCGCAGAAAAATAAGGTTAATCCCACGTGCCTGTTTGGAATGGACGCAGGTGTTGCATATTGCATGACCTAGTCTTTGCTGAGCCGGTCGTGCAATTTATTTAAGTGTTACAGCAAAGGTATGAACCACTGTTGTCTCACTTGCACTTCTATTCCTCAGACAGGAATAGATTTTTTTTGTTGCATAACATTTTACAGTGAGAGGCGCTTTATGTGCCTTTCACATTGAAATGTGCTCCCAGCACCTACTTGGGTGCTGGGAGCATGTAGAACATTAGTGTCGGGAGAGCACTCCTGACACTAATGTATTCAACGAGGCTGGCCAGCACATCATTTGTGCTACAGCTCAACCACCTAGAAATGCGCAGGTCACCTTTGAGAATAAGGTGACCTGCACATTTCCAAAAATGGGACATCTAAAATAGCGCATCCTCTGCTACATTTATCATTGCCCCATTTTTTGAAAAACTGGCCCAAAATCAACATTAAGGGGGAAGTGGAGAGATGGGAACAATGGGCCCATTGGGCAAGAAAGCACAGGTAGAGCAGTGAGCCAGAGGGGGAATCAGCGGGCAAGAGAGCAAGGAGGGAGTTGTAGGCCAGAGGTGGGGCGGTGGACCAGAAAGCAGAAGGAGCTACAGGCTAGAGGCGGATCTGTAAGCCAAAAAGCAGAGAGGGAGTGGTTGGCCAGTAAGACGCAGCGAGCTGTAGATTGGGAGCAAGGATAGGGAAAGAGTGCGATAGAATGGGAGAAAGGATGCAAGATGGAGTAGGAACAAGAAAGAATGTAGGAATGTAGATTTCAGGAGGAACTGGGGAGCGTAAGATGTGCATTGGGAGCATGGTTGAGAGTGTGGCGTGGACTGTGAAGTGTGCGTTGTGACTTGACAGTGTGACAGATTATCGAGTATGCACATGGCTGGCAGAGTGAGAAGTTTGAGAGTGTAATTGGTGAGTGTGGGGTGAGTGGGTGTTTGCAGGATTGTAGAACATAGCGGGAGAATAGTTTCACCACTACAACTGATAATCATCAATAAAGTTAATAATATAAATAGGCATGCACATTCAACCAAACATGTAGAGCAAAACAAACATTGTTCTGTCAAGCCAAGGACATCTAAATGAATACAAATGTTGCAAATAATGACAGCCTAGCTCTCTTGAAGCCTTACAGACTGCCTCTTTCTTCCAACGTGTCAATCTTACACCCTCCAGTCAATATAAAATGGGCATAAGCAATGCTGCAGTAAATGCAATTTTGTGCCGCTAAATGTGCTGTTTCATGCCGGAAAAGATTCAATTCCATGCCACAATATCATAGAATTAAAGGCTATTTGGCTAGCCTTGTACACTTCCCTTTTGCACTTGAGAGTACAAATGCAAAACATTGCCCTGAATGGATCTGTTTGCATTAAATTGCAAATGTGCGAACTTGACAAATGTGCTCCTGGATGTTTACCACTGCTGCCAAACTCCTTATTGGACACTAGCAGTTACCATTTTATTGACTCATTCTGGAAGTCCCTCAAGTGTGAGTGCCAGTTCACCACAACTGATGCTGTTGTGTATCGACTGTCTTGACTGTCTTGACTGTCGTGTAGGCAGAAGAAACCTCTGTCCACAAGTGTCGCACAGAGATAGTCCAAACCACTCTCTGTACGACCTTTGAGGCCACAGGTGGGAGATGTTCTTCCGGAGATGCAGACCGCTGGGAACCCCTGGGCCACTGTAAAGAAACACCGGTTAAGTACTTAGCCAGAACAACATCCACAAACCAATCAACAAGAAAACGGAAAGGTCTTACCAAGGGTTGACAGTAGAGGTACAGTTGAACCTATTGAGGGGTTCCGGGACCCACCAGTGTCTCCCTCCCAGTAGTGGGTGGAAGCTCAGGAGGATATATGGAGGTCCGAGGGCCCACCTGTAGTTGGAATCCGAACAAGAAGTCCAAGAAACGTAGTGCCAAGGAGTGTAACAGAATGGAAGTCCAGAAAACAGTTTGTGATCCGTAGCAAGAGTTCCAAATCCAAGGGTCAATAATCAGGGGAATCCAAAACAGTGCGTGAAACAATCCGAAGTCTGTTTCCACAAGATCCAAACCAAAAGCAGACGTAGCGCTCAACAGTGTCCAAGGTAAACAGCTGTGAAGCACTGAACACTGTGATGCGAGTGTTTAAATAGTGGCGCTACAAATGTTTTGTGGTCACGTGACCAGCACCCACATCACGTGATCGAGTTCCAGCAACACGTGAGCGGGACGCGCTGGTCACGCGACGTGGAAGCAGGAAGCGAGGCAAATCTCGCAGCCGCCACGGAATATGCCAATGAAACTGGCGTCCTCGGAGCCAGGCGAACCGCTGACACAATCGCCCTGGCATATCGGGGGTCGCGGAGAACACACGTGGGTCCCGGATCCGGGTAAGTGGATGGGCAAGAGTAAGGGTGAGGGGATCAGAGGTTTGGGGAGGGACACTAGAGACATTGAGAATCCCGTGGGATGTGACAGAGCCCCCACGACCCTATGGGCAAGAAGGATTGTCCCTATGAAAACGCGCCACCAAGCACATAACACTGACATCAACAGCGGGCACCCAGGACCTCTCTTCAGGCCAAAACCCAGACCAATCCACCAGGTATTGAAGGCGACCCCTACAGAACGAGAACCCAAAATACCAGAGACCTCAAAAACATTGGGAGAAGACAGGGACACCGGGGCCACCGGAGCACGTAGCCGAGGAGGACCGGGGCAGGGCTTGAGGAGGGAAACATGGAAGACCGGGTGAATCCGCCAGGACAACGGGAGAGCAAGACGAAAGGCCACAGGGTTGATGACTTGGGTGAGCATGTAAGGACCCACAAAGCGAGGTAGGAGCTTGCGACAACCCACTAGTCGTAAGTGGCGGGTAGACAACCAGACGCGGGAACCCACTGGATACGACAGGGCCATCACCCGTCTTTTATCTGCCTGAGCCTTCATAGACGCTTGAGCCTCGAGGAGGTGAGCCGTGGTCTGAGCGTGGATGGAGGACAGGTCCCTAGCACAAGCGGTAGCAGCAGGGGTGACGGAAGATGGCCTGTCAAGGAAGGGTAGGACACGGGGATGCTGCCCATAGAACACATAGAACGGGGAGAACCCGGTGGATGAATGTTCAGCGTTGTTGTAAGCGAATTCTGCGAGGTACACCACCCTCAACCATGATGCCTGTTGTTGCAGGGTCAGGCAACGTAAGTACTGTTCAAGGGTCTGATTGAGCCTCTCAGTCTGGCCATCCATCTTGGGGTGGTATGCTGAGGAGAAGCGCACGTCAATGCCCAGTAGTCCGGTTAACGAACGCCAAAAGCGTGACGTAAACTGAGGACCCCTGTCAGAGATGATAACCGATGGCAATCCGAAGAGACAAAAAACACCCTCAAAGAACAGTCTAGCCAGCGCAGGAGCGGAGGGGATGACCTTGCAGGGGATAAAGCGAGGCATCTTGGAGAAAGAATCAATGACCACCCATAAAAGTGTCAAACCCTGGGGCCCGGGGTAAATCAGTGATAAAATCCATTGTTACAGTGTGCCAAGGTCTGGGAGGGACGGGCAAAGGAAGCAGGAGGCCTACTGGACGACCTCTACAATGTTTACATTGCACGCATACCGCACAGGTGTTAACATAACAATGTTTCAATAATGCTAGTGTGCGCATCTGACCGGGGTGTCCATGAATAGGGGCATCTTGGGACCATGCAAGGGCCATGTTGCGAGTTTCTGTAGTGGGTAGAAACAGACGGTCAGCAACGAACGGTAAACCGTCCTGAAACGTAAGGTCCCAGTCAGACAATTGGTCCGGGTGTAGGGTGACCCAATGCCGAATCGCTTCCAGTAAGGGCGGTGATGGGGTGCACAGACAAACCACCTTGCCGCAGTCTAGGAGGGTGTCAGGGTATGTTGGTAATGTAATCCCCCCAGGGGAACAAGATAAGGCATCGGCTTTCCCATGGGCAGAACCTCAGCGGTGTTTGATAACAAAGTCAAAAGCCACGAAGAACAAATTCCATCTGACCTGTCTGCTGTTAATGCATTTCAATGATGCCAGATCCTGTAGATTTTGATGATCAGAATACGCTGTGACCTGGTGTTTGGCACCTAAGAGATGGTGTCGCCAAACATGGAAGGCGTCCATGACTGCCAGTAGCTCCTTTTCGGTCACTGTGTAATGGGATTCGGCATCAGTAAACTTGCGGGAGTGAAAGGCCACGGGGTGAAGCCGACCGGAGGTGGGACAGACTTGTGACAATACTGCGCCCAAGGCAAAAGAGGAGGCATCGGCCTCCACAATGAACGGTAGTTCTGGGTCCGGGTGCTGTAGAACAGGGGCGTTAGTGAATGCCGTCTTTAGTGACTCAAAGGCTTGTTGGTGGGTTTCGGTCCAGAGAAAGGGAACGCGAGGACTTGTAAGAGAAGTGAGGGGAGCCACTAGCGACGAGAAGCGACAGAGCTAAAGCACTGATAAAAATTAGCAAAGCCAAGGAATGACTGAAGCACTTTCAGGGTTTTCGGAGCCGGCCAGTCTAATACTGCCTGTACTTTGGAGGAATTCATGGCCAGGCCCCCAGGCGAGATATGGAAACCGAGAAACTCCACGGTGACAGCATGGAATTGGCATTTCTCTGGTTTCGCGAACAATGAATGTTTTTGCAAGCGTGAAAGTACCTCTCGTACATGGGGTACGTGTTCTTTCAGGGTTCGGGAGAAAATCAGAATGTCATCCAGGTAGACTACAACAAAGACATCTAGGATGTCAGTGAAGATGTCATTCATGAACCTCTGGAATGTAGCCGGGGCATTGCAGAGACCAAACGACATGATGGTGTATTCGTATAGCCCATAACGAGTGCAAAACGCCGTTTCCATTCGTCCCCAGGTCGTACACGGACCAGATTGTAGGCCCCGCGAAGGTCTTATTTTGTGTAAACAGAGGCGTGAGTGAGGCGATCAAGTAATGGTGTGATCAGGGGAATGGGGTAGCGGTTTTTTCTGTGATGGCATTGAGTCAGCGGTAATCCACGGGTGGGCGTAGGACGCCTTCTTTTTTGGGAATGATGAAGATGGGACTGGATTTTTCAATGTATTGTTTTAGGGCTATGTCCTCAGTGGGGGACAGGGAATAAATCTGGCCCGTAGGAACCGTACTGCCTGGTATCGGGTCTATCGGGCAGTCGTAGGGACGGTGCGGGGGAAGCACCTCGGAGGAGCCGCGATCAAACACCCCTGCATAGTCTTGGTATTGGGCGGGAATGAGTGCAGAGATCAGTCCCACTGTATGATGTTCTCTTGATGGGATCGCAGCATCCCCTATGGTTAGATGTGCTATAGCCCCCAGAGCCTGAGCAGGTGTGGTATCGTTCGTGGTTGCAGGAAGGCAAAAGTGTTAGCATAGATCTGATTTGAAATGGACCAAGCCAGTTTTCCAGTTTATCAGAGGGTTATGCTCCTGGAGCTAGGGGATCCCCAATATGAGGTCGAATTGGGGCATCGAAATGAGGTCGAAACTCAAGGTTTCTTTGTGTGTAGCGTGAATTGTTAGGAGCATAGGAGCCGTCTGTTGTTTAATGGGCCCGGATATCAATGATGTACCATCAACCGCCTGGCCTGGTCTTAGTCAGAAGGGGCAAATTGAGAGTATGAGCAAGTGCGATGTCAATGTAGTTGCCCGTGGCCCCGGAGTCTATGATGATTGTGACTGAGTGCGAAACATTGGGTGTGGGTTGCAGAGTGGCTTACACTTGGACAGGCCTAATAAGGCCAAAAGCAGGTATCAGATTCGGGGTGTAGGAGGATTCGCCTGACCCAGTCCCCGGTTCTAGGGTCGAGCATTCCGAATTCCCGGGGTTTTGAGCTTTTGGCCGACGGGGACATTCTTTGATATAGTGGCCAGTCAGGCCACAGTAGTAGCATGCTTTGTGCACCCTCCTGTGCTCTCTCTCTGTGGGTGTAAGTGGACTATGTATGCCCCCAATCTGCATGGGTTCCTGACTGGAAATAGAGGCAGTAGGGGCGGTGGATGGTGATGGAACAGGAGCAAAACCGGCCTCGGCTCTGCGTTCTGAACACCTAGCGTCCACCTGCAGGGCCGGATCCACCAGATCATGGTAAGTAGTTGGCAAGGCGGGGACTACTGCAAGAGGAGGATATATGGAGGTCCGATTGCGCCGGGCCCATCTGGAGTTGGAATCCGAATAAGAAGTCCAAGAAACGTAGTGCCAAGGGGTGTAGCAGAATGGAAGTCCAGAAAACAGTCTGTGATCCGTAGCAAGAGTTCCAAATCCAAGAGTCAATAATCAGGGGAATCCAAAACAGTCTGTGAAACAATCCGAGGTCAGTTTCAACAAGATCCAAACCAAAAGCAGACGTAGCGCCCAACAGTGTCCAAGGTAAACAGCTGTGAAGCACTGAACACTGTGATGCAAGCGTTTAAATAGTGGTGCTCCAAGTGTTTTCCGGTCACGTGACCAGCGCCCGCATCACGTGATCGAGTTCCAGCAACACGTGAGCGGGATGCGCTGGTCACGCAACGCGGAATCAGGAAGCAAGGCCGAACTCGCAACCGCCACGGAATATGCCAATGAAACTGGCGTCCTCAGAGGCGGGCGGATCGCTAACATAATCGCCCTGGCATATGGGGGGTCACAGAGAACACACGTGGGTCCCGGATCCGGGCAAGTGGATGGGCAGGAGTAAGGGTGAGGGGATCGGAGGTTTGGGGAGGGACACTAGAGACATCGGGAATCCCGCGGGACACGACAGATGCCCTCCATCTTTTGAGTGGAGGAACAGAAAAGGCAGGCCTGATGAGGACTCCAACTGTGCAAGTATGTTTGCTAGCTGTGCCAAACACATAGCCCAATTGGCAATGGCTCTATATGATCTTTACAATCCATAAAAATATACAGCACTGTGTAGGATGCATACGTGCTACTAGGTAGTGCCAAGTGAGCACCTGCATGATTATTTAGGCCTGACTCCACTTTTTTGTCCAAAGTATCTCTAGGGGTCACTTCCTCTGCTGGCATAAAAGATTGCACCACCAAACTGGCCATCAGTAAATAAACCTGATGCCCGCTCAATGGATATAACTTTGCCATGAATCTAAGTATGGCAATTTTCTCTTTGTTATTCCATTCTCATAAACATTATTTTTCACTGAGGAAATCAAGGAAAACCCAGGGTGTGAGGTTTAATCACCATAAGTTTCCTAGGGTCATCCAAACGTGGACCCCTTGCTCACTGTGCTCGGAGAGGCACAGCTCCACCTCACTGATGAGGCCCAGCAAGGCTGAAACACGTGTCTGGGGTTGCTGTTGATACTCTTGTTCAGAAGAGAATTGCCGTAGCATTTCGGTGCTGGACTGCCCATGTGGGCGGGACAAAGGCTGATATTCAAATGGATATTTCTCTTCTGTGACAGGTACAGTGAGCTAAAGTGTGGCTGCAGACTCTTGAGTGGGTACCTTCCCAAAGAACAGGTAATTTAGCCGTGTTCGTAATCACAGAGGGGCGCCTATGACTACTTGTTCATCTCCCCACCTTATACTCCCTCCTTCTAAACCATGCCCATGTATTGCCTACCATGTTTCCACCTATCTTACTCCTAACTGTCCTCTTGTCTACTGCTCTCCTGGGGCCTCTGCATACCCTCCTGATTTGTTCCGTCCCCCTCCGTTACCTCAACCCCTCTGACTTCACCCACCCCAGACATCTCCCCCATGAGAGACCTCACCCGCTTTCTCCAGCATCTTATTCTGTGACGGAATTCCCTCTGTGCCTCTGGAATGCCAATTACTCTGCAAAGAAACGCTGTACATTGCTGACTACTTTGTCCCAATCACTCTAAACACTTTGTGATGACTGTTACCAAATCATCTACCTCTTGATACAACCACCCTCGTGTTCCACACACTGACTTTGCTGCCTTCTCCCACTCCCTCCAACTGACAAAACAGTCTGTGGTGGTGGTCTGATTATCAGCAAGGATCCACCCTCTGGCCCTATTCCTCCTGTTAATATTCCTTCTCCTTTTAACACATCTCTGTCCAACTCCTTGCTCTGGCCCATGTGACTATACTACTTGTCTACTGCCTACCTGGTGCTCTCAAGCTTTTCCTCATGTACCTCAACCTACTACTGAAACTCTCCTGTGGATGTCCTTGTTGTTGCTATGGGCGGCCTCAACCTGTCCAACTTCATGAAGGTACATGGACTGCAGCTAGACTCCACTCTGTGATCACTGCTTGGTCAACTTACCTTCCAACAAATACACTCACAACAACCCACTGTATCACAGTGTTCTTTCAAATCTCTTGACTTCTCTGATCGCTCTGTTGATGCTTCACCTTCTCACCACTCACACATCCTCTTCTCTATCTCCACCACTCCTACTCTCACTGTCCCCTCTTTCATTGACGTTCAAAGGAAAGCTCAAGACTGACTCTCTTATCCCATATCGTTACCAAGTCAGAACCACTCTCCAAGTTCTTGCTTCCTCACCTTTTATGGAACATAACACTGCACTGCCCCTTTTGACTATTGCTATCCATGTGCTACTTCACCCAATCCTACTCTGCCCTCTAATTTGGATTTTGCAAGTTCAACAGCAGCAAAGGACTGCCATGGGTCACCACTTGCACCCTGGTATGTATCTCTCCCTCCTGTTTTCCTTTCCACTTACAATTACTATATCCTAGTCCTCTCTACTGCTCTTAACTCTGCCAAATCCTCCTACTAGACTAATTTGACATCCTCCTTCTGATCACACCCTCACAAAATGTCCATGACCCTCCAGACCATGCTTGCCCCTTAACCATATCATCCTGTCTCTTCACTCAGCACGTTATTTCTCGCTTCTCTAAACAAACTAATTCTTGGATATCCTTTCCACCCTCTAGTACCTCCCCACCTCCTTCTTTCCACCACCCCATCCCCACCCTTCTCTGTCTCACGTCTCTTGTACTGCCCTACCTGAGCCTTTTCCCATCCCCAGATAAGCTAACCCATCCTGCTCTCCAATGTATCCCATTTCACCAGAGTCAAAAGGCACTCGTTCAGAATTGCCCTAGCACACCAAAATACTCGATAGTCACTTTTCATTGCATCAACTATCTTGAGGTAAACGTTCTGTGCAACTCCCTCAAATCTAAGTTTCGCAGACCACACTCCACAGAAACTGCTCTCACCCATATCTCAAACTTCTTTCCCACTCTCCCACCTCTGCTCCACCCTCTTGCTCTCTGCTGCATTTGACACTGCGGACAACACCTCCCTCCTCAAAGCACTTTCCTGCCAAGGCTTCAAAGACAACACACTCAAATGTGTGGCCTCCGATTTCACAGACCACTCCTCCATTTCAGGGAACTCCTCCCTTCTCTTTCTCCTCCCTGTTGGTGTCCCGCAGGGATCAATCCTGGGACACTCCTCTTCACTCTGAACACCGCCTTCCTGGTTAAACTCATCTTTTCCTTTTAGCTTCTCCTAGCACCACTTTGCTGATGACACCCAGATCTTCGTCTCTTTCCACTCCTTCAACCCTGACATCTTGAGAGCATCGGCAGCTGCCTCCCCGCCATCCATCGCTTAAAGGCTCTATACTGCCTGATGTAAAACTCTTCAAAGACAGACGTCACCACACTTGACTAAAGCCCGCGCCTGTCCCCTCTACTCATGTGGTTCCTCCAGCAAAGTACTCGACCTTTCCACACAAACCAACTGCAACATGCATATATCTTCACTTCATCTCTACATACTGCAATCAGGCTGGGTCTCTCTCAGTGTAAAATCACTCACTTTTAAAATGTGTACTTCTTATCTTCCAATCTATCTGTAACTTAGCCCCCAATTACCTGGTTGATGTCACAACTTGAATTCCCTTTTCCAGGAGAAAATTGCTATCCTTAAACTGATCCTATTCCATTTATATTGGGTTGCGGTTCATGAGGGCAGTGCAATGCTGCTGGTTAGACTGGTCCTAGATGCAACTGTTCATACTATTGAACATACGATCTTGAGCAAAATGGCATTCTTAGTAGTCCACAAACCCAGCAATACGCATAGCTAGTTTTTTCTTCTTAGGGTATAATACAGAAAGTACAACACAGCCCCTTCACCTCAGCTACAACTCCTTTTATCTGTTGAACTCTGCACAGGTACTGCACTCTCCAGTCATTTTTAACGTCCATTTGTTTCCTCTTTCCCACTCCTTTAGACCTGGGATGTCACCATTCGCTCTTTTGTAAACATTGCTGACATTTCTGTTGGGGTCCCAACAACAGATGGGGGAATTTATGGTCCTTGCCTTCAGAACAAGAGAGAATGGATGTGAACACACCACCTACCACCACGCAGAGTGATTGCGTCGGAAGTGGCTGTTCTTTGTTTCTTGCTTCGAGATCAGCGCAGTTTGGCACTCATAGGTTCTTTCCTCTAGCTAGAGGCTATTTCAGACTTGGGAGCACAGCGTTGTTGAAGCGGTGTGATTGGAACTTCCAGTGATTCCAGTGAGGCCTCAGGGGTGCCACAGGGCGCCGAGGGGGAGTCTGAGGCTTCAGAGGCAATAGAGGGATACAAGGCCTGATCCTTTTTGTTCTGGTGACCTTTGAAGTATGGGACCCTGTGATTAGGAATCCGTGCATGCAGGTGTGTACTGGAGAGTGCACACCGGTGGGGGTGGCATGTGCAGTTGGGGGGCTGTTGGGTGGACCATTGTGACTACTACTTACGCCTGCGGCATCCTGCACTCATTTTACGGTGCACACCACGCTCTAAGTGATCAGAGCATTTGGAGAGCTTAGATTCAGGCTGTTGCTGCTGATGTCCCATTTTATTCGCCACTATATTGTCTCTGCTCCCTAGTTCCCTATCTCCGGAATCCTTGGAAGAAGTAAATAGGTAACTTTTTATTAATTGCTTTCTTGAATATGGCTTATAACTTGCGTACCTGGCCTGCGCAGGTTCCCATGAGTTCTGATGCAACAGAACTTAATGTTTGTCAAGTAGATGAAGGGAAGGGAAGGGGAAGATAACTAACTTCTTTCCGGCTACACACAATCCCGTAGTTGGTAATACAAAAGAAGCAATAGTTGAAACTGACTCTTTACATCCGGGGGTGGTAGGGGATAGAACTGCTTTTTCTCTGATCAATTACAAGTCCCTTCTTAACCTTTGTCTGGGCTTGTGAAAGGGGTCTCTGACAAGGAACAGGTTGCTCCTACAAATGTGATGGCAAGCCTGACGTTCTCTAACCATTTAAATATGGATCCTGGTGCAGGCCAGGATTTGAACAGAAAACGAAGTGGCAGCCTGTGTCGGGGCCCATTCACTCCTTTAGATTGTGAGGATTTACAATCATGCTCACTGATCGAGTCCTTGAGTGCAGCTCAAAGGTTGAGTGTATGGGCCTTGAGCTATGATTACGGTTACAAGAAATCATGATTAGAGACTTGCACAGGATCATTGAATATTCAGAAAGACCATTACTTGATTTTAGTAAACATTGAAATTCTTTTACAGAAAATTATGGATGTATTAACTAACCAAACTATACTATGAATGATATACATGGGAGTGTGATTGGCTCATCTGATGACCCTAGTGAGAAACCAGAAGGTGTCTCACCCACAAGTCTCCCGGTGTCTCTCTCTCAGGTGGCCAGGGCACAGCCATCGCCTTTGAATCCAGACCCTGGGGGTGGACCATTGCTAGAGGATCACCTGGGTGAGGGGTCCTCGGGGAGTGGGACACCTTATGGTGAGATGCTGTATCCCCGCCCCTATAATTCCTTTGACTCATCCTATCAAGTAGGATATCTGGGGTAGGATAGGATATCTGGGTAGGATATCTTGGGTCTGTAACTCCCCCCCGCACCACCGAACGTGTCCCATTACCACGGTCAGGCAGAGTCAGGCAAGAGTCAGGCAATCGCTGTTAATGCACCTGATCTCCATTGAACTTCCCCCCCCACACAGGTAAAAGGTGGAGCACGAGAGCACACCATGAGCAAGGCAGAGCACACGATGGAGCAGTTTCTTTCAGACCACAGCTAAATCGATGGAGAAAGATTATAGGCAGAGAAGAGAGAGAAAGGAGGGAGATGCCCTTGAGCTTTTTGATGAGTGATCGTTGTGCTCTTGAGGATTTGAAAGCAGCATGTGTAAAGCCAGGAAGTGAAGCAAGAGAAGCCTATTCTGTGCGTCCGAGATACCTAGGGCCCTCCTTCATGACTGGCCGAGTCAGGGTTGAACAGCAGCTGCCGAGGTATCGTCCTTGATGCCCAGATCAAAGCCAAAAGCAGAACCTTCAACAGAGCCGGTGAGTCGGTAGGAACTGTACAAGACCGGTCGATGTTTAAATGAAGGTTACGAGCGGCAACAATGTATCCTCTGAGAGTAAAGGTTGAAGCGTTTGATGAAAGACACAAGTCAAATACGGAAAGCTGATGATAAGTGTGTTGAACATTTTATGAGAGAAACAAAAGAAATAAGTTTGCAGAGTAGTCTGGCACTGCATGGGCGCTCAATTGAAGGTCTCTGCCGAAAGGTGTCTTACAAAGCAGCAAAACTTTGGTATTTGAATAGCGACATTGCAAATGGAAATCCGATACGAGAAAATCAAAGTGGTCATGCAAGGGTCTGAGAAAAATCCTTTGCAAAATCGAAAGTCTTCAATATAAGTGAACTACTCCTTAAAGTGAACCCTACCAAGGCCCCAAGCCCGGCGGAGGGAGGCCTTTTGGGGTTTCAAGTCACATGTGGGACCGAGCCCGGCTGAGGGAGACCTATTGTGCCTTTGATTCGTCAAAAAGGGGTCCGAGCTCGATCCAGGGCGACCCGTTGAGACATTGTGTAAGAAGAGGGTCTGAGCCAGGTTGAGGGAGACTCAAAGTGAATGTTATACCTGAAAACGAAGGACAGTGAACATTTGAGGAGAGAGAACTTTAAGTGTTGTTTTGGTAACCTGTGATGTTCTGCGAGTGAGAGACTTGTGGAGAACGAGAGACTTTATCGCAGAAGGTCCTATTTGATTTTTGAACTGCATCCTGGTGCTCAAAGAAACTAGAGTGTGTTCCAAGCTCAAATGTGACACCTTGTCCTGTTCTGAAGTGTGGGGAAGGGGAGCTTATCACTCATCTGTCCTGACATATTGTTTCTTTTTCCCACACCATTTCTATTTAGAAGTAAAGATTGCCAATAGGTTTATTAGTATAGGCCCTTTTTATTTCAACAAGACTCCACTAGGCCTGTGTTACTTTTACTTTGATGGTTGTAGCTTGCTGCCATCCTTAGATTTACAGTTGGATAGATGTTCATCCAGCCCATTGAAGTTCACTAAACACCCATGAACTGTGATCATGTGTGTCTGTCTTCACTGTTTGATGCCATGCCTTCCTTACACCCTGCACTTATCACACAGGAAGTGGATGTAGGAATTGTGAACCACACTCCAGACCCGGTAAATCTGGTGATAGAGGATATAGTAATGTTAGAGAGAACGCGTCCACTGACTATGTCTTCTCCTTCATTGTCACAAAAGTATTTTAAACTGAGGCCAGGGGGGTCACAAGAGCAAATCGCGCCAAAAGAAGTTGAGGCGTAGACTATAACTGAGACAGCAACAGTGTTGTCAAGTTAGCAAACCCACGGACGATATCCTACCTGTAATGGTAGAGCTTTGAGAAGAAACCTCTCATCGGCAAAAAGGACTGGATAAAAGCAAGGAAAACAAGACACAAGCGAGGGAGCCCCTGAATGAAATCATGACAATAATAGAAGAAATACAACTAGACCCCAATCCACAGCAAGCAGTTAAATGTATTGCTTAACAGAAGAAGCCTCCAATAAAAGGGGCCAAGCAGAATAATAAATTAAATGGGTGGCTCATACAAAAGAAATAGCAAAATGTTCAATTACGTGCAATTATGAAAAGAAGAGTGTTAAGTAGGAATAAAAGGCAACTCTCCATACATCCTTCGGACCTAGTACAAGACTTTGAGGATGATTTCATGGATTGCCACTTGGAGGATGATGATAAAGCAATGCCTGAAATAAGAGTAATCGTCAAGTGCTGAGACCTCAATAGTGAAAATGGCTGATAAAAGTCCTATAAGGGAGGAGGAGCAACTGATGGGCACCTCTGTCATTATAGATGACATTTATGAAAAATACAATAATGGGACTGTCAATAGACAGAACTTTTTGCAGTTGTTACATTTAATTCTGGAGCTTCCAGTAATTACATCTAAAGATATCGATTATGTGGAAATAGTAGATGAACCTTTCCTAGGAAATCGATGATTCATTTCTATTCAACTTAAGTGATGGATTTTATCATCATAATTATGCATCATCAAACCACTGGGGTTTTACCTTGTTCCTAAAGAAGTTAAGGCCAGAGGACCACTGTGGCCATATTTGGACTTACGGGTAACTTGCAATAACCAGGGTCAGCAGATGTGTATGTTAGACTCTAAAATAGAGAGGCATCATTTACATACCTTTTCTGACTGGGCCTGCATACTGCAAGCTTTAACGCAAAAGAAATCTCATTCCTAGTGCTGAGTTACTGAACATATCTTGGAATACAAGAAGGTTTAAACATGTGGCATTCTCATTAATGGCTCCTCTGTTCTTAGGTGTTGGCATCATCCTTTTATAAGAGAAGTGTTTATGAACTCCCTTGTTATTATTTGACGGTTATAGTAATATTATGGATGCAGCAACTAAGGGACCTAGAGGCCATACAATTGGAGGACTACAAATGGCAATTAAAACCTATATTACATTTGATTAAGGTAGGATGTCGGATCACTTGCCTTAACTTTTGGCTGTGCAGCTATCTCTTGATGATGGTCCGATCTTAATTGTCAATTTTTATAGCCCTCCAGGAGGATTGCAGCAGGACCTGTAAGATATTTTGTGTAGATTTTGGGTCTGGCGGTATTTTCTTACCGCCAAAGAAGAGTGGTAATTTGGCAATGACTTATCCTTGCATTTAGATTGGGTTTGGCCTTACCTCCTTTCAGTGACCATGTCTTATTACACTATATGGGATAATTTAGTAGTATACACTATTGGTGGTAATTTCTAGTGGTAAATTACTTAGTGGTAAATTACTTAGTGGTGAGCATAACTTTTCTGTTCTATTTCTACCCCATCATACACAAAACCTTCCTTATTCTTATAATGTTCTTGTGATCTATAGAGAGCCTTGGACCTACATTCAGAAACACCACAATTTCACATAGAACATTATCGATAACCTGTGGTGTTATCACTGATTTATCTACATCAGTGAACTATGCTTCCATAGGCCTCATTACTGATTCAATACTGGTTCATGGACCCCCACTAATCTATATTTTGTATTAGATTTCACCCAGACACCATGCATTGGGTGAACACACGTATACAACTATTTATCACTGCTAAGTCTATCTATTCCATCTGCATGGGAAACATGACACATGTACTACCTAAAAAAAAATCTTCCCCGTTTCATAAAATATTATTCCAAAGGCAGCAAGAAAAGAGAAAAACAAAACTCTATTCACGTTCTGCTTTTATATTGTGTATATTAGAAACAATTGCAATTCAAAATAACATCTTACCAATCACAGCGTGGTGTTCTCTGTAATAAAAAACAAGAAAAGAAACAATACAAAAACAGAGCAACATTCACTTTGCAACCTTATCATATGACAAATTAAATGCATGGGATTTCTTTTGCTTTGCTATCCTAACTGCCTAGCGTTTTTTAGAACACATTCGCCAAGCAATCGCATAAAAAAAATAACCTCACTTCGAACTTGGCTGCTTATCAAAAGATTTGTGGTTTTCTCCACCAGGCGATTTCCCTCAGAAGAGCGGCCCGGTCCGCAGGGGTTGCCTTCGTAATCTCAGTGTCTAAAGAGTGTGTGGCGAGACCATAGGGTTCTCAAGCCAATGTTAAGACACCAAGATCATCCGTCTCTGGAGCCCAGCAAAAGCGATCTGAACTTTTTCTGTCAGACTTTCCCCAGCAGAACTCTGCTGCTTACGTCGCATGACTGCCGATGCACTTCCCTCCAATCATATTAGCAGAAAATGTAATCTGTTAACACCCTCATGTCACAAACAATGGTAGCTTCAGATTATAATAACTGTATCTTTTTCGATTTCCTGCTGCCTTCCTGCCTTCTGCATTCAGCACAGCAAGAGAAAATAAGAGAGAAAAATGGACGTTTAAAAACGAATTTCAAAATATGTACTTTCACCTCACATTATACATGGGACTACATTATAATGTTAATGAGTTAGCATTATTGATTAGTACTTGTTAATTAAATCAGTCAGTTATATAAATAATATTCAATAATGTAGTCCTCTATGCATGAGGGAATCCAGAAAAAGAAAAACAAAATGGTGCACCTTTACTCTCTGTAGCTTTATATTGGGCTTTGGCTGCATGCCCCCAGCCATATATTCACCTTGTTATATTGGCATCATAAGGATGACTATATGTGTGTGCCACGTTATTGCTGGTGACAGAATGTTATCACATTCAGTGAGGTGCTATAAACTTCAAGGCGCTATACTTCAAAGCACTATAAATTATACTACATTATGTGCTATAAACTTCAAGGCACTATACTTCAAAGCACTATAAATTATACTATGTGGCGACAGAATGCTATCACATTCAGTGAGGTGCTATAAACTTCAAGGCGCTATACTTCAAAGCACTATAAATTATACTACATTATGTGCTATAAACTTCAAGGCACTATACTTCAAAGCACTATAAATTATACTATGTGGCGACAGAATGCTATCACATTCAGTGAGGTGCTATAAACGTCAAGGCACTATACTTCAACGCACTAGAAATTAGACTACAGACCATATAATAAAAGCATTAGATGACCCACTATTGAACTTTTCCAGTAATAATTTTAATGGCATCATAGTGACTGGCAGTGATTTGAATGCCCATTGTCGTAGGTTAGAAAGTATTGATACCTCCTTTATTGATGGTCTGATTAATTAATTATAAAATGTTATGGTTAGTAAAGGCCTTATCATGGCCATTCATGCTTGTAAAGGTCCTACTGCACCTGGCAAGTGGTTGAGAGGTGAGCTATTATTGACTACTATTTTGTGGATTTCCATAATTGTGGGGAAATTAATCAACTGAAAGTGATACCGTCCAAGAACAGTGACCATGATATACTTTAATGGCTGTAACTATGACCATTGTTCACTCGAATACAACTATGGAGGGTATTGTGACTGTGAATGCTCAAGTTAATTGTGCATATCGGTCCCAAATAAAATATGACAGGTTAATTACAGGCTAAAAGCTGCCTGTAATGTAATCCTGATTAATAGGGTGGAATTCTATAGCTGCGTAGCAATTCTATTGAATAGCTGGGGGTGGCCAACATAAAATACATTTTTAAGTCTGAAGAGTGACATGTTTGATAGCTTCATCCCAGAAAAGAAATGCCAGTCAAGACACACAGTTCGGGGAATTTGGAAAAGTAAGAACATATCCTGTTTGGATAAACCACACAGTATTAAGAAACAAATGCATATAAAATTGGCTGAGGGCTCATAAGGCCTCTGGCAGAACTAGAAATGGGTAAATTATGCTTAGGACTTTAGCCAGCAGGTCTCTAAGAAATTCTGGTCTTTAATCCATAAACATACTAGTAGAGCAAATATAGCGCTCATAAACACCGCCTCTAACTGCGATGAACTTATAATGTACTTCCCAACAAACAGTTTGGACACCCCCGGTAGAAAAGTATAGTTTGGACAAATGTGAGCCCTCGGATATTGAGGATATAATTTGAGCCTTAAACAATTCTGGCACTCCTGGGACAGATGGCCAGATGAATTTAGCAATTAAGGAAGATCCTTGTACTTGGACCAATGTATTCTATTACCATTTTAAATATATAGTGGAGAGTAATGAAATTCCTCATGATTGCAAACAGTCCTTACTGATACCCATCTTTAAAAGTTGCCAGTGATATCTATCGACCAACTATAGCCTTCTCTCCATGTTGGATGTTTCTAGTCAGATTTTTGCCACCTTGTTATGTGGAGATTTAGATACCTGTGTTAAAGAGAGGAGCATTTTACCTGTTGCTCAAGTGGAATTTATAGGTAATTGTTCCACTATCTGTTAAAACTTTGTTCTTTAGTAGCCAGAGCCAAGTCAAAAAGGGGCCCATGGCTATATGCTATTATGTTGATTTTAGCAAAGTTTCGGATTGTGTTGATAGAATCAAATTATGGATTAAATTAAAAAAAATTGGTTTGTGTGCGTATTCAAGGGACTGGATTGCTTACTGATTTGATATCTTCTAATAGAGTATTGAAGCAGGGGTGCGTTCTCGCACCCCTGTTATTCAATCTCTAAATGGCAGACCTTCCTCAGGCAATTGTGCCATAACTATCATATGCAGATGCATTATCATGTTACATCATACTAAAATTGGTATTAGTAGATCGATGAGAACTTTAATGAATTTCTCAGCTGCTAAAGACCTAGTAATACATTTAAAAAAAGACATGTTTGATATTTGATGCCACTAGACATCCTTCCAGAATTAATCTAAAAATAGACAACTTATTACTGGAGGGTACCGATGATTAAGTCTCCCTCCTTGGGCATTGTAATCTCGCACAAACAAACTGAAGTAGCTTTAATGACAGCTATTGAGTTGAAGGTCCACTGGAAACTTGGTTCAATAATGCACTTTTTAAAATCTAGTAATGGCTTCAGTATGGGTGGAATGTGTTCAGTATATAAACAAAGTTTAGTACTGCTGATTTTATATAGGCTGGAGACATGGAATGATTTGAATATAATATGGCTAGATAGATTGGAGGGTTTGATATTGCGGCACATTTTATGAGTAGCCAAGGGTGTTCCCCTGAGTTTGATTAGACTTGACCTTGGTCTTTCTTCTCGAAGTACTATGATGGAAATTAGACCAGTGTCTTTATAGATCCAAATTATGAAACAAGTAAATATTCTGATAATCTATCTACGTAAAGAGGAATTTAGTGACAGAGGGACAAAAAAGCTTGATTGGTTGAAATCTAATTGTATCAACTTTTTGAGAGAATTGATTGGGAATTAGATTTAGAGAAAAGCAGTTGCATATTGATATCTAAACTCAGGAAGAGAGCAAAGGACTGGTACCGCTGTTCTAACTTGAGAAGCATAGCCAAGTATACTTCATTGCAACCTATGGTGCAGCATACATTTATACAGGGGAAACCACAAGGATACCTACTGAAATATCCTTGTCCCCAGGTTAGGAGGTTCTTCGTGCAGCTCAAGCTTAATCAACTTCGTTGTTATGATGCCTAACAGTCCAAGTCATGCCTTGCTGAGTCTTGACGCTCTTTTGGGCTTCCGACGGATCCTCTGATATTTTGTGCGTCTGCTGAATATTAAAGGGATTATTCAGCACATCCCGTGAGGTCAGTCTGGCAGCATCCCACACACCCTTACCAACCAGCTCAGAGCCAAAAACAAAACTGGTAAGAAGTATCAGAGGTGGAATATCTATGTGCATGCCTGCGTGCCCACAGTCGGCTGATGGGCGTGGCCTGTCAATTCACTCTTGATGCCCCAAAGAAGAGCCAATCTCTTATCACTCCCGGAAACCCGGCCCATTTTCGTGACTCTGCCCTGATTCTGCATGCCATCTTTCTCCTCTCTGCCAACCCGGCTGTCTGCTACCATACTGGAAGCCTTGAGAGAGTGTGCTCCTCGCTTAGCCAAGCTTTATGTCTCTGCAACGCTTGTTAACCTGGAAGTGATCCGAAACGTCACCCAGCAAGAATGACACGACTCACAGATCCAGGATCATCCATAAACAATCATTGGCAAAGTCAAATGTTTTGTCTTTTGTGTAGGCATGGGATAGGTATTTGCAAGGCACTGCCATAACGGTGCTACCTAGCCATAAGACGGCAACAGC
Source organism: Ambystoma mexicanum (assembly GCF_040938575.1). Classification (NCBI taxonomy): domain Eukaryota; kingdom Metazoa; phylum Chordata; class Amphibia; order Caudata; family Ambystomatidae; genus Ambystoma; species Ambystoma mexicanum. Next base: position 1,018,171,730 of record NC_090930.1, on the reverse strand, counting down.
TGGAAAATTGTGTGGCGACCTGGGCATATACGAGCAGTGCTGGCAAGTGCCTATCGCATACTGTTGGTTTTGTCAATGCTTCTTTTTATCAGGACTTCAGTACAAGAAACAGCTATACATCCAGTTGCATAAGGCACGCTTTGCTAACACATTTCTATTACACAAATAGCTCAATTATGCCATTGACTCTCACAGACTACTTAGAAATGTACACAGGCAGGATATTGGTTGATGTTATTGCTTGATAAAAGTACCTAAACAAAATCCCAGGAGGATGTGTTGTGGGTGGGAATGACCATAGGGATTAGCATGGCAATGGCCAGTCAATGGGTGGATAAATAGCAGAATGCCCACAATCTGTGTCCCTCCTAATCTTCTTCCCTTCTAGCTGTACTCCAATGCAATAGTTTCAGCTTATAGGTGGCTCTTAAGCACCGCCAAATAGCCAGAACAAAAAACTAACAAAGCACAGCAGGTTCAGAGGGTTTCCACCTAGAGAGCACAGGAGAAAAAGAAAATAGTTGGGAGGGTGTAGGAGGAGGTGTATTCTACTACTTCCAGAAGAAGGGGAGGGGCTGTAAAAATAGAAATAGTGGAAAGGGTCCCTGCTGATGAGGTGATAGCACCTCATATTTATGGACTGGCAGGAGGAAGGGGGACACGGAGGTAACGTTTATGATAGGTAATCTAGGCATCATTTCACAATAGAAATGAATTGCGACTACACACAGGAGTGGAGTCCAGCTTGCCTTGTGCATTTGCCTTTTGGAGATATACAAGCCAAGAAATCCTGGTGAGGGGTTGCGTATAAGCATTCTTAAGCAGGGCTCAAGTCGACAGTACACGCAGTGGGACAGAGTCCACCCACTTTATTCAGAGGGTGGACTCAGTCCCCCCCCCCCCAGCTAAAATGAGAAACTTTGAATGTCCTCTTTGAATTTATTAATTAATGACTGCCTGTGGGATTGAACCACAGTTGTCCGGTTTGTAGGCCAGACACTTCATCACTATCACTGCACTATATAACCTGATGAAAAAAAACAAATAACTAAAGGTGAAATTTCGCATTTCCGTTCCCAGGGAAAACATTTGTATTGGTTCTTGGAGTTTAAAGCATGCACACCTTTTAACGTTTTCATAAACACTATTAGAAGAAAATATCCTCTCTTGGTTTTGTGTGTGTTATTTTTATGAAAAGGAAAATGCCATTCGTCCTGTGCAATTTGGGTGGTTATGCAAAGCCAATGTAATGAAATGTGCACATTTCACCTTGATATGCTAATTTTGGCACCATGACATCCCATTACGTTTGTTGATGAGTCCCCCATTTTATTTTTTAGGACTTGACTCCTGTTCTCAAGTCATGGGGGCAGGCTAAATAATCATTCTTTTAATTTCAAGGACTAGTGTGGTCGCTGGCTTCACTGACACGGTTGTTCCCAGTAAAGCGAAGAAGCACTACTTTGAAACGCCTAGATTATTTACCAGCAATCTTTATTATTTTGCCTACTCCTACTCTTCCTAATCACAGTCCTTACTTTTGAGCCACCAGCCTCCATGACAGGAACCTTTCTGTTCTGTACCCAAACACACTGGGCAGCCGCGCTTATAACTACAACCACACGGGAGCTTGGTATGGCATTAACTGCCATTTATTTCTACCCACCCCTCCTTCATTCCATGCGTTCACTTGACCCTCTCGAAGCCCCCGTGCCCCGCATCACGTGTCTGTACAACACATTACATTGTCTGGGTATTTTTATGGTCTGGCACGGTCGTCCATCTGCTCAGGGCTGTTCTGTGCGGTGCTCAATGTCTCCTTCCGGAGCCGATTCCTCTTCACCCTACCTGTACCCGGGCTCCTCTCTCATTTGTTCCTCGTGGGCACTTTCTTGGTTCTTGCCAAGGTTCCTTCTTCACTTTCTGGAAAAACGAGGCATTCCGAGTTATGCATTTGTCAGCCCGTGCCGCGGTGATCATGGATCAATTTTTGTCCATTATAAACAGCAGCCAAGGGTCAAATGGTGGCTTGTCCTTGTGCGTAAAGGTCTGCTTCATGATGACACTTTCTCCCAGCTGGAACTGGGATGACTGTGCTTTCTGGTGGTGGTTAGCATACTCTCTCATTGTCCCTTTTGCGGCCCCATCCCTCGCCCTGATGTCTCGATCATGGTCACTCAGGCCCCCACGGCCTGCGTTGTGTGGTAGCCTACTGCGGCCTGGGCGGCCAAACGTCAGTACGGTGGGACACACACCTGTGGAGCTGTGCAGTGTGTTGCAATAGTCTTGCAAGAGCTGGTAGAGCGCTTGGTCCAACATTTTCTGAGTAATGTTTGCTACTCTCACTGCCCTCTTGACGTTTGCCATGAACCGCTCCACTGCACCATTCATCTGGGGCCATAGCGGGGGTAACTTATCTGTGATGAAAACCCATATACTGAGCAAAGTCTCTGAAGCTGGACCTCGTGAACGAATGCCCATTATCAGATTTGACCACTTGTGGTATGCCGTAAGCTCAGAACATCCTGTCCAGCGCTGGAACACAGCCGTGGATTGCAGAATTTCCACTTCGGGGAAATGAGATGGCTCATCCAGGGCCACCAATATGTATTTGCCTGACCGGAGGGGCCCAAAGAAGTCGATGACCACTTACTCCCAGGCATGGTCTGGCAGTGGCGTCATTTGTAGCGGCTCAGGAGCCGTATGCAGGTGTAGGCTTAGACAAATGTGACATGACTTAAGCATGTTCTCGATCATGCTGTACATGCCAGGGAACCATACTTTTTTCCTTAGCTGTCTCTTGGTGAATACAAACCCGCGGTGGCCCTCATGCGCTACGTCAGTCAGTCGCTGTTATAGAGGTGCCGGTGCCATGATTCTTTCACCCTTCAGTAACCAATTGCACAGTGTGATGGACAGTTTGTCTCTCACTCTCATACGCATCTTCCACAGCCTAACATCATTGGCTTTGCTGGCCCTCCCTGCATGTTCCACAGCCCTCCATCTCCCATCTCGGATGCAGGACGCTGCCATTTCAAGAGTCGGATACTCCACTGTCTCTCGCTGCAGTTCCTCCAAGGAAATCGTTGTTGGTGTTGCATAATGTACCACGTAATTGATGTAGCCGTCGGCCCAATTGTTAGTCGGTCGGGAGTATGCCAAGGGATGCCTGAATAGGAAGCCAGCCGGGTTGGTTTCTTATCCTGGTTTATGGACGATGATGAATCAGTATTCTTGTATGCGTAGGCCCCACCGGGCGATGCCGGGAGGCATTTGAGTGGTTGGTTTGCCATAACTCGTAATGTGGGCCCGGTGTTCGATGACAATGGTGAACGGTTTGCCCTAAAGGAATAAGAGGAAGTGTTCAGATGTCCACAAAATGCAAGGCGCTCTTTCTCTGCCTAAGAGTATCATTGTTCTGCCTCTGTCAGGCTCTTGCTGGCATATGACATGATCTTCCATGGGGCATGGTTGCTGCTGGAATGTTGCGCCAGGATGGCACCCAGGCCAACTGGGCTCGTATCCACTCTGACCTCTGTATGCAGGTTGGGGTCCAAGTATGACATGCACACTGAAGCTTCTATCTCCTTCCTGCTCTTGTCAGATGCTTTTTGATGGACCTGTATCCATACAAACTGCTTGTCCTTTTTCATCAAGCCTCTTACAGGGGTACTGGTTGATGCAAAGTCCGGGAGGTAGCGCATGCAATAGCTCACTAGCCCCAGAAACGAGCAGACCTGAGCCACATTTGACGGGCATGAGGCCTCGATTAACCCTTTGGTCTTGTCCGGGTAAGGTTCTATGCCCTTATCAGAAAAGATGTGTCCGAATAACTTCAGTGTACATTTATTGAACACACATTTCTCTGTGTTGCGGGTGAGGGTTGCCTCATCAAGTGCTTTGTATACTTTCAGTAAAGTGGCGTCATGTGATTCTATGACCGTCTGAAAATGAGGATGTCGTCCCAGAAATTGATGCAGTGTGGTATGTGGCATATTACTCTCCAAATCTCCTCCTGGAAGATTTCAGCTGCTGATGATATGCCGAAGTTTAGTCTTTTAAATTACAGAGATGAGGAAAGGCAGAAAATGATATAATGAGGATTACAGGTAAGTAAGCAGTACCTACATGCCCTTCTTCTTCGTCCCAGTACTTACTTTTGAGGAATACCAAAAACAGCGATGATAAGGCCTATGAAGCCCAGCAAAACATTCAATGTGTGCTGTAACATGCCTCGCCTCATCACTGAATTTAACAGACGACTGACACCCCTTCTTTCAGTGTATGCCTGAACTCTGAACACCGGTACCAAAAGCACAGACCACCTGACTAGTCACATTCAGCCGATAATATCTGATTAATATATTCATATCATCCATGTAGCCGCCCTGCAATGTCTTGCGTAGAGGGAGCCTCTGTGCATCCGTCCAGGGAATCTCCATACCTTTGGTCAACTTCCCCTGAAATCTTCTCTGGTAGCAGAACTCCTGCAACCTCATAGGACATGCAAATGACTGTGCAAACCAACAGACTACTGGAAACCAGTGAGGCCTTCCTGTCTGAACCCGAGCCCCCAAATGCAACAAACAAGTTCTCCACTTTTGCAAAACATGCAGTCTTCTTAATTTACATGAGCCTTTTTCAGAGTCAATAATGTCATGTCAGTCTCCTCCACAGGCTAAAAAATCAGCCACTGGAGAAACTTCAACACCAGCAGGAAATCAGAAGGTTTAGTCTCTGAATAGTCCACTAGTCTAGATTGGGAGAAACTCTGTAACAGGCATTGCACCGGAATAGACACCCCCATGCCCAGGGCTTTTTAAATACCAGCACATTTGCCTACTATGCCCTCAAAGTAGTCTACTCTCCTACCATATTCAACCCTATTATTGTGAACTGCCTGAGTGTTGCTCCTTACCCTGTGCCGCTGGCACTGATGGTAAAAATTATCAATACGGATCACGTCATCGAGGAGCCCTTCCTCAGTATTTCCAAATCATGTACAATGAAAACAGCACCTCAGCAATGGCAACAGGGCCTCACATTACTGCGAAGCTGGACACCACTGATGATCAAGGTGAGACACCAGTGGCAGCAGGTGGAACTGAGAAGACGGCACCAAAAATATAAAAGCTAGCATATGAATCTGTGCCTGAAGCAACATCCTGGTTGATGCCACATCCATCCTGTCCAACTTCTGCAACAAATCCTGAAGATGTACACTTGATGATGTATCCATCAAGAGCAAGACCCTTCCCAGGTCCTTCAGAAACTGGGCCTCAATGAACACCAGATCCTGAGAGAGGAAGAGATGAGACTTACCCAATTGACTAAGAACCACAGGACCAAGGGAAAGCACAAGAAGAAACATTGTTCTTCTGCTGAACATTCAAGGATGCCTTCACCAACCAATTGTCATGGTAAGGAAAGACCTGAACCCGCCTCAGATGGATGAAGATAAGCCACCACAGGACTTTCATGAGCACCCTTGGGGCTGTCTGCAACCTAAATGGGAGAACTCAAAGTGGAAGTGTTGTCTTCCTACTGGGAACAGCAAGAACTACTGCTGAGACCTCCTATCAGGATATGGAAGCATGCATCCTGAAGGTCGATGGAGACTAGGAAGTCCCGTTTCTACACCCGAGGAACAATCTTCTGCATTGTTTCCATCTTGAAAGGAAGTTTGGTCAGATACTGGTTAAGATTCCACAAATCCGTCAATCTGTAAAATGTGTCCGGACCCCTTGGGATCAGAAAGTTAACAAAATAGAACCCCTGATCCACACAGGTCGCCGGCACTAGCCTCAAGGCCTGCTTGTCCAACAACTCCTGGACACCCTCTTGTAGTGCCAATCTCTTGCTCTTGCCCTTGGGATAAGGAATGCTGATGAACTCTGATAGCGAGTGAGGAACCGGGAATTCTATCTTTTTTCCATTCCACACCACCTGATTTGCCCAAAACAGATTGGCTGCATAAGAAGCATAGGTACTCAATGACAGAGCCAAATGTGCCGCTGCTTAGGATTTCTTAACTGAAACATCCGCCTTCTGATTTCCTGGATCACACGCATCTGCTTCCTCAGCCACTGTGGAAGATCTACCCCCTAAACTGGACAATATTGGATCGACTGCCACCATGTCCGGCAAGGATGCTTCCTACCATCCCAAAGGATATAGCAGGGCAGAGAAATCCACTCACATTCCCTCCATTCTGACAACGCGTTGTTCTTTATATCTGCTATTAGAAGCAACTATGTTTTGGGGGACTTTCTAAATTGGCAAACCATTGGGTCTCCCGATGCGACGTAGGGAGACCCTGAGAAGGGCACTTCCTGAGAAGAAAATCCCATTCCATCAGCCACCTGCTGCAGCACCTTCACCATTGTCTCTTTATGCAGATATCTCTGAGATCTTGTATCTTTTTATTCTCCAGCTTGCGCATCACGTTCTGAGTCTCTGTTCCCTCTTAATGTCTCTCATTCTGCCTGTACTGTCTCCCATTTTCGATCTTTTTCCCTGCGGGCCCCTTTTCACTGGAATGCTCTTCATCTCTATCTCGCTCTCTTAGATTTTACTTTTTAAAGCACTATAAAAATGTAAATAAATATAAATACAAAGAAATACTTGCCCGTGGGGCCACCATCAACCCCTGCAGAGTCAGAGGCACTCACTAAATGATGATGCAGACATAGAGCGAGGAATACTAAATATGACTCTTTTCTTGTTTTTTTTCTTGTGCTTCCGAGACTCCTTCATGCCTGGAGCACAACCATCTGCATCCCCTTCTAGGCGAAAGAAACTCTCCTCCTATGATTTGTTTGCTTCCTCTCCAAGGAGAGGGGGGCTCAGAAGAGTCACACACCTCAGAAGAAGACGGCCCAGACCAGACCCAGCAAGTTTCGGCAGCGCCTGCTCCTGACCCCACCCATCGTGAAACCCAGCCCATGCCACAAAGACCTCAGGCAAGCTGGGAACAAGTGGCTAGTCCCAAATGCATAATCCAAGCAGGACTCCTCATCTCTTGTGCGACTGGACCCGCACCCTGAAACCTCGCGTATACATAAAGCGAGAGTCGTCCCTCCAACCCGTTCTGAGGCACCAAGAAATTGCATGCAGTCCCACAGTGCACATGGAGCTCCAGCCCCCTCTAGCTAGGACCGCTCTAAGCGCCATCAGCACGGCCACCACAATATCAGCGGGAGACCATTAACATTGAAAAAGAAAAAGCTGCATCACAGTTTACCCTCTCACCCGCCCCCTGGAGCTAGGATGACCTCCTGTCCTACACATCCTCAGGAACAGCATTATGCACCCGATTCCCTCAACTAAGCCCCTTCCCCAACCAGAGTGCCTAGGGGTCTGCCTCTAGTTTCCACATCCCTTTGCCAAGGTGGAAGTTATTGTACTTACAGGGATCCACCAATGATGCCCCTCAAATCCCATTAGCAAGTGGTTGCAGGTCCCTGACCATAGGGCAGTACAGTTTCGATTGTGGGTTGCGAGAGGTATACCTGCTGGAGGGAGGGGTGGAACATTTCATTGGTTTAGAACGGTTCCTGTCATGGAAGATGGTGCTTCAAAACTACCTATTGATAGGAAGAAGGGGGTTGTGGAGTGTGACAGAATGCCACCTAGGAGGCCCAGAATAGCCTAAGTTTGTTTGTTTTTTTAACTATAAAATGATGCTGGTACTTCTATTCAGAAAGTTGGATCTGCCAATCAGATCCGACTTTTCACATTGTTCCATGCCCAAAAGCATAGTAACTCCTGTCCCTCTGCTGTGGCTATCTACTGACATTCCCCATCAGCTGTCCAGCAGTGGCAAAGGAGCAGGTTCAAAAGTCACATATGCATTCCTGAACAAAGCTACTGGAACCCAAAGTTCCAACAGGCAGAGGTTGCTTTTTAAATTTAAGCAACTCTGGTTCAAAGTATCATAATTGAGAGGCACAGAAAGTCTGGTAAAAGTTTGTATGAACTAAATATGAAGTATGAATGGTTTTGACATGGTGACTATTGGGATTGCACAAAATCAGCAACCTTAAAAGTTATGGTGAATTATACATAGCGCACAGTTTAGGAATGTAACCCTATTGGGCGCGTTTTATTGCGCCTCCCTTTCTGCTTGCCTCTTTTCTCCTTGCATTCATCAAAATGCGTCAAACATTTTGATGCGGATTCATCTGTCAGCTGGGTTGGCAAAACCATGTATCTCTCTGGAGACACAGGCAGTGTTTCTTATTTAGGGGAAAGCCTCCCGACTACAAGGGCCTGCTTGAGCACATCTCAAGTCCATCATGCAACCACACACCCACTACATTTTCTACCATACTTTGTCTCGGATAGATATTGGCATCATAGTAAGGTCTTTGCTTAAAGGTAAGCTTTACATTTCTGAACTTGTCCCTCATGCTTACCAGTAACTAATCACATTTAAGAAACATGCATTCCTACCACCACGACCATATAACCTCACTCTCAACCCACATATCTTTGCTCTTCTGTATTTTTTCATCTTTTGGCTACCCTCCCCCTTCCTGTCTCCATCTAACCCCAATCCTTCTATTTACTATCCACAGACTAAGATCTGGGGACAGTGTGGCGAGGTCAAAATATGCTACTTTTTCAACCAGATTCAGGCACTTTAAGAACACTACTGTGGTGATGGGCACAGTATAAATAATCAATAACTTAACAGAAGATAATACACAAGGATTGGATGTTGTTTTGTCAGATTGGTGGACGTTGCCTCATTTATGACGGGCCTGGTGTCTATCCAGCTCTCTTGGTTGGCTGTACCCATCGCAACCATGTGGGTCCCACACCGATAGCCTGTTTTTGATCCTCCTGAGAAGACTTGATGCGTTCTTCTCAAAACAGAACACTGCCAGGGGGTTCAGCTGGAAACGGGTGCTTCAAAGACAGTCCTATCATTACAATGGCCCCTCTCAGGGTGATGATTACTGGTGTCCTTTTGCTGTGCGTAAACGAGCAAGGGGGTGGCTATTGTGGCACATGAGAGAGCTTCAGTCTTTAGAGGGGTCTCACCAGCTGTCATTTTGCTAGGGCTTTCAAGTTACCGTCTCCCTCCCCAATTCCTGCAGAGTTCTCTAGGTATAACACCAGAAGTTAAAGGACACTTGTAACAGCAGCCATGATTGGACCCTTACCAACAGCTTAGTATAGACCAATATGCTACGGAATTGTGTCTCCATAACAGGGGGGAGACCCTCCCCTTAGTGATTCATCTTTGGACTCTGAAAGAAGAAGAATTCACGTGGGACTCTGTTGGGAGTACCGTCTGCTCCAAGGTCCCCGGCCATACAGTGACAGAGAGCTCAAAGGAAGAAGCAAGCTCTTCCCTCTAACCATCCACAGAAAATGTTTGAGATGACTGCTATGGGCCAAGGCCCATCTGCTACCAGAATGCTGGAACCAGGATCATGCTCACTGGCGGTGAAGGAACCCTGCAGGTGCTCTCTGGTGACCTTTCTGGCATCGAAGTGCAGAATGAATGACTCTTCTAGGGCCCTGGGCTGCATCCACCAGCAACTCAAAAGCAGACCCAAAGTCTGCCTCCCACCTCAAAACACTTTCCAAGCCGGCTTGAGCATACACAGCTCACTTGGAGCAACTACACTTGGTGCTGCCTTTGGCTCTCTTAACTGCTTCGATTCACTTACCTCCTGCCCGCCGGCGCGTTACATGCATACATAAACATAAACATAAACAAACATTGAAGCCAATCGTATCTCCTCGGCTCGACAACTAGCTAGGCTCCATGGTAGCAACCTACTTACCACGTCTCGACCGGCAAATCGATTCAGCGGAAGCTGCTCCCTGACCCGACCCACTGGAAGCCATCAACTCGATCCGCCTGAAACACCAACTCGGCACACCAGAAGCATTGACTCCGTGCCAACTCGACCAAGTGGACTCCATCAACTCGACCTGTCACAAATGCCGGCTTGACTGCAGTAAAGCACCCAGATGCGTATCTCGAGGTTGTTGAACCCCAAAGACAAGAGAATGGAAGGTACTTTGGTGGTTCTGGCCCGCTTTAACAGTCCCTAGGCACTTGTAAGACACGCGTGTCTACCTTCTTTAAGACATCCTTGATAACTGTGATAATTGCTACTGAAATCTTTGCTTGAGCACCTGTGTCTTCAACCCAAAGTGCACCGCTTATTTCAACGTCTGCATTCTCTTGGTTTTCCCGTATACGGGCGGGTCATTATTGTGTTCACTAATTATGTGTAGCTTAATTAAAGTTTCCTGTTTTAGAGAACTTTGGTTAGGCATTGTTTCATTGTGGTACCCATGACTGCTGTTGCTTGGTCTGCGTCTGTTTCAGCTCACATCCCTCCTGAAGAGTATAGCCTGCCCTCGATTGCAAGGGGTTAACCGGTTTAGTCGGGCGTCCTAGAAAAGTGCGCAGTGGCAGTTTCAAGAAAAGTGTTGATGAAAAGGGACAATTCAGTGCCCAGTGTAACACCCTCCACTGTGTTTATTCAAACGCACCTCGAAGTGAATTCGACCTGGGTATATCACGCTCCTCAGGCTAAAAAATAAACTTACCGAAAGTACCTATGGTCAGCAAGGAAATAGTGCACACTGAGACTGTGCAATACACAAAATGGACAGTAGGTGTCAGTCGCGGGCTGAGAACCTCCAGCGCCCGGTAGATGAACGGACCAGCTGATTGTGGTGGGAATGAGAGTACACATCCCAGAACAGCTTTTACTTTCCACTCGCAAATCTCTAGGATCCCAAAGAAAGAGGAACTTGCTGCGGGGTGTGTGCGCTCACGGTGGGGGGGACACTCAGAGCTGCACTTGCATCACAGCTGCGGACGCTACGTCGTCAGCTCCACAGAGGGAGGCACTTGGACAGCTCCTGTTGGTGCTGCGCGGCACTTGAGCGCGCGAAGCAGGTTTAGGGAATCCTTGGCTGGAAAGGTGACTACCAGTGCCCCGGCACTTTATTATCCTTTATATGTCTTCCAGGCTGAGAAACTGAGTAGGTTTGGGCAGGGGCAGGAGGTTTAATACCTCAGGCGAGTTTTCTCTCGCAGCCTACTGCATGCCATGGCCCACAGGTGAAAAGGGGTGCCCGTCGGTCTTTGCGCGGTATCCCTTTGACCTGTCCAGCAGCAGCTCCCCTCCTCCTTCCCCACCCATCGTGGTGGCTGCATGGGAGGGAATATGACATGCTGAAAAAAAGGAGAAAAGGTTTAAATCCCCAAGTAGCCGGATGCCTTGGAGCCGAGGGGGCAGCGGGAAGCGAATAAGACGCACAGTTTATAGAGCAGGCATTCCCGCCTGAGTGCAAGCAGTTGTGCCCCATTTCCTCATAAACTAGTGCAGAGGGGGGCGCTGACTACCTCGGGGAGCATGGTGATCAATGGTGTCCACTTGTTGGGGCTGTTCTGGGGCTCCTTGGTTCTGTCCTCCCGGCTCGGGGCTGGAGTCGGTGCAGTTGCGAACAGCAGCAGCAGCAGCAACAGAATAAGTGCTAAGAGGGATGGCCCGACCGGGGGCTTCGCCTACCGGCGCCTGAAGACGCACGAGAAGAGGGAAATGCAGCGAGAAATCCTGTCAGTGCTGGGGCTGCCTCACAGACCCAGGCCGCAGGGCGCACTGCAGTACCCGGCCAAGGGGGAGCAGCAGCAGGCGGCCAGGCTTAACTCGGCCCCGCTCTTCATGCTGGACTTGTACCACAGCCTGGAGCAGGGCGAGCCAACGGGATGGGCGCAGAGGCCACACGGGCCCCAGGGGAAGAGCCTCTCGAGTGGCAGCCCCCTCAGCACCGCACAGGACAGCGCCTTCCTCAGCGACGCCGACATGGTCATGAGCTTTGTCAACCTGGGTGAGTGCCTCAAGCTTTGTTTTTTTTTTTTTTTTTTTTTACAATATCAGAGCTAATTTGAACAAGAAAATTGTGACAGGTCCGCGAGAGAGGGCAGGAGGTTCATGTGCGTCATTCTTACCAAAAGACAAGGGATAGGTGTGCTTTGGGGTGGGTTCGTTCTACCTGACGCTTTTGTGGCATTTGGAGTTTTGGACAATGGGTCATAGATGCCAGGTTGAGAAAAAAAAGGTGACCGTATTGGTTAATTTGAATAGGGACAAAAATCCAATATTCATCAAAGCAATTTCGTGGCAAAAGTGATTCTTACCAAAACAGTTCGCCAGGTGTCCGACCCCCACTAATTTAGCCTGCAAGTACTTACGGAAGAAACCATGTGTAACTTGCCTCGTTTACCGCGTGTATTTCTCTTTTTTTTTCATCACTACTAAAATGCTTAAATGTATCTCCCAGTCGAATGCTAATAAAAAGTCACTGAAAAGGACTCTCTCTTCAGCCACACACCACGCGCCACCTCCTGTGGGCAGGCATGCGGCGCGCACGTGCACACTGCCCCTGTCAACACCCTCAGCGCTGCGCGCGCTAAGAACGAGGCACCTGTAACTGTCACTGCACGGACTGCCTTTACCTGTGCGTCCGGCATGCGCTTGGGAAATGGAGGCGGAAATGACGTCGACCAATCCGCAGTCGTTGTTCGCGCTCCGTGTCCACACCTGGAATACTGTTTTGCATTTCGCTTTCACGACCAAGAAAACAATGCCTCTTGCAATCAGAGGCCGGAGTACTAGTAAGACGTGTGATTTGTTTGGGCCGAATTCTTGTAGCGAAATAAACGGAGACTAATGATATCAAAGAAATGTTTTGTTTGAATGAGAAAACACATCAGCTGCACTTTCACTGCCTGCTGTTTCAGTTCTTGTACTTTCCCATTGCAGCGCAAGCACTTCGATTTAAGGTGAAGATAGTGCTTGGAAAATTAACATGTTTGTGTGACGTTAATAAGATATCGGTAATATTCCCAGTCGCTTTGACCGGTCATTTTTAGTTTAGCCTATTAAGCATCAACCTAAAAGCTGAAACTATAGCATTAGAGAACAGCTAGGGAGAAATGGCATATTCATACATTCAGTCATTTTGTAATTTGTATAGCGCCTTTCACGATAATTATGGTGCCAAAGGGCTGTTGGTTAAACGCCCTCGGAGGGACCAGAGTCCAAATTTGGGAGAATTGGGAGGTGCTATTATACGTGTGTGCATTAGTTATGGGAGGGTGGCCAAGACCCTGCTAGTCACCCATGTCTGAGTGGAGGGTCACACAGCTTCTAGGTGTCGTGTTTTGACTGCCCAGGGCCATGCTAATCCCTATGTCCTTTCCTGCCCCAAAAACATTCTCCTGGGATCTCCTTCAGCTAACTTTATTTGTCAAGTGTTACCATCAAACTTTGTGCTTGTAGTGCCTGCCAGTGTTCTTTCAAGGCAGCCTTCTGAGAGTTAATTACTAAATTGGAGCTGTAAACACGCTACGTATGCAATCAAAATGTCTTACCAGGTCTATCTTCAGCCACTCTTAATTATAAGCACCACGCCTGTCCTTCACTGAAGTCCTGTTAAAAACAAGCACCGGTAAAGCCAACAGTTGTGGCTTGTGTATACCTATTAGGTATTTCCCATGCCTACACAAAAGCCCAAACTGTTGGCATTGCCAATGCTTTATAAGAATGCCGGTGAATGCTGCAGTGTTTCTGGAGTCTGCACCGTGTCTGGGGCTGTCTGTGCGTCACACCTGGACACAGCATCGCTTACTGGCAGCCCTCCCAGAGACCCCACTCCCTGGTTTTCTTTGCCGCCTCTACCCTTGCAAGGGAATGAGTCCAAGTTACTGGGCTGGATGAGGCATACAGCGACTACATCAACATAATAGCAAAGCTATCTTACATGTTGCCTCTCCCCACTAGCCAACCAGCAGCTAGCTCACTTTCAGGTCTGTCAAAGCGCCTGGAGGCCATGTCAGAGGTGTGCAGTATAAATCCCGGGAACATACACTATGGGAGTCGGAAATGGGCGAGGGTGCGCCTATTTAACTGGACAGTCAACCCTTTATCCTTTCAACAGTGGAACTGTTCACCTACCCTGTCCTAGGAGTCCAACTCATGACAGAAATTGAGAGTTCCAGTTTCTAAGTTGTATTTCCTAGCAAGAGTGGCCTTCCTGCAAGAGGTGCAAAAGTCAGCTTGTGGCACACTTAGTTCCTGTATAGCACGGTCCTGGCCAAATCCGGCATGATGTCACTTTAGACTTTGTAACATAGTTGCCAATATGATCCATGCCAATCTGCATTTGTTCATACAGAACAGTTTTTTTCTTTGCATTCTGGGACTTGTAGTCTGAGTTTTATAATGGGAAAAGTGGAACTACAAGTGCCAGAATGCAAAGAAAAACCAGGCCTGGACAAGCAACTACAGATCGGAATGGGTCATGTTGGCAATTATGGAGAAAGAGCACCCCCTCAGCTGAGATGTGCCGTCGGCATTGCATGATGTATATTAAACGTGCATGTCTATAATAATACATGGGATAAGATAGCCCTTACTGTTCCTTATAAAGCTATTGCAAGTCAATGAGGACCTAAGTGATCAAACACAGGATCAAGGTCAAAGGGCGAGTTCCTTCGTGAGGTCATAGAACTCGACGTGATTAGCAACATCCTTGTGACGTACCATGCAGACATCAGTCCTTATATTGCGCTGCCAGACCAACATCCCCTTTAATGCTTGATCTCTTGTTCGCTGTGATGCAAAAGATCTTCCTGTTGTTGTAATGTGGAATAAATATAGAATCTGCTTGCTTGGCAAAAAGACTGCTCTACAGCTTGCAATTTTTTTCGAACAAACATTTTAAGCCGTTTAACCAACTGCATGTTATAACCAGCATTGTGGTTTCAAATAAGTAGTCGCATGTACAAAGCTGCCTCCTCTCCTGTGCAGAAACCTAAATAAACATACTACCATGACCGTCTCCATATTTATCCACTAATGACTGTGACATGAACACAACAAAAATGAGTTCAAAAGAAAAATAATCTGAAAAGTTGCTTTCATTGTTTTTGTGACGTTTGGAATTGTTCTCAAAGCGGTGCCTTTCACACAGTGGTGGGGTCATATTCTGGGTCCCACGAACCAAAAAAAACGTGGCAGCAAAGTTTTACCACCACATTTTCCAGTCCATACAATTTTCTTTAATTTAGCAGGTGGTGTTGGAAGGCAGAGCTGACTTAACACATCTGAGAAAACCAATGGATTCTGTTATGTTGTACTGGTGTTTTCATGTATGGCTGCAGCAATTCTCTAGACATAGTCCCTTCTCCCTTTCCATGATGGCCTGTCGCAGATCGGGAGCGGGCATGCTGGGGTCAGACGTCTTCCCAGTGTGTCTGCTCCCAAAATGGATAGAAAAGAAGGTAAATGGGAATGGAGTGCTGGGAGGGAAAATCTGTGGATGGGGGACCACTTACCTCGTTCCCTGGTTGGGGAAGATGGTGGCCTCCAGCTGTGAGGAGGCTCAGGGCGTGCAGGATTACCATCTGGTAGTCCCCCTGTTGCGAGCCTTCTATTTGCCACCCCCCGCCTCCCACTGGGTACTAATTGTACATACAAAACATGGGTTTACATTCCAAAAAAAGATTTCTTTTGTCAGAATGGGAGGCGAGTTCTAGGAGTTTTTGGTTGAAGATAGTAGGCAGTTGGAGAAGTAGAAGGGAGCAAAAGCAGAGGGCACCTGAGGCCCGTCACCCACTGTTCTTGTGTACCAATAAATACGTGTTGAATTCGCAATCTACTTGAGTGATCCTTCGCACAATAGATTCCTATGGAATCTGCCTGACTTTACCACCTGGTAAAAGGCGGCAGATGCAATAAGAATTCATTGCACATGCCTTCTGCGGTCATTCATTGAGGGAGTCATTTACAATCTTCCACAAACGTAGCTGAAAAGTAAGGTTTGAATGAGATTTCGCCTGGGGTTTTCACCTTTTACACTACGTTTTGGAAAAAGAAAATTGCATGGAAGGGAGCTTTTGCACAGAAGTGCAACCAGACATGGTCCTCCTCAGTGCAATTACCCTTTTTTTCAAATGGCACCTTGCCTACTGACTTTGGCAGCAGGCATTGTGACATCATGAAACAAAGGTAATGCAATAACAGCAGTGATGCATTTTCTTGTTGTGACACACTAATGTAATTAAAGCAGTGATGCCATTTTCTTGTGATACACTATTGTAATTAAAGCAGTGATGTCATTTTCGTATTACTTTACAGTTGTCCTGTAATAAAAATCACATATAGAAACTTGAATGCAGATATTCCAGGCTTCCATGTATTATATGTGTATATTTTGCATAGGATTCATCTAACAATACATGAATCCAAGACCTTTGTGTATTATGTGTATCTGTTATTTCTCTATCATTGAATTAAAAAACTCTTGGGACCCTCGGATGGAGGGCGATTTCCCCGGACTGTCGGGAAACCGGGACGTCTGGTCACCCTGCTCTTCACTTCAAAGGCATCGAGAGCAGATACACCTCCCATTGCTTTGGAAACTCCCGTGCTGAGCTCTGGGTCAGAGTCCCATGAATTGCTCAGTAGGCTAATGCACACGTTGCGACACTATATTTACCCCAGGTTCAAAGCCTATTTGTGGCATACTCAAGCTTAACTGGGGGATCACAGAACAGGGTTTTATTTGTAGTACCAAGAAACTGTGAGACAATGGCAGCAAGCGCTATATTTACATTCAACCTATTATTAAAAAGAAGTTGAATTGCCCGGGCCATAAGTGTGTGGAGAAATGGCCATACACTGTCGGATGCGTTACTATTAGTGCAAGTCACGCTCTGTTTCTTTTGCACACACATGAGGCATTGTGGATAATAATGTCTCCCTCTTTTTTCTATGTCCCTCTGGCCTCCTATAAAAGGGCAATGTGCCTGTTTTCCTAAATGGACGTGGGCAAAGTAGTCCAAAGTGGCATAGGGGAGGTGAAAAGGGGCATTCATAAAGCAAGCAATTCCGTTGGAAACACGTAAAAAATTCGAATACTTCTGATGCCAGGGCCTCATCTGTAAGCAGAATGCCATTAATTTTAGGGCAGTAGAAATGACGGATATGGGTTGTTTGACCTAAAAAACTTGACCTACTGCCCATTTGACCTAATTTTCTTTACCTAATTTTTTTGACCTACTGCAGAGGGAGACCCCCGCAATCCCCCTTAATGTGGGGGGAGACCCCCGCACCACCCCCTGATTTCACCCCACCTCATCCCATTCCCTTACCCAACCCCCCAACTAGTTTGTTTATTAAACTGTACCATTTGACCTACCGAATTAGGTCAAAAAGATGCAGTCAAATGGGAGCACGTCAAATTGGCATTAGGTCAAATTGGACAATACCGAAATGACACCAGTTTTAATATTGAGCTCGGAGAACATGCAGTGCACAGCATTGGGTTTGGAAGTGCCAGAATATAGAATAAACAGAATTAGTTCAAATGTCATGTTACTTTAAAGTGCACCGTAGTGTTGATCAAATGCTGCACGGTGCTGTCGATTTACAGTGACCCACCCGTGTTGCGCAATTACAGAGAGTTGCTAATGAAAGTGCCAACCTGCCTGAGGTCATGTTTAAATACGCCATGGTTCTCTTAAATATGTCAATGTTCAGAGCAATGTGCCAGCCTGCCAGTTAAGCATAACGCTTAGTCACAGTCAATATAATGCCAGTACCAACAGTGCCACGCCAGCCTTGCCCAAGCCTGCCCCTGAATGACATCTTCTGATGTAAATGCAGCCACAGAACCACCAATAATGACATCACATGCCTCGACAGGCACCATGTGTAATGTATACCCTTACAGAGGTCACAAGAAAGTGCCAAGCGCAACTTCAAAAGCCCCTCTAATAATATTATATTGTTGGTAGAGGCACCATATGCAAGGTAGAGCCCCAGGTGTACAAACTCAAATGTCCCAACACACAGACTGGAAGTCACCATATGGAAGGTACAGCCTCACAGGCCATGTCCAAGCACTGCTATCATATTGTGAGTGCACATTCAAATGCCCCCTAACATGTCTGTAACTCCCCATGTAAAAGGTGATGTCTTGCAGCAGATGCTGCCATCATTTACAAAGTAGAGTCTCACATGCCCTCCAATAGTGCCATCATAGATCTGCTAAGTAACCAATGTGCAAGCTTTAGCATCACTGCAGAAAGTACTTCTGAGGACATACAAACACAGAACTTGACTGGCACAAGTAGTATAGCTCAGTGGCAACGCGCTGGTCATGGAAGCGAGACGACACAGAGCAACAAAAGTTGGCATCCCGGGTCCGCACTTAGAAACCTCTTCGGTATTAAGCGCGTTATAAAAAAACAATTATATGTTTCATATATATATATATAAAGATTCAAACGTGAATTTCTGTAGATCGATGCAAACCTGTCAATTATAATTTCTTAACATCCTGGATCACTCAATCTACACCTTTTACATATGTGCTAGGAACTAGCCTTCCACCCACTACTGTACATGCCTTTATAAGTGGGACCAGCCTATCGCCCTCTACTTACTGGGCCCATGCTAATTTGGACTACCTAACTGTTTGCCAACATATGTGCCTATGCTAATTTGGACCAGCCTACTATTTGTTTTGCTTCGGCTCAATACAGTCCGAGACTAGCCTTCTGTTCACTATAACATGTACCTATTGCTTGCTATTGATTGAGCTCTACCCGGGATTTGCCGACTGCTCGTTATTATAAGTGTCTATGCAGACTACAGTGTATCGCTGCCATATTCTTGCTTAAACCTGATTCTAGGCTGATTTAGCCTAATGCTATTTATCCTGATTCTAAATAACGTATGCTTGCTACACTACCGCACCATTGGATTTAAACCATATATCAGCCTACACTCACTGTGACCGAACTAGCACACCATTTGGCCCACTGACTATTGTTGTACCAGCCTACTGATCCACATGATAGGTGCCTAGACAGTGTTAATTATGTATCTACCAACTGTTTACATTGTCCTATCGAGGACTATCCTTAATCTATTTTGCACCCTGAACGTCACCATGTCACCTACTTACCTTTCAACAGTGACCGCTCCCTGCATTGCGTCATCCCTCAATATTCTTCCCAGCCAGCTCAATCTGGACACCAGACCCTGCTGCCACCATCAAAGAAATAATAAACTCTGTGCCTGGCTCCCCAAAATATTCGAACCATTGGCCAAAAGCATATGCTATCACAGAACAAGTACCTCTAGAACCCCGGCCCCTCAATCCCTTACTAATAACTCCCTCTGCAAAGTCACCCCCAGTAAGTTCTCATTAGCAAATAACAGTCATCCCACTCAAGAAACCATCACCCCTTCTAAGCACCCCCATAACTCCCAGGCTCTGCCTGCTGAAACTACTCAGACTAGTATCAAAGGTGCCCTAATAAACACCTGTTCCATGGTAGCCCACTCCACAGAAAGAGCTGACCTACTTCAATTTGAAAAAATTTACTTCCTCGCCATTACCGAATCCAGGCTCCACACAGAAGCTGGCCGAGCGATCATGCTAGCCATTCCCGAGGACTATACACTCCTTAGAATAGATCGAATAAAATCCAGAGCCGGATGCCTTGCCATAATCACTTAAACCAGCCTAGCCGTAAGACTCGCCACGTCACAAAACCTTGACTCTTGTGAATCACTGACAGTCAAATTTCCCATCTCCAACACTCAAACCCTGAGCATCCACTTTATATACAGACCTCCTGCTCCCCTAGGATCCTTTGAAGAAGACTTAACCACCATGCTATCAGATAACCTCAAAAACTCTTCACACTGCCTCCTCCTAGGTGATCTGAACCTAGGGTATGAGGACCCTCTAGACCACAATGCATTGCAAATTAATGATTTTCTTGCTGAACTGGGGTTTACACAAAAAGTGTCGCTCCCAACACACATTAAAGGAAGGACTCTTGAGTGGATAGCTGAGCATAACTGCCAGACTTCCTTCACATCCATAACGCCACAACATTGGTCCGATCATCACCTGATAACCTTCACCCTAGAAGCCATGCCATTACCTACTCCCAACAACAATATAGCACCGGCCATCCCTACCAGAAATAAAAGAAACATCACATCTGATAAACTCATGCCCTTGATCCTTCCCACTTTGAATTCGTTATCGGCTTACGCTGATCCCTTCACCCTAGTAGAGGAGTACAACAAAATAATGACCTCTTCATTAGATACCATAGCTCCGCTGAAACTAAGAAAGAGCAAACCTAAAAAAACATGTGAACACCTGGTTTTCTCCCCATCTGAAATCAATTAGACTAGAAAAACGCAAAAGTGAACACATTTGGAGACAAGATCCTTCTCTCACCAATAAAAATAACCTCAGTAAATCAGCCACACTTTACAAAAAAGAATTTGTCCTTGCCAAATAATCCTCCTTCAACGAGCGTATTACACAAGCTAATTCAAGTACAAAAGAATTGTTCACAATACTCAAAGAAATGGAAACCCATATTAATGCCCCTGACGACTGCGTGAAGGATAAAACATGGTGTACCAGCATTCAGAATGCCTTAGCCAACAAGGTAGCAAACCTCCAAGTCAAGATTGCCAATAAAAAAAATACCCTTGACCTTGCCTCCAAGCCTAGTAAACCGTCCTTGCTACTTCCCCCTCACACTCCTTCCCCCTCTCAACAACGCTCTCCCCATTTCAACTTCAATAAAGTTTCTATTTTAGAGATTTAAAAAGTCATTCTTACCCTCAAATCGTCAAACTGCCAGGGTGACTCTTGCCCAGCGCAAATCATAAAGGATGCCGCACGTGATCTTTCCCCATTCATTTCCAAACTTATCAACGCTTCCTTCTCATCCGGTACTATACCCAACACTTGAAACAGTCTTGGGTTCTCCCATTACTTAAAAAACAAACGCTAGACCCCTCCATACCCACCAATTACAGACCGATCACTACTGTCCCTTTCCTCTTAAAAATCTTAGACAAGGTAGCTTACCTACAAATCCAACAATACTTGGAACGTAATAAGCTATTAGGAGTACGCCAGTCAGGTTTCAGACCCCAACATGGGACTGAAATTGTTTTGATTGACTTAAAGGCACAAATTGACGCACTGAGAGACAGTGGAAAGGCAGCCCTACTGCTCCTACTTGACCTCTCGGTGGCGTTTGATCTAGTGGACCACAAAATCCTGTGCACCCACTTGGATTCCACCGCCCACTTTTCACAAGAAGCAATAGGTTGGATCCAATCTTTCCTCGACAACAGGACAATGCGTGTCTTTTCGCCGGTAGCGGCAGCCGACCCTACTCCCATTACCTGCGGAGTGCCACAGGGCTCCTGTGTGTCCCCTACTCTGTACAACATTTTCACAAAGCTCCTCTTTGACGATCTATATAGTCTGGGTATCACCTATACTAATTATGCTGATGATACCCAGATCCTCATCCTGCTGAAGGGAGATTACAAGAAGGATTTGGCCTTTGTGAACAGAGTGTACCTCATCATTCAAGCATGGATTGCCTTGCACGGTCTATGCCTGAATGACAACAAAACGGAACGGCTTATCCTCGCCATCCCAGCCAATCTCAACAAACTTGGCCACAACTATTCCAACTTCAGAATATATGACAATAACATTACAGTAGCAAAGGAAGTCAAAACCCTTGGTTTTTACCTTTACTCTACCTTAACATTTAAAAAACAAGTTAACTCCATGGCCTCATCTACTGCTCACACATGCAAGTTAATTAGAGCAGCCAAATCTTTCCTATCCACTAATAATTGCATCACCCTCGCGAGAGCCCTTATTTAGTCTAAATTGGGTTATTGCAGTGCCCTATATTTAGGGAGTAAGCCCTAAGCCTCCCTAAGAAAGCTCATGTTTCTGCTATTAGAAGAAACAATAACTGGCTTTCCACCAAAGATAAAATTCTCCTGAAAACAGCTTCCTTGACACATAAATGCCTCCACAACGACGCCCCACAATACCTCATAGCTAGATTTACGAGGCAGTCTTCAAACAGCCCCACGAGAACTGTCAATGCCAACCTCCTAACGGTGCCTAGATTTAAACGTACAAAGACGGGTGGAAACAGCTTCCTGGTTAAAGTTGCCCAAAATTGGAATTCTCGTCCACCTCCCCAGAGGGAAGACCTACCCTATCCTCGCTTTAGGTCTAACCTAATTAACTGGATCAAGGAAAACGACCTCTAATCATACCACTACCACACACTATGCTCATTCGGTATTTTGTATTGTGTATCTCATATAAATATGTAAATATGACCACACATACTATGCTTTATGTATTGTACATTCTTGTAAATATTCCTATGCCCCAAGTTAAGTTTTTCCATCTTGTATAAACTGTATATACTGCTTGTACCTGCACAGCAATGTAACTAAGCTGGCGCGCATTACAAATATTAAAACAAACAAACAAATAATATCCATGTTTATTTGGGCAGTCTGGACTCAATTGCCAGCGTGGCAAAGTCTGACAGCCTTTCCTCAGTCATTGTTGCGCGCAGATATGACTTTATTAACCTCAGTGCAGCAAAGCTTCTTTCACATGAAGCGCTAGTCACTGTCAAAACACAAGCAATTTTACAAAATTGGTACAGTTGGAAGAATGTAACAGCATATAGCTCCAGAATGTTTGTGAACTCCAGAATTGAGTTCACCTTAATGACATCAGATGCCTTCTTCCTGGCCAAGGTTACCAGTGCCTGCTTTAGTTCTATTTGCAAGTTCTCCAGGTCACAGGAATAGAATGTGCCCATTGGTGACAATTTCTGAAAACAGAGAAAAGAATCAGATCTGGGATTTAGTGCCTGTTTACCTTCCATGACCAGCAAAGAATCTTTTGAAAAAGCAGGATTTTAGTTCTGAGATTATTCAGGCAAGAATTGCATACATAACATTTAGTGAAATAGTCTTTAGTGCACCGTTTTGCCTGCTGCCCACAGTCTCAATTATGGCACTATTTCTTAAGTGAAAAGGCAGGCAACAATTGCGCTTTTTGTGAGGCAGTTTAGCTTCATCATTTGTAGGTGCTGCTTTACCAGAATCTATGTCATCAATGCGATGCCTGTAACTGAGCCGACATAAATGTTGATACCAATTATGGCATGGCGCAGAGATCAAATAGATCACTTTTACCCCCACAATACCCCAAACCCAACCCCACTTACCTTTACCACGACGCACTGCTGTGTGCGCCACCGACTCCCGTGTACCCCTGCAGTGTCAGTTCCTCACACTTACGTGGGGCAGTGCTGATGCCGCAGGGCCCCATTTAAAAAGAATAATTGTTTTCTTTTTCCTGTCCCCCGCTTACCATAAGGGTAGGTAGGGGACACCCCTGCAACCCCAAACTCCCATTATTGTGACCAAGGAGAGCCGGGCAAACCCCGCAACCTCTGCTCCACTTGGGCGCAATAATGGGAGTCAGCATATTCTAAAATGCTGACAGCGCAGTAAAAGCACAGTCTGCCCTTTTAGAGTCACAATTTATGTATATTTCCCATACCACACTTACGGCGCAGGTGGACTGCTTCGTCCCAGACATTTTGTATTGTTGCATCCAAGTCATGATTATGCATTTCCTCAAGTTCTTGTATAACATGCCGTGCAAGGACGACAGCATAAGGCCAAGTCAAGATCTGCTTGCTGTAATGCATGGGATAGAGGCTGGGCCCTTTTTACTATGTTTTCAAAAAGCACAAGTGCTAGAATGAAGCTGAAGTCAATGAATTGCCGAATGCCATTCGCCTCCATTGCTCTCTCTGCATGTCACTCTTCTGCCACTACACTGAGGCTCGAGGGTTTGGAGGACAGCTTTACAGGCAGGCTATTGGCATGTCCACCTTGTATCACTTAATTTTTTGAACTATGACCTGTTTTGACATCTCTGTTTGAACACTTACAAAGAGTGAATGAGAGATGTGCTGCAAAACACATAAAGCTTCTCCAATTTCACAAAAAATCTCAGTTGCTGCATGTACATTCTTAACCGTGTCAGCAATGACTAAATTAAGCCGGTGATTCATAGAATGAACATAAACAGCAGAGGGCACTTCTTTTTGAACCCGTGTTTGCACACCATTAATCCGACCACTCATCACTGAGGCCCCATCATACACCTGCCCAGCTCATTCATTTTTATCAATGCCCAATGGTGTCTGGGCATTAAATATATAACATGTTCAAGATTCTGCACCAAGGCTATCTCCCTTATAGAATTACAGGAATCTTCCATGGACAGAGTTATCATGGAAGTATCTCCCAACAACAGACAGCTGTTCAGTTTTGCTGAGGTCTTTAGTCTCATCAAGAATAGAACATGGGTTTCCTTTAAGGGTTTCAGCAATGCCCTCCCTGACGAGAGCAGCCATCATGGAAAGAAGTTCATTTTGAATGGACGGATGTAAATAGCGTGCGTTTTTGGGCCCATTAAGTTTCTTTTTCACAATACTGTCTCCATCAGCAAGTACATACAATATTCTTCTCACGTTTCTGTGATTGATGTTATCAGAGTTGCAGCGATGCTCCCTTTGGGCAATTTAATTTTGGCAATTAACAGTAAAACCTGAGCAATGTGATTTAATGTAATGCCGAATTTCAGTCACCTCTATGGTAAATGCCTCACTGAGACCTTTCATGATTGATGTATCGCCTTTTATGTTTGTTTTGAAATCCTCCCATCTCACATAGCATGCCTTGTGGGAAGCAGGCTTCTCATGCTGCAATATTCCTTTGCCATTTTCCAATGTATTTTTACAGTTGGTGACGCCCACACTGACAAAAGTAACTTTTTACAGTTCTCCATGAAGAGATTTTGACCTAGAAAGAAATCGGCATGGAAATCAGTATGCTGCATCCTGGGACATGGAGTATTCTAGCCATGTCTATACCTGAAACCAACGCGAACGAAACGATCTAAGGTGTGTTGCCAGTTTTGTCTGCGGATATGTTTTTAAGACAGGTTGTCTAGGCCCTTCACTAGCACTCTGGCTGTCAACATTGAGACCTGGTGAGACCTTTCCCGTGACAGCACCAACAGCCATAACTTCTCTCTGAGGTCTATCAAAGTCACTGCAATGTTTTCCACAAGCAGTGCATTTGTTGGTGCGTGGAGGTATTATGCCTGAATCATGAATCTGTTATGAAAGTTCGGCACCTACTGAGAAAGCGTCAGTGCTCGTAGGGTTACTATATTCCACATCTTCCCTCTCAAACACTTGATCCTCATCCACAGAAGACTCGTTCAGATGCTGTTATTCTTTCTGCTGCTCCTTTGCAGCATTATCTGTTTGACGCTTCACTGTCACATGGGAATAAAAGGAACGGATATCGATTTCTGGGATGTTTGTCTCACTATCAAGTAAAATCAATAGAGATATGCTTTATTTGTTCAAGGTAGTCCGCATGTGTGGTTCACCCACCGGTAATCACATTCTAAAGCAGGGATGGCGAACCACCTCCCGCCCGTCTTTTCTTGCCTCCTTCCTTAAAATATATATCCATGTATGGCTCAATGGCTTAGTTTCTCACAATAGAAGAAGCCAGTGAACACAAATTAACTACACTTCATGCCAAAGAAATATTGTTTTGGGCCACTGAAACAGCAATTCACAACTTGAGAACCAATTTTGCATACATCCTTTTGATATAAAAACAGCACGTCCTACTCTCTCATTTGAAAACATCACAGAACATTTTGTGTAAGAAAATTGCCCATCTGTTCAGTTTCATGAATAGGTAGTTTTCTTATCCACTATGTTCAGCAGTAATACACAAATGGGATTTACTGCTTGCTGCTGAAAGCCATAATCACAAAAAAACAGACACCCTTCGACTATGCCACTTTGCCTAAACCATGTTTAAATATTTGAGAAGATTACCTAGACATTTTTCAAATTAAATAAATAAAAGTATGTACCTACATTTGTTTTGCTGTCACGGTCTGTCTTTCAGCACAAGGGTCTCAGAGCCAGTAATACCTGAAAGTTGGTGCTGCACTGCTGTTGGGATAACAGGATCCGAATCCAGGAGGTCTGCTGTACGCAGAAAAATGTGTTTCGTTTATGCACCAAATCCACACAAAATTGTTAACTCAGGGCACTGAGGCCAGGCCCAATATAAAATATATGGCTTTCAGTTCAGTCGACCATGCAGGCCCATTCTCACCATTCAATCATTTACACTTACCTCACCTCCCCCACCCCAACTGTGTTTTTGTGCAATTGTGCTAAAACGCATCATTTGCCGCCAATTATATATTCAGGGTTCAAAATTGCCAGGTGCTGGGAGCTGTTTAGCTCCTGGTTATAGTCAAGGGCAGCCTGGATAACAACTTGAAATCAACAACTACCAGGAGCTATTTTTGACTCCCCAGGCAAGGGGACCAGTGTCTACATTTTTGTATTACATTTTACCATTCATATACTTTTACTTAAAAAAGAAACCATTCCGGAATGGTATCATTTTAAAATAAAAGTGTAGGAAGAAGCTGAAACTTACACTTCAGTGCGCTACACTGAACATTCCCTTAAACAGCAGGTGCATTGGTTTGGGGGTTTCATGTGGCAGGATTCGTGGCGATGCAGTTTGTGGGAAGCGTGGGCCGGTCAGCAGAGAACATTGTTCCACTACTTCTTTTCATACACTTTGATCATGCAAGCATAGTTATACACAGTGTAGGTTTGAGAATGTGTATAGAAAAGAATAAAGGACCCACTTAAGGGACTTGTAAAGCATCTTGGATAATATCTATTACCAAAAAAGGTAGTTTGCATCTTGCACACATGTTACATTTGCTGCACACTGTGTACTAGCTCCTGGTTCCCAAGAGGTGGCTCCTGTCTAACGGGCCCTGGAGCTGCTTTTTACCCCTGGTCAACAAATCTTAATTTCGATCCCTGTTAATAGCTATGCCCCCAATAGAGGCAGGGCAAGAGTGAATGATGAAGACAGGCCAACAACCAAGATGTATTAGTTTGGGATTTCATAACAAGCCACAGTACACAAAATATTTTACTAAAAACAAAAAACACCAGTAGCAACTATGATGCAAGGCAAAATGAAAAAAAGTGAACAATGCATGGCTGCGATCATACCTTCTATAAGGCAAGTCATTTTTGGCTGCTACCTTTCAACACAATGCTAGTCTCTTCCTAAGGCGGATGGTTATTTAGATCAATCATTATGCTGTGAATACCTATCCATGATCAAATGGCTTACAAAAGTACTTTGCCTAAAAGCACAGTACCTTTCATTCTGCATGTCTACAAAAGCATACAGAAACATTGTGCACCTCAGCCAAGGACCTCCATTTTGTCAGCAAATTCTTTTTGGGTACAGAGTAAAACAGGCCCAATAAGTAATTGAAATCATTTTGGAGCCAAGGTAGGTCTAACATCCGGCCCTCAACCCGACCCCAACAACAGCACAAGCCCCATCCCTAGTGTCTTCCCCACATCACTGGACCCAGGCCCCATACCCACCACCTGAGCGTGTGCCCATACCCACCACCAAAGCGTGAGCCCCATACCCACCGCCCAAGCCACATACCTCCACACCACCAGAGCCCGGGCTCCATAACTGGCATCCTTTTCCCCTCCAACAGACCCAAGGCCCCATACCTGTTATTTATTTTATTTGATTGCATATAGCGCAGACCTAGCTCAAAAGCAGTGGAGTGCTTTACAACAGGAGGGTGTCAGAATTGGGCTTGGCATTTTATAAATGAGTCCTGCCCTAGCACCAGATGCAAGATCCCATACCTGGCACCCTGACTCGGCATCAGCAGAGCCCAGGACCCCTACATGGAATCCTGCCCCCCACCTCCAGAGGGTAGGCCCCATACCTAGCATCCTGCCTCTCTGCCAACAAAGCCCAGGCCCCATACAAGGCATCCTGCCTCCCCTCCAGTGGAGCCCAGGCCTTATACCTGGCACCCTGCACCCCTATCAGCAAAGGCCGGGCCCCTTACTTGGCTTCTGCCTCCCACCCACAAAACAGAAACCTCCATACCATCTTGCACCCTGTCCTCACCCTCTAACCCACCCCCTCAAACAAGCCACTTACCTTACCTCACTAGTCCCACTCCACAAGGTGTTGCTGTGTGGGTGTCTGGAACCAGCGGTGAGGACTCTGGACTGGAGCAGATATTTATGCTGGTCAGTGCGCAGTAGTGGCAGCAGCCGTGGACCATTGTGGAGTGGATTTGTGGTCCGTTCCAGCTAATCGAACATAGTGTTCGAAGTGTTAAAAAAAAAATAGTGGAACTGTTCCATCTGCCCCACCCTCTTTTCTGTGCCTGCCTACTCACCGCCACCCACCCAATTCAAACTCCATACCTGGGTCCTGCCTTTCCTGCACTCCACTGTACTATCAAGCCTGATGAAACACAATGAAAGAAACTGCACCATTAGTGTGTGATTGTATATTTCTGGCTGTAGAGGCATCGGACGCATCTTCTGTGAGTTTTCTGCTTCACCGCCAGTTGCCTGCTTTCTCACCCCATGGATGTGATCAGGGGTGGACTTGCAGACCCACCGGGGTGCCAGAGTTTTTTGGGCACGTCGTGGTGAAGTGACGGGTCCCGCTGTGGTGAGGATCGAGAATGAAATCGGACGAAGACGAATGGCCGCTCTTAAACAACATGGCACCTAATGTGAGACGACATGCTGGACTACTGGTGCTGTGGGCTGGTCTGGATTCGTGTGACCAGGATTCGTGTGAGCTGCTAGAGCAGACCCGAGCATCGAAAAGTGGAGGAGCGCTGGGTGGAACGCACTGCCAGCAGGGAGGAGGCCGGTCGAGTGCCTAAACCAACTGGAAAGCTTCGGTCTCCTGAGCTGGTGGTGCATACAGCGGGGCTCTGGTGAAATAGCCCCTTCAATGGGGCGCTGGAGGGTCGGTGACTGAGGCGCGGATGCGCAGAATTCAAAATAAGGACTTTTGAGGTGGGATTCCAACCCGAGAACTCAGCGAATAAAGAATTTAACAAAGAATGAACAACTATTGGACACATGTGAATGAGTAATACGCCCTGATTTGAGAAAGGCTCTCGAGGAGCCGAAACACGTGTCATTATAAAAGGGCTCTCCTTACGAAGATATGATACACTTTATAAATTAAAAATCAAGAATTTCAAAATATAACTTTGTGGCACAGTCTTTGTGTGGAAACAGCGAATCGATGCACAACCACGGAGGTGGGGTAGTGGTTCCTCTGAAACTTTCCACATACGCGACATGAACAGATGGATTGTAATAGGTCACCAGGCCGAAGATGTTGAGCCACCACAAATAACCCCTCTTAAAATAATCCAGGATAGGACTGCAAGATTTACTCTTGGCCTCAAGACCAGGGGCCGCATCTCTCCAGCCCTAATTTCTCTCCACTGGCTCCCGGTTGCTGCTAGGATCAAATTCAAGACTCTCTGCATCATCCACAAGGCTTTCTGGGGCGTGAGACTCTGCTACATCCAACTCTCTCTCCCAAAATACCTCCTGTCTAGAGCCCTTTGATTTACAGAGAATTGAAGCTAGCAGACCGGACACTTCTCTAAGCAAAGAGTGTGGGGTAGATGTCTCTCCCTCTGGAATAGTCTCCCTGCTCCTCTCAGGCTTGAGCCGGATCTCCTTAAGTTCAGGAAGCTCCTCAAGACCTTCCTTTTCTCATCCTACTTCACGCTCCTCCTCTCCTGCTAACAACTTCTTCTGCTTTAGTGACTGACTGCCTCGTTCCCTCGGAGTACTACAGGGCCCCAAGCCCCTCCACCCAGTCCACCCAACCTTCCCTTTACTTACCCTCTGGCCTCCCCTTTGCACTTGCACTTCAGCCCTTCACCCTTCACCCTTTTCCCTTCTCACCTTAGCGCTTTGTTTTTGCATGGACTGGCACTAATCCTTTCCCGCACCTCCCTCACACTTCTAGTTCTGCACTTGCACAATCCGAATGCCACAAGGCCTAGATGGACCGCTATTGTATGGTTCTCACATGCACCCAACCCCTTTTTTGTCTTGTGCCGCTATGAAACACCACTTGTTGTAAAGGGGCCTTACAAATATCAAATAAATAAATAAATGAAATAGTCCTCCACAGCATGCAGCTTTATGCAGCCCCCATTTCAATCACCACCATTTGCGCCTGCTTAGGGACATGCCCATAACTAGAGCCACCCCCGCCCCCAACCGATTATCTGCAAAGACTGCTGTGCCTACAGCCATTCATGTACAGATCATTTTTGTTGGGAGAAAGTGAAAACAGCAAAGTATCAAAAAACCAGGAGTCTCCCACCTAAATCCCAATGGTTGGCATGTCTGCAATGTTACGCAGATCACTGCTGAGCTGGGCTTTTTGACAGCTTGGGAATGAGTTTTATATCCCAATTCTCTAGCAGTTTATTGAAATAAAACAGCACCAATTCAGTAACTCTGAGATAGCACAGTGTGATGTTACAGTGGCGTATTATTAGTAAGGCTAAGGTTCAAATCTCCGGTAGGGGAGACATTTTGTTTTTTTTAAAACTTGTCCTGAAATGGTACACTGGGTCCCATTAAGTAGGGGAGCGTTATACACTTTAGTTCCCGTGTATTGGACCTCACGGGCCGGCTGTTCAAGCAATGAATGAAGGTGCTTATTTCAATGTGCTCCGGTGCCCACATGTTCTCACCCCACAATGCATTGTTGCATTGCTTTACTTCCAGGCGACGTCGAGTCATGTGTACTCATCCCGCGGCCCCATTTCCCCTGTTGCTGGTTTGCTCTTGGCAACTCAGAGAGCGTGTCTTCCTCTATTGAAGTGCCACCCAGGAATGTAGGGCACAAGGTGGTCATGAAATGTTGTGCTCCCCCCTTGCCCTGCCCTAGCGACACCACTGCTCTTGTGTCCTGCCTCTTTTAGATCTTGCCTGCTTCCTCGCTCCCTTTGGCTGGGAGGGCTCTGTAGTCTGTAATCTTTGGCTACCCTAACAGGCCGATTCATGTAATTCCTTCCAAAAGTGTCGCACGCGGCTGGCGCACAGCGTGCCCGTGCGAATGTCTGCGCCAGCCGCGTGCGATGAAAGCAATTTCCGCGCACAGCGTGTTCATGGATTCCCACCTCCAAAAGCAGACGTGGCGCAGAGTGGCGCAGCGACCCTGCAGCAGCGCCAGTTACGCCCCCAAGAACGCCCTCGCGCAAGGAAAAGCCATCAAGATCGCAAAACCATTGCAAAGGGCTGCGCCAACCCTGTACCAGTGCGAGAAGTAACACACACGACCTGGCCTGGGGGAGCGTGTGCGTGTATTTCAGGGGTGCGCGAGAAGTTCCACACGCGATTGGCCTGGGCTCGTGTATTTCAGAGGTGCGCGAGAACTTCCACACGCGATTGGCCTGGGCGCGTGTATTTCAGGGGCTCGCGGGTGGTTTCACATGCGATCGGGCCTGGGGGAGCGTGTGCGTGTAATTCAGGGGTGCGCGAGAAGTTCCACACGTGATTGGCCTGGGCGCGTGTATTTCAGGGGCTCGCGGGTGGTTTCACACGCGATCGGGCCTGGGGGAGCGTGTGTGTGTAATTCAGGGGTGCGCGAGAAGTTCCACATGCGATTGGCCTGGGTGCGTGTATTTCAGGGGCTCGCGGGTGGTTTCACACGCGATCGGGCCTGGGGGAGCGTGTGCGTGTATTTCAGGGGTGCGTGAGAAGTTCCACACGCGATTGGCCTGGGCGTGTGTATTTCAGGGGCTCGCGGGTGGTTTCACACGCGATCGTGCCTGGGGGAGTGTGTGCGTGTAATTCAGGGGTGCGCGAGAAGTTCCACACGCGATTGGCCTCGGCGCGTGTATTTCAGGGGCTCGCGGGTGGTTTCACACACAATCGGGCCTGGGGGAGCGTGTGCGTGTATATCAGGGGTGCGCGAGAAGTTCCACACGCGATTGGCCTGGGCACGTGTATTTCAGGGGTGCGTGAGAAGTTCCACACGCGATCGGGCCTGGGGGAGCGTGTGCGTGTATTTCAGGGGTGCGCGAGAAGTTCCACATGCGATTGGCTTGGGCGCGTGTATTTCAGAGGTGCGCGAGAAGTTCCACACGCGATTGGCCTGGGTACATGTATTTCAGGGGCTCGCGGGTGGTTTCACACGCGATCGGGCCTGGGGGAGCATGTGCATGTAATTCAGGGGTGCGCGAGAAGTTCCATACGCGATTGACCTGGGCGCGTGTATTTCAGGGGCTCGCGGGTGGTTTCACAGGCGATCGGGCCTGGGGGAGCGTGTGCGTGTAATTCAGGGGTGCGCGAGAAGTTCCACACGCGATTGGCCTGGGCGCGTGTATTTCAGGGGCTCGCGGGTGGTTTCACACGCGATCGGGCTGGGGGAGCGTGTGCGTGTATTTCAGGGGTGCGCGGGAAGTTTCACACGCGATTGGGCTGCGTGCGGGCATTTCAGGGGTGCGCAGGAAGTTTCACACGCGATTGGGCTGCATGCGGGTATTCCATGGGTGCACGGGAACTTTCATACGCGATTGGGCAGCGTGCGTGTTTTTCAGGGATGCGCGGGAATTTTCACACGCGATTGGGCTGCGTGCGGGTATTCCAGGGGTGCGCGGGAAGTTTCACACGCGATTGGGCTGCGTGCGGGTATTTCAGGGGTGCGCGGGAAGTTTCACACGCGATTGGGCTGCGTGCGGGTATTTCAGGGGTGCGCGCGAAGTTGTACACGCGATCTGGCCTGGGGGAGCGTTTGCGTGTATTTCAGGGGTGCCGGGGAATCCTACATGTGATTGGCCAGTGTGGGTCCTCCCAGGTGTTCCCTGTACACCCTCCACAGCCCCTGCAGGCAGCCCACACCACAGGGGACTACCCTGCATCCCTGGTCATGTCCCGCAGGCAGCCCACCCAACATGGGCATGCCCCCCAGCAAAGGCACATGTCTCCTTGCACTAATGATCACCAACTCATGTCCCCTTGCACCCCCACCCCCAGAATTGCGGGGCACCTGCCAGCAGGCCCCCACCCATGTCCAACTCATGTTCCCCACCACCCCCACCCCCCAGCACTATGGGGCACCTGCCAGCAGGCCCCCACCCATGTCCAACTCATGTTCCCCACCACCCCCACCCCCCAGCACTGTGGGCACCTGCCAGCAGGCCCCCACCCATGCCCAACTCATGTTCCCCACCCCCCTACCCCCCAGCACTGTGGGGCACCTGCCAGCAGGCCCCCACCCATGTCCAACTCATGTTCCCCACCACCCCCACCCCCCAGCACTGTGGGGCACCTGCCAGCAGGCCCCCACCCATGTCCAACTCATGTTCCCCACCCCCCTACCCCCCAGCATTGTGGGGCACCTGCCAGCAGGCCCCCACCCATGTTCAACTCATGTTCCCCACCCCCCCCCCCCGCCCCCCAGCACTGTGGGGCACCTGCCAGCAGGCCCCCACCCATGTCCAACTCATGTTCCCCACCACCCCCACCCCCCAGCACTGTGGGGCACCTGCCAGCAGGCCCCCACCCATGTCCAACTCATGTTCCCCACCACCCAGCACTGTGGGGCACCTGCCAGCAGGCCCCCACCCATGTCCAACTCATGTTCCCCACCCCCCTACCCCCCAGCAGTGCAGGGGCACCCTCCACCAGGCCCTCGCCCATGTCCCATCCATGCCCCCCTGCACCTGGGTCCCAACAATCCCCAATCATGTCCGTAATGGCCATCCTCCCCTGCCAAAAGGCCCAACCAACTATCACATCCACCCACATATCAAAGGCAATTACATGTTACACACCCAATGTAAATAATGCAAATGAACACATGTCTGTCACACACAATGGCTGCAAGTGAATGTTAAAACACCCAACATGACATGCATGAAAGCAATGAGATGATACGACACATTGAAGGATGAAAATAAAAATGTATTGAAAATCAACTTGAATGGAAATGAGAAAAACCACAAAGCAAAACAACCAAAAGAAGATGAATGTCCATGAAAAAAATCCAAAAAATAAAAAAAGCCATTGAAGAACTATTTACAAGATAATCCCGGGTCCATGAGCCCAACCAAATGAAACCTAACTATGACAACTAACTAAAAACTGAAGTATATACAAAAATGTGGCGCATTGTCCAATGGCAACCAAATAAAAAAAAGAAATTAAAGGAAACCTAACACTAACTATATAACTATATACAAAGGCAGCGGGCTAGTCCGAAGGCTCACTGGTTGTTGTCATGGGCCAGGGCATCATCGAACTCCTGGTCAATGGCTTGGAGGCGGGCATGTTCCCTGGCCCCGAGGTCCCGCAGGGATAATGCAGTGTCCAGCTCCAACTCCCTGCAAAGACCCTCGAGGCACTCAGCCCGCCTCAGCGCCCTCCGCATGGAGTCTTCCGCCCTGACCATTGTGAGCCATTCCTCCTCTGCCCGCTGCCGCTCCGCACCTATCTGCTGGCACAACCGCTCCCACACGGAAGCCACTCCCATTCCAGGGTTCTCCTGCCCTCCGGCCGATGCCTGCACCCCTGATGTTGATGGCCCCGAGCCATGATGCCTCCCACGTTGAGCCTGCTGCTGCCTCCGACGCAACTGCCTGTGCCAGCATGACAGCATCCAGGCTGATGGAAACCACCGACGCCGTCGTGCACGTGCCCTGCCCGATGATGCCGTCACATCCTCCATCTGCTGGGCTCCAGTTGCTGTGGTGTCCACACCTACTGGACCTCTGACTCCCGACTGTGGCAGGGATGGGATCCCCGAGCTGGCTGCATTGGTCAGGGCAGGTCCACAGGGGGCCCTGGTGGCATCTGGGCCGGAAGACGGCAAGGAGAACGACTGGCGTATAGTCTCCACAGAGGAGGAGAGGGCCGCCAGATTGGCAGACACATGCAGGAAACCCCCGAACATGGACGATCCCAATTGGGCCACGTCGGCACGGTGCTCTTTGTGATGACGTGCGTGCTCCTCCTGGGAAGCACGCACAGCATCACGAATCACAGCCCTGCGCATCGCGACCCCAATCAGGACCTTCTCCATACGGCCAGGGGTCCCCTCGTCCGCAGGTGGAGGGGAGTCAGATGACATGGACATCCCCTCTACCTGCGGACGGGCCTGGGACGGGGCATCCCTGCTGGTGCATGGTGGTGCACCCACAGGGTCAGAGACAGCGACATGCACAGGCCCCTCCACGGTGACCTGTGCTGCCTCCTGCCCCTGCCCCTGGACTGCACCACTTGCACCAGCAGGGATGCCCCCACCAGGCCCCATGTGCGCCTCAGTGGCGGCCTCCTCCTCCTCTGTGGAAACCACCAACCTGGATGGCTCCTCACCGTCTACCGCCGTAGCAGGCCCCTGTGGGGGCTCACCCACCCCTTCCGCTGCAGCCGTGGGGGCATCCCTGCCGCCTTGCTCCACAGCGCCGTCTCCGCCCTCTTCTTCACTAGCCGCTGCGTAGAGGGAGACATAGAACACAAGCATCAGGGTACTGTACAATGGTCCCCTAGACAGGAAGCAATAGCAGATGAGTGCCAATGTCAAAGTACACTTCCATCATGTCACTCCACAACACATGTGTCAGTCCAGGCAAAACACACACAGTGACAGTCATGGTGCATGCCATGGACATTTCCATACATGTCCAATGGACTCTCGAATCATACAATGCAATGGTACGCACATGCATCATGGGTCATGCCTATCACATGCACACACTTCACCTCAGTCACATCCATCTGGCCCCGTACACCCCAATCACAGTGCATACAAGGATGACTAGGCTGCATCAGTGAATCTGTAACTTGTCACAGACATGTGTCATGCATCCATGGCATTCACAAGTCACAGACACGCAGGTCAGGCACACAGACATGGATACCATATATGTACCTGGCAGCAGCACCCATCCCTCACCCCCACCCATGTCCAGGAACAGAGACTGCCATGCTCTCATTTGTGCAATCTGCATAGGGCTCCCCATGTCGCATTTAAACACATGCAACAACCGTGCGGTTCACACATTACTGGTTGCACATGCATTACCATGATGTCCCTGCACACATACATGCGTACATGGCCTATGTCACACATGCAGGCAAGTATCAGACAACCAGCACACTGCAACATGCCCTGTCTCACACAGCAATGCTTGGCCACTTACCGCTCAACTCCAGACGGGTCTCCCTCTCAAGGACCTGGGCGTGGAGCGTTGGGTGTACGCGTTCCAGGACCCTCATCTGGATGGAACTCATGCGGCCCCGGCCTCCCTCCACGAGTTGCCGGGCCTTTATGAGGGTCCTGGACCTCAAGTCCTCCCAGCGCTTCTTGACCTTCTGGATGGTGCGGGTTGCCACCCCCTCTGCGTTGATGGCAACCACACAGTCGGCCCAGATCCTCTCCCGTCCTTCCTTGTTGGCGTGGGACGATCCGAAGAGGGCATCATACTGCCCCAGGACTTGCTCCACCAGGACACCAACTTCGGTGGCAGTGAAGCTGGTGCCCCTCTGCCCCTCTGGCCGGGGGTTGCCACTGGTGTCAGATGTTGATGTGCCCGACATGGCAACCCCAGGGGCAGGAGTGGGTGGGCAACTGGGTCCTGGGGCTGGGCTGTGGAGCGATGTTATCCGAGTCGGGAGTCTTCTGTTCCAGCAGGGGTGGACACAGCAACTGGACCCCTGCAGATGGCTGATGTGCAGGCACCAAATGGCAGGGCACGGTGGCAGCAGGCAGGCAGGCAGCAGCAGATGGCACGTGGGAGGCTGCTCGGGGCACTGGGGGGCAGTGATTCGGCCTTCTGGGCAGGGGCATGGTCTTCCGTGTGTTTTCGCGTGGCCAGCTTGATACGGAGTGATTTGGCACGTGAAAATCCTGCACGTCAGCGTGAAATTCGAGGAAAGGGCCTTAGCGCGTAAGCGCGTCAGCACGCATACGCGATTTCATTGGACCAAAGGCCCTTACAGCGTAAGCGCGTCTGTGGAGTTTCGCGCACGGGCGTTGCCCTGGCAGGGCTTGGAGATCCCGCGTGCCTTTACACTGCTCTGTACGTGCTTTTCGTGCGGTGCGTGTATTTTCCATCCGTTGGGGTTCGCACGCTATTACTTCACAGCGGGTGTTGGCTACGCGTTCTTCTACACGCAAGGCAGACGGTGAGTGGTACCCCGCTCCCCCCCAGGCCCGATCGCGTGAAAAACTTCACGCGCACCCCTGGAATACATGCACACGCTCCCCCAGGCCCGATCGCGTGTTGAAACACCCGCGAGCCCCTGGAATACACGTACCCCGCTCCCCCAGGCCCGATTGCGTGTAAAAACACAGCGAGCCCCTGAAATACCCGCACGCAGCCCAATCGCGTGTGGAATTTCACGCGCGCCCCTGGAATACACGTACCCCGCTCCCTCAGGCCGATCGCGTGTGAAAACACCCGCGAGCCCCTGAAATACACGTACCCCGCTCCCCCAGGCCCGATCGCGTGTAAAAACACCCGCGAGCCCCTGGAATACACGTACCCCGCTCCCCCAGGCCCGATCGCGTGTAAAAACACCCGCGAACCCCTGGAATACACGTACCCCGCTCCCCCAGGCCCGATCGCGTGTAAAAACACCCGCGAGCCCCTGAAATACCCGCACGCAGCCCAATCACGTGTGGAATTTCACGCGCACCCCTGAAATACACGCACACGCTCCCCCAGGCCCGATCGCGTGTGTAAACACCCACGAGCCCCTGAAATACACGTACCCTGCTCCCCCAGGCCCGATCGTGTGTAAAAACACCCACGAGCCCCTGTAATACACGTACCCCGCTCCCCCAGGCCCGATCGTGTGTAAAAACACCCGCGAGCCCCTGAAATACCCGCACGCAGTCCAATCGTGTGTAGAACTTCACGCGCACCCCTGGAATACACGTACCCCACTCCCTTAGGCCGATCGCGTGTGAAAACACCCGCGAGCCCCTGAAATACACGTACCCCGCTCCCCCAGGCCCGATCGCGTGTAAAAACACCCGCGAGCCCCTGGAATACACGTACCCCGCTCGCCCAGGCCCGATCGCGTGTAAAAACACCCGCGAGCCCCTGGAATACACGTACCGCACTCCCCCAGGCCCGATCGCATGTAAAAACACCCGCGAGCCCCTGAAATACACGCGCCCAGGCCAATCGCGTGTGGAACTTCACGCGCACCCCTGAAATACACGCGCCCAGGCCAATCGCGTGTGGAATTTCACGCGCACCCCTGGAATACACGCACATGCTCCCCCAGGCCCGATCGCGTGTGGGCCTTCTCGCGCGTGTAGGACTTTGGCGCACATTTTTTTCCTGCGCACG
Source organism: Ambystoma mexicanum (assembly GCF_040938575.1). Taxonomy (NCBI): domain Eukaryota; kingdom Metazoa; phylum Chordata; class Amphibia; order Caudata; family Ambystomatidae; genus Ambystoma; species Ambystoma mexicanum. The sequence goes on along the minus strand of NC_090930.1, from coordinate 1,018,133,465 downwards.
GACGCTACCGCCTGCTTTCGTGTGGTGGACATGTATGGGCCTGTGCGCGTCTTTGGCCGTGCGCTGTTTTTCCCTGTTCGATTCCATGACTACGTGTTGTAGGCGAGCGTGTGGGCGTTCTGCGCACTTGCCTCCTGTACTTCCCCCGTGACGCCCACATTTTCACGAGTTGTTCCCCATTCTGCGTGTGACGCCCCGTGTTACGCCTACTTTTGTCATGTGCGCCGCGCTATGTGCGAATTCGCTGTGGCCTTATCGCACGGCGTTCGTTGAACTGTGCGCCAGCGTGCGCCAGCATGCGCCGCGCACTTTCTCAGCACACATCCCATATTTCGCGCATGCACGGACCTCCATGAATTGATGTGCGATGTTTTCTGTGCGATAATCGCACTTGCACTGCGATTTTCGCTGTTTCTCTGCGAATCGCACGTTTTCGCACACGTGCGCCGTTTTTTCGGCACACGTTGATTCCATGAATCGGCCTGATAGTCTGGTATTTGCCATCCAGTGGCTGTGCCAATTCCAAAGCACATCAGTATTTTGAATTTGTTAAATCAGCTTCTATGGCCTCCTTGTTGATATCTCATGTCTCAGCCACAACTAGTATCTTGTTTATCTTTGTACTGAACCGTATGACTGTGTCTGGCAGGAGGGAGCTATCGCTTGCTGCCTGAGCAGTTGCACCAGCATTCAGAGGAGCACGTGTCAGTCGCCTACTCCATGACGCAGATAGAGCGCATCTTGGTGAAATCTCTGTTATAACGTCAGCCATTTTATAGAAGCAAGTGCAAGTGTGTAACATGAGAAAAGAGCTGTCAAATGTTGCTTCTGAGAGCTTACTTTGTTTCCATGTGGTTGATACATTGATGTACTTTCCACTTTTGTGCTGCATTACATTCATTTGTTATCATTCGAGCTTCCCTATTGTTTGTTTATGGTTGACTTTGTTAGTGTGGTAAAAGATTAAAGTAGCATTCCGCTGCTTCATGGCGCAGAGAGTGCCTTCTATTGGCCAGTTGAATTTTAACAAAAGCAATATTTTCTTCATGGGTGACATCTTGGTATGGAAGGACATGTCTGAATATTTTACTGTTTACCTGTATGTATCAGCTCTGTTATAATGTTGAAATGTATCTTTGTGATAATGCCAGAGTTTCAATGCTGCCTGTTACGATGCTGTTGATGGTGTCCCCTTTTTCCTTTTTAACAGTGAGATGCACCCTCAGCCACATTACCAATGTGTTCCCACCTTCCAAACTCCTGCCCCTTTTCCCCTTACCCTCTTAAGTGGGGGTTCCACCTACAGTGTTTTTAAAGGCTGTAATGAAATGTCAGCATTCTAAGCTAATTTGGGTTCTTATCATTGTGAGTCTTTCCTGGTTTTTGACAACTTTGAGCTGCTGTATACCAGGTTTCTGTTTTGTGTGCATTTATCTTGTGTGCGACAACATTGAGCTGCAGTATGTTATGACAATACATCTTTGAATAACGTCATCGGGTGCCATTATTGTTTAAGGGCTTTTCGTGTTATAACGTTTAGCGGTGGAATGCAATGTAAGAATACATTATGCTTTATGAATCTCTGCATCATACTGTAGTAAATTATTTATTTGCAGATTCATATTTTTGAAGATAATATAATTGTTTCAATTAAGTTTTACAAAGCTGCTAGTGTGGGCTGTGATGTAAATGCTTGTGATATTTTTTAGTGAAATGTACTGAACAAGCTTTTCCAAAGTAGTACTAACTGTTGAATATTGTGATCCAGATAAGATTTTGAGAGAACAGTATTCAATTTGTTAGAAGTAAAAGAGACATGTCCGCAGTAAAAATGCATTTTCCAGTCACCAATGGATTATTTTTAGTCAAGTGAAAATGTATTTGATTTAAAAACCTACCCATAATGTTGTTGTAATCCATACATTTACATTTGGTAACTGTGGAGAACCTGTAAATGAATAGATGTGCTTGTATCTTCAGGGTACTTTTACTCTCAGGAGCCCGTTCCTAGCGCTCCTCTTTGTGGCATGTTCAACAGATGGTGCTGGTCTGAGCACATCCATGAAGCAGTGCAGGGGGGGATCAAGGGGCTGACTCTTGCGTATGACTGCCCCTTATTCATCTCATTTTAGAGATAAATATGCATGTGTCTGTAGCTGGGTGTGGATATATTACACAATTTCTGAAAAATTACAAAGGTTGGGTGACAACCTTTATTCTCATTCCACCGTCCATTCATTCAAATCCCTCCACTGCCCCCTTTATTACCATGTGCACACATTTAGCAGGAATTGTGGGAAGAAAGCAGGAGTGTCTAATCCCAGTACTAGGGTTCCATGGACAAGCGCATCACACATTGCTGATTTCTGGAACACGCCTGATAGGTGCTGGTCAGTACAATTAAAACCATGATTAATGAACCAAAGCAAACAGGAGATTGCAAACGCGGCGGACAGTATTAAGTGGAAGCATTGTGAATTCTGTTTAATGGAAAATCTAAAATAACAAGCATTGACAAAGCTAGAAGGTGTATGATACAAATGTAAATGGTGAGTCTTATGTGTCCTCCAGGGGCTCTCCATAGAACTCTTAAACCCTACACTTAGAGATCCTGAACTATTTTCTTTCTCAGTTGTGTTTTTTTGTTGTAAATGATCTTTATTCCTCTCTTACTGTTGTTGCTGTTGGCAGCATGTTGGGGCCGGAGGTACTTTTCAGGCATTTGCTGAAAATGAACAGAGGCTTTTTGTCCTGCCCGCTGTCAGGTGATGAGAATATTTGGGGCTTTCCAAAATGTTTCAGCTGGAAATGCCATTGCCTTTGGAAATGTCAGAAACTGAATATTTTACTCTGAAACAGCAACCTGCTGCAGGTTTGGCATCTTACAGGAAGAGGTAAGTTAGATGCATACAGTTTCATACATTTAGGCTCATTGTATTCAAATGTTTGTCATGAATATTAATGGGGGATATCCTGAAAGCCCAACATGGATCTGGCCCTCGAGGCCTGGAGTTAGACAACCATGGCTTAGTCTATATACGCACAGTTTTTTAGGCTGTCAATCAACCTGGAGATATTTACCTGCATGAGTAAGCACTTGGCTCGTGAAGTACCTCCTTCGTGGAGATTAGACAGTTATTCATGATATCTTGTGGTTGGAATGCAGCACCAATCACACTGAGCGGAGGAATAAGGTATATGATAATTATTAACACAAGAACCAAAATCCTCCCATTTGACAATAGCAGCTGTATGAAATATAGGGTGGCCGGTGGCCGGAGCTATTCTAGATGGGTCCATATTTCTATTTAAAGATGTTGTTTACGCATCAATTGTCCTGAAGACAGTCGACTACTTAGGCAAAGGGTTTGCCTACTGCTGTTAAAAATTCCAATTTATAGAATGATATAACCATAGTTATGGGATATATTATGACGCCCAGCTCAACTTTTATGGTATATGGTATCAGTTTTTTTTTAATTATTGTGTCCGCATTGTAAGTATCGTGGTTCTTAAATGGTAACAAAGTTGGACTGTCATGGTTTTATCTGAAGGAGGCTGATCATTAAATTACGCAATATGAAAAAACGTCAGTTTTGTACTAAATAAATGAAACCCGTATGTATGTATGAACACTCTGCCCCTCCATCACACTGCAGTCTTTCTTTTAGCTCTTTGATAGTATCACACAGAGTTCAGTGAGCCTTAGGGCACTTTTCCGGGAACACAAGCACTGCAGCAGGCACAGGTGTGACATGGAGTGCTTTGTGTAGAACAGTGTGGAGTGGGTGGGGGGGTCCTCATGAGACTGAACGAGTGAGGGAGGACGGGGGTGGGGTGGGGGGGTTGCCCTGAGAGACTATGTGATAGGGCTGGGAGTACTTGTAGTTGGGCAATACATTATACAGTTATTGTGTTTCTACCTTTACATCAAATGACGCATATTTACAATATGTGGCACTTGGACGTACAGCGACGTGGCGGGAATCTCAAATTTGTTGTGGTGTGATGAAGGGTTGAAGCTGGGATTAGAACACACCGATCTGCTGGTTCCAAGGTCAGCCACTCAGCCTCTAGACTGCATTTCCGGTCTCTTATCAGAACTCAGGACATGAGTCATGTTGTGAAGTCGATACCATGCTGCTTCACGCTTGAGGCTTGGAGCAGGAGGCGGGAGGACGGACTGGGAATAGGCCAGGGTGGGAGACGGATGGGGGGCGTGGGGAGGAGTTAGGGGTGAACACGCAGGAGGAAGGTGGGAGTGCAGGCGGGGAGTAAGTCAATTGCCCAGAAATAATTCAGACTGTCTAATTACAGTCAATGACGACCGTTCTGATTCATGGGCTAAGGTCACTTTCTGAGCTATGTTATTTCGCCTAACTGGAACAGGAAATAGCGCAAAAGCCCTGGGTTCGTCGTTCTTGCATCCATTATAGACTCTAAGGCAACCAGGGATAAACGTATATTTTAAACATCTTTTCATAGAGCACTGTTTACGTAACTCCATTAACCAGAGAGATCCTTTGATCCTGAATGTGTTGCTGAGGTGCAGGCCCCAGCAAAGAATTGGTTTACACTTTTGGGAAATGAGAAAACACCGATGGCAGAGCATGGGAATTCCCCAGGGCAAAGCTTTCCTTGACCGCCATGGGTAAGAAATGAAAAGGCTGCTCCATTCGGTGCTTATGGAAGAATGTATTTATTTCCTAGTGGTTAATGGGGGTCCCAAAGCATAGACTCATTCTGCTAAATTCCCTTTGCAAAAAGGCTGCACAAAAGTGTGCAATCTTCTCAAGCAGTTTGGTTCCAAGACATTGATCAGAAAACGCTTCTAAATATTGCCTTGGCAACTAATTGATGTTTGAGCACAGAAAGATGGAATAAACAAGAACAAAGGCAGCTTCGAGAAGCAATAACTAACCTTGGAGCTGGGCTACATCTTGCGTTTCCTTATTGGTGGCCATTATTGCCTGAATGGAATACCTTTCTACATGGCCTTGGCAGTTTTTCCTAAAATGTCTGACCACATCAGCAGGGGCACTCAATGAGAAAAGATGTAAGGACTTGCCTGGAATTTTAAATTAAATTGAATTATAGTAGATCAACCTCCAGAAAATGTGTGGGGCTAATCCAAAAACATTTTACTACCCTCAAGTCACTACATACGCATTGTGACCCGTCTAGTGTGGGTGGACAGAGCCTACAGGTGCAATCACCCCTGACATATTTATTTGGGATCTGATTGGTGGAGTGCACAATGCATGTCCAGAAGGGGGAAGGCCAAACCTTCCCCCTGCCATGGCTAGCCTAATTAACTAACAAAGGGCCCATGGATCCGTCGGCTTTTCTTTTGTTGTTCCCTGTAGCTGGTGGCAGCATTTACATACTAATCAGAGTTTAATTCAAACAGGACCACATGGGGCCTGGCTGCAGAGGCTAACAAAGGAAACATGAAACCCCAACAACCTTTCATATGCAACTGTGTCAACCTGATGCCAGCTCCTGCAGTCACTATCGATTGACATTGAAATGTCATGTTTGGGATTGCCTGTTACAGTAGTCATCCCCGCAAAGAGACCCCATTCAGAAGGTACAAGTATGTGATTTGACGGAGACAGAAAGTCTGGTCTCGCCACAGCTTCAAGGGGGACCTGCTGCTTTAATCAGGAACCACAGAGAACTCGATTAACCAGAGAGATCCTTTGATCCACAACAGACGGGGAAGATGGGGTGGGAAATAGTAATACATGTTTTCATCCCTTTACCTTTTCTGTTGCAAAGCACTCTGGTTATGACCCCACGCACACAGGAGATTGTTGGTAGAGACCCAGGATTGGTTCATTAAGGTAGGCTTATCCTACACCAATTCCTGTGGTCCATTTGGCTTTAAAAGAAGGCTGAGCTTCCCTTTTGGCAGATCATCTGAAAGCTTCACCAGAAGCAGAAAGAAGAACTCATCATTGAACCCTGGCTGAAGGTACAGTCTGCCTTTCATCTTCCACCAGCGAAGGAAGGCCAGGATCTCCAAGAGGGAAGCAAGATCCCTCCCCTAAACACTTCCAGGAAACAGAGGGAGATACTGAATGCAGAAAATGGGATTTTCGTACGTTTACCACTTGCAAAAGCAAGAACGTGGTGTATGCCATGCAGTGCCCATGTAACTTGCTTTATATAGGCAAGACCTCCAGGGAGATACATGTGTGCATCAATGAACATCATTCCAAGAACAGGATGCGCTGTCTCACTGCCCCATTGGTGTCTCATTTTTTTGAGATGGGGCATGATGCAGACTCATTAAGATGGTTTTGCATCGAAAAAATCTCAGCAAGTGGACACATGCAAACCACTAACAAACTGTCATATAAAGAACAAATGTGGATTTTCAACCTAAGGACTCTCCACAAAGGGCTAAACTCACTGAAAACATGGGAGTTTAATGCAAGATAGACAGTCCCCTTCTGGCTCGCGCTTTATGCTACTTGAGTGCATTTAGCAACAGCTTACAATTGTGTAGCTGGCCCATAGTTTCCTTCACTGCTGACATACTCCATGCTCCATGCCTTATCTTGTAGTCTTTACTTCCAGTTTTAGTTGTAGGCCTTTATTCCTAGGTAAATATTTCCCATTGATGTATGCCTGGGGTCATATGATCATATCTGTTGCAGCTTATGCTGACTTAGGCGGCCCACATTTTCTTTCATTGATGGCATACATCAGGTATTACGCCAGTTCAACTGGTATTTGAGTCTTCATTTGTGCTACTGGTACTTGCACTGCCCACTCCCTTTTTGTGGGGCACATTTAAAAAAATGTCCAGTTCATTTGGACACTTCACTTGTCCTGAGGTACTTCACCGCTAGTGCACAGTGAGATGTGGCAGGTTCATACCATCCCCCTTGTTACATCTGAACTTACAATTCAGCTCTTTTCCATTGTCCATTCGCAGCGGCTCTGTGTCAATTTGACTATGGGCCTCATTACGACTCAGGCGGTAAGGGGTTTACGCCGGCGTAAACAGCGCCGACCCTTACCGCCTGAGTACGAGGTCCCTTAGCGCCATGGCGGATTTAACACCTGCTTTTAGCAGGTGTTAAAATCCATGGCGCTAAGGGACCATGGAGTTAATTACGCCACCGTAATTTACGGTGGCGTAATTAACGCCTTCCCCACTCCCATTATGCCCTATGGGGCAAATATGGGAATGGGGAAGGGTAAATGGGGATTGGGGACTTACCGCCCCGCCAACCTCAGAATGGGGCGGTAAGTCCGCCAACCACCATGGCGTAAACATAGTTTACGCCATGGTGGTAAAGTCACGGCCCAGGCGGTAACTTACCGCCTGGGTCGTAATGAGGCCCTATGTCCGCACTGAGCTGCGATTGAATCATGCCATTTCTCTTGGAACATCTGGAGTTCTATTCTAGTCTCCTTTCTTTTTCCATTCGTGGCTGCCCTGAGCTTCGCACGCACACGCTACACGCTTTCATGTGTTTAAGTGAGACCACGCGATGCGTCTCCCTCACGTGACTTCTGTTACGGGCACAGACCCATTCAGTGGACCGCCGTCCCACCGACAACATAGCACAGGGACTGCGTTTTGCTCCGTGAGTGGGCTGCTCATATCTATTACAGCTGCCCAATCGTCCACAGACCGATTTTCAAGTAAGTACGTGGGCACATTACTCGGTACAGCTGCCGGGCACAAAATTGCTTCACACAGCGTGTAGCCCTGCAGATCGTATATGCGAGCGCTCTGAGGGTTGCACTTCCCCTGCCTGGTCCGTGCTAGCAGCCAACTAGCTTACATGCCTCAGGCAGCCTTGCCCTTAGGCACATGGCCTCTGCAGTGTGCTTGGTGGCTATGGCACTCACGTGCATTATTGCCCCACCAGGTTAGAATACAGTTATATGCTTGCCTGCTTTTATAAGATTACAATAGGGGCATTTGCCTTTTGCTGCAGGAATGCCTTTGCATTTCTTATTTTCCAATTACTTATGGCTACAGCAGTATGGTTTCTGCTTCACTTCTGTGGACGCTAATATTACTACTTGCTTAACAGTTTACCAGGCATTTCTCTCATTGACACAACCTTCTCCGCTGCATCTACCATCCAGTAGGCAACCCCACCACATTTACCACAGTAGGGGGCTACCGAGAGCAGCGCTCCTCTAATTGCAGGTAACAATTTGACCTTTGCACTAGGGCCTTCTTGTTTAATGCAGTATTCCCTTTGGGCTCATTTGTGGTGCATTTGACTTTCCATTCTTGAACAGCTGCAGTCACTTTTGGGGTCAGATTCCAGCCCATTGACCCTCCTTTCTCATCGTGTATGTGATTGGCTACCATATGAGGTCAGTTCTGCTTACTACAATTAGCATGACTTCCTCTTCGGGCTTTATTCAGTGCCCTTTTGGTCACACCACCCTTTCTGCTGTTTGCGGGCCTTTATGGTGCCCCCCAGCAATCTTTTTGACTCTTCGGCCTTTTCATGATGCTTCTAATTTTTGCTCTTTTGCACACTCCACGGGGTCGGCTTCTCTGCCTCTGGATTTTCCAAATAAAACTCTGCCACTGGGGGCGTTTTTCAACTTTGCTTGACTTCCCCAGCACAAATTCTCAATTTTTAACTTTATTGTTCTGTAACAGGTGGCACATGGTGGTTACATAATATATTTTTAATTGTTGGGTTCAGTCTATGAGATGGGGCACTGCCGCATATTTATGCAGTAATGCTCTTTTCTTGTAGCCTTTCGCCTTGTATCTCCTGATGAAGACGTTGTTCAATATACATTCTACGTCGAAACCGGTTGAGTTTACTTTCCAGAAATGTGATCTATACAACATCTTCCTTCTCAGATCCACCCTCGCGATAGATTGTTTTAACCATTTCTATTGTTGTATGTTAATCAACTTCTAAACATTAAAATAACCAGACGTAATGTGGGGAATATGTACCCCACTCCCGACTATTAATCAATTTTGTAATTTTTAGCTATTGTTGTTTGGTTGAATGTCACTATGTATGATGTATGGTTTGAATACTGCACTATGAGTGGTTGTGATGATGTCTCTCTGGACACTTTTTCGGATTTGTGCTTTACAATAATACTCTGGTCCAGGGTACAGAGTCTACCTCCTGCTTTCTGTTTTTGTTGTACATTTTAGCTCGCAACAATTTCACTGCTCACTGACATGAGTGATGTCATGAATGAGATTTGTGATGGCATCTTTGATGTCATGGGTGTTAGTCCTTGCAGTGTACACTGGTGGCACAAGTTATGGTTGCTTAGCTTACCATAATTGTCGAATTTCAGGGGGTTTTCAGTTTTACCTGTAACCATAACGTCCATGTAACAACGTTTTCCCATTGAATTTCATAGGTTTTTGCTAGTGCAACTTAACCATAAGTCCCTTTTACAACATTTTTGTTAGTGAATTTCATAGGTTTTTAGTAGGGCGCTGTAAGCAGAACGTTGCTTTAGCATAGTGTATTTATAAATGATTCTATGTTTGTAGTATCGCAGCTGCACCATAACGTCCCTTTAGCAACATCTTTTGTGGCTGATTATGAAATAAAGCTCCTTGTAGAGTGCCACAATGTAAGTGGCAATGAAGGGAGGAAGTGTGACGCACATCGCGTACCCTCCACACAATTTTGTGCTAAATGGAAGGAACTGTGGTACTGTGCAAAACACTGCAGTGCAAACAGGTAGAAATCGGTGGCTGTTGAAACAGATGGTTGTGCGTGTTGCAGTGCGTTTTCAAGAGCGTAAGTGCGCAACATAAAGTACAAACATTATTCTTATACTTCCAAAAAGGGCAGCAAGGCAATGTGTATAGAGCGTGAAGAATACGGAAATGCATTAATATCAACAATAACGCTATTTGTGGGGGAAACTGCTTGTGCTGTGAAATGATAGATTCCCATTTCTACCGTACGACGATGGCACAAGTTGTAAAAAGCCACAAATAAAGTTCTTCACAATGTACTGTGCTTTCTCCATTTCCGGACCAAATAAAAAATAACACGCCTACATGGGTGTCTGCATATTGGGATACAAAACAGAAGCATTACCTGGCCTACTACATCCCTCAGCACAAACGCCACCGAAAATCAGGTTCCATGGTGTGCATTTGTCCGTCCACAATCAACAACAATAATATCGTCGGGATTGAGCGTCACCAAAGTCTCACACGCACAAACGAAAAGCAATCACTGCAGTGTAGGTGCTCCATACGCGTACAAACCCACATGATACACTCCACACATCTCCCACCGGACTCTGTTTTCCATCACTGTCAAGTAATGTACATACAATTCACCCACAAAGCATATGCTGTGGCGCGCACAACACACAGCCATAAGCTCACCCTCTGTATTTAGGTCGACAAATATACCGTATACCACAGTCTGTGCGTGCACTCCACACCCAGAAAGCTTATTGTGCAATCCTGTGTCCTCCACAATCCCAAACATAAGATGGCCATATGCAAAAGGGGCAAATGTTACATGTACAACCCTCCAACTGTCGCAATGTCCGCGGACTTTGCAGGTGTGTGCGCGCACGAGAGTAGGGGAATAAATGTCAACCAGGGCAGGGGATGTCCTTTGTACTTGTGGCTCTTAAAAAAAGCAGTTTTTTTTATTTTTAAAACAGCTTCAACAGTAACAACTCTTTTTTTGGGCTTTTATAATTGTTTTTATTTGTTGCACGGCACCTCCCATGCTTACAATAGCGTCTTCAGTGCAGCCTGTAGATTGGAAAACCAAATGTCATTGCCACTGAGCGACAATGAAATGCCATTTCCATTGAGAAGGTGCACATATCGATACCCAATGGTGTCATTCTCACAGGAGTACATTCCAGCAGCATGCAAAAAGTTACACATGCTTCTCTTGATAAGACTCCTTCCCACCTCTGGCTGCCGACAGCACAGGGACGTCATTTGGGGGTCGCCAGAGGTCGCAACTGCGACCTCTGAGGTCTCCCTTGCGACCTCTAGAAAAAAATAGAAACAAAGAGAAAAAAAAATATTGTTTTTTTTATTTTTTTGTAATGTAAGGTCATGGGCTGTGGCCAGCACCATGTGGCTCTTTAGTTCTGAAGTGGCTGGATTTCTTGTTAAAGCCCTTTAAAAAAAAAGAAGAAAAAGAAGAAAAGGAGTGACACAAGTCTAACGCTTTCAGCACTGACCCTAAATAAGAAAGATTAGGAATACCAAATAATGTGTCTTTCTGGAATTCTATACAATAATTGCTAGACTCATTAAAGGTTTATTTCAGGCATACTTCAGGGGGTGAGTCACTGATTTAGTCTGTTCTTAAACGCCTCAACTCAGCCTTTAATCCTTCTGAGGTCGATAAATGAGCACCAACACAGGTTGGGTGATATTGGGCGTATATTTTTTCTATATAAAGCGCTTAGGCGTAAGTGCTATATAATAACACATCATTATCATTTGGTCGTGGACGCCTGCATGCATTCACAGTAATTTGGTAATATGGGCCTATATACACTGATCTTAACGATATATATGGCAATTCATTCTTGTATGAAATGTACATCACATTATAGCGATATCGTAACCATATTTTTGTAGTGTACAATGCCATGTGATGGCACTTCCTGTATTGTCAACGGGTGAAAGGTCATGCTCCATCGCATCCCACAATATCACTTCAGGGTGGGGTCAAATGACATCACTTCCTGTGATGTCACCAGGGGTCAAGGGTCATGTGATGTCACTTCCGCTACCCGTGACATTTTGGGGAAATGACGTCCCTGCGACAGCATTCATTGGAATAGTTAAATACTGGACTTGGTGGTATACATGAGAAAAGCACCTTTGCACTAGCAAAAATGCACTGCACTTCTTTCATCATCTTTTTGAGTTGACGGTACACACCTGAACAAGCTATTGAAACAAAAAGCACTGTTCCATAGTGCACTATCATAATGTGTACAGTACCTAACGTGGCCACTCATTGACATTCTGCAAGCAAATGGTCAAAAGTATGGACAGGGACACCGCACCACAAAGCGTCCACTTCGTCCAAATTCAAATTGCCATTAAGGTCTCTTTCCACGGCATACTGGAGCAGATCTAGCACAAAGCGAGCACCCATTATGAAAACTGTGCGTCTCACCATCTCTGCCAGCCTCACTACACACAGTAATGAAACCAAATATGGCCACCCTTTCCTGTGACGCACACTCTAACCATCTGATTGGACAAATGCAGCAATGGCATTTCCATTGGCCAGCATGTTCAAAAGCGCAGAATGTTGCACGTGTGTCTCGCAAAGTATCGTGAGAGCCGTGCCCCAGTAAATCATGAACAGTCCTTCTTCCCTTTCCACTATCCTCTTCCCACCACGCCCTTATTAGATATTGTTCCGTACTCAGACACGCATCCACCAATGCCATCCAAGATTTCACCATCTTACAATGACAGTTCTCCACAAGACTTCATATGTACCGTTACAAAATCAGCCTGCGCGTGTGCTGTTATTGGGAAGCATGTCCAGTGGAAAGTTCAATGAAACATTCCAGGAGTTATACATGCACATTCATCCACAAAAGCACCCATCACCACAAAACAAAGGTATGACATTTTTTTGGCAGTATGGTCAGAACTCTGTTATTAGTGCCTCTGCGCACAATATCTGCCTCCACTACGTGTTTAAAACGCATACTGATGTTCCTCCCATCTCCTACCATGAAGAGGCAATTTGTTATGTGCTTGCAACATTTATATTTACCCATATCATACACTATATTAGCGAAACAGAAACTCTGTTCTTTCCTTCCCACAATGGTATGCAAATTGTTCCCCACTAACCCACCTACTACATAACTCGTAAAAAGAAGTCACTAAAGCCACAACTGAATGTATTTTAGCAACCTACCAACCTACAGTCTCTTTCCAAAAGGTCAGTGTCTGCACGGGTATGGTGCTTTGTACGTTGCACTGTTGCCACAGGCTCTTTTTAAATCTGCCAGCTTCCACTCTGCGCCCTCAATAACTCATCCATAAGAAGAGAGCGCAACTTGTCCTTCGCCTGAACAGTAGGGATCGTATCTCTGCTCGACTAAAAGGGCTGCAATAGCTCCCAGTGGCTGTGAACAATAAACTAAAAGCCCTGTGCATTATGCAGAAGGTCTTCTAGTCCCTAGGACCTCAATACCTTGCACTCTCACTTACTAAATATCTGCTTCCTCCAGCTCTTCCCTCATCCGCCTCCTACTCCCTCCAGGTCAGTCGTTTTTACACGCAACCAGATGGTGGTAGATGTGTTTCTTCTGCTGGGGCCTCCCTGTGCAACACACTCTCTGTCTCCCTGGACTTGAGGATAAGCATTGTAGGCTCTGAAAGCACCTGAAAACCTTTCCATGTGCTTCTTCTTTTTCCCCTCCCCGCCCCTGCTCACTTCCTGGCTAAAAAGTATTTTGCGCTGGTTTCCTACCCACCCTATAATCTGTGCCCCAGGCCACCTCCCTCCCTACAGTTCCACCCCTGCACTGGCTTTTGGCCAACCCCCGCACTTGGGGACTGTTTTCTAGAACCCTAACAGTCCAGCCACCACTTGATGTCTACACTTAGCCTTGCACTTTCCAGCACCGGGCGTAGTTGAATGTATTTCTATTTTTTATTGTTCCCATGTACTGCACTTTGCCCTCCCCCTTCCCATTCACTTGCGCACTCTCAATGTCAGCTGGCCTAGAGGAATCAATGTCTCTGCGTGGCCTCCGTTCCTCCTCTCTTTCCTCGGCTCGCCTTCACACACTTGTATGGTGGCGCAATACAAATGGCACAAAATACCATAGCACATCATATCTTATGATGCGCACACTGTACTCATAACAACATGATGCCTGCCACGTACCGTGTACACTTCACAACATGGTCTTCCCATTGTAATGCATGTACCACAAATGTCGGAAAAGGGATCCTGCAAAAGCAGCAGGGAATGTATATTAGCAGCATTAAGCAAGTGCGTGCAGTGCATGCATACAAACATGACGCATGCCCCTTACCTTGTACATGTTCACCATAGTCTCCTACATTTATCTGTACAAACAGACCTTCTGTCACAATGTTTGTGTACACATCACAACCAGCAACCACATTGCCCAATGGTTTAGCCTCCACAGTGCCAATGGTATAGGTTCCATCCTAAAAACAGCCATATCTGCCACATCTATTCCTCAAAGTCCCACGGAATCCACGGCATTACCTTGCTAGAAATTGGAGGGGGAGTGGGTCCAGGGGGTCCTGGGGGGGGATGTAAGACAGGGGTGGGGATTGTGTCTTTAGGATTGTCTCTAAAAACACTTATGTTTATTTTGTTTTTGTCATGTGTTTTTTATGTACGTGCATTCATACCTTTTTTTTCTTGTTTTTCTCTCTATTGCTCACTGTCTGTTTGCTTCTCCTCCAGACATTTTTCTCAACTGAAGATGAACGGTTATCTTACATTGCTACAGGATTCTCTGCAAAGCTTCGTGCAGAGTTGCAAACACAACAGCATTGCCAATAGAAGAAAAACAAAATGACATTTCCTTGGAACCACTGGAAATCTTGCTGATTAATGCTATCATAGTCGGTGCAGAACATCCCAGCACTACACATGAAGTCACACATGCTTCTGTTTATCCAACGACTCCCAACCTCTGGCTGTGGATAAGTTATACCAGCATGCTCCCAATGTCCTCTTGGTGTCATCTATGAGAAAATCATCTTTGCAGTAAGAAATATCTGCATCACAGCTGTCATCAACTTTTTTAAGTAAGCGAGCAAACGTGAGAACGACATGCACCCCAAATATAGTCCTCCAAAATGCATGACCACCACATCTACAGTACCAACAGAGGCCACACATTGGCAAAGGAGATGCATGCACCCAAAACCCCACTCATAAACTTTGTCCGAAAAAGCTTGCACTCCTTCCAACTAAAAGTCAGTATTAAAGCCTCTTTTCATGGCATAACTTTGCAGATCGTGCACAGAGGTATCGCCGACTATAAGCACTTGCCGTCTGTCCATCTCTGCCAACTTCACTGCATTGAACTTTGGGTAAATATATCACTGCCTCTTCTGGTGAACCACACCCTTGAATTCTCATTGGAGAATCCCCACAGTTCCATTTGCGAAGGCTCCATGCTCAGAAGGCCATGAAGTCGCACGTGCACTTTCCCAGCTACAGCTAGGGCCATGCCCCAGTAAAGCAGACACAATATTTCTTCCCTTTACACTCAAATTTTCCAACACTCCCTTACTGGCAGCTATTGGCGACTATGACATTTTCAAAAATGTCTGCACCAATCACTTGCTGAACCTCAGCATTGCACACTATAATTTCTGTACACAACTCAGTATTTCCTGTGAAACACTCTGAGAACATGTTCCCTTTGCTTCCACAGCCCCTCCACCAGAAACTGTTCCTACATGATGCCCTATTTCAGCATCCACAATGATCTGGCAGCCCACCTAGCACACCTTTCACCATGCACACAACAGTCCACCCTTGCCCACACCCAGAAGAACACTATGAATCCATTCATACAACCATGTGGGCAGCTAACATTGTGCACAAATGTAACATACATAACCGCACTTCAACCCAACTCCCTAACACCAGAAAGCACTCATTCACGAAAACAGGTCGCAATTAGCAGCATCCACAAACATATCACAGCCTCCATCACCCCTACCCACTGCCATTCACAAAGTATTGTGTCACTACCAACCTACTCACAATCTTTTCACAACATTGGCCCTACTTCAAAAAATCAACACACAGCATAGTAACCAAGCACATTTAAGGTGCACTTCTACCATATCCTCTTCCATACTGACAGTATGCAAACCCAGCACCCAATGCCCACACTGCATGACTTTTCAGACCACCATCGCCAAGTACACATCAAAAACTTTACCATGTTGTGACAGTGTCCTCACCTACAAAACCAAACATGCACGTATGGCACCTCACTTCTCCTGCTCCATTGCGTCTGAAATGTGCTCCACACCCATTCTTTACAGCTCACCACCCTCTAACTGCTGCATAATCCAAAATGCATTACTGCCGTGTGTGTCCTACCCACAACCTTTTCACAACATTGGCCCTAATTCAACTAATCAGCACACAGCATAGTAACCAATCACATGTAAGGTGCACTTCTACCATATCCTCTTCCATACTGACAGTATGCAAACCCAGCACTGAGTGCCCACACTGCATGCCTTTTCACACCACCATCGCCAAGTACACATCAAAAACGTTAATATGTTGTAACAGTGTCCTCACCTGCAAAACCAAACATGCACGCATGGCACCTCACTTCTCTTGCTCTATTGCATCAGGGCACCACCCTGTAACTACTGCAGAATCTAAAATGCATTACTGCTGTGTATGTCCTAAAGTCCTAGCCTCTTGAGTGCATGGTCTACGGCCTACGGCCTTTGGCCATGCACCCAACAGTCTAAGCCTTCAACACTCTCACTGCTACATAATGGCACCATCCATTTCACCATGTCACCAACTACGACAATCCATATACACAGCACTGACACCAGCACTCCTACCCAACCTGCACACCGCCAAACAGCTATACAGGAAAAATTGCTACACTTACCACAATGTAGAAACACAACACTGTCTCCTGCACCCTTGTGCACTTTCATTCACATAGTATGTACGTAACCACTTCCCTTCACAAAGTAATGTGTCACTGTAAACCTACCCACATACTGTTTGCAACATTGCTCCTACTCCAACCAATCTGCACACACCGCACTATGCAAGCACCCTGCTCTACCGGATACAGAGTCACACATGCATTGCTGCGGTGGGTGAGCTTAAGCCCTTGGCTCTTGAGAGCATGGCCTTCGGTCTTCGGCCATGCACCCAATAGTGTAATCCTTCACCAAACCCACCCCAACTGCATGCACCCATGCATGCCACCATGTCCCCACCCACAGCCTCCATCACCCCTACCCACTGTCACTCACAAAGTATTGTGTCACTACCAACCTACCCACAGCCTTATCACAACATTGGCCCTACTTCAACAAATCAGCACACAGCATAGTAACCAAGCACATTTACAGTGCACTTCTACCATATCCGCTTCCATACTGACAGTATGCAAACCCAGCACCTAGTGCCCACACTGCATGACTTTTCACACCACCATCGCCAAGTACAAAGGAAAAACTTTACCATGTTGTAACAGTGTCCTCACCTGAAAAACCAAACATGCACGCATGGCACCTCACTTCACCTGCTCTATTGCATCTAAAATGTGCTCCACACCCATTCTTTACAGGTCACCACCCTCTAACTGCTGCAGAATCCAACGCTTGCACCAATCACTTACTGAACCTCGGCATTGTACACTATCACTTCTCTACACAACTCCATAATCCCCATTAAACACTCAGAGAACATGTCCCCGTTGCTTCCAAAGCCCCTCCACCACAAACCTTTCCTACAATATGCCCTATTTCAGCATCCACAATGATCCTGCAGCGCACCCAGCACACCTTTCGCCATGCACACAACAGTCCAACCTTGCCCACACACGGAACAACACTATTAATCCATGCATGCAACCATGTGGGCAGCTAACATTATGCACAAACGTAACATAAATAGCGGTACTTCAACCCAACTCCCTCACACCATAAAGCACCCATTTATAAAAACAGGTCGCAGTTAGCAGCATCCACAAACATACCACAGCCTCCATCACCCCTACCCACTGCCATTCACAAAGTATTGTGACACTACCAACCTACCCACAGCCTTTTCACAACATTGGCCCTACTTCAACAAATCAACACACAGCATAGTAACCAAACACATTTAAGGTAAACTTCTACCATATCATCTTCCATACTGACAGTATGCAAACCCACCACCCAGTGCCCACACTACATGCCTTTTCACACCACCATCGCCAAGTACACATCAAAAATGTTACCATGTTGTAACAGTGTCGTCATCTGCAAAACCAAACATGCACTCATGGCTCCTCACTTCTCCTGCTCTATTGTGTCAGGGCACCACCCGCTAAGTGCTGCAGAATACAAAATGCATTACTGCCGTGTGTATCCTAAAGTCCTAGCCTCTTGAGTGCATGGTCTACGGCCTATGGCCTTTGGCCATGCACGCAACAGTCTAGGCCTTCAACACTCTCACTGCTACGTAATGGCACCATCCATTTCACCATGTCACCAACTATGACAATCCACATACACAGCACTGCCACCTCCTTCCCAACCTGCACACCGCCATACAGCTATACAGGAAGAATTTCTACACTTACCACAATGTAGAAAAACAACACTGTCTCCTGCACCCCTGTGCACTTTCATTCACATAGTGCGTACGTAACCACTTCCATTCACAAAGTAGTGTGTCACTGTAAACCTACCCACATACTGTTTGCAACATTGCTCCTACTCCAACTAATCTGCACACACCATACTATGCAAGCACTCCCCTCTACCGGATACAGAGTCACACATGCATTGCTGCGGTGTGTGAGATAGATGAAGCCCTAGGCTCTTGAGAGCATGCCCTCTGGCCTATGGCCTTTGGCCATGCACCCCATAGTGTAATCCTTCACCAAACCCACCCCCAACTGCATGCCACCATGTCCCCAACCACCGCTTCCATCCGCATAGCACAGGCATCCGTGCTCCCACCCACCCTATGCAATAACCAATTCACTCCCCTTCTGAAATTCACCTGCCACCACTCACCACGGAAAGAGGTTGCTGCAGACAGGTCGCCAATATAGAACCAAAACACTGTCTCCTGCACCCCTGTGCACTTCCATTCACATACTACGGACATACCCACTTCCATTCACAAAGTATGGTATCACTGCCAACCTACCCACATAGTGTTCACTACAGTAGCCCTACTCCAACCAATCTGCACACACCACACTATGCAAGCACCCCTCTCTACCGGATACAGAGTAACACATGCATAGTTGCAGTGGGTGAGCTGAAGCCCTAGGCTCTTAAGAGTATGGGCTCCGGCCTACAGACTTCGGCCATGCACCCAATAGTCTAATCCTTCAACAGACCCACCGCAACTACATGCACCCATGCATGCCACCATGTCCCCAACTACCGCAATCCATCCGCATAGTATAGGCACCTGCACTCCCACCCATCTTATCCCATGTGCAATTCAATCCCCTTCTTAAAATCACCTGCCACCACTCACCACGGAAAGAGGTCACCGCAAACCACTCTCGGCAGAAGGTATCGTGCCGTTACAACAGCTGCCTGAAATCACCACACAAAGGTGTCAGCTGTCTAGGTACTTGGGAAGTCGCGCTATACGCACCAATACTGCAGCCACTCTTCCGTCTTCATCCACCTACTTACATATGTCACATTAACCACTTGTCACTCCCCACACTTTCCCTCCCTTGCTGCGGCCAACACATGGCATACGGTACATTTTGCAGACCCTTCCGCCGGCGCACTGTCCTCCGAGACACCATGGCAGCGTTTCGCAAACATTTTTGACACACAGCCTGCTTCCCTCTAGCCAACCACTGGCCGTGTCCAAAGTTCTCTGACAGCACGCTGTACCGCAGGCCAATGATACTTCGGTCTGTGGAGCGAACAGGGAAATATGTCCGCGGAGCGGACCCAGATATTACTAATTTTTAGAGACATGTATTTCAGTCGTTTCCAACAAAAGTACAGGTCATATTCCCACCAAAGACACAAATGCACGGTTTCTCACCCAAATCGCCGCTCCTGACGCAAATTTGATGAAAATCCATCCAGCCGTACGGGCTGTAGCCGTGCACAAAGTTTTCCCCCATTCAATCTATGGAGAAAAAAAAATGTGGGACCCCCCGATAACTCCCCCACCCTCATGAAACCTCCCCCAACTTCAGAGCCGACCATATACTTTTTTTGCAAAGTTTGGTGAGGATTCATCTAGGGGGAGCAAAGTTATAAGCCACTGAAAAGTGCTTTTCCTATGAGTTTAGCAACTTAACCATAACTACACGTCTGCTACCATGGGCCGTGTAATATGTGTGTGTGTGTATAAATATATATATCTCAGATTCTTTCTGTGGGCTAGCATCGCATTGTCAGGTGTGCGTTTGCTAGAGCCACCCCAGCTGTTGCTGACAGATGTGCAGCCATAGGAAAAAACCTTAGATAACTTGAAGGGGCCGGACAGGTGGTGCTGCTGTGTTTTTTGTGTGCAAAAGTAGTTATAAAAATTATTTACTTATACTATCATTGTAAAGTGGCTATTTCAAATAAATGTACAATGTTTATTTGCAATAATAACTTCCAGTATATATCATATTGATAATATGAACGTTAAACTCGTCATACTGAGAACATCCCATTATCGAGCCCTGGAATAACCAAATGAATTATTTTGTGATAGAAGATTGTCATTCTAATATGCACAGTCTGGTACTCTTCATTGAGCGCTTTTGAAATTCCCGTAAGAAAGGGTAACGTAACAAATAGCACCAATTTGTGTTCTTATCTGATTGGCATAAAACCAAAGGGCATTTTAGGATTATGAAAATGACGGCAAATCTTTATATTTGACAACTGTGTCTGTAATGAAAGGACTATGTGCTAGAATTTCTAAGTACATAACGCACAATGGGTTTTGTTCTCATTACATTTGTCGCAACACTCACCAAATATTACAGCGTGATGCAATTAACATGGATGGGTAGCAATAGGCTAAAGTGCAATTTAAAAAAACTAAGATCATGCTCTGTGGCAGACACAAGGAGTTATGGGACACAACCTTCTGCTCCCTGTCATTGGGAGACTGCCCTGCGATAGTGAAGGCAGTACGGAATTTGGCATTAAGGGCTGAATGAAGATCTTGCGCTTCAATCCCAAATTAAGCTGGTTATGTAGAGCTGTTTCTTTCAGCTCAGAACATTGATGCAACTACTATTTTTTTTTCTGCACACTGCGTTGCACTGGGCAATACCTTTGTATCATTTAGGATGGACTGCTGCACTGCAGATTATCAAAGTTTTCCTGCAGCCTCTGCTCTCAAGTTGCAGCTGATCCAAAATGTGGTGACACAACACAATTGCCATTTAACGAAGCAGAACCACATTAGCACTGTTCTTCAAAGCTTAAACCTGCTTCCAATGGCTATTAGGATTCTTTTCAAAATGGCCCGCTTAATCCATCATGACATTCGGTTTTCAGGCCCCAAGCTCCAAATAGATAATCTTGCAATGCATGTTCCCACCGGAATTCTGCACTCGGTCAACCTGCAGCAATTGGTGGTCCCTGCAGTCAGGCAGCCACACAGGGTCGGTGGACCTTTTTGGTCTAGGCTGCCCTGCTTTGGAACTCCTTGTGATGAAATGACTTCTGCCCTGCAGAAGTACAAGGATGAGAAGAGGCTAAAATGCCCACACGGCCCTCGCCCCTCTACAAACCAGGAGCCAACACAATCAGGAAGGTAAAACAGGCAAGTTCAAGAGTTACACCCCCTTTGCCTTTTGTGGTGGTGGGGGCAGAATGAAGGCTATACTCTTACGAGGGGTATGAATGTGGTTCCGTAGCAACCCAAAAAGTAAAGTATAGCAGTGCAAAATAAAAGAATGTCCAATCAAGGTTCTATAAAAAAATATGAACTATAATTAGACACACCATGGACAATACTAACTAGAAAGCACTGTAAAAACCCACCCATGGAGTAGAAACACAGAATATGCACACATAGAACAGATGCAGAACTCTGGGTGATGAGACAAGGGGATAATGCATTCAAAAGACCACAGTGTTCAAAAGGATATTTCTTAAAGTTGCAAAAAATGATAGAAATGATGTCACACCCAAAGTGCTTTGCTCTAGAGGAAGTGGAGAGAACAGGAAAAAGAAAGAGGTGCAGAGAAAATCAAGATGTCAGAACCCTCCCAAAACTGCACAGACCCCGATCTGGTTTATCCTAACTCCATCCCCTCTCCTTCTTAAAAGGATCAAAGTCTTTTAGAAATGCAGCCCCCTGCTGCGAGGCCTTGCTCTCTGTGAATGGGTGTCCCTCTTGGTTTCTGACTGTCCCAGCGGTAAGGGTGCTACCTGCCCTCACAAAGAAACAAAGAGGGGCACTCCATCAGGCTACCTTCCTGCTAGTAGGACAGAGTCCAGCCTGTATGGGGGAATACACATAACCCTTCCACAGCTGAACTGGGCCCATCAGGCTGACACATGTGCAATATCAATTTAATGTGGTTGGGATAACTCCAAGAGGTTCTGGCCACCATACCCAAACTCATGTATACCTTTTATATGTACAGTTTTATGTGCCACACGTATAGGATCATCCAAAGTTATGCAGTTTTTGGTACAGGGGTGCATATTTTAAATGCAGCCCTTGCGCTGCAGAGTCCTGGGTGTCTCTAAAACTGTCACAAGGGACCCAGTGGCGTCTGAACTGGCTCTGCGCCACTGGTGGAGCGCCACTGGTGGAGCAGGTCCTGCGAATCAGGATACCGATGCAGCAATGCACAAGTACACACTATGCTTTTGGCATGGAGTTTATGATAGGGCAATCTAATAAGCAGATTTCCCTTTCAGAGATAAAATTACCCACATCATTTTATTATTTAATAAAAATTAAAAAAAGCCAGGACTTCCTCACACCTGCCAGATGGCCATTCTTCACGCTCATAAGCAGCAGGTATTAGACACATAGATGACCATCTGTTTTTAGAAAGAGGCTCAAGACCACTCTCTTTGCTCTCTGTATGTGGCAGCAATTTCTTGCATCTCGCCATTACTCTCTTCTCTGTTAGTGCCGAGATACCCTTCTTTGGTGATAGAGCACTTCATAAAATGAATTACAGACAGGGATCACTTCCAAACCAAGGTTGTGTCTGGTGCAGCCTTTCAGATTAACAAAAACACTAGAAGTGCATATGGATTCAATGTTTGCATGTAGTGCCCTAGTGAACCATGTAGGTGCTTGGTGCTGAGTTCCTGTAGCTGGGACCATCCTCCTATTGTTGATTAGACCAATGGCACAGCAATAATGCGGGAAGATACCAAGGCCTGAATGCACTGCCCATGTTAAAGCAGAAAATGAGGCCAGTCTAGTGAAAACATCTAGGAAGCGAAGTGTAGATGGGCATGAAAGTAGAAGAATGTTGAGACAGAGCAAACAAGCATTGGCAATGCCAATAGTTTGGGCTTTTGTGTAGGCATGGGAAAGGCACTTGCCAGGCACTGCCATAGTGGTATTAACTAGCTGGTAATGGAATTAGGTGTAAAATGGTGCAAGTTCCTGTGCATTTAATATCACTGTCTGGCAAATGCCTCATACTTATACACAAGCTAAAACTGTTGGCTTTGACAATTCTTGTTTTAACAGGACTTCAGTGAAGGACACGAACAGTCCTTATAAATTAAGTGGTGGAAGGCAGACCTGGTTAAGACATGTTCATTATACCAGTAGCGTGTTTACAACTAAATTTAGTAATGAACTCTCCGAAGACTGCTTTGAAAGAACTCTGGCGGGCACTTTGAGTGCAACGTTTTATGGTAAGGCTTGTTTAAAGCAAGCTCAAAGAGTTCCCACGCGTAGGTGTTTTGGGTGGGAGGGGCAGGAAGTGGGTGGGTATGGCCCTAGGGTTTAGCATGGTCATGGGAAGTCAATGGGTGGGCAAGTAACCAAATAACACCTGCAAGCTTTGCACCACTCCTGATATGCCATTGCTCCCTATCTGTACTCTAATGCAAATTTTCGGCTTATAGGTGGCGCTAATAGTCTAAACTATAAAAGGGACTGCATGATTTCTGATAAATAAATAAGTGTAACGCTTTGCTGTTCAGGGAGGACATTCCAGAGATTTCGGGGCATGGAGAGTCCTGACCCAGAGCACCCTACATTTAGTCGTGTGGACTGAGCGTAAATACTTCTTGCCAATCTTCAGATATCTAGAGGGTTGGGCTTAGACAACCTCAAGAAGTTTCCCAGAATGTGCTCTTGAAGGGCTCAAGGGATCACACACAGGAACCTGGTGTCTGATCTTTCTTCCATAAAGTGCCAGGGCAGGTACTGATGCAAAGAAGTGATATGCTCAAGGCGCCTCACAATGAACGCAAGCCTAGAGATACGCTTTGGACCCTTCAGCATTTCAGAAGCCTTGTCTGAGTGCTACTACTTTAATGTAGAAAGGATCTGAATGTGACTTTGTGGGGCAGGTGCAGAAGAGGAAGCAGGCAACAGGGGTGGAGCCAGCTCTTCTTGATGGCCTTCACTTGGGCAGTGAAGGGGTGATCGCTGACGAAAAGGTATCCGCCGATCCGGCCTCAGCTGGTTGACCGCATTGGTCAGAGGAACAACGTACCATATCTTACAGCAGTAGGCGCAAGGGGCAAGGGGCAGAAAGGGGGTAAGGGCTGATGCTCCCTCCAGTAAAATGAGATAGGCTGGCATATGTGGCCAGATGTTCAGATCCCCAACAAAGCACAGTTAGGTTACTTTCTATTTCGACTGGCAATGGGTGTGAGGGAGATGTGAGGGACCAACTTTCTGAAGCTGGTGAACATGTTAGCGGGGTGAAGGTAATTAGAACGAGGCGTGTTTCAGTAACAGCATTGTCCAGACTGGGTATTGCCCGATGTGGCCACTACAGTAGCGGTGTGTGGAACCTGGGGTGCCAAGACGGGCCGAGTGGTACAAATGCACCCGCCACAGCAGTGGAAGCAGAGAACTAGCAGATATCGCTGGCGAGCCATCCTGTAACAATCAGATCAGATTAAAGCCTGCGTTCGACGACTGTCTCCACCCCACTGCAATACGAGCCATTAACCCTCGGTGTAAGGTGCCTTTCAGTTAGGCTATGCACTTTTCTGGGTTGAAAGTTTGCTCCAAGCAAAAGAAGGATGATGTTATAAGAAGAAGGGAAAGTTTGCTCTTTGCTTCACTTATCATGACTACTGTTTCCGAACTGCGCAACAGTCTTGCCTTAGTTATGGAAATCTATTCCTCTGGTCTTGCTGGCCTGTCTGTCCCAACTGAGGCATGCGAGTACCAGGCAAGTACCAAATGCACAGAATGCATGAGTCATTTGTGTACCACTACTGCACAGAGAAGATGATTAGGGGTGAAGTGCCACCTACAAGCTGAAACTATTGCATTAAGGTAAAGATAGGTGGTAGATGGGAGGTGAGGGGAGACACACAATGTGTGGGTGTTTTCTGGTTATTTGTCCACTCATGGATTGTCTGCAACCATGCTAAACCCTACAGCCATTCCCACTCAGTAAGTGCCACTCCCCACCCAAAACACACCCTCTTGGGCTCTCTTTGAGCTAGATCCATCATGCAGTAACATCAAACGATGTGCTGTAGAGGGCCTGCCAGTGTTATTTCTATGCAGTCTGCTGAGAGTCAGTAGGCCTCATTACGAGTTTGGATGTAGCCATGCCGTTTTTACCAGCATGGCTACTCCCAAACTCGGGTCCGGGTCCCGAAAAATGGGAATTACCGGCCCATTCCGACCTTTGCGGGCCCAGTAATTCCCATTCGCGGGACACGGACCCGGACCCAGTACATCCCCATTCCCATTTGAGCCCTCAGAGGGCTCACTGGGAATGGGGAGGATGTTAACAACGGTCCCGTCAATAACAGGGTCGTTGCTACCATCTGGTACTTCTCGCGGGCGCCGCTCTGTACGTCTGGTCTGACCAGGCGTGCAGAGCGGCCCCCGTGAGCTGAACTTGTAATGTTGCAGCGAGGTAACAACGGCGCCGGTAGCACTACCAGCGCCGTTGTTGCCTTACAGCAACACTTATAATGAGGCCCAATGGCTTAATCGCTGCTCTTAAGGAGCTCCTTGCGCGATAAAAAATGTCTTAACCAACTGTGTCTTCAGCTACTTCCTTCATAAGGAGTATGTGTTATTGCATATGTGCCTTCCACCGAAGCCCTGATAAAAGAGGTGCTGGCAAAGCCAATGCATTTAGTGAGTGCATAGTTATTGCCTATGCATAGTTATTAGATAGGCATTTGCCAGTCACTTGCATTTTACGCCCAGGCACTTGCACCATTTTCCATCTGTTGTCATCCTATGGCCAGGCAGTACCATTGTGGCAGTGCCTAGTAAATGCTTATTCCATCCCTACACAAAATCCCAAACTGTTGGCTTTGCCAATGCTTGTTTTGGATCTCAGTAGACATAGGGCCTAATTCTGAGTGTGGTTGTCAGGAAATAAGGGTGCCGGTCTCACCCTACCGGCACCCTTCCGGACTGCCACACTCCAACTCTGCCTTCCTGGGCCGTTGCGCAATGGCCCCTGTAGACGGAGTTGTCGAGGAAACAACAGCACCGTTGCTAACGGTGCTTCCGTGTCCCCATTCCCTCCATGGGAATGGGGATTTATACTTTCTGCCGCCTGATATCCCTGGTCGCCGGGACTTGTAATGTCCTAGTGGCACCGGGATATCAGGCGGCGGAAACGGTGTTACGAGTTCGCCGGTAGCACCGGCGGGTTACCCCCAAACTCATAATGAGGCCCATGGTCATTGGCATTGCAGCAGCAGTGTGTGGCATTTGGGAATGTTTATTGTCCCTGGATTCCCCTTTTATTGGGATCAGAGCTCCCTGGTGTGAGTCAGATTAGGCCGCCGAGCATTGTTCTACTGCCCAGAGCAAGCAGAGGGCGCCTGATTAGCATCTTCAGTGCACGTGGGCTGTGCAGTGACTCTAACTGCAGCAGTTTCGGCTCTCGGTAATTGATGCCAGGATACTGGAGTCAGTCTGCTGGAGGACGGCAACCCATAGAGTGATTTACATGTTTGAGAACAGGGTAGGGGGCATTGGGAATATGCAAAGGGAAGGAAGTCAGATAATGAAAGTGTCTTGCTGAAAAAACAGGAGTTTCCTTTTCCATGGCACTGGCAGTTCATTTGGAGGGTACAGTAAATTATGAAGGCCCTCCCCCATTGATGAATGCTTTCAGCTTTCCAAAAATCATTTTTTTTAAAGTAAAAGTAAAATTCAATGCCTTCCATGAAAATTTCTAACAAAGAGTGAGGAAGTTGATTGTTTAAAGTTAGGAATCCCATAGAATAACAGTGTTTGAATTGCGCTCATAAATTAAGGCGATTTCTCACTGGCTCTCACTTTTAAATGTCCACAACGAAGCACCCCAGTACCCATCATCAAATCAAGTGCGGACAAACTGCAATGCCGTAGAACCTTCTAGAGTCCTACCAGGCTCCCAGTAAGGGGGATCCTACACACCTTCACGAAACAGGATACAATGCTGACAAAAAGGGCCCCTTTGCCTCCATGCACTCAAGGGACAGCCCTTTGATTTACAATCTCTGATATCCTAATATTCACTCACGAAGAGCAGAGCTGTCAGAACATGTGGTGAGGCCCGAGGCAAAACATTTTGCGAGGCCCCCTTACGATTTTCTGCACCAGGCCAGCGAAGGCACCTCCGCAAACAGGACTCAAGAAATCTCCCCTTGCGTTTGTGTGCAGGAACCCAAATATGGTTTATTACAACTGCCAATCAACTACAGCAAAGTTAGTTTTCTCTACTGAAGAAAGGTTTATGCCAGACTACTTTGTGTATCATATGCATTAATATATATAGGATGGGGGGGGCGTGGCTAACCGCCATGTGAAGAAGACGTTCGCTTTGTGCGCTCCGCCAGATGCGACCATCATAGGCTGCCTTTACCTATAATTTACGGACCCCTGAAGCCTGCAAACCTCCTCACCGAAGGCTGACACCACCCTGCATCTGCGGGCTGATTTCTGTAGCCCTGAGTGACCTGCTTTGCCTTGCCGGCCGTGCGACACGATCCCGCGGATTGTACCCAAAATGGCGGCTCCCGCACACCAATCGAGGCTGCTGCGCATACACTACGGCTGCACCTGAGCCGCAGCGCCTAAGCCGCTGGAGAGAAGAAACCGCCTGTGCTGCACAACGGAGCCCAGCCCTACCAGCTGAGCACTCGAACGGCCGAGTTCGCAAACGGGAGGAGAGGCATCAGAGACGTGGAGCCCAACCCGACGCGAGGACAGCCCCTGGCCCCCGGCGCTGCTGCTGCTACTCGGATCCGTATGCCAATCGAGGCTGCAGCCCTTACACCGGGGCTGCATCTGAACTGCAGCGCCTAAGCCGCCGGAGCGGTGAAGACGCCCTGCACAAAGAGGCCCAGCCCGACTGAAGTGGGGACCAGCAGAGCACTCATGCAGCCGGGTGCGCGATCGAGGGGAGAAGCACCCGAGACGCAGCCTGACACGAGGGCCGCTGATGCGACTCGGATCCGTAAGATCTAAGAGGTGAGCAGGGGGGGAAACGAGCCCACCAGCGGTGCACCAGCAGGTCCACGCTAGCCGCCCCCCCACGCCCAACATACACGCAGCGACTTCCTGCATAATGCGCCCTGCATAGACCCTGCACAGACTTGGGGTAATGCGCAACCACGGCACCCTGACATCCGGGAAGCCCAGCGGAGCGCCCCCTGCAGATACTTCTCAACAACACAGCGCAGCCTCTGCGTGGGTGCTACCCATCTGGTCTGATACCACTGGAGCGGCCCACAGTATACCACGGGCCCTCCCGCTGTCTTCTCCCCCCAGCTCCCACTCTGACCGTGCTGTGACAATAGCTCAGCCATTAACGTTGCCACACAGACCACACGGCCTCACAGCCCCACCATACCCTGACCACCCAAATCAGCGCCAGCGTCAGAGAGGCGCCTGCGGGCCTGTCGATATGTCCTCTAAGGGGGCAAGGGCCAAGCAACACCAGACCACCATTGACACTTTCACAGCGGGGGGGGGCACGGCGTCTGAAACCATGAATGTGACAATCGCCAAAGAACTGCCCAACCCTCCAGTGGAGGAACCAAGCAACACCCAGATCCTTGAAGCCATTAAGTTGTTCCAAACAACCGTTGAGCACAAAATTGATGCAGTGGCCATAGACCTGGGCCTCCTGCGCCAAGACGTCCGCTTCTTGGCCAACAGGACCGACACACTAGAAGCCCAGGTTCGAGAAAACACAGAAGCCAAAACGGTGCTCCTCAAAGATGTAGATGCACTCCAGCAAAAAGTGAAAAACCTGGAGGACAGGGCCGAGGAGGCAGAAGGGCGCGCACGCCGGAACAACATCCGCCTCCTGGGCTTGCCGGAGGGCATTGAGGGATCAGACCCCACGAACTATGTTGAAACCCTCCTACTTCAGGAGATAGGCGCAGGAAAACTCTCCCAGGGTTTCACGATAGAGAGGGCCCATCGATCCCTCACCAAAAAACCTCCCCCCGGCTCCCCGCCTAGACCAGTGATCGCTAAGGTTCTTAACTACAGGGACTGTGAAACCATCCTGGCCTACTCGCGATCAGGAGGCCAAATCTGCAGAGACTCAGCCAAAATATCCATCTACCCTGACTACACTTTCCAGGTCCAAATGAAGAGGGCCCAATTCATATACACCAAAGCCAGATTGAAGTCCGCCGAGCTGCGCTACATGCTTCTATACCCCTCCAGATTGAAGGTGATACGCAACAACAAAACCTACCTCTTCGATACCCCAACAGAAGCACGGGACTGGATGGATAAAGAACAGATCCCTGACATTGAGGAGATGAGGCGACAACCACGCTGAGCCTCACCCCTCAACAGCTACACCTTGACCGAACTACCCTCAGGGGGCTGCACTAAGCAATGGCCGAATACAACGCAGCTGGCTCGATTCCTCACATTGAGACACCCGAGACGAACACTCTTCCTCCCCTGAAGTTTTTTTTCTTAGGGGTACATAGATACCCGCCCGTAGGGCACCAAGCGACCGATGCACGGTCTAAAGGAGCGGAAACGGGCTGTCATAACGAGGGAGACCTCGCTCGACACGTTTTATGTTTGGGATGTTCAAAGTTATGGGGGGGAGAGGTAACGGGAGTTGGCACAGAAGTTAGGTGCCGGAAAAGGGAAACACCAAGACCACTAACAACCATTACAGTCCGCTTGGCTGCGTCCCCGTGCTGCTTGAGCTTGCAGTTATCAAAGCAAACAATATGGGATGGAGAAACCATAGTTCGGACCTATATCCAAAAACCACCTAGACCACAAATGAACTCCACACGCCACCCGTCACTTGCGGGACCTCTGGGCAAGCTCGATACAGACACAAGACCCTATGATTCCCATGGCTGACTCGATAAAAATCATGACGTGGAACGTCAGAGGCATGAATAGCTTTGTGAAGCAACGCCGCATCCTTTCCTACGTCAAAAGAAACAAAGCCAAGATAGTCCTACTCCAAGAAACGCATCTAACTGCAGACAAATTGAAGCTGTTGGCCAAGACATGGCGGGTTACTCTGATAGGATCCTCCTACTCCTCTTATGCCAGAGGAGTCCTGATTTGGATTGACCCTTCTGTCCCCTTCAGATTAGTAAGCTCTAAAACAGACGATGAGGGCAGGATGATATTAATGTGCGGCACAATCGAAGACAGGGCGATATGCTTAGTAAGCACCTACGCACCTAACCACGACGCAACCCATTTCTTCCATTCTTTATACTCACGACTTAGCTCCTACAGAGACAACATCATGATATGGGGAGGCGACCACAATTGCAACCTAGACCCCCTGAAAGACAGGTCGGATAATAAACATACCCGTCCTTCTCCACCGGCCAAAATACTATCCAAGCATCCAAGCTGTCACAGCAGCTACTACTCTGAGACTTGTGGAGAGAACAACACCCAGACCTGCGAGAATTCTCCTTCTACTCCCCTCCTCACGCTGTCCACACCAGGCTCGACAATCTTTTCGTAAGCCAAGAGCAACAAGCAATGTTTGGTGATGCCCGGTACCTGCCCAGGGTGCTCTCTGACCATTCCCCGCTGCTGGCCACCTGGGTGGTCTCCCCACCCAGACCTCCTGTCCCCACCTGGAGACTCAGGGCTGAAGCCCTTCTGGACACGGCCTTCCGAGAACACATAGCAGACAGATCCGAGGATTACTGGGACAGAAATTTGAATATCGTCAAATACATTGGCACCGCATGGGATGCATACAAGTTGGTCATGCGGGGTGAGATGATCACAGCCATGGGAGGGGCCCGTAGATCTATCATATCTTCCCTTGAGCACTCTGAAAGGGAGCTGGGCAAACTGGAGGGCAGGGTGGACTCATCCCCAGAACACCTACAAAAAATAACCTGTTTAACACACTGGGAATCCCTGGGGAAGATGAGCTACGCCAAATATACTGAGAGAACTCATGCCCTAGGGGATAAACCCGGCAAACTCTTAGCCTGGCTATATAAAAGGGAAAGCCCCAGAACACCCATTTGCCAAATACGCAAGCCAGATGGCTCCACCGCTCACACCCAAACTGAAATCAACTCAGTGTTCTCCGACTTTTATTGTAAACTGTACTCGGAGACCCCGCCCGTAATCGACACTGGCATTGGTGATGTCCTAGACAGCATTGACCTTCCCAGGCTAGACCCACAAATGACCAAAACCCTATACGAGCCCATAACCCCAGATGAGGTTAAGGTAATCATTAGATCTCTTCCGTCTGGAAAGACCCCTGGCACTGATGGCCTCCCCGGGGAATTTTACAAGTCATATGAGGAGACCTGGGCCCCATTGTTGGCGCAGGTGTTTAACGAAGCTTACGAGTGCGGCACCCTCCCTGACTCCATGAGGGCAGCTGTAATTATTCCCCTCCTGAAACCCGGAAAGGATGGGACGGACTGCGGCTCCTACAGGCCTCTCTCCATGTTAAACATAGATAGTAAGATCCTAACCTCCCTGCTAGCGAATAGACTGAGAAGGGTCATCCCCCACCTGATCCACCAGGACCAAACGGGATACGTGCCCGGGCGCTCCATAACCGAGAACCTGCGCAGGTTGCACCATATCATACACAGTACGGAACTGAAGCCCCAGAAATATGCTGTTGCGTCCTTGGACGCCACCAAGGCCTTCGATTCAGTGCAGTGGGAATGGCTGTATGCCACTATGGTGAAAATGGGGATTGGACCGGCCTTCTTGAAATGGACCCAGCTAGTTTACACCAACCCAACTGCCAGGGTGCGAACAAACATGACATTCTCTGACAAATGGTTCCTCCACAGAGGCACCCGTCAGGGCTGCCCGCTCTCTCTGATGTTATATATCATCGCCGCTGAACCTGTAGCCTCATACCTTAGACAGGAATTCGGAGATGGGGGCATTGTGATCGATGGAGTGACCCATCTCGTCTCCATGTATGCGGACGATACCCTATTATACCTTCACAACCCCAAACACATCTTGACCTACATTTTTGAGACCCTAGACGGATTCTATAAATATACGGGAATCCAAATTACTAAGGATAAGTCCTGCCTTTACCCACTGGCTGCACCATATAGAGAGGACCTTAGATCCCTACCCCCCCTAGACCTAAAATGGCAAGTGACTTCCTTTAAATACCTGGGAATCACCATACACCGAAATCCATACACGGAACTTATCCTCAACACGGTGAGAGCGAAAGACGCCCTGGAAAAATCCATGGATTTCTGGGGCAGGCTTCCGCTCTCGATGGCCGGGAGAGCGGGTCTCCTCAAAATGGTTGCGCTACCTCGCCTATTACACAATTTCACGAATGTACCATTCAACATCCCCCCCTCCTTCTTCAGAAACATTAATAAACTATGTAGACGCTTCCTCTGGCAGAGAGGCAGGCACAGGGTGGCACTAGAGACACTTCAAAGACCCGACGAAAGGGGAGGATTGAAAGTCCCCAACTTCGAACTGTACTACCTTGCAAGCCAGCTAAGGCATGTGATGCGATGGATGGCCGACAAGATCACCATAGACACCAGACTCCTCCAACCAGCCTTCCCTGACTTGCTTCTCAGGGATCTACTCTGGGCCGAGAATGGAACCTGGCGCTGCTACCCATACTTGGCCAAGCTCGGAATTCAGCTCTGGAAAAGGGCTTGCAGAACAGTGGGGTCAGCTGATCCCGATTCCCCACAAATCCCCATTGCAGCAATTATGGCCAATCATGCTTGGGGCCTATTAGAAATGCGTGCCCAGTGGGAACCCTGCGGAGTAGCTACCCTGGGAGACCTGGTCCAGGACCAGGAGATCATGTCTTTCTCCGACCTCGCCGAGAACACGGGGCTACCAGCTGGACAATTCTTGCTCCATGGAGCAGTAATACAGACCATGAAGAGCAGATGGTCGGTGGCCACTACCCTAACAAAGGATAATGAGATCATAGAAACACTGTTGAACGCTGCCGAAGGAGGCCATGAAACCTCGCAACTTTACGAGGCCCTGATGCAAGGCACGACAAGGCACGAACTCAAAAGCAAAGAAAAGTGGGAAACCGAACTTGGCCGAGACTTTGAGAGTGAGGAATGGGAGAAAATAACCCACTACCACAAAAAAATCTCTAGAAACGCCTTCTTACAGCTCATGCAACTATATATCACCAACAGGGCTTATCTAACACCGGAGGCCATATCTAAATTTAAGGGTGCGGAGATCCAGGCATGCCCCAAATGCAACTAGCCTAGGGCGGGAATGATTCATATGTTCTGGAGCTGCCCAAAGATACGCAAATTTTGGACACACGTACAGGATAGGGTGGCAAATGCAGACGTCGAACTCGAAGTGCATAATCCTGCAGCCTGCATTTTGGGCAGATGCAAACGCAGCCACAAAAATAAGCCCCTGAAGAAACTCAAAGACTTGATCTACATAACTGCGAAAAGACGGATAGCCATGAGTTGGAAGAGCCCTAGAGCCCCGGTCGAGGCGCAGTGGTGGGGAGACCTTATGAGGTGGATAGCGGCGGAGACTGGCGCATGGGAAACTGCAATCCATGAACAGAGACTGGACTCCAGCGAGGAACTACACCGCTGGGTGGCGTTAACAGTGCCACTGCTTCATCCTACTGCTTTGGACGATACCTCGGATGGCTCTGACCGTCTTAGCCATATATCCGGTTCGATATAAACTGACAAAGTTGACCGTGGTCTTGGGTTGGTGGGGGGAATGCGTAATCCTTGTTGATAAGTGTTAAATGTTACAATGATGATGATCATAGTTTGTTCTATTGTCAAAACCAATAAAGAAGTTTAATATATATAGGATGGCATGACACATGTGGTGCGTGGTGTCCTGGCCGCCTGGAAGCTAGCTCTGGGCCCCGTGAGTCACTGGTCCTGCAGTGTGCCCCGGAGGGTGCTCTGCATTATATTGGAGGTGGCGCTCTCGCCTCCCTCGCCTCCCTCATTGAAGGAACTCGATGGCCGGCGGCCTCAGAGGCACCAGAGCCCCCGATTGACTGTCTTGGAGTCCGGATGCATCCGCTCATGACCGTGTTACAGGCGAGCAGCTCTGGAGAGACACCCACCGAGAGGACCTATCAACGGTGGAACGGAGCGCCCACCCCCACTATGGCTCTCCCGAAGAGCTGCATACATGGGTTGATATGGAGGCAGCTGCGGCTACCACCCGGTGCCTCTCCCCCTCGGCGGACGCCCCCCTCAAGGTACACAGTGGGGGCAGTGGGCGGGCGGACGGGGATGCCGCGCACAGCTGCTAACGGACTGCTGAGGGTGCTTGGAGCACACCGCGAGAGGGCCCGACGTGAGGCGGACGCGGGACGCCTGAGCTGGGAGCTTCTTGGAGGAGCCAGCTCTGCGTCCTGGAGCATGCACACGGCGGCGTGCTGCTTCCCCACTGTCTGCCACGAATCTAGCTGTGCTAATCAACTAAAGACAGCTCCACACCTGCACCCCCATACTGTATACCCGGCCCCTAGTCGGCTCCACATCATAGACCTGGCCCAGAAGGCCCACAGATAATCATACCGGACTTACAAAACGAGCGCCTAGTGCGGAAACAGTACCTGGCCCAGAAGGCCCACAGATAATCACACCGGACTTACAAAACGAGCGCTTAGTGCAGACACAGTGCTGCGCTATTAATGCATATCACGCGCTGCAACCGTGATGTTCCTTATGCCACCGTGGGACAAAGCCTGCTGATACCTCCACCATCTTAAGCAGTCTCAGATGCATCAAGAAATCCAGCTACCCACCTCTAAGATCTGCTCCACGTTATTGCCCATAGATTTCAGACATATGTATCTAGTATGCACCTGCCACCCTATTTATGGGATTGGCCCCATGCTAATACATGCTGACTCTAACCTTTCACTAATGTTGTACCTCTGTGCTAGCACCACACATTTACCCTTAACTATGACGACGTGAATAAGTGTTGCTGCCGCCCGTAACTCAGGGCCGGCACCATTTACATATACACTAACCTGGATAATGCAAATGTTTGTAGTTGCCGCCACGCAACATGTGGCTGGCACCATGCTCTTGCTTACCTATACTGACCTGCAATTTATATAGCTGCCGCCATATAAGAAGTGGTTGGCACTATATACTTGCACACCATTCTATTAGTCTCTGTCAAGTACTTATTGTAACTGTTATAAGCAACATGTATGTACGTATGTTTGCCTATAATGCACCTTTGTAACTAAGCAAGCCTTCATAACAGCGCCACGATGCCCCAGGGCCGTTTGGCGCTTTACAAATTCAAATGAATAAATAAATTAAGGAGCAGCCTGCCCCTGTGGGCCCATTAAAACCCACATCATGCACAGTGACAGATGGATGACGTACAGTTGAGGCTGGTGAATATCTGAAATGAAGAGGCTTAAATGTTTGTGCAAATTATGCAAGATCGACAGAGCACAGTGAGGGAGTCCAAACCAAACAAGGGTTGCTTGAGGGGGTTTCTCACTCCAAAGAACATTTTTGAAACATTGGATTAAAATTATGCATTTTACAGCACTTTCCTTGTAAAATTGGGTAGAAATCCATACAGTTTGCAATTGGTTTTGTATGGAAGCACACAGAAAAACCCAATAGTTGCAAGTCACCAACGGTGCACAGGAACATTTTCCAATTCATTTCATGCCGCCTTTGCACACAACATATGCTAGTATAAAAATATATTCATGGTGGTTGTTCCCATGTATGTCCATGCAGGCTGCACCAATATTTGCCACTATTCGCATGTACAGACTCCCAGCCAGTAAAAATGCCAGGCAGCAGAAAGAATGTCCAGGCTGACTGTGCACCATACGTGTTATTACTGGCTAGATTGGCCTACATTCAATGTGGGCCAATTTAGCCAAGTAGTATGTTTGCTTTAACCTCGATGCATAGTCCTGTGCATCAAGGGTAAAGCAAAACAAGCATTGGCAATGCTAACAGTTTGGGCTTTTGTGTAGGCATGGCAAAGGCACTGCTGTATGGGTATTAACTGGGCGTTGATGGTAGCAGGTGCAAACTGGTTTGAGCACCTTAGCATCTAATAGCAGTGCCTGGAAAATGCCTAATACTTATCCACAAGCCAAAACTGTTGGATTTGCCAATGTTTGTTTTTAACAGGACTTCACTGAAAGGCACGCAAGGCGCAACACCATTGAGCAGATTGGGCTCGAGCCCCCTCCCGGAATGCTGGGCTTTGTTGAATCGACCTGGCTGCATGGGCTGTGCCAGCCACTGACTAGGGATGGCTTAAGCCCTCCGACCTTGAGGCAGAAGGCCTCTTTTTGTGTGTCTCAAGCCCGTAGCACTCGTTAGGGAGTGGCAGCAGCATCAAACGGGCAGAGCACAAAAGCCTATCCATCCGATAACAACAGACTAACTTTGATAAAGCCAAAGTCTTAACTTCTAGTCTTAGCTTTTAGATGGCACACCTCTCCAGAGATTAGCATAGCATTATGAAAGTAAACAGCCTCTGAATTAGGGTGAAAGGTATGACAACTGGCCAAAGGGAAGGTGAAATAGCTATTCAGCTTCCCAGGTGGGCTTAGCAAAGTGGGAGCAGGGCTAGTTGAAGATGTGTCAGCACTGGTGGGGGCTCATTTCTTTGAGATGGTTGTGGGGGCACCCCTGGCCTTACAGATTGGAAAAATAGGCCAAGGCACGTGTGGAGTGGTTAAATCAATAATGAAGTCAAAATAATGCAGCGAGGTGGTTAAAAGCTGCAGATTATCAGTAGGTTTCTTTGCCATAAGACTTCCAGCATGGGGGCAGCTGTTTTCGGGCCCATTTCAACTGCAAACGGTGAAAGACCCAGACTCCATCCCTCAGTCTGGAGACTGACAGAACAATGGGTTTATTGGTCCCACATTGGACCCAAAACAGCTAACAGTCATCCGCCCCCTGCTCTGCTGACCAACAGAGTCGTGGCCAGAGGGAACAGGGCGTAGACATTAAACAGTGCCTGGGATTCGCTGCTAACAAAGGCCCTGCAAATACTAACATAAAACATTTCACGTTTAGCACCTGCATTCATATGCATACATTTTTAGGTAATTGAAATTGTGATGCGGGGGTTAGCACTTGCATGCCAGGGGAGTGATTAGAAGGGAAGTGGTGACATGAGAAACCTCATTCTCACAGCAGTCCTTAAGTGTGACATTTCAGAAGTGTAGGAGAGAGTTAGTTGCTTCTAACATTGAAGCTTCACAAGAATAGTCTAATTCAAATATGGAAAGATGTTAGATGTTCCCACACAAGTAACATTGTCCCCCCACACAACCTCTGAAGTTAGCGCCTCTACCAACATTTGAAGTGTTAGTCCCACCCCCACCCCCCCACCCTCTCGGTCCCCCAAAATCTTAGCCTATGTGCAATTCTGATACCATGACCCCACCCCTTAATTTAGTAGCCTGCATTAGGGGTGGGCTGGCAAACTCACTCAACACTTTCACCCATGCATTCATCCAGCAGTCACACAACTTACATGCACGCATCCATAAAACCAAAAACAGCATTGACACAAACATAAACATCAACATCCACGCATGCATTCATACACATATACATACTCATTTAATTTAAATACACATATATACACATTCAAGTTAAAATAAAAAATACTTACCCTACCTCCATGCCCCCTTCAAAAGCACCCGGGCATCCACAGCACTCCGACACATAGACGTGCTGCCTGACAGGAGAGAACTCCTCTCTTATCAGCCAGCGTGTTCACGCTGAGCAACATAAACACACTGACTGACAGGAGAGGAGTCCTCTCTTGTCATTCAGCATGTCCACGTTGTTAGCTGAATAACGGGAGGCAGCAGATCTCACTTCTGAGCCCTGGTGTCTCCCATTATTTTGCTGTTTGTTGCAGAGCCAAACGGCTTTGCAAAAAACAGCAAAATCATTTCAGGGGCAGAGGGCAGACAGCACAGTCCCCGTGCGAATAATGGACATGGTGAGACTGTGCTGCTTTCTACTCAGGAGAAGGTGCCGCGATGCCTGCTGCAAGCGCAAGGCCCGGAGTGGTAAGCCCCTCTCCTGCCCCCCATCGTGACGGCCCTGACGAAGAGTACAGCAGAGTACGGTCGCTCTGCAGTGTACCAGTGTATTTCTTTCTCTATGACTTTTTGCTGCTTTGCCTTCCCTTTTAACTGTGGAAAACATGAAGCAGAAGCAGAGCGTATATCAATGGTGCTGGGCGCCAAGAGTACCGGGAGGATAGCTCAGCGGCAGCGTGCGCGTCTTGGAAGCAAGATGACACAAAGCAACAACAGGTTCGATCCCTGGGTCCGCGCTTATAAATACATAACTAAGACAAAAAAGAAAACACAATTACGCAACTAAGAAAAACAAACAATTCCTGTAACAGCGCCTCGATGCCTGCGGGCTGTGTGAGCACTTTATAAATGTAAAATAAATAAAGCAGAGTACAGTCACTCTGCAGTTGGCCTGCAGGAGGACTCAGGGGCATCAATGGACGTGGCCCATAGCCTTAGAAGTGCCCTAGCTCGGAAAGGCGCTGCCCACAGCGATACGAACGACACAAACAAGGATCTTGCGTCTACTGCCTAAGCCTCTGTCCCTCCTGCGGTTAGTTTGGCGAGCATGGTAAGTGCTGCCTTGGACACCGCTATTGTTAGAAATAACTTGTAAAGCCATCCAGTTGAACCAAACAATTTCCTAGCAAAAACGGCAATGAACGCGCTGATTCACGACCCTCAAGCTGTAAGGGTTCTGAACTGTTTTCAATTGGCGCAAACAACATTGGGAAGTATTTTTGGCCCAGCCGTGTCCATGGGCCAGGATATGGGGCTTAACGTGGCTGAACACGAATGCACACTACCCATTTCATTTTGCTATGCAAACCCGATCAACCCCAATGCCTTAGGTGAAGGAGATGTGCAAAACAGTGCAGATTTTCCAAACCATGGGGTGAACAAAATTACAGCGTATATTTTTAGAGTTACCGTAAGGGCAATGAGAATTGGCCAAGTGGCATGGGTGAAGTTACTGACGCAAAGGTATTGGAAGGGGTAGGAGAGGAGGCTCAACGAAATGAGGAGTCTCCCTCCCTGCTTCCCCCGGTTCCACTCTATATGTTGGATATTGCTCGCCCCACTACTTTGCCAGCTAACTTTCATATCGATTCCTGTGATGTGGCACTGCATACCACCACATCGGAAGCACCCACCAAAAGGATGTTGGAAAGGAGACTGACCATAGACTTAGAGAGAATCAGGCGCATGATACAAATGGTCGTCTCAGGCCATCTGACCCCTACCACGAAAGACACTGGGCCTCATTATAAGTATGGTCCGACCTGGCGGGCAGTGCGGCACCCGCAAGAACAAGCCGTAGATGCATCGGCGGGGGCCGATTGGGGATGGGGGAGTCCCTTATTACCGGCACCCGTAAATGGGCAAATACCGGGTCTGCCATACTCGGCATGACCTGGTAATTGCCCATTCACGGGTGCCAGATTTTATCACAAGTTTGGAGGTAGCCTGCCTGTATTACAGGCATGGCTACCTCCAAACTTGTAATGAGGCTCACTGTACCAAAGGATAGAGTGAAGGGAGCTATGCACCCCTTGGCAGAAATAGAGTGAACTTTATACAAATCGGGAAAAGACTCAGTAGTTTTGAACCCTGGTAGATGGCCCCAGGAATTCCAACGCGCTCGCTGTCTTCATTACTGTCTGATTCCATGATTTCTGAGGTGGAACGTAGAAGAACAAGGTCTCCTCAGAAAGTGAAAAGCCCAAATCCCTCAACTCTGAAAACTTTAACATAATGACTGCTTTAACGATTGCTTTGGCTCCATTCTTAAAAGTATATGAATTAATTAACAACAATGTGAAAGATCAGGCCACTTTAATGGCTCCATTGTAGGGGGCTGGGACTCATGGTCTTCGCTGGTGGAAGCACTGGCGATAAAAAACAAATGTTAGCAGCTGTCCCATGATGAACTCAGTGGCACAGACATTGTCTCCTGGAACACAAGAGGACATTCTTATTTAGTTAAAAGAGGAGATTTGAAGGACATGTCATAATATGTCTCCCTCAATGGACGGGTTCACTAGTCTTAAACCCGGCGAGGAAGGTGTTAAATGGTAGATCTACATCTGGGCTGCTGATGGCTATAAAATAATGGTATTGGGATAAAACCTATTGTGAGAAACCTGAACCAATACATGCAGATGATTAAGTTGAGATGGGATCCTAGTATGTTTCCCGGTCTTAAAGACACCATGGGCCTCATTACGACTCTGGAGACAGCCATGCTGCCTCCAAAACTGTGTCCGGGTCTGGGTTCCCTGAATGGGGAATTACTCGTTCAGGGAACACAGACCCAGACCTTCCCCATTCCCATTTGAGCCCCCATAGGGCTCAATTGGAATGGGTGCGGGAGCTAACAGGCCGATTACGACTGGCCGGTTGTTAGCTCCCTGGACCCCTCGTGGGACCCGCTCTGGACGGCTGGTAAAACCAGACGCCCACATCGGTCCCGCGAGGGAACCTCGTAATAGTGCGGAATGCGTTTAACGGCACCGGCGCCGTTAAACGCATTCCGCACAGGTCGTAATGAGGCCCCATGATTATAAATGTATATTAGAACCCTGTGGCATTTACTGAAGAGGCTTCATTGATGGAGTAATACACGTGATAGATGAGGGCTACACTGACATGGAAAATTGCACAAACGTTCTATGGGGTGACCTAAACGTAGCATGTAAGGACAAGACGGGAGAACAGCTGGTGGAAATAACTTCCTCTTTGAAATCATTCGAAAAAAGGGGTTTGAGTTGACTGAAGCCTATGGAGTATCGAGAATTACATATTCGAAATGGGCACATGCATAAAGATATACGAAGTAAACCAATTTCGGCCAGAGGAGCCCAAGCAGCGACTTCAGATTACATGTTTGTGTCCAGGGATATGCTGTCATGTATGAAGGATTTCCAGGTGGTTAATTCTCAAAGCAGTGACCGTAATATTCTAAGAATGAGATGGGCTGCAGGTAGTAAGATGGGGGTGCTATGTACGCCCCTAAAATTGAAACAAGACAGGGGAGGAGCCATCTCAGAATGACTAAGAACAAGATTGAAAACCTCACGGGCCACTACAGAAATTGCATAGCTTCATGGAATGGGGAAAACGTTAGAGAAGTACTCGATTAAACTACCATATTGCAAAGTTTTGTGGAAGTGAACAACAGGGTTGGGAGAGGGATTTCAGTCACTGCCATGTCTTTGACTCGGAGGTAGTTGATAAAAGGAAACAGCTTAGACATGACCTAAAACGGATTAGTAAACGCCAACATCAGAAGCACTAGTAGCTTCCAGCAAGAGGAAACAGCAATGTAAAAATGGGCTCCTCTCTCACAGGGCTGCTCTGGTGCAGGAAAATGTCTAATGCATGCTATCGGCAATATGTAGAAAACGGACAGTAGGGATATGTTGATAAATCAGAATGACACCCTGCAGGCAGCCCTCCAGATGAATGTGGTCGCTGACAAGGACTGGATCGATCACTTTAAATGTCTTTTTGCAGGCCAGGAAGGGACAACACTAGGAGGAAAAAATTGGATATGCAAGGACCATCCCCCATGAGAAAGAGTATATTCTGGGGCTGATTAGGAAAGCAAGTGGTTCCTGAGCTCTGTGCCCAGACAGGCTAACAAATGCAATCCTTAAAAAGGACCCAGAGCTAAGAACAGAACAGGTGGTGAAAAACAGGAAGATCCCCCGTTCCTGAAGGGCGACCATTATTGTTCTGATATTTAAAAAGGGCAATAGGACTGATCGTAAAATCTATGGTACTATTATCCTTTTGGATGTAGCTGGAAACCTATTTGTGTCACTGGTACTACGACGCTTGGTTGTGTGGATTGAAGAGGCTAGATGGAGTGACATCCTCCAGACTGGGTTTGTCCATGGAATGGGGACCAACGTGAGTACCTATTTTCTGAATATACTTAAAAGTAGACCACTTGAGAAGAAAACAAAAATGTTTCTGGCTTTTGTTGACTTAGCCCAAGCGTTTGACAGCACAAACTGGCTACTCCTATGGGCACATATGTAGAGTTGGAGCTGCTCGAAACACCTACTTACGGCAATAAAAGCTTTATACTCCTCCACCTCCCGGAGAGGGAGGTTGAAATTAGCCGGATGACTCTCGTAAGAGATACCTACATTTAAGGGCCTGAAACAGGGCTGCCCTTTAGCACCAGCTTTATTCATTCTGTTCATCTCATATTTGGGAGACCCTCTAAGGCACGATGGGTGGAAGGAAGGTTGTTAAGCTGGATACTGTATGCCGACGATCTGGTCCTTTTGGATAAGACAGCGGTCCGCTTACAGTGCCAGCTTGACAGACTGAATGAGTATGTCCAAAAAAATGGCTTGGCGATAAATGCATCAAAATCCGAAAGTGCTCATACTTCAATCATATCACATGAGGAAAAAGGGGCTGTTTACTTTGGAGTGTGTGGAAATGTTTCAATATCTAGGCATGTGTGTCAACTTTAACTGGACTGATGCCCAGAGCATAAAAACAATGAGAATGAAAGCGAAATACCTGGCAACACAGGGTGCGATAATCCACAGGAAATGTGGCTGCTTTTCCACGCTCATGGTACTACAGTTTTATAAATCAAAAGTGGTTGCAGTACTAACTTGCAGAGCAGAAGCATCATTGTTTCTATTTTATGACTTATGGCCGATTTTGGAGGCAATATTTTGGAAAATGGTTCTTGTGCTACCAAAGTTCATCCCTATCCAGGTCGTAAGATACGAACTAGGCTGTTTGTCTTTACGTGCAGT
Organism: Ambystoma mexicanum; assembly: GCF_040938575.1. Taxonomy (NCBI): domain Eukaryota; kingdom Metazoa; phylum Chordata; class Amphibia; order Caudata; family Ambystomatidae; genus Ambystoma; species Ambystoma mexicanum. The sequence continues at coordinate 1,018,090,251 of NC_090930.1, read as the reverse complement.
GGTGTGTTGGAAAGCGCTGGCTCTGTCCCGGAAGTGTCTATTGCGAAACACACCTCCTATGATCCAAATTTTGAAAGATGCACTAGACAATGGTAAATACGGGATTTTAGTTCAGTGGAGGATGGCGTGTAATAAAATATGCGTGAGGGTAGATGAACTGGTTACAAAACCCTGGAAAGGTCAAGGGAAAACTGTGTAAAGAGGAATGGATTCTAACACAGGAAGAGGCAAAATAGTTAAAAATCTTCTATCACACTAATCGGGAAGTGAAACCGTGCAATTCAGGGCCCAAATATTTGAGTAAATTCCATAATCGTTTTTTTAGAAGTCATTTCCTGCGGATGAATTTATACTTGACAAAAGATTTTAGCTTCACGTGCAGCAACTGGGGAAAAAACTCTGACTTGTAGACATTGGGCCTCATTACAAGTATGGCGGTAAGGAAACAACGACGCCATTGCTACCGTACCGCCATACTATGAGTTCTGCTCGCGGGTGCCCTTGCAGCCACCAGGTTTAACCTGGTGGCTGTACCGGCACCCGCGGGCAGAACATGATGGTTGCACCGGTATCGCTATTAACTGTACTGGTGCTACCACCCTCCCCTTTCCCATAGTGCCCTATGGGGCTCAAATGGGAATGGGGATGTACCGGGCCCGGCACCTGCGAAAGGGCAATTACTGGGTCCGGCTGGGTCGGAATAGCCCGGTAATTGCCCATTCACGTGTGCCGGACCCGGATGCGAGTTTGGAGGTAGCCTTGCCGGTTTTCCTGGCAAGGCTACCTCCAACCTTGTAATAAGGCCCATTGTAATGAAACAAAAGAGCGAAAAACGTTAACACCCATTTTGCTATTTTGCACAGCTCTAGCGTCTTTAAGAACAAAGCACTTTAGGTGCTTTCTTGCTCAAGTTAGTACTTTAACTCCGGAAGAATGGTGGGTTACTTTAATAAATGGAGACAACACTCCCCTGGTTTTAACGACTGTAAAATTCTTAGATACTTCTTAAAGGGAATTACACCTGATGTTGTAAGTAAAATACTGAGAATTATATCGTAGTTTTAAGCCAACTAAATGTGATATGTGGCTATGCTGAATTGGTGCTAGAACCTTTACAAAAATGGAAATGTCTTTTTTTGTTAATAATTGCTAAAAGGTGTGTAATAAACCAAAAGCACATTTTAAAAATAAGTACAAAATATATTCACTGACATATTCCTGAAAAGTCATGTATCACCACAGACCACTGTGCAAAGGATTACAGCGCTTGCTGACGTGTCTGCACATTACACAAAGAGACCCCCTGCTCCATGAGATGTAAACACATACTGAGATTTAAAACCATTGGCTGAATACAAAAGTGTAAATTGCACGGAGGGGACAGCCTACGACTGCACTCCCGAACTGGAGTTGGCTTTGAGGAAACAATTCCTGGTACCACTCGGTCGACTCAGGGCTGTCACGAGGAGGATGCAGGGGAGGCAAACTGCCCCGGGCCTCGCGGCCCCCTCTCCTAAGTAGAAGGCAGCACAGTCCACCCGTGTCCTTTATTCACACGAGGGACTGTGCTGTCTGCTCTCTGCCACTGCAATGATTTTGCTGTTTTTTTGCAAAACCGTTTGGCTCTGCAACAAACAGCAAAATAATGGGAGACCTTAGGGCTCAGAAGTGAGCTCTGCTGTCTCCCATCATCCAGCTAACAATGTAGACAGGCTGAATCACAAGAGAGGACTCCTCTCCTGTCAGTCAGTGTGTTCACGTTGCTCAGTGTGACCACGCTGATAGGAGAGGAGTTTTCTCCTGTTAGGCAGTGTGTCTATGTGTCGGAGAGCCGTGGCTGCACGGGTGCTTTTGAAAGGTGCATGGAGGCAAGGTAAGTGTTTTTTTATGTTTTAAATTAAATGTATATCTATGTGTATTTAAATTAAATTAGTATGTGTGCCTGTCCCGAGCCCTGGAGCAGCAGTAGTCGCCCTTTCATCCGAGGAGCAGGAGCTCCCCTACACTGCAGGAGCAGTGGCTAGGGTCCCTGGCTGCAAGGTAAGCCTTCCGGCTAAAGCAGCACATTTGTGCTATCGTGGTAAGCCTCCCCCGAAGTCGCGGTGGAACGTCGTATTTTTTGTAGCATATTTCAGCAGCTTTAATGCTAAGCTGCCTATGGCCTGTACCCAGCCAGATTCACCTTCTTGTTACATTTGAGGCATATATCTGAAACCAGCCTCCATTAAGCACCACGAGTTGTGCTACTCAAAGATGGCCGCATGCACGATGAGAAGTGCATCATCCTCCATTTCGGCTTGACTGCGCCCTGATTGGCCCTCCTGGTGCTTTTGTGCACCAATCACGAGCCGGCAGGCGAGTTCGTGCCAGCCCACCTCAACGAAGGCACACCTCGACAAAGGCTCTCACAGTGCCTGTGCCGAGCCTGTCACTTGCTGTCAGGCCGTCTGCCAGAACCCCTGCCTGCCTATGCCCAACCTACATGCATGGCTAAGGTAATCACTACAACCACCTGTGACACTATTGCATTATCACTCCAACCCTGTTACTATTAGTGGATATGCACACCCCCAACAACTAATGTAATACACCTGGTCTCTAAGCTCCCAGCCGCAAAATGTACTTTGTGCCTCCATGTACTGCATCCTCCCGGATTCACCTCATTCTGTTGCTCACTCCCTAATATATTAATGGACCAGCACCGAGCTGCCTCAACAACTCTGCCTGATGACTATACTATTTACGCTGCATACTTTTGTACCTGACTGCTTCCATAGGTGTCACGTTACTATCCACCCCAATTGTGTTATCCCATATTAAGGCGCCCACTTATTGTATCCATCACGTCTCACCCACCTTGCATCTCAGCCTTATTGTGCCTTTATGAATGTAGCATTGATCGCTGCTCATTTGAAATTGTGTGGTGCCTTTTGGTCGCTTTCAGACCACATTTGAACTGTGTTGTGCCTTATGGTCGCTTTTTCAGACCACATTTGAACTGTGTTGTGCCTTATGGTCGCTTTTTCAGACCACATTTGAACTGTGTTGTGCCTTATGGTCGCTTTTTCAGACCGCATTTGAACTGAGTTGTGCCTTATGGTCGCTTTTTCAGACCGCATTTGAACTGTGTTGGGGCTTTTGGTCGCTTTCAGACCACATTTGAACTGTGTTGTGCCTTTTGGTCGTTTTCAGACCGCATTTGAACTGTGTTGTGCCTTTTGGTTGCTTTCAGACCACATTTGAACTGTGTTGTGCCTTTTGGTCGCTTTCAGACCACATTTGAACGGTGTCCAGTCATAATTTCGAAAACATAATTTCGAAAGTCAAAAAAGTCGAATCAAAAATGTCGAAAAAAAAAATGTCGAATTGTTTTTTTTTTCGATATTTTTTTTGGGCTCTAGTTTCTGTGAAAAAAATAGGTAAAAATAAAAAAAAGGGGGGTTGGGGGGGAACCCCCCCCATTTCGAAAAAAAAACGTCATTAAAAAAAAATTCGACATTTTTTCCGACGTTTTTTTTTCGACTTTTTGACTTTCGAATATTTTGTATTCGAAATTATGTCTATGAACCCATTTGAACTGTGTAGTGCCTTATGGTCACTTTTTCAGACCACATTTGAACTGTGTTTTGCCTTATGGTTGCTTTTTCAGACCACATTTGAACTGTGTTGTGCCTTACGGTCAGTTTTTTCAGACCACATTTGAACTGTGTTGTGCCTTTTGGTCGCTTTCAGACCACATTTGAACTGTGTTGTTCCTTTTGGTCGCTTTCAGACCACATTTGAACTGTGTTGTGCCTTATGGTCGCTTTTTCAGACTGCATTTGAACTGTGTTGTGCCTTATGGTCGCTCACTCCTGCCGCCTCAGGCTAGGTTCACCTAACCTGACTGTGTCCTCCTCCTCACACAACCCCGCCCGGCATACAATCATGCCCACAGTGTCCTGCAAGCCCATCACTGCCACCACCATGCTGCTCACTCTCCTCGCAACACTCACCACTCTACAACTCTATACTCCCACCCATCCCCACATGCCCACAACACTAAGCCCACTCCCCTACCCCATGCATCCCGCTACCCCGGATACAACTCTAACCATGCCACCTCACACACCCTCTGTCGCAATTATGCATAAACGAGAAAGGCTCAGAGCCCGCACACAGACCACAGAACGTAGCACACTACCCCTTCCCACAGAACACAGAAACTATAGACTGAGCTCCCGCACCACTTCCAATCGCTGCTCCTGCATGGGAGCCCCACTCTCCCACAGCCCACCACCCACTAACCACGCCACACCCCACAATACCACCTCACTTAACATATCAGCTATGACCACCACTTACACTCCCACAAACAAAACACACACACCCCACATAAAATGTACCCTCCTCAATGTCCGATCACTCCCAGCTCACGCATCTGATTTTCATGACCTCATAACCAACAATAACATTGACCTATTAGCCATCACTGAAACATGGTTACATGAAGCATCAGGCCCTGCCATTGCTCTTGCACTACCACCTGGCTTCACCATACTCAGACAAGACAGGCCAGATCGAACAGGAGGCGGAGTAGCCTTCATCTACAAGGAAAACCTCCAGCTCCAACCTGTCAGCCACCCCTCGACCAACAACTCTGACCTCTTATTGACCAAACTCACACTGTCACCCAACAACACCATCAACATCCACCTACTATACTGCCCCCCAGGCAACACCCCAGACTCCCAGGATAACTTCATTCACATCCTCAGCAATAATATCAAAAGCTCCACCAAAACCCTTCTACTAGGGGACCTCAATCTCAGATTCAACGATACTAAAGACAAATCTGCAGCCACTCTCACCAAGGAACTTATCGACCTGGGTTTCACCCAAAAAGTAGAAAGTCCTACTAACGCCAAAGGCCGCATTCTTGATTGGATTGCAGACCATAACTGCCTCTCCACTATCACCTCTAACTCCCCTTTGCCCTGGACTGACCACAGCTGCATAGAGTTCTCTATCCCTATCACCAAAAACCACAAAACTTTGACCCCTGCTAGCGCTGCACAAGTCAGAAGCTCAAAAAAACTCATAGAGGATAACCTGCGTCCATACCTCAATACCCCTGAGCTAGCTCCCCCATTTGCTAATGACCCCAATGTTCTAGCAGACATCTACAAAGATGTCATCACCAAAGCTATCAATGAAATAGCACCACTTGAATGGAAAAAAGAGAAGAAATCTCTAAACGCCAACTCCTGGTTTACTGAAGAACTGCACTCAATGTGATCCAACAAAAGAGCAGCACTAAAAAACTGACCATCTGACCCCTGCACCAGCACCAAAAACAATTTCAATCTAATCTCGCACCAATACAAGATAGCTATCACCAATGCCAAAGCCAACGCTTTCAACACCCGAATCTATAATGCCAATTCACACTCTAAAGAGAAGTTCGCATTTTTAATGAACTTATCTCTCCCCTCCCCAATACTCCAGATGAAATAATCAAAGATGAGGCTTGGTGTACCACCTCTTTCCTAGAGGGAAGAGCCATGAAAGTCTTCTCGGATATCGCCAACGCCACCGCCACGACAATCCACTGCGGGGTCCCTCAAGGATCATGCACTGCACCCACACTCTACAACTTGTTCACCAAGCACCTCTTTGACAAACTCGACTCATACGGCATCACATACACGAACTACGCAGACGACACACAAGTACTTCTACCCCTTTCAGGATCATACAACGAAGACGCCACGGCTCTCCACACAATCTACTCCACCATCAAGGCATGGATGATGGCAATTAATGGCCTTTGCCTTAATGGAGACAAGACTGAAATCATGATATTAGGTATACAGAACACCCTAGACAAAATTGACAAACTGTACGCTAACTTCTCCATTGACAACTCCATCATCCCTGTATCCACTGCCGTAAAGACACTGGGAGTATACCTTGACTCCTCACTATCTATGACTAGACATGTCAGCGCAATCACTTCCTCATCTGCGCACACCACCAAACTCATAAACGCCATCAAGCCTTACCTCTCCAAACCTAACTGCCTCTCTATAGCGAGAGCAACCATTGGAGCCAAACTGGACTACTGTAATGCACTCCTAGCAGGAACATCAGCCAAAAACCTAAACAGACTACAAGTCATGCAGAACAATGCTCTCCGGGCCGCTCTTAGTATCCCAAGAAGAGAGCATATCACCCATGCCAGGCACTCACCCCAATGGCTGCCGGTCAAAGAGAGGATCACCCTCAAAATCCTCACACTCACACACAAATGCCTCTCTCTCTCTGCCCCGTCCTATCTATCAGAAACCATCTTCAAACCATCCTCCTCCCGTCCCACCAGGACGCAATACTCCAACCTACTCTGCATACCACGCATCAAAAAAGCCAAAGCCGGAGGTCTAAGTTTCCCCTACATCGCAGCCAAGACCTGGAACGCTCTCCCTGCAGACATTAGAGCGGAAAACTCACTCCCTATTTTTCGCAGGAAACTGAAAACCTCATTCCTTGCAAAATAATAGGAAACCATCAGGAATCTTTGTAAATATTCTGCATTGCTAATGTGTACATGTCTTCTGTAAATATTTTATTTGTATGTAAATATTGTATCCTACGTAACTAAGATACTGTCTGCAACAAGCGCCACGATGCCCCCGGGCTGACGTGTGCTCTACAAATCTGAATAAAATAAAAAAAAATATGTATGAATGCATGCATACATGTTGGTGTTTGTGTCAGTGCTGTGTTTGGTTTTATGTATGCATGCATGTATGTATGGAGTTGTGTAAGTGGTGGATGAATGCATGGTTGAAAGTGTTTTATGTGAATGTGTGTTCAGCCCCACCCCTAAATTTAGCCACCCTGGTGGCCACTTCATTAAGGGGTGGGTTCATGGCATCAGAGGTGCACCTAGACTAAAATGTCAATGGGGGTGTGGGGGAGTGGGGGTGTGGACTAATTTCAAATGTCGGGAGAGGCGCTAACATCAGAGGCTGTTGGGGAGGGGCAAACGTCCTTGTGTGGGGACATCTAACATCTTTTCACATTCGAATGAGACTATTCTGGTGAAGCTTCAATGTTACAAGCAGCTACCTCTTGCCTTCATTTTTGAAACATCACACTTAAGGACTACTGTGAGAATGGGATGTCTCATGTCACCACATCTCTTCTAATCACTCTCCTAGCATGCAAGTGCTAACCCCACATCACGATTTCAGTTACCTAAAAATGTATGCATATGAATGCAGGTGCTAACAGTAAAATGTTTTATGTTAGTAATTGCAGGGCCTTTGTTAACAGCAAAGCCAAGGCACCATTTAACGTTTGTGTCCTGTTTGGTCTGACCATGGCTCTGTCGGTCAACCTGGCAGGGGCTGGATGGCTGTTTTGAAAGTGGATAGTGAGGGGGCCAATAAAACCATTGCACTTTCGGTCTCCCCCCTGAGGGATGGCATCTGGGCCTTTCACCTTTTACCTAACCTACTGATAATCTGCATCTTTGAACCTCCTTGCTGCATTATCTTGACTTCATTATTGATTTAAGCACTCCACAGGTGCCTTGGACCATTGTTCCAATCAGTAAGGGGTGCCCCAAACATCAAAAAGAAATGGGACCCCACCAGCCCAAACACATCTTTAGCCAGCCCTGCTCCTTCCCTCTGGCATTTCACCCAAATTCAGAGGCTGTTTACTTTCATACTGCTATGCTAATCTCTGCAGAGGTGTGCCATCTAAAAGCTGAGACCAGAAGTTAAGAATTTGGCTTTATCAAAGTGAGTCTGTTGATATCGCATGGATAGGTTTTCATGCTCTGCATATTTGATGTTGACGCTGCTCCTTAACGAATGCTATGGGCTGGCGACACATCGAAAGAGGCCTTCTGCCTCAAAGTGGCCAGGGGATGGCGCCGCCCATGGAGCCAGGTCGAGTCAAAAAAGGCAAACATTTCAGTAAGGTGCTAGAGCCCGATCTGCTCTATGGTGTTGCGCCACTGCATGGCATTCTTTTTGTTTGGGTTATTAGGTGTGCTACAGATAAGCCAAAACTATTGCTTTAGTGAACAGACAGTGGTGGAAATACACTTTTTTCTGGGGCATCCCTCCTACCGCAGTGAAAGAGGCCGGGCCCAACGACGGGAGGATTAGGAGGGTGTAGGGCAGGTATTTTAGTCAGCCCATGAACATTTGCCTCTTCCACTCAGAGGATTTGTCGTCAGCAACTTTCAAAATATGCACCCCTTTTAAACCTAAAAAATCCACATCAATATTTCCAGTACAGTGCAACATTGACAAGGGATTTCACAGGGCTCCTGCTCAGGCCCTCAAGTGGTCTTGTGGGGAAGTGTCTCACTTTGGAACCTAGCGGCCATGGTTTAAATCCCTGCCCAACATAGTTAAAAGCACAAACACACCAGAGCTTTCTAAAATAAACATATAGTGCACAGATTTCCCAGATTGTGGAGCTGTAGTTCCAATCTGGTGAGCCATTATTTGCCAGATCCTGGGTCTCGGAAGATCCGTCCCAATAATAGCATTGAGTACAGATAGAAAGAAATGCAATATGAGGAGGGACTTGTAGATGTTGTTTAGTTATTTGCCCACCCATTGACTTCTCATGGCCATGACAATCCCTATGGCAATTCTCACCCAGTTCCTGCCCTCCCCACCCAAAACACCTCCTCACTGGAACTCTTTGAGCTAGCTTTAAACACTTCTTGCCATCAAACGTTGCCATCAATGCCCTGCAAGTGTTTTCTCAAAGGAGTCTTCTGAGAGTTCATGACTTCATTGGAGTTGTAAACATGGAACTGGTGTAATAAAAATGTCTTAATCAGGTCTGCCTTTGGCCACTCGATTTAAAAACACCCTGCGTGTCTTTCCTGAAGTCCTGATAAAAACAATCATTGGCAAAGCCAACAGTTTTGGCCTGTGTATAAGTATTAGGCATTTGCCAGGCACTGCTATTAGCTGCTCAGGTACTCAAACCATTTTGCGCGGGCACTATTAATGGCCAGCTAATACCAATACATAAGTGTCTTTCCCATGCCCACACGAATGCCCAAACTGTTAGCATTGCCAATGCTCTTTTTGCTTTACCCTTGATGCACAGACAATGCATCAAGGTTAAAGCAAGAATACTACTTGGCTAAATTGGCCCACATTGAATGTAGGCCAATCTAGCCAGTAATAACACTTATGGTACACAGTCAGCCTGGATATACTTTCTGTTGCATGTCATTTTTACTGGCTGGAAGTCCGTACATGGTAACAATGGCATATTTGATGCAGCCTGCATGGACATACATGAGAACAACCAGCATGAATATATTTTTACACTAGCATATCTGGCGTGGAACAGCGGCATGAAATGTATTGAAACATTTTCACGTGCACGGTTTGTGATTTGCAACTATTGGGATTTTCCATGTGCTTCCATACAAAACCAATTGCAAACTGTATAGATTTCTACCCAATTTTGCAAAGAAAGTGCTGTAAGATGCATCATTTTAACCCAATGTTTCAAACATTTTCTTGATATGATATGATATGATATGATATGGTATTTGTAACGCGCCTATACACAAGTGTTTCAAGTGTTTCTTGGGAGAACCCCCTCAAGCAACCCTTGTTTGGTTTGGGCTCCCTCACTGTGCTCTGTTGATCCTGCCTAATTGGCCCACACATTTAAGCCTCTTAAGTTCAGAAATGTACCAGCCTCCACTGTACATCATTTATCACTGTGTATGATGTGTGTTTTAATGCGCACACAGGGGAAGTGTGCTCCTTAATGATATGATATGGCATTTATAATGTGCCTATACACAAGTGCTTCTAGGCGCGACAAGGCAAGGAGGGGGAAACAAAAGTGTAGGACAAAACACAGATCTTACTAGGCCTTTTGTCATTAAGATTGCGCAAAAAAGGGAAGGGGGAGGGGAGAAGTTCCAAGGGCGGGGTAGGATGCAGATGTGCAGGAACAAAGGAGAAACAAGAGTGCAGCCAACGGGTGGCAAGTGTGGGTACTCATAAGTGCAGCCAATGTGTGGAGAATAAGAGCAAGAGCGGGGACTCTAGGGTTACAGATACAGAACACAAGTGCAGGGGAGCCAAGAGGCAGTGCAGGATTGCAACAGGACAGGCAGGTACCTGGACCCAAATTCAGAGCTTGACCATGTGACCAGTGCATGGATCAGGCAGGTGAACAGCAAGGGAGAGGAAGAGAGAAGGCAAAACCAAAGAGACAGGTCTTGAGTTGCTTCCGGAACGAGAGATGGTTCTGCTCAAGTTTAAGAGAAGCAGGGAGGCTGTTTTCAGAGGGAGGCCCCAGCCGAAGAAAGAGATCTGCCCTCAACTCTTTGCTTGGAAAAGTGACTGACCCTCAGAGAGTTGGAGCTGGCGGAGCGCAGAGCTCATGCCATCCTATATATATTTATGCATATGATACAAAAGTTAGTCTGGCATAAACCTTTCTTCGGTAGACAAATCAAACTTTGCTGTAGTTGATTTGGAGTTGTAGTAATAAACCATATTTGGATGAAATGAAATGAATGATAGTTGCCCACATTCTCTGCTCTTCCACATTCCATGCGCCCCAAAATGTTCTTTGCGCCATATGTGCTGTCAAACTCCTCATACCTCTAATTAAAAAGAACGTTCCTGTCCCTTACCTGCTGCCTCTTTTACACCACCACCTTATCACATAGGACACCAGGAACATAGAAAAGGGACACTGTCCATAGCTTCCTTTTAAATTTGACTGCCTGCCATTTTGATTGGAAAAATCCCTCCCAGCCCTGCCCTGTTTTGCACAAAAAAGTAGCTTTTAGAACCTCAGACGTTGTACCATGGTGCTAATATGTTATGATATGATATGGCATTTACAACGTGCCTATACACAGGTGTTTCAAGGCGCGATGAGGCAAGGAAAGGGGGAACAAAGGGAGGACAGGCAACGATCCTACTAGGCCAGGTTTCATTCAGATCGCGCAAGTGCATGGGGATAATGGCCAGACTTGCGGGCAATACTGGCCAGGAGCAGCCCTTAGCCGTCTTTAAAGGCCCTAACTAGACTTAGATCTGTCAACTGTGACTAGCGGACCAGACCGTGATGAGCTTCTAGATCCTATAGTGGAACTTAGAAGAAGTCACCCATCACTCACCCTCTCACTCCTTTCTCTACATTTTTGAAGAAAACTGTAGATTTGGACCTAAAAAAATGGGGCATCTAAAAATAGAGCAGAGTATGTGCTGTTTTTAGATAACTCATTTTTGGAAATAAGCAGGCCACCTTAAACTTAAAGGTGACCTGCGCATTTCCACGGGGCTGAGCTGCAGTGCAAAGGATGCACTGGGCAGCCACCTTGAATACGTTTGTGTTGGCAGCGCTCTCCCGACTATGGTCTACAGGCTCCCCATGCATTTCACCATGACTGGCCCTTAAGGGTCCTGCCACTGTAAAATGCAACCCAAAAAACACATTTCTATCCCATTTGGGGGACAGAAATGCAAGTGAGACAGCAGCTGTATTGCTTAAAAAATGTTTATTTTTTTTAAGTTTTGCATGAGTCAGTAGGGTCAGTAAAGATCCTATAAAGCAGTGGCACCCCTCGTGCACGTATTTAAAGTGGGCGCATAGGGTGGCCTACAATTTCTGCACATGTAAAAGCACATCTTGCTTGTCAATTTGGCATGTGCTTTTAAATGTGCAGAAACTCCCCCTGATTTGCGCAACGGGGTGGAAAAGGACATCTGAATGGGTGCATATAAAAAGCATCCATTCAGATGTCCTTTGTGGATTGGACTGCTCTTTTGTTTTGCTCAAGTGATGAGATGTGTTTGCGCATTTCATTTCTTGAGTCTAAAAACTCAGAGAAACTGGCCCCTTGAGTATTTTTTTTTTTTGTTGTTGCAAAAACAGCAATTCTTGTGGGGGTTTTTGCAAAAATGCCAATTTTTGCGCTTTTTTGCAAAAACTGCAGTTTTTCGGTGGCATTTTGCAGGATCGCAAAATAGCTATAAGCTGGAGGGTCTGTTAAATTGCCCACATGCCGGTTTCACCATTTAACCAAAGTGTGTGATCCTGGTCAGATCATTTCATCACACTGTGCCTTATCTGTAGCTCTGTAAGTGATTCACTTCATAGCTTATGTTAATATATATACATTTAAAAAAAAGCCTAATAACTATAGAGTTGCTCCATGTATAATAATAGTGCAATTTCGGTATTTAGCATCACAAAGTTATTTGTCACTTGGCTTAATTATGGCAACTTATTCTAAAGTCACTTCCATGGTGCCTCCAAGTATCAAAGACTGATGATGCTCCTTGTGATCTCCATTTCTTTGAAGTGATTTATGTTAGTGCAATCCATATGCAAATTAGGAGGTTTGCATGTATGGTGCCCCACAGTGCCTGGACAGTGCTCCAATAGAAGAGTTTCCTGCATCTGTAATGATTCTAGAGTTTTATTTTCTTTGTTGTGTCAAAATGCCATCTCCCACTAATGTTCCCAAAAAGTAGATTGGGGCACGGGTGGGCAGTTTGGGGGCGCGAATGAGGCCGTATGGAATTGCGCGCACTGCATTGAGGGGAAAAGTAGCAAGCCTTTTATCGTGGCTCGCCCCCTCCTTACAATGCTGGATACTCCCCTCACCCCCTACATGGGCTACTCTCTCTGCAGTGCTTCCTGGCGTCCGCCCGCATGGCACACATACAGGGTCGCAATACGCAGGGCCACAATGCTGCCGGCGTGCCCGCTATCGGCATGACAAATGCAGTGAAGAACGCACCAAAAAGGTGCACACAGGACAGCGGCATAGGGGTGAGGGTCAGCAGTCAGTGTCCAGGGCTTGCCATTGCTACTGCATGTGTGCGCATGCATGCGCAGCTAGGTGAAAAGGCAAGCCCTGCCCCCTGCCTGAGGGAGTGAGGGCACAGTGAAAAAAGACCCCAATTTGAATTTCAACAATCAGGCCAGCCCGGCTGCTGATGGTTGAAATTCAAATTGGGGTATTGGCGGGTAACTCGTCCCTGAAAAGGGTTTCCCAGCCGAGCCCCCAGCTTCGCAGCGGGAAGCAGGGAGTTTGGTGATCTAATCGGCAGTCCTCCTTTCCCCAGTCATCACTTGCTTATTTGCCAGACTGTTGCTCAGCCCTTTTCTTTCTTCTGGCCTGAAAGGGACACACTGCCCTCGAGACATCAGAGTGGTTCCATCTCTGCAGAAGACACTGCTTTAATGTCTTGTCGCTGGTTGACCACTGTTATAGTTCGCACACTGACTGACACACACTGTGCTCCTCTAGTGCACGTGCCCACTCTGGATATTCTGACTGCTCTTGCTACATTTGAACTATAAAATGTCCACACAAAGACACAGCTGAGAAAGGAACCCACAGCCCCAATTGCGATCTGCACAGACCTTCCAGAAAAGCACCGGCAGCCAGATGCGAGATGCATAAAAAGGCATCGCGAACCGTGGGTTTCAATGTGAAAGGCCACCTACAGCAGATGCGATCGGGGCAAAATATGGACACTGTATCATTATAAAGTGCATAAAATGGCAGGTGCCCATTGCAAGCCAATGACAACAGGCAACATCTGAACAAATCGCCAGCGAAGGTCTGAAACCAGGTGTGACCTTAACTGGTGCTTTGTGTGTGCTGGGTGATATATCGGGTGTTGGAGATATTTTCAATATCGATATAGGATGAGATAATATCGTTAAAATCAAGATATATACACATATACAACAGAATTGCTTTCTTTATAAATGCACAATGTTTACCTCCCCATGGCCACTTTGGACTACTTTGCCCGTGTCAATTTGGGAAAAGCATACACATTGCTCTTTTATAGGCGCCCCCCTACTTTTGTCTGTGGCGCCCTCTGTGCCCCCACTAAATGTCATTCCAGGAGACGCCACTGTGCAGCATGCCTGTGCCTCCCCAGCTCTGCCTGCTTCATCTGCCTCCTTAAATTTGACAGTGGACATAGTTAAAAACAGGTGGGGTAGGGGGGCTGAAGCAGTGAAAGAGGGAATGTGTGCCTACACCCTGCAAGGGAGTGGGGCTGATTTACACCCACGCCTTGTGTCATCGGCGAGAAGGAGGTGTGTGGATCACTAGTGAAGGCCAGGGAAGGCTGGGGCTGATTTCCACCACATACTCTCAAGCACTGCATGACGTGTGTATCCCTTTACAGTGAGCTACGTCACCTTCAGAGGAATGCACTCCGCACACAATGCTGTGGAGTGAAGTGTAAGTACTGCACCCAGTCAATCCCTCCCAGTCCACATAGTTGACGGCTGTGGTGGCTTGTTATTTGTAAAGCCCCTCTGGAATTGGAGGAGTCAGCTTGTTTTGTGATTGTTTGTATGCCTGTTTGTTTGGTTTGTAGCCCCTGGTGGACTTAGCATCCCTTTGCCTTCGGGGCTATATAAATAAATAAATAAACAAATACATGAATAAAAAAATCAGTAGTGTGAGCAGATTTTCCAAATCAAGAACCGAGATAATTTTGCACAATAGTGCTTGAACAAAAAACCTCAAGGTGCAAAGTCTAAAATATATATGACTGACACTATTCCTATGCCCTCAAAACCAGGAGTATATGGGAGTTTTATATATGTTTTTATTTAAGGGCAAGTCAGTTCATCGTTCACTTATTTCTAGGATTCTTTTAGGTTTCTTTCGACTACTTCCGGAGCCTTTAAAATGGTTTAATACCTTTTGGGTAGGGTTCGAATTTTTACTTTCTGCAGAGTACTGACGTGCACTGGGGATACAATCTGATGGGATCATAACTGCTATGCTTCCATGAGCGCATCCATCATTCCATTCATCTTTTATTCGTCCGTCCGTCCGTCCGTCCCTCCCTCTATCATATGTATACTCGTGTATTCATTTAATGGGGTTTTATAATGTGCGGCAATGCATGCAAGTTGCTTCACAAAGTGTCCTTCCCTTTTGACTCCATTCCATCATATCGACACTATGCTTTCATCTTTTGATATGTTGTTATGTTATGTTACTGGGATTTTACCATGCACCACTTCCATTTCCATGGTATTCAGTGTAATTGTTGTTTATTGTTTGACCCATCTAATATATTTCAGGCTTCCTCTGCCGCTGTAACCTTACCTCTAGAAATGTAGTGTTTTTCTTTACAATTTTTCCTTACAATTGGGACATGTCAATGTTTTGCAGAAGCTTCTTGGGAGAGGAGGGCGTGTAGTGAAAAACCGGGACATCTGGTCACCCCACCAATCAGCCAAAATGATGAGGAACGTCTGGTCACCCCACCAATCAGCCAAAATGATGAGGAACGTCTGGCCACCCCACCAATCAGCCAAAATGATGATGAGGAAAGAGTTTATATGTTTTGTGAGTTCAGCCAAGTGTGACAAGATTCTCAGTGAGGCACGTGACGGAAGGAATCTGTTTTCCACTTTTAATATAATAATATTTACAAAACAAGCCATTTCAGGGTCCAGGTCCATGGATGGTCCCTCTATCCTTTCCTTCATCCTTGAAGGGAACTTCCACCTTCCTAACCCTGTCTCCCTACGCAGATATGTCTAGTGACAGTACATATTCCCTCTGTAGTCAGGTCAACCCTACTGTCTTATCATTTCCCTATTATGGGGACCATAGCCTTATCTGTCTAACTCCCTCAGGGACTTTCCAGGTGACCTAGCGGGGTTGCCTAATTGCCCTGTCATCCTTGCTCCGGATGATTGTGTCTCGACCTTTCCTTCACTCTCACCTGTCTGCTCTTTCCCTCTCCACACTCTGTCTCTTGGCCATCTCTCTCTTTCTCCCTCCTGTCTCTAGTCTCAGCCCCATCCTAGTCTAATCCACTTCCCTCCTTATTTCCCTTCTCCCCACACTTCTACCTCTGCTCTCCTTCGCTCTCCTGCCTCTAACTCCCTCAATATCTCTCTTTCTCATTCACTCTCAACCCCTAGAAACCCTTGTGTACAGGTGTGTTATAAATGCCATGTTATATCATAGCATAACCCCCTACCGCTCTTACTCCAGAATGATCTTCAATCACCCTCTCACTCACTCCAAGCACATATCAAAATTGATCCCAACCTCTTACTACGAACATCTTACCTTCACTCTATCCAACCATGCCAAAGGTCTCCGCCAAACCCTCCTCCACTTACTATACACTCCTCTCTGGGTTTTTGGTCCTCCTCCAACCTCACTCAATCACCTCTCTCTTCAGACTGACTCTTCTGGCATGTTATAGCACTCCCCCTTACTGCCTTGATGGTTCTATTGGCTCCCATTGGCTACACAATTCAGCTGCTTCCTGCAGCCAATCTCATGTTAAACGTATTTCAAATTCTCCCATCTCCTCTCTTCTTGGGCTAGAATTATCCCAGGAAGTCTGCATGAGGGCAATTAACCCCTCCCCCTTTTCAGTCATCATTTCTTTCCCCCAGCCATGCAACCACTGTGGTCGTTTGTTCTCTATTCCCCTCCTGGGACAAGTCAGTCATTGTGCATTACGTGTTAGGGGAGTGTTCCCTGGTCTCCCCTAATAGTGTGTGCATTCTCTGCAGGTTCCAGTCCAACCACTGCTGCTCCCCTTCTCCCCTGCAGCAGGTCTGGGCAGTCTGTAGCGGGGCTTGGTCTCTGATTGAGCAACTGAATGGGGGAGCTTATTGCTTTACATTTGGGTAACCAGTCCATTCCTCCTGTTCCAGTCCGGGTCTTGTCTGTTGGGCCTAGGTGACCTGGCCAGGACAGAAGCTAATAGGTATCGGATCCAAACAAGAGGCAACAATGTCCGTTCATGGCTCTGTGCATAAGGAGAGCTGGGGACAGAGGTGACCCTGAACTCCCCCACAACACCACCCATGACCCTGTCTCACAAGTCCAGCCCATTCCTTCTTTGATTGTAATCACCAACCATATCCATCCCAGCTCCTCTGCTATCCCCTCACTCTTACATGTAACCCTAAACTGCATCCGCTATGCACAGCACTCCATGCTTCCCAGCGGGGTTAACGCTTTATAAATCCCATTCATTCATAATCTATTTAATTAACTATATTTGAAAACAACTGCTGCATATTGCATTATAATTTCGGTCGCACCTTTTTTGTCTAGAAAGCAACCTTTAGCTATAGCAATGAATGGAGGTGATTAAATGCAAAACTCTTTCAAAGCAGGACAACATGAATCATCTTCCTCGTGCCAAAGGCACTCACTGTAGTTAGGATTGGTGGTAATTCCAGGGATTTCAGCATGCTGATTTGTGTGATCCGGGGAGCTACCCGAAGCTACCTGGTACGGAGCACTGTTCATGTGATTTGGGAAACAGAATGATGTCACAAAGGAGGATAGCTTAGCGATGTCTTGGAAACAAGACGACAGGAAGCAGCACAGGTTCGATCCCTGTCCGCGCTTAGAAACCTCTGGGTATTATTCGCGTTATAAATACGCAACTAAGACATATTCCTGTAAAAGCGCCTCGATGCCCCTGGGCTGTGAGAGCGCTTTAAAAATGCTAAATAAATAAATAAATAAGGAGAGTATGACTTTTTGTGATTCCCCTTTAAAAATCAACATGTGTTTGCATGGTATATCCTCATAGGACAAGAGTGTTTATCTGAGGTCTGGAAAGCAGAGGTGGGGAACCTCCGATGTGCGGTCCAGAGGCAGAAGGCCTCACCCTCCCTCTCAGGAGAAAGCAAGAGCAAATTGGACACAGCATGGCTCGCATTATCCGGGACTCGATTATTTGGCTAAAAAGCAACACAAACAGCGGTGGGCTGCTTTCCCGTGGCCGGGCGGCCTGATAGAGGTTGCAGTGCAGACCGGGGCTTGGTGACCCGTTCCCGCTGGGAGGGAAACGCCGGCACGCCGCTGTAATCCAGATCCTTTCCCGGTGCATGTTTGCTGCCTGACATGCTTTGACAATAAGCCCACAGAGGTGAGAGGACTTTCCGTCCCAATGTTTCTCCTGCTGACCGAGCCCTGGCGCGTACTATGACATTTCCTGCTTCTCATTTCATAGCTGCAGTGCATTTTTTCCCGATTTTATCTTCCTGCTCTGGGTCACATTACTAGAACTATGCGTTAGCATCCTAAATTTAAAAAAATAAGCAAGCATTTCTGACTTTCTTAGTCACACTGACTAATAGACATTCCTAAAATTAGATTTTCTATTTAGTGGAGACGACAAAATACATATCATTTTTTTCATGACTACATAATTACAAAATGAACGACCATGGAGAGTATTTCTATTCAGTTTTTACCTACTCAGCTTTTCAAGGGGTTCGTAGCTTATCAGCGATTAATTTAGGACAAGACATATCTGAAGAACTAAAGATGAATCAGAGCACAGAATCTATGAAAGCTTTGCGATCCCTGAACCAGTTGTCTGTTGTAAGGACAATATTGAGTTACTTGCCACGTGGTGTGTTTCCAAACAGCTGACGATGAATTAAGGAGACCACAGCAAAATGGTACCAAGTTCAGCAAAGTCACCTTACTTGGACGTCTGATACCTTGTGGAGGCCGATTAACTTGTGCAATGCCAGCTTTCAGTGTCACATAATCCAGGGAAATAGATATTCTCGTTATGGGGAAGAAGCGTTTTATGAAACACCCCATAAATCTGACTACAAGGTATGTTGAATTCTTCACTTTTCCACTATACGAAGAAGTGGAGACAAGTGAGAACCAATACTGGAACATTCATGGTCGAACATTCATGCTCGTCCCAGTAATACTAGAGAAGTGGAGACAAGTGAGAACCATTACTGGAGCATTCATACTCGTCCCAGTAAGACTAGAGAAGTGGAGCCAAGTGAGAACTATTACTGGAGTATTCATACTCGTTCCAGTAAGACTAAAGAAGTGAAGACCAGTGAGAATCATCAACTTTCTACTCGTCCCAGTAAGACCAAAGAACTGAAAAAGAGTGAGAATTGTTATTGGAACCTTCATACTCGTCCCAGCAACCGTCAAGTGAAAGAGGAAAGTGAGACTTCTCTTGAGAAACTTTCTAGCTGGCCCAGTATCCCTCCTACAAATGGAGTGACAGCCTCACATGGTTCCATGCAGGTTTTCTGGTGGTTTATTATCAGGAGAAAATGTCTTTGAAGTACTCCTGAACATAAAGCTTTAACAGACTGCCTTGCTCCATCGCCTTCACCACCTGTCTCACCCAGAACCCCCAGCCCTCCAAATCCAATATCTCTGTGCAGGTTGAAAAATGGCTGTGTAGCTAGGATCCTGTAGCTGCACATTAAAACTGATTGAGGACAAACATCCCAACTCACCCAATTTCCCATACTTGACAGAAGACCCACATAACCTAAGGAATGTCAAGAGCAAGCACCTGGGGAGCCAACTAATGCCCAGGAGCCCCCCTTTTGAACTTCACCACTCTATTAAGATTCCATGCATGTCCTTCTACATGTACAACTCCTCCCAATACCGTCACTACTCGCATAGGGTCACCAAACAACACCCCCCCCCCTTGTTCTTCACCCCGGCTTTCCTCAATGTCACATAATCTTCCCCTTATACATCCACGGCCTTCACACCCATCTTACTGTCACACTGTTGCTTACTCTTAAATTGAGATTCTCTCACCCTCTTCTCCACAATATCAGTATCTATGTAATATTCCTCACCCTAACAGTCATAGGGGGACACACCCTGGTTTACCTGTTTCTTCGCCTCATAAGGTCAAAGGGAATGTGCCTGTTGTTGCATGGGGTGGTAGATGCAATGCCCTTAACCTTTCCATCATGGATTCCCCTTGGCTTATCCCACAGGCCCCGGCTATTTGGATGGTGTCCATTAGAGATCTGGTCACCCTTTATGCCATACCATTGGTTTCTGGGTGATACAAGACAATCATTTTACGCATTCCACCCTACTTAGCCCAATATTATTCCTTCACTCTCACCCCCAAATTGAGGACCATTTTCAGTCAGAACCCTTTTGGGGTCCCATTGCGGGCAAAAACCTCTTCCTGGAACTTGATAACTACCTGGCAGTTGGCCTCTCACACTTTACCTTTGCCCATGTGGAGAATAGATCCACCAAAATAATAATTAGCCACCACTCTCCTTATCCCATATTATTATTATTGTTATTATTATTTTAATTCTTATTAGGTGCTACATGCCCATAGGCGTCAGAGTGCAAAAAATAACAAAAGAGAAAGGACAAAAAACTGAGGAGAGCTATTGGGAATACAAAGAGAGGCAGTCAGAATTAATCGGCAGAATTATAGAGTAAGGTTTTAATAATTCTCTTAAACACTGTCAGTGACGGTGATAATCTGACAGAAGATGACAAGGCGTTCCACTCATGCGGTGCATGGAATTCAAAGCTTGTGTCACCAAATTGTCTTAGACGGAACCAAGGTTGATTCAAAAGAAGTTCTTCAGTGGAGCGCAACATCCGTCCTGGTTGTTTTAGTGGGAGCCCTTAATGAGATATTGAGGAGGCAATCAAATTCTGTCATTTATAGGTGAGGGACAGAATCTAGTGCTTTATTCTTTGCTCGAGTGGCAGCCAATGTAGTTCTTTCCTAAATGCTGTGATGTGGTCATGCCTGGAAAGTCCAAAGACGGCCCTAACAGCTCCGTTCTGAGTAATCTGCAGGTGATGGAGATTTGCCTGTGATGTACCAGTAAGTAAACTGTTGCAATAGTCTAATCGTGAATTGACCAATGCAGTGGCCAGCAATGATCTATTCTTTATGGAGAGCTAAGGCCTAATCTGATGGAGTAGTTTAATCACGTATCCACATGATGATTGAATCTGTGAAACGTGTTGTTTCATTAGATCGGCATCAAAATTACACCCAATGTTTTTACCAACTTGCTCACAGAAATGAAATTACCAGAAATCAGAAACTGAGAATTCTTAGTGCTAAGTTTCTTTAGTCGTGGACGACAGGCCATAATGAGAAGCTCAGTCTTCTCATTATTATGTGCCAATGAATTGAGCGCCGGCCAAGTCTGGATTTCAGTATAGGCTCCATTCACTGCAGGAGCAACATCCGAGTAGTTTCCAGTCAACCCAAATAAGACCTGGGTGTCATCAGCATAATATTCATATTAGACACCAAGTCCATCTAAAAGATCAAGTAATTGCTTGATATTGATATTGAACAACTGAGGCGACAGACAAGAACCCTGTGGCACTCCATTTATCAGTAAATAGGGCGCGCCTGGGCATTTTCAGCAGCCACTCTAGAGGTTCTAGGGCCCAGAAATGATGCAATCCACTGAGAGGCTTTTTCAGAGCAATTGGCAATCGTTTTTAACCTCTCACGCAGCAAATTATGATTAATAAGATCAAACGCTGCAGAGAGATCAAACAGCATAAGTAATGCTGGATGTCCCTTCTCGAGAACCCCTATAATGTTGGATTTAAGATCCAAGAGCGCCTTCACTGTTCCGTGTTGGGTTCTAAAGCCAGATTGGAGTGGGTTAAGAATTGTCTTTTCTTCTGTGAACTTCTGTAGTGCAAGTACACCACTCTGTCAATAATCTTCAACAAATAAGGCACATTAGTGATTGGCCTATAGTTCTTAGCTCCTGCTGGGTCACAAGTATTCTTTTTTAAGAGCGGAGTTACCCAGACATCCTTCATGGGCGCAATGACTTCCTCGAGTGATGTATTAATCATCTTAGTGATCCAAGGGACAAAGATGTCTAAAGAGCCTTTCATGATATCAGCAGGACATGAATCCCCAAGACATGATGTAGACTACTAAAAATCTCAAGAACCTCCATTTCTGAACAGCTAAGGAAGTGACATTCTGGGAGAGTCACTGAGTAGTCAAAGTTGTAACATTTATATCATCTGGGCCTTTGTTAGTTATGAGGCCAGCCAGTTGATTAGCAACAGTCAGTTGATGCCTTGTAGTTTTATCTGAAAATTCCTCTTGTATAGATTGACACCACACATAGTCTTTAATGAATGGGGCAAATAGAGATGTGTGGCTCTCAAACTCTTTCAGAATTTTAAACAGTTAATTGGAGCTAGATTCAGCGTTCTCAATATGTACATTGTATGTTTTCCTTTTTGCTTCAATGATGGTATGTTTATAGGCATGCCCAGATCGTTTGTATTTCTCTAAAGTTACCGGGCCGGGATTCTCGTTCCAGCACTCTTTTGATTTTCCTTTCTTCAAGGACATTGTCATTAAACCATGATTTATTGATAGTTTCTATTTTTACTTTCTTTATCTTTTCAGGGGCAAGAGTATCAATAGTAGCCTTGATGGCCAACGAGAGATGAGAAACTGGATTGGGGGTTTTCTTGAATGAATCTATGTTGCCCAACTTGGTAGACAGTAAGGTGGAGAAAGCGGCATGTGCGATATTCTTAATGTTCCTACATACAATCTCTGTCCTTATGTTACTGTCCAGTCTGGATGGAGAAGTGGGTAGCATAATAGTCTTATTGACCAAAGAATTGTCAGACCAGGGACAAGACTGAGTGCCCATGGCTGAACTATGCAAGTTATGGGATAAAATCCAGGCAAATGTGTGCCCACCATGATGCGTTTGATGTTTTAACAGTTGAGTATAGCCAGCCACTTCAAGAGAAGAGAGCAGAGAGGTAGCTTGAGAATCAGATGGGTCATCAGCCCACAGATTAAAATCTCCCAGTATCAATACTGGTGAGTTGGACTTGGTAATACCATTTAACAACTCAAAGAGTTGTTCTTCAAATCAAGGTAGATTTTGTGGAGGTTTATATAGGATTCATTTTCAATTTTACAGTGATATTTTCACAACCATCTATATTTGGGATGTTAAGAGTATGACAGTCATAATGACCTTTCACAATAAGTGCCACTGCCCCTCACTATCCTGTACGATCTACCCTATACATTCTGTAGGAAGTTGGCAGAGAATGATCTACGACGATCTGAGCACTATTTTTAGCTAGGTTTCGGTAAGCGCCAACATATCAGGTTTATGCATGGTAATTTAGTCAGCAACCTCCGCCCCGTGTTTAGCTAATGAGCGAGTGTTCAACAGGGATACAGTTAACAGTTTCTCAGAGAGTGTTTTTTCGACATCAGTTTTGATGACTGAAATAGAGTTACCATCCCTGAAGAATTCTTCTTGGCTCGGTAAAATAACCTGATTACTCGGTTACTCGAGTGATGAGTCTGTATTACTACCCCCTCATTAATATGAGTTTCAACTATAATGGGCTGATCATTATTTTGGGGAGTTAAGTGATCCGGGGATGAGGTTGCTTGAACTAAAGTATCTTCTATGGTATGTGTAATAGGAAGGGGATGGGGATTTATGTGTATTATATCTGCCTCTGTAGTATTATCAATGCCAGGGAGCAAAGCCAACGCTAGATACTTTTCCAAGATTTCAGTCCGTTTGATTTGAGAACGAGTTCTCACTGCAGCTAATGTAATAAATACTGCCAAATAGGTAGACAAGCACAAAGAAAGGGGGCCTTCCCCAGTATTTTAAGAATTAACTAGAAACGCAGGCTGTGTAGGGAACACAGCAACAAACCTTCCACCAACCTTCCACAAACTGGCACTAACTGGCTCAGTCGCGCCGGCGCTGTCACACCTGCCGGCAAAGGAAAGGACTGGAGGACTACAGTACTGCTGGGAACTGTAGTTCAGCAGTAAGTCGGAGTGTGCAGCATACTTAAAGTAGAACTCTGCTTTAATGCACCCAACTGAAAACATTAAACAATTTAAAATCACATAAGAGATTTGCTACATAAAATGGGCAGTATTAAAACAAGATATTTTAAACCAAAGCAATGTAATGTCAATGAAGTAAAAGCACGCTAGTGCACAATAATTCACTATTCCATCAACTAAAAGGATAAGTGAGAGCAGGTTCCTTTATGTACCGGCACTAACCGGCTCAGTTGCGCTGGCGCTGTCGCGCCTGCCAGCAAAGAAAAGAGCTGGAGAACTACAGTACTGCTGGGAACTGTAGTTCAGCAGTAAGTCAGAGCTTGCAGTGTTCTTAAAGTAGAGCTCTGCTTCAGTGCGCCCAACGGAAGAAATTAAACAATTTAAAATCACATAAGAGTTGCTAAATAAAATGCACAATATTAAAACAAGATATTTTAAACTGAAGCAATATAATGTCAATGAAGTAAAAGCATGCTGGTGCACAAAAATTCACTATTCAATCAACTCATATACACAGGTTGCAAGATTTCTATTGCTTCTCCTCCCACACACATTGGCACACTTGGCACTAACAAGGGTGGCATGCAAACAGTAATTTCCCAGATTCCTCACACTTATGACATTCTCGCAGGCTACCCTCAACGGCTGCATAAAAGTCAGCCAACCAGTAGACAGACCATTACATGGTGTTCATCCTTGAGATTCATATATACACATAGTGCACTATGTTAATCAATTTTTTCCCTCAGCCCTGTTGACAAAAACACCCATCCTGACTTGTACAGTAGCCCTCTAGCCACATTCCACTCTTTGTGCATTTTCCAATATTTCTTTAACTCTTCCGAGAGAGAGAATTTCCTGGACCAACCCTTATCCATGCAAGTCATCATGGCTACAACACTCCCGTCGCCTTCTATCCATTCATCCATTCATTGCGTCCAATCACACTGTTGTGAGTTACAACCACCTGCACAGCACACACAACCCCTTCCCTTTGTAGGAAGGCATGACAAGAGGTCCACAAAACTGTTGTTCTTAACTGGAAAGGACTCTGCTTCTAAAGCTGTGGCACTGTGGCACTACATATGTGCAACCCACCCTGACTTCTGCCTTGAGAATTTATGCAACACTTTAGATTTGAAAATTCCCTTTTAAAATACAGATAATGCTGACATCAATACAAAGGGCATTCCTCAGAACTAGAATGCCCCTTCAGGGGCTGTGAAGGCTGTCAATGGATGTGACTCTGGGTATAAGTGTCTCTGGTAAAAGGCAGATGCCAAATCTAGTCTTGTAAATATTTTGCACTCCCCAATCAAGCACCAAATTTTCCCCATATTAAGTAAGGGAAGACACTCCACTTTGCACATCTGTTAAGGTGCCTCAAATCCACATATAACCCTACATCCCGATTCTTTTTGCGGGCCACTTCCACTAGCGACATCCATTCCACAGTGTATGCCGTTTCAATTGTACCACTCTTACGTAATTTCTGTAGCCCATCTCTGACTGTATCCCTCAGAGAGACAGACACTGGGTGTAACTTCATTACTTCCCCCACTCATTAATGCCATGTTACGCTCACCTGGATTCCACAGGGGTGCCGCAACGGTCTCCACCAGCGTGATGCGTAGTGAAGTGATGCGCGACTGCACCTGCCCTCTGAGTTTCGCCTGTCTGACACGAAGGAAGATTTTTCTAGAGTGGGACAATGGTAAATTAGCTAACTAATAGAAGGAGGTCTAACTTCTGCTTCTACTTCAGTAACTTCCTTAGGTTCTCTTTACTGTGTCTCTCCTGATTGTTAAGAGGGATGGGCTCTCGATCCTGCGTCTGCATTCAGGGGTGCGTTGAAACTTGGGTATTCAGTTAACTTCACTGATCCCGTAGTCTGTTGGTTGAGTTCCTGACAACAATGACTCTGAGGTAAGTCTTATGCCTTGCTTTTGATTTCTGATTGTCTTACAGTTCACTTCTGCACTATTGTCTTCATAGTTTTATTTCCCTTTGCAGAATTGCCGCAGGCAGGTGTCTCTTCTCTGAGAGAACAAAGTAAATATCAAGGTAAGTTTCAGTATTACGAAGAAAAATAATGTTTTAACATGCGGTATGGTTCATTCGCGCGTTTCACCTGTTGTTCTCTTTCTTGTCTGCAGATGCAGCACTTTCCGGAGCGAAGCTCGTGCGATGGAGATTAGGGAGACCGCAAGCGAATATTCCTTTGGGAAAGTATCTTGCGGTACGAGATTGAATGTCTTATAGCGAGTCACAGCTCACCTGTTGTCTTTTCTTGCCGTTTACAGATGCGGCTGTTCCGGGCAGTGATCATGCTAGAGTGCCTGGCTGGATCGCATGGACGAACAGAGCATCGGTGAGTATCTCGCTGCGCTATGTTAGTTGTTCTTGAAATGCTTCCTTGAATAGCGCGGTCACTGGTGTTCCTTCCCTTGCAGGTACAGAACTCCCAGATGATTGCAATGGAGAACCAAGGTAAGGTTCTTGATATAACCTGTTCTCTGTTCTTCCTTTACAGATGCAGATCGGGTAGAACAGATCGGGCATGGCTGAAGACTAGACCAGAGCTGCAGGCACGGTGAGCGTTACGCTGCAGGAGTGCAGAATAACGCGAAGCGTGTTCTGTTCTCCGGGCGTGGTTTCAATAGCCTCCCAGAAGTAGTTCCCAGGTAAAGTAGTCCCTGTACCACACCCAATGAAATAGTCCCTTGAATAAAGTAGTCCCTTGAAACAGCCTCACGGTGGGCTGTACCTGGTTTTTCCACTTGATAATTTGACTTGCCTGAAAAAGGCAATATGAGCCTGGCGCCAACAGCGCCAGGACTGAGTCCAGGAAGCCCTTAGGCAATCCTTTGGGGCCTTAAAGATCCCCATGGGTGCCAGAACTTTGGGCAGACTGGTCTGCTTCAGATGTCTGGGGGCAGGCATTGTGACAGCACTCCCTCCCAAGATGGTTCTTCTCGCTGGTCCAAGCTTGTCTGGGAAGTTCAGGTGGAACCGTTTTATCAGTTGTGGTGCATGAATATAGTTGCTTGGTTCCCATGACCGTTCTTGTGGCCCATAGCCTTTCCAATCAACAAGATAGAAGAGCCTTGATTTGACCATTTTTTGGCCTCATTACAACTCAGGCGGTAAGGGGTTTACGGCGCCGTAAACAGCGCCGACCCTTACCGCCTGAGTACGAGGTCCCTTAGCGCCATGGCGGATTTAACACCTGCTTTTAGCAGGTGTTAAAATCCATGGCGCTAAGGGACCATGGAGTTAATTACGCCACCGTAATTTACGGTGGCGTAATTAACGCCTTCCCCACTCCCATTATGCCCTATGGGGCAAAAATGGGAATGGGGAAGGGTAAATGGGGATTGGGGACTTACCGCCCCGCCAAACTCAGAATGGGGCGGTAAGTCCGCCAACCACCATGGCGTAAACATAGTTTACGCCATGGTGGTAAAGTCACGGCCCAGGCGGTAACTTACTGCCTGGGTCGTAATGAGGCCCTTTGAGTCTAAAATGTTTTTTACTTCGAATTCTGGTTCACCATCTATTAAGATGGGACTTGGTGGTTTTGTTAGCCTGGTTCCTGGTTGCACTGGTTTCGAAAGTGAAACGTGAAATACCGGATGAACTCGCATGTTCAGAGGTAGCTCTAATTTGACTGCCACTGGGTTGATGATGGCTTTAATGGTGTAAGGTCCCAAATATCGGGGATTAGACCTGTGGGTTCCTCTTAGCGGTATATGTCTTGAGGCTAGCCAAACCTTGTCTCCGATCTGGTATTTTGGGGCGGCACTCCGATGTTGATCGGCGGTTTTCTTGTACCTTTCTTTTGCTTGTTTTAAATGTTCTGTTGCCTTTTGGAAGGCCTGTGTTGTGGTAGCGTGTAAACTGCTTACAGCGGGCATCTTCAAGTGTTGAGGCGGGTCGAGTTCAGAAGTTCGAGGGTGCCTTCCATATACGGTGTAGAATGGACTTTGTCCAGTGCTGGAGTGTAAAGAGTTGTTGTAGGCATACTCAGTTATCCATAAAATGTCTTTCCAGTTGCCTTCTGTTTGGTGTAACATGCACCGTAGATATTGCTCTTACGTTTGATTGGTTCTCTCGGTTTGACCATCAGTTTGGGCATGGTGGCTGGTTGAAAGTCTTACATCAATTTGGGCCAATTGGCAACATTTTCTCCAAAATTGTGAGATAAACTGACTGCCCTGATCGGAAACTAGAACTGAAGGGAACCCGTGTATTCGGAGGATGTGTTTGAGGAATTATTTGGCCAGGATCGAGGCTGAGGTTAAACCTTTTAACAGAATGAAGTGGGCCATCTTGGAAAATAGGTCCACTATTACTAGAATAGTGTTGAATACATTACAGGTGGGAAGATCTGTGATAAAAATCAAGAGATAACGTATGCCAGGGTGAAGGTGGAATGTCTAAGGGTTGTAATAAACCCGCTGGTTTCTTCTTCTGGGCCTTGTTTTGAGCACAAATACCACAAGATAGCACAAATTGCTTAATGTCTTTTCGCCAAGTTGGCCATCAGAAATGTCTCTTTATTTTAGCTTCGGTTTTTGCAATTCCGCGGTGGCCTTCTACCAAGGACTCATGATAATTGGAAATAACCTGTTTCTGCAGTTCCTTACTAGGTAAATAAAGACGTCCTTGGAAGTAAGGTAAATGATCAGTGACTGAATGATTTTTGCTTTTGTTTGACCAATCTTGTAAAGCGGTGGAGTCGAGGAGATGCTGAATTTTCTCATGGATGTCATCTAGAGTTAGTGAGGTAGTTATTCCTAAAATTCTTCCTCTCGGGATTATGGGCACCGGTTCTGGATTTGAATATGCTTCTTCCATTCCTATGTGGGATAGAGCATCTGCCTTGCCCTTTCGACAGCCTGGTTGGTAAGTAATTACGAAATCGTATTCTGCAAAAAATAAAACGCATTTAAGTTAATGAGATGATTGGGCCTTGGCCGTCTTTAGGAATTGTAAGTTTCTATGATCCGTAATTACCGTAATGGTGTGTCGGGCCCCGAGGAGGTAGTGCCGCCAAGCCTTGAATGCTGACTTAATGGCTAGAATTTCTTTGTCAGTGACGGCATAATTTAGTTCAGGCGCTGAAAACTTTTGTGACCAAAATGCCACTGGATGGAGTTGACCTGTCTCAGGATCTTTCTGCAAAAGGACCGGCCCCATAACCAGGCTGGATGCATCAGTTTCTACCACATACGGGAGCTCTGGGCATGGATGCTTCAAAACTGGAGCTGAAGTGAATTTTTGTTTTAGGTCTTGGAAGGCTTTTTCTGCTTCTCCTGACCACTGAAATATTTTATTCTTCTGTAATAGTGATGTGATGCAGTGCACCAAATGTGAAAAGCCAGGAATGAACCTGCGGTAGAAGTTTGCAAATCCAAGCATGCTCTGTACCCCTTTTATTGATATGGGTGAGGGCCACTTGAGGATGGCATCTACTTTCCGGGAATCCATTCGAACTCCAATTGGGGTCAGGACAAACTCCAGAGACTCGACCTCAGTAGTGTGAAAGAATTTTTTTTCCAATTTTGCATATAATTTGTGTTGACGTAACTTTTCAAGTACAGCATGAACATGTTTCACATGGTCTTGTTCAGAAGATGAGTATACCAAGATATCGTCAATATACACAACGACACAGACATCAATAAGTTCACGAAGGACATCGTTCATAAAATACTGAAACGCTGCCGGGGTGTTACAAAGCCCAAAGGGCATCACCTGGTATACAAATAATCCATACTTGGTACGAAAAGCGGTCTTCCACTCATCCCCCTTTTTCACGCGTACAAGATGGTATGCCCCTTGAAGATCCAACTTAGTGTAAATGCGAGCATCTTTTACTTGGTCCAATAACTCTGGGATTAGGGGCAAGGGGTACAGTTTTTTTACCGTTACTTGGTTTAATGCCCGATAGTCAATACAAGTTCTTAGGTCTCCTTCCTTTTCAGGGACGAAGAACAAAGGTGAGGCCGCGGAGGACTTGGATGGAAGAATGAGGCCGTTAACCAGATACTGATCTAAGTATTGCCTTAAATGAAGATTCTTGGGTTCGGTAAGGGCGTAGATCCTACTGCATGGAATTTGCGCACCGGGTATGAGATCGATCTGGCAATCGTATGGTCTATGAGGCAGTAAGGTGTTGGCTTTGACTTTCTGTAATACATCCTGAAAATCCTGGTAATCCTGGGGTAGCAGATTCATTGGGCTCATGACCATGGCAATCTTCTTGGTCGGGGGGTTCTTCCGGATAACAAGTATGTACACATTCCGAGAAGGTCACTCTCTTTTCACGCCAGTTTATGCAAGGATTATGCGTTTCCAACCATGGCATTCCCAGAATTATTTGGAATTGTGGAGCCTTGATTAAATCAAACACAATGTTTTCTCGATGCCCATCTTGACCCAACAGTGTCATCTCCGTCGTTGAGTGAGTTACTGGGCCGGAAGCGATTTCAGTTCCATCAACGGTGGTGACTAAATCAGTTGTGGTCTTTTTGCAAAGAGAAAGATTCATCCTTGTAGCCAATTCGTAATCCATATAGTTACCTATGGCTCCACTATCGATGTATGCTCGGACCGAATGCATGCGCGTTGGTTGCTGGTGACTAATGAGGATCATTGGTAAAGCTAGGTGTGAGGTCTGGGAGTCCTTCTTCTCGCTCGACAAGCGGACCTCTACGCTTGTTGGGCGGGGCAGTTTTCCGGCTCTGGTTCAGTACTGACTTTGTCGGCGACTCCTACGGCCCTCTTAGGTGGTTTCACCGGACAATCTCGCAAGAAATGCCCTGCTGATCCGCAATATAAGCACAGTTGCTGCTGCCTTCTTTTGTCTTTTTTTGCTTTGGACAACGGCCCTCTAACTCCTCCGATTTGCATGGGTTTGGATACATCCGTACTTTTGGAGGTGTTATCACTTGGTCTCACCAGTACCCGCTTCTCGAATCGAGCTTGATCAGCTTTCTGGTTCTGAAGTCTATGGTCCAAGTAAACCACCAGGTCTATATATTCAGAACAGTCTTGAGGTGGGTTTACCACTTGCGCTAAAACGTCTTTTAGTTCTCCTCTCAACCCACGATGGAAAATTGTAGTTCTTTTGTCTTCAGGCCAACCGGTTTCTACCACCAACCTATTGAAAGTTGTGATGTAAGTTAACAGGTCCTGGTTCCCTTGACATAGGGATAAAAGTTTATTGTCTAACGCTTGACCTTGACCTAGCACTTTCCGGAGCGAAGCTTGTGCGATGGAGATTAGCGAGACCGCAAGCGAATATTGCTTTGGGTAAGTATCTTGCGGCACGAGATTGAATGTCTTATAGCGAGTCACAGCTCACCTCTTGTCTTTTCTTGTTGTTTACAGATGCAGCTGTTCCGGGTGGTGATCATGCTAGTGTACCTCGCTGGATTGCATGGGCAAACGGAGCATCAGTGAGTATCTCGCTGCGCTATGTTAGTTATTCTTGAAATGCTTCCTTGAATAGCACGGTCACTGGTGTTCCTTCCCTTGCAAGTACAGAACTTCCGGATGATTGCGATGGAGAACCAATGTAAGGTTCTTTATATAACCTGTTCTCTGTTCTTCCTTTACAAATGCAGATCGAGTAGAACAGATCGGGCGTGGCTGAAGACTGGACCGGAGCTGCAGGCACGGTGAGCGTTACGCTGCAGGAGTGCAGAATAACGTGAAGCGTGTTCTGTTCTCTGGGTGCGGTTTAAATAGCCTCCCAGAAGTAGTTCCCAGGTAAAGTAGTCCCTGTACCACACCCAATGAAATAGTCCCTTGAATAAAGTAGTCCCTTCAAACAGCATCATGATGGGCTGTACCTGGTTTTTCCACTTGATAATTTGACTTGCCTGAAAAAGGCAATATGAGTCTGGCGCCAACAGCGCCAGGACTGGGTCCAGATGTCTGGGGGCAGGCATCGTGACATGCCACCCCAGTGCCTTTGTTTAATATAATCTAGTGTACAATGCCCCTGAGTTAACTGATGGATTCCGTGAGTACTTGTGGATATGCCTGCATGTTGAATTTGCCATCACTTTGGGAGACAACATTCAGAACTTGTTCAGTAGTGTTCAGATCCAGTTGTATTTGAAGCTTCTTTTGTTACTTCCATCCCAGGAGAGATTCATCTGTTAAGGTGGCTCCAACAGTCCCAAATAGACCCTGAGGAATCAGACTCACTCCAAACCAGACTCAAAGACGAAGTAGAGAAAGTGCAAGGCAAAATCCAGCTTTAATGTCATGAACCCAAATCTGGGACAGCATACAAGCATCAAATCTTGTTACTCTCAACATGTTAATACAAAACAATTGCTTAAGCACTTGAAGCGCATCATCAATGATGTCATAACATAATCACAGCTTACAAAACCTATGGGGAATGATGATAGGATAATGGGTTTGGCTACATATAGGTTCTATAGGGGTTAAACATTTCATTGGGTTATAGATATCTGATGGCTCCACCTTGACCCACCCCTATATTGATAAGGTGAAAAATACATTATTTCTACTACACATAATTGGTTGGCATTCTACTTGATGGGATGCCTGACATTTGGGGTTCTGACAGGTTGGTGCCTTACTAACCAATCTTGTACACTTGACAGGTTGTCAAGATGCGAGCCAGACAGGGAGTAGGGGGAGAGAAGCACATGGACTGTCCTTTTTTAACCAAAAGTTACCATCCCTCATTCCTAGGTCATGAGACCAGGCCATCTCTTTGTAATTGGCCTTGTATAGCAGCTGGTGTCTATTAGTGTATCTAGGTAGTTTTGCAGGTGTCCTATCTATGTTGGCTTCTAATGAATAGTCAGTGATCTGCAGTTATGTATCACATGCTTGGAGACTGTGTATGAAAACAAATGTACTTCTACTTATTTGGTGTTTAGCTAATATTAATGCGTGTGTCATGTTTTGTGTTACCACCAGGGACACTCTTGAGTTACTTTTCATGGAGTCTTTTGGCTTACTTTGTTGCTGCACCTGGCTAACAAAGACTGGTTGTATTCTTATAAACCTTTAATTAATCTGGGAGTGTAATGCATGCGTCTTGGGACATGTTATCTCGTGCCTTCATTCCGTGGTTCCCATCCTCCCTTATTTCACTGTAACCTTGGCGCTACTTGTCAGCTGCTGTCTGAGCTCTGCACGGATCTGTATTTATGTAGATTCGGCTTTTCGAGCTGTCCCGAGGTCATGAGGCTTTTGCACATTCAGAAATGGGCTCTGACTTCCTTAATTAAAAAGATGGCTTCCAAGTTACACTCTTGTTTCTATGTTAGTGAGCTATATCCACATGCCGTTCATGTTGCATTCACCATGTACATTGATCATGTTAGTGTTCTTCATTTCAGTGGATGCTATGTTAGTATTCTTCATGTATAAATGCATATTTCACCTAGTGTACGTGTTCTTCAAGTGAAGTGCATATTTGCTTTGTGTCTAATGCATGCGCTTGTTACTGTTACATTGGTAGCCTAAATGCGTTTGCCATCTACAGCTTAAATTGTCTCCACGTCCTCCTGTCCCTACCTGGATTAAGCATGGTATGGTTGCCTCAGTGAGTAACGTTTCTCACCTGTGCAGCATTGGGCCAGGGGCCGGGCAGAAGCTATGGGATGACATATTTACCTGCCTCTCAACTTCCCCCCTTTGGTTGAGTCCCCGACAACACTCTTCCTTTTGCTTTCCCCCAGATATGGCTCTTGAGTATCCATATT
Organism: Ambystoma mexicanum; assembly: GCF_040938575.1. Taxonomy (NCBI): domain Eukaryota; kingdom Metazoa; phylum Chordata; class Amphibia; order Caudata; family Ambystomatidae; genus Ambystoma; species Ambystoma mexicanum. Next base: position 1,018,056,791 of record NC_090930.1, on the reverse strand, counting down.
TTAGTCACCCGCCTCAAGCTACCTCCACATCTCACATGTTCATCTGGACTCCAGGTCATGTAGGGGCACTCCCCCATTGGAATCACAATACACCCAGTGCTCGGTGTAGTTGTGAGGGTCCAGAGGATATATACATTTTGACCCGGGAGGTGCGATAGGGCTTTCCATTGTTTGAGTATGGGAGAAGTCATCCGTTTGTGTAAACCCAAGCACGCAAGTATCCAGGTCTATCACTGTTTTCATTCATTCATTGTGCATTTTTGGCAGTCTTTCTGCTATTATTAGAACACAGGAAGCTAGAAGTACTAGTACCAGTATGGCCAATAGTATTTCGAATGTATTAACCAACCAGGTGGGTATCCATGAGAACAGGTCTGTAAACAGTCATCATCCGTAATGGCTTCCACCATTTTTGTATGCAATTCTGTCAAGGCGGCTATGGCCCTTGTGAGGATCCCATTTTCCTCATCGTGGGAAGGTTTATATGTGCAGCAAGATGGTCAAATATTTGCAAACATGCCCCCCTCCATAGCTGTTATCGGATTGGATCATCAAGAGCCTTATTGCTCTCAGCTCTTCCCTTATGGCATTAAAGTCTTTTACAGTTGTGTTTATGGTCTTCAACAGTTCCCAGCAGGTGATTTGGAACCATTTGGCATTTGTATTGGCCTGCAACCCGGGAGTAAAAATGGATGTGAAGAACATTTCTGTTCTACTGAACAATGTATTCTCATCTGGCATAATGTCATATGCTTTGGACATCTTGGCCGAGTTATATTTATCCCTTTTTGTGCGTTTAAGGGATGGAAACCTCTTATTTCTTAGGTGTGTGTTCATTCGGGGAAAATCACCAATTTTCACTTCACTCTGGGGCACTACTAAGGTTGGTGTACTTATCAAAACCAGGGAGCACAGGCCTCCCCAGTTTGGGGTTAGCTGCATGTAGTCCTTTGATCCACATGCCCCACACTTCTCCATTAGCACTGCTATACCCACTTTCATGCCTAGTATGGCAAAAATGCACCCACACCCTGTATTCATTCCCACCTTCACAGTGCCATTATTTCACAAACATAGGGTAGCATTTTTAATGGTCTTATCGGCACTGGATCCCCCCTCATCTTCTACCCAAGTGAGTAATCTTGTATATTCAGGCCATTCCTTAAGACACTCTCCTAGCTGATGCTCCATGATGAAAAGCTGGGATTCCGACTTGTCGCCTAGCTTGTTGTGTCCTCTCTGCCCCTGGCTGCGGAACAGCACAATATGGCCTGGTATATTTATAGCTCCATTCCCACCCAACATACCCCATAACCACTCTATCCCCGGTTGACATGTTGGGAGAGCCTCCAACAACCCCCTCAGTATTACCCCCCTCGGGCTGTCCACATATGCACCTCCTGCAACTGGACAGCCATGTAGTAAAGCTTGTGGTCCAGCAGAGTGAGGTCTCCCTCCACCCCCTGATCACCTCATGGTTGCCAGAGACACCCATCGCCTTCCCGTGCCCCATAATAATTCCCCCACCTTCTCATCCAACACTTTAAAGAAAATCTTTTTGATGACATACAGGATATGAGTAAAGTAATAGAGAAGCTTCAGGAGTACCACCATTTTGCATAGTACCACCCTTCCCATTAAAGATATCAGTAGTTTTTTTTCTCCAAAATTGGATCGGGTCCCCAATCCCTGACTGCACCCTCCTTGTATTATGCACAAATGTCTCCTCGATATCATGAAAGATAGTGATTCCCAGGTATTTGAATGATTCCCTCTCCCTTCGTATTACCAGTCCGGCAGGGCAGCATCGGGTGCACATAAAGCCCCCAGTGGAAACGATAGAGATTTTTCTTTGTTTATTAAAAACCCAGATAACACCCAGAAATTCCCCAGAATTTCTAACAGAATTTGCATATTCTCCCATGGATTACCAACATGTTGTCAGCGTATAGAGAGACGATGTGCCTTATCCCCTCCACCATTATCCCTGCCTCAGCCTTCTCCTTCCTAAGAAATCCCACCAACGTTTCCAGTGCCGTAGAGAATAGAGTTGGTGAGATGGGGCATCCCTGCCTTGTCCCTCTACCTAGCTCCCACTGTATCGAGGTCCAGGAATTCATGCTTACCCTTGCTACCGGCTTACTGTACAGCGGTCGTAGCCACCCGCAAATGTTGTCTCCAAATCCGAAGGCCTTCAACACTCTAAACAACCATTTTCAATCCAGCAAGTCGAAAGCTTTAATTGCATCAAACAACGCCAATGCCTCTTCCACCCCAGAATCTTTAACCTGGTCCATAACATGGTGCAAATGACTAAGATTCATTGGGCCTTATTACAAGTTTGCCGGTCCAGTAACAACGGTGCTGGTAAGCTACCGTCACCGTTGTTACCGGACCGGCACACTACGTGGGTGGGTGCCGTTCCACCCGCCAGGTCTGACCTGGCGGGCGGAACGGCACCCGCCCGCAGTCCTTGATGCATGCACCGGCACCCGTGCATCCGTACTCCCCATTCCCATTGAGTCCAATGGGACTCAAATGGGAATGGGGAGTATTTTTTTTCTGACGCCCGGCAATGAGGATATACCGGGACCACTGGGGCTGTAATGCCCTAGTGAGTTCCCATTGCTGTGCGCCGGAAATAAAAATGACTCCGGCGCCAGCTGTGCCATTTTTACCGGCACGGCTATCGCCGGACTCATAATGAGGTCCATTGAGGTACTATACCCCCCACAAATCCACATTGATCCGAATGCTCCAAAACTGGAGCCACCAAGGACAGCCTCGTGGCCAACACCTTCCCCAGCATCTTGGCATCGACATTTAACAATGAGATTGGGCAGTAGGGCACACACTCTAAGGGATCCTTACCCCCTTTCAGCAGCACCGTTATTACTGCCTCCCACATTGAGCCTGTGAGAATCCCGGGTCGGAAGGCCTCATCATAAACTCTCTTAAGCTGCGGGATCAGGCGATCGGCATATATGACTTCACTGGGAAGCCATTGCTCCCGGGGCGGGGGGTATAACTTTCCACTTTGCTCGCAATGCCCAGCCAATTTCCTCTTCCTCCACAGGTCCCTCCAATTCTTCCCTCATATCTCCCTCCAAGGCCGGCAGCCGTAACAAGTCCACTAGTTTGTCAGAGAGAGTAGTGAAACAGTGGCTCTCCTGTATAATGAGGTCTTCCTTGATTTTGCGTCTTCAGAAAGCTGCTTTGGTCGCACTCAGGCGACGTGTCTCGTGCGCGCATGCCATTGAAGTGAAGTACACTGCCAAGCTGCAATGGAAGAGCAGGAGCGCGAGAGGGGCTGATGCTCTCGGCTTATTTCCGTATCACCAACATGTTCACATGAGAAGGACAAGGCAGTGACCTCACATCCAGATAATGACCTGTTTACAAGAGCGATTTAGACAGTTTATGAAAGGAATAAATAGAAGTGCGCTGCCAGGATGTCACTTTCTGTTCTCAAAGACTTAAGGACTGTTATTTCCTGCCGCTGCTGCCTCTGTTTCCCAGCCAGCCTTCTCTGCATAGAAGAAAAAAAAACATGAAACAAAGAGGTTTTCTATCTGGTGCATGCACAGCTGGTCCAAAGCCACGCATTCACTACTTGGCAGTTTTGCTCCTGTTCTTAATTGATATCTAGCGCTGATCTGGCTGTCACTTTAAATAATGGCTAGTCAAATATTTAAAACTCAGTCACTATTTCTATGTTATTCTTCCCCAAACATTGTCTTTTCTCTAGGGAGTGGTATATTTAATTCCATAAGATTCACAGAGATAGCCTCGGAATCATTCCCCGTGCTTTACATTATTTACTCTCTAGGAGAGCCTGACTTCTTCATCCTTCCGCAGGAGACTGGCTGGTGTCCGAGAACTGAAGGCAATTCTAATAAACGGCAAAAGCGGAACTACTAATACCAGCATGCAAAGTGGTGGTGGTTAAAGAGTCAGGACTGGAACAACGTGGCCCTTCTGGCATGAAGCCACTTGTTCGTTTTGCCTTACTGATTAGCACGGACCCCGATGGCAGATAGTACAAGATTGAGAGGCCCAAAAGACATGGTTTGTCATGTTAGAAGGTTTTGCTGGCACACCAACATCCTGCACAAGGTCCTTTTGGGGAGTCAGTCTGTCCAAAGAGCAGTGGTGTTGCTATGTCTTGAAAAGATCCGGGGCTACGATAATGTCGGGACTGTCGCGACTCTAGCCTGGCTGGCCTTTTAGTTGTAGCCCCTGAGCTTCTATCCTTTGTGCATGTATGTGTATGTGTGCATGTGTGTAGGCAGGCCAGGGATGGAGCCAGTGATTGCTTCTTAAAGTGGCAATGCAGAATTATTGGGCCTAGGTAACATAATTGTGTTTGTTTAGTGGCACTGCTACACATATGGGCACAGCCAGCATCACAAACTCCGGGCTGAGGCCGTCAACAGCACGTCACTGCTCTCTTGCACTTCTCCAGCTCATCCCCACTAACTCCCCCCCACCCCTCTTTTTATTCAGAACCGCAAGAGCGCCAGGGGACCACTCCGGTGGTGATAGTGTGCGGTACAAATATCCTTTAACATTAACAAACAGTGGCAATACATAATTATTGAGCACAGCAAGAATACTGGTATATACTGGCACAGCCAGGATCACAATGTATACTCACCTTGGTAGTACGGGGATACTGGGCACAGCAACACAAGTGTGGTCTTATAGGGCAATACTGGCATTATTGAACGCAGACAACATGAGTATATTCTTACAGTGGAAATGCTTGCATTGTCAGGCACCTTGAACATGAGTGTGTTATTACAGGTTTGTTGGCATATTGGCACAGTGAAGAGAGGACACTGTGTTCTTACATTACCAATGCAGGCACTATTATGCACAGTAACAGTGAAAATATGGGTACATCTTGGAATAGCCAGCATCACACTGTCTTCTCACAGTAGCAATACTGTCATTATTAGGAACAACAACATGAGTGTGTCCTAACAGTGGTAATACTTGCATCATTAGGCAATGCAAACATTAGTGTGTTCTTGTAGTGGCAATACATAAGTTATTAGGTGCATGAGTGTTTTCTTATAGCGGCTTTACAGTTATATATTGGCAAAGCCAGGAAGACAATGTCTTCTCACATTGGCGATACTGACATTATTGGGCACAGGAACCTGTTCTTACAGCGGTAATATTGGCATGTTTGGTCTCAACCACATAATAATGCTTGGACAGTGGCAATACTTGCATTATTAGGCGCAGTGAGCATGAGTGTGTTCTTACAGTGGCACTGCTGGCACATGTCTCCACAGCCAGCATGGCTAAGTTCTCTATACTGGTCTATGGCATGTTGCACAGCAATGTATGTTATTACATGTCAATATTGGCATGAGTGTGTTCTTACAGGGCCAATTCTGGTATTATTGGACACAGTCAACATTAATGGGTTATTACAGTGGCAATACCGATATACACAGTGGCATAGTAAGCATGAATATGACTTCTTACACTGCCTGAATGGAGGCATATATTTTCGGCACAGACATCATTCACAGTGACAATGCTGGCATATTGAGCACCAATTGGCCACCTGGTGACAGTGCACAGTATAAAAACCTATGACATAACATAACATTTATTGTAAATAAAGCATCATAAAAATGCCTTGGAAAAGGTAACTGTTTACTGATTGTGACATGGCCTCTATTGGATTTTCCTATGTGCTACCCAACCAATTATAAACTGTATGTTTTTTTACACACGCTTTTCACAAAAATTGCCCTATAAAATGGAACATTTTTACCAATATTTAAAAAAATGTCTCAAGAGAGAACTCCCAATACTACCTTGATAGCTTGGGTGCTCCCGAGCTATGCTTAATCACACTCACTAATCAGTGAAAAAAATGATACCACTCCAGTGAAAAAAAGTACCACCTGCCACTGGAATGACAGGATGATGAGTTTGTATTTGACTTGCAAACTGAGTGTATATACTGGGTGCCTGGCTAAACACTCAATTGTAAGTGCCATTGGACCTATTGTTACAACTTGAAAGTAATCAATTACTATTTTGTATTTGTTTTTGTAGAATGTATAATATGCATATCCAACCGCAACCACGCAGCAGGCCGGCATCACGGTGCAGATGTAATAAGGAAGCTTAGTATATTAGATAACAGCGGTCCAAATGATTGAAAAAAAATAGTTTTACAATTTTCTTTTCAGAAAAAATGTTAGGGAATCACTTAACACATTTCTAAATGTAACTGATTCCAGAGTCCAGTCCCCACAACTGAAAAGTATCTATCAGCTCGAGTTGAACAGCAGGTACGAGGGATGGTGATTAAATACTTATTCATTGAGTGTAATGATCTAGAAGGGTGGCAGCAAAATCCTAGAGCTAAGGTAAAATCCAATAGATACCTCTGGGTTAGGTGCACCATATAAATGCAAAAATAAATAAATAAATAAGGTAAGATGGGGCCAGCTCATGAACACACTACAATCTTAAAAATAATGTGTTGATGGACTGGAAGCCAGTGAGGATCGTATTGATAAGCAAAGATAGAATGCCATTCGGGGAGTCTAAAGCTGAGGCGAGCCATTGGAAATGCCTGCATAGATGTCATTTGAGGAGTCCGAATGTACATTTATAAGAGCACCAACCACGTGTATAGGATCCTCTCTGGGTATAAAATGGAGGGTCTGGCAATGTAGTCAAAGAGCGGATGGGTAGCAGCATAACAGAACGGAAGAATGAAGATCTGACTTCTATTTGGCAAATGAGCGGCAGATCATATTCTCATATAATCTCAAAATAGTTCCCCAGAACTAGATGTGGATATTCTGAGAAGATGGTGAGGAGAACGTTGAGGGTCATTTAATAGGTGTTTTGGTCCCAGCAGCATAACTCCTGTCTTGGCTGGATTAAGCTGACGGCCATTAAGTATCATCCATTGACAAACCTCACAAAGACATTAATTTAAGAGTGAATATGCTTCAGTGGAGCCGAAACATTTACACATATGTAAGTTTAATCCACATAGGAATGCAATTGTATTTGGAAATTCTGAAGAATAGACATAAGGGGTAGGGAATAAAGGTTGAAAGTAGAAGCAATCGAGGGAAACCTTGAGGGACGCCACAACCTACTGAAATAATGATGGACACATAGGAGCTCCCGGTACACGGGTGCTCTGGGGCCGGGGCACCCCCGACAACATCATCCTCTAACAATGCAAATGCTCTTTCAATGCCATTGCCCTAAACCCTGGGCAGTGCCCCCCCCCGGGGAGATTCATAAATTGTCTCCCCTGAAGGGGCGCACCATAACCATTTGGGATCTGTCAGTAAGAAAGCTCCCGAACCATGCTAAGGTGTGATCAGCCGCCCCAGCTTAAGTTTCCAGTCGTGAGAGAAGAATGATGTGGTCTACAGCATCAAGCACTGATGAAAGATTAAGCATGACCATTGTCAGCAAATGGGAGAATATCATGCCATACCGCAACCAATGAGGATTGAGTCCCATGCTTAGGATGGAATCCTGATTGCCACACATCCAAGATATGGCTGTGCTCAATAAATTGTTGCAGTTGTGCGGTAGCCAATTTTTCCAAGATTTTTGCCATCGAAGATGAATTATCAGTAGGCCAAAATGACTCAATTGGGCTGTCGGATTTGTTTTAATACAAGTGGAGGTGACATGACTCCTTTAGGAAAAGAGAATTGACTAGATTGGTGAAGGTTTTAGCTAGACCCGAAGCAAGATGGCTGGGAGTATAACACATTTGAAATGGGGATTTTTAAGGGCCTGCAGCAAGGCTGACGGAGTCTCCTCCATCACTTCTTGAAGTGCAAAAGAGGAGTCGGTAGATGTCACAATTGTCATTTCTCCACTGCAGTGGTCGAAGTGAGCGGGAGCGGTTGGGAGTGGTGCTCCTCTACTTTTTTAAATGACGTGTTATCGTTCCTATACTTTTATTTTAAAAAGAAACCGTTCCAGAATGGTTTTGTTTTAAAATAAAAGTGTAGGAAGAAGTTAAAACTTGCACTTTCACTGAAACGCACTGCACGTTTCCTTAAGCATCAGGTGCATGTGTTTGGGGGTTTGTATTGTGTGTGGGAGGGGGCGTGGTAATGGGTTTTGTGGGGAGTGGGTGCAGGCCAGCAGGGAACATAGTCCCACTACTTCTTTTTGTACACTTCGACCACTGGCAGTCTGATGATAAAATCTCCTTTTGAAGCTTACCCTGAGTTGATGCAATTTTAGAAATTAAATCATCATTCAAATCTGTGGCCAGTTGCAATGAGGGATGGCAGAGGCGTTGGTGGGGGGGTGGCTTAGGGGGCTATAGCCCGGGTCTTTTCGTTGTAGCCCCGGATAGAAGATCAGGGACTACAACCAAAATGCTATAACTACCCCCCTGATCTTTTCCAGACCTAGCACCACCCCTGGGGGATGGGATGTAACACAGAGCAGCTCGGAAATGCCAAGGCTTTAATAATGGCGACAAGCTCTTTGAATTCATTAGATGTAGTGTGAACGCGATCATGAAAATGATGAGCCTAGGCTCCAACAATAGCTTATTGATAGACTCTACGGGCCGCCTGGGTTTGAGACTTTACTAGACTACAAAAAGGTGCTGCAGGCTAAGCTTGCATTGTTTGATACACATTCTGACTCACTAGAGAGGGATGGTTAAACTGAACCTTCTTTCACACTACGGAACGAACGTATATGCTTTGGATATGCAGGGCTATTCAGTGTAGTGAAATCTAGCAGGAAGATTGATGGGCACACCCTGGGACATTCCCTGGATTGTATTCCAATGGAAGGTACTGCAAAGTGTCCCAACACAGTTAGATTGAACCTACAATATATCAAACTGAGATACATAAGTTGCAACACAAGCATGCATGTTGGCATTCCAGAGTGTCTGCAGCTGCGCTCCAAAGGCTTGCAGCCTGGCTAATTTGTCTTTCTGCAGGGGACGAGGAGGTGTGAAGAGTTGCAGCAGAGTGAATGTCATCCCTGGTTGACAGCAGTGGAAAGAATTCCCATGATTGGCCTAGCAGGTAAGGGTGAATTCAGTGAATTTGACTGTGATCTTAATACAAGGGCAAATGGAGATGTCACAGTGCAATTGGCACTTTAGCCGAGAGCACTGATGCTTGGCTTTAAAGCAAATGGCTGCTGCGATCTTTGTGTGATCTGCGTGTCGCAGGTTCGAATCCCGGGAAGGCCATCTCAGCCTTTCATCCTTCTAAGGTCAATGAGTACCAACTTCAGTTGGCCGATATTCTGTATGAAAATAGGTTCTAGTAAAGGGCTCTGGCGAAAGTGCTATATAAATAACTCATCACTATCATTAAAAAAAGGCATCCTCGTTGATTTATGCGCAGATGGTTAGCATGCAAACCAACTAGTCAATGAGGGAAAATGCCTTGCCAGAATAGCCATTAACTATTGCAAAAACTCAAATGCATTTTCTTGGCAAGGGTGAAAAAAATAGACAGTTGCAAATACCTTGAAACCGCTATCAGGGAACTGTGCCAGGCGGTGCCGAGGCCAATAATCATTTTGAGCCGTTACAAGGCTGGATTATTCAAGCGTTGGTGTGTGATTTATGCAGGACACACACAAGATGAGTAAGGTGCACACACACACGTTGCACACAACTAACAAAGAAACAAGGTTCAAAAGGTTTGGAGTTTTAGTCGGGATGACTGGTCCACTGCGCACATTTTTGATATTGGATTGAAATATTGCCTGCAGCCTGGCACATGGTTTGTCAGAGAACCAAAACTCCAGGTTTCCCGAGAGGTTAAGTACTAGGTGGGGTGACAAGCCTTGTTAGGTGTGGGTGCTGGCAGTTGGTGGTTTTCCAGTTTCTGGGAGGTTATCTTGGTAATCAGTTTAGATAGTTCGTTGAGAAATAGAGACACATCAGTCCTGAGTTGTTTCTGTACGTGTTTTTAATGTACTAAAGAACATATGAGAAGGTCTGGCAACATGAGCCGTGTGAGGTGAAACAAAAAGCTGACGCGCGCTTCGACCGTAGTCTTTAACAAGGCTGTGATGGGTGAAGTGTTGGGTGATATATGTGCAAGTATTGACGGCGCAGTGGTGATTAATGGATTACAACATTCATGGTTACAACATGGTCAGGTTTGGAAACCGTAGTGAGTCACATGGTTGAATTAGTGAAGAAAATTGTGAAGTCACAATGTTGGTCAGTTTGAATAGAATAATTCACATGATACAGTGGTGTGAGGTGAGTTTTGGTGGTAGGATATCACATTGCAAGATAGAGATGAACATCACGAACATCCATAACGGTACATGAGAATCATTTGATAGCAATTTTGCATGAGTAGCACAGTACCAAGGAAAGAGAGGAAGAAGGGAAAATGGGAAAGAATTAGGGCAAGGTCGGATTACATAAGGTCAAAGATTTATAGGAGCCGTTAAGCAGGGCTGCCAGTGCTTACCAGACAATTGTGAGTGTCTTAGATGATGTTGAACAAGTCTACAGGCCTCCCTATTAGGGTGCCAGCTGCAAGCTCGATAGCTTATCTGAAAGGAAGATAGGTGGAGCTATCAGTTTAGGATTTCTGGCTGGTGTACACAATTATTATTAGGGCAATTAATGGGAGTTCATTCATAAAAGGTTCTCCATTCAGATCAGTTTAGAGGGAGAGGTCTCTGTGCGTTGGTAATCTGGTTGTGGGCGAGTGCCTCTAAGTGGTTATCAGCAATTGTGATGTGACGGGTCTGAAGTGAGAATTCAGTGGTGGATTCCCACTGTAATGAGGTCTGGTTGCGTATGGTATGCATGAGACTGCTAGAGCAGCGTGACATTGGGAATCGCTTTATGTTGGTGAATATGGGTGCCCCCATGGAAATAGACAGTTGAAAATACCTTGAAACCGCTATCAGGGAACTGTGCCAGGAAGTGCCTAGGCCAATAATCATTTTGAGCCGTTATAAGGCTGGATTATTCAAGCTTTGGTGTGCGCCTTATGCAGGACACACACAAGATGAGTAAGGTGCACACACACACGTTGCACACAACTAACAAAGAAACAAGGTCCAGAGTACAGCCACAGGGTCAGTGAGCGACACACTATATTTTGACAGATTGGGGGGCGATACTCTGCCCCTTTATTAAAGTATTTTCGTGGTGCTCTCACACATATACTAACAGCATACCTTGTTCCACGCTGTCATGTTAGCGGAGTCTGTTAGTGCGCCTGATCCCCATTGTGGGTCCTCCCATTGGCTCCTGCACACACCACCACACACATTAACTCGCTCATTCTCTTAGCATTCACTCGTGCACCCATACACCATACACAAGCTCATTCACAGGTGCACCCAGTGCCAACCCATGCTTACAATCACTCATTCACTCTCACAAACACGCATATATACATAAAACAGATTCTTACCTTCTGCACCAGTCCGGACTCTGCTCTTCTCTGTGTGCTGGCCTCCCGAGAGAGAAGACGGAAGCACTCTGGCTTCGCATCACATGAACAGGAACCAAGAATCAAAGCGAACTTCCTGTTCAGGAGCCAGAGCACTGACACTTCACCGGCCACACTCTCTGAGTAGCACCCCCACGCATATTCAGAGGTGCAGTTGCCTTGCATGGTTCATTGGACAAGCGTACTGGGGAACAGAAACTGTCAAAGATAAACCATGCTTCCCTGTGACAGTTTAAGCCAGCCCACGAGCACTCCCTCCACTGCAGAAAGCAGTTAGGGGAGAGCTCAGAATTTATACTGGGCTGGCTCGGCCGCTCCATAATGGCCGAAGGCTCTGGTGGGCGGCGCCCTCTCACCCATTATGGATGAGCCGCCATTGCTCTGATGTTGACCATGAAGAGGCGAGAGCCTGATACAGAGACACACCAGCACTGACTGTACCCTGGAGATCTGCATACATTTGCAGCCTACTTGGACCCAGACACCCAGATTTTGGAGTAAACCCCTGACACTATTCTCCTTCTCTACTGTCTTGTGCTAGGTCCAATGGACCGATTTGAAAAACCAGTCGGTCCATCTCCCATTACCATAACTCCACCATAATATCTCCCCTTACTGAAAAGATGGAAGAACATGGTATCAATTGTCATTAACACCAGGCCTTTGGCCTTGATTTCTGAAAGCCTTTTGATGAGGGCAGATGATAACATACTGAAAAGATGGAAGAACATGGTATCAATTGTCATTAACACCAGGCCTTTGGCCTTGATTTCTGAAAGCCTTTTGATGAGGCCAGATGATATTCCAATGCGGGGAGGGTTATAAAATATGCACTGGAATGACAGAAGGGTTCACCAGTCCTCTTCTGTAGGACCAAAAGCACACCCGCTAACTTTACGGATGTGTATTCTGAAGGGGAGACAAAGAGAGAGAGCAAGAGAGAGAGAGGAAACAGTTATGAATAGAAGTAGAACGTTCATAGTGATAATTTTAATTTCGAAAAAAAAGTTTCGACAAACAAAAGTGTCGAAAAACAAAGTTTCGAAAACAAAGCTGTGACAGCCTATATTTAACATGCAAAGTGCAATTCTTTCGAAACCAACCCATCGACAGTAGTCATGGACTGGTTTCAATTGAAATGCACTTTTACATGTTAAAAGTAGTATTTCAATGCTTTTTTTTTTTTAACTTTGCAACGTTAGATGCACCTGTCCAGTGCTGAAATTACAGCTTTTCTCTTCCGAGGGTCAAATCAAAATCCTCATTGCTCGTTGACCAACACTGCATTCAAACGATTTTCAATTATCGTTAGAAAATGAGTCAATGGTAGTATCAATTTCATGTCCGTTCCTTGGAACATATTGGCCCACCAATCGTCGGCACAAAGGGCGGGTGATTTAGGCTCCAAGGGCCCAGATGACATGTCCTTTCTGATCGAAGTGCCGTGCAAAATAGCACCAAATGCTTAAGGGTTTCCTTGTCCTTAGTGCATAGTCTACACGTTAGATTGGAGACATTCATACTTTTCCATGATGCCAACCGCTCCTTGGTTTTAAATACGTTTAGACGCAGTGACATAAACACTCTTCGTGCCTGAGGATCTGGAAACAACTCGATGTAGCGTTGTGGAGAGTTAAATGCTCGTGTTTCGAGCAGCGCCTCACTCATCATTTTTGCTGCAGCTCGTTGTGAGCAAGTTTGGTCCCAATCCGCACGTCAGATTTTGAATTTGGCGGCATTCGGGTCATTATGCAGCATATCCAGACTGATTCCATATTCACTCAGAATCTCTTCGCATCTCCTGGACCACAGGGCCACCATGCTGTTATTTGTTGGCGTCAGATCGTAAAAGATGTCAAATTGCGGTATTTGCTGGCGCCAGCGAGTTTTGCGAAACAAACTCACCAGAGTCCAGCATACCCTTGCATGGAGCGAAATGAGCGACAGTTCGTATCTCACACATGATGTCAGGATTCCCCTTGGGAGAGACAATACCTTAGACCAGAAACAAATCTCCAGCGATGCCCATGTGTCGTGGCAACATCCCAAGGCGTTTTTAGCGCCATATAATAAGACCGGGATTACCTTTTGCTGGTAAAAAGCAAGCACCGGTTTTAATGAAAATTTTCCAAATTTCTTATGCATGATGACAGCTTGACTTGCCAGTTGCTTGCATTTCCTTTTGGTTTCAATGACCCATGGACCGTCGTTGATTGAAGAGTTTATTAGCATGCCAATGTATTTTACATTCTGGGCTATCTGAATGGTCTCTTGACCCAGGTACCATCTCTGTTTTCTAGATTTTTGACCTCCTTTACTATTCAGGTTATGTAACACCAGAATTTCACATTTTTTAGTGTTTATCACCAGATGGTTAATTGCAACATATTGGTCAACCGCGTTCAGCTTCCTCTGAAGGCCGACAGGAGTTAGGTCCATCAGGACCAAATCATTGGCGTATAGCAGCCAGCTTAGATGGGACTTTGCTACTTTTGGTGGAAAGGAACTTACTGAATCAATCGCTAAACCTATATCTGATATGAATAAGCTGAATATTGCGGCAGCTAGGGGACAGCCTTGTTTTACCCCTTTATAGGTTTTGATTGGTGCTGTTAAGGTTCCAGAACTATCCAAACGTATTTGTATGGAGGTTTCAGAGTGCAGATCTTGGATTGCTGCTACTAAGTCAGCCGGACATCCCCAACTTTGTAGTTTTAACCATAGAAGAGGCCTGTCGATGGTATCAAATGCACATGAGAAGTCAATGAAGGCCAAATAGACCTTTGTATTGGACTTTATAGCCTCGATCTTCATCAGGTTCAGAAGTAGCAGATTTAGTGTGCAGCCCACTTTCTTTACAAATCCAGATTGGCTTTTGTCAACATGATTAGACTCGACTGCCCATGCCACGAGTTTTTGCTGCAATATTGTTGCGTAGATTTTCCCCAAAACATCCAATAATGCAACTGGGCGATAATTTTTTGGGCATGTTCTGTCTCCCTTCTTGAATATGGGGACAATGACAGCAGATTTCCAAGATTTGGGGGTCCTGTGGCACTTACTTATTCTATCAAATAGGGCTACACAAATGGATGCCCATAACTCAGGATGTTGTTTGATCGTAAAATTGGTAAGGCCGTCAGGGCCGGGTGCTCGTGAGCTTTTTGCGTTCTTAATTATTGATACAATGTCCTCTCTTGGAAACGTCAAAGCCCACGGTTTCAAGGATGTTTCCAATGTGACACTTCCTAGTGCCTCTGCCTTGTAAAGAGTTTCAAAGAGGGCTGTCCATGCAGATTCCAAAACCATGCAGGACTGCAGTGCCATTTGAGGAGCTTGAAAGTTATTGATGATAGCAAAACGAAAAGGTGATGGCTGGAAGGTTTTGAATAAATCATAACCACGGGCAAAGCTCTGGGCAACCCTCCAGACCATTGTTTTTCAGTCTGCCAAGCCATTACAGAAGGGGAAAAACCATATGCAAATCAGGCATGGTCCTACCCCAAAAGGGGCAGTCCAGCCCGAACTGCTAGGTCACATCCCTTCTGCACGAGACCACAAGCATCCCCAGACATGTTTCAGCCTTGTTGGGCGTCATCAGTGAGGAGTAGCTTGGGTCTCTAGGCCCGGCAGACTCGGGACCCACGTCTGGGCATACCCGTCCCACTCGGGGTGACTTTAGCAAAACGAAAAGGTGATGGCTGGAAGGTTTTGAATAAATCATAACCACGGGCAAAGCTCTGGGCAACCCTCCAGACCATCGTTTTTCAGTCTGCCAAGCCATTACAGAAGGGGAAAAACCATATGCAAATCAGGCATGGTCCTACCCCAAAAGGGGCAGTCCAGCCCGAACTGCTAGGTCACATCCCTTCTGCACGAGACCACAAGCATCCCCAGACATGTTTCAGCCTTGTTGGGCGTCATCAGTGAGGAGTAGCTTGGGTCTCTAGGCCCGGCAGACTCGGGACCCACGTCTGGGCATACCCGTCCCACTCGGGGTGACTTTAGCAAAACGAAAAGGTGATGGCTGGAAGGTTTTGAATAAATCATAACCACGGGCAAAGCTCTGGGCAACCCTCCAGACCATCGTTTTTCAGTCTGCCAAGCCATTACAGAAGGGGAAAAACCATATGCAAATCAGGCATGGTCCTACCCCAAAAGGGGCAGTCCAGCCCGAACTGCTAGGTCACATCCCTTCTGCACGAGACCACAAGCATCCCCAGACATGTTTCAGCCTTGTTGGGCGTCATCAGTGAGGAGTAGCTTGGGTCTCTAGGCCCGGCAGACTCGGGACCCACGTCTGGGCATACCCGTCCCACTCGGGGTGACTTTAGCAAAACGAAAAGGTGATGGCTGGAAGGTTTTGAATAAATCATAACCACGGGCAAAGCTCTGGGCAACCCTCCAGACCATCGTTTTTCAGTCTGCCAAGCCATTACAGAAGGGGAAAAACCATATGCAAATCAGGCATGGTCCTACCCCAAAAGGGGCAGTCCAGCCCGAACTGCTAGGTCACATCCCTTCTGCACGAGACCACAAGCATCCCCAGACATGTTTCAGCCTTGTTGGGCGTCATCAGTGAGGAGTAGCTTGGGTCTCTAGGCCCGGCAGACTCGGGACCCACGTCTGGGCATACCCGTCCCACTCGGGGTGACTTTAGCAAAACGAAAAGGTGATGGCTGGAAGGTTTTGAATAAATCATAACCACGGGCAAAGCTCTGGGCAACCCTCCAGACCATCGTTTTTCAGTCTGCCAAGCCATTACAGAAGGGGAAAAACCATATGCAAATCAGGCATGGTCCTACCCCAAAAGGGGCAGTCCAGCCCGAACTGCTAGGTCACATCCCTTCTGCACGAGACCACAAGCATCCCCAGACATGTTTCAGCCTTGTTGGGGGTCATCAGTGAGGAGTAGCTTGGGTCTCTAGGCCCGGCAGACTCGGGACCCACGTCTGGGCATACCCGTCCCACTCGGGGTGACTTTAGCAAAACGAAAAGGTGATGGCTGGAAGGTTTTGAATAAATCATAACCACGGGCAAAGCTCTGGGCAACCCTCCAGACCATCGTTTTTCAGTCTGCCAAGCCATTACAGTAGGGGAAAAACCATATGCAAATCAGGCATGGTCCTACCCCAAAAGGGGCAGTCCAGCCCGAACTGCTAGGTCACATCCCTTCTGCACGAGACCACAAGCATCCCCAGACATGTTTCAGCCTTGTTGGGCGTCATCAGTGAGGAGTAGCTTGGGTCTCTAGGCCCGGCAGACTTATTGATGAGCCTCCAGAAATCCCTTGAGTTTTTGTTCCTTAGTGTCACTAGCATCTGTTCCGCATCGTTTTGCACGAGAGCATATTTGTGCAACTTCAACCAGTTCTTATATTTCTGTTTCACCCTCTTCATTTCCAGTTTTCGAGTAGCAGCATCTAGGGACTTAGTTCTCCTGAGTGCAGCACGCATCCTTCGTTTTTGGATCAGGATCTCGAGATCGAAATGATGAGTCCGAACCATGTTTGAATTTTTTAGACCTGCCTTTACGGTATTTTGAATCGAGTCAATAATTGATCGTATTCCAGATCTGCACTTAATTGACAATACTGGATCATCACAACATTGACTTCACTCTCCTCCAATCTTAAGCAAACTCTATTAGATTCAACCTGGAGTTTATGTGGCCACTTTAGTCTTTGATTGACTCCAGATATTGCAAATTACATGAGTAACATGTCATGATCACTGTTTGCTTTTTCACAGATCTTCAGCGAATGTATCCTAGGATGCAAAGCTTCAGACACGAACATGTAGTCTATAATGGATGATGAATCCGCACAATGCCATGTGGGCACAGGTGGAATGTCACCACAGGTGCTTCCGTTCAACATCTGAAAATTACGTAGACCTATTTCGCTTAGCCATGCTTGTGCCAATGTGCCTAGATCTGGATTTGCTTGCTTAAGAAGGTCGATGTTTAGATCACCGCAAAGAATTATCTTGGACCAATCTAATGACTCCACTCGAAGATCAATTAATCCTGTTATCCGATCAATAAAATCCATTTTACCTGTCCGTAGATGGTTCCAATACAAGTTCAGTATTACAATCTTGTCTTGCATATGTTCATGAACACCAGCTCTTTCAATGGTCGTCTCCTGAATATAGGGAGAATGGTTGACAGAATTTAAGATACGCCAACCCGATGCTCTTCTCACCATTGTCAGCAACCCTGACATAGGGCTCCCATGTTTTGATTTTATGGCCGAATTTATTACAATCTCAAAATCCGAGGATACTGGCAGCTCACTTAACCAATTCTCCTGTAAACACACGATATGTAAGTTGTCTAACCAGCTTGTATTAAACAGATGTGTAAATCCTTGTGTGTTCCAGGAGGCTACACAGCACTCCGTGGGGGCTTCATTATCCTGGCATTATTGGGTGTTTTTGTGTTTAAGGCCCCTGCTAGCCATTGCCATTCATGATTTCCTGGGATGGAAGTTGCAGTTTGAGTAACCTCTTTGATGATATCATGGGAAAGTTCACTTCTTTTAATTGTAATTCTTATTTGTGCATTTTGGCCATCAGCTGCAACTCTACCATCATTCGTTAATATATGAGTTTTCCTTAACGGACATGATGGTTGAGTGCATTTCTGATCAAAAGCTTGCTTCATAGGCGAGTGCCTCTGTGACTGCTTCGACGCCGTATCGCTTATTGGAACCTTTGCTATAAGAACGCTCGGCGATGCTTCCCTTAGATCTTCCGAGGTTCCATTGGAGGTTGATTGAGACGCATCAGGCACAGTAAATTTGTAAACGTCGAAACCCAATGAAAACAACGCTACGTTATTTTCCAAAATAGAAGTAGTAAGTAAGCTTGTCATTAAGTGGAGCACTACCTTGTCATTCGTGCCTTCAACTGGAAACTCCACGATTTTTATGTCATTTGAAGTTATGGCACGTAAGCTTGGTACAAGGTGAAGTAACTTAAGTACAGTTCCTCGATTCAAGATCAGATTATCTATTGGTTCTAAGCTCTCAATTATCACCTTATGAGTGCAGTTCGTAGTCAAGATTGACTTTGACACACTTTCCTTTGATGTTTGGGGACGTCTGTCAGCCACAAGCCTTTCGCCTTTCTTCGATTGTTATCCAAAGACTCGACGGCAGTACATCTGTTCACTGTCCCATGGGAATCATTTTTGTTTACTAATTTGTTGCTTTGACTTGAGCTCGACCGAAACCTCCCCGGTATATCAGATTGAGAATTGGCTAAGCATTGTTTTCTCTTCTCATCCATTGTGAGGAACACTGGGCTGATTACAGGGGGAGGCAGAGAATTATTGCTATCCCATACTTCAATAATTTCGCAAGATCTTTCATGCGACCCACATTTTGTGGCGGGATTTCTGCAATCGTCCTTATCAATGCGAGGTTGAATTATCGCAGGTTTGTCCAACATTGTTTTTTCCATCAGCTGTACAGGCTTCTCCTTACATTGAAGAGGTGCCTTACTTTGGTGCTCACCCATATTGTGTGGCAAGTCAACGCCTATTGAAACGGCAGCTTCCGGCTCCACGTGTTCTGGTTCGTCATAAGTTGACAGGTCTAGTAGTTCCATTGCGATGTCCGTGGTTGTTGTAATACTCTTAGTTTGAGGCTGTTTAACAGGTATTGAGTTTACACTTTTTCCTTGCATTTGGGCTTGGTTTATAGGTGGGGCAGGGCCTATGGATGTCTTGACCAAATCAGTAGGCACTATCTGGACCAATTTAATGTTCCGCAGGAACTTCTGCGCTCCATTTAAAGCATTATTTTTCTTTGCTTTTTGATTTTTTGATTTCTTACTGGTTATTTTTACAGCAAGTTTCGATTTCGGTGGCGTTATCGCAGATTTTCCCGAGGCATGTGGCCCTCCAGTAAAAATTGGAAAAACATTAGATTGCCCCACTGTGGAGGGAATTACTCTAACTTTTGAAGTTGGTTCCATTTGTAGGGTGACTCCTGAGGTTGAAGCCGTTTGAGGGTCTTGGCAGGATTTGTTGGCGGCACATCTGGCCTGCTCAAAGGCTGTGTGGAAGGACAAGTCTGCCACATTTGGTGCAAACGAGATTACCGAAGAGCAGGGACCATTCATCGTCGGAGGCTCTAAGGCATTATATCCAACGTCTAATGAAGCTGCAACACCCTTCGTAAGTACTATTGAAGGCTCTTCTCCTACCAGAGTAATCAGTGTTGGGATTGAAGACTGAAGACATTGTTGTTCTTTTACAATCGAGGCCTCAGCTTGAATATGCCGGTGTTTTACTGACTTGTTGTGTTCTTGGTCAGCTTGGGGTCTGGGCTTAGCACTAGTTTGCTCCCCATCAGGAATGGCATACTCAGAGGACCTTTGCCGAAGTGACTGATTCGTTTCGTATTTAAATAGGGCAAGTGTCTCTCGGGCAACTTCCGCGAACAGCCTTTTATCGGATGAATCGCTTTTTCTACTCTCACTTAATAGATTAAAAGCTGCATCCAATCTTTTAATGCTCTCGTGTTGCTCCACATAGGAGCGATCACAAGTTTTTTCCAGTTGAATCAGTTTGGAGTTCATCATCGCCACAACAGTTGTTAGATCTTTAGTTGCCTCGTGTATATTCTCATAGAGTTTCATAAAAGGGGCCAATGAAATCGACTAGGATGTCATTAAAAGGGCTTGCAATTCAGTCGAGGACAACACAGCCGGTATTTCAGCTCTTGTAGTTTTTCCGTTGTGCTTCAGGGATCTGCCAAAATAGTACTCCTTGTCACGGCGAATTTTGGGGAACGGGGTTCCATCAATGAAGAGTCCATAGAGTCGCTGAGTGAGGAGTGCTCGTTACAGTATGTTTCGTCGATAACCCCATTTGCCTTCCTGTTTAAGGTGGCATGTCTCTTTTGGGAGGTCAAATGAATGTCAGAAGTCTCATGCTGCGACTCCCCATTTGGCAAGTGATCAAATGTCTTTAGCCGTTTGTAGCAAACCTCCGACCATATATCGCTCGTTGCCCCCAACAATTGCCTATTATTTCATTTTAAGGCTGTTTTAGCCTTAATGTCCACAGGCAACCTCTGCTCTAAGGCTTGCTTTTTAGAGCATGCTTTGTTCAAGAGCACTAGGTTCTGTAGAATGTTATTCACAACTCCCAGTGAGTCTCTTCTAGCAGCATTCATATGGCTCACATCCGGCTCGATCAGATTATCAAGCTTCAAGCTCTGATCAGAACGTTGCCTTCCTATATTTACAATACTTTGCTGGTGACTGGAATCATTAGCATTAGCTTCATGAGTTTCACTAGAGGACCCAGTGTCCAATTTAGCCCTGACACACACTGGAGAGCTTGCAGTGAACAGAACGTCTGCCTCCTTTGCGATGAGCGTAGAATCCTCGCAGGCCAGGCTAGGGAAAGAACAATCGTTTATACATGACACTAGGGTCTGTAGTCCCACTGGGTTACAGTCTTTCAACAAAGCTGATTCTTTTCCTGCACGGTGACCTCCACCAGGGGGAGCCTCTCCCTCTGCCTCTGTACAGGAGCCTTGTTCAACCTCACGCTCAGATGTGCCCCGTCCGTGCTGAGGCGAACTCCTCCTCCCCCTCCCACCGCAGTCCGGCCCCTCTGAGACAGCGTCCACGGGAACGCCGGTGCCCGCAACCGTCAACGCCGAAGCGGGCGCGCCGCCGCCACACGCCGGCAACCCAGCCTCAGCAACAGCTGGAGCCTCGAGGCAAGGCACCGGCGAATAGACGCCGGGCTCGGCACCCACACCAGCCGCGCACTGCGCGTCACCACCTGGGACGACACCGGCCTCCTCAGCAGCGCCAGCAGGTATGCGAGTTTCGTCCCGCAAATTAGCGGGTTCAGTTATTACCCTTGATACACTAGATGGTTCAAATACTGTGTCGCACAAAGTGTGTGTGTGTATATGGTTAGCAGCTTCAAGGTCAGGGTCCTGTTCATGATTTAGATCTGAATTGCAGTCGACCATGTCAGAAGAGCATGTATGATAGCGACTTACTTTCTGCATGAGTGGGACACGCTGTACAGCAGTGTCCTCTATTATGCCGGCACAGTCCCGTCGCCTCTGGGCTCGAGTCCTCAATACTGGGGACGGCGTCGCCGCCATTATTCGCCAACCGGCCACTTGCCAAACAGCGTCCTCAGCCCTTTCCACCTCAGAGCTTCACGCCGCAAGGGTCACAGAGGCGGCCTTAAGTAGTCAGCTGACCAGCACTTGTTAAAGGCACACGCACCTCTACCCTTTTCTCTGGGCTTCTCCGGGTTCTATGGAAGTAAATGGAGTTGAATTGAAAGACTTTCTGCTTTTCTGCTTCCTGCTTCCTTTTCCACTCGCCACAGCCAAACAGCGTCCTCAGCCCTTTCCACCTTCAAAGTTACAAAAAAAAAATGTAAATGCCAATATACACAAAAACTTTGAAACGTTACATGGAGCTGTCCAGTGCTGTAATTTCAGCACTGGACAGCTCCATGTAACGTTTCGAGGTTTTAGTGTATATTGGGGGGGGGGGGGTTCTTCCCCTATGCCCCCATACCTCCATACCCCCCTCCCACCCCCAACCCTAACCCAAGCCCCAACCCTAACCCTAACCCATGTCGACGACACTTTTGAATTTTTTTCAAAGAAATTGTCATTCGAAAAAATGGCATTTTGACCAAAAACATTCTAAAGTTTGCCATTCTAAACTTTTACGTTCGAAAAAATGACAGGTCACCAAGTAGAATAGGTAGCAGCATGGTGTGGAGGGAGGAGTAGGAGTATGGCAATGTGGAGATAGGCAGGAATGGATCAGTAGGGGCATAGGAAGGTAATGGCTTCCCTACTGTTCAGTCAGAGCGTTGGTGGCTACTAACACATTTTAAGAAATAGGCAGTAAGCAGGTAGCGACCAGCAATTATTAAAAATAAGGCAGCACTAGAGAACAACAATTATTAAGAATAATGCATCAAGGCTGCCAGCAATCAACATCAAGGCTGGTAGTGAAAGTCAATTATTGAAAATAAGGCAGCAAGACTGGTAGCAACCAACAATAATACAAAATAAATTAGCTCGGCCCGTATCAACCCACAATCATAAAGACTAGTAGCGAGCTATGTGCGATACCTATTGGATGCAAGGCTAACCACTAGTGCAGAATTGTTCATGGGTAATTAATGCAGGGTACCCAGAAGAAAAGTTGAAGAAAATATAAAGGAAACCTTAATACATTGCTGGTGTACACTTATATGATATGAGTTCTTATAGATAACACATTTCCACACCTTTCGAAACAGAGATGCAGCAGTATCTAATACTGTCAAGCATAAGAAGTATCTAATACTGTCAAGCATAACCTTATTCCATTGCAAAACCTTACCAGTTTGTAAGTCCACGATGCGCCTTCCAACACCCTGATGCCTCCGATCCGAGTCACAGGTTTAAAGTGGCTAGTGTGTCCATTAATGGCCAGTTAATACCACTATGGCAGTGCCTGGCAAGTGCCTTTCTCATGTCTACACAAAAGCCCAAACTATTGGCATTGCCAATGCTTGTGCTTTATGCTGCATATGCTGATGACCCCTTTGTTATCCATCCAATTTTTTTTTCCACTAATGTATAATGTTACCAGTCATCCACATGAAAGCAGTGCAGAGAGAGTACATTTCAATAATAGACGATCGCTAACTAATATATAAACCCATCACACTTTGAAACCTTTGTAAAATGTCGGTGCACGATGGGGTTCAGCCACAATCACCAAGAAAGACCTAAATATACATTCAAACATTGAACCATCCGGCAGCTCTCATTCTGTCGAGAAACATTAAGCTTTCTCAATCTTTAAATGCATTGTGTAGAAACGGGAGCCAAGTAGCGTAAAAGTGTCCAGTCGTGTTACGTACACCATGTGTCATTTTTTTCCATCACCAGTAAGTGACATACTCTCACAAACCACAGCCTCTCTTCTTTGCTTTGCTTACAAAGGACTTAATTTCTTGATTCGTTTCTATTCTGTAACTTGTTTGATTCACCAGTGTATAGTGCTCTGATCCTTTGTAAAACGGTATCACTACTTAAGATTAATAAAGTAACAAATAAATAATTATATTACCGGGCATGCGGTAGCGGGCCTGTAGTTATGGTGAAGTTGCTCAACTCATAGAAAGAGCACATTTTGGGCGGCTTATAAATATGTCGACCGTGGACGAATCCTCACCAAACTTTGCCAAACAAAAGTATATGGCCCTGTCAGAATGATTTTACAAAGATTGGGGCAATTTTGTCTAGGGGGGTTATACGGGATTCACAAAATGTGTGGAAATCCTTGTAGATGCTATGGAAACACATTTTTGCTCGCACCTACAGCCCAAACTGCTGGATTGATGTTTGCCAAATTTGCGCCAGCAGCGGCGGTGGCTTGGTCCCTAAAGCGTGCTTTTGTAAATTTGGTATAAATCCATCTGGTAGGTTATTTTTTAAAGGCACAAAAAGTAGGTAAATATAAATTAGTAATATCTGGTCCGGTCTGTGGGCTAATTTCCTTATTCGGAGTCTGCAGATGCCTCTGGACAATCAGAGAGCAGCGTGATGTTCGCAGACATCATACGTGCTCGCTGATTGGTCAATTAAAAACGTGAGCTGGATCAAAACTTTTGAAATGGACACCATGTTGGATTCACGAACAGCACCCATAGTCTGTATTACAAAACACAACATTGCATAACATTGCACTTGTCTAACTAGTGAAACTATCTCTGGGGAGGGGTGATGAGGATTAGATGGGTTATGGCCATTAAAAGCCAAATATCGGGTGTGTTTTCTTCTATGAAGTCCACGAACATTACAGATGTTCAGGGGCATCCATGCATATTTCTGCACCGCAAAGTTGGTGAAAAGCAGTTTCTGGATCTCTTATAAATTTGGCGCCACTCAATGAAACTAAATGAAATTCTTATATATAATTTAAAACCTGACCCTGAATGGTTCTGCAAATTTTGGTGCTGTTTTGCCAAGAGGAGGGCAAGATTAGAGGGGCGGCCCCAAAATATTTGAAAGGCTTATAAATGTGGTGCCGTTTGACAAATCGGCACAACAGTTTGCAAAATGATTTTAGACCCAGGTTTGAATGTTTCTGCGAAGTTTGGTGGAATTTTGTCAAGAGGGGGCCTAATTACAGGGGGTTCTCAACATTTTGAGATGGCTTATAACTTTGTTGCTCTTTGACAAATCTGCACAAATGTTTTCAGAAAGATTATAGACCTAACCCTGAATGTTTGTGCAAAGTCTCAACAGATTTTCACAAGTGGGGACTAAGTTATATGACTACATTTTGTATGTACATTTTGACACTTTTCAAAAAATAAAACATCGCCGGATTTGCAGCAAACACGTGCAAGGAGCATTGGCAAGATCCCGAAAACATGATTTTGGAAATGTGGCTGTGTTTTATTTTTTTAAAAGTGTCATAATGTAGTTATAAAAAATAGTGATATATCTTTGGTGACTGAGTTATAGCCTGTGGCCATGGGCAGTGGCCAGATGATCCTATTCATGGCCAAAGGCCATGACCCTGGACAATCTGGCTACTGTCCATGACCACGAGGGACCGGCAATGGGGTCAAAGTGGGCATGGCCACCAGGCACTGGCTATGTGGTAGAGCCTTTAAAAATCGTGATAGGTTTAAATGGGAAACAAAATTCTGCTTGCGGGTGCAGCCCGAAGTGCTGCACAGGATTGCAGCAAACTTGCTCGAGGAACATCAGCAAGGACCTGAAAGCATGGTTTTGCAAATCTATCCTGTGTTTTACTTTTTTGAAAGTGTCAAAAAGTAAGTACAATAAATAGTGATATAACTTTGCTGCTTGGGCAGTGGGCCTGGCCCTCGGCAAGGACAAATGTCAACTCGGATTTGCTTATTAGGGAATGCAGAGTGGCCAAAGCGCATGCCCCATGGATTGTGGAGACTTGCTATTGCTGCAAGCCATGAGCACTGGACATTGGTCATATTATGAGGGTATCGAGGACATTGAACTAGGATGCAGGATAAGTGCAGTGGATAACGGGGGTGGTTTGGTGGGGCTGGCGTCATGGTCGAGTCTCATGCCCCAGGCAATTCAACCCTGACTTGCATCCCCAGCATGCGCTGCTGATAATGACACACATCAGTATGCGTTGCAATAAATATGTATTCTAAATGAGGTTTAGAGCTCTTTCATATAGGTTAGAAGAGTAATTATTAATAACTTATATACAGAGATGTACAATTATGAAACATTTTCACTCATAACAACCTATAAAATTCACAGAAAAACATTGTTAAAAGTATGCTATGGTTAATGCACTAATAAAACCTATGAAATTCAATGAAAAATGTTGTTAAAGGGATGTTATGGTTAAGTTACACTAATAAAAACCTATGAAATTCAGTAAAAGAAACGTTAAAAAAAACGTTTATGGGACGTAATGTTTCAAGTAAAACCGAAACCCCCCAGAAATGTGCCAGTTATGGTAAGTTAAGCAACCATAACTCCTGCCACTACCGCACACTGCTAAGACTAACACCCAGAACATCAAAGATGACATCACAAATGTAATTGATGACATCACATATGAAATTAATTTTGAGGAAAAGTCCTTACCAAGGGTTGTGTTCATAATGTTGGTAACGAGATGTCAGGGGTAATCGGGAGACCTATCATGAACTACTTAATGTATTAAGGAATGTTCTCATCTAAACAAACATACATTGCAGTGTTGTTGTTAATAGAGGAACCTAATCATACACACACATAGGCAATGGCTGTAGCATGCACCATAGAAGTACAATACTTTTTATCTGGTATTTTTGGATAGTAAAATAATTAATGCTACCTCATCAGAGTTTTGACTAATGTCAAACATTGAATAAATTGCTAACAATTCAAGACTTACTACACACTTGTGTTATTACTAATAATACATATGAAAACCCACAATGCATACAAATCATAGGCACATACAGGGAAACTAAAGTAAGGAAGAAAGAAATAATCTCACCGGAAAATGTCCATAACATTAAAGTTCTCATCTTCATATATACACATTAATTGTGTGGTTGAGGCCTGCTTATTGCCCCATGTATGTGCACCAGGAGCTGAGACTAAACCCTAAGGAAAGTATTGCATATGTAGTACATACTACATATGTCAGTGAACAAAAACAAGTGGCTTAGATATGTGATGTCATCAATGGCATTTGTGATGTCATTTTTGATGTCCTGGGTGTTCGTTTTAGCAGTACACGGTGGTATAGTTGCTTAGCTTACCATAACTGGTGAATTTCTGGAGGTTTCCAGTTTCACTAGTAACCATAACATCCCTTTAACAACATTTGTTTTCACTGAATATATATATATATATATTGCCTGCGGTAGCGGCCATGTAGTTATGGTTAAATTGCGCATCTCATAGGAAGAGCACTTTTTTGAACGGCTTATAACTTCGTTCCCCCAGGATGAATCCTCACCAAACTTTGCAAAAAAACATATGTGAGCCACTCTTTATTTTTATCCCATACACATGGGAAAAAACTTTGCTGACACCTACAGCACAAACAGCTGGACGGATTTGGTCCCGAAAGCGTGCTTTTGTAAATTTGGTGTAAATCCGTCCAGTCGTTTTTTTTTTTGAATGACCAAAACGTGAGGCAAACAAATGAGTGATATTTATGTCCGCACCGCAGACTCACTTCCCTGTTCGATCTGCGGACTGGCCTCCGATTGGCTGTACTGTCCGCAGACTCGCCTTCGATTGGCCAGAAAATTTGCTGACTTTTGCATGGTCCACGGACATCGGGACGCGCTCGCTGATTGGCTGGTTGAAAAACATGAAATGCATCGGTTTTCCTGAATCGCCTGCCATCCTGGATTCGCTGACTTTTTTGGGGTCCGCGGACAGCGCAGTGAAAACATTTTTTTAAAAGCAGCATTTGACTTGTCAAACTCAACAAACAATCTCTGGGGATGTGGGGGCGGGGGAATGAGGATTGGATATGGCCATAAGAAGCCAAAAAACGGGTTGTTTCACCCCTGAAAGTCAGCAAACACGTCAGATGTCCTGGGGCAGTGCTGTGGTTTTAGCGGACACTTCAGATGTCCTAGGACATCTGTACCTATTTCTGCATTACAGGGTTGGGAAAAAGCAGTTTTTGGATGGCTTATAACTTTTGCGCCATCCAATGAAACTGCATGTAATTTTGCAATTTTATTCTAGAACTGATCCCGAATGCTTTTACAAAGTTTTGTGGGATTCTGTCAAGAGGGAGCAAAATTAGAGGGGGGGTGGTCACAAAATATTATAAAGGCATATAAATGTGGTGTCACTTGATGAATCTGTACAACTTTTGGCAAAACGATTTTGGATCTAGATATAAATGGTTTTCTAAAGTTTAGTGGGATTTTCTCAAGAGGGTGTGAAATTAGAGGGGGGGTTTTAACATTTTTAGATGGCTTATAACTTTGTTACTATTTGACGAATGTGGACAAACGTTTTGAGAAAGATTATAGACCCAACCTTCAATGTTTGTGTAAAGTCTGAATGGATTTTGTCATGTGGGGGCTAAGTTATGACTATTGTATGTACATACATTTTGACACTTTTAAAACATAAAACATGGGCGGATTTCGAGCAAACTCGTGAGGAGCATTGGCAAGGACATTAAAGCATGGTTTTGCAAATGTGCCCGTGTTTTATTTTTTTACAAGTGTAATAATGTAGGTACAAAATATAGTCATATGACTTTGGTGACTGAGGTAAAGAATGTGGCTGTGGGCAGTAGCCAGATTGTCTGGGTCATGGCATAAGGTCATGACGCAGACAATCTGGCTACGGCCACTAGGGACGAAAAATGGTGTTAAAGTGGCTATGTCTACCTGGGACCGGCTATGTGGTAAAGTTATTCGAAGGTAGGATAGGTTTGAAAGGGAAAAAAAAGTGCTTGTGGTAATATGTTCATAGGGTTTTGCAGGGTGAAATGGCAAGGGAAGAGGGGCTGTGTGTACAGAGCCCCGCCTTCTCTTTCCATTTTTTTGCCAACATTACATTCACAAACCCTTGTATGAAAAGTAAATGCACATGTGATGTCATCAATGATATTTGTGATGTCATCTTTGATGTCCTGGGTGTTAGTCTTAGCAGTGCATGGTGGTGGCGTGAGTTATGGTTGCTTAGCTTTCCATAACTGGCAAATTTCTGGGGGTTTTCGATTTTACTTGTAACCATAACGTCCTTTTAACAATGTGTTTTTACTGAATTTCATAGGTTTTTTTTTAGTGCAACTTAACCATAACGTCCCTTTTAACAACGTTTTTTCATTGAATATATATACAAATATTACACGGCCCACAGTAGTGGCCGTGTAGTTATGCTTAAATTGCTAATCCCATAGGAAGAGCACTTTTTGGGCGACTTATAACTTTGCTCCCCCTGGACGAATCCTCACCAAACTTCGCAAAAAAGTATATGGCTCACTCTGAATTGTCTTACAAAGTTTAGTGAGGTTTGGTCCAGGGGGGGCAAAGTTACAGTGGGGTCCCAAAATGTCTTTTATTCCCATAGAGTGAATGGGGAAAAAACTTTGCTCACGCCTACAGCTCAAACCACTGGACGGATTTTCACCAAATTTGCGGCAAGAGCAGCGGCTTGGTCCCGAAAGCGTGCTTTTGTAGATTTGGTGGAAACCCGTCCAGTATTTATTTTTAAAACGACCAAAAAGTAGGTCTAACAAAATTCATGATATATATGTCCGCTCCGCGGACACATTTCCCTGTTCGCTCCGCGGACAGGGCACTGATAGGCTAAACGGCTTGTGTCATGTCCGCGGACATGCAACGTGTTCACTGATTGGTTGCTGTGAAGCGTGCGGTTCGTCAGATTTTGGAAACGCCCGCCGTCTTGGATTTGCGGACATTGCGGTAAAAACATATTAAAAAACACAACATTGCACTTGTCAAATTCATCAAATAATCTCTGGGGAGGTGAGGGGTGATGAGGATGGGATGGAATATGTCTGCAAGAAGCAAAAAACTGGTGTTTTTCGCCGCGAAAGTCCGCAAACAGATCGGATGTTCGCGAACAGTCCTGTGAAAGTTGGCGGGCACCTCTGCATTACTGGTTTGGTGAAAAGCAGTTCTTGGATAGCTTATAACTTTGGCGCCACTTAATGGAACTGCATGTAAATTAGCAATTATATTCCTGACCTAATCCCAAATGAGTTTGCAAAGATTGGTGAGATTCTGTCAAGAGGGGGCAAAATTAGAGGGGGGACCCAAAATAAAGTAAAGGCTTATAAATGAGGTGCCATTTGACGAATATACACTTAATTTGATCCTGTGTCTTAGTGGTTTCCTGTCAATTGAAGGCAATACTGGCATTTTAGGGAGGCCTATGGTGTGGTGGCAGCACCAGGCTCAGATAGCATACATGCAAATATTATCAATCCCATTTGGGAGACCTTAGGCCAGTCCTGGTTTTAACTTTGCATTCTGGGGAAATCCAACACTATAAGTCCCAGACTGAAAAGTTAAGATCTCCCAAATGGAATGGATAATGTTTGCATGTATGAGATAGGCTTCCCCAACCTGCCGGGTATGACTAGAAAGAAATGGCCATTGGGGGCTATCAAATAATGCATCGAGATTGCATTCTGAAGCCTGCGGTCCTTGCATTTAATGAATTCCTTTGCACCATGCATGGGAGTTCTGAAAGGAGCCAGAAAGATGGCAGGCTAGTGACTGAGGGAAGTATAACATACAGGAAAAGAAAGCCTTGCAATCAGGAACTCACAGAAAATACCCCATGCAAAAGAAATTGGGGCATGTGGGATGTTCTGACCCACTGGCTCTGCCCTGCAACATCACTGTGTGCTGCTTTCATCAAAAACAACAGAATGGCCGCCACAAAACGCGCTAGAAATCCCTGAGAAGTACGCAGGAAAACCATTTTTGCCTATGCCAGTGGTAAAACAGGAGACCACACTGCCAAAACCTGGCATTGGGCTGCCCACAGAGTGAAATAGAACTGCTTGAAAAGGCAGTGCTGCATTGCCAGGAAAATCCAGAAGTGTTTAAAATCCGTTTTTCATTGGCTGTTGAAAGTGCAAAATCATGGCTCCCAAACAGCAGAGAAGATCCAACATCCTTGTGGGGTGTTCACCATCACCTTATTCAAGGAATCCCCATAAGCACAATGTCAAGAGAAACACCTTTCATCGTAAAAAAATCCACATTCAAAAGGTGCTTGCATGGGAAAAATATGTCAGATATGGGCGCAATACGGCTGCTCGCCTGCGTCCTAGCTGTCATTACTTATACTGTCAGTTTAAAACTTGTGTCTTAAAATCAAATTGTAGAAAAGAAGAGACTTTCCATCAATAGCAATATGGGTCGCTATAATTCAATTTCTATGTTTTAAAAAGACTGGAATGAAGAGATTTGTGTGTATATTTGTAGAAAATGTAAATTGTATTTTAGAAAAGCCCATTTTTAAACAGTGTTTTAAAGTGAACTCATGTCAGCCACACTGGACTTCAGACATTCCACAGCTGCTCCCAAACAAAGGAATCTTCCTCCTGCTCTCTGCCAGGAACTGGCATTGGGTTGGTAATGGAAGTGGGAGGAGATTTTGGCCTGTTGCTCTGAGTAGGGACAAAAGGCTACCTTGACTGAAAGGAAATGCACATTCGGGCGTCAACAGAAACCAACTGCTAAGGAAGAGAGGCTCAGGTTGCTCTGGCCCAGCCAAACCTTGGAGGCGGAGATAGACTGATATGTTTATCTGAAATTCCAAGGAAATATCTCTTTGGAAAAAGACTCATAGAAAACTGTGTAAAATTTGGAAAAATCTGTATTTTATAGCTTTTTAATATAAAAATGCTGCTCGCAGTTTGAGACTACTCTGAACCCTGTGTGATATTCAGAGACCGGACTACTAAAATGTTGATATTGTAGCAATTGTGATAATGCTAGGAATATGAAAATTTACAGGATGATGCCCAGATGTCATGTATGTGGAAAAATGTGTAACGATCTGACACTGGGTAACCAACCAAAAGCGCAAAAAACTGTCCGTTTGGAACCAAAACTCTCAAGAAGAAACTCTGAATTCAGTTTCCTATCTGGCAGTCATTCACTCCTCATTGCTAGTGTCTACCTGGAACTATCCAAAGAGGCTCCCACTAGTTTTGAATCCCATTTAGAGAATTAGATCAATTTTTAGCATTTTTCCCATTCATTTAAATCATATTCCAAAAGCATTTGACTTGTTTTGAAATCTTCCTGTTTCTCTCTAAGCTTGCTGGGGGAATTGGGATTGAAACTGCATTTGTAAAGTGTTTATTCCTGAAACCTGTTTTCTCTCCTTCCATTTCTATATTGCATATTAGGGGGGATTGAGTAGTATCAGGGGAAAAGAGTGATTACAATGCATTTGTTTGAACACACAGAAGTATTGTTTCTGTGCTGCATTCATTTCCTATCATTGCATTTGACTGAACCCACACAAAGTTTTATTCTATGCTACATTATTCTTCTCATCCATACTCCTATTGATTAAAGAGATTGTTGATTGTAATATCACCCATTGGTGATCATTGTATAAATATTAATGGTGTGACATCTATATATTGTTCAAATTCTTAAAATAAATCTTTTAACTTTGCAAAACAACCTTCTTCTTGGTTCAGTGAGACCGGGGGGGGGATTCAAAGAGAGGGGCGTGATATAAGGGTACATCATTCAGAAATAAAAAAACTTTAGACATAAAAATATATAATGAAGGGTTCAAGCTGGGAATCTCACGCTAGGCATTGACTTAGGTGGAGTGCTGGGTTGAAACCACTTACAGGCAAAAAACGGGGCTGGACAAGAGAAGCCCTAAAAGTGTGCCTAATGAGGAGTGTGCACCCTGGCAGGTGGTTTTGCACTGCCAATGGGCAGCCAAAGAATTTTTCTGTGTGGAGTCCTCTTCTTCTATGAACAAAGTCAATCAAATGTAGATACCGGTGTAGGAGTGCACTTATTATTATATCAAAGCTCGGAGTTACATGGTTTTGTGCCTTCAAGATTGCACATTTTTCCCTTAAGAGATTGATATTGACTCAATTATGTGATTATTTTGTTAACCCTTTCCATCTCCGCACCCTGCATATCCTTTCCCTTTCATCGCTCTTTTACTAACTCTCCCTTCTTTTTGCCTACATTTTGGCCACAAAAATATAGTTTTAACCTACAATCACAAAAATATGTTCCTGATGCTGAACTTTGCTGCAGGCCTCCCTGCTTGATGTATTTAGGAAAAATCGTTCATTTTGTCCTATAACCACTATAGTCACTAAAAGAGAACCCTTCGGCCACCCTTACCTGTTTGTGCAGTTGGGCATCAAAAATGAACTTTTGTGATTGTAAAGTGTGATTACAGTTTCGGTGCCATAGGCAACCGCATTGGTTTTGCCGCATTTATTGCCAACACATTTGCTGCAGAGAATAGCGATTAAAAGGGGGCCAGAAAGCCGACTTTGTAGTTATCATGTGGTTGTAATGCAAGCATCATTTTTTGGAGAGGTGCAGTACCACTGCTAACATACAGAATACACAAATAATGCCATACAGAGGTCGTTGTAAGAAATTTGATGTTGTCAGTGGTACGGCACCTCTCTGACAAATAATGCTTGTAATGAGGTGCAGTACCAGTGAACATACAGAGGTCCTCTCAGATTTCTTATGAGGACCTCTGCATGTTGTCAGTGGTACTGCACCTCTCCAAAAAATAATGCTTGCAATGCAATGTAATACAAGCATTTTTATTTGGAGAGTTGCAGTACCACTCACAACATACAGAGATCCTCTCAGATTTCTTCTGAGGACCTCTGTATGTTGTCAGTGGTACTGTACTGTTCCAAATAATTGCTGTAATGCAATGTAATGCATATCTGCTTATGTTTTCATTGTTGGAAAAAGGTTTGTGCTCTGAGGGCCTGATTCATGGAAATGTGCACAGAAATCCTGCAAGAGCTGCATGCAGAGAAGGACACTGCATGAGCCTGCGCGCAGAAGCGCCCCGTCTATTCATGGAATTGTTCGCACAAAGTAACCATATTCGCAAGTCGTGGCGGTATTGCCGCCAATAGACCCACACGCAAAGCAAAAGCTGCCAGATCAGCTACCTTTATGTGCTCATCTAGGCGGAAATACACACACCCTTCAAACAGTTTGTGGGGTCCCTCGTAAGCAGAACTGTTCTTGGCACCCTGACAACCTGCGTATGACAAATCGTAACTCTGTCTAAACTTGAAGAATCTGCATAAGAACCCCTGTAAACCTTTCCTGCACCCCGCTACACTGCTTATGTGCACCCCCAAGTTAAATCAGAACCCCCGGTTGAGTACACGCACCCCGAAATCTGACATGCAACCCCACCTCTGCGAATCCTACACGCAAGTGTACTTACGCCTGCCTTCGGGGGGCAGATCGTCTGGAGGACTTGTGTGGCCATTTTCCCGGGCAAGAGGTTGCGCGAACGAATTCATGAATACGTCTCGTGTCATGCAATAGTGGGTGTGCGAGGGACTGCCTGCAGGCCGTGCCTCAGAATGTTCACTTTTTCGCAGGTTCTTTTCCATTTTTGCTGTTCCACCCTCTTCCCAGCCCTATGCGCAAGCCAGGGTCATGCTCTGCGTGGAGTCTCAGGCTAGGCCCTCGACGGCTCGAACAGAAGTGCTGAGTCAGCACAAACTCAACACATGTCCAGGAAAAGTACTGCGCATTCGATTCCATTAATCGACAAAGGATTTGCGTGCAGTTGCGCGTGCACGTACCCTATTTTCTGTGCAGATAATTCCATGAATCAGGCCTTGAGTGTGTTATGTATGCCGTTCATGCAGGGATAGAAATTAAAAATAGAATCACTGAGTCATGAATAACCTGGATATACATTGTGCATTCCTCTGCTCCCGATCGAAACATGATTGATGCGTGTTTCAAAGCACATCCCGTTTCTGAATTTGGGATGCACTTTGAAATGGGTAGAAATGCCCTTTGTCCGACTACTTTGTACAATTGCATAAAATGTGAGAAAAAGGGTGTCAGAATGTGTTAATCTATGACTATGAAGAAATGTCAGATTTCCTTTGAGGACACCTGCACCGGGCAGAAATTGAGCCCCATTAAGAGCAAAACTACAAGATTGGACAACTACGACCAGGCTGTAATTATACATGCAACCACCAGATGTACTCCCCACGTGCGCTGTTTCTCCTTTTCCCCATTGTGCTTCCCTTCTTCCCCCTTTGTGCTATCCCTCCTCACCCCTTGCACTGTTGCTCCATCCCCTTTGCAATGTCGTCCTGTCCGCTTTGCAGTCGCTCCTTCCACTGTGCGCTGTCACTCCCTGCCTCATGCACTGTTGTTTCTTCCCCATTGCGCTGTCGTTCCCTCCCCATTGCGCTGTCGTTCCCTCCCCCATTGTGCTTCCTTCCTTCCCCCATTGCACTGTCACTCCTTCCCCATTGCTCTGTCCCTCCCCCTTGCACTGTCACTCCCCTCTTGAGCTGTCACTCCTTCACCCTTGCTCTGTCGCTCCTTCCCCTTGCGCTGTCGCTCCTTCCACCCTTGTGCTGTTGCTCCACCCCCTTGCTCTGTCACTCCTTCACCCTTGCTCTGTCGCTCCTTCACCCTTGGCCCTGTCAATCCTTCACATCTTACTGTGTCGCTCCTTCCCCTCTTACTCTGTCGCTCCTTCCCCTCTTACTCTGTCACTACTTCCCCCTTGCTCTGTCGTTCATTCCCCCTTGCTCTGTCACTCATACCTCACGCTGTCGCTCCTTCCCCCTTGCGTCGTTCTTCCTTCCCTCCTTGCACTGTCGCTCCTTCCCCCTGATGCTGTCCCTTTTCCCTTATGCTGTCACTCTTTCCCCCACATTTGCACTGCCACTCCTTCCTTCAAATGTTCTAAAATGCTCCTGTGTATTGTTGCTGGCCTAGCTTTCATTGATTGGATTTCTTTATTCTCGCTCATGTTGCTATTTATTTCTTATTCCACCTCCCAAAGTGCTTTCCTCACCCCCCTGGCACTGCTCTTCATTCCCTCCCTTACTGTCATGTCTTCTGTCATTTCCTCTTCCCTGTGCTGTCAATCCTCATTCCTTCCCTCCATGCTAAATGTAAAATGCAATAAACAAATACAAACGTGAACACTTTTTGCATTGCTTGTTTTGAATGAGGTGTAAAATGCAAAGAATGGTTAAAAAGGCAGAGACAAGCTTCGCCTCTGTTTTTTAACATCTCTGGCATTTTGTAACAGGTATCCTAGAAGTAGTAGGGGCACACAACATTAAATCTGCTCTACGCCTTTCCACACTTTGTGCATAGAAATTGCAAGCACCTCCACCTGTATCAAATTTTGAAGTGTGCAGATGCTTTGATTCACGGTCGATTGCACCAGCTTTTTACACCTGTTCTCCTAATCTGTCTTCCTCTTCTGTCATTTCCCCTTCACTTTCCTCCTTTGCTTCCCTTTCTGATTCTGATACGTATCTATTCTTGACTGGGGCCCACCCTGTGGCTCCCCTCTGGATCCTATTCCCTCTGCTCTGATCCCCTCTAGCTATCTTCCGTTGATTCCTTATCTTACTGTTATAATCAATTGCTCACTTGAATCTGCTATCTTCCCATCCTCTCCTAAAAATGCTGTTATTCCATTTCTTAAGAAGCCTGCTTTGGACCCTTCTCTTTCCTCAAATTTCCGTCCTATTTCTTTGCTTCCTTTTCTGTCTAAATTTCTTGAGCGAGTTGTGTATGCTCAAGTCTCTTTCTTTCTACATCTCCATTCTCCTCTTTCTCCTTTGCAATCTGTTTTTCTTCCTGCTCACTCTACTGAATCGGCTCTATTGCACGTTTCTAACTCACTACTTTCTGCTAGGCATGACAAACAATCTTCTATTCTTATTCTAGTTGATCTTTCCGCAGCATTCAATACTATTGATCACACTATTTGCTTTCTTCTCTTTCAACTCTTGGTTTATCGGGATCTGTGCTCAAGTGGTTTCATTCCTATGTTTCGGGCCACAATTATTCTGTTGCTTGGGCAGGTCAGTTATCTTCCTCTTACCTGCTCCTTTATGGAGTAGCACAAGGTTATGTTCTTGGTCCTCTTCCTTTTCCTTTATTTACTACTTTCCTCTATCTGATCTTATTTCCTCATTTAATCTGCCTTGCCATTTCTATCCTGACAATTCACAAATCTTTTTTTCTTTCTTAACATTTTCTCTTTCTCTTCATAGCACTGTATCTTCTTGTCTGATTGCGCTCAGGTCCTGGATGGCCCCTCGATTTCTTTATCTCATCCCCTCTAAAATGGAGGTCTTTTCTTTCCATCTTCTTCTCCTTCCCCTGCCCCTCTCTCTCTCTCCACTCTGGTCTGCCCCCTCACCCCCCGCCCCAATCCTTTCTTTCTTTTTCAACCTCTGCTCGAACTTTTGGTGTCATCGTTGATCCTTCCCTCTCCTTTTCTCTACATATTTCTAATACTGCTCGTTTTCAGCGTTATTATCTTAGCCGCACTCAGCCTTTTCTATCATTTCAGGATACTAAACTTTTGATTTATTTACTTGTTTTCTCTCATCTAAGCTACTGCTCAGTTCTTTTATCTGGTCTCCCTAATACTCCTGTTGCTCCTCTACGTTCTGCCTTTTCACTTACCCTTTCACTCTTCTGTTACCCCTTTTCTTCGTTCTGCCTCCTTGCTCTCTTTTGATCTCTATCTTATTTTTCGTTTTCTTTGCTTCATCTATAAAGCCCTTCATGGCATTTTTGTTCTCTTGTTTCTTTGTATTCCCCTCTACATTCACGTCACGCTGAATCTCTTTTGCTTCTTTCTGTTCCTTAGCCGCCTTGTGACTCTTCCCAGTTTCTCTCCTTGCACTTAAACCCTGGAATGCTCTCCTGCTCTCCATTTCTGCTTCTTTTACCTATCATATTTTTCACTTTCAATTAAAAACTCATGTTTTATCTTATTTCTCTCTCTTCAGTTTAGTTGATTTTGATTTGCCATCATTCTCATTTATATTGTACTGTATAAATTAATTAATCTTTTGTAAAGTGTTTTGGCAAAAGCGCATGGGTGTAATTTTAAGGGGGGGAACAAGGGTGTTTGTCCCCATGAACTTTTGTGGCACACCATTATTTCCCACTTATTGGGCAGGGGCCCCTTTCATTTCGATCTCATAAAGCCACCCCTCTCAACCTTTTCAGCAAAGTTACTCCACCACGAAGGCGCTCAATAAACAAAATACAATGAATGAAATCAAGAAGGCAGAATCCATGGCGAGTCATTGCAAAGCCGGCTGCCGTCCATGTAGATAGAGGCGGGACTACCACTAGTTTGCATCTGGATTTGTGCGCCTTTTTTGTGTCCCGACAAGTACACAATAAAGTCACAGCCCTTTCAGTGGGATTTTGTTTTAATGTTGGTTTGGAGTCTGGTGATGGCATGGCCTTAGTGTGGAATGTGATGGTTCGGTGTGTTCTGTGTGTGACCGTTGGTGCCTGGGGTTGGAGAGTTGCTGTGCATGAGGGTTGGGCAAGCCCAGTGTTTCTCCTTTATGTCGTGTCTTCCGTGTCCCCTACCAACCCGGTGTATACCCTGCAGAAGTGCAGGACCAGGACATTAAAGCAACAGTAAACTTACCTTGGCGGACCACCATCCGTCTTTACTACAGATTTCCAACCCTTTTTATTTTAAATGAGCTCCACTGGGTTGCAGAAGACAGTGGGGGTGGGGGGAGTTGAGAGTTTTGCAATGTTAGTGCGGATCTGTATTCCAAAAGAAATTGTTTGCCGCTATATTTACAAATGTCTGGGCCCCCACCCCCCACTTCCAAGACATTACCAAATTCTTCCATTTCTATCAATCTATAATGCCTACTTGGCTGAAAGTTACTGACGGTTCAATTGATTTCCTGGCAATATGATTGCGTCTGTTTTTGTCTGTTCACCTATTTTCAGCGATTTTATAAATCGTCGATTTGTTAGTACCAGGGGTGGACTGGGAACCAATTGAGGCCGAGGAAATAATGTTCAAAGTGGACCCATACTACGCATTTTGAGCAAGCGCGCCCCTTTCCTCTAAGAAAAGTTGGTAATAAAATAATTAACCACAGAAAAGAGGCCCATGGTGCAGAGGCCTACTGGGAAATCTCAGGAGTTCCCCGTAGGTCAGTCAACACTTAGCTAGAAATTATTGAAAATAAAGGATAACAGGTGTAAGTGTTACCAAACTCAATAGCATAGCTTCTATCCACCGTAGGCTGAAGATGGATAACCCGTTGGCTTGAGTCATACCTATGCAGCCTCACAAAGTGCCGCTAAAGAACCAACTGTGGGCCAATGTGAATGGTGCCAGTAGAGTGTAGGGTGACCAGATTGAAAAAGTAAAAAACCGGGACAGGGCAACTAACATAAAAGTAGGACTAACTCTTGAAAGTGGCTTTCAAAGCACTACACTTCAGTAGAGGTTGGAGGAGAAGGGGGTTTAAGTGTTACTGTTCAGATAAACACACATTATAATACATTTTTCACAAACTAACACTATCTTAAGTTGTAAAATTGAGCATTTCTTCTGTGTCAGGTTATGCATTCAGTCCTGTCAGCTATAAAGACAGACTACCAAAAACCGGGACCACTGCGGTTTCCAATGGAAACATAATCTTGAGAAAGGGGGACAGAGCACCAAAGACTGGGACAGTCCCAGCCAAACCAGGACGTCTGGTCACCCTAGTCGAGTGTCACTTGAGCCAACTCTAAGAGTGGTGTGAATGTGAGCCGAAACTAATGGTGCCACTATGCCGTCATCTCAACCAAACCTAATGGTGGCACTAATGTGTCACCTAAGCCCTAACTGCGGCGCAAAAACTCCAGCTATGCGCCTACACTAATGGTGAAGTTAAAGCGCCGCCTGTGACCCAAAGTTAATGGCAGCTACAAAAGCGCCACCTAGGACACGTGCAGACCTTTGCACCACCTACGTCGCCTGCAGATCTTCAATGCCCCCACAATGTAAATTTTCTCTGTCTCTAAACACGGCACAACAATATTTTTGCCTCCACAGGTTAAGCCAACATGTATACATCATGCTAAAAAAATCCCCTTTAAGAAACAGAACAAATGTCATCCTTATCGTGGTCTATCTTGGTTTTTGGCTGCAGTCAGTGGGCATCCTCGGTGCCCCACACTGTGATTTTAGGTTGAAAAATGCCTAATAAACTCACTTTCCACTGGCTGCTGAATAGGGCACCAAATTCTGACCAAATGTGTGTTGCTCTAAGCCTGCCTACCGGGGCTATATTCCCTCTCAGCTTAAGCAAAAACAATATCTGGAGGCAAAGACTGGCACCCCTCTCAATCTTCTTAGGACACGGTGCTTCCCTCTTGCTTCGGCAGCTCAGAGGCTGCGGGTCAGGCCCCTCGTGCACCCCCCACCTTTTCCGTCCTTTCAATCAGGGACCACCTGGCTGTTCCTGTCTAGCCCTGACTGCATAAATAGTTCCCTTCATCAATTCCCCCCTGCACCGAAACAGCGTCAGATCTCTCTGACAGAAATAACACAATTATCGAGAAATTGGTGTTGCACCGTCCCAAAAAATGCGGGGACTTCTGAGCAACTACAGTAATTAGGTGTAAATGGACCGGATCAAAGTACGTTTTTTTCCCTTATTCCAAAAAGGATTCCATGCCCCAAAAAATAAAATAAACAGTCATTTCTTGTCAGGACTTCGTGCAGTACTAAAATCTGTCATCACTGGTTTGGCTGAGCCCAGGGGCAGACCGAACAGCAGGGCAGTGCTCTGGGAGTTTTCCAGTTTTTAAATGGAAATGTGGTGCTTTCAAAAGGTAGCTGACTGCTGGCATCTATTGCATTTTTTTTAGATGCTCCCCCACAGAACCCGTTGTAAATTGGTTGGCTTTTTACCTAATTTGTCTCAAAAATGGTACCGGGAAATGCACCCCTTAATTTAATATGTCTGTAGCGTTGAGTGAACACCTTGCCATCAGATTTGCCCCTTCGTTGTTTTTTCTCCGTCACTACTCTCTGTCGCTTGAGCACATAACTGGGTAATATATACACCTTTTCATTGCAAGTGTTCACCAGCCTCCACTGCTGTTAACTTCAGGAACTGAAGGTGCCCCTCCACGCCACTCTGCATCATGTGTAAGGAATCGTGTGCATTCTGCCATGCCAATGTGCCCTAGAGATATTGCAGCAGTGGCATTTCAACGGTTTAAGAAAGTGCTTTATTTTCTTTCGATGGTATTATACATGTCAGTGCCATGCGTGACAGGGCCATGGGTCTGACACTGGCAAGGGGGCTAGAGATCCTTCTCAACCTGGGGTTGGTGGCCTACCAGGTCAACATCAGTGCCAGGACTACCCCAGAGAGAGTGTGGGGGAGTTGAGCGGCATCCCCTTCCTCGAACGCCAGATATGCATTGAGCCATGTATGTATATTGATACCTCTGTCTCTGACTCAATGCCCTGGCCAGGTCTCTCTTTCTGATCTTTCAGGT
Source organism: Ambystoma mexicanum (assembly GCF_040938575.1). Classification (NCBI taxonomy): domain Eukaryota; kingdom Metazoa; phylum Chordata; class Amphibia; order Caudata; family Ambystomatidae; genus Ambystoma; species Ambystoma mexicanum. The sequence continues at coordinate 1,018,015,701 of NC_090930.1, read as the reverse complement.
GTTTTCCAGGAGGCCGCACCATACAGAGATAAAAACTACAAGTACCACAATGCACCTGGGTCCAAAGGACAAGACTCGTTCAGAACAGGAGGAAAGAACTGGTTGCCATTGTGAAAATGGACTATGCTCCGACACTCTGAAGCCAAATGGGAGGACCAACACCTACACCACAATACTCAAACTTACTACAGGGGAGCAGTGGAGCAGTGGTGGCAAAGCTGGAACTAGCAAGACACTATACAGTAATGGAGATGAGCCAGAAACATTCCCCAAACCCTGGTTGAACTGTAATCTACAGCATATAGTCAAACGTAGAGGACAAACGATGAAGGGGACCACATGGCAACGAAATTTCAACCCCAAAGGGGAGAAGGTGGGAGGAGCTAGGGCTATAATAGAAAGAGATTGACCCAGAAAAGCAGTTGACTCAAGCATCTAATGGAGGCTCAGGAACGCTTCTAGGGAGGAAGGAAGGGGAGGGCTACCAACAGCCAGTAGAGTGTTCTGGCAGTGAGAGGTGTTCAGATGAGGTGGAGCGGGCGAAGGACGATAAAGAGACCAGAAAGGAGTAAGCAGCAGTTGGGGGAGGTCTTGGAGAACAGTATTGGTGTGTTTAGAGAGAGGGATGGTAAGGTGTTGGGATTGACGGAGTGGTACCAATTTCTGTATGTATGTATGTATGTGTGTATTGTGAGGGTGCAGATATAAGGCTTGGACACAAAGGTGGCATGTTTTTTGGCAGACATTTTTATTATGTGAAAAAGGGTTCGAAAAATGCCTCTCTGTCCTAAAACTAAGAGGGGTTTCCATGCCTCTAAGAAAACTAATGAAACTGTCAGAATGCCCACATTATAAAGTCTGTCCATGTTGTGTCCCAAAAAGCCTACTTCTGTCCCTAACACTAATAACATAAACTAACCGTTCAAGGATGATCTCTTCTTAAAGTAAAGATGGTCTTCATGAGTTCCATAAACAGAAAAGTTCCCAGAATCATGGGTAAAAATTGAAAAAATAACGAAATCTTCAAAACTGTAGGCTCCAAGGTCCAAGTTTAGGGTTCTAAACCTTCCCCTGGATTCCTTATTCAATGCGTTCTTCTCCTTTTGGAGCCTCTATGGCCTATCATTGCTTAAACAAATGTCAATAGCTAATTCACCATAATATCTTCTATGTCTTTTACTAATTTATCCTGGCAACTTGACACTCTCCTTTTGCCAAGTACAGGACTTATTGTACTGTCTTTTCTCCTGGGTGCGAGTCCCCCACTCTCAATATAACTACTTGGTTCACTCTCCTGACAAGCAGTTATGCTTTAATGGAGGTTCTGATTTGTGCGCTGGTCCCAGACTCGCAACATTCAATTTGCCTTTGTATACTACCCTGTCAAGCAAAACGTCTCCTTTGGGTGCCGGTTCCAGACTCGCAATATATTCGATTCAACTTGGTATACTCTCCTGCCAAGTCCTCGCTCTGTCAAGAACACTGTGAGTCCCAGACTCGTAACATTCCCTGTTGCTTGGTCTGTTCCTCTGCCAAGCAACAGTTCCAATATGGACTGTCTGTTTTTGGGAGCGGATCCTAGACTAACAATATTTTGTTTGGCTTTGTTTCATTTTCTCATGTGTGTGCGAGTCCTAGACTAACAATGTTTGAATTGGTTTCTGTTTCATACTTTGAAATGGATGCGTGTCACCGACTTGTACCCAGTTTCAGGGTCCCAGGCCCTCTTATAATGTCCTCCGCCTTTGTCCTCTCGCTCCCCGGACCTTGCGCTACTTAGGGAACCTACGTACCTGTTTGCTTCCGTCTCGAAGGTGCCCGCGTTGCCTGAGCAGCTGCAGCTCCCCTGGAGGCTCTGGTCATGTTCGGGGCTTCCTCGTGATCAGCAGCGGATTTCTCAGTGTCTGCTTCTTTCCAGCGGCGCGTCTTCTCTGCTGGGTGCTTCACTTGTGTTCAGGGAGCCTGGAGGTGCCAGACGGCAACAATGTGAGCGGTCCTGGCTACTGGCACCTTGCTTGTGTTCTCCTCTGCTTTTGGCTTCCCTCTAGCTCGTTCTCGCCTTTCTCGCCATCACCTGGTTTGCCAGCTTCCTCCTCCTCAGATCGATCTCCTCCATCAAGTCAGCTGTTCCATGTTTAAACTACTGCATAGGGAAATGGTGTATTTGTGGACCAATCAGATTTGATGAAAAACCAGAGCACACATTCTGTTTCCTGATAGTGATCCTTGGACTCCTGGCCATTTTCCTCTTCTCAGTACATGTCAGAGAGTCCGATGTTAAACATTCTGTTTAATCTAAGGTTTGAAGTTTGTCAAATTTGTATGTTCTTCTAGGTTGACAATAATAAATATGGGACACATCAAAAGGAGGGAGTGGAAGATTTAATATTGGAGAGGGATTTAAGGGTACTAATGCAGGGGCATTCCGCGTTCTCTCAAGAGGGTCATCCCTAATCCCATAAGTAGGTTCCTCCCCAATTTGATACTCCTTGAGTGCACCACCCCCAGGGGATTATTGTACTGTGGACGCACCACCCTGGCCCCATGGGGAAGGTCTCCCCCTGGGGGAGAAAGGACGAAATCCTCAGATTCGTCACTGTATGTATGTGAGTTACTGTGGGAGAGAGGGAAAAGGTGAGAGAAATAGAGATAGAAGGGGAGATAGATAAAGGGAATGGAGATAGGAGTAGAAGATACAGTAGAGGGGCAGAGAGATTAGGGTGCAGTAAGAGGCAGGATGGTGGAGGAGAGAAGAAGTGGGGGTAGTGAGGCCAAGAGTGGGGTCTAGAGAGTAGCAGGTAAGATCAGCAGCGAGGGGGAGCATGGAGACAGGATAATGGAGAGAAACAATAAGACCAGGAGGCAGAGTATAGAGAGGTGGGGAGAGGGAGCGAGAGAGAGAAAGGTAGAACAAGGAGGGTGGCGATAAGTCGAAACAGGCTGAGTGAGAAGAGAATGAGGTTAGAAACTGAAAGACTATCATCAGGAGGAGAGGGACACCAGGGCCATCAGACTTCCCACCGTAGATCACCTAGGAAGTCTTTGTGTGAGTTAGATAGATAAGGCGACGCCTTCAGGCTCCCTAGGCTAGTGACAGCTTTGATGGTGGGGGGTACACTGGCTGTAGTAAACCTGTACAGAATAAAAGGCCCTCATTACGAGTATGGCGGTAAATGTTAAAGTTACTACCAATTTTACCACTAGGCCAAATCATAAGGTCGGGCTTGGAGGGTAGGATTTACCTCCAAAATCCTGGAAGTAAATTCTGCCACTCACTGCCGAAAAATCAGCAGAATCAGCAGAAATTCTGCCGCGGTACTTCTGCCGAAAAAGCCCCATTGAGTCCAATACACCACCACCGACCACTTGTAATCAGGCGGTAATTCCTCTGGACCAAGTGGCGGTAACGGTAATTCAGTTGGGTGGTATTCCAACAGATTTACGTCCAGGATACCATCCAACTCATAATGAGGCCCAAAGACCTTTGAGAGTAGGGAGACTATGCTAGTGAATTGGGAGCCCCTTTCAAGGCTCAAGGAAATGCATACGGGGCCCACCTAGACTGGGAACCCCAATTGCCTGTTCTTGCATGATATGTTTTGCATAAAAACTGAAAATGTTTCCTTTTGTCACATGACTTATTGGAAACGTTGTCACACATGGCAAAACATTACCATAGCTGCCAACCGGCCCCTGTGCCATGATGGCCGCCTTCAAAGGGTCCGGGAACTTTGTTTGGTCGACAGGAGATTTCATGCCGGGACATGTAAGCAAGTCCAGCCTTACCATTGGAAAAGCAAAACTACCGGCTCCAGCATGCATTGAGCTGTTAAATAGAGGCCGAACGCAGCCGTCTTGACATGGGGCCGGTTGATAATGGAATTATAATTCATACAGTGTCACATTGTAAAACTGTAGAAAGGGTAAAAGAAAACTATCATTCCCGCATATTCAGTTTATATCAATATATTCCTGCTTACTTTATTTTGTTATTCTTGTGTTCAGTAGAACATAAAGCAACATATCTGCATCCAAAAATAGAAGAAACCACTTATACATCCTAATCCTGGTTCATTCATGTGAAAAGTTGAAAAGGTCAGTTTTCCAGAGCGCACAGATGTTTCCACGGCAACATGGCCTCGTTCCCAATTCTCTTTTGCATCCCACTTTTCATAAATGACTGCCAAAATGATTGTGTTGCACGCTGACCTCTCAATTGCTACAGGCCAGCATATAGTTTAGCCCTGAGTTACATATGACATCATTGTAAGCCCCACCTAGGCCCGCACTTTTAAGCAATAAACCTACTCCCTTTGCTTACCTCAACACTGAATAAGGGGCAGCAAAGCTTTCCTGCAGCTTACAACATCCAGGTGACCAGATGATTGCTGGTTTCCACCTAATGCAGTCCATCATATACCTGGTGCCTGTTTCAGTCTGTCAAATATAGACCTAGCTTTCCCGGGAGAATCAGAAAGAAATGTTCCACTCTTTGAATGGGTCCCAAAGCCCCCATGATCCAAGTACCTGAACTGCTGGACGCAAAGTTAGAAAAGGTAGTCGCAAGCATAGACTCGGACAAGCGTACCACAGGTTCAGACTAAATATGAAAACTGCTGTATTTGGTTGGTGCATATGTGAGATCAGGAGATCCCGGAGACCCTGCGCGCCGAGAACGACTCTGGACAGCTCGTCGCACGTAAAGAAGAGTATTCATGGATTTGTTCACGCAAAGTAACCCTACGCGCAAATTGTGGCCAGAACGCCCACAACACGCCCATACGCAGAGCCATCCCAGCCATGGAAAAAGACCCTTGTGCAGTCCTCATGTGCGATGCAATGCACCCTGGAAAAACTGCATGCGAACCCCCACAACCAGGCCCAAACCCTTGCGAGCGTGCGTTGGGTCCCCGTAACTATTCACAGCACCCCCGCAACATGTGTACCACGTAACGTAAAAATCGCCATTTCCCGGGACACATGCATGCAAACTCCCGTAAACTGTTCCTGCACCCTGCTGCACTGCTTACGCGCATCCGCAGGTACGATCAGAACCCCATCTGCGTGCACACACCCCTAAATCCAGCACCCAATCTTACCTCTGCGCAGTGATTCCTACGCGCAAGTGCCTGTACTCCTGCCTTCGGGTGGCGTATAGAATGAGGCCTTTGTTTGGAATTTCCCTGCCGAGAGGTTGAGCCATCGGATCCATGAATACGTATCGTTCCGCGTAATAGTGGTCGTGTGATGGACTGTCTGTGGGCCTTCCCTCGTAGCGCCCACATTTTCCCTTGTTCAACCTCATTTTCCGAGTTCCGCCCCCTTCCCTGCCCTCTGCTCAAGCCACCCCCATGCGCTGTGTGGTGTCTCACGCAAGGCACTCGGCTGCTCGCAGAAACATTCCCAGCCTGCGCAAATTCGCTACAAAGTACGAAAAAGTGCAGCGCCGTCAATTTCATTAATCGACAAATGGGATTTCACACGCAGTTTACCACGCATAGTCCCTATTTCCTGCACAAGTAATTCCATGAATCGGGCCCGATTTTGTAAATGCAGTTCCCACCTCCTACCAGCTAATGTACACGTGTAAACCATACTGGCGTGCAGTGCTCAGATGCTGCCCAGAGCAATTTAGCTCAAAATTGGGCATCAATCATGAGATGTTTGACCTCATAATATGGCAATTCTATCAGGTTCATAAACATGCGGGGTAAAAACATGCAATATTTCAAAATATATGTTTTTACTGTTACCTACATACATGTAATGAGGACGATAGTGGTTTATTCATTTTGATTTCAGAATAGTGCATTTCTCAAAATATTCCCAGTCATTTTGAGGATAAGAGAGGCACTTGCTCCCCAAGTGAAGAGGCGAGAAGAAGCAGTACTGCATGAACTCCAAGCAGTGCTTTCAGAATTATGCTGAGTGTGCAAATAAGAGAAAAATAAACTATTATTATGGAGATCACCTTTTGTTTGAAAGCATGGGACATGCCTCCATTGCGAAAAGGGGCCACAGCGTTTTTTCCGGTATTCGGGATATAGCACCTCTTAATGAAATGAAACAGCCATTTTCCCCAGGGTGGAAGGAAGGAATGGTGTGAAGAGTCACCTTGCCTTGGATTGCTGGTCCCTGTCCTACAATAGAGCTTTCCAGTTCCCATCCTGCCAGCCCTCAACCCCAGAGCAGCCCACTTCGGATCTAGAAGTGGGGGGATGGGAGGGTGGGTGTGGCATGCTGAAACGCCATGATCCCCTAGGTTTGGTATGCGCCGCACGTTGTGCATTGTTTTAAACTGCACTAGCAGCCATGATGTGAAATGTTTGTCTGCAATGATGTCTGTGTTTTGTTCCCTAATCTACATGCATGTTATCTTGAACCACCTGGTTCTATGTTCGTTCATCGCCCGTTTTCGTTTCGCGGCACTTTTTGCCGCCGAAAACGATCATCAAATATTTGTTTTTATCTGAGGGTTCCCCCAAACTCCTCTCCCCATTATTTATTCCCTGTACACCAACCCCATGCTGTTCAATGTTTTTATTTCGGCAAAACCTTTTCTGCAAAAAGTGCCACGAAATAAAATGGGTGATGAATGAACGTCGTCCCCTTGAATCTATGCTTTTGATTTACACCTTTATTTTTTGTTTTTTTATGGTAGTTTTGCTTGCATTTGCATTTCTATATCTTTAATCGCCCCTTTTTATTTTTTGGGGCATGATGCTGGTCTCTGTTATACTAGAATGGTTAAGTCATATTACGTGATTTTTTAAATATCGTTTTTATTCATGTTCAAGCACTTAGAAGGAGCCATAAGGAGGCATGCCCCAAAAATACCCATATAAATAAAACACAGACGTGGTCCTCAGTTTGCAAAAAGGGCACGATAACCCCTAGAGTAGGCCCGGTGATACATTCTGATAAGCACACTCTGCACCCCAGTTTTGACCTGAGATGTGCATCTCTGTTAAGAGGATAAGGTGCTGCAGTCCAGTTCCAGGAGGATCTAGAGATGGACCCCCCGAAGGGCCCAGGAACAGCCTAAGAGTATTCCTGCCTCACACAACATTATAATCATCCCCATTAAGTGGTCCCAGATGAGCAATTGTTCAAAACTCACCTTTATGTAAAAGCGATCCCATATTTGCTTTCTTCTCTAAAGACCATCGTCATTCCTGGCTTAGAGGTGCTAGTAGAGGACCTTTGCTCTCCTTTTTTATTGGGCATGGATTCACCCTTTTATTTTACTGAAAGAGTTTTGAGGGGTACAAGCTGCACAGGATGCCACCATTTCTCTTGCCCTTCACTTACGTTTCACCCCCGTTCTCTACACTATGGCTGGTTGGTGTGGTGAGGGGTCTTTCTGTGCAGAACTTTCGGCACATTTGTGTTCACATTGTTGGCTTGCAAGCTGAACAATTCCCTCCCTGCCCCTTGGCCATGTGAGTGGGCCTTATTGTGGAATAAAGCACTGCACAAGCAACAGTGTGTGTCATAGCCTCCTGGTAACAGTCAAAGCAATATGACAGAACAGAAAGGTGCCATGCTGTCACTGGTACAGAAAGACATACATCTGGCACTTCTCTCCCTACCCACCCTGTTTGTCGCACATCCACCTCCGTCTTCCACACAGTCTAATGAACTCAGCTTGTACAGGCAGCCTGTAGATAGCTACGCATTACTGTGTTTTTACTGTACACTGATAGCCTACTCCCCAGTAAGACACCAGCCAGTCTCACTGTGAACTGAAATAAAGACTAGCATGACATGGTACAGAATAAACACTTAATAATACACCTTTGACATCAAGGTGCCAGGTTTTTTAAAATGTACCATACTAGTTAGGCCACTCCATTTCCTTACCTTCTGTTACCAGCACCCTTCCCCTTCATACACAGTGAATTCTTGACTATGCAACTCTTGGCTCGGGCAAGGCAATCACAGAGTAAGCATTCGTACAGTCATGTGAGGGCAAGTAAGCCACCAATCTTCCAGGATTGTCCGAGCACTCTTGAGCCACTCAGGTTTCCGACATTACATTGTGCACTAACTTAACATTTTCCAAACCGCCTTGGAAACACAACCCAATTACCACAACCAAACGCTGGGAAAGCAACAGACTGCACCCTAAGCAGGGCAGGCTTTGAAAGATATAAGGTGAACATGACCTAATGGACTTCTAAGGGGCAGCATGGGCAGAAGTCATATTATATTGGCCACACATACATAGCTTATTAAAGACTAACACAAACAGGAATATGACATACAAGGAATTACTGCTTACAGCAAGTAACAAAGGAGTCAAATTACATGAGAAGAGAATCCGCGATTAAGAGTAGAAAGTTCTTGAGAAAGACCTTGGGGTCGAAACACGTGTTGACGAGGATTCCTTAAGGATACACTGCACAGCTATATTAACAAGTGTGACGGTTGAATCTAGAGTCACATTCTTAGATAGAATGTATCATTTTACGAACTAATGGAAATACATGCCTTGTGACATTATTATTGGAGTAGCAATCAGACCAGTAGATGTGATTGTTGATCCAATTACCACAATGCTTTCGGTTACATCCACCGCCTCCGTTTTGCGGAACTATGGTCCACCTAACAGGACCCTCATGCACCCACGCTATCACAAAACTCTCTCCCCACACTGAATCCCTCCCGTCCCGTATCTCTTTCGTGCTTTGCGTCCTCTTATCTTTCCCTTGGTCATTTTCTCTCCGCCACCAAACTAAGGTCTGGATGGCCATGTCGAGGAACGCTGTGACACTGCATAGACAAGTATTGAGTCTCTGATCTTACTAAGGTGTTGATTTGGCGCTGTATAAAAGTAGATGAACAAATATGACATAAGTAGTGCATGATTGTCCACACGATCTGCTGCTCCATCTTACCCTTCGCGACTATCCTAGCCTGCCGGAGGATATCCGGATGAGGTTAGCACTTTAAAGCAGAAGTTCTCAGACATAGTAATATTAATATCACATTTGTATACCATCCTTCGTGCCGGATTCCTTCTGCTTATAATCACCATATAGCAACCGTACATCACAGTGAAAGAATATCTGCATTGTATGACAGGAGAACATTTTCCTGCCGGTGAGTGGGTTAGGGAGGGCTGTATCACTATCGTTAAAGCAGTTTGTGATATTTCCTGTTAGAAAGAGAGCAGCAATCCATACAAGGCATTATTTTTATGCAAACGAGACCAGGCTGATTTCTGGGGCAAGCAGGGTAGCTGTTGGTCATATAAATTCCACCAAAATGTATACTGCAGCACAGACAGGGAGTTTGGATGTTTGGCAAGCATTATGGAGTGGAGGCCCTTGGAATTCTCTTCAATGGCAAATCTACAATAAACACAGCAATGCCTATAGGATAAGCCTTTTGCCATACGCTACACTTGCATAGCCAGACACATTGGTCCTGCTTGGTCCTGATTAAGCGGCCAGACACAATGTTTTCAGGACCTTTTCTCTTTCTTCACCCATGCTGCCAATTGAAAAGCACAATCATTGCACAGTTAGTTATGTAGATAAGCGTGGGAAATGCATTGGGTCAGATTAATGTGGGGAATGGATTTGGAGCAGATTAATGTGGGGAAGGGATTTGGAGCAGATTAATGTGGGGAATGGATTTTCAGGTTTTGGTGAATATCCATTTCAGCTGCGACTTCGTGGGTATTCACCAACATTCGCACAGCCCTCCCCTTGCCCCTGCTGGGCACCATTTGCAGATTTGATGGTACGTTTCAATTGTGTAAGGTACACATGTAGGCACAACGAACTCGAAAAAGTACACGTTCTAAAGATGCAAATTGCTTTTCGAATACTGTGTATCCTACACTTGCATAAGTCCAGGGGTCCAGTCCTAAAAGAAAAGTAGGGGAACTCATTAACATATGCAATCGGATGTGACGTCAACAGAAATTAGCATATCGAGGTGAAATATGCAAATGTCATTCAATTGGCGATTGCATAACCTTACAAATGGTTTTTGCAGCTACCTAAGGGTTCGGTGCGCATTACCAAATAAATAAACAAACAAAATAAATAAATAAACAAATTGTACAGGACGAAAGGCATTTGTCTTTCGTAAAATCATCACACACAAAAAATCAAGAGAGTATATTTTCTTCTAATAGCGTTTTTGAAAACATTAAACGTTGTGCATGTTTTAAACTCCAAGAGTCAATAACAATGTTTTCCCTGGAACATGCCGTCCCGAAATGTGGCATTTCACCTTTAGTTGCTTGCTATTTTTCATCAGCTTATCCGGTGAAGTGATGAAGTGCCTGGCCTGCCGACTGTGGTTCGAGTCCCGAGGACGGCATATATTCATAAGTTCAAAAAGACAGTCAGTGTTTCTCATTTTATACACAACCTCTAAAATACCCAAGGGCACAGCGTCCGCCCTCTGAAAAAAGTGGGTGGACGCTGTCCACCCGCGTGTACCCTCGACTTGAGCCCCGCATGAGTCACACCTTTTTCCATCCGTAAGTCACATTTGCGCCTGGATTTTTTTTTGAGATCGGCCTCTCATAAGATAACATATAAGATATCCTAATAACCCCATCTCCAAAACACACCAGAGGAAGGTATTTTAGATTTCGCCCCAGCGAAAATTCATCTTTAAAAATCAAGAGTAACACTTACAACCAAAGACTACCAAATGAGCTAAAAACGACACCTCTCTCCACTCTCAAACCTGGTGCTTAATCGAGCATCGCCATATGACCGAATTTGGTTCATTAAAACATGCATATTTATATGCCATTATGTGCAATTTATAGGCCCATGTGCAATCCTCTATTATATGCCGTTCAAAAAAGATGTGTTATTGGGTATGTGTACTAAGCAAAATGCTACTAGGATTAACTTAAACAATGCTTTGGTTTATGTTTAACATTTGAATCATTTGGGGTCGCTAGAGTGGTCAGTTGTTTAACAATATATACCATTGCCAGTACACTGGGGAAAATGGGGGTCAAGTACATCTGATGTCATTTCCTGAGGTGTCGATGGGGGAGGGCGTGGTGGGAAGAGAAGTCAATATCAGTTTGATGCCACATTGGTGGCTCCTTAGACTGTAATCTCAGGCAAGGGGCCAGTGCGTTTATGGAAAACTCTTGGGAAGATGATCCTTGGAAATGGAGGAACCACAAGGTTGCAGCCTGACAATAACATAATATCTGGGGTCATCTCAGGTTAACGGTTTTCTTGTGGAGCAAATATCGAATCCTAATGTATTTGTTACAGAGAATACCCAGTGTTGACTTGCAGGCTAATAATTGCAATGTCATTTTAACCTTGTGGCTAATATTTGTTTTCAGTGATGGACATTTTGGATCTCAAAACCATTTTCTGAGTTTCCAGTAAAATGGGCTATAAATAATTTTGTAAGCAACAGTCCAAAGCTTAAAACCATTTCTGCAAGAATTCTGAAAGCCGTGGCCCATTCCTGGGATTTTATGTAGCAGTAGAGTCTGCATTACTAAGATACGAAAATAAAGAAAATAAAAATAAGTCACAGCACCATCCAAGAAAAGCACTGGACGCCTCATTGGGAAAAACACACAGCTCATCCCGAATGCGTCTCAAAACGTTGGCATTGAAACCGTGAAATAAATCAAAGAAAACATGATTTGAGTCACAAATATGACATCAAGCTAACTTAGAACATTTATTTTGCTTCAGGCAATATTAATAACCCAATTAGAGTGGTGAAAAGCATTAGATAACTTTGAGTGTTTCTTTGAATGGAGACCAAGAAGAGGTCAAAGTAGGCAGCAAAAAAAGACTCAATTCCTGTAATTTTGCTGAGTAACTCTTCTTGAAAGACCTTCTCCTGGCTGGAACGGGCCTGCTTGCTGCGCAATAGCTTTGCGTGGCTTGTTATTTTCTGTCTGTGTTGGAGCTTATGAGTCACATTGCTGTTACCAACAGGTTGAGGTGAAGTCATGTGTGAGTCATATATCTGCATCATATGTAACCTGTCCGACGGACAAGCCAAACATTGTGCCCACCGGCAGCAGGCCTTTAATGATGATACTTAAACTAAGTTTTCCAGCGGTGTGCTCCAGGAGAGCATAATTGGGCACCGAGCAGGCGATGGGTCAAGACTTGTTCCAACCGATGCACTGCGTGTTTGTGCGCGCGGGCGTTTGTGTGTGCGGCCGTGCGTTGAAGATGGGAGGACACATGCCATGCTTTTGTTATTTTATTATTGGATGCTTATAACGTGAACTGAGCTCAAGAAAAGCGTAGCGCTTTAGAACAGGAGGGTGCCAGCTTAGGGGCTAAGCTTTTTATACAGTAGCCCAGTGCTGTTGGTGGGTGTAGGTAGGGATTTTTAAGCATCCTGCAGATATTGTTGAATGAGACATGTTTTTAGTGTTTTGAGGAACTGCAGGACAGTGGGGGCATTTCGAGCATCTGCTGGGATTGAGTTCCACCTCGTTGGAACGTGGCAGGAGAAGGACTGGCTCGCAAGTCTTCTCTTTATGAGCTAGCTTAGACTCCAATCTTTTGATAGTTTTGTTACATGGGGGGCGAGAGCCTTCAGTGGTGTAGAGTTTGGCCGCCAAGTATATTGGTGTTCTGCACAAGACTGCTTTGTAGGAGATTCATGCAGTTTTGAAAATAATCCCGGTGTAAACGAGAAGCAATTCAACACCCGCGCAGAGTTGGAGAAATATGTTCAAACGTGCGGGCGCCTGCAATGAGGCGGGCTGCAGCGTGGTGGGCTGTCTTGTGTGGAGCTAAGTGCAAGGCTTTAAAATGGCATATGGAATTGCACAACAGATAATGACCGCGTTGCCACTTTTGCGGTACAATTTCCTTGGTTATTTTGTCTTCAGCTTTGAATTTTCTTTGCACCTTCTCACTCACCCCACTATCAAAAAATTATGGGAATAAATCGAGTTAGGCAGTAAGCATTCTACAAATACAGAACATGAATTTCCGGACCTTAGTTGTTTCACTCCAGGCTAATATGATTGGTTGATATGGTTTGAAAGTAATATTGACCAAGTGGGAGGCTACTTGCAAGTAATTTAAATATTGATGTTAACTTTGCCATGAGCTTCATTACTCTCGAAAACATGTCAACATCATGATGCGAAAGAGTGCCAAAGAGGACAAAACCACACCTGTGATTGACCAGAGTCTTTGAGTGGCCTTCCCTTGGCTGATAAATGTCTGTTATGATTCTGAGCTTATGCTTCAAGGTGCTGTGGCAATGCTTTGAGCATTCCTCAGGAAACAGTGGCATAGGGAAATTCCTAAACCAGTGCTTGCGGATGCGTATCACCACAGGGATGGCCTCGCCTCGCTTTGGGACTGGAGTGGATGTTTTAGTTTTTTATTTTTTTGCTTACCACAAGAGCACAATATTGTGAGGCAAAATGTTGAAAGCTGGATATGATTTTAAGGTTCCATGTCATTTCATCACATTATGTTTTTTCGCGGGGGGTTTTACCACGAATTTTTTAATGAAAAAACCCATCAAATGTTTTTGAAATGTATAATTTATTTTTGGGGTGGTCCACCCACCAACCCCCCATTCCCTTTTAGTTTGAATCTATTCCCAAACACCCACATACCATATATATATTTATCTAATCCCCCCAAAAAAACGATGGGTTTTTTCATTAAAAGATTCACAGTAAAAAACCTTGTGAAAAACGTCCCATGATGAAAGGATGTTGTACCGGATTTTAATAAATAGGGTAACCCGAAATCTCAAGAGGTGTAGTGACAAGGCCCAGTTAAGTAGTGCGAGGACATACAGCACAGTTACAAAAATACAAGCTGGATATAGCAGGTCATTTGTTGAGGAATTCTGCATGAACAGTCGTAAAGTGGCTGATGGATTCATGTGCCTCTTTTATTTTCCTTTTTGAACCTGCCTCCTTCCTTGCCCTTGGATGGGTTGTACGGTCCCATGCACACACAAGGTACGGTTCCAGCGTGTGTGTGCTTCATGTTCCTGAAATCATGGGCCTGCGGCTGTGTGCAACCGTGGGGCATCTTGTGAATAGGGTCGAGAGGAAGTCCCATGATCCACTTACCCTGTACGAAGGACAATGTCAGGCAAAGGCAGAGACGCAGGGAGTTCCTGCAGTAGTATTTAGCTACTTGAAAGTTCGCAAGTTGTAATGATAGGAAAGCTCCAACCACAATCATTGGCTCTCGCCTGCGTTTCTACGTAATTAGACCTCTTTTTGAATGTCTGCAGTTTGGTTGTCTTTATTTGATCAACCTGTAGTTGAGCATGACCCTCCCTCCGCCCATGCACTCCCTTTTACATATTCAGTGACAAAAGGTTGTTAAAGGGATGACATGATTAAGGTGCTCTAACAAAAACCTGTACAATTCTGTGAAAAAACTTTGTTAAAGGGATATAATGGTTGCATCGCAAAATCAAAAAACCCAAAGAGATTAGCCACTTATGTTAAACTACGCAATCATAACTCGTACACCTCTGCCATGCACTGGTCCGACCAACACCCAGCACATCGAAGATAACATCACAACTGGCATAATCGATAGCATCATTGATGTGACCACATAGTCTGGCAAGTTGTTTTTAGTGACAGTAAGCAGTTTAAGCACAGGACTTCACCTGGACCCGCTGCATTGAAAACATAATACACATACTTCAAAGGTGCTGAATGTGTTGACCTTAACTTTGCACAATGTTGTTAACTTACTTTCCTTAGAGTTTGGCCTAAGCTTATGGTGCACATACTTGGAAGTACATGCTCATTCTTCATATGCATGACTGACTCTAATCGTACTTTTCATTCTCTGGTTCTAGCATTGTTCCCCCCTTATTAGAGTTTCCCTGTGTCTGCATTTATTCTCTAAGGAGTCTCTGGATATAGACACACATGTCTAGTAACTCTTGTATACTTAGCCCTTGGTTCCACATTTAACATTACTCAAGGTTCTAATAGGCTTAGATTGCACAATCTAGCAGATTAGGAATACTCTATTTCTGTGTTCCATGCTGCAGCCATTGCCTATTTTAATATATTTTAGATTGCTATATTATGAACAGAACTTTGGTAGACAGTTTCTGTTTGAATAAGTACATTTTGTGATGCATGGATTAGTTCATCAGAGGCCTACCTATCACTCGTCATATGTAGGTACAGATACCATAAACACAACCCCATGTAAGGACTTTCCATCACAATTGTTATATATTAGTGATGTCATATGTGGTGTCCACTATACCCCCTATAATATCGGGAGCCCCTGTCCATGGTTTGCAGCTCAATTACCGTTAATGCCATAGGACTCCATGTGGATTTTTTGAGGATTTACCGCCAACACATTTACTGTGCAGTAAATCCACGGATTCTTGTACATAAAGTGGCAGATTTAACTCCAGAGTGTTGCTGGGATTAGGGTCGGGGTCTATTTTATTTATTATTTTTATTTATTTACTTGTTTTTAATCGGGAATGAAATTAACGATTTTTACAAGAACCCTTCTTCTTCTACAGATGCGCCGAGGTGCTTTTGACAGTCATTTTCCTGATATTTGCACTTCTGAGTTCATATTTACTTTCCGCCTTCTCTCTCTGGAATTTCGCTGTTATTTGGTTGTTTCTTGGATTTGGCTTGCAGTGGGCAATTTCACTGTTTCGGCCATCTCTGCTGTTTTCATATGGGCCTGTGTGTTGGAAATCTTTTCAAAGGCAAGGTCTATCAATTTTACTGCCGCTATGGTCCATCTCGTTGTTTCTCCTGAGATTAGCCTATTCCAGACCGCCTCTTCATCCAGCGTCGTCGCCCCTTGCAGACATGGTTGTATATATCTGTCTCTAATTTTGCTGGTTTTTGGGCATCTTAGGACTAGATGTCGCAATGTTTCCACTTCTTCTTTGTTTTTGCATAGGCGGCAACTTTTATCCATTTTTGATGATCTAATGGCTAGGATTTGATGTGTCATCAGCAGATTTAGTCTTGCCTTCAAGAATGTACTCCTCATCTTTTTGTTCGGGAACGTTTTGCAGTAGTTCAGTGGCTCTTTCACCCTGTTGAACGTCGGTGGAAGGTGGGTGAGTAGCTTATTTGCTCTCGCTGTGTCTACAGTGTGGATCCAATCCATAAATTCGATTTTTCTCTTTACTCGATCTGGGTTTTTTTTGAGATCTTCCTCTGTGCATGATATTTCGTTTAGTGTTTCTTGTATTGTTGTTGCCCAATTGTTGAGCGCTTTACAGGTGCCCATTTTCAGTTCTTCTGCTATCACCGCGCATATTGGCAATGAATCGGCCATTATGATTTTTCTATAAAGTCTCAGCTTGCTTTGCTTAACTGATGTAGCTAACGAGACCAGGCCCAACTCCCTTCTAATTGCGGGCATGGAGGTTGATTTCGGTAGGCCTAGTACTGCCTTCCACACCTGTCCTTCCAATTTTTGCCATATTGGGTTCGGTAAGTTGAGCGCTGCTTCCATACCATAGGTGATAGACAGCACAACCTTTGCCTTGTAAAATTGTATTGCCAGGATAATGGAAAATTTCCCAAATTTTTTGTCCACCAGTCTCATTTGTGCCGTAAGTCTTTTGACTTTGTCCCATAACTGATCTTGTATTGCGTTGTCACCTGCTGATCCGTCTAAGGTTACCCCTAGGTATCTGAATTTGTCAACTACTTCCAGTTTGGCGTTTTCCAAGTGCCAGGTTGTCTGCTTTGTATTTTTGTTTGCGTTTTTTTCGAAGACCATCACTTTAGTTTTTGTTGTGTTAATTTCCAGATGGTTTGTTGACATATAATTTGCCAAGTTGTTTAGTTTTCGTTGTAGCCC
Organism: Ambystoma mexicanum; assembly: GCF_040938575.1. Taxonomy (NCBI): domain Eukaryota; kingdom Metazoa; phylum Chordata; class Amphibia; order Caudata; family Ambystomatidae; genus Ambystoma; species Ambystoma mexicanum. The sequence continues at coordinate 1,017,998,872 of NC_090930.1, read as the reverse complement.
AATTGGTGTTTGGTCAATGATGATGGCGTCGTCTGCGTACCATAGTCGTGGTATGGTTTCCTTTCCTATTTTTGGTGGGAAAGCTCTTATTTTTTTTTCTTCGATCTGGTAGTCCCCCAAGAAAGCGATAAACAGGGCTGGAGCTAGTGGGCAGCCCTGCTTTACACCTCTCTGGATTTCAATCTCTTCCGACAAGATGCCTTGCTTATTCAGTTTTACTCTGATTTTTGTGTTTTCATGAAGCGCTTTTATTGGTGCCAGGACCGGTGTTGGGCATTCCCACTTGCTCAGTTTCAGCCATAATTTTTCGCGATCAATTTTATCAAAGGCTTTTGATAAGTCTACGAAAGCCAGATAGATTTTTGGAGCACCTTCTTTTACTTTCGCTTTCAAGATCTGAAGGATCAGTATGTTTATTGCCGTGCCTCCCTTCTTCTGGAATCCTGTCTGAAAGATGTCGAAGCAGGGTGCAGTCTTTGCCCATGTCCCAAAGTGGATTAACAACTGGGCTGCGTACATTTTTCCCACAATGTCTAACAGTGCTATGGGCCTGTAACTTTCTGGGTCTTCTCTATCGCCTTTTTTATACACTGGCACAATTATGGCATTTAGCCAAGTTTCCGGCACCATTTTTGTCTGGGCGCAATGTGAGAAAATTTTGCTGATTAGCACTGCCCATGCCTTCGCAGATTGCTTTAGGTCGATATTTGACAACCCGTCCGGTCCGGGGGCCCTTGATGTTTTTAAGTTTTTGATGGTTTTTTCAATGTCTGTGATGTTAGCCACGTTCACCCAAGTGGCTGTCGTGTCTAGTAATCCTTTGGTTGTTTGTGTTTTTGGTCGCTCAAATTGTGCCATTAGGTATGATTTCCAGTTTGACTCAGGGACTTGGTTTATCAGTTCTGGAGGCTTCGATCTATTTGTTTCTTTGATTATTCTCCAGAAATCGCTTGTTTTCTTTGAACCAAGACTTTTCAACATTTTTTCCGCATCTTGTTGGTACATCCATAGTCTATGTTGCTTTAGCCAATGGTTATATTTCTTAGCCTCCATCTGCCAGTTTTCCCAGTCTTCCTGCTGGTTTCTTTTTGTTGCAATTTTCCTTAACCTCCTCACCACTTTTCTTCTTTCCACCACCAGTTTGTCATATGTGTGTAATGTGTTCGATGTTTTCTTCTGTTGACTCCTCGCTGGTTTTTTGTATGGTGTTAGCAATGGTATGTAGTTCGGTCGAGTTTGTGGGGCTTTTTCTTGAGCCTCCTCAGAGAGTCTATAACTTGCTGTTATCGTTTTTACCTCTTCTTCTGTTAGACAGACTCTAGATTGTTGGTTGTTTATTTCAAGATTATATTTATACACGTGATTTTCAGTTTGTGATCCTGTCCATTTGCATATTAGCAGATTGTGATCACTGTATATGGTTCTTTGAACTTTGTATTCTTCAATTCTGGGTATAAGTTCTGTTGACACAAAGATGTAATCTAGGGTAGCTTTTGCGTTCGAACTCTCCCAAGTTGGAATGTTCTTTTGTTTCGGAAATAAAGCTGCGATGTTATGAAGATTTCTTGGTTTAATCATGGTCTCCCATGCAACACCCCTCTCGCGGGTCGAGTCTTGATACTTTCCCAACTTTATTTCTTTGTTCCCCTCTCTGCAGTCGGCGTTTAAGTCGCCACATATGATGATGTCCGCATTCGTATGCTCTATTTTGATTTCGTCTATCACCTCTGCCATTTTTGCGCAGTATGTTTTGCTTGTCATCTTTTGGGGGTTCCAATACGTGTTTATTATGATGATTTGGTTACCAATCCTCTTGCTGGTTGATTTTCCTTTGTTGGTCCATGAGGTCAGTATTGCTAACATCTCATATGATTCGTGTAATTTTTTCGGTGTTGCCAGGCCTACTCCCATTTTCGTTGCTATCAGCAGGCCTGAGGATGGTCGGCCTAACAATCCCTTGCTTGCAGGTGCTATTTCCACTACGTAGCCGTCTAGGCCGGGTTTTTCTTGTAGCCAAGTTTCTTGTAGGCATATAATGTCTAGTGCGCCTAAGTCCACGTCGCCCGGTCTGGTTAAATGCGTGTATCCTCTTGTGTTCCATGACCCCAGGATGAAACATTTCTTGGTTTCTTTTTGGTCACCGCTTCTTTGTTCGTCCCACGTAGGTGCTGGTGACCGTGTTAATTGCTAATTTTCTGTTTTACCCATTAAGGCTGCTTTTAGCCATGCTAGCGGGCCCGCGTTCGTTGACGTATCTTTTGTTTGTCTCGGAGGTGATTTCTTTGCTCTCTCGTTTCTACTGTGGCGGCCAGTTCTCTCTGGGCTAAAATAGCTCTGAACGCGCCTTGGTTTCACTCTCCTGTGTAGGTTTTGATATTCTGCTCCCGTGTCCTGGTGCTCCTTCCTAGATTGCGTGTTTTGTTTTTCGTCCTTATGGGATCTTCGGTTCTCTTTTCTCTCTTCCGTTCGTCCATACTTCACTTGCCAATCGATACCCCTTTCTTCTCTCTGTTTTCCTAGTCTATTATATCGATACCGCTCTTCTGTCCGTGAAATGAACTGGTATGGTCTTCTTTCTTTTTCATCGTACTTAGTGTCTTTCTTTTCTTTTTGTATTTCTCTTTTAATTTCTGTCAGCCCAAACCCATTTTGGAGCATTTCAGTAGCTGCGTTTGCTTCCGTTTCTTGCCGGATTGGTTCTTTCACGTGAATGTATGCCTTGGCGATCTTTCCTCTATGGTAAGGCTCTACTAACGTGATGTCTTCTGTTTTTATCATTTTCAACGCGTTCATTTTACTCATTAATTTCAAGATCGTCTTCCTATTTAGGATCATGTAACCGCTTTTTATATCTCATTGCTCAAGTTTGAATATACGTTCCTGTCTTTCCGCTTTCGACATACCAGTTCTTCTGTTTTTCTCTGGGCTTTTTATCTCCTGTTTTCCGTGCTTTGATGACCACTCACTTATTCTTTGATCTTCCGGGGGCTTTCGTTCTTCTTCTCTGTTCTTTTTTTGTATTTCCGTTGCTCTTCCCTTTTGGATTGCACTTGCCTCTCTGCTTCTTTTTGGTGTTTGGGGTTTCATATTCTGTCTCGTTTCTATTGCTTTCTCTGGTTCTTTTCGGTTTTGTATTTGCTGTTCTATGTTCACCTCCATCACTGAGTTGTCGGAGGCGGTCTCCCAATGCTGGGACAGATTCATCAGGTTTGTGTCGCTCATAAAATCTTCGACCGACAGGGGTGGACTTCTCGTTTTGTCTCTTTTCCTTTCTTTCTGGCTTTTTTCGAAACTTTCCTCTCTAATTTCCTCTTCCTTTTTTTTTCTTTTTAGTTTGTCTGCTTCCTGCTGCTCCGCCTCCTCTGCCGTCGGGTCTTTGTCAGTCTTATCAGCTTTCTTTAGTTTCAATATCACTGGGACTTTATTCTGGGGATGATTATGGAGTCCTGATTTGATTGGGTATGTTTGCGGGGGTTTAGATCTTTTCTCCATCACTTCCTTTATCTCATTGTCTCCTTTATGTCTCTCTGTTAATGCTGAATTTTGACTATCCCGCTCTGATTTTTTGGTTTTCTTGTTCTCCTCCTCTGTCCCTCTTTTTAGACACTCAATTTGTTTCTTTAGGTCCTCCAGCTCTTTTTCCCACCCTTTCTTGTAGGTGTCAGTTCTTTCTTCTACAGCTGTAATGTATCCTTCTATATGCGTGATTTTTGTGGACATTGAAGCCAGAACTGATGTGTTGTCTTGTATTCCTTCTTTTATTGTTTCGTATAGTTTGCAATATGGCGCCAATGCTATCGTTATTGCAGACATGATTGTTAGTAGATCTGGTTTTTTGCTTGGGGACTCCTTTTGTGTCGGCGTGCCTAATTCACTTATTCTTCTATTTTTCGGCGATTTTGGAGTGCTGGCTATTTTCCCTGGCATCGCCATTATTTCTGTGAATAGGCTATCGCTTAACCTGGGTCTGTGTGCTTTTTCCTCCAGCCTTATGCACTTAGGTTTTTCTTTCTGTGTTTCTCTTTGTTGGGTCTCTCCATGTAGTTCTCTTATTTTCTCCGGGGTACGAAGTAACTGGTCTGAATTCGGGTGTGCTTTTGCCCCATCTGGGCCGTCCCCGTTTTGTCGTTGGTCTTTAGGTTGGGACACCCTCCCCCGGGCTAGGGGCTGTCTTTGGTTTTCATGTTCAGGTCTTGAGGTGTTTCCCCCTCCTTCAGGCTGCTCCTCCTGATGTTCTTTTAAAGCGCTTTGCTTCCGTCTTTCTTCTCTTTCTTCTATTTGTCGCCGAATTTCTTTCGCCGCGTTCCTTTTTTCTTGTAAGAGCTGCTGCAGGCCTATAGCTGGCGATCTTTCTGGCCCCGGTGAGACCCCGGGGGTCTGTTGGCTATCTCCTCCTGAGTTTATCTCAACCGCTTCCAGCAGTTCTGCGTCCGATAGATCGTTTTCCGATTCTAATTTTCGTTTCTGCTGGTTAAAGAAAAATGCTTTCAATGTTCCTGACAAGGATACTGGCAGTGGTCCTTTTTGCGTTGCCTCATTTTTTTTTTTTTGCGTTTTTTTTTTAATGTTTTCTAATGTCGTTTTCGTAATTCCTAGCTGTTGACAGCCTCTTTCTTTATTATTCTTTGTTGTTTTCATTTCGTTTGTCTTTTCTTGATTTTTTCTTTGCGTTGTTGGTTTATTGGTAGGTATCCTTTTTTTCTGTTTTACTTCTAACGCTTTTTTTTCTTGTTCTATTTCGGAATCTGAGTCTGACGTCCCCGTTTCACTTTCATTCCAACTTTCTTCCATGCTACTTGCTTTCCCCTCGTTGCTGATGGATTTGCTACTTGCCACTTGCGTCCGATTTTCTTCCCTTTGTTTTATCTCCTTTTCTATTTCGTTCTCACTTATGCCTAGTTCCTCTTCAGTATCAGCAAACTCTGGTTCCCTATATACATTTGCTTGTACGACTGTTTTGGGAACCTTCTCTTTTGGCCAGTCTAGCCAGTCTAGCCTTCTTCCTTCTTCGTATTCTTGTGGTAGACTGTCCACCTCCACTCTTTCCCTTTCTTGCGTGGCGGTCAGCTTGTTAGCCTGGCTCTTGGCCAGTTCCGCTAACTGTGTCTCTTTGGTGTTTTCATTTGGGCTGTCTGTTTGGCCTCTAACTTTCTCACGGCGTTTCTCTAGACCACTCCTCACCGTGTTCTCCATCCGCGTGGGGCTTCTCCTCCTAGCCCGCCCTAAGTCAGGTGAGGCAGGCAGGGCTGGGTGTCCTGCTCCGCGGTTTGTTGTCTTTTCCGATGATTTCTTCTCCCTCCGTTCCCTCCGGCCCTCGGCGTCACAGAGCTCCTGCTGAGGGTCCGTCAACGGCTGCCCTCCGACTGCCGTTTCCGGAAACCCTCTCGCCTTCGGTGCGGTGTGCAGGGCGCTGGCCACCTCAGATCCCGGTAGGTCTTGTTTACTTTCGCCACTTAGATTTATTTCTGGGCCTTGTGGTTCTGTTGTTACTGGTTCTGTTGTTACTTGTGCGTCTTTTTCTTTTGGTTCATGGACGCACAAAGTAGACGTCGTGCCCACCTCTCTGAGCTCGTTATTCGGACTGTTGAAACGAGACCTCGGCGTATAAAGCTCTTTTTTTTCTTCGTGGGTGGTTTCTTCGTTGAGAAGCGTCTTTAATTTCAGCCGAGTGGCTGGCGATTTCACACTCCTTAGACGCTGTTTATTGTTGTCAGTGTTGTCAGTGTCCGAAACCACTCCCACCTCGTCCGGTTTTTCATTTTTACTATTTTTTCGCCCTTCCTGTAACGATGGTCTCTCATATTTCTGGGCCTCCATATTACGTTTACCTCGTTTACCTCGGCCTCTGCCCTCGCGGGCTCCCGCGGACTCCAGCAGACTCAACTCTCCTCACCAACTCCGCTCACCGCTCCGCTCTGGTGCAGGGTTTTTAAGCCCTCCCACACGCTGTAGTAGACAGTGGAGAGAGACTCCAGCAGACTCAACTCTCCTCACCAACTCCGCTCACCGCTCCGCTCTGGTGCAGGGTTTTTAAGCCCTCCCACACGCTGTAGTAGACAGTGGAGAGAGACTCCAGCAGACTCAACTCTCCTCACCAACTCCGCTCACCGCTCCGCTCTGGTGCAGGGTTTTTAAGCCCTCCCACACGCTGTAGTAGACAGTGGAGAGAGACTCCAGCAGACTCAACTCTCCTCACCAACTCCGCTCACCGCTCCGCTCTGGTGCAGGGTTTTTAAGCCCTCCCACACGCTGTAGTAGACAGTGGAGAGAGACTCCAGCAGACTCAACTCTCCTCACCAACTCCGCTGGGATTAGGGTCGGGGTCTATGAATTGTGCCAGTGTCATAAATCTTGGTGCATGTTTGCATGGGGGTCTTAATCTCAGAGGTGATCCAGGGTTGAGACAGAGACGGGAAGGTCAGAATGTGCGGGCAGGATGTTTTTGGTCAAAGGGAGTCATAGGCACAAAATGAAAGTCAGAAAAACCATGGTCAATGAAAGAGGCATGAATAGGGGAGAGAGACGGAAGAGAGAGGTCCTCAAATCAGCAAGGTGCCTGAATTTCCTCTTAGCCATTGAAGAGGGGCGAGGAGGAGTAGAGGGTAGCGTGACCTAGATTTTAAAGTGAACAATAGAGTGGTAAGAAGGAGAGAGGGTCAATGGAAAGGTCAGAGGAGAGTGAAGCATACAGAGAGACATGTCCACCAGAGTGGGTAGGCTGCTCATGGAGGGAGTAGAGGGAGTGGTCAGATAGGAAAGAGTTAAGTTCAAGGCAGGTGGCTATGGAGTGCTTGGGAAGGTTACAGTCCTCCAGAGTGAAAATAGGAATGTCGGTAGGAATTGACTCAAGGAAAAGGGTCAGAATAGAGAAGGAGTTGAGAGGACCACGGCGTCAATAGAGAGTCAGAACTGGGCGGGGTTAAATAATGAAAATAGGTCAGGGCGCCCCTCTGCAAAAGAACACTGCATGATAACCTGTTCTGTGGGAATATACCCACTCACAGTCGGCAGCCACATGTTTTAGCCCAATGTACCTTTCACAAAGGAGGAATAATCATTTGCATATCATTCTTTGTCCCACCCACTTGAGCAGTGCAGCACCAAAATGTTGTGGAAGTCCTCCTTTGAACAAGAGTACCAACAGCAATCCCAGACACGTGTTTCGGCCTAGTCAGGCCTTGTCAGTGAGGTAGAGCTGTGCCCCTCTGAGCACAGTGAACAAGGAGTCCACGTCTGGATAACCCTCGGTAAATTAGGGTGACCAATGCAAGTTCCTTTTATATACAATAAGATGCCAGGGCGCCCCTCTGCAAGAAAGAATGTGGCATGATAACTAAGTCAAATAATGGCATATTCAAAAGAGGAAGAGTTGATGCCAGACGGGGTAGAGGGGCAGTGTTGAGTGCTTTATTGATAAGGAACGAACAGAGCACCCCCTTACCAACCGGTTAGAGGGGGTGGGGGAAGGCAGCAGCATCAGTGTGGGGACCCACTGGTGTGGCAGAGTCATGATGGGAGATCCAAGTTTCTGTGCTAACAATGAGTGAATGTTGAGTATGGGAAGAGTTGAAGTGGTGAGTGATATAGGAAGCCTCACTGCAGAGGGATTGTACATTCCCGAGGCCAATTTAAAGAGTAATAAGGGGTAGGGAAGAGGAGCAGGTGGTGTGCTGTATTGCGAGGGAGATAAATGAGTTGAGGCTGAAGGCTACGAGAGAAAGTAAGAAGAAGAGTGAGTACAAAGAAAAATGGAGTCAAGTCAAGGGGCATGATGGAGGGTAGAAGAAACAGGCAAGTGAAGACTGTAAAGAAAGGGTGCACCCCTCAAGAGAGAGGGGGGGGAGCTCTTGGCTTGAGCCCTAGGCCCTTTCAAGTCCTGACATGTGCACACAGGGAGTTTGCGGCTTTTGGCCCTTGGGTACCCTCAGTGGGACGCCCAAAGGAGACTCAGTAATAAGTGAGGTAGTGTATCACATAAACCACTGGTAGCCAATCAGACTGCTCCTGAGGGCTTCCAGACTTCTAGTCAGGATGAAGGCAGCCCAGAAAGGGAGCTTTGTTTTGCAGACAGGGCCCTCCGATGGTGCACAGGATCCTATGGGAAAGCAGGATGCAGCAAAGATGACTTTAAAATGAAAGCTTGCATGTTAAACCAAGCTTGCAAGAGTGCGGTCAACACCATGTTCTATGTAAGAATGCTTCACTGAATTTTATAAAATACAAAAGAACGAAAAGCCTCTTGTCAATTAAAGTTTATTTCAAAAAAATAATCTTCCACAAAACTTATACACAGACATGTATATGCAACACAGACCATAAAAGATAAAAGTTCATAAGCCCAGTGGTTTTAAAAAAAATTGAAATCAGCAACATTTTAGGTTTTCTATCAATACTTCTGGAACAAATTGCCAAGGTCACTTTAAGTTAATTTCCATAACAAAAAGTACACTTAATGAAGGAATGACAAAAATAAACTGCAGGCTGTTTCACTATGTAACGGCCATTTCACAGTTTTCACTGTATTCTTGTCCTTAGAAATGATGTCATTTTTTCCAGCGCTGGGACTGGGCATCTTTATGAGCCTGGTGCCACTGGCGCCAGGACAGGGTCCAAAAGGTCCCAATTGGGACTGGCTGGCACTCGGAACCGGGGTTATGGGTCTGCTTCCACGGGAGTCGGGCAAGTCCTGGTCTTTTGGAAGCAGAGATCATGACATAACCTTTTTTACCACAAAAAATCCAAAACATGTACTGCTACTACCAATATGTGCTAATAGCCTCATAGACCTCGACAGGGGTAATTATCGCTTGAACTAATGACCCTTCCGCAATGGCCCGAGGCAACGCCTCGCTCTCTCTGTAAGGCTATATTATGCATGGAATAGCACTGTAGTTTCACACAGAATATGCCAACAGGAGTAAAACACCCTTATTTTCCTAAAAAGAGCTAAATTCATGAATCCGGAATTGCGTCCCCTGAAATCAAATATCAGTGTTTGGAGTAGCAGCATAAGGGGAGGGTCAAAAGAGGAGAATTGGAGGGGCCATCCCATGGTGGGTAAAAGGCAGCATTGAAGGGGTGGGGAGGAGTAGCCCAAAGTCTTTTGAAACAGATCTGAAAAAAGAGAAGTTGGTGGTTATTCATAGCATCTATCACTGCTGAACACTTTCCAGTTCCTGCCATAGGGCAAGGTCCATTTATTAAGACAATAAGGCCCTCGACGGCGGGCCATTGCTGCGTCAGGTAAATGCCCCTGTGACCCAAAGTTACAGGCACAAATGTAGCGAGGGCCTTAACGGAGGCCCCAGTGGCATTACCTGATGTGGTAATAGCCCGACCACGAAGAGCTTATTGCCATTAGTACCCCGGCCGTTAGACAGGGGTACTAATGGTGGGTTTTTTGGTTCCGACACACGTCGCGTTTCGCAGCCAAAAAAAAAAGAAAAATGTCTGCCATAGTCAGGGAAACATAGTCCGTTCTCCCTTTCCGTAGTGGCCATAGTAAACAATGCTGTCAGAATGTGATAAAGCAAAGTTTTTCACCAGAGAGAACAGCACCATACTGTGAGATACGATGACCTGTCCAGGATCACAGCTATCGACTAGTGGTTAAGTCAGGAAATGAGTTTCTACATTTTGACTCCCCTACCTTGAATTTGGCTATCCAATCCCCTCTCACGATGAATGCATCGTGCCCTTCATTGTGGATGGCTGCACGGTTTTTACAACGCGTGTTTAGAGAAACTGAGCATTAGACCTGCATCATACTCGTGCTATGTTAGTTTTTATAACGCGCACGCTCTGGTGCAGGTGTGTTGTTTTGTAGCACTGTAGCTGTTTGCTTTGCCAAAGTTTATATACTCAGATTTATCAGCATCTGACAGAGGAAAGCTGAAATCTGCTCTGTCATACGGCATATGAACACAGACCACCAGAACACGTTTTTAACACATTGAGCTATGAACCATTCTGGCGCTCCAGTTTATGAATATGATTCAGCATTGGATATTGCAGGTGATCAATGTATTCCCTAAAGAAATGTGAAAAACAAAACAAGTGACCTATAAAAAACCTACAAACTGCATTTACTACAATGTACGCAGAATGCATTACAATATTAATTAATCACTATGGATCAAAAAGACACTCAGTAAAATGTGCCACAAGTTCATTTATTGCTATGACTTTATGCCCAAGGGTTAACACATGTTTCGGCCTTGGGGCCGTTTTCAAAACTCGCCATATACTGGTTAGTCATACAGAATGCACCATCAAAAACGTTTGTATCTCAGTCTCTTGCAATGAAGAAAATTCGATTGTCAACTGGCAGTTTCGGGTTAATCCCTCGTTACACAAAATCCTCAGAGTTCAGTTCCCCTCGTGGCCGCGAACCTACATGTGGTGCATTTTACTGAGTGTATTTTTGATCTATTGTCTTTTGGAGCATGGGGAATATTCTTTTTGATACTTCAAATGTGACAACGTGTTTACCCTAACTTCTTTATATACAAAATATTCACTAATCATATTGGATAATTGTTGAGAGCAACAGCGAGACGGCAGACTCAGAGTATCAACAGCCACACTACTTCATCATGCCATGTGTTATTCATGTTTAGTAAAGCAATGTGGCTTCAACGCTCCTTGTGTTGTCACATCACATCCCACCCCCATGGCCGGAGCATCTCACGCTACATAATGTAATCCCCATTCTTACCTCATAAATTATCCTCAAAGACTTGGAAAGCATTCCACTGGTTTCAAGCCAGGATCACACTATATTAAACCCCAAATACAAATACAAATACAATGTGCACTGACTTCTTTGCATCAACCAGCCAAATCAGGTCTGGCACTTTCCTTTCTCAGACTACTGTCTCTGTGACCGCCCTCAAGGCTCCACAATCTCTTCGTGGTGCTTTAACAGTTACTTTTCGCCACTGGTAGATCTCATATCATCCTTGTCTGGAACCTTCTTTTTTATGCAAATGACACGCAAATCGCCTTCAGGCTGGTAGGAGACTGATTTCCTTCTGCCCCTCTCATATCTAGGCCTGGATGTTTGATTACAATTTGCGTCTTATCTCAGTCAAGTTGGAAGTCATTTTCTTGGGCACTACCATTCCTACTTCCTTACCATGTCCTTGGCCTTCATGTTGGGGCATCCCGCCTACTTAAATTCCTGCAGCCAGGAGCCTAGGCGTCATCTTCGATTGCTGACTCTTCTTTGCTCCTCAGGTCATAGAGCTAAGAAATCTATTTTTTATTTGAACCTTATTCGTGCATTATCAGTTTCTTAATTTCCCTCCCAATGTGAAAGCAACCAGAAGTCTGGCGCTCTTCAGCTAATACCCTTTATCTTGACCTTCCCTAAGTCCTTACTCCACCAGTGCAGGTACTTTAAAGTAAGGAAGTAATGCTCCTACTTGCTCTGATACTAAGTGACCACATTACCCCTGTCCTGACATCCTTGCACTGGCTTTCAGTTGAGGTCTGCCTCTCTCTACATTATCCATTGGGCAAACTGGAGGATTTGTCTTGTATGCCTCCATCGTAAGGTGACAAACTATTGCCTGTCCAGGCCCTTAAGATCGGCCCCATCCAAGTCCTTTGCTGTCTGCCAGTCTAAGATGAAACGGTTCAGTGGCATGACCGTTGTTGCTAGCTGGGCTTGTCTGTTTAGCTCTCTCTCCCATCATACCTCAGGAACGGGTAAAGCCACAGCCGCTTCAGAAAAGGACTTAAGACTATGGCCTTCAGAGAATTTCTTTAGGCTTTGTATGCACATACTACTTCAGCTACTCCTTACCTAGCACTTCTAGGAGGATCCCCGGTCAGTAACACCCAGACTGGGGTCCTTTTGGGGGTGACCTCGGCCTATGTCTGAAGGGCTTACACATTCCTGTTATTAGTCTTATTGTCTATTACTGCTTGTCATGTACCTTATGTTCTGGGTCTTCTCTCGTTTACCTCTCTGAGATTCTTACTGCGGTGCTCTGTTCTGACTGTGGGATCTTTGCCTGTACACTTTTTTCAAGGGCCCTGTCATCGTCATGTTTTGTGGGTTCCTGCGTGTACCCTTCTTGCACTTCCTCTCTTCCCCTCCCCTTTGGAACTCATCGAATATGCATTTTACAAGTCTGTTAAGGTCAGCTCTGCTTCCCCTCCCAACTTGCTGCGCCACAAAGTGACTGCCTTTCACAGATGGCTCCTTATAAATCATCAATAAATATATATATGAGTATGGACTGCTTCTGATATCTGTAAAGTTGCTCTCTGAGATCAGGTCTCTCCTGCGATCTGCTCCCTGTGGCTTAACAAGTTCAGTTTTAAGCACTGTGGGCCTTATTCCGATTTTGCCGGTTTTCGGCAGTACATCCGCTTAAATACCACCAAAATCAGTTACCATTACTGCCACTTGGTACCATTGGTTTACCACAGGATTACAAGTGGTGGTAGAGCAGTGTTAGTCCCCATTTATGGAGTGCATTGGGGATTTCTGGTGGAATTACCACAGGCGGAATTACCAAGTGGCAATTGTGCTGATTTTTGGAGGAAAGCTGGAGGAGCAGGCTGGCAGTAAATCCTCCACTTTTCCTCCAGAAATTGACAGAAACACCACTTGTTAATAGTGTCTGCAAAGGAATTACTGCCACTTTTTTCTTGCACAGCCAAACTCGGAATAAGGCCCTGTGTCTTGTCTTTAAAACTCTTTTTTTCAAAGACCCCACATTTTGTATGTCAAAATGTTAACACTATAACCCCCTAACGTTCTTTTGATTCTGGCCAAGTTACACTACTCTCGTCTGGGCAGGAGATCTTTCTCTGTCCAGGCTGCCCAAATTTGGACCTCGTTTCCAGAACCACTTTGTAACATGTCAGGCCTTCTCCTTTTTCAAAAGGCGTTGAAAACGTGACTTTATTCTGCAGTTTGAGCCTTCTTGCTTTTGTCTGCTCTGCAGTTTTTTCTCATCACAGCCTTTTCTAGCGCCAAGGTCAGCGTCATGGCAATAGTTGTGCTATAGAAACTGAATTAACTAGAAATGTGTCCAATTTTGGAGGAGCGGGCATGCTATTCAAAATGTTTGACACATTTTGGGACTGTGTCAACAAAATTAAACAATCTTTTCCGCTTTCTATGGAAATTAACAAAAAGATATTCCTAGTAAATGGCCAAAAGGTCCCCTTTGTTTCGAATGATCAAACACAACTATTATAGGTTTTTAGTTTGGGCTATTCGGTGGTGCTGAAAGCGCTATCTTAAAAGCCAAAACTATTGTCTTTAACATTAGAACTTCAAAGATGGGCTTCGAATGAGAGTCTGTAATGCTTTTCCAGTGGAGATGACATTTGAGGAGGGATACACAGCTGTAATCCCTCCCATTACCTGCCCCATGGCAATGTAATCCCGAAGGTTAATCCCACCCATTCCTGCCCATCTTGGAACTCTTTGATTTTGAGTGTGCTCTACCATGGAGGCAGCCATCTTGGATGACTGTCTCTAAGGAGGCTCTCTGGAAAGAAGCTGGCCATCTTTGAATGGTTAATACACCACGCATTGTCCTCTCCTGTAGGACACAATACCAAAACTGTTGGCTTTGCCAATGCTTGTTTTTCTATGGAAGTGGCAGAGATTTAAGCAATGTGCCACTATATCAGAGTATTTATGTTACAATTAGAAGAATTTTTAATAGACGATGAATTTGCTATGTAAAAAAGGTCCTGGGGAACATCATACAGACAGCAAATATTGCCATGTGCTGTGCATTTGAAATATAATGTATGGTTTGTAAGCAAGAATCTCAATGAACATCTAGCCACTTGCCACAAGGCACCCTCCATTTGCATTTTGACCTTTTCCTAGAGTACTGCCAGCATACAGCGTATGCACTGCCTTGCAAGGTTTTCCATATCTATTGGTTTACAGTGCCCAGGTGAATTTTCGTGACTGGATCCATTCTCTGGCCAGCAGCATTAATTGAAAACCCACTTGGTGCCTGTCAGTGTTCTCTGCCATAAAATGTGTTCTGCCTATCAGGGCAATGCCCATCAATATTTTCAGGTTGCACCTTTTATGTCTGCCACTACTACTCATTGCCCTTTAACATGTTTTAAAGATTATGGGCCTCATTACAAATCAGGCGGTCCGGAAATAACGGTGGCGGTAAACCCGCCGCCACCGTTGTTTCCGGACCGCCTGATCCCGACTCCTGCAGGCGGGAGATGATGTTCCCGCCAGGTTTCACCTGGCGGGTTTAACACCGCCTGCCTGCAGGCGGACGAGGAAACACTGGCAGCATTACGAGATGCTGCCGGTGTTTCCATGATCCCCATTCCCATTGAGTCCAAAAGGACTCAATGGGAATGGGGATTAACACCATTCCGCCTCCGTGATTCCTGGAAAACCTGGGTTCAAATGCCCGGTAATTCCAGGAATCACAGAGGCGGAATGGTAATACGAGTCCGGCGGTAACCAGGCCGTTTTACCGCCTCATTACAAGATGCTGCCGGTGTTTCCATGATCCCCATTCCCATTGAGTCCAAAAGGACTCAATGGGAATGGGGATTAACACCATTCCGCCTCCGTGATTCCTGGAAAACCGGGGTTGAAATGCCCCGGTAATTCCAGGAATCACAGAGGCGGAATGGTAATACGAGTCTGGCGGTAACCAGGCCGTTTTACCGCCTCAGTTACCGCCGGACTCGTAATGAGGCCCTATAATTCGGTTTCAGCTTTACACGTGGACCATTGGGAACCTTCCCTTTACCTTAGCGTGTGAACGTAGGATGACGCTGGGAGACCATATCCGTACGGACGGTCCAATAGAAAACGCGGATCCTCTGCAACCTTCATTGAATTATTTAATGTCAGAGTTGACTGCACGTCGCCCAACAGCTAACTACCTTTATTGAGCTTGCAACGAGAAGCCCTTGGGACCAGTGACACAAAGCGCAGTTAAACGCGTGTTACGTTGAGGCTCAACCTAATCTATTTCCATTAAGAAATTGGAGTTTCAAACCAATCACAAAGATTCCGTTTGTTGAAATACCACTAAAAATAATCATAGTTTATTATAAGCTCGCCTAGTGCTGTATTTTACATTTAAAAATGATAATTGTATTTCTAAGTATATTTAGATCCATTAGTCTTATGTGTCTGCCACTACAGGGCCATCTGCATGTTGGTAGTGGGACCCCTCTGGCCCCATTCTTGTACTTTGCCCATTCTTGTTTCATTTGCATTGCAATTTTCTATCTTTTAGAAAAGTTCCTATCAATATTTTGTACCCGAAGCACTACACAACTCAAAACTCCTGGCCCCTATATCAATTGCTCAACAGCAAATGGACAATATTAATATGTGGGCAGCAATACGAGGACAATCGGTAGTCTCTCCTCAGAGGCGGATTAGAAACAGTTCAGCACAACAAGAACACGTGTGAAGAAACAGCACGAGTGGCAAAGGTGCCCCAAAAACAAAGAAACAAAATTGTCTTTGTTTTACTGAACCAGCAGCATAGACAGGGTAGGGCCTGAGCGGGCAAGGTCCACCCAGAATCTGTAAATGCACCCCTGTGGTGTGTGGGCATTTTCAGATGTTAATGTCATTGCAGCCCAACTATATTAGCTTCAGGCCCCACTTGTTAGACAATCTGGCTACGCCTGGGCATTGAACTACATATGGGTTGTAGCCATATTCCAAAGCTGAATGGCAAAGATGAAAAAATATCCGAAATGGGACACAATTATAATAGAAAAAGATAGTCCATTCCTTGAGTCAGGCTATTAGTAGTACCGACGTGTATAAACCTCAGTGGCTCAGATGGGTCCTGGGAAAATTGCACTGAGAAGTTTGCCTACTCTAGTGTATCATTGGGAGAGTTGCACAGCATCAGATGCAGACCTGAGAATCCCGAGTACGTTACAAATCACAAGGGGAATTTGCAGAGGCAAAAGACAATGGCAGCAGCGTAATACAAATATCTTTTCTACTTTCCATCTTATGTCACTGCATTTCTCACCCGTCTGGCTATGGTTTAATGTAACCAAGGACCACAGACAGGCAGGTGCTCCTGTCGTTTTATGTGTAACTAAGTGTTGTAACAGCGCCACGATGCCCCCCAGGGTTGCTTTGTGCGCTTTATAAATTCAAATAAATAAATATACTCACCACAGACAGAAAAGTGTTACTAGACTGCAGTTTAAAGAGGTAGCACAATCGTGGCAATGCTGTGGCCTACAAACTTGACTCGGAGACTATTGTGAATGCACCATTTTCTGCGGCTCAGTGATGCCACAGTCTAAGCCATAGATTGTTTTGTTCTATGTTCTGCGTTGAATCTTAGTTCCGTGTGGCTTCCTTTGATAAGTGAGCCATCCAAACCATGGTGCCTGTTCATCTTTCTACGCGGTTGGTGCACAGCCAATGTTGAGGCTGGGCCAGCCACCTGTAGGTTCTTATCAAATCTCTTCTTTTCACGCTTGAGTCTAATCTAAACTCTACAGCACGCATTTTTTTTTCAGTTGTCTTTACTCAGACTTTCTCACAGCAGTCCAGTCCTTAGTTCTTTCTCGCCTAGATGGCGGCAAAGCTCAAGTCTACAGCACAGAAAGGTCAGGGGGCGACCGCTTGTAAGCGCACTTGGACCCTAAAATGCAGTGTGCCTAGTATATTGAGGTTACACCCTTGAATCAAATGTCGCATACAGTTAGATGATTATACTAGTTAGTCGTGCTTGCCCCATGTATACATAAAATGGAAGTGTGATTAAGTCAGTACAATAACTGATTGTCCGAAGAATTGAGTTTATTGTGTGACCAGTGTTATTCTGATTAGAGCTAACACGTGTTGAGACACAAGGTCTTTTTCAAGGCTGTTATTCACATATTAAACAGTCAGGACCCCCAGATTACCATTGGCACATCATTGGCAAGAATGCCATCAGATGCAGAATAAAAGTGATCTCAGATTCATTGGACTCATGAAAGCAAATCGTGGGAAACGCAGGGGTGATCTCAAACTCAAACTGAGACGAATGGAAGCTAAATGCATTTATAATTTACAAAGCACAATGGTGGGCCTCAATACTGAGCATGAAATGACTGTATTCTTGTAAAGAATGTGGGGAAGTTGGTTATCTGTGAACGCAGTGAGGACCACCAATGTTGAGGCTAATGAGATCACCTAACATTTCTGTGAACAAGATAAATTGACCCTCAAAAAAATGGACGTCACCCCTGTATAATGTCAGACACTATTGTTAATACTATGGAATTATTGCAGGCCTGCTTATTTGTGATCGCTGTGAGGACCACCAATGGTTAGTTTGATGTGATTACCCAAACCATCTCTGTAAACAAGATAATATTGTTATCAGAAAATGGATGTTATCATTTCAAAATGTTAGATATTGCTGTGAATATTTCTTATATATAAAAACCGAATCATGATCTTGCGTTAATGACAAGCAAGGGGAATATTGTTTCTCTATATTGGAAGGATGAAGCACCACAAATGCCACACTATGGTAACAATGGACAGTATCATTAATGCCACTTTCATACATCAATTGTGGATACACATGAGCCAGGGCACATTGCATGCCATTAATTATTTGACAACCCAGGAGATCAGGCCAGAAGAGCCTTAATAGTACATCCAATATTCAAAGACCTTTTGAGACAATGGCGCTATGCCATACAAAATAAACAAAAGGATGAAATCGCACTAGAACACCAGCCAAACCAGCATACAGGTATTGCCAATGTTAACTCAAATCAGGGACCATCCATTATTATAGACCGCCCAGGAAAGAGTACTCACATTTTTATTGGGGCAGCGGGTGTCTATTAATTCACTTAAGGAAATACCATTTAATTATCACCCATGCTGCTACTTTTTGTTACGCACATTTGTGTCAACAATGTTACAAGTGGCTGTGATGTAATTCGTGCAATGTGCGTATGATGTCACACGCCGCATTGAGATATAAATATAGAAACAATATGGCGCCTGCGTGCCTCACACACGCAGGTTAACGGAGGTGAATCCTTGCAGGACATCCTCCTTTTCAAGGTAAGGACATCGCAAAACTAATTTTATGGGTCCCCAGACATTGTGGCAAGGATTATGTTAGGGCAGCACAATTTCAAACATACTGATTTAGGCTGGAAAGTTTAGATTTGAATCGATCATCTTATTATATCAGAGACTCAGGGAACCTTGCATTATATTCATAATGCTCTTTGGCCCTCTTTGTAGGAGCACATTTATCAAGAAATAAGAAAGATCAACCCGCTATATCCTCGAAATTAATTCAGGGAAGGGGCTCAAGAGGTAAGCCCTTGACAATGATTACTCAACAATCGTGGCTCATAATTCAAGACATGTTTATATCTTGTTTTATTAAATCATTTGGTATGTTTTTTGCAGCCAAAACAGAAAAATATACCATAAAAATCAAAACAACCAGGGATTTTCAGACAAACATTACCCACAGCACAATGGGTAAGTGCTACTGTGATTCTTTTTTTCATATTCCCTGAAGGATAGTAAACAGTATATTAGTTACTAACTTGTATACCCAAAACTGGCGCGCAGGCGGGATCGAACTACAAATATTGGTGAATCATACTTCATATCTCACCACTCACTTAATTGGGAGCCTTTTCTTGGCACTGCTTCAACCAGAATGCACATTCACAATGGGACTCCCAACACACTATCAATCTATATTACCACTAATGGTACCCAATTAAAATACTAACATGTACTGATATAACCAAAACAATAATGTGTGAATAACAGCCTTGAAAAAGACCTTGTGTTGAAACATGGGTTGGCTGTGATCAGAATAACACTTGTCCAGATGCTAATCATTTTATAGGTTGCACCCATGATCTATGCTATTGTCTTAATGGCCCTAAATCATCGTTAATGCCCTCGATTCACTCAGGGGGCCCGATTCATGGAATATTTGATCGGTTCAAAATGAATTTGCATCACTTTTCACCAGTGCAAGTTCACTTCAAACCGGCAAATATTCCATGAATCGGGCCCAGGGTGTTAACCTGGGTTTCCCGGCCTTTAGAAGCCAGTATATTCCATGATTGGGGTCTGTGAGACATAGGGACCGTTTCATGGATTTTTTTGCACGGTCAAAAGTGAGTTTGCACTGCTGAAAAGTGACTTTGCACTGCCGACACACCCCCCAATTCATGGAACTGTGCAAAGTGTTTTTTGCACAGTTGCACTTTGCACAGTTCCATGAATCAGGGTTTGTGCCGGCAGTGCAAAGTCACTTTTCAGCAGTGCAAAATCACTTTGAACCGTGCAAAAAATTCCAAGAATCGGGCCTAGTGGTGGATCATGAAAACGTGGCATTCACTGGTTGCTAAACGCATCTTTTTCTAGAATGAAGATGGTTTATGTTTGCGAAAGGCGGAGGCTAGTTCACTAAATATAAAACATCATTGAGATCACTCATTCTCCTAGACTGGCACAGTGAGCCCTCCTGCTGGCTGCAATAATGTTGTTTATGTCTGTGTTGAAAACGTCAAGTACATGTACAGTAATTACTCAGCATCAAGGTTTACTCACTGCAAACAAGTCGGCCTCCGTGACACGCGGCCATATATTACGGCCACGTAATGGCGCTGGCCCTTGGTTGCGCAGAGCCTATTTTTGTGCTTGGCCAGAGTGTGGGGGCAAGAGTGTAACAGGGCTGCCTGCGACGTACGCTGCGTTGCAAAGTGCGGCGGATGTGCCAGAAACGGAGCTGGAGGAGGGCCACTAATTCTGTGTTTGTATCTGACCCTGTAAACAAACACAGCTGCTGAGTGTGTGGGATCATCGCTTGGAGTGGCAAGACCGGCGAGGCGTTGCTGCTGCTGCTGTCTGGTCAGTGCTGTCATGCAGACTGCAAGCGTGACATGCGCAGTTGGGAGAACACCAGGGGGCCTGATTGCACCATTATAAAACGTTTCTGCGAATCAGGACTTCAGAAGAGGGTGGATCATTTCTTTCGATCCACCTCAGGGACTTCAGTAAAGCTATTAGAATCTGCCCGTGGGATCCCATTGGTGTTTCATGTTAGGGTGGAGTCGTGGTGTTTCAGATGGCGGGATGCAAGCTCTCTGTGTTCCCATTTATCAAGCACCACATTCCTCGCCGCATACTGAAAGAGCAACGAGTGCTGCAGTGTGTCAGACTTATGGCAGGCTGAGTGCTCTCCAGCCCAATGTAAAGCGGTCTATTGCCAGGACTCGACCGCCAGGAGAGATGCCGCTACTTGCTTAGTTTGAACTTAAAGCACCAAACTACGTACACGTGATTGTATCTGTCCAAAAGTAATAAATAAACCCGGTTAGGGGGTGAGGGGCGATCCTGCCATGCTGCACTCATGCCAGAATTATCTCACTCAATGTGTGCAGTTCGGTCCCAGCCTCGCTCGCATTCCAGTCCTGATGCAGTTTAAATGCAATCACCCCTGCACCTGAACTTCCACGATGCTGCTACCTCTCTTTACCATTTGGTCTTCCATAACACACCTCCATATCTTTGGGTTAATTCCCTCCTTCTGGACACGCTTCTACCATCCTTTTGACTCTCATTTTCCTTCTCAGCTTGTCTCTAATGTTTTGCACTTCTGCTTGGACTGCGTTTTTGCACCCACTGCTAGCACCTAACTCTGGTTGCTATTCAATTCTGCCTGTGTTTTTTGTGCATTTTACTTAGTTCAATTCTGCCTGTGTTTTTTGTGCATTTTACTTAGTTCAAATCTGGCTGTGTTTTTGTGCATTTTACTTAGTTCAAATCTGGCTGCGTTTTTTGTGCATTTTACTTAGTTCAATTCTGCCTGTGTTTTTTGTGCATTTTACTTAGTTCAAATCTGGCTGTGTTTTTGTGCATTTTACTTAGTTCAAATCTGGCTGCGTTTTTTGTGCATTTTACTTAGTTTAAATCTGGCTGTGTTTTATGCGAACTTGCTGTGCCATTTGCATATCCCCCCTGCTGTATGCCTGTGTTGTCTGTTTGCCCGCCTGTTGTACATCGCTCCCCCTCCTGCCTTCCTCCTCTTCTTGTTTCACCACAAAATTGTTGTTTCTTTCTGTTTTGCCCACGCGGTGCAGGCAAAATGGAAAGAAATAGTCAATTTACTGGAGCCTAGCCAGCCACCTAAATCCTAAACTGGTGAAAATGCACTCAAGCATCTCTTGATGTAAACTCTTAGAACCTCCTACACATTGACTGCGGTCACCGAGGGTGTTCCAATCACAAAGGCCATGCAAATGGGGAAAGAGCACTATATAAATAATTAATACAATGCAATACAACTGGCACCCTCTTTGCATCCGACCAGCAATTAGGGTGCATATATGGCCATTCTCCCATTTCTTTCCATTTTGCGCGCACAACGCTGGCAAAATGTAAAGAAATTACCATTTTGTTTTGCCCTGTGCATTGGACAGCCATGGTGGGGCCTGTTGCATCCGGGGTTACCGGCCCGAAAGGAGGGTGGGACTGGAGCCCCCTTTGCAGCCTGGTTTCGCCCACCTCTACATCAGCAGAGTGTGAGTTCAGAGTACTTAGGCCCTGATTCATGGAATTGTTTGCATGTAAAACTAGGATGTGTATGCCATTCTGCCTGCTAATCCCTATTCGTCAAACAGGGATTTGCAGGCAGAATGGCAAACAAATCCCCTTTTTAAATGCAACAAATTACTTGAATCCGGTCCATAATTCACAATCTCTGAACTTTGCTTAGAATTTCCTTTCCTGCTAGGGTGTTGAGTCAAACATTCTAATGACCTTAGTGTCAGGAATCTCTTCACTGGATTATGCCAAAGGGGTAGAATTTTCTCTCTTTCTATGGCAAACTCTGCTCTTTGACAGCAGGGTGTTGAGTCAAACATTCTAATGACCTTAGTGTCAGGAATCTCTTCACTGGATTATGCCAAAGGGGTAGTATGTTCTCTCTTTCTATGGCAAACTCTGCTCTTTGACAGGATAGTCATCAACCCCAAGTAGGAACTCTCAGCTCATAGTGTCTCTGTTTCAGCGCACTGTCTCATATTGATATCTGGACGCTTTGCAGTTGATGCGCTGCCACATTTTGCCTCACCCCTGCTTAGTCAGAATTTGACTTCCTACCATAGAGGGCTCCCCTTCCATTTTTCAAAATGTACTGAGTTCATTGAGAACGTAGAACCATTCCACTCTGATTACTTGTATCAGGCGACTACTTCTTGACAAGTTATCTCATTTCTTGTGGTTAAGGCTGGCTTCGACCCTGTTTCCTGGGTGTACGTCTGGGGAATTTGAACTACATGTCTTTGGACAGAGAGGTGTTTTTGTTTGACTGCTTCCTCTTGAGATAGGATAATATGTGTTCAACTGAAACTTTGCTGTCCTTGCTGATGTTGGGCAACCAGAGTGGAATTAAGCCGGACCTGGCCCTCATCCCACTCGTTACTTAGAAAGGTCACACTCAAGTGGCAGTGTTAGATATCATTATGTGGCTGCCACTGCTTACTGGGCCATCCATTTGTGAAGTTGAAAGGGTGCTGCTGTTATCTGGAGACTTCCTTTGATTATGTTCTGTTATGTTAAGTTGACTTATAGCACGCATTGTTACCATTAGCATGGTCTCTAGGCGCTCACTTGGTTATGTAAAAAAGTGGGTTGGGTAGGTTAGTGGAGAGAAGCAATAGGATAGAGTTTGTGCTTTTCTGTTGGTGCTAGTAGAACCAGGAGAAACTGACATCTGTGCAAGTCGGTTTTCTAGGTGTGTTTGGATTGTACTCATTGGGGTTATTGTGTCCAGAAGGGCAACGTTCAGTGGCTGAGATGTTTGTTTTTGGCAGTTAGTTTTTTTGGTGGATGTGTGGGTTGTGTGTTTGTGTGAGGTGAGAACTGGCCCATTAGATCGTGCGAGGTATGTGAGGGGTGTACTGGAGAGGAGCAAATAGCTGTGATGGTCATTGGTTTGTATGGTGTGTTTGTTTTATTGTTGGCTTCAGAATCAGTCATTTTATTATCTCGGGTACCCAGTGATATTGCTGGAAGCGCCCCTTTTATGCTAATCACTTTGAGTTGAATAGCCAGGTTTTCAGTCGTTTTCTGAAGGTGAGGTGTCTTCTGTCGTTCTTATCTCCTTCGAGATTGAGTTCCATAGATTGGCATTTAGACGTGAGAATGTGGTTCCTGCAAATTTCCTTTTTTTGTATTGTTTTGCTATGATTTGGAGGTCATCGCTTGATCTTAGGTTTCTTCATGGTTAGTAGTGGTTGATCTTGGCTTGGAGGACTGATCATAGTACCTGATGCAGTGATCCTGGAACTAAAAGGCATTAAGATCATCATATCCGTGGCTATGATCAGGGACAATGTGAATTTCTATCCACCTGGATAGACAATCCACATTACTACTACAGAGCGACTGTCTGGCTCTACATGATCCAGGGGGCCTATACAATCCTGTCCTACTTTCTGCCAAGGCGTTCTGGAGTCTCTACATGTGTAGGGATGCTCGCCTTGAGTGTGACCTCTTGTCACTGCAGGGGCAAGTACAGTTCTCCCCAACAGATCCGTCTGCACCTTCATTCATCGAAGACCTGCTGTATGCTTTTCTTGCCATACATTTGGTCAGCACCACTCCTCTGTGACTTTTGTGAGCTTTCGAAAAGACCACCAGCCTCCACCTGGAAAAAGGGATGCCTTTGTCTAACCAGAATATCACTTGCTCTGTTATAAAGAGGTCAGTGAATAACCACTTGAACACTCGTATAGCCAGGGGCAGGCAAAGTTCATTTGGCCAAACCTTGACGAAGAACTTACTCCAGGGTTTCATTTTCAGCCATTGCCTCAATGCCTTCATTTTACCTCAACACTTCGCCTTTTTCACTGACGATGGCTTTCAGCGATGTTACCATGCATTCATCCTGTTTTGAGACATGTTTGACTGTGAATCTGCACCCTTACATTTGAGCTACCATCCTTGCCAGTATTGGCGCGGATGACTTTGTGCATCCTGGACTAAGAATGTGTGGTAGGGTTCTGACTCTGTGTTAAGACTTCTCCTATCCCTTACATGTTGTCATCAACAGCGATGTATGTGCCAGACTCAGGGTTTGCATGGTCTGAGACAGTGTGCCTTTGTGATGGGTAGCGTTGGCATATGTGGATTCCAGTTTGTGTGCCAATCGGAACTCAAACCCTTTCTTCAGAAGAAGTTGCACTCATTCAGTCTTTTCTGAAAAGATGAAAACCTTTGTGTAATACTCTGATAATACCTGAGAGGATTTGAGTTTGCTGTTGCTGGTGAAAGCAGGACCATTGGTGATGGCTTTGAGGAGATCCAACTTGGGCCTGATTCGGTAACGAGAATTGACGTATCCTAGGACCTTCACTATGTCTGTGTTGAGTTTACTCCTGTCCCTTCCTTGATAAATGCCTCCATTTCGCAAAATGTGCAAAACTGTCTCCAAGCATTAATTGTAAGTGTTTTCATCTACTCATTAAATCGGAAAATCGGCATGGCAGTACCACGCCTTCCTGATGTCTATCAGTAACAACCCCATCCTTCATTGCTACCTTCTCACATGCCACAATGGGGCTTGGCACCTCTGGTACTTCCATTGTCCATTGCTAACACTGTTTCAGCCCATGACGCCAGACCTGTCCTTGCTACCCCATGGCCACCGCACAAAGAGGCACTGCTATCTCTAAACGATGGTATCCTGTTACATCCCAGTTTGAAACCTGCGCACAGGCCAATGCTACCTGTTAAGCCTGAAAGGGTTTTAAAAAAAGAAACGGTTGGGCCCCACACTGTGGATTTATCCTTGAGACCACAACAGACCACGAGGAAAGAAAAGATCTATAGGTTGTTACCATGCCATGTTAGGACTTGCCCACCCAACCACCAATGAACAGCACAATATCACCCCATAGCATTGCAAAAGCCCAACATTTGCTTATAATGCCCGCCAAAAGAAATGTGCGAAACAATCACAAGGAGACAGTCTACTGGAAATACGGTAACAGAAAGAAGACGTGTGGGCGGTGCTGGAATTGGAAAACTGTTACTGGGGGAACCCTCTTATCCTTGGAAGGGCGGAACCGCAGTGCCAAGGCGGGTGGGCCGAGGGGTGATATGTCAAGCAATGCAAAGTGAGTCTAGGTCAAGCAATACAGTATCTCTTCATAGACCGCAATCCTAGTGATTTGCATAAAATCAAAGAGCATTATGGGAACTGGAACCTTTAAAATGTCCATAATTTTAAGTTTGAAACATGTTTTATAGTGATTCAGTAAGGAACACTTTTGAGGTTATAATGAAAGTTGGGCTCTGCAGTTTGGATTGGTCACACTACGCACCCTAAGAAAAACATTTACTTTGCAGGACATATATACCAGTGTGGGCAACTGAAACAAGTATGTGCGGCTTTGGCTGTTTATGTCTCCAGGCTCCCGTGCCGAGTCTACTGAAAGTGTCTGCCTGTTGAAACGTGGTATCTCGTGCAAGTGATAACTCGGCTTCCAAGGAGGATCCTGTTCTGAAGCCGAATGATCACAAGCAACCTGTGCTTCAATGAGCAGACTGCTTTCTCGTGGGCCTGCTGTGAGTGTTGGCGTCAAGCCCCTGGGTCTGGGGGCGGAGTGGCGCTGCGTGTGGAAGTGGGCATTAACAAGACAGAGCGCCACTAGGTTACTGAAACTAGAGTTTGTTAGAGTGTGACCCATTGAGGGTACTGGTACAAGCACAGAGTTGCAGAAAAGCATGAATTAAAATCTGGTGCTAGGAGACCACTCTCTGTCCTCCCGTCTGTATTCCCCTGAGCGCCCCTGCTCCTATGCTCTGTCCACCACTGCATGCGCCTTCCCTGTGTTCCCTCGAATGCCCTCCTTTCTGTATGTGTTTCCTCTGCACCCCGTACTACTGTCCCCAACAAAATGAGGGGTTGCGGTCTTCAAAGGCAAAAGCTATTGGCTTTGACCAGGCGTGTCCTAGTATGGGGGAACATTCTAGAAGGGCCTTTGCCAGCACAGAGGGCGCGTGAAGCACGCGAGTTCCTGGCATACAAGACCGTGGGGATGATTAAAGGAAGAAGGTGGCAGTGTAACGAGGATGCAAACAATCCCTATATAAAGGCACCAGGACAGGAAAAATCCATGTAACAATATTATTGGAATGGCCACTAGAACCTCTGCTTATGCACCAAGCGTATGGATGCAGCCATTGGCTCAGATTTCTATTTCGATTCGTAGGCATGCTTTGGGCGGAAATAGCAACCAATAATATTTCTTTTTAGAAAATGACAATTAAAAATACGTTTTGTTCACAGCTTGTTGCAGGAGCTGGAATGCCCGTGCTTCCCGTGGCGTTGACTGCTGCAGGCTCAGCCTGCCCGTGCTCCAAGTGGATCTGTTGAATTGTAGACGATCACACAGCTTGGTGACAGGGAGCTGAGGAAAGGGTCTGACATGTTCTGTCCTCACTGGCCCAGTGCTACGGGCTGCTCGCCCCTGCATATATAAAAGGCCACATTGTCATTACAATGGCCTAATCCCCTCTGATAACATCGGCTTGCTGGATCACGCTTCTGTACACAGAAACCCATTCACGATGGCGCCAGGTGAACGATGTGGCGAGATGCCTGCCTTTTATCAGACGCGATGGCTGGAAAGGGCCATCATAAGGATTTTTTGGAGGCTGGGGGCACATACATATGTGGTCCCCCTCCCAGCCCCCAAAGGCATAAAATCAAGGGATTAGATACCTTTAGCCAAGTTCAAAAGCAATGTTTCTGTACTACAGACACAATGTCTGGCCTTCAAGAATTTGTGAAAATGACACATCTCTGACAGTGAGCACAAAAAGGTACACTGCGTGAATGGAAAGCTAAGTATAAATGTTTGGTTGGCACACTGTGCCCCTTTAGTCATGCATCTGTATTTTAATCATTAGAAATGTGTGCTGGCTTCAGGTTTTTGAGCTGTCAATTTATGTAATTTTACTGCTGTTTAGGTTTTTCTGTATTATTGTAGATTGTGATGTAATGTTGTTTTTATGGGTTTAAAGCCGAATAAGGCTATGTTTGAACGCATTAGCGTGACCAGACGTCACCGTTTTGCCAATACTATCCCCGAACTGTTACCACTATACCCTGTCCCGCGAGTATTTTTGATTCAAAAACCCGTCCCAGTTTTGGGGAAAGAGAGGGTGACAGTCCCGGTTGAATGTTGTCATCTGAGGATGGGCTCGAACCCCCATAACCCCTGCAGCCGTCCATTTGCCTTTACCCCCAATTCTTTTGCTCATGCAGACAATGCTTTAAACCCCCCATGAATTGGCATGACACAAGATTTCAATTGGCAAAATTGGCCGCAGTTTTATTTCCATGACAACAGAAGTATTTGTACACCATAGTGACCTCATTCTGTACATGTGGCGCTTGCTTGCCGGATTTCCTTTGCTTCCCCCTATACTTGGTATAGTAGGCCCCCAACTCCCCCGACCCATTGTACCTGTCCTATCCTGCCCGTGCAGGGGTCCGTGGGTGGGGAGAGCGCCGTTTGTTTTGGGGGGGAAGCTGAGCCTTATTTGTTCCTACCAGGCGCCCCCGCCGTTTAGGCCCCCAAGAGGCGCTGGTCCAGAAGAGCGAAGACCCATTCTGTTTCCTTCTGGCTCATCCGGAGTCTATCATTTGTGCTTGGTTGCCCAAACACCGCCAACTTGTCATCCTCTGACCTGGGTGCCCTGCGACAGCGACACCCGGGTGCGTCCTACTCGTATTTCGTGGGTGGGTGGGTGGAAACGAAATTCCTCTTCCTTGTTAGGTGGCGGCGACCGGGTCCCAGTGCAGGAGCGAGATGCCTGGTCCCCGATCCCGCCTGCTTTTATCCTGCAGGCCCCGCCCCATTCCTTTTGTTTACCCTTCGCGGGCTTTCCGGGCTCTTGAGTTTCTTGGCGCCGTTCCGCCCCCTTGCACTTTACCCTTCCGGGTGAGGATCCCCGCTCCCGGCGGCATGACCCCGCAGGGGTTACCCTGCTGCCTCCTCCATTTTGTGGTGGTTTTACGTCGTCAGCTCCATAACCCCTGCAGCCGTCCATTTGCCTTTACCCCCAATTCTTTTGCTCATGCAGACAATGCTTTAAACCCCCCATGAATTGGCATGACACAAGATTTCAATTGGCAAAATTGGCCGCAGTTTTATTTCCATGACAACAGAAGTATTTGTACACCATAGTGACCTCATTCTGTACATGTGGCGCTTGCTTGCCGGATTTCCTTTGCTTCCCCCTATACTTGGTATAGTAGGCCCCCAACTCCCCCGACCCATTGTACCTGTCCTATCCTGCCCGTGCAGGGGTCCGTGGGTGGGGAGAGCGCCGTTTGTTTTGGGGGGGAAGCTGAGCCTTATTTGTTCCTACCAGGCGCCCCCGCCGTTTAGGCCCCCAAGAGGCGCTGGTCCAGAAGAGCGAAGACCCATTCTGTTTCCTTCTGGCTCATCCGGAGTCTATCATTTGTGCTTGGTTGCCCAAACACCGCCACGCCAACCGGTGGGTTCCCGTCCACCGTTGGCTCTCCCTTCATCCTCACTCCTCACAATTCCAGCAATTTGGTGCAAATGTTCCAAAAAAAGAGCTCCATGCCCTTTGGGGATAGGTGCACACCATCGGCTAGGAAATACTCGGGGGTTTTCTCGTTAATCAGACCATGCCTGATCTGATGGAAACCTCTGCCCTTGCAGAATTTTGCAACTGCCCCGTTCAACTTCCTCCTAGATTTTTCCACTGCCGAATGGTTTGCTGCCCCCCTCCATTGAGTCCGCGGAATCACCTCGGACCAGATGATCTCCGTCTCCTCCACTTGCGCCGCTATTTCCTGTAAAGAGCTTGTGATGTCTCTCAGCAATACCCCTCTCCCTAAACTGGTCAGATCGTTCCCTCCTAAGTGTATTACCAACACCTCTGGCCTCCGCCGCTTTTTTAGCAGCGTGCGCAAATGCCCTTCCAGCTGAGCCCATTTCATCCCTGGCACCCCGTGCCATTCGATCTTGAATTCACCAGCCGTCAAGACCTCATGCTGCTGGTTCCAGCTTGCCTTTGCCCTTGTGATGAATGAGTGCCCCACCACCCATACTGTGCGTGGTCTCCTTTGGTGCGCTGCTGGTAAATGACATGGAAGGAACGGCATGGTTATCTTTACACTTTTTCAGGCCTGACATAACGTTTATAACATCCTGACGACCATCTCCCCAATCTCTTAATCTCCTCGGCCCCTAGCCCCCCGACTGATGCTGAGGTGGCGGCCCCAATCCGAAAAGAATGCGTCCCAAACTGGCCCCCTGCCAGACCCATTCTCTCCAGCCCAAGCGACATTACTTTTTTGAACTGAAAGCGGCTTAGTGCGGACCCATCCTTGTGCGTGAGCCATGGCGCCTCTGCCCCAGATGGCTGCCTCTGTCGCATAAAGTTTGCCGACGCCGCCACCGGGCAAACCCGGCTTGCCTGAATGGCATGTACGGTCAGCGTCGTGCCCTTTCCTTTCTGATCCGTCTTCGACCGCCTCACATAGATGATGACCTGAGTGCTCCCCACATGAATGTCCCTGACGCGCAAGAACCCACTCCCCTTGCCGCTCTTGTTTTCCGGCACCAGTTCGCCTACTCTAAGCGCCCCAAAAAACGCCACCGTAAACGCGGCCGAGAAGAGCACACGCTCTGATTCATCCTGACATACCTCCCCTAGGCATTTAATCAAACCGTGCAATTTCCAAATATCGATTGGCCGTCTCTCATCTGGTTTTGGCGTGCTTTGCTTCGCCCAGCCTTTCATGGCCATCATGACATAATGCTCCTTAGTGGGGTCCTTCTCCCCGTGCATTTTTGCATAATGCGCTATGGCCGCAAGGTGATAGCTTACCCACGCCCGGGTTTTCCCTGTTTTCCAGCACCAGCCTATGAATGCTCTCACCGGGTTCTCCCCGGGGTCCCCTGCTAGTACCTCTTCCTGGAACCGTGCAAACCGAATCCAACAAGCCCTGTATCTCTTGGTTGTACCGGGTGCCAGGGCCGCTTCCACCAATGCGGTCAGATCGCCCCAATCATCCCCCACCATTGTACCTCGAATGGGGTCATCTCCTCCCTTGCTTCGGGACAGCTCTCCCGGAATCGGTCCCACTGTAAACGAGACAGAGAATCAGCGGCCGTGTTTTTCACCCCTGGAATGTGTCGTGCTCTAACCTCGATGTTCAATTCTAACAAACTCCTGGTGAGTTCTCTGAGGAGCCTCAGCACCCTCAGGTTACTGGACGCTCCCGTGTTAATGATCTGTACCACAGCCAAGTTGTCTGACCATAACATGACCTTGGAATTCTGCAGCCGCCTGCCCCACAACTTGAACGCCACCACTATGGGGAATAGCTCTAGTAGCGTGATATCCTTTGTGACCCCTTCCTTGTGCCATTCCTCCGGCCATGCCATGCCGCACCATCTGTCCCCCAGGATAGCCCCAAAGCCCAGGGACCCGGATGAATCTGTGAACAGTTTGAGCCTCTGACTGCTTGCCCAGTCCGCCCTCCAGATTGCCACCCCGCTGGAACCTGATAGAAAACTATCCCACATTCTCAGATCCTCTTTTACTTCTGAACCCAGTCTGACGTGCTGTGCGGCATGCTGTAAGCCGACAGTTTTTAGTTCCACACTTCTGGCAAATGCCCTCCCCGCTGGTATCACCTTGCCTGCAAAATTGAGGTTACCTGCCAGCACTTGCAACTCCCTCAAGGTTGCTTTGCTTTTGCCCATCAGTTCCTGAACCAAGCCCTTCAGTTTTTGGACCTTGTCCTGAGGGAGCCTACACTCCCCTTTAACTGAATCGATCTCGATCCCCAGAAATGTCAATGTTGTTGCCGGGCCCACGGTCTTTCCCGGTGCAAGGGGAACCCCTAGATGTTCCATTCTGCTTTGAAATATCTCCATCATGGACCTGCACTCATCTGTTCCTTCCCTCCCCACGAAAAGAAAATCATCCAAGTAGTGCAACATTCCCCCATTTTTTATCTCCTGCTTTACCGTAAATTCCAGAAAGGTGCTGAATGCCTCAAAATATGAGCAGGAAATGGCGCACCCCATGGGGAGACATTTGTCATAGTAGTACTTGTCCCCCACCTTAAAACCCAGCAAGTGGTGGCTATCCTCGTGGATTGGTAATAGACGGAAGGCAGATTCAATGTCAGCTTTCCCCAGCAAGGCCCCTTTCCCCGCCGCTTTCACCATTAGTATCGCCCCCTCCAGGGAGGCGTACTGCACCCTGCACTGTTCTTCTGGAATGCCGCTGTTCACCGACTGCCCCTCGGGGAAGGATAGGTGGTGTATCATGCGGAATTGCCCCTCTTCCTTTTTTGGCACCAGTCCTAGCGGGGATACCACCAGATCGTTCATGGGAGGTCTAGTAAATGGGCCGGCCACTCTCCCCAGCCCAACCTCTTTGTTAACCTTCCTTTCCAATACCTCGGGATTCTCCAGAGCCGATCGTAGGTTGGCCGCCTCTCTTCCCCCTTGGGAACCCGCCCCTGGGATCCTAAAGCCCCACCTGAACCCATGCCATAGCAGTTTTGCGTCAGCTTTGTTGTGGTACTTGTTTAGGAAGGGAGTCATGGCAAGAAGGCTAACTGGTGTAGGCAATGCCCCTTTAATCATACCTTTGTCAATCATTGTTCCCACAGTATTGCCTTGTTTTGTCGGCGTATCAATCAACATTCCCCTTATTCTTTTGTTTCCCGCCATCCCCGGGTTTAGCCTCTCCCGGAGTGGCCCTGCGGGGGCCCGTCCCCCCGCCCTTCTGATGCTTGTACCTGCATGACTTCCCATATGAGCAATACCCCTCCGCGAACCTCCAGCAGATTTCTGGCTCCCCCTGGTGGGCTGCTGCCTTGTACACCCAGGAGGAGGGCCCGCGAAAGGACCCTCTCCCTCGCTGCGGGAACCCGCCTCTGCCTCTCCCTCCCCGAGATTTTTCCCCCGATGGCTCGTCATGTGATTCCCTGCAAGGCACCACTTTATCCATGTACCCCCCGACATCCATCTCGTCCCATGACATTGCTGGCCATATCTGCATTTTTAATCTAAAGCCCCGGTCATACTCCAGCCATCCTTCGCCTCCATACTTCTGATACAAATCATGTACATACTGCTCGTATGCTATCATCGCCAGTGCATCCTGTGGGTACCTCTCCAACATCACTGACATGTACATCCTATATGCTTTCAGCCAGTTGTTAATCGAACGCTCTACCCTGGTAGCCTCCCTGTCCCTTTTCTCTTTTTCCTTTTCAGACAGTTCCTTTAGTCCTCCACCCATGGGGATGATCCCCAACAAGTCAAAAATGTCAATGAATTCCTTCCTCCATAACCTTTCCTTGACCGCCCATGGGATGTGCCACACTAGCGAATTCACCGTAGCCCGCATAGGTGCGAACCCTGGCATTGGCCTCCCATACTGGGTTGCCTGTCCCCACAATCCCCCTGTTTCACTGCTGCTTGGGCCTGCTGTTACTGGCTGCGCTGCGTTCAGCCCCTCTGTCAAGACCGCACATGGCCCTGCCTCCTTTTGCATCCCCTGTGCCCCTGCCGGGGACCCCGCAGCCAATTGCAATGCCCCTCCCAGGCTTGCTGGCGCCCCTGGCCCCTGGCCTGACCATTCTTGACCCCACGGGAGCCCCGTCAATTGCACCTGCTGCCCGCCTCCCATAGGTGGGCCCACGCTAGGCAGCCCGACAGACAAGAAACCCCCGGGCGGTATCCCCTTCTTCTGGGGTAAATGACTTAGCCCACCTGTCTGTGCCCAGCCTTGAGTGCTACCATTGCACCAGAGCCCTCCCAGTCCTTGTGACGCCCCTAGATGCGTGGCCATACTTCCTTGAGACACTCCCCCTGCCACCATTAACTGCTAATACCACAGAGGAGAAACAAGTAACTAGCAAGGCAGGTAACGTCAACCACAGCAACAGCTCCTCTTCTATTGACATGCCTTTTATTCATTAAAGTCTGGTATAGTTGAGATTCTCAACTTTTCACAATAAATACTGATAACTGTCGAGTTCTATTGTATACATATCACATTAGAATACATCATTCAGTCAGTATCAGTAATCAGTGGGAGGGTCCCAATGTTGGGTCAAGGGAGGAAGGGGCGGCTATTTGGGGAGGGGGTGCTGCTGCAACAAGGAATGTTGCATTTCTCGGAGGATCTTTCCACACCGATTAGGGTGGCTAACACTCCCGAATTTCGCGGGATTGTCCTGAAATTAGGGACTCGGTCCCGCAGTTTGCAGAGTGACTGTGCGGGAAGCAGGTTGTCCTGACTCGCGTCAGGACAACCTGCCTCCAGCACAGCCACTCTGCAAACTGAAGTGGCCATTTACACAGCATGGCACTGCCGCCTACTGCTTTCTTTCTCCGGGCTGCTCTTAAGCCCTGGCTCCTTTTGGGCCTACAGATCGAGCTGTAACGCTCGACACCTGGCTTCATTCAAATGCTAATGCTTTGTTCTTGGGGTTGTGATGGTCATGTTTGCAGGCCTCTGTACTGGAACAGCAGTGGTCACTGAAGCGCGACACTGGCAGAGCCCGCTACTGGAACATCAGTGAGAACTATAGCACAGGAGTGAGATCCGCTCTGTGGGGGCCAGTAACAGATTAGTAGGGGTGTGGCACGTCAGCAATGGCAGATCATTACCTGAGTGCATGCGCGGGGCTGCTGGATTCTCAGAGAATGCTGTAGGAAAGGATTGAGGTTCCTTTGCAGAGCTGTATTGCAACAAGTGCTGGGATTGCAATACACGCAGCAGGTCAAGGTAGAGGTCTATTGGCAAAACTCTTTGTGGTCTCAAGACAGGACTGGATTTGCCGGGGATGCTGTTTGTTGGAAAGAGATGCATTGGGAGAGCTGTGTGGGACAGGCAGATATAAAAAGTGATACAGCATCAGTTCTGCAGTTCGGAACTGGGATTCACTGCTTC
Organism: Ambystoma mexicanum; assembly: GCF_040938575.1. Lineage (NCBI taxonomy): Eukaryota > Metazoa > Chordata > Amphibia > Caudata > Ambystomatidae > Ambystoma > Ambystoma mexicanum. Next base: position 1,017,964,845 of record NC_090930.1, on the reverse strand, counting down.
TAGGTCCCAAAATGGGAAGGCCCTCCTGCAAAGGGATAATTGATGCATATACACATGGGTAACAAACATATATTTTTAGTTTTGGCTGTTAGCTATCCCTTAAATGCCATCTTTAAGCCAAAACCATTGCATTGAAGTAGAGATAAGAAAGAGAGATGAGCTTTGAGGAGGGACACACAGATTGTAGGTGTTGTTTGGATATTTACCCACCCATTGACTGCGCATGACCATGCTAACACCTAAGTCCACACACAGTGCACACCTAACCTGAGACTGTTCAATCTGCTCCCCCTTGTTTCCTCCCCTGGTTGATGGTAGATCCCTTGCTGCCATATTGCCTGCCCTCCCGCTCCACCATTGTTAGTTCCCGGTCCCTTTTATCTCTGCTTCCTTCACTGTCTACTTCCCCCTGTGACTTGTAAAGTGCTCCGTTGCGTATCAAAGTTAGGTCTGCACTCAATAAATACTCTAATAATACTAAATAAACCCAATGGTCATTCCCACACACTATCTGCACTGAGGTCCTGTTAAAAGCAATCATTGGCAAAGCCAACGTTTTTGGATTGTGTAGGCGCTTCCAACATATGTTTGCACAGGGACTCTCAGCATTTTCCACCTGTGGCCTGATAGTACCATTATAGCAATGCCTAGAACATTCCTTTCCCATGCCTGCACAAAAGCCACTGTTGGCTTTGCCACTGCTCGGTTTAGTATTGGTAATGCTTCCTGTGCTTTGCCCACACCTCTGGCAGCACAGAGATATATACAGTTTTCCTAACACATACAATAGACCCATCCAGGCATGGGCCTATCTGCAGCAGGGTTGATGGGGATTAGCAGTAATACAATGCTGCAACTTGAGGTCAAGTAGAGCAACTTTAGCTGCAGGTTACACACACACACACATTAACCCAGTGAACAGCATTACTAGCAACAATCTGAAAGTATTTCTAATCCCTGCAACAATGTTACTTACTTCTGTGCAAAATGCTTAATTTTTGGGTCAACTGTAAACAAAGAAAAATCCCGACTGCAGACCAGAATGACCTTTCATTTTGTATTCTTCTTTTTCTTTTACTTCTTTTTCTTCTTTTTCTTTTACTTCTTTTTCTTCTTTCTCTTCTTCTTCTTCTTCTTCTTCTTCTTTTCTTCTTCTTCTTCTTCTTCTTCTTCTTCTTTTTCTTCTTCTTCTTCTTTTTACAAATGTCAATTTGGCAAGCTAAAATTATTTCTAATTGCTTGGGAGTCTTTAGATTGCAGATTAAAGTACTGCTGCATGGGTGTGGTTGAGTGGGATAATTCCTGCAGGTGGTTGGGGTCCTTAAAAGTGGGGGCTCGGCGCACAAGCCCCATTTATCACCCCTTTGATGCTTCTCTGGGACTGGCGTCTTGTTAAATTGTTGCACTGCATTGCACCTGCCAAATTAGCGTTCCAAGATCTGTTGCCCAAGAACATTAACTCATAGGCCCTCATTACGACCCTGGCGGATTTTTTCCGCCATCGGCGGACTTTTCCGCCATGGCGCAAAGTCCCTTTACGCCATGGCGGATGGCGGACTTACCGCCCCATTCCGAGGTCGGCGGGGCGGTAAGTCCCCATTGACCCATTTACCCTTCCCCATTCCCATTTCGGCCCCATAGGGCTCAATGGGAGTGGGGAAGGTGTTAATTACGCCACCGTACACTACGGTGGCGTAATTAACACCGAGGTCCCATAGCACCATGGATTTTTACGCCCGCAAAAAGCGGGCGGAAAAATGACCATGGCGCTATGGGAACTCGTAGTTGGCGGTAAGGGGTCGGCGCAGCTAACGCTGGCGCAAACCCCTTAGCGCCAGGGTCCTAATGAGGGCCATAGACTGGTGACTCCTGGAAAGGGCTCAATGCAGTTAGGGCATGTAAAACGCGTAGTAAGATTTTCTCCCTTTTTTCTTTGGTTGAACACACATGGACTGATTCACTGAAGCATTTTGTAATGGTGCAAACACATTGAAAAATGCTCTGTGAATCAGGCCCCCAATCTCTACATGCAGAGCCTGTTTCACAATGATTTCTTCAAGAGAACCTTTTTCTTACGCCTGTAAAAATGGAGTGATAACTAACAAATGTGTGCGTTACAACTATTTCACTAAAGGACTTACACCCAGTTTACAAAATAATTCACAAAATAATTCACTACTAAGGGATTTGCGTGTGTTGTGGCTTTAAATCATCCAGAGTTTTGAAATGTGCAGCTGTGTAACTTACTACCAGACCAACATAAATTGGTGATGTAATGTTTTATTTACAGACCACCCTCAACACGGATTTGTTCCATCTCTCCTCACTGAAGATGTCACGCAAAAAACTAACAGATTCTTTTCTTCAGCCCTTCTTCAGATGCATATCATGCCCCTTGCATCGCTCTCCCCTAAGCTAACAACAAGCCAAGAACCAGGCCGGTGTACGGGAAATATATTGGTATTTATTTAAATAAATGTAATAGAAATTAGCACAAAAACGTCAAACACCACTTTATCCGTGGCACAACACAATCAACTTCTCTCAGCATAAATAAATCACAAAAGTGAGTTGAAAAGAACACAATCACAATTCTTCACTTTCTGCAAATTTCACTTCAAGAAATAATTACACTGATCAATAACAAAAGCAATTATCGTATAGTGTTGTGTGATTTTGATTTTCCTGAGGGCTTAAAAAGCTAGCAGTAGGATTTCAAGATTGGTACAAATACATATTGCGATTATGATTTTGCTCACACTGTTGGTTTAAAATAAACACAGGGTGATTTAGCGGTTTGTTTTTTAGGCCCACCCTCCCCCTACTTTGGTCTGTGTGATGAAAGTCGGACAGAAAGGTTGGACTGATTTAAGAGCAAAGACACCCCTCTTCCTTAAAGAAGTTGGGTCAGCAGGACAACAAGGATTACCCAATTAATGTATAGGCTATAGTTTTCAGCACACACTGGGAAGTGAGCTTTGTTAATTTCGAATTTTAAAAATATTCACCACATAGTGTTCTGCCAAATGGATAATTAATTAAATTAATATTCTTAGTTAAACAGGCTAAGGATCTACACAGTTTTGCCCCCAGCCCACTATAAAGGGAAAGGATTCAAGGCAAGCAGACTCCCCTACCATTTGGTTTCCCAGGGCTCAGTTCTACTTATATATAAAGGCTCTGTTTTAAGTTCAGGAAAGCCAGCTGCATCTCAGGACACTCTGGAAAGATAGGGCAGGGGTATGGTCACTCCACTATCAAAGATGGCCTCCCGCCCTCCACCATAGGACCCAGTCAGCTTTGAGGCCTTCCTAGAAATAGACAGCTCCACCCAGATGCACTCTCAGCAATCTCCTCTGGTGTTTCCTTACAGCTGTCAGATGGTAAGTTTCAGCAGCCCTTTCTGTCTGTTCCTGTCTGTATGTCCCCTCCTCCTAGGGCAGTCCCCGTTATATAGCAGCGATGACACCACCAATTTTACTATCTTGGGGAAGCACCCTGCAATAATTCCCGCAACTAGGATTGGACAGTTACCCTTCTGTCTCCTCCCGAACCCAGTCTTTAATTCAGGATTGATTTAGGGGTCTGGAGCAACATATGGCAATAACCATTTGTAATCAACATTTGCTCTCCTTTCCAATTTTTGGCAAAAACAAGTTATGTATCACAACTTCATAATTGTATTAGCAACTGCCATAATATACCTATTTTCTGATTCAACTAATCACGGAGAATTAGATAAGCCAACCACCAGGTCCATACCATGTAGCACGGCCATGTGGCACCTTTCTGCCATTTACATAAAAAGCATAACAGTTATGAACATGTAAACTATTACCCATATACCTATTTCTATTCTCCACCCGCTCACCAACTCTCACATTTGGAACATGTTCATATCAGCCAGAACCCTAGTTTAACTGGCCATAACTGTTCCCTGAGTCGCCGGTGGAGGAATTTTATATCACTAGAATTGCCTGGAAATTACATATAAAATGGCATGTAAATGAAGAAAATCCACTTTATGGTTGCTGAGAAAGAAGCCTAAATGATAATAGTTCTTTTAAATTAATTGTGAATCTTCATGTGGGACAAGTGGCCATTCTCCTGCCTTCCAGCCATTTGTTTTCACTGGGTCACCCTGGACCCAGAGTTTTTTTTTATCAGTCTCTTTGTGTTGGAAGCTTGCTTTATGAAGTTGCTGCCCCTATTTTCACACATATTGATCATGCTCCAGCCAAGGGGGAACTTCTCCTGCAGTCAATGCCTTCAGAGCCAACAGGTCTGGAAAACACAAAATTTTGACACCTTTAGCAGGACACTTTATTGCAATTGGTAATTAGATGAGAGATATGACATCCAGACTGGCGGAGGAAGATTTCTTTGTGAAGTGTCCCTGAACCAGCAAAAGGGTTGGTCTTGGGCTGACATTTTCCCACTAAAACAAAGTGGCTTTTCAAATGTCACTGATGTTTTGTATGTGAAGCATAATATACATTGCTTTTTGTCAACCCGCACATCATGTCTTTTCCCTAACATTGTTCTGTGAGCAGTGATTCATTTTCGCATTTAAACTGCTTTTACTTGCAAACACCTACGCAAGCCGTTTTTGTGTTACTGTTTAAAAATCCCATTTTCCATGTGAAAGGGATCTTTAATTCCTCCTTCTTTTGTAAATTAAAATGCTGCTTTTCCTTTGGTAATGACAGGTAGACCCCTTTTCCACATGGCTCTTCAATATTACTTGGAAAAAAAACAAAGGCCAAGGCGTTTTTGTTTCAGTGTTTAAAATCCTGCTGTTCATGTGAAAGGGACATCTATTTGGGGCCTTTGAATGCACCCCACAGTCACAGGGACATGTCATTCACTTGTGGTCGACTTGTAGTTGTGCCAAAATGGTGAGCCCATGGGTAGGAGGTACTCACCCAGAAAGTACAAGTATATGTATTGCAGCAGATGTGTCTGTGAACACCATTTTTCAGGTGTGAGCTCTGAAAAGTCACATCTGAATCGAATGCCCATTGTAACGAATGCCATAAATAGTACTCCTCATAAATCACTCCCTTAATATCTTCACTGAATTTGTGATACCTAACTAGGAGGTTTAGAGAAATACTCCTGATAAATCACTCCCTTAATATCTTCACTGGAGATGTGATGCCTAACTAGGAGGTTTAGATAAGTACTCCTTATAAATACCCCCCTTAATATCTTCGCTGGATATGTGATACCTAACTAGGAGGTTTAGAGAAGCACTCATTTTACTAACCTACAGAAACTGGACCTCGCATTACCTAGTCAGTGACTCCCAAATATTTCAATCACCCTTTTGTACATTGTGGTCTACCGGGTTTTCCATGTTTAAATACACCTTTAAGATTAGTAGATTCACAAATGTTCAAAAACATTTTGTTAACTTTTTTGCAAACGTAATTTATGCTCACTTGCATGTGTCTATTGACAATTTCATCATAATTCGCATGCATTTCCTTATCCAGGTGGATTAATTAGGCATGGCTTTAAGTGCTCACCTGACGGCATGTGGTTCGAACAAGCAAAGAGCATTTTGACCATAGGTCGGCATCAGACCGCTTGCACATGGCTAAACGCAAAATGAAAACGTTCATAAGTGCATTTTTACACTTTTAGGGAAAGCAAAGAATCCACAACTATTTTCTTAATAATTTACTGAATTAACTTTCGTGACTAAGAGTAAGTGGAAAAAGGAGTGCCTTACTGCCAGTAAAAACTGGAGCTAGTCTTGTGCTTCCATTTTTCTGAATCAACATAATGGGCCTCATTACAAGTATGGCGGTAAGGCAACAACGGCGCCGGTACACCAGCACCGTTGCTACCGTACCACCATACTACGAGTTTTGCTCGCGGTTGCCTATGCAGCCACCCACCAGGTCTGACCTGGTGGCCGTACCGGCACACGCGAGCAGAACAGGACTGTAGCACCGGTACCGTTATTAACGGTACCAGTGCTACCATCTTCCCCATTCCCATTCAGCCCTATGGGGCCGAATGGGGATAGGGAGTCCCTTATTACCGGCACCCGCAAATGGGCAATTACCGGGTCCGCCAAACTCGGCATCACCCGGCAATTGCCCATTCACGGGTGCCAGTAAAATCACGGGTCCGGCGGCAGACGTGCCGGTGTTACAGGCACGGCTACCGCCAGCCTCGTAACGAAGGCCCAATATCTTTGGAAATATGTTAGTTTGTGTTTGGACACAACCATATATATTTTCTACCCTGGACCACTCAGTGGACACCCCTCTGACTGTACCCCTTTTTTTTCATAATTTAATAGTTAGTTTTACAAGAGCAGGGGTCTGCAACCTGTAACTCCCCATCGAGCAACGATTCCCATGCTCCATCAGCATTGAGTATGCTGTCTGGGGCTGGTGGGACTTGTAGTACAAAGCATCTGGAGATCCAAAGATCCCAGAACCCTGCAGTAATGTACCATACGCCGGCACAGCTTTCACTTACACATGTAATCACTTTTACTTTCGTAACTCAGGCACATTTTGCGCATGTGCTATTTAGGCATCCATAATAAGTGTGTACATAATTGTGATGTGATCATGCAAAAGCACAAACCTGCCTTATTGGCCTCCACAGAACTGTTTACTTTGATAGTAAATATCAAATTACTTCAGTTCTGGCCAGCTTCCCAGAGCTATACAAATCGATGCATGTGGTTGATTAGGTGCATCCCCTTTTCAGAGGCATTTTGTTAAAATCTCAGTATGGCAGGAGGTATCATTTACTTATGTATTTATTTATTCTTTCTAACTCGCCAAAGCCCATGGGCATAAAGAAAGACACTTTGTGTTAATTTGAGATTAGCCAATTGTAAAATATGAGCCATCATCGATTCATAAAGCCACCCAAAAGTACCTCCAATTTGACCCACAGCCTTTGCATTTTACCTTACTAGATTCTAAGAAATGGGTTGGCCATTGGGAAATCGAGAAATGCAGCATGTGAAAAGCCCAATAGTAAATGCTCTGACCATTACAGGCAATAAGAGTTCCCAAGTGCATCCCTTAATATATCGAAGGATAGACTTAAAGGGAGAGCTAGTGCTTCTCCCAAAACTGTGCTATCCAGTGATATGTACAAAATAGATGGCATGTAACGAGCTAATCTGTTAACTGTGCTTGGGAAAAGGGAACAAGCATTGGCAATGCCAACAGTTTGGGCTTTTGTGTAGGCATGGGAAAGGCAGTTGCCAGGCACTGCCATAGTGGTACTTACTGGCCATTGATGGTAGCAGGTTCAAAATGGTGTGAGTATCTGGGTATCTAATAGCAGCGCCTGCCAAATGCCTGGTGCTTATGCAAAAGACACTGGCAGGCACTTTGGGTGCAATGTTTGATGGTAAGGCTTGATTAAAGTGAGTTCAAAGAGTTCACATAAGGAAGTGATTTGGGGCAAAGAGGGACAGGAAGTGGGTGGGCAAATAACCAAGCAATACCTTCAAGCTTTGTGTTGCCCCTCCTATGCCATTTCTCCCTATCTGTACTCAAATGCAATAGTTGTTGCTTATAGGTGGTGTTGCCAAACTAAAAAGGTAAACAGGATATTAAGTAGAAAGTTTCCCCATTAAAATTGATCATGAGTTATAGCAACTCGCACCAAGCGATTAGAATGATCTTTGTAAGCGCTTGAAAAATATTGAAATTAAGTCCTAACTTGACTAAAATACTAGGCGATCATCTGTTGATCTTCTGCAAAATGTGTTCCCCTGTTGTGAATCTGGTTAGACCATATTATTTTTGTTAACCCAAGCCTAATCATTAGGGCCCGCTTTTGCTCACACAGCAGTATATTTGTTTCCACAAACGTGGTGACTGCCTGGACTGCGACTACATAGACAATCCAAAATATAATTTCAATTAAAACTGTTTAAACAATACCTAATTAACAGAATGATCATCTTTTTATCCACACACATTGTCTACCATGTGGTTTGACACTATGGTCTGGAATATGTGGGCTCCAGTGTTTATCTGTTTTAAATTGCGGGTTTTGAACCAGATATGTGCCATTCGTAACACAGCTTTAGAGTTTCCTGGGGAAATTCACTTCAGAGAAAAACACAATTCAGACCCAACTTTTCAAAGCTTTTTAGTCTTGACAAAATCTGCCCTTCAGTGAGATATGGTAAACAGTGATCTTGTTCTACGGCAACATGAACACAAGTGGATTAATCAGCTATGTGCTTTGTCTCCTAATGGCTTTAACATGGATTCTGACCTGTGTGTGCTTTCTATAATGGTGTACTATAGCTAGAATTGAATTGCTGATCCCCTTTAAATGACTAGTACACTGCAGATGATTACTTTTTCAGTCTTGAAGACTTCTGACTAAATTGGATATATCGATATTGGATATTAAATGTTTAGGTATGAGATTCCGTATCCTTGATGACCCTCTAGCATCATTTTACTTTTTAAACTGTATGTACTCAGTTTATTAGTGAATGGTTGTATCACTATTTTTAAACTTCATCACTATTTGCACATTATGATCTTTTTTAACATCCTGTGCGTGCCTCACTCGTTCGCAGCAGTGAACAGAATTTATTTCTCTATACCGGTAGCTTATTTCATGTTTATTAATGGTTATATTATACTCTACGAACATTGCCCCCTGGTTTTGCCACTACGCAGAAAACAGTTTGCAATCTCTATGACCACAGGTGTTCAGTTGTATTTAAAAGACTGGCTCAGTACAAGTGGGGTTCCTAACATATTTTATAAAAACATTTTTGAAGAACAAGTTAATTAAGTATGTCCCAAGATTTTGCACATTTTTGTTAAAAAAAAAGGAACAGAAGGTAATAGTGTGTGAAATTGATTTTAAAAAGGGGGATGGGGCTTTATTAAATAACATTTATTCAAACCCACAAAAAATAGTGAATTGTTGACAAATTGTATACAACTCATTTCAAACCCGAGCCACCAAAAAGAAAAAAGAGACATTCGTACATCCACACTTACATCCCTTTCATCCAAGAAAACCAATCAACTGTCTGTAGAGATTTTTGATTTTTTTAAAATACATGTACATCATATTGTGAAGGGAATAATAACACCAGCAATGAAGGTGAAAAGATTGAGGAAATCCAACCACAAAATTGTTTAACTAGAAGCAAAATCCAAATATAATTTGAAGAAAACAAGTCAGACATGACTTGTTTCAACCACTAATTGTGGTCTTCTTCAGGGTCGAAATTCATGCGCAGTCTACATAATTACATCGTGAACAAAAAATGAAAATTAATATTTAAATAGAGGAGGCTAACACAATTGAGACCAGTCCCTTAAATATAACAAAGATCCATATGTTAGTTTATTGTCATGTACACAGCATTACAAGGTATTACTAAACAACTTTCACAAAAATAAATGTTAACTAATGATTTACAAAATAGTAAGTGACCAGACAACGGCAAAACTGGCATTTGCCATACCTATTTAAGAAGTGACCTCAGGAGATGGAAGGATCAGCATGCTTAGCTAACTGAAAGTTGGTAACTACTCCAGTTTGAACAGGATTTTCATTTGTATAACAGGATGTATGAAAGTTACCTATAATTTTGGAATGAAAAACACCCATTAGTACGAGGAAGACGTTGGACTTACTTGGCTAGTGAAAGAACTTTTAAAATAGTACTGAACCCAGTTTCGAAAGGAAGGTGGGATATGTTCTCATCTGTGCAGAGAATACAGTTGTCTTTTATTCTGAGAAAATAAACACTCATTGTTGTGATCAGATGTACATGAAAAATCTACCTGAATAGTGAAGACATTTCTAAAATGGTGCCCCAACCAAGTTAGAATGTGTCTCTGCATGCATGTGATAGACTAGATGGAGGTATCCCCATGCTGAAATTAAACTTTTTGGTGTAAATGTATAGAGTTTCCTAAAAACCAAAGTGAAGGCATCACAACCCTAAATAAGATGTTAAATGGGAATTATTAACATCCAAATTGTAGTTTAGTCTTGTAAAAGCTTGCATACCTACTTGCAAAACAGCGCTCTTATAACTTGGCGCCCAGTGGTAAATATGAGGCGCCATATTGGAAAGCTACTTATGGATACAAGCGCCATGAAAGCTTCTGTTTGCATGATACTTGTTATGGAGCAAGATGGATCCCAGTGAAGTTCTGAATTGGGCACATGTTAGGCTAAAAGGTAGTTCTGTGTGTTGAGTTGGAAGTTTGGATTCCATTGGGCCTGGCCCAGCCCTTCAACTTTCCATAGTCTTACATGCCTGTATGCATTGGATTTATAAAGCACAAGTCTAGCCGGGAAGCAACAGAGCACTATATGGAGTGGGAAGCATGCAGGTGGTTACACCTGGTAATAGTAACACCTATCAGTACAGTGCTTATAAATGAGAGAAGAGGGCAGCAAGTGCAAATGGGGAAAATATACCCTCAAAAAGTACAATTCAATTTTTTAATATCATGATGCACATTGCATTACCTGCCTTACTACCTCCATAAAACTAGAATGCCTCAAAATGTAGCATTTTATATCAAATATATTACATTAAATGTGGAAAAGCACAATATACCGAACCAAACATTTTTGACTTTGTCATTGCTTGTTTCACATTGAACCACATTGAGTAATTTCTCCTGTATTTGTGTTTGAGGTAGGAGAATTTGAGTATTGAAAAATAGTTAAGTACATTATAGAAGAAAAAAAGTATGATTAACCAGACTGCTGAAAAGGGCCTAGTCATTTGGGGTCTTCTTGCATACGCAATACAAGAAAGATTTATTATTTCTGAGAATTGTTAGATCACCCAGACAAGCAACCTTTTATAAGGAACATTATTTAGTCCAACTCTTTAATACATTAGCCTCAAGAAAATCATTTTAGGATGACAAGAGACACAGGAAGCGATGTAAACGCCAGTCATACAGCTGCCTTCATAAACTTGCCCTTGCATTATCTGAACAACAGTACTAAAGGGCCAATGGCTAAAATGGTGACTTATCATATCGAAGATAGTGCTACGCGCAACTCAGGGAAGTCTCTCCTGAGTCAAAGGGGTTATTTTCATCATTAAACAGATGCAAAAATCAAGGTGTATTGCTTTTAAGCCTCCATTTAACAATATGCCCCATTTTCCTGCTGTTCCAAGGTCTAGGAGGGAAGTAAAGTGGAGGTTGCACTGCTTTTTTCGTAAATGTGTTCTGGTGGATAATCTCCCTCCATTTGATATTGTAAGAAATTGGGACAACCAGAAAGGTGAATGGCTGTTAGAGGCCTGGAAACAGATTTGTATACATTGGTTAGAGAATTTAGACTTGTCTGTCAAGATATTAGTAACAAAGACAGAAAAGAGTAAGAAAATAATATTCGACTAGATAAATACGCAAGTCCAAGGAAGTACATACAGATTATCTTTAAATCTGATATATGAAAGGAGAGCAATTGATCAATTACTGGTGTATTTATCCAAGTTCCCATGTCCCCATTTTTGGGATTTGTTCATGCGATTACATTTAAATATTCTCCCCACCAGAGAGGTGTTAACTCTCTGGAGAAAAACAGACAAGACGGAATCGTATTGTACATTCTGCAAACAGGGGGATTCCATTGACTCATCAAAGCACCTAGTAATTGAATGCAAGGGATTAACAGCGCTAAGTACTCGTCATCTAGGTAACATTAGCAAACATCTTCAAACCTTATCAGCTGAAGATTGGTGGATCTTGTTTATAGGGGAAAGTCCTATTATGATTTTTACAGTGATTAAATTCCTGGAAGAAATTCTGTTACGAGTATGTATTTTAAGTGTGATTTTAACTTTTTTTGTGATGAATTTTTTTTTGATGAGACTGGAAATCATGAATTGTGATGTGGAAAATATGAAAGGGTTGAAATAAACCAACCATATAATTACAAATAATAATTTAAAAAAAGGTGAGATTGCATCTACGGACTGCTTTCCTCCTTGGAAGAGCACATGGTTTTACCTCAGCGGGAAATTTTCATGCAGCTGTAAAACCAATGGATTCCAATAGAATAAGCCTTGCATTTACACATGGTAAATAGCAGACAGATGCCATTGGATTCCATTATAAAACACTACTTGCAAAGCGTAATTTGCAGGCAGCATTTTATTTCTCAAAAAGCGGCGAGTAAATGTGATTTTGCCTCAATTTACTCTTCACGTTTACACTCCACTTCATGAGTGTAGAACATTCCATGCAGGGGACCCAATAGCATGCAGGTGCTATTGTTGGCGGCTCCCTGCATGATTTCGCATTTTTAGAAATTGCTCTTCCCCAAGTGTTCCCCTTATATAGGGGCAAGTAGAGTTAATTGCACCAAGGAATCAATTTCATTAGACCAGAAAAGGCATTCTTCATTATCGGAGTGAATACCATAAACTCTTAAACTTGGACGAGTTTTGTGCGGGCTAAAGTGAACACCTGTTTTTTACAATTTTTCAAGGAGCTGAGATATGGTTGTGGCACCTGTTTAGACCAAACGAGACTCCTCTTGCTTTGCTCCGGCTCAAACTTGCTTTTGATTTGCAACAATTTTATTACAGCACAAGCAGGCAGATCGCTCCATAACCAATTCTTTAATATCGACTAAACGATTTTCTCTTGATGGGACATTGAACACTTTTAAGAACTTACAAACTCTTTGTTCTTTACAATAAACCCCTTTTAATTGTATAAGACGTGGCTGACAAATGCGCTCTCTCCTGCGCTCTATCGAGCTTAGCTCAACTTCTAGGATGATGGTTGGTGTGACTTGAATGAGTAAGAGACTTTCCAGAACGTTCCCTCTGCTTGGCAGGGTGCCTGCACATGTGCAACAAGACCCATACCTGAAATACCAAGGCGTGGGATAGTGTACATCTGATTTTTTCTTGATGTACCACACTATAGTGATGATGTAATTTGCTGACATTTGTTGCTATTTCTGGTGGAAATGCTCCCAAACGTATTTACAGCTACTGCCAGAATATTGCCTTGGAACTGGAGGTAACGCCTCTAAATTTCGCGTTGACATTATTTCCCATGTTGGAGTCACTTAGAACTCCATTGGGGCTTTGTGGGAATTAACAGCAGTGGTAATGTCTCCAATTTTTGGAGGTACAGTGAAGCAAACACCTCCTTCCAAACGCAGAAGGTATTTGAAACCAAAATTTGCGCCTTCCTACGCAAACCTGTTCATGGGACATTTTGAAATTAACCATGCTTGGCAACATTCAGCATTCAAGGAAAGAAATATTGTATACTGGGGCCGATACATCGACGATGTATTGATGATATGGAATGGAGACACTGACACACTGAAAGACTACATAAGACATTTGAACACTAACAACTACAATATTACATTTACAGATAAAACTAGCCCAGAGAGCATTTCATTTTTGGACCTGCAGATCTATACAGATGGAGAAAAAATAATGACAGATCTGTACATTAAACCCACTGCAGTCAATAAAGTATTACATGCTGAAAGTAATCATGCAAGACATATAATTAAGAACATACCGCATGGGGAAATTTTGAGAACAAAACGAAACTGCAGTTCTAAGAAGAAATATGAAGAACATGTAACCAATCTCAAAGAAAAGTTCATCCAAAGAGGGTATAAAACAGAAGAAGTGGAGAGAGCGATAAGAAAAGCTGAAAATGTACCTAGAACAAAATTGCTAACAGATAAACCAAAAGTGGAAAGTAAAAAAAAAAGTAGACTTTATCACTACTTACAACAGTGAAGCATTTGTATTAAATAAGCTTCTGAAAAAACATTGGAACATTTTACAAACTGACGAAATAATTAAACAAAACATAGAGGCTAACCAAGGATGATTTACCGAAGAGCACCTACTTTGAAACAAAAAATCAGTCCTAGTCATCTTAAAGAAGTACGAACAGATACGTTGAGTCAATTTCTAAAAGTGCCGGCATCAACAGGTACCCACAGCTGTGGACAGTGTACAATTTGCACCCAAATGGAAAATGGAACAAAAGAAATCATGCAACCAAATGGAAAGCTTCAAAAAATCAAACAATACATCAACTGTAACACAACGTTTGTGATTTATGCAATTACCTGTATCTGTGGGAAAAGATATGTCGGAAGCACTATTAGACCAATAAAAATAAGACTGCAAGAACATCTGAGAGCGATCAAAAACAAAGACTTTAGATATCCGATGGCACTACACTTCAACCAAGAACATCAACCTACGGAAATCAACAAGATAAAATTCCTTGGTCTAGAAAGAGTAAATACACCAGAGAGAGGAGGAAATAGGGAACTCCTATTAAGAAGGAGGGAAGCAAAGTGGATATGTACTTTAGACACTTGTCACTCCGGTCTGAATTCAGAACATGAAATGGCCTATTGGCTATAATAGTCAGACTTGAGTTCCATTGCTTCCTAATGAACAAATAGGACATGAGTAAAGATTTGTATCAGAGTGAAACAAAAGATGTAGAAATGTGGTAATAATTCCATTTGTGAAATGCTTTGTTATAATGTCTGCTTAAATTGCCTCATGTTATTTTTGGGCTTTACTGTATATTCAGAAAATATCCTTTTCATGTTATTTTTCTTGCCTATTGAAAACTTGCTTTTTTCATCATTTTTATTTTCATCTCCCTTTAAAAAGAAAAAATCTTGTTTATATAAATTCTTCTTTCGAAACTTCCTATTTTCTATTTTTTATATTTCAACACTCACTCAAAATACCTTTATTTATATATTTTTTCAGAACGTTCTAATTTCTAGTAAATATCAGCTTTCTCCACCTCTCCCCTTAATTAGTAACTATACGTAAGGAGGAACAGAAGCAAAAGTGATCGTTGCTTCCTAAAATGGCCACCTGCCGCGTTCGCGTGACACGTGACATCATCATGCTACGTTCCACGGTGACGAAACACCATTATAAAAAGAGAGAAAATGACCACAACAAACAGAGCAGATGCAGGCAGACTGAAGGGGCAATCGTATCAAGGAACCAGAAACTAAAAGGTAAATGCTCTCAAGGAATAGTCAGGACATTTTCCTACACTTCCCCTTTTTCTTAATATTATACTTGGGGAGTCTATACTTGTGACCCAGGTAACTTAGCTGGCACCATGTGTGATGCAGTTCCCTTATAGCTGGTACCATGTGTGATGCAGTTCCCCTATTGCTGCAGAATGGGGAGTTAAGTCTTGTGTCACTAGTAGCCAAGCCGGTATCATTAGTGAGTTGACAAGCTGCCTCAATGCTTTTAATATTAATTGGAAAACTATTGTATGGGCCAACTGATTGGCTTCAGCTGTCTCTAAGATGGAAGTATAATGTTGAACATCTATGAATGGGTCAACTGATAGGCTTCATATATTGTTTCAGATAAAAGCATACTGAACATTGGGAAATAAATGAGAAACTTTAAATCTTCATTCAATCGTAAACAAAGAAGAAAATCACTCTAGGTGAGTAAATAAAACAAAACAAAAAGAATCTCCCACCCCTACAATTCAATTATAGTATTTCTTATCGTTTCTAATTTCAATTATTTGATTTCTGTCCTTTTTTATACTTTTTCCTCAGTATCTCTCCTGAATAACCACGGTTCTTAAACTGTGGAGAAACACGTGTTGAGAGAAACACATTTAAACATAAGGAATGAAAACTGAAAACTAAAAATTCATTTTTTGAGTTGTTTGGAAATATAACTTTGGAATAAGTTAATAACAAAGAAAGAGAAAAATTAAGACTGTGAATTGTATGAAATTTAATACAATTTTGAAATAAACTACAAAGAGCTGCATGAAAGTTAATGCAACTGAAGAAAAATTTGAATGTGATACTCATGAAAATTAATGTAATCAAGAAGAAAAAAGAGCAAAGACACACCAAAGAATAAATAAACTTTTATAACAAATAATAATTGGTGTTTATAATGTTTTTTCCAGAAGCGCAAACCCACAATAGTGCCTTTTCAGGAGAAAATTTGAAACCAAACCCGTAGTATGGTGTTGTGGTTCTAGTGGCAGTGAATATGTTATTGCCATACTGGTATTGAGACACATATGGCCTCATTACGACCCTGGCGGTAGCCGTGCTGATAAAAGCGGTATGGCTGCCGCCAGGGTTGTCTTTTTACCGGCACCCAGCATTGGGGAATTACCGGGGCATTACAGCCCCGGCAGTCCCAGTAATTCCCCATTGCCGGGTGCCGGCAAAAATTACTCCCCATTCCCAGTCGAGTCCCATTGGACTCAATGGGAATGGGGAGGACGGGTGCACCGGCAACATTTATGAATGGTGCCGGTGCATCCGTCAAGGTCCGTGAGCGGGTGCCTTTGCGCCCGCCATGTCAGACCTGGCGGGCTGACAGGCACCCTCTCGGAGAACTCATAGTATGCCATTCCGGTAACAACGGTGCCGGAAGCTTACCGACACCGTTGTTACCGGACCAAGAAACTTGTAATGAGGCCCATCATTTTTTTAGACTCTTCAGCACAGATTGGCTGCAGCATCTCCTTGCTTAAAGACGAGCAATTATCGCCTTTGTTCTGCCGGAGTCAAGAAGCCGTACCTACACGTCCCCTGTGTTGGGTGAGGCCCAGCAGATTAACAATGCAGCCCAACGAGCCTTGACCTCTTGTCACTGCTGCAATTTGATATTCTCAAATAATATCAGCTCATTGCACCCATTTAACACATTTGTATTCAAATATGAGCTGGATAGACGTATTTATTGGAAATACACTGAAACGGTTCTATGTGATTACATCGAGGAGATTTGGTCGAATCTAAATCCATCTCATTTGTTTTTCTTTTAAGCCATTTGGCTGCAAATATAGGCGGGGGAGACCTCTGCACATCCCTCTAACACCACACCTTAGTTGTTACCCTTACTCACCCCACACATACATTTGCGGCCACATTCAGCTGAAAAAATGTGATGGATTTGGCTTCAACCAAATCCAGAGGCGTATCTAGGATTGTGTAACAAGTGAGGCATGAAGCTTATGTAGTTGGGCCCAACGCAGTGACATTATAATTTCTAAATTTCCACACAGTGCTGCTGAGTGGGCCTTTACAGATTTTGGGGTGGGCCTTGCCCACTCAGGCCCTACCCTGTCTACACCTCTGACCAAATCTCTTGCAATGAAATATGCCCACTGAAACTAAACTAAGTCAAGTTAATGAATAGACAGCATTCTGGTATGAATACCAGAAGTGGCGTGCAAGACCACTGAATCTTCATCTTGCATTTACTGCTCCTTGTGCTCAGCTTTGTCTCCTTTCAGCACACGGGGGGAGAGCTTTAAACTAGAACATTAGCATTATATTCACATTTTATAATATCTTGTGTGCTCTGCATACTGCAAAAATTGCAATGTTCAGAGGTTCAAGAGTTTGGGAGGTGTTGGGCACAGACAGCCTGGGACAAAAAGGCCCAGGCTGTGAAAGGAAGTGGTCCACAGTTCCAAATTCCTTTTCATTACTCTTTTCCACACATTATTTCATAAGTCACCAAAAGGGCATTTTTGTTAACATTTACAGCACATTGTGCATTTTACTATATATTGAGTTAATAACAGTGATGAAAATGACACGCTACACAAAGCTCTAACTCCTCAAAGTCGTCCAAGAAAAGTGGCACAAACTTGCAAGACAGGCCCTCTTGCTCTACAGGCCAATCCGCAGCTGGTTTTAGGGACATGTGGAGGATGCACAAAGCAGAATTGTGGCACTCTTGGACTTGTGGAGCAACAGTGATAATAGTAACCTGCTGCCTAAGGCTCAGAGCAAGATCCTGGCAGTGTAAAATGGGAAGAGCAAGGGGAGATATTTACTTAACTGGGTCTCACAACTCGATTGTAGGTGGCACAATAGTAGGAGAAGTGGTTTGACAGCATACAATAGACATATGTCGCCTGTGAACATCAGGTCATATAAACACAAACAGCCACAGAGGTAGTGCCAGATCCCAGCATCTTCCCTCTTCTTTATAGGCCTTAATCTACTGCAGATGCATTGTCTTAGTGACCAATCCTCTCCTGAAGTTGAGATCATCTGGATGTCGTCCTAATGTATCACCACCTAGAGAGATAGGAGCCAAATCTACTCAGAAACATATAATGAAACAATAGAAAGGAGATCCAGGATTTTGCAACCAATTGTATGAATACGTATTTTTAATAAATTACCCCATGGTTGATAACACGTGTTTCGGCCCTCCTGGGCCTTTTTCAAATCAGGGCTGTTACATTTACTTGCCACTGTGTATCCAAATAATTCTCCTATTGGATATTTTTACAATACAGTTCACAAAAACAACAAATTCATAAGGCATCAATTTAAAAAAAAAAACACCAACCCAATGCAAAACAAACATCCATGAATAAGGGCAAATATAAAATAAGATACAGAAATGCACATAAATATTTATCCATAACGATGAGCAAGCCAATAAACAGTTGTGTGCAAGAGACAGAAAAATAAGGGTTGGCGTTGGGAATGGATGCACGGGGTATGTAAAAAAGAACAATGCATTAAATAAATCAAAAAAACGGGAGAGAGAAGGGAGGGACAATCAAACAGACAAACAAGGCACAAGAAAAAGAATTTCCCATTAGTCACGGTTTTTCAAATCACATGATGCTATTTATCTCTATGTCGCAATGATCTGTTGACTTAACCTCTCCGGGAGTCACTTTCTAATTCATATCCTTGTTAAGTTGCGATGAGTTATGGGTAGAATCCCTTCGTCGCAAATCTAATACCATATTAATTGGAAAAATGCCATTAGTACCTGTGCTATTTTTATTTTTACAGGGGTTTAAATTGTACTTAAAAATATTATAACTGACAGTTTGGTCCGTATTATCTAGATATCCATGTTAACTAACTAATTCGTAATCATCCCTGTTTCAAGGGACCCTCGTATCTAAACCGTATTTGCAAAAGTAATTCCATGCAAAATGCAAGAATACGAAGAGAGATTAAGCCGTGCTTGGGACTTACTTTACTGATCACCGGTCATACGTGTTGGCTTGTTTCTAATGCGAGAATGGCCAGCGCCATTTTGGAACTATTTGTTTAGGTGTTCCCATGGAGATGCATCGCCACATCCGCCATTGCATAAAGTCATGAAGAATAGATTCCTAACAGTTAGAATTGCCTAATAATGATTTGCTGTGTATTAAGTGAGGTAATCATACATTAATGCTCAAAAAAGGAAGAATCAAAACCCACAGTGTGTGTTTTGGGTTTCGTTTTCGGCAATCGAACTGGTCGTCATGGCGATACTGGTCTAAGCACAGTTCTAAAGGCATATTTACGCCAATCATGTTTTAATGTCTGCAAAGTTTTCAGAACAGCCACAAAAATGCTATGACTGACTTCAACATAATACAGGAAGATTGGTTATTTGTGTGTGCTTCGTTGTCGAAATTGTGACAACGTTAAAGGAAAATATTACAATACTATGTAGTCAGTATCAGTCACGTATATTGACATTGGTTAAATGCCATAGCATCTTTTCCTGATGAGTTACATCTGCATCTCACTGATATTATTGATTAGTGGCTTTCACATTCAACATATCATCATAAAATCTTAACTAATGTCTCTCAGTCAACCTCATATTATTACATAATTAATCAAAATAATGAACATCAAAAAGGACGCGATTTTTCTATAAATTGATCTAGATATTCCTCATTGTGGTTAGGTATAGGAGTTATTAATACCATTCAGTGGTAATGGAGGCTCGATAACAATGCGACATAGCTACAGTATTCTTTGTCAGATTAATATCAATTCTTGAATGCACATATGTGAAACCTTTCATATTACTATATAATGTAATGCACAAATAGTCCATCTGAGGCTAAAATACATATATTGCCACATGAATATCTATCCCTATAGGAACAACGCCATTTCAGTATCAAAGTTCAAGCCTTTGTGTTAAAAAAACAAATCAATCTGGCCTCTGCTTGCCGTAGAGCTTTCACTCTATCTCCTCCTCTTTTGGTCAATGTAACATACTGTATACCAACAAATTTAATTGTGGTCTTATCATCCATTTGGTGATTCTTTTGCCAATGCATGGATAATGGTAAAGTCAAATCTTGATTTCCAATTTTCGTCAGATGCTCTCGAATCCTAGTTCTTAGCTCCCTTTTGGTGCTGCCTATGTACATTTTCTTACAGGTGCATATGATAACATAGACCACATGCTTTGTTCTACAGTTTATTATGTGTTTGATTTTGATACTTTTTCCGTTGGGAACCTCGAGTTCTTTCATCTTGTCACCTGCAAATTTACACATTGTGCAAAACCCACATTTTCTAAAACCTGGTTCATTTTTGGTCAGCCAGGTGAGTTGTTTCCCCTCCTCTGGATCTGGTAACAATGATGGACAAATGATTGATTTGAGAGTACTTGCTTTTTTGAATATGATGATCGGTCTATCTTCAACACTTTCTGTAAATGTTCATCCAATTGGAGTAAGTGCCAATGTTTCTGTAGAGTTTTTCTGATTCTCTGATGATCATTATTGAATTGAGTTACAAACACTAGTTTCATCGATTTCCCTTCTGTCTCTTGTAGACAACTGTTTATTGGTTTGCTCATCGATATGGATAAATATTTATGTGCATCTCTGTATCTTATTTTATATTTGCCCTTAATCATGGATGTTTGTTTGGAATTGGGTTGGTGTTTTTTGAAAATTGATGCCTTATGAATTTGTTGTTTTTGTGAACTGTATTGTAAAAATATCCAATAGGAGAATTATTGGGATACCCAGTGGCAAGTAAATATAACAGCCCTGATTTGAAAAAGGCCCAGAAGTGCCGAAACACGTGTAATCAACCAAGGGGCAATTTATTAAAAATACATATTCATACAATTGGGTGCAAAGTCCTGGATCTCCTTTCTATTGTTTTGTTATCAGATCCAGAGGAGGAGAAACAACTCACCTGGCTGACCAAAAATGAACTAGGTTTTAGAAAATGTGGGTTTTGCACAATGTGTAAATTTCCAGGTGACAAGACGAAAGAACTCGTGGGTCCCAACGGAAAAACGATCAAAATCAAACACATGATAAACTGTAGAACAAAGTATGTGGTCTATGTTATCATATGCACCTGTAAGAAAATGTGCATAGGCAGCACCAAAAGGGAGCTAAGAACTAGGATTCGGGAGCATCTGACGAAAATTGGAAGTCAAGATTTGACTTTACCATTATCCATGCATTGGCAAAAGAATTACCAAATCAATGATAAGACCACAATTAAATTTGTTGGTATACAGCATGTTACATTGACCAAAAGAGGAGGAGTTAGAGTGAAAGCACTACGGCAGGCAGAGGCCAGATTGATTTGTTTTTTAACACAACTGTTTTAGGCTTGAACTTTGATACTGAAATGGCATCGTTCCTGTAGGAGTAGATATGCATGTGGCAATATATGTATTTCAGCCTCAGATGGACTATTTGTGCATTACATTATATAGTAATACGAAAGGTTTCACATATGTGCATTCAAGAATTGATATTAATCTGACAAAGAATACTGTAGCTATGTCGCATTGTTATCGAGCCTCCATTACCACTGAATGGTATTAATATCTCCTATACCTAACCACAATGAGGAATATCTAGATCAATTTATAGAAAAATCACGTCTCTTTTCGATGTTCATTATTTTGATTAATTATGTAATAATATAAGGTTGACTGAGAGACATTAGTTACGATTTTATGATGATATGTTGAATGTGAAAGCCACTAATCAATAATATCAGTGAGATGCGGCTGTAACTCATCAGGAAAAGATTCTATGGCATTTAACCAATTTCAATATACGTGATTGATAGCGACAACATAGTATTGCAATATTTCGCTTTAACGTTGTCAAAATTTAGACAACAAAGCACACACAAATAACCAATCTTCTTGTATTATATTGAAGTAAGTCATAGCATTTTTGTGGCTGTTCTGAAAACTTTGCAGACATTAAAACATGATTGGCGTGAGTATGCCTTTAAAACTGTGCTTAAACCAGTGTCGGCATGACGACCAGTTTGAATGCTGAAAACGAAACCCAAAACACACACTGTGGGTTTTGATTCTTCCTTTTTTGAGCATTAATGTATGATTATCTCCCTCAATACAAAGCAAATCATTATTAGGCAATTCTAACTGTTAGGAATCTGTTCTTTGCAACTTTATGCAACGGCGGATGTGGCGATGCCTCTCCATGGGAACACCTAAACAAATAGTTCCAAAATGGTGCTGGCCATTCTCGCATTAGAAACAAGCCAATGCGTATGACCGGTGCTTAGTAAGGTAAGTCCCAAGCACAGCTTAATCTCTCTTTGTATTTTTGCATTTAGCATGGAATGACTTTTGCAAATACGGTTTAGATATGAGGGTCCCTTGAAACAGGGATGATTACGAATTAGTTACTTAACATGGATATCTAGATAATACGGACCCAACTTTCCGTTATAATATTTTTAAGTACAATTTAAACCCCTGTAAAAATAAAAACAGCGCAGGTACTAATGGCATTTTTCCAATATGGTATTAGATTTGCGACAAAGGGATTATACCCATAAACTCATTGCAATTTAACAATGATATGAATTATAAAGTGACTCCCGGAGAGGGTAAGCCAACAGATCATTGCGACATAGCGATAAATAGCATCATGTGATTTGGAAAACCGTGACTAATGGGAAATTCCTTTTCTTGTGCCTTGTTTGTCTGTTTGATTGTCCCTCCCTTCTCTCTCCCGTTTTTTTAATTATTTACCTCATCGTTCTTTTTTACATACCCCGTGCATCCATTCCCAACGTCACCCCTTATTTTTCTGTCTCTTATACACAACTGTTTATTGGTTTGCTCATCGATATGGATACATATTTATGTGCATTTCTGTATCTTATTTTATATTTGCCCATAATCATGGATGTTTGTTTGCCATTGGGTTGGTGTTTTTTGAAAATTGATGCCTTATGAATTTGTTGTTTTATGAACTGTATTGTAAAAATATCCAATATGAGAATTATTTGGATACACAGTGGCAAGTAAATGTAACAGCCCTGATTTGAAAAAGGCCCAGAAGGGCCGAAACACGTGTTATCAACCAAGGGGAAATTTATCAAAAATACATAGTCATACAATTGGGCGCAAAGTCCTGGATCTCCTTTCTATTGTTTCATTACTGTTCATGACGGGTTTTCTTTGGCTTACTGTCAATCCAGTGACCTGCGACTATAGCGTATTACTAATATGTGGGATTAGGGGTCTCTTATCCCTAACCCGCCGTCTAACTACACTTCCTAATGCTAAAGATCACTTCCACTATAATTGGGAATCACGAGTCGCAGAACAGACCAGCTGTAAATTTAAGCCTAGCTCTTATGTAAATTACTCAGAAACATGGTAGGCCTTTTTCCAAAAGAACACGTGACACAGAGGTGTGATGAACCAGCAATGAGGGTCGGACACCAGGGTTTAATGGTTTTTGTCAAAGACTTTTAATAAAATAAAAGGGATTGGGGAAATGCCTCTCTGTCCCTGCACTAGAGATGTTTCCCTACGTAGAACCAAAAGTAAGAATCTGTCAATTGCCAGATTGCCCAAATCAAAAACCTGTCTTGTGTCCAAAGAACTATTCGGGCCCTTACACTGTAACAAAATAAGCTCTCAGGTGAACGGGATAATGTATTTGGTCTTGTGTGATGAATAATTGTTCCAAAAGGAAAATCTGTAACTGCAACACAAAAGTTCCAGAAGGATAGTGTTCCTTATCCAAGAAGGTGATTCCCTTCCTCTGGATTTCTCTTCGTCTGTTGCAGATTCAAAGATATTAGTTTCTCGAGTTTCTCTTGCTCCACAATGCAATTGATATACAAATCAACCTTGACTCCTTGCCTTAGAGTTTCTCTTGTTCCAAAACACAATTGAGACTCAAAACTCTACGTGGCTCTTTATCTTTGGGTATCTCTTGTTCCACAATATAAATGAGACATAAAACAGCTTGGCTCTTTTTTTACATTTCTCTCATTCCACAGCACAATTGATACACGAAAGAACTTGACTCTATGTCTTTGAGTTTCTCTTGCTCCACAGCACAATTGATAGACAAAACAACTTGGCTCTTTGGCTTTTCCTTGTCAGAATACCAGGTTTTCCTCAACCTCTCTTCTTGGTTTCCCACAGCCTTTTTACTAGTCCTGATTTTATCCATCTCATGACCCCTATTACATACGTTTTTTCCTATACACTCTTCAGTTTGTTGTTGCCTGATATGCTCTCCTGCCAGGACTTTCTCAAATGCATTTTCCTGCAACTGCCTGGAATACTCTCCTGCATGGCTTCCTCAAATGCGCCCTGTTACAAGTGCTTGGCATATATATTCTCCTGCCAGGGTTTTCTCAAATGCACTCACTTGCAATTGCCTGGTATACTTGCTTGCCAGGGCTTTTCTCTTATGCATTCACTTGCCATTGCCTAGTATACTACCCATCCAGAGATTTCCTTGTGTGGGCTCTTCACCCACTCCCAAAGGTAATATTTCCTTATGTTAACTTCATCCGCACTACGTTTGCATGGTAAATTACTTTGCATGGGCTTTTCTCATATGTTTATTGCATACACTCATCACTTTGAAAGTTCCTTGCTCTCGCTATGTTTTTCCCTTTAAAGAAATGCTCACGGCTTCTTTCTCTCTTATAAATTTCATGCGCTTTCTTTGTAGTCATTTGCCTTTGGAAATATTGCCAATACGCCCCGATGTCCCTGCTTTCCTTTCTGAGACTCACCGGCTCTTTCTGGCACGTTTCTTGTCTCTCATGTTAAGCCGGGGGCGTGCGTCCAGCGATTCTTCCTGTCTTACTGCCTTCATTTCACTTCTCTATCTCCCACAGTTGGTGCTGCGCTGTTCTACTCTGTGCTGATTGTCGGTAAGCAAATGCCATCTCGTAAAACCTGCAAACGCCCAAGAGCCCTTTTATGGCTTCTGGCATTCCCGAAGCAGCCTGTTTTCCTGCTCAGTTCAGCCTTCCTTATCTTCCTTCATGAGCTGGTTGGCTCCACAACACCTTCTTCAGCGCTTCGGTCTCTCTGTCCATCCCAAAAAAACAGCTTTCGCTCTCCAGCAGCAGCACAACCCAGTCATCTGTGGCTGGGGTTTAAATCTCCCAGTTAGAGGTACATGCTCCGAACAACTGGAGCGCAGCCTGTACTCCTGGTCTTTTCCACTCTGCATTACTCGGCTCATCTTCCTCGTCTCAGTATTCCCATGGTTATGGGAATGGTTGAACATCTTGGATTACGTTTTCTCATAAGTCTTTGAGGGCAAGTTGGTTCTGAATAACTTGTAAGAAGAGTCAGAGAAGATACTTTGATGAATCTTAGGGGACAAGTCAGATCTTGATGGTTCACATGCAGATTTTGTTCAAAGGTCTTCAGTACCTTTCCCAGGGAAATTAGGGGAGGTGTAACAATATGCCATGCGGGCATTGACTATGGATGGGGTGCCCTCAGCAGAGGAAGGGGAATGCCATGCCTTGTTTGATGGTGCCTCACCACTCCCCCAGAGGTTGTCTCCCCCCATGAGATTCTCCATCGTATAGCCACCCCCAGGTCAATAATCAGGTAGTGGCTGCTGTCCCTTAGCAACATGAGTAGAGGTCACAGCCAAGCAAGAAGTGATGTCAACATCAGATTCATCACATATCCTTCCCCTTAGGATTCCCGTCCAAAGGCTACCATTTTTGCTTTGGCCTGTGGCTTCCCTTAGAGAAGGAATTTCCTTGTCAATGTTGGCGTCCAATCTCCACACAGGAATTTAAGGTACAAACCAATCTTCTTCTCTAGAATCAAGAGGGGAGTAAGAAAGTGAAGACTTATTAACAGTAATCCGGGAATGACGACAGCATTTATTTTGGGTTGAGTCTCCCTGGACTCAGATAGTAACTGGAGTTT
The DNA here is from genome assembly GCF_040938575.1 of Ambystoma mexicanum. Taxonomy (NCBI): domain Eukaryota; kingdom Metazoa; phylum Chordata; class Amphibia; order Caudata; family Ambystomatidae; genus Ambystoma; species Ambystoma mexicanum. The sequence goes on along the minus strand of NC_090930.1, from coordinate 1,017,938,822 downwards.
TGTGCTATACTTATTCATACCCATGGAGGCAATAATTCTTATGGGACGTCCCCTTCTTAACTCTCTGGTTGAGACTAAGTCAGCTCTTATCGCTGTCTGTTTGTTGCCTGAATCGATTAAGGCCCTAAATGGCACCCCATTCACAATTGCAGAATTAGTTTTAAATGGTGTTGTCCCACAGAAGAAGTTGCTTGCTGTTTCAATAAATTCCACTTTGGGAAGGCTACATTCCTCCCACTCCTTTCCTATCATGTACCCAACTTCCATTGGTTCCTCTTTTTTATTTAATGGACATTGTCTAGCCAGATGTCCAACTTGTCCACAGGAAAAACACACTATGGAAGTTGGTTTAAAGGTTCGTCCTTTTTCTGGTTTTGTTTCCCCTCTTTCTTTGCTTACTATAGGTTTTCTTTCTCCCCTTCTGAAATCCTTAAATATTGGTTTTTGGACCCTGTCTTGGTGCTTGTCTCTCATAGTTCTTCAATCTCCTGGGGAAAAAGGCGAATGAGAAACCCTCTTTTTGTCCTTATTATTTTCTTCACCCCGATGAATGAGTTTTAGATGTTTGTTGGCTTTGGCCTAATTTAGAGCTTTTTCTATAACCATTGCCAAACTAGGTTTATTTAACTGAAGGACGTTCCTTTGTAGGTAAGGAGTTTATGTATTGCTCGATATTTAGAGCTTCTATTACCTCAGGGAAGGTTTTCGTGCCAAACCACAAAGAGATGGTATTTTTTACTCGGGCCCCCAATACTACAGGTGTTTCTCTGGGGTTTAGTTTAATTTCTCTTAGTTTATAGAAGTTATTTGTTTGGCCCACCCTTTGTAATAATCCATGTTTTATTTTTTTACATGTGTCTGTTCCCAAAGGATTCAAAGGTTGGTGCTAATTTCGTAGTTCCCCCTTTACTAGCGGACCCAGATAACAGGTTTTTAAGTTATCTCCCCAGTAGAATTATTGTACTAACCTTTCAAAGTTAAGAAACAACTGTCCCAGGTCTTCCCCCTCTTTGTAAGGCTGGTACTCAGTGATGGTGGGGGTCCCAGGAATATACTCTTCTGTAGTAAAGTGAATGTCTTTTACAAAAGAGTATCAATTAGGAACTTTAATACATTTTTATACCTGATGGGTTGTAAAATAGAACACTTCTTCTTCTTAGAACTGATCTATTTCTAATGGGGTTTCTTGGTCAGGCATTTCCCTTAGATTTTCTTCTCTGGAGGGGACCCAGGGAGGTCTTCTAAGGCTGGGTTTTATGGCTAAAGTAGTTACTGGTGGGAGATCTGTACTGGTCTTAACCAAACAGTTTAACTTACTGTTGGGTCTAATTGCCTAATCTGTCAGTTTCAAAGCATCTAGTAAGGGCCTTCCTTGGAAAAGGAGCTGTCGGCATGTGCTGGGAATATGAAACATACTCACATTAGCTTGTTTAATACTCAGTATGGATTAGTCTACTTCAAGGGTAAATTCTTTGCAAATGTAATTGTTTAATGATTAATATCATGAAGGATGGCAATTGGACATTTTACGCAACATCCAAGTGGGTTCCCCAGTTTGTATCAAATGAGCCTGATCCCATTTCTGACACCATATGTGATGAACCAGGAATGATACTCAAACACAAGGTTTTTATGGTTTCGGTCAAAGATTTTTTGTAAAATATAAGGGGGTGGGGAAATGCCTATCTGTCCCTGCACAAGAGGTGTTTCCCTACCTAGAACCAAAGCTAAGAATCTTTCAAATGTCCAAATTAAAAACCTGTTCTGTGTCGAAAGTACTATTCTGGCACTCACACTTTAACAAGATAAACTCTGAGGTGACCAGGATAATGTCTTTTGTCTTGCGTGATGAATAAATGTTCAAAAAGGAAAAGGTATAACTCCAACACACAAGTTCCAAAAGTATTGAGTTCCTTATTGCAGAGGGTGATTCTCTTGGATTTCTTCTGTTGTATATTCAAAGATGTAGTAAAGTTAAACAATGAACTGCGCCACATAACAACAATGCATCAGAACACTTGTAGTGTATTTTAATTCTGTTCAACAGCCTGACACGTGTTTCGAGCAAAGCTCTTCCTCTGAGGCCAAGAATACTTGTCCAATTGGATAAGTATTCAATTGTGTGGCTCTCCCTAGAATCACCTTGCTGCCAGCAGGCTGTTATTTATAATTAAGCATTTGCAATTGCAACTGGAACTCAGAATTGTTAATTACATCTCATTTAAATCAAGAGTATCCACTTGTTCAACCATTCCCAGGAGGAGAGGATTGGATGGCTGTGACATCAGTAACTGCATCCGGGTTGAAAGTCAATCAGGATATATATAAGCAGGATACACATAGTGGTGGAGAAGTTGGGTGTGGTAATGGTCTTTCTAGGGGAACACACTGCAATGTTGTAATTTATGGGTCAAGCCTCGTCCTTTTTTACTTCATAACTTCTATGTGACCCTGATTGAAACCTTAGCACCCGTTCCCATGTTCCTGCAGTCCTCCACTTAACTTTCTATCTGCCTCGCCCTCTTCTGAGGGCACATTCATTGCCATTCATTGCTAAGAAACCGCACATTTCTCAGGTGCGTACAGGTTCTGCACTTTGTGCAGTGGCGTAACGCCTTTGAGCTAGTCGAGCTCCAGCCACAGCCCCCCCCCCAAAATATGAGGTGAGGGGCGAGGCTTCCACACTTTCCTTTTGTTATGCAGAGAGGCGAGGGGAGCCTTTCCTGAAACCTGCGGCTCTCAAGGCTTCCCCCACCTCTAAGCTTTACAAAAACCAAGTGCGCACATCAGCCCCCTCCCCTCGGATGTGCAAGAACACACAGCATTGTTATAGATTGGCTCACATGCGTGGGGAGGGGGCTGCTAATGTGCGCATTTGCTTTTTGTTTAGCAGAGAGGGGAGGGAAGTTTTTCCTGAAACTGGTGGCTTTAAAGTTTTACTGTGTGTATATATGTATTAAGTAATGTGTGTGTGAAGGAGTGCATGAAGAGTGTTGGGGGGGGGGGCTAGGTGCGCGTGTGAATGAGCGAGTGTACGGTGAAAAGAGGCGTAAGTGAATGGTATGTTTAAATGAGTGAGTGAGTGAATGTTGTGAAATGTGTGTGTTCGTATGTGTGTATTCACTTATTTGTAATGCTGGGCCGAGTGTCTGATTTTGCCAGGTACAGGGTGGGAGCAGTGAGGTGTGGGGGTGGGTGAGAAAGGAAAGGGTGGTGGCACACTATACTACCGTCTGGCCTCCTGCTGGTCGCTTTGCTTAAAAGGTGATGCTTGATCGGTTACCTGGGCTTTAGATATAAAAATTATCAAAGCAAAAAAATGTGTATGTTATCTTTAAATCTAATCACTTGGTTATTATCAACGGGATTTTGTGCTTACATGGACCCCACACCGGACAGCCCGGGGATGGAATAGAGGGGGCAGAGCCTCCAAGTTTGACCCGCCAAGTTTCTGAAGTAGCCCCTCCCATCACCAGTTAGCCCCCCACCCCCAAATGTAAGTTTCGTGCGCACCACTGACTGTTGTATAAAATAGGAAAGGCGGAAGAAACATGACAAGGGAAGTTTTTGTGAATGTGTTTTTGTCAGGGGTGTGAATCCGTTGGATATGCGTGAGGTGGACCCAAAACTACTTTGCAATCGTGTTTGTATATGGTTAGGGCAGAAAGGTGAGCACACTAAAAACTGTTTGCAAGTTCTGAATACAAATTAGATAAACCAGCAAAGGGCGCCATGCTGGCTCGTCTGGTTCCTTTACCCATTTATTTACAGAACGAGATCACACTACTAGAGTATTACGCTCCTCATTTGTTGTGTTCCTAATAACAATACAATTATTGGCAGTAAGTCAGATATTTCTCAGGCTAATCATTCCATGTTCCTCGGCATGGGGGACCACGACACATTTGCACACATCCCTCCATTTGTGGTGGACATTCATGTGGATCTCCGGGTGACTAAGCAGGGTGTTTCCGAGCCCAAAGGACAGATTATTTTGATGGACTCTACCTTTTTTGGTCTGTCAGCAGCAAAAAAACGATAGAATAGGTCAAAAGGAATGGCAGTGCTGTAAGGGGTGTAAGTTGCAATGGAAGGTGACATTGCAACAAACGGGACGCCAGCGCGCATGGAAGTGACCGGCCCAGATTCAACACACGTGCGCATGCAGTTACTCCTCATCCCGTCTCTACTGTGCACGAGGCATGCTCCCAATGGCCTAGATTATCCAGATCACAATGGGTGTGGTAGTAAACCCCATGGCCATTCAGAGCAATTTTGAATGGCACTCCATGTTCTTTATGTTCTCCGGTTAGATTTTGATTGGTCGGTGGTGTGCAACATTTACCAGGCACGCATGCCTGGACGAATCACCTCAATGCTTCAAAAGCACTCCTTTTCTGATTTCTGGATCCCGCCTGAAAAGAAAGCCACCAAGCAACTGCAAGAAAAAGCACTGGTCCAAAGCAGTGGCGGATTTAAGGCAAAGGGCCCTGTGGGCAAAAATTACAGAGGGCCCCAAGTGGGCGGGTCATGGAGGCGGAGCCTAGAGTGGGAGGAGTTGCACAATGATGAACTTTAGGGATAAAGGATTCATTTTTTAAAGTTGTGTTTTTTTAAAAAAGTTTTCTGTGTTTGTGGGTGTGACTCTAGATAGACACAGCTGGGCCTCTTCGCCAGGTTTTGCTGTCAACGGTGGTAGTACAGCGACCAGGGCTGTACATTGAATTTCATCCGCACAAATAAATAACTCCTTGTTTAAAGTACATAAAGAGAAGCACAGACGTTTTAGAAACATTGGACGCACATTCAAACATGCATCCAGCGATCTGCAAATGACATCTATGATGGGCCGTCATCTCCATGACGACCAGCTCCTGTGAACGGTGTCCTCGTATAATGCTGAGCGGGGAGAAGACTGGTGATCCAGCGCCGGAGCATTTCACACAGATCTTAATTACCTCTCAAGGGTAATACGGATTTGTACCGCAAGTTCGTGCAAACACCGTGAGAGAAACCATGCACTTGAGCACCCCTCCCCAAATCCCCAGTCAATGCACTGCCACTAGCAGCAGTGGCCATTAACGCATATCTGATTGTGCATCTGCTTCAAAAATATGTATCACTAACAGGGAAACGGCTTTTATGCAGGCCTAGAACCTTTTCACACAATGAAGGCATTATAAAGAAATACAGATTAGGACACATTAACGCCTTGCATAGCCCACAGCAACCGATTTTCCAGAGAAGAGTCTTGGCAAGTGTGCACTGTGAAATCGTGGCATTCTTCCTTTCAAATCCTTGTTGATCGTGTGCATGAGACAGTGAATTCCGATGTAGATGGCCGCTCTACCCCCATGCTGTGTTGAACATAACTTTTTTGTAACCTCTCTGATGCAGTCTGCGGGCTTGGGCCGCCCGTGAGTGTTCCTGAGCAGTGAGAGCACAGATCACTACCACAGGGAAAGAACACACGGCCCACCCTGCAGCCTGCTACAGAGGGAGGGACTAAGTTGAGTCAATGGCACTCTGTGCGCAGGAACCCATGAGTGTCACAGCCGGGCCCCCAAGTGCAGCCACACATTCTGCACGCCAGCGCCGACCCTGTCCCAGCTCTGGATTAAAGTACAATCTGATGAGTGTGGGAACTTGGAAGGGTAGGGGCGGGGCAAGGCACATGGGCCCGCTCGCCATTTGTCTGCCTGGCGACTGTTAAATCCACCTCTGGTAGAAAGCAAGGGGAAAAGGCAAGAAATGGTGGGCCCGGTACAACTTTAAATTGGAGTCCCCTTTTAAGGAAACTCAGATCTCTGCTGCTGAGAGGAATTGGGGGGGGGGGGGAGTCAAGCTACTCTTCTAGTGAACCGGGAAGTTCGACAAATAGGTATATTCCCAGAGCCTGAAGACTATTGAAATTTGGAAATATAACAATAACAATGGTTGAAAGCCTGAGATGATATGATATGATATGGCATTTATAACCGCCGAGCACTGAAAACCTTTCTCTTCAGGTAGATGGCCCCCTTTTTCTGGGGGGGCCTCTTTTTGATCCATATCATCTGCCTCTGCTGATGTCATCTGCGCTAAAATACGATCAAGTTTGTCATGCACGCGTTACAAATACAAAAAAAATCAAAAATCTAAATCATAACGCACCTACACACAAGTGTTTCAAGGCGCAACAAGGCAAGGGAGGGGGGATAGAGGGAAGACGGAGACAACGATCTTACTAGGCTAGGTGACATTGAGATCGCGCAAGTGCAGGGGAGGGGGGAAAGTGCGGTGGTGGGAATCCTGGTGTTGGAGCCCAAAACCCTTTTCAGAAAGAAACACCCCCTGTGCTCTGCCCTGATTTTCTTCAGAGGAACTTTCCAAATCAAAAGGAAAGTTAAAACCCCTGGCTTCATCTGGGACCGTGGCTTGCACCTTAATGCCCAGATACATTGCATGGCTCAAAACTCATTTGTACATCTTAAGTTTCTAAACGCGATCCTTCCTTTCGTTACTTTGAGAATCCTTCCTGGTGTGGTTGGTGCTTAGTGGTAACAAAGAGGAACTCCATATACCCCGGGAACTAAGTGAAGTAAAAGACTAAAGGAAAACAAAGGGGTGTTCACGTGTAGATTAAGTTGAAAAAACTAATTTGTAGACTAGCAGCATTTACTAGACTGGTTGGTACAGTGAATAGATCACATAATTTAATAAAAGTATGATACCTGTCATACTATAGTAGTGCAGTATGTGATTATTGGCACAGATGCAACAAGGCAAATTGATCTAGAAAACATTAAAAACTATGTTTTATTATTCCAATGGTTTAGAATCAAAAAGGAAACATCTCATCACTAAATTACATTATCCAAATGAAATAACAAATATTCAAAACAGAAAATTGTCTGGAACTGATATGGCAAATATTCAAAACAGATGACAAATATTCAAAACAGAAAATTGTCTGGAGCTGATAAATTACAGAAAAACATATAACAATTGTTAACAAGGTAAAGAAATACAGTTAGAAAAAAAATCTAAATTCAACAGGCATGAATCAAGTGAGCACATCTATTCATAGGGCTAGTTATGGTCCACAACCTGAATTTTGACAATCTATTGGTGCTTAAACATCACCCACCTCGGGCCGTGGCAACATCTGGATTGCTGTTCTACCAGAGCACCTAATTCATACATTCAAAGAAGAAAATGCTGCCAATCAGTGTATGGATATCGTAGAGGTGTTTACTGTTTGTACAGTTGAGTATTTAGTTAGGTTTTCCAATGATAGTGATGGTAGTCTGGGGTACAAGTTCATCAGGCTTTGTTCCTTTAAAGGCTGGGTTGACTGTTGATCGGTAATGCAATACAGCCCTTAGAAAGATGAAAGTTATTTTTAGGTCCAAGAAAAAGAAAAACAGATTTGAAGGACTTTTCTGATAGCAAGGCGGTCGTTGGTTCCAGAGTTTGGTGGACTTTATGGAAATGTAAAGACCACCCAAGAAAATTGAGAAGTGTGGGATTTCCATCTGCAGAGGCTGTGTCTTGGTCGGTACCTGCAAAGCTTGCATTGTAGGTAGTTTGGGCAGTGCCCTGGAATGCCCGCTGAGCAATGCATAGGGCTTTCACGAACATTTGCTGGGTGACTGGTGGGTAGTGAAGAATCTCGAGTGTTCGGGAGATGTGTCCTGGTGGTCCAGGTGGAACAGGAGTTAAGCTATGCGTTGTGTGCATGCTGTAGTTTCCAGAGCATGTAGTCTGCGTGACCAGATAGAGTCCTTTGGAGAAGTCTCAAGGAGATAGGAGTACTGCCATGGCCTCCCAAACCTTTTGGAGCATCCCTGGTAGGTGATAATGTGCTTCAGAACCCTGGCTACATGAAATGTGGGCTTAACCTGTAGTTAATTTGAGCAGCTAGATAGATAGAAGACCCTGACTAGGATGACACCTAGATTTGTCAAGAACGATATCCATAAAATGAGCCCAAGTTGTAGAAGGGAAAGGAATGGATGGCATAAAAATAGGCAGTTGCCACTGAGTGCTGACAAATCCAGTTGATGGCCTAGGTCTCGCTTCTGTAGGGCAACCAACGGCACCAATCGCACGCACTGCATGTTAAATGCATTGTCAACAGACAAGCTAGTCAATGGACCGTCAAACCCACACTTTCCTATCCAAACGTCCAACTCTTAAAAGGTGACTCCTTTAGAGGGGGTGGGCTAGTGGGGAGTGTTTTTAATTTCCAATTAGTGGTTGGTAATGAAGGGTACTTCAACAAGGGGTTTAAGTGCCCCGTCAGTCTCAGTAATATGGTTCTGAGGCAGGGCCCTGCTGGGGCTCTATAATGCCCCTGGCTGCCCCTGCCGGTAGAGGACAAGGCTTTATTTCTAAAGCCTGAAGCTCTCACTCATGTGGGATAGCTTCAAGCGTTGGAAAAAAATGCTATTTCTCCATTATGATGGTGCCGGCACCTGACAGGTATTCCTTTAACCAAGAGATGCCTGTGTGCCGGTCCCACCAATATGGGAGAAAAGGTGAGGCTGCTGGAAGCCGGGGCTTTTTAGACCTCGGCTTCCAGCGGCCTCATCTTTTCAGCCTTAATGGTGCAGCTGCCCCTCGAATCAATTAGTTAAAGGAATGCCTGGCGAGGGGCAGCACCACCATTAAGGCTGAACACATGTGGCACTGGCCTGATCTAATAGATGTGGAGATCAGGCTGATCTCTACAAAGGGATGCCTGGTGGGGTGCCTGTAGCCTATTGAGCTGGGCTCGTTGAGGGGGCGTGGCCTAATGAGCTGGCATGTTTCCCCTGCCATTGGGCCACGCCCCTCAATGAGCCCTGGCTCGTTTTGCTGTGCCCCTTAAGGCACTGAGGACCTGATTCAGAGGTCCGTGTGCAAATAGAAGTGTCTTGTTCCAAGCCGGAACAACACATTTCTTAAATGCACTATATTCTTACAGGGAAAGAATGTGGTACAAGGGCATGAACGCCTGGCTTCTGCATGAGTCTGATTTACGGCTCGACAAGAGCCATAGCAACAATCAGGAATGCAGGGCAGCCACATGGAGGGGATTCTCCTCCCAGCGGCACTGGTTTAGCATACAATAAAAGCAGTTAAAATACAACACCTCTGAGGTGCCGTTCAACTCCACCGCACACTTTTTTCCTTTATAAACATAGCATTTCTTAAACTGCAGCACCACTTTTCTAGTTTAAGGAAAGTTTAAGGAAACTTTCTTAAATTAGAAAAGTGGCCAATGTTTGCAATGTCACTGGGGTGCATGTCTCCCCCACAACGTGTAATTTTAGCAGCTTTTACCGCTGTAAAGCACCACATCTCCCCGCCTATATTTCCACCCACCTCAGAATGATGGTGTCTTCAACACACACGTTAGTTCAATCAAAACCATGCCGTTTACGGTGCCAAAATTCCACAAACAAAAAACATGCAGATGAAGCATTGACTGTTATAATATTTCCTCCATGCTAGCGGATTTAAGCAAGAAAATTGACAGGTCATACTTACTACTCCAGTTTCGTGTGTGGCATGACACAGAGGTGAGAAAAGCTGGCCTGCGCATGCATTGAGTTCATGCCCTACAGCTGAACATGCGTAACTCATAAGTGCCAGGCTATTATGCAAGTCTATGCAAAAAGGATGAGCATACTTGTCCTTGGCACTTAAGGGGTTAAAGGCGAATGGAGCAACTGCACTTAATACAGGGGCTTTGAAATTGCTGCATGTGTCATGATGTTTTTCAAGAGGACATAAAACCGGGGTCTGAAAGTAGCTGCAGAAAGAACGATGACGTGCTCTGGCTCCATATGTGGCGTTAGTTCTCGTGCATAGCTCCTCCTCCTGCGCCCGACACTCACCGGAGTCCGTGGAATGCCCCCCTAGCCTTGGCTTCTTCCTATAGATTTTATTCGATTCACGTATTATAAGAGGTCGAAGTGTACTAAAAGTAGTGGAAATACGTTCCCTGCTGGCCTGCCCCATCTCCCCACAAACCCCATCACCATACCCTTCCTGCCAGAGCTGGCCTGAAAGCAGGGCGGGCCTGGTGGCCGCCCAGGGCACCCTGCCATTAGACCCCCACCACGCGAGGTCTGGGGCGTCTTTCAAGGTCTCACCTGAGCTGGCGTGGTGGGAGAAGGCATTTAATAACAATAGGGCGTCTGCCGGGCCGATTGAAAAATATATCCCCCCCTTGCCGCATGACTAGGGGGGGTACCACATTTTTGATTTGCTGTCCGGGGTGCTGCGACTTCTAAGGCTGACCCTGCTTCCCACGTGCAATCCAAACCCCCAGACAAACGCACCTGCTGTTTAAGGTAAGGTTCAGTGCAGTGTACCGAAGTACATGTTTAAACTTCTTCCTACACTTTTATTTTTAAAATAAAAGAATAGGAACGGTAGCATTTAATTAAAAAAGTAGAGGAGCACCTCTCCCGCCCACTTTTCGACCACTGTGTAAAATCCTCCATTTGTATAACTCATCCACACAGTGCTATTTTCCCATCCCCGACGTGCACCTTCACCCATCAGCGGCTATATTGTGTTCTAGTCGAATGCTGATGACAGATCAAAGGATTAAAATAATTTTAATTCCGCCGACTCAGTGGGAAATTCTATAAACTTCCCACTAACCCCACCACCACCTCCAAGTGTGACTCTGCCCCCCCAACCCCTCCCTGCAGTGTCTGCAAAGTTCAAGCAGCAGGAGGGTTCATGCAGGATTACTGGCGGAGGAATGTGAGGCACAGAACAGCTTATGCGGGTTCTGTTGACCAAGCAGGTCAGTATGTTATTGCTATAAAATAAGCCGTTGTTAACATGTTGTGTTACTCAGCTTTTATACCGCTCCAGTCACTACCGAAGTGGCTTCATAGCACTGATGCTTGTTCGAAGTGTAGCGTATTGGGCCCCCCCCCAGGCCCACTTCCAACCTCCTCCCCCTCTTAGTCTCCCCCCCCCCCTCCACCCGTCTCCAGACCTTAGCCTGCAGACTCAGAGAAATGGAAAGGGAATAGCCGGAGACAGGAGGGGAGAGGGAGCAGATTTTAAACAAAACCTAGGTATTTGTAACGTCCAGTGGGGGAATGAAAGTAAGAAATGGAGTTCTGGATAGCTTGAATGTGTGTGGCATGAATTCAGAAAGCTCTTGACAAACAAATGATCAGAAAAGGGGATCGCCCATAATGAACCTGAGAGCGCACGCGCGCGTGCGTGCGTGCGTGTGTGTGTGTCTTATGTTGTCAATTTCTAGCACTTTGACAAAGTACTGAAATTAGTCATTAACCCAGTGGACAGGCTAGGAGTAATTAGAATCATCAACACCTGGGAAATTGGCTACAGTAAGAGACACACTCCATGTTGTTACTAGAAACGAAAAAGAGAGAAGCTAAAAAAACAAACAAAAAAACCGTGCCAGAAGCCATTAGCTTAAAACGGTAATGGAAACCATATTAATGTTTGTCTGTCATTAGTGTATTTATTTACTTTTAGGCGGCAGCCTGGCCTTCTGAATATTAACCACTTTCTTCTGTAGTATCATAACATTACTCCCTGGGGGTCAGTTTTTGTGGACAGCTAAACTAAGTGGGGGAAGCATTCTGCCCAATAAAAGGCATCACTGTATCTTGTGACTTCAGAAAATCTGGGCGGGTGTAGACAGACTGATAGGTGACGTGACCAATTGTAAAGTAGCATTTTGACAGATGGTACTGACAGGAATTGAACCCGTGAAGTGCAAAGAGAGAGAAGGTGGTCTTTGTACGAGGTCCTGCAGCAAAGTCAATGGGCCTCATTACAAGTATGCCGTCAAAAAATCGGAATTACCGGCATGCTGGTGCTACCTTGTCTGTGCGGCAGTGCTGCCGGAATCAAGGCTTGATTCCATGTTAGCGTGTACGTGCATTCCGGCATGCCGGAAACAGTCGCACCGGCATGCCGGTAATACCACCAAGCTACCCCAAAAAACCCACACCTGCCCCCTCAGTGTCAGTGACTCCAAATCCAGCTCCACGTTACCGGACTCACCGGCACTGTAATTACCGGTGCCGGTATTACCGTGACCAGAAATAATGTGATCGCCGGAACAGGAAATGTATCAGCGGCCATCAACAAAACACAATCCATTGCAATCCTCTGTGCACAGGAGTGAAAGCAACTTCCGAAGCACAGATAACCATTCTGAGACATGTCTGGCAGGGCCCCTGCATCACACAGGCACAAGCCGAGGTTCAGCGAGGCTGAACTAAACATGCTGGACGACACGCTCGTCAAGAATGCTGATGAGGTGTTCAGCAACGACCTACGGCAGCAGGCACAAATGCAGAAAAAGGCAATATGGGAGGAGGTGGCCCGGAAGGTCAGGACAGTTCGGACGACACCCCGAACAGTCTGGGACTGCCACAAAAGGTGGGACGATCTACGTCTCAGGGTGAGAAACCTCTTGTCAAGACATTGCAGCCATGGCATTGGCACAGGAGGCGGACCTGCATCTCCCATCCATCTCCAGCCATTGGAGGAAACATGCAGCAGCGTCTTGCAACTCAAGGCCATTGAGGGAGTAGTTGCAGCGGAGGCTGGAGGTGTCACATCGGATGACACTGGTGAGTACCGGTAAGCCCAATGTCAGATCACACACCTTGTACCTTGCATACAATTGATTAGGCCAACATGTCAAGTATGCCGTGCCCAACGCCAGTACAGCCCTGCTGGTGGCCACCCTCCGTCTACCTGGTTGAACACATTCACATAGACCTAGCCACCAAACCACATTCATACACCACTCACACATCACACAGGCACCCTGTATCACCCTCAAGAGATGCACCTGCTGGCACTCAGACAGACACACCCCCCCTGACACAGCACAACTTCTGTTGTCACCGCCGTGGTAGCACATGGCCAAAGTCATGTCAGTGTGAAGCACCTCCACCACCAGCAAATGATGCACACATCAATGATACATTTGGGCCACTCGATCCCATCCATCACGGTCTATCCCGCTAAATCATAGTACCTGCCATAGACAGCAGTCACATGTGTAACACATCCATGTCACAACCAGCAACAACACCATATCATACAGCTTGTGTGTCACACCCAGAACACCCAAACCGGGAAAGACCAGTACACCATGCAACAGAGACTGTACACACCATGCTAGCACACCACACATGCACCTGCAAAGCATCCCCGACACAGGCATGTGTGCACCATGCCATGGCCACCACCATGGCAATGACACAGTATTACCATTGGAAAGTACTAGCACTAATGTCTGTCTCAAGGATCCACACCCATTAATGATGCCCTGCCTTTCTGATCCCCACAGGCACATCATCTGAAAATGCGGCAGAACAGCCTAGCACATCACGGCCACCAGGCCACACTGGTGACAGACAACCACCATGACCACCAGGACTCGAATGCATCCTCTAGCAGACAAGAGAGGGCAACAACTCCTGTACCCCAGCCAGCCACAAGGCAGGAGGCACCTGAACCCCAGCCAACCCCAAGCCAGGCGGCACCTGCACCCTACCCAGCCCCAAGTCAGGAGGCACCAGCACCCTAGCCAGCCCCAAGCCAGCAGGCACCTGCACCCCAGCCAGCCCCAAGGCAAGAGGCCCCTCACCCCAGCTAGCTGTCATGGCCAGGGGGCCGGAACCCCAGACCCGCACCATCAGGGCACGAGAGCAAGGGGTAACACAACCTTTAATTGTCCCTTGGACAAAGCAACATGGAGGGCCCAGCTGGACTCAGTCCTGGCGCCTTTGGCACCAGGCTCATAAATAAATGTGCACTTGCACATTTTTATTTGGTGCAAGTACTTTGTTTTCCCTGCAGGGGCCTCCACGTGCATTCGGTCAGGCATGGCTGCTGGGGAGAGTCAGACTGCACATGTAAGCATCCTTTAGGATGGGGCCAATGAGTCAAGGCTAATGGGCGTGGCCAGAGCTCGGCTATATAAGCCTGCTCAGCCCTCATGCACGCGCTTCACGTTATTCTGCTATTGCAGCGTAACGCTCACCGCAGCCTGAGCGCATCTTACCTTGTTTCCAGCTACCAGCCGCAGCACTCACCTTGGAATCTGCTTTCTTCGGTACGCATCATCGTGGACTCTGGCATTCATCTTCCATCTCCAGAGCTCCGGAAAGCAGCGCTCCAGCCCGACTTTATGACAGACAGTGCCTGCAAGAGAAAAACATAAAGACAAGGTTAGAATTCGCTAAGGCATTACGTTTAAGGTCGCGCTTGGACAAATCCTCGTGCTTAACCTTAAACCAACACTCGCCTGCTGTCGGAGCATCGTGGACTCCATTCTCTTCCCATTTGGCCTCGCTTCATGCACTGCAACTACCGCTGGGCCTCATATAATCTATTGGGAGAAAGCAGAGGAAAGACATAATTAAAAGAATATGGACAATAATCAAGAATAAACATTACAATATTTTAAAAGCCATAAGACACTTACCTTCAGGAGTGGTTCAGCCACAGCCGGTCTGGGCTGCGATGCACATGGGCCAGTGAAGGAACTTGGTCCATCAAAAGCGCCCCTGTAGTGAGAAGCAGGACAGAGAGCTCGCCATCATCAATCAAGAGGTGAGGCTATATGGGTCGGCGTATGCTCACCACATTCTGGGAAGAAGGGTTTGAGAGAGACAGAAGTCATAAAGCAGCATTCCCACAATCTCTCATATCCTCGCAGGAGCAGTGTCAACTACCAGTGCAGTCCACAACACACGAAGAGGGGAAGAAGCCTGACAAGGGGAATTCACTTCCAGGGAGGGCTGCAATCGTGCCCAACATCCCAGCGGAGACCAGGTGAGTGCAACAGAACGCGAAGCTTCTACGAATCTCTGCCTGGGCGTTATGGAAACCTCGGAAACAGACCAGTTGGCCCAACTACTGTGGGAATTACGGGCTGAAGTCCATGCCTCCAGACAGGAAACCAATGCTTTAAGGAGGGATCTTATTGTAACTCGGGAGCGAACTGACAACTTGGCAAGACAAATGCTTCAGTCCCACGCGGGTCAGGTCCCACTACCTGGACTTGCCCATCCTCCCATGCCGCAGCCATCATCACCAGTTCAAGTGGTTCTCCCAGGTGCAGTGCCACTGGCCGTGCCTGAACGCTTTACTGGCGACCCTAAAAAGTATGCTATATTCATGAACCAATATCGCCTCCATTTTTTGTGCCGGCCTCGGGCTTTTCCTAATGATCAAGCTAGAGTTGCATTTGTACTCTCATACTTAGGATGTAGCGCAGCGGACTGGTCGATACCATTAGTAAACCAGGATGATATGCTACTTTGAGCCTTTGGGGAATTTGAGTGGGAAATGGAGAAATTGTTTGCAAGGCATACTTAAGGACAAGCTTTGGACAATGAATTACTGTCACTCAGACAGGGAAACCAAGATGTATTGACCTACATCGCCACTTTCAATCATCTTATAGCACAGACAAACTGGGCAGAAGAAAAAAGGACTATACTCTTTTATCAAGGGTTATGTGGGGAACTTAAGGATGTTCTAGCCCAAGTGGTCAATCCTCCTGAGGCATGTGCGGAATACATCAACTTGACTGTGCAGCTCGATCACAGAGTGCAGAATAGAAAAATGGATCACACAAGAGCTGAAGGGAGGTCGGTCTATATGCGACCCCGGGACAATGAAACCAAAACCCATGAACAAACTGAACTAATGCAGATCAGTGGATTACGAAGTCCTATCACCAAGGCTGAAAGGGAGAAAAGGAGGTAACAGCAGCTCTGCTTATACTGCGGGAGAGCAGGACATTTCCTCTGAGAATGCCTGGGGAAACCACCTAGGAAATTAGTCGGAGCAACGGATAATGGTGACGAGGAAAAGGAACAAGATTCAGGAAACTCCAACGCCAGACAAGTGTAGGGGTTCACTTGTTGAGCGAAAAGAAGGAATTCGTACAGACCTCACATCTAGTCATCCCGGTACTTTTGGTCAACCACAAACAACCGTCAAAGATACATGCCTTGGAGGCATATATTGATAGAGGAGCTGTGGGAAATTACGTTGATCAAGATCTGGCTGCACGAATGGGCCTTCCTCTCCAACAGAAGCTGAAATCGGAAAACGTCACAGCATTGGATGGTTCTCAGTTATCATCCAGGCCAGTGAGGCAGCATACCGAAAAAGTCATGCTTATGTGCCAGGATGGTCAAGAAGACATCTCCTTCGATCTCATTGGTGCTCCTCAGTTCCAGATGATATTAGGAATGCCTTGGCTGAAAACCCACAACCCTAGGATCGACTGGAGAAAACAAGTTCTGGCCTTTCCTCAAGAGTGTGCTAACACTTTCTACAACCAAGGTGTGAGAAACCTGAACCCCAAGACAAAAACTATTCTGGGACTCACCGGTTCCTTACCACCTGAATATCTGGACTACCAGGATGTTTTTCAAAAGGAGCAAGCAAACACTCTGCCTCCACACAGGCCTTATGATTGGTAAATTGATCTGGTGCCCGGAGCCCAAATTCCCTGTAGTCGAACTTACACCCTAACGGAGCAGGAAAACCAGCATCTAAAAACTTACCTGGATCAGTATCTAGCTAATGGCTTTATCCGCCCATCTAAGTCCCCTACCTCTTCGGCTCTCTTTTTCATACCTAAAAAAGAGGGCATTTTGGAACTTGTATTGACTATAGAGCGCTTAACCAGATCACAGTAAAAAACAGATACCCACTACCACTTATTCTGGAGCTTCTGGATCAGGTAAAGAATGCCCAAATTTACACAAAACTGGATCTACGAGGAGCCTATCACCTTGTAAGAGTTAAACAAGGGGATGAGGAGAAGACGGCATGCCGTCCCAAGTATGGTCTTTTGGAATACCAGGTTATGCCTTTTGGGTTATGTAATGCCCCACCGGAGTTTGAAATTTTTCATGACGTTTGCGCACTTGTCTACATAGATGACATTCTCATGTATTCAGCTTCCAAGGAGGACCATGTCAGCCATGTACGAGCAGTATTGGAAAAACTTTGACAGCATCAGCCATTTGCCAAGTTAGAAAATAGTTTCTTCCACGTAACAGAAGTTGAATTCTTGGGTTTTATGCTCACACCATGAGGCATACACATGGACACACGCTAGGTGGATGCTATCCTTCAATGGCCTTCGCCGACATCCACAAAAGGAGTACAAAGTGTTCTCGGATTCGCCAACTTTTATTGTCGGTTTATTCCTAGGTTTTCACAGATAGTTCATCCAATTACCTCCCTGCTGAGAAAAAACAAGAAATTCCTTTGGTCTCCAGAAGCAGAGAAAGCCTTCCAGGAGCTGAACCTTGCTTTCACCACAGCACCAGTTCTCCGACACCCTCAACCTGATTTGCCATACGTGGTCGAGACAGATGTCTCCAACATAGCCATGGGGGCGGTATTATCACAAAGAGACCCCGACACTGGACAATTACATCCCATAGCGTTCTGGTCCCATATGTTTTCTGCACCGGAGTTGAACTATGCGATCATGGACAAAGAACTACTAGCGATTAAGGGAGCCTACAAAACATGGAGAAACTATCTTCTGGGAGCAAGACATACAGTCACTGTCATCACGGATCACCGCAATCTGCAATACTTGAAGACCGCCAAGGCCCAGTCCTCTCGTCAAATTCATTGGGCTCTCTTCTTTGCGGAATACGATTTTATCATCACCTATAGACCCGGAGTATGCAATGGGAAAGCAGACGCTCTGTCACGCTTGACTGAGGATCAAGAAGCTTTTACCACGTCTGAGCCTGTGTCCATCATTCCTGAAGAACGAATCCAGAACAAAATCACTGCAACCACCTGTTTGGATGACTTGAAAACCGATCTCCAATCTCAGATGAACCAAGCAACACGACAGGAGTGGCTATACGGAGGGGACCAATACACCATTGAAAATGATCTGCCGTATTTTCAAGGGAGGTTGTACATTCAGGACAAGAAGCTACAAGACTAAATAATAGCTAACTATCACGATTCACTAGTGGAAGGACATCCGGGGATTGCCCAGACTCAAGCTAAAATTCAAAAAGGCTATTGGTGGCCCACATGGAGAAAATACATTGCCCAATTTATTGCAACCTGTGGTGTCTGTGCACAACACAAATCTTAGAAGCTGAATTCAGCTGGTTTACTGCGTCCATTGATGGTACCACCAGCACCATGGCATACGTTGTCAATGGACTTTATCACAGATCTTCCTCCCGGCAATGGATATAACACCATCTTAGTTATTGTAGATTTGTTCTCTAAAATGGCCCATTTTATCCCATTGAAAGGACTCCCGACTGCTTCCGCCCTCGCCACCGTGTTTTTGGAACAGATCGTCAAATTACACGCATTCTCATCAGTTCTATTATCAGATCGTGGAACTCAGTTCGTCTCAGCACTCTGGAGGAGGTGCTGAAAAATAGCCAAAATTGATCTCCGGTTATCCACTAGTCACTATCCTCAAACCGATGGACAAACCGAACAGACCAACCAGACCTGGGAGCAATATCTGAGGTGTATGTTGGAACAAACGGAGGAACCCTGGAAAGACATACTTTGGTTGACCGAATTCGCCTACAACAATTCCATCCACACTAGCACCGGAAATACCCCCTTCTACACGGTGCATGGTCGACATCCTCGAACGTCCACTTTTGAGTCCCTTGACAAATTGGAAATGCCAGCAGTAACAACCTTACATAAGACCATCACTCGGATTCTTAAAGAAGCAGCTGAACACCTGACCAGAGCTAAAGAAAAACAGAAAAAGTTTGCAGACCGACACTGAAGGGAGACCTCACATTACCAAGTCGGAGACAAGGTTTGGTTAGCATCCAAAAACATTCCCTTGAAAGGACGACAAGCCTTCTGTCCCAGGTACTTGGGGCCATTCCATCAAAGCCGTGATAAACCCAGCTGCCATTAAATTGGAATTACCATCTAATATGCAAATCCATCCAGTATTCCATGTTTCACTCCTGAAACCAAAGAAACCAGGTACTCGAATTGAAGCACCACCAGAGCCCAACATCATAGAAGGATAACCGGAATACGAGGTCAAAACTATTCTGGATTCCAAAATAGTGCAATCTAAATTGTACTACCCTATAGACTGGAAGGGTTACGGACCTCAAGACTGGACATGGGAACCCAGTGAATTCGTCCACGATCCACGACTGATCAGACAATTCCAACGCAACAATCCCACCAAGCCAGGAGAAAGAACACCTGTGAGAGGGGCCTTGAGTGGGAGTGCTGTCATGGCCATGGGCCCTGAACCCCAGACCCGCACCATCAGGGCACGAGAGCAAGGGTAACACAACCTTTAATTGTCCGTTCAGGACAATGCAAAATGGAGGGCCCTTGTGCCAGGCTCATAAATCAATGAGCACTAGCACATTTTTATTTGGTGCAAGTACTTTGTTTTCCCTGCAGGGGCCCCCACGTGCATTTGGTCGGGTGTGGCTGCTGGGGAGAGTCAGAGTGCACGTGTAAGCATCCTTTAGGTGTGGCAGGGTGGGACCAATGAGTCAAGGCTAATGGGCGTGGTCAGAGCTAGGCTATATAAGCCTGCTCAGCCCTCAAGCACGCGCTTCGTGTTATTCTGCTATTGCAGCATAACGCTCACCGCAGCCTGAGCGCATCTTACCTGTTTTCAGCTACCTGCCAGAGCACATCTTACCTTGTTTCTAGCTACCAGCCACAGCACTTACCTTGGAATCTACTTCCTTCGGTACGCATCATCGTGGACCCTGGCATTCATCTTTCATCTCCAAACTTCCGCAAAGCAGCACTACAGCCCGATGTCGTGACAGACTGTGCCTGCAAGAGAAAAAGATAAAGACAAGGTTAGAATTCACTAAGACATTACGTTTAAGGTCGCGCTTAGACAAATCCTTGTGCTTAACCTTAAACCAACACTCACCTGCTGTCGGAGCATCGTGGACTCCATTCTCTTCCCATTTGGCCACGCTTCATGCACCGCAACTACCGCTGGGCTGCATATAATCTATTGGGAGAAAGCAGAGGAAAGACATCATTAAAAGGATATGGACAATAATTAAAGAATCAACGTTACAATATTTTAAAAGCCATAAAACACTTACCTTCAGGAGTCGTTCAGCCACAGCCGGTCTGGGTTGCCACGCACATGCGCCAGTGAAGGAACTCGGTCCATCAAAAGCGTCCCTGCAGTGAAAAGCAGGACGGAGAGCTCGCCATCATCAATCAACAGGTGAGGCTATATGGGTCGGCACATGCTCACCACATTCTGGGAAGAAGGGTTCGAGAGAGACAGCAGTCATATAGCAGCATTCTCACGATCTCTCATATCCTCGCAGGAGCAGTGTCAACTACCAACGCAGTCCACAGCACACGAGCAGGGGAAGAAGCCTGACAAGGGGAATTCACTTCCAGGGAGGGCTGCAACCATGCCCCAATGTCCCCGCACAGATCAGGTGACCGTAACACCAGCCCCAAGGCAGGAGGTGCCTGCACCCCAGCCAGTCCCAAGCCAGGAGGCACCTGCACCCCAGCCATCCCCAAGGTCGGCGGTACCTGCACCCAGCCAGGCCCAGCCCAGGAGGTACCTGCACCCCTTCTGCAAGAGGCTCTTCAAGGGGGTCGAGATGTGGACAGTGTGGATGTCGTTGGAGTAATTGTTGTGGTTACAGTGCAACATGGCACAGGCAAGCACAATTTCCCCAACCTTTTCAGGGCTGCACATGAGTGCTCCCCCCGATCTGCTGAGGCAGCAGAAGCGGGCCTTCAACAAGCCAAAAGTCTGTTCAATGATGCCGCGAGTACGTATATGGGCACGGTTGTATGCCTGCTCGTGGATGTCGTGGGGTTGCCTGACGGGGGTCATCATCCAAGGCATCAGGGGATACCCAGCATCACCTGCAAGGGAGCAACAGAAAGTGTACATGTCAATTTACTGGTCATTTCATGTTGCCACAGGCTGTGTAATGTCCATGTGAGAAGACAAACATGCACATACATAAATTAGATTAGCGAGCGTATGTCAATTTCCGGGCACCAGAACGGCACTTTGTCTGAATAAGTGGTGGTGGGGATGTTGTGCAGTGGCATTCCCATAGGCCATTCACAGTGACCATGACCTCTGACCCTTTTAGTACAACTGACACACATGGAATGGATGTAAATGTCTGCAAAGTGTTACCATTATATTCAAGCTATATGACCTTGTACGACGGTACATTTAGCATTTCTATGTCATGCATGTGTGATGTGTGGTTGTGACAGGCAGTGTACCTGTCCAATTTGTGTGCAGCAAAATGTTTATGGATAGGTAGGTGCTTCAGTATTCTCTGGCTGTGCATCATGAGTAGTAGATTTGATTCACTTTGTTTGTGCCTGTCATTGTCACTATGGTGTGGTGCATTCTGGTACATGTAGGTCTTCAGCTTTGCGCAGTACAGAATAGATGTGGTTATGTATGTACTGGTTATTTTCCGTACATGGACACACGCCTGTCAAGGACTTGCACTCTGCCATGCTACTCCTGTGTTGCACCTTGAATTACTCCTACACACTTACACACTTGCACATTTCATCCTCTCCCAACAGGGCGGTCATCTCCACTTCAATGCTTGAGGTGTACTTGTTTAACAGTTGTCTGTAATTATGTTCCTTGCTCTTGTTCCTGATCTGCATTACCCTTTTGCCACACCCTATCCAGCCGCTGCGCACTTACATGGAGGTTTTGTAATAGTTTCAGAGAATCGCAGTGGAAGTAGTGATGGATTCATGCATTCAGTGTGCACATCCACTGGTCATAGCTGGCATACTGGGCCATATTCGAATACTGCCCATGGCCTACTTGTTAGACTTACCCAGCAGTCAGGTATGCTATGCTGTTTATTGCCCCACCCCCAATTCAACACTGCACATGGCCTACTTGTTAGACTCACCCAGCAGCCAGGTATGCTATGCTGTTTACGGCACCCCCACCCAATTCAACACTGCACATATCCTACTTGTTAGACTCACCCAGCAGCCAGGTATGCTATGTTGTTTACTGCCCCCCCCCCAATTCAACACTGCACATGGCCTACTTGTTAGACTAACCCAGCAGCCAGGTATGCTATGCTGTTTACTGCTCCGTCCCAATTCAACACTGCACATGACCTACTTGTTAGACTCACCCAGCAGCCAGGTACGCTGTCCAGCGTGTCATGCCATGTACCGAGGCAGCGTGGAGTAGTGCAGCACCATAAAGTCGTGTGTTGACCCAGAATATCTTGCACAGCAATGGGTTTTGAGGTGGCGGGCAGCACACACCATCTGCACATTCAGCAAATGAAAGAGCTTCCTGTCGCGGTACACTGCCTCCACAGCATGCCTGGCCAGTAGCTCCACATGTGTGCAGTCCACGGCATCAATGACGTTAGGCATGCCCACAAGGGCATGGAAGGCAGTTTTTGTGGCATTTACCTGGTAAGCAGTCCTGGACAGGCTGATGTGCTCTCGGACGTGACACAGGTGTGCATCAATCACCTGGAATAGCACACGGGAGACACAGGGTTGCGAAATGCCAAGCACCTCACCAACAGTTAGTTGGTATGTGCCTGTGGCCAGAAAGTGTAGCAGAGACACTACCTTCAGCAAGGGGGGGTGGCTGTGCGGACATTGATGATGCTGACCATGTCGTCATGGATCAGGTCCACTATTGAGGTGATGGTGTACCTGTTTAGCCGGTACAGGGTGTGGATCTGACCTGGACTGAGGTTGAATGGTGTGGCCGTTAAGCGGGGGATTGGTGCCTGCCTGCGGGCTGCAACATGCTGGATATTGGGGATTTGCTGGGGTATAGTGGCCCTCCTTCTCCTCAAGTGCCTCTGCTGCATCCTTCGCCTCACTGCCTCTTCAATTAATAGCTCTGAATGTATGGCTTCCAGCTCCAGTACTGCTACAGCTACTGCTAGCATTGTGGTGTTGGAAGGGGTTTGGGGTGTGGGAGCGGTCCTTTTGTGCTGTGGCACAGCCCATAAGGTCCACCTGTGCTGATTTTGGGCACTTGTTGCATGTTTCTACATACCAGATTCCACCTAACGCCTGGTCTGCGATGCTGGTCTTACCGCCATCGTTTTCACGTTGTTACCGGCATGTACATGCCGCTGAATGCGTGTCCGTGCACCTCGGAATGTGCACTTACTTATGCCATGCTGGTATCTCAGGCACGGCTGCAGCGTATCTCTGGAGATACCGGCAACGGTGTTGCTGGATGCGGTGGGTCACTTGCGATGCCGGTATTACCGGCATCGTGACTCAGACTACGCTGGTCGCGAAAGAGGTGCCGGTATGGATATACCGGCACCACTATTTCCGGACCGGCATTGTTGTAATGAGGCCCAATGTACCAGTAGTTTGTATTCCTAATCTCCAGAGGCTCCCCATCCATATAGCCATGGAATGCAATCCCCAAAACTTACAACTGGGTTTTTTTAAACTAAATTTGTATGGCTGAATGGTCTTTCTCGAGACCCTTCAAGAAATTGAGTATTTCTTCAGTAGACACGTCACAGCCCCAGGAACGCCATGAGCGCTGGAGACTAGGGTGCAAGGGTGGATGGGCATTCAGTGCCTGGCCTCTGGACAGAGTGCCTCATTTCTTTAGAGTCGGATGTGAAGAGAGGCAAGGGATAGCATATGGCTTTCCTGCCCTGCCAGAAGAGCAGACATGGCCTTTAGCAGCACACCAGCCTGAGCTAAGGCAGGCCTGAGTGCCCTTCCTTGTGTGCAAATTGATTACATATTGAACAAAATATTCCAATTAAATATGTTCACTTCAAGCATCACAGAGAGCTTGGGTTTGACGACTTTGCTGAGCTAGCCTTATAGCTTTATTAATTCTGCAGCTGCCAGGCAAGGAATGTGTTTGGGTGATGGGGATAAGGCTCTCATGGCTGTTGGTTGTGACCGCAGTGAATGTGAACTCAAAAGGCATTAAAGCAGATCACCCGGAACCAAGAAGCCATTATCCCCTTCCAGGCGTAATGGACAGGTGAAGATGATGGTCCACTATGTTGCTGCGATAAAAAGCATTGCCTACCCTTGTGGGCAAAATGAGAAGCGACCGCTTCAAATTATCCTAAAAACGTCTAATGCTTTTGGAACTGGTCTTTTTTTCAATGCTATGGGCTACATTATAAGTGTGCTAGTCCGGAAATAATGCTGGTAATTCCGGTTCCGGCATTTCTTCCGGACCGGCACACTTGAAGTTTGCCAGTGGGGGCCACAGATCTAGTTCAGACTCCTACCGGCAAATAAATGTTTGAATCACCAGCACTGTTACGATTGGTTCCATGGGAATGGGAATATACTCTCTGCCATCCACCGGGATATCTGTCGGCAGAGAGGGAAACCTATAATGAGGGCCTACATGTTGTAATAGGTATCACAGGTTTTATGCATGCTGCTGTGCTTATGCCATAGGTTATGAGCAGAATTTGAAGAGAGTGATGCGTACAAGCAGTGCTCAGTATTTGGTGTATGAAAGTTGGAGTGAGGCAGGCCAAGATACGAAAGTGCCAATGGAATGTTCCCTTATGTCTTAATATACTGTGCAATACATAGTATGACTAAAAGAATAAAAGAAGATGTGCTTTTCCACATAGGGTTCCTGATTTACTCCTTGTGACTACAATCTTCATTATTACACAGGCAACAATATTTCCATAGGAAGCCACTGGTTGAATGCATAGGTGTCAGGGGCAGGGGTGTTGCTAGGTCTGGAAAAGATCCAGGGCTACGCTAATGTCAGGACTGTTAGGACTCGGGGCTAGCTTGCCTTTTGGTTGCAGCTCCTGAGCTTCTATCCAAGGATACAACCAAAAGATCTGGTGCTATAGCACCCTCATCCCCCCCAAGGAACACCGCTGGTCAGGGGAGACAGTGATTTGTAAATATTCGACTCCCCTTCACCCCCAAAGCAACTGTAAAAACCTTTTTATTCCTTGAGGAAAGTGATCTTATGCAGAAGTGTTCACACTCCATTTCACTCTTGATTCCAGCTGGCCTGTTTCCCTTATTTCCATCATCTGGGTGTCTCATGCATGGTAGTCATTGATGCGTGCCTGGCCTAGAGGCCAGGGACTACGAGGGTGGTGCAACCATCACAGGCTCTCCCAAGACCCATGAAGGACTACTGCTGAGTGGGCTTTTTTGTTGTGCTCAACAGTAAGGTTGAGAAGTCATGGGCATAGAGCAGAGTACTGTAATGCATGTGTAAAACATCCAAATGGAGGTAGAACTTTTGGGATGGAACACATCACTGGTGCGTCTTCAACACAGAAGTGTGCAATAAGTTTGCCTTGGGTCGGTCACTTAAAGGGGTAGTTCGGTCAGAAATGCTTTTGGGCCAATTGATCGGGCATGTATTTTAGAGCATACATCGATCGTTCTTTAAAAAATGTCCAATGCAACTTAGCTGAGTTTTTCTCACTTTAACTCTGCTGCTGCAAATCAAGATGTCATCTTCGTATTGTATCACCACACTTTTGAGATCAATATTACCTAGATCCATCTGTAAGACTCTGTTAAAGATCAATGGAGACTCACAGTACCCTTGAGGCAGCCTAGTATGTTTCAGTCTTTTTTGGCAAAACGTAAATGAAGTCAAGTCTTGTGAGTTTTGTGGAACGGGATTGAGAAAAACACATTTTTCAAATGGATCACCGTAAAATATCAGGCTTCCACCGTGATACTGCACAATTTTGTCGCCTGATTAGGAACTAAAGGAAACTCAGTGTCTACAATCTGGTTAATCGGTCTCATATCTTGTATAAATCTCCACGACCCACCTTTATATTTCTTAATCGGATACACTCGGGTATTACACAATGATTCTGATGGCACAAGAATCCCCTGATTCATCAGTGCTGAAATAGTCTGAAATATACCCTCATCAGCTTCTCGAGACATGGGGTACTGTTTTGCGCAAGGTAAAATCGCTCCAGCCTTGAGCTTTATTTTAACCTTTCCTATCCCCTTCAATAAACCTACATCATAAGGACCTGTGGTCCAAAGGCAGCCATGTTCCTGTTCCTGCACCGCAAAGGAAGGACAAAAGCTTTCAGGTAAGATTGAGGAAAAACAAATTGAATTAGCAAATCAATATTGATGCTATATTTCATAAGTGGCTTACACTTTAAAATCGGCTATTCATTACTTGCAGATCATAAAAGGAGTGACGTAAAAGATATTCATCCAGACACGCAGTGTGACCTTTTGCCTCTACAATTAACAAAGAACAAGTAGGCACTATTTTGATTCCTAGTTGACATTTTCTTTGATTTCTCATAAAAATATAAAAATATTGAAAGTAAATCCTTATACATTTCTTATAGAATCGCCTTGATTCAAGAGAAAAAAACGAATGAAGTTCTTCATGAATAAGTAGAGCCAATCTGACCTCTTATGTTGGTACAATCATTGATACTAATTAGAGTTTTGTTTCAAAACCATATTATTAGTTCAAGTGGTACAACATTGTTTTTTTGTTCCCTTGACAGCTTATGAAATTAGTAACAGTAACAGTTTCACCTGAAGAAGGGGCTGTCGGCCTCAAAACGCGTAGTGAAGTGTTGCATCTGGCCACAACATTCTCCAAGATTTTGTATTAATGGTGTGGTGTCAAGAGCACGTTGACACATAACAGTTACTGAACTTTGATAAAAGTGTTCAACTTGATTTTGTGAAAGGTGTATAATTACAATTTTTGTAATATACTCTTCTGTGCAGTTTAACATAAGAGATCATTCAGATCCCAGATTGTGGGTTATGTGATAAACAAATTCTATGAAATTTGGTTAATTTATTATTTATTTTAAAGTGTTTTTATTAAGATTTTCAAAAACAGTTACATTCTAGATAATCATAAAAATGAATAGCATTTATTAGTGAAAAAGGGGAAGGTGGAAAGATAAAGGGAAAAAAGGGAAAACTTATAACAAGTAACATAACTTAAACAAACAACGAAGGTAGTCACAGTCCAATGTCTGCTTCTGGAGCTAGTGTGGGGAGGGGCAGGGCGGGTGCACAGTTCATTTCGGAGAGGTGTTGGGTTTTCTGGTGGAGCAAAACAGATTATCATGGAGTTAGGCCCAAGCTTTTAACCAAGGTTTGTGGGTAGATGACTTTAGTTCACGGGGTTTCTCATCGGACGGAAGAAACATGTCCCGTATCAAAGATTTCCAGGCTTCATAGGTCATGACCGGGTCTTCCCCGGACTTAATTATACCTTCCCCCCATAGTGTAGTTTCCGCATCTGACCAATGTTTTAGGTCCTTTAGCCATTCGGTGTAGTGGGGGCCGGTTGATGTTTTCCATGTCGTTGTGATTGCCCTTTTGGCCAGTATACAGGCCATGGCCATGAATTTGATGATGTGCCGGATCTTGCTTATCCGTGGGTAGGATCCCAGCAAACATTCCTTCGGTGTCCACTCATATCGGGTCAGGCCTGCTCTTCTGCATGCTTGTTCGATTTTGGCTCTAAAGTGCTGTATCTTTGGACAGCCCAAGAACATATGAGCCATTCCTGCATCCTCTGAATTGCATCGGGGGCATAGCGGGGATGGGGGTCTGCTGAATTTGGCGATTCTGCTGGGGGTCATGTATGTTCTGTAGAGAACATTTAGTTGGATTAGTCGGAATCTCGCATTTCTTGAGACTTCTCTGGGATACTGTAGGATTCTCCCCCATTCCTGTTCTGTAAGGCTTACTCTCAAGTCTGTTTCCCATGAGTTCTTTAGGGTGTCTGTCTTGGGATTCGGTCTGTCAGTCAGCTGGGCGTATATCCTGGAAGTTGGCTTCCAGCTATCTCCAAGGTTGTGCAACAAGGTCAGGGTCGGGTTCGCTTCCGGTTCCTCTGACCATTCGCTCCATTTTTGTTTTTCAACTTCTCTGATTTTACGGTAACAAAAGTATTGGCCTTTGGGGAGTCCTTCATTGAGTACTAGGGAGTCGAGCTCGCAGAAGGAGTTTCTTTCGTACATGTCTCCGCAGGTGTAGATGCTGTGCCTTTCCCATAGCCTTATGAGCGTCAAATCCTCTTTGTTGGAGCAGGCGTCAGCAGTCATTGGTGTTTCCGGGGAATAAGGGTTCTCTGTCCTCTGCAGCTTCAGTACTCTGTCCCATATTTTACGGCCCAGTTGAAAAAGCTGGGGAACCTTTGGTGAGTGCCTCCATCTGACCCAGAGGATCTCTTTCAGTCGCACCGGAACTATTAGCTGGGTTAGGAGATCAGTCTCCGAGGTGGAGTCATCAGCGAGCAATTTGACCACAAAGGTAAGTTGGGCAGCCAGGAAGTATCTCTTCAAGTCCGGGAGCTGAACACCGCCTGCTTTATATGGTAGCATTAGTGTTCCGAGGGCGATCTTGTGTCTGGAGCTCCCCCATACCAGGTCCTTCAGCAGCAAGCCCAGCAGCTGGAAGAAAGCAGCCGGTATGTAGTAGTAAATATTTTGAAAGAAGTAGAGGAAGCGTGGTAGCACCATCATTTTAGAGGGACATTGGGCAACATTACGACCCAGGCGCTGGACCATGGTGCTATTAGCACCATGGTCCATGCCGGTCTCCGGCATGGTGGATGGCGGAATTACCACCCCCATCACAAGGTTGGCGGGGGCGGTAATTCCCCATTCACCATTTGCCCTTCCCCATTCCCATTTTGCCCCATAGGGCATAATCGGGATGGGGAAGGCGCTAATTACAGCACCGTAAATTACGGTTGCCGTAATTAGCTCCAAGGTCCCTTAGCGGGTTGGATGTTAACGCCCGCAAAAAGCAGGCGTTAAAGCCTCCAACCCGCTAAGGGACCTTGTAATCAGGCGCATATGGTTTAACGGCGCCAAAGCTCTTTACGGCGCTGTTAAAAACCATTAGCGCCAGGGTCGTAATGAGGCCCATTGACAGTGGGAACCTGCTCCAGAACTTTGTGGATTTCTTGAACCTCTGTACTGCCACCAGGGTGTTGCCCCCGTGTGTCTGTTCGAGGGTGTGCCAGATGTTGATACCCAGGTATCGAAATGAGTGCGGTTCCCACCTTATCCCGACTTCTGGGAGTGCTGATTTTATGGTCCCCACCAGTCCTGCGAGTGGGAACACGCAAGACTTCTCTGGGTTGAACGATATCCCTGAAACACTGGCAAAGTTCCGTAGTACCTCTAGGATTGTGGGTATGTTGAGTTGTGGGTCCCTTAGGTAAAGCAAGACATCGTCTGCATACAGCGAGATCACGTGGTATAGGCCTCCAATTTTTATGCCTGCGTCAAAAATTGATTCCTTATGCATATTGCTAGCGTTTCCAGCCCAAGGATGTACAACATTGGAGAAAGGGGACATCCCTGTCTGGTGCCCCTCTGTATGTCCCATGGTGCTGACACCGTCTTCCCTGATTTTACCCTGGCCACCGGAGCCTTGTAAAGGATCTTGATCCAGCGGATGAAGTAACTGCCCAGGCCGAATTGTTTCAGGGTAACCAGGAGCCATTCCCAGTAAATGGAATCGAACACTTTAATGGCGTCCAGTGAGACTACTGCGTGCTATGATATGCTGCAATCTACGTAGATTCGCCGTTGTGTTACAGCCCGGGACAAACCCGTTTTGATCTTTGTGTATTAGGGTCCCAATAACTCTTGATAGTCTGTTGGCAAGTATGGTCGTAAGAATTTTTATATCATAGTTAAGGATAGCTATTGGCCTTTAGGAACCTCACTCGGATGTTGGTTTCCCGGGTTTGGGAATAGGAATCACTAGGGTCTCATTCATGTTGCTTGGTAATTCCCCAGTTTCGAAGGCTTCCTTGTAAACCTCATGTAGGATCGGAGTTAGCTCGGCTGTGAATGATTTGTAGAACTCTGGGGGGTAGCCCGTCGCTCCCAGGGGATTTAGAGGTGGACAGTGCTCTGATCGCTTCCTGAATGTCCTCGATTCTTAGCTCCTGATTTAGTGTGTCTCGCTGGGCTTCTTCTATTGTGGGGCGGCCTATCTCCGGCAGCGTGTCGTGGATATCGCCCTGGGGTACGATAGAAGCATGGATGTACAGATGGGAATAAAAGCTTTTGAATGTCTCATTAATCCCCACTTGCGTTGTGGGTGTGGTGCCCGTCTGGTCTTTGATTTCGAGGATCGGAAGTTTTGGGTTCTCTTTTTTACACAGCCATGAAAGTAGTCTGCCTGGTTTATCCCCTTCTGGGTGAGCCCTGGTGGTTTTTGCGATATAGGAAAATTCAGCTAATCTGGCCCAGGCTTCCTGGCAGACCTTCCTCGTTGCGGACATTTCTTTTTCTGATTCTTTAGACCTGGTGGCTGCGGCCTCCAGTTGTTTGATCTTCTCCTCGTGGTCCTCCAGTTCCTTCTTGAGTGTTTTCCGGATCCCACCAGCTCTGGCTAAGACCTCTCCCCTTATTACTACCTTCAGGGCCTCCCAAATGGTGCTCCATTTGTTCACACTTCCCACATTGTTATCCATGTACTCTGTTATTTTGTCTCAGAGCCCTTCCGTGAATGCCCCATCGATCAGGGCGTCTGCTGGCATCCGCCACATCGGTATGGGCGGTCTGGGACCCTTTGGCTTCCATACCATAAGGAGCGGGGAGTGGTCGGATATGGTTCTGCCCAGGTAGGAGGTGGAGTCTATTTGAGGGAGGTGTGCTTTGTCTATCAATAGGTAGTCTATACGGGTGTATACCTCATGTGGGGCTGAGTAGTATGAAAATTCCCTACCTCTGAGTGTAGATCCCTCCACACCTCTGACAGATCCAGTTCTTGTATAACTTTGCGTAAGGTGGAGGAAGGTTGGTTGGTTGGTTGTGTCGGAGGGACGGATCTATCAAGGGTAGGATCATGAAGGCAATTGAAGTTGCATCCCCATATGAAAAAGCAGTGGCTGTAGGGGGCTAGCTTCAGTTGTAGTTTGGCAAGATACACCACAGTGCCACAATTGGGAAGGTATGTATTTATTAAGCACACTTCACATTGTTCAATGCTACCTCGGAGTATAAGGTATCTGCCCTCGGGGTCCACCTCTTTGGACCAGATTTTGAAGGGTACTTTCGCGCTTATCCACGTGTGCACTCCTCGGGCATACTTGGAGATTGTTGCTCCGAAGCCCTGACCCCCCCCACCAGTCCAGGATGCAAGAATCTATCTCAGCGACAAGGTGTGTTTCTTGAAGCATCGCGATAGAGATATGTTTTCTCCTCAGGAAGGATTTTATTCGGTTCCTCCGCATATACGTGCCCATCCCCCTGACATTCCATGTCGGCACCTTGATATCAGCTGCCATTTTCGTCGGATCGGCCCCCTGGGCCGTAGTGATGTGCCTTCCGGCTCGCCAAATAGTTATATCGAGGCCTGTGGGACCTTGCAACCAAGAACAGAAAAAAATTGAAACAAACAAAACTTGTCCAAATGGACCAACTGCACCCAGCAGTTGAGCAGATTCTGCATTGCTCGGGTGCCCCCGCTCTGTCAGGGCCCTTCCAGGTCATCTTGAGCGGATATGATGCGTCAGCCGTGTGCTGACACAAGTTCATTCGCGGGAGGTGCTGTAGGCCGGACTGATGTGCCGGCTCTCTCCTGCCTTTTGTTGTGCGATCAATGGTTGATCCATGCCTTCTGTCTGTCATTGGGTGATCCTGCCTTGTGGGCTTGGGACGCGTGTCATGACTCCTTCTCCTCCCCGTCCGCCAAGTTGTTGTGTTCTAACCACATGGTGACTGCCGCCGGTGATTCCAGAAAGATTTCTCTGCCTTTATGTATAATCTTGAGTCTCGAGGGATACATTAACATGTATTTAATGTTCAGCTGGCGTAGTCTGGCCTTGATTGGGATGAAAGAGTTCCTCGCCCTTTGTACTAGGGGCGTATAGTCTGGGTAGATGGCAATCTTGGCGTTGCCTCTTGCAATCTCCCCTCCCTCACGCGAGAAGCATAGAACGGTTTCCCTGTCTTGAGAGTTGAGGGTTCTGGCTATCATTGGGCGTGGGTGGGAGCCAAGAGGTGGTTTCTTCTGTAAGGATCTATGTGCTCGCTCGACTACGAAGCCTTGCGAGAGATGGGCAGCACCTATTTCTTGTTGTATGAGAGTCTCTATAACGTTGGTAGGGTTGGGGCCCTCCATTCCTTCGGGAATTCCAATTAGGCACACATTGTTGCATCTGGAGCGCCCCTCGGCGTGCTCAGCCCTCTCCTCTAGGAACTTGTTGCATTTCTCGAGTTCTTGGAGTCTCCCTTGCAAGTCTTTGAGGATCACGGTTGACTCCTTCTACGCTGTCTCCGTGGTTGTCACTCGGTCTGTAAGGTTGCATAGATCTTGATGCATCAGAATCATGTCTGCCTTCACCTCCCCGATTTAAGTGTCTATAAAGTAGCATAGCCCGCTGATGGCCTCTAATATCTGATTGTCCTTACCTGTCTCACCGGATGATGTGGGTCCCGAGCTGGGAACTTTGATCTGCTGGTCCAGTTCTTTTGGCTTGCCTGCGGAGAATGACTCCATGATAGTGTTTTTAGTTTTGCCTTTGGAATTCGGCATGGTCGTTTATGATGTGCCGGCCCGCCTGGAGGGTGGGGCGGTGCCGCGTATTCCCTTGGGCCCAAATGGGGGTCCGATCTATAGGCGTGGGTC
The DNA here is from genome assembly GCF_040938575.1 of Ambystoma mexicanum. Taxonomy (NCBI): domain Eukaryota; kingdom Metazoa; phylum Chordata; class Amphibia; order Caudata; family Ambystomatidae; genus Ambystoma; species Ambystoma mexicanum. The sequence continues at coordinate 1,017,906,146 of NC_090930.1, read as the reverse complement.
ACAGGCAGCTGCCCCAGCGGGGGCACTTGTGTGCGCCGGGGGAGTGACACCAGGTGTTTATGGAGTACAGAGTGGGAGGCAGCCAGTATGCAGGGCAATTACTGACCAATGTTCCCAGTTGTAGCGCAGCACCCTGTTCCCCTGAGGAAGGTTCTTGTCACAGCGACTCCGTCCCGGGACCCTCTGCTGCAGGGGCTACGTGCCACTGCGTACGGTTATGAACCATGGTGTGGCGGGTCCAAGGGCCCCCCTGAGGTTGCTGTAGAGAGCTGGCAGTCCAAATGTTTGGGGGTGGGCTTGTCCCCCAGTACTGTGATCTCGGAGAGGTTGGAAATTGTGCATACCTCCAAGATAGTCGCCTGACTGCGGCAGGAAGATCACGTGCTCTGCTGTCACTTTACGGCTCCTGTGCGGCGGATGAGGACCGATGTAAGGTCTCCTCTGGTAGGCCAGAGTTAGTGGTCAACTCTGTTTGCTTTCAAATGCCCTGGCAGGGGGTCCCCCTGCAAAGTCCTGGGGATAGGTTTTGGCAGGATACTGGTTGTATGACCCCCTGGTTCGTAGCGCTCAGGACCAACCTCGCCCCTTACTGTTTTGTATGCGTGAGGGTTGGGGGTTATGGGTGCCCCCAAAACGGGCTCCGGGTAGCAGTAGAGAGGTTCAGGCACTCCTGTGCCACCTAGTGGACCACACAGCAGGGGTGAAAGGGCTCCAGGATCACTCCCCAGACCAGGGATGGTGGTTGCTCCACACTTTACTCAGGGATGCTGTGAGGGCTTCCCCCGCAGGGTTACGGGTGTAGCAGTGGTGAATTGTGGGCCTCCTGACCCTCTGATTTGTCCTGCCTTCCTTATCCCCGATGGAAGGCCTGTGTGTGTAGGTCGAGCAGGTGGGGGCTGCCGGAGTGGGTCACAGCGGAGGTTCCCTCTCTGTCAGGGAAGCGATGTGGCTGCTCCGGGGCTCCTATGCATTGTAGGCCCCCCGCCGTTAGGGTATGGTGCCTCGTTGATGCAGCGCTCCATCGTGGCCTGCTGTACGCAGTCCACAGGCTGCAGGGGCTTGGGTGACCGTCGCAGCACAGCCAGGGGAGTGTGCAGGCAGGCCCACAAGAGTCTGAGTACGCTTGATGGGCCACGCACGGCCCCAGAAGAGCTTGCTCCCCCTCCTTGAGATCCTCACGGTCCGCCCTGGGGTGCACCCCCGGTCCGGGTCCCCGGCTTCTCCTCCTCCTCAGGTCGCCCGGCCACGGCAGGTGTTGATGGATGGTTCCCCACGTATGGCCGCCGTGGGTGGGGGCAGAGATAGGAGCCCCGATGACGGGGATCAAGGTGACAGCAGCCGCCGGGGTTGCTAGCTTCCCGGTTAGGCGCGACTCTTTGCGCTGTTCCCCCTCCTTCTCTGGATCAGCCCACTGTCACAGCCGCCATCTTGGTCCCCGGGGGGCCCGGGTTTGTAGGTCTCATTCCATGAGATGCCGGCTCCGTTTCTTGCGGGACTGGGGCACAGAGTCTGCAGGATCGGTTACCATTGCCAATCGATCGAATTTTAAAAAGGGTGGCTTAAGTCTGGATGCTTTTTTTGAGGATCAATAAAGGATCGAGTCAGGAGCTCGGTGGAGTCACGTCTTCACTACTTGTGCCATAGCCACACCCCCCTGTTAATTTATTATGAACATATAAACAGAAATGATTCATACTGTCTATCAGAAGTTTTTTTATTTAAACGACTATGTGCAATGAGCATAAACCCCAGATTTATATGTTTCTGAATACTAATGAAGAGATGTGACACCTTGATTCAAGAGTGACCAGGTTTTCGTCAGTGGTTCTGATGAGTTCATGTGAAATCAAAAAGAAGATATCGAGGCTGAGTACCCCAAAAGGAAATACACCAAACGCGGGTTACAAAGAAAGATACAAAGATCTTTATTCTATACTGAACAGTTTCAAAGGACAAAGCAACAGATAGCAATCGGGCCCTCCGTACAACACAGCAAACTCCAGCCCTGTTCGGTGTGCTCAGTGAGTGGGGCTGTACATTAGAATAGTCTCACCTTTTATACATTTTGAAACATGATGTCCAGCCCACCTGCAAGTTAATACATCACGGATCTAGGGCTCATGCCGAGTTCATACATCTATACATTTAGGGTTTACCATTAATACATTCACCAACAAGTTACAATGGCAACAGTGTGTCTTCGGATTTCTCGTTGAGCCTTCTCATACATCTTTATACAATGCAGTTAAACAAGTGTTCACATTTCAGTATTTGAATACATTATGTTTAATATGTGCTCGCGGATTAGCTTCGTTGGCGCAGGTAATCCTCTATACACAGGTCAACGAAGGACAAGGTCTCAGTTCATGACCCCAACATGTGGCCTGCAGGCAAGTTACATATTAGTTTGTACACAGAGGTCAAGACGGCCATGTTACATTTGAAATGACACTGTCCACCATCTTAGGACACAGGGTGACTTTAGAGAGAAAATCTAAAATGGCGGGTGAACCTAAAATGGCGGCTTTTACTGATCTAAGGTCAAGACCTTGTAACGCGGATTTTCTCACAAAGCGACTTGGCGTAGGCCAATATACATATGTTCATACAGTATAGGAGGCACGATATGATTTCCCGTTTGACATTCAAAATTGGCATAGTATGAAATATACCCTCCTCAGATTCTCGAGACATGGGGTACTGTTTTGCTCGAGGTAAAATCGCTCCTGGCTTAAGCTTTATTTTATCCTCTCCTATCCCCTTCTATAAACTTATGTCATAAGGGCCTATGGTCCAACGGATACTTGGCACCTTTTCCAAATCTTCCTGAAAAAATGCTGGTCTTTGCCGCATTATCGCCATTCTTTGTTGGACTTCCCTTTTCTCTATTCTTATCCATTATGTGATGCTCATGAAGAACACCACTTTGTCATCTGTTCAGTCTTCCCTGAACATATAGTCATCCGTTATGTCATTCAATTTATAACCTTCCTCAAGAGCTATCACTGTTCTCCATGGTCTACCCTCATTTTCTATTCCTTCAAGCATTGCCATTTCCCTTCATACTATGGTTGCTCCCAACTCTATAGGAATAGTCTGTCCACCTTCCTCATCCATAGGTATTTGTGGTCTAACAGAAACTCATCAGGTATTCTCACAATCTTTCCCTCCAGGCCAGGTAGCCATGTCAGTAAAATGTTTACTCCACATAGAAAAATCTCTGGATCTACCAGAATGCAAGGCAGAGCCACTTGCCCTGTGTTTGCCAGTATAAACTCTCCCACGTTTAAATAATGTATACCTGGAGCGGAGCACACTATTCCCTGATCAGTGAATGAAAATGTCATGTTAAGTTTCGTTATTAAATCTCTTCCCAAAATATTAACCGCTGTCTGTCGTGAGTATAACAAAGGAACGGACATTTCACATTCTCCTATTGAGACTGGTAATTTATCAGTAAAAGTAACTCGACTCGTAGCTCCCGAGAACCCTTGAGCATTCATGGCAATACCTGACATTGGCTATTTTCCCTCTCGTATACACAAATGAATTGCTCCAGTGTCTACAAGAAAAGAAAAGGATTTGCCTCCTATCGGCACATCACCCCTTGGTTCCTCTTGGGGGTCTGGTGTCACAGAAAGTACTGAACACATCATGTCCTATTGCAGATACAGGTTCATCCCTGTTCCCGTGAAAGGATTTCCTATTACCACAGTGACACCTCCTATTCTGGGTGTCAATACCTGTCCTGTGTTCCCATATTACTGTGTCTGCATAGGGGCTTGTTGCAACTGCCCTTGTGGCAGATTCATTTGTGCTTGTCCTTACTGTTGTACCTCTGCACTCACGGCGCTTGTGTCTGATACAATGTGTGATCCTGGGCAAAGCCTTCTCTAGTCTGTGTGCTATATTGTAGAGGATAAGCTGTCCCCCCTTTAGAGAACAGTCCATTTAGTAAATTCCCTTGACTCCCACATATGCACGCAATATGTCCTGGCATTCCCCAATTCCAACATACTGGAGGAGCTCTCTTATTAGTCCCTCCTTGGTTATATCCTCCCTGAGCATTCTGGTTCTCATTCTGTGCACCTTGAAATCCACCTTGATTATTTTGAAATCTGCCTCCGCTTCCCCTATAACCCATTCCTCTGCCTCATGGTGTAAACCCATATCCACCTTGGTACATTGGTGCAGACTATTCGCCTGTGATAAACCCATTACTTCCTGCATTCCCAATCCTTCTCCGCTTGTCAATACCGACCCTTCTATGGCAAATCTTGATAATTTTTTCAGAACTAATTTGGCTTCCTCCATTTTTTTATTCTCAATGTTCTTTTTGTTTTTCTCTTGCATTAACTGACAATGGTGTACTATCGTCAGCTGTATCTCAGCCCATGGCTTCGCTTCCATCCTTACTTGATTCTTCATCTGCCTCTGTACTGGCTCAGGAAACCCCTGACATAAAATGTGGTTAAATAATGTCACTGTCTTTCCCCACAGCTCGCGAGTTACAAGTTACCATTTCTCCTGAATATCCTGAATGTAAGCAATAGGGTTTTCATCTTCCTTCATCTTACATGTCATAATTGCACCCATATCTGATGTGTCAGGATACTGTACCCTGAGTGCCCTCAAACAAATGCTCTAAAAATATTAAACAGCGCCCCATCATGCGCCGTGTTTTGTGCAGTCGCACTTGAATATCTTGCTCTCCTCCATATGTCATCAGTGCTCTCTCCAATAATGGCTGCCAGGAGATGTTTTATGTCCCCTATGGCCAACATGTTGCCTCCTGTCATTTTCTCTAATTCATATATCCATTTCTCAGAACCCGAGGTCAAACTAGGGAGCTTACATTTGAAGTTATTTTTGTCCAATTGTGGCTATGGAATATATTGCGGTCTTGCTCCCCCGTTTTCTAACAAGGGGAACTGTGTAAATCCTGTCCCAAAGTCGGAACCCACTATTAGTCTAGCCATGGCAGGAATAATTGTCCCTGTCTGTTTCCTTGTGGGTAATGACCTTAACCTGTTTACATATTGTGGCAACTCTCCCTTCTCACTATGTGATCATCCTCAGGGACGCTCAGGCTATGCTATGGGTTCTGGTGGTCTATCTTTAGGTTGTTCCGAATCTGACCATCTCACTTCCTTATCCATTTTCAGACTTCCTTCAGGGGCGCAAGCGCTCCCTCCTTCTTCCCCAAGACCAGACTCACTTTCCTCATCTGACATGTCTAGTCCTCAACTAGTGTGACTATCATGCCCTTCACCCTTATCCAAGTTCAGTCTGCTCAAAGACAATGCTCGACATTCATCACTGAACAGGTTTCCCTCCTCACTTCTTGATTGAAGTACTGGGGATCGATCACCGTTCTCTCGAGTTCCATGCTCACTACTTCACCTTAACTGTTGAAAGACCTTATTGATCCTTTCTCCAATACTTTCCGCATCAAATCTTTCTTCTTTTAAAGCTTCTCTAGATACTGCTTTATTGGAAGAATCTCTTCCACTCTATCCCACCATATGTCTAGGCTCGGCCTCATTTGTTCTTTACAAATGAGACTGGCGTCGAGACCTCGCTGTCTCCTTTTCCATTCTATTTCTTCATGTACTTCCCTTCACTTTCTCGCATCCCTTCTAATTCTTTCTTCCTCTTGCCATCGTTCTTCTCCTCTCCTTACTCTTTCCCTTCTTTCCTTTGTCTCTGTAATCTTTTGTCCCTTAATCTTTGTGCTTCTTCCTCTTCTCTCTTTCTTTCCTTTCTATCCTTTTCTTCTATCGCTCTCTGTCTATTGTCGTACCTTTTGGTCTTCTGCCCGTTCTTCTATTTTCTCTTGCTCCTCCTGATGTATCTGCCCTCGCCACTCCCTGCTTTTTCTTTTCTGCTCATCTTCTTTCAATCTCTTCTCTCGTTCCTTATCTTTTCATTCTTGTTCATCCTTATCTTCTCGTTGCCTAACTTCCATGATACTTTTCCCATCTATCTTAAGTAATATCTGTCCTCCCATCCTTACATTCTGTACAAGCACTATCTCGTCAGCCTTATCCTTCTCTCCTTTCCATCTCTTAATCTCCCTGTCTGTTTCTGTCGACAGATTTGATTGCTCACTCTTTTCTTCCTTGTCTTGTATGATCTTACAAATCTCTTCCATTCTCTTATTCTCTTCCGGGCTATCGTCACTACTATAAGCGCGTAGTTCATATATCGGATTACTATACCGCATCGCTGCTCTCATTTGTTTTAAAGGATACACCCCTATTTATTCCGTAGCAATACCCTTTGCTTCAGGTGAGGTAAGGGGAGCTGAGGGCTCAATGCCTTCCTCCTTATGCTGATTAAGCATCCACTCGTTAGGTGGTGGGTCTTCTCTTTCCTCTTGATCCATCTGCCAGAGCTCTAAAATCGCTAATCTTGTATCTAATTTCTTCCCTGTGTAAGCAGCGTGCAAGAATGTGGTCACGTGTTGCAGTACCGCTTTTGACAATGATCCCCCTTGTGGCCACGGCATGAACATTTTATCTTCCATGCCTTTTACCCATTCCGCACAATACTGTTTGAGTTTGGGCATATTCTTTAGCTGTGTCTTGCATAGGTGCATGAGAGGAGTATCCCCCATAATGATAAGTCTCGTTTGACTGTCGATACCAGATTATTAAATAAACTTTATACTTTGGCTTAAATCACCACTTTTCAACGTTTTAAAACAACGAATATTAGCAAGCACCATCAATCGCTGCTCAAGCCTCTTATTTCAATCGTCTGTCTATTCTCTTAATTGGCTTGGCTATTCTCTCGATTGGCGCCAATCACTTTGCTATACTCAATCAATGTTGCTCCTCAACTTTTCCAATTTTTTCACGATCTCTATCGCTCTTTGATAGTTTACTCAAGAACCAACATTCAGACTAGTCAAAACATTACACATTATAAACAATGTGATCACCTTTTCTCTTGCCTTTACTTTATACCCTATACAAGGTTTCAGACATCACCTTATGAAATCCTGATTACGCGTTTTATATTTCACTCTAGCCCCACTGTGATTTGAGATGTCTTCTTCTAACTCTGTTGAGTCAGGGCTTCTAGGTGCTACCTCTTCTATTCACAATATTTCCTGTTACTCAAAAATGATCACAATCCCGTCCCCTTTATTTTCCATTCTCCTTTGTCTACTCACCATTCGTTAATCAACTTGAGGCCTTCGGTATCGACTCCTCGTCCAGTCCGACCACTTCACCTTGCGCCCGCAGAGCGCCTGTAGAAACCGGTAAGGGATTTTGTCAAAGGGGGACCTGCCCACTGTCACAGTTCTTCTTGGAAGTTTATTTCTATTGGCCGCTCACCACAGGAAACCCTCCGATCTTCCAGATAATGGCAGAGGATGGCCGATCATCCGAAATACTGGAGACAAACTAGTTTGGATCTTTTTGAACCATCTGCACACTACTACCACTACTATTACTCCCTTTAGGAATGTGCATGTAATGGATGGGTTCCCAGAATAACTATGAGTCCAAATAACCGAACCAACTCAGGAAGATGGCAAAGTACTGTTTTATTAACAATTATTAACAATTAACAGGGAGTTACAACAAACATCAACAGACATATGCTCGATTTCTCTCAACAACTTTTTCACACAACATAGACTTTATACTAAGAATATGTCAGATGTGATGTCATTCTGCATGGCAAACAATAGAAAACCTACTGGGGATCGCGATAGGTTTACGAGGAACATCTAAACACATTATAAAAGGGCTATGATTGTGATTGGCTGCCAACTGTCAGGTGGGCAATATATGCCTACCTCTAAAACATGTCATCTTTAAAAACATCAAGTACACAGTTTCTTACTGGTCTTCAAACTATAAGGTCCTTCATTATATGGACAAATATAATTGGTTGGCACGTCTGTAGAAACCGGTAAGGGATTTTGTCAAAGGGGGACCTGCCCACTGTCACAGTTCTTCTTGGAAGTTTATTTCTATTGGCCGCTCACCACAGGAAACCCTCCGATCTTCCAGATAATGGCAGAGGATGGCCGATCATCCGAAATACTGGAGACAAACTAGTTTGGATCTTTTTGAACCATCTGCACACTACTACCACTACTATTACTCCCTTTAGGAATGTGCATGTAATGGATGGGTTCCCAGAATAACTATGAGTCCAAATAACCGAACCAACTCAGGAAGATGGCAAAGTACTGTTTTATTAACAATTATTAACAATTAACAGGGAGTTACAACAAACATCAACAGACATATGCTCGATTTCTCTCAACAACTTTTTCACACAACATAGACTTTATACTAAGAATATGTCAGATGTGATGTCATTCTGCATGGCAAACAATAGAAAACCTACTGGGGATCGCGATAGGTTTACGAGGAACATCTAAACACATTATAAAAGGGCTATGATTGTGATTGGCTGCCAACTGTCAGGTGGGCAATATATGCCTACCTCTAAAACATGTCATCTTTAAAAACATCAAGTACACAGTTTCTTACTGGTCTTCAAACTATAAGGTCCTTCATTATATGGACAAATATAATTGGTTGGCACGTGTGTTCATGTCTGGAACATTCAGTTCACTTAGCAGCACCTAAACGCAGACCCAGGTGCAAGGAGATGGGCCTGACTGTATCTCCCCACCCAATTAGCCCAGCATCTCTCATCACCCAAGCCTTCTGCCATGAAGATTGTCTTTGAACTTGTCCTTGCAAAGTATCCTTGTCTCTGAGAATATATGGGAGTGCGGGCACTCACTATCATTGTTCTGGGACTCCAAGTTGAACTCTATTTTCATCCTTAGCCCACGTGACAGAAGACCATGATTTGGTCAATTTTGCAGGTTTTAAATGTCTTAAATTAATACAACTTGGCACTCTTGGTGTTCCTTCTTTGCACCTTAAAAGGGATGATACATCCATCGCACATTCTCTCCTTTCTAGAATAGATAGCTGACTTTGGCTGTTTCAGTCTTGACTTCAGGCCAGACAGACTCATCGTGCAGCTCAATGATTTCAGATTATTCTTGCTGCAACACAATTCCCCTTTCTTGTTCATGGGTCCTGGCTTACTAAAATTCATGATACTGATGTCCAGCTTCTGTACAGTGGCGGCTTCGTCTGCATTCTATTCATTATATATAGCCAGTTTCGATGATGACTTAGTCTACCTCGCATTTCAGCATCTGTACAATTATTGATCGGTTGATTCTCTGGAACACTTTGTGCATGTGTAATCTTCTTTTTCATATTTAAGAGCTGACTCGATTCTTTACTTCGCCATTAGTTTCTGGAGGATCCATACATCCTCTTCAGACAACATTCTGAGACGTCATTCATGCTCTTTTATGATGTCACAGGCTTCTTTCATTGCTCTTTTTATATTCCTTCAGGGAGTTCCTTCCTCAGATTGTCGTCTCTTCGGGGATACATTCGATAAGGTTGTCTTCTTTCGAATATACGCTGCAGTATTGGCAAAACTGCTGGTGTCAAACACGGCACAATCTCAGGCTTCCAACATATAGGAGGTAGGGGGGCAGGATTTCCTGCAGAGGCTTGCAGCTGCTGCTCTACACCTTTGTCGAGGCTGCCCCACAATGCACTAGGAAAGGAAAGTATAAATACCTTTGCACGCCCTGTTCCTTAATATGGCATTACAAATCACTGGCGTCAATACTGTGTGCATAACTATATTGCTTATTCATTCAGTGAGTGTAAATGTAATAAACACATAAATGTGTAGCGAGATATCATTCACATTACTTAATTCTACTAATAATTCATCATAATAATCTTGCTAGTCATAAAAACGTTTTCATTGAATCAAATGCATACAGATAACAGTAATGTATTTACCATCATTGATCTCTCGGGCATTGAAGCAGAGGAGGGACAAACACAAGCATCCACCATTCATGTATAAAGAGGCAGATGTACACGTCATCTCTAGTGCCCACCCCCTCACCTCGGTCATACAGGAATAACAGCAAGAGAGCATGTTGTGTGACACCAGGCATCCCAATAACGCATTGAAGATAAAAGAGACGTTATGCACTCAGACAACTGTATCGAATGTACTCTCCCACTGACTTGGTGGAAGGATGTCTGCAGACACCACTGGACATAGAAGAGCTATAAGAGACAGAGAACTAGAGCAGAGTGACGTCATGAAGAGAAGATACAAATATGCACTGAAACGATATACAAATATTTGATGAATAAAGATGTAACTGAAGTAATAAGATAAACATGAATGCAGAAACGAAGAACTCATATTCATTGAGAAGATAAGTGAGAAGAGGATCAATAAATGTATAAAAGCAGAAAAGCAAGGTTGTTAAGACACATAGAAGCTTGCTGCAGAAGAAAATATAGCGCGATTGAAGAGGTTAGGGAGAAAAAGATGGATGTCGGACTCGTAATAAGAATGACCAAACTACCTCAGAAACAGACCAGGGCTGCAATGCTGAAAGGCACTGGAAAATAGCTTTGTGCGAGGAACAAAGAATGTCTATTGGCCTGGGATCAAGGGTGCCACATCAAGAAATAATTGCAAGGCACAAGGAGAGTCAAAGAAGATAATCGATGTGTGCATGACATATTTCTCTTAGATTAACCAAAGAAGAAAACATCTGCAAGTGCCAAGTATTGAACAATTAAATACTCAGAAAGCATATCTGAGACGGATCAACCAAGTCTCCAGAGGCCAAGAGGAGTAATAGCACCCAGTATAATTGAATTAAATTGCATCAAATAAGAGGTCAAAATGGACAAAATCATGGTCTCCTTACACCTGATTCAAGACTCGAAAACAAGGCGTAATCATTAGGCTGTAACTGAAATAACTGAATATAGTAATGTACCCACACTCCCTTAAACGTCCCAGAGAAGAGAACAGTCAGCAAGGTCAACTACAAAGAAGAAGCCTTGACTCAGGGCTTAACTGATCAGAAATGGTAGGCTAATTGACCAAATGGGTAGTACTCTGACGTGTTCCCCCGCACCTTGGTTGTGTTTTGCTCACTTTCTGCTAACGAGCCGAAAGTCCAAGGGTGGGAGAGAATGCCAACCAATCACGAGGGCCTATTTAGTAGTGTACTATACAATGTTGTAAAAGCCAATCTGCTGCTGCTATTCTGCCATTAATCAGTATTGTACATATTTAGAGGTAGTTCAAGGTGTGCCTACCAGATAAAGGGCAGCCAATTATCTTACTAACACCTAAACGATATATAAGTACACATGTTCCCTTAACCAATCCCTCCATGTGATAGGTTTTACTGTTTGTCACATAGGATGATGCCATAGCTGATGTACATCAAAGTATAAAACTTTTGTATATCGAAGTATAGCGGAGAGTGTGTGAGCTTCAATCTGTTTGTTCACCAGGTTTCCCTACTTTATTTGAGCTGATAAAAAAAAGTAGTACTTTGCCATAATCGCTGAGTCTGTCCGGTTATTTGCGTCCAAGATCATTTATTGATAATTCCATCTGGCGCTTGGAACGCTCCATGTGCTAATGCACAACTGCGTCTTTAGAATAGTGCTGTGCCAGTAGCAGTAGCTACGGGCAGAAACCAGTGGCATAGTTGCTGCTTTCCCTGTAATATCCCAAGTGAACATTTAGTGCTTGATCTATGCGTGAAGAGAGGATAAGGTCAAAGACAAACAGGGTCATTACAAGTTTACCGGTATTCTCGTGGTACATCCGCCATAATACTGGCAACCTTTATTGCTATTACCAGCACTCAGTCCAGCAGTATTACCGCCGGATTAGGAGTGTTGGTAGATGGTGTTAGTCCCCATTACATGGAGTCCCATTGGGATTTTGCCTGTATTACCACACCGGTAATACCGGTGCCGGTAATACCAGTGATTTCTGCTGGCAACGTGGCAGAATGACTTCCAGCTCTTAGCTGGAGATTATTCTGCCACCTCACTGGCAAACACATAGTTGTCCCCTGCGGTAACGTGCCAGTATACATTAATACTGGTACATTAGTACTGCACCAGCCAACCTGTAACGAGGCCCAAAGACACCAGGCTTTTGATTTTATTGTGAACAGTACAGTCATTAACATAGATAGGCTTGTTTATAGAACCCATTAAGGATAACTTCTTCTCTCCTTTAGTGTCTCATCACTGTGCCTCTGCCACATTTGCGTATGCTATGGTGCTTTTTCTTCAAAGCTATCCACATGTGCAATTAAATGCCCTTGGTCTTCCCATCCTCAGAAACATTGCGCAGAGGACATGTCCACTGCCCAGCAGCAAACATGTCAGCTGACTGGAGGCTGAGCCTGGAACCTTCTCAACCACATTTATTTTGCCTTCCGTCCTTTTTACATCACCAAACATGTGTATCCGGGCACAATGCTGTAATTGGGCCGGACCTTCCCACATCCGGTATCTGGCAAAAAATGTCTCCCCGGATCTCAGATTCAGTTCCCCTACCCTGGGAAATCCATTTGCACTCTGCGTTTATTTTAGAATGCTGCAGCACGTTTGTGTTTTAAACTATGTCAGGGCTGGGATTTAACGGTGGTCGCTAGGTTTAGAGACACTTCCCCACAAGACCACTTGAGGGTCTGAGTAGAAGCCCTGTGAAATATCTTGTCATGGTTGCTCTGTACAGGAAATAATGATGTCGGTTTTTTTTGGGGTTTAAAAGGTGTGCACATTTTGAACTTTGCTGACAACATTATAAGAAATTCGGCTATTTTGCAGGTTGCGCGTTTGCGAGTTTTTTGCTTAGCCTGTTTCTTTCTTCTGGCCTGAAAGGGACACATTACCCTCGAGACATGAAAGTATCTCCATGTCTGCAGAAGACACTGCTTTAAAGGATCATGTCTTGTCGCTGGTTGACCGCTGTTATAGCGTGCACACTGACACACACTGTGCTCTTCTAGTTCACATGCCCACTCTGGATATTCTCACTGCTCTTGCTACATTTGCACTATAAAATTTCCCCGCCAAGACACAGCTGAGAAAGGAACCCACAGCCCCAATTGTGATCTGCACAGACCTTCCAGAAAAGCACCTGCAGCCAGATGCGAGATGCACAAAAAGGCATTGCAAACCGTGGGTACTAATGGCACGCTTGTGAAAGGCTGCCTACAGCACATGCGATCGGGACACAATATGGACACTGTATTATTTCAAAGTGTATAAAATGGCAGGTATCCATTGCCAGCCAATGACAACATGCAACATCTGAACAAATTGCCCATGAAGGCCGGAAACCAGAAGTGATGCTGTGTGGGTGCTGGGTGAAATATTGAGTTTTTGGAGTTATACCGATATATATTTTCAATATCGATATGTGTCTTGGAAGCAACACAACGCAGCGCAACACAGGTTTGATTCCTGATCCCATGCTTACAAACCAATCGTTGGTATTAAGCGCGTTATAAAAGAACAATTATAATAATTATAAGATAGTTGTATATATACAACCTAATTGCTTGCTGTATAAATGCACGATTTTTACCTCCCCTGGACCATTTTGGAAAACTTTGTCCACATCAATTTGGGAAAAGCATACACATTGCCCTTTTATAGGCGGCCCCCCTACTTTTGTCTGCGGGCTCCTCTGTGCTCCCCCTAAATGTAATTTCTGGAGACGCCTTTGCCTCAGCATAGAGCCACACAAGTTCTGTTCTGTAGGGACACATAGGTGCCCACTTGGATCTGCACTCGAACATTTATCCCATTAAAGTATTTACATATGTGTAATGTTTTTACCAGATATGTAACGGGAGCTCCTTGCAGGAAATTAACCAGAGCAGACAGATCTTTCCCTTGGACACGCTGAAGGAGACCCTACATAATGAGACCTTTGTGAAACTTTCCTTTGTCTGTTCGAGAAGAAAATCATATTTCATCAGGGAACCCCAATACGCTCCTCTCTCTGGCCCTGCATGCATTAGCACACATAATCAACTCATCTACAAATATAAACACCACACGCTGCCCATATTATTATGCATTACTTATAACGCGCGACTCGCCAGTCGACCTCACTGCGCACATATAACCAAGAGCCCTGTTGTCTGGAATGGCTGATGCTCCTGTTCCCATCTGTGCCTCTTATATTGCATCACGGTTAAGAGTCCTGCCCCAACCTGCTCCACCAGATCCACACTTCAGTGATCCCGCTCCCACCAACCTAGTTCTGTTTGCGATCCGGGAGCACTCTGGGCTGACTCCTCTTGCGTGGCTGCCACTGACTGCCTGCTTCCTGGTACAGCCTGCTCCGCTGCTAAAAGATTCCCTGATCCTGCACTGTTGCTGTGTGCTGCCCCTTCGGAATCCTGTGTCCAGCTTCTGGTCGGCGGCAGAGCCTCGGCCTATTGAACCGTCTCACAGCAGCGGCACTTCGGGCGCTCATTGTCACGTGTTTAAATGATATGTGACAGAGTGGTGACCATGTTGGAAAAGAAAGTAGCCATGTGGGCCAGATATGAAAGATGGGCACGCACATTGCGGAACTTCTGATTGGTAAAAATATTGTTAAGCAAGCCCCATTGTAGAGAACGCTGAAAATAAAAACAGCGTGTGGCGCTGCGTAGCAGGCAGAGGGTCTACCCTGTAAGGCCCTACCTCAGGACGGTGCACCTGCTGGGCAACTCTGCATGCGTAGGCTGGCGCCCCTGCTAGGCAACTCCAGCCCCGATACCTTGGGTGCCCCCAGGCCATTGTCCGGGCCTGTGTGATCACAGCCTTCAGGGTCATCCCTGAACCAAAGTATGGTGGGTGCCCCCACCGCCCTACGAGCTGGCTCATGTGCCCATGAGCAAGCACACAACTGTTCATGTCACTCTGTGTGCTGGCTGCCCCCAGCAATGGACGGACTGCCCTGTGCGACCGCAGATCCAGCCATAACAATGGCGACGAGCAGGGTCGGATTGGCAGCTCTGCCTCTCGCCCCGTGGCCTGGCTCAAATCGTCCCTCGGGTGTGGGGGACGGTTTCTGGCCACTTCTGGGCCGGTTTGAAAAAGAAATTGAATTTTTTTTGTGAAAAAAAAAAACCTGTGGAATTAAGTGGTTAAGAGGCGTAGAGTTGTTTATACACTTCACTTTTCTGAGTCTGGGTTCAGGTGTAATTCCCCCCTCACCATTACCCTAAGCAGGAGATATAGGAGGAAGTAGGCAGTGGGGAGCATATGTGGTCTTTCTCAATTGTCCTTCACTGGCAAGCCTTCATAATTCTAAGAAGGTTCTACAGACTTTGAAATAGAAGGATGTCCACTGCTGCCCTTCACTTAGCGCACCCTGATATGGGAGGAGTGCAGAGGAGAGGGTGTATCAGAGGGGCATCCAGGGAGTTTCAATAGGCTTCAGTCTGAACAAATCTGAGTTAATTGCCTTGAATGAAGTGAGGGCTTTTAAGGAGACATAACGGTGCCTAATGATTATCTATGTACTGTCCCTTCAGACACGACGCATAAGCAGTACTTGTGGAGGACATTGCTTTTTATGACATCATGAGTAATACAAATAACAGCAGAAATTGTGAAAGTATCTGTTAAATTGTCTTTACAATTGTCTTTACATATTGCACAATATTACAACAAACTGAAACTTAGTTGGAGTGTAACTGTCAATTTTGCTATGATTTGATTTTCATTTAAATTAACGTAACAATATTCGTGTCCCAGGGGCCTGAAGGCTGTGGCCCTTGGGCCTCTGGAAGTGGGGGTTGGCTTCTGATGTGTTCTTAACAACATCCCTAGGCTTTTTCTCATCCCTCAAGAATATAAGTGTTGCCTACACCCCTGGTCCGATAGCCATTTACTCTCTATAGGGTATCTGGGGCTCAACTGTGTAAATTAGACACAATTGAATTCTCAGTAGTAATGCCCCAATTTTAATACTTACACAGTCTTTATCCAAAAGGAAAAGTAGATGCTGGAGTTCTATTGTCTACGGTTCCAGTCTCTTAAAAAGCATTCAAAAACATTCAACTACATTGGCTTCCACTCCAAGCCATGATACTGTTCAAGACTGCATGTATCATCTACAGAGCAGTCACAAATAGCACACCAGCGTACCTGGCGGCAAAGTTCCACATAAATGATGGAACACGTATCTTGCGCAGCAAATCGAGCAACCAGCTTGAATCACAACTCATCTGCAAAGAGATGACCTACAAACAATCCTACCCTTCTCATCCACCCACCCTCTGGAACTCGATCCCGGTGTCAGCATAATTCATCAAAGCAAGGTTACACTTTGATGATTGATTTGCATGCATGATGTGTGCTGTAGCATGCAAAGTTGAGGGGCCGGACTGGCGGGTTTCAACGTGCCGCCACTCCAGAGGGCACTGTGCCTCCTGGAGTGCCTGTGCTGTTGTATTAGTGATAAATATGTATTACTGATATTAGTGATAAATTACCAATTTTAGAGTAGAATAAGCATCCATTTTGGACTACGTATTTTGCCTTTCGCAAGTATCAGTAATAGCATGTTTTTTTCTGGCGTTGTCTCTGTTGCGATCATCACAAGACATTCCATCTCGGTGTCCTCGGTCACTTGACAAAATCCTTGTGCCTAAAAGCTTCTGTACAGCGTAGAAATATTTGACCATAGCACATCAAGTGGTCATTGACTTCATTGTGCCACAATTCATTCTTTGTTGTAATGTGTCTATCTTTCCCATTTCCCTGGCATGCTGTTCAGGATGTTTGTTTGCATGTATGAGGTAACGAGTGCTCAGAGTATGGGATGTCCTGTGAGTGCACTGCTTTCCCTATTTTGCCAACCTCTGAAGCCTGAAAGTAGATGCATGCAGGCTTGATATGTGCCAACTTTGCACCAGAACTGCAGTTTAACTTAATTGGTCTGCTGTTAAATCTCAGTTACCAGTTTAATGGTATCCACTACAGAATAATTGCTCGTTTTACTATAGCCGATATGATAGCTCAGTGGGTTGAGCGCTCACTGCTGCGATGTGAGTGTGATGATCTGCAGGTTTGAATCCCATCAAGGCCAGCTCAGCCTTTCATTCTTCTTAGGTAGATAAACGAGTACCAACACAGGCTGGGTGATATTGTATGCATATGTGTTCTATAAAAAAGAGCTTAAGCGTAAGTGCTACACAATAACATATTATCATTTGGCCTTGGACGTCTGTTTGCATTCACAGTAATTTGACAATGTGGATCTATACACACAGATATTAATGATACATATGGTGATCCATTCTTGTATGAAATATATAT
This sequence comes from Ambystoma mexicanum, assembly GCF_040938575.1. Classification (NCBI taxonomy): domain Eukaryota; kingdom Metazoa; phylum Chordata; class Amphibia; order Caudata; family Ambystomatidae; genus Ambystoma; species Ambystoma mexicanum. The sequence continues at coordinate 1,017,888,900 of NC_090930.1, read as the reverse complement.
CACATTAGTGAAATCATAACCATATTTTTCATAGTGTACTTAGGAACAATGCTATTTGATACCACTTCCTGTTTTGTCAAGGGGTGAAAGGTCGTGTTTCATCGCTTCCCGGGATGCCACTTTGGGGTGGGGTCAAATTACATCACTTCCGATTATGTCATCAGAGGTCAAGGGTCGTAAGGCTAGGGGTGGGCCACTTTTTTGAGGCGAGGGGTGGGCCACTCTTTTTTGGGTGTCCGGGCCTATTTCTTGTCGCAGTCTGACCCATGCGAAGAAGATGGGATCCCCGTGGGCTGTCGGTCCCCCGCCACAGGATTTTTGGGCTCCCTTTCTGTGTGAAGGCAGTGTCGGCCGCCAAGAAGAAAGAAGACGCCAAGCGGCCTCTGCCGCGTTGGGTAGAGATGGCAGGATGCCAGCGGCGCTGCCGAAAAGGGGAAAAATGAACATGCTCCTTGTCAGAGCATTCGAAGGTGCAGGGCCGGCTGTGCAAATAACACCCCGGGCCACCTGACAGTGAATTAGAAAAGAATGCTGAGGCTGCCTGTGCTTCCCGTGTGAGACCCGGGCCCCTCCGGCAGTGAAAGAAATGAAGCGCTGAGTGCGGCGCAATGAGAAGTAAATGTATGGGCCCTCTTCAGATCCCGGGCCCATCGGCGATGAGTTATGCCATACTCCATGTCAGAGCTACAAAAAAATTGAAAGTGCTCCGGTGCTCAGAAATGAGAGGCCCTGATGTCCGCTGAAGTTCCTGTGCCCATTGATACTGACTGTTTAAGGATAAAGGGAAATGAGGTGAATATTTGCTCCGTGGAGCGTTAGGGGAGAAAGGGTGTGTACTCTGCCACATGAATGTGGGAAACTAACAACTGAACCTGCGTCTCCATAGTAGGTGCACAATGAGGGTTGCAGCTCTTATGAGTGCTTGTGCGTCCTCCTATACCAATAGTGGTCCAGCCAAGAGGAGCTGCATAAGAAATGAGTGCCCTATCACCCTGCCACCAGTGTTGCTGCCTGCCCCCACCATCAATGGACTGTGCGCCAATGTGGCCCCTGGTGCCCCCATGGGCGGCTTTGCTGGCCACTTAACTGAGGCGCTGACTGTCCTGAACTGATACTGGTGAAAGTATGAACTGGTTTCCTGCAACTCCACGAGTGCTTAAAATGGACTCAGTAAGATGCATTTGTAATGCTATGCGCCTGCATGTCATGTATATGCTCAAAGTGGTCCTAGTTCAAATGTAATGGGAAGCTGTGCTCCTGCACATTGTCGGTACGCTTTAAATGGTGGCCGGTACTAACGACGGTGTCATTAAGTGGTTTATGCTACACTCATCCAAGTCAATGAAGGGTCTTTTTTAATAATGTGGGGAAACCCCCAACGTGCCACCCACCCTAACTGTCACCTCAAATATGTTTTATGTGTGTAACTGTCAGAGCATAAATGTATGTGATTGTTGTTCGCACCCATAATCACAAGTGTTGTTGTTCGTGATCTAATTAGTTTTGATGTCCAGTGATGCTTGTCATTTGTTTGTTCCTTATGGAAAAGGAGGAGGGTATTGTGTCACCCCTCCTGGGAGCATGGTATCTCCCAGGGCTCTTGCTCATGTCTCGTGCCAGTGACCACGTGACTTTAAGTAATATAAGTGATGAGCGACTCTCCACTCATCAGTCTTGGACCAACGGACTCCTGCCTGCTGTGTCGTTCTTGGCAGCGCATGGCGCTGTATAGCAGGCAGAGGGCCTACCCTGTAAGGCCCTACATCAGGACGGTGCCCCTACCGGGCATTGCTGTCCCCATGTCCCTCAGCAGTAGCAGAACCCCTGCTGGGCAACTCTGGAAGCGTAGGCTGGCGCCCCTGATAGGCAACTCCAGCCCCAATAGCCTGGGTTCCCCCAGGCCATTGTCCGGGTCCGTGTGATCACGGCCCATCAAAGTGATCCCTGCAACAAAGTATGGTAGGTGCCCCCACCGTCCTACGAGCTGGCTCATGTGCCGTGGGCCAGTCTGCAACTGTCCATGCCACAGTGTGTGCTGAGTGACCCCAGCGATGGACCGACTAGCCTGCCTGACCGCAGGGCCAGCCATAACACATTGCTTAGCTGAATACATTCCACAAGCGTTGCCAGTGTCCATACCAGAGATATTTTGCTTCTCAAAGCACCTTCTTATCTCTCATATGTGCCAAGTAGCGAAATCATTAGAATATACTTATTTTTGACTACATGCAGGAACCATACTGGTTGGACCCTCCAGGGACACAGGACAAAAGACAGGATTGGTTAAATTATGGCCAGTGGTTTTAATATACCGCGACCTCCTGTGGGCCGGGATTATAAGTGTAAAAAAAAGAGTTTGTATTAAGATTTACCCTGGTTGCCTGTCTTGATGAGAGGGGAAGCGCTCACTGTGTAAGACCTGTGACAGGAAGTGGGTTGAAGGGACAATGGTGCCAGCATATCGAGAATGAATGCAATCATTTTGCCACGACTAGCCACCTACCATATGTGTGTCAGACCGAACTAAAACATATTTCAGTAGAATTTGAAAAAAGATGATTTGAAAGTAGAAAGTACGAATGTGCACAGAGGAAGACCGTTGGAGGATGATGTCATTCCGTGAACGCTTTTACACCTGCTCAGAAGAGGAAGCCACTCGCTGCACATGCGTTTAGCAGACGCAGCACCGTTACGACCACTGCGCCGGCGCGGGGTGATAAAGAGGCTTTGATTTCAACTCCTCTGTTCTCAGGAAGTGCCCCTTTAAGGCTCTTCATAACGCGGGGTGGTGGGACGTTGGCGCGCTTCTGACGGCGTTTTCGGTTCTTTCACTGCGCAGCTGTTTTTCGCGTCTTTGCTCTGCGTACCCCTTACTTATCAGCTCCCTTGGGGGGACTTTCTGATCATAGGCTCGAGACCGCTTCCTCCGCCAAAGCCTTTCGTGTCATGCACGGAAAGAACACCTGCTCCTGATGTAGTCTAGCGATTTAGCAGGTTGTTTTTGTTCTAGCCTGCATTTTTGGCTTGCCTTTTCATGCTCTTCACATTGAATCCGCTTCACAACTGTCATTCTTATGCGGAACTGCTATGCATTTCGCCCAGCAAGCTAACCTCTCCTGCACACACACACACACTATGCAGGCACCAGTGTGTGGTGTGTGCATCCCTGTGCAGCTTCCCGTGATGGAAGCCAAACACTGGAACTCCATGCCCATGGCCCTGAGATCACACCCTTCCCTCTGGTCCTTCCGCAGAGGCCTCAAAACGTGGCTCGGCTCTTTTACCAAGAGCCCTTGTAGTACCTCGTCCACATACTTACCTGTACTGTGCACTGATGTCCTACCTGCCTCTGAACTAACCTGTCCCAGCCTGCCTGCACTTGACCAAGAGCCATTACGCAATGTATAAATGTTACTTGTAATATGTAATTACCTTTCGGATGCAACCAATGTAACTAACGTCTTTATCCCATGTGAGCAATGCCTGGCACTTACATCTTTGTAAGCTACTACTGTAAACAACCTGCTTAAGCAAAAGCGCCCAGATGCCTCCGGGCTTGGCGTGCTATACAAATGTCTACATAAATAAATTAATTAATTAAGCACTCATTCACAAATAGAGGCATAGACACAGGCAGGCTGGGGCCTAATAGGTACAGTGAAGTGTAACCTAAAAGGAGAGCTTGCGTGCCCTTTTCCTGGGAGGACATTTTTTTTGTTTGCTCTTAAGCTCTCGATATTGGCGTGCCAAAGTAATATTCGCCCACAAAAACTGATAAACACGAGAAAGATCCTGTCACTTGCTCTCTAGCCTGTGAAGATGGATCAGGTGGGTTTGGGGCAGACTGGCACAATCCATGCTGGCAATTTCTTTTTTATTCATGGGAGTTTTGTAGCATGGTACATTGCAATCTCTTCAAAGCGCTGGGGTATCGAGGAGAATGTTACATTATTTGATATTTGCATGACGCCTACTGCCATTGCTATGACATCGAAGCTCTGTGGGTGGAAGGCCCTTTGGAAGACTCTAGTTTGTCGAACATGAAAGTAAAATCCTACCTCAAGATATCATCCATCGAAGACATCCAGAGGCTCAAGGCCTGCCTCTCATTGATCCAGTCATGGATGTCCAGGGCTTACCTGAAGCACCACCCATCCAAGGCTGAATTCCTTTTGCTGACCAACAACACCCAACATCCTGACATCCAGACTGGCCCTCTGATATGCACCTTGAAAGGCTTCACACCCCTCCTAGCCACTTGCATCAAGTCTCTTGGGTTCGACATCGACAGACACCTCTCCTACAAAGTCACTACTGTACTTTAATGTAGACTACCTAGGGTAACAGGGCATCTTCAAATACCTTATGTTCTCGTCTGTGGGCCTCAACTGCATTGATCCTAGCTGCTTTTCTGCATCAAACTAGGAATTGGGATGCTCTTAGCGTCGGCTGGTATCGATTCGGAGAGCAGCGATGCTGCGTCCAATAATGCAGTGCTGTTCGGCAGTGGCTCAAAGATGCTGGCGATGGCAGGCGATATAGAGTCGATGGCCCTGGAAGATCAGCAGCCTTGAGTGCAGAGAAGCAGAAACTGGCCTTCGCTGGTGTGCAGGCTCAGCTGGGTTAACATGACTTAGCGGTACTGTAGCGGCAATTGCTTGGAGTTGACAGAAACTGGTGACCAGACAGCTTAGCCGAATAAGGGGTTGCTAGAAGACCTGGCGGGTCCCAAAAGCAGAGACGCCAGAGCTTCAGCATTGGATACAGTGAAACTCAGAGATGCAGAGGCAGTTAAGCATGGAGGTCAGAAGTGACTCCGGTGGTTCCCTTGCAGCAGCATGGATGGTGTTGTAGGTGCCCAAACTTGAGTGAATGCAGTTCGGGGATAGAGGGAGAGCCAGGGGTCACTTCATGGGTTATGCAGTTGCTGGGAGACCCAGTCCAGGTTCTCAGCGACAAGGTAAGTCCTTCCCTGTGGTTCTCAGGAAGGGTTGTAGAGCATACTTGCATGGTCTCACATCCAGCCAACAGGTTTTTGGGTACCAATGTTTCACTTGCACCACAGGCCTGGTCCTCACCAGTGTCACCCCAGTTCTGCCCTTGAGGTGGAATAAGGAGAAAGGCATTCCTCTTCACTGGAGCTTTATTTCTTCACCTGTATGGCAAATGACTTTGGAATAGACTGGATTCTCAACAGAATTCCAGTGACCCCTTTTTCTTCTTGAAGTGCAAAGATTAATCACTTAAGGGCAGAGGTTCCCACCCTGTTAAAGGTCAAGTGCTGCAGCGGATTGATCCAAAGCAAGCCCGTTGTCAGGAGTCCAACCAAGGCTTCAATAAGAAGTGTCTTTGCCTTCCGATATCCTACCTTGAATGCTTTGTCAACAGTAAGTGGGGAAGAGCAGGACATTTTGGGAGCCCTATTAGAAACCAAGATGGTGATACCCCTCTCATGGCATAAACCTCTTTTCTGGCTCATCTAACTGTACTCCCCTCCCCTCCCCTCCCATGCATGCCTACTCCAAAAGGACTCCACTGATCGGTGCCCTTGTGAGAGAGTGGCTTTGTTGTGTCTGGACTGCCATTGAAGCACCAGTCCCATGGGGACATCCCAGGAGAGTTGCTGTGCTTGGGAATAAAGGAGTTGCCTTCCTCAAGGGGATCCAAAGAGCAACTTTTTGGGCTGGCTCCACATGGCTGAGGTGAAGATGTCTAAGCCAGAGAGCTAATACACATCAGCTCTGTCATGACTAAGCACTGCTCAACAAACTGACACCAATATGGCATTCAAATATCATGGCTCTATAATTGTGTGAACTCAGTAGCCACCATGTCATAACCAGACATGACTTATGTGTACACTTTAACATGCCACCAGGCTGACTATATTACACAATTATTATCAGAGGTAGCGATGATTAAAAAGCCACTGCTGCTTGTTGGAACTTTGTGTTCTGGTAGCTGTCAGGAATGCACTTGTGCTCTTTGACCCTGCCTTGCTGCCACTACAGTGTTGTTGCTCAGGATGGCAGGAGATGGTCACAGCCAAGGCACATGAGTGCACAATGCTTTTGGCACAGAACAATATGAAAGGGTGGGGGTCTGAGTAGCAGAGATTCCTTTCAGAAACAGAATTACCACATCGTGTTATTCCTAAAACTCAAAACAGCTTCGGCTATAACCCTTACCAAATGACCATTATGTCCAAGAAGCATCATCCTTTGTGCCACAAAGCCTCAAATCATGAGGATGACCAATCCAGTGCCTGACCTCAAATGATGAGGAAATATGAAGGTGGATATGAAAACGAACTGTCATTGGGAGTGAACATTCATGCAGTGCCACATTTAGACAGGAAAGCACTAATGGGTCAGGTTGCTTGATTTATGTTATTATTAAATGATGTAGTTTCACACACAGCCACATTATTGTTGTGTTTTACAAATATAAATGAACAGTTCCGTACAATTAAACTTCAAAATGCAATTCTTTCAAAAGTCTTTGATTCCTCCCCCATTTTCATGAGGATTTTACAGTGCCACTGGATTTTTCTTTCAAGCCGGCCTCTAATCTAAAACAAGAGAAGTTGAGGTACAAGATTGAGGTTACGCATTTTACAATCATTATAAAGGCCTCCATTAAGTAATGTCTCACCCACTCACCGACTGATGTCAGATATTTCTCGTATTTAATCCAAGCCTGGCTCCAATAATGGGATGTATGGATGGGATGTTTAAAATGAATTGTACATACTGCAAGAGAATAGGAGTTTTTGAAAGAGAAAATATCGGATCTCATTATTACATGTAAAGTTTGTTGATGTTGCTATTATAGTAAATAGAGTCCTTCAATAGCAGTATGTTAGCCCCCGAGTGCAATGGCTTCCAGCCATTCAGGGCGTTCACTTGCCCGCCTCACCCTGCTGATGGCCACCATGGAAATGGCAAAGATAACTGTGGATGTTCCTCTGCCTTCTCCATGGCAACCATCTTCCTTTGCATTGATACTGGTGCTGTTTAGTTTCAGAACATAATAAAAATGTTATTGTGCTATTGGCACTCCAGACCAATATCCATAAGCCACACTTAAAGGCTTTCGTCGCCAGTCGTTAATGGCCAGGAAAGCTAGGTAAACCCCCTTGATGTGGGTTCTGGGCTGTTACTGCCAGTGATAGCCCACTTACGTGGGCTAATTACTTATTGGAATCCATGGGAGAGGCAGCTGTCTATCAGGTGGCCAGGCCTGATGGCTGAATCCGGCAATGGAAGCTAGAGTTCCATCCTGGCCCCCAGCAGCACTCCCATGGGCACATCACCTTCTCTTCAGCCCTACGTCTCCAGTCTTTTCTGACCTCACCAGCTTTGCCTCCCCTCTGTAGGCCACATTGACCACCATGGAAATAGAAAATGAACTTAGCTGAGGTCAATGTACTATTTTCACCGCCCTTTCTTGTTTGCAGTGTTTTTATAAGGGAAACTGGCACGCAGGGTACACACAAAGCTGATTTACCATACAAAAAACAGCCATTAGCACTCTAGATTGTTGCCTGGGATGCTAATAGCATTAATGTCCGAGGGATGGGCTTACCAAGCCAGTAATGGTCTTAACTCCTTGGTGGAGGCCATTGCTTCACCAGTGTCGATAACCCCAGGCTACCAAACCATTGCCAGCCTGTTAATCACACAATGCTAGCCATTAATACTGTATTAGAGCATTGTATTGTTGACAGGCCATTGTAAACAATGGGTCCGCCCAGGGCCTTAACCGTTGTGGCAAGGCCTGCTGTTTCTCTCCCCAAAATTATGCATTAATGCTCTGCGTCTGTTCCACCCTGACAATGCTCATGCCAAGGTTCCAAGGACATTCTTCAACTGTTTTCTTTTAACCTGTTTTTGTGATTTTGCCATATTATAATTTATTTATTTATTTTATTTATTTTTTACATTTGTAGAGCGCACTGCAGCCCATAGACATCGAGGCGCTATTACATGAAGGCGTAAGCAGCAAGATTATGTAAATATAGGAAACATAAAGGTACTTAGTTACAAAGAGAGGAGCGGAGCATAGTTACAAATGACGTTCGTATGCCTGTAGATATAAAGGCAGGAAGGTTTAGACAAACAGCCTGGTTTTTAAGGCTTTGCGAAGGCTAGGTGAGAGTCAATCCCCCTGAGGAGCGGAGGTAGGGCGTTCCAATGTGAGGCTGCTAGGGCTGAGAAGCTCGAAACGCCCGCACGTACTCTACAAGTCTTGGGGGTAGAAATCAGGTTGGTGTAGGCAGATCTGGTGGGTCTGGCCGAGGTGGGTCGTGAAATTCTCTGGGCAAGGTAGGGGGGAGCAAGGTCATGGAGGCATTTATGGGTGAGGGAGAGGATTTTAAAGATGATCCTCTGCCTAATAATGTCATTACACTATATGGGGGAGGGCTGTGACAGGTGTCAGCGTCTCTTACCATCATCGTTATGCACCATCGGCTTCGCCCCAGGCCCATAAATCGGGTGTGCGTCAACAACAGGTGCTGCAGTCTCCCTTCCCTGGACTGTAATGACACAGCAGTAACTTTGTCAGATTATAGAGTACCTTTATGCCAGGGAATATTAGCCATATATGTTGTATTTCCTAGAACCTACTGCACAGTTTCAGAGTCATTATTGTATGGGCAAGTCCCGTATTGTATTATCAGAGGTTCAAGTGCCCCTCAACCCACCTCTCAAGCTTGGCTGTCTGTTGTGTTATATGAGCTGTGCCTGACTCATCTTTTCATCCTTCTGAGGTTGAGGAAATAAATACTGGTGAGTGCTATTAAAAGGGGGAGATTTACTGTGGCACAGTAAAATAGCTCAGTGGGTTACTAGCTCATAGAAAGAGATCTGTTACCTGAAAGTTATGTTATGTTATATTGATTTATACCGCGCGCCGCTACCACATAGCAGCAGTCACCAGGCGCTCACCTGGCTCTGCAAGAGAGGAGGCTGGGAGTGTTAGTGGGGATAGGATGAAAGGATAGGTTCAGAACCAAGAGGAACTGACATCTGTGAGTGTTGTTTTGCAAGTGGGAGTTAGTTCAGGAGGCCCGTGTGATGTAACCGTATGGGTCAGAGTCAGTGCCTCGGATGTGTGCTAGTGTTTGTGTTGGTGTGTGTGTGTCGTGTGATGTTGGGTGGATTGTGGTTGTGCGCACTGGTTAGTTGTATCCATAAGGGGTCCAGAGTCATGGATGGCTGTTGGTGCATGACTATCTATTGTGCTGGTGTGTAATTGTGTAGTGATGGAGTTATACACTATGTGTCAGGGAGTTCCATCTAAGTGTGCTTCCAGAATTTCAGTGAAGCTGTATAGTGTGAATATTATCTTGATTCTTGGTGTGTTTATGTGTAGTGTGGCTAGTCCATAGTCTAGACAAAGTGGCATTGGTTATGTTGGAGGAGCAGCTAAGGGGAGATGGGTTAGTAAATTGGTCAGTTTGATGGAGCCTATGTTGTGACTCTCTAGTTGCTGCTTAATGATATCCTCCAACGTTCTCAGCTGCGGTTCGTCAGCCCATCTCGCCCCCTCTCTATGTCAGGGCTGACTTCCCTGTGGATTATGTTGGTAGGTATGATATGATATATTTTATTTATATCGGGCTCGTACACAAGTGTTTCAGAGCGTGATTAGTGGGTGGTTGTATCTAGTGCCGATCTTTGAACCCGCCTCAAGCATTATGCATAGTTGCCAACAAGCTTAGAATAGTCCATCTTAACGGATTCACTCACATTCAAGCCATCATTTTCCTTTTCCCCTGCTGCATCGCCATTCCCCATTTTCCATTATTCTTGCACCCACTCTGACATCCTCTTGTCTTTGACTATGTGGACTGGGGTCTGGAGGCCCTAGGTGGGTGCATGGTGCAGCAACTTTTGAGAGGGCCGGAGGCTCTGGGACTGCTGCAGAGATGGTTTAGCACAGTGGGGAGGCCATGTAACATAGCAAATCTGCAATGACATGTGATGCTGTCGAGATATCCCTTTTGTATGTTATCGCATTTGCCCTGGAACACCCAAAGCAAGAGGGATGTACTGTACACACTTCCATGGTGAATGGTGTAGTATGTGTATGTTTAATTTTGTGACAAGAAATAAATATAAGAGGGCAGGGAAGGAGATGTGTATAAGGTGAACGGCATAGCACGACGATTGTCCCAGGCCAGTGGAAAGGGGCAGCTGGGTGCGACTAGGTCTTGCTGCAAAACATTGCATTCAATGGGTCTGGCTGAGCAGATCCCCTTTCTAAGTGCTTGTATTGGTGGGCAGCAAGGTTTGCATGTGGGTTTCGGGTGTTGCTTTTTCCGCCGGTCATGTTTATGCACCCCTGGGTGATGAGGTTGTCTTCGTTGACCTACAGGTTTGCAACTGTATCTTCGTATTGGTCTGTGAATGAAGGGGTGTAAAAAGGTGCTTGATGGATTAGGAGGAAAGTAAGCATGTGGATCACAATGCAGTGCAATCTGAATTAATGTAATGATCTGGGGCGCGTGCAGGGGTAATATCATGGTCAATGTATTCCTTGTGTTCGAGGGTGATACTTCCGCCCCTCTTGCTTGTATGGTGACTAAATCACCCAAATCTTGTAAGCCAAAGAGCAAGTGAGTGTGGCCCTCCAGGTGTAGTCATCGAGGTCCTTCCTGTTTGGGCATGGAGTGAGCGCTAATGAGAAGGCAGCTCGTCCTGCAGTTGCTTTCTGTCTGATGTGCAGTGTGGTGCTGTCAGTATTGTGTGATGGAATGCTTCCTGCAAGAAGCTGTCACTCGCTTTCTGGCCTGAGTAGCTGGTTGCATGAACTATTATATTATGAACGTTATTTGTATTATGTTGCAGTGAATTATACCTAGCTCGTAGCTTATGGAACCCAATATTATTGGATACAACTCCATCATGTCTGAATCCCCACCTCTACCACTCACCCTATGCTTTCCAGGCATGTATACACGTCTGATGATTTGCGGCAACACATCTGTCCGCTGACTCGGCAAATGCAGTGTTCTCTGTGGTACCTGGATTGTGAGCAGGTGAAAGCCCCCGCAAGACTAGGGCCCACTTGTGCACCTCTCAAATCCATTACATAACCACTCATACAAGACACATAGTACCGCGCATTGCCGGTCCCATGTAATAATGTCCCCGCAAAAATGTCTCCTGACATAAAATACACTGTTTTTGCGGCTACAATATCACATTTTTATTTTTTTTACAAGGGGAGCAGGTGACATCCCTGCAACCCGTCCCCGTACATAATGCCAATGGCTTTTCCCGGCGACATTATGTATGGGGGCATTATTACCCGATACTGCATGTCTTGGTCTAACTATTGCCATAACAGTCAAGCTCTGCTCTAAACCAAGCTGCAAGTCACAGGTTCACCTCCAGGCAGACTCACAAATCCAATGGACTCACACGCCCATTATTCTATAGTCAATAAAAGAGAAAACGTCCCATCTATTATTAAAATGGCAAGAGAAAAATCAGGTTGCGGTGTGTCTTAATAGTCCCGACTTCTTCCTGTGGCTGTCCTTTGATAAGATGGTTCTGTGAGTTAGTGCAGCTTCCCCAGAGAGCTGTGCTTAGTTTGTGAGTTGGAATATGGCTGGAGGTGCCTCTTTCTATTACCTGCTATACTCTATGTTGAACTCTCGTATCCCGCACCTCATAGCCACCAGGGACCATCACGGTTCACAATACGTTTGGTACCAGTGGGATCCTATTGACAATTTCGTGGGTGACGCGTCATCTTGTATTGTGGCAAGAGAGAGAGTGGGAGAAGTGTAAGGTAATGCAGGCTCCTGCAGAAACAGCATCCACTAGCAGGGCCGACCACATGTCTGTAATTGAGCATGAATATGAGTTTTAAATATGCATCTCGGTTCTGCAGGGACATTTTTTTTTATTTATTTGAGCATTTATAATGCGCCTACACAGCAAATGGTGTTTCAAGGCGCACGCGCAGAAAGCTTTGCATGTTAATTGTGTCTGTGCGCGTCTGTTAGATGGCTGCCTTCCAGTAGCGTGCCTCCCTTCATGTAATCCAGGTGAGAAAGCAAAGCGAGCCATTCCCCAAGAGAAATTCTAAGGTGAGGCAGACTTCTGCAGGCCCTTTCCAGGTTTCGTAGAGATTCGCGGATGTGAGCAGGCTTAGAAGAGTAGCAAGCATACCAGGAAAAGAATGTGCAGCAGGAACGCTGTTTTTCTTTGTGGTCGTGGGCAGGCGGAGAAAGACGAGATGCGGTTAGCAAAATGAAATTCAGACAACCACGGTTCGCCCCCGAGAGCGGCACGGAAAGCATTTAATCGGAGGGACAGGGCTGCCCCCCGCTGACCACACGCCCCCACCGCCATGCAGGAATGTGTGGTATCTGTAGCGAAGGTTGAGGGACGGACCGCCGGGTGTAACACTACTCGCAGAAGGCATCTGTGGCCGGGCAGCGGCTGAGGCGCTGTGCACGCTTGTGTGAACTCAAATGTCAGGATGCTGGCGCGGGGCTGGGGATGCAGGACCGGGCCAGACAATTGCGACCTCGCACCCTAAAGGCATGCTATGAATGGGAGCATGTTAACAGTATCCTGTTCAGGTTACGGTTATATGCCTGATCATATCCCAGAATTCCCCGCTCTACTGCGAGATGAGCCCTAGTGGCTGGACCTGCAGCAATTGATGGCCGGTTGCACCTGCTGAATAGTGGTGGCTGATTTCACACTTTATGTTAGCGCGCATGCTCAAAAGAGAGGCGCGTGAATGGTTCAGACACGCGATAACTAGAGGAAACGACACGCGATAACTAGAGGAAACGACACGCGATAACTAGAAGAAACCGGCACTGTATGAAAGGAGGAACCACTGGAGCAGTGGTGCCAGGTCAGCATTTACGAGTGCGAATTTCTAGCCACAAAGTCAAAACACCAGGGTGACTTTTTGCCCATCGTACTGTAGCTTACTATACACTGCAACCACATACATGAACGAGGCAATGAGTCAGTGTGCCCTTACTCAAACCTTATTCATTTATGGCATGTGGGACAAAGCCACAGACTGGTGGCTAAAGGATGGACGTGGGGTGACTTCGGGGGCCGGGGCTCACCAACTATTCCGTGATGCAGATCACAGAGCTGGTATGTGGGTGATCCCCCAAATTTGCCACTGCATCTCCAGCCTCATGTGTGTAACTAGTCCTGCCCCGGGATAATAACTCTTGCCAGCTGGGAGTCATAAGTGCACTGCAGAGCACTGAGAGAATTGGAGGGATAGTTGAGAAGCTCCCAGACCTGCCCAACTGGGTGGCCGCAGTCCATACTGAAAGGACAATGCGGTCAAATGTTTAGTACAGCCTATCTATGTATCTAACCATAGTTCTTGACCATGAAGCCAAGGCCGGAAGACATCTGGGCACTAGCAGCAGACCTGCGAAGTGGCAAGATAGCATGCCCTAAAATAAACACGTTTTCCGGGTGTTCCGGAATAGCAGATAATCATCGATCCCTTGCAAGCCTAGGTTTGTGGGCACCATCCTCGAGGAGATGCAGCGATCCCGCTCAAAACCATTTACCATTCACAGGATCCACAAGGGTCTTGGCGAGAGAACAAGAGGAGCGCGTGAACACCTTTAGATCCATATAAGCAAAGACGCTATACAGAGTGCAGCAGGAATTCCACCCACGCACAAAGCATTTCCAAGATGGCGAACCACGTATTTTAAATCTCTGTGCGCGGGGCCATGCACCAAAGATCTGCATGATCACAACCAGATAGCAAAATGGTAGTTCAGTCATCTGGCCACCAATCCCCAAACTGCAACCAAATAGCCCGCAGGTGGAATTAGTCCTTGAGTCAGTGACGGTTATCTAGTGGAGTGAAGTATAAAAGGGAATGTGACCAGTCTAGTGGTGTGAGAATGAAGTGCCCGTGTGCTGAGTTGCAGAGCAGTGTGTGGCCGTGCAGTGAGGAGAAGAAGAGTAGACAGGAAGTAGCAGAGGAGGCGGGGAGGAGGGAGAGAGATGGCGGTGAAGCGGAGAGAGAGAGGCGACAAGAGGTGAAGAGGAAAGAGGTAGGAGCAGACGTGGCGGAGAGAAAGCAGAGAAGAGCAGGTGAAGGGGTGGGAAGGAGAGAGAAAAAACCCAGAAGGATGGGAGTAGAGCAGAGGTTGAAAAGAGGGAAGATTGGAGGAGGATAGTTAAGGAAGTTCTAAAGAGAGTGTGATGGAGAGGAGGATGGGTGATAAGAGAAGTAGGCAAAGAACAGAATACAGTGCGAGACAGGGGAGCTGTACCTCCCCTATCTCCCATTCTACACGGTCTTTGGAGAAGAGGCGGGAGGAGGAGGAAAGGCCCATCAAAGGGGGCAGAAAAGGGAGAGCTACCATAAGACCTGGAGAGGCACGAAATACATCTTCAGGCCAAGAAAGCAGGGGCGGGGGATCCAAAAGCTCCTGGGGCCCATCAGTACAAGAAAGAGTCTAGCACCCGATCTCTGTCATGATGACACAAGGCACCCAGGGTGTTGGTGCAGGGGGTGAAAATAGACTTGACGGTCTGGATAACACCAGAACCAACTAAAAAGACCCAATCAAAAGCCCAGAAAGAAGCATGGGGCACTTAACATTCCAGAAACTGAGAGGGACCTTTTGCCTACGAGAAGGCGGCCCTAGTTCAGTGATCGGAACGGACTCAGGACCACAGTCCTATAGGACCAAGGAGAGACCTCTGACACTGATGTTCCCTGATCCTAACATGATTAGCTGTGAACAAAACAAACCTGTGTCAACTTTAAGTGGATTTAAATCCGTTGTTGATTTCTTGGCATGTGCCATATAGCACGGCGTCATTCTGTGACATCGCTTGATTTAGAGTAGGACTGCTTATTGAGGCCCGGCTTTATACACCTTCGCGATGCTGTGATTGCGGGGTCGCAGATTGCCACACTATGCAATAGTATCAGCTCAACTGCCGTCCCGGCGTCCCCCGTCTTTGCTCCTCCAATTTTTGGGATGTTGAACTACAATCAGCCAGGTCTTATGCTTTGTTGTCTAAGGACTCTAAAATGGGGCCTATGAGTCCTACCAGTGTGCCAGGTGCCTTCCTGTTTTAATTCGACATGTGCATATGCATGAATCCTGTTATTTCACATGCCTCATTTGCTGGCTTCCTCTCCTTGTTTATTTATTTCTGGCGTTTTCTCTAGCACCAAGCATTAAAATCTCACGTTGTTATACCCAGCCATTGCATAACAGCATATACAAAGTCTAAATGTTAGTAGATACATCTGCATAGTTGCCACCATGACCCATTTATATGTAGGTGCTCATCCAGCCCTAGATTTATTCTTTGCATTCTGGGACTTGTAGTTCAATTTTTCCCATTATAAAACTCAAACTACAAATCCCAGAATGCAAAGATCAAAAAACAGGACTGGATAAGCACCTACAGCTTGGAATGGGTCATGTTTGCAACTATGCATCTGTATGAGACATGTGCTATCCTGTGAGGGATTGGTGTGATTAGGGTAAATACATTAGGTATAGTAAGTTTAACTATTGTATTCAAGCGAGTGATTGCGCCTGTGTCTCTGAACAGATGTGGGCCTCATTACGACCCAGGCGGTAAGTTACCGCCTGGGCCGTGACTTTACCACCATGGCGTAAACTACGTTTACGCCATGGTGGTTGGCGGACTTACCGCCCCATTCCGAGGTCGGCGGGGCGGTAAGTCCCCAATCCCCATTTACCCTTCCCCATTCCCATTTTTGCCCCATAGGGCATAATGGGAGTGGGGAAGGCGTTAATTACGCCACCGTAAATTACGGTGGCGTAATTAACTCCATGGTACCTTAGCGCCATGGATTTTAACACCTGCTAAAAGCAGGTGTTAAAAGCGCCATGGCGCTAAGGGACCTCGTAGTTGGCGGTAAGGGGTCGGCGCAGCTAACGCTGGCGTTAACCCCTTACCGCCAGGGTCGTAATGAGGCCCCATGGACTATAGCTGCAGGCATGGTGAGTGGTTCGCATTGGCAAAGGCAGGCTGCGGCCTGAACGGCAAGAAATGGCTCCGTTCCCCAGATAACAACCTGACGAATTGCACAGAGCGGCAGGGATGTGTGTGAAGGGAGCAGCACCTCATGAACTCATGCGTTAAAGGAATACTGCTCATATCGTGCACACGCAATAGTCTCGCACACAATCTCACAAGGAAGAGCAGACAGTGCAGAAGTAAAATAAACCCCCATAGCAGTGTCAGCCCCAGAGCTCTGTCTGGAGACCGGTTTACTCCGCTAGGTAACATACCATAGGCGTCACTACAAGTTAATTGGTGCAGGAAAAAGTGGTCCATTACTGGCTCTTTTACCGCACCAACGAACCATGAGGTTTCTGGTGAAGTGGAGGCGATGGCATCAGTGTTTCTCTGGAGCTATTACTTCCTCTTCTTTACCTTCTCAAAATGAATAATCATAGGTGCAATTAGCGCCCATGGTAAATCTGCCAAGCCCCCAGTAGAGCCCTATAGACACCAAGATTGGGGGCGAACTCCACCTTGCCACGACTCGTAATCTGGTGGATTGTTTTTGTTCTTTCCTCCAATATTGTATCACAAGAGATACGTGTCCTAAGTGCTGTCATACAATATGTGTATAATCGTTACATGCAACTCATGTTTGATATGTGCCTACCCAGCTTAACTAAAGTTGAAAATAAAATCATGTTGATTTATACCCCGCACCACCACCACCACCACCACCCAGCGGCAATCTCTTGGCTCTGCAAGAAATGGGACGCGGTTGGTTAGTGGGGGTAGAGTTATATGGTAGGTCCACAACCAGGAGAAACTGGCATCTGTGTGTGTTGGCTTGTGGATCGTTGATTGTGTGCACTGGCTTGTTGTATCTGTACGGATAAGGCCCGGTGCCTGTTTTTTTCCCTGTGTGAATGTTTGTTGTGTTGGAGGTATGTCTGTGTGTTTTATGTGGAGATTGGCTGGTATTTAAGATTCTGTGCACTGGCTTGTTGTATCTGTATGTGTAAGGTCTTCCTGACTTTTGCCCACCTCTGCCTGCAATCTATTGCGCGTGCTTTCCCTTTTCACTGGCCTACCACAGGGAGCCGGCATGCAACTCTGCCCCCGTCATAAGGCCCACTTATAAGGCCAAGGGTTCTTCTCCTTTCTGGCCCTATCTGGCAATAGAAGGCATTTTAAGGTTGTTCCTGCTTGCCATGACCCACTTACTCCACCACCTTCCTGTCTACAATGCTTCCCGTTCTAAAGTACCGCTGCATCGCCGTTACAACCTGTCCTCCGCTACTTATCTCCATGCACCTGTGATGCCAAGTAAGGCCTGCTGCCTCATATCTTTTCATTCAACCCTTCGCCGAGCGTCCTTTGCCCAGCTCTGCTGAGGCAGCCACCTACAACGTGGTGAATCCTCGCCGGCCCGCGCTTCGCTGTCTCGGCTTCGGTCCTATTGCTTCGTTGATTGCACTCTTTAACTCGCCACTTGCTTGCTCATACATTGCTCAGAGTACTTTGCCCCTGACACAAGCCAGGCTGTCCTCTTCTGTGTTCCACGTGTCTCCCCTTGACATTTTCTCACAACCGCTTGATCCCTAACGTCGCGTGGCAACTCAAGTTACTCTCTACGCACCTTTGACTGCAACAGCCGCTACTGGTTCTCTTAAAAATAACTCGTTCTGTGACTCTAAAAGCCTTGCTGCTACTGAATGACTTCTGAACCCTACCAGCTATTACTCTGTTATCCTATGCTACCTGCAGCCTACCTAACTTTCAATTTCCTCACTTCTGGTGCTAAGGCTTGCCACTGGCTACTGTGATTCTGGCAACGTATGTTGCGGGACGTTTGACACTTGTAACCCTCTTACTTTGGTCCTTCATGAACTGCTCGACCACAATGTTTTATCCATGGTTTGAGAGTTTTGCTGTAATATCGGTGCAATATGAGGTGTGGCTCTAACTAACTCAGCCCTTTCATTGTCACTTTTACCTTGTCTTGGGAGGCTAGCTCAGGGGCAACATGCTCGCCTTGGAGGCAAGACGACACAGAGCAACACAGGTTCGATCCCTGGGTCCGCACTTAGAAACCTCTGGGTATCAAGCATGTTATAAATAACCAATTACATTCACATTTACCTACTTGTAACTGCATGCTTGATGTGGTACCCCTGCACCATGAGGTGATGCTTTCCAAATTGTGCACCCTTTTGTTGATGTCGCTGTTTGCCTGCCTGTAACATGTACTTTCTGTTGCCCCCTACACCATGAAGTGATGCTTTCCAAATTGTGTACCCACTACCATTGTTTCCTCATTCCAGCCTTGTGCTGTGTTTGAACCTGTTCACGTGCACTTATGTACCTTTCTCCCTCCTCCCTTAGCATTGCTCCTTCCTCCGCTACCTGCACCTCCCCACCTCCCCATCTCCCCTGCATTTCATCTTGCAGCACTTGCACGATCCGAATGTCTCAAGGCCTAGTAGGAACGTTTTTGTTTGTTTTCTTCATGTTTGTTCCTCCACCCCCATCCCCTTTTTATCTTGCTGCGCCTTGAATCACCAGGTGATGTATAGGCACATTATAAATAACCAATAAATAAAATAAATAGATTGGGAATGGCAGTAGTGGTAACGCATTTGGTGGTATTTTCAAAGGAAATACTGCTAAACTCATAATGAAGCCCAGCGTTCTTCTTTATTCCTGTACCTCTCATGGATGGAAATGGTGCCTGGGCATAGGGTTAAACAAATATCGTTTTGGCCAGTATTTTTCTTCTCTGGCTGCATGATGTTAGCTGTCCATTCATGCACAGGAGCTGCACAGCCACATGCTTCCCTCTGAAATAAAGATACGCACTGTTCAGAAAGCCCCAGCTGCTAAAAACAAAGACATTAATTCCAGCAATTAGAACTTTGAATATTCCCTGCTCCAAAGCAAGCTGGAGGATTTAACTGGCCCTCGGTTGAAATGGCTTTTAATACATGTTATGAACGTTATGCATTGTAACAAGATACTTGTGCATGTAAAACAATGTCTACAAGCAGGTAACTATCACACAGGCTCATCTTCGTTGCGTACGTCTGAAAATGGTACAACTGTAGGGTAGTTTGTGAAGATGTCAAGTTGTGCCATGTATGGCTGGAGGTAACAAATGAGTCCTGGCATTTATGCTCACATCATATTGCAGTCTGGTACATGTAGTCAAGCGTTTACAATTTGTAACAGAATACAAAAGGCATGCTATACAAATGCTTGTGCACGTAGGACATGATATAAGAACTTTGTTTCGTCATATTTTTAAGGAGCAGGCGTGTGGATGAAATGTTGGTATGAGGGGATAAAATTGGATAGTTTATTTCTGAATGCTAGCTTTAGCAGGCTTTTGACTGTTCGTATTCATCCATTTCTTTACATGCATGTTACTGTTCTCTGGAAGAATAGAACACATGCAACGTTTGAATTCCTTTACGGCTGTCTTGTTCAGCCGATATCCGGGATATTTATTTATTTATTGGTTATGTGTAAGGATTTAGTTGGGTATCATTAACACGTACTACTTAAAATGTTGTCAATCTACTGGTACTCACTTTCATGTAATGATGTTTACCTCTTCGCCTGTGACAATATTTCCTCCTAGTAATTGTGAATGTTGGAGTGATTTGCACACCAAAGGGTGCATTGGCACTCAAAGAACCCCACCACACTCCTTTGAATCACAACGTTATCCCTCTTTCTTTTTTCAAACTCCTTAGTTTATTTCCACAATGTCTACTTTTTACTCATGCAAAAACATGTTCCTTTTTTGCCACCCTTCAACTTTCATTTCACATCACACACAACAAGCTGCATGTTTTTGTCAAAAAATGGCTACATGCAGATGCTCTTATCACATCACGTCTTTTAATGTGTGTCAAGAGAGTACAGTAGAAAACTCAAATATGTATTTAGGTTGTGCATCTCTTTGTGTCATGAACCAATGGAAGGGGGCAGTTCGTTGAATTGTGTCTTTTAGATATTTTGTTAAATGCATAATAATAATAGTGGAATATTGGCCCTCGCTACACCCCTGGTGGGTAACTAGTTAACAGGGGTGTTGCCAACTGCACACTGTTAGTCCAATCAGATTGATTTAAGCCTGTCTTAAAACCAAGGGCATTCTCACCCATTCTGCTGTAACGCTCTTACTTCTGTGATCTGTCCACGGTGTCCCCAGTACGTTCTGTCACTCTAGTCGTCTGTATTTGCACATTTAGTATCAGACATTTGTTTCACCGCCTTTCACGTCCCTGTGCAAACGATCTCTGCAACAACTGGCTCCTTGAGTGTGTCTTTCGCAACTGTTTACTCCAGCAATTCTTCCACCATTTTTGTTGTGTCTCGTCTGCCCTCATCTTCTGACACTAATGTGGGAATGAAGCATATACCTGTCCCTCAGTGAGTGCCCGCGCCGCCCTGCTCCCCCCGCCCACTCGCACAAAGCCACGCGCGCTGGAGGTGTCACTGTTTTCTTACATTGTGGTTTCCTGCTCCAGTCTCGGATTTCTCTACATCTTGGAGGGGACTTGTCCATTCCTATTTCTTTTACGTGTATCTGGCACCCGTCTCTTCTCTCTGCTGCTCAAAAGCAGCTGCTGTTCGGCTTGACACCGCTGTTCCCCAATGTCTCTGCCAAGTGAGGTTGCATTCCAGCCGCCTGATGCTCCTAATCTCCACCTGCACTAAACTCACCCATATCGGGTGTTTGATTGATTCCATATGCCCGCCTCTGTCGGCATAGCATGCCTAGATCGACATTTAAGTTTTTACACTGCTGCAGGTTTGATACTAGTGCTTAATTTGTTGAACAATACATGAAGTGCCAGGTTCCACAAATGTCCTAACACACCTGTGCCAGCAAGTCAAGGCCCGCTGATGCTCCCCACAGTGCTAACCTATTTGGGGGTGCCATTGCAACTCCCAACGGCTCAATGGGGGTGATGGATGTCCATGGCATGTGTGTAATTTAGAAACACCAGTTAACCTAACATACAACCACAAACATTCTTTCTAGAAGCATGTGATAAACTGCTTCTTTGAAGGCAGTATTTTCCACTGGTTTTATAGATTTATTTATTTATTTATTTTGCCATTTGTATAGCGCACATAACCGAGATGGCAAGTAGAACATGTTGACCATCTATCCTCAGGAAATAAAGCCACAGTGCTTTCTTCCTTTAGTAAATAGATGGACTAATGCAGATATAATGGCGACTCAATTGACGAGCTTGCCTGTGAAACAATGCAGCAACATCTTCTTGTATAGGTCAGCACGCATCACACGCACTCCTCAGCAGCGGCCTTTTTCTTTGCTTGGATTTTGCGCTGGTGATGGCCCATATGTTCTCTGTGACAGGTGTCCCTCTGCCCGCTAATGGCACTGGTGACTGTGGAGCACTAATTTCAGTGCCAGTCAGGTGTGTGTACGACTTTATGATTCGGTGGTCAGGCATGCGCCTGCAATTGAGTGCATGTCATGCTGTATGCATACCAGAAGAGAAAAGGGCAGTGTTCAGTTTGACAAGGCTGTGCATTGGCCCCCTGATTGCCCTTGCTGGCAGAGTCATATCAGAACCAGAGCTGCGTGTCTGTGTGTGGCATGTGTCAGCACTGGCAAATATGAATGTCCACCTGCCTGCTGAACAAGCTGCCACTGCTACTGTCACTACCAGGCTGCTAGCTGTACCACATACCTGAGCCACCCATCCTGCTGCAGCAGTGCTGCTAGTTACTATACAAGCACGGCCCACATGAGTACCCAGCACTGTCACCTTCTGGCTCTTTGTTACTCATGAACATGGATAATTAGCACACGAGCCCAGAGAGGTTCATCAGATTCATGAATAACAATGAGCCGGCCATGGAGGAAGAGGCACACGTTCCATTCACACTGTGGTTTCATGTTATGTATATAGAACTGACTGACTAGTAAAATAACAAAGCTGCCAAAACACCACTCTCATAACCAAACATCTCAGATAATAAGTGGTAGTGCTCAGAAATAAGCCCCAGAGCTCAGCCATTGAAAAACACCCCATAAATTAAGCAATGGTTCATAGAGTACCCAAGCACTATGCTCTTATTTGGTGGAGGGACGCCATTTTACACACCACAGTAGCAGTATGTATGCTTTGGTACAAATTTAAGTCATATTTACTTTGTACTTTTTTGTACCACTTTCAGTTGCATTATAAAATCAGAATTAAATTGAAGGTAATGATCAGTTGTATTTGTGTATTAGTTAGGTGTGTACACAAATTCGGCTTCGAGTTAGTAGTCAGCTGATTTTCCAGCTGAAAATAAGATATTCCGGCTGAATACTTTATTAATTATCACTCAAAGCCGAATAGTTTCCTTTACAAAATAAATTAAGTATTGCTTTTACTGCATGCCTGGAATCATTCAGGAATGTCATGTTTATCCTTTAAAAGGATCATTAAACAAATGCTGCTGTCACATTTTTGATCGAGTACAGGCAGCACAGCAGTGTGAAAGGGTAAAGTCGCTGCCCTTCACGTGCTGGACAGACTTTCATCTGGTGGTTTGCTGGGGAAGGGTGTGTTGAAGCAAACTCCCAATATTCTAAATGTATCTCTCGTCTCGCCTAGATTTTGCAGTTGACAACCATTGAGCTAGAAAAGTAGTTCATGAAGTCACTATTGAAAATGTTATTTTCTTTCAGCGCTTATTGATTTGCTGATGACCTGTGTGAGAAATCTGAAAGTTAGATGTTCCAATCCCACCAACTCCCAATCCAAGTAATATAATTAAGTGGATTGACATAGCTGTTGCAGAGATCCCAGTAGGTTCCAAACCCTGAGTAAAATAGCTCAAGAGGTAGTGTGCCTGCAGCAAAGAACTGCATTCAGCCTGCAAGCTAAGGTTATAAAGCAAGAAAGAAGGCTCAGTGGTAAGTGTGCCTGTGGCAGGGATGTGCTTATAATATTGAAACATAGGTTACAATTCCAGCCCTCCAACTTTCTCATGTTATCAAAATGAGCCCCTTTGAATTGAGTAAAAGTGACAGATATTACGAAAGAAAAAAGCCCCAGTGTGTGGCAGCAGACATATTCCTCCCAACATTAGAGAGTTAAAAAGAGGGATATTTCTGTAATAAAGACAAGGAGATACAAGGTTACAATTTACAAACATTGGAGCAAATGGAGGTACAAGTGAAACAAATAAGTAAAATAAACGTGCACGTTCCAATTAAAGATGTGAAAATCAGCACTGCCCTTTCCGACATGCTCAGCCGAGAACCATGGAGAACTCAGCATTCCCTATATTTTTGTCTGATGTCTTTTACCATGCCCCTAAACTCTACAAACATACCCCACCCGAAAAGAAAGAAAAATACTATCTATTAATGAAAAGACATTTTTCACATGCCTCATCCCCACTCAGTACCACATGTAGAATTAATCGCTTTAGCATCCCAAAGGTTTGCATTCAGCAGAACTTCAGCAGTCAGCTGGATGCTAATTGATGTAATCACTCCTTTTGTGTTTCAGTGACTTGCTGGAACATTTGAAAGTACAAGTAGGCACATCCCAGTCTCCCCTCACAGTGATTGCATACATGCAGACTATACGTTTGGGCTGGTCTTGGTTACCTGGACCTTGCCTAACAAGCAACACTTATGAATGCACAACAATACAAACTGTGCTGGTACTGAACAGTTTATTTTCTGATAATGTATTCCCTACAGGGTTCATACAAACATTTTCGGTAGAAAAATAAGAAAAGAAATGCAATAAAGAATGGATATACATATTTTAAAGTGGGTTTTTAATTCCCAAAGTGTTTTTCTTGTCTACATAACTTTATTCAAAAGGCAACTATTTGGCTCTGTATTCGGCTCCAGCTGAATACTTGTCCAACTATTCGGTATTCAGCCGAATACTTAAATCTACTATTTGGTACACCCCTAGTATTAGTGCACTCCTACACGTATGAGGGTGATTCCTTCACTTTATATTAAAACATGAAATTAGCCGCTTTGGCCCAAACCACTCTGAGTGTGTAGAAAGCCAACCCTTGACCTCTGGGCTCTTACCTGCCTCAAGCCCATCCCTGGGACTTCATCTCAGTTCTATCTGCCATCACTGTGGGCCCTCTGTTAGGGTCGGATTGGCCCCTCGGCCTTTCTACCCGTGGCCAGGCCGAAATCGTCCTGTGGAGTTGGGGACGGTTTCTGGCCATGCCTGGGCTGGTTTGGAAGAAAAAAAAAATAGAATTATTTTTTTCTTTTTTTTCCAATTCTTTTTTATTTGTTTTTTTTTCTTCAAAAAAGCCTTTCATCCTTCTTAGTTTGATAAATGAGTACCAATACAGGCTGGGTGATATTGTATGCATATTTGTTCTATAAAAAAAGAGCTTAAGCGTAAGTGCTATACAATAACATATTATCATTTGGCCTTGGACGTCTGCTTGGATTCCCAGTAATTTAGTGTACTTAGGAACAATGCTATTTGATGCCACTTCCTGTTTTGTCAAGAGTGAAAGGTCGTGTTTCATCACTTCCCAGGATGTCACTTTCGGGTGGGGTCAAATTTCATCACTTCTGGTGATGTCATCAGAGGTCAAGGGCCGTGAGGCGAGGGGTGGGCCACTTTTTTGAGGCGAGGGGTGGGCCACTTTTTTTGGGTGACCGGGTCTATTTGTTGTCCCAGTCTGACCCTGTTTCAGTGGTACTTTATGTGCGTGCTAAGAATGAAAACATCTGGCTTGTGGCATTTTAGTGCACTAAAGTTCAGTGTATTTGAAGAACTGATGAGCCAGCATTGTTAGTTAGTCACAGTATAACAAAATGACTGCTGCTCTGCAGGAGTAAAAGGACGAGTAGTGGCTAAACCGCCCACTTCACCCTACACTACACTAAACTAGCAGTGATCTCAGCCATTCATGTGAAACAGGCTCAGCCCGACAGGAATACCTAATTTGCCTTTTCTGATAACATGGGCCTGGGGAAGCTATACCCTATGGGGGGTTGTGATCTGACACAAACAGCAATAGTATGTGGCACCGGGTGGTGATGGGGGACTTTGATTAGGGCCACAGGACATGGCAAGCATTGTTCTGCTGAGGCTTTGAATATTTCCACCTCTTTACTGATATCATTAGGTGAGACTGATGTGAAGAATTTGGAATCGTTTTCTCCTTTGTGTTCCAGGCATGGCGGTGAAGTTGACCTTTGTTGACTTTTGGTGTTGAAGTGAATATTGGCCTGGAGCTTTTTGAGCTAATATATTTATGAGCATTGGAAAGGGAGTTGGACTGTTCTTGTTATCATCAACATTTGCAATATTGACCTACACACAATGTACCGCTTTGCTGCATGCAACATCCTACATCTCAGCGTGCTGCTTCCCACACATGTATTTCTTTTATCCCCATTACCGATATGCCTACAAGCAAACTAACTGCATCTCTCTATGTCCACTGGTGCTAGACAGAAACCACACCGCCCATATATTCGGTTTTAGCCATACCCAGCATGTTGCATTATCTACTGTATACTGTTGCGCCCGAACCTATATATATATATATATATGCTTGGATGAGGTTCATGGCCACAGCATTTGTAATGTAGAAGTTTGAACAAACAACTTGAAAAAGCTGCTATGGGAACTGGTTTGAACCTGTCAGTCAGTGTTGCTTTTTAATGTTGAGAGTTGTAACCTAAAATTTAGATACACTGTTAGATTGAAATGTGTACTTTCATTTGTAAGCAGATTTGGCAAGTACAAAATAAAACAGAAACTATAAAAGAAGCCAACCATTGCAGGCAGATCCCAAAAAGGGAGGAGCAACTCACCACCTGCTAAGTGACGGTGATCATACAAGGGGGTCTCACTAACAGTATCAATGTGTTGTGGCAATGCCCCATGCCCCCCTTTGCTTCTCTAAGCTCCGCATATCATAAATAGAATGTGGGTACAACAAAAAGAGAAATTTAAAAACGAAAAAAGGAAACAGAGAAAAAACAGTATTGTCATCTGGGGTGGCCGAGGACTTTGCCAGTGTGACTAATGGACGTCTTCGCTCCAGATGACCGGGCAGCAGAATCCTTTGATTGCGCAAGCCATAGGGCCATGTTAAGAATGGATTTTTCTAATAGATTAAATAAAATAATTGTGTAAAAATGGAGCTCATTGGCTGAGTTGTAGGTAATGCAATTTTACATCTTAACCAAAGTACAGTCAACAACTTGACAAGTCTGTATGCTTTGTTTTTGTATAGTTTTTTTATGGAAGTGTTGCATCACTCGCGGCTTGCCACATATGCAAACAAATAGGAGTGTTAATAATTGCAGGAGAGGCAGAGTTGCGTAGAATTAATGAAAAGGCCATTGGTCGCCTCGGGAAGAATGAAGGTTGAAAGGCTGAATTTGACAGAAGACGTAAATAAAACGACTCAGTTCGCCATTTCCACTAAAAGCCCAATGGCCCTCATTACGAGTGCAGTGGTAAGGAGATAACGGCACCGGTAAGGATGCCGATGCCGTTAACCCCTTACCGCCTCATTCTGAGGTCCCTTAGCGGGTCCCCGCTAAGGGACCAGGGAGCTAATAATGGGCCCGCTATTTACGGGCCCGTTATTAACTCCCTCCCCATTCCCTTTGAGCCCTATGGGGGCTCGGATGGGAATGGGGAAGGGTATTTTGAATGGGGACTTACTGGGTCCTCCAAGGTTGGAATGACCCGGTAAGTCCCCATTCAAAGAACCCGGACCCGGGCACGACTTTGGAGGCAGCCATGGTGCTAATGGCACCATGCCTACCTCCAAACTCGTAATGACCCCCATTGTCTATCTAGGGGGGATCAAACCAGATACTGAGTTCTGGGGAAATTTAAAGGTCAGGCCTCAGCCAGTTATCCTAGATGACCATTGCCCTGCCTGCGTCTGTGTCAGTCATAGTCATTTTTAAGTAACAGTAATAATGTATGTTCTTATGTAGCGCTTCATGACAGAGTCCTCCCGCTTTGTGCTCTCTAAGAACAGGCCTTATTACCCCAATTAATGGTACTCAATGTACTGACCTCAGGAGAGGGAAGGACTAAGTCAGCACTGCTGCTGGATTTGAAACGGGGAAGTGACGCCGCCCCCATGTGAGAGGCAAGCGCTTAATGTGCGACCCAGCCACCCACCCAAGACGTAGCTGCCGTATCTGTGGTGTTTATAGTGTTCACTGTAATAGGGCACTTATCATATATCTCATCAAATGACTGGCATACGATAGAAGACGCATGCTTGTTAATTTTTCTGTGGCAGTGGTATGCTATGGGTGATTGTGGGCTTTTCTTAGCCAATCATTGCCGGCAATCATGTGGCCGTCAAGTAGAGATTTTCTCTGAGGCCACGGAGGCTGCCATTCAACACATGCCCGCACTTGATGCAAATGCAGGGAACACAGCATGTGGGATGGGACACATGAGCATCAACTAGCCTCAGAAGTCTGACTAAAACATTATTTGTGTATACAGACTGAAACTACCAGTGTCAAATCCTGATTTTGTGTATACTATATATAACATATGCACTGCAAAACATCAAGCATGTTGGCAACACAAGAAGTGTGCAGGGGCTCTCTAGACCCTGTGACTGTGAGTTTAGCCGGGCGCCTGGGAATCAGTAGTTTGTTTTCCTACACAAGGGATGGACTTTATAGACCCCTTCTCCTGTACGATTGGGTCATAGCCTAGAGCATGACTATGGACCCTCTGTTCTTTTACACTAGGTACTTCACCATGGACCTTCTGTTTCTCTGATATCTGATGTCTACATGAAATCTCTCTCACACTTAGTCATACCTTGTGGGCCCTCAGACAATCCATTCTCAAGGAAGCAAGATACTTAACCCAGTGAAGAACCTCTTCTAGACCCCGAGAGAAGGGGAGGGTTATTGGGGCTCTGCATACACCATCTGGGACTACCCATTGTGTGGAAAGTCTAACTCTGAGAAGGCTTCTTTTATGCCATGTTACCTGTTTTTGTATATCTACATTCTGGTTCCTAAAATACCATTGCCAAGAATGTGGCTATCTGTTGTATTATCCACTGTATTACTACTGACCGGGAAATAACACTTTTTAAGAAACTCTTAAATCAATGTGAGCATGTTCTGTTCCTCGTTGCTAATGACACGTGATAGAAATGTGTTTAATTATTTGGAAACAATTATAGAAGGAGGGGGTAGAGGCTGTGGGAAAAGGTCTTGGCTTGAGTATTTTAGGGAGAGGGGGGGATTTGGGCCTCCCACGGGTATTGGGGCAGGAGATTGATCTCTGTAGTCTTGGGTGGCCAAACGTTACAGGGGCATATGCCATTTGTCAGCCATACATGATTAGAGTGGGCTCCAGAGAGGGAGAGCTTAAACAGTATCATTAAGACTTGCTTCGGAGAGTGACAGGCAGGTTAACCGGTGCAGCAGAGCTGAATCAGACCAGTAATGTAATCCAACAGAGGGTGGACTCTCCCACCCCACCCAGGAATCCGGAGAATAGGACATGGCCACAGGGGGCGAGGTGTGAGTGGGTTACATCAAAGGGGAGCTTTGCAGCACAATCAGAATATCACAACCGGCGGGATATTTTCTGGATTCTCTTTGATGTAAGACAGACACGGAGAGGAAGCAGTGTAGAGTCACCCAGGAGAGGGGATGCACCAGGTAGAAGGGTTTCATCAACCTGGTAATTCCTAGGGCACACACGCTCAGGGTGCCTCCTGCCCAATTCGTGCAGACAAGGCACTCTGGGGCTGACATCAGGTAGCAAGACATGTGTTACAGCAGCATGCATTGACCGATTACAGAAGACTTGGATTGGACCACTTCGAATTGGCAAAATTATTTTGTTAGGGGGTGAGACTACCCTTTATTGAATCATCCTTGGAATCAATAAGAAAAAGGATCTCACCAGACCCATATTGCCGGAAAAGTCTGCCCAAAGTCTTATGCCAATGGGTAAAGATACGGACTTTCAAGGATGGAGAAATCCCCTTCACCCAGCCACTGCAAGAGTTCATTTAGAGGGACCTGTTGCTGAACAAGTCCTACTTGCTGCTGAGACAATGGTACCTGGGACTCTATCTACTTTAAATGGTACCCCTTCAAGTGTTCTCTGGCAACCTTCCAGGATGGTAAGGGCAGAAGAAGGATATATTTTATCCTGAGACATGGGACTGTGTCCCACAGCAACCCAGAAATAGAAACCATTTTCGAAGCGACTCGACTGCTCTCGCGTTATTTTTTTAAGCCATGACAATACTTAACAGACAAGACCCAATAGAGCTGCCTTTGACATTCTATACTCTCCCACTGCTTCAAGCCTATGGAGCCACCAACTTGACTATCACCTGCCTGCTCTCCAGATTCGTCAAGCTCATTGTCACTGTAGGATAACATCACATTTTTGGACCCAGTCAAACTAGCTCGCTGCTGCAGTTCAATCAACATGTCCAGACTCCTTCGAGTCAATGAGCCATGAAGACCTCTGGCTTCATGGAGACACGTCGTCTGTTTCCAGGATTCCTTCCAGCCTCGTATGGATTGCCACTTGTTGAAGCATATCGTGTATGTCTCGCATCCAAATGAATTGGCCATCATGACAGTGATCCGACCCTGCAGAAAGCGCCTGGATACCCAGCTTAGCAATGTCACGCCCCAAAAAGATTGAAAGTTATTCCACAGTGATTCTGTGCCGTGGCCTGGTTCTAATGGTCGTAGTAGCAGGTAAGACCCCACTCTATCTCCTTTAAGAAACATACATTTTATCGTGAACTTTGCTACAAAAACAATTGCCCATATACCACTGTCTTCATACCCAGAGTGCCATTTTCATCCAAAAGTCTGCATATTCTGTATGCATTTTTACAGGGATGGGTTGTTAATGTTTTTAATAGTCTGCTTGTATTTGTAGTTTAATTAAAGACTCCTATTTTGATGGCACTAGATTGGGCATTTGTTTTATTTAGGTACTGCTGTACTATTGCTGTTTAGGATGCGTCTTTGCTGGCTTGCACGCTCTTCAAGAGTATGGACTGCTCTCGGCCTGCACTACCCTAAGAGGTGAAAGAGGTATACCCTTCATACTGTGCCTCGTTCACCTTTATGAATGAGGTCTGGTTTACTAGTAGTGTGGGGTGGAGTAGGAGTTTAGAAAACCCCACTCATCACTGTACTCCTTAAGAGCAGTAGTCATTTCGTCACAGACTGATTGAGTGAGTGAGTGAGTGAGTAAGTGAGTAACACATATGACAGACCAGGTTGCCTAAGAGCACTGTGAAATTAGTAGAGTGGGCAGTGAGGACCCTCTTCTATCCTAGCTCAGCAGCAATGGAGTTTTCCTCAATTTCCCTGGATTCTTCTCCCTTCCAATGGGTCCAGTGAGCTTTTTCCAGAGAGTGGATCCCAGAATCCTAAACATTCTCATCCGTGAAGTGACCTTAAAAAATCTGAGGTCACCAACAAATCCTGTGCTGTCATTTGACCCCGCTCTGAAGTTTTTTTTAGGGGTAGCAAGGGGGACCACAGAGGTAGCAAGGGAGAGCTCAGGGGTTGCACTTTCGACCCCTGGTGACCCCTAAATGACATCGCAGAGCTTTTCATTAACACAGTAGGACCACTATAGATCATAAGCCTACAGGTCCCTCTAGTGGTGACAACAGGCAAAGCTATGCGAATTGGATAACTGTATATCCTAAGGCAACAGCTCCTCTAGCGGAGCATTCTGTGCATTCGGGCAGCCTCTACTGAGCATGACGGCATTGGACAACATATATCTGGCATTTTATTATATAGTAATGTGTATAGAAGTGATTATTATAGATTATGATTGATAACCGAGTTAAAGAACTATCGTAGCAATGGCATTTAATGAGGTATATGGCAGCATAACTCCTGGTATGGGCCTCAGCCTATAAAGCTTAATTATAATCCTTGGACTCTTTAATTAGCATTCTCGTTGGTATAACTTGCAGATTGGCTTGTATAACCCACATGTTTTCAGAATGCACCATTCTAAGGCTACCAACAGCACATAATGTACCCACAGCCAATTCCCAGGTGGATGTATGCCCTATGGCCATCCAGACGTTTTGGACCACGACTCCCATGGTCCATCACAACTGGCATCGCTGAGTAGGGCTCATGGGAGTTGAAGCCCAAAACATCTGGAGGGATGCAGACAAATGAACCATCATTTATACTATCAAGAGTGACATGAGTTATAATAGACTGTCAGAAACCCCCTTTTGGGCCGTATCAAGCATTATGGGCCCATAAACCTTAAAAAAAACCCTACTGGAACTTTAACTCCGTTTTCAGGGTCCATAACTCCCCGTACGGCCCTTAGGCTAGGTCTATCAAGCCTAATTATTTAGGTTATCAAATAAAAGCTTACCTTCCGCTGTTTAACATGAAGGCTGCAGCTCTAAGACTTTACAGTTTTCCATGACTGAAATGTGCTGGCACCATTTTATGGAAAGTAGAAGATAATATCTACTATTCTTCCCTTGGTGCATGCACACAAACATTATTCATATCCAGCTATTGACCTTCTAATAAAGACAGGTGTATGATATGATGGGTTATTTATAACGCACTTAATACGCTGAGGTTTCTAAGCACGAACCCAGGGATCGAACCTGTGTCGCTCCGTGTCGTCTTGCTTCCAAGGCGAGCACGTTGCCGCTGAGCTATCCTCCCGAGACAGATGCAGTTCTTGGAGTGGGTTCAAATGAACGGTAGAAATCATAAATAATGTGGACTGAAACTAGTCATACTATGCAAGAGGGATGGGTTTGCAAATGGCGCGGAATAGAGAGATTTACACATAACAGCAATTGGGTTCTGTGGAACTTGACAGCGATGAAGTAGCAGTGAATAGATGTACAAAAGGAACCTGTGAACAGTGGATTGAACTTGAATAAGCAGAGCCAAATTTGCCCGCAACCGGGAACTAATGAACCCTCTGCCAAATAAAGGATGCAGATTGCATCCTGAGGTATTTCACGGTGCACTCAGGATGGGGTAGGACAATCGTACTGAACTACATTTTAGGGAGGAGCACATGCTCCTGTTCTGTCTGAAACCATTAAGGGAGGTTTGCATGAAGACGTCTCTGCTTTGCCTCGCTGACCCATAAGGACTGTCCTCTGAAATCAGCTCTCCCGGCCGGCCCTTTCTAGAGATAGAGGAATTGTGCTCATGGGCCGTTCTTCCAACATCTGGTCTCGCGGCTCCATCTGCGCCTTGGGTTAGCAAGAAACGAGTGGGATTTTGGCAGTCGACGCACGGGGCTCTGCTGGACCCCGTTCAGGTGATCCACCAGCTAAGCTACTTAAACCAACTATTTGGACTGAAATCTGTCTTGCAAATTTGCAAATTCTTCTCAGGGATGTTCTTCCACTAGATTTCCCCTGATGAAATTGTATCCCAGTGCTGTTCAGCAGAATCCCTGCTGCCTTTCAGTCCATGGAGATTATTTTTTCCAATGAAGCAAGTGGAACGGTCTGTTTTAAACAGGAGCTGCGTGTCTTTGTGCACATTATTCCAATTGTCCAGGTGTTGGGTTTCCAACAGATGGATGAAAACGCGCCAAGGTTCTTTCCAACGTCGTATGCCCCTCAGAAAGACCTCTGGGGTGACCTATGAAAATGTATCCATTTGACGGGCCTCGACTTCTGTGAGCAGGCGCAGGGCGCGATGCTGCTGGGGAAGCACAAGCCATTCGTGTTTTAAGAACTATTTGCAAAAGCGGAAGAATTTCTACGTAAAGGGGCTTCCTTCCTAGGTTGATAGTACAGCGCGTTGGACAGCCTGAGTAGGGCAATGCGAGTGCATGCTCTCTCGCTGCGCCAGCATCAAGTTACTCTTTTGCTTGGGAACACACAATGGAATGGTTATCGGTCTGGCACAGGAATATGTCACAAATGTGTGGCGAGAACGTTACGTCCACTAGCCAGTTACGAAGATGTGGTCAACGCTGCACTTGCAACCTGAGGCCCTAGCGTTACAAGCACATGCACCATTTGACATGATGGATACAAGCAATCTGGGCTTTAGATGGAGCAGGTGGATGAAGGACTTTGAAGGCTTCATTGACGCCATAGGAATTCAAAATGGTGGTGAACGCATGAAAAGCATTTTAACCAGGGCTTTAAGTCGGCTGGGGCAAGCCAGGACGAAGCCCTGGCAATCTTCAAAAAGTTCTCCCGAGCCGGGGCTCTGCCAGGCTATCCTTGACTAGCCCTAGAGGCGCCAACCCCCACAGGCAGCCCTTTAGCTCAACAGAGCCACATGATTAAAGCGCTGCCTGGGGTCAGAGTTTCTGATTACTTCAGATTAGAAAAGAAGCAGAAGCTTCGACCTTGCATGCAGCCCTTCACCCACACTCTTCTATTGAGGTAAAGGGCTGCCTGTGGTGTTTGTTACCTCTCCCAAAGAAACAAAAGGAGAGGTGGGGCAAACAGCTATCAATTCTTTTGGTGCACCCTCTGCTTTTGTTTCTTAAACATTGGCAAGGCTTTGACCCTCGCAGGCAGTTGACTGCGGGGGTCAAAGACATTGATTAAGAAAGAAAAGGAGAAGGTGCACCAATATGCCCAACCTATCCTGCTGGCTTCCACTAACCCCTTTCCTCCCCCTGCCGCACGTAGGCTGTGCCCCCTTGTCAGAGAATCCCCTCAAACCCTTGCCCCACTTAAAGCACTGATTTTAACATTGACAGCAGGCCCACAAGTGTGCATTATCATATACAAATCGCATGCAGAAGAAAATGCCACATGTGATGACTTCAACCACAAATTGAATGAATAATTCGCTCTGCGCGTACTGACGTGGACAATGAAAGACACATATTCCACACCAGGACTCAAGAAAAATGAGAGACGATTGATAATTTCATCATGAAACTTTGAACACAAGTGGAACCTCTATTCAAATGATGCTGCACTCAAATAGCAAATAATCACTCGGTGTAAATCGTCTAGATTTCAAAAAGAAAATCTGCAGGAAACATATTTGTATGGATGCCAGGGTGTCAAGAGGCTTTTGACATCATACGACAAAGAATTGTAGCTTCACTTTGCATCTCATAGTTTGACTCCAACTTGTGCACAGAACTAATTGTGGATTCCAGTCCTGTATGTACTGGAATCCATAGCAGCACAGATAGATCATAACAAAGAGTGTGGGAGGTGCATCATTTCATATGACAGTAGACGTTTGACACACAACAGCTCTATTCCCAGGCTGAATGGGAAATGCTGGAGGGTTTGTGGGCCTGTGAACTTTTCCATCTTTCCCTTTATGTTGAGTGTTATTATGTTGCTAGACAGACTTCCTTTGGCGCACCCAGTCTAGCTAGCTTTCTTACTATGGCATGGAATTGTTTACTGGACATCAAGGATAAAGCCATCATAGTGAGTGTTATAATTTAGCTAGACCTATAATCGTGTAGGCATTCTAGTTATGTTTTCAAGTTGTGGCATGGCCCTTTTTAATAATAGAAAGGGTAAAGCCAGCATGATGAATTGTATTACATTGCTAGACTGGCTTTCATTGGTGAAGCCAGTCTGGATCTACTTGCTTGCTCGCCCCATCTACAGCCTAATTTCCATTAGGAAACCTCTGGAATAATTAATATATCGTCAACTCTGGGATTTCATGGAAACAAACCAACTCCTGACTGAGGCACACCGCAGATTTAGACCTTCTAGGAGTACAGAATCGGCTTTGTGGTCGATCTGAGTTACACTTGAAAACAATGTGGATGAAAACTCAGAGAGTGCGCTCATCCTTCTAGGTATCTCAGCCGCTTTTGACAACATCAGTCACATGATCCTCCCAAAAGACTGGAAGATATTGGTATTAAAGAAAAAGCTCTACACTCAATCACTTGTTTCCTCACGGGTAGAACAGGAACCGCTATCTTGGGCCTCCACAATTCCCAGCCTCACCCTTTTACCTGCAGAGTACCCCAAGGATCCACACCCTCACCTCTACTTTTCAACATCTACATGACACCCATATCAATAAATCTGGTATCTCCTGCTACAACTACGCGCATGACACATACATAATCTACAATTTTGTGAACCACCCATCACCTTACTTTCTTTGGACACAAAAAAGATGAAATTGTGGAGGACATTGTGGATATATATATATATCTAGAAAGGGAGGAAAGAGGAACCGCACTCCCGCAGGCCAAAAGTATTCTCCAAGAAATCAGGAAAAAAAGGGAGCAAACTCACATCAATGGATAAATAAAAAAGTACAAAAACAGCAACAGAAATCAGCTCAACCCATTCCAAACTATATTACTTCTATATTAAATGTGATTCCACATGTGTCCACCACTTCCGAAAATGAGGTCCCCAGTGCAAAATCTGTGACGTGCAATTCTTCTACCCCCATTTTGAATGCTACTGTGCCAAATGTGATTCCACATGTGTCCACCACTACCGAAAATGAGGTCCCCAGTGCAAAATCTGTGATGTGCAATTCCTCTGCCCCCACTTTGAATGCTATGGTGCCAAATATGATTCCACATGTGTCCACCACTACCGAAAATGAGGTCCCCAGTGCAAAAACTGTGATGTGCAATTCCTCTGCCCCCACTTTGAATGCTATGGTGCCAAATATGATTCCACATGTGTCCACCACCATTGGAAAACCAGCGCTGTGCAACTCTTCTACCACCCCCAGCGTAACCACGCCCACCTCTGCACCCACTCTCCCCATGGACCCCCCCCCCTAGCCGTTACAGAACCCCATCTCAAATGCGCCATGATCAACGCTAGGTCCATCAATGCCCACGCTCTGGACATCCATGACCTCATCACCACCCATGACCTCGATCTACTCATGATCTCAGAAACCTGGCTTCACTAGGCCTCCGGCCCCGCGCTCTCCCTTGCACTGCCCTCTGGTTACTCCATCACTAGACAGGATCGTCTCTCTAAAGGGGGAGGTGTAGCAATCATTGCCAAAGACGCCCTTTCGATTAGAAAGGTAGAGAAATCCCTACACAACAAAAGCGACTACCTCCAAGTCAAAATCAACATCTCTCCCCATTGTACCATTACTATTCACACTGTCTATCGCCCTCCAGGCCCAACAGGAGACTTTCAAGCCTCTCTCACCCACCTCCTCTCCAACAACCTCAAAAAACACTCAAAAGCCATTCTCCTTGGGGACGTCAACCTAGGCCTCCTAGACAGCAAGGATTCAGCAGCCAAATCCCTTGACTCAGCCCTCAGGGCACTAGGATACAAAAACACCATCTTCTGCCCAACTCACACCCAGGGCAGAACTCTGGACTGGGTCGCATAGCATAACTGCCCACTCATCATCACTGGAAACACTCCCACCCCCTGGTCGGACCACCACATCATCACCTTTAGCATCCTTACCGCCAGTCCTTCCACTCCCGCACCACAACCCCTGCCTCCCTGCCTCGCAAGAAGCTCCCGTCAGCTCACTAAGGAAAGGCTACTGCCCTTCCTCCAAGACCCAGCCTTCAGACCACCTTTTTCCACAGACTCAGAAACCCTCGCAACAGCCTATGATGTTGCCATCAAAGCAGCTATCAACTCCATTGCACCACTTAAACCCCGGAAATCCAAACCAACTACCCACTCCAACTCCTGGTTCACCCCGGACCTTCTCATACTCTGCAATGAGAAAAAGGCTGCACTTACGCAGTGGCAAACATCCCACTCCGACAAAGATAAGCTGATCTTTAAAACCCGTTCCACCATATACAAAAAGGCAATCACCCTAGCAAAGTCCAAATCCTTTGAATCCAGAATCTCGGAAGCCCAATCTAGCTCAAAAGAAATCTTTGCCATCTTCAGGGAGCTAGAGACACCCACTCCCGCACCCCAGAACTTCACCAAAGACAAAGCCTGGTGCGATGAAATACAAACGGCCATGCAAACCAAATTGAGAACTCTCCAAAGCAAAATACTGGCTACCAAACTAACCCTGCCTAATACACACATCCGTGTCCCACCACCAACCTCGGACCCCCCCCAACCTTTTTCCTTCAAACCCATACAGGAAAAAGATATCATCAACATAATGAGGAATATCAAACCCTCTAACTGTAAAGGTGATGCATGCCCAGCCACCATCATCAAGGACTGTACTGAAGCGCTGGCTCCCTTCCTGGCAGCCTTTGTTAATGCCTCCTTTGCCACAGAGAAAGTCCCTGCCTACCTCAAGGAAGCTTGGGACCGCTCTCTCTTAAAAAAAAAAAACTTCTCGATCCCACCTCCCCAACAACTATAGACCTATCACCACAGTCCCATTCTTCCTCAAAATACTGGACAAAGCAGCCTACCTGCAGGTTCAACACTTCATTGAAGAGAACAAACTCCTGGGACTCCGCCAATCTGGCTTCCGCCCCAGACACGGGACTGAAACCGCCTTACTTGACCTGAGAAACCAGATGGACGATGCCAGAGACATGGGCAAACCAACACTTCTCCTACTTCTTGACTTATCCGCGGCTTTCGATCTTGTAGATCACGACGTCCTATGCCACCACCTCTCCTCCACTGCCAAGTTCTCCCCTGACGCCACTGCATGGATCACTTCCTTCCTACAAGACAGAACCATGCAAGTATTCTCTGACCTAGCCTCCGCCTCACCCTCCTTCATACTCTGTGGTGTGCCCCAAGGCTCCTGCCTCTCTCCCACCCTGTACAACATCTTCACACGGCCCCTCTTCCTCATCCTCGACGCTATGGGTATCTCGTACACTAACTACGCTGACGATACCCAGATCCTCCTTACCCTCACTGGCAACTACGACACTGACTCATTGACCCTTAACAACCTCTACAACACCATCCAAGCCTGGATGGCAGACAATGGACTATGCCTCAATTCCGATAAGACCGAACTCCTCCTGATAGGTTCCACCGACACACTAAGAAATCTAGACTCCCAATTCAGTCACTTCACCATCGACACCATCAAAATACCTGTCTCAGACTCAGTCAAAACCCTTGGAGTCTATTTGGATTCCAACCTATCCATGGACAGACAAGTCAATGTAATAGCCTCCTCAGCTGCATATCACGCTAAACTAGGGGTGCACAACTGATTTTGACAGAGGGCCGAAAGTACCTTACATGAGGGCTATAGTGGGCCGAAAAGTAAAAGTGGGCGGGGCGGTAGGCGGGACATGTCAGGAGGCTTTTTCAACCCCCAATTTGTATTAAACACATGGAAAAAGATATGTTTTTGAGGGGTAACGATTTTTATTGCATTTCAAACTTACATTTTGTACTACACATTTTCCATTGCTATCATTTATTTCGATTTAGTTATTGTATATCGTCTGTTTAATTAAATTATATATATTTTATTGACCCTTGATTGGACATTCCGTTATTTTGGACTGCTATAGTTTGCTGTTTGGGTTACCCAAGAGGAGTATGGCCTTCGTTGAGTCAGGTTTCCTCAAAAAAGCAAAGGATGTACATCTCCTAACTGTGCCTGTTTTAGCTTTATTATTGAGTTCACTCTTGGAGTGCAACACTATGCCCCATGGCTCCCATCCCCAACCAAACACTATGCCCCATGGTCCCCTCACCCCCAACCAAACACTATGCCCCATGGCTCCCATCCCCAACCAAACACTATGCCCCATGGCCCCCTCACCCCCAACCAAACACTATGCCCCATGGCCCCTTCACCCCCAACCAAACACTATGCCCCATGGGCCCCTCACCCCCAACCAAACACTATGCCCCATGGCTCCCACCCCAACCAAACACTATGCCCCATGGCCCTCACCCCCCAAGCAAACACTATGCCCCCTGTCCCTCACCCCCCAAGCAAACACTATGCCCCCTGTCCCTCACCCCCAATCAAACACTATGCCCCATGGCCCCCTCACCCCCAACCAAACACTATGCCCCATGGCCCCCTCACCCCCAACCAAACACTATGCCCCATGGCCCCCTCACCCCCAACCAAACACTATGCCCCCTGTCCCTCACTGCCAACCAAACACTATGCCCCATGGCCCCCTCACACCCAACCAAACACTATGCCCCATGGCCCCCTCACCCCCCTAACCCCCAACCAAACACTATGCCCCATGGCTCCCACCTCCAACCAAACACTATGCCCCCTGTCCCTCATCCCCCAAGCAAACACTATGCCCCCTGTCTCTCACCGCCAACCAAACACTATGCCCCATGGCCCCCACCCCCAACCAAACACTATGCCCCCTGTCCCTCACCGCCAACCAAACACTATGCCCCATGGCTCCCAACCCCAAACAAACACTATGCCCCATGGCCCCCTCACCCCCAACCAAACACTATGCCCCATG
The DNA here is from genome assembly GCF_040938575.1 of Ambystoma mexicanum. Lineage (NCBI taxonomy): Eukaryota > Metazoa > Chordata > Amphibia > Caudata > Ambystomatidae > Ambystoma > Ambystoma mexicanum. The sequence goes on along the minus strand of NC_090930.1, from coordinate 1,017,849,485 downwards.
GCTCCCACCCCACCCAAACACTATGCCCCATGGCTCCCAACCCCAAACAAACACTATGCCCCGTGGCCCCCTCACCCCCAACCAAACACTATGCCCCATGGCCCCCTCACCCCCAACCAAACACTATGCCCCATGGCCCCCTCACCCCCAACCCAACACTATGCCCCATGGCCCCCTCACCCCCCTAACCCCCAACCAAACACTATGCCCCATGGCTCCCACCTCCAACCAAACACTATGCCCCCTGTCCCTCACCCCCCAAGCAAACACTATGCCCCCTGTCTCTCACCGCCAACCAAACACTATGCCCCATGGCCCCCTCACCCCCAACCAAACACTATGCCCCATGGCCCCCACCCCCAACCAAACACTATGCCCCCTGTCCCTCACCGCCAACCAAACACTATGCCCCATGGCTCCCAAACCCAAACAAACACTATGCCCCATGGCCCCCACCCCCAACCAAACACTATGCCCCCTGTCCCTCACCGCCAACCAAACACTATGCCCCATGGCTCCCAACCCCAAACAAACACTATGCCCCATGGCCCCCTCAACCCCCTAACCCCCAACCAAACACTATGCCCCATGGCTCCCACCTCCAACCAAACACTATGCCCCCTGTCCCTCACCCCCCAAGCAAACACTATGCCCCCTGTCTCTCACCCCCAACCAAACACTATGCCCCCTGTCCCTCACCGCCAACCAAACACTATGCCCCATGGCCCCCACCCCCAACCAAACACTATGCCCCCTGTCCCTCACCGCCAACCAAACACTATGCCCCATGGCTCCCAACCCCAAACAAACACTATGCCCCATGGCCCCCACCCCCAACCAAACACTATGCCCCCTGTCCCTCACCGCCAACCAAACGCTATGCCCCATGGCTCCCAACCCCAAACAAACACTATGCCCCATGGCCCCCTCACCCCCAACCAAACACTATGCCCCATGGCTCCCACCCCCAACCAAACACTATGCCCCCTGTCCCTCACCCCCCAAGCAAACACTATGCCCCCTGTCCCTCACCCCCCAAGCAAACACTATGCCCCCTGTCCCTCACCCCCAACCAAACACTATGCCCCATGGCCCCCTCACCCCCAACCAAACACTATGCCCCCTGTCCCTCACTGCCAACCAAACACTATGCCCCATGGCCCCCTCACCCCCAACCAAACACTATGCCCCATGGCCCCCTCACCCCCCTAACCCCCAACCAAACACTATGCCCCATGGCCCCCTCACCCCCAACCAAACACTATGCCCCAAACACACTCAAGCATGCACCCATACAGACCTGAACCCCCCACCCCCCAAATCAACACACACACAAACATGCACCCATACAGACCCGAACCCCCCACCCCCCAAATCAACACACACACAAACATGCACCCATACAGACCCGAACCCCCCACCCCCAACTCAGCACACACACACACACTCAAGCATGCACCCATACAGACCCGAACCCCCCACCCCCCAAATCAACACACACACAAACATGCACCCATACAGACCCGAACCCCCCACCCCCAACTCAGCACACACTCATGCATGCACCCATACAGACCCGAACCCCCCACCCCCCCAACTCAGCACACACACAAACATGCACCCATACAGACCCAAATCCCCCACCCCCCCAAATCAGCAAACTCTCAAACAAGCACCCATACAGACCCGAACCCCCACCCCCCAACTCAGCACACACACAAACATGCACCCATACAGACCCCAACCCCCCACCCCCAACTCAGCACACACACACACACGCTCAAGCATGCACCCATACAGACCCGAACCCCCACCCCCCAACTCAGCACACACAGAAACATGCACCCATACAGACCCGAACCCCCCACCCCCCCCAACTCCAAACCCCCACCCCCAACTCAGCACACACACACTCAAGCATGCACCCATACAGACCCGAACCCCCCCCAACTCAGCACACACACACATGCACCCATACAGACCCGAACCCCCCAACCCCCCAAATCAGCAAACTCTCAAACAAGCACCCATACAGACCCGAACCCCCACCCCCCAACTCAGCACACAAAAAACATTCAAATCAAAACATTCATACACATCCGACACCCCCCGACCCCCGCATCTCAACATACACACAAAATACATTCAAATACAAACATTCACACCCCCCCACATCTCAACATACACACAAAATACATTCAAATACAAACATTCATACACATCCGACACACCCCCCCACCCCCGCATCTCAACATACACACAAAATACATTCAAACACAAACATTCATACACATCCGACACACACCCCCACCCCCGCATCTCAACATACACTCAAAATACATTCAAATACAAACATTCATACACATCCGACACACCCCCCCGCCCCCGCATCTCAACATACTCAAAATACATTCAAACACAAACATTCATACACATCCGACACACCCCCACACCCCCGCATCTCAACATACACTCAAAATACATTCAAACACAAACATTCATACACATCCGACACACCCCCCACCCCCGTATCTCAACATACACTCAAAATACATTCAAACACAAACATTCATACACATCCGACACACCCCCCCACCCCCGCATCTCAACATATACACAAAATACATTCAAACACAAACATTCATACACACAAACATAAAGCAAAACAAACCCGACACACAAACACAAACAGACCACTTGCCGGAGACGTGCTGGAAGGCAGGCAGGCAGGTAAGCTGGAAGTCGCTGGAATCGCACTACGGCTGGCATGGTCCAAGGCTGAAATGCCTTCCGGCATCAAGCCTTATGGGGGTCGCCAGCCGTAGTGCTGGCCCTCCATTGGTGCAGCACACACGCATTACGTGGCTCGTAGGAGCGACGTGATGCGTGTGTGTGCTGAGCCAATGAGGGCCAGTGTTTTCACCGGCCCGGAAGACAACAAAGACTTTCCTAATGGAGGGCGGCCAGGAAAGTGTTTGTGCCTCGCGGGCCGGTCAAAAGGGCATGGCGGGCCGCAACTGGCCTGCGGCCCGTATGTTGTGCACCCATGCGCTAAACTAATCAACGCAGTCAGGCCATTTCTCTCCAAAGAGAACTGCACAAACATAGCCAGAGCCATCACTGGCTCCAGGCTAGACTACTGCAATGTACTCTTTCTAGGAACCAGATTAACAAGGGGGTCCTGGGAGTCCCTCTGCCAGACATTAGTCCTGGTTACGAGAGACTTACCCGGAGTCTTTAGTTCACTATCTGTCACAGAGAAGAAATATCCCAAACATATCAGTCTTTGTCCTGCCCTGGGGCAGTCCAGCACCGAAATGCTTGGCAATTCTCCTCTGAACAAGAGTACCAACAGAAACCCCAGACACGTGTTTCAGTCTGGTTGGACCTCATCAGTAGGGTGGATCTGTGCCTCTCTAACAATAGTGAGCAAGGGGTCCTCGTCTAGATTCCCCATGTAACTTAGGGTGAGACCCAAAGTTACTTAAATATGCAGAGATTAACAAGGGGGTCCTGGGAGTCCCTCTGCCAGACATTAGTCCTGGTTACGAGAGACTTACCCAGAGTCTTTAGCTCACTATCTTTCACAGAGAAGAAATATCCCAAACATATCAGTCTTTGTCCTGCCCTGGGGCAGTCCAGCACCGAAATGCTAGGCAATTCTCCTCTGAACAAGAGTACCAACAGAAACCCCAGACATGTGTTTCGGTCTGGTTGGACCTCATCAGTAGGGTGGATCTGTGTCTCTCTAACAATAGTGAGCAAGGGGTCCACGTCTGGATTCCCCCAGTAACTTAGGGTGAGACCCAAAGTTACTTAAATATGCAGATTAACAAGGGGGTCCTGGGAGTCCCTCTGCCAGACATTAGTCCTGGTTACGAGAGACTTACCCAGAGTCTTTAGCTCACTATCTTTCACAGAGAAGAAATATCCCAAACATATCAGTCTTTGTCCTGCCCTGGGGCAGTCCAGCACCGAAATGCTAGGCAATTCTCCTCTGAACAAGAGTACCAACAGAAACCCCAGACACGTGTTTCGGTCTGGTTGGACCTCATCAGTAGGGTGGATCTGTGCCTCTCTAACAATAGTGAGCAAGGGGTCCACGTCTGGATTCCCCTAGTAACTTAGGGTGAGACCCAAAATTACTTAAATATGCAGATTAACAAGGGGGTCCTGGGAGTCCCTCTGCCAGACATTAGTCCTGGTTACGAGAGACGTACCCAGAGTCTTTAGCTCACTATCTTTCAGAGAAGAAATATCCCAAACATATCAGTCTTTGTCCTGCCCTAGGGCAGTCCAGCACCGAAATGCTAGGCAATTCTCCTCTGAACAAGAGTACCAACAGAAACCCCAGACACGTGTTTCGGTCTGGTTGGACCTCATCAGTAGGGTGGATCTGTGCCTCTCTAACAATAGTGAGCAAGGGGTCCACGTCTGGATTCCCCTAGTAATTTAGGGTGAGACCCAAAGTTACTTAAATATGCAGATTATCAAGGGGGTCCTGGGAGTCCCTCTGCCAGACATTAGTCCTGGTTACGAGAGACTTACCCAGAGTCTTTAGCTCACTATCTTTCACAGAGAAGAAATATCCCAAACATATCAGTCTTTGTCCTGCCCTGGGGCAGTCCAGCACCGAAATGCTAGGCAATTCTCCTCTGAACAAGAGTACCAACAGAAACCCCAGACACGTGTTTCGGTCTGGTTGGACCTCATCAGTAGGGTGGATCTGTGCCTCTCTAACAATAGTGAGCAAGGGGTCCACGTCTGGATTCCCCTAGTAACTTAGGGTGAGACCCAAAGTTACTTAAATATGCAGATTAGCAAGGGGGTTCTGGGGGTCCCTCTGCCAGACATTAGTCCTGGTTACGAGAGACTTACCCAGAGTCTTTAGCTCACTATCTTTCACAGAGAAGAAATATCCCAAACATATCAGTCTTTGTCCTGCCCTGGGGCAGTCCAGCACCAAAATGCTAGGCAATTCTCCTCTAGGAATCCAGACGTGGACCCCTTGCTCACTATTCTTAGAGAGGCACAGATCCACCCTACTGATGAGGTCCAACCAGACCGAAACACCTGTCTGTGGTTTCTGTTGGTACTCTTGTTCAGAGGAGAATTGCCTAGCATTTCGGTGCTGGACTGCCGCAGGGCAGGACAAAGACTGATATGTTTGGGATATTTCTTCTCTGTGAAAGATAGTGAGCTAAAGACTCTGGGTAAGTCTCTCGTAACCAGGACTAATGTCTGGCAGAGGGACTCCCAGGACCCCCCTTGTTAATTTGCATATTTAAGTAACTTTGGGTCTTACCCTAAGTTACTAGGGGAATCCAGATGTGGACCCCTTGCTCACTATTCTTAGAGAGGCACAGATCCACCCTACTGATGAGGTCCAACCAGACCGAAACACGTGTCTGGGGTTTCTGTTGGTACTCTTGTTCAGAGGAGAATTGCCTAGCATTTCGGTGCTGGACTGCCGCAGGGCAGGACAAAGACTGATATGTTTGGGATATTTCTTCTCTGTGAAAGATAGTGAGCTAAAGACTCTGGGTAAGTCTCTCGTAACCAGGACTAATGTCTGGCAGAGGGACTCCCAGGACCCCCCTTGTTAATTTGCATATTTAAGTAACTTTGGGTCTTACCCTAAGTTACTAGGGGAATCCAGACGTGGACCCCTTGCTCACTATTCTTAGAGAGGCACAGATCCACCCTACTGATGAGGTCCAACCAGACCGAAACACGTGTCTGGGGTTTCTGTTGGTACTCTTGTTCAGAGGAGAATTGCCTAGCATTTCGGTGCTGGACTGCCGCAGGGCAGGACAAAGACTGATATGTTTGGGATATTTCTTCTCTGTGAAAGATAGTGAGCTAAAGACTCTGGGTAAGTCTCTCGTAACCAGGACTAATGTCTGGCAGAGGGACTCCCAGGACCCCCCTTGTTAATTTACTCTTTCTAGGAACCTCCAACAAAAATCTGGAAAGGCTACAAGTCATACAGAAAAGGGCTCTCCGTGCAGCCCAAGGCATTGCTAAAAGAGAACACATCTCGGAGGCTAGAAAACTAGCCCACTGGCTCCCAATTAAGGAAAGAATCGTCTTCAAAGCTCTTACACTGACCCACAAGTGCATTCACCTCACTGCTCCCGTTTACCTCTCGGAAAGGATCCACCCTGTCTCCTCCACAAGGCCAACCAGATCACCATACACCAACATGCTCTATGTGCCACTAGTAAAAAGAGCCAGAGCGGGTGGTTCCAGCTTCCCATATCTTGCACCCACACACTGGAATGCCCTACCTCCCACTATCCGAGGTGAGGCCTCCCTCATCGCCTTCCGTAAAACTATGAAAACCATCCTCTTCACATAAGGTCCCTCGCATCAGCATGAATACTATACATATGACCCACTGCATAAGCTGTAATGTAATGACCAATTGCATAAGCTGTAAGTATTGTAATATGTCTGTAATATTTATAATGTACCAACGACTGTTACCATTCCTGTACCTCTGTAACTAAGCTCTCACAAGTAACAGCGCCTCAATGCCCTTGGGCTGCTTGCGCGCTATATAAATTTAAATACATAAATAAAACAGACAGAGGCAGGACGCCGTGGTGCACGACCTGCAACACAACGCATTTCGCGCTACACTGAGCTCTTGATCACGTATATATATGTGAAGGTGTTCTTGTTCATACTGCCGCAATGTAGAGGAAGAAATAACACATTGCATGTTGTTATGTAAGATTAGGCAGAAGACTCTTTTCCCACTATTCAGACGTCAGACGGGTATTGGGGCAATTAAATTTGCTATTGGTTCCAGGCATGGCTGTTTCCTCAGTACTGCAAAGATACCGCTATATTGTGCTGCATTGTGGTATCGCAACATATCTAGGACATCGATTCTGTAACAAATATTTGAAATGGTTTAAAACTGTTTTCTTTTCCATGTGATGTATGGTACCTGTGTTCATTTTGATCTCATGTTAGCCTTTTTACCTGTATTTTTGCTTACTTTTGATGTACTTTTAAGGCTTGTGCCGAATAAAGTTTTATGATGATAATGATGAAAAGAGAAATGAATGGCTTGGAAGTGGTCCTGGTTTAAATCAAAGCAGGGCTTGGTGAAGCAAGCACAGTACACAATGCACAGAATGGTGCCTTCAATGAAAGAAGCTTTTTTTGGTAACAAAACCTGTTTTTGGGCTTCATCGCTAATAGCGTTACCGCCACCCGGTCTGGCGCTATTAGCGCCAGATCAAGGGCTGGGCGGTAATGGGAATTCCTCATTCTCCATTGGGTCAATTGGACCCAATGAGGCATTGTCAGTGCAATCAGAATGCGCTAATAGCGCCGCGCTAATTGTGCCCGAAAAAGGGGGGTTAAGTTGGTGTATTTACCCCCAGTTTATAGCCAGGCCTGTGATTGGGCGGACCCTTAAATGCAGCAGTAATAGCGTTACTGACACATTTAAGGGCCACTGCCCAACTCGGGATGAGGCCCTCTGACTTTAAGTAGCCTTAACCTGTTTTCTCATTCCTCAAATAAATCTGTCTTTTTGTTTCTTTTTTGCTACAGTTGAGTATGACAAGGAGTTTTCGCCACTACATCGGCATCACAAAGAATTCAAGTTTAATCTCTCGCAGATTCCAGACGGGGAGGCAGTGACAGCGGCGGAGTTTCGCATCTACAAGGACTGCGTTGCCGGAACATTTGAAAACCAAACATTCACTATTGCTGTTTATCAAGTTATAAAGGAGAACCTAAACAGGTAGCAATCTTTCAGTCTCTTGCTTCAATTGCTAATGAGATGTCTTGCGTTTACTTGGGAAGTTTAGCATGTGTGAGCCAGGAAAGCCTTGTGGCGACTCAGAAAGTATCCCATTGGTGATAAGTGGAGATTGCTGCCTGGCTGTGACCTCAAGAGGTTTAGGGTTATATGATCTAAAACATTTGGTCGAAGGAGAATTCATTGAATTTCAATTTTTTGGCAGTTTGATTTTGCTGAATATATATATATATATATATATATATATATATACATATATATATATATATATATATTCGGGGAAAGACCCCCTGCTGGCCCCCCTTTAACCCTCTTACATTATTTCCCTAAACCCACCCCCACATATATATACAGCAAAATGTGTCCCAAAAACTGCAACCAATTCTCCTTAGACCAAATATGCTGCGCAGTAATCTGCCGATCCCACATCAAGGTACTCTACCACGTGCAGAAACCATGGTTCCTGGCAGGCAATAAACCCTACCTAGTACACATTGCTCGGTGGTGTCTACAGGTTTAAATTTCCGGCCGATAGAGATTATCATTCAGAACCCGAATGGTGTGGGGCCCATTTCCATGACCCTGTGCCCGATAAGTGACCCTGTGCCCCAATAAGTGGAGCATGTCTCCTCCCGCCCCGACGATGGGATTCCTTTAGGGAGGCATCATATGGATGGGACTTTGTTAGGCCACTGCCAGATGACATCGATATCTGACAGAGATCATCGAAGCCCACTGGGATCAATGGGAGAACGCCCAGAGAACGGGGCAGAGGGGCCACTACAATGGAGTTTAGGTTTGGTAGACAGCCCCCTTCCACTCTTTAGGGAATGCTTGATGGCATCCACTAAACCCCTGGGCAGAAATCGCAGTCCAGAGTTCAAAACGGGTTAGTTTACCAGCTGTCGGTACAGAGGGATAACAGCTCGGTTTGATAAAAAGGGATTAGCACTGAGTGCCAAGAAAATCTAGTGCCAAGAAGAAAGAACTTCCATCCACCTAGATGTCTTGAAGTTGTGAAATAATTTTTTAGTTTGAGAAAATTGTACATTTGTGAAGATGTTGCTTTTTGTTCTCTTTGGTCACATGCTGTGGGGCAACTGGGAATGTCTACTTTAAGTATCTTAGATGTTATACCAGTTGGGTTTAACGACACATTGATCCATGTGTTCCACTAGATCCATGAAAGAGAATGCAAGACCATTAACAATTTCAATATTCTGATCAATACTGGTGATCTCTGGACTTAAGGGATCCATTTTGTGCACTTCCAGGACTGTTTTGCCTGCCATTGTTGATGCTATTTTGATATTGTCATATGTTTAACAATCTGCCATTTTTAAACCTCAATTTTACCTTTTATAATTTAGCTATTAGCCCTTCTGAAAATGTAATGTTTCCTCTCGTACATTTGTTTTCACTTTTTTTAGGTGATTACCCTACAAATCTGTTAATAGTTGTTTTTTTATAGATATTCATGTTTAGGTCTGATGTAGGCTGGAAAGAAAATGCATTATGTTATCATTCAAAAAAGAAAAGACCGTAATACCCAAAACAAGCACATATAGGATACATTGTATTTTTGTAATTGAACACTCCTTGCTGCAGACTTGTAGGCTATGACACCAAATGACAAGACACATATACAGTACAAGGCCGCCGGAAATTGTACATAACAAAATAAAACATAACAGCTGCATTAGGAGCAGAGTTTCAAACTTAATTGCTGAAGAAAACACAGCTCTAGGACTTGATGAATAATGGAAATGATCCCAAGAAAAGATGGCACTGAAGTGTGACTCCGGCAATCACCCCCACTTTCAGGGGCAGACAGGGTCAATAATGGCCCATCAGCGTGAGCCTAAGGTAGGCACGAGCCAAGCAAAGGCTCAGGGTAGTCACGGGCACTATCTACCCCTGAACGCTGATGAGATTGCCACTCGCTCCCGCAGTGCCATCCGGGGGTTGCAAATACCTTTAAGTTTTAAGTATTTTCTTAGGGAAACGGCTCCACTAATATTGTGCATTTCCAATTTCCCTGAAAAAACTAAAAAAACATGACGGCCGACATCAAAACATTTAAGGGTATCCAACTTTCCAGAAGGCCTGCTGTTACTGGTTCATGTGGTGTATAGTATCTTTGCGTGCAGTAGAACCAGGGCTGTGCTAGTATGCTGTTGTTAAATAGACTTTCTTTTGAAAGTCTGCAGTTTGGTAGAACACTTTTGGTCGATTCAACCAAAAGCATATACATTTGTATAGGTGTATGGGGGTAAAGGGGTAGGGGTGTAGTAGTAGTAAAGTCATGTATCAAGCTCAACAATGCCGGAAACCTGTTTCAAGGCTCTGTACATTGAACGATTCACACAATTATACATTACAATAATAAATACATATACTTGATAAATCTAAACCACACACTCCAGAAGGGCAATAACAAACATGTACTAATACTTACAACCCTAAAACTTCAGGAAACCCTAATTTAATGCCAGAATTATTTCAGGGTACTCGTAGTAGGTGCACATGTTTTACACAACATTTGAACTTCTCAGGGGAAGGGCAATCCCTGATATATAAGGGCCGCCTATTCCACAAATGACATCCTAGCACCTTCCAAGACTTTCCCCCTAGGCACGATCTCTGGCATTTATCCACAGAGAGCAACGTCAGAGTTGTAGACCTAAGTGTTCGCTTATAGACAGGAAAGTTAATGATATCTGTCAGATAATTTGGAGCAAGCGATGTAGGATTTTCAAAGTTTGGAACATAGCTCTTGCATAAATTTGATCCTCAACCAGCATCCAGCCCAATGTGTCTCGAGCTTAGGACACACGCCCATCCTTCCTTATCAGCAAAATCACCCTAACTGCTCTAGTTTGGACTGCTTGAAGCTTATCTATGCATTTCTTGGTAATTCCCACATAAAGTGACGTGCATTATTGAATTCTCGAAAGAACTAGTGCCTGCACAAAAGTTGTGTGTTTTTTTTCTTCTAGCACATGACTAGATCTACTATGATTATATAGATGAAAATTCACCTGAGGGGAGAACGCGGGACAGCTTTCAAATTTCCTAACAGAATTCACAGGTGTTGAGGTGGGGGTGGTGGACGTAGGGTTGGCAGGGGGGACATGCGAGGATCCCTAATAACGAAAAAAGGTTGAACTCAGGTCAAACAAAACTAGTCGACGAGACTACGGACTTTGAAGTCTGTGTAGCAATATTGCAATGAATTTGGTAGTCCTCGACAATATCTAGGACATGGGATTATAGATTCCCCCATTCTCAATGGCATCAAACAGCAGACTCTGTAGTATACCGATACTCTATCTCATTTACACCTAACATCACCCTGGCTATTGCAGAGCACAGTGAATGCCAGAAATATTTTCAGCCATTAAGGGGATGAGGACTACCCCAACAACATGCATTCACCCCTGATTGGAACCGGGTTAATTAACTGCACAGTCTATAATATTCCCAAAAAGTGTAGACAGTATGTTACATTATATTAGCAAGGCATGGCTACATTAAATTGCTTTATAACCAAAAGTTTATTTTTTTATTTATTGTTTCTTCACATATCAAAAAATAATTCACATTTCATATGAAAAATAGGTCTCTTATCTGAGCTGGACCACTATCAATGCCCTAAAGATAGGGAAGGTGGTAATCAAAGGTTGCACAAATACAAGAAGCAAAAATGCCAACCGTCAATAATAAATGATAATTACATGGAAGAATCAGAACAATGCAATAAAAAGACAAGCCATAATAATCCATAAAGGCACATGCAAATTTACAAGTTGCAATCCAAGTACAAACATGTCATTGGAGTTTCCCTGCAGCTTGTATACTCTTAATGGGAGAATAGTGACAACCTTTTTCAACAGGCAATTATTTATCACAATAGCCTGCTAGCTTCAACATGCAGTTTTACTTATTCTTTCACCTCACCTTCATCAGGACCACATAAACGTTTTGATGGACACTCCCAGCTGTAAACAATTCTACTGGTACACCAGACTCGTCTTATTTGCCCTGTCACAATCAATTGGAGCGAGGATTTCACTTAGTGCTACTTACAACACACTCTATTCCTTGGTAAATTCAAAACTATGCTCTAACCTAAAATTCGAATTATTTAGATTGTCAAATGATAATGAATTTGAAAAACGTTCTGATTTATGTTAATGGTCCCCCTCTATAACGCAATGGGACTGGCAATTTAAAAGTAGAACCTGATTATAAACGATTGCTAGTATGTGGACTCAAGAAAGGAAAAAGTCCAACTATGTTGATATGACTTTACCAAATATTTGGTCTATCTTAAGTCTTGTTGAAGAAATGCACAAGCCCCAGGGAATGCATGGTTCCATTGTAAATATTTTCACTTCCTGTAAGCATACTCTGTCATTAGTTCGTCCATCAATTCCTTTATCACCAGCCGGCAACATAGTGAAATTATTCATGCAGCAGATCCTTGGTCAACAAAAACATCTGAATTACTGCTTTATAGAGATCCAAGAATATAGAGGCACGTTCTCTAACTTACAAAGTGTGCATTTACCTCTGTCACATCATTGTTTAATGTGGAGAGGGGACTTCTGTCTCCTGTCACTTGCTTGATACCACAAACGATCAATTAAAACCCGTGTTTCCTCATTAGGAAGCTGCTAGTAAACATTGTACAGAAAAATTATTATATATTTGGAAGAATTGATTATTAATTCATGCCTACCTTCTTCATAATGTGTCCCCTTATTTCACCTGTGTTCCACACTGTTGCATTTACCTACAACTTCTTTATTCTGTATGGATCTGCACCCTATGCTTTTTGCTTTATGTGTTCTGTGCTATTTCTTATGAAAATTATGTTAAGCCAATTCTGAAGTAACCTGTGCTACTGTGCGATGACATCAGCACTTTCCAGTGCAATGTGCGGCCATTTTGGTGCAATGTCATGACAGCCAAATTACATCACACTGTGTGCAGCCATTGCGTTGCAGTCAGATCTATAGAGTTTGTGAATAGAGGATTCGGCAGGACAAATCACATTTTCGTGCAATCAGAACATTCCATTCCTGTATTGTATAGGACCCTTAGGATTTCATCCTGATTTTGTTCTGCATTATGAAGAAGTAATGTATTCCCCATCACAGGTGCAAGAACGTTGGTGTTAAAATATCTGTCTGCCAATCATAAGGTCAGCTTCAACCTGGTCAAATCTTACAGTGAAAAAGACCCATGAAACAAACCATCTTTTCACGCAATTAAGTCATTGCATTCCTACATTGTACATGGGCATTTCGATTTAATCCAATTGTGTCCCATATTGTTATAAAAGAATGATGTGTCCACCATCACAAGTACAAGAATGTTGGTACCGGGCTATGCTTTCACCATCAAGTAGAAACTGCCCATCCATCTTTACCATCATAGATGTATTTTCTTTTTATCTTTAACAGCTGTGAGTCAAATAACCAGCTTCTCTGGTGTCATTAATGTGAAATCGTCTATTTTAAATTAGGTTTCCAGGAGTGCTATCGCCTTAATCTTATTCTTAAAGTAATTAAGGCTGGGCATTTTATTGTTGAAACAGATGATTGGATACTGGCTAACCAACAAATAGTTTGTCAATAAATGTGTGTAATGAATAATCTGCCACTCTGGTATACTGGTAAAACAGTGAGCAAGTGAACAAAAGAATCAGAGAGCACTAATCCAGACTAAGGACTGCCAATTTAAGGGCTCCATTAGTAGTTTGATCACGATAAAACAGATATTGACTCACTCGTCATATGTGTGAAGGATTTCTCTATGCCTTAGAGCAAAGAGGAATATTACACCTACAGTCTGATATTATTGGCCTGAATGAGACGGTCGAATGGGCAATATTGCTTTAATTTAATTGTGCCACATATGAAAACAGGCTAGACTGTTATCAACCTATCTCTCAACCGGGTATCAAACAACTCCTATTTTGTAGTTCTTACCCATTCTAAGTACTATCAAGGGCATCACCAAAGTACATTTTTCATGTGACTACCACCAAAATGTCAGTTTTAACAACAGGCCACCTGGCTCCAGGGGTCACTGCTGAAAAATAAGAAGAATTTAGGAGACCATGCTTCCCAGTTTTTGCATGTTTTTTCAATTCTTTTGTTCTTGTTCACTTTTTCTTCTGATTGAATGAGATAATTCGGAGGGGTCTATTAACTAGCCACTGCACCTGGATTGGTACCTGGGATTTTGAGGGTAAGACACACGAAACATGCAAAAGCAACAATGGTTAGATCTGTGGTCACACTCTGCCTGGGTACGTCCTCGCTCTACTTCAGAAAATGTTTATGCTCAGATAAAGCCATTCTCTGAACCTCCTATGGATAAATAATTATTCAAACAGATCGCTTCTATATTGGTAAAACTCAGAACTGTCAATTAAAGATTTGACTAATTGACCAGATCCTTCCTCGAGTGCTGAGGGCATTTAAAGGCAATACATACATGATGGAAATGAAGAAGACAATCAGGGAAGGAAAGCCAATGAAGAGCATCAATAGAAGAAGATATGGGAACGTGAAAGGAGCCAAAATAGATGACGAGTAGCAGATTTCAAAATTAAGTGAAGTGGAGCGCGAGAAGGAGAGGCAGCAGGGTCAAGGCAGGGAAAAAACAGCGTGAGAACAAGAGTCTTAGTAACGGAAACATTAAAATGGATTTAACCAATATTTGCACCTGGGGAACAGCTATCAGCCAATCAGGTGGCTGGAACAGCAGGCAAAAATAGACATTCTCAATCTGCTTCTTCTTGCCAGCCGAGACCCATCCCCGGGTGGTGCCATTATAAAACAATGTAATGTGGGGAGGAAACAGGGAGCGTCTCCCTGTTGCCTCCCCACCCCCAAAATTCTCTGATTCCCCTTCCTCAACCTGTCCCACCCTCCCCATTTAACTGCTGGACCTGAGCTTTGTGCTCCATCCCGGTGCTCCTCCCGTCGCCCGGCTGCCGCCGTAGATATTTAAAAGGGGCTTACTTCCTTTTCCTTACGGCGGTGACACTCTTTTTTGTTTTTCCCTTGGCAGATTTTTCAGCGCAAGCAGTGAATCTCCCGAGGGACTAAAAAAAACATTTGCGCGCCACGGTACGAATGTTTTGATGATCGTGGCGGTGGACGGACATGGCCGGTAATGGCCCACAGCCTGAGCTGGCTAGCGCTCCGTTACCAGCCATGTCCGCCCCCCCAGCTGCAGTCGTGAAAGACATATTTTTACATTTAGTGGTAAATAACAAGAACAATCAATATAGGATATATGATTAATAAAAGAAAGTGAGGAATAAAACATGCCAACACTGCAGAAAAAACATAGGGGGAGAACACTAAAAAGGAAATGAAAAGAAGGGGAAGACTATCATCAGAGGACAGGGCGAGAAAGAAAAGCATTTAAGCCTCTTATGAGATATGAATTAAGACGAAGAGAGTGAGTGAGCATCGATTGATTGATAGCAGAGAGACACTCCTAAAAAGAGGTGTGAAGTTGATCAGGAAAGGATGAAAGAAGCCTGGAGATATGACTGTACTTGATTTTGAGAAAGAAAGGTGCTGCTCTGGGGGCTTGTCTGAGGCCTCGTCTGGGGCATTGCTCCACCAGCTCTTCATCAGGGGCCCAGCCAGCCTGACTGCTTAGGCCCAAGCTGCAGCCACCATCTGGGGAAGAGGGTAGCAAGAAGTGAGCTTAAAGACTATGGCCCTCATTACGACCCAGGCGGTAAGAGGTTTACGCCGGCGTAAACTTCACCGACCCTTACCGCCTGAGTACGAGTTCCCTCAGCGCCATGGCGGATTTAACACCTGCTTTTAGCAGGTGTTAAAATCCATGGCGCTAAGGGACCTCGTTGTTAATTACGCCACCGTAATTTACGGTGGCGTAATTAACGCCTTCCCCACTCCCATTATGCCCTATGGGGCAAAAATGGGAATGGGGAAGGGTAAATGGGGATTGGGGACTTACCGCCCCGCCAAGGTCGGAATGGGGCGGTAAGTCCGCCAACCACTATGGCGGAGTTGGCAGCTTAGCGCCATGGACCATGGTGCTAATAGCACCATGGTTCTCCGCCAAGGTCGTAATGAGGGCCTATATGTGTTGAATAGATCAAGAGAGGGGTACGTGATTCGCTGTGGCTCTGCGGCTTATCGTGCGGAGGCTGGGCCTAAGTTCAGGGGAGCAGAGAATAATGAAGTGAACACCCGCAGGGTTCCTCTGGCATCACCTCGCATTCCCAGCAATGCGTGGTGCTTCCCAGGCAGACACTAAGCACTGCAGAGCCCGGAGTGGAAGAGGTGGAGGCCACACCCAGTGTTATTTTATGGCATGTGCATTAATGTTGACCAAATCCTGTTTTTTCCTACAGTCTGCAGCTGCATAGTTTAAGTCGTATCTGGCAGTTTTGTTGCAGCCAAGGTTTCCTGCTTTACCCCTCAATCGGGAACTTGTAACTGTGATACTTTTTGTTCGATACATATTAGTAGTATGCGGTGCATGTACGTTACTATGCTGTCACTGCAGTGGAGAACAAGGGGTCGAAGTGGGCAGGAACTAGCGGGTATGACATTCCTCTACATTTCAGAAACATCCACCATTGTTCCCTAACTTTTCATGATGCAAGGCAATGTTCGTGGATGCCAGAGAAAGGCACCTTTGAATCAGGGTCTGATAAGACTCTAGTGTCACATCTTGCTGAGTTATTCCCGAGACGCCACATCAACCGCACTATGTTATGTTATGTTAAAGGTTTGTATACCATGCACTGTTGCCCCCTGCTTGGCCCCTTGGTGCTCTGGCAGATCTGCAAAGCAGGGGGTATGCGGCGGGTAAGTTAGTAGGACTGAGCGGGACAAAAGAGAAAGAGCGATGTGATGTGCTTTTGGCAGCTTCTGTTCGGTTTACACCTTTCTCTGAGCGTAGGTGTGTTTTGCAGTTGGTAGCCACCATGTGCTGTTGGGCGATGCTATGTGTAATTTGTTCCATTGTTGTGGTGTAGTGAAGTGCGTTCGGTTTGTTGTGCTGTAGAGGTATGGCTGTGTTTAGTTCAGAGTTCGAGAGGTATATGCAGAACGATGAGTTGTTTAGTAGGGTTATTTAGTGGCAGTACCCTATCCTACTCCCTCTGTTTTGACTGCTTGTGGCACATATCCCTTCCCCAGTCGAACACTCTGGTGTGCTACACTTAGCACTTCTCTGTTGTGTGCAGAGCTGTGGCTCCTCAACAGTGCTATTCAGTGGCAGCACCCTCTCCAACCCCTGTGTTCTGACCAATTGCCGGCCCTATCCCTCTTCCCCTAGCACACCCCGGTGTGCAGCATCCACCACCCCATGGGACCCTCGGGGGGACATGCTACCTGTGCCCTGTGGTCCATCAGTTCCAAGTTCTGGCCACCTCTCTCTTCCCTTTTTCAGCTAAGGCCCTCTATCAGCCCTCCATCTGCGCTTAACTTCTGCAATTAAGCATGATTAATGTGAAACTGCCGCAGGGACAGGTGTGTGTAGAGATATTGGGTGGGTGGCTACAGTCCTGGGCATGCCCCTTAAGAGGTGTGACTGGAGAGGGGAGGGTGCACATAGCTGCATGCAGTGGGGCGGCAATGACTGAAAGCAATGGTGATCGTTTAAGGTCCATGTTTTATACTATTTCTTTCAGTGTTGATGGCACAGTTGTTATACACATTGTTAGGGGGAGAGAGTGGAGGAAATTCAGAACCCAGATATGGGGCTTGAATGTGGAGGGGTGTTATGGGATCAGTGGTGAGCTGGGTAGAGGAGGTCAGGGCAGAGGGGAACATAGTTCCACTACTTTGTTGTACACTTCGAACCCCGTGGACAGCAGCTTTCCGCCAATGTGAACTGTACAGGCAAGATGAGTTGATCCACGTGTGCCCTCACAACCTTCTACTCAACCCTGTGCTCTTTGGACACAGAGGAGCTGCTGTAGAGCACGTGCTGCAGCGACTCAGTCACTGCCATGTTTGCTCCTCTTCTCCCACACGCACGGGACACCGAGGAGAAGCGTAGCTAAGCTCTGTAAAGAAAGGGACCCAACAATGGCTGCAGCTCAGCTGCACCCTCGAGCGGTATGCGACTGAAGTGAAGCAAAATCGCTCAGCGATGCCTGTCAGTGTGGCAGAGGTTCTGCCAAGTGCAATTGCTGCCTGGCAGACCTCTCGCATAATGTGCAAGCAGTGCACCTCTGCTGAGTGGGAGCCCTAAGGCAGGCGTGCAGTGGAAGGACGCCGGGCAGTGGAGTACTTACTCATTCCCTCATTGGTAGCCCGACACTCTGAGGTTGAAGTGACCGTGTGACGGGAGTGTGATAAAGAAATGGGAGCAATAACACTTTATATACAGGAGGAACAATGCTCTTTTGATCACAAAAGAACATACAATAAATAAGAAATCAGATTTTTCAAGGGAAACTGTGAGCTTCTTACAATGGGGTGAATTTGAGCGACATTCTGGCCAGGATTGTGTAGGGGAGTAAATGGAAAAGCCACCAGGGGAAATACATAAGTAGGCATACATAGATTAAGGACAAACAACATTAGATATTTCTAAGTGCAGTTAGGCGAAACAGCCAGCTGTGCTTGAGATGTGACCATGTTGGGTGAAGTGCTAGAGTGGAGGCAGACGAAGTGAAAAACAGAGGCAGGTTAGAGGCTAGGGAATAATATTAGCTAGCAAGCAGATGAGAGGTAGGTTAAGCGGGTAACTCGGAGGTGAGGAGTCAGGCTTTTAATTTGCTTTTGAAGAAATCGGTGTGGACTGTTTCTCAGATGTCTGATGGAAGATAATTCCATGCAAGTGGAGCAAGAAGAGAGGAAGAGCAGGAGCAAGACGGAGCACAGGGAGGGCAAGGAGCCACGAGGGTAGTCAAGGAGGCAGAGCGGAGATTACGAGAAGGCTTGGAGAGTTGGATAGAGTGGGCCAGATACAGTGGTGCCTAACCGTGGATATATTTGTGAACCAGGAGAAGAAATTTAAACCTGACCCTATACTGCAGCCAATGTTTATGGATCCTATCACTTCTGAATTTCAAATCCTTACATAAACAAGTGTGCCTAGCTAGGCACCAGATGGGAACTCATGGCTATTCCTGTCTTGCATTTATAAGAATTCTTGAAATTAAAAACAAAACTCTCCGTCGAGAAAATCCCCAATGACAATACAACCACCTCATGATCTGCATCAACAATGTCAGTTTGACACAAAAGATCTCTAACTGCAAATGTACACTCACCACGTGGGATGCTGGAATACGAGCGCTCGTCACATCCATAGTGTCCAAGATCCACCCAGACCATTCTTGGCATAACTTGCATCACTAGTTGCCAAATATTGCAAAAAAGAAGTCAGTGTATTGACAAGTGGTTCTAAAAATAAAGGTATTGATCTGACTATCTAGGATTCTGGAGGACAACAAAGGTTCTTAGTTAAGCAATATATCAGTGGATTCACTGGCTGTTCTACAATCAGACCCATAGCATTAACTTCCGACACTGATCCTCCTTCCAATACCAGGTCTAACACTCCTTTAATCAGCTTTTTTGATAGATTCTGTAGGATCACGATCCATTACAACCAGTGCACCATCTTAGCAGGTTCCATAGCATTACTAGAATCTAGTACTTTCAATTAACCAATTGCTCATCAGGTGCCAGATTACATGACTTCACTTTAGTCATGCAATTTAGATGTGCCCCTTCACCCGGGACGGTCGAGCAAAAGGTGTCAAGTGCTTCTTTATGAACCACCGAATTAAACCCGGACAGCTTGAAGAACTCTCTTTACTGAGGAAGTTTAGAAGAAGTATCTGCTCTGGTCTGAAAAATCAATTTTTGGAAAAGAATTGCAAATCAACATGAGACTACCAACCATAGATCCAATTACACGGTGCAAACCATAAGTCCTTATTCAAGATATTTTGTGCACACTGAGTCAACTCAATTTGTGAGATACTCACAGCTAGTAATTTCTCTGCTACCTGGTTCTCATCACTTCTTTCCTGGGGCTGATCTTTTTTCTACAGGAATGCTGATGTTGATGCGCCATCTTGGCTACTCTGGTTCTCTCTCTCCCGGACATGAATGCAAACAATGTATATCAGCACCGGCGCAACACTCTCAGACCATGTTTCCTTTCCTCGAACATCACTTAAAAGAAATTAAGAAACATGTGTAACCCCAGATGTTATATATTCCTGCCTGGTAACCCTGCACTTAGCACTCCTATTTAAATACAAATATGGATCTACCTTCTCTCATTTGATGTTCCTGTGTAAGGGAGGGAGGAAGGGACATTCAGTTACTTGGAAATATCAGGCACAGCATTAAGATCCATATTCAATCAGAAGCGCTGCCCGACCAATAGGTAGGTGGCAGGTCTGACATCAAACAGTAGATTCCTTAGAATGGCCAAACCTGCAAAATATATTGATTTGTTTTTGTTTTCCTCTGGCTCTGTGGTTATATTTCATTAAAAGCGAGATCCCCAACTAAGGTGCTGTGCAATATGGTGCTGTGCAATAGTTATTTTCAAAGTCACTGCTGAGTGTCCTATATCCGTTTCAGAAGATTAGCAAAAACCTGTGCATGCTGGGTTCAAACACTCAACAAAAGATAGTGCAGCACACTCCTTTCTCAATGTAATGTTATGTCAAATATATTTAGATATTTGGGTGCTGAGGGTAACACCTGTCCTGACACGTG
The DNA here is from genome assembly GCF_040938575.1 of Ambystoma mexicanum. NCBI lineage: Eukaryota > Metazoa > Chordata > Amphibia > Caudata > Ambystomatidae > Ambystoma > Ambystoma mexicanum. The sequence goes on along the minus strand of NC_090930.1, from coordinate 1,017,828,938 downwards.
GGCAGGAAAATATCAAACAATTGAACACGTCTCCAAAAATATGGAGACTCCCGTCTCCTGCACACCTTTGTCCTGCAAACACAGGTAATGTCTTAATATTTTAATTCAATAAACTGTATCCATTAGTAAAGACCAAGTTTCTTCACAGAGACACATTCTTAAACAACTTGTATTTCTTAAAATATCTTTTTTAATTTTCAAATTCATGCAGTATTTCCAACCCAATGCGTTTCGGGAGCGTACTCCCTTCTTCAGGGATTATCTACAGATTCAAAAATATTAGTTTCACAATCTCATGCTGGGTGCCCATGGGAATGTATTCTATAGCTCTCCACAACCTGGCCCTCCCACCGTCTCTAAGAGCGACTTCTGGTTTGAGAAAGGGAAACCATATATGTCAGCTTTATGGAAATTCTATAAACTTAAACAGAACCCCACATTCTTCAATCCAGCCCATCCAAATGAAGGTGGTCTACTGCCTGCCAATAGATTCCTTGGGGTAACCAAAGCATTATGTTACTATGCGTTCATACTCTGTCAGATCATCACCAAAGTGGAGGTCATCACCTCTCGGGAGGACAGCTCAGGGGCAACGTGCTTGTCTTGGAAGCAAGATGACACAGAGCAACACAGGTTCGATCCCTGGGTCTGCGCTTAAAAACGTCTGGGTATTAAGCGCGTTATAAATAACCTATCATATCATATCATCAGAGCACTTAGACTTGTCCCTAGAGTGCCATTTTATGCCCCACACTGGGGAATCCAGACATTGGTCTATTGGAGAGGAAAAAAGATTCAGCAAGGGCAAGATCCAAAAATAGAGGATGAGGTGGCTTTGCGATATCTGGCTGTGAGCGTGGAGTAGATATCTGTCTGGAAGTGAGCAGTGCACCTTACCATTCTCTACACCAGATATCTTTTCTAAAATGACTCGCCTGAGCTACGTTGGTCCTAGCGCCTATGGAGACGCCAGACTTAATGCAATCATCTACATGTCTGGAACCTTACCCTCTGGAGAGCAATCTGATCATTTTCTGGTGCCCTCTTCCTCGCTAACATGCTCTGGCGTGACTTGCGAATAGCAGAACAGTCCAAACTAGTGAACTGCTGTGAAAAACAAAACGGATCACTGTTAAGAAAGGTCAGAGGAAAAAGAGATGGGGCTTTGGTTCAACTTTATATTATTTAGGTTGCGGGAAAAGAGTAAAGATATAAAACATAGTAATAATGATCAGTGCTTCGCGATACGACGTTGTTACATCGCCATGCTTTTTTTTTAATGGAGTTTTTTTGTCGAAAGCTTTCGGCCGAAAAAACGAATTGAAAAACCTGGGGCAGTGGGTGGGTAAGGGGACATAAAGGGTAGGGTTGTACGGGTAATAGGGACTATATGATAGGGAAGGGATGCTTGGCCCCCCTAAATAAAACAAAAAAAACATTTTTTAATTCGTTTTTTCAGCCAAAAATATTAAACTAAAAACTCTGCAAAAAAAAACTGCTGATCTAAGAACATAGAACCGTGCTTCGCATGACCCTGCAAGAGAAAAGGGAGTGGGGTTTTAGTGGCAAGGCAGGGGAGGCAGGTGTGAAACCTCTGGCATCGGTGGGTGCGGGTAGAAATAACCTGGTTCTTGTGGTTGATCTGCTTCTATAGGTTGGCCTAGTCATTTGGGAGTAGATTATCTAGTGGGGCGAGCCCAAAGACTGAGGATTGTGGAAGAGTGCTGCTATAGGGTATGTTGGCTACTAGTGTAGGAAAGTGTGGCACGGCTGAGCACAAGAATGTAAGTCAAAGCTTGGTAGTACTCCTGTAGTATTCACTAGGACTGTGCTCACTGCCAGTAGGTAAGGTTGTGTTTGCTGTAAGGTGTAAAGATGAGGTTTACACAGTGCTTAATTGGCTGGAGGTAGACGCGGTGCCTGCTTTACATTACTGGATTATTGGATATATTTCCACAGTTCCCTATACTTAAGAGTTACCTTTACCATCCTGTAAACACAGAATTTTTCAGATTAGAGACTGGTGCCAATCCCACTTTCCTGAAAACATATCTGGCTAGTCCTGTACCGAACCAAGCCAGAGTCCTGCCCACAAAGACCCATTCAGTGTGTGCTGAAAGCAGTGGTGGTCGAAGTGTACGAAGAGTAGTAGTGGAACTATGTTCCCTACTGGACTGCCTCTGGCCCCCAAAATCCAATGCCACGCCCCTCCCATGCACAATACAAACCCCCAAACAAAAACACCTGCTGTTTAAGGGAACGTTCAGTGCAGTGCACTTTTATTTTAAAACAAAACCATTCTGGAACGGGTTCTCTTTAAAATATAAGTATAGGAACAGTAAAACTTAATTTGAAAAAATGTAGAGGAGCACCACTCCCAACCTCTCCCGCCCACTTCGACCACTGACTGAAAGGCATGAATTATGCAAAAAGCCACCGTTTGGTGGCTAGTGTCTTGAGGGAATGCTATATAAATGTCATCCTTTCTTCTCTTTCTCTAAGGTAAGACGGGTAGTTTAAGCATGACAACATTTCCATCATGACTGCTCCCCAATTCTCATGGCGATTGGTCCTCCAATCACAACGTGTCCCATCTTTGTTTTTTTGCAGGGATGCTGACCTCTTCCTTCTGGATACACAAACAGCCTGGGCATCGGACGAAGGCTGGCTTGAGTTTGACATCACAGCCACCAGCAACCTCTGGGTGATGAATCCGCAGCACAACCTGGGACTCCAGCTCAGCGTGGAGACCAGGGACGGTATGTTGCAATGAGACCTGTGGCTATCAGGAAATTGACTTTCTGGTTTCCTGGTAAATATGCTTCCTGGCCTGGGTTGGGGGTTCTTACCATGTTTAGTTTCTCCTTAGTGGATGTTAGCCCTCCCTAAAGTGTACGTTATATTAAATAAGGAAGGGCCCTAGTTTGAAACACTTCCAGAACTTCGCTCTGAGGTAGGTTGAATTGGTTGGGTAGCTGCAAGGTCACGGGTTGTAGGAGGTGGTGCCCTCCCCTCCTTTTGTAAAGGATAATCGACAGGGTCCCGGATACCCTGCTCTTGTTTTTGGGCAAAGGATGAATATCCGCATAATTATTTGAGTGGAATTCCAATGGTTTTTATTTGACAGAAAGACATATAGCCCATTGTGGTCAGCTGACATGTGTTTCGACCTCTAGGGTCCTTATCAAGGCTATTGTGTGGGTAATCGTGACCCGAAAGGTTCCTGGGTTGATGGGCTGCTGTATAGGCCAGAGTAAAGGTGTCCGCCCTGTGTCTGACTGGGCTGGGTTACTGGCCTGGTTAGGCTGATTATTCACTCGATCGTGGCGGTGTTGCAGCTCTCGCATGAGACGACTCAGAGCCTTGATAAGGACCCTAGAGGTCGAAACACATTGTGCGGATATTCATCCTTCTCCTAAAAACAAGTACAAGGTATCCGGGACCCTATTATGTTGCATGATATCACTGGATTTTATACTGCACACGGTTGCCATTTGCTTGGTCTCCAAGCGCTCTGGCAGACCTTGAAGAGTGGGGGTGGGTTAGGTTAGTGCAGAGAGAGGAGAAAAGGCGAGGTAGCTTTGCTGTTGTGTTCATGCTTGCAGTGGGAAAGTCCCCTCCCGGGTCCTATGTATGGGTATTTTTCTGTGGGGTCTGTTTCGAGGGATGGAGGTAGCAGTGTCCAGATGGGAGCCTTGTTGGCCCGGGTTCTCCTTTTTGTATAAGGTTTTTTGTTGTCTTTTGAGTGTCAATGTTCCCCACAAGTGTGCAGGTTCCTCTTTGAATATCTAGGTTCTCGTGTGCAGGTTGGTCTTAGGTTCTTTGTGGGTTAGTCATCGAGTGTGTGGGTTCCCCAGGAGTGTGCAGCTTGACACTTCTTACGCCATTGTGCAACTCTGCTGTCTGTCTATGGCCTGTTGTTTTGGGTTGCTATTTCTGTGGTCAGGAGTTTAGCTTCCAATTGTTGAACAGGGAGGGAGTGATCGGGGGTGGGTTTCGTTTTGGCTGTCTTTAATCCCCTCCATTTCAGCATTACAACTTAAAAGGAATGGTAAAAAAAATGTCCAGCAGTCACCAGGAACCTCGCAATAATATGTGTGTAGAAAGAACCTGACCTGTCATTCAGGTGGATCCAAAATAGATCGCCCTAAAATCGGAAGGAAACAGTGCCCTTTTGGCATTAGCGGCATTCAGCACCTGCCGGAGCTGCTGCCAACACTGCCAGTAGTGACCTGTTCGCATTGCACTGTTCAGTTTCTGCATCTGTGCTGACCCTCTGCTGCGCCCTAAGGAGCATCATTCAAGTTTAGCTGGAAGGGTGGTTGTGCAGTACTGTGTGTGAGTTCCACAGAAACCAAGAGATTCAGACTGTAAGCTAATGAGGTAATAACTTATGCACAATTTATTTAATTGTTTTTTTTATAACACGCCTAATATCATACCTGAGTTCCGTTTCGAAGCGCAGATCCGGGATTTGAACCTTTGTAGCTCTGTTTGGTCTTGCTTACAAGACCAGTGGCTTGCCCCTGTGCTATCCTCTGTTCACAATCATTGCTTATTGAAAATCCTACCCGATACCACCCTCCTAGTACCAACTTGAAATATATTTGCTTTGGGATATTTTCGAGAGCCTCCAGAGACAAAAGAAAAAAGAAAATTAAGTATGGGCCCAGGTGGTTGCCTGTAGTAGGTGTCTGCAACCTTTTGCTCTCCAGATGTTTTGTATTACAGCTCCAATGTCCCTCCACCATTGACTTTTATGGCGGGGATGATGGGATTTGTAGTGCAAAATCTCTTGAGAGCCAGAATTTGCAAACTCCTGCCATAGAGGAATAGATGTCTACGTATAGACAATTGAGAATTCTGATACAACAGGTTTAAGAAATCATTTGTTTCTAATTATGTTTTATTTATTTAGGAGTTTTTTTTAAAGCGCTCTTATTTCCGAAGGAAGCACACACAATTTAAGACAAAAAAAATAATGAAATGCAGTTTATAAGAGACAAGCTAAAAGCAGCAAACATACAATAAACAATAAAGGCTTGTTTGGAGAGTTTAGCATGACTAATCTCCTGAAATGAAGTCTACTGAGATCTTTGATGTGAGTATCTCTGGACCATCCAGATTAGTTTCTCTGCCTAAAAAACAGGTGATCACAAGACAAGTGAATTGAAAGTTATATAGCTCCATTTCCAATGGATACAGAAATCCCATGGCAGCAAGTGAAACTGTAACAATTTAGGTGTAATCTGATTTTTCTTTCGTGCCCCTAATACCAATCATACTGCCATCAGTAAGGCTGATTTAAAAGAGCCAAGTAAAAAAGCAGGAAGACAACACAGAAGTGCATTTCCGGGGCCGATCCTGAAATACCCTGTACGGGAACGCACAAGCGGAAGTTTGAAAGTGAAAATCCTGTTCATATGTTTCCGCAGTCTAAGCCAATGAAAACAGAGCTGAGTTACTTTCACGAGTTAGGGACGAAATCGAAGAGGTGAATCCAAAGTAAAACCTAAAGTACCTACTACAGGAACCAGGGTTGGAGCAAAAACCAAAGAAGATAGAGTAGTCGACTCGCTACCTGTACAGTGGCAGACTCATTAGACGGAGCTGAAGCCACATTTTTTTTTTTTTAAAGTTTATTGTTTAAATTTTGTTTTTGATGCTTACGCATCCTTACATTTCATTCAATAAAAATCTTTACATACATTCACTATACATATTTCAAGACCATTTTTTTTTAAATTAAAAAGAAAAACCTGATATTTACAGGTGTCTACATTACACATAATATTCAAAAACAGACAAACATCCCAAGTTAGTTGTTCTATATAAAACATGAATATCCCTTCACATAGAAACATTTCACCATTCGCAAAACCAAAAACAAATAAATTCTGGGAAAAACATCTTATCACTGAACCAGTCATAAGCAAAAACCTTGAAATTCTAGGTCTCTGAATGGTTGGCCATTGCTGCCTCAATGATTTTCACTAGGCGTACAGTTGCTAGAATTATTGAATTACAGGAGCCACACATACAACGTAACCATATTAATTCCCTTCCATTGACTGAATGAGTGGAGTTGAAAGAGTTAATGTTTTTAACCTCTCGGTTTCAAAGAAAGAACATGTAAGAAAAAGATGTTTAGAGTTTCAATTGAATCAACCTTATTACAAAATCTGCAGGTGGTATCAGAAGGAATGTTAGAATTACAGACCCAGTATTTTGTTCTTGCTTTCGTGTGAATTAAATCTAAGCGAAATTGCATATATAGAGTCCTGGTTTCAACAATGGGGCAAAGCAAGAGGTATTGTAAGCGTGGCAATTGTTTGTGTCTAAATATCGCGTATTCAGAAAATGATCCATAAGAAAATATCTCGGAGCAGGTAGCAGCCCAATCATTCCTAAGCGTTTGTGAGCTGTGCTTAATTTTAATTGCAACTCTCCAGAAGAAATGTTAATACCGGCTAAAATGGCTAGTATACGCTTGTGGAAAGTTACAATAAATACTGGATAGGATTCTCTCAACATAACAAGGAAATCCTCGTATATCGAATTTTCAAAAGGAAAACACATCTTTGCATAATTTTTCAATATACGCCAATTATGACACGATGCCAGGGAATTTAATCCTAATTCATGTCGTAAGATTGCATTCGGAAGATAAGACGGTAGACAAAGGGTAGTTTTCCACAATTTGGCTTGCAACTTATTTAGAAAGGTGGAGAGATCTAATAAACATAGATCTAATCCATATAAGATGATTGCCTCCACCTTTTTAGAATAAAATTCAAACAATGGAATTAAAGAAAACTTACAATATTTACGAAAAATTATTTTCATTTGGTTTTGTAATGGCAAAACTTTTTCGACCAGAGTTTTTTGCCAAAAAATAGCAGAGGAGCTATTTGCAAGATTGTAACCCAAATATGTAGTGTGTGTGACAATTTGAATATAGGTGGAGTCTATGTGCCAGCAAAATATGCGCACCTTTTTCCTTGAAGAAAGCACAAGAATATTCGATTTTGAGGAATTTATAGTCAGGTTGTTTGCTCTAAAAAAGTGCTGAAAAGTTTCCAATTTGTTCTGAAGACCAGAATATGTGCTATCAAACAAAAGGACATCGTCGGCATACGCCAACCATGAGAGTTGAAGCCTCCCAAGCCGGACAATATAAGATTTGGAAGAGTCCCATAACCCTTCAATATCTGATAAGTATAGATTGGATAGGACTGCCGCCAGGTTGCAGCCTTGCTTAACGCCAATTGCCGTTGGAATAGGCTCGGTCAGACTCCCTTTGCTTGATATACGTACTCTAAAAGACGTGTTGTGATGTAGCAACGCAATGAGTGCTACTAAGGAAAGCGGGAATTTAAGTTTTATCATTTTATCCCAAAGTCTACTGCGAATTACGCAGTCAAATGCGGAGGATAAGTCTAAAGACGCTATAAAAATTGGTCCATGATGAGGACCATGCGCTTCTGCATTTAAATGTACCAGAATCATGGCATTTAGTTGTGTCCCCATATTTTTTCGAAAGCCCGTCTGGACTTTGTTTAAAATGCGATTTTCCGTTATGTGGGTTTTGACATCCTTCAGTAAGAGAAGTGCGAAAATTTTAGACGCCACATCCATAAGCACAAAAGGCCTGGAGTTTAGAGGGTTGTTTAAAGGTCCTTTTTTATGTAATGGAATAATAATGGAACTGCTGACCCAGGAGGGCGGGAGAGATTTTAAAGTAAAAATGTATTGAAAAATCCTCAAAAATATGGTTGCCCAAAAGAACGGGTCATCCTTAATTACACAGGGAGGCAGCCCATCCGGGCCTGCACATTTAGAGGATTTTAGCTTTGTAATAGCACACAGTATGTCCTCAACAGACCATGGGCAAAGCGCTGGAATATAGGTAACTAGATTAGTTATATCAGCAAGTGTGAATCTCAGAGGTAAAAGATATTTCTGTTCAAAAAAATCAAACCATGAAGTGCCGTCTATGGCAGATTCCAGAGGAGACATGGAGCTTTTTTTCGATGCCCTAAGTCATTTCCATATATCTCGAATATTATGCTTACAGACCAGGCGTACCATGTTTTGGTTACCAATTAGATGAAACGCAGTTCGGGCAGCTTTTATGCTATTTTTATGTTTTCGTACAAGAGGTTTTTTGGCTGCCAAGTAGCTAATGCAATCGATAGAACAAAGCTTTCGCTTAAGGGTTCTTAATTCGCTATTTCTTTCCGATTTTAGTTTAGCAAGTATATTTGCTAAAAGGAAGGTTGAGGCGTTAGTGTTTGTCTGTAACTGCGCCGATTCTGCTATTGCAGTTAGGTGACCTTGAATTATCTGCAGATTCCACTCGAGAACAGCCTGAGAGGGCTTATCCTCGAGCTAGGAATCAGGCCACCAATCCCGATTGACTAAGAATGTCAATCGTCGGCAAGTTGAAATATTCCAGCGAATTGACAAAAGCTGTCGATTGCTCTGAACTAAGGCCAGTGCCTGCATCCTAACAAAGGATTTGGTTTCTACATTCATAGTACCCGAGAGTATGGCATGGTCGCCATAAGATGGAAAGTGGGCATTAATGAGAGAAATGATACCAGAGAGATATTGAGAAGCAACTATGTAATCAATGGAAGAGCATGAATTCCTCTACGCCAAGTAAAAAAGGCCTGAGGACGCTGAGGTTGAATCACTACAAGATCCCAGCAAGAAAAGAACTGTGTCCATCTTACACCATTTGCGTGGGCAGTTCTAAAATGGTATGAAGATTCAGGTGGCGGGGGCACATTTAAAGATGCATATAAATTTGCATTAAAGTCACCACAGATCAGGACTTCTGCAGAGGGATATTTATAGAATATTTCCATTAACGCTTCATTTAAGATATGAATGGCCTCTTCAATGCCAAGGGTAGAGGGATTCCAATAAAGGGATATCAGGACCACTTTTTTGGGCCCAAAAATGTTAATGTCAATATCAATCAATAAAAGCAATTGATTGGACACATTGGAATTTATTACAAAGGAGAGGTCATTGTTGAGTAAAATAGAAATCCCCCCGACTGGACGCCCAGACCAAGGCTGAGCCGCGACATTATGAACGGCAGTAAACCCATCAAGATGAAATTCATCACAGCACATGGTTTCTTTCAACAACAAAAAATAGATGGAGGGTCATTCCTACTCCTATTTGCGAACCATGATAAAAGATTATTAAATCCACTACAGTTCCAAGACTGAATAGTGAGCTTGTTGCGTTATGAGGTCGTTGTAGTAGAGGGGTTCGTAATTGCTAGATTTGCGGGGACTTTTGCCAAAGACAAGATCCCCAAGATACCATTCAATGCAGAGGTAAGAGAGGCCAGTTGCATTAATATTTTTTCATTCTGCAATGGAACAGAAACAGAATTGTTTGCAGCAGTACAATTTTTTGGAATCGAAGGAGGTGAGAATTCCAAAAATTGAATTGCCTTTTCAAAAGATAAAAATGCTTGTAATTCCAGTCCCAGAAAGGGCAAATCAGTTTTGTACTCCCAAATTAATTTCGCAATGATAGGCGATATTACTTTGCACAGCATGCGATTATTGTTAATCAAAGGTAATTTTACCCACTCTATATCTTGCGAAATTAAATTGTGCAAAGAAGGAATTTTATGAAGAGTGTTCATCAAAAATGTGCGATTGATGGGAACCACACCGTTAATTTGTTGGATGCTGGACCATCGAATTAGGGTTTGCGTTTCATCCGGGATTTCATTAAATGACAATAAGTCTCGGTTAATAATGATAAAAGGGACAGAAGGTGCGTCTGTGGAAGTAGACTGCACATGCATGTTTTTTGATTCCACGATGCAAGGTGTAAAAGGTACTTGAACAGACGCTACAGGTCGGACAGATGTTCAAATAGTCGGCAACTTGTTCTACTGGTTCATCTCTTGGTAAATTAGAAACATGTGACACTTTGCCTAGGGATGACACCTGGGGTGCTATATTCTGCACGATAGATACTTCGGGATCTAGCAAAGGTGGCGCAAACAGAGGTTGATGAATCAACGCCTAAACAACCATAGGAGCTAGGCCCTCAGATTCAGGTACCCCTTTGTTTGAATTACTAGTAGTACCACAGCATGATGATGTTTTATTTTCTACAAGAGGAAAAAATGTATTCAAGTTAGCTTGTAATAAGACACTGGAAGGTGTGGTGCCTTCACAACCAGCAGCTGTTCCAACAATAATTTGATCTTCACGTACATTTTCATCAATAGGTTTGAGAGCAGAAGAACACATGCCTTTCATCGCTCTTTTTTGTGCTTTTTTAGACGATTTTAATTGAAGTGCCATCAAACTCTCTTCGTTCAATTGACTAGAATTGAACTGAAAATCTTCATTTCCCGTTTGAGAGATATTCAGCCTCGCATCTACATTGTCAAGGTTTTTGGCTGAGCGTTGTAAGGAGGTAGCTGCATTGCTAACGTTAGAGATAGAGGCACTATTCCTCTTTGATTTGTTTCTCCGTTTCAATGTTCACTGATATGATTTTTTCATTCTACGCGATGGATGGTAAATATTTTTAGACATGTCGATTGATTCTAAGGAAGTAGACTCCTCAAGGAGATTCGTGAATGCTGATGGACTATCAGGAGAGGGATCCGCAGAAGCAGAAGCCGGAGCAGTTGTATTGTTTTGGAGTAGTTAGGCCAAAAACAACTGTGATTTAAACAGGATCTGTTCAATTTGTAGGATTCTCTCATGTTGAAGTTTCGCCACTTCTACTACATCTATCACTGGAGGATTTGATGTTGAGGGCTCCAGTGAGTTAGGTTTAGCAACGGCATTAGCAAATGACGTCGGTATGCCATTTAGCAGAAAGGTGACTTCAGCCGTTTGAGTGCTTTGTGATGTCGGAGCCTGCATTGAAAAATTAGCAGGCAGACTCCTCTTTACAAGCTCAGTCGTCCGTTCTGGACAGGTTATATGAAAATTGTACAAGCTTCCTGAGCTAACATGAACCCTTCGATTTTAGAGAGTTTGATGGAGTTAGTTAAGATTGCGTCTTTTATGTCTTTTAGTAGCACATGAGTAAATTCATGTCCTTTATCAAGTAAGTTTAGAATGCGAGTGAGGACCGGAAAAGAATGTAGTTCTTGGTCTAACAGATGAGAGGAGTTTTCGTTAGGCAGAATTGGAGACAAAGGCGAATGGGGAGAGAGCAGGACAGATATAAGCTCCTGTGGCACATGTTTATTAGGAGAGTCATGAAATAAAGGATCATCTAACTGTAATGTCCTTTGGGAATGAAATTTAGGAGTAGGCGAGCTTCCCATTTTGCTAGGCGCAAAAAGATCCCTCGAGGGGTTTCTAGATGGTGTAGGGTGATTGATCGGAGCTAAAGTGGGGAAGGGTGTCGGATGAAAGTGTACTTGTTCCCGCAGTCCACAGGATGCTGCCACAGGGGTAGACGGACCTAGCGAGAGGCTAATTCGCCTCTCTAGGGAAGCAATTAAACCCGGTGCAAGCATAGAGGTGTCAGAGATAGGGATGTGAACATTGTCATTCGCCTCCAAGAAAGCGTCGGACTTAATGTCTATGTCGTTGGCAGTATGTAATGTAAAGGATATATTCTCTTTTACCACTGATGCAGAAGCAGCCTGCTCTGTGTCCATAAATTGAAGCCACATTATTTGTCTGTAAGCTACGAATCGGTTGAATGATGGGCGTCCATTTGAATTGGGTGGTAGCGTGTCCTTCAAGGCATTTTCCTGGGAAAGACAGGGCTGTCATTGGAGGAAAGTTGGTAAACTCTGTGGGATGTAGTTTTATTAAAAAAACTATTTAAATTAAGTACTGAATTGGACCAGCTTTCGAGGGAACCTTCACCAAAGCTATTGTGCCCCTTCAGCTTCCTCTAGGGAGTGTTTCGTTGGATGAGGACCCAACAAAACCCTCCTTAAGGAAGCCAAAGGGGCACAATAGCTTTGGTGAACGTTAGGATCCCTCACCAACGAAGCATCCCTAAAGGAAGCCAAAGGGGCACAATAGCTTTTGTGAACGTTAGGATATCTCACCAACGAAGCATCCTAAAGGAAGCCAAAGGGGCACAATAGCTTTGGTGAACGTTAGGATCCCTCAAAATGAAGCATCCCTAAAGGAAGCCAAAGGGGCAGAATAGTTTTGCCGAAGGTTTGGATCCCTCACCCAATGAAGCACTCTCTAAAGGAAGTCAAAGGGGCACAATAGCTTTGGTGAACGTTAGGATCCCTCACCAACAAAGTTTTTCCTAAAGGAAGTAAAGCGCCACAATAGCTTTGGTGAGGGTTTGGAGCCCTCACCAATGCAGCATTCCCTAAAAGAAGCCAAAGGGGCACAATACCGTTGGTGAGTGTTTGGGTCACATGAGCCGGTACAGGGTGATCATTATAGGGTCTGGATTTCTTTGAGGTTTTAGGAAGCAAACACTGATGGTCCGAAAAAGGAGAAAGATTTTGCCATATAGGAATCTCACAATGACATGCGTGAACCTGCACAGTAGAGTGTTTGGATTTGAGAACCTGAAAGGAGTTTGTTCATTTTTGTGTGAAAAGAAGACATTTTATCCGAAGGTTGTGACTAAGAAATGGGATTTAAACACTACTTAACGGTCTGAAGAAGCTTTTGTGGGTGATTGGCTACTGATATAATTTGATTTTCAATATCAGAAGCTTTTGTTGCTTCAGTATGAAACTCTTCAAAGAAGGCTCTGGTTGAGCTCATTTTTAATCAACGTTTCTGATTTCCCTTTTCTGCCCCATAACCATCAGAATCCCTGGGGTAGAAAATGCTGCTGCAAGTGGATAACAAAAAAGAAAAAAGGGGGTCCTGTGCGTAATGCAACAGCCTAAGCAAAAGCAATATATCAAAATGTAATGTAAATAAGTATATATCTGCAATAAATGAAATGCCAAGCAAACAAGAATCCAGAAAACACTAAAAAAGCACTTTTACCTGTGCCATTATCATAAACACAACCCTAGACAAATATAGCCCACACGTCAATCAGACCTAAGCAAGAATGCACGAGTGTATCAAAAGGTGAACCAAATGAAACACAGCTATGCACTAAAGAAAAGTTGCTTTTTGATACTTTTTCAAATAAGCAAAAATGGCAGTGTCTAGTCTGAGTTTACGAAAAATTATCTTAGGCCAATGATATAAACCCCTGAAGGTGAAAAAACTTTGAAACCCATCGGGCACAAACCGTAATCAAAAAGCCAAATGTAACAAACCAAAAACAAATGTGGTCATTTGCTAGATTACAGCCTGAAAGGAGACACTTGTCACACTTTCATGATATGTATTAGCTAAATTCTTTGTAGCTTGGTAGCTTTTAACAAAAGGGTCTAAAGAAACAGACCGTAACTGGGCGTAGTAGTAGTTCATTGATCAAGTGCAAAATCAGTTACCAGTGGAACTAGTTTCAAGGAACTAAGAGTCCCAAATGTCAATGAATATGTTCTTTAATGAACTACTTAAACATTTTCTTAAGGAAGATAGTGAAATGTAAAGATTTCATTTCCTGACAATTTTGAGCGTATCACCGAATGAGCCGAACAACTAAGTATTATAGGGTGACCACAATTAATTAATGAAAGTTTAGCAATACCTGAATACAAAGTAATCCCATGAAGATGAGCAGGAAAAGTAACATATTAAACTAAATTCTGAGAAGTTAAAAGAATTTCATAGTTAGAGATAATTGTGTTTCATGGCAGAGTCCACTCTCATAGCAGCTTTGAAGACACAAAAAAAACAGAAAGGGCCATGAGAAGTGTTACATCTCATCTTTGCTCCCCGCCTTCATGACCCATATTAGCCCAAATATTCATAATATAGAGACGCAGTTTTGTGGCGCGTCCTTCGAGACACCGATCAGTCAAGCTTGTTGTATTCATATACACAGAAAACACAAAGGAAGTGGCAGGGCTTATAATGCATGTTGCCCTAAAGATATAAACAAAATGGTAAACTAAAGATGAATGGTGGGTGCAGGCAAGGGGAGCTTTCCAGAACGTGAGCGGGGACGGGGGGGGCGAGGCAGTGGAGTGGCACATGCCCTACTCTATCAAGAGAGATGTACCCCGCCCTGCCTCTCCCTTTGCAGGTTGAGGTTCTCAGGAGCTCTCCTCTTTACGGAACTTGATCCTGTAACAAGATACTCCAGTAGTGTACCAGGTGAACTGAAGAAGCAGTGCTAGACATAGAAAAGAGACTCTGGGATTTCACTGTGAGGTGGATGGGCAGAACGATGTGAGAGGAGCTAGAGGGAAGGCATGGCAGTGAAGTGGTAGGCTTTTTAAAAAGTGCAAAAAACACAGAGCTGATATAACACCCCTGGACAATCTATAAATCAGTATAGTAACATGTTGAACAAAAAGAGTAGGATTATAGCTGTGTTATCCCCATCCTGAATGGAACCATACAATGACTGTTATGCAAAATAATGGTAGCCTAAAAAATCTAATATGGGTTTTAAGCTACTATCAAGACTAAAGGGAAATGCACTATATGATCACGTGCTTGTATTCATTGTTTGACGTAGCATAGAACTTTCTGCTCCCTGCCCATTTCCAATCAACTTCTGTTTGCATCTCTAAAGTGGCAAAAGAGATCTGCATCTCTCTCTCTCGCTGTATCTGCAGCCACCTCAGGCTAATCACACCTCAGTGTGCATAAATGCAAAACAGAGATTCCAGGAAAGAACTCTTCTGTGCTCAGAAGTTCGTCTCTGGGGCTGGGGCGGCTAATGTGCGGCGTTTTGCCGGTCGTGCGTGGGCTTTGTGTTTCCCCAGGTTCAGAATCTGGGGAGACCATTTCTATCAGTTTCCGAATCTGGGCAAACGTGAGCAAAGAACTAGAATGAGCAGGGTCAACACCTGCCCCCGGCCCAAAGGAAAGCATTCTTCCCTCAAAGCACCAGGTCCAGGAGCTCTGCCCTGCCAAGGTCCTGAAATAGCTGGTAACCCATAGATTCCACAATCCCCTCCTTTGTGAACGGATCTGCCAGGGCTCAGTTAAAGAAGTACCGGCAAAGTCAATTGCTGTTGGCTCTCATATGTCAAGGGTAGCCCTAAATGCCCTCATAATCTCATCATATGCTTGGCATAGTCACCATATGGCAAAGTATGCCATGCAGCCTCTGCCATCATATGCCATGCGCACTGTAAATGGCCAAAATATATTCAATGGCCATGCGGGAAATCATTTGGCAAGCTGCGAGTCACAGAAGTAACCTTTTATCAGGAATTTGACTGTTGCAATTTTGCATGACAATCTCTTGGCTGCAATCTTATATAGCGCTTCCTTCCCGAATCCTGCTGCTTCTAGCTGTTATTATTGCCCAATGCAATGGTACTCAATTCATCAACCTTGGAAAGATGAAGGGCTGAGTCAGTATTTCTGGAATTTGAACTTGCGCTGTGCAGGCTTGCTCCATGTCAGAGGTGAGTGCTTAACGCACAGGCAATCAATCCACTCAAATCTCAATATAAACATAAGTACTTTCATTAAGCAAGCCAGAGGGTGAAATATCTCGTTATCACAGGTTGGCCGGTCAACTGAATTGCATGTGTGCCTCATAATCCTGCTGTGACTGTCTTAAATGTCTGTATATTTACAGTGCTGTTGAGCATTTTGTGGCAATCCCCAGGCAGCAGTACGCTTCCTCTATATAGAATTACGACTATGGGGGAAAGCGGGAAGAGAATCATGAGCAAAAGAGGGGAGAGAAGGAAGAGAAAGAGTGGCTCTCACCGGGCGATACCTGCAGATGGACACACATGGGCAGGTTACTGCGTTGCACAGGGAGGGACACAATTCATCACTAAATCACTATTCATAGGAGATGTGCAAAACCCATATATCAGCAACTGGATCCAGTAGAACACATTTTAAAATGTTTTTACAGGATCCAGGTACTGAGATGCAGGTTTTAATTTCACAATCATGTAACCCCACATTGCATTTGGATTACATAGCAGCACTGCACACTATCTTGAATTACTATTGGATTACTTCAGACCTCTGGATTCTATTGGATTACTTCAGATTACTTTTTATTACTAGTTTTAGACCCCACTATTTCACTGCATAGCATGGGCTCGATTTAGTTGCTGTGATGTAATGTCTGTCCTGCAGTTGACGCTAAAACATGGTCCTGCATATTTTCTAGTATAACGCCACCCTGGCAAGGGTGAGAGCCAAATATTCTTTAGAGACTAGGCAGGTGCACAAAGTGTGCACATGTTTTCACCCAGGCCTGTGTGCTAGCAGACTGTGTTGTTTAGAAATGAAAACCCTAAAAGGCCCACTTGGCTGAGAAGTATTATTTGTTTCATTGCCACTCACGCATCTAGTTTATTTCTAAATCACCATAATTTGACACCGATTAAGATGAGATGGAGTGATAGCTGCGTTGACCTCCATTACCTTCCCAACAGCTTCTTTTGCCAGCCGACATGGCTGTTTCACATCAGTTTAACGTGACAGTCATGTTGATGACACTGGGAATCAGCCACGTGTTATTGGCACAGTGGTAAACCTATTTGATTGCCATTACACCGTGTCATAACACTATAAAAGAACAATGATGCAAAACCACTGTGATACAACACATACACTGCTTTAAAGGGGGTCGGGGGGAACAGTCTGACTCCAACCTGCTCATATTCTTTTATGATTTGTCTCATACGTTTTGCTTGAGCGGCACCTAGCGTAGCAAAAACTATTGCTATGGATAAGGGGAGATGGCAAATGTGTGTGAATACACTCTGCTGCAGTGATGTATCCTTTTTGTATATTTATGGCATTGTAGTTTGCTGAAAGGGGAACATTGTGTGTGTGTTAGTTGTAATTGGTTGCCTCTGCTGCATATTTAATGGAAAGAGTCCGACATGTCCATGGCTTGATAGAACAGTATTTACATAGCTCTGCATATTTTTGTTTGAAGTGGATGCCTGTAGTTTAGTGATTATTGGTAATGAATTGCTGTCTTGACATGAATACGTTTGGGGCATTTGACGCTGCACGTCACAGACAAATCCTACTGGCTTTGCCAATGCTTGTTGGTTCTTATTGTAATTGCCGTAGCAATGTCACTTCAATGGGTCTGAGCGGGGACATCATCCCTGCCCAGGCAAACATCACAGGGAAACAAATTCTCCTTAAAATGTATCAGATATGCTTATACAATAAGATGGAGCACTGCGCCTGTATGGTAATTGCAGGCTACCTACAGAACTGTATCCTAGAGCTCTCATTAAGGGCAATACGCTCGGAAGAGTGAAATCACACAACCCATGTATCTATATCAGCATCATCTAGGTCCACGAGTGCTGCACAATGATGAATAAACAATGGGATCATTCTCATGCGTTGTCACCTGAAGAGACACTTTTGGTTTGATTACTCCGCCATACTATGAGTTTCAACGCTGAAACTCACCTTTTACGCCACCTTTTGTGTGGAGGTAATAACACGCAAAGGAACTACCACGTGCAGTAAATACCGCTTGTGGTAATATGAAATCCCCATAAGGTCTCACGAGAATCAAAAAAGGGAAATACCCCCAAACTTGCAATTAGGTCCTTTGGCGTGGATTGTAACTTGATCATGTGACACATCTACAGCCTGCTGCCAAAATGTCTGATGACTTTAGAAGAAACTAGAACACCCTGCTATAGTTTGTACATAAGGTCTAGTTGGTGGCCTTGTTCTGACATCAGTCGTCCTGGCTAAAAAAGTTCTCTTCCTGTGTTTCCTCTTGACCCTTCATCATTTTGATTGCTTCATAAAGGCCTCCTGGAACGATGTAGCCGATCATTTTCCTTTAACCTAGCCCTTAAATCTGGAAGCTACGCTATTTCCTATCAGCACAAACTGTCTTGGAATTTAGGCATATGGGGGTAAATTGAGTACACAATCCAGTCAAAACCGGAAACTGGGATCAGGAAAACACTCTCCAGAGCACACATCCCCCGGTTGTGCTATTAGATCATATCCCCCCCCTGCGCGTTCGCTATATGTAGGCATAGATACTATGCTCATGTTTTCTCTTCTGAGTGGCATGTATCTGTAAACGGAGACTCTGTCTCGGTGTCTCTGATTCACGTTCACCTTAATGACGAGGGACCGAGAAACAGCACGCAATTTAAGGCCCTCATTACAGTTTTGCCGGTATCCCGTTTCCGATGCCCGATATCCCGGTATTCCCGGGATATTACGAGCAGCAGAGAAGCTGGTGAGTCCCCATTCCATGGATGGGATTGCTGGAATTACCAGCACCGGTATTACTGGTGTCGGTGATTCCAGCATATATTTTCCAGTAGGGGCACTAACGGCGGGTCAGGCCTGCTATTAGATCACTACCCCCACCAGCAAACTTGTATTTCCCCGGTCTGGAAAAAATGCTGGTAATGGAATTGGTGCCATTTTCACCAGACCGGGAAACTCATAATCAGCCTCTAAGTGTTTGCTTGCACACAGTCTGCATGGAAGTTCATTCCGGCTGATATGTACGGAGTGTAGCACAGGGGCAAAAGCAAGACCATGCAGAACAACAGAGGTTCGAATCCCCGATCCGCGCATAGAAACTGAATTCAGATATGGTGTTAGGCACGTTATAAAAAAAAACCATAAAATAAAATAAATGTACATGGTGGTTCCATTTTGCAAGACAGAGATGTGATGAGCCTCATGACAGAGGACGGCCTGCTTCGGAGACTGCTACACTGATCCGAACCATGCTCTCTTGGAAACGAAGGCCTCCCTTACTGTGTCTGGGACTTGTTTCTAGACTTCTGACAACTTCCAAAGAGGGAACCCCTGTGTCAAGTCCTCTCTTGTGCAACCTCTTCTGGCAGTTTGGTGCACCTTTTCTAGTGCACCGTACAATGTCTATTCACCTGCCATAGTGGAGTGTTATGTTATATTAAAGACAAAGGTGGATAGCATTGTGCATTACATCTCCTTTATTATCTAGCCTACAGCAAAAGTGCACCCCTGCGTCTTCATTCCCTAGAGCCAAAGCCATCACGCTGACCTCCATATTGTGATAAACCATCTTGATATTTTCTGCACCCTCTGGCAGGAGGTTGATTGTTTATGATAAATGGAGTTTCTTGATCACTTTCCTGTAGTGAAATGCATACAATATTTGAACATTACCGACCAGCAGGCTTATATTGGTTATTATTTTATTTATTTATTTATTTATTTATGTATTGCATTTGTTATACGCCCAAACCCGGGGGTATCACTGCGTAGGTTACAGAAGTCTTACATCTCTGGTTACAGTGAGGGAAATAGTTACATTACGTACAACAGACAGTACTATTAACTTTACTTCATGGTTTAAAAAAGTAGTAATTTTATTTTGTATTACTTTGATCTGCCAAACTGAAGTCATATCCATGCTATCATTAGACAAAGGGTTAATAACACACGTTTGAACGATGGCATGCCTATCACTTTACCTGTATTATTTTGTAAACAGGAAATATTCGTCCAAATCTGAGAGTTGCATGGATTTTTTTACCACCGATAGATTAATCAAAAAAACAAGATCTCTAGCCTGAAGCTGTTGGCTGACTGCAATCAACCTAACACGCCGCTGGACCAAAGCAGACCACTGCATCGCACACCTCGGCTCTCATTGTTCCGTTTACTCACTGCAGCAAGTGTGGAAAGGCTCAAGCGCCCCAGAACACCCCCAATGTGATGCCCGGGAGTCTGAATTGGGGGAATGTGCATCTCCTGGCCACCCCAGACAAAAGCATGCCAAGAGACCTCAGACTTCAGTGCAGGGAGGAGGGAGTGAGGGTGTGGGTCTTGGCAGGGTAGGTGTCCCCTTAGGCCAGAGACGTGGGGAGGGTGAAAAAGAAAACGGGGTGCAGAGGCCTGCTCCTGCCCCTCTCCCTTAACCCCACATAGATGGTGAAGGGCTGGGAGAAAAACTCTTGGGAAAAGGTTGTTTGTGAAGCAGATGGAGACAGTATGGACGCCTGGACTGCCATAGTTGGGCTTTGGGGAGGGGGGAAAGGCGCAGTGAAAGGGTCGCACACTATGGGGTGAGGGATATTGGTTCCCCCAAAGAAATGTGACAAGTGTTTGCAGCTAGCTTGCCTATTTGCACCTGCTCCGGAAGTTGTAACAGCTGTCTGCAGAGAAAGGCCTTGTCCACGCATTAAAAATAGAAGAGCAGGGAAATGCAGCCAGATGGCACGAGGCGAGCTGGCTGCAATGGGGCGAGCCTATGCTGAGGTCACGGTGGCCTGCAATGAACCGGCACTGATTGTGCATTGTGCGTATCACGTGCAAATGTGTGCCGCTGCCTCGCCTCACGAGCTTTCTCCAAATCTTTTAAGAACATTGCCCATTTTGCTGGAGCAAGGGGAATATACAGTTTTCCGTACACCCTCTCACCTGATGATACCCCAAAAAAGCATGACTGAACAAACAGAAAACGCACCCCCAGGGTGAGTTAACAGGAAGGAGGTTACCAGCGACAGCTTTCAATGAATTCCCCAGGTCATTCGCTCTGTATTGTGTGGTTTTCACGCGGGTTAACTGTTTACAATTGAAATCAAGATCAATCCACGACAGAGAAGCGAAGACTGAACACAAAATGGCCTCTATCAGACACTGACATGCGCCACATACAAAAATGGCCTTTACAAGGAACATTGGGGAAACCTAAAGGTGTGCACCTGGTCAGTGTGAAGAACCTAATTAACATCACTGAAATACGTGTTTCTAATAACAACGTTTCGATGTGTTTAATCACTGATCTTCGATTGCAGGTTGGACGTACGTACCCAGCTGTTAGTAATTCATCTATCAAACTATATTGTTTTTTTATATAGTGCCATTCGTCCGTAGGCTTCGAGGCGCTCACATAGACGTAAATAAAGAGACATATAACATAAAATGGTAGGCATTCAGTGGAAACATTCTGGTGTGGTTTAAGCAAAAAAGTGTGATTAGCTAGACCATCACTCCATCAAACAGCATTGTCTTTAGCTGTTTAATCATTTAATCCACCGGGTTGAAAATACACTGATATTATAATGTTAATTGAGGATCACATAATGACTGACTCCTATGATAGGGAAAGACTGACATAATGGTATTGGGTGATTGTAATGCTAAGCACCTTATATCATCTAATGATGGTGAAACCCACTATGCGGACACATTGTGGAAAGTCCCTAGAGGATCCCTTAGACAAAAGCAAACTAACTCCAAGGGTTTACATTGGTCTAGGCCATTAATACCGATGGGGTAGCTCGTAGTAGATGTTTGGGTCCCTAATGATAGACCAGGTCATTTTAGTGAAGAAGAGAAGATCCAATGGGCGGATCTTCCCGTCCCCTGAAGACTGTACAGAACAGTCAAACAATGAACTTAACATCTTCATATATTTTGAATAATTAATAAATCCAACAAGACATGTTTATCCAGTTTTTATAAACAAAATGTAGATTTTTAATTTACAAATGGTTTTAAGAAAAACAACTCACAAGTCCGTTTTCTTTGGCTGACGCGTTTCGAGGTGTGCACCTTTTCTTCCTGAGCCTTACGGACTGTGAGGAGAAAATCATACAAAAGGACAAGTCAGATACATGTTCATTCAAGAGTGATGTGTAGTTTATACAACTGACAAATTATAGAACATTGTATTCAAATAGTAGCTGTACATGTATTAATCTACTGAATGTCATTCGGTCATTCACTATACGCCAAATGCAGTCAAATCATTCACTGACAGAGCCATCTGGATGTAACCCAATAGGCCTAAAATCAGCCTCTTTATTGCTGAATCAGCTCAAATTCCAAAATTCTAGTAACCCAAAAACCATAATGAGAAGAAAAATAATGCTAAATACCTTTCCTTAGAGTCGTCCTGGTACTGTCATATTCTTAATGGAGATCCCATTGTCCTCATAGGAACTCGTATTCTATATAATCAACCAACCTGTCAGCATAGTCCACCACCTAGATGTAGGGGACATCTCATAAGTGGCTGTGTAGTATGCGATTACAAAGCACCATATGTATAATCAACTCTATTGGTATCCTGATTTCAATTGTGTTCATAAGGTTTGTCGGAAATTATTAAAATACCCAATAATAATCACTTCGAGCTGTGCAAATTTTCGTTAATAACAGAGTGTTCCTCTAGAATGTAGCGCATCCCACAAGTGGTAGCAAAAAGTATGGCTAATAATATGGCTACGGAGGGTGTCCAGACATTTGGTCGACCTAAAACTGGTCGAATGACATTTGGTCGACGCAATTTGGTCGAAAACCAAATGGTCGATTTTTTTTTTATTATATATTTATTTTTCGGGTTTTGTTTTTTACAAAAATGGGTTTTTAGAAAAAAAAAGGGGTTGGGGGGACCCCCCCCCCCAAAAAAAAAAAGGTGAAAATAAAAAATAAAAAAAATTCGACCATTTGGTTTTCGACCAAATTGGTTCGACCATTTGTCTGGTCGACCAATTTTTTTTGACCAAATGTCTGGTAACCGCTACGGAGCACCATGTGTATTACCAGCTGCGGTCATGTCCGATATCTACTACTAATACTAATGCTTGCTGTAAGTGATGTCCATCAAACAATACCAAAGACTGTTAATTGATGGTCATTCAAAGATGTAAAGACACTCACTGCGTGGTGATTCTTGCTGGAGAAAAAACCTTCTGAGGAAGTATAGCACAAGGGTTGATTCTCCTACTCGCCTTAATTTACGTTCTGGGTCTAAACCTCACGAAAAGAGTCATCTGAATCCACGGAAACTATAAAGAATAATGGATTCCAATTACGGTACGGAAAACCGCTACCTTGTTGTGTACAATTCAAATTAGAACGTTGTGCACTATCTCTATATAGTGTACTTGGATCACTCACCCCCATCAGCTCATGTGTGCTGTCCCCGCTTGCGGTCTTTTTCAGTGGCGTCTGTCTCCCTGGTAACTGCATATGCCGTGTGCTACGAAAACTCTGTATGGATTCGTGCTAGTGGGGGGTGAATTATAATGCAATTTATAATTCACTGGCCAAGTTACAACTGATGGCTCGTGAATATATAAAAATGCTCGATCAAGGATCTAAGCCCAGAGCGTGCCTCTCACCTCTGGCAGCATTCAACCGATGCCATGCAGAGTAGTCTCTAGAGCGATGGCATCCATAGCCTCAGCAACAGTGTTTGCTGTTTGCTCGTGGCACAAGCCATCTTGTGTAAGTTTAACAACTCCCCATCACTATTGTGTAGAGGAAGGATTGAACCGAAATAATTCAGCCTGATCTCCATCTTGAAATGATGTACTATGTGTCGACCAAAGACTATGTTAGAGTGTCTGTAAGTCTAAAGTCACTGTTAAAGATGTTCACAGTATCATCGGATACTAAAAACCCAAATACTCTCTATTATGTAATTATTATTGGTATAACGGGTCCCCATTTAGATGGCTCACATGTGTCTGATCACTCTCCCTTATTTATACACATCAAATATACTGGGATCTATATACCATTGATGGTGAAGGCTGAGTATGCAGGGTTCCGTTTTTTTAGGGCAGTTGCGTGAACAATGATGAGCAGTTCTGTTTTTTCATCATTCAGACAGAGGCCATGGGTCGCCATCCATGCTTGGATGATAGCGAATGTAGAGCTTAACGTGGCAGCGTCATCAGAGTATGTGCCAGAGAGTGGGAGGAGAATGTGTGTCGTCAGCATAGTTTGTGTAAGCTATGCCGAGGGAGTCCAGAAGGTCGAAGAGGGGCTTTGTGAATATATTGTGGAGAGTCGTGGGAAATGCAGGACCGCTGGGGCACACCGCAGCTGATGGGTGAGTGTGTCATGATGCCATTCTCTGAGAAAACTGTCATTATTCTTCCTTCTGCTGCTTCATGTGAGAAGGAGGCTGAGTGGGTGAGGTGACGGCATAGAATGCTACGGTCAACTAAGTCGAATGCCGCAGACAGATCTAATAGTAACAGTAGGTCAAGTTTGCCCTCATCCCTGATGCAATCCATCTGCTTTTTTCAAGTCAAAGAGAGCTGACTCAGTTCCATGGCCTGGGTGGAAGCATGATTGGTGAACTCCTAGGATATGGTTTGCTTCTAGGTGGCACTGGATTTGGATGTAAGCTGCTCTGTCGAGTATTTTTAGCAGAAAGGAAACAGTCGAAATGGGACAGTAGTTGTTTTGTGAGGCCGGGTCGAGGGTAGGTTTTTTTAAATATTGGTAAGACCCAAGCTTCTTTGACGCTTCTTTGACGCTAGAGCAGAGGTCTTCAAACTGTGGGGTGTGCCCCCCACAGTGGGGGCGCGAGAGACCATCATGAAATGTTTTTATTGGACGAAATGGGCAGGGGCGGCTCAGATGGTCAGACTGGACCATAAAACTGTCTCAGGCACCAATGAAAAAGTGGCCCACAATTGCATATTGATATTCATTCCTTTAGTCACAGACTGTTTGAATAGTACCCAAGGGGGTGTTTTTTGTTCAAATGTAAGCAAATTGTGATATTTAAAGAATATTTATTCAGCAACAATGGTCAAAACTACAAGTTGCATAGTGAAGTAACTCGTCAAATTGGCCCACATTGGCCAAAAAAGTGGCTCATTTTGACTGGCCTACACTAGCATTTTGCATTTTTGGTATGGGTGAGGGGTTGTCCACCCAGTGGCCCCCTCACCCATTATAGAGGAGCCGAGGAGCCAGCCCAGTGAAACACTGAGCACTCCCTCGGCTGCTTTTTCCAGCTGATGGAGTGCTCCTGGGCTGGCTGAACTGTTTCCCATTGACAGGTCAGTTACCCTGCCACACATGCTCACTGAGCCATGCAACGCTGGTGGGAGCCTTGCGTAGCTCATTGGAAATGCTGGCTGGGGCACTGCATGTCTGTACGTGCGAGGGGAGCACCTGTGCCTCCTCGCACATACGGACAGAGCAACCTGAAGGGGGGCATTTCAGCACCCATGCACATGCTCTTGGAGAAGGTACATTTACGTTCATTTATTTGTTATTTAAATATGTGTATGTATGTGTGTATGCTTGTGTTATGAGTGAGTGTATGGTGATGGGTGCTCGTATGAATGATAGAGTGATTGCTGTGTGTGTGTGTGTGTGTGTGTGTGTGTGTTTGTTTTGGTCCAATGAGCTGATTTTGGTGAGTGGGGGGTGTAGAAGGTTGACGGAGGGGTGTACAACAAAGGCATTTTAAAAATGCCTTTCTTTATTGCACAATCCCACTACCCACCTGCCAAAATCAGCTTTCCTTCTGATGCACTGTGGAGCCCAGGGGATATGGATGGTCTTTTTATTATTGGATATCAATCATAGATGTCCAGTCAAAAATACCACGCTTTCCACCTTGGCTACCCAGTGCCAATTGCAAACTGTTTGGCTTTTTACCCATGCAACATTTTAATCCATTATTTAAAACAAAATTCACGGGTGGAAAACCTCCATGAAACCCCATTGATTGATTGGTTCGGGCTCTCTCGCTGCGCTCGGTCGCTACGGTATTTTTGTGGCAAATATTTATGCCCTCCACATATTTTTTGCAACCGGGCATTCTGAATGCTGTCGCGCCAAGCACGGTCTTTGGTCAGAGTGGAGGCTGGAGCGATAAGGACTTCCAGTTCCCTGAGGATGGCGGGCCATTCTCTAGTGTTAGAGGCGGCCTTAGCAGTTCTGGAGTGTGATGTGTTAGCTTTGGCTTGGATGATTGCCTTTGTGATTGCTTGAAATACATACACCTTTAGAAGGCATATGACACATGTTAGGGTTCATGGAAACCGTTTATATCCACAGAAAAGTTAATGCTTGGAAAGGGGAGAGAAGTGTGTCCGAAACAAGGTCCGCACATAAAATAAATTAGCGGGGTACATGTCAAAGGAAAATACGTATAAGTGAATGGAAATGTACTACCTAGAAAAATATATGTAAAAACTGAACCAGATGTCAAAAAGTCTGCAATGACACATTTTTTGGATATGTAATCCGTGGAAGAGAAAACGCGGAAAGGTGTCCATGAACACTTAACTAGCTTTTCAGGAAAGTATGCACATTGCAGAAACTTCATGGGGATCCCTTCTGTATCTCACAAGGGCACAAGGAAACACAAGGGGCACATTTTGCTGGGACCCCTAAATAGCACAGAAGGGAACGAATGTGTTTGTACTAACATGTCAGTAGTCCCGTACATGCAGTTTTGATTCCTTTTGGCAATAGCTCTCCTTTTAATCTGGAAATCCGAGTGTACCTGCGTTTCCATGTTAACTTGCACCCATTGCCAAGAGGAATTGTAAATGCCGCCTGACAGGTCCATGGTGCATAGTAAATGGTATTCATGTGGATTCGTGTGGGAACTGCTTGCTTATTGGAGGTGCAAAACACAGTTGGATTCCATAGGAATCCAGAGCATCCCAGCAAGTATCATGACATCTGAGATGCTCTTGTATTTGTGTGGCAGAGAGGATGGGGCTGACCGAATTGTACATTTCAATCTGTGCCCCTCCTGCATCTTACAAATATATCGAAATTATACTGTGAGTAAAAACCATGCATAAAAACTTGTATGCATGATTTTAGTCACTATGCGGTTTCAAAGCTGAAACATTAAACCCACCATAATGCTCTAAAGCTATGTGTAGGGCAGTAGCTTAGTGGGAGGCAGGATATTGGGTGATGCAACAAGGGCTTTAAGTGGGCCGGGGCTAGCCGGGACAGAGCCCCTGCAGTCTTCAAAAGTTCTCCTTGAGATGGGGTCCTGCCGGGGCTCCCTGAAGTCCCCAAGCAACCCAAGCCCACCAGACCGCTAGAATCAGAGTCCTTTTTTCTTAAGCTTGGACCTCTTGCGTATAAGTGAGAGCTTCAGGCTTTAGAAAAACAAGCCTCCCCTTTTGTTTATGAAATGCTGCGACCCCTGACAGGCACCCCCTTTAATGTGGTGATCATCACCCTCACACACCAGGTGCGGGTGATGATCAATACGATCGGGTGCCTGACAGGGGGTCGGCGCTGCAATTAAGCAAAACCTTCCTGATTTGAATGCACCCTTTTTCAAAATCGAGCTGGGCTCTTGCAGGGGCTTGGCCGAAAAGAGGCGTGGCATAACAGGCAGCATTCTGGTTAGGCCTTAATTGCGGAACCGACCCCTTCCCAGCCACGCCCCCTTAGCAGCCCTTTACTTCTCGGGGCAACCCGTCATCATTCCATTACTTTATGCAGGGCCGGCCTTAAGGGCAGAAGTGCCCTGGGCAAAATGGCAGCCCCCCTCGGCCACCACGTACCCTTGGTTAACAGGGGTTGGGGCGAAAGGGGGCGGGCCAGGATGGGCAACTTTTTTTGTTTGTTTTTTAGAGGTTAAATAGGGCGTGTTAGCACCCCATTGTCATTGAATGAGCCCTTGAAAGACACCCCTGCGCTGGTGTGGTGGGGGGCTAATGGCGCCTTTTCTTATGAAAAGTGCCCGTGGCGGAGGGGCGCATTTAAATGCACCTGCCGCCACGGGCACCTTTGACAGTAAAAGGCCGCCTGCTGCGCCTTCTCCCACAACGCCAGCTCAGGGGAGCCCTTGAAAGACTCCCCCCGAGCTGGCGTGTTGGGGGCTAATGGCGCCCTGGGCGGGCGCCCGGCTCACCCGCCCCCCCAAGGCCAGCTCTGACTGCCACCCACAATACCATTCCAGGAGGCTACTGTTTTTTTCATACCCATTCGGGGTCTCAAACCTGAGCACTGCTGATGTGAAGACAGTGCAACATTGCACTGCGCTATCTCGCAGGTGCTGGAAGAAGACTATTTATTTGAACAGGATGCTTGGGATACAAAACACAGTCCCAAGCAGCCAAAACACCCAGCTTGATCGCGATCTGCGTAAGAATGGCTGTAGGCTCAAGCGTAAGTGTATGTGGCTGGCCATGTTCTTTAAGAGGTGCAAATTAGTGGTGAAGGGGAGGCTGCATGAAGGTGCATGCTGAGTGGGACAATGACACACTGATGTCATTTAAATGCATTTTCTTTCATTGTGTTTTCTGCGGTCTTACTAGAACTGTTGTAAAACAGGACCCAGGTGTAGGGGTTGAATGGGGCAAGGGGTGACGGTGAGTATGGGGGAGTGGGCAGAAAAGGGGGCAGGGCAGAGGGAACACAGTTCCACTAGTTTTCTTTTTACACTTCGACCACTGCTGGCAGCCCTGCATGTATAACCTAATACCAGAATGCAGGGAAACAAATGGAGCATGGTGCACCGCTCACACCTGGCAGTGGGAAGGATGGAGCGCTTAAGGCATCACACTGCAGCACACACAATCATTTCCATTGTGCTCTGTTCCACGATCTACAAATATTACAGACCACTCAAGTTGTCCGATATCAGGTGTGAGCAGTCCCTCCAGTCTGCTGGCGGCAGTCCTGCACTTCTAATGGCATGAGCATACAACACAGGTGCAAAGCAACAAAGAAGGCAGAGTGAAGGGCCCACGCCAGGCCTGGGGTGAGGAAAGATGTCTCTGCCTCTTACACAGCATGTTACCAATAGGACATTCCCTGCAAGGTGGCCGGCTTTGCTTTGTCAGCAGTAGCACTTTTCATTTGATTGTGTACAGGCACTAACTCATGAGAAAAGCAAAAATGCAAGTGCCAAAATGCAAGGGCCTGTTAATGGGTTAGATGGTGAAGTCATACATGTGTGGGGCCACTAAGCAATGCTTAAAGCCCTTGGGAATGCGGTCCCCGCTTTGTAGATCTTTAAGGCGTTCTCATGACCAGTGGAGGATGATTCCCCAGTCTGAACCTCCAGGCCCATATATCCCAGCAACTCCGCTACCTCGGGAGTCTCGGGAGGATAGCTCAGGGGCAACACGCGTCTTGCAAGCAAGACAACACTGAGCAACACAGGTTCGATCCCCGGGTTGGAAGCAAGGCGACCCTGAGCAATACAGGTTCGATCCCCAGGTCCGTGCAGGTTGGAAGCAAGACGATGTTGAGCAACACAGGTTCGATCCCCGGGTCGGAAGCAAGATGATGCTGAGCAACACAGGTTCGATCCCCGGGTCCGTGCGGGTTGGAAGCAAGACGATGCTGAGCAACACAGGTTCGATCCCCGGGTTGGAAGCAAGACGATGCTGAGCAACACAGGTTCGATCCCCGGGTTGGAAGCAAGACGATGCTGAGCAACACAGGTTCGATCCCCGGGTTGGAAGCAAGACGATGCTGAGCAACACAGGTTCGATCTCCGGGTCTGTGCTTAGAAACTTCTGGGTATTAAACGCGTTATAAATAACCTATAACAAATTACCTTTAGTCATGTATTGATTTAAGTAGATTCAGCCAGCATGCATCCGAGCAAACTGATTGGTTGGTACCCCTGCTAAATTGAAAGCTAATTGAAAATGAAGCATCAATATTAAATCAGGGAGCACAAAATGTGGCACTAAAAGCCAGGACCGGAATTCTCAAATCTTCTAAAACGCCGAAGCTCTGTGTATGCATATTGGTGGTGAGTGTGGAAATTTCGAAATGAAGTTAGATGGCAAAAGTGGACAGTCATTTGCCCACATTCCTGTCTCAAAGGCCTGCAAAATGTTCTGACTCAAACCCAGACGCAATTGTGCAGCGAAACAATCCACAGTATGCCACTTTCCCAGATTGCCATGGTGTTTGGTAAATGCATCATAATCACACCACCACAGGTTCCCTCTCAGATACACATCTGGCATTAGTTCATCCCCCAGTTCTGTTTTTCCATCAGCATGGCGGCTTGCACCTCAAAGCCTTTAACTTGCACACAGTGCCGTCATTTGTTCTCATCAGAAGCAGGTGCCACCTTCCTCTTGTCTATGCATGTATACTAATAGGTGTTAGCATTACTTGAAATATTAGTCATTTCTGTATTGACATTGAAATCTCTGACCTAAAGATCCGCTCCACCGTCAGACCTTTAACCCTCTGACCTCTGTCAACATCATTGCCTTGCATGTTAAGGTGCACGTTGCTGCATATATCTGCACACACCACACCAGTCCATCGATAAAGGATAGGTGGTACTATGTTTTTCTTTCACCAAGTGTACCAGCTTCCGTTGCTCATGATAGTCTAGCATGTCCACAGTTGTTTCCCTTGATTGCACTGAGCACTGTGGGATAGAACATCAGGTGGACACATTTTGAATCAAAATACGTTTCTGTATGGCCTCCTAATCACTTACATTCTCTGTTGTGCTCTTTTGCGTTTTCAGGGTGAATGATACTTATTGTACCTAACATTTTACTATGAAGATTTCTTATATACGCTCAGGCCTCTTTATCATGTGATTTTGTGTTTTATAAATAGAATTGTTAGACAATAATTGCTAGTTTAGTAGGCAGAAAACATTATACGTTGGTGTTAAACTAAAGATGGGATGAGTGGAGAGGTTGTCTATTGCCTGAATTAAAAACTGTAGAACCATGAAACCTGATCTTAAACTCCAGCTTTCCCTCTTGAGAAAAATGATCTGATCCTGTGCAGGTCATTAGTACCCACTTTGTATTATTTACCTTGGCTGTCAAAACTGGAATCATTTGGAAGTGATCCTTATAAGAGTACACTACCCAAAAAAGTCTCAGGCATGCATGTTTTAGTATACTTTTGTGCTGCTTTGTAAAATAATAATAATACTACTGGTCACTTATAAATTTAGTAGTGCATAACGTACGCTCAATTTCCTCTTAGCTCACGCATGGCGACATAAGCCGTGGCCCAGGGTTCTCAAAAGTGGAATAAATTACACTATGTCTGGTCGGTGGATACTGGGAGGGGGCGGGGACTGGAGGGGCCTTGGAGAAAGCTATTCGGCATAGTAGGTAAGACACATGAACGGATGTGATTATGACTGAGATAAATCCTGCAACACAGCAGACATGGGGCCTCATCACGAGTTGGGCGGTATCCCGGCGGCATTACAGCTGGGATACCACCTGGGCAAATAGCTCTATGGCCAACCGTTCCGGTGGTATAACCACCGGATTATGGGTTCGGCGGTGGTGGTAACTCCCCATTTTTGGCACAATTACCTTGATCTAATACCGCCAGCGGTAATTGCGCCAAAAATGGGCTCAAAGCTGGGGTAATGCTGCCAGACACGTGATAGGGCCAGCCCTTAAATGCGGCAGTAATACTGTTACTGCCGCATTGAAGGGGTACCACCCAACTCGTGATGAGGCCCATAGTAAGTGTAGATTTTGTTACATCTAAGCGTATGCAATAAAGGACTGGACTGGTGTTACCCCACTGCCCTTTGGCATAATGGCATTTTTCCATAATAACACTTGAAGATGTAAAGCGCTATTCCTCTATGGCCAGCTCAGCGTGCTTATACACTCATCGGTGGCATAAACAGACCCGCCATGTCCAATCAGATCTCTATACTTTTGCCCCATATGGAAGAGCTTCTTTAACACGGACCACTCCCCTCCCTCGCCCCGATGACATATTTTTGGCAGCTGGCCCGGAGAACATATGTATAAAGCAGATCATTAAACATATCAAAGAAATGTTCAGAAACATGTTTTTGTTCTCCAAGTCACTGAAACAGGAAATACTTTCCAGAATTAAAATGGCTGCCAGTTTGGCAAAGCATGTCTAGCATCTTCTATTGCTGACAGTCTAGGCATAAAAATGGGTCCCGTGGTTGCAAATGCTCCCAGAAAACAATAGCATTCGCCTTTATTAGGATGCATGGGGAATTGGCTGGAAGAAAGTTTAACTCAAATGCGTTTACTTGTCATCTGCTAAGGCAGTTCAGTCGGTGAATGCTTCGTTTTCTGAGATCTTTTGCAGTGAATGTGTCCAGCTCCTGATCTTGGCATTTGTCCATGACCTTTCATTCTAGTGCCACTGAGGAAATGAATTCCATTTGGTTAGGTGAAGTCATACCTGTAACTAGTTCACAGTAACATGGAACTTTGCAAAATGTGCTGCAGAGCTATTCTTCTTTATTATTTTACCACAACATCTAATTTATAAAACTGGCCTGGGAGTTGATTTATTTTTATTTATATTTTTATGTATTGTATATTTGTAAGGCGCCTATACAACAAATGGTGTTTCAAGGCACCACAAGACAAAAAAGTGAGGGGAACAACGAAGAAAGATAACAATAACGGTCCTACTAGGCCTTGTGACATTCGGATCATGCAAGTGCAGTAAAAAGAAGTGCAAGGGACAGAGGGGAGTGCAAGTGAAAAGGGTGCGGTGCAGGATGTCGGGAGGGCCATAAGGGCTAGGTGAGTGCTAAGGGGAGGCCAGGAGGGCAAGTGCCAGGCATTGCATGGGGTCAGGGGGTGAGGGTCCACATGCTAAGTGCGAGGAGGGGGGGCGGACTGGATGAAGGGGGCCTGGTGCCCAGTAGAACTCAGAGAAAACTGGGCAGCCTGTCACTGTGCCAGACGGTGGTGTTATCAGGGAAGGGCGAGAAGGAAGGAAGAAGAGAAAAGGAAGGTCTTGAGAAGCTTCCGGAACTTGAGGAGATCCGGTTCAAGCCTGAGAGGGGCAGGGAGACCATTCCAGAGGGAAGGTCATGCGGAGGAGACCAATCTACCCCTACTCTCTGCTTGGAGAAACGTCTGATCTGCAGAGAGTAGGACCCAGAAGACTGAAGGGCTCTAGCAGGGAGGAATTTAGGGAGAGAGAGTTGGA
The DNA here is from genome assembly GCF_040938575.1 of Ambystoma mexicanum. Taxonomy (NCBI): domain Eukaryota; kingdom Metazoa; phylum Chordata; class Amphibia; order Caudata; family Ambystomatidae; genus Ambystoma; species Ambystoma mexicanum. The sequence goes on along the minus strand of NC_090930.1, from coordinate 1,017,796,212 downwards.
TGCAGTGGCGTTCCAGGCCCCAGAAGGCCTTGCGGATGATGCAGAGGGTCTTGTACTTGATCTTAGCAGTGACCGGGAGCCAGTGGAGATAATTGTAGAGATGCTTTCCCTGGCCAAGGATGTCTTGCAGCTCTATTCTGGATTGGGTGAAGGGGGCAAACGAAGGATAAAGGGAGATTGAGGAAGTGGCTGTTGCAGAAGTCCATCCTACAGAGGACCAGAGCTCTGGAGTCATTGAGTTTCTGGGGAAGGTGAGGAAAGGGAGAATGCCTCTGAGGAGGTGTAGCTGATAGTGGGCCTTCTTGGCAAGGTCTGCGATGTGAGGAGAGACGGAGAGAGAGGAGTCAAAGATGACACCAACGTGTTTTGCTTCACAAGAAGGTGAGGGGAGGGGACCCATAGAGGGTGGCCAGAGGGAAGGAGGGAGCCGGGGTCCCATTGAGAAGGATCTCAGTCTTACTGGAATTAAGGCAGAGATCATTGGCAGCACACCATGCTTGAATAGCAGTCAAACAGTCACAGATGAGAGAGGAGGAAGAAGTAGAGGGAAGCTTGAATGGGAGCTGCATGTCGTCTGCATAACACTGGAAGTGAGGAGAGAAGATGATCAGGTGGGCCAGAGGGGCAAGGTAGATGTTGAAGAACCACGGCTATAGGACAGAGCCTTGAGGTATGGCGTAGGTGGAGAGAATGATAGGGGAGAGAAAAGGGCCCAGTTGAACCTGGGAAGATCGATCAGAGAGCAAAGAGGTCAACCAGTCCAGTGCCATTCCCGTGATGCCAAGGGTGTCACAGAGCTGATTTGTCAGGGTGGCATGATTGACCATATCGAAGGCAGAGGAAAGATCCAGAAGGATAAGAACGGATGGAGAGTTGGAATCGAGATTTGAGAGCAAGCTTTCACAAGTGTTCAGTAGAGCATTTTCGGTGCCTCCGGCTGCTCTGAAGCCAGACTGATGGGCATGGAGACAACCAACAGATTCAGTGTATGATCAGTTGGGAGATGACCAGCTTCTCCAGGAGTTTGCCTAGGAAGGGGGTAATGAAGATAGGGTGGTAATTAGCCAGGCACGAGGGGTCGACAGAGTGTTTTTTGAGCAGAGGATGCACAAGGGAGTGCTTGAGGGGTAGCGATAAGGAGCCAGTGGCAAGGGAGTGATTACAGAAATCAGCCAAGGCTGGCGCAAGGGAGGCAATGTTTTCTGGAGCAGCAGGGGAGCACATGTTAGGAGGAGACTTTCATAGAGAGGACTTGTCTAGTGACCTCATCTGGTGCTCCGGGTAAGAAAGAGGAGAGGAAAAGGGAGAGCAGAAGGTAAAGGGAGAGGGGGGCCAAAGGAGGCCTGAGAGCTGGGGGAGGGGTGCAGGGGTACTAGAGGAGAGTGAGGAAAGGATTTCCATAGTTTTGGTTAGGAAGTGGGAGGCAAGGGAAGTACAGAGGATCAGGGATGGGAGGGGAGAAGTGTAGACTGCAGTAGGATTTGCGCATTCCTTGCAGATTTTAAACTGTTTTCCCATGTTGTTAGTGCCCCAAGAGATTGTGGGCTTGGATATGGGCCCTCTTCTTCCAGCGGATGGAGAGTCTGTACTGCCTTTGGAGCAGGTGGCAGGCCAGTCTGTCAGGCCAGAGGATGTACCTAATGCTGGCCACTTTCACTCAACAACTCTACACTTGCACTTCAGAGTGGCTTGGTCGGAGCCATACCAGATGGTGTGCTTGGAGGCAGGCTTCATGCGCATCCTCATGACAGGGACAAGGATGCCCTGGGTGTTGGTGATAGAGAGGTGAAGATTATCAAGGGCAGAGTCAGTGTGGGAGTCAGTGGGAGGGGTAATGAAAGTGGTGTCAAAAGAAGCAACTGACACTCGCTTCATCGGACGAATGACAGAGAAGGAGACTGGCAGTACAGGCAGAGGCTTAGTCGTGGGACGCAAGAGATCCAGGTGAAAGGACAGGGGAGCATGGTCAGACAAGGAGAGAGGTGTAGTAAGAGGGTTGGAGATGGGTATGTCTTCTGAGATGAGAGCATCCAAGGTATGTCCGGCTGAGTGCATCAGACCAGAGGGATGAATGGTGAGGGAAAGAAAGTCACAGAGGCTGCGGAAGAGTCCAGTGGTTGAATCAGAAGAGTCAAGGTGAATATTGAAGCTTGGAGGTGGAGGCAAGACGAGAATAGGTGAGGTCAGACCACTCTGAGAGGAAGAGGGAGACCCGACGAGGGGTCCTGTAGATGGTGGCGAGAGTCAAAGAGAAGGTTTCAGAGACACCAATGCTTCAGATGCGGCATTCGAGGAAGAGTAGGTCTCAGTGGTAATGATAGTAGCAGGGACCCATTTAGGGAAGATCAAGGCCACTCCACCTCCAGACTGGTTAGGCCTGAGCCCGCAGGGAGCAGTGAGTCAAAAACAGTGACAAAGCTGGCAGTGAACCACGTCTCAGTGAGAGCGAGAACATCAAGGTCAAAGTCTTCAAGAAGGAGACAGATATCAGAGGAGTGTTTTACAGTAGAGCAAGAGTTGAGGGTAGCTAGGTGAAGCTGATTGCCACCTTTGAACGGCTTACGAGGAGGAGTACAAGGATGTGGTATGCCCATTGGAGGTGAACAGTGGGCAAGAGGGATGGCAGACAGAGGAGTGGCAGGAGAAAGGAGGAAGTTGATAAGAGATGGAAGACAGCTATCAAGAAGGAGGAGGTTGGGCTGAGAGCCCTGGGCCATGACAGTGCAGTTCTGATAGACATTAATGATGCACCTAGAGGATGAGAAATCTGCCAAGAGTACTTCCCATCTGGTTCCACCATTGATGGGTGAGAAAGAGAAAGGGGAGAGGACAGAGACCATGTGGGGAGGCCATAGGTCCGGAGAGGGAGCAACCAACAAAGAGGATGTCTGTGGCATTCTGCTTAGAAGAAGCATAGACGTAGGTGTCAGTGATGGAAAGGCCTGGATTGGAGACCAGGAGATTTTCTTTTTACTTTTTCCTTCCAGGTTTCGAAAGAGAGGTTGGATAGGTGATAGAGTAGCAGTTTGAGTAAATAGGAGGGATGGAGAGCACCATGGAGTGAGGGGGCAGAGAGTTGGAAAGAGGGAGAGAGAGAGGGGAACATAAGAAACTGCACAATGCACAATGAACTCACCAGGCAGACTAGCAGCAAGACAATTGCAGACAAGTCAGATGTACAAGACATCCCAAGTCACTGAAAAAAGGGATGGTAGCTTGATGCATGGAGAGACTCCCCTTATTAGATGCTTGGGGTAGCAGAGCCTCCCAGGCTTTCTGAAATGGTGTGCACCAACAGGAGCCCTCCACCATTGGGGCCACATTGCCGTGCCTGCAGCCAACCAGCCAGTATGCAAAGTCCAGCAGAAACACAGCTGTGGAAATCCAGCTGAAAATCCAGCTGGCTGTGGTCTTTAATGCTGGCTGAGGGAAAAATCATCATCATCCCTAAAGGAAGAAGCAAACTCCATCTACCATTGTAAACACATAGACTTGTGTATTCCTTGCTCCACAGCACTTTTCGAGAGTCCTCCCTTCGACAGCCCTGCCAAGGCAATTTGGCAAACACAGAGCCACCGGGAGACAGTCTCTGTCTCACTCTCCCAGGGCAGCCTAGAATATGCTGGTATCTATCCCTTTATAAGTAGAAGGCATCGGCTCCATCCAGATCATCAACATCAGGGGTAGCCTATCCTATGTAATCCAGGCAGGCGGTGAAATGTCCGCCCCTACGTACAGAGCAGGCTACAGGTAGTCCCAGCGAAATCCAGAATCTGTAAAAACGTTCCCCCTACTTTGTTCCCCCATGGGCTTAGCTGCCTCCTTGCCCCTGTGTTAGATGGGTAGGTGGTATCTCCCTGTTAAACTGTAAGCATTTCTTTGATGGCATGTTTCTTGTCAACTGAGTTGTGCGTTATAATCCAAGCACAGAATGTAGTACAAAATGATGTAAAACTTCATCCACAACAGAGTATCACCCACAATTTGCTTGCTTATATATCCAGCCTTTATTATTTATGAGTCAATGTATATGTCCGTGGCAAGGGCACCACTCCAAGATGGCCACCAAGTAGCCACACATGCATTGATGGTGGAAATAAATGATGGCATTTCCTTACTGCTATGGATCTTGGGTTGAATCCGAGCTGCAGCCCAGAGAATAGCACACTCCTCTCTCTCGCCGAGGACACTGCCCGGACCACCTCCACCACCAACGAGCAAGAGTAGGCCCCCACAGCAAAAGGGGATTGTTTGCCGCTTCACCGATGTTATCTGCCGCTTGGGGATATGCCGCCTCAAGCCCCTTCGCATGGGGCCTTATGCCGCTTGTCAATCTGCGAGCTGCCAATGGCACAGGCACGTCTCCTCTTGCGTCAGCGGACTCCACCACATTTCTGCCATCACAGCTCACTGGCTCCAAGGTGGATAAAGCTAATGATCGCTTTTTCTTTTAAAAACGGGAATATCAACAGACATCTTGGTGTAAAATTTGTATTTGTAATTTATATTGCATTTTAGCATTTTTATGTAAAATCATTATTACCCAATCAAACTTGGTACGCATTTCGTATTATCTTATATGAAAAAAATACTTTGGTCCAGATTCTCAAAACAATTGTTGGCGCAAATGAGATTTGCTAATGCAAGTGACGAGATGTGCTTATTCAGATGTCGTTTTATTCCCTTTGCGCATTTACATAAATAAGGGTGCGTTTCTCAACACTTTAAAGTGCATCCTGAATTCACAAATGGGATGCACCTTAAAATGCCCAGAAATGAGAGTCATCCCCCTTCACCTTTTGAAACAGGCACCGTGGGAGGTGCAAATCATGACAAGGTCATTTCTGATCCTATCATGCCTATCTTTTGAAGTGTGACCGCCAGTGGTTAAGCCACAGCTGTTACACTAGCATTTCCATACCCCAAAGAGTGACGGACATTTTTTATTTTTTGAGTGTTTCACCAACACAGGGTCTTCAATGGCCCATCTCTTTGAAATGTGCTCCCAGCAACCACGTGGTTGGTCGAAGACTGTAATTCATTAGTGGTGAGAGCAAGCCCCCGACACTAATGTATGCAAGGGGGCTGGACCGCAACAGTAAATCCCCTTCTCAAACGCTCAGGTCACCTTTGTGAATAAGGTGACCTGAGCGTTTATGAAAATAGCGCAAATGAAACGAGTGTATTCTCTGCATTCCTTTCAATTGTGGTATCTTTTGAGAATCTGGCCCTTTGTATTCTTCATACCGGAGTCCTCTCAATTCTAAGCACTTTAATGACAGCATTATTGTTACTCAATCTAATCATACGGAAATTCTCCACTTTTGAATGAGGAAAGTTGGAGTCGGACCTGCCACAAGATTTGAACTCGTGAAAAGCAGGTTGGTTCTGTGTCAAAGGCCAGCTTACTACTTCAGCTATCCACGCGGACACTATTCTGATTTTCGTTATCTGGAACTTTGTTACGTTAGTCTTGTTAAAATGCATCAACTGTCATTTGCACCACCTGTTGGTGCAGGCCCTTATCTGCTGTGACGTGCAAGACTGGAAGCGTTGGCATTCGTTGCTTTCGGCCTGCGATGTCAAGGTTTCCTCTACGGCTACAACCCAGTCCGGGAATACCTAGAAGAGAGAGAGCCGGGTACGGTGGCAACGACTGGTGCTCCCATCCCACTGTTTTTGTCAGCGGGGTATGTGGCCGGGGTTATTTTGTAAGTCCTGATCAGCCGATCTAAAATAACACATTAAGACAGCCATATATATGTTACGCCTGTCTTAACCCCTAGTTTTCCGATCCAGGGGTTTTTCATGCTGTTTTGAGTTGGAATTAAGGCAGTGAACTGACTAATGAAATGTAATGTAATGAAAGTGGTCTTATATAACGCCAGTCTGCCACTATTGGTGGCCTCGCTGCACTTGACTCTGGAAGAGAAGAGAGGGGTGAAGTTCATTAGTGGAACGGGAAAAGGCAGATGTGAAATCTTCGTTGTTGATGGGTACAGGTCGGAAGTATCCGGTTCCTGAGTGGCAATCTGCTTTCTATGGGTTTGGCTGAAGAGACTTAGGAGTATGTTATCCATTAGGAAGAGCCCAAGATCTGATAGACTACAGTCCTTATAAGGCAAAAAGAACCTGCAACCCTGGCCTACTAACCCTGGCCATATACAGACAATTCTCATTTCTCTAGCTCCCAATGCCATCTCTCTCTCTCTCCCATATAGATACATTGTACCCAGTAGAAACAAGACAAGCATCTGGGAGTTGGCCGATGAGGGAAAGGGTCATGTGGAAACTCAGACATTAGCATAACCTGCTATGACTTATGGGAGGCAAGAACTTAAGATTCAGTGGAAGGGCAGCTTGAAATGTGGTGGCTGCAGTCGCGTAATTCCCCTTCCTTAGTATGCTGGTTATCAGGCTGAGAGATGCCTCAAACCTTACTCTAACACTCACAGGTGCTATGCTCAGTGGCCTGCTTGCACCTTTGCCCGTGAAGGTAAGGGCCTGGCCAGGCTTCTGTCTGGCACTCGTCAGGGGATTGATCAGGGCAGGGGCCAGAATCCTTCCTCATTTTGCTCAGTGGTCTACCCTGCTGTCTCCCATTATCCCCAAACTCTTCTCGCACAGTCCAAAATGACACCCCTACCCCGCTATTGATAAACGTATCTGTCGTCCATCCCCTTAAAAGCATATGCATTCTATAGGAATCTATTGCAAATGCCTCCTGCAATCATTAATTCCGTGAGGCATTTACACTTTTTTCCAACACGTTTCCGCTTGTTTTCACACTTTTACTTTGCACTACACCTTGGCAATGAATACACTTGCACAGAGGGGGACCTTTTGCATGGAAGTGCAAACGGAAGTGGTCCCCTCGGTGCAGTTTACTGTCTAAATGAAAATGACCCACTGTGCGTTGTTAACCTCCTGATGTGGAGGTTGAGTGCATGTGATGTGCGTCGTGCTCGGCACCTCAATAGTCTATACCTGGAGGATGCCTTTCGCACCGCTACTCTTATAATCAGACTTCACAAGAGCGCAGCACCTGTTCCGGTTACGAGTGGTTTAGAGAGATGAGAGCCCCCTGAGACGACAAGTGGATGCTAATGTGTTCTTTTTTCACTAGTAAGCCTCCCTCAGCCATTGAATGCTCCATGCCCCTAAAAATATCACTTATATAGCGCTACGAAGCCTCAGGTATCTGAGTGCTGCTTATTATTACTCCCAGTGTGTGGTGCTCATTTATCGACCTCAGAAGGATGAAAGGCTGAGTTTGGCCCTGCCGGGATGCGTACCTGCGTCAGCAGGCTCTGCACAGATGTCAAAGTGAGCCCTTTACTCACTGTGCTGTCGGACCGGGCATAGATGGTTCATTCAATCCCCTATGATGAGTCTTATATTGAAGCACAATAATGCCAATCAGTTTTTTAGACAGTGCTTCCTGCCCGATTCCTCATGCTTCTAAGTGCTGTGATAATAGCTGTTATAATGACCCAACTCAATAGTACTCAATGTATTGATCTTGGAAGGAAGAAGGGCTGAGTCATGTAAAAGCCAAGCCTGGAAGGCAGGAGGTCCCCTGCCATGCAGCAGCTATGCCGTGCGGCCCCTGCACTCTGATATTGTCTAGTGCATCACTTGTTGGTCAATAATCGCATAATGAAGCGCGCGCTTGATAAGTCCTGAAGCGCCAGGCCTCTCAGTGGCTAGGGCACAGTAGGGGCACCTAGGCTGGAGTCCCGTGGCTCGGCAAATCACTAGGATTCTTCGTGTCTGCTGCTGCTTCTCTCCTGGGACTGGAAGAACATATGTTTTGAGAATTGTGTGCAAAAGCACCAACATGCTATAACGATAGTGAATGCTGCTGACAGCTGTCCTGTCCCGATGAACTATGACGTACATTTCAGCCTTGGCCTCGAAAGCGAAGCCCCCTAAATCAAAGTTTTATGGACGGGGTGGGATTTTAGAACGAGGCTATGGGCCTGATTTACAAAAGCGTTTTACAATGGGACAGTCCCATCGAAAAACGCTCTGTAAATCAGGCCCAATAAATGTTACATGTTGTTAAGTTATATCACTATGCTTTTGTGCTGCACCAAATCACCATCATAGTAGTTTCACAGCGCCAAACCCTATTTTGCTTTCACTGTGTTTTGCTGCTTACATTCTGAACTGCTGTAAGGGCATTAGGAGGCATAGGGCCTGATTTATGGGAAAACGCCATTAGAAACCGATTTGTGAATCAGGCCCAGACTGTTTATTAACTTCTAATGTTAAAATCCCGCCAAAAGTCTTAACAAAATAAGTGACTCTACTGATTGGCATAATTATAGGGCACCAACGTGCCCGGAAGTGGTGCCACAGAATGGGACTCCACAGACACACAGTGTAGGTTTTTCCATTCCCCTGGTAGGAAGGTTTGTGATTTACGTCATTGCCGTGTGATGCAGGAGGTTTTCTGCAGAGTGTTGGAGGCCCTCAATATTGTGCTGTGATGATGGCTCCTCGTGCCATTTTGTTGGGGCAGCGGGGCTACAGAAATGTATATTTGGGCCTCCCTCTCTGCTCTCATGCCTTTCCACTGCCCACACGCGCAGCTCTGGTGCTTTCTTTTTTCTTATATTCCCTCCTTTCTGCTCTTGCTCTCTTCTCATTCCTGTTCTGCTTGTTTCGGTTCCCGTATCCTACACTCTATATCACCCCTATACACCCTCCCCGTCCTGCCTGTGGATTCCTGGTGAATACTTTCTCTAGTCCACTATACATATTCCTTTACTTAGATCCCCTGCCTCGCTCCACTCAATCCTCCAGGAAAGACTGCCTTTTCTTGCACGTATTGCCTTTCCTTTATTACATAACCGCTTTTCTGTTCCTTGTATTCTTTTCACTGTCGCTCTATAAATCACATTTTTGTTCGGTACACATTGGCTTCCACTTCTAGTCCTTCTTCCCTCCCCTTACACTTTCTCCTTCAATGCTTGCATCCACCTCTCGCCATCACATTGTTAACTTGCCATCCATCCAGTTTCCTCACCTCGCCAGTCTTTTCTATCTCTCCCTCTGTCTGTAGTTCTTTTTTTGTAGCCTTCTTACCTTCTTAAGATAGAATTTAGGGGTTGCTGAGCTTTCCATGTCTACGTTTTTTTAAATGTATTCTGATTGGTATATTCAACCCACTTTTGCAACATATTTATCAAAAAATTGTAAAATTCATTCATCCTTCCAAATATATCTCCTTTTGGTGTTTTTTTATGTGTAGCATAAAAAGGTAATTGGACAGATCAGTAATTTATAAGTCCAAGTATCGATGGCTAGAAAATAACTCATTCATAATTTAATAAATTCAGAAGGTATCTAGTGAATTCATCGAAACCCATTCCAGCTAATACCATTCCATCTAAATTTTTCCATCTAAACAAATGGCCATCTAATGCATGTTTTGGGGGGGTAAAGGTTCATTTTTGTTCAGGTGCATTTTAAAGGGTAAAAAACAGGGGATTGCCCCCACCCCGAAAAAAGACAAAAAACACCCCCAAAAAATGCATTAGATGGACATTTTTTAGATGCAAACATTTCGATGGAATGGCATTAGATGCAATAGTTTTAGATGAAATGACCATAAACCATTCAGAACATTTGTCATTGGCACAGTATGTTGCAGGAATGTTCCCTTCATCAGACACACAATAGTATTAAAGGGAAAACACATTTTGCATTACATTTCTTCTCCCAGCAATACACATTTTGTGTCACAACAAATCGTACATACTGCTACACAACTTACGATAGATCTGAAACCATTGAAGGGAGTGCAGTCTTCTGCTGTACAGCATTGATGAATACCTGGATAGGCCATAGTCTATCAAAGAAGTGTATAAAATATGGTCCGCAGACAAAAGATACATGGCTGGGTCAACTTTCAGCATAGAGGTCCATCAAAGAGGGTCAGTGTCCATAGGATGCATTTATGTATATGACAGATTGCTACCCGGAGCCTGCGGCTGTAGTTTATGAACTTTTGCGCAAAACCATACAGACGGCACTCATTCCACAGTTCATGTTTTTATAATGCACACTTTTCTGATCAAGCAATTAGCTTTAGTGAGGTAGAAAATCACAGTCAGACGTTCTAACTCAGACACAAGGAAACCTAGCACTCTTGTTTTCATTATATTAAACATAGGTCCTAAATCACTTGGTTAATAGTAGTATTGAAACACTTTTTGGGAGGCGATACACCACTGTTTGATGATGGAAAGTGAGATATCCTGTGCATAGAGTACTTGTGAGATATCCTGTAGAGTGCTCGTGATTTGCACTGATTATTCAGATAAAAGCTTTTTCTTTTGCCGCCAAACTATGGCACCACCACAAATGGCATTCCGAGCCGATACAGCGGTTAAGATTCAAAGAGTGGGTGCATGACAAGAGAAGGAGTGTTTGCCGGCAAATTATGATTTGAGCATGTTGGTCAATTTTCTGCTCGAGGAGCGTGTGTCACCAAATATGTGGAGCTAATCCGCCAGGTACGCTGGTGTGCTACCTGTGAGGGCTTTGTAGATGACACATGTAGTCTTGAACAGTTTCCTGGCCTGGAGAGGAAGCCAATGTAGTTTGCGTAGGACGGAGGTGATTTCATCAAATTTCATCATACCCATAATAAGACGTGCTGCAGCGTGGTGAACCGCTTCGAGGGGAGCCACTTGAGCAGCTGGGAGCCTCATCTGGCGAACGTTTCTGCCATCAATGTGAAAGACCACAAGGGCACAAGTCCGAACATCCTGCTGCAGGATGAAGGGTTCAATTTTGCAGAGGTTGGAGATTTGGAGCCATTGAATATTGATGCACTTATTACATTGAATAAGCTTGATATAATCTGGCTAGTGAAGGGTAGGTTACAGAAAGGTATCTAAACTAGATCAGGATGACACCTAACCTCAGCAACCAATCATCATGTTGCTTATCAACTACCCCCCTTGACACAGCACACACTCAACATCCGATAGTCCCCTATGCAGTGTAGATACCTTGTATACTTATAAGCTAAGAGGGCATGATGTGTGCAGTGCAAAGGGATATTGATCAACTGTAACCCAGCGGGCCAAATTGTTGTATCCCCAAAATTCAAATGACCCCAAATTAAGCTTATCGAAATCTTTGAAATCAACAGCTTGGCCAACACTGTTTTCCTGCCAGATGTGGAAATAGCAACATCGAGAAATGTAATTGCATTACCATTAGCCACAGTGATGGCTCATTCATAATAGGCAATCAAGAGCCGATATTATTTGATATGATTGGTTATTTATAACACGCTTAATTTCCAGAGGTTTCTAAGCGTGGACCCGGGCATCAAACCTGTGTTGCTCCGTGTCGTCTGGCTTCCAAGGCGACCACGTTGCCCCTGAGCTATCCTCCAGAGACGATCCGCCACGCATTATAGAGGAGCCAAAGTTGGCCCAGTGAAAACCCCTGAACACTCCTTTAGCTGCAGCAGGCATCTAAGGGAGCACTCCTGGCCCAGTGTTCCTGCACATCTGGAGGGCATGGGTTGTGGAGTCTCTGGCTCCCTGCCATGCAAGCCAGGGAGCGAGACTCAGAAAGTGGGGTTTGATTGACACCTCGCACTGCTTTTTTGTTTTATTGTTTGTGGGGCATGTCATCTTGGTCTCAGGCATGAGTAGGCAGGAGTTCGGAGCAGGTAAGAGGAATAAGCGGTGTGTACATATGCTTGGATGTGTGCCTGCTGGGCGGTATGTATCTTTGAGTGTGCGCATGTGTATGTGCACCCATGTGATTGTGTGTGTAGGTTAATGTGTGGGTGTGTGAGCATAGGTGCAATGTGTGCACGGAGCCAATTGTGGGCAAATGCATCATGGACATTTTTTGGGAAAATGCTCCTGTGCACCATTGACGGCCTGGTATTAATTGTGCTTTTTCATGTGTTACCCTGAAAAACCGATTGCAAATTGTTGAGCTTTTTACCCTATTTATAACCACAAGTTTGCTGTAAAATGCACCATTTACACCCCCTTTTTAAAAGCAATATCTGGGGTTAGGGGGTACATCCAAGCAATCCCTCATTTGGTTAGTTGGGGTTCCCATTGCTGTGTTCATTCACTCACACTCAATTTTGGGGAATATTTACTCCCCAACAATTAAAACATCACACATTTTGTCCTTGGCAATAAAACGCAAACACCCGTATTGTTTCCATTCAAAGCGTCCTCCCCGCTCAGAGCAGCACTTGCACAGCCTGCCCGCATCACTTGCAAAGGTGGACACGTGTCTATGTGCCATGCCAAACAGCTGGCACAGTTCTCTGGAGCCATCTTTGCTACTCCACGTTGACGGTGGACAAGCTGTGTTCAGACCAAGAGCTTCCATTTAAAGGACTAGTCAATGTCTTTCACTGCATGCTATATGTGTATAGATAGACAGATAGATTACATCACTGATTATTAGTAATCACATTAAATAAATCACAGGTACATATATTGTTGGGCACTGACAGAATGAACATGTATATTTTACCGGGCAATGCTGGAATATGTTGTTTTACATTGGACACCGGCAGCATGACGATGATATAATAGATTATTTATAACGCGCTTAATACCCAGAAGTTTCTAAGGGCGGACCCGGGGATCGAATCTGTGCTGCTCCATGTCGTTTTGCTTCCATGGTCAGCACGTTGCCCCTGAGCTATCCTCAGGGCTGGACTGGCCGTATCGGTCCATCGGCCACTGGCCGATGACCTTTAGGAAATGGGGGCCAGTTTTTTCCCCGAGGGGCCGTTTTGTTTTTAATTATGGGCTGTTTTTTTTAAAAAAATGATCATTATAAAAATGGGGTTTAGTATTTACATGAAATACTACAATCATTTTGCATGACATAATCAGGGTTGGATAGGCCCATCAGCCCGTGGCTGGGTTGAAATTATTTGGAGGCGGGCGTCGGGTGAGGGGCCAGTTTCCAGCCTACGCCTGGGCCAGTCACGCGCCGGCTCAGGGCTGCCTGCAGGCCCTGCCTACTCTGATCTGCTCTGCATGAGCACGGCCTGCAGACAGTGAGTCGGCACGAGAGACACCATGGCGCCAGTCGCCACTTTGCAAGTGAAGGAAGTGTTACTTTTTTTACAAAACACTGGGAGCGGGCTGGGCCGAGGTCAGCCCGGCCCGCTCCCAGTTTTTGGTAAAAAAGTAACACATCCTGCACCTGCTCGCAACTGCATGCCCCACCGCCTACAATAATAACCAAGCAGGAACAGCCCGTCTCACTGTCAAGTCCCTCAGTGTAAACCCCCCTCCCTTTCCCTGTGCTTCACAGCATGAATACCCTCGCACTTATCCCCTAGAGAACTTACTAGATGAGGGTCTCTGCTTCCGAGCAGACCTCCGACGTGGACCATGAGGGTATGTGAGTGCAGGAGGTCTGAGGGTTTATCCCCATTAGAGCCCTCCTTCCGTGACAGGTAAGGAGCAGCGCAGTGTGGGAGGTAGCGGCCTAAGCGCGTGTGTATGCGTGTGTTGTTGTGGGAGGGGCGGGACCATGGAGCCGTACATTGGAGAGGGACTGTTGCTAACATACATTCAAACAAAAAAATCTAACAGCAGGGAACAAGAGCAAATTTCCATATTTTCGAGTCATGTTTGTTTCTGCTGCTTTCACATCCAATTCCTGTTACCTTCTCATTCAATTGGAGGTTGTTTTCCTAATTGGAATCGCAAGGCCTGTTGCAGGTTTGGATTGAGGGGCACTGGCAGTGCTGTGTGTAGTCTTTGTCCTAGAATGGATGTATACAAGCATACATGGCAATATGTCCCATTCCATGCAGAAGTTGTAATTCTATTGCAAGTGTTTCCATATGTGCAAACATTATCTATTCCATTCAGGAGATGCTAGTCCGCTCGGTTTTAACTTTGCATTCGTGGACTTGTAGTCAGGCCCCCCCCCCCTTACAAATCCCAGAATCAAGGTTAAAACAAGACCAGGCTATGAATGACCACATGTAATGGATAATGTTGGCATGCATGTTTTTACTTTGCAATTTGGAACTTGTAGTCGCCCTAAAATCAAGGACTGCAAATACCAGAATGCAAAGTAAAGACAATAGTGGACTGGTGTATTATACACCGTGAGTGGAATAGAGCCTGATGACACATGTGCTAAAGGTCGGGATGGAGGTGCACTGACAGATGTTTGTGTTTTCTGGGTCCCAGTACTGGATTAGTGGGAGTGCTGTAGCCTGTAGATCATGGCTGAGGTGTATTCACAGAGCTCTGTGCAGGTCCTAGTATTGGAATAGCACGACGTAATGCCAGCAGTATTGGGATGCATTTGCAGCGTTTTGTGTTGCGCTTATTCACATACATATTTGATGTGTCATTGTTCTGAGAATTGTGTGTAATTTTTAGTGCTGAAATAGCATAGGTTCAGTTCAGGAGTGCAGTGAATTTCAGAAGCTGTATGTGGGCCCTCATGATAGTGCTCTAAGTCAGAATGTAGGCCATTGGCAGAAATGTGTGTTGGTACCAGTACTTATGCTATGCCCACATTTTCTGATTTACACTGATTTTATGAACATTTCTAGCAAGCACATTTACCGTTTGTTTTGTTATTGGATGCAGATACGATATGGAAACCGGGGCCATTTCCGTGTGTATAGTTACACCTGTTGTGTGCTATATGTGTGGTGACACAGGCTAGCAATTGGGGGTTGGGTTGCCCTTTCTACAGGACATTGGTCAGATCCATTGTTAAGCAGGACAATGACATTGCTCCTGAAGTCTCAATCCACCACTCCATTTCTCTTATCAGTGGAACGAATTCTGTATAGATTAGTCTTGGGCTAATTCTGCCTGTTGGTGCCTCAGAATATCAAGACTTTTGCTCATTTTACTATATCCGTTATGATAGCTCATTGGGTTGAGCACTCGCTGCTGTGACGAGTGTGAGATCTGCAGGTTGCAGGTTCGAACCATCTCAGCCTTCCATCCTTCTGAGGTCGATAAATGAGTACCAACACAGGTTGGGTGATATTGCATGTATATTTGTTCTATAAAAAAAGAGCTTAAGCGTAAATGCTATACAATAACATATTATCATTTGGCCTTGGACATCTGCTTGCATTCACAGTAATTTGACAATATGGATCTATACACACAGATATTAATGATACATACGGTGATCCATTCTTGTATAAAATGTATATCACATTAGTGAAATCATAACTTATTTTTCGTAGTGTACTTAGGAACAATGCTATTTGATGCCACTTCCTGTTTCATCAAGGGGGGAAGGGTCGTGTTCATGCCACTCCTGCGTCTCGGAGCTGTGTACCCTGTCACAGAACTGTATGCAGCGTTATGTTATTTTATGAGTTGTGTTGTAATGTAACAGACACACAAACCCTCCATAAGTAGGATTTTCTGTAAAGTCATGAATTGACACAATTCACGGGCAGATGATGGTTTGAGGGCCACTTTTTTTAAGGCATGGGGTGGGCTACTTTTTTGAAGCGAGGGGTGGGCCACTTTTTTGAGGTGAGGGGTGGGCCACTTTTTTTTGGGTGTCCGGGCCTATTTCTTGTCCCAGTCCGACCCTGGCTATCCTCCTGATATTGTCAAATGTACTGGTGTACTATGGCATCTCGTGGAGTTTTTCATGCATTCACCTTATCAATTGTAAATTGTACATCTTTTTAGTTTTTAAAACTATTTTTTCTGAAATGTGTGCTGTAAAAGGCACCATTTCAGCCTTCCATGTATACACACGTCTTGGGAAGGAGAGCCCCCAACGAACCCCAATAATGGCTCTGTCTTGCCTTCTTTTACCAAATCAGGGAAATATGTATGTTCCTCCACTTTAAATAATTCACCAAACGCCACTACTGCGTTGTGCCCATTGTGCTCATTATGCTGTCTGCATTGGTGTGCTGCGTCCTGTGGGTGGGCTTGGAAAAGCAGTGTATTGGAATGGCAAAGTAAATATGCGCAGTAACCAGCCAACGCTTCTGATTTGTGCCCTCTTCAAGGTCTGAACGTGCACCCCAGGGAGGCGGGCCTGATAGGAAGAATTGGACCACATAACAAGCAGCCCTTCATGGTCGCCTTCTTTAAAGTGAGCGAGGTTCACCTGCGGTCCACGCGGTCAGCAGCAAACAAGCGCAAGCAGCAGAACCGCAACCGCTCCACACAGTCGCAGGACGTCGCACGGTCCCCCAGCACAACAGGTGACGTCATGGGCATTGCGCGCTGTTCACATTAAAACGAAAACGGTGGGTTTCAGAAAATGCCTGGGTTTGGGGATTCCTCGCAGGTAGCCTTGAATGTAAAGTGCTTTACAATTCAGATGACGAGCGTACAGTGATAAACTATTTTTGGGTGTTGACTCCATGGGGTATAAGAAAACACAAGCGCACGTCGCCACCTAGCGGTTAGAGCGTTATTTGCTGAAATGTACTGCTTTGTGACAGAAGAAAAAAAATGTCGCTCGTCAGTTAAGCATCTTAATCCTTTATGGATAGTTACATATATATGTACCTCTCCGGAAATCTGTAGAGATATGTAGGTCTATGTGTAATCGGCATGTACATTTCGATATTCCCGCATCGCCTTCTTTGCCTTTCCTTCTTCTGACTTCAATAAAAATGAGTCTAATTAAGTTTAGGTAGTACTTACATATGTTATGTTATGTTATACGTCACTTGTAAAGCGCCTACTGCCATTGTTATGGCCTCGAAGAGTACTTACGTATGTTATGTTATATGTCACTTGCTTAGCGTCTACTGCCATTGGTCTGGGCTCGAAGCGCTGTGGGGCTGAACGACCTTCGGAAGACCGCAGTCAGAGATAAAAGAGTTGAAGAAATGATTTCTAAAAATGCGTGTGGTAAATTGCTTCAACAAGCATATACAGTGGGGTCCTCTTTTTTGTATAGGGGGCCAGCCTGGGGGAGGACGAAAACTGTGAATACAGTCCAAACAGAAACCAAGTTGGCTACCCTTAGATGTTACAATAGTTGGGGACTTGTGATCAAACAAGTAATGTGAAAAAAAACATCTTTCTAAACATATATCAAAAGATGGCAGCAAACCGGAAATATATAAAAATACAATTTATTAAGAAACATAAAAAAGCCACGAATAGTGGTCTTCAAAGGATCAATCGGAGATAATCAAAACAAATATTTCATGTGTAATTAAATATGCAAAGGACACATTCATAATTTTCATTATGTACAGACAATAATACCATACAGTGCTTAGCGCGTAACTATGCTAACTAGTTACGCGACCCCCAGCGACACTTCTGTAGATGTGGGATTTGACAAAAATTGGGTTTGGTCATCCACTAACTACTAACAGCACTGTATTACACATGAAATATTTGTTTTGATTATCTCCGATTGATCATTTCAAGACCACTATTCTGTGGCTTTTTTATGTTTCTTAATAAATTGTATTTTTCTATATTTCCTGTTTGCTGCCATCTTTTGATATATGTTTAGAAAGATGTTTTTTTTCACATTACTTGTTTGATCACAAGTCCCCAACTATTGTAACATCTAAGGGTAGCCAACTGGGTTTCTGTTTGGTCTGTAAAAATGTGTGTGTACATTTTTTGCCAGCACGTAGAGAGGGGTAGAGAGCGGCTGGGTCCCTAGCAGCAATCCATGGTTATCAGGTGTTAGAACGGGCGCCGTGTCCAATTGTCAGGGGAGTGGGATAGTCAGAAGGGGCAGATTATGTGAATGGCTGGTCCGAATTTTGTTTGAGTCTCAGCTTTATTCTATTGGATGAGGTGATGCGTGTTTTGGGTGTGTGTAAATGAGTATTGTCTATTGAGACGTATGCAGGTGAGTGGGCCGTGCCCGTGAGGGATAATGTTATGTTTTGTAGTATGCAGGTATGGCAGTAGAGAACAGTAGCAACATTATAGAAAAATGTACGTAGTAGCAAAAACGATGTCAAAAAGCAGCAAAACGGTGGCACCAAGTGTTAAATAAAAAATTGAAAGATCTGGGGAAGGCAAGGAAGATAGGGCAGAAGAACGTGATGCAATGGGTTGGATTGTATGGGGGAGAAGGGCTAGAGTGATGGTGGGAGCAGTGATCTTATGCCTTCCTTTGCCATGCGTGAGTATCTCATGCATTCACAGGTTGCTTCCTTTCAATTAGGGCATTTATTATGTATTTATTTATTTAACATTTGTAAAGCGCGCAAAACCCTTAGTCACCAGGGCGCTAGATGCAAGAGCATAAATCAATACAGTACATCATGGGGTCATAAACAACAATCGATGACAACCGATTGGTCAGGTGGCAGGGGGCGAGATGATTCTGCAGATAGGGCATCCTGGGTGAACAACAATGTCTTGAGGTGCTTGCGGACGACCCACTCTGATTGTTCAGCTCTGAGTTGGTGTGGGAGGACGTTCCAATATCCTGTAGCAAAGACAGGGAACCTTGTACCACCAGCTCTTTTCAGTCTGCTCCTTGGGGTAATCAGGCGGCTGGTGTAAAATGGCCGGGTGGGTCTAGATGACTTAGACTTTAGAATTGTTTGAGAGAGGTATCTGGGACAACATTGTTGTCCTGCTTTTTCTTTGCATCCTGGGCATGTAGCTTTTTTATTTCTATTTTAATTTCCCAGAATGCAAAGAAAAAACAAGGACAGGATGAATTTCAAAGGAGAAACCTGAGGTATCTGTGGGTGAGGGAGTTGATGAGGTATTAGCCTACTCTAGTCCCAGTAGTATCAGTTGCCTTTCGTAAAACTACACATATAAACAAACACATTGCAACATGTAAGCAATACATTGTCAGATTCTCATGCAACAAGCATTATTCTTTGATGGTTATGCTGCCTCTTTACGCATTCAGAAAAAGCCCCCCAACATGTTTCTGCCTGCGGACTATATCAGGCTTTCCTTAGTATTTATTTGTTGACAATGTATTTATTTGTTGACAATGGGCGAACTTCAGGTTTCTGTGTGTACAAAGGACACAGCAAAAAAGTAGATCAGAATAGTATGCAAGGACAGCATGATTGTGGTTCTAGCTCTCCTCTGATGAATATTCACAAGTTGCCTGGATTGGGTCAATTCTTCCTGGAATACAGCCAGCTATCATGTGTTCATCCTGTAGGCTACATCCCCTTCTCAGCTCAGGGTTACCTCTGGGCAAAAGCAATTATTCTTGTGCTCATAGAAAAAAAGCATATGGAGGTGGACTCAACTAAGTTCCCTCTCAGACACATACCGGAAAATCCCTGTCAGTATAGGTACTTGAAGGGTTGTCTCATAATGATGATTGAGTTTATCTAAGGCCAGCTATCCAGTGTGCTATGCAAGAAACTATAGACATAAGGAATGGCAACTATTGCTAAAAGGGAGTATCTCTTGCTTAAAAACTGAGTCTGCATCATAAGAGGAAAGAGTCAAATACCTTGTATTAGGCTTGAGATGCACCAATGATGCAAGATGGTGCCACTATGTCAGTATTCTTCTTTTAAAAGATATAAAGCACCTGTGACACAACAAGGTGGATTGTATAAATGAAGGGAATTGAAAGAAACATACTCTGGAATATCTATGTTTAAAGTAAGAAATACCTATGGTAGCTACATTGACCCGCACCGCAGTCCGTTGAGCAAGGATCCCTAAGCTGCCGGCTGCGTAGGCCTGGCTCATGCTGAGGGAAAGTGGGGAGCCACCCAGGCTTATTAAATGACTGCAACATTGAGTCTGTTGTTTGTTTCTATAACAGCGTTTCCTTTATGTTTATTCAGTGAGGTGCAGGCAGGTGTATTTTTTATAATACAATGATTTTCTTCAGGAGCAAAAACAATCTTTAAAAATTAGAACATTAGAATGTTACATTTTTTGTAAACTATGACAAAAATAATTGGCAATAGGTTCCTAAAAAATGAAAGGAGAAGAGAATCATATAATGTGTTTACAAAGAAAACGAAAACCAAATATACATCAGCATGCAGGACTTGCACCAGTGGTGGCAGTAAACATCAGGATCTCTGCTGAAAACACATATATCACCCATATTTCATGGACAGAAAGTGAAACCGCGGCTTGGGCCAGTGGGATTTATGGTGGTCAAGGATTACACACAGCTGCTACATTCTACTTCTTCATTCAGCCCCATTTCAAATCTCTTGGTTTTGTAAGTAAGCGGTTGTTCCCATATGTGAAATCTTTCTACGAAACCTTTCTCTTTTCTTTTGTGGTGCAAAAGTACAATCCACTTCATTTTCTCAACACTTCTACAGTTTTTCTAAAAATAATATGGAACAAGTAGAGCTATCAGGTTTCTAATGTTGATGCTACTCTGTTGCTAATGCTTGTTTTCATGGTGCACATAGTCATTCCAATGTACCTCAGTTCATATGGGCACAGGATCTAATATACCACCCTGTATGTGTTACGTTTTCTCATGTTATTCTGTTTCCACAGATATGTGAGTCCTATGTCCACTTCTATTTCATATTGTGTGTTGATGTATTGGGTTTTATCTATGTGCGGTTGTGCATCTGTTCTCAACAAGCAATTCCGATAACCTTTACTTCATTTATATGAAAACTGCAGGGTGTTGAGTTTGTGGGGACATTGAGCCAAGAAGTGCCAATGTTTCTTAACTATTCACTTGTTTTAAAAGGAAAGTTGGTAAAAGTAATTGCATGCACTGTTCTCTCTTCTTGTCCCTTGTTGTTCTTGTCAACTACCAGTATTTTTTGTTGTACGTTTAATAGTGTGCACTTTGTGCACTTTTGCTAGTTACATTTTTCACAGATTTCTTTTTCCAAATCCCTCATCCCATCCCATCACCCCTCCACCCCTCACAACCTGTACCCCCACACACACACAACTTGTATTTTAAAAAATGTGGTGAAAAACATTGAGCAAAAGTGCATGAATAAAGTGCACACGATTAAACTGACTGCGAAAAACGAACACACGTTCCACACGTTACAGCTTCTCAGTTATTGTGCCATGCTATATTCAAGGATCATTTTTTGGGGTATCCTTTCTGCTTCAATTTCGGTGCTGGTTTCTTAGCCTCTCTTTCAAAATGTCACTGAATCTGGTAAGATTTATTGATTTGGATATTGTGAATATGTTAAGATGTCTTTAAGTTTATGTGTAGATAATATGTGTATAATTACCATATGCTGTAAGATTTTAGAAGAGTGAGATACCAATCATTTGATTGGTCACTGGAAATACAGGAAATAGAAACACAATGGTTTTGAAAATATGTAATAGAGGTTGAGTAAAAGTTCAATGTGAGGCAACTCAGATTATAGGTGCAGCCTTCTCGTGGTAATTGATGAAAAACAAAATGCGTGAATGAAGCGTAGCATTCTTCCAGCGCCTCTCACTTTAGATTCAGGAAGTCTCTGTTTCTCTTTTATTCCCTCCTACATAACACCCACCTTTCTCTGGTACGAATGGCTTGAGGGGAAGGACCAGGGCTGGTTTTCTTTATAGAAACTGAAATAAATAATAATTTCAAGACCAAGGAAGAGTTTTGCTCCTAAAGACAATTAATCTCCACCTCTTATTTTCACAGGGCCTCGACTAACACCCTCTGTCATCGGTGCTGGCTTTTTCTTTAGGACATCATGTCTTTTCTATGGTGAGGATGTTGAGATCCTGACCTCTTATTTTCCTTCTTGGTGGGGGAGGTATTTGTCACCCTTCCCTCCTGTTTTCCAGTCATCCATCATGGAAATAACCTTGAGGTATTTATTTAAGAGAAAGGAGTAGAAAGGCTGGTTTAGTGTAACATCAGGATAGGTTTCAATTTTACATATTCCCTGATACATCCCATCCTATTTTTTACTTTAAATCAAATAGTAACATATATGGCTAAAACATAAATTATTTATTGAACATTGTGCAAACATTAATCTTTTCATCGGAAAATGTGTGCTTACCTTTTTAGTGCAGATTCCTTTGAATTCAGAGCTCATCTCACTGGAGGCAGAACGCATTCCTCAATTCAATTAAGGACAGTTTGGGGATGACAGGTCTTCAGCTGGTTCACATGTACACAGCATTCCTCTGTCTGATCACCATTTGGCATCTTGAGAAATCTTATCTATGATCTCGAGGGTCCCTGGCCCACGAGGGAAGGAATGTTTTCTGTTTAGATTAGTGAGTTTGGAAATTAAAGAGGTAAACTCGATCACCTACCTCATTTATTTTTGGAGGTAATTAGGTCACAGTGCGATTTCATACTTCCCACCGATTTCTCCAAGTTCCTTTGCGTGTACGTAAATGCATGATAAAGATATTGATGGAGTTTTTTCTACATATTCATAAGTAGTATACGTGTTGATCAACATTTGTTCCTGTGTTCGGTACAGCAGATGTAGAGGCAAGACAATTTTTGTACTAGTCATTATTTCAAACTGAGACATCTTTGTAGCAGAAGTATGAGTAGACCTCAAAGCCATCAGGACTAGGGGTAATCATAAGTCCCAAGCAAGCCTAGAATCAACACAAACCTGTTTAAAATGTCCACAATGGTTTATTGTTTTGCTGTTGCTGCCCTCCTTCCCACTGGATGCAGGCTGGTATTTTCATTTTACTCCTAACATTTCCCACATCTTAGTCATTACCTCAGTGGTACAGTGACTAGAGCAGTTAGACTCAATCCCTTGATGAAGGTGAAAACAAAAAATGATATGGTTGGTTAACATAAAGCTGCAGTCTCCGACCTTACAATTTGGGGTAAGAAGACATTCAATACATTTGGTAAAGAGGCATGTAGCGGTCAGCATATGTTTGTTGCCAAATGCAGAACGAATCACTGGACCAATGAAGTCGATCTGAATAGCAGACAATGACAATTTAATTTCTCTTTTCTGTAGAGGAGCTCAGTGAGTTAGAGAACTTGTGTGGAACTGAGCACACACCAGACACCCTTTTAAATAAATATTTAGATCATGACCCATGTGTGGCCAATAAACTAACTCACATAGAATCACCATTGCCTTTTGAAAAACCCAAAGACCAGCTGTCACTGCATCATGGGATGATTTGGCATTAGGCTTAGAAAAGAGGGAGGTACTACCTACTGATCCTAATCCAATTGGGGTTGGGTAACCCAAAGTCCATCCTGAATTTTGAGCATTTTCTGAAACATCATTAATGCTCAAAGATCTTCCATTTCATGACCGTCGTGTTCACTTAAATGTTTTCTGGATCTTCTAGATATTTATAAAATTTTCCAATAATTTGGTCTTCGTTTTAGAAAGTAATTAGATCTTGATATGGAGCATCTCTCCTCCATTGAAGAATGGAAAGCTCACTTTCATCTTGAGGTTTTGATTGATTTATTGTTGTCATTTGTATTTCTCCAAGGAGCTGTTCCACATCAATGTATTGCCCTTGGATTGCTTCAGCTTTGGCTAGTTGATCGGCCAAATGGTTTCACATCATTTTTTTAAATAGATTAAGAACATCCATCCACATAAACTATGGTCATTCTCTGACAGGTGCTTTCATCATGTACCTCATGAAGAGAAGCTAAATGTGCCTCCATATTACTGGTTTTCTGAGTTCTTAGTCATCTAGACATTTGTCTTGGACACAGTCATGTAGATATGCTAATCCTTGTGACATTGGACACTTTATATTTTGACCATATCTGAATTCTACCAGATAGCCCTGCATTGAAAAAAATCAGGAAGTAGTCCTTCAGTAAGAGATATTTCCAAATGTATTCATTCAGTCTGGAAAAAAATGTAGAGGCTTGTGGGAGGTATCTACTATTATATATTCCACATGGATCAACAGGGGGTCATTTCTCAGCCCCATTCAACCCCATACCAATGGCAGGAGTGATTTCTAGCAGTCATTAAATTTGATCTCAATGAGCAATAACATTTTGCTTGCATACACAATTACTTATTTAAGCTTGCTTATGCAATAAAACCACAGTAAAACTAGTGTTGGAAAATCCTGTTTCCAGGATAGCTTAGGATAAAGTTCCATTTGGTTGTTTACAAGCTCTGTTTAAGTGTCCCAAATTCCCACTTGATACCTGCCTTCAATAGATGGACCAAGGGCCAAGTGATCTCCTCGTAATTTTCTATGAATTTACTACAGTAATTAGCCACACCTAAGATGGTAAGTAATTCATGTAGATTTATGGGATTCTTCAATATCAGTAGATCTGCAACCTTTTTGGGGGGTGGGGAGGGGTATTAAGGCCCTCAGCTGTGATTTCATAGCCTAGAAAGTTTACTTTAGTTCTGACCACTGTGCTTTCATAAAGGCTAATTGTGTACCTGTATGTCTTAGTTTGGTCAACACATGGCAAATCTCGACCAAGTGTTATTCCACAATTTTACTTTTGATTCACAGTTCATCTACATATGCCAAATTCTCTCTTCCCACAAGATCAAGCATGGCTTCAAGTAGGAATATGATGAAATACATTCTGCTGTTAATATAACCAAAAGGAGTACAGGTCTAAGCATATTGTTGCCCCCTTTATGTAAAGGCAAGAGTATATTGGTGTTTACAGATTACTGAGACAGTCCAATATCCATTAGTTAAAACAAGGGCAGTATATACTTCAGAACTTTGGATCTGTGCAAGATCCTGATTGATTGTTATAAGGGAGAGGCCATCATGACATGTGTACCCTCTTATTCAGTTCCCTTAGGTCTGGTCCATTTGTTTTCAATATTCCTAGTACTGGGTTATAAGTACTGTTACTGCTTTACAAATACTGGAGCCATATTAGGGTGCATAGTTATGGTTGTATAATGAATGAATGTATGTCCACAATCGTAAAAGGGAACATTTTCTGGAAATCTAAAAATACCTCCCTTAAATTTTGTTTTTGCTCTTTGGTCTTACAGGCATCGGCTATGCTTATCTGTTCCTCAACCATATAAATGAAGCCTGGAAATATTTCTCGGGTGGCAATTTCTGAGGTATCTTCTAGTTGGGTTGATAAGTCCTTATTGGTGGCGGCAACATGGGTGAGTGAATCCTTAGCGTCAAGGTAGTTACTCGTGATTCTGAATACTATCTCATCTTCTAGCATGGCACAGGTAACATCCTCCACTTCAAAAAAGGCACAGGGAGTACACCATAAAATTCCCCCATTGTCGAGTATAGAGAGTTTCTGGCCTGCTACCATCAGTATTGTTATAACAATGTTCATTATTGGACCAGTGATGGCGTTGGCTAAATCCATAAAGTGTCTGAAATCAACAGCCATTCCAATGCAAGGATCTTGGGATTATGTGATGCTCTGGATGTCATTATTGTCAACCAGTATTTGAATAGTATCATCTTTGAGATCCACTCATGAAGTTGGGTCTAAAGACAGGCCATGTTTCTAAAAAATATTATTTAAATTAATAAAAGCGTCTTCATTAAACACGGTCTGCCCTTTCTGATCTGTGTTGGTAAGATATATTGTTGAGTATTTTCCGAGAAAGATATTTGCCCTTTGATTTGAACTTCAGCAGCATTAGGCAGAAATTGGGCTGACCTAAATACCTGTTTATGATCATTGAAGTCCATCAGGTTTCCCCCAATACTATACCAGACTTTGTAATTAATAAAATCCACATTAATTGCGAATAGATGCAATATGTCTTTTCTGTTATAAAAATTAGAAACAACATGTCTTACGATGCAGCAATTATGCCTTAACTTGTTTCCAATTTATTTTGATTTCCAGCACACACCTGCTAGTAATTAGGTGCTTTGAATCCATTGAATCAAGCTCAGATGTCTAATTAATCCGTTAGCTTAAAAGTGGGAATTTTTTCGAATCCATCTGTAATTGCCTAAGCAATCTTTCGATGATAAAGCTACTTTCTTGGATTAAGGAAACATTGGAGAGAACTGGTTCCTTACCTTCATTGAATTGAATAGGGATGAATATGAGGTCTCCTTTCCTTTGTATAGTGGCTTAACTACTTACTTTATCAGCTGCGTTATCCATCAGTTGACCTTGATTCTCACTGGAGGTCTGCTGCGGATAGAATTCCAGTGTATTTCCCTCCAATGTATTTCCCTCCAAAGTAGACAACTATTCAGTATGAATGACACAAGGCCTAGTAAGATTGTTTGTTTTGTCCTCCCTCTGTCTTCCCTCCCTTGTCTTGTCACGCCTAGAAACACTTGTGTACAGATGCGTTAAAAATTACATATATCATATCATATCATATCATATCGTTATTTGGAGGAAGATTTATTCTCAAAGGTTCTGTGGGAGCTCCTTCACTATCACCTTGTTTGTTCACAGATATGATAGTGATGTCTGAGACTTGAGTGATCTGGAAATTAATTTCCACTCAGTCTGGATGTTTTTCAATCAAGTGGCAGGTGCCATTCAAACTGATATGGTTGGCCCTCCTTTTTAATTTGATCAGGCGGTGAGTTTGGATCCAGAGGACCTGATTTAAGCAAACTATCAAAGGCAAAAGCCTATCAAAGGCAAAAGCCTTCAAAGGAAATTGTTTATGAGTAAAACAGTTGTGCTCTCTGGAGGCCCAACTGTCAGGTGCCATGTGATGTTACTGAAATGATTCCTAACTAATGCAATATTACCGGAAAACAAAATATTGAGTTTTATTTATTTAAAATGTAGGGGGTCCCCTCAAAACCCCTGTTTCCCCATTCATGTAGCCCCACCCTGAAGCCCCCACACACCTTTTTTAACCCTTTCCCCACCCCCTTTATATTTACATTTCATTATTTTTTTGTACATTTTTTATTTGTTTTTAACATTTTGGTAACATCACTGGATACCCAACTGTCACTGGATTGGTGGAACAATGTCACCTTATTTTGATTACAACCTCAGTAACTTCATCTAATAGGATCTCCTTATCATCAAAATGAATAATGTGGTTCCCCAAGGAGTATTTGGAGGATAATACAGTGATTATCCCCTCTTTCTTAGTTCAAAGTTCTTTAGCTATCAAGGTCAGCTGAGACCCTGTACCTATGAGAACCAATAAGTCACACTGTTCTTCTATAGGTGTAAAAAAACCTGTCATCTTTCATCTCCAACCTACAGAGAAAGTGAGAGTTAGTGGATAATTCTGATTGCCGTTTGTTGATGTTTGCGATTTAATAAGGTTGACCTTCATTAGGTAAGGAACCCACCAGGGGCATTCTACTCAGGCTCAAATTCACATGGGTTAACATAGGAATGTGTAGGAATTTAAATATATTTGGAAATTTAGAATGGGGGAAGGACTTTCTACCTTTCTGCAAGTTGCAGGTAACCGCTGCTGTTTGGATTGTGATACCTAGAAAAATCTTTTGTAAAATTGTTGTATTCAGTTCTTCTTGGGCCTCATGTCTAGGGGTTTCTTGGCTAATATTTTTCTTTTCTTTCAGGATCTTTGCCATATTTCTGTTAACTCAGATTGTCTTTTAGAGGAGACACTAAATCTGAAAAAGAGGAAACCGTAGGTTCTCTCTCCACAGAGATTTCCTTTTTGTCAAATGTAATCATCACATTTTTCACCCTACTAATCTGCACATTCTTATTATCTGCTTTTATCTCAAGGAATAAAAAGGGTTTACAGTTGATCCTTTACAATTTTTCTACAAGCTCAGGGTAATTTACGCAGTTGATAAAAGAAACTTCCTCTAAAGCTCAGCATAACTTTTCTGTTGCATCCCCCTTACCACTTCTCCTTGTGTATTTTGCATTGGAACAATTCCCTCTTGTTATTGTCCACCCTGACCTGTCGACTCATTCTAGCCAAGGTTTCTGGGAGCATTAGAATCAGGATTTCCCTGTTGGGATCTCATGATTTGGCCAATGCTTTCTGTCAATTGTTTGGCCTGTTGCTCAAGTTATAAATATGTCTCTCCGCTCTACGGAGTGCCGAATGGCCTTTGATCATGTCTCTGTTCTTCCTTGGGAGAGTAACAATTTCTTGTAGGAGAATAGTTTTGGCAACTCTGATAGCTGTTGTTTTATGTGTTGCTCTGCCATCACTCACCCTGGTACTGGAATCTGTTACCCTGGAATCTAGGAGGAGGGGCCTCATTGTGTTGGTAATTGGTTCTAGTAGGTGGTGATAGGCTTCTTTTCTTAGGAATATTCTACTTTTATTTTTCCCTGGAAACCTAATTCTGGTTTCTGACTATTTCTCTCTGATGGAGGAACATATTGATAGCTCAGCATAGGCCTGGAACCTAAAAACAGAGGACTGATGTAAGTTTCTGGTTTTATGGGATCAGTATTTTCATGCCAGTTAGAGGACTAGTTGGCTGGCTTTGAACATATGGTCTCCTTTGTCTGTTAGTATCTGTAACAACAGATAAATAAGTCTTGACCCCACCTGTCTCTATGTCCAAATGTGGAGTGCTCTTTACCTCAGCTACCATATTGGTCTGGAGTAGGCATTTGCTTGTGCTTCTTATCTTTGTTCTTTGAGAGTAGTTGGGTTCTGTACTTCATAGATTCTCTTAGATTGGGCGATGATCCACTCGAGAGTTCTCAAGTCATCAAAATCATGAACTAACTGAGTCAATAGGTATTTTTGAAGGGCATGGAAAAGGTTGTTTTGAAATCGGAACTTTCGGTGTTGATACGTCAAGAAATGTAGAAAAATGCGTGCTTCAGTTCTTGAGCAAACTCCCTAGGAGATTGATCCCCAGCACGCTTAGGCTTCTAGGGGGTTTCTGAGATTTGAAAGTATTTTAAAAAGGCCACCTTGTTAGAGGAACATTTGTAATGGGTTTTATTTTCCAGCCAAGCAAAGAAACTAGAATACTTGGGAGAAAATGTCAATTTTATTAATTCAATGTTGTTTTGGTCATTCTTCAGTCCAAATGATGCCATCGTCTATTCGTACAATTCTAGCGTTTCTATGGTAGGGGTCATAAAGCTTTGAATGACATTATTCTGATCGAATCTTTCAGAAACTGTGATTGTGGTTTTCTTGTTCTATGTCTCCATACTTGGGTCCTGCTTCCCTCATCAGAGGCATAGCTACTACTTGAACCCCTCTCACTTCTTGCATGTTTGACCCCATTTGTCATAATGACTATAAGGAGGTTTCCGATGTGTGCTGATATTATACCCAGAATCAGTGTTTCCACATATATCTAGCTTTCTGCAGAATCCCCATTTTCCTAGGCATGGGTAGGGGTTTTTAAAATGTCCTTTTTGGGTTGAATTTTCTGTCTCTCAGTGTCATTGAACCAGGCTAAATGGTCTCTCCTTTGGATCATACACTGTAATTCTTTTTCCCTTAACTAATTCTCATATCTTGAGTCACTAATTCTCAGTTTGGGAGTGGCCCCATTTCCTCACCTGTCCCCTCCTACTCCTCTGTATTGACAGGGACCTCAAGTCTTCCTGTGCATCTGGGTGATGTTGGGAAGGCGAAATGGTTTGTCTGGCACCCCCTGCATCCTGACTATGGCAATGTGTGCCCAGGCCAGCAGTATGACTCTGGGAAGGTCTGGGCAGTGGAAAGGTAGTCTAAGAAATTGGAGATAATCTCCCTTCTCCCATGAAATGTATCTGTTTGGAGGCTTTAGATTGTGATTCAGAAATCAACTGTATTTCTTTATTTTCTTGTATCAATCTAGCATTATGGTCCTTTTCAATTAATCATCTGCTGCTTACTCTGTAACAATTGTTCTCTAGATTCATTCAGACTAGTCTGGCTAGTAATCAATCGTCTAGTTTTGTAAGCCTCTTTTGGGTTTTGCAACTCCTTCTCCAATTAATCTTTTTCTTTCTGAGATATATATATTTCTTCAACTGACTCTTGATTTATGGACTGACAGCTAGCTATTTGCTTCTTGTGGTGCTCAATCTGTGGCATTGCATCATCAAGACCTTTCCTTCATTTTTCTGACTCCTCCATCAATGCCACATTTTCGTCTATTCCTTTCATTAGCTATTCCTGCGAAGTCCCCTTATTCTGATCACCCTGTCCTTGAACCTGTGTAAACTTTAAAGTGAGATGATGTATTTCACGAATGACAGTGTCATTTTCCTGTGTTAGTTAACTTACTATCTTCCTTCTTAATGGTTTTCATATCATGATATAGCTGATCAAATCCAGCATGTGACTTTGCATCCTTCATGATGAGCTTTGCATCCGCTTCTTGCCTCTCTTTCAGTTGAGGTCTTATATTCACCATGTCATCTAATAAGCCTTTAACCTGAGATGCTTGGTTATTTAGTTTAGACTTTAACTTATCATGTACCTATAGACAATGGCTATACATATCATTAGTGTTTAAAGGTTTTCTTTCTTAGCAATGTGTGGCTTCTCTGCACACTATCAATGTGTCTTTCATTACCTCCACTAAACGGTTTTGTTTGTTTGGTAACACTCACCTGTCAGCCAGAGACTCATTCAACCGTTTTATTTCTTGCTCAATTCATTTGAGCAGTATCTGTAAATTGGTGCAAATAATGTGCTTTTCAGCCAATCTGTCCTCCATCACCTTAAGGTGAAAGAAGAGATGGGTGGAAATATTTACTAGTGTCTGTGTTTCTTCCCTTGCAGTGGAGGTCATATATAATTTCTGTAGTGCATCATCTATTGGGCCTTCTGGTGCCCAAATATCTGTTCTACATCTTGAACAAGTTCTTTCATTTTGTCTTTCCATGACTGAATATCTGGCATCACTAATTGCCCATGTAGGAAATATCTAGTCAATGCATGATCAAGAGCCACCTCTAGCCACATCTTGGGATGACATAGCTAGATTGTATATGTGATCAGAAATATGATTATGTATAACAACTACTAACCTCTAATTAAATAGGCAATCCACCTGAATTATGTTTCTCACTTCAAATTCCACTATTTCTCACTACAAAACCCCACAACTGCCAGCGCACTTATAATATTCAATTATCACTATAAAATAAAACAACCTGTTTACTCTAATGAGATCATACAACAGAGGACATCCAATATAATACAATAATGTAATTTCACACAAGTCTGTGATCTTGGGCACAATTTGTGTTGCACAATGCATATGTGTTTTGACATTAAGGATGTCATCTACTTAGCATCCCGGCCAAGCCCCCATTTTGTGTTGCAGATTTTGCAGATCCAATTATAGATATTCACAAGGTGCATCCCCTAATTTAATGCCCCTTAATAGACAATCCCACTGCACAATTCTGGGACAAGAAACAGGCTTGATTAGAAATCAAAATGTCGCTTTTTTCAATCAAAACCAAAAAAACAAAGCTTGTCCCCTAAATTGCATGCTGAGGAAGTCACCACAAGAAAATATTGATATATTTGTAACCGGTTTACAGAAAGAACAAATTACCTAACTGTATAATTCTCACTAACAACCAGTGCGCACATGCAATCACTCTGTGTATCAAATGATTGTATTTCAATTTTTTTTAAATCCTGAGTAATGCAATGCCGACTCTAAGCAGGAACACGTAATTCTATGACAACATTGCTGTTTATCGACGAGTGAATTAAAACTCTCTTCAGTTAACCACATTTCAATACACTTTGGATTAAATGACAATTTAAAATATTTTATTTTCTCCAATATCAATAAGAAGTATTAATATGCAAGAAAGGTTACATAGAAAATGAACAATGTGACATATTATTCATATTTAAGATCTATTGCCCCTTACTAATGCAATCCCAAGTCAATATGGTTCTGTGGGATTCTTGATATGGATGTAAAGAAAATACAAACTATGGTAAGCTGCATTAGGCTATACCAGCATGTATTTAAGCTCATTGTGCTATCAATTTAGAATGCATAGTGTAAGGGTTCACACATTCAACACAGGAATATCGTTTTAAAATGTTCCAATAGTGAAATGAATACCCTTCCCAGTTTCTTTTGCAGAGCTAGTCATACTGGCACAGTGTCCACCCCTACTGTTCAATACTATGTGTAAGGAGTTAACGCAATTCATTTTGTAATCATTCTCTATGGAAATGGAAGTGACACATCTCAGCTCAATTTCCTCCCAAATATGTCTTTTTATATATCTATGGTTTTCACAAGTCACAAATTACCAATCAATCATGGATATGTGGGAATGTGTACCCTTCCACAAATCCATTGTCAGACTACACCTGTGAAAATCAGCAGGATTTCATATAATTGGCTTTGGATTTACAAAGAGCTGCACTTTATCTGCACTGAACCACTACATTTTCCCATGTAAAATGAATCTGGTTTGATTTAAAATACAACTGAGAAAGCAAAATGCAGTTCCCAATTTACATGTGCAAGCATTTGATTTGCACTAAGCTTCCATTAGGGGACATCCCTCCCAGTTCACCCACTCCTGGGGCTTGGCCTAAAATTTAGTCTAGAAGCCCTATGTCCAACTGCATTGAGGGATTATCTACTGACTTTGAATTACTTCTTTAAAGCATAGAGTCAGGAAACACTCACCAGTGTTTCCAGGGAATTACACGTCAGCTGGTCCGTTCTGGTCTCTTTCTCCCTTCGAGGAAAGTAGGTCTGCCTCAGGTTAATTTGCTTTAGGCTCCCTCAAGAACATGACTCTTTCATTTCCAGATATTATCTAAGATCAGCACTCATCCATTTGTAACATCGTTTCTGCTTCTCTGCAGCTTTCAAAATCCTAGCTCTTCTGAATCCCTGCGTGTTTCCACTTACATAATTGAAATTAGTCGCAAATTATTTCATTGTAGAATGGCACTTTTGAAATGGTCATGTCTTTCCATTGGCTCGGAAGAGGCAGATACTCCCAAATAAAACACCCCTTAATTTTCACTGGTTGATCATCGTCACTCAGCCGCACACATCGTGTTCGACTTCCTGCCTCGAATGAGCTGTGTACTACTAGAACTTAGCCGGAGTGAACCATCAGAGCAGCAGTACTATTCCCTTTTGATATTGTACACAACAACAACAGAACAGGAAAACACCAAGGATTATCATAAGGAATGCAAAGATTTTCAAAACCCCATGATCACAACAAATCCCAGAACCATGTACTAAGATTCCAGTTTCCCTCTGGGACATGTATTTCAGTACTCAAGATACCTTCTTGTGGAATTCTGGCCCAGAAATGAAACAGATGTGAACCGAACACATGAGCCTTGACCAAGAAGTATAAAGAATACAAGAAGACCGAATGGTCACTACACAACAGACTGTTGCTATACAAAAATTAACCCCTGAAGAATTTCCTGAAATGATGAGAACTGATAAAGGAAAGAAACATGTTGGGTAGTGTGGATTGCAGAATGAAAGGATGTATGAATGACATAAGTGTGAATGAGTAGAGCACGATTTTTATGGGGAAGTTAGAGTACCCAGTGAAGAAAGGAGAAGATATAAAAAGTAAATGAAAAACTGAAAAATGTGTCTTCTACTGATGAACTATCTAATAACAGAGATATGTATTAGAAAATAGAATGTTATGTAGAAGTTGTCTGTGGTCAATGATACCAAAAATAGTGGCAAATGTGTAATAATTGAACTTAGACAAAAGTGCAAGATGCTGTCTTTGTTGAGATAATTGTGAATGTATTTTTTAGTGGTGTTTTTACTGAGAGTAAATAAATTGATATTTTTGATTTAAAAAAACTGTTTGGAATAAGTATGTTGTAATTTAATGAGTTAAACAACATGCAGCACTGAGTTAGAAGAAGGTACTGGAGAAGCAAGGGACCCTTTAAGCATTAGTGTGGTATGTTTAGTGGTTTTGACGTTTTGAGGGTTGTCTTAAAGAGGTGCAGATAAATATTCCCTCTAGTCTCTTAAAGTTTTTTCAAGTGATCATATTTCTAAACATGTGACAGGGAGGAGATGTATGCACTGGCCACTTTTAAATTAAATATCATATTCTATTCCATATTTAATTGTACAACTATGACAGATTGGTGAAATATTGATGCAGGGACATGTGGCATGAATGTATGAGATGAAATATGACTTATGAATTAAACTTTATGATTGTATTAGTTTTTAATAATCCTACAAATATGGCCTTTGTGCTCATTTGATAGAGGAGAATCTCCTGGTTATAACCCACTTTTTCTTTTTATTCTATATGATATGTTTGTGGAGTTATGTTGAAAATAATGTGTAAATGTATTCCTGGTACTAATTCAAACTGAGTTTCAGTACCATTAATTCTGAATTCTCATGCTGGCAGCCTGAGTTATGTAAACGGCTCTCTGATTCCCCTTTGGCTGTGCTCCCATTAAATGGCATCTGGTGGACTTTATTGCTTGGCTGATGTCAACAGGTGACACTCTAGGTACATTCTGGCTCTTTTAGGCTGGGGGAGTTTGGAAAACAGAGCCTCATGTCTTGTGGTTAGTCCAACCTTTATCTCTGGAAAGGACCGTTGCTGGAATTTAAATGTCTATTTCCATAAAAATATTTTCCTTTGACATGTGTCCATGTGATTGGGAGGCATCTCATTGACCGGGGGCCTTGAACAGATGGTCTTTGTTGTAGAAACTGTTAACAGGTTTCTTTTATGGTTAAGATTTAAAGGTTTGTTTTCTCATAATGGCCTCTAATCTTCTGGAATTCCACCTATACCCCATTGAAGCGTGTATGCAGGGCATCGACTGAGTAAAGCACTTGTTGTCAGGTTACCTGAAAAACCATTGCCAAAGCTTTATCTAAATACCAATGATGCCTTATGCATGTAAACAGTAGTTTATTCCCTTTTTTATAGTTTCACATTTACTTATTTCATAGTGTATTTACAAGAAACATTTCCAAATACATACCCTTTATATTTAAAATTAGTTCACATATTTTATATGAAATGCAGTTCGAGGGGACTGCCTGGTACAATATGAGGCTTCATTTTATGTTACATAGCAACACTTTATGAAATTAAAATATTGTGCACTGTGATGCTTCATTTTGAAGCACATGACAATATTTTGGTTTATAAAATTACAGGTGAACACATTATGCTCTGTTGAAACTTAACAATCTTTTCTGGGTAATGTAGGTGTTTGTTTTTGTTTCCCAAGTAACATATAAACCAATGCCAGTCCTTTGGATTTCAATATATTTTCCAGTGCAGCAAGGCACCATTTTAGATGGCTGCAGAATGTTTTATTTGACCACAAAAGGCTTGCAGCATTTTTAACTGTGAATTTAAAGTTAATAGCGCGTCTTTTGGCCCTGGCTACATTTCTGGCTATGCAGTTCATATAGTTGTCCTGTCATGTGGTCAATCAGCACCGTAGGTCAGGTGCTATCCTTCAGATGAGCAGGTAACTACATGCATCCCACAGGTGCACTCTTTTTGTAGTAATTGATGAAAAACTCAACACACAGATGAAGCCAGGCATTATGTTGGCACCTCTCATTATATAGTTAGGCAGTCTGTATTTCCTTTTCATTCTTTCCTACATTGGGGACGAGGGAAGTCTGGAACAAGGTATTTTACAATTGGCATTTGGTTCAAATGATTTTTTTTTTTAGATCATTCAAGGCTATGTTGGTGAGGATATGAAGCACATATGGTGGTCATGTCATCAACCTGCTATATTGTGGAAAGTAATTTTAGAGCGGTGAAGGAAATGTTGGGCTTCCTTGTGAGGATTGATCCAGCCAATATCCAGTTAGGTATTACACTGATGGTATTGGATGGTATTTTACATGGGGGGCATTTTGAAAGAAATACAAGCTGCTTGCAGGGAAACGCCAGCATTCTGTTTACATTTTTGCAAGGGAGTGAGGAAACTAGAAGAGTCAAACCAGATGAAATGGAAATGGGGGTCATTTTTTAAAGGGCAGGATGGAAAATGGAGGTGTAAAATCAATGTAAAATGCTTTTTGTGCCTCCATTTCCCGCTCTAGCCCACTTTACTGTGCACACAAGGTGGAGAAGGGGCACAGAGCAAAGTTTACATCTCTGCTGTGCTTTCCTTCTCTATGTGACGTGTGTACTCTGTTTTACACTTGCATGAGATTTTCATGTAAGCATAAAACTAACCGATTCCTATGGAAGCCACCTAGATTTAGCATCTAGGAATCCATTAGGAAACGGTGTATTTAAAGACACAGAGTAAAACTGAAGAGTAAAGGTGATTTCACCTGGTTTTACTCTTTAGTTTTCCACCCCACCTTGCAAAAGTTGAAGATTGCAGTCCCCTGCATGCAATTTGCTTTTTTTAATCCCCACATTACTCTTCAGTTTTACTCTCAGTCTAGTAAAAAAGTAAACTCAGCCGGCAAATAACACATTCTGCTTTGGCTTCTTTGAGCTTGATATTTTAATATATCCTATACACTACAGAGCTGCAGTTATCAGAATTTAACGGCATAGGCTCCCAAAATGTATGAGTGTCTGAAGCCTTTAAATAGGGGTTTGTCAGTTGAAGAGAAGTTGTGGCGGGGTCATGGGGTGTAGACTGCTGCTGGAATAGCTGTGCCAGACCAGAGACATGATGCCCCCCTAACAGCCAAGTCCAAGGGCACCACTGGCTTTGCCCAGCTGCAAGTCTAAAGCTGAAAAGCTACCTGCTGTGGACATCGGGGAGAATGCCAGGTGTGACAGCGCTGTATCATTCTGACAAGGAACAGGTGTTTTAGAATCTCAGAGAGAAGGTATCCATCGGAGAATAGAGAGTTGGACTTGCAGTGAAGAGTGCCCTCTGTATTGCGATTAGAAGCATTCTGAGGGGAAGCAGAATGCTCACCAGGTCCCCTGGAAGGGAGAAAGAGAAAAGTGGGACTGGGAAGGTGGAATAGAGACTAGATGCTGAGTCAGAAATAGAGACAGGCAGCTGTGGGACTGGTGCAGAGCAAAGTCACACGACATCTTGAAAGGATGTCCTTTGTATGGAAGGGTCTGGAAGGACCACGAGAATCAGATGTTTAGGATAACTGTACATTTGGTTACTCGTGGGAATCATTAATGTGAAAGAGGACTGTGAAATTTAATTTGATTGAATATTCTGAAATACAGTTAGCAGCTAACCATACAATAATTGGACCAGTACATAATCAAGAAAGAAACTACGAGTGTCTCTCTTTTTTTAAATATTCATTTGAATTCATTCTTCTTTTATTACGCGCTTAACACCAGAGATCAGTTTCTAAGCGCAGGTTGCGCCGGAGGTCTTCCCCCCATTCAGCGATATGCGGAATACTTTGTTGAGTGTTCGCATGAAGCGTTCTACTTCTCCGTTCGCCCTTGACCAGAGGGGGGTGACTTTACGGTGTTTTATTCCCCTTTCCTCACAATAGCGAGCAAATTGCTGTCCTTTGAATGGTGCTCCGTTGTCCAAGCATATCTCCAGGGGAAAACCATGTGCGGCGAACATCTTCTCCATGGCTAGGATGGTGTGGTCGCTGGCCTTGGAGTCAACCAACTCTCCCTCCGGATAGCGCGACCACTGGTCTGTTACCACCAAGAAGTGTGTTCCTCGGCCTGTGGACCCGAAGTCAGCATGCACCGTCCCCCATGGGCGGTCACTCCTCTCAATGGCCTGAATGGGCAGCCCCCTCTCCGCGGGACTCGCTGCTTGGCAGGGGATGCAAGCTCTCACGAATTCTTCGACCCTGCTTTCCAGATCAGGAAACCAGACCTTCAGTCTAAGATGTGCTTTCGTCTTAGCCATCCCCTGGTGACCTTTGTGGGCGAGCTGCAGGACTTTGTCCACCAGCGTTCTTGGAATCACAGTCTGGTTGCCTCTCAGCAGGAGACCATCCTCTGCTACCGACAGCTCATGGCGCGCATTCCAGAGTGCTTGCAGGTCTTTTTGCGCCCCCACGTTCCTACTGGAGTTGTTCTGGAGAACTTCACGCCACTCCCCACTGGCCACCGCTTCCTTAATTTTCAGGAATGCTTCATCTGTGTTGGATTCGTTCGTGATCTCTTGGCGCGCTAGGGCAACAGGCAATGCCGATTCCACCACTAGGTGTATCGCCTCCATACAGTCAGCCACCTCCTGTGAGTCCCTGGGTCGTCCGGTACCCGGATGGCGGGATAAGTAGGCCGCTGGGTTGTGTGTCCCTGGGCGGTAGAGGAGGCAGACCCCATATTCCATGAGCGAGAGCATCCATCTTTCTATGCGAGGTGGTGGTTTGGATGAGGTGCCTGACAAAATCGGGATGAGAGGCTTGTGATCTGTTACAACGACAACTGGCTTTCCTAGGATGTAGATCCGGAAGTGTTTGCACCCCCACAATATGGCCAGGGCCTCACGTTCGATCTGTGAGTATCTCCTCTCTGTCTCGGTGAGGGCTTTGCTAGCGTAGGCGATGGGTTGCATGGTCCCCTGATGGTCTGCCTGCATGAGGACTGCACCCAGCCCCACTGGGCTGGCATCGACCATGATCTCTGACTCGCGGTCCGGGTTGAAATAGGCCATGGTCTCTTGTCCCGATAGGGCATTCTTGATGGCCGTGAAAGCCCTCTGTTCTTTCCCTGTCCAGGTCCACACTACGTTGTTTCTGGTAAGTGCCCTCAGGGGTTCTGACAAGGAGGCTAGGTCATGAATAAATCGTCCACAATAGTTGACCATCCCCTGGAAGCTTCTGATTTCTGCTGGGGACGCTGGCAGAGCTACTTCTTGAATATCTTTCACCTTCTCGGGATCTGAATATGAAGCCAAAAAATTCCAGCCTGTCCTTCAAGAACTTGCACTTTTCCTTGTGCAGGGTCAGACCGAGGCTGCAAAGTCTCTCTAGGGTTCAGCCTCTGACCGTGCAAAGACCAGGATATCGTCCGACATATTGATTACTCCTTTGAGTCCTGACAGGGCCCCCCTGATGGCATTTTGGAAGACCTCTGCTGCGGACGAGACCTCGAAGCTGAGCCTTTTGTACTGGTAGAGCCCCTCGTGAGTCGTAAAGGTGGTGATATATCTCGACTCGGGGTGGAGCTCCAACTGGTGGTAGCCAGATCTCAGGTCCAGTTTTGAGAAGACTTTTGCTCTCTGAAGTTCGCAAACAATATCATCTAGGGTGGGCATGAGGTGGCGTTCTCTCTTGATTGCTACATTGGGCAGCCTCATATCCACACAGATGCGTACTGCGCCCAGCTGTTTGGGCTTTGGGGCCACTGCAATTGGGGAGACCCAAAGGGTAGGTCCTTCCACTCTTTCAATAATGTCTAAGTCGACCAGTGACTGTAGCTCTTTTTCCACCTGTGCCCGCAGATGGAATGGGATGCGGCGATGTTTGAGCGCTGTCGGTCTCACTGACCCGTCAATGTGTAACCGTATGGGGTCGGCCTTTAGTTTCCCTATGCCGTTGAAAATCATCTCAAAGCGTTGTAACAGACGTTCCAGATCAGCATGATACACCGCCAGAGTGAAGTGCACAATGTTCAGTGCTTCTGATGCAGCACAACTTAAAAGGGAATGTGGGCTTACGCTGGTCACGAAGAATCTCGCCTTTATTTTGTTCTGTCCATGAGATACTGGAGCCACGAACACTCCTTGGATGGGGAGGGGTGCGTCTCCTCCAAATGCGTATATTCGTGCTGTGGATTCTGTCAAGCCTGGCGGGCCTGGGAGTGCATTGTAGTGTTCGGTTGCTAGCACGCAGACAGACGCCCCAGTGTCTATGAGGACTGGAGTACGGACTTCTCCGATGAGTACTGTGCATGTTGGTTGTCGACTTCCGCCAGGGTCCTTGGCAATGCTTGAGATGAAGAAAATCTCTTCTTCATCCTCTTCCTCTTCTGCGATGTTGAGGTCTTGCATGCCCTGTTCGACAGCCGATACGCCCCTCACTCTCCGAGCGTTGCTTCTGCCCACACTCTCTGGCCCTCTCGAGGCTGCTACTGGTGTTGTTGCCCTGCACACCCTAGCATAGCGTCCTGGTGTGCCACACTGGCCACAGACTCCCGATTTGGTCGGGCACTCACCCACGTGCGGCAGGTCATACCCGTAGTAGGAGCACGATGGAGCAGTGCTTGGTGCTGTGGGGCCGTCTCCACTCCTTGGTGTCCATCTCGCTCTCCCTAGACCAGAACGTCTGATCGCAAATGCCTCTTCCTCCTTTCTAGAGTGTGTGGCTGCATCCATCTTCGCCCCCCTGGTCTCAGCCAGTTCGTAGGCTCTCCCTGTGTCCAAAATCTGCTGTAGAGTCAGCCCAGGTTCTCTCGGGACTTGTCTCCTCAGTTCCCCGAACTGCACCCTTGCAGCAGCTGGTTGCAAACCATTTCTTCTTCGTTCACCCACCTGCAGTAGCTTGCTAGGTGCCTTAACTACGCACAAAACTGGTCTAGCGATTCTTCTTCCAGTTGTTTCTCGGCGCCCATGACAAACCTGTCGAAGTCTACGTTTGCCATGGGAAGGAAATGGTCTCGGAGTGCTTGTTTCACTGCGTCATATGTGACTACTGGGATGTTGAGGGAGTCATATATTCTGTGAAGTTCCGTCCCTGCCTAGTATACCATGATGGCAATCTTCGCCTCATCCTCTGTCCCCCCGAGCCTCTGAAAAACATTTTCAGTTTTTTGACCCATAGGAGCCATTTCGGTCCTAATTTGGATGGAGGGCCCGTGGTATCAAATTCGGGCATAGGAGCCAAAGTACTGTGCATCCTGCGTGGGACTGGGGCACCCTCCTGCTCTCCCTCCTCACCCATGGTGGTGTATGGTACTCACGGGTGGATGTTGTTTCTCGTGGGAGTCGAGGTGGTCTGGTCAGGTAGGCCCACTCGTGACAAAATGTCCTCTTCCTGATCACCTTCACTACTACTTTTCCTTTTTTTTTTTCGATGCCACAGCCCTGCGTTCCAAAAATTCGATGAAATACAGTTGGCGCACTAGCACCCTCACGGGCCGCAACCACTGCAATCTGCGTGTGAAGCAAAATGGCCGCCGGCCGTGTGCGTGGATCCGTGCCGACACGGAGCGACGTTCTTTCCCTCCGACGCCGTCGGAGCAGAGAGCTGCTCCGGAGTCGTCCTCATCGCCAGTGTTATGTTGGCGGGGATAAGCCAAGGGCCCCCGCCGGCATTCACATGTGCGCTCACACACTCGCACAATGAGCCACGCCGGAGACGTGTGACTTGCTCGGGTCCCCGGCGCCAACTGCCGGAGGACCGTCTTTATTCTCAACTGCGCATGCGCGAGCATCGATCTTGCTCGCGCATGCATACATTAGCGTATTCACTGCGCAACAGTGACTTCCAAGACAAGCACGTTGCCCCTGAGCTACCCTCCAGGCCCCATTGTTTTGCACATAAAATAGGAAACAATGACCGTAAAAGAATCAGCAAAACGTTAATCATAGTTTCAGACAAAAATCATATACAGCAGTGCATCTCATATCATCAGGGATCTAAAACGTACCAATATGAAAATGTGATTCATATTATGTAATAAAATATCGTATTGTAAATAGAATATGCACATTCAATACAATGTTACTTGTTGGTAAACAGAGATTCAACATTTCATTTGGGATGCTCTCTTTATTAAATATAGAAATGGATTAAGCAGCTTCTGTAATATAACTAGGATGTATCTAGTTACAAGCCATTTCCATTACTGCTTACAGAAAAAAATGGGAGCTGCAAAAAATAGCATTATTAAGATGGTCCCCTTTAAATTCCAACTCTGCATTTGCTGTATTTAAAGACACCCTATAAGCAAGTCTCCCAAAAAACAATTATGAGCATGCAAGGAATTCTTTTAAAAAAATCAGCGTGGTCGTGGCAAAAGGGAAAGGTCTGCTTTTCCATAGGCTCTTCCACTAAGGCTCCTTCAACCTCGTGTACAGGGAGTTGGTTACATCTGAGCAGGAGAACATTTCTTCTTTGCATTGCTTTAGTTGCTACAGAGAGGTCTGACTGCTCCATGCCAAAAATATGAGCATTCACAGTATAACCCTAGGACTGATTCCAAGCTCCATGGCCCTATCAGAACACACATTCCACAAAATAGGCCCCACCCTCACTCCCGACAGGAACCTCAAAGCATGCAAATAATATAGAAACTCTTACATGGACCTATATCGTCTAGTACAGTCGGTAAGAAGTCTCCTCAACAAGAATGATTGCCTCTTCCACTTTATTCCCATACAGATCCAGTTCAGATAGTCCGCAAGTTGATCCTTAACCTCTCACAATAACCCCAGCAGTAGATTCGAAATGTAAACATATGTGTTTAGCACTCGTAAATTCTGAGGAGAGAATAGTAAACCCTCCTCTTTCATAAGAAATTGAAAGATTGATTTCAATAGAATGAGAACTTGTCACTGTGCTGAGCAGATAGAATAAGCAGTCTGTACCATCGCTAGGATGTCCCACAGTCTGGGAATCCACATACGGTAATAGAGGGGGGTTCTCTTCTGCTCTGCATTTGAGCAATAGTCAATTGTAGTGTAGTATTCATCAAACAGAGAACTCTTCATGGGGGTCATTTTCAATGTGTCGAGTGAGAAATGGAGGCGTAAAGGCAAGGTATAATGCTTTTACACCGCCAATTCCCACTCAAGGCCATTTTCATGTGCATGCAAGGTGAGAACGTGTCACAGAACAGAGTTTGCATCTCTGCCATGCTTCCTTCATATGTTATTCCATATCCAGCTCAGTGGTGGACTGGCCTAATGGGAACTCTGGAGATTTCCTGGTGGGCCTCTATCCCACGGGCCTCTTTTGTGTGGGTACCCTGGTTTTTTGCTCCTCTTCCCCTCTCTCCCAGGCACCAAACCCCTTCCCTTCCATCTCTCCTCACCCCCCAAATCCCTTTGAAGCAAAGAATATGTTATACATCTTCCAGTATGTTATTCCTCAATATTAACAAATGTTTTGTATCATTTTTTAGTTATGTTTAACTACTTTTAATGCCTTTAGAGGGACATAAGTGCTGTAAAATACACTATTTGGATCAATTGTTTCAAACTTTTTAGGCAGAGAACCCCCAAGCTCTGCTTAGTGGGGTTGGGCTTTCTAGCACAGTGTAATCTGAGGCCACTTTGAAGAACATTTCCAGGACCACATTTGGTTCCCAGTCCACCCCTGAATCCACTGCACTCACAAACCGCCAGTTTGCCGATGTGGCATTCTGGAAGGTGCTGTAGGGCTCCACCCGCCATCTTTGCACCAGGCTGGCTCAGGCGAGTCTTTCAAAAGTAAGCTGGGTGCAGAGCATGGAACACTGGTGTAGAAAACGTCTAAATGGAAAAATATTGATTTGTTTCATACCAGATTTCAAAGTTCCATGTATAAAATAGAGGACTGGGAAATCTGACCTCCACCGTTAACACTGGCTACCATTGACCTGTTTCCTGCATAAGACCCTAAAATAGCATAAGGCGCTGAAACACTCCTGTGTATTTCTCCTTAGGGCAGAGTATATAACAGAATGGCTACAGTACTCGGAGACTGTATGCTGATGATGACAGAGGAGATACTATCTCACCCATGCACTTCCACATGGACTCTTGCGATAGGTGGACTCCCTCTTTAATGAACTGCAACCCAGACAAAATCTAAACACAATGGGCCTCATTACATGGTAGGCGGTAGGGATTTAACGTTACCGGTAATGGAATACCGGTAACGTTAAATCCCCATGCTAATTACGACCCAGCTCACCGCTATTAGCGGCACCGCTAAGTACAGTGCCACTAATAGCGGGCAGTCCGCGTGTGCACGACCCTCCATCCCGTAAATAACGCCATGCCACTAATAGCACAGCATCACAAGGCAAGCGGACATGCCAATATCGGCATCGTAAAGCCCCCAAAACCCCTTACCACCATGGCGCTAATACTGCCATCGCGAACCACCCGTTAAGAGAACTGAGCAGTGTTCCCACCTGCCACAGGTTGACACAATCAGCACAGGTGGAGGCAATGGAGACTGTGGCAGCCCAAAAGGAGCAAACCACACCCCTTCCCACACCCCTTCCCACACCAAGATGGTTCCAATACTTGCAGTATTACATGGGCTGGAGGACATGATTGCAGCGCAGCAGCAACAACAACAGGCAGCACAGAGGAGATGCAGGAGGAGGAGGGCAAGACAGCCACAGCAAGCACCACCACGGCACCTAATCATACCACAGAGGCACCCACCAATCCCCAGGATCAGAGCCAGTCCATTCAATCTAACCCCAGAGCAGCTACACACCCTGTACCGTCTGGACCGGGATACCATCACCAGCATCGTGGACATGATACACAACGCCATTGTGAGCCTCATAGACATCAGAACTGCCATCCCCCCACTTCTCAAGGTGGTGAATGTGCTCCACTTCCTGGCCACAGGCACCTACCAACATACAGTGGGCCAGATGCATGGCATCTCACAACCAGTATTCTCACGCACGCTGAACCAGGTACTCGATGCCCTCCTGAAGCATGCACCTGAACACATATTCATGCCACGGACTGCCCAGGAGATTGCAAACACCAAAGTTGGCTTCTATTCACTGATGCAAGTTGCATCAAAAACAAAGTCCCCGATAAACCTCTTGTGGATCATTTCCTAAAAAAAAACCACACCAACATGGACCTGAAATGGCTGGTGATTCAGAAAGTAACCGCCACAACCAGAGGAGACATTGACACAATTCTAACCCGCCTGGAACAAAAATGGGTACACAGACTAAACTCTGTCCAAGAAAGCCTCAACATCTGTGTTGAGTGGAAACATTTCCTCTAATTTCGCTATTTCACTTTATCTCTGTGTGACCCTTAGGCCGTATTAAGCCACTATGCCACGCTCAGGTCTGTCCTCTCCTGTGCCAGCTACAGTGGACTCAAGCCATAATGGACTCAAGCCACGTGGCATAAG
Organism: Ambystoma mexicanum; assembly: GCF_040938575.1. NCBI lineage: Eukaryota > Metazoa > Chordata > Amphibia > Caudata > Ambystomatidae > Ambystoma > Ambystoma mexicanum. Next base: position 1,017,751,456 of record NC_090930.1, on the reverse strand, counting down.
CAGTAGTATACCATGTAATGCAATGCACCTATTACTGTGATCATCACTAAATGCAGAGTGTTGTTGTACTCAAGCCAAAACTTTGTTGTAGGGTGAAACCGAATAATTAATTTGTCGATACACCCGCTTATAGGGCTTTGAAATTGCTCATGATGTATGCCTATGTAATTCAAAATTTGCCAATTTTGTATGCTCCACCACCATTGGGGGGTTTTCTCTGTGTACCTTTAACTACACACTCTCTATGGTAGACATTGCCAAGTGTTGTGCACACACCATTCTATGCATTCTGTCCTACCAAAATGCGGCCTTTTTCCACCACCTTTGGACCTCGGCCTGTTATGAGGCGCCCTTCGCACGACCGTCTTCCGGCAGGTCCACACATTTTTGTCATTTATCCCCAGCAGCCCCGCGGGCGGCATATCCCACTTCTCCAAGGGGGTCGGTCAGCCCGATCATCCGTCACCCCTTAGCAAGACAGGGCAACCCGCCGCTACTAGCATGCAGGCATGTTAATAGACACCTCTCTTTCGTGCACCCCAACATGGCCGCCCGGCACTATTTCATCCCAGCGGCTTGCTATCATTCGCCGCACACAGCCAGTGACCGCGGACGCCAACAGCTCGTTCTGTAGCCATTCCCTTCTGACACCGCCAGTGAGTACCTGTGACTCTAGCACTGCTAGGCTCCTCACCCTCGATGCGAGTGCATGTCCTCTTCACTCGGGCAGCACTACACATTGTTGTATCCTCTTGTCACCATTGTGATACCACTGCTCATCACGATTCACCACCTATCTCATTATCTTAATTCACCTATAGATGCGGGTTCCACCACACGCGCCCCACTATTCGAGATTGTTGCGGTCTGTGTATTCCACAGCCGGCTTGTTCACACAAATAATTAGACGCCTGGGTGGGACACCTCACACCCTCCCCGCCCCGTGGTGCTACCCATGCATTTCATTTGCACCCATGGCGCGCATATTGAGCCCTTGGTGTTTTTTCTTTTTCCGCAGCCTCTTAGCCTGCGGTTTGTGTCGCGTATTCAACACGCCAGCCTGCCGCACCCATTTCTGGGCAGTTACAGGCTTGAGTAAGGTAAGCCCTGCTCTTACTATCACAAACATCTTATTGCACTTCATCCCAATGCGGACTCTTACGGCCCCATTGTCACCCCTTTCTCTACAGGAATGGCCGTTCACAGGATTTCGTAAATCCCACAGTGTACTCATGACACTGCCTTTAGCTGATCCTCAGCGCTCTGAAGTCCCGGTAAGCACCGGCTTTTTGTACTGGTAACCATACCTGTGCTAGATACTTACGTGTAGTGCCCACTCCTAATACACCCTGTCTGTTTATCTCTACAGACCCCACAAGATACTTTCCGTGTTGGAATATCCTGTCCTGATGAAGGCCATACCATCAGAGCTTAATCTTGCTCACCTTCTGGCCGAAACACAGTCGTGTAGACCGTTATATTGTTCCTTGTTGTCCTTGTTCAACTCTACATTGCTCAGATGTGCTTTGGTTGATTACCACATGTTATCACTTCACTAAATCCACTGGCATCCTTCCCAAGAATGTTTAAGTGGATGTGTATGCATTGTTAAGACGCTGCAAATATTCAGCATTTGCTCTGTACCAAATTGGTTATTATACCATATACGTGTAAATACTTTTGTATCTTGTGTAAAACCCAGTCAAGTGTATCTATCAACCCATACTACAGTTTCATTAAATTCCAACTGTAGTACTTTATTCTGTCCTGATTCATCTGTGTTAGGAGTCATTGATACCGCGATAGGAGTGGGTTCTTTTCTCGTTCATCAGCCAGGTGCCCTATGACCTTGCTCTTTACTCTCATATACGCTATTACCTACCTGGGCAGAGCAAGGCATCAACCAGGTGCCCTTTTGTGTAACGCTTCTATTCACTGGCAGGCATCCCAAGTTGCATCGGGGCCATCGACTGCACCCATGTGGAATTGGTTGTACCACATCACAATGAAGTAGTCTACCGAAATAGGAAGCAATTCCACTCCATCAATGTCCAAATGGTATGTGATGCCAACAAGGTAATCACACATTGTTGTGCCCGTTTCCCCGGATCAACCCATGATTCCATGGTCCTGCGGAACTCAACTATCCAACGCTACATGGAGCGACAAGCCGGACAACGTTCGTGGCTACTTGGTGAGTTGCAGGACAAGCACATGTCAGTGTGATGGGGGAGGGGGACATACATACTCCAACTGGGTGTGATTGGGGGGGGGATACATACTCGAAATGGGTGTAGCTTGTCGTCCGTCGGACGAAGGCACATACAGATGTACGCCAATGTCCATCTGGGAAGCCCGCAACGTACTTCAGATGAACGGACATGCAAGTATAAGCTACACAACATAGATGACAATCCAGGTCTACAAACCTTATACATCCATCCACATCCACATTGCACAACATTCCACACCACCAAATACACAAATGTCATACATGCCGTCAAAATAGTCATACAGAATTAGTCCAGCACAACAACAATAATACAATGTGCCCTTGAAAGCATGCAAAGGGATCACCCCTAGCCATAGCATAGCACCACACACCTATAGCACCACTGAAGTGATGCCTCTCAGAATGAGAACATCAATGTTGGAATGGCATCACACCAGCAGTGTGGTACCAAATCTGCCTGGGTCCAGGGACACCTGAGACCTGGCCTCACCCAGGACATGTCAATTACTGTTGGAGGCATTCATGGGGCATGTCTACTTGCATGGTCGAGCTCACCTTTGCACATTGCAGTCACACAGACCATCTGTATGTATGCTGTTAATTGTGTACTTCAATCACAATGCAAAGTCCATTTGTGTGATGTGAACAGGCCACTCTTGAGTTGAACAGTAACAGGACCCCATCCATCCCCCCATACAGGTGATGCCGGCTATCCCCTGAAGAGGTGGCTCCTCACCCCTGTACAGAACCCACAGAACAGGCACGAAGAGGAATACAATCGTGCACATACCCGTACCCGCATTGTGATCGAGCAGACTTTTGGCCTTTTGAAGACACGGTTTAGGTGCATTAGCAGGTCTGGTGGCGCTCTGTTGTATGGCCATGAGAAGGTGGCCATGATCACCATGGCATGTGTCATGCTGCACAATATGTGTATCAGACGGAATGTGCCACTGCCCCCTGACGTTGAAATAGAAGCACCTGATGAGGATGATGATGGTGATGAGGACGGAGGTGAAGGGGATGCAGGTCATGCAAGAGGGGATGGCCAGGAGGGACGTGCTGTGAGACAGCATCTGATCAACCAAATATTCTGAGTAACATGGTTTCGTACTGTCACATGGATATGGGTAGTAGTGCACTGGTGTCTGTTTGGAAGCGCACAATGGACCATGGCGTCAATAAAGTACACATAGACAATGAAGAAGTACAAGCCTGTGTTTTGTTCAAACACCAGTGTATTAAGGAACGTAAAGAAGAAAATGTGCATGTCCCCAAACATCCCACCACCCTTCCCCTCCCCCCCACAACAGTCCCATAACACCCTCCCCCCCCCCACAACAGTCCCATAACACCCTTTCCCCCACCCCCCACACAGTCCCATAAAACCCTTCCCCCCACCCCCCAAAACAGTTCCACATGTGTCTTGCACAATGTTTCCTTCCAGCCATGCACGCGGAGGCTTCACCATGCACTCCCTATTGGCCATTGCCAACACCAGCATTGGGAGGCTGACTAGAGGTGCGCCTGGTGGTGCGTGAGGAGCGGCGGAGGGGGCTTGTCTGCCTCGAACTGGCAGATGAGGATGTTGCAGACTGTCTTGGTGGTGGTGGTGGTGGGAATTGGCGGTCCAATGCGTCCGCTATCCGTGTGAGGTCCTCCCTGACTCGGATGATCTCCCCACACAGCCTGTCTGTACATGCCTCCATCCCCTCCCTGGAGTGCCTTGCTGTCTCCGTGATGTCTGCCCTGATACGGGCAGCCTCCTCAACATGCTGCCCAACCGGCACAGTTATTTCTTGTTGCCGCTGGCTGATGCTGGCCAGGTCGAGGGCAGTGTTGGATCCTGGTGGTGTGGCTGCTGTGGCCTGTGATGGGACCAGGTCAACAGATGAAGCCACCGGGGGGCTACTAAAAGCTCCCATGTTCTCATCGCCAGTGACATTGGACCCAGGTGTGTGCTGAGGTGATAGCTCGGGGATTCTAGGGGGGGGTTGTGGTGTGCATCTCCATGTGGAAGTCGGTGGGGTACTCCACTCTGATAGTGGGGCAGTGGCTGCCACCTCTCCTGCTGAACTAGCTGGAGCTGAGGGTGGGCCCTCTGTGGCCGGGATCGGTGGTGGTGGGTTAACCACCGGAGGTGGGGCAGTTGTTGGTGGTGTGGCAACTTGTGGCTTGGAAGTGGCGCTCCAACAATGTTTCGCACTCTGCTTCTGGACCCTTCTGCCTTTGCCACTTGAGGTTGTGGGGGTGTCCTCTGTGTCCAAAGCCCTTTGTTTCTTATGCGCAGGGGGTGCTAGTGATGCATTGCCAGCATCCTCACTGTCTGTATGTGAGCCTGTCGGGGACAAGAAGGAGGATGTTACTGGTTACGGTTCAATGCAGTATACATCAATGATGCAGTTGTGGGCATTTGGACTACATTGTAAAGGATACAGGTGATGTGTCAGTGCAGTGGCTCATCCATGCATGGTTGTGTGTGGCACTTGTCTCTGGTGATGTGTGCATGTGTGTGTGTTTGGGTCTGACACTGACATGGGCAGGTTGTGATGCATGTGTGGATGTTTGCCCATCCATGAGGTGATTCTGGGCTCACATTTGAGGGGACCAGTAGATTCAAATTGCATGCTTTCATGTGTACACTCACCTCCATCTGAAGTGGTTGCCACGCCATGCTCCATCGTGCCGACTCCCTCTATGCATTCCACGCCAATGAGGTTGGCGCATGTCTCCTCCCATTCTTTAAGTTTTATGGGCGACCCAGATCCACCTGCTGTGGCAATTTGGTGGTTTTCGGCAAGGATGTTTCTCACCCGGAGTCTCAGGTCATCCCATCTCTTTCGGCACTCATGCACATTGCGGGTGGTGGTGCCCACAGCACTGACTTTTAATGCAACCTCAGCCCAGATTGCCTTTTTTTTCATGAGAGTCTCCCGCCGCATGTTGCAGGCAAAGACCACGGCGGCATTGTCAGCTAGGGCCTGGGACAGCATGATAAGCTCCTCTGAGGAGAATTTTTCTTTCCGCTGCCGGTCGGTGGTTTTTTTCAATGCCTTGGGCATGTTGAGGGTGTCCCTGATGATTTCCAACTGCAAGCTACTCCAAACAGGTGCAGGGGGCAGAGGATGGCAATGGATTGTGTTTTTGAAGATGGCCGCCGTGCTCTTTCCCGTTCCTGTGCGATGACGCTATTTCCGGTTCCGCAATTTAATGATCACTGCTAATAGCGGTGATCGCTATTTGCATGCAGCATGAGGGCGGAGGTGCTATCTGCACTTTCGTCGAAGGCGGTAAGAGACTTTTTGGGGTCTTTAGCGGCATGGCGGTAGGGTCATTACCTGCATGGCGCTATGCTCGTGTCCGCGTACTCGTAATGGTACGCTATTAGAGCCCTCTTGCGAGGGCAGACACGTTAAGAGCACCATGCCGGTAATTTGAGATTTTTAGCGCACAACGGCCCTCATTACAAGTCAGGCGGTGGACCATGGTGCTATTAGCACCATGGTCCATGCCGGATTCCGCCATGGTGGATGGCGGAATTATCGCCCCATTCCAAGGTGAGTGGGGCAGTAATTCCCCATTCACCATTTGCCCTTCCCCATTCCCATTTTTGCCCCATAGGGCATAATGGGGATGGGGAAGGCGCTAATTACGGCACCGTAAATTACGGTGCTGTAATTAGCACCAAGGTCGCTTAGCGCCTTGGTCTTTAAAGCCTGCAAAAAGCAGGCGTTAAAGTGTGAATCAGGCGTTAAGGGTTAACGGCGCAGACGGCGCCGTTAAAACCTTAACGCCTGACTTGTAATGAGGGCCAACGTGTAATGAGGCCCATTGACTCTTAAAGCAAAAGCATAAACCTGTCACCATAATGTTTAATTTCGTCATGAAAATATAAATCTTAAAAGCATATGATCTTTGGTGCAGTTGAGAATAACATCTATATGTTACAAACGTTTGTTGTTCAGGAATGATTTTCCAGAAAAGAATCACAGCATGAATTCTCCCTCCAGAGATGCCCAACAGCATATGAACAACATGTAATTCCTGTAAAACATTTTGTCACTAGTCTCCATGAACTATTCCCTCTTGAACAAATACTGAGAGGCGGCCATTTTGATTTTTGTTGATAATGGAAATGATTTACTGTTGCTTCCATAATCCCTGAAGCCCACTTACCCTGAAACATATGGCATGGAAGAACGTTTATAAGCACGGCTTTGAGAAGTTCCTTTGTTCTTAACAAATTATCAGTAATGAAACTGCATTTTACCAATTACAATTGATTTCTATGGGCTCCCGTAGGTTACATTTGCTGAGCAGTTATTACAAACATTTCACACTATTCCAGTTGCAACTTGGAACTTGTTATTGGTGCCAATAGTGTCCCCTGGTTGTTGTGTGTATTTTAATTTAAAAACTAGAATCTCATTTGATGTTTTCGCTGGACCTATATGGATGATGCCCAAAAGCGCATCTGACGCAAATGTGTCTAGTAGACCTTTAACTGTCCAACTGGAATTTCCAAAAGAGAACTCTTATGCAATACACTACAACACATCACACTCTTGTCTGTGATTAAATGTAATTTCTCATCAAATACAATTCTCTGTGGTTTCCTTCTTCAGGTAGTGCTGTAGGTCTTTGCATTCATAAAATGGAGACTGCTGAAATTAGGATTGCTAATAAATGAACTCCAGGAGTAATGTCACTTTAAGTACTGGACTTACAATACCATGTGTCTCATTTCCACAGACAGGAATGTTGGATAATGGAAGTGGAGCGTTTGTGTAAGCACTGATAAAGCGACATGTGGAGAGGTTTATATAGGATCAGAGAACCGGGCCGCCATTGGCCCTTCTGCAGGCAGTGAAAAAGATACATAAAACAAAGTTCCATGTGCCAAGTAAGTGTACTGTACAATGTTAATGCACAGGGCAAAGTGCATTGTATTGCATAAGGGCTTCAGAGAATTACCGGATGTCAACAAGAGAGGACGAGAGGAGCGCGCGTCCAGATGACGGCCATGCTGTTTCGCTATCAGAAGATTAAAACGTTCCCTTCCTGTTTACTTTTCTTATTGTTGCTTATGTCGCTTCAGCTCATTCGTGCTTTCAGTCATCCAGCAGCTAATAGGCATGTTTGAATTAGATCGCATTCACTTGTAAGGTTTATCTGTAAAATGGTGAGACTCAAAGATGAAACTCAAGAGGCCCAGGAGTAACATGCCGATATTTGTTTGCAGAAAGGGGGTGAATGCGTGCATGTACAAGTCTTTTGGAGGCTCCAATTATAGCTCTTCATTCTAGAAGAACAGCAAGTGTGCAGCCATCATGGTTCAGATATAATTCTAACTCCACAAACAAAACAAACTGCTTAGAAACTCGCCAGAGTAGCCAGCAAAAAAACAATTATGACATCTGTACAATATCCTCAAGTGCTAGAAGCTTCCCTGTGATAACAAATAATAAACATTCCCCCAAAAATATATCCAGATTAATTCAACGGAAAAAGCGGAGGGCAGTAAACGGAGAATTGAAGTGTGCAGAGAGTGCCAAAGAAAAGAGGAGAAACAGAATTGCACCAAAGCTCTGTGACTAATTTAATCGTTTTGCAATGGAAAATCTCCCCTAAATTTGAATGCAGCGATGCGGAAACATATGCATCTCCCGATCCATGTTAGGACCAGTCTCCACAGTGCGGAGTGCCAAAAACCCTCTAGTCGCCACCTGGTGTAATCTCAACTCATGATTACCACCTCGTGTAGCAGGAATATGTTGAATTCCAAAGAATTTCATATTCTCCATGTCATTGGTAGGTAGGTATCCCCGGATAGTGAGCTGCAATCGATGCGCATCCACCGCCATTCCTGGCTGCTGCCCAAATATTCCCTGATTCTCATGCCAAGGTAGAAGATGGTACACATTACGTATATTTTTAGCACGGACAGAGTAGGGCATAAACAACATAATTACTTTGGGAATTCATAAAAGACTTAATAATATGCATTCTTGCAGGTTTGTCTTCGAGAGTATGCTGTTTATTGAGACCAAACTTGCTTATTTTGCATTTTGTGCTTGTGAAGTATTCTTTTTGCAAGTCTGCATTTGTTCATATGTAAGAATGCTTTCTTAACAGAGTATATTTAATGCTGTTTGCTTTGAACGTAGTTGTTGTTAAGCATTTTGGAATGATGTCGTCTGTTTTCTCTTTTTATGGTTTGTTCATGTTCAAGGGCATATAACACGGCATCTTTGCTTTAGCATATTGGGCTTCATTACGAGTGTGGCAGTCCGGAAACAAGGGTGCCGGTAAGCTTACCGGCACCCTTGTTTCCAGACCACCATATTACAAGTCTGCCTGCCGGGGCCACTGCGCCCAGCAGGTCTGATCCGGCCGGGCATAGGGGGCTCGGTAGGCAGACTTGTCATGGAAGAACCTGCACCGTTAGGAACAGTACCGGTGCTTCCGGGTCTCCATTCCTGTGGACTCCACGGGAATGTGGACTTACCGAATCCCCTGCCTGACTTCCCGCACTGCCAGGACTTGTAATGTCCTGGTGGCACCGGGAAGCCAGGCGGCGGATCCGGTGTTACGGGTACGGCAGCATCCCTCAGGTAGCACCGGCGGGTTACCGCCATACTCGTAATGAGGCCCATTGTCGTGATTGAGCTAGAGTTGACAATAATCCTTGGTGGTACCCGTTTGCTCCTTTGCAGCTAAGTTCCTGTATAGAATTGAAAACATTCCTTGGAAAAACGTGCAGGGAAGCAATCAAAATGTGAGAGCAAGGACAGACCCAAAGATAACTTAATGCCTGTGCGTCGCAAGTAGATGTGCGTGGAACTGGTTCTGTCTTATGGAGGACATGCTACAGGAACACGTTTTGGTTTGCACTTAATGCTAAATTTGTGCAAATGTCCAAAAACACAGACTTCGATCTACTTGTACACTGTGAGATATCGCCAATGTTCAAAATGGAGAACTGAACCTCCTAATCCCCCTTCCAGGGTTCTATTACTTAGTAATAGAATGGGTCTGATCGTTCTTGATGCAAAAAACAAACCTATGCCTGATATGTCCTTCTTCTACTTTTCTTCTTCCTCTTTTTGGGGACCTTCTCCCATGTTCATGCTCTACTTTTTGTCTGGACATCTCCAAGTCCTCAGTGCAAGCATGGCCTGCACCGATTCTTTATTCAAAAAGGATTATGAAAAGTTATCTTGGAGGGCCAATAAGATGTATGTTCTTCTCCAACACACATGGGTATAGGGAGGCATTGCCGCCGCAAGGCAAGGAACAGCTTGTAGGATCTCCCCATGATCACAAATCAGGAAATGTCATTAAGGGCCAGAGAAGGATCAATGGAACATCATGCGCTTCTTCGGCTGCTCTCCGAGGGTGGATAGTCCTTCTGTTGGGGTGGTTCAGTGCCGAGGGAATGCTTCCAGAGACCAAGTTTCTTAGGTGTTCGAGGATGCTTTCTGATTGCACAAGGCCGGAAAGGTAAGACGTTGCTTGCGCTGCATTTATCAGCAATGGCTGAGTGCCGCTGGAGTGCATTGTGGAGACAAGATTTATTGCTGACTATGGATTTACTGGTCTGTGAAACCCTTCCTATTGTGACGCAGGCACCAGGGAGGGAAGAAAGAGACGAGTTAAAATAAAGCAACTGAATAGGGACAAATCTGTGAAAAATGGGAGGTCGCCCAATAGGGGTAGGAATAAATCACATTTCCTGTTAAAAAGATTGAAAAAATCCTGACTGCCAAAAGAAAAAGGGACAAAACCCTTTTCTTCCACCTCATACTCAACCTTCTCAGAGGTGGAAACAAGGGGCTCAGAACTCACCGTGGCAGGTATGTATCAGACCTAATGCAACACCCAAAGGGAAACCTAGAATGGCCGGGTCCTGAAGCTCCTTCCAAGTCCCGCTTGCAGCACTGTTATAGGATGAAGAAACCATCTTGGATCCCAGTTGATGAATTGTAATTGTAATTGGTTATTTATAACCCGCTAAATACCCAGAGGTTTCTAAGCATGGACCCGGGGATCGAAACTGTGTTGCTCTGCGTCGTCTTGCTTCCAAAGAGAGCACATTGCCCCGAGCAATTCTCCCGGCCCTAAGACATGAAGGATATGGTGTTGTGACAAGATGCCGACCTTAAGAATGCATCCATACCTAAATTAATGATGATGATGTATGTGTAGCCTGCAGGGAGATACACCTATGCTGACATCATCAGTCCAGGTGGACCCCGCAATGTTCCATGTGGTGGGCAGCATGGTAGACTCAGCAGATGATGCAACGCTAATAAACTCCACAGATTGCAAAGGGGATTATGCTTTGAAGACAGCATTCCTAGGTTGCAGTCTAGCAATGTGATCAGTGGCACACATTTCCTACACAACCAACTCTTTTCCATGATAGATAAAGGTACAGACTGCTCTGTGATTCTCCAAATGATGCAGAAAAAAGACAAATGGATGTCAGACTTGCCATTCAACAACCTGCCGATCACCCCCTAGCATTCAGTGTGCCTTTGTGTGGTAGATGACACCTGTGGGCGAAGCACTAAAAAACTGAGGGCTCTCACAGAAGTAGCCTGCTGAATATGCTTTTCTATTCAGAGAGCAGATTGGTGATGTACTGAAGAGGTCATCTTAAGTATGTCTGAATGCCTTTAACTTCCAACAAAAGGAAAAGACCAAGTGTTCCACGTCCTCATTGGGATGCCATTCCTTCTGCAGACCCTTCCATCAACATAAACACAGACAAGTAGAAACCATCCTTCAACCTCTCTTCCAAAGAATCACAGCCTTCTCCCTCCCATCCCACTCCTAGCTCCCAACAATACTGAGGGAACAAATAGACACAGTTGGTTTGAGGTTGCTTGTCTTCCTTTCATCCTATCTGAGACAAGGATCGCAGAAGCATGGCCTTAGATGTGGTCAGGCATGGATATTAATTACAATTCCTGGAGACACCACCAGATTCACAGTGTGTGACGACTCACAAACCCTCCGGATCTAGCCAAAGAGCATTGATGGAGGGAATAAAAGCGCCACTGAGAAACACTCAATATAGTATTGCCAGTACCTTGGAAAGAAGGGGAACAGGGTTTCGCCCCTTGTCTTCTTAATGGCAAAGGTTTAGGGCAAGTGGAGACCAGTCCAGCATCAAAAAGTCTGAACCAATTCATGAAGTCCATCAGCTTCAAGATGGTGTCATTTCAGAAAGTGATTCCATCGATCATCTGAGGGGCTTCCTATGCTTCCTTGATCTACTGGATATATACCTCCACGTCCCTATCTGACAGAAACATTCGTGATTGCTGTGGCTTGCATTTTCAGGGAGCAACTATCAATTGAAGATACTGCCATTCGGCTTCAGTTTAGTTTAGTTTAGGTTAGTTTATTATTTGTATAGTGCCTCCTGGCCCTGGGGCATCCAGGCGCTTTGAAAAGATTACAGAATAACAATGTAATACAACATGGTCCGTATGTGGACAATACAAAAAGTTAGAATATTGTCAGGCAGTTACAGGTAAAGTACAAGGTGTGGAAAACACAGGTCATTTATAATGATACATAATTTACATGTTTGCAGGCAATAGGCATGATAACAATGTGGTGTTGGGAGTTCTAGACTTCTTTGGTCAATAACCAAGATTTAGCACTGTGTCTGAATCGGTGAAAGGACGGTTCAGATCTAAGATCCAGTGGTAGTGTCTTCCAGAGTTTAGAGGCAAGCACGGGGAAGCTTGAGCCACCTGCTTTTCAGAGTTTGTATCTGGGGATAGTTAGGCAGTGTGTTGGAGCTGATCTGGTTGGGCGCGCTGGGATGTGGTGTGTGAAGTTGTCTGATAGGTATCTGGGTGCTTGGTTGGATAGGCACTTGTGTGTGAGCGAGAGTGTTTTGTGTTCAATTCTCTGAGGTATAGATAGCCATTGGCAGGATCGTCTGGTGTCAGAAATGTGTTCATGTTTCGATATGTTCAGAGCTGCTAGCAGGGCGTTATTTTGGATAACTTGCAGCTTGTTAATGGTTTTTTGGCTGGTACCCAGATATAGAGCATTACAGTAGTTGACTTTGGATAGAACTAACGCTCTAGCTAAGGTGGTACAGTTGGAAGGTGAGAGGTACGGTCTACTGGCGTTGATGAGCTTACAAGTGTAAGCAGTGGTGGATGAGATGGCGTTAATCTGTCTTGTCAGTGTAAGGGATGAGTCGGTGTAGATCCCAAGGATTTTGACGCTGTTGGATACGGAGCTGTTGTTGCAGTCGATAGTGAATGTCTGGTATAAATTGTCTAGTTTATTGAGTTTGGGTTGGGAGCCTGGGAGAAGTAGCTCAGTCTTATCGTCGTTGAGACAGAGGCAGTGCTTGGCCATCCATTCTTGAATAATGGAATAAATGTTGTTGAGTGCTGTGTTGTCAGTGGAGTAGTCGCCTGTTAGTGGGATAAGTATTTGGGTGTCATCTGCCTAGTCCGTGTAGATGACACCCAGACGGTCCAGTGTGGCAAAGGAAGAGGGGTTTTGTAAACACATTGTATAGTGTGGGGAAGACGCAGGAGCCCTGGGGGACACTGCATGTGACTGGGGCAGGTTTGTCAGAGGCTGTGGGTGCAAAAACTCTCATGGATCTATTGTTCAAGAAGGACTGGATCCAAGCATTGGCTTTGTCCGAGAATTTGGCTGCTGAGGTTAGATGTTTGCAGAGGATGTCATGGTTGACCAGGTCGAAGGCAGCCGACAAGTCGAGGAGAAGAAGTAGTGCAAGTTTGCCTTTGTCTTTGATGTTGTCCATTTGTGTCTTGAGGTCAATTAGAGCAGTCTCGGTGCCGTGTTTAGGGCGGAAGCCTGATTGTCTGAGTCCTAGTATTTCTTTTTTCTCAAGGTGGTTCTGCAGGGCCGGTCTTTGCATAAGGCGGTGCAGGCGGCTGCCTGACGTGCCAACCTCTAGGGGGCGCCGAGAGGATCAATAAACAAACATGCTTTTGCATCTTTTAATTTAAAAAAGTAATACATACACCGTGTACGGCGGTAATGTTATCTAGGTAAAAAAAAGTGCTACTCGAATTTGAAATCAGACTGAGAGCACTGTTCGACTCACTGCAGGATGCCTGGGCAGGAATGACATTTGGGGGTTGCTCCCTTACAAAGCCTGACTTGCCCTTTGCAACACCCCTACCAGGGCTTTAAGTGGGCCGGGGCCTGCCGGGGCTGGGCCCTGGCAGGCTCCAAAATTTAGTTTTGAGGCGGGGCCCTGCCGGGGCCCACTAGTCTCCCCTGGCAGCCCCGGCCACCACACGAAAAGGCATTTTTTTCTACAGCCTGAAACTCTCGCTCATGTGCGAGAGCTTCAGGCTTCAGGAAAAAATGCCTTTCCGCCATAATGGTGGCGCCGCACCTACGAGGCATCCCTTTAAGCAAGGGATGCCCGTGGGCCGGCGCCACCATTATGGAGACAACGTGAGGCCGCTGGAAGCAGAGGCCTTGCTTTCTAAATACCGAAGCTCCCGCAGATTCGCGGGAGTTTCATTCTTTAGGAAAAGGCCTCTGCTTCCAGCGGCCTCACCCTTTCAGCCTTAATGGTGACGCTGCCCCTCCCCAGCTGGCGAGGGGCAGCGCCACCATTAAGGCTGAATAGGCGAGGCGCTATCCCCTGCCAGGTTAGCCTATAGAAAATAAATGTTGAGATCAGAACCCTCTCCCCAAGGGGGAGAGGGTGCTGATCTCTACAAAAGGCTGCCTGACAGGGGTGCCAGTAGCTATTGAGCCGAGGCTCGTCAGGGGGGCGTGGCCTAACTGGCCAGCGGGACTCCTGCCGTTAGGCCACGCCCCCTTGATGAGCCTCGGCTCATTTTGTGGTGCCACTTAAGGAACTGACCCCTACCATATTGGAAAAGACAGATGTAAAAACAGAAGCTACCTTTTTGCGTCCATTCTTTCCAATATAGGTGTTAGCTTACTGCCTGTGCTGTTGCAGGGGGTGACACTTGGTCTCCTCCTGCTTTGAAGAGATCTGTACTTTGCAACCACGAAAAGTTACAGGTCTTGAAAGCACAGGTGCAGGGGCCGAGGGGGTGGTTCTAAATGACATTGGGTGTTTACTTCCTCCTTCAGTTCACATACAAGGAAACACCTTGCCAAACATCAAAGCATCTTTTCCAGCCGTAGCAGACCCTTAGTGCACCCTAACTCATCTACCGGTGCTTTTGGTTTCTTTAAAAAGCTGGTTGAGAACATCCATCCAGTCTTTTTTTCCCATGGTACTTATTTCGGAGGAAGCCTCCGCCCGCAGTCAGCAGAGGAGGTAGAGCCAAGCCCTCTTCGATCTCTGCACCACACTGGCGTTTCCTTCAAGTTAGTGCCTCCCGAAGTGGAGGCGAGGTCCTTCCCATGCCGGCCGGACTGTGTGGCAAGCTGCAAGGTTCCACCTCAGGTATGCCACAGCAACAGGGCATTGAGCGGTTCAATTGGAACCTGTGTCAACACACCCAGCATAGCGACTCCAAGCAGATGAGTGATCAAGTTGGTCACAACAAGCAAAGCAACACTAATGAGAGCCCTTATCCAAGCCCGCATCTCTGAGGCATCTAACAACTCGGCCGAACTCTTTAAAATCTGCAAGGAGCTAGCCAACCCTGCTGCAGTCTCTACCTCTCCTGTCCCCTCCCAGGCCCTCTGCACTGCACTGGCCTCGCACTTCATCTCAAAAACTCAGGACATCCTGTCCTCGCTCTCCTCCTCTCACCTCCCTCCCTCTCTTCCCTGCTCTTCCTCTTGCTCTCTTGCAGCCGCCCCTCCGCCCTCCTTCTCTGCTTTTCCACCTTTTTCTGCTGATGAGGTTTCCAGACAAGTCCGATCTATGAAAACCTCGTCTAAACAGGTTCACCCCTGTTCCTCCAAAACCATCAAGGACCACATCGACTCCCTGGCTCCTGCCCTAGCTGACTTTTGCAACCACTCATTCGCCTCTGGAGTCTTCCCATCCCCCCTCAAGCACTCCCTTGTGCACCCCCTCGTCAAGAAACCCTCTTCCGACCCCTCCTGCCCGGCCAACTATCGCCCAATCTCCATTACTCCCTTCCTGGGCAAGCTCCTGGAGAAACTGGCCATCTCCCAGCTTAACCTCCATGCTGAATATGTTGGTAATCTTCATGACCATCAATCCGGCTTCAGAGCGGCCAGAAGCACGGAAACTGCTCTCCTGAACATCCGTGAGGACCTGCTCCTGAACCTCGATTCCAACACTCCCTGTGTTCTCATTCTGCTCGATCTCTCCTCTGCCTTTGACACTGTCAACCATGCCATCCTGCTCAACCGTCTCCGTGATAACCTGGGTATCACTGGTCAGGCTCTGGCATGGCTGACCTCTTTCCTTTCCGGTCGACCCTCCCAGGTCCAAATGGGCTCCTTCCTCTCTGACATCTTTTTCTCCACCTGTGGTGTCCCCCAGGGATCCAACCTCTCTCCCTGGCTTTTCAATCAGTATCTGGCACTCCTTGCCCACCGCATCGCCGCTCTCTGCCCCCACTTTCAGTGCTATGCGGACGATACCCAGCTCATTTTCAGGCTACCCTCAGCCTCCTCCTCTCCTTCCCTCATCTCCGACTGTCTGTCTGCTATCCAGGAATGGTGTGCCGCCAATGACCTCTGCCTTAACGCCAGTAAGACTGAGATTCTACTCATCGGCACACCCACTCCCTCCTTTCCTGCAGCTCTCTGGCCGGCCTCCCTTGGCCCTCTTCCTGCCCCTACCTGCAAAGCTAAAAACCTCGGGGTCATCTTCGACTCCACACTCTCCTTCTCTCCTCATATTTCTGACGTCTCTAAGAAGTCACACTACCAGCTGCCCCTCCTCAGAGGTATTCTTCCCTTCCTCTCCTTCCCCCAGAAGCTCACTGTCTCCCGAGCCCTGGTTCTCTCAAGGCTGGACTACTGTAACAGCCTCTATCTTAATCTGCCTGCCTCCACTCTCCGCCCTCTGCAACTTATCCAGAACAGAACTGCGAGACTTGTCCTTGGCCTCAAGCCCAGGGACCGTATCTCTCCAGGACTGAAATCTCTTCACTGGCTCCCAGTGGCTGCGAGGATTAAGTTCAAAACCCTCTGCATTGTCCACAAGGCCTTCTGGGGCCTGGGGCCACAATACCTTCAACTCTCTCTTCCTAAATATCTGCCTTCACGAGCCCTTCGCTCATCCGTCTCCAACTCCCTCATGGTCAGCCGCTTCTCGAAGCAACGAGCTGGGGGTAGATCTCTCTCCGCAGCAGGGGCCTCCCTCTGGAACAGCCTTCCTGCCTCCCTGAAACTTGAGGAGAACCATCTCCGGTTCCGGAAGCACCTCAAAACCTTCCTCTTCGCTTCTGCCTTCTCTCTCCCTCTCCCCTGCTAAACCTGCTAAACTCCCCACTGAAGTTTGCACTAAACCTGCATCTGGGCCACTCTGTGACCTCGGTCCAGGGCCCAGCCACTCTCCACTTGCACTGCCTCCCTGGCTCCCCCTGCACTGTGGGACTGTCACTGCATCCCTACAGCCCCCTTCCCAGCACTTGCTCTGCACTTACCTCGCACTTGCCACCAGCTGGCCCTTTTATTATTATTTATTATTTTATTACGCTACTTACCTTGTACTGCACTTTCCCCCCCACCTCCTCCCCCTGCACTTTCTCCTTTTCCCCTTACCTCTGCACTTGCACGATCTGAATGACACCTGGCCTAGTAGGATCGTTTGTCTGTCTTCCCCTTGTTTCCCCCCCTCCCTGCCTCGTCGCGCCTTGAAACTCTTGTGTATAGGCGCGTTACAAATACCATATCATATCATATCATATCATATCAAAAGAACCTGTGCCAATAAAAGGTCTTGGCAGACATCACAGACTCCAAGGGTATGCTGTTGTCTTGTCTGCCACTGCAAGGACACTGCTAAGAACACCGTAAACACTTTGTGTTTAACCATGGGCGGTGCTAGGCAGAATCCTGTGCAGTGCCCTTAGGGACCACTACACACAATTAAGACTACAGGTGGCAATACAAGTTTTACCTTTGGTACAAGCCTGTGCTACTATGTCAGAGTGGTAGCAGTGGCGGAGCAGCCAGGCTTATCTCAAGAGTATATGAGCAGTAGCAGAGACTACACAAAAGGACCACAATTACTGTGACTCAAGCAAACACTGACTCAAGGTTTCAGGTAGAAAAATATAAGTACATTTATTTTTAAACCATTCGTTATAAACACAACACTTCTATGAAACTTCAATAAAAAACACACATTAAATATACTACAACTAACCAATTCACTTTGTACAGTAAGTCTCAAGGTAAGTACCGTGCGTTTGAATGAACCGGTGTTATGAACAAAACACGTTACCGCGAATACGATTGCAATCACTTTTTGACAGTTCGGTCTTCTAAATAAACGCGTATCCATGACATGAAATGCTACCGGGGCAAAAACACACTTAGCACCTGAGATACCCAGAGGGAGTTGGAGGTAAAATTCACAGGCAATATTTTGGTTAGGCAGACAGAATCAAGAAACACTCAGAGACAAGAGTTCAAAAGTCAAAGGGCCGGAGCCAGGGTCGAAAGACACCGGGGCCTGTTGCCGAAGATCACACAGTCAGACAGTTCACGATTCAACGTAGCCAAAAGTACTTCGATATTGTCAATGTTCGGAAGCAAAAGTTATAAGGAGGGAAGACAAGGGCAAGCCTTGGAAATGAAGAAAAGGGGTTCACCCAGTTTCCTCAGAAGAACTCAGTACCTTGTTCCATTGGTGCAGCTGGTGCCCTGGCAGTTGTTCCTGTTGGTTTCCCGCAGACCCACAATTCCTGGAGCTTCGGTGTGAAGGAGGACGCCTGAAGGGGGTCTGCACCACACAGGGATGAAGCTGGAAGCAGCGACAAGAAATAAAAGGTGCACTCTTTAAAAACAGGAGAGGCTCTTCAGGTGGCTATCCGGACCAGCACAGCAGCGTGCAGCGATTTCGACCAAGGAAGAGGATCCCCTGGCTGTAGAAGATGAGCTGGTTATCCCCACCAAGCTCAAGGGAAGAAGACTTCGGACTGGATCTTCTCTAAGTCGTTGAAGGGCAGATAGCTCAGGACTGCAGCAGGGCTTCACTGGGATGGGGTAGTTGCAGCAGCCGTCGTTCTCTCCGCTTCTCTTTGGTTCCTTGTAGTTCCAGTGGCGTGGCGACTCTCTGACTTCTAGCCCAAGAGACCTGCCTTTTATGCAAAAAAAAACATTCACACAGCCTGGCTGTCAATCACGCAGCAGGGGGGGTTGTCCAGCCCGGACAACTACCCTGGCCAATCATGACAAAATGTGACTTGGGTTTCCTAGGATACCCTGCGCAGGGGGTGACTACACCCCTCCCTCACATTCAGCCCACCTAGACACCAGGCGCCTTGAGGAGGGCTTCTGAGCAGAAGCCCGCCAAAAGACAGTGAACAAAGAAGGCAAACCTAGTTTGCCACGCAAAGTAAAACACAAGAAGAACTTTAACAAAAATAAATGGTGAATAAACCCAACCGGAGCCAAAAGAAAGACAATTTGGTCAAGCGGGTTTATGTTCGAGGCTAATATAATAGCCAAGAACAGTACCACGTTTATCTAATATAATTGCAGTAGAAAAGTTAGGGTAGATACCTGGGGGCGTGGCTAACCGCCATGTAGGAGAGACGTGTTCGGCGGAGAGACGTGTTCGGCGCAGCTCCGCTCGATACGATTATGGATCCGCCGCCAACCATTGCTTAACTCGACTGCAGTCATCTGAAAAACGAACACAGGTCGTGTGAAGGTGTGTCCCGCCTGCTGTCGAAGTTTGGGAACCTCACGTCCCTCTGTTGGCCCGCACCAGTGAAAAGAAACAGAACGCCATGCGAAGGCAGGAAATGGCGGCCATGATGATCCCCGGCCCAGTGCTGTAGCGGAGCCCTGTGATCGACCCCAGAGGAGCCCACCAGGGATCTGCTTTAGTGGAACTCGAACTGAAGCGGCGGCGGTGGCCTAAGCTGAGATTCACGCTCCTGCGTCCCGAAGAAGTGCGGTAAGGAGTCGGAGGGGGGGGCACCTGGAGCGGCCTTAACTGCACCCCCGCCGGGCCCGGAGCGAAGAGCCTTGCGGCAGGATTGTGCCCGACCGCCCTGCCGAGCGGCCCATTGACACTGCCCGGACGACACACAACCCCCCCGCACGAAGCATCTCCCGCCGGCGCCAGTGAACCGTATAGTGCCCGCCGAGGCCTGGCGGATCCCGCGGACAGGACATGACCACTAAGGGCGCCCGAAGCAAACACCGCCAAACCACCATGGAGTCCTTCGCGGCCGCTGGAGTGACCGGACCCAAGGAGGATCCAGCCCCTGGGGAGGCGTCGGGCTCCGAGAGGCCCGAGCCGGCCAACTCCCAACTGCTAGAGGCCATCAAGACACTCCAGAAAACCATGGAGGACAAAATAGACGCGGTCGCCATCGACCTGAACTTATTGAGGCAGGATGTGCGCTCTATCACCGGCAGAACGGACGCTCTTGAGATCCAAGTCCGAGACAACACAGACGCCAAAACTCAACTCTTAAAGGATGTGGACATTTTGGCGCAAAGAGTGAAAAATCTGGAAGACAGGGCCGAGGAGGCTGAAGGAAGGGCCCGCAGGAACAACATCAGAATCATCGGCCTGCCCGAGGGTATCGAGGGCAGCGACCCCACTAACTACATCGAGAACCTGCTCATACAGGAAATTGGGGCTGGGAAACTGTCGCAGGGCTTCACCATAGAAAGAGCCCATCGCTCCCTAGCCAGGAGGCCGCCACCGGGGAGCCCATCCAGACCCATAATAGCCAAAGTCCTCAACTACAGGGACCGGGAATCCATTTTGGCCTTTACCAGGATGGGCGGTTCCATACAGAGGGACGCCGCGAAGATTGCAATATACCCCGACTACACCTTGCAGGTTCAAAGGAGCAGAGCCCAGTTCCACCACACCAAGGCAAGACTCAAGGAGGCAGGCCTGCGCTACCTACTCCTCTACCCGGCCAGACTCAAGGTCCTGCACAACAATAAGGCACACTTATTTGACACTCCCGCAGAGGCCTGCGAATGGATGGACAGTGAACAGATCCCAGACATTGAACGGAGGCAGCGCGGGCCCTAGCCGCCTGTAACAAAGGGACTTCTTCTCACCACTTACTGGCTGCAGTAGCCGATCGTACATTAATATGCCAGTAAGAGTGGCGACACTGATGGTACCGGAGCCGCGCTGGTCGTGGCGCACCTCCTGATAACACCCTCGGAGGTAGCCCCTCTCCTATCCCCAGGATAATTTGGGTGAGCTCACCCGCCCGTAGGGCACCCGAAGACCTTGGTCTGATGGGGCAGAAACGGGGATGTCAGAGCAAGGGGAACCTCGCTAGACGTGTTGTGTTTGAAGTTGTGTTTGTAGTTAAGTTAGACGTTGTTGTTCATGGGGGTCTGAACCCCAAGTTGGGATCACAGTTTGAATCGGACATAAACCGGACCGGGACCAAGCGCAGCGGAATTGCTACGAGGACGACCAAGTTCGCCGAACACCTCAACCTCAGGCTTCCCACAGCCACACGACCACACCTAGACTATGGCTGAGAGGATCAGAGTCATGTCCTGGAACGTCAGGGGACTAAACAGCTACATCAAAAAGCGCCGCATTTACGCCTACATGAAGCGCCACAGAGTCGGAATCGCTCTCCTTCAGGAGACCCACTTATGTGGCCCTAAGCTTGCAGCGCTAGCTAAGGTCTGGCGAGGTACCCTAGTGGGTTCCTCCTACTCCACCTACTCCAGAGGAGTCTTGATATGGATTGCCCCCTCTGTCCCAGTCAAGCTGATCCACACCAAAACGGACAATGAAGGTAGGATGGCCCTAATTCAGGGCACCATAGAGGGGCGTGACGTTCGCCTGATTTGCACCTATGCCCCGAATCATGATGCCACTGTTTTCTTTCGTTCGTTGTACGCCCGGCTGTCCCCGAGTAACGAACGCATAACGATATGGGGAGGCGACAACAACTGTACCTCAAACCCTCGCATAGATAGATCGGATGGTAAGCATGGTGACCCCTCCCCACCCGCCAAGATACTGAACGCCCTCACACAGCAATATGCCCTGAAAGACCTGTGGAGAGCGCAAAACCCCGGAATCAGAGGCTACTCCTTCTACTCCCCCCCACATAAGGTCCACACCAGGATAGACTGCCTGTTCATTAGCGAAGAGCACGTGGCCGGGTTTGAGGATACGCAGTATCTGGCCAGGGTGCTTTCAGACCACTCCCCACTGATGACCTCGTGGGTGACCACAGCCCCCAGGCCCCCCATCCCGACGTGGAAATTAAGAAGCGAAGCGCTATTAGACAAAGCCTTCAATGAACAAATCAGGGAGGGCTCCACACACTATTGGCAAACCAACATTGATAGCGTCAGATACTTGGGCACAGCATGGGAAGCCTACAAGGTGGTAACTAGAGGGGAAATGATAGCCGCGGCCGGAGGGGCCCTGAAATCCGTCACGACCCTGCTAGAGCACGCTGAGACCGAACTCCAAGACCTCGAAGCCACCCCATCCCCTGATCCCGCCCACCTGCAGAAAATGATTGAACTTAAACAAACGTGCTTAACACACTGGGAGACGCTGGGGAGGCTCAGTTATACCAAATTCACGGAAAGGAACCACGCCCTGGGCGACAAACCCGGGAAACTCCTTGCATGGCTTTATAAACGAGAAACCCCCAGACACCCCATATGCTCCATCCGTAATACAGACGGCTTGACCCTTCACACGCAAGTGGGTATTAACGCAGTGTTTAAGCAATATTACCAAACCCTTTACTCCGATCCAGCCCAGCCCCCAGACCACGCGATCGAAGACGCCCTGGACGCCATCAGGCTCCCTCGCCTGGAGGACCATTTGGCAGATTCCCTCGGAGGCCCCGTCACCCCAGATGAGGTCGCAGCCACCATTAGGGCACTGCCCTCCGGTAAAACGCCGGGACCGGACGGTCTCCCGGGCGAATTTTATAAGACCTATGAGGACATACTGGCCCCCCTACTGTCCAAAGTATACAACGAGGCGTATGAAACAGGCCACCTCCCCGACTCCATGACCGAAGCCACCATCATCCCCTTACTTAAGCCCGGCAAGGAAAGCTCTGACTGCGGCTCATACCGCCCCTTATCCATGCTGAATGTAGACAATAAGATCCTTACCGCACTACTGGCCAGAAGGCTGCGTACAGCCGTCCCGCACCTTATACACCAAGATCAGACAGGCTACATGCAGGGCCGCTCCATGTCTGAGAACCTGCGAAGGCTGCATCATGTTATACACAGCACAAACGGCATGCCCGGTAAATATGCAGTTGTGTCCCTAGACGCCTCTAAGGCCTTTGATTCGGTCCAAGATGGGGATCGGAACGGCTTTCTTGAATTGGGTCAAACTCATTTACACTAATCCCACAGCCAGAGTGCGAACCAACAACACCTTTTCGGAAAAATGGAGCCTGGCCAGGGGCACTCGGCAAGGGTGCCCCCTATCCCCTTTCCTCTACATCCTGGCGATTGAACCAGTGGCGGCATACCTTAGGCAGGAGTGTGGAGACGGGGGGATAGTGGTAAATGGAGTGAACCACCTTGTCTCCATGTATGCGGATGACACGCTCCTCTACCTAAGGGATCCCGAACTTCTTCTCCCCTACATTCTCGAAACCCTAGATGGGTTCCACAGATGCACCGGGATCCAGATTAACCACGGCAAGTCTTGCCTATTCCCCCTGGCTGCACTTAGTGGAACCAAGAAAGAACACCTCCCCCCTCTGGCCCTGAAATGGGAACCCACCACGTTCAAATATCTGGGCGTCGCGATCCACCGGGACCCCGAAGCCGAACATGCATTAAACACAGGCAGGGCTAAGGAGGGACTGGCTAAATCAATTGACCTATGGTGTAAATTGCCCCTTTCAATGGCTGGCAGGGCGGGACTCCTTAAAATGGTTGCACTCCCGCGTCTTCTACATTTCTTCACTAACGTCCCCTACAACATCCCCCAACGTTTCTTCAAAGACCTGAGCAAACTATGTAGGAAACTCCTATGGCGGGAGGGGAGGCACAGAGTTGCCCTAGATATAACTCAAAGACCGTACGAGAGGGGAGGCCTGAAAACCCCTAACTTTGAGCTCTACTACATAGCGGCCCAGCTTAAGCACGTGATCCAGTGGATGGCCGATGATGCCACGACGGACACACGCCTATTGCAGCCCCCAGACGCACCTTGGTTGCTTAGGGACCTCCTCTGGATCAGACCAATACCTAAAACGCTGGATGCACACCTCATCCGCCTAGGCACTCAGATCTGGAGTCGGGCCTGCAAATCGGTCAGGTTGACCGACCCCTACTCCCCACAAATCCCTATAGCCGCCATCATGTCCACTAGACCGGAGGACCGGAAGGCGATCCGGAACATGTGGGAACCCTCCGGTGTTGCCACCCTGGGCGATCTGATAGACGACCAGGGCACTCACACATTTTCCGAACTGCACGAGTTGACTGGGGTTCCACTGGGTCAGTTCCTTTTGCATGGGGCGGTGATGGACAGGCTTAGGAAGCGATGGCCGGAAGCGGAATCCCAATGCGCCGGACACGAGACCATTGAGAACTTGGTGGGCGTTGCAGAGGGGGGACACGAAACCTCTAGGCTTTATGAGATCCTAATTGACAACACCACACATAACGAACTCACATGCAAGGGTAAATGGGAAGCCGAGCTAAACACGCTATTCGGAGACACGGAGTGGGAAACAATAACACACTACCATAAAAAAGTCTCCAGGAATGCCCGATTCCAGCTTATCCAATTTTACATCATCCACAGGGCCTACCTTACCCCTGCTGTCATCTCGAGATTCAATGGCGCCGGCGTAGTGCCGTGCCCCAAGTGCCAAGAACCCGCGGCTTCACTGACCCACATGTTTTGGGCCTGCCCGGATATACAAACCTTCTGGTCGCAAATTCAGACCAGGATAGCGGAGGAGGACATAACGCTAGACGTGCAATCCCCTAAGGCATGTCTATTGGGCTCATATCCGCGAGGCAAAAAAAACAAACCCCTCAATAGGCTCAAGGACTTGATGTACATCCTCGCAAAAAGGCGCATCGCAATGGCCTGGAAGTGCCCCAGGGCCCCTAGACTTGTGACATGGTGGGAAGACCTCCGTAGGTGGTCTGTGGCTGAAACCGGGGCCTGGGAGCTGGCACAGCGACAGCAGAAAACAGGTGACTCGGAAGACCTCTTCCAATGGATAGCCCTCACGACAGCCCTGTTCCGTCCAAAAGAAGTCAGTACCTCAGGTGAGGACCTGGACAGCCCGGGCTCACCCTAACACCAATGGCAGACCGCGCAACCCCGGTCCGGGTTCGCATGGGGGGAGGAGGGAATGGGAAGTTATTGTGGATATATAACTGATTGCTATGTGGATGATGCTGGTTGTATAAGTTTCTTTGAAAAATCAATAAATATATTAAAAAAAAAAAAAAAGTTAGGGTAGATACCACTGCCACCAGCCAAGTCTAAATGTTAAAAGAGCGAAACAATGCTCTAGGAGGTACAGATAAAAAGGGATATGAATTAACCCATTCCAGTACTCCATGGAAGATGGGGTGTACTGGATCTGTGGTAGATTGACTAAGTAAAGTTAATGGTAACTTTACCCTTTTCTGGGGGACGGTAGTCGCCTCAGAAATGGAGTCGAGGGAAGTCTCAAAGACAACCCTGTGCCACAGCATGGAAGGTGCTGTGTGACACACAAAAAGAAGGGGGCTACTGAAGTGGTGTACTTCAGAGTCCACAATCACAAAAACAGATAGAAACACATAGCAAAACACAAGTAAGAGTGGGGGAAAAAGCTCTCACTCTTACCAAGTGGAAAAAAAGAAACTCCAGAAGTCCAGCAAAAATGCTGGGGGACTCACTAGGTGAGGGAAATTAGCCATAGATGAGAATCCTCCCTAACAGGCGGTATAAAATGCATGCCACCTATGTGCTAATTGATTCACAGTGTTTTCCCAGGCTGGTGTGGCCTAGACTGAATGGGCGAACCACCCTTGCAATGACTTTGTCTGATCAGTCCATAATAAAGGCAATTTGTTTGATAAGTCCAGAACCCTTCACAGAATTATCAAGGCAATCTATGCGCTTACAGCTTCTGAATGGAGTCTAAATAGACTTCAGATGCCGGGCTTGGGCACGTGGTCCCGGGGGATTTTTTTGTAAACATACTGAATGCTGTGGCATGGAAAGAGGAACCATTTCACTGATGCCAAAGAACCTCATGTGCCTGCCAAACCTGGCAGTTGCGGCTGCAGCCCCTCGCAGTGAATCCACAGCCCAGGAGCTTGCAACTCACGTAGGATGCATGTCACGTTAACCATGCATTTGATGTTTAGTACATAGAAGAAACAAATTGGCTTTTATATATTTTTTGAAACAGTTGAGAAATTCTGTTAGCAGCCCCATTGTACCTAAAATATTCCCTTCCAGTTATCTTCATGGCCTCAGTGAAAACTCGGATCACAATGAAAACAAGCATTGGCAAAGCCATTTTTTTTCTGTCACATGCCAAGTGCTATTCCAGATGCTCCCGTAATGCCCGTGTATGCCTGGCACAATCACCATACCTTAAGCAGGAACAGCATCATGGCCTTTCAACTTTTTCAAATGAAAGGGGCCTCGGGTTCAGGGGATCCCCCAACAACGGCCTCCCCATATTGCCAGTCACCAGTCTTACAACATTGCAATATATTTATTTCTCTATTTTTGTTCTAGGGCTTAAAATGTGTGCTTTACAGCACTCATTACAAGCTGCATTTTCTCTTCCCATGAGATATACAGAAGTGGTATCACCTCATTGCCTTCTAGCACTGGTTCCTCCACATCAGCCACTTGTGGAAAAAAAGGGTTTATAACTCTTCGGTGGGCATTTTGTGTTTAAGCTCCCTGACAGCAGTGTCAAGAAAAGTTACTTTTTGAACACATAGGGCTCATTATAAGTATGGTGGAACAGTAAAAAATTGGTGGTAATGGAATTACCCCCATTTTTCCCACACCGCCATACTACGAGTATGGCCCCGGAGTAGGGGATACACCACCAGCATCATGCCAGAGGTAAATCCTCCCACTTTCTGCTCAAAAGCAGCAACATCGGTGCAATTACTGCAGTGGTAATTCTGCCGGTGGTAATTCCACCAAAAATGCCTCATTGAGTCTAAAGTGGGATTAACTCTCCCAGCACCACTTGTAATTTTGCTGTAATTCAGCTTGACCAAGTGGCGGTAACGGTAATTCCATTGGGCGGTATTCCGGTATAGGATTTATCACTGCAATACCACCCAACTCGTGATGGGACTCATTATACAAGTAACATTCTAAGACTGTCACCTAGTATGTAAAGTAGGCATTTTCTATTGAATTTGTATTTCGATCTAGTTATTTATCGAGTTCCCTATTTACAACATTTGTAACATACAATTTTGTTATTGTCATTTTTGGGGGAGGGGGCGCCAATGATGCTTCTCGCCTGGGGTGCAAGCTGGTGTAAAACCGGCCATGTGGTTCTGTATCTGTAGGTAGGCAGCTCTGTCAAGGATTTTTAGGAAGAAGGGAACAGTCGTAATGGGTCTGTAATTGGTAGGGACACTGGGGTCAAGGGCGGGCTTTTTGAGTAGGGGTAGAACCCAGGAGTCCTTGAGGTTGTTAGGCACTGTGCTGGATGTGAACGATGAGTTGATGAGAGATGTGATGAAAGGAGCAAGATGTTTGGCTGTGTCTTTAATTAATGGCACTGGGCAGATATCGCCTTGGCACTTGGAAGGTTTCAGCGAGTTAATAATTGTCTTCAACCTCTTTGATGGCTATGGTGGAAAATTCATATAGGTTGTTGTCGTCCATTTGTGGGGTGTGGGTGGAGGCGGTAGGGGTGTCAGCAAAGGTGAGGCTATCTTTCTTTGCCTCGATTTTGGCTTGTAACATGGCAATTTTGCCTAGGAGTGCTTCGTGTATGTTCGTACACCAAGAGATGTCTTTGGTACACGTATCTGGAATGGGTGAGGGGGATTCAAGGTCTCTCAGGATGTCGAAGAGCTCTTTGGTATTTGATTTGGTGTTAGAGATTCTTTCATCGTACATGTTTTTTTTAGTCTGGATGATTGCTGACTTGTATATATTGGATGCAAGTGTGTAGGATGTCTTATTGTTAGTGGAGGGCATCTGTTTCCATGCTAATTCAGCTTGTCTTTTAGTTTTGCAGAGAGTTTTTAGTTCAGGAGTGAACCAGGAGTTGAGGTGCGCGCGTAGTATGGCTTTCCGAAGTTTAAGTGATGCTATGGTGTTTATGGCCTTAAGGATGGTTGTATTGTAGAGCTCTACTAGTTTCGTGGGGTTGGTGATGGTGGGTGAAAGGTCGATAATAGGTTGGAGTAGAGGGAGGAGTTTCTCTACTGTGATGTTTTTGTTATTTCTAGCGAGTGTAGGTGGAGCATTAGGAAGAGGACCAGGTGTTTGGGTATCTTTGTTGAGGGTGAAAGTGATGAGGTGGTGGTCGGTCCAGGCGCATGGTGTGTTGGAGAGGATGGTGGTATTGCAATTGAGATCAGCTATCCAGTCCAGGATGCAGCCTTTGTTATGTGTGGGTTGCGAGATGTGATGTGTGAGTCCTGGTGTGGGCGATGGTGTTTGCTTTGTCGTCTTTCTGGTCGTGAGGCCTAGGTTGAAGTCGCCTAGGATGAGTAGTCGTGAGTTGGGTTTGGTGTTGTTGGAGAGTAGGAGAGCTATGTCATCGTTGAAGGATATTATGGGGTCTGGTGGTCTGTAGATAAGGTGGGTGGTGATGGTGCTTGTGTGGGTTGTGGATAGTTTGATAGTGAGTAGTTCTGCGGATGGGAGAGATTGGTTTTGTATGTGCCTTATGTTATGGGAGCTTTTAGCGATAATGGCTACTCCGCCACCTTTGGCTGTTTGTCTGTCTGCGCGGTAGATTGTATAGTCATCGGGAATAGCTAGGGCTAGTGCGGGACCGGAGGCTGGGTGGAGCCAGGTCTCGTGATAGCTATGAAATCAAGTTCATTGAGGGATATAATGTTTGCTATGTCTAAGGCGTGGGCGACTAAGGATCTCGCGTTGATGAGTGTGCCTTTGATTGTTTCAGGGGTATGACATGGTTTTCTGATGCGGGTGCAGGGTAGGAGGCGTTAGGGCAGGGAGTGGCCTGGTCGGTAGGTAGTATGTGGTGTGTAAGATAAATGGCTGAGTTGGGTTTGGTGCAGTTTTTGTTCTTGTCTGACGTGGGAGGGGTCGAGAGGATATGTGTTCTGGATCTGAGGCGGTCGAGTCTTGATGTGCCTAGACTGGTGTAAGATCTACTGGTAGTGAGATTCTTGTGGGTGGGCATGTCAGAGAGGGTGGTCTGTATTACTTTTTGGGTGCTGGATGTAACAGCTGTACTGTGAGGCTTGGTGAAGACAGACTGGAAAGGGTTTAAGTTGGGAAGGAATGGGGTGGGACAAGTCAGCGCCAAGGATTTTCAGAATCCCTGGTCTCTATCGTTGGATTGATACACTCTCAGGGGATCTTCTATGTCATCAATGTTTAGATGACCTGCTAGTCCAAGGGGAGTCTTTTACAGCAGCAAAAGCAGAAATCAAGGTTTGTTGTTGGCACCTTACAGGATCTAGGTCTGCTACTGCATTTTGACAAATCATCGTTAATCCCCTGCTAATATCTTCAAAATAATAGGGTACATTTCAGGACAGTTGTGGGACTGGTGTCTCTGCCAAAGACAAGGGTGTGAGACTCCAGTAGTGGCACAAGCATGATGGTTAGTTGATCCACAGAACGACATAGCAGCATTCCTGTATGTGTTTCCTCAGGCCAGACTACACCTGAGGCCCATGGTGTATCAGATACTCCAACAGTGGCCCCCATCCCGGCAGGATCTGGACTTGCTTGTTGCAGTTAACTCTGAGCTCTTGGATGCTGTGCTGTGGATTTTGACCTCAGTAATCTGGTCAATGCTTTTCCTCACCCTACATATGATGGTCTTTACAGGCTAAGGTGTGGTGATCATGTTGTTTTCTCTCAAGGTGCAGTATAAATGGTCTTTTTGGGAGACCAGACACTCATCCAATTAGAGAGAGTTCGATGCAGTACAGAGAGCACGTACTATGTCTTCCTCCACATATGGAATCAGGCTGTCAAGGTCAAGTCAGAACCAGGGTGTTTATATCATATGTGTAAAGGAGTGGGGGACATGCTCATGAAACTAGCCAGTGATATCCTTGGGGGCTGGACAGAGAGAGATGTGTGTCACTAGAGGTGGTGCACATCTCTGAGCTTCAAAATGTAGAGGCTGGATCCCTCCGCCATCTCTTTCCAAGCACAGCTGGGCTCTATCTGACCAAATCAATGTTCAATCTGATGTGCAAAGATTTGGCAGACCAGTTTTGAAATGATGTGATATGATATGGCATTTGTAACGCGCCTATACACAAGTGTTTCAAGGCGCGACGAGGCAGGGGGGACAAAGGGAGACAGACAACGATCCTACTAGGCCAGGTGTCATTCAGATCGCGCAAGTGCAAGGGTAGGGGGACTGGGAAAAGTGCAGGGGAGAGGGGAAGTGCAGTACATGGTTAGTAGAATACAAGATAAATAATAGGGCCAGCTGGTGGCAAGTGCAAGGAAGTGTGGGACATGGTTAATAGAATACGAGATAAATAATAGGGCCAGCTGGTGGCAAGTGCTAAGGTAAGTGCCGGGAGAAGGGGCTGTAGGATACAGAGACAGTCCTGTAGTGCATGTAGGCAGTGCAAGGAAGAGTGGCTGGGCCAGGACATGAGATCGGTGAGTGGCCCAGTTGCAGATTCAGTGCTGGTTCAGTGATTTTAGCAGGGGAGAGAGGGAGAGAAAGCGGAGGCAAAGAGGAAGGTTTTGAGGTGCTTCCGGAACCGGAGATGGTTCTCCTCAAGTTTCAGGGAGGCAGGAAGGCTGCTCCAGAGGGAGGCCCCTGCTGCGGCGAGAGATCTACCCCCAGCTCGTTGCTTGGAGAAGTGGCTGACCCTGAGGTAGTTGGAGGTGGATGAGCGAAGGGCTCGAGAAGGAAGATAGTTGCAGTTGCAGGTATTTTGGCCCAAGGCCCCAGAAGGCCTTGTGGTCAATGCAGAGGGTTTTGAACTTAATCCTTGCAGCCACTGGGAGCCAGTGTAGTGATTTCAGTCCTGGAGAGATACGGTCCCTGGGCTTGAGGCCAAGGACAAGTCTCGCAGTCCTGATCTGGATGAGTTGCAAAGGGCGGAGAGTAGAGGCAGGAAGATTTAGATAGAGGCTGTTACAGTAGTCCAGCCTAGAGAGAACCAGAGCTCTGGAGACAGTGAGCTTCTGGGGGAAGGAGAGAAAAGGAAGGATACCTCTGAGGAGGTGTAGCTGGTAGTGTGACTTCTTAGAGACGTCAGAGATGTGAGGAGAGAAGGAGAGTGTGGAGTCGAAGATGACCCTGAGGTTTTTTGCCGTGCAGGTAGGAGCAGCAAGAGGGCCAAGGGAGGCCGGCCAGAGAGCTGCAGGGAAGGAGGGAGTGGGTGTGCCGATAAGTAGAATCTCAGTCTTACTGGCATTAAGGCAGAGGTCGTTGGCGGCACACCATTCCTAGATAGCAGAAAGACAGTCCGAGATGAGGGAAGTGGAAGAGAAGGCCGAGGGTAGCCTGAAATTGAGCTGGGCATCCCCTGACTCCTCCCGCCTCCCTGACCACCCACCCCCCCCTCTGATTGGTTCTCCTTGTAGTCCCTCCGGGACTACGCAACGACCGCTCTTGAAGCTCGCTTCTTTGTTGAGCTAGAGCTGGTTTGAGCGGTCGCCCGTAGCCCAGTGTGCGTGCTCTGAGGCTGCCTTCCAGGCTCCGCTGGGCCTTCAGTAAGAAATATTTTTTTTCAGGCACTGTTGTTTTTGTTTGGCGCTCCGTTCACGTTTGTGCTGCCCCTGCCCCCTCCCTCCAACTCACTTCCTGGTCCTCCTCTCCCCTGTCCCCTCCCGACTCCCTGCCCGCCCACCTCCCCCCCTCTGATTAGTTGTCCTTGTAGTCCCTCTGGGACTACGCGACGACCGCTCTTGAAGCTTGCTTCTTTGTTCAGCTAGAGCTGGTTTGAGCGGTTGCCCGTAGCCCGGTGTGCGTGCTCTGAGGCTGCCTTCCAGGCCTCGCTGGGCCTTCAGTAAGAAATATTTTTTTTCAGGCACTATTGTTTTTGTTTGGCGCTCCGTGCACGTTTGTGCTGCCTCCTGCCCCCTCCCTCCAACTCACTTCCTGGTCCTCCTCTCCCCTGTCCCCTCCCGCCTCCGTACCCGCCCACCCCCCCCTCTGATTGGTTGTCCTTGTAGTCCCTCCGGGACTACGCGACGACCGCTCTTGAAGCTCGCTTCCTTTTTTGAGCTAGAGCTGGTTTGAGCGGTCACCCGTATCACGGTGTGCGTGCTCTGAGGCTGCCTTCCAGGCCCCGCTGGGCCTTCAGTAAGAAATATTTTTTCAGGCACTGTTGTTTTTGTTTGGCGCTCCGTGCGCGTGCCCCCTGCCCCCTCCCTCCAAATCACTTCCTGGTCCTCCTCTCCCCTGTCCCCTCCCGCCTCCCTGCCCGCCCACTCCCCCCCTACCCTTCCTCTCTTCCTACCTTAATGCCCACCCCCCTGGGCAGCCCCTGCCCGGCAGACCCTTACGCAAAGGGTGGCTCCTACGGCTGCAGCTCCCTGTCTCTGCAGGTGTCCGCAGGGGACGCCAGGCACCGGTCCGCCATTCTTCTGGTTAGCTCCACCTGCTCGCCCAGCCCAACAACCCACTCCTTCCCTTTCCTTTTCATTCACATGGTTTCTACACTTCAGTGTGTACCGCCAATTGTGGTAAATTAGGTCTGCTTTTCTCCCCTCGCAGGACTCTCAAATTTAGGTGGCCTCTACACTGGGTACCTAATTCGTTTTTACTGTGTTACTGTTTCTCTGAAATTGTGGAAAACTATGGCTTTT
Organism: Ambystoma mexicanum; assembly: GCF_040938575.1. Taxonomy (NCBI): domain Eukaryota; kingdom Metazoa; phylum Chordata; class Amphibia; order Caudata; family Ambystomatidae; genus Ambystoma; species Ambystoma mexicanum. The sequence continues at coordinate 1,017,719,132 of NC_090930.1, read as the reverse complement.
TCTCCCATCTCAGGACTCTCAAATTTAGGCGGCCTCTACACTGGGTACCTAATTCGTTTTTACTGTGTTACTGTTGCTCTGAAATTGTGGTAACTAGGGCTTGCCGCTTCATTCCTTTCCGCTTGATCTCGTCTGTCTTCCCCCATGGTGCTCTCTATCTCTCCTATCTTCTCTAACTGCTTCTCCATTGACTGTCCTGCTCTCCTCACTAAATCCGGTAGGAAAAAGATTAAAAAGGATATCCTGGTCTCCAACCCAGTCCTCCCTATCGCTGACACCTACACTAGCGCCTCCTCCAAGGAAACTCTTACTGACATCCTCTTTTTCGTGCCTTCCCCTGACCAATGGATCCTTCATATGGTCTCTGTGCTCTCTCCCTTCTCCTCTTCTCCCATTAATGGTGGCACCTGTTGGGATGTCCTCTTGGCCCCCTTCCGCTCCTCTAAGGCCATCATTAATGTCTACGCTAGTGGGACCGTCTTGGTCCAAGGCCATCCGGCCAACCTCCACCTCTTTGATAGACGCTTCCCGCGCCTCTTCAACTTCCTTTCCTCTCCTGCTGTCCCCTCCTCTCTGTCCTCGGCTACCTTGCATCCACCCTCTCACCCTGCCCTCTCTCTGGTTCCTTCTTCTTCACCTCCACAGGGCGTACCTCTGCTCTGCATCCCTCCCCGGAGGTCCTTCAAGGATGGCAACCTAATCCACATTGCCACTCTCAACTCTCGCTCTGCCGTCAAACATTCCTCTGATATCTGTCGCCTTCTTGAGGAACTGGACCATGACATCCTCGGTCTCACTGAGACATGGTTCACGGCCAACTCTGTCACCAGCTTTGAGACACTCCTACCTGATGCTTACAAGATCTTCTCCTTGCCCAGGCCCAACCGTGCTGGGGGGGGTGTGGCCCTCATCTTCCCTGAGTGGATTCCTGCCACTGTCACTCCTACGCAGACCTACTCCTCCTTTGAATGCCTTGTCTGCCGACTCTCTCTCTCTCCTAGCCATTCCCTTACCGTGGCTACTATCTATCGGCCACCTGGTCAAATTTCCTCCTTCCTCTCTGAGTGGGCTGACCTCTCCTCCTCACTCCTGTCCTTAACCACTCAACTCCTCTTTATTGGATTAATATCCACCTTGATGCCTCCTGTCCTCCCTCTAGACTCTTTCACAACCTCTGCGACTCTCTCTCACTCTCTGTTCTCCCGTCTGGGCCGACCCATTCTGCAGGGCACACTCTTGATGCTCTGATCTCCTCTGACCTTCCCCTCTCTGTCCCTCTCTCCACTCCTCTCTCCTGGAGTGATCACTTTCTCCTGTCCTGCCACCTCACCCTCCCTACCCCACAGGCAAAGCCACCCTCATCACTGCCACCCTCCTTCGCGGTCATCCGCCCCATGAAGCGCGTGTCAGTTGAGGCTTTCGCTACCACCTTCTCGCCCCTCCCTCCCCCTTCGGCTGACGCCCACCCTGACACAGCCCTCTCCACTCTCCACTCTGATATATCTGATACCCTTGATATCCTTGCCCCTGTCATGAGAATCCGCCCGAAGCCCAAAGCCAAATGTAACTCCTGGTATGACTCAGATCTCGTCACCCTTAAACGCAAGTGCATGGTGGCAAAGAGGAAATGGTGTGCTTCATGTTCATCCTCTGACAAACTGGCCTACCGCCTGCTCCAAAGGCAATACCGGCTCTCCGTTCTCACTAAGAAGAGAGCCCTTATCCAAGCCTGCATCTCTGCGGCATCTAACAATTTGGCCGAACTCTTTAAAATCTGCAAGGAGCAGGCCAACCCTGCTGCAGTCTCCACCTCTCCTGTCCCCTCCCAGGCCCTCTGCATGGCACTGGCCTCTCACTTCATTTAAAAAACTCAAGGCATCCTGTCCTCACTCTCCTCCTATCACCTCCCCTCCCCTATTCCCTGCTCTCCCTCTGGCCTTTCGGCAGCCACCCCTCCTCCCTCCCTCTCTGCCTTTCCCCTTTTTTCTGTTGACGAGGTTTCGAGACAAGTCGGATCTATGAAAGTCTCGTCAAAACAGGTCCACCCCTGTTCCTCCAAAACTATCAAGGACCACATCGACTCCCTGGCGCCTGCCTTGGCTGACTTCTGCAATCACTCCTTCGCCTCTGGAGTCTTCCCACCCCCCTCAAGCACTCCCTTGTGCACCCCCTTCTTAAGAAACCCTCCTCCGACCCCTCCTGCCCAGCTAACTATCACCCAATCTCTATCACTCCCTTCCTGGGCAAGCTCCTGGAGAAACTGGCCATCTCCCAGCTTAATCTCCATGCTGAATCTGTTGGTAGTCTTCATGACCATCAGTCTGGCTTCAGAGCTGCCAGAAGCAGGGAAACTGCTCTCCTGAACATCCGTGAGGACGTGCTCTCAAACCTTGACTCTAACACCCCTTGTGTTCTCATCTTGCTCAACCTCTCTTCTGCCTTTGACACTGTTAACCACACCATCCTGCTCAACCGTCTCCGTGATAACCTGGGTATCACTGGTCTAGCTCTGGCATGGCTGTCCTCCTTCCTCTCCAATCGACCCTCCCAGGTCCAACTGGGTTCCTTCCTCTCTGACATCTTTTTCTCTGCCTGTGGTGTCCACCAGGGATCTAACCTCTCCCCCCGGCTGTTCAACCAGTATCTGGCACTTCTTGCTCACCGCATCGCCGCTCTCTGTCCCAACTTTCAGTGCTACGCGGATGATCAGTTTTCCTCCCAGCAATGTGAAGTTTCCCACATACTTCACTAGAACTTCAAATCCAGAAGCCTGGGTAGAGGATGCATTGTTGGTCCCATGCCTCGCTGACTCCTTTCTACACCCCGCCCCCCTATTCCCTCTAATACGCCAATTCCTGGGATGGGTATTGAGGGAGAACTTGTTAGCAGTTGTGGTACTTGTGTTCTGAAAGTGAGGGCTGTGGTTTCCACGACTCAGGATAATGGCAGTGAGGGTGGAGTGGATACTGCCCAGGTTTCCTTGCCTAATGGAATTCCCAATACGAGCAGAGATAAGTTGGTTCAGGTGTCAACAATTGCTTTGGAATTTGAAACGAGGGGGCTCCAATAACTTGGGCTATGCAGGGATGCGATACAGAAGAATCAATGTTGTTTCATACTGCGATCTTTCATTAGACATTGGCTGACCTATAAAATCTGGTATGAGGGTAATGGACTTTTCCCGAAATCCTGTGACCAGTTTCAGATCCTTTCCTTCCTCCTTCAAGGGTCCCTTAAGTGTTTGGTATCCACGCTGAGGTCCATTGGGCAGTCATCGAAGCTTTGAGGGAAACTTGGGGCAAGATGTAAAAATGGGAGGAATATGCTAATAGGTTCCTCCCGAGGTTTCCATTGGCTATACTGTCAGGCACAATTGTTCTTCCTCCGAACATGTAAATTAGGTATTCCTCTACCTTTTGTGTTAACAAGTGGCGTTTTTGATGAATTTCACCGTGGGAAGGTGGCAGGGTTAACTTCCTCTTTGCAAAACGAGCTGCAGGCATTTCATATTTTCCCAGATATTGATCTGCTCCTTATTCTCTCCTGTTGTACTCCCTGGAGGACACTCTGTGGGCCCATTTCATAGAAAAGTGTGCATTAGCCCGCAAAGGCTGCACGCCGAGAACGACACTGCGCGAGCCTACGCGCAGAATAAAAAATGCGCTCTCTGCATATTCATGGATCCAAATGCACATTCCTAGCAGACATGCAAAGGGAATCGAGATGCGCAAGGAACGCCCACAACATGCCCCCACGCAAAACAAAAACCAAGGCATATCCCAACCTAAGCGCAAACCTCTGCTTTCAGCCCTGATCCACCATCCAGCAACTCTGCGAAAAAACACACGGCCTTCCACGTAAGTCGAGGCAGCACCCCTGCGAAAACACGCAGCCTTCCACATAAGTCAATGCAGAACCCCCTGCGAAAAAGCGCGAGCTTCCTCGCAAGTCTAGGCTGCACTCAATACGAAAACACACAGGCTCCCTTGTAAATCAAGGTGGCACCCCATCCCCCTACACCCTAGGCACCCAATCTGCCGGCATATAAGCCGAATGGACATCAACCCCCCCTTAAGTCCAGATACCACTCACCAGCCCCCCTCACCCTGGACACTACCCCAGCCATTCCCCTGACAGTACACTCCCCTACCCACATTGCCCTCACCTCTGACACTCCCCCAGACAGTCTCCTCGAGTCCAGACACTACCCACCAGCCCCCATCACCTCCGACACTACCCCAGGAAGCCCCCTCAAATCCAAACACCACCCACGTGCCCCCCTCACCCCCAACACTACCCCAGCCAGCCCCCTGACAGTACAATCCCCTCCCCGCACTGCCCAAACCTCTGACACTCCCGCCAGGCAGCCCCATCAAGTCCAGACACCACCCACCAGCCCCCCTCACCCCTGACACTACCCCAGCCAGCTCCCTGACAGTACACTCCCCTCTCCACACTGCCCTCACCTTTGATACTCCCCCAGGCACTCCCTCAAGTCCAGACAGCACCCAGCTGCCCCCCTCAGCCCAACACTACCCCAGCCAGCCCCCTGACAGTACACTCCCCTCCCCATACTGCCCTCACCTCTGACACTCCCCCCAGGCAGCCGCCTCAAGTCCAGACACCACCCACCAATCTCCCTCACCCTGACACTACCCCAGCCAGCCCCCTAGCAGTACACTCCCCTCCCCACACTGCCCTCACCACCAACACTCCCCTCGGGTAGACCCCTCAAGTCCAGAAACCACCCACCAACTCCCCTCACCTCCAACACTACCGCAGGCAGCCCCCCAAGTCCAGACACCACCCATCAGCCCCCCTCACCCCTGATACTACCCCAGACAGCCCCCCCAAGTCCAGACACCACCCACCAGCCCCCCAGACCCCTGACCCTACCCCAGCCAGGCCCCTGACTGTACACTCCCCACCCCACACTGCCCTCCCCTCAGGTAGCCCCCTCAAGTCAAGAAACCACCCACCAACCCCCCTCACCTCCGACACTACCACAGGCACCCCCCTCAAGTCCAGACACCATCGACCAGCTTCCCCACCCCTGACACTACCCCAGCCAGCCCCCTGACAGTACACTCACCTCCCCACACTGCTCTCACCTCCGACACTCCCCCCAGGCAGTCCCCTTAGGTCCAGACACCACCCACCAGCCCCCTCACCTCTGACACTCCCCTCAGGTAGCCCCCTCAAGTCTGGAAACCACCAACCAACCCCCCTCACCTCTGACACTACGACACGCAGCCCTCAAGTCCAATTACCACAATCCAGCCTCCCTCACCCCTGACACTACCCCAGCCAGCTCCCTCAAGTCCAGACACCACCCACCAGACCCCCCAGACTGCTGACCCTACTCCAGCCAGCCCCCTGGCAGTACACTCCCTGCCCCACACTGCCCTCCCCTTAGGTAGCCCCCTCAAGTCAAGAAACCACCCACCAACCCCCCTCACCTCCGACACTACCACAGGCAGCCCCCTCAAGTCCAGACACCACCGACCAGCTTCCCCACCCCTGACACTACCCCATCAAGCCCCCTGACAGTACACTCACCTCCCCATACTGCTCTCACCTCCGACACTCCCCCCAGGCTGCCCCCTCAAGTCAAGAAACCACCCACCAACCCCCCTCACCTCTGACACTACCCCACGCAGCCCCCTCAAGTCCAGACACCACCCACCAGCCCCCTTACCCCAGATAATACCCCAGCCAGCCCCCTGACTGTGCACTCCCCTAGCCACCTGCTCTCACCACTAACACCCCCCCAGGCAGCCCTTTCAAGTCCAGACACCACTCACCAGCCTTCCTCACCTCCGACACTACATCAGAAAACCCCCTCAAGTCCAGACACCACCCACCAGCCCCCCTCACCTCTGACACTACCCCAGGAAGCCCCCTCAAGTCCAGACACCACCCACCAGCCCCCCAGATATCTGACACGACCACAGCCAGCCCCCTCACAGTTTCCCACACAACAATGTATGGCTGCAACTCACCAGAAGTTCTGTGGTCTGCCTTCACCATGAAGCTGAGCCCAAACATGTCCATCGCCAACACGATCAACAGGAAGCAGCAAACACCATTCCAGGACTGGACCACCCACTGTCACTCCCTGGAAGACCTGAATGCTCCGCACCCCACCCAGACAGCACCATATTGCACCTACAACACAGTGCCCACCCTATCCTCATGTGACAAGTGAATGCAATGCAAGGTGGCATGTGCAAGTTGGCCATGGGTCACTGCAAAGGCACCAAAGGACAGCAAATGAATATGAGCTCAGTGCAGAAGTGAACCCACTGGAACATTGGGCAGATCACCAAATAATGACCTAGCACGTTACAGCCAGAGCATAAGTGAGTTGGGTGGAAGGGGTGGCAAAGTCCCTGTCAGGGGCCACAATATGACCGGCCTGTGCATGGGTGATGTGAGGGCAGTCAGAGAGTACATGAGTCAATCAGACAGGAAATGTGTGCTGCCACATAGAATGAGCAAATATGGGTCAGAACACTATTCCCGGGGACGAGGTGGAGCAAGACAAGAGAGCAGGCAGTGTGTGACTGCACATGCTGGTGGGCGGGTGCGCATGACATGGGAAGGACACAGCAATGATAAGTGAGGTGATCAAGCCACCCATCCACAGTGAGACCACCTCCCATCGCAGCAACCACAATGCGAAATACACTATGCAGTGAACAGAGCATGGTCACAAACACTTTTCCATGCATATGCAATGGGGATGCATGAAATTAAAACAATGTGAAATTGTGCAAACACACAGGAACTGGTGGTATTACATCCACAATCAGAGTCAAATAAACGATAAAAAAACACATCCACGCATCAATGCAATCATACCCAGATGTCCATCATCTCATACACACCAGAATCCCCCTCCCAACCACACTGAGGCCAAACACACATGGAAGCTGCACATGTACATGTAATTAAAAACACCCTGTGTAACACCGAGTTGTCTGATGGACCCACCCCACATGTCAGGCACGTGTCCAAGCCTCCACCCACAACCATCACAGCAACAACATCACACAAAGGCATGCCACAATACACCTTTCGTGCAATGGTGAGATGCACTGTGTGAAATGTCAACAATGAAAGTTGCAGACACACAAGTGAACTGCATGAAGCATGGAATGGAACCATATAAAACCTGTAATAAACATAACTGTATACAACTAAATCAAGGGAGGATGGTACAAGACGTCTATGGCAAATAATGAAAAATTAAAAGAACCCTATACTCAAGTAACTATATGCATGAAAAAAAAGAATGGAAAGGCACCAAAGTCTGGGGCAAAATAAAAATAATAATACATGAAACCTATGCCTAAACAACAATATACAAAGGCAGTGGGCTAGTCCTAATCCCCAATGTTACCTAACCTGTCAACCAGGGTGGAGTCACACGCCACGTCCTCCTCCATCAGGTACATTGATTCCTGGAGGGCTTGCAGGGTGGAAAGCATATGCAGTTTGGTGTCCCACGCCACCCTGCAAGTGTCCTCCAGTATGGCAGCTTGCCTCCACGCTTGACGCAGTGCAACCTCAGCCCTGGCCATGATCATCAGTGGCTCCAGAGCCTGCTGCCGTTCTGTCAGCAGCTGCCTCTTGTAATCATGGAACAAAGGAGACATCACGTTGAGCGCTGCCACCTGGTCCTCCTGCCTCAAAGTTGCCATATGCCTCCCTCCTTGTGGGGACTGCCCTGCAACACTCCACCTCCTTCTAGTTGCCACATGCTGCTGCTGAGCCCTCTGCACGCTGTGTTGGTACACCCTCTGACCTGATGATCTTCGTCGGGTCCGTACAGCACCTGCACTGCTCTGCGTTGCCTGCTGTGCCTCCATTGCCTGTGCCCCTGTTGGTGCCTGGGTAGGAACAGTGACCACCTCAGCTGCCATACCTGTGACTACCACCTCGGGTTAGGATACAAGCTCCACCAGATGGGACGTTGGGGGTGGGACTGGTGCACAGGGTGCTGTGCTAGTATGTGGCCTGGAAGGCACTCCACAGTATGACTGACATACAAAGGAGGAAGCCGAGGAGGAGGTTGCAGAAGTGAACAGCCCACAGAGTCCACCAGGGGACAGGCCTGCTGCCAGCAAGACAATGACATGGTACAGCTCGTTGTGATGATGGACAAGCAGGCAATGAGTAGCCTGGACAACATCACACATGCATCGATCTGCCTCGTCAGGCCCGCCAGCAGGGGTAGCACATGTTGCGTGATGGAGACATCAGCCGGTAATGTGATGCTTGTCTGGGTATAGACATCCCAGAAGGCGTGCAGTGCTGCAAAGAATGGCCCAGGGACAGGATTTTGTACAGGCACCTCCATGGTGGACTGCACAGTCTCATGTCTCTGGGACAGGGTTATAGCATGCACTCCCTCCTCAACACCCCCACCTGACTCCATGGGTTGTCCTGACACGGCCACCTCCTCTGCCTCCGTCAACCTGGGTGCCTCCAGGATGTCTTCAACCATGGATAGTTCCTGTGCGCCATCACCCTGTCCCACTGCTGCAGCCACACCTGATGGTACAGGCACTACCTCAGCCAAATCACTCCCCGAAGATGAGCTCTCATAGGGGAGTTGCTGAGGCCTGCGCCTTTGTCTGTTGGAAGGCTTCCCGCATCCATGCTCCACAGCACCGCTTCCCCCCTCTTCATCAGCTGCAGCAACTGTGGTAAAGGAGACACAGAACAGCGACATTTGTGTACTCTGTTGAAGCTGGTGTGGCAGCAACAACATTCATAGGAACATTATTTGTCAAAGGCACAACCAACAACATTCACAATTCCACACAAGGACATACAATCAACATCCAAACAGACACAATAACCCAGACATGATGCAAACCACAGTCATGACATATACACATGTAAAGGCCACAAAATGTGGGCATTGCACAGACACAAAGCAAAATGAAAACGTACCAATAGGAAAGTGAAAATGAGACAACTGCAACCTGATGCACATGCATGGAAGACATGCCGCAGGGGCACAGGGGGGGGGGATAGGGCAGGGAGTAAACTGGTAGGATGCACACACACCAAATGTATGGAAGCACTGATGTGCCAGCCCACTTTCGGGGACACATTTTGGACAAGACACACGTTGGAATCCTGACCACCAGTAGCCAACCATGATTGCACCACACCCAGCATGCAAACACCTGTATGGGCACCTGTCCACACAATCACAACCAACAACATGCTTCCGTCACAATCTGTCTGATGCACATGCAACACATACATGCCTCAATAGCACAGCCACACGTTGGCATGCCATAGCCCCAGACACATACACATTGCATGCACAGACATTAACTCTGAGTGCACAAACAGCACCATGACCAATCACATCAGAGTACCCTCAAAAATGCTGCGATGTACCAACGCTGAACATCCAAATGCACATGTCACCTCCACACGTGGGGGATGCATAGTCACACAGTGCCTATGTCAGCACAACAACATTGACATCATGCATGCACATGACATGGCCACCACATACCCATCTGGCACACTTGGCATACAAGCACATCTCATCCACTAGTGGCATGTGTGCGGTTTTCTCAACTGTACAACACACACCACTAATAGCAGTGCATGTACAATCCACAGAGTACACACCTCACACGTGGGGTGCATTGTCCAGGGACTGCATGCTGCTGGTGAACGCTGAAAAACACAGGCAGCCAACAGGAGGGTTGCAACACAAACATGCATGCACATGCACAGCACACATGCCCCATCAGGCATTGCAGCACATGCCTACTCGCCAGCAGACTCCAGACACTAACAGACCTGGTCATGCAGTGTTGGGTAGAACCTGGCCAGGACCTGCCTGTTGTGCATCGATAGCCTGCACCTGCTTGCACGGTTCACCTCCACGGTTGCACTGTGCTTAATGGCGTGCAGGACCTTGGTGTGGGTCCTGATTTGAAGTCCTCCCAGCGCTTGTGGACGGACTTGAAGTAGGGGACTGCCACCCCCTCTGCGTTGATGTCAGTCATTATGTCCTTCCAGATCTGCAACGTCCTTCCTTGCCACGTTGCTTCACTGGGTCGAAGAGGGCATCATAGTTCTCCAGGACCATTCCCACCAGAATGCCAACTTCCTTGTAGCTGAAGTTGACAGCCCTCTGGCTCCCTGCCATGGGGTTGCCACTGTGGTCTGAGGAAGATGGTGCGAACATGGCAACCCCGAGGCAGGTGCGGGTGGGTAAGCTGGTCCTGGAGATGGTCCGTGGAGCAGTGATGGTGGTAGGCTGAGGTGGGAGTCCGGAACAGCAGCTGAGGCTGGAGTCCGGAAAAGCAGCTGAGGTGGTCACAGGGCAGAGACAGGAGCACAGGCAATGACAGGTGGACAGGCACTCACAAGTCAGTGCAGGTGGGCCACAGGCACATGCACAGGACTTGCAGCAGCAGATGGCAACATGGGAGGAGGCACAGAGCAGGAGGAGGCAGCCAAAATGGCAAGGAGAGTGTGTCTCTTCCGTGCCTCACTACGAAGTCGAGAACAGAGTAAAGGCCCTCATTGCGTAAGTTACGTGACACGCGCTGCACGCAGCATGCCTTCGCATCTCACGGCATTGACGGGGATACATAAGGACGTAGAAACGCATCACTGGCTGTGCGCATGAAGGAAAGAAGACGGAGTAGTGTTCTTTAGACGTATTTTGGTTGGCCACACAAACTGTACCCTTCAGGTAGTGTACTCTTTTTCTTCTTTTCGGGGGTTATGCCTCTGCACATACACGCATATTTTCTATCGCCATTTTGAGGCCCGCGGTCTGTCGCGTATGCAATTTTTCTGTTTGTGCATGCCAAAGCGTATCGTGTACCTCTTTTTTCTTTATCGGAAAATGTTTGGGTGTCGCAAATGCACTTTTTGTGTTTTTGGATGTCATTGCGTATCACGTACTGCATTTATTTTCCCTTTTGGGTAAATTTGAGCCTTGCTGGACCACACTTCTCCGTTTCACATCATGTAGACTGATCCTTTACCCATTTTGCCCAGGACAATAACTTGATGTGCCTTCCATTCATCCCTTACACCTGTGACATGAATGGAAAGGTCCAAAGAGGGAAAGGGGCCAGACGGGGTGGGGGTGTGGGATGTGGTGCTGATGAAACATGTGCCTCAGCCCCAGGGGGTTAGGGACGTGGTGTGGGGACACCTGTTCAGCCCCAGGGGGTCAGGGATGTGGTGTGGAGACATCTGCTCCAGCCCCAGGAGGACCAGACAGGCCCCAGTCCCCAGGTGGCCCGGTACCTGAATGCCAATGTGGTTCCAGCCAGACAGGGGCCGTTCCAACACTCCATGCCACTCGTGGCAGGAAGGGACGCCCTGCACATCAAGAAGAGGCTCAATCCCAAAGCTTGGCATAGAAAACTGGCCCACAGAGGAAGAAGAACTTCACTGATGAAGAGCTCCATGTCCTCATTGACGATGTGACTGCTCAACATTGTGGCATGTGTCTGTATTCAGGAAGCAGACATACACACAATGTATGGTGCATTGGCATCGTGACACAGACCAGATTAACGTGTTAGGGGTAGAGATGCACACAGCAGAACAGGTTGTGAAGCACTGGAATGATCAGCAGAGGAGGAGCAGCTGACACCGCATGAAGAGGCCACAAGCCAATTCATACTCCTTGAGCAGATGCAAGGCATGGGAGGCCTGAAGAATTATGAGGACACATCAGGTGAGTATCCATCATTGTGCCTCCTGTGTTTTGCCAGTCAAGCATCACCCACATCATTTGTGTATCGACACATCTGGCTGCATTTGTGTGACAGCCCTGGGTAAAGCATGTCCTGTGATGTACAGACTCATGTCAAACGGCCACCATACTGGGCGTAGCCTGTGTGGCTGCCATTTGTGGACAGGACACATACTCCACAGGGTACTCCCACGGCACATGTGCACCATGTGACACCTATATGTACTGTTGAGTGCTACATTCTTGTTGCATTTCACTCTGCACTGCTAGACAGGTGAATGTAGACAAAGTTTAACTTTCACGCCATGTTATGCAGAGTTGCATGTTCCTGCTCCTATGGGTTTCCTTGTCACGATGCATATCTGAGCTGTCTGTCAATGCACCTTGTTGTGTTCCCAGAGTGTAGTTGCGTAAGTGTTCACAGACCACATACACATTGACTCAATTCCAGTGACACAGAGAGCCTACACATTGTGACGCATGCTCCCTCTTACCCTCCCACACGCTGGGCCCACTCCATGGGGCCACTTCCCTCACCCTCTTGTGGATTGGTGGACCATGTTTACATCTCCCAATACACTCTCTGTCTCTCTGCACTTCACAGACATTGACTAGAAGGCACACTTTTGGGTGTACCCACTCATGGGCTTCTTCCCTTTCCATGCCTTCCTGCAGGTCCTCATTGTCTCCAGTTCCCTGTCCCAGACCTGATTACTGTGTCACGTGTTAACCGTGGTGTTGTGTGTGGATATGGATGTCTGGCTATTCCCATGTGATGTCATTGAACATTCAAATGTCACATGTGCATTACTTTTCCCCTGGTATGTGTGGCAACTTGACAATTGAATGGCCCCTCATTGTGTGTTTACAACACTGTTGAATGCCAATGTGCCCACTGCTTGCATGAACATGATAGGTAGAGGGGGATCACTTGTCAGCAAATGCCATGCATCTGTTGCTTACTGGACCAAGTGTGTGAATGCACAATGTTTGATGGGTGTGTGTCCGGACATTTCTTGTTACAGTGCACCTTGAAGCATATGTGTATGGTTGCCTCTTTGAACATTGATCAATATGCCTTTCTCTGTCCATGTGCAGGTGAGGATGTACCAGATGCAGAGGAGGAGGAGGAAGAGTTAATGGTGCATCTGACCACCAGTGGTATCCATGGTGTGGTAGGCCGTGAGAACCCACTGGTGCTCCAGAACATCCTGAGTCATACTGCAGACTCTTCGGACTCTTCTGACTCAGCTGGCTTTGATTCTGAACCAGATGTGCATACCTCAAAGAGGGCAAATGTGAGTGGCCCAGTGGGTGGATCAGGTGGGGCCTATAAGTCTACGCTATGCAGCTGGCTTCTCAAGGCCAGTAAGTGGTTGTCCCCACGTCTGCAGTGGTTACAGCTGCAAAGCCACCCTCCCATGATTAGGCTTCAGGTCCTGGGGCTGATTTCCACGGAAGGGTTGCAGACCTGCACCCAACAACAGTGGCACCTCAGCAACAGGCTTGGATCCTTGCATCTGGCCGCTGTGAGCCCTGCACACGTGGGGAACATGTGCAGGCTGGGGAGACAGAGTGGAAGCAGCAGATGTTGTGTGCTGCCCTCCAACATGGGAATATGTTGGACAAGATATCTGAGGGGATGGATAAGATGGCCAAGTCTGTGACCCCACCAGCGGCCCTGGTAGAGAAACAGCTGCTGGTCATGCGGTCATCATGCCGCTCCCACAGACTACGCATGGAGGCAAACATTAAGGGCCGACGGGCTGATCTTCAGGCACACAGTGAAACCCTGAGGCATGAAATATTCGCCATGAGGACTGCTATCCACGAAGAACTCTCAACCACTAGGACACTGATCCATGAGGAGATGGATGCCTTCAGGCAGACACTTTCCGAGCAACTCAATGCATCACCGGTGACCGCACATACAGACTCTGCAGCCATCCGTTAGGAAATGCATGGAGACCTCACCAACCTCACTGTGCTGGTGCATTCAACTGTGTCATGGCTGGCCGCGTCCAGTGAAGACCAGGCCTTGGCACTCCGTGGTGTGGCTCCAACACCACATCCTCCTGCAGATCAACTCCAGGATGGGGGTCCCAGCACATACCAGCCTCCTTGTCCACCATTGCCGTGAGGGCCATGTGCCCATGGAGGTTTCGTTTTTTCGTTTTGTCTAATTTACCCTTCCCCTCTCCAGGGTGGACTCCCCCCATCCCCAGTCCATGATGGGCCTTTTTTTTGTCCTTGGCCAGAGTTTATTTAAATTTGTTCGGTTCCCCTTTATTCTGCATGGACACTTTTTGGTGGTGTATTACATTCCCCATGCCCGGATGCAGTTGGGGACAAGCAGCCATGCACAGTGATGTCAACTGCCATTGGTTGCTTTGTGGAAAACAGGAGGACATGTGCAGATAACATTGGGTTAAGTGAATCTTAACGCATGTGTGTTTTATGCATGATAGTAAAATACGGCTGTTGAAATGCATTGTCCCATGTTTTTGCCTTGATACAGAATCATGCAGTGACTGCACTCCATGGGAGGTCCACCATGCACACTTTTGCATCCCTAGTTCCCATGCCTTCTGCCAGGCACTGGCCCTCCTCTCATGCATGCGGAGGCCCAGCTCCTGGTGGAGGTGATGAGGGAATCACATCATGCCTGCTCAGTCAGCAGGTAAACATGTGCTATGTCTCGCATGCTGTGTCAGTGTTATTGGTCACCATGGTATTTGCATGCAGTAAACTCCTTGACATACTGGTGGCTTAACCTTGTGTCTTGGGGAATGTCTGGGCATATCTGTGTCTGTACACATGCATGTGTGTGTATGTGCAGTTACACTTCTATCCATATGCATTGTTTGAATGGATGTACTTAGATCATTGACGCCATAATTGGAAGTGAATGGACAGCACTATACACACTTTACCCATTGGTAGAGTTTCATTCAGTCTGAATGTACGTACGGATTGATGGCATGCATTCACTGTGGATCTGCATGACCAACCGTGATGATGTGTCCTTACTGCCACCCTTCCACTCCCCCTGTCCACATGTTTCCTACCATGCCCTGCAGGAGTACTTACTGTGCCACTTCTCTTTGACCTGTGCCACTTCCCAATCTACTCGCTTCTACGTTTCCATGACCTGCCCAGACATGCCACTGTTCAACATTTGCCATTTATGACGTAGACTATGGATAATCATTCTGGCGTCTTGTGTACATTGACTGCACAGGACTTTTTTGGCACACCTGATGCATGTCGGGTTAGACAAAAATGCAAAAGTCTTACCGTGACTGACTGGTTCTGTGTTACATAATGAGGACACGTTTGTTACAGTGTTTGAGTTTGTTGGTTATATGCACCAGGGTGTTTTACATGTTCTTTGGTTTTGATTCCTTCTTCATGTTATCTGCCACTGTCAGTGAGTGAACATTGTGTGCCCACATTGGGGACACATCCATGTGTATGATCATCCACTCCCCACAGATTATCTTCATCTGTTCTCCCCGTGTGAGTTGCAAGTGCACCCTGGAATCCATGCACACTTCCTGGAACAGTCTCAATCAGGGTGTGTGGTATTTTTGGGGGTGAGGGAACAGCGTCATGTTGTCCGTAGGTGCATTTGCACTGTTGTAGTACTGGGGTGTATGTTAGTTGGGCCTGGGTATTTGGTTGAAGTGCCTTCTTTGCATAGTGTACATGGGTATTCGGGTGATGTGCATGCAATGGTGGATGTTGCCAGTGTTTCTTCTGATGTAGAGCTGATGATTTTCCTTCAACATGTGCCCATTCTTTGCCAGTCTGCCCTTCAACGTCACCCACATTTGTCCTTCATGTACTACTAGATATGGTTCTTGTCCATCTATGTTACTTCTGTGCTCTCTGACCGGGATGCTACTTAAAGAGGTGTTCATGTCTCCATCTTCTTCCCTAGGGTGGATTGTCTATGGCCTCGCACACTGTGATGTCAGTCAGGTCCGCCATCATCTCCGCTTCAGACAGTTTCCTCCCTCCAATGTTTTTTCCTGTCCCTCTCTCTTACTCTCCCCCACTCCACTCCACTCCCTCTCTCTTACTCTCCCCCACTCCACTCCACTGCTCGTCAGTCATAATTCTGTGTACTGTATCCCTCTCGCACTCTGTGATCCTTGTACACTGGGTGGTGCATGCCTACTTTTGTGTTCCCTACATGTGTTGTCATGGGTGGCCAGTATCTTGAAGTAGTTCCAATGCATGTCTTTGTGATTTGCAAATGTATCTGCAGGTGGGAGCCAGTGGATGCAAGCCAGGTGGATTACATGTGCAGGTAAGTGAAGTGCACTCAGGGTGTGACTTGTGTTGTGTTTTGGGGCATAGAGTCGGCACTGTGTGTAGTTGCTTTTAATTTACTTGTTTGCTGGGGAACGGGTCCAGCTTCATTGGTGCATTTGACACATGTTGTTGTTAGGATGGTTTGTGTATGCATGCTGTTTTTCACAGGTGATCATGGTGGCACTGGTTGCCGGATCCTAGTTAGGGGGGGGGGGAGGTTTCACTGAAGGGCCTCAGTTGGTGAGTTGTCATGAGGGTGGCTACCCCAGCTGTGTGTGTGCTTTGACATGTCTTTGAGGTGGTGATGGTGAGTGTTTCCTTGCACTTTACACATGTCTTGGCTGTCACATGTCTTCCCGTTTGAAGAATGTTTAATAGTAATTCCTAACCACACAGGCAGTCCAATATTGGTGCTTCTTCTCCTTCTCGAGTTGCTGTCCGAAGACCAATCCACACACATACCAGCATTGCTGCACATGGTTGTGATGCAATGTACTCCACAGACAGCAGGCGCACATGATTGCCCATTCTTTTTTGGTTGTCGTGGTGACCATGTACCATGCAGGCTGCATCGTCACTTATTATGAGGCATGTCGACAGCTGCTGTGTGCTTTTCAATGCTAACTTCAGTTCAATGCACATTTCACCCAATTCAATCCATTACCGGTGAAGTCTGACTTCCCTTGCACTTTCCTTTTGCATTCTCCCTTTTGTGTGTGTGTTTGACCTTGGCCTCTGTTTATCATTGCTTTTGCATGTCTGCTTGTGTGTTTCATGCCAGTTGCCTCAGTGACCTGCCTTCCAGTCTAACAGCAGCCACTGTGAAGTGCTGCCTTCCGCAAGATCCTGGTTTTTGTGCAATTGATGAGATTTTTGGTTCACTTCTTCTTGGGCTTAGCATCATCGTCTCCACTGCCAGTGTTTACTGCATTGTCACACTGACATGTTAATGAGGGGATGGCATATCATGGTATTGACAATACCACTAAGGTGATCCAGGGTTTCCATCCTCTCAATGTTCTCTTTTTGGGGGTCTTCTCAGTGCCATGCTGATTCTGGCCAGATGCATGTCTTGGGAAGGTACCATCAGCATGATGATGGGTAAATGTAACATGGTCATTCACTGCTTGTCAATCAGGGGGGCTGGCAGTGTAGAGGTTGTGGGTGGCTAAGGTGTAACTGTGTGTTTTGTTTATGTTGCATTGGCGTGAGGTGGGCGGAGGTGGCTGCATGTGTGCCAGGACACATGGTGATGGGTGGCTGGTGAGTTGGTGTATGCGTTTGTAGCATGTCACTCAGGGGGGCACACGTTGGTGTATGTTTGGGTGCATGGATGTGTTGCCAGCACTCACATTGAATTGTTTTTCTCTACAGATGATTTTGGCATGGAATGATGGATGCAGGAATTGTGAAGGAAGTACCAGCTCTATGCATGCACAGGAAACATCATGAGGGTTTGGTGGTTTCCAGGCTGACAGAGGTGGAGTTTGGTGGACTGCACGGTCCCGATGATGTAGGCTCACATGGGATGAGGTCAGATGTGCATTTCTCTTGCAGTGCACTTTATTTTCCGGTTTCAACATGACTGCTTTGATGTGACTGTGTATTGTGGGCATAGTGGTTGTTAGGGAATGGTTTGGCCACTGAACCAGTTTATTGGTGTGTGACACGCATTGTGGGTCCAGGGCTGTCCTTGCATGAGTTTGTTAGCATCACATTTGTAGTATGACTCTTACTTTTGGTCTCATGTGTGTGGTTTGGTGTCTACATGTGGTTTTGGTCTCATGTGTGTGGTTTGGTGTCTACATGCAGTCCAGTTGCTGTTGTGCATGTGACAGCGCTCTGGGACTTTGTTCCTTGTGCTGTGTACTTCTGGGTGTACTACATGGACACTGTTATGTCAAGTTAGTATGCCTGTGTGGTTCAGTTGTGCACTTCTATGTAAATTAGGGGCATGAGTCACAGGCTCTGCATGAGTCTTCATGTATGGTTGTGCCATTATTTGACAGTCCTGAGAATGTGGCCCTTGGGGTGTGCCAAATACTTTTGCTATATTTCAACTGGGCTCTTATTCTGTTGTTTTGATATGGGGAGCAATGTATACCTTTTCCCGGTATGTATGTCACATGTTTAATCTTGCACCCCTGCTTACACACTTACAGCAATATGGATATGTTTGTGCTTGTATTGCGCATGGTCACACAGGTCTTTCATCAGATTTTGGTTGGCTTCTCAGAATTGGTGGAATTGTTGATTTTGGTGCCCATGAATGGCTAGGTACTAAGATTTGATTGTTGCCTACCTAGTTCATGCATTTTTATGTAGCATTATATGTATACTTGTGCATGCATTTTTGTCATTTCTACAGTTGTTGATACTCAAGATTGATTTCACTACATACTACACAAAGTGGTAGCAGTATACTGCCACTTACAAGTCTTTTCCGGGGCCTCTGCTTGGCCATGTTGTTATATGTCTAATCGATACACACACATTTACACTCCCACAGGCACATTCTCAGGATGTCGTTGTGGGCACAGAGGATAGGCCACAATTCATCATTGAATGGCACCTGAAAGGTGGCTTCAATGTGTGTACTCCACAGGGGCTAGTACGATTGCACCAGTTGAGTGTGTGCAGCCTCTCCATGTGCCCTTTGGCCAGGCATGGGCACGGGTGGTGCCTGTGGGTGCGGGCAGTGTCCCACCTGCATGTCCACTGGTACACCGCGCTGTGTGGTGACATTGTGCAGGACACATGCAGCCACAATTATTCTACAGACTACTTGTGGTACATACAGCACACCACACCAGAGTGGTCAAGGGAGCAGAACTGTGACTTTAGAACTCCAAATGTGTTCTCCGCTATGCCCCAAGTGGCTATATGTGCAGTACTGTAACTTACCTCAGCTGGTGTTGTGGGGTTCCTGATGGGTGTCATCATGAAGGTAGTCAGCGGGTAGGCACTGTCCCGTGTAAATGTCGACATGGTTGGTAATGTCATTTTTGGCAGGGTCTATTGTTCAGTGTGTGATGTACATTCATGTGCATGAGTGTTCATACTCACCAAGGAGCCATGCATTGCCATGTATTCCAGATGCCAGGGCCCAGTGCAGTGGTGACATGTGGAAGATATAGCTGTCATGCGTGCTGCCCGGGGAAATTAGCATAGACTTCCATGATGATTCCCTTGGCATCACACAATACATGCACATTAATGGAGTGCCGTAGCGCTACAATGGCTGCAGTCTATGGCACCTGGTACATAGGGGAAGCGTGCCACTGCACAGAACTCCTGCATGACTGTCTGCCTTTCCGACAGTGTTCGGGGCATATATATGTGCCTGTGCAGGACAGCTTCTGGTGTAGACAGCATGACTTGGTGGTCTGTGATATCCCACCAACTACTGCAGTGGTCCGCTGGAAGGACCCAGTGGCAAGGAAATGTAGTGCAGTCAGCACTTTTTCGAGGAGGCTAAGGGGATGGGAGCAGATGGTGGGTGATCTTATGCCATCTTCCCACTCCCTGACAAGGTCTAGGATTATATAGGGGGGTGGGGGGACTGTACCTGCCATAGACCTGATCATCAGGCATCCCAAAAAATGTGGTGCGTGTTGTGATGACCCAGGCCCTGGGTATCATCCTCGTCCTGCGCTGTCTGTGCACAATGGCTCTGAGTACTGCTGGATTCATTGTGGCTGTAGACGTTCTTTTGGTGTGTACTGCATGCTGTATACGGATTTGTTCCTATGCATGTTGAATGATGTTGACGTTTATGCCTCCTATCATGTGGAGTATGTTTTCTGGGATTTGCATGTACTTTTTCACAACCCGACGTTTTCAGTTCCAATCCATGAATACGGTTATATTTGCACGGCAATGGGTGTACGGTTGCTTGGCTGTGCACGTTCCTCGACACGCCCACATCTTCGCATGTTCTGCCTCATCCTGCATATTCCACCCCCTATTTTGGTCGATGCACAAGCCCAACCCACACTCTACGTGGAGTCGTGCGCAAGGTGCTCGTCAGCTCGCACAGACATTCTGGGCCTGTCCAAACTCCATGTAAGTCCCAAGAAATTCCTGTGCAGTCCTGAGTTGGTTCCATAAATCAATTAACGCTGATTTGCAGGCAGTTTGACGTGCAGGTTCCTTATTTTCATCGCAAATCATTCCATGAATCGGGCCCTAAATCTACTGAATGTGCAAAGATACCTTTACGTTTTTTTCTGATGTTTTATCATGTTTGATTGTAAGCTTGTATGTTTTATTTTTCTCAATTGATGATCTTATGTTTTGTTTTATGTTTTAAAGGTGCTTTTGCGCCAAACACAAATAAGCAATAAATTAAAATAATACCTTTTGATTTATTTAGAGAGGAGGCCCCACCTTCACAAACATGATTCGCTATTTGTGAAGTTAACTTCTTACTACCAGGGGCAGAACCCACATATGGCCTCACTTAGTGGATGTCTGAACATTTCAAATGCACATAGGGCGGCAAGAGTTGCACTACCTCCTGCGACTCAATGGATTACAACAAGGAGTGTTTCTACTCCCTGAGCAGAGATGGAGGGATGCCTTTTGAGGATATTTTCAAATCAGCTATATGGTTCTCCCTGCACACTTTTTTGTCTTTTCATAAATTTGACCTCAGGGCGACATGGTGATCTTATTTGGTGTGAAGACTTTGAACGCAGTATTCCTATTAATTAATTCTGTTTCTTTGAATCGTACTGCATAAAGTGTTCATGTGTGCAGCCATTTCAGTTTCAAAAATATGATTGTTTGTGGCTTGATACAAAGGTTGATTGGGTATTCTTAAAATTAGTACATTTTGTGTCAAGGAATAGGGTCGAGGAGGTCATTCCTTAAGGTATTCTCCATAATTCTCAGTCCGACTCGTCTGTGTCACATTACAGACAAAGACAATGTCCTGGAGAAAAAGGTTGCATTTAGGCTAATTTGCATATCCACAATGCCTTACTGATGTTCCAGTGTTGGCTCCTAGGTGGCATTGTGGAATGCGTGACATGCCTCAAATGGACTATCCTACTTTCACATGTCACATTACTGAATACCCTCTATCCCACACTGGCAATGACATATGAAGCTGCATTGGAGCAAGCGTTGGTACGAACAGGATCATAAAATGGAGGAGTCTCCATTTAAGGGGAGGAATATAAAGAGAAGCAGGGTGTGTCAGAGATATACTTTTGCACTGGAGAAGGATTGACATCCTTCAATTATTAAGTAATCAGAAGAGGAAGAGTGGGACTCAGAGTAATGGAGATTACAACTGTAACAGAGGCATTCATTGCAAGGTTATGCCCAGGGACGTCATTTGGGGGTCGCCGGGGCAACTCCTGTGTAACCCTTGGCACTGCCTCTGTGACCCATGGTTAGTGGTTGTAGAGGAAAAGAAACCAAAAGTAAAGAGGACTCAGACGAGAGCCCTCTTTACATTAAGCTGCATGCCCCGTCTGCCCCGCTTGCACATGAACAGCGGGTGGAGGGGCTCCAACTTAAAAAAGATTTATTTTTTAAGTCACTTTGAATTCAGAAAGAAATGGTCTGTGTTACGGATTTCCGCAACAGACATCATTTCCTTTTTAAATCAGTCAGAGTGGCTTAAAAAAATCGATATTTTTGAAATCCAAGCCCCTGTCCAGGATATGGGGGCCTCCAGGTCCGTGCCTGTGTGAGTGAATGGTGAATGGGTGCACGTGTAAATGAGCAAGTAAATGGTGTGTGAATGTGTGTGTTTGTGTTCAATGCCTGGATTACTTACTGGTAACCTTCATTAATCCTAGACCTACTGTTCCTTGCCCCAGTTCTTGCCTATGAAGCACCTTGCCTCATAATAAAGTACTGGGACGAGGAAGATTTGTGTGGGGGGAAAGCTTGGCCGAGGAGCTGATTTGGGGGGTTGGAGGAGGAGAGTGGGAGGGAGAGGGTACATGTGGGAAGGGTGGAGCAGGAGGGGGTGCTCTAAAATGTAATGGGCATCCATGATAAAGCAGACGTGATTATTAGTGCATAGACTGGCATTTAGGTGCAGCCAGCCTAGCGTCTCCTTACTGTGGCATTGTGTATTTTCTGGGCATCTTTGATAAAGTAAACATGATAAGTGGTTAGAGTCTAGGTATGTCTTACAGTGGCGTGGCATTTTTTACTGTGCATTATCAAGGCTACAGCAAACATGATAAGTTTTATTAAATGTCTGGACTATATTTTACAGCTGGTTTTGACATGTTTTTGTATTGTGGCATTGCATTTTTAAAAGTAAAGTGGTAAAATGGCCTCAGTTTGGATGATAATTGTATGTACATATTTGCTATGTATAGAACTTTGTTGAACGCTCTATATAAACAAGAAATCATTGGGCCTCATTACGACCCTGGCGCTCCCGTAATGAACGGTGCCGGTACGGGACCGGCACCGTTCATTACGGGATGCCCTATTACAAGGTCCCCTTGCAGGACCCGCTCAGAACGTCTGGTCAGACCAGACGTCCTTAGCGGGTCCCGCAAGGGGACCAGGGAGCTAATAACAGGCCCGTTAATGTTATTAACGGGCCCGTAATTAGCTCCCTCCCATTCCCATTGAGCCCTATGGGGGCTCAAATGGGAATGGGGATGGGTTTTTTCAATGAGGAGTTACTGGGTCCTCCAAGGTTGGAATGGCCCGGTGATTCCTCATTGAAGGAACCCGGACCTGGGACCCGGTATGGAGGTAGCCATGCCCTTATTGAGGGGATGGCTACCTCCATACTCGTAATGAGGCCCATTATTTTTATTCAAAGCATTAATGCTCCTGTGCACGGTTGGTGACTTGCATCTGTTGGATTTATGGATACTGTATTATCGCAACAACTGGCAATGTAGGGGCTCTACTTGTCATATAATGGCAATACCTGGCATAATAGGAAGTAGCTGGCCAAACAATGCTGAAGTGGCATGTCTATGGCAGTGCTGCCGCTGCCTTGTTGATTCTATTGGGTATAACCCTGTCATATCATGACCCCATCAATGGGATATGAAGTCAGCATCCTTTTTAAAATGTGGTTGGTATCCTAAATATTCTTGTCTGCTTAAGTACCTATTCGGTATCTTAAAAATTGTACGTTTATGTACTTTTTGTTTATGCCTGAAAG
Source organism: Ambystoma mexicanum (assembly GCF_040938575.1). NCBI lineage: Eukaryota > Metazoa > Chordata > Amphibia > Caudata > Ambystomatidae > Ambystoma > Ambystoma mexicanum. The sequence goes on along the minus strand of NC_090930.1, from coordinate 1,017,695,895 downwards.
CCACTTCCAGTGATATCACCAATGTTAAAGAGGAACTGATGCCATCTGGGTCAAAGGTCATATGACATCACTTCCTGTGATGTCATCAGGGGTGTGATGTCACTTCCACTACCCCTGGCATTTAGGTGAATTCTGGCTATGCCTAATCATGAGTTGACCTGTTAAGATGAACTCTCCCTTCTAGCGCCCACTACAAAGAGCCTCACAGCATATGAGTGATTCAAAAGCCTTCAAACCAGACTGCAGGTAGGACAGTTAAAGGTGTGAGCATGTCGAGGTATCACCAAGAGGCTTTTAAAAAAATCAAGTGCACTTTACCTGAATAATAGCATTATCCTCAAATTCTGACTAAATACTGACACATTTTTGGAAGGCACAAGTCATGGCATAGAGGGTATGAAGGACTGATTTTGTTTAGCCTGTCAGTTATATTCTGTATGAATAGGGCATGGGTTACTTTAAGTTAGATGGATGTCCCTTTATATTCAAGTGCTACGCCTGCCTTGTTTTTGGACTTTTGTTGCCATTCTAGTCTCCCTGCTGCTCCACTGGTGACGGGTGCCAGATGCATCATTACCAGGCAATGTAATAATTCAGACAAACGCGACAAGAGTGGGGTAACACCTGAAAATGTTGGTGCATAAAATCTAGGTAATGTTAGTGTATGGCTTAATAGACCTCAGAATATACAAGCTTCTGAAGTAATTGAGAACAATGTAGTCCTTAGCTTAAAACAACAAGATGTGTTATGGTCAGGGATGTAATTTGGGGGTCACCATAGGTCGCAACTGCAATCCCTGAGGGCCACAGTTGCAACCCCTGGGGACTCCCTTGAGACCGCAACTTTAAAAAAAAAACATTTATTTTTTTTGCAAAACAAATAATGGGTGCTCCTGGTGTAGCAGGGCCTACTGCGGCACGCGGCCCCCGCCACGCAAGGTCTGGTGGGACCCCTGCCCAGTCCTCACCCATCAGGGTGAAGCCTGGGCCGGGGAGATACTAAGTAGGGGTTGGAGCTGACCGTGACATGTGGCACATGTCACATGCCATGTCCAGCTCCAACCGCTTCTCCCTCGGCTTCCTTGCAGCTCACATAGGAACCAGGAAGGGAAGCTCTCGCAGCTTGCTGGTTCCTGTTTGTGAGCAGCACGGAGGAGCCCAGGGGACCTGGAAGGACGGACCAAAGCTGCAAGAAAAAGGCAAGACAGCTTTTTTTGTAATATGATGTGTGTTTTGCATGTGTGAAGTGCATGTCATATGTATGTATGTGAATGGTGGGTGAATGAGAAGTGATGTGATGTGATTTGTGTTTTTGAATGTTCTGGGTGGATGGGTGTGTGCCTGTGGAGAGAATGCAATGAGTGGATGTAAGAGAAGGTGTGAGTGACTGGTGGGTGAATGGGGAGTGATGTGCATTTTTGAATGTTCTGGGTGGGTGGGTGTGTGCCTGTGTAGACAATGTAATCAGTGGATGTAATAGAAGGTGTGAGTGACTGGTGGGTGAATGAGAAGTGATGGGATGTGTGTTTTTGAGTGTTCTGGGTGGGTGGGTGTGTACCTGTGTAGAGAATGCAATGAGTGGATGTAAGAGAATGTGTGAGTGACTGTTGGGTGAATGTGGAGTGATGTGATGTGTGTTTTTGAATGCTCTGGGTGGGTGTGTGTGTACCTGTGTAGAGAATGCAATGAGTGGATCTAAGAGAAGGTGTGAGTGAATGGTGGGTGAATGAGAAGTGATGTGTGTTTTTTAATGTTCTGGGTGCGTGTGTGGGTGTGTGCCTGTGTAGGGAATGCAATGAGTGGATGGAAGAGAAAGGTGTAAGTGACTGGTGGGTGAATGAGAAGTGATGTGATGTTGTTTTTGAATGTTCTGCGTGGGTGGGTGTGTGTCTGTGTAGAGAATGCAAGGAGTGGATGTAAGAGTATGCTTACCGGCACCGTTGTTTCCGGACCGGCATATTACATCTCTGCGAGTTTTCATTGAAGCACCGGCACCGTTATTAACAGTGCTGGTGCTTCCGTTGTCCCAATTCCCATAGAGTCCCATAGGACTCTATAGTAAGATGGACTTACCATTTGCCGGCGCCTGACTTCCCAGACCGCCGGGGTTGTAATCCCCTGGTGTTACTGGGAAGTCAGGCACCAGTAAATCATATGGGTCCGGTGGCAACATGCTTGTAGCACCGGCACGGTTACCACTGGACCTGTAATGAAGCCCAATGTGTGTGTGAGTGACTGGTGGGTAAACGAGTAGGAATGTGATGCTGTGTTTTTTAATGTTCTGGGTGGGTTTGTTCTATGGGTGGATGGGTGCCTGTGTAGAAAATGCAATGTATGGAGGTAAGAAAAGGTGTATGAGTGAGTGACTGGTGGGTGAATGAGTATGAATGTGATGGTGTGTAGCCACAGATAGAAGCTGAGGGGTTACAACCTAAAGGCTAGCTAGCCCCAAGTCCCGACAATACTGACATTAGCCTAGCCCCTGATCTTTTCCTGACCTAGCGACACCCCTGAGGCCCACTAGCTAGAGTCTTTGACCCTGGCCAGTAAATATGGCTTTCGGCTGTGCCCACTGTATGATTTAAAACACTACCTTTCTTTCAAACTCACTAGCCATGGCCTTCGCCCATGACCATTGGCCCTGGCCTTCGGCTATGGCCCCTTTCCATGTTGCCGCAATTTTGTGTTAATCAAATATTTTTTAACTCTCTTTTAAAAAAGAAACTTGTTCCCATAACCACGTTAGTATAGCCCTAATAATAGTAATGTACTACAAATAACCCTGGTTATTCATAAAATAACCCCGGTTATTCATGTCACACACTTTCACTCCCGATCCCGTTTTCTACAATAACTCTGATTATGTGAAAATAATCCTGGGTATGAGAAAATGTTTGAGCTCTGAACTTGGTCCCCAGCCCCCATCGCCCCCCCAATTTCATATGGTGTCCTCTTTCCCCCTCCCCATATCTAGCCTGATGCCATTTAATCCTTGTTCCTCCTCCAAATGGCATTTTTTCCACTTTTCGTTTTTGGCTAACCCTGGTTATTTAGGAAATAACCCTGTTTATTTCTAGCATTGGACAAATAAAATGGCAGCTTTTTAATTTCGGAAAAAGTCTCTCTGAACCCCCTTCTCCGTCAAAATTGTTAACAACTACTGGACGGAATAACCGCAGACCTCCTGGAAATCGATTCAACAATTTGTGCGCAAGTTGTTTCATACCTGGGCCAAATCCATCAAGCGGTTTTTGCTGTGCGCTGCACAGAATTGTTGCCTTCTTCTCTAGAGGAAATGAATGGGAGTAGGCCGAAAACAGTGTGTTTTTGCTTTATTAATAGCCTTTTCATTTTTTAACAAATCTTTCCCAAAATGTCCAGCCTGGGGGATGGAGAGGGCGTGACAAACATTTTGTTTGCAAAATATCAGCCACATCCATCAGGAAACTCAAAATCTACTAGTAATTTAATTTTCGGGTTTACCTATGGAACTTGATGCTCAGGTTAGCTATAGTGCGGAATATATGAATGTACCCATGGGGAAGTTAAGGGACAGTCCCTACAGGGGTTAGAAACAGCTTTTCCCATGACTTTCCAGGATGCGATTATTATGTTTATGTGGGTGGCTAGTGTGATTCAAGCCTGGTGGTGATATGCGTGGGGCTACAGTGGCTGTAGAATTCCATCCGCTAGTAGGAGCATGAGGTGTGTATCTTTGAGGTAAGTGGTGTATGACAAGGGGCTTAGATATCTTTCAGATGTTCCACCTCAAAATAATGTGATGTGTGTATCAATGAGGCCGTAATGTAGTATCAGTGGGGTGGGGGAAGAATGACCTGTGGTGCTCCCAAATTAACACAGGTATTTGTGGTGTTATTATTCTGAGGGGAAGGTCAATGAACAGTCCTGACAGGTGGTCTATGAATCTGAAGGCCCTCCACGGCACCTCTTAGTCTAGGTTGTGTGAGATGTCCTGGCAGGGAAGACCAAAACACAACGGCACGACCCAGAACCTATCATTCAGTGGTTGTTAAGGTGATGCATGTGGGCCAGTGTGAATTCCCACCGCGTGTATTAGATGTAGTGCTGAGGTTCTTGTCGGGTGTGGTATTGTGTGTCAGGGTATATGTTTACCATGGGAGATGCGTGGGTGAATGGTAATGATTCCCAATTCATGGCTGCATGGCGTGTATGCTTGAGTGGTGGTCAGTAAACTGAGAAGTTGTAGTATGGGTTCTTGTCATGGTGCATATGTGATGGGTAGCTGGGAGACAGTCCAGGCTCGGGTCCCGGAATGGTTCTGAGTTGGTGAAGGCATGGCCCTGGCAGGATTTAGAGGCCTGTAGACCCTCCTGGGCAGCTGCCATTTTGGGTTACTTTGGTGTGGTCTGTTTACATTTGCAGGATTCCTATCTGAAGAGAGGTTAGGATGATTGTAGATCCATTATCGCCTTGTGGGAGTGTTCTAGTGTGTGTCAATGAGTGGAGGGTGCGAGAGGGAGTAGAGAAAGAGAAGAGAAACGAGGAGAGCAGCAGGAGTCAGCAAAGGGAAAAGAGAAGAAGGGTGATTGTGAGAGGAAAAAGGTGGAATGGCAATATCAGACATAGAGAAGGGAGCGGTTGGTGAGGTAGACAAGGATGCGAGGCAGCCTCCAGGGTAGCCACTGGGGAGGGGATAGGCAGGAAGTAATGTGCAGGGACATTCTGGGTCAAGGTGAGAGAGGGAGAGATAGAGGGAGAATGTGGGAGGGGCAAATGTAGAGGGTGCTCAGAGGGTGAGGGAGGAGGCGGATACAATGTGTAGAAAAGGAGTGAGGTGATATAATGGAGCTGAGGTAATGAGGGAGAGATAAAATAGATGAGGAGAGGGAAGTGATATTGAGGGGAAGGAGAGAGGAAGACGGGGCAGTGAAGAGGAGCGAGAAAGAAAGAGGGCCTCATTACGACCCTGGCGCTAAGTGGTTAACGGCGCCGTAAAAGGCTGCGGCGCCGTTAACCACTTAGCGCCTTACTACGAGGTCCCTTTGCGGGACCCGACATGAACGGCTGGTCTAGACCAGCCATTAAAGTAGGGACCCGCAAAGGGATTCTCGAGGTAAGTACAGTACCGCAATTTGTGGTACCGTACTTACCGCCTTCCCCACTCCCATTGAGCCCTATGGGGCAAAAATGGGAATGGGGAAGGGCCAATGTTCAATGGGGAAATACCGCCCCGCCAACCTTGGAATGGGGTGGTAATTCCCTATTGAACATTGGCGGACTCTTTACGATACCGGCACCAACCATGGTGCTAATAGCTCCATGGTTTAGCGCCAGTATCGTAATGAGGGCCAGAGTGTTTATGGTGCTGAGCATGGGTTATTTTGTTTTAGTTTTTTTTATTATTTGGTTGTTTGAATTCAACCTTTAATAAATCACATAAAACATTCAAAAAATCACATTTACATTTCCTTCAATACAGGTTAAAAAACATTCTATAAACGCCTAAAGAACGCCTAAAAAACGTATAGATTTATGATGGGTAATAGAATCACATTTTAAACAAATAAAAAGCTTTTTTTCACGTCCGAGTAAAACATTTCTCTTATTTAAAAAATTCTACAATTCCTGAATTTCATAAACGAGAAAAGATATTTTAAACAACATTGTCCCAAGAGCTAGTTTCCAATTTCAGTACACTAATAAATCCTGTTACTGCCACCACTATTAATGTTGTTCTCCTCGTCTGACAGAGAGTCCAAAACTCTTTATTTCGATCAACAGATTTGAATTCAAAGAATTTCTTTAAATATGTAGATTGGTTCTTTGATAGTGCCACACACTCTATTAACCAGTGCTTTAATGACTCATGTCCTGTTTTACAAAACCCACAAAACACTTGATCCTTAGGGAGAGCCCCGTATCGTACCTGCATTTGTTCAGACAGAATTAAATTCCAACGAAATCGAAGGAAGTTCAAAGGGGTAAATCTGTCCGGATAAATACTTAGAAATCGGGCAGGTATTCCTAATTTTTTGTGTTCACCTCGCAGGTGTGGGGTTGAGCTGTAGGAATGCATGGACTCTTGGCTGTTGATCCAATCGTGACAGAATAAACTGAGTTCCTCCATTGAACTCCTCATTTTTCCCAAGATGCAAACACATATTTACTGAATACTTTTCAAATGAGCACAACCTTGTATTAAATAGATTTTATTCAGATCTAAAAATAGCGAATTCGGCATTGGGCAAACAATCTTTCTCATTAGTGATAGGACCTTCCAGTGTGCTCTCGATGTCAGAGAGACTATGCCCAACTGATAGCTTATTGCATCTATTGGGAATTACTTTATAACCTTCAACACTCTTCTCCAGATTTTCCCCACCAAAATGGGCAAGGACGCTAATATCTTAAACAGGTAGACATCGATGCCGTATAACAGTTTGGGGATGATGTTGGCTTCATAGTAGCATATTGCAGGCTTTAAAGTAAACTTACCAAATTTTGTGTCAATTGTAGCTAATTGGTTAGTCAAATCAGATGCTCCAGTTTTAAACCAACTAAGTAGGCTTGACAGATTTGGGCCTTTATTTAAAAGAAACCCCAAACACATCAATGAGTTCACTTTAGAAATCTCTGTATTTCCAATATACCAATGCTGTTGACATTTCTTCCTGGATTTAGACAGCCAGATAATTTGGGTATTTACAGGATTAACTTTCAGGGACAGATCTTCCACGTAACTCACAAATGCGTTAATTAGTCTCTGAAGACCGAGTGCAGTGACATGAAACCAAAGAAAGTCATCTGCATAGGCCAGCCATCTAAAACACAGTCCACAGAGTTTTGGTGGCACAAGTGCAACAAATGAAACGTGGTCATCAACATCGGCCAAGTATAGATGGAAAAGATTGGGTGCTAACACGCATCCCTACCCAACACCCCTACCCGCTGGTATACATTGAGATAAGTCACCCGAATTATTCAATCGTACCTGTATGTTTGTGTTTGAGTACAAACAATTATGAGTTTCAACAAACCAGGGGAAATCCCCCACAATAACAGTTTCACCATGAACGTCCGCTGTCAATGGCATTAAATGCCGCTGTAAGATGTAGCGAGGCCACAAATATATTTTCATACTCATGCCATTCCAGGCAAGCGACTGTAAGCAATTCATTACTACACCATTCAAGGGTGTACACATGTTTTGGCGAAATCCTGTTTGCCATTTTTCAAGTCTCCCTGACTCCTCCAACCACGATTCCAGATGCAACAGTAGGATGGATGAAAAAACCTTACTGTCTGCATCTAAAATCACGATCGGACAATAATTCCGGGGACTTGCCCGGTCACCTCTCTTATAGATAGGAACTACATAAGCAGTACACCAGGTCGAAGGATACACTCCCGTTTCAAAACTCTTTTGATACATGGACGACAAAACTTCAGCTCACAGAGAAGGTTCTCCCTTAAACAAACAATTTGACGGTCCATTTGGCCACTAGGCTCTCAAAGTACTAATTGGATGACTTCCAATACAATTTCCCCACTAAAATCATCAGGAGTTAGGTCGTAGAAGTTCCCTGCTAACAGAGGCTGTACATTCTCTCCTATAGGATTCACTTCAAAGACCTTACTAAAGTGTGATACCCACAATGACTCTGTAACACCACTAGTCTGCATGTGTGGTTGAGATAGGTCTACTGCATAAAAAATATGCCAAAATAACCTCACATCTTTGTCCTTGAGGCAGCAAAGCATCGTCTCTGCGTCATTCTGTGATTGTGTGGCCCTTGTTTGGTCTTGCCAGTTTCTGTATGCTTGGCGTGCTAATCTTAGCCCCTCTAATCTTTCCCCCAATGTAAGAGAGAGTGTTTTTTTCAACTGTGAGATCCTTTGTCTCAACATTCTTTTATGAGTGACCACCTCTATGTTATAGGCATGTTGGTGAGGGATAGATCCCCCTGGCTTACCACCTTTCTTCATGACTAACCCCCCCCAACAGCAGTGAATTAACAAAGTCCCCAAAGTAAGCTGGAGTAAAAACATGGCATTTCCATTCCTCTGAAGTAGATGCCAAGCATGTGGACAGTTGGTAATTAACCTTCCTAACTGTTCCGATATTCCAGGAAACCCTATTCCCACTAGCATTTGAAAGGAGAGATCTAGAGCGCACCCAATTTGTGAGGAGGTTGCCCCATGGCCAATTCCATAGAGAAACTAGCTTCCAACATTGCGTGATCGCTGTAGGGCATAAAGGTGGCCTCAAAATCGTTTCATCTTAAGGTAAGCCACTGATCAGCGAAAACGTAGTTGTGTTGAGATTGTATGGCTATTCGTCCAAGTTGGGACAGGGAGAGAGGCATAATCATTTAGAGGGGTTAAACGTAGACTATTCAGCAACGTAATCCGCCTCTTACTACTATTAGATATTTTACTCAAATGTCCAATCTTTTGTGTATGCGCAGTCAGAGTTCAAATCTCCTGCCAAAATCACATGCCTCTTCTGCGGGCTGGAATACCAAGCCACTACACGCTCTTCAATACATTCTAAGATTTCATCCAATTTACCAAACCCTTCATGCCAATAGACATTAACTACTAGCAACTCACATGATCCCTCTTTGACAACTACTTCAATGATGGTTGCCAGTGCTGCCCAACATGAGCTCTTTACCTTAAGTTAGCTAGACGCTCTCACAGGTGTTAAGAGACCCCCAGCAAGGCGGTCAACACTACCCTGTTTAGCTGACTGTGCAATCACCACGTATCCTTCCAGGGTAGGTGTTTGAGTAAGCCACGTTTCCCTTTAGGACAATCATTGAATAAGAGTGCAGCTTCTTGATGCGTCTTTGGAGGAGAACAGGCGGCCATATCCCCTGGTTTTCCAACAAATCAGATTGAACTGGCTAAAAGCTAAAGGGTCATAACCATTGTTCAGTTCAATACACATTCCATTTTCCTGTGCCCTCCCTTCCATTCATTTAATAACCAGGACCAATCATTGGATGGCTCTGCTTGTGCCATCTTCTGTCTCAGTAACTGAATCTCAACTTGTGGGATGGGACCACCAATTCCAGCCTGATTGCACAAAGATTCGATTGCCCCACCGCCCCCGATGATAGGGAAACATCAAACCCCCAGGACTCTAAAGCTATCTCTTTCAGTTAAAATAGTGTATGCAACAAACTTTGAATTAAACACTTCTACTGAGTATTCCAGGTGTTGGCGATCAGGAAAATCAACCCTAAATATACCAGCAGAGCAAGTTCCCACCAGAGCTGGAATCACTGAAAAAAGATGCAATGTAGTTGAATGACGGAGAACAACATCTTTGTTCTCTGATAACACACTTTCAAAAGCCAAAGGACAAGTCAAGTCCCTCAATTTATTAGGGTTACTGCTTTTAGTATGCTTCTGTTTGCATACGCTACCAGACTGTCCCAGTGGTCTTTTATTGTGTAGTACAGCTGGGCCAAGGGGTCGTTTGTCCGAAAAAGGCTTGTCCTCCCCAATGCTCTGTCCAGCCACTTTGTTTGCACACTTGCCACCGCAAGTTCATCCATTTGTCAAACTGCCACTAGAGAATGAGGAATCTTTATTGAGACCACTCCCCTTCTCTCCAGCACTGCCACTAGAGCATGAGGAGTCTTTATTGAGACCACTCCCCTTCTCTCCGGCACTGCCACTAGAGCTTGAGGAATCTTTATTGAGACCACTCCCCTTCTCTCCAGCACTGCCACTAGAGCATGGGGAATCTTTATTGAGACCACTCCCCTTCTCTCCAGCACTGCCACTAGAGCATGAGGAATCTTTATTCAGACCACCCCCTTCTCTCCAGCATTGTCAGTAGAGCATGGGGAATCTTTATTGAGACCACTCCCCTTCTCTCCAGCACTGTCACTAGAGCATGGGGAATCTTTCTTGAGACCACTCCCCTTCTCTCCAGCACTGTCACTAGAGCTTGAGGAATCTTTATTGAGACCACCCCCTTCTCTCCAGCACTGCCTATAGCTAAAGCCTTCCTTTGTGGGTCAAGACCTTTTGGTGCAGCGGGAATAGAGAAAACAGATACCCCATGATCCGAGGATGGCCAACAAGTAGAATCTACTTTTTCCCTGTTAGCAGTGGCCCCAACTATTGGACGTTTTCCCCTTCCCACCCCATTACACAATTCAACACCAGTGCACATTTCTGGCTTAAGTTGCGCCGCGAATGGAACCACAGTTGGGTCAGGCAACCCCCACACGTCAGTGTTTTGCCCTTATTCCCATTATTCCCAAAACAACCCAATACTTTCCTTTGCTTGATTTACCATGTTTAACTACAACTTCCAATCATGGCGGGACTACCGGGGGCGGGACTATGGGCTGTGAGGCTAAATTCTCGAAAGGGGATTTCAAATTTCTATCCGATTTCGTTTCAGGGGTTTCCTTAAATAACATGTCTCTTACAACAGGCTGATTAAAAAAAAAGAACACATACAATTTTTGGTTGCTGAATTATCAGTGTTGGTCTTAGTGACTTGAGTGTTCTTCATTATCTTCGTTTGTGGGGCACCCGAGGACACCTGCTTCTTACTTTTTTTAGCTATACAGGTTATGATAGTGGGTAAATTTGCATTTTCAACCTCATAGCAAGACCCCTCTGCCTTAGAGTCAGTTGAGCCCGGGCTATGTGAGGAAGTATTGCTGTTATTTTATCCTGAAAAACCAACTTGCGAGCATCTAAACTCTCCAAGTTGCCGGTTCTCCCCCCTCCCTTTTGTTTCTGTATGATACCTTCCCCAGTATTATCGGGGTTCTGCAGGGTGTACTGATCATTATTCCTGTTCACCCCTACCCTTGATTTCAACATATCAATCTGAGTACTTTTGTCCCCTACTAAAGCATGCGTCTCCTCATATCATCAATCTTATTAACCAAGGACTGCAAGACGGCAGAATGAGCCTTTATGTCCTCTTTCCTTCCCTCGTAGAGAGAAACCATCGTGCAAAGAAGTTTATTCATTTCTAACAAAGTCTGATTCGTCGGAGCTCGCTACCGAAAGTTCGTTCCAGAGGTTGATAAGGAGGGACGCCTCAGTGATTCAAAAGGCTGAGGAGTATTAAAACACTTATCAAATTCATTCGTCCCCATTCCATTTCCATCTCAGAGGGTATAGTCACCTGTGGGATCGTTCATAGATGTAAGATCTTGAACAGAGGATCGCTCCGCCACTAATGACGATCTTTCACTGCACTAGTCTCGGGAGGATAGCTCAGGGCCGACGTGCTTGCCTTGGAAGCAAGACGACCCGAACAACACAGGTTCGATCCCTGGGTCTGCACTTAGAAACCTCTGGGTATTATAAATAAACTATCATATCACTGCAAGTTATTAACCTGTTTTTCAGGCACTTCCCTTCCTTCCTTTTCCAGTTTGTTGTTTATATTATCTTCTGCATTCATTCGTACCTTCGGATAGTAAAAAGAAGTGATTTTCGGGTTCCCTTCTTTTTTCTTTTTTGTTTTGCTTGCAGGGCACTTTGTAGGAATGACCACCTGGCTGGCTTTCACTCTGAAAGGTCCCTCCCGTTTGCCCTTCCAAGTGGCCCTTAATCAGTTTGGTGTGTCTTATCTTTTCACCAACCACACCAGGTGAAGCAGGCAAGGGAAGAGATACTGCAAGTAGCATCTCGGCATCCGAGATATACTGCGTTTAACCTTATCAGAGGTGTAGTTCTTACTGCTCCTTAATTCACGCATGACTGTCTAAGGGCCAAGTCGGGGCAACACAAAATAAACAAAACAAAAAAAAAATCAAATGTTGGCAAAGGAGTCCGGATAGATTGAGCTAACGGGAGCTCAAGGCGTCGCAAGCCCGCTGTCCCTCAATCCGCTTTGGATGGAAAACAGCATGCCCACAGAATTCCACTATTTTGGATGCAGATAATGGGCCTCATTCCGAGTATGGCGGTAAGGGATAGCGGCCACCGGTAACGAGACCGGTGGCGGTAATCCCTTACCGCCATACTCTGAGTTCCCTCTGCGCCCTTAACGCCTGCTTTGAGCAGGTGTTAAAGTCGAGGGCGCAAAGGGGCCTCCAAGCCAATAACGGTGACCGTAATGAACGGTCACCATTATTTGCATCTTCCCCATTCCCATTGAGCCCTATGGGGGCTCATTTGGGAATGGGGAAGAGCCTTGGTGAATGGGGAATTACCGCCCCGCCAACCTTGGAATGGGGCGGTAATTCCGCCATCCACCAAGGTGCTGCCGGTCCGGGTACGGCGTCAACCAAGGCGTTAATAGCGCCATTGGTTAGCGCCGTACTCGGAATGAGGCCCAATGTCCTGCCAATGTAGATTGCCAAATTCACACGTTCACACCGGCTAAGCGTACCGGAGCTCCAAGGCGTAAGAAACCAGCAGTCGCACCTTCAATTTCAGAGGAGTTGCACAGTGTAAGTGGGTTTTAATCAAAAAGTACCTTCCTCGATGCAAGCGGCTCCGGCAGCACCAGCAGCCAACACCCGAACACTGAACACGCAGCCAGCACTCGTCCTTGCTCCAATGGGGGCTGAAGTTTTCAGTGCATAGTATCCTCCTCTCTACAATAGGCACTGTAGAGGTACAATACGGTGCTGCAGCAGTGTTGCTCCCTGATCCTCCTCCACCAAATACTCAGCCAGCACGCCTCCACCCTCTGCTGGCGGATGATGCTTTTTGTAGTGTCATGATATTTGTGTTGCTTTATTTGTGCACTGATATGGGTTTTGTTATATGTGCATTGTGCGTTGTATTAGGTTTGATTGGGTTGTATTTTGATATGGCATTGTGATGTGTGTTGTGTTGGAGTCTGTTAATTGTGTGGTGTTGTGGTATGTACGTTGTTGTGTTGTATATGAATTGTGTTACGTTTACTATTTTAGGTGTGTTGTATTTTTATATGCATTGTATTATGTATGTTATGTGCTGTATGTGGTGTTTGTATTTGTGTGTTCACGTGTGTGGGTGTGTATGTAGTATTTGCAGCACATGGCTTGTGCAGTGTTTGGTGGCCTGTGTTATGGCTGTTGTGTGCTATAGGCATACTGTATTATGTTGCATGTATGTCATGTGCAGCATTGTACCAGGCTGAATGTGTGCAGAGTTGTATGTAAATTGTATAGAATGTGTTTTGGCAAGTTCATTTTTGGTATATGTATTGTGTGCTCTTTTATGGTCTGCAGTGTACTTGCCATGTGTATTTTGTTGCATGTGTGGTGTCCTGTGATCTGGTGTGTGTGTTGTGTTATGTAGGTAGACTGCATTTATATGTGCAATATGTGTTATATGTTACCTCTAGATGTATTCGCTGGCAGCACTGAGAACCGGAGGGGCCACTTGTGTGGGAAGAGTTTCTTTGGCATTGCAGGTGTGCTCTGAGTGGCTTAGTGAGGTGGTCATGTGGATCTAATATAGAGGTAATAGTAGACTGAAAAGTGATTAGGTAAGTTGGGGGAGGGAGTGGTAGTTAGAAAGACTCTTGAGTAGTCCTGCCTGGAGTTCTCAGCCTGGACCGACCCCATAGGGAGCCAGCCTGCCACCGGACTGAAGCGAGAAGTCCTGTAACATTGCTATTCGGAAGACTTGTATGTTTTTGCTGTGCTTGGTGTCATTTACGATGATGATTTAGTGGTAGGCTTAAGTACGCCAGTATCGGAGGTGCTGAGCTGTTTGATGGGCTATTTATGCTACTATCTTTTTGGTTGCAATGTCGGTCTTTGCACAGTAGTTGCAAAGTGTTGATGTTTTGTGTCTGATCTACATATGGGGAGGAGTTGGAAATATTGTCCCAATGGCAGAGGGTGTTATTCTTTTAAGCATTGTGCATCATTGTATTTGTTTGCATGGCGGACACTGACCTGAACGCATCTGGACTGTAGTGTGTGCTTGTTTGTGAAGTAGGCGACACTGTATGTATTTTGGGTTGAAATTCATAATCACTAGGATGCTGCAAAGAGCCAATTGATCTGGTCTTTGGCATGTGTCTGCATTCTGATTTGTCTGTTGGGTCCCAGCCCGACATGGGTGTTAGACTCTGATGATCCGATGGTCAGGTCTTTGATCAGTGGTCAATGGTCAGTTTTTACTATTTTTTTTACACATAAATACAGACGGAAATCACTATGATTACTTTTAGTGTTCATTTGTAAAAAACTGAAAAAAACAGACATTCACATGTTTTCATTAGGTCTTCAATTATGCCTTCAAGGACAATAACTGTGCATAGTATCGCAATGTATTTGTATTTGTATTTATTGTATTTATACAAACGTTGTTTATGTCTCTGAAATAGCTGAAAGGGCTGCAGATAGGTTAATCACATCATCATCATGAGGAGCAGCTGTTTGGTTTTAAAGTGAAAATGTATCTTGGCTTGATGTACAAGAACCCAGCTCTTTGAGTTTCCCATTACAGACATGAAAATGCTACATTTATTATTTGAATTAATGCATAAAAGCACTAGTTATACACATACATTTATATTTTTACAGAGCAAATATAAATATGGATAAGTAGAGCTAAGGTAACAAAAAAATAAATATGGATAAATGCAGCCGAAAATGTTGAAAAAATAAATACCATAAAACTGGGAGGCTTATTTATGAATAGGATACTGCCTTTCACCGGGAGCCAGTGGAGTGTTGAGATAGTTGGGGTGCTGTGTTCCCATCTTTCTGGACATAGGAGAAGGCTAGCTGCTATGTTTTGAGCTCTTTGTAGGAGTGTTAGCAAATATGTTGGCTAGAGTCTATTGACGTAATCCAGCCTGGAAAGTACTAGCATAATGGTTGCTGTGCCTCTTTATGTGAATGTCAGCTCTGCACCGGATGGCTCTGAGTTGTAGAAATAGCTTCTTACTATGGCTTTAACTTGGGGTTCAAGTGTGCGGCTGATGTCCATGATGCATCCAAGGTTTTTGAATGTTGCTGTCAGATGGGACAGGCTCCCTTCTCATTAGGCCAAGGAATGGATGTGTGGCTGTTTTGACACAGCATATCATGAGTTTTTAGTCTATTCATCATGAATTACTCGATTTTATTATAATGATTTATTTTATTTCGGCTTAGCCATAAAAATATGCAAACATCATGAAGCACAGAAACGTTGCAGCCAATGAAAATATATTACGGTAAAACATAAAAATCATATAAACAGCAAAATCACTGATAAACTTGTTTGTACACACTTTAATTCCATAGCACATTCTTAAAAGTAATTAAGTCTAAGTGTAAGTTAATTAGTCTATTTGTGAGAAACATATGGCATGGTTCAGTCCATTTGGGGGTTGCGATTTCAGTATATTAGTAAATGAGTTCAGTATCCACGTAGAAGGGATTAAGAGGCAGTTTTCAGATTTACCAAAACCTTTTATGTAGACGACCAAAAGGGGTTGGAGTAAGAGGGGAACCAAATATGTATATTTCTCTTAAAAAGAATATCAAAGCAAGTGGGAGGAATGTTTGCTGGACTTGTGGTCGGGATAGGATTCTTCTGAAAGGGCAATACATAGTCACTTACAATTTTCTGCGGATCAACACTTTCGGAATCCCTTGGTAGTTGTTGCCAGCAAGCGTTTACCCTCTGGGGTGGTATTTCTTGTATACGGGTGAAAACGTGTCTTCCTGGGCAGTTGTTGCAGGGCAAACGCTGGCACTTTTGGACTGTGGAAATGGTGGCTTTTCTAAATGCTAGTTGTTTGGTTTCCAGATGATATCTTCCGCATCTGTCCCGTGTTCATTGTCAAGCCCCACTGCCCCCAGCCAAGGGCAGTGTTCCAGGTTCTGAGCTGTCACCCAGCTCAGTTCAACTCCGGTCAATCTAGATTACAGGCTCTGGTTTCACAAGAGCCCTCCACAGGCACATGCAATTTGGTGAGCACTTGCTACATTGAATTTTCAGTGAATCCCCTTGGTTCAGGTTCTCAGGGAGCCTTTCTGGCTCTGACTTTCTATAATCCCCCTGTATTGGATTTTCGGTGAGCAAGTGTCATTTAGTTTCCTTGGTGGCTTGCCAGGCCCACCAGAATCTCCAATAGGATTCTGAAGGCTTTACTCTGTCTCTCTTGGGTTTTGTTGCAGGCATGTTTCCCTAGTTATCTTTGGTGAGTTCGCCAGTTCCACCAGAACCCGGATTATGGCCCCCGAGTAGACTGTCCCTTTTCTCTTTCATGTCTCTTTGTTTCCCTTGGCTGTTAAGACCTTGGCCCTACCAGTTTCTGGGCCCATGTCCACAAAGCATTCAGCTTCACTGCCCCTAGTACCTTTATTGGACTCCACTTCCTGGCCCACTGGTTTTGCCGTTTACTTCTCGACACCCCTTGCAGCCACTAGCCAACGTGGTTTGGCCAATGCTGGTTCCTAAATCTGGATCTTCCTGTTCACTACTCTCATCATCATCCTCCTCTTTCCACCTTTATCCACCTGTGATGACCTCCTCCTTCATCTGTCTCTAGTTATCTGATTGGTCGGTGTTTCTTATGAGGGTTCAATTACTTTCACTGTGTTAGTGGAGGGGCGATTTCTTGAGACCCTCACCTTCTCAGGTTCTGCTAACTTTACATCCTTTTGCAATCATCTTCTAAGCTTCTGGGGAGACTGTTCCCGATCGTTTGTGGAACTGTACTAAAAATAAAACTTGAGAAAGTGGGGAGGATACATGTGCTGGCCAGGGTATTTGTGCCCTGCAACGTGCAGGGGCAGATACCAAAGTGGTTGGGAGGTCGCAGACAGGTCAGTGCACTCTACAGAGGAGTCGGTATCACAGTGTGAACAGTAGCGAGCAAACAGCACAGGCAAGTCGCATGGAGCAGATATTACAGTGGAGATACTGTAGAGATGGTATGACAGTGGAAAGACCAGCAAGCAGATATTGTAATGGGAATGGAGGGGATAAAACACTGTGGACCAACTAAGGAACAGGTAATGCAAAGGAAGTGCTTTACAGTAGGCTCAACAAGGAGCAAATATATTTTGAGCAAATATGGTATATGATGTACCGAGGCACAAAATCAAAATTGCTTAAATCACAGGGTGATGTTTATAGGAGCAAAATCACAATGGGAAAAATCACAGTGGGGTGCATACCTAGGAGCAAAATCAGAATGGACAAAACCATAATCTGCTGTACCTAGGAGCAAAATCATAACGGCTATATAAGGCAGTGGATATACCTATGAGCAAATAACAGTGGGGTGTACCTAGACGCAAAATGAAAGAGAGCAAAATCACAGTGGGCTATATCTAGGAACAAAACAAGTATGGGGCCTAGGCGCAAAATCACGGTTGAATGTACTTAAGAGCAAAATCACAAGGGATACAATCACAGTGGGATGAGTCTAGGAGCAACCTCAAGTAGGGGTGAATCTAAGAGCAACATCATAATGATGTGTACCTAGGAGCAAAATCACAGTGTGATGTACCTAGGAGCAAAATCACAGTGTGATGTACCTAGGAGTAAAATCACAGTGTGATGTAGACTAGGAGCAAAATCACAGTGTGATGTACCTAGGAGTAAAATCACAGTATGATGTACCTAGGAGCAAAATCACAGTGTGATGTAGAATAGGAGCAAAATCACAGTGTGATGTAGAATAGGAGCAAAATCACAGTGTGATGTAGACTAGGAGCAAAATCACAGTGTGATGTACCTAGGAGTAAAATTACAGTGTGATGTAGACTAGGAGCAAAATCACAGTGTGATGTATCTAGGAGTAAAATCGCAGTGTGATGTAGACTAGGAGCAAAATCACAGTGTGATGTACCTAGGAGTAAAATCACAGTGTGATGTAGACTAGGAGCAAAATCACAGTGTGATGTACCTAGGAGTAAATTCACAATAGAATGGTAGTAGAAGCAAAATAAAATCTACCTGCAAAATTAATGAGTTGTATTTAGGAACAAAATCGCACTGGGGTGTATTTTGGATCAAACTCACAGTGGGAAAATCACAGTAGGACACATCTGGGAACATAATCGCTGTGGGATGTGCCTAGGAGCAAAACCACAATGGGGGAATGTATAGCTTTAGCAGGTCTTTGAGTGAGTGGGCCCTTTCAGGTGATGTCCCTTACCTAATGTATGAGCAGACTATGCCTGGGGCCCAGAGTCACATAGCCCACTGCGAACCAATTTAAGAGTGCTTCGGGAAAGTGGATCCCGATAATCAGGGGAGTGGGTGGAAAATGCACCCAAACATTCAACAATCCTCCATGGGGAACTTTATTCAACCTTCTGGTGCATTGCAACCCCACTCTCAATGCTCAAGTACATCAGCCTGAAAGTCCTCACCAATGGCCCTTCTCCTCTTTGGACCTTGGATTGGTGCCCGTCATTGTCCATTCTATCAGTAGGTAAGTTTTTGGTTTGGCTTGGGTCATTTGACCCACTGCTAGCCAATCAATGATATAGCAGTGTTGTACAGCAAAAAAGGTAGGTAGTCCAACATGGTATAACAGTGCATGATGTAATAGAGCATAGAAAATCATAATGGTGTTGTATTACGCTGGCTGGCATGGCTCTTTTTGAAAATGTTCAATGTTAATTTCTGTTAATCACTTTCACTATTTATTATAGACATAATAAGCATGGTCCACTTATCTTACTAAGCAAAGCGTATTATCAAAATATAGAATAGCTATTGTTTTCTGATGGAAGGTTATCATTCCAAAATGAGCAGTCTGGCACTCTCCTATTTTAGTCTTTCAAAATACCCCTATGAGAAAGTGGAAGAGGGCAAATAGCCCTGATGAATGATCCTGACTGATTTGCATGAAAGCAAGTAGCATTTGGGGAACATAAGAATGACCACAGATCTCTTTATTTGACAAATATGTCAGGATATAATGGGTTGTGTGCTTGAATAATCAAGTGACAATTCACACTGGGCTTGCGTTAGGCAACGTTTGAATGCAGTACCCTTTGGGAACACTACAAGTAACTATGACTACATGTATAGGCAACCCAACCTTTGGTATAAGCTTGTACAACACAGTTTTGTTAGCGTGTTGAGCAGCCTGGCTTATCTCAAGGGGGGAAATGTGAGCAGTAGTGGAGTTACACAAAGATTCACAGTTACAGGTATTCAAATAAACTCTCACACTCAAGGTTTCTTGCATAAACAATTAATAATGTATTTATCAGTCAGTTATAAAGCCTTCTTTAGAAGGGAGCAATAGAATAGTAACACACAAATATACTTTAATACTGTACACTTTGAGTTTCTGAATCAGACAAGACCCTTTTGGGATGGCCCACAGACACAACCTACACCCACAGGTGACTTCAGTAACAAGGGTGCTGTGGACATTAATATCTTACTGTTGGCATTCAGAACACTATTCATAAGCAGGGCAAATACTTTTAGACTTCACTAGAAGAGTCATTCAATTCAATAGGTTAAGCCAAAGTCAATGGGCAAAAGTCTTGGATAGGATAAAGCACTTCTGGTAAGTAATGGAAATGTCTTTGCACAAGTTCTTAGGAGTCTTTGAAGAAAAGAAGAATCAAATGTAGGGCCACAAGCTGATTAGACTTGTGAGTTGTGGAAGTTACAAGCAATTCTACAGGAAGAGGTAAGTTCTCTCAGACTTGTTTTACAGTACCTTGGTAAAGAAGAAAAGATGCAGCTGATGACTTCTGTTCTTGTACAGCTCTGCAGATCTCACTGTTTCGGGGCCTCAGTCATGGGGATAAGAGGGAGGACGTCGGGGGACTCCTGCACTACACCAGTACTGTCAAAACTGGCAACTGGCAAACATTACTCTTAGTGGCTGTTTCGCGTTTCAGCTCCTTGCGGTACAGCAAATAGCAATAAGTGCGGTTCCTGGCTGTCAAGGTGGACCTTCCTCACATCTGAGGTCCCACACTCGACTGAGGGGGGTCAGGCTTGGTCAGTCCTGCTTTGTGTGAGTCCTTAGGATCTTCCAAAAGCTTTAGACAGCTTGCAAGCAACGCACACAATCTGGTGTCCCACTCCCTGACTCTACGGTTTCCTGCAGCAACTCTGAGGAAATTCAACCAGCTCTGAGATGGGTGTCCAGGTGGCTTATTTGGAAGTTGGTTGGTCCCACCAACTCAAAGGGAGAAGTCTTCCTTGCAGGGCTTCTCTGTCAATGCAAACTTGGCAAGTAGTCACTGCAGCAGGGCTTCACTGGGGAAACCAACGGTCCAGGAGTTGCAGCAGGCATCCTTTTCGAGCTCTTCCTCGGTTCCTTCATCCAGTGGTCAACTCTACCTTCCAAGCCAAAAGACTTGCCTTTTATTCAGTTCTCTCCCATTCATTCCAGCCTTGCTGTCACTCACCCAGCAGGGTGGCTGTCGTTGCCGGACAGTCAGCCAGCCAGTCACCACAGAGTGCAGTTGGGTCTCCTACGAGACTAAGCACAGGGAGTTTTGGGCACCTCCCTCACTTCCTGCCTTTCACTCCTGAAACCCTGCCAAAAGCGAAATGAACAAAGAGACCAAACCTGGTTTGGCGCGCAGAGAAGCTCTCTAGAAGGACCTTTCCACAAAGACCTGGCAAAAAAGAACCGGGTCCGCGAACAGTCGCAGTAAATGCAAACCTAGGTAGTTCCAAACGAAACCACTGCCACCAGCCAGTCAATTGAGGAAAGGGTAACATACAAAATGTTACATGAGCACTTAAACACAGGGGATACTAAATAACCCCTCCAGCACTCTATTGTAAGATAGGGTGTGCTGGGTCTAGCAAGTACAATGCTAAGTAAAGCCAATTTCACTTTACTGCTCTGGGAAAAAGTAATTGATCCCAGAGAAGGTATATAAACCTTGGGAAATCTGGAAGACTACCCTGTGGCACTGGACTAAGATGCTTTGTGACACAATTGTAAAAGATGATGCCTATGGAGTTGGCTAGACTCCATAACTAAAAGAAACAAACACAGAAAACACATTAAATTGAAAAGTTCAAGTCCCAAAGTTTAGCAAAAAGAGCTGGAGGGCTCTAAGGTGGGAGGAATTTGCACATTTTTGAGAATTCTCCCTAACAGCTTGGTGCTTATTTAATTGTTCACAACAAACACTCAGCATAATATTAAATTGTTTGTAACCATATATATATATTTAGGGAATGCAAGAATATGATAAAGGAGGAAATGTTAAATGTTAAAGGTATGTGTACCGCGCACCGTCACCAACAGAGTTGGTCCCCAGGCTCTGTGGTGGATCTGTAAACGACAAGGTGGGATGGGTTAGTAAGGTGAAGAGGGAGTAGGATAGTGAGAGGAGTGGTGTTCTGTTGGCAGCTTCAACTCGGTATACACCGGGTGCTGAGCTCTGGTGCGAGTATTGGATCGGTGTCAGTCCGTGTGTGCTGTTGGTCCAGTTTATGTGTTGTTGCAGTGTTGTGAAGTGCGTGCGGCTTGTTTTGCGAGAGATGGTTGTGTGAGTTTTTTGAGTGAGATAAGTATGCAGAGAGTTTGAGCTTATTTTGGTTAGCGGGTTACCTGACATTTAACATGCTAACATTCACAGTTCTGTCTAAGTGTAGCACTTGCTGACCTTCACAATCCTATCTAGATGCAGCACAGGCTAGTGTTCACAATTCAGTGTGGGCATGCTAACAATCATAATCCTATCTAGATGTGTTGAGGCTAATGTTCACAATTCTAAGTTTGGC
This sequence comes from Ambystoma mexicanum, assembly GCF_040938575.1. NCBI lineage: Eukaryota > Metazoa > Chordata > Amphibia > Caudata > Ambystomatidae > Ambystoma > Ambystoma mexicanum. Next base: position 1,017,674,250 of record NC_090930.1, on the reverse strand, counting down.
ACATGCTAACATTCAAGTTTCACCTAAGTGCGTGCATGCTAACATTCACAATCCTATCTAGATGCGACGCAGGCTAATGTTCACAATTCTATCTAGGTGTGGGCATGCTAACATTCACAATCTTATCTAGATGCGACGCAGGCTAATGTTCACAATTCTATCTAGGTGTGGGCATGCTAACATTCACAATCTTATCTAGATGCGACGCAGGCTAATGTTCACAATTCTATCTAGGTGTGGGCATGCTAACATTCACAATCTTATCTAGATGCGACGCAGGCTAATGTTCACAATTCTATCTAGGTGTGGGCATGCTAACATTCACAATCTTATCTAGATGCGACGCAGGCTAATGTTCACAATTCTATCTAGGTGTGGGCATGCTAACATTCACAATCTTATCTAGATGCGACGCAGGCTAATGTTCACAATTCTATCTAGGTGTGGGCATGCTAACATTCACAATCTTATCTAGATGCGACGCAGGCTAATGTTCACAATTCTATCTAGGTGTGGGCATGCTAACATTCACAATCTGAAAGGTGTTTTGGGACAAGGAGGTAAAATGCTCTTTTGTGAATGTTTGAATAGTCATAATTAAACAGGCTGTAATGAATTAACAGATGTGAATGGGAAACTGATTGCAAAGTTAATGGGAAATCTGAATGTATTTGTTATGAATTAAAGAAATGGGACGCATATTCATGTTAGTACAAGAAAGTGGACCTTTAGTCATCTTACTTTGGCAACAACTACTTCAACCAGACGTAGTTAATGAAGATAATTAAAGTGAACGACATGGGACGTGATCATTTTCGCATTACTGTGAACTTAGATGGAGCTGTAGTTAAAGGTGAAGAAGTAATTATGAAAACATTAAATTCGATGAAAATGGAGTGGAGCCAATTTGAGGAAGAACGTCAAGTGTATGTTACACATAGATTGGAGCATGGGAATTTAGAGACAGTTTTCAAATATTTAGTAGAGGTTTTGCATGGAGAAATACATGATACATTTCCTATTTCGGAAGTGAAGGGAGTGAATAAGATTGCAGGTATTTGGTGGAATGCTCAGTGAACCTTCTGAATAAAGAAAAGGAAAAGATGTAAGGCGGTGAGCTGGAGAAAGGAGCACAGTGTCAGATTGTTCGCCGATTGGTCCCGGGTGGAGGCGGCACAAGATGGGAGATGCTGAAACTGGATGGCAGTGTGTGTTGTTTCAGGGTGAGCACCGGGGCCGACACAGCGAGTGCAGTCTGCGGGGAGACCTGCTGGATAAACGGGGGAACCTGTCATGAAGAACGGGAAGATGGAACTGCTTCTGATCATTGGTCAGGAGACCTGTGCCCATGGCTATGGACCTGATATCTTGGGCTGTATTCTTCAACCAGCGTTGCCCCCCTGCAGCCATTAAGGTCCAGCCAACTCTTTCTTTGCCTTCATTTCCCTCCCTTGCCCAACCTTTGTGGGCATGCACTCTGGGTTTTTGTCAGTAAAATTGGGCAGGTCCATGTGCACATTTAGCTGATTCCATCTCTCACTCTGTCCACCAATTGGGGACATTCTTGGGGGGATCCAGCCAGTGGGGGTCAGATAGTGCCACTGGGGCCCCGTCCCTTCCTCCCTTTCCTTGTCCAATCTGGGTTTTTTCCATCTGAAGGTGGACAATGTATTATAGTTCGTCGGTTAGATGTTCTTTTGCCGCCAGTTGTTTTTCTGTCTACTAAATACCATTGTATACCATAAAATCACATTTTGAATTAAGAGAGAAAAGATAATATAGAGAATATTAAAGACATCACAAGTGGAAAAGTTGCAAGTTAGGAGGAATTTGAAAAATATACAAATATACCATTTACCTTGCAAGAATTAGAAGATGCAAGTGGAAAAAGGAAGCGGCAAACCCTGGCTAAGAAGCCATTAGTTATTACTATTATAATTTTTTATTGCTAAAAATTAAACAAGTAACACTAGACTTATATAAACCAACATGCTGCACTGGGACTTTACCAAGCAAATGAAAAAAGGGAATACGTCTCTCAATATTAAAAACAGTGAGAACATTTAACCAATGTACAGCATACAAACCAATGGCACTAGCTCCAATCTCGTAAATGAATGTAAAAGATACATTGTAAACAATGGGCCTCATTACGAGGTTGGAGGTAGCCTTGCCATTAAGAGCGGCAAGGCTACCTCCATACCGGCATTCTGACCCCGCCGGACCCGGTAATTGCCCTTTCGCGGGTGCAGGTAGATCCCCATTCCCATTTCAGCCTAATAGGGCTCATGGGGAAGCCTGTAGCACCGGCACCGTTCATAACGGTGCCGGTGCTACAGGCATGCTGTGCTCGCGGGTGCCTTTTATTCTGCTAGGGCAGACCTGGCAGAATGAAAGGCACCCACGACACAACTCAGAGTTTGCCGGTCCGTTAACAGCAGTCCTGGCAAGCATACCGGTACCATTGTTACCAGACTGGCAACCTCGTAATGAGGCCCATTGTGCTCTACGGCAGCATTGCCGGGGAAACAGAAAGTCATGAGCAGTGTTTATTTAATTTCTTTTGCAGCGGCAACAGAGAAAACACGCAAACACAGGCAGCATGCATATCATCACTTCCCATGAGACTGACGCAGGCACAGTTACAACATGGACAATTAAGGAAGGCACTCCCAGCATGGTTTGCAGTACTTATGCAGATACATTGGGCCTCATTACAACTCTGGCGGTAGCCGTGCCGTTGCATTTTTTCTGGCACCCGTGAATGGGCAAGAACCGGGTCATGCAGAGTTAGGCGGACCCGGTACTTGCCCATTTTCGGGTGCCGGAATCAAGGGCCTCCTCAACCCCGTTCTGCCCCATAGGGCTGAATGGGGATGGGGACGTCGGATGCACCGGCACATGCAGAGTTGTGCCGGTGCATCCGACGTGCTGTGCTCGCGGGTGCCAGTCAGCCCGCTAGGAAAAACCTGGCGGGCTGTCAGGCACCCGCGAGCACAGCCCATAGCATTGCGGCCCGGGAACTACAGTACCGGCATGCTTACCGGTACCGTAGTTCCCAGACCACCATGTTTGTAATGAGGCCCATTGTGTCCTTCCCGTTGCCTGACAATTACAACGAATGCCAAGGTTGGCACAAAGTATAATTTCTTCCATGTCAAAAGCTTTCCAGAGCAGAAATGCTTATCTAGGAACTTACTGCCCCCAGTCGTACACACTGACAAACCAGAGGCTGCTGGAAAGAAACAAACAAACCCACAGCTTCCAGGGAAGGAGGGCTACTCTCACATAGTCAGCCACAGTTTCATATTCAAAATGGCAGCTGGCCTTAAATAACATTCAGCGCACACCCTCACAGACCACATGGCCATAAGCACATGAGTCAATACAAAACCAAGCCACCCCGGTGTTGCAAGTTTCACTAGACTCCACCTTAGGGGAGAGGAGAATTTGGGTGTGAAGGCAGCCCTGAAAAGTCTCCAGGTGGTTTGTGTTTGAGTAGAAGCTGGAGATAAGTGTTTGGATGAGAAAAGGGCATATTGAGAATGCCATAAGTGGTTTGTTAGAAGAGGGTTGCCATCTGTGAGAAGGGTTCCTAGAGGGAAGGTAGACAGTGGCGATGACAAACTTCAACCTCTAGGAGGCATCTGGAGAAGAAAAGTAGCAGCTAGAGGGTGGAGATACTTAAAACACACGTGCAGAGGAGAGTAAAACCAGGTAACCCCTTATTCATAGGGAATTGGCAGGTTCCAGCAGACAAAAGAACTGGTACATGGAAGCAATTAATGGCGAGCAGTGTCAGTGCAGCATCACTGAGGGGAAGGAAGCATATGTAGACCCTACCAAGTGCGGCTGTCCCCTGGGACATGCAGGGATGAGAACAGAGGCCTAACCAACAGCCCCCTCTGGCTAAAAGCCCTGGGATCTGTCATGACTCCTCAAGAACCTTGGCAACTGCCTCAATGATCTGGACTACACCTTAAGACCGTGCCAGCACTGCAGTGTCAATCCATGGAAGATCCCAGAGCAACCAGACCCACTGAAGCAGGTTGGGAATCACTGGAAACCCTCAACCCAAAGACAAAGATCATGGTTCTTCCATGGAAGTCGGACAAGCCTCTGATGTGAACCCACCAGAGACATTTGTAACATTTTTGCTTTATGCATACTGATCTGCCCAGAAGTGATATATTCCCTTCTGGGATCAAATGCATTCTTGTTTTGGTAAAGTCTTACCGAGTGTTAGCCTATGTTTTGTGACCCACCCATGATCATCCTGTGACACATGGTTTGGAAGGAACCGTATGATAAATTAGTAGGAGTCAAATGATTAGTATGTCAAATAAATAGGATAATGTCAAGAAAATATACAATGGAAAATGTTACACCTAGGGTTATATAAAAAGTCCAATTCTTTTCAAAATAATGATAAATGTTCTTCTTATTGAGTTGTTTGTATAAAGTACTTGGAAAGTAGGATTCTTTGCAGACAATTGTGTTAAAATAATGCAGGAAAAGTTACAAAATGCCCTAAGCATAATAGAGCATTGCTTTAAAAGTATCCTTGACAAAAACACAGGCTATAGTATTTAGTTGGAGGAAAACAGAAGAAAGCTTAGAAACAGTATTAGAAAATCAACAAACCAAGGAAGTAAATAATTAGGTATCCTGTTGGATTGAAAATGTTTCTGGAATTAGCAAGTGAAATTACTGTATTGTAAAATGTAAACTTATAATTCATTTGATGAATGCCATATCAGGTTCAAATTGGTGTGTGGGTATAAGTAGCGTATGTATGTTGTGAAAAGGTACTATCAGAAGTGGAAGATGAGGGTAATTCAAAGTACAGTATTAAGGGTTTCAAGTGGGGACAATGAGGTCAACACCAAGTCGATCTTTTCAAGTATTATTGGGAGAAATCCTTATGCTAAACCTTAGATATTGGAGCAAATGTCCTTCATTAAGAGGTGAGCATACTGCACAAGAAAGTACATTAGAAAAATGGACAGCAAAAGGTGGAACTTTTAGACAGCACAACCTGGACAAAGCAAAACCATCCTGCTCACTGTCTCAGGGAGCACTCTTCTAGCGCCTGACATTCTTGTCTGCAGATTTGAAGACCGCACTGTTTTTTGGTAATATTGTGAGTCTGGGTTCGGTTCGGGATTTACTTGCACCACTGTGGGTGGAACATTTCCTATGGTATACCTTTGTTTTTTTTATTGCTTCTCGTCATATAGTTCTTCTCACACACAGAGGTACTGATTTTGTATTAGTGCAGGTTCGTCTCCCTTATGCCAGGGTGGGGCCTTGACAATTTCCTATGCAGTCCCACATGTTTTCTTGCCTCATCCCATCCGTTCAAGGTTATACTGCTGGGGTGCCCGTAATGAATGGAAGGTCTTGGCCGTCATTTGACTTGCTATGCCAGCTATTCTGCCTATTGCAGAGCAATGCCTGCATGGGGTTAACATCAAATTAGCCCTCTATAGACTTGACTAAAGTCAGGGGTTCCACAGCAATTCTCCAATGGGATAAACATCATTTTATTGTCAGCAATTTGATTCATCCCAGGATGCTACCTCAGCTGATTGTTGGTTGAACTTCTGGGAAGAATGAAATTGGGATGAATCAAATTGTTCTTCTTCCACTTCCGTTTCCTCTGCACACTAATATCTGAGTACCCGGTGGGCGGCACAATATGCCACCCTCCAGACAACCAAGGCACCCTGAGACTATTCGGGTGTTGATTGTGCACAGTATAAAAGTCTGGTAACATAACATATACCAAGAGTGCAAAATAGAGATACAAACTGGTTTCCATTACGGCAATTCCAGGGACCATTTACCTGTAAACAATTATCAGAAGAAATTACAAAAAAGGGAGATAATGGAGAAAGCATAACTAAAGCATATGTGAGAGAAAAAAGGAGAGGTCCTACAGAATTCTACTTCTGGATCAAAATGTTCTTGCAATGGGTCATGTAGCATTAGCATGGAGCCTTGCGATATTAATATTCCTTTATCTATCTAGTACGATATTTTGTTCTACTGGATGTAAAGCACATGTGCATGTTAAAATAAATGACAATAATGTACTTTTGTTTTTCACTTTTCTATTTGTTTTCCTCTGACAGATTACAACAGCAGTGACCTTAAAACATCATGTCGGAGGCATGAGCTTTATGTCAGCTTTCAAGAGTTGGGATGGCAGGTGAGCCAGAGTTCAATTGCAGCGACTAATGCATTTAGGAATCAAGTCAAAGATTAAAGTTCAACAAATGTAAGCATTAAGAGTCCCCACCTCCCTTCCAAGAATTGGCACAGGTGGAGACTTCCTTATACACAGATTGTCTTTGCTTCATGTTGCCCCCACAATCGGAGACCAATCGACTTTTGCCTTACTTGCCCAGATGTCTGACCTCTAACAAAATGATAAAACAGATTTCGCATTACACTTTCATGTCTATCAGAGGTATAAGACTTGGGCATTCTTGCTTTTGGACAAACTTAGGGCCTGATTCACATAAGCGTTTTATAATGGTGTAATTCCATAGGAAATCGCTCTGTGAATCGGGCCCTTAATCTTTCCTTGTTAGTGACCATGATCTGCATTTTCGGCACCAAAAAGGCTGATTGCTGTTGAGAAAGACAACTAGATAGTTAAAGGGTGTGCACTCGTTATAACACAAATGTTATGTGCAATGCACTTATAATGAAAAACATAATTAAAATGTATGTGGGGGTGGGTAAAGGGTTCATTCTTGTGAGGAAAGGGTTGAGGTGGGTCTTTAGATGTGGGAAACGGGGGTTTGGAGGGCACCGCCCCCCAAAAAAAGAAAAAAAAATCGTTATGATTTGTCGTTATAAAATTTTCGTTATATGTGCATTCGTTATAAAATTAGTCATTCATAAAGACATGTAACCGCTTAAAGAGGTCAATTTGGACAATCCCGACACCCATGATACATCAATGTAACATGTGGGTGCCAGAAAATACCTCTGTTGCTTATTTAACTTACTGGATTAATTGTTTGCTGCTGAAAAATCAGTGAAACTGCAGAACATGCGGGAGACCATGTTTACTCTACACACTTCTACTCCAGTGGGAGAAGAAACGAAGCAGGTATGATGGTGGAACACCCTTTAACAAATCCCGCCTGTCATGCAGGGTGGATATTCAGTTTGATAGACTTTGGAACAGATCTTCCCACCTGAGTCTAGAGGTGCGACCATCCTATCACTAGAGGTAAGATGTTTGTCATAGTTTCTTATATACATGGATGGTAATGCTGCCCATCCTGTATTAATACACATCAAAGGTATCCACTAGATGCATTAAATCAGACTCAAGCACAGGTATCCCCCACAATCATTGACATGTAGGCAGTGTTGAGGACGGTGTAGACTTGTGGGAGCGCTGTGACTTTTGGAAGAGCTTAGTGCAGCCTGCACCTCTGACATTCGACACAATTCTTCATTCATTCCACTCACCACCAACACTGTTCTTAGTTATGAATAATGCATACATTCCAAAATGACCTCTGTGCAGGAGCTCACCTTTTTAAACATTCCTCACCCCTGCCATCACAAGCCTCTCTTCTTCGATGTTTGGAGGCTCCGAAGACGTGTGGAGGTCTGTCTTGTGCCCCATGCACAATTAGAGAAATCTATCAGATGTCTCCTGCTGCCATTCACCACCTCATGTGTTTGTTTGACCTTCTCTCTTCCTCAGTAGCCTGCCTCTCCTCCTTACATGAATAGTCATGTCTAGAACAATGATGCCAATAGTTCAAGGTTTTGATTAGTGCTAATGTTCATAAAGCATTCTTTAGGGTCACAGCCAAATGTAATCCTTGTTTGATTCAGGATTAAAAGTAAAATAAGGGTTAGGTCTTCCAATTGAAAATGAATTGACACAAGGAGTAGCATTGTCAGTGACCACTGTATGTCTGAACAGAGGCAAGATAAGATTCTGCCTTCTCAATGTCAGGCCTCCAGGGGAGGTGACCAGAGGAAGCGCAGGCATTTCCATCCTGTTGAGGTTAACAGAAGAACACACAGGTCACACCAGTAGAGGACAACTTGGGAAGAAACTGGCTACTGTCACGTAGGACAGCAGGATGGCATGGCCATAGGGTTTTATTTTTTAGGGTTTATTAGGGAATATGTGCAATATGGACAAACTAAAGGTTACCATGCAGCTACCCCAAAAACATAAAGTCAAGATAATAACTTTAACTGTCCAGATGGTTTTCTCCCGGGGAATGTTACCCCCACATGGGCAGGTTGCCAGACCCCTCAGTCAGTGGTATCAACATTCCATGCCCTGGTGTTCCCAGGAGTTTGCAGCACCTTCCCTCTTCCAGCATTGCAGGCTCATGGTGTTCCCAAACCATCTTCTTCCCTTGGTCCATTTGTGTTTTTTGGGGGTCCCTTAATCCAGATAAATGTTGCTCCCAGTATTCTTCAGCATGGGGGTAATTGGTTGTGATTGACAGGAAGATATAGAGGGTGGTCCCCTCCAAGCAGCATTTCTGGAGCACAGTGTGTTTCCCCTTCCCCTCTCTAAGCTGACCATACTCTCCCTGCCAGGTCTTCTTCCTCCACCTGCCATCTAGGCCTGCACAAAGCCGATCTTACCCACCAGACACTCCTATTCTGGATTGCTAGGCCTTGGTCTCTTTCCCTTTCACTCTCTCGAACCTCCTTGCTACCTCCTTACTTCCTCTGTGTCACTCCCCTCTGCTGTTACCACAGCTTCAGCATCACTTACAAGCTCTAATTTCCACCCCTCACCCTTCCTCAGGAAGTCTTTCTCCTCCGCAAGGTCCTGCCCTCCTTCTGGTCTGAGCACCTCCACTAATCCGATCTCCTTATCTGTTGTTCTTGTATCCTCTGTGCACCTCTCCCCTCCATCACTTGTACTTGCCAACCTTTGGCTCCAGGTCTTATTCCCGCCTTGATTATCACCACATATTCCATCTTCGCTCCTGCTGTTATCACCTCTTTCCTCAAGCCTTCTTCAGTAAATTAGTTTGGCAGCAATTTCAGTGGCTGAGTAATGGATTCAAATAGAATGATCACCAAACTTGTAAGAAAGCCCATTGATGGTCACAGAATAAGCCATCCAACAAACTATGATTAATAATATCTGTTAACAACAACTTTAATAAGAACAACGCTATAGTCTCGGCAAAGGATACACAGAACACAGCAGCGCAGTTCACCCTTGCACCCAATGTGTGGAAAAGAAATGAAAAAGAGGGGTGGAATTAAAAGCAAGACAAAAAAGGCAAAGGCAAGATACGGAAATATTCAGGAAGTCTTGAAGTTGAGGCAGGCCGGGGGGAAGTAAGTGTAGTTCTCTAAGGGTGGTGGTGATCTGGTCGAATTTCTTCAAGCTTGTGGTGAGACAGGCAACAGAAGGTGGAGGGCTTTGGAGGGCAGGGGACAGATTGGCCGCTCGGAAATCTACAAATAGTGTTTCCATTATCCAGGTGCCAGAGGACCAGCAATTGAACAGCAGTTATGAAATCTGAGGTGGGCTTTGTGAAAGAACAGAAGAAGGACACAGACACTCTGAGGAAATGTTGACTATATGTTTACTAACAAAAAAGAAAGAAAGCCTACCTTTCCCTATCACTGTGGGATGTTCTCTACCTAAATTACTAACTAAGGTGCTCTTCAGTTGTGAACCAGTGTCCAAAAGAATACGTCTGCTGTATAAAAAAACGAACCTTATTCACCCTATCACTATTATAACTAAGTCCAGGAGAATGACTCCCTTCTCCCGGTGGCTGTGTGTTTGCACTAATGTTCTCTTATGTTAAAGTTCTAGTTATTATACAATCCATAAATAGTATCGTGTTATCCTCTTGAATAACTCTTGTAACTCCCTTAAGTTATTGGTAGTCTTTCTCTCCTTTTCTATGGTGTTTTTCCTTGCTCTTGTAGGTCTCCTTTTCCCTTTTTTAGAAGACTCTAAATGTTCTTGTATAAGATGTATCCTAGGAACCCCTCAGGTCTTTACTACACAGGAGTCTCCCTCTGTTATGTTCAGTTTCCCCTTTTCCCAGGGTAGTAATACTCCAATTCTACTCCTCTCACTCTCTGTGATCTCAGTGCTTCTTTTCATCACATTAACACAGTTGGAAGTTATTAGCTTGCTTTCCACTCTTTATTTATAGATACTGGGATAGTTTCTCTGAGGCTATAACGATTCCCTTTTGGCTTCCCGGCATTTCTGTTCTCCCTATTACATTCTGTGTTGTAGGTGAACATCTCCGATGCGGCGGTGCCTGCAGGTACTGCAAATCATCTTCTTCCTTCCGTTTAATTCTCGGTTTGCTTTCCGCAACGTCCGCTTTGTATACATTCCTGTGTCCTTCTCTGCTTTTCAATACCACTAGGGGTAATTGATTTGGGAATTGTTTCCTCCTTATGGTGGTTTTAGAGTCGTTAGGGGGCAGCCTGCCCACCACGATTCCTCCGTAGTCACACCACCACCAAGCTCTCCACTACAGCCTTCCTGGCTTTCTACTCCTCGCACCCGCTGGGCTTTCAGCGTTTCCTGCTTCGGTTCAGAGCTGTCATGAGCATGCAGACTCCTTGCTCCAAATCAGCTCCGCCTCGATAAGGAATTCTACGCACAGGCGCTTCCCCTGTCTGTCTCTGCCTTCCGCTCTCTCTCTGGCGTGTCATCCCTTTTCAACAAACTCAGCACAGCCCATTGGATACTAATTTAAAGGGACAGTTTCATCTTCTCCTTGGTAACGCTACACAATGACTTTTTATTCATTGCAGTCATGGAACTTATACTCCTTGGGCCCGATTTATGGAATATTTGCCCGGTTCAAAGTGAATTTGCACTGCTGACACAAACCTTGATTCATGGAACTGTGCAAAGTGTATTTTTGCCCTGCAAAGTCTGGGCAAAGTCAGCACATAGACATTTTTGCATTACAAAATGACTTTGCCCGAAACTTTGCACTGCAACAATACACTTTGCACGGTTCCATGAATCAGGGAAGTGCGAAAGTTCTTACTTGGCAATTTGAATATTCAAGGATAGTTCACTATCAGTGGTGAACCGGAGAGATGTAGCATGGGGTGAATCTATTGATTTCAATCCCATCAGCTAGTTTTGGTTTGGAGCAAATTTGTGATGGAGCTATTAAATAGAATGAACTTCGTCTATGTGGCGTTCAGTTTGGGGCAGGGACATAGCATCTAGGCCTGTATATGGTTGGTTGTGTTTTAGTAAGTGGATGCCATTGACACAGTTGACCTTTAGGTAATATTGAGTATTGCAAACTGGTGGATCTTGATGGGTTGGGGACGGGGCGTTCACCCAGTGGTTCAATCTAAAGTTTAACTATGATAGGCAATAGGATGGATCTTGGCAGATCCAGAGGGTATAGGAAAGCATTGACATCTGTTGATGCCCATTTGTTTGGGCTATTGTCTATCCTCAAGGTATGGAACAGTCCCTGATTAAGCAAATTGTGTTTTATCATGACTCAGAATGCCAGTCTGCTTGTAATATATGTATATTTGATTTTTTTTATTTTATTTTATTTATAAAGCGCAGAAAAGCAGGACCAGGGGCAACCGGGAACATACTCTTAAACATGTTACAATAAAACAGTAGTTACACAGTAAGTTACAGAATATACAGCATATATACATAAGCCGAGGGGTACCATTAACAGAATATAATACAAGTACAGAGCACACAGAGATGTATATACATGTCCTGTACCACACAGGGAGACTGGACTGAGTAAGGGTATCGTGGATCTTGGGAGAACAGCCATGTTTTAGCATTGTTCTTGAAGGAGTGGAACGATGGTTCAGTTCTAATAGGTGTGGGCAGAGTGTTCCAAAGTTTGGAAGCTAGGACAGGGAAACTCAACCCACCAGCTTTTTGGAGCTTACATCTCGGCACGATGAGGCTGTGAGTTTGGGCTGCTCTAGTGGGTCGAGTGGATGTGTGCACTGTGAAGCGAGCGGACAGGTAAGGTGGGGCGTCGTTGCTCAGACATTTGTGAGTCAGGGCTAGGGTTTTCAGGGCAATTCTTTGTTTTACCGGGAGCCAACGTAAGTCCGATCTGATGGAGGAGATATGGGAACGTCTCGGGATGTTTAAGGCTGCCCTTAAGGCATTGTTTTGTACAGTTTGCAATTTATTAAGATTAGACTGACTAGTCCCAAGGTAGAGAGCACTGCAGTAGTCAATTTTGGCCATGACAAGTGTTCTGGCGAGGGTGATGTAGTTGGTAGAGTTTAGGAAGGGTCTGCAGGCGGTGATAAGTTTGCAAGTATAAGCCGAAGCTGACCTAACTGCATTAGTTTGTCTGGTCAGGGAGAGCGTGGAGTCGAGATAGACGCCTAGAGCCTTGGTGTCTTTGGAGACTTTAATATCGTTGCCGTCAATAATGAAGGACTTGTAAGTTTGGTCTAATTTGTTGAGCCGATGATTTGATCCTAGAAGTAGGAGCTCGGTCTTATCATCGTTAAGGCAAAGTTTGTGATGTGCCATACAGGCCTGGATGACCAAGTAAACATCGTTAAGGGCTTTGGTGTCAGCTGTGTAGTCTCCCGTGATGGGGATGGGTATCTGGGTGTCATCCACGTAGTTGGTGTAGGAGACACCCAGATAGTCAAGCACATCGAAGAGGGGCTTGGTGAATATGTTATACAAAGTAGGGGATACACACGAGCCTTGAGGAACGCCACAATGAATGGGGGAGGGGTCCGCTGAGGCCATGTGTGAGAAGACCCAGATAGATCTGTTGCTCAGGAATGAATGGATCCAGGCTTGGCAGAGTCAGAGAAGTGGGCTGCAGATTTGAGATGCTGGCAGAGTATTTGGTGGTTGACCAAATCAAAAGCCGCGGAGAGGTCAAGGAGGAGGAGAAGAGCTAACTTCCCTTTGTCCTTTAGTGACTCCATCTGAGTTTTCAGGTCAATCAGAGCTGATTCCGTGCCATGTTTAGGGCGGAACCCTGATTGTCTTAAACCCAGAAGATTGTTTAGTTCGAGGTAATCCTGAATCTGCAGGTTGGCTGCACGGTCCAGGATCTTGAGCAGGAATGGGACTGTAGTGATTGGTCTGAAGCTAGTTGGGATATTAGGGTCAAGGAAGGGTTTTTTGAGGAGTGGGATAACCCATGCATCCTTTAGGTTGTCAGGGACAATACCGTCTTGAAAGAAGCATTTATGAATGCTGTGATGAACAAGGCTAACTCATGAGATGCTTCCTTGATAATAGGTGCTGGGCAAGGGTCACCTTGCCAATTGGATGGTTTTAAATTGTTTATGATGCCTTCTACTTCGAGAGTAGTGAGCGGGGAGAAGGAGAAAGGTTTATGAGAAGGGTTGGCTAGGTGTGTATTGAGTGTGAGTGTGGTCAGTGGTTGGTCAAGCTGTAGGGAATTCTGTTTGTCTCTGATTTTGGATTGGAGGGTGGCAATTTTACCCAAGAGTGCTGACTGAATGTTGGAGCACCAAGTGCTGTCTTTGGTACAAGAGTCAGGGGGGGCTGCTGGTGTCTCAAGTTCCTTAAGAATATTAAAGAGTTCCTTGGTGTTAGACTGGGCTGATATAATGCAGTTATTGTAAGAATCAGCTTCTTTATAGTTAAGGGTGGCTATCAGAAGACTGTGCTTGTGGGCGTCAGAGTGGTGATTTCTCCAGCAGTACGTTTCTCTTTACGTAACACTCTAAACTGGGGGGGTGAACCATGAGTTAAGGTGTGCTCGTTGTTTGGGTTTCCTCAGTTTGAGCGGGGCAATGGAGTTGATGGCTGCAAGCACTGACTGGTTGTACATGTCGGCCAGGGTGGTGGGGTCTGAGCAAGTGTCAGGAGCATTATTTAATGTGGGAAGGATGAGGGGGAGTAGTTTTTCAGTCGTAATGTTCTTTTTATTTCTGGTGAGGGTGGCTGGGGCGACCAGAGGCATGGGTGGTGAAGCTGCTTCGATACTGAAAGTGATGACGTGGTGGTCAGACCAGATGCACGGGGCATTGGATAGTACGCAAATATTGCAATTGGTGTCACTAAGCTAGTGAAGGGACCGCCCTTTAATGTGGGTAGGTTCCTGTATGTGGTGTAAGAAGCCTAAATCTGTTAAGGTATTAGCGAGGTCGAGGGCCGCAGGGTCATTGGGGTCTTGGTGTCCTAGATTAAGGTCACCAAGAATGATGGTTTGAGAGTTAGATTTTGCATTGTTGAGTACTAAGGTAGAGATGTCATCCACAAAGGAAGTGGGTGGACCAGGGGGTCTGTATATTAGGTGGATGGTGACCGTTTGGTTGGCTGAGAGTCCGCGTTTGACAGAGAGTAACTCTGCGGATTCCAACTTAGTGCTTGGGATGGTTCTAAGTCCTAATGAGTTTCTAAAGATGAATGCAATTCCTCCACCTCTCAAGGTGCGATCACATCTGATAATGGAGTAATCGGTGGGGATGGCCAGAGAAAGTGCCGGGCCAGATGCCGCGTGCAGCCAGGTCTCAGAGATGGCGATGAAGTCGAGTTCCTGAGTCTTGATAAGATCAGATATTTTATTACTGTCCTGATTTCAATGTTTAAATGTTCTTGGTCATCCGACCTATGAAGCGATGAAGCGCGTGTCAGTTGAGGCTTTTGCTGCCACCTTCTCGCCCCCTCCTCTCCCTTCGGCTGACTCCCACCCTGACACAGCCCTCTCCACTCTCCACTCTGCTATATCTGATACTCTTGATATCCTTGCCCCTGTCATGAGAATCCGCCTGAAGCCCAAAGCCAAATGCAACTCCTGGTATGACTCGAATCTCGTCACCCTTAAACGCAAGTGCAGGGTGGCAGAGAGGAAATGGCGTGCCTCATGTGCATCCTCTGACAAACTGGCCTGTCGCCTGCTCCAAAGGCAATACCGTCTCTCCGTTCTCTCCAAGAAGAGAGCCCTCATCCAAGCCTGCATCTCTGCGGCATCTAACAACTCGGCCGAACTCTTTAAAATCTGCAAGGAACTGGCCAAGCCTACTGCAGTCTCTACCTCTCCTGTCCCCTCCCAGGCCCTCTGCACAGCACTGGCCTCTCACTTCATTTCAAAAACTCAGGACATCCTTTCCTCACTCTCCTCCTATCACCTCCCCCCTCTATTCCCTGCTCTCCCTCTGGCCCTTCTGCAGCCACCCCTCCTCTCCCCTTCTCTGCCTTTCCCCTTTTTTCTGCTGACGAGGTTTCGAGACAAGTCCGATCTATGAAAGTCTTGTCAAAACAGGTCCACCCCTGTTCCTCCAAAACTATCAAAGACCACATCGACTCCTTGGCCCCTGCCCTTGCTGACTTCTGCAACCACTCTTTCGCCTCTAGAGTCTTCCCATCCCCTCTCAAGCACTCCCTTGTGCACCCCCTTCTTAAGGAGCCCTTTTCCGACCCCTCCTGCCCAGCTAACTACTGCCCAATCTCTATCAGTCCCTTCCTGGGCAAGTTCCTGGAGAAACTGGCCATCTCCCAGCTTAATCTCCATGCTGAATCTGTTGGCAGTCTTCATGACCATCAATCTGGCTTCAGAGCTGCCAGAAGCACGGAAACTGCTCTCCTGAACATCCGTGAGGACCTGCTCTTGAACCTTGATTCTAACATTCCTTGTGTTCTCATTTTGCTTGATCTCTCTTCTGCCTTTGATACTGTCAACCATACCATCCTGCTCAACCGTCTCCGTGATAACCTGGGTATCACTGGTCAGGCTCTGGCGTGGCTGACCTCTTTCCTCTCCAATCGACCCTCCCAGGTCCAACTGGGGTCTTTCCTTTCTGACATCTTTTTCTCTACCTGTGGTGTCCCCCAGGGTTCTAACCTCTCCCCCTGGCTCTTCAACCAGTATCTGGCACTTCTCACCCACCGCATCGCCGCTCTCTGCCCCTACTTTCAGTGCTATTCGGATGATACCCAGCTCATTTTCAGGCTACCCTCGGCCTCCTCTTCTCCTTCCCTCATCTCTGATTGTCTTTCTGCTATTCAGGACTAGTGTGCCGCCAATGACCTCTGCCTTAATGCCAGTAAGACTGAGATTCTATTCATCGGCACACCCACTCCCTCCTTCCCTGCAGCTCTCTGGCCGGCCTCTCTTGGCCCTCTTCCTGCTCCTACCTCTGAGTCATCTTCGACTCCACACTCTCCTTCTCTCCTCACATATCTGACGTCTCTACGAAGTCACACTACCAGCTACACCTCCTCAGAGGTATCCTTCCTTTCCTCTCCTTCCCCCAGAAGCTCACTGTCTCTACAGCCCTGGTTCTCTCGAAGCTGGACTACTGTAACAGTCTCTATCTAAATCTGCCTGCCTCTACTCTCCGCCCTTTGCAACTCATCCAGAACAGGACTGCGAGACTTGTCCTTGGCCTCAAGCCCAGGGACCGTATCTCTCCAGGACTGAAATCACTACACTGGCTCCCAGGAACTGCGAGGATCAAGTTCAAAACCCTCTGCATTGTCCACGAGGCCTTCTGGGGCCTTGGGCCAAAATACCTTCAACTCTCTCTTCCTAAATATCTTCCTTCTCGAGCTCTTCGCTCATCTGCCTCCAACTCCCTCAGGGTCAGCCGCTTCTCCAAACAACGAGTTGGTGGCAGATCTCTCTCTGCTGCAGGGGCCTCCCTCTGGAACAGCCTTCCTGCCTCCCTGAAACTTGAGGAGAACCATCTCCGGTTCCGGAAGCACCTCAAAACCTTCCTCTTCGCCTCCACTTTCTCTCCCCCTCTCCCCTGCTAAAGTTACTGAAACTGCACTGAATCTGCAACTGGGCCACTCGCCGTTCTCGGTCCTTGGCCCAGCCACTCTCCCCTGCACTGCCTCCCTGGCACCCCCTGCACTACGGGACTGTGTCTGTATCCCACTGCCCCCCCTTCCCAGCACTTATCTGCACTTACTCGCACTGCCACTAGTTGGCCCTTGTTATTTCCTGTATGCTATTGACCCTGTAATGCACTTTCCCCTCTCCCTTTCCCCTCTACCCTTGCACTTGCGCAATATGAATGACACCTGGCCTAGTAGGATCGTTGTCTGTCTCCCTTTGTTTCCCCCCCTTGCCTCGTCGCGCCTTGAAACACTTGTGTATAGGCGCGTTACAAATGCCATATCATATCATATCATAAATATGTCTTTGATGCAAAGTGATTTATGCTTCTGGCATTTAAACGGTTGTGATTTGCAAAACATTTATAATGAATCTTTCAAAAAATAACAATGCGATGCTGTGTGCAAGTAGCAGTTTTTAGAATGAATTAATATGAAAAAAGGAGTATTTCATGAAATGCTGGATCCGGTGTTTGCGGGTGGCTTAGCTCTTCATAGCAGAAGTATGCTTCTCCCCTCATTGCTTTATTTTACTAATTTTGCTAATATTTTTGCACAGGTCAGTGGGTGGATTTTTAAAATCTTTTCCCCCCACGTATGCAGGTATTTTTCGCGACCTGGAGGCTTTTCGTTGCATAGAACTTTTATATACGATGTTCCACCTGGAATTTCACAGTGTAACTTTTCAACATATATATTTTAACCAGGTGCACACAGCTTCAAATGTTTAATGGAAGGACAGTAACCAGGGCATTATGTTAAACAGGTATTTACATTATTTTGAGTTTCTTGATGCATGACATCAAGGCAACACTGATCCATGCTTCAGAAAAAGCTATTCTTATGTTCTGGGGAATTTTCCTGGCCAGCTCGGGCTGTAGACACTTTAATAGGTGAATCTGGGGTTAGCAACCATCACTGCCCTCCTCTGGAAACAAGAGGTCGGTGGATGTATCAATATTGTGCTTGGCAAAGCATATTTCATTACTTATCAGCACAGGATGCATGCATCCCTGCGTGTGTGCTCTGGTGTAGAGGACACGTTGCTCTTGTCATCACACCTTTTAGCGGGGTCACACACTGGCAGGAATTTGGCACATTAACCCTACTTGCTCTTCCACCATCTGTGCACTCTTCTCTTCCGATGATGGCTGATCTTTCGGGAACGCCATTCTAGTGCCAAAGCCGCCACTGATAAACGTCATGACTTTGGTTGCAGGATTAATTCCATGTCTCTTTACTAACATAAGCCAATAATTATGATAACCGTCCGGCCAACAATCGATTGACAGCAATTGATGCAATAGCAGAAAACTATGCTACAGGTTGCCAAGCTTACAATGAAATGTTTCATTTAAATTGGTTGATTCAAAGTGTATAATCTGAGTTAATTTACCATAATGACAGATTCAACAATTACAATTAGTCCATTATTGAAATTGTTCAATTTTAGCGTCATCAAATCTAAACTTGACTGTAGAGGACAGTTGTGCAGGAAACAAGGTCTGCGTTCTGTGCCTTTTGGTGAGACATTGGTGAGAGCTGACCCCATACACAGTTGACAGAAATGCAACTAAACTTATCAAATAATTCCTCACAAGTCAAAACCTGGTTGAATCTATGCGCAACTAATATCTTCTGAAACATTTTAAATGCTGATAGTACTCAGTTTAAACCATGTCTGTTTGAAATAAGTCCTTGTTTTCTTCCTTTAGTTTAGCACCTAGCAGCTCCATGGTTGGGATGCACTGCCAGGGACCATTAGTTTAAAGTATGTTTCCTTAAAGACAACAAACAAGTTTACAGCTTAAAATATTTAACCTCATCAGTGTTCCCAATGTTCCTTTTAATGGCACATGTGCGATAGTTCTCAACGTTTTTGGGTTTGAGGTGAACCTTGCATCTGCCACAGATACTTAATCATCCTTTTACTTGAGCTGTTCGCCAATGGTTATTGGATATTTAGTTATCAGCTGGCATCTGGCCTTTTGTGATAGGAAATGGCAGTCACACGTTACAATCATATTTCTAGGTCTGGCTTGTTATAATTACTGACAACTTGGAATGATTACACACTGGAGATGTCCAGACACGATTTTTTTAATTTGTGAAACACACCTGTCATTCTTTTCTAGTATTTAACAGTTTTTCTGGTCGCTTCTTGACACTTAGCTAATAGAATCTACGAAGTTATTGTTATGAGGCTTTCACAACACAAACTCAATATAACATAATGGTAGTACATCTATAGACGTGACACATCTGTTTTTATAACTAGTCTGTGAAGATTAAGGTGACACAACAAAGGTCATTGATTGAGTAACAGGCCTGTATGCCACCTTTGCCTAACTCATTTAGAATCCCCACTATAAGCATTCCAATGCCTCCTTTAAATTGAAACAAAACAAATGTTTCAGTTTGATTATAGATTTGCTTTCTGTAAACGCTTTGAGCTGGTCTGCTAATGCAGGGACACACACACAGATTTCTTAACATTCTGAGCAATAGTTTGACTCTGTGTGAAGCCTTTCAATCTAATGTAAAACATGGTACAACTACTTTAATCAATAGTTTATACATATACACAAATGGCATTAGCTGTTTTTTCTCGGGACGATAGCTCAGGGGCAACGTGTCCTGGCCTTGGAAAAAAGACGACCCAGAGCAACACAGGGATTGATCCCCTGGTCCGCACTTAGAAACCTCTGGGTGTTAAGCGCATTATAAATAACCAATTTAAATAAATAAAAATATCATAGCAATTTCATCATGTGTAGAAAAGTGAAAATTGCAACAGTAGCTGTTTAAATGGGCTAGATCTTTTTTACACTTCGGTACAGCATTTTCTATTGATAAACGTGGCACATGAATTTCGTTCTTTAGGTGAAACCATGTGGGTAAATATTATTTGCACCTGGGGAAAGGCGCTGAGCCAATCAGGTGGCTGGAACAACTGGAGAGAATATGCATTATTCGCCCCACTGTTCCGGCCACCCGAGGCCCTCCCCCAGGTGGTGCCATCTTTTTTTTTTGTTGGACATGTACAACAGGGAGGCTTTCTGCTCAGGCCTACATTGGCTCAGGCTGGCGGGCCGTTACTAGCCATGGCCGCCTCTCACAGCAGAGCTGAAAGCCATATTGTTGTACAGAAAATGGTTCTTACCTCCTGTTATAAATAGAAGGTAATATATTAATTTGGGAAACACCCTACACCTCAAATAATCAAAACATCATCTCAGCCCTTCGAACATTCCACTGGCTCCCAATTGAATGGAGGATTTCCCTCAAAAGTCTACGCATTGCCTGCTGTGCCTTCCATGGCAGCGCCCTCCTGTGCCTTCCATGGCAGGGCGCTGAATCCACCAAAAGGAAATTGATTCACTACCAACCATCAAACATGCTTTGATCCAGCAATGTGCTCCCAGTAACAGTGCCAAGCTACCTATAACTGGAGATGCCACAGAGAATATTCTGTAATAAAGTGACATCCTTAGAGTCTTTGTAGGTTCCTTCATGTTTATTACATCTTCTTAAGTTACAGCTTGATCGTTAAGTTACATAGAACATGACACTGGCACCCATCACCCATGTAGGGGCTCTCTAACTGCCCGGGTTTGGAAACCTCACCACAAACATTCTCTCATCCACACCATAACATCCCATATGACATCACAGGCTTCTGCATACAATTACAAGCACATCACAACACAGAGAATATTCCTTTTCCTTCCTCTCACTCAAATTTCGGAATTCAGTGGCCAGACATCTGAGGATGGGGGAGAACTGCCTGGTCCACAGAAAATAGCCTGGCAACAAATACTGGCTTGAGATGATCATCAACCATCTCATACCAAAAACAGTAGCATTGATTAGAGAGAAATCTGTCCATATAAAATTATATGAACATGCCAAGAATCTATACACAACTCATTAGACAAACACTATGGGAGATTGGACTCTATCAGGGTTGGTCTCCCCTTGACCTCTGAAAACAATAGGACTGTCATTCCAACAAACATGATGTGGGCAAGCACATAATTCCCCAGCCAAGAAATACAGAAGATTGGACACATTTGGGCTGTCCCCCCCCCCTTATCGGAACATCAAGATCCATCATAAATTGATACGATGATCCAGATGACCCAACACTCCAACAGCAAAGAACTAACGATCCTGAACCAAAGGCCTCCTCCCACCTAATTACCTGTCCACTGAATCATATCTTCATTTCTCTCCACCTTAAACTCGCACAAGGTGGCCTCCTTCTACCAGCATGCCACACTAACTGAGCAACTCCACAGCTCATTCGTTTAGTAGTATCACACCCCCATGCCAGCGGCTAGCAGCAGTGACTCCGACATATCAAACTGGGGCTCTCCCTTCTTCATTGTGAAATACACTCTCAAGGATCTCTTGGTCAGCACTCACCTAGAGTCACCCCAACACTTCGAAATCAGTTACTTCTGGCATGTAAGCATCAACACCACAGGATTTCCATCTGCTTCCCCCTCTTTTCCACCCATAATAATAATAATAATAATAATAATAATAATAATAATAATAATAATAATAATAATAATAATAAACTATCATCTTTATAGTGCTTTCACCAAATCACCTTAACATAGAACATTTTGCTATGCAGTTATTTTTACCCAACCAAAATTGGTACTGTTGAGCTGTCTTACTAACCATCCCTTCCCTGTTTTCTTGCATGGCCATGCGGAGCAATGCCACCAAAATGGGTGAAGAGTGCTCTTTGAGACCACCTCATCTTCTCTTCTAGGAAGGCAGCTTTTCTTCACCTCCCTGGTGGACGTCTTGGGATGGACTTCTTCCTCCACTTTTCGTCTTTGTTGAGTCTTTCAGCCACTGGAATTCCTCTCTTCGGAGAAGTCTTGGGACACCCCCTGCTTCTCAGGACTTTGTACTCCCTGCTCATTACGCCCCTTGAATGATCAGTTTCTCGCTGGATCACCTATAAGCCTGCTACCCAGTTACATGGGTGGTTTATGTCTACTCAATCTAAAGAGTTTCTGGACACGTCCCTATTTCTTTCTTTGTTTCTCTCCCTTGCTGACCTATTCCTCCCTCATTATTTCTCTCTATGTCTGCTGCCCACCCACCATCTTTTAACAATGAACCTGACTGCTGGTCTGTACCAGAATTTATCCTTGGATCAAAAACGTCCACTTAGGCTTTGCTTTTGAGCTGTTTCTACTCCATCTACATATTAAGCAAGAATCATTTTATAATGTCATCACTAGCTGTCGACCATCCACCAGTTGAGGTCTGAAACTGCTTCAGTGGCTTGCACCCATGGTGAAGGGTGGTGTCTGGGGCAGTTTTGATTGATTAAGCCTGTTAGGCCCTGTAAATTGGCAATGCAGGAAGTCCTGTGGCAGCTGGAAAAGAATGTATAGCAGAGCACTGTCTTTGGGAACAGGCATTTGATTTAAGGTAGATAGGAAAGACAAGATGGTGGATAGAAGGAATAGCTTTCTGTTTGGAGGCTGGGACAACTAAGGGAAGTAGGGGGAGGGCTTTTGTCATTAGTGTGGTGCTCATAAATAATTCCTTCTTAGAAAAACGGCTGGCATGAAACACAAAAACGGGCTTTGTGGGAGAAATGGAAATAAAGCTTCAGCCTCACTGCCATTTCAATGGTATATATGCCTCTGCCCAGGAGCGGAAGGATCAGAGTCAAATCTACTCCACCAACATAATACCACGTGATCTGCTGTTGAAGGGTGAACATGGCAGGGGAGGAAGGGAATAAATGGGGCACGGTTATCAGTGATCTCACACCATTCCCAAGGAAATCCTTTGCAGGGATGGTGGGGATCAATGCCTTCTTACCTACAGAGGGGAGTAACCTGACATTTCCGGGCGTGGTTTATAGTGAAAAGGTCGAAAAAAAGTCGAATGTCAAATCTCGAAAAAAAAATCTCGAAAAAAAATCACTTTTTTTTAATGACGTTTTTTATTCGAAATGGGGGGGTTCCCCCAAACCCCCCTTTTTTTTGTTTTTTTTTGTTTTACCCATTTCTTTTATTCCCGGACCCCAAAATAAATATATAATTAAAAAGAGGGAATTCGACTTTTTTTTCGAGATTTATTTTTCGAGATAATTGTCATTCGATTTTTTTTTTCGAGATTTTGACTGACCACCATTGCTTATACATGCATCGACGTCTCTCTGGTCTGGGTTGATGGAACTCCACAGTGTTTCCCTGCTTTTAGCTTTATGCGGGTTTTTTCTTGACATGTCCGATCTGCTTCATGGACAAATTGGAATGTTTATTTATATAATTATTTTTGATTGGCTGTGTTCAGTGGTCTCTTTCATGTGTTGTCTTTATATTTTGATTGGTCATTACTAAATTGCTTCATTGTAAACAGGCTTTTTATGTTAGTCTAGTGTACTTCTCTTCCAATTGTATTATTGAATGCTCTTGTGTAACTTTGTGAAAGGTTTACTTACAAACCAAACACAATAAAAATACCATTTTTAGAAAGTATGTTGCTAACTCCCCCAGGCTGTTTTATTTAGAACCTGTGCTGTGGGCCCATGGTGGTTCCAATTTCTGAAAGTATCTATAATTTCAGCTCCTCACATCTTGCACTGGGCCTTGTGGCTCCTCACTCAGTATTGTATGTCTCTGTTGCTGGTACATGGAGTGTCAATCATCCTTCTGGTCAGTGATTCATGTATGGAGTTGTTTGCTAGAGCTGAGTCCAGGCACTTATTTCTGAGCCCTGGCACGTATTGCTTCAGACTCAGTTCGATTAAGATGTGACGTTGGGCAACTTTATTATTTTAACTGTGAGTCGGTCGTAGTCACACAATATGCAACAACAGTGTGCACTTGTCCGAGTTTCAGCATCATGGGCTGACTCATTGTTATTCATGAACCTGGTAACTCAGGGGGGCTGTGCAGTGCTGAGTGTCCATTTTAATTTATAGCAGTTACAATGCTGGTCAGTCCTGCTAGCCATGCTCGCATAATGCTCCATTCGGCATGCATGATATAGGTGCAGCTCTGTTTAAGCAGCCAGCAGCACTGCCAAAGCAGGCTGGGCTGACAAAAACAGGATAGCCACCAGCCAGCAGCACCAACACAGGGTGAAGGTCAGGGAAAGGGTTGCTGCCAAAGAGGAGTGTCTGCCCTGAGTGCCAACCTATACAAGAAGATCTTGGTGCAATGTTTGACAGGCAGGTTCATTCAGGGGTGGACTGGGAGCCAAAAGAGGCCCTGGAGGAACATTTCAAAAGTGGCCACATATTACACATTTTCAGCAAGCCCAAACCTTTTCCTTTAGGAAACATTGGAAATAGCACAGAAAAGAGGCCCAGGATGCAGAGGCCTACTGGGAAATGTCCAGTGTTCCCTATAGGCCAGTCCACCCCTGGGTTCATTAGTTCAGAAACGATTTTGCCTGCTTTTGTCCATAGATTTGAAATAGGAGCAAAGTATGTTTGCTCTTTTTTTGATGGTCAGAATGGTCTACTTGCCTCCTACAGAATCAGAGCAAATTGCTGATTAAGATAATGGCCCTCATTACAATACTGGCGCTAAACCATGGCGCTATTAGCACCATGGTTGGTGCCAGGTATCGTAACGAGTCCGCCAATGTTCAATGGGGAATTACCGCCCCATTCCAAGGTTGGCCGGGGCGGTAATTCTCCATTGAACATTGGCCCTTCCCCATTCCCATTTTTGCCCCATAGTGCTCAATGGGACTGGAGAAGGCGCTAAGTACGTACCGCAAATTGCCGTACCGTACTTAGCACCAAGGTCCCTTTGAGGGTCCCTACTTTAACGGCTGGTCTAGACCAGCCGTTCAGGTCGGGTCCCGCAAAGGGACCTCGTAATAAGGCGCTAATGGGTTAACGGCGCTGCAGCCTTTTACGGCGCCGTTAACCCATTAGCGCCAGGGTCGTAATGAGGCACAATGTGTTTAAATATGCACTTAAATATGTATCTAATTTCAAAACACATCTAACATATGTTATTTTATGTTATGGTGATTGGTATCTGTAAATTGCACATCTGCCACAGTCACTGCATCCATCATCCACAATGAGCCAGTGAGAGTTGTAGCTTTAATTCTAAGTATGTTGACACTGTGGGGGGCAGCCATCAGCGATATGATATGATATGGCATTTATAACGCGCCTATACACAAGTGTTTCAAGGCGCGACGAGGCAAGGGGGGGGAAAGTGGGACAGACAACAATCCTACTAGGCCAGGTGTCATTCAGATCGCGCAAGTGCATGGGAAGGGCGGAAAGGAAAAGTGCGTGCTGGAAGGGAGAGGGAAAAGTGCAGTACATGGGAAAGTGGAATAAATAAGATAAATAACGGCCAGCTGGTGCCAAGTGCAAGGAAGTGCAGGCATAAGTGCTGGTAGGGGGGACTGAAAGGGTATAGAAAACAGTCCCCCGGTGCAGGGGTTCCAGAGGGGCAGTCCAGGTGGGCCTGGGCCAGAGAACAGAAAGGGTGGCCAGGTAACCAGTGCAGTTTCAGTAGGGAGTTCAGCAGGGGAGAGGGGGAGAGAAAGCAGAAGGAAAGAGGAAGGTTTTGAGGTGCTTCCGGAACCTGAGATGGTTCTCCTCGAGTTTCAAGGAGGCAGGAAGTCTGTTCCAGAGAAAGGCCCCTGCCGAAGAGAGTGATCTGCCACCAACTCGTTGCTTGAAGAAGCGACTGACCCTGAGGGAGTTGGAGGCAGATGAGCGAAGAGCTCGAGAAGGAAGATATTTA
Organism: Ambystoma mexicanum; assembly: GCF_040938575.1. Classification (NCBI taxonomy): domain Eukaryota; kingdom Metazoa; phylum Chordata; class Amphibia; order Caudata; family Ambystomatidae; genus Ambystoma; species Ambystoma mexicanum. Next base: position 1,017,648,639 of record NC_090930.1, on the reverse strand, counting down.
GGAAGAGAGAGTTGAAGGTATTGCGGCCCCAGACACCAGAAGGCCTTGTGTACATGCAATGGCAACAGTAGGAGGATTGCTGCCTGCCCCAATGTGTCACAGGTGTGCTAGAAAGGATTTGGGTACTGGGACTTATTCCTTTTTACAAATTAAGCACTTCTTCTGGTAACTAAACACATCTCTTCGGGTGCAATGGTTTCCCTGAAATAGACGGGTACACCCTGCATTTTTGTGGTATGGTGTAGACCTCAGGAAGATACAATAGATTATTGACCCCCTGATATCAGCACCTGCTTTTTAAGTCTTTTGGCTGAATCCTAACCAACTAACTGGCCCTACCACTTTATAAAACACCCAACTAAAAGAGAAAAGGCAGGCTTGCACAACAGCCTCGGTATGAGCTTCTGCCTGGCCCAGCTTGTGACTGACTTGTTCTCATTCTCAAAGTTCCTTTATAACACAATGTATATTCTTCACAATCTTTGTATCGTGTTCTTTAGATAAAATTATAATCATCTTCTGTATGGGTTTCACTCTGCCCTTGATAAAGAAAAACAGTCTCTGATTTTTAAATGTCCCAATCCGTCCAGGATTACTTGAACAAAACACTTCTTTCTTTCTCACCTTTGTGGCGTTGGGACTTCCCAAAGTCCTGTGGCTCTGTCGTAAACATCTTAGTTCACAAGTACACAGCTTTCTCTTAGGATGTCTGCCCACTTGGGTAATACAGCTCCCTATTGTTTCCTGCACTTTCTTTGTATCCATGCTGCAGAGCAATCACCTTTCCTTCTTTCTTTTTTTTTCTTTCTTTCCTTCTTTCTTTCTTTCTTTCTTTTTTCTTTCTTTTTCTTTTCTTTCTTTCTTCCTCTCGCTCTCGCCCTCTCTCTCTCTCAGTGCAAGACTTGTGTCTGTCCTTCTTTGATAACCTTGTTGGCTATTCCAGTCTCGATATCAATGTTCGTACCTCTTTCTCTTTGGTTCAGTGGGGCTGTGTGCCCATTAGCTTCTCTTAACCTTGTGTGCCTTTCACAGCTATTGCAGCCATGAATTACAATGTTCGTACTTTTTTCACTCAGGTTTAGTGAGGCTGTGTGCCTGTTACACTCACTTGAGTTCTCGTGTCTTTCGCGGAATTTCCAACTTTGAATTACAGTGTTCGTATTTCGTTCACTCAGGTTTATTGGGGATGTGTGCCTGTTACCTTCTCTTTAGTTCTTGTTCCTGAGCCGGTTTCGGTATTCGTGGAAATGAGCAGTCTTACGCCTTGCTTGCCTGCACATGTTGGCAACATCTGCCTCCTTGTCGGTACCTCTCTCGTCAGGAAAGGCACTTGGCGAGTGCAGCCCAGGATCTCGGGCTCCATTCCTCTCTCGGGTCTCTGTGTTGTTTGCTGGGTGCCAGGCCCACCACTGCCCCTCAGTGGTCACGCCACCTTAGAAGACAGTTCTCTTCCCATCGTCTCTTTCTCCTTGACCAGAGCCTCCTCCGCAATCAAGGTACCTGCTGTCCAGTCTCCAGCTAGCGGATCTTGGTTCCCTCATGCCACTGCTAACTCTGTGGCTCGATGTTGCTCTGCCCCTCCAGGATGTCAATGCTACAGAGGCTCGCCTCTGTGTAGCACTTGCTTTCTTCCCTCCATAGGAGTCTCTCACCTTATATACGTCATTGGAACACAAGGGATTGTGTCTGTCTTTCCTTAACCATGGTATTTAGGCTTATCTATATAATGGGTTTGGCTTAAAAGGTAACTATTACCTTGGTTTATTAGGATAGAACATAGAAAAAAGTTGTGGACTGGCGGTTGTAGCTAGGCTTATCCTGAGAGACTGTGCCACCTGCTGTTTGGCTGATGCTGATAACGTGTATTCTTATATCTAGTTTGATTTAGTACAGTATGATTCTTCTGCAATGTGCCCACACCACCTTTTTCTTCGTTTTTTCTGAATCTTTGACATGTGTAAGCCCTGATGATGCTGCTTTGATCAGAGACACGCTCTCTTAAATTCTCCTTAATCTCCCAAATCTCCCGTTGCTGGCATCACATTTCTGGTGGCTCCACTTGGTCGGCAGAATCCACAGGCATAGGCAGCCTACTCTGGGTAGCCAGAGCCCTATTCACTCCACTGGGATGAGACCATGACTGGCCTTCCAGGTGGGTGCTTGGGGGCCAATCTTTTGAATCTATGTGATCTCTGCACCGCCCATAACTGCGCTGATGAAAATGTTTACGCCAATTACGGCGCAGTGCTATGATCAAATAGATCACTATGCCTGCATCCCCGACCCGCATTCCCCTTCCCGTCCCCTACACCACCCCACCCCACTTACCTGTGTACTGCCTACACTCGCAACAGTTGACTGATTACAAGTGTATTTACCACATTTACCGGGTGACGTACATTTTGCTTTTCACCGCCAACCAATTTTCCTTCTCGCGCTGCCCTATCCTGTCTGTATTTAGCTCATTCTCTTCAGGTTCCCCACTGAGCTGTATCTTAACTCAAATGTAAAATTGATGACGTGAAGCGCTAAAACCATTGGCCGCTGCCTCAGAGAAGGAATAATGACGAGCTATTTAGTAACTCCTGGTTATTTTTTTGGTTTGTGAGATGGGGAGATAAACTAAATAATAACCATGAGTGCATTTGCGACTTTTGATGACAACAGGCAGCGCAAGTTCACAAGGATCCTGCAGCTCATAGTGAGATTCTGTCAGCCTGATTCACAATGCGTTGCACGGGAGCAAATCAGGAGAGCCCCTGATCATCCCAGCTTTGCTCCTAGTGAATTTTACCCAATCAACAATGCCTGTACCTAGAGCAAATCCTGAGCTGCCTGGAGCATTCTGAGATGCCCTGCGGCATATTTTTGGGAGTCTGGTTTGTGCGTGTGCATCTCACAGATGCACCAGGCAGCTCCTGATTCGTGCCAGTGTCAGACTTTGTGAATAAGGTATAATGTAGCCGCAGCAAATGGATTGGTTCAGGGCATCTTTACCCCAAGTGCCAATCAATGTTGACAGATTCATTGTGATTCTGACCGGCTCCGTGCCACAGAGCCATTCATAAGATTGATCAGGCTAATTCTGGTTATTGCGTTTCCTTTGTTATCACGATGGGCGGTCGGTCAGAAGTGATGGGAGGCAGGCACTAGGACTGATAAAGGAAGGCCATGGCTGCAGAAGCCAGCAGTAGATCAGATGCCTGGGACGCCTATTCCATGGCTTATTGTCTGGCTGAAGGGGGCGCACATGGTTTTGGGCTGCAGTGCCATGTGCCTTAAAGCTGGTAAAGCACCACTTGAAACTTCTGGACCCTGGTTCCTCTCCGCATTGGGCAAAGGAGGTGGGAGTCGCTGTCCATGCTCCAATCACATGGGATAGTGGGGTTACAGTCTTAAAGGACGATGTTACCCACAAGGCAAAATAAAATGGATCTTAAATCCGTGTGACCTTTTTTCAAGTTTTAGAAATATAGCATTTTGAATCTAAACTAGAATGAACTCTGGCCTGTTACATGTCAGGACAATGGTTTGCCTTACTTTACCAGATTACATTATAGAATAAAATATGCTAGCTAGACATCTGTGTGCTATAGCATGGTGCCCTTAGTGCCAAATGAGCTACCCAAATTCTGCATGTGCACATTTGAAGCACACAATACATGTTTGTCTAAAGTGGCCAATTCACATTTTAGCTGCTGCTATGTCGGTAGACAGTGCTCCGGAGAAGTATATATCTTTTTATTTATTTATTTATTATTGCATATATAGTTATATAAAACTTTTACACAAAATTTTACTAAGCAAAATATCTTCATCTTCATCATACATGTTAGACTATTAAACTAAAATTGCCAAACTCACATAAAATCACCCTGTTACTTGACATAGTTGGTTACATTTTAGTGTATACCTCTTATTTGAATGGCAGTGATTATGGTTCATACCCATAGAGCCTGAAACCAGCTCTGGCGTAACCACTACCATTATCTTTCAAACAATAGAGCATATGCGGAAAGTGTGTCTGATTATCAGCACATGCTTTTCTGCCGAGAAACCACCTTCACCATGCATAACAAAACCAGAAGAAATGCTGAGGACAATACATCTTGCAGATGGCATTTACTCACAGGTGATAAATTAGGGAAAAAGTATTGCAAAACTTTGCAGGTGATAGCTCAGTGGCGTAGGTGCTTGCTGTTGAGGTTTGCATTTACCTGTATTTCACATATTGGAATATGAGCAGAAAATCTCTGCCTTTCATTCTGCCGGGGTCATTAAATTGGATTGGGCAAATAACTGTTATTTTCAGTGCTGCAAGCAAATGTTAGTGATATATCAAAATGATTTCTGATTAACATCATGTGCTGCTCTGTATGTAAGACAGCATTCGTATTAATTAACATTGTGGGTGTTTAGCAGACAGTGAAATCCATGTGCTGTTTACTTAGGCCCCATCCATGGAATTGCTTTCCCGGCTCAAAGCGATTTGTCACTGCCGACACATACCCTGTTTCATGGAACTGTGCAAAGTGTATTTTTGCAGTGCAAAGTCAGTGCAAAGTTCACTTTGCGCTGCAAAAATACACTTTACACAGTTCCATGAATCAGGGGTTTGTGTCGGCAGTGCATAGTCACTTTCAGCAGTGCAAAGTCACTTTGAACCGGGCAAACAATTCCATGAATCGGGCCCCTACTTGTTACTGTTATCCTTTGCTTTGTTGCATTGCCTTTAATAATATGTCTCCAATTTCTGATTGTTAAGCAAATGTAAATTATGCATCAGACTATGTACAAAGTAACTCATTTTCCAGTTATTGTTTTTTTATTTTTATTTGCAAACAACATAGGACTGGATCATCGCCCCAAAAGGGTATGCTGCAAATTACTGCGACGGAGAATGCTCCTTCCCGCTCAATGCCCACATGAACGCCACCAACCATGCAATTGTGCAAACACTGGTGAGTGCGCTGATTGTGTCGCAGTGATTTTTGTTTTGGTGACAGACTGTGTGCTGCCTGAAACAGTCACACCATACATAGTAGGTGTTGTGGTGCAGCAACATAAATATTGTTGTATGACCCACTTACCAGGTGCCAAGCTCTGCTGATGACCGCCACTTCTTTTTATATTGGTCCTGTGCACATTCATGCATAATACAACTTCAGGTTTTGGATCACTCTGAAAAGACAGTGATCACAACGGTAACAATTGTTTGCAGGTGTTTTAATGACAATTTCTAAAATGTGACAAAAATACAGATGGTGTGATTTTGTTTTTTTGTAAATGGTAGATTCATTATAATTTTACCATGTGTTCTCAAAACAGTAAATTAATATTTTTCTGTCATACATTCATGCACCCATCGATGAAAGGGTATGCACATGCATGCACTTACTTAATACATTTGTTCATGCATGAGCTGAGGTAATTAAAGAGTTTGTAGGTGCATGAAATTAGGTAATTCAATGGTTTGCGCATGCATGACCTTCGGTGATCAAGCACTTTGCATGTGCATGAACTTAGAGGAATACTTGGATAAGAACTTGGATGAATGTTTGTGCCTTCATGCAGTTTGTAAAGAATCACCAGTACATGTGCAGGTTGCACAGCCAGAAAGGTCGGTAGTTGACGGGATCTATGTGAAAAATCTGCAGCCGAAACGCCCGAGTCCCAAAATTGCAAAGCTGACATCTTCGCATTTTCGACAATGTTGCATACTTTTTTTACATTTGTCCCCCGCTTCTCATGTAATGAAAGCGTGGGGGGCTGGGGGGGTCCCCGCAACCCATAATGCACAACTAGGGAAGCGGGCGACACCCCCGCAGCTCCCGCTGCCCTTGTTCGGCATTATGGGATTCGACATTCCCAGAGCGTTTCCCAGATTACGCCATTATAAAACGCTTCTGTGCATCAGGCCCTAAGAGTCCAAAATAATATATGTTCTACTACTTCTAAAGCAGTGTACCTTATCCCCAATGCACATTTTCTATTTGACTTCCCAAATAGAATCATTTTGGTTTCGTTGGTATTTGACGTTGAAGTTTTTTCATTGGGAAATATTTAGTGGGTGAAATGAATTTCTGTAACCCGACTGAAGCCTGGGATATCAGAAATGTGTTATCTACAGAGATGATGCTGAGCAGAGGGCGGTTTCCAGCTGTGGTGGTGTAGACTGCTTGAAGACGTTTTGCTGGAATGCCAGCCATGTAAGCATGGAAGAGGACGGGCACCAGGACGCAGCCCTGTCTGAGATCTCCGTAACTTATATATGACCTGTCCTGGCAGCTCCCCACCAAACACACCCCGGCGGGCACCAGCTGCCACCAAAGGGAGCAGCCCAACCCGAACTGCTATCCAGAGCTCCATTCTCATCTGCACAGGAACACATGCAACCCCAGACTTATTTGGGCCTCATCATTGACATGCAGCTCGGTTCCCTGTGACAGAGCAAGAAAATGACCCACCCTCTCCCACATAGGAAGACAAACTATAACCACAAAAGTGATGGGTGGAAGGGTTTGATTTAATCTAAACCAATGGTGTTGCTCTAGGCAACCTTTCATACAACCAAATGAGATCGAAACATAACTGGGGTTGCTTGTGGTCTCGTGCAGAAGGGATGTGAACTAGCAGTTAAGGCTGCACTGCCCTTTAGGGGTAGGAATCATCCTGATGTGCATATGGCCTTTCCCCTTCTGCAATGGCAGGGTGGGCTAAAAAAAACAGTGGTCTGGAAGGTTACCCAGAGAAAATGCCAGCAGTTAAGATTGATTCATAAACAACCAGGACAGATATGCCCAGACGTGGGTCCTGAGGCTGCTGTGCCTACGGGCCCAAGATACCGCTTGCTGATGATGCCCAGTGAAGCCAAAGCCTGTCTGGCGTTGCCTGTGGTCTTCTGCAGTAGAGATGTGACCTAGCCAGGGTCGGACTGGGGCATACAACTGTCTCGGGCACCAATGAAAATGTGGCCTACAGTTGCAAATGGCAATTCATTCCTCTTGTGACAGACTGAGTAGTACACAAGGGGGAGTTTTTTGATAAAATGTGATGCAAATTGTGCATTTTAAAGAATATTTATTCAGTAACACTGGTCAAAACTACTAGCCACAAAAGAACTGGCCCACTCAAGCATTTTGTGTAATTGGTTTGGGTATTGCACTATTTCCCTATAGGTCAGTCTGAGCCGGGACGTAGCAGTTTGGTCTGATCTTCCCATTTTCAGACGGGAAAAAGCCTGATCTTCATGAGGTCTTTTCCCTTATATAATGGCATGGCATGGTGAAAAACAATGGTATGGACAGTTGCCCAGAGCAATTGCCTGTGGTTAAGGTTATTTCATAACCTTCCAGCCAATTACCTTCACTGATGACGGCTAATAAGACTAAAACATGTCTGTGGTTGCTTGTTATGTCTTGCAGAAGGGATGTGACCTAGCAGTTCCAGCTGGACTGCCCCTTTTGGTGTGGGACCCAGCCTCTTTTGCATATGGTCTCTTCCCTTCAGTAATGGCAGGTTGAACAATGATTGGCTGGAGGGCTGCCCAGATCAATTGCCGGTGGTTAGCCTCCAGTTTTGAATAAGTCAACAAAACGGTCTAATAGATTGCCTGGGTGTGTGTTCAGTTATGAGCTATCCAAGTCTATACCCTCTTGTGATTTTGAGAAAAGACCCATATGAGCTGCCCAGTTTTTAAAGTGCGTAGGATTATGAAAAATCAAATACATTATATATCACCTCATAAGATTGCATTCTCTTCCTCTCATGTGAATGTACTTCTTGATAAACACACCCCCATCTTTCGTCAGGAGACTGCGTAGTCGGAATACCGGCACCTCTACCCCGGTCACACTATTCATTGCTGTGTCTTGCTGACTGGTCAGGTGTGGCCTAAGTTCATTCAGGTATCCTTGGTCTTACATAAACAAGTTACAATGGTCACTTGCAACCTCAATAATATACAATGGGCCATGAAACCATTCTTTTTGCGCTAGCGCAATATTCACCATCCAGCACCTATCCATTCACTCGTTAGCACCAGAGCAAGTTACAGGAGCTGGGTAATCCGTTCTTAACACTCATCAACAAGACCACCTCCCCACGTGCATTTCTGGAAAGCATGTGATCTAAACCCCTTGTTAATTGCCTTGAGCCATTACTTCACGGGCGTTCATGTTTTTGTTGTTGATCCCTCAATCCCCCCCTTAGTTCAAAGACATTAGTTATCTTGGTCTGTTGAGGTGAGAGAGGGCTTCTCTTACCTCAGGCAGCCGAGCCGCTCAATCTGTGCACCGCTGCTGCTCAATAATGGGAGGCCCACACTCAGTATGCGTCTGGGTCTCAAACTCATTTATTATTAATCTCCCTTCCTCTAACCCTGCGTCACTTCCCTTGGATCCTGCCCTAACCCTACTTCCACATAACAATGTGGATGAACTGTTGTGTCCAAACATGACAACCTTCCCCCTTTTTAAACATAGAGTCAGGTGCTAACCCATCTCTTCAATGAGTCTTATGGGCTTAGTCCTGGCCCGGACAGGGCAGCTGGCCCTTGACAGTTCGGGGCGGAAATGGGGGGGGGTCTATCCATAAGCCATTCACCATCATCATCTGTGACCTCATTCCCGGAACCTCCTAATCTCCCCAGTATGGGTCATCAGCATCTGTCCATTTCCCTTGGTCGTCCTCCTCCGAGACTTCTCAGGGTGGTGGGCCCCCCGGCTTTTCTTAAAGTGTGACACATTCCTTGTGATTGCCTGTCCTTCTGCGTCCACGGCTATGACCATGGTGCCCTTTACTTTGGTGACTGTGAGGGGGCTGGGTGCAAAGCGAGAGTCTTCTCACCATACTTGAAGCTGTGTTCCCTGACTCCTCTCTTCTCATCAGCCGCAATCTTCATTTTCTGTTTTTCTTCAGCTTCTCTGGCCCTCAATTCGTCATCCTCCAGTGTGGTGTTGCCCTCCAGGGGCCTATGTGGAAGAAGTGTCCGCAATCTGCGACCAAATCGAAGGTTGCCGATCATTTGACCGTTGTGCTGTGAGGGGTGTGGTGGTAATCACGGAGGAGCTGGTACAATATTTGCTCCAAAGGTCTGTGGGACAGGTGCACCACCTGTAACACTCTCTTGAGGTTGCCCATGAAGCGTTAAGCCATGCCATTGGCTTGGGGCCAGAGTGGCATAATTTTCCAATGTTTGAATGCCATATACTGGGCAAAATTTGCAAAGTCTAGGCTGGTGAATGGAGGGCCATTGTCCGATTTTATTATTTGAGGGTTGCCATAAGCAGTGAGAATGCGGTCCAGGGCAACGATGACCCCTGTAGATGCCATGGTTGGTACTATTTGTACTTCTGGGTACCTCGAGTATTCATCAACCACCACTAAGGCATATGTGCCGTCTCATAGGGGTCCAAAGAAGTCGACAGCCAGCTCCTCCCATACGCCTCCCGGGAGTGGTGACATCTGTAGAGGATTTGGGTGCGTGCTGGCGCTACGGTACTGCAGATTGCGCAATTCTTTTGGGCGTCTTCCACCTATTTGTCTAGCCCTGCAAACCAGATTTTCTTTCTCCAAAGTCTTTTGTCGCGACAACCCCTCTGTATCCCTCGTGGGCTAGGTCGACCACTTGTTGGCATAATGACTTGAGCAAGACGATTCACCCTCCCCCTTCATGATTATTTGGTCCTCTGTATGACTTGAGCAAGACGATTCACCCGCCCCCTTCATGATTATTTGGTCCTCTGTAGTGGTGAGCTCCGCTTGGACCCATAGCATTGCCTTTATGTCCCATTGTAGGCATTCCTCTAGGTGTTTTGTTCGTTCTCTTGCATGCTTCAATTTGCCTTGGCTGATGCACTGGGCGAGGATAGCCAGTATGGGGTTGTTTGCAGATTCTTCTTGCAGCGTCTTCCACACTATTGGGAAAGGTTTTAGTTATTGTATGATGGTATGATATATTGCAGATATGCTTCTGAGATGGAATTTTCTGGGGCAGAAAGTCCTGTGGGGTGACAAGAGGGGTAGTCAACCGGGTTTTTGTCCTTGCCTGACCTATGGCAGATGGAGAACTTGTAGTCCTGGAGGCAGAAACCCGACCTTTCTATCTGCGGGTGCATCTGAGCCTGGGGTTGCCGAAAATGGTGAGGAGGGCTTGGTGATCAGTGACCACTGTGGCTGCCTTTCTGAAAAAAAAAACAATTGGAAGTGATCACAGGCCCAGACGACCGCCAGGCTCCCTTTCTCTGCTTGGGAGTATTTTTGCTCAGTTGTGGAGAGGCTGCGGCTGGCGTATGACACCACTTTCTTGCTGTGGGGAGGTTGGGGGTTGTATTGGGCCAGTATCGCGCCCAAACCCACGAGGCTGGCATCCACCGTCTCATATGTGTCCTTGGTTGAGCTAAAGTAGTCCATGTCTGAGGCCGAGGCGATGCAGGCGTGAATGTCTGTGAAGGCAGCTTCTCATTTGGTTGTCCAGATGAATGCCTGGCCGTTCTTGGTTAGCTCTCTCAGTGGGGCACTCATTGTCGCAAAGTTTTCGAAGTAGCGTGAACAGTTGCTGGCCAGCCCTAGGAATGATCTCAGGTCCAATACCTCCATTGGCCCCGAGATGTCTTGTAGTGCCTTGACCTTCCCCGGGTCCGGCCTCATGCCCTGGTGTCGACGCTATCAACTTCGTCATCCTCGGTATTGGTTTCAAAATCCCCTTCTTCCTCCTCACCTGATGAAACAGATTTCAGAGACGGTATCTTCTTTCTTCCCCTGGCCCTGTAGTCCTTTTTTTAAAAATGAAGATAAGGCCTTCCATGGAAGGAAGCCACTGTGGCCGTGAGGAATCAGCAGGCCAGTGACTGCGCTTCCGGAGTAGCCAAAGGAAATAGGGGAAAAAGCCTCCAGGCACCTTGCTGCGATGGATATATTCTGCGCAGGTAAATAATGGAATGCGAGACCAGCAAAGTTATAAGCTGCAGTTGTCCAGAAAACAAACAGGCATGATACCAAAGAGAGTAGCGTTGTTGAAAGCGGAAGCAGCTATGAAAGGTGCCGGGCTGCACAGACAACCAGAGAAGGCAAAGAGGAGCATGGCCACCGAACCAGGTAGGGCTGAGCGAGAGAGTGAGAGAGAGATCAGGGTGTGACCTGATCGCGAGGGAAAGAAGGCAACGCAGTGAAGCCCAAACCAAGCAGAGAAGAGAGAGATCACCAGGGGCGGAATGAGAGCGGATGAAAGAGAGCGAGCGCGGGAGGGACCACTGCCACAGATAAGAGCGAGAGGGAAGAAACAGAGCTAGTACTAAGGACAGAAGCAAAGTGGTGGAGCGCCGCAAAAAGAGAAAGCACTAGCATATTAACCCAGAAGGGAAAACACTAAGGGTTGCAACACGACCGCCGCCGAGAGGGGATGGAATAAGAACCTCCCGGCAGCAGCCATCATGGAGCGAAACAAACGTGGTGGAACAAATCAATGGAGGCAGCGCCTCCATTGATTCCAAAAGCGCCAGCCCCCCCGGGCGCGTGACACGTGCTCCGAGAATATATGGCCAAAGAACTTGAGGGTTCGCTTTCCAAACTCGCATTTGTCCTTGTTGGCAGCTTCTACGGCCCTGCAGACTTTGTTTAAGTTGTCATTGTGATCTTGGATTGATTTCCTGAATACCAGGATGTCATCACTGTAATTTAGACACCCTGGCACGTGTTTGATCACCTGATAGATCTCCTCCTGAAAGATTTCCATCGCTGACGATATGCCGAAGCTGAGGTGTTTGTAGCGGAAGAGCCCCACCATGTGGGTTACAAAAGTGGTGATATAACGGGACTCCTTTGCTAATTCCAGCTGATGGTAACCCTTGTTGAGGTTGAGCTTTAAGAATACGGTTTCACCATTGAGGAAGTGGATAATTTGTTATTCTCGGAGCCTGCTGTCACTCTCGTTGTATTGCCAGGTTAGGGTGGCGCATATCTACTCACAAGTGGACCTCTCAGATGATTTCTTGACCACTGGTACAATCGGGGAGACCCATGGGGTGGGTCCCACCACCGGCTCAATGATATGTGGAGGTCTAGTAGCCGTCTCAGTTCTTCTTCTTTGGATGTTTATTGGGATGCACCTGTAATGCTGGGCAACTGGCTTGACCTCTGGTTCAATGTGGAGTCTTACTTTACAGTCGCACAGTTTGCTGAAACCTTTGAAGAGGTTCGGATATGTTTTTGTGATGTCTCCTTCAAGGGCCATATATTTGTGCGCCATCATGTTGTATAGGATATAGACGAGTCCCATTTTGATGGTCATCCTGAAGCTCAAGATGCAGCCGCTGTTGGTTTCCATGGAAAGGACATGTAGTTGTATCTGGGTTGTGTGTGATTTGTGCACGTAAACCGTGGTAAAGGTGCCCTTGCATGGCAGAGGCATGTTGAAGCCGTAGGGAAAGATGTCGACTTGTGAGGGCTGCAATTTCGGCAGGTGGGGCAACCGATTGTAGGCCTTCTCGCTCATGACATTGACGGTTGCACCCATATCATGAGGAATTCTGTCGGTGTGTTGCCTACTTGGAGTATTAGGATGGGGCTATGTTCTTTGGCAGTCTCGTGCCCCAGCGCCCATATATATCCTTTCCTTCTTTGGCTAAAGTGTGAAGAGGAGGAATCGCTCCCCGACTGTGATTGTATTTCTACGTAGCGGGCACACCTTCGGGGTCTGTGAGAGGATCTCCTGTCAGGGGACGGGTATGATCTTCTAAGGTTTTGGCGGGTGTACTCAGCCTCCACGGGGCGATACCTTCTGCACTCATGGCTCGCTCTCCTGTCCTCTGGTCGGTGTGTGGGATGGCGTCTGCTGCCCTTTGGGGAGGTCGTCAGGACGGGCGATGTTGGGGCATTCCTGCAGACCGCTCTAAAATGGTCATCACCCCCACATCACCCCCGATGGCTGGGCATGTGCCTTCATGGGGGAACTCTTAGCCACAGCGGTAGCATGATTTTGTTGAGTGTGTAGGTTTGTCGTGTGGAGCTAGTGTCAATTTTCGAACATTCTCCTGTTCTTTGGTGTCCGATGATATCTTCACCCGTCCCAGGCCGACCACCTGCTGTATGACTGCCGAGTTGGTGCGAGCCATCGCTAGTCTCTCATCGAGGGTCCTCTGTTTCTGGAGTAATTTCCGTTTGAATTCAGTGGATTCGCACCCTACGATGACCTGGGAGCGTAAAGCCTCGTCATTCGAGTATCAGTGGAAAACGCAGTGCTTCATGTGGATGCGCACCCTCATAACATAGTTGGCGATGGTTTCTCCTTTCTCCTGCATGGTTGTGTGAAAGGTGTGTCTCTCGTCGTCTACTGTGGTGTGTGGGGCAAAGTAGATGTCTAGAGCCTCTCAAGTTTCCTGGTATGTGGTCTTTTCTTCATCAACCAGCTTGTAGAAGATGTCTCTCACTGCAGCACCCACTGCCAACGTAAGAATGTTCTTTTTCCTCTCATCATACATTGAGGCCCATTGCCCTCACATATACTCTGAAGTCTTTCATCCATCGGACCCACCAGAGTCCCAGGTTACCTGTGTCGCTGAGATGGAACGCCTGAGGTATTTGCGGCTGGGTTGTTTCGCCTCGGCCATGTGGAAATGCCTCATAGAGCCTTGCAAGCACTGTGCTGGGAATGTCCTCTTCTGACATTCTCCTTTATTGTGTCGCACTTTCAGCAGCAGGGTACTGATTTGAGCTGGCAGTATGTGTATCTTTCTTGTCTGCAGTGCTGCTCTTTTGTGATGCTGTGTGTGGGTGGCCCACACCCCACTGTTCCTCTGTAGGGCGTTCTGGGCCTGCTCTCCACTGTTCAAAATCCAACTTTTCTTATTTCTTGGAGGTTCTGGGCCTGCACTTGGTCTATATCTTGGGTGGCCAGCAGGGGGTGCTGCAGCAACAGTTTGCAGCCTGAGGAAAATCACTGCTGTGGCCCGGGAGGGGGTCTGCTGAGGGGACCACCAACCTTCACAGTCTCACCATAGGAATGGAACACCACCGCAGTGCCCGGATCCGTGGGGGCAGTGAAGGTGGGCCACACCTCCCACTGTCGTGCTCTGTGACATTGGAATAACACGGAGGGACCACGCCAGGTCTGCCATCCTCGTCACCAGTGTTGAGGTGAGAGAGGTCTTCTCAGGCGGCCGAGATGCTCTATCTGCGCAGCACAGCACCGCTGCTGAATAATGGGAGGCCCACACAGAGAATGCGTCCAGTCTCAAACTCCTTTATTAATAATCTCCCTTCCTCCTCCCCTAACCCTGTGTCACTTCCCTTCCCTTGGATCCCGCCCCGCCCCAAACCAACATCCACATAACAACATGGATGAACTGTTGTGTCCAAACATGACATGTACCTTCATCTCCCAAAAAACACACCCTCTGACCCAAACATCTTGAACCAGCCCCATTTTGAATTCAGTCACCAGACCCACCAAGAAGAATCTGGAAGCACAACCCCTGCTCTTCCTTTGGCAACTAGTTGGAGCCTTGAGCTGGACCTCCTTAAGTAAGTTCCAGAAGCTCCTCAAGTCCTTCCTTTTCTCCTCTTCCTTCTCTCTGCCTCTCCCCTGCTAACCTTTGCCCACCTCCTTTTCTCTCTGCCGTCCCTTTGTTATCCTTCCCTTCCTCCTGCTCAGTTATGTTGACTGTCTGCCTGGCCACCTGCCCCCAGCCCTGCCCAGTCCCTAGCACTTACATTTGGGCCCTCCTACATGGCCACCTGGCCTTCCTTGCACTTCCGTGCATGTTCCCCTTGGAGGCCCTGCCTTCCTTCACTTAACCCAGGGCACTGTTCCACTGGGTGCAATTCTCTGCTTGCCCTCCCCTGCACTTTTTATCTGCGCACTCACACGATCTGTAAGGATACTAGGTCTAGTAAAATCGCTTGTCTTGTTCTCTCCTGTTTTTACCCTCCCTGGTCGTTGCGCCTTGAAACACTTGTGTATAAGCATTTTATAAATCACCTATCAATCAAGCATAGACTATCGCTGCTGCTAACCGTTTTTATCACAGACGCTAGATCCTGACAGAAGAAGGCAAGTACCTGAGCAGGCACTCTAACAACAAAACACACATCAATGGCAGCGAGATGCATGTAATACACCACTCCACTGGTTGCAGACATGGCTATGCAAACACATCAGTATACAGCAAGGACTATGACAAAATGTGGTTGTGCTGCTCACATAACTCTATGCCTACTTACTCCAGACCACGCATCAACACCTCTGACAGCAGAATGCAGCGCAGACCTACAACAAATTCAGGAACGCTGAACACACAGCGCGTCTATAGCACTGACGCCACCCTACTCCTCTCAGCACCCATCCACATGTCTGACCATATGGGTTGCTTCTCTACCAGAGCCTGGCCAGCCCTGCTAAGCCTTTTTTGGCCAAATGCGCACACGCATTCTAATCTTACTCCGTAATCTCCAACATTCAGCACTTTGGTACTCTGAGGGCGTTCCCACTAAATGCGCATTGAAACTACAATAATTGTAAAATGGCACTGTACAAATGACAAGTACAATACAATACGTGGTGATGTCTTCTGACCCACCTTCACCATCATGAGAAAAGCGTGAGACTGCCTTGGCCCTTTGCATAGGGAGGCACGGGTGCAGTGGCACAGTCTCCTCCACCTAGTCCATCTGCTAGGGAATCTTGATTCTTTGTATCCTGCAGCACCACCACCACCCCCTGCTCTGCCCATCATCCCCTGCACCTCTGGGCCTACCTCTCGCTGCTGCTCTCGTAGCACCTTCTCGCCACCAACTTCAAGGTCGACGTGCACATTCACATTCTTCAGGTACTCGGAGTGGCCCTCCACAAGCACAACCTCCTCCTCATCCTCATCCTCATCCTCACTGGTAGCCACATCCTCCCCCTGCACCTAACCAGCTCCTGCAGTTGCTTGGCCTGTCCCAGTCTCCCTGCCCCAACATGGCCCCTACAAATGATGAGCCCCTTCCACCCACCCCATATAGGCTGTCTTAGCCACCGTCCTTCCGTCCACCTCAGTCTCCCGCTCCTGGCTGACTACCTCATCCTCTAAATTGAAGGTTGATGAGTAGCCCAGTTTCTTACCTTCTCCTACCAGTACTCTCTCCAAATAAAAGGTCATATTGCCTAAACTGTCAATATGCAAAACAAGTGACAAAGGCCAATACAGGGATGCATACGAGGCTCACAAAATGGGAACGTTTTCTCAGAACAAACAAACAGTAGGGAAGGTGTCTGAATAATAAAAACCACAGGAAGACATCGCTTTTTCAAACAAAGGTTTCTACAAACACAGGAAAAGGAGGGTGTTCTGACACTTGTTTTTGAATGACACCAATAGAAAAAGGAACAAATCAACATGTGTCTTGGTTTTGTTTTACAGGGAGAAATTGAAAAATCAGAAGATTAGGGACGGCACTAAAAACACACACAAACAGCACCAGGGAATCAAAGAGGGAATCGGCAACTAAAACATTTCAAAACTCTCCTAAATTCGCCAAAAGCACTCCAAAACCAATAATTTGGGATACTGTCATGTCCACGTCTTTTTTGACAGCCAAACAAAAACCACAGAGAAAGCAGGAAGCGCGCTAGACCGTATGAAGACTATCAAAACGTTTAGAATGGCTTTAAACTTGTGAATGACTAGTCAAACTCCCCTCTCTAGTCTCTGCCTCCCATTTCAAAGGCAGGACTAGTACTCAACTTTGAGTTCTACCCTTGAAAAATCTGAGTGAAAACTTTGGCCTTCCAGGTTGCTCAGCTTTTGGTGGGTTCCAGCACCCCCAGTCATCAGCATAGCAACGATTTTGGATGTCAAAGTTGTTCAATATGGAAAACGTGAGTCATTAGATAGATAACGAATAGCAGAGGGAAATCAGGGGAGCCTTGCAACACCCCACACATGAGAATGGGGAAGGGAAAGAAATGTAGGTTAGTCAAGCCAGGTAATAACACTTATCATGTTTGAATTAACCCCGATGGCAAGTAAAAACTACCATGCCACATTAAGAACGTAGGTGCAGACTCGCACTATTATAAATGTGGCATGGCATTTTTGACTTGGAATCAAGGGAAAAGCAAACAAAGTGTTATAACGTGGCTAGTTGGACCTTCATTAGTAGTGCCAATCTGCATTTATTTTATTTACATTTTTATTTTTACCTGGTATCAAGCGTAATGCAAACATGACAAGTATCATTACCTGCTAGAGTGATCTACATTCTTATCATGTTTGCATTACTCTTGATCGCAATTAAAAAATGCCACGCAAATTAAGAAAGTATACTTTTACTTGGAATGGAAAAGCAAACATGAGAAGTTCTATTATGTGCATAGGTTGGCCTCTGGTGTCAGTGCTCATTTACTTTCTTACTGTGGCATGGCATGTATTACTTTTTGCTTGACATCAAGGGTAAAGCAATTATGAGGAGTGTTATTACGTGGCTAGACTGGCTTACATTGGTGGCTCCAGTCTTGCCATATATTCTTTGTCTGTCTGTCTGTGTCATGGCATTTTTGTTCTTTGCATCAAGGGTAAAAGCAAACATGAGTGTTATTACTTGGTAAACTGGCCTATCTGGGTATAGTGAGTCTGTATATACTTTCTTTCTGTGGCATTGCATTTTTTACTGACTGGGAGTCCTTATTTGCCTATACTGGCAAATATTGGTGCAGCATGCATGGGCATGTATGGCCACAGCCAGCATGAGTATGTGTTATATACTGGCATATGTTGTGGTCAAAGGCATAAAAACCAAAGACAATCTAGACATACTTGTAATTACGGAAACTTGGTTGAATGACAGCTCAGGACCAGCACTCTCCCTAGCCATCCCCGCTGATTATGCTATCTATAGGAGAGACCGCTCCAACCAGAGAGGAGGGGGTGTCGCCCTCATAACCAAGAACTCCCTAAGCATTAGGGAATCACCAGGGACTAACTGGGCTCAACTGTGACTACCTCCCACTTAAAATCAATGTGTCACACACCTGCACCATCAATATGCATATCGTATACCGACCACCTGGTCCTTGCACTGACTTCCAAGACTCCCTTGGCCACGCACTATCGGACAATATCAAAAAAACCTCCCAAACCATCCTCTTGGTTGACCTCAACCTAGGTCTCAATGACCCTAAAGACCATCATGCCAAAGCGCTTGACAAAGCCCTCACCACCCTCGGCTTCGCTCCCACCATTACTGAACCCACCCATATCAAAGGACGCACCGTGGATTGGATCAACCAGCACAACTGCTCCATCCTGGTCACTGCCAATATCCCATCCCATGGTCCAACCACCACTACATCCAATTCAACCTCTCCACAAAAAAAGACTCCGTCCCCATTCAGACCCTCTGCCCAGCAGCACTCACCAGGAGCTCACGTAAACTTACAGTAGAAAATTTGACGCCGTTCCTAATGGTTCCTGCACTATAAACGCCCACCTCCAACAACCCAGAAACTCTCGCAAGTACCTTCAAAAGTATCATCACCAAAGCTATAGACGCCATTACCCCCTGACTCACAAGAAAGCCAAGAAAGTTAAGCACTCCAACTCTTGGTTCTCCAATGAGCTTCTCAAGCAACGTTCAGAAAAAAGATCCGCCCTCTCTACCTGGAAAGCCAACCCCTCAGAAACCAATAGCGAGGCCTTCAAAACCATCTACAGGTCATATAAAAATAATGTCATCAAAGCCAAAGCCCTTTCATTTAACACTAGGATCAATGACGTCAAATCCAACTCCAAAGAAATATTCTCCATCTTCAGAGAACTGGAAAATCCCTCTACTCCTCCTCCCACACTCATCAAGGATGCTAAATGGTGCAACAGCATCCAATCAGCAATGCTTGACAAGCTCAATACCCTTCAGGCCAAAATCATTGGCCACCAAAAAACGTTAGAAAAACTAATAGCTAGCCAGCATAGCAAAGCACCTACCTCGCAAGCACCAATACCCTCGCCCCCATTCGAATTCAGAGACATCACTGAATCAGAGGCCATTACCCTGCTGAAATCCATTAAACCATCCAACTGCAAAGGTGATGCCTGTCCTGCTCAACTTATCAAATACTCCTCTCACGCCCTGGCTCCCTTCCTCACTGCCTTCATCAATGCCTCTTTCAGGTCAGGCCTTGTCCCCAAAGACCTCAAAGAAGCTTGGTGTAACGCTCACCTGACTCCCACGGAGGCGCTGGCCTGGTTCGCGCTGCTGTGACCTCTTCTAAGGTGATGCGCAGGGTTCGGAAGACGGACTGGACCGGGCCCCCAAATCTGGCTTGTCTGGCTCGCAGAAGTATCCTTCTGTAGGCGAAAATAGGAGATTAACTTTCTGCGGGGTAATGCAATCGGCCGCCCACTTTCCCCTCTCACCCTCCTCAAAATCCTTCTGTGATTCCTCGTAGAGTCTCACCTTAGGGTCTGGAAGGATGAGCTCTCCATCCTGCTTCTGATGCAGGGACGCGTTCGTATCCAGTTACTTCACTGGATTTTCGGATTGGTGAGAACCAAACTTGCTTGGCTTCCAGGTAAGTTTTTTGATAAGAGGTTCCCCTTGTGTCCATGCATTAATGTACTAATGCTAGTGTCTTTTTCCCCATAGGGGCCGGGGTACGGAATGCCGGGGAACAGGCACCGACCCGAGATGAGAGGTGAAATCCTTGTAGAAATCAGGTAAGTCTTTAATGAGCGTTTTTTGGTAATGTCTTTTCATTGGCTCATTAACGCTAATGTCTCTCTTTCCCCTTAGGGGCCGGGGTCCGGAAATGCCAGGATGCGGCGCAGACCCGAAATGAAGAGGGAATTAATCAACAGGTAAGTCTTAACATGGAGATTTAGCTTTCCTTATTCCCTTCTCTCTCTCACCTTTTGTTCTGGACTTTTTCTCCCTAGGCGCTGGGGCGTGACTGTGAATCCGGATGATCGCTGCTGAACATGGTGGCGCCCTGTAAAGGTGAGTGGAATGCGGCGCTGCAGCGATCAAAGCGATGAGCTTTTAAATAAAAGTCTTCCTTTTCAGGATTGTCGGCAAGATGTCTCCGGGATGCGGATTTAGCAGGTAAGGACTTTTCCTTCTTCTGTTCTCTTCTTCTCTTCCTTTGCAGGTGATCCAGGATGCTGGCAGGCGTGGCAGAAGTCAGGATGCAGGAGCAGACACAGTGAGCGTCCAGCTGCTAGATGCAGAACAACGCGAAGCACGTGTGGCTGTTCGGGTGGGGTTTAAATAGCCTTGGAAGAAGTTCCAGGTATGTATCCTTCCTCCAATCAGGTATGTATCCTCCCGACCACGCCCGGATGGTAAATTAGTCCCACAGGTAAAGTAGTTCCTTTCAGGCCTCAAGGAGGCCGGGATCCTGCAGCATGGTCTGCATCAGGTAAATGCACCCAAGCACTCCCATAATGAGCCTGGCGCCTATGGCGCCAGGACTGATGTCTTTTATGAGCCTGGCGCCATAGGCTCCAGGACACTGTCCAAAGGGCCCCTATATGGGGTTGCTGGGTCCTTCCTTGGGGACTGGATGTCTGCTTTCGGGGACGCAGGGCTTGAACCGGCTCCCCGGGAGCGGGCATCATGACAGCACTCCCCCCCAAGGCCCCTCCCAAGGTTGTTCCCTCCGGGGGTTTTGGTTTGTCTGGGAAGAGTCGGTGGAATTTCCTGACTAATCGAGGTGCATGCACATGGTCGCTGGGTTCCCACGACCTCTCCTGAGGTCCGTACCCCTTCCAATCAATTAGGTAGAACAGTTTTGACCTAAACATTTTTGAGTCTAAAATGTTCTTCACTTCGAATTCGGGCTCCCCATCTATTAGAATAGGTTCTGGAGGTTTGAGTAGTCGGGTTCCGGGTACCACTGGTTTCAGAAGTGACACATGAAAAACAGGGTGAATTTGCATACTAGCTGGTAAATCAAGTTTAACAGCCACTGGGTTAATTATTGCCGTAATAGAATAAGGTCCCAGATATTTTGGGTTAAAAGTTCGAGGCCCTTTGAGTGGTAAATGTCTGGTAGCTAACCACACTTGATCCCCAATCTGATACGGAGGTGCTTCACTCCGATGTAGATCAGCATTCTCCTTGTATTTTCTCTTGGCTTGTTGTAAATGCGTAGTTGCCTCTTTGAAGGCTTGGGTAATTGTAGAATGCAGATGTTCTACTGCAGGCATTCCGAGGTTCTGAGGTGAGTCAAGGTTTGAGGTTCGAGGGTGATGCCCAAACAAAGTATAAAAAGGACTGTGGCCAGTTCCAGAGTGTACCGAATTATTATATGCGTATTCGGCTATCCAAAGAATGTCTTTCCAGTTGCTTTCAGATTGCTGTAACATACACCGTAAGTACTGCTCAAGGGTCTGATTTGTCCTCTCAGTTTGACCATCGGTCTGAGGGTGGTGACTGGTTGGTAATCTTACGTCGATCTGCGCCATTTGACAACATTTGCACCAGAAGTGGGAAATGAATTGGCTTCCCCGGTCAGAGATTAGTATAGATGGGAATCCATGTAGCCGAACAATATTTTCGAGGAATTCTTTGGCTAGGACAGAAGCTGAAGGTAAACCTTTCAAAGGAATAAAGTGGGCCATTTTGGAAAACAAATCCACAATTACCAGAATAGTATTGTACCCCGAACAAGGAGGCAGGTCCGTAATAAAATCCATTGATAGGGTGTGCCAGGGTGCTGGCGGTATGTATAGAGGTTGAAGGAGACCGGCTGGTCTTTTCTTTTGACTTTTATTTTGGGCGCAAACACCACAGGACATCACAAAAGATTTAACATCTTTTCGCCAAGAGGGCCACCAAAATTGTCGTTTCACCTTTTCCTCTGTCTTGGCAATACCGGGGTGTCCCTCTATTAATGTATCATGATAACCGGAAATAACTAGTTTGTGTAATTCCTTATGTGGCAGGAATAAGCGTCCTTGAAAACAAGGTAAACCATTATCTATGGTAAAGTCTGATCCCTTTTGTATCCATTCCTGTAAGGTTGTAGGGACCAGGAGTTGTTTCACTCTGGCTTGAATGTCTTCAAGCGTCTGTAACGAAGTCATGCCTAGAATCCTCTGTTCGGGAATTATTGGTACTGGTTCTGAGTTTGTATCAGATTCTCCCATTCCAATTTGGGATAAGGCGTCTGCTTTGCCATTCTTGCAGCCAGGTCGATAGGTAATCACGAAATCAAATTCAGCGAAAAAAAAAAGCCCATCGGAGCTGCCGTGATGACTGAGCCTTGGCGGTTTTCAAATACTGTAAATTCCGGTGATCAGTGATCACTGTGATGGTATGTCGAGCGCCAAGCAGATAATGCCGCCAGGCTTTAAAAGCGGACTTAATGGCTAACAGTTCTTTGTCCGTGATTGCATAATTAACCTCGGGTGCCGAGAATTTTCTGGACCAAAATGCTCCGGGATGCAGTTGGTTGGTTTCGGGATCTCTTTGGGACAGGACAGCACCCATGGCTAGGCTGGATGCATCAGTCTCGACGACATAAGCGAGATCTGGACGCTGGTGTTTCAATATAGGTGCGAAGGTAAACTTAGCTTTTAAATCCTGAAAGGCCTGCTCGGCTTCTTCAGACCATTCAAAACGTTTATTTTTCCTCAAGAGTGCAGTAATGGGTTGTACCACGCGTGAAAATTCCGGGATAAACCTGCGATAGAAATTGGCAAAGCCGGGCATGCTTTGAACCCCTTTTACAGAGCTAGGTGATGGCCATTTGAGGATGGCATCTACTTTTCTTGAGTCCATTCGGACTCCTTTGGGTGTCAACATGAAACCTAGAAACTCGACTTCTGTGGTATGGAAAACACATTTCTCCAATTTAGCAAATAGTTTGTGTTGGCGCAGTTTTTCAAGTACTGCCCTGACGTGTTTTCTGTGATCAGATTCCGAAGAGCAGTACACCAGAATGTCATCGATATATACGACAACACAAACATCGATGAGTTCCCGAAGGACATCATTCATGAAGTATTGGAAGGCAGCCGGCGCGTTACACAATCCGAAAGGCATCACCTGGTACTCGAATAATCCGTATTTAGTACGGAAGGCAGTTTTCCATTCGTTGCCTTCTTTAACTTGTACCAGATGATAAGCCCCCCGGAGATCTAACTTGGTGTATATGCAAGCGTCCTTCACCTGGTCAAGGAGTTCAGGGATCAGAGGCAGAGGATAACGGTTTTTAACCGTTATCTGGTTCAATGCGCGGTAATCGATACAAGTTCTAAGGTCGCCTTCTTTTTTGGGCACGAAGAACAAAGCCGAGGATGCCGGGGACTTTGACGGGCGAATAAAACCATTAGCTAGGTATTGATCCAAATATTGTCTCAAATACAGATTCTCAGGTTCGGTAAGGGCATAAATCCTGCTACAAGGGGGTTGTGCACCGGGCAATAGATCGATTTGGCAATCGTACGATCTGTGAGGAGGTAACGTGTTGGCCTGTTCCTTTTGGAAGACGTCCTGAAAGTCTTGGTATTCCAGAGGTAGTTGCATGGAGGCAGAGGTTACAGATGCTAGATTAATCTTCAGGTTTTCTGGGTAGCAGGTTTGTGTACAATCCGGGAAGGTTATTCTCTTAGCTCGCCAATCAATTCGAAGGATTATGTGTCTCTAACCAAGGGATTCCAAGAATAACCTGAAACTGTGGAGCCTTGATTACATCAAACACAACACCCTCCCGATGGCCGTCGGGACCAATAAGAGTCACCTCAGTAGTGGAATGTGTTACCGGTCCAGAAGCAATTTCAGTTCCATCGACTGTGGTGATGACATCTTTGCTGGTTTTAGGACGGAGAGGGAGGTTAATCCTAGAGACCAATTCACGATCCACATAGTTTCCAATAGCCCCACTATCGATGTATGCCTTTATTGCATGCAACCGCTTAGGCTGTTCTGGATCTACGAGAACCATTGGCACAATGAAATGCGAGGTCTGGGAGTTAGTTTTCAAGCTCGGCAAGCGGACCCCTACACTTGTCGGGCGGAGTCGTTTCCCGAAACAGAGTCTTCATGGTTTTTATCAGCGGCTCCTACCGCCTTTCGGGGCGGTTTTGCCGGGCAATCTCGTAGAAAGTGTCCAGAATTCCCACAATAAAGACATAATTTTAACTGCCGCCTCCTTTCACGTTCCTTTTGAGTTAAGGGTCCTTTAACCCCTCCAATTTGCATAGGCTCAGAGACATCAACTCCCTTGGGATTAGCATGGGTCTTGACCAACACCCGGGTCTCAAACCTGGACCGATCTGCTTTTCTGTTTTGAAGTCTGTGATCCAATTGGACCACTAAGTCTATGTACTCTGTGCATTCTTGGGGCGGATTTACAACTTGGGCCAAGACATCTTTAAGTTCTCCGCGTAGGCCTCGATAAAACAACGTGACTCTTTTATCCTCTGGCCATCCCGTTTCCACAATTAGTCTATTAAAGGTTGCAATATAGGATAGGAGGTCCTGATTACCCTGTTGCAGGGATAGAAGTTCGTCATCCAGAGCCTGCCCCTGAGAGTGTCGAGCAAATAACCTTTCCATGCTTGCTTGAAACCTTTGAAAATCACGGAGAATCGGGTCATATTGAGTAACCAGTGGAACTGACCAATCGGCAGCGCAGCCGCTGAGATATGACAATACAAAGGCTACCTTGGTCTGATCATTAGGGAAGGCCCCAGGTCTGCATAGGAAGTGCAAACGACACTGATTCATGAATACGGCAAATCGTTTGGGGTCCCCAGAAAAGCGTTCGGGTGGGGCCAGCGGCATGTTTCCAGGTAGATTAATCTGCACAGGGTTACTGGAAACCACAGGAGCGGGGTTCCCTCCGGAACCAGGTAGAGGAGTTTGCCCAGCTTGACCTTGCAAAAGCTGTCTGGCCAGGTCATCAGTTCTTTCCTTTGATATTATTAATTCCCTCCTGAGGGCATTAGTCTCTTGACGAGCGGCATGTACTTCGGCCCGTAATTCCCCCAGTAATTGGGCGAACTGATCAGTCTCAGAACTTTCCATAGCGCCTGGGTGGGAATTTGTAGGAAGGCTTTGCGTTCTGTAACGCTCACCTGACTCCCACGGAGGCGCTGGCCTGGTTCGCGCTGCTGTGACCTCTTCTAAGGTGATGCGCAGGGTTCGGAAGACGGACTGGACCGGGCCCCCAAATCTGGCTTGTCTGGCTCGCAGAAGTATCCTTCTGTAGGCGAAAATAGGGGATTAACTGTCTGCGGGGTAATGCAATTGGCCGCCCACTTTCCCCTCTCACCCTCCTCGAAACCCTTCTGTGATTCCTCGTAGCGTCTCACCTTAGGGTCTGGAAGGACGAGCTCTCCATCCTGCTTCTGATGCAGGGGCGCGTTGGTATCCAGTTACTTCACTGGATTTTCGGATTGGTGAGAACCAAACTTGCTTGGCTTACAGGTAAGTTTTTTGATAAGAGGTTCCCCTTGTGTCCATGCATTAATGTACTAATGCTAGTGTCTTTTTCCCCATAGGGGCCGGGGTACGGAATGCCGGGGAACAGGCACCGACCCGAGATGAGAGGTGAAATCCTTGTAGAAATCAGGTAAGTCTTTAATGAGGGTTTTTTGGTAATGTCTTTTCATTTGCTCATTAACGCTGATGTCTCTTTTTCCCCTTAGGGGCCGGGGTCCAGAAATGCCAGGATGCGGTGCGGACCCGAAATGAAGAGGGAATGAATCAACAGGTAAGTCTTAACATGGAGATTTAGCTTTCCTTATTCCCTTCTCTCTCTCACCTTTTGTTCTGGTCTTTTTCTCCCTAGGCGCTGGGGCGTGACTGTGAATCCGGATAATCGCTGCTGAACATGGAGGCGCCCTGTAAAGGTGAGTGGAATGCGGCGCTGCAGCGATCGAAGCGATGAGCTTTTAGATAAAAGTCTTCCTTTTCAGGATTGTCAGCGAGATGTCTCCGGGATGCGGATTTTAGCAGGTAAGGACTTTTCCTTCTTCTGTTCTCTTCTTCTCTTCCTTTGCAGGTGATCCAGGATGCTGGCAGGCGTGGCAGAAGTCAGGATGCAGGAGCAGACACGGTGAGCGTCCAGCTGCTAGATGCAGAACAACGCGAAGCACGTGTGTCTGTTCGGGTGGGGTTTAAATAGCCTTGGAAGAAGTTCCAGGTATGTATCCTTCCCCGACCACGCCCGGATGGTAAATTAGTCCCACAGGTAAAGTAGTTCCTTTCAGGCCTCAAGGAGGCCGGGATCCTGCAGCATGGTCTGCATCAGGTAAGTGCACCCAAGCACTCCCATAATGAGCCTGACGCCTATGGCGCCAGGACACTGTCCAAAGGGCCCCTATATGGGGTTGCTGGGTCCTTCCTTGGGGACTGGATGTCCGCTTTCGGGGATGCAGGGCTTGAACCGGCTCCCCGGGAGCGGGCATCATGACACTTGGGTACGCCCATTAATCAAAAAACCATCATTTGACCCTACTGTCCCCGGAAACTACAGACCAATCACCACAGTCCCATTCCTGCTAAAAATTCTCAACAAAGCGGCCTATATGCAAGTCCAAAAACACCTGGAGGAGAACCAACTCTTAGGCCTACGGCAATCAGGTTTCTGCCCAAGACATGGCACAGAATCAGCCCTCCTCGACTTAAAAAACCAAATGGACGACCTGTTAGACTTAGGCAAGCCTGCACTTCTCCTACTCCTTGACTTATCAGCTGCCTTTGACCTGGTCGACCACAACACGCTGTGCCGTCACCTCGCCTCTGCGGCCAACTTCTCTCCCAAAGCACGCGACTGGATTACTTCCTTTCTCAAAGATAGGGCTATGAAAGTTTTCTCGGACTCTGCCTCGGCCACCCCGAGCCTACTCAAATGTCCCACAAGGGTCATGCATAGCGCCCACGCTCTATAAACTTTTCACCAGGCCACTGTTTAGCCTCCTTGATGCCATGGGCATATCATACACCAATTATGCGGATAATACGCAGGTGTTAATCCCTCTCACAGGTGTCTACAAGACTGACATGTCTAATCTCACGGCTATATACTCGACTATCCAATCCTGGATGGCTGACAACTGGCTTTGTTTAAACAGCAAAAAGACATAACTCCTACTCATCGGCTCACCCACCACCCTGGGCAACCTCAGTCAGGAATACTCCTCCTTCACTATTGACAACACACCCATCAAGGTGTCTGACCACGTCAAAACACTGGGCATCTACCTTGACTCAAACCTCACCATGGACAGACAAGTAAATGCCATCTCTACCTCAGCAGCTTACTACGCCAAAACCATTAATGCTGCCAGACCCTTCCTTTCACAACAGAACTGCTTAGCCATAACCAGAGCCATCATTGGCTCCAGACTAGACTATTGCAATGCCCTACTATCTGGGACGTCCTGCAAAAACCTCTCTAAACTTCAAGTAGCGCCAAACAATGCCCTCAGGGCAGCCACTGGGACCTCAAGAAAAGAACACATCTCAGAAATCAGGAGACAAGTCCACTGGCTCCCGGTTAAACAGAGAATCATTCACAAAACTCTATCACTAGCATACAAATGCCTCCATGATACCGCCCCTCCGTATTTTGTACAGAGGATTGTGAAACACACTGCCACAAGACCCCTTAGGGAAGGTTACTCTACCCTTATCC
The DNA here is from genome assembly GCF_040938575.1 of Ambystoma mexicanum. Classification (NCBI taxonomy): domain Eukaryota; kingdom Metazoa; phylum Chordata; class Amphibia; order Caudata; family Ambystomatidae; genus Ambystoma; species Ambystoma mexicanum. The sequence continues at coordinate 1,017,621,014 of NC_090930.1, read as the reverse complement.
TAATGCCCAAAACCAAAAAGGCCCGTGCAGGAGGATCTAGCTTCCCCACGATAGCAGCCACACAGTGGAATGCCCTCCCGCCAACCTCAGAATGATTCAGTCCCACCTAGCTTTCCGCAAAGCACTCAAGACACAACTCTTCATCTAGCCAACAAGCTGTTCTGGTATGTCTTCTAAAGAAAAATGCTAGTAATGCTGTACGTGCAACTAAGAGACCTGTTGGTCAGATGTAACCTGCCTACTGAAAATTCCTTGTAATCTCTTGTAACAAGCGCCACGATGCCCCCGGGCTGTACGTGCGCTCTACAAATGCAAATAAAGAACAAAAACAAAAAAAATAATGAAAATGTGTTGGAAAATGATCCTATGCACCGTTGGTAATTTCCATCAATTGGGGATTTTCAAGTGCTTCCATGCAAAATTGATTGCAAACTTCATGGCCTTTTACCTAATTTTTCACAGAAAGTGCTGTAAAATGTACCATTTTAACCCATTTTAAAAAATGTCTTGTGGGGAGCCCACACACCATCAAATTCCCCTTGTTTGTTTTGGCAACCACATATTAGGGATATGCATTTACTCCCCTCCAGTTCACAAATTTACTAGCTACCACTGTTTCAGTGTGAGCCAGAAAATGGATGTACACATCAATTAACAAATCATGAAAATGGATGGCATTGCAAACTGTAGAGTAGCAATTTATAAAGCTTCATCTGATGGTAAGTAGAAGTTGGGCACGTGGCACAGGCCTAAATTGGAAATCAATTGGATCATGTAGTCAGGAAGGAAGTGAGACCTAACCTGAGGTTGATCAGTTCATCTCTACCCATTGGACCATTGCTTCCAACCAATTAGTGTGGAGAAGCAGCACCAGCACATTAATGCTCAATCACAGCCCTTCTCTGCAAGCACACTCCGGAGGAACATGGACTTATTCGCCTCCTTCAAGTGTTAGGTCTACCCAGATTGGGGATTGGACCAGCAAGTGGTGGCCCGCAGGAGGTTCTGGGGCTCATAGGTCCAAATAGAAGCAGAACACATCTTGATATCTGTACAGCTCCCACTGTTCCCCAAAGAATGGGAGAGTTGCTGGGAGAATTGTCTGATGGTTGCCCAGCTGGATCTGCAGATTGTAGGGCAGGAGCCGGAACGGCCTGCAAACGTCCATTCTGGGTATTGAAAAAAGGAACAGTGCATCTCGCTTATAAGCATTCTTCCCGTGTTTAGGTCAATCAAAATTGGGGAGGGATCAGCAAGCAGCAGCCCATGTAGATTTCTGGGACTCTGTGTCCCTAATGATAGCAGCAGGAAGTCTCAGTAGCTGCACACCACTCATGGTTGGGTCATGAAAGAAGATATATTTTTAGAAGTCTTTTATGGGGCAGATCTAATTGCACTGCACAATGGGCAGTGGATCAACTAGCACCCTTAAGAACATTTCGGTATGTGTGGGGGTAGCACCGGTCCATGTGTTATTGTATTGACAAGAACATTAAAGATACCTAAGGGGGTGGAAAGCATGCTTTCATTTATGTCTGCATTGGAAACATGGCAATGGCTGACGTGCAGTAACTCAGCTGAACTGTGCATTGGTGTATTAATAGACATTTGATGCATATACTCAAAATTTTGACAGGCTGGAATTTTTCAACAGAGGGTAATAACGTGTGCAAGTTTTGTTCTATCTTTTATATGACTAAAGAGCAGTTTTCGAACACCAAAATCCTTAGATTGAGTTATTGATTGAATTGTGTGTACAGTTTGAAAATCAGCGGGGCTGTCAGTACCTGCTCAATATATGAGGTCAAAATCATATTGTTGTAAATATAGCACACACTTTCCAATCCTTGACAGAAGGTGTGGTGCAGAGCATGTGAAAATGGGAATGAATGGCTTATGATGCGTGTATGTTTTGAACTTCCGTCCGTACAAGTGAAAAGTCTGCCCCTCTGCCCCCACAGTACAGCAATGGCCTCTTTCTTGATGTGGGAGTAACGTTGCTCCGTGCGGGTCAGTGCCTGGGATGCGTACGGCATCAGTTGAATTCCACCTGTGGAGGAGTTTTGCACCGAGATAGCTCCCAGTCCGACTGGGCTTGCATCGACATATTGTTCTGTCTGTAAGCGGGTGTCGTAATATGCCATAGTGGTGCTTGATTCGAGGCTGGTGGGCCTTGGGTTGCTGTTGGACCTGAGGATCGGAGAACCCTGGCGTAATGATCGCGGTGGACATCTGCGCTGCATGTGCTGCCCTGTGCTGGGCAGTTTGCTTTTGCCATGCGTTGCTGACGCACCAACCACAGTCGTTCGGTCCTGGTATCCTTGGACACCACATAGGGCTATGGTTCGTCTCTCTTTCATTCCCTCTGGGTTGTGGGCGGTTGGTAATAGACGCAATCATGGGCGCTTTTGTGAGTTGGCATTTCTTCTGGGTCATATTCAAGCGAGCTGCCCAGGCGTGGGAGAGCTCTTTTTGACGATCATATTCAAGTATGCGCGGCAGTGAGATTCCTTTTTCACTCAGTATTATTCTTCATTGCTTCTCTGACTGCATGTCATTGATGATTATGTGCCTGATCTCCTTATCAGTGTCTTCAAAGTTGCATGACAGGGCTAGCCGGCGTAGTCGCGTGTGGAACGCGTCAAGTGTTTCTGATTAGTTTTGTACCGTTGTACAAAAGTTTAATATTTCGTAATCCGGGTTAAGTAGAGGCATAACATGATTGGCAAGGGCATCTTTTGCTGCCTTGTACTCATATGTGTCATCTCCACTTGGTAGTGAGTTGCAAATGTGGAGTGTGTTGTCTCCCCCTAATATTTCGTAATCTGGGTTAAGTTGGGGCATAAAATGACTGGTAAGGACATCTTTTGCTGCCTTGTACTCATATGTGTCATCTCCCCTCAGTAGTGAGTTGAAAATGTGGAGTGTGTCGTCTCCCACGGTCAGCAGTAAGTGGGACCACATTTTCCTCAATGTGGCCATGTCCCTGCAATCCATGGACATCTCAAACCTTTGGATCCACAAGGCCCATCTAGGACCTCTGAAGATGGGTCCATGTATGGGTCTAACGGAGCCATCACCATTCCCAGGCCACCATGCCCACGTGCTGAGAGGTTGGGGCTGAAGGCCGTGTCAGTCTGATTGGTGTGGTAGGGCCTGGTGTGGCAGACATCTTTCAAGGTAGAGATGCAGTTTCCCTTACCCCAGCGTCTCATCTCAATGAGGTGGGGCACGTAGTGCTGCTTGTTTTGCCAATGGAGCAGCTACCGGCGAGATTCTGGAGCCAGTGGGTCCACTTTATGATCTTTGCAGCCTTGTGGAGCGCTTGCGCATTTTCTCCTTTCCTTTTTTTTTCTTTCTTTCTTTCTTTCTTTCTTTCTTTCTTTCTTTCTTTCTTTCTTTCTTTCTTTCTTTCTTTCACATTCACTCACGTGGGCCATAGGCCCGTTCGTCGCGAGTGTAATGTTCAGGAAGAGCGTGTTCCTGTTGGATCCTCCCCTGTGTGTGTTTTGGGTGAGGAACGATTGCGGGCCGCAGGAGCGCTCAATAAAACACCACCAGCCAAGTTTAGTGTCGAACCTTAGCTACCCACACTTCTTCCCGGAAGTTTAATCCCATGTCTCTCTGTACGCAATGACGTGGTGTGGATAGAACATCCTCTAGGCTGTGTTTCTATTCAAGAAGTATATTTCCACTTGTAATTAAAATACACAAAGTTTATCTAATTCTTTAAAAGAAGGTAAGTTGATGTGAGCACCCCCAGTCATATTCTCTCTTATCCGACTACAAAGAAGGGGGAGTAGAGAGATGTGCTTAGCCATCTTTTCTCATCCAATGAAAAAGAGTCTGGGTTCCTGACAGCATGAATTTCAGAATGGAGTTGTAATTCTCAGTCTTTCTGTAGAGTGGGCCATTCTCCACCAAAGTTAATGACCTGTTTACGCCAGCAGTTCTCATTTTGTCCTTTACGCAGCAAGGCCAATCATTCATTTCCCACATTTGTGATCATAGCTGTTCATTCCTTTATTTTGTCAATATAGAGGTATTTTGGAGGGGTGCCATCACCAATGTTTAAATTAATAATTGGGCCTCTAAGTAAACTTCAATTCTCATTGTGCTATGAAGAGTTTATGGTAACCTTAAAAATGGCAAAAGAACAGGCATGGGCCAAAACATTGAGCTGAACCTCACATATTTTCAGGCTTTTCTGGGTTTGCCAAACCATCTGATTTTGGTTGCCAATGTCAATTTGTTGTGTGGAAGCACTGTGGGGCCTTTGGACCCCTGCAGGGTAGCACACCACGTTGTGTACAATGTGCAAAAATAACATTTATCCTCAATTCCCACTTTTCTTCAGTTTGACTCCCACTGCTCTGCTGCTATTATAGTGTATATTGTAAAAGGACAGTTATCTGCTGGGTCAACCAACTGGTAGGCAGACTTGCTACATCATTTACTTGCAAATAGACATAGTAGAAAGACTAGCCTATGCTGTGCACATAAACATATCAGAATGTAGTCTTTTTACTGTGTCTACTCTGGATTGAGACTCTGCACCAAAACAGACCAGATGTAGTAACAAGGATATAAAGATAGAGCAAAACGAAGAGCAGTATGAGCTGGAGCTTTCAAGGGAAACGGTGGATGAGCAAAGAAGGTCTTCTTTGTTTTTAAAAAAAAAAAAAAACAGCACTATCCTGAAGAGGTTATCTTCCCACTTGTAACATTGGAAAACAATATGTTGGGGTGGGTGGGTGAATTCAGAGCCCGCAGTGACCCGCCAATATAGTTGCAAGCGGCCCCAGGTTTTCAGGGTCAGGCCCACAAATATCTGCAGGTCAGCATGACTAAAAAGGAATAACAGGACATGTGAGAGATGCACATTGCTGGGTTTAGGTCGAAATTACCTAAAAATGGTCGCATTGACCAAAAGTTCTAAAAATGCTACCACCAAAGGTTTGAACACCAAATGTTCGAACCTTTGGTGGTAGCATTGAAAAAAAACAGGGACTGCTGGGGTGTCCCCCGCATTGCCCCGCTCACTACATTTCATGGTATAGTGAGCGAGGGCTGCAGGGGAAACCCCTGCAGCCTTCCATTTAAAAAAAAGGGGGCTGCAGGGGTGTCCCCCGCATTGCCCCGCTCACTATACTTTATGGTATAGTGAGCGGGGGCTGCGGGAGACACCCCTGCAGCCTTCCGTTAGAAAAAAAAGAAAAGAAAAGGACCCTGCAGGGCCAGTTCCCGATCCCGGAAGTGAAAGGGAACTGGCGCTGCAGGGAACCAGCGTGAAGAGTAAGGTAAGTGGGGTTTGTTTTTGTGGGGGTGTGGTTGTGCTGAGGGTGTGGGTGGGGGCTGTGTTGTGGGTGTGTTGTAGGTGTGTTGTGTGGGTGTGAGAATGTATGTGTGTTCACATGAGAAAGGTGCAAACTTTTGGTAATTTGCACCTTTCTCATGCAAACGATTTGCCCAGGGTACTTTCAGCCGCTGGCAAATCACCCGGATTCCATTGTTGGCGTGGACATTAAAGTCAATTAACAGTAGTTGCAAGATAGGGATTTGGGACATAGAACACGTTGGACAATTCATTCAATGGTGGCTCATTATTATCATTAGCTCGGTTTTGCCGACCGGGGTCACTTTGCCAGCGGTAGAGTATCAGCAACTAAAATGGAAACTGCAGCACCCTCGTTTACCCCCAACATAAGGGAAATGGGTACAGAGTTTCAGTGAAGGAAGACAGGGCTGCAAATTGAGGAGGGGTGGGGAGAACCAAATGTTTAAGAAAGAAGATTGCTGCAGCTATATTTACCACCTGTGTTTTATAACAGGCAAACTCATATTGAATTTCCTGAGCCATACAACACACCCAAGACCAATATGCCCTTTTTCATAATATAAGGTATTTAAAGCAAAGGTAAGTGGGAATGTTAGTATTCAGAAGAGTCTCCTTGACTCTTTTGAAAATGAAGAAATCAAGACACAGAAAGGTGAGGACTGTAGCGGTTCCCCTCTCATTCAGGGCTTTTCTGTGCTTGGCGTCTATTAGGTTCTTAGTCCCAGGCTTATGAGTCTCCCGCATCCTATAGCGTTAGTCTTGGTGTCTTTCAATCTTCAACCTTAATATTTTAGCTTAAGGGAATCCTTTGATGATTCTCAGAGTGTCCCCCTCACTCTGGGGTTCTACAAATTGGACTTAAGGGGTAGCTGCGCCCTGTAAGGTCTTTTGGACTTCCCTCTGGCGCCAGCCAGGCAGTTTCCTGCACCCTCGTTGCTCTCGCGAGCATCCCTCTGAATCAGGTTTAAGGGTTCCCATATTCTTCAAAGGTTCATTCCAAACAGGGAATCATCCAAACGTCCTAGCTCCAACCCTTAGCCCCACATCAGTACTGCTGCTCTTCTTCGGGTCCTCCTCTTCACCCTTCACCACACCACATGCTCATTCCTTCTGCCAGTGTGCTTGGTTCCTTCAGACTGGGGATTTGCCTCTGTCCCCACCTATCTCCAGCAGGCCCACACAAACGTTCCTGATCTTACTGGCTAATATATTTGGTATCTCTTTCCAATATTGGCTAATCTCCTCCTCTTCATTTCCCAAACCCTCCTCCAGCTGTTTCTTCCACTTACACCTCAGTTTCACCCAAACTCCTTCTACCAATAATCATCATCCACCTCGTTGTCTCCTATAATCCCCTGCCACTTATTTTCCCTCCATATCCTAACCACCTTCTGCTGTAATACCGCTACCACCTAGTCTTAGTGCTTCTCTCACCAATTCGTTATTTTCTCCCCTTTGACCTTCCACTGATCACCACCAATATCTGTCTTCTGCCAATCACCTACATACTCTATTGTTCTCCCAACTGCTACAATCTCTGTTTTACTCCGTCGCGGCTCCAAACCCTGTCTCTCACTCGATCCAACAATTGCTCTCAATCCCCACACTAGACGGATGTTAGTCTAGGCTTATATATCGGAGGGGAAGTGGCAAGAACATTCAAGGACGATGGACCCCTGCTCTGATCTTGTACAGTCTTCAATGATGTGTCATGCTGCCTAGTGAAGGGTTCCTGCGGGCCAATGCTCAAAAAATCCTGTGTGGTAGGATATGTATGAAAAGGGAGGGTAGGGAACCCTGTTCGTCTTGGCACTGGACTTCAATTGTTGTGACCAGTTGAGGTAGTGCTTATAGCACAGGCAAAAAGATGAGTCGGGCTTGTTGGTAAGTGTTGTAGTGTTGATTTTATTGGCACGAAGTTGCTTTAATTTTGGTTAGCACCAGTAGTGCTGCTCACATAGAAAAATCTAACACGTGTTTCGACCATCAGTTCTTTATCAAGGCTGTGAGGTGGTGCCATAGTGACATTGTCATATTGTTGTTGTGGTGGGTGGCGGGTTGCCCTGAATGGTGATGTGAGTTGTGACATGGACATTAGTCAGGTTGCATAGTAGCAACCATGTTCCATGTTCCAGGATTATATATCCCTGTAACCCCTCCAACGGGGTTGGAATCCCCGTCTACAGCTGGGTTGCCAAATTGGTGAGGGATTGGGATTTGTAGAATTTAAGTTTTACCTGGAACCACTGGGGAACTGTGGGGTTGGTGCCAAGCTTAAATAGCCATTTTGGATTTAACAATCATTTTACTAGTCCCCGCAAGCTGACTCTGCTCTGCCTATATTCTGGAGGTCATACTATTACCTAGTCAGATTGCATCTTGAGGGTAAGTGTGAAGTGAATGCTTTGAAAGCTGCATAAAAATGCATACACAAATCACAAAAGAACACTGTATTCCTCCTGTCATTTGGGACTCGTGGAGCAAGTAACATTTCTAATCCGAATGAGTGCATTCAAGCTATGCAGGCACCCTGACCCATCACACAAAGCAGTTTTCTTTGGTTGTTTATGTTACAGGAAAACCCCACTATAATTCAATGATGAGACAGAGCCCATTATGTAGTTTACCTTCTTTATTCTCTTTTATCTGTAAAACTAAAATTCCTCTTGTCTGGCCCTCCCCTTCCTCCCCGCCCCCACATGCCCTTCCTTGTCAAATGTCCTCCCCTTTAAAGGAGCGTTGCCTTATTCTGTCCACATCATCTCCCCCCTACTTATGCATCTCAGGCTCATATCTGTTCGATGAGCCATGAGGGATTCCAAATGGCTTGGTGGGGGCTCCCAGGTAATTTGCAAGTCTCTCCTGATCCCCCCTTCACCAGTCTCTGCCAGGTTCTCAGCTGATGGTTTGGGGCAGTCTCTCTTCTGTTATTCCCTCCATTGTCCTTGGCTGTTCTTCGACTCCTCGTGATGCTTCCATGATTTCGGCATCTGACACCTGCAGTCTGGAGAAGAAGGAGGCATTTTGGGTTGTGTCACGTCCGTCCATTGCCGCAGTGACCACAGTTCCTTTGCCTTCTGTTACTTGAAAGAGCTTTCGGTCGTAAAGAGTATCAGTCTTTTTCTGTTGTCTCTGAAGGACCACAACACGTTCTCCAACGGGTAGCGGTGGTTCCCTCGCTCCTCTTCGTTGGTCAGCCCATATCTTCGCTTTCCTTTTCCTCTCAGCATCTCGCTCCTGGATCTCCACGTCCTGTTCCTCTCTGTAGTCTTCAAACTGCAACAGGTGAGTTCAGGGCTTGTATCTCTTCATTATCTCTGTTGGGGTCTTCCCTGTGGCCTATTGGGTGTACTCCAGTAGCTTCTCAGCATCTGGCACAAGTCTTGTGCAAACATCACTTGATCGACGAGGGCTTTACGCCGGGTTGGCTTGATGGTGGACATGAATCGTTCCACCATCCAGATTGCTTGGGGCCAGAGTGGTTCACATTTCTGGTGCTGGAACCGCAAGTGTGCAGCGAACTTCCTGAAGTCATAACTTTGAAACTATGTTCGGTATGCCCCACTCGCTGAACGGTTCATCGAGGACTCCCCTGCACTAGTTTCACCACTGGGAATATTCATCCATGGGCACTAGTAGGTGTCCCCCTTTTTCCAGGGGCCCATAGAAGTCTATTGCTACTCGTTGCCATGGACCCTTGGGAAGTGGCGTGATCAGTAGGGAGCAAGGGTGGTGTTTATCGCCACCCTGTGTCAGGCTTGGCAGTGTGTTAGTATGTGAGCCACGACTGCATCCATGTAGGGGAACCCCACCTGATTGCGCAGTATCTTTTATGTGTTTGCCAGTCCCCTATGGCCCTCATGCGCCAGGTTGTTGACTATCTTTTTCAGAGCTTTGGGTACTACTGGGCGATTTCCTCTCAAGAGAATCCCCTGCTCAGTTGTGGCCAGCTCACCGTGTACCTCAGCCATCCTTTCAATCTCTTTCATGTCCACCTCTTTACTGTTTTGCAGTTCTTGTCTGTGGTTCCTCCACACGTTTGTGTTGGTGAGCTGAACTGCAGCCTTGATGGTGGAGTCTAGTCTGCTCTTGTCATTGTAAATTGCCAGGGTGAGCGTCAGGGGCAGCGCGTTCTCCAACAGGTATTTAATACAGTGTTCAGCCTCTCTCTCAATGGTATATATTGATTGTCCTTCCAGGTGTCTGGATAAGTAGTCTGCCGGATTTGTCACCCCCTCCCACCCTGCGGTTTGTGAACAATGTGGAAGTTGTACTCCTGCAGCCTGATGCACATCTCTATGCATGGGGGTATCCTGGTATTTGGATTCCCAAATAGGGACAGAATCTCTTGATGGTCTGTGACAAGGGTGAATCGACAGCCAATGACAAAATGGTGAAATGTTTTGCAAGCCCATACTGCCGCCAGGCTTTCCCTCTCGGTCTGTGAGTATTCCCTCTCAGTGGCCGATGGGGCTCTGGTGGCGTAGGCAACAATGCGTTGTCTGGGTCGTTCCACAGATTCAATCTGGGCGTTTACTGTTATTTCCCTTTCCCACATGGGGTCGAATTATGCTAGTCTGCAGCTGGTGACAAGTCATTTATTATGGTCTGGAATGATTCCCTGCATTTGGCACCCTATTCAAATAGCACATTTGTCTTGAGAAAATTTCTGATGGGGTCTGTAAGCATGGCGTAGTTGTCGAGGTACTGGGCCCAGTACCCCGCTATGCCCATGATGGAGCTCAGAGAAGTCCGTTGGTGGGGCCAAGTTCACCATCGCCCTTATCTTTTCTGGGTCGGCTGTAATCCCCCAATCTGAGAAGATGTGACCAAAACATTTAAAGCTGGGCTTGTTGATGTCACACTTGGCCCCCTTAAGGGTGAGGCCCGCCGCTTGGAAGATCTTGCATACCTGCAATAGAACTCTGACGTGTTTGTCCTGGGACATGCTGAACACCAAGATATCATTGCTGTAGTTGAAATCAGCCATCACTGGTGAGATCAGCCGGTGGATTGTTTCCTGGAATATTTCTGCTGCAGACGATATTCCGAAGTTTAGTCGTTTGTAGGGGAAAATCTCAAAGCGGCACGAAGGTTGTGATGGGCCTGGAGTCAGGGTGAATAAACAGCTGATGATCGAACTGGTTGAAGTCAAGCTTTGAAAATCGCACTGCCCGGTTCATCCTTATAATCAGGTCCTCGGACCAGGATGCCTTCCGGTCTGGATTGCGGTGTTCGGTATGCGCATGTCCACACAGAGACACTGTCATTGATTATCCTTTGGCACCACCACCACCAGTGGCAATACCCATGGCATCGGGCCACTCACTCGCTCAATGATATCGTTGTCGAGGAGTAGCTGCAGCTCTTTGGACACATGCACTTGCAGGTGGGATCCTACTCTGCGTGGGTGTTGGGGCACCAGGGATAATGTCAGGTCGACATGGAGTACAATTACTGAGTCTTTGAACATGCCCACGCCCTCGAATAGTGCCAGAAATGCTGTTTTTATACGCTGGATTGTCATCTCTTGGTCTGTCACCATGTTCACCTTGCTCTCTCCCACCCAAAGCCCCTTCACCACCTGCGACTGGTCATAACGGATGTCGATGGGGGGCAAGCGCACGTGTAGTATGGTAACACAGTAAGCATCTGTCAATCGTATGACTCTGAATCACGTGTATAATTGCAAATACTATGTGCCCTTTGTGTTGTAGGTCATATCGGAATTGTCCTGTCAACGGGAGTGCTGCACCCCATTGGAATAGCCTCACCTGGGAGGGAGTCAGCGGATAGAGGTCTATTACCTTTGGAGGATAGCTCAGGGGCAACGTGCTCGCCTTCAAAACAAGATGACACGGAGCAACACAGGTTCGATTCCCCGGGTCCGCGATTAGAAAGTATTAAGCGTGTTATAAATAATCAATCATATATCATCTGATGGAGGTTTGCATTCAACACATTGATGATAGCCCCAGTGGCTACGATGAATTGGTGATTCAACACCCCTATCTGGATGGTCACTGTTGGGGCTGTGCTACCATCGGCCTTTGCACTAATAAATCGCACGTACTCCCTGCTGTTTCAATCATTTTGGGCGTAGCTCTCCTGAGCGTAAGTGTCTTCTTGCGCCACAGGTGGGTTCTCCTACGGGTCCCTCATGTATTCAGCGTCATACATTTTATGATGGCGTGCATATAGCTCTATGGGTTTTGTGGATAATCTCATTCCTTGTGTTACTGTCGCGGCATCTGCAGGGTAAGTTCCTCCATCACTCTAATGAACCTTCACTGGGGTTGAGGAAGTGGTATGTTCCTCCTTGGTGGTATTATCTGGACAGTCTGCTCAGGGTACATTCTGGTGTTAAATCACTGGATCAGTGCATTGCGCCCCACTGGTCCTGGCATAGGGTTTCTGTAATTTGGGAGGGTTAGTGCCTTTTCGTTGTACATCGCCTGCAAGGGGTTTTCTCGGCCACACCTCATGCACATTTGCCCTATGGCTGGGCACTGTCCTCGATGGGGAAATTCAAACCCACATCTATAACATTGTTTTTCTCCTTGATATCTCTGCTATGGGCCACCTTGCCCTGCCCCGCTTGGACCACTTTGGCTCCTGAAACTTGTGGTTTGTATTGCAGCCACACTGTCCACTTTCATGTGGTTCTCTATGCTGCGCGGCTTGAACATCTACCCTCTCATACACCCTGCTATAATTCAATGATACACGAGCAAGTTCCAGTCTCACTGCACCAAGAAAAATGCAAATAAGAGCATGAAGTCCAAAGGATTTATTCAAGGGACAGCCTGGCACGTGTTTCGAACCATGAACGGCTTTTCATCTGAGGCTAATATTAGACATAAGTTACAAATCAAAATAATAAAACAAATTGTGCAACATACAATGTAAAAAGATAATATCAGATTGCAACAGCATCAATTAATAAAGGCAGTGTACAAAAAGGCAAAGCATACAGGGACAGAAACGGCTGGTAGATTTACAAATGTGCAGTTAACAAACAAATAGTAAAACACAAATGGGGGGTAGAAGCCACATTGGACAGAAAAGGTCACGCAAAAATAAAAAATTGTAATTAAATTAAGAACAATACCGCATTGGTTGATGATGATTAGAAGGTAGGTATCCAATAGTAAAAAAAAAACGAAAAGGGAAAACAAATAATATATGGGTTACAATTGTGCAATTCCAATGACTACAGCAGGGCAATCAAAGAACAGCCATATCAGTAAGTATCAAGGATGTGAAATATGTGTATTAATTTGTGTAAGAACCCCACAAGTCAAGTCAAAGGAAATATTACCTTGACTTGATGAAGGACACAGGAATTCTACAGTCAGGATGATGCCAAGGAAACTCTACAATATAAAAAAATGAACTATAGGCAAAAGGGCCAAGAATTGCAATAACCAACAAAGTGGTAGATAAGTAAAATAGCATACCTCAAAGCTTCGCGAACGTGGAAAATGTAAGCATTAAGGAACTTACCAGGAAATCCAAATTTTCTCCTACATTTCCCCTGACAATATCATTGATACCTTCTATCAGGCAGTCACTAAGGACATTCACTTATTGGAAGATGTTGTTTCAACACATAAATCTATTTCTAATTGTAATCTCAATAAACTCGAGTTCCAAGCAATTCAACATCTGTCTAGCAATCTTGATTGAATTATTAAAGAGTCCGACAAGGGTGGAAATGTTGTCATGAATCGATCTGACTACACTACTATGGGAATGCGTCACCTGAATTCTGTTGGTTGTTATTCCATTCTTCCTAATAAGCCTTTGCAGGCAATCCATGCAGCTGCCAATAATCTAATTTTGAAATGGCATAAAATTGGTTTACTTACTGACGTGGAAAGGCAATTTCTCACTGTAGATGGGCCTATTATGCCCACTGTGTATTTTCTTCCCAAAATTCACAAAGAATTTGTAGACATTCCAGAAGGGAGACCAATAGTCAGAGGAGGTGGTGGTGTTTTAGAACCAATCTCTATCTACATTAATGAATTCTTGTTACCAGTCGTACTTAAGACGCCTACATACATCCGAGACACAATGCACACACTAGAAATACTGGAAAATTTGAATTTTCAAACTGCTTGCTGGTTAGTTACGTTATGCCAAAGCATTATATACCTCTATAGATCATTCAATAGCACTAAAAAGTGTTGATTTTTTTATTTCATGAATATTCTGCATCTTTTTTTGACCACATCGAAATGGTGAAGGAACTTTTGACATTTACTTTGCAGAATAATGTTTTCATATTCACTAATGAGTATTTCAAGGAATTAATTGGTGTTGCTATGGGTGCAAGATTTGAACCAGCACTTGCTAATGCATTCATGCATTTCTTTGAACAAACATTTGTATTTGTCAGCCCTGTTTTTCTTCCTTTTATTCATTTGTGGAAACGTTACATAGATAACGTTATTTTGATTTGGACTGGTTCACAAGATTTACTTCTTGAATTTGTCTCCTACCTAAATAACAATGATTGGGGTTTACAATTTACTTCTACTGCTAGCCAAATGCATATTGATTTTCTGGATCTTTCAATTGATTTAACTCCAAATGGTCTAGTCACAACAACTTTTCGTAAATCCACTTCTGTTAATTCAACATTGCATGCAGAAAGTTGCCACAAAAATCATGTCATAGCGAATATTCCTAAAGGTGAGTTTATTCGTGCCAAGAGGAATTGCTCTAATGTAAAGGACTTTGATCATAAAAGCATCGCTATCAAATCATGCTTTCTTGAGAGAGGCTACCATCATAGCTGTCTCGACAAAGCACTTGCTTCAGTACGTCAGTTAAAGAGAGCAGATCAGCTAGTCCCTAAAACTCGTGACAAGTCATCTGTCACCCAGACAATTAGGTTTATCACCAGGTTCAACTCGGACAGTCACAAAATCCATAATATTTTGAAGAAACATTGGCACCTGTTACATCTTGATTCAGATATTTCCAGCTGGCTCGATCCTACTGTGAGCATTACGTTCGGTAAAGGAAACTCGCTTAAACTTAAACTTTGTCCATCCCTTATGAGTATACCTACTCCAGAACCTACTTGGTTGCACACAGAATGTGCTGTGGGATTCCACAAATGTGGATTCTGTAACATGTGCAAATTCACATTGGAAACATCACAGGTCTCCTTTGGAGAGAGAGGGGATCACATAATTAATTATTTTATCAATTGTAATTCCAAATTTGTCGTCTATTGCATAATTTGTAGTTGTGGACTTAAATACATTGGCAGTACTATCCGACCTCTGAAGATTCGCATTCGAGAAGACCTTGCTACAATTGGCAGCCAAGAATCAAATACCCTCTAGCCAATCATTGGCAAAAATGCATCAATTGGACTGTAAAGATGACATACAATTTGTGGGGTTATGTAAGGTGACACTGCCTCCCAGAGGTGGCAATTTAACATTGAAATTACGCAAATTAGAAGCAAGATTAATCTGCAAATATCGTACTGTGTTTAATGGATTGAACTCTGACCATGAATTTGCAACCTTCTTGTAATCATTGTTCTGTTTTTATTATGACTTTGTATACAAGTGCCAATGTGCCCACTTTATTATGGGCTTTTTCCTGCACATCCAAAATTTTGTTCATTTATCCAGATGTCAAATATTTGTTCCGTATTAATATGTAATCTGTTGTTAGTAAATCAATTTTTTTGGAAGTTGGTTTGTTCACTTCCAATTTGCATGACTTAGCAGCAGCGCACCCACAGACAGCGCCTTTCCTAACTTGGACACTTGCCACCCTTTTCCTTTGAATCGTTGGCCTTCAAGTATCTTTTGCTTCCCCCCTTTTTTTGTTTTTTTTTTCCTTAACTTAATCACCGTTTATTCAATTAGCAGCTCTTTCCTTAATCTTATTCCCTCCTCGCGCGCGCGTTTATAAATTTCACAAAATCTCGCATCTAATTGTTCACTGTCACTAAGGTTTTCAGTACACCTAACATGGCGGCTTACATTTGCTGCTTCGTGGCCATTCACGGCCCAATTATCTTTGCCTCCTTCTAGAGTTTCTTCTATTTAGTCCTTCCTTACTCTCGCGGCTCCCGCGTTGATTCTTTGGCATTCTATTTGTATAGCAGCTCAGGTAAGACGTTTTTCCACGGCCCCCTGGCCTTAGAGGCACTTCAATTTAGCTCATTTGTTCACTTTGGTGTTCCAATTAAGTAATTTGGGTCCGATTCTTCCATGCTAACTTTTGACATGGTGTTTGATCGCGGTTGATCGCGTGTGACTCCGGGCAATGAATGTCTCCATTAATTAGCGCCTGTTCTGATTTTAACACGATTCAAGATTACTTTCACGTAATGATATAGCCCTTTCAATTTCCTCTTCCAGCCTTTCCGCATTCGCAAAGCTTTGAGGTATGCTATTTTACTTATCTACCACTTTGTTGGTTATTGCAATTCTTGGCCCTTTTGCCTATAGTTGATTTTTTTTATATTGTTGAGTTTCCTTGGCATCGTCCTGACTGTAGAATTCCTGTGTCCTTCATCAAGTCAAGGTAATATTTCCTTTGACTTGTGGGGTTCCTACACAAATTAATACACATATTTCACCTCCTTAATACTTACTGATATGGCTGTTCTTTGATTGCGCTGCTGTAGTCATTGGAATTGCACAATTGTAACCCATATATTTTTTGTTTCCCTTTCCCTTTTCTTTTTTTTTTTACTATTGGATACCTACCTTCTATTCATCATCAACAAATGCTGTATTGTTCTTAATTTAATTACAATTTTTTATTTTTGCGTGACCTTTTCTGACCAATGTGGCTTCTATCCCCCATTTGTGTTTTACTATTTGTTTGTTAATTGCAAATTTGTAAATCTACCACCCGTTTCTGTCCCTGGATGCTTTGCCTTTTTGTACACTGCTTTATTAATTGATGCTGTTACAATCTGATATTATCTTTTTACATTGTATATTGCACAATTTGTTTTATTATTTTGATTTGTAACTTATGTCTAATATTAGCCTCAGATGAAGAGCCGCTCATGGTTTGAAACACGTGTCAGGCTGTTCCTTGAATAAATCCTTTGGACTTCATGCTCTTATTTGCATTTTTCTTGGCACAGTGAGACTGGGACTTGCTCGTGTTTCATTTGCAATTACCACAGTGGAATCATACTGGCAGTATATCCACACCCCCAGACACCTGCAGCCTCGTTGCTCTTTGCATAAATTGCTTCTTATAAGTGCTGTGGTTCGTGACTTTCTCTGCCAACTTGCTTTCCTATAATTCAATGATGACAGAGTGCATTATGAAGTTAACCTTCTATATTCTTTCTTATCCCTAAAACTAAAGTTCCCTTGTCTGGCCCTCCCCTTCCTCCTGTAAGGAACTCATGGTGGCAACAGTAAGACAACAAGTTATCACAGTTTACGGGTGTTTATTGCAACTATATAATGGGTGACAAAAACACCTAATCTAAACCTAAATCTAAGAAAGGAACAAGCTACGACCATCAAATAATACCAAGGAGTCCTAGTGACATCTTGTCAAATAAAAAGGGCCTACACTAAAAAAATGAAACTATTGCCAATCCTTACAACTGAATTACAAAGTAGTGTGGTATAATGTTCACAAGAAAAGAAAGAAGTGTTCACCAAATGATAAGTCAGGATGGTAGGTTAGGGGCCACGTTTTTATCACAGGACAAGGCAGGACCTTTGAGCACAGCACACTCCTGCGCCTCGCCAGCACAAGGTTACAGTTCGCTTTCAACAATGCCAGGACTTTCTGGGGCCAAGTCTCTTTCTTGCAA
Organism: Ambystoma mexicanum; assembly: GCF_040938575.1. Classification (NCBI taxonomy): domain Eukaryota; kingdom Metazoa; phylum Chordata; class Amphibia; order Caudata; family Ambystomatidae; genus Ambystoma; species Ambystoma mexicanum. The sequence goes on along the minus strand of NC_090930.1, from coordinate 1,017,603,849 downwards.
AGTCTTTGTCTTAGAAGGCCTGCTGAACGATAAACAAAATAAAATGTTCCTTTGGTAATCCTTCACGTTGGTCGATTGCTCTTTGCCCCTTGGCTCCCCCTCAGCTGGGCCCTGATCCTTCTTGTACAGTTAGCCTCCCTCAAGCGGGTTCACTATGGCCTTTCACTCACAATTGTAGCATTCAAACTATCTCAATGTCCTTTTGAACTATCCATTGTGGACATCCCTCAGCCGGGTTCACACTTGTCATCACAATATTCATGGGTATATCCCAGTTTACCCTCAATTCGTAGGCATCCCTTTGTCGGGTTCACATTTGCCAGTTTCACCATTTAATCAGTTTTCTCCAATGTGTCAAAGACTTTTGAGTGTATGAGGGGTTTTGCTCGACCCCCGTAGGATCACTTTGACACTCCACACTGGCCTCTCCTAGGGCCTCTTTGTTCTCGTATTTTCAAAAAACAATACAACCCACAAAGGCTTCAGTCAGAATCCTTCGTATGAGCACCCCACGACGCCTGACCACTCTGCTTCAGAACAGTCGAGTAGGGTTTCTTTAAAGTTCAGTTACACAAGTTCTTTGTTCATCAAGGTTACCGCCTGCTACCTTGGGCCTAGCAAAGTTTGGTTTTACTATCTGTCTTCTTCGACTCACTGGCCGTGCGGAACTGTAGGAGTTTCTCGTCTCGGGAGTCGAGGGCGGCACCACGGCAGCAAGCGCTTCCTCACGCTTTGGCTATCAGCATGGGGGGGTGTCGTTGACACCTGTCACACCACACGCCAGCTGGGCTTCCCTGTCTTATGATTTCCCTTTCAGAGGCTTCACGGGTCTGGGTTGAAAAGGGCAAAGGCAGTTCCCCCTTCATCGTCCCTCCAGATCTCGCCACCTTTCTCCTCCGTTTGAACTGCCAGTCCGGTATAGCTGTTTCCTTGTGCATTCAGCCTTGCTCAAAGTGTGCTCTCATGCTCTGCCTTTTATCCGTGTGGGGGAAGGGAAAGGGCCATCAGGTGTGCGTTGTTGTGGTCAATTGCCTGATGCTGCCTGACCCCTGTGTTGGGACATGTCAGGTAAATGGCTCTGGTGTTAGTCCATTGTCTTTCACTGTGTAGGAATGTGTTTGTGTCGGAAAAGGGGCGGGGGTAGAGCTTCTAAGTATCTCATGGGGTAGGATGGGGAAAATGGGCTAGAATGAAGAGGGTACTGCGTCTCACCTGTCAGTGTCCCACTAAAACTCCCTGAAGACCCCCCCCCACCGCATCCAGGTTATTCCTCCACCACTGCTCCACCCCAGGAACTGGATCCAATAGCAATGGCCGTGTCCTGGCTACCTGGATGACAGATCTCTGGGGACTAGCGGGTGAGACACCTTCAGGTTTCTCACGCTCCCCGCTCTCACGTGCCCTCCCTTTCCAAGTGTCCTCCCCTTTAAAGGAGCCCTGCCTTATTCTGTCCACAACAATTTAGTCTATAAAAGTCCCTTATGGAGCTCACATAGGGGTCTGGTGAGAGGCTTTGATGTCTCAGTTTGGGTACATTAAATGCATCAGCAATACTGGACTTGCGTTGCACAGCCAGGGACCCTTAAAGGAGCAGTAAAAGTGCTAATATTTGAGCAATGTGAACAACTGTATTTTTACACTGGGATGACCACAGGTCCTTTACCAGTAATTAGACTCGCATTCTTAACGCCCTGAGATGTACCTCTTAAAGGATCATGACTCTTATGCCATGACCTGCAGACAACAATGGGTTGTGCTTGATTCACAAGGCTGCTATAAATGGAGTTTAAAGCACCCTGGTGTTTGACGCAGTGAACTAGGGACTGCTGGGCTCCAGACCCACAGCACTCTAGTGATTGGGGGAACGATGTTTGACTTTTTCCTCTGGTTGACAGTGGGCCATTTAAAATACGTGTGTCCTGTTTTTTGAGGGCCATGTGACTGCCAATGCCTTAGGGAGTTGACTAAGTGAGGGTGACCAGGGCATCAACGTATCCCTTCTCCGGGCCCATCAGCATCTAGTGTTGGAAGGCACGCTGACCCTTTTGTTGCTCCACTAGATGTCACTAGAGTTAGATATGGGATTTTGTCACATGGGAAAGCAACTTTTGGAACAATGGCTGCCCCCTTGATATGTTCATTCCAGACACTATGGGCCTCATTATAACCCTGGCGCTCCCGTAATGAAGGGGGCCGGTACAGGACCGGCCCCCTTCATTATGGGAGCGCTGATTATGAGGTTCCCTTTGCGGGACCTGGATCAGACATCTGGTAAAACCAGACGTCTTTTCCGGGTCCCACGAGGGGAAGAGGGAGGTAATAACGGGCCATTCATAATGTGCCCGTTATTACCTCCCTCCCCATTCCCATTGAGCCCTCTGGGGGCTCAAATGGGAATAGGGAATGATTCCTGCAAGGAGGAATTACCGGGTCCTCCTATGTCAGAATGACCCGGTTATTGCTCATTGCAGGAACCCGGTATTGGAGCCCGTTTGGAGGCAGCCATGGTGCCATGCACCATGGCTTCCTTCAAACTCGTATTGATGCCCAATGTTGTACAATGTTTGCAAAGTATTTCCTATTTACATTCTGTACCACTCTGACTCCATATGCATGTATAACTATTTAAATACGGTGTTTATTTTGTGTTGAATTATTTAGGCAGCTTCTGATATTTTAAGTATTGTTTAACCAATACGTTTTAATCTCCCATAGTACATTTTCTTGTTAGTTAAAATGTCACTGCAATCTGTTCGTGATCAAAAAATGTTTCTTTATATTGGTGAATAAACGCAGGAATGCATTCACAAATGAATGAGTTTTGTTTTGTTCTTTAAATAATTGCAGCTCGGAATTAGGACATCTTCCACCGTGATTAGTGGCACAGAATATCTGCAGATAACTGCCCAGTCAAGGTTGCCATGTTTGTTAGGGATAAAGCATTGCAAATGTCTCTGTCAACTATAATAAAGTGCAGCATACCATGAATATGTTAAAATAAACATATGTTGAAACCAATCGGAAATTGCCAGCTCTGTGCTCAATGATGCAGTAAACTGAAAAATGGCATCTACTAATGTTAAACGGGCATTTGTTTTGCTGTCTTGAAACAGGTACATCTCATGAACCCCAACTACGCCCCGAAACCATGCTGTGCACCAACCAAGCTCAACGCCATATCTGTGCTGTATTTCGATGACAACTCCAACGTGATTTTGAAGAAATATAGAAACATGGTGGTGAGAGCATGCGGATGCCATTGACCGAATCTCAGGAAGAACAGCTACGCATATCTGTGCCTGAGGGATACTTGCTATGCAATTCAGCCGTCAATTTCTAGGATGGACGATCTCCGGAGAAAAGCACCTCTGATGCCGCTGAAGATCAGCACCGTGAAGCAAAACCAAAGGACTTCAGATGTATTTTTGCGTTCAAGGCCAAGACCCGCAACAGTTGTACTGAAGTTTGAGTGCACACATAAGGGCATAATGCTACTTGCTAAAAACTTATCAAGGATTGAATTGTTTTGCCTGGAAGGGAAGACATCTGCCAGAAAAGGGGCATTTTCAGTTGGCTTGGATCAAGCTGTAGGTGTTTTTCATCCTTGAATTGAAAAAGAACTTGAGGCTTTGGATCGCGACACTAGCATCGTAGCATTTTAACTGCCTAATATCTGTAAGGTGTACTTCAACTATTCAAGTGACTAAATGGCGTGTAAAAATGAGGACTTTGGAGAACATTTATTCAACCGGCGATCAACTGTGCACTAGCAGCAGGTAGATGCAGGTGGTGTGTCCGGCAAGGATAGGACCGGGTCCAGCTGCCTTCACCAACCCTTTGTCTTAAGCTATTCCAAATCCTGGCTTCCACTAGCTCTGTTACACCTTGTTTGTGAAAAGCACTTCTTGTTCAGTTTTGAAACAAAAACAAAAGACTCATGTTGTGGTTTTCTCCCACAGCCAAACTGAGATGATTTTCACAGAAATTCTAAGGGCCTCATTACGACCCTGGCAGTATGGGGTTAACGGCGCCGTAAAAGGTGCCGGCGCCGTTAACCCCGTACCGCCTCATTACGAGGTCCCCTTGCGGGACCTGGTAAGTAACGCCTGGTCAAACTAGGCGTGCTTACCGGGTCCCGCGATGGGAAGAGGGAGCAAACAACGGGCCAACTCGTAATGGCCCATTGTTTGCTCCCTCTCCCATTCCCATTTAGCCCTATGGGGGCTGAAATGGGAATGGGGAAGGACCAAGTCCGGGTCCTTGGAGGGAGGAATTACCGGGCCTTCCGAACTCAGAATGGCCGGTAATTCCTCATTCCGTGGACCCGGACCCGGACGCGATTTCGGCAGCAGCCATGCCGCCAATAACGGCATGGCTACCGCCGAGGTCGTAATGAGGGCCTAAACGTCTCAAATGTTGTTTCTCTAAAAAAAAAAGCGGCAGGTGCAAAGACATTCAGAAGGCTTCCTGCCTGCCATTTAATCTTTGGATGACGCAGTTTTCCAACTATACATTCCGTTCCTTCTCCTGAGCACTAAAGCGACCAAATCATTTTTTAAAGTAAATTTTTTGCTCTGCTATTTGCACTGACAATAAAATATTGTAATTTCTATTTTACAAAACATGAGTAAGATGGTATAAATATATTGACGTACAGTAAGTGCATACTACAAAGCAGGCGCTTTGTTTATGCTTGTGGAGGTGTTGGTGGAAATAGCCGCACTGAGCTGTAATTAAAAACTAAGGGTATCTTACTCCGGAAGTATGATAAATTCATCCAGAGGCTACTTTTAAAAGACTTGGCAGCAACGTTTTGGGTAGTTGGTGTCTCTTTGGTGGGGTCAGCAGGCAGAGGACACAAACAAAACCAGCACACACACACACGTCCATATTGACCATGTCATAAGCATATGTCATGTCAGAATGACTAGTTCACCTACCAAGAGTCATAAGTATATGCAAGAGCTCAAATGAGTTGCTGTTGGTAGGTGAACTAGTCACATAGCAGTTCACGTAGATCTAAGAGAAACTAAACTTATCTTGCTGCAAAAGCAGAAAATAGCCTTTTTTATGTTATCCAATATTTATACTGCGCCCATCATTACTGTAGTGGTCTTAATGTACTTGGCCCTGTCTGGAAGGTGTTGTATTGTGAACCTGCCAGGGTGTCGCCAGACCTTAGCAAGAGGGAGGGGAGTGATATGCTGGCAGTGATAAGGGAAGAGAAATTAGACAACAGAATTATCAAAACCAGAGAGGAAAACCTATTGGAATGAGTAGGGTCTATGATTGTCAAAGTAGCAATGTGCGTTTTTTTAAATGCGATAAGGTATTGGGAAGCATGATTGCAGGCCTCGGGAAGAGTACAGCTTGGGTTAGAGCAGAATTTTATTGTGATGGCAATAACTAGACCCGACGACCATGGTAGCAGATGTAGTTAGTTGGTGAGTGTGTGCAATAGTACCCTGAAGCGTCTCATGTGCTCAATGGAATTACCAATAATGATCTTAGACCCAAATAACCAGACAGACTCCAAGAATATGGCAAAGTACTACTTAATTTTCAGCTTAATAAAGTAGGGCAACCTGGCGAAACAAGTCGTAGTCCACGCACTATCACTTCAATTTTGATTACACAAAGATTTTATACTTCAATGTATGTCAGCTATGACGTCATCCTACATGGCAAACTTAAAAACCTATTAAAGGGAGGGTTTGGTTAAGGGGACATATGTACCTATATATCATGTAAGTATTATTATTCCTACTGGATGTCCCTTATCTGGCAGACCCGCCTTGAACCACCTCTAAATACATATACTACAGATTATAGCAGAATAACAGCAGCGGATTGGCCCGTGCAACACTGTATCATGGTGCTACATAGACTCCTTTGGATTGGTTGGCATTCTCTCCCAATCTTGGATGTTCAGCTTGGTAGCAGCATGTGAGCAAAACGAAACACAGGTGTAGAGAATAACGTCAGACTACTACCCACTTGCCCAATTAGTCCATCATCTCTTATCTGTTAGGTCCCAAGCCAAGACTTCTTTATAATTGACCTTGCAGCCTTTTCTCTGCCCTGGGACTTTTCTGGGAGTGTAGGCACACCATTATCTTCATCTGGAGCTTAATGAATAACCCTTAATTTCAACTTCTGAGTCACGTGTTATGAGACCACCATTTTGTCCATTTCAACCTTTCATTTACTGCTTTTTGATTTAATTGTGCTGGGTTTTATTACTCCATTCGGCCTCTGGAGACTTGATCACTTCACCTTGCATATGCCTTTTGCATCCTTGATTGTCCAATACTTGGCATTGCAGATTTTTTCTTCTTTGCTTAATCGAAGAGAAATATGTCTTACGCACATGGCTTATCCTCTTGACTCCCTTTGTGCCTTGCAGTTATTCCTTGATGTGGCATCCTTGATCCCAGGCCAATAGACTCCTCTTTGTTCCTCATACAAAGCTGTTTTTCCAGCATCTCCTGACTCTGCATCCCAGGTCTGTCTCTAAGGTAACTGGATTGGTTTCGACGCAAGTCTCCGACGTCCATCTTTTTCTCCCGGCTGCTTTAGTCACATTATATTTTCTCCTGCATCAAACTTCTATATGTCTCAGCTACCTTGCGTTTCTGCATATGTACATTCACTTCATCTTCTCACTTATTTCTTTGATGGATATGATTTCTTCATATTCGATTACATGTTTTCTTTTATTACTCCAGTTACATCTTTATTTTTTAAGTATTCGCATATCATTTCAGTGCATCCTCGTTTCCTTCCATCATGACGTCACTCTGCAGCTGTCAGTGTGCACTTTCAGCTCTTCTATGTCCAATGGTGTATGCCAACATCCTCCTACCATCTCAGTGCCAGGGTACATTCTATACAGTTGTTCGAGTGCATAACGTCTCTCATACACTTGGTGCAGTATTGGGACAATACCTGGTGTCACACATAGGGCTCTTGCACTATTATTCCAATGTGATGGAGGTAAGTGGGCGGAGTCTATCAGTGACGTACATGTCTGCTCCTCTACAAGTGGTTATGTGATCAGTCAAATAGGTATAGTTTTGTTTATCTCTTTAGGATCAGATAGCAGACATGGAGACAAAGGAAAGGTTGATTGAGGGCGAGCAAGGGAGAGGGGTGGAAGACTTCACGAAGATTTGAGTGCCGGACATGTGAAGGAGTATGTCTGCATAATGGAAAGGCAGAGTTATGTCAACTGCTGTAGCTTTGAAGCTCTCTTAGGGAGGATACAACACAGGCTTTTATCAAAAGGTAAACCCTGCCTTCTTATCTTCCTGATTGGCTGCCACTAGGCAGCAGGGTGCTAAGGAAGAAATAATACAGAGTTCAAAGGTCCGGTACAGGTGGCAACTACCTGCGGCATCAGTAAACATAACGGAGCATAGCATGGGAGGATGGGGAAGGCAACAAGGATCCATGAGGAAGCCGAGTGATCGTGGCTCAATAAGGCAGGCATCAGTGAGCAGGTCTTTCATGAGGTCAAAAAGAAGCCTGTGCTTCGGCACTACTGATTGGCTGGTAGTGATTGTTATTGACAAAGTTTCTTTCACTTGCTAGTAATACTAAATGATTGTGTGGCTGTGTGCACTGGTGCTTTGTTAACATCCGTATTTGTTCAGTACAGTGAGGTTTTCTAATGTCATGCTTTATCTTTCCCCTGCACTCAAACTCCACCTACAACATCATCTTGGTCATCAGACAACCCCGTCCATCCATTCACCTGCCTCTCACGAACTCAACATTTCCATGTTGTGCTGTTTGAAGTTTCCTGTAGTTCTAAAGGAAAGGGCTCCCTTACATTGAGTTCTTCCTACTTTGAGGGGTAGGTACAGGGAGCTATGAAGGTCATCAGTAGAAGCACATTTTCTTCTGCTTAAATAGGCCCTTTAGAGAACATAGAGAAAGTGGATAACGGGTTCTAGAGCCTTGATCCCCAGTTGAAAGCTAAAGAGGCCATACTAACTAGACACCACGTCATAATCCTTACCTCAAGCTGCAGGGTCTGCCAATTTACATTAGGGAGAGCATCTCGGGCAGGCCAGACTCTGCGCACACACGGTATCATAGGCTGGTTACCCTCACACCACAGTGCATAGTCCACATATCTGAAGGACCAACAAGAGAAATCCAGCAGGCACAGTGGTGATTGCATCATAACCGAGACAGAAGCATCTTTTAGTCCTATATTGTCTACCACTTGAAACAAACCGCTCCCTCAAAAACCTCTACATCCTTCCACCTTCAGCCTAGATATGGAATGAGGCCTTCAGGGTTTACTTACCTTTGCCAAACAATAACTCGCAAAATGCCCAGCACCTGATGCCAGCTGGGAGAATGCTTTTGTGGCAGTGGCATGGCACGTCTGCTTCTGTGCTGAGTGATGGAACGCGGCCAGATCGGAGGCAGGGACAGAAGTGTGGCGGCCAGAGGCGTTGCTAGTGGGTGGCTGAGGGGGCTATAGCCTATGGTCTTTTGGTAGTAGCCCCGGATAGAAGCTCAAGGACTACAACCAAAAGGCTATCGCTAGCCCTGTGTCCCGCCAGTCCCGACATTAGCTTAGCCCCTGATCTTTTCCAGACCTAGCAACACCCCTGGGGGCGGCAGTGGTAGGAGTACCCGAGGGCCAGCAGTAGGAACGGGAGACTGCAGTTTGTTATGGGAGTATGCAGGTGAAACACTGGGTTGCAGTGGGGGGGAGGGGGGGTTGGTGAGTATCGAGGTGAAACCCCGTTCCTGCCATGAGCGAAACAGATTGCAGCTGGGGAGGGGGAAAAGGGACAGGTTGGTGAGAGGTGAGTGATTTGGGGAATTAAAATCAGCATGCATGAAGAGAAAGCACCGATTCGGCAAGACACTTTTCTTCCATACGCCACCCGCCCCCCAACGCCCCTTTTCTCCCATCCCCTCTTCCTCCTTCAGTCAAAAGCTGGAATATGGCTTAGATAAGAATGTTCTCTGTCCCACTCTCTCTTGCAATTTAAAGCAATTGTTTGATTGCGTTGTAGCGCATTACAAAACTCCCACAAATATATTTTAAAAAAAGAGAACCTCTGCTGTAAGCACAAGCACTTCTGAATAGATCGAAACGATATGTAAAAAAATAAAATAAAAATAAATGCAGTTCACTAATTGTTCATTTCATCTAATGGAAACACCTGCGGGTACTGAGTTGCATGGAACATCATTGTTATTGGTAATTTACTCTGTGCGCTTCATTCATACTTCCACCCTCTATTTTTGTCCTGCTAACCACTGAGAGGCTGGTCAGGCTCCTCACTCACTCCTTCACTATCTCCGTAGCAGGGCCGGCCTTCGAGGTGGGCCGGCGGGGCGCCGGCCCGGGGCGCCATTAGCCCCACCGGTGCCAGCCCAGGGGAGCCTTTTGAGGGCTGCCCCAAGCTGGGTGATGGGAGAAGGCACAAGTTTGAAATGAAACACGCTTGTGGGAGCGGGCGCATTTAACAATAGAGTGCTGCAGCACCCTATTGACATAGTTACTTCCCCGCTCCGACGCAGGAGCGGGGCAGTTTTCATTAGAATAACGCGCTGATGCAGGCATCAGGGCCCTATTCCAGTGATGAACTCCGCCTGCTTCGGGTCGGGAGTGGGGAGATAATCATCTCAATGCGCACGCTCCCGCTTCTCCCATCACCAAAAAAATGTTTGACCATTGACCAAGGGTGCAGGGGTGTCGGGGGAGGACGCCAAATTTCTCTTTTTCAGCCCTGGCACTGCCGCCACTGCTCCGTACTCTTGGTAGCTTATCTACAATGTCACCCTCTTATATATCTAAAGTAAACTCAACACAGTATTTCTTCTAGCAACTGTTGTATTCATACTACGTGACCGAGCACGGCGGCAGGTGGAGCAAAAGGCCCGATGCCGGAACTTCCTCACGGAAGCCGGCAGTTACACGCTGGCACCCAGCCTGGCTGACAGTTCTTTCTTGTAGTGCGCCATCACTCCAGGCCCCCCACACACACAGGCCAGGCTGGCGCTACTAGGAAAATTCGGTGCCATCCACAACAGCAGCCACAGAAAGTGTTTGGAGTCATCTAATATTCTTGCATGTCTCAGAAGGCACCCAAGATCCCTGGTCTCTTCCTCACAAAGAATCTAAGAGAGCAGTAATATGCCCAGTGTTTTCTCTCACAATGCTACTTGAGCAAAGTGCAGAAGCCTTGCTAATACCATAGGTGTTAACCTGGTTCCCCAAGCTTGGAACAGCTTGCCTGCACCAGCCTATGTTTGCTGTATCAAAATAGAATGATGGCTCCCTTATAGGAGTTTGCGCCCCTAGTCTGCATCTTCAGAACAGAGAACGAAATGGCGGTTGCAAGCAGCTTGTATATTATAGGTGGTACAAAAGTGAGGCCTTCGACAGCCCCTTCTAGACCATTATAGGCCTCCAACACATTCAGTGCAACAGGTCTAGATGGCTGACTGTGTCACAGCTGATGCCTGCACCAAAATCGCTAGACACAGGTGGTGTCTCCCTTCAGTCCAGTGGCCCAAATGGAGCAGCCTGTTTTTCGGACTGTGGCATGTACCATCATTTGTTCAAAGTGTGGGGGGATTCCGCTCGAGGCCACCCTCAGTAGCACAGAGGTAGAAAACAATAATGGCACTACTTTCTGGGAGCACAGTCCTTTCCTCATTATCAGTGGTAAAAATAATCTTTGCACTTTTAAAGCATGTATTAATAAAGTATTTGTCATCAACATTTAGGGCCTCGTTCACATAATGATTTCCTATGGGATTGCACCATTATAAAAAGCTTCTTAATCAGGCCCTTAATCTATCAGGTGGGGCACTCGTTGCCGAGATAGGGCACCTGTTGCCTCAGCAAATTATCTTTCTGTCTAAAGAGGAAGTAATAGCACCGCTCCACGCTGCACAGTGTGGCAGTGGACAGAATCCGCACTGTCCATGCACAAGGTTTTGGCCTGCTCAAGCACAATGGTGACGTTTGAGGAAGTGTTTGCGCTCGGCTCATCTACGATCAGTGGTGAAGTAGGCGGGAGCAGTGCTTCTCTAATTTTTTTAATTAGGTTCCGGAATGGTTTCGTTTTAAAATAAAAGGTAGGAAGAAGTTCATTCTTGTACTTCGGTGCACTGAGCGTTCCCTTAAACAGCAGGGGTGTTTGTTTAGGGGTTTGGATTGTGCGTCAAGGGGAGGGGTGGTGTTGATGGGATTTGTACACTTCATCTGCTGTTAATGATTTTATGGGTTTAGAACACTGTCCTCTAAATGAGGCCCACTACCAAGAAGGCCCACTGTCAGCTGCACCACCTCAGAGGTGTTCTCCCCCTTTCCTCACCTTTCCCCAGAAACTCAATGTCTCCAGAGCTCTGGTCCTCTCTAAGCTTGACTACTGCAACAGACTCTTTCTCAATCGTCCTTCATCGTCTCCTTCAACTAATCCGGAATAGGATTGCAAGACTTATCCTTGGCTTCAAGCCCAGGGACTGCATCTCTCCAGCCCTAATTTCTCTCCACTGGCTCCTGTTGCTGCTAGGATCAAATCCAAGACCATCTGAATCACCCAGAAGGCTTTCTGGGACCTGGGTGCCTTGTACATCCAACTCTCCCTAAATACCTCCATGCTGGATCCCTTCGGTCTGCTAGCTCCAACTCTCTGCAAATCAGACGCTTCTCTAGGCAAAGAGTTGGGGGTAGATCTCTCTCCTCCGCAGGAGCCTCCCTCTGGAATGGTCTCCCTGACCCTCTCAGGCTTGAGCCGGATATCCTTCAATTCTCGAAGCTCCTCAAGACCCTCCTTTTCTCCTCCGCCTTCACTCTCCACCCTCCCCTGCTAACACCTATTCTGCCTCAGTGACTTGCAGCCTGGCCCCCTCCGAGTACGACAGGGCTCCAGGCCACCCCCTTCCCTGCACTTACCTGCATTCCCTGGCACTTGCCCTCTTGCCTCCCCTAAGCACTTGCACCTTGGCTCTTCACCCTTTTGTCCCTTCCCGTCTTAGCACTGAGGTTTTGAGCAGACCGGTCCCCACACCCCATCCCAGTCTACACTCCCCTCTCCCTCGCACTTCTTATTCTGCACTTGCACAATCTGAATGTCACATGGCCTAGGACCGTTATTGTATCTTTCTCCCTTGTCCCCACCCCCCTTTTTTGTCTTGTGGCATTTGTTGTATAGGCGCCTTACAAACATCCAATAAAATAAATAAAGTCATGAGAGCTAAGTTGAAAACACAATCTCCTCCAGCCCCTTTATGAATTGGTCTAGTGTTTTATGTTCTTGCTTTTGTTCACCCATTGACCAGTGGTCAATCTTAGCTCGAATCTTAGCATGATGGAAACGTGGATTTGCCTCATGGCTTGTCGAGTGAGTGGAAGCGCCACATCCTGTGCAGCAGTGGTAGAAAGGTTGAAGCCACCTCCTACACAGGGATCAACGCACACAGCTTCCGAACCCCCATCAATGCTAAACCCCAATTTTTAGTTCTCGCTACACGAGCAGTGAGTGCACGTTTTAATTGCAAGAGAATTCAAAATAGCACATTGCTTTATTTCTTTGTATTGCTATTTTGGGCGCCTTTTTTTGCACTTGTGAGAAGCACCAGCCTAGCAAGTGCAATGACTCTAAGAAAAAAATCACCTACGTCATGCTGGTAGAAGAGAGGCTCACCTGGCGCAGTGCCACTAACTTATCCGGCCCATTTGCCTCACAGCTTTGTACAGTACACTGTGGTAATTACTTCCAGGCTGAGACAATCCCCGGAGCACCTCTGCTATGCAGTAGCGTCCAGGTACATTTCACGTTGGGTTACTGCGCGCTCGAAGCATCTTGCTTAGTAAGTACCTTACAAGGTAATCGACTCACTTGGCATTTGAAGAGATCTGCAATGTCTTTCATTTAAATCTGTGAGGAGTTCGCTGAAATGAAACTCTGGGGCCAGGCTAGCCCCTCTGCACACACAGTCCTCAACTCTCTTTGCCTGAACCCTGGCGGGCGGCATTGCGCTGTGTGTGTTTGTTGGTAATACACACTTGCAGTGGGTCTTGTTAGTCTCCTGCAAAGCTCTGGGACTTTGTGTCCTTGTATCTTGCAAAGTTGTGGGTTTGCACCTTTTCAGTGGGTCCTTTCGCGCCACCTATTATGCAAAGCACATTTGGGAGCCCTAAAGCACTGTAGCTGTAGAAATGCCCATGTATGCATGCAGGTTGAAAGTTTGCTAGGACAGGACACACGTTAATGGTACAGGCTAACTCCCATAGCCAGCTTGATAACCTTGCCGATGCGGGCATGCACCCCTTAAGCCATTCAGCAAATCCATGTAGTGCAAGTCTTTGTTTCAATGCAATACAGCGCAACATGATGAATAACACGAATGCAGATTGTGTGCATTCGCGATCTGATTATGTGGTGAATTGCAAGACCCAACAATGGTGTGTTTCAAGCCCTTTTACTCGGAATCCGCGGAAACGGTCAGAAAAAAATAACAACTGGAGAAATTACCGATTTTTTAAACCAAATGAATTCAAATTTTGGGGACATGTTACTAAAATATAAGTGCCCATCACCCAGGGGCAGCGTCCCTTCTGCTAGCGCTTGCCACGATTCTGTAACTATGGTAACACAATAACAGCATTGGCCTGCGCTGTTGGTGCAGGGCTTTCCCCACAGTACAGAGGTTTTGGGGATGGGGCACGGTCTCTACTCAAGGTGCGTGCACATATATCTCTGGCTTTGGCATGCATACTGAATGCCTGCTGTGGCAAGGTCCTCGGCCTGGCCCTCGGCCTGGCATGTGAAGCAACTCAAGCCTTTCACGATATATTATTATGCAGCACGAGCAAGACAGGGACCTCTTTCCTCTGGAATGAATGTGGCGCACAATAAAACCGCTTTGTATTTTTACCACCAGATTCTTTTAAGGAGGCCTCCAACCTGTCTCGTACCCACCTCCACAAGCACCCCAAGATCAGTAAACCAGGAACCAGGCCGGTGTGTTGCCAATGAATGTTTTATTCATTTGTGATTTAATAAACAGTTACAATGACCACCAGGGGCGGCAACACAGGTTTCAGAGTATTCTTAGTCAACTGGCACACTAAGACAGCTCAAACATGGATTGCACCTGGATTTGCTTTACTGATTTCACCACTACAATCCAAAACACCATGTAAATGAATGCAACCCACAGGAAAGTGCATGCACACACAAAAGGATTCTTGAGTCGCAGCAATCCTCACCCCCGCCATAGCCCTCCACTAGGCTTGTCAGCTTTGAAGGGAAGGCAGTGGCAAGGACTGGGAATACCAGGTTAAAATCTGATTTAAAAGGTGATTTCAGAAACAATATGGAACAGCAACGAATGGGACAATTTGTTTTCTGCACCAGGTAAATGGGGTTCTACTTTATTAGGACAACTGCTATGGGACAGCACACAAGGGCACTTCGCGCTGCTTGCTTTTAGTAGACAAATATGGCTTCAGAACAGACTAGCTAGCAATAGGTAACTATTTTAGTACATGCAACACATGAAAAATAAATAAAAAAGGGAATGCAATTGTAAATCCGTAATCAGAACATAGTTGGGGAAGAGGGATAGACTAGGAAAAACAGTTTAACCGAAACTTCCAGGAAAACGAAAATGCAAAGAACTCTAATTTTTCTAAGGCTGTGAATGACAAGCAAGCTCTAGATGATGGAAAGGGAAGGCAATTAGACATTTGTGATCAACATTCAGTAGGGGAAGAGGAGTGGAGTAGAAAAGGGTTCTTCAAAGGTTAAGCAAAATATTCAGAGAAAAGGAAATGCGAATGGCATTTGTTTTTCTCTAAGGCTGCAAATGACATGCACGCTTTAAGGAATGGGGAACTCAGATAGGTAAGTCGGTTTTCAGCTAAAATGACAGAGGCACATAACGGTTAGGCTTGGGGCTGTCATGCCTGCTGGACATATCTCTGGACCAGGAACGACCTCTCCATACAAAATGAGTTACGCCCATAGAACCACTAGACCATTCTACTCAAAATGGAGGTTGTTCGATGCATTGCCCAGAAAACGACGTCTGCATTTTTCACGTCGTTAAATTTCACGTGATTTAGGTCCGTCACATGTATCACGGCAGTGCGTACATAAGCAGCATGGAAACTCCGATCGCTGCTTCTGATTAAGTCAATTTTGGCGTTTGGTAGCTGAACTCCGGACCTGCGTTCTCGCATTCCCTTCAGCAACTTCTTTGGCCTATTTTGAGCGTGTTTCCTCCACACGCTAATTCCGGAGCTGCGTAAATCCTGTTCACGTGCCAAGTCTCCACACGGACGCTGTCTGCAAGCGCGGCTGTCCTGAGCTGCGTGAATCCTGTTCGCGTGCCACATTTCCACGCGGACGCTGTCTGCAAGCGCGGCTGTTCTGAGCTGCGTGAATCCTGTTCGCGTGCCAAATCTCCATGCGGACGCTGTCTGCAAGCGCGGCTGTCCTGAGCTGCGTGAATCCTGTTCACGTGCCAAATCTCCACGCGGACGCTGTCTGCAAGCGCGGCTGTCCTGAGCTGCGTGAATCCTGTTCGCGTGCCAAATCTCCACGCGGACGCTGTCTGCAAGCGTGGCTGTCCTGAGCTGCGTAAATCCTGTTTGCGTGCCAAATCTCCACGCGGAAGCTGTCTGCAAGCGCGGCTGTCCTGAGCTGTGTGAATCTTGTTCACGTGAAAAATCTCCACGCGGATGCTGTCTGTAAGCGCGGCTGTCCTGAGCTGCGTGAATCCTGTTCGCGTGTCAAATCTCCACGCGGACGCTGTCTGCAAGCGCGGCTAGCCTGAGCTGCGTGAATCCTGTTCGCGTGTCAAATCTCCACGCGGACGCTGTCTGCAAGCGCGGCTGTCCTGAGCTGCGTGAATCCTGTTCGCGTGCCAAATATCCATGCGTACGCTGTCTGCAAGCGCGGCTGTCCTGAGCTACGTGTATCCTGTTCGCGTGCTAAATATCTACACGCGGACGCTGTTTTCAAGCGCGGCTGGCCTGGCTGCGTGTATTCTATCCCGTGCAATCCTGCACGTGGTTTTCTGAACTATTTTGAACCTTTGGTACCTGTGACAGTTAACAGGTGAAATTCTAATTTTTGTTCATTGTGGGAAAGGAAGTATTTCATGAATGATTGGAAGGTTATTGTGCACAGTACTTTGGACGCTATCTTGTAGTGCACCAACCCATTATCTAGCGAGAGCCTCATACCGTTCGGGATAAGTCTCCCTTACTAATCTTCCCTTCCTTTGTCGTTTGTTCAACTCATGGTTTTCTTCAAGAAACTGTCGTGGATTACTTCAGTTTTTGCCCTAAGGTCAGTGTCTGAATGAATGCTAATACTGTGTTATCTTAGTAATTCGATTGGGACAGTTTCTTATGATACTTTATCTATCCTAGGCATACTTCCTACACAATTCCCACGCCCTTTCCAGTGATCCATCTCTCTGCCTGTTTTATCCAGTCAGAGAGTTGTATCATTTGGAAGGTCTAATTTGACCTGCCTACAATCAAGTCGTGTGAAAACAGGATCCGGAAGAGCCCTACCAAATTGTATCCTTTTTTGGTTACTGTATCGTTTTCAGTTGATACATTGGTGATTTATGACAGAATCAGAAGCCATGGAGGGTACGGATCCTTTAATTGTTTTGACTCAGTTAATCACTGACTTGAGAAATGAAATGATTACGGCACAGGACATGCTACGGCATCGAATGGATGTTATACAAGATGCCATACATGCCACTCCTCAGGGAGCACGGGTTCCAGTAGCCACTGCATCTGGATCTGGGACTACGACACCATCATTATCACAGGAAACTCTTAAAGTGGTTATGCCCACACAGTTTCCCTTGGCTCCCCCGGAAAGGTTCACAGGTGATCCTAAAACCTATAGAACTTTTGTTAATCAGCGCCGACTTCATTTTCTTTGCCGGCCTAATTCATTTCCGGATCTAACTACTAAAACGGCATTCGTGCTTTCCCATTTGGGGGGTACAGCTGCTGCTTGGGCAAATCCTTTATTGGAATCAAATAGCACCTTGTTGTATGATTGCGATGATCTTCTGGCTGCTATGAACAAAGTATTTGATATGCGTTACGCTACTCAAGCCACAGATCTGGAGTTGCTGAATTTACAACAAGGCACTCAACCTCTGTTGTCTGCAAGCGCGGCTGTCCTGAGCTGCGTGAATCTTGTTCGCGTGACAAATCTCCACGCGGATGCTGTCTGTAAGCGCGGCTGTCCTGAGCTGCGTGAATCCTGTTCGCGTGCCAAATCTCCACGCGGACGCTGTCTGCAAGCGCGGCTGTCCTGAGCTACGTGTATCCTGTTCGCGTGCTAAATATCTACACGCGGACGCTGTTTTCAAGCGCGGCTGGCCTGGCTGCGTGTATTCTATCCCGTGCAATCCTGCATGTGGTTTTCTGAACTATTTTGAACCTTTGGTACCTGTGACAGTTAACAGGTGAAATTCTGATTTTTGTTCATTGTGGGAAAGGAAGTATTTCTGGAGTTGCTGAATTTACAACAAGGCACTCAACCTCTGTTGGCTTACATTGCACGATTCAACCAATTAACAGCCGAAACCCAATGGCCGGAAGACAAGAAGACGGCTGTTTTCTACAAGGGTCTTTCAGAAGAACTCAAAGATGCCTTGCCACGGTCCCAGTGGTTCCTACAGGTTTTTCAGAATTTCTTGATTTAATTTTACAAATTGATGCCCGAAGAAATGCCCGCAAAGGAGAGAGAAAACCTTTCCTTCATGCACCGGTTCGTTCTGATACACCGGCACCTTCTTCGAATGATACTGAACCAATGCAAATAGGTGCAGTGAGAGGCCGGTTGTCTAGAGCAGAAAGAGAGAACCGAAGGAAAAATAACTTATGTATGTATTGCGGTTCATCTGAGCATTTATTGGCGGCATGTCCTAAAAGACCAAATAAGCCTTCGGGAAACGCCAAAACTCGACAGTAGCAGGAGTCCCTGTGTCGAGTGTTACATCGGACTCCATTACATTTCCAGCGCATGCACCGATAGCTGTAGAGATGATCAAGACTTGGTTTCCAAGGCTATGGTTGACTCTGGAGCCACTAATAATTCCATCGATATCACATATGCCAAGAAATGTTCTATACCCCTTATAGACAAGAACAAACCTGAAACTGTTAATACTGTGGATGGATCGGTCTTGATTTCCGGTATGATAACTCAGGAGACTGTACTTATTCAGATGACTTTATCAAATGGTCATTCGGAGGAAATAGTCTTCGATGTCATTGCGGCTCCTCAATACAAAATATTACTTGGACTTAATTGGTTGACTCTTCATAATCCCACCATAGACTGGGTTACGGGATTGATCCAATATCCTTCCGTTTTTTGCAACGAACATTGCTTTACCAGTCAGGTGGTGTCAAATAAATCACATATTTTGGCCTCTATTGAGGGAATTTCCACTATTAGTGTGGTACATCAGAGCGGTAGACATATACCAAGTGAATATGCAGATTTTGCTGATGTGTTTGACAAAGGTCAGGCAGAACAGCTGCCTCCACATAGGCAGTATGATTGTCCAATTGAATTAATTCCTGGAGCTAAAATTCCTACTGGTCGAGTTTATTCTTTAACTCTCAAAGAAGATTTTGTCTTGAAAGAATACATCGATAAAGCTCTTGATATGGGATTTATACAGCCATCTCAATCGCCGGCTGCCTCTCCTTTATTCTTTGTTCCAAAGAAGGAAGGAGATCTAAGGCCTTGCATTGATTACAGGGCTATTAACGACATCACCATAAAGAATCAGTACCCTTTACCACTGATTAATGTTCTGTTAGATCAATTAGGAACTTCCAAGTATTTCTCTAAATTGGAATTGCGCGGTGCTTACAATCTAGTTCGCATTCGCGAAGGAGACGAATGGAAGACCGCTTTTAAGACGCGGTACGGCCTTTATGAATATTTAGTGATGCCTTTTGGTCTTTGTAACGCTCCCGCCACATTTCAGTTTTTCATGGACGATATCTTCAAAGATATGATGGACCAATTCGTGGTGATTTACTTGGATGACATTTTGATATATTCATCATCTTTTCCAGAACATGTTAAACACGTGTTAGCTGTCTTACAAAGACTGAGAGAGAACAAACTTTTTGTTAAAGCCGAGAAATGTGTCTTTCATACACAAGAAGTGGAATTTCTGGGTTACGACATTACCAATCAAGGTGTTCGAATGAGTCGTTCCAAAGTGAAGGCCATATTGAATTGGCCTGTTCCACACAATGTCAAGTCATTACAGTCATTTCTAGGTTTTGCGAATTTTTATCGCAGATTTATTCGTTCTTTCTCCAAAACAGTGGCCTCATTGACAGCTTTAACTAGTTCTAAAGTTCCATTCTGTTGGAACCAGAATGCCCAAGCTTCTTTTGAGAGGTTAAAGGAAGCATTTACCACTGCACCTGTACTTCAACATCCTGATCCGGATGGTCAGTTTATCATTGAAGCAGGCGCTTCCAGTGTCGCTACAGGAGCTGTACTCTCGCAAGTTTGTGTAGAAACTAAGGAGGAGCATCCAGTTGCTTTCTTCTCACGCAAACTTACCCCATATGAACAAAACTATACTGTCACTGAGCGTGAATTACTTGCAATCAAGGATGCTTTCCAAGAATGGCGACATCATCTTCTTGGGGCCAAACATCAGGTGGTGGTGTATTCGGATCATAGAAATCTTCAGGCATTCAAAACTATGAAATGTCTTACAGCTAGACAGGCCAGATGGCATGTTTTTTTTGCTCAATACGATTTTCAAATTACTTATCGCCCTGCCAGACAACATGTCAAGTCGGATGCTTTGTCTCGCATCAGTGAAGAGGTGAAAGAAGAATCATCGGTGCAAAATAAGTTGTTGGCGGATCACGTTATATGTAGTTGTTCTGCACAACCTTCCCTAAAAAACGAGTTACAGGAGTGGGTGAAACTAAATCCACAATTGATTCAGGAATTGAATATTGATATATACAATGGTTTGCCTTTTAAACAAGGAGTACTCTATCTACCAACTGGTACCACTCAGAACAAGGCCCTCAGTTGGGGTCATGATTCTTTGATTGCCGCCCATCCTGGACAGAAGAAGACTCTAGAGTTGCTGAAAAGATGGTGTTGGTGGCCGTCTATAACACAAGATGTTATAAATTATGTTTCAACATGTTCGGTATGCAGTCAATGCAAGAACATTCCTGGCAAACCAGTGGGTTTACTCCAGTCTCTACCTGTTCCTAAAAAACCATGGGACATGATATCAATGGATTTTGTGGTTGAACTTCCAAGAAATAAAGGCTACGATACCATATGGGTGGTGGTGGACTACTTTACTAAATTGGCGCTTTTTATCCCCTGTATTGGTGTACCAACAGCTGCTGGTCTGGCTGATCTATTCATCCGGCATATATTCCGGTTTTTTGGTCTACCTTCAGTGATAATCACTGACAGGGGCTCACAATTTGCGTCACGTTTTTGGAGAGCACTAAATTCGGCATTACTAATTGATGACAGATTGTCTAGTGCTCATCATCCTCAAACGGATGGACAGACTGAGAGAGTCAATAGCACTATGGAACAATATCTGCGATGTTTGTGCCTGCAGTTTCAGTCAGATTGGCTCAATGTTCTGCCGGCAGCGGAGTTCGCCTATAACAATTCCTATCATAGTGCCATAGGTACTTCACCTTTCTATGCTTTGTATGGGCAACACCCACGATCCATTCCTTTGGATTCCAGTTTGTCTTTGGATACTCCTGCAGCAGGACGTAATTTTAGAGATCTTAAGAGTCTACAGAAGAAAGTTAAGCAGCAATTGGAGCAAGCTAAAAAACTAGATCAGACCTATGCCGATGCTCATAGAATCCCTGCACCTGTCTACAAAGCAGGTGTGAAGGTATGGCTGTCCACAAAAAACTTGAGGATACCCGGTAAAAAGAAATTGTTGCCTAAATACATCGGGCCATATGAAGTGCTCCACGTTATAAATCCGGCTGCTGTCCGTCTGGCATTGCCACAGCGGTGGCAAGTGCATCCTGTATTCCACGTGTCACTCATCAAACCGTTCTCGGATGCTACTAGATTGCCTATACGGCCTGTTGCTATTTCTGTGAAAGGGTCAGATGAATATGAAGTACAAGACATTCTGGACATGAGGTTACGGTCTGGGAAACCGTATTATCTGGTGGATTGGAAAGGTTATGGTCCCGAGGATAGATCCTGGGTACCTCTGTCTAACATTCATGCTCCAGCTTTATTAAGGCGATTCCACTCGAAAAAGGGAGAGGCTGCTCCTTTGGGGGGTGGCACTGTCATGCCTTCTGGACATATCTCTGGACCAGGAACGACCTCTCCATACAAAATTAGTTACGCCCATAGAACCACTAGACCATTCTACTCAAAATGGAGGTTGTTTGATGCATTGCCCGGAAAACGACGTCTGCATTTTTCATGTCGTTAAATTTCACTTGATTTAGGTCCGTCATGTGTATCACGCCAGTGCGTACATAAGCAGCGTGGAAACTCCGATCGCTGCTTCTGATTAAGTCAATTTTGGCGTTTGGTAGCTGAACTCCGGACCTGCGTTCTCGCATTCCCTTCAGCAACTTCTTTGGCCTATTTTCAGCGTGTTTCCTCCACACGCTAATTCCGGAGCTGCGTAAATCCTGTTCACGTGCCAAGTCTCCACGAGGACACTGTCTGCAAGCGCGGCTGTCCTGAGCTGCGTGAATCCTGTTCGCGTGCCAAATCTCCACGCGGACGCTGTCTGCAAGCGCGGCTGTCCTGAGCTGCGTGAATCCTGTTCGCGTGCCAAATCTCCACTCGGACGCTGTCTGCAAGCGCGGCTGTCCTGAGCTGCGTGAATCCTGTTCGCGTGCCAAATCTCCACGCGGACCCTGTCTGCAAGCGCTGCTGTCCTGAGCTGCGTAAATCCTGTTCGCGTGCCAAATCTCCACGCGGAAGCTGTCTGCAAGCGCGGCTGTCCTGAGCTGCGCGAATCTTGTTCGCGTGCCAAATCTCCACGCGGATGCTGTCTGCAAGCGCGGCTGTCCTGAGCTGCGTGAATCCTGTTCGTGTGTCAAATCTCCAAGCGGACGCTGTCTGCAAGCACGGCTGTCCTGAGCTGCGTGAATCCTGTTCGCGTGTCAAATCTCCACGCGGACGCTGTCTGCAAGCGCGGCTGTCCTGAGCTGCGTGAATCCTGTTCGCGTGCCAAATATCCACACATACGCTGTCTGCAAGCGCGGCTGTCCTGAGCTGCGTGTATCCTGTTCGCGTGCTAAATATCTACACGCGGATGCTGTTTTCAAGCGCAGCTGGCCTGGCTGCGTGTATTCTATCGCGTGCAATCCTGCACGTTGTTTTCTGAACTATTTTGAACCTTTGGTACCTGTGACAGTTAACAGGTGAAATTCTAATTTTTGTTCATCGTGGGAAAGGAAGTATTTCATGAACTATTGGAAGGTTTTTGTGCACAGTACTTTGGACGCTATCCTGTGGTGCACCAACCCGGTATCTAGCGAGAGCCTCGTGCCGTTCGGGATAAGTCTCCCTTACTAATCTTCCCTTCCGTTGTCGTTTGTTCAACTCCTGGTTTTCTTCAAGAAACTTTCGTGGATTACTTCAGTCTTTGCCATAAGGTCAGTGTCTGAATTAATGCTAATACTGTGTTATCTTAGTAATTCGATTGGGACAGTTTCTTATGATACTTTATCTATCCTAGGCATACTTCCTACACAATTCCCACGCCCTTTCCAGTGATCCATCTCTCTGCCTGTTTTATCCAGTCAGAGAGTTGTATCATTTGGAAGGTCTAATTTGACCTGCCTACAATCAAGTCATGTGAAAACAGGATCCGGAAGAGCCCTACCAAATTGTATCCTTTTTTGGTTACCGTATCCTTTTCAGTTGATACATTGGTGATTTATGACAGGGGCAGAGGGATTACTCACAATAGGAAAAAAAAACAGTTTGGGTTTAAAATGACAGATGCAAGTAGAAATTAGTTTGGTAAACACCTTTTAAATGCACAGACAACTTGGTTTTTGGCTCGCAGTGAATTCGGTTGTTTAGGAAACACTTTATATATCGAATACCAACTATTCCAATCCTGTGGAATAATGTGGAAATTAATTGATTTACTGAAAAATATACTAGGGATCTACACAAGCAACTGGAATTTTCAATGGGAAATGACAGCAATGCACGGGCAAACAATAGATTTTCAATGGAAACCATTGCTATAATGCACAGACAAGTGAAATATTTTGAATGGGAAAATTACTGAATTACACAAGCACAAAGGATTTTCACTCGGACCAATTACCACAATGCATGGACAAGTGAAATAACTTTCAATGGGAAAATGACTGAATTACACAAAGAAGATGGAGATTCCCCCATGGAAAATCCCCTAAGGCAATGCTGAAGAATATAGGGCTAATTTAATCTATTGCTGGGGATGTCTATACTTACAATAGAGGGCTTGAGGGACATCAAGGGAGCACCAGGGCCTCACTGCAGGGACAATCAAAGGGTCAGTCAAGGCCTCTCTCTGTCCTCCAAAAGAGTCCTGCTCCAGCTACCACAGCTCCTGCCTTCTTTCCAAAAGTTAGGCCCAACTCTGCAAGGATTGTTTCAAATTTGGTCAGCTGCACACCTGAGACTTTTTGAAAACATAACCTTGTGTCTGTCCCTTCAATGAGGCAATGAACATTTTTAGGCATCTCCAAGTTTTGATGCCTAATTTCACTCCTTATGGCTTGCACATTACTCCAGCACAGGCCTTTCATTTGACACTGTGAAAGGGGCCCCTAGGGGTCCCTTGTGATATGGAAACAAGGCAATAACCATACACGAAAGGATGCACCAGACACGAGGTTCAAATTCCCAATGCTAGGGTTTATTGCAAGCAAAAAATAGTCCCAATTGGCCAACTGTGGTCTCACGCCCCGCAACGTGAGTTTTCTAGACCTCAAGGGACGCAAGAGAGCAAATTACGTACATCAGTTACATATATACAAAATGCATATCATACAATCAGCTATGTCATGTTTAACACCCCCCTTTATTAAGTTTCTTTGAACTCGGGATGACGATGGACATTTCCGATGGGTATGACAATTATGACACTTTCGATGTCTATTCTAGTAACAATATGCAATTAGAAAGTGCGGAGGCATCTTCTAGTTGTTGAACAGAACACGGTGGTTCTGTTCTTGGAAGCAAGCTGCACACGGGGGAAGAGTCACATTCCAAGCTTTGCTATCTATGAGGTACTATTCGTGTCCTGGGAGCCGACACGCTCTAAAGGGTTTTGCAAAGGGGGGCCGTAAGAAGAGCATAATTCAAGCCCTTAGCTGCTTTATTCTAACATATTCTACCACAGTACGAGACTGGCTGGCAGCTGTGAAATGATTAAATGCCCTGCAGCTCTCCCTCAAGGCTACAGAGAGGGAGCGTGGGCATTCCTTTCTGGGCTACTCATGAGGAGTTTCAACGAACTCCTCAATCCTGCGACCTTGCCCTTTCATATTCAGACAACAATGTTAACAGTTGAGCAGAGTAAGCAGAATTCGCAAGAATTGCAAGCTGCAAAGCAGTTTTAGACAGAAAGCAATGAGCAATGGTTAACAAGCAAAATGTCGATCCTTGCTACGTTTAAAATGGCCGCTTGTTCGTCAAGCATAGCAGTCTGTATTTCTATAATTCTGTGCATAAGACTGTTGACCTTCGGCCATCAAGTTACGTCTGTTATTCAAATGAAAAGGGTATTCACTTTTCCAGATTGACAAACCCTCCTTTTGGCCGTATGCCAAACGTCTTATTCATTCATTGTATCCTCCTCCGATGAGGATAAGTCTGGGGTATCTATGTCTGAACCTTTCATGCTATCATGAGCATCATCTTCATCATTAATGTCTATAGCCATGAATTGTTTTACTGTTTTTGTTTCATCAGTGTCTCTGTTATTTCGGCCATGCGTTTGTTTTCCTCTCGACACCATGTGCATACATCCCTTAGTACATCCCTCAGTTGTCTCAGTGCAAACTATTGGCAGGCATTGTATGCAACAGCAACATGTTATGAATATACCAAGTACCACCATTAGTATTGAAATTAGCTTCCATCCCCAGGACCACAATAGTCCCCACAACCAGGATCCTATCCCCCAAGCCCCTTCATCAGTAGAGAGTGTGGAATTTAGGACATGTAATTTCCGGATTGCTTTAAATATCGTAGGGGAGTAATCATCTATATACACACAGCATGCCGTTTTTACAAGTTTGCAAACTCCCCCACAATCAACTAATATTATATCGAGAGCCATCCTGTTTTGTAGTGCCATTAGTCTTATTCCTTTCTCTTCTAACGTCATATTCAATAAAATATCCATTGTTGAATCTATTGTATTGTTTAATATTCTAAACAGTTGTCTTATATTATAGGAGTTTTCTATTTGGGCCAAAAATGGTATAAACGATTTGGCTATATCTATTGCTATCATTCCATCTTCACTACTCCTTTGAGTTCTACTTTTTGTTCGTCTAGCTACTTCTAATGTTTCTAAGAGGAACAGTAGACCTAGGTAGCATGTACCTCCCCAGTTCCTAGGTAACCATGGATATGCTTTTGCCCCACATATAAAGTAAACAGGGTCCCCTACGTACACGGGTTCTATTTCGTGCTTTAAAACCACTGTGTTCAGGCAGCTGCTAAACGTTCCTACTTTATAGGAACCTTTTTTCTTTAAACATAGGGGAGCAGTTTTTGGGCTGTGATCCACAGTATAGGCAGGGGGCACAGCATCTTTATTCCATTCATCCCTCATTCGAAATGTCATTACTGATGTTTCTTCTGCTGGCGGGGTCGGTCTATTCTGCCTATGTAATCTATCTAGTCTTGTTGTCTTTCGTGTATTTTTACTCATGGGATCTGGTGAAAACACGCAAGCTTTGTGGAATATGGAACAACCCACAGGTCTCATGATCACTTCCTCAAATTCATTCATATTGGTCTCATCTAGCTGACCCGTATTACTCTTGTTCCATTTCCCAAAGAACATTGCACTCAACAATACTTCACATGAATGAACCAACGATAACGGTTGTACATACCAGCCTATCCCTTTCCCACCGTGCTGTGGTAAATGGGCACAAACCCAGCAATCTTTTTTCTTTAAAACCCCATGGGTCATGTCATGATGAGCAACAATGTATTGTTGCCATATCCTTCTCTATGTCTTTCTTCCATTGGGGACAAAGTACCAGTGATTACATGAACCAGGCTTTCAGTAGCTGCTTTTGGCAAAAGTGTTTCTAATGGGTGCGCAGACTCCAGGAACCATAGTGTAATAGCTGTTATAGTTGGTACTACCATACTTAAACACAGGACCAATGTCCAAACCAGTACCTTATTCCTTTTACCATGCTTTTTCCCTAAATTTACAGTCTCTAAAACTATTATCTTTTCAGCAGGGGTGCAGGAGGAGGCTGAAACCGGTCTTGATTTGTTCTTCATCGTCCTTCTTCTTGCTGGCAAAGTTCGTCGCAAATGTCTCTCGTTCTTGATGCCAGAAAAGTTCAACGAAAATGTCACAGTTCCATTCTGCCAACCCTTTCACAGCCTAGACCACTTAACCACTCCGAGCAAGATTAGTTGTTCTTTTTCCCACTGCTCAGACGATTTCTTAAACAACTCTTTATCGATAGAGTACTATGTGCATCCAGCTTTTCCTGCTCTGGCTTAGGACACATGTACTCTATCAGCCTTTGTACTTATGTGCGTCCAGCTTGTCCTGCTCTGATTTAGGACACATGTACTCTATCAGCCTTTGTACTTATGTGCGTCCAGCTTGTCCTGCTCTGGCTCCTGACACATGTACTTTATTATAAGCGCACCGAGGAGCCGTGAGTCTTGAATTGTCCGACTTGCACAACTCTCACACTTCTCTCCTCTACACCCCTGGCTCCTATTCCGTCCATGAGTGGAACCAAAATCAAAAGAAAAGCACCAAAGATCTGTGGATCACTTTGCCTGTCGAGGCCGCAAATTATACCGTCTCACTCCTGGTATTGTATGATCCGTGAATAGTGCCGTTGCACTTCCAGTATCAGGCTCAGTGTCAGCCTGCGGCACAATGATGGGTAGCGATGAGCGCCGTGGCAATGATGTAGTTTCTTTCTCTGGCCTTGGTGCATTTGCAGAAACTGGCAGGCGCCAAAGGGGTACACGCGTTGTTTCTGCTGGGGTTTGCAATGCAGAGTTTGTGTCACTCGGCAGTGATGTTGTTCCTGCTGAGCAACGTTGGGGCACTTTTCGCCCTTTCCCCTTTCTGGCAGCCTCCTCAGGCTCTATTTCGAGTTTCACTTCTCGCTTGGGCTTTGTTTCGATTTTCACTTCTCGCTCAGGCTGATGCTGTGGCAGTGGACTGGCAACAGTTTCTTTCGTTTCCGAGACCGTTCCTTTCTCTGGTCGTAGGAAGTTGTCAGCAGTCCTGGGAATCTTTTGACATGTGTCGCATGGATCCATGCCTTGCGTCCGTCCACTCGAATGGCCGTTTGCGTCGCCAAAAGTACTTGGTAGGGGCCGCGCCACCTGGGTGCTAATGCTGCCTTCCGCTCAAAGTTCTTAATCAGGACCCAGCTTCCAGGCTTCAGCGAGTGCCCCGGTCCGGTGTATCGCACTGGTAACGCCTCCTGCCACAGTACTTGCTTAATACAGGATGCTCGACCTCACATAATCTTTTGGGCTGCGGTGCGCACCATACATTTGCCAGTCTCCCCATTATAATTCCATAGGGGGAAAGCCCAGTTTTAGCCTGCACAGACGTGCGCATGCACAATAGCGCTAGGGGTAATGCATCCACCCAACCCAACTTGCTCCCAGCACAGATTTTAGCTATCTTTGACTTTAAGATACCGTTAACAAGCCCATCAGAACTGGGATGCCTGGAACTGTGGAATCGTTTCTCTTTCTGTAGACCTGCACAGATCTGTAGTACTACTGCGCCCACAAAGTGTGGGCCGTTATCTGACCACAGGACACGGGGCAGCCCGAACCGGGAGAAATACTCTTTCAACATTACTTTTGCCGTTCACATGGCAGTACAGTCTTTTAAAGGATATGCCTCCACCCACTTGCTAAATGCACAAATCACCACTAACACATAGTTCTGGCACCTTTCCATTTCTATGAAATCAAAATGGATCACCTCAAATGGCATGGAGGGTGGGCCAAAACTACCTACTGGAGTCACGGTTCCCTTCCCTACATTGTGTTGCAGGCACGTAATACAATTCTGCACTAGCCTTTCTGCATTCTTTTTTATGCGCTCATTTTTCCATACTGTGGATAAATGCTGTACCATCTTCTTCGCGCAAATGTGGGTAGGGATATGCGCCATTGTAACCATTGCGGTTACGTAACAATTTGGCAACATCCAGTTCTTGGTCTCTTTGTCCACCCAACATCCTTCCAAATCTAACTCAGCAGAGCCCTCAGCCCACCCCTGAATCTCTTCGGTCGTGGCCTCAGCCTCCATTTCTTTGACTGTGGCAACTCCATTCTATATCATACAAGGTACTGTCATGATCTCTGCTTCCAAAAGATCAGGACTTGCCCGACTCCCTTGGAAGCAGACCCATAACCCCGGTTCCGAGTGCCAGCCAGTCCCAATTGGGACCTTTAGGACCCTGTCCTGGCGCCAGTGGCGCCAGTGGCACCAGGCTCATAAAGATGCCAAGTCCCAGCGCTGGAAGCGCCGGGCTCATAATGCTTGGGTGGACTTACCTGCAGCAGACCATGCTGCTTACTTACCTGCCAGTTGAACCCCTGATCCTCTTCTGTTTGGGACTACTTTTCCTGTTGGGTGGGGCAGGAGCCACTCCCTAGGTTCAGAACACTGGAACTCTTCTGGAAAGCAGGAACTCTTTTCTTGCCTAGGCGTGGCTGTGGAAGGAGACACCTAAGCACTACAGGAGGCTATTTAAACCACACCCGATGGATGAATCTTGCTTTGCGTTATTCTGCATTCTCTGCAGCAGAACGCTCATTGTGTCTTCTGCTTCTGATCCTGGGCCTAAGGGAACAAAGGCTTACCATCCTGGAATCCAGTCTTAAGCAGCACCTGTAAAGACAAAGAAAGAACAGGTTAGCACTACGGTCTTCAGTGGCAGCGCATCTCTTACCTGGTCCATCGGCTGTCACCAACGCCTCACGCTGCATTCCGGCATCTGAAAGACAAAGGCTTACCTACTCTTCGCATGCTCCGGAGGTCTTCGCACTGCATTCCGGCATCTGAAAGACAAAAGCTTACCAGCTCTTCGCACGCTCCGGAGGCCTTCGGCGCTGCATCCCGCATCTGAAAGACAAAAAAAGGTGCGTTTAAAGACATTGGGCAACTTTATTACTCACGTGCCATTACTCCTTCCCACGCCGAATCCAGTGGGTATTCCAGCACCCTTCAGCTTCTCTAAAGCTCCGAACTTGTACCTGCAAGATAAAAGGGACAGTTAGTGCGCATCGTGAAGCAGGCTACAAGCGCTTACTTACGTGCTTCCAGGCGCTTCTATTCCTCACGCGGGTTCGATCCTCAACTCTCATCAGCCCGCCATCCGCCATCGCCGGAACCCTGCAAAACAAGAGATATCATTACAAAAGACTTTTAAGACATTTGAAGTGCCCAGAACTTACCGTTCGTGCAGTTAACGACGGACAGCAGTCCTCTGAGGTCAAGAGGCCTGCACCCTTATCCAGTGAAGAAACTGGTTACGGCACCCTGCCCCGAGGCAGATGGAGAGCTCAGCGTTCACTTACCTAAGGTGAGGGCGTTAACCTTTGGGGTTCTACAGGAGAAGAGAAAGGGAAGAGGAGAGAGGCACCCAATAAACCCAGTTCATTAATCCCATATTTTCTATCTGCAGACATCTTACTCTTCGAGTCAGACATACAGTGCACAGAGGTCCAGCCCAAAGAGCCAACCGTGTGTTACACATCACCTTTGAAGATACGGCATTCACCCAGTCAAGACCGGCGCCTCTGCGGGAATCAGGTGAGCGTTACAGAACGCAAAGCCTACCGCAAAACTCACACCCAGGCGCTATGGAAACCTTGGATACCGACCAGCTAGCCCAGTTACTTGGGGAACTAAGAGCAGAAGTGCATGCAGCCCGTCAGGAAACGAATGCTCTAAGAAGGGAACTGATTATTTCCAAGGAGCGAACAGACGATCTCGCTAGACAATTGCTACAGTCACAAGCCGGACAAACTCCGTTACCCGCATCAGGGGCAAATCTTCCTTCAACATCCTCTACGAACCCAGTGCAGATCAACCTACCTGGGAATGTACCTCTGGCTCCGCCCGAACGATTTTCTGGTGACCCAAAGAGGTTTGCAGTATTTATTAATCAGTGCCGGTTGCACTTCTTATGCCGGCCAGCAGCCTTTCCAACTGATCAAGCTAAGGTAGCTTTCGTGCTTTCGTACCTTAGTGGCAATGCGGCAGACTGGTCGATCCCTCTAGTTAATCAAGATGATCCGGTTCTCCATGATTTTCAAGCTTTTCAGCTCAGTATGGAAAAACTGTTTGCAAGACATTCACAGGGGCAGGCCTTGGACAATGAGCTCCTTTCATTGCGACAGGGTAATCAAGACCTTTTGGCTTATATTGCGTCTTTCAACAGACTGATAGTGGAAACTCGATGGCCTGAGGACAAAAGGATTACGCTGTTTTATAGAGGTCTACGTGGAGAGCTCAAAGATGTGTTAGCCCAAGTAGTGAATCCCCCGCAAGACTGTTCGGACTATATTGACTTAGTCGTTCAAATTGACCACAGACTGCAGAACAGGAAGGCCGATCGTTCCAAGTTTGATGCTCGAGTATTTTCCAAACCACCAACTCCTACCAAAGGAGTAGACTCCGGGGAACCCATGCAAATAGGGGACCTGAAAGGACCACTAACACAAAAGGAGCGGGAAAGGAGAAAACAGCTGCAATTATGCCTCTATTGCGGAAACTCGGGGCACTTTCTTCGAGACTGTCCGGTGAAACCAGCCAAGAAGGCAGTAGGAGCTGCAGTTACCAGGGTCACAAACTGAGCAGGGAAACGACCTCGCCCGACAAGAATAGAGGTCCTCTTGCCGAGCGTTAAAACCAGTTCCGTGGCCTCGCATTTCGTGATACCTATGGTCCTCATTAGCCCTGAACATCCGGATCGATTACATGCGATTGAAGCTTACGTCGACAGCGGTGCCATCGGCAATTATGTGGATCATGAAATGGTTTTGAGGATGAATCTGACTCTTTGTCCAAAGGCTGTAAAGGACGTCATTACTACAGTGGATGGTACTGAGATAGCCTCCGGACCAGTAACGCATACCACCCAAGAAGTGACGCTAGTAAGTCAAGATGGACACCATGAGAAGATCGTCTTCGATGTGATCAAGGCCCCTCAGTTCCAGATTATTCTAGGAATTCCTTGGTTAGAGAAGCACAATCCTCAGATCGATTGGCGAGCAAGAACGGTTCAGTTTCCAGAATGTGTCTCTACTTGTCACCCTCGACCTGGTGTTGCACTGGCAGCAATTTCCTCGGAGGCTCCCCAGTTACCTCCTGAATACCTAGAATTCCAAGATGTTTTCCAGAAGGATCAGGCTAACTCTCTACCTCCTCATAGGTCTTATGACTGCCAGATAGACCTGATACCTGGATCTACTCCTCCTTGTAGTAGAATTTATGCCCTCACCGAGCCTGAGAATCTTCACCTCCGACAATACCTGGATCAATACCTAGCGAATGGGTTTATTCGTCCTTCCAAGTCCCCTGCTTCCTCAGCTTTGTTCTTCGTTACAAAAAAAGAAGGGGACCTTAGAACTTGTATAGATTATCGCGCCCTGAACCAGATCACCGTTAAGAATAGATATCCGTTACCTTTGATCCCTGAACTCCTGGACCAAGTCAGAAAAGCATGCATATATACAAAGCTGGATCTTAGAGGAGCCTACCACTTGGTACGAGTAAAAGAGGGCGATGAATGGAAGACGGCCTTCCGCACCAAGTATGGGCTATTTGAATATCAGGTCATGCCCTTCGGACTTTGCAATGCCCCGGCCGCCTTTCAATATTTTATGAACGATGTCCTCAGAGAGCTCATAGATGTGTGTGTTGTTGTTTACATTGACGACATCCTCGTTTATTCTTCATCGGAAACTGAACATCGGAAACACGTGAAAATGGTCCTCGAGAGATTGCGTCAACACAAACTTTTCGCTAAATTGGAAAAATGCGTTTTCAACGTGCCATCCTCCGTAAAAGGTGTTCAAAGCATGTTAGGCTTCGCTAACTTTTACCGCAGGCTTATCCCCTAATTCTCTCGAATAGTCCAGCCCATCACCGCCTTGTTAAAGAAAAACAAACGTTTTGAATGGTCTACCGAGGCGGAACAAGCTTTCCAGAATTTGAAGACTAGATTTATCTCTGCACCAATCTTAAAACATCCTCGCCCAGAACTCCCCTACATCGTTGAAACTGATGCTTCGAGCCTTGCCATGGGGCAGTTCTATCACAAAAGGACCCAGTAACCAATCAGTTGCATCCCGTGGCATTTTGGTCCTGCAAATTATCGCCTCCTGAAATCAATTACACTATTACTGATAAGGAACTTCTAGCTATCAAGTCCGCCTTTAAAGCTTGGCGGCATTATCTTCTGGGGGCCCGACACACCGTTACTGTGATTACAGATCACCGAAACCTGCAATATTTGAAAACCGCAAAAGCTCAATCCTCTAGGCAACTCCGTTGGGCACTATTCTTTGCCGAGTTTGACTTCATAATTACCTATCGACCTGGTACAAAAAACGGTAAAGCTGATGCCCTTTCTCGGATGGGAGTGGAAGAACATTTGATCAATCCTAAACCTGTACCTATCATTCCAGAACAAAGAATTCTAGGTGTAATCGCCACACAATCCATAGAGGAAGTTAAGGATAAAGCCAGGCTACTGGTAACTCCAGCAGACATACAGAATTGGCATCTGCAGGGAAAGGACTTTACGGTGAAGGACAACCTATTATATTTCCAAGAACGGTTATACCTGCCCAGCACAGATTTACAGAAAAAGGTAATCTCTTGTTATCACGATTCTTTAATGGAAGGACATCCCGGTATGACCAAGACCTCGGAAAAGATCAAGCGCTACTTCTGGTGGCCGTCTTGGAAAAAAGATATCAGAGACTTTATAATGTCCTGTGGAGTATGCGTCCAAAACAAGATTCAAAAGGAAAAACCAGCCGGCCTCTTACGCCCTATTGACATCCCGCCTCGCCCTTGGCATACGCTTTCTATGGACTTCATCACCGATCTACCTCCATGCTCCGGATACAATACGATCCTAGTAATCGTGGACCTATTCTCCAAGATGGCGCATTTCATTCCACTCAAGGGCTTACCAACAGCAGCAACTCTGGCCCGAGAATTTCTCGAAAACATCGTCCGACTGCACGGTTTTCCTTCAGTTCTAATTTCGGATCGAGGTAGTCAATTTATTTCTCATTTTTGGCGAAGTTGCTGTCGGTCGGCTCAAATTGATGTGAGACTTTCGACCAGCCACCACCCTCAAACCGACGGACAAACCGAGAGGACCAATCAAACTCTGGAACAGTATTTGCGCTGCATGCTACAACAAACTGAAAAAACTTGGAAAGATATCCTTTGGATAGCCGAACATGCATACAATAACTCTGTCCACTCGGGAACTGGGAAGACCCCGTTTTTTCTTTTATACGGTAGTCACCCTCGAACCTTGGAGTTGGATCCACTCCAAGATCTTGGAACACCAGCAGTAGACCACCTGCATTCTACAATCACCCAAACCTTTAAGGAAGCCGTTTCTCACCTTCAAAGGGCTAAAGAACAATACAAGAAAGGAGCAGACCAACATCGGAAGGAAGCCCCCCAATATCAAGTAGGAGATCAAGTCTGGTTATCCACCAAATATCTACCTCTAAAAGGACCACGCACATTCAACCCAAGATACCTTGGTCCCTATTCCATCACTACCATAGTAAATCCAGTAGCGGTCAAGTTGGACTTGCCCCCTCACATGAAGACACATCCGGTCTTCCACATCTCTCTATTAAAACCCGTGCAACCTCAAACCCGACTAACTACTTCTCCAAAACCTATTCCAGTTGATGGAGAACTCGAGTTTGAAGTCAAAAGCATCCTGGATTCCAAGATCTCCAAATCTAAACTATTTTACCCGATTGACTGGAAAGGCTACGGTCCCCAAGAAAGATCCTGGGAACCTGCAGAATATGTCCACGCGCCTCGTCTAATCAAAAGATTTCATCGAACATTTCCTAACAAGCCCAAACCCCCGGAACCGCTCGGTTTGGGAGGGGCCTTAAGGGGGGGTGCTGTCATGATCTCTGCTTCCAAAAGATCAGGACTTGCCCGACTCCCTTGGAAGCAGACCCATAACCCCGGTTCCGAGTGCCAGCCAGTCCTAATTGGGACCTTTTGGACCCTGTCCTGGCGCCAGTGGCACCAGGCTCATAAAGATGCCCAGTCCCAGCGCTGGAAGCGCCGGGCTCATAATGCTTGGGTGGACTTACCTGCAGCAGACCATGCTGCTTACTTACCTGCCAGTTGAACCCCTGATCCTCTTCTGTTTGGGACTACTTTTCCTGTTGGGTGGAGCAGGAGCCACTCCCTAGGTTCAGAACACTGGAACTCTTCTGGAAAGCATGAACTCTTTTCTTGCCTAGGCGTGGCTGTGGAAGGAGACACCTAAGCACTACAGGAGGCTATTTAAACCACACCCGATGGATGAATCTTGCTTTGCGTTATTCTGCATTCTCTGCAGCAGAACGCTCATCGTGTCTTCTGCTTCTGATCCTGGGCCTAAGGGAACAAAGGCTTACCATCCTGGAATCCAGTCTTAAGCAGCACCTTTAAAGACAAAGAAAGAACAGGTTAGCACTACAGTCTTCAGTGGCAGCGCATCTCTTACCTGGTCCATCGGCTGTCACCAACGCCTCGCGCTGCATTCCGGCATCTGAAAGACAAAGGCTTACCTACTCTTCGCATGCTCCGGAGGTCTTCGCACTGCATTCCGGCATCTGAAAGACAAAAGTTTACCAGCTCTTTGCACGCTCCGGAGGCTTTCGGCGCTGCATCCTGCATCTGAAAGACAAAAGAAGGTGTGTTTAAAGACATTGGGCAACTTTATTACTCACGTGCCATTACTCCTTCCCAAGCCAAATCCAGTGGGTATTCCAGCACCCTTCAGCTTCTCTAAAGCTCCGAACTTGTACCTGCAAGATAAAAGGGACAGTTAGTGCGCATCGTGAAGCAGGCTACAAGCGCTTACTTACGTGCTCCCAGGCGCTTCTATTCCTCACGCGGGTTCGATCCTCAACTCTCATCAGCCCGCCATCCGCCATCGCCGAAACCCTGCAAAACAAGAGATATCATTACAAAAGACTTTTAAGACATTTGAAGTGCCCAGAACTTACCGTTCGTGCAGTTAACGACGGACAGCAGTCCTCTGAGGTCAAGAGGCCTGCACCCTTATCCAGTGAAGAAACTGGTTACGGCACCCTGCCCCGAGGCAGATGGAGAGCTCGGCGTTCACTTACCTAAGGTGAGGGCGTTAACCTTTGGGGTTCTACAGGAGAAGAGAAAGGGAAGAGGAGAGAGGCACCCAATAAACCCAGTTCATTAATCCCATATTTTCTATCTGCAGACATCTTACTCTTCGAGTCAGACATACAGTGCACAGAGGTCCAGCCCAAAGAGCCAACCGTGTGTTACACATCACCTTTGAAGATACGGCATTCACCCAGTCAAGACCGGAGACTCTGCGGGAATCAGGTGAGCGTTACAGGTACTTCCTCAGTCTGTACTGTCATCATTTTATTTCCCAGATCTGTGGCTGTTTGTTTTGCAATCCTGTCTGCAAATGCATTTCCCTCACCCACTTTACATGCTACTTTTTTATGCGCCTCGCATTTCACTATAGCTAAGCGCTTTGGAAACGTGAGTGCAGACAACAATCGTACAATCAAAGGCCCATGCTGAATCCTGGCCCCATGTGATGTCAAGAAACCCCTCTCAGCCCAGAGTCGGCCAAAGTTATGAACCACGCCAAAGGCGTACTGGCTGTCAGTGTAAATATTCACGTTCAAATTCTCAGAGGGTTCACAGGCTCGGGTCAGTGCTATTATTTCTGCGGCTTGTGCCGAATTGTAGGGGATTCTTCTGCTTTCTACAACACTCTCTAGGGTAGTAATTGCATATGCGGCCGTTGATGTGCCATCAGGTAATTTAAAACAGGAGCCATCACAAAACAACTCCCCATCTGGCTCTTTCTGTGGGATGTCGCTCAAGTCAATTCTTCCCTTTGTTTTTTCTTCAGTGACCATTAAACAATCATGGGGTGGTGATTCGTTGTCACCAATTTCTGCTATGGGCAGTGGCATTAATTCTGCAGGATTCAATGTGCTACACCTCATAATTTGGATGTGGGGTGCAAACAAGATGAGCTCATATCTTGTTAGTCTAGCAGAGGTGAAGTGTTGCGTCTGTGTTCTGTTTAATAGAACGTCTATGGCAGGTGGCACCATCAGAATTAAAGTATGCCCCAATACCATTCCTTCCGTTTGTTTCAGTGACGCAGCCGCCGCTGCAACAGATTGCAAACATCGTGGTAGTGCGCGCGCTACAGGGTCCAGCGCGGAAGAATAATAGCCGCACGGCCTATTTCTTCCACCTTGTTCCTGTGTCAAAACCACCATTGCACATCCTTCACTCTCGCTCACAAATAGTCTAAAGATCTTTTCATAGTTAGGAGTGCCTAAAACTGGCGCAGCACACAATGCAGCTTTCAATTGCTCAAACGCTTTCTGACATTCCTCATCCCACTGTAAAGGCATCACTGCATCCTTTTTAGTTAATTTTATCATCGGCTTCACAATCGACGCAAAATTACTGATTCACTACCGACAATAAGAGGCCATGCCTATTACAGCTCTCACTCCTTTTTGAGTTTTTGGAGTAGGCATACTAGAAATACTTTCTATGCGTTCTGGTGTTAATCTTCTCCCTTCTTTCGAAAGTAGGTAACCCAAATAAGACACCTGCTTTTGATTATACTGGAATTTCTTCAAACTCGCCTTGTGACCATGGGTCGCTAGGTGTGTCAATAGTAATATAGTACTTTCTTTGCAGATCTCTTTTGTGTCAGCAGCTAGTAATAAGTCATCTATGTACTGCAAGAGTATGCAACCTTCGGGTAATTCTAACATGTCTAGCTGCTCTTTTAGCGCTCTGCTGTAAATACTCGGGCTTTCTGTGTATCCTTGTGGAATGAATGTGAATGATCGACCTCCTAGAGTGAACGCGAACAGATATCTACTGCTTTTATCCACTGGAATGCTAAAGAATGCGTTCTTCAAATCAACTACACTAAAGTATTCTGCAGTGGCCGGTATCATTGTCAGTATTGTTGTACCATCTGGGACCAAAGGGAATTGTGGGTCTACCACTTTGTTCAATGCGCGCAGATCAATTATGAAACTATATGGTACTTCATTGCCTCCTTTCTTGTAAACTGGAAGAATCGGGCTGTTGCACGTGCTACCTGCAATTTCTTCAACCACCCCCAAGCTCACCAGGTCAGTAACAATACTCTTTAATCCCTTCTCACCTTCAACAGAAATTTTATACTAGGGAATTCGTGGTAATGTAACACCTTCTTTCAAAGTTATTTTTGCTGGCTCTATTTTCAAGCATCCTACATCGTTATCATGCATTGCCCACAGACAGGTTGGTACTCTACTTAGCTCTTCTGGTAACGCTTTTGACAAATTCCATCACCGGTGCATCGTGAGAGACACCCCATCTGCCGTACAATGTATAACTGCCCCCAATTTTCTCAATAAATTTAATCCTAGCAAGTTCTCCCCACAATTTTCTGTCAGAAGAAATGAACACTGTTCCGTAAATGGTCCTATTGTAATTGGTACAGCTTCGGACATGGGGTTGATTACTGGTGTACCTGCAAACCCTACAGAAACATTCTTTTGCCCCGACAGTGGGATCTCCGGAACCAAGTGGTGGTCTATCGAACACTTCTGTGCCCCTGTTCTACAAGGAAACGGTGCTCCTAATTCCCCGACTCTCATTTCTACGTAGGGTCCTCTCTGATTCACGGGAATAGACACTGGTTCCGAACCCTGCCGTGGACTGTCCTATTGCGAAAATAACACATCGTCCAACGTGTAGTCACCGCTGCTGCTATAATACCTGTTTGGCTGTGTATCAAAAATATTCCCATTTCCCCCTCGGTGTCCTCCACTCTGATCATTTCTCTGTTGGCCCTGCCCGCCCTGATTTTGGTTCAATGCCTGGTTCTGTTGAGCTTGGTTTTGACCATAGGATTGGTTTTGATTACCTCCATTGGTATATCCCTGTTGCTGCTGCATTCTATTTCTGCTTGGGCCATTTGACCCTTGATGTCCTCTATGAGGCCTTCTCTGGCCAAACCCACCTCTATTCTGTAGGTGCGGGCATTGCGCTCGCCAGTGTCCTTCCTCTTTACAGTACGCACATTGATTTAATTCCAATGACACCCCGTGCATATTATTCAAATTTCCCCTGCCTTGTGCATTTCCTCTACCTCTATTGTATCCAATGTCCTGCTGCAATAACACTCCTACTATCGTTTGCATCGCTTCTTTTCTCATCTCCAATGGGTACCCATTACATATCTCACTTACTTCCTTCACTGATGTTCTTTTGTTTGACATCCATCGCATTGTTCCCCCACCCATGCCTGCAAGCTTTGTTTATCACCCATTTGTCCCGGTGCCGGCAAATGCTTTGCACCACTTGGAAAAACTGTCGGCCACGATTTTTGCATATACAACCTCGACGGCGCTCCTTCCTACCTTTCTTAATACACTTCTGACTATATTCAGGTGTAGCAAACATTTCAGCATATTTATCTTCCATTTCATTTTTCAGTTCAATGAGTTTGTACACATGTTTTCTTACATCCTCATCTCTTTCCTCGCTGCGTGCTAACTTATTGAAATCTAACAATCGTTGTGGTGGTAAATTCCCAAGTATCTTTTTCCATTCTCCCACCAAAAATTCCCCCATGCATTCCAACACTACCTGTCTCTCGTTGCTTCTTCGGTACCCATATAATGAGGCCAATGCTGCCGTCCCATCATTTCCTTCTATGTACATTTCTGCCTCTTGCTGTAATTCAATCTTTCTTTCTTTGCTGATCGCGCTGCGAGTTACCCGTCCAAATCCTGTTCCTTCAGCCCCGCCTCTCGCCTCCCCGGTCTCAATTTTGACTTCGGGAGGGGCGGATGGTGCTGAATCTGTTTCTGGAGCAGGAGGTGCGGATGGGACAAGTGAAGGGCCTTCCTGGGTGCTGGGAAATTGTGCATCTGCGGTCTGCGCTTGTGGGAGGGCTCGAGCTGTGGTTGGGGCGTGGGTTAATGCTTACGTGAGGGGAAGTGCTTGGGCTTTGGGAGGGGATATGAGAGCTACTGGTTGGACCTGCGCAGTCACAACTGGCGTGTTTGGTTTCCATCCTGGTTTTGGGCCTCGACCTGTATTATTTAGCAAATGTTCCATTAATTTGTCTGCTATGTGTAGTTCCTGCTGCGGGTATATTCCTTCTATGTTCATTTGTTCACGTCTCCCTTCCCGTCTTAGACTTGCCGTCCACTCCTCCTCCTCCTTTTCTTTTGCTACCTCAAGCTACGATTTGTGCCTACGCGCATGCTTCTCTCTACTCCTAAGTCGGATCATTGCTTCCCTCCTCCAATCTTTGATAGTCTCAAAAGCTGCGGGTCACACTTTTTCCCTTATCAACACACTTTCTAGGTTATCTATCCTCGCAATCTCAAAACTACCATTAATCGGCCACTGATG
This sequence comes from Ambystoma mexicanum, assembly GCF_040938575.1. Taxonomy (NCBI): domain Eukaryota; kingdom Metazoa; phylum Chordata; class Amphibia; order Caudata; family Ambystomatidae; genus Ambystoma; species Ambystoma mexicanum. Next base: position 1,017,563,829 of record NC_090930.1, on the reverse strand, counting down.
GTCCTGTTGCTTTCTAGTTTGCCTATGCCAAATTTCACAAAATATTATTGCACCCACACCATATTTTGCATACATGTCATAAGCCGGCGTTCCCCCAGGCGGTGCACTTTGGCCATTTTCCAAGGACTGTCTACCACAGCGGAAAAGCCCCGCTAAAGTGGACAGTACTCCAGGCATGTTTTTAACCTTCTCCTTTGGTTAACTAACCTTTACCTGGACATTTGAATTTGCAAAATCAACACTACCAAAAATCAGGTTTTCGTTTGAATCGGGGAATGACTCGCCTGATAAAACAAGTCGCCTGTCCTGACGCAACCTCTCCCAACGTCGTGTCTGCGCTTCTCTGGCTTCTGCCTCGTTTCGGGACCCTCGCCTCCTTTGCTCTCTGGCCCGGTATGTCGATCAGGGATCAGATGTGTGCAGATCTGCGAAGAAATCTCTCCTCACTTCTACAGGGCGCCCCGTACACCTCTTGATCCCGGCTCGATCGTCCCGTCCTCGCCGTTCTTCCGCCTTTACTCCGTTACAACATATACGATGGGGCAAGTGGGGGAGGGTCCCTATTCGGGCGCCATCTTGAAAGGGGCCCCTAGGGGTCCCTCGCGATATGGGAACAAGGCAAAAACCATACACGAAAGGATGCGCCAGACACAAGGTTCAAATTCCCAATGCTAGGGTTTATTGCAAGCAAAGAATAGTCCCAATTGACCAACTGTGTTCTCACGCCCCGTGACGTGAGTTTTTTAGACCTCGAGGGACATAAGAGAGCAAATTACGTACATCAGTTACATATATACAAAATGCATATCATAGAATCAGCTATGTCATGTTTAACACCCCCCTTTATTAAGTTTCTTTGAACTCGGGATGACGATGGACATTTCCGACAGGTATGACAATTATGACACTTTCGATGTCTATTCTAGTAACAATATGCAATTAGAAAGTGCAGAGGCATCTTCTAGTTGTTGAACAGAACACAGTGGTTCTGTTCTTGGAAGCAAGCTGCACACGGGAGAAGAGTCACATTCCAAGCTTTGCTGTCTATGAGGTACTATTCGTGTCCTGGGAGCCGACACGCCCTAAAGGGTTTTGCGAAGGGGGGCCATAAGAAGAGCACAATTCAAGCCTTTAGCTGCTTTATTCTAACATATCCTACCACAGTACGAGACTGGCTGGCAGCTGTGAAATGATTAAATGCCCTGCAGCTCTCCCTCAAGTCTACAGAGAGGGAGCTCCCTCAAGTCTACAGAGAGGGAGCGTGGGCATTCCTTTCTGGGCGACTCATGAGGAGTTTCAACGAACTCCTCAGTCCCGCGACCTTGCCCTTTCATATTCAGACAACAATGTTAACAGTTGAGCAGAGTAAGCAGAATTCGCAAGAATTGCAAGCTGCAAAGCAGTTTTAGACAGAAAGCAATGAGCAATGGTTAACAAGAAAAATGGTGATTCTTGCTACGTTTAAAATGGCCGCTTGTTCGTCAAGCATAGCAGTCTGTATTTCTATAATTCTGTGCATAAGACGGTTGGCCTTCGGCCATCACGTTACGTCTGTCATTCAGATGAAAAGGGTATTCACTTTTCCAGATTTACAATGGCTTGCACATTACTCCAGCACAGGCCTTTCATTTTGGGGAGCCCTCATACTGACTGTGGCCGGTAATTATGGCATTCAGGGCTATTTCACCCCCACAAGCCTAGGCCTCACTACCCACTACTGATGAGTCGGTGGGTGCCATAGGGTGGATCCCCCTGGTCTCCCCTATGGTACGTATGGGATGTCGGCAGGGGTATCAGACCATGGAACACACAGACACTATAAGAAGTGCTTCCAGCGAGATGAATGTTCAAGGGCTCAGTACCCTGGTGATCAGCAGCGTTGCAATCGCTCAAATAACAGTACTAATTGAGAAAGTTGTCGGCTCCTCTCCCCGACCCAAGGGTAACTCGTAATATTGAGGTTTGCAAGTCTCCAATAGAAAATGGCAGATCGACCTAATGTAGGTTCAATCCACAGATCCTGGTAGTGCTGGAAAAATATAGTGCCCACACCAGAATTAGTCCCCGCGTTAGAGTAAACCCAGCCCATGTGGAAGAGATGAATGAGTATAATATTAGGGTGGAAGAAGGAGTGATGGTGGGTAGATTAAGCAGCAGTGAAGCAAGCTCTGCAGAGGTGGAGGTGCATAAAGAGTGGAAGGTGCAGGTGGTTGTGCAGGAATGCAAGTTGCAGGAGGATATGGGGTGGAGAAGGAGTGGAAGAAGCAGGAGGAGGAGAGGCAGAAAGAAAAATCATGGAAGGTGGCAAAGAGCCAAAAGGTGGGGAGAGAATCGAAGTGGCTGGAAGTAGTTAAGACTCCAGAGATGGGGAGTGAATAGAAGAGGTAAAGAAATGTCAGAGAGGAGAGAACAATAATTAAAGATAGAAAGCGGAAGCAAAAAAAGAAGAATGACAGTGGATAGTTCCTTCGAGAAGTAGAGTAGAGACAGTTGCAGAAAGGAGATAAGATCACCAGTCTCTTTATTTTTATTTATTTATTGGGTATTTATAATGCGCCTATACACAAAGTGTTTCAAGGCGCAACAAGACAGAAGCGTGGGGAGGTGAAAAAAGGATGAAGAAAAATGAAAATGGTCCTTCAAGGCCTTGTGACACATTCGAATTATGCAAGTGCAGTTACCACAAGTGCGGGGGGGGGTGCCAGTCAGGGCGGAAGGGCCTGTTGGTTAAGTGAGTGTCAGGGGAGGCCAGGTGGACAGTGCCAGGAGAATAAGGTCCACATGCTAAGTGCAAGGGGCGGTGCTGGAAGAGCTCAAGGGGAGCAGACCCAGCTGGGCTAGTGCAGGGGAAAGGAGCCCAGAGGGAAAGTGCAGATGGGCGGGGGAGTTTGGTGGGGGGGTCAGGGGAGACAAAGTTCTGGAATGGACTGGGTGAGGAGGGCCTGGTGCCCGGTAAGAATCTGAGGGAACCAGACAGCCAGTCCAGAGACAGAGGCGGACATTAGCAGGGGAGGGGGAGAGGGAAGGAGGAAGAGAAAAGGAGGGTCTTGAGTAGCTTCCAGAACTTAAGGAGAGAGGGGCAGGGAGGCCATTCCAGAGGGCATCCCCTGTGGAGGAGGTAGATCTACCCCACTCTATGCTTGGAAAGCATCTGATCTGCATGGAGCTGGAACTAGAATTCTGAAGGGCTCTAGCAGGGAGATAATTAGGGAGTGAGAGTTGGATGTACCGCTGTCCCAGGCCCCAGAAAGCCTTGTTTATGATGCAGAGGATCTTAAACTTGATCCTCGCAGCAACCTGGCAACAGAGGAGATTTTAGGACTGGAGAGATGCGGTCCCTAGGCCTGAGGACAAGGATACATCTTGCAGTCCTATTCTGTATTAGTTGAAGGGGGCGAAGGGAGGAGTTGAGCAGATCGAGGAAGAGGCTGTTGCGGTAGTCCAGCCTGGAGAGGACCAGAGCTCTGAAGACATTGAGTTTCTGGGGAAAGGCCAGGAAAGGGAGAATGCCTCTGAGGCGGTGCAGCTGAAAGTGGGCCTTCTTTGCAAGGTCTGTAATACGAGGAGGAGCCGAATGTTGACTGAAGGGAGTGGGCAGAAGACCAAGCAAGTGGCAGAACGATGACAAGGAGATTATCAAACAGTCAGCTCAAGGCTTAGGGGCTAGAAGGAGGCCCATAAGCACAAGCGAGCACTGGACCATGAGAGAGGAGAGGCGATCTAGAACCAACACAGGCACCTAACAACCCTTGCAGTCTATCTCACCTGTGGGTGACACAACCTGTTACAACAGTGCAAGAGTCTACAGCAATGGTATCTACAATTACTGGCAAGTGGTACATAACTGGAGGCCTACCAAACAAAACAGCCAATAAATAACCTGACTATCAACCGGGCAATGTCTTACTTAAGACCGAGTGACAACTACGAAACCCCTAAGAGACGAGTGCCCCTTTGTTTGATTTAAAAAAGTGTTTTCAAGCAAGAAGGATTTTGTTTACCATTCTTTCTCCTATTTGAGTAGCCCAAAGGTATTCCATAGAATTGACTAAAGTCTTCCATTTACATCTTTATGTCCATCCTCTGTAAAGTTCACCTGCCTTTGTGACAGATGGTTCTAGAATTGAGAAACAGAATGACCCACTTATGTCTGCCAAAACGGCTTGATCAATAGTCTGCCTGCCCTTCCACACAACCGTGGGTGATGTGGGCTTTCGTCACTTAAGCACAGAGAATATGGATGTCCCTCCCAAAAGCAGAGTGCTAATACTTATGGGGTTAAACGTATAGTTTTCTGAATCCTGAGGCATACTGGACAGCTGCGCAGGTGTCCTATTTGTTGCACTGCTATGACTTAAAAACCCATAGAACACATGTGCAACTTAAGAGGGCGATTGTCGCCCCCTTCCTACTGAGATCAGTCATTCTTACTTCACTGCAGCTAATCACTAGGGCGCGCAACATGGTTGATCTGACCTTCAGCGCATGGAAACAGGTAGAGGGAACAACATGCAATGATCTTCTTTATTCCCTGCTCCTCCAGATCAGACATGTGCCAGGGATCCCACTTACAAGAGAGGCGTTTCGTGCAATGCATGGGCAGGTTCGGGTTTGCATGCTGGCAAGACGTTTTTGCCCAATGGACAGTTCATAACAGGTGAGTTTAAAGCTAACGGGAGGTGTCAGCGCTGGATATCTTCCTGTATTTTAGGCTCAGGGTTAGTTTAAGAGATCGGTTTTTTAGCTTCCCTCGGGAGCCCCCGATGGTGCCTATTTTACATGGGTTGATTAGCTCGGGAGACAGTACCAAATGCTATCCCGACTGTTCAGCTACATTAATAGACAGAATGCCAGGATGGGCGGAAGATGCCAGAATTAAAATGGGAAGAGACCTTGGATACTTCTATTTCGAGGGAGTTGTGAAGGTATTGCTGCAGGCAAACACGCAAGGTTGCGATTAATAGCAATTCTAAATTAATTCAGTTCAAATACCTACATTAGTCTTATTTAACCCCAGTGGAACTACATAGGCTCTTCCCAGAGGCTTCAGACTCCTATTTTATTTATTTATTGCATTTGTTACACGCCCAGACCCTGAGGTATCACGGCGTAGTTACAGACATCTTTGGCATTAAATTGGAAATATTCACGTACATATTTGCAGATAGACAACGTTAAAAAGAGCATTAAGGCATAGACTGTTAATATATATAGGATGAAACAATACAGAAGTCATATTTATTTACAAAGTTCATCTCCGTGTAAATGATCTATTGGTCCTAGAGAAACTAATAAGACCTATGGCGGCTGACTTTTGTTTGCTAGAATTGGTTAAATAACCAAGTTTTTAGAGATTTTCTGAATCCCGGGAAGGATTCCTCCTTTTTGATATTTAGTGGGAGGGAGTTCCGGTGTTTGGGGGCAAGAACTTGGAAGCTGCTACCTCCTGCTCTAGAACATTTGTACCAAGGGATTTCGAGGAGCGACTTATTGTTAGATCTAAGCGTCCTACTGGATGTCTTTTTCTTAATGGCGTTGTTCATATAGGTAGGGGCTTTATTAGCGAGGCATTTGTGGGTGACAATGTTTTGAAGATTATTCTGGCCTTGATGGGAAGCCAGTGAGTCTCCCTCCTAATATTGGAGATGTGATCGGATTTATTTTATTTCTAGGGCTGCCCGTAGTGCTTTGTTCTGCATTAGGTGTAGTTTGCCAACGTTGGTGTTGGATGTTCCTAATAATAGGGCATTGCAATAGTCCAATTTTGATAGAATCAGAGCTCTAGCCAAGGTAATACAGTTTGTGGGAGTGAGGAACTGGTGGCTTAATGCTACTAGTTTGGATGTGTATGATGTGGAAGACAAAAGTGCCGAAATATGTTTAACCATAGTGAGGTTGGCATCTAGGTATACTCCTAATGTTTTTACTAGGGCTGTACCGAATAGCATAGTTATTATTCGGCCAAATACCGTATAGTTTGTCAACTATTCAGCCGAAGCCGAATATGAAGCCGAATAGTTGCTTTATTTAATAAATCATATGCTCCAAAGTTCAAGATAACCCACTTATTAAAAAAACAAAAAGAAGCACCATTTTAAATGCATTGTATACTTTTATTTCTGTTCATTGTAATTAATGTAGCATCTTTATTTAAAGTATAAAAGCCAGAAATAAAGCAGATTTTACCAAAATGATGGGACCAAATGTATGTATAATGTAAAAGATTGTTGCATATTCAGTGTGAGTTAAAGTAGGAGTCTTCACAAATGCAAAAGGACTGCCTTTGTGAATCAGATGCATTGAATTCTCTATCCAGTTGCAAAGTCGATGTGGTCAAGTTTCGAAACTTCTTTGCAGCTCACATAGAAATGTATAAAATGGTACATGTCGGCTCATGCAGGACACAAGTTAATAGGAAATCAGAAATGCGTGAACTCCATCTCAACTATTCACCCCACCCAAACAAATGCTGCTCACTTTTCACTTATACTAGCCAATCTTTCTCATCAATATACAAACATATACAACTTATAATTTCCTGATAAAATATCAGATAATGATAACTCAGGACTCAAGTCCTTAAAAAAGAAAAGGGGGACAATGACATACGCAATGGGAAGTAACATGACAGGAACTGAAAGTATCTATGCACATTTCTTTCAGTTTGTTTTTTCCAACTGAAAAAAGTGCACATTGCATATACACATTTGCCAAAAGAAAAGATGTTTCTGTATTGTTGCAGGCTAAGTATAAAAGAGGAGCACCTTTTTTGTCTAAGAACCTGTAACAAAACATGCCCTAAAGAGCAGATTACAATATAAGATATTTTTCAGCTGTGTGATAGCAATTTGTCTGGTCTAATTCTATTCAGTTTTGCAAACTGAAGTCTTTATTTGCGTTTCTGAGTCCATGTTGCATTGTATTCAAATGAGAATGTCAAAGTATTCGGCAAGAGCCGAATAGCAAGAAACCATTCGGCCGGAGCCAAATAGTTTTTTTTCAGCCGGAATTCAGCCGAATACTTACTCGAAGCCGAAGTTCGGTACACCCCTAGTTTTTACTTGTTTAAGTACTGGAATCAAGGTGCCATCAATGTTGATTGATGAATAATCTGAGTGAAGGGTAACTATTTTGTTTGGGAGCCCATGATGAGAAGCTCTGTCTTCTCATTGTTGAAGCAGAGGCTGTTCAAGGCCATCCAATTTTGGATGATAGCATAGACTTTGTTGATGGTGTATGTGTCCTGGTCGTAGTTCCCTGAAATTGTAATGAGGATCTGGGTGTCATCTGCAAGGTTGGTGTAGATGACACCCATATCGTCTAATGCCAAGAAGAGGAGCTTTGTATATGCATTATATAGAGTTGGTGAAAGGCATGAGCCTTGAGGTACCCCAATGGGGACTGCTATAGGATCAGCAGCATCTTTGCCGATGGAGACTCTGGACATGCGTTCGGCTAGAAAGGATTTTACCCAAAGAGTAGCATTTTTAGAAAAGCTGAAATCTTTGGCTAGAGTGGTACATAATTTATCATGATCTACAAGGTCAAAAGCTGCAGATAAGTCTAACAGCAGTAGTATACAGAGTTTCCCTGAGTCTCTAATGGTGTCCATCTGGATGTATAGATCAATGAGGGCCGTTTCCGTACTATGGTTCGGCCTGAGTCCAGATTGGCTCCCCAGGTTTTGTTTGAAATGGGTTTGAGTTTGTGAATATGCTATTTTGTCTATGATTTTAAGTAAAAATGGGACCGTAGTTATTGGTCGGTAATTGTGAGCACAGCAGGGTCAAGGGTAGTTTTTTTTTTTTTTTTTAGAAGTGGGGTGACCCAGGCTTCTTTGATGCTGGCTGGGACCACATTTGTGCTGAAGGAAGCATTGACAAAATTAGTGATAATAGGGGTGAGGGTAGATGCACGTAATTTGACTAGGTCGGCTGGGAAGTTATCCCATTTGGAGTTCGAGGCTTTCAACTTGGCAATAGTATTATTCACTAGTTCTTGGGTTACTGGAGTGAAGTGGAATAATGGGGTATTATAATCATTGGAGTTTGTGGGAATGTTGAAAGGGGTGTTTTTTCAGCTAGTATTTTTCTTTTAGTAATTATTTTCTTTTGCAGCAAGTCAATTTTGGAAGCTAATGCATTTTGAATGGTAGTGCACCATTCTTTGCTGGTGTTAGCTGGAGTGGAAGATGGGATAGGGTTTTCTAACTCTGAGGATGGAGAACAATTCTTTTGAGTCCCAGAAGGCGTTGCTAATTCGAATGTTGTATGCGTTAGCTTTATAAGTAATAATTGCTGCTTTGTAAATTTTGTTTGCAAATTGGAAAGCATTATCGGAATCTGTAGTGAGAGATTTTTCATGAGTATTTTCAAGTGATTGTTTAATTCGCCTTAGCGATACATTGAAGCAGAATGATGTTTTTTTATCAGCACGCCGCGTTTTAGTTGTAAGCGGTGCTAATGAGTCTATCGTGGTGGTAAGGCATTTGTGGTAGGTATCTGCCAAGAGGCATGGATAATCACTAGTGACCAAGTTGGTTATTAGGGCTTTACTTAACATAGGGTTTAGGTTCTTAGCTGTGAGTTTACGACAGTTTCTCGTTTCGTAGGTGTCCATTGTCTTAGGAGGGCATATTTCATTACATGTGAAGGTGACGTTTACACTATGATGGTCTGTCCAGACAAGGGGTATGATTGACTCAATAGCTAAGTTAGCGTTGAGTGAGAGTCTCCAGTCCAAGGTCCTACCCTTGACATGGGTGGGGGCATTCACAAGTTGTGTGAAATGCATATCTTTAAGGGCAGTGTGAATGGCTTCGGCTTCATGGTCTTCATGGAGGTCACCAAGAATAATACATTTAGTATTTGGTTTAATGAATGTGGCTAATAATAGAGGTATAGAGAAAAGAGAGGAGAGAAGAAAGAGGGGGTGAGGCGCACACTCTAGTTCTGCCTTCCTGAAGATTGTAAGAGACATGAAAGCGCTTGGAGAAGAAGAGCAACTGAACGGCAGCAGATGGGATTTAACCCTGTTATTACTTGATCATTGATGGGATTCAACCCTGTTACTACTTGCATCAGGTATACAAAACTGGGAACTAGAGTGTGCGCCTCACCTCCTCTCTTTTTTCTAATAATAGAGTTATGTCTACATATGGCTGGGAGTTAGAATTGGGTGATCTATAAATCATCACGAGGTTGATAATCGTTTTATAATTGATTACGAATTTGGCTAGTAAGATTTCCTAACCTTCTGGGTTTTTCTATGGGGCCTGATCTTAATTGTAGGTTGGTTTTAGCTATGATGGCTACACCACCTCCAAGAGTATTGGATCCATCAGTCCTGAGGATGGTATAGTCTGGTGGGATGGCAATAGCGAGCAGGGGTCCAGTCGCTTGGTGGAGCCAGGATTCTGTGACAATTAGTAGGTCCAGTTGTTCAGTGATGAGGTCATGTATCTCAATGGCGTGGGCTCCTATTGATCGTGCATTGATGAGAGTGCCTTTGAAGTTCACAGGAGGCTCGATTTTGGGTGCAGTGGTGGTGGTCGGCGTTTGGGCGTCTATGTGACTGGCAGAATGTTTAGTAATAGCTGTTACAGGTGTCCTGTGAAGTTTAGTTTGGAGATAGGGGTTGGGTTTGGTCTGTATCGGGGTAGCTTTGGCAGGATTGTGGAGGAGGGTACTTACTTTGGTACATGACCTAAGGCGAAGAAGTCTGGTGTTACCCTGAATGGGGATCGACTTGGTATGTACGGGCATGTTAATGACCGATTTATGGAACGTGCTCACTTTAGTACGTGATCTAAGATGATAAAGTCTGGTGTTACCCTGATTGGGGTAAGAACATTATTTGTCAGTGGTCTTTTGTGTGTAGTTGTGATCCGCCCTGTATGGAATGGTAATGGATTCAAAGTTATTGAAATTTTTGGTGGCATTGGGGGTGTTGGCATGGTCCTGGATAGGTGGGAATGGTGTGGTGGAGGGTAGGAAAGGGGTGGGGCAGGGGATGGGATGATGCCGAGGCATCCTAGTCTGGTGAGGCCATTTCGATAGTTAATGAAGGGGCTTCCTGTACACGGTAGGCAATTGAGTACAACGCAGAGTGGGAACATAGTAGCAAGTAACCAACCTGACATGACTAAATTCTCTGAACGAAAGTAACAAGTATAGTAAAGTGATATATGTAGCAAATAAGGTAACTCAAGTGTGTGATCGCCTACACAATACTATGACTATAGTATGGACTTAGTTGGGCTACTAGCATTTTATTTTTACTAGAAGTAATGTGAGCATAAAATCTGTTATTCATTAGTGCAAGGCATAGTGCCCATTAGAGATGCAGTCAGACTAGTAGGCTAAGCTAAAGAGTACACAGTTAATAATGTGGTACAAGCATGCTTTAACTCAATGTATTTTGGCTTAACATGTGCTGCAGCGCAGTACATGTCATGTTAGCATGAGTAGTCTCACAGGGTACATTACAAAGTAGCATGGATGGTACCTTATGTGTGGCATGCTAGGGTCCCAGGAGCAAGAATATAATCGCTCTTTAAGAGTACCCACCAGTGTATGAACACACTTGTAACAATGGCTGAGGAAGATTTGGAGGGATACAACATACAATGCTTAGGAGATGGCACAATGGGCCAGAGATGCAGGGTTTCCGTAGGTGCCTTTCTGCATTTTGCCTGGTCCCCCTCAACCCCCCCGGATTCACTCCTTTTGGGTAAATGTGTTGGAAATTATTGGGGCCATTGTGGGAGTGGAAGTGCCCTTGAGACCTGCAGTGGCATTACTGGGTTACACAATGGACCTGCCCCAACCGGTCAGAAGGCTGTTGGGGCTGTTACTGATGTTGGCCAAGAGGAGGGAGGCAATGGTGTGGGGGTAGAAACCTCCCCCCCCAGAGTTTGACCAGTGGAAATCAGATATTGTATACTGTCATGAACTGAAGAGAGACTATGGCACACCCCGCCTCTAAACCAAGGACATTTGGGTTCCTTATGTGGCATATTTGCTGTCAACTGCCGATTGGGACTCTGAAGGGACTGATAGTCGATCACCCAATGAAGCCGCTATGTTAGGGGTTTTTAAATTTCTGGTTTACAGTGGTTCTTTCGTTTGTTGTGGACTTGATGGCAGTGGAGTCTTGGGGAAATGAGGGGGGTTGGAGTGAAAATTGCTGTTTGCTAAATTGGAAGTTTTGTTGAGTTATGCTCAAACAAAACACAATAAAAACAAATGTTAAAAAAAAGGGGGAAAAGTTTCTCAGTCACCAAAGTTAGGAGGTGGTGACAGTACTTTGGAGTAGAGGTTGGAGGATGAGGAAGCTTGCAGGAGATAGGAGGTGGCAAAGATCAAGAGGAGGTGGAGCCATTTCAAGAAGAGGTGGCACGAAAAGATAAGAGGAAGTGGGTGAGCACCAAGATGAAGTGGTAGAAGTAGGTGGATGCTAAACAGGAGGTGGTGGGTGAAAGAGGGTTGTGAGGTTCGTGAATATCAGGAGGAGGGAGTAGCGGAAGGTCAGGAGTAAATAGGAGAAGAACAGTAAGAGCAAGTATTCAAACAGCATGGGAAGGCATGAGGTGGGCAGTTGGGCCCAAAGGAGGGGGCAGAGGAGAGGACCTGATTTGAAGGCGATCAACCCATGATGGGAGGAGGAACATACACATGGCCAAAAATCAAGGAAGGTGAGGAATAGCATATCATCATAGAGCAGCTGAGAAGGGTAAAATCCAAAACTGTGGTTAAGGAAGGTGATTAGACTATATTCAAGCAGCCTGGGGCATTGGTAGAGAAACTGCCCACTTGGTCCAAAGCAAGCCTTACAGAGAACTTCACACTATACCAGCATCTGTTGGGAAAATATCAGCAACATCTACATAAGCAATACAAAGAGTATACTCACAGATTGTTTCAGGAAAACCAGAGATTGTTTGCAAAATCTCTCAACCCTGATCCTGGGTTGCGATAAGGAAGTTGCTGGAATGCCTTCATCCCAGAAATGAGACATGAAGGGGCAGGAACACCTCAAGCCAGAGACTGATCAGACATTGTCTATCTTGGAATGTTTGGTTTTGGTGGGACGAGTTTCATTGTTCTAAAATAATCACGCTTCAAACTAGCCTGGTGTATTGGTCCTCGCGTCACCCATGCAGTTTAAGTATGGCCTGATCTGTTCTCTCTTGGCACCGTGCACCTGGCCACCCTATGTCTTTTGGGCCCAGGTACCTGCTCATCCTGCCACCCTCCAGCACTGCCTCCGGACCACCCCTTGCACTGGGGTCTGTACTTTTTCTTCCTGCACTTATCAGACCTACCCTGTCTGCTGCCTTAAACCTAGCACTTGCAAATTGCTGGCTCCATTACCACTGTTTGTTGCCAATATTATTTATTTATTGATATTTATCTGTTTCTCCTCTGCTTCGCACTTTCCACCTCTCCCCCCTTCCATGCACTTTTCCCCTCCCCCCCTCTCCCATGCACTTGCGCGTTCTCAATGTCACTGGGCCTAGTAAAATCACTGTTTTGTTCTCCCCTGTTCCCCTCCCTTGCCTTGTCGCGCTCTGAAACACTTGTGTACGAGCGCGATAGAAATAACATATCAATCAATCAATACCAAAAGAGGAGACCATGCGTCGGGTCCTCCTCCCTGAAAAGTAAGAATAAGGGTAACTTTGCCTCGATGTTACCAAAGTATAAGTAATCTTGGCTCACCACCTTGACAAATCCCGAAACACTGCCCCATAGCCACAACTTTGCAGCTGCCTGAAGAAATTTTCCCTCCCTTCTGCCTGACTTCAAGGTCGTAATGTCTGAACTCTGAGGGCGAAGGGTCCCGAAAGACTGGCCTTAATTTGTGGAAAGTAGATAGCTCAGATACCAGGCAGAAAACAGTTCAATGGGGAATAGGCAAAAGTCCTACCAGCCACAGGTCCCGCCACCCTTTCGACAGGCAATAGTACAGCTAACCCATTCCACTTAATGAGTAGATACAAGGGAATAGCCAAGACACAGGACCATGTGTGAAATCGTTTTTTTTCTGATCACAAATGTTCAGATATGATATATGGCATTTAGAATGCGCTTATACACATGTGTTTCAAGGCGGGACGAGGCAAGGGAGGGGAAACAGGGAAGACAGACAACAATCCTACTGGGCCAGGTGACATTGAGATCACGCAAGTGCAGGGGACGGGGGAATGGGAAAAGTGCAGAGGAAGGGGAAATGGGAAAAGTGCTGGGGGGAAAAGGGGGCGGGCAGTGCAGTACATAGGAGAACAGTAAAATAAATAAATAAATAAGAGTGCGGCCAGCTGGTACAAGTGCAAGGGAAGTGCAGACATCGGGTATCAAGTGCTAGTAGGGGCTGCAGGGATGCAGAAACAGTCCCCAAGTGCAAGGGTTGCCAGGGGGGGGGGGGGCAGTGCAGGTGTGCACCTGGCAGGGGTTGGACCTGGGCCAGAGATCAGAGGGTAGCCAGGTAACCAGTGCAGTTAAGGATTCAGCGAGGAGATCAGCAGGGGAGAGGAGGAGAGAAAGCAGAAGCAAAGAGGAAGGTCTTGAGATGTTCCAAAACCGGAGATGGTTTCAAAGAGGCAGGGAGGCTGTTCCAGAGGGAGGCCCCAGCAGAAGAAAGAGATCTACCACCAACTCGCTGCTTGGAAAAGCGACTAACCCTGAGGGAGTTGGAGGCGGATGAGCGAAGAGCTCAAGAAGGAAGATATTTAGGAAGAGAGTTGAAGGTATTGCGACTCCGGGCCCCAGAAGGCCTTGTGGACAATGCAGAGGATTTTGAACTTAATCCTGGCTGCCACTGGGAGCCAGTGCAGAGATTTCAGTCCTGGACGATACGATCCCTGGGCTTGAGGCCAAGGACAAGTCTTGCAGATGAGTTGCAGAGGGCGGAGAGTGGGGGCAGGCAGATTTAGAAAGAGGCTGTTGCAGTAGTCCAGCCTAGAGAGAACCAGAACTCTGGAGACGTGAGCTTCTGGGGGAAGGAGAGGAAAGGAAAAATACCTCTGAGGAGGTGCAGCTGGTAGTGTGACTTCTTAGAGATGTCAAAGATGTGAGGAGAGAATGAAAATGTGGCGTCGAAGATGACACTGAGGTTTTCAGCCTCACAGGTGGGAGCAGGAAGAGGGTCAAGAGAGGCCAGGCAGAGAATGACAGGAAAGGAGGGAGCTGGTGTGCAGATGTGGAAAATCTCGGTCTTGCTAGCATTAAGGCAGAGATCATTGGCGGCACACCACTCCTGCATGGCGACAGACAGTCAGAGATGAGAGAAGGAGACGAGGTGGATGAAGGGAGCCTGAAAATGAGCCGAGTGTCATCTGCATAGCACTGAAAGTTGGGGCAGAGAGTGCCAATGCAGTGGGCAAGAAGTGCCAGGTATTGGTTGAACAGCCAGGGAGAGAGTTTAGACCCCTGGGTCTACCACAGGTAGAGATAGAGGAGAGGAAGGACCCAAGTTAGACCTGCGAGGGTCGATCAGAGCGGAAGGAGGTCAGCCAAGCCAGGGCCTGATCGGTGATAGCCAGGTTTTCACAGAGATGGTTGAGCCGGGTGGCATGGTTGACCGTGTCAAAGGCAGAAGAGAGATCAAGTAAGATGAGGACACAGGGGTTGTTGGAATCGAGGTTGAAATGCAGGTCTTCACAGATGTTCAGGAGAGCACTTTCCGTGCTTCTGGCAGCTCTGAAGCCAGACTGATGGCTAACAGATTTAGAGTGAAGAGTAAGCTGGGAGATGGCCAGCTTTTCCAGGAGTATGCCCAGGAAAGGAGTGCTGGAGATTGGACGATAGTTCGCAGGGCAGGAAGGGCCGGCAGAGGGTTTCTTAAGAGGGTGCACAAGGGAGTGCTTCAGGGGGGACGGGAAGACTCCAGTGGCAAAGTGGTTGCAGAAATCAGCCAGAGCAGGAGCCAGGGTGTCAATGTGATCCTTGATTGTTTTGAAGGAAAAGGGGTGAACCTGTTTTGACGAGACTTTCATAGATCGGACTTGTCTAAAAACCTTGTCAGAGGAGAACAGGGGAAAGGCAGAGAAGGGGGAGGAGTGGTGGCCGAAGAAGAGCCAGAGGGAGAGGGAGGAGGAGAGGAGGAGAGAGGACAGGATGTCCTGAGTTTTAGAGATGAAATGAGAAGCCAGGGCCGTGCAGAGGGCCTGGGAGGGGACAGGCGGGGTAGCGACTGCAGCAGGATTGGCCAGCTCCTTGCAGATTTTAAAGAGTTTGGCTGAGTTGTTAGATGCAGGCTTGGCTTGGATGTGGGCTCTCAGTGTGGACAGAGAGCCGGTATTACCTTTGGAGCAGGCGGCAGGCCAGTTTGTCAGAGGATGTACTAGAAGCACTCTATTTCTTTTCAGCCACCCTGCACTTGCGTTTAAGGGTGACGAGGTCTGAGTTGTACCAAGAGTTGCACTTCGCTTTGGGCTTCAAGCGGATCTGCATGACAGGGGCAAGAACATCAGATATAGCCGAGTGGAGCATGGAAAGTACTGTGGCAGAGTGTGAGTTAGCTAAGGGAGGAAGGAAGGATGAGAAAGTGGCGGCGAAAGCTTCAACTGACACACTCTTCATGGGTCGGATAACCGAGAAGGCATGTGGCAGTGCTGGGGTTGGCTTAGCCTGAGGGGTAGAGAGGGTGAGATAGAAGGAAAGGAGAGAGCGGTCACTCCAGGAGAGAGGAGTGGCGAGAGGATTCGAAAGGAGAAGGTCTACCATTACTGCAAGACATGCCCAATCGGCCAAAAGAAAGCCTAAAATGATCGGGCCAGAGCCCCTTGAAAACCTCTTCCCATAATCGATATCCCCTTCTACGGCACAGTTATGGATTTTGTGGATCACCTCTAAATTTACAAGAGTGAGAACAAATATATCCAGAAGAGTCCCTTATGGCACTAGGTGCCCAAATGCCTTTCCTGTGAAGAGTAACACCACCACTATGGTTTAAAACATCTAGTCCAGTGCTTGTGTCAAGTGGGGCATCCTAAAGAAAGTTGATGGCCCAGGGAACCACATTCATGTCCAAACTCATGTCTGATTGGAAGAAATTGCTCCATATAGACATCATGCATCCATGTTTTTGCCTCCCAATGGATGACTTGATGAAACGTTTCAACTAGACCAATCCTGCAGAAGCTCATTGATGAAAACACTGACCGACAGATAAGCGGATACCTTGGACCCACTTTGCCTTATGGAAGACACCTCAAGCATCTACCGGGTTCTCCCCATTTGAATTAGTGTATAACTGACTCCGGCATCTTGGACATGCTACTAGAAGATTGTGAGAATCAGAAAGATAACAGAATGTAGGCCGCTTTGTGAAATACACCCAAGTGCAGATCAGCTGGCGCAGTCTTTGGCAAAACACAAACAAGAAGTGCAAGAGAAACACATTACTGAATAGCAGACAAGCCTGGCTGAGGAAAGTTCCCATTTGGGAGATGGTCCTTGTCCTACTCATCTGGAAACAAACTTCTAGCCAAACAGCACGGGCCCAAGATAGTATAGAAGTGTTGGGAATCTCAATTATTGTCCAACAAGACAACAGTCGCAAGTCAAATCAAGTTTACCATTTGAATTATGTATTTTTTTATAGTGTGGGTCTAGCTCGGGAGCGGCTAAGTGCTGAACACATCAAATGAACTGGGGGAGAGCTTGGAAGGACCCCACAGAAATGCCAGCAGAATCATCTCAGGACATACTCTTTCTGTTGGCTTTGCCTGTGTGACTTGGGAAGATGATTCTGAGGGACTTGAAGTTTTCCCAAGATCCTGATCTCTGAGATGTCCTGCATCACGTCCAGGACCTTTTTGTCAACAAACCAGATGTGATTAAAGGTTTTATACACCAAATTGAGAGTCCTCCAGGTAAAGCAGTAAGAATATGACCCAATCCACTACCAGAGGTGCGACACAAGGCTGTCCAGGAGAAAGTCCAGAAAATGCTATAATTAAATGCCAATTAATTGTTTCAGTCACTGGTCTTGTGTGGAAGCCATACATCAACTGGAGGTTCTGCATAAACAGAGTTTCCAAATTCAACACCTACCGTAGGCCCTGCTACTGGCTAACTCCCTTGGTATCACAGCACCAAAAGGCGATGGAATTTTACCAATTTACTGTACTCCCTTTTGGACTTCATGGGTCACATGCCATCTTCTAGCAAGTTATGGATGTTTCTGAGACCACATCATGAATTTGGCACAAGCATATTTAGAGGACATTACATGCAGCAGGTCATGCGATGTCCATATAAACAATGTGCATCAGGTTTGTTAGAGTCGGAGGCAAACTGTTCTATGCACCTACCCCAGTAAGTGCCACTGAGCCCTGTCCATTATGAAACATTATGGGGATGGTTACGGTCCAAACCCAGGACCAAGAGGGATCTGTTTTTCCTGCGACTCATCATCTATTACAGGCGATTCATCACACAAGTCTCCATCTTGGCTGTATCTCTTTTGGACCAATTGAAGGGGGATAGACCAAACCAACTTAAGTGTACGACAGAAGCAGAAGAGGCTTTTGGTAGGTTGAAGTGATCACTTTGCCAACCGCCACATCTGATAAATGCAACATTTAAAGGAGACGGTTAGCCTGCAAACATGTACCTTATGCATGGGCTTGGGGGACAGTCCACATGTTGAAAATAAGATTGAATAGTCTATTTAGCCCCCAGGGAACTTAAATACAGCACAACGGAGCTGGAAGGTTTGGCTATTAAAAGGTTTGCAAGGCTCTCAAGTATTATCTGAGTGGTCAAGAATTGATATTAGTGATGGATCACATCCTTCTGGTTTGGTTGGCAAGGGATAAGAAGATCAACTACAAATAAAGTGTTGGTTCTATCCCCTCCAACACTATTCCTTGTGTGCAGTCCAAGTGGAGGTGCTTTTACAGGTCAATGCTGACCACTACAGTCGACATGCCAAAGACAAGCCAGCAGGGCAGCTTAAAAGGACTGGGGAGGAATGTGAAGAAGCCCCCTGCCTGGCCCTTTGGAAGGGCGAGAAAATCAGGATACTAGCCCACCCCCACTATCCTCTGAATTGTGGGGCCCAGGGGCAGTAAACAGAGAATTCACGGTCTCCCAAAAGCAGAGGAGGCGGCCAACAGGGGATTGTCACATGGAACACACAGCCCCTTTAAGAAGTGCTACCAGAGAGTCTGGGGCTCCATAACCTGAGGATCTGGAGCATTGCAGCCATTTCACTAACATTACTGACTCCCACATGCAAGGCCAGGCTGTTTAAATGGTTACCACGCCTAGTCCCAAGTATTTGCAGCTATGTGATGATGTCTGAAGTAGGCCCGTTAACCCTTCAAGATGCCTTACCAAAAAGTAGGAAGTAAACCATTTTAATCCTGACCTAGGATCTTCGGTGATTCCTCCTGCAGCTCCTCTTCATCAATGAGTGACTTGGTGGTTCTGTGACCCCACCTGTTAGAGTGGTCGTCTTGTCCCTGCAGTGTATGCTGCCGATTGATGTGCTATTCAGTGTACTACTAACCTAGTGGGTTCTTCTGCTCATCCCACCCACCTTGCCAATGGCCTCTCTCTCCATTTCCCCAAGTATCATCACCTTACTCTATGGCCCTATCATTACCGCACTCTTCTATTTCCTCTCCACTCTCTTACCCTCTGCATTCTCTCCCACTTCCCGTCATGTGAATCGCTAGATCTCTATTTTCACTTCCACCTTTCTCCTCACCTCTTCCATCCCGCTCCCTCCCCTTCCCTCTTCCTTTCCTTCTTATCCTTCCCCTATTCCGCATGTACATTCCTGTGCTCAACCCCTCCCCCATTCACCTCCTTCCATCTCTACCCTTCCTTATCGTCTTAACCTCATCTACCCTCCAATCCAACCTTCCAATCTAATCAATATTGCTCTTTGGAATGGCAGATTCCTTTGCAATAAGACTGCTGCTGTTGTAGACATATTCTTTCATTTCAACCTTCATTTCCTCTATCTAACTGAAACTTGGATCCCACCTCACAACTCTACTGTCCCTGCCTTTCTTACTACCCCTTCCTCTTCCTTTTCTCAGGTCTCTCGTCCTTCTGGTCGTTGTGGAGGTGTTGGTATCCTCTTCCATCCTAAATACATTTTATCTAATTCATCACTTTCCCTTCCTACTTTCCCTTCTTTTGAATACTTGTAATCCTTTACCCATCCCATTTCCTTCCTAATTATCTATAGACCTCCTGGCCCCCTCTCCTCTTTTTATGATGACCTTGGCCACCTCCTCTCTCTTAGCTCCCCTTCCCCTTATCCCCTCACTGTACTTGGCGATTTCAACCTTCACCTTCCCACCTCCACTCAACCCTCACCTCTTATCTCAATCCTAGATTCTTACCTTCTCTCTCTCCTCTCTGACTCATTCTTGTGGTTCCACTCTTGATCTCATCTTTAATTCCACCTACTCCTCCTCTCCTGTCTCCTCTTTACCCATCTATCTGTCGGATCATCTCTTTTTCCCTTACTCCCAACTCTAAATCTCCCTCTCCTCTACCCTCATCCATATCTTTTACTCAACGCGACCTCCAGAACTTCAACCCTTCACTCTTCCTTGAAGACTGCTCTTCTTCTCTTCCACCCCTTTCTGATTTCTCCTCCCTCCCTGCTGGCCTTGCGTTATCCTCTTTTTTCCTCTATGTCCTCTTGTCTCGATCTACTGCACCCCCTCTCCTCTTTCCACCCTACTCGTAAGCCCTCCCAACCCTGGCTCTCTCCTCACCTCCTGTCCATACGTCGTCTCCTCTGTCGCCTTGAGCATCGATGGCTCAAATGCCCCTCTCTTCCTAACCAAACAGCCTACTTCTCTTATTCTCCATATGACACCTGCCTTAAATCCGCCAAACGCTCATACTTTTCTAACCTTCTTCACTCCCAAGCTTCTCATCCTCGTCGTATCTTGAGGAGAACCATCTCCAGTTCCGGAAGCACCTCAAAACGTTCCTCTTTGCTTCTGCTTGCTCTCCCCCTCTCCCCTGCTGAATTCCTGGTTGAAACTGCACTGGTTACCTGCCCACCCTTTCCGATCTTGCGCCCAGGCCCTGCCAATTGCACACGTGCACTGCCTCCCTGGCAACCCCCGCACCTAGGGACTGTTATTCTGTATCCCTACAGTCCCCCTACCAGCATTTATGTCTGCTCTTACCTTGCACTTGCCACCATCTGGCCGTTTTATTAGCTTATTCATTCTACTATCCCTTGTACTGCACTTTCCCCTCTCCCTCCCCCACGCACTTTTCCCTTTCCCCCTTCCCATGCACTTGCGCGGTCTGAATGACACATGGCCTAGTAGGATCGCTGTCTGTCTTCCCCCTGTTCCCCCTCCATTGCCTTGGCGTGCCTCAAAACACTTGTGTATAGGTGCGTTATAAATGCCATATCATATCAAACCCGCTCTAGTCTCCTCTCCCCTTCCGCTCCAGACCTCTCTTCTACCTCCCCTCTTTCTCCTTCTGACTTTGCCAACTTCTTCTCTGAAAAAATTATTTCTCTTTGCCAAAAAATGGTATGTTCTCCTTCTTATCCCCATCCCCTCCCTACATTCCCCTTCAGCTCAAATGTCTATATTCTCTACTATCACTCCCTCTGATGTTTCTCTTCTCTTAACAAAATCCCACCCTACTGCCGCCCCCTACGATCCCATCCGAACCCTTCTTATTCCCAAGCCCCATCTCTACCCCTATCTAACCTCCTTCATCAATACTTCTCTCTCTACGGCCACCTTCCATTCTGCCTTCAAGCATGCCACTATTATCCCTATACTGAAGAAGCCTTCTCTAATCCTCTCCTCGTTTCCAACTTTTGCCCAATCTCACCTTTACCTTTTCTCTCTAAACTACTCGAACGCTTAGCATATTCTCAGCTCTCTACTTTTGTTGCTACCCACTCTTCTTCCCCCTTCACAATCTGGCTTCCATCCCGAACACTCTACGGATTCTGCTCTTACCTATGTCCTTAACTCTTATTTATATATTTATTTTTATTTGTAACACGCACTACAGCCCACGGGCATTGAAGCGCTGAAAGCTTGGAGAATACGAGGGCTTACTTAAGAGGGTTACAGTGAAGCCGCCCAAGGCGTACTTGATAGTTACGGTACATGTTTCACATAAGAATATATACTAGGCCACACACAGGTGACTACAGGTACAGGCCGGATTATACGAACAAGCAGGTTTTGATTGCTTTGCGGAAGGAAGCATGGGAGTCAATTTGCCTGATGTGTGGTGGAAGGGCGTTCCAGGTGGTGGCAGCCACTGCAGGGAAGCTGGAGCCACCAGCGCGTACTCTGCGTGTTCTGGGAACGTTTAAAGTGTTGGAGTAGGTGGTTCTGGATGGCCTGGCACCAGAGTGTTTTGAGAGTCTATTGGCAAGGTAGGGGGGAGCTAAGTCGTGAAGGCACTTGTGTGTCAGGGCAAGAGTTTTGAAGATAATTCTTTCTTTAATGGGTAGCCAGTGGACATGTCTTCTGAGGCCAGATATGTGGTCTCTGCGAGATACGCCCGTGGCTGCCCTGAGGGTCACTCTCTTGACTGCTCGCTATTCCAAGCAATCCTCAAACCTTATCCTCCTTGACCTTTCTGCTGCTTTCGACACCATCGACCACCCCTTACTTCTCAATCTTCTCTCGGTTTCAAAGGCTCCGTTAACTGGCTCTCCTCTTACCTCTCCCTCTGCTCTTTCGCCGTTTCTTGGGGCAGACAAACCTCTTCTACCTTTCCTCTCGAATATGGTGTTCCCCAAGGATCTGTCCTCTGATCCTTCTTATTTTCTCTTTACTCCACTCCTCGCTCCGATCATCTCCTCCTTTGGGATTTCTCATCATTTCTATGCCAATGACACTCAGCTGTTCCTCTCCTTTTATTCCTTCACCTCTGACTTACATCTCAATGTCTCTTCCTGTCTTACTGCCATTAAAAATTGGATGTCATCTCACTATCTCTTTCTTAACACTGACATGACTGAAGTCTTGTTCTTTCCATCTAACACGCTTCCTCCTCCTTCTCCCCCTCCTTCTATTCAATTTCCCCCTTCTAATCTCCCTACTTCTAACCATGCTCGTAACCTTGGCATTTATTTTAACTCTTCCCTCTCCTTTACTCATCATATCTCCCTCACCTGTCAGGCATGTCGCCATCATCTCTTCAACATCCGTAAAGTTCATTCCCTTCTCACCTTCCATGCTACCAAACCTTTAATCTCCTCCCTCATCTTTTCTCGATTTTTCTATTGTTCTTCTCTTCTTTGGTCTTCCCGCTTCCCACCTTGCCCACCTCAAATCCATTTATCACTCTGCCATCCGCATCCTCTGTCTTCTCTCTCCTCATGACTCCATTTCCAACTCACTTTCTCAGCTAGAATGGCTTCCTTTCCATTCGAAACTTAAATTTCACTTCCTTTGTCTGGTCTTTAAATCTCTTCACAACCTTGCTCCTCCTTACCTCTCCTCCCTTCTCTCATTTTACACCCACTCTCGCTCCCTTCGTTCTGCCAATCTCTTCTTACTTTCAGTTCCCCCACCCTCTTGTGCCTCTTCTCGTTTCCGTTCCTTTCAGCTCCTTGTCCCATTACACTGGAACGCCCTACCTTGCTCTATCCGTTCCTCCCCTTCCTATTCTTCCTTCTGCTCATCACTGAAATCTTCTTTTTCATTCCCCTCCCTGATCCCCTTCACCCTCTTACCCTTCCTTCCCTTTCTTGTACCCTTCTGTGTTCTTTATCTTTCCCTGCTCTTCTAAATCTCCCTTTTTCCTACTACTCACTTCACTCACTCTCCCCCTCCTTTCTCCACCCCTCTCCTCTCCTCTTCTTTCTTATATGTAAATTGTTCTACATGCTGATTTTCTGGTTTGACTCATGTTTATCGTTACTGTTCCTTGTTTAATGTATATTTTGTTGTTCATTGTAAAGCACCTTGGATTAAGGCGCTATATAAAACAAATACAAATTTGCACTATAAATATAATCTTTCATCCTATTACGGTTTAACATTTCAGTGGGTTAAAGGGCATCATGGAAACATGTATTTGCTGTAGTGTAGCCCACTGGAACAAATATGGGCAAGGAGGATTTAGCCATTTTGAAGTTCATGAAATGAACTCAATTGAGTTCTCCATGGCTGTAATAGGTGCAGGTGCTATTATTCCGTAATTCAATGGGCGGAACCTTTTTCATTTTGCGAGAGAGTCGATAGAAGTTGCAGTTGGAATCATATTGCAACCAACAAGTAGTATCTTCAATCCCAGTTCAAGATGCCAATTAACATGACCTTTTTTCTTTTCTCCAGTCGGCCCCCATCACCATCCACAGACAGGCGTGAAGTTCTTTTTCTCTTATTTATGTGCAGATATTGGTTCACAAAGATATAAATATATACAATAAATAAAGGAGTACATGCTGAAATGAGTCTGCAATTATCGGGGGGGGTCCTATGTGATGTGTCTGGGAGAGTTGCTGTGTGTTGGTCCAAGGGTTTCATGTAATACTTTCCACGCAAAAAATGTCTCCTGACCAAAAAAAAACACTTTTTTGCAGAGACATTATTACATTGACCATGCAGGGGACACCCCTGATTTTCTTTTTTTACAAGGGGAGCAGGGGGCATCCCCGCAACCCATCCCCATACATAATGTCACCATATATAGTGTCGCCAATGGCTTTTCCCGGCAACATTATGTATGGGGACATTATTACCAGATACTGGTCCAAGGTGGATGGGAGACACACATGGCTGGCTAAAGAGGGGCGGGGGAGCAGGCTACTTGGGGTGCAAAGGATGCCAGGGATCTTGGGAGAGCATTGCAAGAAATCACAGAGCTATTTGCTGCGGTTGATCCATCGAGAAACACAGCCCAATGACCTGTTCTTGGGTGAATAACCCCTGGGAGAGAGAACTGTCCCTGCATATCAGTCTTAGTCCTGCCCACGGGCAGTCCAGCACCGAAATACTAGGCAATTCTCCTCTGAACAAGAGTACCAACAGCAACCCCATACACGCGTTTCAGCCTTGTTGGGCATCATCAGTGAGGTGAAGCTGTGCCTCTCTAAGAACAGTGAGCAAGACTTGGCGGAGACTCTCCCAGGGGCCATCCACCCAAGAACAAGTCAATGTGCTGTGTTCGTGCTGGTAAAGGGTCCCCGTCGTCCCCCCCCCGTTTCTTTCAAAAGTCCACATCGGTTTCAGGTTGCTCCCCATTCCTCACATTCTCTTGAGTGTGTGTTAAATTCACCTCTGGTTGGTCCCCTGGTGGGATGTAACCATCAGCCCTTCTAAAAGGTCCCGTAGACGTTGCTGTGTATGTCACAAGCTGTAGATGGAGAGGTTTTTCTCCTGTACTTTGTGACAGAGGCAGATGGGTTTGGCAGACAGTTCCTGCAGGTGGTCTTCACATCACGACTATATTCTATGGTCATGTCTTCCCCCTTTGCCACCTGCCTATTCCTCCTATGACCAGATTCTCCTCAATGCCATACCATGTGCTCAATCCAACTTCCACAATGGGCTTAGCCTCTTATAAACTGGGTCTCATTCAGCCTCCTCCTCTGAGCGAAGCATGCCCTCATTCTTCCTCAACAGATACCATTTCCTGTGGTCCCGCTTCCACTACTTCTGTCACCCATTAACTCCCGATGTCTCCCTTTAATGAACTTTAATGAACTGTGATGACCTCCTCCCACCATCTCCTGTTTCCCTCCTTCCACCACCTAGTGCCGTCCTATCACCCAAAAGGTCTCCTTTCCATCCCCTGATGCATTTCTACAACCACCTTTTGGTGCCTTTTATTTACTCCCTCCAGATGTGCCCCTCCTTTCCACCTCCAGATCTCTCTTCTCCCCTGCTCGTCTACAACCTCCGCCACTCCAGTTTTCCTCCCCAACTCCTGATTTCCTTCTAAATCTTCCAACGATCACCTAACTCCTGCCTCAATCTATTCCCAACCCCCCCCCCCCATACCACTAGCTCTATGAACAAGTTGTAGTGATAGCTGTGGCAATACAATGGACAACAGATGAAGGTATGTCCAGCTTTATTCACAGGCACCTCCTTCCTGTCCTTATCTGCTCTCCTCCTACCTTCACTTATCCAGCCTTTGAGATTCTGAAGTGGCAGGATTGTTATGCTATGGTAGGCTACAGTATGCTATACAAATCTCCCTCTTTTCTTTAGTCCTTATCTCCTCCATTTTGGTTTTGCCCGAGGCATCCTTCTGCATTCCGATTCTCCGACATTCCCAAACCCCACCTGGAGCGATTAGACCAAGGCCCAGTGACAGCCAAAGGGACACGTTAGACCTTCTCTTCAATTTGCGCTCTACAAGTTTAGCATTAGCCCATATATGGTATATAACAGTAGTCGTTTGTGCAAATGCTGCTTACCCATATTACAACAAAACGTACTCAGCCCATGTAACCACAAGGCTTCATCACAAGTCAGATGCTGACAGTTACTACAAAATGTCTGCAATGTCATGCCAAGTACCACCTACCATTGAGAAATTGCTATAATATATTAGCAATATCCTTATGACATGCTATACAAGATAAGCTCTAAGGCCACCCCGTTAGAGCTCTGTCGGACAACTGCCTGCCACTTGTGAACTGTATTTTCCCGATTATCAGCTGATAATTCTGTGTATGCTTTTTATTTTCTACCTATTACAAGAAGCTTGGTTCACCCATCAGTCTGGTGTCTAGTCTCATTACTGCAGGCTGAGGCCAAGATGACCCTTGGGAGGGGTCACCTTTGGCCACCACAAATCCCAAACCCTCGCTTATAGGAAGAATTCTAAAATTTTAAAAAATGAGCCTTAAATATCCTAGTATTCTCTTCCCCGGGTCGGGCTTTCAGAAAGTGCCCGTGTGTGTATAAAAATAAGGGGTTAAGGGTGCGGGTGATGTTCTCGCAGGGGTGGAGAGGGGAAGAGAAGCATCCCTGCAGCTGACATCGGCAGGCTCTGCCCACCTGCTTTCCCGCATTTTCTTGCAGTCCAAAGGCCAATATCCCCCGCATGGGTGACGCTCGCAAGGGTTAAGGGTGGAGGTGATGGTTGCTGCAAGGGGGTGGAGGAGAGAAGCAGCCCTGCAGCTGATGTTGCCAGGCTCCACCCACCTACTAACCCCCCCTGCTACAGCAACAGAACATTTGATGCTCGACACTTGTTTGCAGGACGCAGGTCTAATAGAGGGCCCATGGTTAGGCCCTTTTTGGGTACGAGGAAGCATATTGAAGAAATACCCTTGTTTACCTGATCTGGGAACTGTTTGGTCACTCCCTTTTGCAGCAGAGCCTCCCCTTCGTCCAGAAGGATGAGATGTCTTCAGCGAGTGGTATTGAGTCGTTTTAAGATGCAATAACCATAGCCTACAGTCTTGAGCACCTCATCAGAAATGATCCCCTCCCAGGTGAAGGATGTTAAATGACCTCCAACTGGAGGGGACCTGAATCATAGTGTCATTTGCTGGAGAGGAAGACTCTGGCTGCTGCATTTCTACCCCTTCCTTTGCCACGCCGAAATCCCTGCTGTTGAAGGGTTTGATAAGTGCTGTAACATTCCTTGGCCAGAATACCAGGGTGATCTCGTGTACCACAGGAACCCTGAGTTGTGCGGGAGAAGGATTGGCCACGAAAGGAGCAGCAGGTATTAAATACCCGGCATTGCACATATGGCCTGGTAGAGATTTGATTGCGAGATTTAAACGTCTCATGTTCTTTCTTTGCCACCTCAAGTGTGTCGTCTACTGCTTTGCCAAAAGCAGACTCCTCAATGGGTTTGTTGATGAGCAAGGGCTGTGTCTCAGGTTTAAACAGAGTTGATGCCACACATGACTTTTCAAAGAGTTCCCTATGCCCGCCGTCTCTGCAGCTTCAAGTGTTTCTTTATATTTTTAAAGTTTGTGTGTGACCGGACATCCTTCCTGTACAAATGCAAGTAGTTGCAATTTTGTTGGTTCAGGCACATTTTGGAGACCCCCACTGGACATCACTGAAGCTGGCAAGCAGATTGGTATTGTTAGCAACGAGAGTACTGTAGGCCACAGAAAAAGTAATTATTTTGCCCAGGGCATAGAATATCTTGCAGTCTTTATCAGGGGAAAACACAGGTGAAGACATGGGAACACCTGCATGTTTTCTGGTCATGGTGACAACCAGGAAGTCTGGGTTGGAGTGACCGCGAATAAAGTGGATCAGAGGGCACAGGTCGAAACGTTTTCAACGTTCGGATTCACTGACTAGAGTAAGGAGGGTAGTGGAGGGGGGAGGTAAGCCAGGAGGAGGCAATGCGTTTCTTAATGGAGTTAAGAAATGGGATAGCCTGGCTGACTGGAACTTTTTACTGGAGGATATCTTCCACAAAGTCATAGCCAGGCACTGCCTCCTAACAATTCTAAAATGGTTTGTTGCTTTATGAAGAATATTATTGAAAATCAGCAGGTCATCAATAGGGGAAGCTTCCAAGGGTTGGATTCAGAAGGGGCATCCAAAAAGATCGGATCTGCCTCATGAGCATGGGTCGTGGACCAATTCCCCATGTCATCTGTAGCAAGCCATGGCGTCTGGGTCAAGAGAAATGGGGTCTTGGGAGCCATTGTCACAATACGGAACATAGAAGACGTAATCACCCTGATCATCCTGAAAAGTGTCTGAGGGATCAGGCATTTGTAGTACAGGAGAAGCCGGCAGAGGCACAGGGTACTGCAGCCTAGGAGTCGTGCAGGCACTAGGACCACCCCTCAAAGGAATGGGACCTTTTAAGAATGATCACATTTATAGGAAAACCCAATAAATACAGATACCTTCTCTGTGCACTGTTCAAACCTTTCCCAAGTCCATGAATTAGAAGCTGGGGTTTCTGGGATTGGAAGAGCTACCTCTGCCTGAGCCAGGCCTTTGGGCCCTTGTAGAGCCTGTGACAAAGGAGAGGAGGCCTGTGTATAACCAGAGAAGGGGGTTTCTGGGGACCAGTAACATGAGTAAGGATGTTGGAATGCTTTTCTCTCAATTTGGGGTGTGTTTTGCCTGAAGACGTGTCTTTCGATACATCAGAAGCAGGCATCAAAACTTTAGGGAAGGAACCCCATGCATCAACGGCGACAGCAGATGAACAGCAAGCCCGGAACTCTCCGGTGCACCAGGCCCCGTTGAAACATTTGACGGGCCTGCGGGCGCAGGTGGCTTTTTTTTTTAAACAGTACCATTGAAGAAGGCAGAGGGGGTCGCGCGTTTAGCATTGGTGTGAGAATGTGTGCCCTTGTCGCCAGGGTGTGATTTCCCCATAGCAGTGCATTCAGCATGCCTAGTGGGGCTACGGACAGGCACATGGGAGTCAGATAACTCTGCAATGTCTTCAGCCTCCGAACTGGAGCCATGGCCATTAAAGGAATCTTTATCTGCGGCGATGGCACCAGCGGGAGAACAGGAGAACTTTGGGCACATTTCTTTAAGCGTCCTGGACCTGAAGAGTAGACTGGCTTTGCAACTCCGCCCATCGTGGGCACGAGGTAGACAATTATTACACTCCGAGTGTTCTTCCACTGAAACTTCCTGTTACAGGAAAGACATTTAAAAGGAGGTCTCTCCATCGTTAAGTGGCATAAAAGCCGTCAGACAAGTAAAGGAAGAAGAGGGGGGAAAAAAAAAAAAAGACATTCTTCAAAGAGAATTGTCGATAAGGGTCACCACTCCCCTAATGTAAAGGCCGGAGCTTGAAGGCAAAGGCCGGCAAGAAGTCAAGCGAAGATTCACAGGACAGCAAACGATTCATCAATGTGTTCACCAAAGACGAATGGAACAGCAATGAATCTCATTAACATGAGCACCGCATGAAAGAGACCAATCAGAATGGCGGAAAACACAATCTGGGGGACTTCGCCACGTGAGGGATCATGGGTACCCTGCACGTCATGATAGGGATAGTGTTAGAGGCATGCCAGGTTGACATCCCTTTCCAATCTTCGAAAAAAGATGCAATACTACACTATTAACACTAGATGTCGGACTATATGCACAGCATGTGATTCTAAGCCAATTCCCGATCATCAGCAAGTTTTATATATGGTACAGCTTTACATGCTAAGGTGCTTGTATGACAACTTTACCCACAAGTTCCCCACTATGCAATTTATGCAAGAAAATGCCTCATGTTCCTGCTATAACCTTAAATATTAAGAAAAGGAAAGCTCCACAGTTCATAACAAGGGAACTCCACCCTATTTAAATCGTAAGATTCAAAAAATCACATACAATATAATAAAAATGAATTTTATTGAACATATATGCACACAATCAGAACACGCATAACATACATAAATAACTTTTCTTGGTGTCAGAGGCCCATAAAGATGAGCAATTTGTGATATGAATTTTCATTGCTGGCCACTCATGAAATATTCTTGGTATCAGGTAATTATATATATATATATATATATATATGGTCACTGTAAGGGATATATGGGTGACCATATATATGGGGACAGGGGCAAACAAATAAAAAAATAAATAGATAGATAAATAAAATAAAGTTCCATGCAATAATGTCGCCACAAAAAACACCAATTTTTCGGCGATATTTTTGCATGGCGAGATTTTTGTGGCAACGTTATTACATGGAACCATATTCTTGTCAAACCATTCTCTCAAAAATGCTGAAAGGCTGACGAGAACCAGACTGTTCCATTGCCGCACTATCAGGATGGTGTCTGAGTGGCAGAGAAGCAGGAAAGGTTTGACAAATCTTCCCCAGAAAGTCCAAGTGCTTGAAATCTTAGTCCATCAGGGTAGCTGTACTAAAGCGCAGCCATGCTGACCGGCAGCAATGAATGTGGTTAAGTGGCATGCACATCATACAACAGGGTACTTGGTGCTCAATTTCTTACTCACTACCAGACTAAAAAGGTGCTTTTCCCAACATTTCACTCCTTACTTTGGTTGCTTCACGCTGGCGTGATATGCCCGATCATCAGTGCCTCGAGAAAGAGGACTGGTGTAATACTTGACCCTCTGCCCCAACTCCAAGAATGCCAGTGTCCTAAAGAGGGGTCTAGGGAGACGAGATATTGGTTTCAACAATACCTTAAAGGGACCATTATTGCATCTGAATACAAGAAGACAAGTACCGTGAACTGCGTATTGGTGGATGGCTACATTGGGATCTTTGAGGAGGGTGCCAAGAGGCTCCATGTAAAGGGTAAAACGATTGGTGAGAATATGGAGCCTGCAGAGACACTGCAGGAGACCTGGAGTCGGTTAAACATAACAAGTTCATCTGGACAGCCTGGTGTCTGCCGGGGAGGTAGGAGGTAAACCAGTTCAGGACAGTGCCGGAGAATCCCATCCTGTAAGCAAGGAGGGAGAGAAGGATACAGTGGTCGAATGTAAAATGCAGTCGAGAGGTCAAGGACGAGGAGGAGGCACAAGTCGCCCTTATCCATGATTTGGAGAGCACCATCCACCACCTGGAAGGTGGCCGTTTGAATGCTACACGTGGGTGGAACCCCGAGGAAGTGGGGTTGTTCGATTCTGGCGAGTAGTTGTGTAGCAACTACTTTTTCCAAGATTTTGCCAATAAACAAAGTTTCATAATGGGCCTTTAGTTGGCCAAGCCGTCTGGATCTAGGGTTGTTTTTTTCAATGAGATCATCTGGGACTAGTCTTGAGGGTGTCCGGGAATTATCCTTCTGCAAGGGAGGCATTGATGATGCCGAGAAGTGCATCGAGCACCAGACCCGTCAATTATTTAATGATGGAGGCTGGAATTGTATCGTCAGAGAAAGAAGTAGCTTTCAGGGAGTCAATCATTTTTAGGATATCTGGGGAAAGAGGAAAGGATTTAGTCCAGAGGGGAAGTGTGCGTGCCGGGTTGCTAATGCTGTGAGGTTGATTTGATTGTCTCAGATCTTGTCAAATGTCCTCATTAAAAACTAAATTTGCTGATTCCATCGCATTTTTCCTGAGTTGCTGAGCCATCAGAGAGGGTTTGGTACAATGCTTTACTACTTCAAAGAGGGTTTTGCTCCTGTTCGAGGCTGCTGCAAAGGTGGTGACCTAGCAAGCAGCTTAGGCCACCATTTATCTAGAGCTCCGATTGAGCCTTTGTTGGAAGCTAGCTCAGGGGTGTACAATGGGGCAGAGGGTGTGGTCTTAGCCGGGCTGGATTTTAGTTCATTGCTGATAGTGTGCGTCTCAAGGCACACTGCTCCAGGCACTCAGACCATTTTGCCCAAGATTTTGCCTGTCGCGTCCAGAAGGGAGATGGTGCGATAGTTGCCTGCATCAGCTCTATCCCCCTTCTTGAAGATCGGGGCAATCTCAGCCTTTTGCTAGGTGGGAGGAACTCTATTGGCTCTGCAAGACAAACTGACAAGCATCAATAAATACAGGGCCCGGTAACCTAATACATATTCAAACAACCACTGGGACCTTCGAGGCCCTGCGCTTGGCCCCACTCTGGACTTGAATCGCATTGCTCGCTTCTTTTAGAGTAAACATTTGCAATTCCCCATTCACTGCCTGGGAGTAAAGAAATACTGCATCCACCCCTATTGCTCCTATAGACCATCCTTTTTTCCATATACAACAGCGGGAAAATGGCCATGCCAACTAACAGGGGAAGATGGCAAATTCAAACAACGAACATTCATCACTTCACCCCAGATAAGCAAATTTCCAGAAGGCTCATTGGTCCTTATTTTTAACAGCATTCTTCATACGTTCCCATCTGGAGAGCATACAAACTTTATTTTGCACTAAAAGTTCCTTATACTCTTTCCTTGCCAGGGGTTGCTGCTCAATTGCCATCAGTTGATTTCGTATTTTTTAGCAAGGCAGTTTTAACCAACATGTTCAGGGGCCCATTTCTGGGCCTAACTGAATTGCCCAATGGACGTAGTCATTTGGTGTCCAGGTATAGTAATAATTGTAAAATGTAATTCCCAGAGTGGTATGCCCGGGGGGAAACACTTATACATAAGGAAGAGCCTCGACAAAATAAAAGCTGCTCATTACCAAATCATGATGATCAAAAGAATCCCATCTTCGCCACCTTGTATTGTTTGAGTACTGTAACACGATTATATCAAATGGGTCATTTTGTAACTGTGCCAGGCCAGTATGCTTGAGGACAAGTCTCAGTGGAAAGTGGTTACGAACAGTAATGAGATATTGTGTTTTACAGTTGTCAGTTAAGTTTTTAATATTATTCTAAGACATGTGTTTCTACCCCCCCTCCAGGCCTTTATCAAGGAAAGAATTCTGTGTAGTATACCTGTATATGCAAGTATGCTGGGTCTCAGTTTCCTGTCTTGGCCGTGAGTAGGCATTTGGTTGGGCAGATCTGGTCGTATTCTTGGATGCTCCCCTTTCGGTGTCTTACCAGGAGTACCAGGAGGGGATAAAGACCGAGGGGTCGAAACAAGCGTCGGCTGATCAACAATAATAATGATGATATTTAAAATTCACTAACCACTATAAAACACAATATCAAGACTCACTACTGTTCGCAAGCGCAAGGTAACTGGGCCAAAACACATCCCGAAACCAGATGAGGTGTGGGCAACACCTTAAACCACCGGCACCCTCGCTGCTCAACTAAACCCTCACAACCCAAGAACATTCCAAGTGCAGCGCAAGTCGAGTCGGAGTCTAGTGCCCAACCTACCTCTACTGCATATTTAGACAGCCTGGCTCCTTGTGGAAAGTCAAAATATTCGAGCTCTAATCTTCCTCCTCTAGGAATTCCAGTGACTCGGGCAGCGGATCCATTTGCAGGTTGAAACCCCCGCTATCAGTACCATCCCAGGGATCACAGTAGCTAGTTTCTAATTTTAGAATACCAACACTGCTTCTGCACAGTTAACAGTTAATTCACATTAGGGTTGGGGAGTATTTCAGCCTTAACATTTAATTCGCTTCTAACCCAAATAGTTAAACCCTCAGTGGGCTGCCCCCTTAATCCCTTGGGCTTAACCACCAGGATCACAGTTTGCATGCTTTCCCATGTCACATTTGTTAAAGCCCATGTTTCCTGGAAACAAACAAGATCATGAACAGAGACAAATTCAACCCAGTTATAATCGTAGCTTCGCCTTCCAAGACCAGAAACGCTCCAGGACAACACACTAAGCTCCCCCCGTTTCCCTACCAGAATTCAGCAGGGATACCGGGCAAGTGACTGGATAACTAGTTTGTTGTGGGTATTGCTCCACAAGAGCAATCCAATTGAAAATTCAAAATACCATGCTGACTGGGCAGCATATTATACGCCATATCCCTTTTATAAAAAAAAAATCTTTAGTAAATTCATATGATCTGGGGCACGAGTACTGAACTCTGTATCCAAATAACTAATGAATTGGGAGGGCAGACGTTTGCAAGCCTTGGTCTGAGTGTACCATTGGCATCTTCAAGCAGCACTGGATCTTTAGGCGCGAGTCTCATTTCTCCATGAGCTGGCTCGTATCAGGTAGCTACCTATTTGCAGTCTGGAGTTGTGATCTTTTCAGGTGGCAAAGCGTGGGTAACCACAAGCTACGCTCTGCTGAAAGCTCTGAAGACTTGTATAACATTGGATATTTCTTCAGTTCGTGCATCTAGAGTTCTTGTGGCAGAACATTTTGCTAAGTCCCTCAGGACATGTTAGACCTTCTGCACTTTCATGGACCCAGTGGATCGAACCCAAGCAGACCAGAGTAGGCTTCTCAGATTGAGAATCATGCTTCATTGGGGTCCTAAGTTTGCACTGTGTGCATTATTCCAAATAAAGTATTGAGCACTCACAGGCTAGGTTTCCTTCCAGGTCTCCTTGCTGCAGGTAGCATATGAAGCCCCAGCAGTTCCCAGCACAGGATGCCGGTTTAGGTTTACCTCTGGAAGGGCACCCAAGTATGGGTACCAGATTTAAGCTGTTGCAACAGCTCTGTGGGACCGCCTGAAACTAATGGGAAGAACAGTTTCTTCCAACTAGCAGCATTTGTACATCAGACCAGGCACCAGTAAACGCTCCTTCCCCTTCTTGCGTGCAACAAAATCCTGAAAACATGGCACCCACATCAATCAACCTGTTCTGAAGTGATCTAAAAGAGAAGAAATTGCACAATCTGGCCTCAATGCTGGGGACCGACATACTGGCGACAGAGTGTGGGTCAATTCAGGAAAACTGCAGGACAGCATGTCCATCATTTAAAACGCACACAAATATACAAGATCAACTGCCAGAGGAAAAATTCCATTGAGGATTGGACACAGTAAGCAGTGACAAGAAAAATAAATGCACAGAACGAGATGACCTACGAGAAACGCTTCCAGTAACCGAGCACCGAGAAAGGACTTGAAAAGGGAAAATGGCGAATGAGGAAGGAGGAAGGAGACGTCTGGACACAGTTGCGTGAAGATGCAAGAGCGTACCTCTTATTTTGCCACGTTTATGCTGCCACAAAAAATCTTTGTCTGCACTGTGCCACCGAAATCCCATGAGACTGGAGGAAGAGCAAGAGGAACTAAATGGACCTTAGAACTAACCTACATAACGACTGTGGGTTTATCCAAGCTTGCAGATGCCTCTAGACCCGAATACGAAAGGGATCCTGGTCTGTAAACACTTGGAAAGTTAAAGCAAACCCTTAAAAGTATGATGCAGAGAAGTACGGGGCAGGATTTTAAGGGATAGAAAGGACGCATCTACATGGGTAGACAAGAGTATTTTCGCTGCAGAAAAGAACGCCTTTTCTTCGAAAAGTACCTTGTATAGGTTTAAAGCGATTGGGCCCAATTATAGATCTGAGAAAGCGGGACGAGGCAATGAAGATTACCTGAAGAGGGTGCCAGTATGTGCCCGTGTGAGGTATCTAAGGAGAGTTGGGTAGGGGCTCTATTCTGGAGGTTTAAGAGTGGGGTTTCCACCATGGAAATTAAACCAATAATGATAGTGCTTACCTGTGGTGTGGGAGAGATGGAAGGCAGCATGAAACAAGGTTGCGTTTTAGTATAGCACAAGAGAACAGTATTTTCCCTGTAAAATAATCTTACCCGTTTTCAGTGTTGTTCATACATAACATATTCAAATCTGCCTGACTGAAGCATTAGCTGAAATGTGTGTTAAATGAAGCGGCGAGTACTATGCTGGCTGCAAGTCCATGGGATGCGTCCCTCAATGCGTGTGCCTCTGCTTTCCATGCCTACAGTCTAAACCATGTGTTCCCAGTTATCAGCTGTGGGGTTAGCACGTATATTTTTTTTCTTTTTAGACTAAAGTCTGGAATTGTTTCTTTGCTTACACTTTGTACCAACTTGCACCGATTTAATTCAAACTGCATAGATTACATAGAAATGATCACAAGCACAAACTCCTGCTCAATACACAAACGTTAGTCACTATAAACAAGAGGATAACTGTCTTTGTTAAAGCTTCTCTCGATGCGTCAGTGCAACTGCCCCAATAAACTTGTGCATCACATGATGGCAAAAGAGGCACATGTCATGTTTTATTTGTTGCAGTTAAACAATCGTACACCATGTTTTTCAAAATGTTTATTTAAAAATTCATTGTGTAAACAATTGTACCACTTCAATTTGTGCCCCACCCAGCCCCAAAAATAAATCTCCAAAGGCAATATCGACCCAAATGCTCATTTCCCAAATTATTTAAAAAAAAAGAATCTGTACACACGATGAGCTATCCATACAAAAGTACAAGCACATTTTAATAGTGGTTTCACTCCACTAGTTTGCATCCATCAAGGCATGGCATGAACTCATTAAATGTACACCTGCCCATCAAAATGGTTCAACAGATCTTTCAACCAAAGGCTAACGCAAATAAGTGTGCCAAAAACCTTCAAGGCTAGAAAATAAGCCTATGGGAAAATTAGTCTTTCAGGAAATACAGCAAAGAGCACCAGGAGCAGCGTTAAAGATGGTGTCCATTCCTACAAGAAGATCTTTATTACAAGCCCCAATGAGCTATTTTTCTGGAAGTGCTTCCTGTCCTCAATAGAATAGCATCTAGTCATAAAATGCATACTGGGCATGAATTGCTGTGTACAAAGTTCCAGTGTGCAATTTAATCAACCGAATGGCATTACCAAGTCCATTCTCACACTCCCCAATCTTCATGTCATTTCAAGCTATTTGGTTTTGAGGTGGACATAGCTCTCAAACACTAGAGGATACACAGATTATAGTCGGGTAATGGATAACAATAGAGTACAATCAACAAACTCCACAAGTAACCTTTGCAACCACACATTTAACAAGCAGGTCGGCTTTAAACTGCTTTTTTTAATGGATACTTTGGAAAAACTATGTCGACTCTGGGCACTGAAAGAGGATAAGGGTATGCTTGACCCCCATCACATGTGAAATCCAGGCAATTACTTTGCAAGACATGACCCCAACAATGTCACTTGGGACCTCGTAATTCTGGCACAGCCACACCCAACATACTGAAGTAGAATCATAAGGTCC
This sequence comes from Ambystoma mexicanum, assembly GCF_040938575.1. Lineage (NCBI taxonomy): Eukaryota > Metazoa > Chordata > Amphibia > Caudata > Ambystomatidae > Ambystoma > Ambystoma mexicanum. The sequence continues at coordinate 1,017,527,345 of NC_090930.1, read as the reverse complement.
ATTATGGGAAATTATCCCAGAGAAAAAAGGGAAATTATTAAATCAGAAATAGTTGATCTCCCCATGGTAGGTGTTCTACTTCCAAATTTCCAGTCGTCTACTGTATTAAGGGAATTCACAATTAAGTGGGACCATTTTGCCTGGACAGCTTGTTGTCGTTAATTTTTATATCTAAGCACAATTGGGACAAAGAAAAGAAATGAAAGCGAATTACCAAAACTATTGTTTTTCAGAAGTAGGAGATTTACGAAAATAAGGTTTGGCTGTGGATATCAATTCAATATCCTTAAAGCCTAGGTTGGCCATTAATCACACAGGTGTTCATATTTAGAACATCAACTGGGTTGTATATGCAACTGAACCAGCAAGAAAAATAATCTCAAGGAGACCGGAGCTTACTTATGCAACAGCACAAGCAAGAAAACACTTCAGTAAATTCAGTTTTCAAAATGCCCACCCTTTGAGCTCAGTAACAGTTTCACATGATCCAAGAAAATGCAGAAAAGGGACAGGTGCTGGAGGAGATTGATTTCACAGCTCATCCCTGGCTTGGCGCATAATGAAGCTGTGCAGGGTTTCCAAGTCTCGTGCGCCATCGTGCTCTTCCAGCTTCTCTCCTGCACGGAAAAGCAAAAGCGAAGGGTAGCCCCGAACCTAGGGATAACATGAACACAGATCATCAATTAGTAAAACATCACGCACATGCATCCCAGCTAGCATCTCACTGAATCAAAGAAACTAAAGCAATCACTTTAAATATGGAGGATGGGGCGTAACTTCAGCGAGGAATGGTCAAAAAGTGGAAATGCTCTGCACACTGGGGGCTGCTTTTCCCTTACAACGATCATCCATCTGGGAATGTGTTTCAGATCAACGTTCGGTCAGATGGCTATCTTTGTAAATGGAATACATTCACGACCACCCCATTATAATTTTCAGTAAAATCGAATTTACTGACACTGGAGGAAAAAAAAAAAACGCAATTGCACACCTGTTGACAGAGTGATCGTGCCCCCACCCTTGCATTTGCACCTTTGATTAGGAGTTTGCAATCTTACTTTGGCCATCCCCAACACAGAAAACCTAAGCATTTTATGGTCAAGTATTGCAAGGGCACTGTTCAAAAGCACGGACTAGAGCAAAATTAGAAAACGGGTCTCGGCCCATGGATACTACAGAGTATTGTTCAGTTTGTTTGCTCCTCACAGCCCTCCAACACAGGGCACCTACTATGTAAACAATACTTTAAGAACTGCCGTGAGCATGTAATAAGGCAGGGTTAGTTTGTACAGGTGTTAATAGCATTGCCACGGTCAACTATGATGATGTATGCAAAATGGAGCGTAATATAAAAAGACCATGAAAACACATAAGTGTACAGTTTGTTCGTGCACTTTCAGTGGAAAATTACCAATTACATACATGTGGCAATTAGGCGGGAGGGGGCCAATGAAGGTTGGAGGAAGCCTCAATTAAAAAATAAAAAAGGTTTAATTTAAGACATCCAGAAGTGCACACGTTTAAAGAGAGGCCTATAAAACATGTATAACCTAGTGGAAACGGGCCACAAAGTCAGTTAATGAAAATCAGAATGATGGCCTAAGAGTCAGAACAACTTTGCGGAAAACCAATGCAGACCCATTTCCCCAAAGATGACCGGATAATAAAATAGGTAGGTTCAAAGTGCAGGTTTGTAAAAATATGGCATCAAGAGACAATGACGAGCTGCCAAAAGCCAACAGTTTAGGGTTTCACATATGCCCGCGATGGGCCTTTGCCAGGCACTTGCATAATGGCACTACTAGGCCATAAGATGGCAACAACTGGCAAACTAATTACCGGATGATGGCAAATGTCCATCCAATGCCTTAAAAAGGAACCAAAAAGTGTTGGCTTGGCCAATGCTGGTATTTTTATTACGATATGGATTTGTACAAGCAAACCTACACAAAAAAACTCCTGGCTGGAGGCTACCTTCTGGCAAACTTGGCACTTGTGTTGGCTGCAGTTGTAAAGAGGTCAACTTGAGGGTGACCCCACTTGTTGGAGACTAGACACTTGTAATTGCTGGAACTCCCACTTAGACCACGGCTCCCTGCTGAGAGAGTCTGCGATGTTGTTTTAACACCCAACAAGGCAAATGGAACAAGAAAACTCTTGAGAAATGGACCAGGGCCACAGATTTATTGCCGCCAGAGATTCTGCGCCACCAGAGAACAGAAAAGCATGCCCGCCCTGCTTGCAGATGTAAAATATGGTGGTGTTGCCTTTGAAAATCCGTACCACCTTCTCCTGAAGCGGAGGCTGAAAAAGACTTGAGCCCAGAAAACTGCCCATAGTTACAGGACGATGTGCAACTCCTTTTCCTCTGGGAGGCAGAGTCCTCTCATGTAGGATTGGCTCCTGTGGGCACCCCAACCTTCCGGAGAGGCGGTCATGGGGATCAGGAAAGAATCACCTTGCGAGAGATGAGAGTAAAAGGACCACCAGTGCAGGTCCTGGCGGAATGCCTGAGAGCAATCTTGTTGATCCAGGAGCCTGCGCCACGTTTCAATCTGGAATCTAGGAATTCCTGAAAAGGTTGCATCTGCAGCCTGCAATGAGGAACCAGATGAAGTCAAGAGGACATCATTCCCAAGAGGGACATGAAGGACCAGGCAGTCGCGATCTTGGCTGAAGGATGTCCTGTACCCTGTCTTCTGATGGTACTGCCAGACAGGCGACTTGTCTTCAGGCGGGAAACCAGAAAAAATGTACTCCGAGGCAGCACGATGCTGGATTTGGGATAATTTATGGAGAATTCCAGAGAGGTTAGAGTCTGGATAGTCTTTGCTGTATGCTTACTGTTATGTTGCGAGAGTGGGACCAGATTAGCCAGTCCAGGTATGGATAGACTTGGATCCCTTTGCGGCGAAGAAAGGCTGCCGCCGGAGCCAAGCACTTGAAGAATCTTGTGGCCGATTTCAGGCCGAAGCGCAGTGCTTTGAATTGGTAATGTCTTCCGTGAACGACGAACCGGAGGAACTTTGTGTTTTGGATAGATGGGGATGTAACAATACGAGTCTTCCAAATCCAGCCTTGATCCATCGGCTCAAACACGTGTTGCAACGTGATCATCCTGAACGTCTGGGATTTTAGGGACTCGAGACATCTAAATCGAAGATGGGTCGCCACTCTCCGGTCTTCTTCAGAACCAGAAAGTATCTGGAGTACACTCCAGAGTCGCAGAGTTAACGGTTCTATTGCCCCTTTTCTGCTACACACCCTGAAGCCTCCTTGAGGAACTGGGCCCTATGCTGCTCCTGTCTTGAAACAGGAAGTACGAGGGCAATTTTTATTTATTTTTTTATTTATTTTTTTTAACTCCAAGGCATGACCATGTTAGATGATACTGAGCACCGTCTGTGGAGAGGTAGAACCACTGGAGACAGCCGGTCTACCCCCGAAAGTGGGGGAAATGGGCCCTGGGCAGGGTTAGGCTTTTTTGGGTGCTGGCACCCTGGCTTTTGGAGCGGGACGACGCTGGGCACAACCCCTGTAGGCCTGCGAACGTCCACTATAGGTTTCCTTTGTGCAGGATCGAGAGGGCCGACGGTAGGACGGACTGGGAACCTTTGAGGTTCTGGAGACACATCCTTTAGATGAGCAAATGGGCTGCATCCAGAGCTGAAGGGTGCCCAAAAGAAAGGGCGGCCTCTGCGTCAGTCTTGATCGCTGGGAGGCCCTCATCCACTGCCTTGGTAAAAAGGTAGTCCCTGTCAAATGGCATGTCCACCACAATAGTTTGTACCTCTGGGTTCGAAGCTAGTTGCTTTACACCAGCCTTGTTGACGTACAGCCACTCTGTTGCCCATTGCCCAGAACCCAGAGTCCCCGATGTCAAGGGTGACTGATCGCATGGTTGGAGGCCTCCTCGACTTCACGGAAAATGGCCAAAGCCTCTGCCTACTTGTCATCCTGGATGGAGTAGAGTATGGGGACCAGCGTGTATCAAAGCTCTGCCGTAACGTGAGAGAATGGCTAAGGCCTTGGCAGCTTTGATAGTGGATACCGCAGTGATAGCTATGCGTTTAACTCCAGCATCTAATTATTTTCCTTCTTGATCTGGCAGGACGGTACAAGATGAAGACTGGTTCACTGACCTTTTACTTGCTAAGTAACAACCACACAGTCAAGTAGGATGGGACCCGAGGCACTTGGGTGCCATATCAGGGACCCTAGATTTCTTCTCCAAACACCCCTTCATGGGAGGGGCGGAGAAAGGGTTTCTCATCACCACCAAGCCATCCTCCCAGACGTTGTCCAGCAGGGGAACAGATACCCATCATTTTCCTGGAGGACCATGCCGAAAAAGATACAATCTCAACTGGAGGAGAGTCTCTGGTCGGCAAGTCTGTGTGAGGCAATCTGGCAAACGCAAAACAGTTGTTGTACTCATCCGTCCCCAGAGTGCCATCTGCACCCGGACTGGTGTCAAGTGTTAGTATCTGTGCCTATCCCATCAAGCTCCCCTGAGCAGTAGGGCGTGGAACAGGTGGCTGCTGAGGACCAGCAGAGGATGGACATGGCAGCGTCTGGCGAGGCCTGGGAGGGCTTCCTGCCGGCGCTGGACTTAGACCCCAGGGGAGCGCTGGGAAATACAGGAGGAAGATGCTGCTGAATCGAAGACCAAGGTATGGAGTGTGGTCAAAAGGTCTACGACACCTCCCAGGGAGCAGACGGCACCAGTATTGGAACATGAGGCCAAGGCCTCATGGGATGAGGTGGCCGCATATCCTGCAGAGTTGGTTGTGGATCTGGGTCACCCTGACCCCCGTTCCTCCAAGAAACCACCCTCTGGGAAATCTGACAGAGTGGATGTATGAAGTGATGGAGCAGGGTGCAACATGCTGGGAGGTTGCCCTGAAGACATGCAGCAGGGTGGCAAAGGCCTGTTGGGCCTAGGGAGAAAATAGAGTCCAGGAGGCAACTGTTTCCCTATACCAGAACCCCTAGCGAAGGAGTCAATCGCTGGTGCTCGAGGTGATGCCAGCGTGGGCGGCAAAAACCCAGCCGTGGCTGACAAAGGCCTCGGAGGCAAGGTCACCTTGGCAGCGGATGTTGTCACTGTGGAAACTAATAGTCGTCGACGAAGCCGTTGATGGGATAGAGGATAGCACTGCCTGTCTGGTGGACAATGTGGTTAACCGAGTCTTTATAGCCGATGTTGGTTTGGCCATTGAAAGTCGGCAACGAGGACTTGGGTGACAAAGTCTAAAGTTTCTTAGACGGGAGGGCCTGACTAGTCGACAGTGCAGATGATCAGCGGCCTTCAGACGAAGGGATTGTCTTTGTGGTCGTAGTTGACCCGGTTGACAGACGCTGTGGTGCTCGTCGGAGAGGTCGGAGTGTGGGAGCACTACCCTTTTCAGCATCTTCCCCATGGAAGTGTCCTCGCCAGAGGGAGTATGCTCTGTGGGTCCACTTGTTCTGGCAGAGGCCCTACCTTTGTCAATCCATGCCACCAACCTCTAATGACGTGTCTCTGCAAATCCTTCAGCTCCAAGACGTGGATTGAACATCCCTCTGCATTGTGGTCCAGATGAATGCAGTAGATGCACTTCCGATGACGATCTTTCACAAAGACGTTCTTTAGACTGCATTTCGAACAGGCCCGTCAATGAGTCTGCCATACCTTGTGCAGTACTTCAAATTCTGAAACGACAGCTCCACACGACTCAGGTGACATCCAGAACCACTACCAGCAACGGATAGTCGTTGGGCAAATCACAACGTGACTGATGGAAAAATTCCGAAACTATTTTATACACGCAGTGCGACAGTGTGCAACAAGAAACAATTTCAGTAACATAAGGGAATGTGGCACGCGCTAAACCCCTCACAACATTAGAATATGTATTCTTTGAGAGGGTTCCAGCGCAGCAGAGACCCAACATGGCAGAATATTTGCTTTCTAGAGAAGAGGACGCCAATAGGCTCTTTGCTCCAAGAGGCAGTACCGAGCATGCGTTTAGGCCCTCAAGTATTAAAGAGGACTTGCGATACAAATTAATAAAACTGGAGAGGGCTTCAATCCGTGAGACTACGGGGAAATGGTCTCACTTTAAAACTACATTCAAAATGTACAAATCCCAGAGAGGTTTGAGAATATTGACCTTCCCAGATTTCACCAATGAAGAGCATACAGATCTCTGAATAAGTGGGAAGCAAATCTAAACAACAGCTCAAAGGTCACGATTGAGCTATTAATTGAGCATGGTACCAGAGAACATGGCAGAATCTTAGAACAGATTGAAACCATAAAAAAGGAAATGGCAGAGATTAAATCTCCGGAAGAGACCAAAGAAAAACTACAATAAGATGTGACATCAAGATTAATTAAAAATGAGAAAACTAAGAAAATATTATCGAGATGAACGTGACTACAGCGATGATCGTACTTCTACAGTCCAAACAAAATACGATTCCAAATCATTTTCTGGCTCGGGATCAAGTACTCCCAATGTATCCACAGCAAACTCAGACGCTGAATCAGATCCAGAGGGTGTACCCCTGGCATTGATGCTACGGTAACACCACATAAAGGGTACATGAACCAAATTAAAAGATATAAAAAAAGGAAACAGTATTACCCAGTAAGCATGTCCGTTTTCAGATTCCTTCTCCTGAAATTACGCCAACGGACACTACTTATATTAACAATACACTCACGTTTAACACTGGCGCAAATCGTGTTGTGGCATTAGTAAACTGTGTAAAAAGAGGCAGCGGGAACACTTTGGCTACACACAGTGCGACAGTGTGCAACAAGAAACAATTTCAGTAACATAAGGCAATCTGGCGCACGTGAAACCCCTCACAACAATCCCACAACATAAGAATACATATTTTATACAAAAATAGGAAATTTGAGTCAAGCTCTTGAAGCACGAAACACAAAGACCCCCAACACAAACGTCCAGTAAAAATCTGAAGATAGCCACCAAGGATGGAGCGAAGGAGGACTGACATCACTGGTTGGGGCAGTATGGCCCAAAATGAAAGCAATAGGCTATACAAGAGACATGCAGTTTTCAGCTTAAATCTAATGTCTTGTTACCGAGGAGTCCCAGCCTGACGGGAAATATTTATGAGCATGAGAATGCCATTAAGACCCCATACGGGAGAATGGTATGTTATTTGTTTGCTTGAACATTGTTGCTGCTGGGTCTAAATTTTGTATTTGTAATTTTAAAATCATACAACACTCATGGATCAGGTCAGGGTGAACACTACATTTTTGGTTCAAGGCACAGGGGTGAGGGCCCAGCTTACTGCTAAAACAAGTGGCTACATGCACACTTGGGTAAAACATTTGTATTACACTCAGAGCTGGTTTACAGCTGCAATTAAGCCATTACACTTCAGAAGACCGTTTAGAGTTGCGTCAGGGGTGACATGGCTTCTTCTGTAGAATTCTGTCTCTCACCAGGCCTTTTCCAAATTGCATTTCACGTCCTGCCCCAGTTCTCCAACTGGGAATGCTGCAGAGGCTTTAGTGGCAGCATCAGAGTCCAACAGAGATCTTGGTGCACGGAGTGTGCGAGTAAAGCTGCAACAGGGTATTGGTTGACCGGCACCCTTTCGGGGTGCCTGATCCCATGGGGCCCTGCTGTTAAGGGCTAAAGGGGAGCAAGCGGAGTAGAGGTTTGCATGCTATGCAGATCCACTCTTTGCCTGATATACACTCTCCTGCTAGGACTTTGTTACAATTCTCTCTTTTTCATTCAGTACAAGAGGATATGGGTCTTAACCAAGTTCTTCTCGTCACTGATGTCATTTGCCTCTCCCCAAATGCTTGGACTATGCAAGTCAATTTGTGATGCAAGCCGTAGAAATGTGCCTCCTATTCCAGTTAAGGAAGGCTATTTCCAGTTCCCTATCTGGGCACCGACCTTCCACTGTGGGATCACTGGCTTTAGAATGAATGACATATTGGCATCTCCAACCAGTCTCGGGTCCTTCTCTGATGCTATTTTCTCCCTTTCCCCCAACCCCCGACCCCCACTTCAGACAGGGCGTCTGCGGCTCGTGGCGGTCTGTGCCGGTCCAGCTACCCTTCCTGCGCAAAGCTCCTAGTTAGCCTTGCATCCTGCTTCAGAATCTCTTCAGCTTGCAGGAATGCTTATCCAGTCCAGAAGCCGCCTCCCCTTTCATCGTGCCGCTTCTCTGCTTTGCTCGCTGCCTTCTGGATTCCCGGCCCGAGCTGTGAAGTCTTCTCGACGGTTCTCCAGTGTCTCCTCATTCGCCTGTCACCCAACAGCTTCGCTTCCCCAGCAGCAGCTAGCCAGTCAGATCTCTGTTGCTCTCAGGTGTTCCATCTTCCTGCTTCAAGGAAGGAAGTTGCTCAATGCCAATCAGGTTTCTCCAACTGCTAGACTGCTCGCTTCAGCAATCTTCCTTTCTGGTTGCCCTCCTCCTCGCGTCAGTCTATTTATTTATTGGGTTATTTATAATGAGCCTATACAGCCAAATGGGGCTTCAAGGCATATCCAGATAAGGGCGGGTGGGAGAGGGGCGGGGAGAGAGAACAGGGGAGAAAACAAAAACATTCCTAATAGGTCTTGAGACATTCGGATCGTGCAAGTGCCGTAACAAGAATGCAGGGGAGGTGGTGGCGGTTGAGGGAGGGGGGGGCAGGAGACAGGGAAGAAGACAATAACAATTGCTACAAAATATTGAAAGATAATGTCAGCAGGCTTTGCAGGTTGATGAAGGGGATCATCACAGTAGGCCATCAAGACAAGAGGAATGGAGGAGATATCCCTACAATGGAAAGAGGGATACCAGGTCTCTGATGCCTGTCCATCCCCCATGAGGGTTGTTTCCGCTCACGCGATCCTCCCTCGCATAGCCAGCCCCAGGGTCAGGATCACATAGCAGCTGCCGTCCCCCGGCCACACAAGGAGAGGCTACCTGCAGGGAAGGAGTGATGACATCACCAGATTCATCACAGTAGACGGGAATATTTTATGGTCCAAGTTAGAAGGGATAAGGGTTCTAGAAGGATTACTCGGGCTGATTCTACTAGTTAACACAACAGGGTCTTGTGCAAAATGAAGACAAACCGGGGGTCCCAACAGGTGTCTGGCAGCATCTGCATACGTAGTATGGAACTAGCAAACAGACCAGTCTGGGGCCGTGGGGGTGGGAATCCTTGCCACCTCCCTGAATGGCACAAAAGATCGCTCTCTTACCTATGCAGATTTTGCAATTCCGATGTGCTCAACACCAAAAAGTAGGTCGACAAAGAAGTCCGATTGCTGCTAGAGATCATTTTAATTTACATAAACTAGATTTAAATTTGGGGAAAACCAAGTGGTGGCATTTGGAGGTAAAGAAACTCAAAATTTAAATGGTTCTTGAATGGCAATTTAGGCATTACCTTCTCAAAAGATGGTTCTTTGGAGGCACATAAGCAGAGGAGTAAAAACTTAAATTTCAGAATTGGGGTTGAACTATTACAGATGTGGAGCACAGGTTCTTAAGTGCATAGAGGTCAATGTTTTAATGTCACCAGTCCAATGTTAGAGCTTACGTCTGTGGGTACTGAGTAGTGGGACCTACTGAAACGTATTCAGAATCTATTTTTAAGGTCAATTCTGGTTGTACCCAGGTGCATACCAACATGTGCGATTAGATGGGAATCGCCTCCACTGGCAATATTAGCTGTGGTAGCACCACTTAAATACTGCATAAAAAAAAAGAAATAGGACAGCTTTTTCATTTACAAACCCAAATGTAAGAAATGCACTAACTGGCTTAAGTAGAGGGGTGTAGACAGCCAAGCAATTGGTGGCACAACCTTTACATATTGTGAAAGACGGGATTTACCAAAACCTGAGCCGCCATTAACGGATCAACACAAGGACCTCCAAAGTAAAATCAAGTTAGCTGTAGGAGTGGACTAGCAAGCAGATAATTGGGTAGCAGCAAATAATTTAAGCTCTCAAAGAAAGTGGGCAGAGACAAAAAGATCTATTGGAATCCAAACTTATGCACTCTTCAAGTTTGCCATGTTGAATAAACTGCATTTGCTTGAACACTCAAAACTTGTGACAAGCACTGGTGTCGCAACAGGACTACAGCAGACAAATTATGCAACTACGAAAGTTGTGGACCCGATTATTTCACTTCATGCGTTGCTGGGCTAAATACACAGGTTCAAGGAAACGTTATATTAGATCACACCTGAGCAGATTGTGAGTTATGAGATTGGAAGAATTAAAAAGAGGACTGCTGATGACACCATCTACGAAGCTGTATTTATGCTTTATACGCTGAGCAATGTTGAGTGTCATTAATATCAATGTCCTCTCTGGGCTTGCTAAATCTACTAGACCACTGGCATTGGCGAGATTTTAAGGTGTGTACAATTTTCATGGTACTCTACCTTGCTGGCGAGTTTGGGGAGGTTTAGAACTTTTGGCATTTACTGCAAACAAACTTTATTTGAGTGACATGCACTATTTCACAGAAGGCATCAGTAAATATTTTGTCAATCGTTGCCAAGGGGTGGGTGCATTTCTCTTAGACCAAGTATGTAGACTAAGGAACTCTCTCTGCAGGTTTATGGGTTTTTTAAAGAATTTACTAGGCCCGCCTCTGTTTTACGGTTGTCTAGGGTAGTGTATAATTTTGTTTTGAGCTATTTTGCAAAATCACATCTCAAGGTCTTAAATACGGGTAGATGAATAATATTTTTTGTATACACACAAAAAGGTGAAGGGCACCACCATGGGCATAGCCGGCCTTAATGCTAGATGGCAATTTTTGCAATGCGAACATATCCACAGTCTACTCCCCGGTCCATCTTCACTGTGGAGAGCACCTATACATTCCATTTACAATTTTCCCCAAAATTCTGCCATGCGCTGAACCATCTTTTGTCCCACAATGATTATCAGACTTGGAAAGAAGTATATATCCATACACTTTCGAAAGACTGGAAGCACAGAAAACGTGAAATCATGAACAGGACGAGTAACTCCACAACCTTCATGAGGGGGAGTAACTGACATACAAAATTGCACCGAAATAAACCACCTTTTTAAAATCCCAAAGAAGAAAAACTCCCTAAAAAGATAAATCCCAAAACAGACATGTAGAAAGTGTTTGGCAACTGAAATAATTTGGAGAACAGGGGCGTTCACACACATTTACACATTAACATTTATGCTCCTGCATGGACGAATTAATAAAAGCTAATGAAGCACACTACTTCCACTACATTGAATCTGTACAACACAGTCAAAAGGGAAGTTAAGAATCATCCAGGAATTTCAGCAAAACGCCCTACAAATTGAAACAAATTAAAAAACACCTGGATATTAAAAGGAACAGCACCCCCCCCAACCACATCTCCCCAGCCCCCCCCCCCCCGACCCCTTTTTTTTCATTCCACCATTTGTCGCGATAAAACCTTCTTGCTACCATTCTACTACAGGAGGAACCTCAGAAGATCCCTGCCCTACTTTATACAAAAGTGTCAAAGCATCCGTTACCGATGCAAATGTTCTTACCCTTATTTAATGACTCAATCTCCACCAGGAGAGTTCCCGGACTTTTGAGGTCAGCGATAAGTCAGGCCATTCCTCAAAACAGAAGGCAGACCCTACAATCTACTGTCCATCTCAAGACACCAGAAAAGAATCATATCCGATCATCTTCAGCCCTTCATGGGGGCAAGCAACCTTCAGGAGGCACAACACTGCTCTGCTCAATATGGGATACTCTAAAGAACACCACGGATTAAAAACAAGAATCTGAGAGCACATCTTTCTGAACCTTTGCAGCTTTTAATACAATTAGGCACAAGATTCGTTTTTAGTGTTTTGCAGAACTGGAAGACGGTGGGGCATGAAAAGCTTCTACCAGGCTTGAGTTTGAGATGGTCGGGGAGCGATAAGTCTGCTCCCTTACTGTATTCAAGAATGTCAGACCTCGCTGTAACAACTGTGCAGATAACAAATCTAGCAACTGGAGCACAAAATATAGCCACCAGATTGTTCCTCAGGATGAAAAGGTTTGAACGCATCATCCCTGATCCAATGGCATTACCGACTATCTGTGCCAAAAAAAGGCCTACATTCGGGCACAAGTATCTGGCATATCTAATAACACAGTTGAACTCTTCAAAATCTGCAGGGAACTGGTCAACCCGTCCGCAGAATCCTCTGCCCCCATTCCCTCCCAGGCCCTTTGCAATGCACTCGCCACTCACGTCACCACCAAAATCCAGGACATACTAGACAGCCTTGTCACACACTTCCAACCTTGGCCCTGCACCTCCACCTACCAACAAGGCAAAAAATCTGGGGGTCACCTTAGACTCCACACTCTCCTTCTCGTCTCACATCGCAGCCATCTCCCAAAAGTCCCACTACCAGCTGCACCAAGTATCAAACCTTTTCTCATGTTCCCCCAGAGGCTGACCGTCTCCAGAGCACTGATCCCCTCTAGGCTGGACTACTGCAACAGCCGCTTTCTCAACCTGTCCTCTTGACGAGGATGGAGGGTAGAACTCACCCAGCACAGAACCGCAAGATTTATCCTTGGCCTCAAGCCCTGGGACCGCATCTCCCGGCGTTGAAATCCCTTCACTGGCTCCCCATGGCTGCAAGGATTACGTTCAAGGCCCTTTGAATTGTCCACAAGACTTTCTGGGGCCTGGGCCCACTGCATCTGCAACGCTCAGGGGTGGGGTGGGGGGAAATGCATGATCCGAATGTACCTTGCCTAGTAAGATAGTTGTTCTCCCATTCATGGTTGCGCTTTGAAACACTTGTGTATAAGCGCATAATAAACAATGAACCCATCCCTCCACCCTTTCCTCCCCAAACCACACACCACCCTCCTTTTCTCTTACACCTCGGTCTCTATGGAAGAAGTCACCAGAGTAGTCAACTCCATGAAGGTCTCTTCCAAACAGGTTGCCCCTTGCTCATCCAGAAGAACCATCGAGGAAAACATCTCTCTCGCCCGTGCTTTCGCTGATCTTTGTAAGCACTCCTTTGCTACTGGTTCTTTTCCATCCTCCCTCAAGCGCACCCCTGTGCATGCCCTTCTTAAAAAAAAAAAATTTAAAAAAAAACTCAAGACCTTTCCTGCCCAGCCAACTATCACCCCTCCTCCATCACCCCTTTCCTGGGGAACCCGTTTGAGAAGCTGGCCCTGCCCCAACTTAACTGCCACACTGAACTTGTTGGCGGTCTCCACGACCATCAACCGGGATTCCGAGCATACAGAGGCAAGTAAACTGCTCCCGTGAAGAACTGCTTGCATCCCTTGATGCCAACTCTGCTGCTGTCCTCATCCTCGTTGATCGCTCTTCTGCATTTGACACTGAACCACTCCATCCTCATAAAAACGCTCCATGACACGGTTGGTATCTTGGAACAGACACTGGACTGGCTTACCTCCTCCCTAACTGACCGCTCCTTCCAAAGTCCTACTGGGCACCTTCTCCTCCCCTACTTCCTTCTCCACCTGTGGCGTCCCCCAGGGCTCCATTCTTTCACCTTGGCTCTTTAGCATCTACCTTTCTCTGCTAGCATGCCTCATTTCCTCCTTCTCCCCCAACTGCCAGTACTATGCTGACAACACATTTTCCTTCAGACGCCCTTGCACCCTCCATCAGCCCTCCTCTCCCCACCCCCCACGACTGCCTCTCGGCCATCCAAGCCTGGTGTACTTCAATGTTACCCGGGCTCAGGATCGCTCTAGGCTGGACTATTGCAATAGCCGCCTCAATCTACCTTCATCTACTCTGCAACCCCACCAGCTAATCCAAAAAAGGCAGCAAGACTTAGCCTTGGCCTCAAGCCCAGGAACCGCATCTCTCCTGCCCTACAAAGTCTTCACTGGCTCCCAATTGCAGCACAGATTAAATTCAAATCCCTCTACATCATCCACAATGCTGTCTGGGGCCAGGGAGCACTCAATCTGCAGCTCCTGACGACTAAATATTCCCCCTCTAGACACCAGCGGGCTCCCTTCTTTGAACAACCTACCCCTCCCTCTTAAGCAGGACCTCTTGAGTTCCAGAAAAGCCTCAAGAGTGCCCTCTCCCCCTCTCCCACCCTTGCCCTAATCCCCCGCTAATGGCACAGTAGCTGGATTGGTGTGCAGGGCCCTTATGCATCCTTGGGGCCCTGACCTCCCACATCTGATCATCCCTGCTGCTGTTTATTCTCTGCATTTGCCTCGGCTCACCCTCCACCACTGGAGGTTACACCTACCTTTCTTCATAGCACATCACCTGCTGCTCTCCTTGAGCACTACAGCACCTATTACATACCCCTCTCCCCTTGCACGTTCTGCATAGTATAGTAAGTTAGTCTTCTCCTCCCATGGTCTCATATGGTTGTATTATTTAACATTGTTGTCATTTCATGGTCCATCATTCTCGGTCCCCTCCCAGTTGCCCTGTGGGTGCTTTGAAACAGTATTTGCTTCCTGTATAAGTGCCTAAAAATTGAATAAATAAATATGCATGCTTCACTGACTTAAGAAAAGAAAACCTTGGAAAACCCTTTGCATCACCCACCGCTCAAAACACTAAGCAAGCTCCGCCTTCTTCACAATTAAATTTCTACAGTACAAACACCATGAGGACACCAAGGTAGAGTACCACTGGTCTAGTGCCAGTTCCCAACTTCAACAGGAGAAGACCAAGAAGATCCTCCGTCTCTATTGGCTACCAAACTATGGAAAACCCCACATAAGAATTTGTGAATGCAAGTGAACCACACCACTTTCAAGAAAAGACTTTTCAATTAAATGGAGAAAAAGCAACAAATCAAGATTAATCCAACAGGAAATGGTTGAGGTTTTTCTTGATTTGTTACTGGGGCTATATAATCACCAAACTACTAACACCTTGCAACAAATGTATCTTCCCCCAGAATTTGACAGAAGGGTGCTATACAACACTACTTGCCTTACCATACCTTACTGGGTTGCGGGAGGGTTGTACACTGCTAGTAGCGGTTGGTCAGTGGCACGGAGAAACCAAGCGAGAGGATTTGTATTCACTGGCCCTTAGTGGTCGTTTTCTTGGTTTCAACAAGGCAGTTAAATTAAGCAGGCTGATATACCACTTGTGTGCTGGATGTCTACGACTAGGTTTGTCACAGCCATGGCACTCTCAACCTGCAGAAGGTTTATATAGTTTATTTTGTAGAACGTTCATCTGATCAGAGCTACAAAAGTCACACTTTACCTCAAGGCCTAACATACATTGGTATGTGACGGGAAACAAGCCTTCTCTCCAATAGACATGGTGCTTTCACTAGTAGAAGGGGCAGTTCCCCGTATTTTTCTTCTTTTGCCACTCACTTCCGTGGTACGGCTATTCTTAACAGATCCTTGGGCTTCAGGATTTCTAGAGTCAACTGGGATGAGAAGGGAAGTGTCCCATTTGTGTCTGGATCAGTTGATAAGCATAATAAATCACATTGGGAAACGCGTTGGAGTATGATTGGGCCTCTAATGAGCCGTAACCCATTGTTTTGCCAACAGGAATTCCTTTGAAGTAAACTACTACAAAGGAATTCCACAGGAAAAAAACTTAGAGATGGTATGGTGGGGGGGGGGGGGGCGGGCGGGAAGCAAACTAGTATAGGGCAAGGGGACACCCCCACTAAAAAAATATTTTTAAAAAAAAAACACTTTTTTCTGGCAGAATTTCTTTCGAAGTGAATTACTTTGAAGGAATTCCCGTCGGTAAAACGGTGAAACATGGAACCCAAGTGAGCTTGTAGCTTTCACGGATTAGCGTTTTTGGGGGTGGGCAGTTTAATAGGGTCCCAAATGCAGTTCTTTATTGCAGTAGGCCCCTCTTCAGGTCACCAAGGAATATTTGTGCGAAACTGTAGAGCAGTATATCCTTAATGACATTTGGGGGGTGGCTCATATCAGTGCCTTAGACTTGTCAGAGAATGTTATGTGATCACTCGCCTATCCATTTCACATTATCAATCCCACCACAGGGGCATGTCCGGGGTCAGAGTTTCAAAAAAATACAAGCTGACCAATCTTGCTTTTAGATCATCTTGCAGATGGCGAGGACAGAATTTTATTTAACAAAATTTGGACGGTGGTGTCCAAGGCAGTTATGTGGGCAGCATTCAACATGTTGATTCAGTGTGTCTGTAAGTCTAAGAAAGGCAAGATTCTCAAGACACACCAGAGACAGCTGTATGTGACAGAACAAATTAAATGGGTACGAGCCAGCATATGCAAGTTCTAGAGATTAAGCTTTTCTGGTTGAGATTCGGGAGACCCTTAATCCTCCAAAGCCGATCTTACCAGAAGCAAAGGATAAGGGTCCAGGTTGGACAAGAGAAGCAAATGAACAATACCTACTTGAATTTTGTTAGTCTTTATGGGTAGAGGAGGCAATAAGACAGACTTTTAATAAGCCCCTCAGTGAAGACTGCGATTGAGGGCCTGGCCAGCAGTAAGCCCCATGACCAACTTGTATAAGGATTTCCCTATCCTCATTTTGTTGCTCAATTAGTCAGGATGTAGAAGGGGACTCGATTTGGGTCACTAGACGGGAAGCCTTGATAACGGAATTTTACAACCAAGTAAATCCCCTGATGAGAGCTCCTCCCACCATCCGATCTCTAATAAATACGGATAATAAAATCCTTGCTTGTAATTTGGCCAATTTACTCCGGTGGCTGGTCTTGCCAGAGCAATACGGCTCCATGTATGGAAGATCCACATCGTACAGTTTGAGGATTTTATTCAGCCTGAGCTTCCATCTGCGGCAGAATTGTTGGATGTGAAGAAGGCATTAAACTCCACTGAGTGGCCTTTTCTCTTCAGGGTGCCAAGTCGGATAGGATTGAGTCAGTCCTTGCTTTCGTTGGTCTAGCTACTTTATCACAAGGCTTTCCCTGAGGTCACAGCCTCTCCAACTTGGGAGAGGCACATTGACCAGCGGATTGAGGGAGAGAGGCATGTGGAGGGGATGGAGGGTCTAAGGGGGGGGGTTGTGGTTGTTCATCACCGATATCTTGCTCTTTGTTAGGCAACCTCGGGACGATTTATGCCCACTCATGTACGATGTCACTATTTTCAGGGAGTTTACAGGGCTAAAAGCTTAGTAGCTCTAAACCAAAGAGCCTGCCTAACTAATGAAAAAACTACTTGACCCAGCTCGCTCGCTTCACGCTTGGCAACTTCAGGTGCTTTTATAACGTCAATACAAAAAATAAACTGTACAAAGTCTATAACAACGGATTACTTTTAAGAACTATCCTTGAAAATGATATTGCGTACATCCAAAAATGTTTTACATAGTGCAGACTTTGTACATTTATAGTGACACTTAATTCGGCCTAGAAATGTGTACTCACCACTTGCATTGGCTAGAGATGACTGACTCTTGTCACAAAATGGTGTGCTGTGTGTATGTGGATAACTGAGGGTGGAAGAGTGACTATGCCTGGCTAGCTTTCTACAAGTTGAAATGTTCACCCCGCCCCAATCTGGTTTTGGCGAAATTAGGTGGCAGCTTGAGTTGGCTTAATATCTCAGGGTTATTAATTGGAATTTTAGCCAGTTGATCCAAATTGTAGGACCAAATAACCACCACCTCTCCACTAAAAAAATGTACAAAAAATAAATATTTTTAAAAAAAGAAGTTGTACCTAGGTTCTTCTATCTTTTCCTGAACATTCTGCTGATATTTTCTAGGCATTGTGGGTGGTTGAGCCAGCTTGTATGGGTAGAGGCCTTTGCTCATATGACAACCATGGCCTAGTGGTCCCAGGAATTGTACCAAAATGTTGCCCTCACAATTACGACAGCTGAAAATGCAGGCTTTTTTTTGGTCCCCCCTTACACCACATATATATGGGGGAGGGTATAGAATTTATTAAAATTGGGTCGGGGGAGTTTTGCAGGGAATCTCCTCCTTCCGCCACATATATGTGTGGTGTAAAGGGGTTTAAAAAATAAAAAATTGCATTTTCGGCCGTCGCAATAATCACATAGATCCGTGGTCCCAGAGCCAGAATAATATCTTGAGGCCCAAGCTCATCATCTCTGGTTGGTTCTCAGATACGCGTGTCTGCATAGTTTTGTCAAGAAAGCTAATTGATGGTGCCGCAGGAAAAGAGGTTACACTGGTCAGAGGATAATGCAGAACAGTGCAAACATGCATGCATGGTCAAATTGTTGATGCTTTGGGTTACATGGGTGCCTTACTCTCCTCGGATCCCACCGACATGTTTCTCTGAAATCCAGATAAAATGAGATACCATTTTATTAGGACCATAGATAAATTAAGATTAACTTCAGAGACCTGCTCCCAGATCCTGTATTCCTCATTCTTGCTGGTTACAAGGATTTTGGGAGGCGATTCTATATTTGAGATATTGCTCTACTTTCAGCTGCATCTTATGGATGCTTTTTCCATGACAGTTTCTTGGTTTTCCTTTTTCCAATTCCATCACCATGGCTGAGCGTTGTATGTGAGAGGCACGGGAGATTAGATTGGGTATTTACTCAATTGTCAGATGGGATCTCCATTTAAACCCTGGTCTTTGGGAGAAAGATTTTGGGCAGACCCTAGATGGCTCAGATGTTTTGGACTTCAACTCCCATCAGCCCTAGCCAGCATAGTCAATGTTGAGGGATCATGGGTGTCAGTCCAAAACACATGGAGAGCCACAAGCTACAGACCCCAATACTAAATGATAGGCAGTAGGAGTACCCCAACTCCTCCCCCTAGAACCACACCTCCCATCCCTCAACTAACTCCTCATCAAAATCTTTAGACCTTACACTTTGCCAACTCCATTCAGGAAATCCACCAGGTCTAGTGTACCAACAGCCAGCCAAGCACGGAGCAACAACCATTTTTCCATTGATTCTTTGCAACCAGGGGGTTGCCTTTACAGCTAACCTGTGCCCCCTGTAAACCCATTACAAAGAGCACAGTTTTCATATAGGCACACAGGTAATGAGTACTTCTGACCCATCAGATTCTCTCCACCTGCCTTCCCACAATCTGTCTACTGCCATATTCCCCCCTCGTCTGTCTTTCTTACAGAGAAATATGCAAAGAGGCCAACGTTTTGGACAGTAGGGCACTGAAAAAGACCACTTACCTTACATTTGTCTACAGAGTAGGCTGTTGTGTCCCTACACCTGATTTCAAAAGCACTAGACTCCAAGCTCATGCAACAGATATGCTTGGCCCCGTGCCCTCTGCATAAACTTGGACCATAGTTTTTTAGCAGCTATTGACTAGAGGAAAGCCTTCTCTACCTTGCACTGGCTTGACTCCCTGTGAGATATATGGCAGCCCTTAGTTTGAGTTTGAGGTTACGGTGCAATAGAGCTAGTCCAAACAGATCCCAGGAGGGTGTGCTTTGTGAAGGTAGGGTGTGGTAATGGGCATAGGGATAAGCACTGTCAGAAGCAGTCAACTGAAGGGTAAAGGCAATCACCATGAGGATGTGTCCCAGCAACATCAAATGACCCCCTTATACTCCTATTGCGAATAGAATTTTGGGTTTATACGTTGTGCTAAATAGTAACACCTAGCGGCCAAAACTAAAATGTCCAAGTGAAAGCATTAGGGGGGGTATTTGGGGAGTGCGGAGTGTGAAGTGATTAAAGACATTCAAATAAGGCTACTGCAGTAAAGCATTGTATTACTGTACTTTAAAGCCCTGTGAATCTAGATTGATAAGGGCATCCCTTTTCCAAAGCATAGACCGATTCCACTGAAGAAAATCATCAATGCAGTTTCCTTGAAGTCTAGAAACTTAATGCAAGGTCAAACTAGCTATTTATTCATAATGTGGCAACAACTCCTCTTGAACTGGCAAAAATGTGAATCTACAAGGGGAAAGACGTGTAGTTTGGTACAATAAGCAGGTTCCAACCCAACATTCTCTACCACAAAGTAGTAGCAGGACAAAAGAATTTACCAGTTGACATTGGCACTGAAATGTTTACAAACAATATAGCAATCTCTGATAGCGAATGGGAGATGAGATGCCATGGGAAAGGAAACTGATAGAAAGGACTAAGGAATGAGAAACTAAGGAGGGAGAAGAGCAATAAAAGAAAGGCATAAAAGGAGACTAGGGAAAAAAGCAGCACAGCAGTAGTGAAAGAATTAGAGTAGGAAAGAAAATATGACTAACGCGTAAAAGGAGGATGGATCCAGTTACCCTTCCATCCTCCCCAAATCTTCCATCATTGATCATATGCATTATTTCATTCTTCCCATCGTCCCTGTCAATATTTGCCATTGCAATTCCCCCCTATACATATAAAAAGGAATTGCAATAGAAAATATTGACAGAGGGAGAACAGATCACTAGGAAGGATGGAATAAAATGCAATTTATAATATGTAAACCTAGATGGGAAGTAATGGAGCGCTGAACATTGGAATGCACTCAGGGGTTATGATCAGGTTGAGGTGGTAGTGGGGAACAGGAACAGAGGTTTTGGGGGAGGGGACGACTCTGGTGAGGAGTAGTGTTGACTGGAGAGATCCTTGCCCTACATCCGACCTGTCCATTCTTCCCCGATTATCCCATTTATCCATTCACCCATCCCATCTATCATTGCTTTCTCCATCATAGCCACCAGTTCATCCTTCCCCAACAACCCAATGTTGCAATTTATCTTCCGGTCCCATCACTTGATCATGCCTGTATCAATCCATACTTCATCTACCAATTCACGTTTCATTCTTTCTAGCATTAGTAATTATAATACCCTCTACCCAACCAACCACCACTTTCAATCCCTGCAACCCCATATTCTCCTCCCTCA
The DNA here is from genome assembly GCF_040938575.1 of Ambystoma mexicanum. Taxonomy (NCBI): domain Eukaryota; kingdom Metazoa; phylum Chordata; class Amphibia; order Caudata; family Ambystomatidae; genus Ambystoma; species Ambystoma mexicanum. Next base: position 1,017,506,493 of record NC_090930.1, on the reverse strand, counting down.
ATCCCTAGCCACCCATCCTGCCACTGCTCGCCCCCCCATCCCATCCCAGCATCCATCATCCATACCCCTGTTCATCCCCCTCTTGCCCCATTCATCCACCAAATCGCATCCTCCCCATCTTCATTATTTCCCCATCTTTCCTCCTCTCCCTAATTTCCCCACAACTAGCTATCCAAACGATCTTTGGAGCCAAAACAAAGGATTACAATTCTGGCATTCCAGTTTAACCAAAACTGATATTGTGCAAATCACAACCTAAATCTGCCTTCGTTTGATGACCTTAAGGAACACCTCGAAACATAATGGACTGTGTTCTGTTGCAAGAAGGGAAGACTGATTATACATATGAACAGGCTACTATTGCCTTTTCATCTTTGTGCAGCATACAATTTGGGAAATGTGTAATGCCACCAAATGCATAGCTCTAATCTCTTTTGATATTCTCATAGTTTACGGATCTTATCTATATTATTGCAACCTTATTTCACTACTGGTTATCCATTTTAACAGGTGTGGAGTCAAATCAACAAAGCCATTCACTGCATGTTTTTCTAGATGATCAAACAGTGCTGCTGATCAACACAAACATCACTATTGCATGAATTTTGTAGGAGGATATGCCAACGTAAAGATTACTTCAGGAAATTGTAAAGATTAGCAAAGGCAAAAGATATTCTGCTATAGTTATCAATGTTTATTCTGCTTTCAGACATGAAAGAAGAGTATTTGCAGCAGAATCTACTGTTGACTAAAGACCCAAACTTACAGAGAATTTGTTGCACAATGTGCGCTCGGCAGTACAGTCTACTTTTGCTATCTTGACATCAGTTAAGCCTGGGAAATCCTTTTCCGAGAGATCCTCCCATGTGGGAGCTAGATTCTTACAATGACCGCACCTAGGAACAAAGAAGAATGAAGTTCAATTTTCCAATTACAAAGACAAGTGAACATCCCTTTCAAGGCTACGATCAAGATGCTAGTTAACATTTACCAACATTTTCCATTATTGTAGTTGGTCTTCAAGAGTATAGTGTGCCAACATCTACACAAAATTCTGAGAGCCTATTGCACAGGTGTGAAATTATCTAAGTTACTCACCATAGCGACTGTTGCAATCCTTAGTCCCCTTTCCTCGTTTTAAGGGGATGTTCCCCGGAAGCAGGTAGGATAGCGTATTACAGAAGCACAAACCCAAATGAAAAACAGAGCAAGGCAAATGCACAACTACATCAACGGAACGGATGGAGTGGATGGAACGGATGAATGGAGTGACTGGATGGAGTGGACGGAGCAGATGTAAAGATGGAACAAATGGAGCAGATGGAACAGAGTGTACAGAACAAATAGATCAGATGGTGCGGATAGATCAGAGGGTATGGACGGAATGGATGGAGTGGACGGAACAGATGAAGTGGATGGAACAGAGGGAGTGGATGGAACACATGGAAAGATGAAACGGATAGAGTGGATGAACAAATGGGGGACAGAACAGATGGAACGGATAAGAGTACATGGTACAGATTGAGTATATCGTACAGATGAAGTACATGGAACGGAGGGAGTGGATGAAAGAGATGGAGTGCATTAACGGATGGTGCGGACGCTGCAGATTGGGGTCGATCCTACAGATGGCACGGATGATGCGGATGCTGCCGACAGTACAGATGCTGTGACTGAGGGTACTTATCCGTATCTCCTATATATGCCTTGTACCTGTATCCCCATGTTATCTGCATCACATGTTCACCCTAACCATCCTCTCGCTTTATATACGCATGCCGCTATGTACGCCCCTCTGTCCCGCTTTTGTACCTGGTCAAAGTCACTTTACTGATAACCACCATATCACTACTACGCTTACTCTCTCCTATACACCATCACTCAACTAGAACGCAGCTAAACCATGATAAATTCCAGCTAGCTCTTATGTTAGGTTATGTTTATTGGGTTTATATAGCGCTTTGGATTAGTGGTTAGGAGGTTACAAATAACTGAATGGAGACCAATGGGTGAGAGGGGAAGGGAGGGAAAGGAGATGGGAAGGGAACAGGGGAAAGGGTAGGGGACAAGCAGGGCTTTCAAGGAGGTGCGGAAGGATGAGTAGGTGGGAATGGAGCGGATAGAAAGAGGTAAGGAGTTCCAATGTAGGGGGGGGGGGGCAAGAGCTGAAAGGAACGGAAGCATGAGGAGGCACATGGCGCAGGGGGAACAGTGAGTAAGAAGAGGTCAGCGGAGCGGAGTGAGCGGGAGGGAGTGTAAAATGAGAGGAGAGAAGAGAGATGGGGGGGCGAGTTCATGTAGGTATTTGAAGATTAGACAAAGGAATTGAAATTTTAGTTGTGAGAAGGGGAGCCAGCAAAGCTGAGAGAGTGAGGTGGAGATAGAATCACAGGGACCGTGGTAGATGGATTTTGGGGGGTCCAGATGAGAGACAGGGAGTCCAAAGAGGAGAGAAGAGCAGTAGAAGAGGCAGGAGAAGATAAGGGAGGAGATTAAGAGTTTGGTAGCATGGAAGGTGAGGGAGGAGCGGATCTTACGGATGTTGACGAGATGGTGCCAACAGGCACGATAGGTGAGAGCGATGTGGTTCTCATGCTAACATGACCCCACGAGCACCTCATCATCCTAATAAAACACAGCTAGCCGAGCACATTCTGGCTAGCTTAGGCGTCTCCTCAGGCCTAACGCAGCCAGAACTCAGTATGGGTGTCCACCCTTCAGACTGAACACATCCAACTGATCTGAGCACCACACCTACCGCTAAGAAGCTGCTATCAGGCAAAAACTGCACCAGCAGCACACATCTGGTGCGCCCATGCACTATACGACTCTCTACTGACATGAACTACGGTTCTCAAGGGCATTCAACCCACCAGCGCTTTGAGGTCATGCCAATGATATCTAAGGCGCTATATAAATGGCAAGCAAGATAATATAACAATGGCCTGGTTTGCGGCTTCCTTTGCATATGCTCCCTGCTCCCCCGATCAGTCTTTTTACCAGCAGTAAACACATTCAACTTACTGGGGCAGGGCTGGTGGGGAGAGAGTGGGAGGGTGCATGGAAGAAAAGGAGCAGAGTACAGTAGTCAATACGTTTAGTATACGCTTACGTCCTGCTAGATCGGTTGAGTCCTTAACCAGGTTGTGGATAGACCTCTGCTCCATATTACCAATTGGGAGAAAAACAGCAAAGAAATCTGTTTAAAGGGAAGTGGGCCCACTTGACAAAAACAAAGAGCACATTCTAAGCCATACCTTTTCTTTGAAGAAAATCAGTAAGGATTGTTGGAACTGATATTGAATTGCACTAACATTGCCGCAAGAAATGGTCTTCCATGTCTCTAGTTTGAGGAGCAGAGACCATATGTTATGTTAAAGGATATTTGTACTGTGCACTATCACCACCCGAGTAGTCCCGACGCTCTGTTGGATCTGAAAAACAAGAGGGTACCTTGAGGGGTAAGTTAGTAGGACTGAGCGGGTGGAAAGAGCAAGAGCTGTGATGTGTTGTTGGCAGCTTCAGTTTAGATTACACTGTTAACTGATCTTACGTGTGTTTTTCGGTTGGTAGCTGTCAAGTGCTGTTGTGCGAGGCTATGTAGGATTAGTTTCGTTGTTGCAGTGTAGTGACGCGTGTGCGGTTTGGTTGTGTTTAGTTAAGAATTTGAGAGGTGCATGCAGTGGGACAAGCTTTTTAATAAGGTTGGTTAGTGGCATTATATAGGTGTGACGCAAGGCTATTTTTTTTATTTCTTTATTTTACATTTATAAAGCACACATGCAGCCCGGGGGCATTGAGGCGAGGTTACGGAAAGTGGCGGCTTGGTTGCAAGGAACATACAGAACATTGTTACAGATTTATACAGGACAAACTTTGTGGTTCAGACAAACAACCAGGTTTGGAGTGCTTTGCGAAAGGCAAGGTGTGATGGTTCTGCTCTGAGGGTAGGTGGCAGAGAGTTCAATTGCCTAGCAGCAATGAATGGTAAACTCGCCTGCCTGCTACAGCTCATTTGACTCTGGGGACTACGAGTCGGTTGGAGTAGGGTGTTGTGGTAGGTCTGAAAGCACAGGTTCTACTCACACAGAGAAAAGAGGTACGGTGTGGCTGCATGGTTGATGCATTTGAGGGTTATAGCAAATGTTTTGAACAGGATGCGTTATTTAATTGGGAGCCAATGTGCCTGCTTCCTTGCAGAGGAAATGTGTTCTCTTTTAGGGATGCCCATGGCTGCTCAGAGAGCATTATTCTGAATGGTTCGGAGCTTCTTTAAGTTCTTTTCCTGAGTTGCTGGCAAAGAGGATGTTGCAGTAGTCCAGTCTTGAGACAATTATAGCTCTGGCAATAGAAAGGCAGTTTCCAGTGGTCAGGAACGGTCCGACTGCGTTTAGCAATTGTGTAGGCGGCTGCAGAGGAGGCGATCGCACCGACTTGCCTGACATCGAGAGGGTGGTGGTAGACTTCTAGGGTTTTCACAGAGACTGGGATTTGGATGTTGTCGATATTGAAGACGGAGTATTGGTTGTTGAGTTTTAGGGTTTCCTTAGGTCCTACCAGCAGCAGTTCTGTTTTATCCCCATTGAGGCAGAGCCAGTTGGCTGCCATCCAAACTTGGATTGTGGAATAGGCTAAGTTGAGGGACTTGGCATCCGCCTCATAGTTAGAGAGATCAATCACTTGCACACCTGTTGTGGCTAGACTGTAGTTCTATGTTCCATCTTAGGGGTTAGGTTGAATTGTTTTTAGATTATTTAATGTGTGGGGGGAGAAAAGGGACAACCCAGGCATGTGGGCTGTGTAGTAGGTAGAAGGAAGATAACTCCCGTCCCCTGCACACTGTCTAGGGCTAGAAAAGACAAACGTTTTCAGATAACATGGTTGTATGATAAGGTTTTTTGAAAAAATATTCATGTTTCACATTTAAACTGAGGAAAGTAGTGAAAGCAATTATTATATTTTTACACGTAACATTTATCAACCAAAAGAAAGTTGCCCAATGCGTTGCGAGATGTATTCTCTTCTTCAGAGGCCAATTCAAACTTTGTCTCTAGTTCAAAAAACAGTCAAACATATTTCATGATTAGAAATCAACTTATTTCAAAGGTATATAATGCACATAATCTTTCATCAGCAATACATATGAGAGCAAATAGTATAATTGCTTATATTTGGTAGTTCAAGGAAAATAAAGTTTGAAAAAAAGTCACTTAGAGTGAAGTCCTAATATAGCAGACAAATGCTAACTTTCAGAGTGGGAGAAATCAAGATAAGTTAAAAAATCCTATTCTAAATTATAATAAAAGTAAGCTAATGTTATTCTCACGCTTCGGGTACTTATGAAGTTCATTAATCAAAGAATGTCCTGCGTTTCCATGCTAGGAAGTTGTGATATGAGCCTGAAGAGAAGAAAATATTAGAAGTAGGAAAATAAGTTTGGTTGAAAAGGATTGTACCAAACAGGGATATAACATACCATTTATGAGCAATACTAGTGGTGCATAGAACAATTGCATTCGGGTCTTTAGTAAAGTTGATGAACTTAAGGGGCACGTGGTAGGAGGAGTCCAGATCAACTGTGTCAACATGGTCTGCAAATGCGGCACTTTAGCATTAGGCAAACTTTAATGCAGTTACATAATGTAACTGGAAAGGAGACCAAAAAAAAAAAAATAAAAAGAGAAAATCACTTGCCCCTTAAACAGAAGTTTAGGATACTTGTTGTAAAAAGGTCTAACCTAAAAGTACTTACTTCCAAGTATTTAAAGCATTCGTGGATCTACTGTCATCAAGGTCTGCAGAGGTGGCACTGTAGCTCAAGGTCAGTTGTAATGCCGTCTGTTCCTAGAAAGGGTACAATTCAAATTAATTGGTTAGGACTAATGGAGGTGTGGAGATATTGAATTAAAAAAAAAATGGCATAGATAAGATAGCCAAAGATGGGAAATCAGTAGGACAGCCCGCAGTGTGGAAGTCGACCAAATCAACTTGTTGGGAGTTGTAGGTATGAAGTCCCCCGAGTGGGGTTCACATCCTAGGATGCTCAGTAAGGACTAATTGGAGAGTCTCCAGGTCAAAATTCAAAGCAAAATATGAAGTATAGATATAAAATAAGGAGTAAGCATATCAGTATGGCTGGTAAAGGAATAGCAATATCGGAATAGAGTGTTTGAGGATGGCATACCAAAATTGCATACCAATACAGTGTAATGGCCGATTGACTCATCACCTAGAGTCGTTCTGATAAACATTACTAGTCGAGTATACTTGTTTTAGATGGTAAGCACTATTAAGCATTTAGCGGTCTCATCTAGAGAGTTCACAATCCATCACAAATTTCAACTGCACAGTATAATTGTTGTGCAATGCGATGCCAGTCAGTTGTGGGAAGAAACTCATTGGGCGTGAAATCAAAACAAATGACACAGGTTTTGCCAATAATACACCCAAGGGGTAAGTCATGTCTCTGCCCGTCTCCCTAAGGGAGTTCACAGTCTATGGATAATGGTATCCTCCGATATCTTACCCACCGGGCTCAAGAGGAAATTGCGATAGTAAATCTGATTGCGTCTAAACTGTAATGTTTTGCTTTTTTTTAAATAAAGGATGGGTCGTTGATAGTGATCATGCAATGTTTTGTAGGATTCTTAGAAATTGGAGGTAGTTGAGGAATGGACCAAGGTAATAGTCTTCATTAAGACCATGAGGTGTTAATGCATCCAGTTTATGTATCCAAAAAAGTTCTCTGGGTTAGTCTTTTGGCCAGGTCCCCTCCTATTGGCAAGGGATGGATGACTACAAGGATAACCCCATCTTAGTTGGGTGATGTTAGGTCAATTTTCTTTAAAATGTCTGTAGGCTGGGGATTTTAGGTTGCACGTTCTAATGTTGGACTTGTGCTCCGTCCAACGCTCTTTGGCTTTGCAAATGGCCTTTCCAACATAATATTTGCTGCATGGGCATCTGTGTGTGTATATTACGTTCTTATCACAAGCTGTAAAATTCTTTAGTGGAATTTTTTTTACCACTATTGGGGTGTCGAATGTTGTCTCCTTTGATGATATTTGCACAGTGTTGGCAGCTTAGTCAGGGGTGTATCCCCTTATTCTGTTTTTTTTTTTTTTTAGAACAGATGGTTGGATTTTTTCACTTTCGCATAGGGGGGTTCCAGGAACAGTTTGTGTAAGTTGGGATCTGATTTTATGGAGGTCCCAGTTTTTTTGATAATTTTTGATGCAATTAACTTGACTGGAAAATTTGAAGGTGTGGATTAATCTTGTAGTTTCCTTTTTTGGCTGAACTTCCAGCAGTTCAGTACGGGTATGTTCTGTACGTTTGATGGCTTTGTCCACAGTTTCTTCAGGGAAGACCCTTTTCTTGAATCTTTGTTTCATGTCGTCATATTAATCTTGTAATCGTGTAGTGTCTGAGGTAATTCTATTTTAAACGTAGCATTTGACTGAAGGGTAGATTCTCCTCGAGGTGAGCAGGGTGAAAACTTCCAAAGTGTAACGTACTGTTGGTGTCTGTAGGTTTTCTATAAATGCTGGTGATAAGATCAGACCCAATTTTTTCAATATTTACATCCAAAAAGTGGATATTCGGTTGACTAGTTCAAGGTAAAATGATTATTTCATGACAACCCTTAAGGTATTGGAAGAATTCTTGCAGTTCTTCGATGGTACCCTGCCACAATCCAAAAATGTCAGATACATTTTTCCAGGGATCCTTATTAAGTACAAAGGTCTGTTCAAAATGAAACAAAGATGTTAGCGTATGATGGTGCTACTGCCGACCCCATTGATGTTCCCGAAATCTGTAAATAATTTCCTTAAAAGCAGAAGTAATTATTATAAAGAATCAAATACATGAGCTCAATAGCAAAGATTTTCTGGATAAGTGTTTCTCTATACTGAAGAGAAACCATTTGAGTGCTTCTATCCCTTGGTTGTGAGGGATTGATGTATATAGGCTATTTACATCAAGTGTAAATAGGATGGTGGCAGGATCATCACTTGCGTTTCTTTGAGCAGCCTTCGGAAATGAGCCGTGGACATAACATCACCCATCCTTGAAGTGATCCATCCCTTGCGAAGAGGGGACCTGGCCAAAGGACTAGCCCAGAGAGAACTTTTTTGGATACATAAACTGGATGCATTAACACCTCATGGTCTTAATGAAGACGATTACCTTGGTCCATTCCACGAACTACCTCCAATTTCTAAGAATCCTACAAAACATCACAATCACCATCAACGACCAATCCTTTATTCCAAAAAAAGCAAAACATTACAGCTTGGATGCAGTCAGATTTACTATCACAATTTCCTCTTGAGCCCGGTGGGTAAAATATCAGAGGATACCATTATCCATAGACTGAACTCCCTTAGGGAGACAGACAGACATGACTTACTACTCTGGTGTATTATTGGCAAAACCAGTGTCATTTGTTTTGATTTCACGCCCAATGAGTTTCTTCCCACAACTGACTGGAATCGCATTGCACAACAATTATACTGTGCAGTTGAAATTTGTGATAGGTTATGAACTCTCTAGATGAGACCGCTAAATGCTTAATAGTACTTACCATCTAAAACAAGTATATTCGACTAGTAATGTTTATCAGAACAACTCTAGATGATGGGCCAATCGGCCATTACACTGTATTGGTATGCAATTTTGGTATGCCATCCTCAAACACTATTCCGATATTGGTATTCCTTTACCAGTCATACTGATATGCTTACTCCTTATTTTCTATCCATACTTCATATTTTGCTTTGGATTTTCACATGGAGTCTCGGCAATTAGTCCTTACTGAGCATCCTAGTATGTGAACCCCACTCAGGGGACTTTATACCTACAACAAGTTGATTTGGGCGCCTTCCACACTGGGGGCTATCCCATTGATATCCCATCTCTGGCTAGCTGTTTCCATGCCCATTTTTTATTCAATATCTCCACACCTCCATAGTCCTAACCAAGTAGTCCTGTATGCGAACACCCATAAGGGAACCCGAATTTGCTAACTCGAAGTTACACTTGTCGCAATTCAGGCTTCCCATATTGGATAAACCAATCATATTCCAAAACTTGTATATTTCACATCTTTTCGCTTACTGGTCTATCAAAGTATCCTACTACCTCAACTTGGATCAAGTTGTTGTAGTGTTAATACCATCCTACACAGTTTTACTTCTGATCATTTATTACAACTCAGACTAACATACACGTCACAACGTTTTGTTGTTGACAAACAAAAGTGACCTCAACCGCGTCATTGACGTGATGTCGTCACTTCCGTTCTCGGACGCTTTTAACCGGCCATTTTGTAACTCCAGTTACACCCGTGTTGGAGCCATAGCCCTTCATCCCGACTACCATGAATGCTCTAAGCATTTTGAAGTAAGTACTACTAGGTTAGACTTTCTTACCACAATTAGGCTATACTTCTGTTGCTAAGAGGCAACTCATTCATTCGAATTGTACCCTTTCTAGGAACATAACGAAACAGCATTACCACTGACCTTGAGCAACAGTGCCACATCTGCAGACCTTAATGACACAGTAGATCCACGAATGCTTTAAATACTTGCAACTAAGTACTTTTAGGTTAGACCTTTTTACAACAATTACCCTAAACTTCTGGTGCTTTAAGGGGCAAGTGATTTTTTTAAATTGTCTTTCTAGGAACATTATCTAACAGCATTAATGTTTACCTAATGCTAAAGTGCCTCATTTGCAGACCCTGTTGACACAGTTGATCTGGATTCCTCCTACAAGTGCCCCTTAAGTTCATCAACTTTAGTAAAGACACAAATGCAATTGTTCTATGCAGCACTAGTATTGCTCATAAATGGTACGTTATATCCCCGTTTGGTACAATCCTTTTCAACCTAACTTATTTTCCTACTTCTGATATTTTCTTCTCTAGACTCATACCACAACTTCCTAGCATGGAAACGCATGACATTCTTTGATTAATGAATTTCATAAGTACCCTAAGGGTGAAAATAACATTACTTTTATTATAATTTAGAATATGATTTTTTAAACTTATCTTGATTTCTGCCACTCTGAAAGTTAACATTTGTCTGCTATATTAGGACTTCACGCTACAGACTTTTTTCAAACTTTTTTGAACTACCAAAAATAAGCAATTGTACTATATGCTCTCATATGTATTGCTGATGAACGATTATGTGCACTATATACCTTTGAAATAAGTTGATTTCTAATCATGAAATATGTTTGACTGTTTTTTGAACTAGATACAAAGTTTGAATTGGCCCCTGAAGAAGAGAATACATCCCGCAACGCATTGGGCAAACTTTCTATTGATTGATAAATGTTGTGTAAAATTGAATAATTTGCTTTCACTACTTTTCTCAGTTTAAATGTGAACCATAAAACCTTACATCATACAGCCATGTTATCTAAAAACGTTTGGCTTTTCTAGCCCAAGACTGTGCAAGGGACGGGAGTTCCTTAACTTGGAACTTATCTGAATTCATCCGCCTCATAGTTACCAGCTAGAGGGAGGACGACTTTGGTATCGTCAGCATAGTTGGTGTAGACTATGCAGAGTGAGTTCACAGTTCTGTTAGCTCGAATTGTGATGCATGTTCATCTTCAAAATTCTATCTCTATGTGACGCATGCTAATCTACATAATCTTCACAATTCACTCCAGTGTGACACAAGGATAGTCTTCACAGTTCCATCTAAGAATGACATGCCTAAATGTCAGATATGGCGAACATACAACTGTGGGCTACATGTAGCAGACTACAAGCTTTTAGGTAATAAGTGCGGTGGGTCCATTTAATGTGGATCAGTAATGGCTGTCCCCCCCCCTGCCCGGACCTAGTTTACCTTGTCAGTAGCTGCGCGTTGACGGCTGCCCTGTAAAACGGGCAAACATGGACTGGCTACATTCAGGAGCTGCCTTGGGGCCCTTAGCCGAAGGGGATGCTCTAGCTTGAGAGTAAGCACTGTACTTTCATCAAGTGGGATAGGAATTGCAAACTGGAAGAAAAAGATGGAGGAACCCACGCAAGTGCCTCTTGATTACAAAGGCAATCAGTGAAGAAATAAAACCTTGTACTGGCTCTACTTAGAGAAGCACCCAAAGCAGATTTTCAAGAGTCCATTCTAATTGATCCATGATCTAGCAAGTGGCAATCTAAGAAAGGACTTGGTTCAAGGGAGCCTTCACGAGATTGACCAGTTTGCCCACTCAAAGGCAAAACTCCACTACCCATCACACAGAGAACTAATGACTGCATGAGGTCCAGAGTAATATCTTGAGCCCTGGGAGGAAGGATGACATGAGGAGTCTTCTGAAAGTAAGTCCCTATTGTTGTCAGACTGATGCATCAAGGCACATGGGAGCAGAGATGGGTGTATTGGACAATGTTACCTGCAGCGCAGAATTCAATGCATTGGCACCGCGTGGCGGTTAGGATTCCTGCAAAAGCAAACTATTTCACCTATGCAGCATGCTGTAGGTCAATTCGAATGCCTTGAACATTATGGTTGCAACAGGTTTGTCTCCTGGCATATTCGGGTCTGTCGCTTTCTAGGGGTCATACGACTGGCTAATTTTCCTGTACCTTCCCATTTTGCATTGCCCAGTTACGTGCGTCATCTTCGGTTTGCCATCTCTTCCGCAAAAGCCTTGAGGTCATTCACCCTTGTATGCTCCTTCAGCACATTTCCTCTATACTGTTATTTCTGTGCCTGCCTTCTTGCTGGCCATGAGGCATGCTCGTCTCATGCTCTACCTTCCTTCCGCTTATACGAGATGTGGGCATTTCCTGCTCGTCAGTCGCCACTCCCTTCAGATCTGGTCTCTCCTGCAGCCTTCTCTTTTTGTCAATTAAAATGAGTGGTGTATCTGGTATTGCTTGCCACACTTCCACATGGAACCTCGGGTAAGTGACCGATTTTGTAGAGACCTTGTGCAAGTGCTCCATGCACAGATTCCAAGTCTGACAGTTGCGGCCATCTATGTTGAGTGAGGATGCCGGTAGCTCTGCTCATATCTGACGGACTATCCGATGTACCTGTTCAAGGATGGGGAACAAAGGGTACTTCACTTCGGCAGACGCCTGAGGTCATACAACACTCGACTACTTTGTGGCTGCCCTCACGAGGTTCAAGTTCTCTTGTGAGGCCTAGTTCTCGAACAAGACAATCCTTTGGGACCAAGAAGCCAAAGAACAGTGACGAATGATGCATGTTTGGAGGCAGGAGATCCACACTTCATAAAGCCCTAAAAACCATGTCCTGTTCAGAAAGGGCCACCAGAAGGAGGAGTCAGCCCAAACCTCTGACTTTATGGCTAAAAGCCATAAGAATTGGTGGAAAGCGGGTCCGACATTCCAACAACTAAATCAATCTCTCGAACCATTCCAAAAATGTAGATCCGCGGCGAGATCCACTGCTGCTTGGGGCTAGGACAATATTGTAAAGCAGCAACTCTTGAGGGGCCTTCCGAGGACCTTTGCTTGAATGTTTAGCTCCACTAGGCAGGCCCTGTTTCTGAATGCATGTTTTCCACAATTCTATTCCCATTCTGCAAAAAGGGAGACATGTTGGTCTGAAATGTTTTCAAACAAAACATGGTGGTCATGTTGCCAGTTAAGATAAAACACAGAGGCCTTCTATGGAAGCCTTTAAAGCAAAGAAGTTGGCCTTCAGGCATAGCTCAAACACTAGCGGGCGACACTGGGGGATTGGGGACTTTGAGATCTATGGCCTGGGTTCCACCACCGATCAAGCCAACTATCAAAATATTCTGCAAGCCTTTATTACAAGGAGACCACAGATCGAGTTGCAACAGCGTTGCCGCCACCGTCCAGCTGGCGAGTGGAAATCAATACTCAGTTCTACTATGAAGAAAGGAACGCCCCACTAACCTACAACTGACTGTTGACTCACCCATTCAGCAGTATATTCAACATGGCAGCACCTTCAGATTCACTACCCTTTGAAAAATCAAACCGCCAGCCCACTGCAGGACTAGGTCAGGCCCTTTTTGTGTCCCCCATCGACGGGGGCAATGCTCTCTGTGAGGCTGGAAATGCATTGGATGGACAGGACCTCCCGGTCCTTGTCCTGTAGTCCTTTTTCATATGTGTTCTGTATTGTTTTCTGTCCAGGAGTCCATGTGGGAATCCTGGCAGTGCAGCTCTTCCTATTTTTGGTTTGGTATACAGACCCTTGGGATACCCTTATGGCACCCATGGGTGGGGGTGCAATCTGTGCCCCCAGTGTATGTTTTTGGGCAGCTGTGTGGCCCAAAGAGCAGGGTATGGCTGGTGGCAGCTCCATGCTGAATTTGACAGGTGCCCCGAGTATCCTCCATTTTGGGGATACCAAGGGCCTGTCATTATCAGTTAGGAAACCAGATGGCCCTTGTGACCTCTTGCTTGCTATGGCCGTCACCTTGTTTTCCCAAAGTCCTGGGAAGCCGCGACTCTGTCCCTGCCCCCTGACTGGCTGTTGGGTGGAAGTTCCATATATGGTATTGTGGGGAAGCCCAGGCCAGACTGGCTGGAGCCTTCCCAGTGACTGTATGTTGTGGGTACACCCTTGGGGTGGGACCTGGGTGAATGAATGGAGTGTGTGACCAATATGCAGTTCTTGTTGTGGATGTCTAGTTTCTGGTATGTGACACAAAGACTGAGACAGCCCTGCCTGTAACTGGTATGATTGCAGTGTGTAGTGCTAAATGGCTCAGTATTTGTCCCAATACACATTCATTGTTGTGAGTGTCAGAGGGAGGAGAATGGCCTGAATGCACTGTATGCCCGATTGGCTGACTGACTGCTGAATGCCCCTGAGTGATTGGTTGCCTGAGTGTGACCAAGCAGAATGAATGAGAGAGAAGAGTATCTGGTGGCCTCTCACTGCTAGAATTTGTTTAGAAGCTGAAGTCGAAACTGATGCTTGATCTCGAAGCCCAGCTGGAAGAAGATTTGCTGCTGCATTCGCTTCGACCAGATCTGAAAGCGGTCTAGTTCATCGTGGACTGATCCGAGAGAGGACCTGCTTAGGCGCCCACTTCCCAAGCTCTGAGGGACCATGGAGCACTGCTAACCTCCACCGAAGCTCCCTGGAAGTCAGACCCTCGACAGGCTGCAGACCGGATATTGGGACCGCCGAGGAGAATGAAGAGAAGCACTGGACATTCCGTCCACGACCAGGGTTCGCAGGTTGGCTATTACAGCTGGAGGCCCGTCAATGCTGTGTTACCCAGAAGCGGGGACCGTTTGACGCTGTGCCGTCGACGACCAGAGCCGCAACGCTCCATTGATTAAGACATTCGATTTGAAGGAATCTCTCGCCAGCACCGCCAACCGATTGTCCCGCCGGAGAAAGTTGAGGCAGACGACGCGCCGGGGAGGATCCACTGGTGGGTTTCCCGCCACCCAAAGACCACAGATGCCAACGACCAAACGCCCTTGCTGGGCCAAAGTTCTTCATAGACTCTTGACGCCGAGGTGCCCGCACGCCTCATCTTCGCAGGACGTCCACGACCGATCGGCGACGAGCACTGCCAGGACCGAAGCTACTGCTGCGACGCAGTTGTTCACCCTTTCTTCGAGGGATCTCTACGATCCGTGGCTCCTGCCTTAAAGGGAGCCGCTCAAGAAGGATCCGTCGATGACCAGAGGTCAAACCTACTGTTCCAGGTACATTGGGGTTGTAGAACTATTTAGAAGAAAAGAAGACTCCTAGCAATAATATATGGACTGGGCATGTATTAGATATTTATTTTCAGGTTGCCCAGGTGGGGTGTGCGGGAATCCTCATACAGAATTGTGCCCGACATTAGGGGCTCAGTACTCTGCCAATTGTTCTAACCAACTGCTTTCCTACTACGTCTATTGCTGGTTCTCTTTATTACTTGATTTGTGTGACATTTAAACTAAGTCCAGTTGATGCACTTTAATGAAGTCTGTGGCACCACATAGAACTGTGTATATATTTGCCATTGTAGATTAACTGAGTGATTGTGTATATAACCTCGAACCTTAATTATATAAAGACTTGTTTGCACTAATATATTGTGTGGACATTCCTTTGCGGGTGCATGGGGACTACACTGTACAAGAACCAGCCCGCATCACCCAAGCTAGGCCTGCATTGCTCGACCATAGCTTCTCGATTGAGAATCTTGGCCGGGGTCCTCTGTGCCTCTCCCCTGCCATATAGAATGCAGGAGTGCGGACACCCCATCCGGTCTTTTACACTCTCCCAACAGGGCTCCCAGCTGCTCAATTGTCTCCCCTAAAATCAGTCCACCACGCTGCAGCACGTCTTGTTATAGGAGCACTGAAATTTGACTGAATTACCCCCATCCTACACAAACTACATTGGTGTCCACGCCAAGCCAGGATACTGTTCAAGACTGCATGCATCATCAGGACAACTGGCTTGTTCGGACTTGGATCAAGGTCCTGTTCAGTCTCAAAACAGGAGTTGTTTCATGCACTGAATCTTTCATAAATTGCACAAGTCTTCTCTGCGCTTCCATTTACTACATTTATTTGGGCCTCTCTGTGGGGCAATGTCACACCATCTGCTGCCCCTCACCCACAAAAGGATTCTACATGTTCAATCCTGTGTGCCGGGTGCGCACGGTCTCTAATGCATCGACCTTGTGGTTCCCAAAGGATTCTGGGCATGTGTGCTTGTGGGGATGCGTGCAGTTCATATGAGTGCGACACAGATCAGCTGCACCTGGTGAACCAGTGGTCTCCTCGATAGCCTGCTCACTCTAACCTGATCTCACAAGGGAAGCAGAGCGTTGTGCAGAGTGTGGGTAGCCAGCAATTGAGCTGCCATCTTTTAACAGTAGTACAGTACTGTGAGGTCTCTGTCAAGTTCTTGATCAGGTGTTCAAAGAGCCATGTTCTGAGAGATTTGTGAAATTTGAGCACTGTGGGTGACTTTCGAAACTGACAACAGAGCGTGAAACTCTGCACGGGTAACAATATACTGAACTCAGTCCTCCGCTCACCCCACTGATTTGGGGCCATAAAGAAACAAGAGCAGAAACATCACCACTCCCCAAGCCTAGGGAACTGGTTCCATCACTCCCAAAGCAGTAGTGTGAACAATTCCTGGCAAACGTTTGATGCGTTAAGGGAAGGGGCAACCCTTAACCATATCTGGAATGCAACAATATCAGTAAATGTGAGAGCAACCAGGCCAGACGTGGCCCCAAACTAGGGAGTCATGTGACTGAATGCGGTCAGTCATCAATCTTGTCACCCGAGGACTCACCGAAGCCAAAAGCAAGTCTTTGGCGATCGTACTCCTGTCATGGCTCAACCTCTAGAAGGAGACATCACTCCATCATGGTATAGGGATCTTTCAGGAATTCCTGAAGGCCTGATAAGCTCCGAAATGATCCTCTCCTTCTGGACTAAGCTGGTTAATGGCAAACATATTTCACCATAAAGGTATTGGACTTTTCTAGAGAGTTGGATATTGGTTGCGGGGTGGAAGAACACAGCATTCAAAGGGGCAATTGGTGGGTGAGAGCCAGGTCATACTACATATTTGTAAGTCGAGGCACATGGTGCTGTCAGCAGTGTCCACATAGTCGGTCACAGGGTCTAGGTCAGGTGCTACTTAATTTGTCCAACAATCCAGAGAGAAATTGCCCCTTTCTGTGTTGCAGAAGACCATGTGCAAAGCTGGAAATCGCCTTCCCGAGCTTTGCACTGCAGGCTGCCAGAATATTCTCAGAGTTTGTGTGCTTAAGTGTAGTGTGCTTCTTTCCACCTCCAAAATTCCAAGACCTTACCCTTCCTGCCTGAGAGCAGGGGGAGAGGGGGGGGGGGGGGGGAGGGGTTGGGGAGGTGATGCAGAGGAAGTCCAATACTGTAGCTTGGTTGGAAGGAAGGTCTGCTGGACCTGCAATCGAGGGCCAACGATATGTCCGAGCAGCTATAGTAACTGGGGTAGATGTCTCAGAAAGGAGCGAAAGGACAGACTAACCCACTATGGGGTCTAGAAAAGCCCTTTGGGGTAATCAAAAACCATGAATCACCAGAGACATTAGTATGCAGAAACTCTACCAGCAAGGAATATTCTGGATACTAGGTGGAGAAGGGGGAGGGCATGCTCTGCTGAGCCCACACAGGTATGGGGGGCTCTGTGCCATACCCAGCACTGAAGGTGTCAGATCTACTCTTTTCTTCGGATTCGAGGAACTGCCTTCTTAGGAAACGCATGCTGCGACTATGGAATTGGATTTAGATGCTATGACAGTGATGGGTGGTACAAAAGCTTATCTAGTGGGTCAAGTACAAGGAATAACTGTTGGCCTGCCGAATGCCTCCAGCTGCTCTTAAGGGCTCTGGCTCAGGAGGATGCGTGCCCTCAGCGTTTCAGTGAATTGGACCTCATTTTAAAGGTGTCCTGGGGCATGCCCTCAAGTGCTCCACCACCTGAACAGGCTATGGAACAGAGTACCCTAGGTGTGGCACCGCAGTAAATGCTGGCAAACCTAGGGAAGAGCCCAAAGAACTCTTCCCTTCAAGGCAGGGAACATGTGCAAGGCTGAGGTATCCAAAAGAAAAGGAATGCAACCTCACTGTCTGCAAACTGCTTTAGGGAAGCCAGAGAAATCTGCCGAAAAACACTTCCACAGCCAAAATCTGGGCCGGAGGACCCTTGAAGAGAATGTGGCAAAAATACAAATTCAAAAAATGGCCCAAGTCGAGATCCACCCAAGCCACTCAGACAAAACATGCAGGTCAGAGGGAGGAAAATAGTGGCAGATTAATAAAAAAAAAACAGTTTAAAACCCAAGATGTGGGGCATAAGCACAATGTCGAAAAAGAAAAAGTGTAGGTGCACGGAAGCACTCCCACCGCACAGCTCTCCAGTCCCATCCACATTGAGAAAAAGACAGTGTTGGGGCATGGAAAAAACAAAATCTGTGTAGAGTGAGGGCACACCCGTTATATTTGTTGTGCTGAGCATCATGCTCTAGTTCATTCCTCTGGAATCCCATAAGCAAGTCCTCAGATAAAAGATTTTGAAATGGGAGGATCTTACTTTCTATTTTTTGAAGGTGGCATTAAAAAGAATGTTTGGGGTGTAAAGATGTAACGCATAGGTTCATTGAGAGTATTTTGTTTTTAGGCATGTACAAATTTATTTTCACTCTGAAGCAGATTTTGTAATCCAGACTATTCACCTTCCAATTCATATAAATTAAAAATGCATTGTTTTCCTTCTTTAGATCTGGTATAACAGAGCTCTTTCCTATGGCACTGCTCTGCTGGTACTATTAATCTGAATGCATCCCTGGAGCTGTGAAAGTGGAAACGGGGTAGGCACATATGCGTTGGTTTCCTGTTCTTTATCAGGAGTGTTTTTACACCCTTTTGTTGGGATCATTTACTTTTGTTTTTAGGTAGTAAACGCGGCTATTACGCTGCTCAGTAGGGCTGCCCATAATAAGGTAGGAAAAAGGACAGGACTCTCAACCATGGCTTGTTTTTTCTTCCAGGTCATCCACCATAGTAAGTTGTGTACCATAAACCCTAAAGGACTTTACTGCACAGCTCAGACAATTGAGACAATTTGAAGACAGGGATGCCCATCACACACCCTCCTAATGCACCCTCTGGATCTCCAACTCCGCCCCTCTTATCTCCATTCAAGACATTACACTGACCGATTGGTGTCTATATGGTTGGGGCAGGAGGGTGGTAATTTTGAGAAGAGACTAAGGACTACTAGTGCCAGAGTCACCGAGTTTTAGAATGTACTTATCCACACTGTACAGCAGGTCCCTCACACCCAGACTCCAGAGAAGAATCCTACTGCATTCAAATCAGACAAAAAGGCACAATTCTAAGAACCCGAAGGTTCAAAGTTTTTTTTTTTTTTTTTTAAAGCAAGGTCTAACAATCTAAAATAGATATATGGCAGAAAGCTTGCAAAAAACATGCAGAATACACCAAGCAGATCCTTTGTAGATATTAACAGGTACACAGCACTACAAAGTCAAAACACCTTTAAATATCCCTATTATAGTG
Organism: Ambystoma mexicanum; assembly: GCF_040938575.1. Classification (NCBI taxonomy): domain Eukaryota; kingdom Metazoa; phylum Chordata; class Amphibia; order Caudata; family Ambystomatidae; genus Ambystoma; species Ambystoma mexicanum. The sequence continues at coordinate 1,017,487,421 of NC_090930.1, read as the reverse complement.
GAGTCATTACATGTCCTAGTTAACATGAAGTTCAAACAAATATCAAAACACCTCACAACAGCTTTACATTGGAGAAACAAATCGGTCACCCTAGCAGATGGAGATTGTAGCACTTTATTCACATGGGGGACGTCATTAAGGCAGATTTCCAAGGTACCAGTTGAATGGATGTGGTGGTCATGGACACAAAAAGCTTGAGGCAGAAGAGAAGAGTAAACCAAATCTCAAATGAGGCCTACAAACTTGCAAGTTTAATATTCCACGTGCATCATCTCTGCCACAAAGAAATCATTTCTTGCAGGTAGATGGTTGGCCATGTCTCAATTACAGGAAACCGATCGAGGTAGTCAATGGCTGCAAGTTCCCCATTAGCTTCAATGTTCGAGAGCTACGTTACTGGGCACTCATCAAGTTACGCAAAGAAACAGATTTTGGCCCTGGACTACTACCCACTACCACCACCACCACCACCATTCACTTCATGTGAAATATTCTTGCTCTGCATATCACACCAGGAGGAATAATGTAAATTTAGGGAAAACTCAAGGCTGTAACAGAGATCCTGTAGGAGTGGATGGATAATAGATGTATTGTTTCATGGACTTTATTTAAATGTTTCATGGCCTTTATTTAAAACAGGACTATAATGAGTGCTGTTTTTGTTGCGCCCACCTCCACCTCCCAGCAGACCAGCATCTTTCCCAATGAGTCTTTATCAAAGCACCCCAGGCGATGTCACCCAGTGGGTGTCCCCTGGGATGCCCTACAACTCCCAAGTCGGGGTGCCCCAAAGAGATCCGGTTTCCACAAACAAGTAGTTATGCTCCCCTCCTTGTGAGTACTCTCTGGCTCATGGAAGCAGTTCACAAATATTGCAAGAGCCTGCTACCTTCTAAAGAATTGCGATCAGGTAGCAAAGGTCATGTAGCCTTGCATTTCCTATATGGTTCTGGCCTTCCTGAGACTCCAGGTTGGGAGCTCAATGCAGCCATTATCTGGCCACTGGATTCACTCTGAGTACCCATCTTGAGGATGTGCCCGGGAAGGTTTCAGTGTGGTGACCACCCCAGATTGGGTGGCTGCTACATGTTTGGACGGTGCAGGGTCGGATATCAGGCTGAATGTTCACCCAGTCTTCAAAAACTGGAAGCAAATAGGAACATATGTGCCGTATGTTAGTCAAATGCTGAGATTCAACCTGAAAAGCTGAAACAAAGACAGGCTGCTCTTGCAACCTACAATCTGACAGTGAAGTAAGGGTGGAACCTGCACACTCATTCCATGACCAGAAGAAACCACAAAGATTCTCCCTTAACCTGACTGTACAGGTATAGCCAGGTTACTCCACACAGAACTCCGGGTCTCAACAGAATAGCACTACTTGTCACTTAACAGGCTTCTGGTGTATCAGACGGAAGTTACAAAACAAACCCACAGCAATAGGTAGCGTCCAAGACCTGGGACATCACCAGCATTAGCCTACCTACATTTGAACCACTGGGCCTCAGCATGCAAATCTTCACCAAGGCTCTAATCACTACTTCAGAAGTAGCTGGAGAGAGGTCTGGCATATTGGTTGGGTCCATCAACGTTGCACAACCCTGCTTGAACATAAGTCACTGCCTGCTTGACAGCTCTTTCTGTAACTGGAGGCTTGCCAGCTGATTTTGTCCCACTGGAAAGCAATAGGCGCAAGCTATGCACAACAAGGCAATGTTAAGACTGCTGAAAGTTGGGCAGCTGCTTTTCTTTGTAACTGCAGTCTTTACTTCTGGGGTTATCCCCACAGTTAACTTTGGGATTTTGGCATGTTCGAAATCGCTGGACAAACTATGCTAACAGCTCTAGCATACGTTTGTGAACTTTGAGTGGTGACTGAAGTCCCATCCCTAGAAACCATTCTAAACAGCTACTTACATGAGGCATACGCTACCATTTTTGCCTGAACTCTATAAAAGGTGCAGATTTTCATAACTGTATTTTGTGCGCAATGTTTTATTGTGCACGGTTATCTGGTACCCTGTGCCTTTTTTACCTCAACGCTCCAGTCATGAGAGTATATCCTTGACTGCTCGCCCACACTTCTCCCACGCAGAGTTGGGGATTATACAAGAGTGGTCCTGAAACAAACATGTGGACTGGCCTTCCTCAAATCTAAACTTCGTGCCTACGACACCAATTCACTCAATGCAATACTGTGCATTTTAACCACCCTAACTGCATCCTTGGCTGCTCGACCGGCATACAAGGATAAGAGGAGCCTCCCAAACAATAATGAACACGGCTCAGAGAGGATAACCCGAGAGTGGGCACGAGATACAAGTGAAGTTTGCCAGTTGTTGCCACAGCAGTGGAGAAAGGCAAAGCCTCCAACTTTAGCTTAGAACTCCCCACAGGGCTGGTGGCCTATCAGAAGCAGCAGGCTTTCGCTTTTCCGTACCCAATGATCTAAACAAACTCTGATGGCTCCAGGTCTCATAGTGCAACAAATGCATGCATGAGGGTCCGAGCCACAAAAAGCACACTAAAAGGCTATTTCAAAACAATCCGTATCAGAAATGTTTCTATCACATTGTGAATGTCGTTTGTAAACCAGGAAGCTAATTGAGGGAAAAATGTGCCCAAAAAACTCAAATCAAAAACTGTAAGAGAAGAGCAAGCAAGCACTGGCAAAAACGTAAAAGGTGAAAGTACACTTCTTGGACGCAAAGTACGTCCTTTGAAGCATGTTCCAGTGCTCTGGGATACTGCTCTGCCAAAGATAATTTAATGCTGCCTTGGTGCCAGTAATTCTGGGAGAACACCGACAACCTCTTGAAAATATACTGAAGCAGAAGCCCAGGGTAGGGGCTGTCCAGGTTGACTTATTCAAAAGCTGAATTATCTGTGGACCTTGGGTGGTTCATCCCTCCCGCCCCCAGCCCCCACATCCTAAAATCTTAAGAATAGTAGATTGAAAACCCAACAGGCACCAGTTACTGGAGGTAAAATACTGCACGACATTTGTAGATGGCAGGTATGTTAGCGCCACTGTTGCAGCAGTAGTAGTAGTGTTTAAAGTACCAATTGTTAGGGAAATGTTTCATAGGCTCAATTCTAATGCCTAGATATAGCAGCCCGGTTAGTTCAGAGGGCGATTCCTATGGGTTATGGCTGAGCAGTCCCTGCAAACTCTTTGAAGGAGAAGACTGGTTAAGGGGGGGGGGGGGAGCCACAGCAAATCAGTAAATTGTTCAGTGGGCACAGTAATTCCTAAAAAGGCCTGAACCAATTAAGATCACTCCTTTTCAATCTTGGGCACACTGCCTGAACAAAGGCGTAGAAGAACAAATAACTGAGCAGAACGAGGTCACTGTTTAATGGAGACGAGGTCCTATAAAATCACTGAAAAGATAAAGAACCAAGATTAGAAAATGTTGCAGATTCCTAATTGATATGGAAAATAGGATCCTTTGAATTACTTTGACATGAAGACTTATCAAAATTCTCCCCACCACCAGTGAATAGGTCAGCAAAAGAGAATTATCACTGCTACTTACAACACACTTACCATGGGGCATAAAACTTTACAAATGTAAGACCTGTGGCAATTGTCTGGTCAAAGTCAGCTTCGGAAAGAGTCAGTACCTTGGACGGCTAAAAAATAAAATGCATATTTTTATAAACACTTTAGTACATTGTATCAAAGACTATGGAAAATGGAGCACGCAGATTTGCTGCTGCCTAGAGAGATAGCAAACAAAGTACAAAACGTGCAAGAGTATGCTCTCCAATAGGTTTGTATGGTTAACATACTGGCTTTTCACTAGAATACTGCAAAGATACTGACTTTTACAATTTTCTATAGCATGCATTGTAGGAGGTCGCAATGGTTATGGCAACCTAACATTTTTCCACAAGCTATAGGAAGGCTCATCCCTCTACGTACCTCCTCTTCTTTAGCTGGTTCGGCCTCTGGTTTTGGTTCTTCTGCGGGTTCCTCAGCAGCTGGCACATCATCAGAAGCCTTAGACTGTGAATCGATGTATTCCTTAAGAGAATTCAAGTCCCGCTTTCCTTTGTATTGATCCGCCTAGAATAGATTGCATTTAGAATGACATGCTCATCCCACAAACATTGTGCTTTAAATTCTGTATGAGTTTGCAAAGCTCTGCCGTACACACAACAGGATTTGCAGCACTCCCTCTGAATACTACATCGCCTCTAAAACAGAATTGGAATGATAGCTCAGCAAGTTTAGCACTTCTCTCAGCCACCTATATGCAACCTGCATACAATACATGAAATCCTGAGAGGGCAGACTGAGGCCTTCATCCTTCTGAAATCTAAACAATCCTATAGCATTAGTCTGAGCCATGGTGGGACAGTTACTGTCCAAGCCTGCCCAACACGCAGAGTTTAGCACCATTAGCAACTGGATCCTTACACCAGTGCGAAGTGTTTTTATTTTATAAAAATAGTCGTTTCCTTTGATGGGTAGGTGCACAGTGAAGCGCCTAGTGATCGAAAGAATTATCAAAACAACCCGAGGACCGCTGCCATAGTGACACGCGGGGGAGGGGGGAATCTTCCATCGCCTCTATTGCAGCCTTTTGAGGGGGAGGGATAAATGGAGGAACAGGGCTGGTAAGGTCATTTTTGACCAACCTAATACACAGTATTAAAAATACATGCTATATTACAAATAGAGGAAATGTTTAAGTGTACTCTCCTCACCCCACTGCCTAGATGTAGGCCCACATATTATAAGCACACAAACATAAATGGACATGGGAAACATATAAGCATACATTCACAATGAGAGAGGGGTAAAGTTCCAAAGGAATTAATGGGCCATCTGCTTTAAGGGAGGAAAGTTGTTTACCCCCACAGGTGCGGAATCCGCTTCAAACAACCCCAGGGAGCACTTGTGAAAATCCCAATGAAGAGATTGAGAGGTTGGTGGAAAAACCAGAAGCCCCAAAAGAAGATGCAGCAAAGCAGAGGGGGCACTACAAAGCAGCTTTTTTTATTATTGTAAAATTTGATAAAAAAATGTGCTCTTGTAAAAATTGTACAAATACATTACAGATAAAATCAATTTAAACAGTTCACACATAATATAAAAAAGGAATACATGTCATAAAACTTTTCACATACCAAACAGTAGAGATAATAAAAAGAGGAAAGAACAGATGTAAAAGAAAGAGAAAAGTGATCTTGCACAACCATCATTTAATTCCATAGCGGATCAAAACATTCATATTAACTATACAAGTTTAGCTCCTGTAACATTTCCACAGAGTGCCTGGGTACGTGGAACCCCGTCCACCAAACACTCACTGCATTCTCCGCCACGCTTATGCCCAGCCTTTTAAACATAACGTGATGGTAAACAGTGAAAAGAGACTTCTGCAGCTTCTGGGCAAACGCTGTATTTCCAACGAACGTTATGTGCGTTATATTTGGGCCAATCTGTTCATATTCAGTGCTGATAGAATTCATCTGGATAATTTTTTTGTTTCAAGTTTCCTGCTCATTACTTCACACGACTAACAATGGGTGATAACTCTAATGCATTATACCATGATGGAACAGATTTAGATCTCAACTAATCATATGGTTCAATTTTAATTGATTTCTGACATTTAAGGCCATATATTCTCTTTTAGGACAAGAGATGATATAGACATAATTGGCGAGTTAAGTTTGAGACATTTTATATTAATAAAATACACCGACGTATCGCTAGCACTAACAATGTGGGACATACCTTAGCCAACTCTACTCTATCAATTAATGGTTGCACACATGAAATAATTGGCAATCATTATGAGGCGCAAACTGTGGTGCTTGTGCAACATATGCATGGCTGAAGCGCTTTCACTGATCTGACCATTTGATGAATAGGAGTGTTCTTTATGTATTTAGAATATCTATTACGAATTATCATTCACTCAGTGAATAGGAGTCTTGCATTAATCCCTACTGATTGCATGAATCGTCACAAGATGAATTGCATCTAACTTATCAACTACAATTATAATAATTAACTGAATAACAGAATAAGTAACATTAAAAGACTAATGGAGCTCTATAACACCCCCTCCCCTTTTCCTTTATCATTTTAAATTTATTTTGATTGGTTTCCATTTTGCAAAATCTTGCTCAACCTCTGAAATGATGAAATTTGGATATGGAATGGTAATATGGAAGAATTCATAACTTGTATTTCATTACTGTTTTATTACTGTATGACATTTAAATTTGTAATACTTGATAATGTGAAATGACTGTATATAGTGAAGCCTTGAAAATGATCAGTAGGTCGAAACACATGTCGGCAAAACACTGAAACAGTTGAGCGCAATTAATAAATTGCAAATATAGATTATTGAGTCTAAGAATCTTTGTAGGGACAAGTGCGCAACCGTGGAAGTGTATACGTACCTAATCATCAATAATAGGGATTCCGAGGGTTAGTCTCCATCTTCACGTGTGCAGTTGTCCAACCCAGTGAATACTACAAACCAATAGTCTTACACAAGCACTTCTACTATCCACATTTATCCCACACCAATTTTTCCAATAAATGAATATTACACCACAAGGTCCAACCCCTAGAATAACTTATCCTGAATGAGTTATAGGTGATTTACTGTACTGTTCGTAGGATAAGTGTTGCACTATTCTGAAAGGTTTATTGTCCACTTGACTTACTATGATTTTGTGCAGAGTGTCACAGTACAACCGATAGGGTCTACTACCCTGCTATTACTGAAAGTACTCTAAATGGCTTTTGGTTTTGACTTCCCTAGAACTACTGGCAGGTGTTCCAAATTAGGTTATATGCTTTGGTCTGTACCTTCGAGCATAGTGTTGTGTTTTTCTATAATGTGATATTACTCATTTCCCCCAAGATTTATCCGAGCCTACTTGCATTTAAATAAACCATTTATTTGTACAATACATAGTGTTTGTGTTTCTTTGGACCATTTGTATTTGAATTTCACTTGTACTGATCCTACAGCCCTCTCTCCCTGCTAAAATAAGCCTGGCTGCTCCATCTACGCTAACATGAACTCAGGTAGTACAACCTAATACTAAGAGTGGAGTCTTGTACCGTCTCAGTTGAATGGTTTTATTAAGCCCTTTGTCTGCCAGAGTGCCTGAATGGAACCAGTTCCCACCAGGGGACGGTGGGGGCTGGTTGTCCTGATCAGAACTAGTGTGGCCTCCTAAAATCTCTCCACCAGGCAAGATTCTAGAAATCTACCTTAACAGCCGAAGCAGCACAGCTGTGGTGATTACGGTCATAGATATGGACTACGTCAGAGGACCCAATCCCCTCAAACTCTCCCTTTGAGATTGCTACTATATAGTGGTGTGCTGTAGTGTACAGTACCTTAGGTTTTATTTGTACGTGTGTGTGTGTGTGTGTGTGTTAAGGCCCAATTGTGTTTTATACTATATGGAACTACTTGACCCTCTCAAGTGTTAACCCCTGATCTTACAAGTCTGCTTTACTGCTCAATACCTTGAGGGTTTGGTAAGACCACGTTTGTAAAGCCCTTGCTGATCACCTACGTTGGCCTCTCAGAACCGTCTTGCAGGCCTAGTTCGAAAAATCCCTCCCAACAGTAAGCATTCAAAATGTTTAACATGGATTACTGCTACTTTAACCAAGAACTAATAGTACATGGTTTGTTAAATCTCTTCACATCTACATCAGCTTACCTTCTCTCCATTCTTAAACCAGAGCAGAGTTGGATAACCCCGCACTTGATTTCCAGTGCAGAGTTCATAGTGTTGGGTACAGTCAACCTAGAAATAAATCAAGCAATTTACACAATGAGTGTGGCACACATGGTTGATCATTTATGTAAAAATTAAAACAAGATGTGGTTGCAAATTTTACTCATCAGGGCTAATTCTTTGGAAAACCAAATATGCCTTTTAATTAGGATTCCAGGGGACAAAAAGAATCCACAGAGAGTTGTAATCGCATAAGTGTCCATCAGCAATTCAGACAACTCTTTGCGACCTGGGTATGTCTCTCTTCGGTACAAACTACTTAACTGTGAAATGCACTGCTCCCAGTGGTGCAGTGCAGAGCTTTCTTTTCGGAAAGCCATTATACCTTTGCACTTTTTCTAACTGATGTTTTTACTCTAGTTAGATTTTATGGAAGGTTTGCTAACATTCTAGCCAGTACACTCTTGGCACTTATTAGTGCAAGTAGCACATAACTAAATGAAGAGCAATAGTATAGCAGATAGAAGGTGGGGGGGGGAGATTCGAAATGAAGTGTAGCTAGTCACGATTGTCAATCGGTACTGAAAAAGGAAGCATTTCTTGCAAAGACACAAAAAACAATGAATGCTTGTGTAGAGGCACATCAGCGCCTACCTTAATGCCCCCCTCACCAGTTTGTACACTCTGGACTGCATGCAACAGCCCCCAATCACTAGATGAATGCCACAGCCATGAATTGGGAAGTGGCAGCTGTAGAAACGATGGAACTGAGTGACTATGTTAAATAACTGTACCCCTTGTCCCAAAGAGTCTGCAACCTGTGGCTCCCCCGGTTGTTTTGGTCTATGACTCCAATGATCCCTCCCTATCGACCGGCTAAGCAGGGTTATATAATTGTCCCACAAGGGAAAATTAAATCTGAAGTAAAGACACATATATATATTTTTTTCCAACACCCCGGTATATTTCTAGACAATTACGTAGGGTTGGTAGTATTTTTTTTGTACTTGACTTATCTGGACGGGTGCATCCAGGCCACCATGGGGTTGGATGGAACAAAAAGGAAAGGAAAAAAAAAAAAAATAAGCAGAGCACACAAGAAAAAAAAAAAAAGAACTCCCCTGCCCTACGAATGGGCTGGGCAGGGGAGAAACAGATCAAAATTAAGAAAAAGAAAAAACATTAGGAAAGAAACCAGTAAGGAACACCAAGTAGGGGCCAGGGCCATGTTTGGGGCAACCTGGTGCCCGTACCATGGGGCCACAGCGTGTGCCCAGAGCAGCCCATCTACCCACAGGTCCAAGATGGAGGTTACCAGTCCAAACTACAGGCCCAGTGTTTACAGTCTGAACTGCGTGTGGGGGGGGGGGGGGGGGAGGGTGGCAGTACAGGTCGAGTGGAGAGCCACTCAGTGGGGGCAGACCGGCGACCCATCAGCACCCCAGAAGACAAGTCCTGCCTGTGCGCACATACAACAGGTGGCCCGAGATGTGAAGGAGCCGTGAAGTATTAGTACCAAGCTGCCAGGTTGAGAAAACCAGGGTGAAAAGGAGAGAGAGCAAAGTCCAGGAGGGGGGCCTAAGTCCCGAGCTGCCACATCGAGCAGCCCAGGTGAAGTAGGGAGATCCAGCCGGGGCTCCACAAGGTGAGCAGCTCACCCAGTCACTCGATGCTCATGATGAGTGTGCGGGGCACAAGGTCTCAAATGGCACCACAGAGCGTTGGTAGAAGACTGCTGCATTCTCAAGAAACCGTGGACACCACCTGAAGAAAATATAATTGTGAAGGTCCATGGTGGTGATCGTGGGCGGCCCCCAGGGCAGAGGGCCAAGAAAGATAATAAATAGCCACAAGAGAGGAAGGGGCCCGCCCTAATGGCCGATTCGTGCAGTGCGGTCAGAAGGGTTGCCCCCACATGATGGACAGGGCCACCCCATAAAAGACGACTGAGGGGGGAAACCGCCAATATATCACGGGGCAACCACCGCCATTGATAACAAAAGGTACTGAAAAGGGGTGGTGGAATGCAGCAGTCATGTCAATTGTTTGTAAATATTTACAGGTATATTTATAGGCATGTATAGGGTATGTTAATATTTCAGTAGGGGGAATCCGGGGAACGCTTATAGAAGTAAATAAGTGGAGAGGTGGGACAGAAGATTGTATCCTGGCGTGAGACAGGTAAGGAAACCACCCACTGAGGCCACCCTCTTCAGTGGGTGATGCCAGTTGTAGGTCAGGGGTCAGTTTCGTACGTTCCAACCTTTGAATACCGCTCGGGCTCGCCTTTCCTCACCCAAGGTGTGCTGATGGGGACGATCATGGTGAAAGAACATACACCAAGGGGTAGGGCGCAGGAATGTATAATTAAAAAGTTTGTGTTTTTTGTAAAGGAGGGGGTTCCTCCTTGTTGACTGTGTCCCATTGGATTAAGACAAGGACAACGCTGTTAAGGAGATGGGCTACTCTGTGTTTTAACACTCCGGATTAAACATTAAAAGCTTGCACCACCCATAAATGACTTTACTTGGGGAAATTAGAATCTAGCACGTGGAAGGGAAGACTTGGTGCTGCTACACAAACCACATCAATTGGGAATACCGTTTACAACATGTCGTGTGCGCTCTTCCCAAGACCGTAAAAGTTGCTAAACTCAGATTTTCAAATTCTTAGTTACTAGTCATCAAAAATGGATCCACATTCAATCTAGTTTCTTTTTTTAATAAAACTTTTCAAGTGTGTTTACCCTACAAAGATAAGCTTTTCACAAAACGATGTACAAGTCAAAGAACAAAAAAGAAAAGGTCATCAAATCTTACAATACAGAGAAAACAGAACAAAAGCATTCCTAATTAATAACATTTGATCTAAAATACAAGCAATGAAGATCAGTTAAGAATTCAGCTAATTTCCCTAAGAAAAACACACAAGAAAACGTACAGCGCCAAAATTAGTTTCATGTTGCCCCCACATGAGCCTAACCCAAAACATCTCAGACAGTAGCACTGAACCCAGGTAACGTAGCCTCGGTTCCGCAAACGCTGAACAAGACTTGTTGAGCGTTTCCACTAAATTGGCCTTGCGCAACCTACAGTCAGTATCAATTATTGACTTGTCCCACTTGGACCTCCTTCAAAGTAGAAAATTGATTCAGCCAGAAGCGCAAATACACACTCCGAATCTTTGGACAGGGGAAACACGTACATCAGAAGCTCAGATAGCTTCCTTCTGAATTTTGCATATTCCCCGTAAAGGGACAAGTTCCCCAGTAGCTCCAAGGTTTCTGCCCAATACGCTATGAACAATTTTCACTTTGCCACCCAAAGAGCAACCTGCTGCTCCTCTGGGGAGGACCCGATTTGACACAGAATCTCACACAGACTTACTGGCTCAGTAAGTGGCTTATTCGGAGGCCGATTGAAGGGAGGACATTTCACCCAAAGACTGACATTATTCTGAGGGTTTAGCATTTTGGCATATTCTGCCAACTTCCTCCACAAAGCTCTTGCTGCCAGAGACTGAGTCCCAACTCGCCTCTAACGACTGTGTTGGGCACTGAGTTGTTCAGGCCCAGAGTTTTTTCCAACAACCCCTGTAGTGTGTTATGCAACACCCCCCTTTCAAAGGGGACAAGACGTAAAGGACTACAGGTTCAACGCCCTGAAGATAGAACTTAAATCAGGGGTACCAAGGAATAGTGGCATAGTAGTGAAAATATTTGCTTCATTTTAATCAGTAGAGTTGAGAATCACCCTCTGAAAAAGAGTATTCAAGGGCCCCTTAACATGTTGTTTTGAGAGATTAAATCCTAAATATCTCATGGATGACACCCTTTCTAGAGATTGGTCTCCCACCTTCCACATGAAAGCTTTTGGCCGTTTGTTGGTGGAGATTTTTGCCGGTCAATTCTCAAGTTATTTTGGACAGCATAATTAAGAAACCGGGACAATTTCCTATGGAGACCAATCAAAAATTGTCAAAAATGTAATCTGCAAAAGCCAGCCAGTTTAATGTTACTATTCCCATTTTTATGGAATTTGTAGTTAGACTCCCACAGGGCGACAATGTCCAAGACAAAGGTTAAAGGGGGGTGGGAGCAACCACCCAGCCCTGTGTAAGCCCCACAAATCATGAGGTGCGGTGCCAAGGTTGCCCCCCTCGCTAGTCAGCCTAACACTTAAGGATGAGTCGCTGTGCATCAACGCCACAATCTGAACCATTTTGAGCGGTACTTTCCACTGTAGGAGTTTACTCCACAGGGTCTCCTGACTTACTGTATCGAAGCCATGCCTTATGACATACCTGTGGAGGCCATGTAAACAAGACCCACCACCCCCTTTTTTTCACTGCTGCCGATGGATGCAAAATTATAGTGCCATTAAGGGAGGTCCCCATACCAGATCGGAACCCCACCTGATGTTTAGAAAGAAGTTTTAGATCCTTTATCTGTTGGGAGAAATCTCAGAGCAAAAGGGAAGCAAAGATTTTGCTGGAGGCGTCTAAGAGGGCAATTGGTCTGAAGTTTTTCGGATCAGCCACGTCACCCTGTTTGTAGATTGGTATAATGATCTATTGTTTCCAAGTGTTGGGGGTGTTGCCCACCTGGTAGATACTCATGTAAAGAGTCAGCAAAGGTCCCACCCATAGCTCTGGGTCCCGTTTGAAGAGCATTGGCCGGATACCACCGGGATCCGGAGAAGCAGATCCCTTTGCCCTCCCTGTAGCCCACCATAGATCCTCCTCGTCCCAAGGACACACCCCCCTTTCCCTCTGGCCCATATTGCGGGACAAGCAAATTTGTTCTGAAGGTAGGTCAGCCAAATGTGCTCTGGTATGTCACAACCCTTCTCAGAAGCAGAGCCATTTGTGGTTTGCCTCACCTTGGACCAAAAGTATGAGCGATTGTTCCCTGCCAATGTGCAAAGTATCACCTGGTTAGCTGCAATGAGAGCTTGTTGCCTATATTGGGCAACTCTTGTGTTCTAGGAGGCTTGAATTTTCTTCTTGACTACCATGTATTCTGATGGCAGAAGGAGGCCGATTTTAAGGATCACAAGTCCTTCATTTTAAGATTTTTAGCCAGGGCAATGGTCTCATTATACCGATATCTGCCTTTTGTCAGTGTTGCCTTTTACCCTTGTTTGCCAAACGGGACAGACATGAGTGCAGTGTGAGATTAAAGGATTCCACTGAGAAAATGCCAGTCAAACACCCCACAGCCCCCACAAATGTATCATGGGATTGATCATGTTCAAGGAGTTTTTGCAATTTACTGCACTCCATCCTGACAGGCCACCCCTGGCCGGCGATATTAATGCTGTAGCTAGTTCGGAGCGTACTCCAGACGTAAACGAGGGTAAGGAGTAGGGGCAGGTGATCACTGCCTGTAGGCGGGCCCCTCATGAGGTGTTTGCAACAAGATAGCAAGGGTGAAGAGGCAAAAAAGTGATCCATCCACAAGGTTTTACATTCAATCTAGTTTCATCATACACAATCATTCTTATTGGTATATATGTCACAATGATAGATTTATTTATCGAGTTCAATAGTTTACATTGTGTGCAATCATGTGTTTCACCCTCTCTGGGCTTTATTGAGGCTACAACCACCAATCAAGTTTGAACCCATCTAAATTAAAAAATCCCTGTTCAAAAAGTTACAAGTTAAGAAAAGACAAAAAAAATAAAGAAAAGAAAAAGACACTGGTACTAATATCATAATTGACTGCAATAACGTGTCAACATATTTGTTTTGTTACATACATGAAATATCGAAAACAAACGAATGTCATTGCCTTCGTAAACAATAGTTGACCAAGCTTTTACCCAGCTTACCACTACCCTATCAGAAAGTCTGTAGGCTAGCTTCTTAAACAGAGGGGGCTAATATACCCTGCTCGTATGACCCTTAAGCGCCACCCAACAATATTGATCCTAGTTCCCTCACCACTCTTCCCCCTTCATTAAGACTCTGGACGGTCATTTTGAAATTCAACATGATTTAATCTGCATTCTCAAATATGATTACGTTTTCCAGATCTTTCATTTGATATTAACATTTCATCTTCCTCGTTTTGACTAGTACGGGCCAGATCTGCACCTATCGAACACACCCATCCTGATGTATGAACACAAAGACTTGCTGCACAGCGTGAAGAAAAAGGGGAAAGCCTGTGCCCACCAACCCGAGGAGACAGGACAAAACATCTGTTTGGGTAACGTTCTTCCTTATGGATTCCAGCTTCCTCCGACACATTTCTCAACTTAAAGCACAGACTAAATTCTGAAATAATAACAGCCACTAGATGGCGTGTGTGCATTTCCATGGCTGGCACCAAATGCGCCAGAGCTATCAGGACCTGCACTTGCCTCCATATCTCGGTACTAAATTTAGCGTGCACCGAGGCTGCAACGAATGACAGCACAGAGCAAACCGTGGGTTGCGAGTAGACATTACATCATATTGACCAAAGAAACATTACAAGTGGTTAAGTGCGTAGAGGGTTTTCCAGAACCTCTATTGGTATAGTGTTGATATGCCAACCTTACAGGGATGTACAGTATTTCAAAGTCCGACCAAACCTATAAGCATTAAGGATTAGACTAAGGAGGGGAGAAGAACTGTGTAAAGTATATGCAACACCATAGGGTGTGTGTGTGGGGGGGGGGGGGGGGAGGTGTCATGTGCCCAAATGAAAAAGGTTGGTAGTAAAAGGTATTTTTGTGTAAAAAAAAAAAAATAATAATTCCGTTGCCAATAGGGGGATTTTTCAGGTGACTAAACAAAAGACAGTCTTCAGTAATCCGTATTGTTGTGGATCATCAAAGGTTTATGTACAGGCCCAACCCAGTGCCCGGATCTTTGCACCCTCAGCTGTGCAGTGTTGTGTTGTCCTGCAACACCATGGCTCGAGTGGCCAGCATTAGCCCACCCAAGCTGCATTCCTAGCAAACCCCCATGAAGACAACATTACTGCCTTTCAACTTTAACTGGATCTTGTAAAAAAAAAAAAAAAAAAAAAAAAAAAAATACAACGAAGGGAAACTCACCCATTTACTTCCAATGACTTCTCCAAAAGGTGCTGGCAGAAAGTGTAAAAATGTTCTCAGTGTTTAAACCAGATTCAGAGAGCACTGACATTAAAAAGAGCATCAAAAGCCCGGCAGAGGGAGGAAGTAAACCAGACCCAACAACTTCATGCGCAAGGAGTGGTGGGGTGGGAGGGTGTGCACGGAAAAAAATCCTGGCTGCAAGAAAGGAGTGTCGGAACCTGGTTTACAGGGGCATAGATTCAGGAGGAACCGAAAAAGTGTGACAAATGTGCAGCTGTTGTGCGATGCTCCAGCATCAACCATGCAGCTTAAAGTCTAGTGGTTGGGGCCAGGAGCAGGCTCGTGCAATATGCCGCAGTACATTTTTCCCCAATCTATGAAGCTGTGCAACATGCTCCGACCCAGTCCACTCTCACGGATGTCTTGACATGGGTGTGGAGGAAAGGGGATAAGAGCACAAAATATGGAAGACGGATTACTTTACTCAATTGTGACAAGTGTAATTGTTCGGGCTTGCTCAACCACCATATCATTCTGACCAATCTTAAGGCGGTAATACACAAAAAGGAACTCATGTAATCAGTACAAATGTGACCTTCAGTTTACACATTGTTCCAAAACTAGTCTCATCAACCCAAAATATACTGTTGGTAGTGGAATAAACATTCAAGCAGGGCCATGTGCACTGAAGGACCACCAGTTTCTTATGTAAGGCAGGGGATGTGGTCTAGCAGGATCCATCCAAAAACACGTCGGACCTACCTTTCCAATCTTTACAGTTTCAGAGGTTTCGTATGAAGCAGCAAGCTGTTCCCAGGTTGGGGCCAGTGCCTTGCAGTGACCACACCAAGGTGCAAAGAATTTGATTAAATGATTGCCTGGAGAAAAAAACACAAACAAAAAAAACACACAAGCTTAATAAAAACCACCAGAATTGAACATCTAACACATTGTAAATTTAGATTATATAAAATCTACATATTTGATAAATTTCGTTCGCTTGAGCCATGATAGCCAAGGGTTGAAAAGAAAGAAGAAAACAAGTCTTTACCTTAGTCATTTATTTTGCACAGTTGCAAGCTTTCGTGGAATATCTCCACTTCCTCAGGCAGAGCAGAGCTGGAATGAAGCATTTCAAAAACATCACAGCATTAAAGCTTACATAGCCCCTCTGCAGATACCCAGTTAGCTGTGACCGTCTGCACCAGATTTTTAGTTTTGCTCAGAGTGTTATGTATTGGATGTTCAACTCCCCCACACATTGCAATCTTCAAGGTCTAAGTAGTACACTGTTAAGTGGGGCCGGGGTAAGTGAAACTGGAAAGCAGGGGGGGGGCGGGGGGGGGGGGGGGGGGGGAACAGCCCCAGCCCACTCTGTTATTGGGCTCTCTGGAAGGCAGATGGGGATGAATAGGGGTTGGTTAGTTATTGTATGCACAGTCCTCTCCCTTTACAAGATCACCAGTAGCACAATCAACCTATCAGGCTTGTGCCTCTAGAAGCTTGAAAAAGGGGCTATACAGCCAGTTTGTTCGTTAGGCATGTGACCTGTGGAGCCCAGTGCGGTAACTGTCAAATACCATATCGGGAGTGTGTTACATCACCATCAGGAGAAAAGGGGGGGGTTTGACTAAGGGCAAGGGTCCTGACAAGCCTCTGGGAAGCTTTTTAGCTAGGGCATTTTGAGGGCATATGGGGCTGCGTTGGAGGGAATGGCAACAATTAATTTCCTGGTGCAGTGCCAGTTGAAAATAATATGAAAAGTCAGGTCTAGATGTTGTGATCCCTGTATATCTATGGGTGGAGAAGGTGAACGTTTAAGGTGGAATGAAAACGCCATGTCTGTTCAAGCCTGCTGCCAGTATATTGAAAATGTGCATGCATTTGAATTCATAAGTCTTTCTAGCTTTGTCAGTCCTGAATATTACTGCAGAGTACAGAAATCCTGAGATCAAAATGTAAGATTATCTTCTGAAAAATGGTCACCCACCGGACTCTCATTAGAAGACCGCTTGACACTTGTACAATGGAGGTTTATGTAGAGGTTGACTAGTTTCACGCCACATCCGGGACATTTTCTGCACATAATCAAACAAACAATATTGCTGGATGCACATGTAAACCGTGCCATAATTTTGTGGGATAGATTGTGTCTGAAGTGGGCAGGTTAGGCATCTTGTTTCTGGATAGTTCCATTATCTCTGCTATTTGTATGCAGTTTGCTTCAGACCATCATTCTCTTCAGATTGGCTGGTTGAAAGCAACGAAGGGCATCTCAGGAAAAACCTCAGACATTCATCTTGTTGCAGGATGGGTTGGAATTCCTTACCAATCTTGCAGAGGGCTTCCAGAGCTCGATTTTGTACGACTACCAGTGGCACCCACATTTGTCTTTCGCTCTGCATTCTAAGAGATTGCTCCAGGGGTTCCGTGTTGCCCTGAGAATCTGGCTGTCCACGGTTTATGATGTCTGATCTCAAAGTTTGTATGTTTTTATCCCGGTCCCTGGTGTCTGAGCAGATTCGATTTCATCTTAATGCTTGGCTGAATACTGCAGAATGTTGTGTGCACTGGGTGGAAGCGGTCCCTCTTCAAGTAGCTGGCATGGTCAGTTGATTTGCGATATACTGTGGTCTCTAGCTGGCCATCTTTTATTGTTATGGTGGTGTCAAGAAAGTATACTTTTCATGAGAGGTGAGTTTGAGGTTAATGGTTGTGTGGAATTCATAAAATCTGTGGACGTTTAGGCAGTCCTGTTACTCTGCAGTCCAGATCAGGAGGACGTCATCGATGTAGCAAAGGTATCTCAAAGTTCTGCAATCACAGGTGCCAAGGCAATCCATTTCCAATTATGCCATGAATAAATGAGCATTCTGCAGCGCCATTCAAGTGCCCATGGCCGTCCATCATTTGGAGTATCCGTACAAAACATGAAATAGTTTAGGGTCAGGATGAATTCTATGTACTTGCTTATAATGTCAGCAAGTGGGTTTCGATCGCCAAGAGCATACTTACATGCCTCATTGCCATCATTTGGTGAACGTTTGTGTAGAATGACTCCCCATCCATGGTTGCCAGTAATAAGACCCTGGGTAGGGGGCATATATCATCTAGTTTGTTTAATAGATCAGTGGTGTTCTGGATGGTATTGTTTATTTATATAGCGCCTATACACAGGCAAGTGCTTCAAAGTGCTCAAGGAGGATGGGGAAAATCGAACAGTCGATCAGAGCCCTTATATTTCTGAGACGATCATAGTCTGCACAGGCAGAGAGTGCGTGAACAATCAACAGTTTGGGTGACAGCAAATAAGATGGACGGCGATTCTGCAGTTTAATACAGTTAAGTGGTGAAGACAAGGGTGAACAAATGATCTTCCAGCGCAGAGAGCCAGGATCGAGCAAGTGCACCACAAGGGGTCAAGTGAGGGGGAGGATCAAGTGCGAGAGGACTGGCAGGGGGTGCCGGGAACCAGTGAGACTGGATGCTCTAAAGCCAGATTGATGGCAGAGTGCCACGCTGTTTCAAGGTCACCAGACCCATGAAAAATGTTCCTCCTCAGACTGAAGCCTTCCAAAAGTCCAACTCTGACCTGGCTGCCCTTAAACACAAGTGTAGGGTAGCTGAGCGGAAATAGAATGCGTCTGGTGTACCATTTGACAAAATGGCTTGCCGCCTCCTTCAAAAGCATTATCGACTTTGCATCCAGGCCTGGGTAGGAATGATGGTTGCAGGTATCCATTCTGGGAGGATAAGCACCACTTCCCCCACCTGTCTTCGTAGGCCTACGCACAGAGGATTTATTTTTTAGCCTTCAAGGAGGAGTGTGTGAAAGCTCGTGACAGAGCTCTCCATGAGCCAGGTCTCTGATGGCAAGCACATCAAGATCCACGAGTTAGAGGAGGTTGCAGATGTCTCACGAGTGTTTGACGGCTGAGTGAGTGTTGAGTGGCAATGTAGAGCAGCTTGCCATCTTTCAGGGTCTTCCTCGGGGGAGCACAGGGGACAGTGGTCCCCTCAAACGATGGCAAGAGGGCCAGGGGGATAACGGAGGAAGGCAAAGGATCCAAGGCCCACAAGTTTGATACACGGGGGGTGGGGCACAAGGAGGGGGAGACCGAGCGGCATGCACCAGCTATTGGGACACAGATAGCCACCAGGTATATTCAGCAACTAAATTCGAAATTAAAGCAACTAAAGTCGAAAATAAAGCAGAACAGGTGAAATGTGCATTCACCAAGCGGGTGCCACTAGATAATTGGGAGTCAACGTGAGATGAAATAAGTAGGGAGGGGTTTGGGGGGTGAAGTCCCAGGCCAAGGAAGGATCGATGAGATTAGGTGAGGGACCTGACCTTTAGATGAATGACAGTTGCTCCCTTGGTTCAGTGTGTCCGTAGAGCGTGGCGTTCACCACAGCCTCAATTGCACGAGGTGGGGGCCTACAGACCCGGCCAAGGGAATAGACAGGGTCTTGGACAGTGGGCTGGCTAAAGCCTGCCAGTCCACCATAGGCCCAATTTTTTGTGAAATGGCCAATCCAATGCGTGCAGGTGGGAGGGAAGAGGACTGGGACCCGCTTGATGAATTAGTAGACGGCTACTGCCATCTTTGAATTGCCGTGAGACAGGCAAGAAAAAAAGGCTGCAGGCGCAGGTTAAAACTTCTGCCCAGGTTGCAGTGAAAACACAGGCAGGGAGAGCAAGATGCGCCATGTGAAAAAAAGCGCACACTGATGCAATGATGTAGCTGGGTGTCTTACCAGTGGCTTCAAGATGTTCTCGACCAAGCCAGAGATATTCTCAGCCAGAGTGCCTGACCCAGAGATGTTTGGACATCCAGGGTGGTTTCGTGTATTTTTTGGAGCATCTAGCTAGTACCAGATATTGGTTTTCTGCTATAATGCCCTGAATGGGTTACTACAAGTCATTTGGAAGTTTGTAGAGCTCTTTTGTTTTGTTGGGTCTTGCAGCATTTTGTAATCTCTTAAGTCAGAAAGTTTCCTGTGCGCCTCCTGCACATAGTCACATGCGCTCAATACGACAACAGCACCTCTTGTCTGCTGGTTTAATTGTAATACTATTGTTGGAGATTGGATATCCTTCCCCACCCCCCCCTTTCTGGAGGCGTCCGGTCATAGGAATGTTTAATGGGTTTGTCCAGTATGGCTGATGTTGCTTTATGTCTGAAGCTTTCAATGTATCAATCCAGTTTTGGGTTGCATCCAATGTCTGGGGTGCTTTTGTTTTCTGGCTCTGTTTGTGTCCCAATTGTTGACCATCTCATTGCTGTCCTGACTGTCATCCAGTTTGTCATGAAAGAATTCCTTTAAAAATCGAGTCATCTGAAGGTGGCTTCAAGATCGCGGCATGTGGCAGCGGCATTGGTGGTGGGTTAGTTATATTCCATTCTTTTGTTATCCTTCTGTGGTTGTAGCAGACATTAAAAAGTTTTTCATTACAATTCTGATGTGTATTTGTTTTCAGAATCTGGTGATAAGTTAAAGCCAGAGGGTTTTTGGACAGTCCCTTTGAGAGTCAGCTAACAGCGTGGGCTGTTGACCTCTGCCCCATTTCACACAGTGTACCATTTAGACCCTGAAGGTCACATGCGGGGGGTGGGACATCAAATGCATGCCTATCTGAGCAAAACCACAAATCCCGTACAGGCAGTCACAGATGTTCTGAAGGAGGGGCTTTGTAAGCTGCAATGTTTTTTAAATGGTTCATTCCATCTCTGCCTGAGGAAGTGGAGCCATTCCACAAAAGCTCAAATATGCTAAATAAATTACTGTTAGCCTGATTAAGGTTCCGACTTGTTTTCGTCTGGATAATAGGATATATATATATATATATATATACAGTAAACAATGAAGCTGTGTGACGACCTATAAATAATGCATTCCTGATAGAAGCTGCAATACTAGTATAAAAGCCTGTAAGGAATACATTACTCACCGTAATCGTATTTCTGGTTCTTGTAGCTGCTTAGATTCACATGCTATGCATAAGCCGACATCTAGTGGAAGCTGCAGAGTATTACAGTTGTTTTCGAAACTCGAAAATGGACGTCGAAATAGAGCATGCCAGTAATACTATCCCTAGCGTGACGTCCCCTGTACCCAGGTTTCCTCACACGTTCCCTCTGAGCAGTTACTACACTTGACGTCACAACACCTGCTGCTTAAACCAGCACCAAGCAAAACTCCAACCTTCACTGCTTTTGGCAAAATTGCAGTGTGACTCATTAACTGAAAAGGAACTGTTGATGGAAATATATATTATTTTTATTAGCATTTCCAATGATGCATACAAACAAGAAAAGAAGCCCTCCATCCACCCCCGCCTCTCCAAAAAGCGGATTTTTTTGTGGGCACCATTGCAGCATAAAAAAAAAAATAGCTTCTCAAATATTCCAACATCACACCCCAATCACTCCTGAACCTATCTAGCTCCCCCTGAATCTGTAGGTTATCCAGTCGATAGTATTTCCCACAGTTTGTGCAACCAGATAGTTGACGGGGGATCCATACTTTTCCAATTTTTTGCAAGCACTAACCATGAAGCTACAGCTAAAATACACATTTTTCTTCATTGGATTTGGAATTTGTCCTACCTCAGGCCCAAGCAACCCGCATACTCTCACCCACTAACAGAGAGCGTATTGCTGGATACATATACTTCATTTGTATTTTAACATTGTTCCAAAAACTCCCAATCCTTGGGCATTCCCACCAAATGAGTTTCCAGTCTCCCTCCGCCCTACAGCCCCTCCAACA
This sequence comes from Ambystoma mexicanum, assembly GCF_040938575.1. Taxonomy (NCBI): domain Eukaryota; kingdom Metazoa; phylum Chordata; class Amphibia; order Caudata; family Ambystomatidae; genus Ambystoma; species Ambystoma mexicanum. Next base: position 1,017,465,858 of record NC_090930.1, on the reverse strand, counting down.
TCAGACGACGTGTTACACATTCTATGTAGCCCTTGTGGTGTATAATGCCACAGCATCATTATTTTAAACCACTTTTATCTTAATTGCAATGAGGGAGCCTATTTCGGAATGTGGTTTCACAGTTCTTACTGCAGTGTGCTCCTTCCCCTAAAGTTCCCTCCCATGCCGTTTGATGGGGCCAAATAGTTGGGGGATAACAAGCTCATACAAGTGATACAATTGCGACACCAAGTGTCTGTCTCCAGCATAGGTAGTTATATACATCTCAAAATGTGTTAAAAGGTCTGTTTGCAGCTTGCCTATTTTCAGGTTGCATCAGCCAATGTCTCATTCAACTATATTCAAATCTTTCTCTTAAGCCCAACTGCCTTTTACACAATTCAAACGTCGCTATGTCCCCTTCACTTGTCACGTCCACTAACTTCAAGCAACTGTGTTTCTTCCATTGGCTAAAAGCCCCTTTTGGCAGTCCTGGAGAGAACAGAGGATTCTCAAATGATGTCGTAAATGAAGTTATGTCGATGGGTGACCCTTCTTTAAATATCGGTCCCATAGGTCACATTTTTTCCTCAATAGCACACTTCAAGAGCTTAACGGTCTATCCTTTACTGGTAACCATAAAAGCACGCCAGTGACAACCCCTGCCACCGCTCTATATGCGTGCCCAAATTTCCCACCTACTGTTACTAAACCATTTGCGCATCACCTGTAACTAACCCGCTTCATAGTATTTGCTCAAGTTTGGAAGACCCAATTCTCCAATGCCCTTGGGGTTTGTGAACACCTCTAGAGAAACTGACGTTTTTTTTGCCAAATAAATTTAGATATCATGTCGTTTTGAAGAACTCCCGAGAGATTGGGATAGAAAGGTCTTGAAACCGGTAAAGTAATCTTTTCAACGTCACTATGTTAACAGTTGTAATACACCCCAACCAGGACACCCTCAGGGGGTCCATCTATTAAAGTCCTCCCTCATTTTCTGCAAAGAATCCAGCTAATTTGCCTTCTATAAATGAATAACCTTATTACTCCCCTTTATCCCCCAAATATGTTAGCTCACTACTGGAACTACCGGATGTACGAAACGGGGAGAATGTATACATATTAAGTATTTGCTCCTTTGAGAGTCATTGAGTTCAGACTGTCATTAATTTTAAGACCAGACAATTTCTCCTGCTCTTTCAATACGGTTACCAATGCCGGAATCGTAGTTTCAGGTTCTGTCAGCATTAGCAGATCATCTGCATATGCGTTTTTATTTATTTCTCCCCCAAAAATAATCCCGTTTTATAGCATTATTTTGCCAGATCGAGAATAACAAAGGTTCCAAATATTTTGCATATACTAACGGGGAAGGCGACAACCTAGTCTTGTCCCTCGTGCAATATTTAGAACTTTGATAGGGTTAGATTAATGGAAAGACGCATTACTGGGTCTTCATAATTGACCTCTACAATTTGTAGAAATTTTGGACCAAAACCCATGTTTCATGGTCTAATAGATAAGGCCATTCAACTCTAGCAATGGCCTTTTGGCATCCAAGGATAACAACGTGGTGGCCACATTTTTAATTGCCACTTTCTCTATCAGGTCGCGTTATTCCACGTTTGCATCCACATTATAGATCCAGATTGGTCCTCACCTATCAATGGTGGGAGAATATATTTCTATCTTTCAGCTAAAATCCCTGTGCAGATTTTTGCATCAAGATTTGATAGGTCGGTATGAACTGCATGATGTCGGTATGAACTGCATAATGCCAAATCCTTATTCAATTCCCCCCAAAGGATCACTTTTGCTTCTGTCATTGATCGGGTTATACTCCCATGGTGTTGAAACCAATTAAACAAGTTAGTTAATACCGCTACAAATTCTTTTTTGAATATCTTATAGAAGACCACTGTAAATCCATTAGGGTTGGGTGCCTTATTTATAGGGCTGGGTGCCTTATTTATAGGGAGACCCTTTATCACTTTTTCCACCACTTCCCCTCTTATATATCCCCCCCCACATCTCCGAAATCTCCCACTATTACTTGTGGCATCTATAATTCTTTCAGATACCCCTTTAATTGCCTCCAAATCTGAACACCCCAAAGAAAACAATTTTGTATCATTATGACAAAGGATTGCACAATATCCTGTGTTGTTGTGGCTATGGACCATCGCTCCGTTTTATCCCGTTAATATGGCGATTGGAGTTTTGTTGTTTCCATTGCCTTTCCAATAATGTGTCAGCTTTACATAGTAGCGTTGTTTATGATAAATGGGATTTCACAACCCGTTTAGTACAAAGTAATTCCAGTTGTCTAAATCTATTTATTGCACCCTTTACTTTTTTTCACCGTCAATTCCCTTTGAGCCTTGATTAAAGCTTCTTCCCATTCTCTTTCCAAGACATCAGTTTAAGCCGCATCGCCTGAAGTTGGATCATTTTGCCTCAAATTACTGCTTTAAATGCATCCCCCACATTATTCAAAGACACCTCTTCTGAAATATTGGTATTAAAGTAGTCATTCATTTTCTCTTTTTGTTTCTTGAGAAACCACATCTTGTACCACCTCTGTAGGGAATGACCACGACCATAATCGTTTCCAGCCCCTTGGGGTAACTCATGGGGGCATGCTCTGACACAGAAATTGGGTCTAGCTCTACATGCACCCATCATTCCCGGAGTACCCCCACACATTAAATTCTTGAAAACGAATGGTGCACCTACGAAAAACATGCATCCACCCTTTCCCTTTAACCCTTCAGAAATCTTTCAGAGCCATATTAAAAGTTTTCAAAGTGTCTGAAAGACCCACCCCCTTACTAAATGGGTAAGCGCTTCCATCTATTCTAGGGTCCCAAGCTAGATTGAAATCCCCAGTAAATAGCATTTCCCCTCAGCAAACTTTTCTAGCTTCTTTAATACCTTGTGTATAAGCTCTTCCTGTCCACAGTTCGGAACATACGCCCCTAAAGTCATGACCCCAGTCTCCCAGGTTTAGTTTTATAAAAAGATCTCTCCCATCAGGGTCCATCATTGTGGCACATACCTTAGCTTCTAACATATCTCTAAAACCAATCAAAACACTGACTGCCCTCCCCTTTGCATTAGCCTGAAAGATCTGCGAGAATTGATGCATTCTAAATCTGCTTGTCTACTCTCAACGCGAGTTTCCTGAAGCAAAACTATATTGATCAGTCCCCTCCTAGGTGCCCATCTCTAGCTTTTTCCTCTTCGTTGGGGTATTCAAACCCTGTACATTATGTGACAAAATTTGTATTGCTGCCATTGATTTGTACAAGTTGTATATCAGCAATTCCTGTTTGGACTTGTTCGGGGCAGGAGGACCCAGGCCCCGACCCCTTGCTCAGATAGCAGTTAAGTATGCACCAACATGTGTTACTCCCTTTGTCCCCACAGGCCATCCCCACCCCTTCTGGTCACCCCCCGCCCCCATGTGATGTTCCCTTGTGCCACCACCATTCTCGCACACAGGTGTAGCCTGTTTTGCTCGATTCCTCCACCCTGCATCCCCCACCCCCTCACACCTACTTCTGCAGGAGTCGGTCCTGATAAATTCTGGTTTCACCATCAGTCTTGTGGCCAATGCTGGATTTTACTTTTATGGACTTCATTCATTCACGGTTGGGTAACTCTCATGCTCAACTTCCTTTGCATCTTGTACTCATGGTGGCCCTGAATCATGCTGTTCCCATCTTCATCTTGTATCCTGGCTTGCAACATTATGTGTTACTACTGACTCCTGCAATTGTATTCACTCTCCCCTCTTTCTTCTCCACTCTTGACTGCCAACTCTCGGTTCTCTCCTCCTTTCCCTTCTCCCATCTCCCATCTCCTCCCCTTACTTTCTTCGATGCACTTGCTCTAGCAGAATTTTCCCTGGACCTAGTATGAAAGCAACCTCATCTGTCTCCTCCCCCGCCCCTCCCCTTACTGGTTTTTTCCTCCCCACTCCCTCCTGCACTATCTGAAATGTATTCAGGCCAAGTAGTCGCTTGTTTTGTTCGTCCCATCCCCTTCAGCACCCCTCTCCCTCACCTTTTGTTTTTCGCCGGCTCTACCAGCAATGTCGTCAGGCCTAGTACGATAGTCACCTGTCTGTTTCCAGTTCCTTCCCACTCTCCCCCTCCCTTCCTTATCTATGTCTTAGCTCTTGCACTATCGAGTATGATAGTTAATTTCACATCCTTATTGTTCATGGCCTGTAAGAATGTCGTATTTTCTCTCGTTTCCTCCCTTGCCTTGAAGCGCTTTGAAACACATTGTGTATAGGCGCTATATAAATAAACTATCATATCGACTACCTGTTCGGGTACTCCCAACAAAACCCCTTCCAGCAAGCCTGATCTTACCCCACCCCACCTCCCCTTTCCCCAAACCAACCCTCCCTCTCCCTCCCCCTCCCTCCCCCTCCCCCTCCCTCCCCCTCCCCCTCCCTCTCCCTCCCCCTCCCTCCCTCTCCCTCCCTCCCTCCCCCTCCCTCCCTCCCCCTCCCTCCCTCCCTCCCTCTCCCTGGACCAGACGTCCTATGACCCATCCCAATACTTCTTGGGAACCAGCCCATTTTCAATACCAATCCAAAATAACGAGCCTGGCACAGCCTAAATAGGCCCAGTCCTACTTTCCCCTACCATCCTGGTCTCTTTGGTCAAACCCCCCCCTACCAAATCCTGCCTCTGAGTTCTGACCTTCTTCCATGGTGAAACCGTGACGAACTATAAGCACTCCTACATGGACCTCCCTCCCAATTACGGTCTCTTATTAAGAGGACCTTTCATCTTTCCACTTCTCCTTCCTGCCGAGCCATACCATTCCCATAGTCTCCTTCCTTATCCAGCGGAGACCCGCTGGTCCATTCCTGTCCCCTCGTCTTCTTCCGAACCAAGGATGGAGTCCTTCTGAACATGTGGTAACCCTTTGCGGTTTACCATCCCAGTTGCACATCAAGCCAAATGGAAGAGTCCACTTGTAGTGAACCTGTCCGCTTAAGACCTGGTCACTGGCCCCATTGCTCTCCTCTTCTGTAGCAAGGCCACTGTCAAATCCTAGAAAAGCAGTATCGACCAAATGACTAATGTCCACGGGCCGCCCTCTAGTATTCCCTCTGACTTCATATGAATCGAGCACAGCCAAGACATCACAGTGTTTATCCCCCTGTCCACTCCTTCTTGGACTTACCCGATGAATCCAGTCTATTCAGATATCCTCTGGCTCCTTTTCATTTACCAAGTTCGCAAAGCATTGTTGTATTACCACTTTAAGGTTTGCATCCCTTCTTGTTTCAGCCAATCCCTTTATCCTTATGTTCGATCTTCGGGATCGATTCTCTAAATCGGTTTGTAATTCCAAATTGTGTGTGGCCGTTGAGATGTTCCAACAACTCTGAATTTTGCATGACATCTGTTGAGACCACTTAAACCCTGTTCTGCGGCATCCACTCTGCCCACCTTGAAGCGGCAACATAGTTCCTCCTCCTCCTCCTCCTCCTCCTCCTCCTCCTCCTCCCTCTTAATTTTCCACCAAGGGAAATGAGCCACACCTTTACCTTGCAAGATCACCAGGCCTGTCTGCTCATGTACCTGCAACTCTAAAAACCTCTAGGCCACTAGTCAGCCAGGCCTGCTCACTGACTTCTTCACATCCACGTCATTAAACTGCTTGCTATTTTTCAGCAACACATTGGAAGCTGCAATATACATTTCTTTTCCAAACCAAGTCTACATTGATTCTATGCATCAGCAACTAATATATCAAGCAAGATACCACATATTAAAAAGGGAATTAAATGTATGGCCTCGCAGTACAAGGACTATCCTTTATCATGCACAAAAAAAAGATAGTGATATTGTAAAGGAACTCTGCCTCGTTGGGGACTTGCAATATCCTTATAACATACAGTAGGGAGTAACTTTATCCCCTTATATAATACATGGTATATTGCAGACTCAAAGTCTGTAAAGGTTATTACAGGCTAGTTGGGGCATCACAAGTCACCTCTAATAAGACCAGTATGTATCACAACTGCAATGGCCAATAAGATGGCTCAGCAGGTTAAGCGCTCATTGCTGCGATATGTATTTGATCAGCAGGTTGGAAGTTCAAATCCCAGCAAGGTCGACCCTTCATCCTTTTGAGGCCAATGGAGTACCAATTTCAATTAGGCAATAAAATAATAATGTAGGTAAATACGTCCTTTGTAAAGCGCTGTGGATAAAAGCGCTATATAAATAGCGCTCAACTTTTGGACATCACAACGCCCGCTAATTGAACCAGGTTAGAGCAGTGGGTTACCATAAAGGTATATTTGGCTACTAATAGGCTTGGACCACTGGTGAAACCAAAACCAAATATTACCTGCCACAAGTCTATCCCCTAAAACCGATGTAGCAATATACAATTAACCGAGTACACAAATGGGTTGCTTAAGAAGCACCATTGTGAACCTTCGGGGTGACCCCAAGGCTGCATACTCTTAAGGAGTGAAAATTGTGGGGGTGGGGGGTAGGGAGGGGGGGGAACTTAAACGGTCCCTCTGACCACCATATAAATTGGATACCCCAAACATAGGGGGAAAAAGCAACAAGAAAAGAAAGGGGGCTCATGAAATGAGACTTGGGTGGGGGAGGGTCTCATGAAAGGAGACTGTATAACCTCAAAAAAATGAATTCTGTCCTAACAATTATGCCAAAATGAAGAAGCCTGCAAGTCAGGACGCTTGCTGCAACTTAACAAGACAAGACTGATGCTCTGCCAGTGTCAGAGGACAAGAGACCAGAAGGTATGAATTGGTGTTTCCTCACTTGGAGGCAACAAGTTATAAAGGTCTCAGGCTCGCAGAGAAGCCTTACTGCTCCTACCCAAAGCATATTAGTCACCAAGTGACAGGAGCACAGGAATGCCGATAATGAAGAGCACCAAGGGCCCATCACCACAAAACTCTGAATGGCATTCCAAGTTTCATTGGAACTCAGAAGACTATGTTCTTGCCTATTACATGCCTTTCATATGCCAGTTATCAGAACTACACTGCTTACTTACAGCAAAACTGCATTGTACCCCAGCTACAAGAGTTTGTCATTTCAGCAGGTCAATCGTTGTCCTTGTTACCTCTAGCACTTCGCTGCAACCTTCTGGGGTCAAGCAGAACCAGACAAAACTAGTGCTGTCGCTACTAGTGCATTTGAAATCCAAGCTTAGCACATTTGGCAGACAGCCATGTGTGTATGCATTGGGCAAAGAAAGACAGACCCACAGTGAGCCAGCAAAGCTTCTTAGGTGCTGCACTCTTAAGGGGCAGGCACAGATGAACACCCTAGGCTCAGCCCTGTGGAAAAGAGGCAGAACAGGATAGTTAAACAGGTGCAGTGGAAGAGAAAAAAAGGAAGTCTATCCAATATAGAGATCAAAACATGTTGATACAGGAAAAATGCAGAGATTAAAATGATGCATGCCTTAGGTACCCAACTGGAGGACGAGAGTTCAGGTCAGTGACTTCCACAGACGTCACTCAAAACATTCAAATCAGTTGAAGAGTCTAAAAATTCCTGTTAGTGAAAGGATTTTCCATTTGTAAGTAAACAAAGCTATTCAATGATGTAAACATGAAAAGGAAAGCTCTGTTATAAAACAGCTGATCGGTTAAACATTTGAGAGTAAGCACAAGTTGAAGTCCAGACCCCCTTCCACTCCATGTGAATCAACGGGTCAAAGGCAACGCAAAAGCGTTGCGGTCATGGCGAACCAGAATAGTCAGGGACAGCACAAGTTGCGGTTCAATGCAAGGTCCAAGGGTATGCAGATTAAAAACCCAGTTCATGGAGGGCAACCTATATATAGCCCTGTACATCATTAATGGATCACAGAGATGCAAACATTAAAGCAGAGGTATAATGCCACAAGAACAATAGCCGACGATGCATACCTAGTAGTCATGCGCTGCTCCAGCAGTTCAAATAAGGCAAGACTGGATTCCTCCAATAGCCATTAAATGTCCGTCAATTTCTCCTGGCAGACTCATTGTGCAAGGTCCATCAGGTAAGTGCTCATGGAGAAAGGAAACTGAGGGGATTAAGCAATCTGGTCCTACCAGGTCAGAGGGAGCGACCATAGATTCAGTAGTCCTCAGGCCACTTTAAGTCTTCCACAGAAGCCAGCAGCAATTCACGTTTGTTTGCAAGGTTTAAGACCAGATACCAACGCACAACCTCGTCTGCCTGAAGGGGAGGAGGGTGGGGGGATGATTGACTCTTAAGGCTCCTTTAAGAGTCCCAATGATTGATAAAAGGTGCACAATTCCCCCATGTTATAAATTTGGCGCCCACCCAAACCGCAGTGGTTGCCACATCCAAATCATCCCGGACAAACAAACCAAGTTGGATTCGGTTGTGACTAGTATCAACCCCGTTCACATAGCCGGCCAATGGCTGCCCTGGGCTCCCAACTTGGGTTTCACAGTAAGGCCAAGACCATATGTGACCACATGCTTTTTTCGATGGGCGCAGAGTAAACCAACTGTTAAGTGTTTCTGGACTGCCAAAACAGTGCCATTTTAAAGCCACACACATGAGCCTTCTCAAACGTCTATTGCCATGTGCAACCATATTAAAAACACACAAAAAGACAACAAGCTGAACATCCAGCTCAGCAGGCCAGGGGCTGCTCGGTGAAAACCTACATGAAAGCACGCCCGCAGTATTAACACCTGAGGAACACAATACACAGGTGCACCTCTAGTGAGGCACTGAATGAGAACTAATTGCAGAACATGGTCTGAATGAGTCAGAGCAAGAAAGCAAAACAAATGCGGGACACTCACACAGGCAAAGCTACGACTTAGACCCAATGGTGATATAGAGCTCATTTGCTATTGGGTCGACCTGTAAAAGTGGCCGGTAACAGCATCAGTACTATATTCCATTCATCCAATCAGAAATGACCTCTATTGTTAGTTCATAAGGCAGGCTGACCTTGGATCATATTTATAGTAGGAGGAACCTTCGGGGACTGGACAAGCAGATTTGGTTCCCAAATCTTCCAGACATTCAGACTGAGCCTCATTTGTAAGGTGACAACCTCAGCATTTTAAAAACTCGTCCAATTACATTTTGCCTAGATGTAACCTTTACCTCCCAGAGTAAAAGCCATTTCCACAACATTTGTGTTGGCAGCAGCTGAATGCTTTATGTTTGTTACTATATTCCAAGTACCCGATTGCCAGCCCAAGATTCGTGGGTCAGTGTCCCCAAAAATGGATAACAAAGATGCCGTTGTAAAGGAGGGGGCATGGGGGTGAGGGAAGCAGACTGGAAAGCCTGTAGAGAGAATTAAAAAAAATACACATTTCTACCGCAATCAAAAAGGTACAAAGAGCGAGAGATGCAATGCTGGATGTTGTCATCTGGAAGACAAACACAAAAGGAGTTGGCAGGTGAGAAGCCCCAATCGCAGGGGATTAAAAGATAAGGGAACTACAGGGCAGGTTAGTTACACAAATTACAAACAATGTATACCCATATCAGTCTCCAATTAAGAGCAAACGTAACAATAGATATCCACAGCAGCAAAGGGCTGAATGTACACATATGAACTTTGGAAGTGGTACAATTATAAAAAAAAATAATAATTTTTAAAAAAGTGGGGGCGTGGCTTGGACGGCCATGTAAGGGGTCGCACTCTAGAGGAGCTCCGCTGATCCTGTTTTGATCCTGATGGAGGGGTACGTCCACGGGGGCCGGCCGACGCTGGAAATCGATGTCCAGGTGTGGGAATGCCACCACTACACCCGGTGAAAGTTTGGGATGTCTGGGAGGCCCAGAAACCAAAATAAATGCGATTGACTGGGACGAGCCCTGAGCAGGCGGACAAGACAAAATGGCGGCGACACGCTGCGAACACCGAGGTCGCGATCCCATGGGTCCCTTTGCTTGAAGACTAATACACGTGAGCGCCGCCTAGGACGCACGGTGGCCCTGCGAGTTGGAGAGCCGAACGGATGTAGCTGTGACGACGGGACCGTGGGCCCGGTGGTTGGGGTGCTCCGGGCGTGTTGGATGCCCCATGGTGTGGTGGGCCAGGCTTTGAGCATTGAGTGGCGTGACTTCCCTTCGGTGCCTGGCGGGACGGGCCCCCGCCCGACTCATACAACAACATGACTACGAGAGGTGTCGTAGTCAAACAGCCCACGATGGAGGCTTACGCCAAGTCCCCCTCAGGGGCGGAAGGAGGCAAGAACAAAGAGACCCCCGTGACGGCCGCGGAGTCACCGGGCACGATACAGGAGGTGCTAGCGGCGATTGCGGACTTAAAAATGTCATGGGAGACCAAGTTAGGCCTCGCCATGAAAGAGCTACAGGAAGGCTTAAACCTTAAGATCGGTGCCGTCCAGGAGGAGGTGAATCTGCTTAGACTGGATGTTAGGGCGATCTCGGAGCGCACGGGGACCATCGAGAAGGAGACGGCCACGAACACGGCAGACTGCGCTGCTCATAAAAAGGAACTGCACGCCCTCGTGCAACGGGTGGGCAACCTGGGAGGACAGAGCGGAGCAGGCGGAGGGACGTGTCAGGCGCAACAATATTCGCATCGTGGGCCTACCTGAAGGAACGGAAGGGCCAGACCCCACGGAATTTGTGGAATCCATGTTTTTGCAGGAGATTACCGGCGGGGTACTGACCCAGGGGTTTGCAGTCGAGAGGGCGCATAGGGCCCTAACCAGGAGGCCGCCTCCTGGGGCCGCCCCGCAGCCGGTGATCGCGAAAATTCTGAACTACCGAGATCGTGAAAAGATTCTTGAATTCTTTCGAAAAGGGGGAACGATTGATAGAGGATCGGCCAAGATCACGGCCTACCCTGACTACACGCTACAAGTACAGCGGAGTCGGATGCACTTCGGGGCGGTGAAAAGGAGACTTCGTGAAGCTGGCCATCGCTACATGCTACTCTACCCAGCCAAATTGAAAGTTTTCTACAGAAACAGATCCCTGTTCTTTGAAACACCGACTGAAGCGATGGACTGGCTAGACGCGCTGGGCAGTCCTCAAGAATCGGGCATCCAGGCAGAGACTACGGAAGATAAGTAGCTTACGGCTGGGTCGCCTAGGGCAATGGGGCCAAGACATTGGGACTTGAATATAGTCATTTATACGGTATATGATGCGTATGATGTGGTGTTGACTGGCCCATTGGGTGTGCCTACCCGTGGTTACTTGGTTGGGAGCTCCAAGAGGCTTCCTTTGTCCCCAGTAGTAACATATCTAGTTAGTTAGGTCGCTGTTACATCGGCGACGCCCTGCGGTGTCCTACTCCTTGAATACGGGATAAGACCAGACGCGGGTGGGCCCGAGATCCAGGGATGGAGCTGGGCTTTTGTTGGGATGGGAGGGGTTGTTTGCTGTGGTGTGTAGTTGGGAAACAGGGAGGGGGGGACAGGGATCAAGGGCGGAAGAGCCGGCGGAGCGTTAGACCAAAGGGGTATTGTGGGGAGGGCGGGGCTGAATACAGACCAAACCGATGGCATCGGATAGTCTTCGCATAGCTACCTGGAATGTCCGAGGCCTCAATAGTTACCTCAAGCGGAACAAGGTAATGCTATACCTGAAGAGGATGCGGATAGACATAGCCCTGCTACAAGAGACCCACCTCACCAGGGAGAAATTGGAGGTGGTCAAGAGGAAGTGGAAGGGCAAGGTAGTGGGTGCCACGTACTCGGCATATGCTAGAGGGGTCATCACCTGGGTGGCGCCGCACGTGCCGTTCCGGGTGCTTGACTCGATAGCGGACCCGGAGGGTAGAATGGTGGCGATAACAGGACTCCTGGAGAACAGGGAAGTACACATCCTCAACCTGTATGCCCCCAATCATGATACTGCAGCCTACTTTAGATCCCTCTATGGCAAACTTGGCCCCTTGGTAGGGGGTGCTATGGTGTGGGGTGGGGACTTCAATTGCGTCTTAGATCCCAAAATCGACCGGTCCGCTGATACCAAAGGGAAAATGTCGCCGGCGGCCAAGGCGCTCTGGGACCTGGGACTGGTAGATGTGTGGAGGAAACTCCACCCCACAGAGAGGCAGTATTCGCACTATGCGGCGCCATACGATTCATATACGAGATTGGATTATGTGTTTGGAACTGCCGAGATAGCGGGCGAAATAGTGGGGGCGGAATACAAGGCTCGAGTATTGTCGGACCATTCGCCCCTGGTGGTAGAGTGGCGACACCAACCCCCTAGGCCTCGGGTCCCCACATGGAGGCTCCGGTCGGAGGTACTGCAGGATGAGGGATTCTGGGAAGACCTGAGGGTTGCCATCGGGGAATTTTTTGAGATAAACACGGGTAGCGTGCGCTCTGCGGGAACTCTGTGGGAGGCCTTTAAGGTAGTGGTGCGCGGAGTGGCCATCTCTAAATCCAAGGGACTTCAAGGGGGTATCGGGAGGGAACTTCAGGACACCGAAAGGGAACTGGAGAGCCTAGCTCGTCTCGAGAACGCCACTCAGGAAGACAAGACTAGGATGAGGGACCTTCAGGTGGCGTGCAGTGCTCTTTGGGATCGACTATGTAGATTGAACCATAGGAAATACACCGAGCGGCTGCACGCGGGAGGCGACAAGCCAGGCAGACTGCTGGCCTGGCTGTACAAGAGCGAGTCCCCCCCCCCCCCCCAGTGGTTATTCATGAGATCCGTGGTGAAGACGGTTGTCTTCGCAGCACTCAGGATGGGGTGAACGAGGAATACCTCAGGTTCTACAAACGTTTGTATGAGGACACTGGGGAGGACAGGAGCCAGGACATTCTGAACACACTGGAAGACATTGGCCTTCCCACCCTAGACGACCAGGAGCGGGAGGAACTGGACGCCCCCATCACTTCTGATGAGCTGGAGGTGGTGATCCGGGGCCTCCCCACGTGTAGGGCACCTGGAGCGGATGGACTGCCTAGTGAGTTTTACAAGGTGTACGTGCAGGAGCTGCTCCAGCCACTGCTGGCCTTGTTTAACGAGGCATACGAACGGGGAGAACTCCCGCTGTCCCTCTGTGAGGCCATGATTGTCCCATTACTGAAACCAGGCAAGCCGGCTGTTGAGTGTGGATCTTATAGACCTCTGTCCATGCTAAACCAGGACAGCAAAATACTCACGGCGGTGCTGGCCAATAGGTTGAAGAAGGTAATTGGCAAGCTGATCCACCCGGATCAAACGGGATATGTCCCAGGCAGGAATATCAGCGATAACCATAGGAGGCTGCACCATGTTATCGACCACACCAAGGATGACACGGGCGAGATGGCGGTAGTGTCGCTGGATGCGGTCAAGGCCTTTGATTTAGTGAGATGGCCTTGGCTGAAAGCGGCCCTACGGGGATACGGCGTGGGCCCTGGGTATATCAGATGGGTCCAGTTGTTATATAGCAGCCCGGTGACAAGGGTCAAGACTGGGGCCACAGTCTCGGATGCCTGGTAACTCAGCAGGGGGACCAGGCAGGGATGCCCTTGGTCACCCATGTTATATATACTCGCGCTGGAGCCGCTGGCGATATGCCTGCGGCAACAATACGGAGAGGTGGGCATTAATACCGCCTGCGGCAGCCACTTAATATCTCTCTATGCGGACGATATGCTGCTTTACTTACGCTACCCGGAGGAGAACCTGCAGTACGTACTGGAAGTACTGGATCATTATGCTGTCCTCTCGGGCATATCAGTGAATCCCAGGAAATCTAGCCTGTTCCCTCTGGGCGGGTACAGGGAAGTCCCGCTGGAGAGGCTGCCCGTGTTGCCAATACCATGGCGGACCGACACGTTTAGGTACCTGGGGGTAAATATTTACCACCGGATTGAAGCGGTACACAAACATAACACAGAGAGAGCCATAGAGGGGGTCAGGAGTAGCAGGACATTCTGGTCCAGATTGCCCCTGTCCATGATGGGGAGGGCGGCTTTGCTGAAAATGGTGGTCCTTCCCAGACTCCTGCATTTCTTCGTGAACGTCCCACATTTGATCCCCAGGAGCCTATTTGTACGACTTCATAGTATGTGTAGGGGCTTAGTGTGGGGTAACTCCAGAAATAGGGTGGCCCTGTGGAAGCTCCAGAACTCGTACGAGAAGGGGGTATAGGCTTGCCCAACTTCGAATTATATTATCTGGCGGGGCAGCTGTTGTATGTGGCCAGGTGGTTGTCTGATGATTCGGAGGAATCTAGGTTGCTGCGGGAGGATGCGGCCCCATACTTCCTGAGAGAGGTGGTGTGGCTACAAAGGAATAAACTGACGGGAAGAGGGCGGCTATTGAGGTTGGGATGGGAGGTCTGGCACAGAACGTGGAAACTGATGGGGGAGCCAGAACCGCTATCTTGGCAGGTCCCGCTGGTGGCCCTGTGCGAAGACGACTCCCAACTGTTTCAGTCTGTCCGTAGGCACTGGGAGCCGGTGGGCCTGGCCACGCTCGGGGACATATGGCGGGAGGGGGAGGCGTTGGACTTCCAAAAGTTGCAGGATGAGACGGGGATGCACAGAGGCCAGTACATCACCTATGCCAGGCTAGTGCAACGAGTAAGAGAGAGATGGCCGGTGACGGCACTGGCAGATGATCCCGATGCCACCCTTGAAACTATGTATGATGTCTCAGAAGGCGGGCATGAAATATCACGGATATACGAACTCCTCAGAACGAAGGCTGGGAAAGAGTTGCCCCAACTGAGGCATGAATGGGAGGAGGATATGGGTGGACTCATGACGGAGGGTCAGTGGAAAAGGGTCCTGGGGTATCATAAAAAGGTGTCCCGAAATGCACGGCTCCAACAACTCCAGTTCTACATTACTCACAGGGCCTACCTGACTCCCCAGAAGATCGCACGGTTCGGAGGCTCGATCACTCAAAAATGCCCCAGGTGTGGCGAGGTGGACGCTGGGTTGCTACACATGTTTTGGGCCTGCCCGGAAGTGTATAGATTTTGGGAGGAGGTTAAGATGAAGCTCGCAGGTGGGGGAGTGGTGTTGGACGTGGGATCTGCCTGGTCGTGTATGCTTGGGATCTTCCCCAGGCCCAGACACTTTAGGCACCTGAGCAAGCTGAGGGACCTGGCATATGTTCTGGCCAAACGCAGGATTGCCATGAACTGGAAATCGGCTAGCAGGCCGAGAGTGGAATTATGGTGGGCGGACCTTATGAGGTGGGCGGAGGCTGAATCCGTGGTATGGTTTGAAGCGGTCACTAGAGGGGGCGAGGAGGAGATAGGGCCCTAGCTGACGACAATTAGTGGTCTCTATGACCAACCCACAACAGGGTTTGGACGAATCTGAGAATTCGGAAGATGAGCCTACGGACAATGTTCCACCTGACAGTGCCCCGACTGAAGATACAAGGGAGCCGGATCTCGATTGATGGGGGGTGGGGGGAGTTTTTTCGTATTTTCTTTTCTGTTTCTGTAAATAATTAATAGTTGTATTGTGTTGTGTGTTTGTTTTTCTAAAATATAAAATCAATAAAATATTTAAAAAAAAATAATAATAATTTTTAAAAAAGTCTTCAGACACCCGTCGGATTACAAAAAAGGGGGTGGGGGAGAGAAGATCGAGGTGCAACCGTCAGACTGACCAGTGCTGATCATCTTGCAAAAGGCTGGCCACAGAAGAGAATTTTAAAGCAGCTATGTTCAAGAAAATGCTCTAACAGGGTAAAGGCCCTCTTTTTCTAGACCCGACTCCTTAGACCACGCAGAGGGCAGGGCGAGCAAGATACAAGCCATTAGGGAACAGCTTCATGATCTTGCGGTCCAGATGACTGTAGTTTGCAAAGCTCAGAGTACAGTAGAACGGTAAGCTCTTGAGAAGCATCAAGAAAAAGCCAAATAGTACCTGTGACTTCAACTGCACTGTTATAGTTTGTGTGTATGTGTACACACATACATATAACTCCCCCTCCCCACCCCACCCCCCCCAAGGAATTTGGAAAAGGGGGTTTCCATCCAGAGGGAATTTATTCTACTGCATTTGCACTGCCACATGCCACACCCCTTCGATATTGATCATGTTCATGATGTTGGCTGCTAAACGCCAAGTGCCTAACACAAAGTCCAAAGCAATAAAAACAAACAAAAAAAAAGCTAATTTTAATGTCAGTAAGACCTCCCACTGAAGTGTTCAGAAAAATAAAAATTGGCTTGATGCTGCACAAAATGAAAACACTTATTGGGATTATGTCTGTTATTTTCCGGAACAGTTATTAAAAAGAAGCACTGGGAGCATAACGCAGAATTGAATCCAGAAATCACCTCTTGAGCATCAAAAGGCACAAAGGTGGAAAAAGTAGTCTTTTGAAGGACAGACTAGAAATAAATGTATATGCTAAGGACAGTTGTAAAAAGCCAACATGGGTGGAAAGAAAATTTAAGTGGTGTGGAATTAATTGAACTCCAATCACTGATGAAATACAAGTATGATCTATACAAAGGATTAATAAAGAATCTATCACCCCTAAGATGCTATGAAATTACAAAACAGATAAAGGGTTGAAATATTGCTCAGAAAACATTTCTTTTCTGGACACCAATTGGCCATGAAAACCCGGAAAATAAATTGCTTGGAGCTACTGAGCTTCTATCCTACAAAAGCTTGGTTAGCTTGTCACTAACAGCAAAGCGCTACTTTTGAATGCCCGGGTAACCCGTTCCATACAGACACGTTATAACACGGTTTAGGTCACCCCCAGAACCCATGTTACATGCAGTGCGTCATACATCATATAAACAAAATTATAATTTACATCTTACGTGGAAACTACATTTGTGGCACGTTATGTACATGTTCCTAATTTCCCAGAAGTACCAGTGGCATAGTGGGTATTGGCTTATGACCAGGAGCCGCTTTCAGTTCCTACTGATGAAAGCATTACTTTGATCACAGCAATATGACAAGATGGCCATGGATCTTTGTTTAGTGACATCAATCCTCCTTAAAGACAAACTCCACAAGGTGGCCTCATCAGAACGCTTTTCATACAACAAAAGTGTTTATTGGGCACCAGCTAAAACAAAAACCTATCGCCCATATATATCTAAACTACTACAGATATTAAAAAGCTAGAGTGATTTCCAACTACATAGTATGACCACAGTCAACTTATTGCATGAACAAGTCAAGAAAGTGAACATGGTTAGCGAAACTAAGGCAACCTTACAACACTACCAAGAACCTAAGACATTTTTTTTTCTTTTTTTAAACAAAAGGATGGGGGTGCCTATGGTTACAAAACACTGGACCCCTGATGGCGGTATTAACAATTACAGCCTAAAATATCAAAGTTTAAGTGAACTGGGGTACCGACAGATGCTAGGCACGCCTATCTTTACATGTTATGCTCTTCTCCCATATAGGATCACTTTTGTCTTCACTGGATGAATAGACAGCGAAGGGCAAAAGAGTACACGCTAGCCCTACAAAGGGGAAACTAACAGTAAAAGTGCAGTAAATAACATTTTGAAATCTAATATAGAGAAGGAAAATGCTGTTGCACCAAGCTACTCAAGTTAAGTAATAAAGGAAATACCTTCTGAAACGTGCGTGTTAAAGTTGGCTGCTGTGAGCTCATACAAGCCTTGCTTTGCTTCGGGCGCTTTGGGTTGTTCTGGTTCAGGCTCTGGCTGCTATAAAAATACAAATATACAGAAAAAAAAAATCATGAGTTGATCACAACTTGAGATTAGTAGCTTCAACACACCATACAAATGACGTTTTCTTAATATAAAGTTTTAAAATACGTCCACAGAGTATCATACACGTTTTGGTGTATGGCTATATTGAGATCTTTGAAGAGAGTGCCCAAAAGCTCCAAGTAAAGGTTAAAAAGGATTGTTGAGAGGATGGAGCCTTGAGGGGACTCTGCAGGAGATCTTGATCTGGCAACAGTTTGAACTGAACAGCCTGTTGTCTGCCTGAGAGGTAGGAGGTAAACCAATTCAGGACAGGGCCTGAGAATCCCATGCGGTCAGCAAGGAGGGAGAGAAGGATGCAGTGGTCGACCAGGTTGAATGCGCCCAAAAGGTCAAGGAGAATGAGGAGTCATGAGTCACTCTTATCTAGGATTTGAAGGGCATCATCCACCACCTGAATGGTGGCTGTCTCGGTGCTACACTTGGGGCGGAAACCCGACCCGACAAGTAGCTGTAACTACTTTTTCCAAGATTTTGACAACAAACAGGAGGTTCAGAATGGGCCGGTAGTTGGGTAGGTCAATCTAAAAGAGGTTGTATAAGACCAGTTTCAAGGGCGTCGGTGAATGATCCTTCTGTGAGGGAGGCATTGATGGTGCAGAGGAACGCATGGTCCAGAGGAACAGTCTGCATGCCAGAGTACTAATGCTGTGAGGTTGATTTCATGGTCTCTTGGATTTGGTCATTATTCTAAGTCCATTGCATCGAAGAGGGCTTTGCTCCTGTTGGAGGCTGCCGCAATAGTGGTTGAGTAGTAGCAGCTTTGGACTCGACATTCAGAATCCTACGGTTTGCACAGAAAGATTTGAGGTTTGTGAGGTCTCCAGAGATATGTTTTTGTTCCACTGTTTCTCTAGGGCTCTGAATGAGTTTTCTGGAGGCTAGCACCGTGGTGTACCAAGGGGCGGATGATTTTGACTTTGGCCAGCTGGATTTTAGGGGGGCATGAGTGTCCACTACTTTCATAGCAGAGTTGCCGAATAATTACAGGAGGCCCGAGGCATTCCACGTAGTGGGGGAAGTCTGAAAAGTTTGCTTCCAGTACATGGACTGGAAAGTTTTGAATGATCAGCGTTGAGTGAGGGGGCGTTTAGTGTGACCTTTGTGTGCTGTAGTCTAGTGGGGGACGATGGTCCGACCAGTCAAGTGGGATAGGGTGTGCACAGGTGATGCAGGCGGATGAGGTGAAGACCAAGTCTAGGGTCTTACTTTCGTGTGCATGGGGGGGGAGAGCACAATTTGCTTAAGGTCCGTGGAAGCAGTCAGTGTGAAAAGCGTGCTTTATGTGTGGTTGTCAGCCTGTGACACATGGATGTTACAATCGCCAAGAAAGACATTACTAGAATTTGCTAATTGGCAGAGGAGAGTAAGTTGGAAGTCTGCAATGAAAGTCACTCCTGTGAGGTGGTCTGTAGATGAGGTGTAAGGTGTAGGATTCCTTTCGCAATAGAGGGAATTGGCATGCAGGCGATTCAAATGAACTTGTTCTGGGAGAGGGGATGCAGCATGGCCAATTGCTCCTGTAGAGGATTGCCACTGCGCCTCCTGCCCTTGCGGTCCAGTCGGCATGTTGTATGCAGTAGCCTTGGGGTAGGAGAATGCTGAAAACATGTCAGGAGGATGGGGTATACCATGTTTCAGTGATGAACAGGGCATAAGGGTTGTTGTACAAGATGGCATCAGCGATCTCTGAAGCGTAAGCAACTGAGCGAGTATTGATCAACAGGAGAGGGTGTGTGCATGTGATCCGTAGGTGTTGGATGGGGGCAAGAGCAAAATATTGATGAGGTTCCCTAGGGCAGCTTGCTGGGGCTGCCCAGGGAACTTGGCCATTAAAACCCTAGTGAGAGTGGGGATTGGCTGTGGGGGGTGGAGACCCATTGATTTTGGCGAGTAGCAGTAGTAGCGATTAGTTTGTAGGTAAAATTCAGTTTAGCATCAGGGACAAACAGGTAAGGTCCTGGACTTCGCCCGTCCTTTGCAGAGGACACCTAAGGAGGATGGATTAAATAGGTGGTGGGCAGAGCTGGTCACCTGACCAGCAGCCTACTTAAAGTGGTCTGCCTAGAGTCCTTAAGTAGAGGCTTAGAAGGCACGAAAAACTAGAGGTGGCCACAGGTAGAGAGGTGGCGGAGAGAAAGGGACCAAGTTGGAGCTGGGAGGGGCGGTCCAAGAGGAAGGAGGTCAGTCACTCCAGGGCCTGATCCGTGATGCACAGGTTCTCACATAGTCGATTAATTAGGATGGCGTGGTTGACTGTCGAAAGCAGTGGAAAGATCAAGGAGGATGAGGACAGAAGGAATGCTGGACTGAAGATTCAAGAGCAGATCTTACCATGAGAGCAGTTTCCAGGTCTCTGGCAGCTCTGAAGCCAGACTGATGGTGATGGACAACCAACAGATTCAGTGTGGAGCGTAAGCTGGGAGATGGCCAGCTTTTCTAAGAGTTTGCCCAGGAAATGGGTGGAGATTGTGTGATAGTTTGCCAGGCAGGTAGGATCGGCAGACGGCTTCCAGGAGCAGGTGCACAAGGGAGTGCTTAGGGGCAGAGGGGAAGTTCCAGTGGTGAAAGTGTGACTACAGAAATCGGCGAAGGATGGAGAGAGAGAATGTCAATATAGTCCTGGATGTTCCTGGAGGAGCAAGGGTGCACCGTTTTGGACACTTTCATAGATCTGATTGGTCTAGAAACCTGGTCAGGTTTTGTCAGAGTGTAAGAAGAAAGGAGGAGAGGGAGATATGGCCAAATGGGGCACAAGAGAGGAAGAGGAGATAGAGGACAGGATCTCCTGAGTTTTAGCAGAAAAGAGAGAGGCCAGAGCCATACAGAGGGCCTGGGAGGCAACATGAGAGGTAGAGACTGCAACAGGATTGGTCAGTTCCTTGCAGATTTTAAAGAGTTTGGCCGTGTTGCTGGAGGCCGCAGGTTTCATTGTGTGAGCTCTTGGACAGGAATACCGTTTTGCCTTGAAGACGCAAGGCAGATCATGTTTTTGATGCACAGCTTAAACTTATAATAAGCACCTAAGTGACTAAGCATTATTAACGTAATGACACTGCAGTAGTGATCTCAAAGCAGAATTCAATGATTAAATGCAACCTAATTACCACAGTTACATTGATTTTTCCAATTTATATTTAGTCAACTCAAGCTGATTAGGTCTGGACCAAGAAGGAATGGAATCATTTTTTAACCTTACCTCCGGTTCTTCATTTACCATCTGCAGCATCCAACTTTCCAGTGCCTGGGAGTCCCTGGATCCTTGGTACTTCACAGCGTCCTGACCTGGTTTGAAGAACTTCAGTCTAAAACAAGGGAATATCAGGAAACTGTTTAGTAATTAGCATTTTAAGGTCTGCTGATACACTAGTTAAGGGGACACATGTTCCAGTGTACGGCAGTAGTGAGTGAAGTTAATATCATTTGGTTCATAGATCATCATCATGGTTTATATCCCAACCACCACAGGAGAGGACAGGCAGCGCCAAAAAGTAGGTCACCAAACTAGAAATGGCAAAGGAAAAAGCACTGATGGATGAGGCGGTTAGCATGATTTCATTTCCTGAGCATTCCAGTTGTAAAATGGAAAGCAGAAGCTTTAAATAATTGCTGAAATTAGATGTGCCTATACAAAGCTGGTGGAAAGGCAGTTGCCTCTAAAATACGGAGCAAAAAAAACCAAACAAAAAAAAAAAACAATAAAAAAAAAAAAAGTTAGTGCCATCAAATTCACAAACTTATGCAGAGCAATATATGCTGGGCGGGACCGAAAACCAAGAGCAATGGCTCTACCTAGAATTCCTGAGAAGGGTGCACAATGCCCTTTTAAAAGGCAGGTCAAGTTGTGTACGTTTGGTGGATTTGCCATACAAAAGGTGTGTTGAGTAGTTTCCTTCAAACATAAACATTGCAATGCCCTTTCAAAATATTATGTCACAAAGAAACTTCACAGATTTTGAACTGTGCAGTGGTGCAAGTGTTTATTTGGGGTAGCATCTCCAATGGTTTTCTTTAACTGTGTAGAACTCGAAAACCAGAGTGTGAAGAGGGGGTTGAACAGTACTGACCAGGGTTCCCTGGGATTGTTGATTCTGTAATTTGCTTGTGAAGAGATCAAATTTTGGGTTCCGTCAAGTTTTTCATGAGTGGCTTTTGAGGGCGGGGGTCTCTAGAGTACACAGATTCAGGTAATTATTTTGTTTTAACTTTATACAGCTCTGACCCTACCCAGATAGTCTCAGAGTGCTTAAAGTCATGAGAGGAGGCACGGCCAAGATGGCAGAGGGGCGAGACACACGCCTTCAACCAAGCTGTCTGTTTCCCTCTCTCCTTCCCTCTGTTCTCCCCCCCCCCCGAGGGGAGATTGCAGAGGCGAGCTATATTGTGAGAGAGATAACTCTGGGGAGCTATAGCCAAACCAGTTCAAGGTAGCAGTGACGAGGGTCTAGGTTAAGTCTCAAGAGGTGGTGAGCTTGTAAAGGGTCCACAATGGGTACACACAATGGGTATCACACACTTCGTATGTATAAAAAATACAGTTATTTATGTATGGCCAAATATCACTATGAGCAATGACTACAAACAGGTAGCAATATCACACAACACTAATAACAGATCACATATATACAGTCACTGGTTGAGGGCATTACACAAATCAAATCCCTGTAAAAGAAAGCGCAGATTTGATTATGCACCAAAGGTCCACAGAGAGTTAACCCTAAAAGCCCTTCCCCTAAGTTGGCTGGGGCCTTATGCCCAAAAGCGCAGGAAAGGACCAACACATTTTGTGAAGCTGGAAAAAAAATTAAGGTAGGGTCTCTGGGGTCCAGTGGACAGTTCCAAGGGTTAGAGGACAATGTATTCTAATAGAAGTGTCCACAACTTTTGGAATGCTTGTGCCAGCAATCTATGGTAAAACCAAAAAAGTTAGGAAAACGAGAGTTTAGGGTAGGTAAGAACCACTAACTTACCGCCCCGGCCCCTCCGTACTCCGATTCTTACCCAGACTTGGCAGGTCAATGGAGGAGGGTTTGAGGTTGCTTTTACGGGCCAGTCGCAGTCCTCGATTCGCAGGGGTTGCAGGTTCGAGCGGATCTCCGGTTGGTGTCTTTCACTGGTGCAAAGACTCAGGTGAATAATGCAGCAAAACTCGATGCAGGACCACCCCTCTGAACTGGACTCGGGAAAAGCTGTCGAACGGTAGTCAGCACGGCCAAACAAAGGGCCTCACTTGTCGCCGTCGGACTTTCCCTTGTATTTCGGGTCCCCTTGAAGCTAGGATTTCACGGAGATAAGTATTGTAGGACAAACTGATGATCCCCCAAGTTCCAGGCCATAACTCGGAGCAGCAACATCTGCAGCCCGGTAGCCCAAACTCAGAGCTGGACAGCCACAGGACAGCCCTGGGACACTTCCGAAGGCTTCTTCGCAGGGTACCGAGCAGACGTCGGGAATGGATGATCCCTCCACTCCAAGGGTCGCAACTCCCACGCAGGACTGCTGAAGATCACGAGCAAGGCAGGGCTCCACCAGGGCAGCAGCAGAAGTTGGTCACCAGGCCTTCAGTCTGGTCTCTTCACAGGTCTCACAGCTGGACAGGAGTCTTGGCTCCTTCAGGTTACTCCAAGATCTCTGAAGAATGGGTGCAGGGGTCCTCTCCTTATCCGAAAAGTCAGGTAAGAGCCTGGCCACACACGTAGCCCAGCCGTAGCCCAGCCGTAGCCCAGCCGTAGCCCAGCCGTAGCCCAGCCGTAGCCCAGCCGTAGCCCAGCCGTAGCCCAGCCAGGACCACTGGCGGGAACACGCATGCATAGCACTCAGACACACAAACCAGTTTGTGGATTGGGACCAGACAGTCCCAGCCCACATCGGGTCAGCAAACACCTCGAATTCCAGTAGCCCAAAGCCTTGGCTTTCCTGGGCACTGTAAGTCCATATAAGGATTTTCCTGGCCTCATAAGCCAGGAAGAAGGCTATATGGCCAAACGATATGCCAAAAAATAAATACATTAAAAAAAAATAAAACAGCACAAACATGGCATGGCCATGTTGCGACACTAGCCACAATTAAACACAGTAAGGCTAAAACGAAAAGCACCCAAAATTGAAAAAAAAAAAAGTCACTGCTGCCACCAGCTTGTCCATTTAGCACACCTAGAGTTAGTACATGGCATGGCAAAAAAAAAAAGTGTACCCCATTCTAGGATGCTTTGTACAATCACAAGTGATAACAAGTTACTAAAAGTAGTCAAAGTCACAGGAATAAGGAAAACAAATGTTGCCCAGTACTGACAGCCTGAAGGACATGTCAGTTTCCCCATAACAGATGAGCAAAAGACAGGGTAGTGAAGCTTATGGTTTCACTGCACTGTAAAAAGTACAGGTCAGGATCAAGTTTAAAGGGTCCATTAAAATGGAAGGAAAGGTAGAGTAAAGAAATCTTTCCTAACAACTGTGGATACTGCCTGCACCCCTGGTGCACATGCCAAGCTGACTCACTTATCAATGGTCCGCAGAGGGTGCTTGCCTACTAGTGCCAACAAGTCTCGATCCTACTGCTGTTCGAGTGCTCCTTGTGGGGGCACTCGGGGTGGGGGGGCAACCAGTGAGTGAGCTGCGCTCAAACTGTACGCTGTAAAGACTGGAGGAGGGGGGGGGTATCTGTACTCCTGCCCTCTATATGGCAGAGTAGAAGCACAGAGCACCTCAGCCAAGGTGCTCTATTGTGGTAGCAATATACGAGCAACCAAGGCTTAAGCTCTCAGGAGGTCTTGCAGGCTGGTTCATAAGTACAGTGTAATCCCCGACAAAGGCATGTCCACACACTACGTTATGTGCTAACGGTTTTTTTTATATAAAAATAAGGTTCAAAAAATACACATCAATTAATAACACACTTTGTACTCTGGTAATTTTAATTTAGTAAATAAATACAATGTCTAAGTGGTACCACACTTCCGACAGTTATAATTGCATACAAATCATAGCAGTGTATCAGCCTTGATCATAGGAAGGAAAACAAGCTGGAAAAAACAATGGCAGAATCCTTTCTCCAGCTACCTAG
Organism: Ambystoma mexicanum; assembly: GCF_040938575.1. Lineage (NCBI taxonomy): Eukaryota > Metazoa > Chordata > Amphibia > Caudata > Ambystomatidae > Ambystoma > Ambystoma mexicanum. Next base: position 1,017,441,083 of record NC_090930.1, on the reverse strand, counting down.
ATGCAGTTCTGAGTGAAGATTTCCCCATCCGGTCCCAGCTCCAGTTTTGGATAAGAGGAGAACTCCTGCAGCCATTCTTCAGATCTAAGTTAGAGCAAAGAATCCCTCGAAGAAGAGCAACCTATTGACAACTTCAGCAGTGGAAGAGATCTTCTGCAGTGATTGGCCCGGTGAAACCCTGCGCCTCTGCATGAACTCAGAAGAACCTCATCGGTGCATTGACCCGTGGGATCAACTAGTCTTGACATCTTCTCAAGGTTGCATGCCCCAAGAGAAGTGTCCCTGGACTGCCAAGTCATTGCTGTTCCGCGTTCAAGCCCAGAACTTAGTCGCAAGCTTCTGCCAGATCACTAGCATCAAGAAACTGTCCTGGAGCAGTTTTTGGACCGCGACTGCAAGGACACCAGTCATCGGCTGCAAGCGGTGGGCATTACTGGAACTCTCCTTCCTCCATCCCGTGAAGAGTAGTGCATAGCAAAAGTCTTCATTTCATCAACTGGGATTGCATTTTGCAGTTGCACCAAACTGGATGAAGCACTCGAACCTACAATCCCCAGCACATCTCACACCGAACAAAGGACGGAAGACCGCAGTCACAGCGCCCCCAGACAATCCATCGGGAGGGACCCCTGGGAAAATCTGACTTGGGAGAGGGTTGGGGAGGGTGGGGGGTGGGGCGCGTAAGTAAGCAAACGTGGGCCTGTCCCTCTTGTCCTCCATATGAGAGCAACGGGTGCAAAGCCCTTTGTCGTCCCATCTCCCGAAAACTTAACTTTGTTCGTTGAACATGGGTCAAGTACCCTGCCACTACATTAGCCTTGGGTCTGGAAGATGGCAGTCTTCTAACAAATGATTTAACTTTTAATAGTTTTGAACTGTTTAAAATCATCATGCATCCTTGTAGAGAATACCTTCCCTGGGGAAACCTTGCATTGGAACCGTTACTTTAGGGCCATAGGCCCTATGCATCTTAGGGTTGGACTTCATAAGTAAAATGAATTGTACGCGTGACTGGTTCCAATCATCTTAGCTACATTGAAGTTCTTACCCATTTCACCTGGTTAGTCATTGAGTGATGTATGTAGATGAACCTATTGTTGAATGTATATATTTATGTTCTATGGTTTTGTGTGATATTACTACCTTCTAGTCTCATTTCTTGGTGCATTCTTAAATATCTGAATGTCCAAGCAGAATTGTGTTGTGTGTGGACTCATTTGGGCCCCTGACCACGCTCCTACTCTCCTGAGACCAAGCCTCGACTGCGGCTCATTCTCCATTGATTGGGTTTTGGCTAAACCAAGTCTCCCTGTTCACTTTGGGTGGCTTCCTAAAATTTGCCCATCAGGCCATCACACAAGCATCTCCGATATGACCGGGAGAGAAGACGCCAACTCATAAGAAAAGATGCAAGCAAGCTGTGCAGTTCAAAACCAACATGCAACTGCAGGCTGCACACAGCAGTAGGAAAACATGTGAAATGCTTTGTAGTCTCTCAAATAGAAACTATAACTGAAGGTCCGAGATGAACATTTCAAGTACCAGAAAATAACCTGCAGCTGTTGATAAAATGGCAACTGCTTAATAGAACAGGAGTTCAAGAGAATTTGCGTATTATGCTGCAGTGTTGTTGGGGAAAAGGTAAAAATCAGGGGGGGTGGTGGTGGTGGTGGTGGAACAGGAAAACGTACATTTTAAAAGCTGAAAGTGTGAATGGGGCCACTTTAAAAAGGAAGCCAAAACTGAACTATTCTGCTCATGCCACCTACCCCAAAATGAGATTTGAAAATACATACCATGCTTTCTCACAGAGATGAACAGGTGAGTGGGACTGTAAATCCTAAAAGGATGTATGGGTTGCATCCATTTGTCGGAGGGGTTTGGGGATTTGCAGCTCTGTGGTGCCTAATCTGATCTTCCACCTCCTAGAACCGTGTCAAGGTACAAAAGTAAATACCTGGAAAAACTAAGGTTAATCCAACTAGGTCAGAGGGGCAGCAACAAAATAAAGCCTGAAGAACCAAACTTCAAAGACCTCATCACTGCCAGACCTCTAGGTCGTAAAGATCAGCCCCGAACTTGCCGCAAAGAACTGGAGACACCAGATGTTCTGTGGATGAAAGACCCAACTGCGTCTCGGGAGGATGGCTCGGGGCCAACGTGCTTGCCTTGAAGCAATGACGACAGAGCAACACAGGTTCGAACCCCGGGTCCGCGCTTAGAAACTTCTGGGTATTGAGCACGTTAGAAATAACCGATTATATCATCAATGCCATTTAATATTTGGCATTATAATTTGTTTTCTTGAACAGTGGGATTCACCATTTAACCCATAATTCTTGAACAGACCCTTATAGAAACGCAATTCTTTTTTGCGAAATGTTCAGGTTGAGATGTGATCTATTGAAGGCTACCAAAATTATCTTTGCTAATGTCAGTTTTAATTAGGCAAATTTGTAATTTTTTGCAAAGAATTGATGCTTGCTAGTGAATTAAATGTCATAGCGTCGCCAGGGATGAGCCCGTCTCTTTGAGAAAGTAACATTATTGGAGTATAAATGTGGATGCGAGTTAAATTGAACAATCTATAACTCAGAAATTATTTGTGCTATTAGGATGAGAATTACATTAATTGATTTCGTGCCAGAGAGGAATCTGGTGAGCAAATTAGTAAATGTTAATGTGTGGATTTCATTATATAAGAATGTGGCAGTATGTAATGCAGGAAATTCCAGAGATGACATCACATTAAATGGGAGGGGAACTGGGTGTAGAAGTTACTCCCACCAGACTGCCCTCTTCCTTAATATATCCAAGGGCTGCGGAGAGGTAAGTCTCTTGTGATCTCACTTTTGGAGCACAGTCCAATTAGATTGGGGAAGAATACATACCTGAACAACGGATTCAACACACTCAGACTGACATACTCAATCACAGATGGAGATAAAGAAGACAAGAAATAGATTGTTCTCCTTTTGGACCCATTGATGGATTATTAGCAAAGACTGAAAGTGGGGCCCAACGAGTAAAAGCCCAAGGCCTTATTCAGTGGAAGGAATAGAAAACAGACTGGAGGAGAGCGGATGCCATCTTGAGGAACAATACTCACCTGTTTCTATAGGGGGGGATTGGAAAGGGGGAGAATTGAACCAGTCCTTAAGAGGGTGCCCACCCATCTGTGATTAAGCCAAAGGAAATTCATATGGGAGTATGTTCTAAAGGGGAAACAATCCGAGGTGCGGGATTCTAGCAAGGAAATTAGATTACATTTTGGCCCTGTTATTTGTAAGTCCTGAGTGGCTGGACGAAAGAAACCGACTGTATATCCTGTGAACTAAATATTTCATAAGCGTGTGTGTTTCTGGAATTATAGATCAATGAAATAGCATCTCTGGCCTGTATGTGGGGAAATCGGGCAACTCCTTTTCTGCACAATGTACAAGCACAGAAGAGCATAGGACATCTCACTGTGTGCATACCTAGACAAAGTAATTGAAGTCACTTCCGAGGTACGCCATAGAGTAGAATACTGTTAAATATAAGCTGTTCCAGACAAAGAGTGAGTGGTTGATTATTCCCCTTTCGGTTTAACGTTTCCCAGTGAAAGTGAGAAAGGTGCGCATTTACATCACTGAAGGGGATTTAGCCTACATATGTTGAACCTACCTTTTTCCTTTCCAGAAGCCAAATACATACATGACGAACCAGTCGTTCTTGCATTTTTTTAAATGCTGTTGAAATTCTGACTTGTATATTGAGTAAGGGAGGGCGGGGTGGTGTACATTTTGAATTAAGGGGAAGAAGCAAGAATTGGATAGGCAGGGATACATTAACTACTTTGTTTTTTTTCACCAATTAAAGGTTCCTCCTGGATTCTCATGTATTCAAACCATGGTGCAGGTGCGCTCAGGGTGCATTAAATGTAGAGATAACTATGGTGAGGCGCAGCTTACAAAATGTCTATTGGTATAAGCATTGAAAACTGAAGTGACTAGAGTGTTGATTATTTTTTATCATTGCAATTGGACTTCACAGAATGGCTATGTATTTTTCTTGATATTGATCCAATTATTTCCATTTGGTTAATAAATATCCATTCTGTGCAAGCCTGTGTGTTGCGTGTCCAGAAAGGGGAGGGAAGCTACAAGAAATCAATGTTATTAAATTGGGGGGTCCCAGATTCATAAAAAGAACTTGATTAAATAAAGGAAAAAATTGTGCGTGCCTGGCTGGGGTGGAAAGCTAGATGTTGCTTGGTTAAAACATCCTACACCTTCCCCCACACACAAGGCATACCGTTAAACCTCTACACATCCTCACTCAGACAACTGATCACTTCAGAGTTGTCCTACCATCCCTTTCTAGACAAGAACCAATCTTCTGCCGCCCAAATTTTACCCTGGATCCTGCTGCTCGTATATTCAGAAGTCTCTCCACAATCCCAAGAAATCTACCCTCCTGCACCCAAGGCACCATACCCTTCTTCACCCATCACATTTCTAGCAGACTTACTCCCCTCCTTCCCTAAGGCATGCAATCCCCCCCCACCCCCCCCAACAGTGAACTTCACTACTACCCCTCATGTGAACTGGATTAACCTACTTAATATCAGGAAAACTTGCCCCTCACTTGCAGCACTACCAAAACCCTCAGACTAAACTTGGTACTCACCACCTGGATTACTGTACCAGGCTGCTCCTCTTGCCACCCCAACCCCCCCATTGTTTCTGCCCACTTCAGAACGTATTCAACTGTACCACCCAAACAACCCAGCCCCACTGCACATTAGCGTGCCCACTTCCCAGCTCTGTGCAGGGTGGCTTTTCAAAATGGGGCAGGCGGGGGTGGGACTAGGGCACATTCTCTTTAAATTCCTACTGCTCGTTTTCAAATGCCCTGCTTAGAGAACACCATCACCTGCTACACTTCCATGACCTAACCACTCCACGCTTCAAGTCCCTCCTTGGCATGAAGGTCCTGCCCCACCATTTTCCCCTTCCTGTCCACGATAAAAACACTACTACTACTATCCTTTTAAGTCTGCACTTATGCTCCATCTTCTCACCAAAGTAGGAACCTCCTCTTCTTACACTCACATTTCTCCACCTTACTGAGGATTCACCTCATCCCATCCCATTGTTCATACTACCTTGTATATCGTCAGTGTGTTCCCAAACAACCAATGTGTCAGTCCCTCACCAACTCTCTCCCTTCTAATGTACTGCACCGGACTCAGAATTGCCCTAACAGTTTGTTTTCTCGCAAGTGTTTCTGGGTCAAACACCATCAACCTTCAATAAAATTAAATACAAATACGAGATGCAACTACATTCATCCCTAAAGGCTCTGTACGGAAGGATTCACAGGTAAAGAGACCAAAGCCTTTTAATCTCAATTATAAACCTATACATTCCTGTAGTGTACAATTCCATTCTTACTAGATGATGCAGTGTTAATTACTCGAACACAAAAAAGCAGTTCATATTAAATCAATGCCTTCAGCCCTCTCCCGATGCTTGCTAGTCACATGAAATTATTTTTGGGTCCAACAAATGCTGAACATGCATGATCCAAACACTGTAAACCAGCTACTATATCAATCAGAGGGCATTCCCATAATTTAAGGACTTAAGGTGAAAGAAAGGTTTGAAAGAGGTCTAACAAATGGACAAACCCCACACTTCAGACACGAGAAAGGCAGTAAACAACGTGCTATAAGCTTTACATTTGGCATCTATGAGGAAACTTGAGCCAAAACCATTGAGAGCCAAAAACATTGACAATTGTAAAATGATCCACGACAGCTTTTCAAGTCAAGGGACAAAAGATTACCTTCTCCTCAAACCTTTTCAGGAACCAGAAAGACAAGGATAGAAACTACATTTTGCTGGCACACATTTTCCAGTTTTGCTCTACGTTGAACATACAATAAACTAGATTGTCGTTACAAAGGCCACTTTTTACCTTCTGAGGTAGCTCCCTGTAGTTTATGCTGATATTTCTGGGTTTTCCTCCCAACAGGCTTACTGCAAAGCAGGGAGTGGCTGGCTCTGAGTCCAGAACTCCTAAGGCAGGAGTACCCCGAAAATACATCAGTGTATCCGAACACTCCTTTTGACTGTTCATTTCTCCCATGGGGATTATTGGATAACTTCTGCTTGAAGGCCTTGTCTCAACGAAACCCAGACAGTCTTCATCATCAGATCCAAAAGGGGCGGTCCCTTTCAGTGCCAGAACCCAAACCTATCCACACCTTTTGGACTCATTCTTCATCCCAGGACACAAGGCAATTGCCCTGGCCGCACCTCTCCAATTTGGGAAGCTGCAGGGGCCTGTGCTGCCCTTTGTCCTGCGACTGCACCACCAAACTCCACAGTCCTTTCTCCGTGGCCCTCTCATCTGCATCGCTGAATACCACCAGCTGCAGCATCTTTAGTCTTTCAGTTACTCTAGCTTGGACCCTTGATTAACAAACCACCAAATCTCAAACAGTCCTTGCCAAGGGTCGTGGCTTCCTCCTTGCATTGGTTTTCCCTAACTGGAACCTGCAGTGCTCTCCAAACATGCACTCTAACTGCCTGCTTTTAAGCCCAAAGTATTGCTCTCCCCATTTCTGGCGCTACTAGAGGGTCCTTTGTTCGCTGAAATCTTCTCTGGGTCCCCTTTGTCAGCTTAAGCCTTCTGTGCCTTAAACTCCACTGGAGCTCCAGAAACTTCTCCTACGGACCTTTTCACAGACTAACTTTTGCGCAGAAGTGTGTCCTAATTTGCACAACTGATATCCAGTGATCCATCTTAAAACTCTGTCTGGCCTAGTTAGGAAAAGTATTATACTCACTTGTGATTGCATTTGCCCCTTGAAAGCCCGTTTTACTTAGCGGTTACATTTATCTTGTGAAGTGTATTCACCCATTAATGTAGTATTTTGTTCTCTTCCCACATTGTCCACAAAAGCTTGGTTGACTGGAAACATTCCATTAAGCAGCACTTACATTGCCGGTTATATAGCTGGATTAAAAAACAAACATGCCAGGAAACTTGGATATCTGGCTCTGGCAGTCAAAATTCAGTTATCCAGAATGTCGGTTTATCCAGTACCATTGGGTTTCCAATGGTGCCAATTGAATCAAGCTTTTACTGTACAAAGATATTTTTATAAAAAATATAGTGTGTGGGTATTCCCGCATTTGGTATTTGTGAAAAGTGTTCACTGTCCCAGTAAACACCCCACTCAAACTCCTGAGAGTTGAGAGACTGCACCACAGATGCAAACGTAGCCTGGGGGGTCCTGACAAGGTTGTGTTGACTACCGTGCACTGATACCACCCAGGGGCAGTCGTGACATCAAACCTGCATTTATGGATTGTTATAAGGATGCATCCACGTCCCAATCGCCCTCATCTGCTGGAGAAGGATATAGAAATCCCCATTGTTGGTGTGGAATAGATACGCCTCTTACATTCAAAAGACTATTTTCCTATATATACACATTATTTAAGGAACGGGATTAGAAAAGCTTCAAAAAGTGATTTACAGTAAAAAGAAATGCTAACAACACTCCCAAGTGCTTAAGTACATATAGTTACCAATACATCTGCACAAAGGTTTAATTACAAAAACTTTAAATAACATACAAGAACATTTTGACAACATTTTGACAATTGCTGTGTGTATGGTCCGAATTGTCAAACTACTCAACTAAAACGTGTTATAAATTGGAGACAATTATGCTGACTCAACTTTTTGTGGAGTAGAGGAACGACTGGAGCGAAAAAGAAAGTTGAGCCAGTGGCCAACTGTTGATTGTCATCTTGCCTTTGTCTGATATTATGCGCATCACCCGAGTCCTGTCCACGTCTTCGAAAAGCAGACTTTGTTAGTATAGAGACCCTGATCAAAACCTGCTTTAACATTTCCCCAAGTGCTATGGGTGCCAAGATGCTAATAGACTGTCAGTGATAATCAAGAAGCAAAGCTGGTGCGTTTGATGTGGACATCGCTATCGTAGCATAAACCTTGAGGTGAGGAGGCCCGAAAACACGGCAGCATCCTGCCCAGATAGTATTCACAACCATATACCTACAGATAGAGCCACATACCTGTCCGGACCCACGTTTGAGCTATCATGCTGCAACATTTGGTGCTGTGGGCTTAGAAAATCCAAGATGGCCAAAAAGCCCACATGTGCGCCAAACTCCAGGAGAACCACGCAGTTTGTGCACACTAAAATGGTTGCCTAACTTGCCACCCACCAGTGCGAGCAGGATGGGCCGGGGTGCCATGAGTGAAATGTGTGCCAAAGGAAAAACCGCACTTTAAAATCACCTTTTGTTTCTCTGAATTCCAGCTCAAAATGCCTATTTTCAAACATTGCAACACATCCAAAAATCTCACTGAACACCAGCGGACATCTGGCAGAATGAAGTATGTGTGCATACTAAATCTGGGAAGATGAAGAGCCCAAAACAATGTTCATAACAAAACTAGCTGAGCTATGCATGTCAGCAGCCTAACTGAAACTGGATTAAAACCACCAAAATCGAAATGTTTAAATTAACTCAGTGACCTACTTTTGAGTGTCACATAGTTGGCAACTGTTAAAATGTCATAGTTTTGAACTTAGAATCAGCATTCTAGCTGCATGTGTAAACATCGTTAGTTTTATTTGAATGCAGAAAACTGGGTAACTAAAAGTGACATTAGCTGGGGCCTGGCTTAAGGAACTGGATTCTGCCTGACAACTTCCCCCAATTGGAGTGAAACTGGATCCACAGCAGTTCTCAAGCCTGGCTGCATTCTGAGGGGAGGTTACCCCTCTCTGATTGAATTACCAAGGGACTGCTAGAGACTAAACAAAGGACCCAGGCTAGGGTTTATTGGGGGGAGGTCATAAATGGCTTCCTCTTGAACAATGGGCCTTCCAGGACCCAGGCAGATGGTTTATTGGGGGAATCGTAAAATAGCTTCCTCTTGGCAGAAGCTGGGAGGGGCAGGGTCTCTGAGCTTGGCAGAAACTGGATAAACTGGTTTCTCCACCATGTGACCTGGGAAGACACACCCCTGTTGGCCAGAATATGATTTTAAGAAAGATGTCTAACTCATGGTGCGGACTTGTCAAAATTATTTAAATGATACCATAATTCTTGTGATTTTTCTGTGCACGTATTAAGACGCGTTGGGAGTTTGTGTGATGTTCTGGGGCAAAACCCTGCTATTTATTGACACCACATACTCTGTGTTTAAGCTAGAGATATGGGAATTTACTGGAGTATTTATGGACAGGCCGTGTATATGTGTATAATTTTTAATGAAAAACCAATATTGCAAAACCAGTTAAAAAGCACAAAAAGTTGCCATTTCTGAATGCAAGCCTCCAGGAAGAGCAGAGTTTGAACAGAGTATACCTCATGTGATATGTGATGGGTGCATGTAATTTTAAACAAATGTGTACCTGTGCAAATATGTATTTGGGTCAAATATAGATTTGTGTGCAATTTGCCAGGGGAGTGTCCTTTCTGCAAGCCATTAAATGACATCAATCTGACACACAATCCTGTTCTCCAGTGAGAACGCAAAGAATTCTCCAACCTATCAGAACTCTGAAGGGGTTGGGCCTAGAAAGCTAGCCACTCCACCCACTTTCAAAACACATAAAAAGAGACTGCTGGGACAGGTAGAGGGATTCAATTCCATTTGCTGCGGAGCATGCTGACCGACGACTTCACATCCAGAGATCCTACACTTAGACTTCCAAGCTAAACAGAGACTACAGAACTTTGAACCAAGAAGGCCCACTGCAAGCAAAAGTATTTGTCAGCAGGCCCATTTGCAGACTATTCACAGCCGGACCCAGGTGTTGATTCTGGCCTGAAACCCTGTGCCAGAAAGATCCAGAAGCAGTGCTGTACCCAGAGAAAGCAGAGCAGTATCCAGAACCAGAGGCCAGAGATCCAGAGTGACCCAGACCGCTGTTATCAGAACCAGAGAGCTGATCCAGATCACTGTGAAGTGCCGAGACCAGAACCGGAGTCCAGTCCAAAACCTGACCAGATCCGTGGCGAGGCCTAATTCAAAAATATATTGCGAGTACCTAGCAGAACTGTGCAGAACCAATCTCTTAGTTAAAATAATCTAATCCAAACTATTTTAAACTAACCAGAACTGCCTCCTAGAAGTTGTCACTTGTTATTTTGCAAAGCTGTCACCTGTCATTTTCTAGCTGCAAGCTGTAACCTGTCGCTTTCAACTTTTAAAATTTCAAATCCGAAAAACCACCTTTATTTAAGCGTCCGTATCTCTGGAACCGTTTGGGCTAGGAACTTGGTTTAACTTCCCTCTGAAAGCTTAGAATCTCAGCTTTTCAACAAGCTTATAACCGACTTGCTAGTCCTTATACTTTTGCCATATTCGTGATTCACGCATTCGTGAATTTTGCCGCGATTTGGTTAAAAATCCAGCCACGTGTGAAAACAGCAGCTTCCTTGCTTTCCTTTGCCAAAAATTCGTTTAACCTGCTAGTTACTCCTAGATCCTTGCTAAAGTGAGCCTGAACTCATCCCAAGTATATTTCACTCACCCTGAACCTCCTAAAGGGAATTAAAACCATTTTCAGCATATTCCTCACTTCATTGCCAGCACATATAAAAGCATTTTGGGCCTGTGTTTCAAACTTCTGTAGTCTAAGCTTGCTGGGGTGAACTGAATTACATTTGATTGCATTCCTAAGAACTGTGTGCGCTCCTCTTCATTTCCTTACATTGCATAAGGGGGGGGGGGGGGGGAGTGGATTGCCAGAGAAAAGTGATTACATGGTTTTGTTGAAATCATATGGAGTATTTTCTGTATTGCATTTTCATTCAACATTGCATCCATCTGAAACTAGATAAAGCATTCTCTACCACCTTATTCTTCTGTTCCTATTCCCAAGCGTGCTACCTCATCCTTTATACTACTCCTGGGTAATCAAATCAGTTTATTAGTAGAACATTACCCATTGTTGTTAACTGCTCATGTTCTGAAGTGTGATATTAATTATTAATTTATTATAAAGTGTGATATATATATATTGTTTACATTCTCAAATAAACCGTTTAAACTTGCAAAACAGAACTACTTCTTGGCTCAGTGGGGTCAGGGGGGTTCCAAGAGAGGGGCGTTATATAGGGGTAGTCATCCAGAACTCATGAACTGGACATAAAGATATATCAATAAGGGTTTCCATTCAGTATCCCAGACTAGGCATTGACTTAGCTGTAGTGCTGGATTGAATCCTCTTACAATAGCGTCTGTAAAAATCTTGGAAAGCGCTTTTGACATGATCACCCTTCGATCCACCTTGGTGATCAATTCTGAAGACCAAAGTGTGAGGGAGTTACCCTAACAAGAGACTGGCAGTGATACAGCTCCCCTGGCGTGCTCTCGCCGATTACTGTGTGAAAACAACGCCTGTTGCTCCGGTATTTTCTATTATGTGGCTCTTTAGAGATGAGCAACAAGAGTTTTGTAAAAATTGCTAATGTAATTAAATACAAAGTAATAAAAAAAAAAAATAAGAAAAATAGTATTCACAACCACCAATTGCTGCATATGCAACCAGTCAAAGACGGGACCAATCTGTGGGGGACAGGTGAGGCCTCCCCCCAACTCCATGGCCTTCTACAAATGCCTGAGCCCTGGAACTAGGAGTAAGGCAGAAATAGCAGCATTCCAGAACGAGGTTATTGGAGGAGGAATAAGGAACAGGACTGCACCGCAGGCACCCTTTAGACGACTAACTTTCAATGTACAGGCTTTAGTTATAACTGCCTTTATGATCGGTCAAACCAGAAAGCCACGCCTCAAGCGCCATGGTTGAAAAAGAATAAAAAGAAATGGGGCGGGGATAACCACTTTTATTATGAGAAATTATAGGGGGAGGGCACAAAAATAAAGTGAAAAGGGCCCTGCAATGTGGACTTTGTTAGGATGATATGTACTATACGAGGAAGCGTTCCCGTTGTGCTTTTATTTTCAGAAACAAATGTAAAATGATTAAAAACACCATACACCTTGACTCCCACCATCATGTAGTAATTATTTTTTGTTGCCAAACAGGAACTACTCCACATTCAACTGCTTGAAACCAAATACTGTGCCAGTCATTTTTTGAACGGTTGTCTGAGGTTTTAGATTTCAAAATTAAGCTGCGAAAAAAATAAAAAACGTTTGCATCAAAAGCAGGAAGAGAACGAACATAAAAACAAATGCCCACATCATATTTTACTTACGTCGGGTACCCTCGGACGCCCTGTTCGGAGCACACTTCACTGTCCACAGTACAGTCCACTTTTGCTACATAAACCTGGGCCGCCTTCATGAGGTTGTATTTGTCTCCCATGTCGTTCCACGTTGCCTGAAGTCGCTGGCAATGTCCACACCTTTGGAAAAGCAAACTATGTATTCAGGTTTGCAAATGCAGACTTTAATCATGCAACATTTATGAATTTAAACCCGTTTAGTTGGCAAATATACGAACAAGATCCGATAAAAAGCTTTCATGTATTTACTTGGGAGCAAAGAGTATTTGCATGTTAATCTATTATTCAATATTAGTTCTGCAAACCATTCATACGATAGCGCACGATTGCCAGCAGTTTTCAACTGCAGGTTAAGCAATGTACAAGCTCAAAACCACCATCTTGCCGAATACGAATTACCAAATGTGTGGCCTAGTCGAGGCACAACTACGACGTCAAACACCGAAGCTCCACAGCACTGCAATATATCTTAAGTGAACCTCCCTACTGATCGCATCCATACAATCGAAAAGCAACCAAGTACTATGGGACCTAAGCGACCTCTAACGGGCCACAGTTTTTGGCAGCTCTCGCCACGAAGCGCTCATTGGTCAGTGGAGAAGATGCCATGCGCAACATCAAAATGGCAGCTGTATGAGCAACTTCCAGAAGATGAGAGCGCTCAAGCAATGGAGTTTGGAACCATGTGGTGACAGGAGACGATCCGGATAGCACATGCAGTTTTCCACTGCTTTAAAGCAGCTAGGTTGAGTGGGTATACCCTAGAGATCCATGGGATTCGCTGAGGGCCTCACGTCGTGTGGACGATCAGGCCCTGTGAGAGCGGAGGCAGCACGGCGACACAGAGGACCTAGTCAATTCCTCAAAGCCTGGCCACCCGCACTCCTTGGCACCAGAGATCTGACCTGCTCTCCCCAATCAGGCGTTGGGACACAACCCCTTCACGCAACATCCCCTGCCCACTTGGACAGGTAGATCTGAAACAACCTACTCCCTAGCGCAAAGTCCTCTCCCAGGGAGCAGTCACAAAACCTCCCCCTCACATCTGGCCAGTGAGCGATGAGATTCTTGCACTTACCATTTGATTGCATGGAGAAGTCACTAATTCAAAACCCCATTAAGGCAAATAGGCACCCAGCCTTAATAACTTGGTTGATCGATCCTTTAACTAAGCCAGAGGAAGAACCAAACATCTTAAATTGGCTCAATCACACCAATTTACAGCTTTTGAAGCATTCCTAGCCCTCTAGTGGTGCAGAGTGCTGGTTTCCAGGACCACCATCAAGCAAGACAGCCTATCTATTTCACTGACTGTTCCCTTACTCCATTTGTGCCATGCGCACACATCCACCAGACTCAACTAAACCTGTCAAACTGGCTTACAATGCCACTCAGGAACACATTATTGATCTTGCATCAATGATTTGTTGACGTGCCAACAATTAAACATGAACACCAATCAACAACCATCTAAGACCGTCACCCCCTCTCTCTATCCAGCACTAATGCTCCCAATCCGGAGGAAGAATCCAACCCAGCTACCAAAGGAGATTTTGCCAGTGGTTTATATTCTGTAAAACAGGATTTGGGCTCCTCTATACAGGAATTGAAATGTTACATCAGAGAACCTAATCAAAATGTTGTGTACAGAATCCTACGGAGTCCTTTCCCCAGGTGGCAAGGAAAGGCAGATGCTTCCTGAACCAGATCCTGGGGGGTGGCATTAGCCAGGAGGATCACCTGGGAGGAGAAGGGCCCCAGGTGATCAGGACAACTACATTGGACGAGACGCTGGATTCATTTTCCTCAAGGAAGGAAATATTGATACCGGAATATGCAATGGATTGCCATCATACAGCTTTTATTTTCCCAAGCAAACTATCTGAATTTGCGTGAAAACAATCATAACCAGTTATGTACTGGTAGTAAGAAAACTCCTTTTAAAGTCACTGATATGAACACAGATGAAAGCTCCTATGATTCCCAGTGGCATAAGGAAGAGTCTTTAAATATTATTAATTCACAGCCTAAAATCCCTCATTTATCTGTGAAGCAAAATCCTTAATTGAATCCTTACGATGCTCTTTTGTGGACTATAAAAAGGGAGAGAAATGACCTTGGTATTGATATTTCAATTAGGAAAGCTGATTTTGACATTGTGGAGAGGCACAAGAATGCAAGTTGCAGCCCATTATTGGTAATGACCCACACTTGAGGGAGACTGGGAGGCATAAAAAGGCCCCTCAGGTGCAGGCCGTAGAAAAGAACAGTAGCAAGAAGATGGGACAGTTGTGGCACCTCACCGGAGCAGCAGAAGAGGAGAGCAGAGAAGTTGAGGCCACTCAACCAAACTGGTACCGGTCCTGGGAGGGTGTCTGCTGTCTGAGACCTTGATTGCAGAGGTCAGGAAGCATGCAATTTGAAAGCGAAGAGAGCTCCTTTATGAACTGGCGCTGGCCACGGGAAGCTGAGAAGGAGAGGTTGCCAGGGGGCGAAGCAAACAGACATGCACGCAAGACCCGGTGTTCACTAGTTTATTGTGACACCAGAGCGCTCTGTAACCATCCGTTTGCCAAATTCAAGAGTGTTAAGTATAAAAGTAACAAGCAAAGTGACGTGCATAAAGAAAACATTTATGGGAGTACCAAATGGATATAAAGCAGGCCAATTATTTTTTTGTAAACCAAACCGACTCAACAAGAGCAGGTGGCAGAATAAGAACTTATCAGACAAGAAGGGTGTGACTATATGTGCGTCAGATTAACTGCCAGCAAGAAGAAAGGGCAACAACATGAGAAACCAATACAAACAACTATTGCCAAAGCCAAAAGAGAATTATATCAAGGCAAGGTATAAAGAACCAACATTGCCAAAGCCAAGAGAGGACAATTAAGAATGCAAGTGTTTGTAAAACATATTGCCTATAAGTAAAGGAAGTCATGAGAGGAACTGGTTTACACCCGCACTGCCAAAGTAGTGAGAGAGAATCGTTGTCAGCATTTGGATGATGCAGAAGCAGGGAAACAGTGACGGGGAGGGGGCTGTCCTTCTGACAGAAGGCATTCAGGTGGAGTGGAGCATAACCTGCATTACGTGTGGCAATCACAAGTGTGTAACAAGCAACACCAAACTGTTTCTTGCTCTCTCAGAAGACACTTAAAATTGATGTTGTGAAGCAAACAAAATTCCTAGATTGTTGCAAGATAACCTTTACCACAGAAGTACTTTTAGTTAGTAGTTTCATTCTGTCCTGGCAGGAGAGTACACAAGGGCAAATAACCTTGTAGTGTTAGGCATTGCAGGTGAGCGGATCTGGTTAAAGTAATTGAAGTACTATGGTGTGGTTCGATGTCTTGAAGAGGCAGAACCACTAAAATATTGCTGAAATTATCTAATTTTGTTAAACCAAGTGTTTTGTGAAATGTTGCAGAATTATGCCGACAGACATTTTAGTTGAGCCTGATGAATTATGGAAGTATTCTTGGTTTATATGAAGAAGCCATTTTTGAGCCCTTTGTCACAATTGGAAAGAGGAAAACCTTGAACATTTTTGAACTGTTGGTTGAATTCAAGTTGGAACCAAAAGAACAGATTTTGAACTTTGTTGTTACAAGACAAGATTTCCTCATCAACTGTTTTTGAATTGCCATATATAAGCTTGTCAAGTTATTCTATGTATAAGTGTGATGGACTGAAACCTTTCGAGTGTTTCCTTTAGTTTATTTTAGGCAAGGAAATCCTCAGGGTAGCACTAGTGAGGAGTTTATCCAACCTTATGAGTTAATATGGCATCTTTTGAACAATCTTCACAAAATTGTCCGCCTCACATTTCTGACCCCTCACAGTTGTTGATGAAGAGCCACAATTAGGTGAAATGGAGACAACATTCTGTCATCACGCCGCTAACCAAACCACTCTTGGAAGAGGTTATCGAAATAAGCAGCCTGGTCGATGAAAAACTAGAAGATAACGAAAACAGATCAACATCAATCTTCTAGGGGATCCACAGGGAAAAGGCTAATTCAGATGTACAAAATTAATTCAAGGGCATTTTACTTCCATTGTTGAGAATCATCTGGTATGGGTGCGACCAGCCATACAGATAAGGTGTGTATCGGCCACTTTTACGCACCAAAAATTGACAAATACTCCCAAAAAATAAAACGGGGAGTAAAAATACTCCCAACAAAAAATAGGAAAAAGACATGTAGAATCGTGCGCTCCTGCTTTCACCATACAGCTCCATGGATATGTTTGCACCAGTAGTGCACATAGTACCACAGGAGAAACTACTATTTCAAACAGCCTAATTGGAAGACGTAAACATGTATCTTTTAATGTGTATGAATAACAAAGGGCAAAAAAATACATATTACAAAAAATATTCAGTTTTTTAGTTAAAACATTTGTACTTGCTTATAAAATACTCGCATTGGGAACTGGACTTACATTTTTACTCCCTAAAAAATCATTTTACTCCCAACTTTAAAAAAATGGGGAGTAAAATACTCCCACTTCCAAATCTTATCTGGAGCACTGGGTGCGACTTTAGAACGCGTGCATAGGGTTTTCACAAAGTTCCAACACGAAGAGTTACTCCCCGTTGGGTTTACATGGCTAAGAAGGCTAGACTACAGAACACCGTTTCCTTTAGAGGAGCCAAGATCAAACGTTTTCAAGACCTTGCTTCAAGTACCATTCCAAGACGGCAATTTACAAAGCCCCTCCAGTCTACTGAAAACATCTCCAATCGATGGGGATATCCCTTTAAGGTTATTTTCTTCATATGAAGGTACGCAACATCAATTCCACCCCCCACCCCCTTGAGCATCAGTCGGCACACAAACCTCTGAGCAAGGTGCTAATACCTCAACAATCCAATACACCCTCCTCTAAAGCGGGATGGTTTCATCCATCACATCAGAATGGGTCACAATCTTAGAAGACCTTGGATGGGTGAGCAAAGCACAGACTCACCATACGAAACCAATTTGAGTTACAATGTTCTCCTATTGTCGATTTACACCATTTGGGCTTAGCTTAAAGCAATACGACTACTTATCAGCAGGTTTCCTCCTTCCTTTATTGTTGTCGATAATGAGGCTGCTGCATCAGAAATTCACGTCCCTCATTAGGTAAATAATCCATGGTTCTTCCCTCATGGGGCCCGTAAATTCCTACTCAATCCAAGGCATTTTTATTTGACATCACCCACTCCCCCATGGTAAGCAAAGTAAAACATGGCATACAGGAATACAATCATGAAGCAATCACTATGCTCCAAGCTTATTTCATAAACAACAACACCCAACCACTTCGTAGCAACCAAGTTACCAATTTTAAAATGTCATACTTGGAAGGCCCATTCGATCTTCAGCCACACACAAATGTCCTCCCTCCAGTTTATTTCTTTGAACATAAATGGGCTGAATTCACCTATTAAGTAGAAGTGTTTATATTAAAACATACAGATCGGAAGCAGATTTGTTTTGCAAGAGCCCCCATCTCATTAGATCAGACCTTGTCTGACGTCCAAATAGTTCCTGCATCAATTCTTTGCCTCATAACCAGAAAGAAAAGCAGGTGTAGCCCAATTTGCAAAAGAAGATTATTTTTTAGAAACTAACAGAATGAAGAATGATCAAGGGATGTACTTGGGTGTCAACTTGAGGTGCAGGGGTAACATACCCATCTATATTCTCGATTTATGGCCCAAACGAACAGATCTTTTTTACTCTAGGATTTGCCAATGTATTATGCAATTTCAAAACAGATTATATGGGGAGATCTTAAAGCAGTTTTAAATGCAGACATGGACAAGTCCCATGCAACTAAATCTCAAGAAGCGCGCACACACCCACTTATGCAGGACATTTCTAATTTACATTTGACAGACATTTGGGGAAACTTTAACCCTGCCAGTAGGGACTACACCTGCACCATTCACACGTACACCAACGATTTTCAAATTTGGACTACTCCCTAATCTCAGAACCCTGAATTATCCTCAATTCCCTTCCTCAATTGAACTTCACGATATGCACCAATTATGAGGTTGCTTAATACTGATGCATTATACACCCGTAGACACTACCAGGAGCGAGTCAATGTCTCCCTATTTCGAGACCCAATCATCTTTGAGAATCACAATACTTCTCCGGTAATACAGACCGGAAAATCTCCATTGATTTATCCAAAACTCCAATCTTCCAGCTCAATCACCTCAAGAATCGGGAACCCTGAACACTATGTAATTTAATTAAAGCACAATCGCTATATTAACACAACAGTCCAGAATCTCCATACAAACTTTAATGGTTTATACCTTTGGAAGACATTAGAAATGTAGTTGTTTGGAAGAATTGCAGCAGCTAAGCGCTTCTATTGTATTGTATTTGCTTATCTATATAGCGCTCTTTCCCCACTTGTGTGGCCTCAATGTGCATTTTTCCTGGTTGGAACGCCCTCAGTGACCATAGTCAATGTACTGGAAAATTCAGAACATTTTAGATTAGGAGATGCATGTGTGCATTCTTTGCTAGTCTAGGACTTGGGTGGCTGGCTAGGCTCGATTAAGCAGCCCAAGGAGAGGCCAGGCGCATGGGTGGGCGCTGTTGGTGGTTTGCGATTGAGTGCAATTGTTGAGAGAGTCGATGTGTGGCCAGCTATACAGAATTTATTTTGTTGGTAGTCGCAGTATGCTAGTGGCAGAGGTAGAGTTATATCAGGTGTTCAGTGTGGACGGCTACATGTGCTGCTAGACCGGAAAGCATAGCCATAGCTGCATTCTATTATGCATGGGTGCTTGGCCATGCCGGCGACCTGTATCCACAGATGTGGTATAAGGTATACATACCGCAGACTTGGTATTGTTCGGCTGGAGCGATCTTTGTACAGTGCGGACGTCGTAGTTTTGTCATTGATGGTCTCTATGGTTCAAGAGCCTGAGCATGCAGTGATCTTGAGTCAGTTTATTGCAGTGTGCCTCAGCGAGGGCTGCAGGCTTCTCTGGCCTATTTGTCTCATATTTGTGGTCTCTCTCGTGCGCGGGTTTGAGGGGCAGTGAGCGCAGGAGAGTTTACTGCGGTGTGCCACAGTGAAGGCTGCTGGCTTTACTGGTGTATTTGTCAAGTAGGAGTGTTGTGCATGGGGTGATGTCAGGTGAGCCGCTGCGAAAGCTGCCAGCCACTGTGTTGTAGTTGGTGCAAGGACTGTGAGGTTCGGCAGTGTAGTTTCGTGGAGCAAGGGATTCAGGGGGATATTGGGAAGAGCCAGGATTTTAGGGCCCTTCTGAATTTTAGGTGGATTTCAGTGCTGCAAACGTGTACTGGTAGGGAGTTCCAGATGATTGGCGCTTGGACAGAGAAGGAGGAACTGCCCAACCTGAAGGAGTTGTGAGGTAGGATCACTAGGTGAAATGCTGTGCGAGATCTGAGATTCCTAGAGGTTTAGAAGGGAACAATTTTGTCTGAGGAATTCCGGTCCGATATTGTGAATGGTGCGGTGAGTGGCGCAGGGTAGTGCGTCAACCAATCAGGAGCCAATGGAGGACTCTTAGAGTAGGGCTGATGTTTTCTCTGGCGGGTAGTTTGAGTGGGCATGCTGCCGCATTTTGGATTCTTTGGGAGTTTCCCTAGTTGAGATGCCGGAGGGCCTAGGAAGAGGCAGTTTACATAGTCTAGGTGGAACAGGATGGAGTTCATGGCCAAAAAACGGTGGGGATAGGTGAGGAAAGGGAAAATATGCCAGAGTATCCATAGATGGGAGAAGCAAGTTTTGGATACAGTAGTGGTGTGTTGGGAGAGGGTTAAGTCTGAGTCCAATGTTTATCCAAGGTTTTTTACCACCTTAGAGATTGCCGGTGCTTGTCCTAGTGGTTCGGGCCACAGGATTGGTTGTGGGAGGAGGTCGGATTTCCAGCAGTTTATCCGGGGGTTGAGGATGAGGTGGTTGGTCATCATCCAGGGTCAATATCCGAGAGGCATGACGCCAGGTCCACAGTGGCAGCGCCTGGATTTGGGGATTTTTGAGGCTGATCCGAGTGTCGTCTGCATAGTTGTAGCAGGTAAGATTGTACGAGCGGATGATCACGAGAAGGGGTTTTAGGTAGAAGTTGAAGATTAGGGGCGATAGTGATGCTACTTATCGGATATCTTTACTTACTGGTCGTGATGTGGAGTTGTAGGATTTGTGCTCGATTTGAGATAGGAGATACATGAGAGGGCTGTGCTTCCGATTCCTAGCGTTTGTAGCCGGTCTAGTAAGATGGTGTGATCAATCGTATCAAAGGCTGCAGAGAGGTCCAACAAGAAGACAACAGCGCCGGATATTCTTTTTTTAGGTCGTCCCAGATGGAGACTAGGGAAGATTCTGATACCCTTCGTGGTCTGAAGCCTGATTGAACCGGGTCTAGGAGGTGGTTGGCTTCAGCAAAAAGGCCACGCTTTTTGTATGCTGTGTGGTCCAAGAGTTTGGCAATGAAACGTGTGTTGGCGATAGGCCGGTAGTTCTGGGAGAGGAGTGGGTCTAGTGTTGGTTTTTTGAGGACAGGTTTGATGTAGGATGTTTTTTTAGGGCTTTCGGGAAAAACCCTGATGCGAGTGAGTGGTTGACGATTGTGTGTGCAACACTGCATGCACAGGTGGAGGCTAGGATGTTTGAGGAGTGAGGGTGGGAGGGGGTCCTCAAGGTAGCCCGACGAGTGGCGGTCTGCTACGAGCAAGAGACATTTTGAATGTGATGGGGAGAGAAAAAGAGTCAAAGAATTGTTATCTGTGGGGTGTGGGGGGAGGTTTGGACGTTGGTCTGTGGGCGTGGTATGCGTTTTAATTTAGAGATGATGGTGGAGTGTCGTTGGTCGCATTGTGGAAGTGCAGTGATAAGGGGTCGGATAGTGCTTGGGAGATTGGTGGGGGCTGGCTCGAGCATGAGGGGATTTTAATTCGGCTACGATTCTATGCAGTTCCTTACTTGGGTTTCGAGCATTTATGATGCGGTTCCCATAGAATGCCTTCTTGCTTTTTTTGATTTCCCATCTGTATGTTCTGGATGTCCTTGCTAGGGCGGGTTTGTTCTTGGCTGAGAGCTCGGCTCTCCTGGTCCGTTCCAGCGGGTGCTTGAGATGGAGTGATTTGAGATTGGCGGTGAACCACCTAGGCTTTGGTTCTGATATCTGTTTTGTTGGGATGAGGGGTGTGAGGGCATTTGTAAGCCAGAGGTCGAAGGATATGATTGCTGGAGGTCCTTCCTGGAGGCAAAGTGTATGGAGAGAGTCAAGTGAGTGCTCTAGATCTGTCCAGATTACAACTTTATTCCATAGTGGAACAGAGGAGGGGGTGGTTGGCGGTTGTGTGTGGCCTTGAACGCTAACTGCTTTGTTCAGAGGTATGGAGAAGTACATTGCAGAGTGATCCGTCCATGGTAGGAGAGTGGGGGATTGGAGGGGCTGAGTGGATATATTCGTGGTGCTGAAAATTGCGTTTAGGGTGTGGGTGGATGTGGAGATGACGTGGGTCAGGTTGAGTGATTTTAGGTTGTCTGTGAGCAGTTGGGTCATAGGGTTTGACGGTGAGTCGAACCATATGTTGAAATCCCCTAAGATGGTAAGTTTTCGGTGTAGGATGAGGTTGGCGGCCAGTGCTTCACCAAGAGTGTCTGCAAAGTTTTTGTTGTAGCCGGGGGGTCTGTAGGGAAGTAGTGAGGGGGAGTTTGCGAGTTGGAGTTTTACCAAGAGAGATTTGTAGTCTGGTGTTGGCGTCGTTGATTAGCTTGAATTGGCGTTTGACTAATATTGTAAGGCCCACCTCCCCTTCGTGATCTGTTCCGGACAGGGAGGTTGTAGCCAGGTGGGACGGTCTTGTGCGCGATAGGTTCGTAGTCATCGGAAAACCAGGTCTCGGTAATGAAAAAGGATGTCTGGGCTTTCATCTGTGATGAAGTCAGATGTGGAATTTATTTTGTCCTGGCGTTGATGAGGGTGCAGGATATTTGGTGGGTTGCCCTTGTGGGAGCTGGACAGGTAGGGCTGTAGGGGGCAGCAGGGGCCGACGGGAGGGTGGGTAGTGCAGAGGTTGTGGCACAGTGAGAGGTGGTGTTGGTGTGTGGAAAAGATGGAACAGTTGAAAAGGGGGCAGCAGGGAATAGGGCTAGGACCGGGCTGGGTGCAGGTGGGGAGGTGTTGCTCCTATAGTGTGGTGGCAGCGTTTGCGAATGGCGTTGGAGGATGGGCAATGCTAGGAGGGGCATAAGGTGCCTTTGGTCTCGGCCTTTGCTTGACTTTAGGACAGTCCTAGGTGTGAGAGAGGGAGGGGTTCTGGAGAGCTTGGGGTTTTGGTCAGGGTTGCTCTTGCTGCGCTAAGGCTGGGGAAACAGGAGTTGGAGGTGCTTTGTAGTGGACTAGAGACAGTGAGTAAAAGGTGTCGGTGGTGGTGCGTGAATGGTACATGTACCTCGTTGCGTCGTCTGGTGTGTTACAAGAGGTGTGCGGGCAGTTCTCTGCTCCCTCTCTCCATCTTGCTGTTCTTAATTGCGCAGAGCAGAATCTACGGGTGGGGGATAGCGGGTGGGGTAAGGTGGGACGGTCTGGCGAGGAGGGGAGGGGAATAGGTGAGGGTTGCAGGTTGAAAGTGTGCATTGGTAGGGAGGTGGGGTGTGTGTTGGCGGGGGTAGGGAATGACTGCAGTGGATCTTGTTGGGCCTACTGGTGCGCCAGCAAGCTGCTCTGCTTTGGCCAGTGTGTGGCATGATACCGGTCTGGTCTATGGCACTTAATTGCCCGGGTTTTGCGGGTGGGGCTAGGTTTCAGAGTGGTACAATAGTGGGTATGGGTTTCATACACCAACGGGGTATAGAACTATCTGTGGGAAGTTGCTCCTACCACATCCGTTGATGCTCGTTTCCAGCTCTCCCAATAACTCCCACGAAAAAGACATTAGGAGACTTGACATCACAAATATGTAATTTCATATGGGCAAAGGGTCTAGAGGATTCACACCACACAAAGCTTAATGGGGATTTAGCGGTTCCATATTTAGAATTGAATCTATACGCATCCCAGCTAGGCCGGATCGTTTATTAATGTCCTCCCAAAATAAGTGCTGGCTAGAATTACAGCAACCTATATGTCAATAAACCCCTTTACCAGATTACCACCCCCCACCCAAAGGCGCCATGTTCGAAAGAATCTGCTTCCAGCAAAGATGATGTTGCTTCAATACTTTAAGCGAGCTACGAAAAAGATCAATGCGGCGCCACTTCCTTCCCTTTACCCCTAAGGCCAGTCCTAGGTAAAGGAGATTTCCCACCTGGGCTACATCTGAGGCAACTCGCATTGGACCTCTGGGAGTCTCAAAAGGCTTGGACTCTATAAAGATGGCTTTCCCCTTCTCCTTTGATAAATGCAATCATTCCTCTTCCTTGACTCTGCTACATATAATTAATTCAACTCAGATTTTGGGTTCGTAACTCCAAATCAGCAAAGCTGGTGGGCGGGACACTGCAGAATTTGAGGACTCGTTTATTAGAGACCTCCACCCCTCTAAAAATGTCCTGCCTCTTCGCCATTCTGAACGCAAATATTCATCTCCCATACTTCTTTGATCAAATGGGAAGACCATCTAGAGCCCCCATTGAGGAGTGGGCATGATATGGTATCATGTTTAGTCGAGAGCATCCAAATCATCTGCCGGTGTGTGGTATAAAGAAAGGAGCCATTGGCTCCTCTTTCATTGGTATCTCACTCCCCCACAGGTTGAGGAAAATGTATCTTCCCCTACCTGCTGGCACTGCTCACAATGCCCAGGATCCTTATTTCACATTTGGTGACAATATATCCCAATCCAACCAATTTGTGAAGATATATTGTCCCATAACAAAAGCAATGAGTGAAATTAAGCTGCAACTAGATCCCCGAACCATTCTATGAGGTAACATGGACCCCTACCGGCTATTACAAAATTATCCAGCAGAAGCTAAACATTGCTTACACAGCTCCTGGTCGCTGCCCAAATCACTGTACCTCACAATTAGTAAATACATCCCCAGATATCCTGGAATGATCCGATCCTAGACAAGATGACTGCCTCAATAAATAATGAGATTGCAAAATAGCTTGCAACTTAGAATCCTTTTATTCAACGTGTAAACCACAAACTTCAAGACCTACGATTGTTCCAATTAATTGACTTGAGCTTGTCCGAGGACCTACAAGTTACCTAATCTAAATCGACCTTTTGCCAGGTTTTTAAACATTTCTTGATAGCACTAACCTTGAATGGACAGTAAGCTCAGTCTCGTTTTAGGCCTCCTAATTAAGTAATGTAGATAAGATTAATTTCAATTGCTATGTATTTCGCGTTATTGGTTTTACTGATTGTATCGTTTGATAAAATGTTAAAATAAAAATTCAGTACTTAACATTTGTGCTAGATCGTGCTTAATTGCTTAAGAGGGCAACAGAATAAATGGATTGCCCCTTGCCATGGGAAGGCAGGTTTTATGAGCAGGAGCGAAGCCACCCACCTCTAGTTTCACAGGAGATGCAAATGTAAACTGTGTCCATTATGTATGATGATGTATTGCGCTTTAAATGTGCCCTAATGCTTCTTATAAAACATTCCAAAATGCACGAAGTTAATGTCAGGTCACATATGTATGTTTGAACGACAACGGTTTGCCTGTGAGAGCTAAATGTAGCTCTTTGTAGCTGCTGGTGTCAAGGTAAATAATCAAGCTCTCCCAGGCTAAAAATGGGAGATAAATGGCATTTACATTTAGGACCTAGGGTTAATCAGTAGAACGCTATCCCACCCCCCCCAAACTACGCCCCCACCACCCCCATGTCACAACCCCTACCCAACGTCAATAAATAACGGCTATGCAAATTGAGCTAGTTTAATTAATTACTTTAAATTCCCTGAATCACAATGTAATCAGAGAAAGCCAAGTAAACAGACATCCTAGAAAACGGGCTTGGTTTTCAGGGTTTCATGTAAAGTCTACATTAAGGGTGCTCGGCTCGCTGATGCAAAAGCATTTATTGCTGCTGAGTGATCAATTTTAACAAGCTCTCTCTGCTATTGGGGAGCAGGTCAGGTCTATCAGTTTTTATTTACTAAATGTAAATAAAGAAAGCTCCTCGTGGCAACCCACAATTTGCAAACAAGCATTTTTGTTACAATGAAAATGTCAGAACATCAAGAGGAGGGACATTGGTAAACTACAGAATTCTTCTGAAAAAATGGCGCAATGGGTCTCAGTTCTTCAGAAAACTGAAAATGATCTACATCCAATTCTGGTGCACAATCACCGAAGGGGCCAGCCAATCAATCAGAGACAACATAGATGTGCTTACAATGTTCACTTGAAATACTGAGCTAGAGTAAGTCTTCCAGGTGTAAAAATCAAGTGAACAGGCCTCCGATGACAGTGTTGGATCACTGAATGTGTCTTCAATGTTCATAACTTCTGAGAGTAGTTCAACACATTGCTAGACTACTCAAGATTTCTGCATTCCACATGGTGGGCATGCTCAGTGAGAATGCTTCAGTATTTTATTCATGCTGCAAACAAATGTATAAAAGTCTGTGCACTACACCAAAAATAAAAAAAATATAGATCTTACTATTTGGAAGCCTCATCAACTACACATTTTAAATTGTGCCAACCACGTGGGTTGAAAACGATTGGGTGTATTGCTTGAGAACTCGCTTTTGCACTCCATTTACTCCAATCAAATCTGCACCATTATCGTTGCAGTTGTCCACCTCTAGATCAGACTGACATTGCAAAATAAAGATTGCGTTACCTTCACCAGATGTATTTAGGGGCAGGATTGGGAGGGGTGAAGCAACCTATAAAATGTTTATTCTCAGAAAATCTCTTCTCCTGCAAGAACATATTTATGATCGTATAGGACAGTTATGCAGTTTGTCGGATAGCTGGAGTGCAAACCAAAAGCTTTCCCACTTTCTAAAAATGCATTCGTTACTTGAGACCCCATTAAACTACTTTGATCTATCTAAATTAGATTTTCACAATAATGGTTATGCATCTCTGGTACAGTCACTCGACCCAAGCGATCCATCATGACTGGATTACATTTCCCCTAATCCATCATTTATATTCAGCAATTTGTTCAAAGAGCCATGAAATGCCAAATTATTTTGGAACAAAGTCAACGGACATGTCTTTCAAGCATTACCCAACGACGCCTGGTCTCTGTATGCATTTGATAGTGCATGAGATAATCTACACCCCAAATGCTGTGTCTCAATTTAATTTCCTATCAAATATGAAGTATACAACAGATCCTTAGTCATGGCTTTAGTCATGGCTGCCAACTGACCAGCAATTCACAGATTTGGGCCACACTTGTATGGGGACAACAGCACTTACCTAAGTGGGAATTATAAACGTCCATGCAAGTGCACACCAATATTCTAAAATACACTACAAGTAAATGTATACCAATATTTGGGCACACAGGAGGTAAAAGTAAAGCACATAGGCTACAGACATAAAATATACAGAACGTGGTGTCCAAATGAGTGGAAACTCGCACCCTCTGCACACCACAATACTCAGTCACCAAAGTAAAGTATACTGCATGGGCACTTTGTGGCATATAATACATTAGACGTATTGCAAATCGCATAATCTCATGAGATTAATAATTTATTCTATTCACAGAACATCGTGCAAATGTTAAAACCAATGCAATCCCTTATGCTGAAATGCACCTGTAGAGTTTAGTGCTGGGTGCAATGGGGAAACGGAAGCTGCTGTATTTTGATGCATTTAATGCCTCATGTTGAAATGTTTGGGAGAAGTTAAGGATTTGAGAGCTACCCCCCTACTAACCATTCCCCCTGCTCCCGTCGCCTTTCCTGCATACCTCCCACATACTACAAATGCCCAACCATACTACACATACGCAACAAGAACAAAACAAACAACCCAGACACTGGACGTTACCCCTCCTGACAAGCCCAGTGCACACGAGAAAGCACGCTCAGAAAGGCGACACGCACAGGCACCAGTTTCTTCTGTTTCTGCAATCATCAACAGAAGAGTATAACCACTATCCTATCCCCCACCCCCAATAAACAACCCCCTCCCTTTCTTACAGAGCCATGCGAGCAACTGTAGACCATGCAAATGGCAGCGGTGCGTGATATAAATCAACATAGGTGCGTGATATAAAGCAACATAACTCGACAAGAAATAGAAGTGTATTTAGAATGCCCAATGAGTATAACATACATAGAATGGATTATGGAAATGAATGCTTGTGTGTAAACTAGGTACATTCATGCAGGCA
Source organism: Ambystoma mexicanum (assembly GCF_040938575.1). NCBI lineage: Eukaryota > Metazoa > Chordata > Amphibia > Caudata > Ambystomatidae > Ambystoma > Ambystoma mexicanum. The sequence goes on along the minus strand of NC_090930.1, from coordinate 1,017,413,468 downwards.
GGCAAACTTCTGTTTTTCTTCGATTGTGTTAGTGCCTTTACAATTATGGTGACCTGGGCATAAAGCTGGACACCACCTTCGTTTATTTGGACTTTAAATAAATTCGAATCTACTGCAAAAACTGCCGCTTCCTTTCCTAGACTTTTGGGCTGGGGCATAATATTAGCCATGTCACACCAATTGCATACACATCTTTACAGGCTGCAGTATGACATTTCACCATAATTCCTCCAGCCAGAATCCTTCTACATTTCACAGGTAATTTGGCTTTCTTGCAGTGTCTGATGGGCTCCATTTGCAAAGGTGAAGCAAGTGAGTAGGGTTGTTTATATAGGACAGGCAGGCTGGATGTTCCCAAGCTCTCTGTGTATGGTTCTTTGGCCTGCCATGTTGTGCATACCAAAATATTGTTCGTTTGCACTGTGGCTTAGTGTTTTCCCAGAACCACCGCAAATGCACACATAGCACTTCTTGCCAGATCCGTTCCACTTCTAAGCGGTGTAACAACAGTGGTTATTACCAAATATAAACGGTATTGAATTTGCTGATTTATGAAGGGCGAATGGCTGGATTTGAATTTGCTTGGTACACTAGGCCCATACCAGAGGAGAGCTCATCTCGCCCAGTTATTGACTACAGTATACGTTTAACTGAGCAGTTAAAATGACTTCTTGCAAGATGTGCCCACCATCCACGACAGTCATGTATCAACATTAACTAGAATATTAATATGGCGTGTTTCATGATGTAAATCACCTGCTTCCAGGCACTACAATGATGGGGGTTACATGTTTTTATTATTTATATAATTCCCCAGAACAAAGTCCTTAGGAAGTTGTGGTGATGCATTCCAGGTTTACATTTTAGTAATAATAATTCCCACGCAAAGGATCATAGTCGGTTAACGCGTTGAATAACACACACACACAATTTTACAACTTTGAAATCAACATTTCATAAGTACACTACCCAATCCAGCACTCAAGACCACAGATGCACTCCTGTCAAGCAACCCCTCTTCTCGTTTCCCGTATTGACAATCCAGGTCCATCAAATCAAGCGACCTTAAGTCCAGAGTGCCGACATGCCTCGAGGACTCAATCGATCTGACAGCAACATGTTTCTTCCAAACGGATTCAAAAGCAAATACGATGGATCGTTTGCTTCAGAGAGCCCAAATGTCCCGTTTGTGATTTCCAAGACATCGATGCCCAATGCAGGGAATGAGCAAGGTCTATATGCACGTGTATGGATGGGTCTGTACACAACGTACAGGTGTGAATGCAGCTAGTGATGTTGGGTGTATAGACTTTTACAGTTGTCCCTTGCTCTTGTCCCTAGACCTCCAAAGTTACAATCCACCCTCCCCCTCCCAATAGTTTTACTCGAGCCGCAACTGGTGGTAACGTGGGAGCCACTGCCCGTTCATATCGACATGTTGCATTAGCAGCTGCAGGCATCAATCATTAAGATCAAAGTTGACGCAAAGGCCAGAACCGAGAGTGAAGGAGTTACACTTCTGCTGCTGGCACCACTGCCAAATCAAGAGAAACTAGAATGACAGTGGAGATTCGTAGTTTACCATTTAATAGGCGCCTTAGATCATAACCGGAGAAAATGACGTTGCACTAAGCAGAAATAGTCCACTTTACAAAACCTCATAAAAATGAGTTCACCCCGGGATACACTCACTCCCAATACCATGCTAAATATTGGGCCAAGTAACGCCAAGGCAGCAGCACTGCTTTCCGGCTCGTGTTGCAGAGATCAAAGTAAGGCATTTTTGCCAGCAGTTAAAAGAAGCTCCTTGGTATCCACCATCATTCAATAAGCAGGAGCCAATTCTGGGGAATGATGAGTTAGTACCCAGCAAATTGCAAATCCAACGTCCCGTGGAGAGGCAAACCATTACCTTTTGTCCATTACACAGAATTCATTCTAGTGCTCCTTTAGACACATTCCCAAACACAGTCTAAGTCACATGTTTGCTTTATCACACCAATGGGCATGGAAGTGTCAAAAGTGCCTTCTGGTAGCTGTGGGTATCAAGCTAAACAGGAGCCGCCAGCCAGCGTCAGTCAATTTCAAATGGTTTGAAACGGAAGTCTGTAGAATTCCAGACCATCGGTTGCATTATGCGGCCTAAGCTACCATGATATAGCGCCTACTAAACACCACCACCCCGCCCCCCTTCAAATCATCCCCAAGCACCTTAAAAGCTTTGCCAAATCACATGGAATGATGATCCACACTGGCTGAAGCGTGAAGAAAGCATTTGGATTTCACAAGTTCTCTGCAAAACTCCAATGTGCACTGACTTGACTGTCACTGAACAGCCTGGCCCCTTTACTCCTCCACGACAATACTATAAAAAGTGACAGTTTGCTCAAACCTGCTGAATACAAATGGTGCAACCGCAGCACTCTCCTGCCCCCACCTCAATAAGATCTGTTACTTGGTCAGTCGCACACAGTCAACCCCCCCTCCAACGCCCCCACCCCGCCGGGGCATGGCAGTAAAGTAATACTCCTGGACACTGCTGCAAGACTTTCCAAAACCAGTTCGGTTATGCCCAATCAATATTCTGCATATCAGGATGGGTCACTTAGCTGGTCGGTCAACCTACGCATTCCTGGGTAGCCGGTTGTGATGCTGGAAATGCATCGGAGGGACAGGGCCTCCGTATCCTTGTCCTTTAGTCCGTTTATCATGTATTTTCAGTCTTGTTTTCCGCGCAGGAGTTCCTGTGGGACTCTGCGGCTCTTCCTCTTTTTGGTTGTGGTGAACAGACCCTTGGGATACCCTTATGGCACCCATGGGTAGGGGTACAACCCTGTACTCCTAGGGTATGTTTTTGGGCACCTGTGTGTGGCCAACAGAGCAGGGTATGGGCTGGCGGCAGCTACATGCAGAGTTTGACAGGTGCTCCAAGTATCCTCCATTTTGGGATACCCAGGCCCCGCCAATTCAGGATAGGAGACAAGATAGAAAGCAAGAGGCCACAGGGGCCATCACCCGTTACCTTGTTTTCCCGAAGTCCAGGGAAGCCCTGACTCGGTCCCTTCCCCAGACTGGCTGTTGGAAGTTCCATATATGGTATATTGTGTGGAAGTCCAGGCCAGTATGGCTGGAGCCTTCCCAATGACTATGTTGTGGGTACGCCCATGGGGTGGGACCTGGGAGAAGTGGGTGATGAATACGCATTTCATGTTATGGGTGTCTAGTTTCTGGTGGTTGACACAATGACTGAGACAGCCCTGCCCGAAACTGGTATGAATGCAACGTGGAGTGCTGAATGGCTGGGTGCTTGTCCGAATCCACATTCCGTGTTGCGAGTGTCTAGATGGAGAAGAATGGCCTGAATGCACTGTGAGCCAGATTGGCTGCCTGCATGAATGAATGCCCTTCTAAATGATTGGTTGCCCGAGTGTGACCCAGCAGAGTGAATGAGAGACCAAACAGTATATCCGGGGATCTCTCACTGATGGAAATCATTCATAAACTGAAGTCGAAACTTGACCCTTCAAGCCAAGCCAGACGTGAAGATCTGCTGCCGCATTCCTTCACCAACTGAAAGCTGTCGTGTCTTCAAGAACTGATCCAAGGGAGGAGCTGACTAGAAGACCTCTTCTCGAGCTACGAGGGACCATCATGCACCAGCTGATCTTTGCCAAAACTCCCTGGAAGTCAGACCCTCGAAAGGCAGCTGACCAGAGAAGGGGGCCGCCGAGGACTCTGAAGGGAAGCACTCGGACAGCCAAGTCCATCGTCGTTGACCAGGGTTCGCAGGTTTGCTATAACCGCTGGAAGCCCGTCGAAGTACGTTGCCCAGAAGCAGGGACAACTTGACGTTGTGCTGCTCACCGACGGAGCCGCAACGCTCCATTGCCCAAAGCATTTGGACCAAGGACTCCCTTGCTCATCATCGTCGACCACTTTGTCCGGCTGGAGAAAGTCAAGGTCGTCGACCGAGGAGAATCGACGGTGGGTTTCCCGCCACCCGAAGACCTTGAAGACGCTGACAAAGAGCCGAGAGCCAAGAGCCAGCCGCAGTCACGTCCCGATCGCCAGCGCTAGATGCTGACGACCCGCTGCCCTTGCTGGGCCAAAGTTCTTCATCGACTCTTTGCAGCAACAAACTTTTGCCATCGAGGTGCACTGCACGCCTCATCTTCACAGGACGTTCACGAGCCTTCGTCAACGAGCACCACGAAGCTGCTCCCTCAACAACAGCGTTCACCCTTTCTTCACCAAGGAATCTCAACGACCTGTGGCTCCTGCCTTAATGGGAGTTCACTCAAGAAGGGCCCGACGACTCATCGAAGAACTCAAAGAAACCAGCGACTTTGGGGTCGTAGAACCTTTTAGAAGGAATCGAGACAATATTCAGCATATCTGGACTGGGCTTGTCAATCCACTTTATTTACAGGTTGCCCAGGTGGGGGGATGCTCACACAGAACTGTCTCTAGGTAACAGGAGTCAGTATTCTGCCATTGCTTAATTTACCTTGCTTTCTTTCTGCGTCTATCGTTGATTCATTTTATAATCGGATTTGTATGCCATTTGAACCGTTAGCAGTTGATGCAATTCAAAGGATTCGATAGTGAAGTGTGGTACCACATAGACCTGTATATATTTGCCGTTATAGTATTGCCGGAGCACAAAGTGTTATTGTGAACAGAACCTTGAACCTTATTTATAAAAAGACTATTTTCACTAACAGTGTGTGGACATTCCTTTGTGGGCGCTTGGGGACTACAATGTACTTAAGAACCAGCCCGCATCACCTCTTGAGAATTTAAGCCTTGATTGCTCGTCCACTGCTACCAACAATGGAGAATCTTGGCTGGGGTGCTCGGTGCTTCTACTCTGCCATATACAGGGCAGGAGTACAGATAAACCCCCCCCCCTTCAGTCTTTACACAGGTTGGTTATCATAACAAATAGCGCTGCCCTCTAATGGGAAGTACACCACACTGCAGTTAACTGACGTGGGAGTGAGGTCATGGTTCTACAGGAATGGTAGGAAGCAGATCCAGTGACGAAATATACTGGAGGCAGGCAAACATTAAAACTGCATGTAGCCTCAATTTAGACTGAATACACCCCAATCTGAACAAACGAGTGCAAAGCATAAGTAGCACTAAACAAACGCAAATGTGCAAAACTTATGTTTGTGAAGGGTCTCTAAATAACAGTACTTTGCTTTATTCCCAAGGGCCAGTGTACAGGACCCCGATGCCAAGAATTGCAACGGCTGGCTCATCTCCCAAGTATCGCCTCAACTTTAGCACCTCAAAACCTGAATCATTCAGCAATCGTTCAACATTGCCCTGCCTACACTTATTCAAACGGGCTCAACACCCTCCATTTCCTTCCTCCTAGTCTTAGAATCTTACATTGCGACTCTCCTTCCCCTTAGAAGGCTAGCAATTGACACTCATCCCAAAGTACGGTCTCTTGGCTCCCCCTTCTTTGAAGCCAATTTCTCCACAACAATCTCCCAATACACTACAGTTCAGTGCCAAACATCCCCTAGATTCGAGAAGTGCCGCAAATTAGGTGGTTTCTTCAGAGGGTTCTTATTTGGGACACTTCTTCTGATGGGCCATGTGCTTGGTCAACCACATGCACGGCATACCATTTTTCCTAAGCCATCACATGTGTCCCTTACTTGTTACAGGAGCAGCCCTGGCCACGCATCAAACACCTTAAAAACCACTCAGTCATTTGCATTTTAAGTTTTTAATCAAAGAATAGAAAACTAACTTCAGGAGGTAGACTGCCACACTGGCAAGACGTTATTACATTGCCAGGCTTTTTTTTTTTAGCTGTTTTTTGCCGACAATCTTTGGCGGAAAAACTCGAAAAATATAGGGGGTGGATGGGTAAAGGGACTACAAAATAGGATAGAGGGCCTGGGGGGAGGGTAAGGAGTTTTTCTGCAGAAATTTTCAGCAAAAAAAGCCTGGCGATTTAAGAACATAGAACCGTCCAACCATGGCCCAAAATATTGTACCGAGAGAAACATACGTCGTCCTCTTGGGAACATTAGGTCAAGGTTACCAAAACGTCAAGTATCCTTACGTGCGTCTGTATTGCACATTCTTAGACACCTCCTTCAGTAAACAAAGGCTAATATAGGATTGCACATCCTGTCGTTTTACTGCAATACCACGGTGCTGCACGGTTAACCAAGTCTAAACAAACTAGAGTACTTCCTCTGTTTGAAATCCGGTCTCAAGATGTTTCCTCTGTTCGCATATCTCATGTCCCAACCTTATTTTGTGGGAAATTATTCCGTTTTGAAGAGGATGGAAGTATTTTTTTTATTACGTCACACAGATCACAATAAACGTGGCTTTGCCCATTTTACTAAATGCACATCAGGCCCTGTGTTATATATTCATATTGCACATAGACAAGTTAACTGATCATTGCATAACCAAACATGTACAGCATCAACAAGGCATCACCAGGACCGCGCAATACAAGCATACGGATGCATAGCACCGGCGCAGACCTCAAGGAAAGGGCAAGCAGATGGGAGACCTGCTATGCTGTGTTCCCCCGTCATAGCCACACTAGCCGAGGCAACTCCGTATCATTCGTGCATCTTCTTTTAGGTAGCCATTTCGATTCTGCTTTACCGCCGCTCATTATTGCTTCCAATAGGTTCACACCTTTCATTACAAAAAAGATAAACAGTCGTTTGGTGACAAAATTACATCCAAAATATACACAGCGTGTACCGAACTTCAGCTCAAGTATTTGGCTGAATTCTGGCTGACATTTCTTTAATTACTCTCTGGCAAAATAATGTCTTGCTAGTCGGCAACTCCTGAAAATGTGGTCTTCTCATTTGAATGCAATGTAACACAGAGAGGCAACATGGAGTGCAGACTTCAAGAGAGGATGGTATTAAACAAGGTCAGGCATTAGTCCCGATAAACAAACGTGTGCACCACAACCGTTGTATTGGAAAGAGGGGTTTTGTTCCAATGGGAAAGGCTTATGAGAAACGTCAAGAATTAACGTAGTAGAGACGAGTGCCATGCTTTCCTACGTGTGATTAACCCTGCTGCAACACAACCTGTCTCTCTGGGAGAGTCCTCCTCCAGTCTATTTAAGAGATGTGGAGAGGGCGTGGTGGAAATAGTTGGGAGATGAGGCCTCACATGTTCTGGGTCCTGCATGAGCAGAAAAAACACATGTATACATTTCTATTGGCGCTCCAAGGTTCAAAACTCACTTTCACCTATGATGCATGGAACTCGCCATAGATTGCCGTGGATTTTATTTATAGTTGCGATTTTGAATTGTAATATCTATTCTGTTCATTGCATCCTAGCCCTTCCGCATTCGTAAAGCATGCCACATTGAGCAGTACTGGTATTGCATAGGCAACATCCTTCAATACATATGATACAAAACTAAAAAAGCATAGCTATCAAGGTAATGTGTTTCAAAAACGAAGTTACTAATTTTGTGGGACACGTGCAGATAGCTAGAAGAACACTTCAGGACTAAGGAAATTGGGAAAGCAGTGCTTAACAGTCATATGCAGCAACAGAGTACCACTGGTCTCAGTTATAGAGACATTTGCCATAGGGTTGACAATATAATGTGGGTAACTATCTCCGTTTATGTGGTGTTTAAAGATTGTAAACAATGTATAAAGTCCACATCAAAGCTCTGTAGGAGTAGAAAGCCAACAAATACTGTGTTTTTGCAACTGGGTGCAAAGTCTGCATTAATGATCTTGTACACAAGGAGCAGAGGGAGCACGAGAACACATAGTTCTGAGCCTAAGAGGGGGCTAGCTAGAAGAAAGGGGGCAGCAGTCAATTCAGGACCACAGTTAACCAGTCATACACACCACTATGACCAATGCAACAAGAACAGAAGGCAATATTTTTGCAGTGCCTCTGTGGCAGATGATTGCCACACTGAAAAAAGGCAGCATTTCATTTGCATCTGCCACATATCATAAGGGGCCTCACATGAGACTGATAAAGCCTAGGAAAATTAAAGGCTTAGTCTACATGGAAAGCATGGTCGGAATAAAGAGGCAATGACTGGCAGAGGAAGAGTTATTTTAATTCATCTCCTCCTCGTCCCAGTAGAATCATGGCATCTCCGAGGGTCACTTTGAAAGGACGAAAAGAGATAAGGCTGACAGTAACCTACATAAACTGTTGGGACAGTGGATTCATTGGGAATGGGGAATACCATGTCTCACCCAAAGATGTCTTCTTCCCAATCCCCAAAGTTCCTCCACACAGGTGATCCTCACACGGCCATCCATTCCCTGGGTCAGGATACAAAAGCGATGGCCTTTCTTTGGCCATTTGAGCAAAGGATGCAGGGGAAAAAGTAGCGAGGGCGCCCTCCGGTTCCTCACACGTGTTGCCTCCAAGATGTCCAACATTCATGAACTTAATCACATTCATTATATTGCCCTCTCAAAGACTTAACAAGGGGCGCAATTTCCTTATTCATGTCATCCAGTCAGTCAGTCAGTCAGTCGTACCCTACTGCCTTGGTGACTCCCTTTCATGGCTCAGTATCCACTTTCATGGATATTCTGCCCCACCACCCCCATGGTAAGCATTTGTGGCTCAGTATTTGTGACCGAGCCTTGGATGTCATGCTCTCTGTCCCCTTTTACAAATCTCTAAGAAGAACAAGTTACTTACCCCTGGTAACGTTCTTTCGACTGGTGTTCCTCCCACTTATTCCTCATCTTTGATATATTCAAGTCTGTTTGCAACTTGAACTTGCTTCGGTAAATGTTTCATAGGGTAGAGCGTCATGCAGCGTTGACTCTTGGTCCTCGACGGTCTCTGTAGCGTACCTCGTGACTGAGGCTCGTATATAGTAGCACACGTGCTGACAGTTACCTCAGTTCTTAGTTTTTCCTCATTTTTTTCCTCATTGAAATAGCATTCTGTGTCACAGGAGGAGAAGGTGCAAGACAGAAATTCTAGGCAAGAGGGGTTGGATAGGAGGGCGATTAGCAATATGTGGGAGGAACATCCAGTCGAAAGAACGTTACCAGGGGTAACTTGTTCTTCGAATGGATTGTGTCCTCCCACACGTTCCTCATCTTTGACTGACTCCCAAAGCAGTTTGAGTTTGGCAGAGGGTGCTGTGAAAACAGAAGGTGAGTTTCCTTATTTTTCTCCCTCGATCCGTTGCGTTATTGTGCCGTTCATATCAAGGGAGGTGTAGTTGGAAAGGGGAGACTCTCCCCTTTCCAACAACATCTTTTTTGAAGTATTGCTGGGCACGGATCAGGCGCAGATCGCTAGTCTGTACCCAGCAATGCCACTAAACCACCAGGGATCGGTTTGTGAAGTGGGGGGGGCCAGCTGCTTAAGGATGCGGCAGCACACCCCCCCCCTCCCCGCAGGCAGAGAAAAGGGGAAAAAAATTAAATTCAGATTTGGGTGTGGAACCACTAGGCCACCAGTCATTTTTAATAATGAAAGCATGGTGGCCCTCTTCCCCCCACCCTAAGTGGAAGGGGGCACTGCATGTAGCCCTCCCTGGGGGGGGGGGGGCAGTGCTGCCCCCCCCTCTGAATGGGGTACATGAGATGCCCTCCATCCATTTGGGGTGGGCGGGGAGATGGCCACCAGAAATCTTAGTACAGGACCCAGCCGCCCCAGCATGGGGCAGTACGTTTTGCTGCCCCTAAGCAAAAAATACACAGATAAGGGTGTTGGGGGCAGGGGGTGGGGAGGGGCTTTGGGAGAGACACTAAAGCACCGGCCAGCAAGAACTCCAGGATAGTCGGGGGTAATGTCCCTGGCCTTGGTGTGCTGTCTCCCATATGGGCGACCAGTGGCAGTTCCGGCAGGGTCCCCATTCTTCCCCAGAGGGAAAGGCTGCAACGCAGCCCAGCCAGAGCTTCCAGGCTGGGCTTGGGGACGGTCGACCCACATGGGAGACGGGTGCCCAAGGCTTGGGACATCACCCCCGATCATCCTGGAGGTCTGGCTGGGATGTGTTCCAGAATTTACCTCCAGGAAGGGAGGGGGACCCTGCCAGAGCTCCCTGGGACTGCCGCTGCACTTGGGGATGGTCAACCCACATGTGGAGACGGGTGCCCAACGCCAGGTACCCAACCATCCTGGTATTCTGGCTGGCCTGCGTTACAGCTTCTCCCTCTGGGAAAGGACAGGGAATGTCCAGGGCCTCCCAGGAACCACTGATGGGTTGGGGACGTTCAATCCACATGGGAGTCAGCCGCCCAAGGCAAGAGATATGAATCCCCTACCACCCTGGAGCTCTGGCTGGGTTGTGTTACAGGTTCTTCCTCCGGAAAAGTGTGGGGACCCTGCCAGGGCTCCCTTGGACTGCTGCTGCACTTGGGGGATGGTCAACCCTTGCTCCAGGATGGTCAGGAGTGATGTCCCTGGCCGTGGATGGCTGTCTCCCATGTGGTTTGGCCATCCCCAAGCCCAGCAGCGGCTCCAGGGAGCCCCAGCAGGGTCCCAGACCTTTCCCAGATGGACAAGCTGCAACACAACCCATCCAGAGCTCCAGGCGGGGCTGGGGGGAGCAAATGGTTGACCCACATGTTTATGATATGGCATTTGTAACGTGCCTATACACAAGTGTTTCAAGGTGACGGGTGCCCAAGACCTGGGACATCACCCCGACCATCCTTGAGCTCTGGCTGGGTTGCATTACACCTTCTCCCTTTGGGAAAGGATGGCGAGTCTGCTGAGACTCCCTGAAACCGCCGCTTGACTTGTGAACGGTCAACCAACATGAGGGACAGCCACCAAAGGCCAGGGACATCACCCCCGAACAGCCTGGAGCTGCAGCATTACAGAATTTCCCCTCGGGGAACTGACAGGGACCCTGCCGGGGCTCCCTGGGAACTGCCGTTGGACTTGTGGACGGTCACTTTTTCTTATCCACCCAGGTAGGTGCACCCACACATGCGAGGTACTGTTTTCATCCGGACACCTGTGGAAATGTGGGATGGTAGGACATGTGTTGTTGGCGGCGTGTTTCATTAGCTTCCAGGTGGGAAATGTCTTTTTTGGGCCTTTGGGTAATACATTTGAAAGCAACTCACCCAAGTCAAGACCTCTGTAGATTCCCACAGGTGTCTTCCTTCCAGAAATGCATGGGGTTCCCTGTTGGTGGCTGCAACACCCCAGGCCCAAATCTGTAGGTTGGCTCCCCAAACCCTTTGGGGAATTGCAGTGGTTTAGCCTTTTCCCTTTGCGCCGAGGTAGGTGCACCCACACATGAAGTACCTTTTTTGTTTGCACACCTATGGAAATGCAGAAAGGTAGAACATGTGGTGTTGGCGGCATGGTGGGTTGCCAGGGGGAAAATGTGTGAAAATTGTAGGGGTTTTTGGGGCCAAATGTCAGACTTTGCCGGGGATTGTGGGTAATACATTCTGGGGCGATTCCCGCAAGTCAGACCTCTGTGGATTCCCAAGGACGTCTTCTTTTCGGAGACGCATGGGGTTCCCCGTTTTCCTTGGTGGCTTCAACAACCTAGGCCCAAATCTGTAGGTTGTCCACAAAAGCAAAATCCCTCAAAATCTGCTTTGCCGATTGGGGTAACCAGTGGTCTAGCCTTCGCACCCCACACATGAGGTACCGTTTCGAAGGTAGGAAATTTGTTGTACTCACTTGGTATTCATAACGTTTTCATACATTTGCTGATGCACTTTGTCACACAGCTCTTTCATTTCCCAATTGTGACCTACATTTAGTCGCTGCTTTAGGCACTATACACTTTTGTAGCCTGCACAAATCACCTACCTTTCAAAAAGGTATGCAGTGCCATTAAAATATAAAATGTATGCTTTCCCTTCCTCACCACATTGGGTTTCCTTTTTACACATGCTAACTACGTCTGTTTAGGCCATAAGCATAAAAATCCTGTGTACCATGGCTCCGTTTCTGGCTTGCGGTATTGCTGGTTTTGAAACATTACGAAAAATGTGCGATTTCCTAACTGGAAGAATTGCGGGAACGTAGCGGAGCATTGCTTTTCTCAAAATTCATAGAAGCCATTGCCTTACTAGGCCAACCACATACCTTATTCCCTACATAGTGGTTGCCTGACCTGCACAACTTGGAATTTTGTCTACTTTCAGAAATGTATGCGCCTTTCTGACTTCCCATTCAGCTTTCCTAACCACCTCTTCCATTTCGTCCACGCATGTCCTACTGGAAGAAAACTTTTTTTAAAAAAAAAATTTTTTAAACCACCTACCTCTTACAAAACGGCTGGTAACCATATCAAAATGCTTTCCACTCAACCTGTTCTTGAAAGTCCAGAAAATGGCTAATTCAGCACAGCAAACCATTTGTTCCTAGCTCTTACAAGGAAAAAAAATAATAAAACACAGGCTTCTTTGTATATCATTTTATTGGCATTTTCTGAAGAAAAAAAAAAGTTCTCCTTTTTTGGTAATTTTCTCTCACCCCCAAACAACAAACTAGGATTCCTTGGTGACGTTATGACCGCCTACACGTGGGAAGAAAAGGGGCCAAATTTGGCTGAGATAACTCATGTAACAAAAAGGTTACAAGGGATTGAATGGCGACATACCGAAATCACCAAAAAAGGCCTTGGCACCGGGGAGGAAACCCTTTGGCAGTTAAGGGGTTAAAGGGCACGAATGTAAGGGCTCAAAAGGAGCTCCCATAAGACCTCTTAGTACAAGGTTTAGATCCCATGATGGCACAATGAAGGGAGTAGGCGGAAACACATTTAAGCCTTTCAGACATTGTGTCATAATCAGTACTTTGAAATATGATCTTTTGAAAATTGAAATGGCCTCTAACTAGCCCTTCACCGTGGCTACTTACAACCTAAAATGAGTGAGATGAGCAAGAAAGAGAGGAACTTTACATGTAAAAAAAAAGGATCAAATTTTATTTTCCCCTGCACCAGCTGCAAAATCTATTCCAACGTCAGCGGTACAGGGATTTGGTTGCTGGTCTCCTAGCAAAAATCAACTTCCATTACGTCTTCCGGGAGGTCCCAAGCCTTCTCTCACGCTTTCAGACACCAGGCGTAAAAGTTGAAAGTACTGATCTCTGGGTGAAGAATGCAGCCTTCCTCTTGCCAGAGTAGGTCCTCTCTTGCAGGGGGTGTGGGGGAAGAATGGACGAATTGGAGGGCAGATGGCCACTTCCAGAAGTTCCGGGTACCATGTTCTCCTGGCCCAATCTGGAGCACTGAAGATCATGGTTTTCCCGAACTTCCTCAACCTCTGTATTACGTGAGGAATGACGGGGACTGGTGGAAACGCTTACAGAAATGCATACAGTAGCGGAAATCCCCAGTCCACTAGGAATGGGTCTTCTAGAGCTCCTCTTTGGGGAAATCCCCTGTAGCAGAATAGTTGACACTGGTTGTGAACAGATCCACTTGAGGTGTTCCCCCTAAGGGCAAAGATCTCTTTAAGGATCTCATGCTCAGAGCATCCACGCTGTGTTCTTTTCTCTGGCTAGATGAACTACCAGAAGAGCCATCCCTTCTCTCAGTGCCAAAAACCAGAGCTGCACTGCCTCTGCACAGGGGCAGTGACCCTACAACCTCTCTCTTGTTGAGGTAATGCACGACCACTGTGTTGTCAGTCATCATCAGGACACTCCCCCCCCCCCCCCCTCCTCCTCCTCCCCCCGTATCGAGGGCAGGAAGGCCATCAGCGCTAGTCTGATTGCCCTCACCTCCAAAAGGTCGATATGGAGTCTGGACTCAACCGAGACCAGTGTCTGCTTATTGAAAATTGTCATGTGCGCTCTCCATCCTGAGAGGGAGGCGTCCGTCACAACTGAAGTCTCTGGCCATGGTTGCAAAAAATGTTCCTCTCATCGCATTCTCACACCACAGGAGATCCTGGGCGACCTTTGTCGGGACCTGGAGAAGGTCTGTCATTCTGCCGGAAAATTGAGACCACTGGGATCCGAGAGCCCACTGAAGGCATCTCATTATCAGACAGGCTTCTAGCACCAGAAGAAATGCAGGATGCTATGAGGCCGAGCAACCTAGGAAATCGTAGACCGGAAGGCGTTGAGCACTCTGATATTTTTGGACCAACTGCAAAAGATGTTGAGCCCCTAACTCGGATGGCAAAGCTTTTCCAGAGGCTGAATCCAGGACTGCTCCAATAAATTGAAGCTTCTGAGAGGGTGTCAAATGAACTAGTTCAGAGAGAAGCCCAGCTCGTGGAGGTGTTACATGCACCCGAGATAACCCTGACACTGTTCCAGAGAAACAGCTCTAATCAGCCAGTCGTCCTGGTAGGGGTAGATGTGAATCCCCCAGCGTAGACTTGCTGTCTCCAATGCCATAAAATTGGGGAAAACCCTGGGGGCTGATGTGAGCCCGAATGGCAGAACTCGAAACCGATAATGATAACCGCCAACTGCAAACCTCAGGTACTTTGTGCTTGTGATGCATCAGCACATGAAAGCAAGCATCATGAAGGTCCATTGACGGCAACAAATCCTAGAGTCGAAGGGCCTGAAGGATCTGCGAAAGAGTTCCCATCTTGAACTTGCCCTTCCTGAGGAACTTGTTCAAGCATCTCAAGTCCAAGCTGGGTCGCATTCCTCCATCCTTCTTGCGGATTAGAAAGTAAGGAGAGTAGCAACCTTGGTTCCCCTCTGCTACAGGTACCAATTCTAACGTACCTTTCCCCAATAGGGTGAGAAGCTCCTGTTGGAGGAGTGGATATGGAACCAAAGTTGATCTTGCTTTTGGGGCGCAATCAGGCAGTCTTTTCAGGAATGGGAGGCATGAACCGTCTGCTACTGTTTGTAGGACCCATGCATCCGAAGTTATGCTTTGCCAACTCTGGACATAAGACAGTATGCCCCCCTACCACAGTTGAGGGGTTAAAGGATTCCTTTTCCACCTGCAGCAGAGGGTAATTCAGCGGGTGTTGAACATGGAGTCCTTCCTCCTCTACCTTCCACGATATGGTCTTCTTTGAACTCTTTGTGAAAACTGACCTCTTCCTCTAGATGTGGAGGAATATAAACAAACCCTCCATCCTTCAGATTGAGGTTGTCTTATTGCTGCCCCTAAAGATGTTGCTGCAGCTGTAGAAGCTTGCAGTTTCTAGACTGCCATCGGCCTTCTCCCCAAACAGAGAAGTACCATCAAACGGCATGCCTAGCAGACGTGCATGAACATCCGCCAAAAATCCAGATTTTCTTAACCAAGACATCCGTCTAATTACTGTGCTTGCAGTCATTGCTCTACTGACCAAGTCCACTGTATACAAACTAGATTGTAGCGATTGTCTCATGACAGCTTTGCTATCAGGCTTAAAATGCATTCTCGCTATGGTATGTGCTCTGCTGCTAGAGCAGCCACACCCCATAGGGTATGTGTGCATTTCATTAATGCACTGGTAGCATTGGCAGATTTTAGTACCATATTTCCTGCAATGTATACTCTTACCTAAAGAGTACACCCTCCGATCTTCTTTGTCTGTTGGAACAGAAGGATAGGCTGCAGCCTTTGAAGAAGCTGCTGCTTGAACCACTAAGCTTTCAGGCATTGGGTGCCTGATCAGAAATGGAGGATCTACAGAAGCAGGCTTATATTTACTTAACTCGTTAACAGACAGAGAACTGGTTGATGCCAGATTCCATTCCCTAAAGGCTGCATGAAATGGCAATACAGCGTCTCTAATTGGCCCACTGTCTAAGATATCAGTGAGGTCATCAGTCTACACAGTAGCTGCAGGTCTGAACCATCCCAGATATTCAGCTACTTTACCATTAACTGCCCTGTAAGAAGGACCAGTAAAACCAGATAAAGTCTGTCTCTGGTGAGGTTTCCCCAGCTGCTGGTTTCCTTCAATGTTTCCACAAGATTCTGCATTTTGGATTCTGAAATTAATTATTCTGAAACGTTTAGAGTTCCAGATTCATACCCAAAAGGGGGCAGATCCTCTTCCTCCTCGTCATCTTCAAAGTTTGACCTCATCTGCCTAAAGAAATCAGGACTAGGAATGGGTTGAACAATTAGACTTTGCAGTCTTCAAGAGCAAAGAATGCTCCAACAAAGCTGAAGGCTTATTCGAAACTGCCGACGAATGAGTCGGCACGTATAGTGCTTCAAAGGCTCAATATGTATTATATGCCTCAAAGGTTCAGGTGACAAACAAATGTTTCGATTTGTTCGAAGAAAGCTTGGATGCCTCGAGGTAACAGACACTAGCTTTTTCTTCAGCGTTGAGGAAGATTCCTTCAATTTATGTCAAGGAACCTCTCTTCTCAGGCTCTTAGGCACGCGAGAAGGACACACACACGTGACTCCCCACCGGTCTCAATAGACGCTGAGGGGTGGCCACTTTTCTTGGGACTCCTTTAGAGCCAAACTCAGAGGAGCAGGTTTTTTTAAAAATCTCAGTTTTAAGCAGAAGTTTCCTAACTCCGCTGGAGTAGAGTTTTTTGAGAACAACTCTTTTTAGAAGAGGACCTGCAATGCCTTTTCTTACCCTTTTTATGGCAATAGGAGGACGATAGTCATGAACCAGACCGCAAACGTCTATGTTTTAATGTTCTTTACAGGAGAGACAATCGCTCGAGTCAGAGGAGGATTTCCTCTTCGAAGTGGTAAGGGCCGGGAGGGAAGGCGGCGGGGGCGGCGAAATGCTTACCTGCATAGAGTTTCCCCTTCCTTTCCCATCATTGATTGACACAAGCCACAGTAGTTGACCTTGTAGCCCGATCCAATGCACCACGGACAAGTGTGGTGCGGGTCTGTGATCGACATCTTGGCACCACAGTCTGAACACCGCTTGAAGCCGGTCTTCAGTATGGAGGCCATTTTGAAGTAAAAACGCAATTTAAATCGCCAAGGCGATTAGCTCTGAAGCATGCAGCAATGCGGAAAAAAACAGGGTCAGCCCGTGTGCCACTATATACCAGCATCAACGTCACGAGGGACGCTACAGAGACAGTAGAGGACCAAAATTAGATGTTGCAAGACGCTCGATCCTATGAAAAAAAAAATAATATTCCGAAGCAAGTTGCAAGCAGACTTGAATTAATCAAAAGATGAGGAATAGGTGGGGGGTGGGGGGGACAATCCTTTCGAAAGAACAGTTCAGTAAATCTTTGGCTCACAGATTTCTAAACATCTGCAGCAATGCAGATGAGTAAGAAAAGTGTCAGATTAGACAGAGGAGCGTTTTTACCTGGATCTCCAATATGGACTGCCCAGAGCAAGAGAAACAGCAGATTACTGGTCAAAGAGGGCAGTGGACATACTTGTAGAAGCCCGACAGCGAGACATCTTAATAGCATGGTAATGCGCGATAAGCTGGTCCCTGGAGAGTGTCATGCAAGAGCATCAAATTAATTCTTCTTTCCATTTCCTCCCCTCTTCAGCTCTTTCATATTTGATTGACTGGTTGTGATCTCAGTCCAAAATATCTTGCATGTGCGTTTGCCCAGAAGGGAACAGGTCATGCTTTTCTTAAAGCAAAACAATACAGCATGCTACACCTACGGTCTGTTCCCCTTTGTTTACAGGGCAATGAGAAAACACGGTCCTCTCAGTGACATGTGCGCATTCGTAAAGAGCGGATACGGTGCGAGCATTATTGTGACTACAAACCAAAGCATAAAGCTGCCACAGCAACCTTTCAACATGTTTAGAGGGCTCAACCCTATGACTCCCCTGAGGTCTGTACTGCTCAAAGGAAAAATTATAAAAGACCTGGAAAATAGGACATATTCTAGGTGTGTATTCGCACTACGGACAAAAAGGGTAACCAAACCTCACCATGTAGAGCAGAGACCAGATACACCTTTGAAATGTTAGACACTTTGCCAGCTATCGCTTGGGAGGGAGTAAACCCAGGGGAGTGCAAGTGGAATACTGCACTAACAGAGTTCTTGCCAAAGCAAAGTGAACAGCATTTTACTTGTCGCAAAGCCACTGAAGAATCCACAAGTATCCACCATGTTTATCCTTTTGATTTCACCATGAACTAGCCGCAATGTATTAAGAACCGCCTAAAAAAAAAAAAACGAATCTGTGCGGTTATCCCAAGAACGAACTCTCCCCACCTGACGCCCAATTTCTTTTCATTCGCAGTTGATTTGGCTCATTTTCACAAGAGCAGTTTGGATGAAACACTCAATTAAGTCTGAAGGTTGTGGAGAACAAGCAACTCTAAATGACACCAAAAAAAAGAAAAATAAAAGTTACCCCCACCGTCATGCTCTACATCTACTCAGTGAAGCGCAGCTCACACCACCTTTTGTATTGCAGCATTGACCATGGCAAGTCACTAAGCAGCCATGTGGTGAGCCCGCGTGGTAGCTTTTTACCCACCGTTTCACACCAACTTCGAAGGTAAACCAATGCTTCCTAGCAGCCATACATGTAAGGGGTGCATCAACCACTTTTACTCCCTACAAATAGGCAAATACTCCCAAAAGATAAAAATAGGGAGTAAAATACTCCATCCAAAAATAGGACACATAGGAGGCTGTCCCCTGTTTTCATTCACACAGCTGCCTGGATACGCTCGGGCCAGTAGTAGACTTGGTGCCTAGTCTTACTGCCTGATCTGAAGAGGTACAAATGTGTCTTTTTAATGTGCCTGGATAACTTTGTGCAAAGAAATATTTATCACAAAACATTTCTATTTTACAGTTAAAACATTTTTGCTCGCTTAGAAAATACGAGGCACTTACTGTTTTATACTCCCATAAAAATCATTTTACTCCTAACTTTAAAGAATATCGAGTAAATACACCAAATCTGGAGCACTGCTTCCTAAAATCTAAAACTTGCGAAAGGCTTCTGGAGGAGAGGGTAATGGGTCTGAAATCCCTTTGAAAATGATTCACAGAAGAGACCCATACAACGTGATATATTTACTAGTCTGCAACGTTTAACTCGGCGTTGTCGTTTCTTAGAAAATCCTTTTGAGAATATCATTTAAAGACCACTATTTGGGACATGGATTACTGTATCCAAATGCTGCAAAAACAAAATAAAAGCGCATATCGTTAGGTGACACACCGTATAAACGTAATGAGGGGCAGGCAAGAAAAAAATAAATAAAAATAACACACACACACACACAATTCACAAGTAGATGAAACCCTGGCTCAAAGTAACGGACCACTGCCCGGGCCCGCATTCGAAATTGTATGTGGTCTTCCATTTTCTCAGAAAGGGAGCGTTTGCTCATTTTTGGAAGAACACTTACAAAAAAAAGTCATACCGCTCCACCCTCCAGCAATCCTCCCAAGAAGAATATCCCAAGTAATCTAACCTGCTAAAACCATGCATTTGTAAAAAAGTGTCCCTTATTTATTTTTCAGGCCAGTGTGGCTGGAATGGACTGCCACCTATTGCGAAATTAAAACCTGGACTACTTGCCATCAACCAGGCATTCGAGACTGGAAGTTTCTGGCCTCACCACTACGGACTACTAGAAGGGTGTGAACGTGCCACTGAAAGCCAGCAAAGACCATTACTGAGAGCAGTCAAACGCTGTTAAAAAACACAGCATAATCTGTTATCCAAATTATTACGGACTGGATAACTGATCACTTCAAAAACATTTGTAATGAGCTTGCCAGGAGGTTGGAAAACAAACCATTTCCCCAGCACCTATTTCGGTGTACATTCCTGACCCAGTTCTAGTACGGCATTAGCAGTGTCCTGCTGCCACTTTACCCTTGTATTCCTTCCCTTTCATCTTCATTCTGCTTTCCTTCTTTTTTAATCAAGTGCTCCACTTCTCCCCTCTCCACTACCCATCCCCGCCTCTCCATCTCTCCAGACCCCACCCCACTTCTGAGGCATATGCATGCATCCCGAATCCTGAGGTAAGGCGCCAGATGGCTCAAGGTCCCACACTAAGTTTCCTGAATGATTCCAGAAGGGATCCATCAAATGAGGCAACCAGCATCAACTTATGCCAACCTGATCGGCCAAGCACAAAAATCACAATAGAAATATGGATTTGTGCCAACACCACTTAATGTAGTAGTCAATTAAGTTTGTGTGTGTGCACAGTTTCTCTAAATGGCGCCAGCATTTACCCGTGTGAACTCGCTCCTCAAAATGTACCCAAAATAAAATAAGAACAAAATGAGGAGGCACGGACGGTCTGTACTTGGTGCTCATATGCCAAAACAAGGAGTTGTAAATTGAAAAGCGACATTGGGTCAACCCATTCAAGCAGACAAATGTTCAATGCCAACAATTAATAGGGCTTAATGGAAACTGCCAACTTTAGAAGCAGTTTTCAATCCGAATTTGAGGGAAAATGCACAGCCAACGCACAGCACAGGCTTGGTACTCGAAACAAAAGTGTGTAATTTGACAAGCTGAAAGCAGGAGGTGCTTGGAAACTGAAAACGGTTTCTGGCAATAGGTGACCGGTGACTGCTTCAAACAACTGACAAGACAGGACAAATTCATGTCGAGTGGATCTCTGATAATGGGAGCGCAGTAAAGAAGAAAGTTGGTCCTGCCCTCCCCCACTATCAAAATGCATATGGTGCCCAACCCAGAGTTCTTAGCATATCAACTTGCACGTGAACACAAAGCCTACCAAGGGCGGATGTCCCTTCTCGAAAACCCCCAATAGATACTAACTCCCATCTAATGTAAAACCTGCCAGGTGTCTAACCCAGCACCCCAGATTTAAAACAAACCCACACAACCGTTAACAAAACGATGGGTGTAGTGCTCGATTTGGGTACAGAGGGGATTTTGAGGGCACCTAACTGTACTAGACTGTTTCAAGTGTTTTACTTACTGCCGTTAATATTCACTGCAATAAATGAATGTATAGGTCACGTAACCATACTGCAAGCTATGCACACTAATTGTCACAGATCAAAAATATGGTATTCGGAAAGACTAGACAGCTGGAAAATTCAGTCACGGCTATAGTTTTACTTTCAAATAACTATTGTTGGACTTAATTTCCGGGACAGGTTTGGGGTTATTCTGCCATGAGTTTTAAAAATATTTGACGGGGGTAGGAGGGGCGTTACCTGCTCCCAAATATATAGCTATATCTCCCATGGTGCTTTGCAGCAGAGACCTTTCAGAAATGAAAAGCCGCCATTTTATTTTGCTCGATGCAATCGATTCCCAGGATCATACAAAAACTAATTTCTAAAAATGATCCAATTGCATCAGGATAGAGATGGGGAGAATGAGAAAGGATGCTATGTGAAAATGGAGAGCTGGGGGTGGCCTGGGGAGCCAATTACAATTTAAACATTTTTGGATTATCGGGGGGGGGGAATCTTGTGAGATTCCCCGAGGCTACAACAGACAGTGCACTCGGAAAAGAAAATGCGTCACAAGAACAAAAGATTGAAAGGGCGGTAATGGGAGATGGCTAGGGAGAGAAAAAGCAGCTGCTGGAGTGGGTGAGGTAAGGGGCCGTGAAAAGAGCAGGGGTGTGGGATGTACAGCGTGAGTGGCCGAGAGGCAAGGAAGAACTTTTGATTTTCAGATTATTGGGAGAATACCACAGGCATGGGTAGTTCGTTGCCGCTGTATTTGTAGCTCATTGTCATTAACCAGGGGAATCCTGTGGGAGAGTGAAAAAAAAAATGAAAAAAAAAAAGTTTATTTGCACACCTCCAGTGATCTCATCCACTAGGAAGGGAGTAATGGGGGTCTTCGGACCACTGGCCATGGTCAAAGGCTATGGCTAATGGACCCCAAAAGAAATATATTGGTTCAACATGTACACTGGACACGGCTGAATGCCAAGGCTAGTGGGCACTGGTGGGTTGGAAGGAGACCAACTCCTAAGGACATACTAATTCACTTTATTATTACGGGCCAACTTTAACTATTTCTAGAGGGAGTTCTCTACCCATCTAAAGGAACTAAAAAAAAATATATATATATAAAAAAAGTGCTCGTCTGTCACCAAGAAGTCCAAAAGAAAGAAAAGTCCAAATCCAATTCTACCTGGTTGTACGTATCTGTGGCAACTCTTTCTCACCTTCTTGATTTAGAACCAAGAACGTCTCAACTTTCTCATCAGCTTTATCAAGGCTCTGGTTTCTTCTCAGTTGGTATTTACCCTCACCTGGGTTCACTTTGTAGCCATCTTGTTTACTTGGTAGTCTTGTCTTTTGTCCTTTATCACAAGAGGTTATGCCACAGTCTCCCCTTTTCATATGGGTGCTCATATAGTAATTTCCCTCCTTTATCAAGAATTCTTCCCACACAGGATTATTCTAGCGCCTCTTTACACAGTTCCAAATTACATAGGTTTACATGAACTAACTTGTGAGTACTGGGACGAGTCTCTCCTCTCGTATTATTATCCTCCACCAGCCCAACCGCCTCCCTCTGTATGTCAGGAACATTACAGGCCATGGCATTCGCTCGGGTGATAGTGTTTGATATTGTCCTTGGTTTTGTCGCACTCCCGTTCTCAGCTTCCCTTCTGCTGTATACAGGGATTAACGTTTCGGAAGCTGTTCGCGCTCCTTGCATTTTCCAGTGGTCTCTGTGCGTTTCGTCAGGCGTCCTGCCCATTACGATATGGATGTGGTCTTGCAACCACCTGGCACAGGACTCTGCTTTCTTGCTCCACAACGGCTCATCGGTCGAGTATGCCCGGCATCCAGCATCTTACACTGCCATTCTGTAGCTCCTCAAAAGTCATGGGCTCCACAGCTCGTCTAAGGTGCTCACATCAGGGGACTTCCCCAACTAGGATACTCTCTGCTTCTCCTTGTTCCTTCACTCATACCAGTTAAGTATGAGTCTTAGTCTTAAAGAGACATTCGCTTTCCTTCTCCGGGCTGGTTGGTTCAAGCATTACCTTCAACCAAATATGCAGATGGTACATTAGTCTTCGTAGCAGATGGTCCCATGTATGCTACTATGCTGTGTTGCTTATGGAGTTCCTCACAAGAACAGGTGTCCTTGACCGTAAAGAGGGGTTTCCCAGTGAGGTCCCACTTATCAAGACCCCTAGGGAGGGTCTTGCAGAGCGTGCTCAACTCCATAGCCTAAAAGGGGGAGGCTGTCCTTTGGAAAGAAGGATGAATACCTTTGATTGGTCACACCACCAAAGAAACCTATTGGTGCAACAAGTACAGTGGACAAGGCCGAAGGCCGTGGCCAATGGGCCCCCCAAAAAAAATTATTTTTTTTTAAAAAAAACAAACAAACTATAGTATAACAAAAGCCTTGAAATTGTGAATAACGAGTTAAGGTGATCAGATTTGACACGACAAACTGAAACTCAGCACTCACATTTGAAGCAAGTCCACCTTCAATTTGCGTCCCCTGTTTCGCAGTGTATGACCACAATTACATCATATACAACACTGATGGCATCACTAAGGACATCGTCACAACAGCAATACGACATTGTTGGAATATTTTTTGCCCACTTTTGATACATATTTATTACACTTAACATGACAAAAAAAAAAAAAACAGTCATGCACAAGTATCATAGGATTACATGCGAAGCGTCACTATCAATTTATACATTTGGAATGTAATACAAATGGTTTGAATTTCGTATATTAGTAAGCAATTACAATACTAATTGCAGGAAAAGTAACTGGTCCAGTTAAATCTAGATAACGTAATAAGTAGATGTAGTAAACAAAAAGAATAGAAGTAGAAACATGTTTAATAGTACAATAGTCAATGTTCACAAAATGTATGCTTCTCCTTAGCGTAACATTAAACAAACATTTTTTTATAGACAAGTATTAAAAACTAAAAAAAAAAAATCCCCCAAAAAAGAAAGCATGTTCCTGTGTGCATTGTAATAGTATAGAATCTATAAATTTTAATGTTTGAGTAAGTCAGTTACTTATGCTACAGAATTGTATACAGTATGTTACATTTAAAGAAACAATATCTGGCTGCAATGTACTGTGCAACTATGAAATATGTTAATGTATGGTATGTAACAAAGGAGAGTTGTCATTTTAAAACATTATCAAACCACTGATATCAGTTATGTCATGTAGGATGTAATTAGTAATCTACAGTGAGGCCATCAATGTGGTCATACGCGGCGCAAAGTTAAGGTGGAATGTGAGATAGATAGATATATCTATCTCCACATGCTGCAACCACAAGGCTGTCAGGACTATACTGCACTGATGATACCTAATAAGGGTGAAACCAGGTATGTAGTGGTCCTGGCAGCCTTGCAAATGTGTGTCTTGAGTTGATTAAGCTATTTATAAAGTAGCACTCCCCTCTTAGACAAAGAATTTCCTGGAGAAAAAGGTTTGCAGTACAGCTAATTTGCATACCCACAATGACTTGCTGTTGAGGTTCTGAACTGGAGGTGAACTTCCAGCTATGGCTACTAGGTGGTGTTGTGGAATGTGTGACTTGGCTAAAATTAACATACATGTATACACACAAACCAATGCTTTGTATGTTAATACGTCACACAGGGACTGGGTAATGAAATGCATGTGGAACCTTAATAACAATGTAATGCCATTATATGCTCCCAGCCTACAAGACAATTCTGGCCAACATAAAGACGTCACAAGGACTGCCAACTAATGATTACTCACAAGTACTGCAATTTACGAGTTAACATGTATTGGTATATAACGCTAGAGGTTGCCTTGCTGACATTTCACAGCACTGGTTCGCCTTGTGAACACTTTCATGGTTAAAGTCTTGCCTCAAGTTCACTGGTCAAGCTTATGTTTGGCCAAAGGGGTATTTCATCTGGAATTTGAAGGCGAGCGAACAAGGGGAGTGTTCTCGGCTAAGTCCCATTCAAACTAGGAGCACAAAGAAACTGGCGAAATGAACGTTTCAGCTAATTTGGTGTGTTAATAAACTGCTTGCAAAAAAGACGGGACATGAACGGTTCCAGCTCCCGTATCAATGAAGCACTTCACCAACAGTCTATCAAAACAGACCACATTCAAATCTCATCATTCTCCAAGGGCTTCACACTAGTTTATCTGGGAGAAAAGGGGATCTGCCTTAAGAGCAAATCACATCCTACTCACTCCATTGCCCTGGATGGGCCAGGTACAAAATGCTAAACTAAGGCCACTCTTGAATGAGGAAGGGCGAAGCTTGTCTTGAAGCAATACCCTCGATTGGCAGATTTGGAAGTTACTGCGACCTTCTACTATGGAGCTCATTTGGTACACGGGATTAACGTGAATCGAAGGCATAACTTCCGTTCACTTCCCACCCATTTTTGTTAAAGGGGGAGAAGGCAACCTTTGTTTCTGACGCCTCCCTTCCTCGCCACCATCCATATGCACTAGCATTTTCATGCCAGCGTAAATGCTGGGGATCCCTATGGAGCCCACCGGTTTTGTGCGCTAGCACTGGGATCCACTGTAAACGCTGGCTGCCATGAACGCATGGCAGGCAGCATTTAATTATTTTGAACAGCGGAAGGCAAAAGGTGGCGTGTTTGCACTCCAACATGCAAATGATGAAAATTTGACCGCAAGTCAGGTCCACGCAAATTACGATAATCTTCCAAACGACCTACGAGATGTTCAGTTAAGGACATCAAACATCGATAGCCTTAATTCATGGCTTGTTGTATACATTTTTCATCCTTGGGTTTTAAGTTCTTAATATTTTCAAACGACAATGTAATTTTCCTGGATTGGGACAGTGCACAATGAAAAAGGTATAGCCCTCAATGGCAATTAAAAGACATACAATTAGTTACATTTAAATGTTGGTTCCTAAATAGTAGGGTAATCGTATTGCCAACTCTTGATAATTGACAGAATGAACGTTTGATTGCAGTTTTGCTGTTTCAAGACAGTAATACAGGCATAGACCTCAAGGCCCGTTCCCTCGCTATGATAGAACCGGTATGAAGTTTCTATGGTCCAAGCGACTTCAAATCACTTTGGTTATAGGTAAGATGGAGATTAGGGAGGGTGATAAGAGTTGCACAAGCCAATGTACTCATGCGGAGGTAAGAAGGCAAATACAAGTCAGTTCGTCCTGGTACCAAACTAAAGTTTATTGGCCTCGGACACCTTGGAAGTTCGCTCTGTGGGTGCTCCTTTGGCCGGAAGCGACCGAGTGGCTGCCACGTCAGCAAGCCAAAGCCGGAGCAGCAACCGCCTCAAAATGTCATCACACGGATACCTTACTCCGGACCTTCCTTTACATTTACTATTAATACTTCACAATCCCAAGAACGGTAATATTTACTATTAATAATTAATACTTCCCAATCCCAGGAAATTGGGAGGGGGCGTTACTCAGGGTTCCCTCCACCAACTCGGCTAAAGTTAAATCACTTGCCGTCGCTTTGAAACGAATTCAAAAACATAAATGCGTGACACTTTCCCCACCCCTGGTCTCCTTGGCTGGCAAGGGAAAGGCAGTGGGCTTCTATATATTTACCAGGGCGCAAAGAACATGATGAAGTGCGGCGCCTCGGTGATGGCGTGTGTGAACATCTCGGCGGTGTAGAGGTGCTTAGAGTGCGGGTCCTCGTCATCCGCCACCAGTTCTGGATCCAGAGGCTCCCCCCCGTGTGAGGGCGGCAGCAGCGCCGGGCAGAAGCAGAGCAGGAGCAGCAGGCGCTCTCGCAGAGGAGACATGGCAGCAGCCGCTGACAGGTGGTGGTTAGCTGGAGAAGCCGGCAGAGGAGGAGAGCGGTCGGGAGGCTGTCAGTTGGCGGGCAGGAAGGCAGCTGACGGCAGGCCTGAACGCTCTCTCTCCTAGCCGGCAAATGTGCTCCTCATGTACAGTCACTGGTGCTTCATTTTACTGCAGCAGCCGAAAAGCGCCGCTCTGGGAAGAAACTATCGAGCGGGGCGGGGCCTGCTACTAGTGACGTGTATCAGGACCGAGCGCCCTGCCCAGGATCTGCTGCTCTCCATTGGCTCCCACGACGTGAACGTTTCTATCCTACAAATTGACTGAGCCACGATTGGCTTACTTCCTGACTCGTTCTCAGTGGACAGCGTTTACGTCTAAAATTGTATGCGTGAAGTGGCTCTTGCAGGACGAGGTAGACTACACACTGCATACTTCCCAACATTCTGTGACCAAAAAGATGTAGGATTTGTCAAGTTTCAAAAATAATAATTTGCATAACAATGACATCACAGGAAAATACAAAACATACATTGTTGGCACCGTTGAAGCATTCTAAAATACACAACCCATCAAACAGCACAACATGGAAAGATGTTCAAATGTTAAAACTTTATCATTCTAACCAATAGTTTATTTTAGAGATGATGTCTTTTTACTATTATCAGTTCAGAAATGGTCTCAGGAGGAGAATTGTTGTTACCCAATCTGAAGTTTAACCCCTATGGAATGTATATATAGTCAATCCCCTTAACCAAAACCTATAACCCGTACGTTTTGGTAGCTAAGATTAACATGATGTCAGTTATGTCAACTAGTTTAGTATAAAAGCGGGTGTTTTTGATATAGTACACTGAGAGCAACAACCTTTTTTTTGCTTGTATGCTGGCCCTGCTTTATTTGTATGTTATAAAAACTGGGTTTTGCTTTTCACTTTGTCTATTTCTGTTATTGAGTCTGGGTTTTTCTGGCTCCTGGTCCTCTGTGTAACTTGGGGTTTCCCAGGCAGACTTAACAGAAGGTAGCAGAGGTGATGGTTCGCTAGAGTCCTCGGATTGTCAACGGCTCCGTGCCGTGGCCCGATGACTACAGAGGTAACCTGTGGAGAGCGGTATTACGTGCAATAGCGAGAGGTCGACAGGAGCCCACTTGGAGAAAGATCCTGTCTGGTCCCCGCAGGACTCCCCATAGGGCAAACGGCAGCTGGCAGTTGAGGGAGACGCGATACCGAAGACCCTCAGTGGATCCATGAATGTAAGTATGACATAGGCCTGGAAAAACAGGGGACGGGATTGTTTTGTATATTTGGGGGGTTTTGATGAGATTAAGAGATAAGAGATATATTCTGACAAGGGACGAGAAAGATCATGTGGTACACCTTTTTAGAGGGTAATAATAAGAGAAGGATAACCTCACCAGGTGTTAAGAAGACGTCCATAGTGTATTTATTTGTGTAGTAGTTGCCAGCGCCAACTTCGTTTTTTAAGGCAGTTTAGGTTTTGTGAAAAGTACATTTTTTGTGTATATTAGTGACTATTGCGGAGGACGTGAATTTGTGGTGTGGACCGAGGAGTGTGGTTCGGTGTTGGAGCAGCGAGGTGGGACTGCTCATGGTGTGAGTGACGGGTTATTCAGAATGTTGGGAGGGAACACCGAGGGCTGTTCGGAGAGTGGCGTTTGTGGTGCCACTTTGAAACATTGGGTTACGCAGGAGGCGTGGTCTTGAAGGGAGACGCAAAAGTATTAGATGCAAGAGAACTATTGTTGGGAAACGGTGTGAAAGGGAGGTATGGGTGCTTTCTGGTCTGACAGGGTTGTGGACAACCCCCAGGGTCAGGATCTACCTAGTAGTGGCTGCCTTCCCCTGGCCACATGGGAGGAGACTTTAGGCTGGGGATCAGTAACATTCCCCTAATGTCTCGGACTTCCGCTCTAGGGTCATTGGTTTTGAAGGACCAATTGCCTTCCCCCATACGAGGAAGAGGTTTCTGAGTCTGAATTCCCCAATCCCAAACAAGGTCTACTGATGGAAGTCCTTCTTTCCCGATGAGCCAACTGGGGAATAGGGAAGAGATGTTTTCAGATTTGTATTTTTGGTCTTATTGGGTGATTTGAAATTTATTTGGGCCCCTCGGAAGACCCACTGAACAAAATGGGGTACTTCACTTCCCAAAACAAATTGAGTTGGAAGTTCAGGTATTACTATCACTAATAACTTTACCTCCTTCCCCAATATGGTAACATGAATCTGAGTCAATGGGTGTCCTTTGGTTTGACCATGAACACAACCTACAGTCCTTTGTCCCTTAGGTTTCCAACACTAAGGTAGTAGACTTGCTTTTATGGCACATACTTCCTGTGTCTAATTGGACCCGACTAGGCCGAAACACGTGTCTGTGTCACAGGTTTCCCCTTTTCTCACCTGTTTTCTCTGTTTTGCGGAGTCCTTTGTTGGGGTTTTCTTTCGAGCAGTTCGGGTCTTGTACAAGCCCGTTCGGCCGTCTTCGGATTCCAGGATTCGATCAGCTTCTTCGTCCGGGATCTAGGAAACTCCAGGATGCTTGGAATGGAGACAGCACATGGAGGCGGTCTGCACGGAACGCTGAAGAGACAGGATCAAGGAAGGTAGTAGGAAAGGAGAAGGAGGAAGGTCCGGGGACCAGGAAGCAACACAGTTCAGGAGTACGAACTACGGAGCACGTCAGGCCACAGCTATCGGTAGCGTTGAGATGCGCGGAACCGCAGGGGAGTGGCTTATTTATAGAACGTGCTGCATAGTAAGTAAAGGTCGATAGACCTCGTTCCGTGTATACGGCCATGTTGGGTGTACTACAGCAAGTAACCCCCGACGTGCCAGGGACCAGGAAGACCAGAAGGGGCGTGATCGATGGATCATGACAGTCTGGGGTTGCTGTTGGTACTCTTGTTCAGAGGAGAATTCCTAGCATTTCGGTGCTGGACTGCCCCTGGGCAGGACAAAGACTGATATACAGATGGACATTTCTCCTCTGTGAAAGGGACAGTGAGCTAAAGACCTGGTTGAGACTCTCCCGGGGGCCATCCACCAAGAACAGGTGAATGGGCTATGTTTGTGCCAGTAGAGGGACCCCCAGACCCCCCTTTGTTTTGTCTAATTGGGCCCAGGCAGTTTTTTCTTGTAATGCCACTGCGATTTGATACAGACTCTTATCCCAAGTACAAAGCATAACATCAGGTTTTTGTAGCGATGCTGTTTTTTTCAGAATTAAAGCCTCATTACGAGAATGGAGGTAATGAAAAAAGGAAGGCAGAATGATAATACCGGCATCGTTAACGGGTCCGGAGCATTACGACCTGACAACCCACCAATACCGCCACCTCCCGTACCGTGCCCCTTCATACCGGCATGTCCCAGTATAAAAGGAGTACACCCACACACCACACCCATTCCTACATCAAAATGATACCACTAGCTGTTGCAATCATGGGGCTGGAGGACATGCCTATACTGCTACAACTACAGCAACAACAGCAACTACAACAACAGCCACAGCAACAGCCAGCACGGAGGAGACGCCGGAGGAGAAGGAGGTTGGGACAGGGCCAGCAATTACCACCAGTGCAGCCAGTAGTACCTCGTAGGTAGCCACCAATCCCTCTCATCAGACCAAGTCCATTCAATCTAACCCCTGAGCAGATCCACACCCTGTACCGGTTGGACCGGGACACCATCACCACCATAGTGGACATGATACACAACGACATTGTCATCCTCATACAACCATGCACTGCCATCCCCCCGCTACTAAAGGTGGTGTTTGTGCTCCACTTCCTGGCCACAGGCACCTACCAGCACACAGTGGGCCAGCTGCATGGCATTTCACAACCACTATTTTCACGCATGCTGACCCAAGTGCTGGATGCCCTCCTGAAACACGCTAGCGCCCACATATCCCTACCCCGGACTGCCCAGCAGATAGCCAACACCAAAGTAGGCTTCAATGCCCAATTGTATTGGTGGCCTCGACTGCACCCATGTCAAATTGGTATTCCCCCATGCCCTAGAGGCGGTGTACCGCAATCGCAAGCAGTACCACTCCATCAATGTGCAGATGGTATGTGATTCCAGCAAGATCATCACACATTGCTGCGCCCGATATCCTGGATCGACACATGATGCCATGGTGCTGCGTAACTCCACGCTACCCCGTCACATGGAGCGACATGCTGGACCACGTGCCTGGCTGCTTGGTGAGTTGCCTGACAGCCCCATGGCAGTGCTTCGGGGTTGTGCTGTGTTGGGATGCATACTCCACCTGGGTGTGAATGGGGGGGATGCATACTCCACCTGGGTGGGAATGGGGGGGCGGATGCATACTCCACCTGGGTGGGAATGGGGGGGGTGCATACTCCACCTGGGTGGGAATGGGAGGGGTGCATACTCCACCTGGGTGTGAATGGGGGAGGGGGGTGCATACTCCACCTGGGTGGGAATGGGCGGTGAGTGGAGAATGCACGCAGAGCTAAACACTCCTGATCTGAACCTCTCAACCCAAACATGACACATCACTGGCACACATTGGACCAATGCCATATATCAATGACAACATGTAAGACGCACAACCTGGCCACCATGGGTATGTCAAGCAATTCATGACTAAACATGATTGCAACTGTGCCAATGTGGCTAGTATGACCATGCACAGTGTAGTATACACAGCAAATATGTGAGGCAAAACGTCATCCTGCAACCACAGTACATCGCCATCAGCATGCAAGAATTCACCCTGCATCATCTGTACAACACCATCCAGATTACCACACCATATTGCAGTATAGAATGCATCTAAATAATATGTGTGCATACGTACAGGGACATCTGCATGTCGACAGCAAATAGCTGTGGCCATGGCTGTGAATCCTGAAGGTGGCAGCTCAGAGTGACTCACATAGACCTATTTGTATTCGCTTGCAGGTGATGGAGGATATCCCTTGAAGCCATGGCTACTTACCCATGTGCGGAACCCGCAGAACAGCCATGAGGAGGAGTACAATCGGGTACATATCCGTACCCGTGTTGTGATTGAGCAGACCTTTGGCCTGTTGAAGGCGCGGTTCCGCTGCCTAAGGAGGTCTGGTGGAGCACTCATTTATAGGCCTGAGAAGGTGGCAAAGATCACCATGGCCTGTGTCATGCTGCACAACATGTGTGTCCGGAGAAATGTACCACTGCCACCTGACATTGCACCGCGTGAGGATGATGAGGATGAAGACGGAGGAGAAGCAGCACCCCTGCCAGTACGTGATGCACAAGATGGCCGTGCAGTACGCCAATCACTGATTGACGAATTCATCTGTCCCAAAGGGACGTCGATAGATATGTGTCAGTGACACATTGTACACTGGGTCCATGTGGACATGCACACAGGGAATTTGGGGAGTTGGGCACTGCGCACTGTAATAAATTCAATGGATACACACGAAATGAACAATGTCCAGGCATGGAATGATTTTTCACACAACGGGTGTATTGATATCAACTACAGAAATGTGCAACCCCCTGCCCCCCACACCAAAACTCCCCATACCCCCCAATGAAATCCATATGCCCCCAATGAACTCCCAAAACCCCCTAATGAAATCCCATACCCTCCAATGAACGCCCAAAACCCCCCAATGAAATCCCCCTAATACATCCATACACCACCAACACCATCTGACCCACTCCCATTGTTCTCCCCCAACTATTTCCTGGATTTCTTGTTTTCCAGGGGCAACATTTCTGAGTGCCTCGCACTCAGTCTTGTTGGACGCACAGGGCTGGAGGGTGCAGAGGAAGCGGGTGTGGTGGATTGGGTGGAATCCGTGGTGATTTGCACGGCTGGTGCGGGTTGTGGCTGCTGCATGGGCAGCAGGATAGAGGTGAGGACCTGCGTGATGGCCCCCAGACTGTCTCGCATCGTCAATGCAGAGGCATTGACGGCGGCTGTGTTCGCCGCTATGGCCTGGGCAATCTCACGCCTCGTGTCCTCCCCATCCGCAACAGATTGACGGAGAAGCTCCAAAATAGAGTCCTGTCTGGCCTCCACCCTCGCTAGCCGTGCCTCAAGGTTGGTGGTGGGAGCAGCTGTGGTAGAGGGTGCTGCGACTGGGCCTGCATTAGCAGTGCTGTCCTTGGGGATACTGCTGAGGTCAGAATCGTGTAGCAGAGGATCTGCGCTGCTGGTGTGTGAGGGCTGAGTGTGGGGTTGGGGGGTGGACACGGGGCTTGGGGAGTGGGGACATGCCACATGGGAGAGTCCATCCTCGTCCACATACTCCTCCACTGCAATTTCTATGTGGCTCAGTGTGGCACTGGCCTCGCCTTCCACTGGTATTGCCAGCTCCGTGCTCACGGTGTCAGGCGTTGATGTGGGGCCCTCATGTGCGGCCATGGCCTGGTCACTCGCCCTGGCCTTCGGTGTGGCCTGCGAGGCTGCCCCAGAGGGGGTCTTGCCTGTGTGAGTGGTCTTGTGCCGGGACGTGGATGCCCTTGTGGCTGTCTCCTCGCTGGCATCCTCTCCATCCTCTCCGGTGCCTGGGGGGGGGAAGAAATGCAGGGCATCAGTGATGGTGTTACATGCAAGATGCAACATATGGTGCTGTGGAGAAGTTCATTATTCATGCATTTATATCTTACAGGTGTGTCACACAGGGTAGTATGAAGGGGCTATTTTGGCATGTGCCGTGACGTCTCAGTGCAGGGATGCTGCAGGGCAGGTGGCATGCCGTTGTATTGGGCTTTGTGTGATGTATTACATGTGCACGGTCCGTGTGTGTTGGCTGTGTGTTGGTTATGGGATTGGCACTCAGCATGCAATACAGTGTGGCAGGGTTTGGGCCTCCATCAGGACAAGGATATGTTGATGTGTGTGTTGGGACATGCATTGCCTTGCTTAGACTCTCTTCCACATCACTTGTGCTATGTCATGGTTTCCCCTACAGGGATCTGCAGGGTCACTCACCTCCATCTGCAGATGTTGCGGCACCCGTCTCCATCTCCCCAAATCCCTTGATGGACTCCATCTGTATGACGCTACTGCAAGTCTCCTCCCAGCGTGTAAGTTTTGTGGGTGACTGGGGACCCCCGCCTGTGGCCATGGCCTCCCTCCTATTGCTGGCCAGGATGTTCCGTACCCTGAGGCAGAGGTCATCCCACCTTTTGTTACAGTCCTTGACTGTCCGTAGGGTGGTGCCGACTGCCTAGACCTTGTG
Organism: Ambystoma mexicanum; assembly: GCF_040938575.1. NCBI lineage: Eukaryota > Metazoa > Chordata > Amphibia > Caudata > Ambystomatidae > Ambystoma > Ambystoma mexicanum. Next base: position 1,017,379,627 of record NC_090930.1, on the reverse strand, counting down.
GGCTACCTCCTCCAAGATCTCCTTTTTGCGTTGCTGCACCTCCCTTTTCAGGTTTTGCTGGTTGATCTCCTCAGCATGGGCAGCTAGGGTGTCTGCCAGCATGGTCAGTTCTTCGTCTGAAAAACACATTTTACGCAGGCGGGGGGTTGATTTCCTGGTAGCCCTAGAAATGTTTAAGGGATTGGCACTGTTCTCTCCTGAACACAACTGGTGGTTTGGGAGGATTGCAATGGATTGTGTTTTTAAAGATGGCCGCCGGCGCATTTCCCATTCCGACGCGATGACGTTACTTCCGGGTTCGGTATTATGAGCCCGGTATTAGCATGATGTAATTACCGGGTCGGTATTAAGGGGTGCCTCCTAGCCGGAGGCGGTATCGGCGGGTCCCGTGATGCCGCTATCGGGGGGGGGTTGGAGGGCCTTTAGCGCCATGGCAGTCTGGCCATAACCGGCATAGGGGTTCGCGCGTGCTCGCGCACTCGTAATCACCCGCTATTAGCGGCGTCATACGAGCACGGACCCGCTAGTTCCTCCATGCCGGTAATGACCCTGTTTTTACCGCGCTCCTCGTAATGAAGCCCATAGTGCTTTTACAGGAGGGTTCAACATCTGCTTTTTGTTGCTCTTCCGATATTTAAAATATTCTTGGACAGTACAATGGGCATTGATGGGCAAGATGTTGAAAACTCCCACAGATAAAGCATCCTAAGTCTAATGCATGAACATTTCCAAAAGATTTAGAACCTTCTCAAGAGGAATCCAATTCCTCAGAGTATGAAGCTTTAGGTTCTTGGTTTTCGACTTTAAGGATTTTGGAGAAGTTTCTTTTATGTGGGTTGTTATGCCAAGGAAGTTGGCTTCTTTTCCTAGAGTATGCCCCCTTTTTATTTTGGCTTCTTTTGCCACGGTATAGTGAAAAGATATTTCTGGTATATTATTTTTCAAATAATTCTTAGGTTTGTCTTTTGATGGTTCCAAGAATCTTCATATACCAGGTGCCCTATTAGTTTACCTCTGTTGACGTTAAAGGGTGTCAGAGAAAGATTTAGGAAAATTAACTTAAATTCGTCTCCACACGAAAGAAGGGGAAACTTTTTCAATTTCTCTTCTTTATATGGAATTATATAGAGGGACAGATAGGCAGGAAAGGCTACCTTTAACTGCAAATAAATTATTATTTTATCTTTTCCTGGTATCAAGCAATCTTGAGGACAGACGACATGGTAGAGATTGCCTTCGATAGTCTTCCTAATAGCTAAAATAGCATGGGTGGATAATACCTGGAAAATCACCCATATATTAGAGTTTGAAGAAACATTTCCACCATAATCTTCTCTTAAAGCTCCCATTCCTCTAGTGGAAAAAGGGACTGGGTTTGACTTGTCCCCAGAAATAGAGGTTTAGGAAAGGGAATCTCCAATTGATATGTTTTGCTCTCACTGTTATTTTCATGTACACCACCATGTCACCTTAACTATGTTTAACTTTGACTTACCCATCAACAACTGTGGTACCTCTAACTGGGACCTTTCACACAATTGCAATGTAAACATTATGTATACCATGCACGTATAACTGTTACCATATCACATTGGCGTACCACTATTCTAATGTCACAATACCACCCAAACTCACACTCTAAACACTGCTCTCCTCACAAACAATCCACCTTTTCCAATTCTGGAAAGGGCTCTATTTCCTAAACCCAAGGAAATTAAAAGAATTCTGACAAAACCGAAAGGGAAACCAAGGGTTTTGTGGAGGCAGACATAGATTCTCATACCAGAGAGGCAGTCCCACCTCGGATCCTGGGAAAAGAGGCCAAAATTATTCCTGACCTGTCATTTGCCCAAAAGAATGATCCCTTGCTTGCTGGACATTTCCTTCAGGTCTTACCCAAAGAGGAGGGTAGAGAATGGGGTGGGGCATTTTTCTTCCTGAAAGCTGGACTGTTGTACAGGGGAGATATTGGGCCTGATGACACTCCTAGATCACAAATAATGGTGCCCAGAAGTCACACAAAAATAGTACTGTAAATCGCCCATTCCAATTTGACAGGCGGTCATAAAGAACAGATCCTGAACCGATTCTATTGGCCACGGATCAATGCCGATATGAAAAATGTTGTTCTTACTTCCTCCCTATGTCAGAAGACTAGGCTCCAAACACCCCCTTCAGCTCCATTAAAACCTTTGCCAATCATGGCATACCCGTTTCGTGTATAGGTATATAGTTGTGCCCCTTGAACCATCAAAACTGGGAAACTGATACATACTGGTGATACTGGATTATGCAACCCGTTATACCAAAGCTTTTCCTTTATGCAATAATACAACACAGTAAATTCTCAAACATTTAATTCCATACTTCTCTAGAGTTGGGTTTCCAAAGACCTGGGATCTACCTTAATGAGTAAGCTCATGTCAGAAGTAAAGGAAATTCTTCATATAAAAACACTCAAAATTTAACTTTATCACGCTCATACTGATGGCTTTGTGGAACGGTTCAACAAGACTTTGAAACACATTTTAACAAAACAAAACTGGGATGTTATGGCACCGTGGGCGCGTTTTGCTATTAGCAGTCCTCAGTAGGATTTTTCCCATTTAAGCTTCTATATTGCAGAGAACCACAAGATGTTCTTGATATGTTGCGAGAGACCTGGGAGGAATGGGGAAAAGCTGTTCTACCCCTTTCCCAAACAGCCCAGTGGTTAAAGCAGCATATGGCCACGTGTTAGGACAAGCGTTCAGCCCAAGAACAGCAGAAAGGCTGCCATGATAGAAAGGCTGTATTAAGATCCTTTTCCATTGGACAAAAGGTTCTTGTTCTCCTTCCCTCATCTAAGAACAAGATGTTGTCCAAATGGCATGGTCCTTATGAAATAATAGAACAGACATGGCCCTATGATTACTAAGTCTCACAACCTGACCTGAAAGATCAAGACTCATATATATCATGTAAATAGTCATAAAGAATGGAAGGAAAACCCTATTGAAAATACCATAGTAGTACTAACCAGTCTTATCTGATGAATCAAGTAAAAATACTATGATTCCTTCCGACCTACCTCCAAAACCAGAAGTAAGATTTAATGGATCTCCTAGAATAGTTCCCTGATGACTTTAGAACTTAGCCAGGCTGGGTAAAAGGAGTGTACCCTTATATCCGTACTCCTCCCAGGGAAGGTAGTCCATTCAAAACCTTAAAGGATACCCAAATCTAGAAAAGATATCATTGCAGAGAAGGTGGAAAATATGCTAAGGGCCGATATCATTACACCATCTCAGAGCCCTTGGTCCGCTCCAATAGTATTCATTGCCAAGCCAGATCAATCATGGGGGTTCTGCATTGACCTTGGAAAGGTGAACGGGGGTCCCAATTCGACAGCTACCCAATGCCTAAAATTGATGATCTGCTTGATCGATTGGGGACAGCCGTTTTCCTCTCCACGATTGATCTGACAAAAGGATACTGGCAAGTGCCTGGTAATCCAGACAACAAAGGTAAATCAGCATTTTCCACTCCCATTGGGCCTTTTCAGTTTAAGGTGTTACCTTTTGGATTGCACGGGCCACCAACCACCTTTGAAAGGTTAAGGGACCAAGTCCTCAGGCCTTATGCATCTTTCTGTGGGGGGTACATTGATGATATAATCATCCACAGTAGATACTGGGAAGAGCATTTACAGCATCTGCACCTAGTTACCAGGGCATTAAGAAAAGTCAGGCTCACAGAAAATTCAAAGAAATGTCACTAGGCACAATCATCAGTCAAGTATCTTGATTTTTTTTCATAGGCAACTGGCTGGTTCAACCCCAAACTGAGAAAGTCAAAGCAGTCAAAGAAACCCCAACACCCAATACAAAGAAAGACCTAAGAGCCTTTTTGGGTTTAGTAGGATATTACTGACATTTCATCCCTAGTTTTTCATCCATCACGTCTTGTCTTACTGCTAAACTAAAAAAATGCAGACCCACAAAAAGTTAAATGGATAGAAGACCAATTTTGTTTTGATAAGCTCCAGCACATTCTGTGTAGTGAACCTGTTTTCAAAGTGGCAGATTTCAACAGGGAAGTAATTCTACAGACAGATGCTTCACACATTGGCTTGAGAGGCTGTCAGGTAAAGCCGAGAGAAGCGTGGCAAGGGAGGCGTGTTTCCAGGGAGCCAGAGGTGTCCGCATAAGGAGGCTCGGGGGCATGCTTATCACATGGTGTATGCTGCCTACTCCATGCTCATTCCCCTGGTTAAGAATGTGAGCCCAGGAGGTTCTGGGGAGCAGGTGAGGAGACCCTGACTTCAGACACGAAGACCCTAACAGAAGGAAAGCTGAATCAGGCTGTTAACTCATTTGCTGGTAAAGAAAAGACTGTATACATAGTATCGGAGTGACCGTGAGTGAAGCACTTGTTATTGAAAGGAAGCTCGTCACCGGAAGGGGAGCTGGAAGAAAATTAATTATACCGTTCATGGCATATGAATACATTTGTCATTATGACGCGATTCCGCGCATGTTTTTACATTAAACTCAAATGAGATAACTTTGTGCTCACACATGCAGTCTTATATTAACTTGTGCATCCTGTTATTATGGTATATATATATATATATATATATATATATATATATATATATATATATATATATATATATATATATACACATATATATATATATATATATATATATATATTATATATATATCATAATGTTCTCTACTATATGTTACACTTATGCAAATGGACCTTGGCGGCAATACTGCATTTATACCGATCTCCCACAATGGGGTTATGCGCTGAAATTTGCTTCAATTCTCTCAATGCTCCATACGCAGCAAAGCAGCTCATGGACGAACCATTCCTGAATGAGTTGTCTTAAAAGGGAGTTTACTGTCACATATTGAAACGTAGGCAAACATTACACACTCGAGGGTCACTATCAGTTATTCAGGCATGTTCAAAGGATACAGGGGTAGCGTTCTTCATGGCCTGGGTCTGCATGTTGGGGGCATGTTTATAGAGACAAATGATTTTCTGCAGTCAGGCCTTGAGCAGGGTCGCGGCTGGGTCAATGAGGTAAAACGGAGAACAGAAGTGTGAAGTTTGTGTCATTCGCGCGGCCAGTCCCCCATGAGAACCGGACGGCTACAGAGATGACAAAGGGGAGGAGGTGGGGGGAGTGGCTTGCTTGCGGTGCGCATCTCAGGGGAAGATCTGCAGGCCTGCTTTCTGGTTCCATGGCTAGGCCTGCCATTGTATGGAAACAAAATGGAGTCGGTGGGCACACAAGATGGAGTCTTGATAGGTTTTAGTCTGGACTGGCTTCAAGGGCTACAGTTCGCTGGTGGCATTCCCAAGTGGGTGCTCTGTAGCTGGGGCCCTGTGCCCAGAGCAGCCGCACCAAAACACACCCAGGAAATGTAAATGTCTCGGAATGGATGGGGGAGGAGGAAGTTCGCGACCCCTCCTCCCACACATTACATAACCGGCACCTTGCCCCATAGGTAAGTACTGGGACGAGGAAGAGTGAGACTAAGAATAATGAAGATTACAGTTAACTAAGCCAGGCATTAACTCCATGTCCCACTACCTCATCCCAGTACTTGTGTATGAGGCAACGTGCCTCACACAAGTACTGGGACAAGGAAGAATAGGGCTAGGAGTAGTGAAGAGTTATTTATTGATTTATTTATTCTGCATTTGTAAGGCGCTTATACATCAAGTAATTTGTGTTTCAAAGCACCCACAGGTAGGGCACAGGGGGATGAAGAATAAATACTAGGCCGTGTGAGCATTCGTACGGACGTCAGGAGAGTGTAACGCTTACCTTCTGATGTCCTACAGGAGCGCCCAGTCTTCGGCTGTCAGCTATGTGTATGGTACTCCCCGCCCGTGGTCAGGCATGATGTGTAGTCCAAAACACTCCCTCCCCACTGTATTTGCAGAATGGAATGATGGCCCAACGCACGGTGCAGTTGGGAGTGTTTTGGGTGTAATTTCCGCTCTGGTTGAGGTGGTTGTGAGCTGGCCGCTGTGTGACCTATGGACAAACAAGTGAGAACTTTTAGTGTTGGCTCAATACTCCTCCCCCACCTCCCTTGAACTCTGAACTCCCCTTAAAGCTGATACTTCTCCCTCATCTCCCTTGAACTCCCCTTAAGGCTGGCTGGCTGGCAAGGGCACTGACTGTAGTTTCAGACCAGGTCCAGTTCCTTCCCTGCAAATTCACAAGGGGGGTCCTGGGAGTCCCTCTGCCAGACATTAGTCCTGGTTACGAGAGACTTGCCCAGAGTCTTTAGCTCACTATCTTTCACAGAGAAGAAATATCCCAAACATATCAGTCTTTGTCCTGCCCTGGGGCAATCCAGCACTGAAATGCTAGGCAATTCTCCTCTGAACAAGAGTACCAACAGCATCCCCAGACAAGTGTTTCGGTCACTGGTCAATCGTGGTCCAGACCAGCTGCGACTCACAATATGCTCCTGGTAAGCTAATGTCTATTGGAGAGCGAGATTGTGGTTGCGCAGCAAGGTGCGAGTTGGTAAATTCTGGTTTGCTGCTTTGCTGGCTGTTTGGTTGCGGCGTGAGAGTTGTACGATGGTATCTTCAAGCAGCCACGCTCGCCGCATCCAGCAAACCAGCGGATGCTGTTGCTGGCCTTCCCTGAAGATCCCTGAAGATCCTACAACCCTATGTGGCACCTATGAAGGCCACCTCTATAGAGGTACGACCCAGCTGTACCCCCCACCTCCTCGAGGAGCCATTACCCTTTCATCCGACTCCTAAAATGGCAAGCCGCACTACGGTGCTTCACTTTGTTTATTTTGGTTGCCTAGCAACCTGCCCTGCGTCGCTCTGATAGGCCTGCAAGGCGAACCGGAGGCGGAAGCCAGCCCACCTAACCTAAGGCCCACTGTACACAAGGCCCCCTTCCTGTCCGCACCGGCAGCACGGCGCAAGACACTCGTCGCCACCAACCTCCTGACGACATATATATGAACTATTGCTCCTGATCCAGAAACAATCAGCCATGGACAGTTTCCTCACTCGCCCACCACGCTAAGGACTACCAGGTACTGTCTCACGCCTGAGCATATTATATATCCCTGCTGCTCTATTAGCGTAACCTACGCACTTAGGCAAGTTGCTCATATAAATGTCTCTTATGAATGCGTAGAACTGCTTAGCCCGCCCCCACTAAAAATTGGCATTTCCACATTGCGCTCACTTGTGTCAGCTTTTTCACTCTGCCTGTAATGTTGATGCCTAATGCCTGATTGCTTGCCGGTACTAGACTGAACTACTACTGCGAATCTTAGAATTGCCTCCGCTCTGCATACCTTCCTTTACAATTGATAATGAACATGCCTGCCTTCTGACATGAACTGCTCTCATGATCTACTTGTACCTTTGCATTTATATCATTTCATTGGCCAGAACTAGTCGGCACGTGTCTCCTTGTTACCCCTAACCACAACACGCTTGGAACCCTTGACAATACTTTGATATTTGACCATTTTAGCTTTCAGATCCAATCTACTTGCTCATCCAACACTCTCCACTACCTACCTACCTATGGCCACCCAGCTTAGCAACTTAGCGAGGCTACTACCCTGCCTGCTAACCTATGCACTATACTTATACCTATTTACTCACCACGAATGGTATCAAACCACCTTAGTATGCCAAGCACACGACAGCCTACAAATGTATCACGCCAAAGGTAGTCACGCACTCTACAGCCACTCCCTAACCATGGCTGCAACACTGCCCTGCTCAGTCAACCCACAAACTTCCTGCCAGACTTTGTACATCCCACTACAAACCACACATCTAACACCTGCCAAGACCACAACATAACACCTGAACAATGGATACTTTGATTCGCTAGAAAACCCACTCCTAGCATGCCATGCCCTACCATCATCAGAAACGCGAGACTAGGCAGCAGATTCCCCAAAAGACATCTCAAGACTTCATCTAACCGTGACAGCAAACAACAACACATTGTACACAATGCAGCATTTACTGCTAATAATCCACCTACAAGGCTTGGCTCTCCAGCCAAAAACATGAGCCAACAACCCTCACAGACCTACACCCCCTCAATCTTGAAAGGAGGCCATATCAACGCGAGGTCTCTAACTGAACATTCACTTGATATTAATGACCTTATAACCTCCAATGACCTAGACCTCCTAGCCATCACAGAGATGTGGCTCCATAGCACCTCAGGCCCCCTCCTATCACTAGCTATCCCAGACCAATTCTCCATCATTAGACAAGACAGAACCTTATCCAAAGTGGGCTGTGTAGCTATTATTGCTAAATCCTCCCTAGGTCTCAGACAAATTCCTTACCAAACACTCACCTCTACTGAACACTTATCTTTCAAACTACCTCTATCACCATCCCAAACTATCACCGCCCACCTGATCTACAGACCCCCAGGCCAACTCTCCTCCTTTGAAGAAGACCTATCGCTATTACCGACCACTAACACTAAACCTTGCTCACAAACACTCCTCCTTGGAGACTTTAACTTGGGCCTATATGACACCAATGATAATAATGCTACGCTGGTTAGCAATAGCATAACAGACCTTGGTCTCACCGAACGTCTGACACAAGCCACCCAATCCAAAGGTAGACAACTAGATTGGATGGCAGATTGCAACTGCAACACCACCATAACATCAAACTATCCTCTCGCCTAGTCTGACCATCATGCCATCCTCTTCTCTATTCCTAGAGATCCTCCCAATCAGGAGAAAACCAAAGCCCCTCCAAGATTAGCAAGAAACTCACGTAGCATAACAGCCCTTAAACTACTCCCACTTCTCCAGCCAATCTTGCATAGGGATACTGCCCTAGAACCTATTGATGACGCTACCTACCTGGTGAACCTGTACAACATCACCATCCTAAATGCCATTGACAGACAAGCACCACAGAAGGCTTGTAAAGCCAAACCTGTCGCCCACCTGAATACTTGGTTCACTCCACAACTGAGGACTCTTTGGAAAAATAAAAGAGCAGCAGAAACAAACTGGAGAATCGCCCCCACGGCTCCTAACAAAGAAAACTTCCTAGACGTCTCTACCTCATATGAATCTGTTATTTTCTTAGCCAAATCTGACTCGTACAATAACCGCATCCAGAATGCCAAATCCAACACAAAGGAACTATTCAGCATTCTTAGAGAGCTGGAGTCACCAACACAACCTCCCAATACCTGCATCAGGGACACCACTTGGTGGCAAAACATTCAAAAATCACTATCAGACAAGATTGAGCTCCTACAAAAAGAAAGTGAATCAAAAAAAGCCAACCTAACCCAAAACCTTCCTGCTAACTCCTCAGAGACCCCACCACTTCCCCAGCCCAACCTATTCAAATTCTCCCCACTCAGCGTCAAGGAAGTAGAAGAAATAATACTAAGCCTCAAACCATCTAGATGCATGGGTGACATCTGCCCTTCTCCCATCATAAAGAGATTGCCCCATTCATTACCTCGCTAATCAATGCCTCCTTCAAGGCCAATGAAATCCCTACTAACCTGAAGGACGCATGGATCATGCCACTCCTTAAGAAACCATCCCTCGATCCCAACAACCCCTCCAACTATAGACCAATCACCACGGTACCCTTCCTCTTTAAGATCATCGACAGAGCAGCCTACCTACAAATCCAACACCACTTGGAAAGCAACAATTTAAAAGGGCTACGACAATCCGGATTCCGATCTAGACACGGCACAGAAACGGCCCTGATAGATCTAGTAACCCAAATTGAGAACATCAAGGACTCAGGCAACCTTGCCCTCCTTCTTTTACTAGACCTATCAGCGGCATTTGACCTAGTCGACCACAAAATTCTCTGCAAACATCTCTCCACCGCAGCCCTCTTCTCCAATGATGCCATCACTTGGATCCAGTAATTCCTGAACAATAGAACAACCAGAGTATTTGCACCATCAGCCTCTGATCCTCCCTCTATTGACACATGTGGGGTCCCACAAGGCTCATGTGTCTCCCCTACACTCTACAATATCTTCACCAAACCTCTATTTGACAAACTCGACCAACTAGGCATATCCTACACTAACTACACTGACGACACCAAATGCTCATACACATCACAGGCAACCACGACTTTGACTCACAACGACTCAACGACATCTACCTGATCATCCAAGCCTGGATGGCACAACACGGTCTATGCCTCAACAATGACAAGACTGAACTCCTCCTATTGGGCACCCAAGCTAGACTCAACAAATTGGACAACAAATTCAACACCTTTAATATTGACGGCAATGACATCAAAATATCTAAAGACGTCAAAAAATTAGGTATGTACATTGATGCCACCTTCTCACTAGGCAAACAAATCAACACCACAGCGTCCACCACTGACTACACTTGTAATCTTATCAATGCCTGCAGACCATTCTTGACGACAGAAAACTGCATCGCCTTGGCCAGAGCGCTGGTACTTACCAAGTTGAACTACTGCAATACGCTATATCTAGGCACCAGTCAACACAATCTGCACAAACTACAAATCTTTCAAAATAATGCGCTCAGAGCAGCCACCAATTTCCCCAGAAAAATGCACATCTCAGATATAAGAAGCAATGTCCAATGGTTATCCATCAACCAAAGAATTAAATTCAAGACTCTGTCCCTAATACACAAATGCATACACAAACAAGCACCTAAATACCTCTCGGACAAATTCAAACTCAACACTTCTGCTAGACAAACTAGATCTTCCCACTCCAACCTCCTCACCGTACCTAGGTTCAAACTGGAAAAAGCAGGATGCAGAAGCTTCCCAGTCCTCGCAGCCAAAACTTGGAACACACTACCGCCCAACATCAGGCTAGAACCTTCCATTCTTAAATTCCGCAATGGAGCCAAAACCTGGCTCACTCAGAATGAAAACTAATCCATAATAGCTAAACTCATCTTAAATACTCTCCTTCCCGATCATGTAACCTTTGTACAGACGTCTGTGTTCCATGCTATCTATGTAAAAGTTAATTATGTAAAAAAAAAGTTTTATATACTGTACCTCTGTTCATCTACCATGCGTGTAATCCTGATGCTCCATGTCTGTAACTGTATATATGCTTATCTGTATGTGTACCTAAGACATGTGCCCAGTTGCCTCAGGGCTTGGTGCGCTATATAAATAAAATACAATACAATACAATACAATGGGCCTCATTACAATGTATGGGGTCCCGTAATGAACGGTGCCGGTAAGGGACCTGCACCGTTCATTACGGGCCACCACATTACAGGTCTGCTCGCGGGTGGAGTTAAGGACGTCTGGCCCAGATCAGACATCCTTACCGGCACCTGCCAGCAGACCAGGATGCTAACAACGGGCCCGTCATTAACGGGCTCGTTGTTAGCATCCTCCCCATTCCCATTGAGCCCTATAGGGGTTCAAATGGGAATGGGGATGTACCGGGTTCCCAATCCTGAGAATGGGAATAACCGGGCCCGCCAAAGTCGGCATGGCCCAGTAATTCCCTATTTTTGGGACCCGGTACCCGGTTTGGGGGTAGCCATGCCGGCATGGCTACCTCCAAACTCGTAATGAGGCCCAGTGTCCTTGTCTTTATCTCCTTAGGTGCTGTTACCCCCGGAATGCAGGGGATGCAGAAGGATGGCAGTAATTGTCCAAATAGCTATCGAGGGCTGCAGTGGATCAATGAAGGTAAGTAGGATTCTTAGGGATCGCTACCCAGCTAAAATAAACGCTCTTACTTGTGCTTTTCCTTTCCAGGTGTCCGGCGGCAAGACAGCAGTGACTCAGGTAAGTCTATCGAGCTGATTGAAACAAGCAGAGAATGAAACAGGTACGCATCAGCAGGCTGGAGATCCGATGGACGTCTGAAGTTGCAGGATTCTTGCTGGAAATGCCGTGCTCGAACAGATGGTAAGCGCTGCACTGCTTTGGTGTCAGCAGGAAAAACGCTAAGCACGGGGTGCGGCCCAGGGTGTGGTTTTATAGCCCTGGGCTGCACCCTTGAACACTAGACCACCAGGGATACCTAAGGCATGGGTTGCCTGGGGGCCATCTTGGGTAACATCCTGAGGTTCAGCCTGGCGGCCATATTTGTGCAGGTTGTCAGTACCCGTAAAGTGCTGCCTACGCCAGCCAATGACCCTCAAAAGACCATACCTTGCCAGTGTTACTGTTGTGTGAGCACGCACCCAATACTCTGGTTAACTTGACAGTATAGCTGTTGTGTGGGAACATGTGTCTGCCCTCTGCTGGGGATTATGACAGGAGGCCAGGACTTGGTAGGACACAGAAGGGCCCTGATCACCAATCTAAGCAACTGTGGGATTTAACAGAGGAGGGAGGAAGGGAAAGAGGAGGTGAAGAGGAGAGTCTTGAGGAGCTTACGGAATTTGAGGCGATCCGGCTCAAGACAAAGAGGAAAGGGGGAAGCTATTCCATAGGAGGGAACCTGCTGAGGAGAGAGATCAGCCACCAGCTCGCTGTTTAGCGAAGCGCTTAACACAAAGAGAGTTGGTTCCCGGAGGAGTGTAAAGATTTAGAGGGAGAGTATTTAGTGATAGGCTGCAGATAGCGTATCCCCGGCCCCAGAGAGCCTTGTGGATGATGCAGAAGGATTTGAATTGTATCCCTGCAGCAACTGGGAACCAGTGGAGAGTTTGTAGGGCTGGCGAGATGGGTTCCGTGGGCTTGAGGCCAAGGATAAGTCTTGCAACCCTATTCTGGATTAGCTGAAGTGGTCATAGAGAAGGAGAGGGTAGATTAAGGAAAAGGCTATTGCAGTAGTCTATTGTAGAGAGAACCAGAGCTCTAGAGACATTGAGCTTCTGGGGGAAAGTGAGGAAAGGAAGAATTCATTTGAGGAGGTGGAGTTGTAAGCGGGAATTCTTGGCAAGGTCCTGAATGTGAGGGTTGAAGGAAAGAGAGGAGAAGAAGATTACGCCAATGCTTCTGGCTTCAGATGAAGGAAGAGGGGGAGAGCCCATAGAAGCCATAGAAGATGACCAGAGTGAGGGACAGAAAGAGGGAGAAGGCGTCCCAATAGGAAGGATCTCAGTCTTGCTTCCGTTGAGGCAGAGATCATTGGAAGTACACCAGGACTGGATGACAGATAAGCAGTCAGGAATGATGGAGGAAGTAACAAAAGGATCAGAGGCAAGTTTGAAGAAGAGTTGTGTGCCATCTGCATAACACTGGAAGTTTGGGGAGAAGGTGGAAATGACGTGTGTAAGCGGAGCATGGTAGTTGTTAAAGTGCCGGAGAGAGAGGTTGGAGCCCTGGGGGATGCCGCAGGTGGAGATAGAGGTGGTCAGGAGAAGGAACCCAGAATAACCTAGGACAGACGGTCAGTTGGGAAGGAGGTCAGCCAGCCCAGTGCCCGCTCCGAGATACCAAGAGGATGGAGTGGTTGACCATATCAAATGCAGAAGGGAGGTCAAGTAGAATAAGGGCAGCTGGAGAGTTGGAATAAAGAGATGCAAGCAGTTCCTCACAGGTGTTCAGAAGAGCAGTTTCCGTGCCTCTTGATGCTCAGAATCTAGATTGATAGACGTGGAGGCAACCAACAAGTTCAGTGTGCTGGGTCAGTTGGGAGAAGACCAGCTTCTCCAGGAGTTTCCCAAGGAAGGGGGTGATAGATATGGAGCTGGATAAGACGGGACTGCAGAAGCTTTTTCAGGAGGGGGCGCACAAGGGAGTAGTTGAGGGAGGAGGGGAACTATCCAGTAGCAAATGAGTGCTTACAGAAATCAGCGAGTGCAGGGGCAAGGGAGCCAATAGTGTCCTTAATGGTTCTGGAGGAGAAAGGGGAAACCAGTTTGGAGGAGACCTTCATGGTGTGGACAAATAACTTTGGTGACCTCATCAGGTGTGATAGGAGAGAAGGAGGAGAGAAAGGCAGAGGGAGTATGGGAGTCCCAAGGTGGAAAGGGGACGGGTGAGGGGGAGAGGGATGCAAGGGTGCTCATCCTGTCCTGGGTTTTCGCAGTGAAGTGTCTGGCCAGTATGTTGCAGAGGGCCTGCGAGGGAAGAGGTGAGGAGGAGACTGCTGAGGGGTTGGCCAGTTCCCTGCAGATTTTAAAGAGTTCAGCCGTGTTGTTGTTGATAAGTGATCAAGGCATTAATTACAAGCAGTGGTGCAACACCATTAAGACGACTGGCTAAGTATCATAAATATACTTATTTATTAACACAAAGGTATTAAACGAAGGACACTACAATGTAAGTAAAACTACATAAGCATATACACAATACTGGTGTTCAATTGGAACAGCAATCACACTTAAGATCAAAATACAGTTATTCACCATTATACTGTCACATGAGCTAATGTGAGGGAAAGAAGTTCATATATATCATCAGTCATAAAGATATAAGTCACACCACCATTTAGAAAATAAGCTTAAGAAGTCCACCTCTATCATAGAATTTTGTTTTCCACCAGTGCCCTATGTAACTAACCAGGTTTGGCTATTTATGGGGAGTTTAGAAACAGTTTTAAAGTTCTTCCATAGTGTGATGCTGGAAATACATTGGAGGGACAGGGCCGCCATGTCCTTGTCCTGTACTCCCTTATCATGTGTGTTCTGTGTTGCTTTCTGCACAGGAGTCCATGTGGGACTCCTGGCAGTGCAGCTCTTCCTCTTGTTGGTTGTGGTGAACCCTTATGGTACCCATGGATAGGGATACAATACTGTAGCCCTAGTGTATGTTTTTGGGCACTTGTGTGTGGCCCACAGAGCAGAGTATGGGCTGGTGGCAGCTCCATGCTGGATTTGACAGGTGCTGTGAGTATCCTCCATTTTGGGATACCCAGGCCGTGCCATAGCAATCAGTGGATTCCTGATAGGAGACAAGTTGGCCCCTGTGGCCTCTTGGTTTCTATCGCCTGTTACCCTGTTTTCCCAAAGTCCTGGGAAGCCCTGACTCTGTCCCTTCCCCTGACTGGCTGTTGGGTGGAAGAACCATATATGGTATTGAGGGGAAGTCCAGGTCAGACTGGCTGGAGCCTTCCCAGGGACTGTGTGTTGTGGGTACACCCTTGGGGTGGGACCTGGGTGAGTGGAGTGTGTGACAAATATGCACTTCATGTTGTGGGTGTCTGGTATCTGTGTGTGTGTGATACAAAGAATGAGACAGCCCTGCCTGAAACTGACATGAATGCAGTGTGGTGTGCTGAAAGGCTGGATGCTTGCCTCAATCCACATTCCTTGTTATGGGTGTCTGGATGGAAGAGAATGGGCTGAATACACTGTGAGCCTGATTGGCTGACTGCCTGCATGAATGCCCTTTGGAATGATTGGCTGCCTGAGCTCGGCTCAGCAGTTTGAATGTGAGACAGAACAGTATATCTGGGGATCTCTCACTTGCCAGAATTGTTCAGAAGCTGAAGTTGAAACTTGATGCTTATCCTTGAAGCCCAGCTGGAAGAAGAAGAATGGCTGCTGCTTTCCTTCAACCTGATCCGAAAGCTGTCATGTCTGTCAAGGACAGATCCAAGAGAGGGCCTGGCTTAGATACCTCTTCCCGAGCTATGAGGGAACATCGTGCAGAAAGCTAATCTTGAACCAAGTCACCCTCGAAGCCAGTCCCGAAAGGCTGTCGACCGGAGACGGCGACCACTGAAGAATCTTAAGTGAAGCACCCAGATATCGAAGTCCATTGTCGGTGACCAGAGTTTGGAGGTTTGCCATAACCGCTGGAAGCCCGTCGAGTTGTGTTGCCCAGAAGAGGGGACAGCTTGACGCGGTGCTGCTCGACGACCGGAGCCGGGCCACTCCACCTTTGCCTAAGGCACCTTGAAATGAAGGACTCCCTTGCTTTCACCATCGACTGCTTTGTCCCACTGGAGAAAGTCGAGGTCATCGACGAGCCGAGGGGAATCCGCCAGTGGGTTTCCCGCCACCCGAAGTCCACAAAGGCACAGACCAATGAATATCCGAAAGCCAGCCGTGATCGAGCCCTGATCGTCGATGCCAACGCCGACACCTGACGCCCTCTGCTGGGCCTATGTTCTTCATGAAGTCATCTTTGTGGCAACAAACTCTTGTCATCGAGGTGCACTGCACACCTCATCTTCTTAGGACATCCATGGCCGCAAAGGTCGAAGCTGCTCTCACGACGACAGTGTTCACATTTTCTTCGAGGAATCTCGTTGCTCTGTGGCTCCTACTTTAAAGGGAGTTCACCCACGAGGGATCCTATCGACAAACCATCGAAGAAACTCTGCCAAACCAGTTACATTGGGGTAGTAGAACATTTCTAGCAAGAAACATGACTATCTTAAACATATATGGACTGGGCTTGTTGATACCCTTTATCTACAGGTTGCCCAGGTGGGGGGATCCTCACACAGAACTGTTTCATGGTAGTCTGACACAATATTCTGCTCTTGTTTAAACCAACATGTCTTCCTTCCTATGTCTGATGTTGATTCACATTACTATTGGACTTGCATATCATTTGAACTGTCAGCAGTTGGTGCATTTTAAAGGAGTCAAGAGTTAACTGTGGTACCACATAGACATTGTACATATTTATCATTTATCTTATTAGTATTGCCAAAGCACAAAGTGTGTTATTGATTGTGTATATATTCGGAACCTTATTTATATAAAAAAACTGTGCTATCACATAACATAGTGTGTGGACATTCCTTTGTGGGGGCTTGGGGAGTACACTGTTCTTAAGAACCAGCCTGCATCACCTCCTGAGAGCTTAAGCCTTGGTTGCTCGTACATTGCTACCAACAATAGGGAACCTTGGCTGGGGTGCTCTGTGCTTCTACCCTGCCATATAGAGGGCAGTATTACAGAAACCCCCCTCCAGTCTTTACATATAGTACTCTGTTTCTGCACCCTTTTCCCCTACTTAAGCAAACCTCCAGCCTCTTTTCCTTTGCAGTTGGTAAGCAGGTGCAAGTGGATCTAGGTCACCTGGCCTAAGCCCCACCCACCTTCTTAGTCCTGGCTCTTCCTTTCTGCTCTTAACCTTTAGCTCAAGGGCATCTTTCGCCAAAGGGCTGACAAAGAAAAGGGCAATTCCTGTTTAGACCTGCTTGGACCTGGAGGACCCAGGGCCCGCGTCCCTGCCCAGCCAACAAGTAAGCACGCACTGAAATGCATTTTCTCCCTCCTCCCCACGATCCCCAGGCAACTCCAACGTCAATGACATTGCCCCTTCTCTGAGGCATGGACTCTGCAATGCAGCAACCTCACCCACATCAGACTCAAGCCCATCAACAACCACTCACCATCCACAACACAGAGGTTGATGCTCGCCAATGTCCGCTCAGCTAAGCTGAAGCAGACATCCCCAACCTCATCACTACACACCACCTTGGCACCATCTTCATCGCCGAGACCTAGCTGACACCCACCTCCACCTGCATCCTAGACGTCTTTGTCCCTGACGGCTACAGCAGCCAACACAGAGACTGACCGAACAAGACAGGCAGAGGCCTGGCAGTCATACACAAGACCTTATGGCCCTGCAACAGACTTGCCGTCGACAGCATTGGCTCCTTTGAAGTCCTCTCGTGCCACTTCCCGCTCTTCCTGATGGACAGAGTCATCTTCCATCTCATCTACAAACTACCCAAACCCAATACTGCCTTCATCTGAGACTTCACCGACTTGGTCACCACCAGGTCCCTCATGCACCCAAACAACACCTTCCTAGGAGACGTCAACCTCCCAGGCAACAAAACCACCAAACCGATGAAGGAAGCTCTCCTCAGCCTTCATGACACCCTCAGCCTCACACAGCATATGAAAGACCCAACACACGAGTAAAGTAACATCCTCGACCTACTCATCACTGCACTGTCTTCCCTCCACTAAAGCTCTCTGCTCCTGTTTGACTGGTCTGATCACCTAGCCGTGCCTTTTAACATCCTTGTCAGCGATTATACAATGTTAGATATAAATATCAATTGCTCCAGGTGAATAGAGAAGGAAAAACTGAAAATCACCTACCTGGGCTGGATGAACGAAGAGAAATGTCCTGTGGCCCGGTGAGTGCCTGGAATGGATGTCTCTGACTCTCCCTGTAGAAATTAGGAATTCCCCTGAAAACCCCTCCGGAGTCCTGCTCAAAGGCTTGATCCCCGGGAGGTTCCCAGGGAAACCCTCATGGGGGAAAAAACCCTGCAGAGAGCTGCTAGAGAGCGTTGTCTCCCCGATATGTTCCAGCGTGGGATGCAATTCCGCCTATTGTGTTTGGGAGCTTCTTAGCAATTGAGACTAAGTTCTGGCGAAGAAGGATAAGGTTAGATTAGGTTAGAGTAGGATATAATTTCCTTGTCTATCAGTTTGCCAGACCCCCTTTGTATCTTCTGTTCTATATCTTACCCCCGGTTAGAAGGAAGAGAGGCGTCCTGGGAAATCGATGTGAAGGAAGGGAGAGGTAACCTGGAGTTCCCAGAAGTACTGAATCAATGGGCTAAGGAAAACAGTAGAATAGAAAAGAAAGGGTAGAGGGAGAAATAGCTAAAGATCACTAAACAACAGAAGCAAAACCACAAAATATAAAGCCTACCAGTTTGTAAACAAAGGAAGCCTCCCAGAGACTGCTCACGGGGGGTGGCAGTTAGCCTGGGGTGTTGAGGTAGGAAACCGCGCTAGAATGAAAACATGAAAAGGGAACAACCGATTACGGAACTCCCTAGACTGCCGATGGAAGAAGGATTAATATAAAGCGTACGGAGTACCTCGTGGAGGGCGAGGATCTGTATTCTGAACTAAAGAGAAACTGGGCTGGGACCGCGCTCCTAAGGGGCGTGGTTTAACTCGTCCGAAGTCTGGTAATGTCTTTTCCCGTACTGCCATCGCGGTCTGCAGATCAAAAAATCTGCCGCCATCAACACCTTCTTCATCGACAAAATTAGCAAGATTCGCCAGCACATAGATGTCAGCTCCACATCCACAGACCCACCTCACGTCCTTCCTTGTGGAATCTCCACACCCTGGACAACATTCAAGACACTCTCGACAGAGGACCTGGTAGAAACCCTGGCCACCCTCAAAGCCACATTGTATGCAGATGACATCCTCCCAGCATCCATCCTCAAGACCCTTCCCGCAGAAGCTCTCCTTCCCTCCCTGGCGATCATCAACAGCTCCCTAACTCAAGGCACCTTCCCATCAACCCTAAAAACAGGACACATTCTCCCTCTACTAAAGAAACCCACTCTGAATCCCAACAACCTAGGTAACTATCGCCCCATCACCCATCTTTCCCATCCTAGGTAAGATCATCAAGAAAGCAGTAGCAGCACAACTGCAGCAGCACATCAGCACCAATAATCTTCTCCAAAACTACCAATACGGATTGAGACCCAGATGCAACATGGAGACAGCAACCATACAGGCAGTCGACAACGCCCTCAACATCCTAGGCAACGGCCACCTCTGCTCCTGGTTCTACTCGACCTCCAGTGGCAGAGCCAGGGCAGGCAAAGTGGTCAGTTGCCCCCCTGGCTCCACCCCTGGGGTGCCCCCACCCTCTGTTGGGGCTGACTACCGCAGGCCTGGAGCACTAGCGTCGGTCCAACATGAATTTGCAAAAAATATCAATTTCTAAAAAATGAAAAACTTGCACACGTGTGCCGTGGCTCGACACTGCTGCAGCCCTTGCCTGCCGTGTGCCCGGGTGGGGGATGATTTGTTTGTATAGAGTTACAGTTACATTTGGTGCTGAAAATCACACTTTGTGGAAAACTTGCAGACTTCCCCGGGCCCGGCCTAGACTATCTGGATCCTACCGCCTCAGTTGCCCTGACAACATCAAGGCAGCAACAAGCTGGGCCCGGCGGGGATGGGCGGACATGTTGCACAATGATGCCTTTCCTTCATCTCCTCCAGGACATGGTGGATGAACACAGGCAGGAAGGTCAGGGGGCACATTTCAGAGAGCCACCCTACGGCACCCACCTATGGTCGGCTGCAGGCCCTGGGTAAAGGTCAAGGAGGGACGGGTAGGTGGCTAAGCTGGTGTGGCATGCAAAGGGGGGGTCACATGTGAGGGCAGGTGGCCTGGGTGCCCTGCCCTCCCCTTCCCCCTGCTAGCTAACACCTTAGTGCCAGTTAGTTTCAGTGGGCCCTAGGATAGCAGGCCGCCGCCAACTGCAGACTCCCCAGGCGTCAGCCCAGGTGGGGGGTAAACGGCAAGGAGAAGATGACACACAGGTGCCAGTTGGTGTACAAACATGACAAACGGTGGGACAGTGTCACAGGTCCCATGATCAAAAGCGACGGACAAAAGGACAAAGGAGGAAGCCAGGCCTCCAGACTGGACAGGTTGGGAGCCTCCGCTCTGGGGTTGTACTATTAAAACACACAATGCCACCCGCACGGACTGCAAAACAACACTCACAGACCCCAGTTCCTCCTGGTTCTGAACCTATGCACTCACCCTATCCCCACTAACATCCCTACCCCCCTCTCTTGCAGAGCCACGTGAGCGCCTGGAGACTGCCCCTGAGTGGTAGTGCACTCACCCTATCCCCACTAACATCCCTACCCCCCTCTCTTGCAGAGCCACGTGAGCGCCTGGAGACTGCCCCTGAGTGGTAGTGGTGTGCAGTATAAATCAACATAACATACCATGACATCCTGAATGATTTCATTAGTGCACTAGTGAAAGAGACAACGCGCGCTATCCGTGAAGAAGTTAAAATGGCCAAATTCTATAGTGTCATTGTTGACTCTACAATAGATGTAAGCAGAGTTGATACATTTTCTTTATCTCTTAGATATGTTACATGATCTGGTCATGCAGCTGAACATTTTGTAACATTTGCTGAACTGGAGCAGGATCGGCAGACTTTTATAAACTATTGGCATCAACTTTAGAGTCCCTAGAACTTGATGTTTCCTTAATCCGTGGGCAGGGATATGATGGTGAAAGCACAATGTCCGGATGTATTGCTGGACTGCGAGCACTTGTAAAAGAAGTCTCGCCCAGAGCTATATATGTTCACTGCTGTGCGCACAATTTAAACCTTGTGGTGATTGATGTTGCACAATCGTGTATAAAAGGAAAGTTATTTTTTTGTGCACTTGAGGTACTGTACACTTTCCTTACTGGCAGTCTGCCTCGCTTGAAAATTCTTCAGTAAGAGAAACAGAAGCATGACCTACGGGAAACGGCCCTAACATTAAAAAAGCTATCTGACACTAGATGGGCTAGTTGTAAAAGGGCATTACATTCTGTGAAACAAAACATGGTTCCAATTAGCACAGAATTGTACTGAATATCCACTAGATTCATCCCAAACACACATGGAAAGCACTTTGGGATGCACAGGGGCTCTGCAACACAACTAAAACCTTAGAGTTTAAATTCTTAATATGTTTTTGGCACAAAGTTCTGCAAAATGTACATACACTGTCAACATATTTGCAAAGTACGTAGTAACTGCAGAACGCATGGTTGTGACATGCTGCAAGGAACTAGAGAAGCTTTGGTCAGATGGTATATTTGATCGGTTTGAAACAGTTGCTAGAAACATGTCTGAAGAGTGTGGGACATCAACACACTTTCAAGAAAAAAGGAAGAGGGCTAAGAAAAGCTTTCTTGATGTAGTAGCTGATGATAATCCTTTAGAGAGTGGGAGGCAAAGTAGAAACCTTCTATGTTCTTTTTCATTCCTTCATTTTTCAGATGGCAGTGAGGTTTCAAGATTTTAGAAGTACTGTGCCTAAATTCTCAGCACTGGATCCTAAACATTTTACTAGGTCAGATAATTCTGGTGCATTAAAAGAGTTGGCTGCATTGTATGCAGGTGATGTCTTTGTGCTGTGGACGAGTTTCTTCTTATTGTGCACTGTATGGGGAAATATTCTCTGACAGCAAGCAGTTAGTAATAAACGATATGCTGCCTTTCTTGATAGACAATGATATGCAGGCTGTTTACCCAAACCTTTCTAATTTGTACAGAATATTTCACACTTTGCCTGTAAGTAGTGCTGCCGCAGAACGAAGTTTTAACAACCCGAAGTTGATCAAAAGTTACTTACGGTCAACAATGGCAATGGTCAAATGTAGCCTTCCTAACTATTGAAAGAGACCTCACTGACTCTGTGGACTTTGATAAAGTAATTCAGACATTTGCTTCAGTGAAACCACTGAGAAAGGCTTTGTAGCGCAGCCGCTCCATACGTTTATTGCTGTGGCAAAGGGCTTCTTGGTCCTAATCTGTGACTGCAAAGCATCTTCAAGCACATTAGTCCTCCGTAGCCTACCCCCACATGGGTCACATTCTCAGTCTCACCTTGCATTTGAAGGTACAGTTTCATCCTCATTACAGGTATTGTATATGTTTAGTGTCTATTGTAGGGAAGGCATGGTATCACAAGTATTGACACCAACACAATGGATACAATTTGTAAAAACTTTATTGAAAATGTTGGACTTGGAGAAACTTCTATTCTGCCCTATAACTAAAAAAGAGAGTAGTCTCGATCATCAAACGATGAACAAAAAAGTCCTAGTGAAGTCTGTCTAATCAAAATGGCCTATACTAACAAAAACCTAATGCTTGCCCTATCTCTTGTACAAAAAGTGTAAAAAGGAGAAAATGTATGCAAAAGGAAAAGTCAGTGTTCAAATGATAATGTGGCTGAATCAGCTGTCCTCACCACGTTAGGCCTCACAAGGTAAGGCGATCCTTGTAGGCAGGATGACACACTCTGGCTCAGCCTCCAACACAGTACACAGTTCAAAACCGTGGATCGTTGCCCGCCTGGCCTTCCAAGTTTAAAGTTCTTTTGTTTGACTTTCGAAATAATGTTTCACCCAAAACGTTCACAAATGTCCCCCTCTGCCGGGCTCAGACCTTTCACCACACAGTTCTCGTAGGACCCCCTCTCCAGGACTTAGACCTCTCATGATACAGTTCACACAAAGTTGCAAGGGGGCTCCCTTCCCCAAGCTTAATATACTTTGGGTCTCCCTCAATCGGGCTTGGACCACTTTCGGATGTCGAAGTCTTTCAAATGTGTGCGGCTTTCTTTACAGACCACCGCAGGACCACTTTGACTTAACGTTCACTATTTAATTTCACTCTTGCTTTTTAGTCGCCCTTTAGCTTCAAACAATGCACCTTTCACAGAGACTTTCGAATGGGCTACTTCCTTTCACCGGACCACTCCGTTACTTAGTATCGCTGATCTTGCAACTGTATTTTGCTTTAAAGTTCATTCACGGGTCTGTCTTTCTTCGTGTTTCCTCCACACATGTGCAGCCTTCACTTGTGATATGATGTTGCTACTTCATTCACTTTAACACACACCGGTCTCTCAGGTCGCTTGCCAACTCGCTGTGTACGGTTCTTTCGTGCTTTGCGTTTTCCGATTTTTCGAGTCAAGGTTAGTACCACAGGCTTGACCTTGCCTCCCCAACTCTGCCGTTCACCCGGGAAGGTCGCTGCCGTCCTTGCAACACAATGGGCCTCATTACAAGATTCACGTTAAAAAACAGTCATTACCGGCATGGCTGTACTAACGTGTCCGAGTTGCCTCGATGCTGCAATTAGCAGCTGATTACGAGAGGGCGTGCAGGCACCAACCTCAATGTTGGTAATCGCTGCACCGCCATGCTGTTAAAGACCCCCCAAACCTCTGATAGCGGCGTCACGAAACCCGCTCATACCCCCTATGCCTATTAGCTCCCCCTAAATAACGGACCTGGTAAAACCATAATGGTAATACCGGGCCGTAATACCGGACCCGGAAGTAACGTCATTGCGCCGGAACGGGAAATGCGCCGGTGGCCATCTTTAAAAACACAATCCATCGCAATCCTCCAAACACAGTACTTGTACTGACTAAAGAGCACCCTGAATCACCTCAGAATGGCAAAAGCAACCAGGAAAGGCGCCCCCAGCTGCGCAAGAAGAGATTTTCCGATGACGAGCTGAACATGTTGGCCGACACGTTGGTTGGCCACGCTAACGAAGTGTTCGCTGCAGACTTAAGGCGTCCAGCCCAACTGTGCAAGAAAGAAATTTGGGAGAAAGTGGCCAGGAAGGTCACTGCGGTCGGCACCACCACCCGCACAGTCAAAGACGTGTAGAAGTGGTGGGACAATTTACTTCTCCGCGTCAGAAATATTATGTCGAACAACCGCAGGCAGGGTATGGCAAAAGGCGGCGGGGACCACTCTCCCACAAAACTCACAAGGTGGGAGGAAACATGCAGCAGCACCATAAGCATGGAGGCAATTGAGGGATTCGGAGACGTGGAGTTGGGAGTACCGTCATTGTTAGATGGAGGTGAGTGTCCCCACAAACCACAGGAAACCAAAGCATGATGTAGGCCAAGTAATGTGATAGTGAAGTAAGGCAATGCATGCCCCATCATACACACATTTACATATTCAGGTCCAGATGGTGGGCCACATTGATATGCATGCTGCATGCCAATTCCATAACCAATAGACACCCAACACACAGCAAAACATCATGTGTCAAACATCACGCAAACCGCAATACAACGGTAGGCCACACAGCAGATGCCACTGCTAAAATTTGAGTACCCGACGTATGCCAATATGGCCCCCCCTATTGCAAGAACCCTGTCCGCCACAACCACATGGATGCAATGCATCAAATGGGAACAACTGGACTAACACCAATGTATGCATCATGCACGTACCACCATCACTGATGCTCTGCCTCTCTTGGTTCCCCACAGGCACGGATGCTGACGGTGACGGCCAGGTTGCTGCCGCACAGGCCACGACACCCGTCAAGGAATCTAGGCCCAGCGATGATGGCACCAGGGCATCAACATCTAGGGCAATATCGATGCCCAGACTGCCACACAGAGCTGCAGCACCAACACAGGGCAGGCCACAGGACAGCCAAACACCATCCGAGACACCAGCTTATGAAACTGCCACACAGGACTTGTCCACTGTGGTCGAAGCAGAGGCGGACGGGACACAGTCTGCTGCCACCAGCTCCATTTGGGAGGCAGCTGCCTCAGCCTCCACATAGCGATGCCGAGGTAGAGGGCCACGGTGATGACCACTCTGACGGGGACGCCAACCTCTATGGGGATGGCGCACATACGCCAAGCCCCCAGCCCACCCCCCAGCACACCACACAGGGCACCCCAGAAGGCACCCATCAGCACCAGTCTGGAGGACAGAGAGTCCACATCTTTGGTGCCTGTCAGAGAACAGCCCTGCATTGGGCCCTCCTGCAAGGGCCCCGTCCACCTCCACAGCCCTCTGTGACATGGAGGGCCCAATTGGCACGAATGAAGGGCCGCCAGGAGCAGATGACGGAGCTGGTCAAGCAGTACTTCGCAGAGGGAGAATTAGCCCGCCGCAAACTCTGTGAAACCAATGCTGCACTCATTGTGGCCATGAACAACAACACACAGCTAATACATGAGGGTTTAGCAGCATTGACCCAGGTCCTGGGCAGGATTGCAGATCACTTACAGCACCAGCGTCCTGCACAAACAGACGCACAAGCAGGCACGTCGACATCATCCGGCACACCTGCCAGTTTGACACAAACCAGCCCTGTGAGGTTGACCAGGCGCAGCACACGGCTCACTGATATGCAGCCCCTGGAACCCAAGAGAGGCCACCACAAGCAGGGACACCCTGCATGTGCTGACTGCAGTTTAATGCCAAAACATTTATTGCACATCATGTGCTGGATGTCATTGGGGGACAGGGTATGGAGGAGGCGGAATGGGGTGTTGGGGGAGGTGGAATGGGGTGTTGGGGCTGTTGGGGGAGGGGGTTTGGGGTTTTGGGGTGTTGGGGCGGGCGACCGGTAGTGTGTGTGAGGTGGAGGGTTCATTCACAATGATGTAGACTGTTCAATACACACGTTGCGTGCAAAAAAATGTCATGACTGGACATTGTTTATTTGGCGTGTGTTTATTCATTTCGTTACAGTGCCCAACTCCCCACACACCCTGTGTCCATATGCACACGATCCCAGTGCCCAGTGTACAACTAACACAGAATCCTCAGCATCCCATTGTTTCAGGCGAAATCGCCAATCACTGATTGCCGCACAGCACGTGCATCTTGTGCATCGCGACCTGGCAGAGGTGCTACTTCCTTCCCCTCCCTCATCATTATCATCCTCACCCGGTGCATGCTGGTCAATGTCAGGTGGCAGTGGTACTTTTCTCCGGATGCACATGTTGTGCAGCATGGCACAGCCCAAGTTGATCTTTCCCACCTTCTCAGGCCCGTAAAGGAGTGTGCCCATAGACCTGCTGATGCAGCGGAACCGTGCCTTCAACAGGCCAAAGGTCTGCTCGATCACAACACGGGTACGGGTATAAGCCCGATTGTGGTCCTCCTCGTGCCTGTTCTGCGGGTTCCGGAAGGGGTGAGGAGCCACGGCTTCAAGAGATAGCCAGCATCACCTGCATGGGAGCACAATGAGGTATGTGTGAGTCAATTTCTACCATGACACCTGTACTTATCACTCTCATGCCTGCAGCTATTTGGTTTTGACATGCACATGTCCCTGGATGTCTGCACACATGTTTACTTGCCACAATGTGTACTGTTCTATGGTCTGCAGGTGTGGGTTGCGTTATCCAGATGATGCAGGGTGTCCACTTGTATGTTGGTGCACATGTACTGTGGATGCCTACCACTGTATTTGCACTCATATAGGTGATGTACAGTACTTTGTATCTATTTTTACTAGAAGCATTGGCACCATTTTTATCATGATTTGTCAGTCATCGGTTGTTTTTCCCATTGTGACATGCAGCGCTACTGCGGTGGAGGGCCAGTGCAATCAGTGTATTCCGTTGGTGGGATTTATTTGTGCACACGCATGGATGCATGTCCTGTGTTGTGCTTTGCTGCAGTCATGTACATTACGCATACTCACTGCATGTTGCTGATTTGTGTTACAGAGGGTACGGTCAGGTAATGTGCAGTGGACGTGTTGAGGGATGTGGGCTGCTTGCAAGTCTGGCATATTGGCATTGTTGTGCAGCATTGATTATTTGTATCACATTTATGTGTCATGTTCAGGTTGGGATGTTTTGGGGCACAGTGTTTTGATGTATGGGTATTGTCCAGTCACCACCGCAAATCGCCCAGTTGGAGTATGCATCCCCCCCCAATCTCACCCAGGTGGAGTATGCATCCCCCCAATCTCCCCCAGGTGGAATATGCATCTCCCCCCCAATCTACTCCAGTTGGAGTATGCATCTCCCCCCCCAAACTCCCCCAGGTGGATTTTGCATCTCCCCCCCAATCTCACCCAGGTGGAGTATTTATCCCCCCACCCCATTACACTGCCATGGGCCTGACAGGCGACATACCGAGCAGCCAGGGATGTCGTCCAGCATGTCGCGTTTCGAAATAGGGATTGCCTTACTGCCACAGGTTCTACAGGCTCAATATAATGGAACAACAAAAATGAACCTGGGCAAAATGAGATCAGAACATCTGTACACATTTAAACAATACCAAGTCTTGTCAAAAAAATATATATTTATTTATAAGCAATTTACACAAATATTTATTGTTCTCAACATCCACATTTAAACACCACCATTCATTCCATCATTCATTCACAATCTCACTATACATGTCAATATTCCTCACTTGTGGTACTAAGACCACCTAGAACCAATATATTAACATACATTTCAACACCTCTTGGTGATTACAGTAAGTGTTAATACAAAAACAAATAGCATATTGCTTATTTGCTGTAACTCAACATATGTTTCGGTCGTCACAATAGGCCCCTAATAAAAGCCGGCAAATATAAGCAACCTTCTTCAGGAGATGGATGGTTCTGTTGCAACCACTCCGAAATGTCAAAAGGTGGAGGATGTCATCAAACCTCAATCTACAAACAAACAATATACATAACATCAGAATTCCGATCTCTTATTTGTTTAGACACAGATATATCTTGTGTGTATATCTCAGTTTATGTGTATACAGATTGGCACTCACCTCCACGTGAATTAATGGAGATGTGTGTCAACGATGGACTAAATCCTGCAGTGGTGCTAGATAACTCTGCGCCTATACTGCAACGTAAGAGGAGGATAAAGCATCTTAATAAGCCTGCCCTATAAACAATAAACCATTATATATATGGTATGGACACACTATCTTACCTGATCAAAGATTCAGGTATGGGGGTGTCTTGCGTCTTTAGTCAATAAATCCAAAGAGGAAAAATCCCTGTTCTCGCCTGAAATGCAACACAGAGACTTAATACTCAAATATTTTCAGCTTGACAACACTGGAGGTAATCAAAACCTCCTATCAATTCGCCTCACCTCATGTGGCCGAGTCCATATATGTTCTTATTCTGGTACCCCAGTTTTTTCTCACTGCGCGGTGGTTCCAGTTCAATGTTCCTGAAGGGATACATGGAACTAAACGTCATGCTCATATATCTAACTAACTCAGAACATTGTCAGGGTTTATTTAATGCTGCTGTCTCACTCCCCTGCCCCTCACTACGTAAAGTTTTGTGGAGGAAACAGATAAAAATTCCCTTCATGAACCTTTGTACAATCATGCTGGAGGTCTATAACGACCCCACTATCATATTAGGCTTTTCTGACCCTAAAAATAAAAATAATAATAATAATAATAATAATGGGTCGGTGTGCACAGTGACTGCCAAACAGCTTATAATGCTGATGGAAAACACACAAATCCAGCCTTAGCTGGGCTGCTACCTTAGCTGGGCTCCATGGCTGTTCAAACACCTCTATATGCGTGAAAAAGGGAAAAGCAGACACATCCCGCATCTATTCGCATGCGCTGTGCACGCTGATTGTCAGCAGAAATGGAATTGAAAGGGTCGAGTTTACCCTTGCACTCTCTCTCTAATTTAAACACTCAAACACACACGCACATTTTACTTACCCTGGGTTCCTTGTCTCTTGTCCTGCACACACACCAAATTTCGTGCTGGTTCCTGGGCGTGGCTTCCTTAAATACGCCATCAACATGGTGACATTTGTTTATGTAAAAAACGTTTGTCTATGAAGGGCCTACAATGCCCAAAGTCACTGGGAGCCAGGGCTTAACAGTCCTATCCACCAACAGAAACAATCAGGGTTTAGCAGCATTTATTGTTTTCATGCACGCAATAGGGTTAGGTAATTCATCCTTCACGGTGCATTGTTTCCCCAGGTTTATCAAACAAACACTATTTGGTTCAAAAAAGAAAAAAAGAAAAATGATGCTTTACAAAATGTTTTACACACGGAGGGACTACATGGCCCAGAAGTCTCTGGCAACTGGGGCTCAAGAGTCCTTTCACCATGTTGATGGCGTATTCAAGGAAGCCACGCCCAGGAACCAGCATGAAATTTGGTGTGTGTGCAGGATAAGAGAGAAGGAACCCAGGGTAAGTAAAATGTGCGTGTGTGTTTGAGTGTTTAAATTCACACAGTTTGTTTGAGGTTTTGAAGAGAGAGAGAGTGCGAGGGTAAACTCGACCCTTTCAATTCCATTTCTGCTGACAATCAGCGTGCACAGCGCATGCGAATAGATGCGGGATGTGTCTGCTTTTCCCTTTTTCACGCATATAGAGGTGTTTGAACAGCCATGGAGCCCAGCTAAGGTAGCAGCCCAGCTAAGGCTGGATTTGTGTGTTTTCCATCAGCATTATAAGCTGTTTGGCAGTCACTGTGCACACCGACCCATTATTATTATTATTATTATTATTTTTATTTTTAGGGTCAGAAAAGCCTAATATGATAGTGGGGTCGTTATAGACCTCCAGCATGATTGTACAAAGGTTCATGAAGGGAATTTTTATCTGTTTCCTCCACAAAACTTTATGTAGTGAGGGGCAGGGGAGTGAGACAGCAGCATTAACAAAACCCTGACAATGTTCTGAGTTAGTTAGATATATGAGCATGACGTTTAGTTCCATGTATCCCTTCAGGAACATTGAACTGGAACCACCGCGCAGTGAGAAAAAACTGGGGTACCAGAATAAGAACATATATGGACTCGGCCACATGAGGTGAGGCGAATTGATAGGAGGTTTTGATTACCTCCAGTGTTGTCAAGCTGAAAATATTTGAGTATTAAGTCTCTGTGTTGCATTTCAGGCGAGAACAGGGATTTTTCCTCTTTGGATTTATTGACTAAAGACGCAAGACACCCCCATACCTGAATGTTTGATCAGGTAAGATAGTGTGTCCATACCATATATATAATGGTGTATTGTTTATAGGGCAGGCTTACTAAGATGCTTTGTCCTCCTCTTACGTTGCAGTATAGGCGCAGAGTTATCTAGCACCACTGCAGGATTTAGTCCATCGTTGACATGCGTCTCCATTAATTCACGTGGAGGTGAGTGCCAATCTGTATACACATAAACTGAGATATACACACAAGATATATCTGTGTCTAAACAAATAAGAGATCGGAATTCTGATGTTATGTATATTGTTTGTTTGTAGATTGAGGTTGGATGACATCCTCCACCTTTTGACATTTCGGAGTGGTTGCAACAGAACCATCCGTCTCCTTAAGAAAGTTGCTTATATTTGCCAGCTTTAATTAGGGGCCTATTGTGACGACCGAAACATATGTTGAGTTACAGCAAATAAGCAATATGCTATTTGTTTTTGTACTAACACTTACTGTAATCACCAAGAGGTGTTGAAATGTATGTTAATATATTTGTTCTAGGTGGTCTTAGTACCACAAGTGTGGAATATTGACATGTATAGTGAGATTGTGAATGAATGATGGAATGAATGGTGGTGTTTAAATGTGGATGTTGAGAACAATAAATATTTGTGTAAATTGCTTATAAATAAATATATATATTTTTGACAAGACTTGGTATTGTTCAAATGTGTACAGATGTTCTGATCTCATTTCGCCCAGATTCATTTTTGTTGGTCCAGCATGTCGCTCCATGTAGCGGGGTAGCGAGGAGTTCTGCAGCACCATTACATCATGATTTGATCCAGGAAATCGGGCACAACGATGTGTGATCATCTTGCTGGAGTCATATACCATCTACACATTGATGGAGTGGTATAGCTCACGATTGCGGTACACCACCTCCATGGCATGAGGGACCACCAATTCCACATGGGTGCATTCGAGGGCACCGATATAATTGGGCATGCCTGCCAGTGCATGGAAGCCAACTTTAGTGTCAAAAAGATCCTGGCCAGTCCGTGGTAGGGATATGTAGTCACTTGCATGCTTCAGGAGCGCATCCAGCACTCGGTTCAACATGCGTGAAGAAAAAGGTTTTGATATGCCATGCAGCTGCCCCACCGTGTGCTGGTACGTGCCTCTGGCCAGAAATTGGAGCACAGACAGTACCTTCAGTAGAGGGGGGATGGCGGTGCAGATTTCAATCAGGCTGACAATGTCGTTGTGTATCATGTCCACAATGGTGGTGACGGTGTCCTGGTCCAGGCGGTACAGGGTGTGGATCTGCACAGGGGTTAGGTTGAAAGGACTGGCTTTAATGTGAGGGATTGGTGGCTGCCTACGTGGTACCACTGGCTGCACTGGTGGGACTTGCTGGGCCTGTCTCACCCTCCTTCTCCTCCTGCGTCTCCTCTGTAGTGCCTGTTGTTGTTGCTCATGGAGTAGCAATGCAGGCATGTTCTCCAGCCCCAAAATCACAACAGCAAGTGGGATCATTTTGGTGTGGGAAGGGGTGTGGTGTGCTCCTTTTTTGCTGGGCCAGACTCCATTGCCTCCACCTGTGCTTATTGTGTGCACCTGTGGCAGTTGGGAACACAGCAGATTGCTATTTACGGGTGATCCGCGATGCCGGTAATACCGGCATCGTGGTGACCCTATTTACCACCTTCAGGATGCCGTTAGGTGCATGCCCGCGTAACTTGTGATGTCCTCCTGTTAGCGGCATCCCGGTATTGCCGCCACGAAGGGTGCGTGTACGTGCGCATGCCGGTACAGAGGGGCAAGGTCCAAGCGGTGGCGGTAATGCCGGAATGTCGACTCGCAATGGGCCGAACCGGTACACGATGCCGGTATTACCATTCTGCATCATTTTTGAATTACCACAATTCTCGTAAAGAGGCCCAATGCAATGTTCCCTTGTTAGATCTGGCCTTCTCCATGTGTATTTCAAGGTCTTTCGGAGGCAGCAACCTCCAGTAGGGAAGCCTTGGGGTTTTCGGCCCTCTGCTCTCGTCCTTTGATCATTTGCTCTGCTGCAGTAGGTGTGCCTTTATCCCAGAAGTTCTGCTTGATGTCGTGTTCCGCCTTCCTCAGAGTGTGTTTTTAGGAGTTGCCTTTTATTCGTGTGAGGAGAGCTAATTGGTATCAGGTGTATGCGCTTAGGATAAAGTGCCAGACTTTGACTGACCCGATTAACGGGACATGTCCAATATGATGTAAGAGAGTTAGTCTGGTTACTCGCAGTCCCCCTCTTCCTCGGCCCAGTGTTTGTGTAAAAGGGGGGGGAGCTGGGACTTTGCAAAATCCTAAAAAATAGGATGGGGTAGATGAACAAAAAACGGGGAATACTGCGTCTCACCATTGGCTATCTCACCCCCACTTCCCGAAGACCCCTCACCCAGGTGATCCTCCCGCACTGTCCACCCCCAGGGTCTGATCCAAAGGCGATGGCCGTGCCCTGGCTACCTGAGAGAGAGAGAGATCCCTGGGGACTAGAGGGTGAGATACCCTCTGGTTTCCCACAGTATTTGAGTCATTTTTATGCAATAAGCATTTTATATTGCTAGGCCATAAAGACCCTCATATGGAAACCAAGGCACAATCACCATATGCTAGTGACACGACAGACACGAGATTTGCTTTTCCAAACAAGTCTGGTTTATGTCAAAGTATTCTCAGTCGGCCGACTGGGTCTAACGTCTCGCAACGTGTGTACCCAGACCTTGTGAGACGCAAGAAAGCGAGCAACGCTCAAGCAACAATATTTATATATGACATGCAATCTTTAGAAGGCAATACAGACCGTCCATAATGTATCTTTTAGGCTAGGGTTCGTTGATTGACTATCATGACAATTGTGACACGTTATGACAAGTTCTTATTGAGTCTAAATATACTTATTCTAGCAACAGTAGCAGAGACAGTTCTTTGTTATGGAGGACATAGAGCACTTAGTACAGCAAGGATATCATGTTCGTAAGAGAGTGACATTCAATAGCACGTTTCCTGTGCGTTTCTATTCATGTACCAAGGTTCAGACAGTTCTGAGGCAGAAAATACCATTCTCCGCGAAGGAGTACCACTAAAAAGAATATAATTCATGCTTTCACTGCCTATTGCTACAGAGTTTGCGAGACAGGTCGACACCTGGGCCGCTGATTAAATGCAGTTTTCTGCTTGCCTCCAAGGACGTTGTGAGGGAGGAAAACAATGTATTTCTGTATCGTCTGACATTCCTGTCTGTGTTAATCTTTCAGCATTCAGGCTGTGGCCTTGCACCGTGCATGAGCTTGAAGTATATAATACATTTTGCAAAGCGGTTTTACAGAAAAGAAAAAGCAAATGGCGGATATTTCACAAAATGGACGCCCTCTGGTTATTCTCAATACGTTGATAATCTGTGCTGACAATGTATTGTGCATGATGCGATTGGTTTCAGGCCAACATAATATACGTACTATACATACTATAGGGTAGTTTCTGAACTAACAAACCTTCCTTTTGGCCATAAGCCAAAAGCATCATCCATACATTGCATCTTCATCTTACCATGTGTCTAATTCTGAACTACCTATACTACTATATTCATCATCAGAAATATTAATCGCCATGAATTCTTTGATTGTTTCATTTTCGTGTTGTGCACCTTTATTTACTATGTGTGGATGTTTCAATTCTATAGCATGAGCACATTCATTTGCAACCTGGGAGCAGAGGATTGGAAGGCATTGTATGCAACAACAGCAGAACATAATGATTCCAAGTATCGTGATCAAAATTGCAATCATTTTCCATCCCCAAGATCGCAACAATTCCGAAAACCATAAACCTATGTTCAGATTCCAGCTGCCTGTGGGGACATGAATGTCAGAACTTTGGACATGAAATTTCTTGATTGCTTTAAATATCGTGGGGGAGGAGTCACTTACAAATACGCAGCATGCTGATCCCACGATTTTGCACACACCACCACGGTCAGCCAAAATGATATCAAGGACCATTCTATTCTGAAGTGTCATTAATCTAATCACTTTCTATTCTAGTGTCATATTATAAAGTATATCTGTAGTTTAATTTATTGTTTTTTTCTAACGCTCTGGACAGTTTTCTTATATTCCATGAATTTATTGCTTGTCCCCAAAATGGTATAAATTATTTTGCTATATCGCTTGCAATCAGTCCTGCAGTATCATCTCGCCGAGGTCTTGATCTGGATAGCTTTGATATTGCCGAAGTTTTGGAGAGCAATACACCAGGAAAAAGTGTACCCAAATAACACATCCCTTCCCAATTCCTAGGTAACCATGAATAGGCCTGATCGCCACATATAAAATAAACAGAACCTCCTATATATAATGGTTCCCCTTCCCTTTTTAATACTGCAGTATTCATGCATCTAGTAAATGTTCCCACGGGATAGGAGCCTTTCTTCCGCAAGCAAAATGGGACAGAACGTGGACTGTAATTAATGGTATAGGAGCGGGGAACAACATCCTTATTCCCTACTGGATTCATGTTAAAAGTAATTACTGACTTGTGAGGCCCAAAAGGTCTATCTACTTGTTTCATTGTTACCGTGTTTTGTTTACCTGCGCCTCTAAATATGGAACAACCTATCGGTTCCAATAGCACTCTCTCAAACTCATATATGCTTGTTCCATCCAACTGACCAGTATCACTGTCGTTCAATTTTTCATAAAATAGCGCTCTTAATGATGCATAACATGCAGTATTAAGCGGTAAAGGTTGTACATACCAACCCATTCCTTTTATACCGTGCTGGGGTAAATGAGAGCAGACCCAACAGTTGGACCTGTTCAAGATAGCATGGGTCATATTCATAATCAATAGCAGCTTATTATTATCAAAACCTTTTCTATATTTCACTTCTTGTGAGGGGAGAGTGTAAGAGAGCACATGTACTGGGCTGCTGGTAGTAGAAGCATTGGTAGTAGGCATAAGAGACATCAAAGGATGTATACTTTCCAGATACCAGAATATGAGGACCAGTGTAATCAGAATGCATAGAAGTATCATAATTATTAGCATATTTTTCCCAAACCAGGATTTTCTAGGAACAGGTTTAGTCTCTATTTCTATAACATCATCAGCGTTGGTGCAGGCGGGTGCAGAAGTAAATGTATACATTGTCTGTAGTGCTTATCTCAGGGAAAGTTTTCAATGTTCGTCGAGGAAAAGTTCTCCACAGCAACGCACATTAACAGCAAAGTGTCCAAGTAACAGCGAAGCATTCAGGCCAGTTCAGGCTGGCCTGCTGTTATGCTTGAGCTAAAACATGGTGCTGGTGCGCAGTGTATTCTGGGAGCACCCAGAGCCATAATGGATATTTACTTCATGCTGCAGTGAAAAGCTGTACTTATTTTGCTGAGAGCTGAATTTACTTTGCTGAAGAAAACATGCTTTCCAAACCTGGTATGCAGTCAAGGACATTCTGCTGGGAAAGCTGGCTTTGTTATGTCTTGTTATGAGTTATGGGACTGTTTTCCGTGGCGCTTGTTCTTAGAGGAGGGAAGCGCTTTGCTCCTTGAGGTTACTGTCGGTTGACCCAGCTGGCAACCAACGGTTGCCCATCAATGCGCAAGTGCATTTGCCAGAAGGTTCGAGAAATTACCACCCCTTTTTGAGGAGTGCATATATGCAGAACCCCTCAATGGTCCGACGGGACAAGTACAAAGACCTCAGTCGGAGGGGGGACGCTTCCGTCCGGCATACCTGTGGGCTGTTGTGCTCTCGGCCTGGCTGTTATCGGGGTCTTCCAGCCACTTCTGGCGAGATGAGGGATTCAGTTACGCCCACGGTGATGTATTTTCTTTTGAATTCTCTGTCTTTTCTTTGATTTATTTCTGTGTTATCACTTGTTGTTTCCAAGCTTTGAATAAATAGCCGTATAAGTGCTCATTATTTTCTAAGCGTGCGTGTGGTTGTAAGTCATTGCGTCATCTGCGTTTAAAGTATTGGCTCTGCAATTGCATTGGTGATTAATGACTGTCCGTGCACTCTGGGCGAGCAATACATTTTGGCGATGTGAGTAGGAGATTTGTGATGAATTGTTCCAAATATTAAAGAATCTGTTTGAACGCAGATAGGCTTTGTTTACATTGCAAGGGAAAGTAATTTGGCAGTGAGTGTTGAACTGTGTTAATCTGGTTTTTTTTCTTGTTGGTGTGTGCGTGCCTTCGCGATTGACTGCAGTGTGGAAAGGAAAAAATATATAGATATAAAGAGGTTTTGTACAGTATTGCAATAATGAAAGTTTGTTCGGGAAAAAGAGCGTTCTCGCTGGCGGTAAATGTTCTGATGTTATCATTCCAGGCTGGGCTAAGAGCCCATATGATAAATTGGCCCAGGTGTGGGCATGCGGCGCAGGGCTAAGTGAAACATGGGATCAGGGATTGGGAGATGCTGATCCATCTGATGTAATGTTGTGCTTACAACACGTTTCAGTAGAAAGGGGAAGGGAATGCGCTGCGCTGGATAGGCGGGGTTGGGTCCTCCTGCATGCCTATAGGAAAATACATCAAAGGAATTTGGAAATGAAAAATGAGATTTTGCGATTGGAAAGAGAGCTGGCTGCAGAAAGGCAGACTGCGTTAATGCAGCAGATTCAAATGAAACTTTTTAAAGATAAGGCTGACACATACCAGGCTGTGGCCGAGAGGGCAGCAGTCAAAGTAGCCCGGTATAAGTATAGGAAAAGAAGGGGAGGGGTCAACCAAAGAAAGGTGGCAGCTGTAATCGCTACCGCCGGTGTGGACTGGGATCCGGATAATTGGGATGGTGACATTTTTGACTCAACCAGTCCAGAGAGTATTATGTGCAAAAATAAAGAAGGGTGAGGCGCGCACTCCCGGTCCTGGTCAATTAAACCTGTTGCAAAAATTAAATAAATAGCTGGGTCAAATCCCAAAATGGACAAGTATTCACAGGGTTAGATCCCTTCTGCTGCAAAATAGGTACTCAGTGTTCAAAGGGTTAGATCCCATCAGCTGGAGTTCTGTGGTCTGTAGTTGTTCTTCTCCAAGCGCTTTCTTATCTCAAATAATCATCAGGGAGGCTGTGTTTTCTATCGCAGGTGTAACTAATTAGACTCTAAGGATTGTGGTAGCTGTAGTCAAAAGTTTTTTTCTGTTCAGGTGACCAGCAACCGACACCCCTCCAACAGCACAAATCCTTCCCAAATTTGGGGGAGGGGAGAGAACTATCTTTATGATTCTCCAAAGTGGGGCACAGTCACCCCGTGGCGCTACCTCTGGAGCCCGGGACTCCCATAGCATTATGTGCAAAAATAAAGAAGGGTGAGGCGCGCACTCCCGGTCCTGGTCAATTAAACCTGTTGTAAAAATTAAATAAATAGCTGGGTCAAATCCCAAAATGGACAAGTATTCACAGGGTTAGATCCCTTCTGCTGCAAAATAGGTACTCAGTGTTCACAGGGTTAGATCCCATCAGCTGGAGTTCTATGGTCTGTAGTTGTTCTCCTCCAAGCGCTTTCTTATTTCAAATAATCATCAGGGAGGCTGTGTTTTCTATTGCAGGTGTAACTAATTAGACTCTAAGGATTGTGGTAACTGTAGTGAAAAGTTTTTTTCTGTTTAGTTGACCAGCAACAGACACCCCTCCAACAGCACAAGTCCTTCCCAAATTTGGGGGAGGGGAGAGAACCATTTTTATGATTCTCCAAAGTGGGGCACAGTCACCCCGTGGCGCTGCCTCTGGAACCCGGGACTCCCATAGCATTATGTGCAAAAATAAAGAAGGGTGAGGCGCGCACTCCCGGTCCTGGTCAATTAAACCTGTTGCAAAAATTAAATAAATAGCTGGGTCAAATCCCAAAATGGACAAGTATTCACAGGGTTAGATCCCTTCTGCTGCAAAATAGGTACTCAGTGTTCACAGGGTTAGATCCCATCAGCTGGAGTTCTATGGTCTGTAGTTGTTCTCCTCCAAGCGCTTTTTTATTTCAAATAATCATCAGGGAGGCTGTGTTTTCTATTGCAGGTGTAACTAATTAGACTCTAAGGATTGTGGTAGCTGTAGTGAAAGGTTTTTTTCTGTTCAGTTGACCAGCAACAGACACCCCTCCAACAGCACAAGTCCTTCCCAAATTTGGGGGAGGGGAGAGAACCATTTTTATGATTCTCCAAAGTGGGGCACAGTCACCCCGTGGCGCTGCCTCTGGAACCCGGGACTCCCATAGCATTATGTGCAAAAATAAAGAAGGGTGAGGCGCGCACTCCCGGTCCTGGTCAATTAAACCTGTTGCAAAAATTAAATAAATAGCTGGGTAAAATTCCAAAATGGACAAGTATTCACAGGGTTAGATCCCTTCTGCTGCAAAATAGGTACTCAGTGTTCACAGGGTTAGATCCCATCAGCTGGAGTTCTGTGGTCTGTAGTTGTTCTCCTGCAAGCGCTTTATTATCTCAAATAATCATCAGGGAGGCTGTGTTTTCTATCGCAGGTGTAACTAATTAGACTCTAAGGATTGTGGTAACTGTAGTGAAAAGTTTTTTTCTGTTCAGGTGACCAGCAACCGACACCCCTCCAACAGCACGGTATGGTATATCGCTTGCTTGCAAATGTTTATTGAATTGTTCTTTTTTGCCTTGCTGATGGATGGATCCGATTCAGGTCTCTAGATTTCATTGTCACATTGAAATTACATTTTAATTGTTAGTTCCCTCCATAACAAATGTGTGGTGTGTAACTGATAATAGATGTGGCTTGTAGTGTAAGGTTTTATAAAGGAAATATATATATATATATATATATATATATATATATATATATATATGTTAAAAAACCCTGCCCGTTTTCCCTTGAATATAAAGTATCAACAGTTCCTAGTTATACCTGTAAAATTAAGTAAATGGTAGTGACCCCCTGCCTGACTGCTCTCTGACCCGAGACGTGCAAGACGTGGCGGCATCAGCACCACCCTGATTGCCACATCGCCGCCCCCCCGCCACCAAAACCTGGCTACGCCACTGTCAGCCTCTCGGCCACTTTCAACACAGTAGACCACAAGGCGCTTACGGACACCCTACATCAGCGCATGGGGATCAACAACCTTATTCTACGCTGGTTCAAGCCCTACCTTGGCAACCACAAGCAGTTTGTTCAGATGGACTCCTGTAGATCGTCAATGCTACCCGTCACCTATGGAGTCCTGCAAGGTTCCATCCTCTCCCCAGTAATCTTCAATCTATAAATGGAGCCGCTCGGAGCCCTCCTAACCACACGCAACATCTACATCCACGAATAAGGCAACGGCATACAGCTATACCTCAACATCGACTCCATTAAGGACATCCACAGGCTCAAAACCTGCCTCTCGCTGATCCAGTCTTGGATGTCCAGTGCATACTTGAAGCTCAACCCCTCCAAGACTGAATTCTAGCTCCTAACCAACAACACAAAACACCCAGACATACAGACCTGGCTATCAGCCATGAACTCTGAGGGCTTCACACCCAAGCTCACCTCCTGCAGCAAGTCCCTTGGGTTCCACATCTACAAACAACTATCCTTCAAGACACAGATAGCTAAGAAAACTCAGACAGCTTGGTATCAGCTCTCCCTCCTGCAAAAAGTCAAGCTGTCCATCCCTCCGAACAGCTTTAGTTCCACCATTCAAGCACTGGTCCTATTCCACCTGGATGGGAGCAATGCACTCCTCAAAGGCATCCCGTCATCCTCCATTGTGCCCCTGAGAAGTGTCCTACATGCAGCTGCACACCTCATCAAGGATATACGCAGATATGACCACATCATTCGAGCCCTCATCAACCTTCACTGGCTCCCACTGCATGCACAAATCCCCTTCAAGTCTTGCTGCATCATCTATAAGACAGTCGCCCTCAAGTCATCCAGCTACCTCGTGGGTAAACTCAGCATCTCCGGCGGACAGCGCACCACCAGAAGCCAGGACACGTGCAGACTTGAAATCCGCCACTGCAAAAAAGAAAGGACCAGGAAACAAGCCTTCTCTGCCTACACCCCAATACTGTGGAACCTCCTCCTCGACGGCAACAGACTCGCCACACGCTCCTATAATTCAGAAAAGAACTCAAGACCTACCTCTTCAAGGAGTCTCTCCTCCTCAACACCTAGACCATTATGTCACCCCTAGTTCCATCTGACTCGCTAGATGCCGTCCATCCCTCTCCTCATTGCCACTCGGTACAGTTGTAACCCTCCTCTGTGCCCTATGTATCCTAACCCCACTGTATAGATGTTCTGTTGCTACCACTGAAAAACACTTATTTATGCATCTGTAATGTTGTACACCTCTGTAAAGTGCTCCATTATGTATCTGTATTGGTGTATACCTATGTAAAGCACTCTGTTACATCTCCAAGCTAGGGCCGTGTTCAATAAATACCATAATAATAATAATAATATTCAACCTGGCTCACTGTAATAGTCCAGTGTGTTTGTATAGAGACAATTCATAAGACAGTACGTCTTATGAGCACACTACTTTGAAAAAATTGAAAAGAAGCACCAAACAAACTTGGCTAAAACAGCCACCAACCTCAAATAAGGCCAAATGGAAATCCCTGGAACACACACATAAGCTTAAAATCATAGAAGCCAGAAAGAACTTATTTAACGAAAAAATATTGGGTGCCATCCATAACTCTCAAATGTTATTTGAAATCCTTAAACTTCTTGAAACCCTAAAGCATTGGCCCAACCTAATCATCCTACGTATCAAGACTGGGAGGATGTCCAATCTGCCTTTGCAAACAAACTTAAGACAGCTCATGACAAAATCAAAAAGGACCTGAAAAATGACATAGCCTCTCTCACCTCTCTTTCCATAACCTCTAACCTAAATGTAGGACAATGTACATTTTCTTTCAAACATATCTCTGAGTCAGATATGTACTCAATTTTGTCTGGTTTTTTCGAGGTAACCATAGCACAGAGGCTGTCTTAATAGATTTGCAGACCAACATGCTCGAGATGATGGACCAGCAGAAAATCAGGCTACTGGTCCTCCTCGATCTATCTGCTGCTTTTGATCCGCTGGATCGTGGACGAATGTTAAACACTCTTACAGATATTGGGAATTGTACAATCGAGTCTGCTAACAGGGTCAAATCATTCCTATCCAACAGACAATCCTCTGTATGTTGGGAAAGTTCCTCAGCTAAGTCTTCTCCAATCCTTTGCAGGGTTCCGCTGGGTGCATGTGTTTCGCCAATGCTATTCAACTTGTATGTTAGACTCCTTTGTAGCATTCTGGAGGAGACGGGGATCTTTTTCACAAACTATGCAGATGACACCCAACTGATCCTAGAAATCAGCGGGGATTGTGATTACGATGTTCTGAACCTTAACACCATCTATAACACCATTGAACAGTGGATGACTAGCAACTGGCTCTGCCTTAACGGAGCAAAAACAGAGTTACTCTTGTTTGGAAACACGGCCGTCAGGGCCAAATTAAGGAAGGAATACGCTAGTTATTACATGATGGTCTTTTTACTCCTTCCGAATTGCCCACTCTCACCTCCACCTTTGCCACTCCATTCATGTTCCAAATGCTCTATGAAATATTCTTAGTACCTTACATGGTTGGGACCACCGCATGGATCCATGCCTTATAGGACCCAGTAGTTTGATCCTGACATAATCAAATTCTTGCACTTTATTTTCTTTGACTGATTTTCTCTCATCATACTTCTGTTTGTTTGTCACTTGCTTCCCTCTCAGCCATTCCCTCACCTGCACACTCTACCACATCCATCTCACCCTTCTCATCCACGAAAGACACATCTCATAATTGGGTTTCCTTCCTCTATATAACCATTTACCCAGGCCCACCCGATGCAATCCTTAATTACTTTATTAAAATGTTCTGCCTCCCCAATTGTTTGGGGACGATAGATGGCAGTTAATTTATGCTGTATGCCATTTTCCAAGAGATAATTGCTAATTTCTCTTGATTTAAATTGGAAACTGTTGTCAGTCAACCACTCCACTACGTATCCTTCCCTCCTGAAAACCCCCTCCATAAAACATCTTTCATCTTGATGGACCATGTTATTTTCCCTTCCACCCATTTAGATAAAATGTCCACAAAACAATACAGTATTTATCAATACCTCTGCCATGAATGGGCCCAACAATATCCATGCCCACTTTCCCAGGGCATTTTGAGGCACTTGCACAAGTGTCATAGGGCTCTCCCTTGGCACAAGACTTTCCTCACTTAAACAACAGGAAACACAGTCCCTCAAAATTCTATCCACCTCCAGGGCACAACTGGGCCACCAGAATTCTGCTCTCACCGGGTATCTCGACAATTCTTTTCCGCACACTAGTGGGTGCGACAACTCTGTCACCGCTCGACACATAACCTCTCTCTACATGCAACTCATCACTTACCATACATAGTCCTTCCAAGCTGGTACCACTCACAACTTCTTTCTTTAACACTTCACCGCTCTCCAACACTTCTTTGACTTTCTTGAGAATGTAATTTTTCTCAATGCTCTTTTCCCATTCTTCTCTTGTTATCATATTGTGTGCAACATAAAGCACACAATCTTCTTCCTCAACACCCTCTTCATTCTCGTCATCCACACTCATTAGGGACAAACAATCAGCTGGAGAATTATGAAGTGAATTCTTGGTCACATTTTCAGTTCCATTCAAACTGAGTGTGATTCTTAAGCAACATCCTCATGTTAACAGTCATATCTGCAAAATTAGGAACGAACCACAAATAGTATTCCACCATGCCAAGAAAGGTGCAGAAGGCATCCTTGTTCTTTGGTACCAATGCAATCTTAATATTGTCAGAAAGTTTCTCTTACACATTTACATCTTCAGCCAGTGCCAATTTTGATTGGGCAATAACAGTAATGTATGTAATATGTTCTATGTAAGGCTAAAAGCGCTAAATAAAAAAACAAATTATTATTATTATTCTCTTTACTCAGCTTTAGACCATGCTGAACTAGCATGTTCATCACTTTGCCAAGTCTCTGATCATGTGTCTGTTGGTCTGGACCAAATACCAGGATGTCATCTTGAACACAGATTACGCCATCTTCATCTTTAAATATTTTGTGCATAATCCTCTGAAATACAGAGGCAGCTGATACGAGGCCAAAAGGCATCCTCACAAACTGAAACAGACCTTCTGGTGTGATGAAGGCTGTGAGTTGTTTTGGCTCCTGATGTAGTTTGTCCGATAGTATGCCACAGTTAAATCTAATGAAGACATTTCACTGGTACTAGAGTCTCTAAGAGGTTGGGAAGGGGATGGCAATCCGTTATCACACATTTATTCAAGGAACAATGGTCCACACACAATCTTAACTTCCAATTGGGCTTGGCCACAATTACCAAAGGCGACACCCATCTAGATGACTCTATCTCTCGATTATGTCACCCTCCTCCAGTTTTTGCAATTCATCCTTCAGTTGTTTTCTCAAGGCCAAAGGGATAGTGCTCACCTTTTGAAGAACAGGTTTAGAATCCTTCACCAGACAATTCTAGTTTTTCACTGAACCTCCAGTCTTGCAACTTCACACCTTCAAACGGTAATACGCATTCCGCATCATTGGGATTTAATTTGATTTCCAATCTATTCTGCGGCAAACAGCTAAGAAGTGGCAGAGATTCCTTTTCAATAAAATAGATTTTCCCTGGACCTGTAATCCATGTAAACTCCATCATGGCTTTAAACCACCCAACTATGTTGATTTTAGCACTGCAATAAGCTTGTGGCTTGATATCAACTTCCAAAAATTGTATGCCTGGACATTTCGTATAAAAATTAGTCTGGGGGAGAAGGGTATATTTTTCTCCAGAGTTGATCATTATTTCGACTTTACATCCCATCCGTCTATGACCACCCAATCTCTTGGGCCATCAAACTCTTCTTCATCTTCATTACCCACACCAAAGACAGCCTCCCCCGAATCCTCATACTATTCATCCAACATATGGACACTGCTAAATCGGCAGTATTTGGTTAAATGTCCTTTCTTTCTGCATTCCTGAAGATGCTGTGTGCTAATCACCTGAGCAATTGTTCTTTATTTGCAAATACCTGCCAAAAATTTGGCAGTATTGACACCAGTAGGCGCTGCTTTTGTGCTTTAGATCAGTAGTTTCACTTTCCAAAGCATGCAACTTCATTGCACACAATGCGTAATGTTAAAAGGATCAAAATCTCCAGTTGAAGACGCTGCCAGGCAACAAACAACAATGCGGCCTGCGATTGCTGCTGCCGCTCCTGCGTACATGCGTTGCCAGGCAACATGCGCGGCTGTACGCCTGGGGAAAATACGTGTTGATGTATGTTTATAAGCAACGCTAAGCCCAACGTAGGGTGCGTAGCTAGTCCTTTCCTCTACAGCTACTCAGGAAAGTGCTGCACGTACATGCAGACCGATGGAGATATTTAAACAATAACAATGGGCCTCATTCCGAGTATGGAGGTAGTCATGGCGCTATTTGCGCCATGACTACCTCCCATACCGGTACCAACTCCGCCCTGGTTCAATGGGGACTTACCGGTCTAGTCCGACCTTTGCGGGACCGGTAAGTCCCCATTGAAAAATCCATTCCCCATTCCCATTGAGCCCCTATAGGGCTCAATGGGAATGGGGAGGTAGCTA
This sequence comes from Ambystoma mexicanum, assembly GCF_040938575.1. Taxonomy (NCBI): domain Eukaryota; kingdom Metazoa; phylum Chordata; class Amphibia; order Caudata; family Ambystomatidae; genus Ambystoma; species Ambystoma mexicanum. The sequence continues at coordinate 1,017,334,754 of NC_090930.1, read as the reverse complement.
ATAACGGTACCGCAAATTGCGATACCGTTATTAGCTCCGAAGTCCCTTAACGGGTCCCGTCCACAAAGCCTGGTAAAACGAGGCGTTAAAGGAGGGACCCGCTAAGGGACCTCGGGATAGGGCGCAAAGGGATTACCGGAACCGATGTCCTTAACAGTGCCCGGTATCCCTTTGCGCCCTACTCGGAATGAGGCCCAATGTCTCTCTTTGCATCGAGAATGGTGCGTGGAGCACCAAAATATCACCGTAATGTGTGCGGAAGCATCCGGCACACAATGATGAATGCCACACTCTCACCAGGTGAGCGGAAACCTGGCTGATACCGGATACTGGGAAGGCAGGCTGACAACCACAGAGGCAGCTGCATATGCAGGATCAGGCTAGTGGGCGCTCGTCACCAAATTCAAGTAAGAGAGTGAGGCAGATGTGAGAGTCGAAAGGTAAATTTATTCTTCAGTAACACTTCATAAACCGCTACTGTCTTGTTGAAGGCTTTTTCTAAGATACGTTTTAAAGGCCCTCTGTTCTCCATGCTCTTGCCACTTGATGTTCTGTTTCTTTCTCTCTCTCTCTCTCTCTCGCTCACTCTCTCTTGCTCTCTCTGTCTCTCTCTCTCTCTGACATTCTCTCTTTCTGTATCTCTTACGCTCTCTCTTCTCTCTTACTCTTTTACACACCTTTCTCCTCTCCTTGCTATCCCTCTATTTCCATCCCACCACTCCTACCCTGAATCTTACTAATCTCCCTCTCCTCTCTCTTTATCTCTCTGTCCCTCACTCTTCTCTTCTCTTGCTCTACACCTATCACCCTTTCTGCCCTGATCGCACCAGTGTCGCTACTTCTCTCTCCTCTGTCACTCCTTACTTATCTTTTCCCTTCTCTACTTTTCACCTACTCTCCAGCCTCCTCCCTTCCATGACTGCCACTATCTTCACACTCCCACTACTCTCCTAACTCTCTCTCTCAACTTACACACTTTTACACACACAACTGCGCTCTCTTTAACCCTCTACTCTCTTTTTTTTTCTCTCTCTTGTCTTACATTCCCTCACATCCACAAAGTACAACACCACACTATCCCAATTGGTACCATTATCTCACATACAAAATCTTACCTGCACTCTCTCAATACAACAGCACAGTCTTCACATCAATCTTCTGCACTGTCCGTCTCCACCGCCTGGTCTCTTGTTCCTCCAACTTTGCTCATGACCTCACCTGAACATGCTAGAATTGTTCTGGCTTGGCTGGGTTTTTAATGGCCCAGTCAGTCCCGTTCTATTGCTGCTTCCGGATCCAATGGCTTTTTAAGCCACCTGTCCCTTGTGCCCAATTGCTTACTAGAATTTCCCTCTTGGCTTGGGACTGGGAAATAGAGGTTTCAAAAGGTTTGCTTGACCCTGCCCCCTTTTGGTCTACGGCGAGATCAGTGTTGCTGCTGATGCAATAGTGCTTTCTTGCCACTTCAATCTTCTTGCAGCGTTAAGATTTCCTGGCCCTGCTCAACTGAGGTCTGTCTGTTGCCGTACGTTTGTGTTTTGGTCATCTCAGGAGTTGAATGTTATGTGCCGCTCAGCTTGTGATAACCAGTTTGTGTCTGCAGCTTAGCTCTGGATTTTCTTGGTTGCTGCCTGGGTGTTTCTGGGTGATGAGGTTCTGAATTAGAAACTCAAGAACCCGGGCCAGAACAAAGGCGGATAGGAATTGCAGAGGGGACAGTTGTATCAATGTTTTCATGTATTGTGACAAAGTCACAGGTTCAACCTCACATCCTGCCCACTGTCTGCTTGAGAGTAAGACTGACAGGACCTTGATACGCACCCCAACCTGACCAGTGAAACATCGTAAGTGTTATCTGGTGCAAGGAAAATAATTAATGCACAAGAGGGGGGATGTCCTTACAGACTAACCCCACAGGATTCTCCCTACTAGAGAGTCTCTCTAAACCAAACCCTGGAGGTTTGGAGGATCATCCCTGAACTATTCCTGAGCTGCCTGAGAGAACAACTGTTTGGTAACTACCAGGTCCCAAAGAAACAGGAGTTTCTGGACTGCATCTCCCAGGATGTTTCATCCTTAGAGCTCCAAAACCCAGACCGGAATCCTGAATGTCTACAAGGGATTCAGAGGAAGATACCCTTTGGGGAAACAATAGCACATTCAGAGAGACCCCTAAGACAACAAGTTCAGATCCTTGAAGTGGAAACCCAAGGTCATTGCACTCCCTCCCATCCCGGCAGCAGTGCTTGTAAAGGACAATGCCTTTCTCTATCCCATGTAGGTGCAGCATTAAAGGCAAGAAATGCTTCCTTCCCCTTTCCCAATGGAAACGCAGCTGGGAACATTAATGTAGGGGTTCCTGTCCGTGGGGGTGGCATTCCAATCACTTGAAGCTCCTAAACAATTTTCCTTACAAGGAAAATACCAGGAGGAAAGGGAGGAGCAGTGCTGCAAATCCACTCCAGCCCCTGTAGTGAACACAGAGTGAAAGAAATCCAAAAAGGAAGCAAGCCTTTTAAAACCAATCATCCAATCAATTAAAAAGTTTGCCTCAGCCAATGGGAGGATGCTGAGGTCTATATAACTGAGGATGGGAATCACAGACAGTGGGCCTCATTATGAGTCCAGCAGTACCCATGCCAGGAAATACCGGCACGGCTGCCGCTGGAGTCATAAATTTACCAGCACCCGGCATAGGGACTTACCGTGGCATTCCAGCCCCGGCGGACCTGGTAAATCCCCATTGCCGGGTGCCGGTAATTATTACTCCCCATTCCCATTCGAGTCCCGTTGGTGTAGTTTGCTGGTCCGGTAACCTTATAATGATGCCCAGTGTCTGTGGGTTGGGCACTGAAGAGTAGTTTGAAGAAGCTGGAGAGCACGACAGACAGGGAACCCCTTGGGCCCATAACAGGGGTATGCTCTAGTGAGGAACAGGTGAAGCCCTTGAATCCCCAGAAAAAGGGTGTGCTTCAGTGAGAAAGGGGTGAGCCCCTGGAAGCTCAGATGTGGGGAATGCTCAAGTGAGGTGAATAAATCCTTGAGTCCAGAAGAGAGATGTGCTCCCAAGAAGGGGAGGAGAGTCTGTGAGCCCAAAAGAGGCATGTGCTCCTGTGAAGAAGAGGAGCTTCCCTGGAGCCTAAGAAGATGGGTGGGCTCCACTGAGGTGAGGAGAGCCCTGGGAGCAAAGAAAAGTGTGTGCTCCATTGAGGGAGAGGAGAGCCCCTTGAGACCAGAAGAAAGAGATACTCCTGAGACCCATGATCCAAGAGGGAGGGGGGGAAGTAGTTTGAGAGAAAGTGATCCCGAGAGGAAGGGATATGTAACAGAAGAATAGAACCCCTTTGAGCTCCAGAAGAGAGGTGTGCTCACATGTGGGGGAGGAGAAACCTATGAGCCAAGAAGAGAGGTGTTTTCCGGTGAAGAGACAGAGTATCTGTGATCGCTAAAAGAGGGGTCATGTAACAGAGGGCGAGAGCCTTTGGTCCTGGAAAAGGGGAGTAAGTAACAGAGAGAAGGAGAGCCCGAGTGAAGGGTAGGACTTTTAGAAAACACTTGCCAAGAGGAAGGAAGCCCCAAGATTTCACAGGAGATGTGGAGAGGCCTTGTGGTCGCCAGAAGACAGGATAAGGACTCAGTGCTTAAATAATCTATCCAGGAGACCTTCGTGTCTGAAACTTTCTCTATGCCTCTTCATTTGCTATAATTTGTACATAATCCTGAGTTAAAGGATGGCATTTTCCAAGGTCCTTTATCATATAGCCATCCTGAACCAATTTTCGTGCAAGAGTTCTACGTTTTACTGTTGCTTAGTAAAACCCCTTAACAATATTCCGATGTCAGTAGTTGTGTGCAGCCTTTGTCTTGTGACAGCATTGTCACACATTCTGAGGAGTCAGGGAATAGGGTCTCCTTCAACTCCATCAAACCGCCTCAGAGGGAGTCCAGGCTCTGGCAATGCCATGATATGCCTCCTACTCGAGATTGAGAGGGGTCCCTGCTCTCGACAGACAGGGTCTGTTACACAATGCACCAGAAAGACAGGACTTACCAACATGGTTAGGCATTGCATGATAAAAACAGAAATTCCACGATCTTACTGAGCTGCACTCCCTACAAAATGAATGTATTTTGTATGTTAATATACTTTTAATGGAAACACATATAGAAAAAAATACTTGGTTACTGCTTTCACATTTGAGACTTTTAGACTGTTTCAAATTGGTTTGTGGTACAGAACCATTTTCCGGACCCCAAGATATCAACCAATAGAACATTATGTGCATCCTTATGGGTAAAACTACCAAACTCGTTTACTGTTGCAGCATGCAGGATTCATGCTGTAACGGGAAGAGCCTTCATGATTCAGAGTCTGCGATCCCTTCAGTTATTTTCCATATTGGAGTCCCATAGAACTGCATGGGGACCGGTAATTACTGCACTTGGTAATTACTGCATGAGGTAATGGTTTTGTGTAAGGGACATTTCCTCCACACAAAACCGGCGGTTTTAGAGTGTTTCAAACTCTAAATTTGGTGCTGCAGTAAATGTGGTGGTAATCCCAGTCCCCCCACTTCTTACCATTTAATAAGGCCCTGTGTCTATTAATTCATAGATTGATAAATATTACAATATAGCTATTCATGGCTCTCAAATGCTTAAAGATTCCACCAGAGCTGCACAATGAGTTCCTTAGTTCATATACTTGAACTAAGAGCAATGCACGTGCGCCATGGTGGCGGGTGACAAAATATTTACCAGTGCTTTCTGTAAAATGGTGCATGTCAACATAAACTGACTACATATTTGGTGCCAAGCTGCAACCCAAAGACCAGCCATGCACAGTGAAACTCTTTTTAGCATGTACTGCAAACAAACTTTCAAATGTCCCCATATTCACCCGCAATGTTGATTGCCATGGCAAATTGTACTCGACCTTCATAAAATCGCCACACCAATTTGAAACGGCAGGTACATTTTGCAAGCCCTGTTATTGATTAGTATTTAGGCTGCTTTTTGGTAACGCTAAAGGTGACTCTGTAACACACCAACTGAAATTGCCAAAATAAGTGCAAGTGCAGTTTAAGATGACAGAGCATTTTTGGTAAGATGTGCCTTTTTTAGTTTTGAATAATATATCTGTAGTTCAAGATGGCCATACATTTTGGTAAGAAGATAGTCTCTTTTCAGTTTTCAATTCTCACGTGCATAAAACATGGCTGAACCTTTTTGTCAAGGAGATTATGCCTATTCAGTTTTTAATACTGACATGTAATTTACAATGACCAATGTTATAAAGTGACTTCCAGGCTTCTTGGGATTACTTATATGTTTATTACAAGTACTTAAGTCACAGTTACATGAAGTTATATACATAAGTGGACAGGACATAACACTGGCTCCCATCACCCAGGCTGGGGAGCTCTAACTCGCTGGGTGTGGAATCCTTGGGTAAACATTCCGACATTCACAAGGCAACACTCCACATGACATCACCAGCTTTCACATGCAGAGACAAGCACATCACAACACATCTCCTTCCTTTACTGATAAACATTACAAACACACTCAGGCACGATATAACACATCTCCTTCTTTTACTGATTCACACTGCACCCACACAGATACATCAAATAGACACAACATATCTCCCTTCTTCTCAAACGTCAACACACACGGACAAACACACCACAGCATATTCCCCTCCTTTCCACATCCATCACCAGCATGGGGAATATCAATTCTGGGGGACACTCTCCCTACTTCTGTAGGCCAATAACCCTACACACCCACCTACACCTTCAAGCATCTGGGGTGATATCTGCAATCACACTGGTGGATACGCTACCTCCAAATACTCTAGCAGAGGCGCTACACGCTACCTCAAAATACTCTTGCGGAGGCGCTACCTCTTTTCACAATGGTGGAGGCGCTACCTCCAATTACTCAGGTGGAGGTGCTACCTCCAAGTATTCTGGCAGAGGCGCTACCTCCAAATACTCTGGCTGGGCGCTACCAAATGACACAAGCGGAAACGCTACCTACACATTCTCTGGTGGGGCCCTACCCCCAATTACACAGGCAGAGGCGCTACCTCCAATTACTCAGGCGGAGGTGTTGCCTCCAGCTACACTGGGACCCTGGCGGGACGCTACCCAATTACACTGGCGGAGGTCTTACCTCCGAATACTCTGGAGGGGCGCTACCTCCAATTACACTGGCAGAGGCGCTACCTCCAAATATTCTGGTGGAGGCGCTACTTCCAATTACACTGGCGTAGGCGCTACCTCCAAATACACTGGCAGAGGCACTACCTCTAATCACACTGGTAGAGGCGCTACCTCCAAATACTAAGGCAGAGGTGCCACCTCCAATTACACTGGCGGAGGCACTCCCTCCAAATACTCTGGCGGAGACGCTACCTCCAATCAGACTGGTGGAGGCGCTACCGCCAACTACTCTGGCGGAGGCGCCTCCTCCAACTACACTGGCGCTGCCATTAAACTAGAAAAATGTGGTGAGTGTGCCACAGCGGTCTGGACGGTAGTACATCCAGGTGTGCAGGGTAAAGGTGGAGAGCCAGGTGTGTAGGGTTATTGGCCTACAGAAGTAGGGAGAGTGTCCCCCAGAATTGATATTCCCCATGCTGGTGATGGATGTGGAAAGGAGGGGAATATGCTGTGGTGTGCTTGTCCGTGTGTGTTGACGTTTGAGAAGAAGGGAGATATGTTGTGTCTATTTGATGCATCTGTGTGGGTGCAGTGTGAATCAGTAGAAGAAGGAGATGTGTTATATCGTGCCTGAGTGTGTTTGTAATGTTTATCAGTAAAGGAAGGAGATGTGTTGTGATGTGCTTGTCTCTGCAGTCACAGCACCTTGATGCACCATAACCCAAATTTGCCACATTCTCTTCACCAGGAACGACACTCATGACGACAATAATGACGTCTTTGGCAAATCCTATAGTGGAATTCGGATTTCCTACTGCGCTCTTATTCCTGTCTGATTTTCCGACTTACCAACGTGCTCAGCAGCGCTCTACATTTCTCAGCCGGATAATCGGATAATACCCATAAAATCATAGGCACGCTGTGAAGATGATTCGTAAGGGGGTCTCTCCTCTCACCCCACAACGCACTTAGGCTTATTCACTCATCTTACGGAACGGCCCAATGCCTTCAGCTCTCCTCTTCCTGTGCACGGCAATGCACGTCGCAGGGTTCTTTCCCCATAAAATCGTTTATTTTATTCTTTATCCTGCCTCGGTTAGCGGCTTCGGCTACCGGCTGGAATCTGGGACGGTGAGTGCATTCTAATACGAACATAATGCTTGAATCTGGAGTTCTATGGCATCGCCGACTCCCTTAGACCTGCTGTGATGTCACCAGTCCCACCTCTGCCTCGGGGCAATGCTGATCTTCATAAGCCAAACGTCACTCATACCACGTACCTCGACCCAGCGCACGTCACCCTTCAACTTCAATATTTTAAAACGGTTCACTGCTTCCAAAACACAATCCGCTTTTGATCCTTGAAAACAAAGTGGCACGCAGGCAGTTTTCCCTGCATCCCTTTCCCTGAGCATACGCTACCAGACTTGCGCTGCCTGGGTCTAACCTTTAGTTCACATTGCGCTTGGGACATGCAGAGCCAGTACTCGCTGCACACTCCAGACTGTCACTTCAAAATCTTCCCTAACATCGTAGTGGCTCGTCGGGGAAACCCTCAGCTCACTGTCTGCAGTCTCACATCCTTCTCCAAGTCCCACTTATTGAACGCAAAGCAGACTTACAGTCCTACACGGGAGGATGCTTACTGGGCTTCATACTTTCCCCAAATCTTACTTTTGGTTTCATATGAGGGTAAACAGCATCACATCCCTGCGCTGCTTCACTGGGGAATGATACTTTGACTGGTGAATGGAAACATCACTGCAGAGCTTTCTTCTTCACCCCTCAGTACTTCACACTTGCAATGCAATCTCTGACAGGCGACATCTTTGCCCAGCACGCCATACCCCAGGAACACCTTCCTACCACAAAGAGTCCCTGCTGGTCATGACCTCAGCTGTCTTCTCTTGCCCACAGCTCCTTAGCTCCTCCCTCTCTCATGGGAGTCCTCTTCACTACGAGCTTTGTTTAATCTACAGGTTTCTTAAACTAATGGGGCGGGATTCCTTCTTCAGTTTAAGGGCCGAGGTGTCATTTTAAGCTTCCTTTTATCTTCACTTAACAGACAACACTTATGGTTTTATTTTAACAGGCTTGACTTCTTCACAAAGATTTCTTCATCTTAAAGTCCTTGCTCCCTTCTTGAGCTTCCCCTCAAGGCCCTGCTCCTCTCTTCAGCCCCAGGACCCAGCTCTCCCTCCACCATATGGGCAGCTGATCCTTCCTATATAGGGCGTCCTTCTTGTCCAACTTCTCCCTGCACCCCCAGCAGCAGGCTTCTTCCACTTTCTTCAGTTTCTTGCTCGCATGTTCTTCTTTTTAAGACCAACTCGTCGCCAATGTTATAAAGTGACTTCCAGGCTTCTTGGGATTACTTATATGTTTATTACAAGTACTTAAGTCACAGTTACATGAAGTTATATACATAAGTGGACAGGACATAACACTGGCTCCCATCACCCAGACTGGGGAGCTCTAACTCGCTGGGTGTGGAATCCTTGGGTAAACATTCCGACATTCACAAGGCAACACTCCACATGACATCACCAGCTTTCACATGCAGAGACAAGCACATCACAACAACCAACATTTTATTTATTTATATTTTTGGTTAGAAGATAGGCCCTCTTCAGTTTTCAATTATCATGTGCAATAAAAGATGGCCAAACCTTTCTGGCAAAGGGTTAGCCCTTTTTCAGTTTTTAAAATCTATGTATAAAATAATTCAAAATGACAGCCGGCAAGCAAGCTTTAATGCAGATGAGACAAATATTCTCCTTGCACTGAGAAAAATTCATGTGAAAGCAATTATTTAAGAAGGTAGGTGGAAAACTGTTTCATTGTAGGACATTGAAGATTGTTTGGGTTAACATTACAGTTTGGCTTATATTGGCCATACTAAAATGGAGTGTGTATTTTGTATTCAGGAAATACAGAAGTAGGACATTTGCCAATTACATGTGGTGCAACCCAGAAAAACTGAATCCATTTCATTAACAAAATGAGTGTTTTATGTAAGGAACGCTATACTACCTGAATGCCGGCCAATGAGCAGTTTACAAGCCATGGAGAGACCAAAATGCTTACAAGAATTGTCAAATACCATCAAATAAGAAGATTAGTTAAGAGGAAAACCAATTAAATAAGAACTAATTGTTCCACTAATAAGTTTATTTTATTCACTATGAAATGAGATGATAACTAATGGAAGTACAATACACTGAAGCCAACACACTGAAGTCCTGGGGTTTGAACAATAAAGATAAAATGGGATGGTAATTGAAGAAAGTGCAACATACTGAAGAGATTCCAACCGCAAAGATTATCTGAGTATGTCCCGAAGAAGATCACATATTGTATTTCCGACTTTGAATATAATAAGATGAAACATGTGTTGGACAATAAACACTGATTTGTTCATTTTTAAGGTTTATTGATTTAAGTTTTGTAACCATGGGATATCCTTAATCCATGGCCTGAAGTATTCCAATGAATGTGTGCATTTGTAAATATTTTCATTAATTGTATTCATACATTGTGGGCCTAAGATATAAAAGGATTAATTTATTTCTTGCTTTTTACTCCAGTTGTTGCACTGGAAATTAAATGTTGAGATGTGTTATAATCTCATTGTCCAATTTTAGAAAGTAATTATCAAAGACAAGAGCTTATTTTATTTGTAATTATTTGATCCACTTTCAGGTAGGGATTGTTCTTGTTTCTGGTCATGAATATGTATACATAAAAAACTCTTATTATTTGAACAATTATTAAGTTCGGATATTTCCTTTAACTAACCTGACATTTTAAGTATCACTATTAGAGGTAAGAAATTGAATAATATGATTTATATCATCTGCACTATATTCTGTTTGGTCACATGGGCATCTTCATATTGTTAATGCTCAAAGCGGAAATAGTGTTCTAAATGAGAAATGTTTGATCTACCAAGGTTCCAGGTGAGTGGAGATGAAACATAACATCTTGAACATGCATATGCCTTTACAAGAGTTTATGTGTACAAAAAGCATCTAATGGGGTTAGGCTATCGTCACAATAACCAAACATAACTGCTCACAATTAACAATCTGAATGGAGCAAGTAATGGATTCCAACAATGTTTGATGAGGCAACATGGTCTACGTCTATTGGTCGAAAATCTGAAGATATTTTGATTTAGTGTATTGTTATTTAAATATTACTGTACAACTGTCCATTTCATACATTTTATCTAATATATTTTCTTTCTTTTTCCAGTATTTTCTTTTTGTTCCTTTAGATCACCAGACATTCGTAAAAAGAATTTATGGTGAAGATTTTAAACACGTGTTATTGCATATATGTATTTGAACTTCACATGTTGATGAATTTACACCCTGAAAACGTGTATGAGCGCAAAATATGAACATGTAGGCACTTGTCTTGTTTGTATAAAGGAATTACTTGTGTGAAGACATCTGGCATGTATCTTGTTTGCTAAAGGAAGCAATTGTTTGAAAGATAGACATCAGTTTTATTTGTTGGAAGGAAAGATTGGTTTGAATCACGAGTTATATGTGATGTGTGGTAACATAAAACCACAAGTTGTAAACGCTATAAATGTTGCCAACTTGAAATCAGTAAGCAATAAAAAAAATCTATACTGTTTCCATTTGATTAAAAGTATATTAATACACAACACACTTTTATTTCATAGGGAGCTGTGGTCCATAAGATCTAGGAACTTATGATTTTTTCTCATAGTAGCTAAATATATGGACTTTGTAGACTACCTAGATCAGACCCAACAGCTGGAGGATGCTCTTATAGGGCTAAGTACAGTAATAAACGATTGCCTGTTATTGCTCATCTTGTGGTTAGCCATTTTGAACACTGTAGCGGACCAAAAGCTGACTTGTGGTACAAAAGAAAAGGTGCACCGGAGTACCCCCAAAAGCGTAGAAATAAGATACTACTGCCACCAGCCTGTCTGGGTTATACTGGATGAAGGAAGTGCCCTTAAAGTACAATGAAAGGGGAAATACATCCTCCTTGAACTACTGCACATAAGCACAGTGATAGTTCTAAACAATAGACATCAGTAGGCGCATGGTCTTAAGCATCGGTAGCCTTAAGGACTCACCATTGCGGCCAAAACAAAATGAGTTGAAGCAAATGAGTGCATGTAAAAATACCTCACTCACTAAAATAGATTAGAATCATCAGGTACAGCAGACATGCTGGGGGTCATATTGAACAAGATGGGACAGCTGCAAAAAGAAAAACATTTCCTAACACTCACCCCACCAGCATGCATCTCATGTTCCAGCCATCTGGCCTATGGTCTATGGTGAGGTCAATGACATGAAGGCTAATGGATCACCTGCACAGTTCTGGATTCTCTCCTTTAATGCACATCAGCTATTCGAGTGGCATTTGGTCAGTCTGGATTTAATAGGGTAGACCCTAACATGTAAGGCCTACATCTCCTGAATGACCACTCTGTGGTATTCTTTTTCTACAGTTGCCCACACCATCTCTGCACCTTTGAACTGTCTGCTAATTAAAGATGCTGGGTTTGCCCTACCCTTCTCATCCAGCTGAGACAAGATGGCACCTTATACCTGCTTGAATAATGAAAGATCTCTCATAATCAGGAGCCATGAGAATAGGTACTTGACAAAGCGGGTGCTGTGCTCCTTGAAAAGCCTCTCATGTTCTTCAGACCAAACAAACATTTTACTGTCCTCTGGAGAAGTAATGGCAGTAAGGAGCAGCTATGGGCATGACATGAAGTTTCTGTAATTCACAGTGAGGCCCGAGAAGGCCTTCCCCTGTGTCTCAGTAGTGGCATGGTCTCCAAGTGTTTTACAGCCTGTAATTTACTGGGGAGAGGCTGGATATTAACCAGATCCTACCTTAATGTCCAAGGTAGACCACTGATCCCTGACTAATATGACATTGTGATGTCTTAATGGTAAGGTTGGCCTGTGTAAGAGCATGCAGCACTGAGGTGGGAAAAATGTTCATTTAATTTGGAATGGAAGGCAACAATATCATCTAGATGTGCATTGAAAAAGTAATCTGGTGTTAAAACTGCAGCTTTTTTTCTAAAATCACCTCCTGTTCTCACCATCTCCTCCTTTTCATTCCAATCACCTCTTGAAGTTACCATCTCCTTTGTTCTTCCCCTACCATCTTCAGGCACCACCTCCCAGGGGCGGCATGAGAAGGGAGACATTGCCCTCCAGACAGGCAAGGCTGTTGCTCCATGGGCCAGGGTTGCACAATGTAAAAAATAACATTTAAAAAGAGAAAATCCTTCAGATGCCCAGCTGCCTGGAAGGAATGGAGCGCTGCAAGGCCAGATCAGCTTCTGTGTAGATGGGGTGAGGCACATACTGAAGCCAATATCAGCAATGCTGCAAACCTGCCTGGGAGACCCAGCAAGTGGGTCTCCAGAGTGAGTGTGAAGAACCTAGGCGAAGAGTATATGTTTTGTGACCGTAGCTGTTAATAGAGGCACTGCTATGGCCTATGCATCAATGGTCTTACACAATCCTTAGCAGCTTTTCAAGATTCCTTGTTGGTAAGGACATAAGGCTATGTATCTTATTAGAGTTTGTTCTTCTAAGAATGCTTCTCTTATGTTCTGGCCAAGTTCTTGATCATTTGTGAGTTCATTATGAAAAGAGTTTAATAGCGCCCCAAATACCCTCTATAGCTATTACTATACGTGGTAGTTATAATAAAGGCTGTTGGATTGTTTGTGATGCTGACTTTCGGGCACAGTTGGGAAACACACACAGAAAGATGTGAAATAGAGGTATTAATTAGTATCAGACTAAAAAGTGAGTCTATGAAAGTTTTTCATTGTTCTGTTCATAACACTCTTGGCCCTGATAATCTCCCACATTGATGGCTCCGGTAATCTCCCAAATCGATGGGGAAAACACCATCCTCAGCAGCATTTCAGTGATGCAGCTGGCCCGATCTGAGGACTTCCTACATGCCACAGCAGCACTCACAATACATAAGAAATGTAACCACATTTCCCCCATACTGAGGGAGCTGTACTGGCATCCCTTCCTAGGCAGAATATTCTTTAAGACTGCCCGCGTTACATTTAAATATTTTTAACAACACAGCTCCCAGTCAAGTATTCTCATGACTTAATAAATTAATTAATACCACAAGGAAAAACGTTAAGCAAAGCCCTATGTTATTTCAAAATATTTTAATATTATAATTCAAAATGCATTGTTAAGAGAGAAATACACAGAAAGCTTTGATCATAAGAATGCATCGAAATAGCATTAATTCCAGCTCCATTCATATCACATTCACTCTACCCAATCAAATTCTTTTTTTGTATTGAATTTCTTATTCAATTGTTTATTTATTTTACATTGTAACAATTATGTATCTATTTGTTTTTTTATAGATGAACTGTAGAAATTGATAGATCTCCATGTTTCGATATTTTTGGTGCCTAATTTCTTAGTCTAGCACTTAGGTCTTCCTCAGCACCACAGTAAATAATTCTTAAAATTTAATTTGAATGGTTCGTCCTTCAATTAGTTCTCAAATTCATGCTATTCTCTTCATATGTCAATGTTCATTGAGCCAATCACAACCACTTCTGCATTTTCATATAGTTTTCTCAATTTTTATATGTTGAATGATTAAAAAATTGGCTTTTAAATGATGTATTCCACAAAATAAATGTTCATAGGAATATTTAATTGAAATTCTCTCACACCCCTGGAGTATCACACAACTCCTTCCTAGCCACGGAAGCCAAATGCAGTTGACCCCTCCAACCTTGGTTGGTACGGGCTCCTGATTTTGATATATACAGGCACCAGGCTGCAGCCAATGGGGGAAAGAGGGTTAGGGAGGGGTTGTGGATAGGTAGGGGGTGTTAGGGTCACCGGGAAAAGGTTTAGGAATCTTGCATGCAGATGGGAATGGGGAACATAGGAAATAAGACATGACATGTACACATATCCTGAAACAACCTGTACCTCTCAGAACGATCACCTAGTAGAACCCTTCTTAATTAGGATCTAATCTGACTCCTGTATTCCTGGTCACCCCTGAATCAGCAACACACATAAGCACATTGAACGTTATTGATAGCCATAGATAACTTGCAGCAACACACACATGATACAACATGAAGTACAAGCAACAACATATCTCCTTAGGCTGCGTGGCATACTTATGGTAATGACTCTCAACCCTCCTGACGTGTCAGCTGGCAAAGGGTACTTCAAACCTTGAACATAAATGACTAGTAGACAAGAAATGATAACAAAAAGCAAGCAACCACGAAGAAACATAGCAAGTCCCTGTGTTTCCTAAACAGTGTCTTTGTCTGCGTTCAATGATTCGGAGCGTTCTCAATCCACGAGTCGCTGCATGCCCAGTGAGCGTTCATGAGCCCTTAATGAAGAATACACGTGCGGTTATCCGCGGTTTTGAATCTCCCTCCTTCCCAGAGCACGAGGAAAGAAATCATGTAAATGAGGAATGGTGCGTCCGCACCAAGAAATATTCCCATGACCCCTTGAAACTTCATAAATGTAAGGAACACTTAACTGAGGCCTTGGAGGGCTTTCCAGCACCTCCCCAGGCAATGGGGTATACAGCGCTGTAGAAGCGTCTTCACTGCCCGGCCCGGTCTGCCTGGAACATGAGTGTGAACCGCTGCAATCCCTCACGAGGCCCGGGTTTCTCCAGTCTCCAACACCGTAAATGAAACGCCTTCCTCGCCCTGCCCGTGCCTGCATACCAACAATCACCAACAAGCAGCACAGGCTGGGGAGTGGCTTAAGTACCCTAATGAGGGACACATCTGTTCCTTCCAACTGCCGGCAAGACTCCCAGCAAAGACTCGTGGGAAATTTAATTTTCTGCCCATTTTGAATGTAGAAGCTCTCCTCAGCTGCCTTCTCACTTGCATAGTCCCCTTTTTCCTCACAAATTCCTTTATTGTGGGTTATTAATTTAAAATTAATCAATGTATCATCTTTGACATCGCTTGTGATACTTACAACTTTGGCCTCCAAATGTTGCTTTTATATCCCAAAGAGAGTTTGCTCTTGTTATATAGGGCAGGTGATCCATGTCACATGTACAGTATTTGGTAATTCCATATCCTACAAATTAGGATAAGATTATCTATTGATTTTAGTTTCCTAAATTATTGAGCTAATAAATAGGAACATATTCGGGTTCATTACCGGCATGCCGGTAAGAGCGGGTCTGTGCTCGTATGAACCCGCTAATAGCAGGTGATTACGAGTGCGCGAGCACGTGCAAACCCCCATGCCGGTAATGGCAATACCGGCATGCCGCTAAAGGCCCTCCAACCCCCCGATAGCGGCATCACGGGACCCGCCGATACCGGCACCACCTAGGAGCAACCCCATATTACCGGCCCGGTAATACCACCATGCTAATACCGGGTTCGCAAAACTGGACCTGGAAATAACGTCATTGCGCAGGAACGGGAAATGGGCCGGTGGCCATCTTTGAAAACACAATCCATTGCCATCCTCCCTAACCACCAGTCTTTTCGTGTTGTGCTGTGTTGGAAAACCCTGAGGATGTCCAAGGCCACCCGGAAGACGACCCCCCGGCAGCGGAAACAGCGTTTCTCTGACGCAGAGCTCAATATGCTTGCGGACACTCGGGCTGCACATGCAGACATAATGAAAGGCAATGACATGAAGCGCGAAGCCCAGATGAGGAGAAAGGAAATCTGGCAGGAGGTTGCCTGGAAGGTGTCGGCCGTGGGGACCACCCCACGTACTGTGCGTGACTGCCGCAAGAGGTGGGACGACCTCCGCTTGAGGGTGAGAAACATCCTGTCAAGCAACAGGAGGGCGGCCATAGCGACAGGCGGGGTCCCCACTCACCTGCTAAGCTGATGCCCTGGGAGGAGCCTGCCAGCACATTTATCGATCCTGAGTCAATAGAGGGATTTGGAGAGATGGAGATGAGTGCGGCATCATCCCCAGAAAGAGGTGAGTGACCCTGCACATCCCTGTAGGGGAAACCATGACGTAGCACAAGTGACGTGGAAGTGAGACTTAACAAGGCAATGCATGTCCCTACACCCACATCAACATATCCAAGTCAAGCTTGCGGCCCAAACCCTGCCACACAGAAATGCATGCTGAGTGCCAATCGCATAACCAACACACGGGCAACATACCAGGACCGTGCCCATGTAACCCAACACACAAACCCCATATCAACATCATGCCACCTGCCATGCATTGATTGCCAATATGCCCCCTCAGAACACCAAGTGCCACACACCTATAAGACATGGAGGCATGAATGTATGAATATTGAACAGCACAATTGTATGTCGCTGGCATGTGACACCATCACTGATGACCTGCATCTCTTCTAACCCCCAGGCACCGATGAGGAAGATGCCAGTCAGGAGCGGAGCGCAAGGGCATCTATATCACGCCATAGGACAAGGGCCACCACCACCCCTCAGCCAGATAAAGAGGTCAGACCCACAGGCAGTGTGCCTGACCGGGTGGAAAGCCAACAAACACCTGCTGCCAGTGTGCCCGACACACATCAGGACCAGCAGCACACACCCACAACCGATGGAGGGCAGGGTTGGACTGGCCCCGTCAGCCAATCGGCCCGTGGCCGATGTGATCCGAGGCCCTGGGGGCCGGTCTTCTAATGTGGGCCGGTGTGCCAGGTTACCTTGGCTCAGGGCACTGGCTGGCTTGCCTGCGGGCTGCCTGCAGCCCGCTCAGCAGCCTTCTCCCGCCACAGCCGATGCATTCATTAAAGAAAGGTAACACACAAGTGTTACCTTTCTTTGATGAATGTATCACGTAGCCGTAGGCCTGCTGGCTGGCCTGGCAGTGGCATGGGCCCTGAGCTGATCCGGCGCCGGCGTGACGCCAGTTGTTGCAAATGCAATGAATCGCAACAAAAGGAGCGGCTCCTTGCGGAGCCGCTCCTTTTGTTGCGATTCATTGCCTTTGCAGGCCCGTGCCCCATTCCTTTCTCGTCTCCTCTCTCCACCTGCTGCCAACCCGGAATTGTGTGAGTGCACATTGCCTTACACTGTTGTGGAAGTCTTCCACGTTAACACACCCTTGACAGGCCTAGAATTCCCAGGCAGTGTTTGGAATGATCACATTTGCTGGCCCACTATCACATTGCTGCTGCATGAAGGGGATTCATTTCAGCTCAACCTCACACCAGACGTGTAATCACAAGTAAGCAATACAGTCAAAAGGTGTACGTTTTTTTGGCCCCCTGTGGTCCAGCGACCAAAGAGAACACGTAACAAATACATCTACTAGAAACCCTTTGCGACTGGTCACTAGGAATTGTGAAACAGGAATACATGGAAAAGTTGATCAGTGAGAGTGGTTGATATAATGCGCCCACTGCCAGGTTTTGGATGAGCGCTTTTCACAGTGCTGTAAAAGGCCTAGCAAGGGGAAGACACCGGCCTTCTGCATGAAGTGAGAAAACCAACATTTCTATAAGAATCGATAAGAGCCCTGGCGTGGCGTTAGCTCATTATGCTGGTAAGATAGCTCAGCGGGTTGAGCGCTGGCTGCTGCGATCTGTGTATGATCTGCAGATCGCAGGTTCAAATCCCAGCCAGGCCAACTCAGCCTTTCATCCTGCGAAGTTCGATAAATGAGTAAGTACCAACTTTGGTAGGGCGATATTGTGTGTAAAGCGCTTTGTTGAAAGCGCTATGTAAATAACACATCATTACCATGATCCCACAATACAACAGCAAGCTCACAAGTTGAAAGTGCCTTACATGGAACCAGACTGCATTTTGGAAAGTTGAATCCCACGCTGGGGCCAACTCTACCTTTTCCGAGGTTGATAAAAATGAGTAACATTAAACTAGTTAAAAATAATGCCTGTTACTATAGTGCTTAGAAGTGAGGAATCCGGCATTAGACACTTTATAAGAGCACAAATCATGATTAATAACATGGTAGGAAGGCTTAGTCCATCTTGGATCTGTGCAATGGACGCTGGAAGGTTACAACTTTTAGGGTTCCAGGACTTTCCTCCACATTAGCACCCCATACTTCCTACTGATACTCCACAGGCTTGCTTGGTTATTATCTAGGCATTATTGACCTGCATGCATCAGTCCACACATCTATTTGTAAAGAGGGAGGAGATGTGCTGCATTAGGGGGTGGGGATGTGTTCTGTGTTGTGGCACCACATTGTTTAGGTAGGTCAAAATGTGCTCTAAGGGAAATATAAACTCAACCAAATGGATACATTTCTACACTATAGTGTGATGGGAATTAAAGGTGCTCAACTTTAATTACAAACGACCAAAGCGTTCGTCCTGCCACTGAACCACAGGAGCGACAAGCGGCCATAGCAGTGCCACCGGCTGAACATTTCAAGTTATACACTTTATCGTTCATTTTGCAGTGGCCTACGGAATGAATAGTGGTTAAACCCATTTGTAAAACGATTTGCACAGGTTTTTAAGCACCATCTGAATTTGACAGATTTGTGAGGCAGAGTTACGACACGCATTGGCGTTAATGTTGAACCCATAGCATACTATGCATATGTAAAATACATGCATAAAAAACTTTACGCAGGTATTTTAGGCCACGCGTAATTTTCATTTCTTAGAATGGGAGAGTGGGGGGAAGGAAGGGAATATCCGTTTCCACCTTTCACAATCATAGAAATATCACCGTGTTTACTCCAGCATGATCATTTCATGCTGGGGAACCAATGGCAGAGCCTGGGTGGGGGGAGAGGGCGCCCTCCTTCTAACCTCCCTTGTGCCCGGTGTGTGCCCAGTGTGCCCCCCGGCCTCCCACTTGTGCCCCAGTATCCCCCCATCCCACCCCACCCCAGCCCAGCATCAAAAGCTGCCTCCGCTACTGTGGTATACATGCAGTGGATTGCTATTGATTCCGCCTGCTTTACACATCAGCAAAAAGGAGGCGGATTTCGAAGAAATCCATTGTAAATGCTGCGTGCCATGGAGCAGGCAGGCAGCATTTATTCAGCTTGCACTGCGAAGTGCAAAGAAAGGAGGCGTACCGTCGATTTCGCCTGCTTTTTACACCTCCCTTTTAGCAGTGACCATGACAAAAGTTGCGTACAGTGCAAACGCAGCCAGTCCCCTTTGTGAAAATGACGCAGTCCTGAATCACAGGCTCCATTGTAATTTACCACACCCGTCCGTCCCGCCCCTCAATCCCAACAGTATCTGCACTGCCATCTGTGTTTTATGTGGCTAGAGATGTTTGGGCTTCCTATGGAATACGCTACGCCTGCAAAAAGCAGGTGGAGTCGGTAAGAAGACTCCATGCAAATGCCACCTGCCTGGCACAGACGTAAGGCAGCATTCATGATTCGGTTTGTTATAGGTATATATCTAACATGGAAACCCAGGTTCAGCAGGATTTATGTGTTTTGTGAACACAGTGCTGCAACCCCTTTCCTGCAGGGAGTCCCCGGCTAGCGGCTGCCCTGCAACCCCTTCCTGCCTTTGATGTCCGTGCCATCTGCGCCAGAGCCTGCTGCGGCTGCCCATCAGTACACTTTATCAAACGCACAGGAAAATGCTTTTGGATTGAGCTTGTAGGAATATCGGGAGCTCGTACTGAAATGAGAGACACAGTAAATTAATCTGCAGAGATTAGGGGTCGTGGACGTGCGTGCCCTGATTCGTTATACATCAGTTCTACTGTGAATGCCCACTATGTCCAGGATCCAGGGGCGCGGGTCCTATGAAGTTAGAACACCATGTTGTTTGACTTTTGTGGAAATGAATGCGAGGAGTTGCACAGTGGAATTCTTGGGACTCGTTGCACCACACGCACTCGACCCCATCATTCAGGCACCCCCAGAGCCTCGTATCACACTTTGCAGATGACAGGTGCTCGCGTGAAATAGCCATTAAATATGTTATGTCAGTAAGGCGCCTCAGGAAGCATCTGCTTAGCCGACAGGAAGTCTTGACTGTATTTGTAACACATAATGCTGCAGGCGAACACCGAGTCACACAGTACTTTCTTCACCCGGGAGTCAGCCCAGTTCATTGCTTACATATATGTTTTCTTTCCATAGTTTGTGTAATTGTTTTTTGGGGGGCTGTGTGCAGTGTCATGCCAGTAAGTTGCCACTGGCCCATGTGACCTCCCGCAGCATTCCCTTGCTTCTGGTCAGGGCAGGCATAGCCCCAGTGTGCTCCCAGCACTCCACCCCCCCTGTCAACTGCCTGGGTAGCCCAAGGTCACGCAAGAGGTGGCCTTATGATCATACACAAATCATGATGCTGTGTAGAAAACCGTCAACCCTTCTCCACAA
This sequence comes from Ambystoma mexicanum, assembly GCF_040938575.1. Lineage (NCBI taxonomy): Eukaryota > Metazoa > Chordata > Amphibia > Caudata > Ambystomatidae > Ambystoma > Ambystoma mexicanum. Next base: position 1,017,314,233 of record NC_090930.1, on the reverse strand, counting down.
TCAGTCCACCCGCAACCCTCTCCCGGCGTCTTTTCTTTGGTGTTATATGGGAAATTAATTAAATTAATCTGTGGTTAGTCAAACACCTTTGTTTGATTTTGCCCCAGCTTAATTCACAAGCACACTTAAACTCTGCTGCGGGATCGCTGGGGCTTGTACGCGCCCAGGGACACTGACAACACACACAAGCTTGCAGCGCTGTTTCCATGACAGTGGCTAGTGCTGTGACATCTTTTTTGTCCTACACATACCATTTTAGGAAGGGTCAGAAGTTGTGACATTAGCTTCCTCTATCTCATCAGTCTCTACATCTATCCTGCTTCCTCTCAGTTTCGACCCATTTTTACCCATTCACTGTATTGATTCTTCTTCCACCTATTCCTTTCTCTTACCCAGTCAGCTTTCTTATAGGCGCTTTCCGGAGCACCTGAATAAGTATCCATTTCGGAGTGTGTATTTTGCTTTTCGCAAGTTGCACTAATAGCATGTTTTTTTTCTGTTGTTGTCTGTTATGATCATCACAAGACATTTCATCTCGGTGTCCTCGGTCACTTGACAAAATCATTGTGCCTAAAAGCCTCTGTACAGTGTAGAAATATCTGACCATAGCACATCAAGTGGTCATTGACTTCATTGTGCCACAATTAATGCTTTGTTGCAATGTGTCTATTTTTCCCATCTCCCTGGCCTGCTGTTCAGGATGTTTGTTTGCATGTATGAGGTAATGAGTGCTCAGAGTATGGGATGTTGTGTGAGTGTGCTGCTTTCCCTATTTTGCCAGGCTCTGAAGCCTGAAAGTAGATGCATGCAGGCTTGACATGTGGCCACATTTGCACCAGACCTGCAGATCAACTTAACTGGTCTGCTGTTAAATCACACTTACCAGTTTAATGGTATACACTATAGAATAATTGCAAATTTTACTGTAGCCGATATGATAGCTCAGTGGGTTGAGCACTCAGTGCTGTGATGTGTGTGTGATCTGCAGGTTTGAATCCCAGCAGGGCCATTCATCCTTCTGAGATCGCTAAATGAGTACCAACACAGGTTGAGTGATATTGTATGTGTATTTGTTCTATAAAAAAGAGCATAAGCATAAGTGCTATACAATAACATATTATCATTTGGCCTTGGACGTCTGTTTTCATTCACAGTAATTTGACAATATGGATCTATACACACAGATATTAATGATACATGTTGTGATCCATTCCTGTATGCAAAGTTATGTTATTTTATGAGTTGAGTTGTAATGTAACAGACAAATGAACCCTCGATAAGCAGCATTTTCTGTTAAGTCGTGAATTGACACGATTCACAGATGATGGTTTGAGGGCCACTTTTTTTGAGGCAAAGGGTTGGCCACTTTTTTGAGGCGAGGGTGGGCCACTTTTTTTTGGTTGTCCGGGCCTATTTCTTGTCCCAGTCCGACCCTGATGGAGGGGTGTCCCTTCCTGTGCCACCAACCACTGCGGACGTTGTGGATGCCAATGTGGACCCCGAGGGTGTCACAGTTGTGTCTACTACACCCACCCCAAGCCCCCTGAAGACCCCCCACCCAATATGGTGGCCTACAGCAGTAACGATCCCTGCCTCCATGCCTCCGACCTCAGGAATTCAGACGTGTGCCCCTTCCAGGAGGACAGCACCCAGGATGTAGGCCCCGTGCATGCACCATCCACCACTCCAGCTACCACCACTCCAGCTCCCACCAACACCTTGGAGGCATGCCTGTCGAGGGTGGAAGCACGACAGGAGTCAATACTCGAACTCATGCGGCAGTATATTGCCGATGGGGAGGACTCTAGGAGGGCCATTGCTACTGCCATTGCGGGGACCACAACTGCCATTGGGGAGACCACAGCGGCCATTGCTGCGAACACTGCTGCCGTGGATGCGTCGGCTGTCCTCATGAGGGACTGTGTGGGGGCAGTTACCCAAGTCCTAACTTCCATCCTGCTCCATATGCAGCGGCCACGCCTTGGAGCAGGCGTGGAACCTGCCTCGGACACATCCACTGCTACAACACCTGCATCCTCTGTCCCCGAAAGCCCTGTGCGGATGACCCGGAGGAGTTCACGGCACTCGGAGATGCCACCCCCAGACAACAAAAAGGCCAGGAAGTAGAGTGCCCAGACAATGGGAGTGGGACACATGGTTGTGGGTGAAGGGAACCATTTCCTGGAGTACATTTGGGGTTATTTGGGGTTTGTAGGGTGGGTTGGGGAGTTCACTGGGGGTTTTGGGGGTTTGTAGGCTGGGTTAGGGAGTTCACTGGGGGTTGGGGGGGAGTGTGCACATTTTTCCCTGTTTGAAAAAATGCACCCATTGTGTGCCAAAAAAATCAATGGCTGGACATTGTTCATTTTGTGCATATCCAATTAATGTGTGATGGTGTTCAGTGGCCACTCCCAACAATCCAAGTGTGCATGTCCACATGGAGCCAGTGTGTCACTGACACACGTCTATCATAGTCCCTGTGGTTCAGAAGTATTCGTGAATTAGTGCTTGGCGTACAGCATGGCCATCCCATGCATCACGTACTGACAGGGGGGCTACTTCACCTCTGTCTCCATCCTCATCATGTCAATGTCAGGTGGCAGTGGTACATTTATCCGGAAGCACATGTTGTGCAGCATGACACAGGCCATGGTGATCTTTGCCACCTTCTCAGGCCTATATAGGAGTGCCCCACCAGACTTGCTTCGTCAGCGGAAACGCGCCTTCAAAAGGCCAAAGGTCTGCTCAATCACAACACGGGTGCGGGTGTGCACACGATTGTACTCCTCTTCATGGCTGTTCTGCGGGTTCTGCACAGGGGTAAATAGCCACAGCCTCAAGGGATATACTCCATCACCTGCAAGCAAATACAAATAGTTGTGTGTCACTCTGAGCTGCTACCTTCAGGAAGCACAGTCATCGCAGCAGCTATTTGGTGTGGACATGCACATGTCCCTGTACGTATGCAAAATTGTCACCTAGATGCATTCTATACTGTTATGAGGTGTGGTAGTCTGGATGGCGTTCAATAGATAATGCAGGGTAGAATCAAACATGCTGAGGCGGATGTACTGTGGTAGAATGTTTAGTCTCCCATTCAAGCAGTTTATTCTACACTATGCATGGTCACACTAGCCACATTGGCACAGTTGCCATCCTGTACAGTCATGCATTTTGTTTGCCATCACCATGGCGGCCTTGTTGTGCCTCTTACTTGTTGTCATCGATATGCATTATTTGTTTCATTTGTGCCAGTGATGTGTCATGTTCCGTTTGGGAGGTTCAGGCCTGGAGTGTTTAGCTCTGCATGCATTCTCCAATCACCGACAATTGCCACCCAGGTGGAGTATGCAGCCCCCCCTTTCCCAACCAGGTGGAGTATGCACCCCCCCTTTCCCAACCAGGTGGAGTATGCATCCACCCACCCCTTTCCCAACCAGGTGGAGTATGCATCCCCCCCTTTCCCAAACAGGTGGAGTATGCATCCTCCCCCCCTTTCCCAACCAGGTGGAGTATGCACCCCCCTTTCCCAACCAGGTGGATTATGCATCCCCCCCTTTCGCAACCAGGTGCAGTATGCATCCCCCCCCTTTCCCAACCAGGTGGAGTATGCATCCCTACACATCAGTACCCCAAAGCACTGCCATGGGCCAGTTGTGCAACTCACCAAGTAGCCAGGCACGTGGTCCAGCATGTCGCTCCATGTGACGGGTTAGCGTGGAGTTGCGCAGTACCATGGCATCATGTGTTGATCCAGGAAATCGGGCGCAGCAATGTGTGATGATCTTGCTAGAGTCACATACCATTTGCACATTGATGGAGTGGTATTGCTTGCGATTGCGGTATACCGCCTCTATGGCATGGGGGACTACCAATTCCACATGTGTGCAGTCGAGGGCACCAACACAATTGGGCATGCCTGCCAGTGCATGGAAACCTACTTTGGTGTTGGCTATCTCCTGGGCAGTCCGTGGTAGGGATATGTGGGTGCTTGCGTGCTTCAGGAGGGCATCCAGCACTTGGTTCAACATGCGTGAAAATAGTGGTTGTGAAATGCCATGCAGCTGGCCCACTGTGTGTTGATTGGTGCCTGTGGCAAGGAAGTGGAGCACACACACCACCTTTAGTAACGGGGGTGGGGGGCGGCAGTGCGTATTTCTATGAGGCTGGCAATGTCGTTGTGTATCATGTCCACTATGGTGGTGATGGTGTCCCGGTCCAACCAGTACAGGGTGTGGATCTGCTCAGGGGTTAGGTTGAATGGGCTGGGTCTGGTGCGAGGGATTGGTGGCTGCCTACAAAGCACTGCTGGCTGCGCTGGTGGTAATTGCTGGGCCTGTCTCACCCTCCTTCTCCTCCTGCGTCTCCTCTGTGCTGCCTGTTGTTGCTGCTGTAGTTGTTGTTGTAGTTGGTGTTGTTGCTGTAGTTGTAGAAGTATTGGCATGTCCTCCAGCGCCATGATTGCAACAGCTAGTGGTAGCATTTTGGTGTTGGAAGGGGTGTGGTGTGTGGGTGTGCTCATTTTATACTGGCCCAGCCTCCATTGACTCCACCTGTGGGGATTGTGTGCACCTGTGGCAGTTGGCTTGTTTCTTGATTGCTGTTTGCGGGTGGTCCACGATGTCTGTATGGTCGGCATCGTGGTGCCCGTGATTACTGGCTTCGCGATGCCGGTATTTGCATGTCCACGTGGGTTGGGATGTCCTCCTATTACCGGCATGCCGGTATTTGCTCCCTAAAGGGGCGCGTGTACGCGCCCATGCCGCTATTAGAGGCACCATTATTTAGGGTGCCGCTAATAGCGGGTTGCCGGGTCATAATACACCGGAGCGGTAAGCGATGCCGGTAATCCTTTACCGGCATCTTTTTTCGCTTACCTGCAACAACGTAATGAGGCCCATTGTGTGTTTAGAAAAATTCTGACCTTTCCCTTAGAGGGATTTGTGGCAAGGATTAATTTGTTCGTTTTTCCTCATTCTTTTTATGTGTCCCTTTATTTTTTCATTGTTTTGTCTGCACATGAACACAGCAGCTTAGAGGGAGAGCATTAGCTACTCTTTTTTTCTATATGATCAAAATAAGGTTATCTTTCAATAGCTATAACTCAATTAAATGTTGGGTATTTGTAATTCATACATTTTTTCTTAACTTGCAGAGAGATTTGCTTGAATCCTCTTGTTAAATTTTTGCAGTCTGCGTGTTCAGCGCCATATTGTCTATTTTATACACCATGTATGACATCTTCACATTGCAAACCACGTGCATGTGATGACTTCGCCATGTTGCTGCATTTATTAAGAGGAAAGACATAAGAAGGTTGCACGTTCGCAGTTTCGATTTAACAGATTATTTTGATGGATATTGAAACTATTTATGTCATGGCATCCCTGCAGGTATATGCTTGTTTGTAAATTCAAGTAAAGTATCTTTTGCTTTACAAATTGAAGATGGCCTTATTAAGATTTTTACATGAATTTACCCAATCAGGATAGGCCATTTGATCACCTCATTTAAGCCCATGAGATGCGAATTAAATTTCAGGATCCAGAGCTGTTCCTTTTTATTGAGTATTGTGTTCAAATATTGGTGTGATCTTGGTTTAATGACTTGTAATACAATAAGTTCAAGGTCATTTGCACTGTGAGATTTTTCTACATAATGATTCACTAGTGGCGCATTCTCTTCCTTACTCTGGATAATTGATCTGTGCTCTGTGAGAAATCAAAGGGTGTCTCACTTTCTAGTCGCCGGGGAAATGTCTGTCTGGTGACAAGGGCACGGCCATCGCCTTTGAATCCAGACCTTGGGGGTGGACCAGTGCGGGCGGGTCACCTGGATGAGATGTCTTTGGGGAGTGGCAGCTGATGGTGAGATACAGTATTCCCTCTTTTCCCGTACCCGTACCCCATCCTATTTTATAGGATCCTCCAACGTCCCAACCCGTGCCCCTTTCTACACAAACACTGGGACGAGAAAGAAGGTGACTAAGAGTAAAGAGGCTAACACTTACATTTCTCATTGGACACGTCCCACTAATCAGGTCCGGCAAAGTCAGGTACTTCACCTTAACCACATACATATTAGCTCTCCCCACATGGATAAAAGGCGGAACATAGAGACACACTCTGAGCAAGGTGTAAAACGAGAAGGAGCAGATCTTCTGGGACGAAGGCGAACCTACTGGAGCAGGACGACCGATCGAGGGATTAGAGCAAAGGGTAGGGGAACCCTGAAGATCCCTGCAGGAGGTTGTTGCTTCTGGGAAACTGTGAAGGAGACGCGGCGAAAGCCAAATCACAGAAGAGAAGAAACCTGCATTGTGTTTCATGGACACCAGCGACACGCTCGGGTGAGCGACAGAGTTGGGGAGGCGAGGCCAAGCCTGTGGTATTAACCTTGACTCATGAATCAAAGCCGAAAAGTCAAGAAAGGAACAAGCACAACCAGCGAGTTTGTGAAAGACATGAAAGTCTGGTGCGTATCAAAGAAAGGTTGAAGCCGCAACATTGCATCTCACAAGTGAAGGTTGCGCACATGCTGATGAGACGCGAAAGAAAGCTAACCAGTGATGAACTTTGAAGTGGCTGATAACTGTGAAGCCAGTGATACAGAGCAGCAGGGTTGTCCGGCGAAAGGAAGTAGCCACCTCGAAAGTCTCTGGAAAATGTAAAATGTTTTGTTATAAAGCAGTAAAGTGAACACACTCTGAAATGCGTAATGACTGAGATTAATCCCGGAAAAAGGGGAAGTAAAAAGGTGAATGTCTGAAGAGAAAGATATCTTTGAACTTTTGTGCTTATGGTACTGAACTACCAAGACCAAGAGACACTGAGGCAAATAACATAAGAGTGTGAGCTGAAGCGAAAGACAAAATGGTCCTGGGGAGGTCTATGGTAAAAGCCTTGCACATTCAAAAGTCTTCAACATCGGTAAAAGCTCCAAGTCCGACTGAGGGAGCCCAGAAGTGTGATAAGTTAGGGGAAGGGAACCCCTAACACATGTGAATTAAGCTTGGGAAAGGGAACCCCTGCAAGTGCTGTGATTGCGAGCTCTGAACCTGGCTGAGGCAGATCTGCATCAGGTATTTGTTGTTTGAGAGGTCCGAGTTCAACTGAGGGAGACCTATGTGATGTATTAAAGCTTTGCAAGGTCCGAGTCTGGCTGAGGGAGACCTTTGTGAACTGTTAAAGTTTTGAGGGGTCCGTGCGCGACGGAGGGAGACTTATGTGAACTTTTTGGTTGAACTGTGAAAGAACTTTTGTAACGCTGGAATAAGTGACTTTAACATGGAAGGCCAGACGGGCCTCAATCCACATTTTGAACTGCCTTTTTTTTTTTAGAACCTGAGCCACAGTGTGTCTTCCTGTCTGCGGGGGTTGCCTTACTCCGTGCTGTCCAACGTGAGAAGGAGAGCTGACTCAGCCACTTTTATCCTTAATGTTATACACTGATTTTCCTTTGCTACATATTTCCATTTACACACTTTTTGTATGAGAGATAGGGCAGACATTAGGCTTTGTTAGTATAGGCCATTTTGATTTGACAAAGACTGACTAGTACTTTATTATTTGATGGTAGAGACTACTGTAAGGAACTAATTGTGACAACAGTGAAGACAGACAAAAGTGATCACAGTACAAGGGAGTTTATTGAACTATAAATGCAGGGTGGAAAAATGCCTAAACTAAACCTAAATCTAAGATGGGAGCAAGCGTTGACCATCAAATGAAAAATAAGGCAGTCCTAGTGGCATTGTGTCAAATTTCTAAGGGCCTATACTAAGAAAAAAATCAATTGCCAATTCCTTACAACTAATTACAGAAAGAGTGTGAGATAGGGTATCAAAATAAAGAAGAAAGTGTTCACAAATAATAAGTCAGGATGTGATTGCCTCAAGGTCTCCCTTCCACACGTTTTTAGCACAGGACAAGTTGGGAATTTGGGGCACAGCACATGCTCGAGCCTTCCCAGCATGAGCTGATAGTTCTGTTCCAGCTGGCACAGCACACGCTCGAGCCGTCTCAGCACAAGCTGACAGTTCAATTGCAGCTATGAGGTTCTTTGATGATAACGTCTCTTTTCAATAAAACTCGTTTCCTTCGAGGCCTGATGTATTCAACAAACAAACACAAAGTTCTGCTTCATGTAGACTTTTGGTGACGGCTTCACCCCTTGGTGCCCCTCTTCTGGGCGTAAACCCTTCACAATCTCGCTTTCAACAATTTCACAAAAATAGTTCCCTTTGCAGTGAACTTTGTGTGCTAGCATTTCACCCCTGGTTCTCCTTCGACCGGGCTCTGATCCCAAAGGACAAGGGGGACACTTTCCTTCCCCTTGTTCTTGCAATACTTCTTGCTTTCACAAATCTTGATGTCTTTTTAAAAAAGTTTTTGGGATTTGCTCCTCGTTACTTGTTTGCCTCTTCTGGGTTCACTCTCTCCACCTTTTGGCTATCTTTTTCCCTCTTCCAGGTTCACTCTCGCCCCCTTTTGGCTGTTGGTTTGCCTCTACCGGGTTCATTCTCAGGGACCTTTGGTTGTCTGCTTTCCTCTGCCGGCTTCACTCTTGCCAATGGCTATTGACAGTTTATCATGGAACTTTAGACTTCACCCCCTCTCATTAGCATCCCTCCACTAGGTTCACTCTTGCTAATCTTTACGATATACAGTTCACGTATTAATGTTCCCCATGTGGGATTCACTTCCCTTAGCTTTGCAATCATCTGTCGGTCAAAGACTTTCAACGCTACAGAGGGTTTTACAAGTTCCCTGTATGACCGTTTTGACCTCTTTTCACCTCTTCCCAAGGGTTTCTGTTTCTGTTAGTTTTCACCATCGGGTAATCACCCAGAGTTTCCTGCTTGAGCACCCACGTGGTGCTGGCCTCTTCTGTTTCTGGTTTTCCCCCTCTTTCCTCAATTGCATCTTTAACTCCTTCAAACTTCAAATTAGCCGTTGGCTACTTTTCATTCAACACAGTTCGATTTATCTTATCGATTCGACCCTCGACTCACCGGCTGTGATGAACCGGTTGCCTTTCTTTACCCTTGGAGTCAAAGTCGGTACCACCAAGACCAGCATCCTTACCAGGCTTGGTTATCAGCAGAGGAGGGTCTCGCGTACCATAGACATATCCTGCATCACACGCTGGCTATTGTTTGCGGTTTTAGGATTCCTTCTGTGGAGGATTCACAGGCCTTAGCAGAAAGGGCAAGGTTGCTTCTCTCCTTGTCACTGTCTCGGTCTGCACCGTCTTCATCCTCCTCTTGAACTGCTGGCCTGAGTTAGCTCTCACGTTGTGCCATCTGCCTTGTTAGTTCTGTGCTCTTGTGCTCCACATTTTATCCCTGTGGGGAAGGGAAAGGGCCATCGGATGTGTGTGATTCAGGTCAATTGCCTGACTTTACCTGACCCTTGTATTAGGACATGTCAGGTAAATGGCTCTGGTGTTAGTCTGTTCGTGTGGAAAAAGGGGGGTTAGTGCTTTGGAATATCCTACATGGTAGGATGGGCAAAAGGTGTCAAAAGAAGGGGATACTGCATCTCACCCGTCTGTGTACCTCTCCCACTCCCCATTGACCCCAATCTGGGTGATCCTCCCTCACTGGTCCACCTCCAGGAACTGGATCCAATAGCGACGGCCGTGTCCTGGCCACCTGAATGATAGATCCCCGGGGACCAGCCAGGGAGACACAGGGGGTCATTCCGACCCTGGCAGTAGGGGGTTAACGGCACCGGTAAGGATGCCGGTGCCGTTAACCCCCTACCGCCCTATTACGAGGTCCCTTAGCAGGTCCCACCAGGACCGGCTGGTTTTACCAGCCTGTCTTAGCGGGACCCATTAAGGGACCATGGAGCTAATAACGGGCCCGCAATTTGTGCCCCCATTATTAGCTCCTTCCCCATTCCCATTGAGCCCTATGGGGGCTCAAATGTGAAATGGGGAATGGTTTTCGAAATGTGGACTTACCGGGTCCGCATAGGTCGGAATGTCCCAGTAAGTCCCCATTCCCACACCACAGACACGGAGCCTCCAAACTCAGAATGACCCGCACTGTCAGGATTCTCACACTACTCCCCTCATGGTTTTTTTTATAACAATTTTTATTACATATTCAAACAAATAACACCAATACAAACCAACTTGCAGTGCATTTATCAATAGTACTGTTTTCACATTGTTCGTTACACGCTTTTAGTCACTGCTCCCCTTATCCCACCCCCCCTCACGAGCCTATTTATACCATTCACTTTGCGTCCGCACCGCGTGGTGTGGTCCCAGTTTCATTGGACTCTGACAAATCTGGTATCATTCCAAACAGTTCCGCTACCAATGATTTCCATGCCATCAGGGTTCCCACCTCTCCCTCACCCCCTATGTCCCTTGCCTCCTGCCATACCATGGTCTCCGCCTCTGCGCACTTCTGCAAATCCTTCCACCACATCTCCACTCGTGGCCTATGACAAGTCTTCCATCCCATGGCAATCCTTCTTTTTGTGAGCACATATGCTAAATTCTTCAGTTTATTGACATCGTTAAGTTTCTGCGATCTGGGGAACCCCCCAGTAAGTAGGCCCAGGCTGAATCTATGACTATAGTGACCCCCTTTTCTGCCAGTTTTCCTGCTACTTCGCTCCAGAAGCGCTCGATCACCGGGCAGGACCAGAACATATGTACCATATCAGCCTGTTCTTCGTTGCATTTTGGGCATGCTTATCTGCCAGCATTTTCAAACCTCGATATCCTCTGGGGTGTCATGTATGCCCTGTGCGTAATATATAATTGTATCTGTTTTAATCTAGCGTTTCTTGACACCTTTTTATGGTACCCCAGGGCACGTTCCCACATCCCGTTCTCTATCGGGGCTCCCACCTCCGCCTCCCAGTCTAGTCTCAGTTGCTTTAGTTCTTTCCCAACCTTGGACATCATCATTTCGTACAATCTAGAAATCTCATGCCCTCCCTCCGTTATATCATATATCATATCTATGGTAACATCTGGCTCACCCTTCCAGTACTGTCTCAGGCCAAGTTGTCTTAATTTTCTGCATCATTCTATGATATGTAATATATTGACCCACGTGTAACCCCACTTCCTCACCTAGCTCTTCAAAATTTATGATAGTCCCCTCCCGCCAAACATCTCCCATGGTTACCAACCCCACCGATTCCCAGTGGTTCGTAATTGTCATTCGTAGCTGCTTGTCTCCTCCAGCCAACGCAACCAGCAGTATCTGCGGGGAGCATGGGACTGAGTTTTCCATCATCCGGCATGCTCTGCGCCAGATCCTCCACCCAAGCATCATCATTTTAGGACGCACTCTCATTTCTGTCTTGGGCAGCCAAATCATCTCTTTTAAATAAAATGGGGCACAATCTGCTCCAAACAGCCTGGATTCAGAGGTCGGTTCGTCTGAGAGCCATTTGGCGATGTATTGCAGTTGGCTCGCTACATAATAGACCTCATAGTTAGGCAGTTTTAGTCCCCTTTTTTCTTAAAAGTTCTGCAACTTCCATAGTGCCACCCTATTCCTGGTACCCTGCCACAGGAAATCCCTGCACATGCCGCTCAGCCTGGGGAAGAACTTCTTAGGTATTAGGTACGGAATTTTCCCAAAATAATGCAGGAGCCTGGGTAAGACCACCATCTTGAGCATTGCACCTCGTCCCATCATTACTAGAGGCAACTTCACCCAAAATGTCATACTCTTTTCAATTTTCACTATGGCTACCTCGGTTTTGTGCCTATGTTCTTCTTCCACCGTGTGGTACACATCTATCCCAAGGTATCGAAAAGTTTCAACTGCCCAAGGAGCTTGCAGCACTGGCAACCGCCCGACAGGGATCCCTTGTACCTACCTAGCGGGAAAATAACAGATTTCTGAGGGTTCCGCTATGCCAGACAGCCCTGCATACCTTTCCATAACTTCCAGAATATACTGGAGATTCTCCTCCGGGTACCACAGGTACAGCAGCAAATCATCCACATACAAGGAGATCAAGTGTCGCTCCCCCCCCACCTCGATTCCTATAGTATCTTACTGTTGGCTGAGGTATATTGGCAGAGGCTCTAAAGCTAATATGTACAGCATAGGGGACCATGGGCACCCTTGTCCGGTACCTCTGCCTAGTTGCCATCTCTCGGAAATCACTGCTCCTGTTTTGACTCTGCCCAACGGTTCACTGTATAGCATATTTGCCCATTTTATGTATCCAGGCCCCATATCATAGCCCGCCAAGGCTGCCAGCAGCCATGGCCATTTGACAGAATCAAAGGCCTTCACAGCGTCTAGGGACACTATTGCCATTTCACCTTCATTCTTACTCCCTCATTCAACAACCCGATGGAGTCGTCTGTGATTATGAGTTATGTTCCTATTCGGGACATAGCCCGTCTGGTCGGGGTGTATTAGTCTGTCAATGACTCTACGCAGTCTGCTTGCCAGGACAGCCGTCAATATCTTGCTGTCCTGGTTCAGCATTGACAATGGTCTATAGGAGCCACAGCTATGTCCGGGCTTGTTAGGTTTGGGAAGCGGTATTATGATCGCATCTCTTAGTGACTCTGGCAACCGTCCCATCTCAAACGCTTAATTTAGCATATCCAACATCGGAGGGAGTACTTCTGCTTTATACACTTTATAAAACTCACTTGGAAACCCGTCCGCCCCCGGGGTCTTACTAGTAGGAGGTTGTCTCACCACTTCTTCTAACTCCTCCAAGGTAATCGGTGCATCCAGCTCCTCTCTCTCTTCAGCACTTATTTTAGGCAAACCTATGTCTTCTAGTGTATCTGTTATTTCTTCATAACTGCTTCTCTCCCTGTAGTAATTTGCAAACTCCTGATTTACTCCCTCCTGGGTGTCAGCTACACTTCCATCTTCTCTTGTTATTGTCCTAATGGTAGGTCTGGGGATCTCGCTCTAACCATGCCAAAAGCCTTCCTGTTTTGTCTCCTCCCGCATGCTGTCTCTCTATATATTTTTTATAGTTAAGATTACACAGCCTATCCCATTGCTCTGCACATGTCTGTTGCAGTTTAAGTATCAACTCCATGTCTCTTTCAGTATCAACTCTCCCCTTCAGCGCCTTTTCCAATTCCCTTTCTGCTTCCTGTAGATTGGCCAGGATTCCTGTAGATTGCCAGGATTCTACTCCCCTCATAGTTATGGGACAAAGCAGGAGTTTCTCCAAACCCCAGGAATCTAATAAAGGTTTTGAAATGTGTAAATCTTGTGTCAGTGTCATACTTGTGCTACCATGCCTCCCTTACAGCTCTGAGAACCTTTTGTTCATCAACGTGTTTATTTTTCCTATGTATATTTTTGGCATGGACATTTTATTCCATAGATTATTTTGGTGGTCTTGCAATTAGAACATACTTCCACGGTAAAAGTACTGTAACAAAATGTGTTAGTCCTTCCTGTGTGTCTACAGGCCATATATTTCCTAGAGGCAAAAGGTCCCTTTAGTTTTGGTAGGCCCCAAACTTCAGCAAGGATGCCCATATTATTGGGTTCTGTTTTTCTCAATGCACTAAAGGATAGTTCCGGGACTTTTTTGTTATTGTCCCTACGGTTCGGCCATGTGTTTTTAAGCATAAATCGGTAGATCGTAGAAAACTTTCCTATGGACCTTACCCGACTTTTCGTCCATTAACGCACTCGAAATCAGCCGCCATTTTCTGATAATCCTATCATTTCCCCCCATCGCCCTGGCTCACCTGCTTTTGCGGCACTAAATCAAATCCCCCGCCCCTGAAACAGACTTTATCAAAACATTCATATTCCCCGCCTCTATCCGTGACGTGACTGTGCTGCGTAGGCAAACGCGCCCAGGCGTCTTCTACGCGACTACACACAGAACCCGGAAACCAACACAGATCAGCTCACAACACAGCGCGCCACAATTGGGAATATGAAACTGTACTTTTAAATCAAACCGCAAGATTGTAAATTTGGTAAAGTACATTTATTTGACATCAAATGTTTAGAGAATATTCAGCGATTTGCATTTTTATTTGCTCACGTTCCAAAAAGTTCGTTTTGAGGCACGCAATGTTCCTTTGCTGTACACAGGGTCTTAGATCATCTCACAATACAGCGCCACAATTCGGAATATGAAACTGTGGTTTAAAAGCAAACGCCAAGATTGTCCATTTGGCAAAGTACATTTATTGGACATCAAATGTTTAGAGAATATTCTGCGATTTGCATTTTTCTTTGCTCTCGATCCAAAATAGTTCGTCCTGAGGCAAGCGATGTTCGTGTGCAGTACACAGGGTGTTGGTTTACGATAAAATAAGCTCTTCGGTCGCACTGATAATCGCATGGCTGTTCCAACAACGAGGCACTAGGCCACCACAACGGTCTGTATGTTGCATCTAGCCGTTAGTACCGCGTAAGGGCATACTTGTACTTGGCGATCGTCCCATAAAATGGTCAGGGTGCTAACGTTGTTCACGCGGAGAAGCAACTGGCGGTTATAAAAGCCATCCGCCGGTGTCTGGTACTCGTGACACATACAATAATGAAGGATGTACCTGTTTTAAAAACATAAAAAATTAAATTAGTCTCACCATCAGATCTTTATTAAAATTATTCATTTTATATATTAGGTCGGGAAATTATTTCATAGCTAGGACAGTGCAACTGGGTATTATACGTCAAGGGGGGGCTGTAGGATACTGAGACAGTCCCCCAGTGCAGGGGTTGACAGGGAGGCAGTGCAGGTGGAGAGTGGAAGGGCCCAGGACCGAGGTCGCAGACAGTGGACCAGTTGTAGCAGGGGAGAGGGAGAGAGAAAGCAGAAGCAAAGAGTAAGGTTTTGAGGTGCTTCCGTAAAAGGAGATGGTTCTCCTCAAGATAGTGCGCAGTACAAAACAATATGCCACATAGAACGAACAAGTACAACTTAACCCGTCTTTAAAGCTACTGTATAGTAATTAAATTGCGGTATAAACTCATCTAAAGAGTTACTTACATTATATTTGCATTTTCCATTGTGTCTGTGCGTAGGGCAGCCCCGAAATACCACTCCTTCTATGCCGACGTTATTTCTTCTAATGAACGAACATTAAATGGCTTTCGTTTCTGAAATTATATTCATTATCGTTTCTTACGTTATTGCCCCACACCCCCAAAAAGAAGTCTTTCGGGATGGTCCCGGCCTGTCAAGGTCAAATAACAATAGAACCTTATACTGAGTCGTGGGCCATTCCGGCACCCGAGAAAATAATCAAAGCAGCTGACCTTCACTTTGAACGAGCACACATTCCTAGTTAGCTACATTCAGTGCAAGGCCATCTCACAGGACTCACAGAGCAATCACTTTTATTTACACAATACATAGCTACACATATTCAATGGGCCTGCGACATGAGGAGACTCGAGAGAACAGACAATCAAATTACAATCATTTAAACCGTGATGTGTATTTCTCAATGAGCTCTTCTTTAGGTGGACATGGAACAGAGGCAATGTTGGGTGGCAATGCAGTTGTCCCCTGCACAGGTTCGTTCACAACTCCATGTATGTGCCTATCTAGGACATCAACAATAAGTCTCTCAATAAAGTCATATTGCATATCCTCAAACACAGGTTTGATAACCCATTGTTTACTTCTTTTTGTGAAGGCCTTATTGTAGCGAAGCGTCCCTAAAGTTCCGGTCGTCCTACTTTGTTGACGGCCAACATTATGGTTATGTGCCAAGACCGCTAGAAGAGTCCGATTTATCATGCCCTCCATGCCAAAATGCAATCGTTTTGGCCTGTACTTTAGGCACATATTGTGGAACACCTCCAAATCTCCTGTGTGGCAGAATTCCGTGAGTCCCCTCAAATCTCTTGTTATAGTTTTATCAAATACAATCTTTTCAATGGCTTTGAGAGTGGGTGATGAAGGAATCAACCACTTCTTCTTCCGTGCCTCCTCTGTGGACAAATGGCCATGTTCACAATTGTGGAAATGTTGGTTTGTGGTCCAGCGGTGAACGTTGCTACAGTGTAACATTACTGACCGCCATTTTTCCAGTAGAATTTCCAACGACCCTCCACATGTTTTTGAGCTCCACCAAAGATGGTTGCTGATTGACTTGGACCACTGTGAAATACCTTGCATATCTTTTTTTTTACCTGCAGCCGACATTTTTTTATTGATTGTTTTTGCAAGATGCCAAACGTCAAATTGGTGATTTATATTTTTGTACTCTTCTCTCATTGTCTTGGCAATTGAAACGTGTCTGTCCGTGGCTATCAGGTCGATCACCATTCCCCGCGATTGTAGTTCTTGCAATGATGCTACAAAGCCAACTTTCTCCATGGCCACTGAGGATGTACTTTGTGACACCTGCACGACCACCGAACTCACAATTTTCTTACTTTCCATGTCCTGAAAGTGGTAGGTGCAGTACTTGGCTGAAAATCCTGGGCTGTCGCACTGTCCATCACCGGGTAGCCTGAACCGTTTGCCCGCGAATGTACTAACAATAGACATTTTTTCCATTCTCCAAGCTTCGCTAATGGTTGGAAATAGATAATCGGTTTGGTATTTGTAGAACTGAGTTTTCGCAATGAAATGGATTCCCACAAACTGAAAGAAAGACTCTAACTTTTTAAAACTTGAACCACTAAAAAGTGCAGCCGCTGCACAAAGTAGATTGCCTGCTGGCAGTTGCCCCAGCATGGGTTGTGCAGACCATGAGAAAGGATGATATTTTGTACAGGTGGCATGTATTTTAAGGTTAGTGCCTCGAATTGCACGAGTCACATTAATCAATGGCTCCCCACATACTTCCCTACCAACCGAATGCCCACATTTCATCCGAATAATAATATCAATCAAACAACTATCGAATACAATGAATTTGGCCTCTTTCCTTATACTGTCACTCTGCATCCCAGCTGGTTCGGCCTGTAACGTTGAGGACATGTCACTCACATGAAAGGTAGAATCTCTGATATCGTCTTCCGCTATGTTCAGTGATATTGATGGTGTTTCATTGTCGTCCACTTCATTCTCTTCCATTGCAACATCTGTTCCTTCTCCGGCGATGGGTGAATAAAACAATTTCTTCAACTTTCTCGCGGTCTTAGTTTTTGCGGGTGTGGATTCTGTGAATTGATCTCCGACTGCATACGAACTACCAGGAGGACATTCACTATCAAGAACAGGGAGCAGTTCACAGGTTGCAAACTGACGAGTTTCCTCGAAGTGGTCACGGAAGTTCACAGAGACGAAGAGCAGATAACCAGCACCTTCGCGGGTTGACTAGCAAAGCGCAAAGAAGTTCTCATTAGAATATGAAGTGGGTTATAAAGAATTCGAAACAGGGGTGTGTTTGTGAATGAATGACGTGTATATGTCGTGGCATTATGCGGTTTGCAGGGGGCCGTCCAGCGTGAGGGGGGATGCTTGGCAGGAGACACGGGGTCTGGAGGTAGACATGGGAACAACAACCCATGCTCTATAGACCACTTTGAAGTGTACATGGTCTTTGGCACCTCTTGGCCTTTATCGCTCCCTGACAGCTCCACTTGCCAGCACAAGTACCCCGGTGCGAACTGCCTTTGATAGGGCGGGGGGGAGGTGGATTGGGGCGGTGGTCGTGCAGACAAGACACAGGAAGACTCGTGAATGGAGACACACTTATGTGGATTGCAGGGGGCCGTCCAGCGTGAGGGGGATGCTTGGCAGGAGACACGGGGTCTGGAGGTAGACATGGGAACAACAACCCATGCTCTATAGACCACTTTGAAGTGTACATGGTCTTTGGCACCTCTTGGCCTTTATCGCTCCCTGACAGCTCCACTTGCCAGCACAAGTACCCCGGTGCGAACTGCCTTTGATAGGGCGGGGGGGGGGGGTGGATTGGGGCGGTGGTCGTGCAGACAAGACGCGTTTGCGGCAGGGCCTCACCAAGGAGAGGCCATCTAACTGCATGTAAGAGGCAGGCTGCAGGATCTAGTACATGGAAGGCAGGGGTGTGAGTTTATAAATACCTCACCCTCCCAGGAGAATATATGCGTGCAGTTCACCCTGGAGACCCTGGATGCCTAGGCAGTTAGTCAGCAGCAGGCTGGCCTGTGGTGGCAAGGCGGCACGGGCCAGAGGGGGTCATCTCTGTACCCGGTGATCAAAAGGATGATTTATTATGATCAACCATATGGATTATTTACCTATAACCATGTTTTGTATCAATAAAATCCAACGGCCTTCCTTTTATTGCCAACGCTTGAACAAAGTGGTGTGGTAAGTATTTTTGGGGGAGGAGGCAAGGCCGGGAGGCTTGATGCCAACCCGCAAAATAACATATGTATGTCTGCTGCATATGGGTTCAACGGTTATGTGGATTGAAGGTGGGCGGCCAGGGTGAGGGAGGATGCTGGCCGGAGACATGTGGTGTGACAAGACAAGGCACAGGAAGACTATTCAATGGAGACACACTAGATTCATTTAAAAAATCAAAACAACCATTGTTAAAATATATGTTGGGTTTTATTTTAGATCTTAATTTCAATTGAACATAAATAATAAACATTACACATTGTAAAGTTCCGGTTGCAGCACATCCAGGGAAAATCCGCGGTATTGTCCACTGTCGCTGGGGAAATGTTGTCTAATGGCAAGTACCGCACAGGCAGGTATTACTCTCCGAACGCGGTGTCCGAGCCTCCTGTGAAGCCACCAAGTGAAGCAACGATAGGCCACCAGCCTGTACCACCTGTGAAAATGAAAGATGCAAACTGTATTAAAATGACAAAACTTTCTTATCACTGTCGATTCAGGTAAAAAATGTCATTCTGCTTTGAAAAAAATTCTATCTAGAAAATGCACAATATGGAACCAATTTACATGCATTCGAATGATATGTAGATGTAATTTTATATGTGGGAGACGACCATGAAATAGTAGTGGCATCACTGACATCACAACCAGAGTATACTTACTCGTTACTCGGATTACGCGGACGAACAGTGCCGCGAAGTTCGTGCATAAGCACCATCATCATCCTCAACACGGTCCGTGAGAGGCAGGCTTCCCTGAACTCTGGCAGCTCGGTGATGCATTGCGGACTTGGCTCGCCTTCCGAAATGTAGGCCAAGCACCCGGAATTTTCACGGCAGCAGCAGTTCTCCTCCTCAGTTGGCATTAGCTCGCACCGATTGCACGTGCACCAGGTGGAGACGCCGTCCATGCGACATGGTCCAGGCTCTTCATCCGTTGACTGGTCCTCCCAACTGCCGTCCGAATCCCCATCGTTTTCGCATGCTTGCCTTTCCAGTAGTTCTTGCTCGGTGTACTCGGGCTCGTACATATACGGCATTATTGTAGCCATTGTGTGGTAAAGAAAGTAAAATAATTTACAGAGATGGTACAGGTGTTCACAAGGCCTAGAAGCGGCGAAGGTAGCTGACCAGAGCACAGAAACGAGTCACAGAATACTCAAAGAAACACAGAGAGAGTAATGGAATCGAAAATCTGCTGCTGTGTGTTGTGAAACGGTGTGTTTATACTTGTAGAGGAAAGAGGCGTCCTGCCATTTCCATGGCGACACTTCATTAGCTGAGGCGCAGCGATTGTTGACACGAAACGTGCTTTGGCGTTGGGAAATGGGCTGTACGCGTCTGCTGATGTCAGGCTCAGGGACGGGGGATTTGATTTAGTGCCGCAAAAGCAGGTGAGCCAGGCGATGGGGGGAAATGATAGGATTATCAGAAAATGGCGTCTGATTTCGAGTGCGTTAATGGACGAAAAGTCGGGTAAGGTCCATAGTAAAGTTTTCTACGATCTACCGATTTATGCTTAAAAACACATGGCCGAACCGTAGGGACAATAAAAAAAAAGTCCCGGAACTATCCTTTAACTAAATTGTATTTTACATTTTTGCTTATTTGGAGGCAAATCACATTTTCTCTTTAAAGCAAGCAGAGTGCTGTAAAATGCTCACGTTTTTTTGGAATAGTTGATCTAGTTTTAGAGCTGAATTTGTTGTATTTTGTCACACCTTATTTTGTTTGATGTTTCATCTGTATCATTTTGTGGTCTTAGAAGTTGATCCCTATCATGGAACCAATCCTTTTTAGAACTCTTCTTCAAGTATCTTAAAGTAACCTCTTTCAATCAACCTTTGTTTTAGTATGTTTGTGTTATGCTCCGGCAGCAGGAGTCTTACTGTGCCTCGCTACGTGCTCCTACTTTGCGGGGAACTACAAGGTCCTGGACCTCACTATGGCACAGATACAGGTTGCCATGGAGTTTGTTTGGGCTACATAGACGGTCGTGTCAGCTGATACGGTCCAGGCGTGCATCACGTACATGGAAGCCCCGCCCCCCTCAGGTTTAAATCCAGCGACTGCAGGGGGCTCGTTGCTGCTAATTGTAGCGTTATGCACGTATTGTTCGTGACCTGCCTTCGTGCTTCCTTACCCTCGGATTTCCCTCCGTGGGTT
Organism: Ambystoma mexicanum; assembly: GCF_040938575.1. NCBI lineage: Eukaryota > Metazoa > Chordata > Amphibia > Caudata > Ambystomatidae > Ambystoma > Ambystoma mexicanum. The sequence goes on along the minus strand of NC_090930.1, from coordinate 1,017,293,784 downwards.
TACCATTGATTTCCCGGTTACCAGAACTCTGCCTTCTCCATATCGGATTGCCTACTTGTTTCCCCTTTTTGAAATTGGCTTGAACTGCCCCTATTGAACTTGGAACTCACCTGGATTGCAACGGTTTGTTCCATTGTTTGTTCGATTACCTGGCTCTGACGCGGAACACCTTCCGGATACCTCTCTCATCGTTGGCTTAACTGGCTCCAAAGTGGAATGCAGTCTGGATACCTCCCTCGCCACTGGCTCGATCTTCCGGTTCTGCTGCACCGCTCCACTTAATCTCCTCACGGGTGCTGTCGCGTCATACCAACAAGCGTAAGTCTATCTTTTCTTCTATTCCATTGGGCCTGAATTCTACAATAGTAACGGAATTGTTTGTTCCCGTTTTCTGACTATATACATTCACTGCCTCAAGGCGATATTTACTTATCCTACTCCAATACGCACATGGGGATATCCTGGGCCCTGCTCCTGTTATTCTGGAACTACATTACAATAATTGTTATTTGGAACATTTCTGGTTGTCCTGCTAAGAGCATTCTGAACTCTCCCCAATATATGCACCAACCCGTACCTAGTGCATCCCTCATGTCGGTCGGGTCTATTTTCCCATACTAATTTTCCCTGTTTATAATTTTTTCCTGTCGTTGTGTTCTACTGATCTGGATTTATTTTCTTCAGTACCAGTCCCTTCTCAGGTCAGTCTCTGCAACTTATATTCACTCGTAAGACCATTCGGATCTGTCATTATTTACTGCCTGGGGTGTTCTTTTTTGTATAGGTACAGGATCCATATCTCTATCCAACACCACCTACCCCAAACTTCAGGTACCTGTTGTTATATAAGATTGCTTGCTGCTAGAACACGAATTGCACCTGATCTAATAATTTCTGTGATTCCTTTACGGCATTGGTTTGGCGGTGCGCGTGTTCCCCGCTCTTTTGTGCAATAGACACCTCTACCTCTTTTACCTGAACAGCACAGTGGTACATTGTAAAGAAGAGTCCCTCGTCTAGAGGAAGCCTGATTCTTTTTCTTTGAAATCAGGGGAGCTGGGATTCTGGAGACTGATTGCTGCTTTACTCAGATACCACTCCTGTCCTTAGAGGTCGCCTAATCAACATCCCGACGACCTTCCAGCTTGGTGAGTAACAGTTTGCTTCTGGAAAATCGTAGGTTTTCTTCTTGCAATTCCTTTTTTTCTTTAGAATTGTCCATACAGTACATTTTTCACAGTGTTTTTGGATGTTGACTTTGAAATTGTAATAAGCTATTCTTGTCTGTTTCCTTTTGATACAAGGGGCCTCATCACGAGTTTGGCTGTAACCCTTAAATGCGGCGGTAGCGCTATTACCGCCGTATTTAAGGGTCTGCCAAATCACGGCTTCGGCTGATTTCCCCCCAGCTTTTAGCTGGGGGGAAATCTCCCGAAATTTCACGCTCTTACTGTTACTGGTATAATTTACTGATAACTGTCACCTCAAATTAGGTTCAAGGGATCTTTATTAAACACCCAATAGAGTAGGTTTGGAGGTCTTACCTGAGCAGACTGACAATTTCAAATGGGAAGCAAATGTTGAACTCAAGAATCTCCCCGACCAACGCGCCACTCTCTTAACCGGTAGGAAGACCCAGAGTGAAAAGTGCACGCCAGTCAGGGAAACCCTCTGGGGAAGAAAACCCTGGTCGAGCGCGGGATCCGATGATTGGAGTGTGGCGTTGAGTGTCGGATGGCTTCTTCTGGAGAGGGAGAAAATAAGAGGCGAAGTGATGAATAGCAGAAATACAGAAAGGGAAATGGAAAACAGGTAAGTGACTCTTTCCCCTAACCTCTTAACCAGCCGGATTGGAAATACCAGGAGGAAATACCAGGAGAGAAGCCGAGGAAACGGGACACAGAGAGACCGACTGGAATGCAAGTCTGTCAGAAGGAAGTAAAGGTGAGTGAGCTCGTAGAATCAAAATCCAGCAAATACTCAGAGAAAAGTTCAAAAAGGGACTTGGACGGGAGTTAAATATTACCCGGAAGACAGTAGCTCGAGAACCCAAAAGCGGCGTCTCAGTACGAGGCGCAAGATGATTCCGGGGGTTTGTGTGTACAAAGAATGCTGAGTAGAGAATCTGGAAAGTTAAGAGGAGACGGGTTAGTAATTGTCAGAGGTAGGAGGTTTCTGCTAAGGATTGGAATTGCCTAGTTGCGAACTCACGGAGCATTCGCTAGAACAGTAGCGACGCGAAGAGCTGGAAGTCTCCGTGTCATATAAGGAGTCGCGTGAGCGGTACGCCGAACCTCTGGCAAACGTGAAAAGACTGGAACGGTGATCGCAGAACCGTTCACACTGCGATCCGCCATCTTGAAGGTACCACTTTGAATGGAGCCACAGAGCCGGCTTCTGGACCAAAGAGACCAGCGCTTCATGAGTGTAACAGTATGCCCCTTTTTCCTGGGCGGCGACCCCGGCTTCCCAGGATGTAACCTAAAGAAACGTCGGACCAGTCGGGGAGCATGAACTCCTGAGGCTGGCTCCCAAGTTCTTTCTGCAGGAGAGTACCCCTTCCAGTCCACCAAGAACTGTAGTTTCCCCCTCCGATAACGGGAGTCGCAGATACTGGCGACTTCATATTCTGGGCCAGCATCGTTCGAGACAGGAGGAGGAGGGGTACGGTCTGACCGATGAAATCGATCTGGTACTGTTAACCTTATCTGGGAGAGGTAAAAAACAGGATGTATTCGAGACCATGACGAGGGCAAATCGAGCTTGACTGCAGCAGAACCTACCATCGATAGGATCTTGAAGGGACCCAAGAACCTAGGGGATAGTTTAGAAGGGACCAAGTGCCGGGGAAGAAAGCGAGAAGCCAACCAAACCGTATCTCCCAGGTTTAATGGTGGGACGTCCTGGCGATGTTTGTCAGAAATCCGTTTGGCTCTATCTTGAGCAGCTCGTAAAGAGACTTTAGCCAATTTATGTCCTTCTTGTATTTCGGAAATGAGGCCATCTACTCCTGGACAGTTTGAGGGAGATAAAGTAACAGAAGGTACAAAGGACGGATGAAATCCATAAGTACAATGGAAAGGGCTAGTGTGAAGGGCAGTATGAAGGGCATTGTTGTATGCAAATTCGGCAAAGGGAAACACGTCCAACCAATTGTCTTGGGCAGCTGATACGAAACACCGTAGATAGGTCTCCAGGGTTTGGTTAAGGCGTTCCGTCTGTCCGTTCGTCTGTGGGTGGTACCCCGAGCTGAGAGCCCGCTTGACTCCCAAGACCTGGCAAACCTTTTCCCAAAACTTGGAGGTGTATTGAGGGCCCCGATCGGAGAACACTGTGTCCGGTAAGCTATGTCTGGAGAAGATTTCCGAAAGAAAGATCTTAGACATTCCCCCAGCCCCCGGCAGTTTGCTCAAGGGAGTAAAATGTGCCAATTTCGTTAGATAATCTATGGTGACCATTATGGTGGTCTTGTTGTGTGAGGGAGGAAGATCTACTATAAAATCGGTAGAGATCACCTGCCACGGTTTCTCTGGAATCAGCATCCGGGTGAGCAGCCCCAAAGGTGGGGTCCTGGGATTCTTAGATTGGGAGCAAACGATGCAGGCCGCTACATAATCTTGTACATCATTGCAGACTTCTGGCCACCAAAAATGTCTTTGCACTAGGTCTAAAGTGCCTTGAACGCCTCGATGCCCAGCGGCTCGAGAGTCGTGACACATTCGTAATACTTCACGTTGAAGTCCTAACGTAGGAACAAAGACTCGTGACTTGTGAAAGAAAAAAGAATCGTTCTGGCTAAGATGGTAAGTACTGGCTATCTTTTTGCAGGTGTCTAGATTAGTGACAGACGCAGTCCTCAATTCACTTAATAAGTCGGTGATGACAGCGATGAACCATGCTCTGGGAAACAATTGTTCAGAGCTGAATTGGGAGACATGAGTGTCCTTACGAGAGAGAGCATCCGCCCTCTGGTTTTGTTTTCCAGGAAGTATGGTGAATTCGATCCGGAATGGAAGGAAGAAATATGCCCAGCGTGCTTGTTGACTATTGGTTGTATGTGCATTTTGTAGGACCTTGAGATTTTGATGATCTGTACGTACCACTACAGGAAAGGGTGAACCAAGTAACAAGTGTCTCCACTCCTCAAACGCTCTTTTTATAGCCAGCAATTCTTTTTCGAGCACTGAATAGTTCTGTTCCGAGGCATTGAAGGTTTTAGAAAGATATGCAACTGGTCTTTCATCTCCTTGGTCGGTTTGTTGAAGTAATACTGCGCCTAGTGCATGATGAGATGCATTGGTTTCCACAAAAAACTGCTCATTCTGGTCGGGGGTTATCAAACAGGATGCAGAAGTGAACAAGGATTTAAGAGTCTGAAATGAGGATTCAGTGGATTTGTCCCATACAAACGGAATTCCCTTTTTTAGCAGTCGAGTAAGGGGCAGAATGATATCCGAAAAGTTGGGGATGAATTTTCTGTAAAAATTAGCGAAACCTAAAAAACGTTGGATCTCTTTACCGTTAGAAGGGATAGGCCATTCAACCACTGCGGAGACCTTTTTAGGATCCATGGAAATGCCTTGTGCTGACATCCCAAACCCGAGATAGGTTACCTGTCTTTGGTGGAATTTGCATTTGGATGCTTTACAGTACAGCTGATTTGACTGCAGTCGTTCTAGTACGGTTTTTACATGTAACATGTGTTCTTCTTGAGAGGAGGAGTATACTAAGATGTCGTCTAAGTAGATGATAACAAAATGGAATAGAATATCCGCAAATAGATGGTCCATGAAACGCTGGAACACGGCAGGTGCGTTCACCAATCCAAAGGGCATGACGTGATATTCAAAATGCCCAAATGGGGTTCGAAATGCCGTCTTCCATTCGTCTCCAGGGGCAACGCGGATGAGATGGTAAGCTCCACGAAGGTCCAACTTAGTATAAAAGGAAGCTCCTCGAACTGCCTCCAGGATGTCTGGGATTAATAGCTTAGGGTATTTGTCTGCCACAGTGATCTTGTTAAGACTTCTGTAGTCGATACAAGGTCGAAGTTCATTTGTCTCCTTTTTTGGGATGAAGAAGAGTGAAGCTCCGGCCGGGAAAACCGACTCGGTAATGAGTCCATTCTTTAAATTGGTTTGGAGATATTCTTTAAGGACTACCTTTTCTTGTTGGGAAAGGACGTACATTCTCCCAAACGGGATAGGTTTGTCAGGAAGAAGTTCGATATGACAGTCATCTCTTCTATGAGGCGGTAGAGTAGGGAACTTGGGATTGGAAAACACAGACTGATATTTAGAATAGCATTCTGGAACAACCTCCAAGTTGTTTATTGAGGATACTGGTGAAGGGATCAAGTTTTCAGTCGGGATGTAGATGCCTACTGATTCCTTAGCTAACAGTGGCTGACACAGTATTCCGAGCCGAGGAAGAGAGTACCTGCCATCCAATTTATAAAGGGGTTATGCCTCCTTAAGCAGGGGAGACCCAATATAATGGGGAAATGGGCTGCCTTGATTAGATCGAAAGTTATGGTCTCTTTATGTGAGGCTATCTGACAGACAACAGGTTCTGTCTGTTCTCGGATAGGACCTGAACTTAGTGGATGTCCATCAACTCCTTGGATAGGAGTGATCATCGCTTTGGGTATACAGTTAATTCCTTGTTTATTGGCCCATTGATGGTCAATGAAATGCCCTGCAGCTCCACAGTCTATCAGTGCAGGTACGTTCTGTACCATCTGCGAGTGTAATACGAGAGTAACAGAAATAATGACCATATTCTGAGTGGTTGCCGCAGAGTCCACATTTACAGGGATTCTCTTTGGGGAATCAGAATCTTGCACCCCTACCGTTGTTCCCCTTGCGGTAGGGCTTTGAAGTTTCCCGACCCCGTAGTTGGAGTGCGTCGGGGAGGGACTAAGGGTCAATCTCGTAACATGTGAGATGAGGCTCCGCAATACATGCATAGCCCCAAGCTCTTTCTTCTCTCTCTCTCTGCTGCCAATAGGGGTCCTCTCACTGTTCCTACTTGCATAGGTTTGTCAGAAGCTACAGGTTTATTAGCTACGGAGGGCTAATCAAGTGGGGATCGTATGCCTCTAGTCTTCTTCTTTTCATAAGAACGTTCATGTAAGCGGTAATCGATTTGCATGGTGAGTGTTATCATATCCGCTAGATTTGCCGGACGAGGTACCTTAACTACCTCATCCTTTAATTCTTCCGATAGTCCTCGTCGGAATAATGTGAGCAACCCATCATCTGGCCATCCTAACTCAGAGGAAAGATGCTTGAAGAGTGTAATATAGGTCAACAGGTCTTTGTTGCCTTGTCTAAGATCTAACAGTCTTTCTTGCGTGGACACCGAGATCTCTTATCTACTGAACATTGATTTCAAACTGTTGGTGAAGGCAGAGTAAGAGTCCAAGATCACATTATTAGAAGTCACTAAGGGTGTAGCCTAGGCCAAAGCAGGTCCGGCCAAATGTGAAATCACAAAGCCAACCTTATCTTTGTCTGTGGGGAAGAAGCGGGACTTAAAGGTAAACTGCACAGTGCAGCTATCAAGAAACTCCTTGAGTTTGTGTGGATCTCCGTCGAATTTGTCTGTATTCAAACTTAATGGGGGAGAGTCTGAAAAGGCACGAGCAACCTGTTGTCGCAATTGAGCATTATCCTGTTTGAGAGCCTGCATCTTTAGGGACATTGTTTGCATGGCGGCAATAAGTTGTTGCATTTGCTGCTCCATTGATTATCAGTCTGCCGTAGCCTTTATTCTGGGGCGTCGCTAACTGTTACTCGTATAATTTACTGATAACTGTCACCTCAAATTAGGTTCAAGGGATCTTTATTAAACACCCAATAGAGTAGGTTTGGAGGTCTTACCTGAGCAGACTGACAATTTCAAATGGGAAGCAAATGTTGAACTCAAGAATCTCCCTGACCAACGTGCCACTCTCTTACCCAGTAGGAAGACCCAGAGTGAAAAGTGCGCCCCAGTCAGGGAAACCCTCTGGGGAAGAAAACCCTGGTCGAGCGCGGGATCCGATGATTGGAGTGTGGCTCGCAGGCTGATTTCGCCAATACAACGTGGTGTTGAGTGTCGATGGCTTCTTCTGGAGAGGGAGAAAATAAGAGGCGAAGTGATGAATAGCAGAAATACAGAAAGGGAAATGGAAAACAGGTAAGTGACTCTTTCCCCTAACCTCTTAACCAGCCGGATTGGAAATACCAGGAGAGAAGCCGTGGAAACGGGACACAGAGAGACCTACTGGAATGCAACTCTGTCAAAAGGGAGTAAAGGTGAGTGAGCTCGTACAATCAAAATCCCACAAATACTCGGAGAAAAGTTCAGAAAGGGACTTGGACGGGAGTTAAATATTACCCGGAAGACAGTAGCTCGAGAACCCAAAAGCGGCGTCTCAGTACGAGGCGCAAGATGATTCCGGGGGGTTTGTGTGTACAAAGAATGCTGAGTAGAGAATCTGGAAAGTTAAGAGGAGATGGGTTAGTAATTGTCAGAGGTAGGAGGTTTCTGATGAGGATTGGAATTGCCTAGTTGCGAACTCACGGAGCATTCGCTAGAACAGTAGCGACGCGAAGAGCTGGAAGTCTCTGTGTCATATTAGGAGTCGCGTGAGCGGTACGCCGAACCTCTGACGAACGTGAAAAGACTGGAACGGTGATCGCAGAACCGTTCGCACTGCGATCCGCCATCTTGAAGGTACCACTCCGAATGGAGCCACAGAGCCGGCTTCTGGGCCAAAGAGACCAGCGCTTCGTGAGTGTAACACTTACCGCCGGCAGGACATCTGCCGGCGGTAAGAGCGCAAAATTTCCCCATTGAGCCCAATGGGGAATGGGGCATTCCCGAATGGGCTCAATGGGGAATGGGGATTTCCCGTTCCGCCAAACCCGTGATCTGGCGCTATTAGCACCGGGGGGTTTGGCGGTAAGGCTATTAATGCCGGCGCTAATAGCGCTGCCGTTACCGCCCAACTCGTGATGAGGCCCAAGGTGTTATGTAGCTTATTCTATTCAGTTTTTATTGCAACATCAAGGAAGGACAGGTTCTATCTACGTTCTGTAAGGTAAGATTTAAAGTGTCATGACTACTGTGAGGGGGCACAAGTTGTGCCACAAGCAGGCTCCTACCAGAACCCTGAGGGCCTTAAAAACACTGCAAAAGGGTCATATGTAGGAAGGAAGGGCTGTCCAAACTAGGTCCCATTTATGTACATGGGCCTTTATATCCAACGTGGAAGCACCCACACAGTCTAGTTCTAAGAACCAAGCCATGCAGTCTAGTGTTTTGGGTGTGGCAGGCCTGGAACTACTTTCCCTGGTACTACTTTACCTGGGCTATATAAACCACACCCTGACTGCAGAACACGCTTCGTGTTATTGTGCAACCCGCAGCGTGACGCTCACCGTGTCCAGCTCCTGGTCTTCAGCATCTTCCTGTAATCCTGCAAGAACAAGATTATTCTGTTTTACCTGAGAAAACACCAGCCAGCACTCAGCATCTCAACTGGGCTGCAATCTGTGGAAACCGAGAGAAGAAGAAACATACCTCACCTGTGAGTACTAGCTTAAGGACTTCCGGCGAACAACTACCACAGCTGCTGTTCGAACATTTGGACTTGCAATAACGAGAAAGGGAAAAACAATATTAGAACATGTGCTTCCAAAACATCGAATTCCATCAGTCTTACCTGAATTCCATTGCGCTATGCCACGCTTCCATCCAGAGAACCACAGCAACATTTGCAAAGGAAAGAGTCATATTCAGGTTCGCTTTCAATATTAAACAACCGCACAGCACTGTACTTACCTTAACAGATTCCGGGGGCCTGTTTTTCATCCCGGTCTCATCCACTCGCAGCACCATAGCGGCCTGTGAGGAGAAGAGGAAGAACACACAGGTTAGCTTTAAAAGACAATAAAGGCGCTGCGCTTCGTGCTTTCTCTTACCTAGAAAACGTGCCTCTCCATCCAGCATGCCAGCATCAAGACCTTCACACCTGAAAAGAAGGAGATAAATACATTAACGAATTCTCACCATAAACAGAACAAAGACTTACAATTAACAAACCTACCTGCATACAAGCAGATTCGGGGTCACAGCAGGCCTGGGCCCAAGCAAGGCATACTGCACCAGTGAAGCAGCTCACCAAAAAACGTCAAGCGCCCCTGCACAAGAAACGTAGTACGGATAGCTCACCCTACAAATAACTAAGGTGAGAAAAGAACCCAGTGGGAAGGGAATCGGTCAGAGGGAGGTGGGAGATTCACCCATCAGAGACAGTTAGCACAAATCCTCCCTTTTGTAATTGCAGATTCATTATTCAGCACTGGGCAACTACGCATCCAGGGTTCCAGATCTCAGAGCTTTCCAGACGCCCCCGGGATATCAAGTGAGCATAACAGAACACAAAGCCTTTAAACCTTATCCACCTGGGCGTCATGGAGACATCTGAAACTGATCAATTAGCCCAACTTTTGGGACAATTACGCGCCGAGGTACACGCAGCCTGGCAGGAAACCAATGCCTTAAGACGAGAGTTAATAGTCACAAAAGACCGTACTGATGAACTAAGCAAACAGCTACTACAAACACAGGCGGGGCAGGCTCGATTGCCCGGATTTGCCACATCCGTCGCTACACCATCATCAGTCAATCCAGTACAGATAACGTTGCCGGGAGCAGTACCCCTGGCACCACCAGAACGGTTTAATGGAGACCCCAGAAGGTACGTAACATTCATGAACCAGTGCCGTCTCTATTTTCTTTGTAGGCCTGGGGTTTTCCCAAAGGAACAGGCGAGGGTGGCCTTTGTGTTATCATATTTGAGTGGAAGTGCAGCAGACTGGTCCGTACCTTTAGTGAGCCGGGATGACCCATTACTGCAGAACTTCAGGGGTTTTCAACAAGAGATGGAAAAGTTATTTGCTCGACACTTGCATGGACAAGCTCTTAATAACGAACTCCTGTACCTCCGCCAAGGGAATCAAGATTTGCTCACGTTGTTTCATCAGGGCCTACTAGGAGACCTGAAGGATGGTCTTGCTCAAGTGGTAGACCCACCTAAAGACCGTGCAGAGTTTATCAACCTGGTAGTTCAGTTCGACCACAGATTACAGGATCGAAGAACAGACCGAAGTAGACTCTAAAATTGTGCCATGTAAGTACGTTCAAAAGATAATGTTCACCGTCCATCAGAAAATACCACAGAACCCATGCAGATTGGAGGAGTACGACCCCCTTTAACTAAGGGTGAAGGAGACAAGAGGAGACAGCTACATTTATGCCTATACTGCAGTAAATCGGGTCACTACCTCAAAAAATGCCCAGTGAAACCTCCAAGGAAGGTGGTAGGCGCTACAGAGAAAGAAGATGATGGAAAGGAGTTGGAAAACTACCAGGCCTGGCAAGAGTAGAGGTCCGCTTGTCGAGCGAGAAGGATGAGTCACAGACCTCACATTTCGCCCTACCAGTAACCTTGACCAACGACCGTCACGGATGCATGCCACAGAGGTATATATAGACAATGGAGCAGTTCGAGATCTTGCAACGAAATGGGACTTCCCTTATGCACAAAACCAACAACTGAAAAGTAACTACTGTTGACAGTACAGAAATTGCTTCGGGGCCAGTAACCCAATTCACAACAGAATTAACCCTTCTGTGTCAGGATGGACATCAAGAAGCAATCATGTTTGACATCATCAAAGCTCCTCAGTTCCGGTTGATCCTAGGGATGCCATGGTTAGTAACTCACAATCCCCACATATACTGGCGTCCAAAGAGACTGACCTTTTCCGACGAATGCGCCCAAGCTTACTACCCAAAATCTATACCACACCCAAACCTGAAATCTGTTCAAGGAATAGCATTGGGGATCGCGGAACCAATGGACACCTTACCAAAAGAATATCAGGATTATCAAGATGTTTTTCAGAAGGAACAGACTAACACACTACCGCCACATAGGCCCTATCACTGTCAGATCGACCTGATACCTGGCGCACAGGTTCCTTGGTCGAGTGTATGCACTTAGGGAAACCGAAAATCTCCACTTGAAGTCCTATCTGGATCAATACCTGGCTAATGGGTTTATCCGCCCGTCAAAGTCACCGGCAGCCTCTCCCTTATTTTTCGTACCCAAGTAGGAAGGAGATTTGAGGACTTGCATTGATTACTGCACACTTAATCAAATCACAGTAAAAAACCGTTAACCTTTGCCCCTTATCACGGAACTGTTGGACCAAGTCCAGGATGCCCGAATCTACACCAAACTAGACTTCAGAGGAGCATACCACCTTGTACGTGTTAAGAAAGGGGATGAATGGAAAACCACGTTTCGCACCAAGTATGGCCTGTATGAATATCAGGTAATGCCTTTCGGGCTGTGCAACGCTCCCGCAGCGTTCCAATACTTCATGAATGATGATTTACGGGAATTAATTGATGTCTGTGCCCTGGTCTATATTGACGACATCCTGGTGTATTCCCCCTCTGAAAGAGATCATATGGAACATGTTCGCTCAGTCCTTGCAAAACTTCGCCAGCACAAATTGTACGCTAAACTCGAGAAATGCTCCTTCCATGTCTCCTTCCATGTCAGTCCTCAGTTTTGTCCTCTCGCCAAAGGGAGTCAAGATGGATTTACACAAAGTAGATGCCATCCTTAATTGGCCGTCACCTTCTTCACTTAAAGGAACCCAAAGCATGCTCGGCTTTGCAAATTTTTATTGACAATTTATTCCAGATTTCTCACGGATAGTCCACCCACACATCGTTACTGAGAAAAAACAACAAAAATTTCAATGGACTGAAGAGGCGGAACAGGCCTTTCAAGAACTCAAGAAAAGATTCACCTCCGCACCAATTTTACGACATCCTCGCCCTGATCTCCCCTATGTAGTGGATACTGATGTTTCCAGCATAGCTATGGGAACAGTTCGCTCTCAAAGAGATCCAGAGACAAGCCAATTACACCCTGTGGCCTTTTGGTCACGTAAATTCTCACCACCAAAACGTAACTATGCAATTACAGACGAAGAATTGTTGGCAATGAAATCAGCCTTCAAAGCCTGGCGGCAGTATCTATTAGGTGCCAGACATACCATCACAGTAATCACACATCACCGAAACCTTCAATACCTAAAGCCAGCAAAAGCCCAATCGTCATGACAGTTGCTGTGGGCTCTATTCTTTGCAGAATACGATTACGTGATTACATACCGACCGGCAATGTTCCCTCTAATTATTTTTCTCTATGTACGGAACCGGTACGCTGTTGTGCGCACATTATTTTCCATGTGCGCAACTGACTGATGAGGTAAGCCACTTTGTAAGCTACCGTTGCAGAAGAGAGTTTGGAAAGGAATTTCCTCTTCCCAGCCACTCCAATTCTTAAAAAATCTTACAATACTTTTTCCAAACAAATGGGCCAAAATAAAATGTGTCATTTCTGATTATACACAAAACTCATAAACCAGTCCAAGACTTCAATACATTGCAAACGTACTTCTGCGCAGAGAAAAATGTCAGCCTCAGTACGCGTTTGGCAGTAAGTGGTAAAGTTGGCAGTAACTCCATTGCCGCCAACTTTACCACTAGGTAAAATTACGATTTTGGGCCTAGAGTGGAAGATTTGCCTGCAGGGAAATCCTATAGGTAAATCCTCCAACTCAACGCCGAAATCATCGTAACGTCTGCGGGGGTAATTCCGCCAAAAAGCCACATTTAGTCCAATGGACTCAATATGAATCGGGAATTACACTGCCACCACCAGTTGTAATCTGGTGAAAATTCCTCCAGATGAAGTGGCGGTAACAGAAATTCGTTTGGGCAGTATTCTGGTGGATTTACACCGGGATACCGCTCCAAATCTTAATGAGGCCCTGTATGTTTTTTGCCACCAGAAAATCACAAATTTGTAATTCAAAACACAAATATCTCTTAGTTGTGTTCCCAGATATCTTGTGCAAACAATATTTATTCTTAAAGAAATGTTTCTTTGTATTCTGATTTTTCAAAAAAAGGGAATTTTATTCTTGATGTGATAATCTCGTGGTCAGCCGACACGTGTTTCGACCCAAGGGGTCTTTATCAAGGCTGGTGCGTTATTGTTCATTGGGCCTCATTCCGAGTATGGCGGTAAGGGATAGCGGCCACCGGTAACGAGACCGGTGGCGGTAATCCCTTACCGCCATACTCCGAGTTCCCTTTGCGCCCTCGCCCTTAACGCCTGCTTTGAGCAGGTGTTAAAGTCGGGGGCGCAAAGGGGCCTCCAAGCCAATAACGGTGACCGTAATGGCGTTTGTGGCCCTCAAATATCTCTTGTCATAATTGATGTGGCTGTCAAGAAACTCACACAGAATACATTTGCTGATGGATTAATGGCAATTAAAAGCAATGTGTCAAAAACATGCTGAAAGGAGTTCAAGTGCCACTTTAATAAGTCATTCAAGGGTCAGGAGAACATGCTTCTAATAATTTGTGTAAAGATGATAATTGCATCAGAATAGCTGCACCTTAGAATATGACGATCTAAAATCTCTGTGCCTCTGCTTACTATCCACATTACGTTCTCCTGTGGGTAGTGGTAACAACAGTCTTAGAGCTAAGAGACATATGCACCATTAATTTTTACTCCCTAAAAAAGGAAAATGTGCCTAAAAAAATGAGAAACAATGAACATATAATTGCTTCAACCCACAAAGCTCTACTGATATTTATTCGAATTAGTGACCAGGAGAGCAGTGGCATAGGAAGGAACTCTAATAAAATTAATGCCTGATCTCAAAAGGAATTTTATGGGGAAAGAACATCTTTTAATAAGCAGAAAGTATCCCTATTGGCAAAGCTAATTACTTTTTTACTCCCTGAAAAATCATTTGCCTCCAAGTAAGGAGCAAAATCTGATTAGAGCCCAGCTTGTACCCCTGACATAGGGAGTGAAATGACAGGGCACATAATAAAGTGTATAGTTTTGCCTAACCTGCCGCACCACAGCCTAGATAAAATTAAACACGAGCCTTACTGAGGTTTATTATGGAGCCCTGATATACCATGTCAACTTGAGAATAGTATCTAACAATGTTTTGAGTTAGTGTGGAACTTAGTGCCTTTTGGCTGTCATTAAGTTACAATCTATCAATTATTACAAGTCTAATAAATGCTGACATTGTTCACCAACCTATTTTCTTTGGAGTGAGTATAGTCATTCTCCAAATATACCAGAGGGGTTTTCAGCGCGGGTTGGGCAGTTTCATTTTTGAGCCCTTTTCAACAAGTGGGTTGGGGTACCCACTTTTCCTTGCTTACCGCTGCTTTGACCTTCATCTCTTTTAGACACATTCTCATTTCTTGGCACTGAGCGCACAACCGCATAGGTGCCCCCATTCTCTTTTCTTATTATAGAGCCCTGTTGAAGAAAATCACACACATGTGCATTTTAAGTCATTCGCATCAATTCATCAGAGATACAAATGATTTAGTGCCTTCTTCTATAACTATGGATCTGTCTTCTGCAATTCTTTGTGATCAGTTAAATAAGATGCAGGTAGATGCTAGAGACTGCACACATAGGACACATGGTTACATTGAAAAGCTGTTGAGCATAGAAAGAAAAAGAAGGTGCTGTTGTCTAGATGGGTACTAGAATTTCCTATCCTTTAGCAGACACGCAACACATTTCCTTCAATGTACTGCCGAAAACATCAGACTTTGTTTTTGAAATTTGCTGCTTTGTTCATCACCCGGAAGGATTAGTGACCTGACCTGTGCTCTTTCACCCATACCCTTCCCCAGCCCCTGTGCTTGCCTCCAATACTAGTTGATAGAGCACTGTAAAAAGTGAGGGATTGTAGCAGTAAACACTCACTGGGATATTTGCAGACCCACAATACTTTGTAAGCAAGGCATATTTAAATGCCTTAACATATGATGTGCATTTTAAGAATGTCATGTTGCTGCATGTACACAATTCTTTTGCAGTGGATACAAGATTGTTTGCAACATACCCCACGCTTATATCATTGTGAATGATTACACAAGTGCTCAGTGAAACTTTTTTTGTATAGAAAGAGTTACCATATAATGTGTGAAGGTCTATGCCCAAAGGAACTCTGAACATTTGGAAATGATGCAGATTGTGTGGAAATCATTATGCTGTCTCAATATCCGGTGCACTGATATTATGGACGAGTAATCCTAGGCCTAGTCCATACCCATTATCCCTTGTAGGCTAAGTAAATGATATTGCAATGTTGCTCTCTACTTATAGGATAATGTTAGTAATGCTAAAGTAGGAGACGCTGAACATCAAATTTGTCTTTTCAAAATCTTTAGAGGACAAATTAATATTTGAGTTTCAGAATGTGTTAACCTACAAGTGGGCCGCTTCAAAGCACTAGCGAGACATATGTATAAGGAAGAGGAAGTATGAGATTTGGTTACACATCCAAGTAGCCTGCTTACTTACAGTCAGAGGGCCTCATTACGACTTCAGCGGTAGCCATACCGCTATTGGCGGCATGGCTGCTGCCGAAATCGGGTCCGGGTTCCCAGAATGGGGAATTACCGGGCCATTCCGACTTCAGAGGGCCCGGTAATTCCTCTCTCCAGGAACGCGGGCCCGGACCTTCCCCATTCCCATCTGAGCCCCCATAGGAATCAATGGGAATGGGAGAGGGTGCAAACAACGGCCCGATTACGAGCGGCCCGTTGTTTGCTCCCTCTTCCCCTCGCCGGACCCGGTAAGGACGCCTGGTTTGACCAGGCGTTACTTACCGGATCCCGCGAGGGGAGCTTGTAATGAGGCGGAACGGGTTTAACGGGTCTGCCTCCTTTAGCAGAACCCGTTAACCCATTCAGCCTCCGCCGTAATGAGGCCCAGTATCCGATATTTCAGCTGGTAGTTAGATTATATAGTGTGGGTGACGTTTTTGGTAATGCACAATGAGTAACAGAAATTCTGGCGCATGAACGTTATTCATGTTACAATAAGCATAAAGCAAGTGGATGTAGGTACAGGAGAGGAAGAGTACAGGTTGTCCGGTAGTATCTTAATGTACTCTGGGGCAGAAGTTTGTCATAAGGTGAAGGTGTGGTAGAGTCAGGTTTAGGAGTCATGGGTGGGGAGGGAACATTTCTGATTAATGTGTGCAGGAATATCTTGGTTAGATTCTTCTGCTCCTGGAGCTCACATTAGTTTTTTACCTCTTCTGTTGTATTTTGCTGTTAGGGATTTTAGGTGCATAGTAGTGTAATGCAAATTAGCTCATTATCAAAAATAGTTGCTTATTTTATGAGAAAGAAAACTTCAGGTAATTGCTGTGGCTTGTGCCTTATAAAATCTTTTTGAACGGGTGAGAATTGTCTGTGTGCACTGCTAAAAATCTTCTGAGCGGCACCCAGAAGGAAGCTGGGCAAGTGCACATGCGCACAGCTTAGAGGGAACATTGCCGACCGGGAGTTCGGAATGGGAAGGCCGATGCCTTGTCTCATATGGGTGTTGAAGAGAAAATGAACAGTACCTTGGACCCTGTTGCCATCATCCCAAGTAATAAAATACTGGGACTCACCACCACATTGACTCTGAGTGAACTTCAAGATACTCACAACACGTTGGGAGTGGTGGGACACACGTAAAAGAGGCCCTCGGCGGCAGGTGCACCCAGAAATCTGGCAGTACCTGAAAACCTGAAAATAAAAGCACAACCTAAAAATAAAGCATAACCCATCATATCACACCACCATGCTTACTCTCCCCTCTACACCACCACTCAACTAGAACACAGAGATACTATGACACCATTCGGTATAACTGTTCTCACAGCAACATCCGCCGCATACTCCACATCATTCTAAGTAAACACTGATGGTTGCACAGCCCCCAGCCAGGCGTTCTCCTCAGGCCTAACGCAGCCACATTCGGTCTCGATAAATCGTGCCAGAACGAACACATACTCCTGATCTCTCAACCACCACACCTACCGCTAAGAAACAGCTATTACACGAATACCGCACCAGCTGCACACATACCCGGTGCTCACACGCACCTTTGACTCTCTCTACTGATCTGAACTTCGGTTCCCAAGGGCGTTCAACCTACCAGCGCCTTCAGACCATACCAATGGTATATAAGGCGCTGTATAAATGCAAAATAACATAACATAACATAAGATTTGAACCTTAATGAACCCTGAGATCTTGCAGAAATGGAATTCCCAAAATGAACATCACACGGTTCTGGATGGATTACCCTACTTCAGGGAACGACTATCTAGGTCATTACGAGTCGGGCGGTAAGGGATAGCGGGCACCGGTAAGGAGACAGGTGCCGGTAATCTCTTACCGCCCAATTCCGAGGTCCCTTGGAGGGAACCGTAAGGAACGTGTGGTCTGACCACACATCCCTTACAGGTCCCGCTAAGGGACCAGGGCGCTAATAACGGGCTTGCCATTCACGAGCCCGTTATTAGCACCCTCCCCATTCCCATTGAGCTCTAGGGGGGCTCAAATGGGAATGGGGAATGGTTTGTTCAATGGGGACTTACCGGTCCCGCCAGGGTCGGACTGCACCGGTAAGTCCCCATTGAACACCACCAGTGCCGGATCCGGTATTGAAGGCAGCCATGGCGCAAATAGCGCCATGGCTACCTCCAATCTCGGGATGAAGCCCTATATCTACCAAGTAAAGATTTGCAAGAATTGGTCATGTCTGGTTATCACGATTCCCTGATCGAAGGCGATCCCAGAATCACTAAGACTCTAGCCAAGGTTAAACGGAATTATTGGTGGCCAATCTGGCGTAAGGACATTGCTCGATTTGTTCTATCCTGTGGGATATGTGCACAGAATAAATCACAAAAACAGAAACCAGCTGGCCTTCTACAACCACTGGATATTCCACCGGCTCCCTGGCATACTATTTCTCTTGATTTTATTACGGACTTACATCCCTGTCAAGGTTTTAATACCATTCTGGTGGTTGTAGACCTGTTCTCTAAAATGGCACATTTCATTCCATTCAAAGGACTTCCTAACGCTACTGGTCTGGCAAAAGCATTTCTTGAACAGATTATAAAACTGCATGTTTTTTTTTTCTCACCCCTTCCCCCGCTTCATGCTAGCTGGAGCCAACTGCACCCCAACGCTGCTGGGGTAGCGCCTCGGCTGACCTGGCTCATCTGCAGGCACTATGCTTGAGCTTCATCTGTTGAGATCTCTACTCTTGAATGATGAGATTACTCTTGAAACCCAGAACGTTACTAGCCGTTAGAAGACAAATGGTGTACCATCACAATAATATTAGCAAATGTTGGTCACAATGCCTACGAAGGCGGAATTGTTGAGTTTGCGCCCCTGTTGGGCAGACGGACTAGCGTTGCTGAGTTGGGGATGGCACGCGGTAGTCCGCTCTATGGGTGGGAGCTATTACACTGCTGGTTGGGGTTGGGCGGTGAGGGTGGGGGGTGTAGTAGTTGAGGAATGTAATAAAAAACTGGCTGGAAAGTGGTGGCGGGACTGGCAATGAGGCGTGGTCGCACTTCAGCGACGCACAGTGCGGAAGGCAGGGACAGATCCTTCAGTTGAGATGTTCCATGATCCCATCTCATGTCTATTAAACTGATGACATGGAACGTCCAGGGGTTAACCAACTTCACAAAGGCCTGCAGGATCACTGCGTATGCCCAGAGACACGGGATCAAAATACTCCTGCTGCAGGAGACACACGCTCTGAGGCACCTCGCATCGAATTTGGCACCAACCTGGGGACCTAACAGGTTCTATACACAATACTCCACCCAGTCCAGGGGAGTGCTGACCTTGATCCACAAATCAGTAAAATTCTCACTCCACACATCCCACATAGACATGGGGGGCAGATACGTGATCCTTCACTGTACACTGGCCAATGAGGAATGCTTGCTAGTAAACACATATGGCCCGGTTATTAATTCGCCGGAATTTATCGACGAGGTGGCCACCCTGCTCATGAGATATACTGAGGTCTCGATCATATGGGGAGGGGACATGAACCTGATATTAGATAACGCCCTTGATAGAACAGGCACTACCCACAGAGCTATGTCCCGAGCTGCCAGATGATTGCATACACATATGGCATCCCTGAACATAAACGACGTATGGAGAACACTCCACCCCCACATGAGAGTTTATACCTTTCACTCAACAGTACACGACAGCTCCTCCAGGATAGATATGTTTCTAATATCAGGCGGCCTGATAAGCAAGACGGTAGACGTCAAGATATTAGCGCGTACACTCTCAGACCATTCCCCGCTGATGATGCAGCTCCAACTTGGGCCTGACTCCCCCATCCGCCCTGCCTGGCGCATCCAGTCTGAAGCTCTGCGTGACATAGTGTTTAAAGCAGAGATCCTATAGTACATAAGCACCTTCTTTGATTGTAACAAACGGCACGACACATCCGAGGGGACCCGCTGGGAGGCGTTTAAAGTGTATATCAGAAGCATGTGCATTTCATGGGAAGTGGGGTACTAAAAGCCATAAGACACGCCTTACATCGCTCCGAAACTAGGCTCAAGGTGCTAAAACGCAAAGATCAGAGCTTGAACTCTTTGAGTCTCACGCCCTCAGTGAGGTGCGGTATTATACACGGCCCCAGCGGCACAGAAGTACAGCGAGGGGGACAGACCAGGAAGAACCCTGGCCAGGTTGGTGCGTGCAGAGGGGGGCAAGACCCTCATTGATAGTATCATAGACGCGCAAGGCATACGACACTGGACCTATCAGGGCATAATTGACACCTTTGCAGACTTTTACGCTAATCTGTATGCCCCCAGCGGGAACATACCATCATGGACGTGGATGACCTGCTTGACCATATCCCTATGACCTATATCTCCCAAAACACCACAGAACAACTCGACGCCCTGTTCACTCTTGAGGAGATAGTTCAAGCTATCTCAGACCTCCCAAAGGGCAAGGCCCCAGCACCGGACGGGCTCACCTCAGAGTTCTACCAGGAACATGTGGCCATTCTGGCACCCATACTACACGAGGTCTGGGCCGAGTCACTCCGCCTATCCGCCCTCCCCCGTTCCTTAAGGGAAGCCCTAATAACTGTCCTCCCCAAGCCGGGTAAACCCCTAGATGAATGCAGTTCCTATAGGCCCCTATCGCTCATAAATACGGACACAAAAATATTCGCTAAGGTAATAGCAAGCAGGTTCCTCCCAATCATGCCGCACCTGGTCCACGCAGACCAAAGGGAATTTGTCCCCAGCCGCTCAACAGCCCTCCATACTCGCCGACCTTTTAATGAATTGTCCAGGATTGACCCGATGGCTGATGCGGTAGTGGTCACACTAGATGCCCAGAAGGGCATTTGACATGGTGTCCTGGCAATACATGTGGGCAGTACTGGAGAAAATGGGGGTGGGACCAAATATGATATCCTACATTAAACTGCTATATACAGGGCCAATAGCCAAAGTCCTGGTTAATTCCCTGATATCTTCCCCCTTTGCGCTGCATAGGGGTACCCGCCAGGGCTGCCCCTTCTCCCCAATTCTATTTGCGCTCGCCATTGAGCCCATGGCGGACAGTGTCAGGGATCGGCATACCCGCAAATGCATACGCTTACAGGACACACCGGAAATCATTTCATTATATGCTGACAATGTACTCCTGTATGTCAGAAACCCATCTACACACCTAGACCCGATCTTCCGAGACATAACCAAAATAGGTACATACTCGGGCTTCACCATTAACTACTCCAAATCAGAGATATTCCCACTTACTGCGGCAACCCAGCAGCAAGCATGCAAATTCCCCCTCCGCTGGTCCCCAGGTGGCATTAAATATTTGGGGGTTCAAGTATCACTATCCAAATCCTCCCTGCTGACAGATAATTACACGACCACGGCGCAGCTCCTAGAATCAAAAATGGAACGGTGGCATAATCTCCCACTATCTCTCACGGGCAAACTATCCCTAATTAAAATGATAGCGGTCCCCAAGCTCCTCTATGTCTTTGCCAATGTACCGATATTGCCAGGGAAGCAATACTTTAAGAAGCTCCACTCCGCGTGCGCCCAATTCCTTTGGCACTCCGGTGCGGTCCGCAAGAAGTGTCAACAATTGACTCTTCCCTATGAGAAAGGGGGCTTCACGGCCCCAGACTTGTCACTGTATTGCATTGCGGCAAAGGCCCAGCATGCCACACACTGGTACGTACACCCACAGCCATCCCCACACGTGAAACTTGAGAAATTGGCGGGGGAGGAAACCAACATTACGTCCCTAATTCTTTATCGCGCATATCAAACAGATGCCCCAGAGGACCGTGTGGCTACCACGATCAGGGCGTGGAATCGGTTATTGCATTCGAGCCCGGATTATCGCCCATACTACAAGTGGCTACCCATCTGGCAGTTCCCGGGTCTCTCCTCTACACATGAAAAAACACCTCCTGCGACACTGGTCAGACCTGGGCTACCGAGCAGTAACAGACCTATACCCTGATGGCAAATTTATTACCCTGCAGACATGGAGCCTCAAACACTCTGGTTTGGTGTTAGAACTGCTGCAATACTTCAGACTAAGAGCGCCAGTTCGAGAAATGTGGCCCTCCTATCCAGACGAGCCCCCTGATTCACCCGAGATCCAATACATAGCCAACTCAGCAGGCAGCAGGGGCATAACATCCTCTCTGTATAAAATATTGCTGGGTAAATCGGAAGATGCATCCCCCAAACCACGGGACGAGTGGGCGGCGGAGCTGGGATTCGAAATTACTGAAGGTATGTGGAACAAAATGTGCTTACACACACGCAAAGTTTCCCTCAACGCTAGATTCAGGTGTATACCGTACAAACTCCTTAATAGACTATATTACACACCACACAAAGTGGCGAAATTCACACACACCCAGACCCACACTTGCCCGAGATGCAGATCCAATGAGGCAGACCACATGCACATGTTCTGGTCCTGCAATGCGCTTAGTGCATTTTGGATAGCAGTGACCGAAGCCCTCTCAGAGATAATTGGGAACCCAGTGGACCTCGACCCATTAGCCTTGCTGTTTGGAATATGGGCAGGGGAGGATGATAAAAAAATGTCTCATTTTTGAATATTAGCGCTATTGTGGCAAAAAAATGTATATTGCAGTGTTGGAAGTGCCGCTCCCCCCTACATTTGAGATGTGGTTGAAATCCCTCACTTGGACACAGACGTGCGAAGAGGAGTACATTGGATCCCTCCCTACGACGTCTCGCCCCAGAAATGTGTGGACTGAGTTTTGCAGCTATCTAAATAACAAAGATGATGTCCAATTGGTCTCCACTCCCCCACCGAACTTGCTAGATATCCCCGAGCCCCGAACAATGAACGCACCATCGGGCTGACAGCCCACCCCCCCTGTGTACTACTTGATGTAGTGATGTACTGTAAGACCTAATTTTCAATATGACACCGCTTTCACGAGGTGTTTTGTACTGCCGCTACTTTCTACCAATAAATAAAAGTTAAAAAAAAAACTGCATGGTTTCCCCTCAGTCCTAATCTCAGATCGTGGAAGCCAACTTGTATCCAACTTCTGGAGGAAATGTTGTACCATGGCACAAATCGATGTTCAATTATCCACTAGCCATCACCCCCAAATGGATGGACAAACAGAAAGAACAAACCAGCCATTAGAACAGTATCCACGTTGCATGCTGCATCAAGTGGAAGAGAATTGGAAAGACTTGTTATGGATAGTGGAATACGCTTACAATAACTCCATACACACCAGCACTGGACAAAGCCCATTCTACACAATATAGAAGACATCCACGTACCTCTGAACTAGACTCCCCCACGACCTTGGAAATGCCAGCGTTAAAGACTCTACACACAAGCATAACCCAAGCCTTAAAAAGGGCAAATGAACATTTACTGCAAGCCAAAGACAGACAAAAAAAGTCTCGGACCGGAATCGAAAGAAAGCTCCCGATTACCAAGTTGGAGACGAAGTCTGGTTGGCATCAAAACATGTGCCCATAAAAGGTACCCAGACCTTTCGTCCATGATATCTAGGACCCTATACCATCGAATTGGTGATAAATCTGGTGGCCGTCAAGTTAGCCTTACCACCAAGCATGCAAATTCATCCGGTGTTCCATGTGTCACTTCCGTGGCCTGTTTTTCATTGCGCTCTCATCCACTCGCAGCACCACAGCGGACTGTGAGGAGAAGAAGAAGAAAACACGGGTTAGCTTTAAAAGACAATAAAGGCGCTGCGCTTCGCACTTTCTCTTACCTAGAAAACGTGCCTCTCCATCCGGTACGCCAGCATCCAGACCTTCTCACCTGAAAATAAGGAGATAAAGACATTAAAGAATTCCCACCATAAACAGAACAAAGACTTACAATTAACAAACCTACCTGCCTACCAGCAGATTTGGGGTCACAGCAGGCCTGGGCCCAAGGAAGGCATACTGTACCAGTGAAGCAACTCGGCAGCTCGCCAACAAACGTCAAGCGCCCCTGCACAAGAAACGCAGGACGGATAGCTCACCCTATAAATAACTAAGGTGAGAAAAGAACCCAGTGGGAAGGTAATGGGCCAGAGGAAGGTGGGAGATTCACCCATTAGAGACAGTTATCACAAATCCTCCTTTCTGTAATTGCAGATTCATTATTCAGCACTGGGCAACTACGCATCCAGGGTTCCAGATCTCAGAGCCTTCCAGACGCCCCCCGGGGATATCAGGTGAGCATAACAGAAAATTAGGATTTCTTCTATTTAACCATTTGTGCAACTCTTTTAACTGATCATAGTAACCCTGCCAAATCATCAATACATCGTCTATATATCTTTTCCATAGTTGAATATTTTCAGAAAATTGGTTATCAGCATTATAACTATGGTCTTGATCAATGGCTGCCATGTATACATTTGCTAAACTTGGGGCAAATGCTGCCCCCATTGCTATACCCTCTGTTTGCAAATATAATCCACCTTTGATTATAAAGAAATTCCTTGTCAGTGATAAACTTAAGACAGTCAACAATGAATGAAGTTGGAACCAAATATGGTAAATCTCTTTTATTTAAGTATGTTATTACTTCTACTGCTTCTTGTTGTGGGATGTGTGTATATAATGATTCTACATGAAACATTACCAGGATGTGTTGTTTATTGGCAAAGGACACATCTTCATCTATGTTAATAACATCGCTGCTGCCCTGTAGGAAAGATTCTGTGTGTTTGGTTATAGGTTTCAAGAAAAAATAAAGTCAATGGGATTCATTAGTAGTATGGCGGTGCAGGAAGAAATTGGAAGTAACAGACTTACTGCCACTTTTCCTCCTCTGCCATACTAAGAGTATGGCCCTGGAATGGGGGATTTACCTCTAGCATCATTTTGGAGGTAAATCCTCCCACTTTCTGCTGAAAGTCAGCAAAATCGGTGGAATTACTGCAGAAGCAATTCCGCCAATGGACTCCCAAAAAATGGGGATTAACTCTGCCACCGCCACTTGTAATCCGGTGGTAATTCTGCTGGACCAAGTAGCGGGAACAGTACTCCGGCAGATTTAGCGCTAGAATGCCGCCCAACTCATAATGAACCCAAATGTATTTACATATACGTTGTAATATTGACCCACACCTAGATACCGTAGATTCTCCTGGGTGGATAGTGGAATTATTAGAGAAGGGGATTGAGTCAAGGATCTGAGGCAGCTATCACTCCTACACTCCTATACCAGCCTTCCTAGCTGCAAAACTCTGTAGCTAGGGCGGGACATGCTCCTGTAGGAGCATGGCTATCCCTAGTCTTGAGATGAAACTGGCGGGCAAGAGAAAAAAAGGAAATAGGCGCTCCTCTTGCTACCCCTCTGCCTAATGGAACACCTTCCTGGTGGCAATTTGAGCCACTCCAATGTTGTTGAATTTTGGGAACTCAAGACCTTTCTTTTCAGTCAATAACTAGGTGCTGCCTAGGCTCCTTGAGCTTAGCGTATCGGAAAGAAAATGTGTGAAAGCCTTGCATAATGTGTTTTCTTTCTGGTTCACCATATTTCCATTGATTTGTGTGGTGTAGAGGAGGAGCGGTATGTAATTTACGTTTCCGCTGCTTCCTTCCCCTCTGCCATACAAATAATCCAGCATGTGCACTGGCACATGCTTGTGCATTACCTTTTGCCCTCCCCTTTTGCACTCCGCCATGCAAATGATTAACATTTGGCGGTGGGGATCCGTGTATGTGAAAATGCACATGTAACAGATCCCGGCTGCCAAATTATGAGAGACTCAAAAATGAGCTCCCTTGTGTTCCCAAAATATATGTCAATGGCATGCCTGTAACATAACATGCTACATATTGAAGCCCTCCTCCTTACCTCACAGGTTACCCTCAACAGCATGTACAGAAATCTGTTGCTTCCTAGGTAGGTCTGTGCTATACAAAACTCCAAACACTTATGTGAATCACAAATGGCACACATACAAAACAACATAAAAACATATTTAGATACAGCCTCATGAAAACAAATACATCCTTCCACCTATACTTTGCACAGTCAAAAATACATTTAACAGCAGTCACACAGACTAATACAGACACACACAGGCACACACCACCTTACCTGTAAACATTAATTAAAATAATCAGTCACCCTTATGCCCACTCTATCACAAGTCCTGGTGCAGACTCCCCTTAGTTTGTAGTTTGCTCTGCCTCCATGAAATGAAGGGTCCAGATGACTTTTCAAGAAAAAGCAACTTGGGTAAAAGCCAACTCCCCTTGGCGTTTTTAGCTATGCGTTGTGCAAGGGCATCCAGAGTGGTGCAACTAGCAGCAAAACCCTTACCCCAACTCCTTGTCATATCTGGTCTCCCATCTACAAGTTTGCCAGGGCAACAGAAACTGATGAGAGGCAAGGAATGGGCTTGGTGTGAAGAGCAATTGAAGGGGGTGAGTGGCAAGGAATTGGTAACTGTGCAATATGGGTAAGGGAAGGGGTGAGTGCAGATAAAGAAAAGCAGATTGAGTTAAGGGTTAAGTGAGGGTACAAAAGGGTAATGGGGGTATGAAGATTAATTGTAATGGAAGGGGCAAAGGGCCATTGAGGATGAGGTGCAAGAGAAAGCTACTTGAGTGTGATGGTCAAGGAAAATAGGGCAAATGAGACATACGTACAAATCTGAAAAGGTAGCTCAGCAGAGTAAGTGACATCTGTGCCTAACCTGCATGCCACTGAACACAGTTGTGAAACTGGCTCAATCCCTTTCCTTTTTTCTGCCAAAGTGATGCATACTTGCTTTTTGAATGTGTGGTTTTATTAAGATTTCTCTTATATTTTGTCAGGTTGCTTTATCATGTGACCTGGTGTTTTGAAAGCCATTTATTGAATTGTGTGAAAGTTCAATTGATTGAACAGTATATTAGTTTAGGTCTTGCATAATAACTTTGCAGAAAATGTTGGTTCAAAAACAGAAGATGTAATAATAGAAGCACTATAGAAGAAATACACTAAACTAAACTGACACCCCCTCCTCGGTTTAAATTTTAAACTGGGGAACCAGGAAAACCAGGGGTAACATTTTGCCTTTCACACTTCAGACATTACGTGAACCTGAGTCAATCAATTTACCTTAGTTAGCCTTATTTTCCCTAACTATCAAAATTTGGATCACAAAGAAGTGATTTTGTTCTGTAAGGGAAAGTCTCACCCTACCAAGGTTCTAATTTATAGCGTTACCTAAACAATTATTATAAATGTAACCATTTATATAATGAATACTGGTAAGGAGACAGGATGCCTGGTGTTGGTCATGTGTTGTGGAGAGGGAGGATGACAAGTGGGGTTTAAATCTTGTGAGGGATGTGTAGACAGGGTGCCAGGTATGGTTTTGTGCTTTGGGTTGTGGAGGCAAGAAGCCAGATACAGGTATTTTACAGTGCCTTCTCGTGTTTGGCACTTACAGCGAAGCCATACCCTCCCTCTCGGCTCTACCAATGATTTCCCTAGATTGATCACCCTTTAAATAAAGATGGGATGAGAAGAGATGTAGCCTGTTTCCAAATTACAAAATGGGACATGAAGAAAACCTAGGGTCAAATCCCAGCTTTCCAATTTCACAAAATGATATTGGCCCTCATTACGACCCTGGCGGAAAGTGACTGACCGGACCGCAACAGCGTAAATAGCGTTTCCGCCATTGCACGAAGGAGCAAAGTGCGGCTAATCACGACCCATCGGGCACGAGCATTACGCCATGGCGGAATCCGAAAGGCTGCGATGGCGGAAATGACCCCAAAACGGCCCTTACCGCCGCCGTACGCTGCACCAGGTGCAATACCGCCACCCATCTTAGCGGTCACCGTAATGAGCGGTCACCGTAACGAGCGGGCACCGCAAATTACGGCCACCGTAAATATACGGAAACGGAAGTAAAAGCATGTGGCCGGAACGGGAAACAGCACGCCGCACAACTATAAAATCCGAATCCCAACACAACCATTAAAAATCCGACCCTGACACACATCCCAACCCGTTAGCAACCCCAGTTAAAAAAATAAATATGGGAAAGGTAGCCAAGAAAGCGTGTGACCGCAAGCGGCAGGTACACTTCTCCCGAGAGGAACTGACCGTGCTCACCGAGACCCTCCAGGAAAATGCCGCCGTCGTCTTCTCCAGTCAAATGACCAGGACGGCCCTTGCCAACAAGAAGGCCATATGGGCCCTGGTGGCACAGCGCGTAAGTGCGGTGGGGACAACACCCCGCACGCCACAGCAATGTCGCAAGCGGTGGGACGACCTGCGGATCCGCGTACGCAGCATACTTTCTGCGAACAGGAACATCGCCACAGCTACCGGGGGGGGTTCAGAGTCGCCCATCAAGTTGACCCCCTGGGAGGAAATCTGCGCCTCCACCATAGGAATGGAGAGCATAGAGGGAGTCGGAGGGATGGAGAAAGGAGTGCCGACATCCGGAGAATCAGGTAGGTTGGCCAAGAGAAACAATGCGAAATCCACAAACCACGAACATGTGCAGTACCATGTGACCCCATAGTGCAATACATACTTTGCCCTGACAGCGCCCTCTAAAAGTCAGAATGAATAAACAAATCAATCAAGATGCCATAAACAACCCCTACATGTGCAGCATGCACCCCCTAACTGCAGGCAGCCAAATGAATGCATCCTCAATCCACACGAAAATGAGACCACCTCCAAGGCCCAGTCCCAAATCAGCCTCATGTACCACCCCAATGCATTTGATACGTTGCAATTCCAAATCCGACAGACCCATAACTAACGCTCGCCCCTCTTTACTCCACCACAGGGTCCGATACCAACGACGAGCTGCAGGACACCCCTACCAGCACGCCTGCAAAGAGGGCCAGGACCAACGTCCCAAGAGCCTCCACCTCAGGTGCAAGGATCAAGACACGGCAGCAGCAGGAATCAAGTGGCAGCACACTGGAGGGGACTGCAACAGGCACCCCAGCAGCCAGCAAGTCCACAACCCCAGCACCACAGGTCCCCCCAAAGAACGTATCTGATGGCACTGCCTCTGGTGGTAGCAGCACCATAGGTGACACAGCTGTCATGCCAGCATGCTCCGACACGGAAAACAGTGCTGGCGACGTAGGTACCATCCATGACCTTTCCCAATCCCCCTGCATGTTCCATCCCCTACACCATGACGAAACCACGCAGGGGCACCCTGAAGACGACGACTGGCCAACCCCCACAAGTCCTGTGCCAAGGCAACATGTGTTGAGCAGCCCCCCTGTCACACCACCGCAAATGTCCATGGCCCAGCAGAGGCAACAGTCCCTCGACCTGCTGATCGAGCAACAGCAGGAAGTGTCCACGCTACTCAAGGACCATGCAAATGAATGCGGGGGTTCCAGGGCAGCCATGGAAACATCCACCGAGACACTCAGGGCACAAATAGAGAAAAGTAGTGAGAGCCTCAGGGGAGAAATGGAGAGAAGCACCGAGAGCCTGAGAGCACAAATGGAGAAAAGCACCGAGAGCCTGAGAGCACAAATGGAGAAAAGCACCGAGAGCCTGAGGGGGGAACTGCATGCGACGTCCAAAGACGTTTGTGCTGAACTTGCTGCTGTGCGCCGTGTGCTCTCGGAGCTCTCACAAACCCTCAGAGACATGCATGGACGCGAGCAGGCAGAGACATCATCCGTGGCAAGTTCCGTCCAGGGCAGCCCCCAACGCAGATCTGGCAGGAACCTGCGCTCCACGGGCAGGGGTGCCCCTGATACCCGTAGAGGGGGCTTGCAATAGCGTCCAACCACGGACAGCATGCATATTTGGACACTGGTGTTGGGGGGGGAGGTAGTAGGGTGGAGGGGGTGTGTTGGGCTTCACTGGGTGGCGGGTCCATAGGGTGTATAAATCAAATCACATTAACAATACAGCATCTCATAATCATCCAATGACATGTGTGGACATTGATATTTGCGTACGAGGCCTTCATAGGCGTACAGTCCACAATGTGCCTGTACTACACACACACAGTGCCACAGGTCCCCTTTCCGTGTAATAGGCACCATGCGTGGTTGCTAGAAGCATGCATCTATGATGCTCTGTCGGATTGCACGTGCATCCTGTGCCTCATGGACTCCTTGAGGTGCCTCCACATCCCCACCCTCATCATCATCATCATCTTCAGGTGCATGCAGTACAGCGTCAGGGGGCATGGGCACATTCCTACGTATGCACATGTTGTGCAGCATGACACATGCCATGACCATCTTAGAAACCTTCTCATGGCTGTACATGAGTGCCCCGCCAGACCTGCTGAGGCTGCGGAAACGAGCCTTCAGTAGGCCGAATGCCTGTTCAATGACCACACGGGTACGTGAGTGGGCATGGTTGTAGTCCTCCTCATGCTCGTTCTGTGGGTTCCGGATTGGTGTAAGGAGCCATCTCTTCAGTGGATACCCGGCATCACCTGTATGAGACGAATAAAGGGTGTCAGTGGAATGATAGTGCTAAGTAGCCCCCCCCCCCTCCTGCAAGGTCATTGACGCATCAAATGGGCCACGATGTCATGCATGGAATGAGACTCACCGAGTAGCCAGGATCTGTGCCCTGCGTGTCGCTCCATGTAGCGTGGTATTCTTGTGTTCCTCAGGACCATAGAATCATGGGTAGATCCTGGAAATCTGGCACAACAATGCGTAAATATCTTGTTGGAGTCACACACCATTTGCACATTGATTGAATGAAATTGTTTCCGGTTGCGGTACTGGACCTCCATGGCATGTGGGACAACCAATTCAACATGGGTGCAGTCGATGGCACCAATGCAACCCGGGATGCCGCCAAGTGCATGGAATCCCACTTTTGCGTTGGTAATCTCCTGGTACGTGCGTGGTAGTGTGATGTGGTCGTCGGCGTGCTTCAGGAGGGCATCGTGCACTTGGAAGAGTGTCCGTGAGAACAGTGGCTGTGAAATGCCATGCAACTGTCCCACTGTGTGCTGGTAGGTGCCTGTGGCCAGGAAGTGGAGTGCAGACACCACCTTCAGTAGGGGTGGGATGGCGGTTGGGCTATCTATCATGCTCACGAGGTCAGCATGTGTCATGTCCACAATGGCGATTATGGTGTCCCGGTCCAAACGGTAGAGGGTGTGGATCTGCTCAGCAGTGAGGTTGAACGGATCGGCTCGGAGGCGTGGGATTGCGGGCCGCCTGCGTGGTGGTAGTGGCAGTGCTTGTGGGCCTTGCTGACCCTGCCTTGCCCTCCTCCTCCTCCTTCTCCTCCGTCTCCCCTGTGCGCCCGGTTGTTGTACCTGTTGTTGTTCGTCGTCTTCTTGTAGTTGTAGCACTTGCAGTGCTATCTGGTCCCCCAGGCCCAACATCGCTAGTCCTGCCGGTAGCATTTTGGAGTGGGAGTGGTTGTGGGAGGGGTTTGGGTCTGCTATATATGTGCTGTCGGCCTGTATGGCCTCCACCTGTGCTGATTGAATGATTCTGTGGCAGATGCTATCCCTTCTGGCCGAGCACGTCCCGCACGTAAGGCTGCATTTGGCCGCATGGCATCTTGGGATTGGAATCATGTATCTAATCCCGATGGCAGTGTGATGTACTTTGACTGATTTTCATGGTATGCTCCCATTGTTACACATGCTATGATTGCAGCCGCTTACATACCTGTGAAGAGTCAGTGGTATGTAGGGCTCGATCGATGGCCGACCCTCATGCAGCACAGTAACGTACTTCACCGACGGGCGTGGCGTCCCATTTGTGATTGCAGCCAGTTAGCATCATGACACACAGCCGCACTACATTGATGTAATTGTGAATGCAAGCGTTCACAGAAGCCTTTTCGACGTAATGTTGCAAGTGAGGAATTCGAAGGCCAGCATTTTGGGTTTTGAAGTAGCGGCGAGGATACGCCCACAGGTCTGGCTGGAAATGTAACGTTCTATTGTAGAATGTCCTTGGGACATGGCCCATAACGAGCAGGCAATGAATGATATGAATTGAATGGGATGCGCAATAGCGTAGTGGACGATAAGGCAGGACGTTCCCAAATCCATCTTGCTTCACAACACTACAGATCCGGCCAGGGGCACAGTGGTTTTTGCGGACTGCATTACGCACAGACGCGATGGAAGTTTCACATATTATGTGAGTGAATATTCATGCGTTTTCATTGCGGGATGAGGGAATGATGAATGGATGCATGGACTGATGATTCCGTTTAGGGTCTGCCATGTACATGGGTTTTTTGATTCACTCCCCTTCCCCTGCGCTATGTGATGCAAGGCTGCCATAGTGGGACATACGTCTATCTGCCCTTGTCGGATCCTCCCTGTCTCGACGCGCCTTCATACACTTGTGTCTAGGCACGTTACTAATCCCATGTCATGGGTTCTATCTTGACGGACGCATGCACAGTAACCGACGTTGCCAATGGTGTATTTAGCTCGATTGATTTCGTTATGATTCGATACTGATTTAGGGGTGTGTATATTCCTTTGGAGTGGGCTAGCATGCATATGGGTGTGGATTTGGTGTGTTGAATGAAGATTGTAATGCATCATGAGTCCCGTAATGCAATCGGTTAATTTGTGTTTCTTTTGGGTGACAGGTATCTCCTGCCCTATTGCAGATGCCATCTCTACGCCACTCCTCCAGATGGTTTTTACTCTCGACTCCTGCAGCTTCGGGTGAATCAGTGGAGCACCATTTCGATCTTATGGGACGATCGCCAATGGGCCACATGCCCTTACGCTGTACTGGTGGCTAGGTGCAACATTTCGGCCTTTCAGCTCGACTAGTGCCTGCCTCATGGGACGGACCTGCGGTTCTTGCCGCTTCCATGTTGCCTTTTGGAACGTTGATGTAGGCCCTGTGTGCCATGATGGTACAGGGCGTCACACAAGTGGAAGCTGGTCAATTATTGCAGATGCAGACCTCGGTGATGATGGTTGTTTTGGTGTTATTTTGCAAATTGCTGTGGGGCCTTTGTCATTTGGATGTGCATTTAAATTGTATTCCGATATTTGTCGTGTTGCGTTGTTCTTTGCAGGTGATGTGGCGATTTTCGCTTTGTGGCGGTATGTATTGCGAGATGATCTGCATTGTGTTCCGCCTTCTGAGTTGAGTTGTGTGGTACAGTACTGGCCGCGTTTGCCTACGTAGCACAGTATGGTCACGGATAGGGGCTGCCATTGTGACTGTTTACATGATGTGCTGTTCAGGGGCGGGGGATTGGCTTTTGGCCGACTGGTGCCTGTCAGCCAGGTCGATTGGTGGAATGATGGGATGTTCAGAATGTGGCTGGTCACAGGTGACTGTGTTTGCGTGCGTTTGTTGGAGGGGGACTGGGGTCATGTCCATTGGAATAGCTTCTGTATTGATGCCATCTGTGCCCTGCAGCTCCCATCGGCCCCTCTTGGGATGAGCCTGGCTGCTCAGTCACTCTGCCAACTTGTGTGGTACATGCTTCTGCTGATGGTTGGTTTGTTTACTGGCATGAGTACAGGGCTGGTGCAATCCCCCTCAGGATGCTGTTTTGGATGTTGCCTTGCGCTGGTGGCAAGCGATGGGGGACTACTGTTGTTTTGTGTCATGTGTTCTTGATTTTCATTTTGATGTATTGTACCTTCACATGCCTGTGCTGCGTCAGTACGGCTATGGTGACATGCCGTACATGGATGCCCACTCACGGGGCGCTTTGAGCCCCTGCATGCTTTTCTACGTTGGCATGCATGGGTGAATTGTGGATTTCACTGGTTGCATAGTGTGAGTACATTGCGCCTGCCAGGAGTTGTGCAATGTGGCCAGGGAGTGGAGTACAGGCACTCAGTGGGCCATTTACGGTTGGTTCACGTTGCCGTATTTCTCGCCATGGCGGAATGGTACTTTACGACGTGCTTGATGGCGTTCAGTACATGTCCGCTAGGGTCAGAATTCGCGTACTGTTGCGCCATGGCGGTGATTCCGGTTTTGCAAGGCGCGCGTGCGCGTACTTGGTGCAGTTAGCGTTGCCGTTCACTGCGGTGTCGCTAATGGCATCGTACTTTACGGTGACGGGTCATGATCGCAACGAGCGGTGTTCGATGGCGGTATTGCATTTCCGCCATCATTTTTCCATTTCCGCAAGGGTCGTAATGAGGCCCAGTAGGTTTGATAGATGGGGGAGATTCTTTGTGGTCTGGATCGCTTGATCGCTAAATAACCACTAAAATAGCAGATATGTTGGATTCTGTCTTCAGATCATAAAAAGAAAAGGAAAGCAATGTCAACAGTTTTACATATATAATACTGACATTGCTCTGGATGTTGGAACCTCTGCATTGTGGACGTGGGCCATTGCCCCATGGGCCACTAAATTGCACATGCCCTCTAGGCCAAATGTTGCCAGTCCTCCCCTGCCACTTCCTCCTTTCTTTTCCAACTACCTCCAAATGTTACCTCCTCCCTCACACTTCTCCAACCACCTCCTTCTCATTTCTCACCAACCTCCTACATGCATGCTCTGTCTCCACCACTCTACTCCAAACTCCTTTTGCCAGCAACTTCTCCAAACTTCTACATTAACAGACTGATACTGTTTTTGTAGCCATGTATTAACTCCCCCTGAGCTGAGCTCCTTGTGAAGGTCTGCACTTCTGTCCTAAAATTAGAGGAGGGCTGCGAGTGGTTCCTCCTCACGGGTTCACCTGAACTCATTCTGAGCTTTAGGGGATGGACTAAACTTTCATATTTCCTGTCTGCCCTCTTTCGAGCCACTTCCTTTCTCTTGTTACTTCAGCATGCTGTTCAAGAAGGAAAAAGGTTCCTTGCTTCCCAGAAGTGTAGACTAGACAGGGAAAGATACTTTGCCAATCCTCCACAACCCTCTGAATGTAAAAGATACAAGCATTTGGTGAGTTGTTCAGTACCAAACAGAAGTCACTTCATAATTTTGTGGATTTTCCAAGTCAGTTTCAGGGTTTGTGGGGCCCAGAACCACTAATGCAAGAACATGCTGCTTGGCTCCTGATGTGCTAGATCTAAGCCAATTTATTCCGTGACAAAACCCATTTTCCTAAGGGTTAGGACATGACTGTAGAGAGGCTCTACAACCTCCACCTAGACCCTTACAGGCGTTGCCTTCCTCAGACACCATCCAATTTTGAATGAATATACTGAAAAGGCTGGGTGGGTCCTGCTGGATATTCTATTGAAGGGGGTCCTTATTCCTTTAAGAAGCCTGGTGCCTTGTTCACAGAAGCTCTTGTAGGCTACACACATCTTCATTTGCGACGTTAGTGGACTGCTTCTACATTTTATGGTTCCTACTGCTCCCCCAATCCCTCTCTCTTACTTTACCCTTTTCTCTCTCTCTCTTTCTCTCCCCTGTTCTCTCTCTTCCTCCCTTTCCTTTTCTCTGTCTTCGTCCAATTCCCCTTCATCCCCTACTCCCCCTTTGTCAGACCCTGCTCCTGTGTCCTCCTCAGTGTCCTCCGGTGTCTTTTTATCTAATTTGACATTATTATCCTAGACCTGCTATTCCCACCGACCCTTGCTCCGCCTCTTTTTTACGGACCGCTTCATCTATCTCATCCTCTGCTGCCTTGAACACAGTCTCTAACTGCTGCCGTACACTTTTTCTATGTCGGCTAAGCACTGATCTCTCAATAGTAGTGGTTCTAGCATTTGGTCTTACCTTGCCTATTTCTGTCTTATCCCTACTTGGGGACACCCATCGTCGATTCATATGCCCCGCTGCAGGCTTCAGCATAAGGTACAGCACATAGGGAGGGGCGGTACGATGGGTGGCACTGCCGCCTCACTAGCTTTGCCCGCCTCTTTGGCGGGTTCCTCTTTTTTGTCTTCATACAGCTTCCATAGGCCTTTAATGTTTTGTCTACTCTTCAATTTGGTGCCTTTATATGTCACCAATAAATATGAAAACATGTTTTCTATAGTGTTACTATCAAGCGTTTCCTTCTCCTGGCCGTTCTCAGAAACAATGCCCTGCTGTGTCCTGCACCCATTGGAAATTATATTTTAATATTGTATCTCTACATTGGTGCAAATTAGTGCGCATATGGTCTAAGGGTGTATCCATTATCCCAATTAACCCCATCTTCCCCCGTTTGTTTACTCCAACTCACTTACCGCAGTCAAGAGTGCCTCCATCTTCCCTCGTGCAATTTAGCGTCCATCCCAATTTATAAAAAAAGTGCCAATGACAATTGCTTCACTTCTACAAGTCTCCAAATTATTTTTAAAAAATAAACATTTCACCCAACCACATATACTCAATCAACATCAACTCCTCACCTACACTCCAACATCAATCACATAAAAGCAAAACTCAATGGCCCTCTCCACAGGTCCACACAATTATTCCTATCAAAACGTAAAGGACCTCTCCACAGGCCCAGACAATTCTATCTACCACCTAATCTATCTTATTATGCAACTATCTGGTCCCCTCCTCCTCAGGCCACTAGGCAACCAAAATACTTAAACAATCACTAAGCACTATTATTTACAGCAACACTCTCGTGCCAGTCTTTCCACCTCAGCCAACACAACATAGCACACTTTTTTCCAATGTACTGTGCGCACTCCTTAAGACTAATCAGTGCTTATCTCAATACTCTCTTCTCTCAATCCTCTTAATAAAAGGAAAAAATTATGCAATTATACAATTGCCTGCACTATGTACCACTCCATCTAAGGGAAGTCTGTAGCTGTCTATGCAATCATCTATTCTACTGTAGATGTGCCCGCCACACACCCTCTCCCTATAGGAGGGGTGGAACTAATATCTATGACCAATATGGCTGATTGCCCACCCCCTGTAGGATGCATCCTACATATCATACACACCATAAAAAACATAAAAAACCTGCTGTGTGCATGCGTGTATGATGCTGCGCATTCATGGAAGGGTACACTCACATGCTCTAGAGATGCTCGAGTTCTCTCAACACTGTGCCTTCCCCACAGCCATCTCCTCCCTATGATCATGGGCACTGCTCGGGATCAGGCAGACCTTTCAAACTCAGCATCTGCAGGGCTTCCTCCTTAGTGCAGTTCGAACAGGTCTCAGCCCGCCTGCCCCGCGCCCCCAGAAGTGCGGCAAGAATACCCTCAGCTCGCCAAGGAAACTAAGGATCTCTCTGTGGCTTGCATAATGTAGCAGGGGACCGATGTCAAAAGTAATCCCAAGGAAGGAAAAGTAATCCAAAAAAGGAACGTACACCAAGCAAGAAGTGACAGATTTTTTTGGACCCAAAACAACTGGGAGACACGGTGCAGACTGCCCTGTGCAACTGAACTGAAAGAAATTAGCTCTCGACGCTGCCCACATCGGCTGGACATTTTATACACAAATAACAAAATTGCCATAAAATATTTCAGTTAAATATTTAGACCAGGTCACTAGTGGCGTAAATGCGTCAGACCCCTACAAGAATGTGTACCATGGGTGACTCTTATTGGATAAACTACTTCTTGGGACAAAATCACCCCTTGTGATGTCACAAACCTTCTGACACCGCCCTGCATTACATGATTGTGCTAATCAGTCAAAAATACTTGTTTTCCATTGGGTGGCTCTGCCCAATACACATATGGATACCCTGCTGCATACTGATTGGACATGACCAATGATGTGCCCCATGGACAACAGCGAGGACACTCTACAATGTTGCACCCTAGGGACACCAGAACCTCTCTCGACTGATTGGCTCCCTGTCGCATGCCCCACGACCTCTAACCCTGTGCTCTGGCCCCCCAGATCCCTTCTCACCCTTGATGCCAAGTATGTTCTGAAAAAAAGGTACCACCGCATGGCTGGAATTTAATTAACTGTATTTGATTTCTATTTCTCTGTCAATTCTTCTCGGACACCCGGGTGCCTAGCACGGTGGCCAGGAAAGTATCTCATGGAGTGACTTTGATGGCACTGCATTCTCCTGGGCAACATTTCTGTGCACTATTTCTGCTAAATATTCAGAAAATACACACTGATGTCACAAAAGCCTGCAGCCCTTTATTATGAGCTGTCTGTGAAAATGCTTTCCTATCTTGGGCCTACCAAAGATGTCTTCTCTAATATTCACATATTGCTCAAAAGCCCCCTACCACATTACCCCCTAGGATACTGTCATAATCTGTGCTGGGCCTGATTATGGGTGTGAGTGTTATGATGGTCTGGTCGATGTTGTGTTGTGTTAGTGAAGAGAGGGAGATATGTCATAATCTGTGCTGGGCCTGATTATGGCTATTAGTGTCAGGATGGTCTGGTGATGTCATTGACATTCCAGGTGGAGTGTTGGTGTGGTGATGTCACTGGGACCCTGGGTGGAATGTTGATGGATGTTTGGAGTGCTGGGTTCTGTTGTTGTCAGTTGGACCTAATGTGCTGGGCTGGATGGATGTCCCAGTGCTTTCTCTACTTTATATCTAAGAGAATAAACCTACATGTAAACTACTTACCTTCTGGTGATCTATGAGTGTGGAGGAGGCTTAGTTTACCTCACTGGCGACGAGGATGGCCCTGCCGGGAAGGGGCAGTGGGTGAGAAGTACTGCCTTCCAGTTTTGACATCCATCCAGCAACAAGGAGCTGCAGGCCAGGCGGTGCAGTGAAGGCCCAAGGCTGAGGACCTGTTTTTGGTGGAGCGCACAGTTGTTGGTCCATAAGGTGGGACTCCCAGGCGGCGCTGGGCTGAGAGGGCCTACTGGCTGTAGTGGTGGTCGGTGCGTAGACCCCTGGGGCGCTGTCCAGGTGATCAGCTGTGGTGTTGGCAGGTGCTGCGGTGGCTCCTGTACCAGCTGAGGGCTGGAACGGCCAGGTGGCGCCGTTGGGACTGTTTGGACAAGCGGTCGAGCAAGGGCTGAGGTGGCCCATTTTCTGGAGGGGCTGGCGGTGTTACGGACTATATGCGCAGTGGCCTGGCTGTACGGTGGAGTTGCCGGAAGGTGCTGCAGTAGCTGGGGAGAGCTGCAGATTCGCCTGGGGTTCGTCGGACTGATGGTCATATGCACTTTCGCGCATATGCGCTGGTTGGCGGAGTGTTCCGTGTCTCCGCAGCGATGAAGGTGGCTAGTGGAGAGGTGGCCAGCGTAGTCGAGGCGGCTGGCAAAGTGTCTTCTGTGGAGATCAGAACGGGACTGATGACGTGTGCCGGCTGCATTGGGGAAGAGAGTCGGAGTGGGCTGGGGTTTGGTGCATAGCTCATGGTTTTGGGAGCAGTTGTGGGAGAAGTGCCACGTTGAAGGTTGCAGATAAGTTATCTTTATATCTAAGAGAATAAACCTACATGTAAACTACTTACCTTCTGGTGATCCATGAGTGTGGAGGAGGCTTAGTTTACCTCAGATACCTTGCGCGCCCACCCCTATGACTGCGGTGCGCCAGATACCTTGTCACTAAACAAAATATTGAACCCTCCATTCCGTTCACCAATGGAACTCCTTGTGCCGCGCCAGTTCCCGTGTCTTAACATCCTATATCTATACCACCTACACCACGCTTAATGATGTCATCCCTCCTGATGTCACCCGCCACATGACTTTTTACACCACCACGTTACTTGCGCAACTGATACGTATGCCTCCCTTGGCAGCATTGAACTTGGACCCTTACAATACTACGCCTGGTACAGAGGCTAGGTCTACAATCCCAATGGTGCTGGATTTAGCTCCTTCTTACAAGAAGAGGCAAAAACAAAAGCTGCATAAACTAAGAAAGTCCTTCTTGGGTGATTGCGGTACTGTCGTTACATTTTTGAGAGCGGAAGTCATACGATTCCAAGTCTTAACATGTGGAATTTAAAACACATCCATCTATAACATTTTGGAAGTAAATTACTTTCATGACAAAACAAAATGGAAGTGAATAGTTAGGTGGAAAATAAGTACAATTATCCCACCTTCTACTTTTCACTTACTAGAAGAAAAAGGGGGAGCCTTTGCCTGTGAGGCTAGGGAGGTGATCCTGCTCCGCAACACCCTCCCTCTGGGCAGAGGCAAACAGAACCTCACCCGAATAAAGACTCTCCCTCTGGGCGCAAGGATTCCCGTTCTGATGAGGAACTCTCTAAGCCACATAATAATATCCCACCTACAACTACCTCTACTGAAAGGAAATACGAAGGGTATGAAGCAGAATGAAAAGAAGGACTTTGATGATGTGCTGGTGAAGTCCCAACGCAGTGTAATAAGAGTGGGAGGCAGAGACATCGGGAGAGAGAAACCCCACGAGTTTCAAGACAGCTTGCTGCAGAGCAGTGCAGAAACTCAGGACACGTGGCATATGATGCAGAAGAAAAGCCTGAGTGAAATTTCAGATGCACAGCATCAGAGAGGAGAGACACGGAGAAGCGAACC
This sequence comes from Ambystoma mexicanum, assembly GCF_040938575.1. Lineage (NCBI taxonomy): Eukaryota > Metazoa > Chordata > Amphibia > Caudata > Ambystomatidae > Ambystoma > Ambystoma mexicanum. The sequence continues at coordinate 1,017,253,904 of NC_090930.1, read as the reverse complement.
GAATGCAAGGCATTCTGACTCTGAGAGAAGAGTAAGTGGTGGCATGACCACAAACAAGCTTTGGTGGACCATGGCATCCATAAACACTGCCAATATCACTTCTCAGAAGGAAGTACAAAGCGGAACGATTAAAAAAGGAACCGACAACCCAAAGGGGGAACATTTGAAGAACCTAGAAGGCTATCTGACAACTGAGAACGAAGGTCCCAGATGCCTACCAGCCCCTGTGACACTAGCCCTGTGTCAATTGAGGCTTTCGCTGCCACCTTCTCCTCCCCTCCTCTGCCTCTGGTTGACTCACACACAGACACAGCCCTGTCCCTGCTCTATTCCTCTATCTCTGCCACTCTTCATATTCTTGCCCCCATCATGAGAAGTCCAAAGCCAAGTGTAATTCCTGGTATGACTCTGCCCTAGCTACACTTAAACCTGCCCTAGCTACACTTAAACGTGTAGGGTGGCTGAGAGGAAAATGAGGGCTTCCAGCACATCTTCAGACAAACTGGCCTGCCGCCTGCTCCAAAGGCAATACCGTCTTGCTGTCCACTCTAAGAAGAGAGCCACATTCAAGCCCGCGTCTCTGCGGCATCCAACAACTCAGCCAAACTCTTTATAATCTGCAAGAAACTGGCCAGCTCTGTTGCAGTATCCACCCCTCCTCTTGCTTCTCAGGCTCTTTGCAACTCTCTTGCTTCTCACTTCAATTCCAAAACTCAGGACATCTTGTCCTCCCTCTCCTGCTCCCCCCTTCCTCTCTCCTCTCCTTCCCAGCCTGCTGTCACTCTCCCTGAGACCCCCCCATCATTCTCCTCCTTACCTTTTTTCTCCCCTGATGAGGTTGCTAGACAAACCCGAGCTATGAAAGCCTCATCAAAACAGGTTCATCCCTGTTCCTCTAAAACCATTAAGAACCGTATTGATACCCTCGCTCCGGCCCTTGCTGACTTCTGTAACCATTCCTTTGCCTCTGGATCTTTCCCCTTCCCACTCAAGCACCCCCTTGTGCATCCTCTCCTCAAGAAACCTACAGCTGATCCCTCCTGCCCGGCTAAATATCGCCCAATTTCCATTACAGCCTTTTTGGGTGAGCTCCTCGAAAAGTTGGCCATCTCACAGCTTAATCTTCATTCCGACTCTGTTGGCTCTCTCCATGACCACCAATCTGGTTTCAGAGCTGCTAGAAGGACTGAAACAGCTCTCCTGAAGATCTGTGAAGACCTGATCTCCAACCTTGTCTCTGACATTCCTGCTGTTCTCATCCTACTTGATCTCTCCTCTGCTTTTGACACGGTCAACCATACCATCCTGCTCAACCGTCTCCGTGATAACCTGGGTATCACTGATCAGGCTCTGGCCTGGCTGACCTCTTTCCTTTCTGATCCACCTTCCCAGGTACAACTTGGGTCCTTCCTTTCCTCTATCTCCTTCTCTACATGTGGTGTTCCCAGGGGGTCTAACCTCTCGCCCTGGCTCTTCAACCAATACCTGTCTACTCTCGCCTACTGCATTTCCATTTTCTGCTCAAACTTCCAGTTCCATGCTGATGACACCCAACTCATTTTCAGGCTTCCCTCTGACACCTCCTCTCCCTCCCTCATCTCCGATTGCCTAATTGCCATTCAAAATTGGTGTGCCACCAACGATCTTTGTCTAAATGCCAACAAGACTGACATCCTCCTCATTGGTACAGCTTCACCATCCCTTCCCCTCACTCTCTGGCTGGCCTCCCCTGGCCCTCCTCCTACCCCTACCTGCGAGGCGAAGAATCTCGGGGTCATCTTTGACTCCACACTTTCCTTGTCTGCACACATCTCTGACGTCTCTAAAAAGTCACAATTCCTACTGCACCTCCTTAGATATACCATGCCTTTCCTCTCTATCCTCCAGAAGCTCACTGTCTCCCAAGCTCTGGTTCTCTCTAGGTTGGACTACTATATCAGCCTCTTTCTAAATCTACCTGCCTCCACTCTCCGCCCTCTACAACTAATCTAGAACAGGACTGTGAGACTTGTCCTTGTCCTCAAGCCCTGAGATTGTATCTCTCCAGCTCTGAAATCCCTTCATTGGCTCCCAGTGGATGCAAGAATTAAATTAAAAACCCTCTGTGTTGTCCACAAGGCTTTCTGGGCCTGGGTCCAAAATACCTTCAACTATCCCTCCGTAAATACCTCCCCTCTTGAACCCTTCACTCCTCTACTTCTAACTCCCTCAGTGTCAGTCGCTTTTCGAAGAAACGAGCTGAGGGTAGATCTCTATCTTTGGCGGGGGCCTACCTTTGGAACAGCCTCCCGGCTACCGTGCAACTTGAGGAGAACCATCTTCGGGTCCGGAAGCACCTCAAGACTTTCCTCTTCGCTTCTGCCTTTTCCCCTCCTCTCCCCTGTTTTCTCTCTCAGCATCATGCTCCTGGCCACCCTTTGTCCTTCGGGCCCAGATACGCGCTCATCCTGCTGCACTGCCTCCTGAGCCACCACTTGCACTGGGATCTGTATCTGTACCCATACATTCCCCCATTTTTCTTCTGCACTTATCAGCTATACCCTATCTGACAAATTACGCACTTGCCTTCTCCTGTATTTATTTATTGATTTTTTTGTTGTTGCACTTATTTATTTATTGCACTTATTATTTATTCTGTTCTCTCCATTGTCCCGTGCTTTCCACTACTCCCCTTTCCTCGCACTTTCCCCCTTTTCCATGCACTTGCGCGCTCTTAATGTCACTGGGCCCAGTAAGATCATTGTTTTATCCTCCCTTGTTCCCTTCCCTTGGCTTGTTCGCGCTCTGAAACACTTGTGTATGAGCGCGATATAAATAAAATATCATATCATATCATATCATATCATTGAAGATGACGAGCAAGGTGGGAGACCAGGGAGGGGGACCCAGAATCATTACTAGAATACTCATTCTCATCCCAGCGAACCTAAAATAACAAGAGTAAATGAAGAGAGTGAAAATTGTGAATGGAACACTCATACTTGTCCTAGTGAAAATAAAGTAACAAGAGTATATAAGGTGAAGGCATCATGAAGCAAGACACAGACAACAAATCAAGTTTCTTACAAAATAGGTTTATTAACTTAAATGTCAGGATGGTGTAAGACATAACTGCCATATACTAAGGTGGGATTTCCCTACCTAAAGAAACTAAGTACGTTCAACTTAAAAGTCTGTCTGTGTCCAAAACCTATACTTGCCCTCACAACTAAAGCTAAACAATGTGTAGAGATGGCAGCAACAAATGAAATAGCGTTCCAAATATATTTCTCAGCTTTTTCTAGCTCTAGGCTTACTTTCCAGTCCCATTTCCCCAAGTTCAAAGCAGTTCCAAAAAGGCCTCTGGATTACTTTCCCTAAAGCGGCAACACAGTTCCAAAAAGGCCTAAGGGTTCCTTTCCCCAAGGCGACACCACAGTTCACAATGTGTCAGGTTTCCCTTCCCCAAAACGTCAGCACTTCCAGCTTGCCAACTCACATTCAGTTCAAGTCTCTTAATTCTCAGAACCTGTTCCAGGTGAACGTTACAATCCTTCAGGTTCTTCAATAAGCCTATACAGATTGCTATCTTCCGTATTCACTTCAACAGCCTAATTCACAACTGGACATTATTTATCTTGACTTTCCTTGGCTTTTTCCAGACAGGATATCCTCGGTCTACGCACAGTTGTCAGACCACGCGGTCCTCCCATTACAGGTCATGCAACCGATTATCCTGGGCTCTTTCTCACTGTAGGTGGGCTTTGGTTCAGATTCACTTTAGCTTCTTATTGACAGTCTTTTGGCTTTGCCCCAATGTGTTCTCTCACACAACTCAATCTATGGTGCCCACTCTTTTCCACCACCTTGCTTTCACAATCTTCATAAGTGCTAATTACTTGCTTTCCCCTTTATTCATAACGTTTCATTCTTTGCCTTTAAATGTTCATTATGTGTGTTTCACACCTGTTTCATTTCATTCACATCCTTCTTAAAGCTTTCCTTTAATTTGGTATTCGATAATGCTTGCTTAGCTTCATAGGCTTCTTAAAGCTTTCCTTTAGTTTGGTATTCAATAATGCTTGCTTAGCTTCATAGGCTTCTTAAAGCTTTCCTTTAGTTTGGTATTCAATAATGCTTGCTTAGCTTCATAGGCTTCTTAATCTTTCCTTTAGTTTGGTATTCAATAATGCTTGCTTAGCTTCATAGGCTTCTTAAAGCTTTCCTTTAGTTTGGTATTCAGTAATGTTTGCTTAGCTTCATAGTATTCAAAAACCCCTTCATTTGAGTTCACCGTCACTTGCACATATTTAGGTTCAACCGGCATCACCATATGCCCTGCAGTAGTCCCAGGAGTGCCCTGTAACGGTGTGTTCCCTCTGGTTCACTTGCTGGTCCTTGGCGGCTTCTCCGGGTGCTCTCTCTCTCTCTCCTTGGCTCAGCGCACTTCTCTGGTCCCACAGATGTGAGCAGCGCTCCCCTGCTACGAATCCCACTGTGGGTTGCAGGTAGCTCCACGCCTCACTCGCGGTTGCTACCGGTGACTTGCACCACTTGCGAGTACTTTGTGCCCCAAAGCTCCAGCTGTGGGTACCAAACAGAGGGAACTCTGTCAGCCTTGATTCTTTCATGGCACGCTTGTGTGCCGCTATCACAGTTTCTCTTTGGCAAAAACTGGCATGCTGGCCTCCAGGCAGGACCCTCCTCGGCAGCCCACTTCTACACAGGAAGTCTCCCATCTCAGGCTCATCTCTCTGGGCCCAGCGTCTCTCCTGCTGGTTTTCCCTTTCCTTGCTATCGGCTCGACATTTTATACACCTGTGACATATTAACAGGTTGCAGGTTTACCATGCCTCGCCTAAAGACATCCTCTCCCCACTCCCCAAGGACCCTCCACTTATGCGATCCTCCCTCGCATCTCCACCCCAGGGTCAGGATCCAATAGCGATGGCCTTTCCCTGGCCACCTGAGACGGGGATCCAAGGGGAGTAGGTGTGAAGATGCCTTCAGGTTTTTCTCAATGGACAGAGTGACAATCATCATTGGAACGAAACAAGAAGGATTTAGGGTGGGCACTACTTGTATATAGAGTAGTTATTCATATGAGTAATGAAACTGAATAACTTAATGGCGACCATCAGAGATCCGATGTACACCACATCAGTACAAAATGAACTGACAAAAAGGGTTGTCTGATGAAACCTTCACCAGAGCTGAGGTCGCCAATGGATGTAGTAAATACTACTGCATATTTCGAATTATGTTTAATAATTTTGCAGTCATTCACTCATGAACACCAATGATGATGTCTGATTTGTATGAAATAAAGTCTTTCAATGTTATTTTGCTTCGTTCTCCATATTGGTCTTGCAGAGACCTAAGCCGCTGATGCATTTTTGGTCCGTGGACCTTCCTCAGGGTGTGTTCTGAAACACTGGCGAATAGGTTATATATTCCATTCAGAGAGAGAAGGGTGATTTTCCGCTGTTGCTTCAGAATGAACTTATCTTGTAGCACTGTCACGACTAATCCCCACTGAAAGGATCGTAGCGCCTTAACCTGGATGCAGTGCTTTTCCTTCCCGAAAGCTGGCTTGCTCGATGTAGTATCTCGTGTCTGTGTCTTTTTAGTGGCTAATCTAATCTTGTTGTGAATATGTAAATGCAGTTGTCCAGGGCATACTTGTCCCAGTGAAGAGGAAGTAAAAAGAGTATATGGAAAGAGTGAGAATCATTACTGTAATGCTCATACTCGTCCCAGTGAAGAGGAAGTAACAAGAGTCAATGAAAAGAGTCAGAATCATTACTGGAATGCTTATGCTCGGCCAAGTGAAGAGGATGTAACAAGTGTAGATGAAAAGAGTGAGAATCATTATTGGAACACTTATGTTCGTCCCAGCCAAGCAGAGACTTCTTTATGGGTGGGAAAACTGGGCATGCGTGCCCCAGGCCTACCTGCCTGTGGAGGATGGGTGGGCACCTTCGTCCCAACCTGGTGAGGAAATGAGGGGGAACGAAGCTCATGTGGGAGGGGGAACTGGCTAGGTCACTAATGTAGAAAATATGATTCCTAAATAATAAAAAAATACTTTTTCTTTTTCATAAGCAAAGGAGTTTGCTTATGAAAAAAGAAAAACAAATATGTGTTATTTCATGTGCTGGGCTGCCTGGGTGGGCCTGGAAAGAAGACTATCTGCGGCAGCAGGCACATAAATAAATAAAGCATTGACAAAGCCAATAGTTTGGGCTTTTGTGTAGGCATGGGATAGGCATTTGCAAGCCACTCTGTCTCATTACAAGTATGGTGGTATTTCGGCGGTAGGTAAATCAACCAAAATACCACTGAATGGATCTACCATTACCACTGCTTGGTCCCGTAGAATAACTGCCGGATTACAAGCGGTGGTAAACAGTGTAAGTCCCCATTTATTGGAGTCCATAGAACTCCATGGGGATGTTGGTGGAATTACCACCAGCGGTAATTCCGAAGATTCTTTTGGTGGTAAGGTGGAAAATAATCCACCTCTCCACCAAGTTGTAGTACAGGAGTGCAGTAATGCAGCAGCAATGCAGCTGTAATAGACTTACTGCTGCATTACAACAGTTCTTCCCCACACCGCCATACTTGTAATGAGGCCCAACTGTCTTAATAGCAGCACTTGACCATAAGATGGTAATAACTGGATATTTAGTACCTGAGGATATATCAATGCCTGGCAAATGGAAAATACCTATACCCATAACTGTTGGCTTTGACAGTGCTTGTTTTTAACAGGTCTTCAGTGCAAGAAACATATTTGAGGAGCTACAGATTGCTTATAAAGCAAGTGGTTTTAGGAAAACTTAGTTAAGACGTTTTAATTACAATAAAAGCTCATTTAAAGCCGCACTTAAGCCATTAACTGTCAAAGGCTGCTTAGAAATAACACAGGCATGCCATATGCAGCACAAAGTTTGTTTTCACTAAATGATCCTGCGGGCTGAAAGAGATCACAGGCGGATGAGTTATGGGTAAGGAGGAGCAGATAGTGGGTGGAGGTTCCCAGAGGGATTAGTATTGTTGGAGGCAGTAAGTGTGTGTGTAAAAAGCCAAACACCAGGAAACGTTGTGCCACTTTTCACATCCAATCTTCCTTCGAGCTGTATTCCAAGGTAATCATTTCTAATTAATGACAATAATAATACAAATAAATTATAAAAGCAAATGATATGGTTTTGTTTGTTAATACTGCCTAATGTGTCTCTCAGTACGTTTAACAACTTATTAAACTCACAAATATAAACAATAAAAACAATCACCTCTCTCTCCTCCTACTGGATTAGCATACTACAAACTATGATACCCAAAGAAACCCCAGTGACGTCCTGATTGCATGGGGTCAACCATTTGAACAAACAGTTCAAAAAGGTTTCATTCACATCCATTCAACATCAGAAATCAACCTCGAGACAATAATTAAAGGAAGTGATGTGGGTGCTGAGCCAATTCAAAACGAACATTGTGGTTTTCATACAGCATTTCCTCCCAACTGGAATGGGGAATGTATGCACTGTGTGTGGTGCCCATGAAACACCCACAGCAGCCTTGCAACATCTATGCAACTCCTATGTGTGCCACATTGCACCCTTGCAATGCCTGCAAAAGATGCCTCATATGAGAAATCCATAATTGTGGTGCTGTGTCATATATCCAGCCCAGACTGACCCTGATTGTCCTGAGCTCTCTATTATCTCATCTGAGTCCCAGGCTCCCACACGTGCACACCAAACTGTTTGTACTATACATTGGTGAACCCTTTGTCTACCGGTATTACCGGAGCCAAAAAACCACATCATTGGAAGACACACCCATCGCCAAGGATCCTGGATGACATTACAAATTACCAATATCCATACCCAGTCACCACTCGAGACAGACGACCAAACCCCTTCCACGGCATGCTGCCTTGTGACAATGACAGCCAACAACCCCGGCAACGATTAACCCTTGGCCTCCTGTACTCCTGGTTTAGCTGGAGCCATTGACTTACTAGGATGGGAGATGCCCCCTCCTCGACATCAATGAGGACCCAGACTTCCGTTGTAGTAGAGGGTATCCCCACAACAATAACTAGTTCGGCAGCACTCTCCAGAAAATGTAGCTCCCCCAATATCCGATTATTTTTTAAACACCCCTCTCAAATCGCATAGGTCCTTGCCTAGCAGTGGCCATTCCGCCTGAATTCCCTGACCAGAGCACTGAACTCCCATGTGTCAACACACACCTGGGAGCAAGGTGTCCAGCTGCACCCCTATCAACAACCTATGCCCAGGCAGGAAGTTGTGCTAGCATTACTCGCCAAATTATCAATATCCATACCAGACCCACACTGGCATGCTAGATGCACCTACGAAATGGACTAGCAAAGACAGTAGTGATACGTGTGTCCTTTGGTGTCATGAACCGTCGGTCACGCCCCTTCTGGACCTCCTGGTCCTTGATACATCGGGGCTTACACTCCGTGGTACTTCCAACATGGCCGTTAAGCACCAAACACTGCCTCCCAGCCTTTACGTCCGATGCAGCACGTCCTATAAAGACGCCACACCCCCGTGGCCCCGTGCGTATCAACGCTACTGATTGCTGTGGCTAGACGTGTGCTCCGTAGTTCGCCTTCGCGGAACTCTGTTGTTTCCTGGTTCCCGGACCCTCTGCTTTCTCCTACTATTCTCCTTCCTTCTTATCCTGCTTTCTTCCCGGACTCCGTGTACCCGCCTCAGAGTACATTTCTTCGTATCCTGGACTTCCTGGAAGTTTCCTATTGATCCCGGACATAGAAGCTGAATGAACACTGGAAGCCAAAGACGGCCGAGCAGGGTTGTACAAAACCCGAACCGTAAAGAAGAAAACTCCTCCCAAGGATTCCAGCAAGCGGCGAAAACAGATGAGAAAAGGGGAAACCTGTGGCAGATTGAGACGCCACCTAACTGAAGGCAATACAGACATGGATGCGGCCATTCAAGATCTTATGCGAGGCACGCAAGAACTAACGACCGAAGTACAAAACCTAAAGGCAGAAAATGCTGCATTAAAGCAATTAGTCTTATCCCGCGACTCCGCCACGAAGGAAAGTGTACTGTTGGGCGACATTGTAGACAAATATGATGGGTCTGCAAAAAACCTTTGTGGATTCCTTGATTCCTGTTTGGTCCACTTTACCTTTAAGCCTTATTATTTCTCTACCCCCAGGGCTAAGGTGGGCTTTATTATCTCGCACCTTTCCGGGAATGCATTAACCTGGGCCACACCTTTAGTTAATGCCGGAGATGCCCTCCTGGATGATTATGACGGGTTCATTCAAGCCCTTAAGACCATATTTGACCGCCCAGAACAGGTCTATACCGCTCAGGAGCGTCTACTCGATTTCCAACAGGGCTCCCAGGACATGCTCACATATGTAACACGATTTAAGCAATTGGCTAAAGAAGCGGATTGGTCCTCAGAAGCCTGCTTCAATCACTTTCGAAGAGGACTTAATGAAGACATCAAGGATGAACTAGCCAGAGTGGCTTGCCCAAGTTCATTCCAAGCCATTATCGATCTCGCTCTACAGATTGACTTCTGCATCCAGGAAAGGAAAGCAGAGAAAAAGAAGACCAAGTTACCCTTCCAGAAGAACCCCATAGAGACCTCCTCGAAGTCCGAGTGTGTTCCTGTCCCTAATAACGAACCTGAACCCATGCAACTAGGGGCCTTCCGTGGACCCATATCCCCCCAAGAAAGGATGCAAAGGATCTATACAGGCTTATGCATGTATTGCGCCTCGGACAAACATTTGCTGAGAGAGTGTCCTATAGCCCCTCCTCGGTGTTCGGGAAACGCCAGCTCCCGATCCTAGATGGAGCACAGTTTCGTGAGAGAGATGTTTGCTCCACTTCTATTCTATCCTTGATCTCTCCTGGACAAAACAATCTGGTAATTTTACAGGCCTTTCTATCGCCATCCAAGAAGGAATCCTACCCCATTCTGGCACTGGTGGACTGTGGAGCCATGGGAATATTCATAGATCAAGATTGGGTCTTTAAACACCATATCCATACTGATCCCAGACTATCATGCCGCCTGTAGAAGCAATTGATGGAAGACCCCTTTCTTCAGGACCCATACCCCTTCAAACCAAGGAAATTGAGCTCGCAATAAACCACCATCGAGAGAAGATAAAGTTTGACATCATTAAGTCTGCCCATTACCCAATGGTTTTGGGAATGCCCTGGCTACAAAGACACAACCTATACATCAATTGAGAAGCAGGATCCTTGTTCCTGGGTTCCGAACATTACATGTCTCATTGCTTACTCCTGGATCCCGCTCCGACACCATCGGAAGGAGTTTCAGCAGATCATCAAGGCCCGCTCACAGTCTCAAATATCATCCAGGTTCCTAAAACCTATCAGGAATACTCCGATGTGTTCTCTTCTTCTATTGTTCAAGCCTTACCTCCTCATAGACCAGAAGACTGTGCTATTGATCCCAAACCTTCAGCTGTGATTCCCTTTGGAAGGATGTTCATCTTATCCGAACCTGAGAAAAAGGCCCTCCATGAGTACCTAGATACTAACCTTGAAAATGGCACCATACGACCATCCAAATCTGCAGCCGGAGCCTCACTGTTTTTTGTTCCAAAAAAGGACACCAATGAGCTCAGGCCTTGTCTTGATTATCGAGGTTTAAATCAGTGCACCCTTAAGGATCGCTATCCATTGCTCTTGGTCTCAGATATCTTGGAAGCAGTAAGAGGAGCCGTAATCTTCACTAAGTTGGATCTCAGAGGTGCCTATCATCTTATCCGTATTAGAGAAGGAGATGAATGGAAGACAGCCATTAGAACACCTTTTGGTCATTTTGAGTACTTGGTCATGCCCTTCGGACTTGCAAATGCCCCAGCGGTCTTCCAACGCTTCATGGATCGGGTGTTTTCGGACATGCTATTCCTCTTCGTCATTGTGTATCTGGGCAAAATCTTGATATTCTCTAAGGACCATCTTAAGCATGAAGAACATGTTAAGGCAGTGTTATAACGGCTACGTGAACACAAGCTCCTAGCAAAACCCGAGAAGTGCCTTTTTCATGTCTCTACAGTTCACTATCTAGGATTTGTCCTTAGCCCAGACGGTATTGGAATGGATCAATCCAAGGTAAAGGCCATACTATCTTGGCCAATTCCGACCACTGTGAAATGATTCAATCCTTCCTGGGGTTAGCTAACTTCTATCGGAAATTCATACCTTCCTTTTCCGAGATAGTCCAACCGATCATAGCCTTGTTGAAAAAAGACGCTCCCTTTCGTTGGACAACAGCCCAAGAGGAGGCATTCCAACAGTTAAAAAGAGAGTTTACACAAGCTCCCATACTGGCTCAACCTGATATCAACCGATCCTTCCTAGTGGAGACAGACGCCTCTAACTACGCCATTGAAGCAGTTCTAAAACAGGAATTCGACGATAGCCTGGAACATCCTATTGCTTATCTTTCACAGACATTAACTCCCAGTGAAACCCATTACTCTGTTTTAGAAAAAGAACTGCTAGCCATCTGCCAAGGCTTCACAGAGTGGCGTAATTTACTTCTAGGAGCAAGATATCCTGTCCAGGTCCGCACGGACCATCAAAATATTCAAGTATTACATGCCCTGGAATGTAGGAATAGCCGACAAGCCTGTTGGGCTTTCTTCTTTGCCCAATACCAGTTCCAAATTCATCATGCCCCTGGAACACAGAATATAATTGCTGACGCCTTATCTCGACATCCCGACTACAAACCCCTGGAAGACCGGTCATTCCCTAAAATGTTCCCACACACGATATTCGTGGCTCAAGCAAACAGCCTCCTGGATGATGTTCAGCTACAAACACAGTCCTCTGAACTATGGAAAGAATTTTCAGGAAAGAACCGATGGAATCTCAGAACTAAGGATGGATATCTTTTCAAGGATAAGAGTTTAGTCATCCCTACACAGAAACTACAGCAAAGGATATTAAACCTCTGTCACAATACCCTTCACTCCGGACATCGTGGCATCACAAACACCCTCCATCTTCTACAAAGACAATTTTGGTGGCCGAGAATGAAAACTGACGTACGACTGTACATTCAAGCCTGTGCAGTCTGCAGTCAAAACAAACATGACAACAAGAGACCAGCGGGCCTCCTACTTCAGCCCACACTACCAACAAGGCCCTGGGAAATTATTGCTACAGACTTCATTGTGGAACTACCACCTTCCAGGGGGTACACAACTATAATGGTCACCATAGATTTATTCACTCATATGGCTCATTTTACACCATTACATAAACTACCTTCTTCCTCAGAGCTTGCTGGAATCTTTCTGGAACGCATATTTAGACTCCATGGACTCCCTTCCTAGATCATATCAGACAGAGGACCTCAATACATATCTCAATTTTGGAAACACCTTTGCCGAATACTGGGAATACAATGTGCCCTCTCTGCAGGGTATTATCTGCAGACTAATGGGGCTACCGAACGTGTGAATCAAACGCTGGAACAATATCTCTGTTGTTTCACTACCAAGGTCCAGGACGATTGGTCACTTCTAATACCTCTGGCTGAATTCTCCTATAATAATTCGGATCACTCGGCTCTCAAGACCAGCCCTTTTTTCTGCAGTCAAGGTTTTCACCCTTCAGTGCTACCTTCCGTCCTCCCACATCCTACACCTGTTCCTACAGTTGATTCCTGGATTGAAACATATAAGGTTGAAAGCAAGTAATGACATCATTGAGTTGAAACAACTTTATTGATTTGTTTCAAGCAGCTTAGTAAGAGACCCCCAACACAGGCAATCTCCAGAGTTCAACTGACAGTGGTTAAAGAACAACATTCTATAGCAATAACATTCCATAGCAGATGACATACAAGAACACTCCATAGCAGATGACATACAAGAATTCTAACATGGAATTGCTGGCCTCTGTGACACTAAAGAACTTATATACAACACATCTCCCTCCCCTTTAAAAAAAAAACTTCTTTATTATACATCAAAGAATGATTTAATATTTTCAGATGCCGCACATTGGAAATGCAAGATCTGTTATCTCGACACATTTGGAATTGAACACCTATCTTTTAACCTTTGCAACTCTGGATAAACTCCAGACTTGACCACCTTCCACGCATGCAGCATTTTTGTAGATTTGTGTCACCCTAACTGGTTCTGAATAGAGTGGCTCCCCCTTCTTGGAGACAACCGCGCTTCTTATACGCACCAAATCCCCAATCTCAACTGCAGTTTTCCTCTTTGGATATTTCTCATTAACTCTCTCCACCCACCTACTTTTGCGGGCATCCATCTTTTTCCTCACATCATCCACCACTGCATCCGTTTCTCTTGCCCTGCCCAACCATGCAGGTGCTACACAAGTATTAGCTTTCCGTCCTCTCATCAATTCAAAAGCACTGATTCCTATCTCTATTCGTGGAGCCATTCTTAACGCATACAATCGATCTCTCACAGCTACCTTTCTGTCAAGACCACTCACATTCGCTCCACGAATAGCTTCCATAATAGATCTGTTGACCCTCTCAACCATCCCATTCGCTTGAGGGTAGTATAAGGGTGTCTTTTTGTGTTTAACACCACATTTACCAAGATACTCTAAGAACATTTTCCCCACGAATTGTGGGCCATTATCAGTGAGGATGCTTCTAGGCAGACCCTCCCTTTCAAAAACATCTTCCAAGAATTCTATTATCCGTTGACAAGTAACTTCCCTCAAAATCCTAAACTCAGTCGATCTAGAAAAGATATCGACCAGTACGAGAATGAACCTTCCTTTACCCGCACCCATATCTAATGGACCCAAAACATCCATAGACAGGTCTTGCCACACACCCGCTGGGGTACTAGTTTTCCCCATTGGTTGGGATACAGCAAGGAGGTTTTCCCTGACTTGATACTGTCCGTGCAAGCACCCACAAGCTTTTCAATTTCATGATCCATCCCTGGCCACCAGTAGTCAATTTTAATAACTTCTTTTGTCTTACACACACCTATGTGACCTTGGTGTGCACGACTTATTAGTTTACTTCTCAAACATCCGGGAACAACCAATTTGTCCCAGCGGTATAACAACTCTCCTTTCACTGATAATTCATTCCTCACCTCCCACATTGACCTTTCTTCACTTGATAACAGTCTTTTCTCTGGCCATTCACTTTCTACAAAAGTCATAATCCGTCTCCACATCTCATTAGACTTTAAAGCCTGAATCCACTCTTGTTTCAGTATAACACCTTCTACAGTAGCAAACACCATATCATTTTCTCCACACACACTTCTGTCATTATCAGCCACATTATCCTCAAGCTTCACCCTTGAGGCATGATCAGCCTTAACATTTTCTTTACTTGCAACCACCTCAATTACAAATTTGTGACACTGTAGTCTAGTTACCCATCCAGCTACTCTCCTTGATACCTTGTCAAGACCCTTGTTTTCAAAAATTGATTTTAAAGGTCTATGATCGGTTCTTAAAACAAATTCCTGTCCCCAGACAAAATTCTTCATTTTTTCAATTCCCCAGTGGCATGCCAGAGCTTCTTTCTCCAGCACTGAGTAGTTTAACTCTGCTCCCCTCAACATGCGGGACGCATGCATCACCACCATCTCTTTCCCATTGATTGCTGTGGCTAGACGTGTGCTCCGTAGTTCGCCTTCGCGGAACTCTGTTGTTTCCTGGTTCCCGGACCCTCCGCTTTCTCCTACTATTCTCCTTCTTTCTTATCCTGCTTTCTTCCCGGACTCCGTGTACCCGCCTCCGAGTACACTTCTTCGTATCCTGGACTTCCTGGAAGTTTCCTATTGATCCCGGCCATAGAAGCTGAATGAACGCTGGAAGCCGAAGACGGCCGAGCGGGGTTGTACAAAACCCGAACCGTAAAGAAGAAAACTCCTCCCAAGGATTCCAGCAAGCAGCGAAAACAGGTGAGAAAAGGGGAAACCTGTGACATTTGGAGATTACCAGAACACAATTAATCACAGTGAAATTTTAAGGAATGAGAAAAGAGAACTAATTCATAATAGGGGTTAGGGAAATTCACCTAGGGGCCCCACCACAACTAACGGCAGTGCACCGCGAACGGCAGTGTTCCAATGAAGGAAGCAGCCCACGTGTTTCAACCTGAACTAACAAGCTCCTACCATTCCCTCATGGTAGAATTGGGTGATGACACAATGACTGCCCGTTTGAATGTTCGACATTTAATAATGAAGCGAGATTGGAAATGCATGGACTGGTCCCCTATGTGTATGCCCGAAAACTAGCAATCATACAACTGTGTCCTATCACGCAAGATGCTGCTGATAACAAAGAAGTGCGTTCGTGAGTTTGATAGGGTGCGCCTGCACAGCCCCGGACTACTCGAGTACACCCTGTGTGTCGCAGGCAGGCCCTGACTCGGGCAGGGTTTGCTCGTCCGAGACCATACGATTCTAAATTTGACTCATTTGTGAGCCTTTGAGTTAAAGCGCAAAACCCATTGCACCTAAAGAAAATGAAATAGTGCTACAGTGCACAATGACATTGAAATGTATCAGTAGGTGTACATTTAAGCAATATGACCCGAGCGGCGGGGGCATTAGTGACTCAGGTAATGCCCCCGCCGCTCGGGTCATATTGCTATTAGTACCCCGGCCCGCAATATCTGCGTGACTGGGGCACTAAAAGCATTTTAAAAGAAATTACCGGGACTGCGCATGCGCGAGCCGCGCATGAAGAGCTAACTGCATCGGCTCCCGGCGGCCGCGATAATATATCCTGTTAAACCACCGTAATTGTCGGATTATACCCAACCCCGGACAACGCAGAAGCAGCAGACCTACCCAGGCAGCGACTCCTGCAACCTGGAGCAGAATCGGACCTGGGACCACGAGTAACGTCCCGGAGTCCATCAGCGCGAGCCTTGCCGCCATTGCTGGGCGGACGTGAGCGGCTGCTCCGCCCCTCCCCCCTCGAGCGGCCGTGGCCTTGGGGCCCTGGGGAACGGGTGATCCTTGGACCGCAGCCGGCGATATCACGCCAATGGACCACTGCGGGGGAGACATCCTCTCCCTCCCCCCCAGCTGGAATTCAGAAAAGGCGGCCAGAAGCGGCCCCGAATCGCGGCATGACCGCGGCCGACATCCTGCGCCTGCAGCTACCGCGACCCAATCCCCTGGCGAGGGATGGCCAGACACCCGCAACACGGGGCACCCTTTCAGCGGAACGAGAACAGGCTCCCCCCCTCCCGATCAACGAGACTGCAACGCCTGGGGCCGGGACACAGCGGGGAAGGAGAGAAGGCTGGGGGCAGTGCGGCGCTGCTCCCCCACACCCCCCAACGACATCGCAAGGTATGTGCAGCCTCCCCCCGCCAACCCTGCAAACAAGTGGACAGTGTCCCGCGCTGGGGGGGTGGTGCACCCCTCCTGCTTTCCCCTGCAACGTAGCAGATCTGCCCGCGGAGGAGCTGGTCCACGAGCGCTGAGCGCGCTCCCCATCCCCTGGGGAAGAACACCTGCCTACGCTGCCGGCTACACGAACCGGGACGAGGCATGGAGCTGGAACCCCTCCGCCCTCCACTCCCCATCAGCGAGACTGCAGCACCCGGGCTTGAGCTGCGGTGTGGACACAGGCAACACGGCGCAGCGCTCCCCCAACAGCAACAACAAGGTACGGGCAACCACTCCCCCCCAATCTGGCGAATTGCGGAACGGCGAACCGCACGAAGGAGGCGGCATACCCCTCGATAACTACAGTATTGAGCGGCGGGGACTGAAGGCGCTCTCCCCCTCCCACCTCTAAAAGCACCCGGTGCTGGTGTCAACGCCTGCAGCCTCACCCCCACACTGCAAAATTGCTCCAAGGCCTAGAGGACTGGCCATCTTTGGGGCACGATTGTTGGGGGAGCGAAGGCCCTTGATGCAGGGCTCATAGCCCCACAGGCATAAACCACTGGACATACACCCCACAAAGGGGGAATAACTCCTGGTGGGATCACGCACTGAGATACCCCCCAAACTCTACTGGGCCGTCCCAGATCAGGGGTCCTGGGTTCCATTACCGCTGGGAGATTGTGCCGCTACCCTACAATCAACGGCCCACGACAATCCCTGAGGGGCATCCACACATTCCACCCGGGCCTAAATCCTCACGCAAATTACTGACTCTGCCATGGGCAAGGACAAGGCCAAGCGGCAGACCCTGCAGAGTAAAATGGACCTTTACACAGAGGAGGCCCCCTCTCGCCAGGTGACACAAAACTTGGCGGAAGCAGGCAACAGGGATGAAACTCAGGACCCCCAACTCTCCTTGAATGACTTAATGAAGGCATTTGGGGACTCAAGAACATCGCTGGAACTCAAAATAGGCAGAGTTTCCACGGAAGTATCTCTCCTACGCCAAGATCTCTGCAACCTACCGTCCAGGGTCGGAGAAGCGGAACAAAGGGTGTCGGATACAGAAGATAACGTCCGCCAGTTGGAACAACAACTTGCCATGATTGCCCAAAAAGTCAACCAACTTGAATACCGAGCCGAAGACAGTGAGGGCAGGGCACGTCGCAATAACCTCAGGATTCTTGGGATCCCGGAGAAAGAGGAAGGCCCCAGTGTCGAACTTTTCCTAGAAGACTGGCTGACTCACATTTTCGCTCCCAAGAAACTGTCGAAATTCTTCTCTATTGAAAGAGCACATAGGGGACCCACAGGGCGACCTGCCCCAGGCGCCCCGCCCACAACGGTAACTGCACGCCTCCTCAACTATCGGGACCGAGACACTATCCTGCAGATTGCACGGGCCTCCGGTCCAATCACATACAATGGCTACAAAGTGGGGTTTTACCCGGACTACACCAAAGAGGTCCAAAAGGCACGCCAGTCGTTCGACTCTGTCAAGAAGAAATTTCACTCCTTGTCAATCAAGTTCGCTCTCTTCTTCCCGGTGATGCTCAAGGTCCATCACGAGGGCACGACCCACCTATTTCACAACCCCAAAGAAGCATGGGATTGGCTGGAAACACAGATCCTCAACAGACCGTCCGCTCGCAAATTCGGGCCCTGGCATAGCCCGCCATCCCTCACTCAGATAGACCCGGAAACCGAATCGCCGCAGCGTCCCACCAAAAACACCACAGGGAACGGATGAGGTCTGGCCATCACAGAACTGAACTTGCCACGGGATACCACGGAAATTACACTATTGCGACCGCCGACGTCTAGGCACCGCAGTCTCAAGCGCAGTCCGGGTGACCCCACAGAAGTTACCACCCTAGTTCGGGTCATCCCGAGGAAGTTTAAGTTCACCAAGTTATAAGTTTAATGTTTGGGTGACAGGTGCTCCCAGTTGGGGGGGAAGTACAGGGTGGGGAGAGTTTTGGGAACCCAAGGAAACGGAATCACGAGACAAGAAGGCCGGAAGCCGACGAATGCAGGCAAGGTAAACAAACACTGTCTTTGACCTGGACCGTGGTCGCAATTGTCTGCCAGTCATCATAACTTCAATGCAAGGCAACCCCTGGATGTCTCCCCTGAGAGGAAACCGACATATGCCCCTGGAAAATGCGCAACTGCCACTATTCCTTCCAGACGCCCCAACAAGTGGACTCACGCAGATAGGATGAACTCCAACAAGGTAACCATACTGTCCTGGAACGTCAACGGCCTCGACTCCAGCATAAAGCGGAGACTGGTGCTCCAGTACCTAAACCGACACTCACCGGGCATTGCCCTCTTAAATGAAACACACTTGATAGGCACAAACACCAACTTTTTCAAAAGATCCAACTACTCACATACTTACCATGCCGGATTTACGAAAGGTGCTAGGGGCACGATGATACTCGTTCACAAGCGTGTTCCTCTCCAAGTTAGGAAGATCAGGACAGACCGCCGGGGCAGCTATGTACTGTTGCTGGCCGACATCTGGGGCGAGAAATGGGGCCTGGCAGCAATCTGTGCCCCCCCTCCCACGCTGACGAAAGAACTAGTTTCCAAACTACAGAGCCTGCTCCTGGAAGAAGAGGCTGATATGTGGGTGATTGGGGGGGACTTTAATGAAGTTATGGACATCGCAGTTGATAGAACCCATAGGAGATCCGGAACAGGCCCCACCTCCACACCGCTCGCCGCGTTCACCGAGGCGACTGATGGACACATTGCGCTCACTTCATAGTGACGAGGCAAGTTTTTCCTTTTATTCGGGTGTCCACAAATCGTTCTCCAGGATTGATTATGCCTTCATCCCCCGCAACATAACCCACAGGCTTCTCTACGCTGAATTCCTCGCGAGAGGAATTTCGGACCACTCTCCGCTCCTTCTAACCGTTAAAAACTCCTCCCACCGGCCGGATCGTAATTGGCACCTAAACGCATACCATCAGTGTCTCCCTGAAATTTCTGCGGATCTGGAAAAGAAGACAACGGAATATTTCGAACTCAACGAGGGCTCCGTGGACTGCCCGATCTCGATCTGGGAGGCGTACAAGACGGTTCTCCGGGGGGAGGCTATCTCTGTGGTTTCCGCCTACCAACAACGTCAAGTCCAGAAGGTCAGAGAAGCAGAAGCACGCGTCTTGGAGTGTGAACGACAAATCCTAATACACAGCACCCAAGAAGCAAAGGAGGCGATGCTCACCGCGCAAGACGCCCTTAGTAACTTATCTCTAGATAATGCGCGAACTGCTAACCAATTAGTCCGGAGCCAAATATATGAACGGGGCGACAAAGCTAACAAGACTCTGGCCAGGTTGGAGAGACGCGAACAAAGCAGGGGACACGTAAGGGCCATCAGATCTCCGGATGGAACACTGTTGACAGAAGACTCTGACATTGTCGAGGCATTCGCTGCCTGCTACCAAAATCTCTATACCCCACCCACCGGGAACCCGCCAGTTGAACCCTCACGTTACCTCGATAGAATCGAGATCCCGATACTCCCACAGCACCAATCAGATCTCCTGAATGCTGACATCACCGACACCGAGGTGCAAGAGGCGCTGGCACAGCTCCAACCCGGGAAAACTCCGGGCCCCAACGGATTTGCGACAGAGACATGGAAATGCCTCGGTGGCATGCTCCCTACCCACATGCATCGCATGTTCCTACGCAGCAGAGAACTAGGAGCACTCCCCCCAGACCTTAGGAAGGCATGCATAGTAGTCATACACAAGCCTGGGAACACCCGGAGGAATGCGCCTCCTATCGTCCTATATCCCTGATCAATGGCGAAGCGAAGGTCCTCGCCAGAACACTCGCTAACAGACTACTGCAGGTGATTGAGACCCTCGTCCACCCAGACCAATGTGGTTTCATGCCCAATAAATTAACTCGAATGAACCTACGCAGAGTCCAATTGGCGCTGTCCAGGGCAAAGGAAATACCAGCTCCACTTGCCCTCCTGGCGGTGGACTTCGAAAAGGCGTTTGACTCTCTGGGGTGGGATGCCCTGTGGGAGATCATGGCTAGGATGAACCTGGGGCAGACATTTATATCATGGGTAAAACTCCTATACGCATCCCCGGAGGCCACGGTGAGGGTGAACGGCAGGTCCTCCAAATAATTTCCCTTGGTTCGGGGCACGAGACAGGGATGCCCACTATCCCCACTCCTCTTCCTGCTGGCCATCGAACCGCTAGCGATTGAGCTTAGAGCTAACACCAACTGGACCGGTTTCTTTGGCCGGGAGGGGGAGAAGACCGCCTTTCGCTGTATGCGGATGACCTGCTCATATACCTCAGTAACCTGAGCATCTCGTGCCCGGCTGTCTCCCTCATTCTCAGGGAATATCAGTACTTTGCGGGCCTAAACGTTAACAATGCCAAAACCATCTTCTTCCCGATTCAGGGTGGCGAATCTGCGATCCCGGAGACCTGCCCATACCATGTCTCTATCAGGGAATTTAGATACCTCGGTATACGGCTTGACCCGACGCTCGATGGGTTCCTCCGACTTAACCTATAACAAGTAATTGAGCGGTTTGACAGAGACACCCCCCATTGGCAATCACTTCCCCTATCGTTAATGGGCCGAGCCGCGCTATTCAAAATGATGACCCTCCCCAGACTGTTGTATGTCCTCCAGAATGCCCCATTCCCCATCCCCCGTGAAACCTTCGCATTTATTGAGAAGAACCTGCGCATGCTGCTATGGTGGGGGAAACAATCCAGGATCGCCCTTGACCCGCTCCAGAGATCAGTATGGGAGGGAGGCATCGGTTTACCCTGCATACGCACCTATTACCTGGCCACACAGATAGGAGTAGTGAATGACTGGATGCACGCAGACCCCACACTACCACACACCCGTATTGAACTGGAGACCATGGCCACCGTAACACTGCTGCAAATCCTCTACGCCACCCACGATCAACTCCCGGCGCTGCCCAAAATGACCCACCACATCCGTCGCGCCTGGCGGGACGCACACAAACTAATTGGCTGGAAAGGACCGCCAACACTGATACAACACATATGGCACAATGCGCTCCTTCCGCAAATAGTGAAAATGGGCTCATTTGGTCACTGGCAAGCAAAAAGAATACACACACCAGCACATGTGATACAAGGGGGTCGCCTCCTGGGTTTCGAGACTATGCGAGAACAATTCGACCTGGCACCCATGGACCGGTTTCGGCATGCACAACTGACCCACGTCATCCGCACCCAATTCCCTGACATGACGATCATACCCCCCGCTCTCCCATTGAGACCAATATTCTCCCGCAACACATCTCTTCTAAGGTCACCTCCACTCTCTATCAGGCCCTTAACTCGTTCGGGGCTGCACAGCTCGACGGGCTCAAGGCAAAGTGGGAAAGAGATGTAGGTCCCCTGGAACCTGAAGACTGGGTGGAAGCATTAATGTGCCCCAGAGAAATTGGTATAGAATCCAAGCTTAGACTAATACAGTTGAGGATCCTCCATCGCTCATACCACTCACGCGCCGTAATGGCCAGATGGGGTGGAATAGAAGACGGGACATGCGTTTGATACAAAAATGTACCCACCACCTTCTATCATATGATATGGGACTGTCGGGTGGTACAGGCCTTCTGGGGAGACTGTGTTAACACAATCTCAGCCGCTCTGGCGACACCAATCCCTAGGGATCCCAAGATGGTACTCTTAGGCATTGGAGGTGAAGTAGACCTGTCTAAATATGGGAAAATGTTTCTGGCAATTGCGTTGGGAGCAGGCAAAAGACTTATTGCAGCCAATTGGGGATCTGCCGATCCACTGAGCCTGAACCGTTGGAGTAACGAGTTGGACATGTGCGCAGCCTCAGAGCGCCGGATCTATAATGCACGGGGCTGCCCCCGTAAATTTGAAAAAGTATGGGGTAAATGGTTGGATGCTCCCTGAGACCTGCGGGTGAGGGTACACCAGTAGCACTGCTAGTCTTGATTGCCTGCCTTGTCCTATTGATGTCTTACGGTCCTCGACCTCGTGGGCCCATGCTAGCTGTTATTATTGCCATATTGCCTTCATCCTATGTATGCCGATGATTCATGTCTCATTCATGTTCGTTTCTTTATGTTGTGTTGTTCAAACTCAATAAACAGAGTTATAAAAAATAAAAATTACCAAGAAAATGGCCGCCGGGAAAGGGAAAACGGAGTCCGTTTTCCCTTTCCATGGTGGCCATCGGGAGCGGATGTGCTGTTCCCAGCACGTTTCTCCCGAAAAAGGACCAAAAAGAAGGTAAGTGGGGTTGGGAGGGCAGTCGGGGGACGAGGAAGAAAAAAAGTTACAGCAAAAAAAAAACATACCTGCATCCCCGGCGAGGGACGATGGAAGTCACCAGCCGTATGGAGGCGTGGAGCGGGGATGGCCCAGCTCTGAGTCTCCACACGGCTGGAGGCTGCCATCGTCCCCCACCGGGAAGCAGGAGCAAGAAGGTAAGTGGGGGTGGGGGGAGGAGGGAGGAAAGGGAATTTTAAAAAAAGCCTTACACCGAGTCCCCGGCAGGGGGTGAAGGAAGCCTCTCAGCCGTGGGGAGGCTCGGAGCGGGGATGGCCCCGCTGTCAGCCTCCTCATTGGCTGAGGGGTTGCCACACCCCTGCCGAGGACAAGGCGGCTGGAATCCCGGCCGAGAATCGAAGGATTCGCGGCCGGGTAATGACCCGGCGAGAGCCAATCAGAATGCGTGTTGCATTCTGCTTGACTCTCGCCGGGTACTAATTTAGAATATTCCACCCGGTGTCCCTGCAACAAGCTACAGAAAATCCCTTCAGGAATTTTTCTAAACTATATTGAAAGCAATATTCCAAATGCAGCGACACCAGTCGTCAGAGACTAGCAGTTGAGGTCACCCTGGTGTGTACAATCAGCTTGGACTGTGCTGGCTTTCACAAAGCAGAACTCCTGAATAGACCCTGGATTAACGTATAGGAGAAATTAATTAGCCGCCTACCCTTACTTCCAAACCCCTATCTGGGATGGCGATTAGGAACATGGCAGTCCGCGAAGGTTCTCTTCTGAAGAAAATGTCTACGTGCGGAGAGGGAGACAAAACACCTGTTTTATTAATCTGTTTTGTTTTTTAGGGCTGGTCGCTGCCTGCAAGTGGCTTTGCTGCACTATTTTGTTTTAAAGCTGCGATATTATGGCTGGATCGAGCACTCACCTCTGCAGTGGGCCCACGGGCGCTTCACACATGCGAATGCCAGCAGGGCCAAAGCAGGGCCAAACAAGCCCTTCATTATTGCAAGTTCGTAACATGGAATTGGGTAATAAAAATTCTTGAATGTTGTTTCATTAGACCAATCTGCAGCTTTTAAAATATCTTCTAGACGTGCTCCTGCCAAAAAGGCAGATGACGCTATAGCACCTCGAGTGGAATGTGCATAATCTTTCGCCTCCGAGTCTTTAATAGAATCATGACTTTCTGTAACGAATGTATGGAAAATCTGTATCATACGCTGCACCAGCCTCCATGTTATAGGCACAAGCCCTGTGGCTGAGAACCCCAACACGATGTTCAGCTGGTAACTCTAGGGTGGGATGTGAGGTTGCAGGCACGATAGGAGGTGCCGTGCAAGGACCATGAGCACCCACTTGCAAGTCTGTTAGGACAAGGACATGGGGCCGTAAAGCGGCGACATCCCGCCGGTGACACCATGACCCTGTGGACTTAAAGGGGGCCTTAGTACAGTGAGTACCTGGCCTACATCGCACTTGATGGGAGGAAAGCAATGCTCCCATTTGCTGTCCTCCAACGCCTTGGAGGGCCTTCAAAATGGGGCACAATGTTAAAAGGAGACGGAAAAGCATCACGCCTTGACTTTACATCTCCATCTGCTTGATCGCCTGAGAGTGTCAGGGAATGTTTCTGAAAAGGCAAAATAAATGGTTTGGATCATTCTTTGATAATAGATATCAGCAGGCAAAATTTGGGGACTACATTTTGGACCCCATTGCAATGAGATGTGGCGTCCCGCTAGGATTCTCACTCCCACCCATGCTGCTTAATCTATATATGTGACCTTTGTTGAATATTGTGAAGAGTCATCATTCTTACGCCGATTATACACGTTTTGTGTTCCATCTGCGCCTTTACACGGTTAAGTTTGTCTTGAGCGCTTTATAAATATTCAAAATCAAACTTAAAGCCGGAAATGTCCCCACAAGTGATATTTGCAGGCAGCGTTTAATTTTCACAAAGAGGTGAGTAAAAATTAGGAGTACGGGCGATTACACCTTGATTTACTCTTCACGATTACACTCCGCTTTGTAAGTGAGGAAAATTGCATGCAGAGGACCCAACAGCACCAAACTGCAAACGTTAACGGTCCCTTCGTGCACTTTGGAATTTTTACAAAATGACCCCTTAGTTAAACCGAAATGGAAAACATCCATTATAAGGACAATTCATGGTGAAGCAGGGTAGGGGTAACTCGCATTGACATGTAGCATTTTGCCCCATGTGCAATATTCGTGTAACAGCCAATTACAGGCATCTAGGTATCTAGCCAAATTCCCATATGACTTTGCAGAAGCACGGTTCTAATTATTTTTTAATCAAAAAGTTCTCTCCTGGCTGACCTTTGCCCTTTCGGTGTTGGAGCCACGTGCATCAACATATCAAGTCTCAGAGACAGGTGGGAGTCAGACTTTTTCCCTGCCCATAACTCGAAGGCACTGGGATGATGGATTGTCCTCTCCCCCCTCCTGAGCCCACCTGGTCCTCCACCTCGCCCAGCAGCAGGTCTAATTCTGCCTGTGGCCGGCTGGCCACTGCAACCGCTGCCTGCTGTAATTCCCCTTGACATGGCTGCCTTTACCGAATGTTTGGATTGCACTTTAAATGCGTCTCATATCATTTGAATGTTCGCGAGGCTGGATCAGTTTGCAGAACCAATAAGGTATTTTCTTTCAGGTTTTCTTTTTTTGTGACTAGAAATAGTTTTCATATTTTTGCCTGGCCACTGCGTTCTCTTAATAATTCACCGGGTGCTGAGAAGCAGAGCACCTCCGGCGCTGTCAAGTTCTGTCTTCTCCCATTAGTAAGACTGGACGCTAAGG
This sequence comes from Ambystoma mexicanum, assembly GCF_040938575.1. Classification (NCBI taxonomy): domain Eukaryota; kingdom Metazoa; phylum Chordata; class Amphibia; order Caudata; family Ambystomatidae; genus Ambystoma; species Ambystoma mexicanum. The sequence continues at coordinate 1,017,228,362 of NC_090930.1, read as the reverse complement.
GTTAAGTGCCAGCTCAGGAAATGTCCTGCTGAAATGCCTCATAAAGGAACAGGCTTCAGTTCAGGTGTGACACTCATATTCACTTACCCTTTACACAATGCACGCTTAATCCAGAAAACACAGCAGTGTTCACAGCAAAGGGCATTCATAAAAATACACACGTGTTTCCCCACTCAGCTGCAATTGCTGACTACGCAGAAATGCACAGATGGTTGTATACATGTAGATTGCGACATTGAGGTAATGATGCTGTACCTAAGACTACGGGTGTGGCATATCCGAGAACCTATGAACTCATCCATGACAGTTCACCAAATTTGGAAAAATATGTATGTCGTCATCAGAACACAAATAACAAATAACACTGCTTTCTGGACAAATATCTCGTAATTGTTTGTTTCTAGTTTAGATATTGTTGGCATGCACCTAGCCCTTGTGGAGAGCTGTTATGCACAGCAACATTTCTGGATATCGGTTCAGCGAGTGTTGGGTTATTTTTCAATTAGCAAAAATTAAAAAGGTATCTACTTTTTGGGCGTGCGCAGAAAATATGGAAAACACACTGGGCCCGATTCATGTAATTTTTTGCACGGTTCAAAGTGAGTTTGCACTGCTGAAAAGTGACTTTGCACTTCTGACACAAACCCTGATTCATGGAACTGTGCAAACAGGGTCGGATTGGGACAAGAAATGGGCCCGGACACCTCAAAAAAAGCCCTCACCTAAACTGGTGGTCCTCAAACCCTCATCCGTGAATCATGTCAATTCACAACTTTACAGAAAAAATGCTGCTTATGGAAGGTTAATGGTGTTTGCTGCATGTAATGTTTTGTGTAAACACTTGAGCAATCAAGTGATAACATTCCTTTTCCATTGCCTGGCATTTGATAATGATTTGTTATTTAAATAGCACATTTGCCAAAGCACTGTACATAGCACATATGTACATACAATCATTCCCAACTGAAGTAGTTGGTACTCAGTTATCAACCTCTGATTAATGAAAGGCTGAGTTGGCCTTGCCCGGATTTGAACCTGCTACCTGCAGATGATGAATAGATCACAGCAGCGCCAGCAAACGTTCAACCTGCTGGTCTATTTTACTTGAGTAAGCTAGGAGGAACAAGCAGTTCCATCCCCCTTCCCTCCCATCATCCATCACTCCATTATCCCTCCCTCCCTTCTTTCCTATTGATTACCTCTTTCTTTTTTCTTTTGTTCCTTCGTTTTTTCTTGCTTCCCCTTCCATTCTCTCCCCTTTCTTTCATGGGCATCTTTCCTCTCCTCCTTTCATTCCTCTCTTACATTGTTTCCTTCCTGTCACCCCACCACTTTTCCTCTTAACTTCCCGCCATCCTTCTACCCTGCTTGTTTTTGTCTCTTCTACCATTCCTTCTTATTTCTTCCCATCCTCACTCTCGGTAATTACTACCCCATTGTTATATTGGAAAATAGCAGTTAAAGATAAATGATTGTGCATGGGTCAACAGGCAGGGTGCACTTGAGTCGAGTGCAATGATGGGCTCTGCAGCACTGGCAGCCCCACGACTCATGCTATTGGTGCATCATCAAAGCAAAGTTAACACTTGCTAAGTGTTACCTTTTCTTTGATGAGGTTCTCCGACTAACACTGTGTGCATTCTAATCATAAAAACATATGTTTGCCGCCGTGCGGCAAGCTGGCAGCAGGCGTTGTGAGGCAACGTAACAAGTACAACTTCAGTTACAAAAATCCAGCCCAGCCACATGTATATTAATGTGGCTCATAAAACCGGCCCAAGAGTGGTTTACGAAATCGGGCCCAAGGGCCATCCAAAGTCCATTTTGATTCGGCCGGTGGCAGAATGGCAGATAGGCCAGTCCACCCCTGTGTGCAAAGTGTATTTTTGAAGGGCAAAGTCAGTGGCAAGTTCATTCTGTACTGCAACAATGACTTTGCCCGGATTTTGCAATGCAAAAATACACTTTGCACAGTGCCATGAATCAGGGATTTTGGTGGCACTGCAAAACCACTTTTCAGCAGTGCAAAGTCACTTTAAACCGGGCAAAAAATTCCACGAATCAGGCCCCTCGACACAAGTGGCAATGGTAAACGCAGACACAAGCTCATAAACGCAAGTAGCCAGCGACTGGTTTTATTTGGCATTCTCACAACACAGAAAACACACACACAATGCATGAAATGGAAGCAGAAAACACAAGCACCATGCTATTCTGCACATTTCACAATTAGGGCATGCACACCACAATTGGAAAAGACACACACATGAAAATAGAAGTAGAGAATACACAACGAAAAGGACACAGAGCAGAACATTCCCATCATGCCATTGCGGACCTCTCATAATGTCAGCTTGTGCAGCATGTAGAAAAAAACACACGCAGAAAATGTGAAAACTAAAGAGAAATGGAAAAAACACACACTGTGCATTATGCATATCTAACAGTTTGGGTATGGCCCCAACACAAGGAAAACACACTAACATATGGGAACAGACGCAGAAAATATGGAAATAGAACAATGACCTGACGCATGAGCACCGTTCACACATCAGGCATGCTTAAAACACATGAAAACACTCACTTGTGAGGAAACGTATGGCAATGAAACACATTTACACATCCCCCCACCACCCTCGCCAGACAGATTAACACACACCATTTTGCCATTCTCACATAACACTATTCCTGTTCACATGGACTATTTCACTAATATGAGTAAAGCCCATCTGGCTTCAAATCAAATAAGGGATGAATGGAAAAAATATTTTTTTAAAAGAGTTAAGGTTATTACTGTACTTTAGAGAGACATTTGGAAATGTTGCTGCTCTTGGTCGCCGGACACATTCATTTCATCAAGACATTTCACCACTGTTTTGGCACAAACATATTCCCGATACACCTTTTATTCAGTAGTGAAAGACATTGGGGCTCATTACATGTCTGCCGGTATGGCTGTGTTAGGCTCCATTTATGGGGTTCACAAGACTCCATGGGCATTTCGGCGGTATTACTGCCGAAATGGCTGCATTATGGCCGCGAGGCGGCGGAATTACCTCCAGCATTTTGCTGGAGGTTTTTCCTCCACCTTACCGGCATACTTGTAGTTGGGCACTGCAGTAATGCAGCGGTAAAGGTAGTACCGTCACATTTTAGCCGTACCGGCAAACTTGTAATCAGTCTAATTTATGCTCATTGCGAGGCCTGCAAACACGGAGTGAGCCGGTCCAGAAAAGGTGCTGGTAGCAACGTTACCGGTTCATTAATTCCGAACTGGCTCACTTGTAATGAAGCTGATTGTCTATTGTTTTGCCAGTAAGTGCCCATTCGTCACTCGATGTGGTTGAAATTCCGGCCCATGCATACCCATGCCACAACAAACATGGCTACACTGTTCTCAATTACAGAAGCATACTGGTGTGCCTCACAGCAAGAGCATTGGTGCTTTAAATGTTAGAACACTTGTTTGGGGGGAAAACCAACTAAGAGTGCGTCATCACCAATGCTCTCCTTCTAAGATAGGTAAGGTGTATATAGTTTTCAAATTTTTGTTTGCACTGACTTATTTTATGATTCCCTCAAGTCCTGCAACTTTCTCAAATATAAACATCTCCTATATGTATGGCTATCCACCGCAAAAAAAACAATATACACTGCATGATCAAAGTTTGTCTTTTACTTCAGGGATTTTAAGAGATATAAAATAAGGGCTCCATTTCAGTGAAGCCGTGTACAGTCCTGTACAAGAACAAGAACAACGACAGGGGGAAGAGTGAGTGCCCAGAACAAACAAGAGAGAAAGATGTATGGATAGAGGGCCAAAGTATTGGATCCATCAGAAGCAATCCAAAGGCACTCTGTGTTTGACAAGTGTGAAGGCATCATGAAGCAAGACACCAACAACATTCTAAATAAAATACTTGTATTTACTTAAATGTCAGAATGGAGTAAGGCCTAACTTGCCCTATGCTAAGATGGGATTTCCCTACCTAAAGAAACCAAGTATAGTCTGTGTCAGTAGGTTCAACTTAAAAGTCTGTCTGTATCCAAAACCTATACTTGCCCTCACATCTAAAGCTAAACAATTTGTAAGTATATCAGAAACAAAATAAATAGTGTTCAAAATAAAATTCTGAGCTTCTTCCAGCTCTTGACGTACTTTACAGCTTCCCTTCCCTAAGTTCAAAACAGTTCAAAAAGGTCTCAGGGTTCTCTTCCACAAGAAAACAACACAGTTCCAAAAAAGGCCCCAGAATTCCCTTCCCCAAGATGACAACACAGTTTACCAAGTCTCAGGTTTCCCCTCTCCAAGACGTCAACCTTTCCAGCTTGTAAACTTACAATCAGTTCAGGTCTGTTTGTTCTCAAGACCAGTTCCAGGTCAAATTTATAAACCTTCAGGCTTTTCAATAGTTCATACAGATTGCTCTCTTTCTCATTCACTCTAGCAATCCTATTCAAAAGTTTCGAAAGGCTTTGTGGTTCCACTCCTCAAGGATTCAACATCTACAATTAGTTTGAGTCTCTTGGTTTTCAAAACAGTTCCACTTCAACTTTGTTATCCTTCGGACTTGTCAATAGTTCTTACAGATTTCTCTTCTTTTCACTCTAGCAACCCTTTTATGAGAAGTGATTCTTCATCTGTACTTCCTGTGGCTGTTTCTAATTAGGGTTCACTGGGTAAAGGCGCAGTTGTCGGACCGCATCGTCCAACGATCACAAGTAACGCAACCGATAATCCTTCGGTCTAGGCGCAGTTTTCGGACCACACGGTTCACCCATCACAGGTCATGGACTGATAATCTTTTGCACTCTGTTATTCTTATGTAGCCTTTGGGTTTTATTGCTTGCCACTCTGTTAGCTTTCAGTATTCTTTAGGTTTTCGTACCAACACAGGTTTCTCTCTCACCCCACCTGTGTATTGGTTCAATTCACTTTGGACTCGCCTTGGCAGTCTCTTGGCTTTGATACAATGTATTCTTCCACACAAATCACTCTGTGGTGCTCAATCTCTTCCAACATCTTGTTTTTACAGTATTAAAAAGTGCTCATCACTTGCTTTTCACTTTATTCATAAAGATTCATATCAATTGCCTTTAAGTGTTCTTCACTTGCTTTTTCACATGGTTCAAACATTTAAAAAAATGATTACTACACAAAGGTTTATTGCTTGTGTTTCACTCTTGTTTTCACTTCATTTATAAGCTCTTCAGAACTTTCCTTTAATTCGGTATTCAATAAAACTTGCTTCACATTGAAGTTCATTTAATTTCAATTTGCAGCTTACTGGATATCTAAAACCCTTCCCTTTGGGTTCACCATTAATTGTTATACTTTTCAGTTAATTCAGCATATCCATATGCCCAGCTGTTGCCCCAGGAGTGCCCCAGTATGAGTGTTCCTTCTATTTCACTCACCGGTACTCAGCCGCTCGTCCAGGCGTTCCCTCTCTTCTTTCTTCTGGCATCCTTTAGCTCTGCGTACATGTCGCGGGAGCCCAGCGAGCAACGCTCGCCTACTTCGAACCTTGCTGCGTGTTGCTCGTAGCTTCGCTCTTAACTCACTGACACTCCTGGTGGCCTGCAGTGCTTGGGAGTCTTCCATGCCCCACAGTTCCGGCTGTAGGCACCAGGCAAAGGATACTCTGGTGATCTCAACCTTCTCACGGCCCGCTCGGCACCGGTGTCACAGTCACTTCCTCTTCAGTATCTGGCGTCCTGTCCTCCAGACAGGACCCTCCTCGGCAGCTCCCTCTTGGGCAGGAATATTCCCCTCTCAGGCCAATTTCCCTCAGGCTGGTCTCTCCCAGCCTGGTTTCTATCCTGCCGCTTCTCCTGCCGGTTCCCCCCTGCGAGCTGGCGGTTCCACCTTTCATGCACCTGTGACCTGTTAACAGGTTGCAGGTGCAAGACCTTGTTTTAATTGCCTGACCACAATTACATCTATTCTCTGGACATGCCTGACCCTCGTAATAGTCTTCAAGTCTCTTCCTCGGCTCAGTACCAGATTGGTTTAACTGAATGTTAGTGTGTAAAACTCCTAGTCACCTCTTCCTCGTCCCAGTACTAGAGTGGTGTGACTGAGTGGAAGTAGGCACAACTCCTGATGGCTTCTTCACTATTTTGGCATGATATCTCGCTGATATAATACTAGGGGTTTGATACGTGTTTACCCTTCCCGAACAAGGTAATGTTCTCCTCTTTAACCTCTTCCTAGTGCCAGTGCATTGATGGCATTTCCTGGGGTCATTTGGAAGGGAAGAAAAGAGGAAAGAATGACAATAACCTATAAAGGCTGCTGGGACTGAAAGTTCATCATTAAAAGGGAATGGAGGATACCATGTTTCACTCAAGGACATCCTCTCCTCACTCCTCAAATCTCCTCCACACAGGTGATCCTCCCTCGCATATCCACCCCCAGGTTCAAAAGCAATGGCCTTTCCCTGGCCACCTGAGATAAGGATGGCAGAGAAAAGAAATTGAGGACGCCCTAAGGTTCCTGACAGAAGGCATATAGATTTTTGGCAAATGTAGAGAGGGTCAGTCCAAGCCACTCTACGTTGACTTGCCCAAGAAGCAGGCAAAGGTGATTATGGTGGTGCGAGGGAAGGAAACTGCGACCCTGAACATAAAAGGCAGGGGAAGGAATAAATACCCTGATCTCAGAGGAAGGAAGAGAAAGAGAGAACAGAAGGAGAAAGACTTTCAAACAACTTATCCAGATGGTTGAGGAGATGGATCCTCTGTGCTTGTGGTTGGGGTGAAGGGAGCCCTAACTCAAACCCAATGGCAGGGGAAGGAGTGAGTACCCTGGCCTATGAGGAAGCCGATTTCTGAGAGGTCTAGAGGACAAAAAGGAATGTGGAGAGGCAAAGAAAAGTACTGTGGCGAGGCCTAGAGAAGAGAACTGAATGAAAACATTTCTGGAGAAGAAACTGGAACACTGCTGAGTGGCCAAGCAGCGGAGAGGTCATAACTGACAAAACTTCCTGTAAGCCATTGTTTTTGTTTATTTCTAGACTAGGGCTGGACAGTAATAGATCAGTCTTGGATTCTTGAGTTGGCCAGGATTTGGAACGTTTATTTTATACGCTTGGGTTAGCCATGTGGCTAAAGAACCTATTAAACTCCTGATTAGTCATAAATAAAGTTCGACATGCTCCCCCCATGATTGTTGTGCTACTTTGTTTGTTTTGTCATGTTCAAGTGCTCTGAGGCCTATGGGTGACATGGCGCTCTACAAAAATGAAATCAATCAATCAATAAAGGGCAGGCTGGACATTTCTGTTGGCCCTTGCCTTTGGAATTCGATTTATAGACTAGGGTGTCCCTTGAGGGTTAGGGATTTATTAAGATGAAGTTAAACATTGTTATGTTAACAGAAAGCATCAGCCCAGGGTGCTGAGCAACCCTGAAGATCCCTTAGGTTGTCCCATCCTTGATACTGTTTTCCAGATTAACTCCTTATTGGTTATACGTTATTCCCACAGCTCTTTTAGGCCTTTTTTTCAAACCCAAACCAGCTTTCCCTTATTCTAATTTCTCCACATCTTCACATTGTCTACAGTGGGTATTTGTACTCTTCTTAAAGCCCTGTTATTTTGGAGCAATGTACCAGTTCTTCCTAATTATGCATACAAACAGTTTTTAATTATGATCTGTTCATATATTTCAATCTAAATATTTTTTTTGTTGCTGAATTGTAAAATGTTAGACTCAACTGTTGTAAGATTTCCAGATATTTGCACTCTCTCTAATTCTGTGGCTAGCCACTGTTGTGGTGTGGCCCAGCAATGACACATATATGATGTTAATAGTTCTGGTACAAATGAAAACCTTTACTGATTAACTTTAAAAAAAAATAAAGGGTTGGCCCAAACGTCTATAGGATCTATGGGACAAACTGTAAAAGGCAAGTAAGTATATAAACTAAAAGTGGAACGCATTAACAGAGAAACACCTTTGACACCAAAAGTTAGTAATTAGAAAGAGGACAATAGGCCGAGAATGATCACAGCAGTTCTCAAGGTACAGTAAGCAAATACAAAAAATGTTCAAGAAACCTTGCCCGATCTGGCATTTGGATGATGACTTAAAACAATATATTGCAGACAAACCTGATTTTGTGTATACCCGGGCACCCACACTAAAAACCATTCTAAGTCCTAGTTTCATGAGTAATAAGATGGAGTCTGCACCAAGAGGTGCTGTAAGTGGGAAGCCTGTGAAGGGATTATTTAAGTGTATGAACTGCACACTGTGTAAACACGCTTTGACTAATGTAAAAAACTATGTTACAGGGGGTAACCAACGAGTGCAAATACATGACTTTATTAATTGTAGAATTAAAAATGTCATCTATATAGTAATTTGTGTATGTAGCAAACTATATGTGGGATCAACTATAAGAGAATGGAGATTTCGCGTCAGGGAACATTTCAATTTGGCCACTAATACTGAGGGAAGACTGCCAATACAAGAACATTGGGCTCTGGAACACCAGATGGACAACACAGATCAGATGAAATTCATCAGAGTCAAGCATATAGATCCTAATACAATACTGGGGGATCGCAAATTGATATTGAGACATGAAGAGGCAAAACTGATATGCAAATTAAAATGTACCATACTGGGACTAAACAGGGACACAGAAATACAAACCTTTATATGAAGTCAGATGGTTTGAAGACAACACTTGGTTGAATGTCTAACTCACTTCGTTTTTTGACCTGTATATGGGGTACTGTATGTTTTTGCAGTGTTATACTTTGATAGACACACTTGGCATAGATACTGCTTGTTATGTCTTGTGAGTCCGTTTTCACTGCTTTTGATTTACACCTTGAACTGGACACCAGTATCAGATTGTCACTAGAAGTTAGATGGTGATGTATTACAATACTTTATGCCTTTGAAGATATTAATTTATCAGAATCAACGCAAGAGATAGTCCATGCAAATTATTCTACAAATGTTTTGGCCCATGGTTAAGTGAAGGGGTATTCAAACCAATGCTTATTGGTCATATTTCTTAATTACACAGTTGGACTGTGCCAAGTCTGGCAGGATAGATACAACAGTGATGGTAACTTGGAGTTAGGAGAGTTTAATATAAAAGGAGCTTACCAATGCTCACAATTGGATACATGCATGCATTATTATTGAGTGAGGCAATTCTGTGATGTTATATAATAATTGGAACATTTATTACAATAGATGTCATATCACACCCTGAATGTTAACATATTATATTAACATTAACATAAGACATAAATCAAGTTTAAACAAAAATAATGATGTTTATGAACCAAGGACAAGTGGATATAACAAAGCTGGCACTGCTCGGTTTTGTTTGCGGCATTTACAATGGCGGAATGACTCAATGACGTGATGATGTCATGAAATGTATGACGACATCGCGGCAGCCACATCACGAACATGACGTTACATAAAAGAAAAATCAAGATGGCGGCGGCGCTCCTGAATGCAGGACACGACCGGAAACCAAGCTGAAACAGTGCGCACAACCATAGGTGAGTTAGGAAGGAAGAACACGCTAGCCATTCAAATATAGCTTTCACTAATTCTAAACATAGTAACTGATGATGGATAATGTTGCCATGGCATGGCACATACTTTGATGAGATGACCTGATTCCTAACAGGAATACAGAAAATTGCCAATCATTTACAAATATTCGCAATGGAGTGAACATGACTTTTAGTGAAAAATGATTTCATATGGATTGTGCTACTGACCCAATCTTTAAGACATGAATCCTTTACATATCGTTTCAGTATAATATATGAATTGGAAGATAAAAATGAATGGGAAGATGAGATATCTTGTAGAGGAGCAGCCAAATGCCTCTACTGGATGTCCCGCCCCCACTCTTCCTATCTGTTGGAAGTTGGAAATTGCAACATGCACAACGCCAATAATGGTACCTATGCCGCAAAGAATCCTCAAAACAAGGCATCCATTGAGAAAGCCCTATATGATATGCCCGCAGAGAAATGACAGTCTCTTAAAGGAGGTTCCTGAAGAAGTGTGAAGCGATGAAGGCAAGAGACTGGTGATGTCACATGAAACAGAGATGACGCACCAAGAAGAGATGTCGAAGAACAAAGTATATAGACGTTATAGAATCTGATGGCAACGTAAATAATTGAACAACATTTCATGGGCAAGTATGAAGATAGCAAGTGTGAAGAGCACTGAAGAAAATGCAAATTGCTTTATAAATGTACAGATGCTGTAACGCAAGTAGACTAAGTAATCATAAGGCTGGCTATATGTAGTGAATAGACTGCAGGCGCTGCCACCAATATTTATATGTGTATGTAGAATCTGGATGTTCCGTGTCGTGTTTAAGCAAACTAGTACCCCGGGACAGAAAGGGCTGAAAGTGTGGCGAAGAAAACAGCTGATGATGAAGGAAGATTCGAGAAAGGTTGTCTGGCCCAGTGTCAGGGGTTGGGGCAGCCAAGAAACTGTTTATCTATTCGAAAAGATGCAATGAACATGAGAAGCGAGACAAGCTCATGTTGAGGTGTAATGGAAAAACACTATGAGTGCCAGGTTTTATTCATTTAATAGTATTAAATACGGTTCCATGTAATAATGTCGCCACAAAAATCTCGCCATGCAAAAATATCACCGAAAAATGACCGTTTTTTGTGGGGACATTATTGCATGGAACATGCGGGGGACACCCCCGCAACCCCCAAACTTTTTTTTTCTTTTTCTTTTACATTTTTATTTTTTGCCCCTGTCCCCATATATATGGTCACCCAAATAATATCGCCACGAGATTTTCCCGGCGATATTATTTACGGCGACCATACATATGGGGATATTATTACCTGATACCTTAAATACAAAGAAGGAGCTAAAAACACAGTCTCCTGTCCCATGTTCTAGCTGGAAATAGACTTTGGGCAAGCTACATCGGGAATTAAGATAAGACTATGCTTACACTCCCTGGATGATGGGCTAATTGGTTGGAAAGGCATGGTCAAGTCCACCCACATGCACCTGTGGTACCAGCTTGCGTGCTGCTAGCGAGTGGAATATTCCAGAAGGGTACAAGCGTGCCAACCAATTATAGAGGGCCATGTAGCAAAGAGCCCTAGAGTTTGAAAGCCAATTAAATGTTGTGTATTTCATCACAGCGGAGATGACTTGCACTAGGGGTGGGCGTAGCTGTCCACCTGACCTTAGATACCCAATCATAATTCTATCCCGCATAGAAAGTATTCCTAGATGTTCCCCGTAGACCAACCACAACCCCAAGTAGATTTTCTTATTTTGCCACGTAGCATGATGTCAAAGATGATGAATTTTCACTATATTAGTGTAATTTTTTATCAAATGCTTTGAGAACTCTCGAGAGAGATTTGAGCGAACGTCCGTTGATGTCCATTGTACTCCCTGTTTTAGACGATTGCAATTAAAACAGTTATGTTATGCTAACTTCCTGAGTCGGTTTTATTATTGGTGTCAGAGTAAATTCAGCATCCCCATCCATCTAATAAATCGTTACCTCGCTTAAAGGGCCTACCGGTTCACGTGGTAGCAGAGATGGGTTTGGTTATAGTACCCATCAACCAGTAGGTTTCTAGTGTTTCGGACAATCGGACACCCTCCAACATCTAGCCAGAAGATCACAAGGTTTCCTATGGAGAGCGGCCGATATAGAAAACTTTAAAGAAGATCGATACAGGTGGGACGCGTGACGGTCCCTCTTTGACAAAATCCCTCCTGGTTTCCAGAGGCGCTGAGCGAACTGAAGGCGATGGTGGTTGATTGGAGGAGGGAGACGATACCTAGGTCTTGAGCTGAAGAGCGAATGGTGAGTAGATTGAGGGGACTGGCAAAATAAGGGAATGGGATTGTGGTACCAGAGAAAAGTAAAGGGGGGTTGTTTACTATATAACGAGGAGCGTTTATAGTGAAAACGAGGCGCGTTTATAGAGCCTGGTTTCCTACCTCAAGACAGATCTAGAAGGAGTCATATCAAAACCCCAAGGGGGTAACTAGGCGGCACACCAACAGGTTTATGATAGGGAATGGCTCAAACTCCAACCAGAGTATTTTAGGGACTAGGAGAAAAGGAGTACCATAGTATATATGTGAAAAGTCGACTAGTCTGTCTGTCTGTTTGTGTATTTTGTAAATGAAAAGAGGTGTCACAGAGCGACAAGAGTAAACTGTGCAAAGTTGAAGTAGAGATAAAAAGTTATTACCTATTTTTTAGTCATTGTCTGCGCCAACTGAAAAGTGGGTTGAGATAATTGAGAAATAGAAGCTTTGAGTGGCGAAGGTTGCAGCGCGCTCATATTTGTTGTTTTTCTGAAACATATCTGTTTAAACGACGGTAAGTATTGACTGTCAATTGAGACTCATCACAATGGGAGATATTACTCCCCTGATGAACCTGTGCAAGACGCTGCCAAAACACGTGCCTAAGCTCAAACAGTATAGAGCAGAATGGGCAAAAAGCACAGCAGACAAAATGTTCATAACATGGCTACAAGGGGGATCGCTGTCAAAAGGGGTATTGCAACACATGACCACATACGTGCATGCTGTGTACACGGGGAAGTAATTGGAAAAGAGGCTAGCTATTTTAGAGATTCAGAAGATGTATCAGGAAGAGAGAGAGGATCTGCCACCTGAGGATTGGATGCTTAATCAGTGTAAGCAGGAAGGTGCCAATCCTTCTGCTCCCCTTACCTTGCCTGAAGTAAAAGGCGTCAGTACAGAAAGCAAAGGATTGTATCCATTGAAGGATGTGAAAATGGCGACAGGGTATGCTAATCTGATATACGAACCACCTCCTTATAATAGTGATGATACTCCGGAGGCGACTAGGAGGAGAGAAGAGACCTTTAAGGTCGCACAAAACAGGGAAGAGAAAAGTGAACAACCAAATATATCAACAGAGATAGAAAGAGGGATTAAAAGATGGAAAGGAGAAAAGGATAAAGCTGACGAGGTAACGCTCATATAGAATTAATGGATGGGAAAACAGATATTGCTCAAACTCGATGGGAAAAGTATCGAAGAAGTTAGGCAAAGGGAAGATCAAGAGGAACAGGACAGGAAAGACAGGGAACGAGAAGAAAGACTGAAAGAGGATGAACATAAGAGAAAGAGTAGCCAGAGATGAGAACAAATGTATCAGGAAGAAGCAAACGAAGGAAGAAAGTGTGGAGGATCAAAGGAAATATGATAATAGACAGAGAGCAATCGAAGAACGAGATAGGCAAGAAAAGAAGAGAGAAGAGGAAGCGCAGAAATGAATGGATAAAAGGATACAACGACGAAGGGAAGAAGAGTGTAGAGCAAATGAGAAAAGAGAAGAGAAACGACAAGACAAGAAGAGGAAAGAGTTAGATGGGAAGCGAGAAAGCGAAGGGAATTAGACGATGAAACCGAGTGAAAAAGGAGACAATGGGAACACGATATTGACCGCATTCACAAAGAATTGATGGTATCGAGTCCAGTAATATCATGGGGCAATATAGAGGAGTTCCTCCCGTCACAGGGAGCGATGTCAGGGCCGTCTAGGGTAACCCTAGAGGAGAATTCTGGCATAGGGAGCATCGGAGATAGGATCGATAAGGCCTATCAAGACTTAAGTGAAAGCAGCAAACTGGGAAGCCGAGGGAAGGGAGATCAGTCCCTGGTCATCCAATCATGAAGCAAGGAAAGAGACCCGTTTAGTCTCAAGCACATAGCCTTGTCCTTAGACAGGTTGACTTTAAATAAGGGTGAAGGGGACAAAAGCCATACTAGCTGAGAGCTAGATATGTCAGATGGAGAGAGAGAAACCTTCTGTGGGGAGGAGGGAGGAAGTGCATGCGGCCCAGAGGGATGTCGGCAGACAGACAAGGAAGTAAGATGGTCTGATCTAGAGCAGCCTAAGAATAGAACGCCAGATCCTATAGCGTATCCAGAGTGACCTAAAGGGTGATCGCATGGCGAGAAGGGAGAGTCGCCACCATATGTGAGCAGGCTGAGGTCATTGCCAGGAAGAAGGCAATCAGGAACCATTGTCCCCACTATGGATAGGCAGACGATGGGAGCCGATTGTGGATTTGGGTTCACACAGTTCCCTTTATTGGAGAAAGGAGGGGCCAGACTGCAGTATATTCCTTGGCCACAAATGGATAAGGATCATTTGAGGTGTAAACTTCCCAGTTTAACAGCGGGTGCAGGAAAAAGGATTTATGAACTTGAGAAAATGACAGGGGGGAAATATGTTGGCGATAGGGGACATTAAGGGTCTCCTAGCAGCCATTATTGGGGAAAGAGCTGATGACCTTTGGACGAGAGCAGGATACTCAAGTGTCACGGCACCGAACACAGCGCATGATGGAGTACCTTTTAATAATTGTAGAGCAGATGTCTGGAGAGCGATCAGGGTACAATATCCTTATACGTCAGATATGAGTGCAATTATGGCACGTAAGATGAAAGATGATGAAGATCCGCTTGCTCATATTCAAAGTATTCAGGAACGATGTACTCTTGAAACGAGGGAGTCGTGTGGAAAATCAGTGGCAGTATTTTGACACATTGTATGTCAGGGATTGCCAGAACAAGTACTGAGACAGCTCAAGAAATGAGTGGGCATGGAAGCGAAGCCGTGGGCAGAGATACAGTTGACTATAGTGCATCACTGACAATTGTTGCAAGAGAAAAATAAAAAGAAGGAAGATGTTAGAAAACCTGAGGAAGCTAGTTCAGAAATAATTGTCAAACTACGCCATAGAAGGGGCGGTACTGACAAGCGGAGAAGGATTGGGGATGCAGCAAGCAGTGGGTAATCACAGTCAAGCAATCAATGCCAATTGGATCAAGGAGGGAATGGGTTATGCCATGAGGCAGAGGAATGGGCTACAGAGGAAGGGGTGGTTTTCAGAATAACCAAAGCGGGTTTCTGAATGTGCAGAATGATAATCAGAATGTGCAAGGAGGATTTAATAAAGGGGGGGGTAGTCGGAAAAGCTCCTCCTGTATGTTGGACATGTGGGATGACAGGGCACATTGCACAAACATGTGGAAGCCAAGGGTATGTACATAATGGGCAATTCCCAAGAGGGGGGACATCTTATCCTCCAGCATAGAGCTTACAAGCTAGGGACGGGATTGCCCAAGATCAAACGGTATATCAAGGACAAGTTCCGCAAATACAACAGGCATTGCAGACACAGCAAGCACCATTGAATCGCCCACGAGGGCAATTGCAGCACGCACCCATGCAGATACAGCAGAATGCAAACACAAGACAGATACTGACACCTAGAATAGGGGGCGTCACTGTGGTCGGAGGAAGTCCTTTTACGGTATGTATGTAAGTATGTATCCATAATAGGACAGCTCACAGGACGACTTGATGTGTTCAGTACTATCAGTGACACCAGACCCCCCAAGAGGAACCATGGTTGATGTGATGATAGGAGGCAAATCTTTTTCTTTTTTAGTGGACACTGGGGCTTCTCGTTCATGTATACGAGAAGGGAAATATCTAATGTCCGGAAATGCCATGAATGCTCTAGGTTTCCCTGGAGCTACAAGCAGAGTTCCTTTTACTGATGAATTACCAGTCTCTATAGGAGAGTGTGACATGTGTTTTCCATGACTGTATTCAAGGCAGACACTGGTTAATATTTTAGGAAGAGATTTAATGACAAAATTAAATATAACAATTTCTTTCACTGATGAAGGCATACTGTGTTCTCTACTCCAGGGATACATTATATGAACGTGGGCAAATTTATATTGGCATTTACAGGGCAAATGGCCCTGCGAGGAATGCCATTAGAGCCAGGTGTTTTTCTTTATGGGGTACATATTTTGTTGACATGGATACTTAGTGGGAAAGATTATGAACATAACTGATGAGGTTTTTTTCAGGCCACAGATACCTATGGACGAAGAGGGGGGGAGATTATTCCCCTAGAGTTAAATACAGCCATAGCACAAGGGGAGATGGCCATGCTCGAAGGAACCAATGACGAGGGCAGGCCATGGAGAACAGTGATTGCCACTGGGGAAGGGTATAGATTGGCTGACGTCACTGATGAGGATATGTTCAGAGACGATCCATTAGATGATGAAGTAATAATCGAGATGATTATTACATATTAGATCAGAATAGAGAAAAGAGAGATCCCACAGCGAATGGTTATAGTACGACAACGTCCAGAATTATTTGATGATGATTTGGAAAAAGTGACAAACTCTTTATGGACTATAGACCCCTATGACATAGGACTATTGAAAGGGATAGGAGAGGTTCAGATTAAGTTGAAGCCAGGAGCAATTTTACCTCGAGCACGACAGTATCCCATGTCTCGATAGGCGGATGATGGCATTTTTAAGACTATTTCAGCTCTGATGGAACAAGGTCTTTTAGTGACTTCAGAGTCACTGTGCAGTACCGTGGTGTACCCTGTGAAAAAATATTGAAGGGAGGGTCATGGAGATTTATACAAGATATGAGACTGATTAACTAAATTGTCGAGGCAGAGTTTCCTTTAGTTCCGAATCCGGCAAAGATACTATGTAGTATGATACTATGTAGTATCCCAGCAGAAGCACAGTATTGTACAGTGGTTGACTTGAAAAATTCATTTTTCTCAATACTGTTGCCTAAGGACTCCCAAGACCTCACGTCATTTACGTTTCGCCAAACTAAACTGAAAAGTTCTAGTTTGCCCAAGGGTACTGTGAGTCTCCATCGATATTTAACAGGGTCCTTCAGATGGACCTAAGCAATATTGATTTGCAAAATGTTGTGCTGCAGTACGTAGATAATATTTTGATTTGTAGCACGACAGAAGATGAGTGCAGACAAGATTTGATTCAGTTAATGGGTCTCATTATAAGTTTGCCGGTCCGGGAACTACGGTACCGGTAAGCATGCCAGTACCGTAGTTCACGGACCGGCAAACTATGAGGTCTGCTCGCGGGTGCCATTGTGGCCACTAGGTCTGCTCTGGCAGCCGTACCAGCACCCGCGAGCAGAACATGTTGGATGCTCCGGCACCGTTGATAACGTGCCAGTGAATCTGGCTTCCCATTCCCATTTGAGCCCTATGGGCCCTATGGGGCTCAAATGGGAATGGGGAAGAATATTTTCTGGTGCCCAGGAATGGGCAAATACCGGGTCTGGCAAGGCCGTAATGACCCAGTAATTGCCCATTCCTGGGCGTCAGCAAAAATAAAATACCGGCGGCAGCTGTGCCTGTATTACAAGCACGGCTACCGCCAGCCTCGTAATGAGGCCCAATGACTATTCTAGCAGACAAGGCATATACAGTGGATAAGGAGGAGTTGCAATATTGGGCCTCATTACGACCCTGGCGGTAAGGGGTTTACGCCAGCGTTAGCTGCGCCGACCCCTTACCGCCAATTACGAGGTCCCTTAGCGCCATGGCGCTTTTAACACCTGCTTTTAGCAGGTGTTAAAATCCATGGCGCTAAGGGACCATGGAGTTAATTACGCCACCGTAATTTACGGTGGCGTAATTAACGCCTTCCCCACTCCCATTATGCCCTATGGGGCAAAAATGGGAATGGGGAAGGGTAAATGGGGATTGGGGACTTACCGCCCCGCCAAGGTCGGAATGGGGCGGTAAGTCCGCCAACCACCATGGCGTAAACGTAGTTTACGCCATGGTGGTAAAGTCACGGCCCAGGCGGTAACTTACGCCTGGGTCGTAATGAGGCCCATTGTCAAGAAGAGGTATTGTACATACGCCAGTTAATCTCACATGAGGGGAAGAGAGTCACACCTGAAATAGCTGAGGCGATTATGAAAACAGCAACACTGCACACGATAAAACAAATGCAGCAGTTTTTGGCATTATGTAACTATGTTAGAGCGTGGGTATTTGATTATAGTTCATACACAATACCCCTTTTGCAGGCTCTGAAGAAAGTACAAGTGAATAAGGAAAGAATAGAATGGACTGAGGAAATGGAGGAAGGGTTTGAAGAATTGAAGAAAGCAATTTGTACAGCTCCAGTTTCAGGAATTCCCAACTATGATGAGGAATTCTTTTTATTTTCACATACAAATGCGACAGCCATGACAGCAGTACTTACACAGAGAACTACATTAGGGTATAAAACTTTGGCATATTATATTGGGATTCTGGATCCAGTTATGAAGGGGCACTTTCCTTGTGAACAGTTGCTGGCAACAGCCGCGTTCACAATAGAGAAGTCTACTAGTATTGTGATGGGGTGTTCTATGACGTTGTTTGTTGAGCATGCTTTGTTTGCCATTTTCGAGAAACCTCCGGTACATTCACGTCTCAGAGAGCTTCTGCATATGAGGTAGTTATATCAAATCCAGCAATCAAAATAGTTAGGTTTAAAATAGTGAACCCTGCCATGTTTGTAGCTGAGCCTGTGGCAGAGGGTGAGCATGTGCATGATTGTCCTAATTACAAATGACATCCTGCACGTAAAAGAAAATACACGTAAAAGAAAATACGTTAGCAGGGAGGGAGATTCTCTTCAATGATGGATCTTTGAAAATCATTCAAACTAGTGTGGAAAGGCATTCCGGAACTGTCCTTTTCCGCATTCACATATTGACTATATTGATATGCTGCAAGTATGTAGTGGATATAGGTATATGATAGTGGTGGTATGTCCCTTTTCCAGGTGGATCGAAGCAGGTCCTTGTACACACCCTGATGCCACTTGCACAGCAAAGTTTTTAGTCAGAGAAGTGTTTCCCAGATGGGGAGTATGTGAGGTGCTGAGATCCGATAATGGGCCACATTTTGTTAATGAAGTATTTGAACAGATTAGTCCATTGCTTAGTATAAAACACATGTTTTCTTCTGCTTATCACCCGCAAGCGAAGGGAATATGTGAGAGGCTCAATTGTCTCCTTAAAGAGAGATTTGCAAAATTAAAATTGACACTGAAGAAGGGATGGCTATACTGCCTGCCCCTTGCATTATACGCATTAAGGAATCCGCCTGGTTTGGAAGACCACCTCACAACCCACGAACTAGTGACAGGGAGGTGAATGAGAATGCCTTTGTCTCTTTCATTGAGGAGCAGAAGTAATGCCCAGAAGACTGCAGAAATGTGGGGAAATGAGTTACATGCTTATTTGACATGTATGACCGCTAGTATCACTGTCATTTCAGATCAACTCGGTCTCAGGACGCAGATGAAGACCATTCAGCAACCAGAGCTCAAGAACTTTTATCTGTACCAGAACTATTTATTGGAGACCCAGTTCTAGTGCGTAATTCCACCTGGAAATGGCACGAGCCACGGTTTAGTGGTCCCTATATTGTTGAGAATGGTACTCCCTCAGCAGTAAAAGTCTAAGCTATACGCGCCTGGATCCACTTGAGTGACAAAAAGTCCTATGCTGGTTAGACCGACGCACCTCCAACCGGTGATTCAGAAGCAAGACAAGAAGAAGAAGTTCAGCATGTGCAGACTGGATCGATGACGAGGAAGAAGGACGCCCAGGTTGCTGATTAAATAAATGCAAGTGTGCATTTGGACTGTGGCTCACCGCGGACACTCTTTATAGATATTATAGCAAGGGTGCAAACCAAGTTCTTGATTCACAGGAATCTTTGAATTGAACTTTAGAAAGTGTTGACGTTCTAAATATGCCAAATCTAGAGTTCGAATTTGACGACTGGAAACGTGAGCAGTTTGAAGATTAATTCCTCACTGGGTTTCTTTTTTTTTATTTGTTTGTTTATGAATCAGCACACAGGACAACATATACAGTAACATTGCTTTTGGCCTCGTAGAGCATATAAACCAAACTGTCCATCCCCTCCTCCCTGTGTTCCCAAGCGGGCCCTATGTCTGCGTTTCATTCAATCCTGACCATGCAAGGAGTTGTCGTCCGTAGAGTGGAGGGCCCTTGCGATCAGGCGTGGTTTGTAGGTCAGGGCCGGGTAGTTCCGGTCATAGTCTAGGACTGGGCCCCAAATGTCAGTGAATCGGTGGAGCAGTCCCGCTCTGGCTGCCGTGACCCTCTCGGCCAACAGGATGTCCCAAAGTTTAACCCACCAGAGGGTCATCAGGGGACCCTCCGCAGACTTCCAGGTGCGGGCCACTGTTATTTTGGCTGCCAACAAGAATTGGGATATCAGTGTTGCCCTTCTCCCTGTTCTCAGGTAAGAGTCCGGGAGCGGGATTCCCAGTAAGACTTGCTCGGGCGTTAGCGGAAGTTCCACTTGAG
This sequence comes from Ambystoma mexicanum, assembly GCF_040938575.1. Classification (NCBI taxonomy): domain Eukaryota; kingdom Metazoa; phylum Chordata; class Amphibia; order Caudata; family Ambystomatidae; genus Ambystoma; species Ambystoma mexicanum. Next base: position 1,017,208,108 of record NC_090930.1, on the reverse strand, counting down.
TGATGTCCTTTATGGTGGCGAGGCATTGGGTCCAGAACGCCTTTATTTTGGGGCAGGTCCAGCACATGTGGAAGTCGGAGCCTGGGCGGCCGCAGAGACGCCAGCAGTGGGGGTCCAGAGCCCGCTGAAAGTTACGGAGGCACAGCCGGGGGTCATACCAGTGCAAGAGCAGTTTGTGGGAGCATTCCCGGTTAGTGATGCAACAGGATGTTGTGCGCGTTCTGGTCCAGACATCCACCCATGTATGATCTTCAATAGGATGGCCCAGGTCCGCCTCCCAGAGGGACATATAGGAGGGCTTACTTTGGAGGGGGTCTTCCTGCAGTAGTTTATAGAGGGCTGAGATCTTTCCCCGGGAATGCAGGTCATTTGCTGTAAGCTCTAGCGGGGCAAGGGGTTGTGTTGCCGCCACCCGGGTCTGGGGGTGGGAGCACCAGTGTCTCAGTTGGGCATAAGTAAATCTGTCCGTCTCCGCTAGCTGGAAGATCGCTTTACAGCGTTCGAAGGTGAGGGTGGCATCCCCCCCAAATAGCTGCCCCAATGTTTCGTGGCCTCCTGCCACACAGTTCCTAAAGTTCGTTGGATGAGTTCCCGGGGAGAAGGCTGGGTTGAGGAAGTACAGGGAAGATGCGCTCAGGCCCCCTGGGACACCTCTAAATCTGCGGGCCCATTCCCATGCCTTTATCGGCTGCTTCGTGGTGGTCAGGATTCCTGGCCAGCTCCGGCGTAGTGTTGTGGGAATAAACGGAAGAAAGCGGAGGGGAAGAGGAAGGTGAGACTTTTCGATCTCTACCCACTTCGGGTGCCCAGTGACGAGGCCCCATGCATGGAGGTGGGCCAGTTGCACCGCCGCTTGGTATTTCCGAAGGTCAGGCACCCCCAGTCCTCCTAGTCTCGTGCTGGCCATCATCGTTCTTCGAGGGATCCTCGCTTTCTTGCCCTTCCAAATGAAGTCGATGATTTTTCTTTGGAGCCTCTGCAAGGCGGGGAAGAGGGATCAAGGTTGGGAGGGAGGCGCAGGCGTAGAAGAAGCAGGGGAGAAGGTTCATCTTGCATGTCGTTATGCGACCCAAAAGTGAGATCTCCTGTGTCTGCCAACGGGCGAGGTCCCTTTCCAATTCCTCGAAGAGTTGGGGGAAGTTGACCTGGTAAAGTTTCGCTGGGTGAACGGGGATCTGAACCCCCAAATATGGGATCACTTGGGTGCTCCATTGAAGCGGACTTAGCTTCTCTAAGGCCTCCCTCTCGCCTGGGCTCAGGCCCACTCCCAGCGCTGTTGATTTTTGGAAGTTGATGGCGAATCCTGATACCCCACCGAAGCTCTGGATTTCGGTTAGGGGCGCCCCCATGGAAGATTTGATGTTGGTGATAGTTAGCAACTCATCGTCCACATAGAGGGCAATTTTGTTTTGGGCTGGGCCGATCCTCAGACCACTGATCAGGGGGCTCATGCGAACCCGCTGGGCCAGCGGCTCCATGGCCAAGGCGAAGAGCAGGGGAGATAGTGGGCATCCCTGTCCCGTTCCGCATGTGAGAGGGATTGGATCCGACAGGCGGCCATTAACTCTGAGCCGGGTCTTAGGGGTTTGATAGTTCGCTAGGATCATCCTCCTGAAGGTCGAGCCAAAGCCGACGGCCTCCAGAGTGAGGCGCAGATAGGGCAAGTCCACCTTGTCGAAGGCTTTGGTTGCGTCCAGTGCCAGCAGGGCCAGTTGTTGGGAGTCCTGCTTGGCAACCTCTATTAGATCCAGTGCCCTGTGAATGTTGTCTTTAGTCAACCTATGAAATATAAACCCTGTCTGGTCCGGGTTGATAATACTTGGAAGAGTAGGCGCGAGGCGGTTGGCCAGCACCTTGGAATATATATTGGCGTCCAAGTTCACCAGTGAGATGGGTCTGTACAAACTGTTCCCCTGGGGGTCCTTTCCAGGTTTGAGAATGAGGACCGTGATGGACTCTTGCGTTGATGGGGTAACCATTCTAGTGGCCACAAATGAGTTGAAGAGGCGGGTCAGGGGAGCCACTAATTCGGGCCGGAAGAGTTTATAAAATCGTGTGCAGAATTCGTCTGGGCCTGGGGCCCTAGGCTTCAAGTTTTTAATGGCTTCCTCCACTTCCTCATTTATGATAGGCGTTTCGAGTTCTTCTCTTGCCTATGGAGACAGGAGCTGGAGTGCCGCCTCTCGGATGTAGGAGCGTTGCTCGACCAGGACCCGCGGGGATGCCGTCATTATTTCCGACTGGTGGGCGACTGCTAGCCGTTATTTCTCATGGTCTGCATGGTGGATCTTCCTTTGTGAGTCGCGGAGACCCAGGATGGTGTTTCTGCTCTTTTATTTAGCCAGATTACTGACCAGCATCTTGTTAGCCTTGTTGTTGGTTGACGTAGTACCATTGCTTGGTTCTGGTTAGCAGGTTTGCTGTGGAGTTGGCGTAATGCGCCTCGAGCCTCTTCCTTGCCATTTGTAGGATCCTGTAAGATTTCGGGGACCAGTCCTTTCGTTTATGAGTGGCCTCAGCATCACAGACCTCGGTTTCCAAGGTAGCGCGGGTGGCTTGCTTCTGTCTCTGGTACGTCACGCCTTGGGCGACCTCCCCTCTGAGTACAGCTTTCATGGCATCCCAGGTGTTAGCCAGGGAGGTGTCCTCGTCGCGGTTTTCAGCGAAAACATTTTTAATTGTTCTGGCGATTCAGTCCCTCACTGCCATGTCTCCCAAAATGGGGTCATACAGACTCCACTGACGGCGGGGAGGAGGGTCTGGGTCATGGGACCGCAGGGTGAGCGAGACCGGGGCATGGTCCGAGAGGATCCGGGGGCTAATCGTAACATCGTCCGTGAAGGTCAGGATCTGGTGGGAAGCTAGCAATAGGTCGATTTTAGAGGAGGTGCGATGCACGTACGAGTAGAAGGAGTAATCTTTCTCTTCCGGGGACAGCACCCTCCAGGTGTCAGCAATGTTCAACGTGTGAAACAAGTGGAGCAGGGCTGTTGCTAACTTCAGGTCTCTGGGTGTTGGGGGGTGAGACCTGTCCTTAAGCGGGTCCAAGACTCTGTTGAAATCTCCACCGATGACTACTTGTCCCTCGAGGACTGGAAGGAGGGAGTCTTCTAGGTCCTGATACAATCCTTCCTGGTGCTCGTTCGGGGCGTAAGTGGAGATAAGGGTGTAAAGTTGGCCGAGGATGATGCATTTGACCGCCACAAAGCGACCCTCTTGGCATTTTAGGGAGTCCAGGATCTGGGGCTTTAAATCCTTTGTGAAAAGGATGGCAGTGCCACCCTTCTTGGTTCTGTTGGATGCCAGAAATTGTAGGGGGAAGAGTCTGCTTCGCAGGCGAGAAAAGTCTGCTTGGATTAGATGCGTTTCTTGTAGGAAAGCGATTGAGGTCCCGTCGTCCTGTAGTCTTTGCAAAACGTATTTCCTTTTTGGGGGGGGAGTTCAAACCCCTGACATTCAGAGTGGTGAATTTCAGTTTTAGATGTGGGGGCTGGCGCTTCGAGTCTGTATTCTGTGGGGGAGGGGTATTGGGGTTGCGGTGAGCAGCCATAACTGTGAGGGAACAGCAGCTTTGGGGTCTCCTGTGGCTGAAGGTTTTTCCTAACTCGTCTCCAACGGGAGATCCAAAGTCCCAACTTCAGCCTCCAACGGGAGGGCCACCAACGGGGGGTCCAAAGTGCGACCAGGGGGACCGGTTTTGAACTATCGGCCCAACCCCTGGTTACCCAAACTGTCATTCGACAGAATGACCAACATGGTTGAAAGTCTCTCCAAGGGTCAAATGGTGACATCCACCTTGGAGGAGGGTATGGACCGCACGGGGTCCGCAGCGAGGTCAAAGATTTAGGTGGTTCCAGTGCTACGTATCTTGCGCGGGAGTCCTCGCACGTCATTTGGGTTTGCGGCTTCTCTGCGCTTTTGACCAGGGGGCTCGTCTTGGGTTGGGAGAATTTCGGAGTAGGGCCCACTCGGCCCGGAGAGGATGGGTCTGTGGTCCCGGGAGACTCTGGACGGAGGATTGAGGCTGCATCGTCATGGTGGCTGATGGTGTGGGGGTGCCTTTGTATGAAAATTGCAATGCCATGGGAAAGAGCCACTGATAGCGGATCTGCTGATCTCGGAGGAAGAGCGAGAGAGGTCGGAGCAATCTGCGCTTCTGGAGAGTTAGAGGGGAGAGGTCCTGGAAGATCTGTAGTGGGGTACCCTGAAAAGAGAGCTTGTCCGTTGAGCGGCCTATCGCTGCAATGGCCTACTTGGTGGTGTGAAAGTGGACTCTTGTGATTACGTCCGGAGGGGGGTCTGAGTCCATTCCCCAGCGAGGGCGCAATCTGTGGGTTCGATCAAGTAGGAGCTGAGCCTCGTCTAGATCCGGTAGCAAAGTCTGGAAGAAGGAGTTTACGTATCCGGGAAGCTCCTTGTCAGAAATTGAAGAAGGCACCCCTTGAATGCACAGGTTGTTGCGGTGGGAGAGGTTTTCCATGTCTTCCTGCTTGTATTCAAGAATTTCGGTTCTCTCCATTAATGTCTGGATGGTGCGTTGTATCTCCGCTAGCGAGTTGGAGTGCTCCATGGCGAGATCCTCGGCCTCCCCCACCCTCTGCTCGATGCTACTAACCCTTTGCTCAGTTTGATCTAATTTAGCGGTTAGTTCCATCATACAGGTTCTGAATTCCGACTTGATCTCCGACATGAAGGCCTGGAGGTCCTCTTTGGTTGCGAGCATCCCTTTGTCATCAGTCGCCTTCTGGGGTGTGAGTTTAGGGGGGTCTGCTTTCCTCCCTTTCTCTGAGGCCTGCAGCATGGTCGAGATGTCAGACGACTTGGAGAACTTCAGTGCTTTAGACATGGCTTCGGGATGAAGAGGCACCCTCCGGGGTACAGCTCAGAGTCTGCGTGCTGCAGGGACTGAAAATGGCAGAGGACGGGGAGATTTAGAGGACGTGGTGGGCCGGAGCGCCCCAGGAGTTTGAGTAGGTGGGAAGAGCCTCCAGGCCTTAAGGGGGTGGTGTAGGTCGCCGTGAAGGAACAGCCCCACAGTGCAGGGTGGCTATGGGCCTCCGAGTCACCCCCTGCAGCAAGGGCCCCGGGTGCAGCTGGCAGCGACAGGCTCTCCCCGGTAGGCGATGAGGGGAGGTGGGCAGGGCCGCCCCAGGAAGCTTCGGTGCAGGCGGGCACAGCGGGGCTTCCCGTCACGGTCCAGTGGTGGGCTGCAGGCTTGGATCCCATGGGCTGCGGGCAGCGAGCTGTGGAGCCTCCGAGTGGTGAGGGGCCAGAGAGCGTCTACTCTCTGGGGCCGGAGAGGGAGCTGTTGGTGGCGGGTGGCTCACTCTGCGCTTCCGGGGATCGTGAGAGCGGGGCCAGCCAGGAGCATAGGCAACCCATGCGCAGCGAAGTAGAGCTGGCAGGCGGGAGCGGGTGCTGTCACTGCACCTTTAGAGTGCGCGGGGGAGAATCCAGTCACCAAGGTCCGCAGCGCATCAGTAAGGAAGTGGTAGCGAGGTTCGGAGATGCGGGAACTGGGAAGCGGCTGCCATCTTGGTTGCAGCGCAGGCTGCTGTAGGAATGTTTCCTCGCTGCATTTCTAGAGATCCTGGGGGCGTTAAGCTCCCAGGTTGCGGCTAATGGTGCGGGGGATGTTCCACTGCAGCATGCTGGCAAGGTTCATGGCGGGCATAGCAGGAACCAGAAGAAAATCTTTTATAATTGCGGACCCATGCGGAGGCCATTAATGGAGCTGCCTCATCGCTGGCGCTCCAGGCCACGCCCCCCTCACTGGGTTTCTTTTTGGTTAATCCAATGGTCCTGTCAGATGCTGATGCCCATAGGTTCCTTCTCGCTGTTTTCATTTTCATTCTATGAGCTTATCCTGCTCTTGTTGGGCACAGTACTAAGTTACGTCTTTTTCTGCATGATCCTAAAAATGGCCCTGCAATCAGGAGGTTGCATATGGCGACATTGGAGCAGATCCTGCAGTTACCTGATCATTTAACAGGGTTGCCTGATTTAAAAGGTTTTTTTCCTTCCTTAAAACAGTACACAGGCACAACGAGGACTGTCGAGAATGGTACAGTTTCGGAAAGTGAGCACACTCAACGACGCGTGGAGAATCGTAAATGGCGGGGTTTAATGTACTGGTGCATAATTTATGCATGCTCAGAATTTATTATTGTTATCCTGATCCTGCTAATCCATACTGTTTATTTAATTGCTCCCAGCAAAATAGAAGTCCCTGGACCAAGGCAATTTGTTATTATCCCTACAACAGTGACACATGTAAGGTCCCCCATTTCTCTGACAAGTGTCCCTATGATTCCCCCTCTAGGAAGGACCCATATTGATGTACTTCATGAGCATTATGCATGCACCCTCCTTGCAAGCGGGAGACACAGGAGAAGAACAAGGGAAGATGATTATGAGTTAAATAACTATCTAGACAGTACAGCACACCTGGGGAATAACATGTGGTATCAGCACAAGAAAAAGGTAGGGGAGAAAACCTCTAGGGAGAGTAGGTATGCTTGTGCTCTCATACCTTATGCCATGGGGAATTCTAAGATATTCATAGCTATGATATGATATGATAAGGCATTTATAACGCGCCTATACACAAGTGTTTCAAGGCGCGACGAGGCAAAGGAGGGGGAACAGAGGGAAGGCAAGGACAACAATTTTACTAGGCCAGGTGACATTGCGCCAGTGCAGGGGAGGGGGGAAAGGGAAAGTGCAAGGGTAAGGGGGAGAGGGCAGTGCAATACATAGGATCAACAGTAAAGAATAAATAAAATAAATAAAACAATAAATTAAGTGCGGCCAGCTCGTGCCAAGTGCAGGAGTAAGTGCTGGCATCAAGTGTCAAGAGCAGGGGGGACTGTAGGGATACAGAAACAGCCCCCAAGTGCAGGGGTTGCCCAGGAGGAAGTGCAGGTGTGCAGCTGGCAGGGGAGGGGAACTGGGCCCAAGATCACAGGATAGACAGGTGACCAGTGCAGTTTCAGTCAGGAGTACAGCAGCAAGGACTGCTACTATAAAGGTAGCAGTCCAGAAAGCTCATTGCCTGCCATACGAGAGGTCAGTTCCAGGGTCGATCAGCATCCGTGGTATGGGTGAACAAGAAGACAGCTCCAGAAGAAGATTATTATGTGCAAGATTTTAAGACAAGAGAGAGACCATACACCAGAGATCACGTGATAAGATATGAACAGCCTGGAATGAATGGAGCAGGAACCCGATGGGAAGTAAACAAACAGCTTGATTGTCAAGGAAATAATTATGAAGAAATATGTGAAGATGCAAGGAGAGAGGCCAGCTGCAAATCAAGGGAACAATATTTTATCCAAATGGTTGGGAGGAAGGTCTGATTGTGTGCAGAGCAGTAGCAATAACAAGATATTATGAACCAGTGTGGAGAAGGAATGCAATGTTGCTGACATGGGTTGATGACAAAGGAGGCCCGTTGCAGATAGTGCCTCTGGCTAGTGCAGAGCTATGCTTCAGAAACAATGGCACACGAAAAGTTGGAGTGAATCAGCAGTGCGGCCAAATTTTCGATGTGCCGGTAATGAAGGATGGAACAGTAGTGATAATGGACCACTACTGGGCCTGCGGATCCAGAGCATATATGAAGTTGCCCAAGGGGAGGGCTGTGTTCTATAGTGATTGTCTATGTTCCAGCATTGGTGATTCCAAAGAGTCACCTGAAAATTAGGGAATTCCCAAAAGCAGATGCTCACCTGAGGAACAGGAGATCAGTTGAATTTCTTAATCAAACAAAGAGGGAGAACTACTTTTCAGCTAAATCCATAGAAGCTTTCGATGCTATTCCATATGAACATGGGTTGTTCAGTCAGACTTCAGCAGTATTTGCAACAGTCTTCATGACAGGGATTCAGACGATGGCGATTGCCAAGTGGTTACAGATTACCAGATGTGAACTTCTGCAGACGATCAACACTACCATGGAGGGATTCAACGCAATCAAGGAAGCACTGAGAGCCATAAGACTGATGACGCTTCAGAATAGATATGTCCTAGACATGATTACAGCTATAAATGCAGGTGTTTGCGCCAAAATCAGAGAATCATGTTGCACATTCATATCTTCTCATGATGACGAGAATGGGACCTTGACAGAGGCTATAACAATGCTGACAAATCTGCACATCAAGATGGAAGATGAAACAGAAGATACTGCAGATGACAGCTGGTTTGCATCTATCTTCTCATGGGTTCCACAATGGATGGCAAATATTTTCAGGTTTCTCTGAGAACTATTGGTGATGATCATGTTTGAATTCTGTGTGATCAAAATGATAATCACACAATGCAAGAAGACAGCAAAGAAAGCAGTAGGAATGAAGATCATGATCGATTTTGAGTCTGTGTTTGGATCCAAAGAGATGACAGATGAAGAAATAAGAAAATATACAGAAGCCAGTATTATTCTAGCACCTGAGGGAATTAAGTTCCTGTATCTGAGAAACCACAAGAAGTATGTGGGACGACGGATCTACTGCAGTCTGAATGGACAATGTAGCCACATGACCTGGAGTGTCGATGAGCATGTCAAATCAGCAGGATCTCTAAAAGGTGTAATGAAGATATGAATTCCAAAGAAGCACTTTTTCAGACAAGGATGTCTAGATGTGAAGACTGATGGGAGAGTGGTCGATGAATCAACCAGAGGGGGGAATGTAGAGGAGAAGCTAAATGCCTCTACCGGAAGTCCCACCCCCATTCTTCCTATATGTTGGAAGCCGGGAATTGCAACATGCACAACGCCAATAATGGTACCTATTCTGCGAAGAATCCTCAAAACAAGGTATCCATTGAGAAGGCCCTATATGATGTACCTGTAGAGAAATTACAGTCTCTTAACGGAGGTTCCTGAAGAAGTGTGAAGCCGGGAAGGCAAGATACTGGTGATGTCACATGAAGCAGAGATGACGCACCAAGAAGAGATCCCGAAAAAGAAGGTATATAGACCTTATAGAATCTGATGGCGAAGTGAAGAATTGAGCAATATTTCATATGCGAGAATGAAGATTGCACGTGTGAAGAGCACTGAAGAAAATGCTAATTGCTTTATAACTGTACAGATGCTGTAACGCAAGTAGACTAAGTAATCATAAGGCTGGCTATCCGTAGTGAATAGACTGCAGGCGCTGCCGCCAATATATATATGTGTATATAGAATCTGGATGTTCCACGTCATGTTTAAGCAAACTAGTACCCCATGAGCGAAAGGGCTGAAAGTGTGGCGCAGTAGAAGAAAACAGCTGACGATGGAGAAAGATTCGAGAAACGTTGCTGGCTCAGTGACAAGGGTTGGGGCAGCCAAGAAACTGGTTATCTATTCGAGAATATACAATGAATGTGAGAAGCGAGACAAGCTCCTGTTGGGGGTAATGGAAAAACACTGAGTGCCAGGTTTTATTCATTTAATAGTATTCAATACGAAGAAGGAGCTAAAAACACAGTCTCCAGTCACATGGTCTAGCTGGAAATAGACTTTGGGCAAGCTACATCGGGACTCAAGATAAGACTGTGCTTACATTCCCTTTTATTCTCATGTGCAGTGATACTTTGCAAGGCTGAGTTCAAAGACAATTTGAATGGCAGACAGCAGGAGTGATGATGGATGATGGGCTAATTAGGGAGGAAGGCATGGTCAAGTCAACCGACATGCACCTGGGGTACCAGCTTGCGTGCTGCTGGCGAGTGGAATATTCCAGAAGGGTAGCGTGCCAACCAATTATAGAGGGCCATGTAGCAAAGGGCCCTATAGGTTGAAAGCCAATGAAACGTAGTGTATTTCATGACAGCGAAGATGACTTGCACTAGGGGTGGGCATAACTGTCCACCTGACCTTAGAGACCCAATCATAATCCTATCCCCCATAGAAAGTATACCTAGAAGTTCCCCGTAGACCAATCACAACCCCAGGTAGGTTTTCTTATTTTGCCACGTAGTATGATGTCAATGATGACGAATTTTCACTATATAATTGTAATATTTTATGAAAGGCTTTGAGAACTCGAGAGAGAGATTTGAGCAAACATCCGTTGATGGTTGTTGCACTCCCTGTTTTAGACAATTGCAATTAAAACAGTTATGTTTTGCCAACTTCCTGAGTTTGCCTTATTATTAGTGTCAGAGTAAATTCTGCATCGCCATCCATCTAATAAATCGTTACCTCGTTTAAAGGGCCTACGGGTTCAATCTCATGTACAGATGCACAGTTGCTTACTGACAAAAGAATGTGATGCCAAACAGGTACAGGAAGTCTACACAAATGATAAATATTCATATAAGTAAAGAGACATAATGTATACCAGTCAACAATGACACTTTTCATTATATTATAGGCCTTAGTCTCAGTGGACTTACCATTCAACATGTTATAAACAAGTCCAAGTAGTGAGGTAAGAAGGGGCCTCCATAATAAACCTTAATTTGTCTTAGGAAATATATCAAAGGGAGAAGTGCCAAAGATTGCTTCAGTGTTAAAATTGTATATCTTTTGAGAGTGTCTGGTCGAGGTGGGAACCAGTGATGTGTTATTCAGGACCATAAGCTTATAACACGGCCAATGGCTTAGATGAAGTTTTTCAGATTGATGCAATTTGTTATACATGCAATGAGATAGTGTTTGTTGAAACTTAGAATGTAATATGTTAATAGTTATCTCTCCTAGCCACTCACCACCATGTCTCTCTTTTTCCTTTTTCTTTTACAGAATATGCGTTGAAAGTTGGTGAATGAATAGGATCGACATTTGAGCTTTGTATGATTAGGTTGTACAAATAGTAGTGTTAAGGACAATTTTGGAACATAATAGGAATTCACGTTCAACAACTACTGTCAAAGAATATAGACTGGACAAAGCCCAAACAAATGGGTGAAACATTAGCACGTGCTCACTAATTAATTTATGTTGGTTTTTCTTAAGGTCTTCACAATTGGGTACGTATGTGAGAGGCCTTTTGAGGTGCACTCCTCTGATTAATGTATCTTTTCTCATGGTCTTAGATAACATGAGTTTTTGTATGTGACCAGCAACTTAAAACTATTTTGTTGGAAATCTTATTACGTTTGGAAATAACAGTGTTTTATAAATAATAATATTTTGAGATTCTCAACGCTTGGTATGGTCTGGATTTCTTTTTCTTAATCTTTAACATTGGTTGGTTTCAGAGTGTTACAACCACCAGATGAACCACACAGCAGGGCTTGTGCAGCAGGGGTAGTGCATTAGAAGCTGTTGGAGTTTTAGATGAAAGCACAATCATTACCACATAGGGGATTGCTTCGTCAAGTTATCAAACACTTTAATCTAGCCTGTTTCAAGTATGTAAACTAAACCGTATGAGGATCGGTCAGTGTAGTGTGTTTTTTTTCCATATGCCCAATACCTTTTGAGATCAAGTTTTAAATCATAAACTCTCTGATGTATCTAGGCAATTCATCCCTTCTTCCCAGAGGGTAGAATGGATTAATTGAGACTAGAGAGGTTAGCCCCCTGTGCAAGACCCTCCCTAGGGGTTAGGGAAAACGGGACCTCACTGGGAGTGACTCACGTCTGTGGGACACGGAGTCCCATTCCTTTAAGGCGCTCCCTCCAAAGAAGACAATTTCTGCCTTTTATAGGCATAGATGAAACTTATTTTTCGACTATATGGCCTGCAACCAAGATTGACAGCACTTTTCCTTTGGCTCAAGGTAATGCTGGAGAACAGTTGAACTCAGCTGTGGACATACAGCAACATGACACTTTGATGTACGTGAGCGTTAAATTAAAGACAAAGAATCGTGAAAGGAGAGTAGAGAATTTGGTGGTGTGACTATGCTGCAGCCTTGGTGGATCAGGGACCTGAGAAACAGTGCCAAGACCAGGAGAGAATAGAGGAAAGAATCCTCCATTCTGGATATGAGATCCAAGAAGCCTGCCATGCCGGACAGTATCCGAGGAGCAGACGCCTACAGAGGTGACTCAGCTGAACGAGAAACGGAGACGTGAAAACCTTGTTCCTTGATGTAGTGACCTTGGTGGGTCATGAACTCGAGAAACAGCACCAAGACCAGGAAGGAACAAAGAAAAGAATTCTCCATTCTGAATACAAGAATCAAGGAGTCTGCCGCGCCATGCAGTATTTGAGAAGCAGACGATTACGGGCCAAGAACGCAGAAAAGGGAGGTGAACCGCCACAACCCCGCTGGGAAGTCACCCCGCTGGACTTCGCTGAGAAATACAGACAGTAAAAGGGTTGGCCAGAGAGAAAGAGAGAAAGAAGGTCACAGGAGCCTTAGAAACCAGAGATATTAATAAGTGATAGAAATATTGAAGCCAGCACAACGTTTAAGAAAAGTAGAAAGCAAAGGAGTCTGGAAGGCCCAAGAGACATTTGGGGAAACACCACTGAAAAGGGAATCTGGAGGATTCAAGCAAGGGGGTTATGTTATAAAGCCAAAGAGACATTTGGGAAACCTCAAAGAGAAGAGAATCTGGAGGATTCAACCAAAGTGCTAGGCCATAAAGACTGCATATGGAAACTAAGGCACAATAACCATATACTAAAGTGACACGTCAGACACAAGGTTTGTTTTCCAAACAAGTCTGGTTTATTTCAATTCTCAGTCGGCCGACTGGGTCTCATTGCCTCACGATGTGTGTTCCCAAACACTGTGAGATGCGAGAGAGAGTGAACAGCGCTCAAGCAGCAATATATATACATCAGACATAATTTTTATGAAGGCAATTCAATCCGCCCATATTCATGTCATTCAGCCTAGGGTTCAGTGATTGACAATTATACAATTATGACAATTATGACACATTATGACAAGTCTTCATTCAACCTAAACATAGTTATTTTAGCAAAGGCAGCAGATACAGCTTTCTGTTATGGGGAACATGGAGCTTCTGGCTCAGCAAGGATATTGTGTTCTTAGCAGGGAAACATTCCTTACTACGTTATCTGTGTGATTGGGGTCATGAGCTAAGGGTCAGATAGTTCTGAAGCAGAAAATACCATTCTCCGCGAAGGAGCACCACTAGAAGAATATAATTCATGTTTTAACTGCCTTTTACTACAGAGTTTGCAAGACAACCTGGCACCTGGTCTGCTGATTAGATGCGGCTTCTGCTCGCCTTCAAGGACTTAGTGAGGGAGAAAAACAATGTATTTCTGCACAATTTGACATTCCTGTCTGTGTTAGTATTTCAGTATTCAGGCCCTGGCCTCACACTGTATGTGAGTTCGAAGCAGTGAATATATTTGCAAAGCGTTTTGACAGAAAGGAAAAAAGCAAATGGCCAACATTATACAAAATGAACGCCCTTTGGTTACATTGACGATTCTTTTGTTGCAATGTTTGTCACATGCTGCGATTGGTTTCAGGCTAACATACTATACATACCATTCGACTATAGGGTTACTTTTCTGGTCTAACAAACCCTCCTTTTGGCCGTAAGCCAATAGCATCATCCATACATTGCATCTTCATCGGACCATGTATCTAATTCCGAACTACCCACACTTCTGTAATCGTCATCAGAAATATGAATTGCCATGAATTCTTTAATTATTTCATTTTCGTGTTGTGCACCTTCACTTAACATGCAAGGAGGTTTCGTTCTAATTGCATGTACACACTCATTTGTAATTTGGGAGCAGAGGACTAGCAGGCATTGTATGCAACAACAGCAGAACATGAGGATTCCAAATATCATAACTAGAATTGCATCCCCATGATCGCACTTCCCAGATCCATACACTTATATTCAGATTCCAACCACCTGTGGGAACATGACTTTCAGAGCTTAGGACATGCAATTTTTTAATTGCTTCAAATATCGTGGGGGAGGAGTCACTTACGAATACACAGCACGCTGACCCCACCAATTTGCATACTCCTCCATGATCAGCCAAAATTATATCAAGAACCATTCTATTATGAAGTGCAATTAACCTGATTGTTTTTTGTTCCAATGTCATATTAAAGAGTATATCTGTAGTTCCATGTATTGTTTTTTCTAACACCCTAGACAGTTTCCTTATATTCCATGAATGTATTGCTTGTCCCCAAAATGGTATAAATGATTTCACTATATCCCCTACAATCTGTCCTGCAGTATCATCTCGACGTGGCCAAGATCTAGATAGTTTTGCTATCTCAGAAGTTTTGGAAAGAAATACACCAGGTAGAAGTATACCTAAATAACAGGTCCCTTCCCAAGTTCTAGATAACCATGGGTAGGCCTGATCTCCACATATAAAATAGACAGAACCTCCTATATATAATGGGTTTTCTTCTTGCTCAAGCACAGCAATGTTCATGCATCTAGTAAAGGGGGGAACCCTTTTTCCATAAGCAAAATGGGACAGAACGTGGACTATGATTAATAGTATAAGATGGAGGCACAGCATCTTTATTTCCTACCAGGGCCATCTTAAAAGTGATTAGGGGCTTGTAAGGCCTAGAGAGCCTATCTACTGGACTTGTTGTTACCGGGCTTACTTTGTTTTTCTTTGTAAATACGGAACAACCCAACGGTTGCAATACCAATCTTTCAAATTCATTTATGTTTGTTCCATAAAACTGACCAGTGACACTATCATTCCATTTTCTGAAAACATAGCGCTCTTAATGATGCGTAACAGGTGGTATTAAGTGGCAGAGGATGTTCATACCAACCCATTCCTCTTTCCCCGTGCTGGGGTAAAGGGGAACAGACCCAACAATTGGACCTATTTAAGATAGCATGGGCCATATTCATAATCAATAGCAATGTATTATTGTCATACCCTTTTCTATTTTTCACTTCTTGTGAGGGGAGAGTATAAGAGAGCACATGTACTGGGCTGCTGTCAAGTTAGTCCGACTCTTGATCAGGAGGCCTGGTAGAAGAACTCGAAGAGTAGCCGTTGAGTTCTTCCTACCAATGTGTCCCTTTGTATTTACAAGTAAAACTACAAAGGAACCAATTAGTCGAAAGATGGATCTACTGCCGTAGCTGGAGATGGACACAGACACTGTGGAGCGTAGACAATGCAGCCGATCAAGGAACGCTGTAGTGGGTGTTGACGTACACTGAGAATATGGGCTGTAGGAGGAAAATTGTATATCAGAAGATTCAAGAGATAGAGCGGGAAAGACAAGTTCAGGAAGTGATAATAAATGACAATAACGAATTTCTATGATGAAGAAATAACAGACAGAGAGACTAACCAATGGGTGGACAGTGGGAAGGCACTACTGAGAAAACTCTGCAAACCCAACCTATCCCTAACTCACGAAGAAACAAGGACGCCTACACGGAAATGTGGCAGTCTCTAGTCCCAGACTATCCCGACGAAACGAGGACGCCTAACGACCTGAGCGCAGGGTGTCAGTCTCTAGTTCGTGCGCTATTCTCTTGGGCATGCAGATTTACTCAGGTAAGGTGCTGATGATGTCACAGTGTAGAGAATTCGGTTGTTGTCCCTTTGGAGCCGGCATGGTGAATCCGAGGTGTTGAAGAAAGGTCTTGTTGGAAGACCGGTGCGAACAGTAGAGGCAGAGCAGGTCAGATCACGTTCCGGGATTCGGCAGCGTGCGGACAGAAATGCAGAACAGAACAGCAGGCAAGGTAGGTCAAATAGCATTCCGAGGTTTGGCAGCATGCGGAAGCAGTTCAGGAGGTAACAAACAGTAGACAAAGGCAGGTCGATTAGCGTTCCGGGGATTGGCAACGTGTAAACAATCCAAGTGCAGTTAAACAAGGAAGCAAAAGAGTTCAAGAAACACAGACTGCGGTCAAAGGCCAGGAAAAGAACAGGCGCAGTCAAGGGGGTGAAGACATGGGAGCGAGAGCCTGCTGTGATTCAGACGAAAATCAGAAGCAGTGAGTATGGATACCCGGAAGCGTTATAACGGGTAGCCGCAACCTCGTTTGGCTCCTCCTCCTTCGTACAGCGTGGTAGTTTTGTTTGTGGAGAGGACACCATAGTCACATGGCAACGTGGCAGCACGGGTTCGGAAAGGGCATTTTGGCTCTTTAACAAAGGAACAGAGTTTCCTTAAAACGGGCAAGACCCGTTGTCGAACACTTTGGGCTGGATGTCTTGTGGCAATCTTGACAGCTGCTCATAGTAGGAACATTGGTATCAGTCAAAAGAGAGTTCAAAGGATGCACAGTTTCTAGATACCAGAATATTGGGACAAGTGTAATAAAAATGTAAAGTGGTATCATAATCATTAGCATATTATTCCTTCTAAATCAAATCTTTCTTGCAGTAGGCTTAATTTCTATCTTTATATCATCAACAGCATCGGTGCAGGAGGGAGCAGGAGCGAATATAGGCATTGTCTGTAATGTTTATCTCAGGAAAAGTTTTTCAGTGTCCGTCGAGGAAATTCTCCACAGCAACACACGTTAGCAACAAACATTCAGGCCATTCCAGGCTAGCCTGCATATTGATGACAGCAAGCTAATGTGAATTTGCACAGAGCTCCAAAAAGGCAGGAGCAGGTATCAATTTGATAGTGTCTGTACCATATGCCCCTGCTTTTCCGTGCTAGTTTGCATTGGTCCGTCACTTTTCAATGGTAGCACAGGGAAACCGTGTGTCAGAGCTTTCAATTTGATACAGCTCATACGCGCCTTTTCCCTAGGCCTCCGTTCCCAGCATCATCCATGAGCTAGGAACAAAGGCGAAACAAAAGCTGATCATTTCCGATTTTGCGAACGTAGATTGCACCTCACAGCTCAAGGTACAGTATGGTCGATGAATAATCCACTCTCATTTCCAGATCTAAGAGCAGTGCCAGCTTGAGATGCACTGCATGATGATGATAAGGAAGCAGTCGGACAAAGTTGAGGCACCTTTGGCCTTCCGATCTTCATTGCAATCTACCCAGGCCCTTTCTCGGGCTCGGGAAGCACTTCTGACAGAGAACTGGCGATGATATCTTTGTGATCAAGTGCAGCTTTCTTTCGCTGTCAGGATCATCAAGCTCTTTCTCATGTGGCAAAGAAAATGGAACTCTTTTCGTGTGTGTTGCGTGGATCCAATGCTTGCGTCCATTCACTCGGACGGCAGTCTGAGTAGCCAGTAGCACCTGGAAGGGTCTCGCCCAACGCGGTGCAAGTGAAAATTTTCTTTCAAAATCTTTGACAAGCATCCAGTCCCCAGGCTGAAGACAATGTCCTGGGCCAGTATATCTGACAGGAAGAGCCTCCTGCACCTGCTGATGAATCAAACGCAAGTTTTGAGTTAACTGTTCAAAGTAATCAATAAGTAATGGGTACTCTATGTCTCGCAACCGTTTTGGTCGAGGGACATTCCAAACATTTGCTGGTCTCCCCATCACGATTTCGTAAGGGGAGAGACCAGTCCTCGCCTGTACAGTTGTGCGCATGCAGAGTAAGACTAGCGGTAGTGCATCGGGCTACTTCAAATTTCTCCCCACACATATTTTGCTTAACTTGTTTTTCAAAATATCGTTCTGGCATTCTACTAAACCGGCACTCATTGGGTGTCTGACCGAATGGAATCGTTTATCAATTTGGAAATTTGGAGACCTACACAGATTTGCAATATCACGGCCGCAATAAAGTGCGTGCCGTTATCTGAACATATGACACGAGGTAGGTCGAAACAGGGAAAGTATTCCATTAGCATGGCTTTAGCTGTGGACATAGCTGTACAGTCTTTCAGGGGATAGGCCTCTACCATTTGCTGAAGGCGCAAACCACCACAAGAACATACTTATAGTTTTGGCACCTCTCCATTTCTATGAAATCAAAATGGATGACTTCAAATGGCATGGACGGTGGCTCAAAACTTCCTACTGGCGTCACTGTTCCCTTTCCAATGTTATGTTGTAAACAAGTCATGCAATTTTGAACCAATTTTTCAGCAGTTTTCCTAATGTGTGGATTCTGCCATACAGAATCCAGGTGTTGTATCATTTTTCTAGCACATATGTGTGTTGGACTGTGGGCCATAGTGACCATTGCCATCACATAGGCCTTTGGTAACATCTATCTGTTATTTTTCTTGTCCACCCAACAACCTTCAGAATATAATTCTGCTGGGCCCTCAGACCAGATTTTTATTTCATCTACAGTAGCTTCTGCTTGCCTTTCCTTAACTGTTGCAATTCCATTTTCTATCATGCAAGGAACTTCCTCAATTTTTTCAACATACGTTTTTGTGTGTAAATCAGTGGCAGTTTGTTTCGCAATTTTGTCTGCAAATGCGTTTCCCTTTCCAACATTACATGTTACTTTTTTATGTGCTTCACATTTCATTATCGCTAATCGCTTGGGAAGCGCAAGTACTGACAACAGTTTCACTATCAAAGTGCCATGTTGGATTTTGGTTCCGTGTGATGTCATGAAACCCCTTTCAGCCCATAATCGACCACAATTGTATACCACCCCAAAGGCATACTGACTGTCAGTATATATGTTTACATTGAGATTTGCAGAGATTTCACATGCTCTTGTCAACGCTATTATTGCTGCAGCTTGTGCTGAGTTATATGGGATTCTTTTGCTTTCTATAATACTTTTCAGTGTCGTGATGGCATAAGCAGCAGTTGATGTGCCATCTGGTAATTTAAAACAGGAACCGTCACAAAACAGTTCTCCATCTGGCTCTTTCTGTGGGGTGTCGGTTAGGTCAATTCTTCCTTTTGTCTCTTGTTCAGTAACCATTAAGCAGTCATGGGGGAATTGTTTTTTTACCCCCATTCTCATTTGGAGGGGGCATTAACTTGGCCAGATTTAAAGCGCAACACCTTTTAATTTGGATATGCGGTGCAAATAGGACTATTCCATACTTTGTTAATCTGGCTGATGTAAGGTGTTACGTCTGCATTCTATTTAAAAGAATGTCCACTGAGTGAGGTACCATTACGGTTAAAGCATGACCTAAAACCATTCCCTCAGTTTGTTTTACTGATGCAGCGGCTGCAGCAACAGCTCACAAGCAAGGCGGCAAAGCACATGCAACAGGATCCAACGTGGAAGAGAAGTAATCGCATGGTCTATTTCTCCCCCCAGGTTCCTGGGTCAAAACAGCCAAAGCATATCCATTATTTTCATGCACAAATAACTTAAAACTCTTGTCGTAATTTGGCGTGCCCAAAACTGAAGCTGAACATAATGCAACATCCTCCCTTGTCAATGCAACTATTGGTTTCACAATCATCGAAAAGTTAGCAATCCACTGCCTACAATATGAAGCCATGCCAATTAAAGCCCTGACTTCTTTCTGCGTTTTTGGAATAGGCATATCAGAGATGCGTTCTATTCTTTCTGATGGCAACCTCCTTGCCTCCTTCGAAAGGAGGTAGCCCAAGTAGGCCTTCCTTTTGACAATACTGGATTTTTTTTAGCAAAGCTTTGTGTCCATGTGCTATTAAATGTGTCAATAATGCAACTGTACTCTCTTTACAAATATCTTCTATGTCTGCTGCTATCAGTAAATCATCTATGTATTGTAGTAATCCGCAGCCTGCCGGTAGTTCTAGCATATCTAGTTGTTCCTTCAAAGCTCTATTGTAAATACTTGGACTCTCAGTGTAACCTTGTGGAATTTGTGTGAATGTAAATGAACGTCCTCCTAAAGTAAAAGCAAACAAATATCTGCTATCTGGATGCACTGGGATGCTAAAAAACACGTTTCAAATCAACAACACTAAAATACGAAGCAGAGGCTGGCATCATAGTCAAAATTGTAGTCACATCCAGGACTAATGGAAATTGAGGATCAACCACTTTATTTTCTCTGCGTAAATCAATTATAAAACGGTAAGCTATATCATTACCTCCTTTGGTGTAAACCGGAAGAATCGGACTATTGCAAGTACTATCAGAAATTTACTCAATTACGTTTCTTTTAATCAAATCTGATACAATGCATTTCAACGCTTTTTCTCCCTCAGCTGAAATTTTACATTGCGGAATATGCGGCAATGTAATTCCTTCTTTCAAAACAATCTTTACTGGCTCTACTTTCAAACAACCAACATCATTGTCGTTCACTGCTCATATACAAGCCGGTACTTTACTCAAGTCAGTCGTTAGTGACTTAGATACAAATTGTGATACAGGAATCTTTTGTGGCGAGATTGTCAAATGCACTCCATCCAGAGAACAATAAATGACCGCATTCAATTTCTTCAATAAATTTAATCCCAAAAAATTTTCGCCGCAATTTTTCATCAAAAGAAATGGGCAAGACTCTGTGAACGGACCTAGTGTTATAGGTACTGGTTGTGACACTGGACTAATTACTGCCATACCTGAGAACCCTACTGGGACATTCTTATCCCCTGACAGTGGTATTTATGGAACTCGCTGAGGGTCAATTGAACATTTTTGTGCATCTGTGTCCAGTAAAAAAATGTGCTCACTATTCCCAAACTTCATTTCTACGTAGGGCCCTTTCTGGTCTATAGGAATAGATACTCGGGCTTTCCTAGTAGAACAGTACATCGTCAGATGTAAAGTCGCCAGAGTAATATGCACTGGACTGATTGTCAAAAATGTTCCCACCATTTGTATTGTTTCGTTGTTGATTGTGATTCTGGTCCTGGTTCTGATTACCCTGGTTATCCTTAAATTGTGGCGCTCTTTGGTTTCTATTCTTTCCTTGTATTCCTGGACGACCTCTATTCTGTCTTCTCAGAAAAGTCCCATTTCTAATCTGGATATGCGGGCATTGTGCTCGCCAATGTCCTTCTTGTCTACAATATGTGCATTGATTAATCCCTATTGGACCCCCTTGCATATTGGTTGTTAATGCAAATTGGACACTGGACGGTGCGTTCCCACCACCTCTGTTATTGTTCGCTACTTGCTGTAACAGTACTCTTGTATTCAATTTCCCTTTGTCCCTTAGTTCCTCATCCTTTTCCAAATTTACTCTGTTCTCATAATACTGGGCCATATGTAATACTTCACTTTGTGTTTTTGCTTGCCATGCACTTTCAGATGTCATTATTAAACTTTGAATTTTCGGTAATAACCCTTGCACAAACTTATCAACAAACAATCTCTTCCTGGGTTCAGTACTTAGATCTTGACCACTAAAATCTGCAAATAGTTCTTCAAATCGATTAAAATAATCTGTCTTTCCTTCTTCTTTGCCCTGCAAAACAAGCAGTCAATTTACCCCAAACTATTCTTTTCTCGGGCACCAAAGTTTTCAATTTCTCTACTATTCGTGATGTTAAAGCCAACATTACCTACAGTGGCTTCTCTCCAGCCTTTCTCCCATGTATCACCTAACATCGGCACGTCATTTATATTTCTAACCTGTTTCCATATGTCTACAGGAAGAATCACGGGAAACAATAAATCAATGTCACACAATGTAAAAACAGATGAATTCAAAACAGATTCAATTTCCTTATAGAATCCTGATGGGTTTTTCCTAATATAAGGGATCGTCTGCTTTATAGTATTTACCTTTTGCCTTGAAAAAGGGGCATGTACAAACTGTGCGATATAATGACCTTCTATCATTCACGCTGGAGTTCCTCCAGAGGCAGCAACTCATACTTTCGGCACAAACATGGGAGCCACCTCTTTCATGGGTAATTTCAAACTAGGCGATTCTACATTCGTTCGTTAAGCAACAAAGCTAAATCAAGTGAAAAAGCAGTTGTTCCAGCTTCAGGTGAAAATGCTCTTTTATAAATTGTCATTAAATCAGCAGGACAACATATCTTATTCTTCATACATTCATCTTGTAGGTACTCTACCATAACCTGTGATACCTTTCTCTGCATTTCTGGTGTATATTGACTAAACATATCATGCACTTCAATTGGGGAAATGGCAGCATCCGTAATCCATCTAAGCGCATCTCGCGTACAAAACCGCATCTCTTCACTAAGAGGTTTCAGCGGTGGCAAAAATCGTTGCTGGACATATGACAAATGCGGTTTATCTTTTTTCAACAATTCTCTATGCAATCGATCAAGTCTCGCTTAAACACAAATATTCATCCTACGTGTTCTCTCGTCCTTTTGTCGCATTATCTAGCAAATCTGAAAGAACAACCAAATTGTGCAACTCTTGCGGTACCACTGTATCGGTCAAATTACCCCATATTTTCACAAGATAATTCCCCATGCATTCTAACAATACCTGCTGTTCACCAAGCCCTCTATGATCAGATATGGAACTTTGCACAGCCACTTCATTGCTATCATTAGTATACGTTTCGGCCCATTCTTTCAGTTCTTCTTTCCTTTTTTTGTTAATCGTACTACGAGTCTGGCTAATGCTTCCTTGCGCAGGCCCCCATCTCTGTAGAACTGCCTGCTAAAGTGGGTAACTCATTCTCTGAAGGCGGTGGAGGAAATGATGTCACAGGCGCAGGGGGAGAGGAACTGCTTACGGCAGGTGCAGATGGAATAACGGGAATGGGAGGTACTTAAGGAGGAGGTGCAACTGGGTCAGTTCTTTGATGTTAATTTCTTTGCTCGTTTAATATTTTCTTTATTAGTTTATCTGATGTATGCAAATCTTGCTGAGGATGTATTGTTCCTAATGACTTCTGTCTGCTGATGTTGGTCATGCTCTAGTGCTTTTTCTGCATTCGTTTTGTGTCTGCGCGTGTGTTTCTCCCTACTTCTCAATCAGAGATTAGCTTCCTTCCTCCAGTCTCTTACAACGTCGAACGCTGCTGGTCAGGCCTTCTTGTGTAACAATACTGATTCTAGGTGTTCTATATGTGCGAATTCAAAGCTCCCATTACTAGGCCACTGAAGGTCTGATACATGTCTGGTCTACCTATGCCAAATCGCATTAAACACTATTGCCCCTATACCGTATTTTATGTACATTTCATGTGCCAGCGACCCTTTGGGTGGCACGACCTGCCCAATTTCCAAAGATTGTCTACTGCAGTGAAAAAAACTCACTAAACAGGAAGACAATTTCCCAGGCATGGTTAATTCTTACCCTGGGCGTTTGATCTTGCAAGAGCAACACTCAACCAATATCAGGACATTTAAGAATCGGGGCATGACTCACCTGATCAACCAATTTGTCACTCAGGACGCAATTTGCCTGTATACAGACGCAACAAAGAAATGTTGTGACTGCGTGTCTGGCTCAATCTGCCTCGTTCCAGGACCCTCGCCTCGATGCTCTCTGGGTGCTGCTCGTCGATCAGGGATCGGCTGTGTACAGATCTCCGGAGGGGTCTCTCATCACTTCTACAGGGGCGCCCCAAACACCTTCCGATCCCGGCTCGACGGCTTCGTCCTCGACTCGTTTTTGGCTTCTTCACCTTCAACATATATGATAGAGCATTAGTGGGAGGGTCCCTGTTTGGGCGCCATATTTGCTACGCCATAAAGACCGCATATGGAAACTAAGGCACAATAACCATATAATAAAGTGACACGTCAGGCACAAGGTTCGTTTTCCAAACAAGTCTGGTTTATTTCAAAGTATTCTCAGTCGGCCGACTGGGTCTCAACGCCTCACGACGTGTGTTCCCAAACACTGTGAGATGCGAGAGAGAGCGAACAGCGCACGAGCAGCAATATATATATTAGACATCATCTTTATGAAGGCAATTCGATCCGCCCATATTCATGTCATGCAGGCTAGGGTTCAGTGATTGACAATTATACAATTATGACAAGTTATGACAAGTCTTCATTCAGCCCAATCATAGTTATTTTTAGCAAAGGCAGCAGAGACAGCTTTCTGTTATGGGGAACATGGAGCTTCTGGCTCAGCAAGGATATCGTGTTCTTAGCAGGGAAACATTCCTTACTACGTTATCTGTGTGACTTGGGTCATGAGCTAAGGGTCAGACAGTTCTGAAGCAGAAAATGCCATTCTCCACGAAGGAGCAAAGCTAGAAGAATATAATTCATGTTTTAACTGCCTTTTACTACAGCGTTTGCAAGACAACCTGGCACCTGGTCTTCTGATTAGATGCAGCTTTTGCTGGCCTTCAAGGACTTAGTGAGAGAGAAAAACAATGTATTTCTGCACAGTTTGACATTTCTGCCTGTGTTAGTAGTTCAGCATTCAGGCCGTGGCCTTGCACTGTGTGTGAGTTCGAAGCATAGAATATATTTGCAAAGCGTTTTGACAGAAAGGAAAAAAGCAAATGGCCGATATTATACAAAATGGACGCCCTTTGGTTACATTGACGATTTTTTTTGTCACAATGTTTGTCACATGATGCGATTGGTTTCATGCCAACATACTATACATACCATTCGACTATAGGGTTACCTTTCTGGTATAACAAAGGGAGTCATGATATAACCCCAAAGAGACATTTTATCAGTGACAGGCCTTGCTTGAGAAGTGTCACAGGAAGGTGCATTGAAGAGGTAAGGGCTGTCTCCCTGAGAAGCTGCCTCGCCTCTCTGAATAGGTACAGAGGGCTGGGGAACCTCCCCGGAGCAGAGCCCAAGGCAAGGAGGAAAACCCAAGTAGGTAAAAAACTTTGTTGCACAGGTGATCTTGAAGGATAGCCCCAGGCAGGATAGCAGGGACTGGAGGTTCTGATAGGCAACACAGAGATACAAGACTGTGAGCTGAGAATAGATGAGTGAACATGGGAACCAGGCAACAGGGAGGCAGAAAGCCAGAAGCAGGGGAGCAAGGAGAAATAAAAGCCAGGAGGAGGCATGAAAATAACAGGAAAACTGTGCGTATAGCAACCAGGAGATGCAGAGTTGCGATGCATCGTTTACCTGACCCGTGCTGCCTTTATGCATCTGTTTCCAATATCCGATCAGTACTGAATGTCGGCCACCATCTTGAACGTCATGACATCGACACGTTTTGTCACAGCAAGGAATGGAGTGTGTCCCGTACCAACGCCAATGCTTCCAAATGGATCATCTCCACTCTGTAAAGGAATGAGATGAAAGCCTGACAGTATGCCCCCTTCCAGAGTCGGTTCCACCGGGCGTCCCCAGATACCTCATATGAAACAAACTAACCAAAATTGGGGAATGGACATTGTTTGCAAGTTCCCTGGGACATTCGGACACACTGTACTCGTTCCATTGTATCAAATATTGTAAGGCGTTTCTGAAGTATTGTGAGTCACATATAGCTTCCGCCTCATATTCCTGCTGATCGTCAACCAATACTGGGGAGGAGGGGTTGTAACATTTGTGGGACCCAAAAAAGGCTTCCGCAATGCCACATGAAACGCAGGATGAATCTGATGCCAAGAGGCTGGTAAGCGAAGGCGATAGGCCACAGGATTGATTTTCTTCACAATGCAAAAATGACCGAAATACTTAGGAGCAAACTTTGTAGGGGTCATATGTTTTGCTAGATTTTTGGTGTATAACCACACCTTGTCCCCCACGTGGTAATCCGGATCTTGTTTCATTTTGCGATCAGCGAAAATCTTAGAGCTGTTTTGTGCCTGCTCAAGAGCTTGTTTAGCTTGCCTTTGCTCCTCATGCAGGTTATGGATGGTATCTTCAATCATAGGGGTCATGGACCCATGGGATGTAGTAAATGGAATCCACGGTGGATGATATCCAAAGGTGCCATAGAAAGCACTCTGATGGCAGAGTGAACTGAGTCGTTACATGAAAACTCTGCAACTCTGCAAGTAGGAAAGCCCAAATATCTTGAGTTGCATTAGTGAAACACCTGAGATACTGTTCCAGGGATTGATTAAGTCTTTCTATCTGACCGTTCTTCTCTGGATTATATCCTGAAGTCAGAGCCCTGTCAATACCAAACTCCTTACATAAAGCAATCCAGAATTTAGAGGTATATTGTGTACCACAGTCAGATACGATAACGTTTGGTAGGCCATTTAATCGGAATACATCTTTCATAAAGACATGGCTCATTTCCACTGCAGTATGTAATTTGGGTAACGGAGAGAAATGGGCCATCCTGCTGAGAGAATCCACAGTGACCATTATCGACATACATAATTGATACTGAAGTAGTTCAGTGATAAAGTCTGTAGATATTCTTTTCCATGGTCTGGAAGGTAAAGAAGCCTGAGTCAATTGACCGACTGGGAAGGTTTGTGGCTTCTTGTTCTGAGCAGAGACAGAACATTGGCGAACGTAGTCCATAACAGACTGATGTAACCCTGGCCACCAGAAATATCTTGCAATCAAACCCTGTGTGGATTTTCCTCCACAATGCCCCGCAACTGAAGCATCATGTGCCAAGTGTAGTATCTTCCTTCGTAAATGAACCGTAGGAACATATATATATGATGCTTGTAGTATAGGAGACCCCCTTATGGCACCAACATTTTTCTGATGTCAACATCCAGAGGATTGGTTATAGTGGCCTGCTGGAGCTGCTGTAAGATGTTGTCAATTACACAAAGAAAGATGGCCTTGGATAACTTGCGTTCTCGTAACAATGGCTTCTCAATATCTTTCAGACCATTCCTGGATGTGGCATCTACTATGAGATTTTGTGAACCTGGAATATAGGTACCCACCAAGTCATAGTGAGAGAAGAAATGCGGCCCCCTGGCTTGTTGGCTGTTTTGACAGTCAACATTTTGTAATAACTGGAGGTGTCAAAACTTGACTCCTCTTCCCCTATCTCCTCCTCACCTGTTTCTTTTTGTATCTCCTCCAACTTTAATGCTATTGTCTTCTTCCTGGTTCTTATGCTTTCCACTGGCCTCTTCTCCTTCTTCTGACGTAAGTAAGGAGGCGCTCCCTCGGTGGCCACCTTGATCTGGATGTTTTACAGATCTTGGGGAAACCCAAGGAGCACGCCCTTTGTGCTGGGAAAAAGCCCAAAGGCAAAAAACCCTGAGAGATGTTAACCGTCCGTCTTCAGATGTGGTGAGTGTTTGGTAGTACCTTTCAATTGTCCTTTGGGAAGGGTACAAAAGTCTTCAAAGATTCCTCTGATAGATTAAGGAAGGGCTGAATAGAGGAAAACAGACTCCAGTTGTTCTCACAAAAAACGGAAAGGAACCGGACACCGGCAAAGAAAGAAAGAAACAGGTAAGAATAAAAGATAGAAGATAGCGGGAAAGAAATAGAAAAATGTAAAGACTTCCGATACACAGGAAGGCAGTAAATATAGAGAGAAAGGCTGAGAGAGATAGCTGAGATAGACACTTATATGGAAATAGCGGCAGACACAAAAGGTGGTTATCGCTACGTGTACGAACGAACAGCGAAACAGAACCAACCGCTACCTTACCTTAACCTGTAGACACCCATGTGAGGAGATAAAGGTGAAATACATACAGAAAGGAGAGTAGGAGAGAGAAGGAGCTCTGAACTGCAAGTCGCCTTTGGGAAAGAAACTGGCAGCGTACGTAACAAAGTTGATACAACGCGCCGGGCGCCAGAATGCATTGTTGTTTATTGGTTCCGGCGGCCATTTTGGATAAAAACTAGACCGTCAACTTGGAACTATCAGAACCATGTTAGTGGTATTTCCATCTATGCATGAACTTCCAGGGCTGGTGCATGACAGTATGCCTCCTTCGATACTTGCTTCCTCCAGGCTTTCCCGGATTCCGTCGGTGGAACTGTTGAACAAGTCGTGGGGCATGTACATGGGATCTTGGTTCCCATGTTCTTTCAGCAATCGGATAACCCTTCCAATGGACTAGGTATTGAAGAGTTCCCCTTCTGTAACGAGAATCCACCAATCTGGCCACTTCATACTTCTTTGGTTCATCGCGAGGGGCAGTGATCGGGCTTCTTCTTGTTCTTTTGTAAGGATCTTCCTTATGAGCCTTTAGAAGCGATGAATGAAAGACCGGATGAATTCTTCTTAAGGCGCTGGGGAGTTGTAATTTGAATGCAACTGGATTGATCCTGGATAGAATGCGATATGGACCTATAAATCTGGTTGCAAATTTACCCATATGGGTCCAACGAGGTAAATACAGAGTAGAGAGCCAGACTCGATCTCCTGGCTTCCATAATGGAGTAGGACCTCTTTTGGTGTCGGCGGACACCTTGTATCTCCTCCTACTGTCTTCCAATGCTCGCAATGCTTCTTTGTGTGACACTCTGAGATCCGTTAGCATCTCTTCTATGGCTGGTGTGGAGATCTTAGACCTTGGAGCTAGGACTCCTGGTAAGTGGTGCGGATGGTACCCATAGGTACATTTGAAAGGACTCATCTTGATTGCCCTATGATACGTATTATTATAGGTGAATTCTGCCATTGGTAGCAAAGAAGCCCATTATCTTGCTCTCTATTGCAATAGCAACGAAGGTACTGCTCTAAATTAGCGTTCAGTCTCTCCGTCTGTCCGTTTGATTGAGGATGATACCCCGAGGAGAGAGCTTGTTGAACTCCAAGTTGTTGACAAAGGGAGTCCCAAAACTTGGAGGTAAATTGGGTTCCTCTGTCAGATATTATGGTTCGGGGTAAGCCGTGTAGTCTTATTACCTCCCTGAGGAATATGGTAGCCGTCTCAGAGGCAGAGGGTACTCCTTGTAATGCTACAAAGTGGGCTAGCTTTGTATAAGATACTATCGTTACCAAGATCGCAGTTTTACCATTTGAAGTTGGTAACTCTACTACAAAGTCCATCGAAAGGTCTTCCCAAGGACGTGTCGGTGCCTTGGCTTGATGTAAGAGTCCTAATGGTCTTTGACGAGGTGTCTTATTGATGGCACAGATGGGGCAAGTAGAAACATAGGAGGTGATATCCTTTCGCATAGATGGCCACCAAAAACTTATGGATATCAGCTCATAAATTGCCTTTTCTCCCTTATGTCCTGCCAAGGGTAGATCATGACAAAAGCTGATGGCTTGGTTCCGAAGAGTCGAGGTAGGTAGAAATAGTGCAGACTGGTGAAACCATAGTCCGTCAATCTCTTGTAATTGGTAGGTTTCTCTTTCTTCATGTGTATTTCCTCCAATCCACTATGAACCTCCTGTAGAAAAAGATTTGCTATCATGTAAAAATGATGCTTCGGTAGGATTGTTTCCTTCTGTAATTTTGGCTTCTCCTCATCTACCCAGCTTCGGGATAATGCGTCAGCAACACTGTTCTGAGATCCAGGTATATAGGTGATTTGGAAGTCAAAATTGGAAAAGTAGTATGCCCAGCGAGCATGTCTCGAATTTCTACACTCCATCTGCTGGAGTACCTTCAAGTTTCTATGATCCGTACGGATCGTGAACTGTTGTGCTGCCCCTTGCAAAAGGTGCCTCCATTCTTGACAGGCAGCTCGCATAGCCAATAGCTCTCTCTCGAGCACAGAATAATTCCTTTCACTTCCCGTCAAGGTACGGGAATAGTAAGCTATGGGGTGTTCTTCCCCTTTACGATCCTCTTGTAATAAGACTGCCCCCAAGGCACCTCCGGAGGTATCTGTCTCCAGGACAAACGGTTTGGTCTGATCAGGTTGTAGTAGAACCGGAGCAGAAGTGAAATGTTTCTTAAGGTTCTTGAATGCCTCCTGTGCTTCAGTATCCCAGTGAAAAACCACTCCCTTTTTGAGGAGCGAGGTTATGGGCAAAACCAGGTCTGAACATTTCGGAATGAACCGGCGATAGAAATTTGCCAGACCTAGGAAGCGTTGCACTTCCTTAACAGAGGAAGGATCTGGCCATCGGTCTATTGCCTGAATCTTGTTAGGATCCATTCGCACCCCATTAGCGGACAAGATAAACCCAAGGTATGAGACCTCGGAAGCGTCGAAGATGCACTTCTCCGGCTTGGCAAAGAGATGATTCTCTAGTAGTCTCTGTAGAACCACACTTACATGGACTCAATGTTCCTCCAAGGAAGGTGAGAAGATCAGTATATCATCCAGATATACCACGATGGATGTATATAGAAGATCTGCAAAGATCTTGTCTACAAATCTCTGAAATATCGCCGGGGCGTTCACTAATCCGAATGGCATCACGCAGTACTCGAACAACCCCATTGGTGTTCTAAATGCAGTCTTCCACTCATCCCCTCTCTTAATCCTTAACAAATGGTAGGCCCCTCGTAGGTCGAGTTTGGTGAATACCCTTGAGTTCCGGACAGCCTCGAGAATGTCTCGAATAAGGGGCATTGGGTATCTGTCACGGACAGTCAGGCTATTTAAACCCCTGTAATCGATACATGGACGTAATTCCTTTGAGTCCTTCTTAGATATAAAGAACAATGATGCCCCTCCTGAAGACTTTGACGGTTGGATCAGTCCATTCTCCAAGTTGGCATCTAGATAATCCTTCAGAGCTGCCTTCACTGCTAAGGACAAGGGATACATCCGTCCAAATGGAAGAGAAACCTCCTCCTTGAGGTCTATGCTACAGTCTTCATTACGGTGAGGTGGGAGGAGTCTAGGGTTTACATCTTCAAACACCTTTGAAAAAGTCTGGTACTGTACTGGGATAGAGGAAACTGAGATGTTGGATAGTCTTTCGGTAATGCTGGATTGGACTTCAATCTGGAGTCCCTTCATGCAATGTTCTCTGCAATAGTCTGAATCAAAGCTGAGTTTGTTAGCCGTCCAATCTATTCTGGGGTTATGACGTTGTAACCAGGAGATACCTAGTATCAGAGGGAAATGTGCCGCCGTGATGACATCAAAGCAAAGGCCCTCATTACGACCCTGGCGGAAAGTGACTGACCGGACCGCAACAGCGTAAATAGCGTTTCCGCCATTGCACGAAGGAGCAAAGTGCGGCTAATCACGACCCATCGGGCACGAGCATTACGCCATGGCGGAATCCGAAAGGCTGCGATGGCGGAAATGACCCCAAAACGGCCCTTACCGCCGCCGTACGCTGCACCAGGTGCAATACCGCCACCCATCTTAGCGGTCACCGTAATGAGCGGTCACCGTAACGAGCGGGCACCGCAAATTACGGCCACCGTAAATATACGGAAACGGAAGTAAAAGCATGTGGCCGGAACGGGAAACAGCACGCCGCACAACTATAAAAACCGAATCCCAACACAACCATTAAAAATCCGACCCTGACACACATCCCAACCCGTTAGCAACCCCAGTTAAAAAAATAAATATGGGAAAGGTAGCCAAGAAAGCGTGTGACCGCAAGCGGCAGGTACACTTCTCCCGAGAGGAACTGACCGTGCTCACCGAGACCCTCCAGGAAAATGCCGCCGTCGTCTTCTCCAGTCAAATGACCAGGACGGCCCTTGCCAACAAGAAGGCCATATGGGCCCTGGTGGCACAGCGCGTAAGTGCGGTGGGGACAACACCCCGCACGCCACAGCAATGTCGCAAGCGGTGGGACGACCTGCGGATCCGCGTACGCAGCATACTTTCTGCGAACAGGAACATCGCCACAGCTACCGGGGGGGGTTCAGAGTCGCCCATCAAGTTGACCCCCTGGGAGGAAATCTGCGCCTCCACCATAGGAATGGAGAGCATAGAGGGAGTCGGAGGGATGGAGAAAGGAGTGCCGACATCCGGAGAATCAGGTAGGTTGGCCAAGAGAAACAATGCGAAATCCACAAACCACGAACATGTGCAGTACCATGTGACCCCATAGTGCAATACATACTTTGCCCTGACAGCGCCCTCTAAAAGTCAGAATGAATAAACAAATCAATCAAGATGCCATAAACAACCCCTACATGTGCAGCATGCACCCCCTAACTGCAGGCAGCCAAATGAATGCATCCTCAATCCACACGAAAATGAGACCACCTCCAAGGCCCAGTCCCAAATCAGCCTCATGTACCACCCCAATGCATTTGATACGTTGCCATTCCAAATCCGACAGACCCATAACTAACGCTCGCCCCTCTTTACTCCACCACAGGGTCCGATACCAACGACGAGCTGCAGGACACCCCTACCAGCACGCCTGCAAAGAGGGCCAGGACCAACGTCCCAAGAGCCTCCACCTCAGGTGCAAGGATCAAGACACGGCAGCAGCAGGAATCAAGTGGCAGCACACTGGAGGGGACTGCAACAGGCACCCCAGCAGCCAGCAAGTCCACAACCCCAGCACCACAGGTCCCCCCAAAGAACGTATCTGATGGCACTGCCTCTGGTGGTAGCAGCACCATAGGTGACACAGCTGTCATGCCAGCATGCTCCGACACGGAAAACAGTGCTGGCGACGTAGGTACCATCCATGACCTTTCCCAATCCCCCTGCATGTTCCATCCCCTACACCATGACGAAACCACGCAGGGGCACCCTGAAGACGACGACTGGCCAACCCCCACAAGTCCTGTGCCAAGGCAACATGTGTTGAGCAGCCCCCCTGTCACACCACCGCAAATGTCCATGGCCCAGCAGAGGCAACAGTCCCTCGACCTGCTGATCGAGCAACAGCAGGAAGTGTCCACGCTACTCAAGGACCATGCAAATGAATGCGGGGGTTCCAGGGCAGCCATGGAAACATCCACCGAGACACTCAGGGCACAAATAGAGAAAAGTAGTGAGAGCCTCAGGGGAGAAATGGAGAGAAGCACCGAGAGCCTGAGAGCACAAATGGAGAAAAGCACCGAGAGCCTGAGAGCACAAATGGAGAAAAGCACCGAGAGCCTGAGAGCACAAATGGAGAAAAGCACCGAGAGCCTGAGGGGGGAACTGCATGCGACGTCCAAAGACGTTTGTGCTGAACTTGCTGCTGTGCGCCGTGTGCTCTCGGAGCTCTCACAAACCCTCAGAGACATGCATGGACGCGAGCAGGCAGAGACATCATCCGTGGCAAGTTCCGTCCAGGGCAGCCCCCAACGCAGATCTGGCAGGAACCTGCGCTCCACGGGCAGGGGTGCCCCTGATACCCGTAGAGGGGGCTTGCAATAGCGTCCAACCACGGACAGCATGCATATTTGGACACTGGTGTTGGGGGGGGAGGTAGTAGGGTGGAGGGGGTGTGTTGGGCTTCACTGGGTGGCGGGTCCATAGGGTGTATAAATCAAATCACATTAACAATACAGCATCTCATAATCATCCAATGACATGTGTGGACATTGATATTTGCGTACGAGGCCTTCATAGGCGTACAGTCCACAATGTGCCTGTACTACACACACACAGTGCCACAGGTCCCCTTTCCGTGTAATAGGCACCATGCGTGGTTGCTAGAAGCATGCATCTATGATGCTCTGTCGGATTGCACGTGCATCCTGTGCCTCATGGACTCCTTGAGGTGCCTCCACATCCCCACCCTCATCATCATCATCATCTTCAGGTGCATGCAGTACAGCGTCAGGGGGCATGGGCACATTCCTACGTATGCACATGTTGTGCAGCATGACACATGCCATGACCATCTTAGAAACCTTCTCATGGCTGTACATGAGTGCCCCGCCAGACCTGCTGAGGCTGCGGAAACGAGCCTTCAGTAGGCCGAATGCCTGTTCAATGACCACACGGGTACGTGAGTGGGCATGGTTGTAGTCCTCCTCATGCTCGTTCTGTGGGTTCCGGATTGGTGTAAGGAGCCATCTCTTCAGTGGATACCCGGCATCACCTGTATGAGACGAATAAAGGGTGTCAGTGGAATGATAGTGCTAAGTAGCCCCCCCCCCCTCCTGCAAGGTCATTGACGCATCAAATGGGCCACGATGTCATGCATGGAATGAGACTCACCGAGTAGCCAGGATCTGTGCCCTGCGTGTCGCTCCATGTAGCGTGGTATTCTTGTGTTCCTCAGGACCATAGAATCATGTGTAGATCCTGGAAATCTGGCACAACAATGCGTAAATATCTTGTTGGAGTCACACACCATTTGCACATTGATTGAATGAAATTGTTTCCGGTTGCGGTACTGGACCTCCATGGCATGTGGGACAACCAATTCAACATGGGTGCAGTCGATGGCACCAATGCAACCCGGGATGCCGCCAAGTGCATGGAATCCCACTTTTGCGTTGGTAATCTCCTGGTACGTGCGTGGTAGTGTGATGTGGTCGTCGGCGTGCTTCAGGAGGGCATCGTGCACTTGGAAGAGTGTCCGTGAGAACAGTGGCTGTGAAATGCCATGCAACTGTCCCACTGTGTGCTGGTAGGTGCCTGTGGCCAGGAAGTGGAGTGCAGACACCACCTTCAGTAGGGGTGGGATGGCGGTTGGGCTATCTATCATGCTCACGAGGTCAGCATGCGTCATGTCCACAATGGCGATTATGGTGTCCCGGTCCAAACGGTAGAGGGTGTGGATCTGCTCAGCAGTGAGGTTGAACGGATCGGCTCGGAGGCGTGGGATTGCGGGCCGCCTGCGTGGTGGTAGTGGCAGTGCTTGTGGGCCTTGCTGACCCTGCCTTGCCCTCCTCCTCCTCCTTCTCCTCCGTCTCCCCTGTGCGCCCGGTTGTTGTACCTGTTGTTGTTCGTCGTCTTCTTGTAGTTGTAGCACTTGCAGTGCTATCTGGTCCCCCAGGCCCAACATCGCTAGTCCTGCCGGTAGCATTTTGGAGTGGGAGTGGTTGTGGGAGGGGTTTGGGTCTGCTATATATGTGCTGTCGGCCTGTATGGCCTCCACCTGTGCTGATTGAATGATTCTGTGGCAGATGCTATCCCTTCTGGCCGAGCACGTCCCGCACGTAAGGCTGCATTTGGCCGCATGGCATCTTGGGATTGGAATCATGTATCAAATCCCGATGGCAGTGTGATGTACTTTGACTGATTTTCATGCTATGCTCCCATTGTTACACATGCTATGATTGCAGCCGCTTACATACCTGTGAAGAGTCAGTGGTATGTAGGGCTCGATCGATGGCCGACCCTCATGCAGCACAGTAACGTACTTCACCGACGGGCGTGGCGTCCCATTTGTGATTGCAGCCAGTTAGCATCATGACACACAGCCGCACTACATTGATGTAATTGTGAATGCAAGCGTTCACAGAAGCCTTTTCGACGTAATGTTGCAAGTGAGGAATTCGAAGGCCAGCATTTTTGGTTTTGAAGTAGCGTCGAGGATACGCCCACAGGTCTGGCTGGAAATGTAACGTTCTATTGTAGAATGTCCTTGGGACATGGCCCATAACGAGCAGGCAATGAATGATATGAATTGAATGGGATGCGCAATAGCGTAGTGGACGATAAGGCAGGACGTTCCCAAATCCATCTTGCTTCACAACACTACAGATCCGGCCAGGGGCACAGTGGTTTTTGCGGACTGCATTACGCACAGACGCGATGGAAGTTTCACATATAATGTGAGTGAATATTCATGCGTTTTCATTGCGGGATGAGGGAATGATGAATGGATGCATGGACTGATGATTCCGTTTAGGGTCTGCCATGTACATGGGTTTTTTGAATCACTCCCCTTCCCCTGCGCTATGTGATGCAAGGCTGCCATAGTGGGACATACGTCTATCTGCCCTTGTCGGATCCTCCCTGTCTCGACGCGCCTTCATACACTTGTGTCTAGGCACGTTACTAATCCCATGTCATGGGTTCTATCTTGACGGACGCATGCACAGTAACCGACGTTGCCAATGGTGTATTTAGCTCGATTGATTTCGTTATGATTCGATACTGATTTAGGGGTGTGTATATTCCTTTGGAGTGGGCTAGCATGCATATGGGTGTGGATTTGGTGTGTTGAATGAAGATTGTAATGCATCATGAGTCCCGTAATGCAATCGGTTAATTTGTGTTTCTTTTGGGTGACAGGTATCTCCTGCCCTATTGCAGATGCCATCTCTACGCCACTCCTCCAGATGGTTTTTACTCTCGACTCCTGCAGCTTCGGGTGAATCAGTGGAGCACCATTTCGATCTTATGGGACGATCGCCAATGGGCCACATGCCCTTACGCTGTACTGGTGGCTAGGTGCAACATTTCGGCCTTTCAGCTCGACTAGTGCCTGCCTCATGGGACGGACCTGCGGTTCTTGCCGCTTCCATGTTGCCTTTTGGAACGTTGATGTAGGCCCTGTGTGCCATGATGGTACAGGGCGTCACACAAGTGGAAGCTGGTCAATTATTGCAGATGCAGACCTCGGTGATGATGGTTGTTTTGGTGTTATTTTGCAAATTGCTGTGGGGCCTTTGTCATTTGGATGTGCATTTAAATTGTATTCCGATATTTGTCGTGTTGCGTTGTTCTTTGCAGGTGATGTGGCGATTTTCGCTTTGTGGCGGTATGTATTGCGAGATGATCTGCATTGTGTTCCGCCTTCTGAGTTGAGTTGTGTGGTACAGTACTGGCCGCGTTTGCCTACGTAGCACAGTATGGTCACGGATAGGGGCTGCCATTGTGACTGTTTACATGATGTGCTGTTCAGGGGCGGGGGATTGGCTTTTGGCCGACTGGTGCCTGTCAGCCAGGTCGATTGGTGGAATGATGGGATGTTCAGAATGTGGCTGGTCACAGGTGACTGTGTTTGCGTGCGTTTGTTGGAGGGGGACTGGGGTCATGTCCATTGGAATAGCTTCTGTATTGATGCCATCTGTGCCCTGCAGCTCCCATCGGCCCCTCTTGGGATGAGCCTGGCTGCTCAGTCACTCTGCCAACTTGTGTGGTACATGCTTCTGCTGATGGTTGGTTTGTTTACTGGCATGAGTACAGGGCTGGTGCAATCCCCCTCAGGATGCTGTTTTGGATGTTGCCTTGCGCTGGTGGCAAGCGATGGGGGACTACTGTTGTTTTGTGTCATGTGTTCTTGATTTTCATTTTGATGTATTGTACCTTCACATGCCTGTGCTGCGTCAGTACGGCTATGGTGACATGCCGTACATGGATGCCCACTCACGGGGCGCTTTGAGCCCCTGCATGCTTTTCTACGTTGGCATGCATGGGTGAATTGTAGATTTCACTGGTTGCATAGTGTGAGTACATTGCGCCTGCCAGGAGTTGTGCAATGTGGCCAGGGAGTGGAGTACAGGCACTCAGTGGGCCATTTACGGTTGGTTCACGTTGCCGTATTTCTCGCCATGGCGGAATGGTACTTTACGACGTGCTTGATGGCGTTCAGTACATGTCCGCTAGGGTCAGAATTCGCGTACCGTTGCGCCATGGCGGTGATTCCGGTTTTGCAAGGCGCGCGTGCGCGTACTTGGTGCAGTTAGCGTTGCCGTTCACTGCGGTGTCGCTAATGGCATCGTACTTTACGGTGACGGGTCATGATCGCAACGAGCGGTGTTCGATGGCGGTATTGCATTTCCGCCATCATTTTTCCATTTCCGCAAGGGTCGTAATGAGGCCCAAAGGGTCTCCGTGTGGTGTCTCATTCCAAATGAGATAGGAACCGTTTCCATCGTAATAAATCCGGAAGAAAAAGGACGTCCATCCACCCCTTCGACTGGGAGAGGTGTTGTCTTCTTCTGGAGCGGGATTTGGTTCTCTTGGGCCCATTTGACGTCTATGAAATTTCCCGCAGCTCCACAATCTAGCATGGCTAGTACAGGGATGTTCTGCTTCAAACTGTAGGAAAACGAGACCTGAAATACCATTAAACGGTTGTCCTCTATTCCTTCCTGGCTGAATCTGTTAAGATTGCAAGGGTTTGAGCAGTTGTCCCCACGGTCTCCCTTGCATAGGCCTGGGGTCTGTCGTTTCCCTGTCTTCTGGAGGGAATTTCAGAACAGTCCTTGAGGCTGTGTCTAGAGGATCCACAGTACATACAGAGGTTCAGTTCTTGTCTTCTCTTCCTTTCAGTCTTCGTTAAGGGCCCTCTGGTAGATCCTATCTGCATCGGTTTCTCTAGGGTTGGGCGTTCTCTTCTTCCTTGCGGGGGACTGTACCGTTGGACATAGCCTCTTCCTCTCCTTCTCTCCAAACGTCTCTCCTGGATACGAAATTCGATCTGGAGGGAGAGGGTAACTAGCTCACGAAAGCTGTTGGGACGAGCTACCCGGGCCAGTTTGTCCTTCATTTCCTCGTTCAACCCCCTTCTGAAGATTGTCTGTTGCGCTGTATCTGGCCAACCAGCGGATACTGCTAGACTCTGGAATTGCGCAATGTAAGCTTGTAGGTCCTGATTTCCCTGCTTTACATCGAGGAAAGCTTCGTATTTGGTATACTGGACCTCTGGACGTTCAAAACGGTCCTTGAACCCCTGTAT
Organism: Ambystoma mexicanum; assembly: GCF_040938575.1. Lineage (NCBI taxonomy): Eukaryota > Metazoa > Chordata > Amphibia > Caudata > Ambystomatidae > Ambystoma > Ambystoma mexicanum. Next base: position 1,017,170,151 of record NC_090930.1, on the reverse strand, counting down.
GAACACAGCATAATCATTAACCAAAGGATCCTGGTTAGTGACCAGGGGGGTTGCCCAGGCCAGAGCACTTCCAGCCTAGTTAGAAATGATAAATCCTATCCAAGCCCTTCCAGACTCGAAGGCTCTAGGCCTGAAGGAGAAATATACCGCACAGGCATCTAGGAACTCCTTTATTGTCTTAGGGTTTCCTTCATATTTACCATACGAAAATGGCATAGGTGGTAAATCATCTCTACTCTCTGTTCTGGCCGCAGCCTGTTGACGAAGCAGAAGGTTCTCAGCATGCAGGGTTTGCATCTCCACTCTGAGTCCTTGGATGGCGTTGCACATCTCCTGTATCTGTTCCGGAGACGCCATGGTTTTAATTGGGCGTTGTATACTGTCAAAACTTGACTCCTCTTCCCCTATCTCCTCCTCACCTGTTTCTTCTTGTATCTCCTCCAACTTTAATGCTTCTGTCTTCTTCCTGGTTCTTATGCTTTCCACTGGCCTCTTCTCCTTCTTCTGACGTAAGTAAGGACGCGCTCCCTCGGTGGCCACCTTGATCTGGATGTTTTACAGATCTTGGGGAAACCCGAGGAGCACGCCCTTCGTGCTGGGAAAAAGCCCAAAGCCAAAAAACCCTGAGAGATGTTAACCGTCCGTCTTCAGATCTGGTGAGTGTTTGGTAGTACCTTTCAATTGTCCTTTGGGAAGGGTACAAAAGTCTTCAAAGATTCCACTGATAGATTAAGGAAGGGCTGAATAGAGGAAAACAGACTCCAGTTGTTCTCACAAAAAACGGAAAGGAACCGGACACCGGCAAAGAAAGAAAGAAACAGGTAAGAATAAAAGATAGAAGATAGTGGGAAAGAAATAGAAAAATGTAAAGACTTCTGATACACAGGAAGGCAGTAAATATAGAGAGAAAGGCTGAGAGAGATAGCCGAGATAGACACTTATATGGAAATAGCGGCAGACACAAAAGGTGGTTAGCGCTACGTGTACGAACGAACAGCGAAACAGAACCAACCGCTACCTTACCTTAACCTGTAGACACCCACGTGAGGAGATAAAGGTGAAATACATACAGAAAGGAGAGTAGGAGAGAGAAGGAGCTCAGAACTGCAAGTCGCCTTTGGGAAAGAAACTGGCAGCGTCCGTAACAAAGTTGATACAACGCGCCGGGCACCAGAATGCATTGTTGTTTATAGGTTCCAGCGGCCATTTTGGATAAACTAGACCGTCAACTTGGAAATATCAGAACCATGTTAGTGGTATTTCCATCTATGCATGAACTTCCAGGGCTGGTGCATGACAGGAGGTTTCAGTGATCAGTATGTATGGTAACTGCCCATTGAGCTCCCAACAGAAGATATCTCCACTCTTTACATGCATGTTTTAGTTTTTTCTCTAAAACAGAGTAGTTTTGTTCTGAATTGGTCAAGATGCAGGAGTAATATGCCACTGGATGTTCCTGCCAATACTCGAATTGCTGAATCAAAACATCCCCATTGACATAATCTGATTGGACACGCAAAAGAAGGTTGCCGTAAGACTGGGGCTGTCGTAAAGCACTTCTTTGGTGACAGAAAAGCTGTTTCTGTATCTACAGTCCAACAAAAGGGGTCCCCCTTCGTGAGGAGGTTTGTGGTAAGACCAATTGGGAAAAGCCATCAATGCATTTCCTATAAAATGGGCTATGCCCAAAAAAATGCTGATTTCTTTCACGGATGTGGGAGCTTTCCATTGATGTATGGCCTGTACTTTACGGGGATTCATGGACATTCCTTGGTCAGAGGGAAAGTATCCCAGATAAGATACTGAAGGTACAACCAAGAGGCATTTCGCAGGTTTGGCTTTTTGCTGATGGTACTGCAACATCTCAATACCTCACTGGCATGTTGAGTATGTTTTTTCTGGAGCTTGTGAAAACACTAAATTGTCATCCAAGTATATCACTACTGTATGAAGAAAAAGGTCTCCAAACAGATTCCATTAGTTTTTGAAACACAGCCGGGCCATTGGCTAATCTGAAAGGCATAACTTAATATTGGAAGTGTCTGAAGGGTGTAGGGAATGCAGTCTTCCATTCATCCCCTTCCCTTATCCGAACGAGATGTTAAGCTACCCTTAAATCTAGTTTGGTAAACATCTGAGCTAATCTTACTGCTTCAAATATATCCAGAATCAAGGGAAGAGCATATGTATCCTTGACCGTGATTCATTTGAGACCCCTGTAGTCAATACAGGGCTGTCATTCTGTGGTTTCCATCTTAGGTATGAAAAACAGCAAAGCAGCCCCTGATGATTTGGATTCCATTTTTAAACCGGTTCACAAATTCTTATCCAGATATTCTGTGCGGACCACTGCTGACCACTCAGAAAGTCACTCTGAGTGGTCAGCAGTCGTCCATAGGGAGCTGGGCCCCCGAATACCCAGAGACCGAGAAGGGATATAGTCCACCCTGTTACCTTGATGACAAATGGAAGATGATGCTGTAGAATTAGGAAGTGGCTAGAAGAAATGAAAGCTCAGTCCTCTGTCTAGCTACAGAATAAGAAGAAACGGACTCAATTGGTTTAGAGAAGACTCTCATTTGAATCACTTTGTACGCCTTCGACATCACATCATTACCACATCCTGCAACAGAAAATTGAGCATAGTCTACAACCAGAATCCCACAGGGATTCAATGGATGTCATAACAAGCAGATAGGATAACGGGAGTCTGGTAAAAATAGAAATAACATGGACTAATTTGTCCTTCCAGACCTCACTATGTAGTTGTCTCGAGGGGCTATATCTAGTAAATTGTTTCTTGTTGATGACCTCTGTAAACCCTGAGTTCAAAGTTCATGGAATGGTTGAACATTGCTTTGAATTCTATTTTTGTATGTTTGCACCACGTTATGTGGCACTTTAACTAACCCGTTTATTGCACAATTGCATGCATTGCACTTTAAAATATGATATGTGATATATGTTTTTTATTTCAAATGTGTTTTACATAAAAGGTTCTTAATATAAAAAAAGTGTTTTGATATTTTGAAATAAAAAGATGAATGTATGTCATCATGAATAAAAAACTTTCTCAATATGTTTGTATCAAAAGAGATGGAAAATGTAACTGAGTAAGCCAATTGGCTGCTTGGTAGGGAATTTATAGGCTATGAATTAGAGAAGCAGGAGGAGGGGGAAATCTGTTTTTTTGTGTGAATATTGAATGTATTGTTCCCCACTATACCACTAACCCCCCATCAACAAAGAATTGGGGAATAACCTGTTGTAAACACAAGAATCCACGGTAGTCATCTAACAGGGCACTTCCAGCTGTTATCAATGGAGTGGCTCAAGCAAGGGCGCTGCCAGCCAAATGGGATACTAACAGCCCGACCTTGGCTCTGTCAGTAGGAAAAGCAGCTTGCCAGGAAGAAAACACTACCATGCAGGCATCCACAAAATCTTTAAACCTTTAAGGGGTTCCATGGAACTTATCAATTGCTGCTCCCTTATGTTGTGAAGCTTCCATTAACATCATGATTGTCCATGGACTAAGTTAATTACTGCAAACAAGCCATCTCTTCCTTCTGCAGATGGCATCGCAATCTCTCAGCAACAGGCCTTACCTGAGAAGTGTCATGAGAAGGTGCAGTCAAGAGGTGAGACCTGTCTCCCTGAGAAGCCACCTCGCTCGCCTCGCTGAATAGGTAGAGAGGGCTGGGGGATCTCCCCGGGAGCACAGCTCAAGGCAAGGAGGAAAATCCAGGTAGGTGAAGAAATTCCTTAAACAGGTGATCTTGAAGGATGGCAGGGTCTGAAGGTTCTGGTATTTTCTTTTAGTTATTATTAAATACATTTTTCATTTCATTCCTGAGTCCGTCTCCTTCTTCTGGTTTGCCACAACTGCTGAAGCCTACTCTTATAAAGCCTTGGCCCTCCTTGGGACACTTGACCCTTCAAAGTCATGTTTAAACTGTGCGGCCAGCAGAAAGTTCCAAAAGCTTATCATAATTACTTCTTTAACTTCCTGTCTACCTGAAGCTTCAAAATCAATATGTCCAAGGTTCTGCCAACAAAAGAGTTCACCAATCACAATTTTAAAATTCTCAGATAAGCTAATGAAGCAAAACAAACAGTTGCTCCTTGGAAGGATCTGCCAGAGTGTACTCACAGTCTTGACACCCCTAGTCATCCTGTTTCTCCAGTTCTCCAAAGGCCTCTCCCAGCTGTCAGGTTTGGTTATTCCTTGTATCATGCGCCTTCTCTTAGGCTCTCCTTCTGGCTCTGGTTTCCTCAATGAGGAGAGCGTTCACCACAGTACCCGTTGTTGACTTCCAGTCTTTCATCGACTTTAGGTTTCATTAACATTCACAATAGGTCACTCCCAGATCTTGGGTTTCAGAGTTCACAATAGGTCTCTCACAGACATTGGGTTTCAGCATTTCACAAAAGATCTTTCCTAGACCATAGGTTTCACAGCATCACAATAGATCTGACCCAGATCTTGAGTTTCTCAGCACTTACCATATGTTTCTCGCAGATTTTGTTATTCAGCATTCACTTCAATGGGTATTTATCCCTACCTTGCCAAGAGTCCATTTCAAGAAACCAATATTACGTCATCCTCCTGCAACAAGTCATTCTTGGAAAAGGAAGCTCTTCCCCTTTAGGCTTCCATCTCTTTGACAGAAGACCATCTGTTTGGTCAACCTCTCTTCAAGCAGTCTGTCCTCTTGTGGGCAAGAGCGCTAAGTTAGCCCACTCCAGAGAAGCATCCGCTGGTTGGCCAAGTCCTAGTCTACCACTACCTATGTAGTTATGTCCCTGTGTATCCAGGTACTATATAGGAGTGCACCTGTTTCCTTCCGGACTCCTTCTCCTTTTCCTAATCTCTTTCCCCTCTTTTCTATTGATTTTGGCAATCAGCACTTGTTTGGACATTTTGGACTGGCTCAGGGCATCATGGTTTTGTTTAAGCGCAATGTTGTCATTTGGAGGTCTCCAGGGGTCGCAGCTGCAGCCTTCTGTTCTCCCTTGCTACCCCTGCCCTCTCCCTTGCTCCCCCTGTAAAAAAGAAAATACATTATATTTTTTTTTAACTGAACCTCCTGGAGAATGGGTGGCCCCCAGAGCCCCTGCAGTGCAGGGTCCCTGGCAGACCATGTCTGGGGGGTGTACCCTGGTGCAGTCCTCAATCATCAGGGTGAAGGGTGGGCTGGGTCTTTCAGCGTGAGAAAGAAGTGATCAGTAGGGGTTGGAGTTGCCCGTGACATCTGGCACGTGTCACATGCCACGTTCAGCTCCAACCCCTTCTCCTCCGGCTTCCTCACGGCTCATGTACAGGAACCAGGAAGCTTTACCAGCTTCCTGGTTCCTGTTTGTGAGCAGCACGTAGGAGCCGAGGGTGGCCTGGAGTGATGGGCCGAAAATGAAAAAACTGGTAAGAAGGCTTAAAAAAAAGTGATATATATTGTGCATGTGTGAAGTGCGTGTCAGATGTATGTATGTGCTATGGGTCAGTGAGTGGTGAGTAAATGATATGAAATTTGAAAGTGTGTCTGTTTGAATGTTCTGGGTGGGCGGGTGTGTGCCTGTGTAGATAATGTAGTGAGAGTGGATGTAAGAGAAGGTGTATGAGCGGGTGTAAAGACTGGAGGGGGGTTTCTGTACTCCTGCTCTCTATATGGCAGAGGAGAGGCACAGAGGACCCCAGCCAAGATTCTCTATTATTGGTAACGTAGTCGAGCAATCAAGGCCTAGCTTCTCAGGTGATGGCGGCTGGTTCTTAAGTACAGTGTAATCCCCAAGCAACCACAAAGGAATGTCTGCACACTGTATTTGTTAAAACACAGTCTTTATATAATTAAGTTTCAAGATTTATGTACAATATCACAATAACTCACTTTGTGCTCCGTTAATCTACAATGGCAAATATATACAGTTCTAAGTGGTACCACAATTATTATCAGATCTCATTAAAATGCATCAACTATGCTCTGGTCAAATGTCACACAAATCAATTAATAAAGGTAACCAACAATAGACGTAGGAGGAAAGCATTTGGTTAGAACAATTGACAGAATACTGGCCCCTACCACTAGACAAAATTCTGTGTGTAGATCCCCCCACCTGGGCAACCTGTAAAATAAAGATATACTGCAAGCCCAGTCCATATATTGTTCAAATAGTCTTATTTCCTTCTAAAGTTTTTCTACCAACCCAATTAACCTGCAATAGCAGAGTTCCTCAAGGGGGCGTTGATGGATCCTTCTTGAGTGACTCCCTTTAAAGCAGGAGCCATGGATCATTGATGGGCCTCGAAGAAGGTGAACTTGGTAATGAGGCAGCAGCTTCGGTCCTGACGGTGCTCGACGACGACGAGTTGAAGACGTCCTGCAAGGATGAGGCATGCGGAGCACCTCGTGGTCGATAGTTCAGGGCCGCAAAGAGTTTGTGAAGAACTGTGGCCCAACAAGGGCTTCGAGTCGTTTGGTGTCTCTACGGTCTTTGGGTAGTGGGAAACCCAACAGCGGATGCTCCTCGGCACGTCGACGGCCTGGCCTTCTCCGGCGGGATAAGGCGGTTGGCGGTGCGGACGAGCACGTCCGAGAATCAAATGTCTTAATCAATGGAGCTTTGCGGTTCCAGTCGTCGATGGCACAGCGTCCAGCAGTCCCCGCTTCTGGGAAACTAACTTCGACAGGCCTCCAACGGTTACAGCAAACCCTGGTCGACGATGGTGGACGGCTGTCTGGTGCTTCTCTTAGTTTCTAATCAGCGGTCCCCGTCTCCGGCTGACAGTCTTTCGTAGGCTGACTTCCAGGGCGCTGTGGCGAAGGTTAGCAGTGCACAATGGTTCCTCGTAGCTCGGGAAGAGGGTGCATAACCAGGTCCTCGCTGTATCAGTTCTTGAAGACACAGCAGCTTTCAGATCGACGAAGTAGAGCAACAGCAATACTTGTCTTCCAGCAGGGCTTCAAGCTTAAGCTTCAGTTTTAATGTCAGTTTCAACTCCAGCTTCTGAACGAATTCTAGCAGTGAGAGGCCCCCAGATATACTGTTGATCTCCCATTCATTCTGCTGGGTCACACTCAGGCAACCAATCACTCAGAAGGGTATTCAGGCAGTCAGTCAGTCAATCAGGCGCACAGTGCATTCAGGCCATTCTTCTCCATCCAGACACTCACAACACAGAATGTGGATTCGGACAAGTACCACGCCATTCAACACTACACACTGCATTCATACCAGTTTCGGGCAGGGCTGTCTCAGTCATTGTGTCAAACACCAGATACTAGACATCCACAACACAGAATGCATATTCATCACACACTCCATTCACCCACAACCTACGGTCGTAAGAGAAGGTGTATGAGTGAGTGACTGGTGGGTGAATTAGTATGAATGTGTTAGTGTGTGTTGGAATGTTCTGGGTGGGTGGATGTGTGTCTGTGTAGAGAATGCAGTGAAAGTGGATGTAAGAGAAGCTGTATGAGTGAGTGACTGGTGGGTGAATGAGTATGAATGTGATAGTGTGTTTCAGTTTTCTGGATGGATGTGTCTGTGTGGAGAATGTAGTGTGAGTGGGCGTGAGAGAAGGTGTATGGGTCAGTGAGTGGTGGGTGAATAATTATGAATATGTTAGTGTGTGTTTGACTGTTCTGGGTGAGTGGGTGCATGTTGGCATGGTGAATGCATTGGAAATGAATGTGAGAGGAGATGTATGGGCGGGTGGGTGAAAGGGGATACCTGCGTGTGTGTGTGTGTGTGTGTAAGGCCCTGGGAGACTGGGGATCACTAGAGCATTTTTGACACATATTTTATTGACTTTAAATGTTTTATTGGTATTCCTGGGCAAAGCCAAGTTCATGTGTGTCATTATCTGGCTAGACTGGAATTTTGGTACAGCCAGTCTAGCCATTGCTTACTGTGGCATGACATTTATTACTAACCATCTTTGATAAAGCAAGCATGATAAGTAGTATTACCTGGCTAGACTGACGTTTTGGTGTAGCGGCCTGTATATTCTTTACTCTAGCATGACTTTTAATTAACTGAGCATCTATGATGAAGCAAGGATGATAAGTGTTCTTATGGATGTAGACTGGCTTACATTGGAAACAGTTTGGACATGTTTTCTTATTGTGACATGTCACTTTTAATGGACAAACTAACAGGAGTATTTTCTTACACAGGAGTACTGGCATATATTGGCAGAGCCAGCTTTGTGCCTAGTGCCAGTAATGCTACTATAAATAACACCCCAAACCGAACATGAGTATGTTTTTATATGGGAATACTAGCATAGGTTGGTGGGGCCAGCCTGGAAATGTATGGGCACAGCCAGCATGAAAATAGTTTTTTTATACTGACATATATTGAAGGCACTGGCGTGACAATGCATTGGGAAATGCGCCTCTGCACTTTTGGTGACTTGCATCTATTGTACTTTTTTACCCACACCCTACAAAACCGATTGCAAACTATCTGGCCTTCTGTCCAAATTTTCTCAGAAAGTGTGCTGTGTAAGGCGCCATTTTAACCCATTATTCAAAAAAAAATTCTCATGGGAGGGGGAAGAATCCCCTTGAGTCCCCCAATCCATATTCATTAGTTCGGGCCCCTTCGTTATGTTCAGTCGCAAGTAAATACTTGTGGCAAATATTTACACCCTCCAATAAAACAATAATGCAGCTCGCACATAGAGCTCTGAAAATCGTAGATGCACTGAGCCCCACTCTTGGGGGAAGTGCATCCCCCACCCCCCACACCTCACTCCATTAAAAAAGATTGAAGAAGAGCCATGTATCGAAGCCTAGGACATTAAGGTGTTATGTTCGGCTCTGGGTTTTAGGGGACAGCATATGGTTGCTTCTCACATAACTTAAACATAAATGCATATGGAGACAGATGGCCTCAGCTTACACCCACACAATAGGTTACTTCTATCTAGTAGCTGACTCATAGATACATTTATAGCCAGAAAATGTTATTGATACTAAATCCTGGTCAATGATTTAATTTTCAGGTCTTGCTCGTGCAGAATTTTGCTCCTGGGTAAACAGACAGTGCATGCCTCTCCAGGTCAGTGTTTTTTTGGCTTGTTTAACACATCAGTGCCACAGATAATGAGTACTTCTGTGTCCATTGATCTATAGATGTTTCATACACTAGCTGCAGCCTGCGTTAGAAATGTTGGTAATCCTGTTACATGTACTTCATTATGTATGTTTTGCATATAGGCTCCACGTCGAATCTGGAAAATGACATTCCCCAAAAGTGTGATCGTGGATAAATCTCGCCTCCCTCTGTGCCTCGGTTCTTATATCTTGTTGAAATGAGATCACCTGGAAACACAGCGATTAGACACATCTGAAGGTCGTGTGCCATCACTTCTTGTGATGTCACTTGGGGGTGGAGTCAAATGACATCACTTCCTGTGTTGTCATCGGAGGTCAAGGGGTGTGTGATGTCACTTCCGCTCCCCCTTGCCATTTTGGTGAAATCACGTTCCTGTTTAAGGGTTAACATTGGTTTTCAACAGGTACTTCCCTTTACAGATATTTGAATCTCTGTAATGGATTTGCTTTACATTGGTTAATTGTGAAATTATTCCCACCTGTACCTTCCACATCTACAAATAAGGCTTGATACGTTGCAGCAATCTTGGAAGTTCTCTGATCACTGAACAGGCATCTGCAGCATTCTGTGTGCACTGAATGCTGATTCGCAGATCTTGTGTTCATCTCTACGTTACCCCGAGGACCGCAGTAATCCAAATTCATCTGATTCTAAGTCTGGTAGCTTCTTTGTTGCTTCCACGCTGGCTTCGTGTTTGCGTCTCACAACGTTATGCCGGATGGCTTCAGGAACAACTGTTTACTGTCCATAGTCGGTCTAGCAGAAGGAGTGGTGACTCTTCCTTGCTTCTGAGTTGTAAAATAATATTAGGTGAAGCAGCCTGGAAGCTTGGTCTTACTGTTTGTGTAGAAATCCTTACTGTCATTCTCTTGGGGTCTTTGAAGGAATTTTCGTGTAACACCTTAGTAGGTGTCATACCACTTCTTGGTTGGGATGGAAAGCCTGCAGGATCCCACTCCTTCCACCTTCTGGGAGGCACATCGGGCAGCAGCCATGGCAACCCACTCCTTAGTGGCTTTCCCCCCTCACATGCCAAGATGGGGGGTTCTTGCAACTCACCACGCTGCTCATGTGTCACCTCCCCTCACTGTACCGAATGCATTTGTATTTGAAATTACTGCAGAAAATATATATGTTACATGATTGCAATTTGCCTTCTACTGTACTTCAGACATTTTACAATATAGCATGGGCTGCGTTCCAGATAATGTGAACACAGTAGGTATTTAAGACCTGAACCTCTGAGTCAGGCAGAGCTTTGGTAGTTGAGGTAAACTGGCTGGCCTAACTGGTACATATGGCCACTCCCCAGTTTAATTGCCTATAGGCTACTAATGCCAGTTGTTGAACCGGCAAAGTAGCACCCTTCTGTTGGTCAAGAGTGGCCAAGTTTAGACACAATCTAAATGACAATGTTCTTAGCATTGACATTATACAATTCTGCCTCCCTGCCTTTGTTAATAATGACATAGCAGTTCACATTCCAATTATTTCACATACTTATTATTTTGTTTTAGGTGTAGGCCATGTTAAATGCCATATTGTTGGAACGCCATGAAAGCGAAACAGTATTTTGAACTCTTTTAAGTTAACTAAAATGCAAATCTATTTTGCAGAGGCGATAGCTGCAATCAGCTGCACTTGGATAAATGAGCGCAATATGAACTCATCACACGTGCATTATTCTACACACATTTGTGTAATGACATGTTGGTCCAAACTGCCCAGCAATTTGAGGCAATAGCAATGTCATTTAAGAAGTTTACAATAACCACATACCATAAAATCATGCTCCTTTTGCTATGGAAGATGAGTAATTCGGAAGCCAGTCTGGATACAGATTCTTTTTGCGTTTTTACAGTTTTCATTGCAATTCTTTTTCTCGCCCATATGCGTGTTTTTCCTTCCGGCAAAGTGCCTAGTTTAGAATTGAATTTTGGAGTAAATCAATTTGTGTTTCAATCCCATTTTCTCAAATGAAGGCCTTTAGACGGCCCTGCTTTTATCCCAGTTCACACAGAGCATTAACTTTCTAGCGATTCAGTGGAATATACCAAAACCTCTCCTAGGGATCAGCCTATATCAAAACATTGGTCAAGTAAGTTGGTATGCATATTTTGGGCCCCTCTTCCCCTCTGAAATGTAATTGTCTCTTCCTCTCTCCCACTCCCTCACTTATGTTGGTCCAGTTTATTGCTGTACAAAGAGAAAGTTGTTCAGTAAGCTCAGTTTTTGCTCCCAAAGTCTATGGCCCACATCACGAGTTGGGCGGTATCCCTGGTGGTATTATCGCCGGAGCTATTAGCGTTTCCGTCAAACCCCCCGGCGCTATCGCGCCAGATCACGGGTTTGGCGTAATGGTAAATCCCCATTTCCCATTGGGCCCAATGGGGAATTTTTGGCGCTACTACCGCCGGCTTTATTAGCGTGTGGTAAAATCATGACAGATTTGCCCCAAGCTAAGAGCTGGGGGGTAAATTCTGCCGAACCCGCGATTTGGCAGTCCCTTGTATGCAGCAGTAATAGCATTACCCAAGCATTTAAGGGTTACCGCCAAACTCGTGATGAGGCCGTATATGTGTTTGGTATACCCCTACCTGTTTAACTAACTGGTCAACTGCACCACAGGGAAAGTATTCCAGTAACCGCCTAACGGTCTCCACAATGCCTAAGGGACCCCCCCATAGCTTTGGTGGCAGGGCACAATTACTGTTTGGGCAGCATTCTCAGCTGGGAACTTGCATACTCAAGACCACCATGACATGAAAGTGTCTTTGGTGTCATTTATTCATATTTGACCATTGATGTACACAGGGCCATATAGTGCATATTGTTGGGAAACTGGTGCTTTCATTGTTGGCCTGCAGCCTCAAAGATTCCATCCTTGCTTCTTACTTTCAGTGCTATGAGACGGCCTTATTGTAGCATCCAGCACTATACAAGCAACAAGCATATCGTAACATTATGCGTTGACAGTCATGTGCCACATGTACCCACCTGCACAGGAAGCCTGAGCTGTGCAACAACTTCACTGTCAGACAATACGCTACAATATTTGATTAGAATATTACACTAATCCTCCCCCACCCCAATACGCAGCATGTGCCACAAAAGTATGGCATTCTGAAGGACAGCACACACACCTGTTTTTGTCTCACCATGTGTGTCCATCTCAATTGCGTTGCATACAGTGCACTCTGGGTGCTGGCACTTCTGACAGACTTGCAGCATTTCTTTGCCGGTAGGCGCCTGATCCACTGGCAGGTCAGGCCTGCTGGGAGATCCGTGGCCCCCACCGGCAAACTTGAAGTGTGTCAGTCCAGTAAAAAAGGCAGAGCTGGAATTATCCGCATTTTTTCCAGCATTTTTTCCTGACCACACACTTGTAATGATGCCCTGTCTTAATATTTCTCCAGCTCACAATCTATCACTGTCTCATGATCTACCTCTGCCTCGGTGTATCTATCAGCCACAACATCTCCCTCTATCTCAATATTCCATTTTGTCTCAATGTCTCTATTTGTCACAATAACTCTGCCTAAACCAAGATCTTTCTCCACCTCATTATCGCCCTCTGCTGTACCATCTCCCCCTTCTTTACTAACAGGATCTCCCTCATCTGGCATAACATCATCCAGCAATCGAGGTACCAATTTTTACCAGAAAGGTCCTTAAGGATGTCAGTAAGGCTCTAAGAAAAGTACAACAATTCCATTGTGATTACCACCTGCGTTGGAGCGTGCACGTGGAACACCACAATGGCGACCTTAAGTTTAGACTGTCTAAAGTGTGTGAAGAAAGAGGGCTGAGATGGCCCCATCCCCTACCTCTAATTTTGTTAGCTATGAGAAATAACCGACAGCGGAAATATAGATTGTCCGCTCATGAAATCCTCACAGGACACCCAATCAGAATGGGAACTGCCCCGCCTACAATTCTACGAGTCCAGAATTTAGCGCTAGAGGACGACACATTAATTCAGTACTGTTGTATGTTGATTAACACTGTTCGATCTCTCCATGCACAGGTCAGCAAGGACCTGCCTGAACCAGCGGCGGGACCATGCCACCCGCTGCAACCCGGACACAGGGTCCTGGTGAAGATCCATCAGTGGAAGTCAGTGCTTCTGCTGAGGTGGTGTGGGCTGTTTCAGGTTCTTATCACTACGAACTTTGCTGTCAAGTGCGACGGGATCCCGGCCTGGATCCACACGTCACACTGCCGCAAGCTCCCCACTCCAGCCAATGACATCACCACGAACCCACCGATCTTCCTCAGTAATGCACCTGACCTGCCAAGACCACCATCATCACCTTCCATGATGCCTCTGCCCTGTGTCTATGGAGCTGAACAAACTGTACCAGAGAGCGAGAGCCAACCCTCAATCAGCCAATATGTTCACGTGCTGAGACGAAATCTGCAACTGCGAAGTCTTTTCACCACTATGAGGGCCCTGCAAGAGCTATTGCTAAAGCTCCTGCAGCAGGTGGTCACAGCACCGGAGGGAACTGCCCTGATCCAAGTTCCCCTGCTGACTCACCATCTATGGAGTCTGAAATCCCTAAATCTCACAAGGCAACCAGCCAGAGGTACGCTCTGCGATACTGAGGAAGAATACCAGAGGTACCAAAGTTTTGAACAAAGTGTTGACTGGTCAAGTAACTCACCACTGGATCTAGCTCACCAGTGACAAGGAATCCGCAGCTGGAGGCAGTTCCTGAACCAAGAGTAGATGCCAAGAGCTGATCAAAGGCTGTTCAGAAGCCCTCACTCCCATCATCACAGCTTTTGTCAATTCCACTTTCAGCACCAGCCTCATCCCACTCACACTGAAAGAAGCCTGGTTCTCCCCCCTCATCAAGAAACCTTCACTATGTCAACCACGTCAACCAATTACCGCCCCATCACCACAGTCCCATTCCTATTGAAAATCCTTGACCATGCAACCTACCTTCAAATTCAATCCCAACTTGAAAATAACAACATCCTAAACCCACGCCAATCAGGCTTCCGCCCTGGGCACGCCACTGAACCTCCACTCCTAGATCTAAAAATCAACTTGACAACATCCATGACTCCAGCAAACTAGCCCTCCAAATCTTGCTCGACCTGTCAGCAGCTTTTGTCTTGGTCAACCACCACACCCTCTGTCAACACCTCACTTCCACTGCCCACTTCTCCTCCGAAGCAACCAACTAGGTTACTTCATTTCTAGCAGACAGAACAGCAAGGGTCTATGCAGGAACTGCATCTGCCATGCCTACACCTGTACTTTGTGGGGTCCCACAAGGCTCCTGCGTCTCCCCCACTCTGTACAACATATACACCAAGCCCCCCTTTGAGCATCTGGACGCCTTCAGCATATACTCACCAACTATGCCGACAACAACCAGATCCTACTCCCCCTCTCTGACAACCACACACAAGACACTGTTTGCCTCAACAGAGTCTACAATATCATACAAGGCTGAATGGTCACCCACCATAACACAGACAAAATGGAAATGAAATGCTCCTGGAGGGTATCCCCTCACGATTGGCCAAACTAGACCTGGCCTACAAAGCCTTCACGATTGACACCGTTACCATCACAGTCTCGTCCTACGTCAAAACTTCGGGGGTTTACCTGGATTCCAACCTCTGCATGACCCGCCATGTCAATGCTATTGCGTCATAAGCGGCCCTTACTACCAAGGTTCTCAATGCAGCCAAACCTTTCCTCACTACACAAGACTGATTAACCATAGCTAGAGCAGTAATTGGGTCCTCTCTACACTACTGAAACGCCCTCCTCGCAGACACCTCTAAGTGCACATCAATATGTTCCAGACTATCCAGAATAATGCGATCCGAACAGCTATGAACTTGACCAAATGGGGCCATGTAACAGACCACAGAAAAGCTGGCCACTGGCTACCAATAAGAGAGATAATCAACTTCAAAGTCCTCTCAATTACCCACTCAGCACCACCCTACCTTTCACGTGGAATCATGAAACATACCTTTTCAAACCCAACCAGAGCTGCCTACAGCGACTATTTGATGATCCAGCGCTACATGCGTTCGAAAGCTGGAGGCGCTAACTTCCCAACTATTGCTGTACAACTCTGGAACGCCATACCACCCCATTTAAGGGCCAACACTGCCTATTGGACAGTCAGAAAGCAACTTAAAACTAGACTGTTCAACTGACTTGGTACTCCTTCCTTTGTGCCCTGATCCCCCCTCTGTAACTAGCACCTGGATGCCTGTGGGGTTGGAGCGCTTTATAAATGCCAAAATAAATAAATAAATATTCATCTGGCTCTGGTACTTGCAGATGTTGTAGTCAATATACCGGTAGTGGGAGCCTATAACTCCGGAATATTTGAACTTCGTTACTCTGCTTCACACTCAGGGACTGCCCTCCCACAAAATCTGATACCCTGAGTGAAAGGACTGTCCACACTCATGCATCTTCACCTGCACCCCGCATCCCACCGGGTCTGACCAACTGAGGTGAATGTTGTCCATATATCACTATCAACACGGGAAAGTCCGAAGAACCTCAGAACCGGATGAATCCACGCAGAGCTTCACAGAATGCACCATGTCTGGATATATCTCTGCTACTGTAGTGTACAATTACACAGGAGACTAATGATTTTCTCCTGTGTAATTGTGCCTGATTCTTTCCGCATCACATATCATGAGAATGGGGGCCCAATGCACACCCCTGGGATCACAGCGCAACCACCCATGTGCACCTCTCCTGGGGGTACACCTGCATTTTCAACCTAACCTATTGCTGGGTGTGTGCCCACCTGCCCCACGATTGTCCCCACAAGACAGATCTGTATTCCCGGTTTCCCACCGCACCCATTCCCTTTCCAGTGAGGAAACATCTGTCTGGTTCTCACGCTGGCTGGTGACAAGTCTCTAGGCCCCAGGGCCTGTCTGGGCATTCATTCACACCTGGTTTCACTTGACCCCTGAATGTTCCCACCCCGGAGCAAGCACAGGTCAAACCAGCCACTCTTTATCCGACCTCTGCGACAACGGGTCTCCTATGTTATACCAACCAAGGCTCTCTATACACGGTAACCAGAAAATGTCAATATTACATGTCCACCAACTCCAGTGTAGTGATTAATAACATCACATTTGCCTCTGACCCCATATTTTCAGTCTTCACTTATTTCCGAAATTTACTTCATCTGCAGGGATAAAACGTATTTGTGGTTGCTCATCAATTGGGGAGGGAGCTGTTGCATGGGATAAATCATGCCTGCAGTGTGACAGTCCCCTATGCTTCCTGTCCCACCCCGCTCCAAGTAGAGCACAGATTGGGAGTCCTTCATTGCAGGAGTGGGATAACTTATACAAGTCCTTGGGGTCAAAATAAACAGAGACCGACTTACTCAATTGTCCCAGTTAGTTAAGGACATTGCCAATGCCACCACTGCATCATTGTCCTTTCTGTTCCGTGAACAGTTAACCATCGAACTATGGTACTCCAGAACTGTTTGGCTGTGGATATTGTTCTACCCTCAAAAGGGGGTGTCTGTGCAGTCGTAAAAAACGAGTGCTGCACTTTTACACCAAATTACATAAGCAATATCACTGACATCATCACTCACATTCCACACACTGTAACCCTTTAACACAGTAGCATTGAAATCACCTGGTCTTTTAGGTCCAGGATTGTAGGTTAGGACGGTTTGGCACGTCCATTGGTCAGATACTGCTCATAGCCGTAGTTGTAAGTTTATGCTTGTTCTGTGTGTCAATGGTCTGCAAGTGTCTCTGTCAGTCGAGCAATCAGTTCTTGTTCTGATGTTTCCCAAACTGTTCAAGTAAAGTGTTGGCAAGTTACTGAAGACACAATTTGCTATGATATGCCCGGATGTGAGGTGTGCTCCATTAGAGATGTGTGTTAAGATCTTGCAGAGAAGGTCTCATAGGAAGGGATTGTGGAGGAAAAATACGTAACAAGGTACACTCATCTATGTACACCCCTGTTATAAGGTCACTGTATACCATTATATTCTGTTTGCCAATCACCATTTTTAAACCACTGCCTCTAGCTTGCATGAGATGAGATGTTAGATTGTACTACGCATGTCACATTTATTAACACACTTTGTCCACCGCGAAAGAATGCTTGCCTTCACTGTTCATGCTTCTGATATATATCCCTCTTGGCGTGGCTAAGCGTGTTCTCTGCTCACGCTTTTATACTGAAAGGCGGATTTTGCTGTTGGATGTCATCATATTACAAAGACTCTCACCTGCCTTGAAGCGGGTGCAAAGCTTTAGGGAGTATAGTCACCTTGAAGAAATCTATTATGCTATCCTGTCTTCGCTGTTAACACCAACGTGCACGGCAGAATGCAGCTGGCATCAAAGGCTGTATAATGAGAGTTTGTTCTCTATCAGCAAAATGTTGCAAGGTGTGACCTTGCCAGGTTGTGTCCACCCCCCTGGCCAATGGACCTCATGTATTCATGTGGGTATAGGACACGAGGGCACGGGAAGGGAGGCATTCACTTGCACCAATTTCTCGTGTTGTTGTTGGTTTTGTGTCTGCTACTGGTTTACTAATAAAGTGTTCAGCAATCCACTGGAATCGTGAGTGGTCTTTTCTTCCACCACAATATAAAGAAACTGAATTAATGGACAACATTGTAACATTCGTAAATTGTTGATAAACACTGTACACAAGATCTCCAGGAAGCTGGAAGCTGGGAGATTATTGTAAATTCAAATATGAGTATTTCAGAAACAAGCATGATCTGGACATGGAAACAAACGTGTCAATAGGATATCATCTAAATTAATAAGAAACATCACAGGAGTAAATGCATTACTTGTGCGGATTGTGACTATTGTCAAAAAAGGCTGTGCCTCTTTATCTATGATTCGAGTTCACTGAATGATAAGAAGAATGTGTGGTAATACCAAAAAGGTATATTAGACAAAATTATCGTAGATGTGTCCAATTACACAACAGAGGTCTTTTGCATTTATCATGAATTTACCTATGCCAGAGCCCTCAAAACCTTCCCCTGTGCCTAGCCCAGTTTGTGCACAGATGTTTCAAACATTTTTTATTCCAAAATAAGGAAATTCTGACAGCCTATAACAAACAACACACACAACCTAGTCCTTACCCTTTTTGTACCCCCACCCCCTCATTTAAGAGTCTTTCACAACATTCACGCCCATGGGGAAAGGCGAGGTGATGAGGTTAGCCCAAAAGGAATAGTCCCCAACCCTCTGACAGATGCCAACATGTCCTCCCTCAAGAAGGGGCCCATGTCGAACCCAAGGTATTGTCCAAATACCACACAATACTCTCTTACTCTAGCAAACCTTTGGAATGAGAAGTGACTGGACAATTGCAGCACTATATGTTACAAAATAATCACTGACACGATTGTCAGTCAGGATTCAGATTGGAGGAGAACTGAAACTGCCCTTCTGGATTTTGGAGATTACATTACTGTAACTTACATGAAGATCACAGCTCAGCACTGATTCTACCGGCCTCTCTGCTGCTCACCAAGGACCATATTACAACAACCTATCTATGAAGAGTGGAAAGGATCATCAGACTCATATTGGACTGGATTGGTTCTTTCTTCCTGAACCGTAGTCAGCACGTCAGAACAGCATTGGTGGGCACTTCTACTCAGTAGACACTTCTACTCAGTAGGGATTCTAAGTCTCATCATTGTGTTTAATATATATATATATATCAGCGTGCACTGGCACAGGTAGTGGAACAACATGAACTTCTTTTTCAGATGCATGCCAACAATACCCAGATTCACATTTGTCAGAAGCCTGACAATGCTGTGCCAGACCTATCAGAGGGCTGACTAGGAATGCCTACATCTCCTGGCAGTTGTCTCCAGGAATACCTGTCGGATCCGCTGAGTCTGGAAGCAGTGAGTGGCAGGAGCTACGTGGGGACTCTGTCGGTCATTCTGTAGTCTACGGTGGTCCTGAACACACAAGACAGAGGGGAGTCCTTTAACAGTCTGGGTGCACACAGCATGCTCTCCGGGTGCCAGGATAGCAGTGCTGTGTTATTTTATCTCGTCTTCTGGTATGACATCAGGGAAGTACGACTCTCTCACAGTGGTGAATTACCGGAGTGAATTTGCATGGCAGAGGGAGCGGATCCCAAGCTACTCTGAGCCCCCTCTCTTCTGGATACACTCAGCCCGTAGGCACAAGGAAGGGACCACATCTCTGAGCACAGACACATAGCTTGCAACAACCAGGGTCCCCACTATAAAGCTGCAAATGACCCAGAGGCCATACCATTCTAAAGGGTCCTCTATTAGCCTTGCCATGTACCAATAGACCTGCTGCCACATCTGCACTCTACACTACTTAACCTGCATTTCCCCATTTCATTATATTGTCTCAGCCGTGTACGTACCTAACCACCTGTGTATTTCCTGCTTCAAATTCGTCTTCCAGGTATTCTCCAACAGGTATTCATCCGGCTCTGCTTCTAAACTGCTTGGATCACCCTTGCATGAAGTTTGCTGTATGTGATGATATCTTCCCGTCCTTACCTGTTGAAGTACTCTATGCTAACTCTTCTCTGTCCTGTGTAAGGCTTCCCGCTCCTGTTCCTGTCCTGTGCAAGGCTGTTTTCCCCTTCAGCCTCCATCAAGCTTGAGATCGTGTTGCCATTGTGTTGCCTGATCCTGAACTTGTACTCAGATCCTGTCCCTGGCCTGTGTGAAATGTTGTTCCAGACATCTTGTTCACCAGACTCTGGATTCCCATTATGCTGTCAACCAGTCCTTGACACCAACCTGCAATGCAGACACCCTCATTTGTATGCTGATGACACTCGGCTATGCATTAGACTTGATGGTGTGGAGGAAGCTCTTGCCATGGTTAGCAGGTGTTTGGAAGAAATTGGAACCTGGATGGAAAATAATTGGCTACAGCTTAACCCAAAAAAACAGAGGTGATTCTGTTTGGGCCGAACATCTCCTTGAAGGAAATAATTGTCCCCCTCCACCTCAGTTTTTGGGTACTAGCCTTAAGTACACCTCCAAAGTAATGAACCTCGGCTGTATGTGTCAGAGTGACCTGGCAAACTAGATTTCGACCCCACTAATAGGCTGGAAGATGAGATTCAAAGCTTTACAGCGTATGCAGAAGATCAAAAGTGGATTAGTTGTGAAGAAGGCCGGTTCCTCAAAAAATTTAAATCTAAAAGGGCAGCTTTTTACATCCTACCCAAGATTCACAAAAACAAAGAAAATCCACCTGGGAGACCCATAGTCGCAGCCATTGATTCTCTGTTGGAGCCCCATTCTGTGTATGTAGAATTTTTTCTAAAACCTTTTGTAGAACAAATTCCATCCTACGTGAAGGACTCAGGTGACATGATACAGATTACTCAACAGATCGAAATAAGATCCAGCAATATTTTGGCAACAATGGAAGTTGAGTCCTTATATACTTCTATCCCTCAAATGCAGAGTTTGGAGGTGCTAGGTAATTATCTTAGACAGAGGTTTGGCTCCACATTCACCACCAACAGGTTTTATCCTGGAATGTGCACAGCTTGCCATGACCGAAAACCTTTTCCTATACAAACAAAATCTGTACAAACAAAAAAGAGGGGTGAGCATGGGGGCGATCTTTGCCTCTGATGTCGCCAATGTCTTTATGGCAGATTATGAAGAAAAATGTGTGTTGGGATCTAATAGTCTTCTTAAACAACTACCTGACCTTTAGCAGAGCCTTGTTGCCTGGTACAGATATATTGATGATATATTCATCATATGGAGAGGGACTAGTGATTCTCTTATAGTTTTCCCAGAATGGCTGAATACATGTAATCGTGACATTACATTTACCATGGAATGGAACAAGACAGAAGTGAGCTTTCTGGATTTAATGATTAGAAAATCAGTAAATATTTTAGCAACTAACTTATATCGGAAGCCCACCGATAAAAAAATATTATTGCATTATTCCAGATTTCATCCAGTTGCACTGTGGCAAAATCTTCCATATGGCCAATTTGTACAGATACGTAGAAATTGTTCCGAAAAAAGAGAGTTTGACAAACATGCCACACTTCTAAAAGACAGACTAACTGAGAGAGGATACTCCAAGAAACTTGTTAGAGGTAATCTGAAGAGGGCCTCGAATACTGACCGAGAGGTATGCCTGACTCCCCACAACAAACAAAAACAAGATAGGCTAGTCTGTGTTACTACCTATAATCTGGTCAGTAATGATATAAAAAGAATCATCAATCGTAGCTGGGATTTAATAAAAAGACCTGGTAGCCTGAGTAAAAATCCCATGATTGCTTTTAAAAAAAGCAAAAATGTGAAACATAGGTTAGTACATACTTACCTGGAGAAAGAAAGAGACCAAACAGTTCTGAACCAGTGGGGTTTGCCCCCCATTTTGGGCCATCATAAGTGTGGCAGCTGCGTAGCTTGTCCTTTGACTGAGACTAGAACAGAATTTAATTATGGAAAAAGAAAATGGTAGCTTAAAACACACACAAACTGCAGAACCAAAAATGCAATATATGTAATTATCTGCCCTTGCGATCTTCTGTATATATCGAAGACCACACGAGAGTTTAGGCAGCGCATTGGGGAGCATCGAAGTTGCATTCGCAATAAAGTGGCCCACAAACAACTAGTGGAACATTTCTCCCGTCTAAAACATAAGGATACGGATCTTAGGTGGTTTATTCTCCAAAGCATAAGTCCCCAGAGTAGAGGAGGTGATATTGCCACTGTGCTGCACAAGATGGAACAGCAGTGGATTTATACATTGGACAGTGTGAGACAGGATTTAAATGTATCGGTGGAGTGGAATGCCCTGATTACCCACTAAGACCATACTAAATTGAAGTAGTTTCTTTCAGAATCTGACCACTCTTGGAACAATGTTTCATTGTGAAGCGGACCGTGACATTGTTTTTGCTAATTGATGGGTTCCAGTGACTATTTGTTAAACGAATCTTCACGGGATCGTGGTTTACCTCTTTTTCCTGTAGACCGTGGAGTTGAGGTTGCCAGTCTGTCGAAGTCTTGATAGCCGATGAAAGAGTAACGCGAGGAATTAGCCCAATCCCCTCCTGACGGTATATGACAGGATGGCACTGAACCAACTCCCAACGCCACGGGTGGCACTTCTCAGGATTAGCGTGACGTCGGGACAGTGTTTCCACTGGCTGAGAAGGCTTGATGAAATCACCGATGAAAACGGAGAGGAACTCAGGAACTTCCAAGGCAGTAAGGCACAGGTACCGGCAGGGCACAAGACAGGCAAAGGAAAGCAAACTGCAAGAAGAAGCAGTACTGACAGGGGTCCCCACTACTACTAGGAACCCAGACGAAACCTCCTCCACCCTGAACCAGGGACTGGCTAGTAACGAAAATAAGGGAAGAAAGGGTAGGAGGACCAGTAAGTAAGAAGGAGTAAAGAGAAGAGGCAGGACTGAGCAGGAAAGGTAGACCTGGAAACTGGAGGACTGAAAACCTAGCACCAGGGCTCCAGCAGCGCATACACAGTAACAACCGCGTTGAGACGCGTTGTCCCTGTGTATGCGATGCCTATTTATGGTCCGGGGTCAAAACGAGGCTTGGAACGCATGTTCCGATGCTGCGCATGCGCGGGACGTCGAATACTGACGATCCGCGCATGCGCAGATCCTCGCAAGATGGCGGCGTCCACGGCGCCCATCCGAACCGCGGGTCGGCGTGAAGAGAGTCGCCACCGCGGGTACAGCCTCCATGAAGGAGGAGACTGCTGCGGCCGTGGACCAGGGACCCAGGTAAGTGGCGCCGACGCCCGCGAGCGCGCGGCGTGACACCATACCCCCTCCCGGACAACCCCGGAGCACCGGGTTTCCAAGGAAAGCGGAGATAGAAATCCCGAACCAGGCGCGGTGCATGCACGAAGGAGCGCGGTTCCCAAGTGCGGTCACAAGCTGGATAACCCTTCCAGCTGACCAGGAACTGCAGAACACCACGCCAAATTCGTGAATCACAAATCTCCTGCACCTCAAATTCAGGGACCCCCCGAACCAATAGCGGAGCAGGACGGGAACAGGTACGACCCATAACATCGGGCACATAGGGCTTTAAAAGGGAAACATGAAAGACAGGATGGATCCTCCAAGAGCGAGGCAAAGACAAACGAAAGGCAACAGAGGAAATACGCTCAGAGACGCGGAAGGGACCAAAAAAGCGGGGGGCTAGTTTCACAGGTAAGTTGCGTACTGGTAGATTCTTGGAGGATAGCCAAACCATGTCCCCAACATGAAGGACAGGCTCCGGGCTCCGTCTCTTGTCAGCCTGCTCCTTCATATGTGCTTGTGCCGCTGCCAAGGTACTGGCCGCCAGACGATGTTGATCGCGGATCAGGGACACCAGGGCATCTGCGGAAGGAACGGTGCTGGAATACGTTGGATGAACAGGCAGCAGGCGAGGATGAAGACCAGTAGAGCAATAAAAGGGGCTGAGTCCAGTAGCGGAATGAACAGCGTTGTTGTAAGCTGCTTCCGCGGTGTCCAACCATTCCGACCAGTTGTCTTGGGTAGCATTGGCATAACAACGTAGGTATTGCTCAAGGGTCTGATTGGTACGTTCTGTCTGTCCATTAGTCTGCGGATGATAGCCGGAACTCAGGGCTCGCTGAATGTCCAAATGTCGACACAGTTGACCCCAAAAGGAAGAGATGTATTGAGACCCCCGGTCTGACAAGATCTTCTCCGGAAGACCATGAAGGCGATACACCTCATGTAGAAAACATCGTGCCATCTGAGATGCAGTGGGCAGCTTAGGAAAGGGCAAGAAATGAGCCGTCTTGGTGAAACAATCCACCACCACCATTATACAGGTAAATCCACCGGACAAGGGCAGGTCAACGATGAAATCCGTGGCGATGGTATGCCAAGGGTACGGAGGCGTAGGCGTGGGTTTCAGAAGGCCAATAGGCCTTTTGCGAGGAATCTTGGTCTGGGCACATACAGGACAGGAGTCCACGTATTGCTTTACCAGTGTAGCCCATCCAGGCCACCAGTACTGTCGTGCAACCAGTTCTTGTGTTGTGCGGACTCCACGGTGACCGCAAACGACGGAATCATGGCAATTCTGTAGAATGATTTTCTGGAGTTCCAATGTGGGAACGTACAGACGATCCTTGAAGAACAACAAGCCGTCACGTTCCTTAATGTCGGCACATTGTAGTATCTGTGCTCTTGTGGGATCCGTACGTGTGGCCTCAACAAACTGTTGGAGCCGGGGAGTCAGCATCAATAGAAAATGTTTGGATGCAATCAAAGGTTCCGGTTCATTGACACCTTCAACGTTGTTTTCCAAAGAACGAGACAAGGCATCAGCCTTCGTGTTCTGGGAACAAGGAATGTACGTGACAGTGAAATCAAACTGTGAAAAGAAAAAGGCCCAACGAGCATGACGGGAAGTTCTGCATTGCAAAGAGCGCAGGAACTGTAGATTGCGGTGATCAGTGCGAACCACCACCGAGTACCTCCCACCCAGCAAGTGATGTCTCCATTCCTCGAAGGCAGCTTTTATTGCCAGTAGTTCCTTTTCTATCACTGCATAGTTTCTCTCGCTCACTGACAATTTCCTTGAGTAGTATGCCACCGGGTGTTCTGTTCCTGTGACTGCATCTTGCTGTAGTAAGACCGCACCGATTGCGTAGTCAGAAGCGTCTGTCTCAACTACAAATGGTTTTTCATCATCTGGATGTCTAAGAACAGGAGCCGACATGAAAGATTTCTTTAATTCCAGGAGTGCCTCCTCGGCCCGCGTGTCCCAGATAAATGGCACCTTGGTACTGGTCAGGCGAGTTAGACTGTTGGCCAGTTTAGAAAAGCGTGGGATGAAACGCCGATAAAAGTTGGCAAAGCCCAAGAACCTTTGAAGCGACTTCACGCCATGTGGTGGTTTCCATTCTTGTATAGCTTGCAGTTTTGCGGGATCCATCTGTACTCCTGTGTTGCTGATCACATAACCCAGAAACTCCATGCTTTCCTTATGAAATTGACATTTTTCGATTTTGGCATACAGGCCGTTGTGTATTAACCTCTGGAGGACTTCCTGAACATGCACTACGTGTGCAGTACGAGAGTCAGAAAAAACCAATATGTCGTCAAGGTAAACCCAGACAGAAATCCCAATAAGGTCAGAAAAGACATCGTCCATGAACCGTTGAAAGACTGCCGGGGCATTGCAGAGTCCAAACGGCATCACCCTGTATTCGAAGTGACCAATAGGCGTTTTGAAGGCCGTCTTCCACTCATCTCCGTTCTTAATCCGCACCAAGTGATAGGCCCCTCTTAGATCCAGTTTGGTGAAGATCTGTGCTGATTTCAGAGATTCGATGATGTCCCGGATGAGTGGTAACGGGTACCTGTCTTTCCTCGTGATTTCGTTTAATTGACGATAGTCGATACAAGGGCGCAAAGTGCCCTCTTTCTTCTTGACGAAGAATAACGGGAATCCCGCAGGGGATTTGGAGGGTATAATGTAGCCTTTGTTCAGGCAATCCGTAATGTACTCCTGTAGGATGCCTTTCTCGAGTTGAGTCAACGAATAAATCTTGCCGTGGGGAATGATCGCACCAGGCAGAATGTCAATGGAACAATCAAAGTACCGATGAGGTGGTAATGGTATGTCTTCAGGCTTGGAGAACGCCTTGTGGTAGTCTGCATATTCATGAGGTACCGATTGAGTGGCACATAGACGAGTAGACACGTCAGCAGGATTGAGGGACTCCATAACTGCAGGAAAGGTTTCATGGATTACGCAATCACTAGGGCAACGTGTCGAAGTAAACATCAAAGAGCGAGCGGTCCAGTCGACCTGGGGATTGTGATACAACAACCATGGTAACCCCAGAACCACCGGAAAAGAGGAGGATTTGATGACGTCCAAGGAGATACGTTCGAGATGCCCTTCTACAGAGAGCCACAAGGGATCAGAGTGTTGGCAAACAGGACCCGAAGACAAAGTAGAACCATCGATCACCTCGACCACTGTAGGTCGTTCCTTGTTATGTAAACGGATCCCCTTGGCAATCGCAAATGAGGCATCGATGTAGTTGCCGGATGCTCCGCAATCCAAAAGGGCCCAGGTCTGCACACATTTTCCAAGCCAGGCAACACCGATTTTCAGGATCAACAAAGGTACTGAGTTCATGGGAGGAAGGACGGAATCAGAAGGGCGGCCCGTTGCTGCCTTCGCCTCAAACAACGGGCCTGTTAGTTTTCCTGTTTCTTCAGCGGGCGCAGCGGACAGGTGCCTAAAAAGTGGTCAGAACCACCACAATACAGGCACAAATTCTTCTGTCGTCTTCTTTTCTTTTCGGTCTCGGACAACGGACCACGGACGGCACCCAACTGCATGGGTTCTGGACCTACTTCAGTAGAAACAGCTGGTCCGGGGTTCTGTGCAAGAGGAATCGGTTGATACCTGGCAGACCTGCGGCGTTCACTCCGTCGTTCGGTCAACCTGTGGTCAATGCGTAAGACTTGTTCCACCAAAGCAGGCAATGTTTCTGGCTCCGGAATGTGCAGTAATTCATCCTTGTACTCCTCTCGTAATCCCCGACGAAACAAGGTTTTTTGAGTAATTTCAGGCCATTGTGAATCAGTTGCTAATTGTCGAAACCGACTGATGTAGCGGATTATGTCATCTGACCCTTGCTTGATCTCCATTAATTGATTCTGAGCCATGGCTGCCAAATTGGGTGGTTTAAAGACGTCCAAAAAGGCTTTCTCAAAGGCAGTGAAATCACCCAACAGAGGACTGTTAGTAGAGACTAGAGGTGCTGCCCAGGCGAGTGCATTGCCGGTCAGATTGCCAAGGATGTACCCGATCTTGGCCTTGTCTTGAGCAAAATGAGTCGATCTGAACTGGAAATGGATCCGACAATGAGTACAGAACTCAGCCACTCGACGCGGATCACCATCATACTTCATCGGAGTCGTGTAAGCCATGGAGTTCTCTGGCGGTGTGACAGGTTGTGCGGGACTAGCCAAACACCGATCCAATGCCTGTCTGAGGGTGTTGTTCTCCTGGCGGAGAGTGGTCATTTCAAGACGCATGGCACGCATTTCTTCACGTAGTTCCTGTATGTCGTCCATGTCGGTACTGGGGTTAAGGCGTCTCAATCTGTTAAACGAATCTTCACGGGATCGTGGTTTACCTCTTTTTCCTGTAGACCGTGGAGTTGAGGTTGCCAGGCTGTCGAAGTCTTGATAGCCGATGAAAGAGTAACGCGAGGAATTAGCCCAATCCCCTCCTGACGGTATATGACAGGATGGCACTGAACCAACTCCCAACGCCACGGGTGGCACTTCTCAGGATTAGCGTGACGTCGGGACAGTGTTTCCACTGGCTGAGAAGGCTTGATGAAATCACCGATGAAAACGGAGAGGAACTCAGGAACTTCCAAGGCAGTAAGGCACAGGTACCGGCAGGGCACAAGACAGGCAAAGGAAAGCAAACTGCAAGAAGAAGCAGTACTGACAGGGGTCCCCACTACTACTAGGAACCCAGACGAAACCTCCTCCACCCTGAACCAGGGACTGGCTAGTAACGAAAATAAGGGAAGAAAGGGTAGGAGGACCAGTAAGTAAGAAGGAGTAAAGAGAAGAGGCAGGACTGAGCAGGAAAGGTAGACCTGGAAACTGGAGGACTGAAAACCTAGCACCAGGGCTCCAGCAGCGCATACACAGTAACAACCGCGTTGAGACGCGTTGTCCCTGTGTATGCGATGCCTATTTATGGTCCGGGGTCAAAACGAGGCTTGGAACGCATGTTCCGATGCTGCGCATGCGCGGGACGTCGAATACTGACGATCCGCGCATGCGCAGATCCTCGCAAGATGGCGGCGTCCACGGCGCCCATCCGAACCGCGGGTCGGCGTGAAGAGAGTCGCCACCGCGGGTACAGCCTCCATGAAGGAGGAGACTGCTGCGGCCGTGGACCAGGGACCCAGGTAAGTGGCGCCGACGCCCGCGAGCGAGCGCGCGGCGTGACACTATTGAAGGAGCGAGTATTTATCTCACCATAAATTAGTTGTAAGCACATATGACTGAACGAATCTGGAATAATGATAAGAAAAATGTAACCGTCCATATATGATACAAAAAAAGAGATAGTCCTCTTTTTATGACTATCGTTTTCTCTCCACTTCCAGTTATGTTAAAGCTGGGCGTCAAGCGGTTTTTCTTGCGCTGCATAAATCTTCAGTCAATGTCCATAGCAGACGGGAAATGAGAGGTAAGATCTCGGGTGATTTTTTTCAATGGTATTAAGTACGTAGATGCAGCAAGGAGATGTTCTCAAAATAGGTGCGATTAACGTGTGATGTCGCACCTGTGAGGAATACAAAAAAGAAAAATAGATGGTCCTTTTATGACTATCGTCTAGGCTCTAGGTTCATCTAGTATAAACTGGGCATGGAGCTGTTTCACTCGCGCTGCAAAAATCGACAACCAATGTCTATAATAGACGGGAAATGAGAGGTAAGACCTCGGGTGAACTTTCACTCGGAGTGTACTTAAAAAGGATAGGCAATAAGAATATGTTCTCAAATAGGCGAGTCTAATGTCTGATTTCGCACCGATATCGTGGCATTATGTGAGACCTGTTGCAAAAAATAAGCCGCCGTACCATATTATGAGCGGCTAGGGGCACAAGAAAGTGTGTATTAAGAAAGAAAAAGAATAGTGCTTAATTAATAAAAAGCACTGAGATTGAACAAGAAATATTATGACCAAAGTTTCAACCCAGTACGTCAGAGTGGTGTGTATGGGCAAAAAGAACAGAACAACAATGGAGCATGAGTTCAATGTAGAGAGAGCTACCATGCAAAAAGTCTTGCAGAGGGAATCCACCACTAGATACTCATTCAATTCTCTTTTCTCTTCTTTTTCTGTTTTGTAGTAATTTTGTGAAATCAACAAGATTAAAAATAGTTAATTTTGGCCCGTGAAAAAACTGAAGAAATACTGTGGTTTTCCATCATTGGAGGAACCCTGTACGGATAGAAAAGTAAGTCAATTGTGCAAATAGTTGAGAATGGTAATGAAGATGAAAGGTCCCTCGAGGCTCATTACACAGACAGTTACACACTGTTGTTATCTTGTAGGAATTGATTGAAGGTCTTTTGACAATGAAGTCAGATGCAACCAACTGTTAACAGTGCACCACGCACAAGGTCATTTGGATAGACCTTGACAGAATAAATGGAGTTTACAAGGGAATGCAACCCATTACTCCATGAATATTTGGCCATACAGAAGGTATGAAGGTATGACGATTAAATGTTGTTTCAGATGTAAGTGTATTTACTGTTTGCAAAAGTTTGGAATGAAAATGTTTTTATAAAAAATGACTTAATTAAGTCTTATGTGTTGCATCCTTGTAGGTTTGTCCTTATTGATTGGGGAAACAAAACAATTGCAGACAGGATTAATCTACCACTTTCGTTTCCTACACCACTATTGTATGACGGAGGTGGGTGTGAATTTGTTGTCTGCTATTTAGAGACATTATGTATCACAATAATAGTGTTTTGATAAACAAGTGAGGATGACATTTTGTTAGATTTTACAATGGGTTTTATCATTGTTTTTTAGTAGGTGTGGTTCACCCTACAATGTGCAACGGGACATAATAGGTTTCCCGTCTATGTCCTGAAGAGGGTTGACGTACATAGTGAAAAGATTCAAGTCCAAAGATACAACCGAAACACGTGTAGACCCACTGCTGGAATAATTACAGGCAGATAAAATTATCAAAGACTGAATTGAGGGAATTTAGCATTGCTCACGTTGGAAATTGTAGATTGTGACCGAGTGTATTAGGTTATTTATATTTATGTCATTGAATGTATGATGAGGAACAATGTGAATGAATGAAAGGTAGGGATGAATGTTTATTGACCTGAATTGAGAACGTAATGTTTGTTTTATTGTTTGAAAATATTTTACATTAAATGGTGATTTATGAGATTTATTAAAAAGATTGAGAAGATATGAGAAGAATCATTTGTCGATATTTGTAACAAGATAAATGAATATGCTGTCATCCTCTATCCGATGGTTCACCTTTGTTTTTTGGACATACCCAGGTCTCTGCCAAAGTCCAATCGTTTTTTTTTATAACATCCGCTTTTTGCGCCAAGCACTACGCTATGTCCCTGTCACTGATCGTGCTGTGGTGGTCGGGGCCTTAGTCAATTCTAACTTAGAATATTTAACAGACTTTTGGCTGGAGCCCTGGGCAATCAGATCCATCGCCTTCAAAAGGCTCAAAATGCGGGTGTAAGATTGGTCTTTGACATAGCCAAGAGCACCCACATTTCTGGTCTTCGTCGTTCACTACGTTGGTTATTGGTCGAAGACCGGATTAAATTTAAAATTGGATGTTTGGTCTACAAATGCCTGACTGGGCTGGCGCCAGTTTACCTGATAAACTGAAGCTCTATCAACCAACTTGAGCCCACAGAATTGAAGACCAACTTCTCCTTGTTATTCCAAGGACAAACTGTAGATCAAGTGGAGATTGTTGCTTCTCAGCTATCGGATCTAGATTATGGAATAGTCTTCCGCTGAGCCTAAGACAGGCAGGCAACTTCTCTGTCGAGATTTAGAGCGTCCTTAAAGACCTACTTATTTAAGTAAGTCTGATCATGGTTTTTGTTAACCTCTATGACATCTGTGTCTACAAGGTTTTCGTTTCCTGTTCATATATGGTTCCACCTGCGCCAGGATACGTTTTAGTTTGTTGTGCGCGTGTTACAAATGCTTCAAAAACAACGATACATCTGTTATGGATTGGCGATATGACACGGGCCAGGGGCAGGCTCTGTGTGTCACATTGGCAGTTTCTTGACAAGGTGCTCTTTGGTACCATAGTTATCGCAGAGGTTAAGGGCCTTTCAAAAGACCCCTGCTGGCGAGAGGTGGACTTATGTTAGAGTCGAATTCTATGAAACCCCTCTCACCACCAGCCCTTGCATTGTGGGCACCCTGCTAGTCCTGGCCAAAACTCACCAAATCTGTCTCGCATATTTATACCATGTTGGTCAGGTGATGTTTCTTCTTCCTTACACTGCGGCTACTGTCTCTGTAGAAGACGAGCTTTGAGCTTTGTCCTTTCATTAACTCCTGCCGTTAACTGCGATAAGCACTGCACACAATAATGGCTGTACAATAACAATAGTCCCTTCCAGGGACGCCCTGATAAGCTATTCGCGCGCTCTCTGTCAGTTGTTCTTGGCAGACAAACTGGGAAATGGGAAGGAAGCGAGGGAGAGAGGGCACTGTTACTGCTGGCTAGACTTTAGAGCTTTTATGATCCAGTCGCGTTCGGGTATCACCCTAATCCGAAAGGAAACACACAGCTTTACTTTTGGACGAGTCAACTCATTAACACGCTTGGAATCATAAAGGAACTGGAAGCCTTTCTTAAAATAAAACCACGGAGAAACATTTTTTTTTGTTGCATGTTATGGTGTTTGTGCTTCTCAGTGCAACAAAATGTTTCCAATTGTATTGCTTTAATTTGTGAACCGCAAATCATAAAACCAGAATTGTGGCATACATCCCAGGTAACCTCACTGGGGGTCCATTTCAAAGTCCCCCGTGGGTTAATATAAATGCAAAAGAAAGGTGTTACGCCCTTTTAACACCTTTTTTTTTTTAACAGGCTGGAGGGATTTTGGGATCACGTAATGGGAGGCTTGCTTTCCACTTCCCTTTACGCTCCACTTGGAAGAAACGTTTGGTTTTATGCAAAACCATTGGGTTCCTATGGAATCCGCCTGTTTTTAGCGCTTGCTGAAAGGACGAGATATCCCATATCCCAGCGGAATCCCATATACATTTTGCCTGCCACGCATGAATGGCAACAGAGTTTACATTGTTTGCAATATGAAGTGCAAACATAAGGCGTAAAGTCATGCACCATTTCTTTGCACTTCAAGTCAAATGGCTAAAATTGCACAGAAAGGATCTTTTTGCACGTAAGTGCAAACATAGGAGAGGATTTAGGGCCTGATTCGCAGAAGCGTTTTATAATGGCGCAACCCCATAGAAAAACATTCTGTGAATCATGCCCTTAGCCCGTGCAAATTACCCTTTTTACAAAATGAGCTCCACTTTTACTTGTAGTGCTTATTCTATGGTCTATGCACTATTTTATCCCCCAACAGCGTTCCTCTGTGCGAAACACCTTAGTCAATAGATACAAAAGGCAGTGTACACGCTTGTCTTTCACTCCCCCATGCAAATTGAATGAACACTGCCTTTCACGTAGGCATGGCAGGCAGCGTTTACAATAGATTCCTCTGAAGCCTGTCTGCTCTTTGCTGGTCTAAAAAAGTCGGGAGACTCCATAGGCATATCCAGCTTTTGCACCAGCATGAAAATCCATGCTGACGTAAATGAAGGCGTATTTGTATGGTGAGAGGAAGGGAGTGGCGGAATCGTAAATTGCGATCCACCACTCTGACTCTGCATACAAATGCATAAAAATGAGCCATGACATGCATAAAAGGCGTAAAAGCCTCAAGCAAGTTTTTTACGCCTTTCATTTACGTTACAAGCTCATTGAAAATAAGCTCCAATAGCTTTGATGGGTTTGTGCGCAATCGCTTAATTGTGACATAAAAAATGCTGTTGTGCCCTTCATAAATCATCAAAATGTTACTACAGTGCAGCCGTCCCGGGTCTTGGTCACGGCCAGAGCATGTTGCTAGGTCTGGAAGAGATCCGGGGCTACACTCATGTTGGCACTGGCGGGACTCGGGCTAGCTAGCCTTATGGTTGGAGCCCCTTGAGCTTCTATCTAGGTCTACAACCAAAAGAGCCATGGCTACAGCACTCTTAGCCCCCCCCCCACCCTCTCCCACCCACAGCAACGCCAATAGCACAGCAAAGCATAATGTGGAGCTTCGAATAGCTGCCAGACATAATGGTACATGGGAATTTTTTTCCAATTAAGTAGTAGTATCTGGGGTCAAAACATGTGAGTAGAAAGAAAAATCACTCACTGACAAAGCTAATAGTTGTGGCTTTTGTAGAATGATAAGGTTATCTGTGTTGCCAGGTCTTGCCATCGGTTCTACGTTAAAATAACGAAAAAACTACAAAGGGCGGAAACAGCAAATTTCTTTTTGGTCGAATTCCCAAATGTATTTGTCATGTCTTTTACATTTGTTTTCTTTTTTTACTGTGTCGGTGACCCCCTCCACCATGCCTCTCTGCTCCAGACTCCCTTCTTTTTCTTATACCCTTACCAAACCCACTATTTATTTTTTCAAAAGGTACACACATTCAGCTAAATAAATTAGTTGTTTTCAGCCTCTGAGTTTTTGTATTCGTTTTTTTGACGCAATACTATTTCCATCATATGCACTGGCTCTTATACGAGTTGCAGGTTTGGCATCATATGCTGAGGTATTTCAATATTTAATTTTTTATTAAAAGCATTTGATAGCAAACCTTGCCCCAAAGAGCTCACGTAGTTCCGTAAAAATCAGTCATAAAACCTATAACAAGTAAACAATTAGCAAAATACATCAACATTTTATAAAAGCAAGAATAAAAGAAACAATACCGTAAACACCCAGTTATCATTAGTAACAGCCAGGAATAAAGTAGCACTATAGAAGAAAATATGACTCTCAGGGGAGCAAAGTACATGTTTAGTTCTCGTTGGAATATAATTAGGGAGGGAGCCAGACACAGGTGCCAGAGGTAAGAAGTTCCAGGATAGCAACTGAAAAAGGCCTGCTTCTGAGTTTGGCTTTTCTTGGCTCTAGGGATATACACGGTTGCTAGGGCCTGGCTACAGGAAACTCGAGCGTCCCCCAGTGGCTGCAGGTTTGATACTAGAAAACTGGATGGGTGCGAAATCAACACACTGTTAACCTGGAAGCCTAACTTAAACACTAGTCTGGATTCTAAAGCAACAGTGGAAAGAGGCAAGAGTGGGTTTGAGTGGTGGGATTAATAAGTGTTCAGTAATAAAGGGGTGAAAGAATTAAACACTATTTTTAAAGGTTGAAGCTCAACTTTGGACACTCCGACCATTACCTCTTTCAATAGGGCCCACGATATGAGCCTTTAACACTGTTTTGCTTTTCCAATAAGTGCACAGATATAGTGCTTATTTTTCTTCTCAGTACACTAAATGGAAAAACCTTGTACACTTGAAAGGCAATTATACACACAAAGCACACACTCGGTTAGATTATAACGTGCTCCTTTATGACCATTTTATTCTCAATCTGCATACATAACAAGATCAATTAATTAAAGAATGATTAGTAAATGGTTTAAGTCTACTTCACCGTTGAGGTCATTGCAGAACACTTCCTCATCTTAGCCAGCATCATTGATAAGCTCCGGAAAACAGGCCAGGCACAAGAGATTCTATCTGCAACGGGAATGGAAAGCCATGCGTCCATGCTTCCGTGAAGAAAAAAGAACTAAGGTCTCCTCCCAGGTGACCAGGAGAGGGCAGACGCTTCCTGAACCCAATCCTGGGGGTGATGTACTGCGGGAGGATCACCTGGGAGGAGACAAGGCCCAGGGTAGTGGGGTGATTTCGCAGGGTGAGACCCAGTATTTTTCCTTAAAGAGAAATATTACCACAGACTTGGAGGATTAATTGACTTTTTGCCATTTGTATATGGGATACATTACTCACCGTAATCGTATTTCTGATGCTTGTATCTGCTTAGATTCACATGCTGTGCATAGGCCGACATCTAGTGGAAGCTGCGGAGTATTACAGTTTGTTTTTCGAAAGTCGAAAATGGGCGTCGACACAGGCGTGCCAGTAATACTATCCCTAGTGTGACGTCCACTGTACCCAAGATCCCTCACGCGTGTAGGATCCTCAGATTGTATTTTTTCTGACATGAGGAAGCATGAGGAGTAGCGTGAGTACAGATAATCCAAGCAGATAGACAGAAAGGTAAGACTACAAGCAATCATGCGCCTTCTCTCGGAGGGGAGGAAGGGTGGGTCGCATGTGAATCTAAGCAGATACAAGCATCAGAAATACGATTACGGTGAGTAATGTATCCCTTCTGAGGCTTGTGGAATCTGCTTAGATCACATGCTGTGCATAGATTAGCGAGCAGTACCAGAAGAAGGAGGTGGGATGTGAGAAGGGTCATGAGCAAACAGGTGTCTTAGAACCGCTTGTCCCACTTGTGTATCTGTCTTGGAATGAGTGTCAATGCAGTAATGCTGAGTAAAAGTGTGAATAGAGCTCCAAGTAGCCGCTTTGCAAATGGTGTCGAGGGGAACATTTGCAATGAAAGCCAGAGTGGCACCAATGCCTCTAGTAGAGTGGGCCCTTGGCGTAAAAGGCAGAGTCTTTTCAGAAAGAGAGTAACACAGCTGTATACAGTTGATAATCCACTTCGAGATAGCGCCCTTAGAGACGCGATCCCCCTCTCTGCCTGTAGCTACGGAGACAAACAGTTGATCTGTTTTCCTTAGCGGTCTGGTTTTATTTACATAGTATAGGACCGCCCTACGCACATCTAGGGTGTGTAGTTTCACCTCAGCCGAGCTTTGCGGGTTTTGGAAGAAAGCCGGAAGCTCGATGGACTGGTTTACATGGAACTTGGATATGAATTTAGGTGAGAACCTAGGGTGTGTGCGTAAAACCAGTTTGTCCTTGTGGATAGTAAAGAAAGGATCTTGCACTGACAGAGCCTGAATTTCACTGACCCTTCTTATGGAGGTAATGGCTACTAAGAAGGCCGTTTTATAAGTCAGGTGTTTGAGACTACTTTTATGCATGGGTTCGAATGGGGGTCCCATGAGCTTAGCTAGCACCACGTTGAGGTCCCATCCTGGCGGTGGGTTCGAAATAGGAGGGTGAAGTCTCTTTACTCCTTCCATGAAGGCTTTAACCACTGGTACTTTCCACCACGAGACCTTGTTATGGGATGTGGTGTAAGCCGAGAGGGCTGCCAGGTGTACTTTCAGCGAGTTAAAAACCAACCCTGCATCCAGCAGGTGGAGCATGTATGTCACAACGTTGGAAGGAGTGCAATCAACCGGGTTGATTTGTTTATTCTGGCACCAGATAACGAATCTTTTCCACTTATCAAAGTAACAATGCCTTGTATTTGGTTTCCTGGACTCCTTTAGAATGTCCATACACCTCTGTGGTAATTTGAGATGTCCAAACTCTATGACTTCAGGAGCCATGCTGCTAGGTTCATAGAGTTGGGTTCCTGATGCACTGTTTGACCCTGTTGCTGGGACAGTAGGTTGTACCAGGCTGGGAGTCTGATGGGCTCGCACACCGCCATCCTGCGTAGGTGTGGAAACCATGGTTGTCTCGCCCACATGGGAGCAACTAGGATGAGCGTCATCGATTCCTTGTTCATCTTGTATACCACCTTCCTGACGAGAGGAGTTGGTGGAAAAGCGTACGCAAACATCCCTGACCAGTTCATCCACAGGGCATTCCCTTGGGAGTCCGGCTGGGGGAACCTGGATGCAAATCCTGGGCATTGTTTGTTTTCGCTTGTGGCGAATAGGTCTATAGTGGGGAAACCCCACTGAGAGAAGAGATCTTCTACCACGTCTCTGTGAAGGACCCATTCGTGTTCTTCTGGGAGGGAGTCTCTGCTTAGAGCATCCGCTAGGGAATTGAGCTCCCCTGGAACATGTTGCGATGACAGGAAGATGTTCCGTCTGAGTGCCCATATCCAGATTTTCTGGGCAAGCTTGGACAGATTTGGCGAACGAGTCCCCCCTTGCTT
Organism: Ambystoma mexicanum; assembly: GCF_040938575.1. Lineage (NCBI taxonomy): Eukaryota > Metazoa > Chordata > Amphibia > Caudata > Ambystomatidae > Ambystoma > Ambystoma mexicanum. The sequence goes on along the minus strand of NC_090930.1, from coordinate 1,017,133,200 downwards.
GTTCAGATAGAACATGGCTGTCGTGCTGTCCGTCCTGATCTGCACCGACAAGTTCAGTAGATGGGGCTCGAACGCCTTTAGCGCTCGGAATACTGCCAGAAGCTCTAGCAGATTGATGTGGTTCTTGGCTACTGAGTGAGACCAGAGACCCTGAGCTGTGTGGTGGAGAAGGTGAGCTCCCCACCCAGTCAGGCATGCATCTGTAGTCACCACGGCTTGTACTTCGGGATCGTAAAAGGGTTTCCCCTTTGCGAGATTCTCTCTTGTCCACCAGTGTAGGCTCTGTACGAGTGTTGGCGAAACGACCACTAGATCGTCCCAATGACCACTTGCCTGAGACCACTGTTTCGCCAACCATTCCTGCATGGGACGCATGCGCAGACGCGCGTGGGGGACCAGGTAAATGCATGACGCCATCATGCCCAGTAACCGCATAGCTTTGCGTACTGTTATCTGTTGACCTGACTGATAATGCGGAATTTGCAGAAGTATATTCCGAATTCTCTCTTCCGAAGGGAAGGTCAATCCTTTCTGAGTATCTAGGATAGCTCCTAGAAACTGTTTTGAGGTGCTTGGCACCAGACTTGACTTTTTCTCGTTGATAGAGAAGCCTAATTCGTGGAGGAGGTCGATAGTCCTCTGAATGTTTGACCTGCAAATTCCTGGGGTTTCCCCCGTTATGAGCCAGTCGTCCAGATAAGGGTACACCGGGATTGCCTCCCTGCGTAGGTGTGCAGCCGCCACCGCCAGTACCTTGGTGAATACCCTTGGTACTGAAGCTATCCCGAAGGGCAGTACCTTGAATTGGTAGTGGCGACTGTCCACCTTGAAGCGCAAGTACTTTCTGTGCGCTGGGAGCATGGAAATATGAAAATAAGCATCTTTCATATCCAAGGTTGCCATGTAATCCCCCTTTTTTAGGAGGGGGATTACCTCTTGTAGCGTGTTCATACGGAATTTTTGGGGCTTGACATACTTGTTGGCAGGCCGTAAGTCCAATACTGGGCGCATTGTCAAATCTTTCTTTGGCACAAGGAAGTAAGTTGAATAGATACCCTTGTTTACCTGGAGTCCTGGGACGAGTTCTATCGCGTCCTTTTCTAGCAGAATGGCGATCTCCTCGAGAAGGATCCTTTGATGCTCTAGGGAGTGCACTCTTTGTCGTGGGGGATGGTTCCGGGGACGCTGCAGTAGTTCTATACAATATCCTGCGGATACTGTTGACAGCACCCATCTGTCTGAGGTGATCCCTTCCCAAGCCTGGGTGAAGGTGGAAATGCGTCCCCCTACTGGGGTTGCGTGACAAGGGACCCTGAACTGAGCGTCACTGTTTTGGTGGAGGCGTGCCACCTCCCTTGTTGGGGCTGCCTCTGCCTCTTCCACGACCTCTCTTGTTACCCCTGCCGTAACTCTGGGTAGACTGCTGGTTGTTATTCCATTGTGTACCCTGTCCCTGGGCATAGTTGCCTCTTTGTGAATTTTGGCCGCGTGGGCGACGAAAATTACTGTTCCCCCTCTGGTTAGGGGGTTTGTTGGTAAGCTGGCCAAGGGATTTGAGAGTCTCATATTCATCTTTGGCATTTTTAAGTGCGTCTTCGACCGCTTTCCCAAACAATAGGTCGGGTTCCACTGGCTTGTCTATTAAAGAAGCCTGGGTTTCTGTCTTGAATCCCGACTGCCGTAACCACGCATGTCTCTTGATAACAGTACCTTCTGCTATCAATCTCCCTGCGTTGTCAGCGGCGTCGAAAGTTGCTTTTAAAATGCAACCAGACACGGCTCTCCCCTCTGCCGAGATCCGAGCCAGCTGGCCCTTTAACGGTTCTGGAGCAGAGGCAATGAGCGCCGCGACTTCTTCCCATTGATGGCAATTGTAACTAGCCAACAGGGTGGTGGAATTCGCAATCCTTGCTTGGTAGGCGGACGTTGAGGCTACCTTCCTGCCAAACCCGTAAAGTTTTTTGCTCTCCTTGTCGGGAGGAGCTTCTGATGAAGATAAGGGCATGCCAGCCCTTTTTCTAGTGTTGGTAACCACTAGGGAATCTGGTTTAAGATGTCCCCTTATATACAGAGGGTCAGACTGGGCTGCCCGGAAAATCTTTTCAATTCTGGGGTTGACAGCTCTGGTGAGGTTCGGATTCACCAGGGAAGGATCTATTCTTCGTTGGATGGATTTGAGGATAGGGATGGTCTGAGCGACCGGTCTTCTCTCTCCTACAAACTCCTCCGCGAAGTCCCTTTCCTCCTGTACACCGTGGGTGTCGATGTGGAAGTGTTCCGCTGCTCGAGCGAGAACCTCGTTAAGGAGGGGCTGGTTATCAACTGGAGAGTCAGTAACTGGGGCTTCGCTTAGAACTGGGGAATCTACTCTGTAAATTTCCTGCTCATCTTCTCCCTCCTCCAGGTCCTCATCCTCCGCATAGTAATCTGTCCCGGTTTGTTCTTCCATAATGTCAAACTCCTGGTCCTCTTCAGGGAAAACTTGTCCCTGGTAACTGGGGAGTGGAGTAGAATATGGAGTGGAGTAAGGCTGAACCTCGAAGGGTTCAGGTCTTTCGAACCGGGGCTTTTTACTTAGCGGGATAGGATCGGAGGAGCCTGAGGGTGTGGCCCCTTGAGGGTTATATGAAAGAAAGTGTTCTGGGTTCTTATCATAAAAATCAGCTAAGGAAGACATCCTAGACATAACCCTGTCTATGTCTTCACTGGACCATTCCCTGGAACAGGGTATTACTTTAGCAGGTGATTTATGGGACTTTTCAAGGGTAGACTTGTGTTTGCTTGTCTGCCTAGGGTGAGAGGATGGCTTTACAGGGGTGGAAGGCTGTGCTTTCCGCTGTTTCCCCCCCTCCCCGTGCGTGGAAAAATGTTTTCCCTGTCCCTTGGAGGCCCCAGAGACTTTCGACGCCTGGCGCCGAGGGTCTGGAGAGGTATCTGTGTGCTTCGGGCGTGGGGCCTCACTGGTGTTAACCGCGGTCTCGGTATCTTGGAGCGCGGCCTGGGGGTGGAAGTCGTCTTCGTCTCCCGACGATCGAACTTCCGTTAATGTGTGTAGCGAGGCACTCTTGGCAAGAGTGGATGATTGCCTTGCGTCGTGAGGTGATCTCGATCGAGAGCGCCCAGAGGACACCGAGTCGGACCGTTCTTTTTGTGCCTCTTTCCGGGAAGTCGACGTCGTCGAGGTCCGGTTGGTCTTAGTGTGTTTAGTGTGTGTTAGGTGTGTAGCGCTTGCGTCGCCGGGGGTCTTCCCCATAGCCGCCCTGCCGGACGACCTTCCGAGGTCGGGGACCTGCGCTCGTCGGCTGTCTTTCGACGCCGTAATGCCCTCGCCGTCCAAAAGTACGGCGTCGCTGCCATCGCTGAAGGCGCCCTCCGCTGCCATGGCCTCCTGCCTGGCGTGGTGGGCCCAACGCTTTGTCGAACGGTCCTTAAGTGTCTTAGGTTTAAACCTACTACACGCTCTGCAGTTCGCTTCGGGGTGATCCCTCGGCAAGCAGAGATTGCACGTGGCGTGCCTGTCGACCCAAGGGTATTTGCGATTGCACTTGGGGCAGAATTGAAAAGGGGTACCCTCCATACGCACCTTAAGGCAGCGGGCTGCTAAGTGTAGGAATATATAAATGTAACTATATATAAAGAGTGAAGAGTATGTACCACCCCCCACTCTCCCTACTTGTAAGGGCCGAGGCCAGCGGCCTACTAGGCCCGGGCCGAGGCCAGCGGCCTTCCGAGGCCCAGATCCGTCGTTGCAGCAGTCGACGGTCGATGACTTCTCCAGCCGTCGTCGAGGTTGAGGGTCGACGTTGGGGTGGGGAAGGGAATGAATAAGAATTATAATTATAATAACAGCAAAAGTATGGCTAAGGCCAGGGAACTCCGCAAGATGCTTCCGACCAGTATGGCGGAAAAAAACAATCTGAGGATCCTACACGCGTGAGGGATCTTGGGTACAGTGGACGTCACACTAGGGATAGTATTACTGGCACGCCTGTGTCGACGCCCATTTTCGACTTTCGAAAAACAAACTGTAATACTCCGCAGCTTCCACTAGATGTCGGCCTATGCACAGCATGTGATCTAAGCAGATTCCACAAGCCTCAGAAATATATATATCTTGGCCTCCTACTAAGGATGGAAAGGTAAATTCTAAAGATGTGACTTAATCTAGTGTTGAAACCAAAGAACAAATCTTTTATATCCCTAAATCCTCCACAATGCCACAATGCCAACGTCTTTCCCTGTCCCATCTGCCTCCCAAAAGGTTAAACATTATAACCCCTCTTTCAATAATATCAAGGGAGGAAAAACCACTGCAATGAAGAAGAGAGTTGAGGTGACACGCAGCAGCCAAGGACAGGTCGAATAGCTTTTGGCAAGGTCAGGCAATTAGCGCTAAGAGCCTGTACCTGAAGCAAATTAACCCACCTGAGGGGCATAAAAGGCTGTAGCAGGAAGGAGCAGTAGAAATAAGCTGGAGCAGGAGATGGAAGGTCAGCAGTAGCAGCAGAAGCAGAGCACGAGGCTGGCAGTTCACTAGGAAGTATGACCACAGAAAGGACGCCAGAGCAGAAGAGCAGATTTCACCTGCAGGCTCTGAGTTGGTCCTGTGTTCACAAACCCTGTTTGGCTGTGACAGCATTAGAAGAGGCTGAAAGAAACAGGCAGTCTTTCCAGGTGCACCTAATTGCTGTGAATATAGAGCTGTAGTTGTGTATCCACCCAAGGCCCATGTGGAGAAGCAAGCCGGGGGAAGCTGGAGGGAGGAAGACTCTCCTTTAATGAGGCCAGATCAGAGACACCCGAGCAGCAGAGGGGTGTGGGTCCCAAGTTTGCCTGTAGCAGTAGCAGTAGAAGAAATCAACCCGTGGAGCAGAAGTAGTCCGCAGCCACTGTAATTGTGGAGTCTGTAAAGGGAAACTCTGTGTTCACGTCCCGTGTTGTTGCTGCCAGCAGGCGTTAGCCCCAGTAGCTCTACTCTGGGTGCTTATTTGGACTTCAGCAGGCTGGTTGGTGCTGAAAGAACTGACGTTACCTCAGTGCAGTGTGGGAGGCGCACAGCGGTGAGTCCGGGGTAACAGGAGCGCACAGGCAGTGATCCTGTGTCCGCGCTGAGCCTATGACAGTTGTGCCAGACTGGTCTACATTAGGCAGCTCAGGAGGAGGACAAGGCAACTTTTGCTGGTCGGCAGAGGCCAGTGCCGAAAAGGTTTGGTGGCGGAGGCAGAACAAGGTTTGTGTTGCCATGTCGAGTGATCGGGGGCCCTGTGCCGGATGCAGCGGATGCGGGCATTGGGCCGGTCACTGCAGTGAGGGTGCTCGTACTGGGGCTGTGCAGCACCATGATGTATAAATGGTAGCCACAGTAGAGCGGGCAGCAGCGTTGTGGTCTCCATGTGCCCGTTGGCCTCGTGATGACGTGGGCGAGTCATCGGTCGGCATTCCAGTTTATGCACCCAAGTGGTGAGGAAGGGGTTAAACGTGCTGAGCACACGTCACATCATGGATTGAGCGACATCGAAGGGGTTAAACGTGCCATGCACGTGTCGCGTCGTGGACTGTGAGACGTGGCATTTTGTAATCCGTAGGTGTACTGCTGCTCAGGACTGGGGCGTGCAGCAATATTGTGGATGGAGGGAGACAGGATGGAGTGGACCTCAGCCAAGGGGTGTCTGTGCAGTCGGCTACCAAAGACTGGTAAGGGTGTGGATTTTGACCTGCGGCATGTGACACGGAAGGATTCGACTAGGACGTATTCCGTGGGATTGGCAGACGTTGGTTTTTATTTTGACATTCTCGCTGGTTGCCAAGTGTTAATCGGAGTTATAGAGGGGTTGAGTTTGTACTTCAAGCAACAGCGGCATGTGAAGAGGACTGTTGGCATCTTAACGGAACTTTAGTGAGCCAGCATGTGTGTGTAAGGGCGGTGTTTATGGTGTCTAGTCTATGTGTTGTGGCCTTGCTTGATGTGGTGTGATGTGTGTGTGGTATATGGAGTAGCTTGGGTCCTGTGTGGATGTGGTGTGTGAGTGGAGGGTTTTATGTATTTAAAATTGAACACGTGCTGAATTTGAGATTGTAATTTCCTTGTTTTAATTTAGAGTGTAGTAAATTGTGATTGTATTTTCTTGTGTAACCCCTATTTTCTTTCAGGTGGGGTTGAACCGTTGAGACCTGTACGGACTCGTGGGTGGGGGGAACACACGGGTTGGGTTCTGTGATTAATGACTGTGTTATTAACAAAGGACTGGAGTGACTATGTACGGGCAATTTTTCGTCGTCCAGTGAGATCGCAGTTTTTGCTGTTTCTCAATTTTATATTATCTACATATTAATGCCAAAGTTTTGTGCTATTGCTAATTTGTCATCCGTCTCGTGCGTTGCATGAGTTGTGTTTGGTGTGGTGAGAGGGTGTTATGGATGAGACAAATCCAGGTTCTGGTGCAGTGTTGCCATTAAGTTGATCAAGGGTTCCACTGCGTAATATGGTAGCCTGGATTTCGTTGGGAGTCCCATATTGTGTGCGTGGCGTTGGTTTTAACCAGCAGCTTTGGTGGTGAAGTTGAACTGCGGGTGCAGTCTGGCAGGGGCTTGGGGCCTTTAGGAGTTGGCGTATTAGAGTTTGGTTGCAGTTTTAGGGTACTGTTGTGAAAAGTGGTGGTGTGATGTGGGAACTGTTTATGGAAGCTTGGTTTGCACCAGGGGTCCCATATCTGGCATGGACTATGGTTCCTGGGTGTGTAGAGGTGTACTGCAGGTGCAGCTGTGGCGGTTATGCACTGCAGTGGGTGCATTTTGGCATGGACTAGGGGTCCTAGGCATGTGTGGTGATGTACTGCAGTTGGTGCAGTTGGCAGGGATTTGGGGCCCCGGGTAGTTTATGTACTGCTGTGTGCAGTTGGCAGGGACCTGGGGTCTTGTGGTGTTGTGGTTCAAGGTGTGTTTTGGAGCTATTGAGGTTGACTGTGGTTTGTGGTGGTATTCGCGTGTGTGAGTATGCTCGGTATGAGCGTTGTTGTGGACTGAGGTTAGTGGTGTCATGCTTGTTGTTGTTCTCTCTTGAGCTGGGATTATGCCCAAGGGTGGCAGCCCTGGTACCCTATGGTGCAGACTAGGGTGGTAGGTTGTTGGTGCACTGAAGGTTTGGAGTTTTAGTTGAAGTGGGAGAATGGGAGAAAAGACTCCCCCCAATCTCCTCGCGCCCCTGGCCCAGAGGATCGCGGCCCAGACACCCGCCACCAGATGAATTTGTCTATCTACCAGACGACCAAATACCCTGGTACAAGAACATACGGATGTGCCCACCAGCCTGCCCGCCAGCCTGCCCTACTCAAGCCGACACCTGCGGCATGGATGAACTCGACTAAGCCTTCCACAATAAGGACCTACATCGTTAGAGATGCCATGACGACCTAGCCAACTGTTAGAACACGCGTGCAACCATGCACACTGGACCCTCCCACACCAATCCACACGAAGAATATACTCAGTGCTATGACGTAAGTGACGGACACACCCACTGATGCGCATCTTTATTATTTTTCACATAGGTTCTCCAAAATGCAGAAACGCAAGACGCACAAAGCACTCGTTTACATGCTTGCTAACGCTTCTCCCGACCCTTGCATCATGATGAAAATACAACGAAGACATGACACTGCCTATGAAGCCATGTGACACCGCAACATAAGTGCCGTGCATTACACATCCCCACCTATGAACCAGGCCCAAGTAGGCCGCAAGCAAGAGCCGCCATGAACACTGAGCGAGCAAGAGTACAATTGCTGACCCTGCAGAACGAGCCCAGCAAGAGCTGGCAGCGAAGGGAGCGATGTTGCAACTCGTATGCTACCAGCCGACGCCAAGGTCACACCTGTAAGCGGAACCAGGCACGCAGAGGTAAATACAACTTTAAATGTGCAGAATTCTGCCTCAGTCATGGTCTCTCCTCACGTGACCAAGCCAAACCTAACAAGGAACCAGACCCACGAGGGAGAAGTCGCCTGGGTCTCACGTCTGGGACACAGGCTGCAACAATGAAATGACCCAATGGACACCTACAGCGATGGGAATGGTCTGCTCTCAGGCCTATGAGCAAATCCACACATTGTCTGCACGAACACATAGTTACATATTGTTGCAAATGACAGGTAGACCGCGAGCTGGGAACAACGATGGTCCCAGGCTGGGGGGCTCGCGAGTGGACCAATCAGAACATGGGGCGCTCATCACTGACGCCACTAACATTAGCCAATGATTAGGGGTCTTTGTGTAACAATTTTCAACCACTAACAATCTTCTCTATACGTATGCTATACTAACCCTACCACTCGAGGAACCAATCCAGAGTGGCGATAGGTTTTTTGCTAACTTCCCCAGGTGACGCAAGTAGCGCGTCATACTGAGGCAAAAAGGGGCCTGCGAGCCCCACGAATTTCGAGAGTCTGGACGGACGCGTACGATCCTAGACACATCCCTGCCGTTGTTGAATAAACAGCAGAATCACCTTGCTTCTTCTCATACTCATTTTTGGGAAACACAGGAGGAGTTGGGGCCTCCCAGCCCGGAGGTCCGCGGATGGCCCAGCCGACCCCGGGAGAAACTCCCCGACAAGTTGGAGGCACCGCTGAGATCTGGTTACGATCTACCTTTTATTTTTTTTCCGAGTACTCTCGGTGCGAGGAGGCCCGGCGGCGCGGCCCCCTCTGCCGCTGCCCCCTTTTTGAGGACTACAGGACCATCGCGGAACTGCGAGAAGACCAGACAGCGCAATCCGGATATTGGCCCTCGGGAGCCGGTTGAGAAGTATCCCACCCGCGGTTGGCGAGTGTCCAGACGTGGTCCAGACGAGGGGAGGTGGCGAGCCGCTTGGAGGGGTGCACGCAGTCGAGCGGCCCCACATCAAGAGAACTTGGTGAGTATGCCACACCCAACAAGCAATGTGAAATTGTGAGGGAGGGGGAAGGAATGGAATAAGGGAGGTGGGAGGTGTTACCAAGGTGTGCGGCAAAGAATTGATAAATTAGTGTTGGCGGTGAAGTGATTGGTAGCTGGACAAGTGCGAGAGCAGTCAGCTACGTTACGAAGAAGAGTGGGTGGAGCACGAAAACATCACGTGCGACCACTCGTAGACACTGATTGGCCTTGGTCGCAAACACCTGTAAGGGTGTGTGTGTGTGGGTGTGCGGTTTCCTACGAATTGGCGATTATTGTTCAATGAGTAGATGAGGATCCCTATTGATCGAGCAGAGAAACTCGATAGATAGATGACGTTTTCCTGTAAGCGGTAGCTAACTGGTTGCCTAATACGGAAGATAATTGGCTGGTTAAGCCCTCCTGTTGAGGGGCGTATCACACGCGAGGCGACGCAGCGTGCGCAGTCTGATTATATTATTTGGTTACCTTGTTCCAGGCGTGACAAGAGGACAGCTGTGGGGTTAACGGGGATAAAAAGCAAAACTGATTTCCGAGCATTTTGAAGTGTGAAAAGATCTTACCGGTAGTTTTGGAAGAGGTCGGTGACGTCATCGATAGGGCTTTCATAGGATACCTCGACAACACAGCATTGTGGAAGAGTGGTGGGGAAGCGAATAGTGGTAAGGGGAAGGGGGCGGAGGTCAACGGCACGATTAGATCGGGGCAAGGTGGAGAGGGGGACGTGATCGCGCACGGAGAACGCCGGCCACGATGAGTGAGGAAGGTGGAGGAGGGGTGAAGAAAAGTGGGACGGCTGTATAAGCACGTCACACAGGGCACGCAGCCGCAGGGGGCTACGTGCGCCTTGGCCGTAGGGGGCCGTAACGGTATTAAGTGAGAAAAACAAAGACAGAGAAAGGACTACATACTTGCATGCGATATATTTGACTGTTTTCTTTTTAGCGGACAATCGCAAGTCCCCAAACTATGGGGCCAGGTAAAACATCTGCAATTGTGAAATTTGATAGAGTTTATTTTTAGCCAGGTAACGACTACTATATTGAGGGGAGCTAACAACATAGTGCTACCATGTCATACGGGATAGGATCGGGAGGGTGGGGGAACACCCTCACTACCCCGATACAGCATATATGTAAAACACTGTCACCCCATAGGGAGAAACTGATTAAATACAGCATAGAATGGACACAGGGGACGGACAACAAAATGACAACACCCTGGCCACCTAACGGCAGTTTCGACCCATATGTCCAGCACTCATTACTGACACATCTACATAACACATACAAGGGGAAGAAGTTGACGCACCATGTGGAGGTGTTTAACATATGGAGGATGTTCCAGGTGTCCCGACCAGGACCGACCGGAATGTTCACTGTGGGGGAAACAAAGGAGGAGAAGAAGGTTAAGGAGGAAGAAGAGAATGGGGAGAAAGAGAGTGAAAGCACACAGTGCACGGGAAGAGGACAAGAGGAAGGAGAAAAGCATAGCAACGTAAATGAAACAGAAATAAAAAAGGAGCAGACCGACGACATGCCCTTAGCGAAAGTAGTGAAAAAGGAGGAAGGGGGCTTATATCCTATAACGGAACTACGAGAAGTGGTAAGGCAACAACTAAGGGCGGCTGAGGGGTATTCGAACCTAGCATACAGCCCACCACCATATACAGCTACAGGTGGCTACACGGGGGGGAGATGACAAGTGCGGTAGGCCCAACTTATACGAAGATGCCCGCAAGGGAAGGGAAGACTAGTGAAGAACATATTGCAGCCATAGGACACGACGAGTGGGTAGCTGCGCAGGTGTTATTAAAATTGCGAGGGGCATTAACGGGAGAAGAGAAGGAGGTAGTAAGAAAGATGAACGAGGAGGATGAGAGTAAGAGCGAGATAAAAGGGGAAGGGGGAAAAAGGAAGGAAGGGGAGCTGTTACGAGAGGAGGAAGAGATTTTGGAGGAACGATTGGCAGAGTTAAGGAATGAGCAAAACGCCCTGATCAAACAGCTTGAGAGGGAGGAAAGAGAGCGAAGGAGAGAAAGGAAAGAAAGTAAGAATGAGCTAGACAAAATGAGGGAACGTACTGAAGAACGGAAGAGGGAAGCTGAAAGGATGAAGGCGGTAGCAGAAAGGGTATCTCGAGAAGCGCAGCGCGACAAGAAAAGGGAGGAAGAAGAGAAAGAAAAGGAAATGGAAATATGGAAGAGAAAAATACTATCAGAAACCACAAAGAAATACGAGGAAGGGAGGGTAATAGAAACCATATTAGAAAGGGAAAAAGAGAGATGGGTAAGGAGGAGAGAGGAAGAAAGGATATAAGAAAAGATGAGTAGTGAATTAATGGAGGAATTAAATAAGAAAAGAGAGGAAATAGGAGGAGAAATAATAGAGAAAAGAGAAGGGGAAAGAGGAGATAGGAGAGGGGAGAGTGGGATAAGGAAATATGTACGCAGGGTCACAGAAGTAGCAACAACATCAGCACAAAGGGGAGCAATTGGTAAAGAAGAAGTGGGAGGAACGGATTTAATAGATTTAAAAACAGTGACGATTAGGGGGAAAAAAACAGATTGTGGGTTGTCGCTCCTGGATGATTTTTGCAGCGAGGAAGAAGAAGGAATGGGGGAGAAGGAAGAAACGGGGAAAGGGAAAGCTTAGATAAATTGTACATCACCCGAACCAACAGGGAATCACCATGGGCTTGCAGAAGGAAGGAAGAACTGGGGGGAAGTGAGGAAGGAGAGCAAGGAATGGCGGGAAGGCAAACACGTGCAGCTACACCCTCATCATCCCGTCCAACATGTCCACCCACACCCGCTCCTGAACACACACCCTACGCCGGCAGTCTTAGAGATCTCCCCGGACGCAGGCAGGAAGAACGAACACACACGCCCACGTCAAATAAATGAATTAATAAACGAAGGGGAAGAGATGAAGGGGAAGGAGCTATGAGTGAGGGAAATATGGATATAACAGATGACGTAGACGACACAGAAGAAGAGGAGGGGTATACGGACTCAACACCGCGACACCCGGGGGGTCAGATAGGACACAACCTAATGCCACTTTTGGAGAGAGGAGGGGTTAGACCACAATACGTCCCTTGGAAACATGCAGACAAGGAAAATATAAAGTGTAGGCTCCCATCACTAAGTGGAGGAGCGGGGAAATGGATATATGAGATGGAAAAACACACTGCAGGACAGAGACTGGCAGTAGGAGACGTGAAGGGCCTACTAATATCAATATTAGGGGATGCAGCAGATGACATCTGGAAGAGAGCAGCTTCCCCGGGGTCACAATAACGAACACATCGCATGACGGGGCGCCATTTGCGAACTGCAGGCATGCATTATGGCAAGCACTAAGGGTACAATACCCAGACACCTCAGACATAGGAGCAATTACATTACGCAAGATGCGTGAGAACGAAGATCCTGTTGATTATATCCAGGAAATTCAGGAGAAGTGGCGAATGGAAACTAGAGAGCAGTGGGACAAGACACCGGCAATATTTTATCATATACTAATACAAGGGCTCCCGGAGCCAGTACAGAAACAATTGAAGAAAGTAGTAGGGATGGAAGCAAAGGCTTGGCCGGAAATACAACTGACAATAGTACACCATTGTAGAATGTGGCAAGAAAAGATGAAACAAAAGGAAGAAGATAGAAAAGCGGAAGAGGCTAAATTAGTGCAGAAGAAACTGACTAAGTACACGATGGAAGGTGCACTAATAACCACACCTACAACAATGACACCAAACCCCACGCAAGTAGTGGCCTCACAAGATTCCTCCCAAATACAATCACCACAAATTATAACACAACAGCTGCCACCACCCCCACCATACACGGCTAACATGGGAGGAGGATACATGACATCAGGAACTGGATATTATAATAACAACAGGGGAAGGGGAGGAATGATGAGAGGGAGGGGATATGGTTATCATGCACAACAGCAAGGGGGAGGATTCAGAAGCTTCTACCCCACTGGGCAACCAGTATACCAGGATAATTCAGGAAGTTTCCCATGGCAGACCAGGGAACCACCTGTATGTTGGATTTGTGGAATGTTAGGGCACATGTCACGCACATGTAGAATGAGACCCTCCACACCAGCGTGGGGAGAACAGGGACAACAAGAGCCTACAAGGGAACAGCAGGGTTACCAACAACAGCAGGGGCTGCCACAAGGCAGCACACAGCAACAGTTGGTAACACAACAACAGCCACAAACATATTCACTACCGCAACAACAGGAAGCGATAACACAATAGCACCAAGTGCAGCAAGTGCAGCAGCTCACTCAAATACAGGACCATAAGGTAACCCCCACCGATACACAGCTACAACAAACACAACTGGGAAGGGTGACTGTCCTGGGACACAACCCTTACACAGGAAGTGGTCAATCATTATACCCACAATAGGACAGCCCACAGACGTCCTTGGTGTGTCCCATCCTGTCAGTAACACCTAACAGTGCGGAGGAACCACGCATTGAGGTAACGATAGGTGACAAAAAATTATCATTCCTTGTTGATACTGGGGCAACCCGGTCTTGCATAAGGGAAGGTAAATTTAAGATGTCAGGTGAGGCTATGAACACCCAAGGATTCTCTGGGACTAGGGGGTAGGTTCCCTTTACTGATAACATCTCCTTATCAATAGGGGATTATGACATGTCCGTCCCACTCCTGTATTCAAGGGAGTCACCAGTGAACATACTTGGGAGGGACATAATGAGCAGGCTAAATATGATAATCTCCTTCACGGAGGATGGCATAATTTGTTCCACTCCAGGAATAAACATGCTCACTGCACGGCAAATTCTGCAAGCATACTGTGGACAGACAGTAACTCGGGCTGAGCCAGTAGATGGCGAGCTGTTCCAGTACACAACAGACATGGCATTCGCTTGGATGCCAGGAATAGAAGGAAATATCTGGAGGAGGCCAGCAGCATACTTTTTCAGACCTGAGACACCAGCCAATGAACCGGAAGGGAAGGTGATTTCAGTGAGCATCAAGAGTATTATAGCGACTGCTGATTATATCGCAGTACATGCCCAAGACCAGGAAGGGAGAGCATGGAGGGCAGTGATAGCGCTGGCTGAGGGATGCAGGCTCACCCAGGTATCTGATGAGGAGCTCTTTGCAGAAGACAAGGAAGAGGGTGAAATGGTATTTATGATGAGTGTAGATATATGGCTAAGAGTGACATATAAGCAAGTGGCACAGAAAATTGCCATGGCACTTGAAGCACCCGCATCTACCCCAGTTCCCTTTTACGAGGAAGATATGGCAAAAGTTCCAACATCATTGTGGACCACCAGTCCCTATTACGTGGGCTGCATAAAGAGTATAGGGGGAGTAAGAATAAAGCTGAAAAAGGGTGCAATACTCCCTAGAGTGAAGCAATACCCACTATCAAAAGAGGCAGATGAGGGCATATACGAAACAATAACGGCCCTAATAAATAACGGCATACTGGTACCATCAGAATCACCATGTAACACGGCCGTGTACCCGTTGCGCAAAGCTAAAGGAGGCTCTTGGCGTTTTATCCAGGACCTCAGACCCTTGAACAACATTGTGGAAGCAGAATACCCCATAGCAGCAAACCCAGCCACAATCTTATGTGGGATTCCAGCAGAAGCCTCACGATTCACAGTGATTGACCTCAAAAATGCCTTTTTCTCAATACCCCTGCATCCAGATTCACAAGACTTGACAAGCTTTACGTACAGAAACACAAAATGGAAACACACCAGGTTACCACAAGGGTACTGTGAGTCATCCTCAATTTTTAACAGAGTAATACAGATGGACTTGGGAAATGTTGAATTGGAAAGTACGGTGCTGCAATATGTTGACGGCATAATAATCTGCAGCCCAAACGAGAAAAGGTGCAGGGAGGACTCATTGAAAATGCTGACAGTATTGGCTGAAAAAGGTTATAAAGTAGACAAGGAAAAGTTACAGTACTGTCAGGAACAAGTATTATATATTGGTCAACTAATATCACAACACAGAAGTAAGATTGCACCACAAAGAGCACAGGCTATATCAAACACGCCACTGCCACAAACAGTGAGGGAGCTGCAGCAGTTCCTGGGATTGTGCAACTATTGTAGAGCATGGGTTTTTGATTACAGCTCATACATAGGACCCCTACTTGAAGCATTGAGAGAAGCAAACAAAGGGGACAAAAAATTAGGGTGGACAAGGGAAATGAAGGAAGCATTTGACGAGTTGAAGAACACAATATCAACTGCTCCGGTACTAGCCACCCCAGATTATGAACGGCAGTTCTTCATCTTTTCACATTGCGACTCAACGGTAATGAAAGCAGTATTGGCTCAGAAAACAAGCATGGGAAACAAGCCAATAGCGTTCTACAGCGCTCACTTGGACCCTGTTATGTTAGGCCATTTCCCTTGCGAACAGAGTCTTGCTGCAGCTGCATTCGCGGTAGAGAAATCATCATCTATCACAATGGGGTGCCCAACCACACTATTCGTGAAGCATGCCCTATTTGCAATATTGAATAAGCCTAAGTCCACACTAACAACGCAGAGGGCGTCAGGTTATGAGATCATCTTGTCCAGACCAGAACTATCTATTGTTAGATGCAGTACAGTTAACCCTGCAAGGTTTATAGCAGAAGTTATTGAGGAAGGTGATTATGCTCACGACTGTACGCAGACTATCAAATGTACTCATGTACTAGAAAAGTTGAAGAGGATGCGCTCAATGGTGGAGAGCTCTTGTTCATTGATGGGTCATCAACAATAGACCAGAGTGATGGGATAAGGAGAACTGGGGCAGCAGTTGTAAAAATGACAGAAGATTTGGTGTGTGTCCCGGTGAAATGTGTACAGTTACCACAGCATTATTCGGCTGAAGCAGCAGAATTGGTTGCACTGATTTTGGCGTTGAAGGAAAGCGTTGACAAAAGAGTTACTATATATTCTGATAGCGCATATGTCACTTCAACTGTCCACTCAGGGTTGATAAAATGGCAGAGAAGGGGGTTTAGAAGAGCTGATGGTACACCCGTACAACATGCTCTCTTGTTAGCTGAATTAATTGAAAGTAAATTGAATGATCCCCAAGAAATAGCTTTGGTTAAATGTCCGGCACACACAAATGGAGAAGACCATATCTCAAAAGGGAATGAAACAGCAGACGCGCATGCCAAACATGCGGCGTATTTTGGTGAAATATGGAACCCCCCAGAGTCAGAGGGAGGGGGAGGGAGGGGGATAACTAAACAGATGTTGATGAAAGAAGGGTATACCCATCTCCCAGCCACACAGATAATGGAATTACAGGCGGCTGCACCAATGGCAGAAAAGGAACTATGGGTAAAAAGAGGATGTACGATGTCGCCAACTGACGCACTGTGGCATCAGGGTAACACTGGAAAGGTGGTCATGCCGTTGGCACTATTGAACACCGCCATAGACCAGCTCCATCACCCAGCTCATACAGGAAAATAAGTCATTGCAGCACGAATTAGGGAAGACTGGTTCTGCCCTGAGTTAAATTCTCATGTAACAAATTTTATCAGCAATTGCCTTACATGCCAACAGTTTACGGCCGGTCACACGCTGCAAGTGATAAAAGGTACTATACCCCGGCCAGAGGGACCCTTCCTGCACATTCATATTGATTACGTTGATATGACCAATGTATGTCAAGGAAATAGGTATATGATTGTAGTGGTATGCCCATTCTCCAGATGGATTGAGGCAGGACCCTGCTCACATGCAGATGCGTTCAGAGCAGCTAAATTTCTAGTGAGGGAAGTTTTCCCCAGGTGGGGTGTGTGTGAAGTGCTGCGGTCAGATAACGGCCCACACTTCGCTAATGAAATGTTTCAGCACATCACGTCCTTGCTGGGCATTAAGCATAAATTTGCGTGTGCATATCACCCGCATGCCAACGGTATATGTGAACGCCTGAATGGCTTAATGAAAGAAGAAATAGCAAAGATACAGCAAACAACAAAGAAGAGCTGGCTGTATTGTCTTCCGCTAGCTCTATTTGAGCTAAGGAACAGGCCAGGGTCTGACCACCACCTCACTCCTCACGAGGTGGTGACAGGACGTCAAATGCGCCTTCCTCTAATGCTTACATCAAGAGCATTCACTGATTATGAAAACACTGCAACTGTCCTTGGTGATGAAATGTACCAATATGTGTCTTCTTTGATTACTAGTGTAGCGTTTGTATCTCAACAGCTCGAGCGTACGCGGGGCGGGTCTAAGAGTTGTCAACAAGAAAACACCGACAAGGAATTGGAAAAGGAAGGACTCAGCAAAATTGCTAAAGGTGACCACGTGCTACTCCGTAACTTCAATAGAAAGTGGAATAGCCCACGCTTTACTGGTCCTCATTTGCTAGAGGAGGTAGCTACTAGAGCGGTGAAATTGCAGGATAAGCGTGCTTGGAATCACCTACACGACGTGAAGATCTACAAACTCCAGACCCGCCCTAGCGTTACCGACAGGGTCATTGGAAGAACGACAGCATCACCTACAGAGAAGGAGACGTCGACCACAGCTGACAACATTAGTGTCACTACACCTGATCACCCCCCAGCATCCCCAGAGACAAGTACTGAAATAGACGCTGGACACTTGCCCACAACCCATCCCATGGTCACGAGATCGAAAAGTAAACAGACTTCCGCCAATTGAGCCCCAAACCCCCTGCCCGCTAAGGTCACCCCCAATTGAAGGACATTGTTTTGTGCACACACACACATGTAAACACTTGTATGTTTTCTCTTTTTCTTCTTTGGCACATGCAGGTACCGTGTGTAATTGTATTGTCGAGAAAATAAGTAACTAACAGCGTGCATTGCCCAGGAGTAGATGCTACCCACTGATGATAACTACCCTGAAGCCCTATCACACCAATTTGTATATCATATAAGAAGGCCAAAGTACCTAAAAAGAAGGAGGGTACGCGTCTATTACACTGCATTTGTTTTGGCCATAGAACAATCATTTCCCCATCTTCACCAGCACTTACCTGCTCTAAGAGATAGATCATTAAGGTTGGCGTGGGAACAGATCTTCGCCTGGGCACTGAACGACTACTTGATAGGGAGAGCTTGATAACAACAACTAACCATAATAACAAGCTTATTGAGAATTTTCAGGCGGGCAACTTTAACGTCGCAAGAATAAGCTGCCGGACTGCAGCAAGGTAAGAGCAAATGCCGGTGAGACTAGCTTTTGTAATAAAAATGATAGGAGTATAGGTCATCACTGGTCTATTGGCTGCCTCTGTATGGCAGAAAAGTTATGCTATCAATATTATGGCTGCACCAAAACCTAACGAACCCCCTCCCACGGCTGCAACAGGTGTGACGTCAGGTGGTACTAGCAACCCTCCACATAAAGGAAGTAGAGTCAAACACAGCACATACTCAGATAATAATGGTATTGATAATTACATAACAGATTCAGCACACGTCTCGAACAACATGTGGTACCAGCACATGACCCAAATAGATAAGCAGACAACAGAAGACAGCTGTTATGTTTGCTCATTGATCCCATACGCCATGAGCGCTTCTCGGACATTCGTAGCCACAGAAATAGAAGAAAAGACGACACGATGTATAATATATCTGGCACTATTTCAAGCGAGAGGGCGGTTTCAAGGAACGGTGATGAGAATGGAGTGGAAAACAAGAGACACATACCCGTACGAAAACAATTTCCTCAAGTCATATTTGAGTTACCACAAGAGCAGTTTGCATGCTGAAGCGTTCAGGTACATGACAAGTGGGCCTGAAAAGGGAGAAACGAAGAAAGTGACACTACAATACCTACCCTGTGAATGGTACGCCACCGAAGTTCCTGGTACACAAGGCTGTTGGGAAAGGCCACTGGTAACAATAACAGGGAAGGTGTACATGAACAATGAATGGGACATAGGAGTGGTTGGTAGCAACATGGTAACAAGAGAAAATACTACCACCATAAAGGAACACAATGACAGATGTTGGACGACATGGGGCAAGTACGTACCCCTGCTGACATGGATGGAGAAAGACGAAGACCCAATAAGCATACTACCGCTGACTGCGCCCAAGTTATGCTACCAACACAGAGGAGATGTGGAGGTGGGATACAACACCAACTGGGCAAGCGTGTTAGAGATACCAGAGGGGGGTGCAGGAACGGCAATGATAATGGATCACTACTGGGCCTGCGGAAATAAGGCATATCACACCCTGCCCCCGTTGTGGAATGGTATATGCACAATGGTACACATCAATGTACCATCACTAGTGGTACCCCAAAAACATGTGAACATGGCCAACTTCCCCAAAATGGATGAAGGGAAGAAGAGGAAGAAGAGATCGGTACAATCACAGAGGGAAAAGGTCAACGACAACAACAACAATAATGTCTTGACCAGGAAAAAGAGACAAGGAGAACCTCTGACGGGGAACTACCTGTGGGGAAGGTCGGAAACAGCACTCACTTCTATCCCACCAGAACACAGGTTATTTAGCAGAGCTGCTATGTTCTTTTCGTCAATAATACACCCTGGACTACAAGCTTATGCAAACGCTAAATGGCTCCAGATAACCCGATGGGAACTAATGATGACCATTAATTCAACAGTAAATGGATTCAACGCAATAAAAGAGGAACTACGAGCGGTGAGAATGGTAGCACTACAGAACAGATATGTATTGGATCTCCTCACAGCGATGGAAGGAGGAGTTTGCGCAAAGCTAGGACAATCATGCTGCACATTTATTCCTGCTAACGATGCCAACAATGGTACACTCACCGAAGCAGTATCACAGCTGGCCCAGATGCACTCCAAAATGATGGAAGAAAGTAAAGGAGTGAAGAAGGATGACAGCTGGTTTTCATTGCTATGGTCATGGATGCCATCATGGCTGTCGGACGGGCTGAAGATTATAGTTCGATGCATAATACTGGCTGGAGCTGCATTGATTATAATAAGGTTTTGGAAGGCCAGGAAGGCACGCACTACAGACGAGATGATCGAAATGGTCGGTATGCACCCCTTGATGCCAACAGATGATGACCAGCACACAGACACCATAATAAAGGAAAGAGAAAAACTGCGCAGATAGATCATCACCAACCACCTAGACCCACCATCCGTAAAGCTCAAAAACCCAAGAAACCCGAGAAGCTATATCGGAAGATGGGTATACTGCAAACCGGGAGGAAGTTGTGTATATATGTATTGGTCATTTGAGGACCATGTCAACCACTACGGACACCTGGGAGGAGTGACTAAAATATGGAGAATAAGAGGAGACAGAGAAAAGGATATGTTTGTGGTCGACAAGTCGACCAGAGGGGGGACTGAAGTGGGAGAATGGGAGAAAAGACTCCCCCCAATCTCCTCGCGCCCCTGGCCCAGAGGATCGCGGCCCAGACACCCGCCACGAGATGAATTCGTCTATGTACCAGACGACCAAATACCCTGGTACAAGAACATACGGATGTGCCCACCAGCCTGCCCGCCAGCCTGCCCTACTCAAGCCGACACCTGCGGCATGGATGAACTCGACTAAGCCTTCCACAATAAGGATCTACATCGTTAGAGATGCCATGACGACCTAGCCAACTGTCAGAACATGCGTGCAACCATGCACACTGGACACTCCCACACCAATCCACACGAAGAATATACTCAGTGCTATGACGTAGGTGACGGACACACCCACGGACGCGCATCTTTATTATTTTTCACATAGGTTCTCCAAAATGCAGAAACGCAAGACGCACAAAGCACTCGTTTACATGCTTGCTGACGCTTCTCCCGACCCTTGCATCATGATGAAAATACAACGAAGACATGACACTGCCTATGAAGCCATGTGACACCGCACCATAAGTGCCATGTATTACACATCCCCACCTATGAACCAGGCCCAAGTAGGCTGCAAGCAAGAGCCGCCATGAACACTGAGCGAGCAAGAGTACAATTGCTGACCCTGCAGAACGAGCCCAGCAAGAGCTGGCAGCCAAGGGAGCGATGTTGCAACTCGTATGCTACCAGCCGACGCCAAGGTCACACCTGTAAGGGGAACCAGGACCGCAGAGGCAAATACAACTTTAAATGTGCAGAATTCTGCCTCAGTCACGGTCTCTTCTCACGTGACCAAGCCAAACCTGACAAGGAGCCAGACCCACGAGGGAGAAGTCGCCTGGGTCTCAGGTCTTGGACACAGGCTGCAACAATGAAATGACCCAATGGACACCTACAACGATGGGAATGGTCTGCTCTCAGGCCTATGAGCAAATCCACACATTGTCTGCACGACCACATAGTTACATATTGTTGCAAATGACAGGTACACCGCGAGCTGGGAACAACGATGGTCCCAGGCTGGGGGGCTCGCGAGTGGACCAAGCAGAACATGGGGCACTCATCACTGACGCCACTAACATTACCCAATCCTTAGGGGTCTTCGTGTAACAATTTTCAAGTATCTAATAGAAGGGACAACCCAAGTATACCACCTGACTGACCCTTAACCACTAACAATCTTCTCTATACGTATGCTATACTAACCCTACCACTCGAGGAACCAATCCAGAGTGGCGATAGGTTTTTTGCTAACTTCCCCAGGTGACGCAAGTAGCGCGTCATACTGAGGCAAAAAGGGGCCTGCGAGCCCCACGAATTTCGAGAGTCTGGATGGACGTGTACGATCCTAGACCCATCTCTGCCCTTGTTCAATAAACAGCAGAATCACCTTGCTTCTTGTGTGTGTCTCATACTCATTTTTGGGAAACACAGGAGGAGTTGGGGCCTCCCAGCCCAGAGGTCCGCGGACGGCCCAGCCAACCCCGGGAGAAACTCCCCGACATAGTATATTGTGCTTTTGTGGAACGCTGGAGCGTGGCAGGATCTAGGTTTCAAGGGGCAGCTTGAAACAAGTGGTAGTGTGTAGTTTGTTATTTTTGATTCTCAAGTGTTTTTCCAATTCAGGTTTTAGGGGAGGTGTTAGCCCTTTTTCTACTTCGGTGTGTTCCTCAATGGTTGTGGCTTTGTGGTGACGGAGTGGGGTTTGAGTGTATTCTTCGGCACGATTTAAGGGCAAGTTTAATGATAGCATTTTTATTTGTTGGCATGGTTAGGGTGCAGATCTTGGGGAGCCACATAGGTTTATGGTTGCGCCGTGGTTTTGGTGTTAAGTGAGATGCAGGGTTTTTAGTGCTGTTTTAGGTTGGTTGGCATCCGGTCTTTTAGTATTATGCTGTGTTGGTTTTGGGGTGTGATCGAGCTCCAGGTGGACAGTGTCTTCTAGGTATATTAATGGTGTTCACTTGGGGTCTGGTGTGTTTGTGCATTTACGTGCTGGCCACACGTACTTGTGGGGGATTGTTCTGGCCGAAAGTAGAGTTGTGAGATCCTTCTTGTCTCAGAAATGTAAGGAGGGAGAAGTGTTGTAGTGTATCTCTGAGTGGGTGACATCACTGAGCTGGAATGCTGTGATGTCAGTGAGTGTAGAGTGCTATGTGTTATGTTCTGAACAGGGGTTCTAAGAGATACAGTTGACAGTGTAAGCTGGCATGGAGGGAGGTGCCGGTGTCTTCCTGGCATATACTTATCAATAAACCTACAAGTAACTTACCTGCTGGTCCGAGTATTGACTTCTGGTACCAGGTTATTTCACAGTCTTTCCAGCTGCACTTAATTGCTGTGAATGCAGAGCTGAAGTCGTGTATCCACTGAAGGCCCATGTGCAGAAGCAAGCCGAGGGAAGCTGGCGAGTGGAAGACTCTCCTTTAATGAGGCCAGATCAGAGACACCCGTGCAGCTCAGGGGTGTGGGTCCCAAGTGTGCTTGTAGCAGTAGCAGTAGAAGAAATCAACACTGGAAGCAGAGCAGCCCACAGCCACTGTGATTGTGGAGTCGGTAAAGGGAAACTCTGTACTCCAAATCATCAAGAATACCTTGCCGGTAACTGTAACCAGCTAATTTTATACTCACGCACACATCAAAGGTCAGGGTCTAGGTTATTATCTGAATAGTAATCTTTTCAGTTTCTTCTTGAAGATCAAGAAGTTGAGTTCAAGTCTTAGAGCTATCAGTAGTTTGTTCCATTCAGCTGCTGCTTTGATTGGGAAAGCTTGTCCTAGTCCATTTGCTTTTCTTAAACAAGTGGTATTCACCAAACCTTGCGCTTTTGATCTCAGAGTTCGACTTGGTTCATATGGTGTTATATGCTCCTTTAAAAATGCTGGGGCGGAGGCATAGAGGCAGTGGTGAATGATTGAAACTGATTTAAAGGTAATGCAGTCAGCCACAGCTAGGCAGTGGATCGACTTCCTATCCTCAGTGATGTGATTCCTCCTAGATGTCCTTTTGATGATGCTCACTACGTCATTCTGGGTGACCTGGCATTGGGTTATGCAACCTTTGTTAGCTCCAAGTAATAAGGAATTTCCATAGTCCAGCCTTGAGAGAATTGTAGCTCTGGCGATGATGGTGCAAGTCTTTTTAATTAAGGACAAGTGTTATGAGCATTAGTAGCCTTTAGTAGTATCTGCAGGTTTTTTTCAGGTATGATACATGAGTGTTGGCCCCGAGGGTTGATTCTAGGTACACACCCAAAATTTTAACTTGGTTAGAAACTGGTATGTCAGAGTTTTTTAAATTGAATGATGCGTAATCTGAGTTAAGTTTGGCCCTAGACTGAGGAGAGCCGAATATTATAAGCTTTGTTTTGCTACCATTCAAACAGAGCCAATCCGCTTTCATCCAGGCCTCAATTACGTTATAGATGTTTGAGATCTTAGTGCTGTCTATGCTGTGGCACCCGCTTAGTTCGACTATCAGCTGTGTGTCATCAGCAAAATTGGTAAATAACACCCTTAAATTGTTAAAAAGGGTGCAAAAGGTAGCAGAGGTATAGATTGAACAAGACTAAGGTACCCCACAGTCTATACGGGTGGTCTTGCAGGTATTGTCTCCCCATTGTATTTTGGAACTTCGATCTGTGAGGAAAGAGTAGATCCAATCAATAGCTTTCTGAGATCAATTTCACAATTTTTCCAGCGCCTCTTGAAGTTTGTGGTGGTCTAGCAGATCAAAAGCTGCTGATAAATCTAAAAGAATCAGCATACCAGCCTTTCCTTTTTCGAGTATGTTTAACATTCTGGTCTGGAGGACGAGCAGCGACATCTCCGTGCTTTGCGAGTTTCTAAAACCGGACTGTTGAGAGTGGAGCAAGTTATTGTCATCCACGTGTGTTTGGAGCTGTTTTGTCGCTGCCTTATCTAGGATCTTTAATAGGAGATTACAGTTTGTAATTGTGCAAAGATTTGTAGGATCATTTTGGTCTAGTGCTGGCTTTCTCACTAATTGTGTAACAGTCACCCTTTTTCTGCCTGCTGGGACATTTTTGTCTCTGAAAGAGGCATTTACCATTCTGCAGAATAGAGGGGCGAATGTGTCGATATTGTCCAGGATGACTTTCGGGGGAATGATGTTTCTGAGCAGGTAGTCTTCTTAACAGTGGAGAGGAGGTTTTTCGTATCCTCTAGAGAGAGTGGTTTAAACTTAAATGTGTCCCCCCTTAGGGTAGTGGGATGTAATTCTTTCAAGGGGGACTGGGCCATGGTGTTCAATCGTGTTGAGCCTCCTCTGTATGTCTTTCAGGGAATGCTGTGGCACACTCTCATGGGTGTGTACAGTGCTGGTACTATCACTGGGGGACCTGTCCCCACTACCACCTGCATCCACTGGTCTAATACCTTCTTTATTAGTCCATGTGTCAGAGTGCCGATGCTGGTGGCATTTGATCTAGGACTCAAGTGAGGGGGGAGTCAGGGGTCGGGTGAGTAGTTGCATGAGTCACCTCATAAGTGGCTTTGGTAGTATGGGAGTCGTCGTGTCTCTACAGGTGTGGGCAAAGTGGTGGCCTTGGCAGCAGGTGGGTGTGCAGCTTCAACAGCTGTGCTGGCTGTACTGGCAGGAGGTAGTGGGAGAGCAGTGGCTTCAGCAACACTGTCGGTGGGGTCTGTAGCCACACTTGGTGGAATGGTGGCAGTGTGGCTGCTTGGTCCAGCTGGCATGCTGCTGCTGCCTGTGGTAGGGTGTTTTCCCAGGTGCCTTCCTGCATGTGCCTTGGCTGCAGGGCGCAGGGGTTGAGGCAGAGGTGCTTGAGCCTGTAGAAGTACCCTGTGATTTACTTGGACCAGGTTAGTCTCGCTGGGTGACTGTGAACCTGTTGGGTGATGAATGATATGCAGTCAGTCATCAATGGTACTTGTACATGGCATTGCGATACACTTGCGCACTATGATGGATACTGACCAAGGCACTTTGGGTTACAGTGGGCTAGAGTACTGGAGGATGTGTAGCATACTATTTCTGCAAATTACCTCTGAGGCACACACACCTTAGAGTATGTGAGGGCTGCTTTTCGTGTGACATGGTGTTAGGTGTCAAGTCTCATCTGTGGTTTGCTCAATGGGGTCAGCAGAGGAAATAGCCAAGGTAGGCCATCGGGTAGCATACACTGCCCCTGCAAGATTGGACTATGGTGGAGTGACATGTGGGCTTTCCCTGCATAACATGCAGGGCCTCATTGGCAGACAGCTTGAGCCCATGGCATTTCTATTCATTTTATTGTATTGAAACAGAGCACTGTACAAATAAAATGTCTACAAAATCTTAATTATTCACAATAACAGGCAATAAACCTAAGAGTATGATACATTTTAAAAGAAACTACTTACATCAGTCCTCTAAAACCATTTTTTTCTCGAAAGAGCAGTTTTTCATAACCATGCCTTAACCAATTTCCAAAACTTCAAATAGTCCCCCTGTCAAAAAAATCTCTTTCAGTAAGGCATCCCACAATGTTACTGCCACCGTCTGAAAATTACTGTTTCATCGTCAAGGAAGTTTAAAACTTTGTTCTTTCCAGATAGATTGACTCTTGGCTGTGTAGACCTCTCAAGCCTCCTGATATTCGGAATTTCCTAGAAAAATACTCTGGGGACTGAAAATATAGGGATTTGTATGCAATAGAAATTATTTTAAAATTGATCCTCCGTTCAATGGGTAGCCAATGAAAATCATTTAAAATTGTAGAAACATGATCAAACGATCATGATTTCCATGTGTCATGCCATTGGTGTTCTTGTTTTCTATGTGGGTTAATTGGAGTTTGGGTGTTTCAGTGATGAATGTGGGTATGGACGGTTTCTGTTGGCACATGGCCATGGCCTCCCCTAATGCAGCGTATAATGACTGCATGGGGTCTCATGTCTATATAGGATATAGTACATTTCTAGTCTCAAGATCACGTATGCATGGTGTCTTACATACAATGACACATGCATGTTGCTGCTGTTCCATTGGTCAAGGTGCCATTTGGTAGGCCATTGGCCTGTAGATTGTGCAGGGGAGCCACACGTATAGGCTAGGGAGTCATGCCATGCATTGTCATGGGTTAGGTGACATTCATAATCATCAGCCTCACACTTCAGCTCCTTGTATGTCCTTGATGCCTTCCATGAGGAGAATGCTGCTCACCTTTTCCTCCCATGGCGTGAGGGTCAGTGGCTCCACCATGCTGCCACCTGCGGCAGCTGTCTCCCACCCATGGTCTGTTGGCTGCAGACCCAGACCTTGATGTCATTCCATCTCTTCCAGCAGTCTTTGTTGTCCCCAGGTACGGTGGCAACTGCCACCACCATGTCCCTTATGTCAGACCAGATGTCATTTTTATCTGGCCTGTGGTTTTCCATCGCTGCATGGCTCACAATCATATCAGCAAGGACCTGATGCTCTACCTCGCTGAATTTTGGCTTTTACAACCACCTATCTGGAATTGTTCCCTTGACTTTGTCCTGGGACATGTTTGCTACAAGTTCTGCCATTGGATGGCTACAGGAAATGGGTGATAAAGGATGGATTGTGTTTTTAAAGATGGCCGTCGCTGACCTTTCCATTTACAGCGTGATGCTATATTCGTCTGGCGCTATTTGCGTGGCGTAGTTAGCATTTGGTATTTCCGCTTATTTTCTGGCAGTAATGATAAATCTGCCAAAATTTGGCAGAATTGCCATCCAGAGTTGCTGTTTGGCTTGGATTTCGCTGAACAGAATTACTGTCACTCTTTATGTTTTGTGCTCCCACCCATCCACTTGCAATGTGGCGGTAATTCTGCCAGACTCCACAGCAGTAACAGTAATTCCGTCTGGCAGAATTACTGCCCAATTTACGCCCAACTCATGATGAGGGCCATAGAATGAGACACAGAGAAATAGAGAGAAAGATTGCATAGAGAGAGAGAGAAAGAGACAGAGTGCTACATCAGCGTAATACACAGTGTACAGGTAACATGTTTAAAGCTTGATACCAAATTGTCACACTGAAACACATTTCTAAAACATCTTTGATTAAGACTAATGATCAAGGACCAGGAGATTTTAATCAAATGGAGGAAGATTTCAGACACCATGGTTACCAAATGTGGGCTCCATGAACAACGGAGGTTGGAAGCTATGGCCTTTCCTTAAGAGCACGCACTTGATAAAGGGGTACAACTCTGATACATGTTGGGCAGAAAGGAGAAGTCGTGAAATGTAATGTTTCACAAATGAACTAAAGAATTTGTGAATACAAACAATACATTATTACTAAAATGTCGGAGAGAAACACATTGATTTAAGTTCATGGTAAATAGTGGAAGCACAGTGCATTGCACAAATATGCACATTGCTGTCATTACTGACCTCCTCTTAGCCAATCAGAATGCTCTTTTGTCAGTCAATAACTACTTGTAATGACTGCATTCCAAACATTTTGACTTCAAAAGCAGACAAGGAAACAACGGAAAGCATGTTTAGCATTCAAAAACAGCAATGCAACTCTGCACCAAGATTAGTTTCAACAAGACACACTTTTTTTTAACTGATGCTTCAATGTGACAGCCAATACCCAATGTCATGCTCCAGTGAAAGCTAAAACTATTGTTCTTTACTTCACAACCTCAACTCCAAATCCTAGACTGCTATTGCCACTATGTGCTAATAGTCTTAAAGACTTCAAGAGCGGCCATTATTGCGTGGCATAGCGACCCTTACCCACATTATGAATAACTGCTTCCCCTCAGACCATACATACGTGTGGGTTGGTCATTATCCGGTGATAAAGACCCCTCCCTCAGTCTATAAGATTTTGCCTCAAAGTCACTGGAAATAGCCACCACACCCAATGGCAAGAATGAAAGATAGTACACGTATTACAGTTCTTTTAAAAGTATTTGGAGACAGTGAATAAATGAAGAGTATCCTCTACTGAGAGTAGAACCCAGCTAAACATCTACTCAGGTCTCCTCTGTCTCTTCTCTTTGTTCTTTAACTCCTTCCCGTTTTCTTGTTCTCTCTCTTCCTCCCTCTCCTCCAACTGTTCCTACACTTCCAACTTCTGTGCTTCCAACTCTTCCAGCACAAATAACTGCACCCCTAACCCAACTCCTCCTGAACCACGTATTACTCCTGCACCCCAACTCCCCCTGCACCAACTTATCATGCTCCATGAACTCGCAATGCTCCACCAACTCCTGCTGCACTTCTAACTCCTTTTGCACCGCCAACTCATCCTGCATCTCTAAAACCTCCTGTACCGCCAACTGTACCTGCACCTCCAACATCTGCTCTTTAAAATCCTCCTGCATCCCCAACTCCTTCTGCAACATGACTCCTCCTGCACCACCGTCTGAGCATGATCCAAAAATTCCACCTTCACCACCAACTCCCTCTGCACCATCAACTACTCCTGGAGGGTCAACTCATCATGCACTTCCAAACTCCTCCTGCACTCCGACTCGTCCTGCACCCCACCTCCTCCTGCACCACCAACTGCTCCTGCATCACCAACTCTACCTGCACCTCCAATTCCTCCTGCACCTCCAACTGCTCCACCCCTTGGCTCACTTCTCTCCTACTCTAAAAGGTCGGTTGTGAGCAGGCACACCACTAACTGTTGACAACTTTGCAGAGGTGTGCTTGCTCACAAGTGCCATGCCCTGCAATAGGAGCTGGCAGGAGCCACTTCTGCTTTGCAGTCCACTGCACCTTCACCACAGGAGCAGCAAACATGTCTACTGGACCCCGCCTTGCTAAGCTCTACAGGAATATTGCAACCAGTCATGGAGAAATGTTATGCCAGGTGCCAGTGTACTGGGCCCACAGATAATACACTATGATGAGTCTGATTCTTTAAATCAATCATGTGGCAGTCAGTGTATGAGGGGGCCTTATCTTAAGGTCCCACATCGCACAGTGGGTGGGAGACCCTGCTCCCTGAGCCGCCTCCCCAACCCTCCCACCCCCCAACCTCCCTACACACACACAGCTTCAGGGCAAAGCAAGGGTCATCTTCACAGATATATCAGTAACCTATTACTGTAAAACATTGCCACACGCCGAGACACAAGGGCACGGCATAGTGCCACCAAAACACTTATTAAAGAACCAAGTGCAGCTTCTGAAAATCCATACATTTTTCTGAAGTTACAAGAGAATAATTGACTTTTAGAGACTCTTGAGAAAACTGTACTTCCACTACCGAAAGTTGAGCCTTACGATAGATAATAAGGATGGTGTGATGCGTTAGTATGCCAATCCTTTTTAAAATCGTGACCACCCTTATCTCAAGCCATGCCAATCATGCAATCTGTCATCCTACAACAGTAAGCAGTTTAGTAAAATACTCAAATTAGGTTTTTCATTTTGACAGAGTACCCTTTGCACCCTATGGCTTCTTCCTGCTACAAGAATGTGAACGACAATCCTTATAACATGTACAAAGTAAGATAAAACAAGCACAAATCATTTATACTCAAGCGGACGCTGGAAGAAGGTTAGAGCAGAAAGCAGTGTGGGATTTCACTTCTCCATCATGGTGGCAACAGTGGCGCTCGCAGGTGCATCCAAATACAGGATGAAGGGACGGTGGCTTTGGCTGCACTGCAGTGGAGTAACTTTGCTGAAAATGTAGGGGCGGGGCATGACATCTACAGAAAGGAGCCCCTGCCCAATGAGGGGGACAAAATGGTGTGACATGAAAGTTGGGTGGGAAAAACACTCTTGCGCCCCCCCCCCCTAAATTTAGGCCCATGCTGCACTGCGACAAGTCTTATGTTTTACTGGGCATGAATTTGACGGGGCTTGGAGGTTTCTTGGGTTCCATTCCCTTTGTTATGTGTCGTGTGGTATACTGTTGCTTTGCTTCAGCATATAGCAATCACATTTGCCTTACTTCCCACTGGTTCTCTTTATTCGTCTTGTAGTAATCCCGTCTTTTCATTTTTAGTCAGATGCTTCCTAGGGATAACATATAGCTATGTTATCTACCAGAAGGGCTCTGTTCTCGACTCCCTTCCCTTACACCTCTGGCAAGTCCACGTCGCCCACCTGCAAGTTTCCTGGCTGGTCCTGGATGGCCCCCAACTTCTCTGTCTGGTCCTTGTTGCTCCTACTCCCACGACCTTCTCGTTGCCCACCACTATTCCCCCCGTCTAGATCTGCTTTTCCCATCCGCAACCCTCCTGGCTGGTTCTTTATTGCCCCTTGCCCCCAACTGTTTAACTGGTGGGCCCCACTCTCCAAACCCTCCAAACCATTCCCTCATATTAGTCATGTAATGGGAACCACTCAAATACTCATTACATGGTTTTGATCTCTTTATCTTCAGCAGGCCTTCAAATTATAAAGCACCTAGAACTGGGATGCCCCCATTGTTCTTCCTTTGCAAAGTATCATTTTTCAGAACACATTTCCTTCTTTCTTCTATAAACACGAATACAAACAAATAAATGTTGACATTTTTCCCTGCACGTCTGTATGCCTATACGGTTGATACAATGTAGTGTTGCACAGTGTAGTTACGACATGATATAATTTTGTGTATGTTTTTTTTGATCAAGCAGTTTTTGCATGCAACAGTTTGCCCTTTCCACCATGCCTGTTCACTGAGTGAACAGAGGTTGTCTTTCGTATTGTTTTTCGTATTGTGCTTGCAATGTTGTTTTCGTGTTATGCAATCCGTTGTTTCACATCATGCATAACAACTCACTTAAATTCCCAAAAGGATCCACCGCCAGGTGTATAACACCCTGGGCCTCTTCGAGGAATCACCCAGCACGGTAAAGGAGGTGTAAAAACCGTGTGTAAAGGGTTTACACATGGTTTATCACCTCCTTTGCCACTTCGTTTGATTTTCATGTATTTGGGAGTTGGATCGGCAGCACAGATTGAAATGTACAATCCTACGACCCCTATCTGCTCCGCCTGTAAAATAAAGAAGCATCTTCACCAAAATCTTATGTTTATGCTGTAAGGTATGCTGTGGACTCCTAGGGAATCTGCCAGCATTCAGCACCTGATCAACGCTGGCAGATTCCATGGGCAATCCAACATCAAATCTAGGAGCAGCCCTTTGGCCCTTGAAGAATGGGCTTATGCTTCTCTTACATCAAAACAGAAAGAGAGAGGAATATTGATCACCTCATTATTGCTTATTCAATGCTATTTAGGGGAACATTAGTTTCCCGGGGAAACTAATGTGCCACTAAACAGAATTAAATAAGGGTGGATAGCTGCCAGGGTTCCGAGGAAAACTCACAGACAAAATACAAAGTCACTCAACTTCCTGGGTCGCCTCCCCCACTCCTGAGAGTTCTTGACCCTGAAGCGCATTGCAGGGGTGTGCCAGATAACTGTCAGCTTTGTCACTGTCGGTCACAGGTGGATTTACAAGCCATTGACACTGAATCCCCCACCAAGGGCACAGTCTTGCTGGCCTTGCCTCCTGAAGTCCAGCACCCAGGCTCACCCTTAGGTAACTCCTCCTGGAGGCTCAGAGTCAGTGCAGGGGTCAGCAGTCACTGGATCTAGACTGCAAGGCAAATGCGTTTACTATCACTTGTGGACTATCTAATCCCATCAAGTCTGGTTGGGGTGTTACAAGCAGGTTGCACTCTCTGATCAGTTTCTCCTTCTCACCTACCCTGTGTTAGCAAGGTTTCTTTAAAATTGTTGTTGGTCTTGCTCATTCCAACAGTTCCAGTTATCGTTTGGCTACCGGCTAGCCTTACCCTCAGGACCTTATTCAGAGGAGTCTAGGCTGGGGGCCGACCCAGGTTAAGCAGGGCTCCAACAATCTATGCATGGTGACCCCGGTCTTCTGTCATGATTCCCCCCACTGACCCCTCCTACAATCTCTTATCTATATTACTATTTGGCTCTGTTGTCTTAGGCAGTCTCTAGCTCGTACGGCTTCCCTCTTCTCCCTTCCAACCCATCCTCCTTATTCTCACTCGTTAGCTCCTCTCCTCCTTCCCTTCTTCTTCCATGTGTTTCATGCTCTTCCTTCCACCTCATATTTACTTCATTATCTTACTTTCTTCATCCCTCTTGTCATTGTTACTAATGTTTAGTTCCTCCTCCTTCTCTATACTCTGCAGGTGTTCTCTCTTTCCGATCTTTCTTTGGTTCCTCTGCAACCACTCCTTCGCTCTTTCCTCCTTCATCCTTCCATCTCTCTCTTCTCCTGCTCTCATCCTCCTTGCTCTCTTTACTCTCCCTGGTCTTTGATCTCTCACTCTTCTCTCAACCTCCCCATCTGCCTCATACTTCCCACACTTCCCCCTTCCTACATCCCATTTTATAACCCTTCCCGGGGTATAATTGGGGCCTGTAATGAAGTGACCTCCTGGTCATTCTCACATGTTCCTGGAAATAACATCCATAGGCCGCCAAGTCCTCGAGACCAGCTTCATCCCTAGGCCAAGTCAACCCACATACCTTGCAAAGGCCAAAAGTCAAGAACTACAACTACAACTCATCCAGAACAGAATCATCTTCGACTCCACTATCTCCTTCTCTTCTCACATCTCAGACATCTCCAAAAAGTCCCACTACCAACTGCACCTCCTCAGAGGTATTCTACCTTTTCTCATTTTCCTCCAGAAGCTCACCACCTCAAGAGCACTGGTCCTCTCTAGGCTACACTACTGCACCAGCCTCTTTCTCAATCTTCCTACTTCTACTCTCCGTCCTCTACAACTCATCCAGAACAGAACCGCAGGACTTATCCTTGGCCTCAAGCCCAGGGGCCGCATCTCTCCAGCGCTGAAATCCCTCCACTGGCTCCCCGTGGCTGCAAGGATCAAGCTCAAGACCCTCTGCATAATCCACAATGCTTACTGGGGCCGGTGTCCGCACTATCTACAATGCGCTCTTCCTAAATACTCTCCATCTAGAGTCCTCCGCTCATCCTCTGCCAACTCCCTGCGGGTGTGCCGCTTTCACAAACAGATATTTGGGGGCAGATCTTTATCTTCTGCAGGTGCCTCTCTCTGGAACAGCCTCCCTGCCTCTTTCCATCTTGAGCCTGAGCACCTTACATTCCGGAAACTCCTCAAGACCTTCCTCTTCTCTTCCTCCTTCTCTCTCCCTCTCCTCTGCTAACCTCTGTTCTTTTTCTCTTTACCCTCCTTCCGCCTTCCCCTCCCTAACTCTGTTCAGTTTTTGCTGACTGGTTGGATGGTTCACAAGGCTTACAGGTCCCAGACCCCCTGTCACTCTTTGCACTTGCCTCTGAGCCGCTGCACCATGTTCAGCATTACTGCACTTTTAGCTTACGCTCCTTGAGCAGGGCAATCTTTGCACTTAACCCACGGCCCTGCTGGACTGGACGCGTTTGTCCCCCCCAGACCTCCCCTCACCTTCATCTGTACGCATGCATGACCTGAATGTACTAGGACTAGTAAGTTTGTCTGTCCTGTCATCCCTCCCTCCCAACTTTTTTGTCCCCCTCCCTAACATGGTTGCAACTGTAACATTTCCTGCACTTGCACTAGGAGAAATGCAGTCAGGCCTAGTATGCTAGTTCTTTTTCTGTTAAGCATTCAGAAACTTCAAGACTACGACTCCAAGAATTTCCCTTTGGTCAAAGAGAAAAGCTGAACCAGGGCTGGAAAACCATGTATAAATCCAGACCAGGTCCGTGAAGAATGCCTCACACATACGCTACCAAAGAAAGTGATCAGTGGAAATGACTTTACCAACTTTGACCAGTGGTTTGAACAAGCTTGCAGGATCTAGTGCCTGTCTCTTTTGATGTAAAGCTGTGATAGATCTACTGAAGTTCCCACCATTCCATTGTTAGAATGTGTGCCAGTGAGGAAACCAGAGAGACCAGGATAGAGACATGAGCAAAGGAACTAACAGCGCATCTTCAAAAGAACAAGAGAAGGACATCACCATGGTGATGGTGATCAGAAGAGAAGACCTGATGGAAACCCTTGAGGGTGAGAAAAAGTCAAGGGCGGTGGTACTATGTCGAATGTGGAAGGATATGTGAGAAACTGACCTCACAGTGATCCCCTTCCAGCATCAAAGTTCCAAGAAGGTTGTGCACTATTTGAATACTTCCTCCCAAATCACAGGACTACATACATTCCCAGGACTGAGCATGCTTCGATAGATTCTTCAGCCAATTAGGGAGAAGGATCATTCAATCAGAAACTTCTATATGGGCTATCTCCCAGCACACACTGAGCGGTAGTTCTAGACTACAGAGCTGTCAAGGTGCAGAGTGGGAATTTGGAGGTGGAGGAGCAGATTTGGAGAAAGCTGGGTATAATAGCAGAATGAGGCAGGAGAGTGGTGGCCAGAAAGCAGTAGAGGATGTTAGGGATATTGAAGAATAAGGAGGTGGTAAGGAGGGAGATCAATGAAGGAGAGGAAAGAGGGTAACAGGAGTGTTGACAATTTAAACGAGAATAAGGAGGTTTTAGGGAGGGAGATCAGTCAAGAAAATTAGTGGTGAAGCGTAGAGGTGGAAGACCAGGAAAAGAGAGCAGTAAGGTGATGGAAGAGTTGAGGAGGAATACCAGGTGGATAGAAGAAAGAGAACATAAGTGACATGGAGGGTGGTGGGATTATTTGGAAAAGAGAGGTAGAGCAGGGTGTTCAGAGACGTTTGGAGGTAACAACAGAAAATAGCAGTGTATCAAGGAGGAAGTTAGAAGAGTTGAGGAGAAGATTAGTCATAATCTGGAGTTGGAGGAGATCAGTGGGAGGTGGCAGAGGAGCAATCACACTAAGGAGTGTGAGTGGAGCTGGGCAGGAGGTACCAGCATGTGGCAAAACATTGAGGCGCTGCAAGTAGGAAAGAGAGAAGAGGAGAGAAATGGAGGAAAAGGAAAGGTCCACTTAGGCACAATACTATTGCGACTGGTCAAGGAGGTGTTGAGACTATAATCAAGACCACAAGACAGGGAGGTGATGAAGATAGACTGACTGCAACTTTAGAAAACCTTAAGTGGTCAGCCTCTTGGTGGAAGCTCTGGCTATATTCCACCTTCTCCAGCCCTAGCTCTCACCACTGCCCAGGAGTAATGTGCAGGCACACATTGGGTCCTGAGACCCTTACACAAGTGTCTTCCGATAGAAGCAGAAGACTCAAATCCAAGTAGAGAGTCCAGGGAAAGTACTGTAGCAGGCCTAACATAGAGTGGGGAGAAATACAGAGGGAAGCAGTCCCTAGATTCAGTTTGTTTGAACCCAGTGACATTTGTTTGGAAAAGAAGAAGCTGTTCTGAACAGTGTTGGCAGAGGACAGTCAAAAACTCTACCACAATCCTGATAGAGAAAATAAAAGAGCTGGAATGCATTTGTTGTATTCAGTGGTCAACGTGTATAAAAAGAAGTAGTGCAACTATATTCCCTGCGGGCATGTCCCCGCTCACCACAATCCCCATCGCCACACCCCCTGCCACGTGGCAAACAAAACACCAAACAAATGGGCCTGCTGTTTAAGGGAATGTTCAGTGCAGTGCACTGAAGCGCAAGTTTCAACTTCTTTCTACACTTTTATTTTAAAACAACCATTCCGGAACGGTTTCTTTTCAAAATAGAAGTATAGGAACAGTAAAACTTAATTTAAAAAGCAAAGGAGCACCACTCCCAGCCGCCCTCGCCCACTTCCAACACTGGTTGTATTGTGGCCTATGTGGAATTTGTCTAGGGATTCATGGGGAAAGTGAGGATAGGGATCGGGCCTTATCATTGGCTGGGATACCTCACCGAAGTTGATATTGGGAGGTTCTGATTGTCTAAACAGACACACATCATGATACTACTGATCATTCCAGTACATTGTGTTTTTATTCAATTAAAAGGAATGTTTTCTGTGGATTGTAAACTTGTATGGTACAATTATGATTTACTTTGTATTTTCCTATCTTTTGCTTGTGGTCCTTCAACTGTTTTGAAGATATAATGAAACAATTAAGAAAATGGTTATGAAATAAAATAATAAATACAAAGATGAATGGATCAAAGTTAACAGTTGATCCTTTTGTGGCTCGCTGTATTTGTATAGCTAGGTGAATTATGCATGCATGTGACATTTTTTGAACAATGAAAAGTATTCCGTAAGAGAAATTGTTAGTCTGACGAGAACATTTTGTTTGTATTAAAAGGCTTTCTCCAGTTCCTAGTCCCAGTTCCTAGTCGAGTAGGAGTACCTCTCCCTTCTGTGATTACTTATCATTGCCTGGGGCCTGATCAAACTACAATTCTTCCAGGAGTTATTACTTGTGTGTTTGGGCAGGCCAGGGCCCTACGGGCTCAAAATGGCAGGCAGCCATCTTTGAGTCTGGTGATCCCTTCCTTACAGCCTCTGAACTCCAACATGGCCCTGCCAGTGGCCAGCACTGTGGGCCCTAGCTGCCACTGTTATCGAATTCAGTTTTTTTGACAGCGAGCTCCATCTTGCAAATGCAGGTGAGTCCCAGGGTCTGCTCTGTGAATGGAGTTCATGCTGCTGTCACTAATTTGTGCTGGTTTCTTCTCGGATCTGCATCTCATTCGGTCCCAAGAACAGGGGCTTGCAAGCCACGCTATCTGTCAGGGCTTCATTAGAAACGTGTATTCTCTGGCAGCACACGCACTTGCGTCTGGGATTTGTCTGCTCTCTTCTGAATTTATTTGTTGCTCAGTTTTTGGGACCTTAGGAAGGGGGGGAGGCCGCCACGGGGGATCCTCCATGTACACCCTGTGGGCTAACATCACTTAGCAGGAGGTCTTCTCTGGCCCCCACAGTATCTTGAACTCCTCTTCCTCAGGTACATTTGGCAAATTCCTTCTCACAGTGCAAACCCATTAGAAATCTCGAACAAGGCAGTTTTGGAACCCATGCAAAGAGAGAGGGCAAGCTGGAAACAGGGGTACCCAGAACAGAAAACTAGAGGAATTAGGGAGAGTGGTGGTGAAACCCTGGGTGAGGGCATCCCAAGAGAAGAAGACGCTTTGTTTAGAGGAAGTGTCAGACCCTGTCACATGATAGTGAAAGTCCAGTGAATACTTCATAGCAGATATTGTTAGGCAGATGTCTCCCCAGAGGGAACCAACGCTGCTGCCACAACAGTCTGGTTCAGGAAAGAGCCAGACAAGTAGTATTGTATTGTGTTTTATTTACATAGCGTACCAAGCCCTAAGGCATCTGGGCAAATGTCTTGCGGTTGCATGTTTACAAAGTCACATAGACATTATTATTAATAGACATTTGCATGAGTACATTTACAGTTGCATAGGTATGTATTTACAGATAAAACATAGTACAAGCATATGTACAAAGGGAGAGACTGAGGCAGTGGGGGGGCGGGGTTAGTCTTCATTCACGATAAACCAGGATTTAACAGACTTTGGAATTTGTGGTAGGAAGAGTCCAATCTGCTGCTAGGGAGTAAGGCATTCCAAGTTTTGGCTGCTAATCCCGGGGAGCTTCTGCCCCCTGCCTTTTGGAGCTTGAACCTTGGCATGATAAGGCAGTTGGAATAAGATGATCTGGTAGGGGAGTCAGGAGGGAAACAGGCACTCAGCATGCCGTATTATGCAGGCCACACCAAGATCAGCTACCCCATGCCACAGATAGTTGTAGTAGTAGCTAGTGGCCATATGTGTATGGAACTCCTGCTGCTTTTGTAATTGAGTTGATGTGGTAAGCACAGAGTGGTGTGCTGGTGTCCAAGCAGCAAGTGCCAGGGTCATTGCATCGTGAATGGAGTGCCTCGCAATGAGTTCACGGCCTTCCTTCCAGAAGGAGCAGCAGGTGTACCCCAGCCCATTCACCACCTCTTCTGCCATTGGTTGCAGCACTGAATTTGCACCTGCTCCACTTGCTGCTCTACATTCGCTCAGAAGAGCTTTCAGGAACACTCCTCCTCCACACCATGCGTCGACAGCCGCACCACTGTGATCGCAAGCACATCTTCTTTATGTTTAGGAACTGGTTTAAGTGTTTTGTTGCCAGACACTGCGCTCTCCTAACATCAAATACAATTCAGGCTGAAAGAATGCAGTATAAGTGCCTAGCTACTTCCAATTAACCACCTATGCAGCATCAGTAGAATGGTGGTTGTAACACTATAAAGAAACCAGTGTTAAATATTTTAGACAAAACCTAGACACTTCCATGCGCAGTGGTTCAAAAATATTTTACATGGTAATCTCAACAAAAATCCACAAAATAAACACAAAAACCGACATTGACTCATTAGCGAACGGGGCAATTGATTTACTAATACGAGCCATTTTTGAAGAAATGAATTGCAATATGTACTACGTAATTTTCTTTGGCATATCTCATACCAGTGTCTCTCTAAACCTCTGATTACCTTCTCTCTCTCTCTCTCTCTCCCCCTCTCTCTCTCTCCCTCTCTCTCTCTCTCTCTCTCTCTCTCTTTCAAGAATACACTGATACAAATGAGTGTGGATTAATAGGACACATAATGTACAAATGGTTATGATTATGACTGCATATCTAGGTTGACATTGCATTTACATGAGCTAAATAACACTGTTAAGATTTGTATTGGGTAGTGATAATGAATGACTGGTAAGAATACTGCCTGGACAACACCCTAATGGGCCAAACATTAGCACGTGCTCTCTAATGAGTCAATGTTGGGTTTTGTGTTTTTTTGTCCATTTATGTTGAGATAACCATATAAACAGCTTTGAAGCACTGCACATGGAAGTGTCTGGATTATATCTAAACATCTTCTTTCTGGACCTCTCGCAGACAAAAGGAAATGAATACATTTTTTTTATTTTTTTTTATTTTTTTTATTTTGAATTGGTTGAAACAAATCAACCTTTCAAAAGAAATACATTACAAGAAAAAACAAAGATAATAATATCAAAAGGACAAAGTATAAGCTTTAAAACACAAATATTATACAAAAGGTAGAAAGGAAACATAATTAACAAAAAATGGAAATTGTTAAAACAGTCAAATAGTATGCAACAGAACACGACATCTAGTCGCATTATTAAGACTGAACTGTCAAACAGATCAAGCACATGAAACAGAATGAAGCATGATGACAAGTTATCTCTGGCAATACAGTCATTATTTCATACCACAATTATCAAAAGCACGAAATCAAGAGGCCAGCAACTAGACCTCAATGAAAGTGGCCAAGTGAAATTACAACTGTGTTTATGAATTAAACATCTAAATTTGTCAAGGACAGACTTTCAATGAATTTAACAACCGCAATTTGAATAGGCAAGTACGCAGAATTCAAAATTGTGAGCCAACATGCCTCATATTCTAGAAAACCCAGATGCCGGCAATCTGGTCCCAAAAACTTAAATCTGTGAAAAGTAAGAGCAGGACACTCAATAATAAGATGCTCCAAAGTCTCCAAAGTCTCAGGTTGGCAACTGTTCTTACAGAAGCGGCAGAAATTATCACAATCTGATATTATCTTGCGTCTGTGAAGAATGGCTTTGGTGGGCCAAATGTTAAAACGTAGACGCATGATTGCAGAGCGGATATTGACTGCTGGAGCTTTGACTAGATAGAGAGGAAGTGTTCTCATCTTTTTTGGAGGAAAACGAAGAGCATTGCCATCACAATAAGTTAGGTACGATTCGTTTGTCTTAATCCAGTCAGATTCAGACAGCTGTCGCTTTGCCTTATCAGGGTTGTGATTGACTATGTGGCCCAATTTAAATGGATAGTGGTTGACATTCATGGTTCAAAAGAAGCTCATCTCATTATTGATTAAAGGAGGTGAACTGTAAGATCAAGTTAACATGCACTACACAATCATATAACTATCAACATGCACCTACCTACACATTTACATATGCAGAACACTAACAAATAAAACATATAACACGTGTTATTTTACACGGGGGTTACTGCTGCAGTCAGGCACACCTTTATGGTACCTTTATGGTGCTGTCCTGGTGCTTGGTGCCTGCCCCATAGGAAATGAGGCTTCCCCCTCAGTCTATTCTTCTAGGGTGGCCCCATCCATCATTTGGGGCCACCCTGATTCACCACACTTGGCCCGCACCATAAAATCAGTTCACAAACATTTCCCATTCCTAGGTGGGGGCCCGGGTGGAGGCCCGCCGTGATCACCACCACACCCACAACCATGTTCTTATCTTCTGGGTGGTTTCATGCACTGGGGGCCGTCCACGATCACCGCCAGAACCCTAGCGCCATGTTTTTTTCAGGCAGCATCCATGTTACCATGGGGACGCCACAGTCATTAACCGCTGTGAGCTATTCTTCTCCCTCCTGTGTTGAACACGGCTTCTTGCTGTCTTGCTCATGTGGTCCCGGTGACATTCTTGTTGCTGGCATTGTCTCTCATTCTTTCTGCAGAGGTGGCTGTTGTTGTGTCTGCCATGTACTAGGTTTGCCAATATAATTCTCTCTCTCCTGCTCTCATCTCTTGCTTGGCTCCACTCTCTGGTCTTCGTCTTCTTGTATGGTGTTTCTGTAAAGGAGAAGAGAAGATAGATAGGTTTGCAGGTCACAACAAAGTTGCCCCTCAAATGCACGAGCAAGACAGCGAGAAACCGCGTTCATACGCAGCAGAGAGAAGAATAGCGCAGAGCTGCCGAGCGGGACAGAAAAACCCACACCCGCCCACAAAATCCCCCTAGACTACTGAGGCCTCATAGGGATAACAGACCCTCCCTTCCCCAGTGAATCTCTCTTCCCCAGTGATCTTTTCCAAATCAGGAGACATTAGACCAGAAATTCCAACACAGGTAGAACATACACAAGGAAAAGGAAAGGGGAAGTGGCTTCACACACATGCACACACACATACACACACAGAGTGTGTGTGTTTGTGAAGTGAGTAACGTAAAGTAGTGTAGGTAGTGCATGCTAAGTGGTTGTTACAGAGTGAAAGAGGAGTGAGAAGGAGAGTGGGAAGGAGGCGAGTAGAGATTAGGAGGAGGAGTAGTAATAGTAATGGGAGGAGGAAACTACTAGTGGGAGGAAAAGGGGGGTAGTAGTGGGAGGACAAGAGTAGTAGTGGTAAGGGGGAGGAGTAGTTGATTGGTGTGGGATGAGATGTAACATGAAAGGGTAGAGGTGAGAGACAGAAGAGTGGTGGGTGGAGTAAGAAGGAGGGTGAGAGAGTAAGAGTAGAAGAGCAGAGGTAAGGGTGGACGTGAGTGAACACGCCTCTGTCCAACTGCGAAACTCAACCCTCTCCCTTAGATCACTAACTGGCTAGGAACGGGACAGCTAGGAAGTTTCTAAGGGACTTTAGAGATCCGTCTTCATTAGTCATTAGTAGCCTATGACAGAAATAAACAGTAGGGATTACCAGTCAGTAGTACTAACCTGGTATTAAAGATGATTGGGCTCGGGAGGAACACCATTTCAGATGAGGGAGAGAGAGAGAGGGACGGCCCTAGAGTTCACAAAATTAAAAATAAAGATCTTGAACCATCCACAACCCTCAGAGTGTTTTTGTGCCATGCATAACACATGTTGTCAAAAGTTGGATATCTCCAGACCCAGATATAGAGGTCGAATATGCCAAAGGAACACAATGAGATCCCTGAGGACAAAAGATATGCAAAGTTGTAATAAAAGTGCAGAGGCGGTGTGGATTAAGAACTGGGGATTTAATGAATATGGGAATAACAAGGGAAATAAGTAAAGGTCTATATTGAGCCCCGCCAGGCTTAGCCTTCCTCTCACTCACTTCAACCACTGCTTCTCCCTCACGCGTCCCTCCTCGAGCTTCCGAATACCTCACCACGTGAGGCAGGTTGCATGCAGGACAAGCAGGTTGCATGGCAGGACAAGTCACATACTACTTCAAAAGGCAGGATACAGTTTGACATCTTTACTTAGAACATAGTATGGCACCCACTCTATCTTTGTTGTTTAAATAGAAATGTACAGCACTGTTTGACTTCACTGTGCCTCTATTTTGAACAACTGTGCCTTTCAAAGACTCTAATGATTCTTCAGTTTACAGAATTGTGCTTTCATAGATTTCAGGATTAATATTCCCAATTATTTTTAGACTTAAGCAGCTGTGTGCTTCATATAACTCAATTTTTCTTAGGTTCGGAGAATTGGAAGGTCATTATGAGTTTGACAGAAATGGTAATTCTACTCAGGGTCAGAAAGAGATACTTACGTCACTATTCTGAGCGACCACCACTGGAGGTATTACGAGGCATATTTTTAGCCTGAAAACATGCCTGTTTTTACCTCCATCCCAGAACTGGAGTTACAATGTTTACATTGTCTCACAAAGTGTTTTAACAATTT
This sequence comes from Ambystoma mexicanum, assembly GCF_040938575.1. NCBI lineage: Eukaryota > Metazoa > Chordata > Amphibia > Caudata > Ambystomatidae > Ambystoma > Ambystoma mexicanum. The sequence continues at coordinate 1,017,090,597 of NC_090930.1, read as the reverse complement.
TTAACTGTGTTGACGGGAAGATGCATAACACATAGTTCACATGTGGAGCATTGAAAGGAGGGGAGGAAGGGGGCATCTCTGACCCCCACCTAACCACCTTTCCCATATAATGCAGAAAGGGGTTAGAATTGCTATTTTGGTGCAGTGCAAACATGTAGAGTGGAGTATGTACTACTACTAAACACTATCCATTTCCAACTTCACATGAAGGTGGGAATGGGAAGAAAAAAGGTAAGAATACATGTTTAGAGTTACCACTGGCAAGGTAGTAATTCTGGAATGCTGCCAGTGGTATTCCAACAATACCGCCTCCACCAGTGGTAAACTCTGAAGTGGGTGGATGTTCAAAAATACCACCAGCAAAGGTGGTATTTACCACCATTGGGATTTCTGAAGAGAAGAAAAAAGCTGCCAAACTCGTAATGTGGCCCTTAGATACACGTGCATGTAATAGACTTTGGTTTAACATGTTCCATTGATTCTCACATGTTGACAATTGCATACTTCCCATACGTTCCTCTGTATCCTTTCCATACCTCTAAGTCTTAAAGAGCAATTCACTTCATAACTTAGGTTGAACATTCTTTGTGGCCCTCACATGTAGACACCAGTGTGCTCTGTAGACTATCTTTGATCTCTCAAAGATTCTTAAACTTAGACGACATTATAAATACTCTTTAAGATTCTTAGACTTGATCAGCACAACACCTCATAGACTTTATATTCAAACATTGAATGGGCTTTCTCTCATCTGGGATTCTCCGACTTTACCTGACTTAACCAGCATTACAATATTGCAAATCTCAATGAGGGGGACTATGGACTACAAGTCCAAGCATGCATCGATCTTCGTCCTCACACAACAGTTGGTTTAGGGCATGGCTTGGGCTTTTCCATTGTTTCTATGATTCAAGTCTGCATCTCCCGTTCTCTCTCACCCACACCGATTTTGTGACTTGGCCTGAGTTTCCTGAGTGTTACAATAAATCAGGTGCCTCCTGAGTAGTTTCCTTCCAATGAACCAATTGCTCCAGGATACTCTAACACCGCCCCTCCCTTCTCACTGTGATCAAAGGCCTTTAGAAATGCACGACCCTGGTGTGAGGCTACTCCCTATGAATGGGTGTGCTCATATGATGCCTGTGCCCAGGGCAGCTGCCTGCTGTTTGGCTATCCCTGTCAAAGGGCGTTACCTGCTTTCACAAAGAGATCATGGGCATGGCCTGGCTATTCAGGTTTCCTGTCGTGTCAGGCCCAACCTCTCTGGCCCAAATACACATTACCTTCCACAGCTCAGATTGGCTCACAGGAGCTGACACATTTTTGACATCAAAATGGATGTGGCTGTAATAATTATGAGAATACCATCCACCACACCCTAACTCAGGTATGGCTTGTGTTTAAAGATTATTCTGCCACCAGGAGGTGGACCCATAATGATAGGGTTTTGGAACATGGGTGTATATCTTAAATGGACGTGGATGTTACTGCAGCTGTCAAATAGGCACCTGTGACTTCTGAAACTGGTAGGACAGGTAGGGCAGGTGCAGCACGACACAGGTACACACTATGCTTTTGGCATGGAGCTTATGAAAGGGGGACCTGATCTGCAGATTTCCCTTTCAGAGATGGAATTACCTGCATCATTTATATTAATAAAAATCAAAGCGCCAGGGCTCCTACACACTTGTCAAATGGCATTATGTCCCACTCTTTGGACCTTCACAGTCTTGCAGCTCCCAGGATCTCTTGCCAGACTTCCACGGTCTGAGCTGCCATGTTCCAGGCCACAGTATCCAGCACTCTTTAGTGTGAATCCGCTTCTGGACTTGGTGATTTTGCCATTTGCATGCAGCTGGATCCTCTCCCAGACTACTTTTCCTCAGCCCTGTTATACAATGAGTTTGGGAGGGATTCCTAAGTCTTCTGATTGGTTACTCCCACAGTAATTTTGGATGCTCACCTTACTGGTTTGAATCTAAGAGGTTGATTTAATTACACTCAAGTTATTATCTGTGTACACATTGATTAATTACCTGCTGAGCGAACGGGTGGGACCGCGGGGTGTGCAGCGCCATCCTAAATTGAGCTCTGTAGAAGCAGGTTCATGGCTTTCCAGAAGCTTATCGGTCAAGAATCTGAGAGTTGGCCCACTGAAAGAATGATGGGATTCCAGACCTGAACTCTTCCACCTCAAATCCTACCCTGGCCAAGGTCCTGTGGATTCGATTCAGCCACTTCCCCATATGTGGAACTTTAACCATCAGAGATCTCCAGGCCTGTTGCACACGTAAGAAGTTGGACGTACTAGTCCAAACATGTAACCCCTATACAACCGGCAGCTGTTGTAACGATTGTCGATGGACTGCAGACAGAAGAGGTACCGTGATCAGATCCTCTGCCTAAGAAACCAATTGATATATAGGACACTTGTACAGATGAACCAATCATGTCGCCATCAAAACCGTTTAAGGTTCTGGAAGCTTAGCAAGGTAGCCAACTGACAAACTAGAGACTGGGAGTTTGTATTCAGTTACCATATAATTTCCATCAGTCGATGAAAATCTGAACTGTCCTTTTATTTCGTGTGTTGTGAAGTTCATTCAGGCTCTGCCATTTCCAAATCTTTATTTGCAAGTACATTGTTCCAAAAGATACCCCATTTATAATGATGGTAATGTTAATGTTTAAGGTATTTGTACCGTGCACCGTCACCACCGGACTGGTCCCCAGACGTTCTGGTGGATCTGAAAAGGAGGTTGTGAAAAATGGGGGGAACTATCTGGGTTCGTAGGGTGTAGTGGGAGTAGGAGAGTGAGAGTTGTGATGTCCTGTTGGCAGCTGTAGTTCATTTTGCATCGTTTGCTGAGCTCAAGTGCATTTTTTGTGTTGGTGCAAATTCCCATGTGCTGTTGTGCCGTGTTATGTGTTGTTAGTCTGATGTTGCAATGTGGTGAAGTACGTGCGGATTGCTGTGCAGATAGGTGGTTGTGTGAGTTTCTGTATGAGAAGTGTATGCAGAAAAATGATGTTTTAGAGCTGGGTTAGTAGGTTTTCCTTACCTCTTTGCCTTTGCGTTTCTGTGCTCAACATCTATGATTATCCTGTGTGTTTGGATTTCTAGTTTGTCTGCCTATTTGGCAGGCATGTTGAGGAGTGGCAGTTTTCCTCTGTGTTACTCTAGTGGTACGAGTACCTGGCTGATGCAGGCGTGTTCCCCCGCCCTGGGATTGGTGATGTTTAGGTTAGAGGATTCTGGTCCTTCCCTGCCCATCCTGTGTTGGGACCTTACCTACATAGGTTTCCTCTGTGGCCTAGCGGTATGTGGACATGAGTGGTCTGGGTGTCCCCCCGCCTTCTGGTTAGGAAAGATTAGGTTAGGGGTCATGGGTTCTTCCCTGGGATTCTTGTTTCCTGCTGGGTATATGCTTCCTAGTCGTTTCCTTCTGGTTCTGAAGCAAAGAGCTATGGTTTGAGTAGTTTTCTGAATTCCAGATGATCCCTTGTGTTGCGTATGTTTTTTGGCAGGTCATTTCAGGTTATTGCTGCCAGGTTAGAGAAAGATGATCCTCCAAATTTTCTTTTATTGTATGTTTTGGTTCTACGTGAATGTTGTTGCTTGATCTGACCGGTCTTGTTGGATGATAGACGGTTATTTTCTCATTTAGGATTCACAGTTTCGATGTTTAGTGGTTCTTCCTTTTTAATTTTCAGGTGTTCCAGAGCTCAGCCCTTGACAAACATTCCAAAGCTTGGGGTACACAGTGCCAAAAGCCCCATTTAAATGAACAGTTATTCTGATCAATGTCACAACTTTACTTTAAGAATTGGGAGAGTTGAACTGGTCCCTGATAACAAAATGCAGCAAAACTTTTCAGGCTGTGCAATTGTCTTTTTTATTGTGTTGCAGCAGTTGGGGGTTGGGAGAGGACATTTGGCACGGTCTTCAATTCGCATTGCCTTTTGGTACAGCTGTTCTCAAATGCCAATGGAATTTCCGCACGTTCACTCCAGAGCCACACACTTGCGAGTATATCTCAGTGAGAAGCACCAAAGTCGTGCAACTTATTCGCTTACAAACTAACTTTTAATTCCAGACATGGCTTAGAAGATAACTGAGAGGAGTGTTTCTGCCTCTGCTCTGTCGCGAACAGGAAAGGTGGAGGGACGCAAGGTATCTGAGGTGGAGTTCCATTCCCTTCTTTCTTAGGTTGCTATAATGCATTCAAAAAATGTAATATCTTTGACTTAAACATGAAGTCTGTGTGAAATGCATTTTGCGTGCAGCATTGGACATTTGCTTCCAAGCTTCAGCCAAGGCCCCATTTCTGAATACCGTTTGCATTTTCTGAATCATTAGAAAAACAATTTGTTTTTGCCCAGGCCAGTCAAGGTTTGTTTTGAATTTCGCAGGAGCCGAAAGCAGTTCTTTTGGCTCCTATGAGAAACAGAGAGTGTTTACTTATTACAGCATTCCACAGGGTACATCTGCTGAGTGTTTGTGGAATGCTATCAGCAGGTGAACTTTCTGGAAAAGTACTGTTCTGTAGTTGTGTAAATTAGATTGGGGGCATCAAACGAGGCTGGCAGAGAGAGACACATAGCTTCTGCTGGGCTGAGAAAAGGGGGACGCAACTGGTCCGGTCGGTCCCGTTGTGCTCTGTATCTCAACGTCAAGCCTGGTTTGGGAAGCTAGTGTCCAGTGAAATTCTTGGCAGGGATGAAGTGGTGCACAACTATGCCAACGGTGATGTAGCTTTTTTCTAATTCTTCATTTTATTTATTTTGTATTGTTTATTTGAGTTAATAAACTGCCATATAAGTGCCAGTTTTATAATCTAACCGAGAGTTAGTGAATTCTTGCAATCCAAGTGTACATTGCCTTCCTATAAAGTGAGTTGGGGAAAATAATAAGATATATAGACCCCCGTGCACTGATATTTGGGAAAGCAAAACAGTGGCCCACTTCCCTCTAGGGTTCTGGTAACATAAACTGACCAAAGTCTTTTCCTCTTTGGGTCACACCCACCATAAGAGGGAGGACCATGAACTTAATTTGATACTGGCTGAAGCTTTTTTTAAAACAGGCACCTGCCCTCTCCTGCAGCAGAGGAGGGCAAACATTTGTCTTCAGAGCCAATTCAGGTCTGACCGGGGTGGATAATTTTGATACCGCCTCAACATTTTTGGTACATTGTGAGAAAAGACTTCTGACCTAAATTCTCTGCAGAGGTGGATCGTCCTTCAGACTCTATCTTCTGTACCATCTTTTAAATAGTACCAAGAAACTGAACACTTCTATAACTCCATGTCCAGAGTATATTCTGGCTGTAGTGGGCCCTTCTAAGTCCCAATGGCCTGATATGTGGAAGTGCCTGATCCAGCCCCTGGAGGTATGTTTAATGTGGGCCTCCTCTCGGGAAGAGTAATTTGACCAGCACTCAGTTGTGTGCAACACCCTTCATGATCAGTCAATCTGAAGTTGCGCTTACTTCAGTCTGAAGATCCAGTATGTTGGTGCCATTCTAGACACCTGGCAACCCTTCCCTAATTCTGACTTGGTTCTGGCATTGAAGCAGACTATTCATGATTTCAGAATGATGACGGGCATCTTCATGGTGGTTCCAGAGGCTTTTGAGGTCTGATTGCCTCGTGCATTCTGGTCGTGCCCCGGGCCAGGCTCATGAGACCCATGTAGATCGCCCAGTTGTAGGATCCTCAGTCCATGAAAATCTCCATCACAGAAGCAGTCCAGAGTTCCCTCAAGTGGATTCTGTTAATCTGAGGGTGGACAACCATCCTCAGTAAGCTTTTCTTGGTGTTTTATTTGTGGCTTCTCACTCTCCTTAACATGATTTTCCCATGCATCGTGCACTTGCCGGACCAGGCATGCCTCTCCCCCCTCCCACTACCTGCCCTTACTGCTGCGGATTTGTCTGTGCCTTGATCACACGACCCGAAGTACTGGAGGGCATCAGAGATCATTTTCTCTCTGCCTCGGGCTTCCAACACCCATTTCTTCTCTGAATATGAGGGCAGACAACCCTCTTGGGTAAGCTTTTCTTTGTGTTTTTTAATGGCTGCTCATTGTGCATTTGCCGGCCCAGGCCTGCCTCTCCCCCCTCCCAGTGCCCGCCCTTACGGCTGCTGAATGGTCTGTGCCTTGACCACATGAACGGAACTCCTCATCTTCAGAGGCTCCCCCAGGGCAGCCTTCCCCATGCAGCCGGCTAGGGGGCCACGTCAAAGGGCACCTAGTGAGTGCACCTCCATCCCCTGTTTGCCTGTTCACCATGGGCAACCCAGCCAGATCTCTAAGGCTGTCTGCAGCAACTTCCAGCTAAGCGACAATGACTATTTCGTTGCATTGCCAGTGCTAAATCTGGATTTGTGATTTCATGACACTGTCTCGCATCTATCGGATCTACACTTTCACCACGGCCTTCACTCTTGCTACCCCTTATTCTGCCCCGTGCTGAATTTATCTGCATCATTAAATATAGCCACTGTATTAATCTTGGCTGCTATTGAGTTAAACTTCCATGCTGAAATTAGCTACGTTTTGTAGATTGACTCTAGGTTATATTCAGTGACTGTTGAGCGTAACCTCTTTTTTGAATCTAGCAGCATTGTTGAATGTTGCCACTGTGTTGAAGTCAGCTGCCATTTGAGTATAGCCACTGTGGAGAATCTAGCCTCTCCTGGAATTCACACCCTTTAAATCCAGCTGCCATTGAGTATAGCCACTGTACCTATATTAGCTGCACTTTTGAGTATAGCCACTGTGTCATATTTAGTTGCATTTTCTTTGTATAGCCACTGTGTTACATTTAGCTGCTTTTTTAGTATAGCCACTTTTTATATCTAGCTGCATTTTCAGTTTAGCCACTGTTTTACATAGAGCTGCTTTTGAAGTATAGCCACTGTTATATTTAGCTACGTTTCTGAGTATAGCCACTGTTTCATATTTAGCTGGATTTTTGTGTACATCAACAGTGTCATATCTAGCTGCAATGTTTAGTATAGCCTCTGTTATATTTAGCCGCATTTGAGTATAGCCACTGTGTAGAATCTAGCCTCGCTTAAAACTCGCCCCCTTTTAAACCTAGCTGCCTTTGAGTATTGTCCCTGTTTTCAGCTTTGCTGCATTTTTAATATAGCCACTATTACATTTAGCTGCATTTATTTAGTATATCCACTGTGTCATATTTAGTTGCCTTTTGAGTATAGCCACCATGTTATATCTAGTTGCATTTCTGAGCTATATTTAGCTGCATTTTTAAGAAGAGCCACTGTGTTACACCTTTCTGCTTCTTGAGCATAGCCACTGTTCTATATTTAGCTACATTATTTGTGAGTGTAGCCATTGTGTCATATTTAGCTGCATTCTTTAGTATAGCCACTGTATTATGTTTAGATGCCTTGAATATAGCCACTGTGTAGAATATATCCGTGCTTTGAATTCACCCCTTCTAAATTCAGCTGCATCTATGAAACCAAGAAACCAGCCAGGACACACAGGTGTGTATCACACTCCATGCTTATGTAAACTAGCCGAAGGCACAGCCACCCACCCGCACGCATCTGCTATCATACACCACTCTAAGACACATCGCACAACAACTCTGCCATAAGAATGCAGCTATCGCCACAACCAAAATTTGATCTAGCTGCACACATACCTCACAGCACCCATCCATATTCTAGCTCGACATGGGTAGCTAGCAGGGACTTGGCCACCCCCTACCTACCTTCGTATTGGCTCAAATGCCCACATGCATTCTAAAACCATCTGACGAATTTCCCATTCCCAGACTTCGATACTAGAGGGCGTTCACCTACAGTGTTTTGAGACTATACCAATGGGAAAAGGAGCTATACAAATGACAATTACATTGCATTACATTACATATACATGTTCTTCTTGGCGATTCAGTTGTCAGATACTGGGCTTTCCTGTCTGCTTGCTTCTGCTAAGGGGAGGGGGGGGTGCGGATTGGCATGGCATGTATGTTGCCTGTTCTGCATATGCCTTCTGATTCGCTCTCTCCTCTCACCTCTCCCATACCATGGTGTACCCTTCCCCCAAACGAAGGACTCAGTGATCTTTTTAGGACTGTAAGGATTTCTCCTCCACTCCTGCTCTTTGTGGCAGAGCCTTGTTCGGAACTTCGAATGCTACTCATAGCCACCACTCCCTGCCCGGAAGTTACGCACTGCGACACTTCAGCATTGGCGCCAGTTTCACAGCAAAACTCCCAGTGTGGCATGTGTTTCTCGCCAGACATGGGGGGCAGTGGGGACAAATCCTCCCACAATTTTAAGGAGGGGGGATGTAATGTCATTTACCCCCCCCCACCCAGAATCTCTTGCTCAACCCGGACACTTGAATTCCCTTGTCTGCATCCTGATCCGGAGAAATATAATATGCTGCATGATAACAGGGTGCTCGGTACTGCATATTTTAGGTGAACCAAGGAGCGAGCAAGATATGGCATTGGTAATCAATTAAACAATGTCATTGCAGAATTGGGGAACATGAAGGGAGAGGCTTGCAGCTCACAGAGTGTGATCAGTCTGTCTACCAGATTAATTGGAAAGGTACAACGTCCTTTAATCGCAGGATGTTTTTTCGGGGTTTTTTTTTACTGCAAATTGTTTTACGACAAAAAGCCATCAAATTTTTTTGGGGGGTTTAGAAAATTATATATATATGGAATGTGGGTATTTGGGAATAGATACAAATTTAAAGGGAATGGGAGATTTGGGGGGGAACCCCCCCAAAAATAATATTTTTTAAAATTCGATGGGTTTTTTCATTAAAAAATGTGCGCTAAAAACCCTGCGAAAAAACATCCCGCAATGAAATGACATGGAACCAATTGGGAAGTGGCAGGGTGTAAATCGTAAATTTGTAACATGAGATTAAGAAGGGTATTAATCAGGCCAGCTGGTGACGGGTGACCAGTGCTTTCTGTAAAAAGGTGCATACTACCATAAGTAAACTTCATATTTGGTGAAATGCTGCCACCCAAAGGCCAGCCATGCATAGTGAAACCTTTATTTGTTGTTTACTGCAAACACACTTTTTGTTTGTTTACAGTAAATGGTAAATGCAAGTTTCAAACATTCCCATACTCACCAGCAAGGTCGAGTATAATGCAAATGGTAGTTGCCCTTCATAAAATCTCCTCGCCATTGCGAGTGGGCTAGCTAGGACTGAGTTAAATCCTCTTCTTTTGTTAATTTGAAATAATCCCCTTTAAAATTGTATTTTTGTCTCAGTCTCTCAGTGATTCCCATTTGGCTTTGGGACACCGCCCAATAAACAGAGTTACCTTGAGAAAGCAGCAAGAGGTGGGTTAAAACATCTTTTCTCCCTGTCTACATTTAAAAGTTAAAGAGCCTCATTACAAGTTTGCTGGTATTTCAGTGGTCAATTTGATGAAATACCACCACACGGTTTACCATTACCGCCACTTGGTCTGGCGAAATTACTGCCGATTCCATGTTGTGGCAGGCAGTGTTTGTCCCCATTTACTGGAGTCCATAGGATTCCATGGGTATTTCGGCAGAGCTACCACTAGCAGTAATTCCACCGATGTTGCTGATTTTCAGCAGTAAAGCAGCAGATTTACCTCCAGCTTCTGCTGGAGGTAAATCCTCTAATTCACCACTGACTTGGTACTACGATGGTGTGACAAATGTGGCAGTAACTGAATTACCACTCTATTGCCACTGTAAAGACTATTTCATTTGGAGCAAGACTATCTACCTCGATGCCATCCTGGTGCAGCCATTTTCATTTTAGATTGCCACATTGTACTTTCCTGTGTTTATGTTTGCATTCACAAAGGGGAATTTCTGAGCACTCAAACATAGAGCTTTACAGCTGGTGCAGGCCCCATGGACACAGAGGTAGAGGAGCTTGCTAACCTGGTTGATTATGGAAGAAGATGCGTCACAGGAGGTATGAGCCTGCACTATGTCCTGCAGGTAAACCCTCTAGATGCCTGTCCAACCAAATGATGATTGATACATAATCAAACTAACTGTAAATGATTTGAGAAATTAAGGAAATATATCATCTCTATGTCATGTCTCCCAACGTTCGTCATCATCACCCACCTGTCATTCACCACCATCGGAGCTCACGTGACTTTCGTGTCCCTGCACACGAACGGCGGCGATATCCTGCCAAACAAAGGAGACCCGTTCATTATGGCACGAGGGCTCTTCGCCCCTTTCTTCACTGGCACCTCCCATGGAGATTCTCACATGACTGACGCTGCCGCTTGGGCACACAGAGGACCGCGCGTCACGTGACGAGGCATCCACAACAGCCTTCGTCATCATCACGGGTCATGTGACACGGACCCTCACGTCCCCCCCCCATGATGTGAATAAGGTGACCCTCCACACAGTTAAAGGAAGCAGAGAAACACGGAAGCACCGCTTCACAGCTGCTTCCTTCACGGACTGCTTTGGCGTTTTTGGATACTTTTTGAATACTACGATTGCTCGACCACGGAACGTTACACGGATTGCCTCATCTCTGCCCCTGATATCACGTTGCTTTGTCTGCCTTGCTGGAAATCATCCCTGGATTGTCAACCTGCTGGTTTCCATTTCCTCCTACTGGTTTCTTGACCCGGATTTGTTCACTGGACTGCCCACGGATATCCTTTTGTACTGAATACTGAACTTTATGGTTACCTTTTTGGCCCTCGACCTCGGAACTGCCTTTCTGGACTGCTCACGGTTTGCCCTACGTATTTGTCTCAGGTGTTTCCATCTTCTCGAGTACTGTCAGAGAAACAACTGACCAGTGTATGCTGTACCCCCACTACTCCTCCATATCTCACAGGCCGCCATCTCCCTCACTTTTGGGTAAGCCCCTTTCTGATCTTCTATCACATGGCATTGTTGTTCATTCCCTGTTTTGATTAACCCTCCATTGCCTTACAGTGGTCAAGGGGTCCTTTGGCGTTTCTGGTTCCTGATCGACGGCATTCTTCACCTGTGACCTCAAGTGCCGCACGGGTAGTGTTTCTTTACTTCTGTCCGTGTGGTGCTTGGGGACGGAGGTAGTACTAATCTGCACGACCATCAAGACTCGAACAGACTGTGAATCCTCTTTTTTTTTGGTCGTCCAGATTATGAATACCTCGGCCGAGGACCCTGTGACCGCTCTAATGCAGGCAGTCGCGGCCCTTAGGATAGACATGGCCGCAGCTACGACTGCCATTCACCACCCGAGGAAGTATGGTACCTTCATAAATCAGTGCAAGCTCCATTTTCTATGTCGACCCCAAGCGTTTCCAGACTCTGTTACCAAGGCCGCTTTTCTCCTCTCCCACCTGTCGGGTGTAGCAGCCACCTGGGCGAATCCCTTATTGGAAAACGACCACCCTGCACTTTACGATTTTGACCTCCTGATAAATGAGATGGCCAAGGTGTTCGACACTAGATACAAAGCACACTCCCGTGACCTGGAATTGCTCGATCTCACACATGGCAAACAAACACTCATCGAGTACATCACTCGGTTCAACCAACTCTCTGCAGAGACATCATGGCCGGAGAACAAAAGAGCTATTGTGTTCTACAGGGGCCTCTGTAGTGCAATAAAGGATGCTCTTTCTGTGGTTCCCTCTCTCCCGGCCATTTTTTCGGACCTGGTGGACCTAGCCCTGCAGGTAGACGCTCGACGCACGGAGCGGAGGGCAGAAGCCGGTCTTTCCATGCAGTCACCTTCCTTGGGGGACACAAAACCCGAACCCATGCAAATAGGGGGAATACATAGTCCTATAACCCAGGCTGAGCGAGAACGCAGAAGGACAGATAACGCCTGTTTTTACTGCGGTATCAATGGGCACTACGTCAAAGAATGCCCCCGTCGCCCAAGAAACAAGAATCCGGGTTTTCCGAAAGCTCGCCCTTGAGACCGGGGGGCGGGCGAGCATTTCTTTGACCCCCACTGAGCTCTCGTTCGGTCCCATTAGACCGATTATTGTCCAGGCTCTATTGAAACCCACCGGGAATTGCATTCACCCAGTGCATATAGTAATCGATTCAGGAGCCACGGGTTGTTTTATAGACATCGCGCTGGCCCACCACCTCAACTTGCGGGTGGGGGATCGGGTATGGTTGTCCTCCCGCCACCTACACATCCCTGGCTGTCGCAAGCTGCTTCCCCGGTTTGTGGGTCCCTACCGTATTACTAAAGTCCTGAACCCTGTGGCTCTACGGTTGTCTGTTCCTGTTTGGCGTATCCATCCGGTTTTTCACACCTCCCTGCTCAAGCCTTGCCTAGGTCCTACCCGTCTCACTACCCCTCCTGCCCCTGTCTCCTTGTCCTCCCCTGACGTCTTTGAGGTCCGTGGACTGGTTGGGTTACGGTCCTGAGGAACGCTCCTGGGTGCCCTCCGGGGATGTCCGGGCCCCCCGGTTGGTTGGCCAGTTCCATCGTGATCATCCGTCCAGCCCACGGGTCGTGGGCCTTTAGGGGGGGGCTCTGTCATGTCTCCCAACGTTCGTCATCATCACCCACCTGTCATTCACCACCATCGGAGCTCACGTGACTTTCGTGTCCCTGCACATGAACGGCGGCGATATCCCGCCAAACAAAGGAGACCCGTTCATTACGGCCCGAGGGCTCTTTGCCCATTTCTTCACTGGCACCTCCCATGGAGATTCTCGCACGACTGGCGCTGCCACTTGGGCACACAGAGGACCGCGCGTCACGTGACGAGGCATCCACAACGGCCTTCGTCATCATCACGGGTCATGTGACACGGACCCTCACGTCCCCCCCCGTGATGTGAATCAGGTGACCCTCCACACAGTTAAAGGAAGCAGAGAAACACGGAAGCACCGCTTCACAGCTGCTTCCTTCACGGACTGCTTTGGCGTTTTTGGATACTTTTTGAATACTACGATTGCTCGACCACGGAACGTTACACGGATTGCCTCATCTCTGCCCCTGATATCACGTTGCTTTGTCTGCCTTGCTGGAAATCATCCCTGGATTGTCAACCTGCTGGTTTCCATTTCCTCCTACTGGTTTCTTGACCCGGATTTGTTCACTGGACTGCCCACGGATATCCTTTTGTACTGAATACTGAACTTTATGGTTACCTTTTTGGCCCTCGACCTCGGAACTGCCTTTCTGGACTGCTCACGGATTGCCCTACGTATTTGTCTCAGGTGTTTCCATCTTCTCGAGTACTGTCAGAGAAACAACAGACCAGTGTATGCTGTACCCCCACTACTCCTCCATATCTCACAGGCCGCCATCTCCCTCACTTTTGGGTAAGCCCCTTTCTGATCTTCTATCACATGGCATTGTTGTTCATTCCCTGTTTTGATTAACCCTCCATTGCCTTACAGTGGTCAAGGGGTCCTTTGGCGTTTCTGGTTCCTGATCGACGGCATTCTTCACCTGTGACCTCAAGTACCGCACGGGTAGTGTTTCTTTACTTCTGTCCGTGTGGTGCTTGGGGACGGAGGTAGTACTAATTTGCACGACCATCAAGATTCGAACACTCTAATTGGCAGTGGGAGCAGCCAAGAAGCTAAGCAGAACACACAGAAAGGTGAGAAAGGGAAGTCTGTTTTCATGAATTGATTCACAGGATTGAGTGCCAAATCTGAAAATAAAAACTTACATTAATGAAACTAAAAAAGGTATTGCAATGTTCTCCTTGGTATCAACAGTTTGTGAGAGACTCACAACATTTTCAAGTCATTCACAGTCTCTCAGAAATGATTGCAACTTCCTTGAACCCCTGAATTAACTTCTTGCCTGTTGAATATGTAGGGGGAGAGCGGCCCATCTTCCCAGTTTCTCCTGCCTTGTAAAAGTTCAACCACACATTGTAAAGGTCCAAAGGGAGGTCACAGATCTTCCAGGAATTGCAGTTTGCCAGTCTCTTACCAGCTACATGCTGTGGACGTGGGGCTTTCTCTTTCTCTCATCTGCCCTGCTCTTAGACTCTTCCATCTCCTCTTGTTGTGCTTTCTTCTTCCTGATGTTATTCAAGTCCTTCCATACTTCCTTTACTGCACCTTCCTGCCCCTGCTCTCCTCTCCCCCTTAGCTATCATTCAAGTCTCTCTCCTCCTCCTGGGATAACACTCCTCCACCTCCTTTTAACGCAATCTACTTTTTCCCCTTTTTTCACTCTTTCAGTTCCCACTGCTCCTCCAAACTAGCTTAGCTTCTACCAACTGCTTCATCTCACCTCTATTCTGCTCCTCCACTCTCCTCAAACTCTCCTCCTTAATCTTCCACCAACCCTCCTTCACACCTTCCTATCTCCACTACCCTTTTCCTCTTCACTCTGTGATGAATCTGATGGTATCATCACTCCTTTCCTGGCAGGGACCTCTCCCCATGTGGCATGGGGCAGCAGCTGCTACCTTATCCTAACCCTGGGGGTGGCTATATGAGGGAGGATCACATGGGGGTAGAGTAGCAGGGAACCATCGGACAAAGCATGGTACCCCTTCCTCGCTTGAGGATACTCGAGGCATACCCAATGCCTTAATGGCATATTGTGACACCTCCACTCATCCCCCTATGTAGGGGGCTGAAGACCTTCTAACAAGTTCTGTATGTGAGCCATCAAGATCTGACCTACCCTATAATACTCATGAAAATATTTTCTCAGACTACCTACAAGATATTCAGAGCAAACATGCACTTTAAGACTTCTGAGAATACTTACCCAGACTTTACATGTAAAATATCAAGAATGGACTTCCAGACTGCGAATTCGTAAAGCGCCCATGTGGATGTGAGCTCTCTTGCTTCCAGCGACCAATGGCATCCTCCTATAACATCCTGGTCCCCCGCAGTGTCTTTTAATGAAAGGATTAGAGCTTCGGTGGCGGAATAGCATAGCTACAATCTGACACCTTCCTGACATGAATCGGAGCCGGGAAGGCAGAAACCACTGACCGACTCAGCTGTAGGGACGACAGTGCCATCTTGCCTGCGCAACTGCGGATGCATAAGGGAGACTTCCCGCTGTGGATTCTTTGGGCACTGTTGGCCCGGCTCCTTGCCCCGTGCACTCACGGAGGGCCAGCACACAACTGAAAGTGTTCAGTGGGGCAACGGATGCCTGCGGGTTCGTGGAGGGCGAGTAGCAGGGAAGGCCAGACCCGTGAGCCCCCTGGAGCACTCACTGAGGCATACGGCTGCTTCCTCACCCCCTCAAACTCCCACCACTGTTATTGGAGTGTGGCTGGCCTTTCCGGAATCCTCCTGACTAGATCTGTGGCTCCCCTGTCCCCAGCGGAGGCATGACCCAGCTGCCGAATCTTTGGGCCGGCGTCGGTGGAGAGACGCAGAGCAGCTCGTGCCTCTATATGCGGGCAGAGAGGATCCTGAAGCAACCCCTTGTGCTTTGCAGAGGCCCGCTGGACATTCTGGAGCCCACCGGCTCGGGACCTGGAGACTGGGCGGACTGGAGGGAGGCACTTCCCCCACCTGAAGTGCCCAAAGGTGTGAAAGTGTGACGGCCTGGTGTGCTGCTCCCGGGGCATCATGACAGAAGCCCCATCCTGAAATTGCGCCGTAGGAAGGGTGGCGGACGCAAGGTGAAGGGGTGGGGGATGATTCCTGCCCCTGCCCGGGAGGGGTGAAGGGGTGAAGGGATTGACTCTGTGGCCCCATTCGCCCTGGGAGGACAACAGGAAGCCACCACAGAGTGTCCATAACTGACCTTGGCGCACAACACCAGGTGGGAGACTAATGCCGAGAGACCACCGGAGGGGTGGAAGTGTTGCAGTGCCCGTGGGCGACCCTACTCTTGACACTTTGGGCCAGACTTGGACCCGGGGGCTTGCGCCAGGACCCCGTATCCTCCTGGCAGTAGGCACTTGAAACATCCTGCTTGTAGAGCCCCAGGACTCCGGGGTGGAGATACAATAACGCCCAGGACTCACTGTCAGCAGGAGAACCCCCCCTTTTTATTTCTCCCCCATACCCCTGCCACCATTCCCAATCTCCCGGGCATCTACCTGGGCCAGCTGGCTGAAGAGCACTTGAACAAGCCGAATTGCTACTACCATCCATAGTGTGCCGGAGTGGGGTTGCTGAACACATTTGCAAGAGCCAACAAGGGCCACTGCCGTTGCCGCTTTGGGCCCTACCCTATGCCTGATCGACTGGACAGTGGGAGACCTCCAAATGACCATGACCCAAGACTCAGAAACTGCAGATATGACCGAGGAGCTCCAGGATCCGTCCATCTACTTAACTCACTGACATTATAAAGGCCATTGAGGAGTAGAAATCATCTTTGGAGGGCAAGATAAGGGGCCTGTCCACAGAGGTGTCCTTTATCCGACAAGATCTCTGCAACTTGGCCTCGAGGGTGGGAGAGACAGAGCAGAGGATCTCAGACTCAGAAGATATGGTCAAACAAATGGAAAAGCAACTGGGCGCAATCACCCAAAAGGTGACCCAACTCGAAAGCAGAGCTGAAGACGAGGGGCAACCATGCCGGAAATAATATACGCATCCTTGGGGTCCCTGAGAAGGAAGAGGGGCCCAGTGTCGAGCTCTTCCTCAAGCAATGGCTCAACAAAGTATTTGCCCCTAAAAAAACTCTCCAAGTTTTTCTCAATAGAGCGGGCATACAGGATCCCGACTGGGCGCCCGGTCCCCGGCGTGCCGCCATGTACAATTATTGCTAGACTCCTGAATTTCCGAGATAGGGATGCCATATTCCAGATGGCCCGAGTCACTGGCCCCATCACCTACAACAGCTCCCGCATTGGCTTTTATCCTGACTATACCAGAGAGGTTCAAAGAGCTCGACAGTCTTTTGACTCAGTAAAAAAGAAGCTCCAGTCCTTGTCCATAGAACATGCACTGTTCTTTCCAGCACAGCTTAAGGTGCACCATGAGGGTGTTACCCACCTGTTTTACTTGTCTAAAGAGGCATGCTAATGGCTGGAAACCTAAATCCTTAATGGATCTGCGGTCGCCAAAAGGGTCACCTGGGCAGAGACCAAGGATTGACAGATCCCCGCCAGAGTTGGACTCCCAAGTCGCTGAATCATCAGGACCTCTATGAACTGGAGAGGGCAGGGACGAGAATGGATGATCACTTACACCGCCACTCAGGTTTCTATAGTGGACTGACACTGCATGGGACTTGTATTCACAGTCGGCCTAATGATATGGGACTTGTATTCACAGTCGGGATAAACACCCCATAATGTTGTATTCTGTAGTTTTGCGCCTTGTTGGCGCACAGTTCGGGCTACAGGTGCTTCAGGTTGGGGGAAGTACAGGGTGGGATGCGGGGAATGTTGCTCTACACAACGGTTTTCGATTGGCATGAAGCCATGAAGGGGGAAGTTGTGAGAGTTTGTTTATAATGGTTGTTTCGGTGGGTCGCACAGCTCAGTGAAGGGGGTGATTGCAGGGGGTAGACATGAGTCCTGCCAGCCCCAGACATCTGAATATCCTGACTCAGTAAGCCTGGGAGCCAGGGGTCGGGCACTGTGCTGCATGCTATTGGGGGGGAACTCCAGGTTGGAAACAATTGAAAGGGGGTGAACCTGCCTGCACGGTGACAACATCTCCTTTGACACCAATGGGACATGAGGGACCACTAACCCTGCTTAAATGGAATTTTAACGGGCTGGCCTCCAGTATTAAAAGCAGGCTGGTGCTTCAGTTCCTGAATAGGGACTCACCCGATAAAGCTCTGCTCACCGAGATACATCTTATGGGCACGGAATACAGGTTTTTTTGACAATCCAATTACACACCGGGCTTTCACGCTGGATTCTCTAGCGGAGCACAGGGAACAATGATCCTCCTACACAAAGGGGTTCCATTCCAGCTGGGAGGGGTCCAGACAGATCCGAGGGGGTGCTTTGTGGTGGTAACTGGTAACATAGGGGGAACATTTGGGGGATAGTAGCAGTGTATGCACCCCCCACTTACACTGGAACTCCTGAACGACCTCCAAGCGGCAATGCTGGATAAACAAGCAGACTACTGGGCATTGGGTGGGGATTTTAACGGGGTGTTGGAAGTGGCCAGAGACAGAATGCACACGGGCACTAGGAACCCGACCACCCGAGCAAATTAAACTCCTTCGTGATGGCACTTGGGTGGGTGGGTGGATGTATTATAAATATTGCACCCCACAGACCCTGGGTTCTCCTTTTTTTCTAATGCACACAGGTCTCTGTCTTGAATAGACTACTTCTTTGTCCCGCAAGACATGACACACAGGCTGCTGACAGCTACGTATCTGGCCAGGGCATCTCTGATCACTCTCCTCTGATCATGGTGATAAAGCACAGCCAAATCAAATCCAAACCCACCTGGCATCTCAATGCATACTACTGGGGTGGCAGATGGACTCTCCCAAAAAACGGCAGAATATTTCTCCCTGAACGAAGGCTCAGTTGACAGTCCGATAACACTATGGGAGGGCTACAAGGTACAAGGTGGTGCTCCGAGGGGGAGGGGGGCTTTCTCTGGTGTCGGCCCATTGCCGGCAACAAACCCGCGGAGGCGGAGGCTGAGGAGAGTGCAGCTAGGGCTGAAGAGGGGTTCCTTGCATCAGTAACGGGTGCTTCATGGGATGCTCTTGGATCACTCACTGGGTTGTACGCAGTCAGATATATTAAACTGAAGTCAAAGCTGGCAAAACTCTTGCGTGGCTGGAAAGCCGAGATAGGAACAAGAGGCACGTATGCGCCATACGTGGGGTCTGGGGGACTTACTCTCTGACGACGATGAGATTGCAGAGGCATTTGCCAACCTCTATGAACGTCTTTACTCCCCCGGGTGGCCTCGCAGGGAACTGAGGGCTCACATTTCCTGGACTCTGTCATGATCCCCAGGCTCTCAGAGCACTAGACAAGCAAAATGGAGACTGATATCACTGAGGAGGAGATGGCGGCGGCCCTGTCTCAGCTTCAATCCAGGAAAACTCTGGGACTGAACGGCTTCGGAGACCTGGAAACAACTGGGTGAACCAATAATAGGTCACATGCACTGCATGCTGGTGCACTTCCGAGAGGAGGGGCAGCTTCCCAAAAGATCTCAAGCAGGCAGACATTGTAGTGATCCCCAAACCCAGGAAATAACTGGAACTCTGCACCTTCTACATGCCAATTTCACTCATCAATGGAGAAGCCAAGGTTCTTGCCGGCATCTTAGCCAATAGGCTGCTAGGGTTTATACATTCCCTGGTGCACCCCGACCAATGTGGATTCATGCCAACCAGATCTACCCGGATGAATCTACGAAGGGTGCAGTTTGCTATTAATCAGGCAGCCGCAATGAAAGACCCACTCACACTCTTAGCGGTTGATTTTGAAAAAGTCTTTGACTCAGTGAGATGGGCGGCCTTATAGAATATTAAGGACCGCATGGGATCTGAGGCCAACTACATGTCCTGGGTCAAGATGCTTTACGACTCCCCCGAGGCAGTGGTACAGGTTAATGGGACTTCTTCGAGGGCTTTTATGCTGGGGCGGGGAACCAGGCAAGGCTGCCCCTTTTCGCCCCTGCTATTCACACTGGCCATAGAGCCGCTCGCAATTAGACTCAGGATGTCAGTGGAGTGGTTGGGATTTGTATGACCGTGGGGAGGGGAAGACCGGGTTTCACTCTAAGCAGATGATCTGCTTATCTACATGAACAATCCCAGGAACTCATGGCCGGTAGTAACGAACATCCTCACGGAATATCAGGAATTCTGTGGTCTCAAAGTGAACAAACAGAAAACGGTAGTCTTCCCCCTCCAGAGCGGAGACAATGCGATCCAACGGCGTTGCCCCTACTCGGTCTCCAACCAGAGTTTCGTCTACTTGAGCATTCACGTATGCCCCAACTCTGACGACTTCCTTCATCTCAAACTGCAACCGGTGGTGGAAAGATTTGAAACTGATGTTACCCACTGGCAATCCCTCCCACTAACTCTAATAGGCGAAGCGGCCCTCTTTAAAATGCTCTTTCTATCGAGATTCCTGTATGTCCTCCAGAACGCATCCCTCCATATCCCCCACACGATTTTCGCATCCACAGATGTTATCCTCCGGAGACTCCTCTGGGGAAGGAAACAGTCCTGCATAGCCCTCAAAACCCTGCGGCACTCTGTCTGGGAAGGGGAATAGGCTTACCCTGCCTCCAAACTTACTACTGGGCCGCACAGTTGGGAGTGGTGAATGACTGGTTTCACAGGGATCCAGGGCTTCCACACGTAGGGGGTGAGATCAGAAGCAAGGAAACAATTCCTCCCCTCCGAGTGTTGTATGGGACAGAAAGAGAGATGTTCGATATGCCCGGAACAATACGACAAATCCGCAAAGTCTGGGCAGACACTCTTCATCATATTGGTTGGGGCCAGAGACCGACGTTGGACCAACCCCTATGGAACAACATGCACATCCCCGAAGTCCTGAAAATGGGTCACTTCATCACGGCGGAGGACCTTAGCTGATGTGATAGAGGACGGGCACTGCTTGCCATTTAGAGACATGCAGTACAGGTTTGCACTACCTACTGAGGAGCGCTACAGACACCTACAATTAATACATGCAAACCGAGCCCAGTTCCCTGTGTTGGCCAATATTCCAAAGTGTCCCCCCCTAAAGGGAAACATTCTCCATGCCAGGATCCTGGCGAAGGTTACATCAACACTCTAACAGGTAATTACCGCTTTTGGGGCCCAGGAACTGTCTCTGCTTTGTGAGAAATGGGTGAGGGTGGTGGGCCCGCTGGAATCAGAAGACAGGTTGAGGCACTAATGTTCCCACGTGAGATTGGCATTGACACTAAACTCTGCTTAATACAGTATTAAATACTGCACCAGGCTTACCACTCCCGTGCTTCGATGATGAGGTGGGGTGGTGGATAGTGGAGACTGCCTGCAGTGCCAAAGGTCAGAAGGAACCTTCTTCCACATGATTTGGGACTGTGACATTATACAAGGCTTCTGGTGCAGATGCATCTGCAAGATCAGTGGGCTTCTGGGGTCTCCATTTCCGCAGGACCCGAAGATGGTAATACTGGGGATCTGGGGAGAAGTGGCGTATACCAAGTACGAAAATATATTCCTCTGGGTGACAATGGGGCTAGGAAAAAGTCTTACAGCCCCCATGTGGGGATCCTCAGATGGATTGAGCCTTAGCCGATGGACCAATGAAATGGACCGATGTGCGTCCCTAGAGAAACGCATATATAATGCCAGGGTTGCCCTGGGAAGTTCCTGAAGTTCTGGGGGAAATGGACTGGAACTGCGTGAACACCTGGCATTGGAATGACCCATGTTATTGGACCCATGGGGCCTGGGTGCATGCTGACCAGAGACCCCACTATCCCCCACTCTCCGAGAACCCTTTCTCACCTGTTTCCTCACTTCTCTTCACTGGTCTACAAATGCAATATACTGTACCTTTGCAATGCAACCTTGTTTTGGTTATGTATGTTGTTTGATTTGTCTACCATGGTTCTTCCTGTAAACCAATAAATAGAATTATTATGTTTTTTTAATTGACTTCCATTTCATAACTGCAGGGACACTGGGACAAGGATAATGAGCTGAGTAATGCAGAGTGGAAAAGACCAAGAACACAAGCTGTGCTTTAGTTGTTGGGATTGCATACCTATGGCCAAGACATTAAAGAGCAGAAGCAGCTAACTGAGGGGCGCTGCTGGAGTGAGAAAGCTGCTTCTCTCTATAAGGGATGGTAGACTTTGGGGCTACAAGGAGTTTCGTGGAGCCATCCGCCTCAGAGAGGAAGAAGAGGAAAGCTGACTGCAAGAGAGAATATACAGGGCTCCTGGGCATTTGCAGGTGTGAAGCGGCAACATTTGCTTTACTGAAGCATGGAATTAAGCAGAAGGGGCCAGCAGGAAGCGCAAGAGGCAGAGAAGCCGAGGAACGAAGGCGGCGAGATGGAGAGAAACGCTGAACGACCTCCACTGGCTTACTGCAAGAGGAACATAGTATGCCAGCAAGACCGATGAGTCTACGGAAGGGAAGCAGGGACACAGGAGCATATGGGAAGACATGCCAAAGGTAAATAACTGTAAAAGAAGGAAATGAAATACTTGAAAGAGAAGGAACCAGTGAGCATTTCGTTAAATGGGAAAACAGACAAAAAGTAAGAGACTTTCAAGAATGTGATTGTATGCAATACACATTTAAGAAAAGCCCTGGCAGGATAGTTTACCGGCCGATACAGTAATCGATAAAGGCAACACAAGAATATTTTGCATTTCAAAGTGTGTGGGGAGCCCACATGAGAAAAGACCTGGAAGGAAAGTATACCAGGCAAAGTAAAGCTGCAAGTGCGTGCTTTCAAGAAAGCTCTGGCAGGAGAAATACACCAGGTAGTTGCAAGTGTGTTTAGGGAAGTCCTGCAGGAGAATATTCCAGGCAGTTGCAAGTGTGTTCAAGAAAGTCCTAGCAGAAAGGTATGCCAGGCAAGTGCAAGTGTATTTAAGAAAGGCCTGGCAGGAGAGTATACCCGGCAAGTGCAAGTGTGTTCACAAAAGGAAGCCCTTGTAGGGAAACACACCAGTCAAGGACAAACTGAAAAGTGCATAAGAAATATATCAACTGAAGGAATCCTGAGAAGGATATATGAGGACTAGCCAAAGGCTATGTGAAACCAAAGAGAAGAGGAGTAAAAACCTGGCTGTGGAGTACACCAGGAATCCTTACAAAGTAAAGATAAAGAGCCAAGTTGTTTTGTCCACCAGTTATGTTGTGGATAAAGAGAAACTCAAGGAACTGATATCTTTGAATATACATCAGAAAGAGAAACCCAGGGGAAGGGACTCACCCTCTGGAACAAGGAACTCTATGCTTCTGGAACTTTTGTGTTGAAGTTACGCATTTTCCTTTTTGAACATTTATAAACCACTCAAAGCCAAAGACATTACCCTTTATACCTTTGAGTTAATTTATTTAGACTGTGAGGGCCAGAATAGTACTTTGGACAAGGGATGGTTTTGCTTTGGACATTCTGACATTGACAGACCCTTGGTTTTGGTTTTAGGTAGGGAAACACCTCTTTGAGCAGGGATAGAGAGGCATTTCCCCACCTCCTTTTAGTTTAATAATGTATTTGACCAAAACCATGAATCCCTTGTGTCTGAGTCACATTCCTGGCTCCTCAAAAATCTTACCCAAAATGACTACAATTCCTGTCCGGCACTCTCCCCTCCACTCACATCTTCCTCCATCTCCAGCAACCAACACTTTCTGACTGCATTTTCCCGTTCACACTTTGGCTGCCCCATTCCTGAGGTTCAGTTAAAGCTTGTTAATTTGTGTTCCTTCAGTGTTTCTCGTTGGCGACTCATACAGGTTTGTTTTCACCTCTGTCCGATAATGTGTGGGGAATCGGGTCAGCTGGACCACAGCTTCATAAACTGCATCTACCACCTTGGAAGTCCTATTGTGTGGGCCATTGTGCATGTGTGGGAGCACATAGCCTGTGCACTTGTACCACGTGTCACTCTCCTGTTTTGTTGAGTCTTCCCTTTTAAGGCAAACCAGTGGGGATCTGTTTGCCCACATGTTCATAACGGAAGGGGCGCTAGTATGTTTTTTTCTGGTGCAAATCATGGCATTTCACAGGAAATCACTGACATGCTTGAGCCCTTAAAGGAGCTCAAGTTAGATTGGGGCCCATATAGCCATCCCAGCGTCCTGCTGATAGGGGAAGGTGGATAGCCAGGGGATCCTCACCATACTGTCCCTGAGACCAGCAATATAGTGCGGGTGGAAGTCCTTGGTCCCCTTGGCTACCCTCTTGCCCACAATGTAGGCCAGGCTGGGGACCTTGTCACAGGATCCTCTATGAGGTTAATGCTCATGATTGGGGCTAGGCATGATGAGAACAAGAGTCGTTCCAACATTGGTAGTAATATGATCAAAGAAGGCAAACAAACATTCAAGGGGATAATGGTTGTATTACCATAAATTAGTGACAACTAGACCCATAAAGAAGGCAACATATCTTGTTGGTGTTATTTCATAGCATTGACGGAGTTGACAAGTATGGCACAGTTTCAGCAGTAACAAACTTTCAGCAGGGCAGTGGGAATGCTGTGTTTACTATTAAAGACTCCTCCTCACCCAGAACCCTTACCAAAATAGAGGGTTTGCCATTATAGCGAAAGTGCTCATGTTACATCTAGGAATAATCTTGGTGTGGCACGAGTCCACGGGGCCTCAACTGGACTCATACAGATCTATTCCCCCACGGCACCTCCTCGCCCCTAACGAAGACACATACACAGAGGCTGGAGGAAACATGTCTTTATTCCAATGTTCCTTGATTCACCCCCCCCTTCTGCGTCACTTTCCTTTACTCTTCCTTCCTTGACCCCGCCCATAACGATGCGCTCCCAGACACCACAACCTCCCCCCACAATTAAACGACAAGTCCTCACTAACCATTTCCTCAATGAGTCTGTGTGAATGGGTTCTTGCCCATTGCAGTCTCTCCTTTCGATCTCCTTCTTCCAATCCTGGTGATCTCTCTTCCCATACCTCCCCGCCATCCCTCTCTGATTCTTCACAGTCCTTTTGGTATGACGTATCTGTCTCACAGAGGTCTGCCTCACTGTCACTTTGATATCTCCTCACCCAGGCACCTACCACCATTTCCTTAAAATACGACGAGGTCTGGGTCAATTGGCCACTGCCATTCTGTGCCGTCACCATGGATCCCTTCTTCTGAATGACCACCATTCGGTCAACATGAAGCGCTGTGGTATGTTTGTGCGTTTTGGTTTGACCAGGCCAGAATCCCTTGCTTGGCAACAGCATAGACCTTCATCTTCTCTTTAGCCTGTTCGTCTCATTCCCTCATCTTCTCACCTTCCAGGTAAGCCTCCTGGAACTTCGGGAGGTGGGGTATACTAGTCCTTATGTTGCTCCCAAACATTACTTCTAATGGATAATTCCCTGTCATACTATACGGCATGTATTGTATTGTATATGGATTTATAAAGCGCAACAAAAACCTGGTGGGATCAAGGCACTAAATCTTGAGAGAATAAGGGAGCAACCAACATTAAAACAACAGTATTTTGAGCTGTTTACGGAAGATGGCAATAATATGAATGGCCTGTAAGTGCAGGGGCAGGGCATGCCACAAAGAGGGAGCCAGTACAGAAAAAGATGTGCCCCCCGCACGAGCATGTTGGAAGCAGGGTACAGACAACAGCAACTGGTTAGATGACCGAAAAGATCTCTTAGGTTCATAGAGAGAACGTTTAAATTGAAGACATTCAGTCCCAGCAGTATGAATGGCACGATGAACAATCTTGAAATTCACCAGGCTTCTAACAGGCAGCCAGTGGAGACGCAGTAGGAGATCACCTGAGTGAGACAGTCTGGTAGCATTAAGAGCAAGTCTAGCCGCTGCAGTCTGCAAAATCTGAAGGTGCTGGAGAAGCGCTTCAGGCTGGCCCAGATACATTCCATTGCAATAATCTATTGACCCCATAATGGAGTCACAATGTTGGCCTTAGCATCCTTCGAGAGAAAGGGAAGAACCTTCTTCAAGATTTAAGTTTTGCAAACCTAGTTTGGCAAAAAGAGGAGATTTGCGGTTCTCTAGAACCAGAGGCCATAACTTTTATGCCAAGGCTATTGACTATGACAGAGGGTTTCAGACAAGGACCAAGACATGCCGGCCAGTACTCTGGGGTCCAGCCAGGGCCAACACAGGTCTTGCCGACTGTCAACACCTCCATCTTCTCTCGCTTTAGCTTGAGCCAATTATTGGCCATCCACATCCCAACCGCTGTGAGACAGTCTCTCAGCCACTGGGGAGGATTTTCCTTAGGGGCATTTAAACAGAAGAGAATCTGGGTGTCGTCGGCATATGTAAAAAAGTGCACACCAAAACTGGAAATAAGTTTGGCCAGTGCAACCATGTATAAATTAAAAAGCAATGGACAAATAACCGATCCCTGTGGAACTCCACAATCAATTGACATAGAAGGAGAAGTGAAAGGGGGAAGGGACACCACCTGTGTGCGATACGAGAGAAAAGAGGAGAACCATTTCAAGGGGACACCTGAGATTCCAGCATAGGAGAGACACTGCAAAAGCCTATGATGGTCCACAGTGTCAAAGACCACGGAGAGACCGAGCAAAATAAGAATGCTCATCTCTCCGCGGTCCTGTAACATTGCAATTTCATCATGGAGTGCAACCATCACAGACTCTGTACCCATCCCTGGGCGATAGCCTGCCTGGAGAGGATGAAGAATGCAATTGGTCTCAAAATAAGCCGAAAGCTGAGGGGTGATAATAGATTCCAACAGCTTTGTCATAGCAGGAAGAAGAGAATGGGACGGTAATATTCAGCCACTGCCGGATCAAGATGGGTTTTTTTTAACAGCAGGGAGATCACAGTATGTTTAAGAGAATTAGGAATAAATCCAGAAATCCAGTGGTGCACGAATACTCACGTGCCTCATTGAGAAGGGGGAACCAGATTCTCAGAGAGATCATGAAGAATGTGAAGAGGAACAGAGTCAGCAGGAGAAGCAGATTTCAATTTAGACAGGGCAGCAGTGACCAAAGTATCAGTAACTGTCACAAAAGTAAATGCGCTTGAACATTGTTCAGTCAGACCGATTGACAGATCCGTACTGCTAAGAGAGGTAGGTCTTTCCGCACGTATCTTTTCACGTATAACGCAAACTTTTTCCTGAAAAAGGGAAGCAAAATTATCACAGTATACTTGAGAACGAATAGCCCTGGAGGGAGACTGAATAGGAGTGGATAATTCTTTGGCTAACTGGAAATGTTCTTTAGATGCACACGGGGCATTTAAGATACGATTCACATTATAATGAGCCTTAGCTGTTTTTCTAGAACTATGATAGTTATTTTGTGCTTGTGTGTAGGCCAATTTAGTGACGGAGTAATGCAAGAGATGCCATTTTCTTTGAAACGGCGACACTTTTGTTTCAGCAGCCGCAACTCTGAGGAGTACCCAGGGGCCGAAGGTAGAGAGTGGGTAGGAAGCAGCTGAGAAGGAGCTAAGATGTCGGCCGTGTGTTTCAAGGCAGCCACTAGAGCGCTGCAGGCATTCATACCCTCATTCCTACTCTGTTGGGTTATTGCCACAACAGAGTTAGAAATAGAGACAGTAGGAACGTTGGACCAGCACCGCTGAAATTTCATAGAAGGGGTAAGTTTGACTTTAGGTAACGTTCAGGGAAGAACAAACGTAACTAAATAATGATCTGACCATAGGACAGGTAGGAGACCAAATGCACAAAGGTTAGGAAGATTAGGAATATCAGAACAAGCTGATTTCCCCCAAAATGCGTGGGACTGTGATTGCAGAGGGGGAATCCGTAATCTGCAAGAGAGGCACCAAGTTTGCATGCTTGAGGCTGATTGAGGTGGAGATTGAAATCTTCCAATATAACTAACTTAGGGTAGATGACAGCTAGATCGACTACAGTTTGCACAAATTCAGCTACAAACTGGTTAGTGGTGTAGCCCGGAGGGCGATAAACAATGAGAAAGTATACAGAGTTTTCCGGAGAAACCTGCATTTTAATGAAAAGCAGCTCACACTTAAGTTTGTGAGCAAGTTGAACAGGCTGACAGCTGAACGCTTTCTCAACTATAAAGGCAACACTGCCTCCAGCTTCAGGAGTGGGCCAATCCAGTTGAAA
This sequence comes from Ambystoma mexicanum, assembly GCF_040938575.1. Classification (NCBI taxonomy): domain Eukaryota; kingdom Metazoa; phylum Chordata; class Amphibia; order Caudata; family Ambystomatidae; genus Ambystoma; species Ambystoma mexicanum. The sequence goes on along the minus strand of NC_090930.1, from coordinate 1,017,062,883 downwards.
TATGGTGTAATTAGCAGGAAGCATCTGAAAAATATCGGGACCAGAGTGTGAGTTAAACCAGGTTTCAGTAAAACATAGCATATTGGGAGCATATGATTCTAAAATATGCCAGCTATCATCACGGTGAGCCACAGCAGAGCATGTTTCTATAGTCCTCAGCAGTTGCTGTAATAACTGCTCAAATGGTTTGTTGGTCAGGTGTGCAGTCTGTAGAGCTCTCTTCAAGTTTCCCATAGATTGTTCAACAATCCTGTTGGCCGGAGGCCACAGTGGTGTAACTCTGCAATGCCTAAATCCCATGTATTCCACAAAGGTTCTGAAGTCTTGGCTGCTGAACGGGTGTGCTTTGTCCGATTTGACCACCCAGGGATTACCATATGCCATGAACATCCTGTCCAAGTCAGGGACGGCGTGGTGGGTCGCATTGGATGCCACTATGTGTGCCTCTGGGAATCTGGAATATTCATCCATTGCCACCAGTATGCACTGTCCCCCATCCATCGGTCCAAAGAAGTCAACAGCCACTCATTCCCACATCTTCTCAGGCAGTTGTGTCATCTGAAGATGTTCTGGGTGTGATTGGGGTGTTATGACACCGCAGGTGGGACATCTCTTTAACATTTCTTCCACTTGGCCGTCCATCTGCGGGAACCACATTTTCTGTCGTAATAACCATTTGGTTGACAAAATGCCCCTATGTCCTTTATGTGCTAACGCAACCACCTGGTGTCTCGATGGGGCTGGGATGAGAAATTCTGTTCCTTTTAATAGCAGTCCATCTTCTGACAACAAGAGTTCTTTTTTGACTCCGTCTTCAGGCACTCAGCAATTATTTGAATTGCCTGATCTTGTTCAGATTCTTGTAACAACTTCAGGTTATCCACCCCAATCCAGGTTGCCTGGTGTACTATGTAATTAATATATCAGTGAGCTATCGACAGTCCAGTGGTCACTGTTTCCAGGGGGTGTCTTGAAAGGAAGTCAGCAGATTTTACTCCTTTCCTGTATGATGAATTATATTGAATGCATAGTCCTGTATCCTCAGTCCCATCTCTATCCTAAGAGGAATCCTCGGCTGTGGTTTGCCATAAATGAAAATTGAAGACTGATGGTCCGTTGCAATGGTGAAAGGCTTGCCATATAAAAACAGATGTACATTTTCACAAGCCCACACCACAGCCAAGCTCTCTTTTTCTGCTTGTGATTACGCATGTTCCATTTTGAACACACTCCTAGAAGCATACAAACCTATGTGCCTCTTTTGTGAAGGGTCTTCACCCACTTGGGCTAGTATGGCTCCTAGCCCCACCGGGCTGGCATTCACCTTCAATTGAGTGCACCTCACTGTGTCAAAACACTCCATGTTGTCAGCAGTTGAGATTCTCTGGCAGATGATGGCACATGCCTCCTGACATTCCTTAAACCATTGTCACAAGGCATGTTGTTTTGTCAGAGCTCTCAAGGGCTGAGTGTTGCAAAGTTCTTTATGTACCTGGTGCAGCAGCTGGCAAGTCCTAGGAATGACCGTAGCTCCAACATGTTGGTAGTTTGGAGTGTGCTGTTTAGGGTGGCCACCTTCTCCGGGTCTGGTGTTATACCTTGGGTTAAGAAAATGTGATCAAAGAATCTTAGTGTGCTTTTTCCGAAATTCACATTTGTCACATTTGTCCTTGTTCAGCATGAGGTTCACCGCTTCCAGCACCATGCGCACTCTGGCTAGTGTGTTGCCATGTTGTTCGGTGTCTGTGGCAAAAACCAGAATGTCACCACTGTAATTTAAACAGTTTGGGATGTGCTTGATGACATTGTGAATCTCGGAATGAAAGATCTCGGCTGCCGTCCACAGGCCGAAACTGAGTCTCTTGTACGGGTATAGACCCAGGTGTGTCACAAAGGTGGTAATGTACCTTGATTCAGGGTTCAATTCAAGCTGATGATAGCCCTTGTTTAGGTTTAACTTTAAATAGACTTGAGTCCTTTTGAGCAGATGTATCATGTCCGTGATGACGGGGGCCTGATGTCGCTCCCTCATGATCGCTTAATTGGGTCATCTTATACCCACACAGAGTCTGATGGCATCTGACCCTTTCACAGGTACTATGGAGGACACCCAGGGAGTAGGTCCCGTCGCTGGCTCTAGGATGTCATGCTCCAATAACTTGTGCAGTTCTGTTCTTGTTGCTGTATGTTCACTGGTATGCCTCAATAGTGTTGGGCTACTGCAGGGCTGGTTGGGTAAATATGCAGTTATATTTGTTTGTGCTTTCGTTTTCCCAGTCTGTTGAACAATGCTGGGAACAGTTGTTCCATTCTCACCACAGTGCCAATGTATTTATGTGCCATCAGCCGATACAATACATGTATCAGACCCATGTCCAGAGCCCCTTTAAAACTTAGTATGCACCCACTCTTGGCTGCCACCTCTAATACATGTATGTGTAGCCTCTTTGATTGCGTCTTGTATCGGTAGATGGCTTCAAAGTATCCCTTGCACAGTAACGGTGCCATGGATGCATACTGATAAATGTCCACCTCTCATGGTCTTAGATGTGGTGCTTTCGGAACGCTTTTGTATATCTCTTCACTGATCACGTTTACCATGGCTGTGGTGTCTAGTAGCAATTCGGCTTGTAAGTTGTTGATATGTCGCAGGAGAGTCAGGCTTTGCTCTGTTGCTTGCTGATTTCCTAGTACATATAAGTAACCCTTGCGTCATTGTTCCTCTGTCGAAGAGCTCAGGCTACTTTCGAATGGAGATTGTTTAATGAGGTATCTTATATGGACTCAAGCCCTCCTGGGCTATCTTGAGGTCGATGAGCGTGGCATCCACCTATCAAGTGTTTTCCTTTCTTCCAGGGTTATCTCTTCCCTCTGTAGACTCTCCTTGTAGCGTCCTGTTGTCTGGAAATGAGGGACCGAAGATGGGGAGGCCGCTACTGACCTCACCTTCATTCTCGAGGCCAACGCCCCATCATCTCGCCTCTTGTCGAGCTCTGAGACATTCGACATACTGCTTTGAAGTGGTTTACACCTCTATAGGCTGAGCTCAGTTGGCCGATTGATGTGCATGTCCCTTTGTGCGGGAATTCGTATCTGTACCTGAAACAAAATTCATCCATCTGACTTTGGGGATGGGTCACTGTCACCATCTTGTTCCCTATGGCTGTTGTTGACGAGGGTATTTTCAGTTTGTTCATCGACACTACTTGGTATTTGACTTCCCTCTGTGCTAACATCAGAATCTCTTCCTGGGATCAGAGCTTCTGGAGCAGGTTTTTCCTGAAGTGTATTGATTCACACCCTGCAATTATCTGTGATCTTAAGCTTTTGTCATTCGAGTAATTATGAAATGTGCAGTGATTCATTCTTATATGACTTGGTCACCCTGAGTTACCTGGGGGCAACCAGATGTGGACTCCCTGCTCACTGTGCTTAGACTGATATGCAAATAAATATTTCCCATCTGTGAAAGGTACAGTGAGCAAAAAGCGTGTGCTGCAAACTCTCATCTCAGAACAGGTTATCATGCCATGTTCTTTCTGGAGAGGAGCGCCTGCTACCTTCTTTGTAATGTTTGTAAGGAACTTGGGGTTGGTCACCCTGAGTTACCTGGGGGCAACCAGATGTGGACACCCTGCTCACTGTGCTCAGAGAGACAAAGCTTCACCTCACTGATGAGGCCCAACAAGGCTGAAACACGTGTATGGGGTTGCTGTTGGTACTCTTGTTCAGAGAAGAATTGCCATAGTGTTTCGGTGCTGGACTGCCCATGTGGGTGGGACAAAGACTGATATGCAAATAGTTATTTCCCATCTGTGAAAGGTACAGTGAGCAAAAAGCGTGTGCTGCAAACTCTCATCTCAGAACAGGTTATCATGCCATGTTCTTTCTGGAGAGGAGCGCCTGCTACCTTCTTTGTAATGTTTGGAAGGAACTTGTGGTTGGTCACCCTGAGTTACCTGGGGGCAACCAGACATGGACTCCCTGCTCACTGTGCTTAGAGAGACAAAGCGTCACCTCACTGATGAGGCCCAACAAGGCTGAAACACGTGTATGGGGTCGCTTTTGGTACTCTCATTCAGAGAGGAATTGCCATAGGATTTCGGTGCTGGACTGCCCATGTGGGTGGGACAAAGACTGATATGCAAATGAATATTTGCCATCTTTGAAAGGTTCAGTGAGCAAAAAGCGTGTGCTGCAAACTCTCATCTCAGAACAGGTTATCATGCCATGTTCTTTCTGGAGAGGAGCGCCTGCTACCTTCTTTGTAATGTTTGTAAGGAACTTGCGGTTGGTCACCCTGAGTTACCTGGGGGCAACCAGACGTGGACTCCCTGCTCACTGTGCTTAGAGAGACAAAGCTTCACCTCACTGATGAGGCCCAACAAGGCTGAAAAACGTGTATGGGGTTGCTTTTGGTACTCTTGTTCATAGAGGAATTGCCATAGCATTTCGGTGCTGGACTGCCCATGTGGGTGGGACAAAGACTGATATGGAAATGGATATTTTCCATCTGTGAAAGGTACAGTGAGCAAAAAGCATGTGCTGCAAACTCTCATCTCAGAACAGGTTATCATGCCATGTTCTTTCTGGAGAGGAGCGCCTGCTACCTTCTTTGTAATGTTTGTAAGGAACTTGGCGTTGGTCACCCTGAGTTATCTGGGTGCAACCAGACGTGGACTCCCTGCTCACTGTGCTTAGAGAGACAAAGCTTCACCTCACTGATGAGGCCCAACAAGGCTGAAACACGTGTATGGGGTTGCTTTTGGTACTCTTGTTCAGAGAGGAATTGCCGTAGCATTTCGGTGCTGGACTGCCCATGTGGGCGGGACCAAGACTGATATGCAAATAGTTATTTCCCATCTGTGAAAGGTACAGTGAGCAAAAAGTGTGTGCTGCAAACTCCCATCTCAGAACAGGTTATAATGCCATGTTCCTTCTGTAGAGGAGTGCCTGCTACCTTCTTTGTAATGTTTGTAAGGAACTTGGCGTTGGTCACCCTGAGTTACCTGGGGGCAACCAGACGTGGACTCCCTGCTCACTGTGCTTAGAGAGACAAAGCTTCACCTCACTGATGAGGCTCAATAAGGCTGAAACATGTGTATGGGGTTGCTTTTGGTACTCTTGTTCTGAGAGAAATTGCCATAGGATTTCGGTGCTGGACTGCCCATGTGGGCGGGACAAAGACTGATATGCAAATGGGTATTTCCCATCTGTGAAAGGTACAGTGAGCAAAAAGCGTGTGCTGCAAACTCTCATCTCAGAAAAGGTTATAATGCCATGTTCTTTCTGTAGAGGAGTGCCTGCTACCTTCTTTGTAATGTTTGTAAGGAACTTGGCGTTGGTCACCCTGAGTTACCTGGGGGCAACCAGACGTGGACTCCCTGCTCACTGTGCTTAGAGAGACAAAGCTACTCCTCACTGATGAGGCTCAATAAGGCTGAAACACGTGTATGGGGTTGCTTTTGGTACTCTTGTTCAGAGAGGAATTGCCATAGGATTTCGGTGCTGGAGTGCCCATGTGGGCGGGACAAAGACTGATATGCAAATGGGTATTTCCCATTTGTGAAAGGTACAGTGAGCAAAAAGCGTGTGCTGCAAACTCTCATCTCAGAACAGGTTATCATGCCATGTTCTTTCTGGAGAGGAGTGCCTGCTACCTTCTTTGTAACCTTCATTCTTATATGAAGCCTCATCACAAATGCGTCCTTGGTTTCCTCTTTGTTTTGCATCGTGTTATGGAACATGTGTATCTCATAGTCGACGTCCATGTGCGGCGTGAAGTAATCTGTCAGTGCTGCTCTCAGGCCCTTGTCTTCCAGTAATTCATATAACGTGTCTCTTGTGGCCGGACCTACTGCTAATGTGAGGAGACATTTGTTTCTGTGGTCGTCGAGAGCACCAAGCAAGTCGATATGTACCATAAAGTCTCCCACCGATCTTGCCTATCTATCCATGTTGCTTGTTTCAGTTAGGTCAAAGGCCCCTGACCCAGGATAAGGATTCCTGTAAGCATGCCTGGAATGGATTTGGTGGGTCGCTGCACACGTGGCTGGTATGACCTTAGACATGTTCAGCTATTGTATAGTTCTGGAGTTGTACTGTGGCCTCGGGTGCCCCGTTTAGCTACTCCCCTCTTTGTACTACTGTTATCTGTTGCTGTCTGATGTTTTCCTCAGCACCTGTGCTGCACCTGCTGCCCTTGGTGCCTGGACTTCACTCACCCTGCTTACTACCTCCTTATCTTCTGGGCTTTATGAGTCTTCTTTCTTTCTGCTGATGCAGCCCGCCTAGACCTTGTGAGCCTTTGTCACATCATCGCTGCTTCTGCATGTCACCAGGTCAGTCCTTGCCCCTCCGTCTCACCGCCACATGCTCCATCACCTTGCTGGTAGCGCACAGGCCCATTGCGTCATCGTCATGGTGCTCCTCTTCTGTCTTCTTTTCCGGCAGTCTCTGGCATTGTGGCACGAGTCCACAGGACCTCCGCTGGACCCATACTGATCTATATTTCCCCATAGTGCCTCCTCTCCCCCAGGGAAGACGCGGACACAGAGGCTGTGGGAAACAAGTCTTTAGTCCAACTTTCCCTGATTCAACCTCCCTCACCCTTCTACGTCACTTCCCTTTCCTCTTCCTTCCCCTTCACCCCCTCCCACGATGCATGCAGCACTCTAAGACACTATATATCTGTGGCTGTTTTTCAGCAAACTACACTTTCGATGCATTTTACAACTTTTTTTGTACCACAAAATGGGGCATCCCAACTTGCCGTCTGAATGTATGCTGTATAGAAAAAGTCACAAGTAATGGTGCTAAACACAAAATCGGCCAAAGTGTAATACAGTGAAAGTTTGGAATACCTTCCTATTGGCCTGAACACATCAGACACAACTCCAGGTAAATGTTATCAATCTACATGGGGAGGCACTTCCTGCGCGGCCTCGTGAAAAAGTATACGATGTCCTGGGCTAGCGCATGCGCAGTCAGGCCTATGCAACAGGGTCAGGATGCAGACGGGGACAGATCAGCTGTTCCCATCTTGCACACTGGCAGAAAGATAAACTAGCCCACCAATCAAGTCCTACAGGCCGGATATGAGTCGAGTGCCAAGAGCTCGGTTATTTATCGCCTCTAGGGCCTAGTGCTAAGTGAAGGAAACAGAAAACGCATTCCTTCATTCATAAACACTCTTTCATGGGATTTCTTGTTTTCCGGATTCTTGAGGCAGTGTAGCATTGTGCCAGGGATATCAGGGAGTGTTGTTACAGTCGAGTTGGCTCTGTATGATAATTACTCGGTCAGGAAATGGCGAGGACACGCCATTGTTGGTGCAGCAGCATTGTTAAATAAAGGTGCAGGCATGTCAGTTCCAACGACCTACATAATGTAACTACATGTTTTCAAAATGTTTGCGGGTTACATGTTAATGGGAGCGGCCTAAGAGGGGGTTTTAAAAACAATGCAGCAAATGAATTCCGTAATTAAACATCAAACTCAGAAGCCAGCCAGTGCGTCAGTTTCCTATTACCCTCCTCACTACCCGCAATAGACACAGCTGTGGTGGACAACCCACTATGACCCTGCGCGTGGTCAACAAGGCGTTAGCATCAACCCATAGCTATGCAGGAAGATTGTTCAGCGGACTCTGGAACACCTCTAATCTTTGCCCAAATGGGGGCTACCTACTGTGGCGTTGCCCCGTAAGGGAGACGCGCACGCGGCGACGTGACGTTGCACGTCGCCGCGTGCGCCTTAAATAAACGGGGCGTTCCCGGCCGCGGCAGAGCGACCGGGGAGCCCGAAGCACACAGACGTGTCCATTCTGAGTCTGTGGGTGGAGGGGCTCACGGGCACGCGTGGGGGCACCCAGAGACCCCCAACAGTGGCGACGAGTGTTGGATGCCCGGGCCCGGCGGTGAGAGCGATCCCGGATAATTTTTTTTCTTCGATGACGAAACATCCGCGGATGTCTTCGTCTCACGCTGTGGCCGCGGACCATACACGCGGCTGGCGGCCATCTTGCGCACGTGGCTGAGAAACTTCCGAAAGCTCCGGTTTGGAGTAGGAAGGCCATCCATGCCCAATTTTTGGATTTGCTGACTGCGGGCAGCATAACCCGCAGGCCCATGCCTGAATTTTGATGTTTTAGCCAATTTTCAGTCTGTAACGTCGTGTGGTAGCTGGAAGATGGACTGAGATGGCTGGGCCTTCTCAGCCCACTCCATTTTTGAAGCTCAATTTTTGGGAACATTTGGTTCAAGGACCTTCTTCAACCCCTTCATCATCACGTGGGTGATGGCATGCCCGCTCCTGAGATCCACGTTTGGAACGAGACGCCTCAAGGTAGCATCTTTAACCCTTTCATCATCACGAGGGTGGTGGCAGTGTGGGGAATGGTGCAAGTTGCGGCCCTCAGAACTAGCATGAGGGTGCCTGTGCGCTTGGGCCCATGAGTGATTTCGGCGCCCTGGAGGGTGCGACTGCCACAGCATCGGAGGATTCGCAGGACGAAAGCCTGGCAGATTTGTTTCAACAGAATCCCCCACAGCCAACCCCACATCCTGCGACGTCTGGGCTGCCTACACCCACGGTTGGTGCCGCTCTTCCCCCAAACCAACCACCACCACCCCTGGCCATGGCCCAAGCTAGGGCGCAAGCGGCCTTGCAGCCCATTCCGGAGTTTGACGCTACGGGTCCTCCGTCCAGCCTGGGCCCCCGATGGAGAAGATGGATTGGACGGCTGGACATGTACTTTCGGGCCGCCCAGGTCACGGACAATGACAGCAAGGTGGCTACAATGCTGTATTCGGCCGGAGCAGCGGTACAGGAGATATTTGAGTCGTTAACTCCGGTGGACAACTCGTATGACCAAGCCAAAGCCGCCCTCCTCGCGCATTTCATTCCCCTTGCCAACGTGGACTATGAGAGGTTCGTCATGCTCTCGGCCAGACAAAAGGAGGATGAAGCGCTCGACACCTTCTATGGCCGCCTGCGCCGCCTATCCCAAGGGTGTGCGTGGGGGGATGCGGAGGATATGATGAGGACAATGCTAATCCAGGCATGTTCGTCTGGCAAGCTGAGGCGACAGGTCCTGAGAGAGCCCGGACTCACCCTGCCCAGAATCCTGGAGCTCGGGCGGTGCCATGAGGTGGCGGAGGCCCGTGCCAACAAGATGGAGGCCGGATCCCGCGCAGCGAGGCCGGAAGAGGTGTGCGCTGTCTGGCGAGGCGGCAGAGGGGTGCGAAGGCCCGGTGGGGCTCCCAGAGACAGAACTGGTAAGCCAGTGGAGTCATGCCAGAAGTGCGGCTATGACCTCCCCCACTCGTCTGAGTGCATGGCAATAGGAAAGATCTGCGGACGCTGTGGGGTGCCCGACCACTTCTCGAGGGTGTGCAGGGCGACCCTGCCTGTACTGATTCCGAGGGGACAACCCCGTCTGTGGACCCCTCGCCAATACCGCCCGCCCAATGTAGCTCAGGTGGAACAGGCGGGAGAGGAGACGCCGGCGGAAGAAGCGGAGGAAGAGGATGAGGAGAATATCTTCTTCGTCTCCAGCATGGAAGTCCTCAAGGGGAGGAGCAGGAGACAACCGAGATGCGTCGTGGAGGTGAACTGCTCGCCGGTCCCGGTGCTGGTCGACACGGGGGCCTCAGTCAACGTAATGGCGAGAGGACATTATGCCGCGCTCAACCCACCCCCGAGGCTGGCGACGCCGAGAGCCCGCATTTTTGCATTTGGCGGGCGGGAGCCCCTGCCGCTGGACGGTGCGTTTGTCGCCAAGGTGGAGCACGACGGGTCGGGGATCAAGGCCCGCTTCTACGTGACTCCGGTGAGCAGCAACACCCTGTTGAGTTGTGCGGCAGCGGAGGCTCTTGGCATAGTGAGCTTCGCGTACTCAGTCTACTTAGAGGACATCAACGATCTGCTGGACAAATATGCTGACATCTTTAAAGGGATTGGGAGAATGAAGGGTGACCCCGTGAGGCTCCACATTGATGAGTCGGTGCAGCCCGTGGCTCTGAAACACAGGCGGATCCCGTTTCATCTAAGGGACCAGGTGGACAGGGAACTAGACAACCTGGTGAACTTAGATATAATCGAAAAGGTGGAGGGCCCCACTCCATGGGTATCCCCTATCGTAGTGGCGAGGAAACCAAAACAGCCGGACTCCGTCCGGATCTGTGTGGACATGAGGCTGCCCAACAAGGCCATCAGGAGAGAACGACACCTGACCCCGACAATCGATGACATCATTGCTGAAGTGCAGGGGGCCCGGTTCTTCTCTAAATTGGACTTACGAGCGGGATACCACCAAGTTGTCCTCCACCCAGAGTCCCGATACATTACAACCTTCACTACCCACAGGGGGCTCTACCGATATAAGCGGCTGAGTTTCGGAGTGTCGTCAGCAGCCGAGGTATTTCAGAACTTGATCCGAGGCGCTCTCGCAGATTTGGAGGGCGTCCTAAACATTAGTGACGACATTCTGGTCTTTGCCAGGACGGAACTTGAACATCTGAAACGTCTGGCCAAGACCCTCGAGAGGCTGCAGTCGCTGGGGCTCACTCTCCACAGGGACAAGTGCGAGTTCCTCCGCCCGACCATTGAGTTCTTTGGTTTCATCTTCAAGGAGGGCGGTGTATCTCCGGATCCCAGGAAGGTCCAGGACATCAGGACCGCGCGCCCCCCTGAGTCGGCGTCAGATGTGCGGAGCTTCCTGGGTATGGTAACATACTGTGGGCGTTTCATCAGGAATCTCGCCTCGAGGTCGGAGCCTCTGAGGGCCCTGACGAAAAAGGATACCACCTGGCAGTGGGGCCCGTTGGAACAGTCGGCGTTCGAGGACATCAAAGGCGCCCTGACAGCAGATGATACCGTGGCTTTTTTTGACCCCGCCCTGGAGTCCGAGATTGTGGTGGACGCCAGCCCGTTTGGCCTCGGTGCTGTGCTCACCCAAGTGGGCAGAGATGGGGGGGTAAGGCCAGTGGCATATGCCAGCAAAGCCCTCTCCGAGACCGAACAGAGATACTCGCAGATCGAACGCGAGGCCCTGGCTGTCTTGTGGGGCTGTCGGCATTTTCGGCTTAATGTGCTGGGGAGACCCGTGACAGTGGTGACGGACCACAAGCCGCTGCTTCCGATCATGGCCGGATCATCTTCAAAACCACCAGCCAGAATCGAGAGGTGGATGTTGGCCCTTCTGGAGTATAGCGTCACCCTGATCTACCGGCCGGGTACCAACAATGCGGCTGACTACCTGTCCAGGCACCCGGTGGGCGGTGGAGGACCCGCACAAGACTCGTGTGCTGAGGAAGCCGATGACCATGTCAGGATGGTGGTAGAGGGTGCCACCCCCAACGCAATGCCGCTACCCGAACTGGAGAGTGCTGCGGCCAACGACGAGTGTTTCCGCATCTTGAGGAGCTCGATGCGGTCGGGGTCCTGGAAGTCCGTGCTGGAATTGGTGGCAGGGCGCACTCAAGAAGCTAAAGTGACCCTCGAGCAACTCTGGAAGGTGAAGGACGAACTATCCTTCACGGAGTCGGGCCTGCTGCTGCGGGGCGATCGCCTGGTGGTGCCGGGCTCCAAGATCCATGAAGTCATCAACCTGGCACACCAGGGGCACCAAGGGGCCGCCAAGACGAAGGCGAGACTGAGACTGAAGGTGTGGTTTCCCGAGCTAGAAAAAAAAGTGGACGACTTCGTAGCGGCCTGTGTGTGGTGCCAGGCGGCCTCCCCAGTCCAGCGGGAGCCTGAAATCAAGTAATGCCACGGGGGACCCGGCCGTGGGAGGTCGTACATGCGGACTTCGGATCCACGGCCGTAGGCACTCACTTCCTGGCCATTGTGGATGAATACTCCCGATACCCTGAGGTGGAATTCGTCGAGTCGGTGGCATTTGAGCACGTGGTGGGCGCTGTGGAGAATATCTTTGCCACCCATGGGTTTCCAGTGACTCTGTGCTCAGACAATGGGTCCCCATTCCAGAGTGCTAGGTTCTCGGAATTTCTGGAGAGCTGTGGAGTGGCGCACCGGAAGGTGTCCCCGCTGTGGCCCCGTGCGAACGGGGACGCGGAGAGGCTGATGAGGACATTGAACAAAACATTCCGGATTGCCCAGGGACAGGGCCAGCCCCTCCAGCGGGCGCTTTACCAGTTCTTGAGAGTGTACCGCACCACCCCACATGCCTCAACGGGGGTGGCCCCGGCTGAAGTCCTGTTCCGAAGGTGCCCCCGAGGTCTCCTCCCGGAGGTACATGAAAAGGAACCCGGCGTAATAGATGACCAACGGGTGGATGCGGAGCGACAGGCAAGGACACATCAAGAGAACATACGGCGGGGTCTTCGTCCGCAGCGGCTGGAACCGGGCGACGAAGTGCTGATCAGGAATCGGCATCCCCACGGAAAACTCTCGCTCCCATATGAACCGGAGCCGCTGGACGTGGTGGCAGTAAAGGGATCGATGGTAACGGCCTCGGACGGGAAGTCGGCTGTCACTCGGAATGTGAGCTTCTTTAAGAAACTGGGGGACTCTCGAGCTGAGTTCCCGCCTGACCCGGATGAGACTGTCCTCCCGGATGAAGATACCCCCCGGGGGGAACTCGTGGGGTCGCCAGAACGAGGCACTGGAGCAGCTGGGACTCCTGCGGCTGAGGTAGGCGGGAGGTACCCCCAGAGGGCTGGGCGAGGGAGACCTGCCTATCTCGGAGACTATGTCCTGGGGCCGATTGACTGTGTGCCGGAGTGAGGGGAACCGGGAGGCTGACATTAAAGGGGCATGGGCTCTGAGTTTGTAATTGTTATGTTGTGTGCAGTGCAATTTTTGGAAGTGTCTGTTGTTGTTGTTCCTCCCGGAAAAAGGAGGAGTGTGGCGTTGCCCCGTAAGGGAGACGCGCACGCGGCGACGTGACGTTGCACGTCGCCGCGTGCGCCTTAAATAAACGGGGCGTTCCCGGCCGCGGCAGAGCGACCGGGGAGCCCGAAGCACACAGACGTGTCCAGTCTGAGTCTGTGGGTGGAGGGGCTCACGGGCACGCGTGGGGGCACCCAGAGACCCCCAACACCTACATGTTAGGGTGTTGGCTGCATATGGGGAGTAGGTAGGCTTTGATAGGAAAGAAACACACAAACACAGCAAGAGTTTTGAACGTTTTTTTGTATTAATGTGTACATGATTGTGGCTGTGTTTACTTTACTTATGTGAGTGTACCAAGGTGTCCCCACTGCAGTGGTCACATGGAGCCCTCAGAGACTGGTGACAATGGGCAGATCTCCCCTACAAGCAATTGTGGACTTACCTGTTTTGGGGGTTCCATGCAAGGAATGTGAAGACGTTAGAAATTTTGGGAGAATGGTTGGGATAAGGAAAAAGAACAAGAGGCTGTTTGTGTGCACCCTGGGTGGCCGTAGCCTTGTGCATCCCACCAGGGCTGAAGGGAGCTTGCGAACGGAGCTTTGCATGCCTGCTGTGGCCAGGCGGTATCCAGGGCCCAAGCTGCATGTGAGGAGTAGCCCGGGTTTCTACAGTGCCTGGGGACTGTTATGAGGGTGGGGGGCTCAGGTCATTCCCTTTTGGAGTCTGCATCCGTTCTGTTCCACGTGCCTCCAGGGCTCCCTTTTATTAGCTTGGGCCATGACACAGTCATGGCCCATCTTATAAGGGCAATACACGTGGGCGGGACACATCCCCTTAAAGTGGCAACTCACATGGGAGGGTTACTACACAACATGGACCTGTTGGCAGGGCCTGCGGCAGCTGGGCGGCCTCAGAGGATGGAGTAAAGCCCAGGCCACATGGACCTGGCGGCCCGAGGGAAGATGAGCCCACCACGCAAAGCTGTGTTAGCGAAGTGGTGATAGGCAAGGCGGCACAGCCTGTGAGCGGGGTGGCCCACCAGGGAGCCAGACCAGGTGAACCAGAGAAGAACAAAGCCCTGTGCCACATGTGTGGTGCAAACCACGTGCAGGTAGCATCGCTGATCAAGGGTAGCCCACACGCCCCATGGCCAGACAGGGCGGGAAGAGAAGAATCTTGAACCTCGCCGCCTGTGCTGCATGTGCAGGGCAGCCCACACCAATAACGGCCTGTGAAGTCTTAGCCCTTCCTGGGGTCAGACAGGGAGGGCGGCCAAGCGACTTACCTGCAAAGAGGTACAGCCGCAGCATCCAACGCAGCCGGGGGCTATGCTGGACTGCGCCCAGCTGGTTGGGACCGATCAGAGGACTTGTTTGTTAGGGCTCACCCACACAGGGCAGGCCGCGCTCAATGTAAAGTGCAGATGACTGCTGCACCGACACAGACAAAATCAATACATTTACAAAAACAAAGATGAAATTGACACATTTTGGGACATTTGGAGCTGTTTTCCTACCGTTTATGGATGAAACTGGACTTTAATTTGGGAACATTGCTCCTCTAGCTTTAATTATTGCTGATGTGTGTAATTATTTATTAGTTTATGTAATGGGTTTGTGATATTGTTGTGTTTGCTGCAAGGTTTATTTCAAATGTAATTTTCAGGCATTGGCTTCAATGCTCTTTTTCTTTTTCCTTTCTTCTTTTTCTCCCCCCCCCATACACCTCTATTCTTTCTCTTCTATTTGTCATTCGAAATTAGTTTATGATGAATCATTTACTGTGTTCTGACTTTGGTTGGTTGTGTGCATATTTGATAGATTAATGCTATATTATGTTCTTATTTGTTCTTGTGAAAATAAACATTTTTGAACCCCCAAAATCAATACACAACCGCCATGGAGGAAAGAGCTGATGTTGCCCTATATAATTACTGCACCTGCAAATTTATATTGCAGCAAAGCCATGAAGGAAAATTGGTACATAGACCAGCAGGAAAACAGCTTTATTAACCCGCAAAACCTGCCACCAGCAAAGCAAGGCTGGCGGATATTTGATTTGTTTGTTTTTGTTGCATTTATATAGTGCTATAAACCCTCAGGCATCTGAGCGCTGCTTACCCACGTTGTGTGGTGCTCATTTATCGACCTCGGAAGGATGAAAGACTGAGTTTGGCACTGCCGGGATTCGAACCTGCGTCCGCAGGCTCTGCGCGGATGTCAAAGCGAGCGCTCTACTCGCTGTGCTATCTGACCGGATGTCAGCCCCATCACAAGGGAAAAATAGAGGTATTGTCATACAGACAATTGTATATAGACCAGGACTGATTTTTTAAGGGCATTTGACTCATAATTGGGGAAGACTGCAGCAGCTAGTGTTTTTTTAAAGAAATTCTTTTAGGTGAGAGAAGGATGGGAGCCCAGGGAAGAGTGGGTTGGGGCCAATAGGTCAGGGGGCTACGTTTTAACCAGATTCTAGATGATGTGCAAGTATTAGGTGGTATGTGGTGTTGATTTTAAAAAGAGCCAACTCCCCCGTGTACTGTGCCTTGGTACTAGCATGGAACGCAGGCTGTAGCCCATATCCTACGAGACTATTTAACATCTTTATGATGCAGTTGACTCAGCGCCCCTTCCTCTCCACCTGGTCTGGGTCTATGCGGGTGAAATTCACAAAGCCAAGTGAAAATCCTCTGCACCTAGCTTGGCAACTCAAGAGTCTATCAGCTTTCATTTGCACAGTAGCACAGAGACAACCATACCCACAGGGAAGAGATTCCCACAGGCCTCGTTTTAGCACCACCAAATGGGACTCACATCAGACTAGCTTCCAATTCAGGGCTAGCCTGGAGACGTAGGCCGGGGTTATTGATCCTGATTGTAGAGGGGAATGTAAAGATCGTTATCTATAACCACAGGAAACCATTTGACAAGATTAGAGAAGGAGAGAAAATAGCACAAGGAATTTTAGAGAACTCCATCTTTCCTATTCCCCAAGAGGTACAAGAGCAAGCGGAAACCAAAAGGGGCACAAAAGTATTCGAGGATGCAGGCAAACAACCAAAAGATAAACCAGTCTTACAAATCAAAGAAGCAGAACCTGCCTCCAACCTAGCCTTTGCCCAACATTATTATCCTATTCTGAAAGAAGCCTTCTCTAAGGTTATACCCCAGATGGAAGGGCAGGCTCAGGCGGGTCCCTACTTAAAGAAAGCCCTCATCTACCAGGGTGATCTATCTCTACAAGGTACTCTGATGAATCTGATGATGCCATTACTCCTTTCCCAGCAGTAACCTCTCCCCATGTGACCAAGGGTTGACAGCCACTACCTAATCCTAACTCAAGGGGTGGCTAGATGAGGGAGAATCCCATAGGGGGAGGTGACCCTCAGAGGGGTGATACATCATCGGATGAGACATGGTATCCACTCTTTTCGATTTAGGTATGCCCCTTCCATTCCCCATGCCTTAATGGCATATTGTCATGACTCCCTTCATCCACCCATGGAAGCTGCTAAGGATAACTTCCAAAGTTCTGTGCATAGGTTTCCAAGAACTGATTACCATTTCCATGCATGTGGAAGTACTGCAACGAGAAATTTGAAAAGAGCAATGAAAATCCATGAATGTGCAAATCACAAGATGCCGTCTAGTTGTTATGCCATTGGATGGGGGCAGTATGACCCAGAGGACAGTGGTTGGTTTAGAGGCAAAATAATTTTAAAATGAAAATGTTTTTACTGAAGGGTCCCAGCCTGAAGACAGGGAATATTCATGAGCATGTGAATCCATGCCAGACCCAATGCTGGAGAATTATAATTTATAAATCAAAAGACTCATATGTGCAACAAGTTAAAAAAAATAAACTGTATTTGGCCTTTTTAAATTAAAAGAACACATGAATAAAGCCAACACGTTCGAGCAACACTCTTCCTTGTATTGTATTGTATTGTATTGTATTTTTATTTATAACGCGCAAACCATCAGGCCCGTGGGCATCAGGGCGCAATTTGTGCAAGGTTACATACAGGGCTAATAAACATACGTAGCAATTAATGGCGCAATTTGTGCAGTTACATGCAGGGCATATATACATACATAGCAATTAAAGACAGTAAAAAATAAAACAAGCAATATCTATATCCATAAATTACAAAGCCAGTGAGGCATGACAGGGGCATGACAGCAGGAGTGTCCAGTGGGTCAGAGTATGTAAGACAGGACAGGTCTAGTGCTGGTTGAAGAGCCATGGTTTGGTTTTGGACTTGAAAGTGTTAAATGAGTCTTCAGATCTGATCGTAACGGGGAGTGAGTTCCATAACTTGGATGGTAGAACAGGGAAGATAGTGCCCCCAGCTTTATGGAGTTTGAACCTGGGGATAGATAGACAGTGGGTCTGGGCGGTTCTTAGAGGTTGTGATGTTGAGTGGCGGGAGAGCCGGTTGCAGAGGTAGATGGGGGCCTTGTTAGCCAGACATTTGTGCGTGAGGGCAAGAGTTTTTAGTGAGATTCTCTGCTTGACAGGTAGCCATTTTAGGTTGGTTCTGGATTCTGAGATGTGATGGTTACGAGGGATGTTTAAGGCGGCTCTGATAGCGTTGTTCTGAGTTGTTTGAAGTTTGTTCAGGTTCTCTTGGCTGGTGCCTAGGTAAAGGGCACTACAATAGTCAATTTTAGCCATAATGAGGGTCCTGGCTAGTGTGACGCTGTTGGGAGTGGTAAGAAATGGTCTGCAGACTGCAATAAGTTTACAGTTGTAGGCAGATGCCGATCTGACTGCATTTATTTGACGAGATAAGGATAGGGTGGCGTCAAGGTAAAAACCTAGGGTTTTAGTGTCTTTCGAGACACTTATAATGTTACCGTCTATGACAAATGACTGATAAGAGGGCTCTAGTTTGCTGAGGCGTTGTGTGGTGCCCAGGATGAGAAGCTCCGTCGCATCGTCATTTAGGCATAGTTGGTGTTGGGCCATCCAGGCTTGGATGACCAAGTAGACGTCGTTCAGGGCCTTGGTGTCATCTAGATAGTCACCCGTGATGGGAATGAGTATCTGGGTGTCGTCCGCATAGTTAGTGTAGGAGACACCCAGATAGTCAAGCACATCGAAAAGTGGTTTCGTGAAAATGTTATAAAGTGTGGGTGACCCGCAAGATCCCTGAGGAACGCCGCAGTGAATAGGAGATGGGTCCGCGGCAGCCGATGGGGCGAAGACCCTCATGGATCTATTACTCAGAAAGGATTTGATCCAGGCCGTGGCTTCGGTTGAGAAGTGGGCGGCAGAGTGGAGGTGCCTGCATAGGATTTGGTGATTGACCAGATCAAATGCCGCAGAGAGGTCGAGGAGAAGTAGCATTGCTAGTTTGCCCTTGTCCTTTAATACCTCAATTTGGGTTTTTAGGTCTATCAATGCCTTTTCAGTCCCATGTCTGGGACGAAATCCGGATTGCCTTAGGGATGTTACTTGATAATTGGGTTGAAGCCCAACCTGACAAGTCGGATCTGTTAGTGTTCTTGGCACGGCTGCTAAACTTCGTGCTGCAGTGTAATCTAAAAACTCAATTCAGGATTGAACAGGTGAAATTTGCTGGAGCCAAAAATGTCCCGCGGTATGATAGTCGCCGATTGCAATGCTGGCACTGTTTCATTAAAGTCTTCTAACTGTGACATGAAATGCTTGAATAGAACCATTTCCTCTGCAAACTCCAACTCGGGCATAATTCATAGAATTCAGCGCAGAAGTAGCGCACGCGGCCAGCGCAGACAGGAAGCATGCGCAAGCGTGGGCCAGCCGCCTGCGCCAAACAGCATTCAGGCGCTCTGCGCATGCATGGATTTCCCAAACCATTTGTAGCTGTGGCACAGCGAACATCCAGTAGCGCCAGTTACGCCACCAAGAACGCCCCTTGCGCCAGAAAAAGCCATAGAAATCCCCAATACGGTGCTAAGGGCCGGCTAAGCCTGCACCAGCTTACAGGCCCTTTACACTGTAATCATTTGAAAAACTACGCATACCCCACTTGCGGCAGCCAAAACATGTGAAAATCTACTTGCGCACTCCCTTGAATATGCGTACCCAAGTCGCGGCAGCCAAAATGCGTGAAAATCTCCCCGCACACCCCCTTCAATACGTGTACCCCGCTCACGGCAGCCAAAATGCGTGATAATCTACTTGCGGACCCCCTTGAATATGCATACCCCACTCGTGCCTACAAAATCACGTGGAAAAGGCCTACCGTAACCCCGCGAATATGCGTACCGTGCCCGGGCAGCCAAATCGCGTGAAAATCTCTTTGCGCACCCCCTGCAATATGCATACCCCGCCTGCGCCAGGCAAATTGCATGGAAAATGTCCCCCCTGTGGTGTAGGCTGCTTGCGGGGCATGGACAGGGGTGAAGGGTGGTCCCCTGTGGTGTGGGCTGTCTGTGGGGAATGGTCAGGGGTGATGGGCTGCCTGCAGGTCATGGTCAGGAGTGATGGGCTGTCTGCAGGGCATGGTCCGGGTTGTAGGGGTGTCCCCTGTGGTGTGGGCTGCCTGTGGGGCATGGTCAGGGGTGATGGGCTGCCTGCCGGGCATGGTCAGCAGTGTAGGGGGGTCCCCTGTGGTGTGGGCTCCCCTGTGGTGTGGGCTGCCTTCGGGGCATGGTCATGGTGTTGGGTGGTCCCCTGTGGTGAGGGCTGCCTGCGGGCCATGGTCAGGGGTGATGGGCTGCCTGCGGGGGCATGGCCAGGGGTGTACAGGGGTCCCCTGTGGTGTGGGCTGCCTGCGGGGCATGGTCAGGGGTCTAGGGGGGTCCCCTGTTGTGTGGGCTGCCTGCGGGGCATGGTCAAGGGTGTTGGGTGGTCCCCTGTGGTGAGTGCTGCCTGCGAGTTATGGTCAGGGGTGATGGGATGCCTGCAGGGCATGGTCCACACCACAGGGGACCACCCTACACCCCTGACCATGCCCCGCAGGCAGCCCACACCACAGGGGACCCCCTACACCTGTGACCATGCCCTGCAGGCAACCCACACCATAGGTGACCAACCTACACCCGTGACCGTGCCCCGCAGGCAGCCCATCACCCCTGACCATGTCCCGCAGGCAGCCAACACCACAGGGGACCCCCTACACCCGTGGCCATGCCCCCGAAGGCAGCCCACATGGCACCAAGCACTTGTGAGCCCCGACTCATGTCCCCCGCACCAGTGACGGGCACCTGCCAGCCAACACAACATACATGCATGTACCAAATGTCCACCCAAATTCTACCCCACACTGCCCCCCACAGTGCAGCTCCACACCCATCCATTGTCCCCACTTCCCAGTACAGGCCCCATGGCATGTCATGCACAGAAGCATACATGCATGCACACATAGACATGCCAAACATGGCCACACACCACCGACACATGACTGAGGCAATGACGACTGACACATGCACCAAACCAATGAGAGCACACAACAAATATATGAACAGATGAAAATGTCTTAAATTAACAGAAATCTCACAAACGAAAACCAAACATGACAAGGATAAATGAAAGTGAACAGAACTGAAATGGCAATTCCTGAAAAATGAAAATCATAATCCAAAGGGTAAATGAAAAAAAACCATTCCAGCATGGGTGTGAAAAATCAGAAAATAAAAATGTCCACATTTCCACAACTATATACAATGAAAGTTCTCAGGGTCCATGATCCCAAAACCAAATGAAACCTACCAAAATACCTACAGAAAAACAACTATGTACAAAAAGTGGAGCAAAGTCCATCAACTCCAAAATAAAAATGAAACGAAAGGAAACCAAAGCTTAATAAACTATATACAATGGCGGAAGGCTATCCTACGGCTCACTTCTTGATGTTAATGTCTTTGGCCAGGGCATCATTGAACTCCATGCTGATGTCCCGGAGGCGGGCCTGGGATGTGTCCTCGAGGGCTCGCAGGGACATCACCATGGTCTCCAACAACTCCCTGCTAGTCTCCTCAAGGAACGCTGCCTGCCTCAATGCCCGGTGCATGGAGTTCGCCACCCTGACCATCGTGAGCCGTGCCCTTTTTGCCCGCCACCGCTCTGCACCTATCTGCTGGCCCAACCACTGCCACACGGAAGACACACGTAGTCCAGGGTCCTGCTGCCCATCGGCCGATGCCTGCCCCCGTGATGTAGGCGGCCCTGAGGCCTGATGCCTCCCACCTCGAGCTGCCACCGCCTTAATGTCAACTGCCTCTGCAACCACGACGGCCTCCGGGACGATGGAATCCCCCGGTGCCGTTGTGCTCGTGCCCTGCTCGGAGGTGCCTGCACATCCTCCATTGGCAGGGGTCCAGTTGTTGGGGTGACCACCTCTGCTGGTCCTCCGACTCCCGACTGTGGCAGGGATTTGTTCTCCACCAGCCTGGCCGCGGTGGATGGGGCAATTCTACAGGGCGCCCAGGTGAGACATGGGCGGGAAAACGGCACGGACGACGACTGGCGTATATGGTGTGCAGATGAGGAGGGGGTCGCAAGAGCGTCCAGCACATAGAGGAATCCTATGCCAATGACCTGTCATAGCAAGTCAACGTGGCCACACAGGTGTCCGAAATGATGTGCATTGTCCTGCCTGGAACCATGCACATCATCCCGAATCCCCCGTGTGCACAACGCGACACTGACTAGGACAGGCTCAACCCTGTCACAGATTGCCTCATCCACAGGTAGAGGAAGGACAGTTGACGTAGACACATCCCCTACCTGCGAAAAGGCCTGGACAGAGGCATCCCTGCTGGTGCAGGATGATGCAGTCACAGGATCAGGGACAGGATTACACACAGGCACCTCCACAGCGACCTGTGCTGCCTCCTGCCCCTGCCCCTGGACTGTACCACTTGCACCAGTGGAACCATCCCCTCCAGGCCCCATGCGTGGGTCTGATATGGCCTCCTCCTCAACCACACACCCCACCAACCTGAATGACTCTGTGCCGTCTCTCGTAGTATGCCCCTGTAGGGGCTCACCTGCCTCTTCATCTGCTGAGGAGTCCACATCCAACCTTGGCCTCTTGGAACTCCCGTCGGCAGCTGCGGCCATGGACACGGCACCAGTCCCCTCACTCCCGGAAGATATTATTACCTGGGAGAGGGGCAGGGCCTTGTGTCTCCGGCTGGTGGTGGCATCCCTGTCACTGGGCTCCACAGCGCCGTCTCCGCCCTCTTTATCAGTCGTCGCTGCAGACAGGGAGAGACAGAACACAGGCATCAAGACACCGTACAATGGTCTGCTATATACATGACTATAGCACATGAGTGGCATTGTCAAACATCACAGACTCCATCACACTCCCCATTACTCAGGTCAATTGAACCCACACACATGCACAAACAAGAAGGGAACGTGCAACAGGCATCTGCATCCATTCACATGGAACTGCATGAACATCTTATGGGTGACATGACGTCACAAGCATCATGGAGCATGCCATTCACATGCACACACGCCACCAGACAGACATGCATCTGGCAATCTCTACCTCCTGTCACAGTGCAATCATCATCCAATATGTCACATCTGCCAATCGGGTACCTACATATCCGTGTCACATGCATCCATGGCGTCTCACAGTCACAGACACACCAAACAGACACACACACATGTACACCGTGCACGTACATGAAGGTGGGATGAGCATCCATGTGTCACACCCCAAACATGGCTGATTCCACACACAGGCATGCAAACATGTGTGCATCTTCACATGCAGTTGTGCATCATGCATTGCAACACATACACCACTGATGTGCAGCACACATGACTGGACTCACATGCAGCACGGTCATGTCCCTGCACATACACATCCATATATGGGCCATGTCAAACATATGTCCAAGCGGGACACTCCTGCCACACCTCAACATGCACTGTGTTGAATGAGAACGCAAGGTACCGGGCCTTCCTGAGGGCCCTGGACTTGAAGTCCTCCCAGTGCTTATGGACGTGTTTGGACTCGCGGGGTGCAACCCCCTCCGCATTGATGGCACCCACGATGTCCAACCAGATCCTCACCCATCCATCCTTATCGGTAAGTGTTTGTCCGAAGAGGGCATCATAATGTCCCAGGACTTGGTCCACCAGGATGCCAACTTCTTTTGCAGTGAAGCTGGCAGCCCTCTGCCTCCCTGTCAGGGGGTCACCAATGGTCCCAGATGGTGTTTGGCCTGTCATAGCAACCCCTGAGGCAGGTGTGGGTGGGCAACTGTGTCCTGGGGCTGGGCTATGGAGCAATGGAACACCAGTCGGGAGTCTTCTATTCCAGCAGGGGTGGTCACAGCAACTGGACCCCTGGTGATGGCTGATGTGCAGGCACCTAATTGCAGGGTACGTTGGCAGCAGGCACTCTGGCAGCAGCAGATGGCTGGTAGGAGGCTGCTCTGGGCTTTCGGGGGAGCAGGTAAATGGCCTACTGGGCAGGAGCGTGGTCTTCCGTGTGTTGTCGCTTGGCCAGCTTGATGCAGAGTAACTCGGCATGCGAAAAATCAGCATGTGCGTGTAATTCGAGGAAAGACCCTTAGCGCTTAAGCGCGTAAGTGACATGGCGCACGGAGGCATTGCTATGCACATGGGTTAAAGGTCCACGTATGATGCCATTTTCATGTACGTGCTTTTTGTGGAGAGCGAGTATGTGATTCTTGTACTTCTTGCGGGTTGACACGCGATTACTTCACAACGGTTGCAGTGTGTACTCCTTGTTTACTGCGGCAGAGCTCACTTCTTGTTTTGGCGGGTGTGTTGCCAACATGCACACGTGCATGTTTTTTCTGTACATTTTCCAGGCAGACAGTGAGTCGCGCACGTATTTTTCCACTGTGGTTGCCTCCGTGTATCGCATACCCATTCAGTCATTGTAGCCTGCGTGTTCCACGCGTATGCATTTTTTGTGTTCGGTGCCACATCGTACTGCGGGTCCTTAATTCCACGCACGTGGGCTAGCGAGGCATCACATGTACATTTGTTTTTGTTTTTGGGGTGCCTGAGTGTTGCGTGACCCGTCATTTTTCCCAGGGGTCACAGACAGCCTTGCAGGAGCACAGGGGTACCTATTCCATCTAGTACCCTGCCCCCTTTACCCCAACTGCCCAGGACAATTGTTTTCTGCACCTCTCATTCGCACAAGTACATCATGGCCATGGTTGGGAGGCGACCAAGTGGTAAGGGAGGCAAAGGTGGCTGACCTCCAAGAGGAGTCCGCAGTAGGGGACGTTGCCAGGATGACCAGGGTGGCCAAGGTGGCAGCGGTGGGCAATGTGTGCAGGGTGGACCAAGAGTGCAGTGTGTCCAGGACCATTCAGGGACACCTATGCCCCCCCAGTGGGTCAGGGAGATGCAGCTGACACCATCCCAGCTCAGGCCCTGTTAGCCCGGCCTGGATTGATCACGGAACAGGCACGGGATGTCTCACAGGCCGACTTCCGTGTCACAAAGTCCAAGCCACATGTGGCGGTGAAAGTTGCTGTCACCAGGCTACCTGGATTTGGGGCAGCAATGTCATCTACTGCCCCGAGCAGCCAGGTTGTGGAGGCTGCCGGGGCAGCTGAAGCTGACACAACCCCGGCTGTGAGTCACCCAGCCGGGACAATGTTAGTCCCCGCCCCTCACACAAAGGCAGTTGTGCCGCTTGGTCCTGGCAACAGCACCCAGCAGTCAATGCCTGCAGTGAGACCTTTGGTCATTGTGCCATTGCCTGCTTTCAGTGGCCAGTCCACCTGCACTTCAGCCCCTACAGACCGTAGCAGCATAAGCCACTCAGGGTCCGCACCACCTCTCAAGAGGAAGAAGCGTGCTCTTGCGGAACAGGCGGGGACCCCAGACACGGCTCGCCCCCCTGGCACGTCAAGGAAGCAGAGTTTCAAAAATGTGGAACTGGATGCACTTGGGGGCTACGTGTCGGAACATGGCCGCGACATGCTGGTGACGGCAGGGTGCAAGACTACGCCTGCTCAGTTTAGGGACCACTGGCAGTGCATCACGGACCACATTAGTTCCTTGGGATTTGTGAAGCGCACAGCTGATGATTGCTGAAATCGTTGGAATGACCTCAAATGCTGAGCAAAAAACAAGCTGGCTTCTAATTACGCCTCTCCTCTGGTGACTGGCAGTGGGTCACCACCAGAGGACGATGAACTCACAGAACATGAGGCAATCGCTGGAGGGTTCATCGCAGAGGATCAGATCCAAGGCGTGGGTCACCTCCTAGATCTTGAGACCATGTCCGGTGAGTGCTCACCCTGTGTATGTTGCTTGGGTGATGTGTTGTGATCGAGTGCCAGGTCAGGCTGTGTAGTCATAACTGCCATATGTGACCCATGTAGTGCCTCCAAGCCATCCCCGCCCTTGGGTTTGGGGTTCACTGTATCCCTACTACCCACTGCAAACACTTTGCACATGATGACTGCACTTGCCCTTAAACTGCCATCATGCCACAACATTGTTATTACAGTTATTTCTCTTTATTCTGCCCGATTCATGGAATCATTTGCATGAAAAATGCAGATTTGCAAGCCTTTCTGCCCGAAAGTCACCATACTTCAGACAGGGATTTTCGGGCAGAAAGGCACGCAAATTAGCATTCTTCATGCAAATAATTCCATTAATTAGGTTGATTGACTGCTGAGCACATACACATGTACTGCATCCGCTCACTTCTGAGCCCTGTTTCAACCTTCAACATGACTATTGACTTGTTTCATGTCAAAGTGACCTACCATTGATGTATCCATGTGCCTCCCATCGCTGTATTTGAACACACTGGCTTTGTTGCAGCGTATGACACATGTGTGTTTTGTCCCACTCTTTTGCATGTTCTGTTTGATGTAATGCGTTCTACATGGATGGGTGACAGTAGTGATTAACTCCCATTAACTCCCATCTGGGTGTCCTTGTCAGTTCTGCCATGGCTATGCTACGTGCCATCTGTGCGCTGGATTGTGTCATGTTTGTGGATGGTCCATGCCACTCACAGGCTTAATTGTGATGCAGGTGCTATGAACCATGCAGCACACGTGTTGCTTTTCCATTTTGGAATAATCAATGTCTGCTTTCAGGGTCCCCTCCCACTTCATTGCCACTGCATTAATGGCTGAGTTTGTGTCATGCGTGACATGTCTGATTAATGTATTGGATGTGAACATTGTGATGCCTATGTGTGTCTTCATGACTTCTCTTTTCATTTTGTGCAGGTGATGAGGCGCTAGATGCTGTGGAGGAGGAGGAGATGGTGCAGGGGCAGGAGTACTCAGAGCCCCAACCAAGCACCAGTGGAGGACGTGGGGTGGTGCCGCACGAGAATCCATTGCTTCTACAAACCATCCTGTCCATGGGTGTCTCTGGGTACACCTCCGAGGATCTCTATGGCTCAGGTGCTGAATCAGACATTGACACAAATGTCCCGTCGCATGTGAGTGTTTCTTGTAGGGATGCTGTTCTGTCCAATGCACCTGCACATGGGGTAGAGCCCTCAATGGCCCATTCAGTGTTGGAATATCTGCCTGTGGCGGATACGGATGCAGGGTCACACTCTACACTATTTGCTCCTTTTCCTGGGGCAGCAGATCAAAGGAGGAATGCAGTCCTGCAGCCTCAGGCAGCACCAGCACAGCAAGGTGCAAATCACCTTGGGCCCGACAGGTGTTGTGTCCGGCAACGCAGTGGCCGTGTGCCACCGGGCAATACTGTGTGGGACCACTCCATGTATGCAATTGCACAACAACCGGGGGCATCATGTGAGATGATGGCTCAGGCCGTAGATAGGGTGTCCACTTGCATTCTCCCCCCGAAAGGCAGGTGGAGCTCCAGCAGCAGGCAACGTGGTTCATGTGCCGCTCACACAGGCAGGACATGTTGGCCGCCAACAGGGACTGACGGGCTGAACTGGGGGCTCTACGCACAGCCATATCTGCAGAGGCACAGGCCGTCAGGGATGCCCTGAGGGAAGATAACACCTCCCTCAGAGCTACTCTGGGTGCACTTGAGGTGTCCCGGAGTAGCCGATCAGAATAGCAACTGGAGCAGCTAACACGCAACATCTCAGCTGAGCTCCAGGCAACCCGTGAGCAGATCCGTGCAGCACATGAGGCCTTGCAGGCAGAACTCTGTGCTACACGTGAGGTGCTGCACGGGGACCTCCGGACCATCATCCTGCAGAACCAAACCTTTGAAACCTGCATGCTTGCTGCCATGGAGGAGCATACCAGGGCTTTGCATGGTCTGCCTCCCGTACCACGCGCACCTTCTCATGTAGCACCAGAGGGTGACGACAGCAACGGCGGTTCTCCCACTATCGGGTAGCCATGCAGGCCATGAGCCCATGGAGGGAATTTCTTTTCTCAACATCCACACATGTTTGTTCTGGGGTGCACCCTGCACCTCCTCCCTCCTGGTTGGTCCCCCCCCTGGTCGCCCATGGCCACTTTTTTTTTTTTAATTTATTTTTTCCTCTTTTTTTGTCTATTGTGCATTCATGTTACAGTGTGTTTTGTGTGGCACCCGTAGGCATCCATTGTGTGTTCCAGCTGGGCCCATACAGGCTTGTCTTGTGTTTGTGTTTGAGGCATGGGGTCCAGACAAATATGCCACTCCTGCTTCCCCTTTCTATAGACTTCCAGGGGTGGTACCATGTAACAGTAACTTACACAGAGGCATTGGGCTTCCATCAGTTGCGTGGCCAGTCTGTAGTCCAAACTGTGTATGCACCCCTAGTGGGGATTAATGATGGTTTCTCCACTGCATGGTTGATTTGTATATTGTATTCAATACTGCTCATTATGCATATTTACATGTTGCTTCTTCATGTGTTACCTTGCCCGTCTCCATTGCAGATGCAGTTCATGCTGTATGCAGTACCCTGCCACATTTACCTACCAGCAACACACTGAAGAAGGGAGGGGTCGATGTGGTGCCTTTGTCAGATTGTGACACTTGGACTATTGTGATTAGTCACTGTTAGACGTTGCCACTGTTGGGTCCTGTATTCATGATCTGTCATGCTCGTAAGTATATGTTCATGCGTGCAGTTTCTTCTTCATATGTGAGAGGGAATTGTCTGTGGCCTGTTTACATTTGTGACGGTGCACTTTGTGACAGTTGTGTCATGTGTTGTGCATTTATTTGGTTGCTTTCACATTGAATGCCATGCCATGGTGTGTCGGGCGGGTGACATGGAGTTTGGGAGGGGTTGAGTGACATACCAGTATTTGGGTGTGCTGTTTTGCAAAGGGGTAGTCCTTTATACAGCATGAATGTGTGCCTTTTGCTGACATGGCATTGCGTTTCTTTAAGTAGCTAGCGATGCACACAATGTAGCACTTCCAGGAAACAATCTCAGGGTGGTAAGGTTGTGACAGTTGACTGTCCCTTTTTTATCAATGATTGTCACCTGGTATGTGCCAGGCCTGTGTGCACTACACAGGGGTGGGATTTTAGGTGAAAAAGGTAGCCACAAGCTGGGTACGGGCTGCCTCGCCACGTGTCCTTTCCCCTCCCATGCGCAGCAGCCGTGCATGTGGTTGAGGATGTGGGGGCACCACCATGTCCACTGGCACGCCATGCCAGGTTGCAACGCTGTGCAGGACACATGCTGCCACAATGATCCTGCACACTACTGGGGGCGCATATAGCAGCTGGCCACCAGAGCGGTCAAGGGAGCAGAAACGTGACTTTAGCACTCCGAATGTGCGCTCCACTATGCCCCGGGTTGCAATATGGGCTGTGGTGTATCTTACCTCGGGTGGTGTGGGGGGGTTCCGTATTGGCGTCATCGTGTAGGTGCTCAGAGGGTAGGCACTATCCCCTGGGGAGGTGATCATGGTTGTGATTAGTTGGGTTTTGCCTTTTCTCTGTGTGTGACATGCGTGTATGTGCACAGGCATTTGTACTCAGCAATGAGCAATGTGTCGCCATGCCTCCCAGCTTCCAGGTCCCGGCTTAGGGGTGACATTCTGAATATGAAACTATCATGGGTGGCCCCTGGATAGTTTGCATAGACATAGGTGATTATTGCCTTGGCATCGCATACCACATGCACGTTGATGGAATGCCAATGCTTGCGGTTGCGATAGATGTGCTCAGTGGCCTTAAGAGGACGTAGAGCCACATGAGTGCAATCAATGGCACCACGCATTTTGGGGAAGTGTGCCACCCCGTAAAAGTCCTCGACCACGGCCTGCCTTTCTGCAGGTGTTCTGGGCATGTATATGTGCCTGCGGACGGAGGGGCTTGCAGTCATGATTGCCAACACCTGGTGTAGGCAGCATGACTGCGTGGGCTGTGAGACGTCCCCAACTATGGTACTTGTCCACTGAAATGACCCAGTGGCCAAGAAATGCAGTCTATCGAGCACCTTTTCCAAGGGGCTCAGTGCTTGGTGTGAGGTCATCCTCCCACTCAGCGACCAGGTCTAGGATGATATGGGGTGGAAACCTGTACCTGCCATAGACCTGGTCATCAGGCATCCCAAAAAGGCTGGTCCTGGGTAAAAATAATGCGGGGCCTGGCTATCCTCCTCCTCCTGCGGTGTCCCACTACCACTGCTGCGAGAACGGTACATTCATAGTAGCGGTCTGAGCTTGTTGTTTGCGTGCACTTTTATGCTGCACGGGAGCGCTTAAGCCAGATCTCGCCTGGCGTACATGTTTCCGGCTTAGTGCATCTTTTGTGGCATGCGGGTTTCCCCTGTTGAATTCCATGAATACGTGTTGTTAGCGGGTGTGTGTGCGTTGCAAGGATTTGGCAGCGGTACTTCCCCTGTAATGCTCACATTTTCACGTGTTGTTCCCCATTCTGCATGTTCCACCCCCTTTTTAGGTGTGTGCGCTGGCAGTCTGCGCCTTCACTGGCCATCTCACGCACAGCCTCCGGGATGTCGCAATGACATGTGCGCCACACGCGGATTCGGCGCAGGTCACGGGTAAGCCACGCGCATCGCCTTCCATGAATCTCCAAACGGCCACTTGCGCAGCTTTTGCACAGGTGCGCTGCGATTTTCACGATTGTGCCCCCGTTTTCAGCACACATTAATACCATGAATTACCTTATCAATGTCCTTAGGATAATTCTCACTAAACCTTTGGGCAGCTTCTTTAATTTCAGCGTCTGTCTACGATGGGAACTCAATGAGGAACCCAAGTAGAGAATGCACTTTGTTATATGCTTCCACACGATGGGAAAGCTCTGCACATAACTTATCCAATATTGGTAGGTATGTTCAATTTTGAACTTTTCTCTTCCTCGAAGCACAACCTCTTCTGCGTCACCATTGTTGTCATGTCTTTTTTCTACACGAGCACGCCTGCTTGCATCAGTGTATTGTGCATCGATTTTCTCACTTGCCTTCCTGTCGTAGTCAAACATTTCTCTTTCTGAATTTAAAAAAAAATCAAGCAGTGATTTCAGAAGATCGACGGTTGCTTGAAGTTCTATTGTTTCCTTTTGTAGGGATTTGCTGGCTGCTGATCCGATGTAGGATTACAGCCCAGAAGCCTTCCATGATGACATTTTCCTTCTTTGACAGGTCATTTAGCAATTGTGAATCGTCTCTGGCTTCTGATTCACATCTTCAGCAATGAGCTGCAAAGCCTTTTGAAGGCTGCTACAGTTTTGGGAAAACGACTTGGTCACATCAGCCCTTGCACACCACCTTGTGCCAGTCACTCTTTTCAAAACTAGTGAGGAGCTTTGCTGACATTCGCCATTATTGTACTCAAGATATTCGAGCATAACGGCCCAAGGGTGGGTTGATGCAGAGAAAAATGTGTACATTGCTTGCACAAGCCTGAAGAATGAGATTGCTCCTTCTACAGCACATACTCTAACCAAATTGAGGGAATGCGCACGGAATGTAGTCTGCAAGCTGATTAATCTTGCCAATATGAGCTTGAAGACCATTCTAGCAGCCTGACATGTTTGCCCCTCTCAGGTTTTTGATTTCAATACCGCATTTGTTTAAGAAGGTCAAAGCAATGGCGGCAAGCGCCTACCCATTGTGGCTTGCTATGGGGATGAATGTGAGAAAACGTTCCACCACTTCACCATCTGACACTCCAACAGATCTAAGCACAACAGTCAGTTGGTCAATGTGATATCTGTCTGGTGTCGAATCAACGCTCAGAGAAAAGTACTTAGCTTCCTGGATTTCCTTTACAATACCTTTCAGATCATTATTTCACATTATTTCAATTACTTCTTCACAAATTGTGGAAGACAAATAAGAGGGTTTTCCTTGACCTTCATTACCATTTTTGGTTGAATGAGAACTTAGAAAAGGGTAGCACTCTGCGATTAACTGCAAAATTCCCAATTAGTTGCCATTATGTTACGAACCAAGGAGTTCTGCATAACAGCGAAAAGCTAATCCACTTCATGAGAGGAATTTGATCACTGACTCTACTCTTTGCAAAACTTTGATCCAGAATTATTTTTCTTTGTTGAACTGACTTTCCAAAGAGCTGTCAATTCAACAGTGTGTGTGTCATCTACTGATCAGTGCCTGTACACATGCCTGATGCGTTGCACGGTCCTCGTGCATTTTCATTCACTGCGAGGCATTCTTCAAATCTGAAAATCCATCTGAAAATTCAGTTTGGCTTTAAGTGTTACACCAACTAGAATGCATGGGAAACAGTACACATTTCCTGTGGACTGAGAGTACATAAGCCATTCTTTCTTCATTTGTTCACCACTTAAATGCTTTTGACATATCATGGAACAGGGAAAATGTATTTTACGATCTTCATACTTCCTGCTTGATATCAAAAAATCACTATGTTGACATTCTACAGGATCTCTATTACACCAACAATTCTGCATTTCATTGGTAATGTTTTGACATAACCCAATGTCATTTTGATATCCTGCTCCCAGGATATTTCTGTTTTCATGAAGTAACTGAGCATCCGGCCTCAGGTTGACGTTAATCCTCTGTTGGCTTAGTAAAGCCATGTTGGAAAAGACTGTCTTTTTTATTTGTGCATTGAGCTTTCTCACTGTCTCTTGCTGTTTGTTTTCGTTTTTCTGGACAGCTTTGGTACCTCTTCTTTTTGGGCGCCGACATTATGGGTCTAAAAAAGAGTGATGATAAACAATATTTACGCCTTGTTCAAGAATGTTTACATTTCGACTGCAAAGGAGCGATATTTTTACGTGCCAAATCAATGGTTTGCTCAACTCTTTGCCGGGAGGCACTGAGGGAGAATATATTTACAGACCGCAGCAAAATACCTTATTTATTTATTTAATTGTTTTTTTTTATATCGCACCTAAGCGCGGATCCGGGCTTCAAACCTGTTGCTCTGCGTGGTCTTGCTCCCAAGACCACCGCCTTGCCCCTGTGCTATCCTCCTTTCACCTTGGGGGACAAGCATTGGCAAAGCCAGCGGATTTGGCTTTTTTGAAGGCATGCGATAGGAATATGCAAGGCACTGCCATATTGTCTTCTCTGCACAGTACAGAACTGTGCAGCTTTTTACCACACTGCATTAAGCGCACATACCTTTCTCTTGCTATTCCCCCACTCACGCTTCCTGGAAGCCTGAAAGGGGGAAGAGCGCTATCCCCGGTTCTAGTTCCTCCTGGCTGTCCCTTGGACGACGGCTCGCCCTTCACCTCCAGTCTTGACCATGGGCGGTTAGTGGGTGGGTAAATAATGTCTAGATGGTAGGTTTCCCTTCTTACATCCTATCTGAGCTACAATTAAATAGTTTCAGCTTATTGTTTTGTAAGCGCTCACAAAACAATAAGAACGGTTTTGAATAAATCATGACCTCTGGCATAAGTAGGCGTGACCCTCCAAAAGATCATTTTAGCCTGCTTTCTGCGCTGAATGAACTGTCTTCCAACATGCATTGAAGGCACCTCACAAGCAGAAAGATGCAGAATTTCGTAACTGAGCGGGAGAGGTCCCTGACCGCAGCTTCAGTTTGCAAAGAACTAGATTAGGCCCAAACAGGGGATCCCGACCCAAATTACCCTGCTTGTTTTTAACATCCCAGACAACTACAGAACTTGTGTGCTTTGCGTCATTGTCGGACTGCCTAGGCACCTTGGCCCACCCCCGCCTCCCCCACTTTATCCTAGCTTGAGCCCTAGGGGCTGTTTGGCTAGTTCCCCCTCTGTCTGCTCTTGCCTCACCGTGCTCTAGACGCAGGCCTTAGGAGTTAGAGAATATACATGTTTAGAACCCGACCCTTTCCCGGGCTGTTCCGTTATTTAAGGTAAATGGCAAACAATCGACTAATGGGGGAGCTGAGGAGCGGCGCAGCAATGTTGCATTTTTGGACGGGACCTGGGGGTGCTCGGCTGTATATTTTGAAAAGGACCAAAGGTGGTCCTGCTCACTAGTGCCCGTTCGATAGGACAGTTGTTCCATAAAGATTTCTTTCCACTGCAGTAGGCGATAGGGGTACGTACTGGGAGCCAATTATCCATTCTCCGCGTAAAGCAGTGTTGGGGCACACGTGACACCATGTACTTCCCCACCCATTCTTATGTCCACCATTCTGCTATTTGCCACCTCTATCCTGACATGCATGCACCCCACCTTGACCTGTACAATGCATCTCTGTCACAGTACAGAGGAGTTATGGAGCATGTGGAGCGGGCCTCGCCTGTGCAACGCTGTGCGATAAGGAGGACGCCCACACAGACCTTAGTTCAGACAGGTCCCACTCCGCGCGCAAAGCCAGACTTCTTTATTAGCTCCGTATGCAATCATATGACACAAAACTCCTCCCAAAAACAGTAAACCTTTTCTCAGTAACATGTCACAACAGAACACATGTATTAGAACCGTAACTGTATTGTACTGAACTCACAGTTACCCAAAGGTTGGGGTTGTTCGCCCGGGGCGTTGGCTCTCTCTCGTGTCTGAGTACAGGTGCATAGGGCATAGTCCCATAGGCATAATGGGAGCCCTCTCAGTTCACAGGTGGGGTATCGGCTTTCGGGTTCAGTGTTTGGGAGGTCTCCCACCTAATGGCCATTCTCCCTCTGGGTTTGGTCCGTTGCTCCTTCATGGTGTGGCTCTCTTGGGTTGTCGTCTTCAGTGTCGGTCACATCTGGGAGATGGGCTGTGCTGTCCTCTCTCTATCCATACCAGTTGGTTTGTAGCCGGGGTGGGCCCGAGAGCGTATGAAAGAAACTGGAATGTCTTGTTACCAAACTCCAGTCATCGGCAGCCGTTACCTGCAGGTCTTGTATTCAGACCACCTTGAGAGGCGATGGCTCATGGGTGAGCAGCCGTTACCTGCAGGTCTTGTATTCAGACCACCTTGAGGGGCAATGGCTCATGGTTGAGGGATGTCTTTCCTGTCGGGTGGAGAGCCCTCACCAGCACTGTGTCCCTGACCGCTAGGTCATGCTCTCTTAGGCCTCGGCGTGTATTTTCCTTGTGGAGGGCGTTTTCCCTCTGGGCACGTACATCCTCATTGTCTATAGTCCCTGGAGCTTTCCTGTCCAGTTTGGGGAGGAACGTGCGCTGGCACCTCTGGAATAGGGCATCAGCAGGGGCCACACCTGTGGAGCAGTGTGGGGTGGTTCTATATTCGAGCAGAAACTGGAATAGTGCTCTTCTCTCGCAGTCCCCCTGACTATGCGCTATTCGAAATGTTTTATTGAGGGTGTGCATTAAGTACTCTGCTTCTCCGTTTGCACGTGGCCACACAGTCATGATCTTCCTATGCGTAATCCCTCTTTCCATCAGGAATTCTTCGAGGCAAGCGCTTTGGAACAGTGACCCACTGTCCGAGCACATAATCTTGGGGAACTAATGGGTGGTAAATATTTTCTCCATCACGGGTATCACAACTTGAAGAGCTAGGAATTGTACGAATTCTACTTACGGGTAGCAAGACCACTGGTTGATCATATCCAGGATGTGGGAGTCTCTGTGTGTGGAGCCAAAGTCCATGTGGATGCTTTCCCACAGTTCTTCGCTACTGGGCATACATTGGATGGCAGGTTCTCTTCCTTTCGGAGCAGCGGCTTGGCACCACCTACAGGCATGGATGAACTCATCCACTTTTGACTCCAGAGCAGGAAACCAGACTTTGAGTCGGAGGCGACTTTTCATCTTTGCAGCTCCTTGGTGGCCATGGTGTGCCAGGGCAATTGCTCTTTCAGTCAATTCGGTGGGGATCACCATGTGGGACCCTCTCAGGAGAAGGCCATTGTCCGCGAATGTTAGCTCATTCCGTCATTCAGTACCTTCCACAATTGCTCCAGTGTTACTTTTGCTTCCTGGATTAGCACTGTTTTCCACTGGCCTGATTCCATTGCTTCACGTAGGATTCGGAAGAATCCATCATGTCTCGATGCAGCCTTGAGCTCTGCATTGCCCATGGACTTGGGACTTGTGTTATCCGTGACTAGTTTCACATACTCTTCTACCTCGGCGACCTCCTCATGAATGGCTTCATCTTCTGCTTGCAGGTGCCAGGACAGTTAATCTGTAGCGTTGTTCTGTCTGGGTCTGTACATGAGGTTGACCTCATATTCTTGGAGCGCCAGTAGCCACTTTTCAATTTGTGGTGGGTTGGCTGACCCGCCCGTCATGAGGGGCAGCAAGGGTTGACAGGTTTTCAGTCGTAATTTACATAGACGTGGCGACACCCCCATAGCACAGCTAGTGGTTCACGCTCAAATAGAGAGTACCTCTGTTCCGTCGGGAAGAGGGCTCTGCTGGTGTAGGCAATGGTGCACAGGGTACCGTCTTGGTTAGTTTGTGTGAGGATGTTAACTAGGCCGAATGGCGATGATCTCAAGTGTCCTTGGTGAAAGAAGGCCAGGATGCATTTGTCTGACAGTGCCTTCTTAATGTCATCAAATGAGATCTGTTCCAGGGCTTTCCAGCTCCATGTTGTGGATTGCATTGTGAGGATTCGCAGGGGCTCCGAGAGTGTGGCCAGGTTTTCGATGAAGTGGCCACAATAGGTGACCATCCCTTAGAAACTTCCGACTTCCAAGACAGACTCTTGTGCTTTGGCCTCCTGGATATCTCCAACTTTAGCCGGATTGGAAGACAGCCCCCCTTCCTGAAAGAAGAAGAACTTCATTTTTCTTTTGAGAAATTTGCACTTTTCGCGACAAGGGTTAGCCACAGTTCTTGACTTCTAGACCGTACCTTCTCCAGACGCTCCAGGTCTTCCCCTTTGGATTTTGCATGTATCATGATGTTGTCGCTCACATTTAGAGTCCCAGGCAATCCTGCCAAGGCTCCACGTATCGCATTTTGAAACACCTCGGACGCTGATGAGATGCCAAAGTTCAGTCTCTTATATCTATAGAGGCGACATGTGTTGTGAACGTCGTTATATATCGGCTGTCCTGGTTGAGTAGGAGTTGGTGATACCCTGAGTCGAGGTCGAGTTTGGAGAAGGTGGTTGCACCTTGCAGTGGGCAATAAGGTCGTCTGGTGTCGGGGTCAAATGCCTCTCCCTTTTCATTGCCTTATTCGGAAGCTGCATATTGACACATGTGGACGCTGTCAGGCTGCTTGGGTTTGTGGGCAATGACGATTGGAAACACCCAGGGGGTGTGCCCTTCTACTTGCTCGATAAGGTCGAGGTTGACCACGTTTTGTATCTCCTCCACCTTGTCACAGAGATGGAAGGGCTCTCTGCAGTGTTTCAATGCCACCAGCTGGACTGTGTCATCGATGTGGAGGCAGATTGGCTGTCCTGCCATTTGCTCTATGCCTGTGAATACGCTTTGGAACCTTTGTAGCAGGGCTTGCACGTCCTCAACGAATACTGCATGCGCAAATCGAATCAGTGTAAGTGCTACGGCCACAGCCCAGCCAAGCAGGGTATGGGTGCCTACTCTTGTGACAAAGAAGTGGGCGCGTATGACGACATCGCCATGCTGGTCGGTGGTTATGAATGCGCCTTCCAGGGGTAGTGGAGTCTTGCTTTTAAAAGTGAATATGCACTCTTTGGTCATTTGGAGAGGTCCTGGCAGCTTCCGGTATTGCTCCTCGGCCATGACACAGAGATGCACCAGTGTCGCGAAGTACGGGGACTGAGATGTTCAGGATGGTCACTGAGCTCCGTCTGAGTGTCTATGGATGCAGTGTTGGCGTTTTGGATTGTCTGATCCTGTGGAGCACCTCTCAGAATTTCACTGCCCGTCGACACGTTGGCTGGGGTTGCTGCTCTGCACACCCTGGCAAAGTGGTTTTGGACTCCACATCTAGTGCAAGTGTAACCTTTAGCCGGGCACTCTCTCTCATGGGGCAGATCATACCCACATTGTGGGCAGGGGGTCGGGACAGAGGGGTTCTGGTGCTTCCTTTGTTGCCAGGTGCTCCTCGATCCTTGGCTTTTCGGGGACTGCTTTTCTATAGAGCATACCTCGTCTAGCTTGACTGACTTCAGCGCAAGCTCCATTTTTGAAGTCCTGACTTCTTCCAGCTCGTGGGACCGTCCCAGTTAAAGGATCCTGTGGAGAGTTATTCCTGGCTTGCAAAGAATTTGCCTCTGCCATTTAACGGCATGGCATCCAATGATGATTTGGAGTCTCACCTATTCCTCCTCGTTTTCCCAGGTGCAGGTTGCAGCTAACTGCCTCAGACGACTGTGGTATTTGTCTAGGCTCTCGTGAGCATAATTAATTTTTCGTAATCAGTGTTAACATTGGAAGAGAAATAGTCTAACACCGCTTTGAGAGTGGCACCATATGAGTCATCAGTGGGGCGCAGGGTCTTAAATAGCTTGTGGACTGCTGGACCTGCTGAATATATCAGCATGCATTTCTTTGTAAGGTCATCCTTTTCCCCTGTGGCATTAAAGTACATGTCCAGCCGTTCCAGCCACAGCTCCCACTGTGGTCCCAAGTTGGCTGCTGACCTGTCTGCGTCGAATTCACACAGAGGCGCAATTGGGATCCCCGTTGATGCGACGATCGCCCTTGTGGTAGTGGTGCAGTTGCGGCAGCATCGTCGGCAGACATCCTCCCTGGTGGATGTTGGGCCTGTCAAGGGAGTGGGCTGACGAGGATGGGCGCACAGGCACTCCGGGAGGAGTCGAAACCCAGAATCCAGGGTGGTGGAACCCCTGTTGCCTCACAGTGGGTGCACAGGCTCTCACGTGGAGGGGAGGGGAGCTGCAACCCGCCGTGGACAGCAGATCGGGGGTGGCGCACAAGCACTCTTGGGTGAGAGCCGTGGCTTCCCTTGCCGTGGGGTGCCATTGTGTGGGACTGTGAGGGCAGACATGGCCTGGGATGTCCCAAGAATTAAGGTAAATGCCTTCAACAGACAGTGTGAGGAGTGTTACCCAAACGAAAAAGGCACAGAGCCTCTTAGCGGCTCGTGTAGAACATGGTGTGTTCTTGTGCCTTGCTGAGTGACAGCAGGCTGTGGTAATCGGGAGCCCAGGCACTGCAGGTCTGCTGAACTAGCCTGTGCGTGCCCTGGACATCCTCGAAACCATTGTTATGGAGCGTGTGAAGTGGCCCTGGCCTGTGCAGCGCCGCGCGGTAAGGACGACGCCCACAGAGTTGTTAGTTCAAACAAGACCCGCTCTGTTCTCAGAAAAGAAGCGCGAAGCCGGCCTTCTTTTTTAGCGCCCCGCGTTGTGACGTGCAAACATCACAGCTTGCGATTATAGGACACAGTGCTCTTACAATGCACCCCTATCCTGACCTGCAACGGGAACCTCAGATGGTTTGGAGTCCTCCCCTGAGCACTCACAGTGCACCCCTATC
Organism: Ambystoma mexicanum; assembly: GCF_040938575.1. NCBI lineage: Eukaryota > Metazoa > Chordata > Amphibia > Caudata > Ambystomatidae > Ambystoma > Ambystoma mexicanum. The sequence continues at coordinate 1,017,024,312 of NC_090930.1, read as the reverse complement.
CTGACAAGCACAATGCACCTCTGTCACAGCACAGACACCCACAAAGCATCTTGTCATACACGGTTCAGTACTAACACACCCACAAGCCTCCCGCAATGCACCGCTATCCTGCACCATCACATTGTTCTCTACCCTGCCTCCCCAACTTTGTTATCCAAGAAATCTACACAGCAACGAGTGGCCAGTCTCTGGGGACATGAACACAACTGGACATTATTATCCTTTACATTTCCATATTCATCATATACAGCAGAGCACGAAACGCGTACACTGTTTTACAGGCAGGCGGGCGGGCGGTGGGTGGGCGGATCGTTTTTGGATACAGCATGGTTTTTAGCGGGGGGACAGAACTGCTTAAATATGAACATAAATCATCAATTCTTTCCAGTGCATTGTTTGGGCTAGCATTGCTAATTCTTATTTCAAATATGATGTCATTTAGTATTGTTCCATTTAATGGAGGTCGGGAAACTGACATTTTCTAGTGTCCATTATTGAATGCTTTGGATACCCCAAAACTCATGTCTTATTGTTGCATCGAGTGCTTTATCACAACCTGTGTGATTCCTGGCACCGGGCTGTTCTTAGAAATTAGATTGACCCGAGAGGGTAAATGTTATTTGGGAGCGGAAGAGTGAGGACAGCAGAAACTAAAATGACCACTGAAGGTAAACTGGGACCCCATTGTTATTTATTTTTTATTTATCGTTTTATAATGCGCCAGAGCCCACAGGCATCAAGGCGCAAAAAGATTTGCCAAGCAAAACAGATCACAGAAAGGGAGAGAGAGGAAAGTTTACTTTATTTAAACAGAATTGTCTTCAGGCATTTCCTAAAAGTATGCAGATTGGGAATCTTCTAGTTCCACGGGCAGTTTTTTCCATGTAGCAGCTGCTTGTACTGCAAAAGAGCGACCGCTGCCCCTGGCTCTTTTGATAAGGGGACAGTGTAGGCGCATGGTGTCACTTGGCGTACTAGTCCTCGTAGATTCTTTCAATTTTATACTATCCCGAAGATACATCGGGGCTGGACCGTATAGATATTTGTGAGTGATAACACTCATTTTAAAAGTGATCCTCTCATCAACGGCCAGCCAATGAAGATCTCTTCTATGTTCATTAACAGGAGCCCCTCTTGAGATACTTTTAACGATGCATACTGCATCATGTTGTAGTACCTGCATCCTATGGATACACCTTTTATTTGCTGCTGCCAGAATAGCGTTGCAATATTCGAGCCTTGGCATAAGTACTGCCCTCGCTGATGTGATGCAGTTAGTTTGAGAAAGCAAAGACTTGATGAACCTAAGTAGCCGCAGGCGGTATTGCACTTTCTTTACAATGCTACTAGTGTGGGCTTCTGCACCCAACAAAGATTCAATTATAATGCCCAATGTTTTGACTTCCGTGGATGTATAAATCATGTGGTTTTCAATACGGAAACCTGCATATTCCTCATTTAACTTCACTCATGACTGAATGGACCCAAAAATAAGAAACTCTGTCTTGGACCCATTTATGCATAGTCAATTTTCCATCATCCAGACCTTAATAGATTCATAAACAACACAAGAAACTTCCTCTGAGTCCTTGCTATAATCTCCACTTAATTGCATGATGAGCTGGGTACCATCCACATAGTTAGTAAAGCAGATACCCAGCTCATCTAGTAAATCACATGGAGGTCTGCAGAACAGAACACGGACAAACTCCGCAATCTATATGTTCTAACTCAGAGCTTTCCTCTCCCCCAATGGATATTAGACATCCTAATACTAAGGAATGAGTCCATCCATTTAGTTACTGTTTCTGAACAATGCCCCACCTCTTTAAGCCTTCTTATTAATAGATTGTGGTTCATCAAGTCGAAGGTTGCTAATAGGTCCAATAGATTCAACAGCCCTGACTTGCTGTTAACCACAATAGCCAACATCCCTGTCTGGAGGTCTATCAGGGCACTTTCAGTGCCATGGTGGGCTCTGAAAGCAGAGTAACCCGTTAGTCTCCAGATACTCCTGAAGCTGCATAGCTGCCATTTTGTCAATAATTGTGAGTAAAAACGGTACGTTGGTAATAGGTCTCAAATTATTGTAATTCTGATGGTTGCATGATCGGGAAATTCACAGTATTCAAAGGTTGCATTTGTGAAGCGTACCAAAAAAGGTGCAAATATATCGGCCTTTTCCAATACAATCTTAACTGGAAAGGTATCTCCTGGACATGTTGTAGGCCTCATCGTCTTCAGTGTACAGATCATACCAGAAGCATCTATTTTTTAAATGAGAAATCAGATCTAACAATATTTCTAGTTTTCTCTCTTTCTATTTCATTTTGTATCACTTCAATTTGAGAGCGGCTATCTGCAATTTTTGCTTGTGCTAACTGTATTTTGGTAGCAAAAGCTTTCTGAACTGCAGTGCAGTCTTCTTTGATATGAACAAATGGGTTTAGCTGGACTTTTCTAGTTCTTTAAAGATTTCAAACTGTTTTTTTGTACTAATATCAGAATTCACTATGTGGGTGTCATAGTAAGTTCGCTTAGTTCTTTTCTATACAACTTATCCAGAGCTTTCCATAAAGTTTTATTTTCTAAGGTAGGATTTTTTCCCCATATTCTCTCTACTCTTCGTTTTTCCTGTTTATGTACTATGAGTTGGCGAAAACCATTTTTGATTATTAATACGTTCCCTGACCGTTTTTAGTTTTTGTGGAGCTGAACGATCTAATAGCTCAGTCAGGGCTAGATTGTATTTAGATGCTAGGGATTTAGGTCACTCGTCCATAGGTGTAGTTGTCATGTGTGTCTTTATGCAGTTTTCCAAATCATCATCCCAATTTTTTTAACATTTCTATTCATTACCTTCTTTTGTATATTTTGTTTCTGTATAGAAACCAGTGGTAGTATACATTCCAGATTAACCAAAAATGATCAGACCAAGGACATGGTGTTGTAACTTTGGACAGTGTGGCCGAGATGTCCCTTGTCATCACCCAATCCAAGGTATTGTCTTTGCAATGTGTAGGTTCTTTTACTAGCGACTGAAAACCAGAGTCCTTGAACAATTGTTCCAGGCTCTTAGCTTCATGGTCCAAAGGGTTTCCTAACCATCTATTAAAATCTCCCAATACAGTGGGAGAATTAAACGGCTTATTCCACCAGACAAATTGACATCTCTTCATCAAAGGATGGAATATCCTTAGGGGTACAGTAAAGTAGAAGGATATTTAGACAGTTATTTGGGGTGGGTGTTATTTTTACCAAAACTGCTTCACAATCCGTGAGTGAAAATCGCCACTCGTCCTCCTGTTTTATGTTCTCTTTTCTGAATTATAAATGTGTAGACTATAGGTGTGGCAAGTTCAATGCTAGGGCCACTGGAAGCTTTCTTCCACGTTTCAGTAAGACACCTAATCTCAATATCAGAATCCATTATATGGTCTTCAATATTTATGGCATGCTTTTCCAGTGATCGGGTATTAAGAAGGGCTACTTTAACCCCTCCAATTTTCCCATTATCCTTGCAAAAGGTCACTTTAGCCATAACTAATAGGTGGTGAGACACTCAATAGTGCAGGGCTTACACTAGTTACCAAGCTGTCAGTTATAATTTGGGGCGTCAGAGTCTCTGTAAATAAGGCTCGTACAACAATCAAATTTGTGCCGTGACGTGCCTAGGACCATTACTAAAAGATGCAATACAAGGCTACAAGCCAAAACGTCACGACCCCAGTCTTAAAAGTAAAACAGAAACACTGGTAGTCAGGTTTCAAGCAACCTCCTTCTACTGTAGTTAAAATATAAAAAAGTCCACTGGAAACTTACAAGGAGAGTAAACGAAGACTTAGGAGCAAATAACCCAGCAACGATTTGCAGCTCCACTATCAACACGGATCGACACAGACCGGCTAGTTGCTCACGCGCCGGCGCTTACGTGCCTGATCAGAGGGATAAGGGCCTAAGAACTACAAAAACAATAGAACTTATAGTTCACAGTACACGATCTGGAGTTTGAGTCAATGACACTTTAAATTTACTCAGTGCAATACTGGCAACTAACTCCGGCTTCTTAAGGGCAGAAGCAATTTAGCACAGTAAGCATAACTTTTTTAAATAATTTAATAAGTAGTGTTTAAAAAGTCTAAAATAGCACAATCAGCTGGCTCCAAAGTAACAGCTAGAAGAAAATGGTAAAAGTGATAAATAAGAAGGCACAGCGCTTCCTTTTCAGACCGGCAGAGATCAGCTAGTTCCTCACGCGCCGGCACTCACGCGCCTTGTCGGAGGGCTAAGGGCCTAAGAACTACAAAAACAATGGAACTTGTAGTTGTAGTTGTTGCTCGTCTTCACAACTATGCTTACTGCTCTCATAGTCAGCCAAACTCCTGCGGATATATTGCTATAAACTCCTGTTTGCAAACACCCCTTGTCACAGATTGCTTGTCAGGCATTGCAATTTAGAAAGCCACTGGTACCGAATTGGTGAAGGGCAGTGCTGATGTTGCTGTAGGGTTCGAATCTCGCTCTCGACACGCGCAATACTTTACTACGACAAATTGGTTTCTAACCAAGGACACGACAGTGAAAGTATAATCTCTGTGTCCCAAAACATCCAGAGTCCCTTAAACCTGACCTACCTGTACAGAAAACGTATCTGGAAAAATGCCATCTGAAAGGAACATCACTGGCAGTACTGTATGGCTTCTCGACCAAACACCTACCAGCAGCGGGCTACTTACCCGATGAGAGTCATCTGCCAACTGCCGTTCAGTACTGGTGGTGCAGTAAATCCACCCAGGCAGGTGTCTGGTGGTGGTGAAGTGTGAAGGCGGATGCCTCTGATGACTTGTCCTCCTACTTGTGCTAGTGGCGGTGCTCCTGCCTGCCCGTGCACATCAGCCAGTCTCACCGAGTCAGTGCTAAGTGCGATTGGGCCGTAGCTGGCACACACAGGCAAGCAAGTTAGACTCATTCAGCAGGAAGGGGAGACACTGACAGACCGATTCTTTCAACAACAACAAAAATGCTAACGGATTGCAGCCCTGCCGGACCAGGGCAGCCCTGCCGGACCAGTGTCCCCGGGGGCTGCGGGGCACAAGAAATGGTAAATCCAAATTAAGCACTGGCAGGCACGGGCCACTAAAATAAGCCTACTTGGCCTATTGGGTAATCCGGCACTGACTCTCAAACCCCACCTCGTGTGCCGAGTCAAACCCAATCACCTGACCTTTCTCTTGTATCATTAAGAAAAATGATCCAAGAGCTTGGCTTTCAGATATAGGTTAATCGCACAGCCATGTTAACGCTCTCCTCCGAGACATGCTTCAGATTTCAAATCTGTGTCGATTTGGTGAGGGAAGTCTGGTGCCAGCCCAGCACTATGGGTGAAAGCAGAAGAGGGTCAGTAAAAGTTTCACGTCTGGAGCATGACGTAGTCTAGTCTTCGTAGGTACAGCGGGTCAACCAGCTGAACGTTGAGACCACAGGAAATGACAGGCTGGCCAAAGGGAAACGTGAAGAGTGCTGCCCAGCTTTATTGAGTGCACACATTTGGTACCAGGGGAGAGGTAGTGGGGAGCTGTTAGGGTTTGGCCTTTTCCCAGTTGAAGGGTGTAAATAGTTCACACTAATTTGTATAAGTAACTGTGCAAAGAGAGGGAGCCCAAACCAACCTAGGAGGTTTCAGGGGAGGGGACCATTTGTTATACGTGATTAAAAAGGGACGCAGCCCCTTTGAGAGGGGACACAGGGGAGAAGGCGGGAAGAGGGTGGAAGGGGAGGGAACCTAAGGGGAAACGGACAGTTGGTGGCGACGGGAAGAAATAAAATGGTCGTTACGACTCATGGCTCTGTGTCTCTTTAGTATGCCTGAGTGCGTAGGAATGCTGTGAGCCCCTCCCAACAACTGGCGACGAGGCCGATATGAGCCCCCGCTCTATGGCTGCATCGATGGGCCCGTGAGCCCTGCAGAAGACAGAAAACGAGGTCTGTGCGCCCAGCAAACAAGGTGGGCTTGTGCGCCCGGCAGGTTGCGTGAGCCCGTTTGCTCAACGCTCGTGGGCCCGTGAGCCCGACAAACTAGGTGGGCCCGTGTGCCTGGCAGGTTGTGTGGGCATGTGTGCCCAACGGTCACGATAAGGTGGGCCCATGCGCCCTGAAGATTACGTGGGTCTGCGCTCAACGTTCGTGGGCCTGAGAGCCTGACAGAGAAGAGGGCCCATGTGCCCTACATCTACCGGCCCATGTGCCAGGAGAGAAGAAGTTCCACATCCTAACGAGGAAGAAGGTGCCCAGCGGGAGAAGGAGGACCGGCATCCAGAAAGCTTCCGCAAGCCCGCCGACGGACATGTGGAAAAGCAGAAGAGGGAGCCCAGCCGCAGCGGAACGCGAGCGCGGAGAGCGGATTGAGTGACAGAAGCATCGCGGACGCATCCGCTATCAAGTAAGGTGTCCCGGTGCCGGCGAAAGGTAGGGAAAGGAAAAGCACAGACTTCAAGCCCTGTGTCTTCCATTCGCATGACAAAAGACACACGGCCACACTACAGGACCCCGTATCTCCCCATTTGTGACACTCCAAAAAAAAAAAATAATAATAATGTTTTCCTATAATAAAGGAACAACCTGAAGCAGAGAAGGGGAACAGGCACATTTAAGAGTAAACCCTGTGCTCCCCCCCCTCTGACAGATCAAACAGTGCCACTCCAAGGAAATCAAAGAGATACATCACTAAGGAGCAAAGGCATACCAGTAAATTGTGTCAACCCTGCCCACCCAAAGGGACGTGTGCATCAACACACGTACCTCGTGCCGCAGCACACTTAAGAAGAGAAGTATAAAACCCAAGCCTCAAACAGCCGGTAACAACCCACCCACCACCGGAAACCACTCCGCCTCTCTGACCTCACAGAAATTATACTACACTCAACGACGCCGCCATGTCTGCACCAGACAAAGCTGATGCCAAGGCCCACCACCATCACCAGGAGGGCCAGCCTCTCATGCTAGTCTAATGAGAAGACTGCACCATTCTCACTGAACCCACACCACGATCAGGGTCAGCGATGGGAAGAGTGGGTAGAAGAGTTCGATGACTTCGTAGGTGCAATCGGCACACAAGAACCACCCAACATACTCAGCATCTTTGCCAATGTGGCAGGGAGGGAAATTAAAAATATTATACGCACGATTCCTCTACGAGATCGTACCACATACCCAAAACTATTAGAAGCTATCAATGAAAAGATTGTCATTTCACCCAACCGTGACTATGAGCGATATACCTTCAGTCAATGTGGTCCACTTCCCCATGAGTCCATAGGAGAGTTTGTCATCCGCCTCCAGAGAAAAATAACTAAATGTGACTTCGCCAATTTTAATGATGATGAGGCTATCCGACTTTGAATAATAGAAGGTTGTATATCCTCCATGTTCAGGAAACACCTCCTGAAGAAACCACTCTCCCTGAAGGAAGTACTAGAATTAGCCAGAGTTTATGAAAGGGTGGATGTCCAAGCCGCAGCGATTGAGAATCCGAAAAAAGGGTGACATCATCGCTGCCGTAAGCCCCTATGCCTGACCCCAAAACAGAATCACTCCCAGATACGCCACTCAACGGACCCAGAGTGACCGCCAATGCTACCGCTGTGGATTTCAGTACCCGCACAGAGGACCAATTCCCACCATCGGCCAACGCTGCCTACGATGCGGAATGGAAAACCACTTCCAAGTGTTGTGCAAGGAGAAACTCCTGGAGGGAAGCTCAACCCATCAAAGAACTACAGGCCGCACAGCAGATACACACACCGAACTGCAACGCCCCGTCGAAAGAAACCCAACATACCCCATGAGCTCCTACCAACGCCCGAACACTGTAAGAGTGCTGGAAGGACTCCAGATTGAGCCAGACAGGAGGGATTATGAACTGTACGACCTCCACCAAATTGAACGATCGCCATCGCTGGGACAAGTATCAACATACCTGGGAGAACCCCTGCCATCTCAGGCGCAAGACATAGACCCATACACCAACTCCCCACTGATATTTCAAACAGAGGAAGATGAACAAACGTATTACCTACAGGATGGCTACGACAGGGAGTATGTCCGACTCCTCAGCGCCAATGCTGAAGACGCCTCAGACCCGAAGGTGACAGTCCAAATGGGGAACACCATGAACAAATTTGTGGTCGACACGGGAGCGACAGTAAACGTCATGAATGAAGATCTGTACCGTGACATTGCCTCTGTGTACCCCCTTCGAGAATCCAACACACATCTTCCAATGGGGAGCAGCCCTACCCATGACATCAAAGGGGCAATTCCAATGCAACCTCACACACTGCAATCTTACGGTATCTTGCACAATTCCCCTTGTCAAGAGCCCATCCATAGAGCGCTGCCTTCTCAGCTATCGGACCACCAGTGCCCTAGGGCTGATTGACCTACACTATGACAGGTCAGAAATAATAAAAGGACACCCCGCGATGCAAGAAACCATAATGGCAGTGTCAGATCGACCGCTCACAAAAGAAGACCTCAAACCTCAGTTCCCCAAACTTTTTGAGGGAGTGTGGATGCTCAAGAACTCGCCCATCAAACTGCACAGAAACCACAACATCATGCCAGTGCCACAACACCCCCGCAAAGTAGGTTTCCACCTTCAGGAACGAGTATCAAAAGAGATCCAGCTCCTCCTTCTCAATGACATAATAGAGAAGGCAGTAGGGCCAACGCCAGGGGTGTCCCTAATAGTGATAGTACCCAAAGAGAACGGACGTCTATACATATGTATCGACATGCGCATTCCGAATACTGCTATCAAGAGGGAGAGGCACCCCGGCCCAAGCCTGGAAGACATGTTGATCAGATTAAACGAGGCGAGGCATTTTTCAAAACTGGACCTTAATCAGGGCTACCACCAACTCATTCTGGACCCAGATTCAAGATCCATCACCACATTTGCTACCCATGATGGGCTCTTCAGGTACAAGAGATTGAACTTTGGCATATCATCGGCCGCAGAGATTTTTCAAGAGACGATCAGGCGCCTGATAGCATCGGAGACAAATGCCCTGAACTACATTGATGATATTTTAATCTTTGGGAAGGACCAAAAACAGCACGACAGGGCCCTAATGACCATCTGCAAGACCCTCCAAGAAGCAGGTTTGACATTAAATGAACCCAAATGCGACATAAACAAGACCAGCCTCAAATTCTTTGGGCACATATTTTCTGAAAAAGGAATCACAGCTGACCCGGACAAGATCAAGGCCATTACCGACCTTCAAGCCCCCACGACAACGGCTGGTGTCCAGTCAATTGGTCGACAAAAAACTGGTCGACACCATTTGGTCGAATGCCAAATGGTCGAATTTTTTTTTTTTTTTTTTATATATGTGTTTTGTGGGTTTTCGTGTGGGAAAAAAAAAAAGAAAAAAAAAGAGGGTTCGGGGGGGACCCCCCCAAAAAAAAACAAAAAAGGGGTAAAAAAAAAAAAAAAATTCGACCATTTGGCATCGACCAGTTGTCCTGTCAACCAAATGTTTTCGACCAATTGACTGGTAACCTCAACGGCTGAATTGCGCTCTTTCCTGGGCATGGCAGGATATTGTGCACGTTACCTCCCGAACTATGTCACAATCACCGACCCGCTCCGCACTCTCCTGAAGAAGGGCCAACTGTTTGTCTGGAACGCAGCCTGCCAAGCGGCATTTGTAACCATAAAGGAAAGTCTCACCAACAACCGTCAACTGGCATACTTCCACCCAGAGTGTCATGATCTCTGCTTCCAAAAGGTCAGGGTTTTCCCAACTCACTTGGAAGCAGATCCATAACCCAGGTTCCGAGTGCCAACCAGTCCCAATTGGGACCTTTTGGATCCTGTCCTGGCGCCAGTGGCACCAGGCTCATAAATATGCCCAGTCCCAGCGCTGGAAGCGCCGGGCTCATAATGCTTGGGTGGACTTACCTGCAGCAGACCATGCTGCTTACTTACCTGCCAGTTGAGCCTCTGATCCTCTTCTGTTTGGGACTACTTTTCCTGTTGGGTGGGGCAGGAGCCACGCCCTAGGTTCAGAACACTGGAACTCTTCTGGAAAGCAGGAACTCTTTTCTTACCTAGGCGAGGCTGTGGAAGGAGACACCTAAGCACTACAGGAGGCTATTTAAACCACACCCGATGGATGAATCTTGCTTTGCGTTATTCTGCATCCTCTGCAGCAGAACGCTCATCGTGTCTTCTGCATCTGATCCTGGGCCTAAGGAAAAAAGGCTTACCATCTTGAATCCAGTCTTCAGCAACACCTATAAAGACAAGAAAGAACAGGTTAGCATTACGGTCTTCAGTGACAGCGCATCACTTACCTGGTCCATCGGCTGTCACCAACGCCTCGCGCTGCATTCCGGCATCTGAAAGACAAAGGCTTACCTACTCTTCGTGCGCTCCGGAGGTCTTCGCGCTGCATTCCGGCATCTGAAAGACAAAAGCTTACCAACTCTTCGCACGCTCCGTAGGCCTTCGGCGCTGCATCCCGCACCTGAAAGACAAAACAAGGTGCGTTTAAAGACATTGGGTAACTTTAATACTCACGTGCCATTACTCCTTTCCACACCTAACCCAGTGGGTATTCAGGCACCCTGCAGCCGCTCCGAACCTGTACCTGCAAAATAAAAAGACAGTTAGAGCGCATCGTGAAGCAGGCAACAAGCGCTTACTTACGTGCTTCCAGGCGCTTCGATTCATCACACGGGCTCCATCTTCAACTCACTTCAGCCCGTCATCCGCCATCGCCGGAACCCTGCAAAACAAGAGACATCATTACAAAAGACTTTTAAGGACATTTGAACTACTCGAAACTTACCGTTCGTGCAGTAAACGACGGACAGCAGTCCTCTGAAGTCAAGAGGCCTGCCCCCCTTATCCAGTGAAGAAACTGGTTACAGCACCCTGCCCCGAGGCAGATGGAGAGCACGGCGTTCACTTACCTAAGGTGAGAGCGTTAACCTTTGGGGTTCTACAGGAGAAGAGAAAGGGAAGAAGAGAGAGACATTCAATAACCCAGTTCATTAATCCCATATTTTCTATCTGCAGACATCTTACCCTTCGAGTCAGACATACAGTGCACAGAGGTCCGGCCCAAAGAGCCAACCGTGTGCTACACATCACCTTTGAAGATACGGTATTCGCCCAGTCAAGACCGGCGCCTCTACAGGAATCAGGTGAGCGTTACACAGAGTGGCACACCATCATCACCGTAGATGCCAGTCCAGTAGGTCTTGGAGCCATCCTTGCCCAGACTGACATCGAAGACAACACCCGGCATACAGTGGTGGCCTACGCCAGGCGCGCCCTATCACAAACCGAAAGAGCTTACTCACAAGCGGAGAGGGAAAGGTTAGCCGCAGTATGGGCCTGCGAGAAATATCATCACTTCGTCATTGGCCGGAGGTTCACCCTTGTAACAGACCATCAGGCTCTTCTCTCAATATTTGGCAACCCCAAAACGAAAATGCCACCTCGAATAGAAGGCTGGGGAATAAGGCTACAGGAATACGACTATGAGATTGTCCACAAACCCGGGGGGGATGCTAACCCAGCGGACTACTTGTCCAGACATCCCACGATGAACAAAGACGACACTCTAGCCCATGAGGCTGCGGACTACATCTTCTACCTTTCTTCAAACGCCATGCCACCAACAATCTCAATGGCAACATTTGAGGAAAGAAGCAAAGCCGACCCCACGATCAGAACAGCTGTTGCACTTACCCGGTCCAACAAATGGAGAGAACGCCATACGACTGGAAACAAAAAGGAAGAGGCAGACAGGAAGGAGCTTGATCGGATAGCCAAAGTGCATGAAGAACTAATAGCCACAGATCAAGGGATACTTCTGCGTGGAGACAGACTAGTAGCCCCGAGAGACCTAAGGAAGACCCTGGTGACACTAGCTCATGAGGGTCATCGGGGGATAGACAACACCAAACGAATTCTCAGAAACTATGTCTGGTTTCCCTACATGGACGTGATCGTTGAAGACATGCTGATGCACTGTAGACCCTGCCAACTGGCAGCAAAGGGGCCAACTCCAAACCCCCTTCAACTAACCACACTTCCAACAAGGCCCTGGCAAAGGGTGGCAATGGATTTTTATGGACCCCTGGAAGAAGGGGGATACCTACTGGTTATAATCGATGAGTATTCCAGATTCCCATTTGTCAAGCAGACCCTGTCAACCTCGTTTTCGGAAACAGCGCCTGTCATAGATGAATTATTCAGTGAATGGGGCATCCCCAACACTGTCAAGACAGATAACGGATCACCGTTCGAAGGACGAGAGTTTGCGAGGCTCGCAGACCACCTGGGGTTCCACCACCAGAAGGTTACACCACTCTGGCCCCAAGCCAACGGGATGGTGGAACGATTTATGGCCACGATCAAGCTGACTCGGCAGAAAGCAGTAGCGGAGCAAATACCCCACGCACAAGCCATCTGCAGTATGCTCAGAAGCTATCGAAACACTCAACATGATGCGACAGGAAAACCACTTGCTGAACTCATGGTGAGGTACCAACCCCAGACACGCATTCCCCGGTGGGAAGACTACACACCAGAAGAGGATGCGACCATCAGAGAACGAGACGCTGAAAAGAAGAGAAAGCCCAAGCAGTGGGCTGACAAGAGGAGGGCGAAAGAACAACCCTAGAAGTAGGACAAACCGTCCTTGTCCGACAAACTCAATGCAAAAAGACTCACACACGCTACAGCCAGAGCCTCGGATCATCACAGCCATCAAGGGACCCATGGTTACGGCAACTGGAGAACCAGGGGACATTACCCGAAACTCCTCTTTCTTTAAGAGACTGTATCTCGAGGACCCAGAGGAACAGGAAATAGCAGTGCACAACTTTGAAGGAAAAGATGAAATAGAACCTCCACTGGAAACTTCAGGTGAAAGCAGAGAATCTCCAGGGAGGCCGCTCAGAACAATAAAGAAGTCAGTGAGACTCATCGAACAGATGTAACTGGACTTCCATGTTAAGTACGGGGGAGGTGTTATACGTGATTAAAAAGGGACGCAGCCCCTTTAAGAGGGGACACAGGGGAGAAGGCGGGAAGAGGGCGGAAGGGGAGGGAACCTTAGGGGAAACGGACAGTTGGTGGTGACGGGAAGAAATAAAATGGTTGTTACGACTCATGGCTCTGTGTCTCTTTAGTGTGCCTGAGTGCGTAGGAAGGCTGTGAGCCCCTCCCAACACCATTGTCCCCCCAGAGGACTGCAACGCATGAAAAAATCCAAGATGCCACTGCTCAAAATAAATGCTGGCACTGTCACTTGAAATCACATGCTCGCGATTCTTGTGCCCACAAAATATGTCATCATTGCCACTGCAAAAGAGTCCCCTGATTCTGGTGTCCACACTATGTGTCATCAGTACTGATCTAAATGGCATTGAGGAAGCTGGAGCCCCATGGATGCATCCTCGTTGTCAATTTAAAAAATTGCTCATGGCGCTGATGCTCCAACATGCGTCATCACTGCCACTTTTAAACACTTTCAGGACACTAACACCACACGATATGTCATCATTGTCCCAGTAGAAGTGCTTTCCCGATGCTGGTTTCCACATTAAATGTAATCAATGCCAATGTAAAACACATTTATGATGCTGCTGTTTACACTATATGTCATTATTGCCACTGTAAAATGCTTTCCTGTTGCTAGTGTCTACACTATATGTAATCATTGCCTGTTTAAATCACGTTCATTGCGCTGTTGCCTTCAATGCATGTCAGCATCGCCAATAAAATATGGTCATGACATGGGTGTCCCCAATATATGCCAGCACTGCTGATTTAAATTGCATTCCTGGTGCTCATTAGTTTAGAAAAAAGCCCTTGCCCCTCACCCCCCATGCTCAAACACAGACACACATGCATCATAGCAGGAAGCATCGGCATATCTAATTCTTTTGATCTAGCAGGAAGAAAGAGCACTGATGTGCACGGCTCTCTTACCTTTTGACAAGCCACTCCTGGGTGCTGGGACAAGGGAGTGCAGCGGTTCCGGTAGGTTAAAGTGGCAAGTTGTTTGGGTATATTGGGGAGAGGAGAATGCCTTGGGTATTTTGCGGGTATATGCGATTATGATTACATATGTACTCAGTGCATTCCTGCACCAGATGTGCATGGAATGTGTTTGGGTGAAAGGAGTAGAAGCCACCATTCAGAAATGTGTCCCATAAAATGTTTAGCAGTGCCTTGATGGGCACGTGTCCAATTCTCAGTGGTCCAGCCATTTCCAAAAGAAGACTGCAAAATTATCATTCAGCAATGCAAGGGGTGGGTAGAAAATGGGCACATAGGACCACTGAGGAGGCTTACGAGATGAGCCAACTGGCAGTTTGCATAGACCGAGTCCAAAGAAGAGATAGCAGATGACAGAAGGGAAGAACAACAATCTGGAAGAACACAATCTGAAGGTGGTGTTAGAGATTGAGACATGTTGAAGACCAAAGAAGGAGCATGAAAACGGCAAAAGTCTCTATGGTTGAAGAGGGCAAGAAGGGAGACCGTGAGGGAAAATTGACAAATGGTGTAAGTGATCTAGAGCAAAAATTTCTCAGGACGGAAAAGTAGAAAAGCAAGAGGAAAGAGAAGTGCAAGAAGAGACGCAAGATCTTTGCAGAAAATGGGTCATGAGGATGATAAATAGAAAAGCCTGGGGGCGGGATTTAATACATTCAAAGGAAGAGAAACTGGTAAAGGAGAAAGGTTAAAAGGGTTGATTCTACCAACTTGGCAAAGTGAGATACAATGGGTTGGGTAGTTTATATGGCAGCAGGAGGGGTCATGTTGAAAGGAGGGATCCAAGATTCAGTGAGGCATAGGAATTGTAAGATAAGTGTAAAGAAACGATCCGGCATAGAGAATGTTTGGTGTATATAGAGCGAGAGTTCCATAAAGCAATAGAGATGGCAGGAGAGAGAGTTGGAAAGACAGGAAGGCAACTAAGGTTTGTACAGTGCCAGTTTTGAGGAACCTGAGGGCGTCCTCACTTCTATTCCCCCGGTACCCTCTTCTCAAGTGGCCTGGGAAAGGACATTGCTTTTGTATCCCGGCCCTGGGGGTTGATATGGGAGGATAACCTGGGTGGAGGAGACTTGGGGAGTGGGGAGAGGACGTCCTTAGGTTAGACATGGCATAATTTCCCTTTCAAAACAAACCCTCCATCAAGCCTTCAGAGGTTGTCAGCCCTTTCCCTGTGATTCCCCTAAAGTCTTGTGAGGGTAGCTCAGGGGCAACGTGTTCACCTTGTTAGCAAGACGACACGGAACACCACAGGTTCGATCCCCGGGTCCATGCTTAGAAATCTCTGGGTATTAAGCGTGTTAAAAATAACATATCATATAGTATTCCCCAAATGGCATCGGTATGGTACTGGGACGAAGAAGAGGACAACTAGACCAACACATCCTCATTTTGTGAAAACAAACACCTATCAACCCCAACCAAGTACTAGGACGAGGAGGAGGATGACACAAGCAAAGCAGGACTACCGCTTTGCTGGAGAGCGGTCTAGTCCTTTTTGTAATGAGAATGGAGGTGGTAGCTTTAAAAGCTGGATGCCCGGAACACATGGAGTCAGCTGTGGGAGAACGCCCACTAACTGCTGTCTGCAGGCAAACCTCTCCAGTGTGGCAGGAAAGGTGCTTGAGACCCATGGAGCATTGCAGATCGTATGCAGCAGGAAGCAAAGGCACAAGAAGTTGGAGGCTGGTGGCAAGCTGTGAGGAGGAGGCCTGCTGGACCAAGGGAAACAGTCGTTTGTGTCCTGCTTCGCCGAAGAAGCACTGCTGGGTGTGTGCGAGCCACAAGAAGACCGCCGGGAGAAGAGGCGCGTGACCACACGGAGAGACAGACACCTGTGGTGGATGAAGACCTAGCAAGGAGCCCAAAGACTGACCCGTGAGTGCAACTAGAAAGGGGGAGCACCGGGCTGGCAGGCGGTCATAGAAATAAAGCAAAGCAATGCATTTTGAATACCGAATTAAAGGAATCAAGTTAAATCAGATGAAAGGCATTTTGAATATCGAATTAAATGAAAGCAAGTTGAAAACACTCTTCTGGCATCTTGAGAGGAGTGAAAGGACGATTGTGAACCTTACTGAAAGGAATGTTTCGAACTGCATTGAAATAATGAACTGCATTTAAATGAAACCAGTGCTAGCATAGCCAAGAGTGCTCAAAGAGTTGTATGCAGTATATGAGAAACTCAACATTGCCACAGCCAAGAAAGTGCCAAGAACTGTATATTATAAGGAAACAAGCATTGGCAAGAGCCAAGGAAACATAAGAGGGTGTAACAAACCCAAGGTGGTTAAACAAACCACAATACAGTGTTAGGAAAGTGTGACACGTGTCTGAGGCAAACCTCACTGCTGAGGAGAAGCAGTGGACTAGTGTTAAAGGAAAAGCAGTCAAGGAAGGGTACCAGTTACGTGACCTGTAATGGGTGGACCGTGTGGGCCTACAACTGAGCCTAGACCAGGTGGCACTGAATGGAAAAGCCATTGAAAACACCTATAAAGAAGCTTGTGTTGTGCAAAGACCTTGTTGTGATATTGAAGTCACGTGTTTTGAAAGCTGGAAGATTTGAACTCTTTTGGGAAGGGAACCCCTGTACTTGAGGAACTATTTTGAATTTGGGGAAGGGGAGCTGATCACGAGCCAAAGAGCTAGAAGAAGCTCTGAACTTTACTTTGAACACTCTTTAGTGTTAATGCTGACATCCTTACACATTGTGTCCAAAACCTATACTCGCCCTGACAACTAACGGCATACAGTCAGAAGCTTTACTTTGGACTTCCTGATGCAGACTATCCTTAGATTTCTTCATGATGGGAAATCCCACCTTAGCATAGGGCAAGTTAGGCATCACTCCACCCTGCCTTTTAACTTTGTTTAGAGAACTTGAACCTGTTATCTGTGTCTGACCCATGATCCCTTCACACATTGCAAAGTTGTGTGCAGGAATGTGGAAAGGGGAAAGTTGGAGCTGATCTGTGTACCTGTTACCAAGGATGGGTCGCTCTTCAAACATACAGCCTAGAGCTATTGTATTGTATTGTTTATTTATATAGCGCCTATACACAGGAAAGTGTTTCAAAGCGCTCAAGGACGGTGGGAACATGGGGAAAAAACATGTGTGTAAAATACATTTAACAGTTGAGACACAGCAAATAGTCCTGATGGCGAGTCTGCAGTTTTACCAGTGTGATTAAGGGGAGAGGACAAGGGAGAACAGACAGATGATCTTTAGGCACGTTGCATTCGGATCATGCAAGTGCATAGACGGTCACAGGGAGGGGGAGGTCCAAGTGCACCCAGTCGGCAGAGACTAGGGTAAGTTCAGAGAGAGCCCCTCTATTCTAAGTGCGGTGAAGGTGGGTGTAGGGCCCTGAGCTAAGTGCGAGAGGGGACTGGCAGGGGTGTCTGGGACTGGTGATACTCTGATGTACACCAGGCGACCAGACAGCAAGCTGTAAGGAGGAGGGAAAGATGGAAAGTGCAGAGAGCTAGGTTAGCAGGGTAAAGGGAGAGCGGAGGAAGAGGAGAAGAGGAAGGTCTTGAGGAGTTTCCTGAACTTAAAAAGGTCAGGCTCAAGGCAGAGGGCGGCAGGGAGGCTATTCCAGAGGGAGGCACCCGCTGTGGATAAGGATCTCCCTCCAAATCTCTGCTAGGAAAACTGGCTCACTCGCAGAAGGGTGGAGGTAGATGAGCAGAGGGATCGTGAGGGACAGTATTTAGGTAGGCAGCATTGCAGGTAGGTAGGTCCCAGGCCCCAGATAGCCTTGTGGAAAATGCAGAGGGTCTTGATCTTGATCCTTGCAGCCATGGGGAGCTAGTGAAAGGATTTCAGCACCCATGAGTTACGGACCCTGGACTTGAGGCCAAGGATGTCTTGCAGTTCTGTTCTGGATGAGTTGAAGAGGCTGTTGCAATAGTCCAGCCTGGAGAGAACCAAGGCTCTGGAGACAGTGAGCCGCTGGGGGAAAGTGAGAAATGGTAGAGTACCTCTGAGGAGGTGTAGCTCATAGTTAGATTTTTTTTTAGAGATGTCAGAGATGTTAGAGGAGAAGGAGAGAGTGGAGTCGAAGATGAGCCTAAGGTTTTTTGCCTCGCAGGTGGGTGCGGGCACAGGGCCAAGGGAGGACATAGTGAAAGTGGGAAAGCGGGAGCAGGGGTCCAAATGCGAACGATCTCAGTCTTACTGGCGTTGAGGCAGAGGTTGTTTGCAGCACACCATGAATTAATAGCAGACAGTCAGATATCAGCGAGGAGGAGGAGGCTGAGGGTAGCCTGAAAGATAGCTGCGTGCCATCCGCCTAACACTAGAAGTTAGAGGTGAAAGTGGCAATCACACATGCCAAGGCAGCCACATAGACGTTGAAGAACCAGGGGGAGAGGTTAGATCCCTGGGGAATGCCACATGTTGAGAGAGCAATAGTCGAGAGAAAGGCTCTGAGTTCCACCTGGGATGGGCGGTCAGAGAGAAAGGAGATTCACCACGCCAGATCCTGACTAGTGAGTTCCAGAGTGTCACAGAGACGTGCGATCATGATGTTGTGGTCAACCCAGTCAAAGGCAGAGGAGAGGTCAGGGAGAATGAGGACAGAGGGAGTGTTAGTGTCAAGATTTGAGAGCAGGTCTTCAGAGGTGTTCAGAAGAGCAGTTTCCGTGCCTCTGGATGTTCTAAAGCCAGACTGATGGTCATGGAAGCAGTCAACAGAGGGAGGAAAGGATGTCTTGGGATTTTGTGATGAAGTGCGCAGCCAGTGCCGAGCAGAGGTCCTGGGTGGGTGTGACGGACGAAGAGGCTGCTGCAGGATTGGCCAGTTCCTTGCAGACTTTGAAAGTTTTGGCTGTGCTGTTTGAAGCCGCGGAGATGCTGAGATGCAGGCTTGAATAAAGACTCTTTTCTTGGGCAGATGAAGGAGGCTGCAGGCCAGTTTGTCAGATGGTCTGCCCGATGAGTTCTATTTCCGCTCAGCTGTCTACATATGCGTTTAAGGCCAGACAGATCGAAGTTGTACCAAGAGTTGCACTTTTTGAAAGGCTTCAGTCGGACCCTCATGGCAGGGGCAAGTATGCCAAGAGTGTTGGAGATAGAGAGGTTGAGGTTAGCGAGGTCTGTTTCAGGGTGGGTCAGCCGCAGGTATTGGAGGAGAGTAGGTGGAGGCAAAGGCAGCCACTGTCACTTTTTTCATGGGTCTGGTGCCTTTGAATCCGAGTGGTAGTGCTGGGTGTGTTGCTGCAAGAGGAGAGGAAAGCGTCAGGTGTGCTGAGAGAAGAGAGTGGTCGGTCCAAGAGAGAGGTAGTGAGAGGGGTAGAGAGAGGAATATCAGTAGAGATGAGAACATCCAAGGTGTGGTCTGCGGTGTGCATGGAGTCAGAGGGTAGGATAGGTAAGGAGAGGGAGTCGCATAGGTTGCGGCAAGGTCCTTAGGAGTCAGGAGAGTCCATATGGATGTTGAGATCACCCATCAGGAGGAGGAGGAGGAGGACAGGTCACCCCATTCCGAGAGGAAGAGAGTGAACTGTCCTGGTGGCTGATAAATGGTAGCCATAATGAGAGAAGATTTAGGGGAGAGCGAGAGTCTGTAAACTAGGCACTCAAAGGAAGAGTAGGCCTGAGTAGCGATGATGGATACAGGTATCCGTTCTGGGAGGATAAGTGCCACTCCCCCACCTGTCTTCTTAGGCCTAGGCACAGAGAGGATTTTGTAGCCATCAGTGAGGAGTGTCAAAGCTCGTGACAGAGCTCTCCTTGAACCAGGACTCCGTGATGGCGAGCACATCCAGATCCATGAGTTTGAGGAGGTTGAAGATGTCTGACGAGTGTTTGATGGCAGAGCGAGTGTTGAGAGTGGCAATGTGGAACAGCTTGCCATCTTTGAGGGTCTTCCTCTGGGGGATTAAGGGGCAAAGGGCACAGTGGTCCCACCCGAGGGTGGTTAGAGGGCCAGAGGGAAAGTGGAGGATGGCGAAGCAGCCATGGCCAACAAGGGGGCCGGGAAAGTATGGCATGGTGAGGGTGCCTGTACAGAGGAGGAAGAAGGCACAGAGGGCATGGGAGTCTGGCCGGAGGGGGAGGAAGGCACAGTGGGCAAGGGAGCCTGGCTGGGTGGAGGGGTGAGGTTAGAGCGGCAAGGGAGCAGCCTGTCAAAGAGAAGAAGGTTGGGTTGAGGACCCTGACCCTGAACCATGATGGTTCCATTGAAATAGACATTAATGATGACTCTGGAAATGGCGAAGAGGTCAAGGAGAACCTCCCAGCGAGTGCCACCATCAATGGGAGAAGAGGCGATAGGAGAAAGCCGACCATTTAGCGTGTCTATATGTCAAACGAAGAAGAGGATGTCAGTGAGAGTCTCTCTGGCAGGCAGAAACTGTGACGTAGGGGTCTGTAATAGGAAGGCCTGGGTTGGGGCCCAGTATGCCCTTCTTAAGTTTCTCTGTCCAGATTTAGTGATAGGAGCTAGAGAAGCAGTAAGAGAAGATAGGAGAGATAGATAGCGACATAGTTGGCTATAGTGGTGTTGTGGAGGACACTTCCCAGTCTGAAGCACTGAGGCACACAAGGAAGGGGGTGAGGTGGGGTGCACAGGGGAGGGAGACAAAGGGGAGTGCACACAGCTGATGAAGACACCAAGCAGACACTAGGCACAGCCAAATTCTTTTTTAGCAGGACAAGGGAGGTTAGCACGTACCACACTTGGATGAAACTATGAAGGTTAGCATGTGCCACACTCAGATGGAACTATGAAGGTTAGCATGTGCCACACTCAGATGGAACTATGAAGGTTAGCATGTGCCACACTTAGATTGAATCGTGAAGGTTAGCATGTGCCACACTTAGATCGAATTGTGAAGGTTAGCATGTGCCACACTTAGATTGAATCATAAATGTTAGCAAGAACCACACTTAGATGGAACTGTGAATGATAGTATGTGCCACACTTAGATTGAATCGTGAACATTAGCCTGTGTCACATCTAGATAGGATTATGAATGTTGGCAAGCGCCACACTTAGACTGAGTTGTGAATGATAGCATGTGCCACACTTACATTGGATTGTGATCCCAGGCTGTGTCACATCTAGATAGGACTGTGAATGTTAGCATGTGCCACACTTAGATTGAATCATGAACAAGAGCCGGTGAACAATTGCCTGCGTCGCATCTAGATGGAACTGTGAATGTTATCATGTGCCACACTTAGATGGAACTGTGAATGTTAGCACGTACCACAATCAGAACTGTGAATGTTAGGTTAAATGTTATATAACCCACTAACCAAAAAAAACACACACTTTCTGCATACTTAACTCACTCAAATACTCACACAACCATCTCTCGCACAACAAGCCACACGCACTTCACCACACTGCAACAATACATAAGCCATACCAACAGCACACGAGGACTGACATCCACCCGATACTCACACCAAAGCTCAGCGCACGGTGTATGCTGAGATAAAGCTGCCAACAGAATACCACCCCTCTCACTATCCTACTCCCTCACCTCACTAACCCACCCCACGTCTCGTTTTGCAGATCTGCCAGAGCGCCTGGGGACCAACTCCGTTGGTGACGGTGCGCGGTACAAATACCTTTAACATTTAACACATTTAACAAGAGAAAACACAATGCAGTAACTGGGCACTGCCAATTTCGTTTTTAACAGGGCGCAGTGAAAACACAAAGCAGTAACTGGGCGCAGCCAAAATTCGAATTTTTGTAGGGGGAGTGGGAGTCCAGATGAGATGGCGTGAGAGGTGGGACAGTCAGAGGTGTGGAGGGAGAGGATTGATGATTTAGTTGAGGGAACTAACCTGCAGAGAAATGTTAGATGTTCCATTGGTTTCCGTATGTCCAGAAAGTGTGGAGTTCTCCTCAGCCTCCATGTGCACGTGGGGGTAGGAGAGGACCCACAGCAACAGCCAGGCAACGAACAGGGGAACGGACAGGAGCCTTAGGAGTGGGCCTTGGGAAGCAGGCCGGCATTTGGCTGCCGGGTTAGATGATTGGGCCTTTCAGGTGCACAGGCACAATCACGTTTCAGCAACAAATGGCAGAAAGAAGCATGGGAAAGGCCCCCTCACAGTGTATGCATGCACCAATGTAGAGACAGGGTTCAGCTGATAATGCCAATATGGAGACAGGGTAGTTTGGTGCATCAGCAGGTGTTGGGAAAGAGTGAATGAGAGGCACAAGGCATCCCAATAAAACCGAAGGTCGCTAAAGAACTCGGGGATAATTTTCGCTGCCAGCACACGCATGCACAGATGGGGAGGGTTTGGCCATGAAAGTCCAGGCAGGGTACTAAAGGAGAGAAACAGATGTAATGCCCAAGTAGATTACTTTTCTTTATGCAACATCTGTACAGTAATACAACGTGAATGTCCAAACCTAGGGTTTAGTGAGACCCTCTCCTCTGGCTCTGTTCCACTGCCCTTTGCTTGTTTATGGACATGTTAGAGTCATGTAACTGTGTTCGCATATATGAAATTTGGGATATGTTCTATTGAGACCAACAGCCTCTTTGGAACAGTGAGCTTAAATTGCCATTTTAACCCTTAGTTCTTCTATTAGCATTCTGATTTCCTCCTTTGCTTAAAGACAATGGCTTTTCTTCCAGACTGTTGTCAATTAGTCGAAACACCAACACTTGTTCATGTGACATTTCCCCAGAATCAAGCACTATGTAACACATTCAATCCCCTCAGGATCGTTTAACCCCATTATTTCTTGACACTAGTCAAAAGCATGCCTACAGACAAGGATAAAAAATAGGGTGTAAGTATTTGGATGAAAAGTACTCACACCGGTTGGTGGTTCTAGCAACACCTGGGATTAATCTAGGTAGGATGACTAATGCAGTAATTGAGTGTTCTATAGGGGCTGTGTGCAAGCGAGTCCACATTCGCTCATCATTAGGGCCCTCAGTTGAAGGGCTGGAGAATATGTGACATGATAAACCTCACCCCAAACAGTTATGCCCTAGCTAGCAATGCTTGTCACTTATTGTATGGGCTGGCGACACCCCCCCCCTTTCATCTAGTGGTTACTGCCTGGCACGTACGTACCCGTTGCCTCTGCAACTGGCTCTGTGGTACTTCTCTCTGTGGAGCCTCGAGCACTTAGCCCCCTCCAGCTCCCCTTCTCTCTGTCTGCACTTGCACGATCCAAACGCTCACAAGGCCTAGTAGGACCCTTCTGCATTTGCTCAACTTGTTATCATATCCCATTGTCTTGCTGTTCCCTTCCCTTTGCCCTCTGGGCGCTTTGAAACACAATTTCTTGATGTATAAGTGCCTTATTACAAATGGCCAATAAAATAAATAAACATCCCTGAGGAGCATTCCTAAGAAACTGGGTAAAATGTGTTCCTAATGACTTGTACTGCATTGCTTTTCAAATGTAAAGATAGTAAAAGATAATATCCACTGGAGCAAATGGGCGCCAAAACAAGTTGAGTGATCACGAATTCCTCTTTGATGGAATCCACGCGGGGACGGCTACATAATCTACCCTTCTTGCGAAATGTCACTGAATACAGTAGCCTGCTTTCGCTGCACAGCAGCCTGTCAGGGAACAATACATGTGTATGTATGTATGCATGTGAGTGTGGGGCGTGTGCATGTGTGTATGAATGTGTAGCAAGTACAATACATGCCCTTACAGCGCATTAAGGACGTGAGGCTGGTCGCGACGTGAAAGATGAGGTAAGGAGGTGGTTTGGGGAGGGTTAGGGGTATGTGTGTATGCATGTATGGGAGCGTGGTGTGCAGTGGAGTAACTGCTGAAAATGTTGGGGGGGGACATGACATCTGAAGAGAACGTGCCCCCGTCAAATGAATGGGGACAAAATGGTGTACCATGAAAGTTGGGGGGACAAACACATGGTGGGGAGAGAAAGGGGGAGGGGGTTGGGGAGGGGCAGAGGATGAGAGGGTAAACTGTTTCCCTGCAGCGCCTTAACGGAACTAGGAAAAACGAGCTTCGGCGAAAACGGGTTGCAGGGAAACTTCATAGAACAATAAAATGCAGAAGTTTACATGTTCTTTCTATCACCGTAGAACAACAAGGGTGATTCGTGGTGTGTGCTTTAACTGCTAAGCAATTGCAGATTGTGGTACAGTCCTTGCATGTAAAGTCTACATCTATAAAACGCACGTCAAATGTACGCCCACAATTATTATGTCTTTTTTAATGAGCTACATGGAAACAAAATGCTTTGTAGCACTGAATTACACGTCACCAGGCTTATAGTTGTATTTCCCAGAACAATTCTTAGAAAAGAATCACCCAGAAATGTTTATGGATATCAGTCATTACAAGTTCTTTTGGATAAATACATTTTGGATGCTTTCGCCAGTTCCATGTCAACTTGTCGAAGGTGAAAATATAGTCCGCCAAACATTTGTAGACCCCGCTCTCTTTTTTGAAACCACAATCTTCCCACTATGTGCCCATACCAACTCTGCCTTTCTTTTGCTATATTTGGTCCTCGTCTCATTTCATTTTTGATAACAATTTAAAGGTCAGTTGGTCGGATTCGCAAACGATTTTCCAGGAGTAAACCCGAGTTACCCCAGAGAGATTATTTGATTCACAAAGGAGTTAGTGGAGTGATGGCTTAATCTTCTCTTGTCAGGAGGAAGTTCCACCTGGAACTTCTGTGTGTGTCTGATCGTCTCTCTCCAAGGATAAGTCACATTAGTGAATCAGCCCCAGTATGTTCTTGCCAGGTAGTAGTACCCTTGCAGAACAGGGACATTGTGCTGCTACTATGCACACCATGTGGGAATTCATTCCTAGGCCGGGGCAGAACAAATCTTTCAATTCAGGCAGAAATTACCACCCTATCAAAAGAGTGTGTGTCAAAGAAAGAAATGGACTTTCAATATTGACAATAACTGCTGCTTCCATGTTATGGTGAGGTGATGACAGTTCAAAATGCGGAGCTGGAGATGCTCAAAATATCTAATATGCTCAAATATGTGTTTTGTGTTAAGAAAATCTAAATAAAAGACTACTGCTAATTTAGGCAAACAAAATGCCTAAAATATTTGCACTGACACAAATCAAAAACGAATTTAGTAAAAAACAAATTACAAATATTACCCATTTTAAATTATAGTTTTAAAAATCAAAAACTGTTTGAGACCCCCATATGTGAACACCATACTGGCATTTTTTAACATTGTATTTTACAAAATGTTTGCCAGCGAGTAGGTGTACCATTTAGGTGGTGTAAGGGTATAGAAGTAAGGAGATCGACACAGGTGGTATGCTTCTTGCCAAAGACTTTTATGTAAATAAAATGGGGTTGGGAAAACATCTATCTTTCCTTAAGGCTAAGAGGGGCTTCCCTACGTTGAAATAATAAACAAATGTGTTGATCAGGATGTTAAAAGAATATAATGGGGGGGCAGATGGGGAGCAGGTGCAAGTGGATCTAGGTCACCTGGCCTAAGCCCCACCCACCTGTCACCTTCTAGGTTGCCACTCTTTTTCCCCCATTTAGTAAGCACCGCTCACCTGATGCCTTCCTGTTTGCCACTCTTTTTCCCTACTTACGGAGCCCTCCCGCCTCTTTTCCTTTGCAGATGGGGAGCAGGTGGGTGTGGATCTAGGTTACCTGGCCTAAGCCCCGACCACCTGACGCCTTCCAGGTTGCTGCTCTTTTCCCCCACTTGACAAGCCCTGCACACCTGGTGCCTTCCTGGTTGCCGCTCTTTCCCTACTTAAGGAGCCCTCAAGCCTCTTTTCCTTTGCAGATGGGGGGCAGGTGCAAGTGCATCTAGGTCACTTGGCCTAAGCCCTGCCCCCCTGGCACCTTCCAGGCTGCTGCTCTTTTTCCCCACTTAGCAAGCCCCACCGACCTGGTGCCTTCTTGGCTGCCGTTCTTGTCCTACTTAAGGAGCCCTCCAGCCTCTTTTCCTTTGTAGATGGGGAGCAGGTGCACATGGATCTAGGTCACCTGGCGTAAGCCACGCCCACCTGGCGCCTTCCAGGTTGCCGCTCTTTTTCCCCCACTTAGCAAGCCCTGCCCACCTGGTGCCTTCCAGGTTGCCGCTCTTTTTCCTTACTTAAGGAGCCCTACAGCCTGTTTTCCTTTGCAGATGGGGAGCAGGTGCAAGTGGATCTAGATCACCTCTCCTAAGCACCACCCACCTTCTTAGCCCTGCTTCTTCCTTCCTGCTCTTAACTATTAGATCAATGGCGTCTCTCGCATGGGCGTCCGAAGCGAAGGGCAGATGGAGAAAAGGGCAATTCTTGTTTGGACCAGCAGGACCCAGGGCCCAACCCCCTGCTCAGACAGCAGGTAAGCATGCACCGAAATGCGTTTACTCCCTCTGTCCCCACAGGCCATCCCCACCCCTTCTGGCCCCCTGTGTTGTTCCCTTGTGCACCCCTCCCTTCTCGCACACAGGGGTTGCCTGTTTTGCTTGGTACTTTTACCCTGCTAACCCCCTGCCCCCCAGCCTTCTTCTGCAGGAGTCTGTCCTGATACATTCTGG
Organism: Ambystoma mexicanum; assembly: GCF_040938575.1. Classification (NCBI taxonomy): domain Eukaryota; kingdom Metazoa; phylum Chordata; class Amphibia; order Caudata; family Ambystomatidae; genus Ambystoma; species Ambystoma mexicanum. The sequence goes on along the minus strand of NC_090930.1, from coordinate 1,016,997,718 downwards.
TTTCACCATCACTGTCTTGTTGCCAATGCTGGATTTGATTTTTATGGACTTCATTGATTCATGGTGCATCACCCTTTCTCAACTCTCATAGTGGACTTCCTTTGCATCTTGTACTCATGGTGGCCCTGAATCATGCTGTTCCCATCTTCATCTTGTACCCTGGCTTGCAACATTATGGGCCTCATTACGAATCAGGCGTTAAGGGGTTAACTGCGGCGTAAACGGCGCCGACCCTTAACGCCTGATTACAAGGTCCGTTAGCGCCATGGTGATTTCAACGCCTGCTTTTTGCAGGCGTTAAAATCCATGGCGCTAAGGGACCTTGTTGTTAATTACGCCACCGTAATTTACGGTGGCGAAATTAACGCCTTCCCCACTCCCATTATGCCCTATGGGGCAAAAATGGGAATGGGGAAGGGTAAATGGGGATTGGGGACTTACCGCCCCGCCAACCTCGGAATGGGGCGGTAAGTCCGCCAACCACTATGGCGTAAATGTAGTTTACGCCATGGTGGTAAAGGGACGACCCAGGCGGTAATTTACCGCCTGGGTCGTAATGAGGCCCTATGTGTTACTACCGACTTCTGCAATTGTTTTCGCTCTCCCCTCTTGCTTCTCCACTTTTTGACTGCTTACTCTCTGTTCTCCCCTCCGCTCCCTTTCCCTACCTCCTCCCCTTACTTCATTCTATGCACTTAATCTACCAGAATTGTCCCTGGACCTAGTATGATAGCTACCTCGTCTGTCTCCTCCCCACTCCCCTTTCTTCTTTTTTCCTTACTGTTCATGGCCTGTAAGAATGTCATTGTATTTTCCCTTGTTCCCTGCCTTGCCTTGAAGCACTTTGATACACATTTTGTGTAGGCGCTTCATAAATAGACTATCATTATGTCCACCGTCGTGTAAAAAACCTATTTCCAGCCCTTACACTAAGAACTCAAACTAAGGTGAGAGGGGATTGTTTCTTCAAAGTCTGTAACTAAAAATTCATTCTCGATTTACAAAACAAAGTTCCAATTGGTTTTCACTTGCCTTCCAAGGGTAGTTGGCTTCGCATCAGTTCCAATATATACATATAATTCACCAGTCCTGATGTTAGGGGGATGGCTCCTCCCTAATCTTTCCACTTGCCAGCACCCTGCTCCTTGTCCAAAATGCCAATGGGGACAAACCTCTTCCCCTGGTCTTTTAAAAAATGTTCACAATCTGTCGGGGTAGCAGACCCTGTTCTTCATTAACAGATTTTGTGTACTCTCTTGCCAAACACTTATTTCAATAGCACTGGTTTCTTCCTTTAACAACATGTAGGGGTCACAGACCCTACTTTCCACTTCTTACGGGCTTGGCTCATTAACCTGCCAAACACTGATATTACTTGCCTCCCACAGTTCCCTTCCTCTTGCCACTGCCCGCTCCTTGTCCTTTGGTCTGCTCCTTCGGTTCCCTGCCTTCAGGGAATGTGTATGTGGGCTTCTCTGAACCCAACACCCTAGGAACTCTCAGTAGGCTCCGGGCTGCTTCTGCGTCCTCTTGCCAGCACCCCGCTCCTTGTCCCTTGGTCTGCCCCTTTTACTTCCCTTCCTTCAGGGAACGTGTTTGCAGGCTTTTCTGACCCACGGGACCTCTCAGCAGGCTCTTGGCTGCTTCCGCGCACCTGTATCTCAGGTCTGTGGCTCTGCACCATGTTGCGTCTCTCAGCTCCCCTAATTGCAGTGCACCATGCAGTCCTCGGCTCTTTCTCACTCGGGACATCCTTTTTGCCAAGTCCCTGGCTCTGTGTGGGTCCCAGACCCTTATTTCCCTTCTCTGGGAATCTAGCAGACCTGGTGCACTAACCTTCCAGGTACTGCCACGAGGAAGATCGCTCTGGATGCACATCGATTTCACACGTTGGTCCACGACCCTTACTTTCTTATCTCTCGGGGTCCACAACAGCCTTTCCGGTCCTCCAAGCCTCCTCTAGGTGCTCACCTGTCTCCCACGGCGCTTCTCCCATTCGCAACGTCTCTTGCAGGTTACAGGGTCTGCAGAGGGTTTGCAGCGGTTACCTGTCTTTCTGGTAGGCGTACTGGTCTGGGACCCCTTCACGGACAATACAGCTTCCTTGTTCCTTGAGGGAGGGTGAGACCTTGGTTCCACCAGTAAGGAACTTTCCTGCTTCTTCCAGCTCCCTGTGCTTCACTGGCTCGCAAAGGTTCTCTGGTATGCAAACCAGTCCACAGCCCCTTCTTATCAGAACACAGATGTCCTGCTCCTTGCTTCTCCAGGGAGGGCTTAACAACATTTCCTGGTTTCCCTCCTCTATTTCAACTACATTTGGACCAACAGGAAGTCGGTGATCACTAGACAGTTCAATGTGGTTCCAATAGATAATCTTCATGCTTCCGCACTTCTCCCTCATCACAGAAATGATCTTGCGGCTCCCTTGTGAGTCAATGGAGTTTTTCTTCGGCACAGTACTGGGAAAGTGATTTTCACTTAGGAAATAATTATTCTTCCTCGTCTCATTACTTTCTATGGGGTAATGGCATGGTGACAGTAACTCTTTACCCATTGGGTAAGGGGCTGTTTTTAAGGTTATAGGAAGGGGGTCTAGGGTCAGATGATTGGCGGGGATACTGCAGTCTCTTCAGATAGTTGTCCCTAGTCGCATAGGGGATCCCTCCCCATGACATCCTCCCGCTGGGTACCACCCCCAGGGGGACTATCGGTTAGCAGCCTCTCCTCTCTGGCCTCATGAGGAGGGGCTCCTCCCTTAGGGGAGAAGAGACGACAGCCGTAAATTCGTCACAGTAAGTTGAGTGTAAAAACAGTGGGTTACAGGGTTCTTGCTGCTAATTATTGGAAAACTTTTCAGGAAAGTGTGGTGTGAGCATTAAAGAAAGGGCACTGGGAGTATACTGTAGAGATCAAAAATACATTGAAATGAAAACACCCTAAACCTACATCAATGCACCCCACAACATTCATTATAAATGAAGATTTAAGGGCATTTCTTAAAATTTGAATTTTCCCAAAAATAAAATGTGCAGGTAAGGAGGAACATTTTGAGAGGAATTTAAATTTGAAAAATGTATATGGAGCAACTGGCCAAAACTAATTGAATCGAGGTCCTACAGTCCAAAACACTGTTAGAAAGACTAGAAGAGATCACTCTTAATGGCCTTGTGAAATTACAAAAGGACAGTGCTGGATCACATCTTGGGAAGCAATGCATTCCATGAATGGCGGGCAAGAAAGGAGAATCTTCTGTCGAATACATCGGACGGGTATATTTCAATAGATGCATGGATAACTTGCCAATTATGTTCTCTACACCAGAAGGCACACATCTGTTCAAATATTAAAGAGATGGGAGTTCATGACTCAACAGCAGTTATGACATACTTGAATCGGTACCTAGTCATTTAACCGAAAACAAAACAGAGTGGTACATTTAACAGAAGTACATAATACTGAAAAACACCAAAAATATTAAATATGTAGTGGGGTAAGGGGTTAAAATGGGTTGGGATGGGGTGGCATTATAAGGGTAAAAAAACGGGGGCTTGGGGAGGGCACCCCCCATTGAAAAAAAAAAAAAACGAAATCAGTATTTTTCAGTATTATGGTCGCGATGAAATGTACCACTCTGAAATTTGTGTCGGTAAAATCACATATAATTCTTGAATCATGGGTGCCAACCACCCAGCAGTGAAAATGGATAGATCACACACATTTAAGTTTCAACCTTTATAGTTCATAGCTTTTATGGTGAAAACAAACATTGACCGTTCCAAGTTATGGAGATGATCTACTCAGCCAGTAAAACTTAAGAAAAATGTTAGAAACGCAACAAGGATCGTGCCTGTGTGTTAAGTATAGAATTTATAAAGACTTTCTTTGAGATACAGTACCTATTCATTTGTGGTGAACATGCATGCAAAGACATTAAAAGAAATTGTGGCTTCCACGGGGAGCAGGCTCAGGGGGAATATTAGTCAGAGGGTTGCCTCGCTTCTCCAGTGCAGGCTGTTTTTTTCAAATAGGTGTCACGAAGCGTCTTTTACCTAAGACATGGAATTAACAAAATTCCAAAACCTACTCTTGCGAGTGCTTTTTTTAGACCAGGTAGCCGGTGATGACTGATGAGGCTGTCAGAAGCTTCAGAGGCCGTCAAACCTACAGAGGAGGATACGAGGAACTTGGCAGGGGCTCAGTGTTATTGAAAGAAATCTCAAATATTTATTCCGTCTCCTCCACTAACGTTAATCACATTTCCATCACACTGCCAAGAACGGAGCTTTCACGCCTGCCTTAGATTAACACAGACAACCATTGTTGGCCCCGCAAAGTTGCAACACTCAGATAACATAAGGTTTGCTTTTTTCTATAATTTCCCTATTTCACATCACACATTAGCTTAAACAACATGTATACATTTTGTTCATTACAATTGACAAGCTCAAGGTACATAGTTATTGCAATAAGTTTATTTGGCCCAAAATTCTTTCAAAAGAAAACGCGTTACTTGGATTAAACTGATTCTGCAAAATCTGTGGAACAAAATAAATCACAGTGGTGGGGTATGTCACAATTATTATAACCTAAATCACAGACTACTGGTCGCACAAGATAATGGATAATGAACCTTGTTCTAACGAGAACACTTTTAAAGACAGGTAAGCAGAATCATTGGCAAAGTTTGCAGCCGACCTTTGGAGAAACACCTCCCTGAATGGAACCATGGGAGTATCCCGCTCCTGTGAACAACACGTTTTGTAAATTTTTGGAGAATTCTGGTGCTCATAGGGGATCTAGTTCAAGGACACTCAAATGGTTTCTGTAGGACCATCAGATGGATTTGTGTTCTGTACTGTATTGACCACAACAGTAGGAGACATCCGCGATCCCTCTGGCACATGCAGACGGTGGCACTTATATGGTGAGGTCAGGGTGGCATAGATTTTTAGTTTATGTTCTTAACTAATATACAGAGTTTTATTTCGTTTCCCCGTGAACCTGCACAGTGTGGTTTCGAGGTTACCAAAGATCACTCCTGTGTTAGCCAGCCTGAGGTTAAGTTGATTTTGCACAGTGTAATAGAAACTAAAGATATTTCTTTAGAAAGAAGCAGATTTTGCCAGCTCTTTCTCCATCCTTGCGTATTGTTCTCGCAGACGTTCCATGGCTTTCTTGTGCTCTTCGTCTACAGCTACTTGCCATTGCTCTTGTTCTTTCACGAGCTCGTCACACCTTGCCCTGAGTCTATCTTCACTCGCCTGTGGGTCATTCTGTAAAGAAAAAGTACACTTGAAAATATAAACCTGGCATGGTTTCCTTGTATAGGGTGGACCATAAGCAAAAGAAACATTTGATTCAATATACATCAGACAGATAGTGATTCTGATCCACCTTTGATATTGGTTTCGCAAAATAAATATCACTGCTAGATCCAACTGACAAGTAATTAGGATATTAAATCATTTGGCTGCACAGACCTCTTCCACAGGTTCCAGGCAGAGATACAGTGGATGTGGTCTGCACTGCTGGAGGAGCACTACCACATGAGAGGGGTAATGGGCTTGCCCTTAACGGACCCCACCAGTCTCCTTGTCCCTGCTCACCACCCCCATCTGAATATTTTTCAGTGTGCACTCTGTTGCATGCCACATCCTATATACCCTTAAAATCTCTGGCTCCCTCTAGTGGTAAAGCACCACTCTGGGGCTGAAACTAATGTTGGGTCTAAAGCACTACCTGTGAACCAAGACTATGCAGTGTCACTAGGCGGTGACCCAAAACTAAAGGTAGTGCCAATGCCCAACTAGGAGTAAATAAAGTGGTGCTAAAGTGACATCCACAAGCGAAAACTAATGGTAGCCCTAAAGCAACACCTAGGTGCCAAAGTTATGCAGTATAAGTACACCTGCAGACTTCTTCGTTCTCTGCAATTCCACTCCTTTCCTTGTATTAATATTTTACCACACTATTTGGTTCTAAAGTGCCATCTGGGAGCCAAAATAAAAACAATTAGGAAACATACACACTCCACGTTGCAAGGGGTCAGCAATGCGAGACGGACAACGGTTTGATAATTGTCAAAAATATGCCATTTTATTAAGATAGAAATACTATACTATACCACTTTACTACTCTACTGTGGGTTTCCCTACCTAACAAAACAAAGGGGAAACACTAACACAAGAGTTCTGGCCCTCACACTAAACATCAAATACAAAAGAAAATATATGGCATTTCAAATGTAACATCAACAATAATATTCAGTGTCTTGATACACTTTTAGCAACCTCAGTGAACTTTCCACAGGATTCAAGGTGTATTCCTCTTCAATGTTCATCAAAAGAATATTAGAAAATCCACATAGTTAGCAAAGTTTCAGTTTAGTTCTTCAAAAGTCAATTTTAGATAAAGCACAGCTCCAAAAACAAACGTTCTTCTGATGAAAATAAAGGCTTTCCACTTCCACTGAATAGCATCAATGTTATTCTCAGCCATCATGCCCTTTTACCATGTCCAGGCACCAATAAAGCATGACACAGTTCAAAAGAAATATAACTTCTAGAATGCTAATGGAACCAAAGTCTTGGTTAACCGTAATGATGTGTCTATTCAGGTTAGAATTTACAATAGGCAGATTTGTCAGGGTGACTTCTTATTTCTGTCACTTCTACTTCAACAATCTTCTCCTCTACCACATTTTACCATGAGGACATTCTCCTTGGCCTCATAGTATTCCACTTCATTTGGACCACTGAGGTCTTGCATCTATTGACAACCAAATATACCACCACAGCTTCAGCACTTATATTTTATAGACAGGGTTTGACAAGATTCACTTTAACACCTTCAAATAGGCAAGGAACCCTTGCTTGTATATTTCTCTTCAAAAGGGGCATCCTCTTTGCCTCTCTTGTCTGTCCGGCGCCATAGTAATAACCCAAGATTGCCTTTTAGACCCACCTAGTTCCTTCTACACCAGTCCTTGGCAATATAGGTTGAGACAACTCCAATAGTGTTCATAAGCAACTAGGATTCCCTTCCCCAGCTTGGCCTTCAACACTCTGCCATCTCTAAGCCAGATAATTACCCAGAAGCCTTGGCGCCACTCTCTTGGCTTCAGGTAATGCTTGCACACTTGTAACTTGAACAAGACTGATCTTCTATTAGGCTCACCATAATTGTTAGACCATTTTCTGGATTTGAAAAAAGTTGCTTTCAATCTCAATAAGAGAATACTCTTGGCTTGGGCAATCCTTGAGCTCTCTTCAACTGCAGATACAGTGTTTAAACACTTCTTCTTTTAGGGGCAATAAGAGTCAGTGAATAAAGAGGTAAAGTTCACTCTTCCCTTAGAAAACAAATGTAGGTACACGCGATCACTTACGTTTTAGAAGCTTTAAGTGTTTAACAATGTTCGTTCTGCTTAATGAGAGACACGCAACCACTTCTTCAGAACATTTAAGGGCTTAACAATGTCTTTCAGTAGGATTTTCTTTCACGCGAGTAAGAAAGCCTTTTCCAATCATATGCAAGTGCTACTTTCCATTGTTCCCTTGTTTGGAAATGCAACAAACTACTTCAGCTCGCTTCTCACTACACGCGTGTGAATAGGAAACTGGACACTGTTGCCGGCAGTGCTCACGCAAGCAATAAGAACGCCAGGTTTCACTCAACGGCTTCTGTAACTCTTGCTCTGCGTGTCCTACAACTTCACAACTTCAACTGCTTCTGTCTTCACTGGCACCCACATCCTTCTTCTGCTGAGGTGTCTCCGGTCCAGACACTTATTCAAGGAGCCACTCTTGCTCCCGAGACCCGCGACTCGCTCACAGCTCCTCGCCTCGGTCTCCGACACATTTCCTGCACAGCAACCACGGCAATCATGCTCACCTGGGGAAAGCCCCTCTGAACGTCTTCCGCTGCATAGCCTCTGCACTGCAGAATTTGGGGGAACAGAACCCTCTTGGAACAAGCAGGTGAAATCTGCTGCATCCACGTTTTGGCATCCCTCTTGTTCTCCCACTTCTGCTTGCTTTGCCAACCCCTTGCTGCCTTCTTTCTGCCTCTGCTACTACAGCACGCACTCCAGCCATAGTTCCAGCTCATTCTCATAGCCTGCACCTGAAAGGGCCTTGTATGCCTCACAGATTCCTTCAGGTGTGGGCTACTAGGCTTAATTGCCTGACTACTACCACAGCATGATTTTTCAGACTTCTTCCTCATCCCAGTGCTCATGGGATTATGGGACTTGTAGTCCCCACCAACAAAGTCCGTTCTTTTAAGCATGGGCTTGAATTTAAGGCTAGATGTATTCCCCTTACAATTATTCAAAGATGGATTTTTAGAATTGGTTATTAGAGAGGACATCTCACTTAAGGCCATTTTTCTAGATCCTTTTACATTATACATTTTGGAGTAAGGAAGATGTTTATCCTGAAATACTTTGAAGGATCTTTCCATTGGTAAGGTGTGCTCATATTGTATGATACTTGTGCCCAGAATTCCAGATCTTATATGTGGGTCAGGGGAATTATAATGACAACAATCCATTACATGGTTTGGTAACCTAGAAAGGTTTTCCTTTTCAAAGGCTAAATACTGTGTCTCATCCAACAGGATCTCGCCACCACCCTGGGCCTTGTCTCCTTCCAGGTGATTCTCCCACAGTACACTTCCCCAAGGTCAGGATCAGGAAGCGTCTGCCTTTCACTGGCCACCTGGGAGGAGACTTTAGGCAGGGTTTCAGTGAGGTATCATAGGATTCTTTACAACGTGTACTGGGTAAGTAGGAGATCTGCATGAAAACATGTATGTAATTTTCTTGGTCTCACAATTGATTACAAACTCAATTTCATACATCTGGCAGAGATGCAGCTTTTTTTTCGCCAATCAAGGTACACATTGGATTTCATGCTCCCAGCTTTAAAATTGTTAATTTCGATGTGAGAGGTCATCAGCAAAGTCAATGAACAATTTCTCTTGGGATGGGGCATGTATTGTTAGTGTTGTAAGAATTAATCTCTACCAAGTAGTAACTTCATTAGAACGTTAAAATAACAGCAGGAATAAAACACCACCTCTCCCCAGGCTAGGTGGACAGCAACTGATTAACTTACTTAAGGGCCTCATCACGATAATACTGCCGGGATACTGCACAATGCTAATAGCTCTACCGCAACTCGGTCCGGCGCAAAGCTGGAGGTAAAAATGCAATTTTCCGCCCAACTCGTGATTTGGCCAGCCCTAAATGCAGCAGTAATACCGTTACAGCCGCATTTAGGGGCTCAGGCCAAACTCGTGATGGGGCAAGTCAAACCCATGACAGATGGATTCTGCATTCAGAAGCTCTAGAAAGTAACATTACAAAGACAATACATTGTGCAAAATACCTTCACAATGTTATTTCTGATCCACATCTGACCCCTCCTCTGCCTTCAACCCTCATGACCGATACTGGGTCAACACCAGAGTTTGCATCCTCACTCCCAATAAATCACACCTTACTGTCTACTTCCTCAGACATTTTACGTCAGACTGATTTTGCTTCCGCTGGACTATCACGCAGCTAGCTGCGCATTAACAACCTCAGCGGTCCCAGAGCTCACTAGCAGATAGGATACTTTGGTGATGGGTTTCCTTCCCCTTATAAGCTCAAAGGGGACCTTTCTCGTTGTGCCATGAAAGTAATACAACATCGCCAACACCCTGTTACGTACCACTGACTCACACTCATCACCCCAAGTCAGCTATTTGCACAGTTTCCATAATTATTTATTAGCCCTTTCCCCTATGTCATTTGTTTCCAAGCGATATATGGAAGTGTGCAGATGCTGAATTGCATGCTCAACCCGCAAATGCTACATTAGCCTGCTCATGAACCGAGGACCATTAGCAGTGGTAATGCAGGTTGGATATCCTGTATTGAAACGTGGCGTGAGAAATGTGGTTACGTTCGTAACCCATTTGGAGTATGCATCGACAATGCAGCATATACACTTTTCTGAATGACCTAAAGACATGGGCCGAGTATATCCAGGGTTACCTCTGGCCAAGGCCCATTTGGGAATTTAATATGTCCAAAAGATTGAGCCAAAAGTTAGAAACTTTTGTCAGCATTTTGACAGGCCTTATTCCTTCAACTGCCATTCCAGACCTTGGTCAAAGAACCAGCCACCAATAATCGGACATGAACAGCAGTTTAATTTTAGCAATACCTATGTGATACATTGCTCAATCATCTCCGAAAATCTGACACAGACTTACTCTTTCGGAACAGCAACACCCCCCTTCGATACAGAGCTCTTCACTGATACTGCAGGATTCAAGTCCCCTTTGAGTAAGGTGGGTTTTGTCAGACCGCCCCCTTCATCAAATTGAACTACTTCTTGCAAAACAGTTTCACTTGCACATTCATACTGCCACATCTCCTTGCTAATAATGCTGTCATTTATATTTCACACTGATTTGTTTAATCAGATCGGTTCCTCTTCCCCTTGAATGAGAAAGCTTGAAAGAACCAAGTATCAGATTCCAGAAAAGGGGACCTCTATGATAGGTAAAGGTTGCAAGGGGACGGGAGGAGGTATTGAGTTCTAGTTTTCTGACATAAGGCACATGTGCTGACAGTGCCTTATATCAGCATACATTCCTGGCCAATAGAATCTATTCACAGTTTGGGCCTGGGTTTCTGCAGTTCCCAAATGCCCCCCGCCCCCGATCCCGTTAAATGTGCATGAGCCATCTCTAATACGATATTTGTATGGCTTTTGGGAATCACAAATTGGGTTCTGGGTGCACACGATGGGCCTACACCCCCCCCCCCCCAAAACAACAGCCCAGTTTTAAGGGAAACAAATGGTCCATTTATTTTCCTTCCTTCTTCCTCACTCAACACCTGATTAAAGGGTTCGGCTAACAATGGATCATTATGTTGGTAAAAAGCTTCTTGTGGTTTTGGAAACAGAGCCTTCTCAAATACGCCTCGAGCAATCCTTTCTCCAGTTTTAATTCGGTAGGCTTTTTTTCCATTGTTTTGCATCAGTATTTTAACATATCCTCTGTAGTCGGGGTCAATCACTCCCGCCAAAAGGTCTAAGCCATAGCACCAGGCTATGCCTGACTTAGAGGCAAGTCTGATGTATGTACTCATGGGAGGAATAAGGATCATGTCAGTGGGGATGAAGACCCTGTCTCCTGGTTGAATTAACTGCCCTCTACTACTATAAATATTGAATTGTATAAACTGCTCAGTTTGTGTAAACTGCCTAGTAGCTATAGTAGGAGTGGATGCGCTTTTGCTAAGTTTCTCAAATGTAAGGGGAACCCCCAATGAGTATGAATTGATTCCGATTCCACTCCTGACACCAGATGTGAGGGGGACAACTTTGTGAATGTTTTCCAAAATATGCCATTTTAATAACTCAAAAGGTTGGTTACATGCCTCACTATCCCTAACCTGACAAGGATTTCTCTGCCTATCAAAATAAACTAAAGGAAACACTGTAAAAAAGGTTTCTGTCCCTCACACTTTTACATATAACAAACTTAACAAGGTAACATATGGCAATTCCACTACAACAGAAGAACAAGTTACTTACCAACTGTAACATTCTTTCGACTGGATGTTCCTCCCACCTATTCCTCATCTTAGAGATTGTCTGCCAGCCTTGCTGCTTCTTTGGAAAATTTTCGCCAGAGGGCGCTGTGCTCGAGGCCGCGGAGTCGTAGTCCCTCGAGGGCTGCCGTCAAATGTCAACGTCATCCGTCGTATAAAGGGCTCGAGCCGTGCCTGTTGGTCTCAGTTCTGTTTTTTCGGTGTTAATGGTCGCATCAGTTGTACCAGGCATCGAAGGATATCAGGCTCTTAAGGAAGTACAAGTGCAAAAAGCGTAAAAACTGTACGGAGGGGTAGGTTGGGAGGGTCGATGAGGTATACGTGGGAGGAACATCCAGTTGAAAGAACGTTACAGTTGGTAAGTAACTTGTTATTCGAATGGATTGTGTTCTCCCACGTATTCCTCATCTTAGCTAGACTCCCACAGCAGTTGTAATTTGGAGGAGGGAGTACCAGAATTTTTAATTATGTATTGAATGAAGGAAGGCTTTTGCAAAAAGGTCTCCTTGGTAAGAAGTGGAGTCTAAAGAGTCATGTTTTATAAAAATGTTCATGGATCAGGGGTCAAGTCCTAAAAATTAAAGTGGGGGGACTCTTCAATGAACACAGTGGGATGTGACACCGCCGTAAATTAGCATATCAAGGTGAAATATGCACATTTCATTGAATTGACGAATGGCATTTGCCTTTCATAAAATCAACACATACACATAACCAAGAAAGGATATTTTCTTGTAATAGGATTTTTGAAAAAGTTAAAAGGTGTGCATGTTTTAATCTCCAAGAACCAATACAGATGTTTTCCCTCGAACTTGCAGTACCGAAATGGGACATTTCACCTTTAGTTGTATGCTATTTTTCATCAGGTTATATACTGCAGTGGTGAAGTGTCCGGTTCGATCCCTGAGGTCGGCTTTAATTCATAAATTCAAAAAGGACATTTCTCTTTTTAGCTGGGGGGGACGGAGTCCACCCTCTGAAAAAAGTGGGTGGACTCCGTCCACCCTCGTTTACCCTCAATTTGAGCCCTGGCATGGATGACCAGGCGGCCGCCGCACAAATGTCCTGCACCGGAACACCCCTCTGAAGAGCCGTAGAAGTTGCTATGCCCCTGGTTGAATGAGCCCTTAGTCCATCTGGAGGCTCTTTCCCAGCCAATTTGTAACACTCAAATATTGCCAGGATTATCCATCTGGATACAGTTTGTTTGGACACTCCAAGGCCCAATTTGTGTCCAGTGTAACTGACAAACAACTGGTCAGTTTGTCTAAATCTCTCTAGTCTAGAGATATAGAAGCTGAGAGCCCTTTTAGGGTCCGGCCTGTGGAAACTTTCCTCCTCTTTACTAGCGTGCGGAAGAGGGTAAAAGGAAGGTAAAGTGATCTTTTGTGTCAGATGAAAATCAAACTATTTTAGGTAAAAAAAAAGGTTTGACCTTCAAAATGACCTGATCTTTGTGAAAAATGGTGTGAGGAGGCTTGCAAGAGAGCGCCTGCAACTCACTCACCCTGCGGGCTGATGTTAAATTCACTAGTAAAACAGTTTTTAAAGTTAGGAGCCTTCACGGACAAGAATGTAAAGGCTCAAATGGGGCATACATAAGAAATTTTAAAACTAAAATTAAGTCCCAGATAGGAACTTGAAAAGGTGTTGGAGGGAACACATTCGTTAGCCCTTTAAGAAATTGAACAAGTAAAGGCATTTTAAAATAAGAAACCTCTTCTGATGAGCGCTTGAAGATAGATAGCGCTGCTAAATATACTTTAATAGTGCCAACTTGGAGCCCCGAGTTGGCCAGATGTAAAAGAAAAGAAAGCACCACGGGAGTGGTCCCTGTACCAGTTACTGAATATCTTCCAACAACATCGGTACAAGGATTTTGTTGCTGGCCTTCTGGCCGAAAGCAGAATCTCCATAACGTCCTCCGGAAGGTCCCAATCCTTATACCTCAGCCTCTCAGAAGCCATGCGTGAAGGCTGAGAGCTTTGACCTCTGGTTGCAGAACTTGATCTTCCTTTTGCGAGAGGAGATCCTCTCTTTGTGGAAGACGAATTGGAGGGCAGATGGACATGTCCAGAAGGTCCGGGTACCAAATTCTCTTGGCCCAATCCGGGGCAATTAGGATCATGGTTTTCCTGAACTTTCTTAACCTCTTGATTACTTGAGGAATCACGAGGACTGGAGGGAACGCATATAGGAGTGGAAATACCCAGTCATCTACGAACGCGTCCCCTAGAGCTCCTCTTGGGGGAAATTCCCTTGAGCAGTATTGTTCGCACTTCCCGTTGGTTTTGGTCACAAACAAATCCACTTGAGGGGTTCCCCAAAGAGCGAAGATCTCTAGAAGGACTTCCTGAGCTAATTCCCACTCGTGGGAGACTGTGCTCTGCCTGCTCAGAGCAGCTGCCACTGTGTTTTTCACTCCGGCTAGCTGAACTGCCGATAGAGAGATTCCTTATTGCATTGCCTCTCTGCAGAGCGGGAGTGATCCTACGCCTCCTCTTTTGTTGAGGTAGTAGATAGCCACTGTGTTGTCCGTCATTATCAGGACATTCTTTCCCCATACAGAGGGCAGAAAGGCCTTCAGCACTAGTCTGATTGCCCTCAGCTCCAAAAGGTTGATGTGTAGTTTGGACTCCGATGGAGACCAAAAACTGATGATTTTCAGATCGATGGTATGGGCTCCCCACCCTGTGAGTGAGGCGTCCATCACTACTGTTATCTCCGACCATGGTTGCCAAAAAGGTTCTCCCTTGAGGATATTTTCCTTGCAAGCCAACTATAGAAGATCTTGGGCCACTCTGGCCGGGACTTGCAGAAGATCCAACATCTCTCCCGAAAATTGGGACCATGAAGTCCTGAGGGCCCATTGAAGGGATTGCATCCTCAGCCTGGCCTCTTGCATTAGAAAGATGCTAGACGCCATGAGGCCTAACAACCGTAGAAAATTGAAAACCAGCAGATATTGGGCATTTTGAAACCTTGCTACCATCTGCAGAATGTGGTGAGCTCTCTCCTCCGGAGGCGAGGCTTTCTCCGAGGTTGTATCCAGGACAGCTCTGATGAATTTGAGTCTTTGGCTTGGAATCATTTGTGACTTCTTGTAATTGAGGGAGAAGCCCAGTTTGTGCAGGAAGTGACAGGTCATGGTTAGATGTTCCCAGGCTCGTTCGGGTGAACTTGCCCTGATTAGCCAATCATCCAGGTAAGGGTAGATGTAAATCCCCCCTCTCCTGAGACTTGCTGCCACTACCGCCATCAGCTTGGTGAAAACCCTCGGGTGGAGGTCAGCCCAAATGGCAGAACTCGAAACTGATAACGAGATTCGCCAACTGCGAACCTCAGGTACATTCCATGTTTGAGATGGATTGGCACATGAAAGTAAGCATCCTGAAGGTCCAATGAGACCAGCCAGTCCTGGAGTTGAAGAGCCTGAAGGATCTGAGAAAGGGTCACCATCTTGAAGTTGTCCTTCCTGAGGAATTTGTTCAAATTTCTCTGTCCTTCTTGGGGATGAGAAAATAAGGGGAGTACCAACTCTTGTTCCTCTCCGCTACAGGTACATGTTCCATTGCACCTTTCTCTAGCAGGGTTGAAATCTCCTGCACAAGGAGCGTGTCTGGAATTTTGACAGAGCTGGCTCCCGGTGGATGATCCTGCGGTCTTTGATGAAAAGGAAGGCAGTAACCATGGTTCACTATCTCTAGCGCCCAGGCATCTGACGTAATGCCCCGCCATTCGTTCAGATACTGAGTGATCCTGCCTCCCACTGGGGTTTTGTGGGTAAAGACCTCAGAGTGGCTTTACAGTGGCTGCAAAAGCGGCTGAGGAGGAAGTAGCCACTGCTGGGGCTGATCTAGCACCTCTTCCCTTTCCACCACGAGGGGGTCTTCTCTGGTGACCTCTTTGATTGGCCTGCCCCTTCCCTCTTCCAAAAGAGGAGTAGAAACGAAAGGGACGGTTTCTCCAGGATGATGACCCTGAGTATGAATGTTGTTGAGGCTGTTTTATAGTGGCGCTGAGTGATTAAGCTGCTGTTTTCAAGGTCTGCAGCTTCTCCAAACTCTCGTCTGCCTTGCTGCCGAACAGCCTCAAGCCATGAAAGGGCATATTGAGTAACCTGGACTGTACATCAGATGCAAAACCAGATTTCCTCAGCCAAGCAAATCTGCGTAGAACCGTGCTAGACGCCATGGACCTGCTCACACTATCAGCAGTGTCCAGCCCCGACTTGAGGAACTCCTCCATAGCCTCCTTTCCATCTCTTACTATCGCCAGGAAACCACCCCGTTCCTCACCCTCTGGGATGTGTTCCGCTGCTGCGTTCAAACAGTCCCACAAGGTGTATGTAAATCTTGCTAAAGTACAAGTTACATTAGTAGATTTAAGGGACATACTGCCCGCAGTAAAGACCTTTCTCGCCCAAGCATCAATGTTCTTGTTCCTCTCAGGTGGCATGGAAGGGTAAGCTGATTGCCTATTTGTAGTCGCAGCTTGAATCACCAAGCTCTCAGGTGAGGGATGCTTAGGCAGATATTCTCGATCTGAAGGTGAAGGTCTGTACTTTCCCACACCTTTTTTATTGACAGCTTTTAAAGATTCTGGATTTTTCCAATTCGCCATTACTCTTTTTTGCAGAGCTTTGTGGAAAGGAAGGATCGGGTCCTACTGTGGCCCTTCATCAATAATATCAGTCATGTCATCATGGTCGTAACTCAGAGACACTGTCTTCCACTCCACAAAGTCGATGGCCCTTCCCATGAGTTTCCTATACCCAGGTTCTGCATGATCTGGTCTTTCAAATTCTACCTCAGGGGAGGTATCTAGGCCACTGGGCGAATGAAGGCAGTCATAAAGGTCAGCTATTTTGGTATTCAGGTCTATTAGTTATTCAGGAACT
Organism: Ambystoma mexicanum; assembly: GCF_040938575.1. Taxonomy (NCBI): domain Eukaryota; kingdom Metazoa; phylum Chordata; class Amphibia; order Caudata; family Ambystomatidae; genus Ambystoma; species Ambystoma mexicanum. The sequence continues at coordinate 1,016,981,201 of NC_090930.1, read as the reverse complement.
TCTCTTGTCCCCAATTTAACACCAGCTGATGTAATATCCTCATCAGAAGAGTTTTCCTCAAAGATAGAGGACATGGATCGAAAGAATTCCTGCCTGGGCTGAGGTTGGAAGATTTTATCTGGTAAAGCTGGTGGCATAGATCTAGATTTAGCCATAGGTGTCGCTGTGGGTATTGGTATTAAAGATTTCTTTGACAAAGGCGTTGAATGCGTTGATGGAATAGACGCTGGCTTCAATATATTCGAAGGAATCCTCGAGATCATCGAGGAAGGCTTTGATGTCGCAGAGGGAGGCTTTGACTCTGTGGCCGAAGGTAACAAGGCCATCTTTGATAATGGCTTTGACGTAGTCGTCAAAGGACGCGTCGAGTTGATGTTCGACTTCGACGACACCATCATTTTGTCCTCTGTCAACCTCGATTTATGCACCAGAGGTTTTTGTTTTCTTTCATGAGGCGCTGGAGAATCTTCCTCCGAGGACGCCCTCGACTTTTTGTCGGATTTTGCGTGTTTAGTTTTAGATTTTCCTCTGTCACTCTTGGAGTGGACAGGGGCATGCTCGTCACGTGACTTTTTTGAGGGGTTCGGGGCCACTTTCTCAAATTTATTTTGCATTGAACCCCTAAAGGCCTCCCATTTGTTTTTAGAGGAATCATGCTTAGAAGGACATGAAATAAAACTTCTCTCAGGCAAGGAGGAAGAGGAGGACGAAGATCTGTGACGTCGCTTCTTAGACTTTTTAGATGAATAGGAGGAGGATTTCCTCGAGCGACTCTTCGACCTCCTCGAATTTCGACTCAAATCTCCCGAGTCTTTTTGTCGACTTATAAGACTCCTCTCCCACTGCTAGCTTACCATGGCGTTCCTTAAGAGCCTTATTCGACATCGCCTGACAGGAACCGCACTCATCGACCTGATGGTCAGGGCTGAGGCACCAAAGGCAGTTGCGGTGAGGATTGATAATGGACATCTTCCTTCCACACTTCAGACATTTCTTAAAACCCCTCTTGGGTGTGGTAGGAGTTGAAGATGAAGACATTTTAATGAAAGAACTGACGTGCCGTTTCGAAATACGAAGCAGAAGCTCGGAAAAACGGAACTGAGACCAACGGGCGCGGCTCGAGCCCTTTATACGACGGATGATGTCGACATTCGACAGTCGGCGCTCGAGGGACTACGACTCTGCAGCCTCTAGCACAGCGCCCTCTGGCGAAAATATTCCTAAGAAGCAGCAAGTCTGGGAGACAATATCTAAGATGAGGAATACGTGGGAGGACACAATCCGTTCGAAATAACAGTTATGTTTGCGACCTGAAAACTGTTTTTACTTATGAGTCAGGTGAATTCTCCTTCCCCAGATACAAACAGGATCCTGTTCAACAGTACCAAAACAAAGGATAAGAAAATCAAGTTCTTTTTGTTCCAACTTGAACTCCACCAACAGTTCATAATGTTCAACAAGTTTTTCCTTTTCCCCCGCGTGATAAGGAGTTCAATATGACTTCTCATGAAACCAGAATACTTCCATAGTTCATTAGGATCAACAGCAATGTCTTTGTCAAGATGAATCTGCAATAGTTCACAAAATACAATCGTGGTTCTGCCACTTCTTCTTTGACACTTTGCACCACACCACTTCAATGACTTCCACCTGGTCCACTTACTTGCCAGGCCTACCACTACAAGGTCCCTTGCCCTGGAGTACTGCCCTGCCAGGACAGATGAAACTACTCACTACTGAAAGTACTTATGTGGTAAAGAGTTGTTTCAAACAATTTAGCAATGTCTTTTGCTTCATAACATCAAGTTCAACTACTTCTTCTGGGACAACAAGAAACACATTGGTGCGGTTTGTTACAGACTGGTGATTGCAACATGCAATGCAGATTATGCTGGACTCCTCCTGAGAATCTTCAGCCAGAAGGAGAGCCTTCCCGCCACACTGTTTACCCCACTTCCGCATCACCAAACTGCTGACAATGATTTTCTCTCACTCTTACTCTTCTTTGACTTTGGAAATGTGGGTTTGAGCCAGTTCCTCTTATATCCTCTTCTACACACTGGCAATAAGATTTACAAACACCTGAATTCTTAATTGCTTTGGCAATGGTGGTTCTATATAACTTGCCTTGATTTTATTCTCTTTTTGCTCTGGCAATAGTTGTTTGTATCGGTTTCTCGTAATATTGCCCTTGCTTGTTGCTGGCAATTATTCTGACCCACACAAGTACAATCATACCCTTCTAGTCTACTTGTTAAGCTCTTATTCCGTCACCTTCTCCTTTTTGAGTCTGCTTGCTTTGCAAAATAATTATTAGTCTGCTTAATATCAGTTTGGTATTCAAAACAAGGTTTGTTTTGCCACTTCACTCTATATTAATCTTGTGCTTATGCACCCAGACTTGGCCAGCGGGCGGTCACAGAGCTCTCTGGTGTCACAATCCATTATTGAACTCACCAGGCCTGGCGTGTGTGTCCGTTCGCATCGTTGCCACCAGGTCCTCTGCTTCTGCATTCCTGCGCAGCCCAGTAAACTGTCCTCAGGTTTGCGTGGCACACACCATTTGGAAAAGGAGCTCTTGTCGCTCAAACAGCTCTCCGGTGCTCGCCTGCCACCGTAGCCCGACTGACATTGGGGGAAGCTTTTAAATGTTACCCTTCCTGCTGAGTGACCTCTGCAGCTGCGGTCTTCATGCGAAAAGCTGTCAAACACAACGCTCCCCACTGCACAACCTCTGCAATCAAGGTCTCAGACAGAAAAAACCCTCACAGGACTGGCAACCGTTCGACACAACGGTGGTCCCGGCAGCTCTGCTATCCTCCAGCTTCTGCTGCAATGTGGAGGTGGCACGACAACTCCACCTCCTGCTGCTGCCCTCCATGGCCTGCACCTGAAGGGACCTTTTATGCCTCCCAGTCTCCCTCAGGTGGGGGTTATTCTCACTTTTAGGATGCAACTTGCGGTCTCGTGCCTCTGCAGCCCTCTTCTTCGTCCCAGTACTTTGGACATTGTGGGAGTCCCCAATGGCCAAATCATCTTTTTTTAGTTTCAATTTTACAATAAGTTACTAGCATAGTGGGTCCTCAGGGAAAGTTATACTAATGGTTTTCACATTCCTCCTGACTTGCACCCCACTACCCCTCATGGGATCCTCCTGCAAAACACCACCCCTCAGGGTCAGGATCAGAAAGAGTCTGTCTTTCCCAGGCAACATGAGAAGGGTCCCAGGCCAGGTTTTCTGGGGGAATCATCACAGCATGCTTTCATGGCTCTTTGCCGAAATAAGGCTTCTTCTGACTTTGACACTGACTTAAGAAATCCAATTTTACATCCTCCTGGAAATACCATCAAAACCCCTTCCTTCAAAAAGGGCTTCGAGAGGTTTGTGACTGGTGAACAAATTAAACTGCTTAACCAAAAGAAAGGTAGAGGACTTCTCAATTCCCCAAAAACATGCCAAAGCTTCTGTCCGGATCACAGAGAATACATACTTGGTCTTTTTGCAACATCCAAGAGGCATGCAGAACTGTGACCATTTTCTCACTGTGCTCGTGTGACAATGCTGCCCATGACCCTATTGTGCTGGGGTCTGTGCTGAGCAAAGTGGGTAACCAAGTGTTGAATAAACCTAATGGTTTGAATCTGTCAATGTCCGTTTTTACATTGTCAAATTCACCCTTGCATTCGTTTTACCACACAAAACCAACACGTTTCTTTATGTGGCTAAACTTGCCGTTGGAATTCGGCATACATTTCTGATAATACTTGACCATCCAGAGAAAGGAACTGGAGTGCGCCTTGCTCTGGATGAATGTACTTCCTTCACAGAATTTACTAAAAACATCCTTGGGTCTCATACCTGCACCTCTGATGCGGTGACCTAGATAATCAATATGCTCCACCCTGAAATTTTACTTTTTGATTTTTGTATCATCAAAATGTGGTCAAATAGCACTCTGAGCACATGCCCAAGGTTGGCATCAAGTTCTTTCTTATTGGACCCAGCAACTACAATGTAATCTTGAAAGCACAATATTTTGTATCACCCCCACCCCAGAGAAATTTGAATATTTTCAAGTTCTTAACATGTCACCCAAATTTATGTGCCCATACATCTCTTCGTATCAGAGTTCCTTTCGCTCTCCAGTCAGGAATCCTAGCTATTTCTACTCCCATTGACCTTAGTTCCAGGTACATGTCACAGCCATCATCATCATCAATCTCACTGGGAGACGAGGCACCCATGAACACTAAATGTGCCATGTTTAAATTGTCACACTGGATGGCAAGTACCACGTCTTCATGATCCATCAGACTTGTCCTCGCCACCATATCTTTATTTACTCTCAGTCTTACATGCGCATCAGTTATCGCACTTGCATTTCTACTACAGGGAGTGGCAGCCTTGCAATAGCAGGCAAACTAGCCACCGAGCATACTCTTATTACACACACTGTTTCTACCAGCATAATCTTCATAATTTACTAAATGTGTTTTCCTGCTCCACTTAAAGCAAGCCTTGTGATTCCTCAAGCCCTTTCTTACCTGCAGGCCCCTTTGGTCCACTTTTAAAACGTCTTTGAAAATTGGCAATGTCTCTTTTCTCTAATTCAGCAACACGGGCCATTCTCTCCTTTGCATGCTTAGCTATGGAGACAACATTATCGATAGTGGATCATCCTTGGGCCACAGCCCCTCTAATCCGGTTGCCTGCACACCTTATAATAAATCCGTCTTGCGTGTCTCCAAAGTTGCAAGAAAGAGCAAAGTGCAAAGAGCTACGATATACCTTGCAATGCTCTTGTGCGTTTCCTTCATGATAATGGCAAAGTGAGATCTCTTCGGAATTATACTTTTGGTAGTATTGTACTATATGTCTAATTTCCTTTGTGTAATCTTCTAGTCATAAATGGCCTTAGGCCCTTGTTGTTCTTCGGTAACCTCTGGAAGGCTCACAAAAGTGTGCTCACATTTATGACCCAAACATTGCATACATATGGAGACAGTTTACAATCCATGCCAAAGTTGGGACCATACATCTCCTTAACATATTTCCGAAAGCTTTTTCTCCATTGGGCCCACCTTATTTTTAGTCTGCCGGGTACTGGACCGATTATGGGTTGAACTATAATAGGACATTAACACAATAAATAAATACAATAACAGATTATCACAGCAAACAACAATAAACTAAAACTTGCTACTTATGAAGGTACTAGTACACTGCCCTGGGAAGAGAAGCCTGTTGCTGCCACTCCGCGGTGAAAGCATCAATGGGATGTTTATTAATGTTGGGTTGTCTCTGCAATTCAATGGCAGCCGACTGTTGCTTGACTGAGTGAAAGAATCGCTGCAGGTAACACACGCCTAAAGTTAATGCAATTTAGTAACTCAATGACTCTTGGGAACGGATCACCATGTACTCCCTGTTTCAACGTGCTCACCAACACCAGGAATCAGTCAACAGCCCTCGGTGTCACCCATCAATGTGACGTAACACACTCTGCTTTCCGCTAGGCTGGTGATGCTGGCAATGAAGAAGTACAAGTCAGCATTGCATTCTTTTCAAGCAATATGCTGTCAGGAATAAGAGTGCCAACGTCAGAACTAGCTCCGACACGGGACTACATTACGCAGTAGGCCATGTGCTGGGTCGTACGGCGCGAGCGGTCAAAAGGGGCTACAGCCCCTTCCTCGGTGCTTGTGATTAGCGCTGCAACCGGAGTTGCTAACACGCTATAGGAAGCATGTGTTTTCAAGCTACATTGTGTGCTTTAGCGGCTGGTCTAGGTCGCGCCAGTGAAAGCAAAGTATGAATTGTAATTGTAAATTTGTAAAGCGCTTATACACAAGCATAGTGCTTCAAAGTGCTTCAAGGCGGGAAGGGAACAAGGAAATACAGAGTCATTCTCAGGCTCCGAAGTTTCCGAATGATCAACGAAAAATGACTAGCATACTAGGCCTGATTGCATTACTACTAGAGCAAGTGCATGACAAGAAGGATGGCGAGAAAGGGGGGAGGAGAGGGAGAAGAACATACAATCCATAAATCCATAAACTACCGTACTAGGCCAAAGACGTTTCAGATAGTGCAAGTGCATGACAAAGAGTGAGGTGGGGGGTAAGGGGGTGGAGAAGGAGAAGAACAAGAACATACAGAAACAAAAAACTACAATAATAGGTCTGGCAAACTAGGCCTAGTGTATTCTGGTAATGTAAGTACGCAGACAGAAAGTGAAAGGGAGGGGGACAAGTGCACCCCGTCCAGCAAGGCCCTGAGTTAAGTGCAGGGAGGTTACCCTTCTCAAGGAACAAATTCAAAAAGTGCAGTAGTGCTGAGCAGAGTGCAGAGGCAAATGCAAAGACTAGCAGGGGAGTCTGGGACCTGTGAGGCTCTGGAGGTGCACCAGGTGACCAGTCAGCAAAACGGAGCAGAGTTTAGGAAAGAGAAGGAGGAGGGAAGTAGGCAAGAAAAGAGGAGGTTAGCAAAGGAGAGGCAGAGAGAAAGAGGAAGAGAAGAGGAAGGTCTTGAAGAACGCCTTTGCAGACTATGGCAGCCGACTGTTGCTTGACTGAGTGAAACAATTGCCACAGGTAACACACGCCTACATATTTAATGCAGTTTAGTCCTTCTTCATCAAAGTCCTTCTCCTTTGTCCATATTCTCCTTTTTCCTCAACCCACTCTTTCATCGTCCTTATCCTGGTTTGAAGTCCTTCATTCTTTAGTTCTTTGTCCTTCATCCTAGTTACTTCATCCTACTTAATCCTAGTTACTTTTTCAGATACCTCCACCTGCAATTTGGACGAGGATATCAACAATCAGTCTGGGCCAAGCCACAACCCCAGAGGGGAGTCGTTTCAAGGCAGAGGCGGCCAATGCAGCCTCAAGTCTTTCCAACAGACACCAGACCCTCAAGGGAGCTTTCAAACCTGGGTTATATTCAACCCACAGGGCCCCCCAGTGAGATTTTCAAACCCGCAGGAGAATATACAGGTTGTAGAAGCACCTCTACCCATGTTTAATTTGTCAACCCACAAAACCGAAGACGAGCTGGCAGTATTCAGACGGCTTTCACTTGTGCCTACCCAGACTCCCAGCTCAATGTTACTTACCACTGAAGTAAAACAATTTCTTCGCAAAATATGGTTACAAACATATTTTGCAGAAAAAGCTGGAGATCGAGAAATAGACACTACTGGTTTAGCCTTAAAATCTTCATTTACCCAAGGTAATGCAGAGATGCCTGCCGAATCCCTCACTTTTGAAAAACGAGTGCTTGCAGAAACTGGATCATATTGTCACTCGACAAGCACCTAATGTACAACCAAATATCAGACTTGTTGAATTTCAGGCTCTTGAATCTTTGTCTAAAGATATGTCCATAGTGATAAAAGGAGCCGATAAGGGAGGTGGTATTGTACTTTACAACGCAGCCAAATATGATGAGTAAGTGTATCAGCTTTTAAGAATACTAGGCCCTTATGAGTTAATCCAACATAACCCATCAACAGTGGTTAAAGCAAAGATACTGTGGATAAGAGAATTTGGACTCTATGAAGGCTTCCTGTCCAAAAAGTAGTACAAGTTCATTAATACATCAGAGGAAAGATGTTCTGCCCAAAGTGCATAAGGACCAAAGTGCATAAGGACAGTAGGAATCCACCTGGACATCCCATTGTGTCCAGTTGCAGGTCCATTTTGGAACCTTTGTCTAAGTACATTGATTTATTTTAAACCGCTAGCAATGCCCACTGCTACTTTTTTGTTGGACTCAGGGGCAGTCATCAATTTAGTGAAAAATATATCTTTTTGCCCTGTGACTCAACTATTGGTCACAATGGATATTGAAGCACTGTATACTAATATTGCGCAGGACAAAGCTCTGCGCTCGCTCTGTGTCATGCTAAACTGACGACCTGCCCCTCATAATGTACTAACAGATTTCATGGTGGCCCGTGCAGAGGTAGTTTTGAGAAATAGTTTGTTCATGTTCAAGGAGGACTATTTCTCTCAACGCAAGGGCACAGCGATGGGATATAGCTTTGCCCCAAACTTAGCCATTCTGCACATGGCACCATTTGAAGAAATTCTTGTACTCGACAATGTGAAACCCTTTTAGCAGTCAATTTCAAAATATTATAGGTACATCTATGACTTTTTTCCCATTTGGACTGGCACAGCAGAGCTATTATGTGAATTTGTGGCCTGGATTAATTATTTGGATCCTGATTTACATTTTACGTGTAAATAATCAGCCTCCAGCGTTCCTTTCTTGGATTTAAATATATGAGAGCATAATGGGACCCTCGAAACAGAATTGTTTTGCAAAAGTAATGCATGGAATACCACGCTATATTTCTCAAGTCAACACTCCCAGAGTTTGCTAAATAACATCCTGCATGGCATGTTTTTGCGCCTTTGTCGTAATTGTACTATGTTGGCAAATTTTAATAAACATGCATACATTTTGCAGAAAAGGCTGGTCCAAGGAGGCTACCCAAAGAGAATGGTACGCCACTGTCGCAAGAGAGGCTGTAACACTGACCGACAAGCTCTGCTAACATCAATAATGAGAGAAAGAAATGCTGATACATTGGTCTGTGCTACTACCTTTTGCCAGCATAGGACTGCCATACGGGGAACCATTTTGAAAAACTGTAGAGTCTTATCCTACATGAACTGTGGGATATATTTACCCACTCAGCAGTACTTCCTCATATCATCCAGCTGCACTTCAGCAGAACCAGCAAAATGGCTGCGCTGGCTCCTTTGAGCACCAGGGCCTTGCCTCAAAACTGCGGTTTGCAGATACAAAAGGATGGCTGCACTGTTTTGCCAAGCACCATTGGGCAGGATGGAACAAGGGGGCACAGTGAACAAGGGAAAGTCTGCCAGTGTGTTGCTTACATGCAGTTACTATAGAGAAAGGTAGGAGAACGGTTTTGGTCAACAGTTATACCCTATTAAGATGAACTACATGCGTATTTCACAAACATTTATTTATTTTAATAATTTCAGCATAAAATGTCTCATAAAATGGAGAAAAAAATACATATTCATTACATTCATCATTACACTCTAGGAATAGAGTTGATTCTAATAAAGACAAAGCACATACATACAATAATTCTTAAAAAACAGATAAGCAGCAAATGTATATCTCTCATTGGTAAATAAATCGGCCTATAGGACAAATCCTCTTAGGACACGGTTTTAGATCATTTACAATCTCTAGATAATTATGAATAGTCTAGTATTAATTCTAGACTATAGACTCGACATGTATCAGTCCTCTTGATGGTGGTGGGACTTTCTTCAGGAGTAATCAATAGTGATTTTTAGAGTAAATGCATTGCTGTTATAAAAGTCTTCTTTTAATGAGGCTTCACTCAGTATTAAGAAGGGTAACTGTTGACAAAAAACCAAAGGAACAAGAATCAGCACTTATGCTCGTATTCTTTAAACACTATGAATGTGTGTGGGAAAATTTCAGCGTTAAACCACATTTACCTGAATTCCCATGTGTAGTAGAGCCCTCTAAGGAAGGAGAAACACCCACAATAGTTGGACAGTTTTCTAGTAAGAAGACAATTTCTTCTATGGGTTCCTATGAAAAAATTCATGAAAATAGAAGGATCAATGGAAACGGCCAGGTTATCCATATCAGTGCTCTGGAAATGCTCGATCATAGGTTCACAATGTATGATCATTAGTCAGATATATAGAGTGGCAATTGTTTTTTTAAAAAAAATACTTTTACTAAACAGGTTTCCTTGTTGACACTGCTAAATTGTTTGGAGACGTATTGTTTCTTTTTGGGGCTAGAATTTCTTACCTCCGTATGATGAATCCGGTAAAGCTGGGTCTCTTTTGTTCAGTTAGTTCAGGTATCAATTCCCGTAGTTACAGGTGTTACTAGTGTAAATCTGTCAGTGAACAAATCATACATAGACTATGGTCAAAGACCGTTTTTTAATTACAGTTTTTTAAAAAAAACTGTTCAGGATTTTAAATAGTCCGGATGTATATATAATTCTATGTCTCTATGGTTGTTTTGAACGTTTTTTGTATATTATTGTCATCTCTCTTTGGCAGTAGTCTGTGGCTTTTAAAAACATCTATCTGGCGTTTGGGCAAAGGCTCCCGCTTACCTATGGTTCCAGCGCGGTCTCTTTTAAGTACTCGCGGCGATATAGTTTTGCTCGGTTGGTCTTGTTTCCCGTCCTGAGCTTTCTGTTAGTGGGGCTCCATTAGTGTGACTGATTTCCGAATCAATACCGGAAGACGCCGGTTATGGGTCGTGTACGGGCGCCATCTTGGGTGGTTCGAGTTATCAGAATTCTGGTCCTTTATTAGTGTTTGTCGTTGCTTGCCCAAACTAACCATTTGATTAGTGTAGCGTAGATCTTTTGGGTGGCAAAACAGATTTTGCATCTCAACTCGGGTGTATTCAGTTTTTAACTGTGAATGTTCACACTTAAGCTATTTATTAAGCACCCGAGCGGTTACTGCCATTTTTTTATTCTTAGTTCTGCAGACTCCAAATGTTCCCTCATAGTAGGGTCTCTCACTGGGCATAGAACTCAGATTTTTAACCATTCTATAGATTCATTTAGCCCTTCTTTATTACTTTTTGTCATAAAGATTAACCTTTGTTCTTTTTTTCGAATAATATTTTACTCTTAATGTTGTGGTTATTGCCCTGTACTGTCAGGAGTACTGTCCATTTAAAACTTTCAAAATGATGATTGTTTGCAGTGAAGTGTTTAACTAATGGAGCTGTTAGAACCTTGTTTTTTAAGCAACTCTTGTGTTCAAGCATTCTAACGTTTACCTTTCTGTTAGTTTTTCCTATGTAGTGTTTATTACATGGGCATGTGATCATATAGATCACGTATTCTGAGTTGCAGTTTGCCATCTGTTTTTGTTGCCACGGTTTCGAAAGGCCTATGTTAACTTCTTTAGTTTTTTCTGTAAGTTTACATACTGCACAGTGCCCACATGGATAGTGTCCATTTATTGGTGCAAGGCCCCAGGAGCGGGTCAGGCTGTTAGTAGTTGGTATTTTTTCTCTTAGTTTGCTACTGCTAACCCGATTTCCGATGGTAATGGATTTTTTATAAGCAAACATTGGTATCAGTACTCCTGAATTTGAATCTTAGAAAATTTTCCAGTGTTTTTTTACAATTTGGCTAATTCTCAGATTAAGGTTAGTAAATGTGGTAACACATACTAATTGATCTCTTTGAGGCTGTTTGGTTTTCTCTTCTAGAAGTGAATCTCGATTATTATTGGCTGCCCTTTTTGCTGATTTTTTAATCCGTTTTTTTGTAGCCCCTTTGTTTTAATTTGGATGTTAAAACCTTCGCCTCTTCTTCAAATGCTGTTATGCGACTGCTGTTTCTCTTGAGGCGCAAAAATTGACCATAGGGTAAATTGTCTCTTAAATGTTTAACATGATGAATTTCGTAATGTAGGAGAGAATTTTTTTCAGTTGTTTTATGAAATGGTTTCACTAGTAGCTTACCATTCTCATGAAAAATAGTTAGATTTAAGAAATCAATTGATAGTTTTTGAATGTTCATAGTGAATTGTAGATGTCGATTACAATTATTAAGCCAAATTAGGAAGTCTTGTGCTTTTTCTGCTGTGCCTGTCCATAACATTAAGACATCATCAATGTATCTCGCCCACGATAGTATGTTGGGCGAGAACGGGTTCTGTGTGTAAATACATTTTTTCTCAAAATATTCAACAAATAAATTTGCTAAACTGGGTGCCATAGTGGCTCCCATGGCCGTTCCTTCTTTTTGTTGAAAGAACGTACCTGAGAATTCAAAGTAGTTTTGTGTAAGGGCTACTTCTATACACCACAGAATAAACGAGCTAGGAACTGGATCGTTGTCTAGTCTGGTGAGCAGTATTTCTTCGATGGTTTCCAGAGTCGCCTGTTGGGGAATATTTGTATATAAGGAGAGATATACATTTGCTGCTTATCTGTTTTTTAAGAATTATTGTATGTATGTGCTTTGTCTTTATTAGAATCAACTCTATTCCTAGAGTGTAATGAAGAATGTAATGAATATGTATTTTTTTCTCCATTTTATGAGACATTTTATGCTGAAATTATTAAAATAAATATATTTTTGTGAAATACGCATGTAGTTCATCTTAATAGGGTATAACTGTTGACCAAAACCGTTCTCCTACCTTTCTCTATAGTAACTATTTGTCTTTCCCAAAACCAAGGTAGGTATCCACTCTGCATTAGGAATGGATTTTGGGATCTCCCCCATTAGTCTTATATTTTATAGTGGTGACTGTGTCACGGAGATTAAATAAAGTGTAAGAATTGGCCTATCTATCCTAAAAAGTGACCTGGAGTTCCTCGAGAATAGAGTTCCTTTCACAATATTTCGAGATATAAGCAGAACTTGAGAAGTTTCTAATCTACTAAGTTTTACTACAGCTGTTGGTTGGTTTATCTAAGATAACTGAACTAAACCAGCCCTCTTAGCTTCATAATGTCGGAAGAAAAAACACTCGCTTTCAGCGATGATTACGCTATGGCACTTATGAATGCCGTATCAATAATCAACAATAGTGAACTAGGAGAAAATATTGACAAAACGGATGAATGGGACGAAATAATCCAACTACGGAAAAGATTAATAAGAACTGAATTGCATGGTGTAATAATGCTGGAATATCTAAAAAATAAAGCTCTCCCACAAGGACTAACCGTCCAAAATGAACCACGACTGTTTCTAGAAAATACCAAATTCAAGCTACAAAGGAGCTATATTGCTAACCGTTGTGGACGAGATTGGTTAATTTTGATAATTGATACAGCAAAAGAAACAGCAACCAAAATAGAAATCGACTTAAAAAAGCTAGAGGACGATATTAAAAAACTCATTGCGTTAGATGTTCTCAAGAAAAGGTTAGAAGAAATCGAAAAAGAAATGAAAGATTTCAAACAAACTAACACACTAGAAAGAATACAAAGATTAAAAAAAGACCTAAGCAGATATTCTCATGAAAAGGCATATCCGTACACACAAGATGGTTATAAACCATCGACGGGACAAACACAAGGACAAACACGCCAAAATAGATGAGTGAGGTTCAGAGCAACCTCTTTCAGCTCTAGTAACACTAGTAGCGATCCGGACAACCTAGGAGGAGGTACCCCTACTAATACTAGTAACCGAGGGAGAGGCAACTCCAACTTTAGACAAAGAAGAGGAAATGCCAACCAAGGTACACAGCCTTTTTTATACAAAGGCCCCAACAGGGGCAATTGGAACGGAGACCAAAGATACCTACGGAGCGGCAATCACTTCTAGTAAATCTATCGTCCTACGAACCCACTCCCATTGAAAAACTATTAAATAAAGGCCTAGGATATGTTCTCTCTAATAAAAATGACCCTTTTGTATTTCGCACTGACTTCTTTAAATTCATGAGAAAAATTAAGACTCAAAGAATTTTTTGCGAACTTATCCGAAAATTCTTATTTGAGTATGACTAATCATTCTGGACTCAAGAATCCTTCTACTTTTAGTCCTCCAACCTACGCTCTTTCGCCCGAGTCAATCTTGTTTGAGAAAAGAGTTTTAACAGAAGTCAGTAAACTTGAAAAACTAGAAATACCAATGTACCAAAATCTAACCACATTAGAAAAAGAAGCTATGGAGTCACTAGCATCGAATGAAGATATCATAATCAAAAGAGCGGATAAAGGGGAAGCTATAGTTATGCTCAATAAAAAAGACTACATAGAAGAATGCCAGAGACAACTTGATAACACAGAATACTATACTAAACTATTAACTGATCCAACAAATGAACTAAAAAGTTTAATTGACTTGAAAACAACTAAAGCTCATGAGAGATGCTGGATCAGCAAACAAGAATGGCTTTTTCTCAATAACCCTGAACCAACTATCCCAAAATTCTATTGTCTACCGAAAATACATAAGTCCTTAGTAAAACCACCAGGTAGACCAATAGTTTCAGTGATTAATTCAATTCTTGAGCCCCTGTCTAAATTCGCTGACCATTATTTAAAAGGCTATGTGGTCAATATGAAATCCTATTTAAAAGACACAAAAGAAGTGATAAAGAAGTATGAAAACTTACCTTACGACCCTGAGAGCTCCTATCTAATAGGCTTAGATATAGTCTCCTTATATACAAATATTCCCCAACAGGCGACTCTGGAAACCATCGACGAAATACTGCTCACCAGACTAGACAACGATCCAGTTCCTAGCTCGTTTATTCTGTGGTGTATAGAAGTAGCCCTTACATGAAACTACTTTGAATTCTCATGTACATTCTTTCAACAAATCGAAGGAACGGCCATGGGAGCCACTATGGCACCCAGTTTAGCAAATGTATTTGTTGAATATTTTGAGAAAAAATGTATTTACACACAGAACCCGTTCTCGCCCAACATACTATCGTGGGCGAGATACATTGATGATGTCTTAATGTTATGGACAGGCACAGCAGAAAAAGCACAAGACTTCCTAATTTGGCTCAATAATTGTAATCGACATCTACAATTCACTATGAACATTCAAAAACTATCAATTGATTTCTTAGATCTAACTATTTTTCATGAGAATGGTAAGCTACTAGTGAAACCATTTCATAAAACAACTGAAAAAAATTCTCTCCTACATTACGAAAGTCATCATGTTAAACATTTAAGAGACAATTTACCCTATGGTCAATTTTTGCGCCTCAAGAGAAACAGCAGTCGCATAACAGCATTTGAAGAAGAGGTGAAGATTTTAACATCCAAATTAAAACAAAGGGGCTACCCAAAAAAAACGGATTAAAAAATCAGCAAAAAGGGCAGCCAATAATAATCGAGATGCACTTCTAGAAGAGAAAACCAAACAGCCTCAAAGAGATCAATTAGTATGTGTTAACACATTTACTAACCTTAGTCTGAGAATTAGCCAAATTGTAAAAAAACACTGGAAAATTTTCCAAGATTCAAATTCAGGAGTACCGATACCAATGTTTGCTTATAAAAAATCCATTACCATCGGAAATCGGGTAAGCAATAGCAAACTAAGAGAAAAAATACCAACTACTAACAGTCTGACCCGCTCCTGGGGCCTTGCACCAATAAATGGACACTATCCATGTGGGCACTGTGCAGTATGTAAACTTACAGAAAAAACTAAAGAAGTTAACATAGGCCTTTCGAAACCGCGGCAACAAAAACAGATGACAAACTGCAACTCAGAATACGTGATCTATATGATCACATGCCCATGTAATAAACACTACATAGGGAAAACTAACAGAAAGGTAAAAGTTAGAATGCTTGAACACAAGAGTTGCTTAAAAAACAAGGTTCTAACAGTTCCATTAGTTAAACACTTCACTGAAAACAATCATCATTTTGAAAGTTTTAAATGGACAGTACTCCTGACAGTACAGGGCAATAACCATAACATTAAGAGTAAAATATTATTCGAAAAAGAACAAAGGTTAATCTTTATGACAAAAAGTGATAAAGAAGGGCTAAATGAATCTATAGAATGGTTAAAAATCTGAGTTCTATGCCCAGTGAGAGACCCTACTATGAGAGAACATTTGAAGTCTGCAGAACTAAGAATAAAAAAATGGCAGTAACCGCTCAGGTGCTTAATAAATAGCTTAAGTGTGAACATTCACAGTTTAAAAACTGAATACACCCGAGTTGAGATGCAAAATCTGTTTTTCCACCCCAAAGATCTACGCTACACTAATCAAATGGTTAGTTCCGGCAAGCAACGACAAACACTAATAAAGGACCAGAATTCTGATAACTAGAACCACCCAAGATGGCGCCCGTACACGACGCATAACCGGCGTCTTCCGGCATTGATTCGGAAATCAGTCACACTAATGGAGCCCCACTAACAGAAAGCTCAGGACGGGAAACAAGACCAACTGAGCGAAACTATATCGCCGCGAGTAATTAAAAGAGACCGCGCTGGAACCATAGGTAAGCGGGAGCCTTTGCCCAAACGCCGGATAGATGTTTTTAAAAGCCACAGACTATTGCCAAAGAGAGATGACAATAATATACAAAAAACGTTCAAAACAACCATAGAGACGTAGAATTATACATACATCCGGACTATTTAAAATCCTGAACAGTTTTTAAAAAAAGCTCATTAAAAAACGGTCTTCGACCATAGTCTATGTATGATTTGTTCACTGACAGATTTACACTAGTAACACCTGTAACTACGGGGATTGATGCCTGAACTAACTGAACAAAAGAGACCCAGATTTACCGGACTCATCATATGGAGGTAAGAAATTCTAGCCCCAAAAAGAAACAATACGTCTCCAAACAATTTAGCAGTGTCAACAAGGAAACCTGTTTAGTAAAAGTCTTTTTTTTTTAAAAACAATTGCCACTCTATATATCTGACTAATGGTCATATATTGTGAACCTATGATCGAGCATTTCCAGAGCACTTATATGGATAACCTGGCCGTTTCCATTGATCCTTCTATTTTTATGAATTTTTTCATAGGAACCCATAGAAGCTTCTTACTAGAAAACTGTCCAACTATTGTGGGCGTTTCTCCTTCCTTAGAGGGCTCTACTGCACATGGGAATTCAGGTAAATTTGGTTTAACGCTGAAATTTGCCCACACACATTCATAGTGTTTAAAGAATACAAGCATAAGTTTGTATCTTGTTCCTTTGGTTTTTTGTCAACAGTTACCCTTCTTAATACTGAGTGAAGCCTCATTAAAAGAAGACTTTTATAACAGCAATGCATTTACTCTAAAAATCACTATTGATTACTCCTGAAGAAAGTCCCACCACCATCAAGAGGACTGAAACATGTCGAGTCTATAGTCTAGAATTAATACTAGACTATTCATAATTATCTAGAGATTGTAAATGATCTAAAACCGTGTCCGAATAGGATTTGTCCTATAGGCCGATCTATTTACCAATGAGAGATATACATTTGCTGCTTATCTGTTTTTTAAGAATTATTGTAAGTATGTGCTTTGTCTTTATTAGAATCAACTCTATTCCTAGAGTGTAATGATGAATGTAATGAATATGTATTTTTTTCTCCATTGTATGAGACATTTTATGCTGAAATTATTAAAATAAATATATTTTTGTGAAATACACATGTAGTTCGTCTTAATAGGGTATAACTGTTGACCAAAACCGTTCTCCTACCTTTCTCTATAGTAACTATTTGTCTTTCCCAAAACCAAGGTAGGTATCCACTCCGCATTAGGAATGGATTTTGGGATCTCCCCCATTAGTCTTATATGTTGCTTACATGCACCAGGAAGAAAATTAAAAAGCAGCACTGCTTTGCTGCTTGATCCACACTCCGCTTGAAAAAGGAAATATTTGGCCTTAATAATGATGGCACCCCGACGCTATTTTCATCTGTTCAACATCACAATGCTTTCATCAATGAGGCCCTGCCATGCCCACCCATATCCAGATTGTGCTCCAGCGAAATAGAACATTATCCCTGTATGACAGGCTGTGTCAGCCAGATCTGAGAAATCAAAAGAAGCTTTATTTTCAGTCGCATGGGAAAACGCTTGACTTTTGAGTTACAAAATGTCAAATATCAATACTGCAAAAGAGACTCTGGCTCTCTGGGCCTATGTCAATTTCAATGGACCTGTGTCTTAAACAGGTTGTTGTATAAGTGAAACTGACTAGGGCTGCAAAACAATGGGGGAAATTCAGAGAGACAACCTTTTGAAATGGTCAGCCCAGCAGACTTCACCATGTGTTAAAATGCGCTTTTGTAAATAAGGCAAAATGTCTGTTTAAACATTTAATGTTGAAAGAAGGCCCTGTTTTGGCTTAGCAATGTAAAGGTTTTTTTTCTTCTGGGAAACATATATGGGATGTTTTATTCAACAGGCTTGCTTTTGATTTAAAACAAAACAAAATAAAATAAGAAATAAAGACATTGGCTGCCTTCTGAAAACTAGCCAAACAGGTTTCTGCTTGGGAGGTTGCTGGCAACAGAAGGAGCCACACTAGAGTTTGGGACACATGGGTGCTAATTGCTACCTTGGAAAACTTTGAATGGACCCAAAAGCACTAAACAGCCTAGGCATCAGACTTTTATCTGGGCTGAGGCCTCTTACAATGGAGCTTCTGGGACACGGACATGTGAAATAGGAAATCACATGTCCCCACGACTTCTACTGAGAGCTTCAAAGCCAACTCAAGAGCAGCCTGGGAACTATGCCCTTATATGTTGAACAATTCTGACCATTTTGGCTCTAAAGACTATTTTATTAATAAACTTTTAAGACTTATCTTTGCAACAAGACTTTGCAGAAATGTAAAAAGTTAACAGTTTAAATGTAATTTTGTGGTTTTTAATTTAAGACATGGTATCACTGCCATATTGGGAACAGAAATGGCCGAGAATTGGACAGTTTGAGGAAAGTGTACACAAGGCCACTGTGAAATTCAATACTTACAAGTATAATGATAATCTAGACCCATGTATAAAGTTATAGAATTTTAGGTTGAATATTTATCACTGAAAAGCAAAAAAATCTATTAGACGGGCGAAACAAAGTCCTACAGACATGAGGGTGGGACTGCCGTGCTCTGCATAAAATATGTAATCTGCCTATGTAATTTGTTAAAATACCACAATTGTACAAATGTGCCATTCATGTCAAAACTGGATTTTAGCTCAAGTAAATGTGGGATGATCCTAGGCATTGTACAGCCACATCATAAAGCTGATGTCATGTCTCTAAAAGTCCAACCAGCTGACAGCAAGGCGGTAACAATCACCCCTGGCCAATCCAGTTGTTAGAGGCATGGCAGGCCTAAGCCGGCCCCACCATATTATTCTGTGATGTCACCATGCCTTATAAATAAGGGTGGCTGGCAGAACTCTAGGAGACACTCTTCTGAATTTTCCAGCGCCTGCGTATCCAGATATTCCACCTTTACTCTGCAAGATTCCAGACCCCACTGCCAGAAAAGAGATAGTTGACCCAGGCCTTTCTATCCAGGCAGAACCACCCTTCAGCACTAAAACCCCATGACAAAATCCCACTAACTTCAGGGAGAAAGGGGAAAGGTGGCTGAGCCCGCTTTGGGATTCTCCATTGCCACCTGCTTGCCCTGCTTACCCACTCCATCCAGCTGAGTCGTTGCTGTGCCGTGACCAGACCTTTGCCCAGCTGTCTTTTGCCAGGAGAGCCGCTATCAGGTGACTAGAACCTTTTGAGCCCAGAACCTGGTCGCTGCCCTAAATTCCAAACTCATGTGCTGATTGTATTTCCCTTCCCATAGTAACACATAGCATACCCCATCCTGACCCCTTTGTCTTTACCTTATTTTCTAAGTAATCCTATCCATACCCTGATAAATTGTCTAAACTGTTCTAATTCTCTGTATTTCACCGTTTTTCTGAAAAACCGTTTTGATATTTAAAACGGCAAACTAGAAAAAAATACAACTTTTCCATGTGTGATTTGACTGCACCGTGTTTTCAATTTCAACCTGCTTTGTGAACTGTGTGCCTTTTGTGATACCTTACCTTATAGTTACTAGTGATATGATAGCCCCGAGACTGTGATAAAACATATGTGCATCATTATTTAATTACACATATAATTAATTATTTGTTAAAACCCCGAGTGTCATTTTAGGGCATTGCAAAGAGTTGCCTCTTATTTTGTGAGGGACGGTCGGATCTTGATTCTGTTTGCTGCCTCATATCCCTGACTATCTGCTGCTTCTTTCTATCCACTCATTGTGGGTTGAGGGAACATTTCAAGGGGAATCTTAACTCTGGTGCTATCTATCCTAATTGAAAAAGTGCTCCTATTCAATTGTGCTTTGGATATGTTTTTGTAGAAAGTTACCCAAGTGTATTTCAGTAGTTTTCATTGTAATTATCACCCCGTGGTGATTGCTGCCCAATATAAAAATGGTGTGATTTTCTTTGAAATTTAAATAAATAAACAGTGTTGAAAAAGTAAGGAAGGCGAGGCGCGCACACCAGTTCTCAGTCAATATATTACCTGATACAAAAATAACTGGGTTAAATCCCAAGAATGTCCATATATTAACAGGGTTGAATCCCAACTGCTGACAAGTATTAACAGGTTTGAATCGCTTCAGTTACAGTTGCTCTGCTATTCTACTCCTCCAAGCGCTTTCTTGTCACAAACAATCCTCAGGGAGGCTGTGTTTCTTTTCAGGTGTTACCAATAGAATTGCTCTTTCAGTCTTTAAGAATTCTGGTAGCTGTAGTGAAACCATAAATATTGTGTTACCACCCACCGGCCTGGTTTATGGTCTATTGTTTCCCAAGGTATTTGTAAAAGGGGGTGTGAGACGGGTCGGGTATCGGCTCAGTTAGAATTCGTTGAAATTCAAGAAAAAGCATTCCAATTGCGCGCTACATCTAAGGCTGAGGGCGTAGGTCCTGGTCCGGTGTGTGACACCCGATTGGAATCCTTCACACAAGATAAGACTGGAAAAACCATTCTTTGCATTTAAGAAAGGGCGTAGTCTGAAACAAAGTTTGACCAGGGCAAGTAGAAAAGATTGTAGATCCACAGAGAGAATTAGGGACGTATTTCAACTATCAACTGTTGGCCATTACTCTTGTACTATGTGCATAGTCTGCAGATTATCCCGGAAGATTCAATCTTTAGAGTACAGTGAAAAAACTTGGCAATTTCGGACATTCACTACTTGCAAGAGCAGAAGAACAATTTACTTACCCCTGGTAACGCTCTTTCGACTGGATCTTCCTCCCACGTATTCCTCATCTTTGACATATGTTGTCCTGCTTCAGCAACATTTTTTCAGCAGAGAGTGCTGTGCGTCGACTCAATGTCCCTCGAAAGCCTCTGTTGAGGATGATGTCATCGAAGGCATACATAGCCCATGCAGTGCCCGTTGGCCTCAGTTCTGTTTTTCCCCCTTAACAGCAGAGAACTGCAAAACACGGGAGTGACTGTACTCAGCCTTAATGATATGGAAGCTGTAATAGCATGGGAAATTCTACTGAGGGGTAGGATGGGAGGGTGATGAGGAATACGTGGGAGGAACATCCAGTCGAAAGAACGTTACCCGGGGTAAGTAACTTGTTCTTCGAATGGATTGTGTCCTACCACATATACCTCATCTTTGACAGACTTCCTCAGCAGTATTTGGTTTGGAGGCGGGAGTAGAATTTGAATTCATATATTTTCATGGATGGAGTGCAGGACTGCCTTAGCAAAAGTACCATCCTGACCGAGGGAAGATTCCAGGCAATAATGCCTTGCGAATGTGTGGATGGTAGACCACGTTGCCGCTTCACAAATATTTTTAATTGGTACGCCCCTTTGCAGGTCTGTAGAGGTAGCGATGCCCCTGGTGCAGTGGGCCCTTAAACCTTCAGGGTTTGTCTTTCCCTGCCAGCCTGTAACATTCTGAGTTTGCCAGAATTAGTCATCTGGATAAGGTCTGTTTAGTAACAGCCTGACCCAGTTTATATGTCCTGTATAGCCAATGAAAGGTTGGTCATCAATACGTAGCTTTGACATCCTGGATATATAAAAGCTTAACGCTCTCCGATGGTCTAACCTATGTAGTCTTTCCTCCTCCTTGCCAGAATGAGGTGGGGGATAGAAAGAAGGTAGAACAATTTTCTGACCTATATGAAAATCAGACATTTTGGGCAAAAATGAAGGTTTGACCCTTAAAACAACCCTTTCCTTGTGGAAGATAGTAAAGGGTGGCTTGGACGAATGTGCCTGCAACTCGCTCACTCTACCAATAGAATAGTTTTGAAGGTTAACCACCTTGAAGGACATGAATGTAATGGTTTAAAAGGTGCACACATTAGACATTTTAGAACAAGATTAAGGTCCCAAACTGGAACCTGGAACTGAGAGGGTGTGTGGGGGGGGCCACACTGGTTACCCCCTTTATAAATTGTGCCACCAGTGGAATTTTGAAGTAGGAACATTCCTCTGACGAGTGCTTAACAATGGACAGCGCTGCCCAGTAGCCTTTAATAGTACCAATCTGGAGCCCCAGATTGGCTAAAGATAGAAGAAAGGAAAAAACATCCGGTCTTGTACACAGAAAAGGATCTACATTCTTTTCTCTGCACTAGTTGCAGAATTTATTCCAACGGCAACGGTACAAAGACTTTGTTGCTGGCCTTCTAGCCAAAAGCAAAACCTCCATTATGTCATCAAGGGGGTCCAAATCCTTATATCTCAGCCTTTCAGAAACCAAGTGTGAAGGTTGAGTGTTTTGACCTCTGGATGGAGAACCCAACCCTACTCTCGAGAGAAGGTCCTCTCTTTGTGAAAGACGGATCCGAGGACAGATGGACATGTCCAGAAGGTCTGGGTACCATGTCCTCGTGGATCATGGATTAGGATCATGTGTTTCCTGAACCTTCTCAACCTCCTGATCACACGAGGAATGACGGGTACTGGAGAAAATGCGTACAGGAGTGGAAACTCCCAGTACACTACGAACGCGTCTCCTAGAGCTCCTCTTTGAGGGAATTCCCTGGAGCAATACAGTTCGCACTTCCGGTTGACTCCGGTCGTGAACAGGTCTACTTGAGGGGTTCCCAAAGGGTGAAGATCTCTTGAAGGACTTCCTGAGCTAGTTCCCACTCGTGGGAGACTATGCTCTGCCTGCTCAGAGCATCCGCCGCACTGTTCTCCTCTGCGGCTAGGTGTACTGCTGATAGGGAGATTCCTTCTTGTATTGCCCAGTACCAGAGCTGCATTGCCTCTCTGCACAGTGGTAGTGACCCTACACCTCCTCTCTTGTTGAGGTAGTACATGGCCACTGTGTTCTCTGTCATTATCAGAACATTCCGAAACAAATGTCCCCGTACAGAGGGCAGAAAGGCCTTCAGCGCTAGTCTAATTGCCCTCGGCTTCAAAAGACTGACATGTAGTTTGGACACCGATGGAGACCAAAGACCGCTGACTGTCAGATGGTTGGCATGGGCTCCCCACCCCATGATTGAAACATCCATCACTACTGTTATCTCCGCCAATGGTTGCCAAAGGGGTTCTCCCTTCAGATTATTATCCTTGCAGGCCCACCACAGAAGATCCTGTCAGACCCTGGTTGGAACCTGAAGTAGGTCTGACATCTTTCCTGAGAACTGGGACTATTGAGTTCTCATTCTCAGGCGGGCCTCTGGCACCAGAAAAATGCAGGATGCCATGAGGCTGAGCAACCTCAAAAATCTGAAGATCGGTAGACTGTGGGCATTCTGAAACTTGGTAACCATCTGAAGAAAGTCTTGAGCCCTCACCTCGGGTGGCAAGCTCTTTCCCAAGGATGTATCTAGTACAGCTCTGATCTACTGGAGCTTTTCAGAAGGTGTCATATGGGATTTCTTGTAATTCAGGGAGAAGCCCAGTCTGTGAAGAGAGTGGCAGGTGACGTTGAGATGATCCCGGGCCTGTTCGGGAGAACGCGCCCTGATCAGCCAAGCAGGGTAGACGTGAACCCCCTCCTCTCCTGAGACTCGCTGCCGCCACTGCAATCATTTTGGTGAAAACCCTTGGGCAGAGGTTAGCCCGAATGGCAGAACTCGAAATTGATAATGAGACCTGCCAACTGTGAACCTCAGGTATTTTCTGTGCTTGAGATGGATTGGCACATGATGAAAATAAGCATCCTTAAGGTCCAATGACACCAACCAATCCTGGAGTTGGAGGGCCTGAAGGATCTGAGAAAGTGTGACCATCTTGACCTTGTCCTTCCTGAGGAACTTGTTGAAGTATCTTAAGTCCAAGATGGGTCTCAGTCCCCTGTCCTTCTTTGTTATTAGAAAATAAGGGGAGTAACAACCCTTGTACCTCTCCGCTACAGGCACTGGTTCTATAGAACCTTTCTCTAGCAGGGTTTAAATATCCTACACAAGGAGCGGATCCGGAATCCTCAAAGAGTGGTTCCCAGGGGATTGTTCTGAGGTCTCCTTATAAAAGGAAGGCAGTAACCGTGGGCTACAGTTTCTACAGCGCAAGCATCCAAAGTAATGTCTTGTCTTTCTTCTAGATGCTGAGACAGTCTGCCCCCCACTGGTAAACTGTGACTGAAGACCTCCGAGAGGTTCTGAGGTGGCTGATGCAGTGGCCGATGGTAAGGAGGCTGCTGCTTGAGCTGGCTTTGCACCTCTTCCTCGTCCACCACGAGGACATTTTCCTTGGCCCCTTTGACTGGCCATTCCTCTCGACCTTCCAACTGAGGAGCAGTAGCAAAACGGTCTACCCCTCCAAGGTTGCCCACTAGGACAAAAAGGCTGAGGTTACCTAATACTGGGGCTTAAAGGTTTGGCTGCCGCCTTTAAGGTCTGCAACTCCTCAAGACTCTCGTCAGCCTTGTTGACAAAAAGGTGAGACCTGTCGAAAGGCATGTTGAGAAGTCTGGATTGCACATCCGGTGCAAAATCCGACTTTCTCAACCACGCAAACCTGCACATAATGGTGCTGGTAGCCATGGCTCTGCTAATGCTATCAGCAGAATCCAAACCTGACTGAAGTGACTCGCACATTGCCTCTTTGTGGTCTCTAACTATGGCTAAGAAGCAGTCTCTTTCATCCCTTTCAGGAATGTGCTCTGTCGCCATTGGAAATGCAGTCCCATAGAGTGAACGTAAACTTTGCGAGGGCACAAGTGGAGTTGGCAGATTTAAGTGGCATGCGCCCTGCAGAGAATACCTTCCTTGCCCACCCATCTATGCGTTTGTCGTCCGTATCAGGATGGATGGTAGGGTGCGCCGTTTGTTTTGATGTTGCAGTAGCTGCCTGCACCACCAGGCTCTCCGGAGTGCTAGTAAAAGGGCGGTACTTCTTCGTTACGTTTTTATCAACTGCCAGACTGGTCTCGGGAGTCTCCCAGTTCCTGGCCCCCCTTTTCTGCAAGGCCATATGGAATGGTAAAATGGGATCGGACTGTGGACCTTTGTCAAGAATGTCAGTAAGGTCATCCTGTTCATATGGTAATGCAGGCCTACTCCAACCCATGTAATCCACCACCTTTGACATGAGCTGCCTGTAGGATGCATCTGCATGCACCCCAGCCTCTGGTTTCCCAAATTCTAGTTCAGGTGAGGTATCCACCCCACTTGCAGTCTGCACATTTTCATAAAGGTCCTTCATCCTGAACTCTTCTGCAATGAAACTCTCTGGTACATTGGGCGAACCATATTGTAGGCCAAATGGGTCCTCCTCATCAGACTGCTCCTCTTCTTCATAAATTGAAGAAAGACAAAAATTATATTTCCTAAGCAGTGGCTTTGTCAGGAACTATAGATTTTGACAGAATTGGCTTTGACGCCGTAGTAGTCGTTGAGGTTTTCTTTATCGGCGCCATTGGTTTAGGAGGGGCGCTCGGCGTCGACGGCACAGCTGGTAAAGATGGCCCATCTGGCGTCGAAGTGTTCGGCGTCGACGGTTTGGCAGGCGTCGGAGGCGCCGCCGGCATAGACGACCTCAACTTGTGCTTATGTCTCGAGTGATCCTTCGATGAAACATCGGATAGAGGCCTTGAAAGCTCATGATGTGGACCAGGCCTTTTTCCCAGGCTCGAGGGCGTGCGAGACTTAGGTCGAGACCTTTCCTTTCCGGCTTCTTTCGAAGGCTCGGTAGGAGCATGGCTAGGTTTTTCCTTTTTTCAAAAACTTTAAGCATTTCAGCCCTGAAGGCTGCCCACTCTGCCGGAGTGGACTTATTGGTTGGGCAAGCAACTCTTTCTGGGGTAGCGTCCGACGACTAAGTCGACCTACGGTGCTTTCTCTTCGAATTCGAGGATGAAGAAGAGTGGTGTGAGCCCCTCCTCGTCCTGGACTGCTTGGCCTTCTTCCTCCGAGGAGAGTCGCCTCTCGACTCGTCAGTCGAAGGTATCACGGATCGGGTAGGGGATTTTTCCTACCTTTAGCTTCCCCTTCCGTTCCCTCAATTTCTTTCCAGTCGTAGACTGGTACTTCGAGCCGTCGGAGGTATCATGGTCCGGTCAAAGGCGCCACTACCAGATACAGTGCGGATCAGTGAGGGACATTTTCGATCCGAAATCCCGACAATTTTTAAAACCGGACTTGGGAGTCGTCGGTGTCGATGATGAAGACATCTCGGAGTGGAAGTATTAACAAAAGATGTCACAAGATGTGTGGCGTGCCAAATTTCTTTGAAGCCATCGCCGTCGTGGTAAAATGGAACAGAGACCAACGGGCTCTGCGTGTGCTATAAATGCCTTCAATGACATCCTCGACAGAGGCCTTTGAGGGACATCGAGTCAACGCCATCGACGCACAGCGCACTCTGCCGAAAATATTTTTTCTGCATTTTCTGAAGCAGCTGAAGCTGAACAACATGAGGAATACATGGGAGGACACAATCCATTTTAAATGTTTTTTATGGTATTTTTTGCCCATGTGAAAAGCCATATGTGGGAAAAACATTGCGAGAGGTGCATGTCAGAATAAATTAGCATCTCTCAAAAATTTGTAATCAAATCAAATCTTAACTGCACCATTAGTTTCACATTTTGTAGACTTTGGGCATGATGTGTCAGACTTAAGGTGGTTTTGCATTGAGAGAGTTCAGGACACTACAGAGAGAATGGCCAACAAACTGAATTACAAAGAACGCTTGTGGATATTTTTGCTTAAAACACTTCAAAATGGCCTCGATTCTGTGGAGGATTGGGGTGGCCAAAATTGATTCTC
The DNA here is from genome assembly GCF_040938575.1 of Ambystoma mexicanum. NCBI lineage: Eukaryota > Metazoa > Chordata > Amphibia > Caudata > Ambystomatidae > Ambystoma > Ambystoma mexicanum. The sequence goes on along the minus strand of NC_090930.1, from coordinate 1,016,954,439 downwards.
TATCTATTTAGTAGTACCTCAATTTAATATAATTTATTTTTAAATTCTAATTCTTTCTGTTCTTTTTGATTGCTTTTTTAATAATATGTTTTGACACAGTAGGTGTTTTGGCTTTATTCCCACGTGAGTGGGGTGGGACGTAACTGTCCTGCCTGGTGTTCTGCTGGCCAATATTGTCGGGAAAGTCACAGGGTGCATGTGATTGTATAGTTTATTAATTGTCAGTGGTTTGGCGGTGCACAAATTGCCAACCGTTTAGCATATTTTCTCTACTTTAATTGTGGAGCATTTGCCAGGTCTAAATTTAAGACACACATTAGTGCGGGGCATTGGTCTATCCTTGTGGTCCACCCACTCCAAAATGGCACTCAACAAAATGCAGCCTGGACTTTTTCCTGGCCCTTCTTCCATTTCCACTACGGCAGGCTCGTTAGGCACACACAAGCGGATCGGTTTAATTCCTCTCCGGATGGCTTGCGTTCGTATAGTACACCTAGAGACGAATGGTGTTACCAGCCCTAGCGCCAGAAATTAAACTTAAAAGACGGTCAGCACTTTGGGCACATGTTCATGTCTGTTTGGACTAGAAGTTCTCCAGATAACTAATCTGCCTCCTCTCATACATTGCTTTTGCGGCAGCGTGTTCGAGCTCAGCATACCTATTGCTACACGCTCCCAATCGGCTTCCATTACTGCAGCAACGGCTGGTTCTTACTGGCTGCTTGGTAAAGCCATCAGAGTAGAGCACTAGTGAGTAATTTATTCAACTTATTTCAGCTGTTGAATCATGAAACAAGGAGGCATGACAGACCATAAAATTACCCCATTTTGTGTTTTCCATGCAACCTGCTAAGCTGGTGGGTCCAACAGCACCAACCTCAGCACGACCTGGAGCGGTGGGGCCACTGACTGCTTTTCTGGGATAATCCTTATGTGGATGACCTCCCATGTGGTGGGTTTTCAGCTGTTTGTCGTGTTGGACACTCTGATATCACCTCCCGAAGGTATGAGAATAAGCCTTTGTTTTTCTACACTTATATGGTTTAACCATTTTTATTGGTGAGGGCCATCTGTGTGCCTGGGTGGTGGTAGACTTGCATGGTGAGGTGGTAGTTACTCATTGACACTTGGTGGGGCCCCCAGAGATTGGTGCACTTGTAGTTGATGACCCTTTGTTTTTCTTAGACAGGTTTCCTAATGCTTTATAGGTACCTGGTACTATGTTTTATTGGCCATATGTGAATTAGACAGTCTAGATTATAAATAAATAATATCAATTTTTTATATATTTTGTGTTTTAATACAACTCCATAAAGCAAGCTGTGCATTTTCGTAAATCTGTTTGTATATGTATTTGTCTTTAGATTAACCAATTCCCCTTATGACCAGAAGTGTGATAAGTTAGGGCAAGGGAACCCCTAAATGATGTGAATTAAACTTGGGGAAGGGAATCCCTGCAAATGTTGTGTTTGAAAGGTCCGAGCCCGACTGGGGGAGACCTACGTGAACTTTTTGCTTTGAAAGGTCAGAGCCCGAAAGCTGGAATGAGAGACTTTAAAATGGATGACCTTTGTTTTGGAGAACCTGAGCCAGAATGCGTCATCCTTAGCCAGAGTGACATCCTGTCTACGGGGACTGCCTTGCTCCGTGCTGTCTAATGTGGGGAGGAGAGCTGACTCAGCCACATTTATTCTTTATATTCCAACACTGATTATCTTTTGCATACATATTCTCCTTTACACACCTTTTGTACAAGAGACAGGACAGGCATTAGGTATTGTTAGTGTAGGCCAACTAGACTCAACTAGGACTGTTTTATTTATTATTTGATGGTAGAGACTACTCCCATCCTAGCTACAGGGCAAAGTAGGAGTTTTTCCAAACCGCAAAAATTGAATAAAGGTTTTACAAATTGTAACTTTTGTGTCAGTGTCATACTTGTGATACCATGCCTCCCTTACACTGGCCATTGCTGCAACCGCTGTCGCTCAAGGGGCTCCTTTCTATAGGTGCCACTGGGGGGACTAACATCGATTATGGGGCACCTAGCAACCTCGCCTCCCTTTAATGCCTTTCTGCTGTCAATTTTCTGTTGCCACGGGTCCGGGACAGTGCGTTCAAGGGATCCCAGCACACCAGTAATGGAGCACCCCTCTTGCGCCGACACTCCCACCTTCCTCCCTGCTGGGCACACTCCGCGCCGTGCGACCACGCGCCTCCACAACCGGCAGCCAAGCACCCGCACCTGCAATCTCTTGGCTTCTCACCTTTACCCTCTGGTACGTTCCCTTCCACCGTCCGGCTCTGGTCATGCCACCTCTGCCAGTTCGGCCTTCTCCTGGGGGCAACAGAGACCCCGACCGAGCACAGCTCAATGCCAGAGCCCAGGTAAGATGGCGCCTGCACCTCTGTGTCCGCCTCCTCGGAGTGCTGCGTCCTCTCCCTTCCCGGCCTCGTTACCTGCCGGAAGACCAACAGTCTACCGCTGGAACCTTCACCACCTGGATCAGAGGAGGTTGGTTATCAGAAAAAAAACTAAATAAAATCAGGATATTAAGCAAGATTTTGGTGACCCGACAGAGCTCCGAGCTCACACCTCTACATTGTTTGGCTGCTCAACAGCGCCCCCCCTTGATGGAACACGTTGATTGACAGGTGAGAAGGCAATAGTTAACGTAAGGTGAAATGTAAAATATTACCATTCAACCACCGCAACCTTTCTTGGTGGTGCCGTGAGAGCCGCCTATTCCCTGGAGGGATTGGAAGGAATACTGGGGAAATTATGTTATCACCATTGAGAACGAAAATTGAACTGCAGCGGAAAAGAAGACCTTATTGAACCCTTCCTAGGGCCAGAAGGGAATTGTGTCTACAGAGGGTAGAAATGAATATGAGAAGGCGATACAGGTACTGGACCATTACTATTATCCCAAAACTAACATTGCAGTAAATAGATATGTGTATTCACGCAAACTAGACTTTGGGGAGTCAGTAGACGAATATGTGAGGACCTTAAAGAAGCTAGCCATAACATGTAACTTCGAAAGGGGAGTGACAAGATGAATTAGACCAAATAATATTACACGCTAACAGTAGTGTTATACAGTAGAGTCTTTGGATGAGTGAAAATCCCAGCCTGAAAGAGGCTATAGCCATAGCCACAAAAGGTGGAACACAGCACAATCTCTTCCAAATCTATCAAAAAATGGAAAAAGGAAAAAATGGCATAGCAAGTAGTAGCAGTGACACAGAGAGAGCCAAAATATGAGCAACAGAGAAGAAAAAACGAGAGAAATGTGAGAAGAGGGAATTGGCCTTAATCTTCAGAAACAAGACAGTAGATACCCAAAAAAGGAAATGCTTCTGTTGCGGCAGGAGAACAAATTACTTACCTAGCGGTAATGTTCTTTCTGATGGATGTGCCTCCCATGGATTGCTCAACTATAATATCCCTATCTCAGCGCAGCTTTTCTCTGGAAACTTTCTACCACCAGGGCGTGAAGTGCGATTCCACGTCAGTTTGTCCATAGAGCCTCTATGCACCGGATAGGACGTCGGGCCAGCATATATAGCGGTGCCACTCCCCATAACCTCAGTTCCATCCTTTTTCACTAGCACTTTGAAGCTGAGAGACCGAAGAACCGATGGTGTACTAGCTTCCTGCAGATAGGGAGGGCAATGAGGAATCAGTGGAAGGAACATCCATCAAAAAGAACATTATTGAGAGCAAAGTAATGTGGTCTTCTATTGGATTCTTTCCTCCCACGGATTCTTCATCTATTATAGACTCCCAAAGCAGTAGGTAAACCTGGAGGAGGGAGCAAGCAAGACCACCACCGAAACCCGAAAACTCTGTAGAACTGCACTACAAAAGCTGACATCCTGAGCAATCTAATGAATGAAGGGGCACAAACGAAGCAACCATCAGAAACTTTGAAACTAAATTCAAAATCCCATGCTGGAACCAAAAACTGGTGGGGAGGAACAACCCCCACAAGAACTGCATAACGGCGGGGATTACGAGAAAACAAGCCCTGTTCTGGGGATCTTGAATATTGAAATAACAGCTAGGTAAACCTTCACAGTGCCAATCTGCTGGCCCACCCGGGCCAAAGATAGCAGAAAATCCAACACAGTGGACAGAGGACAGGATAAAGGATCTAGGTCCCTCTAACTGCACAAAGTCAAAAATGTACATCACCAGCAGGCATAAATGGATTTCGTAGCGGGCCTCCAAGCTGAAAGGAGCACATTGAGGACGTTGTCCGACAAGTCCCACAACTTCTATCTAAGTCTCCAAGTAGCCAAGCGTGAAGGTTCAAAGCTGCTGAGGTTCAGATGGAGGACCCACCCCTCCGATTGGGAGAGCACATCCACTCTCTTCGGAAGGCGCCAGGGAGTACAGATGGACATGTTCAGCAACTCTGGATACCATGTTCTCTGTGCCCAGTCCGGTTGTGGAGGCGCGTGGTCGCACGGCGCGGAGTGTGCCCAGCAGGGAGGAAGGTGGGAGTGTCGGCGCAGGAGGGGTGCTCCAGTCCCCGGGGATCTGTCATCCAGGTGGCCAGGACACAGCCATCGCTATTGAATCTAGTTCCTGGGGGTGGACCAGTGGGGGAGAATCACATGGGTAAGGGGTCTTCGGGGAGTGGAAGTGGGACCATGAGGGTTGAGGCGCAGTATCACCTTCCTTGTAAAAACTTTTCCCCACCCTACACTGTAGGATATTCAGAGGCTTTAACCCCAGACCCTCTTTTCCAACACAAACACTTTCTTACACTGTAACAGACTACGGACTAACACCAAAGCGGTTTATCTGACATGTCCTAACAGAAGGGTCAGGCAGAGTTAGGCAGTTGACACTAACCATGCACACCCAACGGCCCTTTACCTTCCCCACAGGGATAAAAGGCAGAGCACGAAAGCAAACTTTGAGCAAGGCCAAACACACAAGGAAACAGCTACACCGAACCAGCAGTTCAAATAGAGGAGAAAGGTGGCGAGACCTGGAAGGACAATGAAGGGGGGGAACTACCCTTGCCCTTTTCAACTCAGAACTATGAAGCCTCGGAAAGGGAAATCTGAAGACCGGGAGTTACAGCTGGCATGCAGAGTAACAGATGTCAACGTGCACAGGGGCATACCGCATTGATAGCAAAGGCAGGGAGGCATGCTTGCTACCGTGGTACTGTCCTTGACTCCAGAGGCAAGACAATCCAACGGGTTGAACACAGGCAGTGAGTCGGAGAAAGCAGATAGCAAACCGACTTGTGTTGAGGCCAAGGTTGCAAATGGCAACATTAGATGAACTCAGGAACCTGAAACAAAGAACTTGTGTGTATTTGAACTTTATGTGAAAGCCCAGAGAAGGGCCAGCTGTAGAGTGTCTTTGTTTTTGTCTTGATACGCCCATCGGCTTTGCCCACCGGACGACAAGCATGCATTACCACCGGGAAAGACTCCTTCCAAAGAAACACAGAAGGATAGAGGTACCACTGTGGCTATATTACCAGACTGTGGAATGTATGGTTTCCATCGGACAACCAGTGACATACAAAAACAGATGTGACTCAGGTTTCCACTGTGGTTTTCTCGTACATGGCAACAAAAGGCGGTGTGGTGACGTATTGAACACCCATCACCTCCTTTAGATATCAGTGAATATACTGGTGTTGGTATAGAAGACTGTCCTGAAGAAAGCGGTTCAAATAAACACATACTGCTGAAACCGGTAGACAGTGGAAGTTGCATTAGCAGGCAGTAACTATTGGACCTAGCCCAGCAACTTCGACTTGATGCTTCTTGTTGATTGGTAGGAACAAGTCAGAGTTAGCTGAGAGTCTAGGCCTTCATAGCTATACATTTTTTAAGTGATCTTAGTTCATTCTTAATCTAGGAAACAAGTTCAGTTGGTCTATAGGTAAATAAATTGTTCTGTATCCATAAATAGACTTCTGAACTATGCCATGGATATCCTCTTTTTTACTTAACTGCTGTTGTGAATGTAAGAGAGGTCCAAGAGGGAACTGCGAGAGAAAGACATTTTTAAGATAGTAACCGTGTCAGCGTACCACTGCTACCCCCCTTTATTTTTCTCTCTTTTTCCATCTACTTTTAGGTAAGCGACACATCAGCACTACCTAGAATTAGTTTTCCATCAGGTAGATTTAGATAGAAAATCCTACTCTCCTTATGTCTCTTTCAGTGAATGCAGACCCTGTTCCCTCCATTGACCGATGTGTGAAAAAGAAGCCTGTTGCTCAGCACTAGTATATAGATGTGCTTTGCCTTCTTTTGTGCTAAAACCTCACTGTTGAAGCAAACCATGGTTGTGTAGTAACCAGGCTGTTACGCTCACCTGGTATCCACAGGGACGCCCCCCAGCCGGGTTACTCGCTGGTATGCTTCTCAGCTTTGCCCTGATGTGGTCTGCAGGGAAGGTTCATAAGGTTCATGTTCAAAATACAGGAGGACTGTGTTCAAGACTGACCGACTGGGGTAAGTATCCTCCCTCCACCCCGTATGCTTTCAGTCCCTCTGGCGCCCTCTCCTCACCTTGTGGTAGAATTAGGCATGCTCTCCGTCCTGCCTTCTTTGCAGGGGGGCGTTTTCTTTCATGGGCGAGTGCGGTCCAGTTACTTCACGGACGCCGGCCATTTGATATTGTTCAGGTAGGTCTTATTGCTGTTCTTTAGTTTTGTTGCTATCCTGCATGCCTTTCTTTGTTTAAAATGTCTCTTTTTTCTCCCTTAGGTATACAGAGCTTCAGCGCGGCGAACTGGCTTGGTTGAGCCCCGCTGGAAAATGATGGCGCATTAAGATCGCTATGATGCGGTGAGTAAGCGCTATGCGCAGCGCTGCAAAGTCTTGCTAACCTGTGTTTTCCTTCCTTGTAGGTAGCAGTGTTCTTCAGCGCGAGTGGAATGTCCGGAGTGGTGCCAGCCGAGAGGCGACCAGCCAGGTAAGTCTTTTGAGCAGTTCGTAATTTGTAAATGTCTCTACAGCTTTCTTTAATGTTGCCTCTATCTTCCTCTTTCAGGTCGTTCTGTCCGGGAGGCGTGCAGTTTCGAGGAAGCTGTTCTCAGTAGCTGCGAGTGTTTAAAGATGAAGACTGCAGGTAAGATGCTGCTGCTAATGATGTTCCTTTCGTCTCCTTGCAGGTTCTGCTTCTCTGAGGTTCGAGGGAATAGCTGGACACAGTGAGCGGCACGTTGCAAGCTGCAAAGTAACACGAAGCATGTTGTACAGTCAGGGTGTGGTTTATATAGCCCAGGTAAAGTAGTACCAGGGAAAGTAGTTCCAGGCCTGCCACACCCAAAACACTAGACCGCATAGCTTGGTTCTTAGGGAACCAAGCTATGTGGATGCCTTCATGTTGGCTGACAATACAATAAAGTAGTTCCCAAGCACATTGTTGTTCATGGTCTATGAGCCTGGCGCCATAGGTGCCAGGACTGGCCCGATGAGGGCTTTTGAAGAGGATGCCAGGCTCTAGAGGCCCGAGTCCTGACTCCACCTGGCCAATGAGTTTGCCAGAGGGGGTTTTGGGCGAGGGTCGTGACAGCACTCCTCCCTAAGGCCCTACCCCTGGTGTTCCTTCTGTCTGGCCCAGGTTTGGTTGGGAGGTTCCGATGGAATTTCCTGATTAGACGTGGTGCGTGGATATTCTCACTGGGCTCCCAGGATCTATCTTGTGGTCCAAATCCTTTCCAATCGACGAGATAATATAGCTTGATCCTAGAGTATTTAGAGTCCAAGATATCTTTGACTTTGAATTCTGGTTCTCCGTCAACAAGTATGGGCTTAGGTGGTGTCCCAATCGTATGCCAGGTTGCATTGGTTTCAGGAGGGGCACATGGAATACCGGGTGGATGTGTAGATTAGGTGGTAAATCCAGTTTCACGGCTGCTGGGTTGATAATTGCCTTAATGGTATAGGGTCCTAAGAATCTGGGATGAAAGGTCCGGGTTCCCTTGATGGGTACGAATTTAGCGGCTAACCAAACTTTGTCTCCTACTTGATAATCAGGGGCCTTTTTCCGGTGTTTGTCGGCGAATCTTTTGTTTTTCTTTGGCATGAATAAGGTGTTCCTTTGCCCTTTTGAAAGCCTGAGTAATGGTTGTGTGTAGATGTTAGGCGATCCTCTGCACACCAGCCCGATTTACATCAGAACACTGCTCACATTCCCCCAACATCTCCACCCACGCTTCGAGGCTCAAGTGATGCGGTGAACCCAAAGAACCGACAACTCCGTACCAGCTTTGGTGTACGGGCTCGATTGCAACCCTTTCTGCATTGGCAATTGCCTTGGAGAGCGTATAGCAGAAGGGGCGGTGTTACGTCTCCATGTCAATCACGTGATCCAGAGTGGCGTTCCTCACGTGACCTTGTTGGACGTCACATGACCCAGAGACACACGGTATAAAGGTCTGAGGGACAGAACCACTCATTGCTTCTCAGCTGTCTTCAGACCCTGTTTGGCGTTACACTTTGCTCCACGTTTACCTGTGATCACGGAACTCTACCTCGGACTCCTTTGGATACCCCTTTGTACCTTTGCTTGGAACTGTTTACCTGTTGCCGGATCTTGGACTGTGTCCTGACTTCTCTTTGGAACTCCCCTTGGTACCTTGCTGAACTTCTACGCCACGCCTCCACGCCTACAGGTGGCAGATCCTACATCCACGCTACTCACGGTTCTACTATTCCAGGGACCGTCGCATCATCTGAGTCTCGAACCTCTCCTAGGTTTCCTGGGTTATACTGACACCAGATAGGTAAGACCTTTTAGATCCTTTTGGTTTACCTGATTGTACTGTGATTGCCTGATACTTAACCTCGTTCCCTTTTGACAGCAGCATCGGTGTTCCAGAGGTTCCGTGGATCTGGGAAGTCATCTCTCACCTGTGGCCTCAAGGGTCGCACAGCGGGTTTCTATTGGTTTCCCTGTGCGTCACTTGGGGACGGAGGTCTCATCGATCTACACGACACTCAAGTCAGAACAGACTGAGAAGCCGTACAGTCGTGTCTGACGATGCAGGGATCCACGGAAGAACCCATAGCTGCTTTAGTTCAGGCAATTACAGTATTAAGGGCGGATATGGCCGCCGCGAACGCGGTGATCCACCAAAGGTTAGATTCCATACAGAGTGTTCAGCATTCACTTCCGGCAGACCCTGAGTTCGGAGATGCTAGTCCCTCAACTACACCTCCTCCATTGGCTAATATTACAGTCCCTACTCCGGTGGTCCTCCCAACCCCTTCCCCCCTGGCTGCACCCGAACGTTATCAAGGTGACCCCAAGAAATTCAGAACCTTTGTTAATCAGTGCAAGTTACATTTCTTGTGCAGACCTCTGGCCTTTCCTACTTCCACTGCTAAAGCCGCCTTCGCCCTTTCCCATTTAGCCGGGACAGCTGCCGCTTGGGCAAATCCCCTGTTGGAGAATAACAGCCCAGTCCTTTATGACTTTGATCTGTTGGTTCTAGAATTATCTCGAGTATTTGACACCCGACACAGTCTAGAGATTTGGAGTTGTTAGAATTAACCCAGGGTAGAAGGACTTTGATAGACTACATCACCCAGTTCAATCAATTAGTTGCAGAAACATCATGGCCAGAAAACAAGCGGGCGGTTGTCTTTTACAGGGGGCTGAGTAACACCATGAAAGATGCGTTAGCAGCGATCCCTTCTATGCCCACTCAGTATCAGGAACTGGTTGATCATGCCCTGCAGGTTGATGCACGGCGATCGGAGCGTAGAGCCGAGTTGGGGGTTTCTTCCCATCCTTCTCTTGCCAATACTCCTGCTTCCAGTACAGAAGAACCTATGCAAGTGGGAGGTTTACGTAGTCCTATAACAACAACTGAGAGGGAACGTAGAAGGGTGGACAATGCATGCTTTTATTGTGGCACCATGGGACATTTTGTGAAGAAGTGTCCTCGACGTCCCAAGAAGAACCAGGTTTTTCGGATAGCTCGACCTTAGACCCGGAGAGCAGGTCGAGTGTTCCATCATCATCTCCGGGTACCCCTCTTGCATTTACTCGTGTTCAACCCATCTCGGTTAAGGCTACTCTATGTCCCTCTACAGGCCTTCTTCATACAGTCACGATCATCATTGATTCAGGTGCTACTGGAAATTACATAGACATTGATTTAGCCCATTCTCTCAATCTACCTTTAGTGGTAAAACCCCGACCTGAACCTATTCAAGCCGTAGACGGCTCTGCGTTAGTTTCTGGTCCTGTTAGACACCAAACTGCACCTCTCTTGTTGACCATACAAGAAATCCACACAGAGACCTTAAGTTTTGACATGATTACCACGCCCCAATTCGGTATCATATTAGGGATACCATGGTTACGCGAACACAATCCACTGATCAATTGGCAATCAGGCACTGTGCTCTTCGAGTCCGAGATCTGTCAGAATTATTGTCTCCCGATCCATCAATCAACTGACACCCCTTCTCGGGTCTTGGGAGCCTTAGCTCAACTCACGCTGACTGTTGATGAATCAGAGGTTGTGCATTCTCATACCGTTGGGGCCTTGTTGTCTGGGATTCCATCTGAGTACAAAGCTTTCGCATTGGTTTTCGATCGTGGTTCTTCCTAAGTACTCCCTCCACATAGACCATATGACTGCCCAATCGAATTACTCCCTGATTCCACTATTCCTTCGGGCAGGATATATTCCTTGTCTCCCTCGGAGGAACAAGCATTGAAAGAGTATATACAGAATGCCCTTCGTTTGGGGCATATTTGCCCCTCTATGTCCCCAGCAGCAAGCCCTATCTTCTTTGTACCTAAGAAAGAGGGAGATTTACGTCCTTGTGTGGATTATCGGCGTTTTAACGCTATCACAAAAAAGGATAGATATCCAATCCCGTTAATCACACCCCTTATGGACCACTTATCACATGCTTCTATATTCACCAAGCTTGATCTGCGCGGCGCATACAATCTAGTGCGCGTTCGCGAGGGTGATGAGTGGAAAACAGCTTTCTGTACTCGTTACGGCTTGTATGAATATCTAGTCATGCCCTTCGGCCTATCTAATGCCCCAGCCACTTTCCAACGATTTATGAATGACATATTCAGGGATATTCTGGATGTATATATGGTTGTATACTTGGACGACATCTTAATCTTTTCTCGTAATCTTGAGGACCATGTACGGCATGTCCGTGAAGTACTATCCAGTCTGAGAAAACATTCCTTGTTCGCCAAACCTGAGAAATGTCAGTTCCATAAAACGTCTGTCGAGTTTCTGGGATTCCACATTACCCCTGGGGCGTTATCCATGAATGAATCTAAGGTCAAAGCAGTCTTAGATTGGCCAGTACCTCAAACACTCAAGTCCTTGCAGGCCTTTTTGGGCTTCGCCAACTTTTATAGACGTTTCATTTCTTCCTTTTCCACAATAGTTGCTCCGCTCACGGCCCTGACCAGTCCTCAGGTACCCTATCGTTGGCAAAGAGAACACCAAGAGGCTTTCGAGGCTTTGAAAACTGCCTTCACTACCGCACCGGTGCTCCAGCACCCTAATCCTGATCTGCCGTTCATAGTTGAAGCGGACGCCTCTTCCTTTGCTCTCGGCGCGGTATTGTCCCAAACATGTCCTACAACAGGCAAATTACACCCAGTGGCATTCCATTCCCGTAAGTTTTCCAGCACTGAGACTCATTACACAGTTACGGAGAAGGAACTCTTGGCTGTCATGGATGCCTTTCGGGTTTGGCGCCATCATCTTCTGGGGGCTAAACATCCCATCACTGTATACTCAGATCATCGGAATTTACAGGATCTGGCTTCATTGAAGTGCATTAATAGCAGACAGGTCCGATGGCATCTTTTCTTTTCCTCTTTTGATTTTCGTATTATGCATCGTCCTGGCACTGCACATGGTAAAGCTGACGCCTTGTCACGTTCCCCAGGGGGGGTCGAGTTGCCTACCTTCCCCGACACGGTCCTCGAAAAGACTCATGTGATTTGTCTCTGTACACCCTCATTGTCATTATTAGATTCGGTCCGATCCTGGACTAACAGTCATTCCGACCTGTTGCGAGAATGGGACCCTGTGTATTCTGATGGTTTGCCTTTCGTACATGAACGTCTGTTCCTACCCACACCTGACACTCGTAACCTGGCCCTCGAGTGGTCTCATGATGCTCCTTTTAATGCCCATCCCGGTCAAGAGCGCACCCTAGATCTTCTCAAACGCTGGTGTTGGTGGCCCTCTATGAAGCGCGATGTAGAATGTTATGTCAACTCGTGCGCAGTATGTGCGCAGGCTAAACATCGGAGAGGCCGACCGGTTGGGTTGCTACTACCGCTTCCGGTACCTCCCAGGCCTTGGCATACGCTGACTATGGATTTCATTACCGATCTCCCCAAAACGAAAGGTTTTGACTCCATCTGGGTAGTGGTGGACACGTTCACAAAAATGGCTCGTTTTGTTCCTTGTAAGGGAATTCCTTCGGCCCCGGTCTTGGCGGACTTGTTCTTTGAACACGTGTTCATGTTTTTTGGCCTCCCTTCGGTCGTTATATCCGATCGAGGATCACAGTTCACCTCTCGGTTTTGGAGGTCGTTGACTAAATTGTTGGGCGTTGATACCAGGTATTCTTCGGCCTATCATCCTGAGACCGATGGGCAGACCGAAAGGACGAATCAAACCATGGAGCAGTATCTTCGTTGCCTTATAATGCAACATCAGACATCTTGGTTGGCCGTTTTACGGCTTGCTGAGTTCGCGTACAATAACGCGGCTCATTCGGCTACTGGATATTCTCCTTTCTACGCCCTCTACGGCCAACATCCCAAGGTCTTGCCGGTCCCTGATGTTTCTAGTTCTCCGAATCCTGCGGCCACGGCATGTCTTAGGGATCTGTCTGCTGTGCATGCTAGAACTGTGGTTCATCTCACGGAAGCAAAGGCTTCTATGAAGGCCCGTGTGGATGGCAAACGTCTAGCTGCTCCTCCTCTGGTGGTGGGTTCTAGGGTCTGGATGTCTTCACGTCATCTTCGTCTGGTGGGTTGCAGGAAATTGCTACCTCGTTTTGTCGGCCCGTATGTGGTATCTCAGGTTGTTAACCCGGTAGCTGTTCGTCTAGTGCTTCCTGGTTCTTGGCGCATCCATCCTGTATTCCATGTCTCCCTCCTCAAACCCTGTCCCGATTCCGTCCGTCTTCGAACCCCTGTTGCGCCGGTGTCCCTGACCTCTCCTGATTTCTTTGAGGTGTCGGCCATTTTGGGGTCCAGATGGTTTAGGGGTAGGCTCCAATATCTGGTGGATTAGAAGGGTTACGTTCCGGAGGAGCGATCATGGGTTTCCGCTTTGGACCTGAACGCCCCTCGGTTGGTGGCCCGCTTCCATAAGGATCATCCGTCCTGCCCACGAGGTCGTGGGCCATTGGGGGGGGGGCTATGTTAGGCGATCCTCTGCACACCAGCCCGATTTACATCAGAACACTGCTCACATTCCCCCAACATCTCCACCCACGCTTCGAGGCTCAAGTGATGCGGTGAACCCAAAGAACCGACAACTCCGTACCAGCTTTGGTGTACGGGCTCGATTGCAACCCTTTCTGCCTTGGCAATTGCCTTGGAGAGCGTATAGCAGAAGGGGCGGTGTTACGTCTCCACGTCAATCACGTGATCCAGAGTGGCGTTCCTCACGTGACCTTGTTGGACGTCACATGACCCAGAGACACACGGTATAAAGGTCTGAGGGACAGAACCACTCATTGCTTCTCAGCTGTCTTCAGACCCTGTTTGGCGTTACACTTTGCTCCACGTTTACCTGTGATCACGGAACTCTACCTCGGACTCCTTTGGATACCCCTTTGTACCTTTGCTTGGAACTGTTTACCTGTTGCCGGATCTTGCACTGTGTCCTGACTTCTCTTTGGAACTCCCCTTGGTACCTTGCTGAACTTCTACGCCACGCCTCCACGCCTACAGGTGGCAGATCCTACATCCACGCTACTCACGGTTCTACTATTCCAGGGACCGTCGCATCATCTGAGTCTCGAACCTCTCCTAGGTTTCCTGGGTTATACTGACACCAGATAGGTAAGACCTTTTAGATCCTTTTGGTTTACCTGATTGTACTGTGATTGCCTGATACTTAACCTCGTTCCCTTTTGACAGCAGCATCGGTGTTCCAGAGGTTCCGTGGATCTGGGAAGTCATCTCTCACCTGTGGCCTCAAGGGTCGCACAGCGGGTTTCTATTGGTTCCCCTGTGCGTCACTTGGGGACGGAGGTCTCATCGATCTACACGACACTCAAGTCAGAACAGTAGAGTCTTTACCGCTGGCATTTCCAAGCTGGCTGGAAGGTCTAGTTCAGAAGTACGTGGATGTCTGCCATGAAGGGTATAGAAGGGCGTTTGTCCCGTGCTTGAATGCAAAGAATTGTTATATGCATATTCGGCTATCCATAGTAGGTCTTTCCAATTCCTTTGTTCGTGCAGCATGCACCGTAAATATTGCTCGAGTGTCTGATTGGTTCTCTCGGTTTGGCCGTCCGTTTGGGGATGGCGACTGGTAGATAGCCTAACGTCGATCTGCGCCATTGCACAACATTTTTTCCAGAAGTTTGAAACAAAATGGCTGCCTCGATCAGAGACCAGAACCGAAGGGAAGCCATGTAGCTTAACCACGCCCGCAGGAACACTTTTGCTAAAGTGGCTGCGTCTGGGAGGCCTTTGAGAGGAATAAAATGGGCCATCTTCGAGAATAAATCCACTACTACAAGGATGGTGTTGAACCCTTGGCTTGGAGGTAGATCAGTGATGAAGTCAAGGGAAAGAGTGAGCCATGGACTGGAGGAATGTCCAATGGTTGTAGGAGACCAGATGGTTTTTGTTTCTGTGATTTATTTTGTGCGCAGACAATGCAGGACTGAATATACTGAATGATGTCCTTACGCCAGGTAGGCCACCAAAGGTTCTCTTTCACCTTAGCTAGGGTTTTGGCGATCCCAGGATGCCCTTCGATCAGTGAATCGTGATAGTTTGAAATAATATGCTGTTGTAATTCCTTCTTGGGTACATATAGGCGATCCCTAAAAAAGGGTAGGTGGTCCTTGATGGTATATTGTTCTCCTTGAGTTTGCAATGCGAGGTAGGCATCAGGATTCATTGTACGTTGGATTTCTTTTCGTAGTTCTGCTTGTGTTAAGGCTGTTGTGATACCCAAGAGTTTGTCTTCAGGTATAATAGGTACTGGGTCTGGAGTTGTATATACTATTTCATCTATGCCCATGCGAGATAAGGCATCCGCCTTTCCGTTTCGGACTCCTGGTCGAAATGTGATTACATAATCATATTCGGTGAAGAAAAGGGCCCACCGTAATTGGCGTGAGGACTGGGCCTTGGCTGTTTTGAGATATTGCAGGTTTCGGTGGTCGGTGATGACTGTAATGGTGTGTCTGGCCCACAGAAGGTAGCGCCTCCAGGCTTTGAAGGGGGATTTGATAGCCAGAAGTTCCTTGTCCGTGATGGCATAATTAATCTCTGGAGGTGAGAACTTTTTCGACCAGAAGGCCACAGGATGTAGCTAGCCGGTTTCCGGGTCTCTCTGTGAAAGGACAGCCCCCATTGCGAGACTGGACCCATCAGTTTCAACGACATAAGGGAGGTCTGGACGAGGATGTTGCAGGATTGGAGCGGAGGTAAACCTTTGTTTAAGTTCCTGAAAGGCTTCTTCTGCTTCTTCGGTCCAAGCACATTTTTTTTGTTTTGTCGTAATAGTACTGTGATTGGGTGCACAACCTGAGAGAAGTCTGGGATGAACCGGCGGTAGAAGTTCGCAAAGCCTAGCATGCTTTGTACCCCTTTCAGAGATGTCGGTGAAGGCCATTTCAGAATGGCATCTACCTTGTGCACGTCCATTCTGATGCTTCCTGGATTAAGGATAAAACCAAGAAATTCTACTTCGGTGACGTGAAAAACGCATTTTTCAAGCTTTGCAAACAAGCAATGTTGACGGAGCTTGGTGAGGACTGAACGAACGTGCCTGACATGATCTTGGTCCGAGGCTGAGTATACTAAGATGTCGTCTATGTACACTAAGGCGCACACATCAATTAACTCCCTTAAGATGTCATTCATGAAATATTGGAATGCCGCAGGAGCGTTGCATAACCCGAAGGGCATGACTTGATATTCAAACAAGCCGTAATTAGTACGGAAGGCGGTTTTCCATTCATCTCCTTTTCTGACTCGGACCAGGTGGTGCGCTCCTCGAAGGTCCAATTTGGTATAAATCTGGGCATCTTTAACTTGGTCTAGCATCTCAGGGATAAGTGGCAAGGGGTAGCGGTTCTTCACGGTGATCTGGTTCAATGCGCGGTGTCAATACAGGTTCTCAAGTCTCCTTCCTTTTTCGGTACGAAGAACAAAGGACTGGCAGCGGGGGACTTCGAAGGACGGATAAATCCGTTTGCAAGGTACTGGTCTAAATAGGATTTCAAATGAAGGTTTTCTGGTTCTGTGAGAGCGTAGATCCTGCCGCAAGGGATTTGTGCACCAGGAACAAGGTCGATCTGACAGTCATAGGGCCTGTGCGGCGGCAATGTATTGGTTTGGTCCTTTCGAAAAAAATCCTGGAAATCATGGTATTCACTTGGCAAGGTATTAGTTGCTCCCAGGGTTGATACTGTCGCTCCGGGAGTCATGGGGATACAGACGTCGGGTATCTCCTCTTGGTAATAGCAGGCAGGGGAGCAGTCACCGGGGAAGGTTAATTTTCGTGCCCGCCAGTCTATCAAAGGGTTGTGAGCAACCAACCATGGCATCCGTAGTATTAGCCTGAACTGAGGTGCCTTGATGAGATCGAATGAAATAGACTCCCGATGTCCGTCCTGGCATAGCAAGGTTACCCTGGCTGTGCACTGGGTTACTGGTCCGGAAGCGATTTCTGTCCCATCCACGGTTGTTACCTTGTCCATAGTTGACTTAAATCACAAAGGATGCCCCATCTGTGCTGCCAGATCTTGATCAATATAATTTCCAAATGCTCAGCTATCGATGTATGCTTCAACGGCATGCATTCTTTTTTTTTTTTTTTGATAACATATTTTATTGATTTTATAAACATACAAATTAACAACAATTAATACGATCACATCGATCGGGCATACAAGCATTCTCTCAGCACGGTTCTCCATACACATTTCAAATTTCAAATAGCAAAGTCCTTCATATAATAAGTTACAGGGCTTCCAAATTATACATGGTGCAGATGGGTCTCTGAGGGACTCCAAACGTCTATCGAGTCTATTCATGAGTTCACAACATTTTATGTGTCTTCCCATTTTTGCCAGATCTTGCGTGCTTTCCCTGGGCATCCTCTGGTAGTGTATATTCTCGTTTCCATTTGCACACAGATATCTACGTCCGTTATCCATTGTTCGTATTGTGGGGATGAGGGTGAGCCCCATAGTTGGGCCAGGTTCCTCTTTACGAGTCCTGTGGTTGTTGCCAGCATGAGTTTCTCAAATCGGGATATATCTAAGTCTTCATCCATCCCGAGTAACAGCAGTTTGGGGTCCATAGGTATTCGTTGGCCCATGACCGCTGATAATCTGTCACAACATTTCTGCCAAAAGATCTGGATTCGTGGGCACTCCCACAAGATGTGAAAAAAGGTCCCTCTCGCCGGTTGGCATCTTAGACAGTTGGGGTCCGTTGCTCTCCCCCATTGATGTAAGGCCTCTCTTGGGTAGTACACCCTATGTAGGATTTTAAGTTGGATCAATATGATTCTAGCCGACATGGCGACTTCCCTTGGGTACATGAGTGCTTTGGTCCATTCTTCCGGTTGTATTGGTCCTACATCTCTTTCCCATTTTGCTTTCAAGTCTGTAAGTTCCGTTGTGGCGAAAGAGGCTATTGCATTGTACATTATGGAGGTTATTTTACTATCGATACGTTCTACCACAATGTTACTCTCAATTGGTGTGCAGTCTGGAATGTTCGGTGGGTCTATCGCACATGTGGTAAGTGCATGACGCATCTGTCTGTAATGAAAGTGTTCTGTGGGAGATAGCTTGAATTTGTCTCTCAGGGTCTGGAATGGCATTATCACTCCATTTTGTATTATGTCTGCTAGCCTTGTTATCCCAGCTACTTCCCAGGTTGCCCATTTCGGAAGTTTACCAAGCTCCGGTAGGTGCCTATTTCGCCATAGGGGCTGTGCCAGTGTGAGCTTCCCATCCCATCCTAGGTGCTTGTGTGCGTCTAGCCATATTTGCGTTCTGTGTGCTTTAGTTGTGTTGGGGATCATGCGTACCCTGCTTTGGTAGAGGGTCTCTAGTGGGGTGAGCCCTGTTCTCATCTGGCTATCTGCTTTAATGTGTGGTAATTCAGGGTTGTTGTGAAGGATGTCATTTATTATCGGCATCTGGGCTGCCCAATAGTATGTTTGTAGGTGGGGAAGTCCTATACCTCCTTCCCATACAGAGCGTTGTAAGGTTTTTAGTGCAATTCAGGGGTGCCCTCCACCCCAGAGGAGCTTTCTGAGAATCTCGTCTATTTTGTGGAATTCTATTTTGGGTACATACAGTGGAGCGTTCTGGAGGATGTATACGAATCGTGGTAGAGCCAGCATTTTGAACATTGCCGCCCTTCCTAATAGGGTAAGAGGGAGGGTCATCCAGTGTTTCACATCGTTTGCAAATCTATCTCTGATTGGGTGTAGATTTTGGGATACATATTGCGTGAGGTCCGTCGTAACCTGTACCCCAAGATATTTGAACTGCTCAGTTTCTATTCTGTATGGGCAATTATTTAGAGCTGTCGCATCAATTCCTTTAATCAGGAATAGAATGGATTTGCTATAGTTTACCCGTAGTCCGCTAAATGCTCCATATCTATTTAGTATGTGGGTGACGATGGGGTATGACACTGATGGATCGCTCAGGTAGATCAGTAGATCATCGGCATAGAGGGAGACTCTATCCTCCCAGTCCTGGGCCCATTGGAACCCCTTCCACAGCTGTGATTCTCTCAGCATTATTGCCAGGGGTTCAATTGCCAGTGCGAATAGCATCGCCGAGAGGGGGCAGCACTGCCTGGTCCCTTTACCCAAACGGCATGCATTCTTGACGACTGTTGGTGGTTAATTAAGATCATTGGTATTGCAAAGTGCGAGGTCAGCAACTCTTTCTTCTCACTCGACAAACTGACCTCTACGTTTGTCGAGCTTGGTAGTTTCCCGATTCCTTAGCTACATCCTTCTCTGTGGCCCCAACTGTTGTTCTTGGGGGTTTTACTGGACAGTCCTTCAGGAAATGTCGTGGTTTCCCACAATACAAACAAAGCTGTTGTTGTCTTCTTTGGTCCTGCTCTTGTTTTGTTAATGGAGGCCGTATACCTCCAATCTGCATGGGTTCTACAGCATTTTCAGGTACACGGGGTGTGTTTTCCCTTGGTCGAACATACACGGTCCGAGGGTCCGTCTTAGACCGGTCTGCCTTTCGGTCCTGTAACCGGTGGTCTAGCTGCACGACCAGATTTATGAATTCTGCACAGTCTGTGGGTGGATCAACCACCTGGGCTAAGACGTCCTTTAATTCGACTCGTAAGCCTCGATGGAATAACGTGGTTCTTTTGTTTTCTGGCCACCTAGCTTTGGCAACCACTCTGTTGAAGGTAGCAATGTACCTTAACAAGTCCTGATTCCCCTGTCGGAGGGACAAGAGTTCATTGTCTACTGCTTGTTCCTGGGTAAAAAAGTTTTCTCTCTGGAACCCCCCCCAAAGTCATGTAATAGAGGATCGTTATGGGTTACCAATGGCACCGACCAATCTGCTGCACTACCACTCAGATATGTTATGTTATGTTATTTTGCATTTATATAGCGCCTTATATACCATTGGTATGGTCTGAAGGCGCTGGTAGGTTGAACGCCCTTGGGAACCGAAGTTCGGGTCAGTAGAGAGAGAAGAGAGAGTCCAAAGGTGCGTGTGCGTACCAGGTATGTGTGCAGCTGGTGCGGAATTCAAGTGGTAGCTGCTTCTTAGCGGTAGGTGTGGTGGTTGAGAGATCAGGAGTATGTGTTCGCTCTGGCCGGCTTTATCCAGGACGGGTGTGGCTGCGTTAGGCTTGAGGAGAACGCCTGGCTCGGGGGTGTGAAACCAGCAATGTTTACTTAGAGTGCTGTGGAGTGAGCGGGAGATGTAGATATGAGAACAGATATACCGAATGGTGTCATAGTATCTCTGTGTTCTAGTTGAGTGGTGGTGTAAGGGAGAGAGTAAGCCTGGGGTGTGTTATGATGTATGCTCTTTCAAATGTTCCCTGCATTCCAAAGCATATTATGTATGTCCCGCAATTCTGTGCGGGCAGGTCCGTTCTATGCATTTTTGTTCATTTCAGGCGTTCAAGATTGTCCTACACATTCATGTCTGCTCGACATATTCATGTACTCTGGATCACCTTGCATGCTCAAGACTATCCTTCATTCTCCTGTGTGCCTCGCGCATACTCTCATGTGTTCCAAACGTGTGCACTCCTGATCTTCTTGCGCATGCACTCCAGTCTACCCAGCGCATGTACTCTTGTCTTCCTACTCCTCCCGTCGGCATCCGTTTGGTACGCTCATTTGATCTACACACTCATCTGGTCTACACACTCATCCTGACTACACACTGATACACTCAACATACTATTCATCAGCTCCACGTACTCATCCATTCAGCATACTGCTCCGTTCAGCATACTCATCCGCTCTACAAATCCATCCGCTCCATGCGTTCGTCCGCTCCCCATACTCATCAGCTCCGTACACTCGTCCGCTCCACAGACTCATTAGCACCACATACATTCTTACGCTCCATATACACTCATTCGCTCCACATACACTCGTTCGTTCCACATACACTCGTCCGTTCCACAAACATTCGTCCGTTTCACACATTCGTCCGCTCCATACATTCATCCGATCCACACCCTCGTCCAGTCTACACACTCGTCCAGTCTACATACTCGTCCAGTCTACATCCTCGTCCAGTCTAGACACTCGTCCAGTCTAGACACTCGTCCAGTCTAGACACTCGTTCAGTCTAGACACTCGTTCAGTCTAGACACTCGTTCAGTCTAGACACTCGTTCAGTCCACAACACTCACCCGGTCCACCTACACATCGGCCCAACATATTACTCGTCGGCTTGACAATACTACTCGTCTGCTCTGCGTGTCCATCTGTTCCACACACTCATCCGCGCCACACATTCATCCGCTTCACACGCTCGTCCGCTCCACATATTCATCCGCACCAAACATTCATCCGCTCCCCACACAACATCCGCTTCACATACTCACCCACACCACACATTCATCTTTTCGCACAATCATCCGCTCCATCAGCTCATCTGCGCAACACCTACGTCCGCTCCACATATGATAAGACAAAAGCTACCCGAGCTTGGTCGTTTGGAAATGCTCTAGGCCTACAAAGAAAATGAAGGCGGCACTGATTGATGAATGCCGCATACCTCCGTGGGTAGCCTGAGAACCTTTCTGGTGGTGCCAGGGGCACTGTTCCAGGTAACGTGATCTGTACCGGAGTGGGTGGTATGGTGGGGTTTTGCATCGTTGGATTGCTTCCAGGTAGAGGCGTCTGTCCTGCCTGTGATTACAAGTATTACCTGCTAATCTCTTCAGTGCGTTCTTTGGTCACTATTAGGTCTCTCCGGAGGGCATTAGTCTCTTGTCGGGTAGAATGAACCTCAGCACGAAGCTCTCCTAGTAATTGGGCCAATTGGTCCATTTCTGATGTCTCCATGGCGCCCAGGTGGATTTGTTATGTTAGGCTTCGTGTTCTGTTACGCTCACCTGGTATCCACAGGGACGCCACCCAGCCGGGTTACTCGCTGGTATGCTTCTCAGCTTTGCCCTGCTGTTGTCTGCGGGGAAGGTTCTGCCTGAAAACACAGGAGGACTGTGTTCAAAACTGACCGACTGGGGTAAGTATCCTCCCTCCACCCCCGTATGCTTTCAGTCCCTCTGGCGCCCTCTCCTCACCTTGTGGTAGAATTAGGCATGCTCTCCGTCCTGCCATCTTTGCAGGGGCGCGTTGTCTTTCGTTGGCAAGTGCGGTCCAGTTACTTCACTGACATCGGCCCGTTTAATATTGTTTAGGTAGGTCTTATTGCTGTTCTTTAGTTTTGTTGCTATCCTGCATGCCTTTCTTTGTTTAAAATGTCTCTTTTTTCTCCCTTAGGTATGTGGAGCGTCAGCACGAAGAACTGGCTTGGTTGAGCCGCGCTGTTAAATGATGGCGCATTAAGAGCGCTATGATGCGGTAAGTAAGCGCTATGCACAGCGCTGTAAAGTCTTGCCTTTGCTAACCTGCGTTTTTCTTCCTTGTAGGTCGCGGTGTTCTTCAGCGCGAGTGGAATGTCCGGAGTAATGCCAGCCAAGAGGCGACCAGCCAGGTAAGCCTTTTGAGCAGTTCGTAATTTGTAAATGTCTCTACAGCTTTCTTTAATGTTGCCTCTATCTTCCTAATTCAGGTCGTTCTGTCCGGGAGGCGTGCAGATTCGAGGAAGCTGTTCTCAGTAGCTGCGAGTGTTTAAAGATGAAGACTGCAGGTAAGATGCTGCTGCTAATGATGTTCCTTTTGTCTCCTTGCAGGTTCTGCTTCTCGGAGGTTTGAGGGAATAGCTGGACACGGTGAGTGTCACGTTGCAAGCTGCAAAGTAACACGAAGCATGTTCTGCAGTCAGGGTGTGGTTTATATAGCCCAGGTAAAGTAGTACCAGGGAAAGTAGTTCCAGGCCTGCCACACCCAAAACACTAGACCTCATAGCTTGGTTCTTAGGGAACCAAGCTATGTGGATGCCTCCATGTTGGCTGACAATACAACAAAGTAGTTCCCAAGCACATTGTTGTTCATGGTGTATGAGCCCTGTGCCATAGGTGCCAGGACTGGCCCCATGGGGGCTTTTGAAGAGGATGCCAGGCTCTAGAGACCCGAGTCCTGACTCCACCTTGCCAATGGGTTTGCGGCGAGGGTCGTGACACAGGCATGCCCTATTTTGTGAATTGCCAGCTGCAGAGTGGTCCATTGCCATAGGAGTGCTCAGTCGAAGGACTCTCACTGGCCGCCTTTTGAGTTGAAAACTACAAATACCAGAAAGGGTGATGTGAGATGTCAAAGTGGTCCTACAAAGGTCACATCAAATCCTTTGTACAATAAAAAGACTGACCCATGGCGGATAGAAAGCTAGGGGAAGGCAACCCCGCTTTCTGATAAGATTGTGAACTGTGAAATAAAGCAAGTGTGAACCCGACAGAGGGATGCCGAAAGAAAGCTAGAAGAAGGAAACCCACGCCGTCTGATGAAAGTAAGCAAATCATGAACTGTGTTAAAAGGGTACATGAACTGTGTTAAAGGAAGGCCGCAGTGAACCCGACGGAGGCCCAAGTTGACAGGTTGAGATACACCAGAGTAAACCATGAACCGTGTGTTAGAATGGCTATATGAACCCGACTGAAGGATGCCAAGGGGAGAACTGATGAGAGTGAATCCCATAATGTGATAAAGCAAGTTAAACTGTGTATCTGACAAGAGTGGCAAGTTGAACTGTGTATCTGAATAGAGTGAACCTGGCCGAGGGTTGTCCTCAAGGAGAAGTTGTTCAAAAGGACATTAAGACTCTAGAAAATTGCAAGCTGCAGTTGAAAGGCTGTAGTGAACCCGACAGAGGGAGGCCCAAGTTACAAGGAGGATCCAAGCCCGATGGAGGGAGATCCTAGGGGCGAAGAGCAATCTCCCAGATGCAAAACCACTGAAGGAACTTTTGTTTGTTTGTCGCTGTGAATCAGCAGGCCTTCTAAGGCAAGAGACTTTTGCAGGCAAGAGACTTAGCCTCTCAACGTTTTGATATCATTGAACTGGAACTGTGAACCTTGTGCTAACGAGGCACAGGAGTGTGCTGTTCTCAAAAGTCCTGCCTTGTACCGTGCTTAAAACGTGGGGATGGGAGACCCAGCCATACGATCCTGACTTATCATTCTGTGAACACTTCTGTTTTTTCTGGTGAACATTATCCCACACTCTTTTTGTAACTTAATAGTAAGGATTGGCAATACATTTTTTTTTAGTATATGCCCTTTTATTTGAAAATACGCCACTAGGACTGCCTTATTATTATTTGATGGTCGTAGCTTGCTCCCAGCTTAGGTTTAGATTACGCGTTTTTCTCACCCCTGCATAGTTCAATAAACAACCTTGAACTGTGATCACTTGTGTCTGTCTTTACTGTTGTAACCGAGAGTTCCTTACACCAGTCTGGGGCAATCAGGATAATTGTGGTTCTGAAAAGGCGCAATTTTCTGAGAATGAGCAGAATGACAGGGATTGGCGGGAACGCATAAAAGGAGATAAAAAGTCCACTTGGCTGTCAGTGCGTCCCCCAAAGCTCCCGGACAAGGAAATTCCCTGAAGCATAATAACTCACATTTTCTGTTGGCACTGGGAGCAAAGAAGTCCACTTGAGGAGTTCCCCAAAAGGAGAAGATCTCCAGAAATTTCTGAGAGAACGCCCACTAGTGGGAGGCCGAAGGCAAGGACCCCACACCACCTTGTTTGTTGAGGTAGTGCATGGCTACTGTGTTGGCTGCCAGAATCGGCACAGTCTTGCGTTTCACAGAGAGGAGGAAAGGGACCAGGGCGAGCCTGATTGCCCTCGACTCCAGCAAGTTGATGGGTTCCCGAGACTCACCGTGAGACTACAGTCCACTCACTGTCATGTCTGAGAGATGAGCACATCAGCCAGTCAGAGGTGCATCCGTGACCTCCATGACCTGGGGCCAAGGTTGACGAAACAACACGCCTCTCAGCAAGTTGTCCCACACAACACACCAAGCATAATCCTGTAAAGGGTATGACATGTGGACCTGGAACTGCGACCATTGGCAATGGAGAAGCTACTGAAGTGATCTACAAGGATGCAGGAGGTCATGAGGCCCAGACAGTGTAGAAAGGCCAATGCCTGGTCTTGTTCCTGTGACTGGAGGACATTGACCATCCAAAAGATGTTTGCCACTCGTTCCTTGGGTGGGAAAGCTTTGCGCTGCCCATGTGTCCAAGACTTCCCTGATTGATCTGAGAGACTGGGATGGCAAAGCCAGAGACTTTTAGAAGTTAAGAGAAAAGCCCAAACTGTGCATGTGCAGAGTAGATGCTCCACCACTATCTCTGAGGAGCGAGCTCAGATGAGCCAGTGGTCCAGGTGTGGAAAGACATGCATGTCTTCTTTCCTGAGGCGAGCTGCTACCACAGCCATCGGCTTGGTAAAATCCCTGGGTGCTGATGAAAAACAGAACAGCAGGACCTTGAACTGGTAATGCTATTGGCCCACTACGAACCTCAGGTACTTCCTGTGCTTTAGATGAATCAGCAGATGCTGCCCTGAAGATCCAGGGAAACCAACAAGTCCTCCAGATTGAGAGCATGCAGGTTCTAGGCTAGGGCAACCATCTTCAACTTCTTGCGTAAGAACCAAGTTCAGCAGCCGAAGATCCAGAATTGGGTGCAAGCCTCCGTCCTTCTTCGGCACCAGATATTAGGTGGAGTACAACCCCCTTCCTCATTCTGCGATGGGAACCAGTTAGATGGCTATCTTTGCCAGAAGCTGGCAGACCTTCTCCTGGAGGATGGGGTCCGTAAACAAGGGAGTAGAGTGAGAAATGGGAGACGATAATCTTATCGAGGACCTTCAAGCCCTAAGCGTTGGATGTGGTCTCTGACCATTCCATGCTGAACAAGGGGGTGCCCCCCCACCCCCACCAGAGATGCGTGGAAAAACACGTTACTGAGGTTTGGTGCCTTTGGGCATGGTGAGGACGGGGGCTATGCACATGGCGCCCATCTGGGTACCTCTTTCCCTACCCCTCGGTAAGCATCTGCTACTTCCCAGGGCAGATTGACCACAGGCTTTTGGGACAAAGCCGGTGAAAGGGTGAAAACCCCTGCCCCAGGATGGCGTTTGTGCAGAGGGCTGTTGAACGGCAAGCTCCAAGGACTTGGCCATCACCTTTGAAGACTGAACCTTCTGGAGGGCGTCGTCAGCCTTGGCTCCAAAAAGTTTGTTGCCGTCGAATGGCATTTCCAACAATCTGGCTATGACAACGGCAGAAAATCCTGACGTGCTTAGCCAGGAGTGGTACCTGGCCACTGTGCTGGTGGCCATGGCCCTACCTACACAGTCCATTGTGCCCAGCCTTGATTGCAGCATTTGGCATGCTGCCACCGTGCCATCATTTTGCCTTTGGGGTTGTGTTCGACTGATTTGACCACTGCTATCCAAAGGCCGAAGGAAATTTGCCATGGCGCATGCGACACTCATGGCCTGCAATGCAAGACTACTTGATGCAAACACCTTCTTGCCCCAAGCGTCGAACCTCTTATTCTCCCTGTCCAGTGGAAGGGACGGGAAGGTAGATGTTTTTAGGCTAGCAATGGGAGCCTGGACTACTAAGCTCTAAGGTGAAGCATGGAAGGAGAGAAAAGCCGGCTCGGCGGGACAGTGTTTCTTCGGCATGTCTCTGTCTACAGCCCGAACAGAGGCAGGTTTCTCCCACGCCTCCAGCACAGGCCCTTCCATCGCCACATTGAAGGGCAGAAGCGTCTCCTTTTTTGGGCGCCTCATCCAGAATGTCACAGAGCTCATATTGCACTGTGGACTTGGATGGAGCAGACCACCCCAAAGTACTGGCCACCTTTGTCATTAAGCGCTGGAACGTGGCTTGGGGCTTTACCCCGGTGGGAGCAGGTAATAAATCCATTTTCAGGGAGGTGTCGAGGCTGCTGGCTCCCTGCAGGTCCTCGGCCAGTGCCAGCACATTCTCACCTTCCCCTTAGAATATCTCAGGCAAATCCCTCACTTCCCCAGAGCCCAGAGGTTCCAGCCCAAAGGGGTTCTGGTCACCCTCATCATCACAGATGTCGTACATCTTAGACATAAAAGCATCCTTAATGAGTGGGGTATATTCCTGTGAAACCGCAGAGTCCACAGCACCAGTCGGCACCAATGCCAGTGTCAGGATGCCCGTAGGTAGGGCCTGTGGGCGCAGAGTTCCAATGGCTTCCTTTTGAGCCTGGCCTGAGTCTGTGGGAGTGCAGGGGTGGTCCCTCTGAGGGTGCACTGCCGGTCACAACAGATGCAGGGGGCCTGTTGCAGTGCCGTAGCCAAAGGCGATGTTGCCTGCACCACAGGCGTGGAGGCCAGAGCTGTCAGCGCCTGGACGAAGATTTCTAGCATTTCAAGTGGAAGTTCTCCCATTCCTCCGCAGTAAAGGATTGGGTTAGAAAAGGTACCTCTTTTGCCCGCTCAGGCGAACACCTGGAGCGGTGGCTCTTCTTTGAAGACAAAACATGAGGTGCAAGGACACGCTCGGAGAGAGGGACCTCCCCTTCTTCTTCCTCTTGTTTTTGTGCAGCAGCCCGATCTTCGGAGCTCCGATCCGTGCCTTGTGACCCCGACCAAGACTGCAGAGACCGACTCATCGCCTTATGGACAAAGGTGAAAATCTTTGCCGCCCTTTCCTGTAGTGCTTTTGGGTGCATGGACTGGCACGACCCACAGTCCTGGGCGTCATGGTCCTCGCCCAAGCAGTATAGGGAGATCCGGTGCAGATCAGAGACCGACATCTGTTGGCCGCAATCTGCACACAGCTTAAAACCCGAGGCCTTAGACGAATTAAGCTTGGTGCTATTTTGTTAAAAATTCTTTAAGCTTGACGAGCGTGTTCTCGATTAGCAAACAGAGTGCACGGAAAAAAGGAACTGAGGTCATGGCGCACAGAGTCATTATATATATACTCGCCCCAATGTCATAGCCGGCGTGTGGCCCATGGAGGCGTAAAACGGAGCAACGCGGAGCTTCGCCGCACCCTTTGGCAGTGGAAAGGGTCCCAGAGAACAGCTACACTTTGGTAGTGTGATGAATCTAGCACCATCGTCACTGATTCCCTGGAGGCAAACCTCTTTTACGTAGCCAGGGAAAGGCAGAAGCTACCAGACTCAACGACCTGGTGGTGGCTATCTGCCAAAGGACCATGACCGGGGGGAAAGCACGGGGGTGGGGGGTTCGGGGTCAGGGTTCTAACTCCAGGGAGACACAAAATTACTGAATCGGAATAATCCTTCAGCTGTAATTCTTAATGACACACATGTACCTTTGCAACATTCCTGTATGGCTTACTGTGATGTAGATAGGGGATTCCTCAGTTCATATGGCTAACAACATTATTTACCTAACCCCCCCCCTCCCCTTTGTGTAGTACTGAGACAAGGAAAAGGGATGGAGTAATGAGGATGACCAGAAGTGGTAAGCCAACATTGCGTTCTAGTCTTTGGAAAATGCTATCCAATGCTGGGACAGTTAAAACAGACACAGCTGAACAGAAAGCGTGAGAGAGAGACAGACGGCTGCTGAATCCAACTTGTTCTGATGCTGGTTGGGACACCGGAGGCGAGCAGAGAGCAGGACAGAGCACAGAGGCTAACAAGAAAGGCGCGCGGAGGAAATGTGCCGAGAAAGGTTCGCTGCATTACTGCCACGGCCAACTGGAGCCACCAAAAGCAGAGGAAGGTAAAGCGGGAAACAAGTGGCTAATGAGACGCACTCCCAGTCAGCAAACCGACAGCAAATAAAACGGTGAGACGAGAGGAAGACCGAATCCGCCAGTAAAGACTGGTAAGCCCATTGAGAGCGAATGGGACACAAAGACACTTCAGCGCGAATGCTGTGTACCATTGACAGCGTGAAAGAGCCCAATTAAAGGAACTAGAATGGTGAATACGAATAAGAACATTGTAAAGAAAGGGTTGGTGACCCAGTAATTGAAAGGCATTATTTCCTGAATCCAAGAGAGAGTGAATTGAGAGTAAAAGCCAGGGCAGGATAGTGAACCAGGCAAACAGTGAGTCTGGGACTCACACCCATGAGAGGAAATTGGAAGCCCTGGCAGGACAGTAAACCAGGCAGTGTGCCAGAGGGAAGTAATTTAGGGGTCGACCCCTGAGGTCTCCCTGGCTACCCCTGAGGTCTCCCTGGCTACCCCTGTGGTCTCCCTTGCTACCCCTGCTTTTCTGATAGCTATAGACGGTAAGATAGCTCAGTGGTTGAGCACTTGCTGCTGCAATGTGTGCGTGATCTGCAGGTTGCAGGTTCGACTCCCGGAAAGTTCAACTCAGCCTTTCATATCCTGCTGAGGTTGATAAATGAGTACCAACACAGGTTGAGTAATATCATATGTATATTTGTTCTACATGAAGCGCTTAAGCGTAAGTGCTATATAATAACACATCGTTATCGTTTGGTCTTGGATGGTTGCGTGCATTCACAGTAATTTGGTAATATGGGCCTATACATGCTTATATTAATGATACATATGGTGATCCATTCTTGTATAAATGTATATCACTTTATAGTGATATCGTAACCATATTTTTCGTAGTGTAATTAGAAACAATGCTATTTGATGCCACTTCCTGTTTTGCCAAGGGGTGAAAGGTTGTGTTTCATCACTTCCCATGATGTCATTTGACCCCACCCCAAAGTGACATCACTTCATGTGATGCCATCAGAGGTCAAGGGTCGTGTGATGTCACTTCCAATACCCCTTGCATTTTGGTGAAATGACATCCATGCTCCATCCGAAATTGTGGAACAGTGATAACCAATATAAAAAGGGAAGAGTCATACGACTTTTGAGGATAAGTAACAAAGTTGCGAATACCCTTGCAGGAGAGTACACAAGGGGTAGGAAAAGGATTAAGAACCCCCAGGGGTCAAGACTCCTCCTTGAAATTGTGAAACAATGGCCATCAATACAAGACAGGAAGAACCATACGTCTTTAAAAGATAATCGGGACACAGATATCGAGAGAAGTAATAAAGCTGCAAGCAACCTGGCAGGAGAGTACACTAGTGTTAGGAACATAATTGAGAAAGCTCAAGGGTCAACACCTCTCCTTGAAATTGTGGAATAGTGGCAATCAATGGAAAGGGAAAGAACCATACCCCCTTAAGGATAACTTAGATCCAGAGAGTGAGAGATTGAAACATTCAAAACAACTGTGTGCTTAAGGGAGACTCAAGGGAGGAGTCATCCCCCTTGAAACTGGGAAGTAAAACATTGTATCTAAGGAGAAACGGTGAAGCAGTGGAACATTATTGACGGTTTCCGGAAGTGCTGGATAGACAGTGGAAGACCCGCATAAACACAGGGAGGATCCCTTTTCCTGGTGGAACTATATTGCTTTTCTTTTCTGCACCTTAGAACTTTATTTTGTGGAACGTTAAAGAAAGCAACAAGTGTACAGCTTACATAAATTCCAGAGTTGCACATTACATTTAGAGGCCGATTCATGGAATTAATGTGCGCAGCGCAAGTGTGCGAAAGCGTGCGAATCACAACGCAAGCGTGAAAATCGCAGCGCAAGCGTGCGAAAGCCGCGCACATCGATTCATGGAAGTCAATGCGCGTGTAAATCCTGGGACGTGCGCTAAAACCCTGCGTGGCACACGCAGGCGCACACGTCAAACGGCGTGTGCTACGCACACAGCGAAAGCGCACATAGCGCGGTGCACACAACAAAAGTAGGCCGAACACGGGGCGGAACACGCGGAATGGAGAACAAAACGTGAAAATGTGGGCGTTATGGGGGGAAGTACAGGAGGCAAATGCGCGGAACACCCACACGCGCGTCTACAACACACATTCATGGAATCGAACAGGGGAAACGCGTGCGCCAAAAAAGACTCGCTAATCCGAAAACATGTTTGCCAGCAGGAAGCAGGCGTACGCGGCCCCGCGCAGCATAAAAGTGCACGCAAACAACCAACAAGCTCAGCCGCTACGATGAATATACCATTCCTTGCAGCAGCGGTTGTGGGACACCGCAGGAGGAGGAGGAGGATAGCCAGGCCCAGAATTTTTGCACCCAGGACCAGCCTTTTTGGGATGCCGGATGACCAGGTGTATGGGAGGTACAGGTTCCCACCACACATAACACTCGACCTGGTGAGTGAGTGGGAGGATGACCTCACATCACCCACCCTGTGCTCCCAAGCACTGAGCCCCTTGGGAAAGGTGCTCAATGTACTGCACTTCTTGGCCACTGGTTCATTTCAGCGAACAAGTGCCATAGTGGGGGGGAAGGGGTGTCACAGGCCACGCAGTCACGCTTCCTACACCAGGTGTTGGCCATCATGACTGCACGCTCTTCAGTCTGCAGGCACATATACATGCCCAGAACACCTGCAGAAAGGCAGGCTGCCGTCCAGGACTTTTACGGGGTAGTACTGTGCTAGGTGCCATTGATTGCACCCATGTGGCTCTACGTCCTCCCAGGGCAACTGAGCATATCTATAGAAACCGCAAGCACTGGCATTCCATCAACGTGCAGGTAGTATGTGATGCCAAGGGAATCATCACCTCAGTATATGCCAACTATCCAGGGTCCACCCATGACAGTTTCATTTTCAGAATGTCACCCCTAAACCGGGACCTAGAAGCTGGGCGGCATGGCGATACATGGCTGCTTGGTGAGTATAAATGCCTCTGCACATGCATGCATGTCAGATACTGAGTAATGTCACAACCCCACTAATGATACCCATCATCACCTCCCCAGGGGACAGTGCCTAACCTCTGAGCACCCACATGATGACGCCAATTCGGAACCCCACCACACCACCCGAGGTAAGATACAACACAGCCCATATTGCAACCCGGGGCATAGTGGAGCGCACATTCGGAGTGCTCAAGTCACACTTTCGCTCCCTTGACCTCTCTGGTGAGCAGCTGCTATATGCGCCCCCAGTAGTGTGCAGGATCATAGTGGCAGCATGTGTCCTGCACAACGTTGCTGTCAGGGCCAAAACCAAGACCAAACCAAGACAAGGGGTGCAGAGGGGCATGGTGGGGGCAGTGATGAACGTACAAGTTGGGTCCAGAAAGCTGTATCCATTTAAAAGGCTGCTGTGTCCCTTTTGCAGAAAAGCAGCCTTCAAAAACTACAGCTCCCAGCAGAAGCGGTCTCCTGCCTACAACTCCCAGCATGCTCGGGGGCGCCACGGGCCAATCAGGAGTCCAGCAGGGTGTGGCACATCAACGCGCATGCGCAGGCCCCGAGGCACGGGGCTTGCGCTTGAGACTTCGGAAGGAGAGGACGTGCCAAGCCCAGCTCCTCCAGAATCATTCGCGAGGGGCCCCGCCCCGCCAGAGAAGCAGTTCGGCCCCTCGCTCCCGCAAGATAAGTCTTTAAACCCATCTTGGGGATCAGAAGGATCGGGGGAAAAGCGCAGGGGGCCTTAGCCCGCCCATTCCTAGCCCCTGCGCCTACAGGAAAGATAAGTGGGCGTGTCCTAGGCGCGTCGCTAATCCGCACTTGCATTTGGTGTGGGGAAGTGAACCGTACGAAAACGCTAGTACGTGTGTTCCCGCCTCCTGGAACCAGGGAAAACTCGGCGCACGGGAGGCGAAAACACATGGGCAAAAGTTACCGCGGCGGTCTGAAGGAAGACCCCTGTGGGGGTTAACACTGGCATTTTTCCACATTAGGAACGAGTGGAAAAGCCCCGAAGAGTGGCGGACTTTGGCACACTCAAAACCCGCGATTTGAGCCCGGGTGGCAGCTAGAATGTTGTGTGTTTGTGTGTGTGAGGAATGAATGAGAAGATTATGAGAATGCGGAGGCAGCACCCTAACTTGTGTTATTTCTTTTAGTTTCTTGGATCAGCACTGAACATTACGGACCTGCCACAAGACTTGACGGCTTCATCATGGACAGGACACTGAAACCCAGAGCTAAGTTTGCATGCAGAAAAAATGCTAACTAGTTGTGGACAGAATTAGGTGCATGGCTTAGACTTGTACGATAGATTGAACAGTGAGGGGGCCTAAGTCTGACTATGTGGAGGTGGTGTGCAAATAGCTACTTGGTACCAAGTACAATCTAAAGTGTGCAACAATCAACCCTTCAATCCCCCGTCCTATCCACAACCTCTACCCAACCCTCAATCCGGTTTCCCTAAAATTCCCCAACCTATCCAATCAACGAGACCCTAACCCTCCTTCCCTGCTCTGGTCCGGGTAGCCTGCGTAAGCTTCGACTTGCAGGCTCCACGACCATAGTGGGGGTGGTTGGTACTGCGTCGCTCCTGCGCCTAGGACCAGAGTGCTTTGACAGAAGCGCAAGCCCACGTATTTTACAGGCGCCTGAGCGGCACAGCCAACCCTCACAACAAGTCATGGAAGAAATTGCTAAAGCCTTGCAGGATTTGCAAGGGGAGTTAGCCGCATCCAGGCAAGAATATGCAACTTTGTCCGCGCAGGTGCGGAATCTAGCTGCCCAAGCATCGCCCTTACCTGGTCAACCGTCTACCCCGGTACAGGTACATGTAACCCCGGAAGCCATAGTTCCCCTTGCACCTCCAGAGCGATATGCAGGGGATCCGCAAAAATTCTCTACGTTTTTGACCCAATGTCGTCTCCACTTTCTCACCAAGGCATCAGCCTTTCGGTCTGCTCAAGCACGTACTGCCTTCGTGATATCGTACCTTACAGGGGACGCCGCCTCTTGGGCGAATCCTTTGGTTCAAAAGGACGATGCCGTCCTGTATGACTGGGATGAGTTCCTAGGGGAATTTGAGAAGATCTTTAATCGACAGGCAGCTACCCTCTGTAAGGATAGGGAATTGCTGAGATTAAGGCAAGGCAATAGGGAACTGGTGACTTATGTCACGCAGTTCAACCGGCTAGTAGCTGAAGCCGAATGGCCCAGAGAAAAGAGGATGTTCCTATTTTATCAGGGATTAAAAGATGAGTTAAAAGATCTTATAGCTCAGGTTGATCCACAGCCAAGAGAGTGTTCGGATATGATAAACTTAGCCTTGCGTCTTGACCACCGCTTGGCGGAAAGGCGAGGCGACAAGAGAAGAGGAGATTTTCGTCCTGTACCACGGTTAGACCAGTTTAAAGGATCTCGTGGGACGGTGGACAAATCTGAGGGGGATGAGCCGATGCAAATCGGCTCCATCCGGGGTCCCCTAACTAAAGAAGAGAAAGAGCAGAGAAGAAAAGACGGGGTCTGTATGTATTGCGGTAAGGCTGGGCATTTCGTTCGCGAATGCCCCGCCAAACCAAAAACCCAGGGAAACGCCTTGGCTCGTCAGTAGTGGGGGTCACCCGGCCGAGCCTAGTCAGCAGGGCCCCAATTGCAGGCTATTCGAATCATGGCCCCTATATCACTCAGAAGGGTTGCTTAGAGTTCTTGACAAAGAGGAAACAGGTTACACTGCTAATCGACTCGGGTGCGACTGGCAATTTCATCGATGCCCAGTTCGTGGGTACTCTAGGAATTCCGGTGCAATGTAAACCTACGTCAGAACTGGTACATGCAGTTGACGGTACCCCCCTTAGTTCAGGTCCCGTTACCCATAGTACCTGTGTTATGATCCTTCGGTGTGGAGATGGGCATACAGAAAAGATTGCCTTTGACATTATTGCCGCCCCGCAATTTGGGCTTATCCTGGGTTTGCCATGGTTAAAGAAACATGACCCTCACATTCAATGGACCTCAGGGTCGATAGACCTGAATTCTCCATATTGCAAAGAACATTGCTTAAAAAAGGCTTTGCCGGACATACGCTCCATCTGCATAGCCAACAGTCAACCAGAGGTACGTCCTGAAGATCTGCCCCAAGAGTATGCCGACTTTGTGGATGTGTTTAATAAACAGGCTGCTGAGTCTTTACCTCCACACCGGCCCTTTGATTGCCGGATAGACCTGGAGCCAGGGGCGGTATTGCCATGCAGCCGCATCTACGCTTTGACCGAGGCTGAAAATGACCATCTCCGGGAATACATAGCATCAAACCTCAAGAGTGGTTTTATTCGGCACTCCAATTCTCCGGTTTCGTCACCTCTGTTCTTCGTACCGAAGAAGTCTGGGGAGCTCCGGACTTGTATTGATTACCGCGGAGTGAACCGGATAACCATTAAAAACCGTTATCCGCTCCCTTTAATCCCAGTACTTCTTGACCAAGTTAGGGATGCGGTCATCTATACCAAGTTGGACCTTCGAGGCGCATACCACTTGGTACGGGTACGTGAAGGAGACGAGTGGAAGACCGCCTTCCGAACCAAGTTCGGATTGTATGAATATCAGGTCATGCCATTCGGCCTCTGTAACGCCCCCGCCGCCTTTCAACATTTCCTGGATGAGGTACTTCGAGAATATTTAGATGTATGTGCCGTTGTGTACATTGACGACATCCTCATCTATTCCAGTAGTCTCCAGGAACATGTCCAACATGTTCGTGCGGTGTTGCAAAAATTGCGAGAACATCATCTCTACGCAAAGTTAGAAAAGTGCGAGTTTCATCGTACCACTGTGGAGTTCTTAGGTTATTTCCTAACCCCAACCGGCGTGCAAATGGATACCAAAAAGGTGCAGGCAATTTTAGATTGGGCACCCCCTGCCAATGTGAAGGATATACAATCCTTTCTAGGATTTGCAAACTTTTACAGACGCTTTGTTAAGGATTTTTCAGCTTTGGTTACTCCAATTACGAAGCTTCTTCGTAAGAATTGCCCGTTTGTTTGGGATGCCTCAGCCGAACAGGGTTTTAAACAGCTCAAAAAGGCCTTCACCGACGCTCCGGTACTAAAACACCCAGACTTGTCCAGACCATTTGTGGTTGAAACGGACGCCTCCAGTTATGCTTTGGGGGCCGTTCTGTCCCAAAGGGATCCCATGACGGGTTTATTACATCCGGTGGCCTATTATTCTAGGAAGCTGCTGCCAGCCGAGGTGAATTATATCATCGCAGATCGAGAACTGCTGGCAATAAAGGCAGCATTTAGCGAATGGCGGCACTATCTGATGGGACCACGTCACACGATAACAGTAATCACGGACCATCGAAACCTACAATTTATCAAAACCGCCAAGACCCTGAGCCCGCGTCAGCTGCGTTGGGCCATGTATTTCGCAGAGTTCGACTTTATCATCACATATAGGCCCGGAAACAGCAACCAGAAAGCTGACATCTTGTCACGCTATCCCGAGCCGACAATTCGAGAGGCGAACCCCACGCCCCAATCAATAATTCCCCCCGCTCATATTATTGGAGCGACCTCTGATTTCTTTGAAGGAATTCAGAAAGAAATCTCTATGCAAGAACTGCACCATTGGTGCAAACAGGACCCTCGGAACGTAGTTCTTGCAGGGCTTCCCTACCACGCTCATGCTCTGTATTTGCCTACTGCGGCACTCCGGGAAAAGGCCATGTCGTGGTGTCATGATTCATCCCTTGTAGGTCATCCGGGAAGGTCAAAAACACAAGAACTGGTGGCTAGATACTTCTGGTGGCCAAAGTGGCGACAAGATGTTCAGCAACACATATTAAAGTGTGAGACCTGTGCCCGCAATAAGGCCAGTCACCAAAGACCTGCAGGCCTTCTGCGTCCTTTACCAACTCCGGACGTACCATGGCATACTGTAACCATGGACCTCATTGTGGATCTCCCGCCTATACAGAGTTACACGTCAATATTGGTTGTAGTAGATACCTTTTCAAAAATGGCCCATTTTATTCCTTGCAAGGGAGTCCCAACCGCTAGCGCAATTGCAGAACTCTTCCTGCAAAACGTCATTCGCCTACACGGGCTTCCACACCATGTTATCACCGACAGAGGCCCACAATTCATTTCACGATTTTGGCGTGAATTTTGTAGGATCGTTGGGATGGAAGTCCATTTGTCATCCGGGTATCATCCCGAGACTGACGGCCAAACCGAGGCTCGAGCAGTACTTGCGTTGCTTTGCTGCAAGCAGGGAAACCACTTGGGTCCAGCATACTTGGTTAGCTGAACTGGCCTACAATAATGCCTTACACACGTCCACCAAAAAGACTCCCTTTTACTGTCTTTATGGACGACATCCACGTATTCTTCCCGTAGCTGTCCCGTCCTTAGAAGTGGAATTGCCCACACTAGCGGGACAGCGGATTGAAATTGAGCAAGTTTGGAAGGAGGTACAAGGTAATCTCGTTAGAGCAAAGAACTCTTACAAGCATTATGCAGACAAAAATCGCCGTGCCAGCCCACCCTATCGTGTGGGCGACAAGGTGTGGCTTTCCACCCGCAATATTCGATTGGATGGTCCCAGGAAATTACAGCCCCGTTACTTAGGCCCATTCCCAATTGTACGGATCGTGAATCCAGTTGCAATTCGATTGGAATTACCCTCCCAAATGAAAATTCATCCCACGTTCCACACGTCCCTGCTAAAACCTGCCCCGCATGGAACTCCCGTTAAAAAAAAACCCCCGATAATTGTTCACGGGGAACCTGAATATGAGGTACGTGCAATTTTGAACTCCAAAAAGAGCACTAACGGCCAATTGTATTATTTAGTGGACTGGGTGGGGTATGGACCTGAAGAGCGCTCGTGGGAGCCCTCACATCACGTTCATGCTCCGAGATTGTTGCGCACTTTTCACAAGAATTATCCAGATAAACCCGGAGGGCCTACCTTCCGTGGGAGGAGGAGTGCTGTCAGGGCCAAAACCAAGACCAAACCAAGACAAGGGGTGCAGAGGGGCATGGTGGGGGCAGTGATGAACGTACAAGTTGGGTCCAGAAAGCTGTATCCATTTAAAAGGCTGCTGTGTCCCTTTTGCAGAAAAGCAGCCTTCAAAAACTACAGCTCCCAGCAGAAGCGGTCTCCTGCCTACAACTCCCAGCATGCTCGGGGGCGCCACGGGCCAATCAGGAGTCCAGCAGGGTGTGGCACATCAACGCGCATGCGCAGGCCCCGAGGCACGGGGCTTGCGCTTGAGACTTCGGAAGGAGAGGACGTGCCAAGCCCAGCTCCTCCAGAATCATTCGCGAGGGGCCCCGCCCCGCCGGAGAAGCAGTTCGGCCCCTCGCTCCCGCAAGATAAGTCTTTAAACCCATCTTGGGGATCAGAGGGATCGGGGGAAAAGCGCAGGGGGCCTTAGCCCGCCCATTCCTAGCCGCTGCGCCTACAGGAAAGATAAGTGGGCGTGTCCTAGGCGCGTCGCTAATCCGCACTTGCATTTGGTGTGGGGAAGTGAACCGTACGAAAACGCTAGTACGTGTGTTCCCGCCTCCTGGAACCAGGGAAAACTCGGCGCACGGGAGGCGAAAACACATGGGCAAAAGTTACCGCGGCGGTCTGAAGGAAGACCCCTGTGGGGGTTAACACTGGCATTTTTCCACATTAGGAACGAGTGGAAAAGCCCCGAAGAGTGGCGGACTTTGGCACACTCAAAACCCGTGATTTGAGCCCGGGTGGCAGCTAGAATGTTGTGTGTTTGTGTGTGTGAGGAATGAATGAGAAGATTATGAGAATGCGGAGGCAGCACCCTAACTTGTGTTATTTCTTTTAGTTTCTTGGATCAGCACTGAACATTACGGACCTGCCACAAGACTTGACGGCTTCATCATGGACAGGACACTGAAACCCAGAGCTAAGTTTGCATGCAGAAAAAATGCTAACTAGTTGTGGACAGAATTAGGTGCATGGCTTAGACTTGTACGATAGATTGAACAGTGAGGGGGCCTAAGTCTGACTATGTGGAGGTGGTGTGCAAATAGCTACTTGGTACCAAGTACAATCTAAAGTGTGCAACAATCAACCCTTCAATCCCCCGTCCTATCCACAACCTCTACCCAACCCTCAATCCGGTTTCCCTAAAATTCCCCAACCTATCCAATCAACGAGACCCTAACCCTCCTTCCCTGCTCTGGTCCGGGTAGCCTGCGTAAGCTTCGACTTGCAGGCTCCACGACCATAGTGGGGGTGGTTGGTACTGCGTCGCTCCTGCGCCTAGGACCAGAGTGCTTTGACAGTTGCAACACGTCGGGGCCTGCGGGTGGACATGGTGGTGCCCCCGCATCCCCAACCACATGCACGGCCGCTGCGCATGGGAGGGGAAAGGGCACGTGGTGAGGCAGCCCGTACGCAGCTGGTGGCTAATTATTTCACCTTAAATCACACCCCTGTGGAGTGCACACAGCCCTGGCACATACCAGGTGACAATCAATGATGATGACATAAGGGACAGTCAACTGTCACAGCCATACTAGCCTGAGATTGGTCACCTGGAAGTGTTACATTGTGTGCATCCCTACCTACTGAAAGACAACCAATGCTGTGTCACAAAAAGGCACACATTAATGCTGCATGAATGACTACCCCCTTGCAAAATATAACATGAAAATAGTGCCATGTCACCCAACCCCTCCCCATCTCAGCTACCCAACACACCATGGCATGTCATGTGAAACCAAACAAATGAATGCACAACACATGACACAAGTGTCACAAAGTGCACTGTCCCAAATGGAAACAGGCCACAGACAATATGCTCCCAGTAATCAATAACAAACAGCACACATGAACAAATACTTACCAGCAACACAGGATGAAACAGTGGCAAAATATGACAGTACAAAATCAAAGTAGTGCAAGTCTTACAACCTGAATAAGCCAGCACATCGACCCCTTCCAACTGCAGAGGGTTGCTGTCAGGCAAATGTGTCAGTGTACTGCATACAACATGAACTGCATCTACAAAGGAGACGGCCTTGTGAAGACATGAAGAAGGTACCTGTGAATAAGGAGGAAGACATGGATGCACAAGCACATATCAATACACCATGCAGTGTTCAATACAACAACAATCCCCACTAGGGATGTCCACACAGTTTTGACCACAGACGGCCCAATGTCACTGTGTAAGTCACTATCACTTGGTCACACCCTTTGCAAGCCCATGGAAAGGGGAAGCAGGAGGGATTTGTGTGTGTCAGGAACCCAAGCATCTAACCCTAACACAGGACAAGCCTGCATGTGCCCAGCTGGAATACACAGTGGATGCCCACGGGAGCCACACAAGGCAACACACTGTTAAAAAAAAAATTAAAAAAATGGCCATGTGTGGGCCGGGGGGAGGGGGGGGCACCCAGGAGGTTCGAGGACAGGGTGCACACCAACACCCACCTGTGTGGATGTTGCAGAAAAAAAAAATACCTCCATGGGCTCATGGCCTGCACGGCTACACCAATGTGGGAGAACTGCTGTCGCTCTCTTCACCCTCTGCTGCTACATCAGGAGGTGGCGGTGCTATGGGAGGCAGCCCACGCAAATCCCTGGTATGGTCCTCCATGGCAGCAAGCATGCGGGTGTGGAAGGTCTGGTTCTGGAGGATGATAGTACGGAGATCCCCATGCAGCGCCTCACGGGTTGCCTGCATTTCTACACGCATGGCCTCGCGTGATGCCCAGATCGCCTCACGAGTTGCCTGCAGCTCAGCTGAGAGCGAACGTGTGAGCTGCTCCAGCTGCTGTTCTGCCCTAAAATTTCAGGAAGCCTCAAGTTCAACCAGATTCTCCCTGAGGAAATGGAGTTCTAACCTCAGGGCTTCCCTGTGCCGCCTGTCGGTCCCTGTTGGACGCTAACATGTCCTCCCTGTTGGAGCTCCATCTGCCTTTCAGGGGGGAGAATGGAAGTGGCCAACCTCTCCATTGCCTGAGCCATCATTTCAACCGATGCTCCCTGTTGTGCTGCTATACCGTACATGGGGTTTTCCAATACAGTATTGCCTGGTGGCGCACGGCCACCGCGTCGGCGGGCACCACACCTGTTTGGGGGAAGGCGATCTGCACCTTGCTGTGCTGGCACTGCCTGAGGCTGCAGGACTGCATTCCCCCTCTGATCTGCTGGCCCAGGAACAGGATCAGATGTTGTGGAGTGTGACCCTGCATCCGTAAACAACAAAGGCGGAGTTACCAACACTGACATCCCCATAGAGGGGTCTACCCCTGGTGCAGGTGGGTTGGACAGAACAGCATCCCTGCCAGAAACACTCACCTGCGACAGCACATAAGAGTCATCATCCGATTCAGCACCTGAATCATAGAGGTCTGGGGAGGTGCACCCAGAGACACCCCTGGACAGTATGGTCTGCAGGAGGATTGGGTTTTCACCCACCACCACACCACGTCCTCCACTGGTGCCCGGCCGTGGCTGAGATTCCTCCTGGGTCTGCACCATCTCCTCCACCTCTACAGCATCAAGTGCGTCATCATCTGCAAAAACATGTAAGACAACAAATGGAAACAGGCATGAGCACCATAGCACACACATAGGCCTGACAAGTGTAACTCTCACCTGGCTCCCACGGAGGCGCTGGGTCTGGTCTGGGTTGCTGTGGCCTCTTCAAGCGTGATGCGCAGAATTCGGACCACCGATTGAACAGGACCCCCAAATCTTGCTTGTCTGGCCCGTAGGAATATCCTTCTGCAGATGAGAAAGGGGATTAACTGTCTGCTGAATAGTGTGCTTGCTCCCCCTTTCGTTCTTCTCTGACTTCCTCCAAACCCCCGGTTTAAGCTCACCTTATGGTTTGGAAGGATGAACTCTCCATCCTGCTTCTGGTGCAGGGGCGCGCGTTCGTCCAGTTACTTCACTGGTTTTCAGAATGGCGCTGGCAAATCCACTTGACTTTTCTGAGCGATACGCCGTAAGTATGAAGATGCAAAAGTTCAAGTGTGAGCCTCCTTTTATGTTGTTTTTCCTAACCTGTGATCTGTCCTTTATTTCAGGAGCAGAACAAAGGCGATGCGTTGAGGGGTTAAATTGCCGGTGGTAAAATCTGGTGAGTTAGTGCTGAGGGCGACCCCTCTAAATGTCTTTATAATTCCCCAGTAATGTCTTTTGTCCTTTCCCCATAGGGGCCGGGGGTGCGGTACCTGCCAAAGATGCGGCGCCGACCCGAGATGTGGAATGGTTCACCAAGAGAAGCCGGTAAGTAATATGGCTGAAAATTCGGCTTTCCTCCTGTGTTCCCTTGCTCACCTTTTGACTCTTCTTCTCTCCCCTAGGTGCAGAGATGTGGCGACCGGTGCTGAGAGCCGCGATGGAGCCGGGCGGCGTCTCGGGAACAGGTGAGTGAAGCGCGGCGCTGCAGCGAGCAACGCGGTGCTTTCAAATGGAAGTATTCCTTCAGGAATGCTGGCGTGAAGATTCCGGATGCAGGTAAGAAGGTTGAATAAGTTCTTGGTTTTCACCTTTCTCTTCTCTTCTTTCCTTACAGGTGTTCTAGGTTCGAGGCGGGCGTGGCTGGAGTCCAGGTGCAGGAGCAGACACGGTGAGCGTTCAGCTGCTGGGATGCAGAACAACGCGAAGCACGTGTGGCTGTCCGGGCGTGGCTTAAATAGCCTTGGAAGAAGTTCCAGGTGAGTGTTCTTCCACAGCCCCACCCAAGTAACAAAATAGTTCCTTCAGAAAAATAGTCCCTCCTAAGCCTCATTTGGCTTGGTTCTTCATGCAGCATGGTCTGCATCAGGTGAGTGTGCAGCATGGTCTGCTTCAGGTAAGTGCACCCAAACACTTCCCCATATGAGCCTGGCGCCTAGGGCGCCAGGACTGATGTTCAACATGAGCCTGGCGCCAACGGCGCCAGGACAGAGTCCAAAGAGCCCCTATAAAGGGCCGCTGGGCTTTTACCCGGGGGCATGATGCCTGCTCCCGGGGGCGCTGGGCCTGGCCTGGTGCTCCGGGAGTAGGCATCATGACAGCACTCCCCCCCAAGGCCCCTCCCAAGGTCGTTCCCTCAGGAGGTTTCGGTTTGTTCGGGAAATTCCGATGGAACCTTTTTACTAGCCGAGGTGCATGTACGTGGTCGCTGGGTTCCCAAGATCTTTCCTGAGGGCCGTACCCCTTCCAATCAATTAGATAGAAAAGTTTTGATTTTGAGATCTTAGAGTCCAAAATGTTCTTCACCTCGAATTCAGGCTCCCCATCTATCTGGATTGGTTCTGGTGGCTTTATTAATCTGGTTCCTGGTTGCACTGGTTTCAAAAGCGACACATGAAAAACGGGGTGAATCCGCATGTTAGCTGGTAGATCTAGCTTGACTGCCACTGGGTTAATTATAGCTTTGATCGAGTAAGGGCCTAAATACCTTGGATTAAAAGTCCGAGGTCCCTTGAGCGATAAGTGTTTGGTAGCCAACCATAGTTGATCCCCTATTTGGTATGGAGGCGCCTCCTTTCGATGCAGATCCGCATTCTTTTTGTATTTCCTTTTCACATGTTGTAAGTGTGCAGTAGCATCCTTGAAGGCTTGAGTAATCGTAGAATGCAAATGGTCCACTGCGGGCATTTCGAGGCTCAAAGGTGAGTCCAAGTCTGAAGTACGAGGGTGATGTCCATATAGGGTATAAAAGGGGCTCTGACCAGTTCCAGAGTGTATCGAGTTATTGTATGCATATTCAGCCACCCATAAAATATCCTTCCAATTACCCTCCGATTGATGCAACATACATCGTAGATATTGTTCAAGGGTCTGGTTCGTTCTCTCCGTCTGACCATCGGTCTGTGGGTGGTGGCTGGTTGAGAGTCTTATGTCGATTTGTGCCAGTTGACAACACTTTTTCCAAAAATGAGAAATAAACTGGCTTCCCCGATCGGAGATTAGTATGGACGGGAATCCATGCAGACGGATGACATTTTCGAGGAATTCCTTGGCAAGAACAAAAGCTGAAGGTAATACTTTCAACGGAATAAAATGGGCCATCTTGGAAAATAAATCCACCACAACCAGAATAGTATTGTATCC
Source organism: Ambystoma mexicanum (assembly GCF_040938575.1). Classification (NCBI taxonomy): domain Eukaryota; kingdom Metazoa; phylum Chordata; class Amphibia; order Caudata; family Ambystomatidae; genus Ambystoma; species Ambystoma mexicanum. Next base: position 1,016,910,751 of record NC_090930.1, on the reverse strand, counting down.
ATTACAAGAGGGCAGGTCCGTGATATAATCTAGTGACAAGGTGTGCCAAGGTGCTGGTGGAATGTCTAAGGGTTGAAGAAGACCGGCGGGTTTTGTTTTTTGACCTTTGTTTTGGGCGCAAACTCCACAGGACATCACGAAAGATTTAATATCCTTTCGCCAGGACGGCCACCAGAATTGTCGTTTAATTTTTTCCTCTGTTTTGGCAATGCCAGGATGACCTTCCATCAGAGTATCGTGATGACGGGAAATAACCAGTTCTTGCAATTCCTTTTCTGGCAAAAATAAACGTCCTTGGAAGTAAGGTAAGCCATCGTTGATTGAAAAGTCAGACCCCCTTTTGATCCAATCCTGCAAGGCTGAAGAGTCCAGGAATAGTTTTACCCGTGCTTGAATGTCTTCAAGGGTTTGTAAAGTGGTTATCCCTAAGATTCTTTGTTCGGGAATTATCGGCACAGGTTCTGAGTTTGTGTCCATTTCTCTCATTCCAATTCGAGATAGCGCGTCCGCTTTGCCATTCTTACAGCCGGGACGGTAAGTGATTACAAAATCGAACTCAGCAAAGAATAAAGCCCATCGGAGCGGTCGTGAAGACTGAGCCTTGGCAGTTTTTAAATATTGTAAATTTCGGTGATCAGTGATCACGGTGATGGTATGCCTGGCGCCAAGAAGATAATGCCGCCAAGCCTTAAAGGCGGACTTAATGGCTAATAATTCCTTATCGGTGATTGCATAATTTATCTCCGGCGGCGAGAACTTTCTGGACCAAAATGCTACGGGGTGCAGTTGGTTGGTTTCGGGGTCTCTCTGAGACAGGACAGCTCCCATGGCTAAGCTGGATACGTCGGTTTCGACTATATATGGGAGATCAGGACGCGGGTGTTTCAAAATAGGTGCAGACGTAAATTTAGCTTTTAATTCCTGAAAGGCCTGTTCAGCTTCCTCGGTCCATTCAAAACGTTTATTCTTCCGCAAGAGTGCAGTGATGGGTTGCACCACCCGTGAAAATTCCGGGATAAACCTGCGATAAAAATTGGTAAAAAACCAAGCATGCTTTGGACACCTTTCACCGAACTAGGTGATGGCCATTTGAGGATGGCATCCACTTTCCTTGAGTCCATTCGGACCCCTTTAGGTGTCAGGATGAATCCAAGAAACTCAACCTCGGTGGTATGGAAAACGCATTTTTCCAGTTTTGAAAACAGTTTGTGCTGGCGCAATTTCTCAAGGACGGCCCTGACATGTTTTCTGTGATCTGATTCCGAAGAGGAGTACACCAGAATGTCATCGATATACACGACAACACAGACATCGATGAGTTCCCGAAGGACATCGTTCATGAAGAATTGGAAGGCAGCAGGCGCGTTGCACAACCCGAAAGGCATCACCTGGTATTCGAATAGTCCATATTTTGTACGGAAGGCCGTTTTCCATTCGTCGCCTTCTTTTACTCGTACCAGATAAGCCCCCCGGAGATCTAACTTGGTGTATATGCAAGCGTCCTTCACCTGGTCAAGGAGTTCAGGGATCAAAGGCAGAGGGTAACGATTTTTAACAGTTATCTGGTTCAATGCGCGGTAATCGATACAAGTTCTAAGGTCGCCTTCTTTTTTTGGCACGAAGAACAAAGCCGGGGATGCCGGAGACTTTGACGGGCGAATGAAACCATTGGCTAGTTATTGATCTAAATATTGTCTCAAATGCAGATTCTCCGGCTCAGTAAGGGCATAAATCCTGCTACAAGGGGGTTGTGCACCGGGCACCAGATCGATTTGGCAATCGTACGATCTGTGAGGAGGTAATGTGTTGGCCTGTTCCTTTTGGAAGACGTCCTGAAAGTCTTGGTATTCCGGAGGTAGTTGCATGGAGACAGAGTTTACTGATGCTAGACTGATCTTCAGATTTTCTGGGTAGCAGGTTCGTGCACACTCCGGAAAGGTTATTCTCTTTGCTCGCCAATCAATTCGAGGATTATGTGTCTCTAACCAAGGGATTCCGAGAATAACCTGAAACTGTGGAGCCTTGATTACATCAAACACAACTGCCTCCCGATGGCCGTCCGGACCTACAAGTGTCACCTCAACTGTGGAATGTGTTACCGGTCCCGAGGCAATTTCGGTACCATCAACTGTGGTGATGACATCTTTGCTGGTTTTAGGACGCAGAGGGAGGTTAATCCTGGAGACCAATTCACGATCCACGTAGTTTCCTATAGCCCCACTATCGATGTATGCCTTTATTGCATGCAACCGCTTAGGCTGTTCCGGATCTACGAGGACCATTGGCACAATGAAATGCGAGGTCTGAGAGTTCGTTTTCAAGCTCGGCAAGCGGACCCCTACGCTTGTCGGGCGGGGTCGTTTCCCGATACAGAGGTTTCATGGATTTTATCAGCGGCTCCTACCACCTTCCTGGGCGGCCTTGCCGGGCAATCTCGTAGAAAGTGTCCAGAGGAACCACAATAAAGACATAAGTGCATCTGCCGTCTTCTTTCACGTTCCTTTTGAGTTAAAGGTCCTTTAACTCCTCCGATTTGCATTGGCTCAGAGGCTTCAGCCCCCTTGAGGTTAGCGTGGGTCTTGACTAACACCCGGGTCTCAAACTTGGACCGATCTGCTTTTCTGTTTTTCAGTCTGTGATCCAATTGGACCACTAAGTCTATATATTCTGAGCATTCTTGGGCCGGATTTACAATTTGGGCCAGGACATCTTTAAGTTCTCCGCGTAGACCTCGATAAAATGACGTGATTCTTTTATCCTCTGGCCACCCAGTTTCCACAATTAGTCTATTAAAGGTTGCAATGTAGGAAAGGAGGTCTTGATTGCCCTGTCGCAGAGAGAGAAGTTCGTCATCTAGAGCCTGCCCCTGGGAGTGACTAGCAAATAACCTTTCCATGCTTGCTTGAAATCCTTGAAAATCACGAAGAATCGGGTCATCTTGAGTTACCAGTGGAACTGACCAATCGGCAGCACTGCCGCTGAGATATGACAATACAAAGGCTACCTTGGTCTGGTCCTTAGGGAAGGCCCCAGGTCTGCACAGGAAATGCAAACGACACTGATTCATGAATACGGCGAATCGTTTGGGGTCCCCAGCAAAGCGTTCGGGAGGGGCCAGCGGCATGTTTCCAGGTAGATTAATCTGCACCGGGTTACTGGAAAGCACAGGAGCGGGGTTCCCTCCGGAACCGGGTAAAGGAGTTTGTCCAGCTTGATCTTGCAAAAGCTGTCTAGCCAGGTCATCAGCTCTTTCCTTTGTTACAATCACTTCCCTCCTGAGAGCATTAGTCTCTTGACGAGCGGCGTGTACTTCGGCCCGTAATTCCCCCAGTAGTTGGGCCAACTGGTCAGTCTCAGAAGTTTCCATAGCGCCTGGGTGGGAATTTGTAGGAAGGCTTCGCGTTCTGTAACGCTCACCTGGCTCCCACGGAGGCGCTGGTCTGGTCTGGGTTGCTGTGGCCTCTTCAAGCGTGATGCGCAGAATTCGGACCACCGATTGAACAGGACCCCCAAATCTTGCTTGTCTGGCCCGTAGGAATATCCTTCTGCAGATGAGAAAGGGGATTAACTGTCTGCTGAATAGTGTGCTTGCTCCCCCTTTTCCCCCCTTCGTTCTTCTCTGACTTCCTCCAAACCCCCGGTTTAAGCTCACCTTATGGTTTGGAAGGATGAACTCTCCATCCTGCTTCTGGTGCAGGGGCGCGCGTTCGTCCAGTTACTTCACTGGTTTTCAGAATCGCGCTGGCAAATCCACTTGACTTTTCTGAGCGATACGCCGTAAGTATGAAGATGCAAAAGTTCAAGTGTGAGCCTCATTTTATGTTGTTTTTCCTAACCTGTGATCTGTCCTTTATTTCAGGTGCAGAACAAAGGCGATGCGTTGAGGGGTTAAATTGCCGGTGGTAAAATCTGGTGAGTTAGTGCTGAGGGCGACCCCTCTAAATGTCTTTATAATTCCCCAGTAATGTCTTTTGTCCTTTCCCCATAGGGGCCGGGGTGCGGTACCTGCCAAAGATGCGGCGCCGACCCAAAATGTGGAATGGTTCACCAAGAGAAGCCGGTAAGTAATATGGCTGAAAATTCGGCTTTCCTCCTGTGTTCCCTTGCTCACCTTTTGTCTCTTCTTCTCTCCCCTAGGTGCAGAGATGTGGCGACCGGTGCTGAGAGCCGCGATGGAGCCGGGCGGCGTCTCGGGAACAGGTGAGTGAAGCGCAGCGCTGCAGCGAGCAACGCGGTGCTTTCAAATGGAAGTCTTCCTTCAGGAATGCTGGCGTGAAGATTCCGGATGCAGGTAAGAAGGTTGAATAAGTTCTTGGTTTTCACCTTTCTCTTCTCTTCTTTCCTTACAGGTGTTCTAGGTTCGAGGCGGGCGTGGCTGGAGTCCAGGTGCAGGAGCAGACACGGTGAGCGTTCAGCTGCTGGGATGCAGAACAACGCGAAGCACGTGTGGCTGTCCGGGTGTGGCTTAAATAGCCTTGGAAGAAGTTCCAGATGAGTGTTCTTCCACAGCCCCACCCAAGTAACAAAATAGTTCCTTCAGAAAAATAGTCCCTCCTAAGCCTCATTTGGCTTGGTTCTTCATGCAGCATGGTCTGCATCAGGTGAGTGTGCAGCATGGTTTGCTTCAGGTAAGTGCACCCAAACACTTCCACATATGAGCCTGGCGCCTATGGCGCCAGGACTGATGTCCAACATGAGCCTGGCGCCAACGGCGCCAGGACAGAGTCCAAAGAGCCCCTATAAAAGGGCCGCTGGGCTTTTACCCGGGGGCGTGATGCCTGCTCCCGGGGGTGCTGGGCCTGGCCTGGTGCTCCGGGGGTAGGCATCATGACAACAAGCCAGAGATCCAGTACATGAATAACACATGTCCCACATGACCACTCTGCTATATCTGATACTCTTGATATCCTTGCCCCTGTCATGAGAATCCGCCTGAAGTCCAAAGCCGAGTGCAACTCATGGTACGACTCGGACCTCGTCACCCTAAAATGCAAGTGCAGGGTGGCCGAGAGGAAATGGCGTGCTTCGTGTACATCCTCTGACAGACTGGCCTGCGCCTGCTCCAAAGACAATACCGGCTCTCTGTCCTAACCAAGAAGAGAGCCCATATCCAAGCCCGCGTCTCTGCAGCATCAAACAACTCGGCAGAACTCTTTAAAATCTGCAAGGAACTGGCCAATCCTGCCGCAGTCTCTACCTCCCCTGTCCCCTCCCAGGCCCTCTGTACGGCACTGGCTTCTCACTTCATCTCTAAAACTCAGGACATCCTGTCCTCTCTCGCCTCCTATCCCCTGCCTCCCCCCACTCTCTGCTCCTCCCCTGGCCTCTCTGCAGCCACCTCACCTCCCTCCTTCTCTGCCTTTCCCCTGTTCTCCGCAGACGAGGTTTCTAGACAAGTCCGATCTATGAAAGTGTTGTCGAAACAGGTTCACCCCTGTTCCTCCAAAACTATCAAGGACCACACCGACTCCCTGGCTCCTGCCCTGGCTGATTTCTGCAATCACTCCTTCACCACTGGAGTCTTCCCATCCCCCCTGAAGCACTCCCTTGTGCAACCTCTTCTTAAACCCTCTGCCGACCCCTCCTGCCCGGCTAACTATCGCCCAATCTCCATCACCCCCTTCCTGGGCAAGCTCCTGGAGAAACTGGCCATCTCCCAGCTCAATCTCCACACTGAATCTGTTGGTTGTCTTCATGACCATCAGTCTGGCTTCAGAGCTGCCAGAAGCACGGAAACTGCTCTCCTGAACATCTGTGAAGACCTGCTCTCCAACCTTGACTCTGACACCCCTTGTGTTCTCATATTACTTGATCTCTCCTCTGCCTTTGACACTGTTAACCATGTCATCCTGCTCAACTGTCTACGTGAGAACCTCGGTATCACTGGTCAGGCTCTGGCGTGGCTGACTTCCTTCCTCTCTGACCGACCCTCCCAGGTCCAACTTGCGTCTTTCCTCTCTGATATCTTTGTCTCTACCTGTGGTGTCCCCCAGGGATCTAGCCTCTCTCCCTGGTTGTTCAACCAATACCTGGCACTCCTTGCCCACCGCATTGCCGCTATCTGCCCCAACTTTCAGTGCTATGCGAATGATACTCAGCTCATTTTCAGGCTACCCTCGGCCTCCGCCTCTCCTTCCCTCATCTCTGACTGACTGTCTGCCATCCAGGAGTGGTGTGCCTCCAATGACCTCTGCCTTAATGCCAGTAAGACTGAGATTCTACTCATCGGCACACCCACTCCCTCCTTCCCTGCAGCTCTCTGGCCGGCCTCTCTTGGCCCTCTTCCCGCTCCCACCTGCATGGCTAAAAACCTTGGGGTCATCTTCGATTCCGCACTCTCCTTCTCTCCTCACATATCTGATGTCTCTAAAAAGTCACATTACCAGATGCATCTCCTCAGAGGTATTCTTCCCTTCCTCTCCTTCCCCCAGAAGCTCACTGTCTCCAGAACCCTGGTTCTCTCCAAGTTGGACTATTGTAACAGCCTCTATCTAAATCTGCCTGCCTCTACTCTCCGCCCTCTGCAACTTATCCAGAACAGGACTGCAAGACTTGTCCTTGGCCTCAAGCCCAGGGATTGTATCTCTCCAGGACTGAAATCTCTGAACTGGCTCCCACGGGCTGCGAGGATTAAGTTCAAAACCCTCTGCATTGTCCACAAGGCCTTCTGGGGCCTGGGGCCGAAATACCTCCAACTCTCTCTTCCTAACTATCTTCCTTCTTGACCTCTCCGCTCTTCCTGCTCTAACTCCCTCAGGGTCAGTCGCTTCTCCAAGCAACGAGTTGGTGGTAGATCTCTCTCTTCGGCAGGGGCCTCCCTCTGGAACAGCCTTCCTGCCTCCCTGAAACTTGAGGAGAACCATCTCCGGTTCCGGAAGCACCTAAAAACCTTCCTCTTTGCTTCTGCTTTCACTCCCCCTCTCCTCTGCTGATTCTCCTGACAGTTACTGCACTGGATACCTGGCCTCCCTTTTGATCTTGGGCCCAGGCACGCCAGTTGCCCACCTGCACTGCCTCCCTGGCAACCCCTGCACTTGGGGACTGTTTTTCTGTATTATTTATCTTATTTATTGTACTATCCCTTGTACTGCACTTCCCCTTCTCCCTTCCCCCCGCACTTTTCCCCTTCCCCTTCCCATGCACTTGCGCGATCTGAATGTCACCTGGCCTAGTAGGATCGTTGTCTGTCTTCCCTTTGTTCCTCCTCCCTTGCCTCGTCGCGCCTTGAAACACTTGTGTATAGGCGCGTTATAAATGCCATATCATATCATATCATACCATACCATAACCTTGGCATGCATGCACTGTCAATGATTTGGAAGGGGAGGCAAAAAGCAGACACTGAGGACTCCAAGATGGAAAATCAACACATGTGTTGCATGCTTGATAGCACTGTCATCACATATTAGCCTGTGAGTGGCATGGGCAATCCACATACATGGCACATGCCAGCACACAGATGGCACGTAGCATAGCCATTGTACATTTGACAAGTACAGCCATATGTCAGTGAATGAGTACTGTTACCCATCCATGTGAGATGGACATGATGAGATGAAAAATGCAAAATAGTGTGACAAAATATGCATGTGCCACACACTGCAACACATCCAGTGTGCAATAATACAGTGATGGCAGGCAGATGGAATCATCAATGGTTGGTCACTTCAACATGACGGAACACAACAGTCATGTTCAACATAAAAACAGGGCCCAAAAATTAATGTGAGCAGGCCCTTACTCAATCAGCCTGAATGGTCAAATCATTCCCATAACAAGGTAATAAATGTGGGCCAATGTGGGTTGTAATCTATGACAGAAGCATGTCACATATGTGGCATTAGGGCAGAAAAATGCGTTGCAAAAATGGGAGGATTGAAACAATCAGGCTGAATGAACAATGAAAAATCAGAACAATGTTGTTGCAAAATGACAGTTCAAGGGCAACTGCAGTAATGTGGCGCTAATTGGCTACTGTGGTCAGAAGGGATACTGTCATACCGAAACCCAAGGCTGGTGAATGGTTTGGAGGAAGCACATGGGTGACCCATACCACTCAGGAGTACACACCCTCACCTGGCACTCAATCATTACATATCACCCAAAAAACACACATGGATTACACACACTTGCATGGGCACTCACCGGACAATGCCTCATAATCTGGTAGGTCTCCCACGCCTTAGATCTGTTCCTCTGTGACGAAGGTTCCAGCAACAGACTCATGTTCAGTGAGTTGGTCGTCCTCTGGTGGAGACCCACCGCCAGTCACCAGAGTAGAGGCATGATTGGAAGCCAACTTGTTCTTTGCTCTGCGTTTCAGGTCATTCCACCGCTTGTAGCAATCATCAGCTGTGCGCCTCACAAATCCAAGGGCACTAATGTGGTCCGCGATGGTCTGCCAGTGGGCCCTACGTTGAGCAGGCGTAGTCTTACACCCTGCAGTCACCAACATTTCGTGGCTATGTGCCGACACATAGGCCACAAGTGCATCAAGTTCGGCGTCATTGAAGCTAGGCTTCCTTGACGTGCCGGAGTGTGTAGTCGTGTCTGGGGTCTCAGCCTGTAGTGCTAGAGCACCCTTCTTCTTCTTGTAAGGTGGTGCGGATCCTGAGTGGCTTACGCCGCTCCGGTCAGTAGGGGCAGAAGCGCAGGTGGACTGGGTACTAGAAGCCTGTAAAGGCACAATAACCATAGGTCTTGGTGCATGCATTGGCTGCAGGGTGATGTCGGCAGGGCCAACGTCGGTGTGATGGACCTGGACCGACACTGTCCCGGCTGGGAGACTTGGAGCTGGGGTGGATTGAGCTGCAGCTGCCCCTGCAATGCACAGGCACCCCAAAAACAAAAAAGTGCACGTGCACGCAACCCCTGGTAGACCACGTGCGTGGAAAAATGAACCCGCACTACGCTGTGGCACCCAGAAAAATAAGCATACGCGTGTTACACGCAGCCTGGGGTACGCGACACACAGGGGCAACCACAGTTGGAATATACGTGCGCGACACACCATCTGCCTTGAAAAAGAACGTGAAAAAGATGCGTGTGTGCGTGTTGGCAACACCCCCACCAAAAGAAGAAAAGAACGCAGTCTGAGGAAACAGGGAGTACAAACTGGAAATGTTGTGAAGTAATCGCGTGTGAACCGACAAGAAGTACAAGAAACACCCGCTCGCTCTCCACAAAAAGCACATACAAGAAAATAGCGTGATACTCGTATCTTTTAAGCCAGCCCACACGTGCAACGTCACTTACGCGCTAAGGCCCTTTCCTCCAATAGCACGGGTGACGTGCAGTTTTCTCACGTGCTGAATCACAATGCACCCGTGTTGTGGGGAGCGCCCGCGCGTGTAACGTCACTTACGCGCTTACGTGCTAAGGGCCTTTCCTTGGATTTCACGCTGATGTGCAGTTTTTTCACATGCCAAATCACTCCGTATCAAGCTGGCCACGCGAAAACACACGGAAGACCACGCTCCTGCCCAAAAGGCCATTTTCCTGCCCCCAAGAGCCCCGAGCACTCCCACCAGCCATCTGCTGCTGTCTGCCTGCTGCCCACGTGCCCTGCTGTGGTGCCTGCACGACAGCCATCTGCAGGGGTCCAGTTGCTGTGTCCACCCCTGCTGGAACAGAAGACTCCCGACTGGGATACCATCGCTCCACAGACCATCCCCAGGACCCAGTTGCCCACCCACGCCTGCCTCGGGGGTCGCCATGTCGGGGCAAACACCATCTGAGAACACTGGCGATCCCCAGTCAGAGAGGCAGAGGGCCACCAGCTTCAGTGAGAAGGAAGTTGGTGTCCTGGTGGAGCATGTCCTGGGGCATTATGATGCCCGCTTCGGAACATCACGCGCCAACAAGGAAGGACGGGAGAGGATCTGGGAGGACGCAGTGGTTGCCATCAACGCGGAGGGGGTGGCAACCCGCGACATCAAGCACACCCGGAAGCGCTGGGAGGACTTCAGGTCCAGGACCCTCTACAAGGCCCGGGACCTCGCTGAGGTGGGCCGGGTCAGCATGAGCACCATCCAGATGAGGGTCCTGGAACGCGTAGGACCAGCGCTCCACGCCCAGATCCTTCGGAGGCAGACCCGTCTGGAGTTGAGCAGTAAGTGGCCAAGCATTGCTGTGTGAGACAGGGCATGTTGCAGTGTGCTGGTAGTCTGATACTTGCCTGTATGTGTGACATAGGCCATGTATGGATGTGTATGTGCAGGGACATCATGGTCATGCATGTGAGAGCAGTAATGTGTGAACCACATGGATGGTGCATGTGTTCCAATGCAACATGGGGAGCTGTATGCAGAAAGCACACATGAATGCATGCCAGTCTCTGTTCTTGGACATGGAGTGGGGGGGTGAGGGATGGGTGCTGCTCTCATGTACATGTATGGTGCACATGTGTGTGTGTCTGAGAAGTGTGTGTGACTTTGAAACGCCATGGATGTATGCCATGTCCGTGATGTGTAGATTCACTCATGCAGTGCGGTCACCGTTGTATCCACTGTGTCTATCCACGGTGTCTGTGGTGTACAAGCCATGATGCATGACCCTCTGGTGATGCATGTGCATGGGATCAGTGTGAGCCATGATGCATGTGAGTTTGAAGGCAACATTTTGGTTAAACGAGGCCCTTGTACATGGATGCTGATGTTGATTGCAGGTGCCGTGCCTGTTTCTGCATGTGTGTTGCGTGCATTCACCCATGTGTTGTGGAGGTACAGGATGGAAGTGACATTTGACAGAGCCACTCATGTGTTATTGCTTCCTGTATAGAGGAATATTGTACTGTACCCGGATGCTTGTGTTCTATGTCTCCCTCTACGCAGCGTCAAGTGAAGAAGAGGGCAGAGACGGCGCTGTGGAGCCAAGCGGCGGGGATGCCTCCACCGGGCGGCGAGGCAAGGCCCAGCCACCCTCCCAGGAATTGCCATCATCCGGGAACGAGGGGACTGGTGCTGCGTCTGCCACTACAGCTGTAGCGGAAGGGCCGGGTGAGCCCCCACAGGGGCTTGCAATGGCGGAAGATGGTGTGGAGACATCCAGGTCGGTGGTCTCCACAGAGGAGGAGGAGCCCGCTACTGAGCCGCACATGGGGCCTGGTGGGGGTAGTACCACTGTTGCAAGTGGTGCAGTCCAGGGCCAGGGTCAGGAGGCAGCACAGGTCACCGCGGAGGGGCCTGTGCATGTTGCTGTCCTTGACCCTGTGACTGCACCACCATGCACCAGCAGGGATGCCCCGTCCCAGGCCCGTCCGCAGGTAGGGGGGAGTGCCACGTCATCTGCCTCTCCACTACCTGCGGACGAGGGGTCCCACGACCGTATGGGCTCCGTCCTGGTTGGTGTCGCGTTGCGCACGCGTGACATTCATGATGATGTGCGTGCTTCCTGGGCGGAGCACGCATGCCATCACGAAGAGCAGCGTCACGACGTGGCACTGTTGGGAGGGGCCCTGGTCGGTGGGTTCCTACATGTGTCGCGCACTCTGGCGGACCTCTCCTCCTCTGTGGAGACTATGCGCCAGTCGTTCTCCCTGCCGTCTTCCGGGCCAGATTCCACCAGGGCCCCCTGTGGACCGGGCCTCACCAACACAGCCAGCTTGGTGGAGATCCCATCCCTGCCACAGTCGGGAGTCGGCGGTCAAGCAGGGGTGGACATCACAACAACTGGAGACCAGCTGATGGAGGATGTGCAGGCATCATCGGACAGGGCACATGGACAGCAGCAGCAGGCTCTAGGTGTGAGCAATGATGGCTTGGGGCCATCGACATCAGAGGGGAAGACATCGGCCAGAGGGCAGGAGAACCCTGGAATGGGTGTGTCTTCCGTGTGGCTGCGGTTGGGCCGGCGTATAGATGCTGAGCGGTGGCGGGCAGAAGAGACACGGCTCACGATGGTCAGGGCGGAGAACTCCATGCGGAGGGCACTGAGGCGGGCCGAGTGCCTCGAGGCCATTCGCAGGGAGTTGGAGTCCAACATGGCTTCGTCCCTGTGAACCCTCGGGGCCATGGAAGAGGACCGCCTACAGGACATCGAGCAGGAGTTTGATGATCCCCTGGCCCGGGAAATCGGGAAGTGAGCCGTCGGAATAGCCCGCCGCCATTGTATATAGTTTGTAGTTTTAGGTTTCCTTTATCTTTTTCATTCATTTGGGGTGCTTGGACTATGCCCCGCCTTTTTGTATATAGTTCTTTATAAGGTCGTTTTTTTTGCTAGGTTTCATTTAATTTGTTGGGCACATGGACCCTGGATTACTTCTTTGTACATAGTTGAACAGTGGATTTGTCTATTATTGTTTTTCTCACCATGGAGCAATGGATTTTCCTGTTTCCGTTTCCTTTGGATTTGATTTGGTGGCCGGAGACTTTGGACACATTTTCATTTCGATTTGTTTGGATTCAGACTTCATGTTTTTCTTTTTGTGTTTTGGACATGCTGCATTTCATCTTTTTTCAAATATTTTTTTCATGTTTTCATTTGATTACATTATTTTGTGTTCAATACATTTTGGTTTATTACTTTGATTTGTGGTATTCTCTCATTGGTTTCATGCATGTCACGGTGTAGGTTTTCACAATCACCAACACCCATTGTGTGTGTGTGACACACATGTGTTAATGTACATTCTTGCCATTTGGGTTGTATCATGTAATGGGCATTTCAATGTGGGGGGGATGGGATACTTGGTTGGGTCTTTGCACAGGGGTGGCGTGCGGTGGGATTTGGGAGGCCATGAGGCCCATGATTGTGGATCATGATGACGTTTTGGGGGGACATGAGTCGGGGCGTGCTGGCAGGTGCCCCTCACTGCTGGGTGGGTGGGGGAACTGGGGGACATGAGTCGGGGCCTGCTGGCAGGTGCCCCTCACTGCTGGGTGGGTGGGGGAACTGGGGGACATGAGTCGGGGCCTGCTGGCAGGTGCCCCTCACTGCTGGGTGGGTGGGGGTGCTGGGGGACATGAGTCGGGGCATGAGCCTCACTGCTGGGGGATGGGGGTTCTGGGGACATAAGTCGGGGCCTGCTGGCAGGTGCCCCTCACTGCTGGGTGGGTGGGGGTGCTGGGGGACATGAGTCGGGGCCCGCTGGCAGGTGCCCCTTACTGGTGGGTGGGTGGGGGTGCTGGGGGACATGAGTCGGGGCCTGAGCCTCACTGCTGGGGGATGGGGGTTCTGGGGGACATGAGTCTGGGCCTGCTGGCAGGTGCCCCTCAATGCTGGGGGTGGGGGTGCTGGGGGACATGAGTTGGTGATCACTAGTGCAAGGTGACATGTGGGCTGGCTGGGGGGCATGCCCATGGTGGATCGGCTGGATGTGGGACATGACCAGGGGTAGAGGGCACACCTGGGAGGACCCACACTGCCAATTCATGTGTGGGACTCCCCGCGCACGCCACTGGATACACGTACCCCGCTCTGTCAGCGAAATCACGTGTGAAACTCCACGCGAACCCCAGTAATACACGTACCCCGCTTGCACAGGGCCAATCGCGTGTGAAACTCCCCGCGAACCCCAGTAATACACGTACCCCGCTCGCACAGGGCCAATCGCGTGTGAAACTCCCCGCGAACCCCAGAAATACACCTACCCTGCTCGCACAGGGCCAATCGCGTGTGAAACTCCCCGCAAACCCCAGTAATACACGTACCCCGCTCGCACAGGGCCAATCGCGTGTGAAACTCCCCGCGAACCCCAGTAATACACGTACCCGCTCGCACAGGGCCAATCGCGTGTGAAACTCCCAGCGAACCCCAGTAATACACGTACCCCGCTCGCACAGGGCCAATCGCGTGTGAAACTCCCCACGAACCCCAGTAATACACGTACCCCGCTCGCACAGGGCCAATCGCGTGTGAAACTTCCCGTGAACCCCCGTAATACACGTTCCCCGCTCGCACAGGGCCAGTCACGTGTGAAACTCCCCGTGAACCCCAGTAATACACGTACCCCGCTCGCACAGGGCCAATCGCATGTGAAACTCCCTGCGAACCCCAGTAATACACGTACCCTGCTCGCACAGGGCCAATCGCGTGTGATTCTCCCCGCGCAGCGGGGTACGTGTATTCGGAGGGGTGCGCGGGGCGTTTTACAGGTGTTTTCGTGGTTGGGGGCCTGTATGCTGGTCCACTGGCCTGTGCGCCAAGTACGGGATTTGTGCGCTGTACATGGTGCACGGGGAGGTAACTGGGTCGCTGCGCCACTCTGCGCCACGGCTGGTAATGGATGTTAAAATCCATGAATACGCTGTGCGCGGAAATGGATTTTGGCACACGCGGCTGGCGCAGATTGTCACACACGCACACTCTGCACCAGCCGCGTGCGCCACTTGTGCGCTGAATTCTATGAATTACCCCCTTAGTTTAGTGCGTACGGGTCATTTTAGGGTTTCGGAAACAGGTTGAAGGACGCTTTTTGGTTTAACATCCTGACACAAACCTTCATTAGTCTGTTGAGGCAGAAAAACCCCTCATTGAGTTAGGGCGAGGTAGGATTTTCTCCCAGCCCTTTCTTTATTCCATCTCAATAAAAGGCTATGACCAAAAACATAATGCCACTGTGCCTGACTCTTAATCCCTTACAGTAGGGATATCACAAATGAGGAATCCATGGGAGGAAAGAATCCATTAGAAAGGGACATCATGTCAGCTCGAGGAACTGCCCAGCTTGGAACCAGAAATGTTCAGCATGTGGCATGAGGGGACATTTTGCTGTGGTATGTAAGCAAAAGATAGGGGGACCGCAAGTGGTGCTGTGAGAGTGAAGTGTGTGCAAGATACTGAAGAGAGAGAATTGGAAGATGACATGGAAGTTGTGACAGTAGTCCATGGTGTACTGCTTCCAAATTCAAGTTTAAGTTAGATGAGGTTGAGAAAGAACTTATGGTGGATTCAGGTTTGCCACATACCATTATCACTAGAGAAAGGTGGTTAAAAGGGGTTACAGTATGGAGTTAAAGAAACACGACATTAGATATCCTGGAGTGTTTGATGGCTCGCAAATCCAAATGATAGGTTACAGACTTGCCTTGGTGAAATTAAAAGGGAGGCTGGACGAAGTGTATGTGGAGAAGAAAGGAGGAATGTGTTGGGATGGAAGACCAGGCCAAATTAGAGATCAAACTCAGTATAGGAAGTGAAGAACCAATGTCTGTGGTGATGGATGAAGGAAATAAACCTTTGAAGAAAGGTGATGAAATAAGTTTTTCCCAAGTGTGCTCTAGGAGTTATAAGGGTGTGGAAGGAGAAGACCGACACACAGGAGGAATGGTTCTGGCTACAGATCTTTATCGTTGGTAAAGCAAAGAGGGGATTCCCTGCCTCAAAAAATACCAAGGAATGCATCAGGATGTCAGTCTAAAGCAAAGAGTTCACTGTCCTGTGTCCAAAAACATATTGGTGTTTGTGATTTAGAATAAAGATTATCCCTGCTGTGTGGATTCTTTTTTTAATTTTTTTTTAACTTTATTTAACAAAAGCACAACAGACAGACAACATGATATTGACACAGTAGGCTATATACAATGTGCAACATGACAGAAAGGGTCCAAGCCTGAACCACCAGGCATATGTCCATCAATGTCCAGAGTCCACCCCCTATACCAGTTTAGCAATACAGCTACCATCTATGCCGACTGTTGCTGGGCAGCGTCCAAACTCTCCATTCAGGTAAAGTATAGGTATAATGGAGCCCAGATGTCTTTGGGTCTGCAGGCCGTAATTACTGTAGCAATAAAGGTCTCTTCCCTCTCATTAGTATACACCAAGTCATGTAGTTATTCCCCATGTGTTGGCGCCAGTTTAGATTTCCAATTATGAAGGATGCACGTTTTAGCAACCATATAAGCAAGATTGAAAAATCTATTGGTGACTATCAACACTTTACCAATATTTTCCAACAAATACTTTAGAGGGGACATAGTGGAGGGAACATCCACAAGGTCTTCTAGTGTATTGGCAACTGCCTGGGGCAATGGGGGACATTGCCAAAACATATGAATGGGGTTAGCTAGTGTAGCCCCACATTTCCCAAATACATTCTCAGATCCCGAGGAGAATATAACAATCTTGGCAGGGGTACAATGCAGCTGATAGAGTACTTTAAAATGAATTAAATGGTATGCAGCATGCATCGACACTTCCTTCGTGAGGAGACAAAACCTTCTCCAGTGTACGTCGGATAATTCACTCACCAAGTCACGCTCCCATTTTATGCACGTCCTGTTTCGGGTATCTTGGCTAGATTGAATTATGCTATACAGCTTCGATACCATACACCTATAATCCCCACTGTCTACTATTGCGATGATACATTCATGTGTTTCAGGTTCCAATTGGAAGAAGGGTAACAACTGTAACAATACTGCAGAACCTTTGTGAAATTGGGCCACGTTTTAGCCTTGAACTCTTCCAGAGTCACAAATCTACCCTCGGGATATGAATCACCCATCATCAGCTGCGCTTCACTACCCAATGATTTTAAAATGTCAGCATTTTATGTGGGGGCGGGGGGTTTAATTCCACAGGGGAATTGCTCTGTTCTAAGGTGTTGTAATCGCCAGTCTGCAAACAATCCTGGCCCACGCATTCACTGTAGTACACACTGGGTCAAAGGAGTAGGAATCGGCATACCTTTTGCTAAACAGGACAGATCTGATATCAGTGGGACTAGCTCCATGTTACCCTCTCCCCTGATGAGTACCAGTACCCTGCAAAGTGTGCCTGCACCACCAGAAAGTGAAGCTCAAAGTCTGGCACCGCCAGTGTTCCCTGCTCATATGGTTCTGGAAGTTGTTACCAGTTGACCCTAGCCGCCCGACTCCTCCATAAAAAGACCACTGCAAGCAACCTCAGTCATGAAAAAACTCCCTTCCTGGCCAGATGGGAACATTGTGCTTCCCAAATTACTGTATTATTTCGGCAATCATCTTCAGCAGCGGGAGCCGTCCATGCAGCGAGATACGGAGGCCAGCCCACACCCTCAGTTTAGCACCAAGCTGTTGCAGTTAAGCAGCATGATTGTCGGCATATAGCAATTTCTGCGATCTGGACACCATAATGCCAAGATACCTAAAGTGCAAGGCAACCCACCTGAAACCTATCATCTATACCGGCGGAGCCATGGAGCCAGTACGCTGGAATAGATCGGATTTAGACCGATTCACCCTACAAAGCCTTCATTGGCTCCGGGTCTCAGCTCAGATTAAATTCAAATCTCTCTGTTTCATCCACAAGGCTATCTGGGGCCGGGGCCACTCTATCTTCTATGCTTCCTGACCAAATACTCCCCTTCTAGAACCCTGCGTTTCTCTGGCACCAACTCCCTGCATGTGAAGTAGTTTGCTAAACCGAGAGCTGGTGGACGATCACTTTACTCAGTGGGCTCCCTTCTGTGGAATAGCCTCCCTCTCCCTCTGCGACTTGAGCAGGACCTCCTTAAGTTCCGAAAAAGCCTCAAGACCTTTCTCTTTACCTCTTCCTTCTCCTCCTTTCTTCCCTGCTAATCATACAGCAGCGTGACTGATGTGTAGGGCCCTTATGTATCCTCAGGTCCCTGACCCTCCACATCTCTCATCCCAGCTGCTGTCCATTTTACTGCACTTACTTAGGCTCCCACGGGAGGTTACATTTACGTTCTTATCGTCTGAGCACTTCACCCCGAGCACTTGAGCACCACAGCACCTATCCATTACCCTCCCCTCCCCTTCCCTCCCCTCTGCACTTGCACGTTCTGAACACTCACAAGGCATAGTAAGTTTGTCTCTCCTCTCTGTTATTCTCATTATTTGTTTGTACTATTAATTCAATTATTTATCTTTGTTGTAATTCATTGTCTACCTTCCCCTGTCCCCACCCTGTTGCCCTGTGGGCGCTTTGAAACAGTTTCACTAATTGTATAAGTGCATAACAAATGACCAATAAATAAATACCCAGAGTACCTAGAGAACTCATGAACTGTATCCATCATGGGCCCCAAATTAATCTCCGGTTCCAGGTAACATATAGGAGGGTATCGTCAGCATACAGTGGGATCACCTCTGGTGATCCAAATATACAAATGCCCCTATGTCCGTGCATCACTCTCATCCGAGCAGCCAACGGTTCTATCGTAAGTGCGAATAGCAGAGGGGAAAGTGGACACCCCTGTCGCGTTCCTCTGCCCAACTGCAGCGCCTGCAACACATTGTGATTAGTGCAAAGCCTAGCCGAGGGATGAGAATATAGCAGCCGTACACATTTGATGAAATAGTGCCCAAACTCTAACCGCCTCATGACCTTAAATAAATACAACCGCAACAATGAATAATAGGCCTTCTGGGCATCTAATGAGGCGGCAACCACCTTGGCCTGCAGGTAAGTTGAGATATAATGCAGAACAGACACCTGAGACTCAGCGCCATGGATCTGCCAGGGATAAATCCTGACTGTTCCGGGTGAACCAACTGGGCCATGTATGGAAGTAGCCAACACCTTGGCAAATACCTTTGCATCAACATTTATCAAAGACAGCGGTCTCTACGAAGAGACCTCAGCAGGGGGCTTATTGGGCTTCAATAACAGTGATGATACCTTCTCTGAAAGAGGTCAGCAGTACCCCTAGTTCCAATGACCCCTCACATACCTGCAACAGTCTGAGGGCCAATGTTGCCCTAAACTCCTTTTATAGTTCCACCCCAAGGCCATCCGACCCAGGTGCCTTGCCAGACGTCAAGGCTGCTATTGTATCACACACCTCTTCAACTGATATGGGAAGATCAAGCGCATACTTGACATCCTCAGTAAGTACAGGGAGAGCAATGTCAGCTAAGTAGTCCTCCAAGCTCGCCTCTAAGCACACATCGGCATTAGCGTAGCATAATAGTTTTGAAACATCTCATTAATGCCTTCGTTAGTGACAACCACCTCACCAGAGGGCCCCCAAAGACTTGTAATGGTCTGCGCATGACTCTAAAGAGCTGTCAAACCTAGCCAACCACCTACCGGCCTGCCTGCCTCCCCATATCTCTGAGCCTTCATTGGCTTAACCATGTACATCACCTCTCTGTCCACCAATTCCTGGAACTACAACGCATTCCCTTTAATCAACCCCAAAAGTGCTCCATCCTTGGACCTGTCATATTCGTTCTCCAACCGTCTTAGCTGCACCTCTACCTCACCCAGTTCAACCCTATTAGATGTAAGCACCCCACCAAGGCTGATAGGAGCTCCCACTGCATCCATACTTAATTTGTTTAAAATGTTTTTTTTTTTTACTTATTTACTCTTGGAAGGTACAAGGATTAACACCCATCAGAGGAGACTGGGCAAGAGTGAGAACACATATGAGCATACAGATGTAAAGATACACAAAATATCAGTGATAAAAATAGAATTCAAGCAGCAGGCTTTTCAATTCAAAATCCCAGTAGCGGCAGATGGGGGGCTGTAGGGATTTAAGGGTAGTTCAGCAAGACAGCCGGATTATCAGTTCAAGGTGCAGCTGGCTAAGTATGAGCGGAACTCCGCCCATGTGTCTTTAGGTCTGGAGGAGTTGGGGAGTGTATCAGTGTAGGCCTCCTCACAGTTCTGAGCCCATGTAAGGTCGACCAACCAAGTCTTGGCTGTTGGAGGGTTCTTGTCTTTCCATTTGACCATTATGCACCTTTTGGCGATCATGCACCCCATACTTACAAAAGGTCTGAGGCGCTTCGACGGAAGTGTAGACCAAACTCCAAACAATGCACCCAAAGGGGAACGATCGAGCAGGACACCCATTATGTCCGACAAGGTCTTCAAGACTGATTCCCAAAAACCGACAAGGGAGGAGCAGCTCAAAAACATGTGGATGTGATCGCTCTCACATGTACGGAAACTTGGACACAATTGTTCCCCAGTCTTAAGCATTTTACCCAGTTTCCCGGGCATGTAGTAAAATGTATTTATCAATTTAAATTGCACGACCCTAAACCTAGAAATCAGGAATACATTTTGTGTATTTTGGCACATGTTTTTCCATTGTGTATCAGACAACGCCACATTTAAACTCACCGCCCTTTTTAACCTGATTGCTGGTATATTCGCAGATGTGTTATTCAATATCACCCTATATAGTGTGGAAAGGCGGCCACGGCAGTCTGTGGAGTTTGCAATGTATGTCAATTCAGCATTTTCAGGGGATTCATTGGGATAATCTGGCCACCATGCAGTGACAACGGCACAAATCCTGTAATACTGCATCTGCTCTATAGCCGTCGCCCTGTCGCCTGGTTTGTGGAGTAATGAAGGAACTGTTTGGATACAGGTTGACCAATGTTAGGTAGCCCAGGCCCCCCCAGCGTGAGCTCAGTGTCTTGTCCCATGTGGGGCCAAACCTGGGGAATTTTCATTGTGGAAGCCACTTATAATATGGGTGTTTGACCCCAGTTTTCGTTTAAATTGAGCACCACCCTGTCAAGGTTGTCCTAACTGGGTTGTAGGGGCAGTCGTCAATGTATTTCTCCTCTAGGACCAGTGTCCGAAGGTCAGTCCTACTCAATGCTAGGCCTTCCAGCTTCACGTGAGGCGGGGATGGGTCCTCCCCGTACCAGAATATGCAAATTGGGCTTGGGCAGCAAGTCAGTATACTTCAAAATGTGGAGCTGTCAGTGCTCCCACCGAATATGGACAAGTCAAGTCTAACCACTTTTTACGGACCGCACCAGCATGCCATAAGAATTGCGCAAGCGTCCCATGCAGTTTAGTGAAGTACGGTTTGCCGGGCCATAGGGGGACATTAACGAATGTGTAAAGAAATTGGGGAAGCAGGATCATTTTATTCATAGCAAGCCTACCCGCCAGTGATATTGGGAATGACCTCTACCTGGTAACATTATCTCTGCCGTACTCTTCGAGAACCGAGTAGTTGTCGTGGAGGAGGGAAGCGCCCCCTCAGGTCACTGTCACACCTAGGTTGCTGGTGTCGTACGCAGCCCATTGAAGGGGGAAGTCCCTGCGAGGTTCTTTTGTACAGGAGGTCAGGGGAAAGATCTCAGGCTTGGTATAATTTGTAACACATCCTGAGTGCTTGCCAAAGAGAGTAATATCCCGGATAATGAGGTTGAGATTAGTTTGTGCGTCTTGAATATAGAGCAGGACATTGTCTGCGTTTACGAGATTATTTCGGGGGGGCCTCAGAGACGTAGACTCCAATAGCTAGTGCAAACAGGATATGGGACAAGTGGCACCCCTGATGGGTACCTCTTCCCAGTTCAAATTGATCAGAGACCCTGGCATTAACGAGAACTCTCACCAGGGGGCTAGAGTATAGTAGTTTAATGTATCTGAGCAGCTCAGGCACAAGGCCCATTTTTTCCTGTACCAGATACAGATATTTCCAAGATACCATGTCAAATGCTTTCTGGGCATCAATCGTTACCACCACTGCCTCTACGTCAGAGTTCAGCCTGGCCATTACATTAAATAACAGACGGATATTGAGAGATGTCACTCTGCCCGTTATGAACCCCACCTGGTCCTGATGGATAATGTGGAGCATTAACGGTAACAGCCGGTTCGCCAGCACTATGGCTCACATTTTAGTGTCCACATTCATGAGTGAAAGAGGGTGGTATGAGATGCATTCATTGTTGGGTTTGCCAGGCTTGCGCAGTATGATTATGACAGCCTCACGCATAGACCTGTGCAGCAGGGAGTTAGCCAGCAACTCTTCCCAGACCTCGATGAGATATGGGGACAAGAGGGCCCCATATTCCCGGAAGAACTCGGTAGTTCGGCCATCCGGGCCGGGTGCTTTTCCTCCTGGAGGTCCCTGATGACGGCTAAGAGTTTGTCCGCAGTAAGTGGGCTAATGAGGCTTTCAGTAGCTTGTGGACTCAAGCATGACAGCGGCACTCCCACTAGCCAGGCAAAAGTGGCAACGGGGTCATATCTTGGGTCTGCCTCGTATAGGGCCCCATAATGGCTCCGGAACACTTCCAGAACATCACGTTCCTCCATATGAGGTCCCCTTGCTCGTTGAGAATACTTTTGACTTAAGTTCTCCCGAGTTCGGCCCGTACCGTCCTGGCTTAGTCCTACTAGGCCTTTCTCCCGCCCCATATTTTCTGGCGGCTATCGGCTTAGCGAGAAAGTGGACTTTGCGCGAGGCATGTGCACAGAACTTCTCCAACTCTGTTCGTATATGTGCTAGAGTTTTCGGTTCGTGAGATCGAGCATGTTCGGTCTCAAGGGCCTTGAGTCGGGCCTCACTGAGGCGAAGGTCATTCCTGATCACTTTAAGGACCCCTGCCTCCCTGGATATAGACATCCATCTTATGAAGACGTTAAAGGCCTGCCAACGAGTACCCAAGGATGCAGCTCCTGCGGCGTTACAGGCAAAGAAGGTTTCAATGTCCGATTTAATGTCAGCTTAATTTCAACACAATGGGCCTCATTACGAGTCCGTCGGTAACCGAGCTGGAAAAACTGGCAGGTTACCGCCGGACTCGTATTACCATTCCGCCTCCGTGATTCCCGGAATTACCAGGGCATTACGACCCCAGTGACCTGGAAATTCCGGAGGCGGAATTGTGTAAGTCCCCATTCCCATGGAGTCCCATAGGACTCCATATCAAGATTGTTGACCATAGTATGCTCCCTTTGAATGCTTGCCTCACCGCCGCTACTCTCCCCACCCATGCCTCACTGCCCGCAAATCGATTTTAACAGTTTCAACCAACCCTTTGAGTGAACAGTCCTGAAAAACAACCAGGCCCCTACCCTCCCACCCCCAACCAGCAGTGTATTGACCTACCAGTCCCCCGATCCCCTTCCCCATCCCACGTCGACCCACGAACATCTAGTGGGTAGATCCCTAAACGTCAACAAATACAAAGCAGCTGCTAAGGGGTAAGCTGGCGCCCTGTCTGCACTCTAAATGGCTCTGAACATATTAAACATTGTAGCGGAACAAACAAATGTGTGATGTAAACCAAGGAGCTTACAGAACCTCATGTATGGGTCAATTGCAGGAGTTTTCAACCAGGATGTTGTTCATCGGCAGGGGCACCCACAGGATTGTCCTCCGGAATCTAGGACTCGATACATTTCAATGCCACCTCTGGTACAGTAAAAACAGATTACTTCCCTCGGAGCTAAAAGCGGAAGAGTGCTGGAAATAGCATTGCTTATTGAATATTGCGGTCTCTCAGCATTTTCTTGATTCCAATGAACAGACAACGTTGCTGTTGGACCGCAATGGAAAAGTCCGGAAAGATTCAAATGGTTTGGAAGCCTAGCCACAGTTCTTTCTTGTCCCTGGCAAGCCGTAGTATTTGGTCTCTGTCTCTATAGCTCAGGATTTTAGCAATGATCGGTCAGGGGAAATCTCCAGGCTTGGGCCTTAGGGTGTGAGCCAGTGTGCAGGCTCCACAGCAAAGTATGGTGAGAGTTGTGGTTCATCAAGGAACTCCTTGAACAGGTGCTCCACTGCAAGCTCCATGCCTCCAGACAGTGCATCCTCGGGAACCACCACTATGTGAATGTTCCTCCTCGACCGGGATTCTAAAGCGTCACATTTATGTTTAACCAATTTCATGTTCTTCGTCAGGGTGACCATAGCAGTTTGGAGGGATTGCACATCAGTCGTCCCAATTCTTTCTTCGTCTTTGTTAATCCGTAGGACCTATTTAGCTATTTGGGAGCTCATTGATGATACATTTGCCGTTATGTCAACTAATTTTTCGTGCCCTGCTGCAAAACCTCTAGTCATTGCCTTCATCATTTGTTTGAGGTCAGGGGCAGATGACTCGGGTATCGGGTCTCTCGAAGGTGCAGGAGCAGGATCCTCACCAGTTCCCCACGAGGGGCCACCCTAGCAAACCTATCCAATGTGCCAGTATTTTCCCCCCGCCTGCGCCCTTAGTCATGTTTTGAAGATGAAGGAGAGTAGGAGCTGGGGGGTGGTGGAAAGGTGTATTACGCAGGGCCTACGGCAAGGCAGCACCCACTGACTAGGTACGAGCCGCTCAGCCTGGCACCCAACGTTCCCAAGGAAGGAGCTCCCAGCAGATCATGCTATGAAGCTCCCCCAGCTGAACAGCTCGGACCGTAGGGATTTGAGTCACTCAGTTGGGGAGGCCCAGTGCTCTGTGAGGTATTGCAGGATGGACTCCCACGTGAAGGCTGGAGCCAGGGTCAGTGGCCCAATGGACAAGATTGTACCCCCCGAAAGGGACAGCTCAGCACTCACCAGGAGACAGACAGTAGGTCCAGGTGAGCATCGGCCGCACCCACGACTTGTGTAGTGTAGTCTCAGCCCTTCCGGGTGCCGGCTGCAGATTGTCAGATAGGGCCCCGGCGACAAGGCAACGTGATGTTGATGGAGGAGCTCAGGGGCTGAGGGCATAGAGGGGAGCGGGGCTCCGGCGCGCATTGGGAGGGGGGGCCCTCCAACTGGTTCAGATGTTGATTCCCAGCGCTAAGTAGTGTGGGCCGATATGTTCGGCGTCACCCGGTGGGAGACAGGGATGTTTCTGCCTCTATCAAAATCCAATGAAGCGACCACCCCCTTTCCGGGGCAAGGTGGACGGCTCGGCTCTGATGACTCAGAACCCAGGGAAGGTGGTGGTGAGCCATGTGCGGCACGGGCCGATGAGCAAGAACGCACCCTCTCAGGCAGCCTCAGATCTTTACTGGTGTGGCTTGCCCAGCCGCAGCTGGAGAGACCACAGGCAACCCGGAGGCGCAATGGTAGCAGGGGTCCAAGCTCCGCCACAGGCGGATCGTGGCTTCGTCGCAAGGCACTCAGCCCTGATGCAGGGTGCAGGATGTTTTTTCTGCTCAACAGCACCCCCACATCCATACTTTAAACGCCTCCCAAACAGTGGAGTACAAAGACAGAGATCGCAAAAAAGTTATACATTTTATCCTGAAGGGTAGTAACCAGCCCAGGGTCCAACAGCATAGACAGTGAGGCCGCGGCTGCTGGTTCAGTTCAATTGTTAGCGCCACAGGGGAATGATCGGACAGTGTGCATGGCAGTATCTCACATCACTACACGTGAGGCCAACTCAGAGGAAGAGAGACAATAATCTATTCTAGACATTGTATCATGTGCTATTGAGTAAAATGTGCACTCCCTCCCACCAGGATGTAGACACCGCCAGACGTCTGATAATGTAAGTGGTGCATAATTTAGGTGAGTGCTTGCACTGTGGCAGACCGCACACAGCGATCCAGTTCCTCATGCAGGATTGTGTTGAAGTCCCCACCCCAAATGATGGGGGTGGTAGTCGCCCTCATCAATATATACATAACTGAGCTATAAAATGCAGGGTACATAGGTGTTGACCAGCAGAATTTATTTCCTAAAGAGCCCACCCCACACTATCACATACCGGCCCCCAGGGTCCAAGCAACTGTTCTTTACTTGGAATGGGAGTGAGTGATGTATGACAGTGAACACACCCCTCGACTGCGAGGAACAGTAAGTGCAATACCTTTGACGCCCCTATCTTGGGGCATGCGTTTCCTGTAGCATCAGAATCTTGGGTTTATGCCTAGCCAAGAATGTTAGCAGTTTCCACGCCTTGATCTGGTTATTCACCCCCCGCTCACCGCACATTCCAAGTGAGACAGGTAACCGGCTCACCCCCACCAGTACTGCCACGTCCCGACATAGCTAATGAAACTCCCTTAGTCCCCCCCTGCAGCAATATGTCCTGCAATAAGGTCATAGATAATTTTTCTGTCAACTTTTCTCCATTAACCCTCTTTCAACATCCCACCATCCCCGCCCTCAGTCATCTTCCAACGCATGTGAACATTTAAGGAAAACAGAGCGGACAGCAACTCAACATATGACAAGAGAACTAACCGGCATAGAACCAAGATGTATTCTTGGGCCCCAGGGTGGCATAATAAGTAAGGACTGCATCTCAACGAGCTGGTGACACCTGCAGCAGGATATATAGCAGCAGAGCACACAACAGTCAGTCATGTTTCATCTGAGGTTTGCCGCACCGGAAGAGGTATTGAAACTTATATATACTGCGTTCCCTCCGCTGGGCGCCCTGCCTCCATGCTGTACGCACAACTTGGATGGGAAGAGGATAGCAAACTGGATTTGCTGTTCGTGTAGCAGTTGCTTCACTGGGTCATAGGACCGCCTTGCCGCCTGTACCCCGGATGAAAAGTCTGGATAAATGCGAATGGTACTGGATACAAACTGGAGCAATCCCCGTTCCCTGGATAGTCGCAGAATTAGGTCTATGTTGCAGTAGTTTAACAGCCGTGCATTAATCGTACGTGGAGGCGCACCAGGCTTAGAAACTGGGTATAGTGAGCGCCAAGAATTGGGCCTCCCCAAAAAGAGATTTCAGAAGATCCTCCACAAATTTCTCCTTGAGCCCCTTCAACGCCTTCACAGGCACCCAGACTATCCGAACATTATTACGCAGAGATCTTGATTCCGAATCCTCGTACTTTGTTTGAACGGCAGCAAGCTCCTTCTTAATTCCTTTGAGCAGCTTGTTGTGGGACTTTGTCATCCAGACTGCCGATCTGTTTTTCAGCTTCAGTAATGCACCCGCTTTCTTTATCCAAACGGGACCGGAGGGAAGCATCATTGGCAACTATGTCATCCAATTTTGTAGTAAACGATGCAAAGCCAGATTGCATACCCGCCGGGGCTGCCATGTCTCCTGCAGGGGCAGCTTCCACAGTGGCCTCAGTATGTGCTTCCCTAATGGGGGTGCTGGCGAAGGAATCCATTGGCCTGTGCCCTTTCCCAGCATCCCTCGTCACTGCGACAGGTTAGAGGGTCTCGAATGAGTAGGACGCTGCGCTGTGCGAGACTGTGGCATATCAGCCCTGCTGAAAGTCCAACAATGCAGCACCAGCAGACATGCTCCTCACGGTATCCGGTCATTTTTTCGAATGCATTTCTTTGAAATGCAATTATGTCGAAAACATTTTGCGGCAAAAAAATATTTTGAATGTATTCTTTTTTTAGTTAATATGTTTTTCTAGTGCAATCTAGTGGCTCCTGCAGGTGCAGCATATCCAGAGGGCGAGCCCCTTTCAAGCAGTGCTGAATCAAAGGTCCCTGGCATTATTGGTGGGACCCTGTGCAACAGTCCCCAGAGTAGAAAATCCCCCTTCCAGCCAAGGATGGTGACTGCACCATATGTGTATTCAGGCCCCCCCTGCCTGGGGTGCACAGAGTCTCCTGCATAGGCTGATCACCAAAGAGCATCGAGCTCGCCCCTGACTCTTCCCTTGCAGACTGCAGAGGACGTTACCGGCAACCTCCAGTTCCGCCAAGGGGGCTGGGCCCACTAACAGTGAAGCGAGAGCCCCAGCACCCCCACAAAACATGTGTGCTGACAATCAGGGGTCCTATACCTCCTCCAGGCTCCCAAACGCACTGGCGCGCTCACTCCACAAGTGACCGCTGTCATCGGGCCTCCACCTCCTGCGCGCCCGCTCCAGCAGGCAGTCTCCAGAGGTCACGTTGCTACCAGCCCAGAGCACCCGCAGACGTGCACGGCTCCAGCCTTGCGCACACTGCGCTGCCAAGTCACCCTACTCCTCTTCACTGCGGCCACCCAGCAAACAAGGAGGCAGACAGCAGCAGCCCTGCAGCGACTGCAAATCACTATCACAGCCGTCAGTAAATTGCAGATCCAAAGACAGGATATTTAATATGAAGGATGGTGCAGGGAGCAGAGCTCTACATTCAGGTGGCCATATGCGTTGCGGCTGAGCAGCGTCCCGGAACTTCCTTTATTTCTACTCTTCCAGCAGATTTAAATTTTCACCTTTCTTTAATAACATTTCTTTTTTAAAACTACAAAACAGAAAAAACATCCAAAACTTCACATCCCATGAACCCTAATGTCTCTGCTAGTCTCATATCCATATCCTGTCCCTGGATCCCATGAGGCCCTTCCTGCCCAGCTCCAGCAGATTGAACATTTCAATCTGCTGGAAGAGTACAAATAAAGGAAGTTGAAGCATAATACTCGCCCCCCCGTCTTGACATAGAAGAAAGGTTCTTCTTAAGGAACAGAAATCAAAAGTAGCAAAAAAGGTTCTGTAAGGAACTCATGGTGACAACAGTAAAGACAGACACGTGATCACAGTTCAAGGGTGTTTATTAAAAGGTATGGGTTGGAAAAATGCCTAATCTAAACCTAAATCTAAGATGGGAGCAAGCTACGACCATCAAAAAACAACAAGGCAGTCCTAGTGGCGTCTTGTCAAATAAAAAGGGCCTATACCAATAAAACGCTATTGGCAATCCTTACAACTAAATACAAAAGAGTGTGGGATAATGTTCATAAGAAAGAAGACAATGCATTACTTACCGTAAAAGCATTTCTGATGGTTGTATCTGCTTAGATTCACATGCTGTGCATAGGTCCGACATCCAGTGGTCACTGCGGAGTATTGCATTTTGTTTTTCGTAGTCGAAAAGGGACGTCGACAAGGCGTGTCTGAAACACTATCCCTATAGTGACGTGCGTTGTACCCACAATCCCTCACGCGTCGAGGTCCCTCTGTTTGTATTTTTCTGCCCTGAGGGAGCCTTCTAGACGTGAGTGAGTACAGAAAAGAGAGATATATAAAAGGAAGTCTATGTTCCTTCCATCAGAGCGGGGAGGAAGGGTGGGCGCATGTGAATCTAAGCAGATACAACCCTCAGAAATGCTTTTACGGTAAGTAATGCATTGTCTTCTGATGTTTGTTAATCTGCTTAGAATCACATGCTGTGCATAGACTAGCGAGCAGTACCCGGAGTTGGCGGTGGGTTATGAGAAGGAACAGTAGAGAAAAGATGTCTTAATACTGCCTGTCCCACCTGGGAGTCAGATCTAGAGTGTGCATCTAGACAGTAGTGTTTTGTAAAGGTGTGCACAGAACTCCAGGTAGCCGCTTTGCAGATGGACTCAAGGGGAACATTTGCAATGAATGCTATGGACGCCCCCGTGCCTCGAGTAGAATGTGCTCTTGGCCTAAAGGGCAGTTCTCTCTTAGCAAGAGTATAGCAGAGAGTGATGCATTGAACAATCCATCTAGAAATAGTGGACTTTGAAACTGCATCCCCTTCTCTTCCTGCTGCCACCGAGACGAAGAACTGATTAGTCTTCCTCAGTGGTCTGGTTCTTTCCATGTAGAACATGACCGCTCTGCGCACATCTAGTGTGTGCAGAGTTCTTTCTCCCAAGTTGGAAGGATTTTGAAAGAACGTTGGTAGTTCTATGGACTGGTTTACGTGGAATTTTGAGATGAATTTCGGAGCAAACCTTGGGTGAGTGCGTAGAACCACTCTATCTCTGTGAACTGTAACGAAGGGGTCTAGAACAGAAAGAGCCTGAAGTTCACTTACTCTCCTGATGGAGGTGATAGCTATTAAAAAAGCAGCCTTAATAGTGAGGTGTTTAAGAGATGCTTTGTGCATGGGTTCGAATGGTGAGCCCATGAGTCTGGTAAGTACCACATTAAGGTCCCATCCGGGAGCTGGGTCAGCTATCGGGGGGTGTATTCTCTTTACTCCCTCCATGAAGGCCTTTATAACAGGGATCTTCCACCACGACACCTTGAGTTGGGAAGTGGTGTATGCAGAAAGTGCCGCTAGGTGGACTTTAATGGAATTGAACACTAGACCTGAATCCAATAGGTGGGTCAGGTATAGAACAATATGTGTGGGAGAGCAGTCAATCGGGTTGATGCTTTTACCCCTGCACCAGATGACAAATCTCTTCCACTTGCTAGAATAGCAGTGGCGAGTGTTAGGTTTTCTGGCTTCTCTGAGGATGTCCATGCATCTCTGCGGGAGCTGTAGATGTCCGAATTCTATGATCTCAGGAGCCAAGCTGCTAAATTCATGTTCTGGGGGCATGGATGCAGAGTCCTGCCCTTGTCTTGTGACAGCATGTTGTATGGGCAGGGGAGTTTCACTGGGGGAGATAGAGACATCTCCATCAAGTGAGCGAACCATGGCTGTCGGGCCCACATTGGGGCCACCAGTATCATGGTCACTTGTTCCTGGTGCATCTTGTGCACCACCTTGTTGAGAAGGGGAGTCGGGGGGAAAAGCGTAAACAAATTTCCCTGACCATTGCATCGACAGACCGTTCCCCTTGGATTGGTTCTGGGGGTACCTGGAGGCGTAACTTAGGCATTGTGAGTTCTCCAGGGTTGCGAACAGGTCTATTTCTGGGAATCCCCATTGTGTGAAGACATTGAAGACGATGTCTTCGTGCAGTCGCCATTCGTACTCTTCGGGCAGGGGGAAATCTCTGCTGAGTTTGTCTGCCAGCAGATTGAGTTCCCCTGGTACATGTTGTGACAGTAGGAACATGTTTTGTGTGAGAGCCCACTTCCATATATTCTGGGCCAGTTTGGACAGTCCTGGAGAGTGGGTTCCCCCCTGCTTGTTGATGTAATACATGGCTGTGGTGCTGTCTGTAAGGACCATCACTGTTCTGCCTTGTAGGTGTTCCTGGAAGGCTTTTAGCGCCTTGAACACAGCTAGTAGCTCCAGTAGATTTATGTGTTTGGATGCTAAGTTCGGAGTCCACACTCCGTGAGCAGTCTGATGGGATAGGTGAGCCCCCCATCCTGTGAGGGATGCGTCTGTGGTTAGAGTGGCTTCTGCCGCGGGTGTGGCAAAGGGTTTCCCTTTTTCCAGGTTTTCCTTTGTCCACCACCGTAGCGAGAGAACCAAGGCCTGCGAGACCACCACTAGATCGTCCCATAGTCCGCTGGCCTGACACCACTGGCTGTTGAGCCACTCTTGCATTGGGCGCATGCGCAGGCGCGCGTGAGGTACCAAATAAATACACGACGCCATCATGCCTAGCAAGCGCATTGCTTTGCGTACCGTCACCTCTCGACCGGTCACATATTGAGGGATCTGAAACAGCATGTTTTGGACCCTCTCTTTGGAGGGGAAGACGAGGCCGTCCTTTGTTTGAATTAGAGCCCCTAGGAATTGTTTGATTTGACTGGGGTCTAGGCTGGACTTCTTTTCGTTGATGGAGAAGCCCAACTGGAACAAAAGGTCTACAGTCTTTTGGGTATTGGAGAAGCATGTTTCGTAAGAATCCCCTGTTATGAGCCAGTCGTCGAGGTAAGGTAAACTGGGATGGACAGCCTGCGCAGGTGGGCCGCTGCCACTGCCAGCACCTTCGTGAATACCCTTGGTGCTGATGCTATGCCGAAGGGTAGCACTCTGAACTGGTAGTGTTTGCCCTCTATCATGAACCAGAGGTATTTTCTGTGCGCTGGCAACATTAAAATATGAAAGTATGCATCTTTCATGTCCAATGCTGTCATGTAATCTCCCTGTGATAGCAGTGGGATCACTTCCTGTAAGGTCACCATACAAAACTTTTGGGGTTTGATAAACTTGTTCGCTGGGCGCAGATCTAATACAGGGCGCATGGTTAGATCCTTTTTGGGTACAAGGAAGTACACTGAATAAATACCTTCCGTTATCTGAGATAGAGGCATGACCTCTATGGCTCCTTTTTCCAGCAGTTGTACTTCTTGGAGAAGGATGGCAAGATGTTCCGGTGTCATGCGTCGTCCCCTCGGGGGTTTGTATGTTGGGGAACTGTTGAATTCGATGCAGTATCCGTGGGCTACAGTGGAAAGTACCCAGCGGTCTGACGTTATACCCTCCCATGCTGGAAGAAAGGATGTTATCCGGCCCCCGACCGGTGTTGCATGGGAGGGGACGCGAATCTTCGCGTCACTTGGTGTTGTTGGGGGCTTGGGAGCCTCTGGGGGTGGACCCCCGACCTCTTCCTCTGCCCCGGCGCTGGCCTCTTTGGCTGTACTGCCCACTATTGGTCTGGAAATTGGAGGCAGGGTACTGTTGCTGCTGGTTTTGCTGTTGGCGTTGGCCACGAAAAAAGCGTTTGTTGCCATAGCCGCGTCTGGTAGAGGGTTTAGAGATTTGGTCAAGAGTTTTGATGGTATCGAACTCTTTTTTAGCCATCTCCAGAGCCTCATCCACTGCTTTCCCGAAGAGGTTAGAGTCTTCAACAGGTTTATTTATTAAAGACGCCTGTGTCTCCGGTTTGAACCCTGAGTTGCGCAGCCATACATGGCGTTTTAGGAGTATTCCCTGAACCAGGGAACGTCCCGCTGTCTCTGCAGCATCCAGAGAGTTCTTTACAATACTCTGGTTGACCTGGGTTCCTTCGCCAATAGTTGATAGCAGGCGTGTACGAAGTGGTTCCGGCGCTTCTTCGGCGTCTTTGCGCAGTTTGGCCCACTGTGCGTCCGCATAGCTAGCGAGCAAAGAATTGTTGTTCGCAATTCTTGCCGAAAAGGCAGCCGAGGATGTAACTCTTTTTGCAAGGGCATATAACCTCTTGCCCTCCTTGTCAGGTGGTGCCTCACTGGTGGAAAGTGGTACCCCTGCCCTCTTCCTTGTATTAGTTACTACCAGGGAATCCGGAATGGAATGTCCCCTGATGTACAGCGGGTCTGAGGGTGAAGGAGTGAAAAGTTTTTCAATTCTAGGATTAACCCCTCTGATTAGTGCGGGTGTGGACAGCGAAGGGATGATTCTTCTCTTCACCGAAGCGAGGAGGGGAATGGTCTGGCTGACCGGGGGTTTCTCCTTAATTACTCTTTCCACAAAGTCTAATTCAGGAGAGAGCTCCCCAGTGGCCAGTTCGAAATGTGCTGCTGCTCTGCGCAACAGGGTATTGAATGTGGGCTGATCGTCAATGGGAGACGTGTTTCTAACAGGTGAATTGTCAGGAGGATTT
Organism: Ambystoma mexicanum; assembly: GCF_040938575.1. Taxonomy (NCBI): domain Eukaryota; kingdom Metazoa; phylum Chordata; class Amphibia; order Caudata; family Ambystomatidae; genus Ambystoma; species Ambystoma mexicanum. The sequence continues at coordinate 1,016,878,004 of NC_090930.1, read as the reverse complement.
AGGTTCAGGACATCAGTGTCGGAATATACTGATGGGGATTGCCAGGGGTGAGAAGGTCCTTCTTCTGGATTTTCTCCGAAGCCTTCTCCTACCATGTCTGGGCTGTCTTCCAGACCTTCCTCCTGGTTCCGTCCCTCTCCATAGTCCATAAAATCATCCTCCTCCTCTAAGTAATGGTCCTCCCCAGTGAGGTCATACACACTATGGAAGTCTGAGGCTGTGTCCTGGTGGGGATTGACTAGTCTCGGATATTTGGCCCTGGGGTCCTCCTGAGGCCCTTCTCTTGTTCTCTTGGGAGTGGGAGGGTTCTGGGTATTCATAAACCTCTCCATTCTCTCCATGCAGAGATGGAGCCTTTCCATGGTTTCATGGGGTACCCCTGAGCGGTCTAGCGGGGGAAAAGTAGTGTCATCTAGCTGAAAACGGCTCGACCTCTCCCACAACGTCGAGGAAAGTGTCCCGTCGCCCTCCGAAAAGCCTTCAGGTGTGCTGGGGGTCCCCTCGACTGAAGGGGGTAGTTCCTGCCTTTCTTCGGGCTTTTTCGGCGTGTCTTTCGACCTCTGCGTAGCGCTCGACGTGTCTTTCGGCGTACGCTTGTGGGCGTCGGCTACCACGATCCTCGCCAAGCTCTCAGCGACTCGTTTGTCAGCGGAGGGCTGTGGTTTCGACGTTACGGTGTCGATCGCTCTACGGTGGCATGTGCTTTCTGCTGATGCGCGCCGGCCGATGATTTGGGGGCGGCGCTCTTATTTGCCGAAAGCCCAGTCGCTGGTCGCGGCTGCGGTTGCGAGAGGGGCTTCGAACCCGAACGGTCCGAGGAGGCCGCCGGTGGAACCTGCGTCTCCTTGGGCGCTGATGCTCTCTTCGCCTTCGACGAAGAAGAGCCATGGGTTGTGTGCTTATGTGTGGTCTTGTGTGCGTCAATGTCGCCTGGGTGTTCATCCCCATAAGCAGGGCGTGAGCCGAGCCCGTCGGGGCCGGGGACAGACGACGAAGCGCGCGAGCGCTCTTTAGGGGGGTTTTCGACTTCCGTAGCGGAGGTCGTGTTATCACGTTCCTCGTCACTGTCGGTGGTAGCAGCGGTGGGTGAAGCATCGGCCTTCGACATAGCGTAGGCCTCCCACCTCTTGACCCTACGGTCTTTTAGAGTCTTTGGCTTAAGAAGCCGACAAGCCGTGCAATCCTCCTCTTTGTGATCGAGGGGCAAGCAGCGGTTACACGGTGAATGCTTGTCCTTCCAAGTAAACTTGCCCTTGCAAAGCGGGCAAAACCTAAAGGGTGTCCTCTCCATAGCCGAGGCAATAAATCGTGATAACCACCCCAAGGGAAAGGAAGGGGAAAAGGAAAGGCATTCTCAGAAAAGAACCAGAGATGTCCCACGACCCCACTCTCCCTACTGTATATGGCCTGTGAGACCAGGCCATGTGTTCGGCAACGCCGAAGGATCTCCTCCGCTCGTCCCCTCCGTCGAAGATCTTGCTCGGCGGAGACAGCTTCACAACTGCGTCGAGGGAGGGAGCGATATGTTCTATATTAAATAGGAAAAAACGACCAAAGGTCGAGGAGATGAAATCTGCAATGTCTCTCGAGGAGCTCCGCGTAAAGGCGACCAGTAGCTGGGCGGAAAAAAACAATCTGAGGGACCTCGACGCGTGAGGGATTGTGGGTACAACGCACGTCACTATAGGGATAGTGTTTCAGACACGCCTTGTCGACGTCCCTTTTCGACTACGAAAAACAAAATGCAATACTCCGCAGTGACCACTGGATGTCGGACCTATGCACAGCATGTGATTCTAAGCAGATTAACAAACATCAGAAAGAAGTGTTCACAACTGATGAGTCAGGATGTGGTAGCCGGGGTCTCCGTTCCCCACGTTTTGAGCAGGGGACAAGGCAGGACTCCTGAGCACAGCACACGCGCGAGCTTTCCAGCAACGAGACGACAGTTCCGTTTCCAGCTATCAGGATCTTCGGTGGTGAAGTATCTTTTTTGCAAAAAAGACTCTTGCCTCCGAGGACCTGATGTGTTCAAAATAACAAACAAAATGTTCCTTCCTAAATGTACTTTGGGTGACTACTTTTCACCCGCTGTATCCCCCTCTTCCGGGCTCCGATCCACACAAATGTTGTTTGCGATATCAGGACCTTCAGTGGTTATGTTTCTGTTTCCGAGGGCCAGATAGGTTTAAAATAATAAACAAAAGGTTCCTTTCCAATTTCCGTTAGGGTGATAATTCTTCACCCCTCGGTCCCCCTCTTCCGGGCCCAGACCCCTCTCGAATGTCAGCCTCCCTCCGTTGGGTTCACTATGGCTTGAATTCAAAAGATTTCATCTGCTACATTCATGCGTCATCGGATGATGGCTTTTCACACCCCTGGATCCCCCTCTTCTGGGTTCAGACCCTTCTCGAATGTTTGCCTCCCTCTGTCGGGGTCACAACGGCTCTCATTCACAGGCTTTTTCCTTTTGTTTCCATAAATCTTTGGCCGATGTTTCTTTACCCCTGGGTCCCGCTCTTCCGGGCTCAGACCGCTCTTGAATGTTAGCCTCCCTCCGCCGAGTTCACTATGGCTTGTGTTCCAAAGGATTTGAAACAATCTTTCTCCATTATATTCACAATTCTTAATGTCTTTTTAAACAGTTCACGGTGAACCTCCCTTTCTCAGGTTCACTCTTGTCAGCACAAATGTTCATTGAGGCTTCAGAGTTCGCCCTTGTTCATTGGCATCCCTCTGTCGGGTTCACTCTTGCCAATCTTCTTCCACCATTCAGGACTCATTTCCCTTAACTTTCCATTACTTGCTGGTCAAAGACTTTCAACTGTACAGCGGATTTTGTTAGACCACTTTATGACCACTTTAACACTCTTCTCACGGCCCTCGCATGAACCAACTAGAGTCTCTCGCCGTACACCCACGTGGTGCCGGACCCTTTCAGCTGACGTTGCCCTACCACCTTCACAGTTCTTTATTTTTTTTTTCAACAATTTTATTATGTTTTCAACAAATGTACATAATATCATCATCCACATAGCCATCAACAACAATAGTTCAGCACAGTTCGAGCGATGTATTAGGGGCCGCCCGCTATAGGTGCCGGTAGATCACATTGGTCGTGCTTCTGCACTTTCTTCCCTCCTCCTCCTCCCCCCCTCCCAAGTATGTGTCAGGGCCCTGAACCCTCCCTCCCCATTTTGGCCCGCCTAAGCAGATCGAACCACTCAAGAGCCAGCGTGTAAGAGGTGGGCTCTTAGTGAGAGCTGGGTACCTTTCGGCGTAGTCCTTGAAGGGGGCCCAAAAATTTAGAAAACTGGTCAGGCGGCACATGCGGATTGCTGTGACCTTCTCCGCAACGACAATCTCCCAGCATTTTGACCACCATAACTGAGTTGATGGGCCCTCTGTGTTTTTCCAAAGCCGTGCTAGTGCTACTTTTGGCGCTAGGAGAAGGTGGGTGCATAAGCAAGGGATATGTCAGGAAAGCCGGAAATTCCCCCTGCCCCCCTGTTTCTCCCAGGAGGATTATTCCGGAGTCCTAGGGGATGGTGACCCCAGTTAGTTTACTGATGTAACCCATTACCTCCCTCCAGTATCTTTCAGCCCTCGGGCAGGCCCATACCATATGGAACAATGACCCTGGTTCTTTGCATCCACGCCAGCAGTTCTCTGGGGTTTCGGGATTGGCTTTGTGTAATTATTCTGGGGTGATGTAGTATCTGTAGCAAAGTTTATAGCCACATTCTCTGTTCGAAATACAATGCATGCTTCACAGTTCTTTCCTTAACTTGCAACTTTCATTCAACACAGTTCGGTTTCTTATCGGTTCTTCCCTCGACTCGCCGGCTGTGATGAACCGCCTTTCCACAGTAGCAAGAGCCTTCTCTTCTTCTGCTTATCAGCATAGGCGCGCTCTGTGTACCGTGGACATCTGTTGCAGCACATGTTAGCTTTTGTTTGCGGTCTCAAGATTTCTTCCACAGAGGAATTGCAGGTCTGAGTCGGAAAGGGCAAGGTCGCTTCTTTCCTTGTCACCCCTTCAGTTTTTGCCGCCTTTCTCCTCCTCTTGAACTGCTGTGCTAGGTTAGCTCTCTCGTCGTGCAGTTTGCTTTGCTCGGATTGTGCTCTCGTGCTCCACCTTTTATCCCTGTGGGGAATGGAAACGGCAGTCAGGTGTGAGTGATTTTAATTAATTGCCTGACTCTGCCTGACCCTTGTGTCGGGACATGTCAGGTGAACAGTTCTAGTATTTGTTTGTTGGTTTATGTAAGAGACTGTTCGTGTTGGAAAAGGAGGGGTTTTTGGAAAACCCAAATGGGTGAGATTGGTAGGATTTGTGAAACAAACAGGAATGACAAGGATTATTATTGTGAAAGGAACAGGGGGGATTGTGGGAATGGTAATGTTTTCTCAAAGTAGACCGGGACTTCAGGAAAGAATAATCAGGAGGGACGTGGAGAAGAAGGATGGGGAGTATTTGGGTAGCAACCAGGAAAATAAGGATTCTGAGAGTTGTGGTTTTCAAGAGAAACAGGGTTTGGGTTCCTAGTTGGTTTACCAGATGTGTAGGGGAGGTTGGATTTTATTAAGGGAGTTTCTTTGGTTGGAATGGAGGTAGAGGTGGAATAACCAAATAAGGCTTCAGGGACCTCGTCCCTGGTAGAATACTGCATCTCTCCTGGGGCATACCTCCAAGCAGAACCCTGGAGTCCCCTATCCAGATGCTCCTTCCTTCGCTCGTCCACCCCCAGGGTTGGGATCTGAAAGCGCCAGCCCTTCCGTGGCCACCTGGATACTGGAATTCCCAAGGTCTACATGGGAGAATACCCTCAGGTTTCTCACAATTCCAATTGAGGTTGCAATAAGGCACATAGAACAAACAGTATTGTATTTTCACAATCTCAAGAGACGGGCCTCCTAATAGTTAATTTATAGCGCACTTAATACCCAGGAGGTTTCTAAGCACGGATCTGGGGATCGAAATTGTGTTGCGCCGCATTGTCTTGCTTCCAAGGCGAACGCGTTGCCCCCGAGCTATCCTCCCAAGAATCATGACTCCTTTTATAATGTCCACAAACACCAGGGGATATGTCTCCCTTCCCCATGCCTTTCTCCAGTTTTTACAGTGCAAAAAGAATGATTGTCTTCTCTTGACTCTTACCAAAATGTTCATAAACACCAGAGGATATTTCTTCCTTCCCCTGGTCTTTGCCATATTGTTCATCGTGTTCACAGCCCACCTAGTTCACTATCCTGCCAGGCATTGTGACTATGAAAAAAGGTTTTGGAGGCAGTTCGTTATTGAGTGTGCATACCAATCTCTTCTTAGCTCTTACTTGATTCTTAATGGTTGTACCCAGTTCACCATCCTGCCAGGTATTCATTTTGTCAGGTCTCAGACGCCTGTGGTATTGGCTTATTTCTATTAGGTCCCATACCCCTTTAGTTTCCTTCTCTCGGGTCCCAAACACCTTTGGCTTCTCTTGCTCGGGCCCTAGACCCATTTGGATTCTTTGTCGGGTCCCAGACCCCTTTGACTTCTCTTGCTTGGGTCCGAAACCTGTGTCCCAGTCTAATATAGCCTCTCGGGGTTCCCAGCAAGCCAACTGGTTTCCCAACCCTCCTCTGGTTTCTCACCATTCGGAGACCTCCTCCTACTTTGGAGCTCTGCAGCGGTTCCACAGCGTCTTCTTGGTTTCGGGCGCTGCGTCTGATGCGGACCACTCTCCAGCTCCCTTGATCAGCAGGCACTTTGTCTTCCTCTTCCAGACATGGTGCGGCCACATCGGTGCTCTCCTGAACGTATTTCGGTGACGGGTAAGCAATCCGTCCCTGGCTGCTTCGTTCGGCTCCTGACCGTGGGCTCCACAGCTCCTGGTTCCTCCAGGGAGGATTTCTCTCTCTCTGTGTTTGAATTTCCCTCTTCTATTTCAGTTATTCTTTGAACAGACCGCTCAGTATGGTTCATAGAGGTGCTCTTTGGGCTGCTGCACTTCCTCCTCGTTTCAGTACCGATCTTGAAGACTCCCAGTGAGTCAACTGGTCTCTTCCTCGTCTCAGTACTCTCTACCTTACTCATTTTAAGGAAACCAATAGGAACACTAGGGATAGTGCTATGGGGGGGCTAGTGAGGAATGTTGGTTAGGGGGGGCTAGGTTGGTTAGTGGGGCTATGGAGATACCATGTTCTCCTGAGGTCGTCACTAATCCCATAGGGGGATTCCCTCCCCATGAGATCCACCCATTGCGTATCACTCCCAGAGGGACTATCGGGTAGCAGCCTCACCTCCCTGGCCTCATGGAAAGGGGCTCCTCCTAGGGGAGAAGTGACGGCCTCTGGGTAGTCATCACAGAGGGGATAGGAAGACTCAAGAGGTACAGCCATCATATTGTAATCAAATCCCATATGGAACCCATTTAACATTCTGTGAGGCATACTCCCATTTTATTGAGGGATGTAGTCAAGAAGGAGTTAGGGAGTTTACTTGAGGAAGGAGTAAAAGAAAAAATTGAAGTATAAGAATGGGTGTTCCCCATAGTCGTAGCTCAGGAGTCCAACGGTAAAATAAGAATCTGTGTAGACCTTAGAGATTGTTAGTCTATTATAGTGGCAAAATACCCCTCACATGGATTTCTGAAATACTGAATTTGATAGAAGGGGCAGATATGTTCTCCATGATAGATCTTTCAGGGGCGTACCACCCGTTTCTGCTGCAGAAGGATTCAAGGAAGTATACTGCATTTATTACTCCTTATTACAAATATTTAAGGATGCCATTCAAGTTAGCATCAGCGGCAGCTGTTTCTCAACAGGTAATGTCTCACATGTTGGATTGTTTGGAAGGTGTAAAAGAGTTCAAAGATGATATCTTGGCATAGGAGAGAGGAGAGGAGCAACATAATGAGAGGATATATTACGTTTTGGAAAGGAAGGGTTTGATGGTCGAACACAGCAAATGTAAGTTTTACAAGGAAGTGGATTATTTCGGACACAATTTACCCAAAGAGGGTACAGGCCAAGAGAAAAAGCCATGAGGGCTGTTAAGGAGTCCCTGTCACCGAAAAGTAAGTAAGAGTTACACTCTTTATTAGACATGGCGGAATATTATAACAAATTCATTAGAGGCTTTGCCGAAATCACTCAACACTTAAGAAAATTGGTGAAGAAGGGTGTCAAGTTTGAATGGGCGAGGGACAAGAAGATGCTGTAAAAGAGTTGAAGAAAGGGATATGTGAGGTACCATTTAAGGTGGATTTGTACCATGGAGGAAATATGTCATTAATGTGAATGCCAGCTGCTCTATTGTCAGAGATGAAGGGGAACAGAGAAAGGATTATAACATTTGCTTCGAGAGTCGCTACTGATGTTGATGTAGAGAGAGAATTATTAGCGTGTTGTTGGGGGCGGAACATTTTTGCCAGTATGTGTGGGGAGAGGTACTCATAATAAGAACAGATCACAAACCTCTAATAGAAGTGTTAACGGTTCAAGGAATGTTCCAGGAATGCAAGGTTAAGCTTGATAGTATTGGAGTATAATTGGTAGTGTACTTACCAGGGGAAATGAATTGTGTGGGTCATTTTCTTTCAAGAATGCCCTTACCAATGTGAGAGAACCACCGAGATCTTAACAAGGAACATAATCAGTTGTAGGAAGAAATACGGCACGAGCAAGCATGTTTCTTTGATGAGGAGTTGGAACGAACAAAGAAGAAAGGACAATGTTTTGAACATTGTTGCCGATTGGGTCCGAATGGGATGGCCAGACAGAGGTAGTAGAAGAAATGTATAAACGGTATTATGCAGTCAAAGAATATTTGATTGTGGAAGGAGAGTGGCTGATGAGGGGGCACAAAGTCATACCTCCAGTAAAGCTCAGGGATCTAATTGTTCAGTAAGCTCATGAGGGGCATCGAGGAATCACTGTAACAAAAAGGAAAGTGAGAGAATTACTGGTGGACGAGAATGGACTCTCTGGTAGAGCAGATTGAGAGGAATTGTGGACCATCTGCCAACTGTGTTAAGAACATGTCCATCCACAGACTACCGTGGAGTCCACTTCTAGTGCCACGGAGACCCTGGATACAGTTAGGACTAGATCGTTGGGACCGTTCCAGTGTTTGGGACGAACCAACAAGTACTTAGTGGTGCTGGTAGATCATTTTTCCAAATGGTTAAATGTTGGTGTCATGAACTGGGTCACATCAGGCAGCATTATACAGTTTTTAGATAGTGTTCGAAAGCAAAGAGAAGGGAGTCTAGAATCTGTTTTAAGTGTCAATAGACCTCAATTTACTGTCAAGGAGATGTAGCAATATTGCCAACAAGTGGGGTCTAATTGGTAGTTTACTGCAGTGTACTGTTCGGGTGTCGAACAAGGAAGCTGACACAAAGGTGGTATGATAGTTGCTACCAACTTTGATGTACAGTAAAAAGAATGCATCACTATCCCTATATTCTAAGAGGGGTTCCCTGCTTCAACACACACACCAAGGGATCTGTCAGAATGTCAGTCAAAATCAAACTCCACTATCCTGTGTCACAACCTACTTCTATCCCTTACATTACAACTAAAGAATAATCCAACAGAAAGTTCCTTCTCGAGGAGGATGACTGGTAGTCGGGTGATGTTCCCAAAAGGTCTCTTGCACACAAAAAAAAGAATGCCAGGGGGAATGACTCCCTTCCCCTGGCTTGTGGTTCCACCAAAACCTTTTATCCTATTCCACCATCGGGATCAGGAGGATGACTCAGTTCTGGTATTGGTTCATAAGTTCCAATATAGTTTACAACAAAGCCAGGGGGAATGACTCCCTTCCCCCTGGTGTGAGTATATTCAAAAGGGCGTCAGTTTCTTCATCATGAGAATGACTCCCTTCTCCTGGTGTTTTAGAGTTATTTTCCATATCTTTCAACTTGATGTTTATTTTGCCACTATCTCTCAGTATTGGCAAAGTCCCATACCCTTCTCGGGGGTTCAGTGGACTTCTCCCTGCCACTGCGACGAGGAAGTCTTCCTCAGATGCTCAGCTCACTTATGTTGGGGTCCCAGACCCTTTTCTGGTTGTCAGTGCGCTTATTGCTGCACTGTAAAAGTTAAAAGAACATGAAGAAAAGCATGCAATGTATTTCGAACAGAGAATGTGGCTATAAACTTTGCTACAGATGCCACTGTGACAAGGACGTTATCCTCGGAGGCTTGATTCAATTGTGTTGGGGTCTCAGACCCTTCTCCGGTGGTCAGTGGGCTCGTTGCTGCCACTGCGTCGAGGAAGTTCTCCTCAGAAGCTCAGTTAGCTTGTGTTAAGGTCCCAGACCCTTCTCTGTTGGTCAGTGGTCTTATTGCTGCCACTGTGACAAGGAAGTTCTCCTTGGATGCTTGGTTCACTGTTGCTAGGGTCCCCGACCCGTCTCTTGTGGTCAGTGGTCTTATTGCTGCCCACTGCAGTGAGGACGTTCTCCAGGATGCTTGGTTCACTGTTTCTAGGGTCCTTGGCACGTCTATGGTGGTGAGTGGTCTCATTGCTGCCACTGCGGTGAGGACGTTCTCCTGGATGCTTGGTTCACTGTTGCTAGGGTCCCTGGCACATCTCTGGTGGTCAGTGGTTTTACAGCTGCCTCTACGATGAGGAAGTTTTCCTCGGATGCATGGTGCACCGTTCCCAATAGTTTGCTTCTTACTACTGGGCCAGGGGAGAACCGCCTGAGCCTCCCCTTCGGGTCTCTCGTAACTCCCGTTACCTTCTTTGGGACTTCAGTATGCCATTGGGGCTTCCTGGGACTGGGATCTGTCTCTTCTGGCTTTTCTCCTCTGCTTCTGCAGCACTGCAGTGGCGCCGTGCTCTGCTCAGCTCTCCTTTCATGCTTTGATCTTGAGTCTGCTCCAGCTGGACCCACTGAGAACTTCCTCAGTGCTTCGCTGATGTCCTCCGCTCTTCTCCGGTATGCCGACAGGATTTTAAACTCCTGCGGATGGTTTCCACACATGTTGCCTCCTCCGGCTGGGCTTGACAGTTTCTTAGAACTGGAAAAGCTGTGGAACCCTCGCGTCCCCTGCACACTCGGGTTTACTGTAAAGTGACAGTCAATATATATAGCTTTCTAAGTACATAAAAATATAGGTAAACATGCTAAAAAATAATTATATCTGTATGGTTCCAAAAGCAACTATTCTTTCAATGTATCTAAAAATTAAGTATGCCTAAAAATTAGGTGTAATAATTTGTTTGCTACAACCCACTAATTCTCAATAATTTTTGTAGAGCGTAGATTTCACTGAACATTCTACAAAATATATTTGTTTATTCACCAATGCTATTATGCTCATAGCTTATAGGTATCATTTTTTGCCATACATTTGTGGTTGTACTTATTTTCAACATATTAGTTTCATAAGATACACAAAATGTGTTGCAGTCTCTGTTATAATTCACAGATAAAAATACATAAAACTCAACGCGTTTCGGGAAATACAATCCCTTCATCAGGAGTAGATGCTTAGGGTTTTCATGGTCTAGATGTGAGCCAGTGAAATGGAAAGGTAGGAGTAACAAGGCATTTGTGACTAAGCAATGTGGGCAAGGAAACGGGTTGACATTAGGGAAGGGGAATAAAATAAGGCTAAGGGATGTAGCAAAATGGAAACAGAGGTCTGAATGTTAATTATAGGGAGGGGGGCACATTGAGTATCTGGTGCAAGGGAAAGACACAGGATGGTGATTTGTGAGGAAAATAGGGTAAATGAGACAGAGGTAGATATCTGGAAAGGTAAGTCAGCAGATTGAGTGACTGTTGTTGGGATCTGTGCCTGGCCTGCATGTTCAACCCCTTTCTTTTTTCTGAAGATATGATGCATACTTGCTTTGAGGGACTTATGTTTTCAATTAAGAATTATGTTGTATTTTTTTTAGAGTGCTTTATTATGTAACTTAGTACACTGAACGCCAGATTTACTGAGCAGTGTAATAGATTAGCCATAACAACTTTGCAGAAAGTGTTTTGTTGGCTCTAATATTGAAGATGGAATAGGAGAAGAAGTCTCATCTGCTATCTAAATTGGAAACTGTGGAATCATGAGTAGAGGGCTCAAACCCCTGCTTTCCACACACCACTTTGTGATCCTGAGCAAAGCACTTTGCATCAACGTGCTTTATTTTCCATAACTATCCATCGGGATAATCTCACTCGTATGGGTTTATAATGTACAGTGTTATTATAATATTAACCATTTCTATATTCCATAGTGGCGGGGATGCAGGATGATGAGTGAGAGTTAAGTTGTGGGTTGGGAAGACAGGGTGCGAAGTATGAGTTTTGTCTTGTGTAATTGGAATATACTAAGACCTATATGCTTTAACTCTAGCAAAGAAAAAAGAATGCAGACAACTAGCTGCATGGCTCGGGGAGAGAAGAGTTCGACACAGATGGGCTTACCACTTTGCCCTAGTGTTCAAACTAAAAGGAGACCTATACTGACTAACAGGTGTGAAGGAGATTAAGCAGATCACACAAATACTCCTGGGAGATAATGACGAGACAAAACAGAGAAGCAGCCAGAGGAGCAACTACAAATGCCTAGGAACCATGCAGAGGTGAGTACAGTTCGAAGAATTTACTCCAGGAACATCAAGACATTGAATATGCCATTGTGAACAAAGAAGGCAAAGGCCGGAGCCAGGAGTGCATTATGATAGGCAAGTCAAAAAGGCAGAAGAAGACAATTAATGGAAAAGCTTCTTGAGGTAGATATAAAGGTGAAAAGAGATATCAGGAGAAGAGGGGGTTATAAAAGGGTCTGAGAAGGGAGAGAGACTGATCACAAAGGAAATGCTAGGATAATGTTGATATGTTTTTGGGGGATGAAAAGGGGAGGGAGAATTAGGAATGGAGTGAGTAACTGGGAGAAAAGAGGACGAATCTACACAAAGATAACTTGAATAACTAGAATAATGGCAGGAAAACAAAATGCATAAGAAATAGGGGAACATTGAGCTTTTTCTATAATATATTAGAGGGAGTGGAGTGATGGAGTCACTGATTAGCGGTCTGCTATTGATCCGAGAATTCAGAGTCTCTTAGGGTGGAGGACAGGAGTTGGTGAGGTATTGATACACTGTGCTCTTATCACAGAGGAAGAAAGGTAGAGTAATACCCTGGGTTCCCGAAGTGGGGAGAGTGGCTGTGTCTAAAGTCCTAGACATCAAGGAAAATGGAGGAATGAAGAGGAAAAGGGAGACCATATGAGGAGGGGAGACCAAAAGGGATGGGGAAAACTAGAAGGCCAAGTGAGGGAACATTAGTAGGAGGCGTGAGAGCCTCTGGGCACACTTTGTGGGGTGGATAGGAAGGCGGGGAAGCAGAGACAACAGTGCCAAGGCTTCTGGAGGGAGACACATACACAATGCTGTAGTTTATGGTGTTTGGTGTAGCCTTGGAAGAAAGGCAAGAAACCAAATAATGTCAGAAAGCGATCCTAGTTGGTGGTTGACAGCTAACCTTAATGTTAAGGGGCTCAACTTTCCATCAAAACACTCAGTTTTGTCAAGGGAATCGAAAAGAAACAATGTATGGTCGGATCATGACATGGTAGTACTCTATTTAGCCTTAGAAATTAAATACTCGGCAGATCAGAGGATGGCAATGCAAAGAGCTTCTAATGCAAGATCCCACTTTTAGGGAGCCACCAGAGACCAACCTGGATGCCTATTTTGAGGAGAATGAGGCCGCAGGGGTTTCCCCCAAGGTCGAGTGGGATGACATGCATGAAGGTGACAATTAGAGGGTTATTCATTAAACAGGGGGTAAAAAGTAGGAAGGAGCAGCGGAGAACCCAATAGTCAATTGTGTATACAGTTTCAGACCCTTGAATCACAAGTAGGTGATAAAAAAGAAGCAGATAAGGGGTTCATAGAAGAAGTGATGGCGGTACAGAGGGAGCTTCAAACCATCTAATTGGCTGAGATATACAAAAAAATTGATTTTATGGGTAGGGAGACAAAGCGTATACTATGCTGGCTAGAAGGCTCCAAAAGGAAGAGTTAAGCAGACGAGTAATATTGATTTGCGGGAAAGACGGCAATGCGATCGAAGATTCTGCTCTAACTGTAGAGGAAGTGTGTCAAATTCTATGAAGAGCTCTATACGCCACATGAAAAATATACTGGGGCTGATCTGCAATATTTAGCTGACCGCCAGCTCTCAAAGCTCTCAGTTGGCCAAACAGAATGATTAAATAGTAGTTTTACTGACAAAGACGTGACGGAGGCTATCGCAAAAATGAAACCTGCTAAGTCACCAGGTAGTGACCGCGTCACTGACCATTTTTATAAGAGGTATCTGGATAGTGTGATGCTTCACAGGATGGTTTAAGTTACTTACTGTCACGCCACTTCGGGGGAGACCGAGGTCCAGGGCGATCGCTCTCCCTTCTCCTTCCTGGCGGATCTACCCGCGCTTTCGCGTCTGGGGAGCCGCCAGGAGGAGAGCTTCAGGAACCGCTGTTGGTGGGCTACGGCGCATGCGCGGGAGACCACTGTCTCAGTCCCGCGCATGCGCCGTAGATCAGGCTTGTGCATCGGGAAGGGTTCGCCTTCCAAGCCTCGTTTTGGATCCGCCGGCGCTCGGGGGTGAAACGGCTTGCGTTTCAGGCCTCGCGGACGCCGGCGGCCCATAAAAGGAAGCGGCAACAGAAGCCAATCGCGTCTCAACGCGGAAGCTTCGTTCGTGTTGCTCGCTCCTGGTTTTCCTGTGAAACCAGCTTCCCGCCTACAGCCTGTCTGGGAATCCTGACCTACTTGCCCTGCCTGGACCTACTTGCCCTGCCTGGACTACTTGCCCAGCCTAACTACCAACTGCCAGCCTGGGTATCCTGCCTTCTTGCCCTGCCTACAGCCTTCCTGGGTACCCTGTCCTACTTGCCCTGCCTGTCCTACTTGCCCTGCCTGGACTACTTGCCCTGTCTGTCCTACTTGCCCAGCCTAGACTACTTGCCCTGCCTGACCTACTTGCCCTGCCTGACCTACTTGCCCTGCCTGTCCTACTTGCCCTGCCTACAGCCTTCCTGGGTATCCTGTCCTACTTGTCCTGCTGGGTACCCTGTTCCACTTAGGGCCCTGTTGCTTACTTACCCTTTTGTCTGCTTGAGGGGTCCAGTTAGCTCTAGGTCTTTTGGGTCTCTCTGGTCCCTATTTCAGTACCTCGGTTCCTTGTTCTGCCCTGCGTCTTGCGGGTTCAAGGGTCCCCCCTGATTCCCCTGGGACCTTTAGCTCGTTCCCAATCTGGTTCCCCTTTTCCAGTCTGTCTCAGCCTGGTGCTTGGTGCTCCATCTTCTTACCAGCTATCCGAAGTCAGCCTGCAGCTTGGTGCATCGACCTTCAACTTGGACCTCGCCTTGTTACGACACTTCAGACTGATCGTAGCCTCTCCTGTCTGTGCTTGCACAGTCCCATCGTCACGTTAATCGGGAGAGTGCTTTCCGTGGCGCTGGGAGTCTGCCCATCCTCCACCCTGTGCCATTTGGGTGGTGGAGAGGCGGGTTCCCCGAGTCACACACTCATCGTTCGGAAGACTGCAGTCTGGCGGCCTCAACAAGATCCACATCAAGGAAAACAGGTACACAATCATCACGAACATCTCAGCTTGACACTTACCTGTAACTATTGTTCTCCAGCATGGGTCTGGCATCGATTCACATGCTCATGAATATTCCCCGTCAGGCTGGGAATCCTCTGTAAAAGAAAAAACAGTTTCACTTTCACTTAAAAACTGTATTTCTCCTCTGAACCACTCACTGGCCTCTGGGCCATACTGCCCCCATCAAATGGCAGTCCTCTCCTTAAGCTCCTCCTCTGGCAGCCATCTTAATATTTGGTAAGCACGTAAAGTGGCAGTATGACCAATAAGAGCCTCAGAGGGGTCGGAGGGAGGGTTCGGCATGTGAATCCATGCCAGACCCATGCTGGAGAACAACAGTTACAGGTAAGTAACTTAAACCTTCTCCAGCATGGGGTCTGGCATGTATTCAGATGCTCATGAATAACAAATAAATAGCAGTACAACATTACACAACCATGGGAGGTGGTTCAATCCTACCTCTGGAACAGACTCGCCTTAAGCAAACAGGTTGTGTAGCACTGGTTGGCCGACTCTGGACTCCTCCCTGGAATCCCTGTCGACGCAGTAGAATTTCGTGAAGGTGTGCGTGGACCTGCACGTAGCAGCCCTGCAGATGTCCAGCAGGGGCACATCACACAAGAGCGCCGTCGTCGCAGCGATGGCTCTTGTGGAGTGGGCTGTGGGACAGCCGGGCAATGGTCTGTTCACCAACCGATGACAGTGCATGATGCAGCCGGAGAGCCATCTTGAAATGGAAACCTTGGGCAAGGCCTTCCCATGGCTCACAGGACCAAAGTTCACAAATAGTTATGAAGTCTTCTGAAAACTCTTTGTGCGTGTCATGTAGAACTTCAGGGCATGAGCAAGGTCCATCGAGTACAAGGCCCTTTCTGCCAGCGACAAAAGTTTCAGGAAGAGAATAGGTAGCACCCAAGGCTCGTTGAGGTGGAATTCCAACAGAGGCTTTGGGATGAAAGAGGGGTGCGTACGTAGTACCACCCTTGATTCGTGGAAAGTCAGATACAGTTTCTTGCAGGCTAAGACCTGGATCTCACCTATGCATCTGGCTGAGGTGATGGCCACAAGGAATGCCACCTTCTACGAAAGAAACTTGAGTGGGGCCTGATGCATTGGATCGAAGGGGACCCTCCATGAGCCTCCAATGCTGGGGCAGGAGCCTTCACCGGCGGGAAAGATCAGAAAAGTCCTTTGAGAAACTCCTTGACAAGTCTGTGGGCCCACAGGGAGGATCTTCCGGGGGCTCTGGTGTAGCGGGTGATAGCCACTAGATGCACCTTGATGGAGAAGTGCCCCAGACCAGCCTTTGCCAAGGATAGCAAGTATGGAAGGATCTGTGGAGCTGTGACCCTCAGAAGGGTAATATTGGCGACCGGCAGCACGTAGCAAAACCCTTCCACTTATGGCCGTAGCACATTAAGGTGGACTACGCCCTGGCCTTTGCAAGGACCTCCCTGCAGTCCGCTGGCAACTCATAACCTCCAAACTCTAAGGCTGCAGGAGCCAAGCCCTCATGTTCAGCGATCCTAGGTCACGATGAAGGATTGCGCCTCCCTCTGTGATGAGAAGATCCGGAACCACCAGCAACACTGACAGGCTGAGAAGGTCCAGATACCAAATTTGCGTTGGCCACGCCGGGGCGATGAGTATCATCTTGCATCAACACTCCCTGAGTGCGTTGATGACCCATAGCAGGAGTGGAAATGGGAGAAATGTGTACAGAAACAGCCCTTCCCACGGGAAGGAAAAAGCGGCTCCCAGGCTCCTCGGCTGATGGAATCTTCGGACAAACTTCTGGCACTTGGAGTTCGCTCCTGTCGCAAACAGATCGATCTGGGGTCTGCCGCATTTGACGAACAGGCGGCCCACCTGATACTGACAAAGCTCCCACTCATGGCAGGAGCACAGTTCCCTGTTGAGGGAGTCTGCGATGGTGTTCTGGTCTCCCGCCAGGTGGAGAGGGACAAGGAACATCCCCTGTCTGATGGCCCAGTGCCACAAGTCCTGGGCTTCCTTGGAGAGTGTCGGGGATCAAGTGCCCCCCTGCTTGCTGATTTAGAACATGGTGGAGGTGTGGTCTGTGAAGATCCTCACCACCTTGCCTTTCAGAGACGGTAGGAACGACTTGAGGGCCCAGAACACTGCTCGTAGCTCCAGGATGTTGATATGCAGACTCTTTTACCATGGCAGCCACAGGCCTCTGGTACGGGGAGGGAAGGGCTGTTGAAATCAAATGCCTTGGGGGATGTTGGAGCTGACACCCCACTGCTGTATCGCCCATTGGAACTCTTCATTGAGAAGTTTCCGGACACCTATATCCAGCGGGCATCCAGGAATTCCTGTAAGGGTCGCATCTGCAACCAGCAGGGTCTGGCGAGGAAGATGCAGGGCAACATCATGCTCAGTAATAACTTGATGGCCATCGATGACAGCTGTTGCACCTTTCCTAGCCTCTCCTCCGAGATGGTTTTAAACAGGACTTTGAATAGTTGATGGAGAATCCCAGATCCATCAATAGCCGGACAGTTGTCTCTGTGTGTCTGTCGGCCAGCTCCCATGTGTGGGTGGGTGCGTATCAGCCAGTTGTCCAGGTACGCGTATACGTTTATGGCCTGTAGAAGCAGATGGGCCACCACTTGTGCTAGGCATTTCGTGAACACTCTGGGGGCCGACTACAAGCCGAAAGGTAGAGACTTGAACTGGTAGTGCTGGTCCTCACCACAAAACGCAGAAACTTCGATGTTTCTTGTGAATGGGGACGTGCAAATAGGCATCCTCCAGGCCCAACAATGTCAAGAAATCTCCTTTTTCCAGTTGGCCGAGCATGTGTTGCAACGTGCCCATCCTGAACTTTTGGGACTTTAGGTATTTGAACAGATGTCGTAGGTCGAGGATCGATCTGGGGTCTGCCTCCAGTCCCATCTTCTTTCTGACAAAGTATCTGGAATAAACTCCGGAGCCATCGGGGAATCAGCTCCATCACCCCTTTTTGCAGCGTGGCTCGTACCTCTTCCAAAAGCTGAGGAATGTGCTGCTCCTGACGGAGAACCAGAGGTATCCGTGAACACCTGCGTTGGAAATCCAGGGTGTGTCCTTGGGCGAGAACGTCCAGCACCCATCTGTCATTGCTGACATTTCTCCACTCGCTGACGAACCTCGTCAGCCGGCCTCCTGCCGGGGTAAACAAGAGGTGGTCTGATGTCCCGGTCAGTTCAGGCTTGCTTCTGCGCTTGAGTCCTGCCCTGCGGGGCAACGCCAAACGGTGTCCTCTGCTACCATAGGCCTGGGAACGACCTCTGTAGACTTCTTTCGTTGAGGATCTGGAAGGCTGTCTGTACGACATGAAGAACCCTTTTGAAGACCTGCTCGACTTTCCCCTGGAGGAGCGAAAAGAAGAAGAGCAGTGCTGCTGGAGAGTGCACAGAGAACGGGCCATCTCCGTATCCGTCTTGGTGGCCAGGAGGGACTCTTCGATGGCCTTCCCAAACAGATTTTCCCCATCGAAGGGCCTGTCCAGCACCTTCGCTTGGACCCCCTGATGGAAATTAGTGGCTTTCCTCCAACCCTGTCGACGAAGACAGACACCGTTGCCTATTTGCCAGAACTCTGTGTGGCGACGTCCAATGCCACTGTAATGGCATTATCCGTCGCCACTTCCCCTTTCTGGAAAAGAGCGAGGGCTTCCATCTTCTTATCGTCGGGGAGTAACTCTAGGATTGGTCCTAGCTTGTACCACAATACCCTGTCGTACCTGGCCAGGATCGCCAGTGCGTTGGCCGCCTTGATCATAGACACCGCAGTGTAAATCACCTTCTTTCCCATGGCCTCCATCCTTTTCCCCCTCGCTGTCCGGAGGGACCGAAGACGACGAGGATGGGCTAGCCGGCCGTTTCCTTGCAGCCGCCGACACCACTGAATCTGGCGATGGTTGTGAGCTCAGGCACTTCGGTGCGGAGACCGGCACCCTATATGAGGGGTGTCATGGTATTGGTTTTATGGCGGTATGATAACCTTCTTGCCAAATGACGGTATATCATGGTTATCGCGGTATAGTGGATTTAACTAATCTTAACGAATATTTTCTTACATGTCAATAATTGTCAGCATTTTGAAACTGGTCTATGCACATTTTTAGCTGATGCTCCAGGAATCTAAGGCAGCTGCAGATTTGGTCTTTCATGGCGCTCACTCGTTGATCGCCTTGGATGAAAGAGTAGCTAGTGGAAGTGTTAAAATGCACATTTTGAGCAATGAGCTTGCTGCTCAGATCATCGCTTTGAAAATCGGCCTCAACCTGCATTATTTCGGAACCACACGCCATAGGCATCATGACCCCTCTCTGCGATCAGTCATAAAAGTTTGTTTTGATTTCGCTTTGTCTCATTAAAGGGAGAAATGTCACTCATGTGAGGTCTGAGAGCCCATGTCATTGTGTTTCCTTTGTCAAAATGTCATAGACAACACACTCTCACCGAAAGGTTGCATATTGATCAAATTACAATGGCTTGTTTACCACATGCCTGGTGTATTATAAAGGTCTGATGTTGGAGTCACCACTGACCATGTAATCCTAATAGGACAGCGTTCAATGGGCGCTGTTGATTTCTTTCTTGATTCTTGTAATACATGTTAATTTACCTTCTTAAAGATAGTGGCACAAAAACTTTTGAAAATGACAAAGTTAAAATATATATCGGCACAAATATGGCCTAGACCACCACATCACCACAGCCCTATCATTACCATTTTCCCCAGGTCTGAGCGCATTGTCATGCGAGTTGAGACGGAGGAATGCTTTCATAGGTGGAGTCGCAAATCGAGGATAGAACTGAGAAATATTTCACCCCCATTGCTCTGGATACTTCAAATTGAACGTAGAATCTGTCCTGCCTGCTTAAGTCCAGTGCCATATGCAGAAGGCAGTTGAAGGATCAACGAAGCAACAACTCTAGTGCCAATGTGCAAATCTACACAGAGGACAGTGGGAGGGGGGATGGAGGGGGGATGGAGAGGGGCAGTTTATATACTAGCGCAAAGCACTGATAGGCCCAGTGTTCCTACAGTCTACAGAGCTAACGTTTTTTGTGGACATGCATCAGAAGGGCATCCAGTTTATTCCCCCCTTTGAATTCTGGGATGTGTAGTTCCCCATTTTCCACATTGGAGGGAAAACTACAAATCAGCTGATCTTTAACCAGACTACTGATCACAGAGAAAGAGTGATCCCAGCATCAAAGCTGCATATACTAATGTGGCCTCACCTTTCCTATGCTCTTGTCTGCCAAACGCCACATCCCACAGCGCAAGATTCAGAATGCACAGCACTTGCTTACTGCAGCCTTTCCAAATCAGATTGAAAAGTTCACATAATAGCTGCAGGCCCTAAAACGGTATACTGGTATAAACAACGTGACGGTTATTATAGTTCAATTAAGCTAAGGTATCTATAACAGTATATCGTTATACGGTTACACCCCTACCCTATATTTCTTTTTCAGCCTATCCCGCTTGGCTGGAGCCGTGCAACGGTTCTTCATGAGGGCCAGACCCTCCTCCCAAACATTGTCCAGAAAAGGCACCACCATGATGGTCTTACTCTTGGCCTTGTGCCTGCGATACAAGAATCCATCGTCCTTGGTTTCCTCGGGCATCAGCTGGAATAGCTCAGAGGCCCTGGCGTTCATGGAGTGGAACGACTCCACCTCATCCGGTGGGGACACCCTATGTGGAGCATCCAAATATGGCGATTCACCGTCTGCTGCAAGGATGTCTTCATTATCATCCGTCGTCGTGGCTGTATCCGTGCCCGTGCCTGGGGGACCACAGGTACCGGCGCTGGAGGCATTCTCATCTGGATCTCTGACACCAAGGTCTGTAGAGTTGACAGAATATCCAAGGAAATGTCCCTCGGATGGGAAAGTAGAACAGGTAAACTAGGCCCTGCGCCGTGTCGTCGTTCTCTTCAACGTCCTCGCGGACCATATTCAACATTCTCGTTGTCCGTGGATGAGACCTCCATGGCTTGGGCGACGGCCTGTTAGGGCTGTTTCGGGGTCTCCTCAGACCGCCCCTTTGTTCCACCCCCTTCCCCGAGGGCCTGAACCGGGGACTGGGCGGTTTCAACCCTTCTAGCGTGCCTACAGACTTTGCCAAAGTCATTGCAGCGGTGTTGCGCCTTTGGGACAGGGACACTCTGAGCCGTGGGTGCTACCCTCACAGGATCAGCACCTGTAGCTGCTGTGGTAGTAGAAGTCTATCGACGGAGTCACAGACGAGGTCTTTGCGTGTGCGGGTTGAGCCTGCATAGGCTGCGCAGCCTTCTCCTCCGTCCGCGGCTTCTCCTTTTTCCCCCGGTAGTTTAGCCGGGGTTGATGACTTCCTCTTTGAAGAGAAGCTTGAAGGTATGCTGGCGATGGATGCGGAAGGTGATGCTGATCGCGCCCTATCCACTTTGGGACCCACTTCTGCAGTGAACCCGGTGGACTCAGACTTACAGCTCTTGGCCTCATCTTGGGCCCCCACAGATTAGGAGCCATCAAAGGACTTAGAAGACCGCTCCTTTGACCGGCCAGTCCTGGACGAGGCATGAGCCTGCTCGGAGCACTGGTCAGGGGACTTATTCGTGTTAAGCCATGCCGTCCAGCCTACTATCCCTGTCCTTTGTCATTTTCTTGGAGAAACCGAGGGATATCTCGCACTCTACTTCCTTGTGGTCCGGTGCAGGCAGTAGAGGCATTGCAGGTGCTTGTCCTCCAAAAACACATTCCGTAGCCCTGAAGAGGGACCTTCCCTCCATCTCCTCCGTCATGGTCAGAGGGCGCGAAGTAGGCCAAAGATGGCCTTGTGGAATCTTCGATGGATCTTCGCCCTGGAGGGGCACGAACTTCATCGACAACGGGTCCCCGCTATCGGCAGATGAAAAAAAGAGCACACGGGTTTCTTAGAACAAAAATTGAACTTTTTCTGTCAAAAACACACAAAAACGTACAAATAGCTCAGAGAGCAAACTCAAAGACTCCCAACACTGAAGCATGCTGTAAAAATCTGAAGATGGCTGCCAGAGGAGGGACTTAGGGAGAGGACTGTCATTGGATTGGGGCAGTAGGACCTAGAGGATAGTTATTTGTTAGAGGAGAAATACAGTGTTTAAGTGAAAGTGAAACAGTTTTTTCTTTTACCGAGGATTACCAGTCTTACGATGGGGAATATTCATGAACATGTGGAATCCATGCCAGACCCCATGCTGGAGAACTCGTCACTTATACTCAGAGGGGAGCCCTTCTCTGTGAGGCTAAGGAGGTGAGGCCCCCAGGGAATGTAAGCAGGACTCGCAGGGAGAGACTCCTCTCTTGGGGACAAGGACTCGCATTCTGTGAAGGAACTTCCTAAACACTTTCTTAGGAGCCCCCCAAATCGCCAGTACCGAAGAAAACCCAACCTGTGCAGACCACTGTTTGCTGCTGTAACACAACTTCCAATACTCAAACAAAACTGAGAAGAGGAAGAAAGCATGAAAGAGTGCTAATGGGTTGGAACCCAACTATAAAGTGAAGAATAGTGGAGGTGTAATGCTGATCACTCCTCCATGGAAAGTAGACCATATTGTGAAGAGTGTGAACCAAAGAGTATTTACAAATAATATATGGAAAGGGAGGAAAGACAACGATTCTCCGCTGGGGAGCACCCAGCTCAACCGCATAAAAAAAGTAAAGAAGGACTTGCATTGGGGAGTCATCACCGAGCCTGGAAAGCTCAAACCTTGGCGAGAGAGAAGCCAGAAGAATCCGGGAGGTCCTAAATTGAAAGGATGTGGAAAAGTCAAGGAGAAAAGCAGTTCACGAGCTGACAGGGAGCCAACTCGCATGTCTGCAAGGCATTCCAAGGTGATGGTGTGACCTCGAGGAGGTGGACCGCACAGTCCTCAAATGATGCTGAGACCACAGAGCAATGGGCGCTGAGGAACCGTAGAGAGCGAGACAGAGAAGATAGGAACGCTGGAAGCATTTACCAGCACGGCGTGATCCCGACCCTACAGGAAGAGTCAGTGACGCTGACCAGGCAAAGTAGAGGTAACAGGAATGGCAGCAGACCCGGGAGAGGCAACGGACAGGCATTAAGCACCAACGTGAATAAAGAATATTACGGGCCTCATCATCCTCGTCCCAGTAATTTTGAAGACAGTAAAACTAATCAAGAATGCTACGGGGCACTTCACATTCGTCTCACTGGTACTGAATCCAGTAAAGAAAGAAAAATAAAATAGTACTGGACTCCTTGCACTCGTCCCAGTAATTGTGAAATCGGTAAAGCAAATAAAGAATACCAAGGGACTAATCATACTTGTTCCAGTATTTGTGAAACTCACAAAAAAAGAATAGATTTGTTGGATACATCTCAGTGGTCGGGAAGACCAGAAATCAAGTAAAGAGGGGGAGAAGAATCTTCATGTTGGTCCCCTATGTAGAAGTGCTTAGTAGAGAAAGAAGTGATCAAAGGGACCCAGGATATTGGTGAGAATGCAGTGGAATGAGAGACTGTGAGCAAAGAGAGAGATATAATGATGGTTAGGAATGGTTTGAAATAAAGCCAGCTTTTGAAAGGGAGGAAAAAGACACTGCAAGAAACCTAGGGGGTAGAGGCCAAGACCCTCAAGTAAGGAAACAAGGAACTGTAAATAAAGCAAGACAGGGGATACCAAAGAGAAGGTGGAAGAGTCATGTTGAGGAATTAAATGAACTGATTAATCAACTCACAAGTAGCTATCTCAAGATAGACTACTAAGGCTGCCCAGGAAAAGGGAGTCATTCTCCAGGAACCCTTTTTGGTTGGTTAGTGCAATCCCTTTTTTTTAAATTAGTGGTAGGGTCAGCGCAGGGTAGTTTTTGGACAGAGGACTGACTATTTGATGTGGACTACATCGCTGATGATGAGCACCATAGTTGGAGGTAGGGCAACTCCCTTTTGTTAGGGATAGACTGGCCTTTTACTTATTATTTCAATAAATTAATTGATAAGAATGCCACAACTTTGGCCGCCTCATTCTTCTGACATACCACAATAGCCTAGCTCCCAATTTAGCAAAAGTACTAAATGGAGTCAACACCACAGGCATTAATGCCATGATTACAGTTCTAAACATCCATTGAAATGCTCCTCTTCTTATCCTATTTCACTGCTGAATGTGGATATGAAGATCTGTAGTAGAATCTTGTCCGCAAGGCTACAAGAAATTCTCCCTGAGCTTGTTCAATCATACATGGTGGAGTCTTGTGAGAGGGAGGCAGGGAGCAGGCAATACCAAGAAGACCACTGATCTCATACATACAGCATGAACTCAAAATGATGAGACGAATCTACTCTCCCTTGTTGCTGAAAAGGCCTTTGGTAGGGTCAATTGGGGGGGGTCTCCTCATAGATGCCTTTCAATTTGGACCAAACTGGAAGAGGTGGATAGTGTGGGGAGCCAGGAGTGAGACGCGGACACAAGGGGTACATGGTTTTGGCCATAAACATGTATTGACAAAAGAAAAGGGGGTTGAAAAATGTCCCTCTGTCCCTACAATAAGAGACGTTTCCCTACCTCAAACAAAACTAAAGGTCTGTCGGATGTCAGAATGTTCAAAGCAAAACGTCCTGTATCCGATGTACTATTCTGACCCTCACATTCTAAAAATCAACTCTAAGGTAAAAGGGGAAATGACTGGCCTTGAGTAGTGCACCCATGTTCAA
This sequence comes from Ambystoma mexicanum, assembly GCF_040938575.1. Taxonomy (NCBI): domain Eukaryota; kingdom Metazoa; phylum Chordata; class Amphibia; order Caudata; family Ambystomatidae; genus Ambystoma; species Ambystoma mexicanum. The sequence continues at coordinate 1,016,853,645 of NC_090930.1, read as the reverse complement.
ATTCAAAAGGAAAGGAAGGTGTAACTCCAACATAAAAGTTCCCAATCGATAAAGTTTACAAGTTTACAGTTCCATCCCTTTCCCCTATGATTCCTCTTCACTGTGCTTTACACTTTTGAGATATCCATTTCTTTTGTCAACAAAACAACTGGTGTACAAAAGAACTTGGCTGTTAATCTTAATCCTGGTAGGATACCTGGTGTACTCTCCTGCCAGGTTTCTTCTCCTTCTCGAAGATGCCTTCAGTTTAGTCTTTGGCCAGTCCTGGTGTATCCTTATCAGTACTTCCTAATGTGTTGTAATTTAAACACTGTTCAACTTGACCTTGCCTGGTATACTCTCCTGCCAGGGTTTTCGCATATAAAACATACTTGCAACTTGAATCTCCCTCGTATGCTCTGCTGCCAGGGGTTTCTCATATACACATACTTGCAACTTGAATCTGCCCTGTATGCTCTCATGCCAGGGCTTTCTCATATGAACATACTTTACACACACTTGCAGACTTGTGGTTTTGCAAAGGTTCACAAGGTGAAGGTCTCTCTTTCTCTCCCATTTAACCTTTCTCTGGCTTTGCTCCGCTTGTGCACGAGTCCCAGACTTGTAACTGTTATGGTTTTGCAAAAGTTCATGAGGTGAGGGGTTTTCTACTCCCACCCTTGACCTCTCGCTTTGCCTCCCTTGGGTGTGGGTCATAGACTCGCTACTAATAGGGTTCTGCAAATGTTCATGAGGTGAGGGATTTCTTCTCCCTTGACCTCTCAGGCTTTGACTCCCAAAATGATTCTCTTTAAGAGATATCGAGTCTCTCGTTCTATCTCATATGTTTCATTCCCTTCTATTTGCCTCGGTGTCCCCGCTTCCCTTGTGGACTCACCGGCTCTCTATAGCGTGCGTTCTCTCTCGTGGCAACCCTGCAGCAGTTCTTTAGCATCTCATGCCTTTTCTGCAGGTACGCCGCCTCTGCTCCGTGTCTTCTGTGACCATCACGGTTCCTGCTCGCCTTCTCTGGGTGTCTCTGGGCTCAAACGGCATGGAGGCTGCCATTCGGTACCAACGTATGCCAGGAAGCCTTTCTTCTTCTTCCTCTCGTGGTGTCCCCACCACTGCATACAGTCTCCTGCAGTCTGCTCTCCTCAGGCCCTTCTGTGAGCCGGTCGGCTCCATGGACCTCGCACCAGCCCTGTGATCCCTCGGTCGGCACCTAGAGGATAAGGCTCCTCCAGCCAGAGTCTCTCACTTCCCGGTATCTTTCTCCCTCCTTGAGTGGGAGAACTCTCCCAGTGAGGGAGCTTCCAGCTTCCCCGTGGCACACTACTAGTACCTAGGGGTTCACCACCTTTTTGGGGCCATAACGGTTCCCAGGGTTCCGCCAACAGTCGCCACTTCTCCACAAGGTGTTGGGTTGCAAGGGTTCGCCCTTCTCTCATCTGAACAGCAGTCCAAGGCACCTTCTTCTGCAACAAACGAATCCTGCAACCAGGTCTTCAGTTTTGGCCCACTAGGAAGGTGGAATTCCCCATACCCTTCAGTGTACCCCATTGCACAAAAAGATTGACCGGGGCCAAAACCAGTCTCCAATCGCTCTGAGAGTTTAACAGCCTACCCTCCACTCCACCTGGATTTGCTCATCCTTTCCCCTGACCTCGACATCTCTTAACCCCACATCCTCTAGTGATGTATTACCAAATGCCTGGGTTGGGAATAGACGAAATCTGCCAGTCAGTGGCAGCACCATACACTGTGACCTAAACAGACAGCAGCTCTGGGCAGCACTCGCTGACCAAGCCATCCACTTGCGACTGCCCACCCTACCCAGTCTTTGCATGGTAAGAAATGTGGCCCCAGGGCTCCCCTATGCAGCCCGCTCTCTTGATTTGCCCTGTCCATCACTCCGGAATCAGGACCTCCTTGCAGAATGGATGGAAGGGGGGAATAGACTAGTAATTCATGAGGGACTACGGTTTTGGCTGAAAATCTTCCTGCACCAGTGACATGCTTCTGTGCTATTTAAAACGTATAAGCTCGGTTTTAACTTTTCACAGCTTGCTTTTCCTTCGCCCACCTTTTATGGGAATCGCAGGTGCTCAGTCACTTCTAACCTGCAGGTCTGGCTGCTCGGGTGCTGTGCCGTTTTCAGGAAAACCGCACACTGCTGCTTTTGAAATGGTCTGTTTCAGTCCCAGAAATATAAAGTAAAGGTCACCCTGCGGCTTTGTCTAAATATTAATTTGTCTTCTTTGCCTTGGTAATGAAAAAACTGCTACTGTGCTCTAAGAGGGGTGCTCTGCGATTTCAAAGACAGTGAAGTGCTTTCAAAGAGGAAACGTGTAGACTTTATTATTTTGAATGTGGTCAAGGCTAAAAACCATTTATAACCACAAGTATAACAAAGAAAAAAGCTTGCATGGTTTGCTGCACGACCGCAGATTTTAATTTTAGAGCTAAGCAGTATGATGTCACATAAGTAGCTTGAACATAATCCGTTTCAACAATATTTTCTTTTTCGGTGCGGATATTTTTGAAAAAAAGCAATAAAGTAGGCCTAATACCCACTTTGCCATGAAGTAATCAAAAAAATATTTGAACAGCGTGGAATTATTCAGATTGGCCGGTCCTTCTGGCATTCCACACTCCGCAGGACTAGCGCACATCTCTCCTGGACACACTTGCAGGTGATTTGTGTGATTTATTCAGCCCAGTAATCTTGCCTTCCAGAGGCGTCCTGCTTCCGAAGAGCATGGAAAGGTCGGCGCTGGCCTACCATTACTGCCATTAAAGAGCCATGGCTGACTTCACCCCGGCGGGCCGTGCGCTGCATTGGCAGGTTCCCACTGTTCACGAATTCATGGATTCATGTATTAATTCATTCATTTAACACACTCACATTGGAGAGCCGCGCCCAAATATTTGCGTCAGAGAATTGATCATTGAAATATAAACATATCAAATCATAAATTGTTTAACTTAGTCACTGAGGCGGCTAAATACTGTACGCAGTGTAATGAGCAAAAATGACCCTGAATTATAAAAACGAATAATACACTGCGAGGGTAACGTCTGTAGAGTGTCTTAGCTTCGGACATATGAATGACCTTTTCTCGTATAATTGTAACCATTTGTTGTGAAGATAGGGGTGTGCAAAGTTGTGGGACTTCGAAGGCATGTATAAAACTTTGCAAACTTCACGAGCTTGCAAGGTTTTACCGCACTTGGACTTGTTAAATTGTTGTTTTAAGGTATTTAAAAATGCCTGCTGTAGCCGTGGGATAGTTGGTATTGAGGCAGGTATTGCACTTTAGTTTTGCAATAAGTGCACCTTAACCAGTCCATATCCACAAATGAGAGTATGCGTTTTTTGCTTTCCACTAAATGTACGTTAGCCAGTAAGCCTCTGCATATGTGGTTATGCACATTTTTCATTCTCAGCATAACTACACTTGTAAACTTCACACTCATCCATGCGTGTAATTATTTTTAGCTACAAAGACAACTGGCGGGAAATGTAATCCACTGAATTACTGATGTGGGAAAAAAATCATTGCGCTCAATCGCATAGGTGTGTAGTCTGGAAACTCACACAGTTACAGAATTATGAAAAACTTTGCAAAGTCTGCTGCACAGATTCTCCATAACAAAGAAGAGATTGAGCAGGGCACCGCTCGTGCAGAGTTGACACCAACAACAAATAAATTATACTGGTTGTTCCCGGTGTAACCTACGCCAGTCTAGCATATCTTAAAGGTCAATATCGGTAGGTAATTCATAGGGTCACTGCTGTCCCCCCTTCTTAAATATTGGAATTACCACCAATCGCTTCCAGGAAGGGGGTGTAGGTCCCTGTGACTCATTAATGGTCATTGAAAAGGCTAAACGTATAGGAAACTGTCTTCTTGAAAGGTATATTTGTATCAGATGGAATAAGAGCTATGCGCGGTACAAGAACAGTATCTTAGTTTAATCCATCGATTACATGGGCCTCTATGATGTGTCTTTGTGGACGCGCAATTGTCAACCTTGTCCTACTGCAGAGTCCCTGTGATGGCATAAAATTGCGCAGTAGCAGAATTACAGCACCTTCTTTCAGATTTAGCTCACGGGGAGGCATTCGTCCTACACCGTTTCGCTCTTTAGAGAACGAAACATTGATCTGGCAATTAACTGTTCATTGACACTGGAACCGCCGTGCACTGTGTGAAGAGGAGTGGGGTTGGATAGAAGTAACGTGAACATATTCCGAATGTTTGCGATAGTGGAAGGTGAAGGTGAACGGTTAGAGCCGTGCTCATTCTGTTAGTTGAAATGATAGCTGTTGTTGAAGTGGAAGGGCACACAGAAGTGCACTTTGCCATTTGAACAGCAGAGGGCATCCTAACACTGATAAATCGCATCAGCGGAGTGCGGGAAACATACCCAAGTGTTTTATATAGATAGATGGGGTGCTTACTTGAAAGGAGCAGGCTATTGGCTAATATAGCCATCTAAGTGAGATCAATGGGTCACCTCAAGGTAATTGTCAGTTTCCACACTTGACTAGCTTTTCATGTTAAACTCTTGATATTTAACTTGACAGCTAGTACCTGGAAAAAACATCACAATGGGACATGGCCTGTACTAGGATTTGCAGGTTTAGCTGTGAGGGCACTAGATAGCATTACCAACCTGCATGATACACATGAAATAATCAACTGTGTTGTATAATTATATTTTGTCTAACTACTTTTGTTGAGACCCTGCCATAGGTGGCACCCAAATGGATCCCACCACATCTCTGATATTGTGGTAACCAGAGAGGCCCACAATTAACTGTATTTGCACAAGTGCTATTGTGAGAATCGGGTAGTAGTTCTGGTGCCACTTTTGCCTTCAGTGTACTAAAATGAAGTATTTCAAACATCGTAGCACTGGCGATTGCAGTGGTTCAAGTGCTGGAGAAAATAAATATCGTACTCTAGGACCTTATTTTTTTGTGCATGAGATTTAGAAGCATTGGGTTACCTAGTCATGGCCATAAGCTCTCGAAACGGGATTTGGGAATTGTACCATCTGTTGCACCTACAGTATCAACACTCCATTCAGTTTGTCCATCATAATTGTTTGGGTTAAGTTATTTTGTATCCCTTTTTATTTCTCACAATGGGGCAGTTTTAGTAAAAAGACAATCAGCTGTATTTCTATGGGGTTGTTATGTTGGAATGGGGGAGTAAAACCCTAAACAACCCCCTCTCTTCTTTTTTCTTTTTGTTATGTTCATAGAATTGTCTTTTTACGTTAACCCCTTTGTGCATTATCGGGTATCTAAGTTCTTAATTGTGTACTATGGCATTTTAGGATACTTTGCTGTATTTATGTTTTATAGGTCACGTTCTTTTTTTATCTGATTGTATTTTATTCAGGCGTTGTGATTGTGGATTGTAAAAGGTTTTTCTCACCATAAACAATAAAAAAAAAACATATATAGTTGTCATTTCTAGGTTTAATCCAATTGCCGGTTGTATGTCAGTGATACAAGTATGATCCCTCCCTAAAGTGTTACTGATATGAACATCTGGCTATTAAAGATTAACATGAATCTGCAGATATTTCACAATGTTTTTACGATGCACCCCTTTAGCCAGACTTGAGCACTTTTTTCTAGAGGATGTATCCAAAAGTATCTAAAATGAGACTCGGACAGGCATTTTGAAAAGTAAATTAATTAACTATGTAGAGTTCCTCAATGCACAGTTCCACAATATTAGGTTGACGAGTGCTGATGTTGGGTGAGGTTCCCCCTTTCCCACATATGCAAAGTGAGTAAATAGTGTCAATCTCCGGAAGCAGTAATAAAGCAGCTTGTATGCATTTCATTGTATTGTTTTTGTACAGTGGACCATGTCATCAGCTTCTGAGATCTTTTCAAAGAGGAGGCGGAGAGAGACGGCGCCTTACTGGTTAGTTTAGTCAGGAAACTTGTTTTTGAGGATCACAGCCCAATTGTAGACTGGAACTGACATCATTTGACCCTTTTCCAGAACCTCACTAACTAGGCTTCAAGCTGATGGCCAATTAGAGTGAGTGTCCTAGGTTAAAGCCCTGTGTGTGAGGCAGACTTCCAATTTAATATTTGTACTTCAAACAACACTGTGGAGGCAGTAGGCATTTCTTTTGTCATGCATAACCCTCCTGAAATAGACCGGTGTGCATGAAACACTGACACTTTGGGGTTGCGTCCCAATGCCTATTATCACAGGGAGGCCATTTTGTGAGGAATGCAAAAGGCCGATCATACAAACTGGGAAACGGAATAGCAGCAGCAAAATGTCCACTAGACCTAGTGTGTGAGAGAGAAACTACTGATGCAGCATTCTAGGGAATGTAGTAAAAGTACAAGTTACAAGAGACATTAGGAAGAGAGTAGTTGTGGGTCAGACACTGTTACTTTGTGGGTGTTGAAGTAGGCACCCTCTCGCATTACCAAACAGGGGAAAGATACTATACAATTGTCATTAAAACTGGTGAGCAATTCAATAAAGTTTAGGAAATATGCTTTTGGTTTCTTGCAACTTTTAAATGACGATTTGCCACAGTAGATAAATCATATGCTGGACGTTTGGTTAACCAGACAGTTACAACAGGGAGACATGATTTACTTAATGTGGAAACGTTGTCTGGGATGTTGCAATATAGATTCAGAGTCCACGTGGAAAGACGTCAAATTAAAACGCACACTTACCTAGTGGGCAGTACAAAATGTGAAGTTATGTCTTGAAAAGTTGAATCGAAATCGGGGTTCGTAATTGCTGGGAGCTGCAAGCTATTTAGCTTCTGCTTAAAGTCCAGCAGAGCTTGGTTAGCTTGAGATAAACCATTATCAGAAGCTACTTTTCACTCCCGGCCACATGCTGCAATACTAACATAGCTATGTGAGATTAACCGTGTTTGTTTGGGAATTTGTATGAAGGAGAGGAAGAAAAACAATTAGAGGGCATGTGAAGCATAATAGATCATACAAAAGGATACAAGGTTAACGTTTGCCTCGTATGTTGAAGTTAGATCTGCATCACATTGTACTGATTCCTGGCTCTGACTAGCGAGGAGCTAATTTTCAATTCTGTTCACTTTTGATCCATGCAAATCCTGGGCTTTTCATGTTGGATAACGTCGGAGTGTTGCAGTGCAGTGCAGAGCAGTAAATTGAGGTTATGGTCCAGCAATTCAAATTCCTAAGGCAGCAATAGACCCAGTGCAAGAGGCATTCATTTTTGTGCACCCTCGGTCCGCATACTGGAGTTGGGGAGCAGGCAGCTCTACACCCTCAGCCGTGTATGCTATTTCTGGTCCCCCTAACTCTCCAAACCTCCAGCATCTGTGGTGAACATTTCCAAGTTAAAAAGGGAAAAGGTGGGCACCACTCAAATGAAAAAAAGGTAATCAAAATCACCTGTTCTGATAGTTCAAATTCCAAGGAGCTGACTGATAAAAGTCCAGAAACACCTGGACACAATAACCTACGTATCAATCACCCAGAATAACTTAAAGGCCAGACAGTAATGAGTGGAATTAGAGTCGAAGTGTATGACCTACTTATGAAAAGAAGATTAGTGAGTAAAGTAATGTGTGATACATCAAACTCCACTCCATGAAGCCATATATATATATATATTCATTAAAAAAACTTTGTTAAGGGGACATTATGGTTAAGTTGCGCTACTAAAAACCTGCGAAATTTACTAAAAAAAATAACTTTACAAACGTGTCATTATGGTTCGAAGTAAAACCGAAAAACCCCTGAAATTCGCCAGTTATGGTAGGCTAAGCAACCATAACTGCCCGCACCACTGTGCACTTCTAACACTAACACCCAGGACATCAAAGATGACATGACAAATGTCATTGATGAGTCAGGGGCTCGGATTGACACTGGTGAAAGCTCTTCCCAACGCTCGGAGAGGCCTTGGCGCTCCACCCTCCCATCCGGACCCCGGTGCACCCGCCTAGAGCCCTCTGCACGTCGCCCCAGTGGACCCTGCATACACTGCTGGAGCCGGGACCTGCGCGGAGAGCACCCGAAAATCTAGATCTATGTTGGGGGGCATTGCTTCATCTAAAGCAGCACCCTCGCCTATAAACTTATAGCCCGACAACAGCAGCCCTCAATCAGGCTATCTTCGCCTCTGCTCCTCTCACGCCTCCAACCTGGCTCGGGGGGGTCTCAGCTCTATTCAATCGGCCCAACGCTTCTTTACCCCGCCTGCAGAGTCTAGCCCACCGGTCCTGCAAAGAACAAATCGCCGGGCAGCTCACAATATCACTCTCTGCTCATCACCATCGCCCGTGCCGATCTGAACTGACCATCAGCGGAGGGAGGCTCGCCACTCTCCCCCCGATACTGGACCTGTCTGGCAGGGCTGGACCCGGGATCTATGAGTGGATTCGGCGGTTCTGCAGCGGCCACTCCTCCCCTACTCCCACCACTCGGCAGGACCATGCCAAAGAGTGGTAAATCAGTGAAACAAGCAGATATCGCAGCAATGATGTCCAACTCAGGCCAGAACAAGGCAGGCAAAACCGACCAGACCACTATTGCGACACCCAGCGCTCTTCCTTCACCGGAGCAACCGCAGGCCGAGCATTTCGCCACCAAAACAGACTGAAAAGACCTTCTAGCAGCCCTTATCAAGGAGATCCATAAGGGCACAGAGGAAATCACCAAGAAGATCGCATCTCTTGACAGAAGGGTGGAGGAAGTGGAAAAGCGCACAGAGGAGGTGGAGAATGGCCTTTGTGGCAACGCTTTCGAACTAGCGTGTGGCTTAAACAGAATCGCAACCCTGGAAGCCAGATGCGACGCTCTCAAACTCAAACAGGAGGACAGCGAGAACCGCTCCCGGCGCAACAACATCCTCATCCGCGGGATCCCCACCTCAATCACTAACGCAGATCTTGAGAGCTTCGTTAAAGACCTGCTCAGGTTCATTATAACCCTCCCTGACAGTGCCCCGATGGAGATCGACAGAGTCCATCGTACGGTACCTAGGCAAGCCTCATCCTCCCCTCCTGATGTTCTCGCCCGGATCCACTTTTTCAGGGTAAAAGAGGAAATAATGAGAGAGGCCAGATCAGCAAAACAAATCACTTTTAGAGGAGCAAACATTGCATTATTCCAAGACCTGGCGAGCATAACCCTTCAAAAAAGGAGAGCCCTTTGTAACCTTACAGAATGGCTTCAGGAAAAGAAAATTCAATATCGATGGGGCCACCCCATATCTCTGTGCTTCGAATGGGAGGGTGTGCGCAGGCAAATCCGGAACCTCAAGGAGGCAAGCCACTTCCTAGAAACAAAACCCGCGGACAAGGACTCTGATCATGCTACCTGCTCTCAATCCCAGCCCGGCTCGCCTATATCCAACCGCTGGTCCCATTCTGGTGGGCGGCGCAGGCCCCGGGGCCCCCGGAAGCAGCATAACCCGGACTGATTGGAGGTCCCCGCTCGTCCTTCGGTTGCCGACTCTCCAGGCTAAGGTCTTTCTTCTCTTGGTGATCCCCCGCAACCCCTGATTTTCATCAGCTATCCAGCTTCCCCACATCTTACACGGGAGTTACTGTGATAACACCCAATACCCAGGGGGACAGCAATAGGCACGCATTCTAGCACACAGCCCCAGGCCCATATGCTCTACACAGCCCCTGGATCCGTTATTCCACGACCCGGGTGGCTTCTCTGTTCACTTAGTGGGATACAACTCCTGACGGTGGGGTCCGCCAGTAACCCCACGAATGAGCTTTATGGTCTCATTCCCTCAGTTTTGGGGAGGGGAGGGGGCAGTTTTGGGTTTGAGGAACTGTTCAACTCCCCAAAAACCCCAGTTAACGGTTATAATGTTATTAGTAGACATCGGTAATTGCAGCACAATACCACGCTCACTTGTGAAGGTTCCACAGCCCTGCAACCCTTACATAGCTTGCCTGCACAATTCATGCTATGCGCCCAGATGTAATAGACCCTAATAACGCTAGAGAGGTCCGCATCCTGACCTGGAATGTCCAAGGTCTTAATTCCCCCAGGAAGCGCAAATCGGTGGAGCACAGGCTGGCAGCTCTAAACGGAGATATAATAATTCTCCAGGAGACTCATCTCCTGCCAGCTGACGAACACCGAATTAAATTCAAGCGCTTCAAACAGGGCTTTTTCGCCTCTGGTGGGGAGAAGAAGCGAGGGGCTGCGGTTCTTTTAAGTGACAAATTCCCTTTATCCAACCCCATGGTTAAAAAAAACCATCGGGCAGATACCTTCTCATCTGAGGTCATATTGCAGACCAACCAATCACAATTGCTGGGATCTTTGCCCCGAATGCAAATCAGGACAAATTCATAGCCGAGCTACTCCCCCCCGCTCCTAACTTTCGCCTCAGGACATCTCCTAGTCGGAGGGGACTTTAACTTAGTTCCTGACCCCATAAAGGACAAGTCCTTACCCCCATCTAACCCTGACTTCTCCCGAACCCTTGCATTTGCTAGGCTTCTTAGGGAATCGGGCACGGTTGACTTATGGAGGGTAGCCAATCCTGACACCCATGACTACACGTTCTTTTCAAACTAACACGGAGGTCATTCCCGAATCAATGTGTTATTGGCCTCCAGCACCTTATTCCCATGCTTTAGCAACATCGAAATCCATACAAGGACGGTGTCTGACCATGCACCTGTCTCGGCAGACCTCTCTATCTCGGGAGGCCCAGACCCCCCTCCTAGATTCTGGAAACTCAACGATTCCTTATTGTTGGACCAGCGATCAGGGCCAAGGCAGAAGACTCATTGGTCAACTACTTTAAAGAAAACCAGAACCCCGAAACCCCAATTGGGCTGTTATGGGAGACCATGAAACCGGTCATAAAAGGGGTATTTATTAGCGCTGCCTCTGAACAATTCCAAGTCTCCAAACTCCTCGCACAATCTCTAGAGTCCAAACTTTCCTCCCTAGAAAAAGATCTAAAAACCCAATATTCTAGAAAGGCGGACAGGGAACTAAAAAAGGCGAGAAGGGCTCTGGAGATGCACTGGGCCGACCGCACAGCGAAGGCGCTGGCATACACAAAACAATTTTATTATCACAAAAGCAAAAAGGCGAACCGGCTGTTAGCGTACAAATTACGAAAAACTCACACTAGAAACAACATTACAAGCCTTAAGGGGTCTGATGGGATAAGTAAATTTGCCACCTCAGACATAATTGAAATCCTGTTGGACCACCATAAAGCGGTCATGCAAGGTCCACCCACATCTCAAGAGATTAGAGTCCAACAACAGCGCTATTTGAAATCTTTTCACACCCCCACGGTCTCTTCCCCCCTAAACTCCCTGGAAGCCCCGATTTCCGCAGAGGAAATTCTAGATGCCATTAAATCGCATAAGAACACCGCCCCAGGCCCTGATGGGCTAACGCCCAAGTTTTATAAATCATTCGCTCACATTCTGACCCTGCAACTAGCATTGCTAATCAACTCATTTCTATCTACCAAAAAAGGTAACACATACTATGGCCAAATCAACTACCATTTTACTGCAGAAGCCGGGAAAGGTCCCTGAGCAAGCGCCCTCTTACAGGCCAATCACCCTAATGAATACTGACGGGAAAATCGATTCCAAAGTTCTAGGGGCTAGACTGGGTAGGATTCTTCCCCAGCTAATTCACAAAGACCAGACAGGCTTTATCCCGGGCAGAGGGACATATGATAATATCAGGCGTACACTCAATATCATCGAATCCCCGAACAGGATGAAAACTCCGCTCCTGGCAATCTCTCTCGACGCACATAAGGCGTTTGATCTAGTGAACTGGGACTTCATCCGGTACACCCTCTCCCATATGGGCCTAGGTCACAACTTTATAACCTGGTTAATGGCATGTTATGTACACCCATCAATGCAACTCCGAGTCCATGGGAGGAAATCGACAAGCATCCCTATGTCCAGGGGGACTCGCCAGGGGTGCCCGCCATCTCCCTTGGTGTTCGTCTTCTCGATGGAGCCATTCGCAGCAAGAATCCACCTCAATCCTAACATCAAGGGGGTCATGGTGGGCGGGACTGAACACAAGGTTGCGCTCTATGCCGATGATGTACATTTCACCATCACTGACCCAGCCAGCTCGCTGCAGCCCCTACTCGACGAATTAGAAGCATTTGGAGCATGCTCTGGGTTCAGGTGAACTATGACAAGTCCTCTGTCCTTCCGATCAACCTCCCGAGGCGCCAGGGAAACACCTTATGTCCTGAGTTTCCAATCCCATGGGCCAACACCTCGCTGGAATACCTGGGCGTCCAGATCCCCAAATCTAGCCTACTAATCTACAAACACAACTTCCCTCAGCTGTTTAAATCACTACTCGCAGACCTGAAACGGTGGGACAAACAAGAAATCTTGTGGCTGGGCCGGGCCGCCGCGGTAAAAATGAACTTACTCCCCAGAGTGCTGTACCATTGCCACTCACTCCCAACTCACATTCCGGAAGCGGATCTTGCCTCTCTACAACGGGATATCATGAAATTTATCTGGGGGGGAAGACCCCGCATTGCCAGGAAAATCATGATCCGTAGCCGACAACTTGGTGGTCTGGGGGTCCCTGACATCTCTAGATATCGGCGCGCAGCACAACTCGCGCACGCCTACACTTGGACCCGCTCAGTAGATCGCCCAGCCTGGCTGCAATTGGAGGAAGCATGGTGTAAATCCCCCCTTTCTGGCTTGCCTCATATCCAATCTCAGAACACCCCACCTGCAATGTCTCCGCTTCCAGCAACTTGTAACACAGTGGACAGATGGAAAGCTGCAAACAGAAAGTGGGGAATCAAAACCTCACTGGGCCCACTAACCCCTATCTGGAGTAACCCGGGCTTCTCCCCTGGCCTTTGCATCCGTAGCTTTGCCAAATGGCCAGAGGGCGGCCTCCACAAAATCTCAGACTTTTTAAAGGAAGGCCAGCCACTTACCTTTGAGGACTGCAAGGCGAAGTTCAACATCACTGAGGAGGAACGATTCCGGTATACTCAGATCCGGCACTGGATCTCACAACGCTCCGTCAGAGAACGTGGCTCCAGGGACCTAACTCCCCTCGAACTATCACTGACAGCATCCCCTCCAAGAGGTAAGATCTCCACCATCTACAAACTCCTAGAAAAAGCTATAACCCTGAAGCGAAGGAAAGGTACATGCTGAACTGGGAGAGGGACTTGGGTCGCTCACTGGAGCCTGATGCTTGGGACAAAATGTGGTCAAGACTCCATAAGAGTACCCAATGTGTTACCAAGAGGGAAGGGGGATATAAAGTATGCTTCAGGTACTATATTACACCAAACCAATTGCATAAAGCTGGTGTGAGGCCCTCACCAAACTGTTGGAGGGGGTGCACGCAAGAGGGCTCGCTTTTCCACCTCCTATGGGACTGCCCTAAGGCGGCGCACTATTGGAAGGGGGTCCTGACGCATGTCCGAGCAATAACAGGCCTGAACATCCCGTATGACCCCGGAATAAATTTGCTGGGTGACCCGGGGGAGGCAGATGTGCCGATGTCAGGAAACGCTGCTCGCCTTTGCACTCATCTATTATTGGTGGCCAAAATTGCCCTCGCTCGTCTCTGGAAGCACCAGGAAGGCCCCTCTATCCCGCTATGGTGGGCCAAGTGTTGGGACATTGTTACCGCGGGAAAAAATCACTGCAATTCGCCTGGGCAACCTCAATCCCTTCCAGAACACTTGGGCCCCATTCATGGACTACGCAGACCGTTACCCGGCCCTTACACTAAAGCGGCCTAGCGTCCGCTGGCTGAACTGAACTTCGCATGGACGCGGATTGGTCCAGTATAAAGATATCCCCCCCTCTCGCCATTTTCCTGCCCAAACATTCCTATGAATGAGTTGCATACTATATTCCCTCTCCTATTATCTATTCCTTCCACTGTAATGAACTATTCCACCACAATCATGCGCTAACTCCGATGTCTGCTGTTTAATTTGTTTAATTTGTTTCTTTCTTGTTGTCACTGATTAATACTTGAATAAAATGTTTATTTTGAAAAAAAAAAGAACACAAACACATTATAAGTACTAATAAGTAACCAAATGAACCTACACGTCTCAAACATTACCCATGCATTTAATTACCATGTAGAATGAAATGGATTATACCATAACAAAAAAGATATGCCTCCAATGTAATTACCTCACAGAAACTGTGCAGCCAGGAGCGACAGTAGACGCACACAGCACAACGAAAACAAAATTACAAAGACATAGTAAGTGAACTTTTTTCTTATATGTGTGTGTACATAACGTTTTTCTGTTGTTTTGACACAGAAATGTGCAGTACTTTGGAGTGGCTGGAGGACAATTTTCCACATGGGGAAATGTCGGAAGATAGCGATAATAATGGTACACACTACTCTGCATAAGCAAATGAATAGTCAGTATTTTATCGGCATTTAACATATGAAACGGATAGAAGAGAAAATGGATACTAAATGAGAATTTTAACGGGTTAAGGCTATACGTAAGAGGAAAAATAAGATATCACTGTGGCACCTGTACCTGTCCCTCTTCTCATTTCCTAGTGAACCATCCCCAAACCCTCAAGAAGAACAAACGTTTTGACGAAACATCCATCCTTCATCCCCTCACAACCAGCCCGTGTTAAACCCTAATTCCCCTATATTCGTTTCAGTGTCTGCTTCCCCCTCTTTCTCTTGATTGAGGTATGTGTGTATTAAAAAAAATGTTATGTTAGTTGTAGTGGAATGGTTTGGATCAAAACATTTTTCTTAAAAAGAGTTAAAATGTCCGCAGACAGCATGCCTGTTCGGGCTGGCAATAATTAATATAATATGGATGTTCTAAGGGCAATACACCTACCCGTACCATTCGCAACCAAGATGGAACTGATCTTAGAACGCACCATCTGTCCAAGTTGTCCGTGAATGAACAGAATGGGGGCATCCTAAGGACATTATACCTCTCCATACTGGTCACAACCAATATAAAACTGTTCTTAAAACACCCCAGGGATGTCTGTAAATGAACAAAATGGGAGTGTCCTAAGGATACTGTACCTGTCCGTACCATCCACAGCCAAGATGGAACTGTTCATAGAACAGGCGCGGTGGCCGGCATGTCCGTAGTCAAACCAAATAGAGGTGTCCTAAGGACACTGCACCTGGCCGTACAGTCAGTAGAACATCTACGCACATGCGCACCACACCCATAAGTACTGCGAACATCGCGCCTGTCTGTAACTGTCCATCTCATTTGTGTCGCACTTTTAATTAGTTTCAGGGCCCGGACACTGTCCTTAGAACACCCGCGCGCATGCACACGTCAGTTACTCTGCATTTGGTGTCGAGCGGGCACCCATTTCCTTTGCGGATGTGTTCACAACGGCATGGGACCGCACCCACGCTGAGCGTGTGGCCTAATTTGCGCAGTTTGTCTGCTTCCGCAACATTTCAAAATAACTTATACAGACATGGGAAATTATTTTACAGTATAAAATCACCATTTCACATTTCCCATACAATGTCCCTACCTTTCAACGTATTGTTTAGAATTTTTGCAACGCTTTTGAGTCATCGATATGGTCACAAGGCGCACCCCTCCACCCCTATAAAAGGCCACACCCACGAGCTCATCTTCATTGTACTTCTGACTATAGCGGATTGAGTTTTGCTGCCTTTACTGCTGTAGCAAAGATTAGCCGACCAACCCTAATGGCATCCATGGCTGCTGTTGCCTCATCAGCCTCAGCACCACCCCCAGACCCCCCCACCGCCACCACCTCCCCAAGGGCCTGCAGAGGGAAATACGCGTGCGGATGTAGAGAGCGAGGAAGAAGAGAATGAGGTGGAGGAACTCCGCACTACAAGCACTCGCCGGGAGTCGTGGGTGTGGCGGTTGTTTACCGTTTTTGGAAACGTACCAAAAGCATGTGCGAACCAGGTCATGTGCAACCAGTGCAACTTGGTGCTGAGTCGCGGGACACCTGGTGCGTACAGCTTTGGTATGACAACCATGAAGCGACACCTAACTTCGTTCGGACATGGTACCATGTGAAGAACGTAGTAGGTTGACTTCCTCCGCAGCATCCTCTGTGTCCGATCCTCTCACCACAAGAGACATTCCTGTGGGAGAGCGCATCCCTCCAGCTGCCTCACAGGCCATTCACGATGCTGTTGACCCTTACATTTCGAGGGTCACAATATTGTGTATGTACTGCAACACAGTACTCTGCAGGGGAGAAAGTCTTCGAAGTGCTTTTGAGACTACGGTCACGGAGCACCAGAAGAACTGCTCCCTACCTAACTAAGGCCCACCCTACATCTTTCTCTCTCCACCTGCCCTTTCTTATCTCCGTGGTTGGTGTCCCTTCCTTACCCTCCTTTACCCTCCTCTCCTAGTGTGTCGTGTGTAAAAAAATAAAAAAATGGAAAAATGGAAAACAACAAAAATTACAAAAAAGGCTCTTTTCAAAGCCGCCTTTCTCAGTTTAACAATGGAACTATCAAATGCCCGGTGTAGGCCCCCACGCATTTTTCAAAAAGTCTGCGGACAGTCGTAGGACGCACAAAAATGGAGGGTGCAAGCGGAGCAAAACCAATGCATTTTTCGCTGGGAGTAAGTGGTTGCTCGGAGCCTTTTGATGGTGTTTTGTGTGTTTGAAAAACAGTGGATTCGAAAAAACGTAATGCAAAATAGGTGACTATGAATCCAAAAA
The DNA here is from genome assembly GCF_040938575.1 of Ambystoma mexicanum. Taxonomy (NCBI): domain Eukaryota; kingdom Metazoa; phylum Chordata; class Amphibia; order Caudata; family Ambystomatidae; genus Ambystoma; species Ambystoma mexicanum. The sequence goes on along the minus strand of NC_090930.1, from coordinate 1,016,836,905 downwards.
AGGTTGCAATGCATTTTGTACATTTCGGAGAAAAATCTGATTGCCAGCATATCTGAGATGGACTCCATCTCTGCGAAAAATGAAAGTGCTGCGAAACAAAATGTTTTCATTGTGGAAAGAGGACATGCCAACATCTCTTAGAAAGGCACAAGCAGCCTTATTTACATTGCGCCTCGCAAAGAAATTCCAGAGACATGCCCTAAACTGTTTCCTCCACAATGAATGATAATTATATCATGATGACGCTCTGTAAAGTAGCACAGAGAGGTGCCAAGTCCAGCCACTTCATTCCACACACTTCATTCCACACACTCCATGCCAGTGCTCTTCCACATGAGAAAATCCAAGATCTGCAGATATACTGCAACTTTCTGCATGCACCTTCAACCAATGTATCCATGAGTCTCCCAAAATCCAGATAATCTGTTTTCGAGCACAAAATCTCTCTGTTCAGAACACACCCACTGATCTTTACTGACCAATCCGTAGCTCATTCTCATTTGCATGCGTCTCCACCCCAGAAACTCTGTTGGTAATAAGCGCTGCCTGCAGACTACCGCCATGTCCGCGGACACGTAGAGGATCTGAGCGTGACGACTGTACATTTAAAAAGTATTCCCCTTTTCCCCTTTATGGTGGGCTCTAAAAAGAGCCGTTTATTTTTTGTTTTTTTGGCAGATGCCTGACAGACACCTGTTATTTTGTCTTTTTTTATTTTTTTTCTTCTTACTTTACTCCTACAATCATTACAGAACCTTCACCAAAGCAAGCCTTACATTCCAAAAGAACATGGCATTTCCCAAAAAAAGATAACGAAACACCATCTGCTTCAAAATAAGCCACATTACTGGAAACAATGTTCTCATGGCTGCCGAAAAACATACCAGCTCGTAACATGAAAGCATGCATGCCGCGATTGATGGTACACCTCCCAATACTTTGATCAGAACAAAAAACAGAACTGTTGTCCCATTTTCCTCTAGGGAGTAAGCCAGAAGAAATTACTTTCGCAGTTGGAAAGATATTAATGACTGCTTGCACCAACTGTTCCAAATCTTCCAACAAAGTAGGTGAACTCACGTAGCCCAAATGGCAAGCACCGTAGTCCAAAACTACCACATGAGGACTGGTCATCCTACGCATATCTCTGCAAACTTGGAGAATTGCTGCAACATTACAATCAGTCGCAGTGCTCCACACCACCTCCACTCCTCTGACATCGAAATTGTGTGCCACGTGCCTACTTTCGGAATAGTGTTGTAAACCATGGACAAAAATATCTCTGAGCACCAACACCCTGACTATCTCCGCCTCTGCCATCTTTAATACACGCACTGTCTTTCGACACAAATGAACAATGTGAACATCTGATTGGCTGATGCCTACAGTCCCCTTTCCATGCTGGATTTGCTGTTGAACCCCGTATGTGGCACGCCCTACCCGCGGACAAGTGCGGTGTCCGTGCGGCACGTAACTCTTAGCCAGTCCTTCTACCCTTTCCACATCACTTGCAAATCCATTCCCTCATTGGACACAGCTAAGCAGTCACACAACCATCAACCAATCACATTCAAGATCTCTACATCTAACTCCGTCATCAGAGTTCCGCACTTCAAATGTACTCTTGATCACTCTGAATGCAAGTTGCATATCATTCCAAAGCACCTACTTCAAAAATTACTGTGCAAGTGTAGCAGATTTCTACTTACAGCTCCATGCATGAGTACAAAGTACAGGTATGCATATTTTATTCAGAGAACATGTGCAACCCTTTTGATTCCATTTAAACAAATTAACGCCACTAAATCTGCAAAGCCAATACATACCAACGCTCCCCCTTTAAGAGCAAGATTTCCAATATTTCATTGAGAAACCGCACTACTTCTTACTGTCTCCCGCATTCCCTATACATAGGTAACAACCCTCCCGATTTAGGCGCAAAACTCGATTTTCCATTAGAAAATGTCACAATTGTTTACTGTCTTCCGCCTAAATTAATTCTACTTCCAATGCGATCGTATAAGAAAAATAAACGTTCCCGATTGCTGTGGTGACATCTCCCTCTGAGGTTCTCCCGATTTTTCGCATTCGTACTTATAATATGAAAGTAGTCAAATTTTTCCCATCTACTATAATGACCTATCACTTCCAAACGTCTCTGCTATGGACAACACAGCTTAAAAAAAACCAAGGGAATTTCATTAACTGAAAGTTGTACTCATTTGCGAAGCAGGTTCAACTAACATACTGCAAATAACATATAAAGGCTGCACATAGTGAAATGAAATACACACATGCACTGTGTTCAGATTTCAAAGGAGAATACTCCGACGAAAGATGCTAAATGAACGCGTACATTAACATCACTGCTTTAAACACACAAAGTTACTAACTTCTTCCTTTTACAATTGCAGTGAAGACTACTCTCCTGTAAATCAACAGCATCTACACTGCAAACAACATATCCGAAGAAACCTGGTCATTCTGCAAAAAAAAGTAAGTACAGTACTACCTTTATATTCTCACTGTTCCTCAAAGAGACTGTGTGGGTTATTTATTTAATTTGTGCACCAAAAAAAACCCACTGATTTCTGAACCATTCTACCCACAAATCCCCATTTATCAAACAAAGAATAACAGGCAGAATGGCACACAAATCCCTGTGCTTTTGTAACACAAATAACATACAGAAGCCTTACAATGTTAGTACTAGAAAACAAATAGCTGTTTTAATTTTATACCATTATGTTTTCTATTAATGCTTCTCCTCACAACTAGCTCACTTTCTACTCTCATCTGAAGCACAGTGTAGTAATATACAAACAGAAAAATAGCCTTCCCAACTCATTGTAACTGCCTAATGCACATTCACACACCACCACAAACAGCCTCCCCATCAAACTTATGCACGCATGCACACAGCACACATACATTGTAAAACAGACCAAACCATGCCTTCTTTTTTTTCAACAGACCCCAAAGAATGCCTACCAAAAAGCAAGTCCGTAGAAAGGAACGCAGAAATAGAGCAAATAAAAATAAAAGTGTCTAAAGTAAGCACCCATCTCTAGCAGAGTTTGTATAGAACATTGAAACAAAACAGTTAATACAGTCATTTAGCGAAACAAAGGAAGCTTCAACAACCGAAAATGTGTCACAAAACAGAAAACGCTTTACAAAAATTCGGCTTCCAGTACTGCTAACAATGCTCCTATGAATCCTGATATACTAGCAAGAACCCATAGTAAAATGAGTATTTTAGCAAAAATGTTTCGCCACAGAGTCCTTCAGAATTTAATAAGAGGAGCGAAATCATCCTCAACCCTTAAAACCTACCGTAGAAAATTAATCCTACCAGCACTCGTCGACAGTGCAATCCTTCTCAAAAGGAAGTTATTTATTTTAGTGTTAAATAGGATGAAACCACTAACAAAACTAAGTACTAAACTACAAAAGAAACTTCCCAATAAATGGAATGTCAACAAAAATAACTTCTTAAATATTTGTGGAGGTGAATGGAGTCACACAACAACCACAGAACCATATTTTAATGTAGAAGCATACAAACAAAATCAAACGAACACAATTGCAATCCATAGCAGTGGACGAGGTTATGAAAAAATCAATAATACCATCATGGAACAAGAAACACTGCTTACAAAAGTATCCCCTGAAAACTTAGAATTACCTCTCCATTCGACTGAAGCAGACCGTCCAGTATACAAATGGCCATGCACGTCAATGTGTAATATTCCTAACAAATCTTTCAAATCTTTACGTCAGTTCCTCAATCAGTATGTGAAAGGTAAAGACAAAATCAAAATGAAAGTGCTGCAAAATATGGATATGTGTCCAGTGCGCAAATACACAGGACTACAAGGACATTCATTAGCCTGCTTTTCAGGACCTATTTGCAAAAGCACTTTCCATGATATCAAAAGGATATCAATACATCATTCAAATGTAGGAAATCTAGTGTATAAACTGTACTATGCTAAAAGTCCAGCTTTAGAATTAGCCAATTTAAGTAACACTCTTCTGCATGGTACACCCAAATACCTACAAGAAGAAGTGGACCGTATCAAGCAAAAATATTTTGGAAGTGAAAGCCACTTACAAAATGCAATAGTTTTAGAACAGACTAGCAACAATTCTGCAAATAGCAACCTTCTATTACACACATACAAAAAGAAATACTAAAATTTAAAAGTACATTGGCTGAAGTACCAAACCATGTGTGTGTGTGTGTTGCCGCAGAACGTTTTACAAAAGGAACACAAAAACTATAGACGTAACTTACAAAATAGAAGACAATGAAGATTCCAAATGGTTTGAATTAGCTCTCTACCTTTTAGCAGAAAACAAATACCAAATAAGTGAACCCCTAATATGTTGCAGTTACTGCACTACAAAACTGGACCACCACCAAACTCCTTCATGTGCTATGACAAATAATTTGGAATTATTCCCACTACCAAAACCCCTGCAACAACTCAATTTGTATGAGAGCATCATAATTCAAACAGTTCACCCATTTCAAGCAATAATACGCCTTCAACCAAAAACAGCAAAATTACCTCCCTCTGAATTGGTGAAAGGCATTTGTGGCAAAGTAGTTTATTTGCCATTAGATCTAACAGAAAATGTGCACACTCTAGGAGTGCAACGTCCAATAGAGCATTCTTTCATTGTCTTAGTAAATGGTGTACCAACAAGAGACAAACAGATTTGGCAACAACTGGTGGACTTACATAAAGTTAAACAAGCCTTGCAATATCTGAAAGACAATAACGAATACTACAAAGAAATAAATATTGAAGAAAGCTTAAGGGAAACAACTGAAATAATTCAAGAGTCATCAGAAACTCGTCAATTTGAACTTCTGGATCCTGCTGCAGTATCCACTCTTTTGGACCATTACACAATTCATCCATTGCACTCTAATGAGAGCATAGATGATGCACTAGAAACTTACCAAATGCGATAAACCAAAGGGTCGCCAATGAGCATATGGGAAAAAAAGCATAGAAGCACATGCTTTTACACTGCTATTTCCTACTGGCAAAGGCAGAAGATATGATGATAGACCCATCATATGGCCAATATGCATCATAGAGTCTTGGCCATGCACCCACGACTCTAGCTCCTGGCCACAAGCACTGCAGCATATCACAACCATTGTGGCTTATAACTGCAGTGCTTATAAGTTTGTTCTTGGGTGTAGGTCCAGCCCACAACCACCACAGCATATCACACCCATTGTGCCTTAAAACTTCACTACGTATAAATTTGGTCTTGGGTGCATGGCTTTCGGCCATGCACCCAACACGCTAGTCCCCCCCCACAACCACCTGATCGATATGCGATACTACGGGTGTATCTACTGCTGTGATATGCTGCAGTGGTTGTGGCCAGGGCCTAGAGTCTTGGGTGTATGGCCTACGGCCGAGCACCCAAGACTCTAGGCCCTGGCCACAACCACCGCAGCATATCACACGCATAGTGGCTTATAAAACAATAGCATACCCATAGAATGACACATTTTAACTGCAGCATACACTCAATTTGCACCCAAATCTCTAGTCCCTCCCCACAACCACCTGATCGTTGTTCGATACTACAGGTGTATCTATAGCTGTGGTGTGCTGCGGTGGTTGTAGCCAGAGTCTAGAGTCTTGGGTGTGTAGGCATAGATAATTGAATCTGTAGGCGTCCAGTATACGAAACCCATGTTGGCTTATAAATTCAGTGCTTATAACTTCGGCCATGCATCCAAGACTCCAGGTTCTGGCCACAGCCACCACAGCATATCACACCCATTGTGGCTTATAACTTCACTACGTATAAATTGGGGCTTGGGTGCATGGCCTCCGGCCATGCACCCAACACTCTAGGCCCTCCCCACAATCACCTGATAGATGTTCGATACTACGGGTGTAGCTATTGCGGTCATATGCTGCGGCGGTTGTGGCCAGGGCCTGGAGTCTTGGATGTATGGGCATAAATATTTGAATCAATAAGTGTGCAGTATATAAAAACCAAGTTGGCTTATAACTTCAGTGCTTATAACTTTGTTCTTGGGTGCTTGGCCTTTGGCCATGCACCCAAGACTCTAGGCCCTGCCCACAACCACCTGATTGATGTTTGATACTGCGGGTGTATCTATAGCTGTGATATGCTGCAGTGGGTGTGGCCAGGGGCTAGTCTTGGGTGTAAGGCCATAGATATTTGAATGCATGGGTGTGCAGTATATAAAAACCATAGTGGTTTATAACTCCAGTGCTTATAACTTTGTTCTTGGGTGCATGGCCTTCGGCCATGCAACCAAGACTCTAGGCCCTCCCCGCAACCACCTGATCGATATGCGATACTACTGGTGTATCTATAGCTGTCATATGCTGCGGTGGTTGTGGCCAGGGCCTAACGTCTTGGAAGTATGGCCTACGGCCATGCACCCAAGACTCTAGGCCCTGGCCACAACCACCGCAGCATATCACACCCATGGCGGCGTAGAAATCAGGAGCACACCCATAGAAACAAACATTTCAACTACGGCATGTACTCAATTTTAATATTCGCTAACACCACGCGTGTCCTTGGAACAGTTTCAAGTTGCATGCGCACAGCACGGACTGAAGTACTATCCTTATGAGACCCCTCATTTTCAGTACTTATAAACATCCCGGGCAAGGCAGGCATAGGGGATACATCATTAACACCTGCCGCCTAAACAAATACAGTATTTCACCCATCTCTTACTCTCTGAACCTCCCCAAGCACTCTGACACACCAAAACGGTTTCCGAAACAGCAGTTCGCCTCTGGTCGCCGCCACGCTGTCGGCGGATCCAAGATGTCGGGCGCATCCAAACAATCTGACGCACATCACGGCTCACTGCAGCCAATCGGCGAGACGTGGCGTGTCCGTGGTCATGACGCCAGCCCCTTAGCCAATCGGTATCTTGTCCGCGGAGCGAACAGGGAAGTGTGACCGCGGAGCGGACATAGATATTACTACTTTTTGGTCGTTTTAAAGGAAACTACTGGATGGATTGTCACCAAATTTACAAAAGCACGCTTTCGGGACCAAGCCCCTGCCGCAAATTTGGTGAAAATCCATCCAGCGGTTTGGCCTGTAGGCGTGCGCAAAGTTTTCCCCCCATTCAGTCTATGGGGAAAAAAGATGTTTTGGGACCCCCCTATAACTCCCCCCCCCCCCGGACCAAACATCACCAAACTTTGCGGAAATATTCAGAGTGGCCCATATACTTTTTTTTGCAAAGTCTGGTGAGGATTCGTCCAGGGGGAGCAGAGTTATAAACCACCCAAAAAGTGCTCTTCCTATGGAAACACAATTTAACCATAACTACACAGCACTACCATACACATACTGCAGGCTTCTACAAGTGCAGGAAATGCAAGGCCTGCAAGCATGCAACAGATGTCCGTAACTATGAACATCCCATCTTGGCCAAGAATATTTCCATCAGGACACGTATCACCTGTGACACTGAGTACGTGGTCTATGTGCTCATGTGTCCTTGTGACAAGTGGTACGTTGGCAGTACTATAGGTAAACTTAAGTTATGCATGTTACAGCACATTAGGGCCATTAAGAATGTGGACGTTACTTACCCCATGGCAGTGCATTTTAAAGAAGTACATAATAGCAAATTGGATGGTTTTACATTCTTTGGCATTCATACTATAGCCAAACATCCTAGAGGCGGCAATAGAGAACTGGCACTGAGACAATTGGAAACTAAATGTATTTTGGACCTAGAAACCAAAAAACCAAGAGGTCACAATTTGGATGAAGAACTTTATACTTTTTTAGGAACTTAATTATGAATTTCATAGATGTTCCTCCTTTTTTCACATGATATTACTTTGTTGATGCATTCTCCTTATGCTACCGTAAGAATTATTTGATTAGCAAATTAATTCTCTCTTGTCCCTCCTATATTGATTGATTTTTTGATTTTGCAGTATACATTTTTCAGGATGTTTATTTATTTTTGTACCATTATGAATGCATAAGTTGATAACTAGCTGGACACGTTAATTTTGGCTTTAGTGTTTGTTGAAGAGTTTTGGAAACCATGAAGTTAGGTCACCTTAGCAGCTTGTACATTCAATTTACTTTTCTCACTTTTTCCTTCTCGCTCTTTTTGTTTCCTTCGGGTTGAGCTATGTGTCCCTCAGTCCTGGACCTCTGAGGTTCCTTGCAACTGGAGGGTACGATAGTCATCGCACTGTTATGTAATTGAGCAACCTCTTTTGATACACACTTTAGGTTGCTGTACTTTGACATTTGTTTATGACATACTTATTGTCATCCCGTTTACATAACAGAGGTAAATACAAAGCTAAGGTTTTTTAGTATATGGGCATACGTAAGCATGTCCCATTTTGAACATTTATTTAATTTTTCTGTTCTTTGGATTAGTGTATAAAGGCACATAATTTTTAGGCAAATACCCTTCCCCTCCCCCTATTTTTCTTTTGGGGTTTTTCTTCTCTCCCTTGTCTTTCCAAAACTACTTAACTATCTTTCTTTTTAGATTCCACTATATTTATAGGCCTTTTTTGCATATATCCATGTTTAACTTTGTGGGACCTTGTAACATTGCTGTCTATGCTGCCTCATGTTTATGTTGCTCTAAGTAGAATTTGGGTACAATGGAAATAATTGGCATCATATATCTTCTTGCGATTTTGCACAGGCCGATTGTTAGATGCTAATTAGATGTTTACAATGCACTATGCACTTTATTACAACTAATTTTAGCATTATATCCATTACAATGTTGCTTTGCATATTTGCACAGTTATGCTGGTAGATACCATCATCCAGCTATGCACATGGCACTTTATTCACCGATTACAGTGATAGATGCCTTTCCATAGGTCACCCTCTTGTCTACTACTATTTGGCAATGGCAAGTGACATCTTAGTTAGCATACACTTTGGGGCCACTATGGCCGCCAAGGCTCCCATATTCTACTTGTTGTCATTTTTGCTTAGCTTCATGTGTTGTTCGTTGCAAGTGGTATTTTATCACATCGCTTACGAGCAGCATTCTTGAGCATTAGCTCCTAGAGTTTCAATGCCGTACAATTTTGGGCATTTCTTTTAAAATACATGTCAGCATGATCACACATAAGACATGTACAGATTTTTAATGTTTGATATATATTCTGTAATTTATGAATGTGGCAGAAATGTTCTGTATTTTGCATTCACATTTTTACAATGAAGTTGGTTACATTGGTTTTGTAATCAGTCTAATGAAAGAGAAACTGTAATACAAACATGCATAATGTTAAGAATGAGTCCGACAGTATTTATTATGGGAATCACGTAGCATTTTGCTAGTGTTAAGATGTCTGCCGTTTTGGAATCGAGTGAGCACTTAATTATTCTGGAGACATTCTACACTGAGAACTGGGGATAGAGATGTATTAGCCTATACAAAGCCACCTTGTCTATGTTTACACTTTTCTACGTGATCAAGCGGTCTGTGTGCCGTGAAACGCGTTGTTCTGTGCTTTTTTCGTATCCATGCTGACTTTATAATAAAGGCATGTCAGTCTGGACCAACTTGGGTGTTTTTTTGCCTCAGTATAGAGAGTCATTGGGGCTTTCTCTATTTGTTTTTGGGAGTGCATTCCGTCAACTTCATCCCGCCTCCATCACGGACCGGGTAATGAGTTCTTTTTAAATATATATATATATATATGATTCCGATGTGGCAAGGCAACCTCCAAGTCGACCTTCACAATATCACATTACATACATAATATGACAATGCATTACTTACCGTAAAAGCATTTCTGATGGTTGTATCTGCTTAGATTCACATGCTGTGCATAGGTCCGACAACCAGTGGTCACTGCGGAGTATTGCATTTTGTTTTTCGTAGTCGAAAAAGGGGACGTCGACAAGGCGTGTCTGTAACACTATCCCTATAGTGACGTGCGTTGTACCCACAATCCCTCACGCGTCAAGGTCCCTCTGTTTGTATTTTTCTGCCCTGAGGGAGCCTTCTAGACGTGAGTGAGTACAGAAAAGAGAGAAATATAGAAAAGGATGTCTATGTTCCTTCCATCCGAGCGGGGAGGAAGGGTGGGCGCATGTGAATCTAAGCAGATACAACCATCAGAAATGCTTTTACGGTAAGTAATGCATTGTCTTCTGATGTTTGTTAATCTGCTTAGAATCACATGCTGTGCATAGACTAGCGAGCAGTACCCGGAGTTGGCGGTGGGTTATGAGAAGGAACAGTAGAGAAAAGATGTCTTAATACTGCCTGTCCCACCTAGGAGTCAGATCTAGAGTGTGCATCTAGACAGTAGTGTTTTGTAAAGGTGTGCACAGAACTCCAGGTAGCCGCTTTGCAGATGGACTCAAGGGGAACATTTGCAATGAACGCTATGGAAGCCCCAGTGCCTCGAGTAGAATGTGCTCTTGGCTTGAAGGGTAGTTCTCTCTTAGCAAGAGTGTAACAGAGAGTGATGCATTGAACAATCCATCTAGATATAGTGGACTTTGAAACTGCATCTCCTTCTCTTCCTGCTGCCACAGAGACAAAGAACTGATTAGTCTTTCTCAGTGGTCTGGTTCTTTCCATGTAGAACATGACAGCTCTGCGTACATCTAGTGTATGCAGACTTTTTTCTCCCAAGCTGGAAGGGTTTTGAAAGAACGTTGGTAGTTCTATTGACTGGTTTACATGAAATTTCAAGATGAATTTTGGTGCAAACCTTGGGTGTGTGCGTAGAACCACCTTATCCTTGTGAACTGTTACGAAGGGGTCTAGTACAGAAAGAGCCTGTAGTTCACTTACTCTCCTAATGGAGGTGATAGCTATTAGGAAAGCAGTCTTAAGAGTGAGGTCTTTAAGAGTTGCCTTGTGCATGGGTTCGAAAGGAGGGCCCATGAGTCTAGAAAGTACGACATTTAAGTCCCATCCGGGAGCTGGGTTAGCTATCGGAGGATGTATTCTCTTTACCCTCTCCATGAAGGCCTTGATAACTGGTATCTTCCACCACGACACTTTAAGTTGGGAAGTGGTGTATGCAGAAAGTGCCGCTAGGTGGACTTTAATGGAATTGAAGACTAGACCTGAATCCAGTAAATGGGTCAAGTACAGAACAATGTTAGTGGGAGAGCAGTCAACCGGGTTGATGCTCTTACCTCTACACCAGATGACAAATCTTTTCCACTTGCTAGAATAGCAGTGGCGAGTATTAGGTTTTCTGGCTTCCCTGAGGATGTCCATACATCTCTGCAGGAGTTGTAAATGTCCAAATTCTATGATCTCAGGAGCCAGGCTGCTAAGTTCATGGTCTGAGGGCATGGATGCAGTGTCCTGCCCTTGTCCTGTGACAGCATGTTGTACGGGCAGGGAAGTTTCATCTCCATCAAGTGAGCGAACCATGGCTGCCGGGCCCACATTGGGGCCACTAGTATCATGGTAACCTGCTCCTGGTGCATCTTGTGCACCACTTTGTTGAGAAGGGGAGTCGGGGGAAAGGCGTAAACAAATTTCCCTGACCATTGAATCGACAGACCGTTCCCCTTGGACTGGTTCTGGGGGTACCTGGAGGCGTAACTTTGGCATTGTGAGTTCTCCAGAGTTGCGAACAGGTCTATTTCCGGGAACCCCCATTGCGTGAAGACGTCTAAGACGATGTCTTCGTGCAATTGCCATTCGTACTCTTCGGGCAGGGGGAAGTCTCTGCTGAGTTTGTCTGCTAGCAGATTGAGTTCCCCTGGTACACGTTGTGATAGTAGGAACATGTTGTGTTTGAGAGCCCACTTCCATATATTCTGGGTCAGCTTGGACAGTCCTGGAGAGTGAGTGCCCCCTTGCTTGTTGAGGTAGTACATGGCTGTGGTGCTGTCTGTGAGGACCATCACTGTCTTTCCTTGTAGGTGTTCCTGAAAGGCTTTCAGTGCTTTGAACACCGCTAGTAGTTCCAGCAGGTTTATATGCTTGGATGCTAAGCTCGGAGTCCACGCTCCATGAGCAGTCTGATGGGATAGGTGAGCCCCCCATCCTGTAAGGGATGCGTCTGTGGTTAGAGTGGCTTCCACTGCGGGTGTGGCAAAAGTTTTCCCTAATAACAGGTTTTCTTTTGTCCACCACCGTAGCGAGAGAACCAAGGCCTGCGAGACCACCACTAGATCGCCCCATTGTCCGCTGGCCTGACACCACTGGCTGTAGAGCCATACTTGCATTGGGCGCATGCGCAGGCGCGCGTGAGGTACCAAATAAATACATGACGCCATCATCCCTAGCAAGCGCATTGCTTTGCGTACCGTCACCTCTCGACCTGCCACATAATGGGGGATCTGAAACAGCATGTTTTGGACCCTCTCGTTGGAGGGGAAGACGAGGCCGTCCTTTGTTCGAATTAGAGCCCCTAGGAATTGTTTGATTTGGCTGGGGTCTAAGCTGGACTTCTTTTTGTTGATGGAGAAGCCCAGTTGGGACAAAAGGTCTACGGTCTTCTGGGTATTGGAGAAGCATGTTTCGTAAGAATCCCCTGTTATGAGCCAGTCGTCGAGGTAAGGGTATACCGGGATGGATAACCTGCGCAGGTGGGCCGCTGCCACTGCCAGTACTTTCGTGAATACCCTTGGTGCAGATGCTATCCCGAAGGGTAGTACTCTGAACTGGTAGTGTTTGTTCTCTATCTTGAACCCGAGGTATTTTCTGTGCGCTGGCAACATTAAAATATGAAAGTATGCATCTTTCATGTCTAGTGTTGTCATGTAATCCCCTTGTGATAACAGTGGGATTACTTCCTGCAAGGTCACCATACGAAACTTTTGGGGTTTGACAAACTTGTTCGCTGGGCGCAGATCTAATACAGGGCGCATGGTTAAGTCCTTTTTGGGTACAAGGAAGTACACTGAATCAATACCTTCTGTTACCTGAGATAGGGGGACAGCCTCCATAGCCTCTTTTTTCAGTAGCTCTTCTACTTCTTGAAGAAGAATGGTGAGGTGTTCCGGTGTCATGCGTCGGTTCCGTGGCGGTCTGTACTTCGGGGAACCGTTGAATTCGATGCAGTATCCGTGGGCTATGGTGGATAATACCCAGCGGTCTGACGATATTCCCTCCCATGCTGAAAGGAACGATGTTATCCGGCCCCCGACCGGTGATGCATGGGAGGGGACCCGAATCTTCGAGTCATTTGTTGGTATTGGGCATGGAACCTTTGGGGCTGGAGCCGCGACCTCTTCCTTTGCCACGGCGTTGGCCTCTTTGACTGAACTGGGTGTTGTTACCCTGGTTAGAGGGCCAGTTGGTAGCAGAGTAAAATTGCTGTTGGTTTTGCTGCTGGCGTTGGCCACGAAAGGAGCGTCTATTGCCATAGCTGCGTCTGTTAGGGGGCCTAGAAATTTGGTCAAGAGTCTTGATGGTATCAAACTCTTTCTTCGCATGTTCTAGGGCCTCATCAACTGCTTTCCCAAACAGATGTGTTTGTTCTATGGGCTTATTTATCAGGGAAGCCTGGGTTTCCGGCTTAAATCCCGAATTGCGCAGCCAGACATGGCGTTTGAGAAGTATTCCCTGAACCAGGGAACGGCCAGCCGTCTCTGCGGCATCTAAGGAGTTCTTTACGATGCCCTGGTTTACAAGAGTTCCCTCTGAGATTATAGCTAACAGGCGTGAACGCAGGGGTTCTGGTGCGTCCTCTGCTTCGCTGCGCAGCTTGCTCCACTGTGCATCTGCGTAGCTAGCTAGTAGGGAATTGTTATTTGCAATCCTAGTTGAGAAGGCGGCGGAGGTCGTGATTCTCTTCCCAAGTGCATAGAGCTTCTTGCCCTCTTTGTCAGGTGGTGCCTCACTAGTGGATAGTGGTACCCCCGCTCTTTTTCTTGTATTAGTAACTACGAGGGAGTCCGGAATAGAATGTCCTCTGATGTACAAAGGGTCAGAGGACGAAGGGCTGAAGAGCTTTTCTATCCGAGGGTTGACCCCTCTGACTAAGGCAGGATTGGAAAGGGAAGGAGTTATTCTTCTCTTTATAGAAGCCAGGAGCGGAATAGACTGACTAACAGGGGCTTTTTCTTTAATAACTTTCTCTACAAACTCTATGTCAGGAAGAGTCTCCCCTGTGTCTATTTCAAAATGCGCTGCTGCCTTGCGCAATAGTGCATTAAGTGAAGGTTGGTCATCTATGGGAGAGGTGTTTCCAATAGGTGAATCCTTGGGAGGAGAAGGGTGAAAGACATCAGGGTCTGAGTGCACTGATGGGGATTGCCAAGGCTGCACTGATGGGGATTGCCAGGCCTGCGAGGTAGCTGTATCTTCTTCAAAAGCTCCTGCACTAGTGTAAGGATCTTCTTCAAACCCCTCTTTCTCATGTTCTTCCTCTCCACCCAAACACTCATCTTCCTGGAGGTATTGCTCCTCTTCAGTGAGGTCATATACGTCTGTAGAAGGGGGAAACAGCCTAGAAATCTTGACCCTAGGGTCATCCTGGGGCCATTCTCTTGGTCTTTTGGATGTGGGTGGGTTTTGGCTTCCCAAAAACCTTTCCATTTTCTCCATACAAGAATGGAGTCTTTCAAGGGTCTCATGGGGGACCCCTGAATAGTCTAGAGGGGGGAAATCAGTGTCTTCACCTTCAAAACGCTTAGAACGCTCCCACAACGTCGAAGAAAGGTTTCCATCGCCCTCTGAAAAGCCCTCCGGTAGTTCAGAAGTGCCCTTAGATGAAGGGGGCAGTTCCTGGCTACTCTTGCGCTTTTTCGGCGTTTCCATAGCTTTTTGTGCGGTATTCGACGTTTGTTTCGTCGTCCGCTTACGTTTGTCTTCGGAAACAATTCTCGCCAGGCTCTCGACAACGAGTTTGTCAGTAGAGGGCTCTGGTGTCGACGTTGCCTGCGTTACGCGTTGTTCCTCGGCGGCCGCTCTATGGAGCGTTACGTCTGATGATTTTGAGGTAGCGCCCGTGTTTGATGAAAGCCCAATCGCTGGTCGCGGCTGCGTTTGCGGGTGGGGCTTGAGACCTTTACGGTCTGAGGTAGACGCCGGAGTGCCCTGCGTCCCCTTCGGCGCTGATGGATCCTTCGTCTTTGACGAAGAAGAGCCGTGGGTTGTGTGCTTAGGCCTATGGGGTCTATGTGCGTCCTTGTCGCCGGGGTGTTCATCCCCATAAGCAGGGCGTGAGCCGAGCCCGTCGGGGCCGGGGAGGGACGTCGAGGAGCGCGAGCGCTCCTTCTGGGGGTTAATGACTTCCGTAACGGACGTCGAGTTATCACCCTCCTCATCACTTTCTGTAAAAGCGGCGGCGGGTGAGGAAACTGACTTCGACATAGCGTAGTCCGCCCACCTCTTAACTTTTCGTTCTTTAAGAGTTCTTGGTTTCAAGAGCTTACAGGCCGCGCAGCTGTCCTCCTTATGATCGAGGGGCAAGCAACGATTACAGAGCTTGTGTTTGTCCTTCCAAGTGTATTTGCCCCTACAGATGGGCAAAACTTAAAAGGTGTCCTCTCCATAGCTGAGGCAATAATAACTGGTGATAACAACCCCAAGGGAAAGATAGGGGAGAAAGAAAGACATTCTCAAAGAGAAGATAAAAGTTCGAACCCCCACTCTCCCTACTGTATGTTGGCCGGCGAGGCCAGACTATGTGTTCGGCACCGCCGAAGGATCTCCTCCGTCTCTTCCCCTCCGTCGAAAACTTGCTCGGCGGAGAAACAGCTTCACAGCTAACATCGAGGGGAGGGATCTTTAACAATATAATAAGTATAATTAAGGACCGAGATCCGTAGTGAGTATTTGCAATGTCTCTCTAGGAGCTCCGCGTAAGGCGACCAGAAGCTGGGCGGAAAAAAACAATCTGAGGGACCTCGACGCGTGAGGGATTGTGGGTACAACGCACGTCACTATAGGGATAGTGTTACAGACACGCCTTGTCGACGTCCCCTTTTTCGACTACGAAAAACAAAATGCAATACTCCGCAGTGACCACTGGATGTCGGACCTATGCACAGCATGCGATTCTAAGCAGATTAACAAACATCAGAAAATAGGATTACTATTTGCATACTATGTACCAAATTGAAGCACAGTGGCGATCACAACATGCTAACAATGTTTCTGTTAAAGGAACACATATCCTGGTAGTCTGGAATGTACAAGTGGGTTTGTGTGTATGCAATCGGTCATTGGTGGAATAGGGTGGCACATGGCCACATCCTGAGACAAAGCAACCTTAGGGGAAGAACATGTTACAAAATGTATACATTACAGATCTATGTTTAACACCCGGTTCTAAAGCTGCTATCATGTTAATATTGAGGCTACAGCTAGCCTCCTTTTCTGTTGAAGAATTAAATTACTTATTTGATTAAGCACGTCTACTTAGAATATTAACTCACCCTGAGAATAATGGAACTTTCTTTTGAGTCTTGTGAACTTTTGCAACAATCAAAGTAACCCTGACTAGGGCACAACATGTGAGCGACTGGTTAGCTGAGTGTTTCATTCAGTTTTCTTCGTGTGGAACATTTATAAGTTACCACAAAAGAGGTGCTGAGCCATACACAATGCGACTTTGTAAAAGACTACGAATGAGCATCGTTAATGAGCATGTCTCTTGTGCTACTTCTGAGCTATGCAGACAGAGCCTGCATCCATAGGACAATTTTTAATCTACAGTATCCTCAACCTCTTTATTCCCAAACTGGCTCTGTTTTGCTGTCCCCATTAGCTGCTCTTCTGCACTGGCAGTAGCTCACGAGTCCAGCCTTGCCCTCGAGTCAACCAAATTATACAACTGGGTGGAGATAGCCTGAACAGCACACAGATCATTGAAGCCAGCGCTTCTGCCACCTCACCAGACTCATAAGCTCCTTTGGCCTCGGATATCATTATGCGGATGATAGTATGTTCATGACACCCAATTTATGCAGTAGATGGACAGGGTGTCACCAGCAACAATATGTCAGGACTGCCTATTGGCCATTCATTAATGGATAAGCCAGCACTGGCTAAAGCTTGACTCCAACAAAACAAATGTGCATCTGTTGAAAGGCAGCAATTTTAGTGGATTCCAGTCTTTAGCCAGGGTGAAGGGCATGCATCCTGCTGTACCTTAATTCAGGAAGGGGAGAGGGAAAAAGAAGGGGAGAGGGAATACTAAGCATTAGAGGGCCATGAACACTCCAGAACAGTTAAGCTGGTAGGGGGAGGTGTAACAGAGTTGATAAATGTGACTAAGAGGTTTCAAGAGTAACAGACAGTAAGCACAGTAGCAGTCAAAGAGGTAATACAAGTGCACTGCACATTTGAATTGCAAGGAGGTAGTAGAGTAGACCAAGTTTATGGGCGAGGGAAGAAAATGAGAGGGAACAGAAGGCAGTTAAAGGCAGTAACAAACACGTGATTGGAGACGTTGAGAAACATTGCTCTTGAAGCAGGCATGGATTATGGCTAGCGTTGCCAGGGAGTGGTGGTTTCCAATGTCCATGGAATTTGCTATAGGCAGCAATGGCAGCAATGGGGGTTTGATGAGAAGACATAGGAATGGGCTTAGCTGGTAGGGATGGGCTTCCTCAATCAGGTTAAACTTGGCATGGTCAGTGTCCAAAGGATGTCTTGAAGAGACGATTCTTGAGGGGTTGCCAGAACAGACTGACTCTCGGTCTCACAAAGACAGAGGAAGAATGTTCCAGAGGGAGGCCCATGGAGGTCAAATAACCACCTCCTAGGTTCTTTCGCATGTAAGGATTAGCCAAGAGGAGTTCGGATCATCATGCTGATCTGACTGCTTGTTGAGGACATTTAACATTTAATTCTTTGGAAGATGTAGGCAGGACCAATGTCCCAGCAGGCATGATGATGGATGTAGAGGTTTTTGAAAGTGATACGCGAGCTCACAGGGAGAAAGGGTGTAAATTTATGCAGGGGTAACGTGATGCCTGGGTTGGAGCCCAAGGATCAACTTGGCAGTCTTGTTCTGGATAATTTGCAACTTATTTGTGAGGGATGTGGGCAACCCAAGAAGGAGACTGTTCGAGTAATTGAGACGGGAAGTGATCAATGCAGAGGGGACTTCTTCCTGTTGCATGTCGAGGAATGGACGTTTTTGGCTCAATAGAGGCAGGTAGAAGTGTGATTTCTCGATCACAGCATGCACTTAAGGTAAGAAAGAGTGTTGAAGTGAACAAGAGACCTATGAATTTGGCAGTGCTCAAGTAGATAGGTGGGTGCCCATGTGATGCTGACTAATGAAAAGGCATAGAGGGAGCGAGATAGTGTTGCTGAAGTTTCCGTTTTTGATGGATTGAGGCAGAGGTCATTGGCTGACATCCAAGCGTGGATTTCTGTGACACAGGAATTGATATGACAGAGGCCTTGGGGTCCATATGGTCTGAAGGCAATTTGAGTGTCATCAGCAAAGAATTGGATGATGGATGTGGAGGTTGGATGATGTCAGCAAGTCGTCTCATGCATGCATTGTAGAGCCTTTGGCCCCACAGTAGCAAATTGTTAAGAGTCGACAGAAACTGGCCATATCTCACTTTGACCTCATGGTTGGATAGGACGGAGGAAATGCAGTTGAGGGCTGATCCTCTCAAGCCACACAGACTGGCGGAGGTGCGATATGAGCGTGCTGTTGTTGAGTGTCAAAGGCCCTTCAGAAGTCTAGAAGGATAAGGATAGGAGGCAGTTGTCATCCAAGCCTTGGAGTAGGTGGTCCTTTATGAAGAGCAGGGTCGTTTCAGTGCCTCTGTTGTCTGAAAGCAGATTGATGATCATGTAGAGCGGGGGAATCAGTGAAGTCTGTGATCTGTGCGAGTGCCCCTTACACTTGCACCTGTCCAATGATGGAACTGTTTGCAATAGGGCAGTAGTTTGCAAGAACCACTTGGTAATCATTGGTCTTCACGAGTGGGGCGATCAGGAATGTAGCCAGGTGCAAAAGAGACATTAGCAAAAGTGGTCAAGGCAGGGGGTAATGTGAGGATGTAATATGATATCAAACTGGAGAGTTCATCAGATGAATGGTTTTACCAGCAATTGTTTTTTTCTGGATTAAGTTGATATGTCAAATTCTTCCTTCCTCACCACAGCTTAACGTTTGTGATCACAATCACAATTTCTTTGGGAATAGTTAATTGCAACACCTTTTATCTGTGGTCTGCTCATCGAATAGGACTGCAAATTATTAAGACAAATCTGAGGATGTCGTCCCATCTTGCCTAGGGGAAGATCTTTCCCGTGGTGCCAGGGCGGTGTGTCCAAAGTACAATAATCCCCCTGGGGGTGGTGCAGCGAAAGAGGATCACATTTTATTGAACCAGTGAAGCTTGTAAATATGCACATTAGCATTCCGCTCCTTTCCTAGTCAACACCTTTGTACAACCTATTATGGAATTGGTATCAAACCACTTCTCTCGGACTGTCTAATACAAACTGTGGGCACCAGAGGACTCAATAAACCACCTTGTCACATGTGATATGTAGGTGGCACATCTGCTCAGCAAGATGGTAGTTTGATTCACAGAGATATTTGTGTTGCTCTACCATGCAATCAATATGTCCCCCATACCACTTTAGACAGCTTGGAGAGAGTATAAATAAGTACTCAAATAGAGAAAGAGTACCGTTTAAAGAAAACTGTTGAGTTTGGTGTGCCAAAAGCATTACGATGACAAAGTGCTCCCTAACTGTCAATCCCCTATGCCAGGACTACCTATCAAAAGATTCTCAGGCATCCTTTGCAAAGGAGAGAACAGGAAGGAGTGCTGTGCCATCAAAGCTGCACATTTCACTGGCCACTTGAAACATATGCCCTGCATGGTCTCCACCACTACACTTGTTTTGCCAGTACAATTGCTGTGCCCGTTTTCATTTTTATTTACCGATTTAGTTGTAGCGCTCTTGTCAGAAAATATTACATTTGCGGGTGCTACTTTGTGAATGATTGGGAGTAATGGCATTGTTGGCACTTTACAGGCAATTCTTTAGGGTATCCAATGCTTAATTTGTAAGAAAATAAGTGCCAGGTCTCAAATGGTTTCTTGCATGTTGACACCACCCACTATTGCTCCATACAGTGTCACACGGCTGCTCCATACAGTGTCAACATATTTGGGGTTAAAGCGCCAACTCCCACTGGTTTATTGAGGGGGAAATCAACATAACTTATTAGTTGTGTCATGAAATAAAATAAACGTTTAAGTGTTTCTTTAAAACACATCATCGTTAAAATATTGCTCTAATCTTATCGGTGTCAGCTGGAGCAATGTAACTATTTAACCACAGGGGGGGGAAGCAAAAATGCTTTCCTCCTATGGTAAATAGATGGACTGATGCAGGCAAAATCATTACTGAACTGATGAATTTCCTGTCAAATACTGCAGCAAGACGTGTCTTGCATAACTGTCTCTCCTGTTCGATATGGGTCTTTTCACTGACTTTGACCCTGTGTTGGGGCTGTTGGCTCGTGACTGTCCTATTGTTGTCAACCCACCTTGTTGGTTATTACACTAGAGAATTTGCAACACTGTCATGCAGGCTGAGAGAAGTGTATGGACATGGCCAGCATCAGTGCCCAGGATTGTCATCTTGCATCACATTGTTTTCATGAAAATGTATAAATAGTCCTGCTCTGCCAAACTGGGTCATCAGGTTTGTGAATAACAATGAGCCAGCCCAGGATGCAGAGACCACGGCCAGTGCACACTGTGGTTGATTGGTATGTTACTATGACTGACTGTCAGTTATAATAATATAATTGCCAAAACACCACAACATAATCAAACTGGACTTAAAAATAAGTGTTGGTGTTCAGAAATAAGTGCTGGGGTTGAACCGTGGCAAGCCCCGCCACAAATTAAGCACCAAGGATAGCCCTGGTGCCACCGAACAGGCCAATTTAGAGCTTTCTGTAAAGCGGAGCGCTTTGGCACAACATATTTTCTGCCTTTACAGTAGCTCCATGTGTTGAAGGCCTGCTGTAGAAATATAGGAATATCCTGCAAGTCGGCATGTTTGGATTCCATTGGGCGCAACTCATCCTTTTAATGGCAAGCCATTGAGTGCTCTTTTATTTGGCAATAATAACACCTATTATTCGGGTGCTCTGCGATGGGAGGCAAGCTCAGGACCTGCAGATGAGAAAAATACATGCACTAAAAGGGTTTTTAATGGTTTACTTTTATTGTAATATAACTAACCTATACTTTCTATACCATGATGCGCATTGTATTGCAGATCTTACTACCTCACAATATGTAAAATTCACCTTTTCATATTAAAAAATACTGCTTTATACTATTATTAAACAATGGTACATACAATATTTTCAGTCACATACTGACTACAAGAATATAAAACACACTTTCAAAATTAATTATTGCCCATCATTCACCAAAACAAACACCACTGTCATTTCACACCCATGCCAATGCAAAAATTGTATTGGTCAATGCTTGTTTTTCCATTTCTACACTGAGCAGTTTCCCCTGTATTTCCGTTTGAGATCGATTACTTCTCAGAGCTATTGCTTGGCCTAGCAAAGTAAACCGTGTGCCCCTCCCTCCCCCCTTCTGTAGCTCATGGGCTTGCTACAAATCAATTTGATGTGCTAGGGAGTGGGATAACGTCACTAGAAGTTTCCAGTATCATAAATAATCCCCACTAGACGCTAAAATGGCACTATAAGAGTGCCATCAAAGGCATCCAATACACATGCCACACACAGCTAACAAAAACATGCTCTCAAGCTTCATCCACCAATCATTTTATAACTGGGTACAGACAGACTTTCTTTTCTGTGCGAATGATGGGAGTGTTGTATGAAGAAAGGGATTTATGGAGCAGACATTTAGCAGCCACTAGAATTTGTGCCTTGCGCTTACTTTATGCACGTCTGCTTTTCCTTCATACTAAAGTGAGTGCACCAAAGCCATACAGTAGCAGTGTTGTAGCCACTGAATACCTCATTTAGGAAACACTATTTTTCTAAAGTGTCACTCCGAACTAAGCCTCTGTCTTCTAACTGCATCAAGGGAATAGTGGTTGCAGAACGTGAGCACCAATGTTGTTGATTAGCATATGCCCTGGTATTTTACACATAATGACTTGGCCCTAACTGCAAGGGCATCAATGTATTTTCACGAAGAGAGATCATAAACAGAATTGCAAGTCAAGAGTTGGGAAGACTTCTGGGGAGTGACTGAAGCGTTGCTGGTTTGCTTGCCTGCATCAAGACAATATGTGACAAGAAATGTTTGATGTTCTGAAAGAATTGGTAAAAGACCGGTATAACGTGAGGTTCCTTTATACATCCACCTGGTGCCAAGCCATTTCTGCATCCAAATATGGCATCAGGAAAAAGTAGAGCGAGAATTCTCCTAGGTTATTCAACACCATAGGACATGACAAAACATGGGACTTCCAACCAAATGTATCCTAACTGAAGACTGCATACATTTGTGTTTTTTTATTGCTACCACTTACACATTTTCAAGATGGTAGTCTCCCACTCCAGCTTGTCAGAAAGTTTCCTAGCCGAATTTGCTAGACCAACTGTTACATCAATTCCAAAACATGATGGAGGTTTACCTGAGGTCACAGTAGATGTAGATATAGGTGGTGGTGTTATATATCGAAACTTCACTGAAGGCCAGAAAGCGTTACATGCCAATAAAAGGCATTCAGTTTTAGCGTGTTGATTTGCAAAGGTACACTCTCAACTCCCTTTGACCCATTCAATCCTTACTCTGAGGAACTGGTTGTGATCGAGATCTGTGAATCTCTGTGTCATGCCTGCTGGACATATCTCTGGACCAAGAACGACCTCTCCATACAAAATGAGTTACGCCCATAGAACTACTAGGCCATTCTATTCGAAATGGAGGTTGTTCGATGCATTGCCCGGAAAACGACGCCTGTATTTTTCACTTCGTTAAAATTCACGTGACTTAGTTCCGTCACGTGTATCACGGCAGTTCATACATAAGCAGCGTGGAAACATCGAACGCTGCTTCTGATTAATTCAATTTTGGCGTTTTGTAGCTGAACTCCGGACCTGCGTCCTCGCATTCCCTTCAGCAACTTCTTTGGCCTTTTTTGAGCATGTTTTCCTCCACACGCTAATTCCTGGAGCCGTGTATCCTGTTCGCGTGTCAAATCTCCACGCGGACGCTGTCTGCAAGCGCGGCTGTCTTGAGCTGCGTGTATCCTGGTTGCGTACCAAATCTCCACGCGGACGCTGTCTGCAAGCGCGGCTGTCCTGAGCTGCGTGTATCCTGTTTGCGTACCAAATCTCCACGCGGATGCTGTCTGCAAGCGCGGCTGTCCTGAGCTGCGTGTATCCTGTTTGCGTGCCAAATCTCCACGCGGACGCTGTCTGCAAGCGCGGCTGTCCTGAGCTGCGTGTATTCTGTTTGCGTACCAAATCTCCACACGCGGACGCTGTTTTCAAGCGCGGCTGTCCTGGGCTGCGTGTATCCTGTTCGCTTGCTAAATCTCCATGCGGAAACGCTGTATCCAAGCGCGGCTGGCCTGGCTGCGTGTACGCTGTCGCGTGCAATCCTGCACGTGTTTTTGTGAACTACTTTGAACCTTTGGTGCCTGTGACAGTTAACAGGTGAAAATCTAATTTTGTTCTTCGTGGGAAAGGAAGTATTTCATGAACTATTGGAAGGTGATTGTGCACAGTACTTTGGACGCTATCCTGTGGTGCACCAACCCGGTATCTAGCGTGAGCCTCGTGCCGTTCGGGATAAGTCTCCCTTACTAATCTTCCCTTCCTTTATCGTTGTTTCAACTCCTGGTTTTCTTCAAGAGACTTTCGTTGAATTCTTCAGTTTTGCCATAAGGTCAGTGTTTTGAATTAATGCTAATACTATGCTATCATAGTGATTTGAGTTTGGGACAGTTTCTTATGATACTTTATCTATCCTAGGCATAATTACGATACAATACCCACGCCCTTTCCAGTGATCCATCTCTCTGCCTGTTTTATCAGTCAGAGAGTTGTATCATTTGGAAGGTCTAATTTGACCTACCTACAATCAAGTCGTGTGAAAAAGGATCCGGAAGAGCCCTCCCAATTGTATCCTTTTTTGGTTACCGTATCCTTTTCAATGACAGAATCAGAAGCCATGGAGGGTACGGATCCTTTAACTGTTTTGACTCAGTTAATCACTGACTTGAGAAATGAAATGATTACGGCACAGGACATGCTATGGCATCGAATGGATGTTATGCAAGATGCAATGCATGCCACTCCTCAGGGAGCACAGGTTCCAGTAGCCACTGCATCTGGATCTGGGACTACGACACCATCATTATCACAGGAAACTCTTAAAGTGGTTATGCCCACACAGTTTCCCTTGGCTCCCCCAGAAAGGTTCACAGGTGATCCTAAAACCTATAGAACTTTTGTTAATCAGTGCCGACTTCATTTTCTTTGCCGGCCTAATTCGTTTCCCGATCTAACTACTAAAGCAGCATTCGTGCTTTCCCATTTGGGGGGTACAGCTGCTGCTTGGGCTAATCCTTTATTGGAATCAAATAGCCCCTTGTTGTACGATTGAGATGATCTTCTGGCTGCTATGAACAAAGTCTTTGATATGCGCTACGCTACTCAAGCCACAGATCTGGAGTTGCTGATTCTACAACAAGGCACTCAACCTCTGTTGGCTTACATCGCACGATTCAACCAATTAACAGCCGAAACCCATTGGCCGGAAGACAAGAAGACGGCTGTTTTCTACAAGGGTCTTTCAGAAGAACTCAAAGATGCCTTGTCCATGGTCCCAGTGGTTCCTACAGGTTTCTCAGAATTTCTTGATTTGATTTTACAAATTGATGCCCGAAGAAATGCCCGCAAAGGAGAGAGAAAACCTTTCCTTCATGCGCCGGTTTGTTCTGATACACCGGCAGCTTCTTCGAATGATCCTGAACCAATGCAAATTGGTGCGGTGAGAGGCCGGTTGTCTAGAGCAGAAAGAGAGAACCGAAGAAAAAATAATTTATGTATGCATTGCGGTTCATCTGAGCATTTACTGGCGGCATGTCCTAAAAAACCAGTTAAGCCTTCGGAAAACACCAAAGCTCGACAGTAGCAGGAGTCCATGTGTCGAGTGTTGCATCTGACTCCATTACATTTCCAGCGCATGCACCTATAGCTGTTGAGATGACTTTACGTTTTGATGATCAAGAATTGGTTTCCAAGGCTATGGTTGATTCTGGAGCCACTAATAATTACATCAATATCACATATGCCAAGAAATGTTCTATACCCCTTGTAGACAAGAACAAACCTGAAACTGTTAATACTGTGGATGGATCGGTCTTGATTTCCGGTATGGTAACTCAGGAGACTGTACCTATTCAGATGACTTTATTAAATGGTCATTCGGAGGAAATAGTCTTTGATGTCATTGCGGCTCCTCAGTACAAAATATTACTTGGACTTACTTGGTTGACTCTTCATAATCCCGCCATTGACTGGGTTACGGGATTGATCCAATATCCTTCCGTTTTTTGCAATGAACATTGCTTTACCAGTCAGGTGGTGTCAAATAAATCACATATTTTGGCCTCTATGGAGGGAATTTCCACTATTAGTGTGGTACATCAGAGCGGTACACATATACCAAGTGAATATACAGATTTTGCTGATGTGTTTGACAGAGGTCAGGCAGAAAAGCTGCCTCCACATAGCCAGTATGATTGTCCAATTGAACTAATTCCTGGAGCTAAAATCCCTACTGGTCGAGTCTATTCTTTAACTCCCCAAGAAGATGTTGTCTTGAAAGAATACATCGATAAAGCTCTTGATATGGGATTTATACGGCCATCTCAATCGCCGGCTGCCTCTCCTTTATTCTTTGTTCCAAAGAAAGAAGGAGATCTAAGGCCTTGCATTGATTACAGGGCCATTAACGACATCACCATAAAGAATCAGTACCCTTTACCACTGATTAATGTTCTGTTAGATCAATTAGGAACTTCCAAGTACTTCTCTAAATTGGACTTGCGCGGTGCTTACAATTTGGTTCGCATTCGCGAAGGAGACGAATGGAAGACCGCTTTGAAGACGCGGTACGGCCTTTATGAATATTTAGTGATGCCTTTTGGTCTTTGTAACGCTCCCGCCACATTTCAGTTCTTCATGAACGATATCTTCAGAGATATGATGGACCAATTCGTGGTGATTTACTTGGATGACATTTTGGTATATTCATCGTCTTTTCCAGAACATGTTAAACACGTGTTAGTTGTTTTACAAAGACTGAGAGAGAAGAAGCTTTTTGTTAAAGCCGAGAAATGTGTCTTTCATACACAAGAAATGGAATTTCTGGGTTACGACATTAACAATCAAGGTGTTCGAATGAGTCGTTCCAAAGTGAAGGCCATATTGAATTGGCCTGTTCCACACAATGTCAAGTCATTACAGTCATTCCTAGGTTTTGCGAATTTTTATTGCAGATTTATTCGTTCTTTCTCCAAAACAGTGGCCCCATTGACAGCTTTAACTAGTTCCATAGTTCCATTCTGTTGGAACCAGAATGCCCAAGCTTTTTTTGAGATGTTAAAGGAAGCATTTACCACTGCACCTGTACTTCAACATCCTGATCCGGATTGTCAGTTTATCGTTGAAGCAGATGCTTACAGTGTCGCTACAGGAGCTGTACTTTCGCAAGTTTGTGCAGAAACCAAGGAGGAGCATCCAGTTGCTTTCTTCTCACGTAAGCTTACTTCATATGAACAAAACTATACTGTCACTGAGCGTGAATTACTTGCAATCAAGGATGCTTTCCAAGAATGGCAACATCATCTTCTTGGGGCCAAACATCAGGTGCTGGTGTACTCGTATCATAGAAATCTTCAGGCATTCAAAACTATGAAATGTCTTACAGCTAGACAGGCCAGATGGCATGTCTTTTTTGCCCAATACTATTTCCGAATTACTTATCGCCCTGCCAGACAACATGTCAAGTCGGATGCTTTGTCTCGCATCGGTGAAGAGGTGAAGGAAGAACCATCGGTGCAAAATAAGTTGTTGGCAGATCACGTGATATGTAGTTGTTCTGCACAACCTTCCCTAAAAAACGAGTTACAGGAGTGGGTGAAACTAAATCCACAATGGATTCAGGAATTGAATATTGATATATACAATGGTTTGCCTTTCAAACAAGGAGTACTCTATCTACCAACTGGTTCCACTCGGAACAAGGCCCTCAGTTGGGGTCATGATTCCTTGATTGCCGCCCATCCTGGACAGAAGAAGACCCTAGAGTTGCTGAAAAGATGGTGTTGGTGGCCGTCTATAACACAAGATGTTATAAATTATGTTTCAACATGTTCTGTATGCAGTCAATGCAAGAACACTCCTGGCAAACCAGTGGGTTTACTCCAGTCCCTACCTGTTCCTAAAAAACCATGGGACATGATATCAATGGATTTTGTGGTAGAACTTCCAAGAAATAAAGGCTACGATACCACATGGGTTGTGGTGGACTACTTTACAAAATTGGCGCTTTTTATCCCCTGTATTGGTGTACCAACAGCTGCTGGTCTGGCTGATCTATTCATCCGGCATATATTCCGTTTTTTTGGCCTACCTTCAGTGATAATCACTGACAGGGGCTCACAATTTGCGTCACGTTTTTGGAGAGCACTAAATTCGGCATTACTAATTGATGACAGGTTGTCTAGTGCTTATCACCCTCAAACGGATGGACAGACAGAGAGTCAATAGCACTATGGAACAATATCTGCGATGTTTGTGCCTGCAGTTTCAGTCAGATTGGCTCAATGTCCTGCCGGCAGCGGAGTTTGCCTATAATAATTCCTACCATAGTGCCATAGGTACTTCGCCTTTCTATGCTCTGTATGGGCAACACCCCCGATCCATTCCTTTGGATTCCAGTTTGTCTTTGGATACTCCTGCAGCAGGACGTAATATTAGAGATCTAAAGAGTCTACAGACGAAAGTTAAGCAGCAATTGGAGCAAGCTAAAAAATGAGATAAGACCTATGCCGATGCTCATAGAATCCCTGCACCTGTCTACAAAGCAGGTATGAAGGTATGGCTGTCCACAAAAAACTTGAGGATACCCGGTAAAAAGAAATTGTCGCCTAAATACATCGGGCCATATGAAGTGCTCCACATTATAAATCCGGCTGCTGTCCGTTTGGCATTGCCACAACGGTGGCGAGTGCATCCTGTATTCCACGTGTCACTCATCAAACCGTGCTCTGATGCTACTAGATTGCCTATACGGCCTGTTGCTATTTCTGTGAAAGGGTCAGACGAATATGAAGTACAGGACATACTGGACATGAGGCTATGGTCTGGGAAACCGTATTATCTGGTGGATTGGAAAGGTTATGGTCCCGAGGATAGATCCTGGGAACCTCTGTCTAACATTCATGCTCCTGCTTTATTAAGGCGATTCCACTCGAAAAGGGGAGGGGCTGCTCCTTGGGGGGTGGCACTGTCATGCCTGCTGGACATATCTCTGGACCAGGAACGACCTCTCCTTACAAAATGAGTTACGCCCATAGAACCACTAGACCATTCTATTCGAAATGGAGGTTGTTTGATGCATTGCCCGGAAAACGACGTCTGCATTTTTCACGTCGTTAATTATACTTGGCCCTAACTGCAAGGGCATCAATGTATTTTCACGAAGAGAGATCATAAACAGAATTGCAAGTCAAGAGTTGGGAAGACTTCTGGGGAGTGACTGAAGCGTTGCTGGTTTGCTTGCCTGCATCAAGACAATATGTGACAAGAAATGTTTGATGTTCTGAAAGAATTGGTAAAAGATCGGTATAACGTGAGATTCCTTTATACATCCACCTGGTGCCAAGCCATTTCTGCATCCAAATATGCATCAGGAAAAAGTAGAGCGAGAATTCTCCTAGGTTATTCAACACCATAGGACATGACAAAACATGGGACTTCCAACCAAATGTATCCTAACTGAAGACTGCATACATTTGTGTTTTTTTATTGCTACCACTTACACATTTTCAAGATGGTAGTCTCCCACTACAGCTTGTCAGAAAGTTTCCTAGCCGAATTTGCTAGACCAACTGTTACATCAATTCCAAAACATGATGGAGGTTTACCTGAGGTCACAGTAGATGTAGATATAGGTGGTGGTGTTATATATCGAAACTTCACTGAAGGCCAGAAAGCGTTACATGCCAATAAAAGGCATTCAGTTTTAGCGTGTTGATTTGCAAAGGTACACTCTCAACTCCCTTTGACCCATTCAATCCTTACTCTGAGGAACTGGTTGTGATCGAGATCTGTGAATCTCTGTGTCATGCCTGCTGGACATATCTCTGGACCAAGAACGACCTCTCCATACAAAATGAGTTACGCCCATAGAACTACTAGGCGATTCTATTCGAAATGGAGGTTGTTCGATGCATTGCCCGGAAAACGACGCCTGTATTTTTCACGTCGTTAAAATTCACGTGACTTAGTTCCGTCACGTGTATCACGGCAGTTCATACATAAGCAGCGTGGAAACGTCGATCGCTGCTTCCGATTAATTCAATTTTGGCGTTTTGTAGCTGAACTCCGGACCTGCGTCCTCGCATTCCCTTCAGCAACTTCTTTGGCCTTTTTTGAGTGCGTTTTCCTCCACACGCTAATTCCTGGAGCTGTGTATCCTGTTCGCTTGTCAAATCTCCACGCGGACGCTGTCTGCAAGCGCGGCTGTCTTGAGATGCGTGTATCCTGGTTGCGTAGCAAATCTCCATGCGGACGCTGTCTGCAAGCGCGGCTGTCCTGAGCTGCGTGTATCCTGGTTGCGTACCAAATCTCCACGCGGACGCTGTCTGCAGGCGTGGCTGTCCTGAGCTGCGTGTATCCTGTTTGTGTGCCAAATCTCCACGCGGACGCTGTCTGCAAGCGCGGCTGTCCTGAGCTGCGTGTATTCTGTTCGCATGCCAAATCTTTACACGCGGACGCTGTCTGCAAGCGCGGCTGTCCTGAGCTGCGTGTATCCTGTTCGCGTGCCAAATCTCCACACGCGGACGCTGTTTTCAAGCGCGGCTGTCCTGGGCTGCGTGTATCCTGTTCGCTTGCTAAATCTCCACGTGGAAACGCTGTCTCCAAGCGCGGCTGGCCTGGCTGCGTGTACGCTGTCGCGTGCAATCCTGCACGTGTTTTTCTGAACTACTTTGAACCTTTGGTGCCTGTGACAGTTAACAGGTGAAAATCTAATTTTGTTCTTCGTGGGAAAGGAAGTATTTCATGAACTATTGGAAGGTGATTGTGCACAGTACTTTGGACGCTATCCTGTGGTGCACCAACCCGGTATCTAGCGTGAGCCTCGTGCCGTCTCCATTACTAATCTTCCCTTCCTTTATCGTTGTTTCAACTCCTGGTTTTCTTCAAGAGACTTTCGTTGAATTCTTCAGTTTTGCCATAAGGTCAGTGTTTTGAATTAATGCTAATACTGTGCTATCATAGTGTTTTGAGTTTGGGACAGTTTCTTATGATACTTTATCTATCCTAGGCATACTTACGATACAATACCCACGCCCTTTCCAGTGATCCATCTCTCTGCCTGTTTTATCAGTCAGAGAGTTGTATCATTTGGAAGGTCTAATTTGACCTACCTACAATCAAGTCGTGTGAAAAAGGATCCGGAAGAGCCCTACCAATTGTATCCTTTTTTGGTTACTGTATCCTTTTCAATTGATACATTGGTGATTTATGACACTCTGGAGGATAATTAATTCCAAAGGTTGGTTGCAGTTGTGCTAGTACCATGCCAAATTCTCCCACGACTCTGAAGACTCCGGAATCCTGGTGGACCACCTGTATTCCCAAGGACATCAGGCCCAAAACCTATTCAAATAAAATTGATGCAGCATGCTGGGTTGAAAGAAAAGGTTTCACATCTCCGACACGCCATAAATTCACAAGGCTACCCTCTGAGTGGGAACTAAGTTGGACATTGGCTCATGGACCAGAGAACTGCAGAACGAGAAGAAGGGCCAGAGCTATCTTGACGTTGGAGCATGGATGAACCGTCTGAATAATCAATTGGCCTGACGTGGGTAAATATGAATCTGATGAAAAAACTCAGCAACCCCATCCATGCAGCTGAATTGAGACAAAATTGAATGGCTGCATACGGATATCATTTGCCAAGTGCAAAACTAATTTAATTAGGTATCTTGGCAATTTACAGGAAAGAGCCAGCCCCAGTGATGAAAGAATCTAGGCCATGGTTACCATCTTTAAGGATTTGTTCAGTAGATACCCTGAACCAAGGTATGGTTTCCAGACGCCAGGGTTTTATTGCATTTAAAAAACACTCAAGTTCAGTTCCAGTAAGGGGCTTTTGCTACAGGAACAGTTCCTATAGCTCATATGCCCATCAATGACTGTTCCTCTCTCACCAGCTAAATGCCGATTGAATGGGCATGAGTGGGGGATTAGAGAGAATATGGAGGGCGGGGAACTCTAAAGCCTATCCTCACACAAAAGGGCATCCATGCATCTTTTCCATTCTGCATGCAGGGAGGGAGGCAAAGACTCTTCTCACAATAAATGAATAAGTCGCAATGTATAAATTGTCAATGCCTGACTTTTTAATTACCAGATGAGAAAGAACCACAACAACCAAAAATGGATTTCTGCTGTTTTCTTCGATGACCCTTGAGAATCTGGCTTGCCTATGGCAGAAATCCTTGAAGTCACAAAACTGCTGCATGAAGCGCGATTGTTGAAACTTTAAAAGGGAAAATGAAAGTTAGATTTGTGCAGCCACACATGACTTTAGCAGGCACATTTCCGAGGCTGCTGTACTCATGTGTCTTAAAGCAGATTCTACTATAGAGATGAGAATATTCAGTTTGATTGAGACCTTTGAGAAAAGATTCTAGTTTGCAAACAGGTCTTTCATGGTACTCTCCTTTCTGTTTCTTGAGTTCATGCCTGCAGATCATTACAGTGACTGTGTTAACCTAGTATAGGTTGAGAAAGTTCTTTCGTATAACATCTTTCCCACTGCATCTTGGCATTTGTTCTCTTTACCCAACAGCATTGTGAAAAACAGTCAGACATGTTGTTTTACTTAAGACAGTTGCTAGCACAATAAGCTGAGCTGCAATCACGAAGAACCAGTTGTAAGGGAGGCATGGTATCACAGGTATGACACTGACACAAAATGTACAATTTATAAAACCTTTAGTTAATTCTCTGGGTTTGGAAATACTCCTACTATGCCCTGTAGCTAAGATGCGAGTAGTCTCGACCATCAAATAATAAAGAAAACAAAGTCCTAGTCAGTCTGTCAAATCAAAATGGCCTATGCTACAAAACCTAATGCCTGCCCTATCTCTTATATAAAAAGTGTGTAAGGGGAAATATGTATGCAAAGAAAATCAGTGGGAAAATACAAAGAATCAAAGTGGCTGAGTCAGCTCTCCTCCCCAAGTTGGACAATACGGAGTAAGGTGGTCCATGCAGACAGGTTATGACACTCTGGCTCAGGTTCTCGAAACAAAGCAGTTCAAAACGTGGGTGGAGGCCGGCCTGGCCTTCCACGTTAATGTCACTTATCCAGCTTTATCAAATGTTCTTTCCCAGTTCACAAAAGGGTTCACAGTTCAATCAAATGTTCACATAGGTCTCCCTCAGTCAGGCTCAGACCTCTCTCTCACAGCACTTGCAGGGGTTCCCTTCACCAAGCTTTATTCACCTTCGTTAGGCGTTACCCTTCCCTGACTTATCAGGCTTTACTTCCGGTCTCCCTCAGTCGGGCTCAGACCTTTTTCTGATGTCGAAGACTTTCACTATAGACCTCTGCAAGACCACTTCGACTTTACCTTCAACTCGCACTCCAGTGTTATTTGCCTCAGTGCTTCTTGGTCTATGCAGTTCAATCTCATAAGCACAATAGTTCAATATTCACTACCGACTTCCCCTTTTGCCAGGGTCAATATTGATCCTCACACTCTTTAAAGTTCATTTACTTTGTTACTTTTTAATAAAACATTTCACCTTTTGCTGAGACTTTCGAGTGGGCTACTTCCTTTCGCCGGACCACTCCACTACTCTATCACTGGCTTCACAGTTATCGGTTATTTAAAGTATATCACAGCTCTGGCTTTCTTTGCGTCTCATCCACACGCGTGCAGCCTTCAATTGTGCGATATAATTTTGCAACTTGAATCTTCCTTTAACACACACAGTCTTTCATGTCGATCGCCAACTCACTGGCTGTGTGCATTCTTTTCTGGTCTTTCCCTTTCAATTTACGAGTCAAGGTTAATGCCACAAGCTTGGCTTTGC
Organism: Ambystoma mexicanum; assembly: GCF_040938575.1. NCBI lineage: Eukaryota > Metazoa > Chordata > Amphibia > Caudata > Ambystomatidae > Ambystoma > Ambystoma mexicanum. The sequence goes on along the minus strand of NC_090930.1, from coordinate 1,016,803,579 downwards.
CTCCCCAACTCCGTCATTCACCCAAAAGGGTTGCAGGCGCCTTTGAAACACAATGCAGTCTTCTTGTCTCAAATTTGGCCTTCCCCACATATCTCTTACGATTCTTTGGAGGCAATGACTTCCTGCAGGGAACTCCTGTGTTCCTTCACCCCTGGCTCTCGTCCCTCGATCCGTCACTCTGCTCCAGTAGGATTGCCTTCGGCCCAGAGGTTCTGCTGCTTATCGTTTTCCACCTTGCTCAAAGTGGGTCTCTATGTTCCACCTTTTATCCGTGCGGGGAGATCCAATGGGTATCAGATGTATGTTATTGAAGTCAAATGCCTGACTTTGCCTGACCCGATTAGCTGGACATGTCCAAGGGGATGTGTTCGGGTTAGCATTGTTACTCTTATTAACCCTTTTTCTTGGCCCAGTGTTTGTGTGGAAAAGGGGGGCAGAGGGAATTGGGAAATTGGAGAAGCCTATGAAATAGGAGGGTCACTGATACAGGAAAGGGGGGAATACTGCATCTCGCCATCGCTAATCTCACAACCACTCACTGAAGACCCCTCACCCAGGTGATCTGCCTGCACTGGTCCACCCCCAGGAACTGGATCCAAAAGCGATGGTCGAGTCCTGGCCACCTGGATGACAAGTACCCGAGGACTAGCGGGTGAGACACCCTTTGGTGTCTCACAGTACTTTGCATCCCATTTGTTACTCATAAGCAGGGTGGAATGCAATTTCTGCTAGATATTTGTTGTGAAGTGTGGGCTGATCTCAGAAAATGCTGTCCTAGAAACACTGTTCACCTAATTCCACAGTCAGGAGCCATTCTACGATAATACATGTTAATTTCCCATGTGCTAGGTTTGTAGCTAGAGTGTAACCCAAGGATCCGAGCTTTAGTATCCAAAAGGAGTATCTGTGTATACCCTGGGTGAGGATCATGAAATGAAAGCACAGACATCAGTGTGCCTATATATTACCTGCCCCTGTGTTGCTTTTCTGCCATCATATTCTACATTTATATGTTTGTTTTTTACCTATAAAAATGGACAGATGATTTTTAGCCTAATTTGCAAATATTAACCTCTGTACCTGAGATGCACAAGTAAAATCACAACTCTTACTCTAGAGGGTCTCACTGTCGCTTCCCCGTTTCATTTTTATTGTTTAAAAGCGCAGAGCTAGGTCGAGAGCAGCGGAACACTGTACAGGGTATGGGTTGACAATGTTTGGGCTTGCATTTTAACAGTAGCGCAATACTGTGTGTTGCACTCTGTTAGTCTGTTTGTCCATCTGGGTTAGTTTGTGGTTGGATGTCAGAAAAGGCACGTTTTGAGAGAGTTGCAAAATTGGAGAATTGTCGGGTTCCAAAGGGTGAAAGCGTGACAAGAGGAGGATTGTTTGTGGGTCCTCGCTTTGCTGACGAGTTGTGATTTAAAAGCTGGTTGGTCGATTTGCTGCACGTGGAGTATGTGACACCAGATATGTGGAGCTAATCCACCAGGTACGCTTATGTGCTACTTGTGACTGCTTTGTAGACGATATATGCAGTCTTGAACAGTATCCTGGTCTGAAGATGAAGCCAATGTAGTTTTCGTAGGACAGGGGTGATTCGGTAATATTTCCATGCACCTGTTATAAGACGTGCTGCAGAGGGGTGGTCTGCTTTTAGGGCAGCCAAGTGAGCAGCTGGGAGCCTTATCAGGAGGACATTTCCCCCATTGATGATGCAAGACTGCAAGGGCCTGTGTAAAGGTGGGAAAAGGAGCACATCCAAGAGGAGACACCTGCTCAATAACTATGGGAATTGAACAGAGTCCCATTACTGCAGGTTTTCTGAATTGGCCCTTTGAAAATGTCTTCTAGACCACACCACATTTGAAATACCTGCTCATCAGGTTTCAAGACTCTGGCGCATACATGATAAGCTTATTAGCCCTATTGCTGAGGTGAAACCCTATGAAGCACATCAGATAATGGAAAGGACAGATGAGCCTGTCAATAGCAGTAGGGGGCGGAGGGAGCAAATCCCATGCAAACATTGATATTGATATTTTATTTCTATCGCGCTCGTACACAAGTGTTTCAGAGCGCGACAAGGCAAGGGAGGGGAACAGGGGAGAACAAAACAGCGATCTTACTAGGCCCAGTGACATTGAGAACACGCAAGTGCATGGGAGAGGAGGAGGGGAAAAGTGCATGGAAGGGGGAGAAGTGGAAAGTGCAAAGCAGAGGAGAAATAGGTAAATAGCAATAAATAAATAATAAAGGCAACAAACAGTGGTAGTGCAGCCAGCAATTTGCAAGTGGTAGGTTTAAGGCAGCAGACAGGGTAGGTCTGAAAAGTGCAGGAAGAAAAAGGGGGGGCTGTATGGGTACAGATACAGACCCCAGTGCAAGGGGGGGCCTGGAGGCTCTGCGGGAGGGTGAGCAGGTACATGTGCCTGGAAGACAGAGGATGGCCAGGTGCACAGTGCCAAGAGAGAACAGATCAGCAGGGGAGAGGGGGAGCGAAGGCAGAAGAAAAGAGGAAGGTCTTGAGGTGCTTCCTGAACCGGAGATGGTTCTCCTCAAGTTTTAGAGTGGCAGGGAGGCTGTTCCAGAGGAAGGCCCCAGCCGAAGACAGATCTACCCCGAGTGCGTTTCTTTGAAAAACGACTGACCCTGAGGGAGTTAGAAGTAGAGGAGCGAAGAGCTCAAGAGGGGAGGTATTTGCGGAGGGATAGCTGAAGGTATTTTGGACCCAGGCCCCAGAAAGCCTTGTGGACAATGCAGAGGGTTTTGAATTTAATCTGTGCATCCACTGGGAGCCAATGGAGAGATTTCAGAGCTGGAGAGATACAATTTCAGGGCTTGAGGTCAAGGACATGTCTCGCAGTCCTGTTCTGGATTAGTTGCAGAGGGCGGGAGAGTAGAGGCAGGTAGATTTAGAAAGAGGCTGTTACAATAGTCCAACCTAGAGAGAACCAGAGCTTGGGATACCATTAATTTCTGGGGGAAGGAGAGGAAAGGCAGAGTACCTCTGGGGAGGTGCAGTAGGAAATGTGACTTTTTAGAGACCTCATAGATGTGTGCGGAGAAGGAAAGGGTGGCAAACATGGCATTCAAAAGCAAGCTAATGGGTCTGTGATGTGCCAAACCTCCTGCCATGCAGGGTCATCCATTTCTGACTGCCCAATTCACGCATAACCAATTCTGCCTTGGAATTCTGGCAGCACCAAGACTTTTAGAGATATGTACCTTGCAATCAAATTAATTATACGTACATTTTATGCTCATTGCAGAAAACATCAAAACCTGACTGAATTTTAGAGTCATACCCGTATGTTTCATATTTTAAAGCCTGCATCATTTTCATAGGGTATGAAATATGTTAAAGGGAGCAATTGTGGTTCATCAGAACTAGGGCGTTAACCAAGAGTTGGTCACAATATTCCATATAAGGCCTCAGCATTGATGTGTGCAAAAGTACAAATACCATTTGTCGCCGCAATACCTCCTCTCACTATGCACCCCTACATTCAACTCGCTTTCCACGAAGCATTGCTTTGTCACTCTGCAGCCATCAGATACAACTCAAACATCTTCTGCTTAATGGCTGCTAATGAAATCATCCCCCCAACCATCGTAGCTTAGAATGGGCTCTACAAGCAATGCCTTGACTTTGCACTTAGCTGCAGTGTCCCAGAAGATTCCATCATTTTTTTTGTTAATCATCCAAGGTTTTTCTGCACTTCTTTGTGCGATGTGTGCCCCATGGGAGATGCATGCCATATCTGCAACCAGACCTTCCCGTACAACCCGTGTAGTGCGACATTAAAACATTGTATTGTATGTTAGTGGCAGTATTGCTAAACGTGATCTTAATGATCAAATGGATGTAAAATGGTTTAACATCAGGGAACATTCGAGAACTAAAGGAAAAATGTACCTCTGCATCAGTAACTAAGGCACCCACGACGGATACACATAGAGCAGACTACCTCCCCCTACTGGTGACTCAGAGTCCGTTTCTCCGGACCCAACCAGAAGCCAGTGTCAAACAAACACATTTACGACTTAAAGGTAGTTCTTCAACGTCGACATCTGAGAAAACTGAAAAGAACTGCACTGGCCAGGAGAACAGAAGACGCATGGCCGATATACCATAAGGAAGTAATGATCTACAAATCCTGGATCAAGCACTATAGATTCATTCTCTGTCAGAACGATGCTGAAGCGATGCTAAAAACTCTAGCCACCAAAAAATCAAGAGACTTCTGGAACCTGCTTAAAAGTCTCAATGGCCAGAAAGTGGATACATCCTTCAACTCAGTTTCTGAACCACACTGGGTCAGCTATTTCACGGATTTGTTCCGGTCTCCATCGCCTTCGCAAAATACTTCCACCCAGTCTACGCAAACAGCTTGGACCTCCTTGACAGACGAAGAAGATATCAAAAGAGTTATAACGAAACTAAAGTCCTCAAGAGCCCCAGGCCCGGATGGCCTTACTAACATTGACCTAAAAAGCCATCCAGAGGAGTGGGCGTTGGTGAGAAGTAAAATCTTTGCACAATGTGAAAAAACAAAACTAATTCCCATATCATGGACAGAGGCCGTAATTGTCCCCGTATACAAAAAAGATGTAGAGAAAACCCAGCTAATTACAGGCCAATAGCGCTCCTTGACTTTATTGGCAAAATCTTTGCAACCCTCCTGCTTTCATACTTCCAGAAATGGGCACGAAGATCACCGAGCGCTGATCTTTTCCAGACAGGATTTCTAAAAGAGGCCAGTACTGCGGTAAACCTATTGCTTTTGAATATAATAAAATCTAACGTAAAGTCTGGCGCACTCACGGTATATCTAGCAGTCGTGGATCTGTCGCAGGCTTTTGACAAGGTCGGCCGCAGCAAACTATGGTCCAAACTAAAAGCCTGAGAATGCCCTGCAGCAATACTCGACCCTATCACGGCGCTCCACACAAAAACAACTAGGCGGGTCCGTCTAAATCAACAGGGACTGCTTTCAGATAAAACAAGGTTGCCTGCTTGCACCAGCGCTTTTTATTGCCTTCTTGGGAGATTTTCAAGCAGAGAACAAAATCAGAGCCTTTCCACCCAAAGTTGGCAAGATTAGAGTGTCACGACTGATGTACGCAGATGATCTTATCTTATTAGATCAGACCCAAATTGGGCTTCAACGACAACTGTCCAACCTGGCAAACTACATGAAAAGTAACAACTTGGAAGTCAACAAGTCAATGACTAAAGTATTGGTGTTCTCAAAGATCCAACAAAACAAGGAAAGAAAAGCCCATCTAGCCTGGTATTTAGATAACACCAAAATTGAAGTGGTCAAGGAATATAAATACCTTGGCATATGGATTGATGCCTCGTTAAGAGAAAATACCATGCAGAATTCTCTCTGGGACAAAATAACCCCTATGGCCCAAACCAGAGAAGCAGATAAAGAATTTGGCAAATTCTCGTTAATTCCAGCCATTCATTTCTACACATGCAAAGTTGTTTGGACACCAACATATGGAATGAATGCAAGTCTGACCATGCCCACATTGATTTGGCTGCAATTGGAAGGCTTCTTGTGGAAGTCGGTCCTTGGGCTCCCAAAGTCAACGTCAATAGTAGCAATTAGGAGGGAATTGGGCTTGCTGTCTTTAGCGGCAGTGGTGGAACAGAGCTCTATGCAACTCTACAGGAAGATCCTTCAGACCGACACCCTTCCAGTATACCAGGTGGTGGCGGCAGAAATTAAGAGTGGTGGCTGTAAACCACTTAATGCCTGGGTAAAAAGCCTCCAAGGGAAACTGCATGATCTAGCCTGTACCAAAGATTTACTCATCAGTAACCCTCAAAGAGTGAAAACTAAAATAGAGCAGCAAGATTGGATCGCCACAAACGACAAAGCCACAGCCAAGAAACTCTTAAAGCATCTTCCACCCTTGTTCAACAAACTAAAAACCCCTCTGAAATACTGTGAAAAATTCCCATATAAAACACTGAGGAAACTCTTCATGAGAGCCCGACTAAATTTACTTCCTACCAGGGAAGTCCTGGTGATCAGACTATTGGCAGCCTCAAGTGAGTGTCTATTATGTGGAAATCCCGAATGACCAGAAACCATTACCTCGCCCCGCCCCCGCCTCTCCCCTCCCCTCCCCTCCTCTCCTGCTTTATATGGAGGGGGAGAGGGCCGAGAGGCGAAGCCGAGCAGGGAAGGCCGTAAGGAAAGGCCTCCGTTGCTCTTTGTAGCTCTGCTGCGAGCACGAAGCACCATTGAGCAGCTGAGATCTGAATCAGCTGTCTTACTTCGTTTCGGAACGTCTGTGTGTTCCTCTTTGTCCTCATCGGATGCCGCATGCACAGAAGCACTGAATACAGACAAAATGGCCCCCGTTGCCATGGTTGCACAATCAACAAAATGTGCCGAGAAAATCACCGCTGCGGGCCCGTGTCCCGGTTTGCTGCCTCGTCCTGCCCGCCCCTCCCCTCTTGCTTTATATGGAGGAGGAGAGGACCGAGAGGCAAAGCCGAGCAGGGAAGGCTGTAAGGAAAGGCCTCCGGTGCTCTTTGCAGCTCTTCGCTGCTCGTTTGCCATTTACCACAAAGCTATGCCGCATCCTGGAGGTAAGGAGCCTGACTATTGCCAACTCCATTCAAACCCAGGCCCTGCCACCAGGAGACTCAGACTACGGGACCGCACTTTAGAGGCCACCATCAGCTCCCAGCCCCTCCCCACGAGCATCCGCAATGCCTGGCTATGCTCCTGTACCATGACACCCACTTTACGTGCTAACAAGGACAGACTCATCCCCCCAACTACAAAGCCCACAGCCATTATAGCTAACTCCAATATAGCTGCAAATGAAGCACTTTACCCCACCTCCAATTGTACTGCTTCTATACTGAATGTGATTCCACCTGTGTCCACCACCACTGAAAATGAGCCCCAATGCAAAATCTGTGATGTGCAATTCCTCTACCCCCATTTTGAATGCTATTGTGCCAAATGTGATTCCATCTGTGTCCACCACCACTGAAAATGAGCCCCAATGCAAAATCTGTGATGTGCAATTCCTCTACCCCCATTTTGAATGCTATTGTGCCAAATGTGATTCCATCTGTGTCCACCACCACTGAAAATGAGCCCCCAATGCAAAATATGTGATGTGCAATTCCTCTATCTCCCACAGCGCGACCACGCCCACCACCTCACCCACTCTCCCCATGGACCCCTCCCTAGCCATTACAGAACCCCACCTCAAATGCACCATGATCAATGCTAGGTCCATCAATGCCCACGCTCTGGATATCCACGACCTCATAACCACCCATGACCTCGATCTGCTCATGACTGCAGAAACCAGGTTGCAAGAGGCATCCGGCCCTGCGCTCTCCCTCGCACTGCCCCCTGGCTATTCCATCACTAGACAGGATCGCCTCTCTAAAGGTGGAGGTGTAGCAATCATTGCCAAAGACTCCCTCTCCATTAGAAAGGTAGAGAAATCCCTACACAACAACAACGACTACCTCCTAGTCAAAATCAACCTCTCTCCCCATTGCACCATTGCTGTTCACATTGTCTATCGCCCTCCAGGCCCAACAGGAGACTTTCAAGCCTCTCTCATCCACCTCCTCTCTGACAATCTTAAAAAACATTTGAAAGCCATTCTCCTTGGGGACGTCAACCTAGGCCTCCTAGACAGCAAGGACTCAGCAGCCAAATCCCTTGATTCAGCCCTCAAGGCACTAGGCTACAAGAACACCATCTTTAGCCCAACCCACACCCAGGGCAGAATTCTCGACTGGATCGCAGAGCATAACTGTCCACTCATCATCACTGGAAACACTCCCACCCCAGGGTCTGACCACCATATCATCACCTTTAGCATCATCACCACCAGCTCCTCCACTCCCTCAACCCAACCCCTGCCACCCTGCCTCGCAAGAAGCTCCCGTCAGCTCACTAAGGAAAGGCTACTGCCCTTCCTCCAAGGCCCAGTCTTCAGGCCACCTTTCTCCACAGACCCCGAAACACTTGCATCAGCCTATGATGTTGCCATCAAAGTAGCTATCAACTCCATTGCTCCACTTAAACCCCGTAAATCCAAACCCACCACCCACTCCACTCCTGATTCACCCCGGACCTTCTCACACTCTGCAACGAAAAAAAGTATGCACTTATACAGTGGCAAACCTCCCATTCTGACAAAGATAAGATGATCTTTAAAGCCCGCTCTACCAATTACAAAAAGGCAATCACCCAAGCAAAGGCCAAATCTTTTGAATCCAGAATCTCGGAAGCCCAATCTAGCACAAAAGAAATCTTTGCCATCTTCAGGGAGATAGAGACTCCCACTCCCGCCCCCCAGAATTTCACTAAAGACAAAGCCTGGTGCGATGAAATACAAACGGCCATGCAAACCAAATTGAGCCTTCTCCAAAACAAAATATCAGCTACTAAACAAGCCCTGCCTAATACGCACATCCCTGTCCCACCACCAGCCTCAGACACCCCCCCCCCCAACCTTTCTCCTTCAAATCCATACAGGAAAAAGAGATCATCAACATAATGAGGAATATCAAACCCTCTAACTGTAAAGATGATGCATGCCCAGCCACTATCGAGGACTGTACTGAAGCGCTAGCTCCTTTCCTGACAGCCTTTGTCAATGCCTCCTTTGCCACAGGGAAAGTCCCCACCTCCCTCAAGGAGGTCTGGGTCCGCCCTCTCTTAAAAAAAACAACTCTCGATCCCTCCTCCTCTAACAACTATAGACCCATCACCACTGTCCATTCCTCTTCAAAATACTGGACAAAGCAGCCTACCTGCAGGTTCAGCATTTCATTGAAGAGAACAAACTCCTGGGACTCCGCCAATCTGGTTTCCGCCCCAGACACGACTGAAACCGCCCTACTTGACCTGAAAAACCAGATGGACAATGCCAGAGATATGGGCAAACCAGCACTTCTCCTACTTCTTGACCTATCCGCACCTTTCGATCTCGTAGATCACAACGTCCTATGCCATCACCTCTCCCCCACTGCCAAGTTCTCCCCCCGACGCCATAGCATGGATCACATTCTTCCTACAAGACAGAACCATGCAAGTATTCTCTGACTTAGCCTCCGCCTCACCAACCATCATACTCTGTGGTATGCCCCAAGGCTCTTGCCTCTCCCCCACCCTCTACAACATCTTCACACAACCCCTCTTCCTCATCCTCGACGCTATGGGTATTTCTTACACCAACTACGCTGACGATACCCAGATCCTCCTCACCCTCACTGGCAACTATAACACTGACTCCTTGACCCTCAACAACCTCTACAACACCATCCAAGCCTGGATGACAGACAATGGACTATGCCTCAAAACTCCTCCTGGTAGGCTCCCCCAACATGCTAAAAAATCTAGACTCCCAATTCAGTCACTTCACCATCGACACCATCAAAATACCTGTCTCCGACTCAGTCAAAACTCTTGGAGTCTATTTGGATTCCAACCTACCCATGGACAGACAAGTCAATGCAATAGCCTCCTCAGCCGCATATCATGCGAAACTAATCAACGCAGTCAGGCCCTTTCTCTCCAAAGAGAACTGCACAAACATAGCCAGAGCCATCACTGGCTCAAGGCTAGACTACTGCAATGCACTCTTTCTAGGGACAGCCAATAAAAACCTGGAGAGGCTACAAGTCATACAGAATAGTGCTCTCTGTGCAGCCCAAGGCCTTGCTAAAAGAGAACACATCTCGGAGGCCAGAAAACTAGCCCTCTGGCTCCCAATAAAGGAAAGAATCGTCTTCAAAGCTCTGACACTGACCCAAAAGTGCATTCACCTCACCGCTCCGGTTTACCTCTCACAAAGGATCCACCCCGTCTCCTCTACAAGACCAACCAGATCACCCTATACCAACATGCTCTGTGTGCCACTAGTAAAAAGAGCCAAAGCGGGCGGATCCAGCTTCCCATATCTCGCACCCACACACTGGAATGCCCTACCTTCCACAATACGAGGTGAGGCCTCCCTCATCGCTTTCCGTAAAGCTTTGAAAACTATCCTCTTCACATAAGGTCCCTCGTACCAGCATGAATACTAAACATGTGACCCACTGCTTAAGCTGTAATGACCAATTGTAGAAGCTGTAATGACAGAATTATGTTTGTAGTTATAATGTGCCAACGACTGCTACCACGTCTGTACCTCTGTAACTAAGCTCTTGCAAGTAACAGCGCCTCAATGCCTCTGGGCTGTTTGCGCGCTATATAAATATAAATAAATAAATAAGACATCTACTCCTGACATGCCCTCAAATGACCAAGGAGAGCGAGGAGTACTTACCACCACTTATAGCAAAGCAGTCAACTATAGACGAAGAAAGTTGCTGGAGCCGCCTAACGGCTAGACTAACCATCAAATACTAGTACCAGATTCTCCATAATTGTAATAATTTCTCCATTACTGTGTATCCCTTTTTGACTTGATCACAGTCACTATGCACTTTTACATCGAGCACGACTTTCCAAAGAGATTTTTTTTCTTCTTTCGAATAAGTTGTGCTTTAGGTACAAAATATAAATTTTGCTTCTTCAATGTCACTTGTAAAAATCTTAAATGATTGAACATAAGAATTTAAAAAAAAATGGTACAATCAAACCCACTTTTTTTTTAAACGACAATATCATCAATTAGGAGCTTGTTACTACAATGAAATAAATATATGTTGTCCCGGGATTATAGCTCAGTGGCAACGTGCTCACCTTGGAAGCAAGACGACACGAAGTAACACAGGTTCGATCCCCGGGTCCGTTTAGCAAGACGACACGAAGTAACACAGGTTCGATCCCCGGGTCCGTTTAGAGCGTTATAAATATACAACTAAGACAAAAAAAAACGTTACGCAACTAAAAAACAAACAATTACTGTAACAGCACCTCGATGCCCGCAGGTTGTGTGAGTGCTTTAAAAATGCAGAATAAATAAATAAATATTTTGATAGAATATTAAATACATTTTGATATAAAACTATATATAAACAATGTTTTTGTGCAATTATACAGAACCGGGAGTTCACCTTTATTTTAAACCGCAAATAGGGACCCCTGTCTGCGGTATTTTTTCACGCAGTAAAATAAATATCCTGTTAAAGCTTCTTATCTATTTGAAATATTTTGAAAGTCATCTATTTTCTCGTGGAAAAAAACAGCCAAGCGATCGTTGCAAAGGATCATGCAGTACAAATGAGAAGGCAAGCAGGACCAAAACATGCAAATACTGCAAGGGGATTCTTTGGTTATTACAGTCTTCTGCAAACGGATATAGATAAGCATAGACGACGATCACTGGGCATTAGTATTAGTTCTAATGAAAACCCCAAGAAAAGAATGTTGTAGTATCTATCAAAAGAGATTTCAATTGTACGAATTAGCAACTAATAAACCGAAATCCTAAGCAAGCGAAAAATGAAACGATGCAGCCGTGTTACTAAGGGATGAGCAAGAATGGAAGTATCTTTACAGAAGAGAAGCTGTAACCTTCTTGAAGCACCAGTTTAAAAATGAATCGGACTTCCTAAGTGACTTCAAAGGTGGCCAGCATGATGGCAAGGAGAAAGCACTACATGGTTTGTATTAATTTACTGTTTGTAAAGTGCAAACTAACACTGAATCGGTACCACAGGGGAACTTCATATATTAAATAAAATATGAATGCATGGCCAATGCAAAACAAAAAAGAGTAAAATCACAGCTGTAAAGGAACTGCAAAACAGAAAGTAATATGGCATTAACACCCGATCCGGCTGGGCAGATGGGGTGTTAAGGCAATTAGCTCCCGGGTTACCAAGCAGCAACCCGGGGAGCTAAAAATAAATACGTTTTAAAAAAGGGGTTTTCCTTCCTGCAAAGTGCATCCCATTGTACGAGGGAAAATCCTTTACCAACATGGCCACCATAGAAAGGAGCCCCTCTTCCCTTTCCTTGGTGGCCGTTCTGAGCAGAGAGGAAGGTGCGGCTGCAAGTGCCGCCACAGCCGCAATAAGGTAAGTTTGGGGGCAGAAGGGGGGTTAAAAAATAAAAAAGGGAGGACTGGGGAGTCGGGGGGGGGGGGGGCTGGGTGGGGGAGGATGGCAGCCGGCAGGGGGTAGCCAGCCGACAGGAGGCTTGGAATGCAGGCTTACACAGGCAGTTCAAGCCCGCGTTCCTAGCCACCTGATTGGCTGGCTCCCCCTGCCGGGTGCTAATGTGTAGTGTACAGAAGTGTGCATGAGTCTCAATAGCTCAGCATGCTTATGCATATTTGTCTTTAGATCACCTTCATTTGGACAGTGAGGTACACAGAGCCATTGTGGGAGGCGACACAATCTGGCAACATCAGTAAAGGTCATGTGAATGAGGGGCTTTTATGCCTCCATCTTGCATGCCCCCCTTTGAGCTAAGAGGTGCATTACATAGTAAGGAGGAAGGGGTGCAAGAGTTGGGAGCAGAGGCTGAAAAGTCTGTTGGCTAAGTCGCTGCACTGTGGCAAATCGCTTGGGGCTGGGCTTGAGCAGATTCTTCAATCACACCGGGAAATCTGAGGATCATCTGATCTGTGTCTTCCCCAATTCCTGGTAGCAGTGTAGTTGGTCTAGAATGGAGTCTGAATCGGCAGTGCTCGGTCTCTTGGTGAGGAGGAGGGGTGTGCCTGGTGGAGTCTGGGTTACAGACCATTCCTCTTTGAAGAATACAGTTTGCTGGACCTTCTTAAAGGGAAAACCCTGGGGTAAGGCTCCGGGGGTGTTCCAGAGGTGCAAACCCACTGTCTTTATTGTATTCCCGTCATTCATCCTCCCTGTAAAATGTACTTGGCCGATTTCAGACTGCTGCTTGAGCTCATGCTTTGCTTTGGGATGCAGAGTCTGACATGATCCTAGCCCTGTGGGCCTTCAGGGGGGAGCTAAGGATACTAAATTTGATTTTCTGTTAAACTGAGAAACCATAATGGCTCTTTCCTCCCTCCAAGGTGAGTGCCATAACATCTTGGCTGCCTGAACTGGAATCCTTTTAGCGTCAGTAGATCCGTTTCGGGTTTTTTTATTGCAGAATAAATAGGTCAATTATTCAGACGAAAAATCTCCAGTGCTCTTACACATTTCTAATCGATGATTATTCCAGAGAAGCAGGAGGGTTCTTCCAAGTATCAAACGGTGGTACTTTTTTATGACTGATTCGGTCTGCTGGGTCAACGAGAGGTCAGAGTTAAGCCAGAAGCTCCAATTCTTAACATTTCCTTCAAGTATAAGGGCGCCACACAAAACCAGTAATTAGTACTGGAAGTAAAGATATGAGAGGCACAGCATTAAAAGAAAAATATATTTTTTTAAAAAGACTACCCAATGACGTTCAGTCAGCAGGGAAAGGACCAGACAGAGCCAGCGTAGGAAGATCAAATCACTAGAAATCCCAATGCAAGTAGAAACTTACACCTGAAGGGCCGCTTAACATCAGAAACTAATGTCTGCTTCTGAGTCCCCAACAAGTCACAAACCAGACACGGCTTTGCATAATCCAGCCAAAAATAGAAGCACCACATTTCCCCATTAGATTGTGCAGAGCAATAAGACTTTCCATTCTTACCATCAAGCTTTCAAAATAACTTGAAATAGAAGGCAACAGTCTAAAGCCTTTAAACTAGAGGGACCAGCCTGGCCTGTAGTACCAACTGCTCCGTGGCATCTCATCAGTATCGCGGGCCCATTAACAATGGGCAACATCACAGAAAGTGACATCACACGCCCCCTAATGTTTAAGAGTGCTATTGTATGTTTTTGAAATCTATGGAAAACTTGATAACAATGTATGATAAGTACTCAGTTTGGGTGAACCACAGGTTTGGAAAGTCAAACAATGAATGCAAGGTGCAGGCAGTGCCAGTGGTTGCTACCCTTAGCCATGCTAAATGATACCCACAACTCTACTATCAGTAGAACAGTCAACAAAAATAACCCTCTAAGCCACAATCGCATATATGTGTATGGCTTTTGAATGTTTCAGATTTTTTAAAGATCTTTTTTAATCAAGGCAACCAGGACTTCCGGCAACATCCTTCTTGGTTCAGGGTCTAAACGACTATAACAAAAGAGCAGCCCTCAGCTCAATTTCTGGGCATATCCCCGGAACACCTCACAAGCCGCTATACAGTGCCCGCCCTTCTCCCACAATCCCCCGCTACTCCATGTATCTTTTTTGTGGCCTGCTGCATTGCTGCTTACCGTCTCTGCCCAGCTGGGCCAAAGAGCGACATTCTCTGCGTCGGCCTTAGTGCACCGCTCTTTTGTACATGGAGTAAAAAGTCAACAGGACATCAGTCGTCTCTGCGATTACCTAGTCATGATCTAGTCCTGGATGTCGACTGCATACCACAAACTTAACCCATCAAAGACTGAATTCGTTCTCATCTGTCCCCCTTTTAACGACAACTTGTCCAACAATGGCTCAATTATACACGCCTAGCAGGATTTGATCCACAACTCTCAGATTCAGCAAAGTCCTTAAGATTAGGCTGAGTTCGGGCACAGAGTTCAGTCTGCAGCAGAAACCATTGTTTGAGGAGCTGCAGCGACTGTTTGGCGTTCTGTTACTGTGGTTCTTTCTGGTGAACTGGACCTTTATATTTTAGAAAATCTGCACCCTTCAAGAACTCCAGACATGGGCGGAGGGCGCGCAGAGTTTGGGCGCAGAGTTCAGTCTGCAGCAGTCCGCTGCAGAAAGCAGGTAAGCAGAACAGTGGTAAACTAAGAAATGGCCGACAAGGGGCCTGATAAGGGGCCGTTGACGTGGCAAGAAACGAAGCAATTTTGTGCCATTTGCCATAAAACTAATACATCACGATCACAAGATGAAACCAATGAGATAAATTTAACCTACGACCTGGTGGGGTATGAATGGTCTGGAGATCACCACCGTGGACGGAATTTAACGACAGTGCCACAACTTGCAGACTTAGCAAAGGCACAAATAAATAAGGAAAAGGAATCCAAAATCATTAATGTTTTGATTGTTGAAAGAGGTGCAGACGCCGCACAAGGTACTCCATGAGCAGCGGCGGAGGTCGCTGACCAACGAAGTTCCAGTGCAGGTGTCGGCTCATTGACTGAGAATCAACACAAAACAAATCAGGCTGTGAATCCACCGGCTATCGAAATAAATGTTATTGCCTTTCAATCACCGTTTGATGTAACTGACATTGAGCTATTAGAAATGGAGGTTCCTCGTGTGTCTATCAAATCAAGCATGTACAAATTTACCTTTCCAACAATGGCAGGAAACGAAAAAGAATCATCAACTGAGAGTCAAGAAGGTAAAAATGTAGCTATGAATGTCAGTGTACTACCAAGTTCAAAGGACTATAACGGCTTGAGAGGAAACTTGCAATTTAAAAAAAAAAAAGGATTTATGGACTTCCCTCCATTACATCCAAAATATGAGGCACATCGCGTCAAGAGCTGTTTAATGTCTGGATTCTCAGCAGAAACAGTAACGCTGACACCCCAGGGATTCGATTTAGCAGGGCGCGAGACAAGACTGACAGAACGCCTAAAAGACGATTTCGAGCTGATGAAAGATAAGCTCACAGAGAGCTTTACGAAAGTGAACAAGACAAAGGAGAGTTTCTTTGACAGAGACAATGCCAACACTTCCTCTCTGTGTAAGCAAAGGACCGCAAGTAGAACGAACCAGTACTCCTTCTATGGGTCACTTAAATGAACGAACAAACCTGAACGAACGAACGAACGAACGAACGAACGAATCAAGTGTAATGTACCAAAAGCCCGACAACAAACGGGAGAAAATAAAACCCTGACAATCGAAACCTCTGATATACAGGCGGAAAGTGGTAATGAGCAAAGCCAATCGGGAAATAAACATCAAGGAAACTCCACAGACTGTGACAACGCAAATAAAGCAAACCTGTCAGTTGCAGCTGCAATACAAATTCTCAACAATGTATTAGCAGCATCCTCACTGGCACTAATTCCCTTCGTAAAATTGTATGAATCCTTAAATGAAGCAGTAAATAACAATGGAACTATAATGGGGTTATCATCTGAAAACTAACGAAAATGGAACGAGTTGCTTCAGAAACGGCTTGACAGTGAGGCGGAAAAAAACGCTATATGGCAAAACAGATTATCTCTTGATGCCAAGTCACTCAATGAGAAAACAACACTAATGGAGGCTGTTCTGGGTTATTTAAAACTCATTATGTCGAAAGAGCGCGACACACACCTGTCACCCAAAAATCAAGATTATCAGGCCGAAGATCCGTTACATACAAAAAAATGCCAAAGTCATGAAAGTAGTGCTATACATCCAAAAGCACATACCTTAACACCAATCAAACATAATGAAACGGAAAAATGCAAAAACTCTGTCACCCTTATTGTAACGCAGAAAGAAAACGTCACAGTACATAACACTTCGCAAGTTGACGAAATTCAAAATATTCACGTGGAACCAATTATTATTGTTAACTGAGCGGAAACTGAGAAACTGAAATCTCATTTGGAAAATGCTGTA
The DNA here is from genome assembly GCF_040938575.1 of Ambystoma mexicanum. Classification (NCBI taxonomy): domain Eukaryota; kingdom Metazoa; phylum Chordata; class Amphibia; order Caudata; family Ambystomatidae; genus Ambystoma; species Ambystoma mexicanum. Next base: position 1,016,787,026 of record NC_090930.1, on the reverse strand, counting down.
GGGGTGGCGGGAGCTCGAAAAGATATTGTAACGGAAGTTGTGGACATCGCAGCAGCGACCCAGTCTTCCAATGAATCTCTTCCAGGATCCTCTGCAAGGGCAACTTTTGGCATATTTAACCAGCTAAAACTTTTCATAACCCTACAACCTTGACAATCAAGCAAAAATATCAGAAAAAAGATCAACTGATAAATTTGAAAAGAAAAAATGCCAGACCCAAAGAAATTGAAAATTCCATCAAAAAAATGAATACTGAATTTATAAACGCCAACAAAACCAAGTCTGTTCTCACGTGAGAAGTTTGCTCCATTGAAACATGGCAAACAAGGTGGAGGTAAGAACAAATCTGTGGAGGTGTCAGTCGAATTAAACCTGAAAAACCCAAAAAAACATCCAAGAGTAGAACTCAATGATACTTCAATGGAGTCAACTGATTCCTCAGTGGACCTATGTAATATATCAACCTATTCAGTAGACTCGGAAAATGCCAGTTGTTCCTGAACGAAGTGAAGCGCCGACTGAATGTACCTCAATTCCTGCGACTTTGATGATGCCTGTCTTGGAGAAAGCACCGAAATCAAAGAGGATAGACATGCACAACGAAAATAAGAATCTTACAAGATTGGAGAACACGAACAAACCAGGGAATGCCACCAACAATAATGTGCCAACGCAAAAGACGGTGACTTCAAAATCGAAGTCAGCCAATTTAAATCCGAAATTAACTCTAGCTCAGAGACAAAAACAAAATCTTCAACCCAAAAAGCAAGATCTAATTGAAGTGAAGGCTTTATCTTGGAAACTTCAAATCAAAAACATTTTTGTGGATGATAATGAAGTAAACCTCAATAGAGGAAATGTGATGCAATTATTGCACACGGTTCCAGCCCTTCGTACAGTGACTACTGACGATATATATATATAGTCGAGTATGTAACTGAAGAACATGCTGACAGGGTTTTATTAAATATAAAATCACAGGCAGTACGGAAAATGTTGCTGGCAGCAAGAGAAGAGCTCCCGTTTCTTGGATTCGAAATAACAGAGGAAGAAATCAAAGTAAATATAAACCAACCTACCAGGAATGACTCACAATTAAATATCTTAACGAATTAACAGAAACGCGATGACCTAAGGAAACAACTGAACATTTCAAAAATGGCTCCAACTATAAAACAAAATACAAGATTTGTCAGTCAGACAGCAAAATACCATTCAAAAGAAGTGTCTTCTTCCAAGAATTAGCGATTAAAGAAAGGAAAGGAAGACACCTCAACATTGATATCATGGAATACGAGAGGTTTCGCGCATTTATTTAATGAGTTCCAAGTAGACTTGACTAACAACTTTGCTAAATGCTTACAAGAAACCTGGCTGCGATTTCCTCCTGTGAAAGATGGATATACAACATTTTTAAATTCGGCCAAGAAAAATGTTGAAGGGCGGCCATTTTCCAGTTTGATAACAATGATAAAAAAGGGAACAAGCTGGGAAGTAATTGAAAACGGAAATCCAAATATTTTTGTCCAAGGCACACTTCTAGAACGTCTCTCGAGTGGAGTGTCAAAAGTTCAACATCTCCTCTTGATTAACGTGTACTGGAATCCTGCAAGGATTGTATCTAAAAGTTTCAGAAATTCTATAATGGCTCTAATGGACAAATAACAAAAACAGATGAAGGATTTATCCATAATTATCTGTGGAGCTATGAATCTCTTATGGTTTAAATCACCAAATGCACACAAGCAGATTAAAGACAAAGAACTCTTTAAAACCAGCAGTAGACGAAGAAATTGGGAAAAAGCAATTGAATCACGAGATCTTGTGATGGTGAATGGGAACGTAGACAGTGATCAGCCACCTAAACCAACGTGGCCTAACCTGTTTACCAGCAAGACATTAGACTATATTTGGACTTCACGCAACATGTGGCACAAAATTGACAAGTTCATCATTATCCCGACTGTCAATAGTGATCATGATGTTTTAGAACTTTCTTGGTCTGTACAGTGTAAAGTGGAAAACCCCAACTCAGACCAACAATTAGAGAAACTATGGACAAAATAGATTGAGGATAAATGTTAAACAAATAAATCAGTTAACATCTATTCTACAAGGGTCAGAAATTTCAAATGAGGAATCGATCAAATACGCTGTGTTGCTAATTCATCTAAAAGCTGGATTAAATCAGGTAAAACGATCTTTAAAACCTCATAATCACGAATGGAGCGCAAAGGTGAACAAAAAAAAAACAACTTCACAAAGATATTCGTCAATTTAAAAAAACAAATTGGGAACCCTAGCCATAAGCGAAATCAAAAAACGAAAACAAATATCGTAATTGGCTAAAATCTTTCTCATATTTGAGAGACGAAGAGGGAGGGGAACTGATGCTGTCCTCAATGAAAACAAACAACTCAAGGGACATCTGGCATATCCTGAATAGAGGATATATAAATCAAAGCGCAATTTTGGCAAATGGAGTACCAGAGGGCCACTGGATTAAACACTATACAGAGGTATTCTTTGACAAAGCTAAAACACAACCATCACTTACCTGGCAAGAGGGATTGAGTTGGGACATTTCTGAGAGCGAGGAAGACATTGCAGATGCAATTCCTAAGCTAAAAAATTCACGAGCAGCGGGCCCACATGGCATCACGAACGTCATGCTTAAAGCAAACAAACTAGAATGATCTAGATTCATAGCAACGCTATTCGCTAAAAAAATTCGCTATTGAGCTAAAATGTCTCCCATCCTCTTGGGTCTCTGCGATAATTGTCCCGTATTTAAGAAGGGTAAGAGGGCTGACCCATCAAATTATCGGGCGATCGCCCTTCAGGACACAATAGGCAAGATATTTGCCACTTGTCTGCAGAAAAAACTAACAGCATGTGCAATTAAAGCTGGAGTGATGGATTGTCTGCAGACCGGGTTTACAAAGGGTGTCGGAACTGAGGTGAACTTAACGATTTTAAATCTGTTAAAACTTGAAGCCATGGATACAACATCAAATCTATTTCTGGCATTTGTTGACATGCATCAAGCTTTCGACACAAAAGACTGGGAGATCCTATGGACAAAACTACAAAAATGGGACTGCCCTGAAAATATATTACAGCCAGTGAAGGCTCTTCACTCAAACACTTTAATTCGAGTGCGTTTAAATGAGAACATGAGACCTATCAGAGGAAATACTAACTAATAAAGGAGTCAAACAGGGGTATCCACTCGCAGCGCTGTTATTCAAACTGTTCATAGCTGACATTCCCAATGCTCTGAAGACCGTAAATTGTTTTCCTCCAAATATAAATAGTCACCATATACGATGCACAACTTATTGTGATGATTTGGTTCTATTAGACATTACACAGATAGGCCTCCAACGACTTCTCACAAAACTTCAGGAGTACATGGAAGAAAATGAACTACAGATAAATGTGAAAAAATAACAAGTTACTCTCTTACCTGGTAACGTTCTTTCGATGGGATGGTCCGACGACGTATTCCATATCTATGACAGTAATCACCACAGCTGTGCTGCTTCGGAAAATCTTTGGCGTCTGTGCCCTGCGTCGATGACGTCGATACGTCGCCCTCGAGGACCTCCTCCGACGGCCGACGTCACTGGATGTTATAAGTAGGACGCACGACGCCCGTAGCCTCAGTTGTAGTTTTTTCCCCAGAACGTGTGCCACCAGTCTTCTGCCAGTCTGACACACAAAGCCTTGTGGAAACGTAAGCTGCAATCGCATAAGAAATTCTGTAGCGGGGTAGGTAGGGAGGGAGCGATATGGAATACGTCATCGGACCATCCCATCGAAAGAACGTTACCAGGTAAGAGAGTAACTTGTTCTTCGAGGGGATTGGGTCCTCCGACGTATTCCATATCTATGACAGACTCCCAAAGCAGTACCAATGCAAGGAGGTGGGAAAAGAATTTAGAAAACAGAAATTTAGCATGCCCAATCAAATTGCGGAGTAAAGGACTGCCTTGCCAAAGGCCAGATCCTGCCCCCGGATGGAATCGAGGGAATAGTGACATACAAAAGTATGTACCGAAGCCCATGTGGCTGCATCACAGATGTTTCGAATAGGAACACCCCTCTGCAGGGCAGCAGAGGCAGCCATACCCCTGGTAGAATGGGCCCGTAAGCCGACCGGTGGGTCCTTATCCGCCAAGCGGTAACACTCAGAGATAGCCAAAATAATCCAGCGAGGCAAAGTCTGTTTCGTCACAGCCTGCCCCAAACGCTTTCCAGCGTAACCAATGAAGAGCTAATCGTCCACTCTGACCCGGGACATGCGCGAAATATAAAAGCGAAATATAAAAGCTTAACGCTCTCCTAGGATCAGGCCTATGGAGCCTCTCCTCTTCCTTACCAGGATGTGGAGGAGGATAAAACGCCAGAAGAACAACCTTCTGGCCTAAATGAAATTCCGACACCACCTTCGTAAGAAAAGAAGGACAAACTCTAAGGACAACCCTGTCCTTATGAAACACAGTGAAGGGTGGCTTAACTGAAAGTGCCTGTAACTCACTCACTATGCGAGCGGAGGTGACCGCAATCAAAAATACAGTTTTAAGAGTTAACAGTCTCAAAGGGCATGAATGCAAAGGCTCAAACGGAGCACCCATCAGAAACTTGAGAACAAGGTTCAAATCACAACCGGGCACCTGTAAAGGTGACGGAGGGAACACATTAGTGAGCCCTTTCAGAAACTGAGAAATTAAAGGAATTTTAAAATAGGAACACTCTTCAGACGAGCGCTTAAATATGGACAGCGCCGCCAGGTAACCTTTAATGGTACCCACTTGAAGGCCCCTGTGGACCAAAGAAAGCAAAAAAGACAGAACCATGGGAATTTCACATGCAAAAGGATCCACATTCTTAACCCTGCACCAGTCGCAGAACTTTCTCCAACGGCAACGGTACAGGGACTTTGTTGCGGGCCTTCTGGCCAAAAGCAACACCTCCATCACGTCTTCAGGGAGGTCCCATTCCTTATACCTCAACCTTTCAGAAACCAAGCGTGAAGGTTGAGGGACCTGACCCCCCTCCCGTGAGAGCAGATCGTCTCGGTAGGGACGACGACGTGGAGGGCAGATGGACAAGTCGAGAAGGTCTGGGTACCATGTCCTCCGGGCCCACGCAGGAGCAATGAGGATCATCCGGGAACCAAACTTCCGTAACCTCTGCAGTACTTAAGGGATGACGGGGACTGGAGGAAACGCGTACAGCAGTGGGAATGACCACTCCACCACGAACGCGTCTCCTAAGGCTCCGTTTGGAGGGAATTCCCGCGAGCAGAACCTCTCGCACTTCCGGTTGATACTGGAGGCGAAGAGATCCACTTGAGGGGTCCCCCAAATGGTGAAGATCTCCAGGAGAATCTCCAGAGCCAACTCCCACTCGTGAGAGATCACGCTCTGCCTGCTCAGAGAGTCCGCAGTCTCGTTTTCGTCTCCTGCCAGATGAACTGCCGAGATCGAAACTTCCTGCTGGATTGCCCAGAACCAGAGCTGCATCGCCTCCCTGCACAGAGGAAGTGACCCTGCCCCCCCCTTTTTGTTGAGGTAGTGCATGGCCACCATGTTGTCCGTCAGGATCAGGACATTCTTTCCTCGCACAGTCGGCAGAAAAGCCTTGAGGGCTAGCCTGACGGCCCTCAGCTCCAACAGATTGCTATGGAGTCTGGTCTCCGACGGAGACCAACGACCGCTGACTGTCAACTCGTTGGCATCAGCTCCCCATCCTGTGAGGGATGCGTCCATCACGATCGTCACCTCCGGCAAGGGCAGCCAAAATGGAGCCCCCCTCATCAGAGTGCCTTCGTCGGCCCACCACAGACGGTCCAGGGTGACCGAAGACGGCACCTGAACAGGGTCCGACATCCTGCCAGAGGACTGAGACCACTGGAGCTTGAGTGCCCATTGCAAAGATCTCATCCGCAACCTGGCCTCTGGCACCAGAAGAATGCAGGATGCCATGAGGCCAAGCAGTCTCAAGAACTCGAATGCTGGGTGAGTCTGGGCAAGTTGAAACTTGTGCACCATCTGCTGAATGTGATGAGCCCTCACCAAGGGAGGAAAACACTGCCCCCGGGACGAGTCAAGCACTGCTCCGATGTACTGGAGCCTCTGAGTTGGTGTCAAATGGGACTTCTTTAAGTTGAGGGAGAAGCACAGCTTGTGGAGGGAGTGGCAGGTGACTGACAGATGATCCAAGACTTGCTCGGGAGAGCGCGCCCTGATCAACCAATCGTCCAGGTAGGGGTAGACGTGAATCCCCCCTTTCCTGAGGTGCGCTGCCACCACTACCATGAGCTTGGTAAAGACCCTCGGGGCGGAGGTCAATCCGAACGGCAGGACCCGAAACTGAAAGTGCGAGTCGCCAACCGCGAACCTCAGGTACTTCTTGTGCTTTGGAGGATCGGCACATGAAAATAAGCGTCCTTGAGGTCGAGAGACACCAACCAGTCCTGAAGTTGAAGGGTCTGGAGGACTTGAGAGAGAGTAACCATCTTGAACTTGTCCTTCTTGAGGCGTTTGATGAAGGGTCTCAATCCCCCGTCTTTCTTGGAAATCAAAAAATAAGGGGAATACCATCCCTTGTTCCTCTCCGCTACAGGCACCAGATCTATGGTGCCTTTCTCCAGCAGGGATTGAATTTCCTGCGCAAGGAGCGGATCCATTCGAAGAGAGATTCCCCGGTGGATTGTCTTGAGGCCTCTGCCGGAAAGGAAGACAGTAGCCGTGGATTATTATCTCCAGAACCCACACATCTGAAGTAATGGCGCGCCACTCTGCAAGATGCTGCGCCAGCCTTCCCCCAACCGGCGAACCATGGGACATGGCCTCATGACTGAGCTGAAGCGGCTGCGGCGTTGCCTGAGGGCAAAGAGGCAACAGCCCGAGCGGCCTTGGCACCTTGAGTACCTTGTTTTCCACCTCTGGCACTCCTACGGTGGCCCCTTTGACTGGCAGCTCCTCTCGCTTCACCAAAGGATGAGTAATAACGAAAGGAACCTCCCCTACATTGCTGTCCCCTAGGACGAAAAGGCGGAGGTTGTCGAACTGCAGCGCCCAACGACTTTGCTGCAGCTTTTGAGGTCTGCAACCTCTCAAGGCTCTCGTCAGCCTTGCTGCCAAAAAGATGTTCCCCGTCAAAGGGCATGTTGAGGAGACGGGCCTGCACATCAGGAGCAAACCCCGACTTCCGCAACCACGCAAACCTGCCTATCACGGTGCTCGCCGCCATGGACCGGCTGATGCAATGTGCCATGTCCAAACCCGACTCAACGGCCTCGCACATGGCATCCTTGCCATCCTGAACCATAGCAAGGAAACCATCCCGTTCGTCCCCTTCGTGAATATGTTCAGCCGCCAAGGAAACACAGTTCCACAGAGTGTGCGTGAAACGTGACAAGGCACATATGGAGTTGGCCGCCTGAAGCGCCATACCCCCTGCAGAAAACACTTTCTTCGCCCAGCTGTCAAAATGCTTGTTGTCCCGATCAGGAGGGATTGTAGGGTACGACGCCTGCTTTGCTGGGGCCGTAGCCGCCTGCACCACCAAACTCTCCGGAGTAGGGTGCTTGGACAAGTAGCAGGGGTCACTACTGGCTGGGCGGTATTTTCGCGGCAAAGACTTGCCCACTGCCGGTAGACTCTCCGGAGCAGTCCAAGCCGCCGCCACCCACCTTTGTAGATCCATATGAAACGGCAGTACCGGGTCAGTTGGTGGACCAATGTTGAGGATATCCGTAAGGTCATCCTGAACAAACTCCCCCGGGGGAGCAAACCATCCTAAGTACTCGGTGATCCTTGACATAAGGCGCCGGTACGAAGAATCGGCATGAGTGCCAGGCTCAGGCCTACAGAACTCCACCTTCGGAGAGGTGTCCGGCCCACTAGCATCATGCAGGGACTGCCTCAAGTCCTCAAACTGGCTATGGCCCGAGAGAATCTCGTCTGGCACCGTGCCAGGCACCATGCCATCATCAGTGCCCTCATCCACCTCTGAAATGAACTCCAGATGGCAGTAAGAAGGCACAGAACTTGAACCAAAGCCATGCTTGACCTTGGCCAGAGCCGTTCTAGGTGGTTCCCCCGAGCCACGGGGTACCCCCGTCGACACAGCCTCGAAAGGTGTTGAGTGAATCAGTGTCAACGCCGAACACGCCGTCGGCAGCATCGATGGTGCCGACACAGTCCTCGAGGCCGGGGCCCCGAGCGTGTCCCTCGACAACCGGGACACCGATGGCGTCGACGACTTCTTCGAAGGCAAGCCCTCGAAAGAGTCCGTTGACAACCTCGGCGCCGTCGACGTCTTCCGTGAAGACACCACAGGTGAACACGGTCTCGAGCGCGTCGAGGACCGGGAGCTGGACAGGGTATGCCGAGAACGATTCCCCTTGTCCGAGCAGGACCTTTCCCGCGAATCGTGACAATCACCCGAGCCCGAAGGCATGCGAGCGGTGTCTCTCGGCTGATCACGACCGACCCCACTAGGAGGCGCGGACGGACCAGTGTCCTGCGATTCGAGAATCGCCAACCTTTTCTTCCCGAAGGAAGCCCATTCCTCCGGTGTCGCATGCTTGGTGGGGTAAGCGACCTGCCGAGGGGCGGAGTCCTCGGATGAGGACGGGGAAGGCGACCGATGACAGCGCTTCCAGGAGTGCCTCGAAAAGGCAGAGGAGTGGCGAGACCGGCTCTGGGACCGAGACTCACTGGACTTCCGACGACGATGCGGAGAGTCGCCCCTCGAGTCGTCCGTCGAAAGCCCCACAGACCTTGACTTCCAGGGCTTGGACAGCTTACCTACAGATAACTTCTTCTTGCGCTCCCACAAGGCTTTCGACGTGAGCGACTGGCAGTCGACACAGTTATCCGTGTCATGGGCCTCCCCGAGGCACCAGAGGCAGGCGTCGTGCGAGTCCGTGACCGACATCTTGGACCCACAGTCCCCGCACTTCTTAAAGCCCGGACGCGGTGTGGAAGACGAGGCAGACATCTTCACGAAGAAATACTTCACAAACACCAAAAAGGTTCGAAGAACCGAGAAACAACAGAAACTCCAAAGAGTCGAGGCGCTGAGATTCCCGAAGTGAACACGTTCACGGAAAAAACGGAACCGAGGCTACGGGCGTTGTGCGTCCTACTTATAATATCCAGTGACGTCAGCCGTCAGAGGAAGTCCTCAAGGGCGGCGTATCAACATCATTGACGCAGGACGCAGACGCCAAAGATTTTCCGAAGCAGCACAGCTGTGGTGATTACTGTCATAGATATGGAATACGTCGGAGGACTCAATCCCCTCGAAACAAAGATTATGACGATTGGCTCGACTAAAGGTACCAAGAACAAGAATTTCAAGTGGTTCGTTAATGCAGAACAAATTGAAACATCTCGGAAATTCGATACTTGGGGGTCATGTCTAATAAATCAATGTTTTAATGGAGCTGGGTGCAAGACGTAATCCAGCGAATGAGATCCTTTTCCTTACAAGGGGCAAAAATACACAACCAATATGGAAAAATTACCCTGATCCCGACTCGCACCTTCTATACGCAAAAGATAATTCCAGCCATAACATTTGGAGCTGAAGCTGGCTGGAATATAGACCATAACATCTCGTCATATTTAGAAGGGCTATACTGGAGACGAGTGTTGAACCCATCTAAAAACATCTCAGTGACCATCATACGACATGTACTAGCCCTGGGCTCGTTATATGGAACAGTTTTATGGAAATGTATGGCCTTAAGAAAGATGGTTATAACAAACCCTGAACCAGTTTATGAAATATTTGTGCCAACTGAAAGCCATCCACTGCAATGGACCCAGAAGTTGAAAAGAATCCTACAATCAGCTGATATAAAACTAGAAACGCTACTGTCTGAACCACAAATTGCCAAAAAGAAACTGAAACAATGGTCCTGGATTCAAAACCTGGACAAGTACAATAAACTGACAACAGCACTCAATCTGGGACAGACTATAAATGATGTACAAAAATTACCAAAATACCTAGAAAAGTTCCCGTCAAGACATCATCGGGATCGTTTCATGAGGTTGTGAATGAATGCATACAAAACAAAATAACTGCAGTTTTTGAGACATGATCCTGACACCAAAGAGAATATATCCAGATATTGTGAAACGAAGGTTGAATCAATGAAACACCCAATAATTGAATGTCCACTGCTTAAAGACAAACGGACTTTAGATCTTGGAAAATTTGCACCACTGATAACATGGAGGACTGGTGGTTGCTCATATTAAGTGGGGTGATAGTCCAATTAACGTGCGCAACGGTTGATTACCTTGATAATATATTGGTGTAAAAAGTAAAAGGAATGATTTTTTTAAAAATTGTAATAATTATGTATGGTAGTAAATGAAAAATAATGTATGAATGAGAGGAGAATGATTTAATGGAAAATTGATGTATAGGAAAGTTATAATAATAAGATGTGAATAAGATATGAAAGGGTTAGGTGAATTCTTTTGTTTTTCTTTTGTGACTAAAAGTTTGAAATAAACTAAATGTTACAATAAAAAATAAAAAGTCCTTAAGCTTCATAAGGGACAGCACCCTGCCCTTCCAAAAACACAGCCTTGCTTCAAATATCCACTGTTCACAAAATAAAACCCTTCATCCCCCACCCCGCAGGACTTCCAGACCATAATGCAGACCCTTGTGGTCTTGCACATCGATGGGGGAAATGCCCTCCTGCAGCTGCTCACTTGGCTCCCCTAAAAGTAGTCCACCATGCTGCTGCACGTCGTATTACGGGTATGTGAACATTTGATTGAATCACCCCCGTCCTACATGAAGTACACTGGCTTCCTCTCCAGACTCGAATACTGTTTAAAACTGCATGTATCGAGTAGCACCCCAGCGTAACTGGCGGCTAAGATCTACATATCTGCTCCTTGTGCAGCAAATCGATTAAGAGGCTTGAATCACAATTCATCTGCAAAGAGAGGACCCGCAAACAATCCTTTTCTGGTCACGCTCCCAACCTCTGGAACTCGATCCAGGTATCGACTAAGAATGCCCCAACAATTCTCCCAATTTCACAAATTTCTCAAAATGTGGTTTTTCCAAGAACTGACCAAGAAATAATCCAGATGGACGCACATAACGATGCACAAACCTCAACTCACACTACTGCTAAAAGATCCCAGCCCAAACACTACCTTCACCCTTTACAGCGCTCTGCTGCTCTCGAGCTAGGCCCACATTTTAAACAATAAAATGAAATAAATAAAAAATGTTCGGTCTGAACAGTCTGGAGACAGCAAATGCCTTCTCTTGTCTACATATAGGTATTATTTAGTGACATAGAAAAGTGAACACATGTGGCAAGGAAGAGAGGTAAACCCTGAATAAAGCAGGCTCGTTGAAAAGGAGTCTCCAGAATGGCGGCTTACAACATTTCAAATAGACCACGGGGCTCCATTTAGGCCGCAGTCATAAAGAGCAACGTCCCCGTATACTTTACATTTGGACTTTAGTATGTATCTGTGCCTCGTGGCCAAGCTCATGGTGGCAGAAGCTATTCGTCATATGACCCATCAAGTTTAATCAATTGTCATCTAATTTTTAGAGGAAATACATCTTTTCTGACAATTGTGAGGTTTCCTCCAATTGCTGCTATAAAATCTGAACTTATCCTGAAGTTGCCACGCATGGAAACCTCGTGCGTGGTTTTGCTTTCCAGGGAAAACGTGTATGTTTTCCACGGCCATGAATTTCAACTGGGAATCATTTTCATTTTAAAGGAATAAAAAAGGGACTGTTAGCAGGGGCATGGATGCATGTGGGCAGGAGGGAAAGTGCGAGTGCAATGTGGACATGTTTTTCTTACAAACTTGTAAAATTAGACTATATTCAACGGATGTAAGTCAAACAACCGATGCCCGTGGGGTTTCAGTGACTAACATATTCCTATAACGTGCCCTTTCACGAAAGGAGCCATGAACACTTATGAAAGGAATCTTTGGAAAAATGGCCAAGCGATATAAACGGCTCAATGTTTTATCTAACCAAGAAAGCTTTACCTTTCCATTATGGCGGCTGTTTTTCTTCCATAAACGATATTGCTTTACCCCTCTGCCTTAAAAAAACAGAGTCCTTTCATAGATTCTGTGAATGGGCGAGGATGGTACGAGGTACTGTTAGTTCGCCCCCATCGTTCTTCCAGCGGGGCGGTGGTGCCCACTGCTGGCTGATGTTTAAAATGGCTTCTCTTAGATTAACTTTTCCAGAGAACCACCGTAACACGCAGGTTGCATGGGTAAAACAGATCTTGTCGTAAAGATATTGAGGGGGCCTTCCCGCCTCCCCCAAAGTTCTGCAATGTCCCAAGTAATAACTAAATCATTGCGCGCCCAGAAAAGAGCACAGCATTTACAAATCTAAGAGAGAACATATTGCGACTACAATTGTCATTCAATTGGCGAGGAAAGGACTGCATGGACAACCGTTCCTGTCTCGGTTCCGAGAACCTGGGCAACAAGCTAGCTCAGGGGGCACGGGGAATAATCAGAGGGGAGCAGGACAACAGACAAGGGCTGCGGGGCAGCCCTTGCACATGACAGGCAGGGGGAGCCAGCCCGGGGCCACAATACCTAGCACCCCCCCTCCCAGAACACTTGTCACATTATAGGGAGGTGGGGGGGAGGGGGGCAAAACAAAGGGGAAGCAACAGGACCGAAGGTAGGCAGGAAGGGAGGAATAGGGTCCCACACCCAGGTGTGAATGGCCGTCGGCGCCAGACGGCCATGGGGGCAGGAAGCCTCCAAAGCGTAATACATACCCTTGGTCAGAAAAAAGAGAATATAAGGAGAAGCCTGGCTGAGGAAGGCCAGTTCTCCTTGATACTCTGATCGGAGTATCAACTGTCTGCTGCGTACACAGAAGACTGCTCTTCTTTCCCCAGAACCCACCCACCCTAACGGAAGGAAGAAGAGAATGAACGGGGCCTACAAAGTCATGCGAAGAAGTGGGCGGCACGGGCCAGGTAGATGCCGCTGGCTCGGTGCCCAAAAGATGACAGTATTATTTATCATTGTGTTTTGTTTGGATAAATACATTTACCCAATTGTTATGATGTTACTGTTTGCAATAAAACACCACAGCCTTTTTATTGCCAACCACAAACAAACATGTCTCAGGTCGTTTGTTCCTTAGCCACAGGGCATTGTGAGCTACAGCACCAAAAGACAACAGGTCCAGACGTTTCTGACCTCCTCAGATTATTTGAATGTATGCACGAATAGATGAATGTTCATCCGTGTGAATTAATGGATAACTGTGTAAAAAAGAGGCCTGCTAAACAGATGAACACCTGTCTGCACGCGGAGCCGGATGCATGCCTTAATGAAGACATGTTTACTCAGCTGCATGACTAGAAGGATGAGCCAACTGTCAGCATGATTCAGTGGATGGATAGGCTTGCGAATAGATGAATCCCGTTTGTAGAGATGCTTACCGGGCATCTTGCTTTTCAACTGTCTTCCTGCTCTCTCAATTCATGAAACACCATATGGACATGCGCTTCCTGGGATCAGGCTTGAATTCCCAGGCTAGTGCCTTTGTGTGGTTAAGCTCGTAAGGGCTGCGTTTGCGACTCCTGGGTACCAGTATACATTCCTGCCTGGAACAGTCTGTCGCTGTGCAGATGTGGGGTTTGTTGCCGTCCTTAATTGGACAGCTCTTATTTGTTTGAATGGTGCAGATCCTTGTCATTGGTGGGCCTGGGAAACCCCAAGACTGGACTTTAAAAAAGGAGGAGCTTTGCTGCACTTCTGGAAGTCACCCGCTGAAATCGAGAGACAGAAGAGGAGAATGCACTGATGATCTGGAGGACTGCTTCTACAGACAACCAACACTGGTCAAGCCACCTCCCAGTGAAGCCTTGCTGCTCTAATTGCAACAAGAGAAGACCCTCGTTGGTGCCATCTTCTCCTGGACTAGTAGGGACAACAGGTCATACATCCTACTCCAGAAGCCTGACGTTTCGATTGTTCTAATTCACAATCTTCTTCTGCCACATGGATGTTTGTAGCAGCCTGCACAGACTGTGACCTCTCCGCACAGCCTATGCCTAATCACCCTTACAGTTCTCTGGAAGCACAGGAGTTTCCACCCAGCTTCCAGGACAGGTCAGTCACTGGACCATGAGGGCCCTCAGCCCTTCACTTATTAATTGTACCAGCACCATTATGATGCTTTTTATCCTTCCACTCATTGTTTATTATAGAAACACTTGGTACCCTTTTCTGAGTGGACGCTCTTGTTTTTGTTTATCTTTAGGGAGACCTGAATATATAAGGCCCCAGAAGAAGATTGTGAATTAGAACAATCGAAACGTCAGTGATCCTCGTGGGAAAATGACGTAATACCACATCTAAGGACCACACTGAATCTTCCTCACAGTTTAACAGATGCCAGACCAGTCTCTCTTGGTCGGGGATCAGCCACAGCTGACCACTCCTTCTAACCTTTACTACATAGACCAATATAATTGCCCCTAACCAAGCAACCTAGTTAGGGCTTAATATCTGTGCCTCACATCTAAAAGGACTTTGTGTTTTTCTAACTCTACTGGTCTGTTTGAATGTATTAGAAAGAAAAACAGTATTTTAAGACAATACTTCACAGTATTGAAACTATGAGATTGTGACCTTTATGAAGGAATATTGTGTACACCTCTAGTTCAATTATAACAATTACAAGAAGCCATTGCATATTGTTTGTACAGACCGAAGAATTGCACCTCTTTTTTGCATTGTTCACATTTACCTTTGCCTATACACACAGTTGTTGTCTTTGACCTAGCTATGTTAAGTTAATAGCACGGTGCTCCTCTGTGTTGTCTTGTTTTATCTGAACACCTAATATTTTTTAAAGAAAAGAAGAAAAAAACTCACAAGACTAGCCACTAAAATAATAAAGAGGCTACCATATAACCAGTCATAGTCAATGGTTGTTTCTTCACCTCTTGATTAGGATTTATTTCCGATGCATGGGGACCTTGGGAAGGTAGAAATCGCAAACTGCTTAAAAGTGATTGCAGTACGAAATTAGAGAGAACAGGAACATCCAATGTACACATATCTCGTTCCCTCAGCCCACAAGATCCTGTCCAATTTTAGGGCTGTCCCTCCAGTTACAAGTTTAACTGGTGGAGGGCAAAGTATTGTGTAGTTCAATTTTGGAATATATGTGTATGTAGACCGGAGTGTTTTGTAGTGTGTAGTATACAGAGGTTTTCCCAAAATGTGTTTAAAGGCCTCATAAATATTATGTTTTGTACTTTTATGTGCTACTTTATTACTAAACCCTTGCTGCTGTTGTCACAATCCCAATAGATCCTGAGGTCTGCCTTAATTCTTCACCTGCATTACCTGTCCAAGTTGGGTTACACTATATCTTAACAAACATGTTCACCAGCTTGGTTGGCCTCTTAGAATCCTCCCACAGGGCTGGTTCTGAATATCCCTCATAACAAATACCGCTCCTTACCATATCTTTATGTGTGAGGTTACATATGGCTGCACTGCAGCTATGGCATCAGTTACTCTCTGGGGAATGCCCTTCCCTTTCTTGTATGTTTCGACCCGTCGAGTTTTTGACCCGTCTAGTTCTATGCACTGCAGTCTTTAGTAGTGGGTGCTTCCTTTTTTCCACCTCATAGCTATTTGATTATATATATTTCGGACCTATGACAAAGTATGATTGCCTGAGACCCAGGGAAAATTACAGATTTGATGAGGGAATACACATTCTATTTCTTTAGCTTCATTGCCATGTTTTCTCTAATATCCTTTTTTACCACATTTGTTTATTTCTTCACATTTGGCTACAAGACATCATATTGCACTAAACAAATAGATGGATACCTACCTACCTGGATGAGGAGAATCCTTCCAGCCTGTTTTACTAAGGATCCCTGGTTTCCTCCGATGGCTCGTTTGAAAAGCTCAAGGTCTTCCACGCAGAGGCTCTACCATTCGCAGTGAGTGAAACGAACTTCGGGATCGAACTTCACTCCGTGAGAGGGTGTGTCTGTGCCTTTTCGGCACCACACTTGGCAGCAACAAAGACACAGATAGAAACGGCCTCTCACAAATTGATGTTCAAGTTCACTCATGTTTAGGGAGAGTTATTATTGTTATGCTCCATCCCCTCTCCTAGTGAGACCCCCAGGATTGCTGGGAACCCTTTGGGTTCTCCTCTGAGATTATTTCCTTATCCTTACTTACTACTGTTCTTAAGGATAGAGGGATATGTTGTAACCCTCCTAAAACTGTATACTGAGATTGGCACACACCACCCTATGTGGAGTGTCAAGGGGATACGTAGTATCCCCCTTCTCTCTGCTCCTGTGACTTTTTAAGTCACATAGACAACCCTCTAGTTATGGCTGGTGGCAGTCGACATGTTCTACCAACCATTGGACTATTTTCTACCACAGACTGTATTCACAGTCTCGGTTATGCAAAATAGGGTCACCTATGTTTTAGGGTCACCTATGTGACTTTCTCTTTTCGCCATTTCTAGCGTGGTGGTCCTTTGTTAGCCCTTCTACCATTCTGGGGGGGGACTTCTGCGTGTGTGTTTGTCCTTTGACAGGAACCCTTATGTGTCCCTGCCTCGGCTCTGGTGTGTCTGGGCAGGCAGGGGGTATGGGAGGAGTTTTTCATTCCCCTGCCCTTTGTCTGCCTGAATGGAATCATCTCCCATGGGGAATCTGGCTGTCCTGACTGGACAGCCATCCGCCCCTTTCTGTAAACTGCTGAGAGAGGCTGCAGAGGAGTGTGTGCTGCAACTGAATAAAAGTTGAGGTTCCTGATGTGAAAGGCAAGTCAACCACTGGAACTTGAAGCAACAGAAGAAAAAGACGTCCAGTGATGCCTGCAGACACTTTGCAACACCGTGAAGCAACCACTGCTTTCCTTGCACAATTTTCTATGCGACAGAGTGGCTCTGAAGAGGACGACCCCTTCTCTTTGGCTGGTGGGACCAACCAGCCATGAATGGAACTACAATCTGAGCCATCTCCTGAGGGGCTGTCCCTTTCCAGGGCTGCAGACCGTAAATACCAGGAGACCTCTGACCCAATCGTAGTGCAAAGTCTTGCCAAGGCCGAATCTGCCCAAATCTTTGCCGAGTTCCAGGTGAACACAATCAGACTCATCCAAGTCCCCTCACCAGAATGCAGGACTTCAGAAATGGAAGAAGATTAACTGGGCAAATCGTGTCCTGTGTTGGTGCTGCAGAAAAGGTGCCAAAACCGCAGACTGACCAGAGGAACTGAAGAAATTCATGCCAGAGGTCCTCTCCTGAGACTGCTGCTGAGACATCCCATTCAGTGTCCTGTCTTTCGTCACCGGACCAAGGAATCCAGAGACTAGATCCATCGCTGCTGCACTGAGGAGAATCCAGCCACAAATATCTACCTAATATCTACCTAAGACCTAAGGTACTGTGGGGTGAAAAGGTATTGCTTACCTTAAACCAAGAAGTCACTCCAGAGTGTTGGGAGTGCACAAAAAGGTTCCAGGGTGTCCACTCTTACCTCTGACCTAAACTGTCAGCTTGTGTCCCTTTTGCAAGTCCTTTTACAGGGTCTCCAACATTGTGTTAATTCTTCTAGCATCCTTACCATGAATAGATATGAAAAATGTGTCTCTTGACTCCCCTTCAGTTTCAGAGTATTCTCAGGTTCAGGAAGCCTCGTCTCCCCAAGGATTTGGTGAGTGTATATGATGCTAAAACTGATATTTTGGATTGGCTGGGTACATTTTAGTTTACATGCAAAATACAGGGTATATGTGAAAGTGAGTTTGTTCCATGAGTAATCTCTAGGCTCCCCCAGAATGGCTGTGATGGAGTTGAATGAGCTGATAGACAGGATTAACATTTGTTAAAACCTGCTCTCATAGCCAGGTTTGGAAAGACCCCTTATCAATACCTGATCAGGTTTAGGCACCACAAGAAGAGAGATGGTAACTTCTGAGCCACTTGGGTGTGTGAAAGCCTGAAGAACTTAGACGGGTGGATTTAGGGGTACAAGGTGAGCACTTATGATGGTATGAGATGTCTTGTCATGCTAGAAAGTATTTTTGATGCCTGTTCCAAGAGCTGAGACAACACCTTGCTGACTCTAAGGAACTGGACCCCACGAAGTTAGCACTAGCTGCTGACTTGTGGGTAGCCAACAGGGCTACTCACAAGGATTCTGGGGCTCCTCACAAGAATGCGGATGGGAAGAAGCATAAGAAAGATGAGAAGGATCATTCCAAAAATCCCCCACTTAAAGAGGGCCACAAACATAACAAGGGTACGTATCCCCCTAAACACCTTACAGGGCTAGTGAAACCACAGGGCCCAAACCAGAGGCAGGTTACCAGAAATCCCCATCCCAGATGACCTTTAGGAAACGTGTGGTTTGTGAGTCTGGTGACAATGCGAAAGGGGATGCCAGATAAAGGTGGGATTCATGAAGGGTAAACCGTTCATGGATCCCACCTGTCAGTTTAGCATTCACACATGATGTGGATATACCAATGTCAGGTGCTAGCTTTCACACTCCAGCTAAAGAACCCACTGGTGTTCAAGCTACAGTTTCTTTAGTATCTCTGGTACTGTGGGAACAACATAACATTTGAAGTCTAGAATTCCATTCCTGAAAATATTTTTTTTTTTTAAAAAGAGTATTATAAAGACAGTGGGCCTCATCAGGAGTCTGGCGGTATCCGGCCGGTAATACTGCTCTGATACCGCCAGCACAAATAGCATTACCGCAATTCCGTCTGGCACTATTCGCGCCGGATCACGAGAAGCAGTAAGTTCCCATTCCTCATTGGGTCCATTGGACCCAATGGGGTTGGGTGCAATTACCGCTGGCGGTAATAGTGCCCCCATTGGTAATTGCGCCAGTAATTGCGCTGGCGGTAATAGTGCAGAAAACGGCCAAAAACAATAGGTAAGGGGACATTTTTACCTCAGCAAAAAACTGGAGGTAAACCTCCCATTTAACGTCTGACTCATGATTGGGCCAATCCTTGAATGCAGTGGTAATCGCGTTA
Organism: Ambystoma mexicanum; assembly: GCF_040938575.1. Lineage (NCBI taxonomy): Eukaryota > Metazoa > Chordata > Amphibia > Caudata > Ambystomatidae > Ambystoma > Ambystoma mexicanum. Next base: position 1,016,767,914 of record NC_090930.1, on the reverse strand, counting down.
CCGCTGCATTTAAGGGATAAGGCCCAACTCATGATGAGGCCCAGTGTACTTGTTAATGGCCAGGACACCCCTGCCATTAAATACACTGGGGGCAGTATAACTGTGGTAGGTGAAAGTTTCATTCAACCTGAGGAAGTTGCTATGGCTTCCTAAAGTTAGCAGGAGGTCCGGTTCAAACGTGTCCTATACTGCCAGCTATCATTAAATATAATGACATGACTGTTACAATCACTAAGTGTCCAGTCTGAAGTGCCAGGTAGGGTGCTCCTGGGCAATGACTTGATGGCACTGGGTGTAGTTTCCAGCACCCCAATGCCTCCTCCAAAGAAGAGAAGGGAGCTGATAAGGAAAGCAAGGGAGGCCATCTTAAGAGACCTTCCCACTGAGGACAAGGGACAACCCAGAGTCTCCAAAAGAAAAGAAGGACCCCAAGCCGAAGCCCAAAACTTACTCCAAGTAGAGAGTTCCTGTAGAAGAGAAACTCTGGGTCGCACCTGTGACCCCACCACCAGCTGAGGTCAAGTTGGTGCCAGAAGAATCCCCAGAAGAACCATGTTTCTGATGAGTCAGAGGTGGAGGAGATTCAACCCTGTCTGGAAGATCTGGATCCTACAGACCATTCTGAGTTGTAGTCTTTGCTTGAAGGAGGAGGACCCTCAAGAACAGACTTCAGTAGGAGACAGAGACGATCCCTCTTTAGAAGGTCTGCGTCAGCAAGCTGTTTCCGAGAGTGAAGAGAGGGAATCTGGGAAGCATAGGCTTTACAGGGAGGATGGAGTCCTCTACAGTAAACCTATGGAATCCATTCCAGAGTACCTCAGTAGACTTGTGGTACCCCAAGAATTGAGATCCGCATTCCTACAATTAGCACATGAAGTCCCCCTGGCTGGTCATTTGAGTTCAAAAAGGACAAAGGAGAGGATATCATTGTACTTCTAATGGCCCAAGATGGGTGCCGAGGTTGAGAAACATTGTAGGAATTGCCACACTTGCCAGTTATCTGGTAAACGTGGAGCCAAGAATGTGGCCGCTTTAGTGCCTCTCCCAGTTGTGGGAGTTCCTTTTGAGAGGGTGGGGATTGACATTGTTGGTCTTCTAGACCCTCCAACTTCTTCAGGCCACAGATTTATATTGGTTGTAGGGGACCATGCCACTAGGTACCCTGAAGCTATTCCAATGAGAACTGTTACTGCTCAGGTAGTGGCTAAGGCCCTACTTGGTATTTTTACCAGAGTAGGATTTCCTAAGGAGGTTGTCTCTGACAGGGGTTCACATTTCATGTCCCACTACATGCAGGCCATGTGGAAAACCTGTGGGGTCACCTACAAAATCTCAAAATCCTACCACCCTCAAACAAATGGGTTGGTAGAGATGTTTAACACAACTATGAAGAGCATGATTGGAGCTGCTTTAGAGGAACCACTTGGAAGAAAGTGGGACCTTCTTCTGCATGCCTTCTTTTTGCCTACAGATAAGTAGCTCAAGCTGGAGTGGGATTTAGCTCTTTGAGTTACTTTTTGGTCATCCTGTCAGAGGCCCTTTGGGCAAGTACGGATTACTAACTATGTGCTAGGCCTCCAGCCAGAGGATAGCACAGATGATGACTGAGGCTTCTGAGAACTTGAAAGCTGGTCAAGCAGAGGTTCTTAGCATGGTTCCAGTAAGACAGCGGGTCTTACAGGACAAATGGACAGGACCCTTAAAGGTTATAAGCAGACCTGGAGAGGTGAATTATTTGTTAGACTTGGGCAACACCAAGGAGGCCCCTAGGGTCTTTCATAACAACCGCCTGAAGGCTTATGTTTCCAGACCAGAGAGAGGAGCTTTGCTCTTAGCTTCTGATCAAGAACAACAGGAGAGTGAGCCTCTCCTAGATCTTCTCAGGGGACACCCTTCAGATGGGTTTATAGAAGGAGTTAAACTCTTCTAATCTGACTGTGCAGCAACAAGAGGATTGCAAAGCTCTTTGGAATTAGTTTGCCATGTTCTCACGTACACCAGGCTTGACACCTTGGGGCCAACATGACATTGATACTGGTGATAATGTACCTGTTAAAGGTAGGGGCTACAGGACGTCAGATATTTTGAGAAACCACATTAAAGAGATCAACAAGATGCTTGACTTTAGAGGGATTGAACATTCCACAAATCCATGGGCAAGCACAGTGGTGTTAGTGCCAAAAGCAGGTACCAAAGAACTTAGTTTCTGTGTGGACTATAGGGCCTTGAATTCACTGACAGACTGATGTCCATCCTTTGCCAAGGAGAGATGAACTGGTGGATAAGCTGGGCTCAGCAAAATTCCTCAATTCATTTGACTTGACGAGTGGTCATTGGCAGATTGCCATGACTGACCATGCCAAGGCGAAAACAGCATGCTCAAACCCAGAATGCTTGAACCAGTTTAAGGTCATGCCCTTTGGATAAAAGAATGCACCTGCCACTTTCAAACAATGGTTAATCATGTTCTGAATGGGTTAGATAACTTCTGCATAGCATACTTGGATGACATTGCAGTGTTCAGCCCTATCTGGGAAGAACATATCCACCTGGAACATGTGTTGCAGGCCCTTCAACAGGGCAATCTGACCATCAAAGCAAGTAAGTGCCAAGTTGGTCAGAGTAAAGTGGCCTACCTTTGTCATGAGGTAGAAGGAGGGGAAATTAAGCCCTTACCCAGCAAAGTACAAGCTGTACAAGACTGGGTAAATCCAACTACTCAAACTCAAGTAAGAACCTACTTATGGCTTACTAGTTACTACGGGAACTTAATTGAGAACTATGGGACCATAGCTTCTCCTCTGAATACTATGTCCTCTCCCAAGTACCCTAAAAAGGTCAAGTCGAATGAGGACTGTGAAAAAGCCTTCCAGGGGCTGAAAGATGCCCTCTAGTGCTGAGAGCTCCTGATTATACACAGGCTTTCTTAGTCCAGACTGATGCTTCCAACACAGGGATAGCAGCAGTATTGAGTCAATTTGATAGCCAAGACAGGGAGCCCCCCCATCTGTTTTATTAGTCAAAAACTAAAAGATAGGGAAACCGGATGGGCCACAATTGAACGCAAATGTTTTCTATTGTATGAGCCTTGAAGAAGTTCAGGTCATACCTCTATGGAACTTCTTTCAGGATTCAAACTGACCACAACCCCTTAAGATGGTTGATGCAGATGAAAGTTGAAAACCCATCAATGCTCAGGTGTTCCATAAGCCTTTAAGGCTTTGATTTCACTACTGACCACAGGTCAGGTACCCAGCATAAGAATGCTGATGTCGCTCCAGAAAGTATGACTGACTGGATAAAGAGATTCATCCAGGAGTGGATTAGATCTTCCTGTCCCTTAGTCTGGGGGAACAAGTGTTAGGGAGATATATCATTTTCTTGCTTCATCCCCTCTCCTAGTGAGACCCCCCCAGCACTTTTTGCTGGACTTCTAGACCTTTTTCTTTATATCCTGAATGAATGGAGTCTTCTTCGACCCATTTATTCTTATGTGCTCTGTGTGAGGCAGGCATGGTATCACAAGTAAGAACACAGACACAAAAGGTACATGTTTCAACACCTTTATTAAGTTTGACTGGGGTTGGAGACTTCCTAGCTGGTCCTAATTCTATACTGGAAGTAGTCTCGACCACCAAAGTAAAATAAAACGGTCTATGTCAGTAGGTCAAACAAAGGAAAAGTCTGTGCCAGGAACCTTTACTTGCGCTCACGTTTCACAATAATTCAGTGTGGGAAAATGTATGAAGATAGAGTGTATCAAAAGAATGTCAGAATGGCAATGAAAGTAGCTCATCACTCCCTTCCCCAAGTTCAGTTCACTGGGGTTCTTACAAAGTTCCTTCAAGGTGGATAGTATGCACAGCTCAAAGATTTCCCACAAATCTGTTAGGCTTCCCTCACCTAAATAGTCAGTTCCTTCGTCTAAAATGTCAGTTCAATATGCATCACAGTTCTCTCCAATGGATTCTTTCGGGCTTCCCTCACCCGGCTTCACAATTCTCAAACAGATATTCACAAAGTTCCTTATTAGTTACTTTCACAGACTGCCCTGGCCTGTCTTCAAACACAAACATGGCCGAGTCACTTTCCAGCTAAACAGCTCTGTTTCACAGAGCTTGGGGAGAACTCCCTTCCCCAACCTTTGTACTTCTCTTTCACAATGTTAACCTCTCAGAGACCATCACAACCGCACAGTATTCTCACCCCTATGCGTAACCACTCTGACAATAGGGTTGACTTCTCAATGTCCGTGCCTCTTGCACTTGGTTTTGCAGAACGGCTCTCGGCCATTCTGTTACTTATTTCACAAAAGCATATAGTTCATTAGGACAGGCCCATGGCCACAATGTTCTTAGTTTCACAAAAATATCAGTTCACTTTCACATTAGCCTTCCGGGATCTCTGCATGCTCTCTTGCCCTCATGCCCATTCCTTCAATGGCTTTCAACACATTTTGCTTTCATTATTCACTGTTCTGTTATCTTTCAAGAAACGTTTAACAATGTCCCTTCTCACACGGCACTGCTCCGTTACTTTGTTTTTCATTGGCTCCCTCGCCGGCTGAATGCATTCAAGTTTTCAGTTCAATATCTTTATCCTTCAATGCGTAGCCTTGCGTGCAACACTGTAGCTTCCCACAATTGAGCGTATCACAAACCGGGCTCTCCCTTTCTTTGAACTCACCAGCTGTGATTCCTTTCGCGCATCCTTCTGTTTTCAGTTTGTCGAGGTCAGGCTCTTGCGCATCCGCCCCTCAGACACTACCAGGCGCCCTCACGGCCCCGGGTAGGAAACAAGCAGTTGGCACATGGAGGAAAGGAATTAGCCGGCCTCTCTGGTCCCTTCTCTGAACTCTGCCGGCTTCTTGAAGACACGGCTCCCTCGCCACGCTTTCTCCTGTCTAAACCTGCAGCCTGTCAGCGTCTCGGCATCCCAATCTCCCTGGCCTGGTTCTCGGCAGCTCTCGCTCAGCTCCTCCTTTGCCTCGCTATCCAGCTTGCCTTCCGCCTTGGCCTCTGTCTCACTCTGCATCCCCAGCTCGTTCAAATTGTTGTTTCTGGCCCCACCTTTTTATGCTTTGCTGAGCAGTTAAAAAGCTTCAAGTGTTGGTGATTGAAATCCCATGCCTGACTCTGCCTGGCCTTGTTAATGGGACATGGCCATAGAGTTGGTAGACAGGTAGACATTAGGAAAACTCCCCTAACACGCACTACTCACAAATCCCAAAGAAGTGCATAATTCATAGCACGAAACATGTGCAATTTGTTTTACAAAATATGCATTCATAAAGAAAGGTATTTTTATGACAGGAATACAGATTGTGAGGGTGCAGAAGTAAGAGATCAACACAAAGGTGGCATGCTGATTGCTACAAACGTTTATTGTACACAAAAGAAAAGAGAAAACCCTACCTATCCCTAATACTAAGAGGGGTTTCCCTGCCTCAAATAATAAGGAACCTTTCAGAATGTCCAAAATAATAAGTGTCCACCATCGTGTCAACTCCTACTGCGTTCCCTTACACTTGAAAACAAGGATAAAAGTCTCTTCTGTGTCCAGAAGGACGGTCCTCTTCTAGACAGAGGGTTTTAAAGTCCCTTTGAAACTGGCCAGGTGAGTATTTCCCCTTCCCCTTGTTGTTTCTCGGTTTCTCCAAGTCCAACAATGCCATAGGGGATGGCTCCCTCCCCCTGGTTTCTTCCCATTGTTCCACAACACCAGGGGGTGGCTTCCTACCCTTGGTTTCGCCTGTTTCTTTAGTTGTGAGTCCCAGACCCCGGTTGGATCGACCTGGCACTCTTCCTCACCAGGTACTGTGATGAAGCAGAGGTATGGTGCTTCTCTTACTTCTCAGCGCTCTAGACACAGTTCAGCTGGGTTTACTTACCTACCAGGCAGTAGGAAGTGCACCAAAAACATACTGGGTTGCTTCTGTAGGTGTAGGTCCCAGACTCACCCTTTCTATCTTCTAAGCACAGTCGACCTTGTGTACTCTTCTGCCAGGGACTGGGACTATGAGGTGCAAGGAGGATGCTTCTCCACTCTTCAAACGTTCTCTTGCTTACATCAGTGTCCCAGACCCTTACTTTTGGACTTTTCTTTCTTCTTGTTTCTACCCCACCTGTGTCATGATGCCTGCCCCCGGGAAACCAGACCAGGCCCAGCAACTCCAGAAGCAGGCATCATGCCATTTGGAGCAAGCCCAAAAACCCCAGCTATGGGCTGTTTGGGTGCAGTCCTGGTGCCTATGGCGCCAGGCTCATAAGAATAGAGTCAGTCCTGGCGCCATGGGTGCCAGGCTCATAGTAGAAAACCTACCTGATGCAGACCATGCTGCAAACTTACCTGATGCAGACCATGCTGCAAGAAGCCACAAGCCAAATGAGGCTTAGGAGGGACTATTTTACCTAAGGGACTACTTTTTACTCGGGTGGGGCTGTGGAAGAATACTTTCCTGGGACTACTTCCAAAGCTATTTAAACCACGCCCGGACAACAGCACACGCTTCGCGTTATTCTGCATCCAGCAGCGTAACGCTCACCGTGCCTGCAGCAGCTTCCAGTCTGCAGCCACGCCCGCCTCGAGTCCAGAGCTCCTGGAAACAAGAAGAAAGAAGGAGGAAAGGTCAGAACAGGAGTTTTACCTTTAATCCTTACCTGAATCCTGATCCATCACGTCACAGAGCTGGAGAAGAAGTCTTTAAAAACGCCTTACTTCGCATCCTGCAGCGCCGCGCTGTACTCACCTGCCTTACAGCACTTCAGCATTGCATCACGCTCTTCTCCATCTCGCGGCCGCTCTCCGACACCTAAGGAGACAAAAACAGCAAGGTGAGCCAAGGGGATACTGTAAGACTGTACAAGCTACCCCCAAGACTTACCTGATTTACCACAGGGGGTACTTACCTCATTTCGGGTCGGCGCAGCCTCCGCTGCATCTCCGCCGTGCCCCGGCCCCTATGGGGAAACAACAGAACAGCAAGGCGCAATAAGGGGAAAACGATTTTTTCCCAATAGACTTAACTGGTTTTACCGCTGGAGGCATCAATCCCCAAGACCTCATATACCACATCAGAGCCTGAATGGAGGAAAAGCCAAATGTTATACATTGACACCATTTTATCGAACTGAGCTGGATAATATAAACTCTTGCCTGCATCTTACCGGTTGCCACGTGGAACTCTTCATACGGGCAATACAGCAATCTAAAAGGAATTGGACAGAGTGAAGGTCAGACGTGTTTTGAACTCTTACGAACTACAGACTTACGGCGTCTCGCCGGCATTCTTTGAGTCAATACCGTTCTGGAACTCCCCAACTCCTCCACGCCAGTGAAGAAACTGGTCATCTACGCGCCCCTGCGCTCGAAGCAGGATGGAGAGCTCATCTTTCCAAACCATCAGGTGAGAGCATAGAGGGAATCCAAAAGTGACCTGTGGGAAAAACTAGGGGAGAGGGGAAAGTGGGGTTAGCGCTCGAACTCCACAGGTGGTTAATTCCCTTTCTCCATTACAGAAGGATATTCCTACGAGTCAAACAAACGGAGCTGGGTGGGCCAGTCCAGTCCATCATCTCAGCACTACGCGTCTCACTGGTGGAAACAACAGCTGGCCAGTTCAGATCGACGCCCCCGTGGGAGCCAGGTGAGAGTAACAACCTGCTTGCGGCCCCCAGTGCCTCCCATTCCCCCCTGTGTACCTTTTCTCATGTTTTGCCGTGGTCCTGGGGTTTTTGGGACGCCAGCGATCTGCCATGCAGCTACCCCACGTGTAGGTGTCTATTTCTGGTTTGCAGCGGCTCTGCAGTGCAAAGTCTTCTATGGGTGGACCTCAGGGGTGCCTTGAGCTTCTTCCTCTCAGCTTCCCGAGTGGTCTGTCCACACCGGAGCTGTTTCGCACCAGTCTACTTCCCTCTCTGCGTCCGGTCTGCCTTCTTCCTCTTTCTCCAATATTTGCCTTTGAGGTTGTTACAGGGAGAGCTCAACAGACTTGCGAGTCCTTCTTCCATCTTTATACTTGCAGAACATCCATAATGACTAGTCTGCTCCTGTTGGTTCTCTGTGGTGCACTTCAGCACTCCATGCTTCTTCTTCGCCCCAGTATCATTGTGGTTGTTCTCTACTGATTTTCAGATGCTCTTCCTTGTCCCAGTTTGTAATGGCCTTCACATGGGTAGTCCGTACTCTTCCTCATCTCAGTATAAGTCCAATGGTCTCCCATACACAGATTTATTGTGGTATGTGGGACTATGTTACCCTTCACAGGGTGAGAGGGTGGGAGAGGTGGTGAAGGGGTGGGTTCTCCTTGAGAAGTCACCCCAGTCTCATAAGGGGTTCCCCTCCTCATGTGGTCTTCCCACAATGCACCACCCCCAAGGGGACTATTGAACTGTGGCTGCATCACCATGACCCCATGGAAAGGGTCCCCCCACTAGGAGAGAAGAGACGACATCTAAGGATTTGTCACAAGATATATAAATGAAAATATCATTTTGTCATTCAACATGAAATAAACACTCATTTGCAAATAGCTAAAAGGTCCTTGTGTATGCACAAACACATGTCTGAACTTCATGTTTAGCAGAAACAGCATGTGAATTGAGTGCAGCAGCTGTTTCTGAGGACAGAAAACAAAACAACCTTTTTAGGGTCATCGAGAGGGAATGGCTCTGTCACAATCTTGATCTATTTTTGAACACTGGTTGGTGCATGAGAAACCGCCCCACACATGCTTTGTCGGCTATACAGTTATCAATGGATCTCCATTTCAATCATGGCCTCTCAGTCAATGTGAAGAAATCCTGACGCCTTGTCAGAGTTTGTTCATTACTGCTTGTGTCTGGGATACAAGCCTAGCGCATGTTTTCCGGATGGAGGACAGCCTTGGGATAGTAAGGCAACAGGTTATTTCCCATCACATACCTCAACAACGGCATGATGGTTTCAGCACTCTGTAGTCATGAGTTGTTATGTATTTTAGCAGTTCCTCTAGTCGGACTTACATTTGCCAACTGCAGCTTCTCTAGTCAGAAAATTGAAAATCAGTCTTCAGACTTCCAGTCAGCCAGAACTGCAATTCACCAATCCATTAAGGAAGTGAATGCATGGTTGTCAGATCAACTGAACTTTCTTCAACGTTTGGATGGGAAGACACATTTCAGATCCTACAGGCACAAACGTTGCTCCCAACAGTACAGTGCTCAGCATATGAACCTTCTAGAACTGAAGCCATAGTAAGTTAATTATTTTCCTTTCCACTCCTCTGTTGTGTATTCAATATGTATCACTACTTTGTTCCCTCCCTTGCCCTGTGGACACTTTGAGACAGTATGCACTTGCTGTATAAGCGCCTTACAAGTGAACAATAAATAAATACCACCTTCAGGAGTCACTTCATGAAGCAGGTGACTTCACCTTAGCCTCCTGGTACTCCTCAAACTGTTCTTCAATGGTAATTTGGTACAAGATGGCAAGTTGTGGCATGTACAAAAGCTATGCTCAATGGAGCGTACATTAGGTAATGTAAGGAGAACCAATATTTTAATTACTTGCTGACTTAATTAATATTACATATTTGAAAAAAGGATTCAGGCTTTAGTGTCGCAAATTTGAAAATACCACCGAGGTGCGGTGTAAAGTGCGCATGTACAGACCAGAGAATCAAGGTGGGCCCAAAAAGAGCTCAGTGTGTCCTTTGACTTACACTGTCAGCATTTGGTCATTAAACCACCACACCCACGCCCTATTTCGGTGACAGATCGCTACACAAGGCCATTAAGAGTGATGCAATCTTGCAAAACTAGATGAAGTCACATGCCAAAAGACGCAAGTATGCTGGAGAAACACACACGTACACATTCTCTAGACCCAAGTTGCAAACTAATTAATGATCCACCCAGGTAGACGAAAGGGACACAGGCACGTAAACACATACCACAGGACGCACGCATACAGGTATATTACACCTCGAGGGCTTGCCAAGACAGCTGTGCAAAAGCAGACTCACTTTAAGAAGAGTTCTTCTACTGATGTTCCCTGACTGCTTGCTAGCATTCAAGAAGCCGTCCCCGTAGGATGAAGGTGTGCAGCAAAGCCTGCCAGGCGCACCTAGTAAAACCCATACCCAGGAAGCGTAGTTTCAGGTTCCCCACGCCGTGCAGTGCGGTAGGTCGCCCTCCGCTTTTAACCCTGCAATTCATGGCAATGCATCATGTCGAAAAAGTAGGCACTTTTGCGCAAGGAACGGGGAACAGAAAACAAAACAAACTATGGGTTTCACATTATAATTCCAACGGCCAGATGTACACTTCCCTTTTTGGGAAAGGAAGTGCTACAATTCCATCGCTAATATTTTGGAAGTCGGTCAATTATTTTAGAAGTGAAAATACTTCCATGCCCAAAGTTTTGCGAATAGATGACTAACTTGACGACGACACTGGCAGTCAACAGCTGAGCAGAAAGATAATTCTAAGTATGTTTTTTTGTGCTTCTCACGTCTGAGAACAAAACGGCGCAAAGTGCCAATTGCTTTTATAAAACACCAATCTGGCCACAGGGAGTGGAGGAAAGGACTCTAGGAGAAAATAGATGAAAATAAAAAGATTACAGAATACTCGAGAGGCTCTCCAATAGAAGGACAGAGAAATCTTTGGCAGTCTTCGACTTCCAGTATTTGTTTATTTATTTGAATGCGAGCTTTTTCTTCACTTGAACACGTCCAGGAGTGGCTCAGCTGAAGCACCTCCCAGGGCGAAAGGCGAATACAGTTATGACTTGGAACCAATTAGGAGAAGGTTGCATAATGTATTGCACAGCCTTACCGTTGGTGGTTGATGCTGTCGTTGCTGGAGTCTGCCCAACGTCCGATTGGCCACTTTCACTGAAAGAAACATGGCAGATGTTTAATCAGCTGTCTGGGTTTTTCATGTTTTCAATGGAAAGGGTACACCAACACCACGGGAAGCCATCATTCTAATACGTGTGCTTAGCCCACCACCAGTCAATTCCCACAGCAAAAAAGCCCTTGGCCAGTACCCAAAGGAAGCGATTTAGGCCGCCTCGGTCGACACCGGTAGCAAACTGCTCAACGGGTGGCTTTAATAGTGCTGAAAAGCAAACTTCTCAGCACCTCGGAATAGAAATACACTGCTTGCAAAGTTATTATCGCTAACAGATGTGGGGACGTTACAATTATGGATATACACAGAATGCTAAGTTTACTTTATAGTAGTTTTCTTTCAAGTGAAGGACTTCCCCCCCCAAATACTCAGTCATGTCGTTTTTTTAACCAATCCACATCCTCTACATGCTGTTTCTGAATGAGTTTCAATACTGCAGCAACAATGATTGATGGTTTCAGGGAGGTTCTCACCCAAAATAAGGCCCCAGCCCCTCTATACAACGCCATACACTTCAGTGTTAATATTCCGTGGTCAGTGTTATAATATTGCTACTCCAAGGAAATCGTGGTTTAACATCGAAATAACTTACAATATGGTATTTTGGATTTTTTAATGAGTTGCCCTACAGAAGTGACTGTAAACTGTCTGGCTTTTGAGCCAATTTTTAACAAAAAGTGTGCTGTATAATGCACCATTGTAACCCATTATGCAAAGAATGTTGTGGGGGGGGGCTCCCCGAAATCCCCTTTGTTGGTTCAGGCTCCCTCGCTATGCTCAGTCACTCGTACATATTTGTGGTAAATATATACACCCCACCAATCAAAATAATTCACCAGCTGTGTCTCAGCAAGGTACAGTGCCCTCAAGGTCCACATCTGCCTACTGATGCCCCAAAGCACTAGACCCAACTATGCTGCTGCCCGTTGTGCTAATCTAAATTCATTAAATATCCTAATTCCAAGACCTCCACACAGTTATCCAGACTTTAACTCTCAACCCGACATGCATAAAACAAACCTCCTGAATATAATCCAAATTAGAGAAGTACAGATGCTGAGCAAGTCCCATTGGTAAATAAGAGGAAAGTGCATCTTTGTGGCTTCCGAAAAACATAACCAGAGCTAAAATAATCCTCAGAAAAATAATTGCATGTGGCCTGCATTGTATTTTCCAACCACGTCTTGCAATTGTAATGGTCTTTTCCAAGATCTGGGGGACTTGTATCCTCACACTACTACAAGAAGGGATAAGGCAACATGCAACCACTTCAGTGGCATTAATTCAGCACAAAAAAAACAGTTGTCTTCATCAATGAAAACGGTCTGAATTTGATTGGTCTTCCTATATGTAAAAGGAACATGTTCCTTTCAACACGGCTCTTGCATACATAACATTAGATCAAAAGTAATGAAGGGTATGTGGTTCACACTAGAACTCACAGGCACCAAGAGAGTAAAATGAACACTAATCTTTCCTGGCAGGAAGCTTCAGGAAACCAGTACAACCCAGGCGGTTAATACCACTGCAAAATTAGTTTGACAAATGTTATGCAAACTGAAGTGAGGTGACACTCATTGGAAATTTAAGTAAGGTACAATTTTTCAATAGCAACATATGTGACCGCCTTATCAAAAAGGGACCCTCCACCCCCTTCCTGGCTTTGTTTTGTCATTTTTTCTCTTCTATTACTCGCCGTAATACAGAACCTCAAATAGACCAGGGAAAAAATAAAATAAAATAAACCTTCCTCTACCATATCGTTAAGTAAAAGTTGATTCATAAATACATTTAGCCTGCACACAGTGTGAATACTGAAAGCAAATAATTGGTGGTAGTGCATTAAGTCCGTACATTGTATGTTGCTAATGACACCCCATGACACAACAGTAGAATTACTCTTTGGCATGTGACGAATCCCAGGGTATTGCCACTGCTTCTATGAGGCTAGGGAGGTGATGCTGCTACCCAATAGTCCCTCTGGGGGTGGTACTCAGCAGATGGATCTCATTGGGAGGGAAATACTTCATGGGAACAGTGACGATGGCCCTGGGAGAATGCAGTATTCACTAACCCCTTTGGTACCCCCACTCTCCTTATCCCCCCACTCAGGCCCCTCTGTTCCCCCATACCTCTGTATGTTATAGTAGAGTAGAGAGACTCAGACAATACTGAGACGAAGTAAAGGGAACAAGGAGGCAAAATCCCACAGTGCAACCGACACACGCAGTACAGTTGTCAAGAGGCAGCCCCAATCATAAAAAGGGAAGAAGGACTCAATGGTCTGTTGAACCAGCCCTGGAGGAGCAAGAAACAAGACACGTGTTCCGTGGCATGAGACCCAAAGGCTGGTAACTGGGATGCCCAGAGGCGTAGCTATCTGAGAGGTCACAGCAAGGTGGACCTAGACGGTGGCAGAGAGTAGGGCATACTGACTGGCGAAAAACAACCGAGAACAAAGACGCGAGCAGCAGGACAGTCTGGCCCTTTGGAGCCGCAAAGAAGAGAACAAGCGCAGCAGTAGCAGAGAAGCTCCGCTCCACCTCTCAAAGAGACCAGAGACAGCTCTGAGACTTTTCAAAGGTGGGAAAAGGGCTGGACCGGTTGCTGGGGCACTGAGGGAGCTGAATACACTGAACAACCTTGTGAATAGATCCCACAGAGCACATGGGGATACAAAAGGAATCACTCAATTTGATACAAACTTTGCAAACCACGTAAATCTATCCCGATGAGCACAAGGGGATAAAAGAGGTACTGTACAACTTGATACGAACTTTGTAAACCCAATAAAGACATCCCAAAGAACACAAGGGAATAGCAGAAGAATCATACATGCCAACACATACATTGAGCATAAACCTATGTGGGATGGTATCTGGCAGGAGAGTATACCAGTTCTGTCCAAGTGGACACTAGGTAAAGGAGGAACAGGGATCCCGCAGAGGCAGACAACCAGGGTTTGGGACACATATGAAAGCAGGGAAGCCCTGCCAGTGTACAAGGTCTGGGACCCAAATGCAAACAGGCACAAGGCCAGCAATAATGTATATAAGGGGAAAAACCACATCAATGCACAGATACATATAACCAGTGGTCTGGAGCACAGAAGCAGTTAGGGGAGACCCATAGAAGACATAAAAAGATAAAACAGGAATTCAGTGAAAGAGCAAACATCTGGGAACTCAAAAGCTATGGAATCAAATCCGGCAGGTTAGTGAACCTGACTTGATACACCATTGGGAAAGGCTACGGTTAGGTCTGGAAGGTTAGTGAACCAGGCCTGATAAAAGACTGGAAAGGTTCATTTTTGTTTCACAGACAGGGGAAGAGGATTCCTCCAGAAGGTTTGAAGACCTGTGTTTTGGTTGAAAGTGGAAGCAAGGACCAAGGAAGATATTCCTCCCAAGAGAGTGAGGAACTGTGTTATCTTTAAGTTGGTCTGAACATTCAAACAGTGAGCAGTTAACTACACATTCTTTCACAATAACTGTGCTTTGGAGTTTACATCCAGAATGAGAGGGGCCTCCTTCTGGAGTAATGAGTCATCCTGCTTTTTTTAGTTAGATTTAAAGTGTAAGGAACAGAAATAGGTTTAGACACAGTGCTGTGGACACTTTACGGACATCCTGTCTAAGTCTTTAGTATTTTTGCTGAGGTAGGGCAACACTTCATAGAAAGTAGGGTAAGATAGTCTTTTCTTTTTCCTTTATTCTTCTGAATAAAAGTCTGTGCCAACCATTATGCCACCTCTGTGTCAGACTCGTACTTCTGCACCCTTACAGGCAACATAATAGAATTTCTTCAGGCGGTACCACATTGTGGTTTTAAGAGAATAGAACATTAGAAAACGGGAAGAAATGCTGGCCAATCAGCTTGCCGGGAACAAAGGAGTTATCCTATGGTAGCCTCATGTGTTCTCCCTATTCTCCATTAGTCTCCCCCACATCCACCATGCTTTTTGTTAGCCTCCTTCTTGTTCCCCACCCCTTGATGCCTCTGCGCCATCCAGCAGCCCCCCCCCATCAGTGTTCTACTCAATGCCCCTCCACTTGCACCAATCCCCACCCCACTTACCTGGCTACAGCACCCGGACTGCCTCTTCGCTGGCCAAAACCATTGGTGTCTTGGCTGCAATGGAAATAGTGAAAGGAATTGGCTCTTTTACTAATTCACTATTTCCCATTATGGCCACCTTTATTTGTAGGTTTTCCCCTCTCCCGAGGGAAATTGTGCATGTGCAAAAGCGAGGTCACAATTTCTGTGGGAAAAACTATCAGCACTCCAGCAGGAACTACGAGGCGCTATTAGCCATCATTCCAACATTCAGGGTGGACAGGGGAAGCAATAGACTCCCAGCCTTATCGGAGGCCATTGCTATGATGTGGCCTACTTTTGACTCAGGCTGGCGGGCCATTACCGGCCTTGCCCATCCCCAAACAAAAGGGATGAGGGATAATAGCTTAATTCTGTTGGCCTCTAAAGTCATTCTGTTCCTTTGATGAACACAACACTCATATCAGGGTTACATGCATGAGTATCCTGAAAAAAGTAAAGCTATGCCAGTGTAACCAGATTGCACATTTGGTCACTGGTCTTTTATTTTCAAGTGTGTCTCAACATGTTCTGCTGCTGGTCTGGGGAGGTTAATGTGCATGAACCCACGGCCTGCATGCACAGAAACCCATAGTTCAAGTAGCTCGCAAATATGAAGTAGTATGCCCTGAAAATACAGGTAAGCTAGCGGAATAATCAAATGCAGTGAGCGACCACTACAGATATCTATATTTATGTAATTTGCAGGTATCACAGTGTCGGAGGTAGGGCATTTCATCCCTACGTTCAAAGAATCATTTTTACAACAGAAAACTGAGGAATTAGGTTCGACAGAGGTACGTGGGTGAGAATGAAATAGAATGAAACAAATACATCTCGCTTAAGGACCTTGGACCCAAGTCCTTCCCGCTGTCCCTAGGCCTCCACCATCACGGCAAGAAACAGAGTTCCTAGCAATACGTAGGGATTTTGGTACAGCACTTCTTGCTTAGCTGAGATGTCTGTCAGATGTTGCTCATCTGCTTCTTGTTTAGAAGCCTTAGGTACTACCACAGATAGGCCTTGCATTGTCCGAACGTGGGTCAGAAGCTGAACTCTGAAAATCTTCGCAAGATTGCACTGGGCTTGGGGTTATTGGGGTTGGGCTTAATTTAGAGGGTTGGCAGAGGCCTTCTCGGCAAGTCCACCTTTCCAAAGCCAGAAACTTCCATATGTACTCTGCTTCAGGCCAACCCTCTCACCTCTTGCCTCCTTCATTCTTGTCCCTCCTTTCTTGTCCTCAGTCTGTCTTTCTCTAACCTTTGATGATTCACTACAGTGTAACTTGGCCCTTCTCACTCTCCTCTTGGTTGTTTTGTTACTTCCTTTTTCTCCTCTTCCTTTCTGTCAGAACCACTAGGAGATCCTTATGGTTGCAGTGGAAGAGGCATCATCCCACGTATTCTCGGAAGAATCCAAGATGGCGCCTCGTTTGTTCCGTTCTTCCAACTCCAGCGCAACGGTCTAGTTCTTTTCAAGATGGCGACCGCCATCTACCCGGAGCTATTTAGTTCCTTCTGCAGCTTCGGGTAGGTGAGTCGCTACTTGCTACTTGCTTGCTTCTACGCTACGCTGTTATATCATCCCTTGCCTTGCACTTCTCGCAGCGCTCCCTGCTCTTCCCCTTCGATGCTCCAGTACCGTTTTGCTCCTGTCTCGCCTTGCTGCTTTCCGCTTGCCTTCTTGCGGTTCAAATTTGAAGCTACCTTTCCCCTTCCTTGTTGCTGCTCGCTGCTGTGGATTACGGGAAGGAATTCGGCTACTCTCCATTGCTGCCGTTGCTGCTACTGTGGAACCAACACCATCGGAAGTCTTACCTGCATCTCCACCCAAAATCCTTGGACTCCGTGACGGCATCTCACAGACAGGTTTTTTCCCCCCAGAGGGTTTCCCGTGGATGCCGCCCTCCGGTCTCTGAGTCCAAGCTTTGGCCTCAATAGATACTCGAGGGAGGCATACCATTTTCTTCAAAAGAAGCAAATTTATATCGTCAGAAGTTCCGTGAGTACTTCAAACTATCTAGTATTGTTACCGATAGCGACGCCCATAAGAAGATGGATCAACAAGTACAACAGCTGATATCGGCAGTCCAAACCTTGAATACAGAGATGCAGACTCTAAAGAATGAAAACCAACTGTTGCGACAATTGGTTACCTCACGCTCTGAAATACCCCCTGGGGCATTACCTATGGGCAAATACGATGGTAATCCCAATAAATTTAAGGAATACCTGGACTCCTGCACCGTGCAGTTTTCTCTCAAACCTACATTTTTTCCTACAGAAGAGCAAAGGTTAGTTATATGATATCAAACATGTCTGGTAATGCTCTGGCATGGGCTACGCCCCTGGTCACCACAAACAACCAGTTGATGGATTCAGTTGCTGGATTCACAAATAGTGTACAAGCAATGTTTGGAAGACGAGAATTGGTGGTCACGGCTCAAGAGCAGTTACTGGACCTATGCCAAGGCAACACTGAGATTCTCTCCTTCATTACGCAATTCAAACAATTAGCAGCAGAAACTGCATGGTCTGACGATGCCTTAATTACCATATTTCGGAGAAACCTGTGTGATGAACTTAAGGATGAAATTTCCCGGGTACCACGACCCCCTAACCTCGCAGAAATGATTTCACTTGTACTCCAGATGGATTACCGTGTACAGGAGAGAAATAACGAGAAACGCAAATCTCGAAGTCGTCTGTAACGCTCACCTGGTTCCCTCGGAGGCGCTGGTCTTGGGCTGGGCGCTGCAAACGTCTTCAACGTTAGGCGTAGGGTTCGTTTGGCTCCCGGATTTGGCCCCTTCCTCACCGAAAGCTTGACCTGCAGAGTGAGGTGTCTGCAAGTGGAAAATCAAGGTATTAGTGGCTGGAAGGATGGGAGAAGTTCCTAGCCCCTCTCTCCCTTTCTCCCCGTAGTACTCAGATGATTGTTGTGCTCACCTTAAGTAAGTGAATGCTGAGCTCTCCATCCTGCGTCTTGTGCAGGGGCGCTGGGTCCAGTTACTTCACTGGATGTGAGTTCCGCCTCTTGATTGCAGAGGGTAGGTGAGAGCGATGCCGCCGTTTGCTGCACGAGCGTGACTTGTAAGTATTAAAGTTCTCTTTAGATTGCTCTCTTTAAATGTCTTTTTCCTTATGTGTATGTTTTTTGCCTTTAGGATGCTGTCGATGCCAAAGATGATGCTCTCCCAGATTCGTGGCAGAGAGCGTAACAAGAAGATGGTGAATTCGAAGGCACGTAAGTAGGAAGACTGCTTTAGGGCCGTAGAATGCACCTTAGTGTCCCCTTTTGTTTTTACAGGTGCCGGAATGCAGCGCGAACAAAGTTGGAGCAAGCGCTACACAGGTAAGCAGTATTGTAACTGAGCGTTACTAACCAATGTTCTTTGTCTTTGCAGGCCCGATGCCGGATGCGGAATGCAGAAAAGAAAAACGACTTGGATGCTGCCGATGGATCGGGTGAGTTGAAGCGCTAACTTTGCCTTTGTCTAACCTGTGCCTTTTGTTTTGCAGGAGCTGCTGAAGATTGAAGATTGGTTCCCAGCAGGTAATTTTCGTGACTACAGGATCCGGAGCTGAAGATTCGCTGGAGCTGACACGGTGAGCGTCCTGCTGCAGATGCAGAATAACGCGAAGCATGTGGTACCAATCGGGTGTGGTTTAAATAGCCCATAGGAGTACTTAGGTGTCTTCTTCCACAGCAGCCGCGCCCAGGTAAAAGAGTTCCTGCTTCCAGAAGAGTTCCAGCCTCAGTGATCCAGGGAGTGGTGCCTGCCCCACCCAGAAAGAAAAGTAGTTCCTGTTAGAAGAGAGTAAAGCATCATCTGGCTGGTAAGTAAGCAGCATGGTCTGCTTCAGGTAGGTTCACCCAAGCACGTTTACACTTGATGTGAGCCCGGCGCTTCCTGTGCCGGGACGGGTCCTTACTATGAGCCTGGCACCACCGGTGCCAGGACAAGGTCCAAAAGGTCCCTATTGGGACTTGCTGGTGCCGATAAGGCATGTTATGAGCCTGTTTCCAAGGATGTTGGGTAGGTCCTGACTCCTTGAAAGCAGTGGTCATGACAGCACCCCCCCTCAAGGCCCCTCCCAAATTTGTTCTCTCCGGGGGTTTTGGTTTATCAGGAAAAGTTCGATGAAACTTCTTAACCAGACGGGGTGCATGAACATGTTCCGACGGTTCCCAAGATCGTTCCTGGGGGCCATAACCTTTCCAGTCAATCAGATAGTATAATTTAGATTTGGAAATCTTGGAGTCTAATATGTCTTGTATTTCGAATTCTAGTTCTCCGTCCACAAGAATAGAGTCTGGAGATTTTGTCAAACGGGTTCCAGGTTGCATGGGTTTCAGTAGTGAAACGTGGAAAACTGGATGTATTTTCATATGAGCAGGTAGGCCCAATTTAACCGCCACTGGATTGATTATGGCAGTGATTGGGTAAGGCCCCAGATATCGTGGATTGAAAGTACGCGGTCCTTTTAGGGGTAAATGTTTGGTGGATAGCCAGACCTGATCTCCCACAAGATATTGAGGAGCTTCCTTTCGATGTAGATCCGCACACTTTTTATATTGCTCCTTGGCCTGCTTAAGGTGAGATGTGGCCTCTTTAAAGGCTTGAGTGATTGTCGAATGCAGATGATCTACAGCGGGTGTTCCAAGAGTCTGAGGTGGGTCAAGATTTGAGGTGCGAGGGTGGATTCCATATGAAAGAAAAAACGGAGTCTTTCCTGTTCCGGCGTGGACTGAATTATTATAAGCGTACTCCGCAATCCAGAGAATGTCTTTCCAAGTGCCCTCTGATTGTTGTAACATGCAGCGTAGATACTGTTCCAAGGTTTGATTGGTCCTCTCGGTCTGCCCGTCAGTCTGGGGATGGTGGCTGGTCGAAAGCCTTATGTCAATTTGGGCTAGACGACAACAACTCCGCCAGAAGTGGGAAATAAATTGACTCCCTCTATCTGAGATTAAAATTGAAGGAAAGCCGTGCAACCGAACGATGTTTTCGAGGAATTCTCGGGCCAAAATTGGAGCTGTAGGTAACCCTTTCAATGGGATGAAATGAGCCATTTTCGAGAATAGGTCCACAATCACTAAGATTGTATTAAATCCGGAGCATGGTGGTAAATCCGTGATGAAGTCCATGGAGAGAGTATGCCATGGATGTGGAGGAATGTCTATTGGATGTAGGAGGCCTGCTGGTTTCTCCTTCTGGCTTTTGCTTTGAGCGCATACGCCACAAGAATTAATGAAGTCCTTAATGTCCTTTCTCCAAGATGGCCACCAAAAATGTCTCTTTATCTTTTCCAACGTTTTGGTAATGCCGGGATGTCCTTCCATTAAGGAGTCATGGTAACAAGAGATCACCTGTCTTTGTAAATCGGTACATGGTAGATATAATCTTCCTCGAAAGTATAATAGGTTCTTATCCATTGTGAAATCATTTCCCTTGAGTTGCCAGTCTTGCACTTCTGCTGGAGTCAGAAGATCTTTAACTTTAGTTTCAATGTCTTCAATGGATTGTGCATCTATTAAACCCAGGATTCTCTGTTCCGGAATTATAGGTACGGGTTCAGGATTGGTCGTGAGTTCATCTACTCCAATTCGGGAGAGAGCGTCTGCTTTACCATTCTTGTTGCCTGGTCGGTAAGTTATCACAAAGTCGAATTCGGCGAAAAACAATGCCCAGCGAAGTTGTCTAGAGGATTGAGCTTTGGCTGATTTAAGGTACTGTAAATTACGATGATCCGTGATGACGGTGACTGTGTGTCGGGCTCCCAAGAGATAATGCCGCCAAGCTTTAAAGGCGGACTTAATCGCCAAAAGTTCCTTATCTGTAATGGTATAGTTGATTTCAGGAGCTGAAAATTTGCGGGACCAAAATGCCACTGGGTGTAACTGATTTGTTTCCGGGTCTCTTTGCGAAAGCACTGCTCCCATTGCGAGACTGGAAGCATCAGTCTCTACGATATAGGGAAGTTCCGGGCGAGGATGTTTTAGAACTGGAGCCGAGGTGAATTTTGTTTTTAGTTCCTGAAAAGCTTGTTCAGCCTCTGTAGACCACTCGAAACGTTTATTCTTTCTGAGGAGGGCTGTAATGGGTTGGACAACTCGAGAAAAATCTGGGATAAATCTTCGATAAAAGTTAGCGAAGCCCAACATGCTTTGAACTCCTTTCACTGACGTTGGTGAGGGCCACTTAATGATAGCGTCCACTTTTCTTGAGTCCATGTGGACTCCATTTGGTGACAAAATGAATCCCAAAAATTCGACCTCCGTGACGTGAAAAACGCATTTTTCCAATTTCGCAAAGAGTTTGTGTTTTCGGAGCCGCTCCAGTACTGCGGTGACATGTTTTCGATGTTCCGCCTCAGAGGACGAGTAGACCAGAATGTCATCAATATAGACAACTACACATACATCAATGAGCTCTCTGAGGACGTCATTCATAAAATACTGAAAGGCTGCCGGAGCGTTGGGCTGCCGGAGCGTTGCAAAGCCCAAAGGGCATTACTTGATACTCGAACAGTCCATATTTAGTACGAAAGGCCGTCTTCCATTCATCGCCCTCTTTTATTCGTACTAAATGGTAAGCTCCTCTGAGGTCCAGCTTTGTGTAGATACAGGCACTTTTAACCTGGTCAAGAAGTTCAGGGATCAATGGTAACGGATATCTGTTCTTAATCGTAATCTGGTTCAGGGCACGGTAATCTATGCATGTTCTTAGGTCTCCCTCTTTTTTTGGCACGAAGAACAAAGCTGAAGAGGCTGGGGACTTCGAGGGACGGATAAATCCATTAGCCAGGTACTGATCCAAATACTGCCTTAGGTGAAGATTTTCAGGTTCTGTGAGGGCATAAATTCGACTGCATGGAGGAGTGGATCCTGGAACCAAGTCTATTTGGCAGTCGTATGATCTGTGAGGAGGCAGTGAATTAGCTTGATCTTTCCGAAAGACATCCTGAAATTCCCGGTATTCAGGAGGCAGGTGAGGACTCTCAGAAGCAGTTGCAGCTAGCTTCGTGGGGGGCTGTGGGAAGCAGGTAGGTGCGCATTCTGGAAACCGGATTGTCTTTGCTCGCCAATCAATTTGAGGATTGTGTTTTTCCAGCCAAGGGATTCCCAGGATAACTTGAAACTGTGGAGCCTTGATCACGTCAAACACGATTTTCTCTTGATGTCCGTCTTGGCTTACCAACGTCACTTCCATGGTGGTGTGAGTAACTGGTCCGGAAGCTATTTCCGTACCATCCACGGTGGTGATGACGTCTTTCACCGACTTAGGACAAAGAGACAGATTCATCCTGGCGGCCAATTCACAGTCCACGTAATTGCCGATTGCGCCACTATCAATGTATGCTTTAATGGCATGCATACGATTGGGTTGTTCCGGACTCACGAGGACCATGGGCATGGTAAAATGCGAGGTCAAAGAACTGGTTTTTACGCTCGGCAAGCGGACCTCTACACTTGTCGGGCGAGGTCGTTTTCCGACTCAGAACCTTTGGCACCCTTATCGGAAGCTCCTACTGTCTTCTTCTTTGGTTTCACTGGGCAATCTTGGAGGAAGTGCCCTGAGTTCCCGCAATAGAGGCACAATTGTAGTTGTCTTCTCCTTTCTCTTTCCTTTTGGGTTAGAGGTCCCTTCACCACCCCAATCTGCATGGGTTCCACGGTATCATTTCCTTTAACGGAGCTCTGTGGTCTTGAAAAAACTCGATTTTCAAACCTGGAACGATCGGCTTTTCGATTTTGTATTCTATGATCTAATTGCACCACCAGATCAATGTATTCGGAACAGTCTTGTGGTGGATTCACCACCTGGGCCAGAACGTCTTTAAGTTCTCCACGAAGGCCTCTATAGAAAAGGGTGATTCTCTTATCCTCAGGCCATCCGGTTTCAACCACTAGTCTGTTAAATGATGCAATGTAGGCCAGAAGATCTTGATTGCCCTGTCGTAGTGAAAGAAGTTCATTGTCCAGAGCCTGTCCCTGAGAATGCCTTGCGAACAATCTTTCCATACTAGCTTGGAAGTCCTCGAAATTATAAAGGATAGGGTTATCCTGAGTCACTAAAGGAATAGACCAATCTGCGGCGCTGCCACTAAGATATGAGAGCACAAAGGCTACCTTAGCCTGGTCTGTTGGAAAAGCGGCAGGTCTACACAGAAAGTGCAAACGACACTGATTGATGAACACAGCAAACCTTTTCGGATCACCTGAAAAGCGTTCGGGCGGAGCCAAAGGTACATTTCCTGGTAGATTAATTTGCACCGGATTAGAGGAAGCCGTTGGGGCATGGCTTCCACCAGGGGTAGGCAGAGGAGTCTGTCCCGCTTGGGCTTGTAACAATTGTCTAGCCAAGTCGTCTGTTCGCTCCTTAGAAACCACTAGCTCTCTCCTTAGGGCATTTGTTTCCTGGCGTGCTGCGTGTACTTCTGCTCTCAACTCCCCGAGCAACTGGGCCAATTGGTCTGTGTCTGAAGTCTCCATTGCGCCTGGGCGGGAAATGTTTGGGAGGCTTCGCGTTCTGTAACGCTCACCTGGTTCCCTCGGAGGCGCTGGTCTTGGGCTGGGCGCTGCAAACGTCTTCAACGTTAGGCGTAGGGTTCGTTTGGCTCCCGGATTTGGCCCCTTCCTCACCGAAAGCTTGACCTGCAGAGTGAGGTGTCTGCAAGTGGAAAATCAAGGTATTAGTGGCTGGAAGGATGGGAGAAGTTCCTAGCCCCTCTCTCCCTTTCTCCCCGTAGTACTCAGATGATTGTTGTGCTCACCTTAAGTAAGTGAATGCTGAGCTCTCCATCCTGCGTCTTGTGCAGGGGCGCTGGGTCCAGTTACTTCACTGGATGTGAGTTCCGCCTCTTGATTGCAGAGGGTAGGTGAGAGCGATGCCGCCGTTTGCTGCACGAGCGTGACTTGTAAGTATTAAAGTTCTCTTTAGATTGCTCTCTTTAAATGTCTTTTTCCTTATGTATATGTTTTTTGCCTTTAGGATGCTGTCGATGCCAAAGATGATGCTCTCCCAGATTCGTGGCAGAGAGCGTAACAAGAAGATGGTGAATTCGAAGGCACGTAAGTAGGAAGACTGCTTTAGGGCCGTAGAATGCACCTTAGTGTCCCCTTTTGTTTTTACAGGTGCCGGAATGCAGCGCGAACAAAGTTGGAGCAAGCGCTACACAGGTAAGCAGTATTGTAACTGAGCGTTACTAACCAATGTTCTTTGTCTTTGCAGGCCCGATGCCGGATGCGGAATGCAGAAAAGAAAAACGACTTGGATGCTGC
This sequence comes from Ambystoma mexicanum, assembly GCF_040938575.1. Taxonomy (NCBI): domain Eukaryota; kingdom Metazoa; phylum Chordata; class Amphibia; order Caudata; family Ambystomatidae; genus Ambystoma; species Ambystoma mexicanum. Next base: position 1,016,743,633 of record NC_090930.1, on the reverse strand, counting down.
CGATGGATCGGGTGAGTTGAAGCGCTAACTTTGCCTTTGTCTAACCTGTGCCTTTTGTTTTGCAGGAGCTGCTGAAGATTGAAGATTGGTTCCCAGCAGGTAATTTTCGTGACTACAGGATCCGGAGCTGAAGATTCGCTGGAGCTGACACGGTGAGCGTCCTGCTGCAGATGCAGAATAACGCGAAGCATGTGGTACCAATCGGGTGTGGTTTAAATAGCCCATAGGAGTACTTAGGTGTCTTCTTCCACAGCAGCCGCGCCCAGGTAAAAGAGTTCCTGCTTCCAGAAGAGTTCCAGCCTCAGTGATCCAGGGAGTGGTGCCTGCCCCACCCAGAAAGAAAAGTAGTTCCTGTTAGAAGAGAGTAAAGCATCATCTGGCTGGTAAGTAAGCAGCATGGTCTGCTTCAGGTAGGTTCACCCAAGCACGTTTACACTTGATGTGAGCCCGGCGCTTCCTGTGCCGGGACGGGTCCTTACTATGAGCCTGGCACCACCGGTGCCAGGACAAGGTCCAAAAGGTCCCTATTGGGACTTGCTTGTGCCGATAAGGCATGTTATGAGCCTGTTTCCAAGGATGTTGGGTAGGTCCTGACTCCTTGAAAGCAGTGGTCATGACATCGTCAAGCTTCTCAGCCAATTCGTCCTGAAAGACCTTCTCGAGGATCAGAAGATGGAGAACCTATGCAATTGGGAGCAACTAGAGGTCCACTGTCCTCGGAAGAAAGGCTTTGACGCAAGACCTTAGGTCTTTGCATGTACTGCGGTTCGGACAAACACATGATCATCAAGTGCTCTCTGATTCCTCCAAAACGCTCGGGAAACGCTAATACTCGCCCATGAAAGGGGCCATGAGCGGGTATCGCGCCGGTAGTTCAATTGGATGTCTTCCCACTTCTCAAAACATGATCGTACTCCCGGTAACTCTAGTACTTCATGACAAGAGCTTTCCTGGGATCCCGGCACTTATTGATTGCGGGGCTGCAGGAGTATTTATGGATGCAGAATGGGCTACCCAACATTCTATTCCCAGGAGAACCAAGGAGGTGGCCGTTCCTGTTGAAGGAGTGGATGGAACGCCTCTACTGTCTGGTCCTATAAAGGAGAACTAAGAGGAAGTCATTCTAAAGATCAATTCCCATCAAGAAAAGAGTGTTTTTGACCTGATTAAGGCCGCTCATTATCCTCTCATCCTTGGACTTCCCTGGCTAGTTAAACATAATACTTTCATAAATTGGACTGCAGGAACTCTGTTTTCGGGGTCTGAACATTGCTTGACCAACTGCCTTCAACAAGGAGCTATGGGGTTATTCAATTCACCATCTAAAGAAAGTACTTCTTCTGACACATCAGTGATATCAAATCTCAATCTATTACCAGAATGTTATCATGACTTCCAAGACGTATTTTCTGACAAAGAATTCAAAGAACTTCCTCCTCATGGTCAAGATGATTGTTCTATTGACATTTTTCCTGAGGCACAAGTACCGTTCGGGCGGATGTATACCCTCTCGGAACCAGAAAAGGAAGCATTGAAAGACTACCTTCAAGGCAATCTTAAGCATGGACTTATTACTGAATCCAAGAGTCCTGCGGGAGCTTCATTGTTCTTTATTCCAAAGAAGGACAGCAAGGAATTAAGACCATGTATTGACTATAGAGGGCTGAATAAGATCACTTGCAAAGACCGCTACCCTCTTCCATTAATCCAAGACATTTTGGAAGGTGTCAGAAGGGTCACTACATTCACCAAATTGGACCTTAGAGGGGCGTATCATCTGATCAGAATTAAACCTGGTGACGAATGGAAAACCGCCTTTCGTACGCCATTTGGACATTACGAGTATTGAGTAATGCCCTTCGGGCTAGCTAATGCTCCTTCCATATTTCAACGCTTTGTCGACCACATATTCTCAGATCTTTTGTTACATTCTCTCATAGTCTATCTTGACGATATACTCATCTTTTCAAAAGACCCTCACGAACATGTTAAACATGTGACAGAAGTTTTGCGAAGATTACAAAAGAATCATCTTTTTGCCAAGATCGAAAAGTGTTCTTTCCATCAATCCAGTATCCCTTACTTAGGTTTCATCCTTTCCTCCGAAGGAGTTGCAATGGATCCCAGAAAGGTTAAGGCTATTCTTGACCGGAAACCCCCTCATAATACCAAGGAAATACAGAGATTTCTGGGATTTTCAAATTTTTACCAGAAATTAATTCCAAGATTCTCTGCAGTAATCAAACCTTTCACGACATTATTGCAAAAAGGGAAGAAATATTGTTGGAGCCCTGAAGCACAACATGCCTTTGAGACCCTCAAAACCGCCTTTTCAACGGCCCCTATCCTCAGGTTGCCAGACCAAAGTAGACCCTTCATACTGGAGACAGAAGCCTCGTTTTCAGCTGTAGGAGGTGTACTTAAACAGACATCATCCAGTGGTACAGAACACCCAGTTGCCTATATGTCAAAAACCCTCACTTCAGCTAAATGTAATTATACCGTACTGTGGAAGGAGCTATTGGCCATGAAGAAGGCATGTTCAGAATGGAGACATTTGCTACTAGGAGCTCGGCACCCCGTTCTAGTCAGAACAGACCACCGAAACCTAAAATCTCTACAAAACTTTGAATGTCAGAACTCACGCCAGGCTAGGTGGGCTCATTTTGTTTCTTCCTATGACATGGTCATTACTTTTATCCCAGGAACTAGCAATCAGATCCCGGATGCGTTGTCACGTAGTCTATCTGAAGACAGATCTCTTTCTGCGAGTGAAAAGATGTTACCTCAGACGCCTTTCATTTATTACATCTCCTCCTTCTTCCAAGAGGTTAAGAAGAACAGCAAAAACGTCACTCCGAAGAGATACAGCAATATCAACTGGTACAAGAAAAGGAGCTTTGTTATCATTCAGGAAAATTGTACATACCATCCAAAGGCCTACGGTCACATATTCTTTGACTTTGTCATGACCACAAAACAGTAGGGCATCGCGGACAGACAAACACTTACAAGCTAATCCATCGATATTTCCGGTGGCTTCTTATGCACAAAGATATAAAAGATTACATAGCATCCTGTGCCATCTGTATCCAATCAAAAAGCCCTCATACTCGATCCATAGGGAAGCTAATGCAACTGTCATTGCCATCCCAGCCTTTGGGAAAAAATATCCACGGATTTCATTACGGACCTACCTCCTTCTTCTCAATACACTACCATAATGGTGACAATAGATTCCATGACAAAGATGGCACACTTCATTCCCTAAACAAAACTACCTTCTTCAGCACAAATGGCTTCCTGTTTTCTGCAAACTATTTTTCGTTTGCACGGATTACTAAAGAGTATTTTGTCAGATCGAGGACCACAATACATCTCAGCCTTCTGGACATTTTTATGTCGCTCCTTGGGTATACAGCGGAATCTAACATCTGGCTACCATCCCCAATCTAATGGGCAAACAGAGAGACTCAACCAATCCTTGGAACAATACCTCTGCTGTTTTGTGTCCGCATCCCAAGACAATTGGAGTACCCTGTTACCCTATGCAGAATTCGCATACAATAACGCATCTCATTCAGCCATTCAAATGTCACCATTCTACTGTTCCTATGGATTCCATCCTTCTGTCTTCCCTACTAACATTCCTTCCTCTACAAAAATCCCTTCAGTGGACTCTTTGGTAAAAGAAATTCAAGAGAATCATATGAAGGCCATTTCCACCCTTAATGATACCAGGGCCAAAGCTACAAGCAGACAGAAAACGTTCCCAGGAATCCAATTTTAAACCTGGTGATCAAGTGTGGCTTTCTTCTAAATACTTACCAAAACATCTGGCCCCCACTAAACTCTCATCACAGTATTTTGGGCCTTTTCTAGTTCTCAAGGCAGTAGGACCTGTGGCCTATAAGATTCGACTACCCAAAACTTGGCATCGGATACATAACGTATTCCATGTGTCTCAACTGAAGAAAGACGTAGACACTTTTCAAAGGCGGCAGAACACGCATCCTCCGCCGCAATTAACCTCTGACGGACCAGAATACGAAGTTGCTGCGATATGTGATTCTAGGTACAACAGAGGTTCTCTACAATACCTTATTGATTGGAAAGGTTATGCTCCATCTGATCGTTCCTGGGAACCGGCTTCATCAGTACACGCTCCAAAACTCTTAAGCAAATTCCACCGTATGCACCCATGGAAGCCGGGACCTACTACCCCGTGGGGAGGGCCTAATGTCAGAACCACTCGGAGATCCTTATGGTTGCAGTGAAAGAGGCATCATCCCACGTATTTTCGGAAGAATCCAAGATGGCGCCTCTTTTGTTCCGTTCTTCCAACTCCAGCGCAGCAGTCTAGTTCTTTTGAAGATGGCGACCGCCATCTACCAGGAGTTATTTAGTTCCTTCTGCAGCTTTGGCTAGGTGCGCTGCTACTTGCTTGCTTCTACGCTTCGCTCCGCTTATTATTTCTTTTCTTACCTTTTCTCCTCCGTTATATCATCCCTTGCCTTGCGCTTCTAGCAGCGCTCCCTGCTCTTCCCCGTCGGTGCTCCGGCACGGTTTTGCTCCTGTCTCGCCTTGCTGCTTTCCGCTTGCCTTCTTGCGGTTCAATTTTGAAGCTACCTTTACCCTTCCTTGTTGCTGCTCGCTGCTGTGGATTACGGGAAGGAATTCAGCTACTCCCCATTGCTGCCGTTGCTGCTACTGTGGAAATAACACCATCGGAAGTCTTACCTGCATCTCCACCAAAAATCCTTGGACTCCATGACGGCATCTCACAGATGGGGTTTTTTCCCCCAGAGGGTTTCCCGTGGATGCCGCCCTCCGGTCTCTGGGAGTCCAATCATTGGCCTCATTTTTTTTTTGTTGAAATATTTTATTAATTTTATTCAAACCAAACAACAATACAAACAAATCCAACACGCAGTGTAATTTACAACAATTCCATTAGACACCATTTGTATTTCCATTTTGCCACTGCTCCCCAAGTCCCACCCTCCATCATGAGCCTATTTGTACTTCGCGTTCAGCATCTGCTACATGTGGCCGGGTCTCACCATCTTCGGATTCCGTCGGGTCCGATATAGATCCGAACAGTTCCGCTATTAATAATTTCCATGCCATCAAGGTACTCACTTCTTCCTCCCCACTCATGCTGCTCGCCTCCTGCCATACTACCGTTTCAGCCTTCGCCCATTTCTGTAACTCCTTCCACCATACCTCCACCCGTGGCTTGTGGCATTTCTTCCATCCCATGGCGATCCTCCGTTTTGCTAGCACATATGCCAAGTTTCTCAACATGTGTAAGTTTCCGTGGTCTGGGGAACCCTCCCAGCAAGCAGGCCCAGGCCGTATCTATGACAAGCGTGACCCCATTTGTCGCTAATTTTCGTGCCACTACGCCCCAGAAACTTTCGATTACTGGGCATGACCAAAACATGTGTGTCATGTTAGCGTTTTCCATGTCGCACTTAGGGCACGCCTGTCGCCCAGCGTTCCGGAACTTAGATATCCTCAGAGGGGTCATGTATGCTCTATGCGTTATGTACAGCTGTATTTGTTTAAGTCTAGCGTTTGACACTTTTTTGTGATATCCCAGGGCGCGTTCTCACATCCCATCTCCCATTGGGGCCCCCACCACCTCCTCCCAATCAAGTCTCAGATGTGTCAATTCCTTCCCCACCTTGGTCATCACCATCTCATACAATCTAGAAATCTCATGCCCCCCTTCCGATATGTCATATATTACCCCCACAGTAGCATCTGGTTCCTCCACCAACACTGTTTCAGGCCACGTTTTCCGAATTTTCTGAACCATCCTATGGTATGTAACATATTGGCCAGTGTGTAATCCCACCTCCTCCCCAAGTTCTTCGAAACCTCTAATGGTCCCCTCTTGCCAGATGTCCCCTAACGTTACCAGCCCCACCGATTCCCAGTAGGTTCTGATAATCACCCTCAGCTGCTCGTCCCCTCCCGCTAATGCGACCAGCGGTACTTGCAGGGAGCACGGGAATGGGTCCTCCATCATCCGACAAGCTGGACGCCACATTTTCCACCCCATCATCATTTTAGGGCGCTCCTTCACATCTGTCTCAAGCAACCATATCATTTCCCTTAAGTAAAATGGGGTGCAAACCTGCCCAAACAACCTATGTTCAGGAGTCACTTCGTCGGAGAGCCAATTGGCCACATATTGTAATTGACTTGCTATATAGTAGACCTCAAAATTGGGCAGCTTGATACCTCCCTTTTCGTAGAAGTTCTGCAACTTCCATAGCGCTACTCTATTCCGGGTACCATGCCATAGGAAGTCCCCTGCATATACTATTCAATTCAGTGAAGAACTTCTTGGGTATCATATGTGGGATATTATTAAAATAATGTAAAAGCCTAGGTAGGACCACCATCTTAAGCATTGCCCCCCGTCCCATCATGGCTAGGGGCAACTTCTCCCAAAACTTCATGTATTTCCGGATTTTCTCAACAGCTACCACAGTGTTGTGCTTATGTTCCTCTTCTGTGGTGTGATACACATCTATGCCAAGGTAACAGAAAGAACCAGGCACCCATGGTATCTGTAACACCGGCAACCTTTCCTTCGGGGTACCCTTATAGCTACCTAGGGGGAATATACTGGATTTTTGAGGGTTTACCGCAATGCCGGACAACCCCGCGTATTCCTCCATCACTTCAAGGATATATTGAAGATTCTCTTCCGGGTATTTCAGGTAAAGTAATAAATCATCCGCATATAAGGATATTAGATGCCGCTCCCCCCAACCTCAATACCTATCGTATCATACTGTTGCCTGAGGTATATCGCTAGGGGCTCCAGGGCTAGAATGTAAAGCATCCGGGACCAGGGGCACCCCTGCCTGGTACCTCTACTAAGCTGCCATCTCTCGGATATCACTGATCCCGTTCGAACTCTGGCTAACGGCCCACTGTATAGCATTTTCGCCCACCTGATATACCCCGTCCCTACTCCGTAACCTCCCAGGGCCGCCAGCAGCCATGGCCACTTAACGGAGTCAAAAGCTTTTACTGCGTCTAGGGATACAATCGCCATTTCGCCTTCATTTCTATCTGCCCAATCGATCACATGGTGGAGTCTCCTATGATTATGGGTTATATTCCTGTTCGGAATATTGCCCGTTTGATCCGGGTGGATTAATTTACTAATTACTTTCCGCAATCTGTTTGCCAGGACAGCCGTCAGTATCTTGCTGTCCTGGTTCAGCATCGATAAAGGCCTGTAGGAGCTACAACTATACCCCGGTTTGTTGGGTTTAAGAAGCGGTATTATGATCACTTCTCTGAGTGACTCCGGCAACCGTCCCATCTCAAACGCTTCGTTAAGCATGTCTAGCATTGGGGGTAGTACTTCTTCTCTATATACTTTGTAGAATTCGCTAGGGAACCCGTCTGCTCCTGGGGTCTTACTGGTGGGCAACTGCTTTACAACCTCCTTCAACTCCTCCAGGGTAATTGGTGCATCAAGCTCTTCTCTCTCCTCATCACTTATCTTAGGTAATCCTATATCTTCTAGTGTTTCGGTTATCTCCTCTTGACTACTTCCCTCCTTGTCCCTGTATAACACCCTATAATAATCCGCAAATTCCTTGTTGACTCCTTCTTGAGTGTCTACTACATCGCCATCTTCTCTAGTTATTGTCCAATCGGGGGTCTAGGGGTCTCACTCTTGTACAACCATGCTAAAAGCCTACCCGTTTTATCTCCTCCCGCGTGCTGTCTTTCTACAAACTTTCTATAATTGAGGTTACAGAGCCTTTCCCAATGTTCCGCGCATTGCTGTTGTAGTTTAAGTACTATCTCAGTGTCCACACTGTCACTTCCTAATGTTCTTTCTAGTTCATCTTGAACTCTTTGTAGGTCAGCCAGAACCCCACCTTGCAGGCCCTTTGACTTAGCTATGGCTGCCCCCCACATCACCACCTTAAAAGCTTCCCATAGTGTACCCGCCGAGTCAACACTACCAGTATTCGTTTCAAAATAGTTAATGATCTCATCTCTTATGTCCTCACGAAAGACCAGATCTTTGAGCGCCTCCGCTCGGAGGCGCCACGTCGGGATCCGTGCCCTCGGGAGGCAGTATTGCCACCCAAGAATCAGGGGCGAGTGATCCGAGAGGACCCTCGCCTTGTATTCTATTTGAGTGCTCTCTGCCACCACATCCGGCGTGGCAAAGACATAGTCCAATCTCGTGTGTAGCTGCTGCGGGGCCGAATAATGCGAATATTGCCTATCATTGGGATGTTTTGCTCTCCATACATCTACCAAGCCGAAATCATCTAGTAACACCTGCAATGCTTTGGCCGCTGGGGTGGGCCTATCAATCCTGCTGTCATATCTATCCACCTTGGGGTTCATTACACAATTGAAATCCCCGCCCCAAATAACTACGCTTCCCACACACATACTAAGACTGGTGCACAGAGTCCTGAAGTATGCCGCTGTGTTATGGTTAGGAGCATACGTATTCACAATGCATACCTCTTTATTCTCCAACAGCCCTCTCAATATAACCATCCTCCCGTCAGTTTCCACCATTTCCTGCAGTAGCTGAAACGGGACATGAGGTGCCACCCAGACAAGCACTCCCCTAGCGTAAGCAGAGTACGACGAACCCACCACAATCCCTTTCCATTTTTTCCCAACTAGCTCCAGCTTCTCCCGCATCAAATGTGTCTCCTGTAACAATGCAACATCTATCTTTTGCCTTTTCAAATACAGCATGACCTTATTCCTCTTCATATAACTGTAAGTCCCCTGACATTCCACATCACTATCCTGAGATCTCCCATTGCGCTTTGATATCTTCCTCCCTCATTTCCAACCGAACCCTCCCGGTCATGCTATGCAGATACAACCCTCCAACTCTTCCATGTAGGATCATGTTCAAACTTAAACCCCCCAAAACTATGTACACCCAAAACTTCCCACCTCCCTTCCCTCCCCCCACCCAACCCCTTCCCAACAACGCCCCCTCCAACTGTTGCCTAGCTCCATCCCTGTATCTCAGGCACCCCCACATCTAGCCCCGTCCAGCACAAACTTATGCTCAGGGCTCAGTAGGGTAAAGTCGCCCTAATGGCCACTTAACTATTAGTATTTCGGGGGTGGGTTGCCTCCATCCTATTGCTCCTATTAACAAATGTATTACGCATTGTGTTAACCCTATGCAGCTTCTGATTGCAATTTACCTACTATATTCCAGTCCATGACGGGCACCAGGCGCGAATGCTATCCAGTGTTCGACCAGTCTCGCTTCCCGGTATAATCCTGTACCCCCAATGTCCATGGCACCAGTTTTTCAGCCGTCCTGTTCCTGCCGGTCACGGTCCACTTCTTGTTCCGGGCAGCTCTGCAGATCCAACTACGTTACCACCTCCTCGGGAGTGTCAAAAAAGAGCGCTCTGCTCTTATGTAGTACCTTCAGCTTTGCCGGGTACAGGAGCATGTACTTGATGCCTGCTGCTCGCAGCCTCCTCTTGGACTGCCACGTAGCTGTATCTCAGTCTCTGCACCAGCAACGTATAATCCGGGTATGCTGTAATGTTGGCGGATGCTCTCTGTATTGTCCCACCTTTACGAAAATATTCCAGGATCATCTCCCTATCTCTATAGTTCAAGATCCTCGCTATGATAGGTCGCGGCGGAGCACCAGGTCGCGGTTTCCTCATCAAGGCCCGGTGCGCCCGCTCCACCGTGAACCCCTGCAAAAGCTTATCTGCTCCTATTTCTTGTAGGGTCATGTTTTCAACGTAGTTTGTAGGGTCTTGACCCTCCTCCCCCTCCGGCAGGCCGACCACCCGTATGTTATTTCTTCTCGCTCTTCCCTCCGCTTCTTCCACCCGATTTTCGAGGTTAGCAACCTGCTGTTTGAGCACATGAACTTCCTTTGCATTAGTTGTGCTGACATCAGTATTGGTCTTTACTGCACTCTCCAGCCCACTTGTTCTCTCTGCCAGTCCCCCGACATCTTGCCGTAACAGGCCAAGTTCAGTCCCAACCGCATCGATTTTTCCCTCCAGGGCTGTCCGTAAAACCGCCATTGCTGCGCCCCACTTGGTGCTCAGCTACGATATAGCCTCCAGGATTTGGTGCTCATCTCCTTCTGGGGCTTCTTCGGCAGTAGTCGTGGACGCGCTCCGCTCCGATGTTGTGGGGGCCCTCTGCGCTTTCGCAAAGACCTCCATTGTCGGTTGTCTGGTCTCGGTTCTCAGACTTTTCACCAACATGATGCAACCTTGCAAAGGCCGATGGTACCTACAAGATGCATATACCCATTCGCTGCGTGCCAACCCTTACGAGGCCGCTTCACGGTCCACCAGTGTAATCCTTTGTTCAGGATCGGTCGCCATTTTGTTTCGGGCGTACAGATCTCGGCGCCACTTATTGTGTCCGTATTTACTCATCCACTCCTCGGTGCGGCTTCGGGATGTAATCCCTACGTGCTCGACGCGTCCACCTTATTGTGTGAACGCTGTCCTTCTTGTACGTTTTGTTTATACATCGTCCTGGTCTAGTGGGAGCACCAAGGACGTGCCGCCCATCCCATGGCCCAGTGGCCCAATGCTGTGTACATCCTCACGGGCTATTCGTGGGCTTCTCTCCGGTAGTCGGCCACTCACTGTTCCATCCGCACTGCACGCCTGCAGTCCGTTCACTGCCCGCCTGGCACCCGATTTCAAGTGCCGTCGGGGGTCCCTTTGTGTTGGCAAGCCGCCATCTTAGTATCCATTGCGCCGCTCTCGGATCAGGACTCAAAGTGGCCTAATTCAATCTGCTGTGTCCACTTTCTCTCGCCGATACGCTCATCTGCTGCCTGAGGTATTCACCCAGATACAGTATCTTTTGTCGCTGGAATCAGCCGTCAACACATGCGTTTTGATTCGAATCAATAAGTCGTATCACGGAGCTCCAAGGAATCGCAGCCTACTCCATGGCTGCTTGGCCACACCCCCAATCATTGGCCTCATTAGAGACTTGAGGGAGGCATACCATTTTCTTCAAAAGAAGCAAACTTATATCGTCAGAAGTTCAGTGAGTACTTTAAACTATCTAGTATTGTTACACTTTCCTCTTTTTACTTTCCACCTCCACCTTACTATTTTTCAGCACCTCTGTCCCCACCTCCACTCTGTCCCTTATGAATGTTTGCTCCACCACCTTCTATTCACTTTTTGGCACTCCATCACCTTTTTTGCATCGCCTTTCGGTGTTCTTGTTACTACCTTCTACTCCTCATCTCCTTCAAGCCTCTCTTCAATGTCCTCTTTACAATCTACCCATCACACCTCTCCACCTCCTCCAGCCCTCTCCTTCCTGCTCCCCCATGCACTATCTCGCTCCACTCACCTCCAACTGCTGCCTCTCGCACTTCTACCCGTCCTCTCGCCACTTTTATATATAAGCGGGTCCATCTGCAGGTCTTCTAATTGTGTAATTGTCATCAGCTCGGGACTCATTGGAAGGCACCACTGTGTTTGGAGTGGTCACAGAAAAAGAACAAACTCCCCAGCTGTTCTTTATTGTTGAGCATGCCGCTGCATGGATTCACATCCAGAGCCTTCAAGAACGAGAGAAGCCATTTTGGATTCCTGTTTGCTGTGTATATAGCCAGGGGCGCTCGATGGATGCTTGCGCTCCTTCTGAGAGATGGTGGGTGACTGTTGTGGTTTGCAGTTCGGTGGTTCTTGTGAACAACATTGGTCCAGGTCTGTGGGCACATGCGCAAGTGTGGTCTGTGACCCATCATTTCCTTTGTTCAAGCCATTGCGTCAGTCTCATGTTATGTGACTCTGAGGGATCCAAAGTAGTGGTACCCTGCGCAAGCAAATCCAAAGTTTCATACCAACCTTTCAACAAGTCTTTCCCTAATGCATTTGTATTTTTATTTATTTATGAAGCTCTTGCGCCTAAGCGCAGAATATAAGTAACAAACGGTACCATAAGAAAACTGAAAGATCAATTACATAATGACATTAAGATGGCAGAGAGACAAGTCTAGTGTGGAAGACGGTCAGAGTAGAAGAAGAACAAATTAATACGGGCGGAGAGTTCCAATGCTTGGAAGCAAGGAGGGCAAATGATCGAAAGTGACATGGGGCAGAGGGAGGCTAGGGCACCACAAGGAAAAAAGAAGAGACTGGCGATACAATGAACGAGAGAGGGTGAGCAGAAGGTAAAGGAGATGAAAGTTAGGGTGAGGAAAGACCGCACAGGCACTTGAAGACAATGCATAGGAAATTAAAGAGAGGATAGGCTTCAAATTATGGGCCAGGAGACAGAAATGAGAGTTGAGGAAACAGAAGCATGGGAAGGAAGAGAGAGAAGAGTGTGAATAGATAGATGGTAGACCGAACGAAGAGGAGAAAGCTAGTAGGCAGGAAAGCAGAAGAGCAGCGAAGAGAGATGAAAAAGACAAAAGAAAATTAAAGGCCAAAATGTGTGTTTTTGCTGCAGAAAAGGAAAAGAGATGAAGAATCTTGCAGATATTGTGCACATGGAACCAACAGGTACAGGCAGTGGTATTAATATGGTGACAAAAGTCAAGAGTACGCCCAGATTTTGTGTGTGGTCGAAAAAAGGTTAACAGGACGGGGGGAAGAGAGCAGAGACAGGTAGAGAAACAGAATAGGAAAAGGGGGAAAAAGAGGGCCTCAGACTTTGAAGGGTTGAGATGAAGGAGACAAGAATGCATTGAATGCTGGATGGCAAGCAGAATTTAGGAAAGGCAACTATGGAGAGGGTCAAGGAAATAAGAGAAGGAAAGGAAACTTTGAACCCAAATATAGAGAACGTCAGAAGGAGAGGGGAAGTGTAAAGGGAAAAAAGAATGGGACCAAGGACAGAACTCTTGGGGACACACTATGGCAGTCAGTAAAGAGTCAGTGCCTGTTGTTCAACACATCTAGCATTTTCTGTATAAAAATAGTAGTCTTGTTGTTAAGTACAAGGACCTTAGCACCACCTAATTGTAACAAAGTCTTGCTTATGAGAGGCTGGTGTCTTCCTAATCTTTGGCCAGGTATTTTTCATGGTTGGTACGGGTCTTTGGCACAGAAGGCTAGGGGTGGGCTGGGGTATCCTCCATGTACCGTCACCTGGGCTTATATCAATGAACGAGTGATTGTCCCCAACACCATGGCCTTCACCACATTCCTCTTCATCCTGAGACATTGGACTTGGTCATAAGATCCTCTGTGACTGTGACAAAGAAAGCTTAATAGCTTTTCTTAAGTGGTAATTTAGAGTTTCAGCTCCCCGGCTGGCTGACTTTCTTTGTTTTGCTGTGCAAAACACAGCATTTCTCCAGATGATCTGCCCACCGCACACATATACTAGAAGGGAGTTAGGAGTTTTCCAAAACGATGGTAATTCAAAATCAGGAGACAGACAAGATGGCATTTTGGAAAACAGTTTCATTTGACACGAAAACCTATACTATCCCTATACTTTGCAGCCCTACTCTTAGAGAAAGAAGTCAAAAGGGTGCTTGTCAGGATGTCTTGCAAAAAGTAAAGTCTGCTGTCAGACAAACTCCCCCAAAAAGATTCCTGTCCCTACCATATGTGATGAATCCAGGGAATTCGTCCCCTCTCTCCAATGGGGAGGCATCCTCTATGGGAATACACAGGTGAGCCCACTAAGCTTAATACCCCTTGGGGATAGGGCAAGCAGGATCCCACTGGGAGTGACCCCCCCCTTTTAGGATTTGGATAAGTATTATTGTCCCTTGTCTCCAGATTCCCATAGATTTGTTGGCTACATGGGGGCTGATGAATGTAATGAGGATCAAGGCATGCATTTACGGGTGGTGTGATTTTAGACACTCTGCAGGTACTGTACACAAGTAAACTCAGAGAACCAGTCTTAAGCCCTCCCCACACTTCTACAGTAAGGAGGAACAGCACATCCATGTTCTTGATAGTGCCGAGAGGCCCACAGAGCGGCACAGAAGAGCATTCCTGGGAGGCGTGTCCGGCCGCAGAGAGAAAGCATCAGGAGTGGTGTTTGGGACTACGGATGAACCCACGGAAGCCTCATCCGAGAAGCCACCACAGCAGAGCGGAAGCAAGTCCTCTGCAGGCAGCCTGCTGGGAAACAGTAGAGTATGCGAAGTGAGAGGAGATGCAAACCGCCACTGGGGAGACACCAGACACTGGCGAGGAGGGAGCAGAGGCTTCCATAACACCATCAGAAAATGAGAAAATGAAGACCCGCCACCTGCCCGACAGACCCGACCGGAGGAACACCACGAGACAGCAAAAGGTATGTGGTTGCCCCGAGTAGTCCGGAGGTGTACACACCAGGGTGAAGCAGACACATTGAACATCAAGCACCAAAAACGGCCAGGACGAATATGGTCCTAATTAACTACACAAAGAAAAATTGGTGAAATGGCTATTGTGTAATATGGATTTATAAGGCCAAATCAGTTCTGATTGGTGACCCCGCTCTGTTACAACCCAAGGAAAATCAGTTTCTTCGTACAATATTGGGTTTGCTCCAGAGTTTCCTGGCTTTCCCACTTCACTGTTAGAACGCTCTTAGCTCACCTTTATACTAGGTTCAATTGTGGGGTAATACAATCTTAAAACCGACAACAGCTCATACGAGAAGTGTTATCTTAAGATACTTGCTCAAGTTTTCCTTGGCTGGTATATATTGAAAGTGAATTGTCAAAATTGGGTTTTCCATCACTTATCACTTGCACCGAGGCGTGTGTTGAAGTAAAACCAGGTGAGATAGGAATCTGTTTTTACTGGTCAGGGACAAAAAGAGAAAACAAGTGCAGTCTGGAGAACCTACAGTGAAATGTTATCTTTCTCAGTCGGGTATTTCACACTGTAATAACTATTTAAATTGGATTCCGAAATGAAGGCACAGGCACTCTGTATGAAACCGGAAAAATACGAGGACGTGATTCTCCCAGATTGGGACCCCAGCGTAATCACATAGGTGAACTTTGGTGAGGATGCGATCCTAAGAGTAATCAATTCGATCAGTTCTTCTAGGGCGGCCGGTCCGAATGGTTTGGCCAATCTGGAATTGAAATCTGACAGGGTGGCCTGGGCTAGGACCCTTTCAATTCTATTTGAAACATCTTGGCTTCTGGAGTCTTCCCACCCTCGTGGTCCAATGCTCTTATTGTCCGCATTTTTAAACAAGGAGCTTGAACCAATCCAGCTTGATATCGGCCTATTGCGCTCCTCTATGCAGATAGTAGGATTTTTGCTGCAATTGTATTATACCATCTGGAGGCCTGGGCGGTGAGGATGGGTAGACTCTGGAAATGGCAAACAGGATTTAGGAGACAGATTGGGACCTCGTTGAACGTATTGGTCATTAATACCGTTCAACATCTTGCGTGGAGCGGAAAGTATGAAGCAGTTTATGGAGACTCTCTTGACCTAAACAGCTGCCTTCGATGCATTGGATCGAGGGCTATTATGGAAGAAGCTAGCTAGTAGGGAAATTCCTGCGGGTCTGTTAAGTTTGCTTATGGCCCTCCACTCAAGAACTGTAACCCAGGTCTGTCTAAATAACTCAGGGTCCCTGTCAAGGAAGATCTCGACTTTTAGAGGGGTGAGACAAGGTTGCATTGCTGCCCCCTGTATATTCAATCTATATTTGGCCGACATTATGGAGACCTTCACGATGCCTCTTTGATTACCCCTAAATTGTCTCAGCTTTGTTCCTAATGGCTCTCATTCGCAGATGATTTTTTTTTTGTTTGACGGTAGTAAGATCGGCTTGCAGCGAGCGATTACTTCATTCGTCACATTAATGGGAGATAACTTGCTCTTAATCTAAAATAATTAGATTCTCAAACAACAAAAAGAAATGTCCTCTCAAGTGGGCTATTGGGAAATACATAGTTCTGTGCGTAGATTCTCTGTTTCATTTGGGTTTACTGGTTTTCTCAAGGGCCTCTCTCAAGAATAGTGTCATCTGGTTGAATGAAGTTGCGCAGAAATTGGGATCGCAGATAAAAATGATTGACACGAAGTTTGGAAGGTTTTCCCTTAAACCACTGAAAATATGAAGAAGCTACAGTGATTCCAACGCTGCTTTATGGTATTGAGACTCATCCATTTCCTATATTGGATATATTAAGTGTACCTATGAGGTTTTCTGGGGCCGTGGTGAGTTACAATTTGGGCTTACTTTCTCTTAAATCACGTGCCTGAGTGGAGAATCTTATCCCTCCCAAAGAACATTTTAATCCCAGTTGAGAACTTGCTAAATGTTGATTTTAGAGTATTTTATGTTACTCAATGTTGCCCCAGGATGAGAGCCCTTAACACACTATGCACTTTGGTTTTGGAAAGGATTGACTGTTCTATAGAGGGCATACTAGAATACCCAAGAACGGTCAAATCTTTGTTATACCGCCAAGATTGGACGCAGACTTTGGACCAATTTCATTCTTATCCATCTTTAGCTTACTTGAGGGAAGATTGCTAACGGAGGGGTGTGTTGGCCCCGTTTCTTAGCATCTATCCCGACAAACTGACACGTGCCACCTTTATACGTTTTCGCTGGAACAAAACAAAAGAAATCATGGTAAGATACAAGACAGCTGGTATGGAAGAAATGATTAAACATCTAGTAATGACTTGCACGGGGTTAAATGCACTACATAATCTTTACTTGGGTAAATTTGATCAACGGGCCTTGAAGGTTGATTTTAATGCATCCTGGAATATATGCTTAGCAGGTCGAACCACATCTTTAGTAATTGGTATCACTTCTTTTATTAGAGCGCTCAATTTAGAGGAGTTTTAGCATGTTTGTTAACTTTGATATATTTTAGTATTGCAGGAATGATTAATGTATATGAATTATTGCACTGTTGATTTTATAGGCTGTACTAATGTATTGTATGCTTATTATATCTGTAGTTTTTTATTAAAAGTTATTTTTTTCTTCAACAGTATAATTTAAAAAAATACACTTCCTCTGGCTTTGTCTAATAGGCGTGGTGTAATACGACCAGGACTAACTGTAAATGCCTTTTTGACAATGTCTCGAATAAAATCTTAAGAAAGCATTGATTTCCTTTCTACTTAAATATGGGAATTAATAGGGTAGGTCTAGCCATCTGTTGTATATTTGCGCCACCGGATGAATACGCCGCTAATATGATCTATTCTTACAATGAACATGCACTTCATATTAGGAATAACATGTGGCCTACCCACCTTATGAATATGCATTATGCACTTGCTTTTAGGAACACAACTCTGTTTACAGCCACTTTATGTACACGAACCGGACCATTTTTGGGATGTTTTTATATTGGTTGTGACCTTTCTTAATTTTCATGAGAAGAATTTTTAATGTTATTATATTTGTATCTGTGTCTGGTACTTTTATGGAATTTGGTTTATTTTCCCAAAAAAAGTTTAAGAGAATGAAGCGGAGCCTAAGAAGCGGTAAAAGGTCCCTGAGGCGGACTGAGAAACCCATCTTGAGAGGAGGCGAGACAGAGGTAATCCCAGGATGGAACAGTACATTTTGACAAGTTTGCTGCAGGTCCTGTTTCGGCACACCCTGTTTGGCACAGTCAGTACCGCACATAGATCTCTTGGCGCCGGTATGTTTTTGTACGATAGAAAGGGGTCTACCGCTGCTCCCAAGCTGCCAAATGTTTGGAAGAGCCCGTGGTCACTATTTGACCTCTCTCTTCCACCTGCTAACACTGTCTCTCCTAATCTGGGGCCTGAGGGTGGCAGATAGCCCCACCACCCCCATTGTCTCCAACTCTGCGACAATTGACTTTGGGTGCTCTTGTTTTGCGTTGTCTGTTTATATAGTGCGAATCCCACGCAGAACTGCATCTCAACGCTTCAAACAATAGCTATGATTATTTCTCAATGGCCGCAGGCACCTTATCCTCCGAAAGGAAGAAAGATTGCGTTGGAGAGGATATGAATGTGTGCACATAACAAAAATCGACTGGCTCAATGTAAAGGGACTATTTAATAGACGGAATTGCAAGATGTTTGCATACTCCCGATTCTAGTGAGCGTGTATTTAACAAAAAAGACAAGCAGTACGCCACGTGCCATAACTACATTACGTTGAATAGGATATCTCTGCAGGTTGAAGCACTGACTTCAGAGAGCTGTAAGTAGCCTGTCGCTCATACTTTTGAATCACCGCCGGTATTGCTAAGTCTGGAAAAGATCCGGGCTACACTAATGTCAGGACCGTCAGGACTCGGGGCTAGCTAGCATTTTGGTTGCAGCCCCTGAGCTTTTATCCGGGGCTACACCAAAAGACCCGGGGCTATAGCCCCCTCAGCTGCACCTAGCAACGCCTCTCCTCTGGCTCAGATTTTCATCCTTTTGGTGTCGGTGAGTGCTAATGAGTTGGCGGGTGAGGATAGCACGTAGCCTGTGCATTTGTAATACCAACATTAGATTTGCAAAATTTCCCATTTCTTCCCTTTTCCCTTAGTAAGGGCAGAATGAGACTTGTATTCATTTTGGCAAAAAATGGCCACCAATTTATTCTCACAACATCATCATAAAAAACACTGCACATATTAGTGAAAATAGTTCTGAAGGTGCGGCGCCTGTTTCGTGTCCAACAACCTGCTTCCCCCCTTTCTTGCACAAAGTCCACAGTAGGCCCAACTCTCCCAACCCTTCGTGCCCGAGCCTCGCCTGCCCTTGCAGGTGTTCGTGGGTGGGGAGAGCGCGGTTGTTTCTGGGGGAAGCTGAGCCCTTACTGTTATCACCAGACGCCCCTGCCGCTTAGGCTCCCAAGAGGCGCTGGTCTGAGAAGAGCAAAGGTGGCCCCCAGCAATCTTAAAAGAATGTGTCCCGAACACCCCTTCTGACATCCCCATTCTTTTCAATGTCATGTCCATTACCCTCCTAAACTGGAAGTGGCTCAAAGCGGACCCATCCCAGTGTAGTAGCAGTGGGGATTCCTTGTCGGAGAGCGGCCTCTGTTGGAGGTAGTTTACCAAGGCCGCCACTGGGCAGACTGTACTCCCTTGGATGGCATGGAGTGTCACTGTGGCCCCTCTACCACTATGGCCGGTTTTCGACCTTCTTAGGCAAATGTTTACCAATCCTCCATGACCTGTACATCTCCTACTCTCAAGAACCTGGTGCCCTTGCCCTCCTTATTCTCAGGCACTAGCTCGCTCACCCTGAACGCGCCAAAGAAGGCCATTGTGAAGGCAACGGAGAACACTCTCTCCGGATTATTGCGGCACACCACCTTCAAGCAATTAATCACCCCGTGCAGTTTTACAATGTCAAAGCCTCAAAATATGCACACGAAATAGCAGAGCCCATTGACAAACATTTGTCATAGAAATATTGGTCCTGAATCCCAGCAAATGATGACTTTCCTCGTGGATCGGTAGCAACCAGAAAGCAGACTCAATGTCGGCCTTCCCCATTAGGGCTCTCCTCCCCGTTGATCTTAACATCTGTATAGCATCATCTAAAGGAAGCAAAGAACTTGCGGTTGGCACGGGGGATGCCTGAGGTGGTGGCTCAGAAGGTGAAGAAAGAAATCAAATTGGATAGGGTTGCGGGTCCATTTGCATCTCCGCCCATGGAGAATTTATTGGTGTCACCATTGGGGTTGGTCCCCAAGAAAGAGGAGGGGCAGTATCGCTTGATCCACCACCTCTGCTTCCCGGAAGGGGAATCTGTGAATGATGGCAAAGCAGAAGAGCTGTGCTGGGTACAGTATTTTTCTTTAGATGATGCTATACAGATGTTAAGATCAACGGGGAGGAGAGCCTCCCCCTTACCCAGGGGGGATGGAGGAGGAGGACCCTGCCCGATTTATCGGGGTGCCTCCTCCATATTGGATTTTCTGTCATCACCTGCATATCAATTGGCCGCCAGGCAACTCACTGCAACACACAGTGTGAATTATGACATTTCTTGTTTTTGCATTCATCTTTATCATGAATGAGGAAGGACCCTCTGCTCTGCCCCCTCCTCTCCCTCTATCGATGCATGTCTTTTCTCTTCTCAGAACCTGACTCTCCCTTTCTCCTCTCACCTTTGCCTCCCTCAACCTAATTTAAAAAAAAGAAAAGTGCAAAAATTGTCAGCGTACCAACTAATGGCAATACGAGACGCAAAATCCTTAATTTGAAGAAAAAAAAACACATTCCTGCAGTCGCAAACCGTAGCCTACAGGAGATCAAGACACAGCACGTAACCACAAGGCCACATTGACATGAATAATTTAAACACGCACAAGTTCAATATTATAAAGTTTTACAAGTTTACATATTCAATTGTAGGCTTAATATGAAAATTATACCCATTGAAACACTAAACCCTCTCTGGCCTAGTGGTTACGTGCTAGCCCTTGAACTCCGGCGTACCAGAGGTCAGGAATGCATTATGTTTTTTTTTTCCTTTTTTAAAAAATGTATTTGATTTATGCGCTCATTAGGCAAGACATCTGTTCAATTCATGGCCAGCTGCTAAATGTCAGCATTTAGCAACTGGCTGTGCCGCCCATTATATCTGGCCTGAGGGCGTTTAGACCCGTCTACTATCAGCCACGTCTAAACATGCATTGGGCCAACTCAACGGCGCCAGAATGGCTTTCATGCCGAAATGGGCACTTCACACGAACAGCTGCGGCAATACGGCCCGACGCTGAAAAATGGCGACGAAAAGTGGGTGTACCGATCCCAAGAAGGGGTGAACGAAAAATGGCAACCTGTCAGATCAACAACCCCATAGACAACTGGGAAACCCGAAAAGTATCAAACATCTAGAACTGGTATGAGATACACAACAGAAATGAGAACCAGGAAAACCAGCTAGAGGGAAAAGTCACAAAATGTATGTGAACTTTTTTGATAAAATACAGGGGAGGTGAAAGAGGCCATTGTGTGACCTGAACATTGGTGCCAGACTGCCCTTTATGAAGCCAAAGGCGAGAACAGAGGGTCTGAAACCAACCACCATGCAAACTTTGGGGCAAGAAGTTATTGCTTTGCTTTGTTTGATTGCTCTTCCTTTTCTATTAGTGGTAGGAATAGGAGTTAGGGTAAGTTAGGTTGTGGACGAGGGATCAGTCTTATATTTCTGGACTTGCTGACAGGCTCCCTTTTGACGTACATATTTCTGTAGGCTAGGGCATAGACAGTTGGGGACAGAGAGGAGTATTTCTGTGAATAAACAATTCTGTCACCAACATGTCATCTTGTCCCATCTCTTTATTCCAATTTACCACGCACTATTCAACTAAACAGAATCTAACTTAACCAAAAGTACCAGAAGTGCCTTCCACCCAAATGATGGAATGGTGGTTGGTTTCTGAACCCACCATAATGTTTCTGTATCAGAAGCACTGGCTTCTTGCTCGATGTTCATTTCCACTCAAGGCACTAGCAAATGTCTCTCCCAACTTCTCCTGCTGGGACTACTTATCAGTCATTGGTAAGTCTCTCTTTCTTCTTGGGTGGCGGGGGCCTTTCCTACTCCAAGTCCTTCTCCCTCCTAGCTCGTAAATCCAGACCAATCCTTATTAGGTTTCCCTCCAGGGAACCTCACAGTGTTTTCCACACCTCACTGCTTTCTCCCTCTCTGGGGGTTTCCCCTCTCTGGGGGTCTCTGGTTTCACACCCCTCTTTGTGATTTCGTTTTTCTCAAACCCCCACCCCACTCCCTTTGGTCGGGTCTCATACCCTGGTCTTGGAGCCCATTTGCTCTCACCCCAGCATTGGGCCTCATAACTTGCACCCTGGCTTGGGGTTAGTTTGTTCTCACCCCACCTTTGGGTATGGTTATTTGCACCCCACATTAAGGTCTGCATGTTCCCATCCCACCTTGGGGTATGGTTGCTCTCACCCCAGCTTAGGGTCAGTGTATTCTCACCCCACTTTAGGATCTGGTTGCCTTTTCCTCCCCTTGAGGTTTGTTTCGGCCTTTCCACCCTTAACCTGCCTCCCAGAGACGACACTGCACCTTCGCTTTCCTCGTGGTGCTCCTCTGAATCGGTGTTCAGGTCGGTTAAGGAACAAGTTACTTACCTGTAACTGTTGTTCCCCAGCATGGGTCTGGCATGGATTCACATGCTCATGAATATTCCCCGTCGTCAGGCCGGGAATCCTCAGTATAGAAAAAAATCAGTATCCGTTTCATTTCTGATCTGTCTTTATCAGTAGTAACATACTGCCCCCAGCCAATGACTGCCCTCTCCCTAAGCCCCGCCCCTGGCAGCCATCCTCAGATATGGTAGCACGTGAAGTGGCAGTATGACCAAGTGAAGAGCCGCAGAGCGGTAGGCGGGAGGGTTCGCATGTGAATCCATGCCAGACCCATGCTGGAGAACAACAGTTACAGGTAAGTAACTTGTTCCTTCTCCAGCATGGGGTCTGGCATGGATTCACATGCTCATGAATATAAGAATACATAACAGTATACACATGCACAACCACGGGAGGTGGCAAAAGGCTCAATATCAAGCAATACAACAACTCAACATTAAGCAACTCTTACCTCCTCATCAGGCTCACCTTAGGCGAACAGGTTGCGCAGCACTGCCTGGCCCACTCTGGACTCCTCCCTAGAATCCCGGTCGACGCAGTAGAATCTCGTGAAGGTGTGCGTCGACCTCCAAGTAGCAGCCCTGCAGATGTCGAGCAGGGGCACACCAGACAGGAACGCCGTAGTAGCAGCGATCGCTCTGGTCGAATGGGCCCTCGGACGGCCTGGCAACGGTCGGTTTGCCAACCGGTGACAGTGCATGATGCAGCCAGAGAGCCATCTGGAAATGGAAGTCTTCGAGAGAGCCTTCCCTTGATTCACAGGTCCAAAGTTCGCAAACAGCTGTGATGTCTTCCGAAAACTCTTCGTGCGGTCCACGTAGAACTTGAGCGCTATAGCTACATCCAGCGAGTGCAGAGTCCTCTCAGCCAGCGACGAAGGCGACGGGAAGAAAACTGGCAACACCAAGGGCTTGTTGAGGTGGAAGTCCGACGGCACCTTGGGCATGAAGGAGGGGGTGCGTCCTCAGCACCACCCTCGTGTCGTGAAAAGTCAAGTATGGAGGCTTGCAAGACAGGGCCTGGATCTCTCCCACTCGTCGTGCAGAGGTGATGGCCACGAGGAATGCTGTCTTCCACGACAGAAACTTCAACGGCAATGAATGCATAGGCTCGAATGGGGCCCCCATGAGCCTAGTCAGCACCACGTTGAGCTCCCACGCCGGGGCAGGGGCCTTCACCGGCGGGAATGATCGGAACAGTCCTTTCATAAATTCCTTCACCAGTCGATGAGACCACAAGGACGCCCGTCCTGTAGTTCTGGTGTAACGTGAGACGGCAGCCAGATGTACCTTGATGGAAGCGCGAGACAGGCCAGCCTTGGCCAAGGACAATAGGTACGGCAATACTTGAGGGGCCATAATCCGCAGAGGGTTAATCTTCTGTGCACGGCACAGACAGAGAACCTCTTCCATTTGTGTCCGTAGCACTTGAGAGTTGAGGATGCCCTGGCCTTCGCAAGAACCTCTCTGCAGTCGGCCGGGATGTCGTATCCTCCAAACTCTAGAGTACTGCAGGAGCCAGGCCCGCAAGTTCAGCGACTCTGGTTCGTGATGAAGAATGGCGCCTCCTTCTCTGGAGAGAAGATCCGCGTCCGTCGGCAGCTTGACTGGTGTGGACGCTGACAAGTCCAGAAGGTCCGGAAACCAGATCTGCCTCGGCCACACCGGTGCGACGAGGATCATCCTGCACCGGGACCTCTTGAGCTGGTTGACGAGCCGGAGTAGCAACGGCAACGGCGGGAACGCATAAAGGAACAGGCCGTCCCAAGGGAACGAGAAAGCATCGCCCATGTTCCTCGGTTGGGGAAACCTGCTGGCGACCTCCGGCACTTTGAGTTCGCCGCCGTCGCGAAGAGATCGATCTGGGGTTCGCCCCATTGTCGGAAGAGTCGGTCCACTTGATCCTGGCGCAGTTCCCACTCGTGGCACGAGCGCAGCTCTCTGCTGAGTGAGTCGGCGATGGTGCTTTTTATCCCTGCCAGATGAAAGGGTAACAGAAACATCCCTTGGGCGACGGCCCAATGCCACAGATCCTGGGCTTCCTTGGATAGGGCAGGGGATCTGGTTCCGCCCTGCTTCCGAATGTAAAACATTGTGGTGGTGTTGTCGGTGAAGATCCTCACCACCTTGCCCTTGAGGGACGGAAGGAAGGACCTGAGGGCCCAGAACACTGCACGGAGCTCCAAGATGTTGATCTGGAGAGTCTTTTCCTCCGGGAGCCAAAGTCCTCTCGCGTGGAGACCCCCGGTGTGCGCTCCCCAACCTTCCAGGGAGGCATCCGTCGTCACCGTCACCTGGTGGGCCAGGGCTAGGAAACCTGTTCCTGCCGTCAGATGAGAGCGGACACCCCACCATCGTATCGCCTGACGGAACGCTTCGTCGAGCGGGATCCTGTCCTCGAAGCTGCCCGTCGTCTGGATCCAGTGGGCGTCGAGGAATTCTTGCAAGGGCCGCGTCCGAAGTCTGCAGTGGCGCACCAGATAAATGCAGGAGGACATCCTTCCGAGGAGGGACTTGATAGACCTCACTCTGGCCACGTCCGTGGCCAGCAGACGTTGCACCTTTCCCAGGATGGTCCTTATCCTTTCCTCCGACGGTGAGGCCCACCGCGCCACTGTGTCGAGCTGTGCTCCAAGAAACAGGGCGACTTGCGACGGGACCAGGTGGGATTTTGGAAAGTTGATGGAGAACCCCAGGTCCGTGAGCAGCTGGACGGTCTTTGCAGTGTGTTCCACGGCGAGCTCCCTTGTCCTTGCCCGTATGAGCCAATCGTCCAGGTAGAGGTAGACGTGGATCCCCTGCAGGCGCAGCCGCGCCGCCACCGGTGCTAGGCACTTGGTGAACACCCTGGGCGCCGATTTTAATCCGAACGGGAGGGCCTTGAACTGCCGCCCTTTGACCACGAACCTGAGGAACTTTCTTTGTCTCTTTAGAATAGGGATGTGGAAGTATGCATCCTCCAAGTCCAACGACGACAGGAAATCGCCCTCCTCCAGCTGTCCCAGCACGTGCTGGAGGGTGACCATCCGGAACTTCTGTGCCTTGATGTATTTGTTCAGTCGTCGCAGGTCCAGGATGTGACGCCATCCTCCTGTCTTCTTCTTTACGAGGAAGTATCTTGAGTAAACTCCGGAGCCCCGAAGCCTCTTTGGAACGAGCTCGATGGCACCTTTCCTGAGCATCGCCCTTACTTCCAACAGCAGTTGAGGGACGTGATTTTCCTTCCTGGCCATGGGAGGAATGCGGGGGCACCTCTTGTGGAACTCGAGGGCATGCCCCAGGGCCAGGGCGACAAGCACCCAACGGTCGGTGGAGATGGACTCCCACACGCCGACGAACTTCATCAGCCGGCCTCCCACCGGGGTGCTTCGGCGGGGGCCCGACCCGACGGTCGGTTCAATCTTGCTTGGAGGCTGCTTTGCCTCCTTGACCACCTTGGTGACGATGGCGGGATCCACCTGACTTGTCGCGTCCCCTGTAGGCCTCCTGCGACGAAGATCTTGCCGCTTGACGGTACGTAGAGGAGCTGCTGCCGGCTCCCTTGGAGGCACCCTGTCTGCCTCCGGAGCTCCGAAAGGACGGCCGTCGCTGTTGGAGCACACCCAGTGCACTGGCCATCTCCGTGTCCGTCTTGATTGCCTGAAGGGACTCATCAACCGCTTTGCCAAAAAGGTTGTTCCCATCGAAGGGCATGTCCAAAACCTTGGTCTGTACGTCCTGGCGGAAATCCGTCACCTTGAGCCATCCTCGTCGTCTCAGGCAAACGCTGTTGCCCAACTGACGGAAACTGGTGTCGGCGATGTCCGTAGCCACCGTAATGGCGTGGTCCGAGGCAATCTCACCTTCCTGTAAGATTTCCAGGGCCTCAGCCCTCTTGGCGTCCGGAAGGAAGTCCAAAAGAGGGGCGATCTTGAACCACAACTCGCTGTCGTAGCGGGCTACGATGGCCAGGGCGTTGGCCGCCTTGATGGTCGTCGCTGCAGATGAGATGACCAGTCGTCCCATCGCATCCAGCTTCCTACCCTCGCCGTCCAGCGGGGAGGTTGAAGTCGAGGCCTATGCCCCCCCGCTTTCTTCTTAGCCGCCGCCGAAACGACCGAATCCGGGGTAGGTTGCGCCCTAAGGCACAAGGGGGCAGCGTTGGGGACCCGGTACTTCTTCTTGTACCGGTCCCTCTTCGCAGGAGCCGTGGCAGGGTTCTTGAGGAGGGCGAGCCCCTCATCCCAGATGTCATCAAGAAGCGGTACGGCGAGGACCGTCTTCCTTTTAGCCTTGCGCCGTTGGTAAAGGAACCCTTCCTTCTTCTTTTCTTCGGGGCAGAGCTGGAAGAGCTCGGATGCCCTGGAAATCATAGCATGGAAGGATCCAATCTCGTCAGGCAGGGACGCCCGGGCAGGGGGCGACGGGGGACACGTCCCGTTGTCGCCTCCGTCGTCATCCGTACCCGTCGTAGTCGTGTCCATGCCTGTATCATCCCCGTGGGTAGTGGACCTGGGGGAAGGCAGAGAAGGCCACAGAGGCGGGAGAGGAGGCCTAGGATGCGTCCTCCTCCTCTTAAGTGGTGGGCTCTCCCAAGGTCCTGGCTCCGGTTCCCCCGTCGGGTCTGGCTCAGGTACCTCCGTCGGGGGAATGGGCAACCTAGTCCTTATCTCCGAGCATAAGGACTGGATGGCTGACAAAATGGCCGCCGAGGTGTCCTGCGGCGCCGGAAACGACGGGAGCGAGGGCTCTTGAGGAGCCTCGTCTGCGTCACCGTCACCCTCGTCGGGATCCCTCCCGATGGGCTGGGCCTCCTCCACGACTTGGATGAGCTCCTCTTCAGAGGTCGTGTCCGTATCCACGATGGCCACCAGACCCTCCCCCACCCTTTCCAATGAGGACTTCGTGGGGGTCTTCTCGATGGGCCTGAAAGACGACTCCCTCCGCGGTGGCAGGGAGACTCTGGTACCGGAGGGCGCCTCCACTGGTGTAGCCTCCACAGGCTGAGCCAGTTCTGCGGCGACATCCTCAATCGAGGTCTTAGCAGGGTGAATTAAGGCCAACGTCACCTTCTGTACGCCTGGGGCCTTCACCTTGGGGGGAGGGTCCAAGCCTCGCTCCCCCTCTGCCGCAATCTTCGAGATCGACTGGGGCCTCTCCAGAAGCTTTGCCGGGTTCTTGGACTTCCTCTTACCTGAGCCAGAGCCTTGGCTCGTGGTCGATGGCGCCGGGGAGGATGCGCCCTGCCTGGCAGCCAAGGATCCCGATCGTTCGGCGCTCCCGGTGCCCGCGGACTCACGGTGCTTAGCCTTTTGTTGGGCCCCCGTCGCCGGGGCACCCTCACAGGACTTAGAAGACCGCTCTGACTTCTTTTTCTTCTTCTCGCCTGGCGGGCTCTTACCTTCCAGCCAGTTGGCGAGACGGAGGTGGCGATCCTTCATGGTCCGCTCCAACATGTTCCCACAAAACGCGCAGTTCTTTTCCTTGTGCGTCTTGTCCTCATGGAGACAGTAGAGGCATAACGAATGCTCGTCCTCCTTGAAAACGTTCTGAAGCTGGCATCCAGGGCAGGTCCTGAACAGCTTCCCGGGCACCTAGCTCCCTTTCTCCTGGGCCATGTCCGGGGTAGGCCTTGGAACTTCTGGAATCCTCCAAAAGCGTAACTCGACGAAATCTTCACCCTTGAGGGGCGTAGAAACTCCGAAACGGATCCTCGTTGATCGGAAGTAGAAACGTTGGAGCTTGAGGCTCTATTTAACTGAAAAAAATGAGAAAATCTCCTGAAAAAAGCGCGAAAACGCAGCAAAAGCTCGAGAGCTACAGCACAAGGACTCCCAACACTTGAACGTGCGGTAAAATTCTGAGGATGGCTGCCAGGGGCGGGGCTTAGGGAGAGGGCAGTCAGACCCAGAGACCAGTGATTGGTTACTACTACTGGGGTGGGGGGGCGGGGTGTGTGTGTGTGTGTATATATATATATATATATATATATATATATATATATATATATATATACACACACACACTCCCTTCCCACAGTTGTGGCACTGTTCTGCTCGAATGTTCGCTGCTGCTGGAGACCTTCCGGGACCAAGCTTCTGCAGTCAGCATCTCAGCAGGGTAATCAGATGTTCTGCGTACTTGCCTCTGCTTTTGACCTGCCACGCCAGGCGTGCACTCGTCTTTCTCTCAAACTCCTCCTAGGAGGAGGTCTCACTTCCTGCACCTCTCTGCAAGTGTTGCTCATGCCTGTAGCTCCTCCGGCTACCCTCTGCCTCTGGTTCACTGCTCTCATTGGTCTCTTATTTAGCAGACAACGAGGGGGTGGACTTTCCACCCATTTTCCATCTAGGGTTGAAGACGGTGCCTGAAAGGGGTTAGAAACCATACACCAGCCTTTGGTGTGTGTGTGAAAGGGTAAGTCAGTATGCAAGTTAACTCCCTTGTAACTCACAAAGCTTTGGATTCCTGGGATAAGGGGGAACAAAATATATCCCTATTTAGGGATTGTCCGTCACCCAGAGGGTGGTGTTAGGCTGTGCAGGATCACTCCCTAGTGTGTAAAGGGGTGTCTCCCGTTTAGGAGAGGCGACAAACTCCCTGGATTCATCACACTTAGTAGATAGTCAACCGGACACAAAACATTTAAGCATCTTTCTGGTTGAAATACAGTTCTTTTCGATTAGTAGAATACTAAACATGCAAGCAAACATAACCACATTGTATTATATTAATCTAGAGAAAGATATTGAAAGTGTTTTGCGATTGTGACATAAAAGGAAATAGATAATTTATGTACGAACATTCAACCAATAATATATTTAATTTTTTATTTTTAATACAATATACATATAACCATATGGTTTTGTATATACAATATAAAACAGTACACAAGATTGAAAACATTAATACAACAAATAAAAAAGTACAATACAAACAATTTAAAAACATCAAATGTATACAACTTAATATATCCATTCAGCATGTTCTATCATCCCGCACTATATCTCTCATCATAAAGAACACAACAACCATTTAAAAAACCACCTTCCAACAATTGGTTTAAAATTTCAATGCATGTCCAATAAAACTTAGTAATGAAATTCATATAATGTCCTTCCATAAGAAGACTCCAAATTGTTGATAGGTTATCACAGTTGTACTGGTTATCATGCGATTTCAAGAAGGATGTTCTGATTCCATTTAGGCTTTCACAATCATCTAACACATGCTTAAGTGTTTCCAGTTCTAGATTACCACATCTCCGAGGTTTCACTACAATTAAATTTCATATGGAGATGCTGGCATATTATCTTAGGAGACGGAAAAGCCTGAATGTAAGCTGGGGCAGACGTCCGATCCATTCGGTACTGTAAATACATCCCACTATTACTGAGGGTAGCAAGTTGTACAATGTGTGCTTCAGTGCTTCCTTCCTTACACTTATTTCTTAACCATGTTTTAAATCTTTGACCATTCCTGGTAGCATTGGTGGTGTTGTATTTATCACTCCATATTTTGTATACAGATATATTGAATCTGTGATCAGAGGGGCGCTCAGTGATACAAAACTGCACTAACTGGCACTGTTTGTGGCACACAAAAAAAACATGTTTTTTCACTGTCCTTGCATTTGAAACCATTAAACTAAAACCATATGAACGTAACATGTTGTTGAGATATGCAGGTAGGTTTTCCCAGCTGTAGGCATAATTGTGAAACGGGCCACTGTGCATCTTCATCCAGCCCTTAGAACACAAGTAAGAATCTCAGCAGGACCGTCTAAATCTTTGACCCTTCGAAGATTGATAAAAGGAGTACCATTGAGTGGGGTTATGATTACAGCTGTTAGGAGCGCAGACAATTTAGCGTGTAAAAAGTGCCCATTAGTATCACTTCTGCCTGTTTATGAACCGCGTGGAATCTACTTGCGTTGAACTCACTCTGGGTGTGTCAGAACTTGGCCACTCTAAACCATTATCAGAACTCCCATTTGTTGCTGCAGCTGCATTCTGTTTGCTCAACCAGTACACAATGAGCTGAAGTCTTGAATAAAGCACCTTTGTTAAAATGCCACTGTTGACACCATCAATTTTAACCTCCAGCCTCAACAATGCTCATGCCTTACATGGTCGGATGCAACCACCTGGTGGGGCACATTGAACTATTATATTTATAACCCAGATGGGACACCTGAACAATCAGCCTACTGTGGCACTTGAATTGTTTTCACCAGGAGAAAGCTGTTTACATCTTGGCTAACCATATGATACTGTAGGGCCCTTGAACAAGTCGCACCCTGCAGATAGGACTCCAGTCTGAAGTATAATTGCACAGCTGTAGGTGACTATTTTCTACAAACCACGGAATTACAATTACTATGGAGTGTATTGACCTACTGTGAGCTCTTACCACACATCATTAGTGCTACTTACTTTCATGAACTCTCTGAACTGAGTCTAGCATCCTTTGTATAAATGTCTGGATATATGCACTGGTGTGTATGAAGCGCAAACCTAGATAGTTAGTGGGATTTAGAAGGGGTGGGAGAAGCACGATCATGTACAGCTACTCCATACTTATGAGAGTGTCCCTCGAGTAGGGGC
The DNA here is from genome assembly GCF_040938575.1 of Ambystoma mexicanum. Taxonomy (NCBI): domain Eukaryota; kingdom Metazoa; phylum Chordata; class Amphibia; order Caudata; family Ambystomatidae; genus Ambystoma; species Ambystoma mexicanum. The sequence continues at coordinate 1,016,712,959 of NC_090930.1, read as the reverse complement.
AGAGCCTTGGCACAGCAACATTCATCACCATCAATAACTTTATTCTGCCATACAGCAATAAAGCACATCCTTACAAATATAACAACAATAAAACGAATATATCAATATGCCACCCATCCACATTACTGACAAATCAACCCCTGAGGCTCCCCAGGGCAGACATTGGCCCATAACCTCGCTTCCCAGTCAGAGTTTCTTCCAGTGCAGATGGATACCTGCACAGTGGCTGCATCAGAGTCAATATGTCTCTTGTTAGCTGCTATATAAAGTTGCACGGTTTGTTGCACGCTACATGCTGTGGGACAAGATCTGGTGGACCAACCTACATAGTCCTGAATAAGGGCGTGCCATCAGGGCAGTCTCATCCAGGACCCGACCCCTCATGCACAGGTCTTCTGCGTGGTGTAGTTAACCAGATGGAACTACCCACAGTTCTTTTTCCCAAGGGAAGAGTAATTGGGCCAGAGAGTACAGAGTCGGGTTGATTGTCTTTCAAAATGCTATCCTCATTGTAGGGCAAATACACTCTGATTTATATCGTACAATTTTGTGGTTGCGCATTCCCATCCCAAATTTGCCAGTGGACATTGTCATCTGCTTAGATTCAATTTTCAAGAGAACCATAATGTTAGTAATTAGGCTTAGCATAGTCATCCCCAGTAGCTGATTTGCCAGCCCAAGAGACTATATTAACACCACTGTTTACCTGCCAAATTGGCTTGGGCGGGGTTGGGCGTAGCCGGGAAGTCTGTATGCTTGTGTGTGGAGCAGGTGTTGCATGGGTGCCTGCGATAGCTAAACTCAGGAGTCCTTTTAACGGCGAGTCACTTTTGTGCCCGATGCTCACTTTATTATCCCTGGAGAGCTCTAGTCTGGTCTTGTTAGTGTGGGCTGAGTTTAATTCAACAGCACAATAGTGACTGGGTGCTGCGTCCAACAGTTTTTGATCCTCCATGACACCCTGATGGACGACACCTCCATGGTTCCCCGCTGTCATGGAGTGCTATTATTGAAACAAATTGCTTCCTTTTGTCTGCTAATTCTACTAGGACCCTAGTACATGGCATCGTGTTGTCTTGTTCAAAAGGGATGAAATGCGGGTGCACTTGGTGTGGGTAGTGGACAGTATGAACTGGTGCTTGGAGCTGATAGGCTGCTCTTAGCACACACCAGGTAGACCCCTCGAAATCCCCACAGCCATTAGATTCCCCACCCCCCTTTTCCATGATGAAGCTAGGACTATTTGGGGTTCGGGGAAAGAGGTGGGTTATGGGTCCTGGTGGTTTGCCCTGCATGATTGCATACGAGTCCCTTATGTCTCTCTTGGGGCATTATTCAGCAGTACCCCACCCTGTATTCACTTGCTTGGGCAGAGTTTGGCGTAGTAAGGGGGTGGGAGGGTCAGGCCTTCTCCCATAGAGGCCAGAGCCTCTACTTCCTCTTCTCCCTTAATAAATATGGTAAGCAGAGTAGGTGGATTGGCAGTAGGTAGAAGGTGTGCACTCAATGGAAATCTGGGACGCGCGATTTCCATGGCACCAGCTGTGACCTTAAATGAGTCAGTTCCAGAACGTTGCTTGGGTCCACTGCAGGAAAATAAAATTTGCAGTCTTTTCACCACCCCCCCCCAACCCTCTCCCCGGCCCGGCCTCTCACCTATTCTAACAGTCAGGGCATGTCCCGCCACATAGCGGGCCACCCATTGGGCCAAAACCCCCCCCCCCCCCCCTGCAGGGACCTCCCACCTGCCCCCTGAGGGTAAAAGGGGGCATCTCCAGGGGCAAGCACATCCGGTGCACGCATCTGCCGGACGGGAATATAAGGCTGGGGAACTGGTGGCCAGCCTCTTTCCAGTGCCCACGCCTGAAGTCGTTGCTGGAGTTTGGTCGCAGGAGTCCAGTGTCGATACAGTAGGAACAAGCTGATTTGTTTGTGTAACTGTTGGAAGACGTTGGTTGCGGCCCGATGGGTTACCACACTGAGGGCTCATGGGTCTGTGTTTTTTTGTTCCCCCAATGACGGGCCACAGGTCTCCTGACCTTCCAGTATGAGGTGTGGGTTGGGGTTGCAGTTACGGTGTGGCACACCAATTTTGTAAAATACGCAGATGATATATGTATTCAAGGTGCATACGATTATGGGCTCGGGGCGCAATATGTCGCAAGTTTGTATTGTTGATGCGGTTTTTCGTTTCGTTATCAAGAGGGCCGCAGTGCCACGTGGGGTATTAGGGTTGATTTGTTAATTGTGTGCTCAGGGATGGCAGCCGTGACACATGAGCTGTTTCAATGCTGAAGTTTATCAGTATGCAGGGTCTACTTGGGCAAGTGGAAAGATGTTTGCATTGTTGGCCGCCGTGTCATGCGGTGGGGATATCATTTTACAATTGTTGTGGATGTGCTCAGGGTTGGCCGCCGTGCAGCTTGGTCTGGTTCACTTCTATGAGCTTAAATTGGGTGACTAATTGCATAGCCTGGGGCTACAGTTGGCTATGTGGTTTATCTGCCTGATAAATGTGCTGCTGGCATTGCCACAAATTGCGGTTTTCAGGCATACACTACGTATTAGAATGTTCTCTTGGTTGGGAAGGTGCCTCTGGCATTGCTACATAGTGTGATTTTCATGACAATACAAGTGCAAAAATGCAGCAGATATAAGTAGATGCAGTGGTTTTCGCTTTGTTGATAACTACAATTGGCCGCGGTGCCACGTGGGGTGTTACTGTTCGATTAGATGTAAGTGCTAAAGGCTGCAGAATTTTACGGCATGAAGCGGTGTCGCATGGTTCAATTTCTCGGGGGACAGCGTGCCCGTAGGATCAGTACTGCTGGTTTCTAAAATAAACGTGCTGAGGTGCCAAGGATTTAGACAGCGGTTTCGCATTGTTCATCTCTGCGGGCGGCTGCTTGGCCACACTGGGTCATTACTGCTTAAAGGTAAATATGTGCAGTGCCGCATGGGTTTACCTAGGTTCGCAGGATTGATTAATACTCAGGTTTGGTGGTCCCCGTGCCACAAGCAAGTTTGTACTTCTTTATCAATGTGTCACAGTCCAACGTATTGCAGGGTAAATACATTTGTGTTGTAGATCATGTGTTGCAGTGGAATCATATTTGTGTGCTCCCTTGCCGGTCGCCGTGCTGCGCAGGGCTGTTATGTTGCAGGGGTTCGTTTGGTGCGATGCACAAGGGGCAGAATCTTAGGGTTTGCATTGGAGCGTGGGACTGCCGGGCGAGTCTAAGTTTTTTTTCAACTATGCAGCATCCTTTACGAGCCGTACTTTATTATAAAGACGGCCGCCGCCATAATTGTTTTAAAATCTATTTATGCTGCAGGTGCCTGTTGTGGCCTACCACTTAGTCTTGCATCTGGCAGGATGAGCTGTGTGTGTTTGTGTGAGTAAGTGGAGCTTGGGGTGTTGGTGTGAGGCTGTGAACCTGGCGGCATGGGGTTCTAGGGATGATGGTTGAGGACAGGCAGAGAGACAGACAGAGGAGGTAGGAGCCAATTACCTGCTCTCCATACTTACCTTCCTACTTGAACTGAAACAATAAACAAACGTTTTCTACATACCTGGCTCTGGAGTGGTTCCTGTGTCCTGCCTGAAGTTAATGCCACTCCAATATACATCATTACCCTTTAAGGCCTTTGCATCAGGCGGTTGTCTTACTTTGTTTACAGTGTTCGGTGCCGGAGGTTAGGTTTATCCAAGGCTTGGGCATATGGCCAGCTGGTGCCAAGAAATTGAAGTGTGAAAGGCGCAGATATTTGTAACACTTTCTTTATGTATAGGTTTAGGTGATTTTATGGGATGGAAGGGCCGGTTTTTGATTTTACGGTCCCCGTACCGCGTGTGGGCTGTAAGTAAGCAGCATGGAAACTATTGATGGAAGCTGCTGTTGATGATTCAAGGTCCCCAGGAGCACATGATGCACACCAGCACCCAGCAGTATTGTTTAAGGTAGGAATAAACAGAAATTGATCACTAGGATAGGAAAAGGCACAACTTTTTACATTTATCTTTTTAAATATACCAATAAATGTCAATCATTGAGTTCAAATTCTTTTTATTTTCACATACAAATATAAAATATAAATTCTTAAAACATATAAGCAATACACTTCCAAATTCAACTCACACTGATTCACTACTACCATTCATTCATTCATACTTTATAAAAAGATATACAAATCACACCTATCTCTTTGACCAATTGGTCAACAATATATCCTTTTTACACTGTGAAATGTCTCCACCCAATATTCTGATGGTTGGGCGGTCTCAGGCCTTCACCTTAGGGGGAGGGTCACTGCCTCACCCTCCCCCCCCCCTTGGCTTTCTCTGTTGGGATCAACCGGGGCTTCACCCGAAGCTTACCCAGGTTTGCCGACTTCCTTTTCCCCCCGAGCCAGAGCGTTGGCTCGTGGATGATGGTGCTGGTGACATCGCGCCCTGCCTGGCAGCCAAGGAGCCCGAACCAACGGCGTTCCCGGTGCCCGCGGACTCACAGTGCTTTGCCTTTTGTTGGGCCCCCATCGCCGGAGCGCCCTCAAAGGTCTTAGAAGACCGCTCGGACTTCTTCTCACCTGCTGGTGGGTTCTTCCCCTCCAGCCAGTTGGTGAACCGAATATGACGGTCCTTCATTGTCCAGACGGACATGTTCTTACAGAACGCACAGTCCTCCTCCACGTGAGACTTGTCGGCGTGAAGGCAGTATAAGCACCGGGAGTGCTCATCTTCCTTGAAGACATTCTGTAGTCCACATCCTGGGCAGTTCCTGAACAGTTTGGATCCAGTAGGTGTTGAATCGCCTTTGTCCTGGGCATGTCCGAATCGGGGTAGGCCTCAAAAGGTCTTCCGGAATCCTCCAGGAAGTGTAATTCGACGATAATCCACCCTTGAGGGGCGTAGAAAATTCCGAAACGGGTCCCCGTTGATCGGAAGAAGAATCGGTGGAGCTTGAGGCTCGAATAGACTGAAAAAATAAGAGTAAACTCTTTGAAAAACGCAATACGCAGTAAAAGCTCGAGAGCTACAGCACGAGGATTCCCAACACTTGAACGTGCGGTAAAAATCTGAAGATGGCTGCCAGAAGAGGGGCTTAGGTAGAGGGCAGTCACTGACTGGGGGCAGTATTACCCATGGACCAGTGATTGGTTATTAGTAGAAAGACAGTTCAGAAACGAAAGTGAAACAGATTTTTGTTTTCTTTACCGAGGATTCCCAGCCTGACGACGGGGAATATTCATGAGCATGTGAATCCATGCCAGACCCCATGCTGCAGAACTTGCACACACAGAACATTGAAAAGAGACGTTCATTGGCATTGTGGAAAGGGCCAAACGCGTCTAGTGATGTCAGCTTCAGGGGCGGGTAATATGAGTTGTTGCCGTGGACGCACTTGAACTTAATGCATCAACGGATAAGATTAGCACAAGATGGCCAAGCCCAACAGGTTGTTTTTGCATGTGTAAAAGTTAGGAAAACTAAGATAAGATGCATAGGAAAAAAGATGTATGATCTGTCCCAGTATGCTTAACACAACATGCCGAACAATTGGGACAAATACAATTTTTGAGCACACTGTTCCTTTAAAGAAGGATCTTTCAACTCCAAATTCAACTTAGTGAAGTTCTGTTCAATAATACAGTTCTGTTTCAAAAGCAACATAAGGTTCCTCTCAATAGTCATGTCTTGCTTCACAATCAAAGTTTCTTCACACAATAAGTTTTCCACTTGGATTGCTCCACAGGGTTCATTACTTGACAGAACACTTGTCAAATTCCGACAACTCTTGCATAACAAATCACAAAGCTTTTCCTTCACACTGTCAGTCAATATTTCAGAGTAACTCCTCTGATTGAGCAAACAACTGTTTCAACTTTCTATTTCATGAACAATGTTTTGTCACAATGGTTTCACCAAAGTTCATCAAACACCTTAGTGGACGTTCCACTTTCTTTTCACAACCACTTTCAACCACAATACAATATTTCCTTCCTGGTCCACTAACCTGCCAGGAATAACTACGCTTTCCTGGTATACTCTCCTACCAGGACAAACACTCCTACTACTGCAAAGTACTCGGCAAGGTGGCTGCCTTCAAACTTCAAAGAAAGTCTTTGACTTACACCATCATTGAAATTCACAACTTGTTTAATAAGGATGCAATACACATTGATGCTGTTTATTCCACTGATATGTTTTCCAATTGTAGCACAGGTCAGGGTTCTCTCCCCCATGAGACTTTCTAAAAGGAGGGCTTCTGTCATGCCACCTTTGGGTTTCTGCTACCACACCAGTTAACTACTGACAGTGCTTTCTTTAGGAAAGTGATTTCCCCTTCTTATAAGTGTCCCTCTTTGGATCAGGCAATTCCGATTATTATTGAGTTCCAGTATTACCTCCTCTTTGCTTTGGTAATGCTGGCGGCAGAACATTGGCCCTTCTTTGCTTTGGAAATGGTTGATTCCATCCTTTTCCTCCTGCTTTCCTCCAATATGTATATTACACCATAAGTACTTTAATTTATCAGTTCGGCATTCAAAATGACCATTAGCAATCAGCAGTCTAGTGCGGAATGCCGCGGGGTCACCTAGGGAAGGTAAACTCACCGGTCTTCTCTTGCGCGTCCACTCCACCCGCTGCCGCTTCGGTCTTCTCCTTGCGCGTCAGAGCCTTTGAGCTTCACAGCTCCAATTACATTCCTGCTGCCCAAGCAGGCTGAAACAGGAGATTGTCACTTATCTCGCATACTCCGGTGAAGGCCAACCACCAAAGCAGGACGCTGCAGAGGGAGAGCTCCTTTCTCTCACAGGTGGTCCACAGCTGCACCGCTTCCCACTGTGTGTCCTCTCCAGAATGAAGTCTTTGCTTTTACGACTCTCACAGCACTGCACTCTGTTGCAATCTCAGTGGCAGTCCCAGCATCTTCCTTCTGCAAGTTCGACTGCTGCCGCCCACTTCTTCTGCTGCTTATAGTCTACACCTGAGGGGACCTTATATATTTAAAGATCCCGCTCAGGTGTGGGTCATTAGAACCACTAGCGTGCACATCATAGTTTTGTGCCTCCAAGCTCCTCTTCCTCATCCCAGTACTTAGGGAATTATGGGACTGGAAGTCCCTAATGTTTTTTTTGTTTTCTTCCAAGATTTCAATTTTAAAATAGGCCCTTAAGACTGTAGGATCACTAGGGAAATTAGCTAGAGGGTTCTCCCAACTTTCTTGACTGAGGCTCCCTCCCATGTGATCATCCCACAGAACACCACCCCCAGGGTCAGAATCAGGAAGTGTCTGCCTTTCCCAGGCCACATGATCAGGGTCCACAGCCAGGGTCTTTGGGAATCTCCTCTGATTCATCACAATACCCATACAGACAATACCCTATCTGTCAAAAGAGAAAGATTAGTTCATTCTAATGCCCTTGATTTTCTGTTGTTACAGAGGACAGTATTTAAAAAAAGCATTGCAGAGGGTGCTGCTGAGCAGCCATCGTGATGGCTGCCTGAAGGAAGAGCCCCGAATGGCAGTGATATTGCACATCACACCCTACAAACAGGTGTGCAGAGGGCCCGTAAGGTGGGGCACACTTGTACTAAGTTTCATCTATATTGGCACTGTGGGTGTCACGCTGTGCCGTCCTTGGGTTTGAGGAGGAGCTTCCGGAGCCCGGAGGCCACAGGCCCCCGCGTGGCTTCTCACCCTCCTGTTTCGCCTGGCGATCTGCTGACCCCCTGCCCTGAATTCAGCAGAAAGAAGGAATGCGATCAACCTCCCCGCCTTGGTGGCGACAGTGCATACATTCCAGCGCCTCGACTGCAGCCGCGGGTTAGAGAGCTACATCCCAACGGGCCCGGGAGTCTACAATAATGCACCCGGGACATCCGGCGGTGGATGCCTCCTCAGCTGGCCACACTAACCTCACCACACTCCGAGGAGGGTCCCCTGTCAGCCCTGCACCGCTGTCCAACCAACGAATCGGTTCCCCAGCCGTGGCAGACTGGGGAACATAGCCAGCCTGCTCGACCATGCTAGTGATGGCGCACCAGCCCTTGGGATCGCGCTACTGCTGAAGAGCCGGAGATTGGCCTTGGACTCTACCTGACAACAACATACCAGGGCCTTATTGGCGGTGAGTGCCCATTATAATGCCTCACACCTAAGACCAGTGAAAGGGCTGCTGACTGCCCTGCATCGTGGTGCCTCCTCCGCTCTGTACCATTCCAGAGCCGCATTAAACTCCCCTTGTGCCCGACATAAGCCCTGCTGCTCTGAGCAGTTATTACATGAACAGTGTGATAGGGTGCACTCTGGCCTTTCGTCTGTGACCTCCATACCACCTTACCCTTGGATGGGCTTCTGTTGGCTTAGCTACGGGGAAATCACTGGAAATTGCAGGGGCTCTCATCCGGTCTGGGCCCTCAGACCCGGATTTATCTGTCCAGTCCACTAATTGGACTTTACTGCTGGGGAAATTGACACAAATCCAGAGGTGGTCTCCCTATGCCTGTAACCATCTACCGGTGTGTCTCATATAGCACCCCAGTTCCTCAGCTTACCGTTGCCACAATATAAATCCATTTGCTATTGACATTCCCTGAGCAAACCATTGCAGCTATAAACAAATTCCCAGGTGCTTGCTCTGTGTTGGGTCGCCACTGACTGTTCTACAACTTGTGCGCTCTCCTTGGGTGGAACTTCTCTTACAAGCCCGCCATGACCAGAGGCACGGGCAGTGGAAAGAAAACTGGGTCCATGGACAAATTTGCGAAAGCTGCCCCTCGCGAGGCACCTGGTCCCTCTACCAACCCACCCCCAGATCAGCCTTGCCCGTCATGGTACCACACTCGGATGGAGATGTACATGATAGAGGTGATGGCCAAGGAATTTACAGCCGTCCATGAAAAGTTAGATGACATCACAGCTAATGTGGCTTCCAGCCGATCACTGCTGGCCAAGGAACCCAGACGCATCAGTGAGGCGGAAATGTGGATCGGAGCAACTGAGGACACTGTCCAGGGGCTCCAAAGCACAGTCGCAACCCTAGAGAAGAAGATTAAAATAGCACATAACAAATGTGATGATTCTGAACCGCCCTCCGGAGGAACAACATCCGTATTGTGGGAGTCCCGGAGGACGCCCTGTCGGGGGGCATGGAACAAGCAGTGAAAAGCCTAAGGGGTATATCGGCCACACCAATCCTTTCCACCATTCTTTGCAGTGGAGCGAGCCGACCGGGCCCTCGCCCTGAAACCCAAACCAGGAGATTTCCCTCATCCCATTATCGCGAAAATTCTCAGCTTCCGAGACAGTGACCATCTACTGAGACTCGCCAGAGAAAAAACTTTGTCTGGGCTCACAAACAATTTGCATCTTCCCAGACTTCTCTCTTTCAGTCCAAAATGAGAGACGCCAATTTACTGGAATCAAGAAAGTACTGCGGGCCCGAGACCTACAATACACAATGCTTTTCCCAGCCCGTCTGAAACTTCAATTCCGTGGTAAATTATATTTTTTCACAGTACCGGACGAGGCTGTGAAGTTCATTGAGGTCCAAATACTGATCGCAGAACACAAGGAGCCGATTGAGAATGTTCAACTACCAGGCTAGGCTCTCCCACCAGGAGGCTTTTCCAGTGTCCTCCTTCCGCTAATGAGTATATAGCACTTGGAAACTACTTGATCACCACTACTGGTTAATTCAAATATGTGATTCTGTCATTGTGTTGTGATGTGTATCGGAGCCACAGCAGTTACCCCCATAGCAGCTGTTTAACCATGTTGGGTTGTGTTTTCAACTTATCTCCCGGTTGGGGCTGTTTTTGGGAGGGTGGTTGGAGGAGAGGGGAGGGTTTACACTGCAGGTTTAGGGTGGGCAGTGAGATATACGGTGGTAGCATGTATTTCTAAATGTTATAGCGCCAGTTGCGCTCTTGGAGTGTATTGGGGTGTTAATTTTGAAAACTAATTGGCAACAGAGGACGAGGTTGGGAAGTTCTACTCCTACAGAGACAGACACCATACTAGTGACATTCAGCAACTATGTATATTTTCAGTGATGGGTCTTAAAGTAATGAGCTGGAACATAAGGGGTCTGGGGAATTCTCAAAATCACACAAGATCATGGCATATGTTAACAGGCACAGGGTAAATGTCCTCCTATTGCAGGAAACACAAGCCAGGGAAGGGGCGTACAGGGGCATTGCACCAACATGGGGGCACACAGGTTTTTTACCTCATACTCTACCCGAGCTATGGGGGGGTTCATGTCCTTAATTGACAAAATCAGTGAAATGTATCCTCAAAAAGAAGTACATAGACCCGGACGGGCGTTAAGTCATCCTCCATTGCTCCATTGATGGTATCGAACTCCTGCTGGTTAACACCGACGGCCCCAACATAGATTCTCCTGATTTACTTGATGATGTAGTGTCAATACTCGCAGGGTTTCTTGGCATCCAGATTATGTGGGGGGTGGGGGATATGATCCCGATTCTTAATCGGACCATGGACAGGTCTGGTGCTGCCCCCAGGGCTAGATCCCGCGCAGCGCGGCAGCTATTGACCCACATGGAATATCTGGAATTGAGTGATGCCTGGCGCATTTTACACCCACAGGAGAGACAATACACATTCTACTCTTTCGTGCAGGACAGCTCCTCACGCATTGACACATTTCTGGTATCCAACAAACTGATGGGCAGGGTTGGGGACAGCAGGATACTCCCTCGTACCCTTTCTCAACACTCTCCAGTAGTAGTGACCCTGAACACAGACAGACCACCTGGATGAGGCATAACTTGGCGATTCAAGTCAGAGGCATTGTATTCAAGGCCGGGATCTGAGCAGATATCGACTCATTCTTTGCATGTAATGAAACTGGTGTGACAACCGACGGGGTAAGATTGGAAGCTTTTATGGGTTATAACCACAGAATGTCTATTTCCAGACAGGCCGGGGTCTTGCGGTCCATCAGAAATGACCTTCAGTGCTCTGAGACCAAGCCTAAATCCCTAGAACTTGAATATTATGTCCATCCCGGCTCACAGATGCTGGCACAAATATGATCCAAACTAGAACGTTTTGAATCGCATGCCGCCCGTAAGGTGCGTTACTTCTCTCGCCCGCAAGCAGCCAAGAAATACAGAGAAGGGGAAAGGCCGGGTAGAACACTAGCCAAACTTGCCAAATCGGAGGGCGGGCGCACCCAGGTAGATACACAAGGGAACCCCCATTGGTCAGATCAAGAGATAGTCGAAATATTCTCTGAATTCTACAAATCCCTTTATACATCGGAACAACATGGCACGCTAGCCATAAACTCTTTCCTTAAAGGGACAACCCTATCTCGACTGAATGCATGGACCAGAGAGGACCTCGAGGTCCCCTGGTCCATTGAGGAGATCCTCACTGCGGTCTCCGACCTACCCAAGGGCAAGGCTCCGGGCCGGATGGTCTAATGTCTGAATTTTATCAAGAGCATGCATCCCTGCTTGCTTCCTGTCTTCTGGAGGTATGGATGGATGGAGGCGCTCCACAGCTCCACACTCACCCCGCCCCCCCCCTCTGTGCGAGGCCACCATAACTATTCTACTCAAGCCTGATAAGCCAAGCAATGAATGTGGTTCCTACAGACCGCTCTCCCTCATGAATGTTGACACCAAAATCTTCGCCAAAGCTTTGGTAAACAGGCTTCTCCCACTAATGCTGCGTATGGTCCATAAAGATCAAGGAGGCTTTATCCCGGGCAGGGCCACAGCTTTTAACATTAGACGACTATTTGATGTAATGGCCAGATTAGATCGAGCGTCCAAAGCGGTGGGCATGACATTCGACGGCCAGAAAGCGCTCGACATGGTCTCGTGGGAATACCCATGGGTGGTACTAACTAAAATTGGTATCGGCCCTGAAATGTTACGTTATATCAAATTACTATACGCGGGTCCCACGGCTAGGGTCTTGGTTGATTTCTCCGAATCCGAACCCTTTGAATTCAGCAGGGGTACTCGTCAGGGTTGCCCACTCTCTCCGATACTCTTCACCATGGTCATTGAACCAATGGCAGACATGATCCGGGCTGTTACGGACACAAGGGAATCCGTCTCAGTGGTCTACCCGAAATAATCACTCTATGCGGACGATGTCCTACTACATATAAGGGGCCCTCAAACGATTATGGGTGCAATCCTCCAGGATATAATCCAGCTGGGGCGATTCTCCGGGTTCACAATAAATCATTCCAAATCGGAGATTTTTCCTTCAGACCAACGGCACAAAAGAGCCATCGCGCAGCTATCCCCTCCGCTGGTCCCCCAATGGGAATAAATACCTGGGTGTGTGGGTTTCCGGTGCAAGATCCTCCCTCCTGAAAGACAACTATGGGACCATGGAAGACTATTTTAAGAGCAGGCTGGCAAGATGGAGGGCTCTTCCACTCACGATGGCGGGAAGATTGTCCCTTGTCAAGATGGTGTTAGCACTCAAGCTACTGTATATATTTGCTAACGTTCCAGTGTGGCCAGGCAGGTCCTGCTTCTCCAAACTGCACGGACTGTGCACCAGTTCCTGTAGCACACCGTGGCGGTCCGGAAAAAGGGGGCTGACATGACACCTCTATATGATCGGGGTGGCTCCACGGCTCCCGGTATACTGGCTGGCCACACAGGCCCAATATGCTTCCCAGTGGTATGGTGTAGAACATCAGCCTCCGCATGTCAAACTGGAGCACCTAGCTACAGGAAGATCTGATCTCAGGACATTTTTTCTGGACGGCAAGTATAAAGTCAAATACCCGTTCGATTCAGTGGCCTCCACGATCCTAGCCTGGTGCTGCATCCTCACGAATCGCTCGGAAACGCACCCCTACTATAAATGGCTGCCACTGTGGAGGTTCCTGGGCCTTGGCCTGCTTGGGATGCCACATTGGCGGCTCAATGGGAATGTCTAAGCTACCGAGCGGTGGCTGATCTACTTGTGGATGGTAAATTCATCACCCCACTGACATGGCGCCAGGAGCATACTGGCTCAGGAATCAAACATATGCAATACTACAGACTTAAAGAGGCCGTACAATTGCAGTGGCCATGCTATCCTTCAGAACCCCGAGTCCGTTGAGCTGGCACCTTTTGCCAGTTCTAGCGGCTGCTGCCGCATTCTTTCATTGCTCTATACAATGCTTGTGAATAACCAGCCCACCTTTTCCCTGCCAATTCGCAATAGCTGGTCAGAAGACTTGAGGTTGGAGCTCACTGACGCCCAATGGAAACACATGTGCGCACACACTAAACAGGTCTCCCTGACCTTCAAATTCAGATGTATATAATATAAACTGTTAAACACATTGTACTATAAACCCAGAGAAACTCAGTAAGATCTCCCCAGATGAGCAGCACCCCTGTCCAAGGTGCCAACTTAGCCCTGGAGATCACATGCTTATGTTTTGGTCCTGCGCGCAATTGGGAACAATCTGGGACACTGTATTATGGACTCTGTCTAATGTGGTAGACGCCTCCCTGGACAGCTCTCCGAAGGGAGCCTTGTTTGGCATGTGGGATAACATCCCGAATAAAAGTAATTGCTGATTTGTAAATACAGTTTGTACGATTGCTAGGAGATGTATTCTGTTGAAATGGAAGCAAATTACCCCACCCAGTCCCAAAACATGGTTGATGACACTTACCTGGGCCCAGGACTGTGAAGAAATGTACTTGGATACACTACCCTCCAAGTCTCGCCCCAAAAATACATGGGCCAAGTTTCGTCACTACCTGGCGTCCCCCCTCCAGATCAGTAACCCAGTGTCAACCCAGTGACAGCTAAAACCGTGGCCCCACTTACTGTCGCATCATATTGTTCAAAGCAATGTTTGTGCCACCGATACCCTACTTAATGTCTGTTTGTTTGTTTGTTTATTTCTTTCTAATGCGCACCAGACCCAGAGGTAACAGAGTGCAGCAACAAGACAATGCACAGCTTACAGAGTTACAGGGTATAGTCAGGGTAAAACATATATACAAATTGTAAACAGGAAGGATACATGGGTATAGCAAGCAGGTATGGGAGATGCTTTGATTGAATATACAAATACATCCTAGGTGTGAGTAATACAGCCCTCAGTCCTAGGGATATGTTAATTTGAGCAAGTTTATGTAATTACATCTAAAGTTCAGGTAAGGTTGATCTTCTCTCAGCGGGTGTGGCAGGGAGTTCCAATGTTTGGCTGCTTTCACAGGAAAGCTGCTACCACCAACCTTTGTGAGTCTGAATCTCGGTACAGTGAGGCATTTGGTATTGCTGGCTCTCATAGGTCTGATGGATGTCTTTCTATGTAGTCTGTCCTTCTTGTGATGCACTGTATATCTGTCTCTTTGTTGAAGATGATTACTCACTGTAACCACTGTACTCTATTATGTTTGCCAAATAAAAAGACGTTTTAAAAAAAAAAAAGAAAAAAGAAGGCATTGCTAAGCAAAAGCAATCGGCATCTCTAAGCTGCTTCAATAATCACCAAAGAAAATCTCTGTGAATAAGGGGAAAGACTCTTGGCCTCAATCTGTACGGCTGTAGAAATATTCAAATACACTTGAACAAACGCATAGAATATTTCCCCAAATATTTCATATACTAAAAATACTTTAATACTTGCAATGTTTGGAACACCAAGTGCTAACCAGACTGTTTTGGCAGTCTCCTCAAATTCCACAGGTGGGCAATGGGGCAGGCATAAACTAGAATACACACAGAACTCAAGCCATGTGGCTACCGCATTAGAATCCATCAAATTGGTTAAATATGTGTGAAAAGTGCCTTTTTTGCCATGTTTTCGCAGACATTGGACAGATTACATGAATTTAATTAAAACAATCTTTAAGAGAGAGACCTGCCACTGTCGTTCTCAGACCGGGCAGTTACTTTATTAAAAACAATGACTCCTTGCAGAAATTGACATTAGAATTGAGAAACTGAAGGAGCTTACAGACAACAGCTTAAAAAGTTGTGACCACTACTACACATCGAAAACATTACAGTGAGCCAAGACACCGAATTTGAGCAAAGCAATCATGCTTAAATGCTATCTTGAAGACACTACAATGAGGGATGGATGCATAGAGTTTGAGGAGTGAGGACCAGCAGGCTCATATATTCTACCCAGTGCTTGCCTACTTTTGACATGGACATAGTGAGTTATAGTGACATTAATACGGGTCATCGGAAGCATCTTGGCGCTTTGAGAAAAGTAGAAGCAGCGCTCAGCAGACATTAACTAGAAGACAAGGCACATCTTTAAGGCCAGCAAATGGACATTTTCTTCTAGTTACTTCACAAATGCAGGGAGGTCCCAAGTTGAGCTGACTAACACGGATTGAGCGATTTCCATCAACACTGACCCATAAGAAGACATAGGAAAGCAATCCAACTTGGAATTAATAGGGTACTGCAGGGGAATGTCAGAGCATAGTTAGACCAGCCTAGAAACAGGCCGTTGTTGTTTTTTTATTGTTTGCCAATTAAGAGATTGCAGTGAAACGTCAATTGTCGTATTAGCACGAGTAGGAGTATTTCGGTTGTGCTATATTCCCAATGAGACAAAATATTTATTTAGGAGGCCAAGAACGCTACTGTTAACATATCAGCTGAGAAAAAATTAACTCGCCATGGTCACTTGGGAGGGGGAGGAAAGATGTTCAAGAATTTCTCTCCATGGCTTGAGCAACCTCTAAAAGCATTAGTCTGGGCCTCCAGTGATAAGCTGGAGTCAATTAGGATTCTGGGATACTTCACCAATGGTAAAAATGTATGCAATTCTAAATTCACTCCAGCTTTATCCAACTTTAAACTGTACTACTGCTCCACCGGTGTCTGTCCTAGCCCTTTAACTGTTTTTGTTTTAATAAGCTATAATAGGCATTCCTTACTGTTTCTGTGAAAAAGGGCATTTTGTTAGTGTTACTCCCGGCCAGTCTAATATTTTAATACTGTGTAGAACCAGAAGGACTCAGACCAATGACTGACATGTTCAAGGGTGTTTATTAAAATTAAAAGAAAAACACCTGTCTTGTCCTATTTCAATGAAGGAAGTTCCCTACCTAGAAACTAAAACATATAGCGCCTCCTGTTAAATGAGAGGCTCCGCCTTGATTGGAAAGCAGGAAACGACTCAAAGTCCACATTGCGTTGTTCTTATCCTCATCAGATACAACTGAAAGGGTCAGTCGAAAAAGCACGTCCCCTTACAGCGTAAATAACATCTGGTCTCACACCTTGATTGTTGTGATAATTTTCATTTAGATTATAAACATATATACATATTTACTGGTTAGTACCACAGAATACCAGTTTTACACGTAGAGCAATACAAATTGCAAAACATACACCAGCAAGTTAAATTCCTTGCAGTAAAGTACACGAAGTAAAAACAATACATACTCTACTGTCGAGATCAGGAACGACCGGGGTCATATTACATGAAAAAATACAAAGGATACATATAATGGACAACAGTTCTAAACAGTGGAACAATTGTAACACTGTAGCTAAGGAGTTAGTGTATACACCACAGTGTTTCAGCCTTTTGTAGTGGCTAGAATGTAGCCATGTTCTTGTATGGGCCTTCGTCAGGCAAGGTAGACTGCGACGTCTGGGTGTTCGGTGGATGCTGTGTAAAATGAATGGAGCATAATGAGGGGTTTCGCTATGGGACATGATTTGCATAATTAGAGTGATTAAATCACTATACAATAAATGCACAAAGAGTTTGACTAATAGAGGGACGATGCTTACCGTGTGGAGAAAAAACTGGGCCACAGAAAGCTGATTGTTGATCTGGAAAATCAGATGTCACTAGATATGAAACTCTAATCACAGGGTGCCTATTTTAGAAAAAGAAAATGGCTTTATGATATACCCAGCTTAAAAATAGGAGACATATGGAGTGGCCATAAATGTAAAAAAAAACGCTTACCTGAATCTAGGCAGCGTGTGTGAGCCAAGAATAGTGCAGGCAAAAAGTCAAGCTAGGCTTCATCAATGGGTATGTCTTTATTTAAAACTTTATTTTTGCATTTTAGTAAAAGGTGTGCAAACAAGCCCAAAACAGTGGGCTACCAACATGCCGCCGTCGCCCCCCCACGCCCGCCTCCCACCCCCGACAGTCCCATTACACAACATGCTTCTATTGTTTTGATTTACTCAGGTGTAATTTGTGGTGGCTGATCAGGTGGCTCGGTTGGCACAGTGCTGGAGAGGAGGCGAGAGATGTACGGACCCCAAATATCTGGGGGTCTCGCGTGGTGGGGTAGTGTCTTTATGAATTCCGTTTCTGTTTCTTGGCAATATATGATGTCTCTTCTCCAGTTCGCTAGTGTGGGGGATGCACCACGTCCCCACGCCATGGCCACCCTTCTACGTGCCAGTACCAATAGCATGCTTGCCAGTTTTCTAATGTGCGAAGACAGGGGTCTCGTTAGCCCTAGGAGTGCCACTAGTGGGGAGTGCTCCACCCTCTCGCCGATTATTGCGTCAGTTTCATCGAGCACATCTGCCCAGAATTTGGTCACTGTTGGGCAGCTCCACGCCAGGTGCAAAAAGTCAGCATCGGGGGTCCCACATCTGTCACAAGATGCGTTTGACCCGGGGTGATGTCTGTTTCTCTTTTTGGGGATATAATAGGTTTGGTGCAGAAAGTGAAGTGGATTTGTTTGAAGCAGGAGTTGAGTGCCACTTTTTGAGTCTGTTGTAAGATAAATTCCCAGTCTTCATCTAGAATGGGCGTTTGTAGCGTGGTTTCCCATCTTGCTTTCGTTTTGGGGTTTGATGGTAGAGTGTCCATGAGCAGGACTTTGTAGATAGATGAGACCAATTTGCCCTCCCCTTGTGCCTGAATAACTCCATGCAGCAGCTGCCAAGTGGGTGGTTGTTGTGGGAACGATGGAATATGGGCCTGAAGGGTGTATCGCACTCTGAAGTACATAAAAATATCGAGGGAGGAGGTGCTACCTTTCTCCTTCGCTTGCTGCGGTGTTATGAAGGTGTCTTGTATGAAAAGGTCACCTAGTGTATTTATTTTGCACTTGTCCGCCCAGTTCAGATACACTTTCTCAGCGGTGAGTGGGATCCCGGGGATGAATTTAACGGGTAGTAGAGGAGAGTATCTAAACTGTATCTTGAACTTTTGGGCCATTTTCCACCATATTGTGTAAGTAGATTGCACTATGTTCAGCGTCGTGTGTGGCACAGCCTGTTTGCTGATGATCACGGCCCTTAGCAGGTTGGGTGAGGCTAGTGCCCGTTCGACCTGTACGTGTGGTCTTACGAACTGGGGCTTATACCAGTGACTGAGGAACTGGGCTTGTGCTGCCCAGTAGTACCGTTCTAAATCGGGTAGAGCTAGGCCACCCTTAGAGACAGGGAGTACGAGAGACGAGTATGCCACCCTTGCGGGTTTGCCCGACCAAATGAGGTCTAGAACTAGACTTCTCAAATTACCCAGGAAGCGCTGAGACAACAGGATGGGGATGTTGGAGAATAGATACAGGAGTTTGGGGAGAATTACCATTTTTACCAGTGAGGCTCTTCCCCAGAGAGTGAGTGGTAGAGTTTTCCACCTGTTCACCTTATCTCTTAGCGATTTCAGTGTGCTTTCGTAATGGTCTTTGAATATGCCGTGGTGGTTCAGGGGCATTCGGATTCCTAGGTATCGGACGTGGGCTTTTTCCCAATGGAAGTTGAAATCGTCTTGGACTATTTTGGTCTTTGTGTTTAAGGGAAAAACGATTGATTTAGATTGATTGATTTTCAACCCCGATACCAGCCCGAACTTTATTATTTCTCGCCTGATCGGGTTAAGGTTTTCGCTGGGGTTTTGCATGTACAGGACTATGTCGTCGGCAAAGAGGGATATTATCAGACGGTGAGGTCCTATTTTGAGCCCTCTCTGAATTTGGCGTTCCCTGAGGCCCGCTTCTAAGGTCTCCATCACAAGGGCGAATATCATGGCAGATAGTGGGCATCCTTGCCTGGTGCCGCGTTGGAGATTAATATATGCCGAGCGAGTCGACCCTAGAGTGATTGCTGATAGGGGCTGATTGTAGAGAAGTGAAACCAGCTTAATAAACTGTTTCCCAAGTCCGAGCTGTTGCAGCACGGCAAACAAAAAGGGCCACTCGACGGAGTCGAACGCCTTTTCGGCATCCAGCAGCACCGCTACCGCCTGCTGTTCGGGGTCGAGGGCTGCCAGAACCCCGAACATTCTACGTATCCCGAATGTAGCGTTTCGGCCAGGTATGAATCCGGCCTGGTCAGCGAGTACCAGTGCATGCATTAGCGAGAGAAGGTCTGTTAGCGAGGATCTTTGCCAGGATTTTATTGTCGAGATTAATTAATGATATGGGGCGATAGGATTTACAGTCTTTGGGTGGTTTGTCTTTTTTATGAAGCAGTACTACGTTGGCTTCTCTTAACATCTGTGGGAGAATGCCAGATTCGATCGCTTCTTCGAAGACATTTAGCAGAAGAGGGGCTATGAGAGGGGAGAAGTGTTTATAAAACTCACCAGTTAACCCATCAGGTCCAGGGGCTTTGGATGGCGGTAGACTTTTAATGGCTTCTTGGATCTCATCTAGAGTTATGGGATCGTTCAGCGGCTCACAGAGTTCCCTTTCCACCCAGTACAGTTCTGTGTCGTTGAGGTAGTTCCGGATCGCCTCGGTATCCGCCGTGCACCCGGCTCTGTATAGATCTTGGTAGAATGCCCTGAATACTTCGACTATGTCTTCTTCTTTGTGCAGCATATTTCCCTGTGGTGATCGGATACTGTCCACCCTTGTTGGCCTCTTGTCTGCAGCTATAAGACGAGCAAGGAGGGCCCCAGGCTTCTGGCCTTCGCCATATTGTCTAATTCTATGATTGGGGCCCAGAAATGTTAACTCCCGTTCAGCTAGGTTTCTGAAGTTGAGAAGTTCTTCTTTCAACATTGCCTGGACGTGGTCTGAGTTGTGAGCGGCTTGCTGCTTTTCCAGTTCCTTCAGGTGTGTTTCGCTGGTCCCTAGATCACGTCTGATAAGTTTCAGGATTCCGTTTTCTTTGGCCAGACAGACGCCCCTTACATAGCTTTTGAGCGATTCCCACAGCACTCCAGTGGAGTTTACGGTGCCACTGTTGATTTCAAGAAAGGTGCTGATTTCCTCGCTTAGTTCAGTGGCAAATATTTGATCTGCAAGAGATCTGGGTTTGAAACGCCATTGGGGGGGCCCGAGGTCTGATGGTCGGCAAGCAGCATTCGAGTATTACTGTGGCGTGGTCCGAGAAGGTTTTGGGGAGTATTTGGTGGCTGCCCCATTGCCAGTTGCTGTGTGCGGAGACTAGCAGATAATAGATGCGGGAATTCAATTATGTACACTTGAGTGGTATGTGTAGTCTCTGATTTCCCAATTCTGGATCCTCCATATATCTGATAGGTCAAATGCTTTGCAGATCTCCTGCACTTGTAGGCTGGCCTTAGACGGGTGCGCGGTTGTTGGCTGTGATTTATCTTTCTGTGGGTCGAGATGAGTATTCAGGTCGCCTCCCCAGATTATAGTAGAGGTGTCGCACTTGCGCAAGGCGGGACAGCACCCAGTCAAAGTTGTTTGCACCGTCTGTGTTGGGGGCGTAGGAGTTGACAAAAACCACCTCCTCTCCCTCCACCATGCCCCGAACCAAAAGAGCCCTTCCATCGTTATCTCTTTCCGTTTTGATCAAGCGAAACCCCAGCGAAGTGTGAAGAAGTATTGCGACTCCCCTGCATGAATGGAGGGTCGCAGCGCAGTCGTGCCAGGATTTAGACTCTATCCATCTTCGTCCCAAGTTCAGATTTAGGCACTGTGTCCCGCGCAAGGGGCTGAGACCCAGCCGCGCGGAAAGTCGTTATGGGCTAAAATGGTGGGGGTGCCGCAGAGTGACCCGTCCTTTCTTGCTGGCGTAGCGTAGACTTGCCGTCCCACTTGTTTTGTGCACTTCTGTGCGTCTTCGCACGCCTCCCGCCTCTCACCTGTGGGTGTTCGCTCCGACACCGTTCCTCTGCTGGCTGTGAGCCGTGTAGCTGCTCTGCAGGGCCGGTAAGGCGGCGCCACCGTCCCGAGCGATTCTTGCAGTGCTGCTCTCCGGCGTCCTCTTCCCGCTGTTGCCGGTCTCGGTACATCTCACGGGTGGCTCCTGTCCATCTACGGAGGATTGTGGCCAGGCGGGCCGGTGTTCCAGGGGCCCACGCGGTTTGCGGTTGTGCGGCCTGCACCACGCATTGGGTTTCTCGCAGAAGGCGAGACCGATTCTCTCCGGATTTTCGGCAGGAATGAGGTGCTGCGCTAGGGTAGTGCATTTCTTGCAAATTTAATGATTTTGCCTCAGGATTGCCGCGATTAACCAGGATTCATGCGGGAGGTAGCCGAGAGCTCACAAGGGAGCAGCCATCTTGGTCGGCCCTCTAGCGCCCTCTATCAATGGGCATGTCTAGTGTCAGGCTTTCGATGCGACCTGCAATGATTTGGATAGTTTTAAGAATAAAGCCTGTAGGGCTGTCATGTCGGTAATTATCACATCGCATAGTGAATTACCTGTGTCTTGAATGAAATAATCCTCGCCTCGTACGGGACAAAATCCTACTGAAGCCAGTGCAGAAGCGTGTCCGATCTGGGTGCCAGCGCAGAGAACGCGGCCTGACACATAATCGCAAGCGTGTCCTGTAAATGTTAGAGGGCAACGATAGGTACAGTCAATGTACAAAAGCAAGTTCAAACTGCAGCGAAGTGGGCAGCGTACTGGAGAGGTAGACGCCGTTGCTAAGGCCGCTGCTCTTTAAATAGCGGTGGCCATTTTGAAATTGGTTGCGTGGCAACCACCAGAGGGAATGGTGTATCTGCTCCCAAGGGTGGAATTTGAAAGTGCCAATCAATAAAATGCTATACTGGAGCCTAATGACTAAAAGTCATGCGGTCAAATCAATATGTTAGTCCTGTTGTCATGGTAACGGGATTGTTGATCCCGTGCGATGTTTAGTGGAACATAAAGTGTGTAATTGGTGCGGAATTTTATGCGCATGGTCCCTGTGTACTATCAGTATACACGGATTTCTTTCTGAAACCTTTTGTGGGCCGGATGTCATCATATTTGAAAGACACCACAAGCACCATCATTATACTCCATGACATTGAACTAAAACAGGACAGTCTACTTCCCACTATGGACGTTGAGGCGTTATACACTTCAATACCGCAAAGAGAAGGCCTGGAAGCAATTCGCAAAGTACTCAGAGAACTGATACCAACTCCACCCCGACTGATTTTATTTTGGAATGCACAAGACTGGCCGTGGCAGAAAACTTTTTCCCGTTCGGCAGCCAAATCTATAAACAAACTAAGGGGATCAGCATGGGGGCAACTTTTTGCCCCCCCCCCCCGACATTGCAAACCTGTTTATGGCACAGTATGAAATGGACACATTTTTCTCCAATGAGAACCCTTTCCAATCACACATTGGTATTTGGAAGCGTTATATAGACGACGTGATTCTAGTTTGGAACGGAACACAGAGCAAACTTTTACACTTTCATGAGTGGATTAATCAACGCAGATGGGACACATGGACAGCCTGACACTAGACATGCCCATTGATGAAGCCTAGCTTGACTTTTTGCCTGGACTATTCTTGGCTCACACACGCTGCCTAGATTCAGGTAAGCATTTTCTTCGACATTTATGGCCACTCCATAGGTCTCCTATTTTTAAGATGGGTATATCATAAAGCCATTTTCTTTTTATAAAATAGGCATCCTGTGATTAGAATTTCACATCTAGTGACATCCGATTTTCAAGATCAACAATCAGCTTCCTGTGGCCCAGTTTTTTCTCCACACAGTAAAGATCGTCCCTCTATTAGTCGGACTCTTTGTGCATTTATTGCATAGTGATTTAATCACTCTAATTATGCAAATCATGTCCCATAGCGCCAACCCCTCATTATGCTCCATTAATTTTCCACAGCATCCACCGAACACCCAGACGTCACAGTCTACCCTGTCCTGACGAAGGCCCATACAAGAACATGGCTACATTCGCCACTACAAAAGGCCGAATCACCATGGTGTAGACACTAACTCCTTAGATACAGTGTTACAATTGTTACACTCTTTAGAACTGTCGTCCATTATATGTATCATTTGTATTTTTTCATGTAATATGACCCCTGTCGTGCCTGATCTCGACAGTAGAATATGTACTGTGTTTACTTTGTGTACTTTACTGCAAGGAATTTAACTTGCTGATGTATGTTTTGCAATCTGTATTGCTCCATGTGTAAAAACTGGTGTTCTGTGGTACTAACCAGTAAATATGTATATGTGTTTAAAATCTAAATTAAAATGATCACAACAATCAAGGTGTGAGACCAGATGTTATTTACGCTATCTGGGTACCAAAAATGAGCTATAAAGAGACATGCTTTTTCGACTGACCCTTTCAATTGTATCTGATGATAATATAGCCCTCCTGGGCAGAATAGGGTCAATACCAGGAGCCCTTAGTTTAATCATCTTGTTCTTATCCTTTATGATTAGAAAAGAGATCCTCGATGTGGTTCCACCGAGAAACAAAAGGGTTGGAGAGCTGAAAACCATCTCATGACTAGGGCATTGCAATCTTTCCTCAGACTCATCCAGGTCAGAGAGGAGTGATCAATCACAGGCCGCAACCCTCTTCCTGTCAAATAATATTGCAGATTTAGAATGGCCCACTTGATGGCCAGGGCTTCCAGTTCAAGAGTGGCGTAAAACTGTTCTCTAGGAAATAACTTCAGACTCATGTACAACATGGGGTGTTCCAGGCCATCGTGTTCTTGTGATAGCATGCCTTCCATTCCGACTTTGAAGGCATTGGTCAGTAGGATTGAAATCAGGCATTTTTAATATCAGATCCTGTCACAAGCGGTTTCAGACCTTCAAAGCTTTGTTGGTCCTCGTTTCCCCAGACAAGCTTTTAGGGATGGGAATTCTTTAGCTTGTTGGTTAGATTGGCTGACAAGGTGGAATAGTGTGGTATACAGAGTCTGTAGTAGCTGGTCAATCCGAGGAAATCTCGCAGGTCTCTCTTGGCATTAGGCACAGGTATTTCCGGTACCGCTTTTACTTTCTTCACCTGAGGTTTAATCAGTATGTTTCCCAAAAGGTAACCCAGGTACTGGACAGCTGCATGGGCCAGATGTCAGATTTCTCGAAGTCAACAGACTGGCTCACCTGTGATTTCTAGATTGCTTGTTGGAGGAAATTTCCTTGACGCGTCTTATGTTTGGACCTGGTGTCATGAAGATGAGGGCGAGCCTCTCCAGACACCACCCTGCCTGCAAGGTTTTACTCAGGCTAGGCAACCTCTGGAGATGACTGCCAGAAGTACACAGTAAAAAAATATTCCCGAAGGAAGTAAAAACCTGAGTGCTCTAGTGAGGTGGTGAATCTAGGAGACAGCAAGCAGATTTCAGGTAAGGCAGATTCCAGTGAAATGCAGGCAGCAGGCAGAAGGTTTGAGAGAGAATCCCCCAAGGAAGGAGAAGAGGAATAAGTAAGGAATGGAAATACAAAGCAAACTCAAGGATAGAAAACAGCCAAGCTGGAGATCCAGGAGAGGAAAGAAACGGAACGAGGCCAGGAAGGAAGCAAGGAGGCAATTACAAGGGAACAGAGTGCTGAGACGCAGTTTCTCCACGTTCACATTTTGTAGTAGTAAATGTGATCTGCAGGCTGCAGCCAGTAACTCCATTAACAACTAGAACGCGTGTTCCACTTCTGAATGGAACTTTAGAGCGCCATCTTGAAATTAAAGATGGCACCCGTAAATCTTGGCAACATCCCCCAAGAAGGCCATAACGACCATGGTCTGAAATGTATGACTGTATGCCTCTTCCGAAACCGGGCTCCTGCTGGCTTGCCTGGATGTAAGCGATGAAATCGCCGAAGAAGTAGAGGAGCATAAATGCTGGAAGCAGGATCCAAGTATCGGTCACTGGGAGGATAGCCCTTCCAATCCACTAAGTATTGAAGACATCCCCTTCCATACTGTGAATCACATAATCTTGCAACTTCAAATTCGACGTGTTCATCATTGGAGACCTGAGGAGGAGGGGTACTTGCATTCCTAGAAGTCCATAGATAGGGTTTCAGTAGTGAAATGTGGAATACCGGATTACTTCTCTTCCATGTCTGAGGTAAGCTAAGATGAAAGGCAAAAGGGTTTATCGCCTTGTCAATGGAAAAAGGTGAATAGTATCAGGGAGAGAGCTTATTGGGACGTAGATGTCTGGGAAGGTACTTCGAAAAAGAGCCAAACCAAGTCACCAACAGAATAAAAGGGACTGTCCTTTCAACTTTTGTCAGCATACCACTTGGTAGACTCTCTGGCCTTGTGTGGATGTTCTTTGGCTTGTTTATGTATGGAGGCCAAGTTGGAGATCCAGGCATTGACAGAAGGAACATCAGTGGTTTCAGTGGGGGCAGAAGGAAAAACCGTAGGATGGTAACCATATGTACAGAAAAAAGGACTAGTCTTTAGAGAGGTATGATTAGTATTATTGTACGCAAATTCCACAATGGGTACGAGAGACCCAATCGTCATCACTTGGGTGCAAAGCAACAAAGAAATTGCTTAAGTGTCTGATTCACTCTTTCGGAGATACCATATCTCTGTGGATGGAATCCTGAAGACAAAGCCCTTTTTATCCCAAGAAAACGACACAGCTGAGTGCAAAATCTAGAGATGTATTAACTTCCTCAATCTGAGATGATGGTTAATGGCAACCCATGTAGACGGAATATCTCTGTTAGGAAAACATTGGCCATTTCAGCTGCTGTAGGGAGTTTGGCCAGTGGTACAAAATGAGCCAGAAGAGTCAAATGTGACCATAATTGTTATACTGCCCCTAGAAGGAGGTAAATCGACGACAAAGTCAGTGGCTATGGTTTGCGAGGTAGCACAGGTTGATGCAACAAACCAATCAGTTTGCCTTTAGTGTATTTGTTCTGGCACAAACTACACAAGACCGTATGCGATTTCTGACGGACTGAGACATGGCTGGCCACCAAAATGGTCCTTGCAAGGTTTGTAAGGTGGATGAAACACCCTGATGTCCAGCAGGCAGAGTATCATGGCACAACTGAAGGGCGGTTTCCCGGGTGGAAATGGAAGGCAGGAAAAAACAGTTCTCCTTGAAAAGATAGCCATCCTTCTTGTGTAGGCTCCATGGGTTGGACTGGAGAAAGGCTTGCCATTCTGGAGACATCGCTGTGTCATGACGGACACGTTCGAAAAATTCGACCTGATAAAAGAATGCCTTGGGGTAAATAATGGGTAGCATTTCCACCAGATCTGGTCGTTGAGAAAGGGCATTAGTAATTAAGTTTTTGTTTCCTGCAATATACATGATATTTAAATGAAATTGAGCAAAGAAATAAGCAAGCCCCTGTACTGTTAATTTAATTAAAGTATCCTATTTTTTATAGAACCTTGGTTGATATTCTTTTATTTTAGTATACCAGTCGCGCTGTGCCCAATTTACTTTTGTGACTGGGATCACTGCTGGTGTAGTACTAGTGTGGGGCTGTGCAGCAAGGTTATGAACTACTTATCCATATACCCCTGCAAAGCAGTAATGTTGATATGAAGCTGGCTTCATTTTGGGGTCCACAAATAGTCGATCTGGCAGGGTCCTAGGTAGGCACCTCAGCAAACAGTCTGTTCTGTGGGGTGGAGGAGTCATTTGGACTTTTAAACACTTCAAAGGGTAGCCACACTAGAATCTTAGAACTTCTCTCCAACACTCCAGTTCCCCAGGAGATTTGTAGGGTACCAGAATCAGTCCAGAGGGATATATTCTGCACAGTCTAGCATACAGGACCACCTGAGGCTGGGTACCCTTTGGTCCCACTAGGCTGAGTTTACTGCTTTTGAAGTTATGAGTTTGGTGGTAAAGAGTTCACTGCCACAGAATTAGGATCAATATAAAATCTATCAAATGTATTGAAAGAAAATTAGTTGATCTAGATCTCTCATTGTAGACTGCGCCCAGGAACAGTGATGCACTTTAGGAGTGATATGAGATGATAGGTTATTTATAACGCGCTTAATACCCATGGGTTTCTAAGCGCGGACCCAGGGATCGAACCTGTGCGGCAATTTCGTCTTGCTTCCAAGGCGAGCACGTTACCGCTGAGCTATCCTCCCGAGTGGTAAAAGTAAGCAATTGCGCAAGGGACTAGTTGTCATTGGGAACGAGGGACTGGAACTGGAATCTTTGCATCATGGACAGCATCATCAGAAGAGTGTGATCACACTAAAATGGAACTGGCTGAAAGAAGATGAATGATGGTGTGGAGTGACGAGTGTGTGGCATGCTGAAAACACGCCACACTGGAGAACCTAAACGGTATTACGACTGCACACTTGAATTAGTCCCCATTGAAGATGTTGGAGGATCTACAAAGAGAGGCACTTTGTAGAAGTGTCCCCCACGCCATCCAGGGACCTCTGTTACTGAATCAGAAGGTATGATTCACTGACCCAGAGTGACAGAGGGTGCCCTGAGAGAGGCGGGGACAAGAGCTTTGATC
Source organism: Ambystoma mexicanum (assembly GCF_040938575.1). Classification (NCBI taxonomy): domain Eukaryota; kingdom Metazoa; phylum Chordata; class Amphibia; order Caudata; family Ambystomatidae; genus Ambystoma; species Ambystoma mexicanum. Next base: position 1,016,685,335 of record NC_090930.1, on the reverse strand, counting down.
CAGTGGTGTAGAGCACCAGAGGATCAGAGGCTTAAACGCACAAGCACCCGAAGTGTGCCGATGTGTGCCAAGAGTGCGAGGAAGGTACAGGCTCAGAGCGCAAATCACAGAGACGGGAGACTGAAGTGCTCTGAAACCCCCAAAAAGGAAGCAAGGGAGAGCAAATATATGGTAACTTGTGATCTCCAGCAAGATGAGGAATGAAAGAGATGTAAATCCATCAAGATAAAATACGGTGAAAACCTCAAAGAAAAATTACATGAGGAGCCAAGACTACTGAGAGAGCCTCTCATCACAAAAGGAAATCGCTTTATTTTCTTTAACGTGAACGTGTCTCTGAAGGTAGTGCTGGATGACTGAGTTTGAGCTCACTGCAGGGTAAGGAAGAAGACTCTCCTACTAAAAGTAACACGGTGAACGAGAAGCTAGGACATTCTGATAATGGAAAGGATGAAAACCTTTTGCGTAATACCTTGTTTGTTTTTCATGCAACTTTGTTTCCCTTTTTACAAAATGTCAATGGAAGACAATATAGGGCAATGGAAGACAACATAGGGCTCCACTGTCCATCATTGCGTGCCCTGAGCTGGTTTGATCATTGAAAGCATTAGTCAGATCACTGTACTAGATCAAATGGATCAGAATCTCTGTTGCCTGTATGGGAAGTAAGGGATGGGCCAGTGGTGGGGGACAAATCATTGATACTGCAGAGCTACTTTGGTTAGATCTTCAACAATGCTAATAAAGTTGGATTAAAAACATGAGGTACTACAAGTTGGAATTTAAAGTATGGGCAGCAGTGGTTGCAGAATGTTGCTACTAGTTTGGTAGAATCAAGCCTCAGAATATTATAACAAATCCTTGTTTTCCCTTCAATGACAATGATCGCCTTGATAGATTGTACGTTCAAACAGTGGTACCTTGCAAACGCCATAACTCTGGGATTATTAGGTGCAGGCAAGCAGCGCAACTTCAGCTTCTGTGATTGAACACATTTATCTACATATCATTTTTATAATCTGTTTATGTTGTCTACTTTTTAAAAAGTAAAATGTGTAAGTATTTCTACAAGCACAGAAAAGAAACGTGCTATAGGAACACCTACATGAATATGTCTGGTCTTGCTCACATTGGGTACTTTATTCAAGAAAGATAGAATATACATTTGTCTTTGGTTTGGAGAGAAAATCCCAACCCCATGAGTAAAGCCTGCAAAGGTAATTCGCCAAATGACTACTACACATCACATTGAATGAAGGAGTATGTTCACCAATTCATGAAGGTTTTTTAAAGATGCTTCCAAGCCTGGAAAAATAGCTTAGAGGGATAATGCGCTGCTGTAGATAACATGTGTGTGCAACCTGTAGGCCACGAATGATACTTCAAGAATCTATAAAGAAGTAGCACTGTGTCAGTAATGGCAAAACACAAGAGCAGCAAGCTCCGGACCATACTCTGCTTTATAGGGGTAATCATGGCTTGAGCTTTTGTGTAATGGTAACAATTATTTCCATCAGTAAACTACAGTTCTTTGTCAAGGTAGCTCTGAGATGCGAACACCGAATGTGTTATAGCTGAGTTTAGAAGTCCTCCCTTAAACGCGTTCCTGCGTATCCTTATGGTCCATCATCTGATGCACAAAGAGTTACTCACAATTTTGACTGCCTGAGCTTCAGAGCTTTTTTATATTACATTCTGACCGGACTGAGGCTGGGGGCGAAACAGGACACTGGCAAAAGTAACTACCAATAAGCCACCATAAGTTGGGAAACATGGCTTCATTCACGCCACAAAAGCAACCAAATGTAATCGGGCACACAATTGCATATCGTATGAACAATCATTGCAGAATCTGTGGTGGCAAATTATACCACAGGCTGAGAAATCTGGGATGAATCAGCGCGTTTCAAAAGCCTGCAATTTAAGTTAGAATAATCACTGCAGCATGCAATCGTATGACATGTGCTAACGTGAATGTATTCCCAATTAGTAGGTGAGAATATCAAGGCGAATGCCAAATGGATTCTCCATAAGCTTGCTTCCCATTAAAGAAAGTGTAACCGAGCACATTTCAACACCAATAAAAATGAAACTCTTGGCTTACATGTCTGTAGAGCTTGGTCCAGACCACCCTGCATCGCCTCCTTACATCTTGGCAGAGTCTTGTCATTCGCCTCGGAGGTCAAACGTTTAACATTCTCCAGAACTCTCATTTCTCGAAAGCCTCTCTTCTCCTATTCAGGAGCGTCAGAACAAAACAAGCATCAGGCATTCAGTCATTATTTATCCCCAAACGTCGGGCAACAATGATGTCGGAATCGAGAAATGTCCCTATGGGTATTGAAGAAAGATTGAGACATGTGTCATATTGCCCCACCCCCTCTGCACCTACAAGTGCGTGCTAGCTGTCATGTATGTGACATAGTCCAATGTTGTTTTCATGTGCCCCCCCCATAGATGTAGAAATGAAATAGTTGACTGCTGTATTTATTTAAAAATAACTCACTAGTTTCTATAAATACATCAGTAAAGTATTCTACTATTAGACTAATAGTCCTCTGTTGGGGGTTAGGTAGCCGAGGACACTAAAAGTTATACTTGAGGGAGAAAGGGTGCATTATGGCTAAGCTTACATTTGAAAATTGATTACCTGATAAATCTTAACTTGGAACACTATTCCATTTACTTAAAAAATTAAGTATCTGTATCGGTTATTGATTTAAAAAAAACAACTAAATGCACAAAAAGTTGCCGCCCATGTCCAACACCCTAGCACTGGACACATTCCTGAGGCTCAAAGCCAAACCAGTAGAGCTCTCAGGTAGGCCGAACATCCGTTTCTTTTTCTAGACAATGTGATTGCCTTTAACTCCATAGCAGCATACTCTTATGAAGTTGGGAATGTGACTCAGGAGGATCGCTCAGGGGGAACGTGCTTGCCGAGGAAGCAAGCCGACATGGAGCAACACAGGAGGTTCGATCCCCAGGGTCTGCGCTTAGAAACCCATGGGTATTAAGCGCGTTATAACTAACATATCATATCATTCCTTTGTTAACGTATGTGGCAGGAGCACCATATTAGGTAGATGAACAGCACATTTTGTTAAGCAGGTTTGCAGGTCTACAGCAGAACTGACAAAGCCACCTGTGGCTACTTTCAAAACACTGTGGGCACAATTTAAAAAGATTTCCATCTGTCGCCAAAGTGCAGCTGTGGCCAACTGCGATCACACACAAATTGAACATGCACGCATAGATCTGCCCATGCAGCATACACATTTTGCATGAGCAGCATGCTGCCTTCGCAAATTGACCGGATACTCAAAAGCTTTAAAAATCACGAGCAACTCCCTGGAATAGGAAAATAACCAGTGACAGGGAAAGATGAAAAATAAAGTTTACTCAATTGTCACCTGAAAGTGGTGTCAAACTTTGGGTAAAGTGATCCACTTCCAGACGTTTCATTTTAAAGTTACATTTGTTTCTGCAGATTTGCCACTGTCCTGACCTTTAAGGCAGGTGCTGTGCTGCCTCTAGTGGGAAAACAGCACTTCTGTTTCAGTTTCCCTCCGGTCTGGATTGTAGAGACCACGTTAGAAAGGAATGGAACAGGAGGGGCGGGTGATGAACTGGAGTCTCACCTGCGCTGGGCTCGGGTTGTTTGCCGATATTGTGTTTGCTATGCCTGCTGTATGTTCCTTTGTCTGGGGCCACGCCCGAAGTGCCCAGAAGGGTTAAATTAGATAAAGATGGACCAAAGGCAACTTTGCGCATGCAGTGTTTGTCAAAGAGTTTTCTGCAGTGTTTTATTCGTCAATAGCTGATGGTACATTTCATATTTACTATCGTGTTATGCCTTTGGCAGGTCAGCCTGTACTTGTGACATGTTGTATGTACAAACTTCAAAAGAATCCAGCAATATTTAAAAGGACAGAACAGTCAACACGCGTTTCCACCAAAAGGGTCTTTGTCAAGGCAGGGGTGTGTGACTTGTAAGGTCCACCGGTTTGATATGGTCCCGGGGTCGGAGGACAACAAGTAATATAGAATACTGATACACGTGGATCAATTTGGTTACTGGTAGGTAAGTAATTTGATGGCTTCAAATCTCTGTGTAATCCATTGAAGGTTGCTGCAGGTGCAGCCAAACCTTTGCTATGGCAGTTGGTTACTGCATTTCTTAATGATCCCTGTCCGTCTGTGTATTAGGCAGACTTGGTGTCTTGCATTCCAGGGTCGGGCTGACGTTTGTTCCAGAACTGGTTCTCTGGGAAGTGCCGGCAGAACCAGCTCCGGAATAAGCCTCAGCCTGACCTGGGAATGCAAAATACCAAGTCTGCCTTACACACAGACACATTGGCCTAATGACGAATAAAACACTGCAGAAAACTCTTTGACAAACGCCTCATGCACAAAGTTGCCTTTGCCTCTTCTTTATCACATTAGAAAGGAGATCCTCGATGTGGTTAAAAACACAGGCCTTTTGCTGCGGGGCAGCGTTAGGGAGATTTTTGCACAACACTCTGGTGAGGGCTGTGTAACTATCTGACGTAAATGCTTTCAGTTGTTCAGACCATAAGGCAAGCCCAGAGCTGTTTAAGTAGCTAGTAGTAATGTCAGAGCAGTCATGCCTAACTTCAGGAAGGAGGAGGGCTGGTAGTGAAGAATAACTAGTCCACAGAGCAAACCAAAGGAAACACACTGGTGTATTATAAAATAAGCACTTTATTATACAATTACACACAGATTATCAAGTAAAGATAAGTGAAACATAACATAGCAACACACAGTGTATTGTGGCATACCAGAAGGACTCGCACTACAATGAGTCATGATTCAAGGATTATTCAAATAAAAGAAAATGCCTATATGGCCCTCCTAGGGGAGACGTTCCCTGCCTACTAGACAAACTAATGGTGCTGGTCACGTCCAAAGGAAAATAGTCTTCAGTTCGAATTCTAAGAACTAACTGGCCCTACCCCCCCTAAGAAAAACTAAATATAAAGAAGGAGGCTGTAGTAATGGCCTCAGTTGTTGGCTTCTGCCTGGCCCAACACTTTGATGACTTGTTTTCAGTCTTCCAATGTAATGCTGCAGTTCACAGACTTTTGTTCAACAAAACACAAATGCTCTAAACCTTTGTGCAAATCTACCCAGGAACATAATAAAGTGGTCGTATTTACAAGATTTTCATGTGTAAAAAGGCCTAGTACCCACCTTATCTGGAGGCCTGATCATTGGTAACCAAATGCTTTTATGCCTAACCATCATAGAACACAGACTTCCCAATGTATAGCTCCTTGGAAGACAAAATGGCTTTAATTCAGCTCAATACACATGGCACGTCTGTCTGTAAATTCTAGGTTCCCGCTCCCCAGTTTGCTTTTCCGACCTTATTGTGGCAGATTCACACTCCTTTCTACCCATTTCATATGGAAAGCCTGTATGGCCAACTTCATCTGTTCCTTGTTCCTTTGTCGATGTTCGCAATGTTGGCATGCAACATATGTATCTCGATCACTCTGAGGTACAAAGGGGTGAGCCCATTCAGGTCTATTAGGCTTTTGCACTTTTGACGGCTTCTCCAGCCTGTGAGTAAAGTGTTTGTAGCTCCTTTGTTCAGTTTTACACATGGCATGAGCCCGTTCCTCTCTTTAACACTATTGTACGTTGGTTGACTTTTCCAGCAGTGGGTCTCTCCGTTGGTGATACTCCGGTCTCTGCGACCTAGCTGGATTTTCCCTTCTTGGACCCGAAAGTTCATTGCCCTCAGTGGCATAGTTACTTTGGGAGCGTTCGCTTCCCTGAAGATGTCTGTATCGGCAGCAAATGCTCTTGCCGGGTCGAGCTCGGATACCCAGTCTCCCTTTGTTCTGCTGGTCTCTGCATCGGTTGCCGGGCACCTAGCCTACCACAGCTTTCCCGTGGATGCGCCATCAACTAAGACTTTTCTGCTTCTGCCTCTGTAGTTCTCCCAACCAGAGCCTCTCGCTCGGTCAGGACAACCGCTCGTCAGCCACCAGTAGCAGTTCCTTCCCTCCTCCGCAACACCTCTTTGCAGGCATTTCTCGCCTCCTTCCATAGGAGTCTCTCTCCCTGGTTCACCATCGGCTCGGGAGGGTCTTGCTTAGCGGGCTCACCTCTCTAATGAATTGTCCAGATTCATCACAGTATGTAAAAAGGAGTAAATGTCAATTAATACCCTACCCACTCTTCTACTAACATGTAATTCCACATATCTGGACATAGGCATAGTACACATAGCCACACAAGGAGAAGGAAGGGTAGGGCGGAGGGTTAGGGGAGGGTTAAAGCAATTATAGACTATAATACACACTGTAAAAGAAATAATTACCAGGACCCCAGATTACACTGAACATAGTCACTGTAAAACAGAGTATTAGAAACAATACCATTGTGCACCACACAGGCAGTGTAGAATCTAGAGAGGGTAAAAAGGGCAGCACTCAAAGAACATCAAACCACAGACCACCAAAAGTAACATTTTTATCTTGCAACACTATCTGATTACACACCAAGGAAAAGGAAATACAGTAATAGGTTGTATCAAGACCTTTCTCCTAGAAAGGAGTGCAATGCAAAACTTTAAAAATACAGCTAAAATCAGATACACAAGGTAACATTCTAGTCTGGACCTCCAGGGGCTTAACGGGAGAGGGAGAGCACTGGCAAAAATGTCCAAAGTCTGGTAAGTACCCTCAAAGTAACTGTGGGAGGGTTCCATTTAGGTTCAGAAGGTCCCCATTAGAATAAACAGGCCAAAGGCAATAGCTAAAGCCATGGATATGGGGAAAAGAAAGGTAATGTGACGATTACCTAGGTGTCGCCACTTCTCCGCAAGGGGTCGGGGAGGGGACCTTTCCCATGAGGCTAGGAAGGTGCATCAGCTATTCAAAAGTCCCCCTAGTGGTGGTTTAATGGGGACAACTTCATGGGGAGGGACTCCGTCCTGAGGATAATGATGACCACCTGGGTCACATTGGGCACAACACCTCTACCACTAATTTCCCAAGACCCTTACCATCTGCCCACACCACTCAGACTAGTACATCCATGTGCAATTGTAATATTATAACTACAACACCTACTGAGACTAAGAAGAGTAAAGAGAACATGAGGAGTACTCAATGTGCAAGTACTGCCGTGAGGTGACTGTCAGGAAGCATGAAGAGCACCTGGCCATCATCCACAACAGGTGTTGAGGGTACACAGAGGCGGGACCAGCCCTACATAAAGGAAACTGAGAAAGGACTCAACGTCTTCCAGCAAGGAACCCGGGAGTTCCGAGACGTGTCCAATGAAGAAGCAGGCAGCTTGGCGGATGCAAGTGACAAGCTCAAGGAGTCCAGAGGAGGTCCAGATGGAGCAAACCTCTCCACCAGACCTGCAGAGAAGCAGTGGTGTGACCCTGGCGGGGTGGACCGCGTGGTTCTTCAACAACACCGACACCACGAAGCACCAGGGCCGGTGGAAGGCCCGCAAAGCCAGAAGACCACAGGAGGCGTGCCGTCGAAGCTGCTGGACGGAGTCCCAATCCCAGGAAGACCCAGCGCAAAGCCTGATCCTGGCAGATGTGAAAGGGAGGCACAGGAGGCCCGGTAGGGATCCGAGGAAGTTGGCCAGCGACAGAAGCATCCGAGGATTGCGTCCTCGTCTGGTGGTGTCCATAAGACTACTGATAACCAAGGAAGGGTCGAGGACCCTATGCAAAGTAAAACAGGCAACATAAGAATCCAAGGAGTGTGTCCTCGTCCCGGTGGAGTCCATAAGACCACTGATAACAAGAGAAGGGTCTGGGACCCTATACAAAGCGAACCAAGCATCCAAGGAGTGTGGCCTCGTACCAGTGGCGCCCCTAGAACTGCCGATCAACAGCAAAGGGTCGGGGACTCTAACCCAGCTAAAACAAACTCACGAGGAGAACGTCCTCACATAAGTAAATGGAGGACGGCCACTGAACCCAAGGAAGAATTACAGAACTGTCAAGAGCGACAATCACTGTACCAGGAATCAGGGGAAGGGAGTCGTTCCCCTGGTCAATAATTTGCAAACATTGTGAGAAAGCCATATGTAGTAGGAGAGCCACAAGAACGCTAGGGGAAGGGAGCGACTCACCCCGGCATAGAGACCAAAGATTTCCCAGAAGAAAGCCAAAGACAGGAGAAGGGAGTCATTTTCCTTGTCCACCAGAGTGGGACATTTTTTTTTTTACTTTGCGGAAACCAATGCAGCAGTGGAAGGGAGTGATTCCTCCCTGGCTTGTGTTTGAACTTTGCAGTAACCAGTGTACCAGGGGAAAGTAGTCATTCACCCTGGCTTGTCTTTTCAAGAGAACATTTAATATGCACCCGGGGAAGGGAGTCATTCTCCTAGTGTGAGACCTTTCTGTTTTGTTTAAACCTCCTTAGTTGTAGTGTAAGGGATAGATAGATTTTGACACACGATGGTGAACTTTAATTTGGACGGACAGTCTGACTTTTCCTTTAGTTTTACGTTGAGGTAGGGAAACCCCTCATAGAAAATAGGGATGGATAGGTTTTACTTGTAAAGAATATAAGTTTATACCCACAAATGTCATCTCCTGGCAAATCTCATTCCTCTACACTCTTATAGTAAGTACCCTTTGCACACTGCAGGTGCAGAGATGATGGCAACCAGCCACACTGGATGCCAGAGGAGAGACTCAAGAAGAGGCTCCAGTGAACGGTTCGGAAACAAGGCAGTCCCAGGAAGAGATGCAGCCAAGCAGGATTCGGGCCAATGGATATCTATGGAAAATCGCGGTTGAAGGACACTGTGGTAGGTCAAGCACAGGAGACCGACGACTAGAAATGTTTCAAAGAATCTCAATTTTATTAAGGTAAAGAAAAATACCTCACCTTGCCCTACTTCTAAGATGGAGGTTCCTCAATCTAGAAACAAAAGGGGGCACGTGTCAGGATGTCTAACATAAATCGGCCTCATCCTTAGTTTAAACCTGTGTTAACGTGATGGCTGTCTCTACCACTAACAAAAGAAACAAAAAGACTTAGCGTAGAGAAATGTTCCGTCTCTCCTTTCTTGGCTTGTACTGGTGCCCCTCCCCTAAATGTCTCCTGATTTCTCGCTATGTTTTCAGGTCTATACCTATTCGTACAGTCCACAACAAAGCTCCTTGATTTTCTATACAAAAAGGTGAGTCCGGACCCATCCCAGAAAAGCCCCCTCCGAGTATTTCTGGTCACGGTCAGCTTCACTTTTCCTTGTCCTTGAGCCAGTTGGCTCCAGGGAACACTCTCCAGCTCCACGGTCTCTTGGTCTGTATTGAGGAGCTGATTTTCTGGTTTAGATTTCCCAGCTGCAGGTATGCACTCGCAACAACTAGATCGCAGATTGCGCTCTTAGCCTTCATTGATCTGTATTACTCAGTTCATCTTTTTAGTCACAGTATTCTTGAATTCATGGGAATGAAAGTCCATTCTTGGCGACTTGCATGTAAAGTCTGGGTAAGTGTTCTCAGTGATCTTTACAGGCAAGTTAGTTCTTGATGACTTGTAGACTCTGAGACTTTGTTAAAATCCAGTAACTCATGGGCCCCAGGCCCGGATGGGTTGAATAATTTGATGTTCAAACAACATCCACAAATATGGGCGACCATCCTTCACCACCTCTTTTCTAACATCTTAACAACTCATGTTATTCTAGAATCTTGGCGTCAATCTATTATTGTTCCTATATTTAAGAAGGGTGATCGGTCTTGTCCTTCCAAATACAGACTGAACACCCTTCTTGATGCGCGGGGTAACATTGTTGCTCGGTTCATCCTTAGAGACTTAAACATACGGGCCATTGAACATAAGCAGCATGATCAATGCCAAACAGGTTTTGTGGCGGGGCTTGGAACAGCAATTAATTTGTTTTCCATTACCTCCATCATATCACATCTATCTTCCATAAAACAACCTCTCTATTTGGCATTTGTCAACTTCCGGGCGGCTTCCGACTTTCTCTAGAGAGCTTCTGTTTGACAAATTACACCAAGCAAAATGTCCTTCTAGTATCACCTCATTTATTGAAGCCCTGCGTACCAACACCAAAGTACAGATTAGACTCACGCTGGAAGGTGACTTAACTACTTTGATCAATACATACAGAGGGCCGAAGCAAGGAACAAGTTACTTAGCTGTAACTGTTGTTCTCCAGCATGGGTCTGGCATGGATTCACATGCTCATGAATATTCCCCATCGTCAGGCTGGGAATCCTCGGTAAAGAAAAAAATCAGTTTCAGTTTAGTTTCTGAACTGTCTTTCTACTAGTAACCAATCACTGGTCTCTGGGTCATACTGCCCCCAGCCAAGAACTGCCCTCTACCTAAGCCCCTCCTCTGGCAGCCATCTTCAGATTTGGTAACACGTAAAGTGGCAGTAGGACCAAGAGAAGAGCTGCAGAGGGGTAGGAGGGAGGGTTTGCATGTGAATCCATGCCAGACCCATGCTGGAGAACAACAGTTACAGGTAAGTAACTTGTTCCTTCTCCAGCATGGGGTCTGGCATGGATTCACATGCTCAAGAATATGAGAATACATAACAGTACACACATGCACAACCACGGGAGGTGGCAAGGCTCAATATTAAGCATTTCCTCAACTCAACATTAAGCAACTCTTACCTCCTCACCAGGTCCATCTTCAGGCGAACAGGTTGCGCAGCACTGCCTGGCCGACCCAGGACTCCTCCCTGGAATCCCGGTCGACGCAGTAGAATCTCGCAAAGGTGTGCGTCGACCTCCACGTAGCAGCCCTGCAGATGTCCAGCAGGGGCACAACAGACAAGAACGCCGTGGTAGCAGCGATCGCTCAGGTCGAATGGGCTCTCGGACGGCCGGGCAACGGTCGGTTTGCCAACCGGTGACAGTGCATGATGCAGCCGGAGAGCCATCTGGAAATGGAAGCCTTCGCGAGGGCCTTCCCTTGGTTCACAGGTTCAAAGTTCACAAACAGTTGTGATGTCTTCCGAAGAACTTCAGCGATCTAGCTACATCCAGCGAGTGCAAAGTCCTCGCAGCCGGCGACGAAGGCGACGGGAAGAAAACAGGCAACACCGAGGGCTTGTTGAGATGGCAGTCCGACGGCACTTTGGGCATGAAGGAGGGGTGAGTCCTCAGCACCACCCTCGTCTCGTGGAAAGTCAGGTATGGATGTTTACAGGAGAGGGCCTGGATCTCTCCCACTCGTCGTGCAGAGGTGATGGCCACAAGAAACGCTGTCTTCCACGACAGGAGCCTGGTCAGCACCACGTTGAGCTCCCACGCCAGGCAAGAGCCTTCACCGGCAGGAACGATCGGAACAGTCCTTTCATGAACTCCTTCACCAGGCGATGGGACCATAGCGATGGGTACCCCAGAGTTCTGGTGTAGCAGGAGATAGCCGCCAGATGGATCTTGATGGAGGCATGTGCCAGCCCCGCCTTGGCCAGCGATAGCAAGTATGGCAGCACTTGAGGGGACATACTCCGCAGAGGGTTAATCTTCTGTGCACGGCACCAGACCGAGAACCTCTTCCATTTGTGTCCATAGCACGAGAGTCGAGGACGCCCTGGCCTTTGCAAGCACCTCATTGCAGTCCGCCGGGATATCGTACCCTCCAACTCTAGTGCAGCAGGAGCCAGGCCTGCAGGTTCAGCGACCCCAGGTCGTGGTGGTGGATGGCGCCTCCTTCTTTGGCGAGAAGATCCGCGTCCGTCGGCAGTTTGAGGGGGGGGGGGTGGGACGCTGACATGTCCAGAAGGTCCGGGAACCAAATCTGCCTCAGCCACGCTGGTGCGACGAGGATCATCCTGCACCGGGACCACCTGAGTTGACTGATGAGTCGCATCAGCAGTGGCAACGGCAGGAACGCATACAGGAATAGGCCATCCCAGGGGAATGAGAAGGCATCGCCCGTGCTCCCCGGCTGGGGAAACCTGCTGGCGAACCTCCGGCATGAATAGGTCGATCTGGGGATTGCCCCATCGTCAGATTAGGAGATCCACTTGATCCTGCCACAGCTCCCACTCGTGGCACCAGCGCAGCTCCCTGCTGACTGAGTCGGCGACTGTGTTCTTTATTCCTGCCAGATGGAAGGGTACCAGAAACATCCCTTGGGCGACAGCCCAGTGCCACAGATCCTGCGCTTCTTTGGATAGGGATGGGGATCTGGTGCCCCCTCTTTCGGATGTAAAACATTGCGGTGGTGTTGTCGGTGAAGATCCTTATCACCTTGCCCTTGAGGGACGGAAGGAACGACCTGAGGGCCCAGAACACAGCTAGGAGCTCCAGGACATTGATGTGCAGGGACCTCTCCTCCGGGAGCCAAAGGCCTCTTGCGTGGAGATCTCGGGTGTGCGCTCCCCATCCCTCCATGGAGGCGCCCGTCGTCACCGTTTCCTGATGTGCCGGGGTTTGGAAATCCATGCTCGCCGCCAAATGCGCGCGGGTGCCCCACCACCGGATCGCTTGGCGGAAAGTCTCGTTGAGTGAGATCCTGTCCTCGAAACTGCCTGCCGCTTGCATCCAACGGGCGTCGAGGAACTCCTGCAGTGGTTGCATCCGCAGCCTGCATAGGCTAGGCGCACGAGGTAGATGCACGATGACATAATGCCGAGCAGGGACTTGATGGACCTCACCCTGGCCACCTCCATGGTCAACAGCCGTTGCACCATGCCCAGGATGGCCTTCGTCCTTTCCTCCGACGGGGACGCCAATTGCGCCACTGTGTCGAGTTTGGCTCCCAGGAACAGGGCGACTTGTGACGGTACCAAGTGGGATTTCGCGAAGTTGATCGAGAATCCCAGATCCGTGAGCAGTTGGACGGTCTTTGCTGTGTGATTGACAGCGAGTTCTTTTGACTTTGCTCGGATGAGCCAGTCGTCCAGGTATGGGTAGACGTGAATCCCCTGCAGGTGCTGCCATGCCGCCACTGATGCCGGGCACTTGGTGAGTACTCTGGGCTCCGACTTCAATCCGAAGAGAAGGGATTTGAACTGGTAGGGTCACCCCTGGACCACGAATCGTAGGAATTTGCGATGTCCCTTTAGAATGGGGATGTGGAAGTAGGCATCCTCCAAGTCCAGCGACAATAGGAAATCACCTCCCTCCAGCTGTCCAAGCATGTGCTGGAGGGTGAACATCGGGAATTTCTGAGACTTGATGTACTTGTTTAGACGACGAACGTCCAGGATGGGTCACCAACCGCCGGTCTTCTTCCAGACGAGGAAGTACCGCGAGTACACTCCGGAGCCCCAGAGCCTTTTTGGGACGAGTTCTATGGCTCCCTTCCTTAGCATCGCTCGTACCTCCAGAAGTAGTTGTGGGACGTGCTTTTCCTTCCTGGCCACGGGTAGTATACGGGGACACCTTCTCTGAAATTCCAGGGTGTGCCCGCGGGCCAGGGCATCCAGCACCCAACGGTCGGTCGAGATGGACTCCCACACGCTGATGAATTTCGCCAGGCGGCCTCCCACCGGACGAGATACTCATGTCTTGCCGCGTCCTCTGTAGGCTTCCTGCGACGAGGAGCGGGCCGCTTGGCGGTACGACGAGGAACCGCCGCCGAATCCTTTGGTGGCATCAGTTACTTCTTCTCATACCGTTCCTTCTTAGCAGGAGCCGTGGACGGGTTCTTCAGGAGCACCAGCCCCTCGTCCCAAATGTCATCCAGTAATGGAACTGAGAGGACAGTCTTCCTCTTGGCCTCCCGCCGTTGGTAGAGGAAACCTTCCTTCTTCTGCTCTTCGGGGCAGAGCTGGAAGAGCTCAGATGCCCTGCCGATCAGGGTGTGGAAGGAGCCAATTTCATCGGGAGGGGAGGCCCGAGCGGGTGGTGATGGAAGGTCCATTCCGTCGTCATCCGTCCCCGTCGTCGCCGTCTCCGTTCCCGTCTCATCCCTCGGAAGCGGGGAAGGAGGTGAAGGCTAGAAAGGAGGAGGAGGAGGGGGATGGGTTGTCCTCCGCTTGCTTGGTGGGCTTCCCGACGGTCCAGGCTCCGCTGGATCGTCAGCTGGGGGTAAGGGCAACCCTGTCCTTACCACCATACACAAGGCCTGAATAGCCATCAAGATTGCTCCCGAGTTGTCTTGTGGCATCGGCACTGGTTGCGACGGGAGCGACGGTTGGGGAGTAGGATCCTCCGTCCCCTCAACGGCCCGCAGTTCCTAGTCGGCACCGACATTGCTTTCTTTGTCTGCCTCGTCGGGATCCCTCCCGTAGGACCGGACCTCCTCGAACTTCTTGTTCAGGATCTTTGCGACGCCAGCCAACTCCTCTTCAGAGTTGGTATCTGTGTCCGTAATGGCCACCGGGCCCCCCCTCTTTCTGCGCCCTGGGTTTCACGGAGTCTTATCGATGGGCTGAAAAGAGGATTCCCTGCGCGGTGGCAGGGAAACTCTAGGCCCAGAGGTCGTCTCCACTGGGGTAGCCTCCGCAGGCTTCGCCAGGGCCGCCACGACGCCCTCGATCAAGGCCTTAGCCGGGTGAATCAGGGCCTTTGCAACTTTGGGCGCGCCTGAGGCCTTCACCTTGGGAGGAGGGTCACCACCTCGGTTGTCTCCGTCAGGATCAACTGGGGCTTCTCCCGAAGCTTACCCGGGTTCTCAGATTTCCTCTTCCCCGAGCCAGAGCGTTGGCTCGTGGTTGATGGAGTCAGTGATAATGCGCCCTGCCTGACAGCCGAGGAGCCCGACCGATCGGCGCTCAAGGTGCACGCGGACTCGCGGTGCTTTGCCTTTTGTTGGGCTCCCGTCACCAGAGCGCCCTCAAAAATCTCGGAAGACCGCTCGGACTTCTTCCTCTTCTCACCTGCTGCTGGGCTCTTCCCTTCCAGCCAGTTGGCGAGTCGAGTACGACGATCCCTCATTGTCCGTTTGGACATGTTCTTACAAAACGCACAGTCCTTCTCCATGTGCGATTTGCCGTTGTGAAGGCAGTAGAGGCAACGGGAGTGCTCATCCTCAAAGACGTTCTGTAGCCCGCATCCAGGGCAGCTCCTGAACAGCTTGGGTCCAACAGGCGTCATGCTTCCTTTGTCCTGGGCCATGCCCACGCGGGGTAGGCCTCAAAGATCTTCTGGAATCCTCCGAGAAGTGGAAACTTGACGAAAAGATGCCCTTGAGGGGCGTAAAAAGTTCTGAAAACGAGTCCCCGTTGATCGGAAGTAGAATCGGTGGAGCTTGAGGCTCGATTGACCAGAAATATAAGAGTAAACTCCTCGAAAAAATGCAAAACGCAGTAAAAGCTTGAGAGCTAAAGCACGAGGACTCCCAACACTTGAACGTGCGGTAAAAATCTGAAGATGGCTGCCAGGGGAGGGGCTTAGGTAGAGGGCAGTCATTGGCTGGGGCAGTATGACCCAGAGACCAGTGATTGGTTACTAGTAGAAAGACAGTTCAGAAACGAAACTGAAACTGATTTTTTCTTTACTGAGGATTCCCAGTCTGACCACAGGGAATATTCATGAGCATGTGAATCCATGCCAGACCCCATGCTGGAGAAGGATCTATCCTTGCTTCGGCCCTCTTTAATTTCTTTATTTCTGACATGGGAGACTCTTTTGGGAACATCATTACTGATGCCCCGAGATTGGCTTCCCATTTGATTCCAGCCCTCTTATACGCAGACGACTTAGTTTTGATGTCCAAGACACGGCCAGGCTTGTAAAGACTACTAGATGCTCTTGCAACTTATGAGCAACAAAATCAATTGACAATAAATCTTGAAAAAACTAAAGTAATGATTTGTAATGACAGGAGGCATCGGAAAAAAATAACATGGTCACTGCAGAACACTGCAGCTTGTGCATCAATATGTATATTTGGGTGTATTGATCAGTGACCACAATGATCGTAAAGCTGATTTGTTAAGCTTAGAAAGAAAACCGACTACAGCTATTTCTCAAATAATTATCATATAAGCAAAATATGGTACATTTTCAGTGACGCCAGCTTTAACGTACTATCACCAAAGGGTTATTCCCATATTGTTATATGGATCTGAAACCAAGGCAATTTTATTGGAAATGGTATGGCAAAAGTTTGAAAGTAAATTCTGGCGGCAAATTCTTAATCTGCCAAAACCTGTCCCAATTGTGTGGATTAGATATGAATTGGGTCTCATATCTCTATATGCATGGTATTTGTGGCAGTGGATTGCAATTTTCAGGAAATTTTTGGTTGCGCCAGAATCAAATATGTTGTTAAGTATTTTATCCAAATACATGTTTTCTACAAAACATGCTTTCATGCAAAAATTGAGAAATACTGTTCTCCATATACTAGCAGAAGTTGACATCTCGATCCAAATATTCATAGAAAACCCTGGTCAAGTAAAGATCAAAATTTTTCAATACGATTGGATCAGGACAAGAGACAAATGTCAAACTTACCAAGATTTTAGTAACAATCCATTTCAAGACAAAAGATATAATGTGGTAGAGCCATACATGATTAAATTTCCTTCTCCGAAGCATAGATCAGACTTTTTGCGTTTGAGATTCAATGTATAGCTGACCAAAAACATACAAGGAAGGCATCAAACAATTGCTAAACAAGGGAATGTTTGTCGATATTGTGAAATTTCTAATGAAAAAGAAACTTTGCGTCATCTATTAGTTGACTGTCATATGTTGCATCATACTCAAACTTTATATTTAAAAAAACTGTTGCAAGACTTCAAAGAAATTACATCAAACCTGTTGTGGCAACTCATTTTTTTCTGGGAAATTAACTTTAATGAGAATTGCAGTCATTGTTTTTTTACATGCATTGCAATCGACTTAGAAAAAGTCTAACTATGATCTTGATTTAACAAAAGCACTCCATTTGATTTTGTATATTGGCTGTAATTCTGATCATTAGTATCTGGATTTTATTTCTTTTTAGTTTTTTAAACAATTTGTTAATTTGCAATCATTGAAACTTTGTATAGCACATGGTTTGATGTCATGTTTATTGTCAAACTATTGTAAAGTTGATAAAAATCAGCTAAATCAATAAAAATAAAAAAGTTGTTTTCACAAGTCTTAAAAGGCAAGTCCGATTTTGATGACTTACATACAGATCTTGTGAATAGGTTTTCAGTACCCTTCCTAAGTGGATGAGGGTCGGTATGACAATATGCCATTAAGGCATGGAGTATGGTTGGGTTATATTCAAAAGAAAATGGGGATCCATGTTTCGTCTAAAGGCTCACCCCATGCGATCCTCCCTCACATAGCCGCACCCAGGATCAGGATCAGGTAGCGGCTGCCGTCCCCTGGCCACATGGGGAGAGGTCACAGCCGGGAAAGGAGTGATAACACCATGATGCCATCAGATTCATCACAGTATCTTCATAGATTTGCATGCTTGGGCTAATTCGTCATCACTAAGGTAGGAACAAAAATGAGAAGCACATCCACCTCATTTGAAGTCATTTTCCCCTTCACCAGTGAGGTACAGGTTTAGGAGCCACCCCTGTCATCTTTAGTTTTTTACCACATGTTGTGCGAATGCCAGTTCTCTACCTACTCTTCAGAGATTTTGTCAGCAGCAGCCTTGCAACAACTTTTTTATTCAAGCAACTTTAAAATATACAGCTGTTTTTAAGGAACACACTGCTGTGTTTTTCTGTTTGCTCAACTGTCGAGATGCAGAAATCTTCATTTAAGCCCAACCCTCACATCTTCCAAGCATGATCTCAGCTAAAGGTATGGCACGGAAAGACCTTGCCAAGGCTAATACTTCTTTATTTACATCTTCAAGTACACTCATGAGGAGTACATTTACTGTCTGCACCCGGACCACAGTCACAAGGACTCTGACATTTGCAGAACAATTTCTTTAAAGACTCAGAATTAAGAGCAGGTTTCAACCCCCGTCAGTAAAAAGAAACAGGTCACAGTCCCTCATTCCCCCTGGACCAGGTATAAAAAGGCTATCGGAGACTCACCAATACCAGCAGAAGGGAGTTATTCTCCTGGGGAATAAATTGTGGTTTTCCTGGACCAAAATAACGCCAGGGGAAGGGAATCATTCCCCCCCGACTCTTGTTAATAGCAAGAAAACATTTGTCGTCTGTTAAGCCAAGTATACCAGGAGAAGGGAGTCATTCTCCCGGTAAAAGAACTTTCTGTTGGATTACAGTCTTTATTTGCAGATTAAGGGTTAGTGAGAGTAGGTTTTGACACAGTATGGTGGAGTAAATTGGGACAGGACATTCTGACAGTCCTTTTAGTATTTAGTCTGAGGAAGGTAAACCACTCTTAGAGATAGCGAGAGTTCGTTTTGTCCATCTGTTTGTAACCCCAAACCTTGCACCTGTGTGTCAGACTCCTCCTTCCACACCCTTACACTGGTCAATAGGCGGGCTGCGGGTGGGCTGAAGGTACCCCTTGATGGGCATCATTTAGATGCAGAGAATATTATGGGCAGACACTGGAGATCTGTGAACACTCAGTGAATAATGACAGGCCAGACTGACTTAACTGAGTGTGATAACCAGCCTTATGAAGACTTGGGCCGCAGAGCACTTGCATATTATGGATGCAATAGTTATCAAATTACCCATAAGCAGTCACAATTGAACTACCCAACCAGGTTAGGAGACACATTTGGAAAGGGTGCATGCTTAGAGTTGAGAAGCCAATGGCAAAGAACATTGACACTAGAGCTTCTCCAATCCACAGATTAAAGGGCTCAAATTGGGTTTCATCTGCATTATAAAACCTAATCAGCCAGGGGAAAAGGATGTGGAGTTGGCGACTGACATTGGGCAGGAGGTTGGAAGCAGTGAGGGAATAGATAAGGGTAGCAAGGGAGGAAAGAAGGAAAGGGGGAGGAAAATGGTGATCAGTCTGCTGAGCAAGACTAGGAGGAAAACCCCTGGGAGCTAACAGGTGCAGAAGATAAAGTGAAAGAAGTAGGAGGAGGAAGAAAGACCCCCGCCCACCAAGCCAACGGGTCAGAACGAGAAAGTGGGGAGAATTGGAATCACCAGCAGGCTCCTGCAACTGTGGACAAGAACACACTCAGTATGAGGGATAGTCCATTTGCCTTCCCAAGTGCTACAACCTAGTGTGGAGTCTAGCAGAGAGGCACAAGGAAAGAAGGGATCTGGTCAGTACCCTGTAGTCCCACGGTAGAAAGCAGGGGGACACTATATCCACCTAACCATAAATGAGGTCTGCGAGTCCCTCTGCCGAGAACAAACGCAACCAAATAACTTGCACTCTGGGTAGGTCCCCAACAGGCCGGTTTACAACCCCGTTTTACCTTTCACAGTGGAGAAATACCCATTTGCATATCAGTCTGGTCCCACCCAATTGGGCAGTCCAGCACCGAAATGCTAGGCAATTGTCCTTTGAACAAGAGTACCAACAGCAGCCCCAGACACTTGTTTCGGCTTAGTCAGGCCTCATCAGTGAGGTGAAGCTGTGCAGACATTATGCATATATAAAACCACCTAACTAACACCTGTGACAAATCCAGGGAATTCGTCCCTACTCCTCAAGGGTGACCGAACCCTTTTGGGACTAGGGAGGTAAGCCCGATACTTCCTAGTGGACAGGGCAAGCAGGATCACACTGAGGGTGCCCCTCTTTAAAAGGACAAGGAAGTCCCGATTAGGGATTTGACTCACGGTTCTTTTTCTAAGGCAGAGGACAAAGGCCCTTTAGCTGGGAAGGGCTGACCCCCACTGTGTCGACTTCTTTGCAAGAGGCGCAGAACCAATCTTGTTTTCTCCCTTGTCCCCCTCCCAACTTAAAACATGCAAGATCATGCCTACGGGAGAGCAACAGTAAGCCCGAACAAGTTGCGTACAGGCAGAGCCTACACCGTTAAACTGGGCGGATTGAACCTGCAGACAGGACCGCGTCTGACACATGGTGGGTTGAGGAATTCCAGAGGCCGTGGAACGCTAAAGAGAGGCCAGGATGACCAACTATCCAAAGTCTCCTGACGTGGGAGACTGAACTGAAGGAAATGCAATGCATCTGTGATCCCAAGCTAAGACGTGAGCAAACCTCTGCAGGACTTCTCTGCATACATCTTCTGGGATCATGCTGCCTGGGCTTCGGCAGCCCTCCTATGCCAGCAACAACAACAACATCGGAGTGAGCATGCTTTGATGGAGGGTAAGCCCTGCATTTCTGGTGTGCGCATCTTGACTTTTGTATGGATGGCGGGCTGCTGATAGCTTGAAAAGCTATCCATTTCACTTCACACCCTAATGGAGACTTTCTGCATTTCTGCCTTTGTCTTAATTCTGTTTCCACTGTATGTCAACCCTTCCAAAGTGACCGTTTGTTTTTTGTGATGGGTCTTTGCCTGTGCCTGGCCTGTACTCCCTCCCCCATTGGTTGGCTGGGCCTTGATAGCCCAATCAGCACAACCAGGAGGCAGGGGCCAGCACACCATCGAAGGCCCCAACAAAGGCCCTGTCCGCCACCACGCTGCCCTCAACCCCCTTTAGCCCCTTGTGATGTTTGTGTTGTGCCCCCCATCCCACCTTGGCCCTTCATGTTTTTGTGTGCCACCCCCCTCTGGACCCTCGTGATGTTTGTGTGTGCCCCCCCCCCCATCTGCCCTCTGGCTCCTTGTGATTTCTGTGTGCCCCCGACCCTCCCTCTGGCCCCCGTCATGATGATTGTTTGTGCCCCCAAACCCCTGCTGGCCCCGTGATGCTTGTGTGTGCCCTCCCCCCCTCTGTTCCACCGTGACGTTGCTGTGTGCCCCCCCCTCTCCCTTTCTTGCCCCCCCCTTTTCATTGCTAGAGTGGTCTTGCTTCACGAAGGGTTCATAATCAATGACTTTTGCCAACGCTTGGATTGACTTTTTGGACACATTGACTCTTGGAGCTTCACCTCCTCAACTCACATGCTGGTCCACCCCTGGATCTCCCACTCAGGTTGGCCCTGTTTCATGATGTGCCCATTGTCATTGTGAATCCTTACCTACATTTTTTGTTCCCTTGCAACATTATGTGCCTCACTGACCTCTGCAACTGTTTTCGCTCTCCCGTCTGCTTCTCTGCTCTTTTCACTGTTTTTAGTTTTTTCTCTGTTCTCTTCTCCTCTCCCCCCCCTTCTCTCGCTCTCCTCCCCCTCTTTCTGTTTTCTATGCACTTATTCTATCTGAACAGTCCCTGCACCTAGTATGATAGTAACTTTGTTTGTCTCCTCCCCCTCTTTACTTTTTTTCACCCCTCGCCCCCTAGTACGATAGTCGCTTGCTTTGTTCCTCTCCCCCCTTCTCCTCCCCTTGTGTAATTCTCCGGCTATACCAGAAATGTCATCATGCCTAGTACGCTAGTCGCCCATTTCCTTCCTATCTGTGTCTTGCCACTTGCACTATCTGAAATGTCACTAAGCCGAGTAAGATAGTTTTTTGCACATTCTTGTTGTTCATGGCCTGTAAGAATGTTTTGTATTTTCCCTTGTTCCCTCCCTTGTTGTGAAGCGTTTTGAAACACATCGTGTATAGGCGTTATATAAATAAACCATCATATCAGGAGAGCCAGTCACCGGGTCACCGCCGCCAGAGGTGGCCGGTTGGACTCCGAAGGATCCCGGAGGGGGTTAGAGAGATTGCAACTCGGATACAGCCAATGAGGCCAAGCAGCCCATCAGACGGTGGGAGCAGTGTAATATACCTATGGCCAATGAGGCCAAATAGCCCACGAGAGGCAGGGAGAACCAGGACCACTGAAGGGGTTGAGCCCACTGTGAGAGATTGCAACTCACATATGGCCAATGAAGCCAAGCAGAAAAGGAGAGGCTGAGAGAGCCAGGACCCCTGGAGGGGGGGGGAGAGAGCAGTGCAACACACACACACACGGCCAACAAAGAAAAGCAGTCCACAGGAGACAGAGGATTAGGACCCTTGAAGTGGGCAAAAAGTTTGATGAATTACAGATTTGTCAACAAGAGAAAGAACTTTGTGACTTTACGAGAATCCTGCTGAAGGGGCCAGCAGCACCCTTTTAACAGAGTGTATGGGAAAGCACAGAGGTTGTTTAATTCTGAACTATGTCCATGTTTTTCTGATGCGGTCAGGGTTTCTCCTCTTTTGGAGTGCAGAGACCTTATCTACAGACTGAGATTCAAAGCCCAAAAGTGGAAAGGAAGTGGAATCACCAGGGGGTGGGGGGTCCAGCACCAGCCATCCCACGCCTAGAGGGGAGCACAAAACTTCCATAGGCGGATTTATGTTTCTTTATTACTAGTAGTAGGGCAGGCAATAAGATTAGGACAGAGGATGAGTATTATTTTGATGCCATCCTAACAAGCACCTTTTTTGTTGTTTTCTAGTGATATGGGCTGTTTGGCCTGAACAAAACCTTGACCTACTGCCCATTTGACCTAATTTGACCCACTTATTTTGCACCTACTGTGGAGGGAGACCCCCCCCCTCGCAAATCCTCCCTAATGCAGGGGGAGACCCCGCACCCTCTGACTTAACCGCATCTAAACCTATTCCCTTACGCCACCCCACAACTATTTTGTTTATTAAAGTGTACCGTTTGGCCTACCAAATTAGGTCAAAAAGATGCGCTCAAATGGGAGCAGGTCAAATTGGCATTAGGTCAAATTGGACAATACCCTTTCTAGCATAGGGAACATGCATCATTAGAAGTGGGGTGAAGATAGGCTTTTAGTTTCTTTAATAAAGTCAAACCAGTTACAAACATGACTTTGTGTCCGCCTCCTAGGTTGGATTTACCGCACACCCCAGACAGTAAGGGGCCATTTGGCCCTGTGAGGCAACCTTACAAGGAATTATCTTCTAGCCTACGAGGGACCATTTGATCTCAAAGTCTGAGAGGGGTCAACAAATCTCCTAGCTCAGTAGAATCTACCAACTCTTCAATCCTAGGAGGGGCAAACAAATCTAGTACAGGAGGGGCAATTGAAAATTCAAGCCCAGGAGGGGCCATCACATCTTCTAGGCAGGATGGATCTTGTGCCCATGAGAAGCCAACGAAAGAGGGAAGTGTCTGGAGGATTTCTCGGGCAGATAAGGAACTGTGAGCGAATTTTAGGGTGTTACACCCCAAACAATTTAGGCATAGAATAAAGGGAATAGAACTAAGGCAAAGGTCCATGACTAGATGAAGGATTTGAGAGCACCGGTGTGCACCATCTTGAATTATCCAAAACCTGGACAATATTTTATTTACCCACAGGAAGTCACTACATACCTTAATCCCAATTTAAACAGATCATATGAGCCAAATCACCACCGTAGTAGTCTGAGAATCTAGAATTGTCAGAAAAGTGGTGTACTGTGTACCCAACAAGAGCTTGCAGCCCAGCGTCTGCGAGGAAAGGGAGAAAGTGCAGGAAGAGAACAAGAGGAAACAAAGAGCAAGGAGGAAAAGAAATTAGAAGGTATATTGGAAGGGGGTAACGTTTGTGAAAGTTTGGGGGCATGATGATCTAACAAGCTTGGAACATGGTTACATTGTGCAGAAAATTAAAATTTACTGGAGGGCAGGTTTAACACAGAATATATCAAACTGTAGTGTTTGGTTGTGTGATGGATTCAGGATGTGCTCAAAGGAAACCTTGGAGCATGTAGCTTTAATTTGCCCAGGAGTATGTTTAATTTCTCCAACATAAACTCCAGAATAGTAAGTCAGCGACTGATGAGCTATTGACCAAAAGTGGCCAAGTCAAGACGGGCTGTGTGATAAGGGAGTGTGGGTGGTGACAAATATGGTACAGTGAGAGTAATGCAGTTGGGAAGAGAAATAAGGAGTGTAAACCGTCACCCACAGTGCCATCTCTGCATGGCTACTTGCTGGCATCCAGGGTGATAAAAAAAAAACTTGACATTTCATCCCAATTTCATTATGATAGAGTTAAATTGGCTGTACCATGTAAAATAATGCATGGCAGTCTACTGAGGTGAATAAAGTCATACACTTTAAGGACAGCACTCTAGGAGGGCAAATGTCTAGTATAAAGCTTGTATGCAGAGACTGACTGTCACCTTAGGCACAGACTTGAGGCCTTCCTGCACTGCCTGGGAGTGTACAAACAATGCACATGAATCAGGAGAGCCCACACTCTTCTACTTAATCCCTAGGCCTGAACAGGCAGGTGCTAAAGACAAGAATCCGGGAAGGATCCACAGGCATGCTTGAATAAGGGTATGGTTTTGATCAATGGCTCCTCTGGCAGCAAGTTCCTGACGGGACTGACCGGTTCTAGAGGCCTATTAAGAGCTATATAAGGCATGGTAAAACTGGCGTGGCAAGCTATATTCCTCTTGGGCTAAGGCGGGCTCTTGGGTGAATTCATCTGTATAGTCCACCCTATCCTTCCCAACCTGAACTGCAGTTACCTTGTCCTTTTAATAGAGGGCAGCGGGGCAACTTGGGTTCAGAAGGGTTGCGGAGTCTGCGTATCAGCTCGCATTTGCTGGACTGCACTAGGCATTGAGGCCCTTTTCATGATCAGAGGGCTGCTGTGGATTTTTGTGGCATTCTACATTCCACCTGACATAACATTGTCCTCTAACATGCTAGCATGATAAAACTAACATTATGAGCAAAAAACGGCAACAAATCTATAAACAAAACAAGAAATGAGCAACACTCCCATAAAGACGAGAAACAGCCTTTGGTAACATCGAAATTTGCAAGGAAGAATTCAAATAAAAGCAGAGGTACTCCCACCGTGTGCCAGTATTATCCAGTGTTTTGCCATTAAAGGCAGTAACTCAAAGACTGCCATTTTATGTTCAGTTATCCAAAACAGTGGTCTGTGTTTCTCATCCAATGCACAGGTAGGTCCAGTGCTTTAAGAGGGCCAGGGCCAGCCGGGACCAGGCACCGGCAGTCTCCAAAAAGTGGGGCTGTGCTGGGTCCCAGCCAGGGCACCCTGCTCCCACCACACCACGGCTGGATCACTGGCGTAAAGGGGGCCCCCACGGTGCAGGGGGCCCCACCACCACATGTCCTGGGAGGGGGAGCCCCCTTGGACTTTTTTTTAGTCGTCGCTCAGCCTGTTACAGCGTAAAAGAAATAATTTCTTGATGAAGGCAAAGTGACTACAAAAAGAAACGTTCTTTTTGATGTTCCCAAGGCTCCCCCACCCCATGGCATGGAGGCCTCTAGAGGCCTCCATGCCATGGGGTGGGGGAGCACTATGACCTAAAAAAGAAATAGTTTATTTTTGAAGTCACTCTGCCTTCATAGAGAAATAATTTCCATTATGGTTCGGTCCTTAACGGAAATAATTTCTTTATAAAGTCAGACTGATTTCAAAAAGAAAACATTACTTTTTGACGTAATAGGGCCCCACCCAACCCCATGACCTGTGCGTGTGTGAGTGAATGGTGAAAGGGTGCACACTTAAATGAATGGGTGCACTGTTGGTGAAATGCATGTATTGGATTGGCGTTACCCTACAAAACCATTGCAAACTCTCTGGCCTTTTAGCCAATTTCTTTTCAGAAAGTGTGCTGTGTAATGCATTAAAACACATATGTATATTGTTCTCCTAGAGGAGTGTGCGGCTTACCCCTGCAGCAGCACGTTCCTTCGTATTGTGCAAGCGTGGTAATCTAGGCCGTCGCAGAGTGTGGTGCGACCCATGATTTGTTGCTGTGTTGGGGGGGGTGGACTCTCAGCATGGCTCGCAGGGGGGCCCCTAAAGTTTGTCTTACGCCACTGGGCAGGACACATTATCCTGCCACGGCTGCAGCCTTGACAGGAAATGTGCCCACCATTTTCGAGTCAGGAAAGCCGACAGAAGTGCCAGCCATCCGCATCTGTGGTGGCACTTCCGTCAGTCACTGTAACTTCCTCTTGTGACACCTCGCGTGAGGGGTCTCAAGAGGAAGTTAGTGTCCTTTTGTATCCTCCCCAGGTCACGGAGGCGCCTTTGACCCTCGGCGAACTTGTGGACTCAGTGGCATATTTCTGTGTTTATAAAAGATGGCTTGAAAAGTACACAAATTAAGCCATCTTTTATAAAGCTTTGCCGACAGACAAAGACGCCTCAGACTTTGTCCGTCATCAAAGCTTGATAAAAGATGGATAGAATGGTGTACTTTTCAAGCTATCTTTTGTAAACATATTTCTTTGTTTATAAAAAGATAGCTTGCATAGTACAACCCATAGTAAGGTATGCATACAAATATATAAATGCTTACATACATTTATATATTTGTTTGCATACCTTACTATGGTTTGTATACTTTTCAGGCCACGCCCATCCTGAAAGCCACGCCCCAAATGAGGCCCCCCACCCCTTGATATAGTACCCCACTCAAAGCCCTGGGAACTACCTGGTGAAGACGATTGCAAGCTACCTGGGAGGCCGCACCTTCCATGTCGCCATGCGGTCTGAGGTGTCCTCATCACACCCCAGCCGAGCAGGCGTGCCACAGGGATCGAACCTCAGATCCTAACTGTTCAACCTCTTCACCAACGACATCCCGGCAGATCTCCACAAGACCGACCTGGCACTGTATGTAGATGATGTTGCAGTCATCTCCCAGTCATTCAGCAAAAAGGAAGTGGTGAATAACCTAAAAGTTTCATTGGATACCATTGCAACGTGGTACAGCGACTGGCGGATAGAACTCAGCAAGACAACAGCAATGCTGTTCACCAGAAAGAAGATCAAGGAGCACCCACACATCAGCCTCAATGGAGAGACCATCAAATGGGAGAGCAGCAGCCGCTACCTCGGTGTGACCCTGGACAGCAAACTCAACTGGGAAAGCCACATTGAGAATACTCAGCAGAAGGCAACAGGAAAGATGGCAGCACTGAACCCACTCCTGAAGACCAAGTCCATGCCCCTCCGGACAAAGACCAACATCTACAAGGCAATCATCAGACCAACCCTGACGTATGCCTCCCCAGCATGGATGACCTGCCATGAGCGACAACGGAAGAGTCTTTAGATAGTCCAGAACAAGGCCCTGTGGATATCGTCTGGAGCTCCAACCTTCACAAGGATAACAGACCTTCACAGAGACCTGGACATCGATATGTTGGACGAACATCTAGCGAAGCTGAGTAAGAAGCGGAGTAAGAACTTCTGCCAAGGACTGGATCAGAACCCAAACCTTCTGATCAGAAGACTCACTGCCACACTGTCAGAAAGCGTGGGCAAGGAAAGGTAATTGGGGTGGTGGGAGCCACTTTGAGCACCAGATGTCATGTTTGTCCCCATTGCAGGTGTCACTGGTGCTGCACACGGAAAAGAAAGTCAGGAGAAAGCCAAGACAGGAAGAAACCACACTTCCCAGCATGCTCAGCCTCCAGAACTACAGCCCCGGCAGCCCAGAAACCTCTGCTCCAAGAAACAGGCACACAGGGCCTGTCGAGGCTGGAGCCGGCGCCCAGACTTACGCGCATGCGTGCAGGAACTCCAGCGCATGCGCGAACATTCCGAATCTGTTCGCGCTCGTACTTTCCTCCGGGCGGACGCATCTCCGACGACCTCCGGACACAGCATCTTACGCAGGGCCAGACCTCGCCTGCAATCCTGTTGCGGCCCCGCGAGACAAGAGATAAGTAAACCTCTACCGAGGGACCCCGGTTACCCCACATGACACGTTGGGAGATCCGAGGGAGTTCTTGCATGATACCCGGTGCTATAAAACACTAACCGCATGTGGCGCAGCACGCTTCTCATGCACTGGTACTAATGTGAAAGTCGTGTGCTTGGATAGCAGCATGGTAGAAAGGCCATACTAATTATCTTCTTCTTGGCAGGCATTAACGCCGCTTCTGGTGCCCCGAGGCTGCGAGCCCCGACCTCCGAACATTGCCATTAACCATTTGGACACGAACACCAAGCTAAGTGTACCATTCTGTTTTATGTGATTTACGTTTTAACTTTGTGCAACACAATCCAGCAGTTATTTTCATGCTATGATTTAGTGGGTGTGAATACTGATATTACACTTATATGTAGGAACTGTGAAGGGGCAACTCAGTGCTGTCTACAACTGGGAGCAGTCCCTCAGAGGTTACAGGTGTGAACATTGTACAGTATAACTAATTGGCAAGGGGTAAACTCAGTGCAGATGCTCAACTGATTGCAAGAACCTCAGCCAAAAAAAGAGTGATTTTGTAATTGTAAGAGTTGTAACAAGGCTCTCAAGACAAGAGCCTTGGAGCATGTTTCCTTTAACTCCCCCTACCTGTCCCTGACCAATTTCCTAATCCTCTATCCGGTGATCCTCTTCTCCCGAAACCTATCCAGTCCAAGGACCCTAACCCTCTTTCCCTCAGGGGGTCGCGGAGGCCTGTGCTTCGTATAAACCAGGCGCCAAGACCGCCTGGGGGAGGTAGGTGTTCGTGCTGCTTCTGCGCTGAGGACCAACAAGAGAACCTGACAGTAGCGCGAACCCACGTATTGTACAGCGCCTAAGCAGCATGAATACGCCGAAATGGAGGAAATTGCCCAAGTTCTGCATGAACTAAAGGCCGAGTTAGCTGCTACTAGGCAGGACTATGCCACGTTGGCTACTCGGGTCCAGGTTTTAACAGCCCAGGGGAGCCCGCTGCCTCCCAGAAGTTCCACTCTGGTTCAGGTACAGGTAACCACCGAACCCCCTATGCCCCTAGCCAACCCAGAAAGGTACGGTGGCGATCCACAGAAATACTCAGTGTTCCTGACACAGTGTCAACTGCACTTCCTCACAAAACCCACAATATTCCGCTCCGACCAATCACGCACACCCTTTGTTATTTCTTACCTCACGGGGGACGCTGCAGCTTGGGCTACCCCCTTAGTGCAAAAAGAAGACGCGGTTCTATACGATTGGAGAGGTTTTCAGGAAGAATTTGGAAAAATATTCAATCGAAGGGCAGCTTCGCTAATCAGGGACCGTGAGTTGCTTACCCTTCGGCAGGGTAATAAAGACTTGATCACTTATGTTACAGCCTTCGACCGTCTGGTGGTTGAGGCTGATTGGTCGCATGAAAAGAGGTTGGCACTCTTCTATCAGGGGCTCCGAGAAGAGCTAAAAGATCTCATTGCTCAGGTCGATCCACAACCAGACACCTGTACTCAAATGATCGATCTAGCCTTACGCTTGGATCACCGTCAGGCTGAGAGGAGGCAAGATAAAAAGAAGTGGGAAACTAAGCCAGGTCCACAGAAATTCGACTACCACAAGCCCGCGGTGATCACGGGAAAAGGAGATAGGGTTCCAGACTCCGAACCCATGCAGATAGGGACGGTTCGAGGGCCCATCACCAAGGAAGAGAGGGAGAAACGTCGACGAGAAAAATCATGTATGTACTTTGTTAAGTCAGGACACTTTGTGAAAGAGTGTGAGGCTAAGCCGAAAGGGGCTCCGCCGCAGGGAAACGCCGGTGCTCGCCAGTGAGAGGGACGGATCTGTCGAGCCAAAACACCCGTAACGCCCACATATGCTAGCCAATGTCACACACATACTGGAAACTCACATCACTGTGACTGGGATTCTACGCACGTCTCAGAAGGATCATCCAGTGACCCTGATGGTGGACTCCAGAGCTACGGGAAATTTTGTGGACAAGTTATATGCACAGAAGTTAGGTTTACCCGTGAGTGGAAAAAAAGAGTCATGAAGCGGTATGTTCAGTAGATGGGTCACCGTTGAAATCCGGGCCAGTGACGCAGCATACTGGGGAGATGGTGTTGGACATTCAAGGGCACACAGAATGTATATGGTTCGATGTCATAGCCGCACCTCAGTTTGGGCTGATATTAGGTCTTCCATGGCTCGCCACTCATAACCCAGCTATCAACTGGACTTGCGGTACGGTACAATTTTCCTCTGGCTTCTGTAACAGCCATTGCATCAAAGAAAAAGGACGCACAATTAGAGTCCTGGGGGCCACTCAAACGGGAAGCTTGGAAGGCTTGCCTACTGAGTATCAAGAATACCAAGACGTCTTCAGTAAATCTGCGGCAGAGACCCTACCCCCTCATCGGTCCTTCGATTGCAGAATTGATTTGGAGCCTGGGGCTACACTACCGTGCAGCAGGATTTATGCTCTAACAGAAGCCGAAAATCAACACCTGAAAGACTATATAGAATCTCATCTGCAAAACGGGTTTATTCGCCATTCCACGTCACCGGTTTCCTCACCATTGTTTTTCGTGCCAAAGAAAACCGGAGAGCTCCGGACGTGTATTTATTACCGCGCTATAAACCGCATTACTGTGAAAAATCGTTATCCTCTACCCCTCATACCTGTGCTGTTGGACCAAGTTCGTGGAGCCACCGTCTACACCAAGTTGGACCTGAGAGGGGCCTATCATCTGGTGCGGGTGCGTGAAGGAGACAAATGGAAGACTGCCTTCAGAACGAAGTTTGGATTATACAAGTATCAAGTCATGCCATTTGGTCTCTGCAACGCACCCGCTGCCTTTCAACATTTCTTAGATGAAGTCCTTCGTGGCTATTTGGACATTTTCGTTATCGTCTACATCGACGATATTCTGATATACTCCCAAAACATGGAAGAACACGTGCAGCACGTAAAATCTGTTCTACAGCGACTGCGAGAACACCACCTGTACGCAAAAATAGAGAATTGTTCATTCCATTGTAGCACGGTAGAGTTTCTCGGATTTATCTTGTCTCCAGACGGAGTCAAAATGGACATACGCAAGGTTCAAGCTATCCTGGATTGGCCAGCCCCAAGGAATATCAAAGAAGTGCAATCTGTATTGGGATTCGCAAACTTCTATAGGAGGTTTATTCAAGGATTTGCTCAAAAGGCGTTAGCCATAACACGACTCCTCAGAAAAGGAACACCTTTCGTGTGGGGTGTGGAAGCCGAGAAAAGTTTCAAGCAGTTAAAGGAGGCCTTCACCTCGGCACCAGTCCTCCTGCACTCGGATCCAATGCAACCATTCCTGGTGGAAACAGACGCTTCCAGTTATGCACTGGGAGCTGTCCTCTCCCAACGAGATCGATCTGGTCAGCTACACCCGGTGGCATACTATTCCAGAAAACTAAACCCAGCAGAACAAAATTACACCATCGCAGACCGCAAGTTGTTAGCCATCAGGGCCGCCTTTGCCGAGTGGAGGCATTACCTCCTAGGAGCACGACATACGGTAACAGTATTAACTGATCACCGAAATCTGCAGTTTTTAAAGTCAGCACGTGCCCTCACCCCGCGCCAGTTGCGATGGGCAATGTACTTTGCGGATTTTGATTTTGTGGTCACATATTGGCCGGGGCAAGAGAACAAGAAAGCCGATATACTATCCAGGTATCCACACCCACCAGCTCTCGTCAACACGGAAACTACTCCCATTGTATCACCAGAAAAAATCATAGGGAGTGTGACTAACACTTTGTTTGAACAAATAAGGAACGGCATGACATCGCAAGACTTGTTACGCTGGGAAGATCCAAGGAAGGAACACCGAATACTGGATGGCTTACCATACGAAGGGACCATGGTGTACATACCAACCCGCAACCTGCGCACTAAGATACTAGAATGGTGCCATGATTCCCCATTGGCCGGGCATCCGGGAGTGAACAAAACTCAAGACTTGATCCAGCGACACTACTGGTGGCCAAATCTCCACAAGGAAGTCCAAGAGTACATTAAGAACTGCGAAGTGTGTTCTCGTAACAAGTCAGACCACCAAAAGCCAATGGGGCTACTTAGGCCTTTACCCACTCCAAAGCAACCCTGGCATACGATCTCATTGGATTTCGTTGTTGAGTTACCTCCAGATCAAGGATACACTACAATCTTGGTAGTCATTGACTCTTTTTCCAAGTTAGCTCATTTCGTCCCAAGTAAAGGGATACCAACCGCTAGTGAGTTTGCGGATCTCTTTTTGCAACATATAGTCCGTCTGCATGGTGTACCACAACACATAGTTTCGGACCGAGGCTCCCAGTTTACGTCTAGGTTCTGGCGCTTATTCTGTAAGAAAATAGGCATCAGTTTACAAATGTCCAGTAGCTACCATCCCGAAACAGACGGGCAAACGGAACGCTTGAATCAGACTCTTGAGCAATACCTGCGTTGTTTTGCCCATAGTACAGAAGGAACTTGGGTCGAAACTCTTTGGTTGGCAGAACTCGCATATAACAATGCAAAGCATGCCTCCACTGGTCATTCCCCATTTTACATAACATATGGCTACAACCCACACATTCAGCCCACAGTCGCTTGTGTCCCCGATGTCTTGCCCTCTGTCCAAGCTAGGGTGGAACTGTTAGCACAAACATGGAAACAGGCACATCAGAATGTATTAACTGCTAAAGACTCCAGCAAAAGATACGCAGATAAGAAACGCAGACCCAGCCCAAACTACAAAACAGGTGATAAAGTGTGGCTGTCGACTCGACACTTGCAAATACCAGGGTCACAAAAGTTAAAACCACGGTTCTTAGGACCATTTCATATCCTGAAAATTGTAAATCCTGTGGCGATGAAACTGCAGTTACCACAGCATATGAAAATCCATCCAGTCTTTCACGTGGCTCTTTTAAAACCAGCTGCTCCCCACATTCGGATGAAGAGACCACCACCCGTTATAGTAAAGGGGTTTCCTGAGTATGAGGTTCGGGCTATATTGAATTTGCGCATGAGGGGGGGGTCTGCTTCACTACCTGGTTGATTGGGTGGGTTTCGGTCCGGAGGACCGGTCTTGGGAACCTGCTAGCAATATACATGCTCCTCGGCTCTTGCGCCAGTTTCACTCAAATTTTCCCACGAAACCCGGCTCTTCAGGGAGGGGATGTACTGTCAGAAAGCGTGGGCAAGGAAAGGTAATTGGGGTGGTGGGAGCCACTTTGAGCACCAGATGTCATGTTTGTCCCCATTGCAGGTGTCACTGGTGCTGCACATGGAAAAGAAAGTCAGGAGAAAGCCAAGACAGGAAGAAACCACACTTCCCAGCATGCTCAGCCTCCAGAACTACAGCCCCGGCAGCCCAGAAACCTCTGCTCCAAGAAACAGGCACACGGGGCCTGTCGAGGCTGGAGCCGATGCCCAGACTTACACGCATGCGTGCAGGAACTCCAGCGCATGCGTGAACATTCCGAATCTGTTCGCGCTCGTACTTTCCTCCGGGCGGACGCATCTCCGACGACCTCCGGACACAGCATCTTACGCGGGGCCAGACCTCGCCTGCAATCCTGTTGCGGCCCCGCGAGACAAGAGATAAGTAAACCTCTACCGAAATCCGTCAATCGGACCCCGCAGTGCATGGACCAGTGTGGGAGGGACCCCGGTTACCCCGCATGACACGTTGGGAGATCCGAGGGAGTTCTCGCATGATACCCGGTGCTATAAAACACTAACCGCATGTGGCGCAGCACGCTTCTCGTGCACTGGTACTAATGTGAAAGTCGTGTGCTTGGATAGCAGCATGGTAGAAAGGCCATACCAATTATCTTCTTCTTGGCAGGCATTAACGCCGCTTCTGGCGCCCCGAGGCTGCGAGCCCCGACCTCTGAACATTGGCATTAACTATTTGGACACGAACACCAAGCTAAGTGTACCATTCTGTTTTATGTGATTTATGTTTTAACTTTGTGCAACACAATCCAGCAGTTATTTTCATGCTATGATTTAGTGGGTGTGAATACTGATATTACACTTATATGTAGGAACTGTGAAGGGGCAACTCAGTGCTGTCTACAACTGGGAGCAGTCCCTCAGAGGTTACAGGTGTGAACATTGTACAGTATAACTAATTGGCAAGGTGTAAACTCAGTGCAGATGCTCAACCGAGTGCAAGAACCTCAGCCAAAAAAAGAGTGATTTTGTAATTGTAAGAGTTGTAACAAGGCCCTCAGGACAAGAGCCCTGGAGCATGTTTCCCTTAACTCCCCCTACCTGTCCCTGACCAATTTCCTAATCATCTATCCGGTGACCCTCTTCTCCCGAAACCTATCCAGTCCAAGGACCCTAACCCTCTTTCCCTCAGGGGGTCGCGGAGGCCTGTGCTTCGTATAAACCAGGCGGCAAGACCGCCTGGGGGAGGTAGGTGTTCGTGCTGCTTCTGCGCTGAGGACCAACAAGAGAACCTGACACACCATTGCAAACCCCTTCGACCGCTACCCGCGGACCATCACTGCGAAGACCCTGTGAAACCTGCCCTACTGTGACAAGACCACACAGACCAAGAAGAATACTAACCCACGACTACATACTCAACCTGAGAAGATGGAGTAATGAGGCTCAAGCCTCGGTATCCAGAAATCAACACTGATGGATAAAAACTTTCAGTAAGAAGAAGAAAAAGCACTTTGGGTAAGTTACATGTAGCACAGACAGGTGCTCACACATTTGCCAAGTTTTGCCACCGTTTTTTCCATATACTCACACCATTGGACCGGTATTTCCCAGAAATGCATAAGTATTGAGCTATTTGCCAGGTACCGTATTGACATCTAGTAACCAGGTACTCAAACCATATAACCTGATCTGCAGAGGAGTTGGATGGGAAAATGTCTCTTCACTAGAGTGTTGCTTTCCAAGATGCTGCGTGGCTGACAGGGAAAAGCGTGGCGCCGGCCTCGGAAGCACCCTGCGCCTTCGCTGGAAGATCCTCCTGTCTCACACATCCTCCGTCCTTGTGTGACATGGGGTGTCCTCCCTTTCCAGGTAATCATGGAAATAGATGATTAACTACAAGCTTGGATGAATAGAGTGCAACGTTTAGGACATGTGGCACAGTGTTTCCGCTGTTCCAGAGCCACCCTAAAAATATTGACGGTGGCATTTTCTGGTGCACCACCAGGCGGTGTAGCTTTACTTGTGGCCTACTGTGGGTAAAAAAGTGCCACAAAGGAGAAAATACCCACTTTTTAAATTTAAATACATATATATTGGTTGGTTGACCAGATGACTCAATGTCAAGAGAACACCACTAAGTCCAAGGCGTTCCTTTTACAAATTACTGGTACGGAGACATACCTGCAATACGTTCGACTAAAGTTAACCAAGGGTACAACGTCCTATACTTCACCAGATTAGTGTGTTCAACGAAGGCGCCGGAAAATGTTGCAGCGGTGCCAGAGTGACATGCTGGTACGCTATACACGTGGCCTCTTCCATTCTGGTTACAATGGACACCGGCAAGAGTAAAGAAAGCCTTCCTTAAAAAAAGAAGGGAAAAAAAAAAAGAAAGCCCGGCCTCACAGAACAGCCCATTAATAAAGCCTTAGAAACTAAAAGGAACTGCAAGTACCCCAAAGGAAGGAACAGGCCCAGACGGCAAAAAAAGTTCTTCAAACAGAAGTTCTGGGAAGTATAATTAGCATTTTAATGTCAATATAGAATTTGCCATGAGAGGAGAACGAAAACGTGGAATAGCAGATTTTCAAGATGTTCCTCTTCAGCAAACATTACATGTCAGCAGTGTTTCAAAGGCCCGATTTGGACAGAAAAGCCATCCGACGCTGCCCTCTAGTGGGCACATTTTAATATTCACTGATGAAAAATTTCCTTTTCGTTCATTAAATTCAGAGTCGTGTATATTGTTTTTTTGAATTTTAGATTAACTATGTGCTGGGACTAGGGTGTGGTGGAGAAGAGACATATATTGAAGTTAGCAACTGGTTTGTACGAATAATCTCACCACACATTTATTTTTTAAACGAACTGATCTAGTTCCAACCCGAGAGAAATGGTCGAGGAAAATAGGACTTAGGGCAGCAATCTCTCAAAATAAGGATAATTTTTTCAAAACATGTTTTTGCAGGAATCTGGACAAATACATGTTTTTCAGTAATCTATATCACACTAGGTCACTAGTTTGCCTTCATAAAGTTATCTTAAAATTACTTAACTGGTACTTGCTTCTGTCTTGGTGTGTTTGCCACGGTGTTGTTTTCCATTACTCGAATAGCAGTCTATGTTAGTCCCTGGATACAATGCTGCGTGTTCAAACAGACAGGCGTGTCTGGAGGCTGCCCGCAAACATTTTTAGTTATAGCGTCTAATGACACAGTCAGTGAGAGGAGCACTATCAATGATTCAAGTAGATGAAAAAGGTGAAGGGCATGGTCCTTACAACATCACAAAAAGGGAATACTGTGCAAAAGGGGGAACATTCAGCTTAGTTAGAATTATTCAATATTTTATTAAGCTTCATAATGCCAGTTGCCTCAACTTGGTGCCATTCAAAAATTGGAACACGTCCTTAAATAGTTGAGGGGCATATGGGCTTCTGTGGGATTTTGAATGATGGGAAGTTATGAATACCGGGGCTGCATTGCAAATGAAGCATATAAATACCAGGTGTTTTGGCAGAATTTGTGGCCGAGGGCCTGTATGACGCCATTAATCCAAGATGGCTACTGCTACAATTTATGAATCAGAATTTGAACTTTAACTTTCCAAGGACTGTTTTTGTTCACCATAAAAAAAGAATACAGAAGTTCCCTAAAATAATTTGTTATCTCTTATTGTTTAGACGTTTCTGTTCGAAGTGCATTTTTAATGATTTCAAACATTTTTTTCCTTACATTTTTCCCACAGGTTCTGGTAATTGGCAAGACAATTACCAGAATTTAAGAGCAGTTGAAGTGTGAAATTTGATTTTATCTTCCAATAAAATATTTTTTTTCAAAATGGCCATACCTCCAGATATTGAAAGCCATTTAAAAGTAGCACTTCAACCATCAGCCAAAAAAAGAAAATAGAGAACCGACTTATCCTTGTGTGTCTTATTTCAAAGAAATAAATCTTCCCTGGTTAATCCAAAATTTTATGAAAAGGTTTTAGAGTTTATTAAGAAGATAGCTGAGTGGAACAATAATGAATACTTGAACATAAGTCTACGATTAAGCAACTTACCACCTGAAGAACTGAAAAATGAAAAAATCATGGCATTCGAAATGCTACAAGCAATGTACTCCTAAGGCAAACATGAATGGAAGCAAAAGGTTGTATAGAGAGCAGTTATGTGAGTCAAAGCCGTCTATCTCCAGGCATGAAGAATAGGAAGAAGTAGAACAAAGCTACACTACAAGATCAAAAATACCTATGTACAACAGAAAAAGAACAGAAAAAGAAGAAATCAATTGTATTTGATAGCAACTGATTCAGCAGGCATCAGTTTGAAGAGAGCAGTAGAACTGTCTAACAAGGACACATTGAAGATTAGTCTTAGCGATTGTACATATCCTGGAGACCCTCACGCAAGGGAAGTTGTATATCACAAGGTATGTTGGAGCACACCTGTAGTGAATGTCTCACAATGCAAGCCTACACTAAGCGGAAAGATGCTGCCGAAATCACGGTCTTACGAAGCAACAAATGATGATTTTGTATCTTCAGTAATTTTCTCCTTGAAGGGACCAGAACAAAAAGCTTTACAGGACAATTGCAGCTAACAATGGTTTAGAAGGACAGATGAAAACATCAAAGGTTTCATTGAAGAACTTGAATCTATTGACATTATTTTTAGTAATCCCAAAAGGGTAATTGAACCACGAGTCTCACTGAAAGTAAACAGCAGATCTTACACTATCTCATGCAGAAGAGGAATTTGAGGACATTGAGAAAATTATGAGAACTCTTTTTGAAGATTTTACAGAGAGCCGTACTAACTTGTGAAAAAAATGCAAATTCACTGGAAGTTTTGAAAAAGCAAATTTGTCAGATGTTGTTCCAAACGAAGTTGTTCTTTCAAGGACAGATGGATATGATAGGTAATTCAGAAAAGCGGGATACCACGGTAATGAACAGGGCTCATAAATTGTTACAGATGTTTATATATTAAATGCTATAACCACGACAAGCTTCCTACGCGAGCACTTCTACCACACAGCATACCTGCAAAATGCTCTTGCAAGTGGCAGTAGGGCTCACAATGCACAAAGCTACACGCAGAAAATTCATCATTCAATTTCTGCGTAACATTGGAGCTTCTAAAGATTATGCCAAAGTCCTTCGGTTTTGGACACCGATAGCCACTGAGGTAATAAAACGCATGGAGGAGCGTGGAGGATCTTACGTTTCATCAGAGTGGGTCAAAGGAAGATTTGTCTATTGTGCTGCTGACAACATTGACGTCCTTGAAGATGCTCTGTATGGTAAAGGAACTTCATGGTGGTCTCTCGGGAAAAGGAGGAGTCACATTTAGTATCCCCAGTGTTTCAATTCCAAAACATGCTCTCCTACAAGTTAGTTAGGTGGCACAAACAGAGCACGATACGGAAAGCTGAGCCACACCTATACACTTTCAGGAAGGGAATGGCACAGGTTTTTATTAGGTCTTGCTATATAGAGATTTAGCTCATCACCAGTGCTTTTGAAGATACATTCAGAGAGAGGACCTGGTGACAGTCAGCTGCCTCCTGATGTAGAATAACTGCACCCTGCTGAAACTACAGCTATTTTGAAGTAGCAAGTGGAGATGTCCAAATTGGGGGCACATTTGTGAACCACGTTTCTAAAGCATGTTTTGTTTACATACTACATGATAAATTGTGTTTTTCACTTGTGTGGCACTTAATTTGTGTTGTTTTCCAGATGCTCTGTGATGAGCAACAAGTGCATCATGAGAAAACTTTGAAGAGTACGGAAAAGAAAGGCAGTTGTGGGTCTGTCCAGCTCAATTGTCCTGCTTTTACTTAATTTCTCATCAGATGATATACAGTAGTGTAATCTAGTGCTATAGTATGCCTTTGTTTTAATAACCTTTCCTTTCTTCACTTTTTCAAGTTAGAAATTTGGGTTATTATATTTTGCAGTCGTACTTTCCCTCAGCTGACAGAGCAACTTTGTGAATGCTCTTTTTTTTTTAACAAACAAGAAGTGAACCTAAAGCAAATGCTTGGAATCATATGGGTACAGAAAAAACAGCCTCTCTTTAATGTATGGTGGGTATAAAATGTGGCCATTTAGAAATATTCCACTGTAGAATTCAACATTATGTTTGCCTTTGTTTTGCTTGTGTATGCTACATTGTGTGCACATATAAAGAGGTCCAGTAGGTATGATAAGGAAACTGCTGTATTATGTTCAGCCAAAAGTCAGAACAAATCGGTGAAAAGAAAAATAAACAGACTAAGAGATCTCTTTCATCCCCACCCGTGCCTGTCAGTATGCCCACATTACACACACACACACACCTCCCCTGACCCCCCGTCTAATCCCCCCCATCATCAATCCATTAGAAAACACTTCACTTATTAGCAAAACTAGCCAGGCTACTTTTTTTTATAAAACATTCACTTATTTCTAGTGGTCTCCGTTCTGCACACTTTCTAATTTGCCATGTAAGTGGACTTGCACCAAGAGTTGAGCGGATTTGCAAGGACCACATAATATTGGCAATATTGTACATCTCCTTTCAAACAGGTCTATACATAAAGTAAAATTGCCAGAGCAAGCAAACCCAATAACAGCAGTCCCCAAAATAAATGTTGCCAATAAGAACCTAGAGTTCCCAGCTGCCAGAACGGTCCGCCACCCAAGTCGGGGGTTCAAAGTAGGTTCTTATTGGTATCGGGACTGGTGTTCCAACACAGCTTTAAACATTTTTTTAAAAAAAAGAACACCTATCTGATGCCGTGAATTTTCCCCCATTTCAGTCAGATATCGGTAGTCGACTATCAGTCTCCACTATAATGCCCTAAGGAACAATGAAGGAAGACTGATGCTTCACACGCATGGCAAGGTAGACATGAGCAACACCAGCCAGGTTGTACTTCCAATTTCAAGAAAAACTGTACTTTTTCACAGTGTCGGATGAATCGATCAAGTTTATCGAAGCTAAAGTACCACTCCTGAGAAAAAGTGTCGCCTGCTGGACCTTCGCAGACTTGAAAGTTGACTTGGCACTGAATTCCCCATATATATATATATGGGATACATTACTCACCGTAATCGTATTTCTGATGCTTGTATCTGCTTAGATTCACATGCTGTGCATAGGCCGACATCTAGTGGAAGCTGCGGAGTATTACAGTTTGTTTTTCGAAACTCGAAAATGGGCGTCGACACAGGGCGTGCCAGTAATACTATCCCGAGTGTGACGTCCACTGTACCCAAGATCCCTCACACGTCTAGGATCCTCAGATTGTATTTTTTCTGACATGAGGTAGCATGAGGAGTAGCCTGAGTACAGATAATCCAAGCAGATAGACAGAAAGGTAAGACTACAAGCCATCATGCGCCTTCTCTCGGAGGGGAGGAAGGGTGGGTTGCATGTGAATCTAAGCAGATACAAGCATCAGAAATACGATTACGGTGAGTAATGTATCCCTTCTGAGGCTTGTGGAATCTGCTTAGATCACATGCTGTGCATAGATTAGCGAGCAGTACCTGAATAAGGAGGTGGGATGTGAGAAGGGTCATGAGCAAATAAGTGTCTTAGAACCGCTTGTCCCACTTGTGTATCTGCCTTGGAATGGGTGTCAATGCAGTAATGCTGAGTAAAACTGTGAATAGAGCTCCAAGTAGCTGCTTTGCAAATGGTGTCAAGGGGTACATTTGCAATGAAAGCCAGAGTGGCCCCAATGCCTCTAGTAGAGTGGGCTCTTGGCGTGAAAGGCAGAGTTCTTTCAGAAAGTGAGTAACACAGCTGGATACAGTTAATAATCCACTTCGAGATGGCACCTTTAGAGACGCGATCCCCCTCTCTGCCTGTAGCTACGGAGACAAACAGTTGATCTGTTTTTCTTAGCGGTCTGGTCTTATTTACATAGTAGAGGACCGCCCTACGCACATCTAGGGTGTGTAGTTTCACCTCAGCCGAGCTTTGCGGGTCCTGGAAGAAAGCCGGAAGCTCGATGGACTGGTTTACATGGAATTTAGATATAAATTTAGGTGAGAACCTAGGGTGTGTGCGTAAAACCAGTTTGTCTTTATGGACAGTAAAGAAGGGATCCTGCACTGACAGAGCCTGAATTTCACTGACCCTTCTTATAGAAGTAATAGCTACTAAGAAGGCCGTTTTATAAGTCAGGTGTTTGAGACTGTTTTTATGCATGGGTTCGAAAGGGGGGCCCATGAGCTTGGCTAGCACCACATTAAGGTCCCACCCTGGTGGTGGGTTTGAAATAGGAGGGTGAAGTCTACTTACTCCTTCCATGAAGGCTTTAACTACTGGTACTTTCCACCACGAAACCTTGCTATGGGAAGTGGTGTAAGCCGACAGGGCTGCCAGGTGTACTTTCAGTGAGTTAAAAACCAATCCTGCATCCAGCAGGTGGAGCATGTATGTAACAATAGTGGAAGGAGTGCAATCAACGGGGTTGATAGATCTATTCTGGCACCAGATAACGAACCTCTTCCACTTGTCAAAGTAACAGTGCCTTGTGTTTGGTTTCCTAGATTCTTTTAGGATGTCCATACACCTCTGTGGCAAATTGAGATGTCCAAACTCTATGACCTCAGGAGCCATGCTGCCAGGTTCATTGAGTTGGGTTGCTGGTGCAGTTTGACCTTGGTGCTGGGACAATAGGTTGTACCAGGCTGGAAGTTTGATGGGCTCTCACACCGCCATCCTGCGTAGGTGTGGGAACCACGGGTGTCTTGCCCACATGGGAGCAACTAGGACGAGCGTCATCGACTCTCTGCTCATCTTGTTCACCACTTTCCTGATGAGGAGTTGGTGGAAAAGCATACGCAAACATCCCTGACCAGTTCATCCACAGGGCGTTCCCCTGGGAGTCTGGTTGGGGGAACCTGGATGCAAATCCTGGGCATTGTCTGTTTTTGCTTGTGGCGAATAGGTCTATAGTGGGGAAACCCCACTGAGAGAAGATATCTTCTACAACCTCTCTGTGTAGAACCCATTCGTGTTCCTCTGGGAAGGAGTCTCTGCTCAGAGCATCCGCTAGGGAATTGAGCTCCCCCGGAACATGTTGCGATGACAGGAAGATGTTCCGTCTGAGTGCCCATATCCATATTTTCTGGGCAAGCTTGGACAGATTTGGCGAGCGAGTCCCTCCTTGCTTGTTCAGGTAGAACATGGCTGTTGTGCTGTCTGTCCGGATTTGCACTGACAGGTTTAGTAGGTGGGGCTCAAACGCCTGAAGCGCTCTGAATACTGCCAGAAGCTCTAGCAGGTTGGTGTGGTTCTTGGCCACTGAGTGAGACCAGAGACCCTGAGCTGTGTGGTGGAGATGGTGAGCTCCCCACCCCGTCAGGCATGCATCTGTAGTGGCTATTGCCTGTACCTCGGGATCGTAAAATGGTTTCCCCTTTGTGAGATTCTCTCTTGTCCACCAGTGAAGGCTTTGTACCAGTGTTGGTGAAACAACCACTAGATCGTCCCACTGACCACTTGCCTGAGACCACTGTTTCGCCAACCATTCCTGCATGGGACGCATGCGCAGGCGCGCGTGGGGGACCAGGTAAATACATGACGCCATCATGCCCAGTAAACGCATTGCTTTGCTTACCGTTATTTGTTGACCAGACTGATAATGCGGAATTTCCAGTAGTATATTCCGAATTCTTTCTTCTGAAGGAAAGGTCAACCCCTCTTGGGTATCTAGGATTGCTCCTAGGAATTGTTTTGAGGTGCTTGGCACTAGGCTTGACTTTTTCTCGTTGATTGAGAAGCCTAACTCGTGAAGGAGGTCGATAGTCCTTTGTTTGTCCTGCAAATTCCTGGGGTTTCCCCCGTTATGAGCCAGTCGTCCAGATAAGGGTACACTGGGATTGCCTCCCTGCGTAGGTGTGCAGCCGCCACCACCAGTACCTTGGTGAATACCCCTGGTGCCTTGAATTGGTAGTGTCGACTGTCCACCTTGAAGCGCAAATACTTTCTGTGCGGTGGGAACATGGAAATATGAAAATAAGCATCTTTCATATCCAAGGTTGCCATGTAATCCCCCTTTTTTAGGAGGGGGATTACCTCTTGTAGCATAGTCATACGAAATGTTTGGGGCTTGACATACTTGTTGGCAGGCCGTAAGTCCAATACTGGGCGCATTGCCAAATCTTTCTTTGGCACAAGGAAGTAAGTTGAATAAATACCCTTGTTTACCTGGTGTCCCGGGACGAGTTCTATCGCGTCCTTTTCTAGCAGAATGGCAATCTCCTCGAGGAGAATCTTCTGATGTTCTAAAGAGTGTACTCTTTGTCGTGGAGGATGGTTCCGGGGACGCTGCAGTAGCTCTATACAATATCCTGTGGATACTGTTGACCGCACCCATCTGTCTGATGTGATCCCTTCCCAAGCCTGGGTGAAGTTGGAAATGCGTCCCCCTACTGGGGTTGCGCGAGAAGGGACCCTGAACTGAGCGTCACTGCTTTGGTGGAGGCGTGCCGCCTCCCTTGTTGGGGCTGCCTCTGCCTTTACCACGACCTCTCCTATTACCCCTGCCGTAACCCTGGGTAGACTGTTGGTTGTTGTTCCACTGTGTACCCTGCCCCTGGGAATAGGTAGATCCTCTCTGGGAATTTTGGCCGCGTGGGTGACGAAAATTACTATTCCCTCTCTGGTTAGGGGGTTTATTGGTTAACTGGCCAAGGGACTTGAGTGTTTCGTATTCGTCCTTGGCATTCTTCAGTGCGTCTTCGACCGCCTTACCAAACAACAGATCGGTTTCCACCGGTTTGTCCAACAATGATGCCTGGGTTTCTGCCTTAAAACCAGACTGCCGTAACCACGCATGTCTTTTGATAACAGTGCCTTCCGCTATCAATCTGCCTGCGTTGTCCGCGGCGTCGAAGGTTGCTTTCAAAATGCAACCAGACACGGCTCTACCCTCTGCGGAAATCCGAGCTAACTGGCCCTTTAAAGGTTCAGGAGCAGAGGCTATGAGTACCGCGACTTCTTCCCACTGATGGCAGTTGTAGCTAGCCAACAGGGTGGTGGAGTTTGCAATCCTTGCTTGATAGGCGGACGTTGAGGCTACTTTCCTGCCGAAACAGTTTAGTTTTTTGCTCTCCTTGTCGGGAGGAGCTTTGGACGATGACAAGGGTGTTCCAGCCCTCTTACGAGTGTTGGTGACAACTAGGGAGTCTGGCTTCAGATGTCCTCTTATATAGAGAGGGTCAGACTGCCCTGAAAAGTTTTTCAACCCTGGGATTGACTGCTCTGGTGAGGTTCGGGTTCACCAGGGATAGATCTATTCTCCGTTGAATGGACTTAAGGATAGGGATGGTCTGGGCAACAGCCCTCCTTTCTCCCACTAACTCTTCTGCAAAGTCCCTTTCCTCCTGGACACCGTGGGTGTCAATGTGGAAATGTTCTGCTGCGCGTGCAAGAACCTCGTTTAGGAGGGGTTGGTTATCGACCGGGGAGTCGGTAACCGGGGCTTCGTTCTCTACCGGGGAATCTACTCTGTATGTTTCCGGGTCCTCCTCTTCCTCTTCCTGGTCCTCATCATCCCCATAGTAGCCCGTCCCGGTCTGCTCTTCTATCATACCAAATTCTTGATCCTCACAAAAGGAATCCTCTCCTTGATACAGTGAGTATGGTCTTGTGTAAGGTTGTACCTCGAAGGGTTCTGGCCTCATCGGAGTTTCAAACCGGGGCTTCTTACTCGGGGGGAAAGGATCAGTAGAGCCTGAGGGTGTCGCCGCCTGTGGATCATACGAGAGGAAATGTTCTGGATTTTTATCATAAAAATCTGCCAAAGAAGACATTCTTGACATGACCCTATCTACGTCTTCACTGGACCATTTTTTGGAACTGGGGATGACCCTCTCAGCAAGTCTATGGGATCTATCTTGAGTAGCTTTGCTGGTTTTAGACATATCAGCAGACCTGGTTTTGTCTGTCTGTTTAGGGGGAGTGGTGTGTTTCACAGGTGTGGAAGAGTGCAAAGGTTGTTTCTTCTGCTGTTTTCCCCCCTCCCCGTGAGTGGAAAAATGTTTTCCCTGTCCTTTAGTGGCTCCAGAGGTTTTCGACGCCTGGCGTCGAGGATCGGGGTGGTGTCCCTATCCTTCGAGCGTGGGGCCTCGCTGGTTTTAACTGCGGGCTTCGACTCCTGGAGCGCGGCCTTGGGGGTGGAAGTCATCTT
This sequence comes from Ambystoma mexicanum, assembly GCF_040938575.1. Classification (NCBI taxonomy): domain Eukaryota; kingdom Metazoa; phylum Chordata; class Amphibia; order Caudata; family Ambystomatidae; genus Ambystoma; species Ambystoma mexicanum. The sequence goes on along the minus strand of NC_090930.1, from coordinate 1,016,640,384 downwards.
CGTCTCCCGACGATCGAACTTCTGTTAGCCTAGGGAGCGAGGCACTCTTGGCAAGAGTGGATGATTGCCTGGAGTCATGCGGCGATCTTGATCGAGAGCACCCAGAGGACACCGAATCGGACCGTTCTGTTTGTGCCTCTTTCCGAGAACTCGACGTCGTCGAGTCTCGGTTGGACTTAGTGTGTTTAGTGTGTGTAGTATGTGAAGCGCTTGTGTCGCCGGGGGTCTTCCCCATAGCCGCCCTGCCGGACGACCTTCCGAGGTCGGGGACCTGCGCTCAGCTGTCTTTCGACGCCGTAATGCCCTCGCCGTCCGAAAGTACGGCGTCACTGCCGTCGCTGAAGGCGCCCTCCGCTGCCATGGACGCCTGCCTGGCGTGGTGGGCCCAACGCTTCGTCGAACGGTCCTTAAGTGTCTTAGGTTTAAACCTACTACACACTCTGCAGTTCGCTTCAGGGTGGTCCCTCGGCAAGCAGAGATTGCACGTGGCGTGCCTGTCGACCCAAGGGTATTTGCGATTGCACTTGGGGCAGAATTGAAAAGGGGTACCCTCCATACGCACCTTGAGGCAGCGGGCTGTTATGTGTAGGAAATGTGTAAGGTTTACCTATATACCACGAGTGTAGAGTATGTACCACCCCCCACTCTCCCTACTTGCAGGGCCGAGGCCACAGGCCTTCCAAGGCCCGGGCCGAGGCCAGCGGCCTTCCGAGGCCCAAATCCGTCGTGCAGCAGCCGACGGTCGATTTCTTCTCCAGCCGGCGTCGAGTGTCGAAGTTCGACGTTGGGGTGGGGAAGGATGTCAACAGATTATTATTTTAAATTTTTAGCAAAAGTATGGCTAAGGCCAGGGGACTCCGCAAAATGCTTCCGACCAGTAAGGCGGAAAAAAACAATCTGAGGATCCTAGACGCATGAGGGATCTTGGGTACAGTGGACGTCACACTAGGGATAGTATTACTGGCACGCCCTGTGTCGACGCCCATTTTCGAGTTTCGAAAAACAAACTGTAATACTCCGCAGCTTCCACTAGATGTCGGCCTATGCACAGCATGTGATCCAAGCAGATTCCACAAGCCTCAGAATATATATATATATATATATATATATATATATATATATATATATATATATATATATATATATATATATATATATAAAATTTAGTGATTACATTAAGTCAAATACAGAAAAAAAGAACAGAAAGCAAAAGAACATAAGCTCTCTGATTGCCAATACACTGCTAATCATCAGAAACACAATTTTTATTTTACCAACAAAAATACAACATAGAAGACACCACAAACATCAACCCTCCCACCACCCAAAGATAAAAAACAAAGAAAATAAAATACCATTTTGACAAAGCATCAGGCATAAAACTCATTGAATTTACTCCATTGTTCTTTATAGACTTCCTCTCTATGTAATTTACCTAATTTCAATTTCTCAAAACGTGAAAGAATTTGCACTTGAACTAGCCAATCTTACACATATGGCTTTTTCCTAGTCTTCCAGACATGCAATATTAGTCTAACAGCAACCAAAAGGACCTTATTGATCCAACACAACATCAGATAATCAAGATGCCGAACACAGCTCAAAGACTTCATTATCACAGTTAATGGATTTCTAGTAAAAGCAATCTCACATACCATATCAACTCTATCCAAGACTTAATTCCAAAAACCCATTACTTTCTCGCAATCCCATAACATGTGTAACATAGTACCCTTTTCCTTCAAGCAACCCCAGCACTTATCATTATCACAAAGTCCCAATTTACACATTTTATCCGGGGTCCAAATAAGACGCCCTAAAGTCCTCTTATGAATGACGGGCAGATTCAAATCAGCCTTTGCCCTAATCGGAACCTTCCACATAGTTTCCCACTCCTATAGAGATATAACCTCTTCAAGTTCCTCAGACCATGCACCTCTCAAATTATCCCATAATACTAAGGAACGACTTTCAGTCAGAAAGAGTTTAAAAAAAACTAGATACCCTATGTGGAGCAGTAGAAAGGAAATTACATCTCTCAGGTCTCTGCATCAGAGGCAAGTCAATCATCTGACTCCTCTCCAACATTAAAGCACTTAACAAGTTATACCCTCGCAATTCCCTCTGATGTAAACCAAATTTATCCTTCAAATCCCCAAAGGACTGCATACCTCCATCATACCAGATCTCTTCTATCAATAATATACCCCTAGTAATCCAGCTTCTCCAACACAACATCCTATTATTAATCTGCAAACCTGTATTCTGCCAAATGGAAGCTTCCTTATATAAATATAACCCTTGCCCACTACCAGTAACCAAATAGATGATAGCATCCTTAGTGACCATCACAGATTGCAAATTAGACTCCTTCTTAGGTAACCTACCAAAGGAGTATAAACTTTCAACACAAAAAAGTCTCAATCTATACTCCTCAATTCGAGCCCAAAGCGGAACCACTGGACCATTCATAGAGAAATAAAAAGCCATCAAGAATGGGATATCCAAAACCACCTTCAGATGTCCCCTGGATCATAAGGTACCTCGGTATTTTGGGTTTCTTCCCAGCACCCCATAAAAATACCTGAAATACCTTATCTACCCGACCAAGAGCCTTTTTTGAAAATCTTAATGGTAGAGACTGATAAAGTACAAAACCTTAGTCAAGAGTACCATATTAATGGCATTCATTTTTGCCCAAATAGTCAATGGTAGTCTTTTCCATTTACGAATATCAATCCAAAGAGCTTCAATGACTATCAATATTAAACCCAAACACCATTTTCATATCTCTAGTGAGGTACACACCTAAATATTTCACAGATCTATTTTCCCATTTATAATTCCAGTTCAGCAAGTGATCACATACAGGAGTAATATATTGAAGAACTACGCTGCTAACTTTCGTTTTTATGAGACAAGTCGATATATGTCAGAAAGGTGCTCGAGCAGCAATGGTTAACCCTGGAGCGATTGCTAAATAGTAGAGGAATGGGGAGGTTGGGTGGTTTAAGTTGACCCGGCGAGTTGGGGGGGGGGCAGTGTGGGTGGGTGTAGGGGGATACTTGGGGTTTAAAGTTTAAAAACGTTTGGTGGCTCTTGCACAATGTATGCATTGAGGGGACAGCATTGGTTAATTTGCGCGACTATTGTACATGATGTGTTATGCAGGGTGACGCGAGATGGGATGAGCCAAATTAAGATATTGAGCTGGAATGTCTGGGGGCTGGTCAATTGTGTAAAGACCAAAAAGACTAAATCGCACAAGCCAATCGTCTGGGTGCTAGAATACTTTTCCTACAGGAAACCCATCTGGTTGCTCAGAGTTGGGTGGGGGGGGGGGGGGAATGAACACCGGTATTATACCTTGTGTTGTGGAAATATATATTTATGAACACCAGCTCTCTGTCTTTTTCAAGCTGGGAAACGGCTGCGGTCAAAATAGCACACACAAATACCAGTAGGCGATGAACCTTACCCCGGAGCTCAAGTCAAGGATAGAAAAGAACACGTGTTCAGCCTCCTCACTGCATGTCTATTTGTATTGAACTATTTTTACTCGCAGAGCTTTCTGTTCACCATGTCAGTGAATTACCTTTCAAGGGCCCTGTGTTATTTACATGTCATGCTAATGCAGCTAAAAAGATGTATATGAAGGACCAAAAGATTCTGTGAAGACAGAGAGACTTAGCGAAACATGCGTTATAGCCTCTCTCCGCTCAAGTGCTTTGTTGATGCTAAATAAATGTATCTACTATTATTCTGTGAAAATGTCTCATTCTTGGTTTATATTCCAGGCGGGAAGGACCTTTTAGGAGGAGCTTACAGCCTTGCTCCAATTTGCACATTTTGACAGATGGCACCACAGATAGGACCTCGTCGGCTAATTCCAGTCGGACTGTGTACCGCAGTTGAGAAAAGGCAGTAGATGACAAACGACCATGAAGCGCACTGCACAATTTGGACTGTGTTTTCCTGCAGCCACGGTCTAAGTTATCCTCACCAGATTTCCTGACACACTGATTTACCCCGACCGAGGTTCTCGCCTGGAATTTCATTTTTGCTTTAGAGACACTGGCACAGACTTGACTGAGTGAGCAGAAGCACGATAAAATAACCCGGTGAGATTGGTGCAGATTGAAAAACTTGTATGAATACATGCTACATTTTTCTTTAATATTGCAATATTTTTTTTTTTTTTACATTTATAAAGCGCTCAAACAGCCCGCAGGTTTCTAAGCGCGGACCCGGGGATCGAACCTGTTGTTGCTTCGTGTCGTCTTGGAAACAGAATAGTGAAGAACCATCAATCAAGTGGATTTGGAGGAAAAGAAAGTAGTGAATTTTAGAGGGGAAGCATGGAAATTGCATGAGGACATATTGGCCCTACCAGGGGCTGTTATCAAAGCAATTGAGAAAATAGTGCCCCTGTCAGGTTGGCATGGTGCAAACAGGTAGACACAGACACAAAGGATGTCAAGTTTCCAGAACCTTTATTTATAAAGAAGGATTTGGGATAACTCCTAACTTGCCCTATTCTATATGGGAGTAATTTCAACCACAAAAAGGAAAAGAACAATAGTCCACAGTCTGTCAGTCAAAAACAAAAAGGATGTCTGTGTCTAACCTAAGCTTGCCCTCACTTCTAGAAAGATACTGTGTAGGGGTTTGGCCAACATAAAAAAAGGGTGTAGCAAAGTAATTTTAGGATAGCACTGCAGTAGCTCTGCAGCTTTCTTCAACAATATTCTTTCAACGACACTGGAGCTGTCACAGCTCACTTACCCAAGTTTGAGCTGCCTGGAATGAGCAAAGTTTCATAAACTTAAATGATTCTCATAACATACTTTTGGGCTTCTTTGGGCTTTCCTGTTCCCCAGAATCCACAGCCCTCTTGTTTCCACAATTTACAGTTCCAATGCTTTTCAGATGCTTCTGGCTTTCAATCACTATTTCACAAGTTTCACAAAGTGGGGTTCCCTTCCCCTACAATTCCACCACTTATCGCAGTTCACCAAATCTTTGTGTCAGACTTTCAAATGCGCATAGTTTACTTCGTTCTATGTGTAACCGCTCTGACACCTTGACTCTCAGGATTGTACCCCTGGCACTCGGTTTCTCAAGTTCCTTTAATTCAACAATTCTTTGCATCGGAGACTTTCAAATGCGTATATATAACTTTCCTCTATGCCTGACCACTCCAACATATTAAGCTTCCTTTTGGCTGAGGCAATGCTGGTGTTTCACTATTTCTTCGTTGTCTGTTACATGGGTCCCATACCTCTGTGGCTTTTTCATATGTGTGGCTTTTTCATATGTGTGGGTCTCGGACACCTTTGGCTTCTTCATATAATTTGTATCTTCACTACAAACCCCACAATACCCCTCCTTCTATGGATAATAATGGACGTTTTTCTGTCTTATTTTCGTGCTGCTTGCAACAATCTTTCCCTCGGTCCAGCCACCCACACGCTACCAGGTTTCTCTTTCTCGTCCTGAAACTTACCGGGAAGCGCGGTGCTGGTGAGCGGTCTTCTGGATGCTTGGAAAGAGGTGGTCTTCTCACCTGCCCCTCTTACACCCTTGGAACTGGCACCAGGCCCAAGAGAACGAGCATTCCACTGGACACGGTCATCAGGCTGCAGTCTGCCTTTCTCCATCTCGCCGGAGACACAGCTCCCTAGCCACGCAGCACCCCCTCACAACCACTGGGCCAGCGTCTCATCACTCTGCTCTCCTCCGGACTCTACAAGCCCCCTCCTGCTGCTTCTTCCTGCTCCCTGGGTCTCATGGTCCACTCCGCCCCTGGAAAACTGGCTTGGGACTGAGAAGGAATCCCCGGTTGGACTCAGTCATGCAGCCTCCCTCCTACTCTCCCAACTGCTACCTCCTCTACTCTCTCAGCAGCCTCCTTTTATACAGCTGGGTTGTATTAAGGGGCGGCATGTGTGTGGTCAGGGTTGGGCTGGTCTGACCTTCAAAATGCCAGTTAAAAGAACACGCCTGTCTTTTAGTCCTGAAAAGAGAGTCAAGTGGAGTCATACGAGAGTGGTCAGTGTTAAATGCCTCATCCTGCCTGACTATTTATGGGACAACCTAATGATAGCTGGTGGCAGTCTTTCCTCCGTTTCTCGAGATGTTTCTCACAGGTAATCCTCACTACTCTCGGTTGCTTCTTCTTCCCAGTATTAGCCGGCAATGGGGAGAGGTGGGGGGAACAGGATAGGACTCATAGTGGCCCATGAAGGCAGAGGGAATGTGGGCAGAGGAATGTTGGGAAGGGGGGATACCATATCTCGCTTCTCGATGTGGGGATCTGTCAGGAATTAATAAGAAAAAGGTTTGGTATGTTTCTATTGTTATTATTCGAAGTGTGTTGGTAATGGTAGTCCCTGGTGGTGATTCTAGTTTCGCTTGGTGTTTTAGGGGTTTGAGCTTCCCTTTTCTTAAAGGATAGTCATGGGGTAGGAGGGAATCTGGATGACAATACTCCATGAAAGCAGAGGGAAAGTAGGATGGATTGGGCAAGGAGCGGCGAGACTACCATGTCTCACCCTCGGCTATTCTTTCCCCAGTCCCCAAAGACCCTTTGTCCAAGTGATCCTCCCTCGCTAGTCCATCCCCAGGGTTGTGATCCAAAAGCGATGGCCCTCCCCTGGCCACCTGAACAAAGGATCCCTGGGGACTTCCAGTGAGAATACGCTTGTGTTGCTCACACCCCGAAATAAATCAACTACCTGTGGACAGGACGAAGGGGAGTCAGCAGAAAAGTACTTTGCAAGGAAGGAAGAGATTTTCTCCTCTTACTTGGATCTAGGTACCATATAAGGGCAAAAAGTCTTTTGTTCACACTTTGTGGAAGGACTGCTCCCACACTTGAAAAATGGCATACAAACATATGAATCAACATGGCCCATGCAGACTGCGGCTCAAATTTGGACTATGGCAAGATATTATGTGAATAGGCGTACAATAGAAAAAGGTGAAAACAAAATTAAAAGATTTAAAGACAAAAGTATTAATGCAGCAAGCATTTCCTGAACAAGGCAGAGGGAGAGGTACGTCACGGGCAAGACTAATATTGAGAGAAATGTATCGGGGAAGAGGGGTAAATGCTCCTCCAGCAAAAAGAAGAGAAATAGCAGATAATGGATGAAATTTATTGCAAAATCCCAGACCATTGGATTCAGGAATGCCTCACGCGTCTAAGGGGAAGAGGAAGGTCTATGGGACCAGGAATAACAAGAGGCAGTGAGAGTCAAGGACAGTAATTATTTTGACCCAAGGTAGGGACAGCAGTATTGACGACCAGCCATATCCAGATTATGCAACATAGGGCTGCCCCAGAGAGGGGAAAGGCAGAGTACAAATACCTGTTGACCCCACAGGCCCATATGTGGAACTTTGTATTGCTGAAAAGAAGCAGAAGTTTCTTTTAGATACAGGAGCAAACAATACATTGTGCAAGTCACCAAACATTTTTAAACTTTAAACCCCAACCATCCCCCTTGTGTTTCACACCCACCCACACTGCCCTTTATTTTGGGGACTGCTGTTACTGAGTTTGCTTGCTCTGGCAATCTTACTTTATGTATATACCTGTTTCAGAGGAGATGTAGAATATCACCAATATTATGTAATCCTTGCAAAATTGGCTCAAGTCTTTGTACGAGTCCACTTAAACGGCAAAATAGAAAGTGTGCAGAACAGAGACCACTAGAAGGGGGGGGGAGCTCACATAGGGACGGGTGGTATGATTAAATTATTAACTACACTTGGAGCAACCAAAATATTCACAAAGCAGCAATAGCATGTGCCACACATAATGTTGGGAAAGCAGTGCCAAGGGGTCATTTTGGTCCCCCAGATTTCCCATTTGAAACCCTACAAATGGACTTCATAGTGTTGCCTCCTTGTCAGAAGTACAAGTATGTTTTACTAATTGTCTATGTTCAGTAAATGGGTATATGCATTTCCCTTGAGAGATAAAACTGCACCGAGTACAGCCAAAACCCAAATAATATTTGTCAATATATGGTCTGCCCTGCTCAATATGGAGAGATAATGGGGTTCATTTAGTCAATAAAACAATGGAACCGTTATGTTGGGCATTGGGCATAAGGCAAACGTTTCATGCAATTTTTCATGCACAGGTGGCAGGTTTAGTGGAACGTTGTAATGCCACACTAAAAAACAAACTATCCAAAGTTTGTGCAAGTAGCAATTTAAGCTGAGTGGATGCTTTAGCATTATTCTCTATGAGAACTGTTGCACATTCTGGAGTGGGTTTGACCCCCAATGAGGCTGTTATGGGCTGCCTCACCAAAACAAACTGTCTGATGTGCCTTACCCTATGCTGATTGATTATTGTAAGGAGCTTACTAAAGCATTGTTCATTATTCATAAGCAGGTCAAAGACCGTCTACCCAGTCCTGGGGGGGGCAGGGGCACACACTCCTGCCTGGCACCTGCATGCTGACTAAGAACTTTCAACATACTTCTGATCTACAACCCAGGTGTAAAGTGCTGGTGCAGGTGCTCCTGGCAACACAAACAGCAGTCAAATGCGACAGTCACAGACACTGGATTCATGCCAGCCATGTGAAGAAAGCACCTCTACTCCTCCTGCCACGCAAGCAGCCTAAGGATGGCTGTGTTGCTACACCACTTGTCTTTTCTTCTGAAGAAACATCTGCTGGGAAATTGTTTTCTCCAACTACACTGTGCCCCAAAGACATTGTAGGACCAACAAAAGGGCCACGCTATAATCTCAGACCAAGAAAACTTGAAAGAAACTGTACAAACAAATTATTTGGGAAAAGTCTCAGGAGAGAGCAACTATCTCGGCAGTCAAGACCGCAATCTTTAAAAAGGACTACCTGGGGAGTGGTATTTTGGATACTCCAAAAATCAACATTTCCTGCCGCCACGGACACACTGACCATGCCTTTTCATTGTTCTCCTCATGACAACAGAAAATTGCCCTACAAAAATAATATATTAATGCACTGACAGAAAATGGCATCATTCAAGATTGTGCTTTTGGTTTTTGGATCCTGCTTGTACTACTTGGCGCGTTTGTATTATATGATATGTCTTGGCCCCTTTCAATAAAATCTACACCTGTACACTTTATGTTACAATGGCGAATGTTCCTTCCGATCAGCTTTATCATTGTGAATCAATGAGTAGAAATGTGTTTTGTTACCCTTATGCATAATACATAATACACACAAGATGGTTCAGCGCAGCAAATGCTATGTATGCTTACAGTTTCCTGCTTTTGTAGAAGAAGGGCTCCCGCTGCAACAGTTGCCCCTCCCGTTCTTTGCTTCATGTTATGCGTGACATGTGGCTATATTACGTATAGAAAGTAGAACTATAGTTAAAAGAATAGCGCAGGGAATCACTAATATCCGCTATACCTCCAGTTCTTCCTCCTCCTCTTTCTATGCTCAGTTACAATAGCAGAGGCTGTGCAAAGGAGCCTGTGAATTTGTTAATCTCCCATATGCTACGTTCCCTTTGCCAGATGTGTTTACTCATTTCTCCTCCCGGGCTGCCCTAGTGACTGTGGCAGCCCAGGTTCTACCTACTGCACAGCTATTGGATAATGACCCTCATTTATTTTCCATCCCTTCCTTGCATTTCCGGGCCTCCAACATAACAGGGGCCGTTTTTATTGAGAACAATGGCTCGCAATTCCTACCATTCCTAGAGATGACACTGATGTTCCCTTTCATGTTTGCGACTGAGTATTTCATTTGTGGCTTAATGCTTACACTTGGCTACCTCCACATTGGATATATTTCTAGCCGTATCTCTTAGACCCGCTGTTGCTGACCACCCTACCAGACAGTGCAGAACTGTTATTCAGGACAATACTGGTGCACAGGTATTTGGCAATCTCATTATGATATGATAGGTTATTTATAACGCGCTTAATACCCAGAGGTTTCTAAGCGCGGACCCAGGGATTGAACCTGTGTTGCTCCGTGTCGTCTTGTTTCCAAGTCGAGCACGCTGCCGCTAAGCTATCCTCCTGGGACAAGCAATCATCCCCTGGTCTCGCCCCGACATAAACTCTAGGGATATCTGTTGCCTGGCTAGATTGTTAGAAGAAACTATTAATGTCACCACTGAAATATTGCATAATATTACTGTAGAATTGCACATGGTACGCATTGTGGCTTTGCAAAATAAGTTGTTTTAAATAGGATACTTGCAGAAAAGGGAGGCACATGCAAAATCCTAGGGGTAAACTGCTGTGGCTATGTGCCCGACACCTCCACTTCTGTTCGCAAAGCAATAAAAAAATGTGCATGGTTTTGCTGAAAAAGCCCACATGCCTACTGGCACATGGGACCTTACTAGCTCCTTTTGGTCCATCGTCAGCTCTTTTGGCTGGAAAATTGGTATTTTCCTAATGATAGTTGCCTTATTTTTCTTAGAGGCCCGTTTTCTTCTACATTGTGTACCTGTTTGCTGCCAGGCACTTGCCCGGTTGCTCAAACCTCCTGTTTCATCTGTATAGATTAGTAATGCATTGATAATGCAGGATGTAGCAATACAAGAAATAATGGCTATTGACATTAGTACGGAGTCTCTGTTCCCTTCCCAACCTGTATATCAGAACTTGTGCTTATAAGATACCACATACAGTATAACTGATGTTCAAAGGGCCGTTTGTGGAAATATACATTTATGAACACCAGCTCTCTGTCTTTTTCTCTCTTGTAATGTCTGCTCAAGTGCTTGTTGATGCTAAATAAATGTGTCTATGTGACTGTTATTCTGTGAAAGTGTCTCATTCTTGGTTTATATTCCGGGCAGGAATGACCTTTTTGGAGGGGCTTACAGCCGTGTTCCGATTTGCACCTTTTGACAGTATTTCACTAGGGAGCGAGGCATTGCAGTTTACCTGTCAGTAGACGATTGTTGATGATGGCGGGCGATTTGTATTTATACATGAGTACTTGTGTAAGAAGGAGGTAGAACTGCTTAAAAGCTATGGGCCGAGCAATGATGACCCAGATGACCCAGACTTCTATCTGGACATTCTTGACCGGTTCGCTGGGTTCCCCACGGGCGAGCTCCTCTGGGTAGATGCCTTTAACACAATAAAGAATGTGTCCCTAGATAGGCCCTCTACAGGCACGCGCACTATCACCAAGGCAGCTGGGTATGGTAGATGTATGAAGAGTGCGGTATCAGGAGAGAGAAAAAATAAATAGATAAATAAAATAAAAGAGTTCACTTACTATTCCACAATGCATGGGATCCATTCTCATATTGATTTGTGGTTACTCTCGGAGTCCCCGTTACAGGCAGTAGTCAACTATACCATATGTCCAAGAACTCTCTCTGACCATTCTCCCTTATTAATAGTGTAGGACAATATTGGCTTGATCTTCTGTAGCAGTGTTGTGGCAGGCGTTTGAAGTGTCTGTATGTATGGGGCATACCCAAGGTGTCTGGGTTTGGGGTCCTGAAGTCAATTAGGCATGAGCTAAATGAGGTGGAAATGAGAATCAAGAGATTACAAGATCGCTATGAGAGGGACCATACACCAGCATTGCTGGCAGAGGTCAAGCTCCAACTTGACAATTTCCGGGGTCTGGCACAGAGAGAGGTTACATTTCTGAATAGGCCATGGATGGCGCGCTGATATGGGGAGGCTTAAAGGCCTAGACGCCTGCTGGTGCGAATGGCGAGACGGGAAACAGGTAGGACTCTAATCACACACATAGATATGAAATGGGCACAAGGGTATACTTGGACAGGAGCATAAATGCAGTATTTCACGCCTTTTACTTGCGTTTACATCAACCCAAAGGGGATGCATCTGTGGCTGAAATAAATAAGTACCTATAAGCCACACCGACCAGGCTGCTATCAAGAGAGGCATCTGAGGCCATTAAGGTCCCACTGACATAGGAAGAAATGAAAGGGGCAATCATGGAACTACCCAATTGCAAGGCCTCAGGGAAAGATGGATTGGTGGCAGAATTTTATAAGGAGTACTGCAACACTCTGATCCCATATCTACGTCAGATGTGAGAGGAGGCATTGGGTAATGGACGCCTCCCCGAGTCTGTCCACGTGGCCATGACAACTGTACTAGCAGGGCCCCCAATGACTGCGCCTCATATTCTCCCCTCTCGTTAATCTATGTTGACGCCAACATTTTTGCAAAGGCTGTAGGAAACTGGCTACTACCATGCCACATTTAATCCATAATGACAAGTCAGGTGTTATGCCTGCTAGGACCACAGCCTTAAATTTAAGAAGGTTACATAATGTAATGTCTCTTCTCCACCCTCCGATTCTAGTGCAGTGGCAATATCCCTAGACATGCAACAAGCATTTGACACCGTGTACTAGCCATTCCCATTTCAAGTGCTGCAAAATGCTGAGTCTGGCCCCAGACTGATCTTGTGGGTACAACTGTTATATACAGCATGAATAGCCAGGGTCAGCAAGAATGGGATTCTATCTGAGGGTATCCGACTGGAGGGTGGCACGAGGCAAGGGTGTCCACTGTCCCTGCTATTGTTCGCACTGGTAATCGAACCACTGGTGAACCATGTGTGATAACGGCATGCAGAGGCGGCCTGTGGTTGGGTGGCCCTCGAACGCTGATATCCTTATATGCGGATGACATATTATTGTATACCAGAGACGCATCCAGAAATGCGTGTTCAGTGATTGCAACGGTAGAAGAATTTGGGAGGTACTCAGGACTACATCTCACAGAAAGGTTGGAGATGTTCCCATTGTTAGGCGCCAATTTACGACTTATAGAAGTACATCGGTTAAATATTGGGAAGGCCTCATTAAATAACTGGGCATAACTGTCCATAGATCGCTGGGAGAAACGGTTCCATTGAGCTATACAACTTATGTAACACTGCTTAAAGCCAAATTAGCAAGCTGGTAGAAAATTTCCGATGTCGCTAATGGGAGTTACTTAAAATGTTAGTACTCCAGAAACTACTGTATTTGTTTAATAATTTTCCTATCCGGGCGGTGTGATGAATCTAGCAATGGCGTCACTGATTCTCTTACGTGGCCAGGGAAAAGCAGAAGCTACCTGACTGACCCTGTGGGTGGCTAACTGGGCGAGGACCACATGATAGAAGACCAACTCCACAGTGGCAGGAAATAACTAGACCAAAAGAACCTTGCAACCCCAATTCCTAGCTACAAACATGTGCCCCTGCAACATGCCTGTATGGCTTATTGTAAAATAGATTAAGTATTTCCAGGTTTTCTCACCCTAACATCCTATTCACCCCCTCCCCCCCCCTTTTTAGTACGGAGACTTGGAAGAGAGATGGAGTAATCAAGATGACTAGAGACGGTAAGCCAACACTGCATTCTTATCTTTGGAAACTTTTACTTAAGCCTGGGAAGTTTAAAATGGACACAGCTGACCAACATGTGAGAGAGAGACACAGAGACTGAATCTGTTGGTAACTTGTTCCGACGACAATCAGAATGCTGGAAGGGAACAAACCATGACAAGCAGCACAGAGGCTGACACGAATGACGTGCAGGGATTCAGAACTAAAGGCAGTTTACTGCTTGGTCGCCACAAGCAGCTGGAGCCAAATAAAAGCACCGGGCAACAAAGCGAGGGGCACCAAAGCCACCCAGTAGGCCCAGAGAAAGTGATTGGGTTGCCGGAAGTGAATGGGTTACCAGGGCGTCTGAAGGTAAATGCTGTGTCGTAGCAGCGTGAGAGTCGAAGTAGAGCCATTAAAGTAACTGAGAAGGCGGCACAAAATATTGAGAAAGGGTTGGTGACCCAATATGTGAAAAGTGGCAGGCTCAGGGGCAACATGCTCACCTTGGAAGCAAGACAACACAGAGCAACACAGGTTCAATCCCCGGGACTGTGCTTAGAAACCTGTGGGTATTCAGCATGTTAAAAAAACCTATCATATCATTAAAGTAAATCTGAACAGTGTTGAAAAACGGTCGACAACCCAATATTTGAAATAAGCAGCTGAAACTGACACAAACTTTGTTGAGAAAGGGACAGTGACTCAACATCTTAAAGGAGTAAGTGAGGGGTCAGAAATGAAAACCAGATACAAAGTTGTCATGTTTCCGGTTAAAAATATTTATTAACTTTATTAATTTATTTAGGTTGGAAAATGCCTCTGTGGCCCTGCTCTATGGGGAGTTTCCCTACCAAAACCAAAAACGAAGGATCTGTCTTTGTCATGACGTCAGAAATCAAAAGTCGTCCTTGTGTCCGAAACGTTCTATCCCGACCCTGACACTACTAACAAAATAATAAAGTGAGAAGGGAAATGTCTTTAACCTGGTATTTGCAAAAGTGTTCCTAAAAAAATAAATAAAAATAAAAAAAGCAAAAATAGCTCCAACGTAAATGTTCTCAAAGATGGAAAAGACCTTTGTTCCAGAGGAGGATTCCCTTACCCTGGATTCCTCATTGGTATCACAAATGTCCTTCTTGACCCACAACAATCCTGTTCGGTATGAAGCTGTTTAGCCTTGTAAATCCTTCTTTAATAAAAGTCCCTTCTTTAACAAGCACTGTATTTGCTGAACACTCCTTGTAACTTGCCTGCTAACCTCCCCTGCCAGGGCTCTTTATGCACTTCCAACTGCCTGGTGTACTCTCCTTCTAGGGCTTCTCATATATTATAGTTCCTCATTACATCCAAGCAGCATATACCTTTTTCAGCTGGATAAGTTTCACTGTTCTTTTAAACTTTCCCTACATCTGCACTCATTTGTTGGTGGGGGTCGGGTTGGCACTTTGCCCTTTCGATTCACAAACAAGCTTCTTGTTTCACTTTCCAAAATTTCATACTGTTCAAATTGTCTTTGGCGCAGTCGCCGAAACGCCCCGGGGTCCCCACCTTGCTTGGGCTGACTCACTGAATCTATGTAGCGGCTTTGGTCTTGTTTGCGCTTACGCGGCGTACCTTTGCCACTTGCACCCCACTCTGGGCGGCTCTGATGTCTGCCCGGCTTCGCCCATGGCTCCGCTCCTGCACGCATGCTTCTTTTCAGTTGCCGGTAACAAAACCGATTCTTATCCCTGCTGCTGGACACCCAGGAATCCTGTCGTGACTCATGGAATCTCCACGGTCCGCCTCCCTCGCACCACGTTACATTCCTTCTCTGTTGGTGAGCTTCTTCGCACTGCCACACCGGCTCATGTCTCCAGCTTCCGCACACCTTCAATGGAGATGCCACGTCTTCTCCTGAGCGCTCTCTCATAGTTTGGTTACCATTTTTAAAGGTCCTGCGCACAGGTGATTTTGCTAAACAACTAGCACGCTTATTGAATTTGACACTCGTGCTGCTCTGCATCAATTCCTTCATCCTCCTCGTCTCAGTACTTAGGTGGTTGTGGGAATTGAAGTCCACTGATGGTTCCTGATGTATAGTACTTGGAGAATCTTTCTCAATGATTCCATATGGACGATTAGTTCTGCATGCAGGAAAATTAGTACTGAAAATGCTTTTCTTGGAGCTTTTACCCTTCATGTTATGGATGTGAGTTTGGCATAATGGGTTTTGGGAAAAGGTTTTTCTTGTCCGTATAGGGGGAGGAGGGCAACAGGCACATGGTGAGAGGCCATTAGGGTATTGGGTAACAGGGGGTCTTCCTCATGAGAAAAATGGGGGCTACTGCGCCTCATTCAATGAAGCCATGGCATCTCCCGGTGGCTATCTCCTCCCATGTAATCCTCTCTCATATAGCTGCTCTTAGGGTCAGGATCATGTAGCAGCTGTCGTCCTCTGGCCACATGGGAGGAGGCTACCGCCAGGGAATCCGTGATGACTCCACTGGATTCATCACAAATAGCTGAAGCTGATGTGAACTTTGCTGAGAAGGGGTTGGTGACCTAATATTGGAAAAGTATTATTTCGTGGATGAAAGAGAGAGTGATGTGGAGAAAGGAAAAGCATCCCGACAGGAGAATAAACCAGGAGTGAGAAAAAGAAGGATAAAGGAATATAAAAAGCGAAGAAGCATAACCCTTTTTCCCTTTTTGGAGGAGTTGTCACTACCCTGGCATGAGAGTGTACCAGGGATACAAAGAGGAAGTCAGTGGAAAAGGGAAGACCTATGCCCCTTTAAAGCTAATGAAATTACAGAATATGAAGAACTGAATAAGGAACAGTTTGAAGGAGGCTCAAGAGAAGGTTCATCCCCCTTGAACAAATGTGAGCTGTGATAAAGTAACTTTTAAAATAGAAGATATCTAGGGGAAGGGAACCCCCACTTTCCCGCTGGAACTGTATTATTTTCTGTTCTGCACCTCAAGACATTATATTTTGGAACTCTGAAAGAAAGCTACAAGAGTATAGCTTACAGAAATCCCCCCACCCCATTATGCACATTATACTGAGTTTAGAGCGTGAGGGTCAGTTTAGGGTTTTGGATACAGGACAGATTATTCTCTTTGTTTAAAGATCCTGACACAGACGTTCACTGGTTTTGTTGAGGCAGGGAGACCCCCTCATAGAGATAGGGATAGACAGGATTTCCTCCAAACCCTCCTATTATTTTGATAAATAAACGTTTATAGCCAACACTTGAGATGCCAACCTGTGTCCGAGTCTTGATCGCTTGCACTGGGCCAACCTTTGTCCGAGTCTTGATCGCTTGCACTGGGCAGACAGCTGTTTCGTAAGCTAAAGTCATGTACATTATTCATATGGGGTAATCGTGGCATTCGCATGGCATGGGCATCTATCATACTCGGCGCTCCCCACTTGGAATTATATTATTTAGCAGCCCAAGGTCTTTATGCTGCATTTTGGGAAGAATTGGAGGACCCCCCGCCGCATGTCAAATTGTAAAGGAGCGTGACAGGTGTGGTGCCCTTACAATCTATAATGCAGAAGGCTGAATACAAGCCATGGGGATCATTAGATCCGCTCAAATCCACTATGAAAGCCTGGGCTAGGCTTTGCAAGATGCGGGCAGTTGCGGCCCCATATTACAGATGGGCCCCTCTCTGGGGACGGACAGATCTGGATCCAACCTTAGACCCCCTCGATAGAAAAGAGATGTGCTGGTAATGAGGCAAACCTATTACATATGCCATGTACTTTCCCACGCTTATCAGCATATCAGTAAGGGGTTACTATTAAGGGGTTAGCACTGTACTAAGGGAAGTGATTAGGCAAATGGTCCCCTTGCTGCCGCTGGTTTGTATTCTAGGCTTCACTGGGAAAATGGCAGAGGAGAAGTGTACATTTCTGAATCTAGGTCTACTGTTGGCCAAAAGATGTATCCTGATGGCGTGGACACCCATCGACTCCCATCGGTTGATGAATGGTTACAGGATGCAACATGGGCAATCGTCATGAGGAGATTTATGGAACTCTAGTCCATGCAAGAAGCAGGCACAAAGACATTTTGTCAGACATTTGCCAATACCTCAGTGACCATGAGGACGACACTGGGTGCCAAATGGGGGAACTGAACAATTTGCCACCCTCCAGCGTGTAGCAGGATTTGTGTTGCAAATGTTCAATCTATGCAACATGTGCGATTACCTAGTGCGATTGATTTGTTGTGTCACCAAGCAAACTTATACAAAACTTTAAACAATGACTGTGCCCACTGTAAAGGACATGAACATAGGGACCTCTGCCCATCAGCCTGTTACATCAGAACCCATCTTGGTTATTCCTGATTATCAAGTAGAGCTAAGGACCCCAATAGTTGTAGTTTCTGAACTCAACGGCAGACAAGGCCCCCAATTATTGACATTAGTAATACCCATAAAGAAGTGGCTGGCCCCAGAAATTCTAATATTTTAAGGGTGACTCAGGGCAGAGAGCCTCCTTCTATTCCAGCAATCTTCTGTAATTAACATCAGGAAAACAAAAAAAGAACATGAAGGTGAAAAAGATCAAGGCTAGTTCATCGAGGAAATTACTGAGAAATTTAAAAACCAAGGCAGAAGTATTGAGTTGGACTCATCTAACATTAATACAGCAAGTGAAGCTATTTCTTCCAAATTAGGGACACAAGATGGAAAGGTAGTTTTGGGGCTAAGGGTTCAATGTAATAATAATACGGCGCTAAAGATCCAAGATTTGGGAGTCAATTAGATCAACATTGGTCATACTCAAGAAATAGACTGCATAGTGTCCACATAAAACGGTGCACTGTGACCAACAAAAACAGTTACTGATTTAGTGGGAACATCGTTTTCCATTCTTTATAGGTAATGACTCACAAATAGATACAATTGGGGATAAGTGGTTGGGAGCCGGGCCCTCCTCCTGAACGATTACATGCTCCAGGGAGCACTTTCTTCAGATAAGAAGAAAGGGAAAGCTTTGGTCTCTGATAAATTGGTTGCAAGAAGTCCTTGTGCCAACCTTCCGTAAACAGGAAACAGTAGGAGGTTAGGAGGTATAGGATCACATAGAATATTGTTGGAGTATACTGTGATTAATCCAATGGAGTCATCACTGATTCCCCAGAGGTGACCTTCTCCCACATGGCCGGGAACGGCAGCCGATACCTGATCCTGACCATGGGGGTGGTTTTATGAGCGAGGGTCACATGGGCGGAGACAACCACGAGGAGAAGTTTTGGCTCCATTGGTTAAGACGCAGTATCCCCTCCTTTGAGGAAAACCCGTTGATATCCAAATTCCTAATGGCCTATTGTCATTCCAGTCAGGCTGCCACCGCTGCCCAAACACCCACAACTCTTCAGAATTACAATTGCCCCAAATATTCTTTTTCTGCCACTTTAGCTGATGAGCCTTATTTTGGTATGCAAAGTTAGGCCCAATCCTCCACTTCTGCCTCTTAACATTAGTTTGGTATTCAAAATTTGAAGCACAGGCCAGCGGGTAATCACAAAGCGTTCCGGGGTCGCATTCAACTAGTCAACTTACTGGGTGCTGCATACGCGTTTGCTCGCTCTGCAGCCTTTGTGCCTTCTGCTTTCTCTGCTTCCCGCTTCCAGGAAGGTCGCTTTCTTCTGCTCCCCACAGTCCTTGCTAGTCAGGGAAAGAGCGGAAGTGCTCCTGTGCTCACCTGCCACCGGAAAACAGTTCACTTAGGGGGAAGCATTCGAAATGAATGCTTCCCACATGCATCCTCTGCACATGAGATCTCCAGATGGAAAGCTTTCAGTAACAACACTTCCCGCTGAGCAATCTCGACAGACACAATGCTTGAGGGCAGAGACCCCCACGAAACCGTAATCCGCTTTCCAGTATTCCAGTATGCGGTGGCTCCGGCGTATCTGCTGCCACTCAATCTCGGCGGCTGCTGCAACGTGGAGTCACGAACAGTACTCCACACTTTGCTCCTTCAGCTGCTACTTCTACTGCAACCAAAACAACAATGTATGGCCTGCAACCTAGAGGCCTTTTTATACTCCCTAGCACCTCTCAGGTGTGGGTCACTGAAATCATTAGACTGCACCTTGCTCTACAGCTCAGACAAGCTTGGGTGCTCAGTCACACTACCAACTTGTGTAGTGCAGGTCTATACCAAAAGTTGGGTTACCTAATACCAAGAAGACAAGTGTTGTGTAGTCTCCCACAGGGTTACTACATCAATTCTTGCCCAACAACCTCAGAGGAGATGGAGCTGAAAATGGGACTTTTTGACAAGTTCCAAGATGTGAGGGAGTGAAGAGAGAGAGGAGTCGAAGAGGACTCCAAGGTTTTGGCTTCCGATGCAGGTGAAGGGAGCAAGCCCATAGAGGTGGCCAGAGTGAGGGGAAGGAAAGAGGAAGTTGGAGTCCCAAATAGGAAGGATCTCAGTCTTGCTGGCATTGAGGGAGAGATCATTGGAGGCACACCAGGACTAGATAGCAGATGGGCAATCAGGAATGGTAGAGGAAGAAAGGGGAGCATCAGAGGGAAGTTTGAAAAATAGTTGGGCATCATCTGCATACCATTGGAAGTCAGGGGAGAAAGTGGAGAGAAGGTGAGCAAGCGGAGCAAGAAAAGACATGGAAGAGCCAGAATGAGAGGTTAGAGCCCTGGGGCACGCCACTAGTGGAGATAGCGATAGGAGATGAGAAAGAGCCCAGGATGACCTGGGAGTGACGGTCAGTGAGGTCAGCCAGCCCAATGCCAGCTCCAAGAAACCAAGGGTATCGTTTAGTTGTTTTACAAGGATGGAATGGTTGACCGTATCAAATGCAGAGGAAAGATCAAGCAGAACGAGGACAGCGGGGGAATTTGTGTCAAGCGATGCAAGCAGTTCTTTACAGGTGTTTTCATTACAGCAGTTTCCGTGCCTCTGAATCGGAATCCAGATTGATGGTTGAGTAAGCAACCAACAAACTCAGTATGCTGGGCCAGTTGGGGGTAGACCAGCTTTTCAAGGAGTTTTTCCCCAAGGAAGGGAGTGATAGAGATGGGGCGAAAGTGAGGCAGACACGAGGGGTCGGTTGAAGGTCTTTTCAGGAGGGGGAGCACAAAAGAGTGTTTGATGGAAGAGGGGAAATACCCAGTAGCAAGTGCAGAAATCAGCAAGTGCAGGGGCAAGAGAGCCGATGTTGTCCTTAGTAGTTCTGGAGGAACGGGGGGAGACCTGTTTGGAAGAGACCTTCATAGAGCAGACATCCCTAGTGACCTTGTCCGCTGTGATAGGCGAGAAGGAGGAGAGAAAGGCTGAGGAAGGTTGGGAGGCCAGGGCTGCCAGGTGTGTAGGAGAAGGGAGGGGGGAAGGGGAAGGGGAGGAAGAAAGAGTGCTCAGGATGTTCTGAGTTTTTGCAGCGAAGTGGGTGGCCAGTGAATTGCAAAGGGCCCGAGAGGGAAGAGGCGAGGTCGAGACTGCAGAAGGATTGGCTAGTTCCCTTGCAGATTTTAAAGAATTCAGCCGTGTTAGATCCTCCAGAGACACAGGCCAGGATGTTGGCCTTCTTCTTAGAACGAATGGTGAGACAGTATTGCCTTTGGAGAAGGTGACAGGCCAGTTTGTCAGAGGATGAGCCAGTGGGATGGCACTTCCGTCATTCTGCAGCACTGCATTTATGCTTCAGGTCTGCTAGATCGGAGTCATACCAAGTGTTAGGCTTGGTGGCATGTTTCAGGCGGATCCTCATGGCAAGAATGGCGACAGTGTTGGAGATGGCGAAATGGAGGTTGCTAAGAGCAGAGTTGGAGGTAGGGTCTGTAGTGGGAGGAGAGCCATCACCCTAGAAAGTGTTTGAGGACTCAAAAAGTGTTTCTGAGGACTCCACAAGGAAACTTTTCTGGCAGAGTGCCTAAAGAGCATGCCTCCCATAGAGGCCTTCTACTCCAGCTACTCTGTGTCAGTCAGAAGCTAATTTGGTCTAAAACCTAAAATGGGGGAATTTACCAAACAGGCCCATAGAGGCAGCTCTCTACCGCCATCAAACTATAGATCACTGTCCTCTTGAGAACAGGGTTACAGTTACCAGACTTGGTACTACACCCATCCTTTCAGAGGGTGAATTCATTGAAGCAGCCCCTTTGAAGCCCATTAACAAGGTACCAATCCCTCCTAGTCAAGGAATTTACTATACCAGTCCCTCCTGCAGAGGGGCAGAAGGGTTTACTCCATCCTTTTTATTTCTGGTGGCAAAAGGATTGGGAGGCTTGAGGACTATCATGCATCTAAGAAGGCTGAACAGAAATATCCCTTTCAGGATGGAGACCTATTAGTCAATTATTGTCTTCCTTGTTTCAATGGGCAGCTTCATGACAAGGATGCTTGGTACCTGCCAAACGTCCACTCCCGCTAGCAATTCCTGAAGTTTGCTTTAGAGGTCAACCAATTCCAGTTTGTGGTCCTCCTGCTTGTGCTGAAGGCCACACCAAGATTCTTTCCAAAGTGCCTATAATCCTTGGTGGGCATCCTTCATCACCTTGGGAGTTCTGTCTTCCACTCTTCTGATGCTGGCTAATTAACGTCCTCACAATGGGTGAGAGGACCTTAGAAATCAACTAAGTGTGCAACAACCTAACTCTGTTCAGGTGGCTCTGAAAACTTGCCAGGTCTTGGGAGTTCATAAGGGTTCTCTTTGACAACCAAACGGGAAGGTTTCACCCCCACCACCCAAGCTCTTAAACTCCAGTCCACACTTTTGACTCTCTTGGCTGAAGAGGGATGATGGCTCACTGTCCAGTGAGACCTGGCAGTCAGTGTCTTTGTTGTAACATAGGCAAGACACCATCTAAAACCCCTGATGAACACCTCCCGTCCCATTGCAATCTCTCCTCTGTGAATTACTCCCACTAGGACCTGGTAACTGGGTACGTTCAGGTGAAACTGGGGTGGTGGTTGTTAGATTTCTACATACCACAGGGCCCCCATCCTGTGGTCAGACTAACCATGTATGCCAGTCTCTTAGAATGGGGGACAACCTGGGCCCCATTGTGTGTCCCAAGGAAGTGGCTACTGGGAACTTTGATGAAATCCCAGAACTGAGGCAATTTATTGGCACATTTGGATGCCAAATTTCACTTAGCTCTAATTGCAACACCACATGCTCCCTTACCTCTTTGCTGATATGAAAATCCCATGCCTACGAGGGTTCTCTCATGTACCACCCTTTGTAACCTCTTCACCTCCTCTATCCTTTCCGTTCTCCTGTACCTCCAAGTGTCTTTGGAATTTGCATGTACCTCCAACCCATCCCAACTCGGGTCCCATAGACTGGTTGCGTGACTGTACCTTTTCCTCCACCTTCCTCTTCAACCTTTCTGCTCTCCTCTACTTTCCCCTTCTCTCCACCCGATTTGTCCTCAGCTCCTTCCTGAGACTCATCCTCAAAAATAGGGGGGAGAAAGATAGCAATAACGGTCGTACTAGGCCTTGTGACAATCGGATTGTGCACGTGCAGTAACTAGAAGTGCAAGTGAAGGGTGGGGGGGGGCAGGGGTTGTATTGGACTGCACGAAATGCGAAGTGCTAGGGTGGGAAGGGTAGTGCTGGGTAAAGAGGAGAGAGTGCAAGTGGAAGGAAGGGGGTGTGGAGGAGGCAAGAGGGCCACAGGGGCTAGGTGAGCGGTAAGGGGAGGCTAGGAGGGAAAGTGCCAGGGATTGCATGGGGTGCAGGGGGTAAGGAGCCACATGCTAAGTGCAAGGAGTGGGGTGGACTGGGCAGGGAGTAGGCCTGGTGCCCTGTAGAACTCAGAGGGAAGCAGGCAGCCAGTCACGGTGGCAGACAAGGGTGTTAGCAGGGGAGGGGAGAGGGAAGGCAGAAGGGAAAAGTTTCCGGAACTTAAGGCGATCTGGCTCAAGCCTGAGAGGGGCAGGGATACCATTCCAGCGGGAGGCTTCTGTGGAGGAGAGAGAGAGATCTACCCCCACTCTCTGCTTAGAGAAGCATCTGATCTGCAGAGAGTTGGAACTATAAGACTGAAGGGCTCTATCAGGGAGGTATTTAGGGAGAGAGAGTACAATGTAGCGGGGTCCCAGGCCCCAGAAAGCTTTGTGGATGATGCAGAGGGACTTGGGTTTGATCTTAGCAGCAACCGGGAGCCAGTGGAGCAATTCTAGGGCTGGAGAGATGTGGTCCCTGGGCTTGAGGCCAAGGATAAGTCTTGCGTCCTATTCTAGATTAGGTGAAGGGGGGGATAAAGAAAGATTGAGGAAGAGGCTGTTGCAGTAGTCCAGCCTAGCGAGGACCAGAGCTCTGGAGTAGGGTGAGGAAAAGGAGAATGCATTTGAGGAGGTGCAGCTGATAGTGGGCCTTCTTGGAAAGCTCCACGAAGTGAGGAGAGAGAGGAGTCAAAGATGACCTCAAGGTTTTTCCCCTCACAAGAGGGTGTGGGGAGGGGACCTATAGAGGGGGAATGGGGGAGCAGCGGGGCGGGGGGATGATGGAGCTGGGGTCCCAATGAGAAGGACCTCAGTCTTACTGGCATTAAGGCAGAGATCATTGGCAGCACACCATGTCTGAATGGCAGTCAGTCAGGGATAGCAGTAGAGGGTAGCTTGAAGGAGAGCTGTGTGTTGTCTGCATAACACTGGAAGTAAGTAGAGTAGGAGGAGATCAGGTGGGCCAGTGGGGCAAGGTAAATGTGGAAGAGCTACAGTGAGTGTATAGAGCCTTGACGGACGCTGCAGGTGGAGTGTGATAGGGCAGAGAAAAGGGCACAGTTGAACCTGGGAAGGTCAGTTGGAGAGGAATGAGGTTAACCAGTCCAGTGCCAGGTCTGTGATGCCCAGGGTGTCACGTAGCGGGACAGTGTCGAAGACAGAGGAAAGATCAAGAAGGATACAAACGGAAGGAGAGTTGGAATCGAGATTTGAGAGCAAGTCTTCACGGGTGTTCAGTACAGCAGTTTCCATGCCTCTGGCTGCTCTGAAGTCAGACTGGTGGCCGTGGAGACAACCAACAGATTCAGTGTGTTGGGTCTATTGGGAGATGACCAGCTTCTCCAGGAGTGTGCCCAGGAAGGAGGTAATGGGGATAGGGCGGTTGTTAGCCAGGGAGCAGGGGGTCAGCAAAGGGCTTTTTTGGGGAGAGGATGCTTGAGGGGTAGCAGGAAGGAGTCAATGGCAAAGGAGTGATTTCAGAAATGAGCCACAGCTGGCGCAAGGGAGGCAATGTTGTTCCTGGATAGTTCTGGAGGAGCAGGCGAGCATCTGTTTGGAGGAGACTTTCATTGAGAGGACTTGTCTAGAGAGCTCATCCCGTGCTATTGGAGAGAAAGAGGGGAGTAGGAGGGAAAGGGGGCCAACAGAGGCCGAGAGCTGGGGAGGAAGAAGGGAGGGGAGTGGAGGAGAAGAAGTGGTAGGCCACTGAAGTACACAGAGTCAGGGATGGCAGGGGAGAAGTGGAGACTGCAGTAGAATTGGTGAGTTCCTTGCAGATATTAAACAGTTTCCTGTGTTGTTAGTCCCTCTCCATCTCCCTCTTCCTCTTCCTCTTCTCTGCCAGAGTTCACTTCAAGGACACACCAACTCCCAAAGACAGTTCTGATGAATCTTGGCAATTCGTCCATTCTCCCGAGGGGCGGGGGGGGGCACCCTTTTTGAGGCAAGGGAGGCGAAACATGCTAAGCAAGACCTTCCCTAGGGGTCAAGGAAAGCAGGACCTCACTGGTGGTGACTCCCCTTTGTGGGGCAAGGACTCCCATTCCTTTAAGGAACTCCTCCAAAGAACACAATTTCCGCTTATGTGGGAATAGAAGAAACTAATGGAACAACAATGTGGACTGCAACCAATACTGACACTCTGAGAAGGGAAGCAAACGGCCACAACACCGCTGGGTCGCTACCCCGCTGGAGCGCGCCCAGTGATACAGAAGGTACCAGGTTTGCCCAGGGCAGAGGGAGACGAGTGGAGCCCCATAAACAGAAAGATTGAGAGAAAGAGGGCTACCGAAGCCTGAAAAAAAGACCTGAGATGAACATGTGATAGAAGTACTGAAACCAACACAAAGTTTAAGAAACACAGAAAGTCAAAATGAGTCTGAAAGTCCCAAGAGAGATAAAAGACATTTGGGAAACCTCAGAGAGAAGGACATCTGGAGGATTCAATAAAGGGGGCCACGGTAGAACCCCAAAGAGACATTTGGGAAATCCAAAAGAAAGGTAACCTGGAGGGTTCAAGCAAATGAAAGATATAAAGCCAAGGAAGAGAAAGTGGCTAAGGTGGTGGGAAAAGGATAAGTAACTCAGTCCAAAATGTAAAGGACAAGAGACGTTTAATTGAAAGAGATTTGCAACTTTCCTGAGGAGTTTAAAAGGAGAGCGGAAACCCTTCTTTTGTTCCATCTCTAGAGTGAGATACATTGAACACTGGCCCAAGAAAGCCTCATTGAGAAGTCCATCACCTGGGCTCATTTTATGTTATTTGAATATGGTGGTAGAGATATATCGCAGAAAGGTTAAAGGCTAACCTTTTTTTTTTAAATGACTGACGAGCACCCTTAGTTTACTTTATAGGTATGGAAATCCCTCATAGCAATAGCGACAGCAAGCAAACTTTCTTTTACTTTCAATAAAACACCTTTAAAATGTCATTCTTGAGTCCATCTCCTTCTTCTGGTTTGCCACAAAGTTAGTGTTTTTTGTTTTTGTAGTCAAAGGCCTCTATAAGGGCAATCCATCCCTATCTTGCCTAGAGCCAGGCGTTCCCTTGCTAAGCATCCAACTCTAGGATGATAGCACAAACTGGCAATCCCTACTATCTAAAACTCTTTCTTAATACCCAAAGGTGATGGCCCAAAGGCAGAACACCTTATCTACCCAAGTCTCCCTCACGGAACAATCTAGGTGCTAAGCAGTGCCTGCTCTAAAGTCCACCAAGATGACACACATTATGAATGATGTGCCTTTCAGCGACTCAGGCCCCACTTGATCTTACCCTTACACACCTAACTATTCCTCTCCCCAAGTCCAGCTGGCACTATCTCTAACCTGGTCCTACTGTCCTCCCTTCTATTCTACCCACCATCTGTCCTTTCTCGCACTGACAATTCCTCCTCTGTTCCCCTAGAATCTCAAGCCTCTGCTGGTTTTCCCTACTACTCTCCCTCTCTCCACTCCACTGCCCCTACTCTCCCATCCACCACCCTCTTTACTACTACTCCTCCACAATAGTGCTCCTCCAATTTCCACACTACTGCGACTCCCCTCTCCACACTACAGCTGCTAACTTCACCAACATCGTCTACATCAGTCACCTTTCTTTAACACTCCCTCCATAAATTAATCACACACACACACACACACACACACACACACACACACACACACACACACACACACCCCCCCACTTTCTCCCACCAACCGACACCACATCACACCTTTCACATGCTTAAACAATTCTCCTCCATTCTCCTATGCTTTGTCGCTCGACTGTCTGGTCTCTTGGTCGTGCTGCTCCTCCCTTGACCTCAACTGAACAACCCACCCTTTTATTCCCCCCCCTCCTTTCCCCTTCATTGGCTCTCTCCTGCTTCTGGTTCACTAGGCGAACCGCTGCCTATCCTATTTCCAGGAGAGATGTTACAGTTATACAAACATTCAAAAGGGGTCTTAAGGCCAGCTCCTTTCCCATTCCCAGGATTACTGGTTTCCAGCAATGGTGGCTCCAATCGTTAATGTCCCAGTTGGTACAGGGGTCCCCCGACTGATTCGGATGTTAGCACGTTGAGGGTGCTACGCCACGGCTCCCTACAACTGAGCGTAAAGTCTTTGATTGTGCGAGTCCCCTCTGGACATTCCGTGCCCTGACTTGCGATGGCATTGTGCCAAAGCTGGTCGCTGTCTCAGGGTTAGTGGATTTGGCTAAAGAGCTCCACAGTCCGTCTAGCTTCAAGGTTCCCATTGAGGCAGCTTGCCATGTCCAGGCTATTGCGTGCTTTGTTATGCTCCTTGTTTGTTCCGTTTCTTGTTCTCTCAGCTTGTTCTCCCTCTCCCTCTCCCTCTCCCTGTCCTTCTCAGTGCTCGGTGCCTGTCCCATTACGATTGCTGATGTTGTAGATCTTAAAAGGCAAAGATAAAGACACTAGCCAGAATGGTGCTGTTCAGGCATGCAGTGATAGTGGTATTGTTGTCACACAACCTGGCACAGGAGGAGGGGTTAGGGCCCCACCAAGTCAAACACCCTGTCCCTGGGGAAGAACTGGCTCTGGAGTAAAGCCTGATTGGCCTCCCACCCCATGCTGAGAGGGGTCCCTACCCCTGCCTCAAAGGGCCAGATCTCTGGTCCTGTCCCACTTCACACCATATAAGTCTCTCCCTCCCCCATCCCAGTGCCTTTTACCACTTGTTTCTTTTCCCTACTTTCCGTAATCCACTGGAATGCTCTTCCCCAGCAATCAAGGTCAACTCTTCAGTGGAGCTCTTCAAAACAAAGGTCTAACTCCACCTCCCAGCAAGGAAAAGAGCCCTACCGGCATCCCACACTCCTATGAAAAACTAACCGCGCAACCCATCTCGACTGTATTCTGCCCTCAGGACTCTAATGTGCAAATATTTCATTTAATTTCAACTTTATTCCGATATAAAATGTACCATAAAAGCCAACTTCATGCCAAACAGTACATTCGATAAAAACGTTGCCCAAATTGAAATGTTGAAAAGAGATAAAAGAGTAAATTACCTATCCTCAAATATGTCAATACTGGCCTCAGGCTCTCAATGCTAGAAATTGTGTAATGTTCTCCGTACCTGATTTAGGTTCATACTGATACACCTTCACGACCCAGGGAAAGTGTCCTTCAATCTAACAATGCCCTTAAGTAAATCAGCCGTTTGAATAGGACACCCTTTTCTTAAATAAATAGAACTACAAAATGTGACCATTCCAATTCAAGCAGCAGTGTAAAAAGGTTTCTGTGCATCTTCCTTATAGTACATGTATTTTATCTACTGAAGTTAAGGAAAAAAACAAAAACGTCTGATAGTTGATTACCTCCAGTAATGTCACATTGTGCGATGTCACAGGACACTAAAATCTCATAACATGACTTCCAGTGATGTCTACTGGGTGCAAGGCAGGGATATGTAACTTCCGCAACACCTGTCATATTGATGGTTTCACGTCACTGCCTAAGCCATACCCATTGCGAGCCGGTCATTCATGGTGACGTATGTACCTTGTTGTGCCTGGTAGGCCAAGTTAACATTTATTTGCAAAAGGAGAATTCATAGGACCAGCCTACATGCAAGCATGAATAACAACCACATAGTTAGGTACTCGAATAATCAAGAAAAAAACAGGACATTAAAAGTATCATATGCATACATTTGAGCAATTTCACTCAACCAAAAAACGTACTTCAAATTCCTTCACAAAGTAACGGGTCTCTCCTTGAATAACTGGTCTGTGGTCCAGCAGCCTAGAATGTATTTCGCCAAGATCTGCAATGAGAAATTTAGTTTGCATGAAAGACCAATGCATACCACATTCTAGGAAGCCAGAAAAAAATCATTTTTCTTTCACTGCTTGGGGGTAGAGAACAGACATGGGATGGAAGTCTCCCAAACAAGAAGCCACGCCTAAATAAGGCTTGGATATAACGCCTAAAGGAATAACATAGGCGTCTTACAAGTT
Organism: Ambystoma mexicanum; assembly: GCF_040938575.1. Lineage (NCBI taxonomy): Eukaryota > Metazoa > Chordata > Amphibia > Caudata > Ambystomatidae > Ambystoma > Ambystoma mexicanum. Next base: position 1,016,611,359 of record NC_090930.1, on the reverse strand, counting down.
GCCATGAAGATTTAAGCACAGTAACTCAATTTACGGCATGCAGCATCAAGTAAACTCAAATCAGAATTAGAAAATCAAGTTACTGCCAAGGAGTAATAAAAATAAAAACGTTTGCAGAACTAGACTAAGCGATTAGATAGCACCATTTAAAAACATCCAATCCCGGATTGGTCTAGTGAGGCTGACCGTTTCACACAATGCACCTGCCCAATCCACAACTCTGGCTTAAGCCGCAGTCTGCGAGCCACCTGCTAAAAGGATTGCAAAACAATCTCCACACTTTCTCTCTAGGGCAATAGTTGTCCAACCGTAGTAGAGAAGTGGACCATGATCACACAAAACCAGACGTCATAATAGTGGCTTGAAAGGAAAAGGTGGTAAATTCTGCAGACTGAAAGGATAGATTTATAGATGCAACATTAAAAACATCCATCATGTTGAATGCAACTAGTAAATAAACCAATGGCCAACATAAATGATACGGATATACCCTTAATGGAAGAGTCATGCTTTGAACTATGAATATGGCTTCTCCAGTGGCAGAGGTCAACAGCCCAGAGGACACTCTAAAGAATGCGCAGAGACATACGATCAAGTAATGACGTACTCCTAGAAACTACAAGATTCTGCATAGAAGGACATAGAAGCAACACGTTCTCAACTTTGGTTGTCAAGCTCTGGAACACACTTCCAAAGGAAATCTGGACACTACAAGACCATCTGAAGTTCAGAAACAAATCGAAGCACATGGCTCTTCAATGCATAATACATGGAAATTTAACCTAAAACTAACAAGCAACAATAAGATCATACTCAGAAATCCAATGTCTACATGCAACAACAGGCAGATGGAGTGCCACACCCAGCTCCTAACTGTGTGCCTAGAACCTAAACTATGGTATTTTAAGAAAGACGACTAGGGCACTACAAAGCCACAACGCGCTCTGAAACACTTGTGTAAGAGCGTGATACAAATAAAATATCATATATCATAACGCACTGCCAAAACCCTAAGGGAACGCTTTCCATATCTCCATAATATCAAAACGGACATATTATTCCTGCTTTAATTACTAAAAGCCAAACACCACTCAACACAAGGAAACCTAGAACAGGGACTTTCTTTGGCAACCAATGTGGAAGCCGACAAGATGACAATTCCAACTTCTCTGCATGTCATCACACGTATACTTACGCATGGCGTTTAAAAAACCCCTCTCCCGACTCCGATCAACACATTTAGACACTCCAATGCACACCGAAATACTCAGCCACTAATCGAAAGTATGCCAACACCATAAGCATGAAGTCTCCGGTCTGAACACAAACTCCCTCCTTACTTCCAACTATACACACCTAGAAAGCTTTCCCACATGCAGAGCACAGGGTACTTAAGAGCCGCAACCTCCAAAGCACAGCAATCTAACCTTCTCCTTCTCCTCCTAACAAATAAAGCCCACCAACTATTTTTCAGCTGAGCCGGAGCATGTGGAGACCTCTTACTGGCAGTACAGGGCGGGACACTTCCTAAAAGCATAACTTATGTCTGAGGGAGAATCAAAGAGAGAAGCAGAGAGCCAATGAGCTCTGCGTACCCACCAGGTCAAAATATTGCTCTGTGTCCAAGACGGCTCTCTGCACATTAACAGAAGAAGGTAAATCAATGAGTGAAAGTCAGAATAGTCTGACGAATAAGGAACAGTCCGTAGGCTCTGAGAAACCACAAATGCAGTCATCATACCATGCTCAGATCTGCATATTTAAGGAGGCACTGTGAGCAGTTAAGCAAAACCCACCCTCCCCACCATAATTGCCAAAAACACTTTCAAGAACTCTCACTGGGGTCGACATCCTCTTTATTCGAAAATAATTCTCAACATCTTATTTATTATTCTAAAACCCATATTGTCTTTAATTAATTCAAGGGATAAACAACCAAAACGGCACTCTTCTCTTCAACCCATCAATCCGATATACCATGTGTCCCACAGTATAATAGCACTCACCTTCCTAAGCGGACCCGTCAAGTTTCACTCATCGAGTGCTAGTGTCACAACTTGTAGCCTAGCCTAACTTATAATCATTCTGAAGGATCCTGTTGACCTTACTATAGTCTCATATCCCTGAATTATCACATTCTGTTAAAGCATTAACATCTTGCCAGAACAGTCAAATATCACTCTTGTGGACCTTTGGACCTTAACATCTCTGCCTTTGCATGCAAGCACCAAGATTCAAAACAGCTCTAGCTATTTACAGCTGGGGATCACCACCTCAACCTAAGCTGAGAATAAATGGGCATACAATTTCTTTTCAAAGATACTTGTACTATCGTTCCAATTGGTTGATATTTTCAAGCATTTGTTGTGTTTTTTTAAGCTTTCTCCCATTTCTTTAAACAAAAAAAAAAAAGTATTTTCATGCTCCCCTTTAGCGTAGTATCACACAGTTGCCAACTGTTAAGTGCGATCAGTTTCCCGAAGGGAGTCACTTCACCATAAGCCATAACATTGATTTAGTTTCACGTTTGAGAAACCCATAGGGTAGGACAGACAGGGATAGGGCAGCAATACAAATGTATGGGAATCTAAACATATCTAACAAGTGTAAGAAATAACCCAGAAAAATTACAGTGGGGCAAATGGGGCCGTGTGCAGTCCCCCAGCTACACATAAATAAATAAGTGAACAGCAGGGCCACTAAGTGGGGGGCGAAGGGCGACGGTGGTGAGAGATTCCATTTCAGGAATATAATCCTATGGTTCTACATTGCTCTGTTACCCCTATGATATCAGTCTCCACCACAGTCCCTAGTTTTTTTTTTAATTTGTCATCTCTTCTAGAGGAGTTGGGTTAGAAGAAACCTCCTTTTCTCTATTTGCGATGGACACGTACTGGCCTATATTAAGAACTGCTCACAATAGTGTCAACTATTGACTCAAATGAGTCTTGCAGCCCGCCCTCCGTCAATGGTAATGGAACAAGGCTGTTCGACTAAGGCCATTGGATCGCAGTGCCATAAGCTGTTTTTCTTTTTCTGATAATAAATTATTTTATTCAGTAAATTGCAAGAACAATGTAAATATAGCATTAAGATACAGAACGTATATCGCTTATACAGCTATAGACAAATTAATCTTGAGTTAATAGTTTCTAATATAAAAGAAAAGAAATCAAGAGAATTAAGAAGTCATGTATCAATATGCAAATAGGACAAACAGGGGTGACAAACTGGACAGACACAATAGAATAGATGAGGGGGGGGATACGTGGTAGCAAGAAAGTCAGTCATAGTAATATTATCCAACATTGTTGAGGCAAGCAATAAAAGGATACAATTTTTTATCAAACTTGTGTAAGGTATCAAAGGAAAAAGGCATGACATTTTTCAATACGGTGAATAGAGCATATGAAATTCGACCCAGCAGAAAACGACAGTTTGAAAGAGTCCTTCCAATTCAACGAAATAATGTGAAATGCAATACAAACAAATAGGTTAAATAAGCATGGTGAGTCAATTATTTTAAGGGATAGTTAACAATGGGTCCAATTATGATATTACAAAGTGATAGCGACTCTTTAAAATGAAAAATCTTTTGCCTGCATATCCCTATTTTTTGCCAGGATTCTTGTACACATTATAAATCAAATGAATTAAATCTGCATTGGAGTTATGACATGACCAACAATTACTGGATGAATTAATATTGATTTTTGTAATTCCTGAAGGAGTGAGAAATGATCCGCCGATACGCAGATTCTCCTCCTTCTCACAGGGTCCTACCTTGAAGACTCCTCCACTCTCAGCACTATCTACACCACTGTTCAAGCATGGATTGCGACTCGTGGCCTCTGTCTCAACGATGAGAAGACGCAGCTTCTCATTTTTGGGCAGACAGCTGCCCTAAAAAACCTGGACCCTCAATATGCCACCATCCCGGTCTCATCCTCGGTAAAAACTCTAGGAGTCCACCTCGATGCAACACTCTCCCAAACTCGGCTAGTAAATGCCATCTCCTCTGTAGCAGCCTGCTCAACGGAACTGCTTAATGACGTTAGGCCCTTCCTATCCAGTTAACTGTTTAACAATCGCCCGGCCAGTGGTCGGCGCCAGGCTAGACTATTGCAACATGCTCTTCATCGGCACATTGACATGCAACATAAAAAAACTTCAAACTATCCAGAACAATACCCAACACGCCTACGCGCTGCCCTCAATATCCCTAGATCCGAACACAGCTGCTCACTGGCTACCGATCAACGAAAGAATCATATTCAAGACGCTATCCATCACCCACAAGTGTTTCGCCAATGTAGCCCTGCCCTACCTAGTTCAGAACATTGCCAAAGTCCAATCCGGTAGGCTCACTATAATTCCCTACTCCCACAGGTTGGTCCAACCTAAGTTCAAACACACTAAATCTGGAGGATCCAGCTTCCCAGTCCTTGCTGTTAAATACTGGAACTCCCTACCACCCACCTTGAGAGCGGAGGCATCCTACTGGGTCTTCCGCAAGGCACTGAAAACCGAACTATTCGCCTAGCACACATTCTTCCCACTCCTATTGACCACCAATGCTGTATAGCTGTAACTGTACCTGAATATGTAATGTCATGAAACAATGCATCTGTACCTATGTCTTCGCCCTCTAAGGGCCACGTGTAACTGGTAAATGCGCTCCGATGTCTACAGGTTTGCGCGCGCTATACAAATGAAAAAAATAAATCAAATAAATGCACAGTGTAAAATAAAGAAATAGGTTTGGGTTAGATCGGCAGCAATTTTGTATTTGTTTAATATTTATATCGCACGCCAAACCCAGAGGTAGCTGGGCGCTTGAAAGCTTAGGGTTACATACATGAAAAGACAGAAAAATACAATCAGGCGTGAGGACAAATAAATAAGTGGGACCCTGGTTACATATAGGTCCGAGGAAGCCATAGATAACAGAAAAACAGTTACATACAGGGAGTCGATATCATACATATTCAATGAGCTAACAACAAGATAGCAGTATCTAGTGGTGAGTGGAGAGCCAGTTTTTTATACTGGCTTTGAAGGAGAGGAAGGAAGGTTCCTGTCTGAGAGGGATGGGGATGGAGTTCCAACGTTTGCAGGCTTGGACAGGGAAGTTAGCTCCTCCAGCGATTTTGAGATTGAACCTTGGTATCATCAGACTATGGGAGAAAGAAGATCTGGTGGTACGTGTAGGTTTGTGCATACAGATTTTGTCTGCCAAATATTTCAGGACTGCATTTGTGAGGCATTTGTGCGTGATGGCCAGAGTGCGTAGTGTGATTCTATCAACGATTACCAACCAATTGGCGCTATTTCTGTGAGTGGATTTGCGACAGGTGTGGGGAAACTGAGTGCAGCTCTAAGTGAATTATTTTGGAGTGCCTGGAGCCTATTTAGGTTTTGTTCACATGTACCAAGGGATAGTGTATTACAGTAATAAAGTTTAGATAGAGCAAGTGCTCTAGCTAGCGTTAGACAACTGCTTGTGGCAAGATAAGATTTGCAACTGTAGATCAATTTGTTAGCATAGGCCGTGCAGGATGCAACACTGCTGACCTGTCTTTTAAGAGAAAGAGTTGGGTCAAGATAGACCCCCAATGTTTTTATCTCTTTGGAGACGTTAATCATGTTGCCGTCAATGACGAAAGAAGTTTATCTGGTGTCGAGTTTGTTCAGGCGTGTCTATGTACCAACGATCATTAACTCAGTCTTATCGTCATTGAGGCAGACTGTTGGTGGCCATCCATGCTTGGATTTTGCTGTAGATGTTGTTTAACAATTTCGAGTCGTGGTCATAACAAACAGTGAGGGGGATGAGGACTTCAGTGTTGTCTGCATAGTAGGTTTAGACAACACCCTACTTGTGCAGGCGGTCGAACAGTAGCTTTGTAAAAACATTGTATAGTGTGGGCGACACACAGGAACCCTGAGGGACGCCACACAGTATTGGAGTGGGATCAGCTGAAGCAGAAGGGGAGAAGACTCTTGTGGTCCGGTTTGAGAGGAGGGATTTAATCCAGTCAGATGCATTGGTGGAGAATGCTGCCGCTGTTTTAAGGTGCTTGGTAAGAATTTGGTGGTCGACGAGGTCGTAGGCAGCGGAAAGGTCTAAAAGAATAAGGACTGCTAGCTTCCCTTTATCCTTTGCCTCGTCCATTTGGATCTTAAAATCTAGCAATGCTGTCTCAGTTCCACGTCTGGGTCTGAATCCAGATTGTCTGAGTCCGAGGAGTTCATTTTGCTCTATGAGCTTCTGGATTTGCAAGTAGGCCACCCGATCCAGGATTTTTAGCAGGAACGGTACAGTGGTGATGGGCCTGTAGTTAGTAGGGACATTAGGGTTGAGGTTGTTTTTTTTTTTTAGTAACACATAACCCATACTTCCTTGAGGTTGTTGGGTACCTGATTGGATGCAAATGAGGAGTTTATCAAGGAGGTGATGAAAGGGGCTAGGTTTTTATCTCCCTCTTTAATGATGGAGGCTGGGCAGATATCTCCTTGGCAGTGGCAAGGTTTTAGACTCTTTATGATGTCTTCAACTTCCGTTGGAGTCACTTGCGAGAAGGAGAATGCACTGCAGATTTGATGGTTTAACGGTGGGTCGGGGCTGTGTGAGGATCGATAGTAAGGCTTGCTTTTTTGATTTTGATCTGATTTTGCAGTAAGGTGATTTTATCTGCAAGAGCTTTCTGGATTTTCGTGCACCATTCTGCGTTTTGGATGCAGTCTTGTGTGGGAGGTGGAGGGAATTCGAGCTCTTTTAGAATGCTTAAGAGTTCCTTAGTACTGGATTTGGCATTATGGATACTTGAATTATAGGTTTCGTTTTTTGCAGAGAGGATAGCTGCTTTGTAGAGAGTGGAGGCTGAGGTAAATGCGGTTTTATTGTTGGCAGTAGGAGATTTGCGCCATGTTGATTCGGCGGATCTTTTGATGTTTGAGGCTTTTTAATTCTGGTATGAGCCATTTATTAAGGTGGGCCAAGGATGTCGCTAATGAGGGGTTGGAGGCTGTCAATGGTGATATTACGACAGTTTCTAGAGAGTGATGGGGTGCTAGTGTTGCTTTGGAGGGCCATGGTCCTGGGATGGAGAATAGTATGAGGTGATTATCTGGCCAGGCTACTGGTTTGTTTTGGGTAATGGAGGCAGAGCAGTTAAGGTCTGACACCCAGTCCAGCTTTCTGCTTTAGTCATGGGTGGGTGATATGATTGTGTGTGTAAATCCCAAATTAGAGATATCGTTATCCACTGCTAAGGTGAGGTGATCGTTAGGGTAGTGGAGTCCAAGATTCAGATCTCCGAGGAGGATAGTTTGAGATCCCAGTTTGGTGTGAGTGGAGAGGAGATTTATGATGTCGTCCTCAAAAGAGGAGGAGGGGCAGGGTGGCCGATAAATGAGGTACAGTTTGGGTGGGAGAGAGAGGAACTGATAGCTCGGTGGAGGAGAGGCTGGAGGAGGGAATAGCTCTGAGGAAAAGGTGGGTTTTGGCAATGAAGGCCACTCTACCACCTTTACCTGACGTTATGTCTGCTCTGATAATGGTGTAGCCTTCCGGTAAGGCTAGGGAGAGTGCTGGGCCTGCTGCATGATGTAGCCAGGTTTTTTTAACAGCTAGGAAGTCAAGGCTGTTTGCGATTATATGATCTGCGATCTCTGAGGCATGGGCAACGATGGATCTAGCATTGATAAGGGCTCCTTTGATATTAGGGACTGGTGGGGTAGTCGTGTTAGAAGTGGGCACAAGAGTCCGGAGGATAGGACAGGTTGTGTCTTTGCTAGTATCAGGTTGGTAGTTTTTAGTTTTGAAGGAACTTTTGTGTTTAGGGAAGCGAGAGCCTAGTCTCTGGTTTCTGATGTGGACTGAGAGTAGGATGCGTGGTGTTGGTGGCGTGGTGAAGCACAGTAACCATTTGAAAGGGGCGAGTTTGTCGTTGGTTGCTGTGATGGGGGTTGTACTGGAAGGTCTGTGGTTGAGAGTGGGTAGTATAGGTAGAGAGTAAGAAGCGGTGACTGTCTGAACTAGAGGAAGGAGTGAGGCTAAGGCGGCTCTGTGGAAGGAGGACATAGTAGTGCGACAGATAACAGGCTTAGGATAGTGAGAGGATAAGATGGTGGCACTGTGGGAAGGTTATCAGCACAGAGAGAGCACAACGAGAGCTGTAAACTGTTTCAATAGTCAGTGCAATGTGCACAAAGTAGGCAGAGGGACTGGGCAGGTTCAGTGGATACAATAGGTAGTACAGTGGGCACAGAAGGCTGTTTCAATCAATGCAATGGGTACAAAGTATGCAATGAGAGTGGGCATACTGACAGCAAGTATGGTGTTACTATATTCAACAGAAACCGCTGCAGTTGGCAGTATGGCAGCAGTAACCCTCAAAAGGGTTGCAGGTTGGCGGGCTATGGTGAGTGAAGGTGGCGCAATCTGTTTCTGGCATAGTCCATACAAATAGTTAATGCAGGCATTGAATGGGCTGTGGAAGACAGCGAGGGGCAGCTTGTAATTTTGGTGGCATAGAACATGATGACAGGGAAAGCTCGAGGGGGGGTAGCTGTATTAGGGGAGTAATCCTGAATGGTAAGGATGAAGGTGATGGGGACAAGAGGAGAAGGTACCTTGTTAGATCAGATCTGCGGCGCACAACGACGAACAGATGGCAAACAGGAATTAATCAATTTTCCTATGGCCTGCTTCCGCCTACCGGAGGCGGGTGTTTGAAGATAAGGCACACTATTGCCTAGAAACCGAGTGTAGCCTCGGTTTCATCCTGCATCGCGCCAGCCATTTTATGGTCAGGCAATGCACGCTTTGAAGTTGTTCCGTGAAGAAACAGCTGATTTGGACAAATCGGATCACAAATTGTTACGCTCACCTGGTCTCTGCGGAGGCATTGGGGCACGGTCGCAACCCTCCCAGGGATGAAACTCCTCTTGTCTGTTCCTCCCTCTGCGTCTGTGTGGGGAACTGCGGTGATGAACAGTGCGGTTCCTGCTGAATGATGATGATGATACGATATGATATGGCATTTGTAACACTATACACAAGTGTTTCAATGATGATGATGATGAGCTCTCCGTCCTGCTGCTTCTGGCAGGGGCGCTTGTTGAAGGGAACCGAGTTCCTTCACTGGTCCCTTGTCGTGGAAGTCCAGGCCAGCTGCGACTAGTCCACTTCTCTTGTAGGCAAGTGTTCCCTTGTTTCTACTTGCCCGCTTGTCTTCCGACTGTTGTAAGTGTATTAGTAAAGTTTGTTCTCTGTCCTTTGTATGTAATGTCTCTTTTCTCTGCTCTCTCCCCTTGCAGGTGGTGTAGAGGTGCCGGCGGTAGCTGCGCTAGAAGAAGCAGAGCCAGCGGTACGGAGAAGCGGGGCCGAGATGGTCCGACAGCTGGCAAGTAGCCTTTAAATGGTGCCTTAGGGTGCGCGTTGGGTTTTAAATGCGGCGCAACCCTGGGTTGGGCGTTTTCGGGAGTTCTAACCTTGTCTTGTCTTCTTTTCTCGTTTCAGGACTTCGGCTTTGTGGGACGGAGCACAGGTGCTGCGGCGTCGATTCGGGATCTGCCAAGAAGATGGAGCATTGCCGTGAGATTCAAGCCAGGGTCCAGGTAAGGATGCTGTTGTTGCAGGATCACAAGCTAAGTAGCTGGTCCAGCCGGCGGTGAGCGTCACGTTGCACAGAGGTGCAAAGTAACGCAAAGCATTTGCTTGAGGGATCAGTGGGTTTATAGAGTCTTGTTCCCAGCCACGCCCAGTAGCTCCGGCCTGCCTGCTGCCACACCCGATGAGTCAGCACCTGAAGACCAGGCCTAGGGAGCCACGCCTGAGGAGTCATCACATGGGGATGTTCTCTGGAATAAAGGCTTTCAGCACCTGGAAAGTTCTTGTAAAATAAAAGCACTCCAGCAATGAAGTAAAATAAAAAAGCACTCCTGCAATGAAATAAAGTGTTCCTGCTCATATCTCTATATGAGTCCAGCCAGGGCCCCTGTGTTTATGAGTCCCAAAGGGACACAAGTGAGTCAAGTGACCCACTGCCCCCATCACTACAGGGTGTGTTTTTGTGTTCTGGGGCCCATGGCCATGACACAAATCATGTGGCAATGCAGACATCCAAAGGGGGCGACACCACAGTGTGAATGTGGTCAGAGGGCTGCAGAACATACCGTTGGGCAAGCCAGAGCAGGCTGCACTGAAGAGGACTGCTCATGCAGTTGGGGGGGGGGGGGGAGGAGGGCTCCAACCCTCTCACGGATGACAATGGATCCAAGTGAGTAACAGACAGCAAACAGGAAGTACGCCTTTTTCCTAAGGCCTTCTTCTGTGAGGCCGGCTTCTGCCTACCGGAGGCGGGTGTTTGAAGATAAGGCACGCTGTTGCCTAGAAACAGAGTTTAGCCTCGGTTTCAACCTGCATCGCGGCCGCCATTTTATGGTCAGGCGATGCACGCTTTAAAGTTGTTCGGTTAAGAAACAGCTGATTTGGACAAATCGGATCACAAATCATGCGGCAATGCAGACATCCAAAGGGGGGTGACATCACAGTGTGAATGTGGTCAGGGGGCTGCAGAACATACCGTTGGGCAAGGCAGGGCAGGCTGCACTGAAGTGGACTGCTCCTGCAGTTGGGGGAAGGAGGGCTCCAACCCTCTCACGGATGATGATGGATCCAAGTGATAGATGTGCAATAGAACATTTTCCAAATTTCAAGGCACAAATCTTGGGATGGTTGGAAATTCCATTCTAATTTCCATTGTCTAATAATATTGGTGTTCGCTAAGTTATTGCATTGGTTGTCATTTAGGTAAGTGAACCACTTGGCTGCCTGCGTGTACATTAAGGAAGTTAAAAGTGGTAAGAATGATTTTTGAGTTAGTGAAGGTAGGAATTTGATTGGAGAATTGATGAGGGATCTATGAAATCTACAATCATAATGTGCTGGTGAAAAAGTTGTGAAAAGGGATTTCTGTAAGGTGAAAGAATACATGTTTAATAAGCCTGATGCTTGCAGTATACCATTTATTAAAATGATTAAGGTTAGATTTGATTGGCACGGATTTGTTAAACCAAAAGAAAATATCTTGAACATCTACTAAGGAGAAGGCATTTTTTTAACAATGGACCATTCAGTAGGACCGGAAGGGGTCATGGGTGTCGGTGGGCGACGGAGTGCAGATGCCCTACACCCCTTGCATGAGGAAGCGAGACCGGAACACCTCTGAGGCAGTCATGTTGAACCGGAAGTATTATTATCATATGTCATTTTTCACCACTGGTAATGAAGAAGAAATAATACCTTTCATAAATGGTCTCTTTGTGTAAGGTGGGAATAGCGTGCTGGAAGGCCAAATCTACCCCTTCTCGAACATTCTGTGGTCATGTGGCCATTCCCCTATAAAGTACAGGTCCAAAGGGTGGGTCAGGCTAGTCAAGATGGAACAGGTTAACGGGAGGTGTGCGGTCTGTTGTTCTTGCAAGCAAACTAATACATCTTTGTTTGAACAGCACCAAAAATTAAATGAGAGTCGGATTACTCACACATCAGCACAGGATTGTTGTGAAGAATGGGCTATGCAGCGTACCAGGGTGCAATAGATCATGTTCAATCTGATCCTGCTAGGCAGACCTTGGCTTTTTTGTTTTAACTTGCCTTTTTTTAGGTTTTTGATGAATAGTTATTCCAGCAGACGTAGGGAAAGCCCATTTGTAGAGCTATGTTGGGACTATGGGGACGATAGCCAAATATGGTCACCCACAGGTGTGCAGAATATGCCTCAACCAGTGAACATCTATGTGTGACATTTCACACATTGTGGGACATATTTTAGGCTGGTCACATCTTGGATAAGAGGGTTGCAACGAACACAGAAATAGCATGTGGATAATTGCACGTGAGTTTATTAAAATAATGGAAGGAAGCTTAGCTAGTGCAAGTGTCCATTTTTGCTTATAGACAGTGAAAGATGACGGGTTATCTCCGCCTAACAAATTGAAAGCATGGAGGGGTTTTAAAGTGCCAGTTAATGAGCACTAAGGACATCTGATTTTTTGCAAGACAAAAACAAATACATTTGGTAGTCAAGGGAAGTCAAGGGTGGTTTGCTTAAAATAAAACCATCGATCAAGTGTGGGGGTGGGTAATCAGAGATTAGGACCCAGACCTTCTGGTTTCAAAATAAACAACTTGGCACTTCACTACATCTCAATTTTCTTGCCTTTCATTTTTATTTTATATTGCACTTCATACTAGTATCAAGTTAATATATGTCTAAGCAAAACCACATTTTTTATTTCCAACCAAAGGCTTTATTGAACAGCTCCGTTCGTATTAAAAATAAATGTAAACTCCAACTTCAGTAATCAATAACATTCCCTCTCTCCCCCACTCCCCCCCAGTCTTCGGGTGGTTAACGTTTCAGCTCTATTGCCCTGGCTCATTCCCCTCTTCCTCCAGCAAGGCATAAAATAACTGGTATCGCATTGCAATTCACTAGACAAGAATGATGTATTTCTTTTCATTTTATAAATCATGTCGCACTAATTGCATGTAATTTCAGAGAAGATGAGCATGTTTATTATTCTTTGTACCAAGCTCCAGGACAGTACAGGGCCTATACAAAGGAAATCAGAGATCCAGGCTGCAAGCTGTCCCCAAAGTTTACTTTTAATGAGCACTTTGGCTGATGGAAACTGCAGATACGGGTGATTGTGGTGTGGCAGCGCCTCTGTCTTCCACTGTAAATATTTGGAGGGAGTCAGAATAGTACTAAACAAGTTAGCCCTTTCACTCTGATCTGTCATTGCTTTCAACTCTTTTCCCCAGCATTTTTTCGATTTCATAATTTTTGTGCTCACTTTTGCACTTTATTGAAAGTCTACCTCCTTTTTTCTCACCTTTCTCTGATGTATTCACCAGCCCTATAACCCTGTCTCTTGCCCATCTCTCATCTCTTCTGAGGCACTTCTTTCACCTATTTCTTTCTCACATCTTGCTTGCTAAATCAATTGTCTAATCCCCCTTTCTTCGCTGTCCACCTATGCTGAGCTCTATATTCCACTCTGAATTCCACAATGGCCTTAAACATGATGGGCTTTCATGTGCGCATGGCGCATGCAAAAAGCCATTATGTGCATGCATCTGAAAGGATGTGAAAGGCTGAGTGTGCACATCTGCATTTTTGGTGTACATGCATGCAAAAGGCTACATTTTGTGTGTCTGAAAAGCTATACTGCATATGAAAGGCTAGGTGTGCACATGTAAGGCTGAGGTCTGTGTGCATGTGAAAGTCTGCATTGCTCATGCAAAGCTGTGGTGCCACGGTATATCTTGCTGTGGGTTTTGTACATGTTACCAGATTTGGACACCATCTTAATTTAATGACTGCACCAAAAGCTAAGATTATGGTTAACCCATCTATGAGCAGGTTCTATAGTCCGAACCAAGCATGCAAAGGGTCTGTTAGTCTTTCTTAATTAATGCGCATGCCATGTAATGGGAATTTTATATGCATGCTGGCATTCAACTTTGCTTTCCACTGAAAGTTGCCAGGTTTATAATTTGCGTGGCTGTGCATTACATGAAGCCTCCCCTAATTTGCATATGTATTGACATCAATGGGAGCAGAGAATTAGCTCATATGTAGCCTTAGATACTCAGTGTGATGATGTTAAGATACATTACAAAACGTTTTTATAATTAAGCCAAGAAACAAATAACTTTGCTTTGCAGATTACCAAGTGGCATTATCATCATTATATATGAAGCAGTACCTTGAATGACCTTTTTTGTCTAGCATACACATGTCAACTGAAAGGCTTGTGGGAAATTCTAATTCTGGCAGATAACAGACAGTCAGATCAAATGATTTGCCAATGATCATACACTTCAGTTAATTGTGAAGCCTGGATTTGAGACCAGTCTGCAACATTAGGCCCTTAACCAAATATCTTCCCAGCTTTAGTTGGTAGAAATTGTACTTTGTTTTTAAAGAACACTGTTTTGTAGAGATGTTCTGAAACTTACAAAAAAAATCATCCAAGCTGAAAATTATATAAATCTATGTTGAGAATAAACACTACGGTCGTTGCTTTTTTTACAAATTCTTGAAAGGAAAACGACAAGAACGCAAAGTAATGAGAAGCTAAAAAACATCGTTCAAGTTTGGGAAATGTACGTTTAAGACTTAGACACACATAAAAGGTATTGTATGATAAGGTCACCTTCTTGTAGTCATTCTTTGACAGGATCATGCTTGCTACTGCATATCATGTGATGGGAAAGTGAACGCTTGTCAGAAACAATGGTTCATCAATGAACCACCACTAATAAGGTGCTTGCCATTTAAAGGCTCTGCCGATAGACAAGTGTATGTTGACTATTTGTGAGACACTAGTGGGAAGCCATGTTGAATTTGTAAGGGTAGCAGTGTCCGGTCACATGTCCACTAAAAGGCATTCTCATTAAAGCACCAGTGGCGAAACAAGCCTGCAAGGTCACTAGGCCCTCTGCTGCGTATATGAGAAACATGTCTTGGATTGGCCCTGATTGAAAGTAACGTTATAAAACTTTGCTAATCATATATGTTGAATTGCTAATCAAAATATTTTTATTTAGCAGTCTTGACTAATCAATTTTGCAAGACTAATTTATGACTTGCTCCAGTATTCCCAGTGCATGCAGTCTCTTCGGGATAAATAAATGCAGCAAGTCCTTGATTGCATATTGTATGTAAGGAGACCACATTTTACTAAACGTCTTTAGCGTCCCCCATACTATCGCAGTCATTTTCTCCACATCTATCGTGTCCCAGATTGCATAGTACCACTGTATGATTGATGGGGTTCCCTCTGCTTCCATTGTTTCACTATGCACCTCTTCGCAGCCATCATGAGGTTCGCCCATAGCTTCCCTGTCTTTACTCCTACCCGTTGTTGATCAAGCATGGTGCCCAATAGCACTTCTGTCCCCTCAAATTCTCTTTCTACTCCCATTATCTCCTGCACCTTGGACTTTACCTCCTGCCAGAAGTGTTTTAGTCGCTGGCATCCCCACCATATATGCACCATCAACCCCCCCCCCCCTTCCCCACATCCCCTCCAGCACAGCTCTGATCGCGTGGGGAACATTTTATGAAGCCTTTCTGGTGTGTAATGCCAGTGATGCAGAAGTTTATATTGCACTTCCTGGTGTTGTACCGACGTGTATGAGGTGTTCCTGATGGGGCCCCTGAGGGACCCTCGTTTTTGGAAACAAGGCACAATCACCAAACACGAACTGATACGCCAGACACGAGGTTGTATTCCCAAAATCTAGGGTTTATTGCAAAGCAAATAGTCTCGGTTGGCCAACTGGTCCCACGCCCTGCGACGTGTGTCTATCAGACCTCGGGGGACGCAAGAGAGCGAGATTCATACAACAGTTACATATATACAAACCAAGCATCTAGTAATCAGTAGTATCACAACTTATACCGCCCCTATTGCATTTCCTTTGAACTAGGCACGATGATTGACAATGGTGACGAGTTTGACACCTTCAAACATTCATTGTGTAACAGTTTGCAATTTTGTAAGCCCAGTTTGCAATTTTGTAAGCCCACAGACACTAAGTCTGTGTTTTAAAGAATTCAATGCTTCTGTTGTCTGCAAGCAAGCTGTGCGTAGGGAGAGACACATTCCTGGCCTTGCTATCTTCCTAGTTGCTATTCATGTGCGGGGGGTCAACTTGCTCTCCAGGGCTGTACCGGGCTCAGGGAAGGGGGCCGCAAAGAAGAGCATAATTCAAGTCATTTCATGTTCGATCTAGAGTTTCTACTGTGTTTACCCAGACTAGCTGGCACCTGCTGTTCTGATTAAAATGCCTCACTGCTCATCCTTCAAGGATATACCCGGGCATTTCTGTCTGGTTTATTGCGTTATGTTTCAACATGCCGCTCGCGGCCTTGCATTGTGCACCAGTGAAGCAGAATAATATTTCAGCAAAGCAGTTTTACATTAGGCAAAAAGGCAACGTTAGAGAAGACAGAAAGAAAACAAAATGGCGATTTCAGCTACCTTTAAAATGGCCGCACTATGGTTGAGCTTTTTCTACACCTTCTTGTTACTAAACAAATGAGGCGGTTGGTCTATGGCCAGCAAAGTAGATTGCCCTCCGATCGAGAATTTCTGGACTGACAAACCCTCCTTTTGGCCGTATGCCAAATGTCTCATCCGTACATTGCATCCTCTTCTGACCAAGTATCTGATTCAGATTCTGATTCTGAATCTTCTGCATTTTTAGTTTCCACCTCTTTGTCATCTATATTGATGTACATGAATTCTTTCACTGCCTTTGTTTCCTCATTTCCATGGGTACTCAATTTAATAGTGCTCTTTTTTTCTATCATCTGCACCCACCCTTTACTAATTTCGGTGCATATTACAGGTAAGCAGTGTATGCAACAACAACATGTCATGAATATTCCTAGTACTGCTACTAGGATCGCAAATAGTTTCCATCCCCATGAATATAATAACCCCCAGAACCAAGAGCCTATATCCCAACCTCCTTCTTGGGTATGAAGTTGAGAGCTTAAGACATGAAGCTTTCATATCGCTTCAAAAATCGTAGGAGAGGAGTCGTTTACAAATACACAGCACGCTGATCCCACGATTTTGCAAACACCGCCACGATCAACCAGGACTATATCTAGAGCCATCCTGTTCTGAAGTGTCATTAATCTAATTCCTTTCTCCTCTAATGTCATGTTGTACAATAGATCTGTCGTTCCATTTATTGTTTTTTCTAAGATTCAGGATAGTTGTCGTATATTATAGGAGTTTATTGCTTGGGCCAGAAATGGTACAAATGATTTTGTTACGTCTTCCACTATTAATCCATCCTCATTACTCCTTCGTGGCCTGGATCTAGATAGTTTGGCTACCTCTGTTGTTTTAAAAAAAACTCCTGGGAACAAAAGTCCTAAATAACAAGTACCTCCCCAATTTCTAGGCAACCAAGGATACGCCCTTTGTCCACATATAAAATATACAGGGTCACCTACATATACTGGTTCTACTTCCTTTGTAAGAATCGCTATATATTCATACATCTAGTGAATGTCCCTACTGAATAAAAACCCTTCTTCTTTAAACAGAAAGGAACAGAACGTGTGCTGTAGTTTACTGTATAGAAGGGAGGCACTGCATCTTTATTTCCCTCTGATTTCATACGAAATATGATTACTGATGATTTCTCCGGCACAAACAATCTGTCTTGTGGCATTGGTTTGGGCGTAGCTTTTGGCATTATCAATTGTGCTCTATGGGTCTCATAATTATCTCCTCAAATTCATTCACTTTTGTGCTATCAATTGAGGAGGAGGCAAAAGCTGGTTCCGGCATTTTCTCTAGCGGTCCTTCTTCTGCGTGAATGTCTCTCGTTGTTGCACTCGTTGGAATGTCATTAAGTTTGATAATGTCAAAAGTCTTTCCTCGCAGTTCTTAGCATTCTGGATTTCTACACGTTGGGCAAGATCTCTGTGCGTCTGCACATTTGCTTAAAAGAACTCCGGAGCAGTTATCAATTGCCTTTGTACCATGTGCGCCCCGTTTGTTTGTACGGGTTCAGGACACATGGATTTTTTTGTTAGCACCGAGGAGTCTCGATTATTGGGCTGTCCGATCCGCACGACGCTCTCTTCTAGGCCTCCGGTTCCTACGTCCTCCGAGAATAGGAAACAGAGGCATCAAAAAGAAAAATCAACAGGAAAGCAGGTTTGATCACTCCTTTTTCCTGGGCCACAAATTGTACCGCCTTGCTCCTGGTATTGTGTGATCAACGAACATTGCGGATTCACTTCCAGACTCAAACTCAGAGTCTGACAGATGATGGCGGGTGCCCACGTGATGATGCAAATTTCGTTTCAGGCTGTGGTGCGGCAATAGATGGTGGGCGCCAAAGCGGTACACGCTTGGTGTCGGCCGGCAGTGATGCAGGATCTGCTGGACAATGCTGGGCCGCTCCTTGTCCTTCCTCTTTCACAGCAATCTCTTCAGGCTTTGTTTCAGGATCAGGCAGTTAACTGGCAATCTTGTCTTTCATTGATGGGACCGCTGTCTCTTTCTGGTCGTCTCGATCAGTCAGTTTTTCAAGCGGTGGTGGGACCTTCTTGGCGTGTGTCGCATGTACCCACGCCTTCCTCCCATCCACCCGAATTGCCGTCTGCGTAGTTAGGAGGATCAGATAGGGCCCACGCCATCTGGGTGCTAATGATGTCTTCCGCTCAAAATATTTGATTAGCACCCAGTTTCCTGGCTCCAGTGCGTGTCCCAGGCCAGTGTATCTTATTGGCAATGCCTCCTGCACCTGCTGATAAATCAAACGCAGTTTTTGCATTAACAGATTACAATAGATACTGAGAATAGGATATTCCAGTTCCCTCAGCCTCTTTGGCTGAGGTGCGCACCAAACATTTGCTGGTCTCCCCATGACTATTTCATACGGGGAGAGCCCAGTTCTCGCCTGCATAGATGTGCGCATGCACAGTAGCGCTAGCGATAATGCATCTACCCAGCTTCACTTGTTGCCTGCACATATCTTGCTAACCTTAGATTTTAAGATACCGTTATGGCGTTCAATAAGACCAGCAGACATGGGGTGCCTAGAACAATGGAATCGCTTTTCAATCTGCTGACCTGCACAAATCTGCAGTATTACTGCGCCCACAAAATGTGGACCATTATCTGACCATATGACACGGGGCAAGCCAAAACGGGGAAAGTATTGTTTTAACATTACTTTCGCCGTGCTCATAGCAGTGCAGTCTTTCAATGGATATGCTTCCACCCATTTGCTAAATGCACATATGACCACCAAGACATATTTCAAGTTTTGGCATCTCTCCATTTCTATGAAATGGAAATGGATTACCGCAAACTGCATAGAGGGAGCACCAAAACTGCCTGTTGGAGTCACCGTTCCCTTCCCCACATTGTGTTGTAGACACGTGATACAATTTTGCACCAACCTCTCAGCATTTTTCTTTATGTGCGCATTCTCCCACACTGTGGCTAAATGTTGGACTATCTTTTTGGCACAAATATGAGTAGGGCTGTGGGCCATTGTGACCATTGCAGTTACATAGGAATTGGGCAGCATCCAGTTCCTACTCTTGTCTACCCAGCAACCCTCCAGATCTAATTCAGCAGAGCCCTCAGCCCACCCTTGTATTTCATCTACAGTGGCTTCCGCCTGCATTTCTTTGACTGTGGCAATTCCATTCTCGATCATACAGGGCACTTCCTCTGACTGTACTGTGAACATTCTGGCATTCAGGTCAGTGGCAGTTTGTTTCGCAATCCTGTCTGCAAATGCGTTTCCCTCTCCCACTTTGCATGTTACTCTTTTATACTCCTCGCATTTTATTATTGCCAGGCACTTTGGACACGTAAGTGCAGACAACAATCGTACAATCAAAGGGCCATATTGTATTCTAGTCCCATGTGATGTTAAAAAACTTCTCTCAGCGCCGAGTCGGCCAAAGTTATGAACCACGCCGAAGGCGTATTGACTGTCAGTATATATGTTTACACTCAAATGTTCAGAAATCTCACAAGCTCTGGTCAAGGCTATTATCTCCGCTGCTTTTGCGGAGTTGTAGGGGATTCTTTTACTTTCCACAATACTTTTTAATGTGGTGATAGCATAGGCAGCAGTTGATGTGCCATCCGGCAATTTAAAACAGGAGTCATGACAAAACAACTCTCCATCTGGCTCTTTTTTGTGGGGTGTCTGTCAAATCAATTCTCCCCTTCGTTTCTTCCTCAGTAACCATTAAACAATCATGGGGAGGTGATTCATTTTCATCAAGTTTTTCCATGGGGAGTGGCATTAATTCAGCAGGATTCAAAGCGCTACACCTCATAATTTGGATGTGTGGCGCGAACAGGACAATTTCATATCTAGTCAATCTAGCAGAGGTGAGGTGTTGCGTCTGTGTTCTATTTAATAGAACGCCTATGGCATGTGGCACCATCAAAATTAAAGTGTGCCCCAGTACCATCCCTTCCGTTTGTTTCACTGACGCAACTGCCGCTGCAACAGCTCGCAAACATCATGGTAATGCGCGCTCTACAGGGTCCAGCGCAGAAGAAAAATAGCCGCACAGCCTATTTCTTCCACCTTGTTCCTGTGTTAGAACAGCCAGCGCGCAACCGTCATTCTCATGCACGAATAATTAAAATTTTATTTCATAATTTGGTGTGCCCAAAACTGGGAGTTTTGAGCAACCCAAATGCTCTCTGACATTCTTCACTCCACTGCAAAGGCATCACAACATCCTTCCTTGTCAACTCCACCAATGACTTCACAATTAGAGTGAAATTCACTATCCACTGCCGACAATTAGAAGCCATGCCTATATATATATAGCTCCGACTCCTTTTTGTGTTTTTGGAATAGGCATACCAGAAATACTCTCTATTTGCTCTGGCGTTAGTCTTCTCCCTTCTCTCGAAAGTAGGTAACCCAAATAAGCCACCTCCCTTCGACAATACTGAAACTTCTTCAAGCATGCTTCGTGGCCATGTACTGCCAAATGTGTTAACAATAAAACAGTACCCTCTTTACAAATCTCTTCTGTATCTGCAGCGATCAACAAGTTGTCTATATATTGTAACAGTACACAATCTGTTGGTAACTCTAACATGTCTAGTTGTTCTTTCAATGCTCTGCTGTAAATACTTGGGCTCTCTGTGTAGCCTTGTGGAATGCGCGTAAATGTGAATGATCGTCCTCCTAATGCGAAGGCGAACAAATATCTACTTTCTTGGTGCACTGGAATACTGAAGAAAGCATTCTTCAAATCCAGAACGCTAATGTATTCTGCTGAAGCAGAAATCATTGTCAAAATTGTGGTAACATCTGGGACCAATGGAAATTGAGGATCTACTACCTTGTTAATGCACGCAGATCAATTATGAAACGGTACGGTACCTCATTACCGCCTTTCTTATACACCAGGAGAATGGGACTGTTACACGTGCTGCCTGTAATTTCTTCAATCACTCCCAGTTTTACCAAATCAGACAATACTTTTCAATCCATTTTCTCCTTCCGCTGAGATTTTGTACTGCGGAATACGTGGTAATGTTACTCCTTCTCTTCCCCCCGGCTTATTGAAAATGGGTCAGTTAAGCGCCCATTGACTTTCACTGCAATACCACATTTTTCATGAGAAAGATGGTGAACATAGGGAAAGACTTTTATGGAATATGACAATTTTGGAGCAATACAGAAACCAGGATTAGATACAGGGGTATTATTTCATCTAAGTCATAAAGGTCACAGAAGAGATATTGCAAACCCTTGATCACTCAGTGATGTCAGAGGAAGGTACATCAAACGATCTACTGATGCCGGGTTTTTTGTCATGTTGTACACAGGTTTTTTAACACTATTTATTGAAAACATGAGACTGCTGAATGTTATTAAACAGTGACTGCTAATGAGCTCCAACGCCCAGCCATTAAAACTGCCAAAAGATAAAGTTATAATGCCTTAAAAGATGAGTAAATGATTGGTTACATCGGAGCATTTCAAAGCAGTGCACAACGGTTTCAAGCAGCAACATATGTGAAGCAATTGTAGAATTGAATTATGCCTATAATTACAATACAGACCTTCAAGTTCCAAAATCTACGATTTAGGCAATACCTCTTCTGCATATTATTTTTGAAATAATATTGCACTGTATACTGGTATTCAGTGATATGCCCATGCATTGGGCGGAGTGTGGGAATGTGGTGATGTGGGGCCATTGGTGTAGAGTGGGGATATTCCATTAAGGGGAAAGTGGAGCTTTGTTTGAGGGCCCTGTACGAAACGTGAAGGTGTCTCATGTATTGGTCCCCAGGGATCTATCATCCAGGTGGCCAGGACACGGCCATAGCTATTGGATCCAGTTCCTGGGGATGAACTAGTGAGGGAGGATCACATGGATGGGGGCCCTCAGGGAGCAGAAGTGGGATACTTGCGGATGAGACGCAGTATCACCCTTCTTATACCTTTTACCCATTCTGCCCCGTAGCACACAAAAACACTCTACGCCCCCCTTTTCGAAACAAACACTTCCATCACAAAAGACGATGGACAAACACCAAAGCCATTTACCCAACATGTCCCAACGCCAGGGTGAGGCAAAGTCAAGCAATTGACCAGAATCACACACACCTTCCAGCCCTTTCCCTTCCCCACAGGGATCAAATGTGAAGAATGAGAGCACAGTACGAGCAAGGCACACTGCACGACGACAGAAATAACTCAGCACAGCAGTTCAAGAGGAGGAAAAAGACAGTGCGAACCGAGATATTAACAAGGCGAGAAGCGACCTTGTCCTTTCCGACCAAGGCTTGTGAAACCTCTGCACAAGGAATCGTAAGACCGCGAACAATAGCCAAAATGTGTTGCAGCAGATGTCAACGGTACATGGGAACCTCCTCCGCTGATAACCAAGCCGGGGAGCGGCGCTTGTCTCTGTGGTACCAACCTTGAGTCCAGAGAGAAGAAAACTGTGTTTGTGTTTGAACAAAAGTAGCGAAACCAGCTAACTGAAGAAAAATCATTGTACTACCAAATTTTTAAAAAAATAGGGTTTAAAATACTCACACTTCTAAATCTTACCTGGAGCACGTAAGGAGTTTTATTGGCAGAATACAGGATTGTCTTGATAGCAGTTGATGCGAACAAAGGGGAGTGGCGTACGATTTTCTGTATTGATCCCACGATACCTATGAAACATGTTTCGGATGAGGACTTGTTTAAGAACAGAGAAAATGAGGGAGAAATAATATTGGAAGTGTGCGTCCCTTGTGAGATCATGATACAGTACTGGCATGTAGCTTGTCCCATGTTGTTAGTAGGGACTGCTCCTTCTTTTGCTTCTGCAGATTTGGCCCAGGTTCCCGATAAGCCGTGGACCAGTAATCTGTATGATGTGGGACTCTTAGGTAGTGTTGCGTCTATACGCATTACTCTGAAACCTGGTGCTGTGTTGCCTCAAGTGAAACAATATCCATTCTCGAAGGCAGCAGAAGAGGGAATGTATGAGGGCCCTTTTGCATCAGTGCATCATCATACCATCTACCTCGCCTTGTAACACAGCTATTTATCCAGTGATGAAATCGAAAGGTGGTAATTGGAGGACGATTCAGAATCCTCAAGGATCTTGGATAGACGGAATGCCCAGTGGTTCCGAACCCCACTAGCATATTGTGCTATATACATCGGTTGACGCAACCCATTTCACTGTAGTGGATTTTAAAAGTGCCTTTTTCTCAGTGCCTTTGCATTCGGACTCACAGTATCTCATTGTGTTTACGTTTTCCGGGAGACTATTTCAAAACATTAGGCTTCCTCAAGGGTACTGCGAGTCCCCGAGCATTTATAACAGAGTGCTACATGAGGATTTGGACAATATTGTTGTTCCCAGTACCATATTTCAATATGTGGATGATTTATTGGTATGTAGCACTATGGAACAGCAATGCAGGGAGGACTCTGTAGCGTTGTTACAATTGTTGTCTGCGGCATACTGAGGCAGCAGTGGGGCGTCTAGTAGATGGGGAACATGAGGTTGTTTTGCAGCGGAGGCTGCTAGGACATTATTAAGAAAAATTGCTTGCCCTTATGGAAGTGCTTGAGGCAGCACAGGGGTGCCGAGTAACAATATATTCAGACTCGGCATATGTCATGAAAACTGTTCATTCAGAGTTGTCAAGATGGATGAGAAGATGATTCCGTAGCGCACATGAGTCCACTGTGCAGCATGCAGCTTTGCTGGGTCGACCGATTAATGCGCTTTCACAGCCTACACTTGTCGCAATAGTGAAGTGTGCTGCACACGCAAATGGTGCAGACTTTTATTCTCTTGGAAACAAAGCAGCAGATACTGCAGCGAAACGTGCCTCTTATTTGCCAATACCAGATATTCCTGAGCATCCAGCGTTCATAAACATGCAGATACAGTTGCAAGTTCCATATACAGCACTTCCTGTTACAGAAATAATTGAACTACAAGGGCAGGCGCCGCAAAGTGAAAAGTTGGTGTGGCAAAAGAGAGGGTGTGCACTGTCTGCAAATGATTTGGTGTGGAGACAGATGAGTACAGGGAAGGTTGTGATGGCTCAAGCTTTAGCTTTAGTGGCATTTGACCAACTTCATTACCCCGCCCAGGTGTCCAAACAACATATTGCTGCAGATATTCAGGAGGATTGGTATGTGCCCAACATTCAATAATTGTTATCCCTGTTCATGTCCGACTATGCAGTGTGCCAGACGTAGAGTACTGGACAAACATTGAAAACGTTGAAAGGCACTTTGCTGTGTCCAATTGGGCCATTTTATGAATTACACATAGACTTTGCAGACCTGAGAGAAACATGTAATTCTTTTCACTACTTAATAGTGGTAGTTTGTCCTTTTTTCCCCCGTTGGATTGAGGCTGGTCCGTGAGCACATCCTGATGCCAAATCGGCCGCCAAGTTTTTGGTGAGAGAAGTGTTTCCCCAGTGAGGATTATCCGATACCCCTAGGAGTGACAATGGCACCCACTCCTTCAAGGAGTCGTTCAAAGAAATTGTAGCTCTTTTATGAATGAAGCACAAGCTGTGTTCCATTTATCACCTTGACGCCAACAGGGTCATAGAAAGGAAGAGTAGTTTGCTTAAAAAAAAATTGTCCAAACTGTGTGCAACACTGAAAAGGAACTGGGTGGATTGCATCCCCTTGGCCTTATTCAGTTTAAGGACACAGCCTGTTAGAACCATCGCCTCTCCCATCTTGAGATTGTGACAGGGAGACGTATGCACACGTCCCTAACTCCCATGTGTAAGGATTCAGGTGCTCAACAGGGCTGCGTCGATGCTGGGGGGTGAACTTCACTCATATTTAACTCAGTTAACAAAATGTATTAAATACCTTTCTCAACAGATTGTTCCACGGAGGTCAAAAGAGGTTGACAACAGCGCTGCACCAGTTTCTGCGAGCTTGCTACCACTGCAATTGTTCCCCAATGACAAAGTATATGTGAAAAATGTTGTTCGTAGGTGTATTGAACCTCGATACGATACGATGGGCCTTACACATTGATACCCCCCCTGCTGTTTAAGTGAAAGAACCGTGTTATTTGGTGCACTTGTCTGATGTTAGAAAAGCAACACAAACTTTACCCAACCCGACTGTAAACATTTTAACTGTGTTTTTAAATTGATGCTATTGTTTGATGATTTTGTTATCAATGTTGACAGTAAGTTTCGTAATATTAAGTGTTTTAGTGGGATTTTTATTTCTTTTTTCCTCTTTTTTATGCTTTTAACGACTTTTTTATGTGGTGTAACATGTATTTTCAAAGAATTTCATTACTGCACAGTGTTCAAAGTGGGTGTTCCAAGTTCCAAATGCGGCTGCAGCACAATATTGCTTCCACTTGTGCGTGGGTTTGCTTTTGGTTTATTTTTATATATGTATAGTGAGATGATATAGGCATGTCACATAAAGGGGGGTGGGAATGTTAAAGGAGTGTGCATACGCTCCCATTTTTGATACATTTTTTGAAACTACAACACCCAGTGACGAAAACTTAACCACAGTGGCTAACCTTAGGCAAATGAAAATAAACGATACTTTGATATGGGATTTAAAAAATGCGAGTGAGAAAGGATGTGGACCAAGAAAAGGAATATGATCAGTACAAAGGTGTAGTGTTCGATACAATGTCTAATGTGCACCACCCAGAATTTAATAACATGTGGTATAGTTACATGAACTCAGTGGGGAAACAGAGGTATAACAGGAGTTTTTATGTCTGCTCCCACAACCCCCATGCATCGGGAGCGCCCAAAATGTTAGTACCTCAAGAAATATTGCCCTTGGAGGCCCAGTGTTTGGTACACGTAGCTCTGTATCGGGTCCATAATCTATTCTGGGACACAAAGTACAAGTTGTACTAATGGACAAAGACAGGGAGAAGTGCGCAAAGGATGACAGTGCCCCCAAATGTAAGTCACGGCTCATGTTAAAATTGGACGGTGTGTTTTTTTACCAAACCAATGGGAAAAGGCGGTGGTGAGCTGTGTGGCAGCGGGGTTGGCAGGGTTCGGAGAAGAAGTTTATATGGAAGCTTTTCTATTGCGAGATATGGTCTGCTTAGATACCTAAACTAACATGGATTGAAGCATGTGAGACACCAATAAAAGTGAAACCAGGGGATGAATACTAGTTTTGTTTCCGAGGGCATGGAACTGTTCCAGCAGGCACCAACACTAAGTGCAACAAGAAAATTTTCATTCGAGATGTTGCAAAAAGAACAGCAGCATTGATGGACATGGACTGGGTATGTGGCCAACAAGCATACCTGCATCTTCCACCCACTTGGCGAGGCACATGCGCCCTAACAACTTTGCATTCAGCAATCCTGTTGGTGCCAGAAGTACACTTGGCAATGGGTTCCAAGCAGGAAGTGTTGCAGTCTATCTCACCGTCTATCCAGCCCCCTCACCCCACAAGTGGGGAAAAAAAAGAAGCGGTCGGTGAAGCTGAGAAAGAAGAGATCGAATTATTTGACGGAAGAGTAGTCCACGTTGCTCCAGGCAATCCCAGATAAATACCGACTGTACACCAAAACAGAAGTGTTCTTCGCATCCCTTAAACCCTCAGGGATCCAGGCTGCCGCAAATGGCAAGTGGCTGCAGATTTTTCGATGGGGGTGATCCAGTTGGCGAACGATACTGAAAAGGATCTGAACGCTATTAAGAGTGAACTGAGGGCAATTTGGTGGATGTCACTTCAAAACAGGTATGTCCTGGATCTCCTGTTGGTGAAGGAAGGGAGCGTGTGCAAGAAGATCTGGTTGTCATGTTGCATGTACATACCCCCAAATGACACAGAGAACGAGTCCCTGACACACATTATAGGGGCACTGCATAAGCTGAAGACTGGCAAGGAAAATGAAGCCGGAGTGCAGGCCGAGGATTGGTTCAACACTTTGTTTTCATGGGTGCCGTCCTGGCTTGGGGCACTGGTGAAGAGACTGCTTCCGATCATGGTACTGCTGTTGGAGTTGTTCGATGCAGTGCCAAGATTATTCCAAACAGCACAAGAATGATGGTTACTATTGGGGCACAGGTGCCTCTCCGGGGAACAAAATACAGGCAGGCTCAAACAAGCCACGAATGGTCAGAAATTAACAACCTATTTATCCCCCAGGGACATTAACATTGCCCCCACCGGATCCTGAACACTACACTGAACACTGGGTAGATTTAGCAGGTGATGGGGACTGTATATATCCTACGTGTACCCCAGAGAAATATGCACGGGATGGGGTAGTCTGCGTCATGTGTGTAGAGCATGAGTTCCTAAGGATGAAGCATATATACAGAGAGAAAGGAAGAAGTTACTTAATTAAGGGTTACCTAAATGGGGAATGTTGGGATGCATGTCCAGAACGCAGCCCCTACCAGGCAATTTAGATTCCGAAAAATATACTGAAACATGAAGAGTAAGTACAGGATGGCGTAGGGGTGCGTTAGGGTTGGGAACAATTGGCGTGAGTGGGGAATTACATAGGGGGAACTAATCAGTAGCTTTGCAGGATACAATATATATACTTAATAGTTATAACAAAGTTGTGGTGCGTTTAAAAGTAGGCCCAAATCCTTGCAAGCCTTGTTTGAAGACACAGAACAATGGGGTTGTATCCTTTGCTTAACCATCATATTTCGGTTCCCAGGCGTGGCAAAGAACACGAACATACACCCACATCATTTAGGCCTTTGAACAAATTAGGCAGGAATGTGTGTAGTTAAACAGGCGAAGGGCTGCAGCCCAGGAACAAGGTCATATTCCTGGGAGCAAAAGCCGAGGTCTCGGGATGACAAAACATGAACTAAGATTTAAGGCACTAGCACCCCCCAGAATGACGGTCCTTCCATTTGAAGTACCAGATGTGCAGGGAAATATGCCCTGAATCCTTTGTGAACTGGATTGAATAGTGGGACACTAGGTTTACTTTCGGGGAAGGGAACTAATAAAGGGGAAAGCAGAGAACAACATGATCTATGATTTGTGCGAGGGAGAGCTAAGAGTAATTGCCACATGGTGGCGAGGGCATGACGGAAGCGAGAACGTGTCTGCAATGAGAAAATGGCTGCTTTGTTCGTTAGGACCAGGCTGACATCAAAGTTGCCTGCTGAGTTCATGTTGATAACCAGGTGTATGTCACATGGTTAGGATCAAAGGTAGGGTGGTGCCAGTTGAATTTACCAATTGCTTTGCAGCATCTCAAGATAAAGGAGAATGTTACTCACGTGTGGTGAAGATGGAAGAGAAAACCTCAGAACCAATTGAAGAATGGGCTATATGTAATCATTAGCATGTATATTGGCAGTAGCCAATGAGGGCGGGTGATTAATACTTCATGTTGAGTGCGTCATGAGCAATGATTTTTGTGTTTATAACCTGGAACTTGGACGAGGGACATCAGAGAGTTCAATAGGAGTGGATTCATAATGCCCTATCACTTTTCCTTTTTGTTAACAAAGTAAAAGCTCTTGTTTTTCTCAAAAAAGGATGCACTTGCCTTTTTCCCCTCGTGGGTTGTATTTTCTCGGTCTAGTCGCTGGGTAGTTATCCTACATTTTCAAATGGAACAGGTAGGTGGGGGCGCGTTTCCCGCTGCTCTGTTTACAGATCCTCTGTGTTCGGAATTTCACTTCTCCAGCCACAAAGGTTTGTTATCCATCATTTTATTAACCTGAACAGTACTATTAATGGCAATGACAGGCACAAGTTAATAGAGCATAATGTATTTGCTTTATATGTGGATTCATTTATTAGGGCTCTTATACAGGGATTCAGTGCGAGTGATTTTTCTTGGATCAAAGTTGCTGCTTACACAGATGACTTGATGGTCACCACAAGTAGTTCCTGAAAGACTTACTCATGATTACAGAAGCTGGGAAGTTTGGGCAGTACCTGGTGTGACGATTCACCGGGTCTTGTCATTTCTTCCCAGGAAGGATCCCTTTCCTATGAGGCTAGGGCGGCATAGCAGTCACCCTAGGTGTGGTAACATGAGGGAGGACCTCATAGGGAAGGACTCCCCTCCTGGGGACAAGGACGACCACCTGAGAAATAGCCTTCCTAAACCCAGGTCACATACAACCATACCATCCTTGCCCACCTTTTCCCCCTTCCACTACTAATAGAACTATGTGCTATTGTAACATCCGGACTCTACCCAGTATGGACAATAGTGAGACGAAGAAGAGCGTAGGAAACCCATGGGGAAACAATAGGCAAAGCTATACAAGTACGGGCACAAGGTGGCATGACGAACACAGCACAGATTGTACACTATGAGGTTGACGTTACGCAAGGGCAGGGCTGTCAACTTCAAATGAACAGGAAGAACGGACTAGTTGGTTGGTGTAGCTCGCAGACGAGATGCACACGAGAAGCCCGAGAGACAGCTGGTCGGCCTGGGAAGTTCAAACAGGGAGCCTGGATGCAAAGAGATGGCGAACCAGCATCCTGTGCCTGGGATGCCGAACACACAGGCTTAGCAGAGGAAGGCCCGAATTGAAGCTGGAAACAGGAACACTGCGGCGGGATCTTGCAGAGGTGGACCGGTGGGTCCATCAACACCGCCAATACTGTAGCCTATAGCAGACTACGCAGCAACTACTTGAGAACCAGAAGAGAAGAAGAAGAGCGAGGAAGCTGATGCTGTGAAACCCAGCCCCAGGAAGAACAGGAGAAGTGCTGTCGCATGCAAGAAGGTAATGGGAGGCACAGGAAGTCTGGTAGGGGTACGTGGGTCACAGAGAAGTGCATCAGGCGTAATCTTCCTTGTCCACTAGGACAAAATAGCATGCACAAAAACCAGCAGGTGGTAACCCCCCCCTCCACTGAGCTCAGGCTAGGGATAGAAAAGAACACATGTTGAGCCTCCCCCTGCATGTTTATCTGTATTTCACTATAATTACTCACTGAACTTTCTACTCACCTTATCAGTAATTTACCTTTCAAGGACCATGTGTTATTTACGTGTCATGCTAACGCAGCTTAGAAAATAGTATTTAAGGGCAAAAGACTGTAAGCAAGTCAGAGAGCCCTAGAGAAACATATGTTATCGCCTCTCGCCGCTCAAGTGTTTAGTTGATGCTAAATAAATGTAATTTTGAGACGGTTATTCTGTGAAGGTATCTCATTCTTGGTTTATATTCCAGGTGTACTCTTTCTGGGGAGTACTAACCAGAAAGAGTACACCATTGCTAATTTCTGATCACAGAGCCAGATCTTCATTTTGGCTCTGAAAGACCAGAAGGAAAGTTCAACTCTAATCATGAGGGGGAGAGAGTTCCAGCATTTGGCGCCCAGGACTGGGAAGCTGGCTCCTCCCGCAGTTTTTAGTTTGTACCTCGGGATAGTGAGGCAATGAGAGTATAAAGACCTAGTAGGTCTGGCTAGTTGGTTTCTAGAGAATTTGTCAGAGAGATAGTTAGGGGCGGAGTTAGACAAACATTTATGAGTGATTACTAGCGTGCAGAGGGAGATTCTATCGCGCACCGGGAGCCAGTGGGCATCCCGTCTAATGCTCGATATATGGTTAGACCTAGGGATGTTTAACGCTGATCGCAGGGCGTTGTTCTGTAGTCTATTAAGATTCCATTCTGAGGAGCCTTAAAAAAAATAAAAAAATATATAAAATAAAAAGAAAAGAGTATTACAATAGTCCAACTTTGATAAGACTACTGCCCTGGCTAACATGATGCAACTGTTTGGGAGGTGGAGAGGGGGGGCAGGTATGATTTGCAAGCATTAATCAGTATATTAGTATAGGCAGTTGTTGAGGCAGTGGCGCTCACCTGTTTTTTTAAGTGAGAGTGTAGAGTCTAGATATACTCCTAGTGTTTTTACCTCCTTTGCAACTTTGACGGTGTTCCCGTCAATGTCAATGTTGAAGGAGGTATTGAGACACAGGCTGTGGGCCGCCATCCATGCCTGAATTTCAATGTAGATTTTGTTTATCAATTTGGAGTCATTTTCATAGCAACCAGGCAGCGTAATGAGAATCTGGGTGTCATCTGCATAATACGTGTAGCAGACACCCATGTTATCAAGACGTTCAAAGAGGAGCTTTGTGAATATGTTGTAGAGCGTCGGAGAGACGCATGAACCCTGTGGTACTCCGCAGTAGATGGGGACTGGGGCAGCTGAAGCTGATGGTGCGAAGTTCCTGGTAGTTCAGTTAGAAATAAATGATTGGATTCAATTCGAGGCGTTTGTGGAGAAGGCAGCGGCTGTGGTTAGGTGTTCTGTAAGGATCTGGTGATCAACCAGATCAAATGCTGTAGAGAGGTCCAACAGCAGAAGGATGGCCAGATTGCCTTTATCTTTATCGTTGGCTTCATCCACTTGGATTTTTAAGACCAAGAGGGCCGTTTCTGTACCGTGTCTCGTTCTGAATCTAAATTGGTGGAGACCTAGTCGGTTATTATCCTCCAGATGTTTTTGGATTTGAAGACTGGCCACCTGTCCAGTATTTTTTATAGGAATGGGACAGTAGTAATGGGCCTATAATTGGTAGGAATGTTGAGGTCTAAGTGGAGGGGCATATCCCAAGCCTCCTTGAGGTTGTTGGGGACTGAACTGGCATTGAACGAAGAATTATTCACAGCGGCAATGAAAGGGGCCAAGTCTTTGGCACCATCCTTAATGACTAGGGCAGGACAAATATCTCCCTGGCACCTTGACGGTTTTAGGCGTAGGATAATAATTTCCACTTCTTTCAGTGTGACTGAGGAGAAGAAGAAGGGAGGGCAGGAGGGGGGTGTGAGGGTCCAGCGGGATGTAAGTGTTAGAGCTATTGGCCAGATTGGGTTTTTTTGTCTCTATTTTAGTTTGCAACGTTGTAATTTTATCAGAAAAAGCCTTCTGAATTTTGGCACACCAATCCGCATCCTTGAAGCATGCTTCTGATGGTGGAGCTGGAGTCTCCAGTTCCCTCAGAATGCTGAAGAGCTCCCTGGTACCAGATTTTGCATTTAGGATTCTGTTATTGTAGGTTTATTTTTTGGTGTGGAGGATAGCCGATTTATAGGAGGCAGAAGCGAGCACTGCCTTGTTAGGAGTGGTAGGCGCTTTTCTCCATATGGCCTTGGCAGCTCTTTTGACGTTGCGCAGGGTTTTTAATTCAGTTGTGAGCCATTTATTAAGGTGGGCTGCCGGTTTTGCTTTTTTTTAGTTTGATGGGGGCGATGTTGTTTATAGCTAATTCTAGGATGTCATTGTATTGGTCAACCAATTTGTCTGAGTCTATGTCGTTGTAGTTGGGCGGATCCAGGATAGCATGGAGCCAAGATCGTAGGTTATGAAGCATTATGTTTCGGTTATTTCTGGATAGAATTTGAGGGGCAATGGTAGAACTGGGATTAGGGGGTGCATTCTCCTGAATAGAGAAGGAGATGCAATGATGGTTTGACCATGCAGTGGGCTCATTCTGGAGGACTGTGGTAGAGCAAGTGAGATCTGCCAGCCTGTCCAACGTTCTGCCCTTGTTGTGCGCGGACCCTAGGATACAGTGTTTAAAGCACAACTGGGATATAGAATTTTCCACAGAAGTGGCATTATGTGTCGCTAGGGTCATGCAAGCCTAAATTGAAGTCTCCAAGCAGGATCATTTGAGAGCCTGGTTTGATATTTTGCGTTAGAAGGTCTGTAATATCTTCCTCCAAGGAGGAGATGGACCCTGGGGGGCGGTAGATTAGATGCAGTAGGATCGTTCCAGTTGATGAGAGAGGGAGTTTAGCTGAAAGGAGTTCTGCCGAGGGGTGGCAGACATGGGAAAAGGCTCTAAGGCCAAGGTGGGTTTTGGCTATGAAAGCTACTCCCCTTCCTTTGTCTGTCCTCTTCAACAGAGTGAAGATAAGGGGAGAGAGAACAAAATAAAGCAAGAAGCTATCAGACATGGCCTCATTTATCATAGTAATAATCCAAGAGGATATATGAAATACAAGACAATGCCAGCCAAAGAATCAGAGGGCTTAGGGATACAAGACCCTCATCAGTAGAGCAATCTAGGTTTCTATACTGCCTAGAAGGAGTTAGAGACATTGATTGGAAGTTGCTACAACAGTGTTGGAAATACAGTGAAGAACCAAGGACCAGGAGAAGGAAGTCATTCCCTTGGTCCCCTTTTTGTTGTGGAATATTTACCAAATCAATTCTACTGGAAGACTGGAGAAGGAAAACCAGGAGAAGGGGGTCACTCTCTGGTTGAAGAACTCACAAACATTCATTCAATTATCAGCCTGAGTTAGCGTTAGGGTTAGTTTCCGACACAGGACAGTGAACATTTTTACTTTGACGGACATCCTGACAGATCACAGAGTTTTCCTAGGTTGAGGCAGGGCAATCCCCTCACAGAAATAGGGACAGTTAGGTTTTTGGGTATTAAAAGTCTTTAGCTCAAATCGTGAAGCCTCTTTGTCAGTTTACTTCTTCTACACCCTCACACAGGTCAGAGACATAATGAGCAAAAGATGGTCACTTTGGTGTTCTTTAGATACTGCTCATCCATTTACAATCCTTGCATCCGCTATGTATTAGGGAGTTCTGATTAATCTTAAATCCTACAGATATGATGATATGATATGATATGGCATTTGTAACGCGCCTATACACAAGTGTTTCAAGGCGCGACGAGGCGGGGGGGGGACAAAGGGAGACAGACAACGATCCTACTAGGCCAGGTGTCATTCAGATCGCGCAAGTGCAAGGGTAGGGGGACTGGGAAAAGTTCAGGGGAAGGAGAGGGGAAATGCAGTACATGGTTAGTAGAATACAAGATAAATAATAGGGCCAGCTGGTGGCAAGTGCAAGGAAAGTGCAGTACATGGTTAATAGAATACGAGATAAATAATAGGGCCAGCTGGTGGCCAGTGCAAAGGTAAGTGCCAGGAGAAGGGGCTGTAGGATACAGAGACAGTCCCGTAGTGCATGTAGGCAGTGTAAGGAAGAGTGGCTGGGCCAGGACATGAGATCAGTGAGTGGCCCAGTTGCAGATTCAGTGCAGGTTCAGTGATTTGAGCATGGGAGAGAGGGAGAGAAAGCAGAGGCAAAGGGGAAGGTTTTGAGGTGCTTCCAGAACCGGAGATGGTTCTCCTCAAGTTTCTGGGAGGCAGGAAGGCTGTTCCAGAGGGAGGCCCTTGCTGCGGCGAGAGATCTACCCCCAGCTCGTTGCTTGGAGAAGCGGCTGACCCGGAGGTAGATGAGCGAAGGGCTCGAGAAGGAAGATATTTAGGAAGAGAGAGTTGCAGGTATTTTGGCCCAAGGCCCCAGAAGGCCTTGTGGACAATGCAGAGGGTTTTGAACTTAATCCTTGCAGCCACTGGGAGCCAGTGTAGTGATTTCAGTCCTGGAGAGATACGGTCCCTGGG
Source organism: Ambystoma mexicanum (assembly GCF_040938575.1). Lineage (NCBI taxonomy): Eukaryota > Metazoa > Chordata > Amphibia > Caudata > Ambystomatidae > Ambystoma > Ambystoma mexicanum. The sequence goes on along the minus strand of NC_090930.1, from coordinate 1,016,576,865 downwards.
CTTGAGGCCAAGGACAAGTCTCGCAGTCCTGTTCTGGATGAGTTGCAAAGGGCGGAGAGTAGAGGCAGGAAGATTTAGATAGAGGCTGTTACAGTAGTCCAGCCTAGAGAGAACCAGAGCTCTGGAGACAGTGAGCTTCTGGGGGAAGGAGAGAAAAGGAAGGATACCTCTGAGGAGGTGTAGCTGGTAGTGTGACTTCTTAGAGACGTCAGAGATGTGAGGAGAGAAGGAGAGTGTGGAGTCGAAGAGGACCCAGAGGTTTTTTGCCGTGCAGGGAGAAGCAGGAAGAGGGCCAAGGGAAGCCAGCCAGAGAGCTGCAGGGAAGGAGGGAGTTGGTGTGCCGATAAGTAGAATCTCAGTGTTACTGGCATTAAGGCAGAGGTTGTTGGCGGCACACCACTCCTGGATAGCAGAAAGACAGTCAGAGATGAGGGAAGTGGAAGAGAAGGCCGAGGGTAGCCTGAAAATGAGCTGGGTATCATCCGCGTAGCACTGAAAGTTGGGACAGAGCGGCGGCGATGCAGTGAGCAAAAATTGACAGATACTGGTTGAACAGCCAGGGGGAGAGGTTAGATCCCTGGGGGACACCACAGGTAGAGAAAAAGATGTCAGAGAGGAAGGAACCCAGTTGGACCTGGGAGGGTCGATTGGAGAGGAAGGACAGCCACGCCAGAGCTTAACCAGTGATAGCCAGGTTATCACAGAGACGGTTGAGCAGGATGGTTAAAAGGCAGAAGAGAGGTCGAGCAAGATGAGAACACAAGGGGTGTTAGAGTCAAGGTTAGAGAGCAGGTCCTCACGGATGTTCAGGAGAGCAGTTTCCGTGCTTCTGACAGCTCTGAAGCCAAACTGATGGTCATGAAGACTACCAACAGATTCAGCCTGGAGATTAAGCTGGGAGATGGCCAGTTTCTCCAGGAGCTTGCCCAGGAAGGGAGTGATAGAGATTGGGCGATAGTTAGCTGGGCAGGAGGGGTCGGAGGAGGGTTTCTTAAGAAGGGGGTGCACAAGGGAGTGCTTGAGGGGGGATGGGAAGACTCCAGATGCGAAGGAGTGATTGCAGAAGTCAGCCAAGGCAGGCGCCAGGGAGTCAATGTGGTCCTTGATAGTTTTGGAGGAACAGGGGTGGACCTGTTTTGACAAGACTTTCATAGATCGGACTTGTCTCGAAACCTCGTCAGCAGAAAAAAGGGGAAAGGCAGAGAAGGAGGGAGGAGGGGTGGCTGCCGAAAGGCCAGAGGGAGAGCAGGGATTAGGGGAGGGGAGTTGATAGGAGGAGAGTGAGGACAGGATGTCTTGAGTTTTTTAAATTAAGTGAGAGGCCAGTGCCGTGCAGAGGGCCTGGGAGGGGACAGGAGAGGTGGAGACTGCAGCAGGGTTGGCCAGCTCCTTGCTGATTTTAAAGAGTTCGGCCGAATTGTTAGATGCCGCAGAGATGCGGGCTTGGATAAGGGCTCTCTTCTTAGTGAGAACGGAGAACCGGTATTGCCTTTGGAGCAGGAGGCAGGCCAGTTTGTCAGAGGATGAACATGAAGCACGCCATTTCCTCTCTGCCACCCTGCACTTGCGTTTAAGGGTGACGAGATCTGAGTCATAGCTGGAGTTACATTTGGCTTTGGGCTTTAGGCGGATTCTCATGACAGGGGCAAGGATATCAAGGGTATCAGATATAGCAGAGTGGAGAATGGAGAGGGCTGCGTCAGGGTGGGAGTCAGCCGAAGGGGTGGGGGCGAGAAGGTGGTAGCGAAAGCCTCAACTGACACGCGATTCATGGGTCGGATGACCACGAAGGTGGGTGGCAGTGATGAAGGTGGCTTTGCCTGTGGGGTAGGGAGGGTGAGCTGGGAGGATAGGAGAAAGTGATCACTCCAGGAGAGAGGAGTGGAGAGAGGGACAGAGAGGAGAAGGTAAGAAGAGATCAGAGAATCAAGAGTGTGCCCTGCAGAATGGGTCGGCCCAGACAGGAGAGCAGAGAGTGAGAGAGAGTCGCAGAGGTCGCAAAAGAGTCTAGAGGGAGGACAGGAGGCATCAAGGTGGATATTGAAGTCTCCAAGAAAGAGGAGTTGAAGGGTTAAGGACAGGAGTGAGGAGGAGAGGTCAGCCCACTCAGAGAGGAAGGAGGAAATTTGACCAGGTGGCCGATAGACAGTAGCCACGGTGAGGGAATGGCTAGGAGAGAGAGAGTCGGCAGACAAGGCATTCAAAGGAGGAGTAGGTCTGCATAGGAGTGACAGTGGCAGGAATCCTCTCAGGGAAGATAAGGGCCACACCCCCCCCAGCACGGTTGGGCCTGGGCAAGGAGAGGATCTTGTAACCGTCAGGTAGGAGTGTGTCAAAGCTGGTAACAGAGCTGGCCGTGAACCATGTCTCAGTGAGACCGAGGATGTCAAGGTTCAGTTCCTCAAGAAGGCGACAGATATCAGAGGAATGTTTGACGGCAGAGCGAGAGTTGAGAGTGGCAATGTGGAGTAGGTTGCCATCCTTGAAGGACTTCCGGGGGAGGGGTGCAGATCAGAGGTACGCCCTGTGGAGGTGAAGAAGAAGGAGCCAGAGAGAGGGCAGGGTGAGAGGGTGGAGGCAAGGTAGCCGAGGACAGAGAACAGGGGACAGCAGGAGAGGAAAGGAAGTTGATGAGGAGCGGGAAGTGTCTATCAAAGAGGTGGAGGTTGGCCTGAGGGCCTAGGACCAAGATGGTCCCATTAGCGTAGACATTAATGATGGCCTTAGAGGAGCGGAAGGGGGCCAAGAGGACATCCCAACGGTTGGCACCATTAATGGGAGAAGAGGAGAAGGGAGAGAGCACAGAGACCATATGAAGGGTCCATTGGTCAGGGGAAGGCACGAAAAAGAGGATGCAGTAAGAGTTTCCTTGGAGGAGGCGCTAGTGTAGGTGTCAGCGATAGGGAGGCCTGGGTTGGAGACCAGGATATCCTTTTTAAACTTTTTCCTACCAGATTTAGTGAGGAGAGCAGGATAGTCAATGGAGAAGCAGTTAGAGAAGATAGGAGAGATAGAGAGCACCATGGAATAAGGAGGGAGTGGGGGGAAGACAGACAAGATCAAGTGGAAAGGAATGAAGCGGCAAGCCCTAGTTACCACAATTTCAGAGCAACAGTAACACAGTAAAAACGAATTAGGTACCCAGTGTAGAGGCCACCTAAATTTGAGAGTCCTGCAAGGGGAGAAAAAGCCCTAGTTTACCACAATTTCAGAGCAACAGTAACACAGTAAAAACGAACTAGGTACCCAGAGTAGAGGCCACCTAGATTTGAGAGTCTTGCGAGGGGAGAAAAGCAGACCTAATTTACCACAATTGGCGGTACACACTGAAGTGTAGAAACCATGTGAATGAAAAGGAAAGGGAAGGAGTGGATTGTTGGGCTGGGCGAGCAGGTGGAGCTAACCAGAAGAATGGTGGACCGGCGCCTGGCGACCCATGCGGACACCTGCAGACACCTGCAGACACAGGGAGCCGCAGCCGTAGGAGCTGCCCTTTGCCTAAGGGGGCCCTTAGCCGATTGGGGCTGCCGGGCAGGGGGACTGCCCAGGGGGGTGGGCTTTAAGGCAGCAGGAGAGGAAGGGGAGGGGGGAGTGGGCAGTCAGGGAAGCGGGAGGGGACAGGGCAGAGGAGGACCAGGAAGTGAGTTGGAGGGAGGGGGCAGGGGGCAGCACAAACGCGCATGGAGCGCCAAAAAAAAAAACAACTACAGTGCCTGAAAAAATATTTTTTATTGAAGGCCCAGCGGGGCCTGGAAGGCAGCCTCAGAGCACGCACACCAGGCTACGGGCGACCGCTCAAACCAGCTCTAGCTCAACAAAGAAGCGAACTTCAAGAGCGGTCGTCGCGTAGTCCCAGAGGGACTGTAAGCACAACCAATCAGAGGGGGGGGGGTGGACGGGCAGGGAGGCGGGAGGGGACAGGGGAGAGGAGGACCAGGAAGTGAGTTGTAGGGAGGGGGCAGGGGGCAGCACAAACGCGCACAGAGCGCCAAACAAAAACAACAACAGTGCCTGAAAAAATATTTCTTACTGAAGATCTAGTGAGTTGCAATATTAATAAGATTATGATCCATTTTTTAATGCTAGTTTTACCATTTCGTTCACTGCCCATATATTTATCTATTGGTGACTAAGTTCAGGGTTCTAAATTGAGGGGAGCTGGGAGCTATTTAGCTCCTGTTTAAAGCCTAGAAGAGCCTGGCTAGTTTAAAACCAACTTTTAGCAGGAGCTACTTTTGGCTCCCTAGGCAAACTGATGTGGAACAAACACCTATGTGAATTTAACTATGTGCATTTGGGACAATCTATAAACATTAGGACACATCTATATGATATTTTGAGCATAAGGGATCATAAATAATGGATACAATCATATGTTTGTATTTTATGTTGACGTTAGATTTGTGTAACGCAATGTACTCGATCTGTGTTTCCTAGTGGTAGCTCCTGATGACTGGTTATCGCTGGATACCCAAGAATTGCTTGTAGCTCCTGCTTATCCAATCTTAATTTCGATTCCGGTAAGTTGATTTGGATCAAAAGGTAGACTTAAAAAGAGATGTTACATTTTGAAGGTGTGGAAAAGTGGGGGATATATTTTTTCATTTAAGGGCTTTTAATTCGCTGGGTTCAATCAATAATAACAACGGTTTCTAGCATGGCTGTGGAAATATACATTAAATGAACACTGTCACAAATTGAATATGGATCAATACTTCAGTCTGACCCAAAACAGACTCTTTTGTAACACTTTTTATTTCTGAATTTCTTTGCCAAATGTGTATGTGTCGAGACCCACGTGGAAACAATGGAATTAATTCACCACTCACCAATTGTTGGGGCTCCTCTAAAAAGGGAGATGCCCGCTAAGGTCTCAAGAAAACCCAAAAAGTGTCTGCCAGACAAGAGAACACAAGGAGGTCTTTGAGAGTGAGCTTTCGAACCTGGACTACCACCTTGTCCCAGGGTCATAATCCCATCTTCCACCACTCCCATCTTACTCTCCACCTTGCCACCCCATGGATTGCCTATTCCTAAAGGGCTATCCTCAAATTGTCACTTGTTCACTGTACTATCTGTTATATCCTTAATACCTCATGCCCATTTCTCCTCCTGGCCTTATCAGACCACTAAAATGTTTGCAGTACACGTATTCCGTTCTCTCTGCTACCACTTCCCTCAGTCCCCCCCTCATTCTTCCCTTCTCTGTCTCTCCTCCTTAGCTCTTCTCCCTTCCACATCCATTGTAATTGTCCTATGGAATTCAATTGCAGATCCTCTTTAAACCACCTCCCCCCCACCATCTCCATCCCCTCCATAAATCTTCTCCCCTTAATGTCCTCTCTACTTCCTCCGTAGGACTTCTCGCTGCTTGCTACTCCTCATGTCTTCTCTACTTCACCCCCCACAAGACTTCTCTTCACAGCCTCCCTTAATTATTTCCTCTACCAATATCTCCTTAGCTCCTTTTACCACCACCATCCTACTACTTATGCAAACTCCAGCATCCTGCCTCCTTTCACCCTCTCCAATCTCCTTCCACCATTCACCTTCAAACACTCGCCATCTCCAAACACCCCCCTCACCCTCGCGACTACCAGGAATATATGGACCTCTGATGCCTCCACCTGGGCCAAACATAGTGGGTTGTGTGTACTTGGGTTCCTCCATTGCCCGTAAAAAGTGACTGGTGGACTGCAGAAGAGGAGCTGGGGTGTTGCATTAAATTTGCGGTACCACAGATCCTTACTTACTGGGTGCTAACTGAGCCTACAAGATGCTCACCCGCAATCTTGGATTCTACACACACTGCGTACAAACAGAATAACCAGAATCAAACAACTTCACCTCCTGTCGCAGGAGGATAGCTCAGGGGCGAAATGCTCGTCTTGGAAGCAAGACGACAAGGGGCAACACAGGTTCGATCCCCGGGTCTGCGCTTAGAAACCTCTGGGTATTAAGCGCACTATAAAAAACCAAACATATACCATCCTAAATGACTATCGGTCAGGGTTCCACCCAAAGTGTAGCATCGAGGCAGCCACCATCCAGGTGGTGGATGATTCTCTATGGATAAGGGCGACTCATGCCTCCTCGTCCTCCTTGACCTCTCGGCTGTATTCGACATTGCTGAACACTGCATCCTTATCTCCCTTCTTGCTGACAGAATGTGATTCTCTGACACTGTCTGGGTTTGGTTTACCCCCTACCCCTCAGACAGACACCAGGCCATCCAGATAAACTCGTAGTGTCCTAACTGACTCCAGGTCTCCTGTGGAGTCCCCGAAGGCTCTATCCTCTCACCAATGCTTTTAAACCTTTACATGGAGCCTCTGGGCACTCTCCTCAAAGATCCCAATTTGGCCATCCACCAATAAGCAGACAATACTCAGTTGTACATGAGAGTAAATAGTGCACAGGACATCATTTGTCGCTGTGATTACCTAGCGTAAGGAAGGCATGGTATGAAACAGTGAAGACAGACACAAGTTATCACAGTTCAAGGGTGTTTATTGAACGTCTGTCTAAACCTAAAACTAAGGATGGGAAGCAAGCTATGAACATCAAATAATAATAAAGCAGACCTAGTCACGTCTCTGTCAAATAAAAGGGCTTATACTAATAAACCTATTGCCAATCCTTACTTCTAAATACAAAATGGTATGGGACAATGGTGTATGCAAAAAGAAAAGTGTTCAAGAAATTCAGGACGGTTGAGAAGTTGGCTTCACTTCCCCACGTTTTCAGCACAGGAAAGGGCAGCATGTTCCAGCTTTGCACACACTCTGGCTTCTCGGCTACAGGCTGAGGATACAGTTCAAAGCACAGACATCTTCTGCCAAAGCCTCTTTTCTAATAAGTCTCTTATGGCAGAGGGTCTGTCGCAAAACAAAGTCTCAAAGTTCTATTCCTATCAGGATTTTCACATGCACAGGTTCTCAATGTTCATCCTGGGTCTCCCTCGGAAGGCTGAGACCCCCTTTTATCACAATGTTCAAACTTCGTCTCCCTCGTTCGGGCTCGTATCCTCTTGATATAAAAATTGAAGACTTTCGAATGTGCGATGGGTTTTGCTTAAACCGTTGCAGGACCACTTGGATTAACTTCCCACAATTATTCACATCAATCTTCTACTTTAATTTCTCTTGGTGGGATACCTTACTGAGACCGCTGATTGAGCACATCCACGGTACCGGACCACTCTGCCAACGGTATTGTATCTTTCCTTCTCAAGTTCAAACATTCATCAGCAATTTAGCTTTACTCGCGTCTTTCATAACACACGTTTAACACTGTTCATTCCAGCGCTCGTTATACAATGTTGCCACTTGCAACCTTGACTTCAACACAGACTGGTCTTGCATCAGTCTCCCCAACTAACCGGCTGTGTTGATCTTTCTTGTGCTTCTTTGTTCTTGAAACCAAGGATGATACCACGGCGACGGTTGCTGCTGCTGCTCCTCCTCGCCTTGGTCAGATACGCAGGAGGGCCTTCAGTATCTCCGACCCACAATGCAGGATTCTTCAGTCTTGTTTACTGGCCTTACGCTTTCTGCCTTAAAGGTTTCTTTTTTTTTCAAACTTTATTTCTTATTTTCAACAAGAAAGAAACATATCAAGTACAAAGCAAATGTTACTAGGCCAGCAGGCTATCATCCAGGTAACAACATAAACCTGAATCAAAGAATACAATAAACAATAACCTCGAAATACATATTAACGCCAACACATTTAAAAACGTAGCCATGAGCGGTGGCCTGACATTCCCAAACATAACAGACAACACAAAACAAGAGAACATAACACCACAAGCACCCTCCCCCTCCAAATCATATCCATTAGACGTGATGCAAACCCATTCTATTACACAATTCCGATCAAGATGGTTTACCCATAAAAATCATTGAAATTCCCCCATTGTTCATCATAACGTGCTTCTTTGCATTGCTTATAAAACATAGTCTTCTCATATTTAGATAGAACTTGCACATCTAAAATCCAATCCTCTACTGATTGTTTCTTTCTGGTCTTCCAGACCTTTAATATCTGCTTAGTAGCTACTAACAGAACTTTGGCAATCCAACACGATATTACCCAATCATATTTGCAACCATTCCTTGGTAATTGCAAAATGATTGCTAATGGATTCCGTGGATAGGTGATGCCCCAAACCTGGTCAATCCTATCAACCACATCTCTCCAGAAATGTGTCATTCTTTCACAACTCCACAACATATGAAGCAATCTACCCCCTCTTTCCCACAACCCCAACAACTGTCACCATCCACCATTCCTAAAGCATACATACGGGCCGGGGTCCAATAGGTTCTACTCAATATTCTCTGATGAGTGTAACGCAGTTGTAAATCCGCTTTAGCTTTAACCGAAACTCTCCAGACCCTTTCCCATTCATCTTGTGTCAGTTCTCTACCCAGCTCATCCGTCCATGACAACCTCAATTTTTCCCCATGAGGTCAACCACTGTACATCTGTTTGCATAATTTTCAAAATATTTGACACCTTTTGTGATCCACAGGCCAATATTTTGAGGACTTCAGGTTCCCGTGAGAGTGATGCATCCATCATCCGACTCCTTTCAGATATTAAATCCACCAATTCATTGTACCTTTGTAACTCTCTATTATGCAGTCCAGATTTCTCCACTAGACCCTCAAAGACAACCACCCCTTCATTGCTCCAAACATCACTAACCTTTAAAATACCTCTACTAACACAACTTCTCCAATTTAACATTCTATTATTAATCTGTAGACAACGATTATGCCAAAGTGAAGCCTCTTCATAAACAAATAATCCCTGCCCACTTCCAGTGACGCCAATGCGTCTTTTGTAGCCAAAACTGTTTTTAAACTCTGCGCCTTCCCAGGTAATGTTCCAAATGAATACAGACACTTCATGTCATACAGCAAAAAAAGTATGCATTTCAATCTGAACCCACCAAGGCCTCTGGCTTGGATCCCCAATAAAATAGCTAGACATCTTTTTCAATAAAAAAACGTTACTATAATTCTTAAGGACCGGTTATCCAAAATCTCCATCTTTGACGCTGCGGACCATAATGTACTGTGCAATTTTGGCTCTTTTCCCCTCCCCCACAAAAAGTCCTGGAATAATCTATATATCCGTCGAAGTACTTTCTTTGTAAAATGTAAGGGCAACGACTGAATAATATACAGGACTTTTGGTAATAAAAGCATTTTAATTGCATTCATTTTAGCCCATATGGGCAATATGAAACGCCCCCATTTCCTAATGTCTTTATGGATGACCTCTACGGTTCTATGTACATTATAATCGACTATCTTTTTTATGTCGCGAACAATGTGAATACCTAATTATTTTACGCTTACATTCTCCCATCTACAATTCCAGCCTAACAACTGCCCCTGCTTTGGCGATAACTTACCGGAAATACTTGTTTTCCCCCCAATTGATCCGGTAACCTGATAACTTCCCCATTTCTTCAAAAACACCTTTCAATAATTGACCCCCCTCTGCAGGATTACTCAAAATAACTACTACATCATCCGCATAAGCTAAGACCTTAATTTCTCCATCCCCCACACACAAACCCCTAATTCCCCTATGTTGCCGAATATATGCTAACAAAGGCTCTAATACCAGATTAAATAACAAGTGGGACAAGGGACAACCTTGCCGTGTGCCCCTAAACAGTTGAAATGATCCTGAAAATCCATCATTCACCCATACCTTAGTGTAACGCTCACCTGGTATCCACTGGGACGTCACTCAGCCTGCTCTGACGTCTTACAACCTCAAACCCTTCCCTGGAGGCTACTCGACTGGAGACTGGGCCTGAAACACAGGATTGGTAGAGTTTAACTCCCTATTGTCTCTGTGTGCTTGAACCCCTTCTTCCCTGGGGTCCAACCCTTCCCTTTGATCCACAGCTCACCTTGTTTTCTTGGATAGTGTGCTCTCCGTCCTGCTTTCAGCGCAGGGGCACATTGATTGATGTGGGCTCGTTGCTGCCTAGTTACTTCACTGGCAAGAGTCCGACAGGTAAGTATAATGAGTCTTTTGAACAGTTCTCTAACTTCGTTCCTTTCCTTCCTTAGATGATGGCCGGCGTCCGGGGATGGTGGCGTGCTGCTGAGATGAGTAGCGCTGAAGGCGAGTGAGAGCGCGATGCACTCCTTTCGTATTTGTATTGAACTGAGTTCGTTTTCTGTGTCTTTTAGGTGCCGCAACGTTTTCAGCGTGGATGCCGGTTATGAAGAACAAATGCGGCGAGTAAGCGCGGTATGCAGCGCCTCTAGATGTTTCCACGCTAACCTGGAGTGTCTTTTCCCTCTTGCAGATGGATGAGAAGTTCCGGAGACAGAGTTCACACAGAGCGGCTGGGATGCAGGTAAGCGTTTGAAGCACGTACAGTCTTTAAAAAATAAGAGAAGATTTGCAGAATGCTTACTAATGCCTTTTTTCTGTTCTTTTCCCTCTTCCTTAGGAAGCGGGGTGCCGGGATGGGAATGACACCGCTGAAGATGCCCGCAGAACAGAAGGAGCGATGAATGATGGGCAGAAGCGCTGCAAGGTAAGGTTGTTCCTAACAGTGTTCTTGTTCTTGCAGGAGCTGAGCGCAGAAGAAAGATGCAGGCCTACTGGAGACTGATCCGAACATGGTGAGTGTCACGCTGCAGGTGCAGAAAACGCAAAGCATGTTTCTCAGCCTGGGCGTGGCTTCAATAGTCTCTGGGTATCCCAGGTGTCTCTTGGCTGAACCACACCCAAAAGACTAGACTGCACATGCAGTTCTGGGAACCGAAATATGTGGGGGCATCCATCTTGTCCCCATCAATGCACTACAAGTCCAATCCCCCAATGTTATCCTATGGGAGTGAGTGAAACTGGTGCCACAAGCGCCAAGTCTGACTCCAAGTGGGTCTTTGGAGGGATGGAGAGGCCCTTGAGGGCCATGTAGGTGTTCGTGGCCTGGCTCCAGCCTGACATCTTGGAGGGCTGGGGACATGAGGGGCAGGAATCATGACACTTAGCCATTATCTCAGTTTGCAAAGCTTTAATAAACAAAGGCCCAAATCCCATTTTTGACAGTGTATGGTGTAAGAACTTCCAATTTACTCTATAGAAGGCCTTCTCAGCCTTAAAGGTTTCTTGAAAGTAACTGCTTCTTGCAGAAAAGGTCAAGGGTAATTCTCTTCCTACGAACCCTTCTTGGTTTGCCGTCTTTCTCCCCTCGTTCAGCTGCTGACTTGAAACTGTTGTACCTTTGTATGCTTTGCCTAGCTCAGTGTGTGCTTTCGTGCTCCGCCTTTTATCCGTGTGGAGAAATCTAATGGAAGTCAGGTGCGAGTGATTATTAGTAATTGCCTGACCTCGTCTGACCACATTAGCGGGACATGTCAGATACACTGCTCGGGTGTGAGTCTATTTTCCCCCAGAACGGGTTGATCATGTGAAAGTGCTAGGAAAAGGGAAAGGGGGGGGTGGATAAGGTTCCCACGTATCCTACCTGGTAGGATGGGGTAAAGGTATTGCAGAGGGAGGGATAGCACGTCTCGCCAGCTAGTGTCCGACACCCCAAAGACCCCTCACCCAGCCAGGGTCTGGATCCAAAGGCGATGGCTGTGCCCTGGCCACCTGAGAAAGAGAGATCCGCGGGGACTAGCGGGTGAGACACCTTCTGTTTTCTCAAACTAGCCATCATCCATTCCTGGATGTCGATTGCCTACCTCAAACTAAACCCATCCAAGACTGAATTTGTCAATATCAGTCCGATACAAAACAACTTGGCCAACAATGGCTCAATGATATGCGCCTAGAAGGATCTGATCAACAACTCTCACACTTCACCATTGACAGCAATCCATCCTTCCAGAAACACCCAGCCAAGAAAGCCCAAATAGCGTGGCTCAGAATCTCTGCCCTTCGAAAAATCAAACCCTTCACCCTGCCGCAATAATTTCTGGACCGTAGTGCAGGCCCTTGTGGTCTTGCACATCGATGGGGGAAATGCTCTGCTGACTGGGCTCCCAGCTTCTCACTTGGCTCCCCTAAAAGCAGTCCACTCTGCTGCAGCAGGTCTTATTAAGGGAGCACAAAAATGTGACCGAATTACCCCATCCTACGTGAACTACATTGACTTCCGCTCCAAGCCAGTATACTGTTCAAGACTGAATGTGTTGTCTACAAAGCAGTCATGAGTAGCACACCAGCGTACCTGGTGGCTAAGGTCCACATATCTGGTGGCACACACTCCTAACGCAGCAAACTGACCAACCAGCTTGAATCACAACTTGTCCGCAAACAATCCTTCTCTTGTCATGCACACACCCTCTGGAACTAGATTCCGGCGTCTGCTCGGAATGCCCCCACAATTCTCCAATTTTGCAAATCTCTCAAAACATGCCTCTTGCAACAACACCTGACCAAGGACTAATTCAAATGGACGCACATACCTGACACACAGACCTCTCAGTACTGCACTACTGTTAAAAGAGGCCAGCCCAAATGCTGGGTACCCACACTCTGTACAGCGATCGATCGCTGCTCTCGAGAGCACTTTACACAATAAAATACATTTAAACAAACACACAAATTGTTGTTCCTCACTCCGAGCACGTACCACTGCTGCCTAAGCTCCCTGCTTTGAGGAACACCCCTCCCGTTGTGGCTGAAGTCTTTCCAAAGATGCAGTGGAACAAACCTTTCTTAAGCGTGCTTAGGGGCAATTAATTCTCTAAATGAAGTGACATTAACGGGTCAGGCTGCATTTCTAGTGCATTAGCATTGTCATTATTTGCTGCATTTCTGTGATCCCTTAAAGGGATCAGTCACTACGAGGGTCCCATGTGGCAACCTCCATGAGGATTGTATGGTTGGGGTAGCCAGGATATCCTACCTGTGCCATATTCAGGCCAGGCATCACGTAACTTGCACAGGCAATTGGCCTCCATGGTGACCCCGCCTTGCACCCACGGGGGAGTGGACGGGGGGTAGGGAATGGTGATGCACTGGCAACCCTCCTATGAACTGGAATGGATTATTATTTTAAAAAACATAGCCAGCAGGGGTACCACATCTAGGCAATATAATTTATTTATGAAGAAAATTAATCAACTTCCTGATAAGGCCCACCAAAATTGGCTTTTATCTCTCCTGAAACTCATATATTATACATTAAAAAACCTTATCTGTTTCTGTATCAAACAGCCTTTCACATCATTACTAAAGCACTCATAAGTGTGCCATGATTTGTAGTATACTTCTTTTAAAAATGTACTTGTTGTACCCAGATGTATTCACTTGCTGCACAAGAACGGCCTGTTGTCTGTAGATTTTCAAAAATGTTTGCGGATAGTGCTATACTTTAGGAGAGTTGAGGAATAACTTGTCAATGGCATTAGGGTATAATAATAACTGCGTTACGCCTCACCACGGATATCGCCAGGAAAGAAGAAGCAGCTGATTAGACCCTAGATATCCCAGCTCATTCTCTGCACTGCTCTCCCCGCTGTAACGCATTCCCAAACGTGCATGCAGTGCAACACAAAAGAAATAATTCGGCCTGCGCCCATCACAAAAAAGGCGTGCAGAAACATCCTCTGCCTCCCCACTACCGGCATAACTGAAGAAGCAATACCTGCAGAAACATAACAGAAACCCATTATAGGGTGGGGGGAAACACCCTGAAGTGACCACACCGGACGCTCCCACGCCCACAGACCAGGCCACGTGCTTATGAAAGACACCAATCAGATCTACACACCCCGAGTATAGAGCGAACTGGGACACTGCACTAACACAGCGAGAAGCTCCCCCTTCCCATCCACTGAAGGCGCAGGGGGCTGGGCTACAGGCTCATATAGCCCGGTCCAACTACGGACACGTTGGCCCCCATCTGTCAGACCTCACCAAAATCGTGTTGCTCCCCCCGTGGTCCACGCGTCTCGGTCTGCCTGGCTCAGCCCATGTGGAGCACCATGCTACAACCGGGGGTCACAGTGCAGGGTCCTGCGGATTACCATCCCCCCCAGCAGCCTTCACTGTCCTGGACGGACTACATAGCGGATGCCTCCCCCATAATAACACCATTGGGGCCACCTAACCCCCCCGCTACTAACGACCTCTGCCCTGGTCTTCTCGGTGCACACACTTCACAGTTCAGGCACTTGGATGAGGACCCGTCTCTGCCCTCCAACCCGCGCATAAATCGATCCCGGCTCTCACAGAGACCCGATAGAAGGCGCTGCCTCCTGGCTCTCCCACGGTCCCCTCCTCTAAGAACGCTCTGCTGCTCACTGACCTGGATGCTCTGCCGCCAGAGCCGTTGCTAGGGGGGGGCTAAGGGGGTTATAGCCCCTGATCTTTTGGTTGTAGCCCCGGATAGAATCTCAGGAGTTACAACCAAAAGGCTAGCTAGCCCCCAGTCCCGACAGTTCCGACATCAGCGTAGCCCGGGTCTTTTCCAGGCCTAGCAAAACCCGTCTGCCACCCTGCTGATCTCTCCAGCTGCACACTGTCCCCTCTTCTAAGGACGCTCTGCTGCTCACTACCCTGGACGCTCAGCTGCCCTTGTTCGCACCCTGCCACAACGCTTACTCTAGGCCCCTACTGTTGCCACTCAGGCGCCTACACCTTGGGACTCCTCCTTGCCTCCGCTACCTACCCCTTGCCCTGGACGCTCTGCTGCCCTTCGCCCTCCGCCCTGCCGCTCTGCCGCTCTGCTGACTTCTCCAATTACCCCCTTGATCACTCTCTGCTGCATCCCCTATTCCTGGCCCCTGCTGTCCTCACTTCTCCCACATCCACCAGCACTTACTTCTTCCCCTTCCTGCCATGCACCCCATCTGTCTCTCCCTCTGTCGTCTCCCATCCTTCTCCCTCCCCCTCTCCCTCCTCCTCCTCCTCTTCCTTCCCCTCATACTAATGTCCCCCCCTCCTCACTCCTCCCCTCCACCCCCTACTCTCTCCCCGCACTATCCCTTCTCACCCCAATCTTATCCATCTCCGCACTGCTAGCCCCTCAAGCATCATCAATATTGCCCTCTGGAATGCCCAATCCATCTGCAATAAAGCCACTGCGACCCTTGACCTCTTCTTCCGACTCAATCGTCACTTCCTCTGCATCACCAAGACTTGGATCGCCCTCTTCAATACCACAGTCCCTGCGTCTCTCTCCACCTCCTCCACCTCCTCCTCCTCCTCCTTCTCCCATGTCTCACACCCCTCTGGTCGCAGAGGTGGTGTTGGCCTCATTTTTCACCCTAAATGTCTTTCCTCATCCCCTTCCCACCTTCTCTTCCTTTGAATTTCTTTACAAATCCTTCACCTTTCCTCACGCAATCTCCTTAATTATTTACAGACCTCCAGGCCCCCTCTCGTCCTTCTATGAAGAACTTGACCATCTTCTCTCTCACTCTCTCTCATCTCTCCTTCTCCTACTCCTCTCTCTGTCCTCGGTGACTTCAACCTCCCTTTCTCACCCACATTTCCTTCTTCTCCTCTTTTCTCATTACTTGACTCCTACCTACTCTCTCCCCTTCCTACGCCCCCTACCCACTGCGCTGCCTCCACACTTGATCTCATCTTTCTCTCTTCCTACTCTTCCTCCCCGTATCGTCTCTTCCCAGCTATCTCTCCGACCATGCCTTGCTCTCCTTCTCCCTCACTCCTCCCCCCCTCTCTTCCCCCTCCTCTCCCTCCTTCTCGCATCACAACCTCCGCAACTTTAACCCTACTCTCTTCCACGACTCATGTTCTTCCTCCCTTCCCCCTCTTCGATTTCGCTTCCCTCTAAGCAGATGACGCCCTCTCCTCACCGTCCTCCTCTTTAACCTCCAGTCTTGACCAACTCTATCCTCTCACTCCCTTCTCCCCTTCTCATAAACCTACCCAACCCCGGCTCTCTTCACACCTTCTGTCCATGCGCCGCCTCCTCCGACGCCTCGAACGACGCTGGATCAAATCCCCTTCTCTGACTAATCAATCCTCTCATTTCTCATTTCATTCTCTCTACGACTCCTGCCTCTCAGCTGCCAAACACTCCTACTACTCTAGCCTCTTCCACTCACAAGCCTCTCATCCTCACCGTATCTTCCAGACCCTCTCTAAGCTTCTCTCCCCTCCCACTTCTGACCCTTCCACGAACTCTCCCCTCTCTCCCTCTGACTTCGCCAACTTCTTCTCATCCAAAATCCTCTCTCTTCGCCAGAACATCCTCTCCTCTTCTTCCTTCTCCCCCCACCCCTCTCCCCTCCTCCAGCTCTGCCAGCTTGTCCACCTTTTCTCCCATCACCCCTGCATGCGTCTCCCACCTCCTGTCCAAAACTCACCCTACTGCTGCCCCCTCTGACCCCATCCCCACCTCCCTCATCCTCAAAATGTACCCCCTCCTTATTCCCAACTTAACCACCTTTTTCAACATCTGTCTCTCCTCCGCCACCTTTCCTTCAGCTTTCAAACATGCTACCATAATCCCTATCACAAAGAAACCTTCTGATAACCCTCTCGTTGCCTCCAACTTGCAGCCAATCTCCCTTCTCCCCTTTATTTCCAAGCTCTTCGAGCGCCTTGCCTACTCTCAACTTTCTGCTTTCGTCTCATCCCACTCACTCCTCCCTGCCTCTTAATCTGGTTTCCGCCCTAAACACTCCACTGAGACAGCCCTCACATATGTCCTCAACTCTCTCCTCACTGCTCGCTTCCACTCTCTCCTCACTGCTCGCTACGGTAAGCAATCTTCAATTTTCATCCTCCTTGATCTTTCTGCAGCTTTTGATACCGTAGATCACCCCTTACTTCTTAGCACTCCGTCCTCCTTCAGCTTCAAAGACTCTGTTCTCTCCTGGCTCACCTCTTACCTCTCCAATCGATCCTTCACTGTCTCCTGGAGCGGTCGCACCTCCTCCAGCCTTCCCCTCAACTATGGCGTCCTTCAGGGTTCCGTGTTGGGACCCTTTCTTTTCTCTCTCTATACCTCCCTTCTCTCTCTCTCCAGTCATTTCTTCTTTCGGCATTTCCCACCACTTATATGCCGATGACACCCAACTCTTTCTTTCCTTCTCTTCCTTCACATCTGACCTCCACCACACTCTTTCTTCCTACCTCACGGCCATAAAAGATTGGATGTAATCCCACTTTCTTTCCCTAAACACTGACAAGACTGAGGTGCTTTTCTTTCCTCCTAATACTCTCTCCCCTTCTCCCCCTCCCGTCATCCACTTTCCACCTTCCAAC
The DNA here is from genome assembly GCF_040938575.1 of Ambystoma mexicanum. Lineage (NCBI taxonomy): Eukaryota > Metazoa > Chordata > Amphibia > Caudata > Ambystomatidae > Ambystoma > Ambystoma mexicanum. The sequence continues at coordinate 1,016,559,627 of NC_090930.1, read as the reverse complement.
CTCCCCATATCTTCCCATGCCTGCAATCTCGGCCTCAACCTCGACTCCTCTCTCTCCTTCTCCAACCACATCTCTCTAACCTCTCGAGCTTGTCGGTACCACCTCTATAACATCCGCAAGATCCGCACCTCTCTCACATTCCATGCTTCCAAACTCCTAATCTCCTCCCTCATTTTCTCCCGCCTCTTCTACTGCTCATCTTTGGACTCCCTGTCTCTCACCTAACTCCCCTAAAATCCATCTACCACTCCTCTATCCGTACTCTTTGCCTCCTCGGCCCTCGAGACTCTATTTCTTCCTCTCTCGCTCTCAACTTGGCCGGCTTCCCTTCCTCTCACAACTGAAATTTAAATTCCTCTGTCTTGTCTTTAAATCTCTCCATGACCTAGCACCCCCCTACCTTTCCTCCCTCCTCTCATTCTACTCCCCCTCGCGTTCTCTCCGCTCAGCAAACCTCTACCTCCTCACTGTACCCCCAGCCCCATGTGCCTCCTCACGCTTCCGCTCCTTCCAACTCTTGGCCCCCCTACACTGGAACTCCCTCCTGCTCTCCATCCGCTTCACCCCTACCTACTCATCCTCCCGCAACTCCCTGAAAGCTCAACTTCTACACTCCCCCGACTTCCCTTCCCTACCCCTCCTCTCCTAACCTTGCACCCCCGGACTCTCCCCCCATCCTCTCTCCTCCCCCTCAAACCTTAAATTAGTAACAAATACTACTTAAATGCAACAAGGATACCAGACCACTCCCCCTTCCCTTCCCTTCCCCTCTACCTCAAATCCTACACGTCACTCCTTCACCTACCCCCTCCTCTCCCCTATCCCCCCCTTGTAAATAGTTCTACTTATTGTTTTATGACTTGTTCATGTTTGCAAATATGCTCTCTCACTTTGTATCTGTTGTTATATTGTAAAGCACTTTGGCTTAAAGCGCTATACAAATTCAATAAACATAAACACAGCATAAGATACGTTAAGATGACACATAAAGCATAACTGTCTATATAAAATGGGTACAATGTTACAGTTTGCATCGCATATAGAAGTTATATTTAAGGCTCTCTGCATATTACCACATCATTTCCCAAAGGTAGCTGCTGCCCCTGAACGATATCTTAAGCGAAGCAGTTGCTTTTAATAACAACCTGAATGTAGAGTGCCCATAAACTAAATGCAAAGAAAAATGTTGATTTGGAATTGGACAGGTTAGAGGAGAGATTTCGATGACCAAAAGTCCTCAGAAGTAGGCGCGGAGTAGCGAATTTACAGAAATTGGTGGTTCTTAGGCGTGAGACTCCATAAAAATCTTCGTGGCATTGCGACTGGCCAAGAGTGGAAGTGGGACAACGCAACAAAGTATGCACACCAAATGTGTGTGACTCGAGAAGTGCAGGCGAAAAGGTGCAGATCGACCAGCAGTTGTCATGTGAAAAAGAAAGCTTCAACTGTATGCTTCCAAAACAATAATCTTGACTCGTGCATTTCAACAGTCTTCCCGAATCACTGCAATAGTATATGTTTTTAAAAACAACAACATTAACGACGTGTGGGCATTAGAACACATGAATGCATGTTGCACCCACCCTTAATGATCATGTGAGTCGATGTCCCTGGAGAAGTAAGAGGGTCCCATTTCTTGATGCCGTGTAGCGGTGAGCCACTCATCCTGTAGGCGTTTCCCAACGACCTTTGCCTTCGAACCCAGTGGTGCTGGCGGTTGTCGTCTAAACTGCATCAGATGAAAACGGTAAAGCTGAACTGGAGCGAAAGGATGCAGCAGGAGAAAAGCCGAAGTCACATGAATCCTCGCAGCAAACTGCTTTGAACTACTTCCTGATAAGCAGATGTCAGGCAGCCCTGGATTGGTGACGGTGACTGTACGTGAACGAATGTTAGATGTATTCTGCCTTTTGATTGGTCAGTCTTTAGTTTACTGTTTACTTTGCATTGCTTCTTTCAGTACAGTGAGAGTAGCTTATTGAGCATTCTGTTATTTTAGACCGCGCACGGCGGCCATGGCATGCCAACATTCCATACGGCACATACCCCTCCCCAATATACTGCCCCAAATGTATGTAAATACTTTGCCATTTCAAGGACTACGCCATTAAATACAACACGGACTTTGCACAGTACTCTAGAAGAAATAACATCCCCAGTTCTGCTGGAACTGGAAGAAACCTCATATGTGGTCTTTAACAATAATAGCAGAATGTATGTTTTTAATTTTAAAGTGTTTTTATTGGCATTTGATTAGTTACAGCGATACATTTCAACTCGTCATTTTCCATTCAAGTCATACATTTATGCCTTAACCTTCAAACAAAAACCAAACAATTTCCTACGTAGGTCTTGTGGTGTATTGCATAGTTCAACGGGATAGGCATACTGGTGCATGGGATGTAGTTTTTAACCCTCCTTTCCTGATGTCCCTATCTGCCATTGTCAGTTGGATGTGAGTGGGCGGTTATGCAGGCATGAGATGAGTGTGTTCCACAGTGCCTGGCCCACTCAGGGAGATTTATCGTCTGACGGGTGGAACATGTCCCACACCAGTGCCTTCCATGCGACCCATTTGTCATTGCTGTCCTGCTCCGATCTATTGACCCCTTCCAACCACACTAATAGCAGAATATATGTTAGCATAGTTACACGCTCAATCACTCGTCTGTATTGTGTCATGTGGTGGTGTCCTTTTAACCTCCCTAGTCATGACTATGTCCCTCACTACAAGTTTGCCGGTCCGGAAACAACAGTGCCAGTAAGCGTACCGGCACCGTTGTTTTAGACTGGAAAACTATGAGTTCTGCGGGCTGTTGCCGCCCCGACCGCCAGGTCTTCCCTGGCGGGTGGAACAGCACCCGCCCGCAGTCTTTCACTGAAACACCAGCACCGTCAATGACGGTGCCGGTGTTTCACTGGTCCCCACTGCCATAGAGTCCTATGCGACTCTATAGGAATGGGGAACAACATAGTTACCGGCGCCTGACTTACCGGCAGCCGGGGTTGTAATACCCCAGTGTTACTGGCAAGCCAGGCGCCAGTAACTGTTTACGGGTCGGGCGGCAGCCTGCCGGATCTACCAGCATGGCTACCGCCAGACTTAACCTTAATAAAAGGGAGCCTCTTTGCTGGCACGTGCGGCAGTATGGCGACAGACTCCGTTACCAGTAACTCTGTCTCCTGTTCATAATTTTGGGCCTCATTACGAGTTAGGCGGAAAATCTGAGGTAAATCCTCCAAAAAATAGCCCTCAGGAATTACTGTTACCGCCACTTGGTCAGGTGGAATTTCCACCTGATTACAAGTGGTGGTGGTGATGTAATTCCCCATATATTTTGGGTCCATTGGACCCAATGGAGCTTTTTTTGCAGAATTACTACAGTGGAATTACCGCTGCAGTAATTCTGGAAATTGTGCCGATTTTTCGGCATTGAGTGAGAAGATTTACCTCCACTCAAAACACAAACTAACAATTTGGCATAGTTGTAAAATTGGCAGTAACTTGTTAAACACTTCCCATCGGCACATCAAGGTGAGGAGACTATAAAGCTATCCACCGACCTCAACCTCAGGTAGTAGACAGACAAGGAGGGTCGTATAGAATCAAGGAATGGATACCAAAAGAAAAACTAGAAATCAAGAGGTCTGACCCTAAAACCAAAGATGAAAGCAAAAGGGAGAAACCTAAAGGAAGCAGACCACCCCCTCTGGCAAATGGTGCATTTAGCCAGGCACTGTCTGGAAAATGTAAAGGACGAACCCATGGAAATAGGCTGTTTAAAGGGAGAAGAGTGGGAAGAACTTGAGAAAGATCTAGAGACCTATAGTATATGTTTACGTCTGTCTTCTGCTGACTTCACATATGAACATTTTTGGGTGAATGGAAAGCAAGTAAAGGCATTAATTGACTCAGGTAGCAAGCAAACCCCTATACAAGCTGACTTGCTCGCAACCACAGACCTCAAGAACACTACCCTAGTTAGAGTTACCTTTGTGCATGGAGACAATGAAGTATACCCCATAGTACCCATACACATTAACATCAGGGCCGAGTCTTGTTTAATAGCTTCAGCAATCATTTCTGGACTCCCTGAGGAAGTTATTCTGGGTTGGGATTTCCCTACCTTTTCTACTCTCTTGCAGGAAACCCCACCTTCCTCTGGAGAGTTATTACCCCAGGACTGCTGGCAGTCAAATTACTACTCACAATACCCTCCAATATGGTACTGGGAAAAATCAGAACCCCACAAAATCTCTCCACGATTTAAAAAAAACATATAGAACACAAATCAACCCCTAGAGACCAGTTTGTGGGTTATTTTCGAGAGACCTATAAAAATACTCCACCTCTTCCTACACCAACAAGAAAAATTAAATGGAATATGCGAGTGTTCCTGGATATATCACATCCCTGTCTTTTCCCAGGTCTTAGCAGCAAAGAACCTGGACAAAGAACAGTCATATCCACCTTGCATAGGGGAAGGATATGTGAGAAACCTGAAGGTGTCTCACCTGCTAGTTCCTAGGGATCTGTTATCCACGTGGCCAGGACACGGCCATCGCTTTTGGATCCAGTTCCTGGGGGTGGACTAGTGCAGGAGTAATACCTGGATTAGGGGTCTTCGGGGAGTAGAAATGGGACACCAGATGGCGAGACACGTTATCCCCTTCCCTCTAACACCTTTTCCCCATCCTACCTGGTAGGATACCTAGGAACTCAACCCCCTATCCCCTTTCCCGACATGAACATTTTCTCACGGACAGTTCACCGTGAGCGACAACGGAATAACACGAGAGCTGTATAGATGACATGTCCCAACACCACGGTCAGGGAAGGTCAGGCAATTACAGATCATTACACACACCTGACTTCCATCACAGTTCCCCACACAGATAAAAGGCAGAGCACGAAAGCACACTTTGAGCGAGCCAAAACACACGAGGAAACAGCAGTTCCAAGATGGCAGTTTAATACACGGAGGAAGACGGCGAGACGAGAGGGGCCCAAGAAGGGAAGCACCCTTAACCTATAAAGACTGTTACTTTCACGAGCCTTGCAAAGTAAGAAACCGAAGACCAGGTACTAAGGCTGATCAAACCTACACAGTGTGTCGGCGGTACCCGAGGCTCTCCCACATCGATAAACAAAACGTGGAGGAGCCATTGCAGGCATGGTACTGTCCTTGGCTCCTATAACAAAGCGGCATCCAAAAAAGCAACACAGCAGGTGAGGCGGAGAGACTGATACCAAACCAGCATGTGTTTTGAACCAAAGTTGCAAGCAGCAACATTATATAAAGGGAACATTGTATGAAGCGTTTGGAATGAGCAATGCGACTGTAATTGAAAGCCAGAAAGAATTACTTGAACTTCATAATTGAGCTCTGGGGAAATTAAGAAAAGATACCATACAAACAGTGGTCCGGCAGCACGTGGGTGCCCTTTTGAAAGTCTCTCTGAGGCATCCAACTGATGCTGAGTGTGAAATGAATATTGAGATCAAAGTGGTCATGTAACGTGACTTCCTAAACCCATGCAAGTTAACAGTAAAAAGTAAATCCAATTGGTCCGAGCCTGTCTGAGGGAGACTAGTTGAACATTGTTTTGGTAAAATGGGATCTGAGCCCAGAATAGGGTATCCAACGTTGAACATTTTGTTTGTTTGTGAACATGGAACTGAGCCCAGATGAGGGGGATCCAGGGTGAATACCCAAGGCGAATACTGTGAACGCTAAAGAGAACATTTGCACGTTGTTTCTGTTACAGCAGGCCCTTTGCGTCTAGAGACTGGGGAGAAGTAAAGAGACTTGAACACAGAAGGTCTTGAGTTTTGTGAACTGTGAAACTGGAACCATATCCTTGTGCCGCAAAAGCCAATGTGCATGCTTTGCTTGAGTAAACCGCCTTGTCGCGTGCAGAGAACGTGGGGAAAGGAGGCCAACGTGTCAGAACACCCTCTGCCACTTCAGTGTCTGTCCAGATCCGAAAATCTTGATCGAATCGTCTAGAGATAGACTACTTTCTAATAATGTACCACTCTGCCAGATACAACAGTACAGCAGAGCAGTCAATTAAGAGAAAGATGTAGGGGTACACAACTGGAACAAAGCTGACTGTAAAGAAAACCTCAGGTTAGCACAACAGAAAACAATATGCAGACTGTGATTTACTTAAGACAAGGAGGGTATGCTCACCTCAGTTAACTGAGTCAGGAATGGAAACAAGATGAAGATGAGGTGGCCAGAAGTTCCCCTTAAGACAAAAGAAAACCCCAACCATGAATGCCTGCTAAATAAAGGATCCAATACAACAGTAAATCCCAGTAGAGACAGAAAGTTCCTGACCTGCGTGGAAAGTGTTCTGAGGTCCTAGGGAGAAAGCAGTTCCAAGCGAAACCTATTCCCGACAGCACGCGTACGTCTATTTCCAGTTGAAGAAAATGTCACCAAGTCCAATCAATCCACAAGGAAACCTGTGCCCGCCGGCACGCTTACGCATAATCCTGTGGGAAAATTCTGCTGAAGTTCAATCCAGCATGAGGAAATTGTTGAACAGTTCAGCGGGGCGATGAACAAATGTAGACTGAAAGTAGAAGAGGCATTTGCTAATGAGTGACAAAGCAACAGCCGATGATGACACAAAGTCAGTCCGTGATTCAGGCAAGGTCGGTAACGAGGGAGCAAAAGTCAAAGACCGAATGTAGAGCAGGGGCGATCCAAATAACGTAGTCAAGGTCGTTTTTCTGCAGGCAAACCGAGGACAAAAGCGGCAGGCAAATCAATCCATAAAACTAGCCGAGGTCAGTAACATGAGAGAAAAAACAGATCCGAAAACAACAGGCAGAGGCAGTCCAGGTAACAGACGAAAGTTCAGGATCGGGAAATCATATGACGAAACCAGGGGGTAGAGCAAAGGGAGGTCGAGAGGCAAGGCACAAGGTCGATAATCCAGGAAGTCAAGAAATAAGCAAAACAAGGCGCTCAATACTTGCAGTATTCAGAAGAAAGTGCGAACGCCATAAACAGCCTTTTAAGCAACGGGTAAGGCGTAACGCCGTGACACATGCCTTCAGGACTTCCTGTTTCGGCGGTGTGCATTCCAGCATTTCCCTGGCAACCCCCAGTTGGAACACAGAGTGAACCTGCGAGCCAGAGACCTCGTAGGAAACCAGGAAGCGGACCATAATGAAGGAGGAGCTCTCCCTCTGCCTAGACGCCTGGTAGAGGCAGGAAGAGAGTGTTGAGATTCAATAACGGGGCGAAATCTAGGAATAGCCCTAGTTGCAGATAGAGGCTTGGTGATCCTGACACAACGGCCCAAGTATCCTGACTTATCATGTTGTGAACACTTCTTTCTTTTTCATGAACTGCACCCCACACTATTTGTAACTAGTAGTAAGGATTGGCAATCGTTTTTTTTAGTATAGGCCCCTTTTATGTTGATACAACTCCACTAGGACTAATTTCTTTATTAGTTGATTGTCATAGCTTTCTCCCATCTTTAGATTTCGGTTTAGATAGGCGTTTATCACACTCCTTCAAAAGTTCAAAAAACACTGTTGAACCATGGCCACTTGTGTCTGTCTTACTATTGCCACCATGCTTCCCTTACACAAGCAACCTGACAAGTCTGTATGACCACGGCACTCTTGTTGGGTGCATGCCCGCAGCTATGGGTTGGCTGGCCTGTGTAATCACAGGTCCAGCCCTACAACAGTGGCGGGGAGGATGGGATAGGAACCCCCTGCAGTGACCTGCAGCTGCGGCTCTGTGCCATGATGGCCTGGGCTGCCAGGGCGGTGAAGCTGATGCACTCCATGTTCCAAGCAAAGAAGAAGGTGCCATAGCAGTGGCCCCTGCTGGTTGCTGGAGCCGGCAATCCCGCTGTGGTTGGATCCGGGGCCTCAGGCAGTGTTTTCCCTCTGTGTTCTGCGAACAAAGCTCTTTAAAAAAAAAGTGACTGTGTGCGCTGCGTGTCAGAGCAACTGTAGATAAGGAGGGAGCATCCGTGCGCTGCTACTCTCAGTGACAGAGCTGAAAGCCTCTGTGTTCCCAAGGAATGGGTGGTGATTGATAAAGCACTCTATGGTCAGAGCTTAACAAACAAAGTATATAAAAGGAGAGTGGCAGAGGTGCCAGCAGTGCGCTATGTGGGTAGAGCAAGTTAAGAAGGCCACCACTACGGCCCGGGAGCCTACCTCTCCTGTCAGGGGAGGGAAAGGGGGTCGGCTCTGTGCTCGGACCAGTAAAAAAAACAAATAAGAATTGCCCTGCAGTGCGCTCTGGGAGCAGAGCTGGAAAAAAGAAAACAGAAAAGGTGCATTTCTCTGTGAGTACTTCGTGATCAGCGGTGCGGCCTCTGCTGCAGCTTGTGGAGCGACTGCTGCTGCCTGAAGGGGAAAGTGGAGAACGTAATTCCTGTGTGCTATGGGATCAGAGCTGAAGAAGCAGACACTCAGAGCCTGCCAGACAAGGCCATGTCAGTCAGTACAGGTACTGGTGGGCCTGGGAGGGTTGTGGCTCCACAGTAGAGTGCTTGTGCGCCCTGGGTTTTGGGTGTGTGTTGTCTCCAGCAGGAAATCTGTGCCAGGGCACATTTCGACAGGTGCTCCTCATTTAAAAAGCCCCAATAGTGAAGAGTGAGTGAAAGGTGTGCCCAAAACGCAAGGACCACACAATCTGAGTCACGCACTGGGTCATCACCATGGGAGACGCAGATGAGGGTACCCCTGAGGCTGGCAGAGCGCACCGTCAGCAGGGACAACTGGCACCACTAAGTGACTTTGATATATTGGGGGCCCAGCCAGCGTTAGGCCCCGGTGGACTGCATGGGTCGAAAGGCTTGAGCTATACTTCGAGGATGTCGAGGTCAGTGATCGGGCAACATGGCCAACCACGCGTCCAGCGGTCCAAAAGCTGTTTAAGACACTTCAGCCTAGAGATCCCTCGTATGCAGCCGCCATCAAGGTACTAAATTAGTACTTTAACCCATGATTAACCTCAATTATGAGTGGTTCAGGCTGAGGTCAGCAAGGCAGAATGAGTGTGAGAGCCTGGATGCATTCCAGGGAAGGCTGAGACACCTTGCACTATCATGTGCATTAAGAAACAATGAGAATGATGAGATCAGGCAGCAGGTCATCTTTGCCTGTAGCTCTGCCAAATTGAGAAGGCAGGTCCTCAGAGAGCCCGGCATAACACTGGCGAGGATCCTGGAGATGCGACGATCTCATGAACTTGCAGAGATGGGGAGCATCTGCGATGGATATGTCAATGCAGAGGGTGAAGCTGGAGGAGGTCTGTGTGGTTTGGACGGCACAGGGAAACAGAGCCTTCAGGAAAGGTGAATTGCCCAGAAAGGATGTTGGTGCAGGAGGTCCCCATTCCTGCCCCCAGTGTGGATGGGACCTACTGCACGCACTTGAGTGTCCGGCAAAAGGATACACATGTGGGAGGTGCAGAATGGCAGACCAATTTGCGAGGGTCTGTTGAGCCCCATCACCAGCTACTCCATGAAGGGAGTATATCAGACAAAAAGTCGGAGGACCACAGCCCAGATCACCAGCTTGTGCCAGCAGAAGAAAGAGGCCCCATCTGGGTAGAAGACGAGAATGTTTTCTTCCTGTTTAGTGCCCGGGAGGATAAGCAAGAGTTTTACCATCAATCCAATGGGAAAGCTCCATCAGGAGACTGTAGGAAGACTCCATTGGCGTGAGTGGGGTGAGAGGTTTGCCCGTGGTATCTAGGTTCACTAGTTAATGAAAATACTGTTGTCACAGACATCAGAAGGGGTGCACAGACTGGAATGTATCCACAATCGTAATGTTAGTTCCCATGTTAGATGTGTATGGTTATTGATATGTTTAGTATGGAAAAGAGGAGTGTGATGGTGTCCCCTTTAAGCTCCCCAGTCATGGAGCCTCTTGCCAGCACATGCAGTAGTACGGCGACAGATTCTGTGACCGCCCACTCTGTCTCCTGCTCATTATTTTGTGTCTTACGCCGTGTGCTCCTGGCCTGTGTGTGTGCGTCTGCCCCATGTGCCCACGGACCTGTATGCTGTGCGTGGGTGATCCCAAGCAACCTGACAAGTCTGTGTGACCACGGCACTCTTGTTGGCTAAGTGCCCGTAGCTCTGGATTTGCTGGCCTGTGTGATCACAGGTCCAGCCCTACAACAGGTAATACCAATACTTGTACAGAGCGGACTAGACTGGGGGCAGGCAGGGCTGATCTTCTGTTTTTTGTTCCCTTTTATGGGCCCCAGGGGAGGCCGGGCCCACTTGAACTCATCATTCGTCCATGCACACAATGATGGAGTCCACATCAGATTCAGTGAGTAACTGGCGGGCGGGTAGCTGACCATCCGCCTTTATTTATACACAGCTCACACGTGACCCAGCATGCTCCCTAGTGGTGACGTGCTGTAGTAACAACGTCCCATGCCACAGGTAAAGACAAACAATGACAACACAACTTGTTACTGGGTCCACTTTAAGTATGAGTAAATTTGCACATTGATAGTTTTAATCACGCATCATTGTTCATGGGTATCCTTGAGAATTCCCCCATTTGCAGGTTGACATCTTCCAATACATGACATTGCAAGACAACAACAACATATTATTGTTTGGGGCATTAGGGCATTTACATTTATGGCATTAACTTTATTAGTACATTAATCATTGGGCCTTACTCGTGACACAGGCACTGGGGCCTGCAGCATATACGACAGAGTAGTTCAACTGTTGGCTCTCCTACTTCGCGTGGGCCCTCTCCCACCTCCGCAGGTACTTTCCGTTCACCTGATCGCACAAGCACTCTCTTTGGGGAGAGGATCGATCAACTGGACATTGTTGTGCCACCAGCAGGGCCCGTCACAGTGTCTGAGGTGTGGGTGTGAAGGGGCTGTTCTACCCGACCTGTTGGTGTGGCTGCAGTAGTGCTGTCCATCAGGGAGACCGGCGGCAAGCACCCTTGGACTGGGGCTTTGTCGATCGCTATGCCGAGAAGCCCACTCTCCCAGTGGCGGCAGAGAAGTCAGAGGGCACACTTCTGGTGCTGCCTGCAGTGCACCGCCATTCTGAACATGGCCCTTATTGTCACTGCATGGGATGCAGTCGCTCGCTTGGTGCCTGGTGCACCGGGATGTTAAGGATCTGTTCCCTTCCACAGAGGCCATCCAACCGGGCACACTGGGGAGGCCATCAGGTTTTGTTGATCGGGTGGTGGAGAGCGATGCACCCCACCAAGATATTCTTGTGGTGTATGGTTGCAGCGTGGCCGTCCCTTGCCCACGGGTGGCGGAGACGTTCTGTCTGGGTCCTCCAGTATCTGGGGTCTTGAGCGGCATTGTGTGGGTTGGTGTTAGGAAAGATTCCCATTTAAGTGAAATGGCCATGCCATGAGGTTCTTTGTAATATCTTTTGGCCATCTTGCCCCTTCTCTGTCCCCAGGTCAGTCCGTATTTGGGCATACATTCTCCTGTAAAAAACGCCAAGTTTTCGCAGGCTTTTGCATGCCTTGTGTGTGTGCTTCCAGGATGTGGGCTGGACTGTCTGGTTCCAATACACATCCTGGGTGCCAGAGAGTCTGGTGTGCTGTGAATGACTGGGACCACTGTGGCCTGTGATTGGTCCACGTCTGGTGTGCCTGTATGTGAGCAGATCTCCCATTGGGTCCTCTTCATTTTGGCGCAAAGGCGATTCTGGATAAGAGAAGGCTCCAAACACCCATACCAGTTCAATCTCTTGAGTTCTCAATGAACCTAGGATAGGATCCAAGTATCCTGAAACTAATAAACCAAGTCACTGGTGACCCGCTGGAACGTTTGGCACCCTGAGCCCGCTGTTGTCTCGCTGGAACCCTCTGCATCTGATCGAACTAGAAGGTCTGTGAAGACGCTTTGACCCATTAGAATAGTGGAACCAACTATTCTCTGCACCTTCATCAAACCCTGCAAGTAAGCCTTCTCGGAAGTGACCCTGGGCCAAGCAGTGGGTTGACCAGCTTACGCAAACCGTTGCTCTGACACCGCCGCCGTTTCAAGGAGACCCTTAAAACTTGGTACATCGCAAACTTTGTTCACGGCACTCTCACACCGAATTTCGTGCACTTGGCATTTCCAGGTCTGAAGTAAAGAGAGAGCGCCCGAACCGGAGTACACACGGTTACTGTTTCCCCAGCCGTGGTGACGAATTTCGCAGGTGCCTTGCTGCTGTGCCCCCTGTGCCCTGAAGCCCACTACAGTGAAACTGGCCTGATCCATCCACCAGGAGCGGAGAAATTGCCACTGTCCCATTTGGGAATCAACACTGTAACTTCACTGATGAAAGCCGCTGAGCCGCACAACTGCCGCATTTGAACTTGCAACCAAAGTGGACTCGACTGACAAAGTTTTGTCTGCAGTGTGCCGGGGGTCGGTGAGTACTAGCAACCCTTACCGGTGGCCCCTAGTGTATCCAGCTACTTTTATGCACAAGTGTCCCCTGAGGGCCACTCTCCTTTCTACAGCTAGCCTGAGCTATCGAACCATTCCCAACTCCTGGAACCTGTTCTGCCCTTTTGGGGAGACTCTCCACAAATAATAGGAACTTACTCTGCATCACCTCCCCCACCTTCCTGAGCTGCTACAGAGCCTACAAGAGACCCCGTTTTGCCCTTCTGCACTATCGCATGAACCAGCACCGGAAAGTACATTTGAGCACTAGGCTCCTCTCATCGTAGGGAATGGACTGCCTTTCAGTTATGTATTGAACTTTGCAGAACTGCCTAAAGATAATTTGCACTGCTTGCTTCCTTCCCTTGTAGGTTATGGATCCATTCTGTGCGTTTAACACTTAGGCCACTTGGTGGCTCATTACACGGTAGGCGGTAACAATGGCGCTATTAGCGCCATGGTTGCTGCTGTTATTTTACCGTGTCCGCCTTGGTGGATGGCGGAATTAACGCCCTACTCCAAGGTGAGCGGGGGCAGTAATTCCCCATTCACCAAGGCACTTCCCCATTCCCATTTTTGCCCCCATAGGACATAATGGAATGGCTAAGGAGCTAATTGCGGTACCGTAATTAGCACCGAGGGCCCTTTGCGGTACCCTACTTTAACGGCTGGTAAAACCAGCCGTTAAGGTCGGGTCCCGCAAAGGGAACTCGTAGTAAGGCGGTAAGGGTTTACCGGTACCGGTGCCCTTATCGGTACCGGTAAACCCTTACCGCCTAACGTGTAATGAGGCCCTTGGTCCTTTATATATGTATTGTAGTAGGATCGTATTGATTTAAAAATATCAGTTGACAATTACTGTGCGTTGAAACTCAAAGGCCTTGTATAAATGTATTTGTATTTTTAATATATATACACCTGACTGGGATTGATTTGTAAGTGTCCTGTACTCTGTGTGCTCATTGAGGTCTTTCAGTCACCCTCACCCCTCCTGAGACCAAGTGTTGACCGCTGCCAATGCTACCTTTATTGGTCTGGCTTGTCCAGAAGGTTACCCAGTTCCAAGAAACTAGGCTGGCCTTCTAAACCTTCAGAAAGCCATCTTAACAGTTGGTCTGGCTCCAGGCCGGTTGTGTGGGGCGTAATCATGAGGCAGGGCCCCTCAGTGGGCGAAGGAGCTACAGGCAGTGGCCAAGGCCGTGCCCTGTTCAGGCTCCCCCATGCAGGAGTATTTCATGGTAGTGCAATATTTGTGCTCCCAGGAAGGAGCAAGTCACGGCAGCTGTGCAGGCTGCGCCACATACAGGCATCCCCCAGGAGGGAGTACTTGCCCTCATGCACCAGGCCATCAGATGCAATTCCCTACTTCTTCCTCTTTTCGTGTTGCCTCCAGCAGGCGAGGCACGGGAGAGGCAGCGGGATATTGGGCCAACTCCTGACCCAGCGGGGATGCGGGTTCCTTTCTTGTTCCCCCGGCGGTTCATGCTCCAGAGCGCCAGCATTTTGATCATACCACCTTCAGGCCAAGCAGTGCTGGGAGCAGCAATGCAGGATCCATCAGTGTAGGGGAGGGGCTTAAGGCAGGCAGCGGTCCGGGACACATCATATTCAGACTCCCCCAGGTGGGAGTAGAAGGCAGCATGCCCGGACCACACCGAATCAGCACTTCCCCAGGCGGAAGCCATCCATACCATGCTCCCACAGGGGGGAGCAGATGAAGGCAGTGGGCGTTCGTGCCACACCATGCCAGTGCTTCCCCATGCAGCGGTCTGAGCCGCACATTCTCAGTGGGCTTCCCCAACTGGGAGCATCCGATGCGCGCACCGGGAAGGCCAGTTGCAGCGCATGAGTAACTTATACCACAGCCCATCCTCGTTGCCAGTTATTATGGGCCTCAGGGGATGTCGGCCCCACTAGAACTCATCATTCGTTCATGCACACATTGACCAAGTTCACATCAGATTCAGTGAGTAACTGGCAGGCAGTCTCCAGCGCTACTTCTTCTTCTTGCTGATAGATTTTTATCCATCAGCGGTGATTTTTGGATACCGAAGCTTGAGCCTCATTACTCCATCTTCTCAGGTTGAGTATGTAGTCGTGGGTTTGTATTCTTCTTGGTCTGTGTGGTCTTGTCACAGTAAGGCTGGTTTCACAGGATCTTCGCAGTGATGGGCCGCGGGTAGCGGTCGAAGGGGTTTGCAATGGTGGCAGTGAGTCTTCTGATCAGAGGGTTCGGGTTCTGATCCAGTCCTTGGCAGAAGTTCTTACTCAGCTTCTCTAGATGTTCGTCCAACATCTCGATATCCAGGTCCCTGTGAAGGTCTGCTATCCTTCTGAAGATTGGAGCTCCAGATGATATCTGCAGCGCCTTGTTCTGGACAATCTGAAGACTCTTCTGGTGTCGCTCATGGCAGGTCATCCATGCTGGGGAGGCATACGTCAGGGTTGGTCTGGTGATCACCTTGTAGACTTTGATCTTTGTCCGGAGGGGCACGGACTTGGTCTTCAGGAGTGGGTACATGCTGCCATCTTTCCTGTTGCCTTCAGCTGAGTATTCTCGATGTGGCTTTCCCAGTTGAGTTTGCTGTCCAGGGTCACACCGAGGTAGCGGCTGCTGCTCTCCCATTTGATGGTCTCCCCATTGAGGCTGATGTGGTGGGTGCTCCTTGATCTTTTTTCTGGTGAACAGCCCTGCGGTTGTCTTGCTGGTGTTGAGTTCTATCCTCCAGTCGCTGTACCACGTCGCAATGGTATCCAATGAAGCTTGCAGGTTCTTCGCCACTTCCTTTTCGCTGAATGACTGGGAGATGACTGCAACATCGTCTGCATACAGTGCCAGGTTGGTCTTGTGGGGAACTGTCGGGATGTCGTTGGTGAAGAGGTTGAACAGGAAGGTAAGTAAGCCGTCTGCCTTTATTTATACACAGATCACACGTGACCCAGCATGCTCCCTAGTGGTGACCTGCTGTAGTCACAACATTACCTTCTATTTAAACGTAATACTAAAAGTTAGCCTCAGCCTGCCCTGTGATATGACTGATAACGTACTTGAGCTGGATGAGACACTCTTGCTGATGGCATGACGGCATTTTTAACAAATATTTCCAATGTGCCTGTCCCTCCACTTACATGTGCATCAAAGTGCACTACAGAAGAATGACTTTCAGCCACAGTGGTTTACTTTCCTCTGCTTCAATTGGTATGTGAGCAACGTTTTTCATCCATTACTGCAGGTCGCTTTTGTACAGCTGCTTCTGATAGTGGGTATTTTATTTAATATTAATACTAACAAACAATTTGCAAATGTTAATACCTTTTATTGGACTAACTGAAAATTCTATGAAACGATGGAAAAAAAACATTAGCTTAGGAAGGCCCTCACACTCATGGGTGCATTGGGCCGCGACCAGCCCGTGGCTAGGCAAGGGTTTAAACCCTCCCACTTTGCGGCAGAAGGCATCCCTCTGTTGTGATTACCATCCCCGTGCTCTGATAACAAAGTGTGTGATTGCAGGAGCCTGTCAAATTTCTCGCCTCTGACAGTGGTGTGTGTAGCCAGCATTTGTAAAGCTCGAGCATTTAGCTCAGGTAGGTGTGGTGTTCCACAGTTATACTGAAGACTCCCAGATTATAATGAATTCAAGGCAAGCCTGCTAAGAATATGGAGTGTATCCAAGTCCTCCTTAATACACTTGAGGCCTGGATGAGGGTTAATTTTCCCAACCAAACTGAAACTAATTAATTCACTCAGTTGCTCTCTGTGAATACATTTTGCTTCTTTTTTAGAAGCAGTGCTGCATGCAGAGTAGAAACTGCTTGACAGAAGGGATATTACAGCGACCTCATTTAATCTTCAAATTGCTTGCACAGAAGACATTTGGGAGTGTTACGCCCCATATATTGAGTAAGAAGGGTGGTCTTCTCTCTTGTTTTCCAATTGTTTTCCAATTGAAGAGCACACATAGGATTGCATTTCTCTACAGCCTCAGCGTAGCATTGATATGTTTGATTTTGTTTTTCGCGTTTAGAAGCTGCGTCGCTTGCAGAGTAGGAACTGCGACACAGTGGGGACGTTACGGCTGTCACAGTTTTCTGTCTATCCCTCTTTCATTTCTACGAAGTCGGCCTCGATAAGAGACAGACGGTGCCGACACTTCATCTATGCAAAGTCAAGGAGATTTATCTCTTTTTTGAGGTAATTTCGCTGGCATACCTTTTGTGGTGCTCATTTGCCTTATATGAAATACTCTTAAAGTAGGATTGTAATACAGTGGTGACAGAAGTACTGTTCTTTTGTTGTTTGGCGTTTCAGGGATGTTTGATGTTTACAAATTTCCTGGAGCGTGCTTTATAATGAGGACTACCTGTATTTGACCCGGCATCTCTAATACAGAGGAGAAGCTGGTCAAGACAAGACCAGTTTACCATCCGGTGTATGGTTTTCAGGTATTACTTTAGTTGATTGTTGAATGGAATTCCAAATGGAGACATGGGGGGAGCGGGGTGTTAAACTAGGGAAAATATATTGACACGAAATTATAGTGTCCCATCAATGTGAAATGATTTTCTCTTTCCTGATGCATTGAATTCTCTATCCTTTTGTAGAGAAATGGAGGTATGTGAGGCTTTTTGAGATATGCATTGCCCCTTAGTGGGCAACATTTAAATGAATTGGAGTTAACCCTCTCCATTTAGTCAAATTTTGGGTTGGTTTCAGAGTATGACTTAATTTGTCCTCTCCCCATATTTGGACTATTGGTATTCACAGAGAGCAACTGAGTGAATTAAGGTTTTTTAACATCCAATTTTAATTGTATCATTGTTTTTTCTTTTTAGAACTGTTAGGTTCATCCCTATCCTGATGAAGACATAGATAACTATCCAAGTCGAAACTATGTATTAAGAAGCCTATTTGTCTAAGAAGACTTATTTATTTTGGCATCAACAGTCTGGGCACTAATAGTCAATGGGCCTCATTACAACTCAGGCGGTAAGGGGTTTACGGCGCCGTAAACAGCGCCGACCCTTACCGCCTGAGTACGAGGTCCCTTAGCGCCATGGCGGACTTAACACCTGCTTTTAGCAGGTGTTAAAATCCATGGCGCTAAGGGACCATGGAGTTAATTACGCCACCGTAATTTACGGTGGCGTAATTAACGCCTTCCCCACTCCCATTATGCCCTATGGGGCAAAAATGGGAATGGGGAAGGGTAAATGGGGATTGGGGACTTACCGCCCCGCCAAGGTCGGAATGGGGCGGTAAGTTCGCCAACCACCATGGCGTAAACGTAGTTTACGCCATGGCGGTAAAGTCACGGCCCAGGCGGTAACTTACCGCCTGGGTCGTGATGAGGCCCAATAACTTTTGTCTGGAATGAACCATTATCATTGAACACTGGAAGTGTTGTTGACATTTCCATTACACAGAATTTGTATCTGTTTGCTTTTGATCCCATTAATTGTTTTTTTTAGAAAGCGTAATTTTTATCCTAACAATGGAACAGTTGTTGCACTTTCTTCAAATTTCCCTTTAAAAAATGTAAATGTACTATTTTTAGAGCTGTATTGAGCTGTATTAGTATGAATGAATGTATGAATGTCTGTTATATAGGATGTGTTTTACAAAATGAATTAATGAAAGACTTTTTTACAATCTATAACAAAATAAAATGAATTTTTGATGTAATACCCTTTGCCTTGTTCTTCAGTTGCTCTCGTGTTTCCGGCACCACCACCTGTTTCATATGTATTGTTTTACCTCTAGGTGCCGGGTTTGGAGGTTCCCACCATTGTTTGTTGGTCCAATTAAATTCTAACCATCTTACAATCACAATGAAAATGTTCACCAACAAATCTCAATTTCCAGCAAAAAGATTGCTAGTGTGGATAAAGTTAAGGCATCAGATCACAAGCAAATGCAATCATAAGATTGTCATCCTATTATCTGATGTTACTCAAACAAATCTGCCCTTTTCTGTCTAAAGCAAACCCTGCAAATATTACCAGGGACATAATCAGATCAAAATTGGAATATTGCAACTTTCTCTTCTTGGGTAACGATCAAGATATACTCTGTAGGTTCCAGGTTCTACTCACTGCAGCCATAATAGAAGCCAATACTGCAAGACATTGACACATTTCACGAGTCCTCTGAAGTCTTCATGGGCTGTGGATACCTGCCAAGGTCAGATTTAATGCATAAGGCACTCTATGGCCCAGGTCGAGCCTATCTTGGTGAAAATCACCTGGCATGTTTCGGCAGAGAGCTTCAGTCCTCAAACACATTTCTAGCTATGGGTCCTTGTTTTGAGAGGAACAATAGACATTGGACCATCATTTCGGGCCCAGGTCGACATGTGCAAACTCCTTACCATATGAGATCTGAAGTATTGGCAAACGTTTGTCTTTCTGTAAAAAAACGAAAACACTTCTATTTTAGAACATCCTTTATCATCTTCGTTTCAACCGTGAGTCCCAATGCTGTGATACCTGTAACCTCTACTCAAATTACAAATCAAAATCAGGAACAAAAAGACTATGATATGTATGAATCTAGGGGTCTAAAACAGATATAGCTTTTTGCTTGCTATCTAAAACACCACATATGGGGAGAGTTCAAAATCCTTTTGTTTGCTTACAGTTGGGAGCAACCTAAATCCAGTTGCCTTGTTGCTGGGATTGTTAAATGAAAAGATACTGCGTGCAGTGATCATGTATCACTGATAAATATGCTGAAATACCACCAAACTTGCTTACCATTACTGCCACTTGCTGCTGTGGGTTTACCACGGGATTATAAATGGTGGAAGGCTGGTGTTAATCCCCATTTTTGAAGCATGTAGGATTCCATGGGGATTTTGGTGGAATTACTGCGAGCGATAATTCTACCACAGTAATTCCACCAATTTTATTACAGTGGAGGATTTACATTGATGATGGATGCAAATCCTTCAACTTCAAGGTCAAACTCGTAGTTTAGTGGTGGAGTAAATGCAGCAGTAATTACTGTCCCTTTTTTACTGGGGTGCCAAACATGTAACGGGACCTAATTTGTCTTCTTTCCTACAAAGCTGTTTGCCTCTGGTGCTGAAGCAAGGTATTTATTCTATAACAGTCACACTACCAGTGCTGCGAAGACAACTAGCTTTGGACCTTTATGGCTTGTTAAGAGAGTGGTTGTTTTACTATAATGCTCCCTTCACGTTTTACCGCAGGTTACAGCAGAAATGGAAAACTTTTAGCCACATTCTTAGCTTGGCTGTAATTCAGTGATAATTATGCTGAATTACCTACCACCCAACTCGTAATTAGGCGAGAAATGTTTTCCTCTCAATCACAGAGGGGCAGTATCCCAACTCTCACCTTGCTGAACTGAAGAAAGGCCTGAGAGGCAGCAGCTTTAACTTTACAGGTGCTCCTGGACTGACTTGCTTTTAACCATTTAACTGCTAAGGAAAATGATCCTAATAGGATTTTCCATACCCCTAGGACGAGCAATCTTGTCCTTAGCACTTAGACACAAGTGTTTTCAAATTATGAAAACACATTGTTTCTCCTTAGATTTATAAAATATTCACACAATCGCAATTTGGTGAAGTGTTCAGCCAGCAAATATCTCCAAATGTACTTTTTTACTAAAGTTCTCAAATTACTCTTATTTAAAGCTAATTTGCAAAATATGCCAAAGTTAGTGGGGCACAGTCTCTTCTTTCTTGTTTCTATTATCTCCTCACCCTATTCTCCCTGTAGCTTGAATCTCTCCGGCTCTTCCTCACTCCTTTTTCCGGCCTCCTTCCATAGCTTGTCTTCTCTCCTTCCTGTTGGGGGTTTGTACTTGGCCCCATGCGGTCCCGTAAGCCCCCAACCTGAAAGGACCACACTCGACACACGTCCTTCCAGTTCGGGCTTCCCGGTCGCTCTAACGCGGCCGGGAACGCCCCGTTTATTTATACAACACGCGGCGACGTGCAACGTCACGCCGCCGCATGCGTGTCCCATCACGGGGCAGCGCCACACTCCTTTTTCGGGAGGACACACAACTGCTTTTTATTATACACTGCAAACCACACAAACAATTAAACAACAACAATTCATGCCCAAAGCCCCTTTAATGTCAACCACCCGGATCCCCTCATTCCGGTTGACTACACAAGTGTCCCAGCACGTATTCGCTGAGGTAAGCGGGTTTCCCTCGCCCAGCCCACTGGGGGTACCTCCAGCTTACCTCCGGCACGGGAGGTCCTTCTGCAGATGTCCCCCGGACCGGGGATTCCGGTGGGCTGGAGGGGATTCCTCCGTCCTCAGGCACCTCCGTTAAATCAGGCTCCAGCGGTGGCTCAGTTCTTGGATCACCTAGTTTCTTAAAGAAGCTGACGTTCCGGGTGACAGCAGACCTTCCGTCCGAGGCCGTCACCATGGACCCCTTTACAGCCACAACGTCCAACGGCTCCGGCTCATAGGGGAGCGAGAGCTTTCCATGGGGGTGTCGGTTGCGGACGAGGACTTCATCCCCCGACTCGAGCCGCTGGGGCCGGAGACCCCGTCGCATGTTCTCCTGTTCAATCCTCACCCGCCGGTCGGCCTCCACATGTTGGTTGTCAATCACTCCCGGCTCCTTTTCCCCGATTTCGGGTAGCAGACCCCGGGGGCATCGCTTGAACAGAGCCTCAGCCGTAGCCACCCCCGTGGAGGCATGGGGGGTGGTGCGGTACACCCGCAGGAATTGGTATAGGGCTCGTTGGAGTGACTGCCCTTGTCCCTGAGCGATCCTGAAGGTCTTGTTGAGTGTCCACATCAGTCTCTCAGCGTCTCCGTTTGCTCGGGGCCACAACGGGGACACCTTCCTGTGCTGAACCCCGCAGCTCTCCATAAGCTCGGAGAACCGCTCGCTCTGGAACGTCGACCCGTTGTCCCAGCACAGAGTGTGGGGGAAACCATGGCCCGCAAACACCTTCTCCACGGCCACAACCACGTGCTCGAAGGCCACCGACTCGACAAACTCCACCTCCGGATATCGTGAGTATTCGTCGACTAATACGATGAAGTGTGTACCTACGGACGTGGATCCAAAGTCCGCATGGACGACCTCCCAAGGCCGCGTGCCTCGAGGCATTACCTCGATGGCTGGCTCTCGCTGTAGAGGAGAGGCTGCCTGGCACCATACACAGGCCGCCACAAAGTCATCGACCCTCCGCTCAAGCTCCGGGAACCAGACCTTCAGCCGCAGCCTCGCCTTGGTCTTGGTGGCTCCCTGATGCCCGTGGTGGGCCAATGTGATCACCTCCTTTACCTTGGACTGGGGGACCACTATCCGGTCACCTCGGAGCAGCAGGCCCGACGCCGAGAGCAACAGCTCGTCCTTGACCTTCCATAGTTGTTCAAGTCCTGTCTTGGCCTCCTGGGTCCGCCCTGCCAGAGCTTCCAGGATAGATTTCCAGGAGCCGTGCTGCATTGAGTGCTTGAGGATCTGAAAGCACTCGTCCTCGGCCGCGGCAGCCTCCAATTCTGACAGAGGTATCGCATTCAGCGTGGCCACCTCCACCACCATTCGAACGTGATCGTCAGCCTCCTCCGCACAGGTGTCATACTCCTCTCCCCCACGCACTCCCGGATGTCTGGAGAGGTAGTCCGCCACATTGTTGACACCCGGCCGATACACCAGTGTAACTCCATACTCGAGAAGAGCAAGCATCCACCTCTCGATCCTGGCCGGGGGCTTCGAGGATTACCCTGCCAGAATGGGAAGCAGGGGCTTGTGGTCTGTCACCACCATCACTGGACACCCCAAGACATAGAGTCGAAAATGTCTACAACCCCAGAGGACCGCCAGCGCCTCCCGCTCAATCTGGGAGTATCTTTGCTCAGTTTCCGAGAGTGCTTTGCTGGCGTAAGCCACGGGCCGGATGTTCCCGTCCCGGTCCACTTGAGTCAATACATCACCCAGGCCAAACGGACTGGCGTCTACAATGATCTCCGATGCCATCGCTGGATCGAAGAACGCCATGGTGTCCTCTGCTGTCAGGGCGCTCTTAATGTCTTCAAAGGCTGCTTGCTCCAGTGGGCCCCAGTGCCAGGCCCACTCCTTCTTCGTCAGTGCCCTGAGTGGTTCGGACCTCGAGGTGAGATTTTGGATGAAGCGCCCATAGTAGGTCACCATCCCGAGGAAGCTTCTTACGTCAGACACCGACTCGGGGGGCTGCGCCTTCTTAACGTCTTGGACCTTCTTCGCATCCGGTGAGACACCCCCCCCCCTTGAACACAAACCCGAAGAATTCGATGGACGGACGCAAGAACTCACATTTGTCCCAATGAAGGGTGAGGCCTAGCGATTGCAGCCGCTCAAAGGTCTTTCCGAGCTTCCTCAGATGGTCTACCTCGGTCTTTGCGAACACCAAAATGTCATCGCTAATGTTTAGGATGCCCTCCAGATCTGCGAGGGCACCTCTAATGATGTTCTGAAAGACTTCTGCCGCCGATGACACCCCAAAGCTCAACCTCTTGTACCGGTATAGTCCACGGTGAGTAGTGAATGTGGTTATGTACCGGGACTCAGGGTGGAGGACAACCTGATGATACCCTGCTCGAAGGTCCAGTTTGGAAAAGAAACAAGCCCCTTGCACTTCAGCAATAATGTCATCGATGGTGGGGGTGAGATTCCGCTCCCTCTTAATGGCCTTGTTGGGCAGCCTCATGTCCACACAGATCCGGACAGATTCGGGTTATTTGGGCTTCCTAGCCACAACGATTGGGGATACCCAGGGGGTCGGGCCCTCAACCTTCTCGATAATGTCTAGACTCACCAGGTTGTCCAGCTCCTTGTCAACTTGCTCCCTCAGATGAAACAGTACCCTGATGTGTTTCAGTGCAATGGGCTGCACAGAGTCATCAATGTGCAGCCTAACCGGGTCACCGGTCATCCTTCCAATGCCGTTGACGAGGGCGGCATACTTGTTGAGCAGATCATTGATGTCCTCGAGGTACACCGAGTATGCGAAACGGTCAATTCCGAGATCCTCGGCGGCGGCACAGCTTAGCAGAGTGTTATTGCACACGGGGGTCACATAGAACCGGGCTTTGATTCGCGAGCCCTCATGCTCCACACTTGCCACGAAGGCACCGTCCAGCGGTATTGGTTCCAGTCCTCCAAACGCAAATATGCGGGCTCTCGGCATGACCAGCTTTGGGGGCGACACAAGGGCATCATAGTGCCCCCGGGCGATCACATTGTCCGAGGCTCCCGTGTCCACCAGCACCGGGACTGGCGAGTGGTCGACCTCCACCACACACCTCGGTTGCCTCCTGCCCTTCCCCTTCAGGACTTCCACGCTGGAAACAAAGAAAATGTTCTCTTCCTCTTCGGCCTCGTCCACCTGGGCATCCTCTTCACCCTGGTCCACCTGGGCCACATTTGGCAGGCGGTTTTGGCGTGGAGCCCAAATCCGAGCCAGGCCTCTCGGCACTATCACGGGCAGGGCTGCCATGCACACCCTCGAGAAATGGTCAGGCAGGCCGCACCTACCACATTTTCTCCCAGCCGCCGAGCACTCCGTCGGGTGAGGGAGGTCGTAGCTGCACTTCTGGCACGATTCCCCTGCTCTCCCAGCTCTGTCACGGGGTCCCCCACCCGGCCTTCTCACTTCTCTGCCGCCACGCCACACGGCACACGCCTCCTCTGACTTTATTGAGCGGGACCCAGCCTCCATCTTGCTTGCCCGAGCCTCCACCACCTCATGGCGCCGGCCCAGTTCCAGAATGAGGGGCAGAGTGATACCCAGCTCTCTCAGGACCTGCCTCCTGAGTTTGCCGGATGAGCACGCCTGAATCAGCATCGTGCGCATCATGTCCTCCGCGTCCCCCCACGCACAGCCCAGGGAGAGGCGGCGCAGGCGACCATAAAAGATGTCCAGTGTCTCATCCTCCTTTTGTTTGGCCGATAGCATAACAAATCTTTCATAGTCCACGTTGGCGAGAGGCAGAAAGTGGGCCAGGAGTACTGCTTTGGCCGCATCGTAGGTGGCATCCGCTGGAGTGAGCGACTCAAAAATGTCCTGGACCGCAGGCCCCGCGGAGTACAGCATTGTAGCCACCCTGCTGTCATTGTCCATCACCTTGCGGCCCTGAAATACATGTCGAGGCGACCAATCCACCTCCTCCACTGGGGCCTCATGCTGGATGGTGGGCCCGACGCGTCAAATTCGGGGATGGGCTGCAGGGCCGCCTGGGCTCGTGCCTGAGCCATGATGGGAGGTCCTGGCTTAGCAGCAAGCTGTACTGCCGGTGGCCCCTGAGGCCCAGGAGCTTGACCACCTACTTGAACTTGAGAGGGCAGCTGTGGAGCCGCTGCTGGTTGTTGCACCGGAAGCGCCGGGGGCTGAAAGGCCTGTCGATGAGCTGCCACCTGACCACCGTCCTGGGGAAGCCGTGCGGCTGCCACGGCCCCACCGTCCAGATCTTCAATGTCACTCATGGGCTTGAGCGCACAGGCACCCCCACCTTGGGTCCTGAGGGCCGCAACTCAGCCACCCACCACCTCCTCGTAGACTGACCACCCCACTCAGGCAAAACAACAGTCCAACCTTGGGGAGAGGTGGTGGTATCTTGCCCGCAGCTCACCTGAGGCTGCCTCCAGCAACAAGGAGATCGAAGAGAAGACAGAAGAGCACCAACATGAAGACCCCCACTGCAGCAGTCCACCTTGATGATGAAGGGGGCGAAGAGGAAGCCACAGCATCCTGATGATGAAAGGGATGAAGAAGCACCGTGTCTCCTTTTCTGCAGCAAGACTCAGGGGTGTAGGTGTTCCAAAAATTAAGCTGAGAAGATGAAGTGGGCTAAGCAGGCCCAGCCATATTAGCCCTTCTCCTAGCTTTCACTCGACGTAGAAGTCCCAAATCTGGAGTAAAATCTACAAACCAGGCATGGGCGTGCAGATTAATCTGCCTGCAAGTAGAATATCAAAAAATTAGACCTGGATCACCTTCACCCTCCAAACCGGAGCCTGATGAAGTTCCACGGCCTCACCGACAAAATGGCCGCCAGCCGCGTGTGCGATCCGCAGCCACGGCGTGAAACGAAATGTCCGTTCGCACTGTGACCTAGCTCTCATTTCATCTTCAGTTATTTCACAGCTTCTCAATTTCTGCCACTACTTGTCCTCTTCTCCCCTCCATCTCTCTGCCAACTGTGTAATTCATTGCAGTGTTTCCTCTTTTCTGTGACGAGTGAATGGCACAACCCCTCTCATCAGGGCTGCATTTGCTTTGAAGGCTCTGCAGAGGTTTTCCTCAATATCTAGAATGGAAGGGGGAAGCTTGCTGAAATGTTGTGGGGACACTTAACGGCAATGATAGGTAGTAAAGGGGTCACTGGTGGGAATAAGGAAGGATACAAGCAAAGGTGTCTCAATGTGACCTCCATGAACATCTGGGTGCTTGCTTCTGTGCTTGCATCTTTAATTCAGAATGCCTGAACTGTACAATGATTCTATGTTTCTTTCAGAAGGGAGTTATTATGAAGAAAGCAACAATTTAAAGGAGTGCCTCTTTAATTCAGAATGTATGCACCATAAGATGCTCGTCAATGGTCCTGTCATTCAGAGGAAAGCAACTATTTAAAGGAGTGCATCTTTAGTTCAGAATACCTGCACTGCAAGATGCTCTTCTATAGCTCTATAATAAGGGGAAATTCATCAAATATATGATGTTTTATCCAGCCAAAATGAAAGTGTTGGCTGATGGACGCTCTTTCTTCTTTCACAAGCCGGGTGAGGTCTGGAACTGGTTGGACATCAGACCATCAGGTGGAAAATTGGCCAGAAGTCGGAGCAGGGCCAGGGCTTGTCTTACTTGGGCAGTCTCTCCCCATTCTGCTGGGTATGCGGCTACTGGGACATCAACTCGACGATTTGTGTTGGTGAGGATGGCGCAGTGAAGGAGAGGTCGCAACTCAGGGGGAGTGACCCTGAACTGGAGGATGGTCCAGCGGATCCTCCAGGCCAGGGATGTGGCTTGCTGTGATGGCTCTGTGGTTGTGGAGATGAAAGCTATAGGTGGGAGGCCTTGGTGCGATGCATTGCCTAGGGGGCTGAGAGGATGGCTCCTGCACGGTTTTGAACTGCACTTGAGAGGTGGAGGTAAATCTTAGGGTGCCAGGCTGTAAAGGGTGGTGGTAATGTTTTGGTTTATCTGAGTGAAGTTTAGGGTGGTGTGGAGGGGTTTCTCTGGTGGTGTTGGGAAGCAGCTTACCATAGTGGTCTGCCTCTGGCCCATGCATTTGGCCTTGCCTAGTTCAGGCCTGTGTTCTTGGGGCCGAATCTCAGTTTGAGGTTTATTCAGGGTGGGTATGCTGAGTCATATGGGTTGGGGGTTTGGGGTACATCCACTGTTGGGGGTTTAGGGCACAGGGTGGATGGGGAAGAGAGAGTTTATTTGGTCTGTTTTGCTTCTGTGTTACTTTTTCATGCATATGGTGGTCTTGTTAATATTTGCATCTTTGGAAGGGTGTGCATTGAAGGGATGGGATATGGCTGATGGCTGCTCTAAATTTTATTAGTTGGAATGTGCAGGGACTTAACAATGTGATGAAGAGGAGCAAGGCTCACTCGTACTTAATTAGATTAGACATAAAGTGGATATCCTGCAAGAGTCTCACCGGAATGCACACAAGTTGGGGAAGCTGGATGGTGAAGCTGGATGCAAAATGAAAGGGCAGGGTAGTTCTAGGGGGGCCCTTACATGGGTCAGGGAGGCCGCAGAGCTGAGAATTACACAATCTATGGTGGGCACGGAAGTGAGTTATGTGGACGTAATGGGGAACATATTGGGGAGCTCTTTATTTCTGCTAGGGACCTATTCTCTGAATGTGGAAAAGGCTGGTTTTTTTTGGCGAATGCAAGACTTAATACTAGGACACTGGGCGGACTGGGCCCTATGGCTTGGTGACTTCAATTGTGTGCTTAATTGTGGGTTGGATGTTAGGAGCACAAGAATGTGTCTCAGGAGGACAGCACAAAGGCATTTTCAAGGATTGTAGATGAACTGTGCCTTTGGGCTGTGTGGCGGACATGGCACAGTGAGGAGCGCAGCTACTTCTATTATTCGGCGGTACTCTGGTCTTACACGTGCATAGATTATGCAGTTGTGGGGAGGTGGAGCATGGACTGGTCGCTTTGATGGAATTTCTGGATAGGACTCTCTCGGACCATGCTCTGCTGTTCCTGGGCCTGGCATGTGGGGGTGTAAGGCTGCCCATTCCCCAGGTGGAGATTTGATAACAGAATGTTCGGGGATGGCTATTTTAGGGCCTTGTTGTTGGACCAGATTTGTCAGTTCCTGGAAGTAAAGTGGGGCTCGTGATGAATCGTACAACATTGTAACTGATTCCCTAGAGGGAAGTTTCTCTTAAGTGGACAGGGAAAGACAGAAGTTACCGGACACTGATCCTGGGGGTGGCTATCTGTGGGAGGACCACATAGGGGAGGACAAACTAAAGGGAGGCAGAAAATTACTGGATCAAAATAATGCTTCAGCTTTAACTCTTAAAGACACCTATGAACCTTTACAACATTCCTGTATGGCTTATTGCAATGTAGATGGATGATGCCCAGGTTTTCACAGCCAACAACCGTATGTACCTTAATGAGACGAGGAAGAGGGATGGAGTAATGAGGATGACCAGAAGCGGTAAGCCAACGGCACGTTTTAATCTTTGGAACATGCTAATCCATGCCAGGAAGTTTAAAACTGACACAGCCTAACAGGACAAGAGAGAGAGAGAGAGACTGCAGCTGAATATGACTCGCTCTGATGCTGTTTGGGACACCAGAAGCGAACAGACTGCAGGACGCAGCACAGTGGCTGATGAGAATGGCATGCAGAGAGACATAGCCGGGAGAAGTTCACTGCACCATTGCCACATGCAGTTGGAGCCACCAGAAGCAGAGGAAGGCAAAGCAGGAACCAAGCAGCTAAGATGATGCACTCCCAGTCAACAGGCTGAGAGCAGAGAAGACAGAAAGACGTGAGGAACGCTGAAGCCGCCAGTGAAGAGCGGTAAGCCCAGGGAGAGTGAATGGGATACTGCAGCGCTTCAGCCGAATACCACATACTGTTGACAGTGTGAGAGAACCTAAGTAAAGGAACTAAAATAATGAATGCGAATGCAAACATTGTTAAAAAAGGTTTGGTGACCCAATACTTGAAAGACATTATTTCCTGGATGCAAGAGAGAACGGAAAAGCCCTGGCAGGATAGTGAGCTATATAAATATCAAAAATAATCAGGATGTGAGACCCTCATACAGTTAAACAGTTTTGGACATATTTATTTCAATCTCAAAACAGCTTTTAGAATGTTTACATTGCTTTCGCTAAACAGGAAAGTAACACGGACCGATTTCATACAACAAAAGGAAGTACAACTGTGTACCAACCTCAAAAGTGTGGAGGAAGAGTTCCCTAACAGATTGCACAAGTGAGTACAATGATTGGGTGTGAGATGACTCGAGTAAGTGCTACCCGAGGCTGCTATTCAGTCCGGGTATATTTAACAAACGGTGTACACAACACTACATAGAAACATACAAAACTGAGTTTAGACAGTTGTGTCATAGGTCATCCTGTCCAACTGTCTAAACACCATTTTGTGGAATAACCAGTACAACAGGGAAGAACCACACCCCTTTTGAGGATAATTAACAAAGTGTCAATAACCTGGCAGGAGAGTACACCAGGAGTAGGAAAAGGATTAAGAAAGCTCAGAGGTCAAAACCCTTCCTTGAAATTTTGAAACAGGGGCAGTCAAATGGAAATGAGAAGAACAATACCCCTTTAAGGCTAGTGGAGATCTAGAGAGTGAGAAACTGAATATATTTGAAAGAAATGTGTGTTGAAAGGAGACTCAAGGGAAGAGTCCTCTCCCTTGAACAAACTGGAACGGTGATAAAGTGACATTTGACTCACCAGAAGAAATCTAGGGCAAGGGAAGAGCCCTTTCCTGATGGATCATTATTCATTTTCTTTTCTGCACCTTAAAACTTTATGTTTGGAACTTTGAAAGAACGCTAAAAAAGTATAAAGTTTACAGAAATCCCAGAGTTGCACATTATATTGAGTTTAGCTTGTAAGGGTCAGTTTAGGGTTTCAGACACAAGATGGAGGACGCTCTTTGGTTTAGCATCCTGACACAGACATTCCTTAGTTTTGCTGAGGCTTTGAATCCCTTTTTAGGATTAGGGATAGAAAGGATTTCTCCCAACCCATTTTATTATTTTGTGATAAATAAAAGTCTGTATCCAAGACTTAACATGCCTCTGTGTCCGTATTACTCTTGATCCCTTACAGACTCTACTTCAAATAGGTCCACTGAGTGTGAGAGTATGAAGGAGTTCATTAGAAGGGTCTGTATCTCAGCAAAGGTTGGGGTGCGCAGAGTCCTGATGGCTGAAGTTCTGGGAATAGAACATAGGGTGGCATCTTTAGAACAGGATTTGGCCAGGGGGAAGGTTACGTGGAAGGTAGTTGTTGAAGCAATGAGTAACGTGCAGGGGGCCAGGGAAAGACTGGACAGCCATTTGTATGCCGGGTATGTTGCTAAGCAGCAATCGGAGGGGGACAAGGTGAGCAGACACTTGGCCTGGTTGGTTAGGATTGAGGGTGGTAAGTGTAGTTGTGAGGGGGTGAGGGATGGAGAGGGCAAGCTGGTGACAGAGAATGATGCTATGATGTGTTTTGGGACTTTTATGCTAACCTGTATTCTGACAAGGGGTGGTTTGATGTCGAGCGGGCAGCCATGTTGCTGGAGGACGCAGCCCTCAATGGGCTTCCGGATGAATAAAGGGAGTGACTTGATGCAGTCGTTGACACTCAGGATGTGGAGCAAGCAGATGAGGGACTGAGCCTGGCCAAAACTATAGAGTTTGAGGGGATCACAGTGGAGGTGTGTAAGACCTATAGGGAGCTGTTAATTCCTAAGCTTTTGGAAGTCTTTCTTGAGACCCAGGTTTGAGGTAGGCTCCCAGGGTCTATGCTGGAAGTGTCGGTAATACTCTTGCCTAACGAGAGCAGGATAATGGGACTGTGCCTCATAGCGGCGTTGGTCCATGATGAATGTGGATGTTAAAATTCTGTGTAAACTCTTGACTGGTCAGCTGAATCCAGTTATGCAGGGCTTGGTTCATCTGGACCAAATGGGATTTATTCTGGGCAGGTCCACCATGCAAAATCTGACACTATTATTTTGGATCCTGGATAAATATAGGGAAACTGCTGAGAAGTTGGCAGTGGTCAGCCAGGATTCTGTGACAGGTCAGAAGAAGGACACAGACTCAGATCTTCAATTTTTACTGGTTGTTCCTTATTCAAAAGAAAAGAGATAATGTCTAGCTCTCCAAAATCTATGGGTTTTCCCTACCTAACATAAATGAACTGGGGTGCCCGCCAGTCGTTGGTGAGTCTAAAAGGAAGATATATCCTCTGTCCAAACTAATCTGACCTGACCCCTACCACTATTTAAAACAACTAAGGCATAGGAGAATGACTCCCTTCTCCTGTGTGCTGATTTCTCAGTAAGTTCACTTCAACAAAGAAGTCGTAAATATTTCTTAGTGACTACTTTTACCAAGTTATTTAGTTCAGATATTGGGCTCCTCAGTTGTTCACTGGTGCCACACTCATTCTCTCTCTCTCTTGTTTATTCTTTACTTTTATAGCATTGCCTGGTTTCCTTTGGGACCCTCTGCTCTTTTCTGCTCAATTAAATTTGCGACTTTCTCTTTATTCAGTGTCCAGTCTTCTTTTTGACTAGGTCTAACGAGATTGTTCCAATAATGTCTCTCCCTCTTAGTGTGAGTTTCTATCTCTTGGACTTGTCTGTAAGAAGTTGGACAGTTCCAATAATAACTCATTTCTATGAGGCTATTCCAACTCTTGACCTTTACTTGGATGGTGTGAGAGTTCCAGTAATGATTTTCTCTCTGCTCTACTATTCGGTCCATACTGGGACGAGTTTGATTGCTCCAGTAATGAATCTCACTTTTCTCCACTACGCGTTCATTACTGGGACGAGTATGAGTGTTCCAATAATGATCCTCCCTGTTCCTTATCAGTTGGTCATTACTGGGATGAGTATGAGTGTTGCAGTAATGTTCCTCTCTCTTCTTTGGTATTTTAGATATTTGGTTTTCACTGGGACGAGTATGATTATCCCCTTTGTCATTCTCGGATCCCCTCCCGGGTCTCCCACTTTCTCTGTTACCTTTATCTTGTAGGGGTAGCATCACCAGGCCTGCATTCAGGATGGGATCTTGCTCCTTGACTGTCAGGTTGGCTACTCTGCTCTTTGTTTCTCCTTCGGTAAGCACGCTTTGTGGTGCCCTCAATCAGGTGGTGTTGGCATGTTTCCTGGATTCCCACATCCACTGCCTTTCGGTAATGCCGCCACCTCTTGCTCGACTGCAGTTAGGGCTCAGCAGTCCTTTGGCTTCTCCTTCTACTTCAGGTTGCCACCAGTTCGGATTTGCCCGCCAGATTCCTTCTGAGCTTGGAAGCCGTGCATCTCTCTCTCCATCAGCTTTACTTGTACAACTGATTTGAAACTCCTGTGTCTCTCTCTCCCCCAGGTCTCCTCCTCTAAGATTTATGACACTGCCGTAAGACTTCCCTGGCGCAAAATAAAAGGCCCTCTTCTTTGTTCTGGTTGCAATCTGTATTACTCCAGTGGTTTACGTTGTCTCAGTACCAAAGAAATATTGCTTTGCAGGTTTATCAAAGGTTCTACATGACGATAATCTACATCAATTTGTTCTTCATATTTTCTTGCAGCAGTTGTTTTTACTGATGGTTTATAGGTAAGTGGGTTAGGTAGTTCCTCACTCGAATGGGCGTCCTTGTCCCCAATGGGGTAGAGGGGAGTCTCTCCTGGTGAGGTCCCACTTGTCTCTACCTCTAGGGAAGGTATTGCGTAGTGGGGTCACCACCCTAGCCTCACAGGGAAAGGCTCCACTCATTCGGGAGAAGAGACTGAATCCTGCAATTCGTCACATACTCTTGTCCTTGGTTCACTGGCGTCCCCGTCTTCCTTGATTGGAAACTGACTAAGGAAATTTAAATTACCTTGTTCCAGCCCCTTTTGATGTTCTGCGGTGAAACAGAATGGTTGGCGGTCTAAGAACCATCTCATAATTTGGCATTAGTATCTTTTCTTAAACTCATCCACGTGAGGTGAGAATGAACAGTGACCAATCTAAGGGTATCTGGTTATTACATCGAATGAAATACCATTGAATGCATTACCATTGGAAAAATTGGATAACAAAAAGCATCTAATGCAATTTTTTTAAAGGTAAAGGGTTTCGTTTAATTATAATGGGTTTTAACGGTTAAAAAAAGGGGGGTTTTGGGGGAACCCTCCCATTAAAAAATTGGTATGTTGATGGTAGGAATTCGATGCATTGACTAGTAACCCAATCTAAGCATTATTCCATTTAGGTGATACTTGAGGTAGATTACAGCTCACTTGATGGCCACAGCTTCTAATTGAATGGTGGCATAGTTTGTTCCTGTGGACAATCTTTCAACTTGCACATAATACTGGATGTTCTATGCCGTCATACTCATGGGATAATACTGCTCCAAGCCCAGTCTTAGAGGCATCCATTGCAAGATGAATTTGCGGTCAAAGTACAGCACTTTTAAGACAGGGTCATTGAATAAGATGTTCTCTAGCCCATTAAAACTGTTTTGGTCTTCAGTGTTCCATACCGACTTGTAAGGCTGTGCATTTTTGAGCTTATCTGTAAAGTTGGCTGTTATGGTAGAATAATTCAGTATAAACTACTGCTAAAACCCAGTCAGGCCCAAAAAAGCAAAAAGCTCTTTTTTTGGTTTTGCGTATTGCAGTGAGTTGTACGGCTTTAACCTTCTCACTTTGAGGCTGGACTAATACATTTTGCACAAAGACACCCAGGCACTTCACAGCTGAGTGGCCTAGGTGGCACTTCTTGGGATTGGCCGTTAACCCCCACTTTCTTAACGCCCTGACATCTTCGTATAAGTGGAACACATGGTCAGCCCAATTTTCACTGTAAAGTACAATATTGTCATGGTAAGCCCCACAAAATTGTGAAAAGGGTCTCAAAGCTCAATCTGTTAGGGTTTGGAAAGTGGTGGGTGCCCCATGGAGCCCGAAAGGTAACACTTTAAATTGAAATAACCGCTGAGTGGTTGAGAAAGCAGTTTTCTCTCTATTGGAGGAGTTAAGTAGAACTTACAAATAGCCTTTAGTCAGATCAATCTTGGAGATAAATTTGGCAGCTCCTAGATTGTCAACTAAGTTATCATTCCGGGGCATCGGATAATTGTCAAACTGCGAAATTGAATTCATGTTCCGGAAAGCAATGCAAAATCTCCATGATTGATCAAGTTTTGCGACTAGGACTAGGGTCAGGAACTCATGGTGGCAACAGCAAAGACAGACACAAGTGATCACAGTTCAAGGGTGTTTATTAAACTGTATAAATGGGTTGGAAAAATGCCTAATCTAAACATAACTCTAAGATGGGAGCAAGATATGACCATCACTAGGCTGTCCTAGTGGCATCTTGTCAAATAAAAGGGCCTATACTAAAAAAAAATAACTATTGCCAATCCTTACAACTAATTTCACAAAGAGTGTGGGATAATGTTCACAAGGAAAGAAAGAAGTGTTCACAAATGATAAGCCAGGATGGGTTGTCTGTGTCTCCCATCCCCACATTTCTAGCACAGGACAAGGCAGGACCTTTGAGCACAGCACACTCCTGGGCCTCGCCAGCATGAGGTTACAGTCCTTTTCAACTATGTCAGGACCTTCTGCGTCCAAGTCTTTTTCCTGCAAAAGTCTCCTGCCTTAGAAGGCCGGCTGTACCAAAACAATAAACAACCAAAAGTTCCTTTGGCAATCTTTTCATGTTGGGCAACTGCTCTTCGCCTCTTAGATCTCCCCCAGCCGGGCTCTGGTCCTTCTTGCAACGTTAGTCTCTCTCAACTACGCCCTTTCATTCAAAATGTATCACTTAACAGTCTTAATGTCCTTTTCACCAACTATCCATTATGGACATCCCTCAGCCGGGTTCACACTTGTCATCACAATGTTCACGGGTATATCACTAGTATCTCTCAATTCACAGGCATCCCATCGGTCCCTCGGTCGTGTTGACATTTGCCAGTATTGTAGACATCCCTCGGTCGGGTTCACATTTGTCACCACAATGTCTCTTAACTAGTTACTCTTATGTGTCAAACTAGCCTCTCCTAAGGCCTCTTGGTCTCCATAGTTTCAACAAAACAATGCAACCCCCAAAGGTTACAGTCAGAGTCCTTTGAATGAGCGCCCCCACGATGCCTGGCCACTCTGCTTCTGAACCTTTTGATAGGGTTTCTTTGAAGGTCAATCACACAAGTTCTTTGCTTAATAATGTTACCGCCTGCAACCTTGGTCCCAGCACCGCTCGGTTTACTATCAGTCTTCTTCTACTCACCGGCTGTGCTGAACTGTGGGAGTTTTCATGTCTTGAGAGTCAAGGACGGCACCACGGTGGCAAGCGCTTCTCCCCACTTAGACTATCAGCGCGGGAGGGCCCTGTGTGCCGTTGACACTGGTCACACCACACGTCAGATGGACTTCTCAGTCTTATGATTTTCCTTTTGGAGGCTTTTCGGGTCTGAGCTGGAAAGGGCAAGGCTAACTCCCTCCTTGTCTCTCCAGGTCTCTCCACCTTCCTCCTCCGTTTGAACTGCCGGTCCGGAATAGCTGCTTCCTCATTTGTTCGGCCTTGCTCGAAGTGTGCTTTCTTGCTCTGGCTTTTATCCCTTTGGGGAAGGGAAAGGGTATTCATGTGTGCACAATTATTGTTAATTGACTGACTCTGCCTGACCGTCGTGTTGGGACATGTCAGGTAAACGGCCCTTGTGTTGGTTCATTGTCTGTCTCGGTGTAGGAAAGTGTTCGTGTTGGAAAAGGGGGGGGGGAGTAGAACATCTTAGAATGCTATGAGGTAAGATGGGGAAAAGGTGTTCTAAGAAAGGGCGTACTGCATCTCACCCGTCGGTGTCCCACTTCCACTCCGAGGACCCCTCATCCAGGTGATCCTCCCACGCTGGTCCACCCCCTGGAACTGGATCCAATAGCGATACCCGTGTCCTGGCTATCTGGATGACAGATTCCCGGGGACTAGTCAGGGAGACACCTTCAGGTTTCTCACACTAGCTATGAAGACCACACGCTCTTTGAGGCTTCTATGACATGTGGTTGGATCATGTTTTCTACCTCGTGTTCTATAATCTTTCTCTGGGCTTTACAATTTTTCCCTGAGGAGTTTGAATACAGTGGAAAAGGTTTTTGACTCTCTGTGGTTGATTTACAAAGACATTGGGGAATTGAGCTATGAAATCTCCGATATCTACCTGTTGAGGTGGAGACAGGTCCGGAGAGATCAACATGTTCTCCTGGCCCACATCGGTGAGTAGAGTGGCTATAGTCACAGTGGAATCTTCACTCTCCACTCCTTCAGGAGATTAACATGATACAGTTGTGTATTTTGCTGCCTATCAGTTTGAGAAACGAGGTAATTAACAGGACCTTTTTTCTCCAAGATCTTACAGGGATGTGATGAATCTGATGATGTCATCACTCCTTTTCCAGAGCTAGCCTCTCCTCATGTGGCCAGAGGATGGCAGCTGCTACCTGATCCTGACCCTGACCCTGACAGTGGCTATTTGAGGGAGGATCGCATGAGGGGTTGCGACTCTCAGGGGAAGGGACAGGCATCATCACTGTGCGTGTGCCCCAACAAAGTCCAGGACATCTTCGCTCTTAGGGATCATCCTGGCCCTCCCTGACATGGTTCCTAGCCCCATTCCAGGGACGCTGATGGTTCATCCGATGTGCTCTATCAATGCCCTCAAGGAAGGAGGTAGCAGACTCCGGGTCAGGAGGAATTGCATCTTCCCTTCATGTTGGGTCCTTAGCTTTGCCAGGTACAGCATGGAATATTGGATGTGATTGTCCCGGAGTCAGCACATCACCCCCACAAAGGATCTCCTGGATGCTTGTACCGTTGTCGAGAAAACAGGGAACACATGGAATTTGTCCCTGGCGAATTGCAGGTCTCCCTTCTGTCTCGCCAACCACAGGATGGTATCCCGATAATTTAACAAGCGGGCAATAATGGGCCGCGGAGGCGCACCCAGCACTGGACGAGAAGCCGGTATGTCATGCACCCTCTCAACCGCAAACAGCGGGGAGAGTTCTGCATCGCCGAAGACCGCTCTGCACAGGGATTCAATGAACTCCTCCATAATGGTCTGCCGTTGGTGCTCTCAGATCCCGACCAATGGAATATTGTTTCTGCGGTCCCGCCCTGCCAAATCATTGTTCTAAGCACTGATTGCCTTAACCTGCCCCTCCAAGGCTGAGACCCTGGCCGCGAGAGACACTGCACCATCT
Organism: Ambystoma mexicanum; assembly: GCF_040938575.1. Taxonomy (NCBI): domain Eukaryota; kingdom Metazoa; phylum Chordata; class Amphibia; order Caudata; family Ambystomatidae; genus Ambystoma; species Ambystoma mexicanum. The sequence continues at coordinate 1,016,522,708 of NC_090930.1, read as the reverse complement.
TCCACTCCGGACACTCTCTGCTCCACCTCGTCAAGATGGTCCCTATGTTTATCTAATCTGTGTTGAAGCATGTCCACCTTGGAGGAGAGTGTGTGCAGCTTGGCATCTAGCCCACCGATCCCCGCCTTGAGGTCAAAGGGCATAGCTTTGATGTCCGCCTCCGGCTCTCAGACTGCTGCCTCCAGGGCTGTCCCCTCCAGCTCCAGGGCCTTAGGTTGAGCCATCGCTCAGGGCATTCTGGACGCAGTGATGCCTTCAAATTTGAGCTTTTTCTGGAGTTTATCCCCTTTCCCCAACATGGGTTGTGTTATTCTCACAACAGACTGGGTAAAAGAACCAGATTTCAGCCAGTGGGTACCCCCAACAACTTAAGTTCACAGTATGACCACCCGTGGACGGCCGCCTCCTTTCTCGAGTGTCTCCTGGCAGCCCCCATATCAGTCAGGTCTGGCTAGTCTCTAGAAAGGGGTTGCCCCAGTCGTCTCCTCTCCCAGTCACCCTCTCTGAGGGACCGGTGGGCTGCCCCTCATGACCCCGGCTCCACCAGTGCCTCCCCTATTAAACCGGACAGCTCTCTATGTTAGTCCTGGATAGTCTGGATCATCACCTTGGGAGGAGTGCAGGCTAGGAGTAGCTGATAGACTCCCCGCTGTCTTCCACCCCGATCAGTCCCTTTCATCGCATGACTTCACCAGACCCTTACCTGATATGATTTTTTTACTCATATTGCGCCCATACACAAGTGTTTCAGGGTGCTATGAGGGAAGGGAGGGGTACAAGGGAGGAACAAAACAGTGATCTTACTAGGCCCAGTGACATTGAGAATGCGCAAGTGCAGGTAGAGGTAGTAGGGAAAGTGCAGGGGGCATGGGGAGGAGTGGAAAGTGCTGAACATGTGATCAACAACAGCAGGTAGTGCGGCCAGCAGGTGGCAAGTGCAAGAATAAGGCATAGACAATTGGTGTCTGATGAGTGCAGGAAAGGGACTGGAGGGTTGCAGATACAAGTGCACGGGTTGCCAGGAGGCAGTGTGGGTGTGCGGCTGGTTGGGCAGGGATCTGGGCCTGAAATCAGAGGGTAGCCAGGTGCCCGGTACCGAAATAGACCAAGATCAGTAGGGGAGAGGAAGAAAGAAGGCAGAAGCAAAGAGGAAGGTTTTGAGGTGCTTCTGGAACTGAAGATGGTTCTCCTCAAGTTTCAGAGAGGCAGGGAGGCTGTTCCAGAGGGAGGCCCCAGCCGAAGAAATAGATCTACCCCCAACTCGTTGCTTGGAGAAGCAAATGACCCTGGGGGAGTTGGAGGTAGTGAAGAGTGAAGAGCTTGAGTAGGAAGGTATTTCCGAAGTGAGAGTTGAAGGTATGGTAGATCCAGGCCCCAGAAGGCCTTGTGGACAATGCAAAGGGTCTTGAACTTAATCCTTGCAGCCACTGGAAGCCAGTGAAGAGATTTCAGGGCTGGAGAGATACGATCCCTGGGCTTGAGGCCAAGGACAAGTCTTGCAGTCCTGTTCTGCATGAGTTGCAGAGAGTAGTAGCAGGCAGATCTAGGAAGAGGCTGTTGCAGTAGTCCAGCCTAGAGAGAACCAGAGCTCTAGAGACAGTGAGCTTCTGGGGGAAAGTGAGGAAAGGAAGAATACCTCTGAGGAGGTGCAGTTTGTAGTTTGACTTCTGAGAGACATCATAGATGTGTGGAGAAAATAAAAGCGTGGAGTCGAAAATGACCCTGAGGTTCTTAGTCTCACAGGTGGGAGCAGGGAGAGGGCCAAGGGAGGCCGGCCAGAGAGTAACAGGAAAGGAAGGTGCAGGAGTGCTGATGAGGAGGATCTCTGTCACAATGGGAGAAGGCATAGGTGGGCCCACCACCACTCATATCAGCCGGGTCTGCACTGGCACACCGGCCAGGGAGGCCCCGCGCTCCACCATGAGCCCCAGCCCAGCCGGCACTACAGAGAGTCGGCCAGTCAATCTGCAGGTTCTGCGCCAAGATCTATGCTGTGGAGACAGTGGGCGGGCTCTGGATTGCCCCGCCCACGGGCTCTCTGCTCCTCTTTGACCCCCCCATGCAAGGGAGACCCTCAGCAGGTCCCTACCTCAGGGAAAGTTGGCCGACGTGCTTCAGACTGCCTCCTATGGTTGTCTTAATGGCCCGCCACTCTCAGCAGCCCTGAAGGCTTCTTGCACAGTGTAATGACAGTGCGGAGCAGGCTTTGAACTGGCGCCGCCTTCCGTCCCCAGAGGCCCGCTCCTCCAATCACTGCCACTTCAGGATCGGGCCGATTCCAGGTCAGGAGGCCCTTCTACTCTCTGTCTATTTGGGGGCCACAGGATCCCCTCTGTGCCCCTCGTCTGGCCAATGGGCCGAGGCAAACACCTTGCCGAGCTTATGGCCGACACAGCACCCATCTGGCCTGATGGGCCCGGCCCGCGTCCACAGTCTCCAGGGGCTGCCACAGCTCAGCTTAGATCCACACCGGTCCTCTGCTCTTCCATCTCTCTGACCCCACCAGTTTGCTCCGTATTGCACCAGCACACTATGGGCACACGTTTGAAAACTCACGGACAGCCCAGATGCATATATCTCCAGGATTAATGGGAGCTGACGAGTGAACCTTGCAGGGAGTCCGCTATTGCTGGTCAGCTCACTAGCGCCATCCCAAACAACTCCCTTCCTTGAAGCAGGAGTTCAAAGATGGAACAGCTGAGAACAACGGGGAGATCCGACTGGCTAGTCACTGCAGGGGAATCCAAGCTGTCCGGTGAACACATGAGCAAGGAGACTGGGGGAGAACTGTAGAGAAGCATTCCAGCTTAGGCTGAGATTCCAGGAGGCGGCGAGCGAGGCAGAAAAGCAGCACGAAGAAAGAGGGAGGTGGCGTCTGGATGGTATAGGACGATTTTACCAAAAACAAATGGTCGCAATGACCAAAAGTTCTAAAAATGCTACCACCAAAGGTTCGAACACCAAAAGTTCAAACCTTGGCGATAGCATTGTAAAAAAATAAAACGGGGGATGTGGGGGTGTCCGCCGCATCACCCGGCTCACTACACTTAATGGTATAGTGAGCGGGAGTTGCGGAGGGACAACCCTGCACCCTTCTGTTTGAGAAAAAAAAAAGAAACGGGGGGTGCGAGGGTGTCCCCCACATCGCCCCGCTCACTATACTTTATGGTATAGTGAGCGGGGGCTGCGGAGGACAACCCTGCAGCCTTCCGTTTAAAAAAAAAGAAAAAGAAAAGGACCCTGTGGCGCTGGTTCCCGATCACGGAAGTGAAAGGGAACTAGCGCTGCAGGAACCCAGCGTGAAGATGAAGTTAAGTGGGGTTTGTTTATTTTGGGGGTGTGGGTGGGGTGTGCTGAGGGTGTGGGTGAGGGGGTGTTATGGGTGTGTTGTGTCTGTGGGTGTGAGTATGTATGTGTGTTCGCATGAGAAAGGTGCAAACTTTTGGTAGTTCACACCTTTCTCATGCGAACGTTTCGCCGCGGTAGTTTCAGCCACGGGCAAATCACTTAGATTCGTCTGGACCAGCCGGAGATGCATTTCTGCCGGAGAGATGTCAAAGTGGGACACGGGGCAAAGGAGATTTGTGCCGGTAACGGAAACCGAAGTGACGTGCAGGCCTCCACCAGCTGCAGAGATGCGCCACCCAAAGCGGAGAGAGAGTGGAAGTGGAGAGGGACCCGAGTGGGGTCGGAGAAGCCAAGGGAGCCGTCCTAATACTGGTGAGCTCACAGCAGAAGGTCGAGGCCCCGGGAGGGAGCGGCAGAAGGCATTCCTGGTCCCTAACTGGAACAGGAGGCAAATTGTCTATGGCTTACATCACAAACTGATTTTCATACTCCCAGTATTTGGGGAGATACAAAAAGACCAGTGATAAGAGGAACTTGGGGGAAGAAGCATATGTCCTCAGATCGTAAAACTGAATGAACAATATGAGAGAACCTGGCAGGAGAGTGTACCAGGTATTTTGCGAGTCAGAGAATGCTAAGGAAGATTCCTGCCCTTAGGATTGTGAATTGTAATGAAATTGGAAAAGACCTGGGGAAGAGAGTTATTTCCCCTGGAACTGTGAACATTATTCCTTTGGAACTTTTGTTGGATTTATACCTTTTTGTTGAACTTGAACATTTGTGCACTTTGCAAGCCAAAGACAATACCCTTAACACCTTAGAGTTACTTTTGAGAGGGCTAGGATAGGATTTCAGACACAGGACATTTTTGGTTTGGACATCCTGACACAGGACAGACCCTTAGTTTTTGATTGAGGTAGGGAAATACCTCCTAGATTAGGGACAGTGAGGCCTTTTCTATCCCCCTTTCATTATTTAAGAAAGGTTTATACCAATCACCATGAGTCCTCTGGGTCTGTGTCTCATTCCTGGTTCCTCACAGGGGCCAAACCATTTTATTCTCTGCTGTTGGCAACAAAACTAGGAACAGTTGTCCTACTAAAAAGGTGCAAGAAATAGCCTTTTTTTAAATTATAATTAACTTTCTGATTTTCTTGGGCATGTCCTATATGTTTTCAGACAATTTCTATCACTGTGGCCATATGCTGCTGTAGATTTTGAGCGGTCTGTGAAATGGGCATAATGGGAATAATGGCCTCAACCCATGTCTCTTTGAGCATGTTTAAGACATCCCAGGGTTCTCTTCCACAAAGTAACTTGAAGGGGGAGTATCCCAAAGAGGCCTGAGGTGTTTTCCTTATGGCAAAGAAGACCCATGGGATCATGGTGTCACAATTCTTGCCATCGGTCTGGGGGTCATAGACCGTGGTCCTCAGGGTCTTTATATGCAGGATTCTCTTCACCTTGGACATGAGGCAGGACATACAGGTAATACTCTGGTCTGTCAGTATTTCTATAGGGAATTCTACTCTGGAAAGTAAGGCAATTAGATGGTTTTTAGGATTTGCTGACTGGTATTGTTTCTCAACAGAAACACTTCAGGATATCTAGTGGCATAATCGATAATAGCTAAAATAAATCTATTTCCGAATTCAGATGGTTCTCGGGGTCCCACTATATCCATTGCTATTCTAGAGACTGGAATATCAATAATAGGGAGGAGCTGTAAAGGGGCCAGTGGAACTGGAGTCGCTGCAGTTTTCGGACACAGCAGACAAGTTATTACAAAATTCTTAACATCGGCGAACAACCCTGGCCAATAGAACTTTAGTTCACTTGACTTTGAGTCTTTCCTGATGTCATGCTGTCAAGTGCGAGTGTGTGAACTCCAAGACCACTCCCCTATGGCTTTGGGGTATAAGCAGATGGGATCGAGGACTTCTATTTTTTTTAAATAAAATGTTTATTGAATTTCCATAAAGTAGAACAGCAGACTATGCATAACAGGCAACTAATTCAAAACACGTATAGGGCGCAAAGGCAACAGGTCCATTAGTATGAAATGTATTTAAAAAAAGAAACAAAAAGAGAGAGTCTAAACATACAAGTCATTAAAATCATTCCAAATTGCTGTATACTTATCAAGTTGTTGTTTATACTTGAAGGGCACTCTCAACCTTCTGGAAAGGAGCGACAGGCTGTGAAGCAAGTCATCAACAGTAGGTCTGACATCGCTCTTCCAATGCAGCAAAATATGCTTCTTAGCCACCACAAGAGCTTTGTAAACCCAGGAGAGCTTCCCAACAAGAAAATTAATGTCACCTGGAAATAGAGCTAAAACGCACAGCTAAGGCGTGTTAGCAGTAAAGTTCTCCGTTCAAACTCAAAAGGTAAAGTTCCAGTTCAAACATCAACATTCCTTTTTGCCCATAGTTGTTTCTTCACTCTTGGGTTCCTGGAGAATGCCTCCCTTCTCAGGTATCTTGCTCTTAGTGGTTTCAGAATGCAACCGGAATGACTCCCTTCCTCTGACCGTCCTTGGCTTTGTTCTGACACTCTCTTGGCTTTTACTTCCACAGTTCACAACACCAGGGGGAATATCTCCCTTGCCCTGGCCTTTTCTCTGGCTTCATTCACAGTTCACAACACCAGGGGGAATGTCTCCCTTCCCCATGCCTTTTCTCAGGCTTACTTTACAGTTCACAACACCAGGGGAAATGCATCCCTTCCCCTGTCCTTTTCTCAGGCTATCTTTACAGTTCACACCACCAGGGGGAATGTCTTCCTTCCCCTCCTTTTCTCAGGCTTACTTTACAGTTCACAACATCAGGGTGGAATATCTCCCTTCCCCTGGCCTTTTCTAAGGCTTACTTCACAATTCATAACACGAGGAGTAATGTCTCCCTTGCCCTGTCCTTTTCCTGGTTTTGGCATAATTCACAATGCCAGAGGGAATGACTCAGTTCCCCTGGCCTCTTGGCATAATTCACAATGCCAGAGGGAATGACTCCGTTCCCCTGGCCTCTTCGTATGATAATACTATAGGGCTCCTGGCAATCTCCTGATCTGTCCCGGTAAGTGAAATCATAAAGTATACAGGTGATCAGCGCGTCCTGAATGGATGAAAAACTCTAGTGAATCAGACGAGGTTTTGTAAAAATGCTTTACTCATACTGAGTTTCTTAACATGACATATTTGGTTAACAAAGTATCTTGACGTGATCCTAAGTACACAGGACAAAAACATATTATACATGTGTGCTATGCTCCAAAACAGCACAGGAATCATGTTGTACAGAAAAACAAAAGGGTACCCTACTGTTTTGCTGGGAACTGCACAACTTTTGGAATCTGCTGATTCAAACAGCCAATAGATGACAATGTTGATATTAAACACTGTGAGAGCAATTGTCGACACAGGTGTGTTTTGGCCACTTATGGCGTATTATGGTGCCATTGATTGGGTGGCCTTCATCAGGAAGTAGGAAGTGTAGAGACAATAAATGATTGATCCTGTGTTGGCCTGTGAAATGACAAACTAACAATAGTGTTTTCAGTCACGGAGTAGCCATTCAGGTATCTCATTGATCAATTAAGACAAGCTTTTAATGCTATTATTAATTATGAATTATGGGTGACAGGCCTTACCCGGAATCCCCTTATCTGATGCAAGTGGAGTCCCTTACCATGCTACGCAAGAGCCACACGGTAAGCCCCCTTCTAGGGGCCCTTTCATAATTAATAATAGCATTAAAAGCTTGTCTAAATTAATCAATGAGATACCACAATGGCTACTCCATGACTGAAAACACTATTGTTTGTTTGTCATTTTACAGACCCAAACAGGATCAATCATTTATTGTCTCAATACATCCTCCGTCCTGATGAAGACCACCCAATCACTGGCATCATAATACGGCATAAGTGGCCGTAACACACCCCTGTCGACAATTCCTCTCACAGTGTTTAATGTCAACATTGTCATCTGTTAGCTGTTTGAATTAGCAGATTCCGAAAGTTGTGCGGTTCCCAGCAAAATAGAATGGGACCAATATGTTTTGTAAAAATTGTCTCTGTCTTGCACTGTATGTACATTGATTCCTGTGCTGTTTTTGAGCAATGCACACATGTATAATGATATGTTTTCTGTCCTGTGTGCTTAGGTTGACGTCAAGATACTTTGTTAACCAAATATGTCATGTTGAAGAAACTCAGTATGAGTAAAGCATTTTTCCAAAATGTTGTCAGATTCACTAGAGTTTTTCATCCATTCGGGGCGCCCTGATCACCTGTATACTTTATTATTTCACTCTTCCTATGATTTTGCACACTTCTCCCCCACTTAGACTTGACTCCCAGTCTTGTGGGTGTGGGTCCCAGACCCATGGGATTCTTTACTGGTACTGTGACAGACCTGGTTCACTAACCTGCCAGGTACTGCGACTATGACTGAAAAACTCTTTTTTGTGGGTGTGGGCCCTAGAACCGAGCTTCCTTGCTTGTATCCCTTTCTATAGCCCCACCAAGTGTCCCGGCAACACTGGTACCTGTCTGGGGCTTGACGACTGGTGAGCTGGTTGGTCTTGGGCTAGTCTGTGTTCCCTTTTGGGTTTCTTGGGGATTCCCTTGCCTTTTCGGATGCTGCAGTGGCTCTGCAGCATTTGGTGACCAACAGCATGCACATCTTCACCTGCCCGCGCAGTTCCCGGGTTTCTCCCATCTGCACCTCTGTTGTTCTGCTTGGCCCAATGACCCTTCCCTGCTGGACCATTCAAGGACACCTCTGCCCGCTTAGTATACCTGTCTGCAAGTCCTTCAGTTTTGCGGTTCCTCTGAGGGGGGATGCTCTTCCCTTCCTGTTTTTCCTCTTCTATTTTGAATGCGACTTGACCAATGGGAATTCGGCAATGTGAGAAACCTAGGGTGTTCTAACATCTTCTCCCTCAAAATCCTCTAAGCAGGTGGCCAGGTAAAGGCCATCACTTTTGGATCCTGCCCCTGGGTGTAGAGAAACAAGGGCGGATCACATGGATGGAGGGTCCTCAGGGATTGGAGGTGGGTTGCCCTTAGGTGAAACACAGTATTCCAAATCCTCCTTTCCTGTACGCAACTCTATCCTAGAAGTGGTTAAGGGATATTTCTCACCTTGTTCATCGATCACTGAGAGGGGTAAGAGATATTATTGTCCTAGATGGGTCAAACAGAGGAAGAGAAAGGGTGGAGATAAAATATCTTTTGATAAAATATGGTATCCCCCTTATCCTTGTGATGATCAACCTACCTCTCCTCTGACCTTTATGGGTTATTCTAAAAGTGTTCCCTTCCATTTCCCTTCTGGAATACATTCAAGTACTAAGATGAAGAAGAAGCAACTGGGAGTAGTAAATATTACCTCCTCTCACCATTTTGGTACTGGGACGAAGAAGATGCATGAAGGTCAGGCATGTACTACTATTGAGAGTCAGGTAACAGAAATTAATGGGACCCACCTGCAGTCCATTATTGGACCACAGGTGTATAAAAGGTGGAACAATGAAGCTGCAAAGAGGGTGTTGGGGGCGAGGAGAGCAGTGGAAGAAGGAGCTGTGCGCGAGCAGTAGAAGCCAAGATGTCGGAACACCTGCAAAATCACTGGGGAGCCTGCCGGAGGAGTAGTGCAGGTCGGAGAAACCCCTTGAGAAAAGGCAAACAGCTGGATCTGTCAGCGAGTCCTGCGAGGAGCGCTTGTCAAGCAGGCTTTCCCGCAGAAGGGGAGAAGCCATCAGGGACACTTTATTCACTGGGGAGCTCAGAAAACCTGTAAATACAGTAGCATGGTATGGAATCAAATGAACTTAAAATGAAATGATTGGAATGAGGGCAAACTATTTCTACTGTTTATTGAACTAAATGAAACAAGTTACTTCTATTGAATACCGAACCGAGTGAAACAGGTGAAAGTAACTTATTGAACTGAATGAACCAAACCAAGTTACTTTTATTGAATACCTAACTAAATGAAATAAGTAAAAGTAACACTTATTGAATACCGCATTGAATGACACAAGCAAGGTGATATTAATTTGAATACAGAATTGAAAGAAACAAGCAAACGTATACTTAATTAAATGCAAGCCACCTTTGTAAGTGAAAGCAACATCTATGGCAAACTGAACTACTTATCTGAATGGAATGAAACACTTTGAATAAAGCAGAATCAATGTTAAGAAACAACATGTGTGGTAAAGGTTTGAAGCTGTGTTTTAAGAAACTTCCTGTTGGGCTACACATTGAACTCTGAAAGAAAGAAACCTGGGAGTTCCTGGTTGCGGGACCTGTAATTGGTGGACTGTGTGGTCTAAAATTGTGCCAATACCAGAGAACTACTATTTGTGAAACAAAGGATGATGAAACAGTAAAAGCTAAGTTCTTGGTTGTGTAACATATAATTGGTGGTATGTGTGATCTAAAACTATGCATAGGCCAAAGAACGTCGTCATGTCAAGAAGGAATGTTAATTTGCTGAAAGCAGGAAAACAATTAATGATGAACATCAGACTTGGGGAAGGGAACCCTTAGTTATAAAGAATTACGAACGTTCAGTTGAAAGACAAAGCTACACGATATTTCTTTTGGTGTTGACATTGAGCTTGGGGATGGGAACCCTAAGCATTGGGGTCCTGGAACTGTGTTACCCTGGAACGTGTTGAACTTGGGAAAGGTCCCCCCCACGCCCTCGACCGCCACAAAGGTATACAACTTTATTTCTTCTAATATTCAAAGGGAGAGTAACTGAACCCTGTGGTGAACTTATTGACATTTGGGAAAGGAAGCTCTCATTGTTTTGTATTAGTTGTGAGGGCAAGTATAGGATTTGGACACATACAGACTTTTAGGTTGAACATATCGATACAGACTTTCCTTCGTTGCTTTAGGTAGGGAAATCCCACCTTAGTATAGGGCAAGTTAGGCCTTACTCCATCTTGACCTTTTATTTGATAAAATACTATTGTTCAGCTTTGAATCCGTTGTTTGTGTCTCCTTCCATGATGCCAACCTCACAGTAACCACTAGAATGTTCACTAGTGGTTCCAGGAGTGCTCTGCATGCCTTCACATTGCCTTCTCATCTCAGTACCTGTCCTATATTCCTCCCTTGGGTAGACTGGACTGTTCCTCGTCTCAGTACTTGTACTATACTTTTCCCATGGGTTGACAATTCTTCTTCTTCCCAGTACTTATGCTTTTGGTTACATGACACATGTACATGGAGTGACAAGGCAAGGGTGGGGTAGGTATCGGGGATTGAGTGGTGTATACCGCGTTCTCCCTAGATGTTCATCCTTGTCCTCAGAGGGGGGAGTCTTTCCCCATGAGATCCTACCACTGTGTTCCATCCTGAGGGGGACTGTCGGGTGGTGGCCTCGCCTCCCTGGCCTCATGGCAAAGGGCTCCCCCTCGCAGAGAAGTGACGATGCTTGCGGACTTGTCACACCTCCTCTACCGAGATTACTTGGGAAAAGGCCTCAACCAAAATGGGATTGTTTCTCTGGGCAAATGCTAAATCAGGTAGGATGCCGATTTCCTCAGTTTCCTAGGGGGCAGCAGGAGGGGCCCTTTATTAGGTTAATCTGCCTGACGAAATCCTTGAGAACCTCTATCAGTGTCTTTCTGGACTTCTGTTTCTTGTGGAATAGGGCTTTCTCCAATTTCCCCTGGGGAATCTTCTCCCCTTCCTTTATCGTATATGAATTGTTCCCATGATTATGCAAAAGGACCTTCACATCGCCCCTACAATCTGGGACAATGAATCCTACCATTACATCCAACCCATGTCTCCAGGCTAGTCCAAACTTTGAGGTTAACCTTTTATATGTTCCCCATGTTGGTGATAAGACTAACCCTGTGGTGATTAGGCATTATTCGTGATTTCGGCAGTACTTTGCAAATCAAATCCAATACATTCTGCTGTGGCCACTGTGGGTGCATGGGCTCTGGGGCCTAATTTCGTGAACTTGAGGGTACCCCAACTTTGTCAGTTGGTCCGGTGGTCAGAAGAAGAACGCAGACTCAGATCTTCCATGTTTACTGGTTGTTCTTTTTTCAAAAGAAGAGAAAATGTCTACCTCTCCAAAATCTATGGGTTTTCCCTACCTACCACAAACAACTGAGGTATACATCAGTCATCGGTGAGTGCAAAAGGAAGATCTGTCCTCTGTCCAAACTAATCTGACCTGACCCTACCACTAATGAAAATAACTAAGGCACAGGAAAATGACTCCCTTCTCCTGTGTGCTGATTTCTCAGTATGTTCACTTCAACAAAGTAGTCATAGACATTTCTTAGTGACTACTTTCACCAAGTCATTTAGTTCATATATTGGGCTCTTCAATTGTTCACTGGTGCCTTTGGCACACTCGTTCGCGCTCTCTGGTGTATTCTTTACTTTTGTTGCATTGGCTGGTTTCCCTTTGGAACATTCTGCTCTTTTTTTCTTAATCCAATTTGGAACTTTCTCTTTATTCAGTGTCCAGTCTTCTTTTTGACTAGGTTTAACAAGACTGTTCTAATAATGTTTTTCCCTCTTATTCTGAGTTTCTATCTCTTGGCCTTGTCTGTGAGAAGTTGGACGATTTCAATTTCAATAATTACTCTTTTCTATGAGGCGATTCCAACACTTGGCATTTAATGGGACGGGTGTAAGAGTTCTAATAATGATTTTCTCTCTGCTCCACTACTCGGTCCTTACCGGGATGAGTATGAGTGTTTCAATAATGATTCTCCCTGTTCCATGTCAGTTGGTCATTACTGGGACTACTATGAGGGTTCCAGTAATGCTCCTCACTCTTCTTTGGTATCTTGGATATTTGGTTTTCAGTGGGCAGAGTATGATTATCTCCTTCGTTCTTCTCAGCTTCCCTCCTGGGTCTCCCGCATTCCTGTTACAATTATCTTGTAGGAGAAACGTCACTGGGCCTACATTCAGGATGCGATCTTGCTCCATGACTGACAGGTTGGTTTCTCTGCTCTCCTTTTCTCCTTCGGCAAGCACTCTCCGCGGTGCCCTTGGATAAGTGGTATCAGTGTGTTTCCTGGATTCCAAAATCCACTGCCTTTTGGTCACGCCACCTCCCCTTGCTCGATTGCTGTTAGGGCTCAGCAGTCCTTTGTCTTCTCCTTCAGGTTGCCACCAGTTCGGATTTACACTCCAGCTTCCTTATGAGCTTGGAAGTAATGGTGCATCTCGCTCTCCTTCACCATTACTCATACAGTTGATTTGCAACTCCCGGGTTCTCTCGCTCTGCCAAGTCTCCTCCTCTTAGATTTATAGCGCTTGGACTTCCCTGGTGCAAGGTCAAAGTCCTTCTTCTCTGATATGCTTGCAATCTGTATTACTCCAGCGGTTTTCTTTGTCTCAATACCACAGAAGTATTGCTTGGCAGGTTTAATGAAAGGTTATACACATTTTCTTTGAGCAGGTGGTTTTACTGATGGTTTATAGGTAACTGGGTTAGGGAGTTCATCGTTGGAATGGAAGTCCTTGTCCTCAAGGGTGGAGCCTCTCCCAGTGAGGGGAGTTTGCCTCTACCCATAGGGAGTGTATTGTGTGGCAGCCTCCCTCTTCTCCCTAGCCTCGCAGGGAAAGGCTCCCCCCTGGAGAGAAGTGACTGAATCCAGCGATTCATCACAATTCTTATAAGGCGTTTGACTCTGTCAACTGGGACTTCCAATGGTTGGTACTGGGCAAGATGGGACTGGGGGTTCAGTCACTGACTGGGTGCGGCTTTTGTATGATGGCTTGACGTCCAGGGTGCAGGTTAACAGGGTTATTTCTAGCCCATGACAAGTGAGGCAGAGCCCCCGGCAAGGGTGCCCACTGTCTCTTCTGGTTTTGGCACTGATCATTGAACCACTGGAGAGGGTCTATCAGAAGTGGTGGGACTGGGGATGGGGGGTGAGGCACTGCATCTCCTTATATGCAGACGACATACATCTATACCCGCGCAATCCTGTTGTAAACCTGGGACAGGTCGTAGGGGGTCTTTCCGAGTTTGGAGGCAGCCATGGTGCTTTTAGCACCATGGCTGCCTCCAAACTCGGGTCCGGGTAGGTGGAATGGGGACTTACCGGGACATTCCGACCTTTGCGGAGCCGGTAAATCCCCATGCCAAATACCATTCCCCATTCCCATTCGAGCCCCCATAGGGCTCAATGGGAATGGGGAAGGCGCTAATAACGGGCCCGCAAATTGCGGGCCCGTTATTAGCTCCAAGATCCCTTAACGGGGTCCCGCTAAGAGTGGCTGGTCAGACCAGCCGTTCCTGGTGGGACCCGCTAAGGGACCTCGGAATAGGGCGGTAGGGGGTTACCGGCATCCTTACCGCTGCCGGTAACCTCTTACCGCCCAACTTGGAATGACCCCCATAGTCTCTGTTGAGGAATTTGGGAGACTCTCTGTGTTGGTGATAAATAGCTCCAAATCCGCGATTTACACCTTGCCAGAAGGAGCAGGGAACAAGCTTTTGCATATTCAGATGGAGCTCGCAGAAGGGGGTTTTGGTATCTCGGTATCATGGTGAGTGCAAATTGGGAGTGGGTGTATCAGAGGAATGTGGAGCGGGCAGTGGACGCTTTGGCAAGCTGGCAGAATTCTGGGAACAGTTCCCTATCTCGTTGATGGGGCGGATGGCACTGGTAAAGATGATTGTGTTGCCTAATTTGCTGTATGTGTTTCCGTTGATGCCCATGCCTATACCTGCCTCCTGCTACAGAGCACTTCACAGGATGTTATCCACATTACTTTGGAAGGGGTGCTCACTGATGATAGCAGTTACTTGCTGGTAGAGGGGGCATTTGGGCACCAAACTTTAGGTCCTATCAGTGGGCCAATGTGCTCCAGCATATGATGGACTGGTTCGTTCTGGCACATGGGGACACAGTCACTGATTGGATTAAGGTGGAATCTGTTCCTAGAAAACTACCGAATTTGCTTGGAGGGTGGGTTAAGGAGCGAAGGCAGCTTTTCACTCCAGTGAGCACTATTATCCAGATGTGGTGACAGGCTACTAAACTGCCAGGGCAGAAGATACCCTCCATGCCGGAGATGTTCCTCACTTGCGGTAGGTTTGGGTATGTGCTTAAGCAGGAAGGAGGAGTGAGATAGGGCGAGTGGGGCATGGGGGTCTTGTGGGAGACATCTACAAGGAAGACAGGGCTGTCAAGTTTGCAGAATTTGAGGCACACACCCATTGGTTTGCCTTAACTTTCTGGAGTTGCTACTTTGATGGCAGGGGTTAGGGTGACATGGGATAGATTTCCAGAGATGCCCCGGATCCACAGGGTGAATGTGATGCGACTGGCTGGCGGTGATAGGAATGTCTCTGAACTTTATGCAGCGGACAGGGCTGAGCAGGATGTGGAGGTGGTGGCCCTATGACTAAAGTGGGAAGGAGATATAGGGGAGCAGTTTCAGATGGTGAATGGGGCAGAGTCTTGGCACACAGGAAAAAAGTGACTACGAATGTTAGGTTTCAGTGGATCCAATACAAGCGGCAGAATCCCGTATCAGTGGCAGCGTGCCGATGAGGACAGCACCTGCAGTTGGGAGATACAGTGATTGAACGCAGTAACACTGCTGCTTTATGTGTAAGTAAGGGTGGTGTGAATGCACTTTGCCCTAGCAGAAAGGCCATCCGTGCACAGTATATTCAAAACACATTATAGACTTGATGGAAGTTGCAGCACTATCTCTGTGAAAGGGGAAACAAAAAAGTAGGGGCATGATCACTGCAGTGCTGCCTATGTTAGATGGCCATCACGCTAGCAGCAATACTGCTTGAACCAAATAAATAGACAGCGCTGAGGTGACAGTACTGCCTACACATTTGGTCCTCGCTATACCTGCAAGCCTACACAAAGATTGGCCCATTGGTCCTGTGAATTGGGCTATGCACTGCCATTGCCCTTGATATTTAGCTGGATGACTGGGCGTTGTTAGGCCCTTGGAGCTCTCTCTCTTAGACTGTATTACCAATTGGTTTTCTACTGGATTTGAGGGGCATAAGCTGGATTTTGGAGGGTCACCTGGCTGACGCTAGGCTTGCCGCCTTTCCCCTCTGCGGGTGAGTGCCTGCGTCTATGCTCTGGTGAGCTGTACTTTAAGAAGTAGGTTTGTGAAGCCCTGTATAAACCTGCCTAGCTATGAAATCCACTAAATCCAAGGAGAAGTCCTCTGCCTCAATAAGAGATTTATTGCTGTCGGCCATGTTGGGGTTGGTAGCTGTGGCTCAACCCGTTGCATCAGGCCAGGACTCGCAGCCAGCCATTTAAGGGGATATTGCGCAGCTTTTGCAATCTATGAATTCCATAGCGACTACTCTACAAGAATTTAAAGGGTCATTTCAGGAGTTATCTCATAGCGTTCAACGAGCCCAGCACTGAGTGATTTGGAAACCATCTTCTGTGATCAGGCTAACTCCCAAGACCAACTAGAACAGCGAGTGGAAGCAATGGAGCGGCATGAAGCAATTACGGATGAGTGGCTAGAGGACCCTGAGAACCACTTGTGTACAGACGCATTATAAATGACTTATCATATCATAACCGTTCCCGAATAAATATTCTCAGGATTCGTGGGATCCCGTGGGAGTTTTTGCACAGAGATCTGGAGGTGTATGTCAGTGACTTCTTTCGCAACATCCTAGGAGAAACGGACCAGGTTGACTTGCTTCTAGATTGCACCCATATTGTGTATTTGAATTTTCAACGGTGTGAAAACCTCCTTCCGGATGTGCTATCCAGGATTAATTTCTTCCGTACTAAGGAGCTCTTTTTACAAAAAGCCAGGGCTCAGCGTAGCATTACATTCAGGGGTGTTGAGTTGCAGATATTCCAGGACCAGGCCCAAGGGACGATTCAGAGGCATTGGCAGATGAAGCTGCTTACTCAATGGTTGGTGCTTCAGAATCAATTCTGTACCAGTGGGGTACCCCTTTCGTATTATCTTTAGCTATGAGGGAGTCCAGCATCCATTTACATCTCTGGCTGCAGTGTTGAAGGTGTTACAGATCCCTCATGCAGAGCTACAACTTCCGGAGGAGCCTCAACATGATTTCCCTTAGCTCGACTGGTCCAAGACTTGGTCAAGGAAGAGCAGACGCAGGGATCGCAGTCGGCCCTTCTTGGACAAGCGAGAAAGGAGTGTATTGGGTGTAATTGTCTGATATATGTTTGGCCTTCCCCCATTGGCTGGGCTCTACTGGGTAAGGGCTGATTTATCACTGTTGGTTATTTGTTGGTTTCAACTGGGGACGCTCATGAAGCTGCTTCATGTTTTTGCATTCACGTATATATGGGCAGGGCAACAGGAGTACCCGCCCTCTTAGGGTTCATTGCTGACCCCATGTACGTCCCGTGCAGGGTAATGTTTTTGTTTTTTTTACAATTACAGCACTGGGGTTTTATTTTGGTAGCTTCCCATTGATCATGCGGTTTGTACTAAGCAGTGGTTGCTGACGTGGGGTAGGATTGCGTTTTTGGTTTGGAGCTTGGTATATGTTGAGTGATGGAACAGTGGGGGGAATGGGTGATCTTAAAGTGATTTCACTAAATGTACAGGGGCTTTACTCTCCCCGGAAGAGGAAGAGCGTTTTGACTAAGTTTGTTGAACTAAACGCCAATGTCGTTCTGTTACAAGAAACGCATCTACTCAGGGCAGATTGGCTTAGGTTTCACTCCAAGTGGTTCCTTTGCCAGTATTTTGCGTCTTCCCCAGCTAAACAGGTAGGTGTTGCTATTCTAATTGCTCATTCTCTAAACGTTACAGTGGTGAAGTCACTTAGGGATCCACAAGGGTGTTATTTGGGCTTGCATGTTTGGATTGGGGATGTTGCTCTCATCCTTTTTATGATTTATGGGCCTTATAAATCTCATGAGGCATTTTATACACAATTGCTCTGACAAAATGCTCAATTCCACGTGGGCGAGCTTATTATGGGGGGAGATTTTAACATGGTACTTGACAGTGGGCTGGAAAGGCCCGGTCAGGCGGGTGGGATAGATGCAGCCAGGTCTGAATCGCTCAGGTTAGCCATCAATGACTTATTATTGGTGGACATTTGGAGGTTGTACGACCCTCAAGAGAGGGTTTATACTCATTTCTCCCATGTACACCAGACTCACTCCCGGCTTGATTTCTTTTGTGTCCCATTTCCTGATCCATGCCCCGGTGATGCTGCGGTCGGATATACTTGCACCCAAGGTCAAAAGAGTTTCTCTATGGAAGATACATTATCTGCTGCTTACCGATGTGGCCTTTTGCACCACGATTTCTGAATGCATAGATTTGTATTTTCAGGATAACCTTACTGGGGAACTGTCAATTTCCACCGTCTGGCATGCACTAACACCTATGCTACGGGAAGAGCTTATTATCCTGGCCTGCGCTAGGAAACAGCTTTTGGTGGCCAAACGAGAAGAAATTGAGAAGCGGGTGATGGAATTGGAGACTTTATATAAAAGGGGAAGGAGCCCGTAGGTTCTACCGGCAGTTTGAAGTAGCCAGGGCAGAGCTCAAAGCGTTATGGGTGTCAGATACTAACTTCAAATTGCTTCAGACCAAGCAATACTACTTTAGCACCTCCAAAAAAAAACAGATCGATTACCTCAGAGATTAAGGCCAACCCACCCTCCTGTTGCTCCTCGATCTGTCCGCTGCCTTTGATTTGGTTGACCATGCTACCCTATGCCACCACCTTTCTACAGTCGCCAACTTTTCACCCAGTGCCACTGCACGGATCTTGTCCTTTCTCAAGGAAAGAGCAATGAAAGTCTTCTCGGACCAAGCCGGCGCTCGACCTGAACTAATCAAATGTGGAGTCCCTCAAGGATCTTGTATCTCACCCACTCTCTACAACCTGTTCATGAAGTCGCTATTTAATTTTCTGGACTCCCTAGGCATTGCATATACTAATTATGCTGATACACAGGTCCTCCTACCCCTTATGGGAAACGATGAAATTGACAAGGTGTAACGCTTACCTGGACTCCTCGGGAGCGTAATACCTTCCCAGTCTGTGGACCTGATACCTTGGAGCCTTTAGGATTATTTTTCTGTTTGAATAAACAAATGACAACAATAGAAATGCTAGAACATCTATTAACTGAGATAATAGTATGTGAGATGTGTATTCCCTTAAATCACTCCCTTCAAAATCTATGGCTGAATTCCCTTCTCAGCTGTGTTTTATTATTGTCGAGCTCTCTATCCTGCTTTTCTACAGGGGCATTTTGAGATGGAGTCACAGTGGTAACTTGGGTTGCTGATGAACTCTATAGCTTCTTGCCTTGAAATGTCTATTCTTTGGAGAATGAGTTTTTGGGTAAGTAAACAGATGAATATTCTGTAATGCTTAAGGGCTTGAATTGATTCCTACGTTGGAGAGATCTCTCTTTCTAATTATTTCTGTCTTCTTTCTCTTTTTCGCAGGTTCTAGGAATTCTGAAAGATTTAGGGCTGCGGAAGGCTGCGGAGTTACTCAGGATGAGAAAACTCTTTTTAAAACATAAGTTTGCCAATACGGAGTAACTGCAGCCTTCAAGGTGAAGCGCAGTAACAACTGTGAGGTGAAAACTTGAAGAACCTTCAGGTACGTAAATGCTTATTAAACGTCTTCTCTGTTAAACTGTTAAGTTTGTTTTTAACTTAAATACCTCCTGTGTTGTCTGCAGGTTTTTGGAAAGCCGAGGAAAAAAAAACCTTCGGAAGATGCAGTGGCTGTGGAAGAAACTTCTGACTGAAGATGCTGCGGCTGCGAGCGAATAACTGCTGACTGAAGATGCTGTGGTTGTGAGTGAAACCTCTGACGGAAGATGCTGCGACTGCGAGCGGGTAAATGTTCTTACTGAAGAAAACCGCATCGGAGATAACTTCTGTCAGGTAAGTCTATTCTATGAAATATGGTACTCTGTAATTATTCATAAAACTAATGTCTCCAATATCTCCTTTCCTTGACAGGTTCTGTGAGGAGAAACGCTGGTAGCGTTACCCACTGACAGTGGAGCAGACGCAAAGCGCGCGTTCCAGTAGAGGCGGGGCTTAAGTAGCTCCCTCTGCAATAATGAATAGAACAGTCCTGCTACGTGTAAATGGGTTTTGCGGTGGCCATGTTGACTGTATGAAACTACTGTTAAACATCAAGGGAGTCTATGGAAGTGGATGCTGTGAATGGTGTAAATGCCATAAGTGCCAGTTTAACACCCACCTTTCATCTGCTGATTGATTTAATGTTCCCTGCCTAGCCTGAATGAGGACTATGCTCCCTGACTGGGATCATGACCCAAGGAATCCCTGGACACTATCTACGCCACTATCCAAACCTGGATGGCTGAGAATTGGTTGTGATTAAACAGTGGAAAAAAACAGAACTTCTACTCATCGGCTCACCGTAAACACTCAAGGAATTGAAAGCCAAATACAATTCATTCCTGATAGATAATTCCCCTATCCATGTATCACAGGTAGTAAAAACTCTGGGAGTCTACCTGGACTCTAACCTCTTAATGGTTAAGCAGGTCAACGCCATTTCATCTGCATCGGCCTATCACTCGAAAATAATCACTGCAGACAGACCATTTCTGACGCAACAGAGCAATAGTTGGTTCCTGACTCGACTATTGCAACGCACTTCTGCTAGGTACCTCAGCAAAACACATCAGGAAACTTCAGACGGTACAAAACAATGCCCTCAGAGCAGCCAATGGCATTTCAAGAAGAGATCACATTTCGGCCACTAGAAAATCTGTTCACTGGCTCCCCATCAAGGAGCGCATCATCTTCAAGACGCTTATTCTAACATATAAATGTCTCCACAACTCAGCACCCCGTTACCTCTCCCAGAGATTCTCCTTACCGCTCACGGACAGACCCACCAGAACAGCCTACACTAACTGTGTAGCCATTCCCAAAAGTGTCAGGGCACGAGCAGGAGGATCGAGTTTCCAGTCATCGCGGCCACCAACTGGAACTCGTTACCTCTGGACTGCCCCACTGAAAAGCATTGAGTCACACACAGCATTCAGGAAAGCCATTACAACACTGTTCGTGTAGAACGTGATGCTAATCCCCCTGCTATCATGTATGTATCATATGTGCATGACTGTAAACCTGGTGTTAATCACCCTGATAACATATATGTATCATATCTTATGTATATGACTGTAAACCTTTAAGGCACTTGCTCCATGTAACCTATGCACTGCCTACTCTTCACGCAACTAAGACATCTTCTTGAAACAGTGCCTTGATGTCTCCAGAATGTAGGCGCTTTACAAATCCAAAACTAAATAAATAAATAAGGCCTTGCATCTTCTGGCATATAAATTGAACGCTCAGAGGGATAAAAATGCATTGTTAAACTGCAGGACAATGCCGGGCAGTTGAGAGATGATGATCTAAAATACGTGTACTAGTGGAATACTATGCAGCCCTTTTTAGTGCTGACAAGTGGGATGAGGGGACCTAGGAAGGATTTATAAGAGAGGGTAATGTACCCTCTACCTCCGCTGCCGATTGGCAGATGCTGGAGAATCCAATCACCTTAGAGGTAGTGACTCAGGTCATACAGTCCCTTCCTAACAATAAGGCCCCTGGACCGGATGGCTACTCAGCCCTTTTCTATTAGAAATGTATAGACCTTCTTGCCCCCTAGTTGGTTTCTCTTTTCAACAGTTTTACTGATGAAGCGGTGACTACACCCACTATGGGTGAATCTTTGCTTTCGCTTATCGGCAAGCTGGATAAGGACCCTTCCCTCTGCACATCATACCGACCTATTGCAGTTCTGAACTACGATTCCCAAATTTATTCTAAGGTCCCGGAGGCCAGTTTGGCAGCGGTTCTCCCAGGCATAGTGCACATAGATCAAACAGGCTTTGTTCCAGATGTCTCCCGCCACACCCTGATGACTGCGAAGGATAATAGGAGTCTGGGGGTCCCAGATGTAGAGGGTTACCTTTACGCGGCACAGTTAGCCCCTCTATTTGATAGTATGATCACCGACGATAATCCTAAACATTGGTTAACTATTGAGTAATCTAGGCTGCAGACTCCTTACATGATTCGTGTTGGAGATCCCCTTTAGTTCATAAGAAGGAGACTAATCTCCTCCCAACGACCCGGGATTTGATAGAATACTGGGACATTGGAGTTTGTAAGTACCAGGGGACGACGTTTTCCTCTCCTCTTACTCGTATATGGAACACACTTGAATTCTTACCAGGTTGCCAACAAGGCAGGGTCACTAGATTGGTTGAAGGTGGTCTTGAGGGGCTGGGAATCAGGGTTTCCCTTGACTTTTGAGAAATGTCAGCAGGCTTTCCTGGTTCGGGATATCCATAAATACTCTTATATACAGCTCTGCTATTGGATATCTGGCACAAAGGTTTCCCAACAGGCTAAGAGGGGTGCAACTCCATTTGAAGTCCTTTTTATTTGTGATCCTCTCGTCATTATATCATGTGCTTAATGCTTGCTGCTTCAAGTCTCCACATCCCTATATGTTGTGGTGGGAAGAGGAGATGAATGACCCAATGGGGGATCTTACATGGTAGAATGTTTGGAGTAGGGCTGCTAAGTCATTCAGATGGGGACTGCTGAAAGAAAACAGCTATAAGCTGTTATTTCGATGGTATCTCATTCCCTCTCGCCTTCATAAGATGAAACCTACTATACCAGACCAGTGTTGGAGGTGTGTGCAGGCCCTGGGTATCCTTTATAATATCTGGTGGTCGTGTGCTGAGATCCAGCCCTACTGGAAGGAGGTTTTAGCTCAAATTAAGGGGATTACAGTGATTGATCTTCCTATGGCACCTCTGATGCTACTTTTGGGGGATGAAGACCTTGAAGGGCACTATAAATTGCCTACTCTGTTGGCAAGGTTATTCACACACTTCCTTGTTGCTGCTAGATTAGTCTTGGCGCGGAATTGGAAGTCCCCTACAGTGCCAGACCTTCGGGAATGGTGGGCCAGGCTGTGGTTTATTGTCACCATGTGCCAGATTGAGGCCACCGTGAAGGGAGTAATGCCCAAGTTCCTTGCAGAGTGGGAGGCCTTCATCCATTTCGTAATTTCGTTCTCGAATAAAAATAAGAATGACAAAGGAATAAAAGAAATGCAATAAAGAGAATACATTTTTTTTAAAGTGGCAGTAATTACATTACTGACACTTTTTTCCAAACTGCCATCCTCGTAATGAGGCCCTTCATCTCGATCCTTGTGTCATGTTATGAATCATAGTGATCCAGCAGTGCCGAGAGTTGTCCGGAAATGGGCGTATGCCAATAATTGTGCTCATCTGTGCAACGAACGAGACAGGGCTGGAAACTATATCTAGCCCACTTGTAAACTATTTGGAATAACAATTTCTTGAAAATCTCGAAGAGTGACTGTTCCAACATCCTCTGACTAAAGGAGACTAGTTGTGTAGTTGTGGATCTGAAATGCTATTTCGTTCTTGAAATGAATAGTCTTATTAAAGAGGGCATTTTATCTTCGAACAAAAGACAATTGTATGAGTGCAATGGGCACTCAGATGCATCATTACAGTGCCATGGTCTTGCTGAATTTTATAAAAAGCCGAATTTCTTTAAAATAAATAGATAAATGGCTCCGGGCACTGATCCAAATTGTTGGAGGTTTAAAAGGTCACCAGGGTTGTATTTACATATGTGGTGGGGGTGCCACCTGGTGACGTGATTTTGGGAAATGGTTTGGGAAGAAATGTTTGGATTGATAAAGGGGAGGATCCAGCAGACGGTGAAGCAGTGTTTTTTTGTGGCTGTGACCTTGCAGAAAAGGGAGGCGTGGTAAGGCGCTAAACAGAGTGCTGGCGTTGGGACGCGTGCTGGCAAAACGCATAGTAGCAATGTCGTGGAATGCACAGTCTGGACCGAGGATTGGTGACTGGCGGACGGCAATGCGTAAATTGATCAGGGCAGAGAGAGATGTGGCGTGGCCTTGTTGTCGCTGGGTCCTACGGAGGACGGTGCTTATCAGTACAGTGTCTGGCATGAGGTTTCGGGTGCACATGAGGCCCGCTTGGATCTGCGGCTACCGTAGATGGATCTGTGGCTGCCATAGAGTGTACACTGGTCAGGAGATGGGTTTAGGGTGGAGTAGGGAGGAAGCGTGTGCGTGGTAGGTTTAGGGGGTACAATGGGGACACACAGATCTAGGCAGCATTGCATTTGGGGGGTTGGATGTGGGTGGGTGGAAGATTTGGTGTGTTTTATAGAGGTCTGGGACTTGTTGTACTTACTAGCATACAGGCTTTGAGGGGGTGGGTAGGCGGGAGGACTGCAGCGGGCTGAACCCTGTCTGGATGGAAGGGAGTTGGTATATTCTATACGAGGACAACTTATGCAAGTGGATATCGCATGTTATGATAGCATACTAATGTATTTCTGTGCATATGTCACGGCTCATTGTTTCCATTTGCTGTATGTTGAAAATGGGGAAAAAGAAGATCCAGAGGAAAGCAACATGCTATACTGCTGGGTAATTTTTTTTTATCTGGGTGAGGGATTCGTATGTGAAGATGCATGTCTGGTGATGGCATGGGAGTGGGGCATGCATTTTGTTGGACGGTTCCCATAGCTTTGCAAAAATAAATGAAGACAAGCTTTTCTTTTTTTTAAGCTATAAGCACTGGGAATACAACGGTGTGGGGGCACATTGGAAATCAATATTGGGTGGCTCACCAGAGGACACAAATTCAACTGGGGGTACAAAAATAAGAGCCAACAGTCCAAATCAGTTTAAGAAACCATGTATTTTAGCATGTGTTAGGAGGGACTTTTTATACTGTGGCCTGGTGGACAGAGTATGGAAAATCTACTACTAGGCAATGAAATATCACAGTGTACTGTGTAAGTATTATCTGGACACACCACCAGTGCACTACACTGAGGTACCCAATACTGATCATTTTCACAAAACACCCAGATGTTAAGTGGAGAGGGTCATCCAACTACTGCCACCAATTTGTTAGGACTGATTTTCTATACTGTGGCCTGATGGACAGATGCATAGAAGGCCAACATATATTGTGACAGAGACAACTCTGTGGAGCTATAGCCAAACCAATTCAAGGTAGCAGTGACAAGGGTCTAGGCTAAGTCTCAAGAGGTGGTGAGCTTGTAAAGGGTCCACAATGAGTCCACACAATGGGAATCACAGATTACATTTAGACAGTATGTATAAAAATACAGTTATTTATTTATGGCCAAATAATACTATGAGCAATGACTATGAATAGACATATAACACAACACTAATAATAGATTACATATATACAGTCACTGGTTGGGGGCATAATACAAATCAAACCCCTGTAAAAGAAAGTACAGATTAGATTATACACCAAAAGCCCACAGAGAGTTAACCTTAACTTCAAAAGTCCTTCCATAAATTGTCTGGGCCTTATGCCCAAAAGTTCAAGAAAGTTCTGGCAAAGTTTGTGAAGCTGGAAAAAATGAAGGTAGGGTGTCTGCGGTCCAGTGAACGGTTCCAAGGGTTAGGGGACAATGTATTCTAATTAATAGAATTGTCCCCAACTTCCAGGAATGCTTGCGTCAGCAAGCTATGGTAAAACCAAAGTATATTAAATGTTTTGTATAAGTTAAGAACATTGTTAAAGGGAGTTTAGGGGCAGGTAAGAACCACTGTAACTTACCCCCTGTACTCAGATTCTTCCCCCAGACTTGGCAGGTCAATGGAAGTTGGTCAGAGTTTGCTTTTCCTGTGTCACCCGCAGTCATTGATTCACATGAGTTGAAGGTTCGAGCTGATCTCCGGTTGGTGTCTTTCGCTGGTGCAAGGACTCTTGGAGGAAGAATGCAGTAAACTCAATGCAGGAGCCCT
Organism: Ambystoma mexicanum; assembly: GCF_040938575.1. Lineage (NCBI taxonomy): Eukaryota > Metazoa > Chordata > Amphibia > Caudata > Ambystomatidae > Ambystoma > Ambystoma mexicanum. The sequence goes on along the minus strand of NC_090930.1, from coordinate 1,016,497,462 downwards.
AATAGGACTGGACGTGGGTCAGTTAAGCTGTTTTGGACGGTGATCACCACTGCACAGCAACACAAAGGGCCTCACTTGTTGCAGTCAGACTTTACCTCCTATCTCGGGTCCCCTTAAAGCTAGGGCTCCGAAATTTCACTGAGCTAAGTCCTGTAGGACAAGCTGATAATCTCCCAAGGTCCCGGCCTGCAGCAGGGTAACCCAAACTCTGAGCTGGACAGCCACAGGACGGTCCCGGGGCACTTCCGAAGGCTCTTCTTTGCAGGATACAGAACAGACATCAGGAATGAATGTTCCCTCCACTCCAAGGGTCGCAGCTCCCTCGCAGGACTGCTGAATATCACGAGCAAGATAGGGCCCCACCAGGACAGCAGCAGATGGTCGCCAGGCCTCCTTCAGTTGGGTCTCTGGTCTCTTCACGGGTCTCACAGCTGGACCAGAGTCTTGGCTCCTTCAGGTTACTCCGGGATCTCTGAAGAATGGGTCCTCTTCTTATCCAAAAAGCCAGGTAAGAGCTGAAAATCCCACTAGCCAATAGCAGGACTAGCCACACACACCCCCCAGCAGTGGACCTCTCAGGATCACTGGCAGGAACACTCATGCATAACACTCAGACACACTGAAACCAGTTTGTGGATTGGGACCAGACAGTCCCAGCCGATGTCCTGCATGCAAACACACACAGCCCTCCAGTAACCCGCCAAAAGCCTCTGCTTTCCCAGGCACTGAAAGTCCTTGTAAGGATTTTCCTGGCCTCACAGGCCAGGAAGAAGGCTAAAGAACAAGATGACCAAAGGACAAGCAAAAAAACTATGTGGCACGGTCATGTTTGGGCACTGGGCAGAGTTAGTAGCCAAACGCGGTAAACACGGTAAGGCTAAAACAAAAAACACCAGAAAATGGTAAAAAGTCACTGCTGCCACCGGCTTGTCCATTTAGCACACCTAGAGTAACCAAAAATACTTTGAGTGTTAGTCTAGGGCAAAACAAAAAGTGTACCCCATTGTACTGCATGGTAAGATGCTTTGTACAGTGATAAAAGTTACCACTAATGATAACAAGTTACTAAAAGTAGTAACAAAGTCCCAAGACTAAGGGAAACAAGGTTTCTCAGTACTGACAGCCTGAAGGACATGTCAGTTTCCCCATAAAAGATGAGCGAAAGACAGTGGAGTGAAGCTTAAGGCTTCACTGCACTGTAAAAAGTACAGTTCAGGATAAAAAATAAAAGCAAAAAGTTTGAGTGTCCATAGAAATGGAAGGAAAGGTGCAGCAAAGAGAAATCTTTCCTAACACCATGCAGTTTGTATTTATTAAAAAGGTGGCCTTGAGCATATTCAGAATAGCTTTAAGACCAAAAACGTACTACATCAGTAAACGTTGTATATCATACATTTTACTTTTGAATTAAGAAAGAATCCTGGGACACAAATGATGTTTCCATGAGCGAGCTAAGGGGTGCATGCTGCACTACATAAAAAAATCAACATTATTTGTATTACATACAGATCCTTGCTGCAGTATATTGCTTAGTGGGATCGGGGTTGGAATCCTGTGACGGAAATGTTCGAGGGAGAAAAGACCGAAGATTACTTTTCTGATAATAACCTTTCGTCTTTTCTCCCCAGAACATTTCAGACTTTGCCCCGCCCCCCCTGACCCCATCCCCAACCCCCCTCACCCCCCTACTTACCTTGTGGCGTCACACTCCGCTGTGTGCCGCCGACTCGCTGTGTCCCTAGGATGCCTGTTCCCTTTCACTTCTGTGATCGGGAACCAGTGCCGCAGGGTCCTTTCTTTTTTTTAAATTGTTTTTTTTACTTTTTGGGATCGGTTGCAGGCGACACCACCGCAACTCCTGCTCACAATATAGTTAACAATGGTGCGGGGCACACCCCTGCAGCTCCTGCAGCCCTTAGTACTGAATGGTGGTTTTGGTTGAAATTTTCAGCAGTTCGGAATTTTCAAACGGGCGAAATTCGTCCAAATCGCCCATTCAGGCTTTTATTTACAGGCTTTTTGGACGTTTCCGCTTAGTGCACACCCAAATGAGTACTTAGGCTTCTAAGTTGTCCCTTTGTAGTCCTGTGAACAAATTGCATAAATAAACAGCAGTGGGTTAATCCCTTGCCTTATCCTCTTTGCCGTTCCTCCAAGGGACTGTGTGCTTGGCCATATGTAGTCATCTGAACTTCAAGGGGGCAACCTTGAGAGGTACAGTGCATCATTGTAGCCACCTATGCGTCATGTGGTAATGATTAGGGTAACTTGCAGCGTCAGATCCACAGAAAGGGGGCAACCAAGCATTGGATGCACACCTCCCCACCTCCTGGGTGGAAGCGGTGCAAAGTATAAATCAATATAACATAGCCTAACTGCTGATAGGTTCCTCCACAGGCCTGCAGGATCTGTTGAGTTGTGTTTCTTCTCTGTTCTGTGTACATTAAAAAATAAATAGCTTGTTTAGACAGCACTTCATTATTGTGTTCTGTGCGTTTTACTTCACAAGTATTTTCGAATATCAAACACACAATTTGAATGGTGGTTAGAGGACCCTATTGCATGGGGCAGAGCCGCTACCCCGTGGGCCACTCTGTTGTGCTTTCCCCCAGGTCAAATGTTGCCAGTCCTCCCCTGAATCTCATGTCTTTCAAATTCGATAACTGCTAGAATTTCTGACTGCTTTCCCGTTGCCTTTTAATACATTTTCATTGTCAGGTATATTGTTTTTCGCCGATGTTGTTATCATAGCAAAGCCAAGAGAAGGTTTGTTGGAAGAGGCAACTATCAGGCATTCTGAAATGATAGAGATTCTGCAATTCATTAAGTGTTTCATTGGAGTGAAATCAATGGTGCTTGTTGCCTAATCCACAGTTTTAGGTGGGGTCGCCATATTTTGCACATATCAAGTGAAATATATTAGAACAAATAGATTGGAAATGGAGCCTTGTATTCCAAATACATCCAAACCTTTGCCTAACCTTAAATATCTTCATTATTGGCCCAGCTAATAAATAGCTAGTCAGTGTCCTGGCAAGCTACCTGCTTGCATGGGCTGCTCTGCTTTCACTGTCATTCGTTCCCCACTGCTGTGCCTTCCTTCATGGACGTCAATTCAGGTAACCAGCTGCTAACCCTACACATCTTCTTGGTACCCCTGGCACTTCCTCTGCGACCCTGACCTACTGGTCCTTACACTTAGATGTCAAAAAGTGATTTGTTGCACTGTTATAAAACACTGGTGGACTGAAATAAATCAGTTTGATCCTTACACGAAGTGTGTTTCTTCCCAATCACCTTTTCAAAATGATGACTTCTTGTACTCTGCATGCAGCCAACACCACCTGAAGTAATTCCTGAAAGAGTGCAGGCTTTGTCCATTGGCATAAGGAAACTACATTTTCCAAAAATCACTTGCTTGAATTATTATTGCATAGCTAGCTGTAGCCCTTTGTATGTATTGTGTATGATGTGATATTTGCAGCTTGCTGGAGTGTTTCATTTTATGCCTTATGTGTGACAACATTGAAAACTGTGCAAAGCACTTATCTCTATATGTCTGTAGATTCAGGAAATATCCTTTGTGTGCAGTATGTAGAAAACGATGGAGGTGGCTCAGTGAATTGAGTGTTTGACTCTAGTAATTGTGTTCATGGTGCATCCCATCACAAAAAAATAAAAAAAAACTAATCTTTTACCTAACAGGTTTTACTAACGATTTATTTGATATTTTCAGATTGATTTAAGCGTGGTTGGGTGCTTTGCATATCTTCTTTATTAAATACAAACACGTGTTTCGGCTCATGAAAACACAATGAAGAATATCTACGATGATGAGGTAAAACTAAAGGGTCACCTGGGCACAAATCCTAGCTTCCCACTTGACCAACTTGGGCACATCTTAGAAAATTCACCACTCAGCAAGAATCCAATCTCAGAGTAGGTTGGTAAGCGTCTTCAATGCCAGTTGGCAAAACAGCAAACAGCCGTCCACAGAACAGGAAACAACAAGAAACCCCCGATCCGAGTGTCTGAGTGAATACTGTACAGCAATTCCCTTTCTCAGGCTTACATTGTTTTTATACGTTCCCATAACATGGTCTTCTGTGGAAGGGGCTTACCAAACAACATTCGATGGCCATAGTATAAAATGTATCAGGGGATCTCCACCTGTTCCACGTGGTTCTCAGAATAGGGTACATGAACATCAAGTATATTTCGAAGCCTGGACAAGTAGACTTTGTAACATCCATCAGAAATATTCAGATACACTTTCAGCAAGTCTGTGTATTCTGGTACAACTACAGTTTGCACATGGTCAGGCAGTGCATTTGCCTAATGTTGCTAATTGTACATACTACTGCCATCTCGTCAGCAGTATGTAGAGCGGTGCTCTAAAACATGTTTGTCTGAGCCAAACAGAAAATACATATGAAGCAAACATTCTACGAAGCAGGCTGCTTCTCACAGCGTATCTGATGGACATTCTGTTGAGGCATGCGCACAACAGCACAGGGTTAGACCAGTTTGAGGTCCTGCAGCATACTTCAACATGGCGAACATGAGTGTAGCAAAGCTCTTCGGGTAGAGGGTATTTAAAGGAAAAGCAGCATATGTATGCTTTCCACCACAACCTCATGAACTTAATCTTCCTTAATTTCTCAAACTGAGATTACCTAGATTATCTCAAATTGAGATTTTCTCAAATTGAGATTATGGTCACTTTGAACTATCAAAGAACAAATAAGCTGAATTATGTATCTAGTCACTAGCAAGTGTACCCGTGCTTCGCACGATAATTCTACTACAGTCCTAGTTTGAAGTTTATTTAAAATATTGCTAGTCTCTCCTGTATGAGCTAGTGTGAACAAATTCTCTTTGTTTCCAACTCGAGCAAGCAACAAAAAGCTGACCATCAGAAAAGCATGAATCCAGTAAATCAGTTCCAGCTACTTTGAGTTGGAGTGTTAAGATTGGGCTACAACATTATTGGTGTCCCGATCTACAGCCGAGGCAGCAGCAACCTCAACATAAGTGCTGCACATGTAGGGCTAAAGCATGTAAACTTGAAGTGCTATACCGTACGTGCACGACTGAAGCATGTACGCTTCGTACTGTTGAGATGGCATACCATACATTCATCAACTTCCGTGGGAAATTAAGTTTATGTAATTGTCATGAGAGATTTGCCACAATGTTATGGATAACGTCATTGCGGACACTGGGGAAGAGACATGCACCGTTTCCTGTCACCCACATTACTACAAAAGCACTGTATTGTGTCACCCACATGACTTCAAAAGTGAGTGCCGCTAATCTCAGCTAGAATGCTGATAGTGTGAGAAGTTTAGGGAAAATGAACTGCTGAAGTTTTCATGAACTGCTGAACTTTAGGAACAATGAACGTAGAACTATGGTGCGAAGAGCCATATGACAGGGGTAAGCATTGCAGACTGCTTAAAAAATAAATACATCCGAAAATTGTATATTTTATGCATATCATATTGTCGACACCATGGAACCTACAAATATGCCAAATGTCAGGTTTATAGCATGTCAGGAAGTATGCTAAACATTTCGAACAGACACACACGCACACATATCCAAGCATTGCAGACCGCAAAAATTCAGACAATTTATATTTTGTATTTGATACATTGTCTACACCATGGAACCTACACACATGCCAGATTTGAGGTTTGTAGCATGTCAGGAAGTAGGCTAAACATTTCGTACAGACACACACACACATATCCAAGCATTGCAGACCACTTAAAAAAATATATAGGTACATTTATATTTTTGACATTGTCTACACCATGCAACCTGCGCACATGCCAAATTTTAGGTTTGTAGTATGTTGGGAAGTACACTGAACATTTCGAACACACACACATATCCAAGCATTGCAGACCGCAAAAATTGGAAAAATGTATATTTTATATTGTTTACATTGTCTACACCATGAAACGTACCCACATGCCAAATTTCAGGTTTGTAGCATGTTGGAAAGTCTGCTGAATATCTTGAACGAACACACACACACCCCAGACCGCTTACAAAAAGAAAATTAAGAAACATTTATATTTTTTACTTTTGACATTGTCTATACCATGGAAACTACCCAAATGCCAAATTTCAGGTTTGTAGCATGTTGGGAAATATGCTGTACATTTCAAACAGACATGCACACATATCCACAAATTTCCCATATATATATATATATATATATGTATATATATATATATATATATATATCCAAACAAAGAAAAAGTGAAAGCAGATTACAGCTTTCTGGGCGGCACTCTCCTCAATAGTAAAAATCAGCCGGATGCAAACAAAGGATCTCCATCAAACGTACTTTATTTTTGCAAACACAGTAGACAAGTAGCTCAGAAGAAACAACTTTTTTTATTTTTTATTTTTTTATTTTTTAAGGATCTCCATCAAACGTCCTTTATTTTTGCAAACACAGTGGACAAGTAGCTCAGGAGAAGCAACCAACAACGCATTTCACCCTTGCGGGCTTCGTCAGATTATGAACATAAAAGACAGGCTTCTCTTTTTTATCACTTTGCAAACAGAAATGTCCTTCTTTACTTTCCATTAAACAAAATCCTTGTTTCCAATCCCTGTTTGTGTGAGTGCCATCTTGGAATTGTCAAATACAGTGAAAATTCAATAGTGCCAACATTATGTATATATTAAAATATTGGCAATATCTAGGTGTCTGCTGCTTTGAATAAAGTGCATAGTGCTCATAATACAACAGCAAACTATCAACAATATTAATAGTTCATTGGTATTCCCAAAATGCTGGTTATTTTAATAAAGTGCATAATGCTTGCCATACATAAAAACACAACAATTGCACCTCAGTGCTAATGTATTTTCTAGGACAATTTTTGGGAATTTGACTTCTTTTTATATACATAGGTTATTACTCTTTGCCATATGGAAATGCCCAATGTAATCTACATTTGATTATATCAGCGTCATGCATGTATTGCAATTCCAATGTTGCTAAAGTGTCTAGTACTTTGAGTAAAGTGCATAGAGCTCACATTATAGCAGCAGTTGTCCAACCGTATTAATAACTTATTGATGTTACTAAAAAAAAGTTATTCGAATAAAGTGCATAGTGCTCACAATATAAAAAAACATTATACCTCAATACCGTTGAATTTTATAGCGAGATTTGAAATTCCTGACCTCATTTTAAATTGACTAATATTTAATCTTTGCCCTATGACAGTAGTTATAGAACATATGACATTCACATCAATTTCCTATATTAATAACATGTACTTCTCAGAGTTACCACGTATTCATCTATATTATTTCTTTGTTATATATGCATTATGTTTACTCAAATTTCATATGAACAAAATAAAATACTTCAATATCATGGTGTTTTTGATTATCGATAGTACTCTAGATTTCCAAATACGCAAATTGATGAAAGCTACATTATATTTAGTCAAATTCCATATGAACAGAATAAAATGCCTGATGTATTTAGTCAGTTTCATTAAGTCACCTTCTGATTGATTGAAGATTAGGCATTTTTAGACATACCAAACAATCTGTTTGTCTACTTGTGGTTATCTAAAATCAGATCACAAGGAGGGGCAAGAAGGGAATAAGCATATTTTTCAAGTGTTAAAAAGAGCCTGTAACAGATTAACAAGGTGCAAACGTATTAAAAAGCTCCCTACATGTTAAAAAAAAATTGTAAAAAGTGTTATATGGAAAAATGTGCTAAAAAGTATCATAACTAAGCAACAGTATTGTAATCTCATATTTTCAAACACAACATCAATGTTATATTGCAACAGTTATACCCAGAATGGTCTAGTTTCCCACAAAAGTGTAGAGTTCCTCGTACTTATTGTGACCACCCAGGTGTTTTATCGGATAATCAATGATTTATTTGCATTCAGTTTGTCTCAATCTCAGTTCCCGAATGCCTCCTCTCGGGTGTGGTAGAATTTTGTCTATGCCAAAATACTTTAAAGAAGAAATGTCTCCATTATGCTTTTGTTCAAAGTGCTTTGCAAGGGGGTAAGAAGGATCTTTATTTTTGGTGGCTCGAAGATGTTGTAATACCCGAAGTTTCACTTCTGACTTCGTGCTTCCTATATACCAGAGGTTACAGTCACATGTTTTTGCATAAATCACATAAGTTGTTGAACAAGTGATGTGTTTAGTAATAGTCACTTTCCTCTGGGTACGTGGATGTATATAGTATTTGAGGGATACCCCGTGTTTGCAAGCCTTACATTTTGTGCATTTATAGAAACCACCTTGATTGCTTGTTAACCATTGACTTGTTGGTTGTGTCGGGGTTATGAAGAGACTTGGTGACAATTCTGATTATAATGATTTTGCTTTCCTAATTGTCACACTAGCATTCTTCTGAATGCATTCTTTAATATCCGGATCTCTCTGTAATAACAACCAACGTTTGGCCAAAATCTTCTGAATTTCTTTTGCCCCGTTGTTATAGGTTGTGATAAACCGTATATTTTCAGATTTGGTTTCCTGTAGTTTCTGTTCACTTTTCTCTTTGTTTTTTCTGAAGATATCTGCTCGAGTTTGTTTGGCACATTGATTGAATGCACTATTGATTGTCAACATTTTGTAGCCTCTTGCCATAAAATTGGCCGCTGTATTTTGGCATTCTCTTCAAATGTTTTGTTTTCGCTACAATTTCTTTTCATTCTTAAAAATTCACTGTATGGTATGCTGTTCTTTAGGCATTTCGGGTGTGCACTTTCCGCATGAAGCAATTAATTTGTACTAGTTGGTTTACGGTAAGTTTCTGTCATCATTAAATCATTTCTTATCTTGATCTTAATGTCCAAGAATACCACTTATGTTGGATGATGTTGTTCAGTGAATTTAAGATTAGTGTCCTGTGCATTCAGAATATTGAAAAAAGACATCCATTCTTGTTCATTGCCTTCCCATACTATAAATAAATCTTCAATGTAACGACGCCATAGAGCCACCTTATTGGTGTATATGAGTAAGGTTTCTTCAGCAAACAATTTGGCTTCCCAAGCCCCCATAAAGAGGTTTGCGTATGTAGGTGCCCCTGTTGTGCCCATGGCCGTCCCACATAATTGCTTGTAATATTGGCCGTCAAACATAAAAGCATTGTGTGTAAGGCAGAAAGAAAGCATGTCTAATAACATTTGAAACTGGTCTCTGAAGCTTAATGATCTGGTGGATAGATACCTTCTAATAGCTTCCATGCCTTCCTGATGTTCAATGCACGTATATAAAGAAACAACGTCCAATGTTACTAGCAGATACACTGGCTTCCATGGTATTTGATCGATTTGCTGGAGAAAATCTGATGCATCCTTAATATAGGATGGAAATGTCTGAACAAATGGAAACAGAAATTGGTCCAGCTATTTCGATGCGTTTTCTAGCAAAGAATGAATTGAAGCAACTATCGGTCTGCCCGGCGGCTTCCTCCTACATTTGCGGATCTTTGGTATAAAGTGTATAATTGGCAAAATTGGGAAATCCTTTGTTAAAAATGCCTTTTCTTATGTAGTTAATAGACCCATTGCATGCCATGTTGAGAGTTTTTGATCATATTCTGTTTTATACATTTTGTATGGATTAGCAAATAGTTTTTCATAGTTCTTGATTTGTTTAAGTTGACGCATGGCTTCTCTTTTATAATCCTGTGTGTTCAGGACCACAATGTTCCCTCCTTTATCCGAAGAGCGGATAACAATTGTCTCATCTTGTTTTAAGTTGTTTATAGCTGCCTGTTCTTCTGAGGTTACATTGTGGTTCATTTTGTTGTTTGTGGAGGCCAATTTGTTTCAAATAATCTATGATTAAATCCTCGAAGAGATCTATATGTGCCATGTTATTAGTTGGTGGAATGAACTTCGATTTTTTCCTTAAATGGCTAAGTGCTGGCATATTGGTAAGAAGATCCTCCGGTAAGCTGGAACTCCAATCTGATTCAAATGAATTTAATTCTGTTATCTCTTCGTCATTTTCTTGTAACGATGTTAAGGTACATAGTGTTGGTATGTCTCTGATAGTTAATGCTGATGGTATTTCAGATCTTGTATGGCTAGATGTATCATTGTTATTTAAATTTGCAAAACATTTTGCCAATTTAATTTTTCTAATGAACAGATGTAGGTCCACTCTGCATTGAGCATAATCAAAATTAGACGTTAGGCAAAAAGATAGTCCCTTTGACAGAACTCTGGTTTCTATGTCAGTTAGTATTCTCTCTGATAAATTGACAACTTGTGCATTCTGAGTCATCATTATTGTTTCTGTTTTCTTGGTCTTCCTGTTTTCGTGTCTGCGGGGCTCCTGATTGTCTTCTTTTTTTTGGATTTGCCTTGGCCCCTGCTCCCCCGTCTGTTCTTCCTCTTGTGTACCTTGGCCGGTTTCTGCCTTGCATATTTTTCCCAACTTGAGGTAGGAGTTTCATTTCCTCTAAAAAATTTAATTTTGGTAGAGGTTCATTGGTACTACTTGAGGTCGAGGTGTCTGTGGATGACCTCGCACTTGTTTCCGTCTCTGAATCGTCATCTGAAATAACCAGAGTTAAGTTTTGCTTTTATCTTTGTATTCACTTTCTGATTGAATCATATTTTTTAGAGAAAGTATATATTCTTCCACTAGCATGATCCTCCTTGTCACGAAGGGACTTCCTGTGTTTCCTCTTTTATTTCTTTTTTTTAACCATAAATTTTTATTAACATTTTCAATAAAAGCATCACAGATATTCAACGAAAACAAAAAAGAAACACCCCCCTCCCTCCTGAACTACACCCCCACCAACCCCCCCGACCTCCTGATCCAACAGGTCCCCTATTTTCAACTCTTGATATATGAACTGCACACAAAGATCTTTCCCCTATAAAGTCTTTTGGCCAGAGTGCCAGGGTGAATCTATGAATCAAGATCGAACGCCTGCTTCATCTTAGTTTAGCTGTGAGTAATTGTCCCACCTCTTCACAAATCAGATTCATCCTGAGGGCTAATAATGCCCAATAGTTCCATAGCTTTGGGACACTAGGCCCGACGGGCCCCCGCTTTTAGGTAAGCTAGAAAGTTAGGCCAGTCCGACGTAAATCGCATGTGTTGGCCCTGAATAGAATAAGTAAGCCATTCAACAGCCACCAGAGACCACAACTCAGCGACCCAATCGTGTTCCTGAGGGGGCATCCTCGACTTCCACCTCCGGGCAATTACCAGCGCCACCACCATTACCATTATTACGTAGAGTTTGCAATCCACCTGTTACGCTCACCTGGCTCCCACAGGGACGTCGGTCGGACCCGGACAGCTGCGGTCTCCACCCATGTGATGCGTAATGCAGCAATGACTGACTGGATCTGCCCTCCTAATCTTGTCTGTTTAACCCGTAGAAATATTCTCCTGCAAGTGGAGAGATGGATTTAGCCATTTGTGAATTCAAGTGATGGCACCCCCACAGTCCTCCCCAACTAATCACCTCCGAAATGCCCTCACAGCAATCTCACCTTATATTCTTGAAAGATGAGCTCTCCATCCTGCGTGCATTTGCAGGGGCGCGTCGATTCCAGTTACTTCACTGGTTTGAAGGCTCGGGAGAGTTCCAGAGAGTATTGACTCTGAGGTTCCTGGTGAGGACCAGTAAGTATTAAGTTCATAGAGTTCAATATGTCCGATGTTCACTCTTGTTCCCCCCTTCCTTTCTTGTCTTGCAGCTGGCTCGTGAAAAGATGCTCTTGTGGCAACTGGTGGCGCTCAGATAAGAGTCTATATTACCCGGCGCTGTCCGGTAAATGTTGCACGAGGAAAACGTGTTGTTTTGTCTCTCTTTACAGATGCGGCATGTGAAAATATGGAGAGTCACAAAAGGATGCCTCCGGTGGTAAATCAGGTAAGTCTATGGTAGTAAGAATTATATTTGTTGGTTCCCTCGGCTGACCTTGTGGTTTTCTTTTATCTCCTAGGTGCCGAAGTTCGGCGAAGAAATGATGGAGGCAGCGCCGTCCCAAAGGATGCTGTGAAGACTGGTGAGTATGGCGCGGCGCTGCAGCTGGAGGTGCGGCGCGTGCAGAAATGATGTTCTTTACAGGTCCGGAGACAAGATGGATCCAGAATCAGGTGTGGAATAGAAATAAGTTTGCTTTCTAACCTTGTCCCCTTCTTTCCTCTTTGTTTTAGGAGCTCCGGATTCCAGGCGGGCGTGGCAGAAGACTGGATGCAAGGCTGCAGGCACGGTGAGTGTTACGCTACTGGATGCAGAATAACACGAAGCGTGTGTTGCTGGTCGGGTGTGGTTTAAATAGCCTCAAAAGTAGTCCCAGGTAAGAAGTCCCTAGAACCACACCCGAGTAAAAAATAGTCCCTGTAGAAATATAGTCCCTTTCAGGCTTCATGTTGGATTGGAGTCATTTGCAGCATGGTCTGCCTGAGGTAAGCAATGACTGAGCCTGGCGCCTTAGGCGCCAGGACTGATTCCTACTATGAGCCTGGTGCCTAAGGCGCCAGGACTGAACCCAGATAACAGCTAGCCGGGGCTGCTGAGGTTTTACTAAATGTCTAGATGCCTGCTCCCGGGGCTGATGGGCTTGGTCCGGATGCCTGGGGGTAGGCATCATGACACCACTGTCGAGGAAGGAGTTGTAAGCAAGCCGTTCAGGCTTAGTAAGGCCAGGCCTCTGTTTTGGTTCGGCTGAATTCCCAGCACCTGGGCGACGGCATGATTGACCTGTGTCCAGAATGAGTCAATTTTGGGACATTCCCACCAAACATGAGCCCAGGAACCCTCTGTGCCGCATTTCCTCCAACACAACCTCGTGACATTGGGGTATACTTTATTTAACTTGGTTGGGGTTAAGTGCCACCTCATTGTAGGGATTTGGTATTATCCTGCATCCTAATGAAACCTTTGGTCAGTGTATTGATTGACAATGGAGTGTTAAGGGTTAGAATGTTTATGTGTGACTGGGGTTCTATTTGGTCAGTTGGGAGATGGAAGCCTACCTGGGAGGATGCAGGTGTATGTTGCCCTGAACCCAGATGTACCTGACATTATATGACCATCATAATGTACTGGAACTAAATAAAGAAGTTACTGAACTTCACCTGAGGTCATGGTCATCTGTGGGGAACAAGGAGTTCTACATTGGCGACGAGGATGCTGGCTGTGCTGGGGGGACAGCATTGAAGATGGCACATACACCTCCCCCCAACCCAAGAAGAAGACCTCCCAGGTAGGGCGAGCGCTTAAAACTGTAGGCGCAGAAGGGCCCAGCGCATGGAGCTCAGGGGCAGAAAGTAAGGGGCTGCGCCAGAGCCAGGGGCCAGCTGGCCTGTCACTAGAAGGACAGGTCAGGGAAAGAGGAAAGCAAGAGACTGAGGAGGGGCTGAGGGCCCAGAGACTGATTGCTTAAGGGGTCTGGGACCACTAGCTGCAGCATGGAGGGCTTGGTGCCCATGGCAGTAGCAATTTGAAGAGGCCTGGGGTCTAGTTACGCCTGGAAATTATGAGGAAGCCATGCTGGGCAGCTGAGGGATATAGCCCAAGGCAGTAGCAACAGGAGAGGCTTGGAGCCTAAACTGCGCCTGGAAATTAAGCAATGAGGAGGTATGCTGTGCAGCTGAGGACTATAAGCCCAAGGCAGTAGCAACAGGAGAGGCTTGGAGCCTAAGCTGCGCCGGGAAAAGAAACAATGAGGAGTGATGTTGTACAGCTTGAGGCCTGGAATTGGGGCAGCAGCAATAGAAGAGGTTGGGAACCTAAGCTGCACCTATATGTTAAATAGAAGATTGGTGGCGAATGTGAAAAGCGCCCGGAGCAGAGGAGGGTCCTGGGGGGCCATTCCAGCGTTTGAGGGGGCTTGGAGCCCATAGCTGCACCTAAGAGACTTGTAGCCCGTGGCTGCACCTTAGGGGCTTAGAGCCCATGTGCAGAGATGAAAGAATATTGCCCAAGACAACATGTGTAGTGCCTGGAGCGGCAAGGGCCCATTTGCAGCAGCGCTAAGGAGGTGCATGTAGGATCTATCACTTATATGAGGTGATGAGGATCTTTGAGGGCATGTTGTCAGTAGTTCCTGAGGGGCTTGGAGCCTACTTAAGAACTGAGAGATGCGGTAGGAGGCAAAGGGAGTAAAATTTTTATAGCAGGCGGCTGGCAGCAATGAAAAGCAGCATTATGAACATACCAGGAAAGGAACGCTTCGGGAGGTGATATTTACAAAAGGAAGTGTGGCAGATGGATTGGTAAATCCATTTCTGTTGCGGGCGGCTGCATTTCCGCCCGTTGGAATTTTTTTTTCAAAAAGCTTAAGTTGTGAATGATCTTATTTGCCGGAATGAATAACAGAGGTACTTTTAAGTTAAGAGATGATGCTTTCACGAGCATAAGTAAAGGAAGCAATTTGGTCTTGCCTTCATTGAATTGGTTAAGTAGTTATAATTAGTTATTGATTCAGAATCTGTTGTCATGTGAGGCCTGAATGGCATTTGGACAGCGTGAGTGCATGAGAGCGTGAACCTGTATGTTGTCAGGTGTAGTTTCTTGTGGGATAGGTTGTCCTGTAATAGGGGTACTTCATGGAAGTTGTTGAAGCTTAAGAGCAGAGAACAAAGTTTATAGTTTTTTAGATTGGATTTAGGTCTCAAGGGTGTTTGTAATTAGTCAACCAAGGGATTAAGTGATCCAAATGTGAGGTTTTATTAAGTAGGTTAAAGTTGCATATTAGTAGGAAGAGATTGAGATATGCGTAGTAATAGTGTTTTCTGAAATGCTATTTGGTATTTATGTTGTAGGTACATTGGTATGAGAGGTATCTTGCAAGTGGTAGTTAGCATGTTTGATAGGTGTGCACGGATGGTGTGTAAAAGTCGTGGCCTCTGTTACCTCGGTCAACAAATACTTGGTAATGTTATGACGCAAAGGCAAAAATTGTGGTACGGTCATGTTTAACTAAAATGCTTTTCCTTCCACAGATGGACATTTAATGAAATATAGGTTGCATTGACAACATTGCTAGAGTTTGGTATGTGGAATCTGAAGTATAGTTATGTGCACTAATGTTTTATTTCCACAGGTGGGACTTTTGTAATGCAGATGTATTAAGACATTATTTAATGCTAAAGTTTAGAGTGCTAAGTGTCAAACAAAGTTTTTGTTTGGTTGTTTTGTTTAGAAACCATTCAGAGTTTCATGATGATACAGCAAAGACTATAGTAGAGTCATTGATGTTGGTATGATGCTGGTGTGAATGAAGTGTGGTTTACCCTAATAGGAGCTGTATTGTATTTAGGAATACTTTCAACATGGGCAATTTAGGGGTAATGGTGTCACAAGAAGTGAAGTAGTTACCCGGGTATCTGGGATACTCAGTCTAGTTGGAGGTGGTGTGTATTTAGGTACATACCGGTTTGCATTGTTGGGTGTGAGGGAGATGTGTGTGTGTTCTTTTGTGGGACGATGAAGTCAAGCTTAGGAAGAGAGGTATGGGTGCCTCTATTTGTAAAAGTTTTAGTAAGGATGTTTGAGCAGTTGGGTGCCTTTTCCTCACTTGGTAGAAAGAGGAAGGGGCATTGATTGTAATTGTGTCCCACGGCTGGGTGGACTATTTTGGAATATGTAATGAGACTAGCAGAATGTTCTCAGTTAGGAGTGATGAGGCAAGTGCATTGAACGGGGGGTTGTTTGTGTGCGTGTTGTTATTAGCCATTATGGTTAAGTTATCTGCTTGTGTTTTTATGTCCCTAAGGAAGGGAGATATGTAGGGATTTGGTATTATCCTGCATCCTAATGAAACCTTTGGTCAGTGTATTGATTGACAATGGAGTGTTAAGGGTTAGAATGTTTATGTGTGACTGGGGTTCTATTTGGTCAGTTGGGAGATGGAAGCCTACCTGGGAGGATGCAGGTGTATGTTGCCCTGAACCCAGATGTACCTGACATTAAATGACCATCATAATGTACTGGAACTAAATAAAGAAGTTACTGAACTTCACCTGAGGTCATGGTCATCTGTGGGGAACAAGGAGTTCTACACTCATCATCAGCTTCAGCCATATCTCCCGGATTTGAATCAATCTGGTGAGTTTCGGGATCTGAGACCACAGTTTTACCCATTCCTGCTCCTCAATAGCCACCCCCCATCCTGCTCCCATTGGACCATACACTTCCTCATGTGCAGCATTTCCTGGCCTTTAATCAGTTTGTAGATGGACGAGACCACCCCCCATCCCAAGATTCGGTATCTAAGTATTTTTCGAATTCGGTGAGGGAACAAGAACCCGCCTGCTTAAGCTCACGCTGGGAGACCCAGTGCCTGATCTGGAGATAAGAATATCTTTGCTTTTCCCCTATGCCAAAGTCCTTCTTACATTGCTCAAATCATTTCACCTCCCCCCCTCCAACATATCTCGTACCATCCGACAGCCGCCTTGAAACCAAGGAAGAAAAGCCAGCGGATTGATGAGTGCTGGAGTGAATTGTGGATTTCCGTGTAAGGGCGTATACGGAGAAGGGAAGGTAGTGCTGTGTGCTCTACTGATGGCTTGATCCCATGCTTCTCCTGTGGTTGAAGTTATATCACTGCAGTACATTAGCGAAGGCCTATCCTGCCTCGGGACCCACAAAACCCCCTCCAAGTCCTTCCCCACCACCGCTCCATCCATCTGCCTCCACACCTTCCCCCTATCGTTTCTCTGCCGGTCCCTAATGACTCTAATCTCAGCCGCAAGATAATAAACCTTAAAGTCCGGCTCTCCCACCCCGCCCCTGCTGGGAGAAGCTTTCATAAGGGCGGCTGCTAGTCTCGGGCGCTTTCGACTCCAAAGGAATCTAGTGGTTATTCTTTGTAGGGACTTAAAGAAGGATGACGGGATTCGCACAGGGAGTGCCGTGAAGTGATAAAGGAGCAGGGGCAGGATTATCATTTTTAGGGCATTGATTCTCCCCAACCACAAATTTTCCAGGGGCTCCCAGTCCACCAATTTCGATTTTACCTTCTGTAGGAGTGGCGGGAAGTTCGCTTTGTAAAGGTCGCCCATGGACCGTGTCAGGGAAACTCCCAGATACTTTAATGAGGAGTCAACCCACCTGTACTTATAAGCCTTCCTGAGGTCCTGGACCTCAGTTGGTGACAGAGTGAGGGGTAGCGCTTCGGACTTGTGGGCGTTGATTTTTAGGCCTGCCACTTGGCCAAACCTATTTAATTCCCTTGCCACCTCTGACGGGGAGGTGATCGGCTTCATCAGGGCAAATATGTCGTCTGCAAAAGCCGCTATCTTATGAACCTCTCCACCAAACGGGAGCCCCTCTATATCCTCTGAGGACCTTACTGTCTGCAGGACGGGTTCTAAGTGAAGGGCGTAGAGTAGTGGTGACCGCGGGCAACCTTGCTTGGTGCCCATTCCCACCCTAACTGGGGCTGATATGTGGCCATTTATTGCTAGTCAGATAACTGGGTTACGGTAGTTAGCCCTTACCCTTGCAATGCAACCCGGACCAAACCCCATTTTGGCCATAGCCCACTCCACCCGGTCAAATGCCTTCTCGGTGTCAATCGCCAAGAGAAGGGCCGGGACATTCTTTTTCTGAGCCTTTTCGATCAGGTGGGCCAATCTTCTAACATTATCTGAAGTTTGCCTCCCTTTAATAAATCCAGACTGGTCACTATGTACTAGCTTGGGGAGAACTGTATCCAGACGGTTGGCCAAGACCTTGGTTTGAATTTTAGCATCTACATTTATCAAAGCTATTGGGCGGTAGGAAGCACAGTCGGTCGGGTCTTTACCCTTCTTATGTATTAAAATGACTTTGGCTTCATTCATCGAGCTGGGGAGAACGCCTGTTGAGCCTAAACAGTTGAAGAGTTTGGTGAGGATAGGAATCAAAGCTTCTTTATGCGTCTTATAGAATTCAGATATGAACCCGTCTGGGCCCGGAGCTTTACCAAGCGGTAAGTGATTGATCACCCACGTAATCTCGTCCGTTGTGATCTCTCGGTCGAGTTCATCCCTCTCCTCCTGAGAAATCCTGCTGCATCTCACCCCAGAAAGATAAGACTCCTGTTCCGCAATCGTGGGGTCTCCTGATCTGTAAAGGTCAGCATAAAATTTGCAAAATTCCCCTTCAATGTCTGAATTTTTAATAAGGAGGACCCCTGACTGCCCCTTTATTTTCAAGATTGTCCTGTCCCCTGCCTCCTTCCTTAGCTTTCTTGCCAGCAGCCGGTCCGCCTTATTGCCTCTAATGTAGAACCTTTGTCGCATAGCTAGGAGGTTCCGCTCTGCCGCCCTTGCCTACATAAGGTTTAACTGACTTCTCACTGCCCTATATTCCCTTTTAGTGGCTGCTGACATCCTCCCACCCATATGAGACATGATCTCCTTAAGTCTGGTTTCCAATGTTAGCTCCTCCAATCTCAGCTCCCGTTCCCTTCTGGCCTTGGTTGCTATGATCCTTCCCCTTACAGTGGCTTTGAGGGTGTCCCACCAATTTTGGGGGTTTGTGTCGTTCCAGTTATTATGGTTAGTGAAGTCTATAATACCCTCATCTAGAGTGGGATTGGGTATCTCCACTTCCAAATGCCTGGGGACCCCTTTGGCCTGGATAAGGAGATGGTAAGTGGGGCGTGGTCTCCCAGGGCAATTGTCCCTACTTCCAAAGCTAAGGCCCTACCCAACAACGGCTTTGAAATCCAGGCATAGTCTATGCGCGAGTGTGACCTATGGGCATGTGACTAGAATGTGTATCCCAGAGCATCGCCATAAAGCTCTCGCCAGGCATCGACCAGGGCCAGATTCTCCATTTTCTTCACCAGATCCCCTGAAGGTCCCCTCTGTGATCCCCATGTGGCGGAAGACCTGTCTTTGGCAGGGTCCCAGGCTAAATTAAAGTCTCCTAGCAAGAGGATATTTGCCTGTGCAAATTTCCCTAGGCGGGTTACTACATTTTGTATAAAGGGGTCGTGGGCTTGATTTGGTGCATATAGAGTTTCTACCGTGATGACTTCCCCCTTTCCCTGAAGTATCACCGCAAGGTATCTGCCTTGGTTATCCTTTTGTGGATTCCCAATTGTCAGGTCCAACCCATCCGTCAAGGCTATTAGGACTCCCCCTTTCTTGCTGGTTTGTGTAGCCTGTACTAACCGTGAGTACCCGCGGAATGTTATCCTATGTGTGTTCCTGGTGTGCACATGTGTCTCCTGCATAGCCACAACATGAGGATGTTCCCGCCTAAGGACCCTCTCAACCTTCTTCCTCTTAACTGGGGAATTGAGGCCGTTCACATTTAATGAAAGCACTTTAAGTACCTCAGAGTTAGCCAAATGGAAAGATGTCTTGATGCCTGATTGTCCCCATTATGCCCTCTGATCCCCTCGCCGAACCCTCCTCGGAGTGTGCAGTCCACTCGCAGAGCACTACGAGACCCTTCCCAACTAAGACCTTGGATCTCTCCCTCCCACCCCCCATCTAGGCGAATCCGACTGGCACCAAGCCCCCCTCGCGACAACATTACGAGAGCCGGACTCAATAACAAACCTAGAACTCCCCACTCTGAAATAGCAGGAACTCCCCTTCCCATTCCGAGATGTCAAGCCCCTCCCTCATCCCTGATGCATCCCGCGTATGTGTAGGCAATCACCTTTAATGTTTTAATATGCACGTTAAACTTACATCTTTGTGTGCCCTCCCCAGGGTTGGTACTGAGATTATGAACGTGCAACTTGTTTTCCTTGTGAACCCCTCTCCCCTGGTTGGTCCTCTTGTTCTGGGGTCTGGGGCTGGGCCAGAGAACTGAGCTGGAGTTGCTTACGCTCCCTCCTTGATTTCTTAGGGCCCACTTCTGGCCATTCCCAAGGTTTGCGTAACACTGCCCTCCCTGTCGGGGAGGGTCTTGGCAAAGGTGGGTCGTCCTCGAGGCCTAATAGAGCTATTCCTTGGTCGCAGGTCGTGATTTTTCTTTGTTGCTTCCCATGCCACTGGAAGCTAAGAGCAAATGGGTGGAGCCACCTCTAGCGCACTTGCTTCTCTCTAAGATGAGCCAAGATTGGGGCCATGCGCCGTCTCCCATTCAGGGTAGCTTGAGATAGGTCCTGATAGAGCTCGATTTCTGAACCGTTGTGGGTTATCTGTCCCGTCTTCCTGGCTGCCTGAAAGATGTTCTCTTTCTGGGTATAACTATGGAACGCCACTAGTACGTCCCGTGGTCGTGCTCCCGTCTCCTGGCGCCTCGGTCCCACACGGTGGACCCTGTCAAGCTTAATATCCTCGTTTTGATCCTCTTTCATGAGGACTCCGAATATTGATTTCATTGTTTCGGCCAGATCGTGATCTAGAACTGCTTCTGGCATGGATTTAACCCATATGTTGGACCTTCGGGATCTAGTCCTCTGCACACAATTCGAGGTTATGAGTTGCTGCCGTGAGGGTCTCCAAGACGGAGTCCGCCTTTCGCGAGTCCTCCACCAACTCCTGTAGGGCCCTCTCATTCGTGTCCACCCTCTCTTCGATTTTGGAGGTCCCTTTTTATTTCTTGTAGGCCCTCTGCCAGAACTTCCCTTAGCGCATCCATCTGCTTCTGCCCTGCTTCTGTGATTTTTTCCACGATTTCCCCAAGCAGGGACCGGAGTAGGGCTTGAGTAACCGGCAGGTCCTGTGGTTCCTGAGTGGAGGCTGAGGCGGCCGGGAACGACCCGTCTCCGGGCTCCTGAGGTCTCTGCCCACCGAGCTCCCTGGCCCAAATCTTGGCCAGCGAACCCTCCTGGTGCTTTTTCGCCATCCTGGCTGAGGCGGGGGTGTCTTTGGATTTACTTCTTGACATACCGCCTGGGTTAGGGGTCCGCCGAGTGGACGGAGTGCTCTGCAGTTTGCCTAAGTGGTGCTGGTCGTCAATCTCACCACCGGGTCCGAGTCCCCCTAATGTCCGGGTGGCCAGGTCCGCCGTACCAGTCAACAATGAAAGATCTGTCTGGGGGCCTGCCTGATTCTCCTGATGTTGCTCCCCCGTCGGTGTCCCGCTCCTGGGGGGCAAGACTTGAGGAAAATGGTGATGGGCGGGCGGCAGGGCCTGGTCTCCAATGCCCCCGTCGGAGCACAACTCCCCCGTGGGGGGCGCCCCCCCCAACGAATATTCAAACTACAGGGCCCCACAGACCCAACTGTCTCAACTCCGATAGGGGGGGCGCGCTGGGGGGGCCCTCTCTTCACTATGACTCGACCTCCTCTGCCCCCCTGCCGCCCCCTCCACTTACTTGGCTGGTCGGTCCAAAGAGCGCCGACCCGGGGCCCGACCTCCACCTCCAGCGGCGAGATGCATGCGCCCTTCCCGGGCCGTGTCTCGGGCCTGTTTCGCCCGGCGCCAGACCCAACGCGCCGTGGGCACCACTCCACTGTGGGTCCTGTTCTTTTTGGTGCGTTCGCACTGTGCCGATGGTGCTCTCACCCTGGCGTCACCCGGCCGGGCCTCCTCTTCAAGTCCAGCGCACAGAGTCTCTGGCCCCCTCTTCCACAGACACAGGGGGCGACGTCCTCCTTCACCCTGCACCTGCGCCTCGGGTCTGGCTCTCACGCAGTCTCGGCATGTGGGGTGTCTGTGATCAAGGGTTCCCCGGGGGCGCAGTGTCGCCACTTCTCCCTCAGCCCGGGTCGCTCCCACTGGCGCCGCACTCGCCTCTTCCTGCACGGGCGGCAGAGCCCGGGATTCGCCCATCTGCTTTCTAGATGAGGTGGCCACAGCCGAGGTATTGCGGCGGCCACCGCAGCCCTATTTCTGCTCTTTCTGCCGATTGTGGAACCACCGGAGCTTCCCCCACACCGGCCAATTTGTGGGGAGGGCACCTACAGCATAAATGCCACTTCTACGTGCTAGTAGGTTAAAGATGTGTGGGAGCTCCGGGCAGCTCAATCTCACAGATCAGCCGCCATCTTGGAATCCTCCTCTTTTATTTCTTCTTCATATTTGCTAATATTTTTGTCCATTTGTACCTTGAGCTAATTTGGTGTTTTGGATTCAGCTCCTGTGTAAACATTCGACTCTAGTACTTCTATTTCTTTCAGGGCCTTTGATCTGTCACTTTTGGCATACTTAATTAGGGTCGTTAGCATTTTAAATGAACATTCATTGGTGGCCTCTCCCCATTCTTGTAACATTTGGGGGTCCGGGCCTTCATATGTAGGAATGGTTAAAATTCTTAGACCCCTTGGGATTCGTTTATTGTCGATATAATTTTGCAAAGATTTTATTTCCCACCATTTATTCGTTTCTTTTTTATGCAATTTTTCCAATAATGCCATTGACTGTTGTATTGACTTGGTTTGACCAGTCTGTGCTTGTTGTATGATTTTCTTTGAATTGATACTTTCATTAAACAAAGCGGAAGCTTCCACATCTCTACTTTGCTCCTTGTCCACTATGATGTGCTGTGTTTTTTTCTTTCAAAAACGTCTGGTGATGAACGGTGTGTAATGTTACTTTCACCCGAAGTGAGAAAGCCCTGTATTCTAAAGGACAATATAATTAAATATTAGCAAACAAAGGGGGGTCTGGGAATTTCTCTACCAGCACGAACACAACCCAATGACCTGTTCTTGGGTGAATAACCCCTGGGAGAGACTCTACCAAGCCTTTAGCTCACTGTCATTTTCACAGAGAAGAAATTTCCCCGCATATCAGCCTTTGTCCTGCCCAGGGGCAGTCCAGCGCCGAAATGCCAGGCAATTCTCCTCTGAACAAGAGTACCATCAGTAACCCCATACACGTGTTTCAGCCTTGTTGGGCATCATCAGTGAGGTGAAACTGTTGCCTCTCTAAGAACAGTGAGCAAGGGGTCCACGTCTGGATTGCCCTGTTAACTTAGGGTGAAACCCAAAGTTAATGTATGCAAACAAAGGGGGGTCTGGGAATCTCTCTACCAGCACAAACACAGCCCATTGACTTGTTCTTGGGTGGATGGCCCCTGGGAGAGTCTCAACCAAGTCTTTAGCTCACTGTTCTTTTCACAGACCCCCCTTTGTTTGCATACATTAACTTTGGGTTTCACCCTAAGTTAACAAGGCAATCCAGACGTGGACCCCTTGCTCACTGTTCTTAGAGAGGCAACAGTTTCACCTCACTGATGATGCCCAACAAGGCTGAAACACGTGTATTGGGTTGCTGATGATACTCTTGTTCACAGGAGAATTCCCTAGCATTTCGGTGCTGGACTGCCCCTGGGCAGGACAAAGACTGAAATTCGGGGAGATTTCTTCTCTGTGAAAAGAACAGTGAGCTAAAGACTTGGTTGAGACTCTCCCAGGGGCCATCCACCCAAGAACAAGTCAATGGTCTGTGTTTGTGCTGTAGAGAGTTTCCCAGACCCCCCTTCTTTTGCATAATTAAATATTAGCCTTGAGTTTTAGGACACCATGCTTATAATACATGTACGGATGACATGCTGAAACATCAGAGTTTCCAAAACAAAGATCCGGGAAAGATATGCGCAATACAATGGTTTGTATACAGACTATGGAAAAACAAGATCGACTGTGCTTTTGCACCGCCTACCTTACACACGCCCTCCGAGTCCTCCGACTCGAATGGCGTTGTAGCAGAGCTGTGCTTGCACAATCTCTCAGGTCTCCATGTGTTCTTATCCCATTTCTTTGTGGAACTTTTCTCTGAGGGGCGGCTGCGTCGCGGATCCTTGGTAACCAAACACTTCTTGCCCACTTGCAAGCAACGCGTTCTGTACTTAATTGCTGGTAGTTCTGCAAAGCATGGGTGCCTGCCCATATGCGCGATCGGCCGCATTCATATCCAAACAAAGAAAAAGTGAAAGTGGATTACAGCTTTCTGGGCGGCACTCTCCTCAATAGTAAAAATCAGCCGGATGCAAACAAAGGATCGCCATCAAACGTCCTTTATTTTTGAAAACACAGTGGACAAGTAGCTCAGGAGAAACAAACTATATATATATATATAGAGAGAGAGAGAGACAGAGAGAGAGAGAGAGAGAGACAGAGAGAGAGACAGAGAGACAGAGATAGAAAGGGCCATTGTGGCTACACTGGACATATGATCAGCTTGCATGTAATGACTTTAATTGGTATACGAATACGAGACTTAACCTAGCTAAAGGTTGCATTTCATAGGTATAAGCTGCTACACTTGGCATATTGTACCAGTACTTGGTATGCAAGGTGGTATTTATGTAAATAAATCACAAGAAAGCAATGCATTTTTGGCACAAAAACACGTACAAAATGTAACAATGATTAACAGAGCAGAGGACATGGGTCCTGGACAATGGGGTGAGAGAATGTGCCTTGAAGACCAAATGTTGCAGGGGACGGTGGAAACAAACCAGGGATGAGGACAGTACAGAATAACATAGGAACGGGATGGTGGAGGAACTACTAAATTGAGGATGGTGGGGTGACGGAAAACTGCTCTAGGGTTGTCCGTCAGGGTAGGGAGAGAGAGAAGCAGGGTGATGGTGCAACAGAGTGCTAGAAAACAGGTTCTTCAGAAAGTAGGAGGGCTTTGAGGTTGGATTTAAATAGTGGTAGAGTTGGAGTAGTACAGAGAGGGAGAGGAAGAGCATTCCAGAGTAGGGGAGAGAGCAGAAACTAGAGAGGGCGCAGTGGGCTCGAGTGGTGGCAAGGAGGTGAGCTGAGGATGATTGTAACGGGTGAGGGGGAGAGTAGGGAGTGAGATAAGCAAATTGGTAGGGGGGCCAATTTCATAGAAAGTTTTGAAGATGATGAAAAGCCGTTTATACTTAGTTCTTTGTTTCAAAGCTAGCCAACCAATCGGGCAATGGGCAGAGGAGGTAGAGGTAAAGCGATAAATGTTGAAAAAAGTGTGGTCTGTGAATTTGGACACTTTGTCTAGAGGTGAAAAAACATAGTTGGGAAGGCCATAGAAGAGACGGGCACAGTAGTCTGATCTAGAAAGGACATAAGAGGAGATTCGCTTTTTAGCAGTATTGAAGGGAAGAATTGTTCTGATATTGAGAAGGTTGAGTCTGGCTGCAGTGGAAGATTTGGAGATATAGAGCGAGAAGTAGCGAGATGAGTTGAAGATGACAGCAAGGTTACGAGTGGAAGCAGAATGAAGAAGGTAGTCAGGAGAGAAGAAGTTGAGAGGAATCAACAGTGTGTTTGGCTGGGAAAGAGGATAAGTTCAGTCTGCAAGTGGGGCACGTCATCCAATATTTGATGGCGGAGAGACAGTGTGACAATTTTGACAACAGCTCATCAAATAAGGAGTGAAAGAAGGAGATCTGAGTGTCATCAGCGAAGAGTTAACAGGAGAAGTCGTAAGAGGAGTTCAGGGCAGCAAGAGCTGAAGTATAAAGAGTGAAGAGAAGGACAGACCTCCAACAGTAAGGGGGGGGGCGAGTGGGTTTACCATATTATGACTATACCTGGCACCTGTGGCTTTAACAGATATAAGAATGCAGTAACTGGGTGTATGGAGCCATATTGGCAAAAGGAAATAGTTCTCCTGGCCTATTCTAGCTCTGCTGGTTGCACCCCTTGTATATCATGACTGCAACAGTTACATTTCAAGGCAGCACCATAGTCAATATATGGTGGAACACTAAAATAGCCTTTTGTCGCGTCTGCGCTATTCAGTTTACTATTCACACATGTATTTTTTTAAGCTTTTATGACATCAGTTCCTGTCGTGTCATCTGTTTCAAGTGCCTTGTGATTTCACTTCCTGTGATGTCAGCTGGCACATGATGTCCCTTGTGCTACCCCTGGCATTTTGGTAAATTGATGCATCTCCCGGTGCTCTTTCATCCCTCCAGTTCTCCTTTCAACCCCACTGTCCCCAAATCCTATACCAACCACCAGAACTCCTTCCACTCAAGTGTTTCTTGTGCCCCCTGCAGTACTCCTGCAAACCACCAATGCTCTAGCCACCTCTCAATTGCTCCACCAGCACTCATCACTATTTCTGTTGCCCAGTACCACCCACAACCAACCAGATTCCCCCACCCCTACCTCCAGTGATGCTTCTGTGCCCTCTGTACTCTATTGCCTCCTATACCGGTCAGTGCTCAAAGGTAGTCTTCCACTGCTTTCCGGCTTAGTCAGCCCCTCATCAGAGTTGCTACCACCTGAGGTTGCCACCTCAGTCTCACTAAAAACCAGGACACAATGTATGAATCCCCCAGAGTGGCTCTAATCAGGCCTTAATAAGGCTTGAGGTGGATTATCGCCTAAGATTTTCCAGTGGAACAAAATGCCCCAGTACTTATTTGGATTTTCAGTCTTGCTTTGTTTTGCTTATCCACCACTTACATCTGACAAACACAAACAGTAGGTCTTATGATCCAATTATTCTTACCTGGCAACTTGCCTGCTTTTGGAAAGTGACACCTGCCATAGAGTCCGTTCACTCCCCCGCCAATCCCTTTGCCCATCCATCAGCGTCAATCAAGTTCTCATCTGAAAAACCAAAATCCTCTTTTTTCAACCACCTTGGCAAGCCAAACAGTTGACAGGTATTGTTTTTATTGCCACAGTTGTCCCTTTTTAGTTGGAATTCGCTCCTGGCCTAACATGTCCCTTTTTTGTACTTTGGTAGAGGGGCGAAGAAGGGGGCAGAGTAGTGCTCCTGCCCACCACCCCCAGTACTTCTTCTGCTCGATTGGCCCTTCTGCTCCAGCTGGCACAACATTCAGATACCCTCATCCACCAAGAGATTCTGATTACTGCAATGGGTGGTTCAGGCTCTTTGTGCAGGTCCTGCACTGCCCATCCTCCACTACATATGTGACCACTGGGCACACTCTTCACATTGGCAAATGCTTTGGCTCTTGCGCTCACTTTGGGTGCAGGGTACATCTCAACTCTAAACCCTTGTGGATGCTTAGTCATCTAGGAGTACTTTACATGTGACAGGCTCCCGTCATCTGAAATGCCTGCTTTACATTGCTACCCGGCCGGGCCGGCCCCTAATGTAGGGCTTGGTTTGTGTGGGAGTATCTATTTCGTGCACTGCAAGGCAGACAGTGGTCTGAAGGCTGAAGAATCCTCTGTATGGTTGGCTCTTTTCCTGCTGCACGTGCCTTGTGGCTGGTCAGACAAGGCTCAGGTGAAGGCTGTCAAAGTAAGTTTACAGTTGTAGTTCATTCCTCGGTAAATCCTGGAGGAGCTCACAACAGCGCTTGAAACACGCGCAAACCACACACACAATTTTCATCTGGCTTGCAAGGTTGACCCAATGTTATTTGCACCCAAACTCCTTTCAAAATTGCTCCATATACAACAATTGCGGGATTTATTGAACGTGCTCGTGCACGCAGCAGTGGGCTAGGAATGAAGATTACCCCTGCTATCTGCGCAGGGAGTATTAATTCTATTAAAGACTAGGAGGCGAGCATTATGCTTCATCTTCATTTATTTCTACTCTTCAGCAGTTCAACAAACATATATAATAAAACCATGAAAAGTGTTCTAAAAACTAACAAATTTTTCTCTTATCCAAAACTACAAAATCCATGAGCCTCTGTAGTCCATGCTCACTCCACCAGTCACAACCCACTTCCTGTGCCTGGACTCCTCCTCTGCTTTTACTCGCTCTGATAGTCTCTAACTGATCCTCGTCAACGGTGCGAAGACTCTCTTGAACTTTTAACTTAATTGCCGAAAAAATTATCCTCCGGCCTCCTGAAACTCTCTGCTCTGTCATCACCTTCAGTTATTCTTCTGATCCTCTCCTAAGAAAAGAACAACAATAGAATACTTTAGGGTGGTGCGAACGTCTTGTACTGATACATAATAAAGCATTGACATCGTATACACAGTACCAGACTCGGGTGGGAATTTAATGCTCGCCTCCTAGTCTTTAATAGAATTAATACTCCCTGCGCAGATAGCAGGGGTAATCTTCATTCTATGACAAGACTGGAGGCGAGCATTATGCTTGTTCAAAGCTTACCCAACACCGTACTTGCTAAACTCTCCGCTGGCTTAAAGTAAAACTCTTTAAAAGTCCTATCGCTTGACCAGTCTGCTGCCAGCATTATCTCACTCAAAGGCACTCCTGCTCTCACGGCGGACGAGGCCATTGCCCCCTCACCGAATGAGCTCCATACGTGCTCACATTCAGACCTGCTGCATGCATAACCTCCTTGACCCATCTTGCGATGGTAGCTGATGCAACTGCGTGATAGGGCTTCCTGCGCGCTATTAATAACTGAGTAGTACTTGCTGCTCTATACTCCGCAGTTCTATTCTCGTACTCCTCAATGCATCGTGCTACGCACCATTTCGAATTACTCGGGAAATACGGATAATGTACCATAGATGTCCCTGTCTTGGTCCTTCTGACTATGAAGAATGTAACTCCCTCCGGTCCGAAGGATCGTCTGTTAACCTCTAGTGCTCTCACGTCCAATGCTCTCTTGCAGGAGATTAAGCATAGCAACATAGCTAACTTTCCGGATAATTGCTTAAGCGAGAGGTACTTATTGGCCGGTCAATTCGCTAATAGGTGCAGTACTGCAGCCACGTCCCATGTTGTGCTATACCTGGGCTCCGGTGGCGCTTTAAATCTTGCTCCTCTGATGAGCCTCACCACCGCAGGATGTTCTCCTGCCGGGACGCCCTCTATTGGTATGTGACCCGCCGAAATCGCCGATCTGTACACTCCTATAGTACGGAAAGCTCTACCGCTCTGTAATAGGTTCGCTAGAAAGTTCAGAATCTCCACTACAGGTGCTGAAACGGGATGAACACTTCTGTCCTTGCACCAGTTTGTCCATTTTGCCCAAGCTGCGTCATAGCTCCTCCTAGTGGATGGAGCCCAGGATTCAGCGATAAGCTGAGCAGCCTGCGCCGAAATTCCTGGCAAGGCCCACCGTTTCCGGATATCCTGCACGCGACTAGCGGGAGTGTCCCTCTCACTCTCAGAGGATGACACGACCCAGCTGGGTCCGTGAGCAGTCGCTCCCCGTCGGGGAGGACTCTGGGAATGTCCGACACCAGTTCCATTAGGGTGGGGAACCACACCTGAGCCTTCCATAATGGCGCTACTAATACCAACTCTGCTTTCTCCCTCCGACATTTCGCTAATACTCTGCTCAACATCACGAAGGGGGGAAAAGCGTAATGCGGACCTCCTATCCACTCTTGCAGAAACGCATCTGTTCCTAGCGCTCCCGGATCCAGCCTCCAGCTGAAATAGCCACTCCTCTGCGCATTGAGCCAGGAAGCGAACAGGTCTACTTGCAATGGTCCCCATCTCGTGTTCAGTCTCTGAAACACTGCTGGATCCAGCCTCCAATCGCTGGAATCCGTAAGGTACCGAGAGTTCCAATCTGCTACTACGTTCAGTGTCCCTGGCAGGTACTCCGCTGTCACAGACGTCCCTGATCGTAGACAGAAGTGCCACAGGTCCTTCGCTAACTCTGCGAGCATCTTGGATCTCGTACCACCCAGATGGTTGATGTAGCGCACTGCTGATATTTTGTCCATCTTCAGTAGGACACAAGATTTCACTCTCTCTTTCGTAAAGGCTTTGATCGCGAACGATCCTGCTAGGAGCTCTAGGCAGTTTATGTGTAGCCGAAGCTCCTCTTCGCTCCACTTGCCTCCGGTCTGTAAAGACCCACATCTGGCTCCCCAGCCTTTCCGACTGGCATCCGATTCTATTATCAAATCTGGCTTGTCTCCGAATATGGCTCGCCCATTCCAAGCGTCCATATTCTTTAACCACCATTCTAGCTCTGTAATCGAGTCCTGATCCAAAGGCACTTGTTGATGGTACTTTAGACCTAGCTGCAGATGCTTTATTTTCAATCTCTGCAGTGCTCGGTAGTGAAGTGGCCCCGGGAAAATGGCTTGGATAGAAGCCGCTAGAAGCCCCACTATTCTCGCTAATGTCCTAAGAGATACTTGCTGCTTCTCTAAGCATACTCTGATCTCTCTCTTGATGTCTCTCATCTTCCGAGCTGGAAGTTCCAAGGTCGCCTTCTTGGTGTCTAGGACAAATCCCAGGAAGTCTAACCTTTGCGCTGGTGTGGTATCTGATTTTTCTGTGTTCACTAGAAATCCCAGTGAGGTCAAAAGGTCCTGCACCCATCTCGTTTAGTATACTAATACCTCCCGATCTTCTGCCAGGAGCAAGAGGTCGTCCAGGTAAATAATAAGCCTGACGCCCTTCTCCCTGATTGCTGCTGCTACCGGCTTCATCAGCTTTGTGAACGCCCAGGGTGCCGAAGCCAGTCCGAATGGCATCGACTTGAATTGCCAGAATCGGCTTTACCAGCGAAAAGCTTGAAATGGTCTGTACTCCTCGAGAACAGGTACTGTGAGGTAAGCGTCTTTTAGATCTAGACGCGTCAAGCAATCTCCTTCTCTTAGGGAGTTTCTGAGTTGATGGACGCCCTCCATCTTGAAGTGCCGATATACGATCCAGCTGTTCAGCTCTTTGAGATTTATCACCGGGCGTACCTTCTCCTTCCTGTGCACTAGGAACATATTGCTCACAAACTTCGGGGATGTCTCGCATCTCTCTATCGCCTGCTTGGTGACTAGCTGTGCTAACTCGCTGTCTAGACATGCTTGTTCTGCTTGCGCTAATTTCTGACCCTGCGGCTTGTATCGCTGAACTGGGGCCTCTATGAAATCTAGCTGCAGACCGCTGATGGTCTGCAGTATCCAGGAATCGCTTGAAAGCTTGCGCCAATTCTCTAAATATCTGCGCGTCCTCCCCCCTACTGGAGGATACAGAATCGCTCTCACCTGGCGTAAATCCTTGTCCTCGTCCCGATCCTCTGGACCTTCGGCCTCTTGGGAATCTCCCCCTGGACGGGAAAAAAGTGTCTTGGCTCTTGTTCTCCCAGTATTGTGCCCTGGGGTTCTGAGGTCTTCTCCCTCCTTGGTTGCGACCGGCTGTGCGACCTCTGTAGCGGCCGGTCCCTCCAAAAACTCTGCTGGGGAATATTTTGCGAATCGATGCTTGAGCCTTCTCTAGCGACGCGAATGTACCTACGAACCGGCCCATCTCCTTCCCAAAGGTTTCCCCGAAAAGGAGGCCTTGTGCACCTTCCCCTGCTTCATATGATGACAAATCGCTCAACTTCGAATCTATCTTGAGTAATAGGCCCTTCCTTCTCTCTGACGCGATGGCACAATTCGCGTTTCCAAGCAGGCAGACAGCTCTCTGAGCCCACCCCGCGAGGGCTTCCGGGTCAACCTCTTCTCCCGTGTCCTTCACCCTCTCTGCGAGGTCCATAATCTTTGCGAGAGGACCTGCTAAATCTAATACCTTCTCCTGGCAGGATTTCCAGGATCTATCAATCCCCTTCCAGGGGTCTTTGCTCGTCTTGGTCACGAAGGTCAGCATTTTTGGGTCGAGCTCAGGTGCTTCCGCCACCTTTCCTGGCAGATCTGGGCGCGGGCACTCTGCTCGTAGGCGCTGTCTCACCTCCTTGTCTAGTGGCTTGCGTAACCTTGCTGCCATATACTGAGTTACACGGGGGGATGGTTGCCACTTGGTGGACCTCGGATTACGTATGCTGTCTGGGTCGAACATCTCATCCTGATTTTCTATGAGGTGTTTTTCCTTCCTCGCTCTCTTGCCCCCACTGGGTCTAACCCAGTCTTCCTCCTCGGCTTCTTCTTCCCCTAAAGAGTCTTGCTCTTCCACCAGCTCTTCCTCCGAGCCAGGGTCTTCTCCAATATTGTTCTCCCCTGGAGCGGGGGTCGTGAGGTTCGGCACCGCCTGCCTTTGTAGGTACGCTTCTTTAAGCTTTGCGAAAGCGTCAGGCACCTCCGAGGCCTTTTGTATCGCCTCTTCCAATGAGCCCCGGGGGTC
Organism: Ambystoma mexicanum; assembly: GCF_040938575.1. Lineage (NCBI taxonomy): Eukaryota > Metazoa > Chordata > Amphibia > Caudata > Ambystomatidae > Ambystoma > Ambystoma mexicanum. The sequence continues at coordinate 1,016,465,625 of NC_090930.1, read as the reverse complement.
GTCAGAGGCTTTCCTCTTGAGGGCTAGCTTACTCCCCTTATGCCCCTCTTTCAAGGGCTCTGTGGGCGTGCGCTTATCCACCTTGGTGCTGGTCTTTGGCTGTGAGAGTATAGCTTCCAAGGTCTCCAGCCTCTCTTGTAGGGGTTTCACCCCTTCCGCCACTGCATCAATAAGAGAGCTACCCAGCACTTGCTTAAAGCTGGCAGCGAGGTCCTGCGATTGCTCCTCCTCACTCCACTCAAAGTCTGACATTTTCCGCTGTGCTGTGTGCCTAAAATACCTGGAACAGGTCTCTTAGCACGCCCACTGCTCTCTTATGATGTTAAATGTCTTTTTTTTTTTTTTTCTTTTTTACTTTCAGTGGCTGCACCTTTGTCCTTGTCTAGACTTCCGGCATCTGCGGAGGTCCCCGCACTCAGTGCGATAATCTACTGCTTCTCAGCAGTGTAGGGCTCACAGGCCCGAGTCTTTCACCGATCTTGAAACTGAAGGGCTGCTGAAGCGCCGGAGTTAGTGCCCCAGCTGATCCCAGTGCGCGCGATCGTTCGATCGCTATAATCCTCCCCAAACTAGTTGGAGGTAAAGCGCTGCCTCTACGTGTGATGGTGATTAGAAATCGCCGCTTTGAAATGATGCTACGCGACTTCGCGCGGTAGGCTCCGCCAACCCGCGGGGGGGGGGGGGGGGGGCTATGCTGTTGGAGCGAGACGCTCTGCGCTTCGCGCGCTAGCTCCGCCCACCCGCGGGTGGGGGCTATGCTGTTGGAGCGAGACGCTCTGCGCTTCGCGCGCTAGCTCCGGCCACCCGCGGGTGGGGGCTGCAAACTTCTTCGCGTGAGCATAATCCCGGCGCTTGCAAGGCTGACCAAACCCCTGCAGTGCCGGGTATACGGCACGGGGCCGTCCGCCTCGCGGCCAACGCTACAAATCAAGGGAAACCTTGCCTGGGATCCCGCCGTGATCCACGCGGCGAATGCGCCTGTAAGGGAAAAAATGGCAAACCTAGTACGCGCACGCATGCTGTGTCATTTGCCTTAAAACTTCGAAACAAGTGCAAACGCAACTTCTCTCATGATCCCTTCAAAATGCTCACACTCTCAGCAATATTTCCTATCTTTAACCCAAACTTCCCCGCTCAGTCAGCCAATTTGCTACAGGCATTCGGAGAGGAAAGAAATAGTACTTATCTGCTTGAAGAGCAGTAAAAGAAGAGGAGGAGTCCAGGCACAGGAAGTGGGTTGTGACTGGTGGAGTGAGCATGGACTACAGAGGCTCATGGATTTTGTAGTTTTGGATAAGAGAAAAGTTTGTTAGTTTTTAGAACACTTTTCATGGTTTTATTATATATGTTTGTTGAACTGCTGAAGAGTAGAAATAAATGAAGATGAAGCATAATGCTCGCCTCCAGTCTTGTCATAGAAGAAAAAGTGGCCCTGTATTACACTGGGAGAGCAATATAGCGAGCAACCCCAATCCTGCTAAGTATGGTTTGGGGAGTTCATACGCCCAAGCACCTTTGGGAAAAAAATCCAAATAGTGCATTTTAAAGCACATTTCTTGATATTATAGGTATCAAAAAGGCATAACATTAAATGACCAAACATTCTTTAAGAAGGGGGAATAGCATCCTGAAAGGTTCATAACAAATAATTTGCTTGAAAGGGTGTGGGGGATGAGGAAAGATGAAGCAGCTGGGTGTTGTGGCAGGGAGATTTGAGAAGCATAAAACCAGGGCACACACACACACAAGAGGTCCATGCTGTGGAGACGCAACAGGAAATCCCCAGAGTTCGCTGTAGGCCAGTGCACTCCACTACTGACATTGGACACATGTTTTCTAAAACGGGCCCTAAGGGTTCTGTGCTCTTGTATTCCATATGAATTCAAAGCGTAGGTATTTAATGCATAACTCATTAATATTTTATTACAAGCAATTGTCTGTCTTGCTCCATTTGTGCCATTTCCCCATTTTAATTTCAAAGCCGACCTTTTGATATGAGCCGTATTAATGATGTGTAATGATTTTGTGAACCTGTATCCTTAGAGAAGGGACAAGCCTGTGCATGTGAAGGGGTGGGCGCGGCAGTATCTTTAAAACGATAGGTACTGTGTCAGAGAGAATAACATCAACCTTTAATGCTACCATCCCTTCATTATACGTATTTTTACTTTCCAAGTAAGCATATGTCCCACCCCATTGTTATTTAGCTGGTTGGGTGACTAACGCAGCGTCTCACTTATACCGGAAGCGAGTTGAGATTAGGCAAACAGCACTAGCTGCAAAAGGCAATGCTGGCAGAGCTTTACCTGTCACTGTCCCAGACAAAGGCATCCAATCAAAAATATGAGAGGATGTCTCCAAGCCCAGAGCGTTCAGATGAACATATGTAGTTATAATATACTTCCTAAGAAGATTCGCAAAACAACATGTGGCATTTTTGCCTTCGATTGTAACATGTTTTCTCTTGACGGGGGCATCGTGCCAGGTGCGGTTAGTGTTATCTGCACATGCGACGGCCTAGTGTGCAGATGACTGTGTCGTGTCTTGTCACTTCCCCCCACGGGCTCTGGAGCTGCGATAATCCACCAAAGCGCTGTTTCTTTCAAGTGGCCGTGTCCAAGTCAAATGCTAGCAACAGGCAGGAGAACCCAAACCCGCAGAGGCACCCTTCCCTGGGAGAGTGGGAATCGGAGTGACAGCACTGGAGGAGGGGCAGTGGCTCAATACCTAAAAACAGGCCCTTGGGCCGCGTCTGCGATGGAAGCGCAATAGTGCAGTTGTGATTGTGGCATGCGAGTCTGATCTTAGTCAAGGTAGGCCTGGGGCCGCCATGTTGGGAGAGGAGCCGTGTCAGATTAGCTGCATAGCATCAGCGATGGATTCCAAACCTGGAAAGACAGGCCTGGCAGGCGGAAACCACTCAGGCAGATAATGTTAGAGAGAGGCCGAAATTCTCCACTGCAACTGCAAGGCCAAGGAAGACAATGACATCCAGCAGGTGCAACACGCAGCATTTTCAGATTCCCCAGTCAACTGGCGCGCTCTAGGTTACCCTTCATTTTAATGCATCACGCGGATGATCAGCGAACTGTCGAAAAAAACTCTTGTTGACGAAAGTTCTGCAGGGAATAATTTGCGCACATATAGAAAGGAACCCTTACATAGTAATCTTATTACGCTAAGTGGTGGCAATGGAAGAGTGGGGACTGGTGGAAAGGAATAGTTAGAATGTAATTGATGTAATATGGAATTATACACAACACTAACATCTACTTTGGGGTACAATTCTCCTTTATGCTGTCATGAACTTCGGAACACGCCCCTTTTGGACCTCCTGGTCCTTGTCTCAACGGGCTTGCATTCTCTAATACTCCCAACATGGTTGCCCAGCGCTAAGACCCTTTCTCGCTCCATGCGCTGGACATAACGTACTCTATAGACCACGCCTTCCGCGGCTCTGCGCGTCACAATGGTATTGCAAGTAGCCATCAGACGTGTGACCCGTTGCTTGCGGTATTCTTTCTCTGTCCTTGTGCACCTACCCGCTCCTTACCCCTTCCTTTCTTCCTGTTTCCTGGACTCGTGTGCTAGTTGCACTCATCCTAGATCCTTGGATTCCTGGATTCCACGTTCCCGGAACTGAACGCACCCTGGAGTCGGAAGAGACTCGAGCAGCCTTAGTTAAAACCAGGACCGTCCGCAAGAAGGCAGCGACCAAGGACTCCATCAAAGAACGGACCCAGGTGAGAAGGGGGGAACTCCTTGACAGTTTGAGACGCCACCCGACCGAACTTGATAACGGCATGAAGGCTGCCGTTCAGGACCTGATGCGAGGCATGCAGGAACTTTCTACCGAGGTTTAAAACCTAAAGGCGGAAAACGCTGCACTCAAACAATTGGTCCTATCCCGGGATACTGCCACTAAAGAAGGGGTGCTGTTGGGCGGCATTGTTGACAAATGTGATGGTTCGGCAAAAACCCTTTGCGGATTCCTGGATTCTTGCCTGGTCCACGTTACATTTAAGCCCTATTACTTTTCGACTCCCAGGGCTAAGGTGGGTTTCATTATATCCCACCTTTCCGGCAATGCTTTGACCTGGGCTACACCCCTCGTTAACTCCGGCGATGCCCTCCTGGATGATTATGAGGGGTTCATACAAGCCCTTAAAAACATGTTTGACCGTCCTGAGGAGGTCTATAGTGCCCAGGAACGTTTGTTAGACTTTCAACAGGGTATGCTCACTTATGTGACCCGATTTAAACAATTGGCCAAGGAAGCCGATTGGTCCTCTGAGGCGAGTTTCACCCTGTTCAGGAGAGGACTGAACAATGAGATAAAGGATGAGCTGGCCAGAGTCGCTCGACCAAACTCATTCCAGGCATTAATGGACCTAGCCATGCAAATAGACTTCCGCATCCAGGAAAGGCAGGCTGAAAAGAAGTTCAGGGGAAATTCATCCAATATGTCCTGTGAAAGCACAGTCAGAACAGGCACAAACCCAAGCTCAGTCACAGAACCAGAACCCATGCAGATTGGAGCCTTCCGTGGACCCATATCACTGCAAGAAAGGTTGAGAAGGATCCATACGGGCTTGTGTATGTATTGTGCTTCGGACAAACATTTGGTTAGGGAATGTCCTCTAGCACCTCCTCAGCTTTCGGGAAACGCCAGCTCCCGATCCTAGATGGAGCAGAGCTTCGGCAGAGAGATGTTTGCTCCACATCAATTCCATCCTTGAACTCTCCTGGACAAAACAAACTGGTCATTCTCCAGGCATTTCTATCACCCTCCAAGAACAAGACCTATTCTATTTTGGCCCTGGTGGACTGTGGAGCTATGGGGATATTCATTGTTCAAGAGTGGGTTGCCAGTCACCAAATACCTTACGAGGCATGAAGTACCATGCAGCCGGTGGAGGCCATCGATGGAAGACCCCTCAGTTCAGGGCCCATAAGCCTGCAGACCAAGGAGATCCGGCTCTCAATAAATCATCATCAAGAGCTAATTAGATTCGATATCATTAAGTCAGCCCACTACCCCATGGTATTGGGTATGCCCTGGTTACAGAAACACAATCCGTATATCAATTGGAGAGCAGGATCACTATTCCTAGTCTCAGAGTTTTGTATGACTCACTGTCTATTCCTGGAACCTTCATCAACACCCACTAAGGAACCATCTAAAGATCAAAGAATACCACTTATGGTTTCCAATATGATACAAGTCCCTGAGGCCTACCAAGGATACGCCGATGTATTGTCAACTGCCATAGTCCAGGCCTTACCCCCACACAGACTTGAAGACTGCGCAATTGAAACAGACCCCTCAGCAGTGATTCCCTTCGGCAGGATGTTTATCCTTTCAGAACCTGAGAAAAAGGCCCTCAAAGAATACCTGGACACTAACCTTGAAAACGGCACTATAAGACCATCAAAATCTCCAGCGGGTGGTTCGTTATTCTTTGTTCCCAAGAAGGATACCCAGGAACTCAGACCCTGCCTCGATTATAGTGGTCTAAATCAATGCACCCTCAAAGACCGGTACCCACTACCCTTGATATCAGATATCTTGGAAGCCGTGAGAGGCGCGGTAATATTCATCAAGTTGGATCTCCGGGGTGCCTACCATTTGATCCGTATCCGGGAAGGAGATGAGTGGAAAACCGCCTTTAGAACACCCTTTGCTCATTACGAATACCTGGTCATGCCATTTGGACTAGCTAATGCCCCGGCAGTGTTCCAACATTTTATGGATAGGGTGTTCTCTGACATGTTGTTTCTCTTCGTCATTGTTTATCTGGACGACATACTGATATTTTCCAAGGACCCTTCATGAAGAACATGTAAAGGCATTACTACAAAGACTCTGAACACCAACTCTTAGCCAAACCTGAAAAATGCTTGTTTCACGTTACTTCTGTTCACTACCTAAGATTCATCCTTAGTCCAGAGGGAATTGGAATGGATCCATCAAAGGTAAAAGCCATTTTGGCGTGGCCAGTTCCCACGTCCGTGAAACAAGTCTAATCCTTCCTAGGACTATCAAATTTCTATCGGAAATTCATACCCACCTTTTTCGAGATTGTTCAACTGATCGTGGCTCTCTTAAAGAAGGACACCCCTTTTATCTGGTCAACACCGCAAGACACTGCGCTCCAGCGTTTGAAGGCCGAGTTTACACAAGCTCCTATTTTGGCCCAACCCGACACAAGCCGGCCATTTCTAGTGGAAACGGATGCCTCTAATTACGCTATAGGAGCAGTATTAGAACAGAAATTAGAGGACAAGCTGGAACACCCCATTGGTTATCTTCCACGAACCCCAACTCCAAGTGAAACACACTATTACGTCCTGGAAAAAGAACTGTTAGCCATCTGCAAAGCATTCACTGAATGCCGACACCTACTCCTGGGAGCTAGAAATCCAGTCCAAGTCCGTACGGACCATCAGAACCTTCAGATTCTACAGTCATTGGAGTGTAGGAATAGTCGTCAGGCGCGTTGGGCCTACTTTGTAACAGTTCCACATCACTCACGTCCCTGGATCACATAACCTGATTGCTGATGCTTTGTCTCGATGTCCTGACTGTGTAACCACTGAAGATAAGGCATATCCTAAGATGTTTTCCCCCACTAACTTCGTAGCTCAAGCAGTCAACCTCCTGGAAGAAATCCGAGCGCAAACCCAATCCTCTGGGTTGTGGAAGGACATCTCAAGGAAAAACCAGTGGAAATTAAAGGCCAAGCAAGGATATTTATTCAAGGACAATGCACTGCTCATTCCTACACAGAAGTTACAACAGAGAATAATAAACCTCTGTCATGACACACCTCACCCCGGACATCGTGGCATCACCAATACCCTCCGTCTCATTCAGACACAGTTCTGGTGGCCTAGAATGAAATCTGACGTACAGCACTACGTCCAAACTTGTGTAGTCTGTGCTCAAAATAAGCATAACAAGAAACCGGCGGGTCTTCTTCTGCAGCCTACACTGCCAACTAAGCCATGGGAAATCATCGGCACAGACTTCATAGTAGAATTACCACCGTCCCCGGGATATACTACCATCATGGTCACCATAGATCTGTTCACTCACATGGCTCATTTTACGCCGCTCTGTAAACTACCATCCTCTTCCGAACTAGCTGGAATATTTTTGGAACACATATTCCACCTGCATGGACTTTGTTCCAAGATCATATCTGATCGAGGACCTCAATACATTTCTCAATTTTGGAAACATCTCGGCCGGATTCTAGGAATTCAACGTGCCCTCTCTTCAGGATATCACCCTCAAACCAATGGAGCCACAGAACGTGCAAATCAGACCATGGAACAGTATCTTCGATGCTTCGCCACCAAGGTCCAGGATGACTGGTCGCTCCTGATACCCGCTGCGGAATTCGGTTACAACAATTCCGACCATTCAGTGCTCCAGACCAGCCTTTTTATTGTAGTCAAGGGTTCTATCCATTGGTTTTACCCTCTGTCCTTCCTCATCCTACACCAGTACCTACTGTTGACTCCTGGATCGAAACCCTCATCAACATACACCAGGAGGCCAAGAAATACTTAGAAAAGGCCAGATCACAGAACAAGAGATATGCGGATTCCAAAAGAAGACCAGGCCCTTCTTATGCACTTTGTGACCGGGTGTGGTTGTCATCAAAACTACTACCCCCCGACACCTACGACCAAACAAATTGGCCCCACGGTACTATGGGCCATTTCCCATCAAGGAAATGATTAACCCTGTCTCATACCGGATCCAGCTACCTGATTCCTGGAAAAGAATTCATCCAGTTTTTCATACATCCTTACTGAAACCCTACATTCCGTCCTTCCGGAAATCCAGTAGACCTCCTCCTCTGCTGGTCGACAATCAACTGGAATATGAGGTGTCCCGAATTTGCAATTCCAGGTATAGACGGGGCCAGCTTCAATACCTGGTCGAATGGAAAGGATACCCTCCTAGTGAAAGGACCTGGGAACCTATCTCTAACATCAAGGCCCCTCGCTTGCTCAGAAGATTTCACCTCATACACCCGGGCAAACCTGGAGGAAAAGGTCTTCGGAGGAGGCATGCTGTCATGAACTTCAGAACACACCCCTTTTGGACCTCCTGGTCCTTGTCTCAACGGGGCTTGCATTCTCTAATACTCCCAACATGGTCGCCCAGCGCTAAGACCCTTTCTCGCTCCATGCGCTGGACGTGACGTACTCTATTTATAGACCACGCCTTCCGCAGCTCCACGCGTCTCAATGCTATTGCAAGTAGCCATCAGATGTGTGACCCGTAGGTCGCGGTATTCTTTCTCTGTACTTGTGCACCTACCTGCTCCTTACTCCTTCATTTCTTCCTGTTTCCTTGACTCGTGTGCTAGTTGCACCCACCCTAGATCCTTGGATTCCTAGCTTCTGCGTTCCCGGAACTGAATGCGCCCTGGAGTCGGAAGAGACTCGCGCAGCCTTAGTTAAAACCAGGACCGTCCACAAGAAGGCAGCGACCAAGAACTCCATCAAAGAACGGACCCAGGTGAGAAGGGGGGGGGGGGAACTCCTTGACATATGCAGTGGACCTGTTTTTGCCACCACTGTTTTTGATGTAGTTACATGTAAATCTTAAACAGATTCCAGTAGGCACTGAGCCAATACATGTTATCAATACGGGAACCGTCCCCTCACCCCCAAATATCTTGTTCACCCTATCAAGGGACTAGGCCAAAAAAGTTACAACTACTGATTACTTTAACCCCCCATTCTAACTCCTCACCATTCTTCAATTTCTCTGCAGCAGTAGGGCATGCCTACATTACTTACGATAAACAGTTGCACTGGGTCCTACATCCTAATAATCACTGAAATGAGGAATCCACGCAACTTATCAGGAAAGACAAAAAGATGTTCACTCCCGCCTACTGGCTGCCCCACTCCACCAATACTGCCTCCCTTTATCTACCTGGCCTATAACTCTGGTGTACAATCTGTGGCCTAGAGCCAGAGACCAGCACTGTTCTGAACATAATGCCCAGCTGTCACAACCTCTCGTTCAGGGCAGGTTGTGAGTATCGGTTGTATACTAATTAACCATTTCACAATTGACCTCGGGTGAATTGACCTAATTTAGAAGGTCAATTAGGACATATATGCAGGGGGAATCTCCCCACAACTCTCCACCCAATCCAAAACCCCCTGCAACTCCCCACCCAATCCCCTTATATTATTTATAATCCAAAACCAACCCAATACATATATAAAATAACTAAAATAATATAAAGGTCAATTGTGCAGAAGGTCAATTAGGACCACTGTAATTAGGTCAATTAGAACAAAAGGTCAATTGTAAAAGATCAATTTGGGTAATACCTGAGTATCAGGAAGGGGGAACAGAGCCAGTGCACTCTGGATTATCAGACGTAATCTAGGCATTAACTCGGTATCTTCGCCAACATCTCAGTCTTCACCGGAATGCAGCTATACCTAAAAGAGATATAGGTCGCTACAATTGTAATATGAATAACACTACACACAGAAGTGCAATTCAAAATTACAAACTTTATACCAGCACCTTTCATGTAGCAACCTACCCCATTCCAGCAGTCTTCAGAACAGTGGCACCAACGGCCCTTTCATCTAACAGGCCCACATGCTCCTTGTAGCGGCAAATACATGCTGAAGTAGCAGCCCCTGTGGCAGCCTGGCAAACATCAATTGTCCCCTATGTGCTCCTAGATCCTCAATCCATGGAGCCTCCACCGCGTATGTGGTTCTGCTTTCGATCAGTGGTCGAAGTGCATGAAAAGAAGTAGTGGAACTATTTTTTCTGCTGGTCTAACAAAACCATCCAGAACGGTTTCTTTTTAAAATAAAAGTATAGGAACAGTGAAACTTAAACATAAACAGTATGGGAACACCGCTCCCACCCACTTCGACCTCTGCTTTCGATCAAGGAAGGAATCAGAGGATTTCTAGACCGTCCTACCTTTTCCATACATCACAAACAGATGGGTATGCTGTCATAAGGACAAGGTATACTCTTTATACACCAATCCTACTGTCTTGAGATGCAGGACACTCAGATCACCCCTGCCCTCAAGGTGTGGTCCACCCCCATACCCAGAAGGACCTTCTCCTGTGAAAGTACAATATTAAAACAAACCTTAAGAATGAAATTAGGTCCTGTACTTGTTGGGATGTCCTTACAGCGTAACGATAAGGGAAAGAGGTTTAGACTACGGACATTGTATTAGTCCATGGCAAGGCTTTTTTAAACACAGTAATGTTGCAATTAGCGTGTGTTCTGTGTAGTTTGGAGATTTGGTGTAAATGTTACTTTGTATCTAGTTTTGAATACATTTCAATTTGCATCATGTAGCAACAAAACAAGCAACAATGTAATAGCAATGTCATTGTGTGGGGTACAACTTTGTAGCGCATGGAATTGAGCTGCGAGGAGCTCTATGTTCACGTGGGAAGGGGTTTTAAGTAGAGAAGGGGGCTGTAGAGGGAAGCTTGTGAAGTGGATACATGGGAACATAAAATTACTTCGGATAAATATGTAGTTAGAGTACCATGGTATTAAGAATTCTGCCGGCTTTATATAAAGCCTTTTTCAAAGATTGCAGTCTTTTCATAGAGCTTTAGGCTGCAGGGTTTCTGGTTTGCAGTGGCTGAGTGTCCTTCCCTCCACCAGTGTTTTGGATGCCCACGGTTGGGGAGGGGAGGAAGCAGAGCAGGTTGGGCAGATGGCAGTAGCTGGCCAAATGGTTGCTGGAGGCAAGAACGTAATGAACTGCCATTAGGTTTGTTTTTATGGTAGATAGATGTGTATATGCAAGGGAGAGACTTCCTGGGAACACAAAGCCTTGTTATTTAATGACCAACAGGTCTGGTTAGGTTGTGATGGTCAGATTGGGGTTATTCAATAAATACATGAAATGGATGATCGAGGGCAGAGCTTGACCAGTGTTTTATGATTCCATTTGGGTTCTAAGGAAGATAAACAAGATACATGCTAGAGGGCCGTATGATTTAAGTTGGAAGTCGTATGGTGTTGCAAAGGAATGCTGAAGGAGCTCTTTAGGATGCCAGCAGGTCTGGGGTAAAGTGGTGGCTATTGTGCGATTGAAGAAATGGCCACTGTCTTCACTCCTCCATCTCTTTGATGGGGGGATTTTATGGAGGTTATGGACATCATGAAGTGGGTTAATATTTCTCTGACAAATGGGGTGAGTCAACTGTTGAAAATTGTTTGAGTTAACAGACCAATTACATTTCAGGAGGGCATGACTGGCTACTAATGAGACCACGCGAAAAAGGGATTGTGTTTAATAAATGTATTCAATAGGGTTGGAGACTATAGGGGATGTTTAGGTTCTTTGTATAAATACAAAAGAACCTGTATGGGCTGAAGAGCCTAAGGACCGTGGCTGCGTGACCTGTAATGGGTGGACTGTATGGTCTGACATCTGTGCCTAGACCAGAGAGCCCTGAATGGTGAAAACCAAAGGCATTGTGAAATATACTAAGAAGGAGCACTGCAAGTTAGCTGGTGAGCTAAACCAGAAGGAGGGTTAAGTTGGCCTGGAATTGTGTTGAACTTTGAAAGATTGAAACAAATATCAATTACTGTGTTGAAGTCTTAGGGTGGGGGGAACCCTGAGACTTGCTGAACTGCAAATGCTTTCTTGAGCATGGAGCCTCAAAACCCTCTTCTTTTGAACCTGGATCTTGGGGAAAGGAAACCCCAAGGATTGTGTGGAACTGTGTTGCCTTGAACTTGGAGAAGGGAACCCCAAAGATTTGTGGAACTGCTTTGAACTTGAGAAAGGTAATCTTGAGATTTTTTTTATGGAACTTTCTTGAACTTGGGGAAAGGGACATTTTAAAAAGAAATTGAAGACACTCCTCTTTAAATAGTCACTGAGTGTTACCTGGTTTGTGTTGAACATTTCTATGTTTAGGTTGTGTGTTGTGTGTGTTGCGCCCTTAAGCCTACAGGTCCATAGTAACGCAGTATAAATTGTTTAAGTAAAGTAAAGGGAGCTGAAAGGGAAGCTGAGAGCTGGATGACGCTTAGAACGTTGTGTTGATCACCATTTATTTGATTATTGACATCCCCACACTTCTCTCCTCACACCTCTGACGTCTCTAAGAAGTCACACTACCAGCTGCACCTCCTCTGGGGTATTCTTCCTTTCCTCTCCTTCCCCGAGAAGCTCTCTGTCTCCAGAGCTCTGGTTCTCTCTAGGCTGGACTACTGCAACAGCCTCTTTCTAAATCCGCCTGCTTCTACTCTCCGCCCTCTGCAACTCATCCATAACAGGACTGTGAGACTTGTCCTTGGCCTCAAGCCCAGGGATCGTATCTCTCCATGACTGAATTCTTTGCATTGGCTCCCAGTGGCTGCAAGGATAAAGTTCAACTCCCTCTGCATTGTCCACAAGGCTTTCTGGGGCCTCAATACCTTTCTCTTCCTAAATATCTTCCTTCTCGAGCTCTTCACTCATCCGCCTCCAACTCCCTCAGGGTCAGTCGCTTCTCCAAGCAACAAGTTGGTGGTAGATCTCTTCTACGGGGGCCTCCTTCTGGAACAGCCTCCCTGAAACTTGAAAAGAACCATCTCCGGTTCCGGAAGCACCTCAAGACCTTCCTCTTTGCTTCTGCTTTCTCTCCTCCTCTTCCCTGCTGAACTCCTGACTGAAACTGCACTGGTCACCTGGCTACACTCTGATCTCTGGCCCAGGTCCCCTCCCCATCAGCTGCACACCTGCACTGCCTCCCAGGCAACCCCTGCACGTGGGAGCTGTTTCTTTATCCCTACAGTCCCCACCAGCTCCTGACACCGGATGTCTACTCTCACCCCTGCACTTGCCACAAGTTGGCCGCACCTTTTACCTATTGTTTGTATTTATTCTATTTATTTTTGTTACTTTTGATCCTATATACTGCCCCCTCACCCTTGCCCCCCGCATTTCCCTTTCCACCCTCCCCTGCACTTGCGCAATCTCAATGTCACCTGGCCTAGTAAGATCTGTCTTCCCTCTGTTCCCCCTCCCTTGCTTCGTCACGCCTTGAATCACTTGTGTATAGGCGCGTTATAAATGCCATATATAATTGTTTTGATTTAGTTGAGGGCAAGGATAGGTTTTGGACACAGACAGACCTTTTACGTTGAACTCTTTGACTCAGACTTTCTTTAGATTCCCTCATGTAGGGAAATGCCACCTTAGCTTAGGGCAAGTTAGGCCTTCTACCATCCTTATCATTTTGTGTCCCCTTTAATATAGGGTTCCGGACACTGGAGAATAAACTACACACCCAGTAGTCCCAGCTCAGTGGTCTTTATTAAATGGTGCAGATCACAGGTGGGTGCAGTGCATTTGTCTAGAATTAAATAAACTAGCTATCACCTTTAAACAACCAAACTGGGAAAGACTTGTTCAAATTGTAATATATGTATAATTTATGTTTTAGATCTGGCATTTTATGTGAATGGGGAACGAAATTAATCTTCTAAGAAAAAATGAATGTCTTGAAGATGGCCCAACATTTGGTTTATTGACCACCGCAGACAACGGTGGTACTCTATCAAGGGCTGAAACATATGTCGACCTAAAAGGGAAACTAAATGTTTTTTCCTATGTCATGCATTTCATAAATGATAAATATGCTAGAAGAAATTTCAAATTGTAGAACCCCGTGTTTGTAAAACGTATGAGTGGAATGAAAGGTATGACTGGTTCACGTAGAAGCGAATAATGTGTTTTAAAGATGTTTTTATGAATTAACATTAAAGTGATTTACAATTTTGCTACATTGCATTCAGTTGAAATAATTCTTTCCCACAAGGTGTTTAGTCTGTATAAGTAAGCAGTCTTTCTGTATCTAAACTTGTGTCTTCACAGGATTACTAGAGAGGGGTAGTCAGTCGGTCTTATATTTTTTCTCTTCGTAGACTCTCCCTTCCATCAGACCTGACCCCCCCGATAACAAAAATAAGGGAGTACCCACTAATATAGCTTCTACCATCCTGACATTTACTTTAATAAAGGATTTTCTTTTGTACTTTGAATCTGTTGTCTGTGTCTTGCTTCATGATGCCTTCCCAAGGGGTACATTCCTTTGTCACAAGTAAAGGAGAAATGATGAGGAACCATGGTATAAGTTATTGTGTTTTGTATTATTGATGTCGTATTTGTCTTATATGTAGGAGTACTTAGTGTGGGCCAGTGAGGTGATTGAGGTGTGAGTGAATATGAGGCTAGTGATTATTGAGGAGTAAAAAAGGTGGGGGAGGGTTGGTTTTCGTTAAAGGGGTTATAGTATTTATTGGGCTGCTGCAAGATCGGCCTCTGTGAAATGTTTTTTTTGTTGGTTGAAAACAAGGTAGGAATTAGAAAGGAGTATAGAGACTCCATTGGGATATAGGTGTCAGTCGCTCCCACGGTACAGGGGAAAAATCCTGAAGTACCACCATGAGTAGGTTCAAGGGACTAAAGGCAGGATGTTTCAATATTGGCCCAAAGAGGACATGTACGACAGGGGTACTTTGGAGAATATATACACCTATTTATCCGCAAAATACAAGGGGAAGAAATTGGAGAATAGGCAGAGCATCCTTAAGTTGTGGAAAATGCTTAAGGATGCAGGAAAAGCCCCCGAGGATAAGATCGAGTCAGTAAGGCAGATGCATGTATACCCAGAAACTACCATCCCCACACCACTGTATGGCTGTTTTCCTTTATAGCCCACGGTGGGATATACCAATCCCCAGCATTCTGCCTCAGTAGAGTTTAAGCGGGTACCGACAGCTGTCACGATCACTGGCCCTACCAATACTGGCCTTGCCCCTTGCATCTACCCTAGTGTAGTAGCAGGCACATATGCACACAGCCCAGGTTTTCCAAGGCACCACTGGGGTTCTTGGACCAGGTTGAGAAAGAACAAAAAGAGATGGGCCCAGGCTTGGCATGCCTGGCGCCATGTTTCTTATTCATGAGGTGACTATGCCCTGCCACTTCTTATTCCTTCAACATGGAGGCAGAATAAACCAAGCAACACTTAAAATGCTGCAAGACTGCCTTTGGGTGTGGCTGGTTCTGCCTTTTCAGTGGGGCTGGGCATGCTTGGTCATTGGGTGGGGGTGGGCATGCTTGGTCATTGGGTGGGGGTGGGCATGCTTGGTCATTGGGTAGGGCTGGGCATGCTTGGTCATTGGGTGTGGATGGGTGTGGTTGGCTATTTAAGCCAAATCCAGGCAAGAGTTCCCTGCTTCACGTCATTCTGCCACTGCAGCGTGATGCTTACTGGCCTTGCTCCTGCTCTCCGGACCTGGAAGAAGAAAGAAACAGCTGTTAGACAGAGCTCTGCTCTACGGACCCAATCTCTGATCCTCGGCAGCACTCGCCTGGTTATCCTTGTGTGCATTCTTGGCAGCAATGCTTCTTGGCATCTCGGCTTTTCGACTCCTCCGTCGCCAATTCTGCTGGAAAGAGAAAAGAAGACAAAAGTTAGTAAGTGGAATTACCGCGCAAGGTAGCAGCGTTATGAACAGTATTAATATCGCGCATACCATTAAGGCAGCAATTGAAGAATGTGAAAGCAGCATTGTGCTTGGGGAAAAGCGGCGCTTCAGAAAGCACCAGCATAGCGCCTTCAACTCTTGCGGCTGCTAGACGATCCACAACAGAGCACCACGCATCAAAGGGGCAGCGCTCTGCATCAAGACACTCTACAGAGCGCTGAGCATAGAAGGAACAGAGCACAGCCAGGACGCTGTGTGCCCCAAAGCAAAACTGCTCAGAACTCTTACACGGCAAAAGGACACAAGTGCATACAGCACAGTGCGCGCAGCCAAACTGAACTTTAAAACCACTCTTTACAGAAAATTATCTACATCGCAAGGTGAAAGGACACTGATCCATGCTGCAGCAGGCCTGGGCTGGATATAGACCACCACATTCAGTGACGTAACCGACTCTACACCTATTGCGCTCCTGCTCAAGAAATAGCAGGATGGAGAGCTTCTCTTCCCAATAAATCAGGTGAGCGGCGACCACGAAAGTTGGGAACCTGGTGGGGGTGGGGGAGATAGGGTAGAGGGAGGAGCCCCATCACCTTTCTCATTAACGCAGTGCTGTGTATCCCTTTTAAGATCATGCACAGGGGTTCAGTTCCACCGGAGGGTCCTGACACAGACACCACACGGAAGAGGTTTCCTCGTCCCCCGCAGAGCTAAGGTGAGCATTACACAGCAGTTCCAACCATTAAAATAAGGGAAGGATTAAGGATGGAGGAAGAAAACCAAGTGAGCAGAGGTTTAGTAGAAGCGCTGCAAAGAGCAGAGAAGGAGTTCCCAAAAGCGACGCAGGGAGACAGGGAAGTGAACAGTATAGAGATAGGTATGGATAAGTGGAGATCGTGACAGATTCTTTTTTAAATTGATAGCATGGTTATTAGAGATGTGAAGGTGGACCCAGAGGAGGAAGGTCTCGGTCTAGATGGGATACGTGAAGTTCCGGTACATGGAATGGCATGCCGCAATAGTTCAGGCTATGATTCAGTGATTACTGAAAGGAAAGCAGAAGTAGCAGAAGAAGGAGAATAGGTAACAGATGAGGAACAAGGGAAAGGTTACACCATGATGACTGTGGCATAGGGTGCACCATGGTGGCAGAGTGGCTGTCGTAAAATGTAAAAACGGGGATGGCTCAGACACAAGTGAAGGGAATGCAGTGTCCGCTATTACAGAAGGGACTCGGAAAAGCACATGATGTACCATGGCCACACAAGGATCGAAATTATTTAATGAAAACGCTACTCTCGCTCACTGCAGGAGCAGGGAAGTGGATATATGCTCTGATAAAAGAGACAGCAGGGGTAATGTTGGCCGTGGGGGATATGAAATGTTTGTTTGCCGCTTTATTGGGGGAGCAGGGAGATGTTATTTGGAGAGAAGCAGGATAACCAGGGTTGCAGCTGGACACTTATGATCATGATGGTGCACCCTTTAATAATTGTAGGACAAGAGTATGGGCCACTTTGAGAAAAGCGTACACAGATATAAATTCAATTACGGCTCGTACTATGAATGCAGACAACAATCCTGCCATGTATATTCAGCAAATTCAAAAAAAGTGGTGAGCTGAAACAGGCAAGGCATGGCATAAATATGTTGCAATATTCTATCATATGTTAAGAGAGGGACTCCCCAAAGATGTACAGAATGATCTAGATAAAGTAGTGGGTATCAACGCCAAAGACTGGTCTGAAATCCAGGCGCACATAGTTCACAATTGTAAAAGGAGGCAAGAATAAGAAGCAGCGGAACAGGCGCAGAAAGCTGAAGTGAAGCTAGTACAAAAAGAAGTTAGCTAAGCTAAGTATTTATTTTATTTTTGCATTTGTAGAGAGCGCTGCAGCCCACGGGCATAGAGGCGATGTCACGGATACTTAAGAAGGCTTGCTTGAGGGTTACAATAAGCGGCCCAAAAAGTATATAATGTTAGCTTTGGTTGGTACAGTTACATAACAGTATTATACAATGTATCATTCAGTGCAGGAGCATATGTCAGGGATCATACATGGGGAAGCCCTCTAGACAAAAAGCCTAGTTTTTAATGCCTTGCGGAAGGCAGCATGGGATTTGATTGATCTGATCTCATTTGGGAGGTTGTTCCAGAGAGAGGCTGCCATTGATGGGAAGCTTGAGCCCCCAGCACGCACTACGCGTGTGAGGAGTCAGGATGTAGTTGGCATAGGCGGCTCTGGAGGGTCTGGACGCTGTTTGTTTGTGAATCCTTTGTTCAAGATAGGGGGGAGCGAGTCCATGAAGACATTTATGAGTTAGGGAAAGGTTTTTGAAGATCACCGTTTCTTTGATGGGTAGCCAGTGTGCCTCTCTCCTGACCAAAGATGTGTTCTCTGCGTGAAATGCCTGTTGCGGCCCTTAAGGCATTGTTCTGGGCAATCTGGAGTTTGGCCAGGTTTCTTTGGGAGGTACCGATGAAGAGGGCATTGCAATAGTCAAGTCTGGAGCCAAAGATAACTCTGGCTATGGTAATGCAGTTCTGTTGGGTGAGGAATGGCCTGATAGCATTGATCAGTTTGGAATGGTACGCTGCTGAAGAGGCTATAGCATTGACTTGCCTATCCATGGTCATGCTGGGTTCTAGGTATACGCCCAGTGTCTTAATGGTTTGTGATACTGCGATGGGGGTGTTGTCTATATTGAAGGCCTGATACTCCTTGTCAAGTTTGCTCAGTGTGACAGGGGACCCGATCAGCAGGAGTTCGGTTTTTTCACTGTTTAGACAAAGCCAGTTATCTGCCATCCAGGAATGAATGGTGGAGTAGATGATGTTGACGGTATCTGTATCAGTGCGATAGTCTCCCGATAGGGGTATGTGTACCTGGGTGTCATCTGCATAGTTGGTATATGAGATGCCCAGTGAGTCCAGAATATGGAACAGGGGTCTGGTGTAGAGGTTATATAGAGTGGGGGCAATGCAGGAGCACTGGGAGACTCCACGTTTGATCAGACTAGGTATGGCGCTGGAGGATTCTGAGAAAACCTTCATTACTCTCTCCTGCAAGAACGAGTTGATCCAAGCACAAGCCTTTGGGGAGAAGTTCGCAGTGGTTGCGAGGTGATGGCATAGGGTTTTGTGCTCTACTAAGTCAAAAGCTGCAGAGAGAGCTAGGAGCAGAAGGAGTGCCGATTTGCCCGAGTCTCTGATGTCGTCTATTTGATTTTTTAGGTCAAGTAGCGCAGTTTCAGTGCCATGACGAGGGCGAAATCCAGATTGGCGCAGGCCAAGAAGGTGGTTATCCTCAATGAATTTCTGAACTTGCAGATAAGCTGCTTTGTCCAAGATCTTTAAGAGGAAGGGGACCGTAGTAATGGGTCTGTAGTTGCCAGGTATCAGCGGGTCGAGAGATGTTTTTTTTAGTAGAGGTCGGACCCAGGCTTCTTTAAGGGAGCTGGGTACAGTGGAAGATTGGAAGGAGGACTTAATGAAAGCAGTCACAAAGGGGGTGATGACTGGCGCACAATCTTTAATGATGTGAGCTGGGCAGGCGTCTCCCTTACAGTTAGAAGGCTTAACAGACTTAAAGAGGGCAATGACTTCCGATTCGCTCATGGGAGAGAAATCAAATTTGGGTGCCTGGTTGAGTGTGTCCAGTGTAGGGTGTGCCGTTTGGGCTGCAAGTAAGGAGGAGACAGCCTTTTGATGGGTTAGGATTTTGGTGTGAAGGGAGTCAAGTTTGTCGAGCATAGCTTTTTGAATTTGGTTACACCAGGCCTCGTCTTTGACAATGCTGGGTGGTGGGGTTGAGGGGGATTCAAGTTCCCTGAAAATAGCAAAGATTTCTTTAGTCCCGGAATCTGCATTATTAATTCTTGTGTTGTAGGATTCAGCTTTGGCCTGAGTAATAGCAATTTTGTATTCTCTGGCAATGGCCTTGAAGGCGGTTTTGTTCGGTTCAGTGGGGTTTCTTTTCCATTTGACAAGTGAGGACCTTTTTTTGGATCTAAGATCCATGAGCGCTTGCGTGAACCAGGCATTGGAATGCTTAGTTTTCTTGGCTTTTTTGGCTGTCAATGGAGCAATAGTATCTAATGCAGTGGTTATGATATGGTTGAAGGTGTTGGCTAATATTACAGGATCATTGGGGAAAGGTGGTTGCAGGGCTAGAACCTGTAGGTGTGGGAGGAGGGTATCTTTAGTTAGTTTCTTAGAGCTCCTGGATAGTGTCGCGGGGAGCAGGATAGTGGGTTTCGATGGTTCAGTAGAGATGTCGATGTGAAAGTTAATGCAGGAATGGTCTGACCAAGGGATAGGGGATATGGTGGACTGGAGAATGGGGCAATTGTGTTGCGCAACCCAGTTAAGGGTCCGACCTTTAGTGTGTGTGGGCTTAGTGATGGCTTGGACAAACCCTAAGGTGGTTAGTCCTTTTTGAAGGGCAGTGGCGTTGGCGTCTTGGGGGTCATTGAGCCCTAGGTTGAAGTCACCCAGTACTACTACTTTGGTGGTTTTTTTCAGGTTGTGGGACAGCGAATGGATGAGGGTTTCTTGGAAGTCGGTGGGAGGGCCTGGTGGGCGATACACGAGGTGAAAGGCAATGGTGGAATTGGAAGACGTTTTGAGTTTGATGAGGAGGTATTTGGCGTTGTGCCCTAGTTCCCCCTGGATTCTTCTGATGTCTAGGGTGTCCTTGGCTATGATGGCCACCCCTATTCCCCTTTGGCCTATCCTATCCTGCCCGAGTATGGTGTAACCAGATGGGATGGCGAGCGAAAGTGCGGGTCCGAGGTTTCTTGAACCAGGTCTCACAGACAAAAAGTCGAGATTATCCCTGCTGATGAGATCATGTACATCAAGTGTGTGAGCTGGAATTGAGTGGGCGTTAACCAAGGCGCAAGTTAGGAGTTTGGATGGAGGACTACAGGAGGAGGTTGAGGTAGGTTTTTGGTTGGGGGTTGTGGTGGGTACAGGTTTGGTGGTGTGGGGAGCATAAGCCTGCCTGTCATTGGCAATAAAGGCAGTGGGGGCATCATTGACCAACAGGGCAATGGGGGCATCAACATTGCAGAGAATGTCAGTGGGGGCATCAACATTGCATGTAATCGCAGAGGGGGCACCATTGACCAACCGGGCAGTGGAGGCATCAACATTGCATGTAATAGAGGGGGCATCAACATTGCATGTAATCGCAGTGAGGGCATCAACATTGTATGTAATAGCAGTGGGGGCATCAACATTGCATGTAATAGCAGAGGGGGCACCATTGACCAACCGGGCAGTGGGGGCATCAACATTGCATGTAATAGCAGAGGGGGCACCATTGGCCAACAGGGCAGTGGGGGCATCAACATTGCATGTAATAGCAGAGTATGGAAGAGGAAATGATTACGCGCCCCACTGAAGGACAGCAGGGACAGCAAGGGCAGTATGCACAGAATATGGCACAGGGATGGACAGATGGATATGCTACAGATAGAAGGGAGATGGGAAGTTTTCAGAGGGGGTGGATTCGTAGGGATGAGGCCTAGGTTTAGCGGAGAGTTTGGAGGTAGGTTTGGAGGACCGTTTGGTGGTCAGTGTTGGTCTTGTCGAAGGATAGGGCATTTAACATAGGATTGCAGGAGTATATCGCAATTTATTATGATTATCACACTAACCCAGACAGATCATCAGGTAGGTTTGTGTATTATGCATCGCCAGAAATGCAGCCCCCAATTATGCCATATGCCCTAGGATATGTGCAGCACCAGCAAGCATGGGTAATTCAGTACCCAGGGCCTAGAGCCACACAGGCCCATGCACAACCGACAGATGTACTAGCACAGGCACCTATACAATCATGGTATAAGAATCCCTTACCCCTAGGTACGGTGATGCACTATAATGAAGCAAGTGTCTTAGGGGGAAATCCTTTCCTGCTCCTGGATATGAGCACATATCCCAAATAGGAAAGTCCACAGAGAGCTCTGATCTGTCCAGTCCTTTCATTCAGTACCAATCCGGAAGAGGAACCCCATGTAGGTGTGATGATAGGAGACCGTACATTTAGTTTTCTGGTTGAGACAGGGGCAACTAAATCTTGCATGAAGGAAGGTAAGTTTCCCCTGTCAGGAAAGATAATGGGAATGCAGGGATTCTTTGGGGGCCATTTTGTCGTTTTCTTACATGGATGCTCTACCTATTATGGTAGGTACACATAATTTGTCAGCTCCTTTGTTGTATTGTGCAGATATCCCAGTGAATCTCTTGTGCAGAGATCTCCGGGGCAAACTGAATATGACAATCTCGTTCACGGAGGAAGGTATAGTATGCTCAACACCAGGTGTGTATCCCACTAGGACAATAGCGGTTATGCAAGCATGATGCAGTGATAGCACAGTACAAGGGGTGCCTGTACACCCTGATCTGTTTCTGTACGGTGTGACAATGGTGCTAGGATGGGTGTGAGGGATTAGAGTTGAGTTTTTATTCCATCCTGCTGTCCCTAAAGAAAAAGCGCCAGGTATTGGTATTACTTTGCGTTTAGAAGCAGTGATTACAAGAAAGGACAAGGTAGTTCTTCTAGGTACAGATGAGTAAGAAGAGGAATGGTGCACAGTCGTGTGCATAGATCCAACATTGTCATTAAGTGGGGTGTCTGATACAGTTGTTCGAGGATGCAGAGGGCATGAGCGAGATGGTATTTGAGATCTGTATACCTTGCCAGATTACGATAGAGCATAGAGAGATACTTCATATTGTTAAAACCGCATTGATACATTTGCAGGAGAATTTGGAGAAAGTACCTAGCCACTTGTGGACAAGTAATTGCATGAAGAGCAGTGCAGATAAAGTTAAAGCCATGTGTAATATTGTCCTAATGGAGACAATACCCCATGTCAAGGGATCGCATATCGTATACAGAGAATTCACCACATAGGGTTATTGTGAATCCCCTAGTATCTTTAATAGGGTAGTAGAGATGGATTTGGTGGAAATTACACATGCACTGTGAACCAGTACGTGGAGGATTTGTTTGTGTGTAGCACTTCGGAGAAGCGTCGAGGAGACTCATAACTCTTCTGACTATGCTCGTAGATAAGGGGTACAAAGTGGACAAAGAGAAATTGCAGCAATGTTAGCCAGAGGTAGTGTATTTAGGGCAAGTAATATCCGTAGCAGGAAGGAAAGTGAAGCAAGAGAGCAGTTGCAGTGAAAAATACACCACAGCCAGTTACTGTCAAGAAAATGAAACAATTTTTAGGGCTCTGTAACTATTGTAAGTTTTGGATCTTTGACTTCTCTAGCTAGACAAGACGCTTATTGCAAGTACTTCAAGAAGTGCAGAATATGAAGGGTCAGATCAGCTGGACGGAGGCAATGATTGCTTGTTTCCAGGAGCTCAAAGCTGCGATCAGTAATGCTCCAGCCTTTGCAACACAGGACTATAAGAAACCATTTCTTCTATTTTCACATTCACATGGGCAAGTGATGATGGCTGTCCTCACGCAAGGAACATCTATGGGTCACAAGTCCCTAGCATATTATAGCAGACTTTTAGATCCAGTGATGCAGGGTCATTTTCCTTGTGAGCAAGCTGTAGTGGCAGCGGCTTTTGCCATCCAGAAGTCTTTGACCATTACAATGGGCTGCCCGGCAACCTTATACGTGGAACGTGCAGTTTTTGCGATCTTGGAAAAGTCTAAGTCAACCCTTCCCACACAGAGAGCCTCAGGGTATGAGGTGATACCATTGAATGCTTCCAATCACCCAGTAAGGTGCCACACGGTCAATCCTGCAACATTCTTAGCCAAGCCAGTGCAACCAGATGAGGTTGTGCATGATTGCGTGATATACTAAGGAGAAACGGGCTAGAGTCCAAACATCAGGGATGATGCACTAGAAGAGTGAGAAGTACTATTCATTGATGGCTCCTTGATGATAGATCAGGGCACTGGTGAAAGGCATACTAGTGTGGCAGTTGTGCGCCTTGTGGATGGTGAGTATCTGGTTAGGGTGAAGAAGCCTTTGCATTATTCCACACAGGCGGCAGAATTAGTGGCTCTCAGAGGGGCTAGAAATGCACAGTAAAAGTGCAGTTTCCATTTATTCTGATTCTGCCTATACTATGTCTGCTGTGCACTTGGGGTTGTCGAGATGGCATAGGAGAGGATTTAAGAGGTTCGACGGTACACCCGTCCAGCATGCTGTGTTACTTTCCAGACAAATTGAAGTTTTAGCAATGCCAGTAGCAATAGTGAAGTGCGCCGTGCATGCTAACAGTACTGATTCAATTGTGCGCAGTAAAAATGCTGCAGACAAATCAGTAAAGGAAGCCGCTTATCGAGAAGTAGCTGATCGCCCAGTGCCCACTGAATTAGTGATTCAACAGGTGCACTTATCAGTTCTTTGGGTTTCTGATTTTCGGTTTTATCTGAAAAGCCTGGCAATCTCCCCGGAGGCTGTGCGCTTGCCCCTCGGTAATTCTGGTTTCTGTGGAGCGTTGAGCTCTGCATGCCTCATTAGAAGGCCTGCAGTGGGCACTATTCATGTATTAAATTGTCAGGTCACCTCCAAACGAGTGCAGCCATGCCCCCTCACACGGGTGACGGGGACACCTCTAAACAATGCAGGCCCCTGTATAATTAGAGTTGTTCCAGGAGTCACTAAAGGCTCAGCTGCAGAAAAACGGGTAATTGGAGCCAGTGATTAACTGATGCATTACAAGCACTGCATGTCATTTCTCGAGAGAAGGCTGAGTGAATGGAAATGAGCTCTCGTTTCTTGATACTTGATGCAGGTTCTCAGCAGGAAATAAAATGACCTCCAATTGAATTCTTTTTTTTTTTTTAGGCACGCAAGTCAGGGCTTAAATGTTCTGCTGATAATGTAAGGCACGTTGGGCACATCCACAAGCAGCAATTATGCATATCAGCCGGTCAGTAAATTCAAGACAGAGGAGAAGCTCTGCAAGGTGAAAGCGAGCCAACCTCAGCCCCCTGGGCCTGTGATTCACAAGTGCAAAGTGGTATCGTGGGATTGTTGTGTGGCTGGTGGGAAGTTATTTCTTAACATGAAATAGGATGACTTTAGTCCTAACACCATCTCTCTTTGGGATTACCATTTCTGGGGTAGATTTTGAACTGCAGGTTTATGGGCAATTGCCTGCTTCACCTAATGAGTATTTAGGGCTCCTGGCACAGATGGATTCAAGTGTTGAGGTCACCTTTAAAAGCTTAATGTCTCTTTTCCCAGAATACTTTTAACTGCATCAATCTTTTGTTTGCCATGCATCTTCCATAGTCTTCTAATGGTCCTCAGTAGTAATTGGGTGAGATTTAACATGATTACGGTGTGAGCCCTTGTCCGTGGGTCAAGTTTGCTTCACTGTACGAGAATCCATATAGCGAATCCCGGTTTTGGGAGTCTTAATGCACCGTTTCTCTGCCATCTAATACCTGTTCAAACGCCTGCTCAGAGGCTTGTATTTAGATTTTCAAATGTTTCTGTCTTTTGCCTTAAAACATCTGACATGCTTGCCATCAGCTTTCCTCGCGGTTGGAAGTAAAACAGCAGTTAGAGACCTTATGCTGTCTATACATGGGAACCTCTGGTGGCAGAAAGGGCAGAATTTCAAACAAGTCTTTTTTCAGGAGCCACAGATACTAAAAACCAAATGTAGGTCATTCTCATATAACCTGCCCTTGGTGCAATCACTAAAAACAAACCTGATCACTGCATCAAACTAATATTGCTTGCTCTGCACTCTAGTCTCAGTGTCCAATACCCATGGTGGAAGCTTCGGGAAAAGTCGACTAAGAGCATGTGGGTAGCATGTACATGTCCTACATGGAACCCATCGCCGATATTCGCTGTCGATGGCAAATTAAATTTAGTAAACAACTTTTAATACTCCAAACCAACCACTAGAGGACTATGCATAGCATATGAATGAAGCAGCAGATTCACAAGCCCAAAATAAAAAGTAATCTCTCCCTACACACAAACGCACCCCTCAGGAGAAGAAAAACACATTTTAACAAGCGATAAGATAAAAACAAGGCCTACAAATGTTGTGAATACCAACATTAAGCTGCTTGATTAATTTATAGGGAACAAAGGGCGAGCATGCAAGCCTCAACGTATGCTTCTTGATTGATAGGCAAGGGTCTTTCGGTATGTGGGGGTGGGTGCACAGTCATATCTGCTTTATGGACAAAAGAATAGAGGGAAATATTTTCATCTCCCCACAAGGAAACTCCCTTGGGCCCATCGTCAAATGGTTCCACAGTGGCCAGTTGTTTCCTATGCAATTGTTTGACATCTCCTAATACAAAAGACTCTAGATTTTTAGTACAACAAATAACACATTCTACTGATGAAACAGCCAGCAATAGGCAAATGGATAAACGAAGTACCTACCACCAACAATGCACGTGGAATGAAAAGGGACTTTAGGGAGTGAGATGCTAGTTGGTTCACCGGTTTGCTTTCCGTGGTTTGAGCAAGTCACATAATTTCTCTTCCTTTCAACTATTTCGGCGGGTATTTATAAGCAGAGCTTTGCAGATAATATGGCTTTTTGTGCTGCAACACTCTGGGAAGAGATAGGAAAATACAAACACTATCAGCGGAACGAGAACAAGTGGTCTGACTAGCGAGCTCTCACAGAAAATATGGATCCATAATAAATCCTCATTGTGATTAATAAGGCACGATTCGTTTCTGGTGCATAAAAGTGGGACGAACACCCACATTAATTGTAACCGGGCCACTATGCGCATGTCACTTTGTCAATGCAGGGCAAATTATGGATGTGCATGCATACTCTGAACTGCGCCTCCTCCTATACATCCGAATATAGACATTTACTTTGCGAGCATTTACACAGCAAGGGAAAGGGTCACTGTAGACAATGTTTGTTCAAATCAACGGCACATTTAAAAATCGAAAAGGAAAAAATAAATACATCTCATGCCAAGTAGTACATGACTTGTAGAAATGCTATATATTACTGTATTAGCATGAAAGTGTTCATAACATCTTGCGCTGAGAGATTTTACCCTACTTGTGCACGCAGTTAAACAATAAAAGAATATTTCTGTGTTTGCACTGGAAAAAACAGATATCTGATTTTCTCAAAAGGGCAAACAGGAAAACACTGCTTAACACAGATTCTGAACATTTTTGAAACCACTGGAAAAACACCACAGAAGTAGAAAAAAATAATAAACTCCATAAACAGGAACCCCCCCATCAATTCCTTATAATTCTGTGCCCCTAAAGCAAATCATCAAATTGCAAAGCGAGGCCTCCAAGCAAGAAAAGGATTTGTGGAGTAAACGCGTGCGTTTTTTATCACCCACTTGGTTTAGAGACCGCATCTCACAGGTAAGGTAGTGATGCCTGAGGAGTTGCATACAGTTGCACTTGACCAGCTGCACTACTCCATGTTTTCAAAGCAGTGTCTTGCTGCTGACATCCAGGAGGATTGGTTTGTCCCCAATCACCAAGAGCATATTGATAGTTTCATGGTGAACTGCAACACCGGTCACTAATAAAACACAGACCACACACTCAAGACTTTGAAAGGAGCGTTACCCCATCCTTCAGGGAGCTTCATATCGATATGATTAACAGGTGCAGTAATTATCATTATTTAATTGTTGTCTGTCCATTTTCCCGTTGGCTTGAGGCTGGTCCTGTACTCATCCTGATGCTCAATCAGTGGCAAATTCTTTGGTACACAAGGTATTTCCTCACTGGGCAATATGTGATGTCCTAAAATGGGACTCACTGCTTTAATGAGTATTTTAATCAGATCACTTCTTTATTGGGGATAAAACACAGGTTGTGTTCAGTGTATCATCCACAAGACAGTTATTTTTGAGCGTCTTAATGGATTGTTAAAAGTTAAAGCTCTCCAAAATATACCATACCTTATCTAAAAACTGGTTACACTGTCTTCCATTGGCCTTATTTAGTCTTAGGAATCAACCAGGGAAAGAATATCACCTGACCCCTATGCTCCTCCATGAAATCTTGATGGGGAAGAGGCTGCACACACAACTCTCACCTGCACACATGGCCTCCGATGCACACAAGTCTGTGGACATCCTAAGGGAAAGTTTCAGGGCTATTTTAGGGACCTAACCAAACCTGTTAAAGTTATAGCTCCACAGATTGCATCTTGTCATCAACAGCTCGCTGCATCTGAAGGTATCAATCCAGAGTCCCTACTGTCATGAACCATGGACATAGCCCCTTCTGGTCTTCCTGGTCCTGGTCCAGACGGAGAGTGTGCTCCTTGATACTTCCAACATGGCCGTGCCCAGTGCTGTGTTCCGTACTAGCCTGTACGTCGGACACAGCACGTTCTATAAATGGGCCACGCCCCTGCACCTCTCAACGCTATCTCTAGGTAGTGTCTCGACGTGTGTGTGCTGCTCGGCGTTAACCTTCCAAATTCCTGGCCAACTCCCTTATTCTTTCTTCCCTTTTCCCCTGTTTCCAGTATCTCTTACCCTTCTTCGATCCTCTTCCTGGACGTCCTGGAACACGCGACTTCCTGGAACTTTGAATGCTCGCGCTGGAGTCAGACTCGACTCGCGCGCACTTATACAAGTCCCGGTCCGGCCGGGAGAAGGAGTCCTCCGCGGAATGCCACAAGAGGAGAACTCAGGTGAGCCGGGGGGAAACCTTTGACAGATTGAGACGCCAAACGATCAACACTGATACCGCTATGGAGAAAGCGGTCCAGGACCTCATGCGCGGCATGCAGGAGCTAACAACCGAGGTACAGAACTTAAAGGCAGAGAACGCAGCCTTGAAACAATTAGTGCTGTCACGTGACTCTGCCAATAAGGAAAGCGTGATACTGGGTGGAGTGGTAGACAAATACGATGGCTCGCCAAAATCCTTACGTGGATTTCTGGATTCCTGCTTGGTGCATTTTACATTCAAGCCCTATTATTTCTCAACTTCCAGGGCCAAGATGGGCTTCATAATCTCCCATCTTACAGGGAATGCGTTATCTTGGCCCACTCCCCTAGTCAACTCTGGAGACGTACTCCTGGACGATTATGATGCATTTATCCAGGCGCTCAAGTCTATGTTTGACCGCCCCGAACAAGTGTTCAGCGCCCAGGAACGCCTACTTGATTTTCGGCAAGGATCCCAGGATATGCGAACGTTCGTTACCAGATTCAAACAGCTGGTAAAGGAGGCTGATTGGGGCCCTGAAGCGAGTTTCACCTTATTTCGCAGGGGTCTAAATGACGATATCAAGGATGAATTATCCAGAGTGGCTCGCCCCAGTTCGTTTCAGGCTTTGGTAGATCTAGCCTTACAAATAGACTTTCGTATCCAGGAAAGAAGGGCTGAAAGGAAAAAGGCTAAGACTGCCTTTCAACGAACCCCTCCGGAGTCGACTGTGAAATCCGATCCTGTCTCAAACCCTGATAACGACTCCGAACCAATGCAAATAGGTGCCTTTCGTGGGCCAATTACTCCACAAGAAAGGATGAGAAGAATTTACACCGGCCTGTGTATGTATTGTGCCTCAGACAAGCATCTCGTTAGAGAATGTCCTTTAGCCCCTCCACGGCGTTCGGGAAACGCCAGCTCCCGGCCCTAGATGGAGCGAGGTTTCGGGAGAAAGAGGTCTGCTCCACATCAATCACATTCTTGAACTCTCCTGGACAGAATAACCTGGTGGTGCTACAGGCCTTTCTATCGCCCTCCAAGCACAAGACCTATCCCATACTGGCTCTGGTGGACTGTGGAGCTATGGGAATTTTCATTGATCAAGACTGGGTTATCAGACATAAAATACCATATGAGTCACGGAACATTAAACAGCCGGTAGAAGCAATTGATGGGAGACCTCTCTCTTCAGGACCCATAACCCTACAGACAAAAGAGGTCCATCTCTCCATAAACCACCACCAAGAGCAGATTACATTCGACATCATCAAATCAGCCCATTACCCAATGGTTCTGGGTATGCCCTGGCTTCAAAGACATAATCCGTACATTAATTGGACAGCAGGGTCATTGTTTCTGGGCTCTGAGTTTTGTATGTCCCACCGTTTATCCCTGGATCTCTCCTTAACACCAGCTATTGAACATTCAGGAGAGCAAAAAACCTCACTCATGGTTTCCAACATTGTACAAGCCCCAGAGGTCTACCAAGGATATACTGATGTCTTTTCGACTGCCATAGTCAAGGCTTTACCCCCTCACAGACCTGAAGATTGTGCCATTGAGACAGATCCCTCGGCAGTAATTCCCTTTGGCAGAATGTTTATCCTTTCAGAACCTGAGAAAAAGGCCCTCCGAGAATACCTGGACATCAATTTTGAAAATGGCACCATAAGACCCTCAAAATCTCCAGCGGGTGCCTCATTGTTCTTCGTTCCTAAGAAGGATTCCAAGGAACTCAGACCCTGCCTTGACTACCGTGGTCTAAATCAATGCACCCTAAAAGATCGGTACCCTCTGCCTCTGATTTCAGATATACTGGAAGCTGTCAGAGGCGCCGTAATATTCACGAAGTTGGACATCCGGGGTGCCTATCACTTAATCCGTATCCGGGAAGGGGACGAATGGAAGACCGCCTTTAGAACGCCCTTTGGTCACTTTGAATATCTAGTCATGCCCTTTGGATTAGCTAATGCCCCTGCAGTTTTTCAACGTTTCATGGATAGGGTGTTTTCTGACATGCTTTTTCTCTTTGTCATTGTCTATCTAGACAACATTTTGATTTATTCCAAGGATCCCTTGAAACATGAAGAACATGTCATGGTGGTACTACAACGGCTCAGTGAAAACAAGCTCTTGGTCAAACCTGAGAAATGTCTTTTTCACGTGACTTCAGTTCATTACCTTGGATTCATCCTCAGCCAAGAAGGAGTTGGAATGGACCCTTCAAAGGTAAAGGCCATACTGGCCTGGCCTGCTCCTACATCGGTGAAACAGGTTCAGTCTTTCTTGGGACTTGCTAACTTTTATCGAAAGTTCATTCCTACCTTTTCTGAGTTTGTCCAAACCATCGTTGCTCTGCTGAAGAAGGATGTTCCCTTCATCTGGTCTTCCTCGCAAGAGAAGGCTTTTCAACGCTTGAAGACAAGTTTCACGTAAGCCCCCGTCCTGGCTCAGCCTGACTTAGATCGCCCTTTCATAGTGGAAACGGATGCCTCCAACCATGCCATAGGAGCAGTCTTGAAACAGGTGCTTGAGGACAAGATGGACCACCCAGTGGCTTACCTCTCTAGAACCCTAACAACCAGCGAAACCCATTACTCCGTCCTGGAAAAGGAGCTGTTGGCAATCCGCCAAGCCTTCACAGAATGGCGACATTTACTCCTGGGTGCTAGATATCCAGTCCAGGTCCGTACGGACCATCGAAATCTACAAATTCTCCAATCTATGGAGTGCAGGAACAGTCGTCAGGCGCGTTGGGCCTACTTCTTCGCCCAGTACCAATTCCAAATCACTCATGTTCCTGGATCACAAAACGTGATTGCGGACGCCTTGTCCCGACGTCCTGACTATTTAACCACTGAAGATGAGAAACATTGTAGGATAGATCCTAACACAATCTTTATAGCTCAAACGATCAACCTCTTGGAAGAGATTTGAGCCAAAACCCAGTCCTCTGACCTCTGGAAGGACGTCTCTAGGAAGAATCCCTGGAACTTAAGAATCAAGGAAGGATACTTATTCAAGGACAATGCGCCTTGGTCATTCCCACACTGAAACTTCAACATAAAATAATAACTCTCTGCCATGATACTTTTCATTCTGGACATCGTGGTGTAACCAACACGCTCCGTCTTATACAAAGACAGTTTTGGTGGCCTGAAATGAAATGCAAGGTACAAGAGTACATCAAGACCTGTACTGTCTGCAGTCAGAATAAGCACGACAATAAGAGACCGGCGGGCCTTCTATTGCAACCTACACTGCCAACAAGACCATGAGAATGTATAGCTGCAGACTTCATCATGGAATTACCACCTTCCCGGGGTTACACGACCATCATGGTAACCATAGACTTGTTTACTCATATGGCACATTTCACGCCTCTATATAAACTTCCTTCCTCTTCAGAGCTCGCAGGAATTTTCCTAGAACACATTTTCCGTCTTCATGGACTCCCTTCCAAGATCATATCGGACCGAGGACCGCAATATATTTCACAATTCTGGAAACATCTCTGTCGTGTTCTAGGGATTCAACGAGCTCTTTCATCATGATATCACCCACAGACCAACGTGGCCACAGAACGTGTTAATCAAACCCTGGAGCAATATCTTCGTTGTTTCGCAACCAAGGTACAGGATGATTGGTCCCTCCTTATATCCTTGGCCGAATTTGCCTATAACAATTCAGATCACTCAGCGATCAACGTTAGCCCCTTCTATTGCAGTCAAGGTTTTCATCCCTCCGTGTTACCTTCACTTGATTCCTGGATTGAAACGCTCCTCAACATCCACAAGGAAGCCAAGGAACAATTGGGAAAGGCCCAGATTCGCACTAAGCGATATGCCGATTCCAAAAGAAGACCAGCACCCTCCTATTCTATTGGTGACCAGGTCTGGTTGTCCTCGAAACTATTACCACGACATCTACGCCCTAACAAGTTAGCCCCCCGATATTATGGTCCATTTTCCATAAAAGAAATCATCAATCCTGTTTCTTATCGGCTCAAGCTACCAGACTCCTGGAAGAGAATACATCCAGTTTTTCACACTTCTCTACTCAAACCCTACATCCACTCCACCCGGAAAACCGGCAGACCCAGTCCTGTGATTGTGGACAATCAGCTGGAATATGAAGTATCCAGAATATGTGACTCCAGGCACAAACAGGGTCGGCTTCAATACCTGGTCGAGTGGAAAGGCTATCATCCTAGCGAGAGAACATGGGAACCACTATCCAACCTAAACACCCCTCGATTGCTGAGAAGATTCCATCTCATACACCCTGGCAAGCCTGGTGGGATGGGGTTTCGGAGGAGGCATGCTGTCATGAACCATGGACATAGCCCCTTCTGGTCTTCCTGGTCCTGGTCCAGACGGAGAGTGTGCTCCTTGATACTTCCAACATGGCCGTGCCCAGTGGCGTGTTCCGTACTAGCCTGTATGTCGGACACAGCACGTTCTATAAATGGGCCACGCCCCCGCGCCTCCGTGCGTCTCAACGCTATCTCTAGGTAGTGTCTCGACGTGTGTGTGCTGCTCGGCGTTACCCTTCCAAGTTCCTGGCCAACTCCCTTATTCTTTCTTCCCTTTTCCCCTGTTTCCAGTATCTCTTACCTTTCTTCGATCCTCTTCCTGGACGTCCTGGAACACGCGACTTCCTGGAACTTTGAACGCTCGCGCTGGAGTCAGACTCGACTCGCGCGCACTTATACAAGTCCTGGTCCGGCCAGGAGGAGGAGTCCTCTGCGGAACGCCACAAGAAGAGAACTCAGGTGAGCCGGGGGGAAACCTTTGACACCTACAGCAACCTCAACGCTTCCCAAGGGAGAGCCCCTATATTAGAACTTTTGCCCACCATTGGAATCAACAGAGATTTCACAAACCATATCGTTCTTTTTACAACTCCAAGTTTTCATGAATGCTGTGGAGTCATCACTTATCTCCAGCCTAAAATCTCCTCTCATATGGCCAAGGGAAGGCAGTCGCTACCTGATCCTGCCCATAGGGGTGGTATTGCGAGGGAAGATCACATGAGCGGCGATAGCGTTTATCCCCATCAGAAGCAATGCAGTATTCTGCCCTTCAAAAGGAAGAAGACCAAATAATTCCCAAATTCCTGATGGCTTGCTGTCATTTCAAAAATCCTTCTCATTGTAAGACCCCAAAACCTCTTTTTGAAAAACAACCCAAACAGAACACCATCCATACTTCATGTACACATAATTCTCATTTAATATCTCCTGGCTATAAAGTTTGCGATTCAAAGCAAGATCCAGAAGAACTCAGCTTTAAAAGTTCTAAAGTTCCCACAAAGCCTCAAGTACTGAGAAGAGGAGGAAGGGGGTTAATGTGGATTGAAGGAAATCCCAAACCAAACGTGCAGACTAGTTGTTATAATGAATATCAGCTGCAGAGGGACATTTAAACCTGGGGAGTGCCTTCCATTGACAGGTGAAGATGAGAAATGCAGAGTAGGCAGAGTGGGAAGTAGAACTGTAAGCAGACACTGGCGCACTGTAACGGACCATACAAGAGAGACAGGCTCTTAAAGCAACCAATTGCGATCCTGACTTACTAGAGAAGCCGGAGACTGAAAGAAGCACAGTGGGTGCTGCAAAAGGACTGCTGCACCACCAGCAATGTCAGCAAGGATGCTGGGGACGCGGGTTCCTGGGATAGCAGCAGTTCTACCGGCGGAAGCACACAGACGGAAAGAGAACCGGACGAGGGTCTGCCAAGCAGGGGAAGCCTTCCCAAAGTGAAAGCATCTCTGCAACAGTGTATCACGGGTCGGACGCACCAACAAACACTGGTGAGTCTGCCCATAGGAGTTTGGGATCCAGGGGCATACTGCCAGATATTTGGACAATAAAAATCCTGTTTTGAATACCGACCAAGTACATTTGAATGGCAAGATTTACACAAGTCCTCATATAAGAAGTAAATATGGTGAAAGTTGGAGTAAATATTATCACCAGCAAATGATCAGTACTGAGGAAGTTGAAAGGCAATAAATGTACAAGTCTCCATATACAAAATGTTAATTTGGCAAAAATTGGAAGCAGCATTGCCACAAGCAAATAACTAATAGTGAAAAAGTTAACAGACAGGACTCCATATATGAGCTGTCACTATGGGGAAAGTTGGAACAAGTAGTACCTAAAGTCAAGGCAGTATAAACAGTGAATGAGTACAACTGTGTTCGTGTACTGAAATTTGGCTTCGAGTAAGTATTTGGCCGAATTCCGGCTAAAAAGTAGGTATTCGGTTTCGGCAGAATACCTAATGGAATACTTACTCGAAGCCGAAATTATGTGGTTCACATTTGAATAATCTGCAATGGATGTTTTCCTTTACTGCGTTTGTTTAAATGAAATTGTGCATGATGCCTTTGCGCATTACTTCTAAGTTGTTTCTAAACCTTACCCACAGCGCAAGACACACGGGTCTCATAACGGTACAGAGAAGTTCCAGCTTGTATCACAATGCACATGTTACGTCTTTAATATAAACACATGTATTGCGTGGTGAGTACTGTCATGTGAGGAACGCCTGTCCTCTTTGGCTCAACTTACTGGCTGGAATCTGCTCGGCTCTGTCCCTCTTTGTTCAAACAACAGTGTCAGGAAGAAAGACCCCAGCCTCATGGGGTTGGGGAGGGAGTAAACTCTGATTTCTTGTCCAGACATACTATGTAAGTGCTCAGTTTCGGGGGCGGGCCTGCAGCTGTCTCCCAGTCTCTCTGGTTTCACTGCCATTAACACTACGATCGCAGCCGAGAGCAGCTATTGTATTCCATGGAGGCACCCTCTGGAGCAGAAAGGTCCTCCCGCTGTACCCGGGGCTTGGGCACTTTGTTGAGGAGCCATCAAATACCCCAAAGCAAAGAATGCTAGAGAGGAGCTCTAATGGCTTAAGGAAGCACGGCAGTGATGTGCTCTCAAATTCTATCCCTGGAGGACGACACACTGCAATGAAGTGTGGTTTCATGTCATGTGTGAGCTGCTTTCCATGGCTAGCATATACAACCTGTAGGACAGCAGCACTATTGTGTGAGACATCATAAGGGTTCTCAAACCACTCACCAGTCTGAGCAGGCACCAGCCCAGCAGGTGACTTATTACTTTAAGTTGGTCCATAACAAAAGCAATCATTGGGCGGCCCCTGCGCTGCACACACACAAATGGTCCCCATGCCAGTCTTTCCTCTCTTCCATCTTGCAGTTCTATTCTACTTTTTTGAATCGTCACTATGTTGCATTTGCATTCATATTCTCTCTCTCTCTCTCTCTCTCTCTCTCTCTCTCTCTCTCTCTCTCTCTCTCTCTCTCTCTCTCTCTCTCTCTCTCTCTCTCTCTCTCTCTCTCTCCTAAAGCTTAGTTACAAGCTTAGTTACAGCTATGATCTATTTATAAGAATGTCCTGCACTGAATCCCTGTTAAAACAAGTATTGACAAAGACAACACTTTTGGCTTATTATGCATACCTTGACACAGTAATGATCTACCATTCGGTAACTATTCGGCCCGGCCGAATACCTAGGTCAACTATTCAGCATTCGGCCGAATACTTACTATTTGGTACACCCCCTAATTAAAAGGGAACATTGTGGAAAGTCCTGGTGAGAGAAACACATCAGGCAGTGACATTTTGGGAGAATGATACCTGGCAGGGGAGTATACCAGGGGATCTGTAAAACAGAGGAGGATTCCTGGCAGGGTTTCATACCAAGTAATCCATATAAAAAGGAAAAGACATGTGTGAAAAATACCTGGTATGAGAGTATACCAGATCTGTATCATAAGAAGCTATTGTGGAAAAGAGACATTGGGTCATCCTTTAAAAGGCATTGTGAAAAAGAGACAGTTTTGATATTCTTCCAAAAGACATTTTTGCCATCCTGCTGAAAGTGTTGTGTGAAAGAAACATTAAGAGGGCCTAAGGAATCCTTGGCTGAAAAGAACACTTTACTTTTATACTTGGAACAGTCCAGGGGAAGGGAACCACCTCTCCGGTTGAAGGATTATTTGTTGAATTTTCACATTTTGGGGTTTTACACACTTTTTGCTAAAACAAGAAAGACATTTGCCTCTCCCCCTATGATTGATAGTTTTAGTGTGAGTTTCAGATACGTTTTGGACACAAGAACAATTTGTGTAATTTTGATGACAAGATATAGATTGATTTTAATTTTAGTTTCCTAAGAAGGGACCTACTCTTTAGAATAGGGACAGTAAGGCCTTTATTCAGCCCCTTTTCTTTAATAAAGATGTCAGTTGTTGAAAATATTGCAACGTTGTGTTCGCCTCTCATTTCTGACCCCTCACATTGTGCAGTGAAGGTAGGTGGTCAGAAGTGCTGGATCCATCTTTCGGATGTTAGACGGGACACCAGCACCAACCCACATCCGCAAGAGCAAGACCTTAGTGGAAACCAACCCAAAAACTCAAGGAGATTTGTGACATTTTTTAGATTAGGGCGTCCTTGTGGACGAATCTTTATGATATAAACTTTTTCTCTTTTTTTCTTTTGTTTTTGTCTATGTGTAACAGAAATTGTGCGGGTGAGTGTTGGAGAGGGTAGGTATGAAAATGTTGATTGACATACAGTCTCATGATGTGCCAGTGCCCAGGAGGAGAAGGGCCACTGAGCAACAAAGTTGTAAAAAATGAAGGTGTTTCGTATAGTATTGTAGATGTGTATTATCACATGATCCCATTTACAGCACTACCCCCACTTTCTCCTGGCACTTTTCCCCTTTCCACCTCCCCTGCACTCACGCAATCTCAGTGTCACTTGGCCTAGCAAGATCGTTGTCTCTGTCCTCCCTCTGTTCCCCCTTCCTTGCCTCATCGCGACTTGAAACACTCGTGTATAGGCGCGTTACAAATGTCATATCATTACCCCGATTCAGATAACATAGTAAAACCACATGAGAGGTGGGATGGGAGATGTCTACAGATTCCTGTTACATATGTTACCTCATCCCGTGTCCTACTGGCACTCCCAGACTGTTTATTCCAAGAGAAATGCTGTCTCAAATATAACAATGTTTAGTGCTTTTAGCCTTATGCAGTCTCTCTGGCCTAATTAAAGGACAATCAGTACAGGCTGCTGCCACATCAATCGATGAAAATGAAGGTGTTAAAAAGTGTGGGAGGAAGCAGGAAAATATGAGGTACAGTCTACGTTCTCAGTTGAAATAGGAAGGTTCTTTGTTCTCACACAATCGGTGGGGGGGTGAGTTGCAGAGCAGGAGGATTGCAGGTGCTCATAGAAGAAGCTTTTGCACATATTAAAAGTGTCTTGAGATTTGGAATGTTTACATTAAAAAACTGACCTGGCTGAAGAAAAAAGAAAACCTGTTAAGATCCAGTTGCTTAAACACTTTTCCTTGTGTTTCAGGAGTGATGGCACTCAGCCCGTAGGCAACAATCAGACCTGTAGTAAAAACATGAATTGCAGACCTTGCTAGTTGGACTTCCGTGATCACGGTTGTATACTGGACATGTGGAGATTATGCCCATCTTCAGCTGCCATCAGTTTGTAAAGGAGTGTGTAGTATTTGCATGTTACATTTGCCAGTACTTGTAGTGCCGACGCTCATCTTGCTGCTGTTAATGTTCTACCCCGATTTACACTCGTGCCCCCTCCCCTACAGCGTGCCTATTGATCAGTAAATTGTGAAGGACACAAAATGTTAGGGACCTTCAAGAGACAAACACTCCAACTATTTTTCATCGACAGTTTAAGAGACACCAACAAACCTTCTGAAGGGGCCCCGATGGACCCTTGGATGTGGAAACAAGGCACAGTCACCACACAAGAATAGATACGCCAAACACAAGGTTCTGTTCCCAAAATCTAGGGTTTATTGCAATACAAAATAGTCCCACTTGGCCAAGTGGTCCCATGCCCTGCGCCGTGTGTCTAACGGACCTCGGGGGACGCAAGAGAGTGCAAGACGTACATCAGTTACATATATACAAACGGAGCACCTTCCAATCAGCAATAACACATAATGACACATTTGATGCCGCCCTCAATTCATTTCCCTTTGAATTAGAGGTGATGATTGACCATCGTGACAAATATGACACCTTAGACCACCATATTTAGTAACAGTTTGCAATCTCCAGTTTTACAGACACCATTCTTTGTTTGCGAGAACACAACGTTTGTTTTTCATGGGCAAGCTGCGTGTAGGAGACTGGCACATACCAGGCCTCACTACCTCTAAGTTTCGATTCTCGCTCTAGAAGTCAGCCCGCTCTCTAGGGCCTCGCTGGGCTCAGAAAGGGGGGCCATAAAGAAGATCATAATTCAA
The DNA here is from genome assembly GCF_040938575.1 of Ambystoma mexicanum. Lineage (NCBI taxonomy): Eukaryota > Metazoa > Chordata > Amphibia > Caudata > Ambystomatidae > Ambystoma > Ambystoma mexicanum. Next base: position 1,016,427,077 of record NC_090930.1, on the reverse strand, counting down.
CTCTTTAAATGCTAGTTTCGTACATTGCTATTCTTTCAGGAGACTCGCTGGCATTCGTGTACCGATTAAATGCCTTGCTCCCTGTCTTCAAGGATACGTGAGGGAGGGAATCGGGCATTTCTGTCTGGCTCTCCAGTGTAATGTTTCAACATGTTTCTTAGCCTTGGACCATTGAAGCGAAATATCTACAGCAAAGCAGTTTTACATGAGGCAAAGTGGCAACATTAGAGAGCAGAGAGAGAAAAAATGGCGATTCTGGTCATCTTAAAATGGCTTCACTCTAGTTGAACTAATAGCTACGTAATAACTAATGACTAATGAATATATATTCTTACACTGTAAATGAGGCGGTTGGTCTTCGGCCAACCAATTATCATTCATTTCCGGACCCTCAAGGGGTGTTTGGTTTTTCTGGACTGACAAACCCTCCTCTTGGCCGTAAGCCAAACGTCTCATCCATACATTGCATCCTCCTCCGACCAAGTATTTGGATTAGATTCGGAATCTGATTCAAATTCGAACTCATGTACACTTGTTGTCTCCTTATTATCAATATCAATTGCCATTAATTCTTTAATGGTTTCAGATTTGTTACTATGGCGAGTGCTTGGTTTAGTAATGTTTTTTCGTTTCATCATTTGTACACACTCTTCACTAATTTCAGTACATATTATGGGGAGACAATGTATGCAACAACAACATGTCACGAATATTCCTAGGATTGCTACTAGGATTGCAAATAGTTTCCACCCCCAGGATCGCAACACTTCCCAGAACCAGGAGCTTATGTTCAATTCCCAACCGCCTTCAGGGGGGTGAAGATCAGAACTTAACATATGCAATTTTCTTTTCGCCTCAAAAATCGTGGGGGAGGAGTCACTTACAAATACGCAACACGCTGATAACACGATTTTGCAAACACCGCCGCGCTCAACTAAGATTATATCAAGGGACATTCTATTTTGTAGTGACATTAATCTAATTCCTTTTTCTTCAAGAGTCATATTATATATCAGTGGTTCCATTTATTGTTTCTTCTAATATCCTAGACAGTCTTATGTTATAAGAGTTTATCGCCTGGCCCCAAAATGGTATGAATGATTTTGCTATGTCTTCTACAATCAACCCTTCTTCAATATTACGGCAAGGTCGTGACCTTGTCAATTTGGTTAGGTCTGATGTTTTTAAAAGAAACACCCCAGGAAACAGAAATCCCAAATAACACGTACCTCCGCAGTTCCTAGGTAACCAAGGATATGCTTTTTCTCCACATATGAAATACACAGGATCTCCCACATATATTGGTTCCATTTCTTTATCAAGGAATGCTATATGCCTGCATCTGGTAAATGTTCCTACCTGGAAAGAACCCTTTTTCTTTAAACAGAATGGGACAGAATGAGGGTTATAATTCACTGTATATGAAGGGGTTCCGCATCCTTATTCCCCTGTGGGTTCATGTGGAACGTGATCACAGAAGTTTTATAAGGTACAGACAATCTATCCTGTGGCATTATTGCTGGTGTAAGTAATCGTCTTTTGTGGAACATGGAGCAACCCACCGGTTTCATAATCACTTCCTCGAATTAATTCATATTTGTTTTATCTAGTTGACCAGTTTCACTTTCGTTCTATTTCCCATAATATAGGGCACTCAGAGAAGCATAACATGCAGAAGTTAACGGCAGGGGCTGTACATACCATCCTATTCCCTGACCACCATGCTGCGGTAGGTGGGCACAAACCCAACAATTATTTTTTCTTAGGATTGAGTGTGTCATATTCATTATTAACAGCAATGTGTTGTTCCCATATCCTTCCCTATGTTTCTCTTCCATTGGGGACAAGGTATAGGAAATCACACGGACTGGGCTTTCCGTTGTGGAAATATTCATCATAGGCAAAAGTACTTCAAGAGGGTGCATTTCCTCTAGGTACCATAACACTGTTATGGTCAACACTGGGGTTAATATACTCATTATGCACATTACTATGGTTAGACCCAGCATACAATTTTTTTTACCATGTCCTTTTTTTACCTTATCATGTACTACGTTTAACTCTCCATCAGCATTGGTGCAGGAGGGGGCATTCGCTGGTTCCGACATTCTTCTCTCGTCCTTCTTCCGCTGTGCTCGTCGTGAATATTGTTTTCTCTTGAGCTTCTCTGGATGTTGAAACAGTTCAATCAATGTCTACAGTTTTTTTTCTTTGCCAGTTTGCCATCTGCCTGGATTGCTTTTTTTCACTTGGCAAGGCCTTTGTGCATTTTGCACATCGCTCTACAATTTCAGAGCAGTTGCCTTTGTACCACGTGCGCCCCGCTTGTTCACTCGGGTTCCTGACACATGGATTTAGCACCGAGGAGTTGCGTTTCGTGAGCTGTCTAACTTGCACAACTCTTACGCCACCCTCCTCTAGGCCTCCGGTTCCCACTTCATCCGAAAATGGGAAACAGAGGCAAAAAATTCACCAAGAGGAAAAAAAATGTGATCACTCCTTTCTGCTCCGCAGGTTGTACCAATTTGCTCCTGTTACCGTGTGATCAACAAATAGTGCGGGTGCACTTCCGGTCTCGAGCTTGGAGTCAGCCTGGGGCACAATGGCAGATAATGGGTGCCCAGGCGACAATGCAGGCTGTGGCGCAACAGAAGATGGTGGGCGCAACAGAGCTATGCGCTTGATGTCGGCCAGCAGAGATGCAGCATCTGCTGGACAACGTTGCGGCACTCTTTGCTCTTCCGTTTTTATGGCAATCTCATCAGGCTTTGTTTCAGGATCAGGCAGTTTCTGTGGCAAGGGACTGGCAATGGCATTTTTCGTTTCTGGAGCCGCTGCTATCTCCTTCTGGTCTTTGTCCCGATCAGTTGACGTGTCGAATGGCGATGGGACTTTCTTGGCGTGCGTGGCATGAATCCACGCCTTGCGTCCATCCACGCGTAATGCTGTCTGCGTGGTTAAAAGTACCTGGTAGGGCCCACGCCATCTGGGTGCCAGCGATGTTTTCTGCTCATAATTTCTGATGAGCACCCAGGTTCCGGGCTCTAATGCATGTCCTGTGCCAGTATACCGCACCGGTAATGCCTCCTGCACCTGCTGATGAATCAAACAGTTTTTTTACTAACAAATTACAGTAAATGCTGAGTACAGGGTATTCTATCTCTCTCATTCTTTTAGGCTGAGGTGCATACTAAACATTTGCCGGTCTCCCCATTATGATCTCATAGGGGGAGAGCCCAGTTCTGGCCTGCACTGACGTTCGCATGCACAGTAACGCTATTGGTAATGCATCTACCCAGCTTAATTTGCTACCTGCACAGATTTTACTGATTTTGGATTTCAAAATTCTGTTGTGCCGTTCGATAAGACCGGCCGAACTCGGATGTCTCGAACAATGGAATCGCTTATCGATCTGTAATCCTGCACAAATATGCATTATCACTGCACCTACAAAGTGCGGACCATTGTCCGACCATATGGCACGGGGCAGACCAAAGCGAGAGAAATACACTTTTAGCATTACCTTAGCCATGCTCATGGCTGTGCAATCTTTCAAGGGATATGCTTCTACCCATTTGCTGAATGCACATATGATCACCAGAACCTATTTCAGATTTTGGCATCTCTCCATCTCTATGAAGTCAAAGTGAATCACTTCGAATGGCATAGAGGGAGGTCCGAAACTTCCTGTTGGAGTCACTGTTCCTTTTCCCACATTATGCTGTAGGCACGTGATGCAGTTTTGCACCAGCCTCTCGGCATTCTTTTTTATGAGTGGATTTTCCCAGACCGTGGCTAAATGTTGAACTATTTTCTTCTCACAGATGTGTGTGGGACTGTGAGCCATTGTGACCATTGCGTTTAGATAAGCATTCGGCAACATCCAATTCCCATTTTTAGTGTCCACCCAGCAACCCTCAAAATCCAGTTCTGCAGAGCCCTTGGCCCATCCCTGTATTTCGTCGGCGGTAGCTTCCGCCTGCATTTCTTTAACAGTCACAATTCCATTTTCTATCATGCAGGGCACTTCCTCAGATTGTACTGTCAACATTTTTGTACTCAATTCAGAGGCAGTCTGTTTCGCAATCTTGTCTGCAAATGCGTTTCCTTCTCCCATTTTACAGGTTACTTTTTACGCGCCTCGCATTTCACTATTGCCAGGTGTTTTAGACACGCGAGTGCAGACAGTAATCGCACAATCAGAGCGCCATGTTGAATTCTAGCCCCATGGGATGTTAAGAAACCTCTCTCGGCCCATAATCAGCCAAAATTATGAACTACGCCAAAGGCGTACTGGCTATCAGTATAGATATTTACGCTCAAGTTCTCCGAAATTTCACAAGCTCTTGTTAAGACAATTCTCTCTGCTGCTTGGGCGGAGTCATAAGGACTCCACAACACTTTTCAATGTCGTAACAGCATATGCGGCAGTTGATGTGCCGTCAGGTAGTTTAAAACAGGAGCCGTCACAAAACAGTTCCCCATCTGGTTCTTTTAGTGGTGTGTCACTCAAATCAATTCTCCCTTTTGTTTCTTCCTCAGTAACCATTAGGCAATCATGGGGAGGCAATTCAGTCCCACCACTGTTTTCCCTGGGCATTGGCATTAATTCTGCTGGATTCAAAGTGCTACACCTCATAATTTGGATGTTGGGCGCGAACAATACAATTTCATATCTAGCCAATCTAGCAGAGGTGAGGTGTTGCGTCTGTGTTCTATTGAGTAGAACATCTATGGCATGTGGCACCATCAAAATTAAGGTGTGCCCCAAAACCATCCCTTCTGTTTGTTTCACTGACGCAGCAGCCGCTGCAACAGCTCGCAAACATCGTGGTAGTGCGCGCGCTACAGGGTCCAGCGTAGAAGAAAAATAGCTGTGCGGCCTATTTCTTCTACCTTGTTCCTGTGTTATGAAAGACAACGCGCATCCTTTGTTCTCATGCACAAATATCCTAAAAATCTTTTCATAATTCGGTGTGCCCAAAACTGGAGCAGAACTCAAAATGGTTTTTAGCAAATCAAATGCTTTCCGACATTCTTCATTCCACTGCAAAGGCATCACAGCATCCTTTTTTGTTAATTCCACCATTGGATTTACAATTAAAGCGAAGTTCATAACCCATTGACGGCAATAAGAAGCCATCCCCATTATCGCTCTCACACCTTTCTGTGTTGTTGGAATAGGCATACCAGTAATACTCTTTATTCTCTCTGGTGTTAATCTTCTCCCTTCCTTTGAGAGTAGGTAACCCAAATAAGCTCCTTCTTTCTGACAGTACTGGAATTTCTTTAGGCTTGCTTTATGGCCATGCGTGGCTAGATGAGTCAATAATAGAACAGTACCTTTTTTACATATCCCCTCCGTGTCAGCAGCGATAAGTAAATCGTCAATGTATTGTAACAATACACAGTCTGCTGGTAATTCTAACATGTCCAATTGCTCTTTCAACACTCTACTGTATATGCTTGGACTTTCAGTATAGCCTTGTGGAATGCGTGTGAATGTGAATGATCGTCCTCCTAAAGTGAAGGCAAATAAGTACCTGCTTTCTTTGTGTACTGGAATGCTGAAGAAAGCGTTTTTCAAATCAATAACACTAAAGTATTCTGCCGAAGCAGGGATCATTCTCAAGATTGTAGTGACGTCTGACACTAACGGGAATTGGGGATCTACACCACTTTGTTCAGTGCACGGAGATCAATTATGAATCGGTACGGTACTTCGTTACCCCCTTTCTTGTATACGGGAAGAATGGGGTTGTTACATACACTACATGTAATCTCTTCAATCACTCCCAATTTCACCAAATCAGAAACAATACTTTTCAATCCTTTTTCTCCTTCTGCTGAAATTTTATACTGCGGAATACGCGGTAGCGTTATTCCTTCTTTCAATGTAATTTTTACTGGCTCTATTTTCAAACATCCCACATCATTGTCATTCACGGCCCAAACGCAAGTTGGCACTGTACTCAATTCCCCTGTTAAGGGTTCCGCCATAAATTCAGAAGTCGGCATAGTCTGGGGAGAGATAGTCAGACAATACCCCATCTGGTGTACAATGGATAACTGCACTCAGTTTTTTTCAATAGGTTTAATCCTAAAAGATTTTCTCCACAATGCTCTGTTAAAAGAAATGGACAATGTTCAGTAAAAGGCCCTATTGTCACTGCCACTGATTTGGACTCAGGGTTTATTACTGGGGTACCTGCGAACCCTACTGAGATATTTTGTCGCCCTGACAGAGGTATGTCTGGAACCAAGTGATCTATTGAGCACTTTTGTGCCCCCGTATCTACGAGGAATCTATGCTCTTCATTCCCGATTTTCATCTCTACGTAGGGTCCTTTCTTTCTGATTCATGGGAATGGACACTGGTTCCAACCCCTGTCCTGGGCTGTCCTATTGGGGTAACAACACGTCATACGATGTGTAGTCACCACTGTTATTATAGTATGCACCTGTCTGGTTATCAAAAATGCTCCCTCCCCTCTCCCTCCATTTCCCGTTTGTACAACCTTCTGATTTTGACTTTGCGTAATTTGAATCGAAGCCTGGCCTTGATTCTGTGCACCATTCCCTTGATCATTCTGATGCTGCTGCATACGATTTCTGTTGTGACCATTTGTTCCCATGTGCCCTCTGTGAGGCCTTCTCTGACTATATCCGCCTCTATTTTGCAAATGCGGACATTGTGCCCGCCAGTGTCCTTCCTCTCTGCAGAATGCACATTGATTTAATCCCAAAGGCCCTCCATGCATATTCGAATTTCCCCTACTCTGTGCATTTCCCTTTCCCCTGTGGTGTCCTGATATTTGCTGGAGTAACACCCCTACTATCATCCGCAGAGCTTCTATTCTTATTTGCAAAGGATACTCATTACATATCTCATTTATCTCCCCTACCGAATTCCTAGGGCTTGACATCCATCTCATCATTTCCCGCACACACACACCTGCAATCTTTGTCTATCACCTATCTGTCCGGGTGGCGGCAAGGATTTCTGCTTATACAGTCTTGACGCTCTCTTCCTGCCCCTATCAATATTCCTTCTATTCCCGGGTATGGCGAGTACTTCAGAATACTCTTCATCCAATTCATTCTTAATTTCAAACATTCGGTTCACATGCTCTTCTATTTTTTCATCTCTCCCTCTACAACGGGCTAATGCATTCAAATCCAACAATCGTTGCGGTGGTAACTTCCCAATTAACTTTTTCCATTGTCCTGACAAATATTCCCCCATGCATTCCAACAATACCTGTCTTCGTTGTTTCTTCTGAAGTCACATAGGGACGCTAGCGTGGATACCTCATCATTATCGTCTATTTACATTTCTGCCTGTTCTTGCAGCTCACGCTTTCTCTCCTTACTGATCGCACTGAGAGTTACTCTCGTACATTCATTCTGCTCAATTCCACTCATGGGAGGGGCAGTCGGGACAGTGGCACCCTCTTGATCAGGAGATGCAGAGGGGGTAGTGAGAGCGGGATCCGTCTGCTGGGACTGTGGTCATTGCGAAACACTCGGGGCTGGCTGGCAAGTGGGCAGTGCAGTGTCTGATGCAGTCTGTGGTTGTGCTGGTGTTGGGAGGGGCTGAGCAAAGGGAGGGGGTTGAGCGGCAGCTACTGTCGTAGTCTTTTTAGTTACACTCCTTGGGCCCCATTTTGTTTCAGTTAAGATTCTGTTTATTAATTTGTCCGATGAGTGTAGCTCTGTTTGTGGATATATTTTTTCTATGTTTAATTCATCACGCCGTCTCGCCTTTCGCAAGCTATTACTCCACTCCTCCTCCTCCTTCTCCTCAGCTTTCTCCGTCTTTGATTTATGCCTGCATGCAGGTTTCTCTCTACTTCTAAATCGGAGCATTGCTTTCCTCCTCCAGTCCCTAAGGATATCAAGTGCCCCAGGGCATGCTCTTTTACTTATCAACACCTTCTCCAGGTTATCTATACGTTCCATCTCAAACCTCCCAGCCCTCGGCCACTGAAGATTTTCCTGTTTTCTGGTTTGCTTATGCCAAGTTTCACAACACATTATCACTCCCATACCATACTTTATGTACATATCATAAGCCGGCGTTCCTCCCGGAGGTGCTTCCTGACCAGTTTCCAAAGATTGTTCACCGCAGTGGAAAAATCCTGCTAAGGTGGACAATACCCCAGGCATGTTTTAACCTTACCCTTGGCTAATCAAACTTACTCTGGGTGTTTGATTTTGCAAAATCAACTCTCAACCAATATCAGGATTACTTACAAATCGGGGCACGACTCACCTGATAAATCAATTTGTCTTTTCAAGACACAATTCGTCCGTATACTGACGCAACCAATGACGTTGTGTCTGCGTATCTCGGCTCTGCCTCGTTTCGGGACCCTCGCCTCCTTGTTCACTAGCCAGGGACGATCAGGGATTAACGGTGTACTGATCTACAGCAAGGAATCTCATCACTTACGCAGGGGCGCCCGAACACCTCTCGATCCCGGCTCGATCGCTCCCGTCCTCGCCGTTCTTCCCTCCTTTCTTATTTAGCAACGTACACGATGGAACAAGTGGGGGAGGGTCTCTATTGGGGCACCATCTTCAAGGGGCCCCTGAAGGACCCTCGGATGTGGAAACCAGGCACAGTCCCCACACACGAATAGATACGCCAAACACGAGGTTCTGTTCCCAAAATCTAGGGTTTATTGCAATACAAAATAGTCCCAGTTGCCCAAGTGGTCCCACGCCACGCGACGTGGGTCTAACAGACCTTGGGGGACGCAAGAGAGTGCGAGACGTTCATCAGTTACATATATACAAATGGAGCACCTTACAATCAGCAATGACACAGTATGACACATTCGATGCCGCCCTCAATTCATTTCCCTTTGAATTAGAGGCAATGATTGACCATCATGACAAATATGACACCTTAGACCACCATATTTAGTAAGTTTGCAATCTCCAGTTTTACAGACACCATTCTTTGTTTGCGAGAATACAGCGTTTCAGTTTTTCATGGGCAAACTGCGCGTAGGAGACTGAGATACCAGGCCTCACTATCTCTAAGTTTCGATTCTCGCTCTAGAAGTCAGCCCACTCTCTGGGCCCTCACTGGGCTCAGAAAGGGGGGCCGTAAAGAAGATCATAATTCAATTCTTTAAATGCTAGGTTTCGTACATTGCTATTCTTTCAGGAGACTCGCTTGCATTCATGTACTGATTAAATGCCTTGCTCCCTGTCTTCAAGGATACGTGAGGGAGGGAATCGGGCATTTCTGTCTGGCTCTCCAGTGTAATGTTTCAACATGTTTCTTAGCCTTGGACCATTGAAGCAAAATAATATCTACAGCAAAGCAGCTTTACATGAGGCAAAGTGGCAACATTAGAGAGAGCAGAGAGAAAACAAAATGGCGATTCTGGTCATCTTAAAATGGCTTCACTCTAGTTGAACTAATAGCTACGTAATAACTAATGACTAATGAATATATATTCTTACACTGTAAATGAGGCGGTTGGTCTTCGGCCAACCAATCATCATTCATTTCCAGATACTCAAGGGGTGTTTGGTTTTTCTGGACTGACACTTCGAGAGCAGTACAAGCTGTTCAGCAAGACGGAAGTGTTTTTCACCTCCCTCATGGCACCTGGTGTTCAGGCTGCTGTGAATGCCAAATGGCTTCAAGTGACATGATATGAACTGCTACAAATGGATAACCATACCGAGCAGGTGTACAATACCATCAAGGATGAAATAAGTGATTCAATTGATGACGCTCCAAGATTGGTACATACTCAACCTCCTACTGCCATGGAGTGAGGGGTGTGTCAGAAGATCGGCAGCTCTTGCTGCACCTACATTCCTCCTAATGAGCTAGATAATGGCTCTTTGACGCATGCCATTGGAACATTGCATAATCTTCATATTGCCATGGAAACAGAGGCTGGAATACAAAGCCAAACATGGCTAGACTCAGTTTTCATGGGTGCAGTCTTGGGTGGGCCCGTCAAAATGTTAGTGCCCATTGTTGTTTTCCTGCTTGCGATTTGTTGCTCCGTTCAGGTACTTCTGAGGTGCTGTTTTGCAAGGCTACCTAGAACAGCTACATGATGTCGGTTACTTTGACCGCAGGCAAGGCCACTCCCATCTTAAAGCATGACAGTTTGCAAACAGATTTAGGGATGAGTACAACTTTAATTTGTCCTCCGGGTACTCCTTTGTATCTTCCACCTGATTTAGATAATTATAAGGAACATTGGGTAGATTGTGGAAGAGATGGAGGGTGTCTGTTTTTGCCTTCTACCCCAGAGGAGTAAACTCGTAGTGGGGAGAGCATGAATGATGTGTGGAGGGTCTTGGTTCACAAGGATGACTTTATCAGGGGGAGGGATGTGAATAGATTAATTAATGGATTAACTAAAGCATGGAGTGTTGGGATGCACGTACATCATTTTGCTAGGGGAAAGTGGTTTACACTACCTAAGTTGTATTAGTCCACAGCAAGGCTTGGTTAAACACAGTAATGTTGCAGTTAGCATGTGTTCTGTGTAGTTTGGAGATTTGGTGTAGGAGTTAAAGTGTATCTAGTTTTGAATACATTTTAGTTTGCCTCATGTAGCAACTGTAAGGGTGTAGCAGTAGGAGACTGACACACGTGTGGCATGCTGTTGGTTAGACTTATTTAAAACCAAAAGAAAAGGAAACCCCTAACAATCCCTATTTCTAAGCGTTGTTCCCTGCCTCAAATAAACTAAGGATTCTGTCAGGCGGTCTTGTCAAATGTAAATGGTCCACCGTCGTGTCCTAAACTTATTTCCTTCCCTCACACTCATCAACTAAGGGAAAAAAAGGATGCTCTTCTTGGTTCAGAAGAATAGCTCTGTTCCACTGGACAATTCCACCCACCCCCCCACTTTCAATTGTAAGTAAAAGGGCAGAGCATCAAAACAAAGTCTCAAAAGGCTCCTTGGACTGACTCTCCACCAAGGTGCAAAGAAAAAGTCTCTTATGTTCACAATGTTCACAACTCCTGGGGGAAGGTTTTCCTTCCCCATGTCTTTATCAGGTTTCTTAGGATGCCAACAGAATGACTGTCGCAGAATTTTCACAAAACATCAGGGGTATATCTCCCTTCCGCTAGTCTCAGACATCTTTATAGTGCCAAGAGATTGCCTTCCTTCTCTTGGCTGTTATGTTATGCTATGTTATGTTGTTTTATACCACATACCGCATACCGCTACCACCCAAGGGCAGTCTCCAGGTGCTCATGTGGCTCTGAAAGAGAGGGGGGCAGGGTGTGTTAGTGGGGATAGGATGATAGGCTAGGTTCAGAACCAGGAGGGACTGGCGTCTATGAGCGTTGTTTTGCATATGTGTTGTAACCGTATGGGTAGGACTCAGTCCTCGGCTGTGTGCTAGGATTTGTGTTGGCATGCATGTTGTGTGATGTTAGGGTGGATAGTGGTTGTGCGCAATGGGTAGTTGGATCCATAAGGGGTCCAGAGTCACGCATGGCTGCAAGGTGTATGAATATCTCTTGTGTTGGTGTGTATTCTGTAGTGTTGATGGATTTAGGGATTATGTGCCAGGGAGTTCCCTCTAGGTTTGCTTCCAGAGTCTCAGGTATGGTAGGGTGCGAACATTAGATTTATTTCTTGGTGTTTTTGTGTAGTGTGGCTGGCCCCTAGTCTAGTCTAGTGTAGTGGCGTGGCATTGGTTATGTTGGAGGAGCAGGCGGGGGAAAGGGTTCAAAAGTCCCTCGGTTTGATGAAGCCTCTGGTGTGAGTCTTTGGTTCCTGCTTAATGTAATCTACCAGCATTTTTTGGTTGTGGTTCGTTGGCCCATCTCACCTCCTCTCTGGGTCAGGAGCAGACTTCCCTGCTGGTTATGGTGGCAGGGAGATAGCTGTACCTAGTGTGTTCCAGGTTACACCGTCATGACTGATGGGTGTGAATCTGATGTCCGGTTGGTTGCCGGAAGGGTGCGCAGCAAAAGTTATGAAGATAGTGGGCTTGTGTGCAGCTGGGCGGCCCTAGTTATGGGTGGGAAGGGTAAAATGGCCCTAGTTATGGGTGGGCAGGGTGGGTGATGCTTGGGTTTTAGTGGTTTACCTCTCTGAGGTTCCTTGGTGTTTAATTACCCATGTGTGTCATCCCTAAATCTGTCCGGAGGTTGGGTGGCCTTCTCTTCATTGATCACTCTAGCTGTTGGCGTGGTTGGGGAGTGTTGCAGTGTTCTGGTCCTCTAAGGTATTGCTGCGGTTATCTGTGACCACGTCCCTTAGTGTATATCTTTTAGTCTGCAATGTTATTGCTGCCGATGTTCCTTTGCGGTTGTCATGGTCTGTTGAATAACCAGGTTTTGAGTCCTTTCCTGAAAGTGATGTGGTCTTTTGTGGTTCTAATTTCTTTGGGCATGATGTTCCAAAGGTTGGCGATTAGGCATGAGAACGCTGTTCTTCCGAATGTCCTTTTTCGTATTGTTTTGTCTCTATTCGTTGGCTATCGCTTGATCTTGGATGCCTTCTTGGCTGGTAGCAGCTGACCTTGGCTTGCAGGAATTCAGCTCCTTGTCTGTGTAAGGCTTTGTGGGCGATGCAGAGTGCTTTGAATTGAATGCATTTTGTTAATGGTAGCCAGCGTAGGCTTTTCAGAGCTGGAGTGAAGTGCTCTCTTCCGTTTAATCTTAGTAGAATACTGGCTGAAGCGTTTTGCACCCTTTGCAGTTTCTTGGCGAGTCTTTCTGGCATTCCTAGGTAGCGGCGGTTTGTGTAGGCAATTCTTGTTAGTAGGTTCTTTTGGTTCGGTTTGTGAGGAATGAGGTAAGCCACCTTAGTGCAGATGATTCTTCTATGCCACATTCCATCAGTCTTTTTATTAGTGTTGTGTGGCTAATTGTGTCGAAAGCCGTAGATATGTCCAATAGTATGAGGGCCGATTTATTTTCAGATCGTCCCATATCGATAGGAGCGCTGATTCCGTTCCTCTCAAGCCAACTTGTCACCAGTCAAGTATTCTGTTTGTTTCAACGTATTTAGGATCTTGTACACATGGTTCTCCAGGACCTTCGCTGGGTAGGGCAAGTTGGGGGATCTGTCTGAAGTTGCTTGGTCTTCTGCGCTTTCAGATTCCTTTTTCACCAATTTTAATATATGCTGATTTTAAGGCAGTTAGTACGATTCCTTTATCGAGTGATAGGTTCATTAGGTTCCGGAAGTGTGTCACAGAGGTTCTGTGGTTGAGGATTTCTTTGAAGATCTCAGGAGGGCAGGGTCCCTTGGGGATCCTGCAAGGTCTGTGTCCTTGATCAGTGTGGCAAAGGTTTCTTCTGTGATTGGTTCTTGGCAGATTAGTTTTGCTGTAGTCTGTTTTGCCTCTTGTTTGTGGTAGTGGTTGCATAAGCGCAGGTTGTGTTGATGGTCCTTTAGATTGTTTCAATTTTTGATCTCAGGTAGTTGCTGATGCGGTCACATAGTGCTTGTGCCGGGATGACCGATTTCTTGAACGATGAGTTTTTTAAAATCTTTGATGATTCTGAAGAGTTTTCTGTAGATTGTTTGCCGATTCAATTTGTGTGGCACAGTATTTTTCTCATTTTGCTTTGATGTCCTGTCAGTTGTATTGTTCTTGCCATGTTTTTTTTCCATTTTGCGGTTATTTTTTAGTTCTTTCAGTTATTCTGTGAACCATTTTGTGGTCAGTATTTTTGGAGGGTCTCTGAAAGGTTTTACTGGTGCCAGATGGTTTAGGCCCTCAGTGATCCAGATGTTAAGTGCATTTACTGCTGCATTTCAGTAGGTTCTGTGGTTCTGGGTAGGGTTGAGTCTAGCAAGTTTGTCAAGGCCTCCAGGTCCAGGTTCTTCTGATTTCTTTTCTTGCTGGCATGGAGCATTTCCTTTCTGGCCAGTGGGCGGGTTTTGAGTGTGATGTAGAATGGCATCAGGTATTTGCCGTCCATACCATTGGTGTAGGTGGCGCAGATGCGCATAGACCTGTGCAGAAGATCCCATCCAGGGTGTGTCCGGTGTTGTTGGTGGATCCATTTACCATTTGCTTGAAGTGCAGTGTTTCCAGGAGTCCGCAGAATGAGTTTACTGAGGTTTTGTTTTCTTTTTCAAACCAGATTTGGAAGTCTCCCAGTAGGACTATGTTGTTGTGGTAGGTTGATAAAATGGCAGCGGAATCTGCAAGTTTTGTTGCGAAGTTGGGGTTGTAGGATGATGGTCTGTAGATAAAGAGGAACACTGTTGTTTTGGTCGTTAGTTCGATTTTGATGAGGAGGGATTCAGTCATCTATGTCGGTTGGGTAGAGTGGAGTGGCTCGGGTGTGCTCTTTGTGTACGATAGCGATTCCACCTCCTCTTCAGTTTTCTCTTAGCGTGTATTCATTTGAAATTGTCCGGTATGGCTTTGTAATGGTCTGATAACCAAGTTTCTGGAAGAAAGAGCACGTCTGTGCCTCGTTGGCTTAGTAGATCATGGATTTCTGTTGAATGTTTTGCCATAGATCCAACGTGGAGTAGGCTGCAGTGTAGTTTGGGTCAAACCAACAGTTGTCCATATGCTTATGGAACTCTCCCGTCCCCTGCACACCCTTTGAATTGTAAACACAATCAAAAAAGGTTTTAAACATTTATAATGCTCATGGATAAAAAGAATTAAACTGTGGGATTTATTACATGGGTCACACCCAGAGAAAAGCAAAAGAATGCTGGAACGAGCAGAAGAGTAGCATAAGGACGACTAACATACACTCACCAGTTGCCAGACACTTTGCTATGAAAAAACATAGCATAGCACAATTAAAAGTCATAATACTTGAAATTGTGAAGAAATCCCTAAGAGGAGGCAATCATGGAAGACTGATGATCAGAGAGAAATCTATTGGATTGACAAATTGAATAGTCTGGTACCAAATGGAATGAATGAGGACTACAGCCTGGCTAGCTTTCTTTAAAGAATACTAAATAAGAAAAACCGGGTTGGTTTTCATCCTAGGAAAGGCAGTTATATTAAAAAAAAAGGCGAGGGTTTAATCATACAAGAGTTTCGGATCATTTATAAGAGATCAATATTGGTAAATATCATTCCAATCGATACATTTAGACACTGTTCACCTCGCATAACAGCTTGGTCTAATGAATTGTTCTAAGTATTGTACTTCTAGAATTTTTGTGATTAAAACATTGATGGTATATACGTTAGTCATGGTGGTACAATGATGTAAGAATGAATAACCTTACTTGACTTAGAATGTGAGCATAATACCGTCATCAGGGAATAAGCATTTGGATGACCTACAACATGCCCCCTTAAATCAGTCTGTACATTACAGATCTAGTCCATGGATTTCACAAGACAAACAGAAACCCTGAACCCATGTTGTGAGGGGAATCAAGGGATAGATATTTCCACCAATGGAATTTCAACTACTGTAGAGCACTACGGTACTTTGAGCTACTTATTTTAGCCAAGACGGACTCCGATTATAGAGCCTGAAATGTCATTTAAAAATCTTTCGTCTTTCAAGTTATTTTGTTTTTAAAAAATGTTATATATTTTCCAGCGTACCAGTAGCTAAATCATAAAGGCATAAGCATCACAACAAAAGAGAGAAAGTTTACAGACACATAAGTCACTCGTAGTCATCACGACACACACGTATGTAATTGGACTGTGAAGTCATCACGCCGTGACTTGATGACATCACAATATAAACAGCCATTTTGCCAGTAATGAACGAACACCGCGAGTGGCAGTGCGGCTTCCATTGAGGGTGCACAGCAATACAACGCTAGGTAAGCCATGCTGGATTAATTTCTGTTCCATAACTAATTTACTAATAGACTAGGAATCTTCTTTACAGTTTCACTCATTGATCCTTTTTAACCCCCATTAGATACTCATCTTTAGAGGACTATCCTTTTTCTCGAACAGCCCTCAACAGCAGCTGCCAACCTTACCCATATGAAAGTGGTTAAGTTTTACTTTCTAATTTTTCGACAATCCTATATATTTCTCCATTTAGAAGCTCAAAAAATGTTTATAGATACTTTTCAGGAGCAAGTCCAAACGGTTGTTGCTACAAAAGTTATACTACCTACACATCACCCAAGCGGGTACTGGGCTACAACACTAAAAGGAGAAGTTAAGACAAGTTAATACAGACTCTAAGGTAACGGCATCATAGTGATACTCTACTGCTCAAAACAGACTGTGCCCTGTAGAATCTACATACCCTCTGTTTTTCTGGCTAAAAAGAGACTTGCTCAATATCGGTTTTTTATTAAAAAAAAAGCTTATTTTTTAATTGGCTTTTAGATTGCTTATAATTGAGGAATAGGACACCCTTTGTCAATACAAAAATGAGGCCTAGAGCTAGAAGTGAACATCCATATGATTATTTCGATCTTAGATGATATGGTAACATGACAGAACAATATTTATCAAGAAAACACTATTTGATTATGACATTATATGTTATAGGTGATTCAAGAAAGAAAAAGTGAAAGTGGATGAACAACTCTCGAAGAAGGGGTATCTAAACCCCGAAACGCGCCACGTTGAAGTTCTGTGTTAAAACAATGTTTACCCATGGGAATAAATAGTTCAATAAGGAAGTGACATGAATTGAACTATCCTTTAATTATGTGTATTGCAGTATGATTTCAATACAGAAGCAAATGATTTGGTGTACTAAGATGAAATGAATAACTTGTGAATCACAGCATTGAATGTGAATATACCCTTTTTTTGTAAAAAAATTGTATCCTAAATTCTTTTTATCCATGAGCAGCATAAATGTTTAAAAAATGTTTGATTGCGTTTACAATTCAAAGGGTGTGCAGGGGACGGGAGAGTTCCATAAGCATATGGACATCTGTTGGTTTGACAGATTGATACAACCTAAGATTGTTTTTCTCCCAGGCACACCACAAATTAACCTGAAAACACCACAAACAGTTTGACAACTAGGTGTGCTCTGTGCAAAATAGGTCTTTTGCCTTTGCAGTGTAGTTTGGTTCATTTTCCCTGTGGGTTGTTGCTTGTTCTATTGTCAGTTTGGTATGTTCACAACACACCAGCTGGTATGACTCCCTTCTCCTGGTTTCAGACTTTGTTTCATCACTGACCGGGTTTTTCACTTGGCCTCTTACATCTTGGTTCAACCAGAATTCAGTTTGGAATAATTGAAGGAGGATTCATGGCATATTTGTTCCTTCCTCCAAGATGACTCCCTTTGTGCTGTATACAGGTCTAGTTGCTGTGCTGGTTGCTGGCTCCTTCCAGTTTCCCCGTCGTTCTGGTGTCAGCACAATTTATAATCAGACTGCATGAGTTCCCAGCTTGTCACTACTACTTTTCCAGACACACCATAGCCTGTATTTCTCTCCTGTATTTTACTAACAACTAACTCCGTTTTCTATCTGTTTGTCTGTGCCTATTTCTGATTTTAGCGAATGTACTCTGAACGGAGCCCTTAGGGAAGACTCCTCAAACCCGTGCTCTAGAATCCTTATTTATGATTCACTGTACATTCCACTCTGTTCTGCCGTTGCCCTTAGGGGAAAATTGTGCCTTTCTTCATTTCTTTCTTTCCTGTACTCACCGTGACATCACCAGGTGAGCTGCACTGACTGAACAATACAAGCCACAAAACACACTAATGGCGTAAGCGGATATCTCCATAGCTCGGCAACATTATCCTACTGTCAAGAATAGCTGACAGGCTATCCATCTATCAAAACTATGGTGGAACATTGCAGTTAGGGGGTTCTGCCACAAAGGGTTTCCAAAGGGTTCCTGCCACTCCCGGTTCATCTGTCACGAGGGAGGGACAGGGGCTCTGGAGGAGACGTTTCATTATTCCACAGTGCTGCTTCTGATCAGGTTGGTTGCATGATGTGTTTGCACTCTTTATATCAGCATATTTATGTCTAAGTGCATGCAGTAGTGTTTAATATGAAATGACCAAGCATTACTATTAGTGCTCCATAAAATGTGGATAATGCTACCTTTCCCTTGATTTGCTCTTGGACTTAGTCAACCTTACTCCCTTCACTGTCTGGAACCATGACTAATATAATTGATGAGGATACTTCAATGGGTGCTGGTCCCCGACTCGCATACACAATCCACCTGCTATATTCTCCTTTCAGGTACTAATAATGAGGAAGAACAAAGATGCCTTTGAGGGTGCAGGTCCCAGACTTGCAAGTATACAGTCAACCTGGTATACTCTCATGCCAGGGACTAACTACAAGGATTATTCTGAAGGCCTTGATCGCATTTATGGGTCCCAGATTCACACTTCTTTCCAAGTTCAGTCCACCAGGTTTACTAGCCTGCCGGAGACTATGAGGATTAACTAGGATGCTTTCATAACTTCTCATACTCCCCGGGTTGGGGTTCCAGACCAGTGAGTCAGGTTTCCAGCATATACACCATTGCCTTGGGCCCCTTTCACATCTCCTCACACTTGCGTACCTGTCTGTGTGGTCTGCGGCGATCTTAGGGCTTCCACAATGCTTCTGGCCCACCTCAGTGCTTCCTTGTTGGTCAGAGTTTCCCTGTTGCTTGCGGCAGCTCCGCTAAGGAAACTTCCTTTTGCTGATTGTGATCTCTGCTCAGCACATTCACCATCCCAACAGGGCACCAGGAGCTACTTAATCCTTCATGGAGCGGTCCTTCCACACCAGATCCTACTTGTGGTGGCATGCTCCCTTCATTGCGTCCCGATCTGCCTTCTCTCCACTGGTTTCTTTTCTGGACTCCTGGTTTCTCCAGGGAGGGTTCGACATTAGTATGGGTCCTTCCTCAGTTTTTATACATCAATCAAGTCCATTAGACTGCTCACTTTGGTTCCATAGGGTACTACTTAGTACTCTGCAGCTCTCTCGTCTCACTACCAAATGGATCAGTCTCCCATGAATCAACAGAGCCCTTCTTTATCTTAGCATTGGGAAGGGGAACTCCATTTGAGTTATCCTTACTCTTCCTCATCCCAGTACTTCCTATACTGGAATTATAAGAAAAAAAACTCATTGTAACAGTAGTGTTGGTGGAGATGGTGGTAAAGTGGGCTGTTGCAATACCATGTTCTCCACAGCTAGTCACTAATCCCATAGGGGGCTTCCCTCCCCATTCTGGTAGCAGCCTCACCTGCCTGGCCTCACGGGAAGGGCTCCCCTTAGGGCAGGAGGGGCTACATCTAGGGATTCGTCACACAACATAACGAGCAACAATGTAATTGCAAGGGGTAAACTTTGTAGCACATAGAATTGAGCGGCGAGGAGCTCAGTGTTCACAAGGGAAGTATTTTTCAGTAAAGAAAGCGACTGTAGGGTGATACTGTAAGCTTGTGTAGTGGATACATGGGGACTTAAAATGACTTAGGATAAATATGCTGTTAAGAGTACCATGGTCCAATTGTTCTGCAGTCTTTACATGAAGTCTTTTCGTAGTTAGAGCCTTAGGCTGCAGAGTTTCTGGTTTCCAGTGGCTGAGTTTCCTTCCCTGCGCAAGTGTTTTGGATGATCAGGGCCAGGAGACGGAAAGGAAGCAGAGCACATCAGGCTGATGGCGATAGCATGCCAATGGTTGCTGGAGACTGGAATGAACTGCAATTGGGTTTGTTTTTATGGTTAGATGGATGTGTAGAGAGAAGGAACCTCTGGGTTCGAAACAAGTTGTCGGCAGACCACTCTTTAGACCATGTGTCTACTTTATGAATATTAAAAGCACCTTCACGCACTGCATCCAGCGTGTAAATCTATGTAGTCACAATATTCTATGAAAACTAGTTGCAGCAAGGTAACCAGGAATTACCACTACCCCAACAATCTTATTAGGCCTGGTCTCATTCCGATTACGCAAGTGCGGGGCGGGGGAGAAGTGCCGGGGGAAGGGAGAGGTGCCGGGGGAAGGGAGAGGTGCAGGTAAATCAACAAGTGCAGCCAGCAGGTGGCTCATAAGTGCAATGAGAAGGGACTGCAGTGTTGCAGGAACAGACCCTTAAAATGCTGGGGGAGCCCGGAGGTAGTGCGAGGGCAACTGGACAAGCAGGAGCCTGGGCCCAAGTTCTAAGGGTATCCAGGTGACCAGTGCGCAGAGCAGTGGAGTATAACATTTATTACCATGGTAAAACACTGAGGACTAACATTTCCCTGAATGTAGACCTCACGTGTACCCTAGCAGCATTCCAATTCTTTTCTCTTCCACATAAGCATAATTTGGTCCCTGTGACAAAATTACTACCGCTCTGTAGTACAGGCTAAAGCACTTACCCAACAACCACATTACTATTAAACTAGCAGCCATCCCAATGTGAAACAGGCATGGCCCAACATATATACATCCTTCACATCTTAGAGTAGCATAACCTGAGGGCAGGCTAAACACTTCAGGCAAGGTGAGAGCTGGTATTGAAACAACCCAAACTATGGTACAGAGATGCAGAAATAAGAGTGTTCAACAAAGGTTAGATAAAAATAGGGTACTGTAGGTAAGGTAATCAACACTAAATGAAGGAAAACCAAATGCAGACTTTGCAATAAAGGGGCACTGAATTGAAGACCAGGATGCACAGGCACAGATTTCAGCAGCAAGTTTTTGTAGCGGTCTTGAAAAAGGTAGGAGGGTGGGGCGGGGGCTCTTACAAAGGAACAGACTCGCTATTAGGACCTTTATTCTTTCGTTGTAGGCTTTTCAGTGCCAAACTGGGAGTCTGGGTGCTTTTGGCACGGAATCAGGGGGTCGAGTTGGGGAACATGGTCAATGAGATTCAACGATGTGGTGTAGTTCTGCAGCAGTTCGCAGGTGTAAAATGTGCTGGTAAACTGCAGGAGTAGGCAGGTCGGCGGTGCTAGAAGCCTTCAGGGCCTGAGTGCGAAGATGAGTTCAGCTGCTAGCAGGCTCGACTAGCTCAACATGGCATAGTGGTGACTGCTTGGAGCTCGAAGAGGCTGGGGACACAACAGTGGCGTTGCTAGGGTAGTGCCAGTGTGGGTGTGGGGGGAGAGAATCACTGGCCTCCCCTGCAAAATTTTGTGCCCCCTTTTATGTCCCCCTCCCAGAAACAGGTGAAGACCTGCCCTGGGAGTGCTGCCAAGTCCGCTTGAAGTGTGCTTTTGACTTTGCAGCAAAGGCCATTACATCTCACAGCTGAACAGATCCCCTTGACTAGCTTGCACACAGCCCTGCCCTTTATCATGGACTGCAATCACTCTTGAGTTAGGTCTTATCTGGGTTCTGTGTTCCATTTGAGACTCCTAAAAGGTGGCTTACCTAGTACGTGGGTATCTTACAAGATATTTAACGTTACACAAGACTGCTTACTTTTTCAAAAAGCTAGTAATTAAGTCTGCTACTTTAACATGGAAAAATCGAAATTGCTTCATAGGGATAGATAAATGTTCTTAAGTTGAACAAGCTGGAAGTTTGAGACAAATGCAATCTTTATCATAGTGATGTGGAAAATAAAACAATATTATTTTGGCTTAACATTTTTCCCTAAGGATTTATATATTGTAAGGTTACTTTAATCTGAGATAGTTGAGTAAGTTTCCAGTGGCTTGGCACAGGAAGGCCATCAGTCCTGTTTTGCACCCTCTGGATTCTGGGATTTGTATTTTTTTCTATCCCATTCAGAATTTAGGAAAATTACATGTCTCAATTACAAGCATAAACAGGACTGGGTCACCTTCTCACACATGGCAATGGGAAACTTGAGCACTCTGCTCCATCAGGCATCACTATTGTAGGCTTTGAAATCCAAAATGTACATATTTGTAGCAAGTGGAGCGTGAAAGTTATGTTTTCAAATGCCTAAACTGTTAACCAAAGTGTGTGATCCTGGGCAAATGTGATCTCTTCCTGTATAGTGGACTGACCCAATCGGAGGCAACAATTATTTCCTCCTCTATTGCTGCCAGTTACCAAAATGTTGTGGACCATCCATAGAATGGCCCAACAGGAGAATGAGAGAAACATTTTGCTTTGCTAGGTCATTGAGTTTTGCATAGTACACAGTCCACCATTTTCATGGTTTCATGGGTTTTCAGAATCTTGAAAAGGTGGGGTTGGAGAAATGCAGGGCAAGGCTGCTTTGCAGCAATGTTGATGCGTGCATGATCTGAAAAGGTATTCTCTGTGGTGTACAAGTTGTATACATTTTGTGAGTGGTCTGGAGCAGTGGTTAAAGTGCACTTCAGGTTGGTAACAAATTGTTTGATTATTGGGTCTATCCTTATGGTGTTTAAGGAGGGAGGGGAGCTGTATTGGTGTATCTATGGTAGGTCAGTGTGCTCTTTAGGGAATTTCTTCAGGTGGGTATGCGTTCTATTGTGTAATCCGTATGGATTCAGTGAGGAGTTGTATGTGAAGATGAGTTGTTTTGGGGGTTGGGGGGGGGCATAGAAAGATTTTCAGGCTGTTACTGTTACCATACATTGCTCAAGAGACCACCTGATAAGAACTGGGACAAACCTTTTTCACTTTGGAAAAATCCCCCCCAAGTCATTTATTTGCTTTGTTCAATGGAAAATATTATGGGGCTTGGAGTCCCGTCTTGTGGGAGAAAGGACAGGTTTGGGACTTGGTTCTGGGCTCTGGCTGTTGGAGGTAGTATTCGAGGTATCAGGCATGGGCTCTGGTGGAGGGGAGGCAGGATGCCATGTATAGGGTTCTGGGTGGTAGGGACCGGGGGGGGGGGGGTGCCAGGTGTGGGGCCCACATCAGTTTGGGAAAGCATACTAAGAGCCCTTTTATAGGCAGCCCACCTACTTTTGCCTGTAGCCCGTTCTGTGTCCCCCCCCAAATTTGAATCCCGAAGACACCATTGAAGACAACTCAGCAGGTGTCGGATGCACAGATGAGTTTCAGTATCCACTGAAACTCCGATGCAGGAGGTGGTTGTGCATCTAAAATCGATAAGGACTGCAGAGGCACCCTTGCACCAGCTTGTATGGCATCAAAGGTGCCCAAATCAGGCAGGTTTGGAGGTGCAGGGCCTGTCATGGGCTGCTTACTTGGTTCTTTTTTTGCTCTGACATTCAGTTCAGGGTCTCTGAGAGCAAGCCAATTCCTTTCCTCTGCACTTGCCACTCAGGAAGGTTTGTAGAGAGCACTTGCAGGGTCCTGGTACTACTGATCGCAGTTGCAGTAGGTCTTCTCCAGCCAGCAGTCACCCCAAAAATGCCCTTGCGATGGTTAGGGAGAAGAGTTGCCTCTCACTTTGAGCTCTTGGTCTTCGCCTCTCTGGCATAGAACTGAAGAGTATGCTATACACCCAATCAGGTTCCAAACAAATCCCCCAAGAATTGTCCACAAGAATTTCAAGTAAGAGGAGGGGCACAATTCAAGCAAGGGGAGGGGCGCAATACAAGTAAGGGGAGGGGCGCAATTCAAGTAAGGGGAGGGGAGGCTTTCCCCTCCTTATATAGTAAAAAGGGCCAGTAGATGGCATCTCTTAGAGCCTTCTATAAGGCTACAATACAGACTGCTGTAAAAAGTTTTTGTCTCGTCAGACCCAGAGAGCTTTGTCTACAAGACATTAAGGGGGTCAGGACGTTTGGGAGCAATATCAAAATCCAAGATAAGGGACCCCTTCTGCGGAATAAAGCAGTCTTCTGAGCTACTACAACACTGACCCCTTCCTCTATATAACTACATCAATCAGCACCCTTGTGGGAGGTGGCCATTTCGAATGACTGGACTCTCCTTGGAGCAACAGTTCTAGGGTCAAGCACCAGGGAATGTTCTTCCCTGGAGGATGAGCCCAGCTTTCTCAGAGGGACCAAAGCGAGGGTTTCCTGGCAGGACCCACTTAGTGTTGTGGGTGCAGCCAGCACAGACAAATCGAATACACACCAGCTCCTGTCATAAAGAGTCACTGTCCAACAAGCTGCCAATCAAATGCTCATGGATGTATCTGTAGCTCTGTTAACCAAATATAAGCCATGGGTGGCTTATATTTCATTATTATAACCACCAGACCTTTGGGGGCACTCAATTATGATATGTTGAACCAGAGGTGCTCGCAGTTAAGTCATACTTTCGGGTTCTAGCACATGTGGTCTTTGAACCTGCTTTGTTGTCGCTGCACGAGCATTATGAAAGGGGGTAGCCGATTAGCAGATTCCAATTCCGGAAATATAACCTGCATCATTTTATCAGACAAAAAAATTAAATGGAGGCTGCTATATCCTTGTAGATGGCAGTCAGTGACAGAAACTAGGGGTCACAACAGTAGCTACCGCGAGGAGATCTAGAAACACATCCACTGACCTGTCACAAACCAATGTGGCTTACATACCAATGCAGTAACCTTCTATCTACATGATCTGGCCCACGATTTAAGCCACTACAAAGATTATGAGCGCGTGTGCGGATGACGCTCTGCTTTATTTCCGGCTCACCTCAGCTTCCTCTCCTCCCTCGCTCATTCCCGACTTTCCCCAATGATCTTTGCCTTCATGCCAGTAAGAGAGACCCTTTGTTACGCTCACCTAGTCTCTGTGGAGGCGTTGGGCCACGGTTGCAGCCCTCCCGGGTGAGGTCGCTCGGGTCCGACTTCGCCCTTTGCACTTTTGTGGTGACTGGTGGTAATAGGCGACGCTGCTCGGGACTGCTCCTGCGTGAAATAGGGGGCGTGAGTATGCCAGCTTGTGCGCCCGATCCCCTTCCAGACCCCTTCTCCCAAACCATGGTACCCGTGCGATGTGCTGTCCCTGGAAAGCTCACCTGTTGATTAGTTTTGGCGAGCACTCCGTCCTGCTGTTTCTGGCAGGTGCACTTGTATGATCTGGACCGAGTTCCTTCACTGGTCCCTTGCATGTGGTAGTCCAGTCCTGCTGCAACTAAGCCACTATACGTCACGTAAGTGTTCCTGTTTGCCTTTGTCTTTCTTCATCTGTTTTTGTTGTATTGTAAAGTTTGTATTGTATTGCTGTCCGTTCGACTTTTGATGTTTGCTATTTTGCTTTCTTCCCTTGCAGGTGATGTTGCCGGCCCGGCAGAAGCTGCAGAGCTCGAGACGACAGCCGGAGGGAATGAGGAACAAAACTGCAGCGGTACAGTAGCTGGTAAGTTAACTTGGGGTGTGCAAGGTTCAAATGCAGCGCGGCCCTAGGACGGATGTTCTAACCTCGTCTTTCTTCTTCACAGGGTCAGAGTTCGTGGATGCAGAGTGCGGTGCTGCGGCGTCGGGATTAAGATCACTGGATGTCTGCAGATGAAGCGATGAAGCACCGGTTTCGTGGAGGCGAGTATGCAGGAGAACGCCTGGTTTCAATGATAAGTTAACTGGTGCAAGCGGCAGGGAGCGTCACGTTACGCGAAGAACCGGCCTTAAGGATGGAGCAGCTGATTATAGCTGAGCTTCTGAAGCCACGCCCACCAGGTTCAGCCTGCCTGCCACACCCAATGAGTCAGCACATGAAGACCAGGCCTAGGGAGCTACACTCGATGAGCGAGGATGAGGATGTTCTCTGGATTCTCTGGAATAAAGGCTTTCAGCTCCGGGAAAGTTCTTGTAAAATAAGAGCACTCCTGCACTGAAATAAAGTGTTCCTGCTCACATCTCTATATGAGGCTGGCGCAAAAGGCGCCAGGACTGAGTCCAGCCAGGGCCCCTGTGTTTATAGGTCCCAAAGGGTCAAGTGACCCATTGCCCCCATCACTAGATGGTGTGGTATTTGTGTTCTGGGGCCTGTGGCCATGACACCATTCTCATTGGTACCCTTGCTCCAGCTTTCCCTCTCTGGCCGCCCTCCTTGGGGCTCCCCACCCTCGCCTTGCTGCGAGGCAAAAACCTTGGGGTCATCTTCAACTCACTTCCTTCACACCACAGACCTTTCCAAAAAGGCCCAAATCCAGCTGCACCTCCTCAGAGGTATTCTACCTTTTCTCACCCCTCCAACCCCCTCTGCCCTACTACTGCAACATCCTCTTTCACAATTTGCCTACCTCCAACTCTTTGCCCCTTGCAACTAATCCAGAAACATGACTGCAAGATGTATCCTTGGCCTCAAGCCCAGTGAACATCTCTCCAGCCCCGATTTCTCTTCACTGGCTCCCGGTGGATGCAAGGATCAAGCCCAAGACCCTCTGCATCGTCCACAAAACTTTCTGGGGGCGCCACTACAACGCTCTTCCAAAATACCTTCCTTCTAGAGCCCTTCACTCAGCTATCTTCAACTCTGAGGGTCAGACGCTTCTCCAGGCAGAGAGTGGGGGCGGGGGGGCTAGATCTCTCCTCTGCAGGCGCTTCCCTCGGGAACAGCTTCCCTGCCCCTCTCAGACTTGAACCGGACTACATGAAGTTCCAGAAGCAGTTCAAGACCATCATTTTCTCCTCTGCCTTATCTCTCGCTTCCTTGCCAACTTACCCGTCTGCTTGCCCAGTCTCACTGGGTAACAGGCTCTCCATGACCAGTCTTCTTGCACTGCCTCCTAGCCTACCATGCACTTAGGGGATTTAACTAAACCCTGCAGCCCCCCTGATTCCTTACACTTAACCAGAGCTGTGCTGCCCTGGCTGCACTAAGAGTCATGCAGCCATGACCGCACTTTTCCCTACCCTTGCACGTTCCCCTCTCTTCCCCCTATACATCTCATTGTTGCACTTGCATGTTCCAAATGACACAAGGCATAGTAGGATAGTTTGTCTCGTGGCACCTAGAAACACTTGTGTACAGGCGCGTCATAAATGCTGTATACTATGTACGGCTTGTACTAATCACAATCATATGTACGATTTGATTTGTATGAGTGCACGATGTGTTGCTATTAAATCATGAGCGAGCTGAGGTGGCTTTTTATATAGACTGTTTAAATAAATTAAATTTTTCTACTGAAATGGTAGCCGCGTTGCACCATTTTGAATTTACAGATTCTAGACCTGGGAACGAGGCATTAGGGGCTAACCGACTCATTTGTTTTTTAATGCACTAAACCACCATGATGTGCCTCAGCAGGCTTGCAGATAACGAGGCACTACAGGAGGGTTGCAGACTGACAGCTCACGCAACTGTTGCCTTTGAATGAATGGGACTACATTCACAGTGCAAACTTTCGGCAAGGTTTCCGCTGAATCTAAAAACGATCACCAGACGAACTTGATGAAAATATAGACCATCGCGATTAAATATTTTTTGTTGTGTACATTTTAGGGAGGCCTTCTGTGCCCAGTATCTTTCTTCCATCGTATTCAAATTACTAGCCTAGTCACGTGGCTACCCGCTTTGTAAAACTGCATGATGACAATGCAGAGACAGGAAAGATTGGTTAAAGTCAACCAATACGCAATCAAACAATTTAAGTCGCATACCAGAATAACCCGATGACTCTGCTAAAATCTTAACAATCTAAGAGCGTGGCCACAAGGGCAAATACTGGTAGAACTGAAAAGACTCCGGTATGCAATCTATCAAATACTATGAGACCTACATTCTACACACATGCAAACTACTCAAATTAGTATTTTACAATTCTTTTAATTTCATACAATCTTTGCAAATAAATCCAATTGCAACCTTTTTTTTCAAACAGTGCATGCTAGTAGTTTTCTTTTTCAGCTCCAGAGGTAGTTCAGCAGGTGGTCAAACATTGCATAGGTCTATGGTTTCTCCATCTACACGGTCATAAAAGTTATATAGTTCTGGTTATTTTTCACTTACTGATGATGAAAGGTTTTTGACGAGAACACTGGCGTGACTGGTTACCCTGAATACATGTGAGAACACTGGCGTGACTGGTTACCCTGAATACAAGTTTCTTTTTCGGATATATTTTGTTAAAACCTAACCTTTGTGAGCAGACAAAAGTTTCTGAAATGCTGGGGGTGCAGGGGAATGCAATGTTTCAAATTCTTTTTCCAGAAGTTTGAAATTTTCGGCGGCTACTGGATGTACATGAATAATGTGACGGTACCCTATTTTTCTAACATTTCGAATTAGGACAATGAACATGCACGTGGTAAAATATTCTACATTAGCACTCTGGCGGGGGGCCCAGGCAATCAGGTGGCTAGAAACACGGGCTTGAACAGCTGGTGAAAGTCTGGTTCCATGCCGCCTGATGCATCGCCCCCACCCTCAGTCCCCCCTTTTTTCCTTCAACCCTGCCACTGCATACACTCCTATCCCTTGCCTCTCGCAGGCCGCCATGTGACGGGAGAGGGGTTCCGTACGGTGGCCATCTTTGTAAAGTATTTTCACAACCTGGGTTACCGCTTTGGTCAGTGATCGAAGTGTACGAAAAGAAGTAGTGGAACTATGTCCCCTACTGGCCGGCACCGCTCCCACAGACCTCATCACCGCGCCCTCTCATGCACAATAAAACCTCCCAAACACATGTGCCTGCTCCTTAAGGAACCGTCCTGTGCAGTGCACTGAAAGTGCAAGTTTCAACTTCTTCGTACACTTATCTTAAAAAGAAACCGTTCCGGAACGGTTTCTTTTTCAAATAAGTATAGGAACGGTAAAACTTAATTAAAAGTAGAGGAGCACTGCTCCCGCCCACTTCGACCACTGGCTTTGGTAGCCTGGGGGTGCTAATGGCCTTAAGCCCCTGTTCCAAGTGCTGGCATGGGGTGTGGGGGTAATGGCCCAGAGCACTTGTTAATAGCCCTCGCTTCGCCCGTGCCATTAACTTAGGCTGCCGGACCGTTACCTCTGTTTCAGCCCTTGGAAAGGGGTGTGGGGGTGTTTAACGGCACATTCCATAGTTCTATGAAAATGCCCCTGCTTCACACAACCAGCTACCAAAAGCTACTTTTGGCTTCTAGAGCCAACTGGAGACATACAAACACCTATGTGGCATTAACTTTCTGTATCTGGGAATGTAACGATTAGATACACCTAGAAGATATTTAAAGCAACATTAATTGTATATAAAAAAAAGAAGAGACAAAAAGCTAAAGTTTGCATCTCATGTAAAAGGTTTTGTTGTGCTATGTATTAGCTAATAGTTCTATTGGGGTAGCGCCCGCCTACTAGGGGATGGCCAATACCCAGGCGGTAGTTTAAGATACTGCTTATGAAATCTTAATTTCGACCCCTCCTCTTAGACCAGATTGGTTAATGAGATGCACATTTGCCATTGTGTTTTCACTGTGTTTCTAGTCGAACATTTGTGTTCTTTCTTGTACATCTGAAACTAAAATAAATAAAAAGGGGCTGCGAGTCCAGTTTGTCACCTTCAGATACACAATTGTTTTAAAATTGAAGTATGTGAGAAGAAAAAACGGCAAGACTTTTTTTTTTAAAAAAAAACAACCCAATTTACTTGTATACATAAATAAAACATTTGGCAGCATATCTTAAGAGCCTTCTTGAAATGCAGATTCATTCAGTGAGCAAACAAATAAAATTATTGCAATAAGGCCCCACATACCATGATAACACATTGTGTTTTCTGTAGTAAAAACAGACAAGTGTTTTTAAGCATAAACGTCATAGCTGCCTGTCACAGAATAAAATATTACTGGGAATAAATAAAAACATTGGCCAGGTTTGTGTGTGTAATTGGTAGATGGAAATAGCACAAACTTAAGGGGTTAGGAGGAGAGCTCTCCCAGTATGTAGCACTAAATGACTGACCAACATTGTTAACTGCTCATATTGGTAACTGCTCATATACTCAGTCTTGTAAGAAACCACCAGAGAAGGTGGTTAGAATCCTAAAGGCTCCACGTTTCTAGCTCTGAACCACCATATTGTTTTCGGAATTCCATTATTTTCAGTATCCACAGTGACGCGTCAAGGAACTCCTAATGTACATTAGTGTAGAGTCTGTTCTTGATAAAGACAACTGCGGGGAGATGTTGACGAATGCCTGGATAATGCTGAATGTGACAAAACCAGCGCGAGATATTTTCATATTTCTCCTTCTCCTGAATTGAAAGGTCAGCCTGCAGATGGAAAAAAACAACTTTTTAGATAAGATAACTGGTGTCTACGCATACATGAACATTCAGCTGTACTCCGAGGACTTACAATGTTAAATACCTGATCTTGTGAAATGTAATACATTATTTACAAATACATTAACAAAAATAGCTGCATTTGCAGTTTTCAGAAGAAACCCAGAAAATGGACTGAAAAGAGGGTCAATTATTTAAAGCAGCATAGATCTCCTGGTTCCCCTTCAGCCCTTTGCATCCCCCAGGATGAGAAAAAAAACTGGTTATCCTTTTTTCTGAGGACCAAAGACTTAGTAGGCATGGTCAAAATTCCTAGGACTGTATTACTGTGGCAATAAGATCCGCGGTGATGGGCCAATACCACCCCAGGTAATGGCCCCGGGGCCGTAGTTACAGGTCCGAGCATTGCCGCCAAGGGTCTTATAGCCATTAGTACCCCGGCCGTTCGACCGGGTTACTAATGGCATTTTCTTCTGTTTCGAAATGCTGCCCTGTAAAAAAAATGGCCGCCGGGAAAGGGAAAACGTTGTCCGCTTTCCCCATCCATGGCCGCCATCGGGAGCGGACGCGCTAGGAACAGAAGTTTTTCCAGCCCGTTTGCTCCCAAGAAAAGAAAAAAGAAGGTAAGTGGGGTTGGGAGGGGAGGAGTTTAAAAAAAAAAGAATAAAAAAAAAATAAAACTCACCCGAGTCCCCGGCGGGGGACAAAGGCAGCCTCCAGCCATGGGGAGGCTCGGAGCGGGGATTGCCCCGTTTCAAGCCCCCTCATTGGCTACGGGGCTGCCACACCCCTCGCCGGGAAGAGAGTACCCGCCACGCAATACACAGGAATACAGTG
Organism: Ambystoma mexicanum; assembly: GCF_040938575.1. NCBI lineage: Eukaryota > Metazoa > Chordata > Amphibia > Caudata > Ambystomatidae > Ambystoma > Ambystoma mexicanum. The sequence continues at coordinate 1,016,396,335 of NC_090930.1, read as the reverse complement.
GTATGGCTCGGAAAAGAGCCAATCCACACGTAGTATTCCGCCGGGTACTAATGAATAGTTGTGCGGGTCTGCCCTCGAACGGCACAAATATTCAACAAGAATATTCAGGGAGACAGCCGTTGGCATACCAAATAGGGCTCCGAAAATTAAAATACCAATAATTCCGTCACCCTCCCCTCCACCTCTCAAAACTACCATTCCTGAAGTTCGGTTTTATTTTGAAACAATCATTCGAAAACCTTGGCAGAACTGCTGGATCTCTGGAAGCTTTGTGAACATTCACCGCAGTTTGGGGACAATTGGCTGTCCAGAGCCTTACAGCAACCAACAATCTCTCTTCCCTACCCCCCCACCCCCTCAAACAATGTGCTCGCACAGACTGTCCCATTGGTCATCACATGACCCAGGCTGCCCCCAAAATCCAGTTCCCTTAAAGGCAGACGCCAAAGGGCAGTGTTTAAGTCTGGTACCGGTTTACTGGCTCACCTCCCTAGCCCTGCACCATACTGCCACATAATAGACCACAAGGAGCGCCAACCTATGATCAGTTAAGGGACAAGCGATTGTTGATTGATGCACCATCTTTATACTGCTCAATATATTGCTCCCCGATTGTTGCACTTCATTGTAGAAGGTAAAGCAGAAAATATATCTGCAATCAAACTCTGTCCCAGCCCAAATAATGCATCCTATTAATTGTTGCATCCTATTAATTGTTGCATCCCACAGATTTGAGCCATGCTCACTACTCCCAGATAGTCGCATTCAATATATTGAGCGTTGCGGCATACATTAATGAATGCTTCTCATATGCTGCAGGCCCCAATATTAAGGCTTCTCATATGCTGCATCCCCTTATTTATGTATTCATTGCTTCACCAGAGGATGCTGTATACCCTAGTCTGCTCAATTGTTGCAACCTTTCGATTGTTGCCGCCCAAACACAGATATAGCTATAGTTGCATCCCTTTTACTGCTCCCAGATGCTGTATCCTATATTAGAATTGTTGGTATTCACCATTGTATCCCCTATAATTGAATCCCATGCAGTACTTTTCTGTGAAATTTGCTCACAAAAAAAAAATCTGCCAACACCAGTTGTAAATGATACGATACCTATTGGGATGCTACCCTCATTTATTTACCCAAAAGCAAACTTGCCACACTGTACATGGGTGCGTCGCTAGACCCAAACTGCGGTGTCCTTAAGCTTTTACACACTGGTACGTGATGGATTAGAATAGGTTACTGCGTAGTTTACTTAAAATTACAGCTGCCTAACAAAGCCTACATCATTTGAAATACTGTAGCAGTGTACAAAACCGATAAGGAGATAATTGCAGGCGGGAACTATTGGACCAATATTGTCCAGGGCAAATGTTGATCATCACTTTGTTGCTCTATCAATGGCACTTCCCCCATCTGCATTGTGTAGCTCACACTACTTTTAAGTCGCTCCATCAGTACAAAACATCTGGACACCGAAGGAACCAACAAAAAAAAAATAAAACAGCGTTAGTGTGTGTCTAAATTCGGTATGGAGTGATGGAAGGCCTTTCCCTGCTCTGCCGGCAGCATTTCAACTTGGCTAACAGGGCTATCTGCTACCTAAACCACAGGGTGATGCTAAGAATGTATTTATAAATAGAATAACAAAATTACAGGTGCTCATTGGCAGAGTTGTACACAATTAAGTTGTACATCTTAACCAAAATAAAGTCACGTCACAACCACTGCATTGGTAGTATAAACGATTGAACATTAAAAAGAGCAGCCCTGGGGACTGGGTTAGAGCCCCCAAGTGGTTTGTAGATGACCAGTTATGGCTTAATAATGAAAAATACAAAATTATGAACAGTTGTCCAAAACACCACTTCATAGCTTAACCAAGGGACGCGGAAACCTCGTACACAAACATGTTTTATTCAAAATATGCAAAGAGGCAGAGCTGCACAAAATCATTAAGTGACAGGTCAACAGGTTACATCCGACACAAAGGTCACACATTTCTATCACAAAGGAGTTCCTTTCTTTGATATGCTTAGCATATTGGGAATCTATTGTCTGTTCTATATCGTTATGCCTCTTCCGATTGTCTCATTAAGGTAGTCTCTGAATGGGCCCCCCCATCTACTCGTTGCATTGAAAGACCATGCACGTGTCTATTCCATTTCGTTCACAAAGGTCATTTCTCTCAAACATTCCTGGCTAGTTGGTGCACCCCTGAATTTCCACTTCATCAAGATATTTTTTTAGCAAGTATGCAACCCATGTTAAATAGCCTACGTACCTTGGTTGTTACTTTGCCTAGGTCTTCCAATAGATATTTCAATGGTGAAAGTACCAGAGGAATTCAGATTATATAATGAATCATCCGTCACCTCCCGCCAAAACGGTGCTATTTTTGGGCAATTCCAGCACCGAGTCTGCTCCCTCACTTCTGCATTTCATACATTCATCTGATGAACCAGGGACGAATCGCAAGACTCTGGCCGGTGTGTAGTACAATCGGTTCAGTATTTTGAAATGTATGAGACGTAGGCGTGCGTTTAACTAAACCTCTTGTCAATAGACAATATCTTTACCCATTTGGTTTCTTCAATATTAACTGCTAAATCTCTTTCCAATTTAACCATTGCTTTATTCTGTTGTGGTTGTCCTGCCTGCATTTTCTTATATAGTTTGGAGATCAGGCCCCTTGGCAGCTCTTCAGCCATTACAACATCCACAAATGTACAGGACTCTGGTGCCTGCAAGAATGAGGACCATCTTCAGGGTGCTGCTGCCCTTATGAGAAAATATTGTAATAGCCTGACGGGGCTGGTTTCCAGTTTCTGCATGAACTCCACTTTGGTCATGAATGTCCCTCCCGGAAAAAAGTTGCCCAGTCTCATCTTCCCCTCAGGGTCCCATGCCGGTCTTATATCAGGGTCAGAGGTTGGGGGAAGCCCTGGGCAATTCCATAGCGGTATCCTGCCATTGTATAGTGCATTTGTGTTCAGGCGCTTGAATATCCGTACCCATGGGTTGACTGTCGTGCGCATCCGATGAATCCTCGTACCAGTCTTCCAGGATTACGGCCTTAAGATCAGTGGGGGCTGCACCGTACCTTTCTAATGCCAGGTGAGTTGGGGGTCCAGTCTTGTGCATACCAATACCCTGCATATTGTGCCTGCGCTACTATGTAAAATAGTTCAAAGTCTTGGGCAGCACACACCACCCCATGTAAATTGTATTACCATGGATCTAATTCTAGTAAAGAATTTGCGTCCGGGCCATATCGGGATCAGGGTAAAGTAATTTGGGGACCACCATCATTTTCAACAAGGACAGCCTACCATATAGGGACAACGGGAGTCTGTTCCATGTGATCAGTTTTATTGGTAATGTATTGAGATGTGTTACGGGAGATTATAACACCTTAGCATTTAAGGCTGGTCGGGGCCCATTTGAATCCCATTAGCTCGGTAGGTTTGGTTGTGTTCTTTTAACAGGAATAATTCAGATTTAGCATTATTTAGCTTGTATCCTGAGTATATCGTGAACTCAACCACTTGCCTGATGTTTTCTTCAGGGTTTCGTAAATATAGCAGTGTGTCGTCGGCATATAGAGATACTACCTGGGGGGGCCCCCTGCTGTATGTATTCCTCCATGTATTCCTCTATGTGCAGGTTGTTCGCGCATCCTTCGGGCCAGGGGCTCTAACGTGCGAATAGTAAGGGGGAAAAGGGCACCCAGGTCTTGTACCCTGGTGCAGTGCAAACTCCTGAGATAACATCCCATTCGTGCAGACTCTTGCGGTTGGATTGGTATACAACAGCCGAACATATCCAATGAAATTGTGCCCCAGCCCGCAGTGTTTAGTACCTCGAACAGGAAGTTCTATGAAACCGAGCCAACAGCTTTCTCGGCATATAGGGACGCTGCTGCTGCCCTCGCACTTGTGTTGATTTGTGAAAAAATACCAAACAGGCATCACAAATTTAGGGCCGTCGACCGTGTAGGGATGAAGCCCGTTTGATCTGGGTGCACCAGTCTCTGCATGTGTGGGAGAAGTCTATTTACCAACACTTTGCGAAAACCTTTGCGTCAATTAGACAGTGGGCAGTGTGAGGCCATGTCGTTCGGTGGCCTTCCAGGTTTTAAAAGTACTGTAATTAAGGCTTCTGTCGATGGTGGGAGATCGTGCCCCTTAACCATACTTTGAACGTTTCCCAGATCGTGGCATATCGGGATACTGTTCCCTCATTTGTCTCAAAGAACCCTTCTATTTTCTCCCTCAGGGACGTGACTAGTGAGTCACCTTGCAATACATGTGGACATCCTGCATATGGGGCGGGTTTTCAGTGTTTCCTTCAACAATAGCGTCAACATCACTGGCGAGTGGTCTGAGAGGGTACGTGTTACTATTTTGCAGCCTAGACGCCCATACAGCTAAGATCAGTCAGAGGCCGATCAGTACAGTTGAAGCATTCGGCTATCCTAGGATGCTCGTTTCTCCATACAACTACCCATCCCAGTTGATCCTTAGTCATCATCTGGGCCGCATTAGATTGTTTTCTCTGCACGGTCCTTGATCCATCTTGTACCAAGTCTAGAACCGGATTGAAACCTCCCCCTCCACATCCTCCCATATGATGGGGACCTCCATCTCTCGGAAATCGGTTATAACAGCCTCGGTCATCTATATCGGGCCCATACGAGTTCACCAGTATTACATTTTTCCTGGCTAATTCTCCCCTCACAATTATGCATCTTCCCTCAGGGTCCATTTGGACATCTTTGGAGCGGAAGGGTAGTGATCGGTGCACTAGTATCAGCACTCTCCTGGCTTGGGAGGAATAAGAGATATAGAATAGGTCTTCCTCACTTGGGGGCAAACTTTCCGTGTAGTGGTCCCAATGCGTGAGTTTCTTGTAGGCTCATTTTGGGTGCGTGGCGGTCAATATATGCATTATTGAGGCCCCTTACATTCCATGAAATCATTACTATCGATTCGCCCATTTGTTATCTCGCATTTGATTTTTTAATGTTTGTGTGCATCGCAAAGTGCAGTTTACGCGTGTGCGTTTATCGTTCCGCCAACTGGCCAGACTACTATTTTTAAACTTTAAATATTCCCAAATTCCCGACCCTGCCTCACCTTTGGAAAACTGCCCTTTTGAGGCCATTTTGTTGTCCCATTTGCATTCCCCTACCCTCACCATCCTCCCCAACTTGATGATGCACACCTTTAACTGGAGCATTCCTGGGGGGAGGGGAGGCTCTGTGAGCAGACCTCACTGTAGCACGCACACTCCCCGGCATGATATAATCTAACATTTTAGGTTTTGTGCCATTTTCCCTTTAAATTGCGCGTTATATATCTGTGGGTTCAAAGGTGGGATTATTAGTTCATTCTCCCCCGTTATACTGTGCGTCTTGGATCCTGTGGACAGGGCTTTGGTTGTTTCTTTCCCGTGGTGAAGTGGAATGGACGATTCCACATATGCTATGGCATCTGCTGGATTTTCAAAGAAATTTGCTCGGCCACTGTGTTGTATCCTAAGTTTGGCCGGAAACGGAGCATACGGGACGTGCCTTGTACAGAGCATTTTTTTTCACCTGTCATATGATCTCGGTTGTGTGTGGATTCAGATCGAAAAGTCCGGGTATATATGGACATGCTTGACTCGTAGCTTAGCGTCTCCTCCTCTCTGAAGAGTTTTAGGATAAGGTCTATGTCCCTGTAGTTTAGTCTTGCTATAATGGTTCGCGTTGGGGCGCCAGGTCGGGAATCTGGTCCAGGGTGCAGCACGCACATTCCACCAAAGTGTGTTGAAAAAAGGTGCTGCCTTGAAAAGGGTCTTGAGAAGTTTCTCCGAATGATTCTATGGGACCCTTGCATGCTGCCTCTGGTATCCCCACTATACGGATATTGTTAAGCTGCGATTGTGACGCAAGGTCCTCGGTTCAGCTATGGCCCGTTCATGTTGGTCCACTTTGTCCTCAACTTCCCCAATCTTGGTTTCAGCCTCATTTATCCGGCCACACTTTCTAATTTAGCCTTTTAGTGAGCAGATTGTTGCCACTATGTAGTCTAGCTTGACATTCACCGACAAATCCACTCTGCATTGCCAACATTAGTTTGTCGTTCTGGTTTTCCACTGGATTCACTTCAGTGTTTCCGTTAGTCCCCTGGTCTTCCATCCCATTGGCCTTTGCCGTGGCGCTCGTGTAGGAGTTCATTGGGCAGAGTTTCTTACCAGCACCCTTCGTCACGCCGTAGCTCTGGTCTTGATCCCAGTCTTGAGAGTTTGCTACTGGCAAGTGTCTGCTCCGCTGAGATTGGTTGTTCCCCTTGCAGGAATGTTTGGTGGCCCAGAGGGTCGCCAACCGTCTCCCTTATCTCAATCACGCCCATCACATGGTCTGCATCCGCTGGTCGCATTTGCCAATCTTAACCAGTTTCGATTTGAATATTTGTTTTCTCTGGTGGACTGCCTCCACACCACAGGGGCGCGGGGGTCCGTTTATTTCACAGGCCCCTCCCAGTGTGTCGTGGTCTGTTCCAGGGGGAGGGGGCTATCCACTGCCTTGTAGGAGATCACTCAATGGCTAATCTATTTGACAGCCCGTTCTTTCGCTCCCTCAATCAGGATTCATGGTGGCTGCCACCCCTTTATATGCTTTGGGCCTCTCCAAACCTTCAACACTGGTTTTGTGCTGTATGCATTGTGATCATGCGGGGTGAGCGTGAAGTATTGCTCAGACTGGTGCGTGTCACTTGCAATGTTCCATCAGCTGCCGCCCGTGAGTTTCAGCTTTACTTTGCGCTTGTTTGCCTTGGCGGGCGCTGGTTTCCTGTTTCCACTGGGGACCTGGGTGCTATCGCGGTTCGTTGCTGCCCATTTCCAACAGCGTTGGTTTATGTGGAGTCACCAGTGATGAAGCGTTGGGAGTTCCGACACTGCTCCGCCTTCCTTGTGTGTTTTAGCGGACGCTGTGCCCCTCCTGCAGTGCACCTCTCCAGCCCTCTGCGCTGGTTCCTGCACAGCATTTGTGTTATTTGCTGAGGTGGCTCCACGCCGCTTAAATGATGTGCTTCAGCCTCAACTGTACGGCGTGTGGTCTCAGCAGGGAGGCACCCAGTGTCTGCATGTCTGGGTCTATATGGTCCCAGTTACCAGTCGCCTCCAGTTGGATTCCCCCGCTGGGCACCAGCAACGTGACCCCGGGCACCCTCCAGTTATTTTCAATAAGGGACCTTCTCTGCCCGGGAGGCCAGAATCTGGAGCAGGCTGCTGCGTTATTGCCATAGGCTCCCGCATCAGTAGTTCTTCAGCACTCTGGATCTTGCATTAGCTGGAGCTTCAGTCGGGAGAGGTAGTTTAGCTTATTTATTTGTACCGTGCGCCGAACCCTGAGGTAACTGGGCGCCAGAGACTTAGCGAAGGTTACATAAGAATATAGACAAACAGGGTAATAACAGTAAATGCAGTTGACCGGGTTACATGGTGGTCGAAAGGCAGACATAGGAAAAGAGTGCATTAGTGTGTCAGACAAAGATGGAGTTCTTGTTGGTGAGCCAGGACTTCGCTTTTCCTCTGAAGGTCCAGAAAGAAGGTTCTGCTCCAAGGTTCAGCGGTATAGCGTTCCATTGCAGCTAGGACCAGGAAGCTGGAGCCGCCTGCTTAAGGGAGAATTTGGGGATGGTTAGGCAATGAGAGTACAGCATTCTGGTTGGTCTGGTTGAGGTGTGTTTGTTGAACTTGTCTGCCAAGTATTTGGGGGCATCAGAGAGGCATTTGTGGACAATGAGAGATCTGAGGGTGATTCTGTCACGAACGGGGAGCCAGTGGGCATCTCGTCTAAAGCTGGAAATGTGGGAGTGCCGCGGGATACTCCGAGCCGCTCTGATGGCATTATTCTGAAGCACCTGCAGTTTGTTCAGGTTGCGTTCTGAGGTGCCAAGAGAGTGGTGCAAAAGTCCATTTTTGAAAGCACTAGTGCTCTGGCTAGTTTAATGCAACTGGAAGGCGAGAGGAAGGATTTGCAGGCATTGATGAGCTTATTTGTGTAAGCTGTGGAGGAGGCTGTGGCGTTCACCTGTTTGAGTGAGAGTGTGGAATCTAGATAGACCCCTAAAGTTTTAATTTCTTTGGCCACAGTGATTAGGTTACCATCTATGTTGATAGAAGCGTAACGGGGGTCCAGTTTTTTAGCTGTGGTTGGGAGCTGACAAGGCACTCAGTTTTCTCGTCATGGAGGCAAAGGCCGTGTTCTGCCATCCAGGCTTGGATCTCCAGGTAGAGGGCCTTGCTGCCAGCCCGCTGATTTTATTGCAGTACCTCCCCTGCGATGCAACGGATCAAAATGATTTTTGGTGCTTGCCTTCTCCTTTACTTCTGTTGCCAGTTTATTTGTTCCACTGTGTCGCAGCTGGCAGTTCGGATGTTGCTGGGGCCCGAGCTATGCTCCGGCAGCCATTCCTTCTTGCTGCTTGAAAATGCCCCCGACCCCCACCCCACCGGCGAGCAGTAATTTTAAGAAACCATTGAGGCTTCTGCTAAACGCTTGCCCCCTCTTCTCCCTCACATGTACATGAGATTCTTGGGTGGTTCATTACATCTTTGAAATTGCATTGATGCTTCTCTAGAGGCCCTTTTCACCCATCAGACAGAAGAGTGTTTAGATGAGGTCTTATGCTCCTCCTCCACAACAACCTTTCAAGGCACGTTTGGTTAAGTTACTCTAGATTGAAAGGCCGTCCCTCTACCTCGCTTTGTTTTTCCCCTCCCTAGCCCAGGTGTACGCAACTGCTAGTCGTGCTTCCGCAAGCCAACACCTACTGTCTATTTCTGCCTTCGGCTACCAATGTTTTCCCTGACCCGCTGGCTGTCTTGGCTCCCTAGGGACCAACTAGCTATCCCTTTCCTAGCTCAGCTGTGGGTTCTGGGGAGTCCTGGGATAGTGAGTTTGTTCAAAATCCCTCAGCTCGCATTCACAGTCTTACTTTGTCCTCTTCTATAGTGGTGTCCCATGATTTTCTCCTCCCCACCACGCCATCCATCCGTTTACAGTGGTGTCCCATGATTTTCTCCTCCCCACCACGCCATCCATCCGTTTCCTCCCCACCACGCCTACCTCCACCCTTTGAGGTCATCTTTCTTCCCATTACTTTACTCCTCTTCTACTCACTACTACCACTACCTCTCTGCTACTCCACCAACTACCTCTCCATGCACAACTTTATGTCGGAAGCGACCCTCTGGGTGCGGCTTGACAGTTTCCTGGTGCGACAAAGCAGCATGGGAGCACCATTTCCATGCTCCCAGGTCCTATCCTCTAAGCATCTCACAGTTTCCAGCATGTTCAGCTGGTGTGTCCCTCCTTCAAACAGCTGTTACGCTCACCTGGTCTCTGCAGGGAAGTTGGGGAACGGTAGGAGCCCTCACTGGACTTGGCTGCCTTGGATCGGTTCTCTCCCCCAGCTGCTGCAAAGTCGACTGCTCCAGTTGCTGGTGTTGCCCCTGAGGGAAAACGAGAGGCAATGAGAATGATGTGGGGGTATCGTGATTTTACCCTCAAACCCTTCGTTCCAGAACGAGATGAACAAGCGTTTGACCATGTAAGCTCATCTGATTTCTTGTAATGAGCTCTCAGTCCTGCTTCTCATTAGCAGGGGCGCTTTCGGTGGACCTAGTTGCTTCACTGGTCAGTGGATGTGGCGGCCCAGACCGGCTGCGACCAACCACTTGGAAGGTAAGCGTTCTTAGCAATGATTATTGTCAGTGTTCTCATTGCAATGTCTTTTTGCCGTGATTATAGTTCGTAATTCCTGCAATGCCTTTTCACTCCCCTATAGGTGTGAAGATGGCAGCCCAGAGTCCCGCTGTTTAGAGCGAGTCCAATGATGCCCCAAGACTCAACAAAGTCTTAAAATTAGATGGTAAGTTGGCTTTCAGGGTAGAACGCAAGGCTCAGGTGTGGCACGGCCAAGAGGAAGTTATTTATGCAGCTTCTAACCTTGTGTGTTCTTTTCTCTTGCAGGGAAGGCCTGGCAACGTCAAGTGTAGAGCGACTGTCCGAAGGCCAGTCCGCGGTTGCAGGATGGAGGACTCTGAAGATGAAGAATGGAAGATTAAGCTCCCACGTAGCTGGACGTCCAGAACAGGTGAGGATGCGCTCCAACTCCGATAACTATGGGAATGAGGTAAGACGCGATGCACTGCAGGCGATGGAGTGCAGGAGACAGGTAAATTGCGCTTTCAGCGATGGTGTAGCTGGAGTCAGGCAAGATGCGCTTTCAGCGATGGTGTAGCTGGAGTCAGGAGGATGCGCGTCAAGGAGATGAGCTGGAAAACAGGTAAGAACTCTGTAGACGGCGGTAAGCGTTACGCTGCTGAAGGCAGACTAACGCGAAGCGCCAGTATGCGAGCGGGTTAGCCTTAAAAAGGCTGGCCCCGGCCCCTCCCTTTGGCCCCCACCTTGTGGCTCCACCTTACCACTCGAGAGGTTCTTGCACATGCTCCCCAATGTTCTCCTATGGCCACGCCCAGCCTGGATGCACGTGACCAGGCACAAAGTCCATTTGGACCCTGTAGGTGATAAAGACATGGGCCCTCGTCCAATGGCCATGACAGCCATGGTGCTGTGTTGCCATGCTGCCTGAAGCCCAGCTGTCGGGAACTAGAAGAACTGTACCCCTCCTGGTATCTGTTAAATGTTTGTGGATCCAATTATTGCGTAATAGTATAGCCTACTTTTTGAGTTCCGTTTACCAAGCGTTTACCAAGTGTGGGAGTGAACGACAAGTAGGCAGGAGCGTTCATCAATTGTTGGCGTGGACTGTCGACATACATACTGCCATACTTTCTGATCCTCCTCAGGTTGTTTGACGGCACATTTATTGCCCCTGGCCCTGATCTTTTTCTTTTTACTTGCCCGATTGCTCTAGTGTCATCCGGCCGTGAGCTGGGACGCCCGAGTATTGAGAATTGCACAGTGAGTTGTGGAGACCAAACTGTCAATAGCTTAAAGATGGTGAGAACTAGACAGAGCAGCTCAAAAATCCAATATCAAAAGGTAGTGGCGGCCAGTGCTTGTTGGAAGAGACGTCTCCAAGAGACAGTTCAGGTCATTTGAGAATAAAAAGAGAGATAATAACCGATGACTTATGAAGGGAAATCTTGACTATTCTAGGGATGAAGATTCTAGTGGTCAAGTAGCTGGCCTTCAATCTGGAGATCCTTTGGTGGCCTTGTCCCCACAGCCTGATACTGGGGTGAGACAGTTACTTCTGGGCCAGAAGATGTTTTGGGGCCAAATAATGAGCAATCCATAAAACAGATGTGAGCAAATGGAAGAACCGTTCAGCCCCTCCACTACAGCACAGATGAAGTACAGTTCCTCTCAATGGCAGCAAGTAAGGGCTGCTATTGTCGTTGATCTTCAGTGCAGACATTTTTATGATTTTGGCCTACAACTGGATCTAATTGATAGATTTGCGACAATGGGATGCCCGGTTATGGTGGACAACCCATGTCAAGCTGAACCCCCCCCTCTGGATATGGAGGCAACTAACAATAGCTCTGGAAGCATTACAAAGGCTCTGGCCACTTTAACCAGTAATAAATACAAAGGGTCTGACTTGTCAGATCAGAGCATGGAGACTGTAGAGAAAGCTAGGTCAGATGGAGCTTAATCCGGCCCATATGCAGGAACTGGTGAAACCTGTTAATCTGATGCCAGCTGATCTTAACAATAAAGATTCACCTTTAACGGGAGTTACCGTAATGAAAGTAAATGAGGAGTCATAGTTATCTGAAGCTGAACTGGGTCCAAATATTTCATGTGCCGATTTCTGTGACTCTAAAATAACTAAATCCAATGTGGTTAAGGTCTCACGTCTTAATAAAATCGCAGCTGCCACAAAGTCTCAGATCTGGTTCTTGACCAAAGAAACATCACTAACGTTATGTCTCCATCAGGTCCTGAACCTAGAGACACACTTAAGTAAGTTATTATCCTGGCTGCGACAAAGACCTGGGATTGTTAGAAGTTACGATTTAAAGGTCCTGTGAAGGAGGAAGATTGATGGATGGTGAACACAAGCAGATAGGGATTGTATTATTGGTTGTGGACATACCAACCTCAGCTTTCTAGCCAATTATAACACCATCTGATCTGAAATAGATTGTAGATCGGGGGGGTAGAGTTTACCCTTTCCTGAACTGGGACTCTTCAGCTTATGCGGTCTTGTTATTTCTTCAGTTTTACTATGTTGTACATTTTCTTTGTGTCCGTATTGGCTTACTATTTTTTTGTGTGCGCGCATCGAGGCCTAGGGGAGAGATGCGCTGTATAAGAAATAAAAACAAACGAGGGGTGTTGGAGTTTGGGCAAAAAAAGCCTTATGGCCAATAATTATAACAAACTCGTAGCAACAGAACATTAGTATGAAATGTATATCTTAACCAAGGAATGACTGCAAAGAAATGGCCAATACATCATTTATAGGCACTGGGAGAGTTGAATAAAATCTAAGATAGCTAACAATGGTCGGGGGCACAAGGCTCCAACTTGTATTCTGGTTACCTAGTCACACCAGCAATCAAGTCCCCTATGAGCATTGGTAGCCTTGGAGGGAATCAAACTGGATATTGGGTCAAAGTTCACGTTATGCTCTGCCAGTTCCCCTAGACGACAGATGCCCTGCTTAACTCAGCCCATTTGGTTTTAAGTAGACATTGCAATAGAACTCTTTAAATCTCGAATGACAGAAGACATTTCTATTATGCAATGGATTCTTTTGTGGCAACAGTATGCTATGGGTGTTTTTTCCTTAGGCACTCTCCTGAATAACTAAAATACCTGGGATGGAGTAAAATGAATAGGAGATAGTATTGTCCACTTTTCAAGTTATATTAGCAGACCCATTTCATGTATTGAGCTTTATGGCTGAAAAAGTGAAAAATAAGTAAATAATTGCCCACTTCTCTTATTTATTCGTATTTGCAGAGCGCGCGCAACAGCCCGGAGGCATCGTGGCACTTGTTACAGAGTGAAGCTTGGTTACAGAATAATAGTTTACTTTTTTTTGTACACAGAAAAATGCACAGTTCAATGAGGTTTTATACATTGACGGGGGGTGGAGGGGAACAGGTAGGGGCGCTAGGAGGGGAGCAAGAGGGGGTTGCAGGAGGAGTGCTAGTTGCAGAGTGAGGTTTTCAGTTTTTTTCGGAATGCAGGGAGGGAGGTCTCTGCTCTGAGGGCTGTGGAGAGCATGTTCCAGAGTTTGGCGGTTATGTGAGGGAAGCCGATCCCACCTGCTCTCGATACCAGACATCCTGTTACTCCATCATGCAAATACGATAATCTGTACAAATCCCAGGTGCTTTTTGAGATCAGTGAAACGATCAGTGAAACGCAGGCTGAGATAAGAAGCAACTCTTGTAACTTCTTTTAGGATGGCACACAGCCAACTCAATGCAAGTAAAACCCATATACTTTTTCAAGGAGCTATCAGCAACTTGGGGCAGCTATAAACCCAAGACTGTTTTAGCACAGGGAAAGCAAACCCCAGTGTTTATTTTTTATAAATGACTCAAGGTTATTCTAGGTAGGTAAAACCTAATGCAGACTTATTCTGGACAGGCTAACAGCAAGTCAGGGGAAGCAAGAACCAGTTGGGGAACACACATACAATTATCCTAACAGGAATAATAAAGTGAAACCAACAGCATTAATTTTGGGAAGAGACAACCAAATCACAGGTGAGTAATATACCCATACTCTGTCAAAATGGCGAAACAGTTTCCAAGGAAAGATGTTACATATTCTTTTCAGAATAGTGCAGCACACATTCAAGGTAAGTAAAAACTTTTGCAACTGTTCAATCTCATACAGTTACCAACCAACTATTTTTTCCAGTAAGTCACTTTTAAACACTCAAAAGGCCCAATCCTAAAAGTCTTTCCCTTATTCTTGGAGCATGAATGTTCTCAGTGACAGAAAAGGGTGCGGGGGGGGGGTCACTAGGGTCTAGTGTCCAACAGGCAGTGTCAGGATAGGTTCTTAAGTAGCAGAAGACTGTTCAAATAGGGGAGTATTTTACTTTAATGTTAGTGGAGGGTCCAGGGGCTTCACAGAAGACACCCTCTAAGGATTCCAGCAGTGAGCCTGGGTGAACTGCATAAGGCGCCCCACAATCACAGAAAACGACTCAAAACTACGCGAGAATCACAAGAAACTTAAGGTAAGTAAATACCAAAGCCAGCACAGTACCTCAGCACAGAAGATTTAGTAGCAGGACGACTTCATGATTGGCAGCCAAAAACCTGGTAGTTCATTCCTTGCTGTGGTGACTGAAAACAGGACCTTGCAGCAGGGATCAACAGCGAAGGCTCTAGGCGAGGTTTTCCTCGCAGCTGGATGCGGCTCTTGATTTCACGCCTTAGCGCAGAAGACACAATACTGCTAGTCGGATTTCAGATTTGCGTCATTGCAAAGGTCCAGCACTCTGGTGATGGGACTTTTCGGACTTGATTCATGTCTCTGGAGATACAGCAGGGCACCCACAAAGTTTCAGCAGGATTTGGAATTCGGAAGACCGTGCACCACACAATGGTCCCAAGGTGTTGCAGCCCCGCAGGGTCGCAGCATGGGATGCCCTGCGACCCTGCATTTTACGAACATTTTACAACAAGGGGCGGTCTGGTTGTCCAATCAGGACAGCCAGCCCCCAGCCCCCCAACCGGGATTTGTCCCCATCCAGTAAGGAAGACAGAAAAAGGGCTGTGGAGTTTGGGATTCCTCCCTCGCTTCCTGCCTTCACAGACAGGCTGGAGCCTGGACGGGATGTCCAGGTGACTCCCGCCGAAGATAAAACGAAAAAACAAATAAATAAAAAAATAAAAATCACAAAAGGATTTTTCCACCCTGGATGTCAGGGAAAGGAAGGAAACAAAACATTAAAATGACGAAAAACAAGACAGGCCATTTTGGTAAAATGAGCACCTTTGGGTGCCTTTACTGCAGCTGTAAACACAGCCCACGGTAAAGGTGCACCGAATTAGTAAAAGGCATCACTGCCACCAGCCATTAAAGGTAAGCTTGTCCATGTAACAGAATTGTTCAAATGAATCCCCTTTCACACTAAAACTGTATCTCCCCAGCACTCCACATAAGGTAGGGTGTGCTTGTTTCACCAAGTAAAATGTAAAAGGGATCCAACGATCCTTTCTAACTTTGGGAACTGTAGTTCTCTCAGTTAGCCAGAGAAAGTTAAAAGGCAGCCCAGCAACAAAAGGCACTTATTGCCAAAATGTTGTCAAAGAGGATAACTTTTAAAAGACACTATGGAGAGTCTACAAAAAAAAAATGACCCCCATAAAAACAGTAAAAGATTCTGCAAGTGTGGAAAAAGTTCCCACTCACAGAAGTATAAAGAAAAAGAATCCACCAGTAAAGCAACAAGTTCTGGGGTTGACACAGGTCAGGAAGATTTACCATTACTATGAAAATCTTACCCAACTGTGTGTGTGTGTGCGTTAGGTGTCCGTGTGCATTGAGGGGTATGGGGGAGTTTTGGGAGGAGAGGAAGGCGGCGGAGGCCTAGGAAGTGGGCTTCGCGGGGTGAGCCTCCCCCCCCCCAGATTTAGAGTAAATCTGGGAAGGGGCATGAAAATTATGTCATTTTGATTTTTGTAGGCCGCCTAAAAATCTGCCCCCCCAAATATATTTAAGTCGAAATAATGACAGAACCGTTTAGCCAGGTCACTTTCCACGTTTGCACATTAGTCATGATTTTTCGATATATATGTATGTTTGGTGCTAGGGGGTGGTGGGTGACAGGGTGAGGTGCTAGTGGATGGAGGGGTGACGGGGAGAACCCCCTCCAATTTACGAATTTATGAAAAACTACCACAGGAAAAATGCACAAGTAATGTGCAATCTAGGAAAATTAGCTCGTAAAAAAAATAAAATGAAAAAAAAACCTGTCACTGCTCCCAGATTGTGTTGCTTCCCAATTAGATTGATAACGTTTTACCCGCATCTCAGACCAAATAGTAACTGTTCATCCCTACACCGACTACCAATATAAATATGTCGATTGTAGCACCTCTTTATTGATCCCCGATTGTTGCTTGGAAATAAGTGGGTGTGTTGGTGGTGGGGGGAGGAGGGGGGGGGGTAGGGTATCTGAGGGGAGTGAGGGAGAGAGTTTGTTGTTGGCTGGGGCGGTGGCAGGTTCTAGAGTACATTTTGAATTCTATGACAATACATGACTGGAGGCGAGTATTATGCTTCAACTTCTTTACTGCTAACCAAAGCTTTTTAAATCTTACATTTCTTTTTTTAAACAGTTTTAACTTTAACAAATAAAGAAAAACATGACAAATGCAGAGCGTGATATACTACAGCTCCCATGAGGATCTGCTGCCCGGTAGTCCCCAGCCTCCATCTCACTGGCCAATCCGGGTCCCCTTCCCAGTACAAGCGTCTGTTGCACAGGGACCCTTGCTCTTCTTTTTTGCGGCAGCCACACAGATAAGTACCCCAATTGTATTTCACTGTCTATGGTGAAGATTATGTATTCTTTAATGTGAACATGTTTTAGACAGGATATTGCACGCAGCGTACATTTAAGCCATCAAATTTATATTTTACATCATTGCATAGGGATACGTGTTTTCGTTTGGGGCGCTGCACGCTTTGCACACGTGCAGTTTACATCAAGCGCGCGACTGACAAGCTGGGTCCCCGACTGATCGCACTCGCGTTGGGGCTCTGGCTGGTTAGTCGCCAGCCGGATGCATCGTCTCTGCATTCAAGAGGATTCCCCCGGAAGCGCAAACAAGCGCAACTCTCCTCACACACAAGGAGGAGAGCATGTGCATGTGCAGTAGCGCATTTATCACGGATTAACGGTCGGATATTAAACACCTTGTTTCTTGCTCCCAGAACAAGCAGGAACGCTATTTTCTTAGCGGTGCGCCTAACGAATCAAAAGAAAGACATTTTATAGCAAGAGAAAAGAAATAAAGCAGACTGAGGAAGGGGCTACAGCCTCCTGAGCAAATTCTTATCCTCAGTGAGACAAGGACCTACAGCAATCCCCATGGCCTACAGCATGGGAGAAGAGGCTTGGAGCGAGGGCAGTGAGAAAGAACACAGACGCTAAGAAGAGTATGTGAGAGAAGAATAAATAGATCTCTCCTATAGTTTTAAGGTGGTATTAGGAGAAGCCTCTACAAGACGGGTTATTAATCCTGGAAGAGATTGGGCAAGAAGGGTGGCACGCTCGATGAGCCAGGTGAGGGGACCTCCACACAAAAGCCTCTGGAACACTATGAAAAGGGGAGAAAGGTGGCCGGGAAGAGGAAGGAACAAGTTACTTACCTGCAACTGTTGTTCTCCAGCATGGGTCTGCCATGGATTCACATGCTCATGAATATTCCCCGTCAGGCCAGGAATCCTCGGTATAGAAAAAATCAGTATCAGTTTCGTTTCTGATCTGTCTTTCTCAGTAGTAACCAATCACTGGTCTCTGGGTCATACTGCCCCCAGCCAATGACTGCCCTCTCCCTAAGCCCCGCCCCTGGCAGCCATCCTCAGATTTGGTAGCACGTGAAGTGGCAGTATGACCAAGTGAAGAGCCGCAGAGGGGTAGGCGGCAGGGTTCGCATGTGAATCCATGCCAGACCCATGCTGGAGAACAACAGTTACAGGTACGTAACTTGTTCCTTCTCCAGCATGGGGTCTGGCATGGATTCACATGCTCATGAATATAAGAATACATAGCAGTATACACATGCACAACCACGGGAGGTGGCAAAAGGCTCAATATCAAGCAATACAACAACTCAACATTAAGCAACTCTTACCTCCTCATCAGGCTCACCTTAGGCGAACAGGTTGCGTAGCACTGCCTGGCCGACTCTGGACTCCTCCCTGGAATCCCGGTCGACGCAGTAGAATCTCGTGAAGGTGTGCGTCGACCTCCACGTAGCAGCCCTGCAGATGTCGAGCAGGGGCACACCAGACAGGAACGCCGTAGAAGCAGCGATCGCTCTGGTCGAATGGGCCCTCGGACGGCCTGGCAATGGTCGGTTTGCCAACCGGTGACAGTGCATGATGCAGCCGGAGAGCCATCTGGAAATGGAAGTCTTCGAGAGAGCCTTCCCTTGATTCACAGGTCCAAAGTTCACAAACAGCTGTGATGTCTTCCGAAAACTTTGTGCGGTCCACGTAGAACTTCAGCGCTCTAGCTACATCCAGCGAGTGCAGAGTCCTCTCAGCCGGCGGCGAAGGCGACGGGAAGAAAACTGGCAACACCAAGGGCTCTTTGAGGTGGAAGTCCGACGGCACCTTGGGCATGAAGGAGGGGTGCGTCCTCAGCACCACCCTCGTGTCGTGAAAAGTCAAGTATGGAGGTTTGCAAGACAGGGCCTGGATCTCTCCCACTCGTCGTGCAGAGGTGATGGCCACGAGGAATGCTGTCTTCCACGACAAACTTCAACGGCACTGAATGCATAGGCTCGAATGGGGCCCCCCCCCCCCCATGAGCCTAGTCAGCACCACGTTGAGCTCCCACGCCGGGGCAGGGGCCTTCACCGGCGGGAATGATCGGACCAGTCCTTTCATAAATTCCTTCACCAGTCGATGAGACCACAAGGACGCCCGTCCTGTAGTTCTGGTGTAACGTGAGACGGCAGCCAGATGTACCTTGATGGAAGCGTGAGACAGGCCAGCCTTGGCCAAGGACAATATGTACGGCAATACTTGAGGGGCCGTAATCCGCAGAGGGTTAATCTTCTGTGCACGGCACCAGACAGAGAACCTCTTCCATTTGTGTCCGTAGCACTTGAGAGTTGAGGATGCCCTGGCCTTCGCAAGAAGCTCTCTGCAGTCGGCCGGGATGTCGTATCCTCCAAACTCTAGTGCTGCAGGAGCCAGGCCTGCAAGTTCAGCGACTCTGGTTCGTGATGAAGAATGGCGCCTCCTTCTCTGGAGAGAAGATCCACGTCCGTCGGCAGCTTGACTGGTGTGGACGCTGACAAGTCCAGAAGGTCCGGGAACCAGATCTGCCTCGGCCACGCCGGTGCGACGAGGATCATCCTGCACCGGGACCTCTTGAGCTTGTTGACGAGCCGGAGTAGCAACAGCAACGGCACATAAAGGAACAGGCCGTCCCAAGGGAACGAGAAAGCATCGCCCAGGCTCCTCGGTTGGGGAAACCTGCTGGCGAACCTCCGGCACTTGGAGTTCGCCGCCGTCGCAAAGAGATCGATCTGAGGTTTGCCCCATCGTCGGAAGAATCGGTCCCCTTGATCCAGGCGCAGTTCCCACTCGTGGCACGAGCGCAGCTCTCTGCTGAGAGAGTCGGCGATGGTGTTTTTTTTATCCCTGCCAGATGAAAGGGTACCAGAAACATCCCTTGGGTGACGGCCCAATGCCACAGATCCTGGGCTTCCTTGGATAGGGCAGGGGATCTGGTTCCGCCCTGCTTCCGAATGTAAAACATCGTGGTGGTGTTGTCGGTGAAGATCCTCACCACCTTGCCCTTAAGGGACGGAAGGAAGGACCCGAGGGCCAAGAACACTGCACGGAGCTCCAAGATGTTGATGTGGAGAGTCTTCTCCTCCAGGAGCCAAAGGCCTCTCGCGTGGAGACCCCCGGCGTGCGCCCCAACCTTCCAGGGAGGCATCCGTTGTCACCGTCACCTGGTGGGCCGGGGCTAGGAAACCTGTTCCCGCCGTCAGATGAGAGCAGACACCCCACCATCGTATCGCCTGACGGAACGCTTCGTTGAGCGGGATCCTGTCCTCGAAGCTGCCCGTCGTCTGGATCCAGTGGGCGTCGAGGAATTCTTGAAAGGGCTGCATCCGAAGTCTACAGTGGCGGACCAGATAAATGCAGGAGGACATCATTCCGAGGAGGGACTTGATAGACCTCACTCTGGCCACGTCTGTAGCCAGCAGACGTTGCACCTTTCCCAGGATGGTCCTTATCCTTTCCTCCGACGGGGAGGCCGCCGCGCCACTGTGTCGAGCTGTGCTCCCAGAAACAGGGCGACTTGCGACTGGACCAGGTAGGATTTTGGAAAGTTGATGGGAGAACCCCAGGTCCGTGAGCAGCTGGACGGTCTGCACAGGGCGTTCCACGGCGAGCTCCCTTGTCCTTGCCCGTATGAGCCAGTCGTCCAGGTAGGGGTAGACATGGATCCCCTGCAGGCGCAGCCGCACCGCCACCGATGCTATGCACTTGCCCCTGGGTGCCGATTTTAATCTGAACGGGAGGGCCTTGAACTGGTAGTGCTGCCCTTTGACCACGAACCTGAGGAACTTTCGGTGTCTCTTTAGAACAGGGATGTGGAAGTATGCATCCTCCAAGTCCAATGACAGGAAATCGCCCTCCTCCGGCTGTCCCAGCACGTGCTGGAGGGTGACCATCCTGAACTTCTGTGCCTTGATGTATTTGTTCAGTCGTCACAGGTCCAGGATGGGACGCCATCCTCCCGTCTTCTTTACGAGGAAGTATCTTGAGTAAACTCCGGAGCCCCGAAGCCTCTTTGGAACGAGCTCGATGGCACCTTTCCTGAGCATCGCCCTTACTTCCAACAGCAGTTGAGGGATGTGATTTTTCCTGGCCACGGGAGGAATGCGGGGGCACCTCGTGTGGAACTCGAGGGCGTGCCCCAGGGCCAGGGCGTCCAGCACCCAACGGTTGGTGGAGATGGACTCCCACACGCCGATGAACGTCGTCAGCCGGCCTCCCACCGGGGTGCTTCGGCGGGGGCCCAACCAGACGGTAGGTTCAATCTTGCTTGGAGGCCGCTTTGCCTCCTTGACCACCTTGGCGACGGCAGGATCCACCCGACTTGCCGCGTCCCCTGTAGGCCTCCTGCGAAGATCTTGCCGCTTGACGGTACGTAGCGGAGCTGCTGCCGGCTCCCTTGGAGGCACCCAGTCTGCCTCCAGAGCTCCGAAAGGACGGCCGTCGCTGTTGGAGCACACCCGATGCACGGGCAGTCTCCGTGTCCGTCTTGATTGCCTGAAGGGACTGATCAACCGCCTTGCCAAAAAGGTTGTTCCCGTCGAAGGGCATGTCTAAAACCTTGGCCTGTACGTCCTGGCGGAAATCCGTCGCCTTGAGCCATCCTCGTCGTCTCAGGCAAACGCCGTTGCCCAACTGACGGAAACCGGTGTCGGCGATGTCCGTAGCCACCGTAATGACGTGGTCCGAGGCAATCTCACCTTCCTGTAAGATTTCCAGGGCCTCAGCCCTCTCGGCGTCTGGAAGGAAGTCCAACAGAGGGGCGATCTTGAACCACAACTCCCTGTCGTAGCGGGCTACGATGGCCAGGGCGTTGGCTGTCTTGATGGTAGTCGCTGCAGATGAGATGACCCGTCCCATCGCATCCAGCTTCCTACCCTCACCGCCCGGCGGGGAGGTTGAAGTTGAGGCCGATGCCCCCCCCCCCCCACTTTCTTCTTGGCCGCCGCTGAAACAACCGAATCCGGGGTAGGTTGCGCCCTAAGGCACAAGGGGGCAGCATCGGGGACCCGGTACTTCTCGTACCGGTCCCTCTTCGCAGGAGCCGTGGCAGGGTTCTTGAGGAGGGCGAGCCCCTCATCCCAGATGTCATCAAGAAGCGGTACGGCCTCACGCCGTTGGTAAAGGAACCCTTCCTTCTTTTCTTCGGGG
Organism: Ambystoma mexicanum; assembly: GCF_040938575.1. Classification (NCBI taxonomy): domain Eukaryota; kingdom Metazoa; phylum Chordata; class Amphibia; order Caudata; family Ambystomatidae; genus Ambystoma; species Ambystoma mexicanum. The sequence goes on along the minus strand of NC_090930.1, from coordinate 1,016,374,641 downwards.
CAGAGCTGGAAGAGCTCGGATGCCCTGGAAATCATAGCATGGAAGGATCCAATCTCGTCGGGCGGGGACGACGGGGGACACGTCCCGTCGTCGCCTCCGTCATCTGTACCCGTCGTAGTCGTGTCCATGCCTGTATCATCCCCGTGGGTAGTGGACCGGGGGGGAAGGCAGAGAAGGCCGCAGAGGCGGGAGAGGAGGCCTAGGATGCGCCGTCGTCCTCTTTAGTGGTGGGCTCTCCGAAGGACCTAGCTCCGGTTCCCCCGTCGGGTCTGGCTCAGGTACCTCCGTCGGGGAAGGGGCAACCTAGTCCTTATCTCCGAGCAGAAGGACTGGATGGCTGACAAAATGGCCACCGAGGTGTCCTGCGGCGCCGGAAACGAGTGCTCTTGAGGAGCCTCATCTGCGTCACCGTCGCCCTCGTCGGGATCCCTCCCGATGGGCTGGGCCTCCTCCACGACTTGGATGAGCTCCTCTTCAGAGGTTGTGTCCGTATCCACGATGACCACCAGCCCCTCCCCCACCCTTTCCAACGAGGACTTCGTGGGGGTCTTCTCGATGGGCCTGAAATACGACTCCCTCCGCGGTGGCAGGGAAACTGGTACCTGAGGGCGCCTCCACTGGTGTAGCCTCCACAGGCTGAGCCAGGGCCGCGGCAACATCCTCAATCGAGGTCTTAGCAGGGTGAATTAAGGCCAACGTCACCTGTACGCCTGGGGCCTTCACCTTGGGGGGAGGGTCCGAGCCTCGCTCCCCCTCTGCCGGAATCTTCGAGATCGACCGGGGCCTCTCCAGAAGCTTCGCTGGGTTCTCGGACTTCCTCTTACCCGAGCCAGAGCGTTGGCTCGTGGTCGATGGCGCCCGGGTGGATGCGCCCTGCCTGGCAGCCTGACCGTTCGGCTCTCCCGGTGCCCGTGGACTCGCGGTGCTTAGCCTTTTGTTGGGCCCCCATCGCCGGGGCACCCTCACAGGACTTAGAAGACCGCTCATACTTCTTTTTCTTCTCGCCTGGCTGGCTCTTACCTTCCAGCCAGTTGGCGAGACGGAGGTGGCGATCCTTCATGGTCCGCTCCGACATGTTCCTACAAAACGCGCAGTCCTTTTCCTTGTGCGTCTTGTCCTTATGGAGACAGTAGAGGCATAACGAATGCTCGTCCTCCTTGAAAACGTTCTGAAGCCGGCATCCAGGGCAGGTCCTGAACAGCTTACCGGGCGTCAAGCTCCCTTTCTCCTGGGCCATGTCCGGGGTAGGCCTCGGAACTTCTGGAATCCTCCAAAAGCGTAACTCTACAAAATCTTCACCCTTGAGGGGCGTAGAAACTCCGAAACGGATCCCCGTTGATCGGAAGTAGAAACGGTGGAGCTTGAGGCTCTATTTAACTGAAAAAATGAGAAAATCTCCTGAAAAAAGCGTGAAAACGCAGCAAAAGCTCGAGAGCTACAGCACGAGGACTCCCAACACTTGAACGTGCGGTAAAAATCTGAGGATGGCTGCCAGGGGCGGGGCTTGGGGAGAGGGCAGTCATTGGCTGGGGGAAGTATGACCCAGAGACCAGTGATTGATTACTACTGAGAGACAGATCAGAAACAAAACTGATACTGATTTTTTCTATACTGAGGATTCCCGGCCTGACGACGGGGAATATTCATGAGCATGTGAATCCATGCTGGAGAAACCTTTTTCTACTCCCCCGGGCTCAGATATGGGGAAGAAGAAAAAGCCCCAGGAGGCGGCTGACAGATTCAATAGGCTTAAAGGTGCCTTTTTAACAAAAGCAGCCCTGCCCTGCCTCGTACGCCCTACCTCAGGGGCGCAAAATACAGGGGAAGCTACATCATCCTCAGATAAATCAGAGCAGGAAGGGGATCCAGAGGATGATGTTCAAAGCTTGAGTAAGGAGAGCGTGGCCTCACAGAGGAAGAACCTCTGCGAGCCAAAAGCCAGCGGTGTGGAGAGCCCCCAAGACGAAGACATGTCAGACATGTTTGAACCGGACACCATTAGGCACCTGAGGTCCACAGAATGGATCCCTTCACCAAGGGTGGCTTTATCCATGTCTCAAAAGATGAGAAAGATACCAGATATGGACTCAGAGCAGTGTCCCCAAGACCAGAGCTAGCAGGAAGGTGGACATACACCTGAACTCGACCCCAAAATGCTAACCTTCTTAACAAAGGCAGGCAAAGATGCCAGGAAGGGCATGGAAGACAAGGACAAAGTTCGTCCAGTGATAAATCTGAAAGAGCTGAACGGCTGGTTAGTGTACAGGCATTTCAAGATGGAGGGAAACCATTTGCTAGGAGATCTGCTCAGAAAGGGGGATTGGCTGGAGCAACTGGATCTGAAGGATGCATACCTAACAGTGCAGATAGCAGTACATTGCCGTCCTTTCCTAAGATTCATCTGGAGGGACGAAGTATAGCAGTTCAAGAGCCTACCATTCGGCCTAGCTTCAGCACCATGGGCATTCACCAAGCTCATGAGGCCCGTAGCAGCAGCGCTTCGAGAGCAGGGTATTCGAATGATCGGCTATCTAGACAATATCCTTTTCATGGCAGAAGACAAGGGTCGATTGCAAAGGCAGGTTCAATGGGCGATAGACCTGATTTCGAGCCTGGGTTTCCTAGTGAACAGAGACAAATCAGAATACCAACCAAGCGACTAGAATTTTTAGGTTTCACTGTAGACACGAGAAAAGCTACCTTAGAGCTTTCAGCGCCAGAGATCAGGTCGATCAAGAAAGATCTGAGATAAGCGCTCATGAAGTCGGATCTCTCTCTATGGGACATAGCCAAGATAGTGGGACTCTTAGCAGCGTCCATTCAAGCGATTTTTCCTGGCCTCATTACACTATGGAGCTCTTCAGAGACTGAAGATCAGGTACCTAAGGAAAGGCTGGAGATACCGTCAACTAGTGCCGCTAGACGAAGAGAGCAAGACAGAACTAACCTGGTGGCTCCACAATATGGAAGCTTGGAACGGCCGAGCCATTTTCTTAGCTGTTCCGGAGCTCATTATAGAGTCAGACGCTAGATGGGCAGGCTAGGGTGCCCGATGCGGCCAGACGGAGACAGGGGGGGGGGGGGGGAGGGCAATGGTCCCAGGAAGAGCTAGATTTGCACTTCAACTGCTTACAGCTTCTCGCAGGCTCCTTCGCAGTAAAGGCTTTTACTAAGGGCAAAGCACACTGCTGCATCCTTCTGAGGATGGACAACATATCAGCATTGCGATATATAAACAAACTAGGAGGCACCAGATCCAAAATGCTGGCAGAACTAGCGAACGTTTTCTGTCAGAGTTGCCTAGAGAAGAGCATAACAGTCAGAGCAGAGTATCTCCCAGGGGCCCTGAATATGGTGGCGGACTGGACCTCCCGGTACTTGCTGGATTACAGCGACTGGAAGCTTCACAAGACGATCTTCGAGAAGCTGGAGCAGAAATGGGGCCCTCTGACCATAGACCCATTTGCCTCACGATTGAACATGCAACTAACAAGATACTTCAGTTGGAAGTTAGACCCGGAGGCTCAGGGAACGGATGCTTTCCTTCACCATTGGGGAATTGCAACACATTATGCCTTCCCACCCTTCGTGATGCTGGCGAGGGTACTAGCAAAGGTCCGGAGGGACAAAGCAGAGATGTAATATTGACGCCGGAATGGAGATCGCAAGCCTGGCTTCCAGTTCTGATGGAACTTTCTACGGATTTCCCTCAGAGGATTGCGTACAGAACAGATCTCCTGTCCTACCCAGCGGGAGCCCCTCACCCTCTGAAACGGGACCAGACATTAACGCTGTTGGCATGCAGAATTTCAGGCATAGATGGTGCTTGCCAGGGCTTTCATAGGAAGCTGCAGAATTTATGAATATATCGTGGGCTCCATCCACGATCCGGAGCAATAATTCTGCGTTGCAAGCCTGGGAGTTGTGGTGCAGGGGGAAGGAGTATTTCTCCCATTTCAGCACCTGTAGTACAAGTAGTGAACTTTCTAGCCAGTCTACCCTCCGCCGGTAGAGCCTTCAAGACAGTAGAGTGTATAGATCAGCGATATCCGCTAGGCACAAGCTTGTAGACGGCGCTCCAGTAGGGGGAACACCCGGCCGTGACAAGGCTATTAAAAAGGGGTGAAAGTCAGCAAGCCTCCCATGTCGAGATATTCTTCGCTGTGGGATGTACACAAGATTCTGCGACTGTTCGAGCAGTGGCCAAGAAACACCTTTGTCGAATAAACAACTTTCAGGGAAATTAGCAACATTACTCTGCTTAATGTCCTGCAGAAGTGTTTCAGACGTGAAGGCTCTGGAGATAGATAGTAAAGTATTCTACACTGAGGGGATATCGTTTAACAAAGCGCAGCGGACAAAGACCAATTCTAAAGTGATCTCGAACCCATAATTCCCGAACGATGATAAATTGTGTGTAGCGCAATGCATAAAGTGCTATGAAGAGGCAACAGCAGCGATAAGGCTTGCGGGAGTCAACTGCTTAAAGCGTGTAGGAAGACAAAGCGATTGCTACAGCCACCATAGCTAGGTGGGTGAAGGAAGTAATGGAGCTGGCAGGTACAGACATATTTGGGGCGCGCTCCACCAGAGGCGATATGGCCTCACAAGCTTTTGCAGCTGGAGTTCTGCTACAAGAGTTCATCAAGGCGGCGGACTGGTCAAGCGATTCAGTGTTCAGAACTTTTTATTTCAAACCAGTCGCCGATATAGCATCTGCAATAGTGGAAAGGTTTGAACAAGCATAATGCTTGCCTCCGGTCTTGTCCTAGAATAAAAACAGCCCAAGATCCCAGCGCAAATACGTGTACCATGACCATCATAAGAATTGTGATATTGTCTATGTTGTAGCAATAATGTGAGGTGTTATGAGAAGATGAACGTATTCCCCCTCCCAAACATTATGAATCTCTTTTTGCATAGGAGAGGAGCAAAAGAATCAAGAGTAGGACACATGGAGTCAGTTAAAAAAGTTCTGAAAGATTTGCAGATAGAAGATTGAGCACGAGCACGCGGCAGCGGAGGACTGAAAGAGAGTCGGGACCTTTTTTGAATATCAAAGGCATTTTTGGTTTAAGAGGTTCACAGTTATGAGAGCAACTAAAAAAAAGAAGAGGACGGGACCCTGTGCAACAGACACTTGTACTGGGAAGGGGAACCGCATTGGCCAGTGAGATGGAGGCTGGGGACTACCAGGCAGCAGAGCCTCATGGGAGCTGTAGTATATCACGCACTGCGTTTGTCATTTTTTTCTTTATTTGTACATTTGTACAAGTTAAATCTGTTTAAAAGAATTGTAAGATATAAAAAGCTGTGGTGAGCAATAAGTAAAGAAGTTGAAGCATAATACTCGCCTCTGTGTCTTTAATAAAATCAAGACTTCCTGCGCTGGGCGCTTGGGCATTCTTTATTGTAATACAAAGAGTAATACGTTACCACTTTCCAATGATGACCTGCATTCTTTCACACAACTCCCCCCAAAAAATTACAAAATCACTACAAAGATTGTGCTTATGCCAAAGTTCTCTGCAAACATTACCGAGATGTAAGAATAAAATACAAAAAATAAAAATCCCAGGCTAAAAGCAACCAGCAAGGAGTAGCACCAATTTGAAGAGAGATAACAAAACAGTAAAAAAGCAAGAGTAAGGACTGAACAAAGAGGAGGGAAGTGAATCCAGAGTTTAGGAGTAAGAAAGTAGAAATACCGGAAACAGGACGGGTCGCATGAGGGACAAAAGTATATTAAAAAAAATACTGGGGTAAGGGGGGACTGGGAGAAGTAAAACGAAAGAAGGTAGCAAAACTGAAGACTTGTTAGTCTTCAAAGAGGCTATGGAAGGTCGAAATAAGGTGGTGGGATGAGAGTTGAAAAAGAATACCAAAACAATTCAAACAAGAGCACTTGTGCTGGAAGACCAAGGAAGAGTGAGGAGCAGTAGCGAGTCTGGAAAAAGATTAAGGTAAGATTAAGAGTTTGAGTAGCTAAAAAGTAAGAAAAGGGAGAATCTTGCAGTGTTTGTCAAATTGATAATCCCAGAAACCACTACGAGAACAAATATGAGAGATAAAGGAGATGGAGGGATCATTAACAATGCCAAGATTAAGAGCTGGGGACATGAAAGGTCAGGTGGAAAATAAATAGTTAAGGGAGAGCACTGAATGGAAGAAGCAGCACAGTTCAGTCTTAGATGAGCGATGACAGGGAACACGCTCCAGTACACATACCAGTTATTTCTTCCAGATTGCTGCATCCCTTTGTTTCATTGATCTACTCAATATAACTAGTCTCTCAGTGCTTCATCCCATAGATAAACTCTTGAATCGCATGTACGTATTGCTTATAAATTGTTGCACCTTTTACATGGCCATCTGTATATCAGCGGTTGATCATTTCATTTACTGAAAATTAGACACCCGCAGATAAATTGTTGCATTACATCATTATTGCTTAAATAATGATTGTTGCAAACTTACTGCTCTCGATTGGTACATCACATATTCACTGTTAACCCATTAACTGCTACATTGCCATACACTGCTTTTTTAGTTACATATACCATTTGCCAATAGCTGCTGAATTGTTACTTCCCGACTGCTGAGTGCCAATCCCATAGAAGGAGGCCATTTACTGGTTTCATCACAGATTTGCTGGGTGCAGCCTGTAACTGATGCCAATTAGAATTACTGCTGTATCAGTAAAATGCCCCTTGATTGGTGTAACCCACACCCTACAAATCAGGGCATCCATAAAATGCTCTAAATTACACCCCTACGACAAGAATAAGCCCTGTGGAGCTTAAACTAGAGCAATTCCTCGAGTCTCAGCAATGAACCAATGGCTCCATTATTGCTGTACAATGGGGGCAGATGCAATGCTCCCAATCGAATACGAGAGAGCCAAAACCTCAACTTGGGACTGACCTAGGTAAATGTTGACAAAGGGAATGATTAACACCAATTCCAAATCAAGTGGACTCTCAGGTTACAAACATGAGGGGCAATCAAGGGTTAGTAGGGGATTGCAGTGGTCACATTTTCAGTTGAACAGAAAGGAGGAGATGTGGAGGATCTCTGCTATGCAACAGTTATGATGTCCCCTCTTCCCAGATCTTTGTCTGAAAATGTTCACAAACAAGAAACTAAGTAGTGGCTGGATTTGAGGATTTAGGCTTTAGTGTGGCAGCCAGCAAGGCAGAATGTAACAGAAGGTGAAGTTACTTTTATTTGCATGGCATAATGGAAAGAAACTGATTCAAGGTCGAATCTAAACTAGCAAGACAAAGACTATAGAAGTTGAGCTACTTTTGTTTGCTGGGCATGTGAATAAGGTCTGTGTTTTAGGGAGTTTTCGCATACATAGTTTGAAAAACATCTTTACAAGAGTCTTCCCTCTTCCCCACCCGCCCCACCCAAGGGTGATGTTGTCCGGAGCCCCTCCTTTTCAAATAGGAGAGTTTATGTACAAAGTTGTTAATCAATTGCCCTCCACACTCACTCTCTCTCCCTCCCTCTCTGTATCTTATTTGATGTTTTATGCCTGAGAATTGTTACACATTTATGTCACAACATTCATCATTCATGTAGTCTTAGCAAGTTCTCAAAACATTTAAAGCGTGCAAATGTTCTCACTGGCACCCTATTCTGAATGGCAATTTGCGGGTAAACAAAAAAAAAACATATTCCCTACCCCCCCACCCCCCGTGTCCATTTAGAAATGGCGCAGGGGGGTGTGCACTGCATGACAATCATTCCTGACTGTCATCCCTTTCACGGGAACAGCAGTCACAGTCATATTGGTTGTTGGGAAATGTAAGCCAGAGGGCGGGCCAGCACCCCCACCCCCACCCCCACTCCCGGTCATCTTTGAGAATCAGATAACCTGCGCATTTCTAAAATGGAGGAAAACCACAAAAAAAAAAAAAAAAGTGCATCTTCTGTGCTTTTTCGATTTAGGGTTTGAGAGTTTGCCCCTTAGTGCGATGATGGATAGGGGAAAGGAATGCCTATTTGCAAAGCGGGAAAGATATTTAGTTATCACTTAATTTAGAGAAAATGTATATTTCTCTTCTGCTGCAAACATTACAAAATCACTCTGCACTTGGGAGTCTTCCTTAGTATGTGCTGTAATTCGGCATTGAAAAACACCCAGTGGAATAAAATAGATTGAATATACATCACAGAGCAGAGATGCATGTTAAAAGTGCCTCAATGTATGCATCCTAAGCAGTTCAACCTTATTTTTACTGACAAAATACATACAGATGGCCTGAAATTGGGACACATCAAGTGAGCAATAAAATAATAAAACAGCACTTACTATTATGGGGTGCAGGCCATAATACATTAGAATATCCGCCAATGTGAAGTGGATTCCAACAAAGAAGACCTTATCTTCGAGATACTGGTTAAGATCCTAAAAGAAAGCAAACCATTATGAGGCTCTCCTGCCAACCACTTGAGAATGCTGAAAATCAAAATCAGAAATGTAAGACAATATGACAAAATGTGAATGTTGCGATAGTAAAAAAAAAAAAAATGTGATCGCTTGCTTGCAAACGTTGATTGAATGTGTTCAAAGATGCGTTCCTAAAACAGCAGCAGTACACGTAGTTAAATGAAAGGGCTATTCTACATTTCGGTTCCTGGCAGGGGAGTTTTCCTAAAGTCTACCTGTGGCTAAACTTTATAAAACTGTCCCTTGTTATACAGGCCCCAAGTTTATAAGTTGGTACTACTGAATGTTCTAGTAGAATGGCAGAGCAGCCAAGCTTATTTTAGGAGGGAGATGAGTTGTAGGTAAGTACAATGAACTCAAGTAAACACACAGGCCCAAAACAACACTTGTAGTTCTAGTAAAATAGTTCTTTATTTTATATACACAAGGTTAAAGTTAAATCTTAAGTACCATTTCAAACTAACACATGAAAGCAATACTTCGAGTAAACCATAAATTAAGAGTTGTACGTGTAATTGAACATAGTTCAAAAAGGTGAGTAAAATCACTTGTTATAGTAACTCAGAAAATGTTCTGTTGTAGGAATTAAAAGGTTAAGCAACACCAACAATATTAGGTCAGCACTTTTAAAGACTTGTATTCAGAGGTCTTCGGCTAGAACAGTCCATCCCCATCTAGGTACGGGTGATTGGAGGTAAAGCAGGTAAGGCACAGGTGCAGAAAAGGCAAAGTTCCAGAGTATTCAACAACAAGCATGTGCAGGACTTGTTGGTCGAAAAGGTTTCATCGACCTTGGGAAAGGCTACCTACGGATGCACAAGCGTTTGGCCTGGGCAAACAGTATGGGTGAACCCCAAAACACCGGAATCAACAGTCCAGCAGCAAAGGAGCAACGGAATGACTCAAGGTATGTACTACCACGAGTCCCACAGTACCTGAGGAGTTGTGAAGATGTAGCTGGAGCCTTTCCCGGTGCAGCACCGGTGGACGCAGTCTCCAGTTCCTTGGTCATAGTAATGAAAGGGATGTCACAGCAGCAGTCAAGAGAAAGGACTCCCAGCAAAGGATTCTTCATGCCCCACCATCGGTCTGCAGTTTTAGCGCCTTTTCACAGGCTCCAACTAGGAACATTTACCGCCTGGTCAATCCACCTCAATTCTTCGGTCCTGCAATCTGTTGATGGGAATTTGAGGAGGGGGAATCTTGCCTCTGGAGGTCCAACAGGAGCCCACCAACGTACTGGGAGGATTTGTTCATGGGAAGCTAATGTACTGCAATATGTTCAGAAGCATTGGCGGTTTGCAACCCAGGATGGTCACAGCACATTGTGGGATGGCTTGTCTTGCAGATCATCTTGGTCCTACCAGCCAAAAGGGAAGGCGTCCCCTTCGGAGCTCCTCCGATTAGAAAACAGGGTCAGGACTGCAGTTGTGTCTGGTTGCTGGAAGGGGCTGCAGGGGTCTCTGGTCATAGTCTTCAGTTCTTCTGTTCTAGTGGGCGACTTGTCTTCTGCCTCAGGATCCTTGCCTTTTATCAGGAATTCACACTCCTCTCCCTGCAGTTTACAGAAAGGAGCGGGTGGCTGTTCAATCAGGACATCTAGCCCCTCCCGCCCCCAAGTGGGAAGCAGTTCCCTCAAGCACAGAAGACAAAGGACAGCAGCGCTTTGGTATCCTCTCCCCCATTTCCTGTTCTCGCAGACACACTGGAGCTTCAAAGCTCCAAACTCAAACCAGGACCTCCCCTCACACCGAATGGTAGAAGGACCAAGAAAGAACAAGCACACAAATTGTATTTATTTTATGGTTTAATAACGCGCTTAATACCAGTGTTCGGTTTCTAAAAGATGAACCGGGATTCAAGCCTCTGTTGCTCAGCATGTTCTTGCTTCGAAGACCAGCACGTTTCCCCTGTGGTATCCTCCGTTCACATGGCGATAAAAGAAAGAAGCCACCATTTTGGGTCAATGGTGGCCCTTCTGTGCATAACCACAGCTGTGGAGACAGCATGCGAGTAAACAATGCACAAAAGTCGGTCGAACACTTCCACTGCCACCACCCATAAATGTATGCTTGTCACATAACAAATGTTACAGGTACAGTGAAAAAGGAGATGCAAGGTAACCCCTCGGCACTCCACTTAGGGTGGTGTGTGCTGATCTCACAAAAGGAAAAGCCAAGAAGGATAAAAATTATCCCACTAACGTTGAGAACAGTAGTTCTTAAGGAAACTGAATATAAAGAGGAGAACCCCAAAGGGCTCCCAGCAACACTACACAAAAAGTGCAGTATGCTGCAAAAGTGAAACAAAGATGCCAAGTATCAAGGAAAGCAAAAATTCATAAAGCAAAAAAAAAAAAAATGAATGAACAGGGTTCCTATGGTCAGAGCAAAAAGGAGGGGGGAAACAAGCTCCCCTCATTCAGGAGAAGAAGAAAACTGTCCAGAAATCCTCACAGGTAGAGGGGATGAAGCACAAAAACGATAAATCTCCCCAACAGTTCCTACACACAGTATCCACCTATGCTCTGCACAACAAACACATTTGGAAAAGTAGTGTGAAAGTGTGCAGTGTAAGACTTGCTTAGGAGAACACATATAGGAATACATACATAATATATACTACTGTTAGTATTAGAAGTGCGTCATTTATATAGCGCCTTTCACCATTAGTATAGTCACAACTCGGTGTAGGTTGAACGCCCTCGGGTACCCGAGTCCGGGAAGTTCGAAGAGGTGGTAGTATGTGTGTGCATATTGTCCCATTCGAAGATATGAAGGGGTGGCCTAGTCCCTGCTAGCCACCCACGTCGAGCTGGCATGTGGATGGGTGGCGAGAAGTAATCTAGAGAGGGTATGCAAGAGCGGGATATTCATTATGCACGCAGCTACCCATCACATTTTTGTTGTGAACAGAAGCTGGATTCTTATGCATGATGGCAATGGGTCAGGGCGTGCCTTCAGCTAGAATTCCACATGCATGGAGTACGACAGGGTTCAGGGCATTGGCTAATTCCAACAGTCGCCTAGACTGGACATGGCTACACCCCAAATCACTTCGGTTGAATCAGAGGCTAAACATTCTACAGGCTTAGAATTGGAAATACAACATCTTGGCTGCCTTCATAATACTTCTAGGTGCAGTACATATTGGCTAACCTACACAAACCTTTTAGGACAAATCGTTATGCACACAGCTTTTAGCTTCAAGGTATATGGTCATCCATATTTTTAAAGACCGTCAGAAACAAGACACTCTTTTAGAAGGTTGCTACAAAAATGTCATGATCTACTGACGTATCAAAAAAAAAATCTAATGCGGCTAGACAAGGATTTAGCCAGCGCCTAAATGGAGGAACACGTGGGTGGAGGGGGTGGGTGTGGGCATATCCAAATACAATCTCGCGGCAGGCAAAATTGTGTTATGCAAAGCCAGTAAAATAATGTCTTTCATGCTGGTAAAGGATGGCGAAAAATGGAGTGCGAGTGCTTGAAAAATGACGAGATGTATGCCTGCAATGAAACAGGGCAAGTCAACTTTTTTGTGCACTCCGGTAGGGCAAAGAACCTGAAGGAACGCAAAGGCTAGAACTGATTAGTAAGACATGCATTACTTACCGTAAAAGCATTTGATGATTCTATCTGCTTAGATTCACATGCTATGCATATGGTCCGACATCCAGTGGTAACCGCAGAGTATTGGATCTCGTCTTTCGGGGACCGAAAGGGGACGTCGGCATAGGCGTGTCTGTAACACTATCCCTATCGTGACGTGTGTAGTACCCAAAATCCCTCACGCGCTGAGGTCCCTCCGAGTGCATTTTTTCTGCCTTGAGGGAGCCCAAGGCTATAGTGAGTGAGTACATAAGAGAGAAAGTAGTAAGAAGTCTACGTTCCTTCCACCACGAGCAGGGAGGTCGCATGTGAATCTAAGCAGATACAATCTTAAGTAATGCATGTCTTCTGATGCTTGTTAATCTGCTTAGAATCACATGCTGTGCATAGACTAGCGAGCAGTATCCGGAGTTGGAGGCGGGTTGTGAGGAGAACAGTAGAGAAAACATGTCTTAGTACCGCTTGTCCCACCTGAGAATCAGACCTAGAATGAGCGTCTAGGCAATAGTGTTTTGTAAGGGTGTGTACAGAACTCCAGGTTGCCGCTTTGCAAATGGACTCTAGGGGAACATTTGCAATGAATGCTATGGGCGCCCCAGTGCCCAGAGTAGTGTGCTCTAGGCTTGAAGGGCAGTTCTCTTTTCGCAAGAGTAACAGTGTGATGCATTTGACAATCCACCTTGAGATAGCCGATTTAGAGACAGGGTCCCCTTCTCTACCAGCTGCCACTGAAACAAAGAATTGTTTAGTCTTCCTTAGTGGTTTAGTTTTTTCCAGGTAAAACATGACTGCCCTGTGCACGTCTAATGTGTGAAGGCTTCTTTCGGCCAGGTTAGTAGGGTTCTGGAAGAAAGTGGGTAGTTCGAATGACTGGTTCACATGGAACTTCGAAATGAATTTAGGCGCAAACCTGGGATGTGTGCGCAGAACTACCATGTCTTTGTGGACTGTAACAAAGGGGTCTAGAACAGAAAGAGCCTGTAGTTCGCTAACCCTTCTGATAGAAGTGATAGCCACTAGGAAGGCTGTCTTACAAGTCAGGTCTCTCAGACTTGCTTTATGCATAGGCTCGAAGGGGGCCTGGTCAAAACCACATTCAGATCCCATCCAGGGGCTGGATGAGAGATGGGAGGATAAATCCTCTTAACCCCTTCCATAATAAAGGCTTTTATTACTGGTATTTTCCACCACAATACTTTTTGTTGTGATGTGGTGTAGGCTGACAGAGCAGCCAGATGAACCTTTAGGGAATTGAAGACTAACCCAGAGTCCAACAGGTGGGTTAGATACAACACAATATGTGAGGGTGAGCAATCGATGGGATTGACGCCCTTGGAATTGCACCAGATGACAAAACGTTTCCATTTGCTGGCATAGCGATAACGTGTATTAGGTTTTCTCGCTTCCCTGAGCATGTCCACGCATCTCTGAGGGAGTTGCAGGTGTCCAAACTATGATCTCAGGAGCCAGGCTGCTAAATGCAGAGTTTGTGGGCATGGGTGTAGGGTCTCCCCCCCTGTCCCGAGACATGTTGTACGGGCAGGGCAGCTTGACTGGTGGGGAGAGGGCCATTTCCATCAGGTGAGCAAACCAGGGTTGGCGGCCCTACATGGGGGGGCACCAGTATCATGGTGACTGGTTCCTGGTGCATCTTGTGCACTACCTTGTTGAGAAGGGGAGTCAGGAGGGGAAAAGCGTAGGCAAATTTCCCCGACCAAGTTATCCAGAGACCGTTCCCCCTTGGATCGGTTCTGGGGGTACCTGGAGGCGTAGTCTTGGCATTGGGCGTTTTCCCGAGTAGCGAACAGGTCGATCTCTGGGAAACCCCATTCTGCGAAGACGTTGGACACAATGTCTTCGTGCAGTCGCCATTCGTACTCTTCTGCCAGAGGAAAATGCCTGCTGAGCACATCTGCCAGAAGATCGAGTTCCCCTGGAACATGTTGGGACAACAAAAACATCTTGTGTTTGGGAGCCCATATCCAAATGTTTTGGGACAGCTTGGATAGCCCTGGAGAGTGAGTGCCCCCCCCTGCTTGTTCAGGTAATACATTGCTGTAGTGCTGTCGGTTAGGATCAGCACTGTCTTCCCTTGTAGTTGCACCTGAAAGGCTTTCAATGCTTTGAATACCGCTAGTAGCTCCAGTAAGTTTATATGGTTGGACGCTACTTGAGGGGACCACACTCCGTGTGCTGTCTGCTGAAGCAGGTGAGCCCCCCACCCTGTGAGAGAGGAGTCTGTCATAAGAGTGCCTTCCACTGCAAGGGTGGTGAAGGTCTTCCCCTTCAAGAGGTTTTCTCTTACCCACTACTGCAGAGAGAACGAGGGCCGACGAGACACCAGATCTTCCCATTGTCCGCTGGCCTGACAACACTGGCTGTTGAGCCACTCTTGCATGGGACGCATGCGCAACCACGCGTGGGGAACCAAGTATATGCATGACGCCATCATCCCTAGCAAACGCATGGCTTTGCGTACCGTCACCTCCCGACTGGCTACATATAGAGGAATCAGAGAGCATGTTCTGAACCCTCTCGCTGGAGGGGAAGACAAGACAGTCTTCCGTCCGAATTAGCACTCCCAGAAATTGTTTACTTGGCTGGGGACTAAACTGGATTTCTTTTCGTTGATTGAAAAACCCAGGCTGGAGGAGATCTACTGGTTTTTTTGGGTGTTCGAAAAACAAGCGTCGAACGAGTCCCCCGTGATGAGCCAGTTGTCGAGGTAAGGGTAAACTGGGCCTGACAGTCTGCGCAGGTGTGCTGCTGCCACGACTTTGGTAAACACTCTTGGCGCTGAGGCGATGCCGAAGGGGAGTACTTTGAACTGGTAGTGTTTGTCCTGAATCATGAACCTTAGGTATTTTCTGTGCGCTAGCAACATTGAAATATGAAAGTATGCATCTTTCATATCCAATGTTGCCATGAAGTCCCCCCGTTTCAGCAATGGGATCACCTCCTGCAGTGTTACCATGCAAAACTTCTGGGGTTTTATGAACTTGTTAGCTGGGCGCAGGTCTAGAACAGGATGCATGGTGAGATCCTTTTTGGGTACAAGGAAGTACACTGAATAGATACCCTTGTTTACCTGAAGAATCGGGGCGGCTTCTATGGCGTCCTTTCCCAGCAGAGCTTCCACCTCTTGGATCAGGACCTGCAGACGGTCCTGTGAAAGGCGTTGTGATCGCGGCGGTCTGAACTGTGGAAGTCGGGCGAATTCCACGCAATAACCGTGGGCGACCGTCTTTAAGACAACTTCAGACCAGTGATCCCCTCCCATGCCTCGAGGAAAGACGTTAATCACCCCCCCGCCCCCGACCGGGGAGACATGGGAGGGGATCAGGACTTGGTGGTCATTTCTGACCAGAGGCTGAGGCTCCTCTGGGATTGGGGCCTCTGCCTCTACCTTTGCCGCGTTTGACCCCTTTGGGGGTAGTAGGTAGGGCTTCCGGATGTTTGGTTCGTGTTGGAGTTACCCGTGCCGTAGTTGTTTAGGCGGGCACGGGCTTGTCCTCGAAAGTGCCACCGAGAATTATTGCCCCTCTGGGAGGAGGGTTTTTGTGTAATCTGGTGGAAAGACCTTATAGTCTCGTGCTCCTTCTTGGCCGTCTCCAACGCTTCATCCACTGCTTTCCTGAAGAGGTTAGTCTCCTCAATGGGTTTATTAATAACAGAGCCCTGAGTCTCAGGTCTGAAGCCCGATGTCCGCAGCCATGCGTGTCTTTTTAGAAGAGTGCCTTGCGCAAGAGACCTGCCTGCTGTTTCTGCAGTGTCCAGGGTGTTCTTGACCACATTTTGATTAACCAGTTTTCCCTCCGAAACAATTGCGAGAAGCTTTGATCAGGTGGGTTCAGGAACCTCCTGGAGGCCTTCTTGGAGCAAGTTCCATTGGGCATCAGCATAGCTTGCTAATAGGGTAGTATTATTAGCAACCCGAATGGTGTATGCAGCTGCTGATGTGACACGTTTGCCCAGGGTACAACCTTAGACTCCTTGTCCAGCAGTGATTCTCCCGTGGCAAGGGGTATCCCTGCCCTCTTTCGAGTGGTAGTCACGACCAATCGAAATGGCGTGCCCTTTGATATACAGAGGGTCGGTCGGAGAAAGTCGAAATAATGTTTCCACTCTTGGGTTCACAGCCCGTGTCTGCGCAGGTGTAACCAAAGATGGGGCTACCCGCCTCCGAACAGAGTTAAGGAGGGGGGGATGGATTGACTGGCTGGAGGTTTTTCTTTGATAATATCCTCCACAAAATCCTGCTCCGGTACCACCTCTTGGGTGGCAATCTTGAAAAATTCTGCAGCTTTTTTCAACATGGAGTTGAAAGCCATTTGGTCATCCACAGGAGAGGCCTGGCGGGGTGGAGGGAGGAGAGTCCAGGACTACAATATCAGTGTCTTGATCTTGTGTCCAAGGGTTTTCATCTTCCTGCTGGGTCTCTTCCCAGGTGTCTGTCGTGCCCTGTTGGTCCTCCTCATAGTTTGAGAAAGGACTCTTCCTCTTCCTCATATCTCTATAAGTATCTACATGGACCAAGTCTTATTGGGAAACCTGAAACTGGTCTATCTGAACTTGAAGGTTAGGGTCTACTCGTGCTTTTTTCGGGGGCGGATGATCTGAAGAGGCGATAATCCGCTCCAGCCGATCCATACAACCCTCGAACTTGAGGACCAGAACGGGCCGGCGCTAGGAAAAGTGCCATTCTCCGCCCTTTGGCGTCGCCGGGAACCTCCAAGGGTGTCAGTCTCTTGACCATCTACGTAAATCCCATCGGAATCTGGAACATAATCCGCCGGAAACTTTCCCGCTGATTGACCCATAATCTTTGGCAGGGCCGGGATAAGACCCACCGCCGCCGCGATCCTTCCGATGCTACCTTGAATAGACACTGAATCGTCGAGATACAAAGAAAGACCGTCCGTGCCAACAGGAGGTTCAACGGATGGGTTTCCGGGTAGAGGCCTATTCCTAACTTTGGGGCCTATAGAGGCCTTGGGACCTGTCGAAACGTCGGGTTCCCGACTTTCGACCTGTGTAAGATTAGTCTTTTTTGATGCCCAGTCGCCATGCGCTGCTGCGAATGCGGCGAAGGCCTTGGATCAGAGCGATCCGTGGGAACCGGCAAAGATTTCGGCGGCCCAGTTAGCGCTTTCGCCTTTTTCGTCGCAACTGTCGAAATTGGCATAGGGGTTGTGTGCTTAGTGTTGCGGTGCGATTGTACGCCCCTGTCGCCGGGTGTGGTCCCTGTAGCAAGACCAGAGTCAGAGTCGAGTCATGGCCTATAACATCCGCGTTGGACTGGTCATCACCGTCACTTTTGGCTGGTGTAGCGATGGGGGAAATCCACACGTGACATGCCGTACGCGGCCCTCCGCTTTACACGGCGCTCCTTAAGGGTCTTGGGCCGAAGGAGTCTGCACGCCACACACCGCTTCTCGTCGTGCTCTAGGGGGGAGACAGGCGTTACATGTCCTGTGCTCGTCCTTTCAAGGATATCTGACCCTACACTTAGGGAAGACACTAAAAAGGCGTTCTTTCCATAGCAAAAGGGAAGGATGACCAGACCGAAAGGGAAAAAGAGGGGGAAAAGGAGGAAAGACACTAAACTATATGGCCACCCCGAACCCACTCTCCCTACTGTATAGGCCAGCCAGAGGGCCTGACCACGTGGAAAATCCACCCGCCGGATCTTAGGCAGCGAAATCCACAGCCGAGACGTATCCCCCCCCCCGTAGTCTTCAAAGATTTTCTTGTTAGGCAAAGTGACTTAACGGGGAATAAACCGACAATTTGGTAAAATAAACCATGTCTCTACTAAGAGCTCTGCTATACGGCGACCAGTTATCTGGGCGGAAAAAAACAATCTGAGGGACCTCGGCGCGTGAGGGATTTTGGGTCCTACACACGTCACGATAGGGACAGTGTTACAGACACGCCTATGCCGACGTCCCCTTTCGGTCCCCGAAAGACCAGATGCAATACGCCGCAGTTACCACTGGATGTCGGACCATATGCACTGCATGTGATTCTAAGCAGATTAACAAGCATCAGAAATAGGGTTATCAACTACCATTGTTATGTAGCAAGTGCCTTTTTTATAGCAAAATGAATTAAAGCTATTGAAAAACGCTGTGAGATTTTTTTTTACGTTTCCTTCAATGATCATGGAGGCAGTTCTTGTTGCTTGGTTTTCAATGTCATCCTAGGAACGATTTCACTTTATAAAAATGGTTCAACTTCTGCATTTCCTAAACTTCGCAAAACGTTATTGTGGTGTAATAATGAATTAATTCTGACAGTGTTCATATTGTTAAATCCATTTTTAGAACTAGGTTTGTCCCAAAATAAATGTAATGCTTAAAAACGATTTGCAAGTGTTCTTGGCAGGTTTCCGACACGGTTCTCATGTGGCCTTAACATCTGCAATAGTTAGGGTGAATTGAATTGGCCTTGTCATGTGTGCAGAACCGTATCAGAGTTTTCTTCAAAAAGGTTTAGTGCTTTGGGGATGTGCATTTACCACAGGTTCAATGATTCTCGCGGCACGAGCCATCTGGCAACAGACGAGGAGACATTTTTTGGAACTTTGTGATGAGAGGTTTTGGTTTCCAATTAAGTCTTTCGTGTGGGTGGCTTAGTCGGTACGCTTATTGTATACTGGAACATAGAATGAGACCAAAAAATGAACACCCCAATTCATCCCCTTCACCGCAGCAGTCCCCAACACCTGGTGTTGACTAGGACTTTAGTTTCAGAATGTTGCAGAAACCTCTTTATGAGGAGATGCTGCCGCAGGCTGCCCCTTTAAGGCAGCCCTAGTGATACTTAACGTCACACGGGAAGTGACGTTCCGATGGGGGGAGTGGAAGGGGGCAATGGGAGAAGTTTAGTTCAGTTATGGAGTTTAATAATGAAGAAGTTATCTAAACCCGCTGGCTCCTGCGTATTTATTTGTAGCGGCATCCGCTGACAATAACTGGCGACGGGGGTCATACACGCCAGCGGTCCTCCTTAGGGCGCGTCAGTGATCCCACCACGCGGCCGCCGCACGGAATACAGTGATCCCACTGTCCTGCGGTCCTCCTTGCGCGTCTGTGATCCCACCACGTGGCCGTTTCCTGAATGCAGCAATCCTGCTGCCCAGCGATCCTCTCTCCACAGCGTCCTTATTCCAGCCTTCAGTGACTGCCCGCGGCTCTACCCGCGACTGTCCACTATCTGCTGGGTGAGCCTGCCGCTGCCCCCACCACCTGCAGAGGGCCACCGAAAAAATGTTTTTAAAAAAAAAAAAAAAAAAAAGTGTGCGCAGGACGCACGGGAGGCACAGTCCCGCCAAGCACCCAACTCCAGGACACACAGAAGAAACCCGCCGCCCTGAAGAAACCATACGCGCGGAAAGCTACCGGAGCAGGCACCTGCATCAGCATGGCGCTCAAATCATCACAGGCTCCAGCACCACGAACCAACGCTCTACAGGTGGGTCACTCCTCTCATACAACATCACCAAACCTAGGGTAGAGACTAGTGACTGCACAGAGCCTCACCTGCACAAGGAATCCAAGCAGTATACTCACCCAAGAACGCCGGGTCCTCACCCAAGACCATCATGAGCACATCGGCTAACCAAGCAGGCCAAAGCACACCACCAGCTGCACCAGCCACGAGGTCAACGGCGACAGCATGACCCACAACCCTTTCTCCATGACTCCCCAGGCTGATAAAGGGGCAAGATGGGTGGAATGCCTTGAGGATTTCAACAATTTTGTAGATGCAGCAGGCGAAGAAACCTCCCCACGCCTGTGCAGCATGTACAGAAATAAAAACGCTAATCAAAACAATTCCACCATCAGAACTCACTGACTTTGCAAGCTTAATAACAGCCTTAAAAAAACGGCTCGTCATCACCCCCAACAGGGATTACAAAAAGTTACAAATTTAATCAGTGCACGCAACACACTGATTAAACAGTTGATAAGTTCATCACAAGACTCCAGATAAAAGGCGCACACTGCCAATTTGATGCGTTTTCACTGGATGAGGCCATCCGGTTGAGAGTAATTGAAGGATGTGTCTCGCTGGCATTGAAAAAAACAGCTGCTCAAGAAACCCCATCACCATCGAGGAAGTGAGTCAGATGGCCTGGATACTCGAGAGCGTTGACAAGCAAGCTACGCAAATGTCAAACACTGCGGCCACCAAGCAAGACAGAAGTGACGTCATAGCAGTAGTCCAAGCACGCAACGTCAGGAGCAGTGAAAGAACCAGTGGTTCAAGCGCCGCATCCATCCCACGGATGCAGAGACAATGCTACAGGTGCGGGAAGACGTTGCCCCACGCTGGCTCATGCACTGCCCTCACTCAAAAGTGAGTATTGGAAGGACATTTCCAAGTTGTATGCAGGGAAGGGAGACCTTTTCCCACACCTCGCATGACCACAGCTCCATCATACAGGTCATTCCAGCGGCCGGGGCCTAATCAGCCATACCAAACTCACCCATACCAGCAGGGACCGTGGAGATATGCGAGAGTGGTGGAGGAAGTATATCGAGAAGATGACTATCAATACTATGAGACTCCGGAACCCAACACTCAGCTACGTGATGAGTATGATGGCCCACCGCCCCCAAGACAAGTTTTATACACAGCGTCGCAAGGCTACCCAAACTACGAAGGAGACCAATATGACCCACACACTCAAGATGGATTTGTAAATCTCATTATGGATGAAGTGGCACGTGAAGCACCCGGAATACAAGTAGATATCTGCAAACAACAATTATGCTTCCCAATTGACTCTGGGCGACAGTAAACATGTGTGAGAAGGAATTCCAACTACTCCAAAGCAAACCTACACTAACTCCAACGACTTACAAAATGTATCAATGGGCTGCCGACGTCCCTCTGTGTAGCGTAGGATCATTCAAAAGACGCCTCACGTTCGGCGACAAATTACCATCACAGTCATCCATGTTATCAGAAGCCCCACCAAAGGGCACTGTCTGAGCTACAAAACCGCTTCACACCTAGGCCTGATCAACATACTGGTGCAAGACGGCGACCTCATCAGCTCAGCCGGACCCCAAACCCTGAAGCATGCTCAAATACACAACATGGACCAAAGATCCCCCCTGACACCGCCATCATCACAAAAGATGAAATACTGAAAGAATTCCGGGATATTTGTCACGGCCTAGGCAGACTGAAAGGCCCACCAGTCAAGCTGCACATAGACCCAGAAGTCCGCCCGGTCCCGCAACACCCGCGCGTCGGGTTTCACTTACAAGAAGCGGACTCAAGGAACTCAACCAACTCCTACGCGATGACATTATTGAACCGGCCATTGGCCCAACACCATGGGCATCGCTGCTCGTAATTGTCCCGAAGGTGGGCGTCTCAGGCTGTGTGTAGATATGAGAGTAACCAATACCACCATACAACGAGAAAGGCACCCAGGTCCGAAAATTGAAGACATGATTGTCCAACAAAACAAAGCAATACTTTTCTCAAAATTAGCCCTCAAATCAAGGTTAACACCAGCTTGTACTTCACCCAGATTACCGGCCAATCACCACGTTGGCCACCCATGAAGGGCGTTCCGCTACAAAACTGAACTTTGGGATCTCCTCAGCTGCTGAAATATTTCACAAAACAATACAGCAAATTATACGGCCAATAAAAGGCACGCTAAATTATAGCGATGACATTCTTGTGTTTGGGAAAACTCGTCGTGAACATGACGACCTTCGAGCCGCCTGCACCACGGTACAGGAGGCTGGACTAACCCTCAGAGAAATGTCGGTTCCGTAAAGCTAAACTCAAGTTCTTTGGACACATTTTTCCAGCCGAAGGTATGACCCCCTCACCCCGACATCTTGAGAAACCAGGTCAAGTGGCAGATATTGCATCTTTCCTGGGAATGGCGGGATACTGTGCCCGATACATACCGCAATTTGCGACCATTACTGAACCCCTAAGATGCCTACTACAAAAAGAAGTCCCATTCCAGTGGACTGATGAGTGCCAAGCGGCTTTTGACAACATCAAACACTCCCTCGCGGAAGCCAGGAAACTTGCATATTTTGACCCTGAATGGCACACCGAAATAGTAGTCGATGCCAGCCCTGCGGGCCTGGGAGCTATCCTCGCCCAAACCAGTGGACAAGACACGCATCAGAGACACGTGGCTGCACACGCCAGTAGAGCCCTGGCTCCCCCAGAATCAGCTTACTCTCAGGCAGAGAAAGAAAGCCTAGCGGCCGTCTGGGCCTGCAAACACTTTCATCATTGGGAAGAAATGCACTACAATAACCGATCAAGCCCTTTGGAAACCCACGAACGAAGATGCCCCCTAGAATTGAACGGTGGGGAATCAATTTTCAAGAATACAACTTTGAGATCATCCACAGACCGGGGGGTGAGAACAACCCAGCGGACTACCTATTGCGCCACCCGTTCGGCGTCCCCACTCCGAGGCCCGGTGACTCGGAATACATCAGTTACATCACTGCCAACGCTTTAACCCCTGCCATCTCCATCGAAACCGTTGCTGCTGCCTCAGCGGCGGACCCATCAATGGGCC
Organism: Ambystoma mexicanum; assembly: GCF_040938575.1. Classification (NCBI taxonomy): domain Eukaryota; kingdom Metazoa; phylum Chordata; class Amphibia; order Caudata; family Ambystomatidae; genus Ambystoma; species Ambystoma mexicanum. The sequence goes on along the minus strand of NC_090930.1, from coordinate 1,016,351,990 downwards.
TAGCTATCAATCCGACGGAAAACAAATGGAAAGACTTTCGCAGGGCGGTCCAAAGACATCCAGGAGCAAGTCGAGATGAACTCGAGAGGCTCACCAGAGTGCACACCGAATTAGCGGTCCAGGACAACTCCATTCTGCTTAGGGGGTGCATAGTCATTCCCACCACACTAAGAGCAGATGTCATCAAAACCCCTCACGAAGGCCACAGAGGCGCGGAAAACACCAAAAGACAATTACGGTGCCAAGTCTGGTTCCCCTTCATGGGATATGGTTGACCGATGGGTAAGGAACTGCACAGCCTGTCAATGCACGGCGAAACCAGAACCCCCAGTGCCACTCAGAGTGACTACGATCCCAGATCGCCCATGGGAGCGGGTTGCGACAGACTTATGGACCACTAGTCGGGAGATTACCTACTACTGCTGCTTATTGATGAACACTCCAGGTTCCCGATCGCGAAACGAGTGGAGTCCACCGCGTTTGCTCATGTTGCAGCCACGTTCGACGAGGTCATCAGTGAGTGGGGGATCCCGGACATGATAAAGTCAGACAACGGTCTGCCTTTCAGCGGACACGAGTTTTGAGTGTTCGCAAAACAAATGGGGTTCTGACACCAAAAAGTCACCCCAAGATGGCCCCAGGCCAAATGGCCTGGCAGAAAGGTTCATGGCATCCATCAGAAAGACCATGCAAAGGGCAAGGGTAGAAGGGACCGATCTGCATCAAGACCTATGCAGAATGTTGAGAGACTATTAAAAAACACCCCACGAAGCAACCAATAAACCCCAGCTGAGCCGATGGTGAAATATCAAGTCAGAACTAGACTCATCAACAACCCTGGATAAAGGCCTGAAATAGATCAAGAAGTCATCCGAAGAGACGAAAAAAGGAAAGAGAAGGCACGAGAACAGATTGACAAAAACAGCAGAGCGCAAACAAAAGACTTTCAAATAGGAGATGAGGTGTGGGTACAACAAGCCGTACATAAAAAGACCGACTTCCAATTCTCACCAGAGCCGCTTCAAGTCGTTGCTGTAAAAAGGGACAATGGTAACGGTAGCAAACGACAGAAAAGAAGTGACACAGAACAGCTCACTGTTCAAGCATGTCACAAGAGGATCGGAGGAAAGGTCAACACCTATTGACCCGGACTATGGTGACATTCATGATGAGGAATGCGTTGCCCTCGAACCGCAGGTTCTACGTCAGCCAAACCCCACCCAAGAGAGGTTTATGGCGACCACAGTCAAGGGTCGCGAGGACGGCCCCAAAGGACGATCAAGCAGCCCCCGAGATTAGTAGAGGAGTGCAAATCGTTTGTTAAACAGTTAAGTGTTGTAATGACATTTGTCCGGGGTTGTTGTTGCCGCAGGCTGCCCCTTTAAGGCATCCCTAGTGATACTGAACGTCACACGGGAAGTGATGTTCCGATGGAGGGGAGGAACGGGGGGAGTTTAGTTCAGTTATGTTTAATTAAAAAAAAAGACGTTATCCGAACCCGCAGGCTCCTGCAAATGTATTTGTAGCTGCATCCTCTGCTAACAGGAGATCGCAGAAAAGTGCCCCACAAAGCAGAAAGCCCCATTCCTTGGCCTAAAGGAGAGTGGGAGTTTAACAGTAGGAAGGAGTAGAGATGCATGCTGGTGGTGGGGTAGGCAATACACCACTGCAATCTGGTCTTGAATCTATATTTGCATTCTCTTCAGCTGCCTGAACTAGGGCGGAAGGTTCCATCACACACACGAGAGAAAAGTTGCCACACTAGCAAGGAACGTGAAGACCAACCACATCAGATTATTTTAGATCTCCAGGACATCAAGCTTTGGCGTTTTATACCATTCATAATATTATTGTTAGTACTTGTTTATGGTGGATATTATGTGCACAAGGCATTACATAGCCAGAGATGTCGAGCAGCATTTGGTATAGTAAGGCAGCCCCTTAGCATCTCATGTTGTACCTTGCATGCGTTATCCAGTTTTATATTCTCTCAGGTGGATCTGAAGATGCAGTGGTTAGGTTAGTGAAGAAAAAAGGGGGTGGGGGAGGGGGTATGTACAACAGCTTTGGTATTGTGTTAATACCAGTTCAGAAGTACCTGGGTAGGTTTCCAGGGGGGGGGGGGGGGTTCAGGTAGATGGGACTAGAGCCATCTGGTCCAGATGGGACCCTGAAGTGCCGATAATGCCCATTGGATGGGACCGTTTTGTAACTTTCCGATGTCTGGTTAGAGTAATCAATTGCTAGGTTTTGGTGGAATAGGTGATATGCAAATTGTTGGAATTTTAATATGTTAGTTGACGAAGCTGTTGGGCCGTTTTAACCGCATGTCCAGTATATACACGGTTAGCCATTAAGTTGTTTGGAAGCTAGTTTTCAATATGCTCTCGTGTCAGAGAAAAGGTGCAGGTTATGAGGGTTTATGTGGATATAAAATGTGTTGTAGCCAGTATCATTTAAATCCTGTTCACATCTATGCATTTGCATTTTATTGAATTTATATAGCCCTTTAATCCAAAGTTCTTTACATGAGATCAAGCAACACAACAAGCATAAAATGGCAATTGAATCGCAACTCGAAAACAGTATAAAGAACAATTTACAATATTGCAGAGGTGAGTAGGGAGGGGCAGAGGGGTGTGAGGGAATGGTAGGTGTTAGTGGAGGTAAGAGCGGGAGTAAGAGGGAATGCAAGAATTTGTGAGGAGGAAGAGGAAAGAGTAGGACTAGATGAGAGGGGGTGGGGTGGAAGGCGGTAGAGAGGATGGAGAGGGTAAGGAAGAGTAGTGGTAGAAGGTGAGGAATGAGGGGGAGGGAGAAGAACGAGAAGAAACGAAGGGCGCTAGGGAGGTGAGTGAAAAAGATTCGATTTTAGAGAAGAGCGAAAGGAAAGGTAGGAGGGGGAAAAGGTACCAGTGGAAGGGAGCAAGGAGTTGGAAAGAGCAGAAGCGGGAGGGGGCGCAGGGAGGTGGAGGAGGAGAAAGTAGGAAAAGATTAGCAGAGCTGAGAGAACGAGAAGGGGTATAGAAAGTAAGAAGGGAGGAGAGGTGGGGGGGCAAGACCATAGAGGGATTTGAAAACACGACAGAGGAACTTGAATTTGAGCTGGGAGTGAAAAGAGAGCCAACCTATAGAGGTGAGAGAAGTGGAGATGGAATCAAGAGATGAGAGAAGGCAGAAGGAGCGGATGGAAGAGTGGTAGATAGATTTGAGTGGCAGGTCATGGCATGCCGGAAGCTGCTAGGTTACCATTTTTCGTTTGTAACATGCATGTGAGGGAAAGGCCAGCGCAGGGTTCTTGGAGTCTGGTTTTTGTTACTCAAGTGCGATGTTAATGTGTAATATACAGGGCCTTCATCAAATGTTATTTATGTATTGTGGATGTGCAACTTGTAATACCTAGATAGGTTTAAGGTGCATGTATTTGCATTTCATGTTCGGTCGCAGGGTGCTGTATAGGTAGGTGCAAGGGTTGTGGTCTGTGGCGTGTTAAGATATGCACACCTGGTCAGAGTGTGGCAAAGTGTGTTGTTGGGGGAGGGGGAGGGGGCTGGGAAACGAGACCAATTTTACAGAAGATGCCTGCCTGTATGGTTTCTTGTTGGTATTTGTGCCTTGTGTTGTGGTGCCATTACAGAAGATGGTTTAGTGAAAGTGGAGTTTCCTGCAGCTATTGGAGTTTCAGTAGTTCTGTATGGTGAATGTGCTTATTACTAGATGGGGTGACATGCATGTACATTTTGTGCCTGCTCCATTTGTAGTTGTGTCCGTAGCAGTGCAGATTGTGCCTCGAGTGCATCTTGCAGTCCTGGTTTCTGCTCTGTGTTATTTTGGGGGTTGTCTTTTTTTGTTCCTCCCTATATGGTGGTCTGGATGATTCCCTTCCTCCTATGGTTATGGTACAGATAAGTGTTATGCAGTGGTGTGGAAGTTGATTGCCTTGGGTTGCATGTGGTGGAGGGGTATTAAAGAATGATTTCCCCCCCGCCCCCCTTTTTCTCTCAGGTGGTGTTGCTCCCTTTTCTAAACTCATAGTTCAGAACTGAAACTTGTATTTGTTTTTTGTATTTTATTTATTTATATAGCGCACCTGGCCCAAAGGCATCAGGCGCATATCTTGAGGTTACAGTGATATAGTATGCAGCGAACATAAAAGATTTATATCAAAATACAAGATAATTACACAGTGTTAGTCAAAACGGCAAAGCCTAGCAACGCAAGGCAGTAGAAAAGCAGTGTAGGTTGTTATGGTCAATGAGACACGTGGAGGCTTTGAGGGTCCTGCGCTATGAACCACATTTTACCTTTACTCTTGAATGAGTGGAAGGAGGATTCAGATCTGAATTTGGAAGGGAGTTCCACAATTTAGTGGCGAGAACCGGGAAACTGCAACTCCCCCAGGCTTTCTGAAGCGTGAACCTCGGTAGTGAAAGACAGCGAGCTTGGGCTGCTCTGTGTGTGCGGGTGGAGGTGTGGGGTGTGAAACGGTTTGTTAGGTATTTGGAGCCTGGTTGGCCAGGCATTTGTGCGCGAGTGCGAGAGATTTGAGGGAGATTCTTTGTCAGAGATATGCTGGTTCCTTAGAATATTTAGTGCTGTCCAGATAGCGTTGTTTTGGGTAACCTGTAACTTGCTTAGGTTCCATTGACTAGTCCCTAGATAGAGCACATTAAGGATGGTGTAATTGGCCGTGGTAAGGAATGGTTGACATGCTGTAATGAGTTTACATGTTTAGGCTGATGCTGAGATTACAGCATTGGTTTGTCTAGTAAGAAATAGGGTCAAATCGAGATAAATGCCTAGGGTTTTCGTGTCATTGGATACATTGATGAAAGATTGGCATGCTGGATTTAATCTGTTGAGTCTCTGGTGGGAACCCAGGATGAGTAGCTCTGTCTTATCGTCGTTAAGACAGAGCCCGTGCTGTGCCATCCATGCCTGGATGACCCGATAGACATTATTTAAGGCTTTGGTGTCAGCTGTGTGGCGAGAACTGAAACTTCAAATGTTACAAGATTCAAAGATACAGCACGTTCCCTTCATGCTACTGGATGTCGGATCCTGAGGATGGGGCTGTGGAGTTATGTGGGAGTGAATGGATTGCAGTACGGTTGAGAGTTGGGGAGGGCTTACTGTATTGACTTGCACGATTGATCCGTTGCAGCATTTTGCATTATAAGAACATAACCTCAAAGAGTTAAGAGGAATGTGAAATGATGGCTCTTCGAACAGGACATCAAATGTAGGAATTGTCATACACAAGAACGGCCAGGCACTTCTTCCTCATCACTCTGCAGCACTTCACTGTAACTACTAGCAGCACGGCTACACTTGCCTGTAAACCTAAAGCTTGACTGCCTTAGCCCAGCAAAAAGGTTTCATCTCTATGTATACTTGTTGATGAGTTAGTGCAATATATCTATGCCAAAGAAAAAACAGCAGACTCCTGCAACTCATGATGCTGCAGCAAAATCATAAGCCACATTGTGAAATCCACTCTACTAAAGCAGGGCTCTGGTGGCACTGAACTTAAGCAGACTACTTGGACTTGTAACCTCATCCCATACTGCCTAATCTTCTATGTCATACATGAATTGAAGCTATGGCATGTAATGTTCTCCCAAGCGCAAAATACCACATTCCAAAAAAAAAAAAAAAAAATAAGGAAATGCACTTCTCCCCATCTGCGTCAGTGCTGCTAAATGAAATACGAGTGATGCCATGTGGATGGGTGAGCATGGAATGATGGTTTAGACGCTTGAACGAGAATTATAGGTTTGTCCGTTGTGAGTCAGAGCTTTCGGAGTGTGGATGGTCAGGTGGGAGTCTCTTGTACCTTCATATAATAAGTAAAGTGAAACTAAGCAACAAAACATACTTTCCAAGCATTTCGTGTTTGGCCTTTGCGTGCGTGATTTGGCAGAGCCAGCGTGATCTGTGCGAGGCAACTACTTTGTAGTACGTGATGTTTCTTCTCTCCCAAGGCAGACTTAACCACGCCTTCTCTCCCAAATCACGCACGCAAAGGCCAAACACGAAATAATTGGGAACACAGCTGACATTTCTTCACTAGTTACCTTTAACATCAGTCGGATTTCTTCTTTACTGGATGGTCTGTCTAATCGTGTAACTCTGTATTCAAGCCATTGATGTACCACAGCTTTTTCTTCTGCTGAACTTCCAAGAAGTTGCTCTTTCTTGGCTTGTTTCACTAGATGGGCTGCTATGGTAGCAAGGCCAACTAAACTTGCACCATCGTTGGACTGAAGAACTGGAATCTAAAAAGAAATAAGATAATCATAGGAATTCAGATACAAAGATATAACAAGATATAACCTTTTTTTAATTTAACATATCGCTTTAACTACACATTCACCAAGTAGTGCAATTAATGTAAAAATCATAAAACCCAACTGCTTATTCTGTCAAAGTTCAACTCCCAGTATTTTTGTGTCAGGATTTCACAACACCGTCCCCAAACATGGATATTTTACTGTGCCATTCACCCCAAACATCCTGCAGACTTATTTCACATGCCCTTATGAGTAGCACAGAACGCAATACAGTTGCGTGTAGCCCAATGCTCATTCTACGTTTGGAATATTGTATCGGCAGGTTATTTTTGTGAAACTTTAAGCAGCAATTTAAAGGATATGGTAGTTGAGGTCCGATATTAAGAAACGATTAACCACATGTGGTGATTGCAAAGACCCTCTGGGCATGTTCCATGCGGTAATTGCAGGCCATCGGAATTCACCAGCGCGAGCACACCATCAAAATCGGATTAAATCATCCTTGGGAACAACGGAGTATAACGCCACTATGATGATTATATACAGTGCACGTGTTTCAAAAGCTATATAGCTAAGACCAGCAAAAACACTCATCTCAGAACACAGAAGTTGCATACGTACCAAAAACACAATGCTCCCTTAGTCTCGCATTGATTGGAAGTGCAGCATACACCTTTTTTGGACTGTTTTTTTTTCATATGTAAAGATATTGTAGAGGAGGTCCCGAATAAAGCCTGCACTCCAGTCGCCCATTTTGAAGTACCAGGAACGTTCACATTGAGATATATGCGACGTATGATGAACAAATAAATCAGCAGAGCGCCAGAGTAGGGCTCTGCCCAGTTCCTAGCAGAAGAGCAATACCCATTGAAGTCACAATACCCAGAAAACCATGTGCAGTAAGGTATCCATTGAGAAAACCCTACCCCTCAAATGAGACGAAATGAAGATTGCCTCAGTACCTCCCGGAAGAGACCAAAAAGATCTCAATGGAAGACGAATGGTGATGTCACGAAGACCCGAAAAGAATCAGAAGAAATGACAACCAAAAAATGACACAGACGAAACACCATGAATAAAGATATTGTGAACCTAAAGGGGGAGAATGATAACTACAAAGAAGCTTAAGCTGTAAGCAGGATGAAGATATTTCAACCAGCTAGCACCTGTAAATATGTTTGGAACCGCAAGAAAGCTAAGAAAACAGTGCGGCTCGCTATGCCAAGTAGAAGAGTACGGCGAGCGCCATTATACATGATCTACCTCAAAACGAAGCACAGTAATATAAGTGCGATTTCACTTTGCATGAAAAGCAGAATCAACTAAGGTTACTAGAGGCCAAACAAGGCAAGATTCATATTCTAGCAAAACGAGAAGAGACGGCTGATTCAAAACTCAGCCAATGCAACTCGTGCCAGGAGAGCAAAGGTCATACCAATAGAAGGAACAAACAGTAGCTACATATAATTCATTTCTCTGAAAGGTCAAGATAAGGAGGCGTAGGCAGGTGGCAAGCTGAATAAGACTTAAATGCACAAATTGAAAGAAACTTGACAAATTCACGGTGTGGGTAGTACATGACCAGCCGACCGAGAAGCAGCACAGGTTCACACCTACACTTGGCATCCGCCCAGGCAGAGATATCAGAACTTTTCCAGACAGAAGATGCAGTTTTGAGGCCAACCATAGTAAAATAGTGACACAGAGTTGATGAAGTGATGATTGATTGTAACCTTAATTGGAGGAAGGCTGGGTAACTAGGGGGCACCCTGCACCTGGCTGACCGTTCTGTGTGCTGCTAAGCAAAGTGGAAATGTATGCATGGGGTTGGTGCCAACCCAATCACAATGGACCAAATAATCTAGGGTCTTATAGATAGTAGAACCAATGGGACGTCATACTTTTAGTGACGTCTACAGTAGTCATTTTTGAAGGAAGGGCTTAGATGCCCACCTGACAGTGTTTACCCAATCCCCTCACTCCGTTACCACATACAGATAAACTATATTAAAAAGTTATTTTTTCCTAACCAATAGAATTGCACATTAACTTTTGAGTGTTACACATCAATTATGATGAGTTTTCAGTATAAATGCTATGATTTTTATGAAGTTCATTGGAGTTGAAGCGAGAAGGACGATTGCATCATTGCTGATTTCCATGACTCCACATTTTTTGTACTCGTCATTAAACAGACTCCTTTTGGCAAACCATTGAGTTGTCCTTATTGATTGGTGGTGGGGTAATACATCTGCCCCCCCCATCCATCTCAAGGGTGCAGCTATCTCGTCTTAAAAGTACTTCGGAGCAAACCTTGACTATGGGCCGGCTGCGGGTCTCCGGAGTACAATATAAAAACTTAGAACGGTGGGAACAGAAGCTCATTTCCCTGACCGACAGCCACAATACAGGGCTCAATTAGGAGATTAACTGGAATATTTTATCCAGACGGGCTATTTTTTTTTTTATACCTTACTACAATTCTGGAATAATATACAAGTCATACACATAACATTCTTGCAGAGACACTAGGATGTAAACTTTTATCTTCTTTGTCGTCAATTATAATTGTTATTTTACAACGCGCTTAATACCAGCGAGTAGTTTCTAAAGGCGGTGGGGGGGGGGGAGAAAAATATATATATATATTTTTTTTAAACACAGACACTCGGGATTCGAAGCTGTGTTGTGCTGCGTTGTCAGCTTCCAAGAAAAACACATTGCCCCGTAGCTATCCTTCCGTCTCAATAATACCTTTAGCTGTACAAGTCATATTATACCATCAGATAATGAAATAAGGTTGCAGACGGTACCTTTTCCAGCTTAATTGTTTGAGCCATCTCCTTATGTCTCACCGGTGTGACAGTGAAAAAGACACTGCCGTCAGATTTTCCTACCGATTGGATTTTCTGACAGGTAGCAAAAAGTGACATTACACCGGCAACCCCGACGATCACATGTTTACTCGCGTTTATTTGAAGGAGTGATATTGGAATGCACTTCACATTTGCCAGTAGATGCTCCAACAGGCTGAAGGATCTGTGTGACAGAGCGCAACTGTTATTTAGGGGACGTGGGCTTTTGAAAACAATATGCAAGTGTTAGGTTGTCCCACGACTGTACTATGCGAGATTTTTAGCCACTTTTAGACAGATTTAAAAATAAAGCATATGGGCAGACTCATTTAGTGGTCTCAGCTTTTTCCCAAAAAATGCTCTCTAGACGACACATGTATACATTATGAACACGAAGGAAAAAAAAGACTGGGACACACAAATAATGAGTTGATACGTTCGCTCGCTTTCCGAGAAAAAAATAAATAAAAAGCGCAAGTCTCTATTTATAGAGACAGACAGGCACATTTAACCAGTGGTTTTGGTTAGATTTTACAGCATGCTACCCTGTACCGGTATACGTGCATATTTGCTGGGCCAGTATGCTGCATGTAATAATCACCTTTGAAACAAGAGCTTGCTCCACCATTCAAACATTGAAAGCAATCCATGTGGAAAACAAATATTACACTGCATCAGTCCTTCATATCTTTCAAACTTGTATTTCAGGGTAAGCTATTGTTCAATCAGAAGAGTCACTGATAGCTAGCATCAAATACAAATGGGGTGGGGGGGGTGTTTTTTTAAAGCCATCTATTCCGATTTTTTCCACAGGCACAAACATAAGAAATGCTCCTTTCAAACAGTTGTACTTCCATGCTGCAAGGTTGATGAGCATCTACAGGTAATAAATAGAACATGCACTTATTAGGCTTATATAGAAAATATTCAAAATAACGTAGGCACAAGATGATAACATCCATGGTTAATACTATGCATTTATATCTATTGCAGATGTATTTTACGTCATGCCACTAGCACATGCATCAAGATTTGTTCTTCAATGCCAATCTCTAGACAAGTCTGAAACAATACAAGATCCCCTGAGGAATGTTCGAAGTTATAACAGAAACATGTTGCAGTATAAGAAGCAGTAGGATATGGTCCACAACACAGCGCCAAGATTCAAGAACTGGCAATTGGATATATGTTAGGTTGAGAGTATATATATTTTTCTAACTGAGTCACTTTTGGCGAGTTAATAGGTAGTGTTAAAGAACTGATGCAGTTGCTCTGTGTGAGACTATACAACACTCATCTGCTTGGTATTAGGTAACCCACCTTTGGGTATAGGTCTGTACTACACAAGTTGGTAGTGTGACTGAGCAGCCAGGCCCATCTCAAGGGTGGTAAATGTCAACTGTAGAAATGAAATCCTCAAATACAAGTAGCCAAGTAACACTTTAGTTATTTAACATCAATTTTTAAATACGCGTTCTTTAAAAAGGCAATTCATTTAACAATGTAAATATACTTTATGATTTTTCAGACTCAAAATAAGTTAGTGGATAATCTTTGGATATGCTTCTTACTCAATTCCTACACCTGGAGGTGACTTAAATCACCAGGACAGTAATAGCAGATTCTGAGTTTGCAGAAAGTAAAGTTTAAGGAAGGAAAAGGTTAAACAAGTTCTCAGTAAATGTGAGGACAACTAAATCTTCCAATGAAGTCTAGAAAAGCCTTTCCCAGAAGTACCAGTTCAAACCAAGCTACCACCTATGAGGGTGGAAACAATATCAAAGTCAATGGACTAGAAGAGTCTTCAGGGAGCCAGGACAGCCAAAGTCAATTGGAACACAGTCTATGGAGCCAAGGCACTTCTTGGGTCAGAAACAGTCTTGCACAACGTTAGAGAGTTTGAAGAAAATCACTTGTAGGGTCACAAGCTGTTAAGCCTGTGAAAGTAAGCCAGTGCAATTCCCAAATGAGAAAAGCACAGCAAAAGACAATGAGGCAAGTGCCCCAAGTCACAGTACCTCTGGTTTGAATTAGAGTAGTCCAGCTGGATTCTGTCCTGCTACAACGGTGCAGACCCAGTGTTCCTGAGCCTCAGTCGTGGGAACAAGAGGGAGGACATCTGGAGGGCTCCTGCGGCGGTACTTGGGAGGTCTTTGGCAGCTACGGGCTCTTTTCGGTTCAGCAGCACTTTGCGGTTTCAGCGCTTAGTAAACAACACTTTAGCAGATCTAGGATACCGGCTGGGCTTCCTTCACTACTTGGGTCCTGCACTCGGTGAAGGGACTCAAGCTCTGGCCGTCCTGCTTCTGGAGGGTCCTTAGTAGACTCCTGGAGATTCTAGCCGGATTCAGACGTTGCACTGATTACTTGACCCCAGGCACTCGGTTAATTCAGCAGCAAAGAAGTACAGCCAGTCAGGGAAGATGGTCCAGTGGAGTTTGTCTCGGGGTTAGTTGGTCCAACTAACCCAAGGGGAGAAGTCGTCCCTTGCGGAGCTTCTCTGTCGAATTGAAAAAGGAGTTTTGGCACAGCAGCAGGGCTTCACCGGGCAATTCAAAAGGTCCAGGAGGATGCAGCAAGCTTTGTTCATGGTTTCTTCGTCTGGTATTTCTGAGTGGTCGACTGCCTCTAGTCCCAAAACCCTCACCTTTTAACCAGGTTTCTCCCATTTATGCACAGCCTAGGCTGTCAATCACACAGCAGGGTGTCGGTCCTTAATAAACAGCCAACCAGCCAATCAGGAGAGGTTGCATTCAGGCACTCAGAGACAAAGGACAGGGGAGTTTCGGGAACCTCCCTCACATCCTGCCTTTCCAGACCCACTGGAGCCAGAGGCAGGCTTCAGGGCTGAAGCCTGCCCAAGGCAAAACTAACCAAGGGCTCAACTCTGCCTCGAGACAGAGTAAAACCCAAGAAAGACCAAACAGAAAATGGCAAAAAGGGGCCATTTTGGGTGCTGTACTTCAGCCAAGGGTTCAGCCTGTAGTAGAAAAACACGATAGGACAAATTAAACCACTGCCACCAGCCATTTAAAGTAGGGATGGTAACATACAAATGTTACATGAGAATGTAAGATAAGGGGCTACTAGGTAACTCCCTAGCAAGATAGTGTGTGCTGGACCTACAAAGCGAAAATGTATGTAAAGTCAATTTCACTTTACTATTCTTGGGAACAGTTGTTCACACAAGAAAAAAATGTATTTAAACCATATGATAAATCTAAAGGATTTCTCTGGGACAAGTGTGTCACCATACAAAAAGTAGATGCCTAAGGAGTTTGTCCGACTCCAAAAACAGTGAAAACACATACTCCAAATCAGGTCAAAACACACGAGAGAATGAGAAAAAGGTCTCACTCACTCCAGGGTTAAAATCAAAAAGGTTAAAGCAATAGTTTACAAGTCTGGGCAGACCAGATGGCTAACTCACCCACCCATCCGGGTGGAAAACACTACGCGTTCCTCTCAACTCTAGCTTGCTCCAGGCAAGTTAAATCCACATTTGTTACTACCTCCCTACGTTTAAGAAAGTGCAAGTGCGTATACCAGAATATGTAAGTATTGTGGGAAACATAGCATGGAGAGAGGAGTTCGAGCCATTCAACCAACATAGTAATGTGGCATCGATTTATTGATTGCCTGTTTCTTATATGGGATGGGACAGAGGCCGAACCATTTGATATTAGCATTCTTAATCACAACATGCTTAATCTTGAGCCAACTATTACAATCAGTAAAACGCTATTGATATATTCAGCGCCAGAGAGCCATGTTGTCAAATGACATAGGGGATGCAATAGGCAGAGGTTGCCATTCAAACCTTTGGTTTTAATTACACGGAGGTAGTAACAAATGTGGATTTAACTTGCCTGGTGAAGCTCGAGTTGGGAGCGGAACGCGTGGCATTTCTTCTTAGCCATCTGGTCTGCCCAAACTGGTAAATGATTGCTTTTACCTTTTAGGTGTGATGCTCTTTTTACTAAAATAAAGTGATTTTTTTTACAAACTGAGCTATTGAGTGCTTGGGCTTTTTTGTATTCCCCATGTGGGTTTATTGAGTTCCTAGACTGCAAGGATATGCGAGTTGTTGTGACATTGTTGAGCCTAGCCTGTACGTGCCCTTAAACACCAGATACTCGTATAGGCAGTGCACTTGTGTGGCTAAATATATACACACAAACTTTATGGTTCTCTATAAATATTGTATCCATACGATATGTTCTTTGCTAAAGAGGCAGTTTTGCACACAAATGCACAATGCACTTCATGGTTGAATATGTTCATGTATTACCATTCCAACACTTGAATGATGCAGTTTTAACATTCATGTCTTTGGTACACACGCAAATGGTGGTGTGAGGTGCACATTATGCTCTATACAAATAACGCAGGGTTCATATATTGATACATTTAGCACTTCAGTAAACAGCAGGGTTTGCACGTAAGCACTTTATGGTCTAATATATGTCATGCCCTAGCAGTATAATATTTGAATGATGCAACATTTATACCCAAGGTGTATACGCATACTGTATTGTGAAGCACATATTATGCTCTGTATGAGTCAATATTTATGCTGTATTACTTGAATGCCTCTGAGTCACGGGTCTGATATGTTAAGGAGTCTCTCGGACATGTGTACGAATGATTTGTGAAGCACTGTGCACTTTAAGGTACACCGTATATATTTGTGGGATATATTTACCCACTCAGAATTACTTCCCCACATCACTAAGCTGCACTTCAGCAGAACCAGCAAAATGACTGCGCTGGCTCCTTTGAGTATCAGGGCCTAGCCTCAAAACTGCATTTTGCAGCTACAAAGGGATGGCTGCAATGTTTTGCCAAGCACCATTGGGCAAGTTGGAACAGGGAGCACCCAGAGAAAGGCTGCCAGGGTGTGTTCTTGTGTGTACTAAAGAAGCGAAGTGAAAAGCGGCGCTGCTTTTCTGCTAGCCCAAAGTTTCCCAGTGAAAAAGGGAAATATCTGACATTTAAAATGGTGCCGCTCTGATGCTCTTTTCATCTGTTCTACATTACTCTGCTTTCATCAGTGAGGCCCTGCCATGCCCATCCATATTTAGATTGTGCCCCAGCAGAAAAGAGCTTTATTCCTGAATGGCAGGCTGTGTCAGACCAAGTCTGGGAAATCAACAGAAGGCTTAATTTCAACTGCACAGAAAAACGCTTGACTTTTGGGCTACAAAATGTCAACAACAAAAAAAAAAAATCACTGCTTCAAAAGAAATCCTAGCTCTTGGGGACTATGTCAATTTCAGTGGATCTGTGTCTTAAACAGATGGCTGTATGAGAGAAACTTACTAGGGCTGCAAAACAATGTGGGAAATTCAGATGGAAAAGAGAACCTTTTGAAACGGGTCATATCAGCAGACGACACCACATGTTTAAATGTGCTTTTGCAAAAAGAGAAATACAGTTTTAAAAGTGTATGTTGGATAAGGCCCTGTCCTGGCCTAGCAATGTAAAGGGGTTTTTGCAGGCTAACATATGGGATGTTTTAAATAGGCTTGCTTCTGATCAAAATAAGCAGTGGCTGGACTGTGGAAGCTCCAGAACAGGTTTTTCTGCTGGCTAAACTCAGGCCTTCCCCCAACAGGAACCACAAGGGAGTTCTGGGACACAGGCATGTTAATTGTCTTGGACCATTCAAAGTTTAGCAAAGAAATGTCACACGCTCGTCAGACATTTGTCTGGGCTTCAGTTTAAGACAATAGATCTGGGACACCTATGTGTGAAGTGGGGGAAGTGGCAATAAACATTCAAACGGGAAAACCCCATGGCCACCCTAGGCTGAACTGACAGTTGATGGAAGCTGAAGAAGAAGAAAAAAAAAATGGTCCCGTTGAAGGACAAAGGCATCCGTCTCAAAATACTATTTGATGAATAAACTTTTAAGACTTAATTCTGTAACCGGACAGCACAGAAAAGTAAATGTTGTACAGTTTAAATGTGATTTTTCGTTGCTTCTAAACAAGATATTGCGGCCGTGCATAGCATGCATGGGACACAAACTCCAGGAGAATGTAAATCATGCAAGTACATATGGTGGAACGTTGAATTAATATGCCCTATGATAATACGCACACCTAAAATTGTGGGATTTTTGGTGAAGCGGTTCTTACTAAAATCGCGAAAAACTATTAGAAGGGTGAACGACTGGTGCACAAACATGACAATTGGACTGCCATGCTCTGCGTGAAATATGTATCTGCCTATGTAATTTAAGTCCCACAACTGTACAAATGTGTAATTTATGTTAAGAATGATTATTGGCAAAAAGGACTGTGGGAAGGCTTTGCACCTCATAACAACAACTCCATAAACTGAGTCCCCTCTTATAGGAGGCTACCAACATTGGCTGGCCTATCCGGTGCTTGGGGGGTAGGTCTAGTTTAGTTCTGCCCAACCATAAACCCGATAATGTCTCCCGCTTTATATAAGTGGTGGGAGCTCACAGGGACACGACACTCCTGAATTTCCAGCGCCTCCGTATCCTCACATTCCAGATCCATCTTGGCAAGATTCCAGACTGTACTGCAAAGGCCAAATCATAGCTGATCCTATCCCAGCAAGGCCATTGAGCCAGAAATTCCACTCAAATGCCGATAACAAAAGGGGAAAAGCTGTGGTACTCTTTGGGAAGCATCCTGTGACCAGACCGGCTTTTCCCCCCTCCCTGCATGCCCGCTGTATCCTGGCCATCATCCAGTGACCAGACTTGCCCAGCTGTTTGCTGTTAGCAGAGCCGCCTTCCTTTGACCAGAATCTTTTAAGTCCAGAATCCGGTTGGCTGCCCTTTGTCTTGGTCCCATTTTCTAAGTAATCCTATCCATACCCTGATAACTTGTCTAAAACTGTTCTAATTCTCTGTGCATCTTGTCCTTGATTTCCTAGTGTTATCGCCATTCTCTCATTCACCCCATCGCGTAACTCCTTAGCAATATTTTGATCAAATTAATTTTCCCTAAAGAAAAGGGGTACACTGCGTTCCGTGAAGGGTTACAACGGCAGCTTAACTTTTAGATTTGCGGGTGGCGTTCCTTTTTTAGCCACTAAATCTAGTGTAAGCAAAACTTTTCCTTCTTAAAAACCAATTTTCTCTTTTTAACTGCTCCATTTTCCTAAAATCGAACCTCCTTTCACCTAGAAAATCTCATTCAATTGTTCAGCTATAGTTACTATTTCACTTCTATATTGTCCCTGTGATGTGCATCACCCAGCCTAAAAACCGCATTGCGATTGTGTTTTTCACCCATTCTTTTTAAACATTTTGACATTTAAAGCTGAAAGAGAAAAATGCAACTTTTCCATGTGTGATTTGACTGCACTGCGTCTTCAATTTCAACCTGCTTTGTGAACGGTATGCCTTTTGTGATACCTTACAGTTGCTAGTGATATAACATCCCTGATACTGTGATAAAACATATGTACATCATTATTTAATAACACATATAATTAATAATTACACATATAAAATATTTGTTAAAATCCGAGTGTCATTTTAGGCCATTTGATTCCGTTTGCTGCCCCATTTCCCCCCCGACTACCTGCTGCTTCTTTCTATTCACTAGGAATTTGAGTAAGGGTTGAGGGAACATTGCAGGGGAAACCTTAACTTGGTTGCTATCTATCCTAATTCAAAAAGAGCTCTAATTAATTTGTGCTTTTGATAAGTTCTTTTAGAAGGTTATCCAAGTGTATTTCAGTGGTTTTCATTGTAATTATCACCCCATTGACCCATTGATGATTGTGTGATTTCTTTGGAGATTAAAATAACTATTATATTTCCAACCAACCAGCCTGGTTCATGGTCCAATGTGACCCGGGTATTTGTAAAAGGGGGTACGAGGCGGGTATTGGCTCAATGCGAATTTGTTGAAAAGAAAAAAGTAATCTAATTGGGTGCTACATCCTAGGCTAAGGGCAAGAGTCCTGATCCAGTGTGTGACACCCGGTTAGAATCCTTCACATATACATGTAGTCCTGTAACCACCAGGCATGCTAATATGGCCGAAATGTATTCCATTTAACACACTGAGTAGTCCACATTGTTGTAGGACTAGCGTTTAGACTGAACCATAGAGTTGTCATGGTGCATGATTGTGTACGTGAACAAGCAGTTGGATTACAGCAAAACGTGTTGTACCGCGTTTCTCTATCCACATGGTATAAAATTATTTTTGCACATTATCTCAGTGGTTCAGTGTTTTTCTGCAGACCAGCGATTTGTGCCTAGTTCTGCTTCTTCGTTCAGTGCAATCCTTTTTCGTGCCACAGTATGTTTTTTCTTATAGTCTATGCACAAAGGGGCCCAGTCGGGCCATTATGGATGTGGCGACCTTAAGGAAACTCATGGAGTCCGTTTAAAAAATAAATTGTATTTTTGCTACATTTTGATTCATACAGTGTTGTTTGCTGTGGTCTCCTCATTTGGTGCAATGACGAGAGGGGATTTGTTTTGTACATAAAAGTGTAACCATACCCGGGATTTCCCCCTTTCTATCCGGGTAGCTCCATTTTGTGTTTGAAAACTTGATCCCAAACAAGGGCTCCATATAAGATCTTGTAATTGACTTCCTATTTTTTTAAGTTGGGAGCAAAAGATTCAATATTTGTTTTTAGGTAGTAAAAATGTTAAATCCCATCCCTAAAATCCATACTTCTTGGCACCTATCCATGAACATTAAAACAAATGTTTACCTTAATGTTCCTCTTCAGATTAGGAAGTATCAACTGTACTAAAGCTCCTTCCTGGGACAATGCAATACTAGTACCACAGATGCAACACAACACCCAGCAGTGTGGATCGAAGCAGGCACCAAGATCTTAAGGTGTTTTGTTTCCCATTTTTTGCTGAGAGTTTTTTTACTCCCCCGTTTTATTTTTGTAGGAGTATTTGCCTTACGCCACTTCTCTGTAGGACAGACGCCAACTATACAACAAACGTATAACAAATTGTATACAAGCATTTATGAAGAAATGCAGGTCAGCTGTTAAAGATGGTTCTGATGGATTTACAAGCAGGTGGGGAAAAAAGGAGTACAAACCTGTCCATTTAGAAGATCCATATACGTGAGGGCCAGGTATTTTGCCAATACAGTGCTTTTTCTAGAAATAATGGTGCTGATGCTCAATAACGGGGCTGGTGGCAAGCAACAAAGCTAGATTTTGTTGATACCTATTGTGACCCCTTCTAAACCCCAGGAGATTTAGTTCGGCATTACACTGAAGTCTGTCCCTGGAATAAGTGGTAACAACGGTACTTAAAAGGCTACTCTCCTAACTCAGAAAGAAACCATGGGGGCCCAAACTGGTTTTGTGCCAACTCAAGTCTTGTGTCTTGCAGGTGTAGGAAAATGATGGCGGTACTGCTCCAAAGGAGTTGAAATGACTAGAATGCAGGAGATGGGGAGTGGGGGCAGGGGTGAGCATGCCAAGGAGATGTACTTCTTCACTGCCTTGGCTCTCCTTACATGTACACAGGAAGATTAATGTTTACAAAGGGCCAGAATACTTTGGGTAATGACTTCACAATACTACAACCAACCAAAATTAAATCTAAAAATAAAAAAAAAGCTCTCAGGACCTAGCCGTATATACAACTTGTACCGAATTACAATTCGAGATTACAATTGTCACAAAAAGCAAATGGAACTCAGTGATGGATGGCAAACAATTTTAGCCCATGTTTTTGCTGAAGCATTCACTTTAAGCAGCCTTGTTCAGCATACTGGCAATATACAAGACGACATTGCAATCCTAGTCAAAGGGCCACAATCCGACACCCAGGCCCAATTACATGACAACCATTTATCAGTTACCTTGCCAACTGGAATAAATGTGCAGTGCTTAATTGCACGCTAAACACAAGAAAACATTCTAAAACCTCCATGTTTTACTTGAATAGTCAGGGATTGGGATTGCTGGAAGCTATTTATCGCTTGCTTGTAACCAGGATGAACCTTGACAACTACAAGGAGCTACTTTTGACACCCCAGGTCAATTAGTGCCAGTACCTTACAAGCGTATCAATGTGCCATTGCTTGCTTAATGGGTGACCGATACCCAGGAGATGGTTTTAGCTGCGGCTCATCAAATCTTTGTTTTGAACAATGTACATGCATTGTGGCAAAACAAGACCACCATTTTGGATATGGATGTACGTGGGGCAAAATGCAGTTCCAAGCTACTAGATGTGCATAAAAAGTCACTTGCAACCTCAATTCTACACATACACCACAGCACAACGCAACATTTTTTATTCTCCAAGAGTCAATTACCACATTTTGAGCCATAAATCTGACTTTGTGCTGTGAGACGTCTTAACCCACTAATCCAAGCCCTACAACATCACTGTGCATTGCTGGCAGCAGAAACATAATGGCCGCAGGAAAGCATGCTGCTCACCAGAAAGTGCACAGTGAAAACCTGAAAAATAGGCCACCATCTACTTTTGCCCACATCGGTGAGCACAGGAGATCACTGCCAAAACCCACCATTGGGCTACCCACAAAGTAGTCTGAGATCACTTGAAAAAGCAATGCCGATTGCCAAAAGAAACAGAGCTGCTTTAAAAATCCGTTTTTATTTGGTGTCAAAATCTGCAAAAATCAATCATGGCTCACAAACCACCCAAAAAGATCCAACCTCCTTGTTGGGGGGGGGGGGGGGGGAGGTGTCAACATCATTCTACTGCAAGAATCTACATAAATATAAGGTCCACAGAAGTATGTGTTTTCTGAACAAAGTCCACTTTTGAGAATTGCTTGCTGGAAGAAATCTGTCAAAAATATGTGTAATACCGTTTACTCACCTCTACCAAAAGCCGGCGTTTTAAAACCATTCTGTGTAAAGTTGAATATGGAACCCAAACTATACCAAAGAAAAGACTTGCTAAAAGTTGGATACAATTTAAAAGTATATTCTGAAAAAGCTTGAAGCGAGAAATTGTTTAATGTATGTGTTAAAAATGTGAGTCATATTATAAGCAAAGACAATTTTTAGACATTGGGTTAAGAGTTAAAAGTTTCCCACAGTGTTCAAACGAATTCCACACCTTCTGCCTGGACAAAGGGGACTTCCCCCTGCCCTTGGCTAAGAGATTGTCAGGCTGGTGTCAAATGGAACTGGGAGTGGCACCCTGGCCTGTTGCTCTCAGTGTAGACAAAGGAATCCTTGGGCCGAATATAAAATGCCAATTTCGGGTGCGACTGAAAACAAACTGCTAGCAGGAAGGAGAGACATGCGACCTCCGAGTCAGCACGGCTCTGGGGGCAGACCAGACTGAAATGTGGATTTAACATTGAGCAAATATATGTTTTAGAATAATGCTTATAACAAACTGACAAAAATGTGAAACTTTGAGATTGTTAAATGGTTTAAGACTAAGCTGGACTCGGTGCGATGTTCTGAGACCAAATCCCGGAATTATTCATATTGTAGCTACTGTAACGCTCACCTGATTCCCGTAGAGGCGCCGGTCTTGACTGGGCGTATACCGTATCTTCAAAGGTGATGTGTAACACACGGCTGGCTCTTTGGGCTGGACCTCTGTGCACTGTATGTCTGACTTGAAGGGTAAGATGTCTGCAGATAGAAAATATGGGATTAAGGAACTGGGTTATTGAATGTCTCTCTCTTCTTCCCTTTCTCTTCTCCTGTAGAACCCCAAAGGTTAACGCTCTCACCTTAGGTAAGTGAACGCCGTGCTCTCCATCTGCCCCGGGGCAGGGTGCTGTAACCAGTTTCTTCACTGGATAAGGGGAGCAGGCCTCTTGACTTCAGAGGACTGCTGTCCGTCGTTTACTGCACGAACGGTAAGTTTCAAGTAATTCTAATGTCTTTAAAGTCTTTAGTAATGATGTTTCTTGTTTTGCAGGGTTCCGGCGATGGCGGATGACGGGCTGAAGTGAGTTGAAGATGGAGCCCGTGTGATGAATAGAAGCGCCTGGAAGCACGTAAGTAAGCGCTTGTTGCCTGCTTCACGATGCGCTCCAACTGTCTTTTTATTTTGCAGGTACAAGTTCGGAGCGGCTGCAGGGTGCCGGAATACCCACTGGGTTAGATGTGGAAAGGAGTAATGGCACGTGAGTATTAAAGTTCCCCAATGTCTTTAAACGCACCTTGTTTTGTCTTTCAGATGCGGGATGCAGCGCCGAAGGCCTCCGGAGCGTGCGAAGTGTTGGTAAGCTTTTGTCTTTCAGATGCCGGAATGCAGTGTGAAGACCTCCGGAGCGCACGAAGAGTAGGTAAGCCTTTGTCTTTCAGATGCCGGAATGCAGCGCGAGGCATTGGTGACAGCCGATGGACCAGGTAAGTGAAGAGCTGTCACTGAAGACCGTAATGCTAACCTGTTCTTTCTTGTCTTTATAAGTGTTGCTGAAGACTGGATTCAGGATGGTAAGCCTTTTTCCTTAGGCCCAGGATCAGATGCAGAAGACACGATGAGCGTTCTGCTGCAGAGGATGCAGAATAACACAAAGCAAGATTCATCCATCGGGTGTGGTTTAAATAGCCTCCTGTAGTGCTTAGATGTCTCCTTCCACAGCCACGCCTAGGTAAGAAAAGAGTTCCTGCTTTCCAGAAGAGTTCCAGTGTCCTGAATCTAGGGAGTGGCTCCTGCCCCACCCAACAGGAAAAGTAGTTCCAAACAGAAGAGGATCAGAGGCTCAACTGGCAGGCAAGTAAGCAGCATGGTCTGCTGCAGGTAAGTCCACCCAAGCATTATGAGCCCGGCGCTTCCAGCGCTGGGACTGGGCATATTTATGAGCCTGGTGCCACTGGCGCCAGGACTGGGTCCAAAAGGTCCCAATTGGGACTGGTTGTCACTCGGAACCTGGGTTATGGATCTGCTTCCAAGGGAGTTGGGAAAACCCTGACCTTTTGGAAGCAGAGATCATGACAGTATCCCCCCTCAAGGCCCCTCCCAAACCAGGCTTCTCCGGGGGTTTTGGCTTGTCAGGAAATGTTCGGTGAAATCTTTTGATTAGGCGAGGAGCGTGGACATATTCAGCAGGTTCCCAGGATCTCTCTTGGGGGCCGTAGCCTTTCCAGTCAATTAGGTAAAATAGTTTAGATTTGGAGATCTTGGAGTCCAGAATGCTTTTGACTTCAAACTCGAGTTCTCCATCAACTAGGATAGGTTTTGGAGATTTAGTTAGTCGGGTTTGAGGTTGCACGGGTTTTAATAGAGAGACGTGGAAGACCGGATGTATCTTCATGTGCGGGGGCAAGTCCAACTTGACCGCTACTGGGTTTACTATGGTAGTGATGGAATAGGGACCAAGGTATCTTGGGTTGAATGTGCGTGGCCCTTTTAGAGGTAGATATTTGGTGGATAACCAGACTTGATCCCCTACTTGATATTGAGGGGCTTCCTTCCGGTGTTGATCTGCTCCTTTCTTGTATAGTTCTTTAGCCCTTTGAAGGTGAGAAACAGCTTCCTTAAAGGCTTGGGTGATTGTAGAATGCAGGCAGTCTACTGCTGGTGTTTCAAGATCTTGGAGGGGATCCAACTCCGAGGTTCGAGGGTGACTGCCGTACAAAAGAAAAAACGGGGTTTTCCCAGTTCCCGAATGGACAGAGTTATTGTAGGCATATTCGGCTATCCAAAGGATGTCTTTCCAAGTTTTTTCAGTTTGTTGCAGCATGCAGCGTAAATACTGTTCCAGAGTTTGATTGGTCCTCTCGGTTTGTCCGTCGGTCTGAGGGTGGTGACTGGTCGATAGTCTCACATCAATTAGAGCCGACCGACAGCAACTTCGCCAAAAATGAGAAATAAATTGACTACCTCGATCCGAAATTAGAACCGAAGGAAAACCTTGCAGTCGGACGATGTTTGAAAAATTCTCGGGCTAGAGTTGCTGCTGTTGGCAAGCCTTTGAGCGGAATGAAATGCGCCATCTTGGAGAATAAGTCCACGATTACTAGAATCGTATTGTATCCAGAGCATGGAGGTAGATCGGTGATGAAGTCCTTGGCGTATGCCAAGGGCGAGGTGGGATGTCAATAGGGCGTAAGAGGCCTGCTGGTCTTTCCTTTTGACTCTTGTTTTGGGCGCATACTCCACAGGACATTATAAAGTCTTTGATATCTTTTTTCCAAGACGGCCACCAGAAGTAGCGCTTGATCTTTTCTGAGGTCTTGGCCATACCGGGATGTCCTTCCATTAAAGAATCGTGATAACAAGAGATTACTTTTTTCTGTAAATCTGTGCTGGGTAGGTATAATCGTTCTTGGAAATACAATAAGTTGTCCTTTACTGCAAAGTCCTTTCCCTGCAGATGCCAATTCTGTATGTCTGCTGGAGTTACAAGTTGCCTGGCTTTATCCTTAACTTCCTCTATGGATTCTGTGGCGATTACACCCAGAATTCTTTGTTCGGGAATGATTGGTACAGGTTTAGGGTTGATCAAGTGTTCTTCCACTCCCACCCGAGAAAGGGCATCAGCTTTACCGTTCTTTGTACCAGGTCGATAGGTAATTATGAAGTCAAACTCGGCAAAGAATAATGCCCATCGGAGTTGTCTAGAGGATTGGGCTTTTGCGGTTTTCAAATATTGCAGGTTTCGGTGATCCGTAATCACAGTAACAGTGTGTCGGGCCCCCAGCAGATAATGCCGCCAAGCCTTAAAGGCAGACTTGATAGCCAGAAGTTCCTTGTCAGTAATCGTGTAATTGATTTCAGGAGGCGAGAATTTGCGGGACCAAAATGCCAAGGGATGCAACTGATTGGTTACCGGGTCCTTTTGTGATAGAACTGCCCCCATGGCAAGGCTTGAAGCATCAGTTTCCACGATGTAGGGGAGTTCGGGGCGAGGGTGTTTTAAGATTGGTGCAGAGATAAATTTAGTCTTCAAATCCTGGAAAGCTTGTTCCGCCTCGGTAGACCATTCAAAACGTTTGTTTTTCTTTAACAAGGCAGTGATGGGCTAGACTATTCGAGAGAATTCGGGGATAAACCTGCGGTAAAAGTTAGCGAAGCCTAACATGCTTTGCACACCTTTTACGGAGGATGGTGATGGCCATTTGAGAACTGCATCGACCTTCTTTGAATCCATACGCACTCCGCCAGGTGATAATATGAATCCCAAGAATTCAACTTCAGTCACGTTGAAAACACATTTTTCCAACTTAGCGAAAAGTTTGTGTTGACGCAATCTTTCAAGGACCATTTTCACGTGTTTCCGATGTTCAGATTCCGATGAAGAATAAACGAGGATGTCGTCAATGTAAACACCACACACATCTATGAGCTCTCTGAGGACATCGTTCATAAAATATTGAAAGGCGGCCGGGGCATTGCAAAGTCCGAAGGGCATGACCTGATATTCAAATAGCCCATACTTGGTGCGGAAGGCCGTCTTCCATTCATCGCCCTCTTTTACTCGTACCAAGTGGTAAGCTCCTCTAAGATCCAGCTTTGTATATATGCATGCTTTTCTGACTTGGTCCAGGAGTTCAGGGATCAAAGGTAACGGATATCTATTCTTGACGGTGATCTGGTTCAGGGAGCGATAATCTATACAAGTTCTAAGGTCTCCTTCCTTTTTTGGAACGAAGATCAAAGCTGAAGAAGCAGGGGACTTGGAAGGACGAATAAACCCATTTGCCAGGTATTGATCCAGGTATTGTCGAAGGTGAAGGTTCTCAGGCTCGGTGAGGGCATAAATTCTACTACAAGGAGGAGTAGATCCAGGTATCAGGTCTATCTGGCAGTCATAAGACCTATGAGGAGGTAGAGAGTTAGCCTGATCCTTCCGGAAAACATCTTGGTATTCTAGGTATTCCGGAGGTAACTGGGGAGTCTCTGAAGAAATTGCTGCCAGTGCAACACCAGGTGGAGGGTGACAAGTAGAGACACATTCTGGAAACTGGACCGTTCTTACTCGCCAATCGATCAGAGGATTGTGTTTCTCTAACCAAGGTATTCCTAGAATAATCTGAAACTGAGGGGCCTTGATCACATCGAACACGATCTTCTCATGGTGTCCATCTTGACTTACTAGCGTCACCTCTTGAGTGGTATGCGTTACTGGCCCGGAGGCTATCTCCGTACCATCCACCGTAGTAATGACGTCCTTTACAGCCTTGGGACAAAGTTAGATTCATCCTCAAAACCATTTCATGATCCACATAATTGCCGATGGCACTGCTGTCGACTTAAGCTTCAATTGCATGTAATCGATCCGGATTATCAGGGCTAATGAGGACCATAGGTATCACGAAATGCGAGGTCACGGAACTGGTTTTCACGCTCGGCAAGAGGACCTCTATTCTTGTCGGGCGAGGTCGTTTCCCTGCTCAGAGTTTGTAACTTTGGTAACTGCAGCTCCTACTGCCTTCTTGGCAGGTTTCACCGGACAGTCTCGAAGAAAGTGCCCTGAGTTTCCGCAATAGAGGCATAATTGCAACTGTTTTCTCCTTTCCCACTCCTTTTGTGTTAGGGGACCTTTCAGACCCCCTATTTGCATGGGTTCCCCGGAGTCTAATCCTTTGGAAGGAGTTGGCGGTTTGGAAAATACTCGAGCATCAAACTTGGAACGATCGGCCTTCCTGTTCTGCAGTCTGTGATCTATTTGAACGACTAAGTCTATATAGTCCGAACAATCTTGTGGGGGATTCACTACTTGGGCTAACACATCTTTGAGCTCTCCACGTAGACCTCTATAAAACAGCGTAATCCTTTTGTCCTCAGGCCATTGAGTTTCCACTATCAGTCTGTTGAAAGACGCAATATAAGCCAAAAGGTCTTGATTACCTTGTTGCAACGAAAGAAGCTCATTGTCCAAGGCCTGCCCCTGTGAATGTCTTGCGAACAGTTTTTCCATACTGAGCTGAAAAGCTTGAAAATCATGGAGGACCGGATCATCTTGATTTACTAGAGGGATCAACCAGTCTGCCGCATTGCCACTAACGTACGAAAGCACGAAAGCTACTTTAGCTTGATCAGTTGGAAAGGCTGCTGGCCGGCATAAGAAATGCAACCGGCACTGATTGATAAATACTGCAAACCTCTTTGGGTCACCAGAAAATCGTTCGGGCGGAGCCAGAGGTACATTCCCAGGTAGGTTGATCTGCACTGGATTCATAGAGGATGTAGAAGGAAGATTTCCCCCAGATGCGGGTAACGGGGTCTGTCCGGCTTGTGACTGTAGCAATTGTCTAGCGAGATCATCTGTTCGCTCCTTGGAAATAATCAGTTCCCTTCTTAGAGCGTTCGTTTCCTGACGGGCTGCATGCACTTCTGCCCTTAGTTCCCCAAGTAACTGGGCTAGCTGGTCGGTATCCGAGGTTTCCATAGCGCCTGGACGGGAGTTTTGTGGTAGGCTTTGCGTTCTGTAACGCTCACCTGATTCCCGTAGAGGCGCCGGTCTTGACTGGGCGTATACCGTATCTTCAAAGGTGATGTGTAACACACGGCTGGCTCTTTGGGCTGGACCTCTGTGCACTGTATGTCTGACTTGAAGGGTAAGATGTCTGCAGATAGAAAATATGGGATTAAGGAACTGGGTTATTGAATGTCTCTCTCTTCTTCCCTTTCTCTTCTCCTGTAGAACCCCAAAGGTTAACCCTCTCACCTTAGGTAAGTGAACGCTGTGCTCTCCATCTGCCTCGGGGCAGGGTGCTGTAACCAGTTTCTTCACTGGATAAGGGGAGCAGGCCTCTTGACTTCAGAGGACTGCTGTCCGTCGTTTACTGCACGAACGGTAAGTTTCGAGTAATTCTAATGTCTTTAGAGTCTTTAGTAATGATGTTTCTTGTTTTGCAGGGTTCCGGCGATGGCGGATGACGGGCTGAAGTGAGTTGAAGATGGAGCCCGTGTGATGAATAGAAGCGCCTGGAAGCACGTAAGTAAGCGCTTATTGCCTGCTTCACGATGCGCTCTAACTGTCTTTTTATTTTGCAGGTACAAGTTCGGAGCGGCTGCAGGGTGCCGGAATACCCACTGGGTTAGATGTGGAAAGGAGTAATGGCACGTGAGTATTAAAGTTCCCCAATGTCTTTAAACGCACCTTGTTTTGTCTTTCAGATGCGGGATGCAGCGCCGAAGGCCTCCGGAGCGTGCGAAGAGTTGGTAAGCTTTTGTCTTTCAGATGCCGGAATGCAGTGTGAAGACCTCCGGAGCGCACGAAGAGTAGGTAGCCTTTGTCTTTCAGATGCCGGAATGCAGCGCGAGGCGTTGGTGACAGCCGATGGACCAGGTAAGTGAAGAGCTGTCACTGAAGACCGTAATGCTAACCTGTTCTTTCTTGTCTTTATAGGTGTTGCTGAAGACTGGATTCAGGATGGTAAGCCTTTTTCCTTAGGCCCAGGATCAGATGCAGAAGACACGATGAGCGTTCTGCTGCAGAGGATGCAGAATAACGCAAAGCAAGATTCATCCATCGGGTGTGGTTTAAATAGCCTCCTGTAGTGCTTAGATGTCTCCTTCCACAGCCACGCCTAGGTAAGAAAAGAGTTCCTGCTTTCCAGAAGAGTTCCAGTGTTCTGAATCTAGGGAGTGGCTCCTGCCCCACCCAACAGGAAAAGTAGTTCCAAACAGAAGAGGATCAGAGGCTCAACTGGCAGGCAAGTAAGCAGCATGGTCTGCTGCAGATAAGTCCACCCAAGCATTATGAGCCCGGCGCTTCCAGCTCTGGGACTGGGCATATTTATGAGCCTGGTGCCACTGGCGCCAGGACTGGGTCCAAAAGGTCCCAATTGGGACTGGTTGGCACTCGGAACCTGGGTTATGGATCTGCTTCCAAGGGAGTTGGGAAAACCCTGACCTTTTGGAAGCAGAGATCATGACAGCTACTGTGTTTATACCAGGAACCTGACAAATACAGAAATGTGCACAGATGGGGTGTACATGCATGTCTAAAAATTGGTGCAGAAATAATATTGAGAAACCCACCAAAAGTGCAAAAAGTGGTCATTTCTCGACCAAATCTGTTAGGAAGATGAGTTGAACAGAAATGTACCTTGGTTAATCTGTCATGTGATTTATGTAGTATTATCAAGTTGTGTATATTGTAAATATGTGTTTTATGAAAAATAAGATACTCTGCACAGACGCAAAGGGGAGGGTTTTCCCCTAAGCCATAAAGATGACACAGGATGAGACACTGATCCTTTCTCCAATCAGGGGACAGGGAATCCTCCAACCTATCAGATCCTTAGAGTGTTGGGCATTGTAGAATCAGCCTCCCCATCCACTTTGGAAATACATAAATAGAGACTACTGAGGACAGATAGGACACACACTTTTCCACTACTCAACTGATTTCTTGGCGAGGCACCCTGCAAAAAGATCCAGACCAGATCCAAACAATGTCCAGACAGAGACTCTAGAACCAAACTCTAGAACCTTGAAGCAGAGAGGCCTAAACCACAAACTGAACCTTTTTCAGAGGCCTCTGAATCTTTTGCAACCTGATTCTAACCCCTAAACCTCCAAGGGGCACCACAAAATCCAACAGCCTGGCTGAGCTGTTCTGCTTCTAGCTAAGAACCCTGTGCTAGAACCCAGACCCATAGAACAGAGCTGTATCCAGAACCCATCAGATCCAGTCCAAGAGACCGCGCAAACCGCAATGCTGAGAGCAGAACTGAGACCTGTCCGGTGGCGAGCGACTCCCAGCTAAACCCTTGACCAGATCTTTGACGGGGCCCATTCCATTTCAAAGCATAGGAGTGAGTATCTAGTCTACAACTGTACACAGTCATCTCAGTTTAAAGTAATACCATTCCATCCATTTCAATCTGTCCAGAACTGCATTATAGAACCTCTTTTGTCTATCCTAAAAATTCCTCTCCTCCACATAATTCTTGATAATTGTAGCAATAAACATCTTGGCGCTAATATATATTTTCTGGAAAAAGGCAATCGTCTCGTTCAGAGAGAAACCATCCAAAGGCGCCTCTGGATAGGTGGCTGGGCTGTTGTGTAGTTTGCGGCTCCATAGACTCTTTAGTGTTAAGAAATCTTTGTTTCAAATATTCAATAGCGCATCTTTCATTTTGAAATTTTGACCTTATTTCTGAAAAATCTGCCTTGATCAAAACCTCTGTAACTTGAGCCGTATGTCCTAGAAACGAAATTTCATTTTGAAGCTAAGATCCTAAAACGACATTCCAATTCATTATCGTTTTTCCATAATCGTGTTTCACACATGCGGAAAAGTTGCCGCGAATTGCAATTTAGCTCCATTTCACCACATGTCAAAATAGCAGTTTCTTGTTTTCAACTGCTGAATTTCGTTTTCAAATCTGATAATCATTCATGAATCATTGCTAGTGTTGACGTGAACCAATTCAAAGTAACTCTCACTTATCCTGAATCTCCTTTAGTGAATTAAAAAATTTAGCATATTTTCCCTAGCATTGCAATCACATTTAAGAGTATTTTGCCTGTTTCAAAATCATACCTGTTCTCTCTAAGCTTGCTGGGGGAACTGGGATTGAATTGCATTGCCGATTAATATTCCTGGAACCTGTGTGCCCTCATTTCCACCTCTTCATATTGCATAATAGTGGGGGGAGTGAGTAATAACAGGGGGAAAAAGTGATTATATTGTATTTTGACTGAAACCATATCAAGTTTATTTATGTGTTGCATTATTTCCCGTCATTGCATTTCCTTGAATCATACAAAGTATTATCTGCTACCTTATCCTTTCTATTCCTACTCCCAACTGATAAAAAAGAGGTTGATATTGTGATGTTACCCATTGCTGATCACCGTTCATATTCATAAGTGTGCAATTCAGATATTTTATTCATAAGTGTGATATATATATATTGTTCAATTCTTCAAATAAGCCTTTTACTTTGCAAAACAAACCTACTTCTTGGCTCAGTGAGGTCAGGGGGATTCAAAGAGAGGGGCGTTATATCAGGGTTCATCGTCCAGATTTAAAGAACTTTGACATAAGCTTCCATTGGGCATCCCATACTAGGCATTGACTTAGTTGGAGTGCTGGATTGAAGTCACTTACACTGCATAAGAGACTGAAAGCCCCTATTAAAACCCAGAGGTTTATGTGCACAGGGCCCTCATTTTTGAGTCAGGGAAACTATGCCAGTTTTCTGTCAATTTCTGCACCGGTCTGAAGAAATAAAATTAAAAAATCACATCTTGATCTCTGCTGCCAGAGGTTGATTATTGGATCATATGGCGGTGATTTTGGCTTTTACACCACTAGACATTGTGTGATAATTCTTGGAAAGGGAAAATTATATAGAGTGCATATTTTATGCCTGGTTATTAACTTGAACCCTGAAATGTTACCCGGTTTAGTCTTGGCTCTTACATAATATTTCCTCCACAGAGTGACTGTCAAACTCCTTCACACCTAATAACGGAGGAAGCAAGGAAAGCATTTGGTAGAGAGGTAGGGTGATTCCCCTTACAAGAAACGTTACAAAATAAACTAAGTGTAGTAATACTTTGGCAGTTTACACAGGCATTATCAAACTAGATTAGCAAATACTTTCATGTGCCCATTATGGCAGAAAATGTTTTTGAGCAGTAGGAAAAAGAGCTTCATTACAAACAAAAACGGCAAACCTAAATTCTATGCCAGGAGATAATGTCCATAACAGTTCCTGTGAACACCCCATCAGGATGCATGAAGAAGCAAACGTAAGATCATCAACACGACTAGCATCAACATTTGCTTGCAGATTTTTAATAGGGAGTGGTGGTAAACCCATACTGGAATACTTTGGGTGAAGTATATTTCACTAAACAATGTCACATCCAACCACATCACATCTCTGTAGCTCACCTCCCCACTTTCCAAGACCACCCAGGAATGCAAAAACTCCTGACACACATGCTCACAGTCAGAATCAAATTAAAGACATCTTACACTGACACCGCAGCTTCAAAAAAGGTGAAAAGCCTGGTGTCCCGGGGCCTTTGAAACCACTAAGCAATGTGCAAAATCACACCACCACAAATACCAGTTGTTGTGAAACGGCCAAAGCATGGCTATAGGGCTCAAACAATCTTCTATCCCACTTGCATAGGCAGGGTGAGTATCATTTGCACGAAACTATCTCGCTGGCGAGTATGGGGATGTTTGCTGTGTTTGCAGTAAATGGCAAATAAAGTTTCACTGTGCATGGCTGGCAGCAAAGCACCAAATATGAAGTGCGCTTATGGTGACATGCACCTATTATAGAAAGCACTTAAATATTCGGTCCCCCGCCACCATGAGGCGTTAGCTGGAATATGTAAAATAAGAGAATTTCCTTGCCCATCTAGTGGGATATTTCAGAACTTCAGAGGCCTCTTCTAAACAAACTAGTATTACGGAAATAGTAATCCTACTTTCCCCTGGGAATCCCAAATCTATTTGGAATATCCTCTATTTCACCCAACAAGGCAATCACTCATTGGAGGATCTGGTCATATCACAGCTGGACTATGCAAACGCACTTCATGCCAACCGTCCTACCTGCCAAATTCAAAGACTACAAATGATTAAAAAAAATATACCTGCATTAATAAACATGTTATCGTAGCTCCACTCGTAAGAGAAGGGCAATGGCTAAAAGTAAATGAGCATTTTATTTAAACATTACTCAACCTTCAAATGCATTAATGGTTATTTCACCCCCACCCCAATCCGAAAAAAAGCTACTACTCTGGATACCAAATACTTTTAAT
The DNA here is from genome assembly GCF_040938575.1 of Ambystoma mexicanum. Classification (NCBI taxonomy): domain Eukaryota; kingdom Metazoa; phylum Chordata; class Amphibia; order Caudata; family Ambystomatidae; genus Ambystoma; species Ambystoma mexicanum. Next base: position 1,016,320,161 of record NC_090930.1, on the reverse strand, counting down.
AAACTGATGCTCGAATAAGAAGCCAACTTCAACGTCATCCAGGAACCTGCATTCATAAGATCTTTAGTTGTGGGTGCTACTCTGTAGAACTATGTGCCCAACAAACGACCTCTCTGCTTCAATTTCAAGCGTATACTTTCCACCTTCCCACTATCTTGCATGATTCCATTATGCTCTTCTCGGTGTCTAGTAACAATTGTTTAGTGTGAACTTTATAAGCTCCTAGATAAACAGAGGAATTAAGAAAAACCGAAAAAACGGTTTCTCGCCAACAAAGACCACCTGCAAAGCTAAGGAAGCATGGAAATAATAAACGTTACAATAACTAAAATGTGTGTAATAAAATGGTCTGGCCCGAATAGGGTGCCCTGCAATTTAATATACCGCAATTTGTCAAGTTATAAAGACAAAATGAACAGCTTTCTTAATGTATTTTCATATATCAAATCATTTAATACCCTAGATATACCTTCTGCTAGTTGTCATCACGACTCAGTCCAATCTGTAAATCCTTATCCAGTGGTTCTTCTTTGCATTCTGGGACTTGTAGTTCTACCCCTCCCACTAGGAAACTCAAACAAGTTCCAGAAAAAAAAAAAAAAAAAAAAAAAAAAAGAAGAAGAAGAAGAAGAACTCCCAGGATTGGGTAAGTACCCATAGAATGCGTTTCTAGGAGGGCTATAAGGTTGTGGGTACAGCCTAAATATAAATGAAAGGAAGCCATATGGTAGTATTTGGAAACTTATACTAGTGTGACGTGCTACAAGAAACGTTGCGTTTCCCTATTGGCGTGCATTGTAAACCAGCGCACGTCATTTTCGATAACAAGGCAGCACAAAGCTGAATTGAGAAATGTAACATGTTGCGCTAGAACGGCTCCCCCCTTCTAATATGGGACTCGGGATGCATTCGTCTTTAATTAGTGCCCTCGGTAATGGCACAGGCAAAATGCTTTATCTAAGCGGAACCAGCTTGTCTGCGTGCGGAGCACAGGTTTCATTGTGTTGCGCATCTTCCAGTTAATGTTACATACAGGCAAAGACAGCAGAATGAATGACTCGCCGAATCCTACGAAAGATCCGCACAGCCTAGGCTACAGGCACACGCCCTCACCGTGTCGCGGTCTCCTTGCGCGCTATACTTGTGCCCCGTCCTCAGGCCCAGCGATTTCTCCAGCGAAGTCAGCTCCAGAACCGCCATGATATTGAATTAAAACAGGAGCCCCAGCAAGCGGCACAGACACAGCTGAGGTACAGAATCTATCAGTCGCCAGGGAGAAGAGAAAGCGCAAGCGGCATGGCCAGCAAGTCCCGCCCCTTCCGCAGCACGTCAGCAGACAGCTGCCCAGGACGGTTTGCCGGCGATGGCTTCCGTATAACAGCGGTTACTAATAACAGCGGTTACTACTTCTTACTCTGCTCAAACAACGCGACACATTAACCTTTTTTTTATTTGTGCTTTATTTTTGTTGCATGGTTGTGCGTTCATTTATTCTTATCTCTTATTTAACTTAAATACAGTGTGAAATTCCAATAGATTTGTCGACATATTTGTAGAGTAGAAAAGCCACATATTTTAGACTGGATAAGAAACGAACTAGCTATTTTTATTGCGCTGGTAAACAACCTGCAAAAGCCAAAAAGACGTCCAAAGTGGCCGCTCGATTTGCTCGTATGCGGCAAACTGTGAAAGCCCTTAGAGCTGCTGTCGAAAGTGAGTCCTTCTTTTATGTTAGTTAACCTGTGCCGTTTAAAAAAAAATCTGGTCACCCTATCCGGACCACGCCCCTGCCCACAGAGTTTTCATAAGATCGCTATCGTGCTAGCACACGGCTGATCGGGAAATGCCCAAATGACGCAATAATCTAGTAATTTTCGTTTTTGGCCCATTGTCTGGCACTGCCATGCAGTAGTCGTAGTGGTGCTCTGGCTGCACCCAAAAACGAGTGTGGTGAGATCAGATGGCAGGGCATGCGTGCGTGATCTTTGGTTTGCAATCCTTATCAGCTCTTGGTGCATAGGGGCTTGGCTAGACAATCATACATGCCAACGTTCTGTGACCAAAAATCTGTAGGAATCTTAAAGTTTCAAAAATAGTCAGGCGAGGAGGTAATGATAGGAATGGGGCACGTCAGCAGCCCATTGTCATTGAATGAGCCCGCTGCCGCGGGTGCATTCAATGACAATGAGGCGCCTGCCACGCCTTCTGCCATCACGCCAGCTCGGGGGAGCCCTTGAAAGACTCACCGGAGTTGATGTGGTGGGGGGCTAATGGCGCCTTTTGTGAAAGGCACTCGCGGCAGAGGGGCGCCCTTAGCCCACCGCCGTGGGCGCCTTTTACATCAAAGGCCTGCATACTGCGCCTTCTCCCGCTACGCCAGCTCGGGGAAGTCCTTGAAAGACTCCCCCGAGCTGGCGTGGTAGGGGGCTAATGGCGCCTTTGGCCAAAAGGCACCCGCGGTGGAGGGGCGCTTTTAGCCCACCGCCGTGGGTGCCTTTGACATTAAAAGCCTGCATGCCGCGCCTTCTCCCGCTACGCCAGCTCGGGGAAGTCCTTGAAAGACTCCCCCGAGTTGGCGTGGTGGGGGGCTAATGGCGCCTTTTGCCAAAGGCACCTGCGGCGGAGGGGCGCTTTTAGCCCACCGCCGTGGGTGCCTTTGATATTAACAGCCTGCATGCCACGCCTTCTCCTGCTACGCCAGCTCGGGGAAGTCCTTGAAAGACTCCCCCAAGCTGGCGTGGTGGGGGACTAATGGCGCCTTTTGCCAAAGGCACCCGCGGCGCAGGGGCGCTTTAGCCCACCGCCGTGGGTGCCTTTGACATTAAAAGCCTGCATGCCGGGCATTCTCCCGGTACGCCAGCTCGGGGGAGCCCTTGAAAGACTCCCCCGAGCTGGCGTGGGCAAAAAAAAAAAAAATATATTTTTTTTTTACCAACAAAATCGGTATTTGGTGTAAAAAAATCGGTAGGCGGTAGGACTGCTTAAAAAGCGGTATCCTACCGCCTAAATCGGTAGGGTTGGCAAGTATGGACAAAGCCTGGAATATTAAACAAGCTTTGGTAATGCTAACTGTTTTGGCTTTTGTGTAGGCTTAGCAAAGGCATTTGTCACACACTGCTGCAATGGTACTAAATGGCCATTAATGGTAGCAGCTGCAAAATGGTGCAGTGTATGGGCATATAATAGCAGTGCCTGTTATGTATGCGTCACAACGGGAACATGATGATGTAAAATAAACACAGTGACATGCTTCCAGCAACAGAGGCAGTCGCAGACAAACAGCACCGGTGTGGATGTGTGTCAATGCCGCGCACCCATTTCTATGCCGTCTCCAGGTCCCACACTACCGGGCTGGAGCGCCTACGGCCCAGCACTGATAACCATACCACTGCTGTTGAGGGACACGGGCAGTGGCACAAAAAGAAAAAAAAAGGCTCTTTCACTCTTCAACGAGGCAAAGCAAGGGAAAACTCACTTGTGTGTCTGCAAATGAGCACAGGCAAGGGGAATGATCATTGGGGCCTGAGCAGTGCCTCCTGTCCTGGAAAAAAAAGAGAGGAGCAATCATCACTACTAAGGTTGGTCCGGGTCGCAGAACTGCCAGCCAAAGGAGGGTGATGGATCACCCCAAGCAGCTGACATGCCAGCTACACCAAGCCCATCTACCCCACCCAGATTGGTACCCACATTTAGCCCATATCCAAAACCACAATCGTAAGGACAGATGGGCATGCCCATGGCCCCTTTACACTCCTATTTGTAGCCATCATTAGTCAGCCAAGATGTACCATGTACTATAAGGGCATCACTACACTAAAAAAGATGCAGTCTCACTTGTTGTTGGCCGTTGGAGATGACACACTACACATCATCAACTTGCTGCCATGGGCGCTGGACGCAGATGATGAATACAAATCTACGAAAGACGCTCTCATACAGCATTTAATTCTTTTTCACATCTACAGTGGATAATTAATCATTACAATTTAGTAATTCTTATGTAGGTGAATTCATTACTCTGCTTCTTTCATATTCTGTGATGAGTCTAAATTTTGTAATTACCTGAATATATCTCTCATGGGCATTCCTTCCAAAATGTCTTCCTCCTATCTGATCCTTATATATTGGCATGTAATTTGTCCTAAAAAACAAAAAAATAGAAATGTAAAAACTAAATTCTATGTCAAGACCGGAGGCTAGGATTATGCTTTCTCCAAACTTTACTGTTCAGCAGCAAAGAAAACACAAACATGAAATAACAATGCAAAACTAATAAAACTACAATAACCATGAAGTTTTTGAGTTTTGTAGTCCATGTCCATTGGTCCTCAAACTGACCATGTGATTCTAATAACCAATCAAAAACCAAGTCCTCAAATAAAACCTCTTGTCCTCTTTCTATTCCTCCTCTTTCTTTGCTGCTCGGCAGCGAGATAAGTACCTTTTCATTTTATTAATCCTGAATGTGTGCGACTTGATGAATGACAGTTTAATAACTTACTTGACACGCGCGCGTGTTTTCTTTCTTCAGGCGGAGCATATCCGCTACAGTCAGGTGGCTCTCGGGAGTTGCGGCCGCGACGGGGCTGTTGCACCGGCAGCCGCAGCTCCTCGGATCCATCAGAGAGGGCACTATTACAACGGAAGAGAGCGCGACGGGACCGCGTAGTTCCGGCGCTCTCTTCTTCTTCGTACATTCGTTTTTCCATCCCGAGTTCAATTGTTTCCTGACGCGAGTGTGTATGCTCCACTGATTGATATTCTATTGACTATTTGAGATTAAAACAGCACGCATCGTCCGTTCGCCGAACGTAGCGTCCTGTTCAAGAGCACTACAGCGCCCCTGCAGGCCTTCAACAGATACCGCACCTTATACGGGCACAGTCCCAGGTAAAACCTGCGATTTGATATTATTATTATATCTGTTTACATAATCAGGACCAGGGAAGATATTTCAAATACTCTACAAATTTCGCTCTCTGTACTGAGAGAGTTTGGAGGCCCCTGGTATATATATATATATATATATATATATATATATATATATATATATATATATATATATATATGTTCTTAACATACACATTCTCACACTCCCCAGGGCCTGAGAATCATGAGTTCCTCCAGTGATGAAGGGAAGGCTAGTGTTAGCCAAAAGAGGAGCCACTCAGACATGACTGATGTCTTTCAGAAAGCCCTGGGGGTTTCATTGGGACATAATCCTCAGCAAATAGTGCTGATGGAGGACTGGCTCTGATTCTCTCAGGGCCTGGAGGAGGTCAAAGGCTTTAAGGCACGGATAAAATCCAAAGGGGGCAGCAAATCAGCCCATAGGGCGGAAGAAGCCCACACCCCCCCGGGCTCCCCACCGAAGAATAAAGGTGGTAAAAAGAAGAGAAAGGGTAAGATGGTGCCTAGCAGGGGACGAGAGTCATCTTCCTAAAACCTCAGATGAGGGTGAGAATGATTGGGAAGAGGAATATCCTGAAGAAGAGGAAGTGTTATCGATATCCTCATCAGGAGAGGAAAGCCATGGGGCGTCAAAGAATAGAAAGAAGGAAGAGGCTGAGGAGGATGGTGCTGATGGTGAGGATTTCGATCCGGAAGCACTGATCCATCCCAGATCGTCAGAATGGGAACCACCCAAGAGAATTACGGCATATTTAAAGAAACGCCTGAGGGCGCCGCTAGCCAAAGAGGCTAGAAGCAAGATGAGGGTGGAATGTCCCAGACCACTCCTCCCTGAAGGTGCGGCCGATACACCTGTTATAGATGAAAAAATGATAACGTTTATGAGCAAGTTTACAAAAGATGTGAGGAAGGGTCTTGATAGATCCTGGCGATCATGCCAGGATAAGATGCTTGATGTGACAGGACCCCTCACAAAGATTCTCCAGATGGGAGAAGAAGCAAAAGTAAAAGGGGAACCGATAGACCCGACAATTCTTATCGGATGGGCCCAAAGGGCGATATGCATGTTGGGGAATGCTAATCATGCTATAACCACAGAAAGGAGGAGATCTTTGTTAGTAAAGATCGATCCTAAATTAAGTGAATTAGCCTCCTCAGAAGCTGCCACATCGGCGAAAGGAAAGTTGTTTGGGGACTCCTTTATCAAGGAGCTCACCAAATTCGTAAATTCCTACGCAGCCTTGGATAAGGCCCAGGCCTCTCTTAAGAGAGTTTTCGGGAGACAGGTTTTTGGACGGGCCAGCAGAGGCAGGGGTCGCTCGGCTGGCCGATTCCAATTCAATCGATTCTTTCAAGACAGAACAAACTGGCGCGAACACGAAGAGCGCAGGCAAACGCCTTTCTTCCCATCGAAGAGTAGGGGAAGAGGCAGAGTCTGGAGAGGGGAGCGTCAACAGAATAACCCAGGTGAGAATATCACTCCCACATTCAATTACCCCAGAGGTAGGGGGGAGAACTGCTCAATTTTTACAAAATTGGTTGAACATATCGGGAGATCCCTGGGTACTTCAGACCGCTCAAGGTTTTTGTATAGATTTTATAGAAACACCTTATCAAAGGGAACCTCCAAAGTGTTTAGAGATGAGCAAGGAAGACAGGGCCTTGCTGGAAAGAGAATTACGGGTTTGGTAAACAAAAGAGCTATACGACCCGCTACAGGTCAGGTAGGAGGTTACATAAGCAATATGTTCATAGTGAAAGGAAGATACAAGACGAGACCAATCATAAATCTGAGAGGCCTAAACAGTTACGTAGTGTACAGACATTTCAAGATAGAAGGGATACATCTGTTGAGAGATACCCTTATTCAGGGAGATTGGTTAGCCAGAATAGATTTGAAAGACGCATACCTGACTATTCCCATAGCAGAGGAACACTGCAGGTTTCTGAGGTTCATCTGGGGGAGTACGATATGGGAATTTCGGTGTCTGCCATTCGGCCTGGCATCGGCACCTAGGTGTTTCACAAAAATGATGAAACCTGTAATATCTCATCTCAGAGCTCAAGGGATAAGGCTGATAATTTATCTAGACGACATATGTCTGATGTGGTAAGAGAAAGAAACATTAATAGAACAGGTTCAGATAGCTATAGAGCTGTTTTAGAGAGTCTGGGGTTTCTGATAAATTGGGAGAAGTCCAGTGTAACACCTGTCCAGTCAATAGAATTTCTGGGTTTCATAGTGGATTCGATACAGGGAACTCTCAGTTTACCCATTCACAAGGTGAACGACATCAAAAAGCAGCTGAGACATACTCTAGCGAAAGGAGAACTGTCGTTGAGGGACATCGCGAGATTGGTGGGCTGTCTAGCGGCATCAATTCAAACGATATTTCCAAGGCCTCTGCATTACAGGGCTCCCCAGAGGCTGAAGATCTCTCACCTCAGGAGGGGCGATTCATACAAATCAAAGGTGAATATTTCGCAGGAGGTGAGAGAGGAGTTGGAATGGTGGCTCATTCATATGGATGCATGGAACGGGAGAGCCATATTTGGTTCATCCCCGGACCTTATTATCGAATCTGACGCCAGCAGATGGGGCTGGGGAGCCCGTTGCGGGAACCTGTCGACAGGCGGCAGGTGGTCGGACCAGGAGACAAGGCTCCACATCAACTGCCTGGAATTGTTGGCCGGGTCCTTTGCAGTGAGATGCTGGACCCAGGAGAAAGCACAATGTTGTGTCCTGTTAAAGATGGACAATGTCTCCGGAGTCAGATACATCAACCGACTGGGGGGGGGGCGAGATCCAGGTTATTGGCAGAACTGGCAAAAGATTTCTGGGAGCTCTGTCTGGACAGAAGAATCTCAGTGACGGCAGAATATCTGCCGGGGCAGATGAACGAAGTGGCCGATTGGAACTCGAGATACCTCAGAGACACCAGCGATTGGAAGCTGGACGAGGTAGTGTTCCAAATAATTATGACACAATGGGGTCCTTGCCAGATCGATCTATTCACATCGAGACTAAACAAACAGCTTCCTCGGTTCTTCAGCTGGAGACCGGATCCGGAAGCGGAGGCGACCGATGCCTTCCTACAATCTTGGGAACACCAAACAAATTACGCGTTTCCTCCTTTCCCCATGATAGCGAGGACGCTAGTGCAGGTGAGGCGCCAAAAAGCATCCATAATTTGGATTACGCCAGACTGGAAGGGACAGGCGTGGTTTCCCAGTCTACTGGAATTGACACATCACAACCCAGTAGTTCTACCCAACACAGAATTTATTATTCGAGATCCCGGAGATCGCAGTCATCCACTAGTGAGGTCAGGAGGACTCAGACTAATAGCGTGGGCGATTTCAGGAGAGCTTGGGCTAGGCCAGGACTATCGAATGAGGCTGAGAACATCATTAATGAATCCTGGGCCCCACGGACTCACAAGGCTTATAGATCAGCATGGGATAGCTGGAATAGCTGGTGTTTGGAAAGGAATATTCATCCCGATAGAGCGGATGTAGTTCACGTGGCTAATTTTTTAGCTCAGATGGCAGCGCAGGGGAAGGCTTACAGGACTATCAACACAGCCAGGTCTGCGATATCTGCGGGGCTCCCTAGAGAAGAGGGCATAGCGATTGGTGAACATCCTTTGATCTGTAGTTTGTTAAAGGGAGTAAGGATGTTAAAACCCCCTAGTGTTAAGTATAATCAGTTGTGGGATGTAGATAAAGTCTTGAAACTATTTTTATCTTGGCCGGATAATCAAGAGTTGTCACGGAAAGCGATTTCAGGCAAATTATCTATGCTCTTATGTCTTTTAGCATTCAAAAGATCCTCTGATGTTAGGGCTCTGGAGGTTAACAGGAAGAGTATAGGTCCGAACTGAGTGACCTTTCTTATAACAAAGAGGACCAAAACAGGTTTGAGATCTATTTCCTATGAGTCTTTCCCAACTCAACCAAAATTATGTCCAGTCAGATGCTTAGCGGCATATGAGGAGATGACGAGGGAGGTTAGGCCCCCGGGAGAGTCACAACTGTTGATAGCAATTTGTAGACCTTATAAAGCGATTACACCGGCCACTATAGCTAGATGGCTTAGATGGGTGATGGTACAAGCGGGCATAGATGTTGAGAAATATGGCGCCCACTCCTCTAGAGGAGCGATGGCTACTAAAGCATATAATATAGGAGCCAGAGTAGAGGATATTATGAGGGCGGCAGATTGGTCGAATGAATCGACTTTTAAAACCTTTTATTTTAAGCCCATGGAAAGTGTGACATCGGTAGTGATAAGTAAGCTTTGAACAAGCATAATCCGAGCCTCCGGTCTTGACATAGAATTCAGATTTTCAACACATTCGTTACTGAAAGTCATAATTCTATTAAAGACACGGAGGCGAAGGATTATCCCACCCTATCAATCGTATGAATGTAGAAAGTGATATATCATATTTTATGTGTTATGCATACTGCTTATGAGAAAATATTTGTAATGGTTTATTGAAGATATCATTTTTGTTGTACCTATGTATACGATTGTCCCACCCAGTTTTTCTTAAGTCTATAGTCACCTTTATAATTTTATGTTTCTATAGGAGGGACGACGGACAACAAGCAATCCGGGATCTGAGTTAGGATGCAGAGGGAATTTCAAAGAAGTACTGAACACAACCTCGCAGGATCAAAGAAAGAGGAGGAATAGAAAGAGGACAAAAGGTTTTATGTGAGGACTTGGTTTTTGATTGGTTATTAGAATCACATGGTCAGTTTGAGGACCAATGGACATGGACTACAAAACTCAAAAACTTCATGGTTATTGTAGTTTTATTAGTTTTGCATTGTTATTTCATGTTTGTGTTTTCTTTGCTGCTGAACAGTAAAGTTGGGAGAAAGCATAATCCTTCGCCTCCGTGTCTTTAATAGAATTATGACTTTCAGTAACGAATGTGTTGAAAATCTGAACTACCCTTCATAAAAGACAATGATAACAATGTCTATTACCAATTTCAACAACTGGCATCTAATTGTGATGTTCATAGATAAAAAGGTGGTTCTTATCTTAATTACCTGTATGGTATCTTACTGCATATTTAATTCTTCTGAGTATACAAAGTGGGTGTGCAGGGGACGGGAGAGTTCCACAAGGTTGTGGGCATCTGTTGTTTCTACATTTGTTGGTACAACCCAGTGTTGGGGTTGGTTTTCTCCCCGGCACCCCACTACCTATCTGAATCCAATTCATATATAAGCTAAGGTGTGCACTAGACCTATTTGAACAAAGGTGATCAAACTGCACATTGACCCAACCATCCAGCCACAGGCAGTACAACACCAGAGAACACATTTTCACATGCAGGACCTAGTTGTCAAAGAACTGCATGACCTAGAGAAAGCCGGCATAATAGAAGAGGTGACAGGACCGATGCCATGGGTCTCCCCAATAATAGGGAAAATCAGAATATGCATAGACATGCGCCTTCTCAACGCGGCAATCATCCAGGAGAGACACATCATGCCAATACCGGATGAAATAATCGCAGAACTCACAGGCTCCAAAGTGTTCTCCAAGATAGACCTGAAGGCGGGTTACCACCAGCTCAAGCTACACAGGGACTCAAGATACACAAGCACATTCTGGACGCATCTAGGGCTAAGGTGATACAAACTTTTAAACTTTGGGATATCATCTGCAGCGGAAGTATTCCAACAATCAATACACACCGTCCTGCAAGACCTCCCCAGAGTACTTAATGTCAGTGAAGACATCTTGGTGTATGCAAAAGACAAGGAGGAGCACATGGCTAGCACGCATCAGTGCTCGACAGGTTGGAGGAATCAGGATTGACCATACACATAGACAAATGTGAGTTCCTCAAAGAAGAACTGACTTTCTTTGGATATATTCAACAGCAAAGTAGTGTAAGGAGACCCACTCAAAGTAGCTGACATCAAAGGAGCTGCACCACCCACGATAGCCACAGAAGTCTGCAGTTTCCTGGGGATGGTCATGTACTGTGAGAGGTTCATTAACAACTTGGCCATGCTATCAGAACCGCTGCAGGCCATAACCAAATCGGATACAAAATGGGTGTGGGACCAATCGTGCCAGGAAGCATTCGACAGAATCAAGGACTCACTGTCAGCCAGTACTACGATGGCTTACTATAACATCCTGCTGCACACTGAGCTGTATGTGGATGCGAGCCCGGTCGATCTAGGGGCGCTGCTTGTCCAAACCACACCATCGGGCGACACGTGACCGGTAGCCTACGTGTCCATAGCCCTCACTCCCACACAACAACTGTGCTCATATATGGAAAAGGAAGCAATCACCATCCTGTGGGGGTGCAAACACTTTCATCTATACCTGTATAGCAGGAAATTTACAGGATCGGCACCACACCCCCAGCATGAGTGGGAAAATGGCTGCTCCAGCTGCAACAATATGAATTCGACTTAGTGTACAAACCAGGAACAGACCACGCAGACTTTCTGTCCAGACATCCATGGGCTGCCACTGCAGCTGAAGGCTTGGAATCCGCAGAAACTGAAGAACTCATATGCCTGATCGTGAAAATGACCAAATCAAAAGCAGTGAGCACAGCAGAACTGGTAGAAGTCACGAACGGTGACCCATGTTTTACCCGACGAAGAACGCCACCCTAGAAGGGGTGTGGAACTCTTCTTCAGAACAACTACAACCGCACATCAAAGGCAAAAGAGTTTCTCTCTGTTTTTTTTTACTGTTTGCAAGGAGCTGTCCATCACAGATAAAGGCTTCATCCTGAGAGGGACCCGAATCCTGATAGCACCCAAGATGCAGAAAAGGATAATAGCTTTAGCACACTAAGGCCACCAAGGCATAGTGAGGACCAAAGCAAGGATCAGAGATTGAGCGTGGTTCCCACAGATCAACAACACGGTCGAGACAGTCATTGCGTCATGCCTCCTGTGTTTGACAACCGGAGCACCACCCCTACCCGAGAAGATCCAATCAGCACCAAGGAGCATGTCACGCTGGGAGTTGGTGAGCGTGAGCTTCTGCACAGTAAAAGAGTAGACCTACCTCCTGGTCGCCATTGATGAACACTTCTGATACCCGGAGGTGGACGTAGTACATTCCACAGTGGCACAAGCCATAATTTCAGCTCTAGAAAAGATATTTGTGTCACACGGCTACCCAAATATCTGAAAAATGACAAAAGGTCACCATTCAAACGGGCCAATTTCGCAAAATACATGGATGACCTCCAAATCACAAATCACTTAATCCCACGTTGGTCCCAGGCAAATGGGGATTCTGACCGGTTCATGAGAACGATCAACAAAGTCCTCAGGATTGCAAAGGCCCAAGCAGCCCCATGGGAATTTAAACTATACTGATTCCTCTGTAACTACCGGCTGACACCAAAAGCGTCAACCAACATCCACCCCGCCCCCGGAGGACGTCATGTTCAGAACACTGATACGGTCCTCCATAACACACTATCGCCACAACAAAGCAAACTCCATGGAGAAACGGAAGGTACACGACAAGAGAGTCAGAGCCAATGAACATATGAGTAGGAAACGATGTGCCAGGAACGCACACACCATAGTTGGTGATCAGGTTAGTCTTCCGGAACCCATTGAGGACCAAGTTGGCGAGCCCATTTGAGACCAAGCCCTAGACAGTAACCGGACGGAAAGGTACTATGATTACCACCAGCCGTGAAGGAAAGTCGGTCACCAGGAATGCGTCCTAGTTCAAGAAAGTTCCACGGACACTATGGAGAGAGGAGCGAGACCAAGCACACGGCAGGGAAGCAGAAGATGGAGAATTGATGGAAATGGACCCAAGCACCCAAGCCAAGAAGGAGGGTGGCACCAATCCACTAATTTTACTGATACAAAACAACTGGACCAAGGAAGCGGGTGGCACCAGGCCCCCAGACCAGCTGAGGGGGCAGTCTGGCCCAACAATAGAAGGGGATGCAGCTAGCCAGCCCTCCCCAGATCCAGTGGGCCAGCAGCACGGTCGGTATCACCAGAGGGGGGCGTCGAGGCCCCTCGATAAGCTAAGTGACTATGTGCGCTAACATGTACTCGAGTGAAAGAATGGCATATATGTTTGTTTTATTTGTTAATGGGGAGAGAAGATGGATGTTATGTATACGTCACCACGGCAACGTGTTGACGTAAAATAAATGCGGTGACGCGCCTCCGGCAACAGAAGCAGTCACAGGCAAACACAGCACTGGTGTGGACATGTGTCAATGCTGTGCGCATGCGCCAATTTCTATGCAGGCTCCCAGCCCCCACACTACCAGGCTGGAGGGCCGGCGGCCCAGCAGTGATACACACAACAGTGCCTAGTAAATGCCCAACTAATTCCGATTAACAAGCCAAAACTGTTGGACTTGCATACTGCTTATAAATCAGGTGGCTGAAAACACACATGGTTAAGACATTTCTAGTACACTGGTAGCTCATTTGCATCTCCAACTAAGACAATAACTCTCAGAAGACTGCTTTGAAATAAAACTGTCAGGAACTTCAAGCATAACGTTTGATGTTATTGCTTATTAATGCTATGTTAAATGTTAAATGTATTTGTACCGCGCACGGTCACCAACAGAATTGGTCCCCAGGCGCTCTGGCGGATCTGTAAATGATAAGGTGGGATGAGTTAGTAAGGTGAAGAGGGAGTAGGATAATGAGAGGAGTGGTGTTCTGTTGGCAGCTTCAACTCGGTATACACCGGGTGCTGAGCTTTGGTGCGGGTATTGGATCGGTGTCAGTCCGCGTATGCTGTTGCTCCGGCATATGTGTTGTTGCAGTGTTGTGAAGTGCATGCAGCTTGTTGTGCGAGAGATGGTTGTGTGAGTTTTTTGAGTGAGATAAGTATGCAGAGTTTGAGCTTATATTGGTTAGTGGGTTACCTTTAGCATGCTAATTAACAGTTTTGTCTAAGTGGGGCATTAGTTGACCTTCACAATCCTATCTAGATGCGGTGCAGGTTAATGTTTAGAATTCTATCTTGGTGTGGGCATGCTAACATTCACAATCTTATCTAGATGCGGCGCAGGCTAGTGTTCACAGTACTAAGTGTGGCACATGCTAACATTCAAGTTTCATCTAGGCGCGGGCATGCTATCCTTCAATCAAAATCCTGTCTGGATGCTGAGCCTGCTAATGTTCACAATTCTATCTGAGTGTGGACATGCTAACATTCAAAGTCCCATCTGGATGCGATGCAGGTGTCACGACCCTCGCCCAAAACCCCCTCTGGCAAACCCATTGGCCAGGTGGAGTCAGGACTCGGGCCTTTAGAGACTGGCATCCTTTTCCAAAACCCTTTTGGGGCCACTCCTGGCGCCTATGGCGCCAGGCTCATACACCATGAGAAACATGTGCTTGGGATCTACTTATTGTGTTGTCAGCCAACATGGAGGCATCCACATAGCTTGGTTCCAAGGAACCAAGCTATGCGGTCTAGTGTTTTGAGTGTGGTAGCCTAGAGACTACTTTACCTGGACTATTTTGTTGGGGCTATTTAAACCACACCCAAGCAAGACAACACGCTTTGTGTTACTTTGCAGCTTGCAGCGTGACGCTCACCGTGTCCAGCTATTCCCTCGAACCTCGGAGCAGCAGAACCTGCAAGGAGACAAAAGGAACATCATTAGCAGCAGCATCTTAACTGCAGTCTTCATCTTTAACCACTCGCAGCTACTGAGAACAGCTTCCTCGAATCTGCACGCCTCCCGGACAGTACGACCTGAAAGAGGAAGATAGAGGCAACATTAAAGAAAGCAGTACAGACATTTGTAAATTACGAACTGCTCAAAAGGCTTAACTGGTTGGTCGCCTCACGGCTGGCACCACTCCGGACATTCCACTTGCGCTGAAGAACACCGCGGCCTACAAGCAAGGCAAACACAGGTTAGCAAAGGCAAGACTTTGCAGCGCTGCGCATAGCGCTTACTTACCGCATCATAGCGCTCTTAATGCGCCATCATTTACCAGCGGGGCTCAACCAAGCCAGTTCGTCGCGCTGAAGCTCCGCATACCTAAGGGAGGGAAGAGACATTTTAAACCAAGAAAGGCATGCAGGATAGCAACAAAACTAAAGAACAGCAATAAGACCTACCTGAACAATATCAAACAGGCCGGCGTCAGTGAAATAACTGGACCGCACACGCCCATGAAAGACCATGCGCCCCTGCAAAGAAGGCAGGATGGAGAGCTTGCCTAATTCTACCACAGGGTGAGGAGAGGGCCCCAGAGGGGCTGAAATCATACGGGGGTGGAGGGAGAATACTTACCCCGGTCGGTCAGTCTTGAACACAGTCCCCCTGTATTTTCAGACAGAACCTTCCCCGCAGACCACATCTGGGTAGGCTGAGAAGCATACCAGCGAGTAACCCGGCTGGGTGGCGTCCCTGTGGATACCAGGTGAGCGTAACAGAACGCGAAGACTACCATAACGAATCCACCTGGGCGCCATGAAGACATCAGAAATGGACCAATTGGCCCGATTACTAGGAGAGCTTCGTGCTGAGGTTCATTCTGCCCGACAAGAGACTAATGCCCTGCGGAGAGACCTAATAGTGACCCAAGAACGCACTGAAGAGATTAGCAGGCAATACTTGCAATCACAGGCAGCACAGACGCCTCTACCTGGAAGCAATCCAACGATGCAAAACCCCGCCATATCATCCACTCCAGTACAGATCACGTTACCTGGAACAGTTCCCTTGGCACCACCAGAAAGGTTCTCAGGCGACCCATGGAAGTATGCGGCATTCATCAATCAGTGTCGCCTTCATTTTCTTTGTAGGCCTGGAGCATTTCCAAATGACCAAGCTCTGGTAGCTTTTGTCTTATCATACCTGAGTGGTAGCGCAGCAGATTGGTCGGTGCCGTTGGTAACCCATGACGATCCTCTATTACATGACTTTGGAGGGCTCCAGAGAGAAATGGAAAAACATTTTGCTCATCATACCCAGGAACAAGCAGTAGACAATGAACTCTTGTCCCTCCGACAGGGGAATCAGGACTTGTTAACGTACATTGCTACCTTCAACAGACTGGTTGCCGAAGCTAGGTGGCCAGAAAACAAAAGAACCATGTTATTCCATCGAGGCTTCCGAGGCGAATTAAAGGACGTTTTAGCCCAGGTGGTTGATCCACCCAGAGAATGTGCCGAATTCATAAACCTGGTCATGCAGTTAGACCACAGGTTGCAGGACCGAAAAGCAGACCCGTCTAAGACGGACCCTCGGACCGTGAATGTTCGACCAAGGGAAAACACACCCCGTGTACCTGAAAATGCTGTAGAACCCATGCAGATTGGAGGGATACGGCCTCCATTAACAAAACAAGAGCGGGACAAAAGAAGACAACAACAACTTTGTTTGTATTGTGGGAAACCAGGACATTTCCTGAAGGACTGTCCAGTAAAACCCCCAAGAAGAACAGTCGGGGCCACAGAGAAGGATGAAGCTAAGGAATCGGAACACTACCAAGCTCGACAAAAGTAGAGGTCAGTTTATCGAATGAGAAGAAAGAGTTGCTGACCTCGCACTTTGCAATACCAGTGATCTTAATTAATCACCAACAGTCGTCAAGAATGCATGCCGTTGAAGCATACATCGATAGCGGAGCCGTTGGAAATTATATTGATCAAGAACTGGCAGCAGAGATGGGGCTTCCTTTGTGTTCTAAGCCAACTACGGACAAGGTAACCACCATGAATGGGACAGAAATCGCTTCCGGACTAGTAACCCAGTGCACAACCAGGGTAACCTCGCTGTGCCAGGACGGACATCGGGAGTCTATTTCATTTGATCTCATCAGGGCACCTCAGTTCAGGCTAATACTAGGGATGCCATGGTTGGTCGCTCACAACCCTTTGATAGAGGGGCGGGCACGAAAATTAACCTTCCCTGGTGACTGCTCCCCTGCCTGCTATTACCAAGAGGAGAAACCCGACGTCTGTATATACCTTGCCAAGTGAATACCATGATTTCCAGGATGTTTTCCGAAAGAATCAAGCCAATACATTGCCGCCGCACAGGCCCTATGACTGTAAGATCGACCTTGTTCCTGGTGCACAAATCCCTTGCGGCAGGATCTACGCTCTCACAGAACCGGAAAACCTTCATTTGAAATCCTATTTAGACCAGTACCTTGCAAACGGATTTATCCGTCCTTCAAAGTCCCCTACAGCCAGTCCTTTGTTCTTCATACCGAAAAAGGAAGGAGACTTGAGAACCTGTATTGACTACCGCGCATTGAACCAGATCACAGTGAAGAACCGCTACCCCTTGCCACTTATCCCTGAGATGCTAGACCAAGTTAAAGATGTTTTGTTTGTTTTGTTTGTTTTATTCGTATTTATATAGCGCACAACAGCCCAAGGACATCGTGGCACTTGTTACAGTACAAAACATAGTTACTTAGTTACATGGTCATTAGCAATATATATATACAGGTTGCAATATAGTTACATAGTCATTAGCAGTATATATACAGGTTACAGTATAGTTATATTACATTTGTGTTATATTACAATATACATGGCAGAAGTGGAGGAGGCAGTCTTCCACTTGCTAGTTGAGGAGAGTGGCCTTGAGGTTGTTGCGGAAGACAGAGATGGAAGTTTCAAGTCTAAGGATGGCAGGGAGTGAGTTCCAGAGTTACGGTGCAATATAGGAGAAGCCTAGACCTCCCGCTGTGGCTCTCTTTATGCGTGGTATGTGTAGCTGGTTGGTGTACTGAGTTCTGGTGGGGCGAGTGGATGTGGTCCTTGATATTGCTTCAGATAGGTATGCTGGAGCGGTTTTGTTGATGCACCTGTGATTGATGGTGAGGATTTTCGGAGTAATACAGTCTTTGACCTGGAGCCACCGTGCTTCACGTCTGGCGTGGGATATATGGTCTCTTCTAGGGATGCTCATGGCGGCTCCGAGGGCATTGTTTTGTGTGGTTTGCAGTCTGTGAATGTTTTTGGCGGAGGTGCCAGCTAGAAGGGCGTTGCAATAATCGAGTTTGGCTCCTATAGTTGCTCTAGCTATGGCCAAGCGATTGGGGGTGGATAAGTAGGGTTTAATGGCATTGACGAGTTTGGTGCTGAATGCTGATGCCGAGGCTATGGCGCTGACTTGTTTGTTCATCGATAGATTTGCATCAATGTGAACACCTAGAGTCTTGACAGAGGATGATACGGAGATGGTTGAGTTGTCTATGTTGAAGTTGTTGTATTGGGGGCTTAGTTTCGATAATGTGTTTGTCTGGCCTAGGATGAGAATTTCAGTCTTCTCCCCGTTAAGTCAGAGGCCGTTGATTTATATCAGATGCCCAGATTTATACCAAATTGGACTTTCGAGGAGCGTACCACCTGGTCCGAGTCAGAAAAGGAGATGAATGGAAAACCGCCTTCCATACTAAGTACGGCTTGTTTGAATATCAAGTCATGCCCTTCGGGTTATGCAACGCTCCTGTGGCATTCCAATATTTCATGAATGACGTCTTAAGGGAGTTAATTGATGTGTGCGCCTTAGTGTACATAGATGACATCTTAGTATACTCAGCCTCGAAACAAGATCATGTCAGGCACGTTCGTTCAGTCCTCACCAAGCTCCGTCAACATCGCTTGTTTGCAAATCTTGAAAAATGCTTTTTTCACGTCACCGAAGTAGAGTTTCTTGATTTTATCCTTACTTCAGGAGGCATCAGAATGGACGTGCACAAAGTAAATGCCATCCTGAAATGGCCTTCACAGACGTCTCTGAAAGGGGTACAAATCATGCTGGCCTTTGCGAACTTCTACCGCCGTTTCATCCCAGACTTCTCTCAGGTTGTGCACCCAATCACAGTACTATTACGAAAAAACAATAAAAAGTTTGCTTGGACCGAAGAAGCAGAAGAAGCCTTTCAGGAACTTAAACAAAGGTTTACCTCCGCTCCAATCCTGCGACATCCTCGTCCAGACCTCCCTCATGTCATTGAAACTGATGCATGCAGTCTCGCAATGGGGGCTGTCCTTTCACAGAGAGACCCGGAAACCGGCCAGCTACATCCTGTGGCCTTCTGTTCGAAAAAGTTCTCACCTCCAGAGATTAATTATGCCATCACGGACAAGGAACTCCTGGCTATCAAATCCACCTTTAAAGCCTGGAGGCACTACCTTCTGGGGGCCAGACACACCATTACAGTCATCACAGACCACCGAAACCTGAAATATCTCAAAACAGCCAAGGCCCAGTCCTCGCGCCAATTACGGTGGGCCCTTTTCTTCACCGAATATGATTATGTAATCACATTTCGACCAGGAGTCAGGAACGGAAAGGCGGATGCCTTATCTCGCATGGGCATAGATTAAATGGTATATACAACTCCAGACCCAGTACCAATTATACCTGAAGACAAACTCTTGGCTATCATGACAGCCTAAACACAAGCAGAACTACGAAAAGAAATCCAACAGACAATGAATCCTGATGCCTTCCTCGCATGGCAAACTCAAGGAGAACAATATCCCATCAAGGACCATCTACCCTTTTTAGGGATCGCCTATATGTACCCAAGAAGGAATTACAACAGCATATTATTTCAACCTATCACGATTCACTGATCAAAGGGCATCCTTGGGTCGCCAAAACCCTAGCTAAGGTGAAAGAGAACTTTTGGTGGCCTACCTGGTGTAAGGACATCATTCAGTATATTCAGCCCTGCGATGTTTGCGCACAAAATAAATCACAGAAACAAAAACCATCTCATCTCCTACAACCATTGGACATTCCTCCAGTTCCATGGCACACTCTTTCCCTTGACTTCATCACTGATCTACCTCCAAGCCAAGGGTTCAACACCATCCTTGTAGTTGTGGACTTATTCTCGAAGATGGCCCATTTTATTCCTCTCAAAGGCCTCCCAGACGCAGCCACTTTAGCGAAAGTGTGCCTGGAGGGCGTGATTAAGCTACATGGCTTCCCTTCGGTTCTGGTCTCTGATCGAGGCAGCCAGTTTGTTTAAAATTTCTGGAAAAAATGTTGTGCAATGGCGCAGATCGACGTTCGGCTATCTACCAGTCACCATCCTCAAACGGACGGCCAAACCGAGAGAACCAATCAGACACTCGAGCAATATTTACGGTGCATGCTGCACCACGAACAAAGGAATTGGAAAGACCTACTATGGATAGCCGAATATGCATATAACAATTCTTTGCATTCAAGCACGGGACAAACACCCTTCTATACCCTTTATGGCAGACATCCACGTACCTCTTAACTAGACCTACCAGCCAGCTTGGAAATGCCAGCGGTAAAGATTCTACACACAACCATTACCCAGGCTTTCAAAAGGGCAAAGGAACACCTTATTCATGCCAAAGAAAAACAAAAGAGATTCGCCGACCAACACCGGAAAAAGGCCCCTGATTATCAAGTAGGAGACAAAGTTTGGTTAGCCGCTAAATTCGTACCCATCAAGGGAACCCGGACCTTTCATCCCAGATTCTTGGACCCTATACCATTAAGGCAATTATCAACCCAGTAGCCGTGAAACTGGATTTAATCTACAAATTCACCCGGTATTTCATGTGTCCCTCCTGAAACCAATACAACCCGGCACACGGATTGGGACACCACCTAAGCCCATACTTGTTGATGGAGAACCAGAATTCGAAGTCAAAGATATCTTGGACTCTAAATATTCTAGGACCAAGCTATATTATCTCGTTGATTGGAAAGGATTTGGACCACAAGATAGATCCTGGGAGCCCAGTGAGAATATCCATGCACCACGTCTAATAGGAAATTCCATCGGAACTTCCCAACCAAACCTGGGCCAGACAGAAGGAACACCATGGGAGGGGCCTTAGAGGGGAGTGCTGTTACGACCCTCGCACAAAACCCCCACTGGGAAACCCATTGGCCAGGTGGAGTCAGGACTCGGGCCTCTAGAGACTGGCATCCTTTTCCAAAACCCTCTTGGGGCCACTCCTGGCACCTATGGCACCAGGCTCATACACCATGAGAAACATGTGCTTGGGAACTACTTATTGTATTGTCAGCCAACATGGAGGCATCCACATAGCTTGGTTCCCAGGAACCAAGCTATGCGGTCTAGTGTTTTGGATGTGGTAGCCTAGGGACTACTTTACCTGGACTATTTTGTTGGGGCTATTTAAACCACACCCGAGCAAGACAACACGCTTCGCGTTACTTTACAGCATGCAGCGTGACGCTCACTGTGTCCAGCTATTCCCTTGGAGAAGCAGAACCTTCAAGGAGACAAAAGGAACATCATGAACAGCAGCATCTTAACTGCATTCTTCATCTTTAACCACTCGCAGCTACTGAGAAAAGCTTCCTCGAAATTGCACGCCTCCCGGACAGTACGACCTGAAAGAGGAAGATAGAGGCAACTTTAAAGAAAGCAGTAGA
Organism: Ambystoma mexicanum; assembly: GCF_040938575.1. Lineage (NCBI taxonomy): Eukaryota > Metazoa > Chordata > Amphibia > Caudata > Ambystomatidae > Ambystoma > Ambystoma mexicanum. The sequence goes on along the minus strand of NC_090930.1, from coordinate 1,016,298,814 downwards.
GACATTTGTAAATTACGAACTGCTCAAAAGGCTTACCTGGCTGGTCGCCTCACGGCTGGCACCACTCCGGACATTCCACTCGTGCTGAAGAACACCGCGACCTACAAGGAAGGAAAACACAGATTAGCAAAGGCAAGACTTCACAGCGCTGCACATAGCGCTTACTTACCTCATCATAGCACTCTTAATGAGCCATCATTTACCAGCGGGGCTCAACCAAGCCAGTTCACCACGCTGAAGCTCCGCATACCTAAGGGAGGGAAAAGACATTTTAAACCAAGAAAGGCATGCAGGATAGCAACAAAACAAAAGAAAAGCAATAAGACCTACCTGAACAATATCAAACAGGCCGGCGTCAGTGAAATAACTGGACCGCACATGCCCATGAAAGACCACGCGCCCCTGCAAAGAAGGCAGGACGTAGAGCACGCCTAATTCTACCACAAGGTGAGGAGAGGGCCCCAGAGGGGCTGAAATCATTCGGGGGTGGAGGGAGGATACTTACCCAGGTCGGTCAGTCTTGAACACAGTCCCCCTGTATTTTCAGGTAGAACCTTCCCAGCAGACCACATCTGGGCAGGCTGAGAAGCATACCAGCGAGTAACCCGGCTGGGTGGCATCCCTGTGGATACCAGGTGAGCATAACAGCAGGCTAATATTCACAATTCTATCTGAGTGTGGACATGCTAATATTCACAATTCTATCCAAGTGTGGCTATGCTAACATTCAAAGTCTCATCTGGATGCGACGCAGGCTAATTTTCACAACTCTATCTGAGTGTGGACATGCCAATAATCACAATTCTATCCAAGTGTGGGCATGCCAATATTCACAATTCCATCTGAGTGTGGACATGCTAATTTTCACAATTCTATCCAAGTGTGGGCGTGCTAATATTCACAATTCCATCTGAGTGTGGACATGCTAATATTCTCAATTCTATCCAAGTGTGGGCATGCTAATATTCACAATTCTATCTGAGTGTGGGCATGCTAATATTCACAATTCTATCCAAGTGCGGTCATGCTAATATTCACAATTCTATCCAAGTGTGGGCATGCTAACATTCACAATTCTATCTGAGTGTGGACATGCCAATATTCATAATTCTATCCAAGTGTGGGCATGCTAATATTCACAATTCTATCCTAGTGTGGACATGCTAATATTCACAATTATATCTGAGTGTGGACACGCTAATATTCACAATTCTATACAAGCGTGGGCATGCTAATATTCACAATTCTATCTGAGTGTGGGCATGCTAATATTCACAATTCTATCCAAGTGTGGGCGTGCTAATATTCACAATTCTATCTGAGTGTGGACATGCTAATATTTTCAATTCTATCCAAGTGTGGGCATGCTAATATTCACAATTCTATCTGAGTGTGGGCATGCTAATATTCACAATTCTATCCAAGTGCGGTCATGCTAATATTCACAATTCTATCCAAGTGTGGGCATGCTAACATTCACAATTCTATCTGAGTGTGGACATGCCAATATTCACAATTCTATCCAAGTGTGGGCATGCTAATATTCACAATTCTATCCTAGTGTGGACATGCTAATATTCACAATTATATCTGAGTGTGGACACGCTAATATTCACAATTCTATACAAGCGTGGGCATGCTAATATTCACAATTCTATCTGAGTGTGGACATGCTAACATTCACAATTCTATCCAAGTGTGGACATGCCAACATTCACAATTCTATCCAAGTGTGGGCATGCTAATGTTGTGGCAGTCTATGTTGTTGGGAGGTACGATAGAGTGGCAGGGGTTTTCTGGAGTAAAGTAATTGCTCTACTACCCACCCATGCCACACTTACAGTGTTTTTGTTGGTGTCTGTTGACTAGTGGCTTCACTGGCTTCCCCTGCGGACACCTGCAGACGCATCTTTGAGCCGCCAATGTCAGAGCCGCCCTTGGCCTTGGGGTTCTTAGTCACAGGGGCTGCCGGGCAGAGGGCTGCCCTGGGAGAGTTCATGATATGTGGCCAAGACACCAATCATGGTGCAGGGGGAGGGTTGGGAGGCGGGATTGGGCTGGGGAAGGAGGGGCGAAGGAGGAAGGGGACTGGAGTGCCAAGCGCGCAACGCTGCCATTTTAAAATACTTTAACAGTGTTTGAAAGAGTTGTAAGGGCATCTGGGGGCAAACTCACCTTGGACAGCTCTTCCTGTGCAGTGATGGCGAGGACGCCACGCACCGTGAGTTTGTTTCTCTTTTTTTTTGGGCCCAGGACACCAATCAGGGTGCAGGGGGAGGGTTGGGAGGCGGGATTGTGCTGGGGAAGGAGGGGGGAAGGAGGAAGGGGACTGGAGCGCAGTGGGCGCAACGCTGCCATTTTAATACACTTTTACAGTGTTTGAAAGAGTTGTAGGGGCATCTGGGGGCAAACTCACCTTGGCCAGCTCTTCCTGTGCAAAGAGATCACAGCAAGATGTGTTTGGGCGTTAGGGGCAAGAAGTGGGAGGCAATAGCCATAGGGATTAGCATGGCCATGGACAGTCAATGGGTGGCTAACTAACCAAACAACACCTTGAGGCTTTGTGTTCCTCGTCATGTCATATCCCATTTCCCTGCTATCTGTACTTCAGTGCACCATTTTAGGCTTTTAGGTGGCATTTTCACACCACCTAATATTCAAAACTAAAACATTTGACTGACAGAAATATCCAAATAGTAAGCTATTACATAGACATATTTAATCCAGCTATGCATGCAAATTAAATAACATTCTATTTCACGCACATATATCTTGAGAGCATGTGTCTTAGTGTTATCTTTGAGTCTTCATTTACACTAAAACACAATTACAAGCGTAGCATAAACATATGTTATGTTATGTTAAAGGTACTTATATAGCACACTGTCACCAACGGAATTGGTCCCCAGGCGCTCTGGCGGATATGGAAATAGGAAGGAGGGTGCGTAGGGTTAGTAGGGAGAAGGGGAGTAGGAGAGTGGGAGAAGTGGTGTGCTGTTGGCAGCTTCAGCTCGGTATACGCCGGGTGCTCATGTGCTGTAGGTGCCGTTTATGTGTTGTTGATGCGGTGTGATGAAGTGCGTGCGTATTGCTGGGAGAGAGATGGTTGTATGAGCTTTGTGTGGGTTGACTAAGCAGAAAATTGAGGGTTGGTATTAGTGGGGTCTGTATCCCTGATTCCGGCACTTCTGGTTCTGTTTGAGCTGTATCCCGGTGGGTGGGTTGTTGCTGGTCCTTGTGGGCCGTCTCGTTCCAGCTGTATCATAGTGAATATTGTATGGAGTGATAGGTGTGTCTGAACCTTTTCTTTGGGTGTGGAGCTATACATAATTTGTGTGACTTGTATTGACATATGATATGGCATTTATAACGACCTATACAAAAGTGTTTAAAGGCGCGACGAGGCAAGGGAGGGGAAACAGAGGGAAGACAGACAACCATCCTACTAGGCCAGGTGACATTGAGACGGTGCAAGTGCAGGGGACGGGGGAGGGGAGGGAGCAGTGCAGTGCATAGTATAATAGTAAAATAAATAAGACAATAAATAAGAGTGCGGCCAGCTGGTGGCAAGTGCTGGTAGGGGTTTCAGGGATACAGAAACAGTCAGAGTGCTAGGGTTGCCAGGGGGGCTGTGCAGGTGTGCAACTGGCGGGGAGGGGACCTGGGCCTGAGATCGGAGGGTAGCCAGCACAATTTCAGATTCAGCCAGGAGATCAGCAGGGGACATGATTGGCATTACATTGGAACAGCACAGGGCTCTACACAGTGTCAGTAGGTAAAAGTGACATTTTCCTGCATGCATAGTACAGAATAGCAATCCATGACATGTTACACGTTCATGTTAATTTTATATTATTACTGTAGCCTTTTCGCTAAATAAATCATTTTTATTTATAAATGACATTGAGCAAAACAGAAATTAAATTCGTTGGGCAAGCTCATAACCGTAGCCTCAACTCAGTACACTTTGTAGTTGAAAGTAACGATCCGGCTGCAGTCACTTTAATTGAATAAAATGGACTGAAGTAAAATTAGGGTAAAAGCAAGCCCAGAAGTAGAGCAGGGTGTCCTTTATGACATATAGTAATCACTATACACACATCCAGATTACCCCTTCCCAGTCTTTACACGTGGGTGCCTTGGGTTTAGTCTTGGACTGGGGCGTGCTGTTAGGACCAGGTCTTCAAATGATTGGACTCTATTCCCTTCTGCGCTCTGATGTCTTACACCCTCCAGTTTCTTATGTCTCCCACTATCCGCTCTGGCACACATTGCTCTTTGCTGTACATTTGCTCTTTGTATACCTTTTCAAAGGGTAGGCTCACTAAGCTGACATACGACCTTCTGCAATTAGGGGGTAAGGAGTCAATACATTGTTCCAGCACCAACATCTCTTTCAGCTCCTCATAGGTTTTGTCCAACAGCCACTTGTTTAGTAAATTCTGCACTCTGTAGGAGAGTTGTCAGGGAGTTTCACCTTGATGCAGTCGCAGGTCTCGAAGCCGGAACTGATAATATTCTCAGTCTTGGCCCAAACTCTCAAAACCCCTATTGAGTGCTTAATAAGGCGTGCATCCATCTGGATTGAGGGCCTGAAATGCTTGTTGGGCTTCCCCTGTCAACAATTGATCAATATAGCTGGCCCAATGATGTCAATGCCATCCTGCCATTTCACCAACTCTTTCAAAGTTCATGAAGAAGGTGGCATAGTCTTCACCTGTTCACAGTTTTTGTAAGATGGCAGGAGGGAAAGCTGGTTGCTCTCCCCATTCCTTGACCACCCCTGGTAGGGCTGATAGCGTTTCTTGATGCTGCTGGCTGATGGCTAGTTGACCTTCCACCAGGGACTGAAATACGTCCTCCATCGTTATCCACTCAGGGTGTCAGGATGTTTGTTCACCCTCAAGGACTGGGGTTGGAAGTAGGACTTCTTCTTCCTTGTCTGTGGTTAGGGTTCCTCCACTTCCTAGTGGCATTACCCCAAGAAGAGCTGCTATCCCACTTCTGCAAGCTTGGGCTCTTCTCCACTCGCTGGTCTTTTCTTGGGCTTTCCAAGAAGCTTCTGCTGGTCCCCTGCACCAGGACAGTGTTTTCTTTGGATAAAGTGACCTAGACTGGATGATTGTTTGAATGTGTCTCATCTGTAGATTCCTAACTTTCCCGGATACCAGGTCCAGGCTTAGGAACTCCAGTTCCACTCCTTTCTCCTAGAGGATTCTCTGTCTCTTTGTCCCAAGGATCGATGCTGGTGCTTATACAGGAGTATCCTGTTTCAGATGTCTCGTCTGTGTTCCGTTGACGCAGGCCGACCTGTGTGTTTGGGCTAGGTATCCCACTGCTGCCACCACATTTCACAGATGGTGCAAAATCACTCCCAATCTCAGTCGCGGTTCAAGGGTTTTTATTTATGCTTTGATGGGCCCTCAGACCATCCCTTTCTCTTTCATCTGTATGCACCTCCTCCCTAGCACAGACGTTCTTATCCCCAGGATAATGCTAGCAATTTGTTTTTCCTCAATATACTAATCGCTAGATGAGCTGCAATGGCAACTGAAAGAATCTTGGCTTCATCTCTTTAAGCTAACTCAGGGGCTTCCTAGTCTAGCCGGTATTTAGAGCTCTAATGGGATTGTGCTTTTCAGACACCCTCTCTTTTATACTTTCCTCTCTCTGCACTCACTCTCCATTCTTCTCTTGTAGCCCTCTGATGTCTTTCACAATTTCTAGGTCTCGCCTCCACCTGTTGCTGTTACTCCTCCCTCCACACTACTACTCTCTCCTCCTCCCTACTGCCCCCTCCTCCATACTATACTCTCCCCACTCCACTACTACTCCCTCCTCCCCACTACGCCCTCCTCCCCACTACCATTCCCTCCTCTACACTACTGCTCCCTCCTCTACACTACTACTCCCTCCTCCGGACTATTGTGTCCTGCTCCATACTATTATTCTCTCCTCCCAACTACTACTCCTCCTCCAAAATATTACTCTCTCCTCACCACTACTTCTCCCTCCTCCACAATGGTACTCCCTCCTCCTTATATTATATAGGAATAATGTAGTAGTTGCGTGGTTTCATGTTAAATACAAAGGTTGGTTCTGAATTAATTGCACCGAATTGGAAACCCAACTGCATCCAAGTGTAGTAATCTGGTGGTATCAGGGAGGGCACTTTCACTTGCTATGTATAGCATGGAAACCAACTTTTTATTAACATAATCCTTCAGCATACCTTCCATCAGTATCATGCCAAACGAGTCTGATACCAGTTCAGAAGTGGCACGGCAGCACCTGCCTGCTTCTACTCTCTGCTCAGTCTGCTGTTCGTGGCTTCCTTTCCACCCCGAGGTGCGCCCCCCAGAATCATGCATCACTTGTGAAATGTTCTGGCTATGCAGAAAGGCATGCACAGTTTTCTTGTTATTTTTTTATATCCCTTGCCACCATAACAACTTTCTGACCAGGTATCCGAGCCAAAGCCAATCATTGAGTATGTGGTGTACAGATCTATCAACCGTGACAAAGTCAAGTACATGAGCCCATACAAAAACTAGAACCATGAGGTACGAGGAGGCAGCACAGGGTAGAAGCGACAGAGCCTATACTATTTCCGACATCCTTCTCAATCCTGATGACCTAATGTCTGATGGTGGTGAAGTATATTTCTTTTAATGTGTTCAGAGGGTTGCAATACCAGCGTGGGGAGCCAGTTCTGTACATCTCCCCATCTCTGGGGCTCGCTGTGAAAGCAAACAAAGGGGGCTGGCTTGCTGGAAATCAGAAGCAGGAAGTCCAATGACTGTTCAGGGCAAGCTTAGCTGGATGTCTTTGCATTCCGTCTTCTATATTAGACTTCACACGCAGCCCATACAAAGATCACATTTAAGTGGTACAGAGGTCAAACCAAAATATCCAGCTTCTCAGTAAACCGTTAGACAAATGGCTTACATTTGCGTCGAGGTCGAAACACAAACATTCCAATTGCCTGAAATAACAGGGTTGTGTCAGCAGATAGGGGAGAACAGCATATTACATGATATGCTAAGAATGGAAGATGACTCTATGTCTCTCATGCAGGAGGGAAGTAGAGGCCTGCGATGCGACAATCCTAGTGATACAGCCGCAATCAATAACTTTTTGCCAATTAACAGTAACATTTATTCACAAGGGTCCTATCATTTCATTTACACAAACCCCTTCTTATCTACAGTGATAGCGGCGAGACAAGCATATTCTTGTTGCCAGAGAAGAAGGGAACTATCAGAGGGAATAAGCAGGAGGATAAGTTCTGCCTTGCCCTACACCCCTGAGAACAACAGGCAGGAGTAAGGCAGAGAACACAACGAAACAGAACATCAACAATCCCGCAATCACCACTCCTTTTTTTAGCCGCCCTCCAACATTTGGTGGGCACCCTGTGTGCCATTTCCATACATTGTGTAGCTGCAGTAGTTTCTCTGTGCACTGTTTATTTACTTAGGCTGTAACATTGTAAGCTTCGCATATATTTTCTGCTGCGCCCGGTACCCTTTGGGTCTGGAGCGCATTATAAATAAATAAACAAACAAACTTATTTTTACATTTATAAAGCGTGCAGAACGCAATGTTAGGATACAGATCTGCTAGCTCTTCAATAAGTGCAATGGCCTTGCCACCCTAATCACCTGGTCCACATAGAAACAACATTAAGCATTTATAACTGCACACATGAGATGCTAATAGATAGTCTAAGGCCAGTTTGTTCTGTGTGGTGATAGTGGCCAGCCTGTGCACATCACTCTGTATGGTGGACAAGGCAACCACGGTGGCATTTTCAAAAATCTCTAGTGATGCCGATAAGTTTAGCAGTGACCTTTCCAGTTCCACGACCCTCAGCCGAGTGAGGGCACTTCTGACTATCTGGTGAAAGACAGAAGGATCATCAACAATGGCATTAGAGGACCAGGGCTTGCAGCTGGTGGCCAGAAGTGGGGTAGTACAAGCAGGGCAGGGAAGACTTATCCAACTGTGCATGTGCCCACCCAGACATTTTGAAGCATTTTGAATTCTGTTTTCCCACAGAGCCAATATAGGCTGGAGGAGAGAAGAGTAATTGCCCAGGTTTTTTTTGTTGTGGGTAGCCCTGCAGGCAGCTAGAGAACAGCAGGTGAGCAGGGACCAGGCCAGGTTCTGTACGGAATAGTGCTTTCACGGTTGGAGGGTAATATGGAAAGTAGGTGCCCTGTGGAGTGGGATCTGCATGTGGTATTCTGGGATTTCACCCCCCCCACAGGGTGCAGTATATAACCACTACCACCTTACAGAGAAAGTCAATTTCAAGCAAATTAGTGGGTGGGGGAGGTACAGATGAGGAAAGCTTAGCTTGCCCCACTGACACTCCTCATTTCCACCTTCTCCCCTAACTTCCAGTGTTATGCAGATGACATGCAACTTTTCTTCAAATTCCCGCTAACCCTCTTACTTCTTCCATCATCCCGGACTGCCTATCTGCCATCCAGTCCTGGTGCAAATCCAACAATCTCTGCTTTAATGCCAGCAAGACTGAGATCCTTCCTATCGGCACCCCTGCTCAGTGATCGAGGTTTACAAAAAGAAGTAGTGGAACTATGTTCCCTGCTGGGCTGTCCCCTCTCCCCACCAACCTGATCGCCACAAACCCTCCCATGTGTAATACAACTCCAAAACACATGCTCCTGCTGTTTAAGGGAACATTCAGTGTAATGCCCTGAAGTGCAAGTTTCAACTTCTTCCTACACTGCTATTTAAAATGAAACAATTCCGGAATGGTTTCTTTTTAAAATAAAAGTACAGTAAAACTTAATTTTAAAAAGTAGAAGAGCACTGCTCCTAACCGCTCCCGCCCACTTTGACCACTGCTCCTGCTCCCTATTTCTTTCCCTCACTCTGACCATCCTCTATGTGCTCTCCCCCTTCTCCTTCATCTGAAGCCAGAAACTTTGGAGTCATCTTCGACTCCTCTCTCTCCTGCCTCCCTCACATTCAGGACATTGCCAAGAAGTCCCACTTTCAACTCTTCCTTCTCAAAGGAATTCTCCCTTTTCTCACTTTCCCCCAGAAGCTCAGTGCTACCCGAGCTCTGGTTCTCTCTAGGCTTAACTACTTCAATAGCCTTCTCCTGAATCTACCCTCTTCCTCTCTGCGACCCCTCCAGCTAATCCAGAATAGGGCAGTGAGGTGTATTATTGGCCTCAAGCCCAGAGACCGCTTCTCTCCTGCCCTAAAAACCCCTCACTGGTTCCCGTTGCTGCACAGATTAAATTTGAATCCCTCTGCATCATCCATAAGGCTGCCTGGGGCCGGGGACCATGCTATCTGCAACTTGCTCTTACTAAATACTCTCTCTCTAGACCTCTACGTTCCTCTGGTACCAACTCTCTGTGTGTAAAAAGTTTTGTTAAACAGAGGGCCGGAGGTCGTTCTATTTTTTCAGCTGGCTCCCTCTTATGGAACAGCCTCCCACTGCCTCTTCATCCTGAGTCGGACCGTCTCAAATTCCGGAAGCCCCTCAAGACGTTCCTTTTCACCTCCTCCTTCCCTTCCTCCCTCCTCTGCTAATCCCACTGTTGCTGTGATTGGTGACCAGGGTCCTTATCTATGCTCAGGGCCCTGGCCTTTCACACCCAATTGCCTCAGCCTCTGCCTAAACACAGCACTTTACTTGCGCCCACTTGCCTACGCCACTGTAGGCCTGCACTTACCTACTTATTGCAGCTCAACGCACCGTAGCACTTACTACACTGAGCACTTACCTCTGCTGCTCACCCACAAGCACAGGCCCTCCAACACCTAACCTCTACTCCCTCTTCCCTCTTCTCTCCCTGCATTTGCATGCTCTAAATGCTCACAAGGCCTAGTAAGTCCGTCTTTATCCTCCAGTGTATAAATTGTTTCAATCCCATGCTCCCTCCCTGTTGCCCTGTGGGCGCTTTGAAACACAATTTACTGTATAAGCACCTAATAAATACACAATAAATAAATAAATACATATATCAAGTGTGGCAAGAGGTATCCCTGCAAGCACTGACTAGAAACTCTTAGGAGTAACTTCTGTAAGTCCTCTGAGGTCTGTGATGGAAACGTATTTCTTTTTATGATCTCTTGTCCGTCTGATGAATCATGTTATCTCGTTTATGTTATTTGCTTAATCTTTTCAGATATAAATTCAGAATAAGCTGTGAAGGCATCATGAGTCAGACACAGACACCAGGTTCAAGGTTTCTCAACAGAACATTATTTTAATGTAAATGGCAGGGTGGAGAAGGCCTAACTTGCCCTATGCTAAGGTGGAATTTCCCTACCTAAAGGAAACAAATTAAGGATAGTCTACATCAGGAAGTCCAAAGTAAAACATATGTCTATGTCCAAAACCTATACTTGCCCTCACAACTAACTCCATACAATGTGTAGGGATGTCAGCATAAAAAGAAATAGTGTTTAAAGTAAAGTTCAGAGCTTCTTCTAGCTCTTGGGCTGGTAATCAGCTCCCCCTCCCCAAGGTCAAAGTAGTTCATCAAATACAGGGGTTCCCTTGTCCAAGTTCACAATAGTTCATCAAACACAGGGGGTTTGTTTCCCCTAGAGTTAAAATCTTCCAGCTTTCAAACAAAAGAGTTCAAATCTTCCAGCTTTCCAACAAAAGAGTTCCAATCTTCCAGCTTTCAAACAAACACTTGACTTTGATATCGCAACAAGGTATTAGTACACTGTAGGCTTCTTTATTGGTGCTTTCAGAGGCTTCTCCATTGAGGGTCCCCCGGTCTAGGCTCAGTTGCCGGACCCCACGGTCCAACCATTACTGGTCAAGCAAACGGTACCCTTCCTTAACTGCTTTCACTTTAACACCAGTCCACTGCTTCTCTTCAGCAGTGAGGTTTGCCTCAGTTATGTGTTTCACTCTCCTGACACTGTATAGCGCCTTGTTGAATCACCTTGCGCTTGTTACACCTTCTTATGTTTCCTTGGCTCTTGCCAATGCTTGTTTCCTTATGATACACAGTTCTTTGCACTATCCTGGTTGTGGACAATGTTGGATTTACCATATCTTGCATACAACTCTCTGTGCTCTCTAGGCTTTGCTGGCACTTGTTTCAGTTCATGCAGTACATTATTTCATTACAGTTCACAAATGTCTTCTTAGTAGGAGTCACACTCTTTCTTTCATTCCTCATAATATGCCAGAGTATTCCCAACTTGGTTTCATTTAGTTCGATTTTCAAAAAATGCTTTGTTTTCATTTAATTCAATATTCAAAAAGGTTCTTGTTTTGCTTTTATTGTGCTCGATATTCAGAAATGCCTTGCTTTGCTTTAACGTGCTTTAATTGCGTTCAGTATTCAAAAAGCCTTGTTTCGTATTAATTTTATCACCGCTGGCCAGCCCAGTGTTCCCCCTTTCCTGGTTGCACTCACTGGTTGGTCTTATGGCCCTTGTGAGGTTTTCCTCTGCCACAGTTGTTGTTTCTCCGTGCGGTCGTTCGCGTCTTCTCTTGGTGGTCTTTGTGTGATTCGTACACACCCAGCAGAGCTTCCTCGATGAAGCCGGATACTCACAACTCTTCTCCCAGTCTCGCCGGCCTCCATCTCACGGCTTGCCACTGGCCTCCAGCTATGTATTCCTTTGCTTCCCGCTACATACGTTCTGCACTGCTTCACAGGTCCTGGGTGCTCCTCCTGCCACGCCACCACATCAGAGAGTTCTGCTTGCACACAGCGGGCTCTGCCTACACAGCTGATCGTGCTTCCACAGCTGACTCTGCTCTCCTCATTTAGCTTTGCCTTCCACCTTTTAAAGTTCCTGCTTTCATCTCCATTACAAAAAGCACTAGACCGTTCACCAGCAAGGCGGCAGTCATATCTTGCTCCTGTTGTCCTCCTCCTTGTCCCAGTTCTTGGCTGGGGTTGGTAAATGTTTGTTCAATATGAGGATGTGTTGGCCTAGACATTCTCTTCCTCGTCCCAGTACCATACTGGTACAATTTAGAGCATATTTTAGGGGAGTCATAGAAAAACGGCTGACAAGAGCCCATAAAGGCTTGAGGCATGAAGGGTTTGTGGTGATAGGGAAATAGGGTATACCATGTTTCACTTAAGGACGTCCTCTTCCCACTCCCCAAGTCTCTTACACCCAGGTGATCCTCCCTCGCATTTCCACCCCCTGGGTCGGGATCCAAAAGCGATGGCCTTTGCCTAGCCACCTGAACAGAGGATATTGGGGGAAAAGAAGTGAGGAAGCCCTCTGGTTCATCACAGAGCACGATACAAATGTTTCCTTTCCAATGAAAAACAATTCACTTTTTTGTGATATTAGGGTGTTATATGTCACCTGTTTTAATTTCTTTTTCTGATCTAACTGCATCATTTAGTTGAGACGGTACAGCTGCAGAGGCAGCGGTTCTGTGTGAGGCACCACATTGTATGGACAATGCATGGTGGAGATTTGAACATGTGCTGGAAAGTAACAGTCACATGTGTGATGGAATCGGCTGATTCTGCTAATCTTTTGCACGGGAGCCGTCCAGAAGGATTTGAGTCATCTAATGGGGACAGCAGAGACATCGGCGCTGACTACAGATGTGTAGGTCTAATCAGCATGAACTGGACAGTGGAGGAAGACCTCTTTCCAGGGGATGGATGGTGCATTTCGTTCCTTTGTGCTCTGGTGCTGCGCGTGAGTTAGAAGCTATCTTTTGGACCCTCCTGGGCCTTATTTTGACCCCAACTAGTTTTTTTGCAAGCCTCAGCCATACCCGCCCCCTGTCCTCCCCAGCTTGCTTCCCTTTTCCGGTTTCCCTTGCCTCCCGCCTCCCAGCCCGCCCCTTCCCTATTGGTCACCACAGTGCTCTTAAACCCATCTTCCCAGGGCGGCCCTCTGCCCAATGCAGCCCTGCAGCTAAGGGCCCCAAGGCAAAGGGTGGCTCCTTCAGAGGCTGCTCCTGATAGTGTCTGCAGGTGTCAGCAGGGGAAGCCAGTGGCCAGCCGTCAGCCAGCAGCGACTAGTAAGGTAGGAGTGGCCCGGGTGTGGAATAGAGCCATCACTCTACCCTGAAAACCCTGCCACATAGCAACCTTATATACACTAGAACATTACTGTGGCCCTCATTACGACCCTGGCGGAAAGTGACTGACCTGACCGCCATAGCGTAAATAGCGTTTCCGCCATTGCACGACGGAGCAAAGTGCGGCTAATTCCGACCCATCGGGCACGAGCACTACGCCATGGCGGAAGTGCAAAGTCCGCGATGGCGGAAATGTCCCCAAAACGCCCCTCACCGCCGTAGTACGGCGCCCTAGGTGCAATTCCGCCACCCATTTTAGCGGTCACCGTAATGAGCGGCAATCGGAAAGTACGGTGACCGTAAATATACGGAAACGGAAGTAAGAACATGGTCCCGGAACGGGAAACAGCACGCCGTACACCTATAAAATCAGAATTCCCACACAACCATAAAAAATACTACCCTGAGACACATCCCAACCCGTCATCCACCCTAGTGAAAGCAATAAAAATGGGAAAAGTAGTGAAAAAAGCGTGCGACCGCAAGCGGCAGGTCCACTTCTCCCGTGAGGAACTCACCGTGCTCACAGAGACCCTCCAGGAGAATGCTGCCGTCGTCTTCTCGACGCAAATGACCAGGACGGCACTTGCGAACAAGAAGGCCATATGTGCCCTGGTGGCACAGCGGGTAAGTGCGGTGGGGACCGCACCCCGCAACCCACAGCAATGCAGAAAGCGATGGGACGACTTGCGGATACGCGTACGGAGCATACTATCCGCCAACCGTAACATTGCCACAGCTACCGGGGGAGGATCGGAATCACCCATCAAGTTGACCCCCTGGGAAGAAATCTGTGCCTCCACCATTGGAATGGAGAGTATAGAGGGAGTCGGAGGGATGGAGAAAGGAGTGCAGACATCCGAAGAATCAGGTAGGTGGGCCAAATAAAACAATGCTAAATCCACAATGTCCAATCATGTGAAGTACCATGTGTCCACATAGTGCAACAGTAACACATGTCCAGGAGAACGTCCACACACATTGGCCTGATAGCGCACTTTAAAACTCACAATAAATACATAAATAATTAAAAACCCCAAAAACACCCACTACACGTGCAGCAGGCACACCCTAACTGCAGGCTGCCAAACAACTGCACCCTCACTCCACACACAAATGAAAGCACCTCCAAGGCCCCGACCCAAATCACCCTCAGGTACCACCCCAATGCATGTGATACATTGCCATTTCAATTTCCACAGACCCATTAATAACGCTCGCCCTCCTTTACTCCACCACAGGGTCCGATTCAAACGACGAGCTCCAGGACACCCCTACCAGCACACCTGCAAAGAGGGCCAAGACCAACGGCCAAAGACCCTCCACCTCAGCTGCACGGATCAAGACACGGCAGCAGCACAAATCAAGTGGCAGCACACAGGAGGGAACTTCAACAGGCACCCCAGCAGCCAGCATGCCCACAACAGCACCACCACAGGTCCCCCCAATGGATGCCACAGAAGGCACTGCTTCTGGTGGCAGCAGCACCATAGGTGACACTGCATTAATGGCAGCATGCTCCGACACAGAAAACGGGGATGTCGATGTAGGATCCATCCATGACCTGTCTCAATCCCCCTGTTTGTTTCATCCCGTACACCATGAGGATACCACGCAGGGGCACCCACAAGACGACGACTGGCCATCCCCCACAAGCCCTGTGGCAAGGCAACATGAGGTGACCAGCCCCTCTGTGACACCACCGCAAATGGCCATGGCACAGCAGAGGCAACAGTCCCTCGACCAGGTGATCGTGCAACAGCAGCAACTGGCCACGCTCCTCAAGGACCATGCTGATGAATGTGGGGGTACTAAGGCAGCCATAGAAACATCAACTGAGACACTTAGGGCAGAAATGGAGAGAAGTACAGAGACACTAAGGGCACAAATGGAGAGAAGCACCGAGAGCCTGAGAGTACAAATGGAGAGAAGCACCGAGAGCCTGAGGGGGGAACTGCATGCGACGTCCAAAGACGTATGTGCTGAACTTGCCGCTGTGCGCCGTGTGCTCACTGAGCTCTCACAAACCCTTAGGGACATGCATGGACGTGAGCAGGCAGAGACATCATCCGTTGCAAGTTCCGTCCAGGGCAGCCCCCAACGTAGATCTGGGAGGAACCTGCGCTCCACAGGCAGGGGTGCCCCTGATACCCGGAGAGGGGGCTTGCAATAGCGTCTGCCCACTGACAATGAGCATCTTTGGACACTGGTGTTCGGGGGGGAGGTAGGAGGGTGGAGGGGGTGTGTTGGGCTCACTTGGGTGGCGGGTCGATGGGGTGTGTAACATAATTTCACATATGCTATAAACAATGCACGATCATCCAATGAGATGTGTGGACATTGATCTTTGTGTACGAGGCCTTTATAGGCGTACAGTCCATATTGTGCATGTTCCAGACACACACAGTGCCACAAGTCCCGTGTCCATGTATCAGCCACCAGGCGTGAGTGCTAGAAGCATGAATCTATGAGAATCTGACGAATGTCACGGCCCTCCTGTGCCTCGCGGACTCCTTGAGGTGCTGCCACATCCCCACCCTCATCATGACCATCTTCAGGTGCTTGCAGTTCTGCGTCAGGGGGCATGGGCACATTTCTACGTACGCACATGTTGTGTAGCATGACACATGCCATGACCATCTTTGCAACCTTCTCATGGCGGTACAGGAGTGCCTCGCCAGACCTGCTGAGGCAGCGGAAACGAGTCTTCAGTAGGCCGAATGCCTGTTCTATGACTACACGGGTACGTGAGTGGGCATGGTTGTAGTCCTCCTCATGCTGGTTCTGTGGGTTCCGGAGTGGTGTAAGGAGCCATCTCTTCAGTGGATACCCGGCATCACCTGTATGTGGACAATAAAGGATGTTTGTGGAACGACATTGCTACGTACGCACCCCCCCCTTCCTGCCAGGTCATTGCCGCATCACATACCCCACATTATCATGCATGAAATGAGACTCACCGAGTAGCCAGGATCTGTTCCCTGCGTGTCGCTCCATGTAGCGTGGTATTGTAGAGTTCCTCAAGACCATAGAATCATGGGTTGATCCAGGAAATCGGGCACAACAATGTGTAATGATCCTGTTGGAGTCACACACCATTTGTACATTAAGAGAATGAAATTGTTTTTGGTTGCGGTACTGGGCCTCCATGGCATGTGGGACGACCAATTCCACATGGGTGCAGTCAATGGCACCAATGCAACCCGGTATGCCACCAAGTGCATGGAATCCCACTTTTGTGTTAGTAATTTCCTGCTCCGAGCGTGGTAGAGAGATGTAGTCGTCTGCGTGCTTCAGGAGGGCATCGAGCACTTGCAATAGTGTCCGTGAGAACACTGGCTGTGAAATGCCATGCAACTGTCCGACTGTGTGCTGGTAGGTGCCTGTGGCCAGGAAGTGGAGTACAGACACCACCTTCAGTAGGGGTGGGATGGCGGTTGGGCTATCTATCATGCTGACAAGGTCAGCCTGTGTCATGTCCACAATGGCGGTTATGGTGTCCCGGTCCAAACGGTAGAGGGTGTGGATCTGCTCATCCGTGAGGTTGAACGGATGTGCTCGGAGGCGTGGGATTGCGGGCTGCCTGCGTGGTGGTAGTGGCTGTGCTGGCGGGCCTTGCTGGCCCTGCCTTGCCCTCCTCCTCCTCCTGCGTCTCCTCTGTGCGGCCGGTTGTTGTAGTAGTTGGTGTTCGTCTTCTTCTTGAAGTTGGAGTACTTGCAGTGCTATCAGGTCCCCCAGGGCCAACATCGCTAGTCCTGCCGGTAGCATTTTGGAGTGGGTGTGGTTGTGGGAGGGGGTTGGGTGTGCAATTTATGTGTTCTCAGGCTGTATAGCCTCCACCTGTGGTGATTCATTCCACCTGTGCAAGCTGCAATCCCCTTTGGGCGAGCACGTCCCGCACACAACGCTGCAATTCGACGCATGGCATCTTGCTATTACAATCATGTATTTGATCCCGATGGCAGTGAAATATTGGTTCATATGTTCATTCTGCTATGGTCCCATTGTTTCACATACTATCTTTGCAGTCGCGAACAAACTTGTGAAGGGTCAGTGGAATGTAGTACTCGATTAACGGTGGACCCTCATGCAGCACTGTACCGAGGTTCACCGACGGGCGGGGCGTCCCATTTGTGAGTGAAGCCAGTTGCCATTTTCACACACTGCCGCACTACATGGATGAATTTGTGATTTCAAGCGGTCACAGATGCCTTTTCGACGTGATGTTGCAAATGAGGAATTCGAAGGACGGCGCTTTCGGTTTTCAGCTAGCGGCGAGGAGACGCCCACAGGTCTGACTGCAGATATAAAGTTCTATTGTTTAATGTCCTTCGGACAGGGGCCATGGCGAGAATGCAATGATTGATATGAATAGTATGGGATGCGCAATAGCGTAGTGGACGATAAGGCAGGACGTTCCCAAATACATGTTACTTCACAACACTGGAATTCCGGCCTGGAGCACAGTGGATTTTGCAGACTGCATTACGCACAGACTCAATGGAAATTTCACATGTTATGTGAGTAAATAATCAGGCGTTTTCATTCCGGGATGAGGGAATGATGTATGGATGCATGGACAGATGATTTAATGGAGAGTTTGCCATGTACAGGGCTTTTTGGAATCTATCCACCTCCCCTGCGCTATGTGATGTAGAGCTGCCATAGTGGGACCATCGTCTATCTGCCCTTGTTGAACCCTCCCTGTCTCGACGCGCCTTCAAACACTTGTGTCTATGCACGTTACTAATCCCATCTAATGGATTCTGTTTTGACAGACGCATGCACACAAACACTCGTTTGTAATAGTGTTTTCACCTCGATTTTTATAGTTATGATTCGCAAGTGATTTTTGGGTGGGAATAATCCTTTTGAGTGGGCTAGCATGCATATGGCTGTGGATTTAGTGTGATCATTGAAGTGAGTAATTCAAATAAAGTTCTGATGCCCATACTATTCTTTTTCATTTCATTTGGGTGACAGGTATCTCCTCCCCTTTTGCCTCTGCCATCTGTATGCCACTCCTGCAGATGGCTTTTACTCCCGACACCTGCTGCTTCGTGTTAATCAGTGGAGCACCATTACGATCTTATGGGATGATCGCCAATGGGCCACATGCCCTTACGCAGTACTAGTGGCTAGGAGCAACATATCGACCTTTCAGCTGGACTAGTGCCTACCTAATGGGACGGCCCTGCGGTTCTAGGCGCTTCCATGTTGCCTTTTTGAACGTGAATGTTGCCCCTGTGTACCATGAAGGAACAGGGCGTCACACAAGAAGAAGCTGGTCATTTATTGCGGATGCAGCCCACAATAATGAAATATATTTTGGAGTTCATGACCTAATGGCTGTATGGGCTTGGTGATTTTGTTGTGCATTAAATTTCTATTCTGATATTAACCGTGTAGCGTTCTTCTTTGCAAGTAATGTAGCATATTCCTATTTGTGGAGCGATGTATTGTGAGAAGATCTGCATTGGGTTCCGGCTTCTGAGTATAGTTGCGTGGTACTGTACTGGCCGCGTTTGCCTACGAAGCCCAGTGTGGTCAGGGATAGGGGCTACCATTATGACTGTTTTAATGATGTCATGCTCAGGGGCGGGGGATTAGCTTTTGTGTAACAGATGCCGGTCAGCCAGGTGGATTGGTGGAATGATGTGATTATCAGAATATGGCTGGTCACAGGTGCCTGTGTTTGCGTGCGTTTCTTGGAGGGAGACTGAGGTCATGTCCATTGGAATAGCTTCTGTATTCGTGCCATCTGTGCCCTGCAGCTCCCATTGGCCCCTCTTGAGATGAGCCTGGCTGCTCAGTCACTCTGCCAACTTGTGTGGTACATGCTTATGCTGATGGTTGGTTTGTTTACTGGCAGGAGTACAGGGCTGGTGCAGTCTCACTCAGGATACTGCTTTGAATGTTGCCTTACACTGGTGTCAGTCGATGGGGGGGCCTGTTTTTGTTTGTCTCATATTTCAGTTCATGTTGCTGGACTTGAACCTTCACATGCCTGTGCTGCATCAGTGCGGCAATGGTGCCATGGCAAATATGGATGGCCACTCACAAGGCACTTGGAGCCCCTAGATTCATTTGTTCGTTGGCATGCATGGGTGACTTGTACATTTCACTGGTTGCATTGTGTGACTTCATTGCACCTACGAGGAGTTGTGCAATGTGGCCAGGGAGTGGTGTACAGGCACTCAGTAGGGCCGTTTACGGTTGGTTCGCGATGCCGTACTTCTCACCATGGCGGAATGGTACTTTCCGCCATGCTTGATGGCGTTAGGTACATGTCCGCTAGGGTCAGAATTCGCGTACCGTTGCGCCATGGTGGTAATTACGGTTTGGCATGGCGCGCGTGCGCGTACTTGGTGCAGTTAGCGTTGGCGTTCACTACGGTGTCACTAATGGCATCGTACTTTACGGTGACGGGTCATAATCGCACCGAGCGCTATTCGATGGCGGTATTGCATTTCCGCCATCGTTTTTCGATTTCCGCCAGGGTCGTAATGAGGGCCAGTGTGTTTTTAGCCTGTGCCACGCTGGAATAGCACTGTGACATTTGTGTAAGTATTTAAATTGCATTGTGAAACCTAGGCCTTTTTCCCACTACACAGGACTCTCTGACCTAGGTGTGTTTTCTCTGGTATTTAAATTGCATTGTGAAAGTATTTAAATTGCATTGTGAAACCTAGGCCTTTTCCCCACTACACAGGACTCTCAGACCTAGGTGTGTTTTCTCTGGTATTTAAATTGTATTGTGAAACTAGCGCTTTTCTTTGGTTTTGCCTTCTTAGCAAAGCATCCATCTAGCAAACTGTTCTACTATTGTCTGAGCTCCTTTTGTCTTGTTCAATTGTCTACCAGTGTCTCGTCTCTCTTTGTCTCGTCTGCTTGCGTCCCTCCCTGTATCCTTCCTAGTGTTCTCCCCAACCCCTTCCACTTCTCTCCTCTCCCTACCTACTCTATGGTGCTCTCTGTTTCTCCTATCTTTTCTAACTGCTTCTCCATCGACTATCCTGCTCTCCTCACTAAATCTGGTAGGAAGAAGTTTAAAAAGGACATCCTGGTGTCCAACCCAGGCCTACCTATCGCTAACACCTATATCAGTGCCTTCTCCAGGCAAACCCTCACCGACATCCTCTTTGTTGTTCCCTACCCAGAGCTATGGACTCTCCACATGGTCTCTGTGCTTTCTCCTTTCTCTTCTTATCCCATCAATGGTGGCACCATGTGGGAGGCCCTCCTGGCCTCCTTCCACTCTTTTAAGGTCATCATTAATATTTACCTGAATGGTACCGTCTTTGTCCAAGGCCCTCAGGCAAACCTTCTCCTCTTTGATAGACGCTTCCTGCGCCTCATCTATTTCCTCTCTTCTCCTGCTGTCCCCTCTCTTCCCTCCACGGCTTCCTTGCCTCCCCCTGCTGTCTCCTCCTTGGCTACCTTGCCCTCTCCTCCTTTCTTTTCTTCCCCCCACCCCTCTGACTTCTTCTACCCCTCTGCAGGGCGTACCTCTGAATTGTACTGTAGAGGAGGTCCCAGATATGGCCTGCACTCCAGCCACCCGTTTTGAAGTACCAGGAACGTACACACCGAGATATGTGACGTATGATGAGCAAATAAACCAGCAGAGAGCCGCACTAGGGCTCTGCCCAGTGCCCATCAGAAGAGCAATACCTGTTGAAGTGCCAATAATCAGACAACCGTGGGCAGTACAGTATCCATTGAGACAATCGTACCAGCAGCTGACACGAAATGAAGACTACTTGCAAACTGTCCCAGAAGGGACCCAAAGGGCCTTAATTGAAGGCGAAAAGTGATGACACAAGGGCCCGGACAGACTCACAGATGAAAGAAACGACAACCAAAAAGGTGATAAACAAAGACGATATGTAACGAATAATGACGTAATGGACCTAGAAGAAGGGACGATGTCAAAATAATAAGAACGTAACTATAAAGCAGGATGAAAATATGCAATTTAGCTAATGCCTGTAAATAGGCTTGGAACGCAAGAAGCTAAGGAAACAGTACGGCTTGTTATGCTTAGTAGAAGAATAGAGCGACAAGCGCCAACTATATATCTACTTCAAATCTCTCATTCACTAAACAGGTTAACTCCTTAGCATCCTCTACGGCCTACATGTGTAAACTGAGCCGCACAGCTAAGCCATTTCTCTCCGATATTAGCTGCATGACCCTAGCCAGAGCCCTCATCCTATCTCGCCTGGACTACTGTAACACCCTCTATCTAGGGTCTACCAAAGCTATTACCAGAAAAATCCAAACCTTACAAAATAATGCCCTCCGAGCGGCATTAGGCATCTCCAGAAGAGACCACATCTATGCGAGCAGCCGCCAGAATAACTGGCTCCCAATCAATGACAAAATTCTCTTAAAAACTCTGTCACTTACTCACAAATCTCTTAACAACGCTGCGCCCATCTACCTGGTCGACAGATTCCACAGACAGACTTCCTTGAGGCGCTCCAGAACAGCCTACAAAGATTGCCTCTCTATTCCTAACTTCAATCGTTCCACAAGAGGTGGCAACAGCTTCCCGGTGAAAGCAGCCAAACTGTGGAACTCCCTACCTCCCACTCTGAGAACGGACCTTCCCTACTAAAACTTCCGGACTAACGGTATCCTATGGCTGAAAGCGAATGACCATTAAATGCAACAAGTAGCCAGGTTTTACTGCGAGGAGCACCGCCCCTCCACCCCACTGTTTATTTGTACATACTTTATTTTACCTACACTTGTATATACCACCAATGCCAGTAAGTTGTTTGCTTGCTCCTGTACTTTATTTTATATATAGTGTACTTATACTTGTATGTATGTATATAATTACACTGCTGTAACTAAGCTTCGCATATACATGTACCTGCTGCGGCCTGTTACCTGAGGGCATGTTTGTGCATTATAAATAATAAAACAAACAAACAAACAATGAAGCACATTATATAAGTGCAAAAGCCACTTTATACAAAAGCAGAATTAACCCAGGTTGCTAGGGGTCAAACAAGACAGGATTTGTGTACCAGCACAAAGCCAGACGAAAGAGCGGAATCGAAACTTAGCAAGACGCAGCTCATGCCTGGGAATTCGAGGTCAACCCAAGAAAGGGAGGAGAGCGGCAACTCTAAAGAATCGAAACTTAAGAGCATAGCAGGCTGCCCCATGAAGGTCGATATAAGGAGTCCCAGGCAGGTGGCAAGGCCGAAGGGAGAATCAAAATACGCAAATAGAAGGAAAATGAAGCAGATTCACGGTGTACTAACATGTGACCAGCCAGGCGCGGAGAGGTAGCAACGTCTGATGTCACCCAAAACCAGAGGATGCAATAACTTTTTCTGATAAGAAGCTACAGTTTCGAGGCCATCCTCTGCCAACTAATTCACACATAGCCCTAAAGTACTGATTGATGGAAGGGAGGCAGGGTGAATCTTGGGGCATACCGCATCTGGGTGATCATTCTGCATGCTGCTAATTAAACTGGAGATTTATGCCTAGGGGTGTAACCGACCCAATCACAATGGGCCAAATAATCTAGGGTCCTATAGCTAGTAGAACCAATGAGACGTCGTACTTTTAGTGACGTCTGGCATGAGTGATGTAGAGGGATGGGCGTAGACGTCTACCCGATAAGAGTTATCCAATCCTCACACTCTGTTACCATATACAGATGTAGCACCTATATTAAAGTTACCTTTACATTTTCCAACCAATAGAATTGCATGACAAACTTTTGAGTGTTACACGTCAATGATGACAAATCTAGACTATAATTATTGCTGTTTCAATGAAGAATGGGAAGTTGAAGCGAGACGGCCATTCACATCACTATTGATTGATTGTTTCCCCGTTTTTTGTACTTGTCATTAAACAGACTTCCTTTTGCCAAACCATTGAGTTGTCCTTATTGAATGGTGTTGAAGTAAGAGAATCCCGCACCCCATCCACCTCAAGGTGCAGCTATCTCGTCCTAAAGTACTTGAGGGTGAGCTCTGATCCTATGGGCCCGTCAGAGGTCAATCCGCCCTCCGGTACACTTGGTAGCAGAGGTTGGTTTTGACCATCAATTATTGATTATTGATTAAAATAAGACACCTATTGATCGTCGACACAAAGTAACTCTAGGTCTTCAGCAATATCACGAGTAGACTGTGAAGCTTCCCGTGGACAATGATAGTATAAATTGATCCAAAACTGCAGTGGGCCTGAAGGGACCCGTTTTAAAAACATAACCCTTCCATTCCTACGAGCAGCGGATCAGGCGAAAGACTGAAGGAGGCGGTAACGGAGGCGGTGATCACGAGGGTCCAGAGAGGAATGATGCGAGCAGTGAGTGAAACAAAAATTGAATGCTTTGGCAAATGTCAAAGGCATTAGAACAAGTAAAGGAAAAGGTAATGGAGGGAGGTCGAGAAAACAAAATAGTCAGAAGTAGAGAAGACTGTATATATATATAAGGGGATAATGACTTGAAAATAATTTAATAAATAGTGGTTACCGGAGTAGATACCCAAGAAAAGATAGAATACCGGGGTAGACACCAGAGAAGAGAGAGGTTCCCGGGGTGGACACCTGAGAAGAGAGAGAGGATACCAGGGCTGACACCTGAGAAAGAGAGGGGGTACGCCTTATTCCTGTGCTTTAATATAGCGGTCAGAAGAAACGTGAACTCAGAGCCCCACATTATAGGGGACGACTAGGCTACCACCACGTTTAAAGACGTTGTGAACGGAGTTCGTTTAAACTCCATGTTGGGGTACAAATTAGAGGCAGAGGTATTTGTGTCGAGCTGGTGTCTGTCTAGTCTGTCAAGTGTCTGTCGTACATGTTCTGTTGTGTGTCACGTGTAGGGAATTTGGTTGTTTGTTGATTAGAATTGATTAGGATTTTACGCGATTCTATAGTCAAGAGGGAATCGCACACAAATTGATGTTTTGAGTAAATTGGTGATATAAAAGTTTTGGCAGGAAAATTGGATTGGAGCTTGCAGTGTTTGCTGCTCGCTCATATTGTTGACAGTGCTAAAGTTGCATGAGAGCATTGAAAAGTGTTGTATAAGAGGAAAGTAGAACAGATTTAAGCATGGAAGAAATTACACCATTAGCGCACTTATGTAAGCAACCGCCGAAACATGTACCCAAGCTTAAGAAATGTAGCACCGAGTGGGTTAAGGGTACCGCCCACTAGATGTTCATGCCGTGGCCACAAAATGGGTCCTTATCTAAAGCCATCTTAAAGCATATGACGACTTACTTACATGCCACATATACAGGCAAGAAGCTAGAGAAACGCCTTGCTGTTCTAGAACTTTGGAAAATGTTCGAACAGTCGAAGGAGGAAGAGCCACCTGCAGACTGGATATTAAATATATGCACGGAGGGAGTGTGAGACGCCTACCGCGCCACCTGGCCCGCCTGAAACAGAAACCGAGGGAAGTAAGCCTGAGGGACTCTACCCATTAAGGGAGCTTAAAGCAGCTACAGGGTACAGCAACCCCGCATATGAGTCACCTACATACAGTAGTGACGAAAATCAAGGGAAGGATCAGGTCCAGAATCCTACCTCCGCAGTCCCGAGAGACAAGGAGAGACGCGATGATGAAAGGAAGGATCAGGCACAGACAACTGCATCTCTCGATAAGGAGAGAGAGGGAAAGAAATGGAAAGGAAGTGAAGACAGAACTGATGAGATAGCATTCGCAAAAGACGAATGGATGGGAGGACAAATATTATTGAAGCTCGATGGAAAAGGAAGTGATGATGTTAGACCTAAAGAGAGGGTGGATGAGGCACAGAGAAAGGAGAAAGAAAAGGAGTTAAGGGATGAAAGGATAAGAAGGAAAGATAGGCTGAGGCGAGAACAGCTATATCACGAAGAGCAAGAAAAACAGCTCGATCTCAAACAGAGAGCAGCTAATGACCACGACAGACAGAAACAGCAAAGGTTAGAAGAAGAGCAATGGGTACGTGAAAAAATTGAACGTAAGCGTAGACAGAGGGCACGCGATCTCGAATATTTGGAGAGGGAAGTTAAAAAACCTGATCCAGTTGTAGACTGGGAAGACATTGAAGAATTCTTTCCTGCGTACGACTCAGTACCAGGCACAACCTGGGCAAATATTGAAGATGACTTCGACACCAGAAGCATCGGGGAAACGATCGATAAGATATATGATGAAATGGGGCTAGAGCAAATATCCCAAGGAGAAAGGAACGACGAGCGCTTGGAAAGCACTCAGCTGTATGACACTGAGGATGTCACCCGAAGTAGTGGGAGCAGGAAACTGTCCCTGGACAGATTAGAAATCAGTAAAAACGATGATGACACAAGGAGTTGCGTGCATTGGGAACGATCAATGTCCGACTCCGGAGAGGAGACAGATTGCGAGACAAATGAAGAAGGGAGACGGCGCGAAAAGCGGCTCCCAAGGGAAAAAGGGGTACGATGGTCAGACGCTAGCGAGTCCGCACCGAGGACATCAGAGTTTGCCACACAGTCCGACCAGCATGAAGGAACACCCCATGGTCAGAGGGGGGTGTTAGCACCCGCCTATGTAGACAGATTAAGGACACTGCCAGGCAGACAGCGATGCGGGAATATCACCCCTGCAATAGACAGAAGAGCTATGAGAGAAGAGAAAGAGGGCTGGGTATTCCAATTTCCGCTACTAGATAAGGGGGAGCAAGACCACAATATATTCAATGGCCACACGTGGATAGAGAAAACCTGAAAAATAAGCTTCCAATGCTGACATCAGGAGCCGGGAATTGGGTACATGAGTTGGAAAAAATGACGGGGGAGTCACACTCACAATAGGGGACATTAAAGGTCTCCACATCGTCATACTTGGTGAGAGAGCAGACGATGTGTGGACATGGACAGGGTACCCTGGTGTAACCACAATCAACACTGCACATGATAGAGCACCATTTATTAATCGCAGAGCAGCACTATGGAAAGCACTATGAGTGCTTTACCCAGACACTTGGGAGCTATAATGACTCAAAAAATGAAGGAGTCAGAAGATCTGTTAATTTATATCCAGAATTTCCAAGACGCGAAGATACTCGAAACGCATGAATCTTGGACGAAATCTATACCAGTGTTTTACTACATATTGTACCAAGGGTTGCCAGAACCAGTGCAGAAACAGCTCAAGAAATTGGTAGGAGTTGAGGCTAAACCTTGGGCTGAGATACAGTTGACTATCGCATATTACTGTAGATTGTTGCAAGAAAAAAAATCAAAAAAAGGAGGCAACTCGAAAGGGCAAGGAAGCGAAGCTGGTACAAAAGAAATGATCTAAGTATGCTCTTGAAGGAGCCATGCTAACTAACCCAGCTGACCAGAACATGCAACAGGTGGCTAATCCACAGCAGAACAACCAGGGTAACGTAGGACTGTACCAAAGGGGAAGAGGATTTAGAGGAAGACGATGTCAGAGTAATCAAGGAGGTTTCCAAAGTAATCAAGGAGGCTTTCAAAACGTGCAAATGGGCAACGCAGATATGTCAAAATTACAAATATTCCGACCACCTCCAGTATGTTGGCTGTGTGGAATGACAGGGGAGCAATGCAGGCGTGATTCTGTTCAGCTATTGACTATACTGGCTGAGAAAGGTTATAAGGTTGACAAGGTTGACAAGGAGAAACTACAATATTGTCAACAAGAGGTGCTATACATAGGCCAGCTGATCTCGCATGAAGGCAAGAAGGTGACCCCAGAAAGGGCTGAAGCCATATTGAACACGGCTAAGCCACACAGATAAAGCAAATGCAGAGCTCTCTAGGCCTGTGCAACTATGTTTGAGCATGGGTTTTCGATTACAGCTCGTATACCAAGCCCTTGCTCCAGGCCCTAAAGAAGGCCCAGGTGACAAAGGAAAAGATCGAATGGTCTGAAGCGATGGAAAAAGGTTTTGCAGAACTAAAGAGAGTGATTTGTATGGCTCCAGTTCTCGGGATTCCCAATTATGGAGAGGAATTGTACCTGTTATCACACACAGATGCCAGTGTTATGACAGCAGTAATCACTCAAAAAATCTTGTTGGGGTACAAGCCCCTGGTATATTACAGTGGGAACCTGGACCCAGTAATGAAAGACCAATTCCCATGCGAACAAAGTTTAGCTGCCGCAGCGTTCGCCATAAAGAAGGTGACAACCATTGTGATGGGATTTTCGATGACGTTATACGTCGAGCACTCATTATTTGCCATATTAGAGAAACCAAAGGGCACATTGACATCCCAGAGAGCTTCTGCATATGAAGTGATCATATCTAATCCATCGATCAAAATAATTTGATGTAAAACAGTGAACCCAGCCACGTTCATAGCTGAGCCAGTCACTGAAGGAGAGCCAATACATGACTGTGCAAAATATTTAGAATTCAATGATGAAATCCCCAGGGTGAAAGAAAATGCCCTGGCGGGAGGGGAGATCGTTTTAATTGACGGTTGTTTGAGAATCGATCAAGAAGACGGACAAAGATATACAGGCGTTGCTGTAATGAAACACACAGCAAATGGAGAATTTCGAGTACTCGTCAGTGCACGAATACAATCTCACTATTCAGTACAGGCTGCAGAGTTATTGGCGTTGATACTCGCCATTGGGACTCACGCAGACCAGGAAGTAACGGTGTACAGTGACTCCGCCTATGTGACGTCCACAGTGCACGCAGGATTAGCGCGCTGGAAAAGGAGGGGCTACCTCCAAGCAGACGGCACGCTAGTGCAGCACGCAGCCTTATTGGACAGACTGATCAAGGCACTACAGTTCCCAGTGGGTATAACAGTCGTGAAATGCGCCACCCATACCAAAGGGACAGATTTTGTGTCACACAGAAATCACACAGCAGATACGGAAGCCAAGCGTATGGCATCCAAAAGTGAGACGGTCGTGGAAGTGGCGTGCACCCATGAGAGAATGATGGTGGCACAAATCACGCCTGAAGCCTACAGCAATCTGGGATGGACACAACTAATAGAGTTTCAAGGGGAGGCACCGCAGGACGAGAAGAACCTGTGGAAATGTCGAGGGTGTTCTTTAAACCCCTCTGACGGATTGTGGCGGCAAGACAGCACTGGTAAACCAATAATGCCTGTAGCCCTACTAAAAATAGCATTGGAACAGCTACACTACCATATACACATGTCAAAAGAAAATCTAGCAGCAACACTCGCGGAAGACTGGTTTATACCGAATTTAGCAGAGCATGTTGCATTCTTTATGGTGAACTGCATAATCTGCCAGAAATTCACTGCTGGACACACATTAAAAGTAGTGAGAGGAGTCATCCCCAGCCAAATGGGCCTTTTCAGCATTTGCATGTCGATTACGTCGATATGATTCAAGTATGCAACGGGTACAGATACTTAATTGTAGTGGTGTGTCCATTCTCTAGATGGATAGAAGCTGGTCCATGTACACACCCAGACTCTACCTGTGCGGCCAAATTCCTGGTGAGGGGGTGTGTGAGGCGATGAGATCAGATAATGGGGCTCATTTCGTAAATGCAGTCTATGAACAGATTAGCTTGCTGCTTGGTATAAAGCACAAGTTCTCGTCGGCGTATCATCCAGAAGGTAATGGTGTTTGTGAGAGGCTCAATGGCTTGGTAAAGGAAAGGATAGCCAAATTGAAGCTTACTCTAAAGAAGGGATGGTTGCACTGCCTTCCATTGGCATTGTATGTTCTTCGGAACCAACCAGGCTCCGACCATCATCTTACGCCGCACGAGATAGTCACAGGAAGGAGAATGAATACTCCCTTAACCCCTCGAGACAGAGCTAGATGTGATGCCCTACCAACCCGAGAGGTCCTGGGATCCGAAATGCAAAAATACCTGAACTGCATGACATCCACCCTTACTGTAATTTTAGATCAGCTGCAGTGACGACGAAAAGGGTGCAGCGAAACACAAAACACAGAGGGGGATGCTGCAACAGACCCAGCTTAAGGTCTACGTGTTCCACTCTTTTTCCCTGGAGATGCTGTATTGGTGAAGAATCATACGAGGAAAAGGTGGGACGAGCCAAGATTCAATGGTCCTTTCATTGTGGAGGACTGCACTCCATCAGCTGTGAAACTGCAGGGCAGGAGAGCATGGATTTTTCTCAATGACATTAAGCTCTATATCGGAGAAAGCCCTCTAGCTGCACCCCAATGGGGAAGAACCTCAGCACATGCAGACGAGATCCATGATGAGGAAGAAGGACGCATGAGCAGCAAAGCAAAGACAAAAAAGAACCTTTTGCAATTTGTGGCTTAAACTGGACATTTCCTCTAAGCAAAGAGGGATAAGGACATAAAACGGACACTCTGTGCATCCTAGTTGCAGAGTGAAGAAGAAAATTGCGCATGTAAGCCACAGCACGTTTGTTAACACGAACTGTTGAATCAAGTCACACTTAAGCACTTATTTAGGAAAAGACTGTAACAAACGTTGATCAAGGACTTTTATAGTGAGAGCAAAATACAGTATCCTGAATCATCCAGCACCAAGACTTTGTTTGGTGGCACTTATGGCGTCCCCCAGTAGAGACATCACAAAGGACATGCTTAACTACTTCCATTTAGTATTGGTATCATATCCGTCCTGGTAGGGAGGGTCACCAGTGTCACAGACTTTATCTAAGATCTTGCCAACAAGAAAGTAATCTGGCAACTACTTACCGTCATCGCGGAAGCCTTCATTGTATTGCCCAAATACAGTGATAAGGACACAAATGCTTCACCACAGGCGATTCTAGATGAACTCATCAATACGCTTTTCTTTCGCATAATCGAAGGGTGCCTATCTATTGTTGGAAGAAATACTGACACGTTGACTTTCATTAGAGATCCAAGCGAACGCTGAACATTTGAGCCAGCTGTGGAACAAACTTAGCTATTTGGTCACAATCCATGCGTCAGGACAGTGCAAACATTGTTCCCAGCAAGAAAAGGGCCTGTAATCCTGAAACCCAGCAAGGCAGGACAAATGTCCCTGTCACCTGAAGACAGCAGACTGGCACATAACGTCCTCTTTCGCCTAGTCACTGACTTTCCAGAGATGGTGGGGAGACCTATCAAGGTTGATGTCTGTGATGCTGGAAATGCATCGGAGGGACAGGGCCTCCGTATCCTTGTCTTTTACTGCTTTTATCGTGTGTTCTGTTGTGTTTTTCCGCGCAGGAGTTCATGGGGGACTCCTGGCGGTGCAGCTCTCTTTCTTTTGGTTTGGTGAACGGACCTGTGGGATACCCTTATGGCACCCATGGGTGGAGGTACAACCCTGTGCCCCTAGTGTATGTTTTTGGGCACCTGTGGGTGGCCCGCAGAGCAGGGTATGGGCTGGTGGCAGCTCCATGCTGAACTTGACAGGTGCGCGGAGTATCCTCCATTTTGGGATACCCCGGCCCTGCCATTGGGATCAGTTGATTCCTGATGGAAAACAAGATGGCCCCTGTGGCCGCTTGGTTTCTATTACCCATTACCTTGTTTTCCCAAAGCCTGGGAATCCCTGACTCTGTCCCTTCCCCCTGACTGGCTGTTGGGTGGAAATGCCATATATGGTGTTGTTGTGAAGGCCCGGCCAGACTAGCTGGAGCCTTCCCAGTGATGTATGTTGTGGGTACCTCCTGTGGGTGGGACCTGGGTGAATAGAGTGTGTGACGAATATGCATTCTGTGTTGTGCATGTCTAGTATCTGGTGGTTGACACAATGACTGAGACAACCCTGCCCGAAACCGGTATGAATGCAGCTTGGAGTGTTGAATGGCTCGGTACTTGTCCCAATACACATAACTTGTTGTGAGTGTCTGGAGAGAAGTGAATGGCCTGAATACCTCCTGTGCCTGAATGCCCGTAGTCGTGATTGGATGCTTGTGTGTGACCCAGCAGAATGAACGGGAGATCAACAGTATATCTGGGGACCTCTCACTGCTAGGAATCATGTTCAGAAGCTGAAGTCCACTACGACGAGTAACTGGAGTAACTGACGTTTGTCCTTGAAGCCCTGCTGGACGAGAAGAATTGCTGTTGCTCTCCTTCACAATCTGAAAGCTGCTGTGTTTCCAAGGACTGACCCAGAGAGGACCTGGTAAGGCGCCCTCTTCCCGAGCTACGAGGGACCATCCTGCACAGCTGATCTTTGCCAAAGCTCCCTGGTAGACAGACCTTCGACAGGTTGCCGACCCGAGACGGGGACTGCCGCGGAATCTCAAAGAGACGCACTAGCACTGTTGTCCGCCATTGTCGACGACCGCCGTCGCCGACCGGAGCCTCCGTGCTCCCGTTTGCCTAAGAACTTCAATTGATCATCGGACACTATCGCCTGCATCGTCATCCGCTTGTCTCCCGCTGGAGAAGGCCTGACCGTCGACGCACCGAGGAGCATCCACCGGTGGGTTTCCTGCCACCTAAAGACCACAGAGACGCCGACGTCTCGACGCCCTTCCTGGGCCACAGTTCTTCATCATCTCTTTGCGGTCCAGAACTTTCATCACCAAGGTGCCCCGCACGCCTCTTCCTTGCAGGACGCCAATGCTCGCTAGGAACGTAGCTGCCGCTCCCCTGCCGTAGTTCAACCTGTTCACCGTCGGACGTTCGACGACCCGTGACTCCTGCCTTAAAGGGAGGGCACTCAAGAAGGGCCGTCGATTCCCCGACACCGAACGCCGAGGTCCTCGACACCTCTCGACGATCCGTGGCTCCTGCCTGAAAGGGAGTCACTCAAGAAGGATCGGTTGACGCATCGTCGAAGAACTCTACTCCACCAGGTACATTGGGGGGGAAAACCTTAATAGGAGGAAGTAAGACTATTGAACATTTGGACTGGGCTTCTGCTATATATCTTTATTTACAGGTTGCCCAGGTGGGGGGATCTCCACTCAGAACTGTGCCTCGTGATAGGGGTCAGTATTCTGCCTATTGTTTCAACCATCTTGCGTTCCTTCCTATCTCTATTGCTGGTTTCCTCGTTATTAATCTGTGTGACATTTTAACCGTACAGTTGATGCACTTTAATGAGATTTGATAACATTGGTGGTACCACTTTAGAATTGTATATATTTATCATTATTGACTTTCGAGTACAAAGTGCGTTATTGTGATCGTGTACATACCCTTGAATATTAATTATATAAAGACTGTGTTTTCAGTAATACAGTGTGTGGACATTCCTTTGTGGGGGTTCGGGGACTACACTGTACTTAAGAACCAGCCTGCATCACCTCCTGAGAAGCTAAGCCTTGGTTGCTCGACCACGTACCAATAAAAGAGAATCTTGGCTGGGGTCCTCTGTGCCTCTCCTCTACCATATAGAGAGCGGAAGTACAGACACCCCCTACCAGTCTTTACAATGTCCTCCCCTTCATCAGATACCCAGCTAATGTCGCACAGATGGGAATGCTCCTCCATGGTATAATATCGCAGGTGGAGCTGTCTAACTTTCAGAGAGATTATATGAGGAGATTCCGGTGAAACTTTCCGCTGAGGGACAGATCGAGGAAACAGAATCAAGAATCCTAACTGTTGTAATTGTTGACATTGTTTCCCCTTTTTCCACACTGACCAGCATCCAGCATGTCCTCAGGACTGGAGCAGATTCTGGGGGTGGACTGGGAACTCACTTATTTCGAACATGCACAGTAAAAGTGACGTACTGAAGTGTTAATTTAATCTATTTTTCCATAGTCTAGCAAGGGAACTATATCCTGTATCGAGAGACATTCGTCACCCGCAAGAGGGGGGACACTTGTGAAGCACCAGACACTTTATGATACAAACTGTTCAAGAACAATATTGAAGTGGGAAGAACAATAACATTGACGTTTAGTAAATGATCGAGATGGGGGCCCAGAACAGTAACCTGGTCAATTCCACAAGCAGAGGGGCACTCTCGCTTCTCTGGGAGAAAATGCTGCCGCCTCACTCACCGTACCATCATGTATTCATGCATTGTGTTTATCATTATTTTGCTGTCATTGATGATCAGAACTGCATTTTGTATTGGCGCACGAAGCGTTCCAATTTCAGTGCACCCACATGATGATTTAGACATGAGTCCCACAAAAGCACCCAGACCCTATATAGTTATTCCAGTCCCAAGGAAATCTGATGGTAAGGTAAATGAACTGAAAATGAATGTAATAGCAGTGATACATACACACTTGAGGTAACGAATGAAGAGAAAAGCTGGAGACAGGGTCAGCACGGAATGAATGAAAACATAGCACTGACAACTACACACACACACACACACACTGAATGCACACGAACCAGGGCATGTGTCAATGGCCACAGAACCTCAAGCAAAGGCAACAGAGAGCATGAGAGTGCCTACTGAACAACCAGTCCCAGAAAATGATGTGAGAGACCGAAAAGAATCGAGAGAAAGGCCAACAAAAGAAGACTTAACAAAAGCACTTAAGAAGACAGAAGCAGCTGTAGGAGAATTCACTGCAAGGACACAAATGTTACTAGAACATTTATTCCCGTTTATAGCTATAGTGAAGAAACGGCATGAGGAACTGAAAAATAAAACCGCAGAGACTGTATTGACGAGCACACAAGTTCCAAAACAAGGGACAAGTACCAGGACCACTATGTAGTCATACACTGGTTCAGTGACAGGCTGGTGGTTGATAAAGGTACTCATAGAGGGCAGAAAAAGAATGCAATAAGAGAAGGAGAGAATTGCAAAACCTCCACCTACCTCATCGATGCAGATAAAGAAACCTGCTCCATGGACCAGAATGCGCGAGAGTCTTCCAGTAAGAAAAAGACCTACAGACGCATTTAGGGATGCAGTTATAGCAAACTACAGAAAGACACTAAGGATCAAGAGAAGCCTGCATGAAGATAACAGTGAACTGAACGACTACCTGGACAGCACAGCGCATCTAGGAAACAACATTTGGTACCAGCACATGAAAGAAGTTGGAAGAAGTAAATCAGAAGGAGAATTCTTCGTTTGTGCACTTCTACCGTACAGCATGGGAAAATCCAAGATCTTCGTGGCAGTAGAAATTGATGTCCCGACAGCACATTGTCTGGCACACGTAGCAATGTGCAACACCAGAGGCCAGTTTATGCAGAGGGATGCCTCATTGATATGGGCAACTAAAACAGATTACCCCGATGAAGATGACTACGTCCAGGACATTAAGACAAGAAATAGAGCTCATAGTAGGAATCATGTGATCAGGTATGAAAAGCCTGAAGTTAAAGAAGCAGGAATAAAATGGGAAACAAACCCGAGACTGAACGTCCAAGGAAAAACCCCAGAAGAGGCTCAAATTTGGAAGAACAGAGGCCAGATGCAGATCTGGGGAACAGTGGTTTCCCCCAATGGATGGGAAGAAGGAGTGGTGATCTGCCGAGCATGGATGGTCCTTGGAGCCTGCAAAGTGGCAATAGAAAACTCACAGAGGTTGTGCAAACCTCTATGGCCAAAACTCACAAGATTATTGACATGGGTCGAAGACTGAGGAGGACCCTTGTAGATAGTGCCACTGGAAAGCCCAAAATTGTGCTTCAGGAACAATGGCACGAGGAAGATGGGAGAGAATCAGAACTGCAGACGAATTTTTGAAGCTCCAGGAATGACTCACGGTACCGCAGTAATTATGGATCATTATTGGGCACGTGGATCCACAGCATACATAAGACTGCCGAAAAACTGGGGAGGCATATGCACAATAGTAAACGTCCACGTTCCAGCACTAGTGATCCCGAAAGGTGACCTGAATATTGACAGTTTCCCGAAAGCAGATGCACACCTGAGGAAAAGGAGATCTCTGGAACTGACAACACAAGTAAAGAGAGAAAATTATTTTTCTGCCAAATCAGAAGAAGCATTTCATGCAATCCCATATGAACACAGGCTGTTCAGCCTCACCTCATCAGTGTTTGCGACAATCCTCATGCCAAGATTCCAAGTTGGAGAAAACACTAAATTATTGCAAATAACCAGATAGGAATTACTGCAGACCATCAACTCGACAGTAAAGGGATTCGATGCAATCAACGAAGAGTTAAGAGCAATTAGACTGATGACTCTCCAGAACAGATATGTACTTGACATGATCACAGCAATGGATTTTGTGCAAAAATCGGAGAATCATGTTGCACATTTATACCTTCTCATGACGAAGAAAATGGAACTTTAACAGAAGCCATAGATATGCTAACAGACCTGCAGAACCAGATGATAGATGAAACTGACGAGCTTGATGACGTGAGCTGGTTTGGATCACTATTCTCATGGGTCCCACAATGAATGGCAGACATATTCAAGTTCCTGGGAGCCCTGCTATTGATGATATTACTAGGATTTTGTGTTATCAAAATAATGATCTCACAATGCCAGAAAATGGTGAAGGAAGCCATAGGGATGAAGATCATGATCTATGTCAAACCAGGATGGAAGCCCACAGACCTAATTGATGATGAAATAAGAGACTTTGTGAAGGCCAGCGAGTTTGCGCCAGAAGGAACGAAGTTCCTGTACCACAGGAAATGTAGAAATTATGAAGGAAAACGGATCTATTGTAGCCCAAATGGACAATGTCAACTAATGACATGGAATAAAGACGAACATATGAAAACAGCAGGAAATGTAAAAGGAGTGATAAAAATATGGACCCCAAAAAGACACTCCTTCACACCATCATGTACACACCCAGAAGACGAAAAGATGGATACAGAAGAACCAAGTAAGACGAATCCAAAGGCGAAAGCAGAAGTGGTCGATGAACCGACCAGAGGGGGCAGTGTAGAGGAGGTCCCAAATATGGCCTGCACTCCAGCCACCCATTTTGAAGTACCAGGAACGTACACACCGATATATGTGACGTATGATGAGCAAATAAACCAGCAGAGAGACGCACTAGGGCTCTGCCCAGTGCCCATCAGAAGAGCAATACCTGTTGAAGTGCCAATAATCAGACAACCATGGGCAGTACAGTATCCATTGAGACAACCGTTCCAGCAGCTGACACGAAATGAAGACTACTTGCAAACTGTCCCAGAAGGGACCCAAGGGGCCTTCATTGAAGGCGAATGGTGACGACACAAGGGCCCGGACAGACTCACAGATGAAAGAAACGACAACCAAAAAGGTGATAAACAAAGACGAAATGTAACGAATAACGACACTAATGGACCTAGAAGAAGGGACGATGTCGAAATAATAAAGAACGTAACTATAAAGCAGGATGAAAATATGCAACTAAGCTAACGCCTGTAAATAGGCTTGGAACGCAAGAAGCTAAGGAAACAGTACTGCTTGCTAGGCTTAGTAGAAGAATAGAGCGGCAAGCGCCAATTATATATCTATCTAAATGAAGCACATTATATAAGTGCAAAAGCCACTTTATACAAAAGCAGAATTAACCCAGGTTGCTAGGGGTCAAACAGGCCAGGATTTGTGTACAAAGCCAGACGAAAGAGCGGAATCAAAACTTAGCAAGAAGCAGTTCATGCCTGGGAATTCAAGGTCAACCCAAGGAAGGGAGGAGAGCGGCAACTCCGAAGAATTGAAACTTAAGAGCATAGCAGCCTGCCCCGTGAAGGTCGAGATAAGGAGGCCCAGGCAGGTGGCAAGGCCGAAGGGAGAATCAAAATACAAAAATAGAAGGAAAATGAAGCAGATTCACAGTGTACTAACACGTGACCAGCCAGGCGTGGAGAGGTACCAACGTCTGATGTCACACAAACCCAGAGGATGCAATAACTTTTCCTGATAAGAAGCTACAGTTTCGAGGCAATCATCTGCCAACTAATTGACACATAGCCCTAAAGTACTGATTGATGGAAGGGAGGCAGGGTGAATCTTGGGGCATATAGCATCTCGGTGATCATTCTGCATGCTGCTAATTAAAGTGGAGATTTATGCCTAGGGGTGTAACCGACCCAATCACAATGGACCAAATAATCTAGGGTCCTATAGCTAGTAGAACCAATGAGATGTCGTACTTTTAGTGACGTCTGGCACGAGTGATGTAGAGGGATGGGTGTAGACACCTACCCGATGAGAGTCATCCAATCCTCACACTCTGTTACCATATACAGATATAGCACCTATATTAAAGTTACCTTTTCCAACCAATAGATTTGCATGACAAACCTTTGAGTGTTACACGTCAATGATGACGAATCTAGACTATAATTATTGCTGTTTGAATGAAGATTGGGAAGTTGAAGCGAGATGGGCTATCGCATCACTATTGATCTCTATGTTTCCCCGTTTTTTGTACTGTCATTAAACGGACTTTCTTTTGCCAAACCATTGAATTGTCCTTATTGAATGGTGTTGGAGTAAGAGAATGCCGCACCCCATCCACCTCAAGGTGCAGCTATCTCGTCCTAAAGTACTTGAGGGTGAGCTCTGATCCTATGGGCCTGTCAGCGGTCACTCCGCCCTCCTGTACAGTACCTTCTCCATATTAACAGCTAGAAAAACAGAGTGGAAACCACCCCGTAGCACCCAGTGCCCACTATTGCTTCCTACCAGGAAGCTAAATTCATTCTTTTGGATTTTGTAAAATTCTGTTAATGTTGTTGGTTTGTATATTTGGCTTGATACTGTAAATGAGTATAGTCCTTTATGATAACCAGTTAAAAAATTCAATTTTAGCCGCTTCTTTTTTTCAAATCTTTACTATTGTAATTGTGTTTGAGTCACACAATTGTTAGGCGGATTCAGAATTCCTCTACATATAGTCACAGCTTTTGCCAATGCATTTCGGTGCCTAGCACCATCTTCAGGGCTGTGTTTGAACATAATTCATATCACAAACAAAAATGTGTAAATTATAAATGTACATACCAACAGGTGAGTCAGTCCCATCATGTAATCAGGTACAAAAGAAAGTTACAGTGAATTCGTTAGTGACCCTAGCAATATGAAAATGCTTCATTTCAATATTCCTATTGTTCTCCCTTGGCCGTACATGCACATCTTTACCTTAGCTTTCTTGCGCAACCGTGAACGCCTCATGAATATACACACGTCAGTAGAGTGTCACTGTCATATTGCTAGGGTCACTAACAAATTCACTGTAACTTTTCTTTTGTACCTGATTACATGATGGGACTGACTCACCTGTTGGTATGTACATTTATAATTTACACATTTTTGTTTGTGATATGAATTATGTTCAAACACAGCCCTGAAAACGAAAATGCTAGAAATCATGGATAAAGGAAAGGCTGGCCTGTTTGTCCTTTTAGACCTAAGTGCCACCTTCGATCTGCTAGACCACCAGCTCTTACAGCAAGCTCTCGAAAAGGTTGTCAACTGCTCCAAGGAAGCAATAGGCTGGTTATCATCCTTGCTTGAAAACAGAATATCCCGAGTACACTGGGGTGACAAATTCTCCACCGAATCTAACATCTTCTGTGGGGTGCCAGTTTGTCCCCACTGCTTTTCAATTTGTACATCCGCTTTCTATTTGAGCTATTACAACAGCTCCAGATATTCTTCACCAATTATGCTGACGATACTCAGCTTGTCCTGGAATTGAGCGGGGACTACACACTCTACGGAAAGATCGAAGATTGGATGGACAACAACTGGATGTGCCTGAATGGCAATAAGACCGAACTAATGGTTTTTGGCTCCACTCAGGCCCGTGCCAAACTCTCCACTGACTACCAGGCCTTCCAAATCAAAGAAACACGCATTACAGTAGCAGAGAAGGTTAACACGCTTAGCATGATGTTGGAAGCCTCCCTTAATGCAGACGCCCAAGCTATGTATGTTAGCAAAAACTGTAATTACTACATCAGACTCCTCAAAGCAATTAGACCACTGTTGAGTGAGAAGAACTGTGCCACCATAGCTAGAGCTACCATCCTGTCGTGTCTGGACTATGGTAATGCACTCCTGTAACGTGCAAGCAAGCAAAGCATCCAAAAACTCCAGCTGGTCCAAAACAATGCGATCAGAATGGTAAAAAATAAAGCAAGAAGCGAACACATTACTGAAGCCAGACGGGACCTCCACTGGCTGAGAATGGAGGATCGCATACAATTCAAATCAATGTGCCTAACCCATAAGTGCCTATATGGCAACGCACCAGCCTATCTGAAGTCCAAACTTACTCTTTATCATCACCCTAGGGCATTAAGATCAGAAGCCAACGGGCTTATAACTCCCCTGAAACACAAAAAGGCACTCGGTTTGGGCAGAGCCTTCCCCAACCGAGCAACAGCCATCTGGAACAAACTGCCGAAGTTCCTTAGGTTAGAGACCAATTTTTTGGTCTTTCGTAAAAAACTCAAAACTGAGCTCTTCAAGTAACCCCCAGCTGGAACTCTCCGAATCAGCTGAGAAATAATTTTCCGTGTTGTCCTGTCCACTGTCTCCACGTACCTATTTCGTCTGTCCTTGTCTCAATATTAGCGCCCCGATGCCCGCGGGCGGTTCGGCGCTATACAAATAAATAAAATAAAAGGTGGCTGAGAGGAAATGGTGTGCTTCCTGTACATCCTCTGACAAACTAGCCTGCTGCCTGCTCCAAAGGCAATACCAGCTCTCTGTCTGCATCAAGAAGAGAGCCCTCATCCAAGCCTGCTTCTCTGTGGCATCCAACAACTCGGCCGAACTCTTTAAAATCTGCAAGGAGCTGGCCAATCCTGTGGCAGTCTCTACCTCTCCTGTCCCCTCCCAGGCCCTCTGCATGGCCCTGGCTTCTCATTTCATCTCTAAACCTCAGGACATCCTGTCCTCTCTCTCTTCCTCTCCTCTTCCTCCCTCTACTCCCCTCTCTTCCTCTGGCCTTTCTGTGGTCACCTCTCCTCCCCCCTTCTCTGCCTTTCCCCTTTTCTCCCCAGACGAGGTTTCTAGACAAGTCCAATCTATGAAAGTCTAGTCAAACCAGGTTCTCCCCTGTTCCTCTAAAACCATCAAGGACCACATTGACACCTTGGCTCCTGCTTTGGCTGACTTCTGCAACCACTCCTTCGCCACTGGAGTCTTCCCCTCCCCCTGAAGCACTCCCTTGTGCACCCTCTTCTTAAGAAACCCCCAGATGACCCCTCCTGCCATGCTAACTACCGCCCAATCTCCATCACTCCTTTACTGGGCAAACTCCTGGAAAAGCTGGCCATCTCCAAGCTGAATCTTCACACTGAATTGGTTGGTTGTCTCCATGACCATCAGTCTGGCTTCAGAGCTGCCAGAAGCACGGAAACTGCTCTCCTGAACCTCCGTGAAGACCTGCTCTCCAACCTTGACTCCAATATCCCCTGTGTCCTCATCTTACTTGATCTCTCTTCTGCCTTTGACACGGTCAACCATACCATCCTGCTCAACCGTCTCCATGATAGCCTGGGTATCACCAATCAGGCCCTGGCTTGGCTGACCTCTTTCCTCTCCGATCGATCCTCCCAGGTACAACTTGGGTCCTTCCTCTCCTCTATCTCTATCTCTACCTGTGGTGTTCCGCAGGGGTCTAACCTCTCTCCCTGGCTGCTCAACAAGTACCTGGCACTTCTTGACCACCACATTGCCGCTCTCTGCCCCAACTTTCAGTGCTATGCAGATGACACTCAGCTCCCTTTCGCCACCTCTTCTCCTTCTCTCATCTCTGACTGTCTGTCTGCTATCCAGGAGTGGTGTGCCGCCAACGATCTCTGCCTTAATGCCAGTAAGACTGAGATTCTCCACATCGGCACACCAGCCCCCTCCTTTCCTGTCGCTCTCTGGCCAGTCTCTCTTGGCCCTCTTCCTTCTCCCACTTGTGAGGCTAAAAACCTCGGGGTCATCTTCGACTGCACTTTCTCCTACTCTCCTCAAATTTCTGACATCTCTAAGAAATTACACTACCAGCTGCACCTCCTCAGAGGTATTCTTCCTTTCCTTTTTTCCCCCAGAAGCTCCCTGCTACCATAGCTCTATTTCTCTCTAGGCTGGACTATTCAACAGCCTCTTTATAAATCTGCCCGCTTCTACTCTACGCCCTCTGCAACTCATTCAGAACAGGACTTCAAGACTTGTCCTTGGCCTCAAGCCCAGGGATCGTATCTCTCCAGGACTGAAATCTCTGCACTGGCTCCAAGTGGCTGTGAGGATTAAGATCAAAACCCCCTGCATTGTCCACAAGGCCTTCTGGGGCCTGGGCCGCAATTCCTCCAACTCTCTCTTCCGAAATATCTTCCTTCTAGAGCTCTTCGCTCATCCGCCTCCAACTCCCTCAGGGTCAGTCGCTTCTCCAAGCAAAAAGTTGGTGGTAGATCTCTTTCTACGGCTGGAGCCTCCCTCTGGAACAGGCTCCCTGCCTCCCTGAAACTTGAGGAGAACCATCTCTGGTTCTGGAAGCGCCTCACGACCTTCCTCTTTACTTCTGCTTTCTCTCCTCTCCCCTGCTGAACTCCTGACTGTAACTGCACTGGTCACCTGGCTTTCCTCTGATCTCGGGCCCAGGTCCCCTCCGCCGCCAGCTGCACACCTGCACTGCCTCCAGGGTAACCC
Organism: Ambystoma mexicanum; assembly: GCF_040938575.1. Classification (NCBI taxonomy): domain Eukaryota; kingdom Metazoa; phylum Chordata; class Amphibia; order Caudata; family Ambystomatidae; genus Ambystoma; species Ambystoma mexicanum. The sequence continues at coordinate 1,016,257,258 of NC_090930.1, read as the reverse complement.
CTGCACTTGGGGCTGTTTCTGTATCCCTACAGTCCCTGCAGCTCTTGACACCTGATGTCGGCACTTACCCCTGCACTTGCCACAAGCTGGCTGCACTTTTACCTATTGTTTTTATTTATTTAATTTATTCTTTACTGTTGATCCTATGTTTTGCACTGGCCTCCCCCACCCCCCTTTAATTTTCCCTTTCTCCCCTTCCCTGCACTTGCGCGATCTCAAGGTCACCTGGCCTAGTAAGATCGTTGTCTTTGTCTCCCCTCTGTTTCCCTTTGCTTGCCTTGTCGCGCCTTGAACCACTTGTGTAGAGGCGCGTTATAAATGCCATATCATATCATACCATACCATTCTTTTTGTCACAGGATCATTCTTTATATAGGTGTAGGTCTGGTGGGTTTGTTGTTGCTATATTGGTCTAGTAGAGTGAACATATAACTCTGTAGATTTATTTGGAAATACAATAAGGTTCTCTCTGTCTTTGCTACTAACCAAAAATGATGGCATGAATTTAGTTTCTCTGACGATTTGCCACTGTGACCATTTGTCAAGCTCTGAGGGAGTACAGCCACCCTGAAAACTGCTTTCTCCTGAACTGCTCTGTGCCTGAGCGGTAAGAGGTTCTGTTAAAAAACTCCAACAGGTGGTCGGGTTTGGGGGTGGTGGCTGACAGTAAGTGGTGGTACTTTGAAGCTGCAGAGGTAATAGATTTTTTTTAAATGAAATGTAGTGGCACTAAACGCAGAATATGGGATCAGGCATAAATGTTATGTCCCGTCAGGAATATAAAAAGAACAGTGTAATCAGTAAGGGCGGCGTCTTGCTATCATTGTGATACATGCCCTCAGGTTTAATGATCCATTAATAAAATCAGGATTATATTGGATTTGGTGAGATGAGGGAGCGTGTGATTTTATCTTCCTCAGGACCCACTTAGCAGAGTCTTCAGAACTCCATTTTATCTCCTCCTCAGGGCTGCAGAATTTTTTTTCTTTTGTATGATTGTATGATTATAACTGATTTTGAAATGGTGTGTAGTAACGTAACAGGGTCCAGCCCCACGGGAGGGCATAGAGGCATAATGGGGATCAAGTGTAATGGGTCGAGGATTTGAAAGCATTTGAAACCCCATAAGATTTCCAGCAGGAAGAGTTCATTACTCCTACAGCATGTAATTTGGTCCACCTGGAAGCAGCATTGACATTGGTGTCAGTGATGGGCACGTCGTGCAAGCGATTATTCTGTATTCATGATAAATTTGAACAATGTCAATATTTTTTTATTTTTTATTTTGGTTGTCTGAAAGAACACCCTTTCAAAATGTACAAAATTACAACAGTGAGTTACTGTACAAAAACCAATAAAATATCATCTTTACACAGTGTTAATCAAGAAAATGTAATTCTCAAAGCATAAACATAAACATAAAACACAAAACATAAAAAGAAAAGGAAAGTGCTGAAATCATCACAATTTCCAACATGAGGATGAAAGACCTCTACCTTTTCCCACAATCATATTACACATCAGCCATATGATTCAAAGTGCCACCAATGTGCGATTCAAATTAGTTAAGATGGAATTACAGTATTAACAAATTGAACCAATGCAATCTGTATGGAAGTCTTTGTGTTTTTTAAGAGATATGCCCAGATTTCCTCAATAGAATGAAATAATAAGAAATAACAACACTTATTAAACAGTTGGTTCCCGCTTAAACTCAAGGCAGGACAGTCAACTACCAAGTGGCATAATGATTCAATTTGGCAAGGATCCTTACAATATCGTCAGTATGTTTCATCTTTGGGAATAAGTCGCCTCCTGCCTAGAATCTGCCTTGTCGCACATAAATTCAACCGAATACGCAACATTTGGGATCTAACATAGTTGGTTGGACATTTCACTAAATAGGGTTCCATAGTGCGTAGTCTTCTATACGAAAACATTATGGTTCCACCATCCACATAGATCGAACATTGATTGCATGTATGGATCCAGTCAACACGATGCAATTTCAATTTAGCTTTGGGTGGATTCAGTAAAAGAAGTTCAAGGGAAATGTCAGCATTGGTTAATGCCTCTAACACATAATCAGTCCATTTTTTGGAAAATTCAAGACTGCATGTAAGCAGATGTTTTGCAAGGATACCCAAAACGTTCAGAGAGGTGGCGCCTATTAGGCATTTTCTGTACAGAGAGCAAAATGTCCACACCACTTGGCTGTGCATAGAAATGGTTCCTAGTTCATACCGAAGTAATAGTAGCGGAGTACATTTGGGGAGCTTTAATACGGTTTTCCAAAAAAAGGTTTCATAGTGATCCCAAAATGATCTTGGTTTTGGTGATCCCGTTTCTGCTCCATAAATAATAATAGGAACCACTTTTTGTTGGTAAAAACTTATTATGTGAGTTAGCGTAAATTTTCCATATCTATACAGCAAAATTCTAGCTTGGGAAGATAATGAACACATTTTTGCATCCAAAGTTGCTGTATAGATTTGGTCATTTTGCAGCTCTGTGAATGGGAGACCCAAATATTTATATTGGGAAACTCTCACTACCTCCTGATTTTGAAGGGTCCATTTGTAATTAGGTGTCTTTTTCTTTGCAGAGGGATGACAAGTTACTATTTGTGTTTTGGCTAAATTGATGATAAGATTATTCTCAGACACATACTCTTGGAGTTTGTTCAACAGATTTTGCAACCCACGCGGAGAACAGGAGAGTAACACAAGGTCATCGGCGTATAAAAGCCAGGTGATTTTCTCTGAGCCTAGTTTGGGGGCATCTGCAATGGTCTCTTCAAACTTTGTGCCTATGTCTAGTAAAAACAGGTTAAAGATTGTTGAGGCCAAGATGCAACCCTGTTTGAGTCCTCGATTTGTTGGAATAGAAACCGACAATGTGCCATCCAGAGAAAGTCTATCTTGCAATGAGGTGTTTGAATGCAGTAATTTAATTAGAGTAAGTATGGAAACGGGGCAGCCATATTGTTCAAGTTTCTTAAATAGCAACTGTTGATCGACTGAGTCGAACGCATTGCTAAAATCGACAAAGGCTATATATAGATTTTGTTTGCGTCCAGTACACTTGCTCTTAATTAAGTTAAGGAGAAGCATGTTAGGGGAAGTGCCCAAACCCGAAACGAAGCCCGCCTGGAAGGGATCTCTTTTCCCTTTAAGCCTGGTCCAGTCGTTCTGCTCTTGCAAAATAATGCGACTGTACAGTTTGCCAGGGGCATCCAACATAGCAATTGGACGGTAGCTTTGAGGTTTGTTGCAATCGCCTTTTTTAAATAGTGGAATGATGATTGAATGTTTCCACGATAAAGGAATGCTTTGCGTAACATTAATGTGCCGAAAAATCTGGAACAAACTCTCAGTCCAAATTTCGGGATTGAGTTTAAAGATTTTATTTGATAACCCATCTGGCCTCGGGGCTCTGGATTGACTTATTGAGGAAATATAGTAAAGTATGTCAGCTCTTAATATGTCAAGGTGAAACACAGGCAAATGCTCCTCTTCCTTTACTGGGACTACGGGCACTGGCGAGGCATACATTTTCGTGAAATGCTCAATCCAGGCCTGTTTGGATACATTATGAATCTGTAGTAGTGTTTGCAAAGTGGTAATAACTTCATTAAGAGTAGCCCAAATTTGTGCGGTGTTCTGATTACACATTAATTTATACATATGTTCACCATCCTTTTGCCAGAGTGTTGCGCGATATATCCGCAACCATTTTCTGTAACCTGTCTTTGCTTTCGTCAGAGCAACTATTTTAAGGCCAGCTGGGAGCAAAGCGGCTTTACGTCTCAATGCACAGTATTCTGTTTTTTTGTTTTTAACTTAGGCATCAAAGGTAGGCCTTCTCGTTTCTGAGGGTTTTTTAATGTTCTGTTTGTTTACTGAGTGTCTCTGCATAAGGTCAAAGTAACACACGTTATTTCCCTCCCCACTCAGTCATGAGTGGGCAAAGGCAGATGTGAGAGAGTTTGAAAACTGGATTAGGCTTTCTTCAGACCACCTTATCCGATTCACTTGCGCATTTGCCCTCACAGTCCCAGGATACATAGACGACAGCTTTGCTGCCACTCTGAGAGGAATGTACCAGGAACTAGTTAACATGAGATGGCCACTGTCTACAACCAGTACTATCTGAAAGCCTGCTACTTGTGACAACAATCTTGGGTCAACATACATGTAATCAATAATGGCACTGGCCTGCCCGCGATGCCAGGTAAAGTTTGGGGGTCTATCGCCCACACATAATCCATTGAGCATAACTAAGCCACAAGAGGACATTGTGTGTTTCCATTGAGTTTGTCTAACAATTTCACAAGCTTTACCAGGTGAAAAAAGGTGCAAATTACGGTCCCCGGCTAACACGGTGTGAGCAATGTCCGGTAACCTGACAACATAGTCTAATAGACAAACAAGGTCATCAAAACATTTCATATCGTCAATCCCCTGACAATTCCAGTAAATGTTAACCAACGCATACAGGACGGAATGAACTGAGATTATAGTCAGTTGCATAAATTAGTTAGGCGAGTAAGAAGTGATCATTTTAAGATCAACGCTAGTTTCAATACACATAATCAGACCCGCCATGGGTCGCCCTTTAATGCCTTGCAATGTAGGCATAAAGTGCATGATATGATCGTGCCAAATTGGAGATGTGGTAAGCCACGTTTCTTGCAACATAATGATGTCAAACTTAGTTTATGTGGAATTTTGATTGTTAAACAGGTGAGAGTGCCTGCGAGTATTCCTCAAGGCAAACTTTAACAGATTGTTCTCGCACTGATGCGTTAGTTAGCTTATTGTCTCACAATTGCAGACACATTTAACTTGCATTGGTTGTTCAAGAGAGACAGCATTGCCTGTAGCTGACATAGAGGCTGTGCGTTTATAAGACTCATCACCAAAGGCAGGACCCAACAACAATACAAAGCCCATTTCAAACAATTGGTTCTTGGCAGACACAATGATGTTACACACCAACCTCGATCGTAACTTCAAGCAAATGGTGGTTAGAACGTTTTCATTCATAAATTCGACATGCTCAATGCCTGCAGTTCCTATATCCTCAAGTTGTTTAACATCAGAAAGATTTTCAAGCACACTGTGTCTGTTGAGCAGATATTGCGGACATGGGGCAGGACGGCAACCAAGAATTAATATGTCAATGTCAATATCACATCTTGCTTCTTTTGTATTGTAAATATTCAAAGATATGATTGCATTATTTACAGATGATTTTTAATTTGTCGTAATGTACATTTTACACAGACTTTTTAAAAGCATTTTACACAGACTTTTTAAAAGGATTTAGAGAATCAAAAAGCATAAGTCTCAAGAATTTCAATCCAAAAAAACATTTCCATGATTTTGAAATAAAGGCATATATTTCAAATAATCACATTGACATTTTAGGTTTTAATATATATGCAATGACAGAGGAAAAGCAATACAAAGAAAGCAAAGGTAAAGTGAAACCATTTATGCATATTTACCACAATTACATTGCCAAAAATAAATACATTAAAATACATTATTGAACATTAACATTGTAAGTGTTGTACCATTACATTGTGTTTTTAATCGATGTAGTGTCCAAACATTGGGTAACATATTGAAACTTGCTGGTGAAAAATGTGTGAAGACAGGTACAAATCATTTAAATATGGAAGTCAACCTCTCAACAAGTTCAGGTTTTGGAGGACATGCCTCTTTTGCAAATTTCTTCGGCATAGTCCAGGCCCTGGAAACAAAATGTGGGGCCATTCCATGCGTATGCTTGGCCAGCACATTCAGTGTCAGATCTTTCACAAATTAAAAATCAATTTCCTGGAATATTGGCTTGGCCACACACTGTTTGCTTTGTTTTGTAAACGCCATGTGGTAACGAAGCATCCCGAAAGTTCCTGCAGTTTTTGCTTGTTCCCTCCCAACGTTCATGTTGTGCACAAGTGCAGCCAGTCTTGTTCTGGCCCCTATGCCATCTATGCTGAAATGCAACCTTTATGGCCTGTACTTTAGGCACATATTATGGAACACCTCCAAATCTCCAGTGTGGCAAAAGTCTGTGAGTCTCTTCAGGTCTCTTGAAAGAGTTTTGTCGTACACAATTTTCTCCAACCACTTCTTCTTATGTTCCTTTGTAAAATGTCCACTTCCACATTCGTGAGAATGTACATATTATCTCTAAGAGTATATGTTGGAACAGTGGTGCATCAAGGAACGCCACTTTTCAAAGAGAATTTCTACAGATCCATTACAAGTTTTTGAGTTCCACCAAAGATGGTTGCTGATTGACTGAGACTACCTTAAAATGTTTTATGCACCCTTTTTTTTACCAGCAGCTATAATTTGTTTAGAAATTGATTTTGCAACGTGCCATACATTCAATCGATGCTGGATGTGTGGGAATTGCTCACGCATGGCCTTTGCTGTTCTAATGTGCCTGTCAGTGGCTCAGGTCTATTTGCATTCCCCTGGATTCCAGAGGTTCGAGTGATTTAATAAAACCATGTTTCCCCATGGCAACAGACGATGTACATTCAGACACCTGCACAGTGACCAAACTCATGTTGTCTTACTTTCCATGTCTTGGCAAATGCAGTATTTATCTGAAAATCCTGGACTGTCACACTGTCCATCACCAGCAAGCATGACCCTTTTGCCAGTGAGTGTACTATCAATTGATATCTGTTCGAGTTTCCAGGCCTGGCTAATAGTGGGTAACAAGAAATCCTTCTGATATTTGTACTACTGTTGCTTTAGCTGTCGTAAATCTCCCCCCGTCTCACCTGGGATCGCTTCTTGCTCTGTTCCGCGGGAGGATTCCTCTTGTGGACGGATCGGGTCTTGTATAGACTCGCTCGAGATTCGTCCGGCTGCAGAGCACGTTCAGAGTTCCGGGAAGGCCGCTGTTCCAGGATGTCCAGGAAAGTAGGTAGCGGTCCCTAAGAAAGGGGATTCCAGGAGTCGAATAGAGGGAAAAGGAGAAGGGAGAAGGAAGGAGGAACGGAACCAGGATCTTGGATAGAAGATTCGCCGAACAGCACACACACGTCACGTCACTACCTAATGATAGCGTTGAGACGCGCGGGGCCGTGGGGGCGTGGCCAATTTATAGGACGTGCCGTGTGCGACGTGAAAGCTGGTGTGAGGCAAGTCGCTTGTTACGGCCATGTTGGGAGTAACAAGGAATACAAGCCCCGGCGCGATAAGGACCAGGAGGTCCAGAAGGGACAAGTTCTATGGTTCATGACAGCATGCCTCCTCCGAAGACCTGTTCCACCAGGTTTGCCCGGGTGTGTGAGATGGAATCTTCTAAGTAGTCGAGGGGTATTTAAGTTAGAAACTGGTTCCCAGGTTCTCTCGCTAGGAGGGTATCCTTTCCATTCAACCAGGTATTGAAGTCGACCCCGTTTATACCTGGAATCGCATATTCGGGACACTTCATATTCTAGCTGATCATTCACAACAACAGGACTGGGTCTGCAGGATTTTCGGGAGGATTGGAAGTAAGGTTTCAATAGGGAGGTGTGAAAGACTGGGTGTATTTTCTTCCAGGAATCGGGTAGCCTGAGTCGGAATGAGACAGGATTGACGACTTCCTTTATGGAAAATGGTCCATAGTACCGAGGAGCCAATTTGTTTGGCCGTAGATGTCGGGGTAATAGTTTCGAGGACAACCAGACTTGATCAACAGAATAAGTGGGCGCTGGTCTTCTCTTGGAATCCGCATAGAGCTTAGTGCGTGTTTGGGCCTCTTTCAATTGTTCCTTGGCTTCCTTGTGAATGTTGATGAGAGTCTGTATCCAAGAGTCGAGAGTAGGTACTGGAGTGGGATGTGGAAGAACAGAAGGTAAAACGGACGGGTGAAAACCTTGACTGCAATAGAAAGGGCTGACCTTGAGTGCTGAGTGGTCGGAATTGTTGTAGGCAAACTCGGCCAGGGGTATGAGGAGAGACCAGTCATCCTGAACCTTGGTGGCAAAACATTGAAGCTATTGCTCCAGAGTTTGATTTACACGTTCCGTGGCTCCGTTGGTTTGTGGGTGATAACCTGATGAGAGAGTGCGTTGGATCCCTAGAATACGACAGAGATGTTTCCAGAATTGTGAGACATATTGAGGTCCTCGATCCGATATGACCTTGGAAGGAAGTCCATGGAGACGGAAAATATGTTCCAGGAAGATTCCAGCAAGTTCTGATGAGGATGGTAATTTATACAAAGGTGTGAAATGAGCCATATGGGTGAACAAGTCTATGGTTACCATGATGGTCATGTACCCTCGGAAGGTGGTAACTCCACAATGAAGTCTGTAGCAATAAACTCCCATGGTCTTGTTGGCAGCGATGGTTGCAGTAGAAGACCCGCCGGTCTCTTGTTATCATGTTTGTTTTAACTGCAGACAGTACAAGCCTTGCGTACTGTTGTACGTCGGTCTTCATTTGAGGCCACCAAAACTGTCTTTGTATAAGACAGAGGGTGTTAGTTATACCACGATGACCGGAGTGAGGGGTATCATGGCAAAGGTTTATTACCTTGTGTTGTAATTTCTGCATAGGAATGACCAGTGCATTGTCCTTGAATAGATATTCTTCCTTGACTCTTAGATTTCTTGGATTCTTCCTTGAAATTTCCTTCCAGAGGTCAGAGGACTGGATTTGCGCTCGGATTTCTTCCAGGAGGTTGATTTCTTGAGCTACAAAGATAGTTTGGGGAAACATCTTAGGATAGGCCTTGTCCTCAGTGGCTGCGTAGTCTGGACCTCGAGATTAGGCGTCAGCAATCATGTTTTGTGATCCGGGAACGTGAGTGATTTGGAACTGGTATTGGGCAAAGAAGTAGGCCCAACCGGCCTGACGACTGTTCCTGCACTCCAAAGACTGTAGGATTTGGAGATTCCGATGATCTGTGCGGACCTGGACTGGATATCTAGCACCCAGAAGTAGGTGTCGTCATTCAGTGAAGGCTTGGCGGATGGCCAAGAGTTCCTTTTCCAGGACGGAATAGTGAGTCTCACTGGGGGTCAGGGTTCGTGAAAGGTAAGCAATGGGGTGTTCCAATCCATCCTCAAGTTCCTGTTTCAAGTCCGCACCTATGGCATAGTTAGAGGCATCCGTTTCCACTAGAAATGGGCGATTGGTGTCGGGCTGGGTCAGGATGGGGGCTTGCGTGAACTCTGTCTTCAATCGTTGGAATGCTTTATCTTGCGATGTAGACCAGATAAAGGGGGTGTCCTTCTTCAATAGAGCTACGGTCGGCTAAACAATCACGGAAAAGGTAGAAATAAACTTCCGGTAGAAGTTGGTGAGCCCCAGGAAGGATTGCACCTGTTTCACAGAAGTGAGAGCGGGCCTAGCCAGTATGGCCTTTACCTTCGAAGAGTCCAGGCCAATTCCTTCTGGGCTAAGGATGAATCCTAAGTAGTGAACAGAAGTAACGTGGAACAAGCATTTTTCGGGTTTGGCTAACAGTTTGTTTTCACAAAGTCGTTGTAATACTGCCTTTACGTGTTCTTCATGTTTAAGAGGATCTTTGGAAAAAATCAATATGTCATCCAGATAGACAATGACGAAGAGGAACAACATATCAGAGAACACCCTGTCCATAAAACGCTGAAAGACTGCGGGAGCATTGGCTAGTCCAAAAGGCATGACTAGGTATTCAAAGTGACCAAAGGGTGTTCTAAAGGCTGTCTTCCATTAGCAAGAAACTCAAGTCCCATAAATTGACAGAAACTAGAAATTGTGCTGAACAGCAAAGTAGATGAACAATGTACGTTTCCATCAGGCACTTTTCCAAGCATAGGTTGTGCTGACCATGAAAATGTGTTATGGTGGTGGAGACAGCTGGCCTGGATTTTCAGGTTGGTGCCTTTGCCTACACAAGTAAACTTCACCAATGGCTCCCCTCCTACGTAATTTATGCTCACATTTTATCATTTGTATAATCTCTAGCATACAGCAGTTGAATACAATGTATTTTTGCTCCTTTAATAGCTAATCCTCCTGCAGTACTGTGGTTTGCGATTCAATGGTGTGGACAACTCCCGCAAAGTAGGAATACTGAAGTCGAGATCATGAGCAGATTCGTCAATCAATTGTGAAGATGCTTCAGTTATTTCGGGCTGTAATAGTTCCACAGGAATTGGAGGCACAGGGATAATTGAATGTTTCATCAGTGGACACTTTTTAGAGGGTGTACATTGTTTCAACAGGTCTGCAAACAATTCTGATATATCTTATGTGTCTTCAGTTTTATCTAGGTGATGTTTTGCAATTTAGCAATGATTCGTGGTTACTTTCCACGGCTCGCTGGTGACATTACATTCATATTCTGGCCACTGGACAACTGCATCAGAACTCTGAATCTTGACTGGACCATGCTGTGCCTCAAAAAGTAGTTGCTACATAGATATTCGTTTGGCAAGTGACATCATTAGTTTCTGTTGTTGTGTGAGTATTTATGCTCCTCTTCCTCCTGGGCATCCGTAATATCAGCAAAATACCTGCTTAAAAACTGCTCCTAAACAAACTGGTTTGCTCTTTACCCTTATTTTCATTACTTTCTTTTGAAACAGTGGACTTCGATGTGCCGACCACAAGACCAAGCGGAAAAAAGCATTTTTACAATAAACCCAGCAAATGTATTTTCCACTCAACGAAACACATGTACATATCTAAAAATAGAACCTACTTCACGCACATAAAACATTGCAACATATAACAAATTACAATGCCAATCAGATGTGATGATAAATGACATTTCTGATTATGTTATGTTTACCTGTGTTCTATGTGTCTCTTCAATTTGGACTGCTTCAGTAATTTAAAAAAAGTTAATTGTCAAGCACATTTAATTGTACAATCTTTGATCTCACAAAGTACTTCTTGACAAAGTTTTATTAAACAACTGTCAACCTGAAATGATATGGTTAGTTGTTGTAAAACAATTAAAACATTCTTAGCAACATCACGTCGAACACTTGGAACGTGTGATGTTTTCAAAATACATATTTTACATTTCACCTCATACTCTTCCAAAATGTCACATGGAATTGATGTGATATCATCCTGCAAAAAATATTCATTAAAATGTTACCTCCCAAATTAGTTTGCGCTGTAAATGTTTTCTTTGGGTAGGAAGTTAAATGTTGTTATTAACAAAAACAGAAAACTTTCATACAGTGAAAGGTTACATTAATTTCAGTTTCATAGTATGTTTTTGGGGAGGTTTTACTTTCATTATTGCATGTGATGGGCGATAAATACAACAAGGTTATTGATAGAATTTTTTGCACTTTTCTTACAATATTGTACATATTTGAAAAATAAAATACTTATGTTAATTTCAAACCAAATAACGTAGATCCACAACTACCAATTTAGCACAAATTCTAACTACGAATACCTCATACTCTGGACAGGTTTCAAATGAGGATGGGATTGTCGTTGAAGTTCCAGCATCCCCCTATAACATAGTAATTGTTTTAATATGGATGTAAAAGTTAAATTAAAGAGAAAACATCAGATGCAGACGTTGGTTCATATTGAGAGCCAGTCAATATGTTTCAATTCGAAGTAGGCCACATGCATGTATTGTTCAGTCGCATATAAAGGATTAGTGCAAAATAATTACTTGATAGGTGAGTGACGTTGCTGTTGACTTCTGAATAGTGATCGATGATGAATCTTGCTCCTTTATTTTATGTATATAATCCGAAAAGAGTCCAATTGAAAAGATACATTAGTATTATAAATTTGATCACATCGAACGCTCAAAAAACATGACTACGTGCATGTGGCTTGGCCTCACCATTGGGATAATCAATTTGTCTGTGGTTTTCTCATTGGTGAATGTCTTTACTTCCATCAGTGAGCTCTACATAAAGAAGGACATGTTAACCAACACATTAAAAATAAATTAAACGAAAGTGGGCATAGACAAATTAGTCTAAAGTGACATTTAAAAAAATAATGTTCCTTGAGTCACGAGCGCAACTTGTGTAATATAACATTGATGACAAAATTCCCCAAGAAGTCAGAAACTTTCATCATGTTACCTTTCACCCACACTAATGCATTAGATTGCGAGATCATTTAGAAGAAATATGTATAGAGAGCACTCTTTCTATATACCAACATACATAACAAATTAATTGCCCAGTAATCACCGGAGCCAGCGTGTGCTGAAATTTTGTTGGAACTGGTTTGGGAAGTAATTTGCGACGGCGTCTGGGGCGATGCTTTTTAGTGTAGTGGGATGCTTCGTGCATATGGTCTGAGAAGTGCATGCTGCAGACACAGAATCAATTTCCCCTCATGTCTTCCAAGACATTCTTGGCCCTGTTTCAATCTCGGACAATTGAAATCTGCAATTTGAAAGCCATCTTCTTATTAAATCTAAATCCTTTAGGAATACATGCAGGACTATGCCAGTAGTTTTTACATGACTCACAGCAGGGCAATAAAAAAACGATACATCAAGGCATTCTTGAAATGTCTGTAAGATCTGTTAAAGAAATATAAATAATTAATAAAATTAATAAAGTATCACTGTGAGCAAAGCAACGATCACATTGCTTTGTTTGTAAACTTTGTTTCATATTTTTTTATAAACTCTGTCACCATGTCAAATAATCACAGCGATCACATTAGTTAGAACTCAATGATAAACCGCCAATCGTAACGTATTACAAGTCCATTCAACAAACTTTGAGCCACCAAAAGAAAACATGGATTGAAAACATGGACTGCGAAACATTACAATCTGGTACAATGCTCTGCAATGAAATGTGCTAATTCCAGAGACACAAATACATAACATGTTCGATAATGGTGAACTCTCTGAGGTTGAAATTGGAATACGGAGTAAATTGGGTAGAAAACCATAGAAACTTTCTGAGCAGCGTTCAATGAAACTACAAAATGAAATAGTTGATGAACCCATACTTGAATGAACAGATGAGCTGATTCAGCAAGCCTGTTAACAAGTAGATTGATGGCAATATACGTTGTGGATTGCAGAGATGTTCCCTAGTGTATTATCAAGGTGTTTTATAAAGGCTTAGAAAAGTGGGTCTGTATGTGAATGTGTGACGTGTTCATTGACACCAACTAAGTCTTGATGCCAGAGTTTGACATCCTCATACCCAGGCCCCTCAGGGGCGCACAGTCAGAGGTGCGAACTGCCATTGATATTGGAGGGTGATGGATGGGCGTGAGGCGAGCGCAATAGGCCCAGAACAATGTTCAAGAGATACACACATATGTTGATTGCAGGGACGGGGTCTTCAAAGGGGAGTCTCGAGACACCGGGGCTGGGGAGGCCATGTGGACAATGGTCGCAGTGCGTTAGACCCCTTTGAGGTGCACATGGTGTTTGGCACCTTGAGCGTCCCCATGCACCCAGCCCCCTTGGGAGGGCACAGTCATGGGTGCGAACTGCCATTGATACTGGAGGAGACTGAATGGGCATGAGGCAAGCACAAATGGCGAGAAACAATGTCATGGGATACATACATATGTTGATTGCAGGGACAGTATCTTCAAAGGGGAGTCTGAAGACAACGGGTCTGGAGAGGCCATGAGGACATGTGGGATATTTCAACCCATGCCAATGCGCCCTATTACACCCCTTTGCCAATGGGGAAAGAAAACTGCCAAAAATTGATGCACTAACCCCTGTGTGCGCCAAATCTGCAAAACTGTGCATGGTTCATAAACCACAACAGAGCTGCACACCCTGCCACACACAGGCAAAGTTGATGTCAAAGCAAGAACTTCCTGCGAGAGAATGCCAGTGGGTGCTGTTACCTGTCCCATGAATCAAGGCCCCAGAAGTAGCCTAAAATCTGAAAATACCTCTAAATACAGTTTCCTAATCAATGGCAACCTTCAAAGTGCTGTTTTGGCGCTAAAATCAGTCATTTTCCCAGTGAAATGTTGAAAGGAAAAGTGTGCTGAAATCATAGCTTCTCCAGGCAGTCAGAGGAATCCAGGCCTCACTGACTGACAGCTGCATAAGAAAATTAGCTGTCAAACCCAGTTTTAAAGTGTTTCTTTTTCCTGAAGAAATTGCCAAATTCACCTATTTAAAGCATGTTTGTGAAAGGCTTAATTCTTTTAAATGTCCAAATCCCTTATAAACTTTATGACTAAAACTAAAAAGGCCAACAAAATTAAGAGGGCTCTACTAATAGATCCCCTGAAACAGATCAAGGGCATTAGGAGCGTCATAACTCCCTATCACAAAAATGCCAGGTATTCAGTCTGGGGGCACCTTGAGTTATACGTGCAAATGATGGATACTTTCCACCTGAAAGATAGCCAGAATTGTATCCGATATGTCAAGTGGACATTTTCTCCTGAATACTCCAGCTTCTTTCCGGGCTTCAGGCAGATGGTTGAAGAGAGAGTCAATCTAGCTGATGCCTGTGAGACTCTGGAGCAAAAGCAAACATTTAAACAAGTTTTCTTAGATTTTCAGGATCTCTTTGCAGTGGACTCATATGACTGCGGTCGCACTGAAATCCATACAACAACAATTCCCACGGACACTGGCATGACTCCAGTGTTTGTGAAGCAATACCGCTTGCCTCTCGCATCCATGAAGTCCCTCACAGAAATCATTAAAAACCTTGAGTCCCGTGGGATAATATGTCCAGTCCACAGCACCTTCAATAATCCGGCGCTGGTGATTGTAAATCCAAACCGCCACTGGAAACTCTGTGCTGACCTAAGGGAGCTAAACAAACGGGTCCACACTTCCCGATGACCTCTTCCCTACATTGACCAAGGGCTGGCCCATATCCAGGGGTCAAAGGTATACACACCCATTGACCTGACCAATGGGTACTGGACTGTACCTGTCAGTGGCGAGGACCAATACAAGCTGGCCTTTACCTTTGGGGGGCGGCAGCACACTTGGACCCGGACTCCCTTCGGATTCATCAACTCTGGCAATTAATTTAATATCTTCCTGCAAAAGACCATGCCCGACTTGGGTGAAAGGGGTAACCTAGCCTATGTAGATAATGTTCTAATCAAAAGCTCATCTGTGGAGGAACACATAGCAGAGATCTGTTATGTTCTGACACAGTTGAGGGCTGCCGGAGCAAAACTATCCTTCCAAAAGGCACAGTGGTGCAGGACCCGTGTCAATTTCTTGGGGCATGAGATAACTCCTGAGGGTCTCTGTCCTCAGGAAAAGAAAGTAGAAGCACTCCTAAAACTAAAAGACCCCACAACTCTGCGTGAGCTATGAAGCCTCCTTGGACTGACTAATTACATCAGAAAGTTCATTGAGGATTACGCAGAGATCACAAGACCCCTGATTCAACTGTTGAAGGGGGGGTCAAGTGGGAGTGGGGTCCAGAACAAGCCGAGGCAGTAAGACAACTCAAAAGAAGCCTCTCACAAGCGCCTTGCCTAGCTTACCCTGTCAAAAACAAGGAGTTCTTCTTGGAGACAGGGTTCTCAAATACATGCTTGACTGCACTATTATACCAAAAGCTTAAAAAAAATAAAGTCATCTCCTACGCGTGTAAGACTTTATCCTCTATGGAGGAAAAATTCAACGATTGTGAGAAGGCATTCCTGGCAACGTTGTGGGCACTGAAGAATTACTGCCCGTTTATCCAGGGGGAACACATCATAGTGGAGACTCCACACCAGCCTCTGCAATATCTTCAAAGTGACAGAATCTGGGCCGGAAATGTGAGTAATTCCCAAATTACTTCCTGGATTCTGTCAATGCAAGGGTTTCCTGTGGAGGTCAGATATGGCCAAAACAGGAAGAGTACCCTCGTGCAAGGTCTGGCTGACTTGCATGATTGTGCCAGAGAAAACTGTCTCGAGGACGAAAGTCTTAAAATCAAGGACAACTTGGAGGCGTACCTTAATTCCCCAAACAGAGTCTATGAAGAAGACAAGTCTGAGGGAATGCCCACTGTCTATGTGGATGGGTGCTCCTACCATGTTGACAACAACGGGGAAAAGGAACTGTGGCCGGCGTGGGGAATGCCTGGGTGAATGATGCCCCAGAACCATCCGCTGGGTACAAAATCGGTCCCCGTAGTAGTCAAGTGGCAGAGCTGATGGCTGTGCATCAAGCCATCCTCACTGCTGTCCAACACCAACTCCGCAAACTGGTCATAATCACTCATTCAGATTATCTCCGAAACGGGTTTGTGGAGCACCTGGTTAATTGGAAAACTAGAGGCATGCTATGTGCTAACAATAAACCACTAAAACATGGAAAATTAATACAGAATATTGATGATCTGGTCACCTCGAATGGGATGACCATCTACTGGAAAAAGATCAAGGGTCATTCTAAAGTAGAGGGACCAGACAAAACTGGAAATGACCTAGCTGATCAGCTGGCCAGAACCGGAGCCATCCAAGGGTATCTACTTCAGATTGAGTCCCTGTTGGGGGAAATCCTGGTCAATGCTATCACTAGGTCCCAGCCAAATGCTCACAATGAGCTCTCAACTGCCCCGATGCTGATTTGATTACGGCTCAAAAAGGGGATCCAATAATTGGTAAGTTTTATCAACACATTGAAGACCCTGAAAACTTTCCCCTGACGGATACTGATTGCATTGGGAAAGAGGACCTCAGAGTGTTGATGAAATGTCCAAAAATGTTCAGAATCCAAGTCGGTTTGCTGGTGAGGAGATCCATATCTGGCTGTGACCAGTGTGGGGTCCCTACCTCATTCCGAAGCCTGATGCTCAGTCACGGCCATGATGCGGCCACAGCCGGTCATCGGAGGTTTCATACAACATTAGAAATCTTGCGAGAGGTTGCATACTGGCCACACATGGGGCAGGACCTTGACCAATACTTGAAGGGGTGTCTTGTGTGTGCACAATTTCAGCCAACATCACTCACACACCATGCTCCCCTCCAAAAGAGGGGTTGACACTGCCTTGAGTAGATTTGCAAGTTGATTTCATCGGGCTGTGATTCGTTCCTCTAGTGGGAACAAGTACATGTTAACCGTAACATGCTTGTTTACTAAATGGGTGGAATGTCTCCCGACCCCAAATTTCAAGGCAGAAACAGCAGCTGCCCTGATGATCAGTCACATCTTTTCGCGTTTTGGACTACCCAAAAAGGATTGAGTCAGACCGAGGTAGTCACTTCACTAGCGAACTGATGACAAAGATGTGGGAGATACTTGGGGTAAAAAGGAAACTACACATTGCATCCCACTGTCCTCTAGTGGTTGAGTCAAGAGGTACAATAAAACCATTGTGAGCATATTAAGAAAGTTTGTGGCAGACTCTGGGCCAAGTTGGGATATTGGATTAGCCCTTGTCCTGATGGCCATCAGATCCACCCCTTCTTCTGCAAAAAGAAAAGTCTCCATTTGAGCTGATGATTGGACGAAGGATGGTGCTACCCAGCATTTGCTCTGCATAACCCAAGAGCAGACCTCGATAAATGCCTCCACAACTCATGAGTATGTTGAGAATCTGAGAAAACACCTTCAACATGCTTTTACGTTTGCTCAGTGGAATCTAGAAAGATCTGCAGACAGTATGAAGACCCACTATGACCTTAAGACAACTAAAAAGGAATATCAAGAAGGAGACAGGGTCTACTTGTAAAATTTACAAAGGAACCAAGCCAAAGAGTGCAAATTTCTCCCAAGTTGGTGGGGTCCTTTTGAAATTGTGGACAGAATCTCACCAGTCACCTACAGAATCTGCATCCCCAAGGGAAATTTGACAGAAGGGGAAGACAAGTGGGTCCACATAAACCAGCTAAAGAGTTGCCCTCCCAGGCATACTTTGCGGCAAATAGAAGAGCCTACTGGAAACCCAGAGGGGGAAAATCCGGAGATCTGAAAAAAAGTATTAAATGTTCATTGAGTATGTACGAGGAAAGAGTGAAGACTATCATATAATACAGGTGGGGAATATTGTCAATTGTTATTAAATGCAGGCATCCGCCCCACTACACCCCTCAGGGAACAGTAGTGGGGAAATTTCCATAACCGTGCTATGTTCTGTTTTCTAGCACTGGAACTAAATCCACCTAATCACCAAGGAGGACCTCCTCGGGGACTGAAAAATAAAAAAACCAAGAGACCCGGAGTGTCGTCCCACACTTTCAACCAGAACCAGCAGGGAGAGCGGACGCACTGATCGCTGACGAGAGAAGCAACTGGATTTGTTCACATGGACTGAAGGAAAAAAAAATCCCCCATGCCCAACTCCCCATGACTGGACATCATGCTGAAGTCGGGGGGGATGTGTGGGGTATTTCAACCCATGCCAAGGTGCCCTTTACACCCCTTTGCCAATGGGGAAAGAAAATTGCCAAAAATGGATGCACTAACCCCTGTGTGCGCCAAATCTGCAAAACTGCGCATGGTTCATAAACCAAAAAAGAGCTGCACACACACAGCAAAGTTGATGTCAAAGCAAGAACTCCCTGCGAGAGAATGCCAGTGGGTGCTGTTACCTGTCACATGAATCAAGGCCCCACAAGTGGGCTAAAATCCAGAAATACCCTTAAATACAGCCAGAGGCATAGCCAGGATTGTCTAGCAAGTGGGGCCTGAAACAAATGTAGTTGGGTCCACCACAGTGACATTGACATCTGTAAATGCCCACACAGTGCTGCAGAGTGGGAATTTACAAATTTTGGGTGGGCCTTGCCCGCTCAGCCCCTACCCTGTCTACGCCTCTGAATACAGCTTCCTAATCAATGGCAACCTTCAAAGTGCTTTTTTGGTGCTAAAATCAGTCATTTTCCCAGTGAATTATTGAAAGGAAAGTGTGCTGAAATCATAGATTCTCCAGGCAGTCAGAATAATCCAGGCCTCACTGACTGACTGCTGCATAAGAAAATTTGCTGTCAAACCCAGTTTAAAAGTGTTTCTTTTTCCAGAAGAAATTGCCAAATTCGACTATTTAAAGCATGTTTGTGAAGGGCTTAATTCTTTTAAATGTCCAAATCCCTTATAAACCGGGCTTATTTTTACATGTGTTAAAGAAAAGACGTTATTGTGAATTTTAAAAGAAACCCAGTATTGGAGTTAAGTAACTGCTTAATTCTGATTGGACAGTGGTCAGCCTGGGAAAGTTTGACACTTCAGTTTGACAACCCCTTGCCGCAGGAAGGCTTCCTGCATATTGACAACAAGGAGCACAATGAGACTTCATTAGACATTCATCTTGTGGCTGAGCCAAAAAGAAACGACAGGCTCTGCTGGGGAGGGACGGGATGCTTCCCTCTACACTCACCCTGATCAAAGGGATCTGACAGCTATTGTTTGTTGAAAGGAGAGAGAAAAAAAAACCTCTGAACTTTTTGGTGTTTAAATCTGTATTTGTGGTTAAGTTTGAAACTCTTTAACTGTGCAACCTAAAGAAGGATATGTCTGAAAATTGGTAGATGTTAACCTAATTTTAGGCTTTTGCTTTGAAGACATTGATGAAACCTGTATCACTTAAGGAACCAAAGTTACGAAAAAACTCTCATTGTAGCAGAACTATTAATGTTGCAAGCTTAAGATTGTATGCACATGATCCACTGATAAGCGCCCAGAGATGTACCAAATTAGAAATGATTCATCCAACTGTTATGATTAAAATTGATGAAATTCCATAGAATGTGAAAGACAGCTCACACAGAGATGGGGATTGAAGGTGAATATAGCCCATACACTATGAAATGTATGTGTCTGATTTGATTAGGGAACATAATTTTAGAAATGTACATTTGGGCAAAAGTTAAGTTTTGGTCAAAATCAATGTGGGAGTTCCTAAATGCCATCATAAAGATGACAGCTCTGTTCTGACTGCCAACAAAAACCAGGCAAGTGCCTGTGGCCACTCACAGCCAGGGGGTGTGTTTTGAAATTCTGCTCACACCATAAACTTGGTGATGTCATTTGGTAGGATAAATATAGGAGCTTCACGACACATAGACACACACTGCTTCCAGAACACATCCAGATTTCCGTGCAGCACCTTGTTCCAGAACTCTTCATCTTGTAGCTGACTCCAGACTTCTTTGAAGATCCAGATTTCTTTGCAGAATCCAGACTTTAGCATTGCTGAACTCTTTCTAGCTAGACCCAATTTGAAACATCCCAAACTTGAAGGAATTTAATACTGATCCAGTTTGGCTTGCTACCACAAAGGCTTGCCTGCTGAAACTCGTATCCTGCTATCTACTGTGTCCAGTGACCAGAAGGGCCCATCCAAATCCAGTCTGAGGTGCAGTCCAAAATTGACCAGAACCGCCTTGCTGATCCAATCCCACCAGAAGTGCCCTGCTGCCGGCAGACCTGACCCGATCCCATGACCAGAACCTTGACGGTCCAATTTTAATCACAAGGGACTGTAAGTATGACTAGGAAGAACAGTGACCCATAGTATATTTGCATTGTCTTATTCCAATCTCAACCCATCCCATCTTTAATTTCAGAACCCTAGTATTGTGAAAAACATTCTTGCGCTGATTTTTCTCATTTGTTTTACAAAACCATAAGTCATTAGTGATTTTGAGTAACTAAAGTAGATCCCAAGGAATCGAGTATCCACCACGTGAAGGGTTACGCTGGCCACGTAACTGTGAAGATTCATGCGTGGCATTCTCTTTTTCATAGTCATTAATAATGTGTAATGAAACCAATCTGTCATTTTTAAAACCAAATTTCTGTTTTCATTTTCGCGCCTATTTTGCAAAAACACCTCTCCCTACAACCTTGATAACTTCTTCAATTTTAAGGATAGAAACGGAATTTCAACTCTCACTGATACCTAAGACCCTTAGCTACGTCCACAACTAAAATAGTGTATTTGACCCGTTTTTTTCAAATATTGCATAGTGAAATTTTGCCGCGAATTTGCAGTTTTGAAAAGCTTACACATGTCTTTTTCCCATTTAAAGTGTTTCTTAAACTCCCATCTTGATCTAAAATATATACTGTTGTTTACCTTGTAGCTCATGTGTGTTAGGACCTGTTTAGTGTTGCTTTTCTCAGAATGTTTCTCCATTTAAGCAATTTTGCAACCTTTTGGACTGTTTTACTAAGCCATTTTTCACCTGTTATTGTCAAAGTGTCTATTTCCAAAAATGTTTTTCTCTCTTATTTGGGAAGGGAAGATTGCATTTAAACTCTAGACTTTGTTGACAAACCAAAACTGTTCTTTTTCCTGTGTTTTTTATTCTGCATTAATCTAAGTGAATTCAATTGCTTTACTTATTTTCTGAATTGTACTGTCACCTCCTGGTGATTGCTGCCCCACATCTATATATATATATATTAAAATGTATGTGTGATTTGAATATTAAATAAATAAATACATATTTTCTGTTACAAACTAGCCTGATCCCTGGTTCAGTGTGACCCGGGGGTATTTTGAGAAGGGTGTGATATGAGTGCTATATCATTCAGAATATTGAACTTATAGACACAAATAAAATAAGTATTTCATTATGCACTACATGCTAGGCGAGACATGGGTGTGTGCCTGATTGAAATCCTTAACAGACAATGGTTGCAGCACGGTAGACCCCTTTGTGGTGTACATGGTGTTCGGCACCTTGAGCGTCCCCATGCACCCAGCCCCCCCGGTAGCGCACAGTCATTGTGTGAACTGCCATTGATACTGGAGGGGGATGGATGGCCGTGTTGCAATCGCAAATGGGCAGAAACAATATTCAAGGGATACATACATATGTTGATAGCAGGGACGGGGTCTACAAAGGGGATCTGAAGACAACGGGTCTGGGGAGGCCATATGAACAATGGTCGCAGCATGGTAGACCCCTTTGAGGTGTACATGGTGTTCGGCATCTTGAGCGTCCCCATGCACCCAGCCCCCTCAGGAGCGCACAGTCATGGGTGCGAACTTCCATTGATACTGGAGGAGGATGAATGGGCATGAGGCAAGCGCAAATGGCCAGAAACAATGTTCAAGGGATACATACATGTGTTGATAGCAGGGACGGGGTCTTCAAAGGGGAGTCTGGAGACACCAGGTCTGGGGAGGATATGTAGACAATGGTCGCAGTGCAGAAGATCCCTTTGAGGTGTACATGGTGTTTGGCCCCTTGAGCATCCCCATGCACGCAGCCCCCCCAGCAGCGCACGGTCATGGGTGCGAACTTCCATTGATACTGGAGGAGGATGAATGGGCATGAGGCAAGCGCAAATGGCCAGAAACAATGTTCAAGGGATACATACATGTGTTGATAGCAGGGACGGGGTCTTCAAAGGGGAGTCTGAAGACACTGGGTCTGGGGAGGCCATCTGGAAAATAGTCACAGTGCGGAAGGTCCCTTTGAGGTGTCCATGGTGTTCAGCATCTTCAGCGTCCCCATGCACCCAGCCCCTCCGGGAGTACACAGGCATAGGTGCAAACTGCCATTGATACTGGAGGGGGATGCATGGGTGTGAGGCGATCGCAAATGGCCAGAAACAATGTTCAAGGGTTACATACATATGTTGATACCAGGCACGGGGTCTTCAAAGGGGAGTCTGGAGACAACGGGTGTGGGGAGGCCGTGTGGATAATGGCCTTAGTGCGTTAGACCCCATTGAGGTCAAATGGTGTTTGGCACCTTCAGTGTCCCCATGCACTCAGCCCCCTAGGGAGGGCACGGTCATAGGTGGGAACTGCCATTGATACTGGAGGGGGATGGATGGGCATAAGGCGAGCGCAAAACACCACCAAACGTCTTTCATGAAACTCCTAGATGGTTGGATGTGCTGTTGATTTACTGAGAAATTCAAACAACTGTTCATATTAGCTCTTTTTTTATTTACTTTGGTAATGTAGATGGCACAAACAAACTACAAACGGTATTGATGCAGTTACGGTACTGTCTGTAAAAATCCCTTGTTCTGTCCGCTGTCACTGGGGAATTTCACACGAATGGCTCAAACGACAAAGGCAGGTATTACTTGTCTAACGTGTAATACATGAATCCACCATGTAAACGCACGATAGACCACAAGCCTGTACCACTTGTGAAATAGAAACTAGAATGAACCAGATAACTGTGCCTATTTAGTTTGAAACACCCCCTAAATTCAATGGCATTGTTACCCTTAAGCAATTTGCTTTCAGAATAAAGTATTTGTGATTTGAAGTATCGAGAAATTACAAATGTGAACGCCAATTGACGCAAGAACAGTTTGGGACCTAAGGAAATATTGTTTTTAAGTTCAAAGTGAAAGAAACGTAATTGTTCGGACATTACATCTAGTGCTGACTATTGTGGTTTTACATTAGTACGAGAAATGTATTCAAATTACTGAAAAAAAACATTTGTTGTTGATCAATAGAAGTTACAATGATGTAGGAGAACAGCAACAAATGTTAGCCATCTCAGTTGTCAAACATACACATACTCATTACTTGGAGTACAAGGGCAAACTGTTTCTTGATGTTTGTGCATAAGGACCCTCATCATCCGCAACACAGATCTTGTGAAGCAGGTTGGCTCCGTGAAGTCATGCAGCGCGGTGACGCATGGCAGTGGTGTGTCTTCTTCGGCTATGTAGGCCAAGCATCCAGAGTTTTCTTGGCAGCAGCAGTTCTCCACCTCGGTTGGCATAACCTCTCAACTATCGCAGGTACACCAGGTGGAAATGTCTACCATGCAACAGGGTTCAGGCTCCAGTGATTGATCATCACAACTTTCATCTGATTCCCCATTGTTTCCGCTTCTTTCTCTTTCAATGAATTTCACATCTGAATATTCAGGCTCGTACTGGTATGGCTGTATGGTTGCCATAGTTCCTGATTATTGAAAAAGTTCAAAATCAATAGTCAGAAAACAAGAATGTGTTTGTTGGTATACAAGAACTACTGTTAAAGAAGGAGTAGAGGACACTCTGCCATGTTACAAAAACCCATAGTGCAAGGACACGAACAATGGGCACAAACTATGAACATTTGCATTCACACATGTAAAGAATAAGCCTTGTAAAAGTACAATTTAAATATGGTTTGGCAAACACATTTGCATATAATGCAAGAAATGTTTAAATAAAAAGAAACTACTGAGTTCAATCAGTTCAGATAGTGTAAGTACCTGTTTGCAGGGCGTCGAACTAGGAAGATAGCTGAACAGAGCAGAAACAAGTCACGGAGGCTCGATCGGACATACACTGACAGGAAGGGAAAAGAAACTCCAATGTTGTGTGATCAGAAAGGGTTTGTTTACACTTTTCGAGGAACGAGGTGTCTTGGCATTTCCATGCAGACACGTCAATAGATTGCACACAGAGGACGTTGATATGAGACGTGCATTGGCATAGAGAAAGGAGGGCGTAAGCGCTTAGTGATGCCAGTTTGAGGGGTGGACAATCTATATTCTTGCAACAAGGGCACTTGAACTTAGGGCGATGTATCAACGGATAGGATTAGCACAAGATGGCGGCGCCCAACCTGTTGTTTTTGCGTAAGTAAATATGAGGAAAACTAAAGCAATATGCATAGGACATTTTTTTAAGAACGATTACAGTATGCTTAAAAATACATGCCCGATCAATTGGCACAATAACATTCCCAAGCGAACTTCCCCTCCTGCTTCTAAACAAATGTTCATGTCTGCATCTTCCGTACCCTTTGACACAAGAGGTTTGATCGCCCTTCCCCTCTAAGCCGTAAACGAACAGTAGGGGTGAACTGGAGGGAGAGTCTAAAGGCAACATTTTAATGGTAAATGGTGGACTGGACAATAGTCAAACGTTTGTAAAGCTTCTGAGATGCCACATCTTACATCCCTTCCTGTGCACTTCCCATAGATAGATGGGTGCTACTTGGCAGGGTGGTAGGTGCCTAGCTTTTCAAAGACTTGACAGTAGATGATTTTCACTCTATTTACGTGAGACAGCAGTGAAGGAAAGAAAACCCAAATGAGACCCCCTTGCTTCTACGCGCCCCCTCAGCGAAGTGGAATAAGGGGAAAGATAAGTCGTCATGAAGCCCAAATAGCCACCACGAGAAAGTATTGGTCTAATAATCCCACATCCCCACAGTTCCTACGCTTTTGCAAGCAAATAATGTCGGGGAGGTCTCACTGTATGAGCTCCGTATCACTCAGGGGCATTCATGGCAGAAAGCTCACCCTGACAAGACACTGCTGGTAAAAAGCTCACACTAACAGGGCACTGCTGGGAGGGAGCTCACACTGACAAAGCACTGCTGGGAGGGAGCTCGTAATAACAAGACTCTGCTGGGAGCGAGCAAACACTAACAAGGCTCTTCTGGGAGGGAGCTCATACTAATGAGGCACTGCTGGGAGGGAGCTCCCACTAGCGAGGCACTGCTGGGAGGGAGCACGCACTAAAAGGGCTCTGCTGTGAGAGGGCTCACACTTACAAGGCTCTGCTTGGAGGGAGCTCACACTAAGAAGGCAATGCTGTGAGGGAACCCGCACTAACAAGGCACTGCTGGGAGGGAGTTCACAGTAACAAGTCTGTGCTGGGAGGGGGCTCACACTGACAAAGCACTGCTCGGAAGGAGCTCACACTAATGAGGCAATGTTGGGTTGGGAGCTTGCACTAACAAGGCTCTCCTGGGAGAGCGCTCAAACTAACACACCACCGCTCGGAGGGAGCTCACGCTAACAAGGCTGTGCTGTGAGGGAGCTCACACTGACAAGGCTCTTGTAGGAGGGAGCTCACACTAACAATGCTCTATTGGGAAGGGAGTTCACACTAACAAGGCACTGCTGGAACGAAGCTCGCATTAACAGGGCACTATTATGAGCAAACCCTCACTGAAGATTTACTGCTGCAAAGAAAGGTATACCAGTAGGGCACTGGCGGGAAGAACATCGCCCTGACAGGGCACCTACCACTGGGGCAGGGAGCTCACACTAACAAGGCTCTGCTGGGAAGGAGCTTGCACTAACAAGGCTATGCTTGGAGGGGGCTCATACTAAGAAAGGCACTGCTGGGAGGAAGCTTGCACTAGAGGTGTTTTTATTAGATTTTAGATGGACACCATTTAATTCTATTATTTGCTCCATTGATAATTAAGCCAGTAGGTTTCCATGTATCATGTGTCTGAAGAAACTTCCATTGCAAAGTGATGATTAGAACGGAATGGTTGCTCGTTTCTTATTCAGTTATAGTAAAAAAAAGATGGCACATGGAGAAGACAGATTTAGATACATAGAAATAATCTAAGGTCGATTTACTGCAGCCTTGATTCCAAGTATGTTGGCTAGGAATATCACCTAGAGTGTTACCATTAATATTTACAAAATTCCAAATGTACATCAGTTCTGCCCAAAGAGCACCTTGTGTTGAAATTGAGGTGGATGTGGACAAGACTGAAGACAGATGTCAATCGTTATAATCACTTAACTCAGGGCAACTGCAGTTCAAATCCCCAGCAATGACCAGAATATCCAATCTGGAAGTCTACAGGATAATAACACATCATTCGTAAGTTTCAAGCAAAATGTCCTCCTGCATAGTTCCAGGGTTCCAGTCAGCATTTCTGGATGAATAATCAATTTCCAAAGTAGGCTAAAATAGACGAACCACGGATACGAGTCCTCCATATATTCCAACTGGGATCCATTCCAACTGGGATCCAAAAGTATTCCTTAACACAGTAATTAGACTTCCAAAGGGTCTACCTAAAGGCCCTCCCTTTGCTCTTTGTAATAGCACTGTAAAGCCGTCTAGATGTGGTAACTTCGCAAGAGCCGCACTTCTTGTAGGAAAAAGGATATCAAATGAGTTTAAAGGAGGAAAAGATATATTCATGTTAAATAGAGTGTGGTTCCTAGAGTTCCATGACAAGACTGATGTACTATTATTAAAAACCGCATTTCATGAATTCACCCTCATGATTATTAATTTGATGGGATTGGGGAAGTCAAGTCCCATCGGCCTCCATGCCAGCTCTCTTATTCTCATTTAGTAAAACTGTTAGCAGTCTTTGAGAATTAGTGCCACGAGCACATTGATTTTTTTAATTTGACCGCATAGGCAGTAAACCCTTTTGTTCCTTGGGGGAGTAGTTTCGTGATCCAGTGAAGGGGAGTAGAAAGGTTTATGGAAAGGAAACATATCCTATTCAAATAGTCCAAATGTGTTTGCTTTCAATAGTAGTATGTTGTCAAGAATTCTAGATAAGGTGTATATAACTACGAAGTCCAATCTGTCAAAATGCCTTCCAAATAGGATAACATTTTTGTCGATTTAATACCCATGGGTTTAAGGTGGGAAACACAGCTGCAAGCCACAGTTGCAGCTCTGTGCTAGTTATGACTTTTGAAAAAGAAATTGCAGAAGTCAGACCTGACGGAACAGTAAATTTCATGAGTGACTGCTTTAGGGGCCATCTTGATCGATGAATTGTGTGATTGCTGATATTGTCATTTGTCTTGTTTCTATTAATTGTCTGCATACATGAATGTGTTGTTTTATGGAATCTTTGTGTTGCGAATAAACATTTGTTTGATGATGATCGATGTAGTATTACTGATTGGGGGTCATTCCGAGGTTGGAGGTAAGGAATTACCGGCACCAGTAAGGGTGCCGATGCCGGTAATCCCATACCTCTGTATTCCGAGGTCCCTTTGCGGGTCCTTCCTTACCTCCTGCTTTTAGCAGGAGTTAAGTACGGGACCCGCAAAGGTACTTCGGAGGTAATTACGGTACCGTAATTTACGGTGTCGTAATTACCTACTTCCCCATTCCCATTGAGCCCTATGGGGCAGAAATGGGAATGAGAAAGGCAAAAGGTGAATGGGGAATTACCGGTCCCTCCAACCCTGGAATGGACCGGTAATTACTCCATTCACCATGCCGGATTTGGGACGGTTTCGGAGGCAACCATGGAGCTAATTACTCCATGGTTAGCTCCAAACCCGGAATGAGGCCCATTGAGTAGACTGTATTAGTCCTAAAAATGTGGTCACCATAATTATTCGTTAGACTCTTCAATGAATGGTCTGAACATGTGTCTCATGGAATTATTGCAGCCGTGGAATCCAAAGATTTTGGAGCTATGGGCACCTCTGCAGAAACAGTATAGACATTACTATGTTATGATTTGGTTGCAAATGGCAAAATACTCTCAGTATCATTTGTAGATATTTTGGTGTCTTGTCTGTTCTTTTCCTTTTTACTCTTCCTCAGTTCATGGTTCATTGCAATCACAGCAACTGGATGATTTACAGTGTTCTCCACGACCCCTTTCTTTGTGACATGCACACATGCATTCTATGGGCCTCATTACAAGTCCGTCGGTAGCCGTGCCGGTAAAACCGGCAGGCTGCCGCTGGACTTGCAAGTTTTTGTGGCGCCTGGCTTGCCGGTAACAGCATGGGATTCTAACCCCGCCGGTCCGGGAAGTCAGGTGCCGGAAAAATGGTATTCTCCATTCCCATTTGAGTCCCAAGGGACTCAATGGGAATAGGGATGATGTGCCTGTGCTTCCAAAAATGCAGACTCGTAGTGTGCCGGTCCGGTAACAATGGTGCGAGTAGGCTTACCGGCACCGTTGTTACCGGACCGGCACTGTTGTTACCAGACCGGCACACTCGTAATGAGGCCCTATGCCTTTTCTGAGAATGTCCCCATACCTTGGACTGCAGTGCCCAAGGGCATTCCCACCACAAGCGTGTTGACACCATATTAATGGGAAAATGCGCTGTATAAATGACTACTACTACTACTACATGTGAGCATAGTTCACATACACATTTCCTATAAGACTTTTTTCAGTGGTGCCTGATTCATAGATTTATTTTCCTTTTGGATGAACTTGCACACAATGGGAGCAAGAATGACCTGAGAGTCATTATTATCTATGTAAACTTCGATCCCTACTGGTACAGTAAGCAGAGCTTCCTCTACTACCAGGACGGGTCTCTCAGGTGTATTTGAGATATAGGGCCTCATCATGAGACCGGCGGTAGCCGTGCCAGTAAAACCGGTAGCCGGTATCACTTTTTTTCTGGCGCCCGCAAATGGGCAATTACCGGGTCATTACGGCCCCACTGAACTCGGCAATTGCCCATTCGTGGGCGCCGAAATTAAAGGCTCCCCATTCCCATTTGAGCCCCATAGGGCTCAATGGGGAATGGGGAGGTCGGATGCACCGGCACCGTTAACAATGGTGCCGATGCATCCGACATGGACTGCGAGCGGGTGCCAAACTGCCCGCCAGGTCAGACCTGGCGGACGGTGAGGTACCCGCCCGCAGAACTCGTAGTTTGCCGGTCCAGTAGAAACGGTGCTGGTGGCTTAGCGGCACTGTTACTACTGGACCGGCAAACTTAGAATGAGGCCCATAGAGTCTTGGGGGGTCATTCCGAGGTTGGAGGTAATGGCAAAACGATGCTGGTAAGGGATTACCAGCACCGCATACCGCTCCGGGCTATTCCGTCTCGACAACCCGGTATTAGTGCCACAGCTGATAGCGTGCTCCCCCGTACCGGCATGCGTGCAGGCACGCGGCCCTTGGGCCCGGCAATAGCAGGAGGGCGCTAACAGGAGGACATCACAAGTCAAGCGGACATGCAAATAACGGCATCATGAAGGCGTAATGACGGATACCGGGATGCCGGCAATACCAGCATCGTGAACCACCGGCAAACAGCAATGTGCAGTGTTCCCAACTGCCACAGGTGCACACAATCAGCACAGGTGGTGGCAATGGAGTCTGGCTCAGCACAAAAGGAGCACACCCACACACCACACCCCTTACCACACCAAAATGATGCCACTTGTAGTAGCAATACTGGGGCTGGAGGACATGCTTGCATTGCTACACCAGCAATAACAACAGGCACCTCAGAGGAGATGCAGGAGGAGAAGAAGGGTGAGACAGGCCCAGCAAGCCCCACCAGTGCAGCCAGTGGTACCACGATGTAAATGTCTGCAGCAAATCACTACACAGGACAAGCATCCATGAGAGTGTACAAAACAAAACCACCAAGGGAATTCACTGCTTGTCACAGGGCCACCACCACAGTAGTGCAGCATGTCACCATGGGTATAATCATCGCTGAATGCTAAATAATGCAGAGACTACTGCCAACGCTGCCAGTAAGAAAATCATACAGAAGACTACACATCACATATATGACACAAACACTGCGGTATGCGTCCACAATGCATGAGCAACATCAAGGCAGTGTACACCGTGTATCATCTTGAAGACGCAATCCACACCATAAGACCATGGCACAGCACACATTGAGGCAAGGTAAAATGTGTGCATACAACCGGGGACATGTGCATGTGACCAACAAATATCTGCAGGCATGTGTCATAAGCTGTCCATCATGAATTGACTAACACATACCTTATTTTACACCCATGCAGGTGATAGTGGCTATCCCTTGAAGCTGTGGCTCCTCACCCCTGTCCGGAACCTGCAGAACAGGAACGAAGAGGACTACAATCATTCCCATACCCATACCCGTGTGGTCATTGAGCAGACCTTTGGCCTGTCGAAGGCACGTTTTCGCTGCCTCAGCCGGTCGGGTGGGGCATTCCTCTACAGCCATGAGAAGGTGGCCAAGATCATCATGGCATGTTTAATGCTGCACAACATGTGTATCCGACGGAACGTGCCCCTGCCCCCTGACATTGAACTGAAACCACCAGGTGATGCTGAAGAAGATGAAGAAGATGTGGGCGCACATCATCGCGGTGCAGATGCACAGGAGAGACGTGCTGTGCGCCAGTCTGTGATTGGCCAATATTTCTAAGACACATGGGTGCAGAGGGTGCCATGAAAGTGGGACTGAGGGCACTGGGTGTGGGAGTACATGTACACTATGCACTGTTGACCAATAAATGACACATATACAATAAGGAATGTCCACTCAAGTTCTTTTTTCAGGTACACAACAGGTGTATTAAACAGTACAATAGTAAAAAGTGCTCATACCCTCCACCTCAAACACACCCTCTCCCCCCTCCCCCACAACTCCCACACACACCCTCTCCGCCTCCCCCACAACTCCCAAACACACCCTCTTTCGCTCCTCCCCCTACCCCCACAACTCCCCCACACACCCTCTCGCCCCTCCCACTCCCCCCACAACTCCCCCACACACCCTCTCCCCCCTCATTCTCCCCCCACAACTCCCACACACACCCTCTCCCCCCTCCCCCCACAACTCCCCCACACATGGTGTCTAATGAAATGATGCAGGTTTCAGCATCAATTGCCATATTCAGGCTGCCCCATCTACTTTTTACAACTTCCCGCATCTGGTGGTGGCATGCCTGAGCGCCGCAAGGTGCACGCAGACCTGTGAAGGGGGCTGGTCTGAGTGGAGCTGGAAGAGGAGGCCGTGCCTGCTTGCTCCAGTCTCAGGGCAGGATGCTCTGCCTCCAAGGCATCCGCTATACGGCAAAGGACCGGCCTAACAGCAGACAACTCCTCGCAGATACGAGTTGTGCTGGCCGCAATGGCCTGTCTCAAGGACGCAGTGTTGTCCTGGCCCTCCTGCCTTGCCTGGGCACCATCCGAGACAAATTGTCTGACTAGGCCTGTCAGCTCCTCCTGGCGCTGCTCCGTCTGTGCCATTTGCTGCACCCCAACCCGGACACGAGTGGAGGTGGATGCTGCATGTGGCACATGTCCAAAATTATGTGGCTCCTTTGTGGGGCTCAAGCTTCCTTGCCCTGGCTCCCCACCAGACTGCTCCTGTGTGCTGTCATTGGTGATGCTGAATGATGTGATCTGGCCTGATGGCGGGAGACTGGGTGTGGCAGGTAAGTCTGATGACTCGTCCTCCACAGGGACACACACCTGGCCTTGGCTCTGGACATCCTCGTCGCTATGGGGTGCCGTGGCTGCCGCCTCCCCGACAGAGCTGTTGGCAGCTGAGAGAGCCCCATTGGCCACTGGCTCCTGTGCAGTGCACACAGATGTTGTGGGGACTGTGGCAGTGGCCCTTAGCTGCCCCAGTGGCGTAGCATCCTGTGTTGCCTTCCCCTTCTGTGGCAGTTGTGGCTTGCCTGGGCCTTTTGATGTCGAAGGCCTGTTGCCTTCTTCCCTGCCCCTGGCCTTCTTCCTGGGAGTTGTTGCCTGCAACGCCGAGTAGCGGGCCTCGCTCTCAGGATCTGAGCCTGTGGGGGACCGAGAGAGGTACGGCATCAGTGATGGTTCAACATTCATCAAGCATACATTGGTATTATTGCTGTTGTGCACATTAGAGGGGATTAGGTATTGGAGTTTTGACATTCAGGTGGCTTGCTATATGGGGGGACCATGCAGGCATACGTCAGGGTCACACATGTTTGAGGTGGTGTATGCTGTGTGACATGCATTTCTGTTGTGGACTGCGTGCAGTTTGACTAATGCCGTTTCCATGTTTGTGGGGTGTGTCTGAGGTATGGCATTGGCATGCTGCATGCATGTGGATGTGTCAGTTCTGAGGACGGCATCTAGACAAGGATGTGTCCATGCGTCTGTAATGGGCCATGCATTGCCTCACGGCACAGTAACATTGGTGGTCTATCATACTTTCATTACAGTGTTTTCTTAGGACACTCACCTCCATCTGTGGGTGATGTGGTGCCATGTTCCATCTCGCCCACACCTTTGATGGACTCAATGCTGATGGTGCTGGTGCATGTTTCCTCCCATCGGCTGAGTTTAATAGGTGAGCTACGGCCACCGCCAGTAGCCAGGCCCTGGCTCCGGTTGGCCGCCATGATGTTTTGCACTCTGAGGCGGAGGTCGTCCCACCGTTTATGCACGTCCTTCACTGTGAAGGGGGTGTTCCCAACTGCACTCACTTTACGGGCTACTTCTTCCCAGATCTCTTTTTTCTTGAGCTGGGCTGCTCTCTTGAGGTCATTCGCAAAGACAACCTCAGCATTTTCAGCCAGCATGTCTGCTAGCATTGTGAGCTTGTCCTCCGAAAACCGCTCCTTACGCTGCCGGGATGCCCCTTTTTTCACTTTATTTGACATGATGCTGGTGGTGTGGATGTTTTTCTAATGTCTGAATGAGTCTCCAGGTGCTGTGTAGTGAGGATGGCAATGGATTGTGTTTTTGAAAGATGGCCACCGTGCGATTTCCCGTTCCGGCGCGATGACGTTACTTCCGGTTGCGCTTATTAGCAGTGGCCGCTATTAGCGGTACCCACTATTAGCGGTGCCCGCTAATGCTGTATCCATTGATGCCGGGCCCATTATTTAGAGGTGGACGGTGGCAGTAGTGCTGTCTGCGCTTACCATGATGCCGCTAAGGGGCATTTTTGGGACTTTAGCAGCATGCCGGTACTGTTGATACCGGCATGCCGCTACGCTCGTGCACGACAACTCGTGATAGGCCACTGTTAGCAGCCTCTTTCCTACACAGACACAGTATTTGCTCCATGCCGGTAAAAACTGTTTTTTACCTCTAACCTCGTAATGACTCCCTTAGACTTAGGGCCTCATTACGAGTTTGGAGGTAAAGGATTACCGGCATCGTTTACCGCTCTGTCCCATTACGACCCACCAGACCGCTATCAGCGGCACCGTAAATAACGGTGTCTCAGTGACCACACATGCTGGCAATAGCGGCATGGCATTAACCGGAGCTGAACACAAGTAAGGCGGACATGCAAATAACAGCCTACAGAAGACAGAAAAGTACCTTACCGGCATGGAGCAAATACCGGCATCGCGGACCACCCGTTTACGGCCATGTGCAGTGTTCCCAACTGCCACAGGTACTCACAATCAGCACAGGTGGAGGCAATATAGACTGGGCCAGCAGAAAAGGAGCACACCCCACCCCTGCCCACACCCAGTCACACACCAAAATGATACCAATACTACTAGCAATGCTGGGGCTGGAGGACATGATTGCAGTGGAACTCCTGCAACAACAATAACAACAGGCAGCACAGAGGAGACGCAGGAGGAGAAGGAGGGTGAGGCAGGCCCAGCATGCCCCACCAGTGCAGTCAGTGGTACCACGCATGCAGCCCCCTATCCCTCGCATCAGAGCAAGTCCATTCAACCTAACCCCTGAGCAGATCCACACCATGTACCGTCTGGACCGGGACACAATCACCACCATTGTGGACATGATACATGACGACATTGTCAGCCTGAATATGCACCACCATCCCACCTCTACTGAAGGTAGTGTCTGTGCTCCACTTCCTGGCCACAGGCACCTACCAGCACACAGTGGGGCACATGCATGGCATATCACAACCATTATTCTCACGTACGCTGAACCAAGTGCTCGATGCCCTCCTGAAGCACACAGGTGACCACATTAACCTACGGCAGACAGCCCAGGAGATCTCCAACACCAAAGTTGGTTTCCATTCACTGGCCGACATCCCTGGTTGCATTGGCGCCATCGACTGCACCCATGTTGAATTGGTGTCCCACATGCCATGGATGTAGTGTACCGCAACCGTAAGTTATACCACTCCATCAACGTGCAAATGGTATGTGGCTCAAACAAGATCATCACATACTGTTGTGCCCGATTTCCTGGATCAACCCATGATTCAATGGTCATGCGGAACTCCACGATACCACGCTACATGGAGCGACACGCAGGGCACAGATCCTGGCTTCTCGTGAGTTGCATGTCAGGCTCATGGCATCGCGATGTGGGTAGGTGATTGGGGGGAGAGATGCATACTTCATCTGGCTGAGATGGCGGGGAGAGATGCATACTTCACCTTGGCTGAGATGGGGGGGGGAGAGATGCATACTTCACCTTGGCTGAGATGGGGGGGGGAGAGATGCATACTTCACTTGGCTGAGATGGGGGGGAGAGATGCATACTTCACCTGGCTGAGATGGTGGGGGGAGAGATGCATACTTCACCTGGCTAAAATGGGGGGGAGATGCATACTTCACCTGGCTGAGATGGGGGGGGAGAGATGCATACTTCACCTGGCTGAGAGTGCCTGAGAGAATGGACCATGCTCATGCCCCAAAGCAGGTCAGACCAGACCTGACACCTGACCCCAAAATGCAAGACGTAGGCTGCCCTACCATGACAATGATGCAGTGATACAACCATTCCATAGCCATCAACAAGTGCACTGTACATAATAAGACCGTATCCCCCGCAACGGCAGATACGGTCCATCAACCTGCAAATGGTATGTGACTCAAATAAGATCATCACACACTGTTGTGCCCGATTTCCCAGATCAACCCATGATTCTATGGTCATGCGGAACTCCACAATACCGCGCTACATGGAGCGACACGCAGGGCACCGATCCTGGCTTCTCGTGAGTTGCATGTCAGGCTCATGGCATTGCAATGTGGGTAGGTGATTGGGGGAGAGATGCATACTTCATCTGGTTGAGATGGGGGGGGGATGCAAACTTCACCTGGCTGAGATGGGGGGGAGAGATGCATACTTCACCTGGCTGAGATGGGAGGGGGATGCATACTTCACCTGGCTGAGATGGGGGGGGAGAGATGCATACTTCACCTGGCTGAGATGGGCGGTGGGAGATGCATACTTCACCTGGCTGAGATGGGGGGGGAGAGAGATGCTTACTTCACCTGGCTGAGATGGGGGGGGAGATGCATACTTCACCTGGCTGAAAGTGCCTGAGAGAATGGACCATGCTCATAGCCCAAAGCAGGCCAGACCAGACCTGACACCTGACCCCAAAATGCAAGACATAAACTGCCCTACCATGACAATGATGCAGTGATACTACCATTCCATAGCCATCAACATGTGCACTGTACATAATCAGACCGTATCCCCCGCAACACAATGCAGCTACAAGCAATTAGTATGGCCAATGCACAGCACCAAATACCATCAACAGAAAGGACAGTCCTCCATTACTGTGTACAAAGGAGTCACATGAGGGCAAAATACATTTAAACACCACTACACTAACACAGAGGTCCACCAAAACTGCATGTCACCATTTGTCGTGCATAGTGAGATCGTCATGAGGCTGCCATCAACCGTGACAGGATGAAAGCATACAAATGACAGCACATCAGCCAGATCATGGGAACAGCCAGCGTGGACTAACACAGTGCATGAGCGCTCACAAGGAATAGGACCCCCTGCACCCACTAGATGATGGCACGCACACCTGTCCATAAGAGGAATACACACATAGCAGTCACATCATGTGTCTCTATTCATGCATGGATATGTGGGTGCAAACAGGAAATAAATGCATCCTATGGTGTAATTGATACAGGTCCCATATGATGTGATGACTTACACATAAACATTGTTGCCCACATGCAGGTGATGCAGGCTATCCCTTGAAGAGGTGGCTCCTTACACCAGTCCGGAACCCGCAGAACAGGCACGAGGAGGACTACAATTGTGCGCATACACGTACCCGTGTGGTGATTGAGCAGACATTTGGCCTCTTGAAAGCACGGTTTTGCTGCCTCACCAGGTCTGGTGGGGCACTCCTGTACGTACATGAGAAGGTGGCCAAGATCGTCATGGCATGTGTCATGCTACACAATATGTGCATCAGACGGAATGTGCCTCTGCCCCCTGGCGCTGAACTGCAACCACCTGACGATGCGGAGGGTGGCGATGGGGCTGCACTTCAGAGAGGCAGCGATGCACAGGAGGGACGTGCCATGCGTCAGCCTCTGATTGACCAATGTTTCTAGCACACATGGATGGGGAGTGTGACATGGAGGTGGCACTCAGGGCACTGGGTGTGTCAGGGACATGGACACTGTAGACTGTTCACCAATAAAGCACTCGTACACAATAAGCAATGTCCGCACATGTGATTTCTGATTCCACAACAGGTGTATTAAAGAAATATAACAAAGTGCACAAGCCCTCCACCCCACACACCCTCTACCCCCTCCCCCTCCCCCCTCAACTCCCCCACACACCCTCTCCCCTTCCCCTCTCACCCTCAACTCCCCCACACACCCTCTCCCCCTCCCCCCTCAACTTCCCCACACACCCTCTCCCCTCTCCACCTCCCCCCTCAACTTCCCCACACACCCTCTCCCCCCTTCCCCTCCCCCCTCAACTTCCCCACATATGGTGTGCACTTGCATGCACCAAAAGTCAACATGACTTCAGGATGCCTGGCAGAACCTACACCCCTTCTCCTCTTCCGGCATCAGATGGACCCTTGTCCGACCTGCGTAGGTTCCGCTCAGACCTACGCAGGGGGCTGGACCTCGTGGAGCTGGCATTTGACGATGTGGCAGGTTGTTCTGCCACCTGTGCCGGACGCATGGCATGCATTGCTGCCACCATTTGGGAGAGGACCTGCCTCACTGCTGCCAATTCGCCATAAATGTCTTTGGAGCTGGTCTCTATAGCAGATTTGATGGATGAAGCACATTCCCTCATCTCATCCCTTGCATGGTCACATTCTGTGATGTGCTGCGTTAACAGCCTTGCCAGCTCCTCCTGCCGCTGTTGAATAGCCCTGATCCCTCTTGGATATTTGGGACACTGGTGGATCTATGAGGTGCCACTGCCATCGTTGGTTCCTCATGCAGGCTTGGTGTGGGGCTGAAACTGGTGGGCCATGAATCCCCAGGAGACAGCTCATGCCTGTTGATGTTGTCTATGCTGGATGTTGAGAGTTGTGGTGACTGAGGTGGTCCTGTAGCGGCAGTTGTGCCTTGTGTGAGAGTGTATGCCTCACAGTCGGACACACGCTGCTGTGGCAGCTGTCTCCCCGACAATACTGCTGGCAGCCGAAACAGTGCCTTCAGCCACTGGCTCCTGTGTGTTGGTGGCTGTTGTGGGTGCTGTGGTGTTGGTCGCAATGCACATTGGTGCTGTGGGTACTGGGGTTGTCTTACCCTTGCGCGATACTGCAGGTTGCCCTCTTCCCCTTGATGTTGAGGGGCGGTTTGATCCCTCCATGCCCCTGGCCTTCTTTTGCGGTGTTGCAGCATCCTCCCTGGGGTCCTGGCCATCGGTGTCTGATTGGGTGCCTGTGGGGGAGCAAGAGAGAGAGGGCATTAGTGATGGGTCTACATGCATCAGGCATGCACTGGGGTAGCTGCTTTTCTATGGAATGGCAGATGATTGCCACTGGGGTAGTGACATACGGGTTGCTTGCCTTCTGGGTGGGTATTGAAGGGATGCGTCTGGGAAGAAACATAAATGGGGTGCATCATGCATGTGGACGAGATGGTGCTTTGCACTGCCTGTAGGCAGTCTAACAAAAATGTGTTTGGTGGACCCTGCTTTCCATCATTGGACTGTCAGTTCAGGGGGACATCATCGTGTTGTACTTTACAGTGTTTATTTTGTGACACCTACCTGCATCAGCCGATGATGGGGCTCCTCGCTCCATGTCCCCCACTCCTTCTATGGCCTCCATCCCAATGGTGCTTGCGCAGATCTCCTCCCAGGGTTGCAACTTGATGGGTGGGTCCGCACCACCACCTGTAGCCATCCCCTGGTTCCGGTTGGCCGAGAGGATGTTGCGCACGCGTAAGCGCAGGTCGTCCCAGCGCTTACGGACATCTTTCGGTGTGCGCGAGGTGGTGCCAACGGCACTCACTTTCTGCACCACATCCGCCCATATCTCCTTCTTGCGTAGCACAGCGGGTCGGGACATGTTGGTTGAGAAAACGACATCCGCATGTTCTTGCAGCGTCTCGGCCAACATGTTCAGCTCCTCCTGTGAGAAGCGCTCCTTGCGCAGGCGGTCTGTGCTTTTTTTGAGAGATTTTGGCATTGTTATGTGCAGCAGGTAGTGGTAGTGGTGTGGTCGGGATATGTGTCCTGGTTACAGAGGATGGCAATAGATTGTGTTTTTAAAGATGGCCGCCGTGCTCTTTCCCGTTCCTGTGCGATGACAGTACTTCCGGTTCCGCTTATTAGCGGTCTCCGCTAATAGCGGTGACCGCTAATACAGATGGCTTGGATGGCGGTGGAGCTATCTACGCTTCGCGCAATGCCGGTAAGGGCGTTTTTTTCGCTCTTTAACGGCAGGGCGGTATTGACATTACCGGCATGGCGCAAAGCTCGTCCCCACGTAAACGTAATCGCCCTCTATTAGCGGCCTTGTACCAACACGGACACGGTATTTGCGCCATGCCGATAATGACCGTAATTTACCTCCAAACTCGTAATGAGGCCCTTAGACTTGAACCTTAACCCTCCTCATTGTCATAAGCACTCAAGTCAATTTTATTCGACAGCTGATATCCCACATGTATATCAAATTGAGAAATAAAATAATTTTGTATTTCTCCAACCGAGGACGAAATCGTATGTAGAGTACAGTTTGTGCTTTATGTCCTAGTATATTATTGACAAGTGATACTAGAGATTTTAAAACAAAGTTGAGAGCAGAAATAAAGGTCAGACCAAGTAAACAAAACTTCTAGGACTTGAGCAACACTGGAAGATAACATAGAAGTATTTTGCAATGGTGGTGTTGTATAAACATTGCAGGAGATTTTGAGAGGGAGGACTTGGGCCGCATCACGAGTCGGGAGGTATCCCAGTGGTAAATCTGCCGGAATACCACCCAACACAATTACCGTTGATGGAGAATTGGTCCAGCTTGCCCCTCAACTGTGGTCAGGTCCACCTTCAGGACCCCGCAGCAAGAAGTAATACTCAGAAGACTGATAGATAAATCAAAGGTTTCTTATTGGAAAGTACAATACAGCAATTGTAACAGGGGAGAGAATGACATGTGCGTGGATCAGTTGCCAAGCGCAGCGCTCTGCCCTTAATAGGTCAGAATCTATGTTATATAGTATGGCCTATGCATCAGCACTAGCATATTGTTAAAGTTTCCTAATGCTTCCATGACGTTTGTAGACATTTTGTAATAGCAGAGTAATAGCAGAGTAATAGCAGAAAGCAGCTTGTTGTTCTAAAGCCTTGTGGTTCCGTGCAGAGTACATTATGTTGAAATAACAGTAAGCAGCTTTGGCGTCAAGGCTTTTTTATGTTTAATAATCTTTATTGAGATTATAAGAGGTTAAGAGCAATATATAGTAATAACAATGCAGATATTCATGAAGAATAGCATTAATTACAATATAATCAAAGGCAATACGTAGAACATTCAAAAAACTAGTAGCCTAATTAATAAGGTTTTGCGAATACTAATGATAAAAGTTCATAAGCAATGCCAACTGCAATTGAATTAAGGTTCATAAGTAGATGACTAACAGGGAGAACAAAGAAGGTGACAGACACAAGGCAAACAAGAGTACAGAGGAGAGGAGAGGAGGGAAGGAATACATAAAAATATAATACTTGGACTCTTTGATTCATAGGAATAGAGAAATCTAATGGTCAAATAAAAGTGATCAGGAAATGCCCAAAGCACTATGGCAGACATGATAGACAGGAGAAATATATCAAATGCCAAAAGCACAGGACCCATGCGTTGACACATTAAAGCAGTCTAGATAACGAGTAAAAAAAAGCTAATTTGGTGTTATGCTTGGGTATAGTATCAACGTAAGTGGCCATACATAATTCCATTCTTTGCACATGACAAATGTTGTTCCACCAAACCCTTAGTGGATATATTGTGTGAATCTTTCCAATTGGTAGTGATGAGCTTAAGAGCAAGGGCAATGAACAAGTCATATAGCTTGGCTGAGGCACATAA
The DNA here is from genome assembly GCF_040938575.1 of Ambystoma mexicanum. Classification (NCBI taxonomy): domain Eukaryota; kingdom Metazoa; phylum Chordata; class Amphibia; order Caudata; family Ambystomatidae; genus Ambystoma; species Ambystoma mexicanum. The sequence goes on along the minus strand of NC_090930.1, from coordinate 1,016,216,672 downwards.
TGTGATGTTGGTGACAGCTAGGCTGCCTAAGAAAATATTCAAAAAAGATAGTGTAACATCAACCGTAAAGATGAGATTAAGGAATATCCAAACCTCCTGCCAGAACTTAAATACATAGGGACAGTCAAAAAACATATGTTTATAGGAGGCAGGGGCGCCAACACACGACCAACATTTATCATCTCCACCTTCTGTAGATTTGGATAATTTCAAGAGGGTAACAAAAGCTCTGTGAATGAAGAATGAAGTTGTGTTATGTTGGCAGAAGCTGAGATACCCATGATTCTAGCTTACAAAAGAGACCAGGTGTGGTCACTGAGGACACAACCAATGTCATGTTCCCATTTTAGGCACACAGGCCAAGCAAAAGTCACAGAAATCAACATTTTATAAAAGGTGGAAGCCTTGGTATCGGAAATCATGGTTAGCAGCAAAAGTCTGGAGGCATCAGGCAATAGGATGGTGTTCGAGAAATGATGGAGTGCATCAAAACACACGTTAACCAAGTTATTATAGAAATTGAAGTCAGAAATAGGGATGAAGAAGAGACTTCTCAGTTGTTGGAAGGAGAGAATGGAACGAGCATTGACAATTTGCTGAATGAATCTGATGCCTTTGTTTAACCAGGATTTGCGACACAAAGCTCTGTTGTCAATAGTAATATGCTTATTGTGCCACAAAAACGGAGAGAGGTTCTTGGATGAGGATTTAGTGTGAGGGAAGAGGACCGATCTTAGAGCAGAAATAGAGGCCTTTATGGGGTCAGAGAAAGCCACAGAGGAGTGACTAAAACAAGATACGGTCAGCTACATTACAGGGGAGTACATTTTAATGGTGTCAAGCCGATCCCATCAGGAGAGGTAAAGGGGAGACCACATAGAGGTTAATTCCATTAGCCTGTCTAACAATAACAGCATGTTAAGCTTGACTGTATCGCATACAGAGGAGGCAAAACGAATACCAAGATATTTGATTGAATCATTGCACCATTTAAACCCCAGTACATCTAAGTCATGTTTTATACAGAAGGAGTTAAGGGGTAAAATCTCAGATTTATGTTTGGTCATTTTATAGCCAGAAACTAGGGAAAATTGATGTCTATTGAGCAGATGAGGCAGGTGAAGTGTGGGATTCTTAATAAAGATAAGGATATCATCAGCATATGCAGCAATTTTAATAGTCGATTTCCCATACGGGATTCTAGGAATGTTTCTGTCTGATCTTTTGAGTTCTAATACAGGTTCTAGAGAGAGAATGTATAGAATAGGCAAGAGGGGACAGCCCTGTCTAGTTCCTCTATGTAAGGGAAAGAAGGATGAGAAATGACCATTAATGCTAATAGACGATTTTGGACAGGAGTAGAGAAGTTTAATGAGGGAGATAAACTGCGTACCACAGCCATGCCATCAAAGAGATAGAAACATAAAGGCCCAGTTGACCCGATCAAAAGCTTTTTCAGCATCAAGCGCAACTGCAGCATAGCCCTGTTTATCTTTCTTGTCCTTAGCAACTACATGAAAGGCATTGAGCAGTAATCTAGCATTTGCAGAGATGTTCTGCCCCTTCACATCGCAGACTTGAACGAGTTTGATCAAGGCAGGAAGAGAAGGTTCAATTCTGTTAATTTTAGCAAAAATATTGCTTTCAACATTAATGAGAGAGATTGGTCTATAGTTGCTGGAAAGCGTGGAAGGAGCCAGACCATCATTTCTGGGAGATGAAGTAGGAATATAACAATTTAAGTCTAGGGGTAAGGGGATGGGCAAAGCTATCAAACATTCACTAGAAAGACCATCCGGACGGGGTTCTTTCCTTTACCTAATCCTTTAATGGTGCAAGCAATTTCAGGAAGTGAGATATCGCCCTCTAAATGAGAAAGATCAATTTGCAGATAATAATATATATTGATATTACTGAGAAAGGAATCAATATCCTCAGAGGGAACAGAGGGTTCAGGAGTGTATAAATCAAAATAGAATTGTTTAAAACAATTTAAAATATCATCAGGGTGATTAAGGGGGGGTAATGGATTTGTCTTTAATGTGTGAGATATATGTTTTTTCCTTCCTAGTGTTAAAATAAGAGGCCATTGACTTCCCAGCTTTTTTGGAAGTCTGGTAAATCTTGGACTTATATTTTAGCAGAGTCCCCGCAGCTAACTCAGTGAGCTCCTTATTCATTTGGAAATGCAAGGGCATGACCAAATGGAGGTTTGTTACATTGGAATCTTGATAGAAACGTTTTTCAGCGTTAGAAAGTTGGAGATATAGATCTTCAAGATGGTTTTTACGTTGTTTCTTTTTTCTGCCCGAATAAGCCATAATATGGCCCTTGAGTGCAGCCTTAAAAGCATCCCAATTGGTAACTACTGAAGTATCACAATCTAGGTTTTGAACGGATTGGATAAACTCTTGACCTTGCAAGAAGCAGTTATTGAATCTCAATCTAGACAACAGCTTTTTGATATCTTCAAGGTTGAAGGAGGTGCAAACAGGGGCATGGTTAGAAATAATAATATTAGAGATCATAGAGTCAATGATAGTGGCAATGAGAGATTTAGAGGAAAAGATGTAATCTAGGTGGGAGAGTGTGTCATGTGGAGGTGAATGAAAAGTATAATCTAATTGTGTTGGATGAGAAAGCCTCCATGCATCCACTAGGCAGGTCTCAGCAAGATGGGCTTGCAAATGATTTGTGGGTCCTGGAGCTTTTAAACAGACATTTAGATTTCCGATCTAAGAAAGGGTCAAGAACTTGATTAACATCGCCACACATGATAAGATTGGTGAGATCATTTTTGAGAATCATTTGTTTCATATAAACTGAAAAGCCTGGATAAGGAAGGGTAGGACCATAGATGTTCAGAATGGAAATATGTTCAGTCCCAATCAGAAGCTTGGCCCATACCCATCGCCCATTAGAGTCAGCATCTTGGCCCAGAATCTTGAATGATAGTTTTTTGTTGTGAAGAATAGCCACTCCATTTGTCTTGCCCACAGCAGGACTCGCAATGACAACTTTGACTCAAAAAGATTTGATTTCATTGCTTCAGCACTTGATAGGTTAGTCGAGTCTCTTGTATCCATGCCACAGATGGCTTAAATTTATTGAGATGTGATATGATTTTGTGCCGCTTAATTGGATTATTGCATCCCTTAATGTTCCGAGTTACACATTTAAATATCATGGAAACAGTTAAACAAATGTAGAAGCAAAATATTGACCTGTAATGCGCATAACATACAAGCAAAGCAGAACAAAATGTGCAGTACCTGAGCAACATGAATCAATGAAGTAGAAACAAAGTTGGGACGTCCCACTACTGGAACCAAACATAAATGGAAAATACACAAGGATAAGGGGAGGGGAAAGGGAAACCTGACACAGGACTGCATGTTAGGAATCAAAAAGTGAGGAAAAAGCCTCTGAGTCAGGAAAAAAACAAGCAACAACAAATATGGCATAGGAACAAGAAGATGATCAGGCTGGGAAATGGGGAAAATAGGGAGAAAAAGTAGTAGGGGAAGGAGACACCTGCAGAGCTGTCAAAAGGAAAAAGACGACCCACAGCAGTAGACCGACCCACCAGTCTTGTAATACAGAGATAGACGCAGCAGTATATAGAGCCCACACAGGTGAGCCATCAAGGACATCAAGTTCCAGAAGAGGAGGGGGCATTCAGGGGTGCCGTGTCCATGCCCTCAGTTTTGATGGACCGAATAAAGGACTTTAGATTAGCAGGATCATCAAAGATGGAAGTGTGACTTTCATGAGTCACTTTGAAGGAACAGGGGTTATATAATCCGTATTTAACGCTAAGCTGTTCCAAAGCAGTGCGGAAGGATACAAATTATTTTCTGTGTTGAGCTGTAATCCTGGCCACATCCTTCAAGATATGTAGTTTACTTCCATGTCAAATGAGGGTGCTTTTCTCCTTGACTCTTGAGATTATAAATTGAAGCTGAGTGTATTGAAGCAAATAGAAAATGAGCGTATGGGGAGGAAGAGAGGGGATGTAGAGCCTCTTGGGGGGCCAATGCGATGAGCATGTTGTGGTGTCCGGTCAAATGGTCGAAAATAAAAGATCGAATGACCATTTGATCGAAGTAAAATGGTCAGAAAAAAAAGGTAGAATTTTTTTATTTATTTATTTATATATATTATTTTTAGTTTTGGTTGGTTAAAAAATATTTTTAATAAAGAAAAAGAGGGTTTGGGGGGGAACCCCCCATAAAATAAAATACATTTTTTTTAAAAAATTCGACCTTTTTTTTCGACCATTTTACTTCAATCAAATGGTCATTCGATCATTTGGTTTTCGACCAAATGACTGGTAACCGCACGTTGTATATTGAATGAGGATTCCGGAGGTAGGTGCAGCAGGGCAGGCAACAGCTTCTGAATAAAGGCAATGTGGTCCGTGACTTCACATCCTTCAGGCAGGCCGGAGATTCAAAGATTGTTATGCCTGCTCCTATTTCCAACTCCTTATTGTGTTTCTGATGGTCCTTTACCATTTTTTCAAGAAGCGCAACCCTAGGAGAGACATCCTCGACATAACGCACCCTTCTTTCCATTTCATCCATTCTATTTTCAAAGCCCTTCCAAAGCCCTTCCATCTGTCATCCAATTGTTGAAGTTTCTGATTTGTACTTTTAATGAAAGGCTTCAGTGCTCGGATTTCTTGCAAAATAGTCTCAACGGCTGGATCCGAAAGGGCAAGCGGAGGAGGAGAGTCACTTTTAGGCCTTTTCAGATTTCTTGAAGAAGGGTTTGAATCCTTAATGGCAGTATGCAGTTTGAGGGGAGGTCAGTACGGTAAATCTAATGTAGTTTAGTGCAATCAGTGAAGCAGAGAAGGGTAGTGAAAACTGTGCATTGTCCAATGGTGCTCATCAAGAACTTTGAAGGGGTCCACAACCCTAGGGGGATCTGCACCTCTGAATGGGATAATGACAAAGGATAATGATATAGGAAAACAAAAATTCCTTAATATTCCTTATTTTTTAAATAAAGATTGTGATAATTTTCTCCTTACAACCTTTGTTATCCCCTTTTTTTCCTTTTCCTTTTTATCCCTCTTCCTCCTCTTCCTCAGATAAATATTGCTTTAAATGTTCCTCTCATACATCATTCTCCCGTAATACATCTCCACCGCCACAAAATCTTGTCTGTTCTTATATTTTCCATAAGACAGGTGGGAGGAATGCAGCCAAGCGTCAGAAGTATCCGTCATAGAAGACAAAATAATTAAACAACGATAAACTTCGCTGTATTTCATTCAGCAGGTGAAAAAATTGTGAAGATCAGAATGTTAGCATGAGGTGGCGTTGAATCCTGTAAGGGGGCCAACATGGCCCGAGCCTGCGTGTTGCGTCCTGAACAATGCCGGATGTTTCCTCATACGGGGCGGCCGTTGTCGGGAGCAGCAGGTGCTTGTAAAATGAGGCCGAGCGCGACTTCCCAAGAACGCAGAAGAAGGCACCAGAGCTTCAGCGGGAGGTTGCCAGCACCCTGCCACAGCACGGAGGCGATGACACGTGGGAAAGAGAAGCAGGTAAGTGTAAAAAAAGCTGTTAATACAGATTAGGTGGATCGGAGCAGTGGTCTCAGGCGGCCATTTTCCCCGGCGCCTAGCCACGCCCCCTGGCGTCAACGCTTTTATACTTCTTATTAGGTGATATTGTGCACACCTATAGAGAAGTGCTGGGGGATGGTCACTGATGTGTCTTGCAAGGTGACACTGGCAAGGCAGAAGAGCCGGGTGCAGCAGGAGGCTTTAGGCTGAGACAAAGTGGAGAGAGTAAGGCCTCATGTATCTGGCAAGGCCTAATGTATATGTCCATACCTAATGTGTTATGTCAAGGCCCTTAATATATAAGCATGATTACTGTGATGTATAGCAGCAGTGTAATCCTGCCACAACAATCCCCCGTTTGATCATCCCTGAAGCAGGGTAAGACCCCAGGGTGCCTTGCATTGAATATATTATTTTGGCTCTTCGAATGACATCATGCTCATTTCCAATTTGACATTGTCAGGGACTGATGGATGAGGCGCATCCCACTTCTGGCACCACGGACAGCAATAGCCATTGGGAGCATATGGGTGTGGGTTATGACGGGGCGGCATGGGTGGGTATCTATGTGGTGAGTCAAAGAAGGGATGCAGTCCCAGACAAGGGCAGTATGGGCGTATCCGGTTAGCCCACAATAGTTTGTCTATCTCTGCATCAGACAGTTGACCTGGACCGTGTATCATTTCTCTATTTACTTTGTCCCCTTGCTTCAGGGTTGGTCACCCTCTAGAGGTAGCAGCTGAGCTGCAGCAGGTAAGTGAGATGTCTGTTTGGCACAGCATGAAAGCAGGCAGCGAATAATGAGAATAATCATAGCAAAGGCAACAATTATGACAATTATTAATACCCCATGTAAAATGTTCTACCCCGCCCTTTTCCAACAAAAACACTTTCCTACACCATGACCGACAAAGGACTAACACCCGAGCCGTTTACCTGACATGTTCCAACACCAGGGTCAGGCAGAATCAGGCAATTGACAATAACTAAGCACACCTGACGGCCCTTTCCCTTCCCTACAGGTATAAAAGGCGGAGAACGAAAGTACACTTTGAGCAATGCCGAACACACGGAAAGCAGCAATTCCCGACTGGCAGTTCAAATGGAGGAGGAAGGCGGAGAGACCTGGAGGGACAACGAGGAGGGAGTTACTCTTGCCCTTTTCACCTCCAACCTGCAAAGCCTCTTAAAGGGAAATCATAAGACCGAGAAGTCCAGCTGGCGTGTGGTATGACAGATGTCAATGGCACACAGGACCCTCCTGCACTGATAGTCAAAGCAGGATAAGCGCTTGCTACCATGGTGCCGCCCTTGACTCCCGAGGTGAGAAACTCCAACAGTTCAGCACAGCCGGTGAGTCAGAAAAGACAGATAATGAAACCGAACTGTGCTGGGCCCAAGGTTGCAGGCGGCAACCCTGTTGAACAAAGGACTTGTGTATTTGAACTGTAAAGGAACCCTATCAAAAGGTTCAGAAGCAGAGCGATCAGGCCTTACAGGGCACTCATTCAAAGGACTGTGACGGAAGCCTGTTTGGGGTTGTGTTCCTGGTTGATACTACGAAGATCAAGAGGCCTTAGGGGAGGCTAGTGTAAAGTATCAAAGTGGTCCTAAGAGGGTTGAGCAAACTCGAAAGTCTTTGACACTGTGAAGAAGAACATAAAAAGGTTTTGTGACGAAAAATGTGAACACGGTTGAGGGATGTCTACAATGCTGGTAAATGTGGACCCGACCGAGGGATGCCTTTGAATTGCGAGTAACTAGTGGTATACCTGAGAACATTGTGACGACAAGTGTGAACCCGGCTGAGGAATGTCCACAATGGATAATTGGTGAAAAGGGCAGTACGACTGTTAAGTGATATGTTTTGCGTGAAAGGCCATAGTGAACCCAATTGAGGGAGGCTAACGTTGCAAGAAGGATCAGAGTCCAGCTGAGGGAGAGCCAAGAGGCGAAGAGCAGTTGCCCAAAGTGAAAAGATTGCCAAAAGATCTTTTGTTTGTTTATTGATTTGGTACAGCCAGCCTTCTAAGGCAAGAGACTTTTGCAGGAAAGAGACTTGGACCCGGAAAGTCCTGGCATTGTTGAAAGGAACTGTAACCTCGTGCTGGCGAGGCCCAGGAGTGTGCTGTGCTTAAAGGTTCTGCCTTGTTCCGTGCTGAAAACGTGTGGAAGGGAGACCCAGCCATTGTCATGATGCCTACCTCCAAGGAGCCAGGTCCGACCCAGCAACCCCAGAGGCAGGCATCATTTCCCCCAGTGGAGTGCCAGCGGGCCCAAGCTGGGGCCCTTTGGACGCAGTCCTGGCGCCTTAGGCGCCAGGCTCATGTTGGACCTCTGTCCTGGCGCCTTAGGCGCCAGGCTCATAAAGCTAGACATGTGTTCAAGTGTTTTAATGTGCACTTACCTGATGCAGACCATGCTGCCACATCCAGGCCCTCTTGAGGCCTGAATAGGAACTACTTTACCTGTGGGACTACTTTCCACCCGGGTGTGGTCGGGGAGGATACATACCTGATCGGAGGAAGGATACATACTTGGAACTTCTTCCAAAGCTATTTAAACCACACCCGATCAGCAACTCATGCTTCGCGTTGTTCTGCTCCTCGCAGCTGGACGCTCACCGTGTCAGCTCCTGCATCTGGACTTCAGCCACGCCTGTCAGCATCCTGGGTCACCTGCAAAGGGAGACAAGAGACCTACCAGCTAATCTGCACCACAGAGACATCACCGACGATCCTGAAAGGGAAGACATCATTTTTTTTAAAAGCATTTCGTTACGATCGCTGCAGCGCTGCATTTCACTCACCTTTCCTGGGTTCCTCCATCTTCAGCAGCGATCATCCGGATACACAGCCACTTCCCAGAGCCTAGAGAAAAAGACAAGAATAAGAGGTGAGAGAAAGAAGGGAATAGGAAAAGCTCAGTCTCCTTCTAAGACTTACCTGTTGGGTCATTCCCATTTCATTTCGGGTCTTGCTGCTTCCAAGCAGGACCCCGGCCCCTATGGGGAAAAAAGACAAAGACATTAGATGAGCGAATGCAAAAACATTACCTGAGCGCTCATCTAGGACTTACCAGATCTTTACTGGTACTGCACGTTTCACTTCGGGTCAGCGCCATATCTCCGGCATTCCGAACCCCGGCCCCTATGGGGAAAAGACATCAACATCAGCGCTTTGTTGCAAGAAGTCTCCAAAGGAATCTTCATTCATCACCTGAAAAAAGACAATGAACATTATTATTTAAAGCTTGAACTTTTGAACTTGCAACAGAACTTTTACAGCGCCTTACCAGTATAATCAAGCTTACCTGAACTCCCATTCAACCTCAATCCAGTGAAGTAACTGGGTTCAACGCGCCCCTGCGTCAGAAGCAGGATGGAGAGCTCGTCCTTTCAGACCCTAAGGTGAGACTTCACAGGGAATCGTGGAAGGGTATCGTGGAGGGTTGAAAGAGAGTGGGAGGCTTGAGCATAACTCAGTAGGTAATACTCCCTTTTCACGCACAGGGGAATATTCCTGCGAGCCGGAGAAGCCAGAGTAGAGGGCCCTTCCTGTCCATCTTCAGAGTCCTGCGCTTCACCATTGAAGAAGCATCAGCACTCGAAGCCAGACCTGCACCTCCGTGGGAATCAGGTGAGCGTTAAAGAACGCGAAGCCTACCAACAATTTCCCACCCGGGCGCTATGGAGACTTCCGAAACTGGCCAGCTGGCCCAGCTTTTGGGGGAATTACGGGCAGAGGTGCACTCAGCCCGCCAGGAGACTAACGCTCTCAAAAGAGAACTGATCTTATCTAAGGAAAGAACTGATGACCTAGCCAAAAGGTTATTAAAGGCCCAGGCAGGGCACACTCCTTTACCTAATTCCGGAGACATTTCCACATCAATGGGTTTGAGTAACCCGGTACAAATTAATCTACCTGGACACATGCCTTTGGCCCCGCCTGAACGTTTTGCGGGGGATCCCAAGAAATATGCCGTCTTTATGAACCAATGTCGTTTACACTTTCTATGCAGACCCGGAGCCTTCCCTAACGACCAGACCAAGGTAGCCTTTATACTATCCTACCTCAGTGGCAGTGTTGCCGATTGGTCTATTCCATTGGTAAATCAGGATGATCCCATTCTCCAGGATTTTCAGGGCTTCCAGGCCAGCATGGAAAGATTGTTCGCTCGACACTCTCAAGGACAGGCCCTTGATAACGAACTGCTATCCTTACGACAAGGTAATCAGGATCTTCTGTCCTACATAGCCACCTTTAACAGACTGGTTATGGAAACTGGATGGCCAGAAAGCAAAAGGATCACATTGTTTCATCGAGGCCTGCGCGGAGAGCTTAAGGATGTTCTAGCTCAGATAGTAAACCCACCCCAGGTCTGCGCAGACTACATTGACTTGGTGGTTCAACTTGATCACAGACTTCAAAATAGAAAAGCAGATCGGTTCAAGTATGAAAACCGAGCACCGATCAAAACCCACGCTACCTCCAAGAGTACCGACGTATCTGAACCTATGCAAATCGGTGGTGTTAAAGGACCATTAAAGCAGAAAGAACGAGAGAGAAGGCGGCAAATGCAACTTTGTATTGCGGGACTTCCGGTCACTTTCTTCGAAATTGTCCAGTCAAACCACTTAAGAAGGTGGTTGGAGCTACTGATAACGAATTGGTGACACCTGATTCGGGAAACGACCTAGCCCGGCAAGCGTAGGGGTCCGCTTGCCGAGCTTGAAAACTAACTCTTTGACCTCGCATTTCGTCATGCCAATGGTGCTCGTGGACCCAAAACAGCCTCAGCAGTTGCATGCTATAAAAGCATACATCGACAGTGGAGCTATTGGAAATTACATAGACCGTGAATTGGCTTCCAGGATTAAGCTTCCTCTCCGCCCGAAAGTAACCCAAGATGTCATTACTACAGTAGATGGAACCGAAATAGCCTCAGGGTCTGTAATGCATTCCACTGTTGAAGTGACACTGGTGGGTCAGGATGGACATCGGGAAGCAATCGTGTTTGATGTGATCAAGGCCCCACAATTTCAAGTAATTCTTGGAATTCCTTGGTTAGAAACACATAATCCCAGAATTGACTGGCGAGCAAAGAAGATAAGTTTTCCTGATTGTGAACCAACTTGTTATCCAAGAAATCCAGCTATGGGTCTAGCCACAGCAACTTCCACCCCTGTACAGCTACCGTCAGAATACCAAGAATTCCAAGACGTTTTTCAGAAAGAACAGGCTAACACGTTACCTCCCCATCGGTCTTATGATTGCCAGATCGATCTGGTACCCAATGCTCAACTACCTTGTAGTAGGATTTATGCTCTTACGGAACCTGAGAACCTGCATTTGCGTCAGTATTTAGATCAGTACCTAGCCAATGGTTTTATTCGCCCGTCCATATCTCCTGTCTCTTCAGCTCTGTTCTTCGTGCCAAAAAAAGAAGGCGACCTTAGAACGTGTATAGACTATCGCGCCCTAAATCAAATAACGATTAAGAATCGTTATCCTCTGCCCTTGATCCCTGAGCTTATCGACCAGGTGAAAGACGCTTGTGTGTACACCAAGTTAGATCTCCGAGGAGCTTATCACCTGATGCGCATAAAAGAAGGCGACGAATGGAAGACTGCATTCCGCACCAAATTTGGGCTCTTCGAATATCAGGTGATGCCCTTCGGTTTGTGCAATGCACCTGCCGCCTTTCAGTACTTTATGAATGATGTTCTTCGGGAACTTATCGATGTCTGCGTCATTGTTTACATTGACGACATCCTGGTGTACTCTTCTTCAGAATCTGATCACAGAAAACATGTTAGGGCAGTTCTTGAGAAACTGCGCCAGCACAGACTATTTGCAAAACTCGAAAAATGCGTTTTTCATACCACAGAAGTTGAGTTTCTCGGATTCATCCTGACACCTCAAGGAGTCCGAATGGACTCGCTAAAGGTGGACGCCATCCTCAAATGGCCATCTCCAAGCTCGGTGAAGGGAGTTCAGAGCATGCTCGGCTTTGCCAATTTCTAGCGAAGATTCATCCCGGAATTTTCCCGAACAGTCCAACCCATCAGCGCTCTCCTAAAGAAAAACAAACGCTTCGAATGGACTCTTGAGGCCGAACAAGCCTTCCAGGACCTGAAAACCAAATTCACCTCTGCACCTGTATTGAAGCACCCGCACCCAGATCTCCTGTACATAGTGGAAACCGATGCTTCCAGTTCGGCCATGGGAGCTGTCCTGTCGCAAAGAGACCCAAAAACTAACCAACTACACCCAGTGGCCTTTTGGTCCAGAAAATGTTCTCCTCCTGAAATCAACTACGCAATTACCGATAAAGAGTTACTGGCCATCAAATCTGCTTTCAAGGCTTGGCGTCACTACCTTCTCGGGGCAAGACACACCATCACCGTAATCACGGACCACAGAAACTTACAGTATTTAAAGACGGCCAAAGCTCAATCTTGACGACAACTCCGATGGGCTCTATTCTTTGCGGAATTTGATTTTGTAATTACCTATCACCCTGGCTGCAAGAATGGAAAAGCAGACGCCTTATCCTGGATTGGCATGGAAGAACCTAATTCGAGCTTAGAACCTGTGCCCATCATACCTGAGCAAAGAATCTTAAGGCTTAACTTCATTGCAATCTATTGAGGATATCCAAACGCAAGTAAAACAACTTCTAGACTCTTCAACCTTACTGGAATGGAGTCAAAAGGGTCCTCATTACACCGTTAAGGATGACTTACCCTACTTCCAGGAACGGTTGTTTCTGCCACGTAAAGAATTGCAAGAACTTGTTATTGCCCATCATCATGAATCTTTAATGGAAGGACACCCTGGTATCGCTAAAACGGAGGAAAAAATCAAACGCCACTTCTGGTGGCCTTCTTGGAGAAAAGACATAAAGTCTTTTGTACTGTCTTGTGGAATTTGCGCCCAAAACAAGGCTCAAAAGAAAAGGCCAACCGGCCTACTTCAACCCTTGGATATTCCACCGGCCCCATGGCACACCCTGTCAATGGACTTTATAACAGATCTGCCTTCTTGTGCTGGTTACAACACAATCCTTGTAATTGTGGACCTATTCTCCAAAATGGCCCACTTTATCCCTTTAAAGAGTTTGCCTTCAGCTTCCACCTTGGCCAAGGAATTCCTGGAGAATATAGTTCGCATACATGATTTCCCATCCATTGTAGTCTCGGATCGTGGAAGTCAATTTATCTCCCATTTTTGGAAGAAGTGTTGCCAACTAGCACAAATAGATGTGCGGTTATCCACCAGCCACCACCCCCAGACCGACGGACAAACCGAGAGAACCAATCAGACTCTCGAGCAATATCTTCGGTGCATGTTACACCAATCCGAGTTAAATTGGAAAGACATCCTTTGGATCGCAGAATATGCATACAACAATTCAGTGCATTCTGCAACCGGACAAACCCCCTTTTATACTTTGTATGGTCACCATCCTCGGAACTCTGATCTAGATCCACCTCTGACCCTGGAAATGCCCGCAGTAAATCATCTGCATTCCACAATAACCCGAGCCTTCAAAGAAGCTGCAACCCATTTACAGCAAGCCAAGAAAAAGTATAAAGAAAACGCTGATTTGCACCGAAGTAAAACTCCTCCTTACCAAGTAGGAGACCAGGTATGGCTAGCAACTAAACATTTATCCCTCAAGGGCCGGCGAACCTTCAATCCCAGATTCATAGGACTTTATCCCATCAAAGCTATAATCAACCCAGTGGCCTTTAAACTGGATCTACCGTCCAACATGCGTATTCATCCAGTTTTTCATGCATCACTTTTGAAGCCAGTCCAACCAGGAACCCGATTGTCCAAGCCTCCAGATCCAGTTCAAATTGAAGGGGAATTAGAATTCGAAGTTAAAGACATTTTAGACTCCAAGGTGGTAAAGTCGAAACTCTTCTATCTTGTTGACTGGAAGGGATATGGACCTCAGGAGAGATCGTGGGAGCCTAGTAACCATGTCCACGCACCTCGATTAGTACAAAGGTTTCACCGGAGATTTCCAAACAAGCCCAAACCCCCGGAGGGAAGAACCTTGGGAGGGGCCTTGAGGGGGGGTACTGTCATGATGCCTACCTCCAAGGAGCCAGGTCCGACCCAGCAACCCCAGAGGCAGGCATCATTTCCCCCAGGGGAGTGCCAGCGGGCCCAAGCTGGGGCCCTTTGGACGCAGTCCTGGCGCCTTAGGCGCCAGGCTCATGTTGGACCTCTGTCCTGGCGCCTTAGGCGCCAGGCTCATAAAGCTAGACATGTGTTCAAGTGTTTTAATGTGCACTTACCTGATGCAGACCATGCTGCCACATCCAGGCCCTCTTGAGGCCTGAATAGGAACTACTTTACCTGTGGGACTACTTTCCACCCGGGTGTGGTCGGGGAAGGATACATACCTGATCGGAGGAAGGATACATACTTGGAACTTCTTCCAAAGCTACTTAAACCACACCCGATCAGCAACTCATGCTTTGCGTTGTTCTGCTCCTCGCAGCTGGACGCTCACCGTGTCAGCTCCTGCATCTGGACTTCAGCCACGCCTGTCAGCATCCTGGGTCACCTGCAAAGGGAGACAAGAGACCTACCAGCTAATCTGCACCACAGAGACATCACCGACGATCCTGAAAGGGAAGACATCATTTTTTTTAAAAGCATTTCGTTAAGATCGCTGCAGCGCTGCATTTCACTCACCTTTCCTGGGTTCCTCCATCTTCAGCAGCGATCATCCGGATACACAGCCACTTCCCAGAGCCTAGAGAAAAAGACAAGAATAAGAGGTGAGAGAAAGAAGGGAATAGGAAAAGCTCAGTCTCCTTCTAAGACTTACCTGTTGGGTCATTCCCATTTCATTTCGGGTCTTGCTGCTTCCAAGCAGGACCCCGGCCCCTATGGGGAAAAAAGACAAAGACATTAGATGAGCGAATGCAAAAACATTACCTGAGCGCTCATCTAGGACTTACCAGATCTTTACTGGAACTGCACGTTTCACTTCGGGTCGGCGCCATATCTCCGGCATTCCGAACCCCGGCCCCTATGGGGAAAAGACATCAACATCAGCGCTTTGTTGCAAGAAGTCTCCAAAGGAATCTTCATTCATCACCTGAAAAAAGACAATGAACATTATTATTTAAAGCTTGAACTTTTGAACTTGCAACAGAACTTTTACAGCGCCTTACCAGTATAATCAAGCTTACCTGAACTCCCATCCAACCTCAATCCAGTGAAGTAACTGGGTTCAACGCGCCCCTGCGTCAGAAGCAGGATGGAGAGCTCGTCCTTTCAGACCCTAAGGTGAGACTTCACGGGGAATCGTGGAAGGGTATCGTGGAGGGTTGAAAGAGAGTGGGAGGCTTGAGCATAACTCAGTAGGTAATACTCCCTTTTCACGCACAGGGGAATATTCCTTCGAGCCGGAGAAGCCAGAGTAGAGGGCCCTTCCTGTCCATCTTCAGAGTCCTGCGCTTCACCATTGAAGAAGCATCAGCACTCGAAGCCAGACCTGCGCCTCCGTGGGAATCAGGTGAGCGTTACAGCCATACCATCCTGACTTATCATTTGGTGAACACTTCTGTCTTTTCTTGGGAACATTATCCCACACTATTCTGTGACTTAATTGTAAGGATTGGCAATAGGTTTTTTGGTATGGACCCTTTTTATTTGACAAGACGTCACTAGGACTGCTTTATTATTATTTGATGGTCATAGCTTGCTCCCATCCTAGATTCAGGTTTAGATTAGGTGTTTTCCCACCCATTATACAGTTTAATAAGCAATCTTGAACTGTGGTCACTTGTGTCTGTCTGTTCTGTTGCCACCATGAGTTCCTTACAGTATATAGAAATACAGGCATGGAAAGAAGTTAGTAGTTAGCGAAAGAGCAGGGTCCAAGATTTTAAGATAAATGGCACTGAACCGGTGGCAAGCAGATCAAGCACACTTATTATAATAAGAATTCTGGCCCACCAGTCAGGGCAGTATCTGGTCCACGGGATGTTGACATATGTAGCCCATTACTGTGTATAGTGGACAGTAATCATTGCTAGGACACTAAGGGCAAGATAAGCATATAATCAGACAGTCATAATTAAAGCACTTGTAAGTATCTGGCAATTGTATTTCTTGCTTGAGCAGTCCAACCCTACGCAGATTGGGGCCTTGTGCCCAAACGTTCCAAGCAATTTTGGTGATCCCTGGACCTAATAAGCTGGAGATAGCAGGTGGCAAACTTCAGGAAGCTAGCAGTGTAGATGCCTGGTCAGGCTTGGAGCAGGAAGATAAAGGGTCAGCGTGCTGCAAATGTGTCAGGGCTGGCAGCTCTGCAGCAGCATAGGTGGCAGTTCCAGGCGGTCCCTACCCAAGAAATAAGGCAGGGGATGCAAAGATCAGGTATACAGACCAGCTAAGAGGCAAAGACCCTGGCACATCACATTGGTCCGGTGAAGCAGGTCTGTGATGCAGGAGACAACGAAGGAGCCAAGGCATTTGCTGAGGCGCTAGGCTCACTCAGCTGGCCCCCAGACCTCTTGTACTGGTGGGCACTGGTGCCTATGCTCCAGGTGCGCAGCTTAATTATGGCTGCATGAAGAAGAAAAAAAGGTTTGGAGAGCGTTGGGCCACCCCAGAAGGTAGGTGGTGCAGGAAAGGTTTTGAGAGCATTGGGCCACCTGCAGAAACCAGATGTAGCAGGAAGTCAATGCGTTTTACCTGCCGGTGGTGGTGGTGCTGGATGCAGAATAACGTAAGTTATACCTCTGCACCGGTATTGAAGTGCAGGATGAGGTTCCCCAAAGGGCGTGGCCTCTGTGGCCACGGTGGGCAGCTGCAGCAGGTGTCTATGCCCTGGACCCCTGGCAGTGACAGCTGGGCTGGTGTTTCCGGAGTCGCTGGTGTTGAGGCGGCATCATCCTTGTCTTTTGGCTCTGGCCCTTCATCGGCTGGTGTCGCTGTCTTTACACACTGGCTAGCATGGACCCAGGCATCGTGTCCCTTGCAATGAACAGCAGTTTGGGTTGTCAGCAGAATCTGCTAGTCAGGGCCCTTCCATCTAGGGTGTAGGAATGATTTCCGCTGATAAAGCTTCAAGACCACCCAATCCCCAGGCAGGAGGCTGTGGCACGGTGCTTCAGGTGGTTGAGAAAGAGCTTCTTGGATCATTTGGATGCGAGAACTGATGAGCATTCGTTTTTTGCAATAGGACACCACAAGATCATCATTCAGTTGCAAGTTACACAGTTCTGGGAACAGTGGGGGAGCCACAGGCATCCTCACGGGTCTGCCCATTAGAATCTCATGTGGTGACGGTCCATGTGACCTATTTTCAGTATTTCATATGTCCAGCAGAACCATAGGGAGGGCGTCTGGCCAGTTGAGGCCTGTCTCATGGCAAACTTTGACAAGGCAGTTTTTCAGGTCGAAATTCCGACATCCTACATATCCTGCTGACTGTGGATGATGAGAGATGTGCAAGTGTTTAAGGATACCTAAGGCCCTACAAAGTACAATCTGGCCAATAAAGTTTGTGCCTCTGTCAGAGTTTATGGAAACTGGGAGACCAAAGCAAGGGATAAACTCTTTTAATAGTCTTTTTGCTACAGTGATTGAATCTACATATTTAAAAGGGTAGGCCTCAGTCCATCCAGAAAATGTGTCAATAATGACGAAGAGATACTCAAAGGAGGCACACTTCTGCATTGATATGAAATCAATCTGCAAGTTCGCAAAGCACCCATGGGGCTGGTCATGTGCCCGGGAGTTGTTTTGACAGGTTTCCCTGGGTTGAATGTCATGCATGGGGTACAGTGAGCACAGCACTTCTGTGCAATGGAGAGGAACCTGGGAGTGAACCAGTATATTTGGACTTCAGTGGTCATTTTCCCTTTGCTTGAGTGGGACGCAGAGTGAGAACCACGTGCTGTATAAGGTAGCAGATAGAGTGGGGCCACTAACCGGCCCGTGCTGTCACTCCATAGGTGATCAGAGCAACATGTACATCCTTTACCTTCACAGCTCTGTTTCTTGTGCTGAGGGGCCACCTCTTGGAGGTCCACCAGAACTGAAAGGGATGCTAGGGTATCCTCATATGATATGAGAAACAGTGGCAAATAGTCAGGTGCCTGAGGGCCATGGAGGGCCACGTTTTTGGCATACTGGTCTGTCAAAGCATTTCCCTTGGAGATGCTGTCTGAACCCCGGCTATGGGCCTTACTTTAACAATGGGCAACTTGGTGGGTAACAAAATAGCGTTAAGCAGTGCCTCAACATAGGGGGCATTGAGGATAGGGGTACCTTGGGCAGTGAGATAACCTCTCTGTTTCCAGAGAGTTCCATAGTCATGAGAGAACCAAAGGCATAGCGAGAATCCATGTATATAGTGGCTGTGCATTGTGTGGAGATCGTGCAGGCACTGGTGAGGGCTATGAATCTGCAACTTGTGAAGATTTTACTAATGGGAGCTAAAAGGCTTCTAATGCCTTAAAGGTGGTACAAACTGCAAAGCCTGCCTGGAGATTTACCGTGGGGTCCCTAAGACCAAACATGTCAACATACAGAACTAGGTCAGCATTGGGGAGGGAGACATCTTTGAGGTCGGCTCATGGAGAAGATATTATGTCAACTGTGGCAAGGCAATCGTGTGGATGACCCTCAGTAAGGAGAGTGTGTGAGTCAGCACAGCAAGCCTCAAAGGAGGGAGACGCTAACAGGAGATCATCTACATATTGTCGCATGGTGGAGCCTTTTGGGAAGGATATATCTTGGAGGTCCTCCTGTAGTATTTGGGAGAAGAGGGAGGGGTAGTCAATAAAGCCCATGGGAGGAATCTGTAGGTGATCTGGCACTGTTTGTATATGAAGGAGAAGAGGTACTGTAAGTCTTTGTGGATTGGGACAGAAAATAATTCTTATGCCAGATCAATGCATGTAAAGAAGGTGGCATTGTGAGGAAGGCATGAGAGGATAGTGACAGGATCTGGCACAACTGGGTGAGAAGGAGTGACAGCCTTATTAAGAGCTCTTAAGTCATGTGTGAAACGGTACTTGTCTGTCCCCTTTTTGGCCAGAGGGTTTGTGGGGGTATTGCATGGGCTGGTGGTGTAGTACAAAATACCTTGGTCAAGTAGTGATTGAATGACAGGTTTGATACCTTCTTCTGCTTGGGGTGAGATCCTGTACTGTGACACTCATGGCAGAGAAACCTCAGGATTTAATGTAACGTGTACTGCTTTGGAAGAGATAATGGGCCTCATTACGAGGAAGTCGGTAGGGGGTTAACGGTGCCGGTAGAGCTGCCGGCCCGTTAACCCCCTACCGCTGCATTACGATGTCTGCTCGCGGGACCCAGTAAGGACGCCTAGTAAAACCAGGCGTCCTTAGCGGGTCCCGCAAGCAGACCAGGATGCAAACAACAGGCACGTTATTAACGGGCACGTTGTTTGCATCCTCCCCATTCCCATTGAGCCCTATGCGGGCTCGAATCGGGATGTACAGGGTCTGGGTTCCTGGAATGGGGAAATACCGGGCCCTCCAAGGTCAGAATGGCCCGGTATTTCCCCATTCCAAGAACCCGGACCCGGTATCCGGAATGGGGGTAGCCATGCCGCAAATAGCGGCATGGTTACTTCCTTCCTCGTAATGAGGCCCAATATGTCAAACATCATTAGCATGGGAAGACCATAATGAGACAGGGAGTGAGTCAAGGAAGCAATGCAATTGTATGGTTGGGGCGTGGGTGAGGGAGGCAGGACACTCTGGAGGGGTGGGTGACTTCAAAGACTGTTGTAGGAGGAATAAACTTTCAGCCTGTTTAGACTGTGGAACCTCTAGGTAAATACCATCCATGGAGCAATAAATGATACAATTCATTTTGCACAATAAATCAATACCCAACAAGTTAGCAGGTGAACATGGGCTAAGGAGAAAAGCATGTTGGTTAGAAATGGGACCACTTGAAACAGATAAGGTGTTTGACACTGGGTGTGGGATCGTTGTCCCCGACATTTCAAAAGCATTTACAATTTGACCAGAAACAGTAACACAAGGGAATTCGGCAGCCCTTAAAGTGGACTGGCGGGCATCTGTGTCAATCAAAGAATTGACCTTTTGTCCCTGAATGTTACACTGGAGATAAGGACCGGACTGGTCCAGGGGTATTAAAGCAGCAGTCAGCATGGCAGGGTCCCTCAGGCAATGTCATTGTGGTCCATATGAGACATGCATATCTTGGTAACCTCCGCCAGAGGCTGGAGGAGGCGCAGGTGGCGGGAGGGTGGAGAAAAAGCAGAGTTGCAGGGGGAATGATGAAATTGTTTCTGTTGGGAGTGTTTGGTAGGGAAGTTTTGGATAAGGTGGCTAGTCTGCTTACAGTATCTGCAAAAAGGTTGGCCCGGTTGAGGCTGTTGGGCTGGCAAAAATGGGTGTGTGTAAGCCTGCTGAGGCTGGCAGTTTTGGGCAACAGGAGGAGGCTGTTGCATACTCGGCTGGCGTTGATAAGCCGGGCGTCGCCGGTTGGGTGGTGCAGTTTTTTTGTTGAGCATGCTGTATTTGTAGGTGGGCAACGCCATCTTGCTCCTGCCTTTTTATTTTGTCATAAAAGTGCTGTGCAGTGTGCAGTGCTTTTTCAATTGATTCAGCTTGCCACCCAATCTGCACACTTTGAATATTGTTTGAAATTTCTGGGAGGAGACCTTAAAGTGGACCGGCGGGCACCTGTGTCAATCAAACAGGGAGGAGAATAGGATAGCAGCATTTTAACAAGGAAGTCCACTGGGGGAGCATTCTTTTTCAGTGTCATTGGGCAGGCAGCGATAGAGACCTGTGTTTCTGGTGTGCTTGATGTTAGGCTGGCCGACATTGGAAGCATGCTTATATTGGTCAAGTTCTCTTTCTAATTTGACTTGTGAGTTCCTCAGGGATCTAGTCTGGCTTTGTCTGAGGTGAATTTTGGCTTCTCTATACCATGCTAAGAAAACACTCCAATGGGTTTGAGACACCTTTGATTTCATTTCTCCAATGCCCCTCTTAATACAATCAAAAGGTCTAACTGAAATTAATCAGCTAGTGGCCACTGAAAACCCTTCTGGAACCCCGTATAGAAATTCCATTGTGTCAAAAATGTACAGGAAAAAGACCCAGAAGTCGAAAACATATAGAAGGCATCCATTCCTCCAGGTGAAGTGGGAGGTTCCCTCTTAGATGCGCTGGAGCCTGGCAGCCCTGAATGGTATAGAGTGGGTGACACAGAAGGGTAGTGGGCACAGACAACCTGAGGAAGTTTGGTGTTTACCTCCGGTGACAGTGTGAGGCACAAACAAGAGAGACACTAGAGGGTTAAATAGGAGCAAGCAAGAGTGGATAGATGTGTGCAGGAAAAGCACAAAAGGTAACGACAAAGGGAGACCAAAGGCACCACATTTGTCATATGCGCTAAAACAAAAGCCACTTAACTAGCTCTTGGCCCATCGTTTTCATTTGTTGGTTCTCTATAGCGTGAAAGAAGAGACGCAGATAAGGACTGCAAGGCTCAGGGTGTTGAATAGCTCCAAACAGTGACTGAGTTGCAAGACACAAAGTCGTAAAACATATTCTTTTTCAACTATCCCAACCCCACCTGTGTGGTATGCACAGCATGTAGCAATCTAGGTATACTAGTGTGAGTGTAGGAAAGAGAGGGATAGGGAAAGGGTGTAGGCCCATCCGGCCATACACAACAGGCAGATGTGGCAAATATTCAACACAGTACAAGTATTTAGGGCACAACTAAAGGATAAACTAGGTACACCAGGCGTGGTTGGTGAGCATGGGGCAATAACTTGAATCCGCCATTACGCGAGCCTGCAGGCAAATTTAAAGAGCTCTGTAGTAAACGGAGAAGGTCAGTGGTACCGGCGCACCTCTACAATGTGGGAGGACAGAGCGGCAATGGCAAACCAAAGTGTTAACCACACAAAACCCATTTCAAGAGAGTAAACCATGACATTAGCATCTTCCAAAAAACCTCCAGCCTACTTTATGTATCACGATAGTACCTTGACGGAGTGCAGATGCAGAACATTTAAGAGAAAACACTGGGCATAGACAATGGAGAAGTTTATCGCACTTGGCCATGTGACTACTAGTCTACCCGAGTCACCCGACCCAAAATACAAAACCCAAACAGGTGAGTCAAAAGGCTGATATGCAGTAACACACTGCAATGTGATTAAATACGAAATTCAAAAGGCAAATTCTCACAAGCAGGCATGGGACATCAGCATGGCCATTCCCTGGAGAGCTAACAAGGCCACTTCCACTCCCTCGATGGCACAAGGGGGTGGTGGTCAGCAAACTATGAAGTAACACCACAAGACACGGTACGGTACATGTAATGGCAAACACCTATGTGACAGAGCAACAGATAACAGACATAGCTGCAGTGCTTTATATATAAAGCTACGGATAAATACACAGCTGCAGACCAATACATACGAATCACAGAAGCTTTTATTCAGTGTGTCGATGTTATTTCCTGGTGGCTTGCATTTGGATTTGAGCTGAATTGGAGCGCGGTGTAAAATACAGGAAGTGTGAGCTGGGGCTGGCAGCTATCTCAGCTTTAGTGTGTTCAGTGTGGAAATAGGGAAGTGGCCAACACCCAGCACTGAAGGGCCATGCACAGCAGAAAAGAGAGCTATATGGGGCGCAGGATGCACGCCTGGCTTCTGACACTGCCAGGTTGCTCCAGGCGCTATTCTAAGCACTAGAGTGTAGTTTGTAAAGTGTAGTGGGTGGATTACTTGCAAAATATTGTGCCTGATATTGTATTACACTATCTGTCCTTCGGGCGGCGAACGTCGCATCCTAGAGATCTCTCCAAAGTGGCACTGTACTGACTGGACTCACAGGAAATGCCTGTGTCCTCAGATTACGTTTGGGAGGGCTCCCCGTGTGCAGTTCTGCACTTCAGCCAGGAGCAATGACAATGACCATTAAAATGAAAATTATAACAATCAAGATGATGACTGCAGCTAGAGACATCTCAGCACACACTTAAGCCAACAGAACAGACACTATCCTGCAATACAAAATATGTGTAACCAGGGAGAGGAGGGTATTCAGATAGACATACACAGAGATACCATGTCAGGTAGGTATTGCAAAGGAAGATATAACCTGGGAGTGAAATAACATGATATGGAGAAAATGCAAAAATGTAAACACAATGGCGTGGAGACAAAAAAGAAAATCATAAAGGAAATTACAAAGAAAAGCTTGATTTACCCATCAGCAGTAATACACAAGTTCACAGTCCGGGATGCACTCAGTTTACCGCAGACCATGGAAGAGACCATCACAACCAATATATGGCATTTTCGATATAACAGGCATGCCGCTGAGTGTTAGTAAGCATATTACCTTTCACAACCACTGTGGTGTGTCTTGGCTAGGCAACCTCTCTGGTGGTCTGCAGGAATCCGGTGGCAAACAGGAAGGAAGAGTCACAACGGCACCATACTGATGGAGAATTGGTCCAGCTTACCCCTCAACTGGGGGCAGGTCCACCCTGAGGGCCCTTCAGCAAGAACTAATACTCTGGAGACTGATAGATAAATCAAAGGTTTCTTATTGGAAAGTACAATACAGCAATTGCAATAGAGAGAGAGAATGACAAGTGCATGGATCTGTTGCCAAACGGAGCGCTCTGCCCTCAATGGGTCAGAGCCTATGTTATATAGTATGGCATAAGCATCAGCTCTAGTGTATTGTTACAGTTTCCTAAGGATTCCATGACATATGTAGACATTTTGTGATAGCAGAAAGCAGCGTGTTGTTCTAAAGCCTTGCGGTTCCATTCAGAGTACATTATGTTGAAATAACAGTAAGCAGTTTTGGCCTAAACGCTCTTATACTTCTTATAAGGTGATATTGTGCACGGCTATAGAGAAGGGCTGGGGGATGGTCATTGATGTGTTTTACAAGGTGTGAGCCTCGCAGGGCTAAGGAGGGGTGTGGGCAAGGCAAAAGAGCCACGTGCAGCAGGAGACTCTAGGCTGAGACAAAGTGGAGAGAGTAAGGCCTAATTTATATATCAAGGACTAATGTATATGTCCGGGCCTAATGTGTTATGTCAAGGCCGTTAATATATAGGCGTGATTACTGTGATGTTCTTACTCTTCCTCAGTTCATGGGTCATTGCAATCACATCCACTAGATGATTTACAGTGTTCTGCACAACCCCTTTCGTTGTGACATGCACACCTGCATTCTACGACTTTTCTGAGAATGTTCCCATACTGTGGACTGCAGTCCCCAAGGGCATTCCCACCAGAAGCGCATTGACACCAAACTAATGGGAAAAGGCGCTGTATAAATGACTACTACTACTACTACATGTGAGCATAGTTCACATACACATTTCCTAGAAGACTTTTTTCAGTGGTGCCTGATTTATAGATTTATTTTCCTTTTGGATGAACTTGCACACAATGGGAGCAAGAATGACCTGAGAGTCATTATTATCTATAACAGTAAGCAGAGCTTCCTCTACAACCAGGACGGGTCTCTCAGGAGTATTTGAGATATAGATTCTTGCACTTCCGGACTTAGACTCTTGAACCTTAACCCTCCTCATTGTCATCGCACTCAAGTCAATTTTATTCGACAGCTGATATCCCACACGTAAATCAAGAGCTAAGTGCTTTTATGTCCTCATTTATATTATTGACAAGTGATACTACAGATTTTAAAACAAAGTTGAGAGCAGAAATAAAAGTCAGACCAAGTAACCGAA
Source organism: Ambystoma mexicanum (assembly GCF_040938575.1). NCBI lineage: Eukaryota > Metazoa > Chordata > Amphibia > Caudata > Ambystomatidae > Ambystoma > Ambystoma mexicanum. The sequence continues at coordinate 1,016,192,306 of NC_090930.1, read as the reverse complement.
ACTTCCAAGTTTAGCTTCTTGGGGCCTCATTACAAGTGTGCCGGTCCGGTAACAACAGTGCCGGTAAGCCTACCGGCACAGTTGTTACCGGACTGGCACACTATGAGTTTGCGAGCTGATACCATCCCTCCTGCTAGGACAGACCTGGCGGGCGGGACGGCATCCGCTCGCAGACTTTTTTGGAAGCACCGCGACCGTTGTTAACGGTGCCGCTGTTTCCATCATTCCCATTCCAATTGAGTCCTATGGGACTCAAATTAGAATGGGGATTTACATTTTCCCGGCGCCTGACTTCACAGACTGCCAGGGCTGTAATGTCCCAGTGTTCCAGTGAAGTCAGGCGACAGAAATAATGACAACTCCGGAGGCAGCCTGACGTTTTTACCAGCACGGCTACCGCCGGAGTTGTAATGAGGCCCTAGGACTTTAGCATTACTGGAAGATAACGTAGAAGTATTTTGCAGTGGTGTTGTTGTATAAACATTGCAGGAGACTTTGAGAGTGAGGACTTGGGCGTCATCACGAGTTGGGTGGTATCCCGGCAGTAAATCTACCGCAATACCACCCAGTACAATTACTGTTACTGCCAATTGGTCCAGCGATATTACCACCGGAACACAAGTGGTGGTGGCGGTGTAAGGGCGTCATCACAAGTTGGGCTGTAGCCCTTACATGCGGCAGTAGCCATATTACTGCTGCATTTAAGGGTTGGCCCAATCTGGAGTTGGGCGTTAAATGGCCTGTTTTACCTCCAACTTTTTGCTGGAGGTGAAAATCCCATTTAGCGCCCTGTTTTCGGCACACTTACCGCCAGCTGTATTAGCGCGGAGTATTTGCACCGAAAATGCCCCATTGGGTGCAATGGACCAATGGGGAATGGGGATTTACCATTAACCCCCAACCCGTGATCCGGCGCTAATAAGACCAGACCGGCTGGTGCTAACGCTATTACAGTTGGGCGGTATTACCGCTGGAATACCGCCCACCTCATGATGAGGCCTAAGTCTCAATTTAATTGTAGTCTATAGGACTCAATGGGGAATTTTCAGTGGAATTACTGCAGTGGTAATTGGCCGGCGTTAATTGCGCAAAAAATTTGTAGAAAGTCGGCACATTCACCTCCAGCTGAGAGCTGGAGGTGAATCCTCCAACTTTCCCCCAAACTCGTGATTGGGGGTGCGGTAATGTGGCAGTAAAGCTATTACCACTACATTTTTAGTGCACCGCCCAACTTGTGATGAAGCCCAGTTAAAGTATCTATGTTGTTATGTAATTCACCTTCAAACTCTTCCTCGTGGTATACTGAAGCATAGCAAGTGAAGTGACTTGCAGCGGGCGGGTCAATATCTGCTGTAAAATGGGAGGAGTTGAGTCTAAAATGTATTGAGTCTCTTGCATTTGGCCTGTTAGATGATGTGATACATTATCTATATTGTAAATAAAGTCAGTAATCTTGGATTTAGGTCTGGCAGTAGTAACTAAGGTCAACTCACTCTCTGCAATTAATTCTTCCAGGAGATCTGAGGCTTCTACAGCCTGACTAGTAGTTGGGAAAGGCTCTGTGGCCGCTAAACCGAGACTTTGACAGTGTTGTAATTTAGCCACTTCTGCATTGCTCCTTAGGTTGTACGAGTTACAATGTTTGCGAGACATTGTAGCATAATATTACAGCTATATAGCTGACTCCCCTGCAACTCCGCCAACAACTGTCACCACTGCACTTGTCTGTGCACTTCACTGCACGCACTTTGCTCACTCCTGTAGTTTAAATAGGGAAAGCTGTCAAATCAGCTGAGGCAACATGGCAGTCAGGAGTCCGCAGCAAACAGCAAAATGGTGCATATTAATCCCAGCCACAACTGCACTTGTCTGACGAATCAACACCTGTGGCACAGTGGTCCAGGAATGAATATCGGTTTCTAACCCATCAATCAGCCACACCTGTGGTACACCAGAAGGGATACAAACAGATTCCAAACACCAGCAAATTATAAACCTCCTTGTCCAAATTTGGTCACATGGATGGAACGGCAGGCCTGTCTCCAAAAGTTCATGGAAAATACAATTATTACCCAATGATAAAAGGGACTGTCCAGTCAAGGTTGTAGAAAAATATCTACTTTATTATTATCACAACAGACAGTTCTAGCACACTACAAAAATACAACCCACCCTGTAAAGGACAGTTTCAAAGAAGGAAAAGCGATGCACTCTGGATACTAACAGGAGGGTAGTCGGTAAATTAATGAATTGCAATAGTTCAAGGATACTTGGTTTCAACACAAAGGGAGCACCAGGTTGTAAAATGTCACTAGGGGCCTTCAGAGAATGACCAAGGGGACAGAATCACAATGTACCGTGCGTTTGCAGGAGTTCTTGGTGCTCGACACGGTCGAGTTGGTTTCAGGGCGCTTTGCAGCATCTGTGATAGAGTTCAAGATGGATACAGCTGCGGGTATCAGGTGGCAGGCAGTTTGGCGAGTAAAGCTGGATTGACGGCTGCAGGCTGGCCTACATTGCGGCTCAGGGTCAGGAATTGTTGTCTAAGTACAAGTCAGAGGTTCTGAAGCACTAGTCGAGGCGTCTTGGATAGCTTTAGCAACTGTGGGGTAACAACAGTCAGCGTTGCAGTCGGTTGCAGCTTGAGGGGCTTGACTGGCTAGAAAATGTCTTTAAGGCGGACGTTGGTAGATGTTTGTCGATGCACTCCTCCTAGCTTCTTCACTGAGCTCATGTCGACCTTTAAGGAGGATGGCCCAAAGCTGAGGAGGGACTTTGGTTTGCTGCAGATCCTAGCAAAGCACGCTGTGTGCTAGCTGGATACCTCTGGATTCAGTATCTCCCTCTGTTCCCTTGGGAGATGTTATGGTGTGGCATCTTGCTTCCCTCTTGGAGGTCCTGTCCTTCCTACACTGGCGGAAGATGTAAGGCAGACTGTACTTTCAGCCAGGGTCCAATGATGAGTTCTTTCTTCTGCTTCTGGTAAAGCCTTCGGATGATCTGCCAAAAGAGGGGCTTGGCCCTCTTTTAAAACCGATTAGACAACAGGAATTGGTGTAGGCTAAGCCTACCTTAATGAACCAATCCTGGATCCTGCACCAACAATCTCCTGTATGTGTGAAGTCATAACCAGAGTGCTTTGTAACAGAAAAGGTAAAAGGGTGAAAACATGTAATACTAAGTCCCACCCATCTTCCTGTCTGTTGTGGATCAAAGGGTCCCTCTGGTTAATGGAGCTCTCTGTGGTTCCTGATTAAATCGGCAGGTCTCCCTTGAATCTGCAGTGAAACCAGACTTTCTGGCTCCATTAAACCACATACTCGTACCTTCGGAATGGGTCCCCCTGCGGGGATGACTACTTTAAACACACAGTATCAGCCATAACATTTCACTGTCAATCGATAATGAGGGCAGGAGCTGGCTTCTGGTTGACCAGTGCATATTAAAGGGTGTTGGGGTTTGCTGTCTCCTTTGATCGCCTCTGCAGCCAGACCCCTTGTGGGGTGGTTTGACTTAAACTCTGATTAGTATGCGAATGCTGCCACCAAATACAGGGCTCAATTAGGGCTTTCATTCGGTTGGCCATGGCAGGGGGATGGTTTGGCCCTCCCCCTTCTGGAGATGCATTGTGTACTCCACCTGTCACATCCCAACTAAATATGACAGGGGGCACTGCTCCTGTAGGCTGTGTCCACCCAGAGTACATGGGTCTATGCGTATGTCATGCAGTGAGCATAGTTAAATGTGTATGGATTATCCCCACACGTTTTCCTGAGGTTGATCTACCATCATTCAAATTCATTTAAAATTTCAAAAAAAGCCCAGGCGAGCGCACATCTACTGAACGGATGGTCGAATTTCTCACAACTGGTCTGTGCACTTTACCATGCACGCTCACAGCATGCTCCTGTAGTTTAAATAGAGGACGATGCCAAATAAGGGGAGGCAAATTGGCAGTCAGGAGTCGGTAGCAAAAAACAGAGTGGAGCGCTATAATCCCATCCTCAACTCCACTTGTCCATGCAGGAGATTTTATCCTGAAAGGCCGCTGCACATGGAAATCTACATCACTTTTGTCCCATTGCACCAACACACTTCAGATGGAGCAATCTGACAATGTTGAGGTCTGCTGGAATTGAAAATCCACTGCTGGGAACCATCTTAGACTTTTGCAGACCTGTACTAAACACATGGCACTTCTGGAGGGATCTCCCACTGCTGTCGTCCAGAGGTATAGACAGGCCCTGCGTTGAAGAAGCTTGCACTCTTTAAGTGATGTGGCACTGACAGGGCATTGCTGAAGGAATCTCACACAATTGGCGTCAGACAGCACTCACCGAACATTTATACTTAGATGACCCTTCTAGCCGGTGGCCCAAATGGGGCCCGGCTAGAGAGGGCTGCATGCTTTTCCCCTAATGGAATACTTAGAAATAAAGCTACAGACACCAGGGTTTAATACAAATAGTTAATTAAATATTCGTGTGTGTGTGTGTCTGTGTGTCTGTTTGTTTTATTTTTGGAATACTCCATCCAGCCCACCATGGGGAAGGATGGAATGTTGAAGGGAGAAGACAAGAAAAACAAAGGAACAGAACTCCCGAGCCCAATAAATGGGCTGGGCAGGGGATAAAAGAATCTAAAGGAGATTTTAATAAAAGAGGACAGTTAGAAGACAGTTGAACAATAGTGAGGGGAAGAAAAGGAGCAAAGGAAACAGATACATAGAGCTGAGAAACAGAGAAAACACCTCCCTGGGAGGGATTGGGGGGGGCACTGCCTCGAACGGCCCCTCGGGCCCACAGGCATTATGGTACTGGCCAGTGCGTGTGGGAGATCCATAGGGCCAGGCTGCGTGCCAGGAGCAGCCTGGCTGCCCACAGGGCTGTGGCAGGAATTGGCCAGACTGGACGTGCCCAGCAAGATCAAAGGGCCCAAGCAGCATGTGTCGGGTTGCCTGGGATGAAAAATAAAGAGCTATGCTGTTTGGGCTGCGTGCAGGGGGCGGCCAGCACCGGGTAACCCAGCTGTGGCCTTGTGTCAGCCCACCTCGCGACTGGCGAGGCAGGTCCTACTGATAAATCCTCCTGGGCTGTGTGTGCCAGGTGGCCTGGAAGGTAAAGAAGAAAGGGGGTAGTTTGCCCCACCTTTGTTGGGCATGTCAGTGAAAAAGTGCCCTGGTCTGCCAGTGAGGCCTAGGAGAAAAGAAGCTCTTGGCAGCCCAGGTGAAGAGTGAAAGTCCCGGGCTGCTCTGTCATTGTGGTCTGGGTGAAGATTGCAAAGCCTGCCCCCTGCATCTCCTAGATGCATTGAAGAGAGGGGGAGGGCCCACCAGTGAGCACTGGACAGCAGTGGTGAAGGACGGAGACATCCCTGTTTCCATGGAACACTGCTTGATTCCAATTTAGCACAATTGGTGCAGCGATGAAATCAGCACCGGCATCCCCATAGTGTGCAGCAGTGACGTAGGTGGCCCAAAGGCAATGAGGCCAACGAGAAAAGATAAGTGGCCACGGGGTGCAGTGGTGAGCGTGGTTGGCCCCGCAGCCTATGGGGCCAGCCTGAAGGCAGTAAGGGATGTGGGCAGCTCAAGAACTTTCATGAGCACGGGCCACTCACGGTGAGTCGAAAGGCCCCACATAGTGGACGGGCCACTGAGAAGACAGAGTAGAGGTGGGGTAAGCCCCAGCTCCATCAGGGGACAGAGTCCCACATAGTCAGAGCTGTCACTTGAAGGACAGGCCAATTGAAGGTACTGTAATGGGGGATTGACTACAGCATTCACTGCATTGTGACATACATATTATAAGTTGTTTATATATCGTGTTTGTCAGTTGTATATTTATGTTTATAATTACTAGTATATTTATATTTATGACAGTATAATGTATAGAATAGGAATGTTATGTAGGGGAATTGTAGTGTGTGGGGGAAGACCTTTAGGGGGAATGTTAAGTAGGTTCAAAGTTAAGTGGTGTAACGGTGCAGAGGGAGGAGACCGGCACACAGGTGTCGTGGTTGGTGGCATACACTTTTTTTTACCACAAATATTTTTTTTTAAATCCCTCTCCCTACTTTACGAGAGGTTTCCCTACCTTAACTAAAATACTAAGGGTTCAGTCAGGATGTCCTTGTAAATCAAGAGTCCACCGTCCTGTGTGAACAAAGCTACTTCTGTCCCTTACACTTGTAACTAAACTAAAGACGTAGTGGATCTCTATGGATTTTGCTGAAAAATTGTTGTCTCTCTTCATTCTTCTCATCAGCCCCACAGATCTCGTCTTCCTCAGGTGAGCATCTGCTTTTGGAAAACTGTCAAGATTCAAGTCACTTTTCGGAATCACCAATGCTGGAACATGGACGTTCACTATGGAGAAAGTTCCTCCCCAGTCTGCAGGCAATCTTATATACGTTTTTTCTCCACACGCCCAATAATGATCCATGATCACTGCAGTTCCAATACACATTCTTGGTGCATCAAAGATTCTGTCACAGTTCTGATTCTCTCCAACTTTTCTTGTGCCATTGTTTCTGAAGCACAGCTTTCTTTTTATCCAAAGGTACTATCTGCACGGTTCCTCCTCTATCTTCAACGCAGGTTAGCAACTTGGTAATACTTTTCCATAAAGGCTTGGATAGCACCTGTACATTCCAAACAGTCAATTCAGGATGATCATACACCATCCATGCTCTGCAGATAACCACTCCTTCTTCCTATCCATCTGGTGATAACACTGATCCCCAAATCTGCATCTGGCCTCTATTCTTCCAATGCCAGATGTTTTCTTCAGTTTTTCCTGGACATTCAAGTTTTTTATTCACCTTCCATCTGATTCCAGCTCCTGTCACTCCAGGTTTCTCATATCTGATCACATGATTCTTGGTATGTACTCTGTCTCTTGTTTTTGTGATTTGCACATGATCATCTTCATCTGGCTCTGCTAATTCAGTTCCCCATTTAAGATAGGTATCTCGACCCATAAATGGGCCTCTTGTTCAGCAAAGTGCTATGTGAGAAAGACAATGTGCTGTCAGGACATCTACTTTGATGGCTATGAAGATCTTGGACCTCCCCGTGCTAAAAGGTAGGAGTGCACTCACAAAGCATTCCTCCTTTGAGGTTCTTCTTCCCACCTCCCTCATATGTTGGTACCATATGTTGTTTCCCAAGTGTGCTGTGCTATCCAGGTAATCGGTTAGCTCAAAGTCATTCTCCCTGGTATCCTTCTTAGGTCTCATTCTTCTCTTGTGACCTTCTACCATTATTTCAAAGAGTATATCAGCATAGTATCTTCCAACTGGACCAATCATAGGAACACTTGTCAGTGGACTAGGTGTGTTTGCATGCATTACCTATGTAGGTTCACTCTTTTGTAGAACCCGTTTCTGGTGTCCAGAAATAATCTCTAAGACACTTTTCGTATGCGAACAACTGTCATGATATTTACCTCAGACTCAGGTAATTTGTTATCATTCTTTGAAACAGGGATAACTACGTAGGGTCTTGGCTGCCTAGTAGTTGCCACGTCTGTACCTTCCTACTGCTCAGGAAGATCCACAGGAGTCTTTGCTCAATGTACATTTATAAAATATGATGTGCGCACTGTGAGTGAGAGCAGTATTATTATGAACAGAATGCAAGCATAAATAATACAAAGGTAGGAGAATTTGCAGCATCGACTTTGTACGCAACGTGGACATCTCTCGGGATCTGGCATGATGATATTGCTACTAATGCTGCCCATTTTTATTTTTTAAGGAGAGAAAAACAGATCTTGACTTAGGGTACATTATGCATTCTTTCCTTCTGAAACCTGCTGTTTTTTACTCAATAAATGTTCATGATCAGCTGACTGTTCACTGGGCGATGAAAATAAACTCCCAATAGATGCCACGAATTGGCCTTTCAGCAGATGTCATGATGAACTTCTTTCAGCATGAAACAAGAGTTGTTGTTTTTTCTGACCAGCAATCCTTCGACCGGTCCCCCGAAGGAAAGTTTCACCACGATTTTAGAGTTTGCTCGGAATAAGTATTTACTTGCTCTATGATGTCTCTCAAAATCTTATTTAATGCTGCATTATTTCTCGGGTCCCTTAGGAAGGTTCGAACATCAGTGTCAATCAGATAACCAGTCTGTGAGCATTAACAGCTGATAGGGGCATTTGCACTTTCCCCACTGTGCTCAGGAAGCTGCAAAACCTGCTCATTGATCGCTGTGAGCAATCTTCTTATGATTGGACCATTTTTTGGATCTTGCAGGAAAACATAAACGCAAGTAGTTCTCCCCACAATTACAGGATATATGCGCAAAACAAACAGAAACACTTCGAATATGATCAGTGAAATGTTGTCATTGGGTAGCACCATGGGCAAATCCAAACAGAAACTCAGTGTGAAATGAATCAGGGTACTGTACCCTCTTCCAATTGTCAAAAACAAAATCGAAATCTAGCATATTTTTCTTCTTATCAAGGCTTAAGCATGCCTCAGTCCAAAGTCAACAAACTCCTGTGGCTTTAAGACCAGAAATCTTCTCTTAACTCTTCCCCAAATGACTGAAAAGAGTGTTCAAAACAAGCCACAGTCCAATGACCTCTTTGTCTTTACTTGGCAGCTTTTGCATCCTTCTTCCTCATCATGAACCTAGTCTGCATGTGCTGAGGTTCTTCCGCGATGCTTGCTTCCGGAGGGTGGGGGGTAAAGGGTTCTCTCCAGCATAAATCTTTACGTCTCCCAGGAAAGTCCAAGCACATCTGCCATGCACCTTGACTGCAGATGGCGTGATGTCCTCTACGATGAAAGGACCGTTGAAGCAGGGTTTGTCCCACTTCTTTCTTGTAAAATTGCGGATTAAGACCCAATCTTCGGAGAATAATTTGAGAACACAACGTTTTTCAAGTTCACTTGTTGAAGCATCTCCTTCTGTGTTCTGTACTGCCCCACACCCTTTTCGCCGTAGCTGACCTGAAATGACAGAGATACTTGAAGTCATACAAATAAGATAATCATGTAACTCCATTCCTATCAGTTCTGACGTTGGCTGGGCATCACTTCTAACTCTGGATGGAGGTGTGAGGGGTGTCCTCCTTTGACTCCCTGTCACTATTTCATGGGGGGTAAGATGGTGGTCCGAACCTGATTGGTTCCTCAATGCATATAAGGCCAGTAGTAGGCAATGCAACCACCCTTTCATCAAGGTAAACTTCAACTTGGCTATTCTTTCTTTAAGCAAGTCTTTGAGCCTCTCACAGATCCCATTTCCTTGCCGATGATAAGCCGAAGGAAACTTGTGCTTTATACCAAGCAACAAGCTAATCTGTTCAAAGGTTTGGTTTACAAAATGAGGACGATTAGCTGATTTTAATACTTCACATATTCCCCAACTAGGAAACACTTCTCACACTAAGAATTTTGCTGCATAGTTAGAGTCTGGGTGTGTACATGGACCAGCATCAATCCACCTTGAAAAGGGACAAACTACTACAATGATGTATCTATATCCATTGCATACTTGCAGCATATCGACATAGTTGATGTGCAAATGCTGAAAGGGGCCATTGGGTCTCAGGATAACTCCCCTAACTGTGTGCAGTGTGTGCCCAGCTGTGAACTTTTGACAAACAATGTAATTCACTAAATAGAATGCAATGGGCCTCATTACGACTCAGGCGGTAAGGGTTTTACGGCGGCGTAAACAGCGCCGACCCTTACCGCCTGATTCCGAGGTCCCTTAGCGCCATGGAGGTTTTAACACCTGCTTTTAGCAGGTGTTAAAATCCATGGCGCTAAGGGACCTTGATGTTAATTGCGCCACCGTAATTTACGATGGCGTAATTAACGCCTTCCCCACTCCCATTATGCCCTATGGGGCAAAATGGGAATGGGGAAGGGAAAATGGGAAAATGGGGATTTACCGCCCCGCCAAGGTTGGAATGGGGCGGTAAATCCGCCAACCACCATGGCGTAAACGTAGTTTACGCCATGGTGGTAAAGTCACGGCCCAGGCGGTAACTTACCGCCTGGGTCGTAATGAGGCCCAATGTGTTCTACTAAATTTGGCACAAACCAATCCTCTGAAATAGTTGCAGCGAGGTTCTCTCTAGTTGTATAAACAGGGTAGTGTAGCTGTTCAGCACCACCCTTAATAAGGCTACAGGCATCACCGGTTTACCAGTGCTGTCTTGTTGCCACAGTGCTTCAGAGGGGTTTAAAGAACACCCTCTTCCCGTCCACAGATCTTTCTCATCCTGAGGTGCTTCTCACTGGAACTCTATTAATTGTCTTTTCGAAAGATTGTCATGGCATTCAGACACACTCATCATTACTACCATATTTTCATTTACATTAGGCATATCAAATGACATAATGATTTCTTAACATGCAGCGCGTTTGGCTTCATCATCTGCTGTTTGATTTCCATGTGAGATAAAGTCTGCTCTTTTAGTGTGAGCTGCACATTTACTGCCTGATTCATGGAATTATGTGCGCCGAAAACGCAGATGTGCGCTCTTTTCTGCCCGAAAATCCCCATATTTCAAACAGGGATTTTCGGCCAGAAAGGTGCGCACATCTGCGTTTTCGGCACACATAATTCCATGAATCTAGTCGCCTATGACTTTGATGGCTACTGGGAGTTTTAGTGCCTTAATAAGCCTGTCCAGTAAAGTGGCATGCTGCACTGGAGTGCCATCCAATGTGCTAGTCCTGTGTGTACCGTCTACATCACATAGACAGAGTCACTGTACACCTTTATTTCCTGGTCTGCATGAATCTCGAGCAGGACTACCAGCACCACTAATTCTGCAGCCTGTTCTGAATAGTGAGATGGTAGTTGTGCACTCACCAATTTTTGAAACTCTCCATTGGCCGTGTGCTTTACCACAGCGGCAACTCTATATCTCTGTCCATCATTTTGATTGATCCTTGAAGAACCTTCAATAAAAACAATTTCTCCACTTGCCAAAGCATTTTCCTTTATCCTAGGGATTTCATCATCAAACTCTTTGTAGTTTGAACAGTCATGCGCATGCTCATCCTCTGCCAGTGGTTCAGCTACAAACTATTTTAATTGCTGGATTCGATATGACTACCTCGTAGTCAGAAGTCCTTTGAGAAGTCAACCTTCCTTTCGGTTTCTCCAGAATGGCAAATAACACATGCTCAACAAATAACGTCATGGAGCATCCCATCACTATGCTTGAAGCCTTCTCAATGGTGAACGTGAGGCTGCCAAAGATTGTTCACATGGAAAATAGCCTCTCATTACTGGGTCTCAAATCCCTCTGTAATATGCAAGGGTCTTGTACCCTAATGTGGTTCTCTGCATAAGGACTGCTGTCATAACAGTACCATCTGTATGCGAAAATAAAAAGAATTCCTCAGCATAATTAGGAATTCCTAAAACTGGAGCTGTGCAAATTGCCTTTTTTATTCATCAAACCCTTCTTCCATCTCCTCAGTCCAGACCATTTTTTCCGGTGTTGTCTGTGCTTTCTTTAGAGCTTGAAATAAAGGTCTTATGTATGAGCTGTAGTCAAAGATCCATGCCCTGACATAGTTACATAGACTCAAAAATCTTTGCATGTGCTTTATCGTGCGTGGCTTTGTAGTTTTCAAAACAGCCTCAGCTCTTTCAGAAGTAACCTTCTTTCCTTCATGTGAAATCAATTGGCCTATATACAACACTTCTTGCTAACAATACTGTAGGTTCTCTTTGTCAACCATATACTCTTTTTCAGCAAGTGTAATCGTCAGCTGAATAGAATCGCATCTGCACTCTTCCTCTGGAATGCTGCAAACTAAAATGTCATCTGCATATTGCAACACAGCACTTTCTAAATCAATATTGCTTAAGTCCATTTGTAGGACTCTATTGAAAATCGATTGAGACTCACAGTATCCTGGAGGTAAATGAGTACTTTTTAACTTAGTCTGTCTAAAAGTAAACAAGGTTAGATCTTACGAGTGATTTGTGCAATGGGATTGAGAAAAACACATTTTTCAAGTCAATCACAGTAAAATATTGTGCCTCAACAGGTATATTACATAGGTTTGTAGCAGGATTAGGAACTAGAGGAAACTCTGCCTCTATAATCTGGTTAATCTGCCTCAAATCTTGAATTAGGCTCCACGACCCCCCTTTCCCTTTCTTCACAGGATAAAACGCAGTATTGCACGGGGACTCTGATGTCACCAAGATGCCTTGATCCATCATGGCGGAAATTGTCTTGAAAATACCTTCATCTGCCTCTCGAGACATGGGTTACTGTCGTGCTCGAGGTCAAATTTCTCCTGGTTTCAATTTAATCTTCACTTCTCCAACCCCCTTCAACAGGCCTACCTCATAGGGGCCTGTGGTCCATAATGAAACAGGCACGTTTGCCATATCTTTATCAAAATACTCAGGACGCTTTTGTGTTATCATAATTTTCAGAGGAACCTCTTGTTTAATCGCTTTTACCCAATAAGTAATGGTCATTTCAAACACCACTTCTTCATCAGATGGATGATCTCCAAACAGATCCTCATCAGTAACGTCAGCGAATCTGTAACCCTCCCCGATGGCAATTACTGCGCACCATCACCTGCCTTCATTATTAGTTCCATCAAGGACAGCTAGCTCTCCTCGCACTATAGCTGCTGGTAATTTTAAGGGAAAAACTTGTCCCTCTTCTTCAAGCATAGGTATCCTTGGTCTAATTAAAAACTCCTCAGGTATTTTCATAATTCTGCCTACTAGGCCTGGTAACCATGTCAACAAAATGCGTACTCCATAATGAAAAACTTCAGGTTCCAATGGAACTGCTCACATGGCCATTTGTCCTGCAAATGCCATAATAAATTCACTCACATATAAATAATGCATTCTTTGTGTAAAATTGTGCAAAAGTGCAAAATTGTGATATTCAACTTGGTCATTAGATCTCGACCTAATATATTGACAGATGTCTGCCTTGAATATAGCAATGGCACTGACATATCACACTCTCTTATAGAGACTGGTAATTCTTCAGTTAAAGGAACTCTGCTCGTAGCTCCCGTGAAACATTTAAGTATTCATGTCATTGCCAGACACTGAAAATGTCCCCTCTCGTATACACGACTGTGTTGCACCCATGTCTACTAAAAATGAAAAAAATGTGCCTCCTATACTGACGTCAACCCTCGGTTCCTCGTGAGGATTCGGCATCACGGATAGTATTGAACACATCAGGTCTCCCAGTGAGCTGTCCTATTGTGGATACAGCCTATTTCCCGTACCTGTAAAAGGATTCCCTCCCTCCACAATGACACACCCTATCCTAGGAGTCATTATCTGTTCCATACTTTTACTTTGCTGTATCTGCATAGGTGAATGCTGCGACTGCCCTTGTGGCGGATTCCCTACTGCTTGTGTTTGCAATCCTTGCTGCATTCTCAGCGCTTGTGCCTGTTGCACTGTTTGATTCTGAGCAAACCCATCTCCATTCTGCTGTGAATATGCAGGCGGGTTTGTGGTCCCCCCTCTTGAAAACTGGCCATTCTGCACAATCCCTTGACTTCTACACACATGAGCAAAATGCCCTGTCATTCCACATGCCCAGCATATAGGAGGCAGGAATCTCCTATTGTGCCCATCCTGTATATCTTGATTGTCATTCTAGATGTTTTGAAACCTTTGTTGATTATTCTGAAAGTTCCCCTGGTTATTTTGAAAATGTCTTCTTCGAAATCCTCCTCTTCCTTGTGGAGCAAATCCATTATTGGCCTGATCAAACTGTCATTGATTATTCGTCTGTGGCATGTTTACTACTTGCTGTGAATTCGATCCATCTCTACTAGTTATCATTGCCCCTTCAATGGCATACTTGGCTAGCTTCTTCTGTACTAACTTTGCCTCTTCGCCTTTCCTGATGTCATCTTTTTGTGATTCTTTTCTTGCAAGAGTCTGCAATAATGCGCAATGGTCAGCTGAATCTCCGACCATGATTTTGCTTCCATACCCACTAACTTCTTGAGCTGCTTTTGCACTTGGTCTGGCAGCCCTTGGCATAATATATGATAGAACACGGGTATAGTTTTGCCCCAAGCCTTACATGTCTCCAAGGCCCACTGCTCTTGTAAATTCTGAATGTAAACAAGCGGATCATCTCCTTCTTGCATCTTTTTCGTCATTATAGCTCCCATATCTGAAGTGTCCGGATATAGTACTGTAAGCGCTTTCCAGACTACCGCTCTGCAGTTATTGAACAGTGCTCCGTCATGAGCAGTGTTAATCGTAGTAACACCAGCATACCCTGCTCTAGACCAAACGTCATCAGCTCTCTCTTTAAGGATGGCAATCAGGAGACCCTTAACGTCCCCTATAGCTAATGTATTTCCTTCTGTCATCTTCTCTAATTCATGTATCCATTTCCCAGCACCAGAAGTTAAACTCAGGAGTTTGCACCTTAGGTTATCTTTGTCCATCTGGGGCCAAGGTATATACTGTGGTCTAACTCCCCCTTTCTCTAGCAAGGGAAACTGTGAAGCACCAAACTCATCCTCATTTCTCATTGTTTGTCTGTCCACAGCAGGGACAATATTCCCACACCGCGTTCTTCCTGGCAGTGACCTTAATCTGCTCACATAAGGTGTCGATTCCCCCCTCTCACCATGGGGTCGGTCTGACTGCCTCAATGATTCTGATGCCTGAGGTACAGATGCATATAAATCTGACCATCTCACTTCTTTATCCATTGAAAAACATCCCTCTGGACCACATGCATCAGCCCTTTCTTCTCCAGGGAATGTATCTCTATCCGCGTCTGACATTTCCTGTGCCTAACTCATACAACTTCTCTCCTCTTCATCTCTGTTTAGAGTCAGTCTATCTAAAGACAACTCCTTGGGCCTCGTACTATATGAGGCTCCTTCTGTATCGTATAGCTGTCTACTCTCGAGTCGATCATTTTTTTCCTTCCCCTTTATTTCTTTCTAGGCTCTCATGTCATGATAAACTTTATCGATCGCTTCCCCTATGCTTTGCGTGTCAAACTCATCTTCTAGATTTACTCTCAATGGACCTGGCAACGATTCGTATCCTGGGAAGAACTCCTCTATGTCCTCCCATGCTACTTCTGGATTGGCATTACTTACTTCCTTCTTCAGGCGATCAAGATTGCCTGCTCTCTCCCTTCTTTTTCATTCTATGTCATTGTCAAGCTCTCTACGCTTTCTTGCTTCCTCTCTCACCCTGTCTTCCTCATTTTTCTTCATATCCCTTCTTTCGTTTGCCCTTCGTATCTCCTCATCCTTTCGTCTTTGTATTCTCTTATCCCTTAATTTCTGTTCCTCCTCTTCTAATCTTTTTCTTTCTAGCCTTTCCTGCTCATCGATTGGTCTTTGTCTGTTATCTCGTCTTCTTTGTTCTTCTGCTCTTTACTGTTTTTTCAATTGTTCATCTTGATATAACTGCTTCTGTCTTTGTCTATCTTTTCTCTTTGCTTCTTCTTCTTTCAATTGTTCCTCCCTTTCTTTATCCTTTTTATCTTGCTCATCTTGATCTTCCCTTTACCTTACATCCTTGATGCCTTTAACATTGAGTTTGAGCAAAATCTGACCACCCATCCATTCATTCTGTATAAGTGCTAACTCATCAGTTTTATCTCTTTCTCCCTTCCATCTCTTTATTTATCTTCCTATATCCAAGGATGTGCTTGCTCAGTCACTTCTCTCTTTATCGCGTCTCTCCTTGTCCCTCAGAACCTTAGAGATTACATCCTTCTCAGTATTTTTCTCCAGACCCTCATCACTGCTTTGCGCAGGCGACTCATATGCCGGTTGCTATACCCTGCTGCTGCTTTAAGCTCCCTCAATGGGTACAACCCATCATATTTCTTACTTTTGTCATTTATTTCAGACGGGATGGGGGAGCAGAGGGCTCCTCACTCCCCTCTTTGCATACATTGAGGATCCAATCTACAGGGGGCTGCTCATGTTTCTCCTCCTGGTACATTTTCCAAAGCTTTACGCTCGCTAGTCGCTTGTCTAGCTTTTTTCCCGTATATCCTGCATGCAAATATGTCATCATATGCTGCAGGACTGCCTTCGATAGTGACCCTCCTTGTGGCCATGGCATAAACATTTTGTCTGCGGTTCCTTTAACCCAATCCACACTATACTGTCTAAGGTTGGTTGCATGTTTCGGCAATTGCTTGCAGAGATGCATGAGTGGAATAACATCCTCCATTTTTGACTGTCAATACTCGCTTGCTTTTGTCACAGATTCAAAAAAGTATGTTTCAGAAAAACAATATAATATGAGCGTGCACCAATCGTTGCAGGCTCCAATCCCTTTAAATCATGTTTTTTATTTTGATCTTGCTAAAAAACTACCATCAATTTAAACAAACAATGACATTTTCCAACCTCGTGTTTCTCCTTTTTTCATTGATTAGTTTTAACTGTTACGTCATCACCAATACATAAATACATAAAACAAAACAAACAGACATACTCGACCGGTCACATATATTTTTCTCTAAGACCAGTCTTACCCTCTAAATCAATACTCCCACAAAGTTTAAACCAACCTCTTTAAGTTACGTCTTTAACCAAACTTGTTTTATACGTCTTCCGCTATGGGATTTTAGGTTAGGATTTCTTCTGTTACGTTCTTTAAAACGCAGGCACACGGCGTACTCTTTTATCATGGTCTTTCCTCACGATACCTCTTAATTGCTTGGGCTCACTAAAAGTCAATTTTTACTTAACATTCAACACTCTTATTCTCAAGTTTTGTTTACCCCAGACCCCCTCCATTACTCATTTTTCCCCTATCACTTCTTTTCACTCATTACCCACACACAGTTTTGCCACCTCCCTTAGTTGGTACTCACCATTTGCACATTTGTCTTCTGACTCTCGGGATCGTACACCTCTTTTACTGTCTCTTTAACTTCATGTTCGTTCAGCTTCTCGTAGACCGTGAGAGGGGATTCTGTTTGAAACCGGGGCACCCGTCACACTGTGCTTGCAAGACTTAGCAACTTAAACTAGACCACTATCTATGGGGAGCTTCCCATCATATTTCTTACTTTTGTCATTTATTTCAGACGGGATGGGGGAGCAGAGGGCTCCTCACTCCCCTCTTTGCATACATTGAGGATCCAATCTACAGGGGGCTGCTCATGTTTCTCCTCCTGGTACATTTTCCAAAGCTTTACGCTCGCTAGTCGCTTGTCTAGCTTTTTTCCCGTATATCCTGCATGCAAATATGTCATCATATGCTGCAGGACTGCCTTCGATAGTGACCCTCCTTGTGGCCATGGCATAAACATTTTGTCTGCGGTTCCTTTAACCCAATCCACACTATACTGTCTAAGGTTGGTTGCATGTTTCGGCAATTGCTTGCAGAGATGCATGAGTGGAGTAACATCCTCCATTTTTGACTGTCAATACTCGCTTGCTTTTGTCACAGATTCAAAAAAGTATGTTTCAGAAAAACAATATAATATGAGCGTGCACCAATCGTTGCAGGCTCCAATCCCTTTAAATCATGTTTTTTATTTTGATCTTGCTAAAAAACTACCATCAACTTCAATTTAAACAAACAATGACATTTTCCAACCTCGTGTTTCTCCTTTTTTCATTGATTAGTTTTAACTGTTACGTCATCACCAATACATAAATACATAAAACAAAACAAACAGACATACTCGACCGGTCACATATATTTTTCTCTAAGACCAGTCTTACCCTCTAAATCAATACTCCCACAAAGTTTAAACCAACCTCTTTAACTTACGTCTTTAACCAAACTTGTTTTATACGTCTTCCGCTATGGGATTTTAGGTTAGGATTTCTTCTGTTACGTTCTTTAAAACGCAGGCACACGGCGTACTCTTTTATCATGGTCTTTCCTCACGATACCTCTCAATTGCTTGGGCTCACTAAAAGTCAATTTTTACTTAATATTCAACACTCTTATTCTCAAGTTTTGTTTACCCCAGACCCCCTCCATTACTCGTTTTTCCCCTATCACTTCTTTTCTCTCATTACCCACACACAGTTTTGCCACCTCCCTTAGTTGGTACTCACCATTTGCACATTTGTCTTCTGACTCTCGGGATCGTACACCTCTTTTACTGTCTCCTTAACTTCATGTTCGTTCAGCTTCTCGTAGACCGTGAGAGGGGATTCTGTTTGAAACCGGGGCACCCGTCACACTGTGCTTGCAAGACTTAGCAACTTAAACTAGACCACTATCTATGGGGAGCTTCACATCCTGTTATCTGAATGGCAGAGGTCGTGCGACATTTTTGGGACTCCAAAGTTTACTTATGTCGATGGATTTTTAACCATCCTCTACGCTACCACGTGAACTGGATATCCAAGCCCTTTAAGATGAGTAGCAATACCCTGGAGATGGATTGGGATGCTGATTTTTATTCATACATCAATAATCAAAATGAATCAGGTAGTTTTGCAAAAGAATAACTGTTTTAATGTCAATAATCTAAAACAGGGAGTACAACAAACATCAACAAACTTGCTCGATCCTCTTACTCAACGCATTTTATAAAAAACAGAGCTCATATACTAAAAACTCGTCATCATTGACATTGACCTACGTAATTACCAATGTCATCCTATGAGGCAAACTACAAAAACCTATGAGTAACAGGGATAGGTTCTAAGTGAACATCTAAGTATACAATACATACTAGTCTAAAAGAGTGTCAATATGTGATTGGTTACTTAACATCAGGTGGGGCAACTAAGCCCTCACCTTAAAATGACCACTATAAACATCACTAAATGTACGACGTTCCATTGGTTACACAAACTATAGGACCCTTAATTACGCTGTCCCCTACAATTGGTTGGTACTCTAACCTTCGTCAGTACTTTTCCATCTACGTTAGCAGCACGCAGGCTGGCCATCCAGGTGCCTATGAGCTCGTCTTGAACCGTAGCTTCCCACCAATTAGCATATCAATCCATCATCACCTCACTGGTCTGCAGTCAATTAGGCTTTGAAGCTCGGCCTTGAGTTTGCTCTGTTCTGTGGAGAATTTAGGGGATTGAAGTCACGCTCTGCCCTCATAGGTAGGTGTGAGCATCTTGCTCGCCCAACTTCATCCTTGCATGTGACTGGAGACCATGGAATCGTGCTTCTAGTGTCTTTAAAATACTATTATTTAATAAACCTCTGACATCTTCCTTGTTCTGTTTGAACGTTCTGAACAGGAGTTTTGTTCTTTCACATGATTTGTATCCAATGTTAGTTAACTTTAGCCTGATAAGACCTTGGCTTCTTTGGCTCATCCAACCTCGCCTTTTTGAGATTCACTTTGTTAATTCAGTTTTTTGTTTACTGCGACACACTAGAAATGAGGTCTTCTTTCAAATGTCCAGCACTGCTATAATACGTAGTGGAAACATCCATCCTTTAGTTGTTCGTATACATATATATATATGTTGGTGCTTGCCGCAATCTATTCACTATAAAGCTAGCCTTAGGATTACTTCATCGACTTGCATTTCACTTGCATCTGTACATGTGTAAAATAACTTGATATCTTCATCAGTTCTGTAACATAAGTTTCTTCACCTTGATCCCAAGATGTCACTTATCTTTGAGACTTTCTTGATGCCTTATAGAATATATTCATTCTATTGTATCCGCATCCTTATGTATGTCAACGCGACTCAGTGTGATGTCACCATTCATCTGTGCCATTTATTTGCTCTGCTTCTTCAGGAATTTTATTCAAATGGCCATCATACTTTCTTGTATGCAAGCACGGTCTTCTCAATGGGAACCTTGCTTCGAGGATTCTCCTAGGTATTGGTATTCCCAACTTTACTGCATGGATTTCACACTCTTGTTACCAACATGTTGACAATATGGGTGAGGTGGTTGAGGCGGGGGTACTTGGCTCCTCCTCTACAACAGGACACTGTGGTGTGAAGTGCACAGAGAAAGGGACACAGGGTGAGCTAAGACTGTCAGGTCGGCCTATGTAGGTGGCGCTCCCACTGACAGGACATAGTTTACAGTGTGATCTGATTTAGACACATTTTGGGAAATTATACCATAAGTAGTAATCACTTTTTACTTTTGTGCCTTTGAATTGGATGGATTTCAAGATTAAGGCAACCCCCACGTGGGTGGGGGGTTGCTTTAATCTTCCCTGCATGGGTTCCTGCTTCCTTCTTACCTACCCAGTCCTATTCTTTCTTTGAAAGCCTGGTTTGCAAGTTGGTCATCTCTCCCATCTCCACCCTGACCATTGCCACCATTTACAGGCCTCCAGGTGCCACCACCTGCTCCTCTATGAATGGGCTGACTTCTGCTCTTCTTTACTTTCATCCACCTCTAACCTCCTCCTCCTCCTGGGTGACATCAACATTCACCTGGACTCTCCTGGCTCTGCATCCATTCTTTTCACTGATCTCTGCACCCCACATTCCCTCTCCATTCTACCTTCTGGGCCAACCCACTCAGCTGGACACACTCTGGATGACCTCATACAGTCTGACCTCTCTCCCCCAAACCCCCACTAGTCACCCCTCTCTCCTGGACAAACCATTCTCTCCTCTCCTCTCTGCCAACATGGGTCCCGTTGGCCACCTAACTGCCCCCCCAAAGTCCCACCAACCTTGTTTGCTAACATCCGCCCGATGAAACGAATGACTGCGGCTGCCTTCGGCTCCACCTTCACCCCCCTCACTCTCCTGCCTCTGACTCTACCTCTGACTCTGCCCTCAGCAGCCTCCACCTGTCCATCACCAACACTCTTGACATTATTGCCCCAGTCATGAGGATCCACCTGAAACCTGCCTCTAACCGGAACACCTGGTACGACACCGTACTTGTGGCCCTGAAACAAAAATGCAGGGCGGCAGAACAGAAGTGGCAAATCTCAGGCTCATCCTCTGACAAACTGGCCTGCCACACGCTCTAAAGGCAATACAGACTTGCCATCCGTGAAAGGAAAAGCGCCCACATACAGGCACGGGTCTCTGGCGCATCTAACAACATGGCTGAACTTTTCAAGATCTGCAGGTAACTAGGTGACACGTCCGCATTCTCCTCCTCCCCTTCTCCTTCCCAGGCCTTCTGCAATGCACTGGCCTCACGCTTTGCCACCAAAATTCAGGACACCCTGACTACACTTTCTACACTCCTTCACAACCCATCCCATACCCCATCGCCTCTACTCCCCCCTACCTCCTCCTTCCTCCTTCTCCTCCTCCCCTGTCACACCGGAAGATGTTACCAGAGTTATCTGCTCCAAGAAGGTCTCTTCTAAACAGGTCTCCCCTTGCTCATCCAGGACCATCAAGGATAATAGTGTCTCTCTTGCTCCTGCTCTCACTGATTTCTGCAATCACTCCTTTGCCACTGGATCTTTCCCCTCCCCCTTAAGCACTCCCTTGTACGCCCATTCCTGAAAAAAACATCCACAGACCCTACTTGCCCTGCCAGCTACTGCCCTATTTCCATCACTCTTTTCCTGGGGAAGCTGACTGAGAAGCTGGCCTTGCCCTAACTCAAATCACACTCTGAACTTGTTGGTGACCATCAGTCTGGATTCTGAGCATCCAGAGGCATGGAAACTGCTCTTCTGAACATTTGTGAAGAACTGCTTGCATCTCAGGACTCCAACTCCCCTGCTGTCCTTATCCGTCTCGATCTCTCCTCTGCCTTTGACACAGTCAACCACTCCATCCTCATGCAAAGGCACTGGACTGAATGACCTGTTTCCTCACTAACCGCTCTTGCAAAGTCATCCTGGGCACCTTCTCCTCTCCTCCTTCCCTCTCTACCTGTGGTGTCCCCAGGGCTCTATACTCTCCCCAATGCCCTTTAACATCTATCTACCTTGCTCTCTGTGCATGCCTCATCGCTTCCTTCTCCGACAACTTTCAGTGTTACACAGACTACACACAGCTCTTTTCAAACTCCCTGCTGACCTTCTCGCATCATCCATCATCCCTGACTGTCTATCTGTCATCCAGTCTTGGTGCACCTCCAACGATCTCTGGCTCAATGCCTATCAAACTGCGATCCTTCCTATCAGGACCGCTGCTCCCTCCTTCTTCCCCACACTCTGTCCTTCCTCCTTGGGCTCTCCCCCTGCACCTTCAGCTGAAGCAAGACACCTTGGAGCCATCTTCGACTCCTCTCTCTCCTTCCTCCCTCACACTCAGGACATTGCCAAGAAGTCCCACTTTCAGCTCTTCCTTGTCAAAGGAATTTTACATTTTCTCACTTTCCCCCAGAGGCTCAATGTGACCCAAGCCCTGGTTCTCTCTTGGCTTGACTACTGCAATAGCCTTCTCCTGAATCTACCATCTTCTACTCTGTGACTCCTCCAGATAATCCAGAATAGGGCAGCGAGACTTATCCTTGGCCTTAAGCTCAGGGACCACATCTCTCCTCCACTAAAAAGTTCTCACTGGCACCCGGTTGCTGCACGGATTAAATTCAAATCTCTCTGCATTATCCACAAGGCTGTCTGGGCCAAGATACCACACTATCTTCAACTTTATCTCACTAACTACTATCCCTCTAGACCACTAAGTTCCTCTGGCACCAACTTTGTGTGTAAAGTGTTTTGCTAAACAGAGAGTTGGTGGTTGTTCACTATCCTCAGCGGGCTCCCTCCTATGGAATAGCCTCCCCCTCCCTCTGCGCCTTGAGCAGGATCTTCTCAAATTCTGGACGCTCTTTAAGACTTTCCTCCTTTCCTCGTCCTTCCCTTCTTCTCTCCACTGCTAATTCCACAGATGATGCGATCAGTGCCCTGGGCACTTATGCAGCCTTGGGGCCCTGACCGCCCACACCAATTCTACCCAGCTCCTGTCTATCGACAGCACTTGCATCTGGTCACCCTCCGCTCTGGAGATGCGCACTTACACCACCTGTGGCCCCAGTCCGTGTATTACTCAACATTCCTAGCACTTAATCTGTAGCTCACCCATGAGCTCAGACTTCTCAACACTTACCCCCTCTTCCCTCTTCCTTGATGCACTTGAATGTTCTGAATACTCACAAGGCATAGTAGGTTCATCCCTTCTACCCCCCCCCTCTGCTCTTAAATATTGTTTTTTAAATGTCTTCCCACCCTTGCTCCTTCCCTGCCGTGTGGGCACTTTGAAACAGTATTTTCTTATTGTATAAGCACCTAATAAGCAAACAATAAATGAATAAATAAATAAATGGATGATATGTGTGGACCACTGTCCCATTTTTCCCTAGGATCATTTCTAGGTCTTAACCAGTGGTGTACTGAGCATGGGGGCAGAGCGGGTAAGCTGCCCCCCACAGGCTCTTTTCAGAGCCTGACCGGGATATTAGTCAGTTGGACACCTCTCCCATTCGGCACTTCAATGAGGGTGCCCAATGGGAAAGGTGTCCCGCTGGGAGGACAATGTGTGCTGAACAATTCCTGATCAGCACGCTCTTTTTCCTGGCAGCAGGACACCTTACCCTTTCCGAAAGGGAGAGGCGTCCCGCTGCCAGGACAAAGTCCGAAGGTGCTCTGGCCAGCAGAGGGGCTCTCACGTTGCTCTGATGCAACAGAGCATTACAATTTGAGCCATTAGGCACTGAAGAGAGGGAGCAGGGATTATTAACAGGGACTTTTGTCCCTTTAGAAATATGCATGGGAGGGAGTGATCAGCAGTGAGAAGGGTGCACAATGCTGCATGCTTTATGAAATAATGATTATGGTCTTTACCCAATGGGGATTTGCTAGGCTAACATTAATCTGCATGATGCTATTGTGACTTTGCATGCAGGATGGGGAGAATAAAACTAAAGCCATCCTCTTATTGCTCAATATATTTATATATTTAATATATATGTAAATAGTGCAAACTTAATTATGAAAGGGTTGTTTCTTATGTAATGTGCTTTGCTTCCAAGGTATTTCTATAAATTAAGTATTATTTAAGCACATGAAATGCAAAGGGAAACCTTAATAAATATCTATATGAACTAAACCTGGGAAGATGTGCATAGTTGCTTAAATTGTCCACATCCGATTTCACCATATAAACAAAGTGTGTGATCCTGGGAAGATCATTTTTTCACACTGTGTCTTATCTGCAGCTCTGTGATTCACGTCAGAGCTTTTGTTAATATATCATGCTGTTATTTTTTTTTAAAAGCCTGACTATGGAGGTGCTGCATATATAATAATAGCGCAATTTAGGTATTTTGCACCACAAAGTTATTTGCCACTTGGCTAACTTATGGCAACTTATTCTAAAGTCACTTCCATGATGCCTCCAAGTATTAAAGACTAATGAGGCCCCTTGCGATATCATTTTCTGTGAAGTCATTCTGTTGGTGCAATGCATATGCAAATTAGGAGATTTGTATGTATTTTGCCCCAGGGCGCCTGGACAAAGCTCTAACAGATGAGTTTCCTGCATCTGTAATGATTCTGCAGTTTTATTTTTTTTGTTATGTGTAAAAATGCCATCTACCATTAATGTTACCAAAAATGTGGATTGGGGTAGGGGTGGGTGGTTTGTGGGCGCGAATGAGACCATATGGAATTGCGCGCACTGCATTTGAGGGGAAAGTAGCAGGACTTTTTTGGTGGCTCGTCCCAACAATCTTGCAATGCTGGATACTCCTCTGGTTTTAGCGTATCCACGCTTGTGCAAAGGTGTGTGTAGGGTAATCTATGAGCTGGTGACTGACCATGGGGGCTAAAGCATTCTGATCAGAGATCAGTGCGTGGTCAGAAGGCTAGAGATTGGCGTAACGTCATCCTTTCAAGGTTTATACATTCAGGCATGCTTGTGTTGAGAAATAGTGTGATCTACTACAAACTACAACTCTGCTGATCGTCTTATTCACAGTTAGGCGGTTGGTGCATACAACATGACCGGTGCCAAAACAACTGTTGCATTTTATGAACTTCAGCACGCAGTAGAACACTTCTTTAAAGCCTTAGGACCGAGACATGAAAATAAAGCGTACTGAATTTCAAGAATTAATGTGCCGCTGTTTCTCTTTGACTTTGTTTCAATACTATCTGGGGCCGTTCTCTGCCAGTTTCTGATTTCTGGATGTATTTCTTTTTCGGAACGATGTCAATGCAGTGTCTGGAAATGGTTGTGGGCATTTTAAGTGCGTGTTTGGTGATTACAGCGAAGAGACACTAACTAATATTAGTACCTGGCGAGGTTCCTGTTCTTACAAGCAAGCTTTTTGGCCCTTGTCTGGGCTTTACCTCGCTGACAAGGCTCTGAAGCCTCTGCTTCTCCGCCGCGGTATCCTGGAGTGGCAGCCATGGAAAGGGAGTAGGGACTATGTGTAGTCCCTTTGCCCCTTACATGGCAGCCATTTTTTGTTTACTTTTTTTCCATTTGGTTTTAATGGCTGCCATGGACAAGGGATTTCCACATAGTCCCTTCTCCCCGATATCTGGCGGCCATTTTTTTTGCTTTTTTTTCTCGAGTCGTGAAACGGTTGGATCACCGTTTCTTAACTCGAGAAAAATTGCTATTAGTACTCTGGTAAAACGTGCTGGGGTACTAATGGCAATATGACCCTCGGAGGGGGGGCATTACCGGTCGGGTAATGACCCCGGGCCTCCATTAAACCACGGTTAATGCTTTAGATTCTCTTGTTCTCTTCTCAGTCTTCTGCTATGCTTCCTCGAATTCATTTTGAATACAGAAAGGTTTAAACGATTAATTCATATATCGTTCGCCCGGCTGTTTAATCCATGTATTTTGGAGGCAAAACAAACTGCCCACTGTAGCATTTATTTCTAATTCCCAAATATTTCTATTTCCACTAGGTGGCGCGCAGACACCAAGATTGTTAGAACTCGTTCAAAAAGTGTAGCTATCACGTGTACCTTAATTAAATGAGGACTGTGGACACGTGGAGGAAGAGGTTGCTGATGAAACGCGCTTTGCTCGGAGGGTTCTACACGCCCCACGCCCCAAATAAAAGACAAAAAAAGAGCTTGGAAGAGCGGATTTTGTCATAAGGAATGCTGCTGCTGTCTGCAATTGTCACGGTCAAGGTTCGGCGAGGAAGTACCCGAGGTAATGAATTGAACGTCAAGTGTCATTACTTTGGCGCTTGAAACATCAAGTGGACACGTGCCCCCCTGGAGAAGCATGTCACATCGGGCCCTGTCGACGAGAGCTTCCGGTACCAGCCGCTTTAGAGGCTGTCACGCTGCTCACTCACCCTCATCACCTTGACAGGCAAACCTGGAGTAGTGAAAACTGTTCCTGCTCAGCTGCTGCCATTTGCCAGAAAAGCAGCGCGGGCAGATGTGGCTACAGGAGAGTGCGGTCCGGCGACTTTAGATGCAACGAGCGGTGGGGACAGCAGTCAGCTTTGATTCTATGTCCAGGATGCTCTAGGCACTGGAAGGCCTGCTCGTGGTGCGCAGGGCCTACAGGTGATATCCCGCGCAGACAGTTGGATTATCCTGTCGCCTTGCGTGGATCTGATCTTCCTACTGCTGCCCTTCACAGAGAAAGGGTCAGCGAGCCAATGCATTGAGAGTACCAGTCCCTTTTAATTGAATTTAATGGGATTAACCTCAATCCCCTTCGTTTTAGTTTGGGGTATTAGCTGGGACGTCATAACACGAAAATGCCAGGGGTAGCGGAAGTGACATCACATGACCCTTGACCTCTGATGACATCACAGGACATGATGTACTTTAACCCCACCTCGAAGTGACATCACGGGGAGTGATGGAACACAATCTTTTACCCGTTGACAAAACCTGAAGTGGCATCACATAGCATTGTTCACAAGTACACTATGAAAATTATGGTTACAATATTCCTGTAAGGTGATATACATTTCATACAAGAATGGATCACCATATGAATCGGCTGAAAAAAACAAGCTATAACTACAACTTGCGAAAAGCAAAATACATAGTCCGAAATGGATGCTTATTCTACTCTAAATGCGTTTTGGAGTATTGTGTCTGCCTTGTGAATCTGAGGTGTTTAAGAACAGACTATCTAAGTGACTCACACCCTGAAGTGTGCCTGAAATAAACCTTTAATGAGTCTAGCAATTATTGTATAGAATTCCAGAAAGACAAATTATTTGAAATTCCTATTCTTTCTTATTTAGGGTCACTGCTCAAAGTGTTACACTCATGGAACCCCATGTTTTTTTAAGAAGCCTGAAAAAGAAAGCCTGCCACTCTGGAAACAAAGAGCAACATGGCATTGGCCACAGCCCAGGAGCTTCAAATTGTACAACAAAAAAAGGATTTTTTATTTTTTCATTTTAGGTGTAGCAAGGGGGACCTCAGGGGTCGCAAGTGCGACCCCTGGCATCCCCTAAATGACACCCTGGGTATTAGGTGGTGCTTTAGAGCAACCTATGAGCCGACACTGTTGCATTAGAGTACAGATTGGGAGAAATGGCAAATGTGGAAGGACACACTGCTTGTAGGCGTTGCTTGGCTATTTGACTGGCCATGGCCATGCCAATCTGCCCCTGTCCACCCCAAACACCTCCTCACAAGAACTCTATGAGCGCTCTTTAATTAAGCCTTATGATCAAACTTGGCACTCGAATTGCCAGCCAGGGTTTTTTCAAAGCAGTCTTCTCCGAGTTAATGACTTATTTGGAGCTGTAAACGTGCTACTGATTTAATAAAGATGTCTTAACCAGGTCTGCCTTCAGCCACTCAATGTATAAGCACTATGTGTACCTTTCAGTGAAGTCCTGTTAAAAACAATCATGGACAAAGCCAACCGTTTTAGCTTGTGCATAAGTATTAGACATTAGCCAGGCACTGCTATTAGATGCCCAGGTACTTGCAGCATTTAACACCTGCTACCATCAATGTCCAGTTAACACCACTAAGGCAGTGCCAGGCAAGTTCCTTTCCCATGCCTACATAACAACCCAAACTGTTGGCATTGCCAATGCTTGTTTCAATGGCATCACACTCACAATTCATGCTCCAAACCGTTTTTCCAAGTATTTTGGCTGAAAGCCATGGTCCACATTACACAAATTGGCAGTCCATAGCATGAGGTGTTGGGTGGCATTACTGACACATGGTAGAGAGGGCCCCATATAGAAAATCTGTCAGTAATCAGTGGTGAGATCCGCTGGTGCAAAATCACCACCACTATAAGCCTTAACCCATCACCACAAGCGAGTGAGTTAGGTCACCAGGTGAATCCGAACCACCAATGAGGCTTGCAACCCAGGCCTCTCCCCAAGTCAATTCGAACTTTTTTGCCCCCACATTGCTCCCCGATCCACTAAAGACCCCTGGAAGGAAGGAAAAATCCAACATTTTAAAAATGTCCCACCCCCAACAATCAGTTCCAGTGAACCAAACACCCAAACCTCACTTTGTGACCCCCTACCCTCACCCTTCCCAAGCTGCCTCTGGGGTTATAGTCATGATGTGCTGGGTGGGGTCGTGTTGAACTTCCGGAATTTCCTTGAGCCCGGGACTCTTTTTCTCCTAGGCCCCTTGTTGCACCAACCCCTGTTGCTTTCAATCTCTCCCTGTGGGCCCATTGCTGGTCCCTCCTCCGCCAACAACTCCTTTGTAGCTATGTGTATCTCGTCCTCAGTCACGAGCCTGTGTCCCTGCCGGTCCAGTTCAAAGGAGATGGAGAACGGGAATCCCCATCAGTAACGCACCCCCTTTTCCGTTAGCCACTTCATCAAGGGAAGGCACTGGTGCCTCTTCGAAAGGGTCAGCGAGCCGAGGACAAGTCCTGGAAGATGGTGACTTTTGCTGAACCCATCATCACCGCTCCCCTGCTCTTGGCCTTGTCGAGAATCCTAAGCCTATGCGGGTAATGGTGGAAACAAGCAAGTACTGATTTCGGCCCTTTGGGCAGGGGCCACCGGCTCTGTGGACCCTTTCAATTTTTGTCTCGTTGATGGAGTCATCCTGAAAAAGGAGTTTCATGATCTCATGTATAGCCCGTCTGAGATCTCTTTCCGTCTCCCCTTCCTTCTCCGGGATCCCGAAGAACTGCATGTTGTTCCTCCTTTCCTGGTTTTCAAAATCATCCATCTTCAGGACCATGTCTGCCTCTCTCTTCTCCAATTTGCTCATCCTCACGTCCATTTGAGTTTCAAGGGTATCCAAGGAGGACTGATTGTGCTCTACCTCCTGAAGCCTCTCCTCCATATTATCGAGTCGGATAGTGATTCTGTCAACTTTGCCCCCTATAACTGCTCTCATACCTCTGATCTCTTCCAGCAATGATGCAACATCCTTCGTTGTAGCCATTGAATCTTCGCCTCTTGCCACCATCGCCGTCTCTCTGTTGTTGACCACCCCTTTAGGCCTGCTGCGGTATGCAAATTAAGCAAGCCTCGACCCGGGGTCCATATGGTGCCCCCCAGGTAAGGAACCACAAAGGATCTGGCCCTCTCCCCCAGGGTTCCCAGCGGGGAGAGGGTCAAGGTGATGCCTAGAAAACTGTCTGGTTTTGAATGCATTGATGGGGATGGATAAGATTGTATTTTTGGATTAGGTTGTATTTTTTCCCCCTTGTTCGGGATCAGGTCTGTCGAGCCTGGCGTCACTCCTGAGGTGTATCCCCCGCTGGCGCTGCCAGGTAGCTTTCTTCCTCTGGGTTGATCCTCCTAGCTGTGGGACCTGGGCAGGCCGGCACATGCCCGAGTGCGGGGGCCACACACCTCCAGGTCTGATAAGGCGGGCACACACCCCTTCCCAGGGAGCCCTCACCTCCCCTCAGGGACCTCTGGCTGTGCCACAATAATTCCGGTTCCAGGCGCTGGTCACACCTCCTCCGGCAGGCCCCAGATGTACTGGGGCACCTTGGTGCCTCGTCCTTAGGATCACCCCAAAAGATAAACAGGTTGGGCAAGGCGGGCACCCTCTGCAGATCTGGGGGGGGTCCTCATGTGGCCCTTCCTGGTCTCTCAGGCGCACACTCAATCACCCCAACTCTTCCCTGATATGTTCTTGCTGCGCATCTCCTGGTGGCCATGGCCCTATGCCACGATGCTTGAGTGGGGGTGAAGAGGCCTGCAACCTCCACTCTCCTTAATGGCACCTGTGCCCGCTCGCAGTGTGTCTCCCCAGGCCCTCACACAGGGCCAGATCTTCGATGTTCTCAGGGAAGGGGGTAAGCACTGCCGCCGGGGCACAGGCCGACTCCCCAGCTCCTGCACTGGACCGGATCCCCCTGGTGCTAACGTGGGCAGGGGGAGCCGCGCATCACAGCC
Source organism: Ambystoma mexicanum (assembly GCF_040938575.1). Classification (NCBI taxonomy): domain Eukaryota; kingdom Metazoa; phylum Chordata; class Amphibia; order Caudata; family Ambystomatidae; genus Ambystoma; species Ambystoma mexicanum. The sequence goes on along the minus strand of NC_090930.1, from coordinate 1,016,162,086 downwards.
AACTCACAGGCGAGCTCCCGGTGTGTCTCTGCGGGCCCCGTGCCAGATCACATTAACGCTGGTGGGGCAGGAGGGAGCAGGGCACCCCCGTCAGTTCTGTGTGCCCGGGTGTCATGATGCCTACTCCCGGGAAGCCAGTTCAGGACCAGCGTCCCCGAAAGCAGACATCATGTCCCCAGGGAGGGACCCAGCAACCCCTTATAGGGGCTCTTTGGACATTGTCCTGGCGCCTTTGGCGCAAGGCTCATAGAAGGCATCAGTCCTGGCACCATAGGCGCCAGGCTCATTATGGGAGTGCTTGGATGGACTTACCTGATGCAGACCATGCTGGCGGATCCAGACCTCCTTGAGGTCTGAAAGGGACTATTTTACCTATGGGACTATTTTACCACTTGGGCATGGCTGAGGAAGAATACTTACCTGGAACTACTTTGGGGGCTATTTAAACCACGCCCAGACAGCAGCTCACGCTTCGCGTTGTTCTGCATCTAGCAGCTGGACGCTCACCATGTCTGCTCCTGCATCCTGGCTCCAGCCACGCCCGCCTGCAACCTGGAACACCTCAAAAGGAAGGAAAGGAGAGAAATGTGAATAATTGAACTTTACCTACCTCCATCCGGAGTCCGGAACCATCACTCCGACGATCCTGAGAAAAGACATTATTTTTAGAAGCGCATTGCATCGCTCGCTGCAGCGCCTCGTTCCACTCACCTTCACGAGGCGCCCTCGGGCTCTTCAGCGACCATAGGCACCATCCGTCGCCTTTCAGCGCCTAAGGAGAAAAAGAGACAATACAAAGGTGAGCGAAGGAACAGATTGAGGAAGGCCTGATTCTTCCACCTTAAGACTTACCTGATTATTGTTGGGACAATCTTTCCTCACCTCGGGTCGGCGCCTCTTCTTTGGCACTTCCGTAACCTGGCCCCTAAGGGGAAAAAGACACACGCATTAGTGGGTGAAAGCAAGATCACTAAGGGAACCATCCATCAAAAAGACTCACCAGAGTTTACCTTCGGCGAATCCATTCCTCAACGCGGATTCTTCATCCTGCATCTGAAATAGAGAAAAGGACAACGGACAATTAAGGCTTGAACTTTTGCAACTGAATACTTACGGCCTCATATCGGAAAAGTCAAGCGGAGTTGAATACTCACCAAACCCGAGATCCAGTGAAGTAACTGGAAATCAACGCGCCCCTGCATCGGAAGCAGGATGGAGAGCTCGTCCATTCAGACTCTAAGGTGAGACTCTACGGGGAATCGCGGAGGGGGTTTGAGGAGTGTGAGAGGGGAAAGGGGGGGAATCCGACACATTATCCAGCAGACAGTTAATCCCCTTTTCCATCTACAGAAGGATTCTTCTACGGGCCAGACAGGCGAGGTTTGGGGGTCCGGTCCAGTCCGTCTTCCGAGTCCTGCGCATCACCTTAGAAGAGGTCATAGCAGTCCAGAACAGGTCGGCGCCTCCGTGGGAATCAGGTGAGCGTTACACCGGGGTGGACATGGCCTCCTCACCTCCAGCCCCCTCCTACCCTCAGAGGGGGCACAGGGGTCAGTCTATCCCCTTCGACGTCGGGTCTTCCTCCCATACGGCACTCTGGCGTCTCTGCACACGGCCTCCTCACAGCACCATGTGTCTCACGGCTGTCTGCGACGGAGCCGTATCTCCGCCTTCCCCACTCCGATGATTCTCTCCAGATTTTTTATGAGGTGTAGCCATCAGTTCAGGTGACCACCTCTGAGGTCACATCCATATCTTGGGGGCTAGAAGTGGGGGGAAAATGCGCATTACAGGGCCTGGGTGACAGCAGAGCATAGTCAAGTGACCGCCATCCATGCACCCCCTAGTGGCCCAATATCTATTAGCTTTTTCAAAGGGCTTTTGTTTAAGTCAAAAATGTAAGTACAGTGGCAGGCTTTTGGAAACTACACAATTAGCTTAAGCAAACGGCTTATCCATAGGCTTTTTGCATAAGTCAATAACATAAGCACAGTGGCAAAGGCCCGAGTTGTCGGTACCCCAGCGCCCTTAATGAATGAGCTGCCACTGGTGTTCTGCGTAATGGATGCACATAGTCTTCCATGAGCTGCACTAATGACAATATGTGGCATTCCACAAACCTTGCACCCCTATGTCTCATCTGCGTATTGTGGCAAACAAGATACACAGAGCATAGTGATAGTGAAAGATTATTATTGTCCTATGCAGAATCTAGCACCCTCTGTGCCACTCAATAGTCAAACACCCTGCAAAACACATCCTGTGCCTTAATGGCATATCGAAAACCCTCCCAAGCCCAGCACCCTGGTCATCACTCCTTCTGCCCCCACATGATTGGTCCCTGAAAAGAAAGAGGCTGGAAACCAGCAGCCCTGGTTGAGCAGCCACGTAGGCTCTGGGATGCAGGTGGATGACTCCTGCCTTCACATCTGGCCCAAAAACAAGTGCTCAAGTTGCTTGAGGATGGCAGAGAACAGGTTGAACACCTACACCATAGTGTTGGGTGCCTCCACGATTCACTAGGCTTGGGCCGTGATCGCTGCACATATTTTCATCTTGCAGGTGGCAGAGGTGGCTGAGGTACGGACCAAACCTCCTGCCATGACTCTGCTGAGTTTGGTTGAAGCTGTCAAGAACCTCTACCTTCCTGGCCACTATCATCTCCTGAACCACGTGCCGCTTCTCCATGACCTGCATGCACCCCACGACCTGGGCATGTTGGATTTTCATTGGGTCTTCCCGGCCGAACCTCTAGGTCTGAACCGTGTGCTTGGTGCTGAAAGTGGTGCTCAATGGAAGGAGGTCAGGCTACTGATTCAGGGATATCTACATGAGAGTCTCCCATATCAGCATCAGTATCAGTGTCATCCTAATTCTGACTAGGGAAAGGATCTCCAGTGTCAACACTCGCCACCACAGTGCTGCCTTCCTTCTCCTGCTCCGGGATCTCATCTTGCTCCACCTCACCCAACTAAAGGAGGCCCAGCACCTGCTCACTGAGCAGGGCATCTCTCTGTGCAGATCGCAGGAATGACGGAATACGCCAGATTACGTCATATGTCACGTGTGGTGACGTCACAGGTTATGTTTACATGACTCCATTTTGTAAATAAGAAAAGTCAGTTTGGATTCAGACGCGGTTTTGAGCCACGTCAATGATCGTGGGAGAAACAGTTAGGCTAAGAAAGAGCCCGTACAGGTTTTGTTGTACAAATAGCCTCTTCCTGGGTATCTGAACCAGGCAACTGGGGCTCATCAAAAAAGCTACTATAATGAGAAATTTACTTTTTAGGTGAGACAGGCAAAAAGAAAGCGATGGCTGCGGACTCTCAAAGTGGGAAAAAACCACATAACAGGTTATCATGCCATGTTCTTTCTAGAGAGGGGCGCCTGCTACCTTTTCTTGTATTTTTGCAAGAAACTTGGGGTTGGTCACCCTAAGTTACCTGGGGGAACCCAGACGTGGACCCCTTGCTCACTGTACTCGGAGAGACACAACTCTACCTCACTGATGAGGCCCAACAAGTCTGAAACATGTGTATGGGGTTGCTGTTGGTATTCTTATTCAAAGGAGGTTTGCCTGGCATTTTGGTGCTGGACTGCCCCTGTGGGCAGGACAAAGACTGATATGCAATGGGTATTCCTCCTTTGTGAAAAGTACAGTGAACTAAAAGCGATGGCTGCTGACTCTGACAGTGGGTAAAAACCACAGAACAGGTTATCATGCCATGTTTTTTCGAGAGAGGGGTGCATGCTACCATTTTTTACATATCCACCAAGTTGAACTTGAGTCTTAGCTAGTCCATAAGAATATAGGAATCACTTTTCCCATCCATACTAAATGGATGGCCAGTATTAGGACTGGATTGTGTCAGATTGCATTTGGATGTGGTAGGGGAAATAGACATTGCATTTGGATGTAGTGGGGGCAATAGAGATTGCATTTGGATGTAGCGGGGGAATAGACACTGCATTTGTATGTAGTGGGGGAAATAGACATTGCATTTGCATGTGGTGGGGGAAATAGACATTGGGCCTCATTACGACCGAGGAGCTAATGGGTTAACGGCGCCGTAAAAGGCTGCGGCGCCGTTAACCTATTAGCACCTAATTACGAGGTCGCTTTGCGGGACCCGACCTTAACGGCTGGTGCAGTTTAAAATCGATGCAGTACTTTAAATGCAATCAGTAATAGAGTCACATGCTCTAACCTTCGGACGTCCCCAGGAAGCCTGACCGGCTCATGCATGGAGGACCGCCTTCAAAGGTGACAATGTGGAGGCGGGCAGACTGACCAAAGCTGAGCTCCTGTCACTGGTGTTGGGCATCACACGGGCCTGCACAATGATGTGGAAGTCAGAAGTATGCATAAATCGGAGTTATTGCAAAAAGCGAAAACAATGGAAATGAAGAGGATTTCAATCTGCTGCCCATGCAGCACCATAGTGAAGCTGACATCCAGAAAGAAGCCCAGGAATTTGACCCAGGAGGAAAAGGTGGGACAATGTCCATCCTCGGCCAACTCCTGCATCCCCAGCTGGATGCGTAGTCTCTGGTTAGACACCATAAAGAAGAGGGAAACTGTATGAACGAGTTGAATTCTAGAACATTCCTAGCAATGCACTCTTGTCTATCCCTCTGGCAGCCCCGCATTAAACCTTACACACTGCGTAGATAGGGTTGCGGCGTCATTGGGATACCTGTGCACAGTGATGCTCTGATTGGCGACCGGATCCCTCAGTGGTCCCATGCCTAGTTTAAATAACAAAGATTGCGTATGGGAACAGCAAATGGAATAGAGATTGGGGCACACACGGCCCCTCCAAACCCTGGCCAACTGAGAAGGGGCGAACAGGAGAGAGAGAGTCCAGACCAGCACCAAGCCTTCGAAAGCCCCTTCCGATGTGCGAAGAAGTCCATGGGAGGATAGATCAGGGGCAACGTGCTCGCCTTGAAAGCAAGACGACGTAGAGCAACACAGGTTCGATCTCTGGGTATTAAGTGCCTTATAAATAACCTATCATATCATATCATGCCATGGTCGATCGTGCTGAAAGCTGTCGACAGATCTAAGAAAGACGGGGAAGATTGCCATTAGCCACACCCATTACAGAAGCAATTGGCTGAGTTACTTAAGGGACCCATGTTACATTTTTTCTGATTTAAAAATGGACTCTTTTTTGGAACATGGAATGCGCATCTGGCCTCTCCTGGGTGCTCAGCTGCACACTTAAAGGCTTCAATGACTGGGTTTACTACCTCTGAACGCCATTTTAAACATAGGTAATTGATGGAGAATGCAATTTTATCAGTGCTGAGTTTCCCCCTTACTACCACCACACCTGTCCCTTCTAGTGAGCACCAAACCCCCCCACCCCACTCACCATGCTCTACCCCTTATAAACTGGCAAAGTGTCCCAGTGGGGTAAACTCTAGTTTAGGACACCTGTGGCCAGCCTGCAGGACCCAGGTTAGAGCCCCGGCAGAGATGACTCTCCCCGGCCTCCTCTCAAGGCTGGTAACTGGAGTATCACTACATTAGGGAATACTAATGCCTGCTATTACAGTGCTTAGGGCCACAAGGAATCTGGTATACAGAACACAAGGAAAACGGGATATTGTTATTCTCATAACTGCCCTTTCAGCCAGCAAAGTGCTCACCTGCACATGCTGGCACACAGTACCAAAGGCAGTGTTGCTGTAATATGGTGCTATCAGCAGGGGTGGACTGGCCCATAGGGAACTCTGTAGATTTCCGAGTGGGCCTCTGCATCCTGGGCCTCTTTTGTGTGGTATTTTCAAATGTTCCCAGAGGAAAAGGGTTGGGCTTGCTTAACATCTGTAACATGGGCCACTTTGAACATTATTTCCAGGGCTTCTTTTGCTTCCCAGTCCACCCCTGGCCATTATAACAGTTTCAGATGCTTGGCAAGCTAAGGCCCAGACTTTCCCAAAACCTGGCCTTTGATGCCTTTTGGAAGTAGTCACTGTTTACTTGCCTAAAAAAGCAGAGTTGCAAAAAGGCTTTTGAATGATGAATGCATTCCTCTGCATCGCCCCATCCATTACTCCATGAAGGATGCAGGTACACATCATAGAGTAAAGAAAGGACAAAGGAAGTGTAAGACCTGGAGAGATGAGGATGACAGTATGGTACTTATATAACACCTGTGACCTATGACATGAAGGATGGGCTTCAGAGATAAGGTTGAAGAAAACTTTATTTGGAGCCTTTCTGGACTGGTCAGAGTGGGCCATCGACTTTGTGGCCAGGACGCTGTTGGTCTATAGCTGGCATTGGGCCTCATTACAAATCGCCCGGTATGGAAACAACGGTGGTGGTAAACCCGCCGCCACCGTTGTTTCCATGCCGGGGGCGATCACAACTCCTGCAGGCGGGAGGTGATGTTCCCGCCAGGTCTGACCTGGCGGGTTTAACACCGCCCGCCTGCAGGCGGACGAGGAAACACCGGCAGCATTACGAGATGCTGCCGGTGTTTCCATGATCCCCATTCCCATCGAGTCCCATAGGACTCGATGGGAATGGGGATTAACACCATTCCGCCTCCGTGATTCCCAGAAAACCGGGGTTGCAATGCACTGGTAATTCTGGGAATCACGGAGGCGGAATGGTAATACGAGTCCGGCGGTAACCAGGCGGTTTTACCGCCTTAGTTACCGCCGGATTCGTAATGAGGCCCATTGTCTCTTGTCACAGGTACTTGAGTGCGGGAGTGCTATATCCATCATGTTATATGTTGGTCAAACACCCACATCTATCATGCACAATACATGTCTACCATCTCTTTCTCAGACACTTGCGGATTTGGTGAGCCCCTATCTCCAGCATGCAAAATCTTTCTGCTCAGCAGATGGTTTCACCCTTTCGCCCTTGTTGATTTGTACTCGGTATCCCAGCCTGCAGCATAGTTAACCAATGAGTGTTCACTCAATGTTAACTCCATTTGCCAGAATGCCGCACTGGAACAGATTAGACAGTTTCTCAGGTTGCTCTGGCAGTTAGGCTACCATTTCCCAGCATGCATCATTGCCACAAATGCTACATTTCAAAACGACTAAGTGCCAGGTCCCAACACTTTTATTAGTAGGCTCTCTGGCATCAAACGGCATGTCCACCAATGCCGGGCCCAAGGTATGGGTTGGCACGGTACATTTTTACACTCTGGCCCTCAATCTCTCTATAATTCACATGCCCACTGTTGCATCCCCCTAACCCTACTCCTCGCTAGCAGTCTTGACCCATACATTTCACTCTGCCTTTTTCTCACTTTGTTTCTACTCAGACCATCTGAACCTCATCTCACTCTTTTATACTCCTTAAGTCTATTGATCCTCAAACTTGCAACCATTTCAAACTGCAATGAAGCAATTTATACGTCTGATCATTGACAGAGAGTATTTACTTATTTCCCGAAAACATGCATTTTGAAGGCACTCCATTTGTGGAAAATATATACGCCTTAAAGTCTTAAATGTGTGGGCAATCTTTACAGAAAGTCCAACAGCATCCGTGAGATAAAGACAATAAAAGATGTGGTCGAGTGTGATGTAGTGTGATACATAGAGGCTATAGTTTCCCCAGCTGGAATACAAAAGTGGGTGATTTTCACAGCTATATAATTGAGAGATGCTCTTCATATAACATGGAGCAGATGTTTACATGATTGCATTAAATAAATGTAAAATGAACTAGGGTAAATTAAGTCCTTTTTACGACTTTCATTTTCTTAAGGGTAGTTTTTTTGTATCATTGGTTCTTTATTTTAAAAGAGGACAGTTTCAAAATGCATTCCTGTACAACGAGTGACAATGCTTTCTCTTGCTAAATTAGCGATTGTACACCATAGAGTGCAAGCAAGACAGCAAGAAAGAGATGGGATTTTGGGGAAGGTAATGTAAAGACACAGCACTAGGGAGCCTGCAAATCATGTGCGAGTACTTGGAACCCTACATGACATGTGACCCATGAAGAGCTACAGATATGAAAGAGTGAGAGGCAGCTCTCCTGGACGGAAGCCAGTCAATCACATATCTAAACTGGGATTTCAGGATGTCACAATATTTACAATGGATTTCTTCAAACTAAAGTTTCACAGTTAGATATATTACAAATTCCAGTGTTGGCACACACAATGCAGTGGTGAAATCAACTGCAGTGAAACACGTGACTAACATGTATCACACAGCCAAAACAGGCATCTTTTGGGCCTTAACGTACAGGGGCAATTATTGGTCAACTCTGGCAGAACCCATTCATCTACCTTGGAATGACGAAAACCTGCTGGTTCGATTGACTTATCTGCTGCAGGCACACTAACCAGGGGCGTAGAAGACCCATAAAATCTGGGGGGCACAGGGGACACCTTGGGAATTTGCTTTTTTATTTATTGTGTTTTAGTCAAAGAACTCGACTTTTCACAAAATTAAAATAGCAGTGGGTATATTGGGGATCATACCGAAATACCTCAGCCCATCACTGGGAAGCCCAAAATAGCAAATTTTGAGAGCCCCATTTCACCATATATATGTGGGGGGTGGGTTAAGTTAATACAAGTGGAGGAGTATGTTGCAGGAGTTGCAGGGGTCCCCCCCACCCCACTGCATATATATGTGGTGAAATGGGGTAAAATTAGTAAAACAAATTCAGTATTTTGGGCTTCAAATTTGTTTTTCAACATGTTCCCATAGATCCCTCTAATGGTATGAATTTAAAAGGCATGGAACGGTGCTTAGTTGGTTTTTCAACCTCTTCTTGGCCCCTTTGGCCCACCTGATCTCTACCTTCTCCTCTTATACAGATGCCACTCAGTTTTCCTTCATGCTCCCCTCAGACTCCTCTCCTCTCTCTCTCATTCCTGACTATCCGCGATTCAGGATTGGTGCGCATCCACCGATCTCTCACTTAATGCCAGTAAGATGGAGATCCTTCTCATTGGGACCCCTGCCCCTGCTTTCCCTCTCACACTCTCTCCGCCCACCTTAGGCCCTCTTCCTTCGCCTTCCTGCGAGGCAAAAAACTTGGTTGGCATCTTCGACTCCACTCTCTCTTTCTCTCCTCACACCTCAGATGTCGCCAAGAAGTCCCACTACCAGCTGCACCTCCTCAGAGGTATTCTTCCTTTCCTCTCCTTCCCCCAGAAGCTCACTGTCTCCAGAGCCCTGGTTCTCTCTAGGCTGGATTACTGCAACAGCTTCTTTCTCAACCTGCCTTCCTCTACTCTCTGCCCTCTGCAACTAATCCAGAAAAGGACTGCAAGACTTATCCTTGGCCTCAAGCCCAGGGACTGTATCTCTCCAGCCCCGAAATCTCTCCACTGCCTCCCGGTGGCTGCAAGGATCAAGTTCAAGACCCTTTGCATTGTCCATAAAGCTTTCTGGGCCCGGGACCACACTACATCCAACGTTCTCTTCCAAAATACCTTCCTTCTCAAGCCCTTTGCTCAGCTACCTCCAACTCTCTAAGGGTTAGACACTTCCCAAGGCAGAGAGTGTGTGTGGGGGGGGGTAGATCTCTCTCCTATGCAGGTGTCTCCCTCTGGAAAGGCCTCCCTGCGCCTCTCAAACTTGAGCTGGACCACCTGAAGATCCGGAAACAGCTCAAAACGTTCCTCTTCTCCTCTGCTTTCTCTCTCTCCCTCCCCTCCTGGCCTACCTGACCTACCTGTCTGCTGTACCGACTGGTTGTTGGGCTGACCTCAGAGTCTCACTATGACCAGACTCTTTCTTGATCAGTCACCCCTGCACTGCCTCTGGGCCTACCACGCACTTAGGAGCTGTAACTGTAACCCACCAGTCCCTTGTTCTGCTTGCACTACCCAGAGCTGCACTGCCCTGGCTGCACTTACTCAGAGAATTGTTGCCCCATTTTTCCGTCCCCTCTCCCTTGCACTTTCCGCCTCCCTTTCCCCTTGCACTTCTCGTTCTCACACCTGCACGATCTGAATGACACAAGGCCTAGTAAGATTGTTTGTCTTGTCCTCCCTCTATCTTCCCTTCCCTCTATCTTCCCTTGTGTGTCTTGTCGCGCCTAGAAACACTTGTGCACAGGCGCGTTATAAATGACTTATATCATATCAATTTATCACAGATGCCCAGAAAAATATACAATGCCCCAGTAAGAAACAAAGAGTTTGGCAGCACCCAAATGCCAGTTTAGCCAGGTAATTACACTTAGCAGGACTGCTTTATCAGAAATGCCCAGTTATAAAAAAAAGTCATACCAAACTGAGGAATGACTAGACAGGCTGCACCAAAATGCCTCTCTAGCCACTAATGCCACATATCATGCCTGCTTAGACTGGACATGGACAACCATTATTACGCCCCCCCACAAACATCCCTTCTCCCTCCAACCCCTACCTCCAAAATCAGCTCCTTGGCCCAGAATTACCTCCACTTCCCTCTTCCTTGTCCCAGAGCTTACATCTGAGGCTTCTTCACTCGTAGTCAAGTACTGGAATGAGGAATAGTGGGACTAGGAGTAATGAAGATTACAGGTAGCTAAGCGAGGCATTACCTCCATGTACCTTTACCTCATCCCAGCCAATTGAAATTGTGATGTGGGTTTAGTACTTGCATGCCAGGGGAGTGATTGGAAGGGTAGAGAGGGAACAGGAGACCACTCAATTCTCGCAGCAGTCCATAAGTGGGAGCTTTAAACCTTAAAGGAGAGAGTTAACTGCTTGTAACATTGAAGATGCACTAGAATAGTCTCATTATAATGCATACAGAAATTGGATGCCCCCACACAAATAAGTTTGCCCCTCCCCTACCGCCCGTGAAGTTAGCGCTTCTCCCAACATTTGAAGGATTAGCCCCCCCCGAAAAGTAGGTTTTGTTGCACCGCTGAACACAAGCACACACACCATTCACCATGTACACACATGCACACCCAGCCATCCATACATTTAAGAGGGCACTCTTTCACCATACAGACACACCCAGGCAGCCAACTGTACATTTAAGTGTGCACCCTTTCGCCATATAGGCACACACACCCAGGCACCCACCCATACATTTAAGTGTGCACCCTTTCACCATACACTCACACAGGCAGCCATCCATACATTTAAGTGTGCACCCTTTCATCATACAGGCACACACACCCAGGCACCTACTCATACATTTAGGTGTGCACTCTTTCACCATACACTCACACCGGCAGATACCTATACATTTAAGTGTGCACCCTTTCACCATGCAGACACACTCAGGCTGTCACCCGTACATTTAAGTGTGCACCCTTTCACCATACACTCACACACGCACCCGCCATGGGGTTAAGGGGAGCCCTATTACTTCATAAGAAATTGTTTCTTTTTCAAGTCACGTTGACTTCGTAAAGAAATGGTTTCCTTTAAGGACTGAACCATAACGGAAATAATGTCTTTATGAATGCGGAGTGACTTCAAAAAGATACTGGGGGTCATTATGGCCCTGGCGGTAGCCGTGCTGGTAATGGGCAATTACCGGTGCATTGCAGCCCCGGCAGACCCGGTAATTGCCCATTCCCAGGTTCCAGAAAATATTACTCCCCATTCCCATTTGAGTCCCATTGGACTCAATGGGAATGGGGAGGCCGGATGCACCGGCACCATTCATGAATGGTGCCGGTGCATCCGTCGAGTTCTGCGCGCCAGTGCCGTTCCGCCCACCAGGTCAGACCTGGTGGGCTGAAAGGCACCCGCTTGCAGAACTCATAGTTTGCCAGTCCGGAAACAACGGTACCGACAAGCTTACTGAGTAATGAGGCCCACTGTTTCTTTTTGAAGCCATAGGTCTTCCCCACCCCATGACATGCAGGCCTCCAGTCTAGGGTCTTCCATTGCATGGGGTGGGGAGATCCCTCAGTTTTCAAAAAGAAGGTTTCTTTTTGTAGTCACTCTGCCTTCATAAAAACATTATTTCTGTTACAGAAATAATTTCTTTATGAATGCAAAGTGAAATCAAAAAGAAAAAGAAAAAAGAATTTGAAAAGAAAATATTTTTCATTCTTTTTCTCCAAGTGGGGCCCCCTCCCAGGACATGTGCTGATGGGGGCCCCCCGCACTGCGGGGGCTGCAGGGGCCCCTGTTACGCCAGTGGCGCGGGGCAGCATTAACAGCAAGCTTACAGTTCCATGACAACTGCAGCCTACAGTGCAGGCTGCAGTCGTATTTAACACGCTGCGAGCAGAATAATCTGGGGAGGGGGGATAAAAGCTATTATATCCCCCCACATAAAATTGTGGGGGGAATTTGTCCCCCCTGCCCTCCATGTCCTACGCCCATGACACTAACCCACTGAGTTACTTTGCTCACTTAAATGGGGGGGAGGACAGTGGTAGCTGAAAAAATTGCAGTGGCAATTAGCCTGGGCTTGAAACACGAGCAGTTGCACAGTTTGGTTTGGTTTCATCAAAACAGAAAAAACCTGCAGAAACACAAATACATACATTGGGCCTCATATCGAGTTGACCGGTATACAGTAAAAGTGCCGGTATTAACTTTTACCGAACCGGCCAAATACAACTGGGAGCTGGAGGTAAATCTGACCCCTATCAGGAAGAAAACTGCCTTTATTACTGTCACGGCCAGTAATTGTGGCAGAATCCCCCCATGGAATCCTTACCAGCACTTGTAATCTGCTGGTTATTACGGCAGACCAAGTGCTGGTAACAGCAATTTCGTTTGCGGGTATTCCGGTGGATCGACCACCGGAATACCGGCAAACTTGGAACGAGGCCCATTGTATAGTAGGCCTGTCTAGCGAGGGCCCGTGTCTACCTTCTGTTCAGTCTTTCCTGATTTTCAAATGCTAAAGGTTGGAAATGTCCATCTGGCTGATATACACTCATGCAGGCCTCCGCTTGACTGGACAGAGCAACATCTTGTGATTGTGAACCCGCAGAAGGTCCCTTTAAAAATCCTCTTGCTATACAGAAAATGTGTCCTCCACGAATGGAAAATCCAGACCCGACTAGCTACAGATGGATACATGTTTGCTTATCTTTTGTGCTGCACAGCCTTTGCAAAAGCCCTATGGCAGAAAGCTACCACAGAGGAAAGGCCATCATAAGCCAAAAGAAAGAAATTAGAGCCCACAGCTGTCTGCCTAGGAAAAGCGAGAAATTGGATTCACACGAAGCGGAAAGAAGGAGGCGCCCCCTGCCTGTGCCTGGTTGCTGGCCCAAGAAGGTGTTTTAGGAGTTTAAAGGAGAAGCATGGAAAGCTCTCGAAGAAAAGACAACCTGCTAGAGAAGTGTGTTACCAAAAAGACAACAAGAGAATCTATGAAGCTCAGCTACTTAGGGTGGAAAGCTGAAATCGAAGCAAAGACAAAGCCGAGCATATTCTGGCCAGATATGGAAGTAGTGTTAGAGACACTGAGGGAGGGCAGCAGGAAGACAGGCAGACAGAGGATCTCTGAGGTCAGAAGAAAGATTCCATGTATGTGCATAGACCACTCACTGAGTGTGAGTTTTGCTGTGACCTGAAAGCTTTACGATCCACAGGTGTCAACAGTCCTGAGGTCAAACGAGCTAAACCCTGATTGAAGAACCCAGCCTGAACATCATGTTGATCTTAAACAGCCCAAATACCAAAGGTACTAACTAGCAACTAAAAGATGTGCTATACCCTGTCCTCATACTGTTGCACACGCTGCCCTGATCAAGACTCTGGGGCAAGAGACACCTTTTCTGAAGGAGCCCCAAAGTGCCCAGAAGTTGGAAAAAAACTGAAACCTTACAGAACGTCTCTGGAAGATAATTCATATAGAGACCTGGGACTATGAGGAAAGAGTAGTGACTGAAGAAACGGGAGCCGTCAAAGCCGGGTGAAAATCAGCAAAGATACGTTCTGCAGATAAATCCCAGTCGAAGGCTGAGGAAAAGCGCTAGAGTTTGAGAGAAGAGTGACTACCAGACTTGAATCTGCGACCAAGGCTTGTGGAGGTCTTCATATGGAGCCTACAGACTGTTTCCAGATTCGTCCCTGGTCTATGGGACCCTGCATTGTCCATAGTTTGCTCTTTGCTCCCTTCATCGCTTCTCTTCATGCAATGTTCCCCCATTTGCATTGATTAGAAAAGGACATTGCAAATGCAGCTCTGGCGCAGCAAGTCACACAAAAGTTGCACTTTCCGCAGCCTCGCCCGCAGCTTTTCCACGGACCCTGCTTCATTCTGCTCTCCGTTGAAATCATAAAGTCCTCGACTCAGTGATTCAAGGGGCGGGGTCGCATTTGTCTGGTCCTCAACAGCTCCGGTGCTTTTTCCTTGGAGCAGACGGCTGTCCCTCTCCTACGGGGGTACCACCATCGTTGCCCTGGGGATATGAGGCTACAAACGAAACCTAGGGGTTGCACATTCCTTTATCACATGTTGCATGTCATGGTAGTGACACATCATAGGCCGTATCACCTACATTGGCTCTTTAAAGGGCAATTTTGCAGTAACCTTTGCACCAACAGGTGCCAAATGTCACCTGTGCACCAATTAGTTGCTGTTAATGTAGCTCCTGTACCAGTCACTCAGTACAAATTATGCTTTGCAGCAGTGGGACGCAGGTGCAACATTGAGAGACATTGGTGCCTTTTACACAATCCAGTCACCCATCTCAAGAGTACCAGGCATACCACCTTTCAGTGACAGAAACATTGAGTGAGGGACCTCAGTACGTCCATTATTAAGAGCCCAGAATGGACCCGTGGCATACTATAGGATGCAGATCATGAGATGCATGTGTTGGGCCTGCCTAATACTGATGATAGTGTAGACTCTTCCACGGGGGAGCTTCTGAGGCTGGGCCTGCCTAATACTGATGATAGTGTAGACTCTTCCACGGGGGAGCTTCTGAGGCTGGGCCTGCCTAATACTGATGATAGTGTAGACTCTTCCTTGGGAGAGCATCTGAGGCTGGGCCTGCCTAATACTGATGATAGTGTAGACTCTTCCACGGGGGAGCTTCTGAGGCTGGGCCTGCCTAATACTGATGATAGTGTAGACTCTTCCACGGGAGAGCTTCTGAGGCTGGGCCTGTCTAATACTGATGATAGTGTAGACTCTTCCACGGGAGAGCATCTGAGGCTAGGCCTGCCTAATACTGATGATAGTGTAGACTCTTCCTTGGGAGAGCTTCTGAGGCTGGGCCTGCCTAATACTGATGATAGTGTAGACTCTTCCTTGGGAGAGCTTCTGAGGCTGGGCCTGCCTATAGACTCTTCCTTGGGAGAGCTTCAGAGGCTGGGCCTGCCTAATACTGATGATAGTGTAGACTCTTCCACGGGGGAGCTTCTGAGGCTGGGCCTGCCTAATACTGATGATAGTGTGGACTCTTCCTTGGGAGAGCATCTGAGGCTAGGCCTGCCTAATACTGATGATAGTGTAGACTCTTCCACGGGGGAGCTTCTGAGGCTGGGCCTGCCTAATACTGATGAGAGTGTAGACTCTTCCACGGGAGAGCTTCTGAGGCTGGGCCTGTCTAATACTGATGATAGTGTAGACTCTTCCACGGGAGAGCTTCTGAGGTTGGGCCTGCCTAATACTGATGATAGTGTAGACTCTTCCACGGGGGAGCTTCTGAGGCTAGGCCTGCCTAATACTGATGATAGTGTAGACTCTTCCTTGGGAGAGCATCTGTGTAGACTCTTCCTTGGGAGAGCATCTGAGGGTGGGCCTGCCTAATACTGATGATAGTGTAGACTCTCTCTTCCATGGGAGAGCTTCTGAGGCTGGGCCTGCCTAATACTGATGATAGTGTAGACTCTTCCTTGGGAGAGCTTCTGAGGCTGGGCCTGCCTAATACTGATGATAGTGTAGACTCTCTCTTCCATGGGAGAGCTTCTGAGGCTGGGCCTGCCTAATACTGATGATAGTGTAGACTCTTCCTTGGGAGAGCTTCTGAGGCTGGGCCTGCCTAATACTGATGATAGTGTAGACTCTTCCATGGGAGAGCTTCTGAGGCTGGGCCTACCTAATACTGATGATGGTGTAGACTCTTCCTTGGGAGAGCATCTGAGGCTGGGCCTGCTTAATACTGATGATAGTGTAGACTCTTCCATGGGAGAGCTTCTGAGGTTGGGCCTGCCTAATACTGATGATAGTGTAGACTCTTCCATGGGAGAGCTTCTGAGGCTGGGCCTGCCTAAAACTGATGATAGTGTAGACACTTCCTTTGGAGGTACTGATGATAGTGTAGACTCTTCCTTGGGAGAGCATCTGCGGCTAGGCCTTGGGGAGCCGGCATGCTGTTGCTAGGGTGCGCTCGCTGCATAGATGCTCCTGGAATCATTCCAATGCTGGCATGAATTCTGAATGGCGATGCAGAGAAGAAGGATGTAGGTGGCAGACCCAACAGCCATCATCCCCACCTACAGGATCCCGACTGTAGGTTCACATGTCCTTTTCCCTTCCTGACCTAGCCTTCATCAGGACGAGGTTGGGGGAGGCATACCATTCGTTTTCCCCTCCTTTTTTCACTTTCCCCCACATCCCTTACACCCACTTCCCCTTATTTTTTATTTTAATTTGTTAATGTTACATATTTGCATTTTTCAATTACGTGCCTTAAAATGCAAACTGGTACCATCTTGTCGGGATTATGCCCACATCCCAATAGCACCAATTATCTCACATTGTGAGCGTTGCCGGTTGTCTGGAATGCGATCCATCGCTTCTAGAGAGTGTTTCTCAGAAGAGGAGAAGCCGAGAATAAACTAAAACTCGAGCTCCTCATTTATTCTGCCATTTCTTAGCTCTTCCAAACTAGGAAATGCACGATCCCTGCTGATGGACTGCCTTGATGAAGGTACTGCACAGTGAATGCTTTAGCAGCTTGCAAACATTACATTTCCCTCGCTGGCAGGAGCCGGCCGAAAATGAAATTGTTTTTTAAGGTTCTTTGAATTCTTTTCCCTGCCACTTATAAGAACAGATAGGAAATCAGCATGAATTTGAAAACACTTACTTGAACTTAATACATGTTCCCGGCTCTGCCCCTGTGGAGTAAAAACCAATTACAGGACCTCAAATGGTGCAGCCAAGTCATTTCTTTGGCACATTCCTGAACATGCCACTGTTCTGCTGCACGGCGCGCTGCAACTAACAGCGGCACATGCTCTCCACGTGCCCACCATGTTGCGCATTAAACTCTGGATTACTGGAGAGACTGGGATTTTGGACCGAGGTCTAATTTTGGCAATGCCTGGTAGTATGTGTTCATAAAATAATAGAACACCACATACCACGGTTTGGGTCTATTATTTGACCTAAAACATTTGACCTAATCACATTTGATCACATTTATTTGATTACTTTCAGTCTAAAATGCGGGGGAGACCCCTGAAATTCCCCTCCCCACTTCCCTTCAACCTAATCTATACCCTTACCCATATTTAATTAAATTTGACCGAAAAATAAAAGGTCAACAAAATTCAATCAAATGTTTTAGGTCAAATGTTTTTAAGTCAATTATGCTAATACCTATACCACAGCAGGTAAACTAAATATCAAATGTGTTGTATCATGTTATGTTATGTTAAGAATCTGTTATACTGAGCACATCACCACAGTAGTTGACTTAAAATGTGGAGCCTTGCCTGGTAAGAGGCAAATGCCCCATGTCCCGGGCCGCATGAAATGTGGGCCGATGGAGGGCCTGGGAGTTTAGCAGTGATGACGAAGAAAGGGATCACTTAAGGGCTTGGGTAAAATGGAGAGGGGTGGTGAGCAGGGAGAAACAGAGAGCGGTAGGGGGGGTAGGGGCAGAACCCAGGGAAACCCCGGTCCCGGCGCCATAAGGGGCGCCAGTAGAGCCAAACACAGGAGGGGCACCGCAAGGGCCCAACCCACAACCGGTGGTGCTAACAGGGACACCAGCGGCACCAGTGGCAGGGGACCCGCCGCTGGGGGCGGTACCACCAGTGGCAGCGACGGAGGTTGGGGGACCAATCATGACGAAATATGGCAGACCAACCATGGGTAAAGATTCACAGGGCAGGTCAATGAAGGCAATGGCTTGGTATATAAATGACAAAGTAAAGGAGAAAATATGGAGAAAGGAATTAATTGATATTTACACATTGCTAGATTGTCAAAAGAGGGGGATGAATGTGGCACTGGAGGAAATTAAGGAGGATGAGAAAAGCCTACTAAAAAGGGGGACAGTAGTAAGAAATTTTTGACAACTGGATGGCGGCCTTTAATATAATGTCTACAATTATATTACAGAAACTCCCAGAAGACGGGGTAGCATTAGTTGCTTATCAGGAGAGGGTGCTGAAAGTACACGCGGCATTCGGGGGAGACGCATGGCAGGACTATGATCACGAGTTCAGAAAGGAGATGGACTGCTTTCCGTTTATGGGATGGGATGAGGAGAATTTTAATCCCTACATATTTAATGCACTGAAGGAGAAATGGGATTCCAAGGAGCGAAGCACAGGAGGGCAGCAGAGAAGGCAGTATTGACAGAATGAGTACAAAGCTGATTATAGATACAATAACAGGGGATATGAACACAGCTATGACAGAAATAGAGACCAAAATTTTCGGAGCGGGAACTATGGGTCACAGAGAGGGTGGCAGAGCAGCCTGCCCCCAACCACGCAGAGGGGAGGCAGGGGGAGCACGGGGGCAACGCGGGCAGAACCAGGGCAATGTCGGAATTTTGAGAAGGGAATACCCTGTAGCTGGGGATGGAAGTGCAAGTTCAGCCACAAGTGCGAGAGATGTAAGGGTGACCACAGCAGCTCCAAGTGCACAAGGGCCGCAGCTCCAAGCGGCAGGAGCGATGAGAAGCGAAACTAAGAGCTGGGACGAGAAGGGAGCCACACCAGTAGAAATTGAGAGGATGGAAGGGTGGCTTCAGAAATACCCAGACCAAAAAGCAGCAAACGTGATCAGGCAAGGTTTTAGATAAGGTTTTAACATCCCGTTTACCGGGCAAGGAGCGCAGGACATTCCTAGAAACCTGAAGTCTGCTACCGAGAAAAGGGATATAGTGACCAATAAAATCCGAAAAGAGGTAGAACTGGGTAGGGGGGAGGGACCTTTTACAGCCTTACCATTTGAAGAATTTATATGCTCCCCACTGGGGTTGGTGCCAAAAAAGGAAGAAGGGGAATACAGGCTAATCCACCATCTATCAAACCCCCCGGGGGCCTCGGTGAATGACGGCATTGCACAGAGCGATGCAACAGTATCATACTCAGACTTTGAGGAGGTAGAACTGGTCAGGAAGGCAGGAAAATGGGGCATGGATGGCAAAAGCAGACATTAAATCAGCATTCTGGCTGTTGCCAGTCAACAGCAGATCTCAGAGGTGGTTGTGTATGCATTGGGAGGGGGAATACTTCATTGACAAATGTCTCCCGGTGGGGTGCGCCATCTCATGTGCATATTTTGAGAGGGTAAGTTCATTTTTGCAGTGGGCAGTCACAGAAGAGATGAGGGAGGCCAGGATGGTACATTACCTGGATGATTTTTTATTCGTAGGGCCCAAAGGTTCAAAGCTATGCAGGGCAACCCTGGATAAATTTGTGAAGATAACAAGCGAGTGGGGTTTTCCTCTGGCGGAGGAGAAAACGATGGGCCCAACGCAGATTATCAAATTCCTAGGAATAGAAATTGACTCAAGCCTGGGGGTGTGCCGGATCCCGGATGACAAGGTAACAGATCTACTGAAGACAATAAAGGAACTACAGGGAAGAAACAAAGTGACAGTGAGAGAATTGCAAGCGCTGGCAGGATAGCTGACCTTCGCAGGGAGAGTCATAACACAGGGGAAGGTGTTCCAGAGAAGCATTGAGCTGAAAACAAGAGGGGCTACAATGGGGCACAACAGAGTCAGGTTAGGGGGAGGAATCAAGAGAGATCTGGAAGTGTGGGCGGAATTCCTGAGGTATTTCAATGGGTCAGTGATATGGCGCTCACCCATAAACGAGGAAGGGAAAAGGGTGTTGTTCACCAATGCAGCAGGTAGCCTTAGTTTTGGCGAAATACTGGGGAGACAGTGATGTGCAGGCAAATGGCGAAAAACATGGCAGGTGGCGGAATGGACAAAAAACATAACGCTGCTGGAACTCTTCCCAATCTGGGTCGCGTTGTGCGCATGGGGAAAAGAGCTGGGAAACAAGGAGTTGGCAGTATGGTCGGATAACATGGCGGTGGTGCAGATGTTTGTCCATAATTTCCTTATTACATGCAATTTGTGATGTCACAACTCACTTATAATAAGAATAAGCTCTGACATCTCCCTTGTAATATGATAATGTAACCAAGATATGACACCTTCTGGCATTCCCAGGAAAAATAAGCATTTGCCAGGCCCTTCGGCCGCATGCACATATTGAGCTGACATGAAAACGGAAGAAGTCTATTTAGCAATTGTGGAGCGGCGTCTCCTATCAGAGTCCATGCAAGTGGTTTTAATCATTTAAATCCCTAAACCAGGAAGGGATGGTACTAAGTGAGCACATTATAGGCCCATCTCTCTGCTTAATGTGGATGTTAAGATTTTGGCAAAAATATATGCGAGTAGACTGGGTCTAATATTATCTCGAATTATTCATGGAAATCAGATTGGTTTTATGCAGAGCCATTATCGCTATGATAAAATGCGAGAGGTTATGGATGTCATTCATTTTAATAAGGATAAGCATGAACTGTAAATGGCAGGGAGTGTGGATGCAGAGAAGGCGTTCGATCGTGTAAACTGGGCCTATTTAAGGTTTATATTGGAACATCTTCTCTTTGGCCCTGTCTTTATGCGGTTCTTTCATGCACTGCATAGTTGGGCAAAAGCGCAGAGTTTAGTGAATGGCGCTAAATCTACCGTCTTTAATATACAGCGTGGAACCCGTCAGGGATGCCCTTTATCTCCTCTTCTGTTTAATATATTGATAGAAGCTTTAGCGGCAGCACTTAGATTAAATGACAACTTGCGGCACTTATGTGTCTAAAGGGCTGTTGTATGCAGAAGATCTCCTCCTGTTTCTTTCAAATCCAGAGTACTTATTTTTGAATGTATTGGAACTATTTGATAGTTTTGGTAACATATAGAACTTTGAAATCAGTATATCCAAGACTGACATGTTTCCAATGATCCTAATGTGTAACAAAGATTGGGTTCCTGGAAATGAGTACCAATGGGCTAGAGAAGGATTTGTAAATGTAGGCATTCATGTATCGGGGATATCGGTCATATTCTGGTAAATAACATATGTCTTAAGCTCAGGGACATGATTTCAGACTGTAAAAGATACTCTAGAATCAACCTTACAATATGGGGGGAAATTGGCACGATTAAGGGGTATCAGTTAATATTATCCCCATATATATGGTCGCCGTACATAATATCGCCGGGGAAAGGTTGTGGCGATATTATATGGGTGACCTTATATTTGGGGATAGGGGCAGCCAAAAAAAGAAATAAAAAAACAAGAAAAAAAAAAGAAAAAAAAGGGTTTGGGGGTTGCGGGGGTGTCCCCCGCATGTTCCATGCAATAATGTCCCCACAAAAAATGGCCATTTTTCGGCGATATTTTTGCATTGCGATATTTTTGTGGGGACATTATTACATGGAACCGATTAAGGTGACCATGCAAGATTCTAAATGTTAGTTAAGTTAGTTAAGTTACGTGGAATTTATTAAGCACTGCAAAGACCCAATGGTATCTTGGTGCTGGAGGAACAAAGTTTACCTGTTCATTAAGTTGCCTCTTCCTCTTTCGCAGTCTTTGTTGGGCGCAATTAAGAAGGTATTTAGAGACGTTTTGTGGGGGTTTGGAGTTCACTGAAAAATTGCACTGCCGACACAAACTCTGATTCATGGAACTGTGCAAAGTGTATTTTTGCCCTGCAAAGTCCGGGCAAATTCAGCGCATAGTCATTTTTGCAGTATAAAATGACTTTGCCCGGACTTTACACGGAAAAAATACACTTTGCATGGTTCCATTATTCAGGGTTTGTGTTGGCAGTGCAAAGTCACTTTTCAGCAGTGCAAATTCACTTTGAACCGGGCAAATATTCCACATATCGGGCCCAGTATCTTTATTATAGTGTACTGGTGACATCATTAGTTACCTATATTAACAAAATTACATCACCACTGTAATTGTAATAACTTATGACAATTGAGTAGCGAAATCAGGATGCCTGTCTCTTGAGCGGGCGCAGAGCAGAAATCCAGCTGCCTGAGCAGCTAACTAAAGATGTGACTGGCTTCTCGGATTCCTTTGTCCTGAAACAGCTGCCTGTGGCACTTTAGACAGATGACCTGATGAGCAACTGTTTATCGTAGTATGTTTATGCTGTGCACTTCTGAAGTTTATTGGAGAAGTGCAACCTCCTATCAGCACGTTATCATGTATTTCAAACAACAAAACGCAATGTGAGTGCATTATATTGCACGGCTTGAAATGGATCTTGCAGCGAGTTACAAGATGCGCGTGAATGTCTTTTGTCTTGTGGACAGACGCTACATCGATTATGTATCGACAGCTGGAAGCTCTCTTGCATTAGAGTAAGCAATAGAGAGAATTAAATGGGATGACGTCGTGCCCATGTATGATAAAACAATAAAATACCCGCCACCACGTGCAAACAGCGTATCTCAAGTCACCTTGGAGTTCCGTGACCGCACGATGAACGATGCTTTCGGCCTTGCTCCTCTCTTTGGTTATGAACATCTTGTTACTTGCAGTGAGTATCCCTAAATACTATGCACTATACCTTATCCCACATATAATATGCAGCTGGGATTGTATTCATATGTATTTTCTAACACCTTGAAAAGGGAGGCATTTAGTATGACGTGCTATATGTTATGTGACGTTATTGCATGCATTTATATAATATATCAAATACAATATATGTCTCTACGGTATACCTCCTGCTAATTGGTGCAGCTCAGGTACCGCATTGGAACAATATGAATCAGAAAGAACCGTCCTCGCCACGTTTTCTCGCCCCTTCAGTTTGTGTCTGGTAAGAACGCCAGGCCGCCGCTGGGTGTCGCTGTGGCCCCGCACACCAGACGCTTCACGGCGCGCCCCTCTGCAAGCGGCACGGAAGGAAGCAGTGACAATGCTTCCGCCTTTATCTGAGCTCAGTTCATGAAGCCGGGGACTCGCTGGTGGTTGTAATTTTGATGTAAATGTACCTGTAGGCAAGACTGCAATCAAGCCCGCGCCGCGAACTGAAGGCTGATTGAGTTAATTAATGCAATTGTTCAACCTTGGCAAACGGATGCAATCTATCAGCCCATCTGGCGAGTCAGGGAGCACGCGCTCCTCAAGTGCACGGCCCACTCACGGCTTACTGTAGGTGTGCACGGAGCGCCGTCCACTTATGAAATCACGCCGCCACACATACACACACACCTGCGACGTTTCAGGACCAGTGCTTTCAATGGAAAAATTGAGGTGCAGGTACCCAGCAAGCTCCCATTCCAGTAAAGCAATTTTGGCGACGGTTGTTTTGGCGCCGCACCTTGGGCACAGGTCCCTTTTAGGCGCACCCTGTTGTTTGCAGGCTGCCCAGTGAGATTCAATTATGTGCCAAGCATCACACACGTTCGCAAAGCAGTTTTCTGGGATCCTTTCATACAAACTTCCCGTTTGATATGCATTGCGTTAAGAAACAGCCATATCAAATGAGTCTTTTTTTGCGTATCAAACTAGCAGATATCATAGCTGTAAACTAAGCTTTAGAAGCACAGTTTTATTATTGCTCGCTTCCATTGCCTAATAAGAAATTCGGTAGATAACTGGATTTATGTTCGAGTTTCCATTCCAAAACGTTCCATCACACCTCCAATTTCTTAAACATTTACATACTAGAGAAGACACTCTAATATCAAAGAAACAGCTACAAAAGTAATTGCCCAGGCATTCCAAATCAACCCCTGCTCCATCATGGAACACCAACAGTAAAAGCAGTGGTGAAATGGAAAAAAATTGGTGGGGGATCCCTCAAGGGCAGGGGTGGGAGTGGATTTTGGGATGGGGGGGGGGCGGGCGGTGCCCGAGGAGGCGAGGTGAAGGGGGCCGGAGCTCGCAGTCGACCTCGGATCAAAGGAAATGTCCAAAATAATAGTTTAAAACGGCGCTATTTCTTTCATGCTGCTTCTTTTCCAAACTATATATCAATTCTACTTTAAACTGTGTTCTGCGTCTGATGTGCTGAGAGCACAGTAGCTGCATGCTTGTCCCTCCTTTTGTCCTTCAGGGTGGGCCCTGAAGGAGCTATTATGGGCACTGCATGTGGTGGGGAGGAGGAGGAAGGAGAGGGCGCTGCTTTCCCCAGTGAAGGCTGCAGAAGCATAGTCCTTTAAGTTGCTATAAAGTGAAAAGAAAAGCTTTAATTTTCACCTCGCCCTATAGTTGAGTACCAGTACTCTCGTTCAGGTATTGAGAAGTGCAGGTACTCAAATGCTCAAAAATAAGAAGTGCAGGTACTGAGGCCGGGTAGGACCGTCCCATTTAAAGCACTGTTCAGGACGCAGGACGCCCCTGAAGGTGGGTGAGCAGAAAGGACATTTTCATGATTTGCGAATGGTTGCAATATTTTGCATCTCTCCCAAAAATCATTTCTAGATATTTATTAAATATGAAAAGACTGGCTGGATTGGAATGTGCCACGTTCTTTCAAATAATCATTGAGCACATTCATACAGCACACGCTAGTGATTTTGAAGTTCCTCCGTTTTGTAGTGCACACCTAGCTTCAAGGCGCCTCACAGAACATTTCCTGTAGCAGGGTTACCGCGAAGATGAGGTGCTGCAAGCGCGCCTAGTGGTGTGTCAGATCCGGCTGAGACCAGATCGCAAAAAGCGGGATGTGATGGGGTGGTGTGGGAGGTGGCAAAATACACTGGGACTGCACTAAATGGTACATTGTGTACAGTATGCTATTTATCATAATTCAAGGCAGATTGAAATTAAATCCTTTGCCCAGAATCACAAAATTGTTATATCATGCGCCGATGCTGACGTAATTCTATGACAAGAGCCATCATGCACATCTTTGGGAACAGGGCAGTTTCTAGACAATTAAGCACGTAGGGTAAAACACTAGAATGCGCCCCAATGCTGAAAACACAACGCTGCAACCCCACCCCAACATTGCAATTTAAACTAAAGCTCGTTTTATTAACTTGGAATTAAAGTACTGAAAGGTAATAAGTAGACACAACAAAAGTAGAAAATCATATTGCAATACATAATTAACTTGTATTACCATATGAAGATCTTTAATTCCCTTGTCTCAGCCAATCAGTATTTTTAGAATGCAGTCAATAACTACTGGTATTGACTGCACTCTGAACATTCTGTCTTCAGAATCAGACACGGAAACAGCATCACATTTAAGTATTTTCTTCTAAAGAACACTGCAAACTGGGTCATTTCTAGGAACTCACTATTTTGGCAACAAAGACATAGTGAGGTTATATGATTTACCCTGCATCACACACTTTGGTTAAGTGATGAAGTTAAGATATGCGCCCAGTTTTCAATTAGGCACTTGATCGCATGTCTTACCAGCACCAGTTGATACAGACATGTGCTAATTTTTGGCTTCCCAGGACTAAACAATATTCTGCTTTTATAGAGATGACTTGAAATGTGTACAAGTCACATAGTAGACCAACCCAACAAAATAGAATACATTATAGAAACCTGCTGCTCAAAAAGAGTATGCTTGTAACTTGATTTTACACAAGCTAAATAAAAGACTGCAAATGACGACATACAAAGTAGTGAGAGCTTATTCAAATCTATGGGTTTTACAGCTGTAGCATGGAATCTTAAATACACCCAGGTAAAGAAAATGCATGGTAAGGTCACTTACCTGTGATAATTAATGTACACAGTACATGGCTTGCAACGAAGCCCTCCCATTTCGAACAATATGAACACTTAATTACCCAGTCACTGCTGTGCCTGCAGTCATCCACTGCTAATCACTCCCCCATTTAAAATGCTCTGCTGATAACAAAGACACAAGGTAAAACATGTTAGCCAGACCCTGTGTTGTTCTGTTTCTTTCTTTGTTCTTGAACAGAGCTCTTAAATAAGATTCCAAACCTGGCTGAAAGGGGCTGATTCTGTGCGCTTAATATACATGTGCCCTGGGCAGCAACCCACCCCAAGAAACAACCCCGTTTGGAAATACCCAATAATCTCAAAAATACAAAACTGGCTCTACACCAGTTTGTGGAGTTGGGCAAAATGCATGACTAGCAATTAAACTGAGGTACCCAATATAAAGGGGGACCTTGTCTTGCAAGGATGTAACCTATATTAAAATCTGCCTTAATGAACGGCACTCAAGCACCGAAGAGCAACAGAGCATAGGCCTCTTTCTGTAGTTATGTGATATGATAGGTTATTTATAACGCGCTTAATACACAGAGGTTTCTAAGCGTGGACCCGGGGATTGAACCTATGGTGCTTTGTGTTGTATTGTTTCCACGGTGAGCACGTTGCCCGTGAGCTATCCTCCCGAGACAAGGGCACGCTCATTACCCAGCTTTATCATATGGATCCAACTGAAGAGTGCGGTAATGGTGTAAGCAGAAGCACTATAAACATGCACTTGCCTTTGCTGGTCGGTGGTTGTTTATGATTTATCTTGGAAAAGCTGTCTTCTAAAATCTCGAACGTACTGATTTATTCCCCGACCTCTGCCCAAATTGCCCTGCCCAGTGCCCACGTTTTCAAATGATTGTGTATTGTATCAAATGGCAAACCTGCACCTTCCATTGGTTTTCAGAGGCCTCTCATTCTGGCCATGCTGTGCTTTTATGATCTGCTGTGTGCTCGCATTCTTGAGGCTGCCAATGGAAAAAGACGATTCTGGTCCATTGCATCCAGGATGCTCCAAGCAGAAGGGCGTAAGACGACCCAATCAGAGGGTACAGCAATGCTGGTCATCTTTTTGTTTACTTCCTTTGCCTGGTGCTTTCTTCACTTTCTGTTTTACCTCTGCTGTTGTCATAGATGTGCTGGCCACTGACACAAGGAATTCAGAAACAAGAGGGTGGGCCCCTACTCTGTCAGGGACTGGGCTATATAGAGCTAAAGGTAAAAACAGGTGTCCCGACAGGAGCAAACATTTGATATCACAGTGGATTAAGTCACTGTAAGTGTCTCAAGTGGACTGCATACACTGTGTTAATTATTTACACATTATGCAGTGTCATCCTGTTGATTAACTCTTTGGAAAGAGCTGTAACACACTGCGCTGAATCCTAGCACTTGTGTAAGTTTCACATTTATTGATAATAGTATAACATATGTAAAATGATCTGGGATGTAAAGGAGGACACAAAAGAAAAAGGAGGATGAAAAAGAAAAAAGGACGCAAAAGAAAAAGGAGGACGAAAAAGAAAAAGGAGGACCTAAAGCAATAAGGACGATGCAAAAGAAAAAGGAAGATGCAAAAGAAAAGGGACGACGCAAAAGAAAAAGGAGGACTCAAAAGAAAAAGGAGGACTCAAAAGAAAAAGGAGGACACAGAAGAAAAAGCTACATTTAAATCATTTTTGACAGCGAATGATCACATTATTTAAGAGAACGTGGCTAAATATAATGTTCTTATCGGTTGATAAATATTTTTCTTTAAAGAAAATGAAAAAAAACAGATTTTTCTATATGCAGACTTGGAAATCATGCCTCATAAACATCACTTTCTGCATTGCCGAGTATATGCATATATTGCAGTACATTTAAATGTGCATTCGTTTCAGAAGGTATTCATTAATTGCAATGGATGCTCAAAATAAAAATAAATGGCTAAAGATAAACATGTTATATTTACTTAAGGCATTAATAAAGGCGAAGCTTGGCAGGCTATAATTAAGGTCAGCACACCAGAAATCAGCAAGGAAAATGTTACTACATCACAAAAGTTAGGAGTGTGAAATTCCCTTTCATGCAAGCATTCCTCTGGAGCAGCTACGCGCGAGCTCCCCGATCAGCTACGCGCGAGCTCCCCGATCAGCTACGCGCGAGCTCTCCGATCAGCTACGCGCGAGCTCTCCGTAACACAGAATTCAATGGCATTGTGAAGGAAAATGTTGCATGAGTTGCTGCAGTTTATGCTCCCCTGGAAAATGGCACCACACTGTTCTAGGTTCCCAACAGCACTTCAATGAATGCATTGGATGTGCCATGTTTTCCAACGAGATTTTGATAACAGAATTATGAATAAGATACTGCAGATCTGTCGATTTCACATATCCAGACACAATGGTCTATCAATGCAACCCTGGAATCCGACTTTTTTTTGCCTAACAACATTTTTATTGTATTGTTATAGACTGTGTGGTGATGTCCCTTCTGTGAACCATCAAGGACGACTTGAGTATTTTTTTCATTGCTGTCATCACGTGTTTACACCCACTTCACCACTGGAGAATCAAAAAGGAGGAGAATGCATTGAGGGGTGTTCATTTTCTAGAGGAGGTGGAGTCCTCTGCGTACTGCCAGAATTCTGTGAGCCGAGGTGGCGGAATGCTGGCCCATGTCCTAGACAGAAGCTGTGAGCCATGGGGAGGGCAAGAAGAAACACATTCTCCCCAAGCATTGTCGAGAGGAGGAGCCACCTGACGAACTCGAGATTAGAGCAAGAGCCCTACCCCGGGAATGAGTATGGATAACAGACCTATGCTGGAGCGAGAGAGAGGCTGTCCGGTTGGTGAAGTGGTGAGAATGAGGGGTTCGACAGCGACCAGCTGTAGCAAGGCACACACATATAAAGTAATTGGACAGTGATAAGCAGAACTGTGAAGAGTCTTGGTACACAAGGAGCATTTACTTGAGACCAATTTCGTAGGAGGAGAAGCAGTGGCAGTATGAACGGAGTGGGGGGGGGGGCACAGATATCAAGGCCGGATGCCACGCAACATTCAAGCCAGTCCTGGCAGTGGAAATCCTACTGCCTGGAGAAATATTGCATTGTGGGAATTGAAGTCTGAATTCCCTCAGAGGAAGGGACTGAGTGGTGAATCATTAAAGCACAGAAACTTATTGTGGGAATTGAACTCTCCATTCCACAATCTCTGTAATGAAGAAGCTGCATGGAGAATCATGAAAGGGCAGACCGTCAATTGTGGGAATTGAAGTATACATTCCTAGATCCGTGTGAGGAAAAGGCTGTGTGGAAAACCATTAAAGTGGAGAAACTTTGCATTGTGGGAAATTAAGTATACATTCCCCGATCTGCGCGAGGAAGGGGCTGCGTGAAGAAATATTAAAAAGTGGATAGATATTGCATTGTGGGGAATGATGTCTGAATTCCCCATTCCACCAAGGAAGAGGTTGTGTAAACAATCAATAAAGTGAAGTCTACGTTCCCAGAACCCTCTGAGAAAGAAAGTGATTGTTGCAAGATTGCACACTGGGAACTGAAGTCCAAGTTCACATACGAGAGAGAGAGAGAGAGAGAAGAGAGAGAGAGAGAGAGAGAGAGAGAGATTACAAACACAAGGCTTCAATAGCTATGAATTGAAGGGCAAGTTCCAAGATCAACCTGAGAGACTGACATTAATAGTCACCCGATGGGAATTGAGGTCCAAGTTGGCAATTATGTCCAAGTTCCCACAGACCTTTGAAAAAGAGACTGTCGAGTAAATCACCACCTATATCCAAGCTTCCAGACCAGCTGGAGCTAGAGACTAGAAGACCTGTGGCCAGTATCCCGACAAACTTGCCAGATTCAGACAACGTGACAAAACGTGTAGTAAATAAATTCCTTCTGGCTGTTAAGAAATCGCCAACATCAAGCATTCCCACAAACACACACGCCATGTTACCAGACAGAGGCGGGCTGAGCCTATCTAGGCACAAGAGAGTAAAATCTAGTCAGGTTTTCAGAATATCTTTAATGAATAGGTATGAAGGTCATTCACATAAACTGGAGTCCAGAGAGGATTATTTGCATATGTTTGTTCATTCTGAGCCTCGCCTGGATTTTATTGTTCAGTGTTTTGATGACCCTGGTGCTGCATGGCATATATGTTTCATGTGAGGCTTACTAGACTATGATTAAAAACGCAGATTCCTGTGTTTGATAAGATGTTGCTCTGGACCTTCACTTTGCAATAAATATAGCAGAGGCTAGATTACGGCTCTGCCAAGATTACCACTTCACAGGGAGGCAGACATGTCAGTAATTATATTACAGGCTACTGGCGACAATGTGGGGTTCCTGCAGGTGGTAAGTACTGCCATAGGTAGGTACCCTTCAGACTCCAAACACGTATTGTTTGCCTGTTCCAGCAACTACAAGAGTGGAAAGAAGCAGGAAAACTCTATACCCTGGGCCAGAGTATTATTGTACCATACAAGTCCGAAAAAAATGTCCAGAGAGCAAAACTGAGTTGCTTACAAAAGTGTATCAAATTTTATTTACTATGATACAAAAAATATACAAAATAGTCAATTAATGACACAATACTTTAGAGAACATTCCAAACATAACCGGGCAACATGGGTAAACATAACACATGGCTAAAAGTAATCCATTATCAAAACCAATCATAGTGCAGCATTCAGACCATACAACATTCATAGTGACATTCATCCAAACAACAGTAGCTAAAAATAACACAATTATATAACAGTCGGCAGTGAGGTACACAATCCACGCATCCCGTCTAAGTTTTAATTATTTCCATTGTTGTCTGCTACTCAATTTCTAAATATTAAAATAATTAGACGGGATGCGTGGATTGTGTACCTCACTCCCGACTGTTATATAATTGTGTTATTTTTAGCTACTGTTGTTTGGATGAATGTCACTATGAATGTTGTATGGTCTGAATGCTGCACTATGGTTGGTTTTGATAATGGATTACTTTTAGCCATGTGTTATGTTTACCCATGTTGCCCGGTTATGTTTGGAATGTTCTCTAAAGTATTGTGTCATTAATTGACTATTTTGTATATTTTTTGTATCATAGTAAATAAAAATTGATACACTTTTGTAAGCAACTCAGTTTTGCTCTCTGGACATTTTTTCCGGACTTGTATTCCAGCAACTAACATTCGGCTTGGAGTAAAACCTTACTTTGGCATTAAAAAACGAACACTGGCCATATTCAACTGACTTTTCAACACAACAAGAGGAAGGCCAAAAGAGCCACACATTAAAACGTGTTTTTCTTCCTCAGGACAAGAGGCTGCAAAAATGAAAGTGCTTTGCTTGCCTTGGTTTTACACCCAGGGAACTAATCGAGCCCTAAGTTGTGCTGTTGTGCTGCCCATCTAAAAATTAAGGGAACCCTTCCTAGGTAACAGCAAATAAAGGCTGGGATGCAGAAAAAGACCAGAATTTACAGAGTTAAACGCTACCTTCATGGTCTCAAAGTGTAACTTATTTTAATCTGTGAGCCATTAGAGTAGAAGATAAAGATGCCATTTCTAAAAAGCATATTCCTTTTAAAAGAATTCCTTGTCAAAGGCATACCAATACATTACACTATTATTTCACTGCTTCGACCGGTTTCTGCTTTGTGAACTATTCAGCGTTCATCAGGGCTGTTGAGTATAGATTGGTTTAGGCATAAGGCCAGTCTGTAGAGCCAACATTTTATTTGAATTCACTATTCACAACTTGCAGATTGATTGATTGATATTTTATTTCTATCGCGCTCGTACACAAGTGTTTCAGAGCGCGACAAGGCAAGGGAGGGGAACAGGGGAAAACAAAACAGCGATCTTACTAGGCCCAGTGACAATGAGAACGCGCAAGTGCATGGGAGAGGGGGGAGGGGAAAAGTGCATGGAAGGGGGGAGAGGTGGAAAGTGCCAAGCAGAGGAGAAACAGATAAATAACAATAAATAAATAATAAAGGCAACAAACAGTGGTAATGCAGCCAGCAATTTGCAAGTGCTAGGTTTAAGGCAGCAGACAGGCTAGGTCTGATAGGTGCAGGAAGAAAAGGGGGGTGCTGTATGGGTACAGATACAGACCCCAGTGCAAGGGGTGGCCCGGAGGCAGTGCGGGAGGGTGGCAGGATGAGCAGGTAGCTGGGCCCAAAAGACAGAGGGTGGCCAGGTGCACAGTGCCAAGAGAGAATAGATCAGCAGGGGCGCGGGGGAGCGAAGGCAGAAGAAAAGAGGAAGGTCTTGTGGTGCGGTTGTGGTTGTTCACAATTTCGACATTTCTCGTGGTAATGCTATCATTTGGAACCTATTAGGTCTATTGTTCTAGTTTAGTATAGGCAGAACTTACTCAATGCCTCCTGCACCACAATCCGCTCATTTGTCATTGTCTGTTCTTGACATTGCAGCAACTGGTTATGGCTTTTATACTTTTTAAGACCACTTTGGCCTGTAATTTCACCATTGTTCTGTGTTGTACTGTTCTGTACTAGGCATTGTTAATGGTAATGCTATTTATTTATCCTATTTATTTATTGGTGTTTTATTAAGCACCGTACCTGTGTTTGGTTCCTAAGTGTGGATCCGGGATTTGAACCTCTGTTGCTCTGCATGGTCAAGACCAGTGTGTTGCCCCTGTGCTATCCTCCATTGCATTTTCTACTTACTTCGGACAGTCTTTATGATAGTCCAACATGTCTGTTGGGAAACCACAACACGGTGGATCATGTTGACCTCTTAAATCTCCGCTGTTCATAAGAAAGCGAGAACATAAAACACGCTTGCATATGGCAAAAGGGAACTACGTCAGAAGCGAGAAATGTGAAGGCACACTTTCCTCTCTTCCTGAGGCACTCCTTTGTTTTCTGTTGTAATTATGTCTTTTTGTGCACTCTGCACAAAATTCAAAAAAAGATAATAAATAGCTGAAGAGCAAAGGGCAACCCTGAAAAGGTGGCTTGAATTCTATCACCATTAAATATGTCTGAAATATATAATTACGTGAGTTGGTAGGCGAGAACATTCGTTGGTGAGGCAGGCGACTTGATCTCAGTTGCCTTCAGGAACCGGAAGGACTTGCAATACTGACACTGAACAATTGGCAGAACATTAAAAAAACAATGGGCTTCCAGCAATGTTCCCTCTAATGACTTTCCTCTAAGTTCGGAAATTGTTTGCTTTTGTGTGCACATGATTTTCAATGTGCCGAACTGACTGGCGAGGTAAGTCACTCTGTGAGGTTGCACAGTTAGTGACCTATCACCTCTGAAAGGAATATGGATGCAAATTCCCCCCACTCAAGCATTGCAATGCTTTACAAATCAGCATAAAGGGGGCATTTTACAGCATTTTATCCAAACGAATTGGGTAAAAAGCAAATGTTTTCTGGGTGGTTCTAAGGGAGATCAAAAACCAATCCAAGATTACGAAGCCCGCCACTCCTGCCCACGCAGAGAAAAACACATGCATGTGTAGAAAGAAGGCATTACATGCTCACTATTATCAATGGGTTTGGTTGTGGTATTTCATTTGTCTAGTGGCAAAAACTTCTCAGATGCAAAGCAGAACAAGCTTTAAGCCACAAGGGGGAAAATAACATTGTCTGACAATGTGTTGCAAAGAACAAATATCCCTTTTTATAACTCATGTGGGCGGCAACATATTCAGGCATTATGCATGATTTGCCTGATGTCATAATGGCAACCAAAAGAAGTGTGCTAGAAAACATGGCAATAATAGTTCATTTGTTGCTAGAGTTAAGTAATTCAAGGGCCAGGGGACACGCCTCTCATGATGTAGGTGCCAGGAGAATAGCTCCATCAGAATTGCTGTGCCTGAGAGTATGATAATCAGAATTCATGTGCCACTGCTTATCATCAACATTATTTTGGCCTGAAGACAGACCAGTTACAACACTTATTCATAACTGCCCTATAGATAAGCAGAGGACCAGCCAATTTGACTTCCTAAAAGCAGGCAAATGCACTCAAGAACGAAAACGGAAGTACAGATACACCCAACAAAATAGAGGAAACAATGCACGCAATTAACCCTACCCACTCCTTTCATCCAAAACGGTACACTGATATTTTTGGAGCGGTGGCACCAGCACAGCATTGGCACAGGAAGTGCCTTCAGTATTATCACTGCCAGATCTGAAGAGGAACTTTAAGGGAAAAATGAATCTTTTAATTGGCATGGATTACTAGGTGGCAAGTGGTACAGATTATGAAATATTTCCACTCAACTAAAAACACCACCGTTGGCAATGTGAATGACTTTTTACTCCTTGAAAATGTAATGTATTGCAAACCTTTACAAACAGGGAGTAAAAGGCTACCATACCCAGATCTTATTTGGAGCCATGCTTGTAACCTTGCCTCCAAAACTGAAATGACTTGGCACAGAATTTGGCGTATAGTTAGTTTGCCCCTTTACCACCCCAGCCTAAACAGATAAGGGCTTCACTGAGGTGCCCAACTGCGCCCTTTAAATAACACACATAGGTTTGCCTTATGACCAGTAACTGGTGCAGTGCCTTCTATATATATATATATATATATATACACACACACACACACACACACACACACACACACACACACACACACACACACACCCCCCCCCCCCCCCCACTCCCCTAAAATTCTGCAGTGACATAAAGCCCTTGTTCCCTAATGGCCTAAATGACAACAGCACCCATTTATCCTTACACCTTTATCCTTACACCCAACTTTCAATATTTTCTTAATCAGTAGATATGTTTCAATGTTGTAAACATTTTAGTGTTAGGATGAGTGTTGTGAAAAATGAAACATGTATACCAAAGCCAATGTGAATTAGTGATTCAAGCATACACTCCTTTTATCACAGACATGTATCAAATTTAAAGATCTGTTGTCATTCTTATCATTCCAAATGTTTGAGTAGAATAGACGTGTGCCGGACTGTCCATCTCTGAATAGCAACCTTTTATCAGAAAAATATTTTACATGGTTATTCCAGGTTTTGGTCATGTGCTTTGCTCAATAATACAAGTGTAACATTCGTATTATGACTACAATATAGACTGGAAGTGATCATTTCCTTTTTTAATAGTTGTTTTTGTAAAGAAAAAAACAGCTAGTCAGGATATCGGTTTTCTTCCTCAGCTGTCATCAACGGCTGGAGTAGCACTATCACACACGCACCTGACTATGCAATATGACTGTCACCCAGATAGAAAGGGACAGAAACATAGAGTGAGACCAATAGGGAAAGCGAGAGATGGGGCCTCATTATGAGTTTGCCGGTCCGGGAACTACGGTACCGGTAAGCTTGCCGATCAGGGACCTGGCGGGCAGAAAGGCACGCACGAGCACAGCCTGTCGGATGCACAGGCACCGTAGTAAATGCTGCCTGTGCATCTGACCTCCCCATTCCCATTCAGCCCTATGGGGACGAATGAGAATGTGGAGCATCTTTTTTCTGGCACCCGCGAATGGGCAATTACCGGGTCCGGCGGGGCCGAAATGCCCCGGTAATTGCCCATTCGCGCGCGCCGGAAAATATTGCAAGTTTGGCGGCAGCCTGCCGCCAAACTTGTAATGACGCCCATGGAGTGAAAGAGAGAGCGCGAGTGAGGGAAGGAGACCTCTAGATTGGCATATGATGCAATGGGCAGAGCTAGTTATAGTGAAATTCCTCAGCAGATAAGTACAGTAAATAAATAAAAGTTGCAGTTTTCTAGAGTGTTACAGGTGTGGTGGAGGAAAGACCAATCACAATTCCGGTGGATTGGTGAACATTTTATTAGTAAAGCAATAGCAAAACACCACCATTGACAGCCGAGACTCCTGCGCAAGTGAACCGCTCCACAATCCCCTCAAGCACCTCGCTCTTATACCCAAAAGCACACATGCGTTTCAAACGAAGTGGTGGTGCCAATGGGGCAAGGTCTCACCTTGAAATATTGTTGCTGACAGAGAGCAAACCCTTATTATACAAGGCTTTGATGCCAGCTGCAGTCTGCCATGCTAGTTAGTATAATCATGGAGGACAGCATAGCGTAATACGTTTAGTCAAGGTGAATATACTCCTTAAAGCTGCGCACACGCTCTGAGGCGGGTGAGAGCACTTGCAATATGATGACTTCGCCCACTAGAGCCACTGTTCATAAGCAAGCGCAAACATAAAACATGCTTGCATACGGAAAAAGGAAAAT
Organism: Ambystoma mexicanum; assembly: GCF_040938575.1. Classification (NCBI taxonomy): domain Eukaryota; kingdom Metazoa; phylum Chordata; class Amphibia; order Caudata; family Ambystomatidae; genus Ambystoma; species Ambystoma mexicanum. The sequence goes on along the minus strand of NC_090930.1, from coordinate 1,016,125,993 downwards.
ATGTCAGAAGTGAGACATGTGAAGGCGAGCATTTCTACATGCTAGATGAATTCCTTTCATGGCAAAGACAAGCAGTACAATCTACAGCCTCACCTCACACAAGCTAGAAGCAGTGGATTAAACATGGCAGTTCGCAGTGCATGCACAACGGTATACAGTGCTCATATGCTAGGCGAGTACATACACTTTTCAGCCCTTAAAAGTTTCCTCCACACTAGAGATGTCCTTCAATGTAAACAAACTGCACATTTCCTTCCCTGTACTCTACTGCCAAAGTATCTGACTAGGATTTTGAAAGTGGCTAATTTGACATTAACCCCCCAAGGAGTGTGCTCTTGTGGCACCCCAACATCCATACCCCAGCTTTCCCCCGGTGGCCTCAATATTTGAGTTGACAGTGCTCAGTAAAACATGAGCTCGTCTCCTCTGATGATTGTAGCTGCAAAACACTCACTGGGATATTTGCTTCCCTACAATATGCTGCATGCAAATGGTTAAAGGCTCACTTTTATATTATGGAGGCGTTTCTGAAGAGCCAGAAACGGTCATGAATCTGCATCACATGATTATTTTGCAGGGCAAGATATCCTCTCCTATTCTTGTTCGGCAGGATTCTATGTCAAGACGGAGGCGAGCATTAAGCTTCATCTTCTTTAATTTTCCACTCTCCAGCAGTTTCAACAAATATAACTTTGTAAACTTTTCATTTTTTTTTTCTTTTTAAATTTAACAAAAAACTTCAAGTCCCATGAATCCTGTAGTCCCATAGTCTCTGGCCATGTGACCTAGTCCTTCCTGTCCCTTAGTCCTTCCTCTTCTTTTTCTGCTCTCCGAAATATAAGTACAGTTTTCTTGGTGCTCCGTAACTCAGTGTTATAGTTTATAGTTACGACGTGTTAGCAGTACTGTATAGAACGTTATGACTTATGTTGTTATATAAATGCGCAGCAGCGCATCGTTTTATAGAGAAATCGTTTGATGGCGTGAGAATTTAGTGTGAGAGGGACCCGCGGCCCCGTGCCGCACTAGCTGCACCCCAGGGGCCTGCAGATCTCCTCTTCACGAGGCCCGCAGCGCTTCCACACGTGCCGGGAGCGGGCTAGCCCCCACCCTTGCAGGGGCGGAGCTTGTCGCGAGTGGGAAAGCTCTTCTTCCCCGGTTCGCGTACTGCGTAGGCGGTGCCATCCTCGGAATTCAAGGGATTCTTCATGGAGGCCGCGCTGAAGAGCAGCCCCGGCCCCCACCCTTGTGGAGGAGGGGCCGGAGTATGACCACAGCTCACGTAAGGAGGGTTTCCCCTCCATACTAATACGAGCGCCACGCTCGCATGGCAAGCCCCCTCCCTCGGGGGGGAGGGGCCTATTTCAAAATTCTCCAGTGCGAAGGAGATTCTTCGAGCATGTAGCAATACGGAGTAAGAAGTAGCTCCGAATTTACAGGCACTCTGCCTAGCTTCAGCTGGTTTTTCCTTTACTGAGCTTTCAGTGAGTATTGGGAGATTCGTTGTCAGAGGCAGTAGCTCAAGGAGTTAGACCCTTACAGGAGAGACTCCAGACTATTGAAATCTTTTTGAGCAAAAATGATTCAAGTACCGAAGAAAGCATGTCCACTAGGACCTCATCGAAAGGTCCAAAGGGGTGTACCAAGGCCCAGAAGAGCGGCGACTCTTCTGAGCCCCCGGGCCAGATGGAAGGTGCAGGTCTAATGGCCCCAGAGGCTCCGGACGCTTTCAGTAAGCTCAGGGAAGCGTTCATGAGGAAGACACAGGTTCCGAGCCTCGAGACCCCTTACCCAGGGGATGACAATATGGGCAGCAGAGAGGAGTACTCCCCAGAGGAGGATCCTCAAGAATCCCCAGCCTCCTCACAGTAGGAAGTAGATAATGAAGGGGACGAGGAGAGTCAGCCTCCTCCGAGGAAAAAACTACGGAAAATGAATAACCTAGAGGAGGAGGAAACATCAGATATGTTTCAACCAGAAGAAATAAGAAATCCCAGATCCTCCGAATGGGTACCCTCACCGAGGGTAGCTAAATACATGACGCAGAGGTTACGTAAGGCGCTAGAGAGGGAGGTCAGGCAGCGGATGAGAGCGGAGTGTCCCAAGCCGGATTTACCGGGCAAGGTGGCAGAAGCACCAGAACTCGATCCGAAGATGCTCTCATTCGTCTCCAAAGCGAACAGAGATCCCAGGAAGGGCATAGACCGCTCGTGGAAGAGCTGCCAGGAGAAAGTCTTGGACCTGGCGGGTCCTTTAGCGAAGATTATGGACATGGCAGAACGGGCCAAAGACACGGGGGAGGAAGTGGACCCCGCAGTCCTGGCCAACTGGGCGCAGAGGGCCGTATGCCTCTTAGGCAACGCAAACTATGCGATCTCTTCAGAACGCCAAAGAGGCCTTCTCCTTAAAATCGACAACAAACTAGGAGACCTGTCGTCGTATGAAGCAGGCGAAGCGGCGCAAGGACTCTTATTTGGCGACACGTTTGGCAAGGAAATGGGGAGGTTCGTGGGAACCTTTACCTCATTAGAAAAGGCCCAGGCCTCAATGAAGAAGATCTTTCCCGGGAGAGTTTTTAGCGGGACCAGTCGGTCCAGAGGCCGAGCGACCGGTCGCTATCAGGCGTTCAAAAGACCTCAAGGAAACAGGAACACCTACTGGGAGAACAGGCAGCCTGATTCATTCTTCCCAGCTAGAGGCCATTTCCCGAGAGGGAGGAGAGGCAGAGGACAGGGAAGAGGACACAACTTCCCCGCAGGTGAGAACTTTCGCATACCCGCCAGTTGGGGGGAGAACAGCGCTATTTGGGGAAAACTGGCGCTCGCTTTCCAGCGACGCCTGGTTCCTGCAGACAGTGAATGGCATGCACATAGACTTCATAGAGACTCCCATTCAGAGTCATATTCCCCGTCCTCTAGCCTCGACCCAAATAGAGAAAAGTCTATTACACACAGAATTGCAAAAGTTAGCAGAGAAGCAAGCGATAGAGCAATGCGTATTGCCCCCAAAATTTGTGAGCAGGATGTTTTTAGTCCACCGGAAAGAGAAAGTAAGGCCAGTAATAAATCTAAAAAACAGGAACGGTTGGGTAGTTTACAACCATTTCAAAATGGAAGGGACGCATCAGCTCAGAGATACCCTCAGTCAAGACGATTGGCTAGCGAGGATAGACCTAAAAGATGCATACCTGACGATACCAGTTCACAAAGAGTTTCGCCCTTTCCTAGCGTTCGAATGGGACGGGCAATTATGGCAATTTGCTACGATGCCTTTTGGGCTGGCATCAGCGCCGTGGGCGTTCACGAAGATCATGAAACCGGTAGCAGCAGCAATCAAGGAGAAAGGGATTAGGATGATTATATATCTAGACGATATCCTGATGATGGCAAGCTGCAAGGAGACTCTCCTTTACCAAGCCGACTGGGTGGTGAAGCTCCTGTCGTCTCTGGGTTTCTTAGTGAATCAGGAGAAGTCAGAATTGAAACCAACCAAGAGGTTAGAATTCCTAGGGTTTATCCTGGATACCAGGACAGCTACTCTAGAGCTTCCCGGCAGGAAGATACGAGACATAAAAAGGGAATTGAGAGCGTGTCACAGCAAAACAGTGATCTCCCTCCGCACTGTAGGTCGAGTGGTAGGCTTATTAGCAGCATCGATACAAGCGATCTTTCCAGGCCCGCTTCATTATCGAGCCCTGCAAAGACTAAAAATAAAACATTTGCGACAGGGCCTGCATTATCACCACCTAGTTCAGATCGATCAAGAATCCAGGACAGAACTACAGTGGTGGTTAGCGAATATGGAAGCATGGAACAGAAGAGCCATCTTCAGCGACCGTCCAGATCTAATAATAGAGTCAGATGCCAGCCGAGCAGGCTGGGGAGCCCGATGCGGGAATCTCCAGACAGGTGGGAGATGGAGCGCGGAAGAACTCTAGCTTCACATCAACTGTCTGGAATTGTTAGCCGGATCATTTGCGATCAGGGCTTTTACGAAAGGAAAAGTGAATTCCTGTATTCTGCTGAAGATGGACAACATCTCAGCAGTCAGATACATAAATCATTTAGGAGGGACGAGATCCAGATTGCTAGCGGAGATAGCCAAGGACTTCTGGCACACCTGCCTGGATTCTGGGACTTCAGTGGTAGCCGAGTACCTGCCAGGTTCGCTGAATGTGATAGCGGACTGGAACTCCAGATACCTCTCGGACTCCAGCGATTGGATGCTGGATCGGGAGACATTCCGACAGCTGGAAGAACTGTGGGGACCGATTCACACAGATCTGTTTGCGTCCAGACTGAACGCACAGAAAGAAAGATTCTTCAGCTGGAGGTTAGACCCAGCAGCAGCAGGGGCGGACGCTTTCCTGCAAGACTGGAGAGAGCAGACTCTATATGCTTTTCCGCCATTTATAATGATGAGCAGAGTATTAGCGAAAGTGCGAAGAGAAGCAGCGAGCCTCATGGTAGTAGCTCCGCTTTGGAAATCGCTAGTTTGGTTTCCGACGCTCATGGAACTGCTAATAGACTACCCAAGACTATTACCTCAAGGAGTGAACTTGCTCACGGACCCAGCTGGGTCATTTCACCCTCTGAGAGTGAAGGGGACACTGCCGCTGATGGCGTGCAGAATAGCAGGAGACGCTGGAATCTCCCGGGAATTTCGGCACAGGCTGCAAGCCTCATCGCCGAGTCTTGGGCACCTTCCACCAGAAGGAGCTATGACCCAGCTTGGAATAGATGGTCGACATGGTGCAGAAGGAGAAAGATTCATCCCGTTTCTGCCCCTCTAGTCGAAGTGCTAAACTTCCTAGCGGAATTGTTAGAGGATGGTAAAGCTTACAGGACTATAGGAGTCTATAGATCCGCAATTTCGGCAGGGCATCTGCCGATAGAGGGACTTCCAATAGGAGAGAATATAGCAGTGATAAGACTGCTGAAAGGGATTAGATTTAGGAAACCTCCACAGCCAAGATACGAAACCTTATGGGATGTTTCCACAGTGCTGAGATTTCTCGCAGATTGGCCAAACAACAGATATCTGTCTCTGGGACAGTTATCCGGAAAACTGGCTATGCTCCTGTGCATGGTATCATGCAGGAGAATAGCAGACGTGAAGGCTCTAGAGATCAATAGAAAGTCTTTTGGTCCGGAAGGAGTGACATTCAACATAGTTAGAAGGACGAAGACAGACTCTTCATCAATCACTTACCCGTACATGTCAGATCACCCCAAGTGGTGTGTAGCAACATGTATTAAAGAATACGAGTCTAGAACAGCAGAAGTGAGGCCGGCAGGGATAACCCAGCTTTTGATAGCGCGCAGAAAACCACATAAGGGAGTAGCTACCGCCACAATAGCGAGATGGGTTAAAGACATCATGAACATGGCTGGCATCGATATGTCCAGATTTGGGGCACATTCAGTTAGAGGAGCGATGGCCTCGAAAGCATTAGGGCAAGGCGCAGCGTTGCAAGACATTATGAAAGCAGCAGATTGGGCTAGTGATTCAACGTTTAGAACATTCTATTTTAGACCGATTAATACAATAGCTGATTCAGTAGAAGAAGCTTTGAACAAGCTTAATGCTCGCCTCCGTCTTGACATAGAATGAAGATTCCCCCTGCTAATAGTGCAGGGAGCTCTTGATTCTATTAAAGATAAGGAGTCCCCCTCCGAATGTTTAGGGCATGCCTGCGACTGAAACATATCATCCAGAGAGGGGGACTCATATTTCCATCATGCTCAGTCGTTTGACTAGACAATGGTCCGAAGGCTTTGTCATTCTTATGATTTCCCTGCCCTTTCCTTTCTGGCTTTGTATGTCATGTATCTGGTGCTTGCTTAACAATGTGAGTCAAGTGATAATACAAAAAAGAATGCAAGCCAGTCGATACAAGCAAAACTATTTTCACCACCCTCCCAACAACGGTTCAAGAAAGCCTGTTTTTATTCTGATATTTGAAGAATTTAGCCAACATGCCCAATTGTAATATATTTCCAAGACATGTATTAGGAGTGAACAAAAGAACGCCCACCTCGGTTAGGTGGCTTTTTCCTTTCCTTCCCTCGCCGAAAAGCTTGCCTCTCTCCAGCACTTCGAATAAGTGATATTTTACTTACCTTCTGGCCTTATCATTTGTCCTCCACACCACAGTTCTACATCCTGACCAAATACTGTTACAATGTGGTATGCATATAAATCAGTTCATCTTTTTTGAGGATAATAGCTACGGTGCTCTGCGCCGGCCAGACACCAACTGTGTGTTGGAACCGCCACAGCGGAACGCTGATAAGATATTCTAGGCAGTAGATGAAATGATATCACGCCACAACTGTTTTCTAGAAACTATAGATGTTATTTTGCGTAAAGGGAATGTCTTTTTTTTCTGAGCATTTTAAAACGCATCACGTTTGTGAGGGCACAAAAATGCCCCTTGATGGCTTTATGTCTTTACTTCTTCCGCATTTGCTTCGCCATACAGTCACTCTGTCACTGTTAGCTCTTCATACCTTTACTTCTTCTGTCCTTCACTTCTTCTAACATTCACATCCACATTACAGGGGGGAAACACCCTGCAACCGTGTTTCTTTTCTCACCCATATTCTTCCCCCTGACCCCTTGCCACAAACCCTAACCTTACAGCTAATCTTACCATATCCATTGCCACCTTGACAATGTGAATATGCAAATGAAGTCAAGATAAGAAATAAATGCATGGGGAAATAAATGTCTGATGAAGTGAATGTAATAGCAGTAAGTGCAGAAGATGTTGTTTAGGCAAAGTAAACGTGGGGTGCCGTTCCCCCATGATAAATTTATAAAGTGGTGAAAATTATGTGCACATTCAAATGCCCGTTCAGAATAGGCCATATCATTTTTGGTGCAGTTTCATAGTAGCCATTTTTACTTGCTTTACAAAAAAAGATCCTGAGAATTAAGATGTGTTTTCTGTTCTGTTCTGTGATTTTTCCCAAATATTTCCCCTGCTAAATTTTAAATGTGTGCGCAATTTTGGATGACTTTTTTGATGATCAGATTTCAATGTTTTGGGTCCTCAATATTCATAATTTGATGTTTTATTTCAATTTTAGTTTCTCTTTGCTTCCTTTTCTCAGGCCTGTCGAGGACAAGCGTTCTTGCTTCGCATCGAAATGTCAGACTGCAAGTGTTCATATGAGGTACGGCAAAAAGAGCGCCAGACCCGTGAGTTACTGGCAGTTGGTATGAGGGAATATTCTAGATACTGGGATTGGGAAAGTGTTTGGATGTTCATTTGCATTTCTATTTGGGACCCAACGTTCATTTTCCCGGCATGCTGTTTCTTGACTGCCTACTCCTAAATGCCCCAATTTTTTTCCTGACCTGCTCCTCCAGGCCTCCTTGTTTTCCGCCACTTTCCCTCTACTCTTCGCCACAACTTTACCTGCACCATCCATTTGTTTGCTGTTTATTCTTTAAGGTGAAGGGGAGCCCCAGGGGGAACGCAAAGTGTTTCCGCCCGGGGTTGCTTTGGACGCTGCACAGGCCAGCAAGGGTATTTAAGGGGGCAGGGAAGGTTCGAGAGCAGAGGTTGAGGACGAGGGTTTGTCCAGGTCGCCTGCTCCCGAGCCTTGCCTGGTGTTGGGCCTATAGTGTAGCGACAGCTGAGGTGGGGCAGGGTTTGTAGCAGAGTTTAGTTTGGTGGTTGGGTAGTGTTAGCTAGGGTGTTAGTACAAAAAAAATACATTTAAAAAGGGTGTACGGTAAATAAGTTACACCCCCTTACCGTGTGTGCGGCTCGCCGCTGCCGGCTGTTTTGGTGGGTGGTGTCCAGGTGGAGCGCGGTCGCGGCATCAGATTTTCGCTGGGTTGGGGTCTAGGTAGTGGTTGCTGGCTCCCGCGTGGCGGAAGAGTAGCTAAGAGGGTGTTTTCACCCCGTTACCAGGATTGGGTGGGTCCTTAGTGGGGGGTTGGTGCGGGAAGCTTGTGTCCGGGTCCGGGTTTTGGTTTTCGGGCTCTGCGTGCACCAGGCCTGCGGGGTTGCAGGTGCCAGCTTGTAGGGCCATTTGTTGGGGGGAGTCTTATGGGAAGTTCGCCGTAGGCGGGAGCTCCATTGAGGCTTCCCGTCGGCTGGGCGGTTAAGCTGCAGTGTTGTAGTGTTGTAGTTACATGCAGTGATGTCCCGTGTCCACAAGGGGGCAGTGCAGAGCCCTTAAAGGGGCCGTGCTCATATTATTATTTAGAAAGACGCGTTATTGTCTGCAGGTGGTTTTCTTGGTAGGGTGGGGGCTTGGGCAATAAAAAATAAAAAAAAGGATTAGCAATAAAAGAAAGTTACAGATACAATTAAATAGGAGTAAGTTTAAGAAGAGACAGTTTTGTTACGCCTAACCTGGTGAATAAAATGTATTAGGGTCAATTGTAGTTGGTTTACTGCTGGCTGTGGGGGGGATTCCTGGGCTTCAGATAAAGAAGCTTTTCTCCCACTTGTTAGGCGGTTCATCCAGGGAATACATTGGCTCTGGGGACAGCTTTTTAAGTGGGTCAGCAGGGCGGTGCAAACATTTTAAGCAGTGCTGGAAGGTGGGACAGGGGGCAAAGAAGAAGGGGTTGATTGATGTCCAGGCGCTGAGGGAGGCCATGGCTACTATCAGCAAGGCAACTAAGACCCAGCTTGAGGGGGTGGTGGGGGAAGTTACGGGGCAAAAGGAGGATGGTGGGGGGAGGCCACAGCGGAGAGCTGCGGCAGATGGGGCTCTTGCTGCAGTGGTAGCTTGCAGCCCTGCGGCCGGTAGAGGGGAGGTTTGGGAGAAAGGGGCAGGAGGAGCAGGAGGGAGATGTCCAGGAGAGCAGCCGAAGGGGTAGGTGAGGGGACGGGAGGGAATTTGGGGGAAAAAAGACTCGGTGGAGGAGGTGGGGGATAGGAGATTGCAAAATGGTGCAGGGCAGGCAGGGGGTGAAGATAGGGGTGCCCGGGTGTGGAAGGGGGCGGTGGTGGAGAGGGATAAAGGAGGAAAATACCTGCAGAAGAGTGCAGGAGGGAGGAGGAGAGGTCCCCTTCGAGTAGTGAGGAAAGGAAGAGGTGCGGCACCGCCTCCCCGGCTAGGAGGACTTTGGGTGGAGGGGAACGTACGGCCCACGCTGTTCCAGGGGAAGAGAGACGGGAGAGGGTTTAAGAACGGCCCCTTCACAAGATTTACGAGGACAGACTAGAGGGCGCAGCACGGCCCCTAGCATGGAGGACCGAAGGGTGGAGGAGAGGACCCCTCACCCGAGAAGGGAGGACCAGGAAGGGGTCACTACGGCCCCACTGAGAAGACGCCGACGGAGTGGCAGGGCAGACGCCCCGGTCTCACATGAGGAGGAGCTGCACGGCCCGAGCATGTGCTTGCAACAACCATGGTATTACGTTGGGGATGATGAAGGGGAGGAGGAGTATATGGGACAGTGGGAGGATGAAAGGTACATTGGTTCAAGGAGAAGGGAAGGAGTTAGAGGGGGTGTGAGGTGGGAGTATGAAAGTCAGGAGGGGGGAGGTTGGGGTGCTGGGGGTCGGGGGGGAAGATGTCTAGGTGAAAATGCTGATATGTTTTGTCCCCGCAGCAGGAGCCCGGTGAGGAAGGAGATGAGGATCATTGGAGTGGAGGCCAGACTGCGGACAGGCGATGGCAGGGCAGTAAGAGGTGAGCGGGAAGGGGATTGGTCAGCGGCTTGGTATAGTGGGCACACGAGGTAGGGGGTAGAAAGGGAAGGGGTTGGGGCACAGGTGGCAGAGTGAGAAAAGGGCTTACGGGCTGCAGGGACTTTGGAGATGGAGAGGAGGGTATCCTCAGTGGAGGTGCAGACGGACAAGGTAGAAGAGCCTGTGGCAGCCGAGGTAGTGCAGGCCCCGGAGGAGAGGGCGGTGGAAGGTACCAAGAAGGAAAAAAAGTTGCCATATATGGGCATTATGAAGCCATTGGGCGCACATTTGATGGGGGCCACACAGGATAAGATATGGGCAGGAGAATTTGTGGACGTTTTTAAGCTCCTACATAGGGAAGTAAGGGCTAAGGAAGGGTCTAAGGAGGAGGAGAAGGAGTTGGCCTTGCGTCCAAAGGTGCCTGTGACGATTGAGAATTCAACGTCAGCTTTTTTTATTTATGCAAACGTTTACTGTGAAAAATTCCCGGAAAGGTGCGTAGCACTGTGGAAATATATGGATGTTTTAAGAAAGGCATTCATGAGTTTTGGGTCTTCGCGTGGGTGGGTTTTGACAAGGAGTTTCAGGGCAAGGATGGCAGAGGACAGCCAGGCTGTTTGGGGTGAGATCGATATGGATCTCTGGCTGCAGTGGATGGTGCCGTCGAGGCCAGCCCCAACGCTACACACAGCGAGCGGCTTACCTGTGCCTTACCGACCCTTTCTTGGTCGCCCCGCCAGGAGGGGCTGGGGGGAGGAGGCAGAAGTCAGCCCTCAGCAGCATGCTGAGCTTTCAATAAAGAAGGCTGCAGGAGGACGATGTGCAAATTGAAACACGAGTGCAGCAGATGCGTGGGTCGACATCTGATTACGCATTGTTTTCAGGCAGGGGACAGAGGGAAAGGGCGAGGAGTGGGGCAAGGAGGTGGGGCGGGAGGACCGTATGCCAGTCAAAGTTGGGGTTTTCCGGAGGTGGGCCTCAGTCTACCGGAGGGGGGGCAAAGGTTGGGAAAAGGTTCACAGGGATTTTAAGCAAGTTATCAAGGGATGGGGGTGAGGTGGAGGTAGTTCATGGGTCAAAGTTAGGTGGACAAAGTGTTGTATAAGGGCTGGGTATTTCCCAGGTGCAGGGGCGCATTTTGGTGTTGGGGGGTGAAACAAGGTTTACTGACAGTGTGTGCTAGTTAGGGGGGGCATTAGCGGGGTGACCCCAAGGGAGTGGGGAGAACAGGATTAGGAGGTAGGTGAGGAGGCAGATGTTATGGTAGGGCAGGAGAGGGTCGAGGGGGGATATAAGGGAAAAAACGGATAGGGGGTGGTGGCCGTCATAGGGAGGGTGTGGAAGACTGTGGCAGAGCCCTCACGCTTGCCGCACGGCAATGTGAGCAGGCTTGGGGGGACTTGACAAGGTGATAGCGGCACAGAGTCAATACGGAGAGACTCACAGAGGTTAAGTGGATATCGCAATTTCAAGTGTACGGTGGAGCCCCGGTTCGCATGTGGGCAAGAGACAGGGCGCGCGCTATGGCGGGCGGGAATTCAGTACACACATCACGGGAGGAACTTGGCAGGTGAGGTCAAGGGAGTTGCAAGTTGGGTTTGGATTAGTTGAAGTATTTTGCTGGGAGGCAAAAAGGGATTATATCAGAGTTGGTGCTTGAGTAGGAGCAGAAAGAGAGAGGGACTCTAGAGGATTAAGGGTGCCGAGAAGCTACATGAGGGGGCAGGTTATGAGGAGCGGACTTCATGGACGGGGGTGCTCGTATGGACCATGGTGCAGTGGGAGGAAGTGATGAGAGGTGACTGCATGGATGGGGGTCCCCGGGGGCCCCTGGTGTAGTGGGAGGGGAGTGATGAGAGGTGACTGTATGGACGGGGTGCACGGGGGCCCCTGGTGCAGTTGGGAAACATGGTAATGGATGCAAGGTGCTGGAGGGGCAGGTTATCTGGATTGGACTGCATGGACGGGGGCGCAGGTTTGGCCCCTGGTGCAGTGTGGGAAACATGGTGCAATAGTAGTAAGTTGATGGATGGTGGGGTCAAATGAGAACAGGAGGGGAATAGGATAGCGGAGGCAGGAGGCCTAAGTGGGGGTACGTGCATTAATTAGAAAAAGGGGGTTAAAGATGCACAAATTAAAGGCGGGCCAGGAAGGAAAGGGCTGAGGGGGTCCTTCCGTAGGGGGAGTAAGGAGTTGGCCATGTGAGGATGGGTTGTCTTGGGGGAGACATATTGGGGGAAAAGTAGGGTGGTTTTGCAGTGATAGGATGGGTCAGCAGAGCTGGCAGCACATGTATTGGGGGGGCAGGAGGAGGGTTGGTGGCCGACGGGGAGTGAGCAGAGGTTGTGAAGTGTGCCGGTAGGAGGTTGGCGGGCGGCATTCTGAAGGTAGCTGGAGGGGGGCTAGCAGAGAAGTGGGAACAAGGGGGGCACTGGGATAAGGGAAGTAGAAGGGGTATAAGCAGAGATTACCTGGAATTGGGCAGATTGGGAACGAGGGCAGGAGCAGGGGGGGGGGGATTTGGCAGTGACGAAGAGAGACTCATAACAAATTTTCTTTTTCAGATGGGGCATGGAGGAGTGGTGAGTTGCCGCAGACAAAGAGTTGCGGCCAGCAAATTGTTATTGGGCAGGGAATGTGGGGAGAGATCGGTTTGTTTGGACACAACTGAGTACTTAGCCATAACAGTGTTGTAGTGAGATAAGGGGCTTAGGTGTGTGTATTTGCTGCCCATGTTAGCGGGTGAAAGGGGCATCATGGGGTTTTAGGAGGCATTAATAGTCCACCCAGGGGGGATTGGCATAGTAAATGAATGAGGAGTAGCATTGTTATAGAAAATAATAGGTGTCATGATGCCCACTCCTGGGGAGCCGGTTCAAGCCTGGCGTCCCCGAAAGCGGACATCCAGTCCCCAAGGAAGGACCCAGCAACCCCATATAGGGGCCCTTTGGACAGTGTCCTGGCGCCTATGGCGCCAGGCTCATAAAAGACATCAGTCCTGGCGCCATAGGCGCCAGGCTCATTATGGGAATGCTTGGGTGCACTTACCTGATGCAGACCATGCTGCAGGATCCCGGCCTCCTTGAGGCCTGAAAGGAACTACTTTACCTGTGGGACTAATTTACCATCCGGGCGTGGTCGGGGAGGGATACATACCTGATTGGAGGAAGGATACATACCTGGAACTTCTTCCAAGGCTATTTAAACCCCACCCGAACAGCCACACGTGCTTCGCGTTGTTCTGCACCTTGCAGCTGGACGTTCACCGTGTCTGCTCCTGCATCCTGACTTTTGCCACGCCTACCAGCATCCTGGATCAACTGCAAAGGAAGAGAAGAAGAGAACAGAAGAAGGAAAAGTCCTTACCTGCTAAATCCGCATCCCGGAGACATCTCGCCGACAATCCTGAAAAGGAAGACTTTAATTTAAAAGCTCATCGCTTCGATCGCTGCAGCGCCGCATTCCACTCACCTTTACAGGGCACCTCCATGTTCAGCAGCGATCATCCGGATTCGCAGTCACGCATTAGTACATTAATGCATGGACACAAGGGGAACCTCTTATCAAAAAACTTACCTGGAAGCCAAGCAAGTTTGGTTCTCACCAATCCGAAAATCCAGTGAAGTAACTGGATACCAACGCGCCCCTGCATCAGAAGCAGGATGGAGAGCTCGTCCTTCCAGACCCTAAGGTGAGACGCTACGGGAAATCACAGAATGGTTTCAAGGAGGGTGAGAGGGAAAAGTGGGAGGCCGATTGCATTACCCCGCAGACAGTTAATCCCCTATTTTCGCCTTTAGAAGGATACTTCTGTGAGCCAGACAAGCCAGATTTGGGGGCCCGGTCCAGTCCGTCTTCCGAACCCTGCGCATCACCTTAGAAGAGGTCACAGCAGCGCGAACCAGGCCAGCACCTCCGTGGGAGTCAGGTGAGCGTAACAGAACGCGAAGCCTTCCTAGAAATTCCCACCCAGGCGCTATGGAAAGTTCTGAGACTGATCAGTTGGCCCAATTACTGGGGGAATTACGGGCCGAAGTACATGCCGCTCGTCAAGAGACTAATGCCCTCAGGAGGGAATTAATAATATCAAAGGAAAGAACTGATGACCTGGCCAGACAGCTTTTGCAAGGTCAAGCTGGGCAAACTCCTCTACCCGGTTCCGGAGGGAACCCCGTTCCTGTGGTTTCCAGTAACCCTGTGCAGATTAATCTACCTGGAAACATGCCGCTGGCCCCACCCGAACGCTTTGCTGGGGACCCCAAACGATTCGCCGTATTCATGAATCAGTGTCGTTTGCACTTCCTATGCAGACCTGGGGCCTTCCCTAATGATCAGACCAAGGTAGCCTTTGTATTGTCATATCTCAGCGGCTGCGCTGCCGATTGGTCAGTTCCACTGGTTACTCAAGATGACCCGATTCTCCGTGATTTTCAAAGGTTTCAAGCAAGCATGGAAAGGTTATTTGCTCGACACTCTCAGGGGCAGGCTCTGGATGACGAACTTCTATCCCTGCGACAGGGCAATCAGGACCTCCTATCCTATATTGCAACCTTTAATAGACTAATTGTGGAAACGGGATGGCCAGAGGATAAAAGAGTCACGTTGTTTTATCGAGGCCTTCGCGGAGAACTTAAAGATGTCTTGGCCCAAGTTGTAAATCCGCCCCAAGAATGCACAGAGTATATAGACTTAGTGGTCCAATTGGATCACAGACTTCAAAACAGAAAAGCAGATCGGTCCAGGTTTGAGACCCGGGTGTTGGCCAAGACCCATGCTAATCCCAAGGGAGTTGATGTCTCTGAGCCTATGCAAATTGGAGGGGTTAAAGGACCCTTAACTCAAAAGGAACGTGAAAGGAGGCGGCAGTTAAAATTATGTCTTTATTGTGGGAATTCTGGACACTTTCTACGAGATTGCCCGGCAAAACCGCCACGAAAGGCGGTAGGAGCCGCTGATAAAAACCATGAAGACTCTGTTTCGGGAAACGACTACGCCCGACAAGTGTAGGGGTCCGCTTGCCGAGTTTGAAAACTAACTCTCAGACCTTGCATTTCATTGTGCCAATGGTTCTCGTAGATCCAGAACAGCCTAAGCGGTTGCATGCAATAAAGGCATACATCGATAGTGGGGTTATTGGAAACTATGTGGATCGTGAATTGGTCTCTAGGATTAACCTCCCTCTCCGTCCTAAAACCAGCAAAGATGTCATCACCACAGTCGATGGAACTGAAATTGCCTCTGGACCGGTAACACATTCCACTACTGAGGTGACTCTAATTGGTCCCGACGGCCATCGGGAGGGTGTTGTGTTTGATGTAATCAAGGCTCCACAGTTTCAGGTTATTCTTGAAATCCCTTGGTTAGAGACACATAATCCTCGAATTGATTGGCGAGCTAAGAGAATAACCTTCCCGGATTGTACACAAACCTGCTACCCAGAAAACCTGAAGATTAATCTAGCATCTGTAACCTCTGCCTCCATGCAACTACCTCCGGAATACCAAGACTTTCAGGACGCCTTCCAAAAGAAAACAGGCCAACACGTTACCTCCTCACAGATCGCACGATTGCCAAATCGATCTGGTGCCCGGTGCACAACCCCCTTGTAGCAGGATTTATGCCCTTACCGAACCTGAGAATCTGCATTTGAGACAATATTTGGATCAATACCTAGCTAATGGTTTTATTCGCCCGTCAAAATCCCCGGCATCCTCGGCTTTGTTCTTCGTGCCCAAAAAAGAAGGCGACCTTAGAACATGTATCGATTACCGCGCATTGAACCATATAACGGTTCAAAACCGTTATCCTCTGCCTCTGATCCCTGAACTCCTTGACCAGGTGAAGGACGCTTGCATATACACCAAGTTAGATCTCCAGGGGGCTTATCATCTGGTACGAGTTAAAGAAGGCGACGAATGGAAAACTGCCTTCCGTACTAAATACGGATTATTCGAGTACCAGGTGATGCCTTTCGGATTGTGTAACGCGCCGGCTGCCTTCCAATACTTCATGAATGATGTCCTTCGGGAACTCATCGATGTTTGTGTTGTTGTATATATTGACCACATTCTGGTGTACTCCTCTTCGGAATCTGATCACAGAAAACACGTCAGGGCAGTACTTGAAAAACTGCGCCAACACAAACTATTTGCTAAATTGGAGAAATGTGTTTTCCATACCACAGAAGTCGAGTTTCTAGGTTTCATCCTGACACCCAAAAAAGTCCGAATGGACTCAAGAAAAGTGGATGCCATCCTCAAATGGCCATCACCTAGCTCTGTAAAAGGGGTTCAAAGCATGCTCGGCTTTGCCAATTTCTATCGCAGGTTTATCCCGGAATTTTCACGCGTGGTACAACCCATTACTGCACTCTTGAGGAAAAATAAATGTTTTGAATGGTCTGAAGAAGCCGAGCAGGCCTTTCAGGATCTAAAAGCTAAGTTTACCCCCGCACCTATATTGAAACACCCGCGTCCAGATCTCCCTTATGTCGTCGAGACTGACGCATCCAGCCTAGCCATGGGAGCTGTCCTGTCCCAAAGAGATCCTGAAACCAACCAACTGCATCCCGTAGCATTTTGGTCCAGAAAATTCTCGGCACCCGAGGTTAATTATGCAATCACGGACAAAGAACTGTTAGCCATTAAGTCTGCTTTTAAAGCCTGGCGGCATTATCTGCTTGGTGCTCGACATACCATCACAGTGATCACTGATCACCGGAATTTACAGTATTTGAAAACCGCCAAGGCTCAGTCATCACAGCAGCTCCGATGGGCTTTGTTTTTCGCTGAATTTGATTTTGTGATTACCTATCGACCTGGCTGCAAGAATGGCAAAGCAGACGCCTTATCCCGAATTGGAATGGGAGAATCTGATACAAACTCAGAACCAGTACCAATAATTCCCGAACAGAGGATTCTAGGCATGACTTCGTTACAGACGCTTGAAGACATTCAAGCCAGAGTGAAACAACTCCTGGACCCTGCAACCTTACAGGAATGGATACAAAAGGGATCAGACTTTACCATAGATAATGGTTTACCTTATTTCCAAGGACGCTTATTCCTGCCACATAAGGAATTACACAAACTAGTTATTTCCGGTTATCATGATACATTAATAGAGGCACACTCCGGTATTGCCAAGACAGAGGAAAAGGTGAAACGACAATTTTGGTGGTCCTCTTGGCGAAAAGATGTGAAATCTTTTGTGATGTCCTGTGGTGTTTGCGCCCAAAATAAAAGTCAAAAGAAAAGACCAGCCGGTCTCCTTCAACCTCTAGACATACCACCAGCACCCTGGCACACCCTATCAATGGATTTTATTACGGACCTGCCTCCTTGTTCGGGGTACAATACTATTCTGGTAATTGTGGATTTGTTTTCCAAAATGGCCCACTTTATTCCTTTGAAAGGTTTTCCTTCAGCTTCTGTCCTAGCCAAAGAATTCCTCGAAAATATTGTTCGGCTACATGGATTCCCATCTATACTAATCTCTGACCGGGGAAGCCAATTCATTTCCAACTTCTGGCGCAAATGTTGTCAAATGGCGCAGATCGACGTAAGATTATCGACCAGTCACCACCCTCAGACCGATGGTCAGACCGAGAGGACAAATCAGACCCTTGAACAGTACTTACGGTGTATGTTACAGCAATCTGAAAGCAACTGGAAAGACATTCTTTGGATAGCCGAATACGCATATAATAATTCGGTACACTCTGGAACTGGCCACAGTCCTTTTTATACTTTGTTTGGGCATCACCCTCGAACCTCAAACCTTGACTCACCTCAGAACCTCGGAATGCCTGCAGTAGAACATCTGCATTCTACAATTACCCAAGCCTTCAAAGAGGCAATTACGCATTTACAACAAGCCAAGAGAAAATACAAGGAGAATGCTGATCTACATCGGAGTGAAGCACCTCCGTATCAGATTGGGGATCAAGTGTGGTTAGCTACCAGACATTTACCACTCAAAGGTCCTCGACCTTTTAACCCAAAATATCTGGGACCTTATTCTATTACGGCAATAATTAACTCAGTGGCTGTTAAACTTGATTTACCAGCTAGTATGCGAATTCACCCTGTTTTTCATGTGTCACTTCTGAAACCAGTGGTACCTGGAACCCGACTACTCAAACCTCCAGAACCTATTCTAATAGATGGGGAGCCCGAATTCGAAGTGAAGAACATTTTAGACTCAAAAATGTTTAGGTCAAAACTGTTCTACCTAATTGATTGGAAGGGGTACGGACCTCAGAAGAGGTGGTGGGAACCCAGCGACCATGTGCATGCACCTCGATTAGTCAGGAAATTCCACCGACTCTTCCCAGACAAACCAAAACCCCCGGAGGGAACAACCTTGGGAGGGGACTTGAGGGGGAGTGCTGTCATGATGCCCACTCCCGGGGAGCCGGTTCAAGCCCGGCGTCCCCAAAAGCGGACATCCAGTCCCCAAAGAAGGACCCAGCAACCCCATATAGGGGCCCTTTGGACAGTGTCCTGGCGCCTATGGCGCCAGGCTCATAAAAGATATCAATCCTGGCGCCATAGGCGCCAGGCTCATTATGGGAATGCTTGGGTGCACTTACCTGATGCAGACCATGCTGCAGGATCCTGGCCTCCTTGAGGCCTGAAAGGAACTACTTTACCTGTGGGACTAATTTACCATCCGGGCGTGGTCGGGGAGGGATACATACCTGATTGGAGGAAGGATACATACCTGGAACTTCTTCCAAGGCTATTTAAACCCCACCCGAACAGCCACACGTGCTTCGCGTTGTTCTGCACCTAGCAGCTGGACGCTCACCGTGTCTGCTCCTGCATCCTGACTTTTGCCACGCCTGCCTGCATCCTGGATCACCTGCAAAGGAAGAGAAGAAGAGAACAGAAGAAGGAAAAGTCCTTACCTGCTAAATCCGCATCCCGGAGACATCTCGCCGACAATCCTGAAAAGGAAGACTTTAATTTAAAAGCTCATCGCGTCGATCGCTGCAGCGCCGCATTCCACTCACCTTTACAGGGCGCCTCCATGTTCAGCAGCGATCATCCGGATTCGCAGTCACGCCCCAGCGCCCAGGGAGAAAAACACCAGAACAAAAGGTGAGAGAGAGAAGGGAATAAGGAAAGCTAAATCTCCATGTTAAGACTTACCTGTTGATTCATTCCCTCTTCATTTCGGGTCCGCGCCGCATCCTGGCATTTCCGGACCCGGCCCCTAAGGGGAAAAAGAGACATCAGTGTTAATGAGCGAATGAAAAGACATTACCAAAAAAACGCTCATTAAAGACTTACCTGATTTCTACAAGGATTTCACCTCTCATCTCGGGTCGGTGCCTGTTCCCCGGCATTCCGTACCCCGGCCCCTATGGGGAAAAAGACACTAGCATTAGTACATTAATGCATGGACACAAGGGGAACCTCTTATCAAAAAACTTACCTGGAAGCCAAGCAAGTTTGGTTCTCACCAATCCGAAAATCCAGTGAAGTAACTGGATACCAACGCGCCCCTGCATCAGAAGCAGGATGGAGAGTTCGTCCTTTCAGACCCTAAGGTGAGACGCTACGAGAAATCACAGAAGGGTTTCAAGGAGGGTGAGAGGGGAAAGTGGGAGGCCGATTGCATTACCCCGCAGACAGTTAATCCCCTATTTCCGCCTACAGAAGGATACTTCTGCGAGCCAGACAAGCCAGATTTGGGGGCCCGGTCCAGTCCGTCTTCCGAACCCTGCGCATCACCTTAGAAGAGGTCACAGCAGCGCGAACCAGGCCAGCGCCTCCGTGGGAGTCAGGTGAGCGTAACATAGGGGACCTAGCTGGGTCGGGAGATGGGGCTCAAGGTAAGGTGGTTGGACAAAGTTGTCGCTGAGGAGGGTTGCAGGGGGACGGTGAATAAAGGGGCAGTGGGAAGGTCTAGGAAGATGTTTAACGGGTAGTTGGGGATGTTGTTATTACGGTGGAGGCACATGTGCTGGTGCACAGGAACACAGCTTTTGAGGATTTTTGTTTCAAGAGGAGGGAGTGCATCTATCGGTATATGGGAATAGTGAATTAAGGAGTGAAGTGGGCGGTCCAGGACATAATACAAATTTGAAGTTGATGTAAGTTTAGGTTAGATGGGGCAGAAAGAACACCTCAGGGGAGGGTTTTTCTGGTCCCGGGGGCATAGCCCCTTTGGATGAGGGGGGAGGGAAGCACAATGGGGAATAGCGCGGGAAAGGATGGGGGTGGTGCTGTTTGCACGAACGGGCTACCCCGAGGGTGCAAAGACGGGGAAGAGGTATTGAAGATGGAGGGGCATGACCCCGGGGAGAATATGGGAGAAAGCGGGAAGGAAGACTGGAGAAGATGGTAAGGAGACGGTAGGGAGCAAGCGATAGGTAGGGAGGAATTTAAACAGACTTATTTATTTAATTGTTGGGTGAATTGAAATGTTTAATTATTAATTTGTTTGGCAAGCTGTTAAAAACAGATATGTTAGTCTGTAAGGCCAGGGGCCAGCTTATTAGTTATTTGTGAGTTTTGGCCTGTCACATTAAAGTGACCTTTTCCCCTATAAGCGAGTCTGGGTGTTTTGTGCAATAAGCCCAAAGGGTGGCTGCGGGGCGAACGCAAAGTGTTGGCCCCCGGGGTTGTTTTTGGTGCTGAACAGGCCAGTGAGCTGGCCTGCGCATAGTGTGCCGCTTGGGGTAATTAAGGCGGCAGGAAAGGTTTGAGAGCAGGCGACGGTTGAGGACAAACATTTGTCCCCGCCCACACACCCCCTTTATTTGGGCTTTTAAGGGTGTGTATTGTTGGGAGAGGAGGGTTTTTATTGGGAATGTTCGTTTTTCCCCCACAACGGGTTTCTGGGCTTTTAGCAGGAGGTTATAAGGGCCTGGGGGAGGGGGGCTGGTAGTTCCCATGTGACAAGCTGGGGCATTAGTTGGAAAGTTATGTTGTAAGGTTTTGTTGCTGATGTGACAGGTCAGCCTGGCTGCAGGTCATAGGAAGAAGGAGTTTGGTTTTGAGAGGAGTTGAATGGGTATGAAGTTGTTTGATGCCGGGGGCATGGCCTCTTTGGATGAGGGGGAGGGAAGCACCATGGGGGAATAGCGTGGGAAAGGATAGGGGTGGTGCTGTTTGCACAAACGGCCTACCCCGGGGGTGCAAGGAGGAGGAACAGATATTGAAGATGGAGGGGCATGGCCCCGGGGAGAAGATGGGAGAAAGCGGGAAGGAAGGCTGGAGAAGATGGTAAGGAGACGGTAGGGAGCAAGAGATAGGTAGGGAGGAATTTAAACTGACTTATTTATTTAATTGTTGGGGGAATTAAAATGCTTAATTATTAATTTGTCTGGCAAGCTGTGAAAAACAGATATGTTAGTCTGTAAGGCCAGAGGCCAGGTTAGCGATTATTTGTGAGCTTTGGCCTGTCACATCAAAGAAACCTTTTTCACTGCAAGCGAGTCTGGGTGTTTTGTGCAGTAAGCCCAAATGAATATTCGTTTCGGTAACATGTGTCCTGCGAATGCAGTTTGCTAACATTTATTTGAGACATAGGGCCTCATTACACGGCATGCGGTAAGGGTTTACCGGTACCGGTAAGGGCACCGGTACTGGTAAACCCTTACCGCCTTACTACGAGTTCCCTTTGCCGGACCGGACCTCAAAGGCTGGTTTTACCAGCCGTTAAGGGACGGGCCCGCAAAGGGACCTTGGTGCTAATTACGGTACCGCAATTTGCGGTACCGTAATTACCTCCTTCCCCATTCCCATTGAGCCCTATGGGGGCAAAAATGGGAATGGGGAAGTGCCTTGGTGAATGGGGAATTACCGGCCCCGCTCACCTTGGAGTAGGCCGGTAATTCTGCCATCCACCAAGGCGGACACGGCAAAATACCGGCGGCAACCATGGCGCTAATAGCGCCATGGTTACTGCATACCGTGTAATGAGGCCCATAGACATCATCATGTTCACTAATTTCAGAAATGTGTCCACTATGGCTCAATATCCCAATCCTACCTCTAGCCTGCTTCCCGAAAGATCTAGGGCCTCATTACGGGTCCGGCAGTAACTGTGCCAGTGATAACGGAAGGTTGCCACCGGACCCCTAATGATTTACCAGCACCTGACTTCCCATTAACACCGGGGATTTACAACCCCGGCAGTCTGCAAAGTCAGGCGCCGGTAAATTGTAAATCCCCATTCCCATAGAGTCCTACAGGACTCTTTGGGAGTGGAACCACAGAAGCACCAGCACCGTTAATAACTTCTGTGAAAACGCACCCAGAGTTGTAGTGGGCCAGTCCAGAAACAACAGTGCCAGTAAGCTTACCGGCACCATTGTTTCTGGACAAGCACACTTAGAATGAGGCCCCTAGTATCCCTTTCCATATCCCTCTTTGTTAATCTTCATTTTATATGTCCCCCTGTCTTCCAAACCTGAATGCCTGCCTGGGGGTCTGGTGTGGATGTTCTGATATTTGTGTGTTAGTGTACATTTTGGTGATAAGCTTTGTTGTGTCACCACAGAGTGCTCCTTCACTCAGGGCTTTGTAAGTATCAGACATGTTGATTTACACAGTAGCAGTAAACTTCAGCTAATATATTTAGTTAATGACATTGTTTTCAGAAAATGGGTTATGATGAATTCAGGGGAAAGTAACCAGAGAAGGCAGGAGGCAGAACACATATCAGATACATGGGAAACAGAGAAGTTAAGGTGGCAGGACTTAGGCCCTGATTCATGCCATTTTTAGCGAGGTGCAAAGCTACTTTGCACCAGTGAAGTCACTTTGCACCGTGCTAAAAATTCCATGAATCATGCCCTTTGAGTTTAATAGCTAGAACTGCAAGAGAGTTCAGTGCATTCAGTGAAACAAAAGCGAAACCAGGAAAGGGCACATGGTGCTGGGGGGTGACAGCAAAGCAGAGTTAGGGGATCTCCGCAGGAATGGAGAGAGGGAGATCAGGAATGAGTACTTTGAATTCAAGGGGAGCAAGCATTGTCGAAGCCAGTAATTGTGGCTGTTACAGATGTGATATTTGTGTGTTATTGTACATTTTGGTGATAAGCTTTATTTGGGCAGTTGTATTTTGTAAAATAAAGTTAGACCCTACTGACATTTTTTATATATTTAGTGTGAAAAAGTAGGAAATGTGACTAAGTACTTACATTTGCTAAGTCTGTTTATAGGTATGAAATTTCAGAACATATTGATTATTGGTCAAATGTATTTTGGCATAACAATATAACGGATAAGAAGGTAACAGTGAAAGTGCTTAATTTGTATACTAATTCTAATGCAACACGCATTTAATTTGTTTATTTTATTGCACGTTTGTATGGCATCTATATACAAGTGTTTCCAGGTGCCACATGACAAGAACGGGGGAGGCGGAAGCATGGGATATAATGAGAAAAACTGCAACAACGGTTATAATGGCCTTGTGACAATCCTACCATGCAAGTGTTTGAGAAGATAAGTGCAAAGGGGAGGGGACCGAGGGAGAAGTGCAATAGTGGGGGGCCACCCGGGGGGTGGCATGAGCTGTAAAAGCAAAGGATGCAAGTGCCAGGGGAAAGAGGGGACGAGGGGAGGCAAAGTGCAGTGGGCAGGGGGACTGGGTAGGAATAGTCCAGTAAAGGGAGCCCAAGGGAAAGTGCTGGCGAAGGATGTGGGGAGGGACTGGCTGGGGGGTGGTCTGGTCCCTGTATTACTCAGAAGGGACCAGGCCCCAGAAACAGTGGCAGGTGGAGAGCTCAGCAAGGGAGGGGGAGATGGAAGGCAGAGGAGAAAAGGAAGGTCTTGCGAAGTTTCTGGAACTTAAGAAGATCCGGCTCAAGTATGATGGGAAGAGAGGGGCTGTTCCAGAGGGAGGCGCCAGCCGAAGAGCGGGATCTACCTCGTGCTCTCCGCTTGAAGAAACGTTTCACCTGCACATATTTGGAGCCTGAAGACTGAAGGATTCTGGCAGGGTTGTATTTAGGGATGGAAAACTGGATGTAGAGAGGTCCCAGGCCCTAGACACACTTGTGGATAACGCAAAGAGAATTTGATCCTTGCGGTCACTGGGAGAGTCTTTATGGCTGGAGAGATGCGGTCCCTCTGCCTGAGGACAAAGATAAGTCTTGCAGTCCTATTCTGGATTAGTTGGAGAGGGCAAAGGGAGGAAAGAGTAAGGTTGAGGAGGAGGCTGTTGCAGTAGTTATGCTTAGAGTGAACCAGGGCTCTGGAGACATTGAGCTACTGGGGGAAGGTGAGGAAAGGTAGAATGTCCCTAAGGAGATGGAGCTGTAAGTTGGACTTCTTGGCAAGGTCCGTGATGTGTGGAGAGAGAGGAGTCAAAGATGATCCCAAGGTTTTTTGCCGAACAAGTGGGTGCAGGGAGGGGACCCAAGGAGTCTGGACAGAGAGTGAAGGGGAAACTGGGAGCAGGCGTCCCAATGAGAAGGGTTATCAGTCTTGCTGGCATTGAGACAGAGATCATTGGCAGAGCACCATGCCTGAATAGCAGTCAGGCAGTCTGGTATAAGACCGGAGGAGGAGGAGGTAGGGGAAGGCAGCTGCAAAGAGAATTGTGTTTCATCTGCAAAACACTGGAAGTGAGGAGAGTTGGTCGAGATCCAGTGGGCCAAAGAGGCCAGGTAGATATTGAAGAACCATGGCGATAGGATAGAGCCCTGAGGGATGCCACAAGTAGTGAGTGAGGTGGAGGACAGAAAAGGACCCATTTGAAGTTGGGAGGGTCTGTTAGAGAGGAAAGAGAAGAGCCACGCCAATGCCCTGTCCGTGATGCCCAGGGTATCACGGAGACGGTTTATGAGGATGGAGTGGTTGACAGTGTCAATAGCAGAGGAGAGATGGAGGAGGATCAGCACAGATGGAGAGTTAGAGTCCAGATTGGAGAGTAGGTCTTGTCGGGTATTCAGGAGAGCAGTTTCCTTGCCTCTGGCTATCCTGAAACCAGACTGATGGTCATTAAGGCAGCCAACAATTTCGGTGTGGAGGGTCATTTGGGGGATGACCAGCTTCTCCATTAGTTTGCCCAAGAAAGGGGTTATAGAGATAGGTTGATAGTTAGCCGGACAGGAGGGGTCAGCAGACAGCTTTTTTAGGAGAGGGTGCACAAGGCAGTGTTGAGAGGTTGAGGTAAAGAGCCTGTGGCAAAGGGGCGGTTGCAAAGGTCAGCCAAGGTGGGGACAAGAATGTCGATGTTGTTATTGATGGTTGTGGAGGAGCAGGGTAGCATCTGCTTAGAGGAGACTTTCATAGAGTGGACAACTCTAGAGATCTCATCTGGTGTAATGGGCGAGAGGAAGGAGAGTATTTGGGGGAAGAGGAGAGTCAGAAGAGGTGGAAGGAGGAGGGGTGTGGGAAGAGGGAGCAGATGACACAGAGGACATTATGTCAAGAGTTTTGGTGGAAAAGTGGGAGGCCAATGCAGAGCATAAGGCCTGGGAGGGGGCAGGAGAAGAGACTGCGGTAGGATTGATGAGTCCCGTGCAGATTCTAAAGAGTTCAGCTGTGTTGTTTGTGGCTCCAGAAATACGAGCTTGGACATGAGCTCTTTTTTTGGAGCAGATGGAGAGATGGTGTTGTCTTTGGAGTAGGCGGCAGGCCAGTTCATCAGGGGATAAGCTAGATGTCTGCCACTTCCGCTCTGCCACTTTGCACTTTAGTTTCAAAGCAGCTAAGTCAGAGTCATATCAAGATCTGTATTTGGTGGCAGGCTTCATTCAAACCCTCATGGCAGCAGCAAGGTTGTCCAGGTGTTAGTGATAGAGAGATGGAGGTTAGTTAGGACAGAGTCAGGGGAAGAATCCAAAGAAGGGGACGGGGGAGGGATGAAGGAGGAAGCAAAGGCAACAACTGACACATGCTTCACCGGTCGCATGACGGAGAAGGAGATTGTCAGTGTGGGAGCAGGGGACTGGGGACAGGGGAGGTCAAGGAAGGAAGAGAGGAGAGAGTGGCCGCCAGACCAAGATAGAGGGGTAGTGAGGGGGTTTTAAAGAGGAATACCTGTTGAGATAAGAGCATCGAAGGTGTGCCCTGAAGAGTGGTTAGGGCCAAAGGGATGGATAGTGAGGGAGAGAGAATTGCATAGGTCACGGAAGACAGAGGTGGCCGCATCAGGGGAGTCGAGATGGATGTTTAAATTCCAAAGGAATATAAGTTTGGGGGAGCAGGAAAGTAGAGAAGAGGAGAGGTCGGCCCATTCAGAGAGAAAAGGGAGGAAGGACCAGGGGGTCTGTATATGGTAGCGAGAGTAACAGAGAATGACGGGGAGACAGACAGCCTGCAGACTAGGCATTCAAAGAAGAGTAGGATTGAGTGAGGATGATGGAGGCAGGAACCCACTCAGGGAACATCAGAGCCACTCCACTGCTAGATTGAGAGGGTCTGAGGTTGGATATGATCTTTTAACCCTCAGAAAGAAGATTGTCAAAAGCAGTGACAGAGCTGGCCTTGAACCAGGTCTCAGTAAGGTTAAGGACGTCAAGGTCTTCAAGGAGGCTACAGATGTCAGTGGAGTGTTTAATGGCAGAACAAGAGTTGAGGGTGGCTAAGGGAAGCTGGTGACCCCCTTTGAAGGATTTGGAAAGGGGGGGCAGGGGTGCTGTGCAACCCTTCGGGGGGATGAAATGATGAGGGAAGGAGGGGTGGAAGGTGAGGGTGGGAAGTTGAAAAGAGATGGAAGACGACTGTCTAGAAGGAGAAGGTTGAACTGAGAGCCCTGGGCCATGATAGTGCCATTGTGATAGACATTAATGGTGCATTTGGAAGATGCAAAGTGAGCCAGGAGCACGTCCCATCTAGTGCAGCCAGTAATGCGTGAAGAGGAGAAAGGGGAGAGGACAGAGACCATACGAGTGGTCCATAAGTTAATTGAAGGAACAGCAAAGATGTAGGTGTCTGCGATGGGCAGTCCAGGGTTGGATCTTAGGAGTGCCATTTTTAGTTTCTTCCTTCTAATCTTAGTGAGAGTGGGAGGGTAAGAGATGGAGAAACAGTTTGAGAAAATAGAGGAGACTGAGAGCACCCAATGGGGGAGGGAGGAGGAGCGGGAGGGAGAGTTCTAAGGAGGCAGGGAGAGGGTAAGAGTCCCTGTCCAGTGACAGAATTGCACCAGGCGGTCAAGCAGATAGAAAACAATAGGTGTGCTGAAGGTGCTAAGGTTTTTAGAATCGCAGAGAGGTTAGTAAATGTACCTAAAATCGATTCTCAAACAAAGCACTTAATACATACAAATCGAAAATGGCTGCACAGATGTAAGGACAACTAAACTCGATTTTTGGTAAAGGGCACTCTAGGAACACAAAAACGGAAAATGCTGCACAGATGGAAAAGTACATTCCGAAAAACGATTTTTACTAGACTCGCTTTCAGAGGCATGAAAAAGCAGGGATAGTGTCACGGAAGGAGGAGAGAGCGATGTGCCTTGTGGCTGATTACCAGGGCAAGTAGAAAAGTCCATGGGAGTCCTTTAAGGCAGGAAGGTCCAACAGGAGAATGCAGGGAGAGTTGCTCCATGACAGGCTCAAACAGGGGCCTTAGAAGTGGGCCTTGGGTGCCAGGATTGGCCTGGATACCTCGAACTGCAGCCAATCACAGATGCTGAAGGAACAAAGCCCAGGCAGCCTGAAGTGGTTGATGATGAATTGTAAATAATATTACAGTATGAGAGGGTAATGTGCAAATATTGGATGACAAATATTACCACCTAAAGTTTGATGGAATAAACCTGGAAAGACCTTGCCCGTTAATGGGGGAAGGGGGTAAGAGGGCTCATGCCCCTTCTCTACCTTCGGTCTCCATTCACAGGTCTGTGCTGGGGGCGGGGGTCTGGGGGCTGTCATCCATGTTACATGCCCCAGTTTAGGAAGACGGTTTGAAATCTCACTGTGTTTTGCACTGGAACCCACGTTCTCACACAGTTTTAAGTTGTATTTGATCACTTTTTTGCTCTTGAGCTTTTTATGCACAGATTTAGGTAACACATACAAATGCACTCCGTTTGAGGATAATGCAATTTAGCCATTGTTTAAGTGTGCACGCATCAATGTATAGGAGTGGCAACATCGATGAAGCCATGACTTGTGACTGGACTGAGCTGAAATGAAGCCACCCCTTGGAAGCGAGCGCGAAACATCTGAAGAGATGGCATGTATGCTGGGGCAAAAGATCAGAGTGGGCAGCCCCCACTTAATGGGAAAGTGTCAGTAAACATCGGGTCAAGCAAAGCTTCAGGATGGCTGGTTAGGCAGGGCAAACATCCAACTAGTGCAAAACGATGGGGTGGGTAAAGCATAGGAATCAGAAAGGTCAGAGCCGATGAGTGGGCGCAGTGGCAGAGCCAGGGGGCAGGAGTGGTGACCGCTCCCCCGCTCTTCCCTGGCACACAGCGCACCCGCCAACCTCGTGCTGATGCCCTATTGGTCATCCTCCTGCCCCGGCTCCAAAAGCTGCCTCTGCTACTGAGTGGGCATAGCACCATCTGGTTCTGGACGAAAGACAAATTCCAGTTTGAACATGTAGCCTTCGGTTAACATCTTGGTATGTAAGCTGGATCTGCTGGTTACATACAAGGATCCAAAGAGAAGCTTGTCAGTAGATTCTCTAGGTAGTGGACCTAATGGCTGTGAATGAAGGCGAGGTAAACCTTTCCCAGCTTGAAGCATTGAAGGAAGGGGCTCAGGGCGAGATGGGGATCCCTTGACAGAGTAATCCTCCACATGAGAGTCTATCCATCACTGCAGCCGCTAACCCCTGGCTCTCACAGTCCTCTACTTAGAAAGGCCCCAACGTTCTGGTGTGACACCTGTGGAGTGGACACGTCATGACCGAGGCAACAGGCCCAACTGGACCTGCGACAGCCACCCAAAAAATCAGCAGCAGCCCTAACATCTCCAAATTGGGGTGTTGGGAGACAGTGGGACAGAGAATGAATCTGTGGTTTGTGCCAAGGACCCATGGGCATAGGCCATCAATCCTCTCTTGCCGTCCTGCTGTCCGTACTAGTGTGGCGCCCAATGCCTGTCCTCAATAGGCCTCGTACTCAGCTCCAGTGTGGCAAAAACCTATAGCTTTCTCTTTGCAGATCCCAGGAAGCCGTGGGTGGCTGGTGACAGTGAGTGGGGACATTTTTCTCTGGCAGACGCTGCAGTTGGGGTTCCATGCCATTTCATCGCAGGATGTTTTTTACCGTGGATTTCTTTTTGAAAAAACATCACATTTTTTCTTTTTTTCTTTTTGGTGGGGTTCTCCCCAAAACCCCCATCCCCTTTAATTTTTTATATATTCCCGAACACTCACAGCCAATTTATATATTTTTCTAACCCCCCAAAAATATTCGATGAGTTTTTTCGGCAAACAATTTGCGGTAAAATATCCTGCAAAAATACATCCCATGATGAAAGGACGTCGTACCACAGTTGGAGTTGCAGCACCCAAAGCTCTTGCACCCACAGAAGCCTTTTGTTACAGAGCTCCCCAGTTTTGGTGAGGCATCTGACGTGTACTGGTTTCACCGCCACATACGCACTACATCTAGAAGTGCCGGGGAGGACCATAATCCACTCTACTTTGGTCAGTCACTTCCACGCACCTAGAGTTGCAAGAGCCAGGGAATTCAGGGGAAGGGCCGAACCAGGGTCGAACCTGGGGGTCTGGCCTAGCTGATAGGGCCAAATCCAAGCCAGGCCTAGAAAAAGACCACACAAAAAGGGGGAGGGGCCTATGTCAGAGGCACGGGCCAAGAAAAGAGGCTAAAGGGGAGCAACAAGAGGGACTAAAAGGGTGCAAAGGGGGCAAGGAAAGGAGATACAAAGACCTGGGTGAGAAAAGGGGCTAACAGGGGCAACAGAAGGGGCTAAAAGGGACTGTGGCAAGACATGGGGCTAAAGAAGGCAACAAAAGGGCTGTGGCAATAAAAGAGATTACAAGAGACTGGGGGCATGCCCTGTGTCCTCCTTTGGTATTTTGGCCAGAGTCTCAAAGACCATGTGGGTGGTGATGGTAGGTATGCTCCTCCCACCCACAGAGGCATGTGATTTGATTTGGTGGATAGGTCCCCTAATCCCTTCCTGAGGACATCCCATTTCCCTCTTTTAATGACTCTGCCCCGGGTGCCCTTAGGAACCCCTTCCCCAGTACATGATCCACGTGGTCGGGGCCTAGACCCACTGCCACACAGTCCAGTTATCCGATTAGCTTGATCCCATTTTAATGACCTCGATCCATGACAAACCAAGCATTTCCACAACTGGTTAGAATGTTATTACACTTGCACGTTCCTAATACTCACAAGGCATAGTAGGTTCATTCCTTTTTCCCCTCCGCTGCTTTAATTATTGTGTTTGTAATGTGTTTCACTCCCTTTTTCACTCCCCTCACCCTGTGGGTGCTTTGAAACAGTATTTTACTTGCTGTATAATAGCCTAACTAACAAGCAAATAAATAATAAATTGTGAGGTCAACATGTAAGGGATGTACATATTTTATTTTAATGCATTTTAATATTTATTTATATATAAGGACCTATATTCATAGAAATGCTGTAGGTTTAAAGGCAGTTGTCCATGGCTTTGAATCCCTATTCTGAACTGGCTGCCACCTCATCTGTCTCAATAAAACCAATTCAAACGTTTAACACTTGTGCTTGGGCACACAATTGTGAGCCACTACACAACAAAGGTCACCTGATGCATTGAGATCCGTAATCTTGGTGGGATTTGAAGACGTAGTGGTGGCGAGCAACTGGATCACTTAAACCGCACAGGTAACAGTGTTATTTAGCGCACACTTTTCCTGTGGAATAGCAGCATTCCATATGCTATAAAATGTTTACCTGCACATAATGTTAAGAAGTGATAATTTTGTACTGTAGTGCTCTGATGTTGCTTGTGTTTATTAAACATATCGCAAGAAGAGAAAAATGTTTGTCAAGGTCCACAAAGGGTAATTATTTTGTGTGCACAGAACCTGCACCAAAGCTCCAGAGCCAATGAGAAGCTTTCTTTGCATCTCTATTTGTTTATTTATTTGCATTTGTAAAGCACCCAAGCCTGAGGGCATCGGGCTGTTTCATCTGGTTACATTAATCTTGACAAAAAACTAAACATAAACAGGGGTGGGACATCCGGAGCAGGCAGCTAGGACACCTAAAGACATATCAATGGAAAAAGTCAGAGAAAGGAGTTGTGGCAAAGCTGGTCCATTATTCCGATGAGGTGTAGGTAACTGGAGTCCCCCTAAACAAAGAGCCAAGTCTGTAGGGCCTTGCAAAAGTGCCAGTAGGAGGTTTCTGCTCTTAGGTCAGGGGGAGGGCGTTCCACTGGGTTGCGGCTAATGTAGGAAAACTGATCCCTCCGCCTCTTGCTCTTTTCACCTTTGGTAGGGATAAACGGTGTGCATGGGCAGCTCTTACTGGTCTAGTCGATTTGGATCTCTCAATTTTCCAGGTAAGGTATTGGGGGGCTGTGTTCGAGAGGCACCTATGCGTGATGGAGAGAGTTTTGAAGATGATCCTTTCTCGAAAGGGGAGCCAATGGTCTTTTTCTCTGGCAGCAGTGATATGGTCCCTTTTGGAGATGTTCAGGGCCGCTCGTAGGGCATTGTTTGGCAGTTCCTGCAAAGAGGACATTGCAATAGCCCAATCTTGCTCCAATGATGCCTCTGACGATAGTTAGGCAGCTGGTCTGGGTGAGGAAGTGTCTGGCCGCATTCAGAAGTTTTGTTGTGTATGCGGAAGAGGAGCCAATTGCTTTCACTGATCAGAGAGAGAGTGGCATCCAAGTGGACACCTGGCGTTTTTACTGAGGAGGAGACAGGGATCTGGATTCCATCTATGGTGAAGGAGGAGAATTCGGCACTGAGTTTCTTGAGCATGGTGGACTGATCCAACTAGTAAAATCTCTGTTTTATTGTCATTCAGGCATAGATGGTTCGTGGCCATCAAGGTCTGTTTGGAGGAGTAGATAGTGTTGATGGTAATTAAGTCTTCATGAAATGAGCCTGTCATGGGGAGGAGGATTTGGGTGTTGTGGGCGAAATTAGTGTAGGAGATGCTCAGTGAGTCAAGGAGGTTGGGAAGGGTTTGGTGAAGAAATTGTAGAGTGAGGGAGAGACAAAGGAGCTTTGGGGCATGCCACAAGGTATTGGGGTAGGTGGGGCGTTGGTAGTCTCTGAGAAGACTCTCATGGACCTATTTTCCAGGAAGGAGCCTATCCATAACATGGCTTTGTGCAAGAAGTTGACTGAGGCTTTGAGGTGGTGGCATAGTGTGTTGTGGTCTACTAGGTCAAAAGTGGCGGAAAGGTCAAGGAGGAGGAGGAGAGCAGGCTTTCCCTCATCTTTAAATGAGTGAAGTTATTTATGAATGTATTGGTTATTTGTTAGGCACTTATACAATTAGCAAAACTGTTTCAAAGCTCCCACAGTGCAACAGGATGGGGACAGGGGGAGGTAGACAATGAATTACAACAAAGATAAATAAATGAATGAATAGTATAAACAAATAGTGAGACTAACAGGGAGGGGAGACAAACCTACTATGCCTTGTGAGTGTTCAGAACATGCAAGTGCAGGGTGCAGGGGGTAAGGGATAGGTGCTGTGGTGTTCATGGAGGAGTGCTAGGGGTGAAGTGCTAAGAAGAGAAGAACGTAAGTGCAACCTCCTGTGGGAAGGGTGAGCCAAGTAAGTGTAGTAAATAGACAGAGAGAGCCAGAGCACGGGTAACATTGAGCCTCTGGGGGAAGGTGAGGAAGGGCAAAGTTCCTTTGGGAAGGAAGAGCTGAAAGTGGGACTTCTTGTCAATGAACTGAATATAAGGGATGAATGAAAGGGAGGGATTGAAGATGACTCTGAGATTCCTGGCTACAGAGGAGGTGGTGAGGGGGGGCCATGGAGGAAGGCCAGAGTGACGGGAGGTAGGGTGCAGGGGACCCAATAGGGAGACTCTCTGTTTTGCTGGCATTGAGGCAGAGGTCCTTAGCAGTGAGGCAGTGAGGGATGGAAAGGAAGGTGCAAGGGTGTCAGTAGGAAGTTTGAAGAAGAGTTGTGTGTCATCACCGTGGCATTGGAAGTTGGGGGAGAAGAAGGAAATGAGGCGTGCCAGCAGAGAAAGGTATATGTTAGGTATATGTTAAAGAGCGAGGGCAAGAGAATGGAGCCCTGGGGGATGCCACAGATGGAGGAGGAAGTAGGGAGGAGAAAGGGCCCAGAATGGTGTTGGAGGAACGATCGGTATGGAAGGAGGTCAGCCAGCCCAGTGCCCAATCTGAGGAGGGAAAGATGGCGAGCAACTCACCCTAAGACCACTCACTCCCTGAACCCCACCCCCGACCCGCCAGCATTGCCCATACCCGCTCCCCTCACTATCATACCGGCCACACCCCACCCTGCAATCACCCACCCCTCGCCTTGCCCTCATACCCCTGCCACCTCCCCCCCGACCGCACCCTTTCTCCTCCCTAAAAACTGCACGCCTAGCCCTAGCAAGAACTGAAGCTGCTTCCCTCTCCCCCTCTGACCCCCTTAGCCTTTCTCTGACACCAGTCGCAGCAAAGAAACTAAAGAGGAAATGTTCCTGGTCCCCCTCAACCTCTCAGCACTCCTCGCCTCCCCTGTCTCGACCCACCACCTCTCTCCCACACTCTACTCCCTGCCCCGTGGCCTCTCCCTTCCTGAAACCCCTCTCCCTCGATTTCTCCTCTACTGCAACTGAAACTCCTAATCGCCCACAACCCATCCTCAAATCCCCCAACCCAAACCCGATCATCCTATCACACGCAGCCATCCAACCCCGCCCGAAGCCAGCCAAATTATCTGCGTGCCCACTATTCCCCAGCATCACTAACATTACCCCTCTCCCTCCGCTCGCCCCGCCTCCGCCCCATCCCGCTCCAGCACCAAAACCATCCTTGCCTGCCGATATAAACTGTATCCTATTTAACGCCCGATCTGTAGCAAAAAACAGACATTGCATCTTTGACCTCCTCGCCTCTGTCAAACCAGACCTAGTTTTCATCACTGAAACCTGGTTATCTGATGACTTCAGCCCAATTGCTAAAGAAGCCTTTCCCCCTGACTACTGTCTCATCCCACTGAACCGTCCATCCAGAGGAGGGGGGGTAGCATTCGTCTTCCTCTCTTCCGCGCCTCAATCATGGACAACCAACCCTCCATTCCATCCTGCAAAGCTCTCCTCGTTAAACTTTCCCTCTCCCCGTCGCTCTCACACAGCTTCCTAATAATCTACAGGCCCCCTGGCTACGATAAACAATTCGCAAACAACCTGTGCGACTCTATCGCCACCCTCCAACTAAACCATCCCAACCTCACCCTTCTTGGAGACTTCAACATATGGCTCGACATCCCCACCAACCCTATGACACACGCCCTGGTTGACGGCTTAGATGCAATTAATCTCCATCCCCACATAAACGGCCCGACTCACTATAAAGGACACAGTCTTGATGCCATCTTTAGCTCCAACACCCTGATTCATTTAAACCCCCCCACCCCTATCATCTGGTCCGATCACGTCATTCTCTCGTTTGCCATCCACTCACCCGGCCTCCCTCCCGTCCTCGCATCGGAACCTCCGAACCTACGCAAATGCTTGCTGGAAAAAACTAATAATCACCCCGAATCTAGCCGAGGCACTCCTCCAATCTCCACCACCCACCTGCCGTCCCAACAACCATCTAACCCCTGAGGCCTTTGACTCACTGCTCAACGCATCTCTGATGCGACTAACCCCCCTGTGCAAACCATCATCCCGCCATGGCCCTTTCCCCAGATGGTTCACTCCTGAGTTGAAGACCACTAAACGACATTACAAACACCTTTAACGCAATTGGCAGAAAGAGAAAACCCATGAGAGCAGGACCACCTTAGCCTGACACCTGTATCGGTACAAGGCCGAAATCCGGAAAGCAAAAAAAGCCCACTACAACACCCGAATCCTAAACAGCAAAAACTCAAGCAAAGAACTCCACAAAATCATCTCCGAATTCACCAATCTAGCTTGTAATACAACCGTTCCGACTCCGTCACAATCACAATGTGCGACTCACTCTCCCTCCACTTTTACACCACGGCTATTGAAAGGACAAAAACGCTAAACACCAAACTGGCTCTCCTACAGCCACCTGACAACGCGCCGCCCGTACCGGCCAGCCCATCAGCTGCGACCGCTATGCAACCAACTTTCGAATCTTTTAGTCTAATATCACCAGAACAATTTCTCAAACTTCTATCTGCCCGCAAACCATCTGGATCACCACTGGACCCCTGCCCAGCCACAGCCCTTAAAGAAATTTTCACTTCCACCTGTGCAGGAGAACACGCAAGATCCATCATAAATGGCTCCCTTTCTTCTGGTATCTTTCCCGAAGCATTCAAAATGGTGCACGTAAAACCTCTAATTAAAAAACCTTCGCTCGACCCTCTCAAGCCCAAAAACTACCGCCCAATCTCAAACACCAGGTTCCTTGCCAAACTCATTGACCGAACCGTCTACTCTCAACTAAATGCCTTAGTCGAAGCCAACAATCTCCTAGACCCCGTCCAATCATGTTTTAGAACACGTCATGGAACTGAAACCACCCTAACCTCGATCTGGGACGACCTTAAAATGACAGCAGACTCCGTGGGATGCGCCGCACTAATCCTTCTCGACCTATCCGCCGCCTTTGACACGATCAATCACTCAATCCTCCTAGACCGCCTCCACTCCCTAGGAATCCGTGGAACCGCTCTTAAATGGATAGCCTCATTCCTCAAAGACAGGCACCAAATAACAACACTCTCCAGCTTTACCTCCCAAGCTCGACCAGTCGACAGAGGAGTCCCTCAAGGAGCATGCCTATCCGCCCTCCTGTTCAATCTCTACCTGATCACCCTCCCACCAATAATTCGCTCACACAACATCCTATGTTACAACTACGCCGACGACACTCAACTAATTCTAAAATTCCTGAACTTGAAACCAAACTCCCAACCTGACCTGGCATCCTGCCTCCTTAACATAGATCTCTGGATGACCAAAAGCCACCTCTTGTTAAACCCATCCAAAACAGAAATCATGGTTTGCGGCAACTCCGATCTTCTTCCGAACCCACTACCCTGGCCACCGTCCCTGGGCACCTCACCAACACCCTCCAACACAGTGAAAAATCTTGGATGCACACTGGACTCCGACCTACCACTCTCACGCCAAGTCAACAATGTCTCAAAGTCCTGCCACTACCACCTTAAAACCCTTAGGCGCATCTTTCCATACCTCTCATTTCCCAACAGAGTCTCTGCGGTCCAATCAATCGTTATATCCAGACTGGACTACGGAAACCCCATATACCTCGGAATCCATGCCTACCAACTGAATAAACTCCAAAGAGCGCAAAACGCGGCGGCCAAAATGCTACTTGCGCTCGGTCCAAGAGACCACGTATCCCCAGCCCTTAAGACACTGCACTGGCTCCCAGTAGCCCGTAGAGTGGCTTTCAAAACCTTTTGCCTCTCCCATCGAGCACTGCATAAAACTGGACCTCAATATCTTCAAGACAAACTAATACCTTATCATCCCACTCGCACCCTAAAATCAAGCTCAGCCGGCCTCCTTGCAATTCCTAAAAAAAACTCAGGCAGGTTAGGCGGATCATCATTCTCAGCCCTGGCTCCAACCCTGTGGAACTCGCTCCCACCCCACAAATCCGCCTAACTGAGGACTTAACGTCCTTCCGCAAACTACTGAAAACCTGGTTCTTCCCATAAAACCATCCGGTTTCCAAACTAGCATCATCTCAATAACACCGACCCAACAAACTACCTGAAGTGAGAAATTGACAGCCAAATAAACTCGAATGTTAAAAAAAATAAAAAAAAATAAAAAAACCAAACAGAGCTAAACGACTAAAATAGATCAAAATAAGTAGAAGGGTGCATGAGCGGAAAAACAGACGACTAGAAAGACCATATGAGTATAAATATTGGAAGAAAAAGATGAAAAGCATAAAGCCAATGAGTTTATAGAATGGATGGGTGTGTAGAACGGTCGAACGTATAGAGTTGAGGAGTACGTGTAGGGAAGCGAACTGAACACAGGAGGGCGTAGAACTGATGACTATACTGAACAGACAAACGTATTGACTGGATGAACGTTTGACCAGACGAACATATGAGAGTGAACGAGCAAGTAGAGAGGATGAGCATGGGGATTGGATGAGCGTGGAGAAAGGATGAGCGTGGAGATCGGATGATCGTGGAGGGCGGATGAGCGTAGAGAGCAGATGAGCGTAGAGAGCAGATGTGCGTAGTGAGCGGATGAGCGTGGGGTTCGGATGAGCGTGGAGAGCGGATGAGCGTGGAGAACGGATGAGCGTGGAGAACGAATGAGAGTGGAGAACGGATGAGAGTGGAGAGCGGATGAGAGTGGAGAGCGGATGAGAGGGGAGAGCGCATGAGTGTGGAGAGCGCATGAGTGTAGCGACCGCATGGGAGTGGAGAGCGCATGAGTGTGGAGAGCGTATGAAAGTGGAGAGCGCATGAGAGAGGAGAGCGCATGAGAGTGGAGAGCGCATGAGCGTGGAGAGCGCATCAGAGTTGAGAGCGTATGAGAGTTGAGAGCGCAAGAGAGTGGAGAGCACATGAGAATGGAGAGCGCATGAGAGTGGAGAGCGCATGAGAGTTGAGAGCGCGTGAGAGCGGAGAGCGCGTGAGTGTGGAGGGCGGACGAGTTTGGAGGGCAGACGAGTGTGGAGGGCGGACGAGTGTGGGGGCGGACGAGTGTGGAGGGCAGATGAGTGTGGAGGGTGGACGAGTGTGGAGGGTGAACAAGTGTGGAGGGCGGACGAGTGTGGAGGGCGGAGAGCGGATGAGTGCAGAGAGCAGATGAGTGCGGAGAGCGGATGAGTGCGGGGAGCGAATGAGTGCGGAGAGCGGATGAGTGCAGAGAGCGAATGAATGCGGAGAGCGTATGAGTGTGGAGAGTCAATGAGTGTGGAGAGCCGATGAGTGTGGAGAGCCGATGAGTGTGGAGAGCGGATGTGTGTGGAGAGCCGATGAGTGTGGAGAGCCGATGAGTGTGGAGAGCGTAGGAGTGTGGAGAGCGTATGAGTGTGGAGAGCATTTGAGTGTGGAGAGCGTATTAGTGTGGAGAGCGGATGAGTGTGGAGAGAGGATGAGTGCAGAGAGCGAATTAATGCGGAGAGCATATGAGTGTGGAGAGCGAATGAGTGTGGAGAGCGTATGAGTGTGGAGAGCTTATGAGTGTGGAGAGCATATGAGTGTGGAGAGTGTATGAGTGTGGGGAGCGGATGAGTGTGGAGAGCGGATGAGTGTGGAGAATGTATGAGTGTGGAGAACGTATGAGTGTGGAGAGCGCATGAGAGTGGAGAGCACATGAGAGTTCAGAGCGTATGAGAGTGGAGAGCGCACGAGAGTGGAAAGCGCATGAAAGTGGAGAGCGCACAAGAGTGGAGAGCGCATGAGAGTGGAGAGTGCATGAGAGTGGAGAGCACGTGAGAGTGGAGAGCGCGTGAGTGTGGAGGGTGGACGAGTGTGGAGGGCAGACAAGGGTAGAGGGTGGACGAGTGTGGAGCGCCGATGAGTGTGGAGAGCGCATAAGTGTGGAGAGCCGATGAGTGTGGAGAGCCGATGAGTGCGGAGAGCGAATGATTGCGGACAGTGGATGAGTGCGGAGAGCGAATGAATGCGGAGAGCGGAGAGCATATGAGTGTGGAGAGCAGATGAGTGTGGAGAGCATATGAGTGTGGAGAGCAGATGAGTGTGGAGAGCGGATGAGTGTGGAGAGCTGATGAGTGTAGAGAGCCGATGAGTGTGGAGAGCGGATGAGCGTGGAGAGCCAATGAGTGTGGAGAGCCGATGAGTGTGGAGAGCGGATGAGTGTGGAGAGCATAGGAGTGTGGAGAGCGTATGAGTGTGGAGAGCATTTGAGTGTGGAGAGCGTATGAGTGTGGAGAGCGTATGTGTGTGGAGAGCGGATGAGTGCGGAGAGCGGATGAGTGCGGAGAGCGAATGAATGCGGAGAGTGTATGAGTGTGGAGAGCAAATGAGTGTGGAGAGCCGATGAGTGTGGAGAGCCGATGAGTGTGGAGAGCAGATCAGTGTGGAGAGCGCATGAGTGTGGAGAGCGTATGAGTGTGGAGAGCTTATGAGTGTGGAGAGTGCATGAGTGTGGAGAGCGGATGAGTGTGGAGAGCGGATGAGTGTGGAGAACGTATGAGTGTGGAGAGCATATGAGTGTGGAGAGCCCATGAGAGTGGAGAGCGCATGAGAGTGGAGAGCGCATGAGAGTTGAGAGCGCATGAGTGTGGAGAGCGCACGAGAGTGGAAAGCGCACAAAAGTGGAGAGCGCACGAGAGTGAAGAGCGCGTGAGAGTGGAGAGCGCGTGAGTGTGGAGGGCAGACAAGTATGGAGGGCGGACGAGTGTGGAGGGCGGACGAGTTTAGAGGGCGGACAAGTGTGGAGGGCAGACGAGTGTGGAGGGCAGACGAGTGTGGAGGGCGGACGAGTGTGGAGGGTGGGCGAGTGTGGAGGGCGGATGAGTGTGGAGGGTGGACGAGTGGAGGGCGGATGAGTGTGGAGAGTGGATGAGTGTGGAGAGCAGATGAGTGTGGAGAGCGGATGAGTGTGGAGAGCGGATGAGTATGGAGGGCGGATGAGTGCGGAGAGCGAATGAATGCGGAGAGCGGATGAGTGCGGAGAGCGAATGAATGTGGAGAGCGGAGAGCGTATGAGTATGGAGAGAGAATGAGTGTAGCGAGCCGATGAGTGTGGAGAGCGGATGAGTGTGGAGAGCGGATGAGTGTGGAGAGCAGATGAGTGTGGAGAGCGGATGAGTGTGGAGAACGTATGAGTGTGGAGAGCATATGAGTGTGAAGAGCGGATGAGTGCAGAGAGCGGATGAGTGCGGAGAGCGGATGAGTGCGGAGAGCAAATGAATGCAGAAAGCGGAGAGCGTATGAGTGTGGAGAGCAAATGAGTGTGGAGAGCCGATGAGTGTGGAGAACGTATGAGTGTGGAGAGCAAATGAGTGTGGAGAGCCGATGAGTGTGGAGAGCCGATGAGTGTGGAGAGCAGATCAGTGTGGAGAGCGCATGAGTGTGGAGAGCGTATGAGTGTGGAGAGCTTATGAGTGTGGAGAGTGCATGAGTGTGGAGAGCGGATGAGTGTGGAGAGCGGATGAGTGTGGAGAACGTATGAGTGTGGAGAGCATATGAGTGTGGAGAGCCCATGAGAGTGGAGAGCGCATGAGAGTGGAGAGCGCATGAGAGTTGAGAGCGCATGAGTGTGGAGAGCGCACGAGAGTGGAAAGCGCACAAAAGTGGAGAGCGCACGAGAGTGAAGAGCGCGTGAGAGTGGAGAGCGCGTGAGTGTGGAGGGCAGACAAGTATGGAGGGCGGACGAGTGTGGAGGGCGGACGAGTTTAGAGGGCGGACAAGTGTGGAGGGCAGACGAGTGTGGAGGGCAGACGAGTGTGGAGGGCGGACGAGTGTGGAGGGTGGGCGAGTGTGGAGGGCGGATGAGTGTGGAGGGTGGACGAGTGGAGGGCGGATGAGTGTGGAGAGTGGATGAGTGTGGAGAGCAGATGAGTGTGGAGAGCGGATGAGTGTGGAGAGCGGATGAGTATGGAGGGCGGATGAGTGCGGAGAGCGAATGAATGCGGAGAGCGGATGAGTGCGGAGAGCGAATGAATGTGGAGAGCGGAGAGCGTATGAGTATGGAGAGAGAATGAGTGTAGCGAGCCGATGAGTGTGGAGAGCGGATGAGTGTGGAGAGCGGATGAGTGTGGAGAGCAGATGAGTGTGGAGAGCGGATGAGTGTGGAGAACGTATGAGTGTGGAGAGCATATGAGTGTGAAGAGCGGATGAGTGCAGAGAGCGGATGAGTGCGGAGAGCGGATGAGTGCGGAGAGCAAATGAATGCGGAAAGCGGAGAGCGTATGAGTGTGGAGAGCAAATGAGTGTGGAGAGCCGATGAGTGTGGAGAACGTATGAGTGTGGAGAGCAAATGAGTGTGGAGAGCCGATGAGTGTGGAGAGCGGATGAGTGTTGAGAGTGGATGCGTGTGGAGAGCGTATGAGTGTGGAGAGCGTATGAGTGTGGAGAGCGGATGAGTGTGGAGAGCGAATGAGTGTGGAGAGCAGATGAGTGTAGAGAGCGGATGAGTGTAGAGAGCCGATGAGTGTGGAGAGCGTATGAGTGTGGAGAGCGTATGAGTGTGGAGAGGGTATGAGTATGGAGAGCGTATGAGTGTGGAGAGCGGATGAGTGTGGAGAGCAGATGAGTGTGGAGAACGGATGAGTGTGGAGAACGGATGTGTGTGGAGAGCGGATGTGTGGGGAGACCGGATGAGTGGGGAGACCGGATGAGTAGGAAGAGCGGATGAGTGTGGAGAGCGGATGAGTGTGGAGAGCGGATGAGTGTGAGAGCGGATGAGTGTGTGGAGCGGATGAGTGTGTGGAGCGGATGAATGTGTGAATCGGCTGTGTGTGTGAAGCGGATGAGAGTGTAGAACAGATGGGTGTCGGAAGCGGATAAATACATAGAGCGGATGAGTGTGTCGAACGGACGGATTTGTAGAGTAGTACAGACGAGTAGTATTGTCAAGCGGACAAGTGGCATGTTGTGCCGAAGAGTTGGTGGACCGGTCGAGTGTTGTGGACCGGACGAGTGTTGTGGACCGGACGAGTGTTGTGGACCGGACGAGTATGTGGAACTGACAAGTGTGTATGGAGCGAATGAGTGAATGTGGAACGAACGAATGTATACGAAGCGGATGAACGCATAGAGCGGTTGGAGTTGTAGATTGGATGAATATGATGAACGGACGAATATGCTGAATGGATGAGTACGTAGAGCGGATGAATAGTATGTTGAGCGTGAATATGTCAAGCAGAGATGAATGTGTAAGGCAATCATGAACGCCTGAAATGAACAAAATGCATAGAACGGACCTGTTCACACGGAATGCGTGACGTTCATAATATGCATTGGAATATAGGGAACATTTGAAAGAGAATACATCATACCACACCCCACGCTCACTCTCTCCTTTACACCACCACTCATCTAGAACACAGAGATACTATGACACCATTCAGTATAACTGTTCTCATATCAACATCTCCCACTCATTCCACATCACTCTATGTAAACATTGCTGGTTTCACAACACCCAGCCAGGCGTTCTCCTCAGGCCTAATGCAGCCACACTCTATCTGGATAACTCTGGCCAGAGCGAACACATACTCCTGATCTCTCAACCACCACACCTACCGCTAAGAAGCAGCTTCCACATGAAATCCAGACCAGCTGCACACGTACCTGGTGCGCACACGCACTTTTTGGACTCTCTCTACTCTCTCTACTGACCTGAACTTCGGTTCCCAAGGGCGTTCAACCTACCAGCGCATTCAGACCATACCAATGGTATATAAGGCGCTATATAAATGCAAAATAACATAACATAACATAACATAACATACCACGGGTATCTGGGAACCTCTTTATGGGGATGGAATGGTTCACTATGTCAAATGCCAAGGATAGATCAAGGAGGATGAAGACAGCAGGAGAGTTGGAATCAAGGGATGCAACATTCTTCACAGGTGTTCAGAAGAGCAGTTTCCGTGCCTCTAGATGTTCGGAATCCAGACTGGTGGTCGTGTAGACTGCCAACAAGTTCGGTATGAGAGTTGAGTTGAGGGAGGGCCTACTTCTCGGGCAATTTCCCCAGGAAGGGGATGATGGAGATGGGTTGGCAGTTGGCTGTGCAGGAAGGGTCTGCAGAGGGTTTTTTTAAGGAGGGGGCACACAAGGGAGTGCTTGAGGGAGGATGGAAATGAACCAGTAGCAAAGGAGTGGTTGCAGAGAATCAAGGGATGCGAGCAGTTCTTCACGGGTTTAGAAGGGCTGGTTGTGTACTGTGACCAGGGCAAAAGCCAGATTGGCACATTCCTAGGATATGATAGGTTTCTAAATAGGCTTGTATTTGGATGTATGCAGCCCTGTTGAGAATCTTTAAGAGGAATGGAACTGTGGTGATGTGTCCGTAGTTGTTGGGTGCCATAGGGTCCAGGGAATTTTTGTTTTTTTAGCAGAGGGAGTACCCATGATTCATTTAGACTTGTTGGGACCTGACTGGGTGAGAAGGAGGCATTGATAAATCTTGTTATGAACAGGATTACTGTTTCAACGCACTCTTTGATAATAGAAGTTGGGGAAATGTCACCTTTGCATCTGGAGGGTTTAACATTTTGAGAATATTAGCTACTTCTCATTCAGATATTTCTTTGAAGTTAAATGCTGTGGTGGAGTTGTTGTTATTGAGTTTATCGGCAAGCTAGTGGGTTTAATAGCTGCTTGCTTTTTTTCAATGTCATGCTGCAAGGAAATTATTTTTGCACGCATGGCATTTTGAATGCTGATACACCACGCTTCATGCTTGGAGATGGTCCTTGGGGGCTGGCAAGGGGTCTCTAGTTCTTTGAGGAGTTTGAATAGCTCATGCGAGTTGGAGTTGGCTTTGGCTATCCTAGAGTTGTAAACTGCTGCTTTCACAGCGATGATGGCCTGTTTGTATTCCTTGGCTAAGGTGATGAAGGTAGTTTTGGTGATATGAGTAGGGTCTTTCTTCCAAGTGTTTTCTGACGGTCTTTTTTTTGCAACACAGGTCCGAATGGTCAGGGGTGAACCA
Organism: Ambystoma mexicanum; assembly: GCF_040938575.1. Lineage (NCBI taxonomy): Eukaryota > Metazoa > Chordata > Amphibia > Caudata > Ambystomatidae > Ambystoma > Ambystoma mexicanum. The sequence continues at coordinate 1,016,082,614 of NC_090930.1, read as the reverse complement.
TGAGTTAATGTGAGCTATAGGTTTGGCCTTTCTAGGGCGGAGCGGGGCACTCAAGTTCACTGCTGTGGTCAGAGTACTGGAGTAGAGGTCAGCGAGAGCCGTTGGGCCCACTGAGCTAAGGTTTTCCTGCTCCAGGGGTGAGAGAAGTGGGGAAATTGAGTTTTTAGTAATGTTCCTGGAGCTGCAGGCGAGAGTGGGTGGTAGGCTTAGGCTGTCAGATAGATATGGCCTTTGTGGGGGGAATGTGAAACAAAGAATTTGATGGTCTGACCAAAAGCAGGGGGTATTGGATGTGATGGTAATTTGACAGTTTAAGTCCATAACCCAGTCCAGGGATCTTCCTTTAATGTGGGTTGGATCTGTGACTCTGTGTATGAAGCCAAGGTCTGTGAGGGCATTCGCTACTGCAGCTGCAGTTGTGTCCAGTGGGTTGAGGATTCCAAGATAAAGGTCTCCCAGGAGTATGACCCTGGAGGAAGGCTTGATGTTGTTTGAGATCAAGTGTGTGATTTCTTCCTCAAGGGTCATGGAGGGACCTGGATGCCTGTACATGATGTAATGTGTAACCAAGTCCATGGGGGAAGATGTGAGTTTAGCTGATGGGAGTTCACAATTGGAATCCACAGAGCTATTGATTGGTGTAATGTGTAATGATTCTCTGTAAATGAGGGCAACGCCTCCACCTCTACATTCAGTTCTGTCATGCCTAAGTATAGTAAATCCCTCCAGGAGGACTAGGCTTGGTGGAGCCAGGTTTCCGAGATTGCTAATAAGTCTAATTGATTGGAAGTGATTAAGTCATTTATATCTAATGCATGTACAGGGAGGGATCTGACAATAATGAGGGCTCCACGGAGGAGGCGAGGGTTAGGGGCAATTGCGGGGGAAAGCATCTGTCTGATGTAGTTGAGAGTGGGGTGGTTTTCTGCCTTCTATGAGTCCTGTTGTTTGTAGGGAGCGCTTTAGTGCTCTCTGATGATGTGGGGGCAATCAGGGTTCATTGCTGGCTTAGATGGAAAGTGATTCACTTTGTAGGTGGTCAGTGACTGTGGGTGTTGGTGTAAGGTAGGTGTACCCTTAGGTTTAGTATTTCGCAAGTACCTGCTGCCCAGTGCGAGCTTGGTGCTGGATCGAGATTGAGGGAACATGGTATGAGTTTTAGCTCTAAGATGGTGGTATCTCGTAGCGGTGGGGGCAGGTTGGTATTGTGGACTGGTTCTCCAGGGTCTCATACCTAGTCTATAGTTCCTGAACGTTGTCGTTGCAGGGTTGGAGAGCATGAGCGGCTTTTGCAGGTTCGTAGTAAGTGGAGCTGCTCATGTGAGAGCATGCCGAGGAGTGTGAGCGGGTAGGTTGTGACTGCACGGAACTCTGGTGCTCGGGTATGGGGAGGGCTGTACTTGGGTTTTGGGTTGATTCTTCTTAGATCTGCTGATGGATACTGCCATGACAGGGTTCTTTGGTTGCTCACATCAGTGGCGACCATCAGGTGACAATCATGATATGCAGTAAGTTTTAGCTTGGGGACGACCATGTTGGTCGGGGAAACCGTAGCAGCAGTCACAGTCTTGGTGAGGGTGAGGGGCTGGTGGCTATGTGAGTGCCATTTTAGAGGAATTCTACTCTCCGACGCATGTATGGCCAATGCAAGGACTGGTGTCCTGCTCATTGTATCTATGGGACCATAGAGATTGTGAGTTGAGATATGAGGAGCCGGTCTTGCAAGGGATGTGAATTGTTTGGGAATAAGTGGGTTGGTGGTCCTCTCAAAGGCGGCGGCCCGGGGGAGGAACGGAGTCGGGCAGGGGGTGGGGGAATGGCAGGCGCAGGCTAGCCGCGCTCAACCATTAAACATAGCAACAAAGGAGCCAGCCGTGCAAAATGGTACTTTAGTATTACCTATAAGGTGATGGGCAACGACAAGGTAGGGCATTATGCGGGGCAGATCCTGGCAATTACTACGAGCGGCGGAGAACAGCTGAGAGTCATGAGGCCTTATAGTACAGCCTTCGAGGAGGGCCGCCTCTGCCATCTGGCTCGGAAGGGCCAATCCTTTTGCTTCATGTCTGGATCCAATGAGAGCAAAGAGGAAATCTGTATGCCGGCTGCGGCCATCTTTTCAGGGGCTGCAGGCTCGTTCAAATGCAGGGCATCCTTGCTCTTCTGAGGGTCCTGGGATCTGGGGGGGGGGGGGCAACAGGAAACGCATCTTGATTCTTTTCTCTTCTTTCCAGTGTTTCTTTTTTCACCATTTATTTCGATCTCCCTTCGATCTTTCATCTTTCTTTCTTTCTCCATTCTTTCTTTCTTAGTTTCTTTCTTTCTTTTTGAAAAAAGGAAGTGAAAAATAGACAGAAAGAAGTGAAATGGTATGTCTGTCTCAGAGGCAAGAGCCACTGTTTGGCCTTTGACTGTGCTCTGGCACCTGTAACATTGCGTTTTTCTAATGCGACCTCATTTCTTGAAACGTAAATCTGTGTAAAATAAGAGCAGTGAAACACAAATGTTATGTGACACGGTGCTAAATTTGCACTCCTTTCAATTTGCCACCAAAGAAAACAAAGAGCACCACGGCGAATAGCTTGGGAACGAACACGCTCCCTTATACAGGCAACAAGCGGGCAAGAACCCACCTTTGCCTCCTCTCAGACGCTACTGTCAGAGCAGTGGCGGCATTCCATGCGTTCATATAGTGCTACGAACCCTCAGGCATCTGAGCAGTGCTTATTACCCTCGGTGTGTTGTGGTATTTATCCATCTCGGAAGTATGCTTGGCGTTGCCGGTATTCGAACCTGCGTCGGCAGGCTCTGTCATAGCAAGCACTCTACTCTGTGCTATGTGTTTGCATTCTACACATGTCCTCCCCACACGCTTCATACACAGATATGCTTAAACTCGCCCCCATCCCCTCTCGCCTCCCGTGGTGTCGCAGTGTGAGGGTTGGCTTCCAGTAGAAAGCTTGTTACGCCATTTTGCCTTTTCATGTAGGGGCATTATCCATGGGGCCAGAGGCTGTGGGTGCCCCCGGGCAAGAATGCAGCACTCTCGGCGATGAGGAGCAAATGTCGTTAACTCAAGTCAACTTTGTGTTTTTTAACCTATTTTTCCTGAGATAACTTTGTCAGATTGTCAGGCAAACTCACCGAGGGGATTTGAGCCACAGTCGCATTAAACTGAAATCCAATCTTGTTACGCGCCGGTCTCGGCGAGCGGATATTCCCCGCGAGCGCACAGACACTGCGTTAGGAGGCCTCCTGCTTCCTCGGCCTAACATGTGAATATATAATCTGATTTCGCTTCGACAATGACTTGTTTTTCTTCATTACGGACCTTGGGATTGATTTTTCCACAATGTTTTACACTTGTAAACACGCCAATAATCAAATACCTGTATCAGGCTTCGGCGCGCGCGTTTCCCAGTGCGGTGGATCTCACTCTTGCCTCCAAAACACTTCGAAAAGACATTTGAGATTCAGCCTCGGAGGCTAATGGTAAACAGAAGGGCACTGAAATGGAGACGCAGTGTTGCATAAAGACACATACAGCATGTGATAGGGGGATTCAACCTTACCCTAGTTTGCCACACGTTTGTGTACTGCACCGATCCTGGTATGAATATTAAATATTGATCAATTGGGTGCTGTTGTTTGTGTCTCCCAGTTGGCTGTGTTGTTTGTGTCTCCTGGGTGGCTGTTTTGTTTATGCCTCCTGAGCGGTTGTGTTGTTTGTGTCTCCTGGGTGGTTGTGTTGTTTGTGTCTCCCGGGTGGTTGTGTTGTGTGTGTCTCCCAGGTGGTTGTGTTGTTTGTGTCTCCCGGGTGGCTGTGTTGTTTGTGTCTCTCCCGGGTGGTTGTCTTGCTTGTGTCTCCTGGATGGCTGTGTTGTTTGTGTCTCCCGGGTGGTTGTGTTGTTTGTGTATCCAGGGTAGTTGTGTTGTTTGGGTCTCCCAGGTAGTTGGGTGGTTGTGTTATTTGTGTTTCCCAGTTGGCTGTGTTGTTTGTGTGTCCTTGGTGGTTGTGTTGTTTGTGTTTCCTGGGCGGTTGTGTTGTTTGTGCCTCCTGGGTGGCTGTGTTGTTTGTGTCTCCTGGGTGGCTGTGTTGTTTATCCCTCCTGAGCGGTTGTGTTGCTTGTGTCTCTCCCGGGTGGTTGTCTTGCTTGTGTCTCCTGGGTGGCTGTGTTGTTTGTGTCTCCCGGGTGGTTGTGTTGTTTGTGTCTCCTGGGTGGTTGTGTTGTTTGTGTCTCCCAGTTGGCTGTGTTGTTTGTGTCTCCTGGGTGGTTGTGTTGTTTGTGTCTCCTGGGTGGTTGTGTTGTTTGTGCCTCCTGTGTGACTGTGTTGTTTGTTTCTCCTGGGTGGCTGTGTTGTTTATGCCTCCTGAGCGGTTGTGTTGTTTGTGTCTCCTGGGTGGTTGTGTTGTTTGTGTCTCCCGGGTGGTTGTGTTGTTTGTGTCTCCCAGGTGGCTGTGTTGTTTGTGTCTCTCCCGGGTGGTTGTCTTTCTTGTGTCTCCTGGATGGCTGTGTTGTTTGTGTCTCCCGGGTGGGTGTGTTGTTTGTGTCTCCTGGGTGGTTGTGTTGTTTGGGTCTCTGAGCTAGTTGGGTGGTTGTGTTGTTTGTGTCTCCTGGGTGGTTGTGTTGTTTGTGTCTCCCGGTTGGCTGTGTTGTTTGTGTCTCCCGGGTGGTTGTGTTGTTTGTCTCTCCCGAGTGGCTGTGTTGTTTGTGTCTCCCTAGTGGTTGTGTTGCTTGTGTCTCTCCCGGGTGGTTGCGTTGTTTGTGTCTCCTGGGTGGTTGTGTTGTTTGCGTCTCTTGGGTGGTTGTGTTGTTTGTGTCTCCCGGGTGGTTGTGTTGTTTGTGTCTCCTGGATGGTTGTGCTGTTTGATTGCCATTCTTTACATGCAATTCCACTCTTCTCATTTTAGCCTAGGTGTTTCCTCTGCGTCTACAGGGGACATTTGAAGAGTTGTGTGCTTACTGGCAATTCACCCTGTCTCTTTAGATTTGAATTTTTAAAGCAAATAAGCAGTAACTAAGCATGAAAAGATATCTTTATTACACTAATGCATACTACGGTGGCATGTCTTCTAGACGGCATAGGAATGTGCTTCAGGTTGTTCTGACACAATTGAGGCTGGATGGAAGGGAAGTTGATATATGCACTGCGTGAAAAATTAAATGGCAGTTTGCAATTTGTTAAAAGGGGAAATTGTTACATTATGTAACTTAAACAAGTGCAGTAAGATTGGAGATGTATTGAGTTCTGATAGGCGTTGTTAACAGGTATATAGAACAGTTGCCTCTGGCACAAGGCTTGCGCTGTCCACATGCCTGTGCTCTCCTCCTTACAAAGGGACAATCTTACTCGGCTATATGTAGTGCAGCAACTGGGACAGATTTCCCAGGGTCCAGGATCTGTCAAACATGGTCTGCCTCTATCCTGGATCCCAGGAAGAGAACATCCCACTCCCCAGCCATCACACAACACTGCACGTGCATGATCAGCTGTGCTCAGGGAAAGTGTTAAGATCCATTTTGTCATTTATCTTGGTTTGATTTGCATCTACACACATTATCTGCGATTGAACGCTGCACACATGGTATTTTTATTATTGTTATAAGGGTATTTATTGAGCACAGACCTACTGTCGAGAAGCAATGGAGCGCTTTACAACCATAGTGGAAACAACATGGGGAGGGGGAAAGTGGGCAATTTGTCAGCAATGGAAATACAAGTAAACAAGGGAGGAACAGTGGGGATCAGATCAGCCAGTTTCAGGTGGGGTAGGGAGTGGAGGGTGTGTGGATCTAGGTGTTACGGGTGAACGATACCATGAAGAGGAGGGTCTTGAGCTCCTTCCTTAACTGTAGAAGTGAGGGGACGAGTCTGATGTTGATGAGGAGGAGGTTCCAGAGTCTTGGGGGTGCAGGCAGAGAAGGCCAGGCTTCTGGTTATGTTTCCTTCCGGCACTGGCAGAGTTCAAGTCTGCACATGCCTTTACCTCTGGTGGATCTCACGCCTCCATTGGGATAACCCTGGTGATTAGCAATCAATGGGTTGATAAGTAACCAAACACCCAAAAGCTGTGCAACCCCCCTCATTTCCCTCCTAGCTCTACTCCAGTGCAATCGTTTTGACTAAAAGTTGGCTCCTAAGCATCTCCTAACAGACAAAACTAAAAAAGAAACTGCGACAACACTGGAGATCAGACGCACAAGTCTGAAGTTGAGATCTTCCTTGAAGATATAAATACCTCAGTGACATTTGAAAAGATCTCTTTCAGAATGGATGGTGACTTAGCTTCCTACCAGAACACATGTTAATATTTCATAGAAATGTATGGCGGAGACTCTGATGCTGGAAGGGGGAGCGTGTGCACTCCTCTTTTGCTTTTACTTAGATCAAAGCCTTCCCTTTACTCAAAGAGGCAGGAGTTGACGATATGGCTACACCTAACCGATGATTGTCATGCTCCTCATTGTGTTGACGGATGGTAGAAAAGAGGCACACCAGGTGCTGATTGGTGGGATCTTTAACAGTGATGGGAAACAGACTACCCTTATTGTAGAAGTGACAGGCCTGTGTGAATGTATTATGAACTGCCCAAAAAAAGTGCTAAGCACAGAAGAAAGATTGCTTACTACTTGTTTGCTCCTTTTGAACAAAAGCAAATAACCAATACTTTTGGTCTGCTAACACTCTGTTAGTCCTGGTTTTAGATTTGAATTACGTTAAGCATGGTCATCCCGGCTTGTCCGGGTTGGCACCTTCACTTCAGTGCTGCGCTGGATGAGTACTCCTGCCCTGGTTCTTGTAGGTTGTTCTCGTGTTTAGTGTTTGCATAACTCTATTGAATCCCGCCACCCCGTGGCTGTGCGCGCGCGCTGCTTGAGCTTTGAGTGCCAGTGCTGTTTGGCTTGCTCTTCCTGCAGAGTATCGCGCTCACGCGTGGCACAAGCGTCGCCTCTTTAAATTAGAATGTGGGCAGAACAAATGTACAGATGACGCCCATTGTACCCTCTTTTCATCCCGGGTCAATGAAATGTGGGTTTTTTTATCAACTAAACCTTGCCAGTTAGAGTGACACCATGACAAATCGTCCAATGGCTGAGTGGGATAATGTTTTTTAAATAAGGACAGAAGGTTTTTGTAAATGGGCTGCATTTTTTGATTATCAGCATAACTTATTAATTATAAGGGCAATTGGTGACCAGGTACACACTTCATCAAATTAATTTTTATCAATGTGGTTCACAAGTGAATGTATGGTCTCAAAGGGTCTGGGAGCAACGCATATGCAAAGATAATCAATGTTCTTCCTAAAATGAAGGTAAATATGTTGCTGATTTTATGCAAATTTTCTGATGAAACACCAACCTCCCAGTACCTCTAGTCTTGAAAAAATAGACCAAGTATGTGTTACTTCTGCACAGTATCAAACATTTGTTTTAATAAAGTTTTCACAATGATAAAAAGCTCATAAAAATGTTCTGTATAAGTATGACCCAACCCAACACAGCATGGTATAAAAACAATACAAATCACAAGTTTCACATACATAGAACCACATACAATAGTAAAAAACAGTACAAAAAACATACAAATGGCTTTAACACTTTTCCAAAAACTGAGTACACTGACTCAGATAAACAACAATCCCGACATGTTTCAGTTCTTTCTTGCACTAATTGCACAAACTTTCTTCAGGGAAAGAATTCCATTTCCTTAGTCTCCACCATGCAATCCAGGGCCACACACAGAGATTCCAAAAATGTTCCTAAAACCAGGATACACAAATGAGGAGGGGCTGTCACTGGACATTGTTCATCACACATCTACAACAGTAAGTATAGACTTGAAAGAAACATAGTTCAACACCCAGATACCATATGCTTTTTAATCACAATGTACTGAATGAATAGTCCAGGTTGCTGTCAACCTGTCCTCATAATCTGTAAAACCAACTACATACCTCTTCATATGGTATTAGTAGTGCTGGTGTTTCAATACACCATAGAATAGCCGCAGACTCCAAAATTCAAGTCTCTACCACTCAATGCGTTGCTTCTGAATAGCTGTCGGTTCCCTTCAGTACTGCAAATCAACCACAACACCATCCCATAAATGTATTGCCATATGGGACCACATGAGAACACATCTCATCACTACAAACACCACTGTGCCACAAAACACCTCTCACTGCTTATTCACTCTATTGTATGACACTATTGTAAAGCACATGGTATCTGGGTGTGTAAAGTAGTGAGCCAGAGACAAGAAGGTAAGTTACCCAATAGTATTTTATTCTTACAGCTCACCAGAGGTTAAATGGTTTTGCACCCAGACGTTTCCTTATACAATTAACTTCACTTAGAGTTCATAGCAACAAAAACCAAAAATAAAGGATCTTCCAGGTTGCTCAAAAGACAAAACTCAAGGATTGCAATATTGCTTGTCCACAAATGAATACAGTTCAAAATATGGAGAACACAGGATTGGCAGCCTTTCTTTGTTCAAAACAGCAATAGTCAGACTCAAGCGTTTACTCAACACTTCCGAATTATTCAGAGCCTTTCTGTTCAAGCTCTGCGGCCGGTGCTCGGAGCCTTGGCTGGACTTCAGTAAATAACCAAACTTTCCTTTTTCTGCCGTTGGGACTCAGGCGTCTTCTTCTGCTGTGCAGTCGGATTTGACTACAGGTCCGGTACGGTACACTCCGGTGAGTTTTCCTTTTTTCTCTAATACGCCCACCGATATGGGGTACTGTCCTCGTACCATTACGAGTCCACTCTGTCAGCCTCTTTCCACTCCTGCAAAACGAGAGACAAGTTGAGCTGGTTTCTGATGCTTTCAACCCCGGTGAGTCTCCTCTCCATTAATTAGCGTTAGGCGTTCCCAGCCCTGGGCTCCTTACACCTGAGGCTAATTCACCTCTTTCCAGCTTCAACTTCACAGAGTTAGCTTTGCATTTAACCCCCGCCTGCCCGGAACCCCCATTATATGGAAACGTGGTTTTTCGTCTTCCTTGTCTGATTTCTATTCCCATTTTCTGGCTTTTGTTTTGATTATGTATCCATTGAGGCATTCTGGGATATGTAGTTTGTGTCTTTTCCCTTGTGTCTCTTATATTTGTATTGTCCGGTGTGATAGTTGATTGGTGGGGCATTCTGGGACATGTAGTCTGGGCTTTTACTTGTTCCCGCGTGTCTCTTAAACTTGTCATTATATGGTCTGGTGTGATCATAGACTCATCCCCCTCCCTCTTGTTCTGTTCCATATTGGCCGCTATTGGTTCCACATCACATACTCCTCCCAAAGACTCATGCCGTTCGGGCATGTCAATGGCTCTGGATAGATAGTCTGCCACCAATTGATATCTTCCAGGTTTGTGAACTGTTAAGAAGTGGCATGGTTGTAAAGTCAAAAACCACCGTAGTACTCTATGGATGGAGTCTTTCTGTGTTGCCAACCACTTCAGTGGAGCATGATCAGTAAAAAGGGTGAACCGCCTTCCCAGTAGGTAATACCTTAGTGTCTCTACTGCCCACTTAATTGCTAGGCATTCCTTTTCCAGAGTAGAGTACGGGATCTCATGTGGAAGTAGTTTCCTGCTGATGAAAGCTATAGGACATAGGTCTTGTTCGGTACCCTGTGAGAGTACTGCTCCCAATCCACATCCTGAGGCACCTGTTTGCAAATAGAACTCTTTGGCAAAGTTAGGACAATGTAGAACGGGTTTGGAGGAAATCATTTGTATTAACATTTGAAAAGCCTGTTTTGCCTCAAATGGAGATTTGTAGAGGACGGTTTGTTTTCAGAGCATCCGTAAGGGGGGCTGCTATGGTTGAGAAATTAGGCAGGAACCACCTGTAGTACCCCACGAACCCTAGAAACGCTCAAATTTCTCTGTTTCCGGCATTCTCAACTTTTAGATGGCTTGAATTTTGTCTATCAATGGGGTTACGATACCACCTCCAACCTCATACTTTAGATATTTTGTGGTTTGGGCAGCCAGTTTCGATTTTTTTGGGTTAATATGTAAACCGGCCTTTTTTAACGCCTGTATTACTTGGGTTAAATGTAATAAATGTTCATTCCACGTTTTACTGAAAATTATAATGTTGTCTAGATATGCAGCCGCATATCGTTCATGTGGTCTCAGTATTTTATCCATTAGTGCCTGGAAAGTAGCTGGAGCCCCATGTCGCCCAAAGGGTAAAACCGTGAATTGGAACAGTCCCTGGGGTGTGGCAAACGCTGTTTTCTCCTGGTCAGCCAGTTCGAGGGGAATCTGCCAATAACCCTTTGTCAAGTCTAGGGTACTCAGGTATGTGGCTGAACCCAGTCTTTCTATGAGCTCATTAATTCTGGGCATTGGATGCGCTTCATACCTCGAAATGGCATTCAGCTGCCTAAAGTCCATACAGAACCTGGTGGAGCCGTCTGGTTTTGGCACTAAGACGACTGGAGAACACCAGGCGCTTTTTGAGGGTACAATGGTTCCTAGAGCCAGCATCTCTTCTATTTCTTTGACTCCTCGTTTTGCCTCTGGAATTCTGTACGGTCTAAGGCGTACCGTTTTCCCTTCCTACGTTGGTATGGCATGGGTTGCCAAATATGTTCGCCCTGGTATACCCGAAAAGGTTTCGGCTACTGGGTTCAATGTATCAAACAATTCTGTTCTTTGGTTCTCATTCAATTGTTCCCTCAATTGCACATCCTGTATGCTACTAGTTTCGTATGGAACCAATTGTTCTGGCACGGACATATCTGATAAGGTTGAACGCAGCACACTTCGGGTTCCTTCTTTCCACAGCTTGAGTAGGTTGATGTGGTAATTATGATATTCGTTTTTCCGTTCGGGTTGTTCGGGTTGTTGCACCTCATAGTTTACTGGTCCCAGGATTTTGGTTACCTGATAAGGCCTGTGCCATTGGGCCAGCATTTTGTTAGTGTGGGTAGGCAGTAGTACCAATACAAGGACCTGGGTCTGCTTCCTTGGTCATAATACTTTTCTTGCCTTTCTTGGGCTATACCCAGGTTTCCTTGAGCGTAGTCCCTCAGTTCCCCAATTGCTCCCTCAGGTCGTGAACATAGTCCGTGAGGGATGTTTCTTCTTATTGTTCCCAATTGTCCTTCAGTAATCCCAGCACCGACTTGGGTTGTCTTCAGAATAACAGCTCAAAAGGGGAATACCCTGTGGACGATTGGGGTGTATCCCTTAGAACCATTAGCACCCATGGTAAAACCCGTTCCCTCCCCAGTCCGTTAGGGCCGGTGGCTCTCCTTATCATATGTTTAATGTTCTTATTATATCTTTCCACCAAACCATCTGTCTGTGGGTGGTACACTGAGGTTATTAGGTGATGTATACCTAGGGTTTTGCACACTTCCTTCATTACAACTGACATGAAATTGCTCCCTTGGTCTGTCACGATCTCAAGGGGTATTCCCACCCTTGCAAAGAATGGTAATAGTACATCGCACACCTGTTTAGCCGAGGTTCCTCTTAAGGGGAACGCCTCAGGGTAGCTAGTGGCGTAATCCACTATTACTAGGAGGAACCTAAATCCTCGACAAGAGGGTTCTAATGGCCCTACTATGTCCATTCCTATCCTCTGGAATGGTTCCTTGATCAGGGGCATTCGTTGCAAGGGTATTCGGGCTGGTATGTGGTTGCTCGTTTTCTGACAGATGACACACTCCTGGCAATATTTAGCTATATCTGCGTATATCCCAGGCCAGTAGAAGTTCTGTAACACCCACTTCCCTGTCATGTTTTCTGCTAAGTGACCTCCTGTGGAATGATCATGTGCTAGCTGAATCAGCATCTTCCTATAGGTCTGGGGAACCAACAGTTGTTCCTTTTCTTCGTTATTTGTTCCTCGTGTCACCCTATAATATAATCCTTGTTTCTCCTTGAAGTATGGAGTGGTAGCTGGGTTTTCCTCTTTCTTTAAGGCTTGTTCACTGGCTCGTTTTAGGGTTGCGTCTAGACCTGATTCAGTCCGGAAGGATGGCAGATGATCCCCCACTCGCCAGTCTATGAGGGCAATATCCTCTTCTTTTTCCCCACTCTGTTTATTCTTTCTTTTCTGGTTCTTTGTGAGTTTTCCCTTTATATCCCTTCCTCTTATCTCTTTTTGTGAAAAAGGGGCTTCCTTTAACCATTGATCAAACTCAGGAATGTCTGTTCCTATTAGGACGGGAGCGGGTAGGGTAGGGATAATGGCCCCTTTAACTGGTAGTTCCTTCCCCTGTAACCCTAATACCACTTCTTTTGTTGGGTACCCTTTAATATCCCCATGTACACATTTAATGTTAATAGATCTCACCTGTCCTGGATCAGGTTCGCTCACATGTGGTTGTATGGCCATCTGTTGACTTCCGCTATCCATCATAGCTTGTTGTGGATGTCCATCCACTATTATCTCTATCACATAGGGCAGCTTCTTCCGATTTCCATGCGGTTGTAAGGTCCCTATTTCCATGGGTTCGGTTTTGTTTCTCTTGGCACAAAACTGGGCAATGTGCCCCCATTCCCCACATTCAAAGCATTAGGGCGTCTGTCCTTTCACTAGGTTGGAGCGGTTATTAGTTTTCAGTCAGGTCTTGTTCTCGGCTCCGGGGCGCCTCCTCGGTTGTTACCGCGCAAGGAAGGTATATCATGGTGGTGCCTTGCTGGTATCGTTGTAGCACTGCGAGGGATTCCAGCTTTTTGGTAGGCCGTGGCTACATCAATAGCTTCCGACAGGGTCAAGTGGTGATATTGCTTAACCCACCTCTGGATGGGCCCTAGTAAGGCTTCAATAAACTGCTAAAGCATTATCTTCTCTTTTATTTGCCCCATTGTGGCTGTATTGGTCTGTAACCATTTCTCCGTTAGGTCTTGTACTCGATAAAACAGCTGCCTTGGGCTTTCACCGGTTTTTAGTCGGGTTTCACGGAATTGGAGCCTATATGATTCATCGTCCATTCCTAGCCTCTCCAGTACGGACTTCTTGATGTCGGCATATGGGGTGTCCCCATTAGGATTGGCCGTCTGATAGGCTCCTTGCATCACCCCCGTAAGAAGGGGCGCCAGAAAGAAAGACCATCGGTCCTGGGGCCATTGTGCTGCTCGAGCTATTCTTTCAAAGTTTACAAAGAAGAAACTGGGATCGTTCCCGCCTGGTATTTTTGAAGCACAGTCGGCGGAATGGCTGGATGTGACCTCTGTGCCGCTACCGATTCCCCCAGGATCCTCAGGGCTTCCCTGCCCTGCTCTTGGGCTGCAGTTTGTACCTGTAGAGCCTGTTGCAGGGCTTGTCGGTCTGCTTGGGCCTGATGACCTTGCACTTGCACTAGTTGTTGTAACTGTTCTTGCCCCTCAGCCAATGCCTTTATGACTGCCTCCATGGTAGACGTGTCTCTGTGAATCCCACCACTGCCACCACTGTAAAGTAGTGAGCCAGAGACAAGAAGGTAAGTTACCCAATAGTATTTTATTCTTACAGCTCACCAGAGGTTAAATGGTTGTGCACCCGGACTTCTCTTTATCCAATTAACTTCACTTAGAGTTCATGGCAACAAAAACCAAAAATAAAGGATCTTCCAGGTTGCTCAAAAGACAAAACTCAAGGATTGCAATATTGCTTGTCCACAAATGAATACAGTTCAAAATATGGAGAACACAGGAATGGCAGCCTTTCTTTGTTCAAAACAGCAATATTCAGACTCGAGCGTTTACTCAACACTTCCGAATGGTTCAGAGCCTTTCTGTTCAAGCTCTGCGGCCGGTGCTCGGAGCCAGCCGTTCCACACTGGCCTTGGCTGGACTTCAGTAAATAACCAAACTTTCCTTTTTCCGCCGTTGGGACTCAGGCGTCTTCATCTGCTGTGCAGTCGGATTTGACTACAGGTCCGGTACGGTACACTCCGGTGAGTATTCCTTTTTTCTCTTATACGCCCACCGATATGGGGTACTGTCCTCGTACCATTCCGAGTCCACTCTGTCAGCCTCTTTCCACTCCTGCAAAACGAGAGACAAGTTGAGCTGTTTTCTGATGCTTTTAACCCCGGTGAGTCTCCTCCCCAGTAATTAGCGTTAGGTGTTCCCAGCCCTGGGCTCCTTACACCTGAGACTAATTCACCTCTTCCCAGCTGGGAATATGTAGTTTGTGTCTTTTCTCTTGTGTCTCTTATATTTGTATTGTCCGGTGTGATAGTTGATTGGTGGGGCATTCTGGGACATGTAGTCTGGACTTTTACTTGTTCCCGCGTGTCTCTTAAACTTGTCATTATATGGTCTGGTGTGATCATAGACTCATCCTCCTCCCTCTTGTTCTGTTCCGTATTGGCCGCTATTGGTTCCTCATCAAAGGGTGTTGAACTATGTTTCAAGTCTATACTGACTGTTGTAGATGTGTGATGAACAATGTCCAGTGACAGCCCCTCCTCATTTGTGTATCCTGGTTTTAGGACATTTTTGGAATCTCTGTGTGTGGCCCTGGATTGCATGGTGGAGACTAAGGAAATGGATTTCTTCACCTGAAGAAAGTTTGTGCAATTAGTGCAAGAAAGAACTGAAACATGTCGGGATTGTTGTTTATCTGAGTCAGTGTACTCAGTTTTTGGAAAAGTCTTAAAGCCATTTGTATGTTTTTTGTACTGTTTTTTACTATTGTATGTGGTTATATGTATGTGAAACTTGTGATTTGTATTGTTTTTATACCATGCTGTGTTGGGTTGGGTCATACTCATACAGAACATTTTTTGAGCTTTTTATCATTGTGAAAACTTTATTAAAACAATTTTTTGATACTGCGCAGAAGTAACACGTACTTGGTCTATTTTTTCAAGACTAGAGATACTGGGAGGTGGTGTTTCATCAGAAAATTTGCATAAGATCAGTACATTTTATAAATTGTGTAACTGTCTCCTTGATATATAAACATTTATGGTCATCCCCTGACCGTGTGAGAGAGTGAGTATTCAAAAAGGTTTTTTTTGGCCTTTTGTAAGGTTGGTTGGTAAATATATTGCGGCACTTACATGTTGATTTTCATTTTTATGGGATCTGTTAGGTCATCTCTGTGGATCAGGCCTCCCTCTAGAGCTATCCTTTTATGGTCCCGAGTGACAACATCCTGGGAATAACAACCTGGACTCAAATAAAGGGGTACAAATAAAGAGTTTAGAATAATCAATTTCAATTTTAAAGCAATGGAGTCAGTGACAACAAAGAAATGTTAAATGAATTAAGGCTGGACTCTTTTGGACTGTTACCACCTAGTACCAGAGTAGTGAGCCGCACTGCGGCAGTCACTGCATGCGCTGCTCACTTGGCACCTTACCTAAATGCAATCAGTCTGCAGCGTGAGCTTGGTGCACCGGTCGGACCCCAGCTTACACCTGTTAGTAGTCACAACATGAGACCGCGCTGACAGTTCTGCTGCAGGAGACAAGTGAAGGAATACTTTTTAAATCATTTCACTTCATATTAAACTAGACAGCTCCAGGAGCAACGGCCAGAGCTAAAAATTGATGGAATTAGAATTCATCCAACAGATGAAATAAGTTTGTCCCCAGGATCTGAGCTACTGCCAGATTCACATACAAACAAAAGGGTTAGAATACCGATTGAAATCGTGGTATCAATTTCTCCCCCGTCCTGAAGAGAAGGCTCTCTAGAACCTCATATGTTATGGTCGCTTGGATGTGTACACCAGTACCGAAAGGGAACAAAAACTCTCTGCCGATGCAATTGTTGAAACAACATCCGACTAACAAGTTGAACAGTGGCGACTGTGTATATTTGTGTGTAGCCACGGGTGTTTTAAATTTTGCTATGCACCTATCACCAAATAAAATGGACTGTGCGCTAGCTATGGAAAAGTTTGTTTGTTTGTTTATTTTATTTGTATAGCGCTCCAGACCCGGGAGTAAAAGGGCACTTAGGACCAAGTTACAGGCATAATATATATATAGAGTTTGCAGTAGTACATTAGTACGGTTAAGTACAGTATATACAGACAAATGTAGTTGAAAACTTGCAGATCAGGCATAGGTGAAGCATGTACAATATATACAGTATGTAGTGGGCTGGGTGTAACTTAAGGTTGGTTTTTAATCAGTAGCCAACCAATGACAAGTTTCCTCAATACCTGGAAGGATTTAGTCGATTTAATGTTCAAAGGCAGAGTGTTCCAGAGTTGAGAGGCGAGGACCGTGAAGCTAGAGCCCCCGGCTCTTTTGGAAGTGAATCTGGGCACAGTGGGGCATAGAGTCTTGGTGGATCTAGTGATTCTAATGGCCGGTATCATGGTAAACTTGTTAGTGAGGTAGGGAGGGGCTAGGTGGTTGAGGGCTTTGTAGGTGAGGCAGAGGGTTTTTAGGTCGATTTTTTTGTTGAATGGAAAGCCATTTGCATGAAATTCTGGTGGCGGATATGTGCTCACGCCTAGGAATGTTTAATGCTGCTCGTAGCGTATTGTTCTGGAGAACCTGAAGTTTATTGATAATAGATTGGTTGGCACCTAAGTAGAGGCTGTTACAATAGTCAAGCTTAGTTTGTATAAGCGCCCTAGCCAGCGTGAGGCAGCTGTTGGTGGATAAAACGGGTCTACAGGCTCTAATTAATTTCCCTGGGTAGGCGGTAGCTGAGGCGGTCGAGTTAACTTGTTTGGTGAGGTTAGTGTTGGCGTTGAGGTAAAAGCTGAGGGTTTTCACATTTTTAGTGACGGGGATAGTGTTGCCGTCAATGATGATGTTGGAATAGTCAGGGCTCAATATTTTCAGGTTATTAGGTGATCCGACAAGGAGAAATTCAGTCTTCTCATCATTCAGGCAGAGGCCATATGTGGCCATCCATGCCTGATTGATGGAGAAGATTTCGTTAATCCTGGTGACATCAGTATTGTAATTACCAGTGATTGTGAGGAGTATCTGGGTGTCATCCGTGTAGTTAGTGTAGGTGACACCCAGACGGTCCAGTTTGTCAAAGAGGGGTTTTGTAAAGATGTTATATAAAGTAGGGGAGATACAGGATCCTTGTGGGACACAGCAGGTGATGGGGATAGGGTCTGCTGCTGCCACGGAGGAAAAAACCCTCATGGTTCTGTTGGACAAGAAGGATTGTATCCACGTGACAGCAGAGGGGGAGAAATGGGCAGCAGAAGAGAGGTGGTTACAGAGTATTTTATTTTCGATCAGGTCAAAGGCTGCTGAGAGGTCTAGGAGGAGTAGGATGGCAACCTTACCTTTGTCTTTAATGTCATCAATCTGACTTTTGAGGTCAACAAGGGTGGTTTCAGTTCCGTGTTGAGGTCGAAAGCCAGACTGACGTAATTCTAGCAGTTGGTTGGTCTCTAAGAACTCCTGAATTTGCAAGTAGGCAACTCTGTCCAGGATTTTTAGCAGGAAAGGAACCGTGGTGATAGGCCTGTAATTCGTGGGAATGGCTGGGTCTAGAGTTTGATGGTTTGAGGGATGTTATGATTTTTTGGACTTCCGGTATAGTTACCTTTTTGAATGTGAAGCCAGAGGTAGTATTAGTGGTGGTAGGTATGCTAGAGGTGGAGGAGTTACTGTTGGAGAGTTGTAATCTTTTGACCTCATATTTCGTTTGCAGGCCAGTGATTTTGTTAGCAAGGGCATCTTGGATGCTCGTGCACCATGGTTGGTCTTTCACGGACGTGTCCGTCGATGGGTTATGATTTTCTAACTCCTTTATGATGGTGAAGAGTTCTTTAGTATTGGATCCTGCATTGTTTATTTTGATGTTGTAGGCTTCCTTCTTAGGGCGGATTATCTCTTTTTTATAATGGGAGGAGATATATGTGAGATTGGTTTTGTTTTCCACTGATGGAGTCATTTCCCATAGGGTTTCCATGTTGGCTTTCTTTTTTCTAAGTACTTTAAGTTCAGGTGTGTACCAAGAGTTCAGGTGACCTCTGGGTTTGCCTTTGCGCAGCTTAAGTGGGGCCACGACATCAGTGGCTTTGGTCATGGCGTCATTGTAAATGTTTACTAGTAGATTGAGGTCATCAGTGTCAGGGAGCATATTTAGAATGGGGAGAACTAGTGGTGTAAGGGTTTCCGCCGTAATGTTATGCTTGTTTCTGGTCAGACAAGCTGGTGCAGGGGGGCACTGTTTATGGTTCTGGTTGTTAATGCTATTGTCAAAAGATATGAGGAGATGGTCAGTCCATAAGAAGGGTTGGGGGGCTTTGCAGATGATATTGCAGTTGTGGGCAACGAGGCAATCAATGGTTCTGCCTTTCTGATGAGTAGGTAGAGTGTTGAGTTGAGTGTAGTTGTGTTCAGAGAGGGCGTTAGCAAGGGTGGACGCAGGAATGTCGTGAGGGTCGTTGTACCCCAGGTTAAAGTCACCTAATATGATATTTTGTGAGAGAGGCTTGGAATTCTCGGCTATCAGAGAGGTAATGTCTTCCTCAAAGGTACCTGTGGGACCTGGGGGTCTATATATTAGTTCCAGAGTGATAGTATTCTTAGGTGTAGTTTGTATTTTAATGGTGAGGTGCTCGCATGATTTCAGTGGGAGGGAGGTAATGGATCTAATGTCGAGCAAAGATTTAAATATAATAGCTACACCTCCTCCTCAAGCATTAGGTCTGTCGGCCCTGAGGATGGAGTAGTTGTCGGGAACTGCAAGGGTTAGATAGGGACCTGCTGCATCAAGCAACCATGTTTCTGTAGTGGCAAGGAAGTCGAGATCTGCTGAACGGATGATGTCGGTAATTTCGGTGGGGTGAGCAACAAGGGATCTGACGTTAAGTAGGGCACCTTTTAGTAAGGCGGTATTAGCGTTAGTGGTGTTCTTGTTGGTGGCCTTGGTCATGGATGTTGCAGGCATTTTGCTAGATAGGGTGTGGAGTCTGCAGCCTAGCCTGTTATTTCGGGTAATAAGGTTAGGGTTGGCTGTAGGGCGGCATTCTGGTGACTTGGGGGAGTTAAGGTTGGTGTCGGTGGAGTCATCTCTAATGGGGTTAGGGATGTTGGGTAGAGGTAGAGGGTTGTCTGGGAAGGCACTAGTTTTTGTGGTGTGGTGTGGGTGGGCACTGTAGGGGAATGGTGGCAAGGAGGGCAGGAAGGGTGTGGGAAAGGGGATGGGGTGGTGTCTTGGGCAGCCGAGTTTGGCTAGTCCATGGCTAAGTGATATGTAGCTGTTTCTGCTGCATGGCGTAATGGTGGGCATGACGCAAAAAGGGAACATGATGAGGCTGAGCCAGGTGGGCATACTTGAGAGAGCAATGTAGGTTGGGCTGTAGTGCTGTGAAGTGCTGTGAATGTGCTGAGTGCTGTGGGCTGGGCACTTACAGGAGATTAAGCTTAAACATGTGCAACTTAGTTAGTATTTCAACAGAATGGCCAGATTCAATTATGTTGGTGGTCTAACAAGTAGGCTACTTCTGTTTTGCAGGTGGCATACATGGATAGGCAGATTCAACGTTTGTTAAAGCATTGCAAAAACAGACTAAAATCGACTTTGCTAGTATGGTGCAGCAATGGGTTAGTTCGATTTTGCTGATAGGGTGCAAGGATAGGCAGATTCAAAATTGCAAAAACATTGCAAAAACAGACAAAAATCGACTTTGCTAGTATGGTGCAGCAATGGGCTTGTTCGATTTTGCTGGTTGCAAGGATAGGCAGATTCAAAATTGCTAGAACAGTGCAGAAACAGATTGAGTTAGCAGATAGGCAATAGTTCAAGATGCACAGGTAAGGCGTGCCTAGATTTGGAATTATGCAGTATGGGTAGGAAATCCGCAGTTCAACATGTACGGTCAGTGGCACACCTAGGATCGAGATTACAATGAGGCTGTGCGCAAGGGTGTAGGAAGAGTGCAAGCACACGCCATTGGTTGGGTTAAAGGTATGCCTGGGTGCAGCAGATATCAACACGCGGAGTGGGAGCAAGAAAGTATCTATTCAAGCCGATAGTAATTAAACAGTAGTAGATTCTCGCATAACATATAAAGGTTGGCATAAGGCAATGATGTAATGAACATACACAAGAGTACGTTTGAGGTAATTGGTTAGCCTCCAGTCAGCAGTGCAAAGGTGACTGGTGTCTCGCGGCTGGTAGATCACAGATCCGGCAGGTGGATCGTGCAGCAAGTATAAGTAAGTCACTTCAGATTGCGGGCTGATTCTTATGAGAGGGAGGGCTTGGGGTACAGGGTGTTGACGCAGTCGGTGGGTGGCCAACAATCATAGCGCTGGCTGTTAACAAGTTGAGGGGCACTGGCAGAGTTCGTGCGAAACAAGGTTGAGTATAATGTGCTGCAGGTAGTTTGGGGCAGATATGAGTGTTTCTTAGACAGTACCTTAGAGATGGCTGGGCAGCGTTCCGTGCAGATGGCAGACTTCGGCAGGGACAGGCAAGGACAGGTGATGTGCCTTAGTTCCTGTGCCTACGTTCGGGGCCCCCGGCTTCGCCTTCCGGCGATCTGTGATTGGTGTAATAGCTGGGCAAATGACCAATCAGCATGTGGGGCGGGCTGAGGGTGGTTGGTGGGGCTTCGGTCAGATGCCTCAGAAGGCAGCGGCCATCTTGTAGAGAGTCGAACCCTCGTTGTTCGCAATGGTGGCAATTAAAAGTAAAAGATGGTCCTTTTGCAAACTGCAACGATATCTGCAGTTATGGATGGTGCTATACGTCCTGAGCTCTGCCCTCAGTATTATCACGGAGCATGCAGATGCATACGAGGCTTGGTGGACGGCCGTGGATAGGACGTCTAAATGTCCTAGACACCCTTAGCCTTACCTGCAAAGCGAGGCAGGGTTAAGGCTAGTGCTGCTCCTGCAGTTCGAGGTGAGCTCTGGCTCCTTTGTAAGGCTTGTGCTGTTAGCCCAGGCAAGGACAAGCGATGTGCCTTAGTTCCTGTGCCTTCGTTCCGGGGCCCGGCTTCGCCTTCCGGCGATCTGTGATTGGTGTAATAGCTGGGCAAATTACCAATCAGCATGTGGGGCGGGCTGAGGGTGGTTGGTGGGGCTTTGGTCAGATGCCTCAGAAGGCGGCGGCCATCTTGTAGAGAGTCGAACCCTCGTGGTTCGCAATGGTGGCAATTAAAAGTAAAAGATGGTCCTTTTGCAAACTGCAACGATATCTGCAGTTATGGATGGTGGGTGCTATCTGTCCTGAGCTCTGCACGCAGTATTATCAGTCATGTGACACTGAATCCAACTAGATATAAAACTGTATGGTTGTTAGCGCTCACCCAGAAAAACATTGTACAAAACAAATGTGAAAGTGATAATGATAACGTGATTGCAATGAAAGCACCTTGAATACTAACCCCACATGAAAGGCACAATGAAGAACAAGCCCAACCTATACTGTTTTTGAAAAATGCTGTTATCTGTTTTGATGTGTGTCACGATATCTATGTATTGTTATTATTATGACTAAATATGAAGAGTGCGTAACAGGCAGAAATAAACCATCTTGTATGCTTGAAGAAAAACATAAAGGAGTAGTGCATTTCTAATGGTACATCTGCACTAACAATAGAGTTCCGACTGGAACTGGAGATCTGAGGGAGGGGTAGCTGTTCACTTCTTCTCTGTTAATACATGTATTTTCCCCACTCATGTGAAAGCCCCCGTGAACAAAAACCCCAGGGGACAACCCTTTTGGTTAGAAGTCACCACATACAGTGAGTACACATCTAACGCATCATTCATCCAAACACCAGACTCAAGTCTGTTAGATGCCTGCCCTGTGCAGTGACTACACTTTGAGACAAGGAAACAGTGCTGCAGAGTCAGACCAAAGACGGCTGAGTGCTATACAAAACTCATTTTCACTTGACATCAGTTCATTATTTTACCTTTTTGAAAACTATGCATTTATTTTGAAAATGTGTTTTTGTGTTCTCATTAAGTAGCCAGGGTTGACTGCCCCATCCTCTTCACTCCAGTTCAACCCTGTGCCCCGGCTTTTTTATTTTTTTATTTTATGTTGGCATGGTTGAAGTACAAAATCAACCTTTTAATAAACACAAAATTAGTTTAAGATAATCAGTAATAATAAGAAGTAATCAGTAATAGTAAAGAAAATGTGTATCTAAATTAGAGTTAATTTCAGTGCAGGGATAAAAGTATATAAAATCACAAAAATACAGAATTAACATTTCATGATCGTTTTGGAAGGCCAACTCTTTAAAAGGTCATAATTTGCCATTAAAGGTCCAATAAAACTTGGAACATGTTTGACAATAAAATTTTTGTTTGTTGCAATTCTAACACATATGTGTTGACTGTTGAACATTTTGTAACATAATGACTTGCAGGTTAGGGTCAAATAGTTCTGAAAGATTGATTGCAAATAGAAAATTATTTTCTCCGACAACAACGGACAAAATGCAAGCAGATGCTTTAATGTTTCTTTTTCCTCAGGGATCTGCCAAAATCTGCATAGATTGTCCGTTTTGGGAATCAGTCTTCGATTGACTAGAACTTCCTTTTTAGACCACAACTTTAGGCGGAACCGTAAGAATACATTTCTGTACAGTGGATATGGGAACTTCACAAGATAAGATTCTGCTGTGTGCCGGCTTTTAAGATTAAATTGTCCAGATTTAAATTGATGACGAATCATACATTGTTGGCAAGTGAGGATCCAATCATAGCACCATAGTTTCTGTTTAGCCTGTGTTGGTCAATAAAGGTGCAATTGAAATGTCTGCCGCTGCCATGACATCGGTTAGATGGTGTCTCCATGTTACCATGAAATGATCTTTAGTAGTGCCCACATAAACATAGCAAGGTGGAGGAGTCAGTGGCCAATAAACATTTTCTGTACAAAACACAAAGTTTTCAAACATAAGATGACTCATGGGCAGAGACAATACTTGTTTCCAAAACAAACCCTCCAATCGCAACCAAAATAGAACCGTCCTCCAGGCTCTGGTTTCAGCACCATAAATGATTATGGGTTCTGATTATAATACTTAAGCAGTGGTTCAACTGAATATTTACCATATTTCGAATGAATGATACAGGCTTGAGCATCAGCTGTCTGTACTTTTATCCTCAGTTCAAGAAAATAGGGTAGGTCACAGATTTGGGTGTTGGTATTTATACCTAGATAGCAATATTCATTGACCACTTCTAAGTGAGTACCATAGAGGCACCAGATATAGGAGCATTCATTAATTAGGCGCTTGGGTGCACAAATTAGGATTTTAGATTTTTCTACGTTAATTCCTCGCCTCCCCCTGCTGTCCTCCCCTCGGCTACTTTGCCCTCTCATTCCCTCTCTGCCCCCCCTTCGGCTCCTCCCACACCTCCGCAGGGCGTACCTCTGATCTGTACCCCTCCCTGGAAATCCTTCAAAGGTGGCAACCTACTCCACATTGCCACTCTTAACTCTCGCTCAGCTGTCAAACACTCCTCTGACATCTGCTGCCTTCTGGAAGAACTTGACCTCGATGTCCTCGGTCTCACTGAGACATGGTTCACGGCCAGCTCTGTAACCAGCTTTGACACACTCCTCCCTCATGGCTACAAGATCCTCTCCGCGCCCAGGTCCATCCACTCCGGAGGGGGTGTAGCCCTGATCTTCCCCGAGTGGATTCCTTTCTCTGTCATTCCTACTCTTCTTTTGAATGCCTTGTCTGCAGGCTCTCTCTCTCATCTAGCCATTCCCTTACTGTGGCTACTATCTATCGGCCACCTGGTCAAATCTCCTCCTTCCTCTCGGAGTGGGCGGACCTCTCCTCCTCACTCCTGGCCTCGACCACTCAACTCCTCCTTCTTGGAGACTTCAACATCCACCTGGATGTTTCCTGTCCTTCCTCTGGACTCTTTTGTGACCTCTGCAACTCTCTCTCACTCACCATTCTCCCCTCTGGCCCGACTCACTCTGCAGGGCACACTATGGATGTTCTGATCTCCTCTGACCTTCCCCTTTCTGTCCCCCTCACCACTCCCCTCTCCTGGAGTGATCACTTTCTCCTTTCCTCCCATCTCACCCTCGCTACCTCTCAGCCCATGCCACTTCCATCACTGCCACCCACGTTCTCGGTCATCCAACCCATGAAGCGCGTATCAGTTGAGGCTTTTGCTGCCACTTTCTCACTCCCCCATCCCATTTGGCTGACTCTCACCCTGACACAGCCCTCTCCACTCTCCACTCTGCTATCTCTGATACTCTTGATATCCTTGCCCCTGTCATGAGGATCCGCCTGAAGCCCAAGGCCAAGTGCAACTCCTGGTATGACTCAGACCTCGTCGCCCTTAAACGCAAGTGCAGGGTGGCTGAGAGGACATGGCGTGCTTCTTGTTCATCCTCTGACAAACTGGCCTGTCACCTGCTGCAAAGGCAATACCGGCTCTCTGTCCTCACCAAGAAGAGAGCTCATATCCAAGCCCGCATCTCTGCGGCATCTAACAACTCGGCTGAACTCTTTAAAATCTGCAAGGAACTGGCCAATCCTGCCACGGTCTCTTCCTCTCCTGTCCCTTCCCAGGCCCTCTGCATGGCACTGGCGTCTCACTTCATCTCTAAAACTCACGACATCCTGTCCTCACTCGCCTCCTCTCCCCTCCCTCCCTATACTCCCTGTTCTTCCTCTGGCCCTTCTGCAGCCACCTCTCCTCCCTCCTTCTCCGCCTTTCCCCTGTTCTCCGCTGACAAGGTTTCTAGACAAGTCTGATTTATGAAAGTCTTGTCAAAACAGGTTCACCCCTGTTCCTCCAAAACCATCAAGGACCACATTGTCACCCTTGCCCCTGCCCTGGCTGAATTCTGCAACCACTCCTTTGCCACTGGAGTCTTCCCCTCCCCCCTGAAGCACCCCCTTGTGCACCCTCTTCTTAAGAAACCCTCTGCCGATCCCTCTTGCCCGGCTAACTATTGCCCAATCTACATCACTCCCTTCCTGGGCAAGCTCCTGGAGAAACTGGCCATCTGCCAGCTAAATCTCCACACTGAATCTGTTGGTTGTCTTCATGACCATCAGTCTGGCTTCAGAGCTGCCAGAAGCACAGAACTGCTCTCCTGAACATCCGTGAAGACCTGCTCTCCAACCTTGACTCTAACACCCCCTGTGTCCTTATCTTGCTTGATCTTTCTTCTGCCTTTGACACTGTCAACCATGCCATCTTGCTTAATTGTCTCCGTGTTAATCTAGGGATCACCGGTCAGGCCCTGGAGTGGCTGACTTCCTTCCTCTCCGACCGACCCTCCCAGGTCCAACTTTGATCCTTCCTCTCTGCTATCTTCTTCTCTACCTGTGGTGTCCCCCAGGGGTCTAACCTCTCTCCCTGGCTGTTCAACCAATACCTGGCACTCCTTGCCCACCACATTGCCGCTCTCTGCCCCAACTTTCAGTGCTATGCGGATGAAACTCAGCTCATCTTCAGGCTACCTTCGGCCACCTCTTCTCCATCCCTCATCTCTGACTGTCTGTCTTCTAACCAGGAGTGGTGCGCCGCCAATGACCTCTGCCTTAATGCCAGTAAGACTGAGATTCTCCTCATCGGCACACCCACTCCCTCCTTCCCTGTAGCTCTCTGGCCGTACTCTCTTGGCCCACTCCCCACTCCCACCTGCAAGGCTAAAAATCTTGGGGTCATCTTCGACTCCACACTCTCTTTCTCGCCTCACATCTCTGACGTCTCTAAGAAGTCACACTACCAGCTGCACCTCCTCAGAGGTAATCTTCCTTTCCTCTCCTTCCCCCAGAAGGTCACTGTCTCTAGAGCACTGGTTCTCTGTAAGCTGGACTATTGCAACAGCCTCTTTCTAGATCTGCCTGCTTCCACTCTACGCCCTCTGCAACTCATCCAGAACAGGACTGCAAGACTTGTCCTTGGCCTCAAGCCCAGGGATCGTATCTCTCCAGGACTGAAATCTCTGCACTGGCTCCCAGTGGCTGCGAGGATTAAGTTCAAAACCCTCTGCATCGTCCACAAGGCCTTCTGTGGTCTGGGGCCTCAATACCTTCAACTCTCTCTTCCTAGATACCCTCCCTCCCGAGCTCTTCGCTCATCCGCCTCCAACTCCCACAGGGTCAGTCGCTTCTACAAGCAACGAGTTGGTGGCAGATCTCTCTCTTCGGCTGGGGCCTCCCTCTGGAACAGCCTCCCTGCCTCCCTGAAACTTGAGGAGAACCACCTGCGGTTCCGGAAGCACCTGAAAACCCTCCTCTTTGCTTCTGTTTTCTCTCCCCCTCTCCCCTGCTAAAGTCCTGGCTGTTACTGAAACTGCACTGGTTACCTGGCCACCCATCTTATCTTGGGCCCTAGCCTTGCCAGTTGCACGCCTGCACTCCCACCCTGGCAACCCTTGCACCTGTGGACTGTTTTCTATATCCCGACAGTCCCCCACTAGCACTTATTTTCTGCACTCACCCTGCACGTGCCACCTGCTGGCCGTTTATTTATCTTGTTGTTCTATTATCCCATGCACTGCACTTTCCCCCCACCCCCTTCCTTTGCACTTGCACGATCTGAATGACACTTGGCCTAGTAAGATTGGTTTCTGTCTTCCCTCTGTTCCCTCTCCCTTGCCTCAACGCGCTTTGAAACACTTGTGTATAGGCGCGTCATAAATGCCACATCATATCATATCATATCAATTGTAAGTTGGTTCAAGAAGGCATAATTGTCCAATGCAGTAAGAAGATTTTGCAAGCCCTTTGGGGTCTTAGATAGGAGGACTAAATCATCTTCATACAGTAGCCAAGGCACAACTCGCTGACCAAGCTTCAGAGAATCAGTAGTGACTTTAGCAAAATGATGTTTCATATCAGATATAAAAAAGTTAAACAAGGTGGAAGCTAAGATACAGCCTTGTTTAAGGCCTCTAAAAGGTGGAATAGGGGCTGAGAGTCTAATGTTGAATATGGATTGTTGTAGTTGGAAAACCAGAGCCTGGATATGAACCGGACAAGCTGTACTGGACAGTTTGATTCTTAATAAATCTCTAGAGACTGAGTCAAAAGCGGTCTTAAAGTCGATAAAGGCCATGTAAATAGACTGCTTCACTTGTTGTTCATGCATTATTATTGCATTGATGGTTAATAAATTAACCGCTGTGCCTAGTCCGGACAAAATCCGCTTGAAAGATGTCACGTAAGTGGTGGGAGGACAGCCAATGATTAAAATCTCTTAGGATTAATTGCGTAAAAAGTTTTCCTAGTGCATCTAATAATGCAATGGGGCGATAGTTTTCTGGTGAATGACGATCAGCTTTTTTGAAGATCGGAACAATGATTGATTTACGCCATGAGGGTGGAATTTGTTGTTGTCTCACAATACGGCTGAAAATACTAAAGAGAACTGATGCCCAAGCGTCGGGATGCGATTTAAACATGGCATTAGTGAGTCTGTCTGGCCCGGGAGCTCTGTAAGAGCTTACTTGTGATATATAGTAGGTAATGTCTTCTAAACTGAAGGCAATGGTAGTGTCATTTAAAGATGTTTGCACTAGAGTTTGTGGACCATGAGTAGCTAGGACATACAAGATGCGGTGGTAATGCTCCCAGACTCCTTCTGGCACCGCATTGATTTGCATCAGAACTTGGGTGATATGATTCACACGATTTAGTAGGCCCCAAATTAGGGCTGAATTTTTGGAAGCTAAAGCTTGTAACATCTGTTCAGCATCCTTCTGCATGATCATAGCTTTATGCGATTTGATCCAGTTTTTATATTATGTTTTCACTTGTCTCAGCCTTGCGAGTCTGGTTACAAGGGGCAAGCTAGCAAGATTTATTTTGCACAGGCGAAATGCAATTTTTCTTTCATGTAACTCACGATCATATACATGTTTGTGTCTATGAACCACTTTAGAGAGAGAGGATGGTTGTATTTGAAATATTTGTAGGGCAGTTACATAAAGACCCTCAGAGTGTATAGATTCAGGATTTAATGTAGCTTGTTTATCCACTATAAGTGTGTTTAAGTGCCTTAGTGTGTCTTGGGACCAGCTGAATCGGTTTCTGGCACCCAAAAGTGTAAGGGCAGATCTATAGAATTTCGATTGGGGTCGGTGGAGGGAGGTTCCAGGTCCATGTTAGTGA
The DNA here is from genome assembly GCF_040938575.1 of Ambystoma mexicanum. NCBI lineage: Eukaryota > Metazoa > Chordata > Amphibia > Caudata > Ambystomatidae > Ambystoma > Ambystoma mexicanum. The sequence goes on along the minus strand of NC_090930.1, from coordinate 1,016,054,589 downwards.
CAGGAGTTCATGATCACTATGTTTTTGAGGATTGACTTGCAAATGGTCAATAAATGCAAACATATCCCGATCTGTGTAGATGTAGTCATTGATTGCTGTCTGGTGATCTCTTCCACGTGTTCTGAGGGGGAATATCACCCTGTATTGCTCCATTGAGCATTATTAATTGTCTCTCCTCCATTAATGAGGACCAGCGTTGCTCAAGAGATGCATTTTGAGGGGTGTTTATTCAAACAGTGTATGTTGAGATTGGCAGCTAGGATGACATGTTTTATTGAACATTCATCAGTGATCAGGTCTAGTACATCATCTCGATCTTGTAGAAATGTGCCTGCATCTATGCTAGAATGGTTCCAATATATATTGATAAGGGCTAGCACTTCAGTCTTGATTTTTACTAAGCGACTAAACATATTTGGAGATGCCCACGATTCCAGCTGAAGGCCTAAGGCAGTTTTCACCGCGACCAATAGACCAGCCATGGGTCTTCCTCTAGCTGACGCCTTTGAAGGTAGTAGGGTGGCAGCATAGTTGTTCCAAACAGGGGTCTCAGTTAACCCGATTTCCTGAAGGGCAAATATATTGTAAATAGTCAACGGATTAGAAGTGGTGGATAAAAGATGTTTGAAACCCCTGGTGTTCCAACTGGCAAATTTACAAATGTGAGTTTTGAGAGTCTTGAGATGCTAATTATGACTCAAGTGATACGGTTGTAGGGAGCAATTTGATTTGGTTGCAGTTTCTAGCTGCCGAAGAATCTCGAAGGCTCCTCGGGTACAAGTTACTTTTAAAGACAAAGAAATTAAGTCATCATTATTCATGAAGACGGTATGGCTTGGTCATCGAGGCATCCTGAGTTTAGTCAGGGATTGTTCCTGATTGAGAATAAAGCCTAGTTGAACGAATTGAGCTTTAGCTTGCCATATAGTGTTGAGCACTATGCCCGATTGAATCTAGTCTTGCAACTGACAATCATTGTCGTGCAGGAATTCTACCTGCGTTATATCTGAAGAGCAGCGAGCTTCTACTATTTGAACGTCACTAAAGATGTTCAATATATTAGTTCTGTTTAAATCATGAGTTGGGAAAGCGCCACCTCTACACTGAAGAATTAGGAGATGCTAGCATGTGGTGGCATGTTGGACTTCTTTATGGCTAGGTACTGATGCCTGCGATGTCCTTTGTGTGTCCGGATGGAAGTGGCATTGTCTGTTAATGAGGACTGAGACCGCAGTACAGACTCAGTGAAAGGCATCAGAGCTCTTGGATGAGCTGCCAAGGCATACTTTTGGTCTGATCTTTGCAAGTTGCAAATGCTGAAGGCTGATTTATTATGCCTAGTCTGTATTTGCGGCAAGGTTGCAAATAGGGCAACTGATTTGGCGATTTCATCGTGCCTTTGCTCCAACGTTAGGAAATCATTATTCCGAGATTGCAAAGGTTCATGGAACGTGTCTAATGGCACAGAAGGCAGCGCTAGACGCGAGCATAACATGGGCTCCGTAGCCTTTTGCAATAGATCATCAAGAGGCTTATATTGTAGGTTGTCAATCGTAGCTGGAGCATGCACAGGATTGACACGTTGTTTTGTGAGTCTCTTTTGGCCCGTGCTAACGTTGCATAATTTTGGGTGATGGCAGTCTTAGCTAGTTGGGCTATATGCTCGGCAAAGTGAGGGAATGAATAGAGTCCTGGGAGCCTGATCAAACTGTGGACGAGGGGAGTTTCATGTTTTTCATTTTTTTCATGGTCTCGTGGGGTTTCCTGACTTTTTTTTGATTTGGCAAAAATGGTAAATGTTGGCTCAGCCTGAAGTCGGGGAGCTGTAGTCTTGGCATTGGGTAAAGTGTCATGGACTATGATGGTTGAGTCAATTGAAATTGGCAGAGGGATAGAAGTTTCCTCAGAGGAGTTTGTCCCCGTTTCGACTCACATCACATTTGAGTTGCAGTCGGGACGCAACTCCTTATCAGAGTGCCTCCAAGGAAGGGTAGCAGGAGGTGTATCTACATCACGACCCAGAAGCTGCAGCATGAAAGAGGTCTGCGTGTTGACTTTAGCATCTAGCTATTTTAGTTAGTGATAAAAGGGCTCTGTTCGTGGTACTAAGCGTCAATTCTATAAATCGTGCAGCGGAAACTTGAGGGGAAATAGGCTGATGTGATGATGGGAAGACTGGCCTGCAATGTGTGGTATTGGCAAAGGAAAGTGAAAGAACACCCAAATTATGGGTAGAGATAGCAAACATAACGATAGATTGGGAGAAGTTGGTGGGACAAGGATTAGAGGGGGAAAAGAGGGGTGGCTGAGCAGAAACAGCTATGTGTGGCGGAATGGGAAGTGAGGAGATATCAGCTAAATCAATAGGGGTAGGGTGGGTAGTTAAGGCGATATCTAAGTCTTGGTTAGCACTTGCCTGCTTGCTTGCCTTAATTTCATGATCCATGGAAATAGATGGTTGCAGCGTGCAGTTATGCACTTGAGCTAGGGTGACCATTTCAATGCGAGCATCATCGCTCATTACATTTTGATTGTGCGAGGGTTGCGATTGCATTGCTTGTTGGCAAGATAAGACAGAGGTTTGAGTCAGGTTTGCGGCAGAGATGCTGAATCCTGCAGCATTTAGGGAGTCTGGTGGAGTGGCCAGGTCAATTGATGGTGAATTAGCACAAGGGTGCTCAATAGAATGTTGTGCATCTTCTGTAAGAGTGGAAATGCCAGCCACAGGCTTATTAGCTACTTTAACTGTAGAGTCGGTGGTGCAAAACCCTAGAATGTCAGCAGTTAGTGGCTGCGATCAAAGTCGCGAGGAAGAGCCACTAACTCGGGTGAGAGTCGGAATTTGTGCAGCCAGTGTAGGGGTGCGTTTTGGTTGAAGTTTACTGATCTCCTTAGTGGGGGGCATCGATGATTTTAAAGAATATATGCCAGATATGAAACACACTGTGAGTATGAAAATTAATACCGTACAGTAATTACCACTCACAAGCCAAACAGCGAAACAGCACTCAGCAGAGCACACTCCACAATGCACTCCAGCAAATGCACGTGCTTTCTTGATTTTCAGCAGAAGCTGAGGTAGTGGGAGGAGCTGAACGCTGTTTATAATGCTGTCAGCGTTTACCTTGAAAATACAAATACACAGTTGAAATACAATAGATATCTATAATGTAACGGAAAGATTCGGATTTGATGATTGTTCTTAAAGTCTCTGTAGTGTAATTTTAGAAGTAATGTCCAACAGAAGATCAGACCATCCAGCAGAAAAGGTAATCAGTCCTCCAGCAAAACAGCACTCAGCAGAGCACTGCGCAATGCGCGCCCACAAATGCGTGCAATCTCTTGATTTATAGCGGAAGCTGAGGTAAGGGGAGGAGATGAACTCTGTTTACGATGCTGTCAGCGTTTCCCTAAGAATATGAATATACAGTTGAAATACAATGGATATCATCCAGCAGAAAAGGTAATCACTCCCGTGAAACAGCAGACCGGTTAGGCCTGAGTTTAGAGAGGATTGTGTAGCTAGAGTGTGTCAAAAGCAGTCACAGAGCTGCCAGAGAACCACGTCTCAGTGAGAGCGAGAATGTCAAGGTCACAGTCTTCAAGAAGGACACAGAAATCAGAGGAGTACTTAACAGCAGAGCGATGGTTGAGGGTACCTAGGTGAAGCTGGTTTCCACCTTTGAAGGTCTTCCGTGGAGGGGTACAGGGATGTGGTATACCCATTGGTGGTGGAGAAAGGGCAAGACGGGTGACGGACAGAGGAGTGGCAGAAGATGGGAAGAAGTTGATGAAAGACGGAAGATGGCTATAAAGAAGGAGCAGGTTGGGCTGATAGCCCTGGGCCACGACAGTGCCATTCTGATAGACATTAATGATGCACCTAGAGGATGAGAAGCATGCCAAGAGTACCTCCCATCTGATGCTACCATTAATGGGTGACAAAGGAAAGGGGAGAGGACAGAGACCATGTGGGGAGTCAAAAGGTACAGAAAGGGAGTGACAAAGAGGATAGAATCATTGACATAGGTATCAGCGATGGGCAGGCCTGGATTGGAGACCAGGAAATCTTAACTTTTTCCTTCCAGGCTTCGAGAGAGAGGTAGGATAGGTGATAGAGTTGCAGTTAGAATAAATAGGGGAGATGGAGAGCACCATGGAGGGAGAGGAAAGAGAGATGGATGGGGGAGAGAGAAGAGATGTAGAAACTGAACAATGCACGATGAACTCACCAGGCGGCGTAGCAGCAAGACAGACACAGACAAATTGGGTGCACAACGTCACACAGGTCACTGAACAGAGTCTTGCACTGCTCCAACAGCAAGGAGGAAGGAAGGAAGGCGACTCAGGTGGGATGAACCCTTCTCCGACGAGGAAAGTGCCTTGAAAAAAAACAGTAACAAGGAACTTCATGTGAGCATCAGGCGGTCTAGCAGCAAGATAGGTGCAGCCGAAATAGGTGCAAGGAAGAGGAAGTCCAAAGACATTCATTAGATAAAAAGATGTTTGGGTGACTGTGTGTTCCATGATCTTTATATTCTCCTTTTTACTTTGTGTAAGGCATATTTTATCTAGTTACCAAAACCTTGGCAGTATCCACTGAATTCAATCGCAGTTTCATGAGTTCCCTATTGCAAACTCTTTAATCCTTTTTGAAGCAGCTTAACCAAGCTTTGGAAGCCCAGTGAGGGCTCTGCTCAAGCCCTTAAAATGTGCACCTGAGATTGGCTGGGCTACTCCTGAAGCGGAATTGTTATTCATTAGGAACTTGCTCACTTCGTCCTTCCACATAGCAGCTACTAAGAATCAGGCTTCACATCAAAGACATTTGGAAACATCAATTCAGTCATTACATGGTCACTGCTCCTCCTCTCTAGCTGTTCCCGAAGTGTTGAATGCCAGAGCGGCTCCTGTCGCCCTCCGCTTGGAGCCCATGGGCTGGCTCCAGTCATGGCAGGAGGCTCCACTGTTCCCGCTGCTGTGATCTAGTCTTTAGTGCTGGTTTTGTAAAATGATCCTGCAGTGCCTTGCCGGGGATCCAGGCGGTTATGTGGTGATCCCTGGATCTTCTCAGGTCCGCCACTCCCAGTGCAGGAGAGCAGAATGTTCCTCTCTCGACCCCTGCTTTCGGTGCTGGCTGAAATGGCTGGTCCCTGATTTGCTGTGGGTGAAAGCTGTGGCTTCATCTGCTGCACCCAGTGTTGGGTGTGTGGGTTTATTCACTGTGCCCGTTTCTAGGGTGTGGGGCACTGTCCTGCCTGAGGGCTGATCTCTGCAATGTGAGCCAGTGAACGCTGATCCCTTGCCCTGGCAGCGAGTGGGGGTTGCTTCCCTGTCCCTGCTCCATGGCGGCAGATGAGCCTTTGCTTTCAGCGCAGTCTCTCCCAATAGCTGATGGCACAAGCGATCAGCCTTAACTATCCATAGGGGCTGGAATCAGCTTTTGTAGGTCCCTGTGCATTGTTTTTTCAGTACCTCCTATATTCAGCACCCTTCACAGCCTCTGTACACTTCCTTGCTGAAAGCTCTTTGTCTTAAAACCTATAGCCGGTTTGTACAGGAGGAGAAGCAGGATCATAGGTGAGTGAGCCCACTTGGAACAAAAACTAGCTTGTAAAGCACAAGCTCATTGGCCTTCGCCTGGGCCTTACCTCCCTAGAAGGCTCAGAGCTCTGCACGGCCGGGAGTTCTTCCTGCGACTGTCCACCATGGAAAGGGAGAAGTCCCTACCCCCTTCCATAGCGGCCATTTTCTTTGTTTTCTATGGCCACCACATAAAGAGAAAACAGACTATGTTTTCTGTCCACAGCAGCCATTTAAAAAAAATCTTTTTGGACTTTTTTTTTTCTGGCTACGAAATGCAACACGTCTCGCAACCGGGGGAACAAAAAAAACATTAGTACCCCGGTCTAACAGGCCGGGGTACTAATGGCAATATGTTCCTCGACTGCGGGCCATTACCACATAAGGTAATGCACCCGGAGCCTTCGCTAAGGCGCTCGCTATGCTCGGACCTGAAACTATGGGCCCTGGGGACATTACCTTATGCAGTAATAGGCCACAGTCGAGGGGCATATTGCCTAAGTAATTTAAGCCATTGGAAACGCCCTGATGAATTGTTTCACAGAAACCCAACGAAAATGTTTGCATTACTTTAATTAACCAGAATACCTAAAAACTTCTTATGAAAATGATCTAACATTGCATCTTTGCTTGAAGCAAGCAGAAGCATACCTGTTCCCAAACTCTAACGATACACAGGAGTACCCTTGGGAGTCCCTCAAATACATTGTACAAATGTCACCTGCATGACTTCCAAGTCATCCTTTGTGAACAACCATATTTCAGCACTTTATATGAAGGTAGAGGCCACTTGAAAATTGTAAAGTTTATTAGTACCCGGCGCGGAAAACAAAAGAAAAAGACTTACCTGTGGTTGGCTGGATTACGAGCCTTACTGAATGGTAATCCCGATCATGCAACGGCATGCAACTTGCTCCCATCTCCGACAGCATTTTCATTCCGGGATCGCTGCTATGGAAAGGGAGAAGGGACTACCTGTAGTCCCTTCTCCCTTTCCATGGTGGCCATTCCTTTGTTTACTTTTTTTTTCAAGTTACTTCAATGGTCGCCATGGAAGGGGAGAAGGGACTACAAGTAGTCTCTTCTCCCTTTCCATGGCAGCCATTTTCTTTGTTTACTATGGCTCCCATGGGAAGAGAAAGCATACTACTTTTCTGTCCGCAGCGGGCAGTTTGTTTAACTTTATTTACTTTTTTTTCCAGCTGCGACACCCATCACGCCTCGCAGCCAGGAAGAAAATAAATTATCACCCCGGTCCAACGGGCCAGGGTACTAATGGCAATATGCCCCGAGGCTGCAGGCCTTTACCGCATAAGGTAATGCCCCCGGGCCTTCGTAAAGGCCCTCGCTATGCTCAGGTCTTTAACTATGGTCCCCGGGGGTATTACCTTATGCGGCAATGGTCTGCAGTCGCAGGGCATATTGCCTAAGAAATGCACCATAGTTAAAATGAAATCATAATAGTCCACTGACACCTTGTTACATAGATTTGATCACTTTAGGTATATGCGCATTCCAAAGCCCAATCTTCTAAAAGTTAATTCCCAGATAATCATACTTTTCAAACTGAGCTTGCCTCTATTTTTTAAAAAGTCCAAGTATATGAACAGGTACTTTCACCAAAATGAACCACCTTGGTTTACTGCAAGATTCAATTGTAACCGGTGTGTATGGAAATAATCCCTGGCATCAATCAAACATGATTGCTAACCATGTGGCATCTACTCTAGCAAAGCTGTGTCGGCTGCATAAATCAGGATCTTTTAGTTAATACCATTACAACTTAGGAGGGAAAACAAAGCCTTTTGCCAAAGCAGCATCCAGACAAATACATAATGAATATTGAAGGGGTGAATGAGCATCGCTTATGCGGTAATGGCCCACAGTATCCTTTCTCTGCTTTAAATGGCTCCATAGTCCCTGTACCACATTGAATTATGCCTGTTGCATTGCTATGTGCTAATTGCGTTAGTCTCAAGAGACCAACTGCAGCTCCCATTTTGTTTAATTCACTCCAGACCAAAGGTCTATTCATGGAGTGAAAAGCTTGACTCAAATCCAAGAATGCAACATATAGAGTAACTCCCCTAATATAAGCATATTTCTTGATTTGCATACGGAAAGCTATGCAACGATGAAGTGAAGAGAAAATCCAGCTGAAAAATTGCCTGCTACTTATAATTGCAACTATTCTTCTGTTCACCCTTTGATGAATTCAATGGAGTCATCACAGAATTCCCAGCAGTGACCTCCTCCCATGTGGCCAGGGAACGGCAGCCGCTACCTGATCCTGACCCTGGCGGCGGTTATATGAGGGGGGATCACATGGGAGGAGACAACTACAGGAGATATGTTTTGACTTCATTGGACAAGACGTGGATTCCCCCCCTTCCATGAGGAAAATCCTCTAAAACCCGAGTTCTTAATGGCCTATTGTCATTCTGTCAGACCCCCACCTTTGACCCAAACACTCACAACTCACACATAGCACCTTTTGTTTCTGATGTGCCTTTATGGGAAATCTCTGAGAAAAACCATCTAATAGTTAAAAGTCCAATAATATCCATGGACTCCAACTCCCTTAACCGTCAAGGAAATCAGACAAGGAGGAGGAAGAGGGAGTTTGTACAAAGTGACAGGAGCTCAAAGTATAACATGCAGGCTAGTTGTTTTAATAGGTCTTCAGTGCATGGGACATTTAAAGATGACAACCGAAATATTGGGTCAAGCAGTCCAGGCGAAGATGTTGAACCCCAGGCTGAAGCACACAAACGCGAGGCACACAGACCAGTGTGGTTGAAGTGAGAAGGCTGCAGGAACAGGAGGAGAAATGCAGTATGCGAGCAAGAAGGGCCGTGGAGACGTTGGGTGCTGTGCAGGAGGTTCTGGATGTTCAGCCGCTCAAAGAAACAGCATTCTCCAGTCCGGTCCAAAAAGAAAAACTGGCGTGTGACCGCAGAGCCGTGCAGGATGCTTGAAGAATTTCTGCACACTCGAAATTGGAAAGATGGTGAAGGAACCATCTCACAGAGGTGCGAGTAGGATCAGAGATGCTGTAAGCAACTGGTGAATCTGCCCAAAGCAGGTGGGGACCCCAGGGCATTCAAATAAATGTGACAACAAATGTTTGAATAGTACAAGATTGCTGATGCAGAAAATACCTGAAGTTTGTTTGAACGCAGTCAAGGCAAAGTACAAATTCAACACCCAATAAGAATTCTTAACGCAGACAAGACAAATTACAAAGGCAACCCGCAATCAAGCACAGATGCATGAGATGCCAGTGTGGGGAAAATGTTTGAGCAAATGTTACCACAGACAGATATGCCAAGCACCTCACGGTACATACAACTGTGGTATAGCTAAAGAACTGTGAAACACATAAGAAGAGCTGGCAGGCGAGTACACCAGGCAGCTGAAATTGTATAAAGATTCCTGGAAGGGGAGTATACAGGTGATCTGAGAAACCATAAGGGATGTCCTGGCAGATGGGTACACCTGGCAACGGAAATTGTATAAAGATACCCGGTAGGGGAGTACACCAGGCAATCTGCAAAGTTACAATAAATACTACAGAAAGACTGTTACAGAACGTATATGCTTAAACAAGAACTTTGAGAGTCCAGTGAAGACACAAAGTAACTGTCTTTGAGACATCTCAAGAGACATTTTTGCCATCCTATTTAATAATCCAGGGGAAGGAGACCACCGTTTGGAACCAAGGGTCTTTACCTTGTATAAAATGTTTGTTGGAGGCATTCTTATACTTTTGGTTTTGACATTTTTTGCCAACATCAAGTTAAAGACACTTCATTGCACCCTTTTTTTGTTTTGTTTATAGTTTGAGGGTCAGGATAGGACATTTTGGACTCAAGGACTGCTTTTAAGTTACTGACATCCTGACAGAGACTGATCCTTAGTTTTTGGTTTCTAGTGAACAATGTTCCCTCTAATTTCTTTTCTCAAAGTGAGGAAATGATTAGCCTTCGTGCGCACATTATCTTCCATGTGCGCAACTGAATAACGATGTAAGCCACTTTCTGAGCATGCGCAGTTAGTGAGATACCATCTCCGAAGAGTTTGGAAGGAAATTTCCCCTTCCAAACCACAACAATTCTTTACAAATCAGTGTAAAAGGAGCATCTTACAACTCCTTTTCCAAACATATAGGCTAAAAAATCATATTTTATATGTGATGAGGAGAGCTCATCAACCAATCCAAAACTTCAAGATATGCCAGAGTACCTACCAAAAGTACTTCTGCGCAGAGAGAAACGAGTGTTTGCACAAAAAAGCTTTGCATGCTCAGGATAAACAATAGGTTTAGTTGTGGCTATTCATTTGTCAACACTGCTCAGAGACACTGCAGAAAGTGCGTAATGCCATTGGGGAAAAAACAAATGTTTATTACAAAAAACAAGTATCACTAATCACTGATGTGGTTGCCAAAAAATGCAGACATTATGCAACTGAAAGGAATGTGTCAGAAAACATGCCAATTGGAGTTCATGTGCCACTTTAATGGAGTGATTCAAAGGCCAGGAGAAAATGCTCTCATAATTTATGGAAAGATGATAATTGCATCAGATTAACTACATCACAGAATATGATGATCTGAATTCCTGGGCCTCTGCTTACTATACACATTATGTTGTTCTGTGCATTGTGACATTTACCCAAAACCAGCCCTACAGCTAGGAGGCATGTACTATTTTACTAAAAACAGGGCAATGTACCCAACAAAAACAGGAAACCATGAACATATAGCAATCTACCCCCTGCTTCTACCCACAAAGTTACATTGACCTCTTTTTCGAATCAGTGACCAGCAGAGCAGTGTCATTAGTAGGAACTTGAATAATATTACTGCCCATTCTCAAGAGGAATTTAAAGGGGAAAGAACATATTTTAATAAGCATTAAATATCCATACTTGCAAACTCAATTACTTTCTTAATCCCTGAAAAATCGTTTGATTCCAAGTATGGAGTAAATCGTATTGGTGCCGCCCTGATTGTAAGCCTGACAGAGGAAGTGAAATTGCAGGGCACATAATACAGCCTGTAGTTTTGCCCTCCCTTGATCACCACAGCCTAGACTAAAATCAATAAGGTTTCTTCTGGCATCCGTTGAAGAAAATCAATGGCAGCAATGCTCACAGTTACAACATATTGAGTACCTTCTTCTTTAACTAGGGACCCCTCTTCTGAAATTCACTGTTATGAGTTGTACAAGATGCATGGGGATGCCAGAAGCAATAAATGCAAACCCATTAATATATTGAAAAGCCCTCAGCAGCTGAGCATACAAAGAAATAGAAGGTGCCGTTTCCTAGGCTATTAGTATAGTTTCCTAGCGTTGAGCAAACAAACACTTTTCCTTCACTATACAGTACTGCCAAAACATCTGATTTGTTTTTTGAAAGTTGCTGATTTGTTCTTCACCCCGAAGGAGTGTTCTCCTGTTCCCTTCCACCCGTTCCCCTAGCGGCTCATATGCTATCTTTCAATATTAGTTGATGGGGCTCTGTAAAAAGTGAGGGATTGTAGAAGTAAAACTAACTAGAATATTTGCATACCCACAATACTTTGCAATCAAATCCAATATAAAGCCTCATGATGATATTATGTGCAGTTTAAGAAAATGTCATAAATCTGCATTTGCACAATGACTCTGAAGTGCATACAACATTGTTTGTAAAATACCCCGCCTTTCAATTGTTGAATATGTTTTGACAAGTGCTAATTGGAACCATTTTTGTATAGCAGTGTTAACATATCATTTGTTATGTTCTATGCCCCATGGAACTCTGAACATTTTGAAAGGTTGCAGATTGTGTGAAACGCATTCTTGTTATCTGAATATTGTTGCCCTAATTTTATATATGAATAATGCCAGGCAGAGTCCCTTTCAATGTTCCCTTACAGGCCAAGTAAATGATATTTCAATGTTGCTCCCCACTCATAGGGTAATGTTAGCAATGCTAAATTCTTTTCCCACTGAGCATGACATTTGCCTACTCAAAATCCTTAGAGGGCAAATTAATATTTGAGTTTCATGATGCGTTAACTTGCAAGGGGGGCTCTTCAAAGTGATTGTGTGACACATGTACAAAGAATAGGAAGCATGTGATGAGGTTAAATATCCTAGTAGTTTGCTTACTTACAGTCAGTACCCGATATTTGAGCTGACACTCTGGTTCCCTAATTTGGGTAATGCTTTTACTAAGGCACCATGAGTAACAGAAATTCTTGTGCTTGAACGACATTCATGTTATGACATAAACCAAGACTTGCATCCAAGTCTGGTGACCTTTTGCTGAGCTAAGGTAGGCAGAGTCAAGGTTGTCTGGTAATATCTGATTGTAGTCTAGGGCGGAGTTCGAGTCATACGGTATGTATATGTGTGGCAGAGTCAACAATAGGATCATGGGTGGGGAGGGAAGATAATTTAGTTAAAGTGTGCAGACATATCTAAGTTATATCTTTTGTTCATGGAGCCACTTTTTCATATTCATTTAGAACGAGTGCCCTTTGTGATAACACATGTTTCAATGGTCTGTGCCGTCTTTCTCAAATCAGGGCCAATTGTATTGGTTGTAAATATTGAACGTGGCTCGTCAGCATAGCAAAAATGTAAATTCACGGGTTAAATCCCAGCCTCTGCAGTCAAAAATACGAGTTCTGTACAATTCCATCCACGTTCACGGGCACTCGTTCTAAATAATACAAATTCACAATCACTATATTCCAATTGAGTGGAGTCTCTTTTTTTCATTTCACTAAAATTGGCGCATGAAGGAATAAGTGCAACTACCTTCTTCATATCTTAAAGAAACTGGTTGAAGTTGATGGAAAGAATTGGGATGTTGTGACACCATGGACCCATTTTGCAATTAGGAAAACACCTCAATACTGAACAGGATTTTCCCCATTTGGATTTTCATATGGGAGAGAACTGCGAGCTGTCTTCTATATGTTGCGTGAAACCTGGGAGCAATGAAAGAAAGCTACTTTACCACTATCCCAAACTGCCCAGGGATTCAAAGAGCACATGGTGGCAGCTAGATGAATAGTGTAAACTAATATGATTAAGACCCAGGAACATTAGAAGGGCTATCATGATCAAAAAGCTGTGTTAAGATCCTTTTCTATTGGACAACATGTCCTAGTTCTACTCCCCCCTTCTGAAAAAAGAATGCTCTCTAAGTAGCATGTTCCCTACGAGATAATAGATGATACAGGGCTTTACGATTATCGAGTCTCACAAATAGACAGAAACATCAAGACTTACATTGATTATGTGATTCTTCTCAAGGAATGGAAAGAAAATTCCATTGAAGACAATACTGTAGTATTAACAAGCTGTTATCTGATGCAACCAGCACACACACTCTGATTCCGTCCGAATTAGCTCTGAATCAAAAGGAGGACCTAATGGACCTCTTAGAACAGTTCCCTGATGTTTTTACAGAGGAACCTGGGGGAGTAAAAAGGATATATCATTACATCCATACCCTCTCCCTCCCAGGAAAAGTGGTTCATCTGAAGCCATATCAAATGCCTCATACTAGAAAAAGCATAATTTGTATTTGTATGTTGTTCATTTGTATAGCGCACAAGGCCCGAAGGCAACTGGGCGCTTAATTGAAGAGGAATTAGAAAATATGCCTCTTCCTTCCTGCTCTTAACTCTTAGATCAAGGTCGTCTCTCGCCCGGGTGTCTGAAGTGAAGGGCTGACAAAGAAAGGGCAATTCCTGTTCGGACCTGTTCGGACCAGGAGGACCCAGGGCCCAAACCCCTGCTCAGACAGCAGGTAAGCATGCACCAATATGTGTTTACTCCTCCTATCCCAAAGGCCAACCCCACCCTCTCTTGTCCCCCCGTGATGTTCTGTGTGCCCCCCCTTCGCGCACACAGGTGTAGCCTGTTTTGCTTGATTCTTCTACCCGTTCCCTTTCCCCCCTCAAGGCTACTTCTGTAGGAGTCTGTCCTGATACATTATGGTTTCACCATCACCGTTTTATGGCCAATGCTGGATTTTACTTTTATGGACTTCGTTGATTCACGGTGCGTCACCCTTTATCAACTCTCATGCTGAACTTCCTTTGTATCTTGTACTCATGGTGGCCCTGACTCATGCTGTTCCCATCCTCATCTTGTATCCTGGTTTGCAACATTATGTGTTACTACTGACTTCTGTAATTGTATTCACTCTCCCTTCTCCACTCTTTTTGACTGCTTACTCTCTGTTCTCTCCTCCTCTCCCTTTCTCCCTTTTCCTATCTCCTCCCCTCCTCCCCTTACTTTCTTCTATGCACTTACTCTATCAGAATTGTCCCTGGACCTAGTATGATAGCAACCATGTCTGTCTCGTCCTGCCTCCCCTTACTTGCCCCCCCAGCACTATCTGAAATGTCAAGGTACGATAGTCGCTTGTTTTGTTCCTCCCCTCCCTTTCTGCACCCCTCTCCCTCACCTTTTGTTTTTCTCCGGCTCTAGCAGAAATGTCATCAGGCCTAGTACGGTAGTCGCCTGTCTGTCTCAATTTCCTTCGCCCTTTCCCCCCTCCCTTCCTTATCTATGTCTTAGCTCTTCCACTATATGAAATGTCTTCAGGCCGAGTACAATAGTTCATTTCACATCCTTACTGTTCATGGCCTGTAAGAATGTCATTGTATTTTCCCTTGTTCCCTTCCTTGCCTGAAGCGCTTTGATACACATTGTGTAAAGGCGCTATATAAATACACTATCATATCATATGTTGGAGTCTGACATTTTTGAGCCCTCATCAGAGCCTCTGTTCATCCCTCATTGCATTATTCACCAAGCCAGATTAATTGTGGAGGTTCTGCATTGATTTCAAGAAGGTTAATGCAGTCTCCCAATTTGATAGCTGGCCCATGCCCAGAATTGATGATCTTATTGATCGATTGGGGTGTGCCGTTTTTCTCTCTGTGATTGATCTGACAGAGGGGCACTGGCAAGTCCCTGTTAATCCAGCATAAAGGGGAAAAGCAGCTTCCTCTACTCCCATTGGGCTTTTCCAATTTAAAGTATTGCCTTTTGATTTGCATGGGGCATCACCTACCTTTCAAAGATTAATGGATCAACTCCTCCGGCCCTATGCCTCTTTCTATGGAGCATATATCAATGATATCATCATCCATAGTAAATTCTGGAAAGAACATATATACCACCTGTATTTCGTTACCAGGGCTCTAAGAAAACCAGGGCTCACAGCAAACCCAAAGAAATGCTATTTAGCTAGATCAGCAGTCAAGTATCTTGTTTTTTTCGTAGGAAATGGACTGCTTCAACCCCAGACAGAGATGGTCTGAGCAGTTAAAGAAACACAAAATCTCAAACAAAGAACGATCAGAGAGCCTTTTTGGGCTTTGGAGGATATTACAGACGTTGTAGCCCTAATTTCTCATCTTTAATGTCTTGTCTTACTGATAAACTCAGAAATGCTGATTCCCAGAAAATTAAATGGTGTAATGAAGATCAAATGTGTTTTGACAAACTCAAACCTATTTTGTGTATTGAGCCTGTGCTGAAGGTGGCAGATTTCAAACAGAAATTCATCCTACAAACAGACGCTTTGCATATTGGCATAGGTGCAGTTCTTTCACAAGATCATGACTGTATAGAGCAACCCATCCTCTATATAAGTAGAATATTATTCCCAAGAGAGCATAATTATGCGGCTCTTGAACTGGAAGCCTTGGCAATCAAGTGGGCCATATCCTACCTCAAATACTAACTGACAGGTAGGAAATTCAAACTTGTCACAGACCATGCCCCATTAACATGAATAAGCCTCTGCAAATACACTAATGCAAGATTCATGTGCTGGTTCTTAGATTTACAGCCCTATTGTTTTAACGTGTGGCATAGGAAAGGAAAGGAAAAGGGTAATGTGGACTTCCTTTCCCTTTTTCCAATAGGTGCTGAGAGAACTAGCAACATTAGGGGAAGGGTATGTGATGAATCCAATGGAGCCATCACGGATTCTCCAGCAGTGACCGCCTTCCATATGGCCATGGAATGCAGCCACTACCTGATCCTGAGCCTGGAGGCAGTTATATGAGGGAGGATCATATAGGAGGAGACATCTACCGGGGTGATATTTTTACTTCTTTGGACAAGATGCAGTATTCCCCCATTCCCTGAGGAAGACCATCTAATACCCAGTTCTTAATGGCCTATTGTCATTCTGGCCAGACCCCCACCTTTGGCCCAAACACCACAAGCTCACACATAACACTTTTTGTCTGTAATGTGCCTTTAAGTGAAATTGCTGAGAAAAAGCATCTAAGAGTTAAAAGTCCAATAATATCCCAGGACTCCATCTCCCATAAATGCCCAGGTACTGAGACGGGCGGACAACCAGGGGGCTTGTGCAAAGTGATACGTACTCCAAGCACAACATGAAGGCTAGTTGTTTTACCAAGTCTTCAGTGTGCTCGACATTTAAAGATGACAACCGACACTGCTGGGTCGAGCAGTGCAGAAGAAGAAATTTAACCCCAAGCTGAGGCTCACGAACACGAGGCACATAGATTGGTGTGGTGGAACTGAGAAGGCCACCAGAACAGGAGAAGAAATGCACTGAGCCAGCAAGAAGGGCCATGGAGACGCTGGGAGCTACACAGGAGCTCCTGGATGTTCGCTGCTTGAAAAAACAGTGATCTGCAGTCCGGGGCAAAAAGGAAAACCGGCGTATGACCGCAGAGCTGCACAGGATGCTGGAAGAACATCTGCACACTCCAAAGTGGAAAGCGGGAGAATGTTTCCCGAGCAGAGGCGCAAGCAGGATCAGAGACACTGAAAGGGACCGGTGAGTATGCCCAAAGTAGCCGCGGACCACGGACTCAGACAAGCGTACCAACAAATGTATGAATGGTGAGAGATTGCTGATGCAGAAAATACCCAACGTTTGTTTGAATGCTGACAAGGCAAAGTACAAAGGCAAACCTCAATCAAGTACAGATGCATGAGATGCCAGTGTGGGGGAAAGGTTTGAGCAAATGTTATCATAGACAGGTATACCAAACTTCTCACGGTATATACCATTGTGATATAGCCAAAGAACTGTGAAACCCATAGGAAGACCTGGCAGGTGAGTACACCCGGCAGTTGAAATTATAATTATAATTATAATTTTTCTTTTCCCACGCGCTCAATACCAGAAAGTGGTTACTAAGTGTGGGATCAGGATTCAAACCTGTGTTGTGCTGTGTTGTCTTGCTTCCAAGAGAAACGCTTTGCCCCTGAGCTATCCTTTCTGTAAAATTGCATAAAGCGTCCTAGCAGGGGAGAATACCAGGTGATCTGAAAAACCATAAGAGAAGTCTTAGCAGGCGAGTACACCAGGCACCTGAAATTGTATAATGATTCCTGGTAGGGGAGTATACCAGGCAATCTGCAAAGTTGCAAAAACTACTAAAGAAACACTGTTACAAAATGTATTGCTTAAACAAGAACTTTGTAAGTACAGTGAAGACACAAATGAACAGTTAGCTAAAGAGACATTTTTGCCATCATATTTAATAATCCATGGAAAGGGGACCATCCTCTCGATCCAAAGGTCTTTACCTTGGAGAATACGTTCATTGAAGCAATTCTTATACTTTGGGTTTTGAACACTTTTGCCAACTTCAAGTTACAGACATTAACTTGCACCCTTTGTTCTTTTGTTTAAAGTGTGAGGGCCAGGATAGGACATTTTGGACACAAGGACAGCTTTTCAGTTACTGACATCCTGACGCAGACAGATGCTTAGTTTTAGGGCCAGAGAGGCATTTTCCCCAACCCATTTTTATTGAATACATTTCTTTAATCAAAGACATGACAACTTTGTGTACGACTTTCATTTCTGGCTCCTCACAACCCCCACAACATCGAAATAGATTTTCCCCTTCTGGCCAAATATCAAAGGTAGAGTGTTCAGCAATTTGGTCTATCTGGCACTGCTCACTACTTTTGGTATCAGGCCCAGCAGTAGGGGGGCATTTCTTAGGGGCCTTGCAATGCTAGACTTTGCTGCCAGATCTTTTGGCATGTGGCTTTAGTGCTCTGAACATTCTGGGATTGAGTTTAAGATGTGTCTTCCAATCGGATCCATTCTGGGATTGTAGAACCAAATGTGCTTTTTCATTAGTTTCCTAGAACCTCTTGCAGACACTTCTTTGTACCCACCCTGTCATGTCAGCGGTGGCTGGAGGAAGCAGAACAGCTATGGCTGGCAAAGGCTAGTCTTAATTGATCATACCTGAGGCATATAATCACCAGTGAGCTTTAGAAGCCTCTGCTTTCTTCAGACCAGGGTCTATTGTTGAAGCAGTGTTCACATTGTGACGGCCTTTCTCAGGAGGCTTGGTGGCGGCTTGGTCAGAATGAGTTTACCTAGAAGAGAGAATCAGAGACGACCTATATTATACAGCCAACAGGTGACTTTTCGGAAACTTCCAGACTTTTGGAAACAACTGTTCCAAACACAGAGGAACACTAGAGAGGGACATTAGACTGAGACAATCTAAAGACAATGAATCAATGTATATGGCACTACCCCACCCGTCGGAGGGGAGTGGGGTGCACCAGGGCTGGTAATGGCTGCCAACCCGAGCCTAGTCATGCCTGAGCAAAGTGATGGCCACAGCGAAGGTTCCGGGCTGTTCCAGGCCCAGCTATGCCCAACTGACAAGGGGGTGATATTGTCACAACCGCGGGTTCCTGGCGGTTGTGGAACAGGTGGAAACATGGCCGCCAATGTGTTGTGCCGTCACGTCTCCTCCCTAGACGTCTTTTGACAGTCTAGTTCTTTCCAAGATGGCCGCAGCCTAGTGTATTTATCCTTTCCACTTTCGGCTGCTCGGCGTGTTGCAACTTTCTTACTACCCTTCGTTGTCACGCTCCTTGTTATTTCCCTTGGCGGTGTTCCGCCCTTTCCTTGCCTTGTTACCTTGGCTTCCTCCTTTTTCTCGCTCTCTGCTTCCCTCCAGACTCTCCTTGGCCCCTTGCCATTTATTCCTGTTCCAGCTTAGCATTCTCTTCCTCCCGGTTCCCTCCGCTCTCAACCTGCTTCTCTCGGCGCTGTCTGTGTCTGGTCATCGGACTGCTACGTTTGGACGCTCGCTTCCCTTCTCTGCTTCTGGATCGCTGGGATCGTCATCCAGAGGGGTTTTTGTGCCGCAAGGCTTTTCTCCTACTCCGTCTTGCCTGTCGCGGAGGGGAGTCTCTGTTGACCCGTTTCCGAGGTCACAGTGGCTTCCTTCCGAGGCCGGCCTTACCTACTTAAGAAGGGCAAGACTCACGGGCATCGCACTCGTCGGAAGAGGCTGGACTACTCCTCTACATCAGGTGAGGAGGAGGGGGAATTTGGAGACACTCTGTGTTTGAGTGAAGAGGAAGACATAACTGAGATATCGGAAAACTTACCTACCCAGTCTGACACACCTGATAGATATCCATTCACAACCAGGGGCTCTGTCTGGGGTGCAAAGAGTTTTAATTTTTTTATCCCATTGGAGATGGGCTTTGTGCCTATTGCAGGAGCCCAATGTCCCATGAAAATAAAAAACAAGATGAGCTGTGCCATAAGAAAGGGATTGAGTCCATTTGCTTTTTCCATTACGGAAGGTGAGGAAGATGTGTGGAAGAGTAGACAACTGATCAGGGCCTGCAGGTAGGTTGGGAGGGTAGGGTGGAGGTGCTGGTGGTGACTTGGGGTAAAAGGGGAGCATGAGGAGGGCTTGAGGATGGTCCGGTGGCGGGTGCAGCTCATAGCACCAAAAAGGAGATGATGGCACCAGAAGAAGGGCCTTGGGTGGCTGCAAAAACATGTGGGGTTCTTGTCTGTATTTTCAGTCACCTGATTGGTTGCGCACGCTTCCACCAATGCACCACCCAACCCATTGCAAAAGATGTACGAGGCCCTGAAAGCAAAGGCGAGAAAGGATTATTCAACTATTGCAATAATATTAGGAAACACTCCCTGATATTGCAGTGCCCTGACTGCAATGATGGTGTGTTAGTGGAAATGTGCCTAGTTTACTTGTACCACGCACAAAAGAGCATTTCTCATTGTAACAGAGGGTCAAAGAGAATGAGTCTGATACCCTGTCTATATGTACTCTATATGTACTGTTTTTTGGCTCCATATCATTTCATCGACAGGAATTACTTTGTGGTAATTTACTACGAAATAATTCTTATGGGGGTGAGGGAGGGGTCCCCAAACACCCTCTTCCCCTACATTATTACCCATCCTCAAAACTATCCCCACCACTTTTTTTTACCCTTTAACCCTTAAATACCCATATTTGTTAAATGTAATTTCGAAGGAATTACTTCGTAGTATATTATCCGAAGCAATTCCTGTGGAGGAATGAACGGGGTACCGTTTCTTTACAGCATGAACCTACCTGTGACACAAGGGAGTGCTGTACAACAATGGGATCCAGCGAGAGGGTTCAATACTATGGATACCATTAGAAGGGTAGACTGTTAAGGGTTCAAATGGAAGGATACAGAGGGGAGAACATTTAAGGCAATGTACATCTCTGATTCATAGCCACCATACAGACTGAGGGAGACTAAGTATCTATCAAGAGGCCATTCTTTGCTTTTGGAAAATAGCACTATGCGTTAGATGATGCGTAGCCACAAACCAATCGAAAAAGCAATAGTTCGCCCCAGAATAATACTCACAGTTGAATAAAAAGCTGGGCATGGCTGGAGGAGGCAGACATGTCAAGGCACCACTTAGCAATATTTAAAGCTTTGTTAGGATCTGGCAGTCTCTCTGTAGCTCTTTCGGGGACGGGGGTGGGGCCATTGTGAGATGCTGCACCAGCTCTAGCTTCCATGCCTTTCTTCACCCTGCACATCTGCCACTAGAGGTCCTGCATGCATGGTTGCCCTTCTTCACCCTGCACATCTGTGAGTGAAAGTCCTGCATGCATGGTTGCCCTTCTTCACCCTGCACATCTGCGACTAGAAGTCCTGTATGCATGGTTGCCCTTCTTCACCCTGCACATCTGCCACTAGAAGTCCTGCATGCATGGTTGCCCTTCTTCACCCTGCACATCTGCAAGTGGAAGTCCTGCATGCATGGTTGCCCTTGTTCACACTGCACATCTGCAACTAGAAGTCCCGCATGCATGGGTGCCCTTGTTCACACTGCACATCTGCAACTAGAAGTCCCACATGCATGGTTGCCCTTGTTCACACTGCACATCTGGAACTAGAAGTCCCGCATGCATGGTTGCCCTTGTTCACACTGCACATCTGCAACTAGAAGTCCTGCAAGCATGGTGGGACAATGAAACTCCACTGTTAAGCAGGCGAGCAAAATGACATCAGTTAACAAGTAGGACTGGCAGAATATTTGAAATATGTCAGTGGGCATCAGAGGAGCTCTGACTCTACACATCTTTCGGAAAATATAGAAAGTGTAGGAGTGACCTTGGGAGACAAATGTAGGTAGTAGTTTAATAACTTTTCTGGCCTCCAGAATGCTCTTCCTGAGAAGTAACTTTGTATGCAGTTATCTTTTAGGAGCTTAAACAATCTAAGTAATGCCGCTTTCTCCTATTTTTTGTTGGAAAGATTTAACATAATTACATATTGCACGTCTCTGCAGCAGATACCCCCCTGCCAGTAATTCACATTTCAGTTTGTTTACCCGCTGAGCACTGGCAGTAGTATACACCCCGGATCCCATCGTTTTCTTTATGTGGAGCTAGAGTGCTAGAATGCACTGCCATTATAAACAGGCCCACATTCTTTATCCTTAATATGTGTTCCGATCACTTGCCATAATAATAATGGTTCTATTGACTGTTCAAGAGCCCTATGAAGATTCAGAACTATGCTATCATGATTGTGGCGCATATTAAGGAATATGCTGTTATATGTGTATGGACACACCACATTGATCAATCGTTAAATGATATGTGCAAGTATGTTATTTTTTCACATTTGTCAACTTCTAAAACAGTTACTTATAGTAAGTCAGTGGAGTTTGTTGATTTTAAGATATACACACTCCTTTCCCTTCCTTGTTTTTGACGTTGCAACACGGAGAATTTCAAAAGTATTTCTGATTGATGTACTTTGCTGAATTGGCTTGCATTCTTTTCACAATGGCACGTTCTCTGTTCTGCCCTTTGCCCTTTCAGAGTGAATTATACGAATTTGCCTAACATGTTCCTGAAAAGGATTTCTTATATGTTGACAGGTTGATTTATAACATGGTTTGGTGCTTTGCAATTCCACTGTATTGAACACTTAGGGCCTCATTACGACTGTGGCGTTATGGGGTTAACGGCGGCGGTAGAGCTGCCAGCGCCGTTAACCCCATGCTGCCTCATTACGAGGTCCGCTCGCGGGAGCCGCTCGGGACGCCTGGTTTTACCAGACGTCCTTAGCGGGTCCCGCGAGCGGCCCAGCATGCTAACCACGGGCCCGTAGTTAGCATGCTCCCCGATGGGGATTCATTTTGACAGGGTCCAAGAAAAGGGCAATTACCGGGTCCGCCAAGGTCAGCATGACCCGGTTATTGCCCTTTTCTTGGACCCTGTAAAAAATCATTACTGGCGGCAGTCGTGCCCTTAATAACGCCACGGCTACAGCCAGGGTCGTAATGAGGCCCTTAATATTGGTTTAGCTTTTGCAAGAAAACTGTACAAAAAGCATTGCATGTGGATGTGAAATGTAAAGAGGACATGTACTCTGCTGCCTACATTGCACATTACAGAATGAGGAAACGTAGGCTCAAATCCTGACTTGTGCACCTGAGCAAACCGTGTGGTCTGGGACAGATTGCTGTATATTGCTGTGCCTTCTTTCCTTAAAAGACAACATTATATCACGTAGAAGGAATTCTTTTAGGTGTGCACTACACATGCACAGTGTTACAGACTACAAACGTTGCACTATAACTACTAATGATATTGTCCATTCATGTAGATCACATCAGTTTGTCGTCTCTTATCGAACTCCCGCATACATTGGTTGTAAGCCCTGGTCCTTTCCACATAGACTAAATGAAATAAATGATACTGCAACATTTCGTAGGTGGGTGTGGGGCACGTGAAGGGGGGCTTGGACATTGAGACACAAATTCTGGGTAGGAGGTGTGAAAGGATGTGATTATGTCCATGAAAAACATTCTGCAAATGTCGGGCAAGACAGCGAAAGATATTAGCCCTGATTGAAGGATTCTTTGCACCGAAAAAAACAGGATTTGTGCGCCATTCTGCCCGCAAATCTGTGTTTAGCAAATGGGGATTTGCAGGCAGAATGGCGCACAAATCTCGTTTTTTTCGGCGCGAATAATCCATGAATTACCCCCATTGAGTCACAGCATTCCAAGTACAATATAACAGTGCATGATAAAGTGCCTGTCCCCATCTCCTCTCCTTTTTGGTCAGATACACCACACAGCATGTTGGGAAAATCTCCCACTACCTCCCACCCTCAATACCACAAATGAAGCTACACTACTGGAAAGAGGTGAGGTGTAGGTGTGGAAAAAGCGAGCAGAGAAGGAAGGTGGCAGCATATTGTAATTGTATGGTGGTTGCTTTCCTTAAATCAGGGTCCTCAAACTCCAGGACCGGATCCATGCTGGGTTTTCAGGATACCCCTCATTAAAATTCATGAGATGAATTTGCATACAATGATTCTAAATGTATGCACATTTTTCCTCATGAATATTAATGAGGGATATCCTGAAAGCCGTCAGGATTCTGGCCTTCGAGGCCTGGAGTTGGACAGCCCTGCTTTAAATAATGCAGGCTGCCTGTAATTGATCAACTCTTTATGTAGGTATGAGTCAAACAAACATCATATGTGTGTCCACTACATTAAAGCAAGATTCCCACATCCTGGTGGGTGCCGGTGTTGTTGTATGTATCCAATGAGAGCAGTAACATGCATCATGATCTATTTCAGAATCTCAACATCCATTGTTTGCTTGGCTGTGAGATTACAGGTAGCGTGTGCCCTGTTCCCCCAGATGTGTTCTGTTTTTGTTTGCTGCTATAACATTTTACTTGTGTGCTTATGTTTCCCTGAGAAGAGACTAACCGCTGGGGACCCTTCTCATCCAGGGCAATGTTTCCTTTTTGCGAGTGTCTAACAAGAGAGATGGCGCCCATAATCTTATATCATTCAAGATTGCCTTTGCCAGACAGATGTTTTTCAAGCCAGTCAACAAGCCAGATGTTCTTTGTTGTCAAAATTGGGTTAATGACACATCATCAGCCCCAGAAGAGCACCCTGAGATTTATGAGACAGCTGGCAGCTTCGCACAAGAGGGAGGAAGGAGGAACTGGGGCGGTGCACTGTCTGCCTGCCTTTTACTCACAGTGTGCCAGGCTTCCAAGCTGGCACATGGCATTCAGAGAAAATCCTTTTGCACTGTCCACAATAAACAGCACTTTATATTACATTTGCTACTTCGAAAATAGAACAATGCAAAACCAAAAAAGGAACTCTGGGTAAGTCACCTTTCTAGATGGAGAAGAGCTCATGAGAAATGCTTCAATCACACAAACGACACTGTGCTTGTGTATCTCACATAGCCGTCTTCTGATAAAGTAGTTGAATTCGTGAATTACAATGCACATGGCATATGTACCCTATAATCCTGCCTCCTAGCACCAAAATCATACAGTCTCATATATCAAGGGAGGGATCATTAGCTCAGGATTTACCTTGGGCTATTACTTGGGGGCGGGTCTTTGTCACAAGCAATAGTGATCCCCCACCCCCACACTCTGCTATACAAGGCTGTCACTACATACTGATAATAGGAACATAGGTTTTGGAGTTGTGGTGGAGAAGTAAAAAAATCTTAGTGTGTAAAGTAAGTACACAAAATGCGTTAGTAAGTTAAAAGTGGTTCTATTTTGTAATATTTAAATAACAAGGTTGTATTTATAATTTAAGCATTTTAATTGTAAACTTGCTTGAACTGGAACAGTTTTAACATGAGCCTGGATTAAGTACAATGTAAAAGTGAACAGTTTCTCTATACAAAATCAAAAGCATGTTTCAATTTTTGGAGATTTTAACTTGCTGTGTTAATTTGGATGTTGATTGTTGTGTTGCAGGTGAAGTTTACACAGATCCTAATGAGAAGAAGTGTCTCGTTGAAAGAAATCTTGCTGCGAAATGCATTGCTGTTTCTTGACTACAGTGAAATGCTTTCTGCTGTATCCTTGAATGCTTCTATAGCCAGAACGTTTCCACTGCAGTCAATTCCGGTAATTAGTAATCAAGGAGGGTCAATGAGCCTGTAACAAGCAAGCTCATTGGACCTCACTGGGTGGTTCCCAGCCCGTCAAAGCCTTTGTTGGGCAGATCACGTCCATATCCTGGCCGCCGTGGAAAGGAAAAGGGACTTTGTGTAGTCCCTTCTACCCCTTCCAGGGCAGCCATCGTTTTTGTTTACTTTTTTCAATGGCTGCTGTGGAAAGGGAGAAGAGACTAAGAAAAATATTTTTAATAGCCATCATAGAAAGGGAGAAGGGACTACATGTAGTCCCTTCTCCCCATCCCTGGTGGCCATTTTGTTTTGTTTTTTTCTCGAGTTGAGAAATGGTTTCAACACTGGTTCTCAACTCGAGAAAACATTCTGTTAGTAGCCCGGTATGACATGCTATGCTTGGGCTACTATCACCCCCGGGGGCATTGCCCTAACAGTAATGCCCCCCTCCTTGGGTTCTATTGCTTAATTAGTACCCGGAGGAGAGTGTGGCAGCCTCCCAGCCAATGAGGAGGCTTGGAATGGGGTCCTTACCACACAGGCAAAGAACCCACTCCAAGCCTCCTCAGAGCGGGAGGCCGTCATATTCCCCCGCTGATGCCTAAGGTAAGTGCTCTTCATGCATCCCCTGCCCTTTCAGCCCACCACCACCAATCTATTCCACATATCCCGTTCCCCTCCCTACCCAATCCTCACTTACCTGTGCTCCTCTGTCCCTCGCTGGTGCCGGGAACAGTACTGTTCCCGGCACATCTCTTTCACACGAGTAGCCGCCATGGAAAGGAAGAAGGGACTAGGTGTAATCGCTTCTCTCCTTTGCATGGCATACATTTTGTTTGTTTATGTTTTTCATTGATTCTAATGGCTGCCATGGAAAAGGAGAAGGAACTATGTATAGTCCCTTCTCCCCAGTCCCTGGTGGCCATTATTTGTGGTTTATTTTCTCCATTTGAAAAATGGTTTCAATGCCGTTTCTCACCTAGAGAAAAGAATACTATTAGTACCCCGGTACGACGTGCCAGGGTACCAATAGCAATAAAACCCTCGGAGAGGGGCATTACCGGTCTGATAATGCCCCCATGGCTATGGTAAAGCTCTTGCTTCCCTCAGGCTTGTAACTATGTCCGCGGGGGCATCACTGGATCGGTAATGCCCCCCTCCTCAGGTTCTATTGCTTCCTTATTGGCTGCATTCTGAACATTCTGATTGGCTGAGAGGAAGTCAATAATGACCTTAAAATGCTAACACATGTTACCATGACACTATTCATTTAGCAAACGTTTATATTGAAGGATCTCCTAATTTCAAAGTAATCCTTCTGCAGAGGCCTGACCACCCAGGTGTATTTTCCGAGATATCTCTGTTTACCACTTTGGATCCTCCTTTTAGAAGCCCTAACTTCCATCGCTCAATCATACGGCTGAGTGCAACTGGCCACTCCATTGCTGAACCTACTTGGACCACAGATCTGAATTCATTTTCACTGTCCACTTTAAAGTTGTTGCATGCCTTTTAGCTCTCGTATCTGCAAGCTCCAACATTAACCGCCAGCAAACCCTTGGCTTGCATATGCATGTCTTAACTTGTTTAGGGAAAAACTGAGAACCTGGCACTTGATCTTGTTCTGAAAGCAGATCCTTTTGGTGGCATGTACAACCTGTACCCCTGGTCTCTGTACCACAACCTTGTGGGATGGCCCTGGTGGAGCCCATGTACAAGGTACCCTGGTCAGCAAAACTCTTGGGACTGTGTTTTTAATATTCACTATTAAATACTTTAATATTTAGTTCTTTTGATGCTTCCTGCCTCACTCTGCAATCTGTCTCCCAGATACACAATGAATGCTGTGGGTGAATACAATTGTATTGTACAGATTCCTTTCGTAACTATTCATACACTGTGGCACTTTTGGGCCTGATACCAACCCTTTTTGGACTTGTCTTTGCTGCTCCCTGCTCTCCCGAGTTATCCTGCATACTTTAAAGAAATTAAGTATTTTCACTAGTCACCTGTTGCAACTACTCCTGTACAGTGCTCTGTCGGTGATGGTGACTAACTGTGATTGGATAAACAACGCAGTTGACACAATTCCCAGTGTTAGAAAAGGGGGAGGATGGCCGCACTATATACTGTGTGTAACGTTTACCTGGACTCCTTGGGAGCGTAATGCCTTCTCAGTCTGTGGACCTGTTACTTGGGCACTTTTAGGATTCCTTTTCTGTGTAAACAACAATAACAACAATAGAACTGCTATAACATCTAATTTCTGAGAAGTTACTGTATAACTGTGTACTTTGGCAATCCCTCCCTTCTCACCTGTGTTTATGTTTGTGGAGCTCTCCATCCTGCTATTCTACAGGGGCGCGTTGGAATGAAGAAACTTTAAACTTTAGAAGGCTGATGTGTTCGATAGACTCTTGCCTTTATAATGTCTTTACTTTCCAGAATATGTCTTTGGGTAAGTATCTGGAGAATATACTATAGTCTTTTAGATTTGGAATAGTCCCTACATTGGAGAGATCTCTCTTTCTAATATTTTCACTTTTTCTTGCAGGTTCTCAGAATTTCGGAAAGGTTAATGACTGCGGAATGACTGCAATGTTACTCAGTATGAAGAAACGTTTAACAAAAGTAAGTTCGTCTATACGGAGTAACTGCAGCCTTCAGTGCAGTAACAACTGTGCAGTGAAAACTTGAAGAAACTTTAGGTACGTAAACTTATTTAAACTTCTTCTTTTTTATTTCTATTAAGTTCATTCATTAATGAAATACCTTGTTTGTCTGAAGGTTTTCGGAAAGCGGAGGAAAAATACCTTCGGAAGATGCGGAGGCTGCTGAGGAAACCTATGAATGAAGATACTGCGACTGCAAACGAAAAAAGCTGCTTGAAAATGCTGCAGCTGTGAGAGAAATTCTGACAGAAGATGCTGCAGCTTCGAATGAACACAGCTGACTGAAGAACCGCTTCGGAGATAACTTCGGTTTGGTAAGTCTATTTGTAACTATGGAAGCCTGTTGTTTTTTCAGTAAAAACTAATGTCTCTGTTTTCTCCTTTGACAGGTTCTGTGAGGAGAGATGACAGTGGCATTACCCACTCTTAGCGAAGCAGGCATGAAGCGAGTGCTCCAGCGGAGGCGGGGCTAAAGTAGCACCCTCTGCAATATGTATATAGGGTGCTGTAGGTTATCAATGGATCTTGCGGCGGACATGTTTAGTGTATGAGACCACTGTAAGCACTATGAGAGACTATGGGAGCATATGCTCTGAATGCTACAAATGCCATGTTTGCCAGGCTTGTACCCACTTTTGACCTGCTGACTGATGTGATGTTCCTTGCTAAAGGCTCTAAACTATACTAAAACATTCCTTTTCAACAGTAGCCCACCTAAGTTCCCTACCCTTAAGTTGTCTACTGATGAAGATGATCGGATGTTCTCTTCCTTTGTCATCTAACTGGGACAAGACAGCTCCAATTCCGGTGTCGCAGTCGTCAGTTTGAACGATAAAGGGTTTGCTGTAATCAGGCGCACACAACACAGGTGCCCTACACAGACTTCCTTTCAAGCCATCAAAGGCCCTCTGACAGTCTTCCGTCCAATTAACTTTCCTCGGTTGTTTGGGCAAAGTCAGAGGTGTCAGGGGTGCAGCTATGGTTCCATAGTCTGCAAGAAATTGCGATAATACCCAGTGAGGCCCAAAAAAGGCTCTCACCTGGGTTTGAGTAGTGGGAGTCTCCCAATCAGGTACGTCCCGTACTTTACTGGGGAGAGGTTGGATTTGACCCCCTCCTACCTCATGAGCAAGATACGTGACTTTCCCCTGACCTATCTGGCACTTGGTGGCCTTGATAGTGAGGTTAGCCCTTTTAACGCCTGCAACACTTTATCCAGATGAGTCAAATGCTCTTCCCAGGTGGAACTGTAGACGGCAATGTCGTCTAAGTAAGCCACACAAAAGGCTTCCAGCCCACTGAGCGCATGGTTGACTAATCTCTGGAAAGTGGCAGGGGCGTTCTTCAACCCGAAAGGCATGACTCTAAACTGGTAGAGTCCCTCTGGTGTTGAGAACGCCATCTTTTCCTTGGCATGGTCCGTCAGAGCTATTTGCCAATAGCTTGAGGTAAGGTCGAAGGTGCTCACAAATTTGGCAGCACCTATTGTGTCCACAAGCTCATCAGCCCGACGTAGTGGGTGCGCGTCAGTTTTGGTGACAGCATTGACTCCTCGGTAGTCCACACATAACCCCCAATCCTTGGTACCGGCCAGGGAACTTGCCTTGGGGACAAGGACCACGGGACTGGACCAGGGACTGGTTCAGGGTTCAATAACACCCAGATTCAACATCTTGGCAACCTCAGCCTGGATGTGGTTCTTGACGGTATCTGACATACGGTAGCACCTGCTTTTGACAGGCACACTGTCACCAGTGTCAATCTTGTGCCTACACCAGGGTGTAAGGCCTGGTGTCAGGGAAAACAGAGAGGCGTACTGCCAGAGCAAAGCCCTGCAGTCCCTCTGCTGCTCTGCTGTCAGATTGGGAGAGAGATGTACTCCCTCCACGGAGCCATCCTGAGGGTTGCTATGCAGCAAATCATGAAGAGGCTCAATCTCATCCTCTTCATGCCCTGAAGCTAGCAAGAGACATGAGACTTCGGCTCGCCTGTGGAAAGGCTTTAGCCTGTTGACATGGAATACCTGAGGGGTGACCCCCGAGGCTCCCATGTCAACCAGATAATTGACCTCGCCCATCTTGGAGATTATCCTGAAGGGTCCAGTCCATTTATCTGCCAAAGCCCGAGGCTTGGTAGGCTCCATCACGAGGGCCTCCTGTCCCGGAGTCCAATCCACCTGCAATGCTTTAAGATCATGCCAGTACTTATTCAATTCCTGGCTGGCCTTAAGATTCGCTGTTGCCTGACCCATCATCTATGTCATCCTCCGTCTGAGGCCTAACACATAGTCCCCCACTTGCTTGGCGGGACCTGGAGGGGTGGCCTCCCAACCTTCTCTGATCAAGGCAAGGGGCCCCCTCACGGGATGTCCAAAGAGTAACTCAAAGGGGCTGAAACCAACACCATCTTGAGGTACCTCTCTGTAGTCAAACAGCAGGCATGGCAGGAGAAGATCCCACTTCTTCCTGAGGGGCTCCTCCAAAGTGCCCAACATGCCCTTGAGAGTTTTTTTAAATCTCTCAACCAAACCGTTGGTCTGGGTGGTAAGAGGTGGAGAATTTGTAAGTTACTCCGCATTCTTTCCACATGGTTTCCATGTAACTCGACATGAAGTTGGATCCTCTATCAGAGACTACCTCTTTAGGGAATCCAACACGGGTGAAAATGCCCAGGAGAGCCCTGGCAACCACTTTGGCCGTAACCGTCCGAAGGGGTATAGCCTCCGGGTACCTGGTGGCATGATCGACCAAGACCAGGATGAACCAATGTCCACCCGACGTGGGAGGGTCAAGGGCACTGACGATGTCGATGCCCACCCTCTCAAATGGTGTGCCCACCACTGGCAATGGTTGCAGGGGGGCGATGCCAGACAACTGAAAAGTTGGGCAGGTCCTGCAGTGGGACTCCACTTCTACTCCCATCCGTGGCCAGTAGGAATGGGCCAAGAGCCTCTGCTTAGTCTTCTTGGTACCAAGATGACCCGCCAAGGGCACCTCATGCGCCAACTGCAGCAGGAAGGGCCTGTAAACCTGGGGTACCACCAACCTCTTAGGGCACCAGGTTCAGGCTTAGTGGGCTCACTAACAAGGAGCTCACCCTCCCAATACATTCTAAATGTCCTAGGCACTTCTCCTTGTGCCTGGGACAGGGCCTGTGTCCTCAGACTCTCACGAGAGTGGCACTCTCTCTGTCCCTTACAGAAGTCTGCCCGGGAGGGTCCCCCTTCATCTAACAAGCATTGAGGGTCGGGATGATCCTCCGGGTTAAGAGCCTCTCCTACCGGAAAGTCTTCTGGCTCTTCTCCCACAGGAGTCGAGACGGGACTTACCACTAAACTTGGTTGCTGGGGACCTGACACTCTCAACTGGTTTCGCTGAAGTCTCCACTCGAGCTTTCTCTAGCTGGATTCGCTGACATTCAGTGTCCTTGTCTTTGTGTTTAAGATCCCTATTCTTGAGTTCCACCTGCTGTACCAACTCCTCTTTCTTAAGCTCAGCATCTATTTCCAACTTGCGATATTCAAAGGCCAATTTCATCCTTAATAAATCAAGCTCTAAGGAACTGCTGGGGTTTGGAACAGATGCAGCAGGAATGGTGGCATTCCCAGAATCAGATTCGGCGACAACCCCCGGGGTAGAGTCCTAATTGGTTGCATCCCCCCTTCAAAAGTTTCACAATCAGTCTGGTAGTCCACCAGGGCAGCTATCAGCTCCGCCCTAGACTTATCCACAAACTCCCAGGCTTCACAAGCACTCTGGAGAGCCTCTAAGCTCATCCGAGTCAATTTACCATTCGCAATAGATTCCATTGCTCGTAATGCAGTTATCTTGTACACGACTATACCTTAATCTAACAAAGTGCAGATATCCTTCGTAAGTGGCACGGTTATGCACTGAGTCTTAAAACCATAAGCATCCCACTGCTGCCCCCAGATGTAAAGAGCGGAGGGGGGGTATGTACTTCCGCTCTCTATATGGTAGAGGGAAGACACAGAGATCCCAGCCAAGATTCTCTAGTATTGGTAGACGTAGTCGAGCAATCAAGGCCTAGCTTTTCAAGAGGTGATGCAAGCAGGTTCTTAAGTACAGTGTAGTCCCCAAGCACCCACAAAGTAATGTCCACACACTGTATTAGTTTAAAACACAGTCTTTATATAATTAATATACAAAGTCACATACACAATCACGATAACTCACTTTGTACTTCGGAAATCAACAATGGTAAATATGTACAATTCTAAAGTGGTACCACTAACGTTATTAGATCTCATTAAAGTGCAGACGGTCAGAATGACACACAGATCAAAATAAAGAGGAAACCAGCAGTAGAGAGAGGAAGGAAAGCAAGATGGTTGAGCAATAGGCAGAATACTGGTAACTACCGTTAAACACAGCTCTGTGTGGACATCCCCCCACCTGGGCAAGCTGTAGAAGAAAGATACAAGCCCAGTCCATATATTGTTCCCACTAGACTTTCCAATAGTTCTGCAAACCCAAAGGACCTGGCGTTGTGGGGTTCCTCGTCGGGGAAATCAACAACCCTTCTTGAGTGCCCTCCCTTTAAGGCAGGAGTCACGGGTCGTCGAACGTCCGACGGAGAACAGGTCGAGCTACGACAGTGAAGTGGCCGCGTCGTTCCTAGCGGTGCTCGTTGACGGGGAAGCGTAAATGTCCTGCAAGGAAGAGGCATGCGGGGCACCTTGATGTCAATAGTTCTGGACCGCAAAGAGTTTAAGAACTGTGGCCCAGCAAGGGTGTCGAGTCGTCAGCGTCTCTGTGGTCTTTGGGTGGCGGGAAACCCACCGGTGGATGCTCCTCGGCACGTCAACGGTCAGGCCTTCTCCGGCAGGATACAGCGGCAATGATGCGGACGAGAGCGTCCTTGGATCATTGAAGTTCTTAGGCAACGGGAGTGCGGCGGCTCCAGTCGGCGACGGCGGTCGGCAACAGTGGTGGACAACAGTCCGGGTACTTCTCCTTGGAGTTCCGCAGCAATCCCTGTATCGGGTCGGCAGCCTGTCGAAGGTCTGTCTACCAGGGAGCCTAGGCAAAGATCAGCTGTGCACGATGGTCCATTGTAGCTCGGGAAGAGGGCAGGGCGCCTTACCAGGTAATCTCTGGGTCGGTTCTTGAGGCACAGCAGCTTTCAGATTGTGAAGAAGAGCAACATAAATTCTTCTCGTCCAGCAGGGTTCAAGGTTAAGCTTCAGTTACTCCAGTTACTCGTCGTAGTGGACTTCAGCTTCCGAGCACGACTCGTCAGTGAGAGGTCCCCAGATATAATGTTGATCTCCCATTCATTCCGCGGGGTCATACTCAAGCATCCAATCACGACTTCGGGCATTCATGCAGGCAGGCAGCCAATGATGCACACGAAGTATTCAGGCCATTCATTTCTCTCCAGACACTCACACAAGTTATGAGTATTGGGACAAATACCGAGCCATACAACACTCCAAGCTGCATTCATACCGGTTTTGGGCAGGGCAGTCTCAACCATTGTGTCAACCACCAGATACTAGACAGCCACAACATAAAATGTATATTCGTCACACACTCCATTCACCCAGGTCCCACCCACAGGCGTACCCACAACATACGGTCGTTGTGAAGGCTCCAGCCAGTCTGGTCGGCACTTCTCCACACTACCATATACGGGACTTCCACTTCAAGAGCCAGTCAGGGGGAAGGGACAGAGGCAGGGCTTCCTGGGACTTCGGGAAGATCAAGGTAACAGGTGATGGAAGGCAAGAGGCCATGGGGGCCATTTTGTCTCCATCAGGAATCCAATTCCAATGACAGGGCCTGGGCATCCCAAAATGGAGGATGCTCAGGGCACTAGTAATTTCAGCACGGAGCTGCCACCAGCCCGTACCCTGCTCTGTGGGTCACACACAGGTGCCCAAAAACATACACTAGGGGCACAGGGTTGTACTCCTACCCATGGGTGCCATAAGGGTATCCCACGGGTCTGTTCACCAAACCAAAAGAGAGAGAGCTGCACCGCCAGGAGTCCCACATGAACTCCTGCATGGAAAATACGACAGAACACATGATAAAAAGCATGAAAGGACAAGGATACGGAGGCCCTGTCCCTCCGATGCATTTCCAGCATCACAATGGGTTTTTGATTACAGTACATATGTCATACCCCTCTTAAAAGGACTCAAGGAAGCTCAGAAGGATGACCGTTGCGTAGCCTGGACAGGTGAAATGACAGAAGTCTTAGACGAGTTAAAAACGACAATATGCACAGCACCTGTTTTAGGGATACCCGATTACAGTACATAATAGTTCTTATTCTCTCATTCAAATGGAGAAGTAATGGCAGCAGTCCTCACACAAACAAACTACCCTAGGACACAAACCATTTGAATATTACAGTGGGATACTAGATCCAGTGATGAGAGGCCATTATCCCTGTGAGCAATCCTTGCCGGTACAATTGAGAAATCTGCCAGTATTTGTCAGAAAACGCTTCAGGTCTTGTGATACTCCTTCGGTTCTCTTGTCTTCTCGTAGCCAAAAGCGCCTGTCGCGTTCGAACAGCAGACAGGAGGCGGGCTTGCATTATCCACGTCAGTGGGCGCGGCGTCTTCCACGTGATAGAAAACGTACTGGGTCACGTGACCATCTTGTTGCCGGTAGTTCAGGTACTTAATGATCCGGCGCCCACTTCTCGCTGCTTCTGATCCCATATTGACAGCGGCTCTTCTCGCTTGGAAATTTTTGGTGTTTTTTGATCTCGGATTACGTTTATTGGATTGCTCACGGATTGTCCTTACCTGTTCTAGTATTTTGACCTCGGATTGTTTTTTGGTTATTCTTGCCTAGTGGTTTGGTTAAGTTGATTTTGGACCTTGAAGGTTGGGAGACCTCTTACCTTCTTTCTTTCCTTCCTCCCTCTTCCCTTCCTATTCCTTCCCTGTCCTTTCCTCCAGGGTGCTGTAGGCGTCCTCGTGCCGGCGGGAATAGGCTAGGTGCTGGACTAGAGACTTCCTGAGCACCTTTTAGGCGTCCTCGTGCCGGCGGGAATAGGTTGTTGCTGGACTAGTGACTTCCTTGCACCATTGGATTATTTGGTTCGTCGGACAGGGGGCAGATACCATCACACAGTTCGTACAGAAAAGGAGAAGGAGATTTGCCAGAGACGACCGCTTCCAGGGAAACCAGGGTAAGAAACTTAACTTTCCTTACCATTCTCTACAAACTCACTATCTGGTACTGATTGTATTTTCTCTTCTTATGGTCTCCAGATTTCCCCAGTATTGAGGACATTCTTGCATGAAACACTTCTGGTTAAAACCCGTTTTCTGCAGGTTAGTCTGTTAACTATTTGTTAAACGTTTATCCAGAAAGGGGTGTATTTGATTGTTAAACAGTGTTATATTCTGCAGTCGTTGAAAGGAACCTGGATTCTCCATCTATCGTGAAGTTTGCGGTCCGCTCAACTCTACCGATCCCAACGACTCTACACCATCTTCCGATCAATTAGTTTCTCAGCCTGTCCTTTCGTACTCCTGAGAATCACATTGGTAGGAAGAAATATATTCTTCACGACGGGTCAACACGGAACCGTGCTTCAGGATATCTGACAGAATCAGAAGCCTTATCATGGATGCCGCGAATGACCCGTTGGCCGTTTTGGTTCAGTTGGTGGCCGACCTACGTGCCGAATTGACGGCGGCCCAGGCTGACACCCACCGGCGCATTGACGAAATGCAAGCTGGTATCAGGGAAGTGGTTACAGGATCACCATCTTTGGCCTCCGCTTCCACTTCAGGTCAGGCAGGGCCTTCGGTCAGATCTGATTCTACGCATGTGTACATGGCCGCTCAGTTCCCGCTTGCTCCCCCCGAAAGGTTTACTGGGGATCCTAAATCCTTTCGGACTTTCGTTAACCAATGCAGGTTGCATTTCTTGTGTCGGCCTACCTCGTTTCCTGATGCGACTACAAAAGCTGCCTTTGTCTTATCAAACCTCGGTGGTATGGCCGCTGTTTGGGCTAATCCTTTGTTAGAACAAGGCAGTCCGCTATTGTTCGACTGCGATGCATTGATCAGTGCTATGACTAGGGTGTTTGATACTCGCTACAAGACTCAAGCCACGGATCTGGAATTGTTAAATCTCCGTCAGGGGGATACTCCTTTGTTGTCATATTTGGCTAAGTTTAATCAGTTGGTTGCTGAAACTGGTTGGCCGGAAGATAAAAAGGCAGCCCTATTTTATAAAGGATTGTCGGACTCATTGAAAGATACTATAGCCACGGTTCCGGTGGTTCCTACGTCCTTTCCTGATTTCTTGGACCTAGTACTTCAGATTGATGCCCGACGCGCCGAAAGAAAAGGGGAGAAGAGAGTAATTCCGGTCAATACTACCGTTTCCCCAATTCCTGTTTCTGGCGGTGACGAACCTATGCAAATCGGGGCAGTAAGGGGCCCGTTAACATCGGAAGAAAGAGAACATCGCAGACGGAACAATTTGTGCTTTTATTGCGGGTCCGCTAATCATCTACTCAGTGCATGCCCAAAGAGACCCCGCAAGTCGGGAAACGCCAAGGCCCGGTCGTAGAAGGAACCCCTACGCCGAGCTCTTCCATGCAGGGTTCCTTGTTGTCCACACCCTTTTATATTGACGTTATGTTGAGTTATGACCAGGTCACGCCTTGGAGTTCTGTAGCTGTTCTTGACTCTGGGGCAACTGGTAACTACATTGATGCCCAATATGTTCGGAAATGGGGTATTCCCTTATTGTCAAAGAGTGTTCCTGAGGTAGTCAATGCCGTTGACGGATCAACCCTTCTTTCTGGGCTTGTTACTGAACATACCATTCCGTTACTGTTAACCATTGGTGTTGAGCATTCGGAAACCATCACATTTGACGTCATTATGGCACCGCAATATAAACTAATCCTGGGTTTACCATGGCTCAAGCTTCATAATCCGGTCATTAACTGGGAGACCGGGGCTATCGCTTTCAGTTCTCAGCAATGTCTTCGATCATGCAATTCAGTAGGGTCTATGTATGAAGCACCTGAAGCTCCTAGTCGGGCTTTGTTGGACTCTGTGGTTACCATTGGAGCAGTTGTTAACACCGTATTGCCTGTCGAATACACAAGTTATAAGGATGTTTTTGACAAAGGGAAAGCGGAGATTCTGCCGCCTCATCGGCTCTACGATTGCCCAATTGTTCTCAAACCAGATGTTAAGACACCATCGGGACGTATTTATTCCCTTACCCAAAAGGAAGAAGTCGTCCTTAAGGAATATTTGGATAAAGCCCTTGAGTTAGGTTTTATTCGGCCTTCTCACTCTCCATTTGCTTCACCGCTATTCTTTGTACCCAAGAAGGAGGGTGACTTAAGACCTTGTATTGATTATCGGGAGCTCAATGCAGGTACTATCCGAAATCAGTACCCGATTCCGCTGATTTCTGTCTTACTGGATCAGTTAGGGTCTTCAGAATTCTTCACCAAATTGGATCTAAGGGGTGCTTACAACTTGGTCCGGATTCGTCGAGGGGATGAATGGAAAACCGCCTTCAAGACCCGATATGGCCTATTCGAGTATTTGGTGATGCCATTCGGGCTTTGCAATGCCCCGGCCACATTCCAGAATTTCATCAACGACGTTCTGCGTGACATGATCGACAGGTTCGTTATCGTCTATCTAGATGATATACTCATCTATTCTCCGTCTATGGAAGATCATGTACGTCATGTTTCAGAAGTCTTACAACGCTTGCGGGAGCATCACCTTTTTGTCAAGTTAGAAAAATGTGTATTCCATGCAAATCAGGTCGAGTTCCTTGGATATGACATCACCAACAAAGGAGTGCAGATGAGTAGTAGTAAGGTAAAAGCGGTCTTAAACTGGCCTGTACCAACTTCAAGGAAAGAGTTGCAATCGTTTCTGGGGTTTTCTAACTTTTACAGACGGTTCATTAGACAGTTCTCTTCTATTGCTGCACCCCTCACCGAATTTACCAGTAACAAGAAACCTTATCTATGGAACGATAACGCCCAAATAGCGTTTGAGTCTTTAAAGGCCGCATTCACTACAGCTCCTGTTTTGCTGCATCCTAATGTCAAACGTCCTTTCGTCGTCGAAGCTGATGCTTCGGATGTTGCGGTAGGAGCTATCCTGTCCCAGACATGCGCTAATACTGGGGAATTACATCCAGTCGCCTATCATTCACGCAAGTTAACGCCCTATGAGCGCAATTATACCGTAACTGAACGGGAATTGTTGGCTGTTAGGGACGCATTTATGGTCTGGCGACATCATCTTCTTGGTACGGAAGTACCGGTCCAGGTCTTTACTGACCACAGAAACCTGTTGGCCTTGCAGTCCTTGACGTGCACCACTGCGAGACATGCCCGCTGGCATGAATTCTTTTCTATGTACAACTTTACGTTGTCTTATCGCCCAGGTGTTCTAAATTCCAAGGCTGACGCTCTATCCAGAAGCTTGGGGAATGATGTCTCACGTCCACAGGATGGGTCATTGTTATTACCAACACAAGTGGTTTGTAGTTGTGTTCTACAACCCACTTTGAAGTCAACGCTTCAGACCTGGGTTGATAAAGAGCCCGCAGAATTGGCAGAATATAACATGGATATTTTGCATGGTCTTCCTTATGTCCAGGGTCGTGTCTTTATGCCTGATCAGGATACCCGGTGTGCAGCTATTTCCTTATGTCATGACGCTGCTATCGCAGCGCACCCTGGTTCACAGAAAACCCTCGAACTCCTCAAACGCTGGTGTTGGTGGCCCTCTATGCGAAGAGACATCTCGCAGTATATCTCGACCTGCGCCATTTGTGCCCAATGTAAATCCCATTCGGCGAAACCTATGGGGTTACTACAGCCATTACCAGTGCCGGCCAGACCATGGGCGATGATTACCATGGATTTTGTGGTGGAGTTGCCTTTGATCGACGGTTTTGATACTATATGGGTGGTGGTTGACAGCTTTTCTAAAATGTCTCTGTTTGTTCCCTGCCAAGGTTTGCCATCAGCTGCTAAGCTGGCGGAGCTGTTCTTGCGACATGTCTTCAGGTTTTTTGGGTTACCTGAGATTGTGGTTTCTGACAGAGGGTCCCAGTTTACGTCGCGTTTCTGGAGGCATCTTATGTTCTCTTTAGGGGTGGATGAACGGTGTTCCACAGCATTCCATCCCCAGACGGATGGTCAAACAGAGCGGGTGAACGCTACTATGGAGCAGTATCTCAGGTGTCTCATCCTTCAACATCAGGAATCCTGGTTAGCCGTTCTTCCATTAGCGGAATTCGCTTATAATAATTCCAGCCATTCATCTACGGGAACATCGCCATTTTATGCCTTATATGGGCAACACCCACGCACCCTACCTCTTGATTGGAAACTACCTGCGGATTGCCCGGCAGTTCAGTCTTGTATCAAGGATCTGTCTCTGGTCCGTGATAGGGTGCTGGAACATCTGAAACAAGCTCAAGAGCAGGCAAAGAAGTACGCTGATCGGAATCGCCGTCCTGCACCCAATTACGTTCCAGGTTCGCGGGTATGGTTGTCCACAAAGAATTTACGCATTCCAGGACGACGATGCTTGTTGCCACGTTTTGTCGGTCCTTATGTTGTAAAGGATGTCTTGAGTCCATTGGTAGTCAAGTTAGATTTGCCGTGCTCTTGGAAGATACATCCGGTCTTTCATGTGTCCATGGTTAAGCCTTGTGTGGACAGTACCAGGGTAGTGGCTTCTCCATCTCCGATATTGGTTCAAGGGGTAGAGGAGTATGAAGTCAATTCCATTCTTGATTCTAAGGTTTCTCGTGGTACCAGGTATTTCTTAGTGGATTGGAAAGGTTACGGTCCGGAGGATCGGACATGGGAACCAGAGCAGAATGTGCATGCCCCGTTGTTGGTATCCCAGTTTCTGGCCTCACGGGGGCATGGGGGTCCTTTGGGGGAGGATACTGTCAGAAAACGCTTCAGGTCTTGTGATACTCCTTCGGTTCTCTTGTCTTCTCGTAGCCAAAAGCGCCTGTCGCGTTCGAACAGCAGACAGGAGGCGGGCTTGCATTATCCACGCTCTACTCGCGGTAGACATTTTCGTCGGGAACGTAGTTCCCGACGCCTCACGTGGAAGTTACCATGGAGATTACGTCAGTGGGCGCGGCGTCTTCCACGTGATAGAAAACGTACTGGGTCACGTGACCATCTTGTTGCCGGTAGTTCAGGTACTTAATGATCCGGCGCCCACTTCTCGCTGCTTCTGATCCCATATTGACAGCGGCTCTTCTCGCTTGGAAATTTTTGGTGTTTTTTGATCTCGGATTACGTTTATTGGATTGCTCACGGATTGTCCTTACCTGTTCTAGTATTTTGACCTCGGATTGTTTTTTGGTTATTCTTGCCTAGTGGTTTGGTTAAGTTGATTTTGGACCTTGAAGGTTGGGAGACCTCTTACCTTCTTTCTTTCCTTCCTCCCTCTTCCCTTCCTATTCCTTCCCTGTCCTTTCCTCCAGGGTGCTGTAGGCGTCCTCGTGCCGGCGGGAATAGGCTAGGTGCTGGACTAGAGACTTCCTGAGCACCTTTTAGGCGTCCTCGTGCCGGCGGGAATAGGTTGTTGCTGGACTAGTGACTTCCTTGCACCATTGGATTATTTGGTTCGTCGGACAGGGGGCAGATACCATCACACAGTTCGTACAGAAAAGGAGAAGGAGATTTGCCAGAGACGACCGCTTCCAGGGAAACCAGGGTAAGAAACTTAACTTTCCTTACCATTCTCTACAAACTCACTATCTGGTACTGATTGTATTTTCTCTTCTTATGGTCTCCAGATTTCCCCAGTATTGAGGACATTCTTGCATGAAACACTTCTGGTTAAAACCCGTTTTCTGCAGGTTAGTCTGTTAACTATTTGTTAAACGTTTATCCAGAAAGGGGTGTATTTGATTGTTAAACAGTGTTATATTCTGCAGTCGTTGAAAGGAACCTGGATTCTCCATCTATCGTGAAGTTTGCGGTCCGCTCAACTCTACCGATCCCAACGACTCTACACCATCTTCCGATCAATTAGTTTCTCAGCCTGTCCTTTCGTACTCCTGAGAATCACATTGGTAGGAAGAAATATATTCTTCACGACGGGTCAACACGGAACCGTGCTTCAGGATATCTGACAGTATTCCTATGGGCTGTACAGTAACGTTATATGTGGAGCATGCCCTGTTTGCCATTCTCGAAAACCCTAAAAGCACATTAACCACACAGGGAGCATCTGGGTATGAGGTGATCATCTCAAATCCAGCAATCAAAACTGTTAGTTGTAGAGCAGTGATCCCAGCAAGATTTATAGCAGAGCCAGTAGGGGAAGGAGACTATGGCCCTCATTACAAAGTTGCTCGTAGGCTGCCAGTAGTACCGGCTGCCTACCGGCAACATCGTCTTACCGTTTCCCCCACCTGATATCCCAGAAATACCAGGATATAACGGGTCGCAGAGCAGTAAGTTCCCATTCCTGTGGAGTCCGTCAGTAGTCCGAATGGGAACACTGAAGCACCAGCACTGTTGTGAACGGTGCCCGTGCTTCAGTGATTTATTTGCCCATAGGCAACCTCGGCTTACCGTTTTCACTGCCCAATAGCCCAGTAATACTGGGATATAACGGGTGGTGGAACAGTAAGTTCCCGTTCCCGGGGAGTCGGATGGGTGCTTCAGTGATTTATTTGCCCATAGGGGCCTGAACTACCAGCAGGTCAGGCCTGCTGGTAGTTCACATCCACCACCCGCAAACACTGAGTGATCCAGTCTGGAAAAGGGGCCGATAATATTGTTACTGGCACCTTATTTCCAGACCGGCTCACTCATAATGAGGGCATATGTGCATGATTGCACCAAATTTACCGAGTATCATGATGATATACCTCATGTTAAGAGAAATACCCAAGGAGGGGGGTCCTCTTTATTGACAGTTTCTCGAGGATCGACCAGAGCACAGGTGAAAGGCACACACGAACTGCAGTGGTAAAAGCAAAATTGAATGGCAACTGTGAGGGGTCAGCAATGCGAGGCGGACAACTATTTGTTATTTGTTAAAAATATGCCATTTTATTACAATATAAATAATATCAAAATGCCTCACTTGCCCTACTCTAGTGTGGGTTTCCCTATCTAACAAAACTAAGGAGAACCATTCTAACACAGGAGTTCTGGCCCTCGCACTAAACATCAATACAAAGAAAAATATATGGCAATTCAATCAACATGAACCAATATTATTACTGTTTCTTGTGAACCTTTTCATTAACCTTGATGAACTCCCTTCCCCAGGACTCAAGGTTAGTTCTGCTCTACTGTTCATCAAAAGGACAAGAATGAAATCCACATAGGTAGCAAAGTCTTAATTCAGTTCTTCAAATTCCAATAACGAGGTAACGTTTTATTAACCAAGGTTCCAAAAACAAAGTTCTTCTTCTTGAAGAAATACACACATTCCACTTCCTCAGATTAGCATCAATGTAATTCCCAGCCACAATGTTTTTTCACCACTCTCCAGAAGACTTGATACAGTTCAAAAGAAATACAACTTCTAAAAGGATAGTGGAACATGAATCTTGGTTAACAGTACTTATTAATCTATTCAAATTGGAATGTAACCCCAGTTTCAGTACTTTGTCATACAACCACAGCTTCAGTATTTTATAATACAACCCGAGCTTCAGTATTTGACTTCACAATATGTATATTTGTCAGGATGACTTCATAGTGATACTACTACTTCCACTTCAATGACTTTATTTCTGATATAGTTTACCATAAGGGCCTTCTCCTTTGCCTCATGGCATTCCACTTTACTTGGTCACTGAAAGTTTACACCCACCGACAATCAGATACACCACCACTACTTCAGTAGTATTAAGACTCAAGACAGAATTTTACAAGTCTCCCTTCAGGATACTTTAACAACTTCAAATTAGGCAAGGCACTCTTCCTCTGAATGCCTTTCTCAAAAAGGGGCAGCCTCGTTGCCTCTCTTGCCTGTCTGCCACAATAACAAACCAAGTTTGCTTTTTTGACCCACTTCTCTCTTACAGTCTTTGTCAATATAGGTTACTTCAACTTCAACAATCTTTATGAGCAGCAAGTTCTCATTTTCAACCTTGCCTTCACCTTATCTGCCAACTGTTAGTCAAATAATTACCCCAACACCTTGGTGCCATTTTCTTGACTTTAGCTAACTCTTGCACATTGATGTCTTAAGCAAAATTGCACTGCTGTTGGCTTCACAGTATGGATACGATTGTGTTCTGGCTCTGAGAAAGGCTGCTTTCAGTGTCAAATAGGAAAGACTCTGAGCTTGGGCAATGCTTGCTCCTTCTCTTCAGCCACTTATGCAATGATACAATGTTTAATCACTTGACTTCTTACACAAGTTGTGATTGTTTTTGTGAATAAAGGATAGGAGTTCAGTATTTCTTTAGAAATCGAAATTAGGCACACACAACCACTTCTTAATAGGTTTCACAAAGGTTAGAGGTTCAACAATGTCTTTTGCAACATTATAACTGTATAATGGAAGACACGTGACCACTTCTTCATAATGTTTATACGTTGTAGGGTTTAATAATGGTCTTTGTAGCATTTGCTCTTCACGCGAGTGAAATGTGAATTACTTGATCACATGCAA
Source organism: Ambystoma mexicanum (assembly GCF_040938575.1). Lineage (NCBI taxonomy): Eukaryota > Metazoa > Chordata > Amphibia > Caudata > Ambystomatidae > Ambystoma > Ambystoma mexicanum. Next base: position 1,016,011,389 of record NC_090930.1, on the reverse strand, counting down.
GTGTTACTTTCCTATTGTCCCTTTGTTTAAAGACTTCAACGAACACTTCAGCTCACTTTAGCTTATATGCAAGTGAATACTGGAACTGGATACTGTTGCCGGCAATGTTCGCATAAGGAATCAGATCACCAGGTTTGACTCAAAGGCTTCTGTGATCCTTGTTCTGTGGATAGCCCAACTTCTACGACTTCAGCCACAACCTCTACTACTTCTGGCATCTAAGGGATCTGCACCCTTCCTCTGCTCAGGTGTCTTCAGTCCAGCCAATCTCTTTTGGAGCCCCTCTTGCTACTGAGACCTGCAACTCGCCCACAACTCCTCGCTTCGGTCTCCAATATGGCTCCTGCAAGCAATCAAGGCAATCAGGTTCACATGGGGAAAGACAGCTTCTCTGCACAGCTTCCACTGTGCAGCCTCTGTACTTCAGAGTTTGGTAAACCAGGAGCCTCTCAGAACAAGCAGGTGAAATCTGCTGCATCCATGTTCCGCCGTCCCTCTTGTTCTCCCAGTTCAGCTTGATTTGCCTGCACTGTGTCTTCTTCCTTCTACCTCTGCTACTACAGCACTCACTCCAGCCACATTTCCAGCTCCCTCTAATTGCCTGCCCTTCAGGGTATTGACCTATTTGACCTAAAACAATTGACCTAATGACCAATTTTGAACTTTGCATGGGTGATTTGGCCTTCGGGGCAATTTGGTCGCATATATTGCAAAATACCAACCCTGTCGAGCAGGGGTTGCGGGTGGTGTCCCCCGCTCACCATGTTTGATATTTTCCAATTTTGGGAGTTGCAGGGGTATCCCCGCTTCCTTAAAATTTTAGGTGGGGGACAAAAAAATACATGTGCGTATAAATTATGCCCCGAGCAGATAAATTGCAGTCAGTTTGCCGGGATCAAAAAATATACAGTCAAACACACCCAGCCACCTTAGGGGGGCTTTTATGCCTCCCAGGTTCCTTCAGGTGTGGGATGTTAGGCTCAATTGCCTGACTACTACTTCTGCATGCCTCTTGCACTCTCTTCCTCATCCCAGTACTCATAGGATTATGGAACATTTAGTCTTCAACAACTAAATTAGTTCTTTTAGATCTTTGTTTGACTTTAAGGGTAGATGTTCTTCTCTTAAGGTCTTATAAAATTGAACCTTTAGAAATCGTTGTTACAGGGCAAGATACTTTATTTAAGGCAACATTTCTATTGTCCTTTACATTACACCTATGGGAGTAAGGAGGGTGTGTATCCTAGAATCCCTTGAAGGATCTTTCCATTTGTAAGGCTTATTCAGTTTTTATGATACTTGTGCACAGAACCACAGGTTTTATATGTAGTTTAGGTACATTACAATGACAATACACCATTACCTGATTTGGTAACCTAGAAAGATGTTCCTTGTCAAATGAAAAATACCATGTCTCATCCCACAGGATCTCCTCGCCCCCCTGGGCCTTGTCTCCCAAAAGTGATCCTCCCGCAGTACACCACCCGCAAGGTCTGATCTGGAAGCATCTGCCTTTGCTACATGGGAGGAGACTACATGGGAGGAGACTTTAGGCAGAATTTTAGTGAGGGATCCATAGGTTTCAGCACATCAGCCAGGTGGGGGGAGGGACATCTGAAGAGAGCTGCTATGTTTGTTCCGATTCTCTACGCCATGAGCGCTTCCAGAGTTTTTATAGCCACAGAAATACATGCAAAAAAGCTTGTTGCCTGATGCACCTTGCACTTGGTCAAACCAGATGGCAATTCCAGGACCAGATGGCTTCACTAGTGTGGGTTAACAAAGCAAAATCCCAGCAAAAAGTTAATTATATACAAGAGATGAAATCCATGATAAAAACTGAAACAATGCACAAGGCAATAAGATATGGGCCATCTGGAACAAAAGGAGCAGGAATTACCATAGAGGAAAATAAAATGCTGCAGTACAATTACAATGCAAGGAAGGAAATACCTGGATGTTGGGAACGGGGCCAATTACAAATAAAGGAAACTGTACTTACACTTGAGGAGTGGAACAACGGACTAGTGATATGCAAGGCACTAGCACTGCTGGAACAATGGGAAGAGGTCATGGTAAACGCAAATTCACAATGTCTTGACCTGTGGCCCAAAATTAATTACAAATTTACTCACATGGGTTGATGACGAGGAGGGGAACCAATGCAGATAATACCCCTGAAAAAGGCCACCCATTCTTCCAAAATAATGGTACAACAAGCGTTGGGGAAAATACTGGTTGTGAACACATCTTTGATGTACCAGGCATGAAGCCAGGAACAGTGGTATTGATTAACCACTATTGGGCTTGTGGATTCAGAGCATACACAAAGTTGCCCCATAAAGTGGGCAGGGTTATGTTCCATAGTGCAACTAAACATACCCACTCTGGTAGTACCCGAAAGCAATATACAAGCTACCAACTTCCCTACAATGGATACACATTTAAGGAAAAGGAGGTGTCTTCCCCTCAAACGCAGTAAGAGGGGAAATTATTTTTCAGAAAATTCACCTGAGGCCTATTTTGACATACCAGATGAACACAAGTTATTTGGCATAACAACAATGGTTCTCACAGCCATTTTTCTTCCCAGATTGTAGTCAGCTGCAAATGCAAAATGGCTGCAAATAACAAGGTGGGAGTTGTTGCAAACAATTAACACAACAGTGAAATGCTTTAATGACATAAGTGAGGAGCTAAGAGCCATCAGGCTTATGACCCTCCAGAACAGGTATGTTTTTGATTTAATAATGGCTATGGAGGGTGGCGTATGTGCAGAAATACGACCGTCTTGCTGTACATACACACATACCTGACAACGATCGAGAAAATGGGGCCCTCACAGAAGCCACTTTAACAGAATTGCACGAAAAAATGGAGGAGGAGACACATGTACCTCTAAGTGATGACTCCGTGGGGTTACCTATTCTCCTGCGTACCCTTCTGGCTTTTCAATGCATTTAAAATACTAATTACCATAATAGTGTTCATACCACTAGCATTCTGTGTTCTAAGAATAGCAATATATGGGTGTATAAAAGCTGCCAAGTGAGCATTTGGAATGGAAGCAGTGATAGACATGTGTACCTCCACTCATGAGCAAACACAGATAGAAAACTTGCTTCTATTGCAAGTGAAGGAAAGCCCTATTATACCTCCAGGGTCAAAACTCTTCTATCCCCCAGACCCGCACAATTATATTGGACATTGGGTCTTTTGCAAACCAGACGGGAGTGCTGAAATATGCCCTGGAGTGTTGATGAGCACATAAGACGTGCAGGTAACCTGAGGGGGGTGACCAAGCTATGGATACCCAAAGTACCTTATGTTGAGGAGGGCAAGATTGAGGGTGTGGTCGAGGACTCAACCAGAGGGGGGAATGTTGAGAGACAGATGAATATGTAATTCATGGTGACTGGCCCTCCCCCATATCGTACAGTTGAAAGGTGTTTTGCCCTACAATTACCATATCAGCCTTATCCCAGGCAAACACAAGAAGGAATGACCCTAATGTAACTAAAGATGGTGAGAACAAGTGAATTCACTGCCAACTGACACACGCGAGTACATTAGACATGAAGCAGATATGCATTCACCATGAAGACCCACGAACATTAGGTCAAACCTGCATTTAAACACTAAGGGTCTCATCATGAGTCTGGCGGTAACCCTTAAATGCGGCGGTAGCGCTATTACCGCTACTTTTAAGGGTCCACCAGATCATGGCTTTGGCGGATTTCCCCCCAGCTCTGAGCTGGGCGATAATAGCGGTAATAGCGCAAATTTTCCCCATTAGGCCCAATGGGGAATGAGGAATTCCCGAATGGGCCCAATGGGGAATGGGCAATAACCCTTCCGCCAAACCCGTGATCCGGCGCTAATAGTGCAGGGGGGTTTGGCGGTAGGGCTATTAGCGCCGGCGCTAATAGCGCAGGCGTTACTGCCCAACTTGTGATGAGGCCCTAAGCACCATATGGACATGAAGAATATAACATGTGTATATGCTGAAATGCAACACGAACAATATACACATATAAAATGCAACAGTAACGAGTGGCCATCTTGTATAAAATGGACGGCGGAGCGGCATTAAAGTGAGTTAGAATCCTTGAGGCTGACGAGAGGTTCGACTTGCTGAATTCACTGAAATACAGATCCATGCAGGACAAATAGTAGCTGTGCCTCCCCTTTCAAAAGTTACTGTGAAATGAGGGAGGTTTGGATGACTTTGAAAAGAACACAAGATAATAATTCCCAAGAGTAAGACATATTTCTTTTAGATTAAATAAAGAACAATTAGCCTTTGAATGCCAGGTGATGATTAATTAGAAGCTTAATACTGTATAAGGAACAGATTGACTAAGTCTTTAGTGGTCAGAGACAGTAACAACATTCACATTCGTATTAGATAAAATTGCGGTGAAAGCAGGGTAAACTAATTCAAAACATGGTTTCTCACACGTGACTTATAATTGAAGGATACAGTCTGTTAATTAACTCCAGACACAGATAGGCACCTGCATCGACTCCCCACAAATTCCCAGAACAGAGGCACCCGACAAGGCCAGGTACAAAGCTAAATGCCTTCGCTCGTGGCCTAGGAAATGAGGGATTGGGTCTTATTTAATTGGAAGAAACAGTTCCTGGGTTTCCCTCCCCCTATTTTTGCTTATGTCCTGAGGCTCTGCAAGTGTTCAAGGTTAGTAAGACAGATGCCAACCAATCAAAACTCTCAATGTGATGCAGCCCAGTACATGTTGCATTAGCCAATTACCTATTGCTGAGATTATGTCTTTTTCACCTTTATCAATTATGGGATAGTCTAAGGTGGGGCCATCAGATAGCTATACCCTATGACAAGACTAACTTTTGCACTTTACATATGTATACAATTCCCCTAACCCATCCCCCGGATCCCACAGGTTTTTGTAACTAAGATTGCAGTATGACAACAGCTATGACGTGTTTTTCATTTGTAATGGTTGTTCTCTATTGAAACTTTTGAGAGATCTTGCGACTTGATCGCTTACTGCTGTCCCTGCTTAATGTGGATTGTTAATAAAAGCAGGATTTGCCATTTACTTTTAGTATTTCTGTCATTGGGTGCAGGATTTGCCAGCCTGTCTGTTCCGAATATACTGGTATTTTCCAGTAATCCCTTTACACTGTTGTTCGTACAAAGTTTTATGATAAACATCTCTGATTATTTGTATGCACCTTGATGGAATGTATAATGTACACATTTACATATCAGCAATCCAAATTAACACTTTAGCAGAGCTGAGATTTTTAGTGGAAAGGTTCACAATTATGTTGTTTATGGTGTCCTCTGCAGCCATTAATTAAACTGATGCTCATTAGCGGTGTATTCCTTGAAACAAAGACAGTGTGGATAAAAAAGGATTTACTGCCCAGGAGCCCTGTGGCAAAAGCAGCTGGGACACTTTCTAACACTTGCCGGGCCTTACTGCTTGGTATCTCAGAGGCAGCAGCATGGAAAACAAAGTCTTACATATAGGTGCAAATTGATCAGTTTGCATGTGCTGGATTCCTCATCCAAACTTTCATGACCTCTACGGGGGCAAAGTGATGTTTCTGCCCACGTTACTTTACAGCATCAAGGGCAGTTTCTCTCTTTACCCCCATGTACTCGGCGGCCATGCACCTGCATTCACCTCTGTTTCCAAAGCTTGATGCCTCCTCTTCAATGGCATATCCAGACTCTTTTCACTGTGGTGGCCCAAGTGGGGCACTGACTTATGCAGGGGTGGGTGGCAAATCAGATTCCAGGGATAGCACGTGAAACCACAGGCCACTCCCTGGACACGCCTCTGCTCCTCTTATGCTGAACTGACATTCCACCCATGTTCCTTCTGTAATCCGTCCCCTTTCTGCTCAGTGCTGCAGTGTCATAGCCCCTTTCCACCAACATCATCTGCTCCATTACTTGCCTGTCTGCGTATGTGTGTGTATTGATCCAGAAAACATTTACACTATATAAAAGCCATATCTACTTCTTGTGCTCTGTTGAGCTTTCCAAAGTTGAAATGTGTATGTCCATATGCAACCCCTCATACTCCACCCCAAAGAACTCATACTCTTTTGCCAAAACAAAAGAGCACTGGAGCACCTTCAAAAAAAGAACCCTTCCACCAATAAAGCTATTTCACTTGCCACAGCTACTAAAACCTACACATCGACAGTGGTAGCTCACAAAGCAAAACAACTACCTCAACACCTGCATTTCTAATGCGTCAAGTGCCAAATAACTATTCTGCATACTTAAGGGAATTAGAATCACACATTCCCACTTTAGCACTCGCCCACTCAGACAAAGCCTGGTGTACCACCATTAAAAATGCACTGGCACACAAAATCCTCACATTACAAGAGAAAATAAAGAACACAAGAAATGTACTAGCTGGCAAAAGTATGCCCTCTGACTAACCTAGTGCCAACGCTGTTACCTCTGTATCCCAATTCAAATTTAGCAAAGTTTCCCAAGATCAGGTCTTGGCCACTATCACTACCCTTAAACCCTTCAACTGTCAAGGTGACAGATTTACTGCCTGGCTGGTCAAACTCTGTGCACCAGCCTTAGTGCCCATTATCACCAACTTTATCAATGCCTCTTTTTCCTCCAACTTAGTCCCGTCCGGCATCAAATTGGCCTGCGTAACCCCACTACACAAGAAACCTTCCCTTGATCCCACCATACCTACTAACTATCGCCCCATCACTACTGTTTCCTTCCTACTAAAGATAATTGACCAAGTAGCCTACACCCAAATCCAACATTACTTGCAAAGCAATCACCTGTTAGGAGCCAGACAATCAGTTTTCCACCCCAAACATAGTAATGAAACAGCGTTACTAGACTTAAAAATCCAGGTGGACAGCATCCGAGATACAGGTAACATAGGCATTTTACTGCTCCTTGACCTGTCAGCTGCATTCAACCTGGTAGACCACGACATCCTGTGCCTTGCTCTGGCTGAAAACTTCCACTTTTCCCCAGAAGCCACCCTATGGATCAAATCTTTCCTATTGGAATGCACTTCCAGAGTCTTTATTGGCAATGAGGCTGCCAACCCCATCTCAGTACCTCTAGGTGTCCCTCAAGGCTTTTTCCTCTCACATACACTGTACAATACATACACTTAACTACTTTCTGCAGCACCTGGTAGACCCACGACATCCTGTGCCTTGCTCTGGCTGAAAACTTCCACTTTTCCCCAGAATCTAACCTATGGATCAAATCTTTCCTATTGGAACGCACTTCCAGAGTCTTTATTGGCAATGAGGCTGCCAGCCACATCTCAGTACCTCTAGGTGTCCCTCAAGGCTTTTGCCTCTCACATACACTGTACAATACATACACTAAACTACTTTCTGCAGACTTGACGCCATGGGCGTCATCTACACAAATTTCGCAGATGGCACCCAGATATTGATTCCTATCACTGGGGACCACAAACAAGACACTGCCAGCGTTAATAAGATGTATGCAATCATCCAAAAATGGATGGCCACTCATAGCCTATGCCTGAACGACGAGAAAACAGAGATCCTCATCGTAGGCTCTCCCGCCCACCTGTAATCCCTGGATGATAGCTACTCTGCCATAAATATTGATGGCACCTCCATCCCAGTCTTGAAACAAGTAAAAACACTAGGCGTCTACCTAGATGCTAATCTCTCCATGACCAAGCACATCAACGCCCTATCCTCATCCACTGTCTGTACTATGAAACCCATCTTACTTATCTGACAATTCCTCACTCCCCAGAACTGCCTCACCCTAGCATGAGCCCTCATCCTTTCAAAACTAGATTACTGCAACATAACATTACTGGGCAGCCATACCACTAATGTTGCTAAACTGCAACTACTTCAGAATAAAGCCATAAGCGCGGCCTTTGGCCTAAAACAGAATGTTCACATCTCCCATATCAGAAAAGAAGTTCATTGGCTCCCTGTCAAAGCGAGAATCCTCTTTATGGCTCTAATCACTGCACATAAATGTATCTTTAATGATGCTCCCATTTATCTGAACAAAGGTGTAACCCAAAAGGTCTCCACTCGGTCCCTAAAATCATGCACCAGCATTGCCCTAAATGTTCCTCGCTGCAAGAGAAAAAGGGTGGGATGTTCTAGCTTCACAGTAGCCGCACCACTGCTTTGGAGCACGCTACCTGCTCACATTAGAAATTAGCAACTGCACCATTGTTTTGAGAAAATGATCAAAACCTGGCTCTTTGACAAATTCCACTAAGATCTTAATCAGGACCGTCAATGTTATTACTATGCTGAAGCCGAATGTATGTATGTAATCAGAACCCTAAAACATCAATGTTATTAAAACGCTGAAACTGAATATATGTATATAACCAGATCGTAATCAAGCTACGTTTCTTAAGCAACCAACGCCATGATACCCTTGGGTTTCGGCGTGTAATAAATGCAATAAATAAAATAAATAAATAAACCCCCTATTTTCTGTTCCTGGTGACCCCAGTACCTCCTCATTGACGAAGCTCAATGAGTCATTGCAGTATCTGGGATTGATTTTGGTCGTGCCCTGGCTGGACTTGATAGCAGACCATTGTCTTTGGGGGAAAGGTGGAATGGAGGTTTGTGTTATCAGGTACAGACTGACCTATAGGGAAATGCCCGAACCAAAAAGGCAAAATGCTCATGTGGGCCAGTTTTTTTGGTCAAAGTGGGCCACTTTGTTGTCCTATGTGGGCCAGTTTGATAAGTTACTTCACCATGTGGCTAGTTGTTTTGACCAGTGTTACTGAATAAATATTTGTTGTGGTCTGGGTAATGCCTATGCTGGCCACAGGTTTGTAGTAAGGCCTTTATTGGCATATGCAGGTTACAATGCACTATAGTGGCTCACTGTCCTTAAATTCCATGTTTGCAAGTGCAGGAAATAAGAGTAATTAAATCAAGTGGGGAAAAGGGCTTCAGGCCTTGCTCGGCCAATGTCAGGAGGGGCGCTGGGCTGGGGTGCCCTCCCTGGACTTGCCTTCACTCATGATGCTCTCCCGCGGGAAGTCACCACCTCTCAGTGGATCGGTTGGTCTCACGAGAGCTCAGATCGACTTCCTATAGGGTCCGTTACTCTACATACCTCCTTTTGTTGAGAATGGAAGCGTCACTCCATCACGTAGTCTGCAAACCGTCCTGGTCTTCTTCTTTCTCTTTGTGGACGAGCTCCTCCTGCTTCTTCCTCATGTGGGAAACTCTCCATCTCTGCTGTTCTCTCCTGGTGCACCTGACTCCTCCTTGGGCTCTCCCTTTCTCGTGTTGGTCTTCCTTCATGCTGCACTGCTTCCTGTTCAGGCTGTTCTTCAGCCAGCGACCTGTCATGTGCAGAACTTCTCTCCTCTGTACTCTGCTCCTGGATGGTTGGGCGGTGTGCTTCTGTTGTTCTCTTTTCTTATAGGGCTACGTGCTCTAGATTCCATCTCCTCCCATCTTGGGTGCGCAAATGATTGGTACCTCACTGATGTACTCTCAATGGTTGACTGAAATTGGATCCTGTCACAGGGTCTCTATGTGGCATCTTAATTTTGATCAGATCTCCCTCTTGGACTGACCTACGTTGTGGAGCTCTCCTATCATTCCACATCTTCATGCTCTCTTTGCTTTTCCTCAATCGCCATACTAATTCCTCCATATTCACTGTGTTATCTTCCCTTATTCTTGCCAGCCATGGCAGGACAAACATGGACGCTGCTCTACAACCTCTGAGGAGATGTAATGGCGATATGTTTGTAATTCCATTGGGGGTAAGGCGATGAGCAGCTACAGCTTCTTTGACTGTGCTATGCAGTCCAATCCGGCTGATGTGGCTAGTTGACCCCTTTAATGTACCTGTTTGCGCATTCCAACAAGCCATTTGCTTTGGGATGGTACAAGGCTGCTTTTATTTGCTGGAAATTATTTTCTTTGAGAAACTTTTCCATTTCTCTTGAGACAAGCTGTACCCCATTGTCTGTGACCAGTTCTTTCGGTAATCCTTCTCTTTGGAATATATTTTTGAGGAAGCGGATCACAGTGGATGTTGTTTTGTCTGATAGAAACTCAACTTCTACCCACTTTGACAGGCAGTCAACTAACACAATCCTGTGCTTGTGTTCTAGGTCCTTCAGATCTAGTGGACCTATAAAGTCCAGCCCTAGTTGATGACATACTCCTTCTGGCACTTTGGTTGGGTGCAAAGGGGCCTGTCTGACTTTGAGTCTCTTATCGTTGTTGAGACATTTGTGGCACCTTTCTATCATTGCTCTTATGTCCAGGTCCATCCCAGGCCACCAGTGCAATTCTCTCACTCGCCTTTTTGTCATATTACTCCCCAGGTGTCCTGCTTGAGCCCTGCACATGATGGTCATTCTCAGTGTCACTGGTAGAATGGCTTGACCGCCTCTCATTAGCATGGCCTCATGTTCAGAAATCTCGTCTGAAGCCGTCCAGTATGGACGCAGCTCATCTGGGATCGCCTTATCATCCGGACAGCCTTTTCTGACCATTCTATGACTTGTGTAGTCATGGTGTCCTTAGACGCCTCCTCTCTCCAATGATTCTCACTCATTTCTAAGAATTATTGGCTCCTGAGATTGCCCAGTGATGCAACTACACATTCATCTTTAAGAAAGCTGGTCACCGTTTCTTTGCGTTCAGGCAACCTGGACATGCAGCCCGCTTGGGCCTTTTTCCACCCCACAATGTGCTAAATCTCATTAGCTGCGATGTGGGCTAGGCCGGGAGTGGTGTTCGGGTACCTCCTGGATTAAGCAAATGTACCAGGGGCTTGTGGTCCATTTCCAACTGAAATTTCGTGTCCCACACGTACGTCTGAAAATTGTCTACTGCCCAGGCGCATGCCAACATCTCCTTTTCTTTGGTGGAGTAGTTCCTTTCCGGCCGCGATAGTGCCGTTGACACGAACGCCACTATGTGCTCTTCATCCCCTTTCTCCTGGGTTAACATTGCTCCTAACCAATATGAACTGGCGTCGGTGGTGATCATTGTTTTCCACTGGGGGTTAAACGGCTGGAGACACTGTGCATGCGTGATACCATCTTTGACTTCCTTAAAGGCCTTTGACTGCTCTTCTCTCCATTGATACTCTGCTCCTTTCTTGAGTAGTTCTCTCATGGGGGCAGTGGTTTCCGTAAAGTTAGGCACAAATTTGGGATAGTACTTGAATAGGCCTAGGTACAACCTCAACTCCTCTTTACTGTTGGGAGAGGGTGCCTTCAATATGGCCTTTAACAGATCCTTCTTCGGGCTGATCCCTTTCTTGGATATTGTGTAGCCCAGATATTCCACTTCTGCCGCCTGCAATACACACTTGTTGTAGCATAGTCGAACGCCTGCTTCTTCTTTAATTTTGGCAAGTACCGTGCGAAGCGCTCTGTCAAGTGTCTCCGGATCCTAAGCCTATATCAGGATATCGTCCTGAAAGTAAGACCCATTACCTATGTTCCTCAGCAAGGAGTGCATCATGCGTTGGAAGGGTGATGCTGCTGAGGACAAACCAAATGGCATTCTTGTGAATTGGTATGTACCAAATGGAGTTATGAAGGCAGTAAGTGGTCTTGACTCTCTGTGTAAGGTGATCTGGTGATAAGCGTCTCTCATATCGAGCTTCGAAAAGACTTTGGCCTCCTTCATTAGTAGGATAAGTTCATTGATACTTGGCAGGGGATAGCTGTCCTGTTACGCCCCAGTCCGACCCTGCATTGGTCTTCTCGTGCAATAACAAGGGAATATGAAAAGTTACAAAAAGCTGCTATGTGCTCCAGCATTTCTATCACGTTTTTCTTCTCCAGCAAATCTCTATGTTGCTTCTTTGCAAGTATTTATCCTGCCAGAGAGAAGGTACTATTTTAGTGCCCTTGGGGGCCGATTCTTAACTTGGAGCAGTGAATGTGCTAAAGAGCATGAGTCACTGTTCCAAATCTGGACGCCTAGGCTTCGCCAGTATTCTCAAGTGGGCCTGGGCGTCCTCGTAGTGCACGACAGTGCCCCTTCAGGATTGCGCCTGTTTTAGTCAAAACGGGTGCAATCCTGAAATCTCTGCAGCATTTTTGTAAAATAATGACATATTCGTTATTTTACAAAAATGCTGCAGAGAACACGGGTGTATATGAACACTTTCAATACACCAACGTAAGCAGCTTCAATGTTGCATTGGGTGCAGAGATGTCTCTATTAGGATACGTTGAAACGCGTCCTAATAGAGACATCTCTGCACCCAATGCTTAATTCTTGTGGCACTCCTCCAGAATAACGGCACCAAAATGGTACCGTATATGTGCGCTATTTTAGCGCACATATTAAACTGGAGGAGTGCCACAAGAATACCCTTCCAAAAAGCCAGATTACGAATGTGGCGGTTGCTAGGTTGGTTTCCAACCCATCCTAGCAACCGCCACATGTATTCCAAAAGTGGCACATTCCTTCCGACTTTGGAAGAATGCGCCACCTTCAGAATAGGTCTTAAGTAATGAAAAGGTTGTTAATCCTTTGGTATTTAACACCAGGATGAGAATCGGGGACTCGGTCTTGAAAGGGGCTAACTGTTATGCTTATAGTCTAAAAATGTGCCCCTTTACCCGTGGCATCCTAAGCAGCTGTTTAGAATCGCCATTTTGCAGCACGGGCCCAGATGAGGGTACAAGGTCAGGTTTGGAAGTCCCCCACTCAGGTGTATAAACAATTTTGAGTTTGGAAGTATGTGTTTTTTAAAGTCGCCATTTCGGCATCCTTTCCCTTTAAGAAGATATGACTTTGTCACAATTGAGCATGAAGGCCTGCTTTGTTGACATGGAAGTTTCTGATAACACCCCAGTGTAATTGTTCGAAACTCGGCGGAAGCACAGACCTGCAACCGATTCTGTCTGACATGTTCTTGCGCTTCCCCTTGTTATCGTTTTCCACCAAGTGATCGTCACAGCAAGTCAACCTGCAAATAGGCCCTCCTGCGCCCGGTAATGAGGCCCTTATCCGGAGCCGGCGTCGTCGAAAGCCGCTGACGGACTCGGTTCCCGTCCCTTCCCGTAGTGGAGCCTTAGCGGCTCCAAATAACCCTCCCATTAAAGGGAATCCAGCGCTGTCAAAGTTGTCAGGTTGAGGGGACGGCCGGGCCCATGAAGCCACTTACCGCGTCCTTCTTTTGCTGCGCCAAGGTACACTGCCTACCGGAGTGATTAGAGCAATTACTCAGCACTGCCTGTCACAGTCAATCGGGTTTGTCCAGCCTGACTGCAGAAGTGACCCCGACCTGCCTCCCCAGCGGAGCTTTGCTATTGGATGCCATGCACGACCGAAGTACAGACATTCCAGGGCAAAACTTTTTTTTCCTAGCAATTATTTTACTCCGTTTTTTTTCTCCAAACACACTGATCGTTTTATGCACACTTATTTTTCTTTGTGACTTCATGCAGTTGAGCCAGCAAAATCACTCAGAAGCACGCACAGCCTCTCCCCTACCCCTTAACCGTTGTTAACCAGCAGTGTGCCACATAGTCCGGCTTGTTCAGAAAATAGAAAAGGAAGAAAGGGTGGTAGGCCAGTGACGACGTAGAGGAGGCAAGTAAGTCATGGGTAGAACGGAGCTAAAGGGCCCGGCTCAGCTCCAAGAGGCAAACATGAGTCAATATGAAAAAAAAACATCTGCCCCACACAAAAACGCTGCCTCGCATTATAATTGGTTATTTATAAAGGGTTTAATACCTAGAGGTTTCTAAGGTTGCTGCTATGTGCCGTCTTGCTTCCAAGGCGAGCGCCTTGCCCATGAGCTATCCTCCCATTCTGGTTCTAACTGCAAAATTAAAGGTTGATGGCTGGAAGATTTTGAATTAATCACAACCTCTGGCATTGTAGTGGAGACTCCTCCAGACTATTGTTTTTCACACTGGCATGCCATTACAGAGGGGGGAAGACTATATGTAAATCAGGCTTGGCCATTCCTCAAAATGGGCAGTGCAGTCCAAACTGCTAGATGGCATACCCCTGCAGGACACATCAGGCAACCCAGGCATCAACAGCTTGGGTCTCTGGGTACAGCCAGCTGCATGCCCACATCTGGCCATCGCCCCTGTCATTCCGTCAGTATCGGGGTGGCATCTGTAAAACTGATGGGTGGATGGATGGAAGGTTTTGAATTCATCATAACATCTGTCATTGTTCTCGGCATCCCTCTAGGACGTCGTTTTTCAGCCTGCCATGTCATTTCATAGGGGGGCAAGACCATATGCTAATCAGGATTGGCCCTGTCCCAAAAGGAGTCGTCCAATCTGCACTGCTAGGATACATCACCTCTGCAAGAGATACCAGGCAACCCCAGACATGTAACGGGCCCATTGGGCATCAGGAGTGGGGTCTAGGGTGGGTCTCTAGGCACAGCAGGCTTCAAAACCTTGCAGCCTTCATCTCTTCCGTTTTGCAAATGTCACCCTGAGAGGGGCATGAATGCCCAGACCTAGGTCCAAAGCCTGCTGTGCCCCCGAGACCCATGCTACCCCAAACTGATGATGCCAAATGAGGCCAAAAGATGTCTGTGGTTGTTGGTGATTCCTGCAGACAGCAGTTTGGTCTGTTTGGCCCCTTTGGGGTGTGACCAAGCCCGAAGTGATTATTGAAGTTTCGCAGAAAGCAACTCCATTGCTTGTGTGTATCAAGCCAGCAAACGTGTTTGTTTTATGAATGCTGTGTGGGACGTTTGGGTACAAAGGCGTCCATCCAGTTGTTACCATGTAATGTCCACCCTTGGTCTGTGGCAGAAAGGGATCCATTCCCTGTTGCAGTGAACCTGAAGAGCCTCCTAATGAAATGAGCTGCTGATGAGACATGGGGGAAAAGGCCAAAGTCAGCATGATTCCTCGCCAGCATGATGGCTCTGGAGGCCATGATGGAAGATCCAGGGCCCTCAGGCGCAAGTCTCTGTGCTGAGGATAGGACAGGATGGCAGGCAGATGCCACAAGCTACGGATCAGACAAGATTGTCAAAGAAATGATGCTATGAGCAAATAGATTTTAACTCGCTTTTTCCAGCCAGAGGCTTGACACTGAAATTGGGGCCACCATTTGTCCCGAGCCGGGCCAAGCCCAGCATGGTTAATCGACCTGTAGACTGTATGTATTCACAGTCCATAAATACATGCTTGATCAAATGTGTGCATTCATAGTGATTAGAAGACATCAAGGATGCAAGAGGAATAATAGAGATAGAGAGAGGACACGATACAGAGAATATATGTGGTGACAGTGTTGGCAGATGTAAAGCACCAGGGCATGGAGGAAAGAGGGCATAAGGAGAACGATGGTATTAATGTATGTATTCATGAATGTTATGTGTAACAAGAGCAATGTATCAGAAGTAGCCTCTGGATGCATTGGAAGATGGAGGGAACAAAGCTGTGCAATACACTATGGGGTATTAGTGGCCTGCTCTAAGACACACTAATTCCTGATTGGTCAACCTCTGAGCCGTACCTCATGGTAAAAAGCAGAGTTTCACTGTCTTGCTGCATGTCACTTGCCTCCCCATACGCTACCCATGATCAAGAGACGGCTCCTTCTAATCTGGTGAGTGGCTCTGTGAAATAACGTTGCACCTGAAGTAACACCCGGGCCAGCAGGTAAGTTATTGTAGGTTTATTTGTAAGTTTGTGCCAGGAAGACACCGGCACGTCCCTTCATGCCAGCTTAGATCTCAACTGTAAATCCTAGAACCTGCATTCAGAACATAGCATGCCAACACCCCACACACACTGGCATCACTACATTCCACCATCCGAGATGTCACCCACACTCAGACATATATTACAACACCTCTCCCTCCTTACATTTCTTGAACAAGAAGGAATTAAACTAAAATTATCACCCACAACAATCCCCTACATAAACGTGTGACCAGCACGTAAATGCACCAATGAACCAGACTCCAATGGTGACAAGAAAAACTGGCTACCTGAAGCTCGCTCACACCCCAACACTACACAATAGAAGACCGGATGCCAACCAACTGAAACCACACTAACGAAACTGCGCCTCAATTAGCACTATAACCACTGCACCCATAACATATGTGGCACCCCAACAATATGCACCCTAACTGTGCCTAACAATGGATAACAAAGAACCATAACCATGCCAGAGAATCATAAATAGGCTAACAACACTGAAGAATCCTTCCAACTCCACTCCGTCCCCACAAAACACAAACAATGAGGAACCCACTAAAGTAGAATAAGGGCTAACTCCTCCCCTAAACCTGAACTGGAAGACACTCGAGGAACAAAAATAACAAACTAAGCACTACCACCTGTTCCAAGCTGCCCCTGGAAACTTAGGACCTGCCACACACCAGCGTTCCACAAAAGTACAAACACTAACATTCCAAACACCCATCCGGGCACCAACAACCTCCCACCCTAGTCTGCACCCTAGGGCACCAGGGCTGCCACCCCCGGGCACAATCCCAGCTCACCAAGAGCAACAACAAGCACACCGTCCCAACATCAGTCCACAACGAAACCCATACAGAGCACACCTAGACACAAGAACACCAATAAGAAAACACAGTCCAACCAAACTGCGCTAAAACACAACCTTAAGCCACCACATTACGAGACCCAGTCCCAGCAAACTGCCCATGACAGTAACCGAAACACAACCTAGTCCCCCTAGCCCAGTCAAACGGCACCACCACAGCACACCAACACTACAACTCAGGAACCCTAGTCCTTGCCAAACTGCACCACCGCAGCACACCAACACTACAACTCAAGACCCCTAGTCCTTGCCAAACTGCTCCACCACAGCTCACCAACACTACGAGTAAGGACCCCAAGTCCCTGCCAACTGCACCACCGCAGTCTACCAACACTACAGCTCAGGACCCCTAGTCCATGCCAAACCGCACCACCACAGCACACGAAACACACACCTAGGACCCCTAGTCCAGCCAAACTGCACCACCGCAGTACACCAACACTACAACTGGACCCTAGTCCTTGCCAAACTGCACCACCGCAGCACACCAACAGTACCAGTCAGGACCCCAGGCCCTGCAAACTGCACAACTGCATCACACTAACACTACAAATCTGGACCAAGTCCAGCACCACATCAATAACCTATGGGACCCCTAGACCAACCTAGGCTACCATATTACACGCATTCCGCAACACACCAATCACGGCGCACCCTTTGCATACACACCACAATGCGGGATCACGTAGCCATCACACATAAGACGGGGAACACAATTCAAGAGTATTCCCAATGATGTCACGGAAAATCATCACTGAGCGACAAAAGCAACAGTTCAAATGTTGGACGTCAATTATATGTAATGGTGCATCCCCACAAAGTCCACACCCACCCGCGAGTCATTTATGAACCAAAAACCCCATTAGTTCTCCCCACCCGCAAATCCAAGTCAAAAACCAATTAGGCCCCACCTGTAAGATTTGGCCCCACCTGTAAAGAAATCATGTTACCATAAAAAACAAAAATCTCAACATTTCAATGCTATAATATCAGAACCCGCAACCCACGAGTCCAAAAACCCAAATTTTAAGTTGACTTGCAAGAAAAATCAATCATTAATATACATTAGAACGCTTTAACTTGCAACACCCACACACGGGCCCAAAACACAACACGCACACACACACATTCGTACTGGCCCCAACTCTCATTCATTGGAACACAACCCTAAAGGCCACAGCACGAAGACAAGACTCCATACACACCGGCCTTACAAACACATGCTGGCTTACTAACGTTCTGGAAAACTCCAACAGTGCTCCTCCTCCTGTAGCGCTGCAGCCAAAACAAAACTTGGCACCCCCACAGCTCCACATCCAACGTAGCAGCAAGCACGGATGACAGGCATAAACACCCATCCGATGCATCCAGGTCCCCAACAGCTTTGCTGCTGATCTCGCACGTCCTCATTACTCTCTCAGGCGTAACGCGCTCCGAAACAACGGAAACAAGTTCATGATCCGTGACAAAGTTAATGAGATTACGGAACATCCTCCACTTCCTGGTCCTGGATGCTAGGTTACAGTCCATACAGAATTTACACGCTGCTGCTCCGAATCCTCTTCCGCGTTCCAGCTGCTCACTCTGGAACGCATGACAATGGTCTCCCGACATCATCATTTTGCCGAGGACGCCGCAGGAAACATATCTCTGCTCGCTCCTCATTCCTCACGGCTCTTCTCCCTTGTCCCCTGCACCAGGAACCATAATCCCGGGCACGGCTCTTCTCCCTTGTCCACTGCACCGGGAGCTTCACCCCGGGCACTCTCCACCCCCACTACCACACGCACTCTGCCCCGTTGTAGCACGAAGCACGGCAGATCTCCACACATCGGACCACTTCCGACCAGCAATGTATCCGGCCCCGCTGCGCACAGCCTGAGGGGAACGGAACTGCGCCTTCCCCCCCTTCGAGCAGGCTCAACACGTAGTGACCAGGACATGCCTTCTCTACTACTTGCTGCACACTTCCAGCAGCTTCCAACACTGCCCGGCCTGCTTGGGCACAGGCTGCTGGAGCGCAGCACCCCGCTGGATTACCTTCCCAAAGGGCACCTGCACCTTCACCGCACACCGAACTGTGTGCCGACCAACCCCCCTCTCACTAGCAGGGGGGTGCATGATGAACTCACGCTCTGGACAATCCAGTGACCTCAAAAAGTCACCAGCTCACACAGTACCCCTTTCTCTGCACAGGGAATTATGTGCATTTCAGCTCCGCTCCCAAACACGTGGACACTCGAGCTCAGCACCACCCGGCCTGCTGAGATGCTATCCGCAGGTCAGGAAACCAAGAGCAACACAACTGGCATCACCCCTGGGATGTGGGCAAATGGAGGGTGATGCTCCTGGACATCAACTCCTGCCCCCTCCTTGATAGAATCCCATCCTCGTCGCCAGTGAAATAACGTGGTACCTGAAGTAACCCCTGGACCCGCAGGTAAGTTATTGTAGGTTTATTTGTAAGTTTGTGCCGGGAAGACACCGGCACATCCTTTCATGCCAGCTTAAATCTCAACTGTAAATCCTAGAACCTGCATTCAGAACATAACATGCCAACACTCCACACACACTGACATCACTACATTCCACCATCAGTGTTGTCACCCACACTCAGATACACATTACAACACTCTGCACATATGCTGCAATCTTACATGTGCCCAACACTGCTTGCCGTTTATCAAGGGCCTCCGTCCTCACTCCCATGGGAGTCTCGATACAGTAACGCCCCCTGTAACTCCTTGTACCCTGTCCCTATCCCATGCTCACACTGGTTCTCATCTGTCTTCTCGCGCAGTTCTCCACTCACTCGGTCTCTGGTGTCTGCCAGCAGCCTGCGATGATTCTTGTCCGTTTTCACTCTTTACTGCAGCTCTGTCCAGAAGTGAACTTTGGGGGCTCCTCCCTGTGGTCTACTTATCAGTGCCCTGGGACTCCATTGCTCCATTCATAGTCTCCTGGGGAACTAACAGCGATAAATTCCTCAGCTTGGGCTTTGCCATCTGGTAAGAGCACCGAGGGGCCTTGTTAAAGGACCAAACAACCTACTACTAGATGACAAATTCCCCCTCTTTGGGTCGATTTGTTTATAGGTTACCTTCTTCTTCACCTCCCGCACAACTACACCTTTCTTCCTCTCTTTCATATTCGTTGATGTGCATAGAATAAGGCTAAATGCCTTATTGTATTACAGGTAATGCACTATTGTGGTTATAAACTTGTGAGGATTTTTACTGTCCTCAGATGAGAGGCAATATAGCTCAGGACATAGATCGGCCACAATCCAGCCCTGCTTCCAAATAGATGCATGGTTAGTCACACACAAAGGTTAATAATTGCTTCAGACGTCATTGGTAGCAGCTACACACACGACTTCCTGTCACAAGTGATGCTGTTTTAGATGCAATAAAATATAATTTAGCAAAGGATGAAAAATCAAAGACCAGATGGCCAGACAAGATACATTAAAACATTTGAATGTACCAAATGTAGTGTCTGAACTCTCCAGTGGCAAGAAGGATGTGCATAAAACATGGCAGTGTACAGCAGAATGGAGCTCTGGGAATGGTGCACTACGCGAGCCTTACTACAACCTAATCATGATTTGCCCCCATTAGACTAGTCTATCTGGGACAGTAGGGAGAAAAAAGGGTGTATAAAAAGTTCCACACACCATCTAATGGGATTCTCCCTTTTGGAATATATCTTCCTGGCCCAAAAGAAAATGTAATTAAGAATTTCACTAAGAACTTCACCAGAGCTGGGTCCAACCGCTCATCGCAATTCCTGGTTAACTTTCACTATGGATTCTGAACACCTACTAACATTCTGAGTGCATGCCCCACAACTCTCTCTCGTTTCAATGCTCAAGTTTTAAGCAAAAAGACACAGAACTGACGCAACTAGATTGTGTCAGGATCTCCAGTCGATGCCACAGGAGGAACTTCAAAACAGGAGGGCACAGAGTTGTTTTGTCTATAGAAAAAGCCATCCAGAGCGAACAGAGTACCCCAGGACAGATAGACTTAAAAAGAACTGTCTACATTAGACAGCCGGTACTTATTTTCACTGGAAAGGGAACAAGATTGGGATACACCCCTGCAGACCGAATTTTGTAATGTCCTGAAGATGGCTGGTTCATGTAACTCAGATGGCGTAACCAGCCGAAACTCAAGTCGACGCTATTGGAAGCTTTAAGTGGACTCTTTTGTGTGACAATCTTAAAATTGGGAAAGGCCAATTTTGTATCCAAAATTGAAAGGACACGGCCCATCAAATGGTGCGTTAATGTTTCTTACAGCGATTTGCACTTTAGGTTGATTTATTGACCTTCTTATGATAGTTTGGTTTGAGTACACTCTGAATGTAGACTAATGAGAATGATGGGTATGATGTGATTGTATGGTGCTAGGCTCACAGTTTGTGGTATTCATTTATGTGAGCAACCTTTGTAGTTAGTTGTAATAGAATATTAAATTGATTAAATGTATTGTGTGAACATGTGTTATTAATGTATGAATACATGTATTAATACATTATTATGAAACAATTCTGAAATTAAGTTCTTTTAGAATGTGGTATTAAGAAAGAAAATAGATGCAAAATGAAAAGAGGGTTAGACATTTTGTTCAAGTTTCAAGCAACGTCTTTGGCATATCCAGCAATCCTTCTTACTCCAAGAACCCACCTGATCATTGATTTCTACTCATATGTTCCATTGTTGAGCCCTACAGTTCATTTTCCTACCAGTAAACCTCCTTACTCTGCTAAATTTCCACAATGGACCACCTTTTTTTTTAGCTATCTCATGGCATTTCTCTATGACCTGCATACGAATTGATAAGCTATTTGCTGTGCCTTGTGATCCCTGCCTTGGTCCTGCATGAATGCTTGCTTGAGAGAATGCCTGATGGAATGTTATGCCTGTGGATAATTGTGGTGTGTGTACCCCTGTAGGTTCCATGAATGTCAGTTGTAGTGATGCATCCTGTGAGATAAGGAGGCTGGTGGATGTCTGCTGTGTACTTTCCTACTTACTTACCCTTGGACTTACCTGATGTATACCTTGTCACTGGAACTTAGTAAATAGGTTCACTTCCCTTACCTGCAGTAGCAGACTTTAACTTGACCTCGCTACACTATGCCCTCCAGATCACTAAGCAACCGGCTCTTTGCTTCTCACCACCCTTTTGATGTCTCCGTATCTTCAACTCCTTTGTGCATAATAGAAACACTTTGATGCCCTCTTGCATAGCCATCATTCTGCTCTTTACATTAGAGAAGGCTAACCCCATTAACCCTGCTCTTTCAAACCATGCTGGGAAAAAATTGGTATTAGGTGTATGCCCTCTTACAGTTTAAAAAAGGTATGTCATCTATGCCCAGTGCTGGCATCCTCTTCAACCACAACCTTCCCTTTCTCACCTGAAGCTACAGCCATACATTTGATTTCCTTAATCACAGTGGTGAGCCATTCAAGGGTGGCATTACTCTCAGGATGATGAATTGATGTGTGTGGCTGAGCAGGGTTTTATTCCCTACTCATACCTGTACTCCTGCAGAGCAGTAGTCACTTCTTTAAACCTTATTGATGGAAAGCTTGATTTGTGATCCCTTTATTCATAGGTTGCCAGTACACATCCCTTGGTGCAGTAGTGATCTGATCACATTAACCTAGATGAAACATAGTGTACATGGGAGGATAGCTTAACGTCAACATGCGCACCTTGGAAGCAAGACACGACGAAGCAACACAGGTTCGATCCCCGGGTCCGCGCTTAGAAACCTCTGGGTGTTTAAGCGCATTAGAAATACACAACTAAGACACAAAGAAAAGCAATTACCAACTAAAAAAGCAAACAATTCCTGTAACAGTGCCTCAATGCCCACGGGCTGTGTGAGCGCTTGAAAATGCAAAATAAATAAATGCACCTGTTGTAGATTAGGTAGGGAGCAAATTACTGGAGACATATGTACATACCATTGTAATTATCAAGCTGATCGAGGTAAACGTTTTTGCCCAGCTTATGTGATGGGGAAAGGCATGCAGATAGAACAGGTGAGGCCACGTCAATTTGGCATTGGGGACCACTCCAATGTGACAGACCTAAGAGACTAGGTGCAGCCAACAGGATTGGTCCACATGTGCCATGGGGTGGGTTGCATAGACATTCTGTGGCTATTTCCTGGTTCAGTTTAAGGCATTTGAAACGTCATCCATTTAGCTACATCCTATACTTAGTCTAGGAAATAGTTGATAGCTACGCCCACCATTAACATCCTATCCATACAGAGAGGGCTCTCGGTAGGGACGTTACTTGGGGCAGGCAAAGTGGGCGGCTGACGGTCATGGGCTTTGAGGGTAGGAGTAGGGAACAGCAGCCATGGCCTCAATTCCCAGAGACTTAAGTGGCGCAATGCAGGCAGCAAAGTCCAATCGCTCACGGTCTCTCATAACCTTTCAACCATTCGCACCTCTTTGCCAGTCTAAATGCCCTCAACTTTGATGGGGCCATGCAGCCTAGAAGGTAGTATGACAATTAGCACCCCCTATGGGGGACATTTGCCAGCGCTGATGGTGGGATTGAGGTGGAGCTAAAAAGCCAGATAGGCAATGGCAACAACGAATAAGACTGAATAGAATGGCAGAATAAAAAAGCGAGGGGTTGGTGGAGTTGAGGGACAGAAGCTGGTTTCTGGGTAATCTTTGGATGCATAGCTAAATAACCTAATTTGAATAATATGTTCTACTTTAAATTAATTTTCAAACCCAGCTCTAATGCATTGGAAACATTAATATGTACTCGTAATGTGAATATCTACATCGCAGTGTAGGAGAGCTTGTATCCAAATCTTTTGCCACAGCCTACATCAACAAAACAACATCCATATATAATGGAAATAATAATAACACAATGCATGAGAATTAAAGCATTTATAAAAATGTTACATTTATTAAATGTCACTTAATGTACTACTTAACACATTCCTTTAATAATGGCCGGCACGAGTAAACGTGGAATCTAATAGAACCTGGAACTAAAATGGTACGCTTTAATATGTTACATTTCACTGAATGACCTACTCAACTAAGCTTTTGAACAAAAGCTGCACAAGGAAACACAGACTCTAATGGAATCCGAAACTAAAATGGCCACTATGTTTGGAACAAGATGGAATGATGTCACTGGGACACAATGGAAACGTGGTGATATCATCTGTTAGAATATAGGTTATCTGCCATCTTCCAAATGCTAGTCCCGTGCGGAACAGTGTTTGGCAGACTCCGGAGACTCTGGACTAATATATCCAGCTACCGAACACCAAAGGTAACAATGGCAGTTTAACACTGCATCCCTAGAATATTTAGTTTGAACCAAAATTATATTTAGTGTATGGGGATTTAAAAAGCAGATATGTCTCCTATGTTTAGTCCATAGACACCACATAATATACATATGTAAGAAAACAACTTGAGAAACAAAGGAACTAAGCTTGAAACCATACAGATTTTACTATGGTATGCTGATATGTGAATATAAACAAATATATCACATTTGATTCAAATTTACTCGCCACTGAGTTAGCAGTAGGGGCCTTGAATGGGTTTTTTCCTTTTTCCTTTTCCTTTATTCCTTAGTTTTCATTAACAGTGTAACTAATGAACAGAACGTCCAGAGGATCCACAATAATTAAGTGTGGTGAAACACGTGTAGAGGACGCACTGATATAAAGGGAACCGTAAGACTACAATATATTAAGATTTCAACACCATTTGAGAAAATAGACACTTTTATACTGAGAATCTAATGATGAATGTATGACTGACCACAGAAACTTATGAGGACTTTTGGGGAAATTGACAATTTCGCAGAGAAAATTCAATGATGAATGTATGGCATATAATGGATTTGTGATTAAACAAAAAATCAAAGTCATTTTTGAAACAACTCTGTTCTTGGAATCGAATCTGAAATAATAAAAAATCAAACCGATTCTGTAACTCACTCGTCTGGAGAGTATGTGAGACAGGAGACCAGGAGTGTGAGGTGGGACAGTTGTTTGAAGAAATCAGGTTGGAGCCTCCACCCGAGTCTCCTCTCTGTGAGAGATAGAACTCTTTTTTTGTGATATGACCACTTGCTGGAGGTTGTACCAGAGAAGGGGACCGATCACCCAAAAGAGCGGGGAGAACGCACCGCCACAGACCCAGCTGCAAAGAAAAGGACAAGAGGTGAGAATGAGCTCAGACAAAACCCCCTTCCCCTGAACCTCCTCTATCTTACTCAGAATACCTTAGCAGTCTCCCTATTTTCAGTGACAAGACTGGAAATGAACTAGTGAACAGAAGGAGATTTAGGCTCTAGTCTAGGCAGACATCGGATATGAAGTATAAAGATAAAGAGGCTTGATCTTACCAGTGGATCTAGAGTAGAACTGTGGATTTCAGTACAAAACACAACGTAAGGTATAAAATACCAAACAGGAATGGTTAGTAGGGAAGCTACTCCCGAGCGGCACGAGGGTCGCACTGGTTTCGGGGTGGTGCACCAACAGCAGAGTGTCCTTGTGTGCACTGTTCAACTGTCCAAGGTGGCAGAAATCCGTAAAGTCAAAGTCAAATTCGAGGTACAGAGGAGTCTTAACAGTGGTCACTGGGAGTGTGGATTGAAGGTAGTCCAAACTGTCAGGAGAGTGAGAGGAGCAATGGTAGCAGGGAACAATAGCATAAGTGAAGGTAAGCTGGTCCGTAAACAATTAGAGCACTGGTAGACAGGGGAGGAGAGGGGAGGGGTTTTAGTAAGAGTACAAAACGTTACCAGAGGAGTCTGTGAGGCAGGTAAGTACTCTGATGCAGAGGTGGTTGGCAACAGAGATATAAACGTGTCCAAAGGAGTCCATGAAACAGGTGAGTATTCTGATGCACAGGCGGGCGGTAACAAAGGCAAAACGTGTCCTAAGGAATCCGTGAAACAGGTGAGTTCGGTACACAGCAGGTAAGGAATATAGCACAGCAATGAAGACGTAACTTCAGAATTGCCGTTTTTGACTCTAAACAGAAGCAGCACTCTGAATCCCGACGCTGCTTAAAACAACAAGAGGGCGGCACCACAGGAAACCGAGGCTCCGGCTAATGTATCCAAACTACAATATCGCCTCAGGTTTTCTGAGAAATGTAGTTTGTAGCCGTCGTTTTCCACGGCAGCTTCCATTGGGAATAGAAGGGAGATGACAGTGGTGTAACACCTTATGCAATACTATAACTTTCTTGTTCCTTGTGATCGGGGTAAAAATGGGCTTCCACACAGCCCTCTGTGCATGGGGGGTCAGAGTGGCACGATGTGGGCGCCGAAGCGGGCGGCACAGCGTGTGCCAGATTGTAACAGCATCCACCCCCAAAGGCGGCGTCATCCCCCTCAAGGCATGGAAGTGGCGTAGAAGCGCCGGAGACCGCAGGTTGCACAAAGGTTCCCATGACCTGTCTTCGGGACCATATATTGGCCACCCCGTATTCCACACCTCCATCCACACGGACGGGTGGAGGACGGGCAGGCAGACGCATGGAGGGCGGGCAAGGCTTCAAGAGACAGACATGAAACAGAGGATGCTGCTTCCTAGAGGCACGTAAGGAAAGGCGCACAGCCACTGGATCCACGATGCCAGTGATGACAAAAGGACCCAAAAACTTTGGCAATAGAAGGCGCTTGCCGGGAATGTGTAGGTTATGGGTAGACAACCAGACTTTCATGCCCACTTTAGAAACAGGTGCCGGAGTCCGATGCCGATCTGCATATTTCTTGGCCCTCTCCTGAGCACGAAAAAGGTCATCCCCCTCAAGGCATGGAAGTGGCGTAGAAGCGCCGGAGACCGCAGGTTGCACAAAGGTTCCCATGACCTGTCTTCGGGACCATATATTGGCCACCCCGTATTCCACACCTCCATCCACACGGATGGGTGGAGGACGGGCAGGCAGACGCATGGAGGGCGGGCAAGGCTTCAAGAGACAGACATGAAACAGAGGATGCTGCTTCCTAGAGGCACGTAAGGAAAGGCGCACAGCCACTGGATCCACGATGCCAGTGATGACAAAAGGACCCAAAAACTTTGGCAATAGAAGGCGCTTGCCGGGAATGTGTAGGTTATGGGTAGACAACCAGACTTTCATGCCCACTTTAGAAACAGGTGCCGGAGTCCTATGCCGATCTGCATATTTCTTGGCCCTCTCCTGAGCACGAAAAAGGTGACACCGGACCATCCTGTGGATGGACCTCAGTTCTCTAACACAATCCTGAGAGGCCAGGTTGTCAATGGAAAGCGCCGGGTCCAAAGGCAGAGACCTAGGATGGTAGCCGTACAGAGCATAAAAAGGAGACAACCCTGAAGACGTATGCAAGAAATTGTTGTAGGCGAATTCAGCGAGTGGCAGTACTGCCAACCAAGACGTCTGAAATTGCAGGCAGAGACATCGAAGGAACTGCTCCAGAGTAGCGCCTGCCGATCAGTCTGAGGATGGTAGGCAGAACTAAATCGGTCATCGATGCAAAGGGACGGGGTCAAACCCTTCCAGAAGTGAGAGATGAATTGAGGGCCACGGTCTGAAACCAGGACGGAGGGTAGACCAAAAAACCAGAAAACATTCATGAGAAAGAGAGAAGTGAGAACGCGAGCTGAAGGCAATCCTGAACATAGGATGAACAATGCCATTTTGGTAAAGTAATCTATGACCACACAGATAGTGTCGAATCCATTCACAGGAGGCAAATCCACAATACAATCCATGGAAATCATGTACCATCCCTTGTGAGGCACAGGAAGTGGCTGCAATAGACCCACAGGCTTAGATCGAGCTACTTTGCACTGGGTACAAACTGAACAGTATGCCACATAGTCAATCACATCTCTAGACATAGTAGGAAACCAAGCCCAGCGGCGTAATGCTTCTAGTGTCTTTTGTTGGCCTGGATGGGCTGCCATCAAGGAATCGTGGGACCAAGCAAAGGCACGCATTCCAGGAGGTACGAACAACCGGACTTTGCACAATATTGAGGTTAAGCGACACACAATCCTCTTCATGAGAAGAGACCCAGTCCGAAATTAGGGTACGAAGGGAGGGCTGAAGTGTGCAAGCACAGACCACACTGTTAGGTAGTAAGAGAGGGCGTTCGATCACGGTACTGCAAGGATTGGTAGAATGGCGTGACAGAGCGTCCGCGCACGTGTTGAAGTGGGCTGGCCGATATGTAATAGAAAAATGGAACTGGGAAAAAAAAGATGCCAACGGGCCTCCCGAGCCGTGAGGCATTTCATGGACTTGGATGCGAGGAGGCTTCGATGGTCTGAGAATACTGTAACAGGATGCCTAGCACCCAGAAGGTGATGTCGCCATTCAGAAAAGGCCTCCTTAATGGCCAACAATTCCTGCTCCGTGATAGGGTAATTGCGTTCATATGGAGTTAACTTTCTTGAAAAGTATGAGACTGGGTGTATCTCACCCGAGTTGGGACATTTTTGTGACAGCACTGCTCCAATGGCTGAGCCAGAAGCATCGGCTTCCACGCGAATGGGAAGCAGAGGATTCGGGTGTTGCAATACCGGGGCAGTTGAAAAGGCGGCCTTCAGTGTCTAAAAAGCCGTTTGTGCCTCTGGGTTCCACACATAGGTTTTTTTTTAGCTAGTCAGTGCAGTCAAAGGAGCGGAAATAGCTGAAAAAGAATGGATGAAGCACCTGTAAATGTTTGAAAACCCCAAAAAAGACTGTAAGGCCTTAGTCGAGGTAGGCACGGGCCATTCTAATATAGCCTTAACCTTAGAATGACTCATTCTGATACCTTGACTGGTTAAATCGTAGCCAAGGAACTCCACCTGGTTGGAATTAAATATGCACTTCTCTACCTTAACAAATAAATGATTGTCTCTTAATTTCTGGAAAACCATACATACATGTGAAATATGTTCTTCTTTAGTGGAGGAGTATATCAGTATATTGTCTAGATAAACTACAGAAAACTGATACAAATAGTCATGAAAGATATCATTCATGAATGCCTAGATGGTGGCAGGGGCATTGCACAGACCGAAAGGCATCACGAGATATTCATACAATCCGTACCAGGTTTTAAAGACGGTTTTCCATTCATCACCTTTTCTAATCTGGATGAGGTTATAAGCACCCCGGAGGTCAAGCTTGGTGAAAAGTACAGAAGAACCGAGTTGGTCCAAAAGCACCGAGATCAGAGAGAGGGGGTACTGATTCTTTACTGTGATAGCATTCAATGCCCTGTAGTCGATTCATGGGCGGAGATCCCCCTCCTTCTTTGATACAAAGAAGAGGGGGGACGTTGCCGGAGACCTAGACGGTCTAATGAATCCTGTAGCCAGGGCCTTATCTATGTACTCTTTCTGTACTTTGTCCTCTGGTAAAGTAAGAGGATAAACCCTGTGAGATGTATCTTAGCTCCCGGTAAGAAATCTATGGGGCAGTCATAGGGCCTATGGGGCGGTAACTGGTCGGCCCCTCCTTTATCGAACACGTCTCGAAAAGAACAGTATTCGGTAGGAATGTCGATTTCACTGACATGAGTGATGGCTCCGATTACGGACAAGGAGGCAACCAAAGCCTGGCAGGAAGACTCCGGGCACACACTGGTGTCCTGGAGACAATTGTCATTACACTCAGAAGACAGGAACTGAACACTTTTTTTTGCCCAATCAATGGCAGGATTGTGGTGTTGCAACCACGGAATACCCAAAATGAACTGGAATTGTGGAGCCTTGATTAAATCAAAAGAGATAGACTCCGTGTGTCCATCCTCCATTTGAAAACAATCCAGGTCGGTACACAGCAGGTAAGAATATAGCACAGCAATGAAGACGTAACTTCAGAATTGCCGGTTTTGACTCTAAACAGAAGCAGCGTTCTGAATCGCGACGCAGCTTAAAACAACAAGAGGGCAGCACCACAGGAAACTGAGGCTCTGGCTAATGTATCCAAACTACAATATCGCCTCAGGTTTTCATGGAAATGTAGTTTGTAGCCGCTATTTTCCACAGCAGCTTCCCTTGGGAATAGAAGGGAGAATGACAGTGACGTAACCCCTTATGCAATGCTATAACCTTCCTGTTCCTTGTGATCAGGGTAAATATGGGCTTCCACTCAGCCCTCTGTGCATAGGGGGTCAGAGTGGCACGATGTGGGCGCCGAAGCGAGTGGCGCGGCGAGCGCCAGATTGTAACAGATTCAACTAAAAGGAGTAAGAACATTCTTATATTTTGTCTGACATTAAAGAATAGAATAAAATTGAAAAGTATCGGAGGGGGAAGCGGGAAAGAAACGAAAAAGAAAAGGAAGTTAGAGTGGAAAAAAGAGAACGAAATGAAGATAGGATAGGGCGAGAATGCTGGGAGAATACAAGAAAGCACAACAGAAGGGGATCAGGAAAAAGCAAACACTAGACTGAGAAAGAAGGAAAGATAGGATGGGAAGCAAAAATGCACTGCAAGGAGGACACAGAAATGGAAAAAGCATGATCTGGAAAAAACAGGAGATATGGAGTGAGTGATTGGTTGACAGATGATGTAGAAACAGAAGAAGGAAAAACATGAAGGAAAGTCAAGGGCGTGAGATGTGGAAGTAGTGAAATTCTTACAAGGAAGGAAAGAATCAGGAACTTGAGCTGTCAGTAAAATGTACTGACAGAAGTGGGAGGAAAAGAGAGATAATGTCGTAAGGGGATGGGAGGATAAATGAAGGAGAGTGTGAAACAGGGAGAGTTGGAGGTGCGATAATGAAACTGGAAAGAAAGTAGATGAGAGTCTGACAAGGAGTGAGATGGGGTCACAGGGAAACTCTGAGTGATACAGGTGTCAGTAGCACAGATTGAGGCGGAGATGGGACACAGACAGGGAGATAGAGAAGTGAGAGGAGAATGGGGGGAGCTGTAGACAAAAGAGATAAAGGAGAGATGAATGTGATATCAGGATATAAGTGTTGGAAGTAGAGGAGACCTGGAAGGAAAGAGGCCAGGATGGATGTGAAAACATAATCGCTAATGCTGAGAGCGAATCTTAGAGAGATAGTCGAGAGAACCAGTGACAGAGGTTCAGTGAGAATGGTGGGTGTACAAGAGACCCTTGGCAGTCTCTGTCTTCACCTCTATGTCAGCGGACTTTGGAGTAATCTTGGAGATCTTAACGCAGATGGATAAGGAGGAGATATGAGGGTGAAGTAGAGAGAGAGACTGTACATGATATTTAGAAAGCAGCTGGTGAAAGGAGTGGGAGTGGATGGGGAGAGACAGTGAAGGATGTTGAAACAGAGGACAGGAGTGTAATAAGGTAGAAGGTTAATAAAAGAAGAACATGTGTGAGAGGCAAGAATCAGAAGAGAGAAAGAAATAAGAAAAAGAACATAAAGGAAAAGCTAGAGACTAGAAGGGTGAGAGGAATGAATAGCGAGTGAGGAGGTAGAGACCAGATGAGGGAGAGAGCAGAGGAGAATAGGAGTAGGAGATGAGAAGGGAAGAACCAAAGAAGGTGAAGGTAAATATCTCAGCACTTCATCGACAGGGGTATCCATTTGAACAATTTCTTTTTTTCACAGAAGTTCAGTGCCTTTTTATTTGAAGGATACCTATTTGAATGAAGCCACCGTGGTCTCATCCTCACAGTGTAATATCAAATAAAGTCTAGGACACTCTCACCTAGGTGTGAATCGTAGTTGCCTCCTACTCCACATCTGGCTGAATTTTTTCCTGGAGAAATTGTATCTTACCTAATTGGTAGAGGGGGCGTGGTTAAGTGTTAAAAGTCTTCCTTATCTTACAATCGCTGATCTTAGTATTCCGGTTGGTTCTCTGGAGGTTTTGAAACATCTTGATATGTTCCAAAAAGTATTTTCCTCCAGCACTGGCGATGGCAATGGATTACCACACGGATTGCCTCTATGTCAGCCAGCATCTGGTTGGCTGAAAACATTTCAGGACACATTTTATCCCACAATACATTATCCTTCACTACACAATAAGCGTTTTTCTTTTCACATACACATTCAATAGACAGCAGTATTATTCACATACATTGTTCATCATTTGTGTGGTGCGCTGTGCAGGCCGTATTATCCACTGACCCATGCATTGTATCATCACTTGTGGCCCATCATCCTTTCCTAACATAAGGGTGTGATAATTGAAATACTGTAGTGCTTGTTTGGTGGGGATCTGACTAGGCATGGTCCTTGACTGAGTGGGGTGGCTGTGATGGAAGGACTACTGATCTGCAGGAGTGCAGGGATTAGTAGTGGGTGGGTAAAGCACCTACTCAGCCCCACACTACTAGTAAACCAGCAGTGATCCCAATCATACAGTTGAAACAGACACATCCTGACAGGTATGCCTCCTTCACCTCTTTTGCTAACGTGGGCAAAGAGCAGGCTACACACGTCAGAAGGGGTGTGAGGTGGCACAGACACATCCCAAACAGCAATAGTACCTTGAACCAAAATGAAAAATTGTTCAATCAAGGTTCTATAAAAATATGGTCTACTAAAACAAATGCACACAGCTTATAAAAACACTATGGTCCCACCTTTGTAAGGGATAACACAGAGAAAGCAGGCGCCAAAATGAAGGGATACTCTGGATTGGTAGACAGGGGTGCTCAGGCAAATATTTCAGTAGCAAAATGTCAAAGTTAATTTTAGCCTTTGAATAGGTAATGAGGAAATGCTTCAAAGACACTAGGGCCCCTTAAGGCAGATCAGGGGGATTAAATACCTTTAGTTTCTTGTATTTGGGGCTCAAGACAGGCTTCTATGTGCTTTACTGCAGTTGAGTCAGTTTCGAGATGATTGAGTCGCGCTTTCTCAAAGGTGAGTCGACATCTAGCAGGTTGTGTCAGCTGTCAAATAGGCATTGAGACAAGGCTTCTGCTGGGTTGAGTCAGCGTTTGAGATGGGCGCATCAATGGCTTGCAGCAGTTTGAGTCAGCATGTGCGTCGGACCCAATGCATGGTCTCAGGGAAAAGATAAGGCATTTCATCTGCCCTTCGCAACCAGTATGGTGTGTAGACATTATTTGGAGGAGTCTGTCACCACCGGTGAGCAGAGCTTTGCTGCCAGTGCCTCATTTGGAACAGACCTTGTCCATCTATCTGGTCATGCTAAACATGGCTTTGGGGTGGTTAGAAAGTAGAGCTTTCCACTTCCAATGTGGTCTCTGTCTTCATCTCTATGTCAGTGGGTCTTGGAGTAAACTGTACCCCCAACCGAGTTCCAGGTGAGTCCTTCTTGAAAAGTGTTTTGAAGATGAATCAACTAAGGCGAGGGTTTCCCCTCATTATATAGACAGAATTCTACACTGGCAAGCTGTTGTTAGGAGTCAAATCCTGGCTGCTGTAGCAAGTGTAATTTGCCTTCTGATGTCAAACCCAGAGCACCTTGTCTACAGGAAGTGTGGAGAGGGACAACATGTTTGCGAGACCCACCAAAATTCAAGATGGTGGGACCCCCTGGACTGAGGTTCTATCCTGTGCTAGTTTAACTCTGCCCCCTTCCTCGGTCTGCCTACCTCAAAAGGTCTCTAGCTATCATCACCCGAGAGCAAGGTGTCCATTGCAATGACAGGACTGTCTTTGAAACACCAAGGGTGGGATCCCACATGGTTGTTGTGTGTGCACCCGGCCGAGACAACTGAATAGACACGAGGCCCTGCCATGATGAGTCACTGCCACCAAACTAACAATAACATAATATCAGTGCTTATAGCTGCATAATTGTGTAATCTCAGTAGCCACAATGCTTCTTTAGATATTAATCTGTCACCGGACTGCAGAGGTACACAATTACGGTATTTTGTACCAGAGAGAAATACAGTTAAAAGGCTACCTTTGTCGGTTGGAACTTTGTGTTCCAGCGCCGTATTCAGCAATGCACACGTGACTTGGGACCTGCCTTTTTTGCTACTGCAGATGCTGCAGATGTCAGTGGACTGTCACAGCAAGGTAAGTGTGCATTATGCCTTTTGGCAGGAAGTATTATGAACGTGGGTCTGATTAGTAGATTCTACTTTCAAAAACAGAATTGCCCACATCATTTTATTTAAAACAAATAAAATAAAAGAAACTCAGGCTCTTCCACCCACACCAGTCAGCATTCTGTCTTCGTGTTCACCACCACGATTGCTTTTTCAATCTCCCAGTGCACAGGACCATGGACTTGTGGCTGTGGAGGCACCCCCTGCTGCATCTGCATCTGAGGCGAAAGAGGGGGCAAACTAGTCTTGGCCATGGCCATGGCCATGTGTTATGCTGGTCCGATAGCACATTGCGCTAGGTGCTCGCCCCTGATATCTGTGCACTCTGGCAGGTTCGAAACCAGCCAGCATCAACTCAGCCTTTCATCCTTCACAGGTTGATAAATTGAGTAATTATTATTATGACATTGGGGGGGTTGGAGCACGTCAGGGGTGGAGTTTATATTACAGGCGTGTGCTGTGCACATGTTGTGCTTACTGTTTGTTTGCCAGGTTGCCTAGAAACTGCACTTGATCTGAGTATAATCTGCATTCAGATAAAATGTACATCGAAGTCTGAATCCTGACATACAAAATGGCTCCCTGCTTCTCAGACTCATGTCATCCCAATGTCTCAAGCTGCGTGACGCGTCCTCTGTATTCCCTTCCTGTCTCAGTAGTGAATTATTCATCCTCCAATAAAGTTCTCCGGAGTAAAGATGCAAAATACATCAAGTGAGGGAGTGCCCACAACACGTATGCGATCTGTTATCCACTCGGTCGGAGCCAGAATGCTGTTATGCAAAATAAGCAAACACCAGATCCAAGAAATACCAATACAAACTCGGCCATCATTATGAGTCAGCTGTAACGAGTAATATTTCAAACACTATGTGTACTGCTCGACAGATTACACGCCTAGCGCTATATACAGCATGCAGCATTCTTAAGAGGCACGCATGATGCAAATTTAACGTGATTATAAATTAGATATCCTCATTGATTTCTTCAAAAAGGGACCTTCACTAAAAAGTGATAGTCCTTAATGGGAGAAATGTTTTCTGTCTGACCTCTGAAGGAGTCGAAAAGTCTCCCTCCCTTTGTGACGTAATGCAGGAAGGGGGAACTAATTACCCTTTCTGAATTATTTCATATTGTACAGTAGCAGTATAATATGCTGCTGTATACAATCCGGCCTCATTCTCCCGAGAAGGGTGCAATTTAGAGTTTTAAAAAAAGAAAAAATACAGCATGCAGATTTGGACATGCTGTATTTCACAAAACCTGCATCTGCTATTGACCGACTGGCGGTACTTCAATATCGGGTGAAATACTACAATGTCTGCATATGTTAACAATAATGACCCCGTGCGGGATCATGGGAAAAAATCTACCAAACTCACACTGACAAAAAAAGAAAACGTATGGAACTGGTCAAGAACTTTGTTAGGAGAGTGCACCCGATAATTAAGAAGAAGAAGGAGAGTCTGGCATTATGTGAACCTTTTTAAGGATTTCCTAGGCCACATCATCCTTGTATCCTTCAGCACTGCTCTCTAAGCTGGTGGCTCTGCAGCCCCCTTGTGGGTGCTGGCAGTACTTTCTTGTTGGATGCGCACTGTAACTCCTTTGCAACGAACTGTGGATTTGCAATCAAAGTGTCGTTTTTGGACTAAATATTTACCGTCTGCCGCATGTGTCAGTCCCTTTAGTGTCCATCCACTGCATTTTCCCACTCCGGCAACTTTGCTTCGGGGGCGCCCTTCCCTTGGGTCTTGCTGTTTCCAGCCTTAACAGCAAACTAGTGGCCACTAGTCTGCTTCCTAATTCTCTTGCTATGCACCAGGTTTCTGTCTCCCTAAACATTCCCGACGACCGTGTGTTTTAGGAAGTGGGGGCGGCACTCTTTCCTTAGAGTGTTCAAACTTTTAATTGCTTAGACTTTCACTTGTAATCTGTCTTTTTTTTTTAATCGCCAAATGTCTAACAGCGAGAAGCCCCTTTAACACCAAAGCAAATGTCTTCATCCGAAAGCACAGGCTGGCACAGAGAAGATAGTACATGGCAGGCTCTCCTCGGAAGCGAATGGCCAGAACTGCAGCATGTTCTACGAAAGAGTTAATGAGATGGGTTGAGGGGGAGGGAGGAGAGGGATAAGAAGAGATAGGTGGGGAGTCCTGTGGTGAGATCTGCCTTCCGGATGGCTGCCTGGAATTAGCTTGACTCAGAGTAAACCTGCCGCCTCCCCACTGTTCCCAGTAGGCCATTGGCAGGCCCTGATGTGCAGAGCAAGCTTCCCTGCGCGGGGAAGGAGAGACACCGAACATGAATGTCACCTCGGGTTGCGGGCGAGCCATTGCTGGAATCGCAAGACACAGTCGATTCGGCGAAGCTTGCTGCCAAAGAGCTTGACGACATATCATTTAGATGAAAAGGACGTTGAAAAATTGTCATGGTTCACACCTCCATTCAACGCCTATTCCGACCCTTTAGAATCATATGGCCTCCAGGGTCGGACTGGGACAACAAATAGGCCCGGTCACCCGAAAAAAAGTGGCCCACCCACCCCTCGCCTCAAAAAAGTGGGCCACCGCTCGCATCACGGCGTTTGACCTCTGATGACATCACCTGAAGTGATGTCATTTGACCCCGCCCGAAAGTGACATCCTGGGAAGTGATAAAACACGACCTTTCACCCCTTGACAAAACAGGAAGTGACATCAAATAGCATTGTTCCTAAATACACTAAATTACTGGGAATCCAAGCAGACGTTCAAGGCCAAATGATAATCTGTTATTGTATAGCACTTACGCTTAAGCTCTTTTTTTTATAAAATTCTTTTTTTTTTCTTCAATTTTTTTTTCTTCCAAAACGGCCCACTCCACAGGGACGATTTTGGTCCAGCCACGGGCCGAAAAGGCCGGGATGCCAATCCGACCCTGATGGCCTCATTATGAGTTTGGTACATTTTGATGGTAATTCTGTTACTGCAACTTTTTTGGGTGACATCAGAATTACTTCCAATTGTATGGCACAGCTGAATTCTGAGTTTGAGCTTGGAGTGGAGTATTTACTCACCTGAAGGTTGCTGAAGGTAAACCTTCCACTTCAATGTTAAAAAGTGTCGATTTATCCCAGACAGAATTACCGCCCATGGTTAATCTGCCAAACCCCCAATGGAGTCCTATGATCACTGGATTTGCCAGTATTTCCATGGAAACCCTGTGGGAACATCGCCGTACTCAAAATGAGGTCAACAGTTCCTAATCCACGGATTACCCCCTCGCATAAACATAAAAGAATGTACACATTTTGGAAATGATCTGGTGGTTACGCCGTTGCCTTTGAAACCAGACAGATCTCTTCTAATGATCCTGGTTCCACCTTTTGAACAAACCTGTGTGATCCTGGGCACAATCGCTTTATATGACTAATTTGGCAGCACTTAGAACCGACTAACCACCATTATTAATAACTGTGCACAAAGTAAACGTGCACAGGAGTGGAGTGGGAACCAAAAGAGGCCCTGGTAATACTTTTCAAAGTGGCCCAATATTACACATTTTCAGCAACATCAGTCCTTTTACAATACCACACAAAAGAGGCACAGGGTGCAGAGGCCTACTGGGAAATCTCCAGAGTGCCGTGCAGGCCAGCCCACGCCTGGACGTGCACATTGTTGCCCCTCGGGTTTAACATGAGGAGAAGTGTTGCTGAAAGTTGTGAAGCCCTTCTCAGTTCTTCTAATGCTATTCCGGCTGGGAGATTGACCTGAAATTTTGTGAAATATCAGAGTAAGAAAGTATGCTCTTTGGTTTGCCCCTGCTTTTGTGAATGTATTAATGTATATTCACATTTATATTGTGCCTCTACAATTGTAATCACCAAAGTCCAAGGCCTGCCCTCTCAGTGACACAGAACACCTACATGGAATGTCAAAGAGATCAGGATAAGATTGATCTATGTAAAAAAGGTAGCAGGCGCCCCTCTCTCAAAAGAACATGGCATAATCAGTTCAGTGGTTTTTATCCACTGTGAGAGTCTGCAGCCATCACTTTTAGCTCACTGTACTTTTCACAAAGGAGGAATTTCTTGTTCAAAGGAGAAAACCTCCTTTCAACAAGAGTACCAACAGTGAGTGACTCTCAAAGTGGGTAAAAACCACAGAACAGGTTATCATGCCATGTTCTTTCTAGAGAGGAACGCCTGCTACCTTTTTTCTATTTTTTCAAGGAATTTGGGATTGGTCACCCTAAATTACCTGGGGCAATCCAGACGTGGAACCCTTGCTCACTGTGCTCAGACAGGCACAGCTCCACCTCACTGATGAGGCCCGACTAGGCCGAAACACGTGTCTGAGGTTGCTGTTGGCACTGTTGTTCAAAGGGGGTACAAAGACTGATATGAAAATGGATATTCCTCCTTTTTTGAAAAGTACAGTGAGCAAAAAGCGATGGCTGCGGACTCTCAAAGTGGGTAAAAACCACAGAACAGGTTATCATGCCATGTTCTTTCTAGAGAGGGGCGCCTGCTACCTTTTTTTCTTTTTTTTCTAAGACTGGTCCATGGGGCACTAGAGCAATAGAGCAATGCTAGTTGAGTAGGATGACTCAGTGTGCACTGTGGAGTTTATTTTTAGTTTTGGCAAAGTGACACATATGAGCCAAAACTAATGCCATAATTGTGCAGTAGAGGAGAAATGGAAATAAGGAGGGAAACACGTAGATAGGAAATAGAACTGCCACATTGCAATGGTGACATTCCTAGCCTGATCCAATGAGAGGTTCGCTGTAATGAAGCATTTGCTTCAAAGTTTTTGAGAACTTGTTCTCTTTATCCTCACATAATTAATGCAGATCCTGTATTGAGGGTGGCGTTATTATTTTAGCTGTTTTGTTTTTATATAGCTTAGAATTGAGACAAGTGGGCCAAATTCTCAATGTATTTTGGCGGCACTGAGGAGATGTGTTTTATCCACCCCCTTTGCGTATTTGCAAAAAGGGGGCATTTTTGCAAGTTTCAATGTGCATCCCAAATGAGTTGAACTTTGAAATGCACCGACATTAGGCACATCCGCCTTGTCTATTGAGAACAGGGACAGGGGGTATGCACATTTTGACAGGGTCATTTGTGACCCTGTCATGCATTTTTCTATAAGTCTGACAGCAGTGGTTTAAACTCCTGCCGTCACACTTGCATTTCTATCCCCCAATCACAGATAGAAATACTTTTTGGTTAACGGGAGCCTGGCATAAATTAGTGTTGGGATAGCACTCCTGACATAAATGTATTCAAAGTCACTGGCCAGATCCTCTTTTGAGCTGCAGTACAGCTCCCAAGCAATGTGCAGGTCACCTTTAAGAATAAGGTAACCTGTGCATTTCTAAAACTAATGCAGTTGGAAAAACGCATACTCTGTGCTTTTTTCATTTGTACTTGTTTTTCAGTCTGCCCAAATGTATGCAACTTTACTTAAAGGAGAGTTCCGGGACTTTTTTTTTATTGTCCCTACGGTTCGGCCATGTGTTTTTAAGCATAACTCGGTAGATCGTAGAAAACTTTCCTATGGACCTTACCCGACTTTTCGTCCATTAACGCACTCGAAATCAGCCGCCATTTTCTGATAATCCTATCATTTCCCCCCATCGCCCTGGCTCACCTGCTTTTGCGGCACTAAATCAAATCCCCCGCCCCTGAAACAGACTTTATCAAAACATTCATATTCCCCGCCTCTATCCGTGACGTGACTGTGCTGCGTAGGCAAACGCGCCCAGGCGTCTTCTACGCGACTCCACACAGAACCCGGAAACCAACACAGATCAGCTCACAACACAGCGCGCCACAATTCGCAATATGAAACTGTACTTTTAAATCAAACCGCAAGATTGTAAATTTGGTAAAGTACATTTATTTGACATCAAATGTTTAGAGAATATTCAGCGATTTTCATTTTTATTTGCTCACGTTCCAAAAAGTTCGTTTTGAGGCACGCGATGTTCCTTTGCTGTACACAGGGTCTTAGATCATCTCACAATACAGCGCCACAATTCGGAATATGAAACTGTGGTTTAAAAGCAAACTGCAAGATTGTACATTTGGCAAAGTACATTTATTGGACATCAAATGTTTAGAGAATATTCAGCGATTTTCATTTTTCTTTGCTCTCGATCCAAAATAGTTCGTCTTGAGGCAAGCGATGTTCGTGTGCAGTACACAGGGTGTTGGTTTACGATAAAATAAGCTCTTCGGTCGCACTGATAATCGCATGGCTGTTCCAACAACGAGGCACTAGGCCACCACAACGGTCTGTATGTTGCATCTAGCCGTTAGTACCGCGTAAGGGCATACTTGTACTTGGCGATCGTCCCATAAAATGGTCAGGGTGGTAACGTTGTTCACGCGGAGAAGCAACTGGCGGTTATAAAAGCCATCCGCCGGTGTCTGGTACTCGTGACACAGACAATAATGGGTGAAGTACCTGTTTGAAAAACATAAAAAATGAAATTAGTCTCACCATCAGATCTTTATTAAAATTATTCATTTTATATATTCGGTTGGTAAATTATTTCATAGCTAGGACATTGCAACTGGGTTTTAAACGTCAAGGGGGGGGCTGTAGGATACTGAGACAGTCCCCCAGTGCAGGGGTTGACAGGGAGTGCAGGTGGAGAGTGGAAGGGCCCAGGACCGAGATCGCAGACAGTGGACCAGTTGTAGCAGGGGAGAGGGAGAGAGAAAGCAGAAGCAAAGAGGAAGGTTTTGAGGTGCTTCCGTAAAAGGAGACGGTTCTCCCCAAGATAGTGCGCGGTACAAAACAATATGCCACATAGAACGAACAAGTCCAACTTAAC
Organism: Ambystoma mexicanum; assembly: GCF_040938575.1. Lineage (NCBI taxonomy): Eukaryota > Metazoa > Chordata > Amphibia > Caudata > Ambystomatidae > Ambystoma > Ambystoma mexicanum. Next base: position 1,015,970,952 of record NC_090930.1, on the reverse strand, counting down.
CCGTCTTTAAAGCTACTGTATAGTAATTAAATTGCGGTATAAACTCATCTAAAGAGTTACTTACATTATATTTGCATTTTCCATTGTGTCTGTGCGTAGGGCAGCCCCGAAATACCACTCCTTCTATGCAGACGTTATTTCTTCTAATGAACGAACATGAAATGGCTTTCGTTTCTGAAATTATATTCATTATCGTTTCTTACGTGGTCCCGGCCTGTCAAGGTCAAATAACAATAGAACCTTATACTGAGTCGTGGGCCATTCTGGCACCCTAGAAAAAATCAAAGCAGCTGACCTTCACTTTGAACGAGCACACATTCCTAGTTAGCTACATTCAGTGTAAGGCCGTCTCACAGGACTTGAAATTTACACTCCATCTTTGCATTTTGTCTGCGTGCTTTGCAGCCCCACAGAACCATAAATACGGAGACATTCTATATTTTTTGAAAAATGATTTATATTACTGTTTGGTTTAATTTAATGCGCAAATGAACAAGGGTGGAGAGACACATTGCATGTACACTGAGCAATCACTTTTATTTACACAATACATAGCTACACATATTCAATGGGCCTGCGACATGAGGAGACTCCAGAGCAAAGTCACAGGTGACACCCGGGTGGTTCGCACTACTGCACGGTGAAGGGAGGGGCAAGGGTGGAGAGACACATTGCATGTACACTGAGCAATCACTTTTATTTACACAATACATAGCTACACATATTCAATGGGCCTGCGACATGAGGAGACTCGAGAGAACAGACAATCAAATTACAATCATTTAAACCGTGATGTGTATTTCTCAATGAGTTCTTCTTTAGGTGGACATGGAACAGAGGCAATGTTGGGTGGCAATGCAGTTGTCCCCTGCACAGGTTCGTTCACAACTCCATTTATGTGCCTATCTAGGACGTCAACAATAAGTTTCTCAATAAACTCATATTGCATATCCTCAAACACTGGTTTGATCACCCATTGTTTACTTCTTTTAGTGAAGGCCTTATTGTAGCGAAGCGTCCCTAAAGTTCCGGTCGTCCTACTTTGTTGACGGCCAACATTATGGTTATGTGCCAAGACCGCTAAAAGAGTCCGATTTATCATGCCCTCCATGCCAAAATGCAATCGTTTTGGCCTGTACTTTAGGCACATATTGTGGAACACCTCCAAATCTCCTGTGTGGCAGAATTCCGTGAGTCCCCTCAAAGCTTTTGTTATAGTTTTATCAAATACAATCTTTTCAATGGCTTTTTGAGTGGGTGATGAAGGAATCAACCACTTCTTCTTCCGTGCCTCCTCTGTGGACAAATGGCCATGTTCACAATTGTGGAAATGTTGGTTCGTGTTCCATCGGTGAACGTTTGTACAGTGTGGCATTACTGACCGCCATTTTTCCAGTAGAATTTCCAACGACCCTCCACATGTTTTTGAGCTCCACCAAAGATGGTTGCTGATTGACTTGGACCACTGTGAAATACCTTGCAATTCTTTTTTTTTACCTGCAGCCGACAATTTTTTATTGATTGATTTTGCAAGATGCCAAACGTCAAATTGGTGATTTATATTTTTGTACTGTTCTCTCATTGTCTTGGCAATTGAAACGTGTCTGTCCGTGGCTATCAGGTCGATCACCATTCCCCGCGATTGTAGTTCTTGCAATGATGCTACAAAGCCAACTTTCTCCATGGCCACTGAGGATGTACTTTGTGACACCTGCACGACCACCGAACTCACAATTTTCTTACTTTCCATGTCCTGAAAGTGGTAGGTGCAGTACTTGGCTGAAAATCCTGGGCTGTCGCACTGTCCATCACCGGCTAGCCTGAACCGTTTGCCCGCGAATGTACTATCAATAGATATTTTTTCCATTCTCCAAGCTTCGCTAATGGCTGGAAATAGATAATCGGTTTGGTATTTGTAGAACTGAGTTTTCGCAATGAAATGGATTCCCACAAACTGAAAGAAAGACTCTAATTTTTTAAAACTTGAACCACTAAAAAGTGCAGCCGCTGCACAAAGTAGATTGCCTGCTGGCAGTTGTCCCAGCATAGGTTGTGCAGACCATGTGAACGGATGATGTTTTGTACAGGTGGCATGTATTTTAAGGTTAGTGCCTCGAATTGCACGAGTCACATTAATTAATGGCTCCCCACATACTTCCCCACCAACCGAATGCCCACATTTCATCCGAATAATAAGATCAATCAAACAACTATCGAATACAATGAATTTGGCCTCTTTCCTTATACTGTCACTCTGCATCCCAGCTGGTTCGGCCTGTAACGTTGAGGACATGTCACTCACATGAAAGGTAGAATCTCTGATATCGTCTTCCGCTATGTTCAGTGATATTGATGGTGTTTCATTGTCGTCCACTTCATTCTCTTCCATTGCAACATCTGTTCCTTCTCCGGCGATGGGTGAATAAAACAATTTCTTCAACTTTCTCGCGGTCTTAGTTTTTGCGGGTGTGGATTCTGTGAATTGATCTCCGACTGCATCCGAACTACCAGGAGGACATTCACTATCAATGGCTGGTGGTGGTATAGCTCCGTTGTCAATCACTTCATATTCTTCCCATTGGCACGATGCATCTCCAGTCTCAAGTCCCTGCCAAAAGGTTTGACAAGCAACATCTCTCGTTCGCTTCACTGTCTGTGTATATCTAGTTCGTAGACCCACTCGCAACTAGAAGACAGATTGGAAAAGGGATGTTCAGTTTAAACTCAATTTACAGTATTGAACTATTAACAGTGAAAAACAACATAATATAGTGACCAGGACACTAACCTTCTTTTGCTTTCTTTTCTTTGAAACTTTCTTGCCTCGAACTTCAACATCAGGACGCTGTTGCTCCGACTCGTGTGTGCATGTCTCCACTTCCTCTTGCGCTGCAACGACTATGTTTTCCTGATAAGCACATCCATCACGCACTGACGCTCCATCGACTCCCTGAAACATAGAACTTTCATTAGTATGTATAATAATATCGAAAACACAAAATGTACTTGGGGACCAATACCCACGTACATCTCAATAGCAAAACACGAATGAACGCTTTGTGTAGAACATTCAAACGACAATTATTCACGCATTGTTGATCTAGTTAGATGGAACTGTCAAGATCCATACCTCGGGCTCCTCATGGACTTCCATTGATGATATTATTGAAGATGATGCTTCAGTGACTCCCTGAAACACAGTAATTGCATTAGTATGGTTTTCTATTTTGATAAAAAGAACAGAAACTTTGTGCAGGCGTGAACGGCTCATCTAAATAGACCTGCACAAATGATCAGTTGTCTAAAATAAATAATGGATATGTAAATATGATTCGATTTGCTCGATCGTTGGAAGTGTCACCACCCAGAGATCTGCATCAACTACTAGGGGTGATGTTCTTGTAGAAGAAGCTCCGTCATCTCCCTGAAACATAGTACTTGCGTTAATAAAGAAGGAAGTATAGCGGATGTAATCACGTCATATGATTTCGCTTGATTGAACTGTCAGTATCCATACCTCGAAATGCATAAGAACATCAAGGGACGATGTAACTGCGGTGCACACTTCTGCAAGCTGTTGCGCCGACCCGTAACTGCACGCTCCCCCTTCTTCTTGGACTAATGCTCCATCGACTCCCTGAAACATAGGACTTTCATTAGTAATGAACATAATATTGAAAAAAGAAGACACATAGGAGGGCGACGACAGAAGGACATATCAATGGCTAAAAACGAAAGAAACATTGTGTGTAACAATCACGCTACAAGAATGCAAGATCTGATGATCTCCATCGATGGAACTGTCCTGAAACGTACCTCGAGCATCTGAGTGACATCAACGGTAGTCGTCAATACGTTGGACTCCTCAGCATCTCCCTGAAAGACAGTACTTGAATTATTTTGGATAACAATAATTATAACTGAAAACAAAGACTAGAGGACGAGTACAAGGGTGTACCATTAGGTAAAATAATTACACGATAAATTAAAACTATTGATTTACATGCCTAAAACAAGTCAGTGGCAGAATAGCCAAGTAAGATTACCCGATAGGCGCTTGAAGTGGCTGATGACTGCAATAACGACACGGATGGAGAATCTTCCGCCTTCATATTGAGTGGATACATAAATGGGGAAATTATTGTTAGCTAATGCTACTCACTACCGCAAGGCAGAGAGATAAATACGTAAACTTGACTCACCAGTGGAGGGATGTGGACGAATAGAGTGGGAATAGCGGTTGAGAGCAATTTTCGCCTCGCTCGCGGTGTGTTCTTCTTTATTAGCAATGATGTGGAGTACATGTCAGAGGTAAAGTGCCTGCTGCAGATGCGGTATCGATCACCCCTCTTGTCCGCAAAGACTTCTAGGACTCTAATTTCAAGCTCAGAGGGTGGATATCCGCAATATCGGACCCATTCTCTTATCTGATCTATTGTCTTAGGGAAAACATGCATTATAGTACCTTCAGATTTATTATGGGTCTTCGAAGGGCAACCGCCAATGGAACAGGCAGGCATTGTGGAAAGTTCTGAAAAGTAAAGATCAACAATTCTCTATGAATATCAATGTGTTAAAAAATTAAATGACACATAAAAGGTTCAATGCAAGGTATGTTTTGGTTCTTGGAACTATACACGTTATTCACATGCGGATAAGTATTTGAATAACTTTAAAAAAATAGAAAAATAATTTGACTAAACTCAGAACATGTGACTAGTTCCTTGCATGTACTGTCTTGAACGAAAAGAAATTGGACGCAAAATGAGTATGGTACATGGCCTTACCTTGACGAGCAAACAGTTAGATGCAGGGATCAGAGTAGTTTCTTGTCGTAGAACAGCGAGCAGTTCACAGGTTGCAAACTGACGAGTTTCCTCGAAGTGGTCACGGAAGTTCACAGAGACGAAGAGCAGATAACCAGCACCTTCACGGGTTGACTAGCAAAGTGCAAAGAAGTTCTCATTAGAAATATGAAGTGGGTTATAAAGAATTCGAAACAGGGGTGTGTTTGTGAATGAATGACGTGTATATGTCGTGGCATTATGCGGTTTGCAGGGGGCCGTCCAGCGTGAGGGGGGATGCTTGGCAGGAGACACGGGGTCTGGCGGTAGACATGGGAACAACAACCCATGCTCTATAGACCACTTTGAAGTGTACATGGTCTTTGGCACCTCTTGGCCTTTATCGCTCCCTGACAGCTCCACTTGCCAGCACAAGTACCCCGGTGCGAACTGCCTTTGATAGGGCGGGGGGTGGATTGGGGCGGTGGTCGTGCAGACAAGACACTGGAAGACTCGTGAATGGAGACACACTTATGTGGATTGCAGGGTGCCGTCCAGCGTGAAGGGGGATGCTTGGCAGGAGACACGGGGTCTGGCGGTAGACATGGGAACACCCATGCTCTATAGACCACCTTGAAGTGTAGTGTACATGGTCTTTGGCACCTCTTGGCCTTTATCGCTCCCTGACAGCTCCACTTGCCAGCACAAGTACCCCGGTGCGAACTGCCTTTGATAGGGCGGGGGGTGGATTGGGGCGGTGGTCGTGCAGACAAGACTCGTTTGGCGCAGGGCCTCACCAAGGAGAGGCCATCTAACTGCATGTAAGAGGCAGGCTGCAGGATCTAGTACATGGAAGGCAGGGGGGTGAGTTTATAAATACCTCACCCTCCCAGGAGAATATATGGGTGCAGTTCACCCTGGAGACCCTGGATGCCTAGGCAGTTAGTCAGCAGCAGGCTGGCCTGTGGTGGCAAGGCGGCACGGGCCAGAGGGGGTCATCTCTGTACCCGGTGCCCAAAAGGATGATTTATTATGATCAACCATATTGATTATTTACCTATAACCATGTTTTGTATCAATAAAATCCAACGGCCTTTTATTGCCAACGCTTGAACAAAGTGGTGTGGTAAGTATTTTTGGGGGAGGAGGCAAGGCCGGGAGGCTTGATGCCAACCCGCAAAATAACATATGTATGTCTGCTGCATATGGGTTCAACGGTTATGTGGATTGAAGGTGGGCGGCCAGCGTTCCGGAGGATGCTGGCCGGAGACATGTGGTGTGACAAGACAAGGCACAGGAAGACTATTCAATGGAGACACACTAGATTCATTTAAAAAATCAAAACAACCATTGTTAAAATATATGTTGGGTTTTATTTTAGATCTTAATTTCAATTGAACATAAATAATAAACATTACACATTGTAAAGTTGCGGTTGCAGCACATCCAGGGAAAATCCGCGGTATTGTCCACTGTCGCTGGGGAAATGTTGTCTAATGGCAAGTACCGCACAGGCAGGTATTACTCTCCGAACGCGGTGTCCGAGCCTCCCGTGAAGCCACCAAGTGAAGCAACGATAGGCCACCAGCCTGTACCACCTGTGAAAATTAAAGATGCAAACTGTATTAAAATGACAACTTTCTTATCACTGTCGATTCAGGTAAAAAATGTCATTCTGCTTTGAAAAAAATTCTATCTAGAAAATGCACAACATGGAACCAATTTACATGCATTCGAATGATGAGACGACCATGAAATAGTAGTGGCATCACTGACATCACAACCAGAGTATACTTACTCGTTACTCGGATTACGCGGACGAACAGTGCCGCAAAGTTCGTGCATAAGCACCATCATCATCCTCAACACGGTCCGTGAGAGGCAGGCTTCCCTGAACTCTGGCAGCTCGGTGATGCATTGCGGACTTGGCTCGCCTTCCGAAATGTAGGCCAAGCACCCCGAATTTTCACAGCAGCAGCAGTTCTCCTCCTCAGTTGGCATTAGCTCGCACCGATTGCACGTGCACCAGGTGGAGACGCCGTCCATGCGACATGGTCCAGGCTCTTCATCCGTTGACTGGTCCTCCCAACTGCCGTCCGAATCCCCTCCGTTTTCGCGTGCTTGCCTTTCCAGTAGTTCTTCCTCGGTGTACTCGGGCTCGTACATATACGGCATTATTGTAGCCATTGTGTGGTAAAGAAAGTAAAATAATTTATAGCGGTGGTACTGGTATCTGTTCACACGGGCTACAATCAATGAAGGTAGCTGACCAGAGCACAGAAACGAGTCACAGAATACTCAAAGTAACACAGAGAGAGTAATGGAATCGAAAATCTGCTGCTGTGTGTTGTGAAACGGTGTGTTTATACTTATTGAGGAAAGAGGCGTCCTGCCATTTCCATGGCGACACGTCATTAGCTGAGGCGCAGCGATTGTTGACACGAAACGTGCTTTGGCGTTGGGAAATGGGCGGTACGCGTCTGCTGATGTCAGGCTCAGGGGCGGGGGATTTGATTTAGTGCCGCAAAAGCAGGTGAGCCAGGTCGATGGGGGGAAATGATAGGATTATCAGAAAATGGCGGCTGATTTCGAGTACGTTAATGGACGAAAAGTCGGGTAAGGTCCATAGGAAAGTTTTCTACGATCTACCGAGTTATGCTTAAAAACACATGGCCGAACCGTAGGGACAATAAAAGAAAAGTCCCGGAACTCTCCTTTAAGTCGTGAATGACTTAAACATTTATTAACCCCCGGGCCGGGGAGCCAACAAATCAGCTTGCTCGGATTGCGAGCTGAATCCTATGGTCCAAGCCTGCGTTTCGAGTAGCCTGAAGGCAGCTCTGATGCCCTGCCATTTTCCCCCCACACTCCACTCTTCTTTGTTCACTGTTTCCTTGCCTACCCTTCCCTTTACCCTACTTACCTGAATCCTTTGGCAGGGGCAGTTGTGCTGCTGCCACTCCAGCCTCTTGGGCTGATATGGAAATGGAAGAGAGGCTCTGCAGTGAGCCCCACCTTCCGGCTCAATGGCGGCCATCTTAGGTAAGTAGTTTGTATGAATGAATGGGACACCTCAAGTGCATCCCATTCATTTGCACAAAATACATGGGTCGTAAGGGCACTAGACCCATCATTATTGGGTGTTATTGCTGCAGTAAAACCTGTCACAATTACTCAGAACTTACTGTCTTGCTGCTGCGTACTCAGTATGGATTGCAGGCTCAACAATAATAGATGGTGACGCTTGTAGAGGACAGTTTGTTTGTTTGTTTGTTTATTTATTTATAATGCGCGCCAGACCCAAGGGTATCAGGGCACAGAAGATACAAGAAGACTTTCAGCTTAAGTTACAGAATGGCATATAATTACAAATCAGGTTAAACAAATACATAGTATACAAGATAAGGTAGATACATACCAAGCAGGAGGAACACTGTACACATGGGAACATAATTAACAAAGCACTCTGACAGTGTCGCCAAACGTTTGCAATCCCATTGGGTTAGGCTTGCTTACTCATCCAAAATGAGCTGGCAGTGCCTCAATTGCTACATTGTGGGTTTTAACGAAGCCCACTGCTCTCCTTAGCACAAAACTGTTTTGGTGCAAGCTCAGAGAAGGGACACACACTGCTTAATTCACTAGAGTAACATTGGGATGAATCACAGATTTGCAAGTATTGCCCACAGTCTAGGCAATATATAATTTTCTCTGGGGAAGTATGTTTTTAATTCAGTGATCTATTACTTTCTGAGCATGCTCAATAAAGAAACATTTTACCTTTGAACAGTGTTCCCAAGTATGTACATAGTGATTTGCTTTCCAAGCATGTGTGGTATAGTAGTGACTCGTCCATTGGGCATGTGCAGACTCAACCCAGAGGATTTGTAAGCAACATTCCAAAAAGGTGAGTCGCACCTCAAGACCTTCCTCTTTGCTTCTGCTTTCTCTCCTCCTCCTCCCTGCTGAACTCCTGACTGAAACTGCACTGGTCACCTGGCTACCGTCTGATCTCGGGCCCAGGTCCCCTCCCCCGCCAGTTGCACACCTGCACTGCCTTTCTGGCAACCCCTGCACTTGGGGGCTGTTTCTGTATTCCTACAGTCCCCTACCAGCGCTTGACACTTGATGTCTGCACTTACCCCTGCACTTGCCACAAGCTGGCCGCACTTTTTACCTATTGTTTTTTTTTATTTTTTTTACTGTTGATCCTATGTATTGTACTGCCCCTGCCCTTCCCCCCGCACTTTCCCCTTTCTCCCTCCCCTGCACTTGCACAATCTCAATGTCACCTGGCCTAGTAAGATCGCTGTCTTTGTCGTCTCTCTTTTCTCCCCCTCCCCCCTTGCCTCATCGCGCCTTGAAACACTTCTGTATAGGCACATTATAAATGCCATATCATATCGTGTGCAGTAGTGTAGCTGGAAGCATGGGCATACTTTTAGGCCGATGCACTGGGTATGACAAGCTCGACCTTTGACAATGGAATTGGAAAATGTGTCCAACCCTCAAATTTGCATTCTGTCATTTTCAGTGTTATAATGAACTCCTTATTGCAACACAAATAGATAAAGAAATCTTTGTAGGGGGTCCAACTCAACCACGCTTCAACCTATCCCTGAGCGGACTTACTCACTGCAATTGGGGTCAAATTACGCCACCACTTTAAAAAAAAAATCACCACTAGTTTAATGTGGGGTTCTCGATGTTTGTGGTTATGTTATGCATTCATCATTACACCCTACCTCACCTTAGCATCCCTGACAAAACCTAGCTCACCTGGATAAGCCATCACTCCCATTCCCTAGCTCACCTCAGCAACCCCTCACCCACCCACCCTCCCTATCTCAACTCACCGCCCTAGATTTTCCTATCTCACACCAACAAACTCGACATGCTACAGCAAGCATCCAACCACCCACTCTGTGTCGCCTCAGCAACATGACTCTCCCCAGCTACCCCACGCCCACTACCGCAACTATAGGGCACACCAGCATCCCTAAACCAACCTCACTTTAGTAAACCCCTGCAACTAGTTACACCTCAACAACTTCTTATTACTTAATCCCAGCAGCTGCCACTTGCACACCCTAACTCACCCCGCACTCTGCATACAATCATCTTAAATTATTTATTGAAAACGTTTAAAAAGCGCAGACAAAGCGCAAGTGCATCAGAGCGGTGAACAGACTCAAACAAATACAAAACTATACAAATGAGCAAAAAAGACAGCCTCATTATTAGTTTGGTGGTATCTCACTGGTAAATCCGGCGATATACCACCAAACAGTATTGCTGTTGCCGGCACTTGATCTGCCGGAATTACCGGCAGATCACAAGTGCCAGTAAGTGTATGTAATTCCCTATTCCATGGAGTCCATACGACTCCATGGGGGGAATTGCCAGTATTACCGGCTCCGTTGGGGTGCCGAAACTACTAGCAGCTCGGAGCTGCAGAAAAATCCGGCCACCAGAATTACTGCCACTTTCTCCCCGCACCGCCATCATCGTAATGAGGCCAAATAATATCTATAACATCCCCCAACACAACACATTGGGCCTGATTCGTGGAAGTGTTTTATAATGGCACAATCCCATAGGAAAACGTTCCGTGAATCGGGCCCATGATATATAAAAGTTGCTACAGCAATTAATACACAGACTTCCATATCCAAATTAGCCAAAACCCCACACATACCCCTCAACTCAGCCAACACCACTGACCGACCCAGACAATTGAACCCAGACCTCCCATAAGAAGACTACAACTGCTGAATGGGTTAAGTACTTGAGCACTTTATGGCAGGTGTTGCCAAATACTCGCCACATGCATATTCCAGACCTATACAAAAGTGAAAACAGTTGCCTTTAGCAATGCTTGTTGGCCTATGCTATCGGCCCACTGTGAGTATAAAACCACCATTTGCCGCATATTTTATGCAACAAGCATACGGGTTAATGACTTGTGATTGCGAGATCATTTTCACTAACGTCTGGACCCATTGTTTGCTAAAGTGCGACATTGAAAGAGGTGCAAAGAACGAATAGTCAGAGGTGAAGATGTTGAGCCTACAACCAGAGAGACATTCATGTTTTGTGTCCAGCGAAGGAAGAATAGGCGATGGGAATGCTTGTCTCACAGAGTCTGCTACTTCCTTGGGGCGTGTGATGAAGTCACTTGTACGCTGCCCATTATAGGATCACTTGAAATCTCTGGTGGCCAGGGAGAGCCACCCGTTCTGTATGTCGATCCCTGGAGGTGGCACCTGAAGAAGACACCAGAGCTCTCCCAGTTCTCCCCTCAATGAGTCAAGGAGCTGGCAGCTACACGTTTGAGAAAGAACCCGTATATTTTCCAAGGCGAATTATGCCTCGTGCGACAGAGAAAGAGGAGGCAGTTGTGTTCAGGCACCTACGGAGACCCGGAAGCACCAGTGAAGAAATTCATCCACTACACACCAACCGGAGCACACTGGTCTAGTAACACGCAGAAAAAACGAGGTTATGGGTCAGATACAGGTTACAACGCAGTCATAGTGGGAATGCAAACCAATGGAATGCACATCACACACTTTTTAACTTCTTGTAATGCAGCCTCCCACGACGCACCCGAGAATCAAGGGCTGTCTTAACTCCTTGTTGCGTCCGGTGATGTCCACACATATGCACATTATGGCAGATCTTTCACTGTTTCAGTTCAGACCCGCCCAGGATCCCATTGAGTGTGCAGAGGGGGGGGCTCATGTGAGGCGGGTGCATTTGATAAGAAAACGACGCCTGTCGTACCTTCTCCCAGCTTGGGGGAGCCTTTGAAAGACTCCCCAGAGCTAGCTGGCAGGGGGCTAATGGCGCCCTGAGGGGGCTTGGTGCCACGGTCGCCTGGCCTGCCCTAAAGCCGGCCCTGCTGCCGTCGCGTGTGCTTCTCTTTCGTTTTTTTTTTTTTAATCTATTCTATCGCGGTTCATGGTCTTGGGCGGCTAACTCTGGCCGGATCCCGAGATCCGGCTCCATATCTGGTGCCGGATCTCGGATCTGCCGAGAGCCGGCCCAATGACCAGCACTGCTTCTATTGAAGTCTTGCAATAGTCCATAAATATAGCCGACACGTGTTTCGACCAATTTGGTCGTTCTCAAGGCCTCTGGGTTTGTTTGTCATGCACACTTCTCTAAGACCCATCGTTTCTAATATCCCGCGATCTTGTACACACACGGAAGGAGCACGCCAGGAAGGGCAGATGCATTTGTTTTCGGGGATCTAACCCATTAATAGGTGACTGAGTTTGACTTGAAGGACCTTTATTTCAATTCAAAAGTAACTACCTCATCTTGCATTGAAGAGAGACGGATGGGTCTTTGAGAAGTGTGCATGACAAACAAACCCAGAGGCCTTGAGAACGACCAAATTGGTCGAAACACGTGTCAGCTATATTTATGGACTATTGCAAGACTTCAATACAAGAATACTATTGCACAAATTAATGTTCAGACTATTCCTAAGATTCACAGAATCAAACAAATGCAGTGTTAATTTTGGATCAACTTATGAGAATACTAGTTCCAAGCGTGGAGACAGTCTCATAACAATTCGAATTACAACTGGTCTAGTAACGTGACCTCAGTTACAGTGCCAACTTTCAATCACCTCTGCTGTGGATGGCACAATGAGTAGTGGACAGCATTTTTAATTGAATCCTTTGATCGGGTTCCAGGGCGGCATTTGTAGTGCTGGGGCTACGTGTTTGTGTCTTTGGTTCCATGTCATTTCATCGTGGGATGTTTTTTCGCTGGGTTTTTAACTGCAATTTTTTTAACGAAAAAACCATCAAATATTTTTACAATTATTTTTGGGGGGGTTCCCCCACGCAACCCTCCCATTTTCTTTAGTTTGAATTTATTCCCAAACACCCACAACCCATATATATAATTTACTAACCCCCCTAAAAAATCGATGGGTTTTTGTCAAAAAAATAATTCATGCCAAAAAAACATGTGAAAAAACATATCACGATGAAAGGACGTCGTACTGTGTCTTTGAAGTCTAAAACAGAGTGTTGCGGCTGCATTGCGCTGTCATTGTAGTATTTTCAGTACAGGTTGTTGGTGTAGTCTAGCTTGGAGTGTAGCAGTACAACGCCTGTCATGGTTCTGTGCAGGAGGATGAGGTAAAGCGTGATGCTCTGGATATTTCGGAGACGAAAGAAAAAGTTTCTCATGATGGGTTGAACCCGTGGTTTGAGTGTGAGGGCACTATCAAAAGTATGAGATTTTCACTGTTGCCGTTGGATGTGGGTAGGTTCCCATTTCTTCAGGAGAAGGGATTGGTGTGGCGTTCGAGGTTGTGGTGCTGTATGTCACAAGTTTAGTTTTGGTTGGGCTAAGTCTCAGTTTGTCACAATTCACGTGTTGACAAATGTGATTCGTGCTAAGATCTGGTTTGTTTGCTGTGGAGTTGTTTGTCAGTGTATATATGAGTTGGTTATCGTCTGCATAATTGAAACACAAGAGGCTTGAGTTATTGGTAAGTTCTAAGGTGGAGGAGGGTTATGATATTGAAGATAATGACGAGAATATGCAGAAGCCAGGATCCTGGAGTACACAGGACATTAAGCAGAGACATGACCTGAAAGAGGCCGTGTGTGTTGTTTGTGTCCTGTGAATGAGGAATGAATTGATCCAGAGCAGTACAGTTTCTTTTGACTCAATAGGACTCATTACAAGTCTCTCCGTTCTGGAAATAAGGGTGCCGGTAGCAACATATTGGCACCCTTTCCGGACCAGCAGACTACGACTCTGCATTCCGGGGGAATTGCACCCGGCAGGTCTGACCTGCAGGGCGCAATGGCCCCAGAAAGCAGAGTTGTCACGGAAGCACCGGCACTGCTAGCAACGGTGCCGGTGCTTCCAAGTCCCCATTCCCCTGATGGGGACTAACTTTTTTCGGCACCTGACTTCCCGATCCACCAGGACAGCACATACCAAGCACACCACACTTCATATATACCCCAATGGAGGGGCATATCCTTTACCAGTGAACACACAGTGTGTGGATTCACAGCCATGCTGTCAGAAGACATCCCTGTTACTTTGTCTGCATGCCCCTCAGAAACATTCCGTTTGGCCCACGGCGACACCATACATGGCAGGTCCCGGTATTTGATCTAACCGACAAAAGTAACCTAGGCCCTAGGTGGACCTAGTGGGCAAAGGACTACAAGGTCTATATAGGGGCTATATGGTACGTCGACGATGAAAGAAAAAAGAATATGTTGACCCTGCCTGTAGGTGCAGCAGTTGGAGACATCCTATATTAGCTGATAGAGGAAGAGAAGGCGACATTCCAAGAAATCCACAAAGCCCTAGCCCTAGCTAGCTACAAACTTTTGCTCCGCACACGAACGTCGACTACGAACGACACATATTCCAAACTACAACTCAGGAACCGATGGAGACCCTTGACAACTTCATCATGCGTCTATGCATCTGCATGAAACACTGCGCTTTTCACCGATACTCCAACGCTGAGGCGCTCAGTTCCCAAGTAATATCGGGATGCAAGTCACTTGAGTTTCGCAAGAATTTGCTACAGAAACGAAGATCACTGGACAAAATCCTGGCCATGGCCAGATCAGACTCAGCCATCTCCCTACAAGTCCAAAACATGGGTAAAATTAAAATTGTGATCCCAACCAAAGACCGTGAGACGATCTAAAAACTGTCACCCACACAAGGAAAAGGCTCCAATAAACCCGGCATGACGTGCTACCAGTGCGGCTACGAATACCCACATGAGTGCACGTGTCCGGCCCTGGGACAGAAATGCGAAGCTTGTGGGGGAGAGGACCACTTGTGTGGAGTGTGCAAAAATGCTCCCCAGACTATGCCACACAATCCTTCTCCGTCAGGAAGCAGACGACACTTGAAAACCACAGGGAAGAAGCCAGAGGCACCAGATACCCCAGAAGTCACAAATTAAGAGAAGGGGATCATGACAAATACTATGAACGGAAACCCAAAAGGTCTCCTAAGAGGGCCCGCTGCCCCAGACGAAACCTCCGATATGTGGCGGCAGGTTCACAGTTCGAGATCGACTCTTCAGGTTCATCGGCAGACCAAGGCCACAGCCAAAGAACACAAACCAATGCTCATTCTGCAAGTCCTCAATACACCCACAGAATTTCTCATCGACACTGGGGCGACAGTAAATTTCATGAGTGAAGAAACATACAACAAGCTCTCGTGATCCCCAAAACTGAAGCCATCGATGATGGACATCTACCCATACGGGTCCGACAACCCGCTACCATGCAAAGGGGTATTCAGCACGGTGTGCGCACACAAATCACACACAGCTTGCATTCAACTGCACGTCTTATCCACGGCAGCAAACAGTGGGTGTATACTGAGTTTTAAATCAGCACTGGACATGGGCCTAGTCCACATCTTATTTCACTCATTATGAAATAAGATGTGGACTCACATTATGTCGCACAAATATCTGGCGCCGGACGGCGATGTCGTCAAAATGCTCCCCAACCTATTCATGGGCCTACGGAAATTAAAGAACTGCAAGATCAGACTGCACATAGACCCCTCAGTTAAGCCAGTCGCCCAACACTACAGGAGAATCCCCATTAATATCCAGATATAAGTCAAAGAAGAACTCCAACGCCTGCTGGACCTCAACATTATTGAGCGGGCAAGTGGTCCGACACTGTGGGACTCCCCCATAATCCCTGTGCCAAAGAAATCAGGGGAGGTATCCATTCAACTGTGTGTGGACATGCGTAGACTGAACAAAGCCATCCAAAGAGAGAGACACCAGGCACCCAGGATCACCGACATGATCCACCTGTTGAACAGCGCCACTGTCTTTTCTAAGCTCGATCTGAACAAGGGCTGCCACCAGCTAGAACTGGCACCCGAATCCCGCTACATCACGACTTTTGTAAAGCACATGGGTTTGTTCCGCTACAAAATACTTCATTTTAGTATTTCATCAGGGTTGGACATTTTCCAGGACG
The DNA here is from genome assembly GCF_040938575.1 of Ambystoma mexicanum. Taxonomy (NCBI): domain Eukaryota; kingdom Metazoa; phylum Chordata; class Amphibia; order Caudata; family Ambystomatidae; genus Ambystoma; species Ambystoma mexicanum. Next base: position 1,015,955,147 of record NC_090930.1, on the reverse strand, counting down.
AGATGCACCAGATTATAAAGCATATACCAAATTGCCTGAATTACAGTGACGACATCCTTGTCTTCTGCAAATCCCAGAGTAAACATGATGACACTCTACACCATGTCTGTCTAGCGCTGGAAGTTGCCAGAGTCCCTCTGAATAAGGACAAATGCAAATTCCAGAAACACACCTTAACATTTTTGGGACACATCTTTTCGGAACAAGGGATGAGACCCGACCCGGAGAAAGTGGCAGCCCTGACTGAGAACATGCAGGCCATCCACCGTCTAGGACCATAGATCCTTTCTGGGTTTGTCAAGTTACTGTGCCCGGTACTTGAAAATCTATGTCACTATCAGCTGACCCCTCCGAGAGCTCACAAGACATGGTCAGGAATTCACCTGGTCACCCGAGTGTCAGGCCAGTTTTGAGAACATATGCGCGTAAATTGCAACAGTGGCAGACATGGCCTACTTTAGCTCGACAAAAGACACAGAAGTTACTGTAGATGCAAGTCCAGTGGGACTCGGGGCCATACTGTCTCAGTTTGACCCCAAGAAGCCTCATGTCAAACATTTGGTTGCATATGCAAGCCGCAGCCTCACTGATACCGAGCAAAGGTATTCCCAGGCCGAGAAGGAGATCCTGGCAGTGGTCTGGGCATGTGAATATTTCCACTTCTTTCTGTATGACAAGACCTTCACTATCATCACGGATCACCAGGCTCCTCTCACGATCTGTGGCAGCCCAAAAGCACGGATGTCGCAGCGCATCGCCAGATGTGGGCTCCGGCTGCAGGACTATAAATGTACTATTCAACACAGGCCAGGGAATGACAAAAACCCAGCTAGCTGCCTGTCGCAGCACCCACGGGGGGCAGCACGGCAAGGCCACTATATCGCAGAAGAATACCTGAGCTATGCCATTCACCAAATTAAACCACTCCTGATAGCCTGGATGTCGCTCCAGCAGGAATCAGAGGTTGACCAGGCTCTCGCCATCGTGGCCCAATGCCTCAGAGGGGGGAAGGATGAGACATGCCAAAGACATGGTCAAACATATGGATCAACCTGTTCGGGAGGATGTGCAAAGCCTTTATTTAGTCCAAGAAGAACTTACTGCCACAGAGGATAAGATCATCCTCAAAGGGTGCAAGATTGTACTACCAAGAGCCCTCTGCCTAAGGGTCATCGACCTCGCCGACGAAGGTCATCGGGGTACCGCCTCGACTAAGAAACTGCTTTGCCCAAAAGAATAGTTTCCTCAACTTGGCAGCAGGGTGGAAAGCACACTGCAGAAATGTGCCATATGCAGGGTAATTTCCCACCAACCCCCAAAGCCTCACCCGCTGCAGATGTCCGGGCTGCCTGATGGTTGTCTGGGCGGAATTGGCCGATTGACTTCTTTGGACCTTTGAGAGATGGCTCCCATGTACTTGTACTAATTGATGAGTACTTGCGATTCCCGGAGTTCCAAATAATACCCTCCACCGCCGCTACGGCAGTCATCCCAGCTCTGGGTCAGATCCTCACAGCCTACAGCATCCTGAAGGTCATTAGTTCAGACAACTGACCACCATTCACGAGTCATGACTTTGCAAACTATATGGGGTTTAAACATCGCAAAATAGCACCCCTATGGCCGCAGGCCAACGGCATGGCGGAACCATTTATGGCCAGCATCAAAAGAACTTTACAGATTGCTAATGCTACAGGCAAGCCATTCAAGCAAGTACTATAACAATAGTTAAGATATTACAGACACATCCCGCATTGCTCTAGAGGTGAGTGCCTGGATTACCTTATGTTTGGCCGACAGATCTGGACACGACTCCCTCACAGTCCCAATGAAGAAATGGACCAGCCGGATGAAGGTGAGGTGAGGGCACGAGATGCCACCGCAAAACAGACAATGAAAGAGGCAGCGGATACCTGGACAGGGGCCAAAGAGTCTGCGTTGGATGTCCAAGACTGTGTCTTGGTAAAGCAGGTGAAGCAGAGGGAAGAAGACTAGACATTTGGTCCCAAGAGTCTCTCTGTGTCTCACCAGAATGGAACCATGATCACTGAAAGTCATGGTGAGGGATGGTCCCACTTCAAGAAAATAGAACATAACATTTTCCGAGGCAGGGACACAGATGAAGAGACGCTAGGAGACCCAGAGGAGTTTCTGGGGGACAGTGAGGCATCGTAGGAGGAGTGGGACGTGACGGAGAACTATCAACAACCCTCGACCAGGACGAGTCCTGTATGCTGGTGAGGGTCAAGATAAAGCCCACAACACTGATAGAAGAAATGGAGTGCGCCTTCATTAATTTCAAGAAAGGGGGATGTGTCATGCTGTTATGAGGCCTGTTAGCCTCGTTATGTGGGAGGCGCCATTCGGGGTGCGGGGCGGGCAGAATGGAAGTGACAGGGACAGAGGGGAAGCAGTTAGTTATGCCCAATAAAGAGACTTGAAAGGACGTGCTGTCTCTGGTCTCTTGTTATTGTAGGCCTGGCCCGGTGTGCGGGTGGTGGGCCGACTAAGGTTCCCAGCGAGGATCTAGCAGCACCCTGTCAGATCCTGACAGTTTGGTTGATGAGGTCTGCTGTGGGGGTTTTGATGAAGGCTATTTTGAAAGCCCAATGGATAATACCTTGTTCAATAGATGAGTTGATGGGTTGTTGGAAAGATGGTGTGATGCTAGCTTGCTGAAGTATAGCTTTGTAGATGTTAGGGGGCATGGGTCTTTCGGCAAACCGGCTGGATTATTGCATTTGGCGTGATTAAAACTCATGTACTGAGAACGCTCTCGGCTTTGGGATTGGTGTTCTGCTCAGTGCTGTTTCCATTGCTGGGATTTATCTCTGATTTTCCCCGATATCTCTGTTTCTGTTTTTGAAGGAGACTGAGTTTGGAGGCTAACCGTTCGGCAAAATGCTTCTGTTTTGAGAATCTGAAATGTTTCTTTGCGGCTAGTGCATCAAGAGTGTTTGAAATCCATGCATGGTGGTTGTTGAGTTATTCATCTGCTCTTCCTGTCTGGGCTCCAAGTGGGGGCTGAGGTTTGGATGGTTCCAGTTTCTCAAGCAGTGCATACAGTTCGATCTCTTTCTGGAGCTTGATTTATGTGAGCTTAGGGCCCTTTAGGAACGTGCATGTAATGGATGGGATCACACAGAATAACTGTGAGTCCAAATAACCGAACCAACTCAGGAAGATGGCAAACTATTGTTTTATTAGCAATTATCTAAAACAAGGAGTTACAACAAACATCAACGGATGTACGCTTGATTTCTCTCCGTGATCTTTTCTCAAAAATATGTCAGATGTGACGTCATACTACGTGGCAAATAATGAAAAACCTACTAGGGATCGGGAGTGGCTTAAGGGGAACATCTAGGTATATTATGTATAGGAACTAGGATTATGATTGGCTGCCCACTGTCAGGTGGACTATATATGCCTACCTCTAAAACGTGTAATCTTCAGAAACCTTAGATACACAGTTTCTCATTGGTTTTCAAACTGTAAGGACCTTCGTTATATGTACCACTACAATTGTTTTGCATGCTTGAGCCAGTCTGGAACATTTGGTTCACTTAGCAGCATGTAACACCCACACCCAGGTGCAAGGAGATGGGCCTGACTCTACCTCCCCACCCAAATAGCCCAATATCTCTCATCGCCCATGCCTTCTGCCATGAAGATTGTCTTTGAACTTGGCCTTGCAAAGTATCCTTGTTGCAGAGAATACACAGGAGTGCAGGCACTCGCTATCGTGTTCTAGGACTCCAAGTTCGAACTCTATTTTCATCCTTGGCTCACGTGACAGGAGACCACAATTTGGTCAATTTTTTTTCTTTTTTAAAAGTTCACTCTATGTTTTACTTCATCATTAGTCTCTTCAGGATCTATACATCCTCTTCAGCCAGTATCCTCAGATGTCATTCGTACTCTCTTATGATGTCACAGGCTACTTTTCTTTGCTCCTTCTCATATTCTTTCAGGGAGTTCCTGCCTCAAATTGTCATCCCTTCGGGGATACTTTAGATATGGTTGTCTCAATGGGTATCTTCTTTCAAACATACGTTGCTGTATTGGCACAACTGCTGGTGTCAAACATGTCACAATATCAGGCTTTCAACGTATGGGAGGTAGGGGGACAGGGTTTCCTTCAGAAGCATGACGCTGCTCCTCTACATACCCCCCTCTGGTCGAGTCCCCGACCACCTCCTCAATTGTTTCCACATCCAGGTATTTTCTCTTGAAGAAGTGTTTCCTTGGTGCTCATATCTTCATTGCCCCCCTCAGGGAGCCTGCTGATTTGACACGTTCATCTACACTCCAGGTCATGTAGTTACATTGTCAATTCGGGGTACAATAGACCCATTGTCCCACATACTTCTTATGATTCTTTGGCTACAGGAACTTCGTTCCTTCAGGTGCTACGATCCTAGTCGCTATGTATTTTCTAATGGCATCATCAGTCAGCTGCTTGGCGTTTGGTTCAGGTTTGATATTGATCATGATCTTCATCCCTACCACCTTCTTTGCCATTTTCGTGCATTGGGCAATCACCACCCTGACTATGCAGAATCCAAACATCACCAACACCAATATTACTCCAAGAACTTTGAATATGTTCACCAACCACTGAGGGATCCATGAAAACAAGGAAGTAAACCAACGGTCATCTTCAATATCATCCGTCTCATCTTCCATCTTATTATGCAGGTCTGTCAACAACGTTATGGCCTCTGTCAAGGTTCCATTTTGTTCATTGTGAGAAGGTGTAAATGTGTAACACGATGGCCCAATTTTGGCGCAAACTCCTCCTTCCATCACTGTGATCATATCAAGGACATACCTATTCTGGAGGGTCATCAGTCGTATGGCCCTCAGCTCCTTTTAATGGCATTCAATCCCTTTATAGTAGCATTGATTGTCTGCAGAATCTCCAATCTGGTGATTTGTATCCACTTGGCATTCGTCACTGTTTGTGTTCCTGGCATAAATATAGTCGTCATTGTCATTGCAGTCCTGCTGAACAACCTGCGCTCCTCAGGAATCGTATCATACGCTGTTATCGATTTGGCTGAGAAATAATTTTCTCTTTTTGTCCATCTGAGAAGTTCAAGTGATCTTCTTTTTCTCAAGTGGGCATCCACTTTTGGAAATTCTCCAATGTTCAGATCGCTTTGAGGAATCACTAATGCTGGAACATGGATGAGCACTAAGGAACATATTCCACCCCAATCCTTGGGAAACCTCATATAAGCTCTAGATCCACAAGCCCAATATCAATCCATAAGGACGGCTGTCCCATCTCACATCCTGGCAACGTCAATTGTGTTACGCTCACCTGGTTCCCACAGGGGCGTCAATCGGATCCGGCCAGCTGCGGTCTCTACCAACGTGATGCGTAGTGCCGAGATGACTGTCTGGACTGGCCTGCCTAATCTCGTCTGCTTGATCCGTAGAAGTATTCTCCTGCAAGTGGAGAAAGGGATTTAGCCACCCGTGGATATGAGTGATAGCCCCCTCCCACTGTTCTCGTTCTCCCTTCTTGTCACCTCCGATATCCCCTTTTAGGAACCTCACCTTATGTTTTTAAATGATGAGCTGTCCATCCTGCCTGGATTGCAGGGGCACGTTGATGCCAGTTACTTCACTGGTTTGAAGGCGTGGGAGAGTTCCGGAGAGTATTGACTCTGAGGTTCCTGGCAAGGTTCGGTAAGTATCAAGTTCATAGAGTTCAATATGTCCGATGATTCACTCTTGTTCCCCCCTTCCTTCCTTGTCTTGCAACTAAGATCGTGAGAAAATACCTCTCGTGGCAGTTGGTGGCGCTCAGGTAAGAGTCTGTATTACCCAACGCCGTCTGGTAAATGTTGCTGGTGTTTAACGTGTTGTTTTCTCTCTCTTTGCAGGTGCGGCACATGAAGATGTGGAGAGTTATAGAATAATGCCTCCGGTGGTAATCAGGCAGGTCTATGATGATAAGTGTTTTATTTGTTGGTTTTCTCTGCTCACCTTTTTGTTTTCTTTTGTCCCTCAGGTGCCAGAGTTCGGCGAAGAAATGATGGAGGCAGCGCCGAATCGAAAGATGCTGCGAGGAGTGGTGAGTATGGCGCGGCGCTGCAGCTGGAGATGCGATGTGTACAGAAATGATGTTCTTTCCAGGTCCGGAGGCGAGATGGATCGGAAATCAGGTGAGGAATTTGAAATAGTTTGTTTTCTAATCTTGTCCTTTTCTTTCCTCTTGGTTTTAGGATCTCCAGATTCGAGGCAGGCGTGGCAGAAGACTGGATGTAGACTGCAGGGACGCTGCTGGATGCAGAATAACACGAAGCGTGTGCTGCTGTTCTGGCGTGGTTTAAATAGTCTCCAAAGTAGTTCCAGGTAAGAAGTTCCCTAGAACCACGCCCGAGTAAAGAATAGTCCCTGTACAAAAATAGTCCCATCCAGGCCTCACGTTGGCTTGGACTCACTAGCAGCATGGTTTGCATCAGGTAAGTAAAGTCTATGAGCCTGGCGCCTATGGCGCCAGGACTGATTTCCATGAGGAGCCGGACGCCTAAGGCGCCAGGACTAAACCCAAACAGCCCCCAGCCGGGGCTGTTGGGGTTTTAATAAGTATCTGGATGCCTGCTCCCGGAGCTGATAGGCTTGGTCCTGATGCCCGGGGCTAGGCATCATGACAGCTGTGGTTTTGCATTCTTTGTTACATCCCACATGGTTTTTCTGTGTCTTTGGAAGCACAGTGTTGCATAATGTTGCAATAGGATTACAACTACAGGGCCTGATTCATCTTGTACCCATGTGAACAGTTTGTAGTGTGAAGGTGGTCATTCCCCAAACGTAGATCCCAAACTCAGAATAAATGGACACACCCCAGTAGGGAATGAGACCAGGAGATATATTGCAAATTGAACAAAGTTTATATCCGGTAAAGATGCATGCATAGGACTCTGCTGCTATGAGAGCGCTCTGCCAAACAATACATGATCAGTACATTATAAAGCAAAAACGCGTCATGACATACAGTGTAAAATAAAAACATTCAATGGTGGGCCCCTATGGCCCAGTATGTAACAATAAACAGTGCCAGACTCCAATTGGTTGCTGTGGCTGCAGCGGTCTGTGGGCATGTGGGTCAGCTGGGCTCATCGCCGCGGGGTGAAGGTCAGGCTGGGTCCACAAGAGGTATCTGTTCTAGCTGATCTAAACTACACGACAATTATTGGCATGCAAAGAGTAATGCTGGGCATAAAACATATACCAGAATGAGGGGTCGCCTATAAATCGTGAACAAACGTATACACATTCTAACCCAGGCCTTTATGGGGGCAGGGGTGCAGTGGCCCTTTTTCCCAGGTGCCTTATCTGGGGGTTTTGATCTGAGATTCATTCTCCCTGGTGCCTCATGGTTCAAACAAATGGATTGATGGCTGTTGGTCCAAGGGGAAATATATGATTATACAGGATTAGGTATATGGGAGGCAAGTTAGGGTGGTCCGTGGGGAAGGGTCTTACAAACAGTTACATGAAAGGAGAATAGAGGGGCAAAAGGTTGTGAAGGCAGTAATTCCTAAAGGCAGGGGGTCGAAGGAGCAAGAGCAGGTTTGTGGAGACGGATGAATATACAAGTCCAGTTTTGCCCTGGTCACACACAGGGCAATGAGCTCATAGGAAGAGAAAGAATACTGTATCTGTTTGCAACAATTCGCGCCTGGGCTTCCATGAGAAAAGGGCCAGTGTGGCGCAGACAAGGGAGGAGGTGGTGGGGGTGTCAGGGCTGTATGTGTGTGGCACTGGACGATGGGAGAGAAGGCTTTTTAGAAATCATTGTGCGGCCTAGTAAAAAGATGGAGTCCGGGATGGCACAAAATGGAGTCTGTATGTGTCATCCAATGGCTTCTTTCCGCTGTCGTCAGTGGAAAGACAAGGGGACGTCTCCCCGCGATGGGATGAGCAATAGATTCCTTTCATGCAGAATGTACAGGGGGGGCAAAAAGACTCTTCCGCCCTTGCAAGTGCTTGGCCCATGACTTCAAGCATCCATCATTCACCTTCTGCATCTTTTGTACGTAATCTGTTTTCAGCAGATGAGCTGCACAGGACATCATTCCTACTTCCCATCCCTTCTTGGAATTCACTCGTACATAGATCAATATTTGATTTTATTCCCAATATCCAGGTGATCTGGCTACTTCCATCCCATCAGGGCAATTCATCCTCTTCATTTCTTGAATGATCACCTCATCCTGTCGAGCAGCAGGATACACAAGCATCTTGCTTTTCCATCCAGGCTCCTTCTCCATTTGTAGAGTCTTGATGTAGTCATCCTGGTATGGAAACGACCATTATGATCTCCATCGCAAGGTCGCCCAACTTCATTGGAACTGTCCTCGAGTAGTACATGTTGCAAGATGGCTGTGGCATTTCGCATCATACTCTGGAACCTCCTTTGCAATGAAAGTCCTTACTGTGTTCATGGCATAGGGGATTAGATAGCAGACATAGCAACCCTCAGTAGATGCTTTCCCCCCACCTTTTTCATGTGTTGGTACCCCATGTTATTCCCCAGGTAAGCTGTATTTTCTAGATAGGTATTTATCCCTTCACTATCTTCCTCTGCATATCTTTTAGGTCTCCCAATATAATTATAGAGGTCAAAGAGTTTGTCATTATTTATTTTCACAGTGGGGAGAACCATAGGAACTCTTTCTTCAGCAGAAGTACTAAGATGATAGAGACTGTGAAAAATAAGGAACAGAAAGAAAATGAGAACAATCATGCAAATATATATCATGCATAGACATCTGGGCATCCATTTCTCATGCCATCCTACTGCTTGCCGAACTTGTTCACTTTCTATAAACATACCATTTTCATCATTAATCATTTTTAATAAAATCATCAAGTTGCTTTATATTTGCAACTTTAAAATGTGTTCAATTATAACTGGACCATTTTAGGATCCTGTAAAAAGGTGTGAATATTAATGACTCCTCTAACAAGAACAGGGTAAGATTGAAGTATGAACACAACGACAGCAACCACAAGCTGATGAACGTCACTGTCGGCAGGTACCATATGTTTGATCACTTAAAACAAATATTCCCCACACATTGAATCTGGATAATGGTCTTGTTTCCAATTTCTGAGCAAGAACTGACGTTTAGGCATAACTCTGATGCATTACTGCTGTAATAAATATAAGGAGTGTCTATTGAATTCCAGTCCAAATAAAGTACACGTTCATCACTTGTTGTTTTATCGTCCTTCTTCCTTGTCATCGATCGGTCTGCACACGCGGAAATTCTTCTTCTTGTCTTGCTTCTGAATCAGCAACGATGGGAGGGAAGGTCTTGCCTTTATAAATCTTGACGTCGCTCAGGTGCAACCAAGCTCGTCTTCCTTGTACCTTAACTGCAGAAGGGGACACTTCTTCGACAATGAAAGGGCCATGAAAATGTGCCTCATGCCACTTCCTGATAAAAGTTTTAATCAACATTAGGTCCCCAGCTTATAACTTAGGTGGTGGTAATAGTTCACTTGGATTGGTTGCTGAATTATCTTCTTCCGTGTTCTTAGACTGACCTCCCCAGGCAATTGACTTGATCTGAAATTAAAGAAATACTAGAAGTCATACATGTTAAATAATCATACATCTCATCCCCTAAGGTTTTTGCTATGCTCTGGACATTCCCCATTAAAGAGAGGATAGTCTTCAAGGCTCTCGCTCTAACACATAAATGTGTCCACAACCGGGCACCGCTGTACCAGGCTCAAAGAGTTGTTAAGCCAGTTCCTACTAGACCCACAAGAATGGCCTATACCAATAGGATCTCAGTTCCTAAAACACGGAGAGTGCGTGCAGGAGGCTCTAGTTTCCCAGTTTTGGCAGCAACTCATTGGAACGCCTTACCCCCCACCCCCAGGTTAGAAATGTTGAATCTCATATAGCCTTTAGTAAGCTAATTAAAACCATGCTGTTCATCTAACCAATCATGTTTAATATTGCATTCTCTAGTCTGACTCTCTATACCTTTCATTGGAACTGTACTAAAACAATATCTTGTAACTAAGACAATCTTATGCAACAGCGCCTCGATGCTCATGGGCTGCTAGTGTGCTATACAAATACAAATAAATAAATAAATCACTCTTCCTCCAAGATGGAGGTTTAAGGGGCGTTCTCATTCAACGCCCTGTCACTAGTTCATGCGGGGTGAGGTGGTGGTCCGACCCAGGCTGATTCTCAAGGGCATATAAAGCTAAGGGAAGGCAATACAGCCCTCCCTTTATCATTGTCTGTTTGCTCGCAACATTATGGGTTACTACTGACCTCTGCAATTGTATTCGCTCTCCCCTCTTGCTTCTCCACGTTTTCACTGCTCACTCTCTGTTCTCTCCACCTCTCCCGTTCTCCCTTTTCCTATCTCCTCCCCACCTCCCCTTACTTTCTTCTATGCACTTAATCTATTAGAATTGTCCTTGACCTTGTATGATAGCAACCTTGTTTGCTTGTGGGTGATAAGCAGAAGAGAACTTGTGTTTTATACTTAGTAAAAGCCCTATCTGTTCAAATAGCTCATTAACAAAATGCGGCCCATTACAGGATCTTAGTACCTCACACACACCCCACCTCAGAAATACTTTGCGCACTAAAAACTTCACTGTGCTAGTGGCATCAGGGTGTGTACATGGATCTGCCTTGATCCACCTAGGGAAGGGACTACCCAAATGCTGAAACAAACCATTTGGTTGAGGTATTACTCCTCTAATTGTTCTCAGTGTATGCCCAGCAGTAAACATTTGACACAGGATGCAATTCACCATAAATAGTGCAACGTGTTCCAATAAATTAGGAATAATCCAGTCTTCTACAATATTAGCACCAAGACTTTCTCTAGTTACATGTGCAGGGTAATGTAGCTGTTCAAGCACAACTTTTAAGCAAAACTAATAAAGTTACTGGCATCGCTGGATTTCCAGTGCTGTCTTGTTGCCATAAAGCTTCCATGGGGGATAAAAAACACCCCCTTCATTTCCACAGTTCTTGCCCTTCCTTAACAATGTTGAAGATTACATGTTTTAGAGGTAGGCATACGTTGCCTACCTGACAGTAGACAATCAATCACAATCCCAGTCCTAATAGAAAGTACACTTAGATGTTCCCCTTGAACATATCACAATCCCTCATAGGCTTTGCTTATTTGCATATAAGGATGTTTTCTTAATTGCATATAAGGATGTTTTTATGTCAAATTCCTGAGTTGGTTCGATTAATTAGACTCAGAGTTATTCTGCGAACCCCATCCATTGCATGCACAGTACTAAAGAACCATAAGTTCAACCCGTTACCGCTAATCATGGATATAATGGAATGCCTGTGTGATGCTAAGATATTCTCCAAACTGGATTTGCGGGGGCATTGCAACTGGTCAGGTTTAAGTCAGGCATGAATGGTAAAACTGCATTTAAAACACCCTTTGGGCACTTTGAGTACAACGTGATGTCGTTTGGGCTAAGTAATGCCCTGGCAACTTTTCAGCAGTGTATTGACTCTGTGTTCTCAGACCTTATAGACCAGTCCATGTGGGTATATTTAGATGATATTCTAATCTTTTCCACAACCCCGGAACAGCACGTCACTCATGTGACAGAAGTCTTGAGAAGCTTACAGCAAAACCATCTCTTCACCAAACTGGGAAAATGCCAGTTCCATGTTACAACTATGGAGGTTTGGGGTCTGTCATAAGCGTAGAGGGAGTAGAGATGGTTCCCAAAAAGGTACAGGCCATACTATTGTGGTCTCTGCCTCCGGATATCAAAGCTTAACAACAATTCATTGGATTTGTTAACTACTACAGGAGCTTCATCTCTAATTTTGCCCTGCCCTTAAAACTTTGGAATTAACAAAACTAATGAGTACCACACAACTCTATATATGGAATCAGAAAGCTGAGCAAGCATTCCAAGACCTCAAGCTAGCCTGTACTCAAAGTTCTATCCTACAACATCTGGACAACACCCGCCCATACATCATGGAAGCCGATGCTTCAGAACAGGCGGTGGGCACGGTTCCTCTCCAAATGGACCGAGTACTCAAACCGAATTAACGCTGGCCTATTCTTCCAAGATGTTGACACCCATTGAGCAAACCTACTTGATTATCACAAAATAACTGTTGGCCATCAAGGTGGCCTACGAGAAATGGCAGCAATATCCCCTAAATGGATGTTTCAAAGTGGAAGTCTGTACCGATCACAGAAACCTGCAGTACTTTCATACTCAACAGTGTCATAATGGGAGAAAGGCGAGATGGGTATTCTTTTTCTTGCAATACGACTTTTACGTGACCTCTGCTAGATCAGGTACTGAATGAAATCACCATTGACTCTGACGTACCAGTCTTGCTTGGAAAACCATTGAATTGCATGAAAGATGGTCTGCCGTTCCATGACAATCGACTATACATAAAAACTTCAAACCTACAGCGCATTGTTCCTTCCCAGATGCATGACTCTACTCTGGCTGGCATAGGGACATTCGGGCCACTGCTTAACTTATCAGTCGACAATTCTGGTGGCCACGATTACAAGAGCAAGTCCAGGAATAAGTGACATCCTGTCGTGTCTGTGCCCAAGCCAAGTTCAGACACAAGGGGCCTGTAGGACTTTTGCATCCCTTGGACATGCCTCCCCATTCCTGGCATATCATTGCCACAGATTTTATCATGGACCTGCCTCCATCTGACCGATCAATATATATAATGGTGTCAGTGGACTGTGTTTCCAGAATTTCACATTTTATTCCTCTACCTGGTCCACGGGGGGTGGAGGTCTTCTTTAACCATATCTACCGTCTACATGGTTTACTCGACAAAATTCTCTCTGATGGGATACACAATATACATCTCGCTCTGGACATCTTTGTGCAGACTCATTGGCATAACCATTGCTTTCAGTTCTGGATACCATCCCCAAACCCATGAGCAAACGGAACGCACCAATCAGACTCTGGAGCAGTACCCGTGTTGTTTCACTAGCGGGATGCAGTCCGACTGGAATAAGTACTTGCTCATGGCGGAGGTAGCTTATAACAACTCGGCTCATTCCGCTACTGGCGTCAGCCCCTTTTTCTGCTGCATGGGTTTTCATCCAAACCTGTTACTCATGACTGCAATTAACCCTGGATTTTTGACTTCCAGCACTGCACTAGTGACTCATTTAAATGACATTCATCAGCAAGTCACAGCACATCTTCAGACTGCTCAGGCGGCTGTTAAGAAAGCGGCCGGCAGTGCCGAACTGTCAAACCTTTTTATCAGTTAGCAACAAAGTATGACTTTCAAAGGATATTCATCCAGTGACAACTCCTGGGAACCGGCTACTGGTGTTCATGCCCCTCATGTGATTTGGTGGTTCTTCCTGCGTTCTACCTGTGTTATTCATGGAAGCCTGGTGCTCCTTCCAGTCTTCTGGAAGGGTGGCATGTCGCTGCACTTACCCGAAAGATCCGCCATGTGTCTCTTCCGTGGCAGGTCAGATGGTGGCACCTGCGTCTCATCTCCAGGTGCCGCCATGTTGGGCATGATGCGTATGCGCCGGTGCCGGTTGGCTGCCTTTTGTGCATGCACAGTTCAGGCTGTGTGGTTCATTGCCATGGGCAACCCTTGTGCAAGTGCTCAGCCTCCATTGGGTGCAGCAGCCGATATAAAAACTACAAACCCCAACCTTGGTGCGTCGCAACCTCTTCTCTCTCGTTACTGTTTTCTCCTACTTTTCCTGCATCTTCTGCTCTGGTGCTGGAAACCTCATTCAGTTGCCTTCTGCAATTCCACTTCTGGCCACCCACGCTTAGTGCTGTCCAATGCCTAGCATCATGTTAACTGTGCGGGAGTCTTTCCTTTGTGGTGCTGGGGAATTGCTTCCTGCCTCTCACTAGTCATCACCCTATGGTTTGAGTCAGGAGGTGGACTTTTACACTACACTGCCTACTGGACCGGTTGGATGCCACTTCTCAGCACTATCCTAGACCGTCAACCACGTGGGAGTCACGGGGGGCTCACCTTGACAACTAGGATCAGAACATGGTGGGAGAACTTGTATGTGAAAAACAGTGGACTAATACCTAGATGCAAATATAGTGAGTATTGAATACAGTGGGGGCACCTGGAAGCCAAGTACACTTCAGGAATACTTAAATGCAAAATATAGTGTGGAAAATATCTAAAAGCAAAATACAGTGGGGGATATCTAGATGCAAGATATAGTTGGGGCATACTTAAATTCAATGGAGGGAATACCTGGATGCACATACCATGGGGAATCAGCAGGAAGCTAAATGGAGTGGGGAACACCTGGATGCAGGACTCAGTAGGGGATCACCTAGGAGAAAAATATAGTGGGGGAGCACCTATATGCAAAAAAATAGTGGTGGAACACCTGGATGCAAAACCTAGAGGATGCCTTATGTAGTGGAAGATACCCTAGCAGATAAATACATTGGGGGAATACCTGGATGCAAAGTTGCGAGACTGCCAAATATAGAGGGGGATACCTAGATAGAAGATATGGGGAGGATAACATAGAGAGAAAATACAGTTTATGTTTAGAGGTGGGTTAACTCTCTGAAAAATACACAGGAGGCCAGAAACAGTGGGGGAATAACTGGATGCAAATATACAGTGGGTGAATACCCAGAGGATGCTGTATACTGAGGAGGATCAGTAGTATTAGGGTTAGTGGGTTTCACCTATAAACATAAATGCATATGCTAACGTATGAATTGAGGGTTCCGGAGTGAAGCGTTTTTATGTGTGACATCAATTTCATTTTTGAAGAGTGACCAGATTCCTGGTCTGGGGTGTGGTGTGGTGTGAGCGACACAGTGACAGGCACCCTTGCTTGACCTTTTGTCAGCTACTGTTTTGGGGCCTTGTCACGTGATTTTAGTACCCTAACTTAAAAGATTGAGAGGGGCTGGTTGCTATCAGAAAAGTGTCAAATATAAGTTAAATTGCTCACTTGGAAACGTTTTTCCCCCAGAGAGTTATTCCCTTAGATGATATATGGACAATAGCTGACAAAGTCACCATGCAAGACAGTGAAAACATTGGCTTGGAGGGAGAAGATGGCACCACTCATCCAAAAGATTCCCCAAAATAGAAGGAGAGCATATCTCAATGTGAAGGACCGCATTGGTCCACAGTCCGATGTGCTTTGATAGTAGGTATTCTATTAATTGGACCAACTGCTAGAAGCCTATTTAATGTAGTTAATCGGCAACACCATCACCTGCCTGGTGTTTATTTTTTTAATTTTATTTATTTATATAGTGACAACCCTTATCAACAAGTGATGTATGGAGCACTATACACGGTTAAAAGAAATACAATTTAAAAAAAAGAAATAAGAATAGCAAGATCCCAAGGCCAAAAGCAGGACCTTAATGACAGATAATATAACAACATTGTATTATTTGACATCAATTTACAATTCCTATAAAACAGGAAATATTCATACCAAAATACATATAAAAAAACAAAGGGCCCGATTCATGGAAGAGTGTGCAGAGATCCAGCAAAGACTGCACGCCGAGAATGCCAAATGTTCTTCTGTGCGCTTAGCGCATTCATGGAATTGTGACCGTACACACAAGTCGCGGCCGGTACGCCCCTGACACCCCCGACACAAGGCAAAAAGAGCCAGATACAGCTAGCTTTGCATGCTCCTTGGGTGTGAACACATGCACCCTTGAAACAGTACGTGGGGTCCCCCACAACTTGGTCTGCACCTCAGGGACACTGCACAGGGTCCCCTGTAACTATTACTGGCACCTCGACAACATGCGTACAAATTACTGTAATTCTGCTGGTAAAACTCCAGAAAATCTGTGTGCAAACCCCTGTAAACCTTCCTGCACCCCGCTACACTGCTTACGCACATCCCTAACTTCTATCAGAACCCAACTGCGTGCATGCAGCCCTTAACTCAACATGCAATCTTACCTCTGCGTGATGATTCCTATGCGCAAGTGTCTGTATGCCAGCCTTTGGGTGGCGGTTACATCGAGAGCTTTGCTTGGTCATTACCACGACGTGTGGTTGCATGGTCAAATCCATGAATACGATTTTTCCTGCGCAGTTGTGGTTGTGTGATTGCCTCGTGCGGGCCTTCCCTTGGAACTGCCACATTTTTGCTTGTTCTTCCCCATTTTGTGAGTTCCGTCCGCCAGTCCAGTCTATGCGCAGGCCACGCCCATGGTTTGCGAGGTGTCTGGAGCATGGCACTCGGCCGCTCGCAGGGACGTGGCAAGCCTGCGTGAAGTCCCTGCAGAGTACAAAAAAGTCCCATGCAGTCGACTCCATGAATTGAGAAACAGGATTTTGCACATGGTTTGGCGCGCAAAGTCCCTATTTACCGTGCAGAAAATTCCATGAATCGGGCCCTAAGTGGTTAAAGATACAATTCCAATAAAAATACTAAAAATATTGGAAGAATTAAAGCAAGACATTGTAAAACCTGAATATGAGCACACATTAAGTTCTAGAGAAAAGGTACATATTCAAGAGCTTCCTAAAATGTAGTAGAGAATTGGCTTTCAGAATATGAACGGGAAGAGAATTCCAAAATGTTGGGGTGACAATCGAGAATGCTTGTGTTTTTTTTTCAAGCCTTTTTTGCCTTTGTAATCAAAAGTATGAGCTTATCTTTATTTCAGGGGTTCTGATTTCAGACCTAAAATACACAAGTTTTCAGAATGATAAGCGGGGTGGCCTAAATGTAGAGCTTTAAAAGTCAGGCAGCCTAATTTAAAAATGATCCAGGGCTGGAAGTGAAGCCAATGTAAGGACGTTGGCATTACTGAATGACATTTTCTGGCTCCAACAATCAGTTTGCCAGCACTGTGGAATGTTTTTTCCAGGGGTTTCAAAGCAGAGCATTGGCTCCATCCACATATGAAAGAAACACTGACAAGAGTGTGAAAACAGCTCAGTGGTAAAAATTGCATGGTTTTCCGATCTATTGACAGTTGAGAATGACCTGTTTGCGCTTTCTTGGTTATATGTGTTTTTAAGGAGAGCTCGGGGTCCAGAAATAAACCTACAGATTTTAATGGCTGACTTTGAATCTAATTGAAAGTTTCCTGAAAAGAGCGATTGCAAGCAAGGAGATACAGGTTCAGAATGTTCCTTGTACCAAACCATCTGAATTAGATTTTAGAGTTGTTAAATTTCAAATGTACCGATTTCATCCAGGTCTCAATATCCATCAGGCATTGGTGTAATCTAATGATATCACCTTTTGATGACACTTGGAAATACAGTTGGGTATCGTCTGCATACTGATGGATATCGAGGCCATGCCTTGGTATGCTAAGAGTCCCTTGATGAATCTCTGACCATTTCCCAGGTGTGTACAGTGATTTGTGTACCTTTGTTCAGAAGAAGTAGATGCCAAGGAGGATGTGTTAGCAGTGACAGATGGTGAACAAAAACAATCTGAAAGGATGTTCCTCCCCCAGTAAAAGACAGACGACGGTGCATTTCCTTGTATTACGGTTATCAGCACTGAGAATGTTTATGTAGCAGAATGGGGTACTGCATATAGTTGCACACCCAATTCTATTGAAGATTGATGGGAGTGAGGAGATCTTAAATGGTAGATGTGGGTGCAGAGGAGTACACGCTACCCTGACACAGAGTAGGGACATAAACCGAGAGAAATACAAAGTAGTGTCCGAAGAGAATTAGGCACTCCCGTCCCATGCGCACCTATGTGATGAATAACAGCCAGTATGATGTATACACAGACGTGGATATAACAATGTTGGTGAATACTATATTACACAAACAATAATTGTGCATAGACGCTTATATGTTCAATTCTTCTTTTATATTTCAAAAATATGAAGCACAACGCGTTTCGGGATAAACAATTCCCATCATCATGTGCAGATCAATGGATCTATGGAATAACATATTTCAGAGTAATACCAAAAAGACCCAATTTAGATTTAAGCAAGTGTTTCTTGATAAATTAATATAAGTGAAAGCCAATGGCAACTATTCAGTGTATGAATATGAAGGTAAGCTGAATTTAAATACCAAAAGGTATATCCTTTAGTGCCTAAATCTAAATTAATGAAATCATACCATGTGGTGGAAAAAAGAGAAAAAAGAAAAAGGAAAGAGAATGTAGAGTATACAGATTACTCAAGAGTTAATGTGAAGAAGATGGATGTACATGGACATCTAAAGTTGCCATTACGAAGAATAAGCATGCGTGATAGTATGCGCAGGATGAGGTAACTCGAGTAAATACCTCAAATCGGTTCTGTTAGCTGCTGAGCAGCAGAGGAAATGTAGAATGGCGGCGCCAGATGATACCTTTGGTGGGCCACATAATAAGAAATATATGAGGAACTAGCAGAAGGTAAGTTATTAAACATGTTGAGGAAAAGAAATAGTCACCATCTGTGGACAAAGTAGAAGAAGTGTAAATTACCTATTAGATCATTAGATGAGCGTGCTTGTGTGACGCCAAGTGGTAACGTTGTGGAATGGCGCAGGCACCAAGACACTTTCACCTGGCATGGGCCAGATGCTAAAATGAAGCGAAACACTGATTCCAGTTATGCTCAAGCATGAAATAACGATTATGCAGTATATCTGCATGGGATATGAAGGTAAAGGATTCTGAATGTACTAGATCTCCTGGTGAGACGGCAATGTCAGTAGGCTCAAAATTGGAGGTGCTTGGAATGCCGCGATCGGGGTAGTTGTTACTTAAGTAACTATGGCAACGTGAAGGAAAGCTTGAGGAAGGATACGCAAGTGGCATGTGGTCATGGAAAGAGGACTGAACTGAGTCATGTAATGCAAGTGAAAGATGATATAGAATCGTGTAGAGGATTCACAATATGTATTTAGATTAGGTTGTAATGACTTAGTCTCAAGTCATATTAAGTAAAAGAAATTTGCAATAAAGCACTAAAAATACATTTTAAACTGAGTAAACAGTAAAGATATTTTTGAACACATGAGTTGCAAATGGCTTATAAGGAAAGGTATCTCTATTATGACTACACTAAGACATGGGGTGGAATAATCAAATAGAGAAATGGAACACAAGTGTATGTACAGTATGGACATTTACTTCATGTACATAAGGAAAATAAACGAAACAAATAAGTAGAGGACATTAATTGTAACAATCCATATGTTGTGCCTGATCAGTGGATACTATCAAAGATCATTAAAGCATGTTAATAGTATATCCAAGCAGTAGATTAAGAACAAACAATGAGACATGCATTAGATAGGTGTAGATACATGCCACTAGAGTGTCAATGTGACCCAAGGGAGAATTCCCTCAATGATAATAGGTAAGAATAAATAAAGGGCTAAAATGAGTTTCTTATAGTCCGCAGTATTCTAATAGTCTGTACTGCCTTTTATGTTAGCTGAGAGTTGGAGCATCGTAGAAAGTAATGTAGGTTAAACTCCTCCCTCATGCCTCTAAGATGCACCGTATCAAGCAGGTGGATCCAGTGCATTTCTCTTTGGGCAAGTTTCTTTAATTTGTTGTCACCTCTATGTGGGGTATGAACAACTTCCAGGATGATAAATCTGAATCGTTCCAAGTTATGTCTATGGTCTTTAAAGTGGCTGGCCACCAGTGATTTAGGATTCTGAGTCTGGATGTTGGATTTGTGTTCCAACCATCTTTCGTGGGCCGACCCGCTGATTTGTCCTGCATAGAGTAGATCACAAGGGCACTTTATGGCATGAATGACTCCTGTGCTGTAACAGGTAGCAAAATCTTTGAGTGCTTTATTTTGTCCAGTGTGTGGGTGTTTGATGGTGTTCCCTTTGATAACATGGCTGCAGTTAATGCATTGGAGATATGGGTAAGTTCCTTTTCTCTGTGTGGTAAGTGTCCTTTGTTTATCCGGAGGGTTTTTCTCTGCTTTCACAAGTCCATCTCTAAGGCTCCTCCCTCTCTTGTTTGCCATCATGGGAGGTTTAGGAAAAAGCTTCCGCAATAGAGGATCGTGGTGCGGGTATTTCCAATTGTTGTTGATGATTCTCCTCAGATGAAGACTCTATCTGGAGAACTCAGATAATAGCACAGTGGTATTCCTTTGTCTTTGGGAACAGGGTGTAATAGAGTGTCTCTGCTAATGATATCAGCCTTTTCTCTCGCTTGCTCTACTGTCTCCATGGGATTGCCTCTGCTAACGAATCTCTTTTCTGCTCAGAGTATTCTTTTTCAAGCATCGTATTGTTGGTTGTTATTCTTTTGATATGCAAAAATTGACTATATGGTAAACTCTGTATCATCTGTTTCAGGTGAAAGCTAGCATAGTGCAATATGTTATTTACGTCTGTTGGTTTATGATATACGTTAGTCTCCAATCCAGCTTCCAGTCCAGTAGCAGTGATTGTATGTAGAAGTTAGGTAAGGGTGGGGTGTGGACCACAGTTAAGACGTTGGCAGAGCCCTTCGTAGCAATGTTGAGTTTGATGTTACTCCTACTGTGTTTCTTCATTAAGAAGATTCTGGTAGGACGGGCAGAGTAGGAATGAGAAAGCTAAAATGGCACACATAAAGATATGGACAAAAGGTTGATACAGACATCTTCTGAATCTGTTCCTAGAAACCTAATTCGCTGTGGATGTCTGGGCATTGGGAACTGAGAATGCGCAAAGACATTCTTCCTCTGAGTCCCAATTAAAATGCTGTGGGGGCCAGATGGCCCATGGAGCCTAATAGAATGGTTGATATTGCAGCCATTTTGTCCTCATGTACAAATGAGGCTGTCTGAATTAGAATATATTCTTTGTTACAACCATTTTAATGTTGAGGTGATTGTTGTGAAAAAGGAAATGAGCACCAACCCCAGTGTACATTACATACTTAGTGATTCCAACATACAACCTTTTGCTCACGGACATATTTGTCAAATTTGAAGACGTCTAGTCATTCTTATGTTCCACAAATGTTCTTGCACATAAGCAAAGTATCCAGGAGCCCTCATTGGTGTTATTGTTCCCATTCCCTTTCTTATAGTGGTCTTTTGAAAAGGTACAATAGGAATGTACTAGACTATCTATTTTAAATTATCATCTTCTATCAGAAAATAACTTATATAGTAATTCTATGTTTGGTGATGTGATTTGCTCGGTAAGACAAGGCTAACATTCTTATTACAATTGCAAACATACTGGAAGTGACCATTAGAAATAAACATTGTAAAATGTTTAAAAGAGCTAGTTCACAGTGTTAGTACTATTCACCATCATTATCAACAAACATCTTAATTTTGAATATAGTCAATAAAACACAAAAACTATTCATCCAACAATCGTCTCAATGACTATTATACAAATGTTCAGAAAAGTGAGTATGAACACTACAACATTGTATATAACAGTACAAATTCCATTCGAATAATTGATCTAAAACAATCTCAAATCAATCAGAATGTATCCTGATTATCAATAAACTGTACATGGCTGACCAACTATCTCAAACCTTGGCAGAGGCACGGCCGCAGCACACAGAAAATGAAGCCACATCTTTTGGTCATGCATAGAACACATCTGCCACTCCGAAAAGGAACAATACAATAATTTCACAGCTGAGAAAGATAAATAAAATAGTGCACACAATTCCAAAATGGAGAACTGTAAGCTTTGGGAATGTACACATTTTCCACGAGATGGAATGCGATACGAATAAATCAAAATAGCAACAGTCACCAAGTGCTGCATGTTGACACAATAACCATTTCAGTGGAATCCAAGAATGTTTTATTTTATTTGTGTAAGATGTTTTGTGTGGTAACACTGTGGTCTGACTGCGACTTGGCATAGTGGTCCCTTTTGAAGTGCAGCCATAGGCTCTGCAGTGAGTGTATGGGGGATTGGATGTTGTGACAAGAAGGCTTCTCACACTTCTACAGACGAGCACTGATCCCAATCAGAAAGGGGAACAGGCACAGCCAAGAGATATACCTCCTTCGACCTTTTGTGGTAATTTTGGCAGTGGGAAGGATCTGCTCTTATAAGGATGTGAATGTAAAACAGTTGCACCCGAAACTGCAATAGTAGAATAGTTCCAAAATAAAAGAATGTCCAATCAAGGTTCTATGTAATATAAATACTTTAATCAAGCAAATCAATTATACATCTATTAAAAACACTCTAAAAACCCATCCCTGTAAAAGAAGACAGAATATGCAGAACAAATATGTATAGGCATTCTGGGTATTTTAGCAGGGAGGGCAAAGGCAAGAATTGCAATTATTAAGTTAACTGATGATATCATTCATCAGATCTGGTGACTGCCTTTGTAGTAATAACTACTGCATTATTGACACATGTAGCGCAAACATTCTAAGAGCGTTTCTGAAAGGATCAGAAAAGTAAAGTAGAAAATATTCATAATTCTTCTTGGTGACATTCTTTAATGATGAAGACTTAGACTTCTTATCAACTGAAGGTGCAGAGACTGAAGCCGATGCATTTCAGACTACATGTCCATCCTCAGGGCTTTTGCTGCAAACAATGCAAAAGTAAATATGCTATTAC
This sequence comes from Ambystoma mexicanum, assembly GCF_040938575.1. Taxonomy (NCBI): domain Eukaryota; kingdom Metazoa; phylum Chordata; class Amphibia; order Caudata; family Ambystomatidae; genus Ambystoma; species Ambystoma mexicanum. Next base: position 1,015,932,565 of record NC_090930.1, on the reverse strand, counting down.
AAGTTGCTTGTAAAGGCTTTGTTGTATTGAACCACATTAGATGGATGGCTGTTTATTCATGCCTGTGTATTAATGCCCCTATGTCGCCACCAAAAGAGATCTATGTAAAAAACAAGGACAAAGTCATGAATAGAAATGTAAGATATATAAAGGGAAGATCATGACACATAGGTGTATTTCAAAAGTAAAGAAAGCATCAAAAGAAACTACAGTGAGTGGCATATTGTTTGACCATACCTGTCCGTTGGTGCATCTGTGTCTCCACCAGATATAGGTCTATGTAAAAAACAATGAAGCAGGACCACAGGGTAATGTAAATCATTTCATTTGGAAGAACTACAAGAGAAACTGTGTGTAAACCACAACTGTATATAAAAAAGTAGGTGCAATGAAAGTAAGGATGATAAAAAATTGAAGGAATTTTGGAAACTTTGGAGTACTTAATACATGGATAACTCTGAAAATAATTATTTTAAAAAATATATATGGTTCATACTCATTGAACTATGTCAACAAAAAGAACTCTTATAGATTCAAAAAGGAAGATAGTACCCACATCCAAGGCTCACCTTGATGAAAGAGCGCTTCCTCCAAAGGAACAAATCAGCGTATGCAAGAGAACGCTGTGCAGATCAATTACCTTTTTAAAAGCATCGTCTTGCGGTCAAAATGGCCACAAAGGGTGACATCATCGGGACGCAATGACGTAATTGTGTAGGGCTCAAGTAAGCCGTGGGTCCTGGCAAACGTCATAGTATATATCAGGCACGTTTGTGGACAGCCTGATGTTATGATTATGGGTCGTGACCTTGTCACAATATTCCAATGTATAGCTCATAATAAAGGAAACATGCGTAGTTCAACAATATGGATGAAAAGGGATAGTAAAATAAACTTATAGAGTGCCATGATGCTAATCGTAATGTTATAAACATGGTAATCATAATGAATACTATGTCTTTTTTTGTATGACACCGGTACATAATCATAATGTTATAAACATGGTCTAGCAACAATAATATTGAATAAACAATCTTTTTTGTTGTATGAAACCCATGCAGAAATGCGGTTGGCAAGTGATAACGAACATAATATAGTCCATGTGTGGTACATAATTGTGCTTGTTGTAGTTCAAATTAATATTTATGTTGTGGTGTAGTTAGTACAACATACCTTCTCATCTAATAATCACTACCGACTAAATTACTGTGAGTAAGAAATTACCTCGTTGCATGAAATGAATCCCAAATAAATGTTTACAGTACCAGATATTCTGGTTAAAACAAATACATATTTTAGAATACATACATTATTCTCATGTAGGGAAATCAATAGACAGAATCAAAAAATGGGTCAACCCTAATTTTATCCGCAGAAGGGACACCTACTCATCATACAGGGGAATACTTCATATTGAGCAGCAAGAAAATAGAGTAGGCCACCCTGCCCGTTAGCCGGAAAAATGTGCATCACTGTCCATCTATTTCTTAGAGACTGAACTTAAACTAGTCACACATCCGCTCACTTATCTTATCCAGACTCACAGAGAAAATGTCAAGACATTTTTCAATATAAAAGCACATAGCATTTTATTAACAGATCATCAAAATCAATAAACACAAGCATAATATTCACATGATTATCAACAATATTTGCAGAACTACAATAAGGAACCATAGTGTTAAAAACCAGAAAAGTGCAAGTGCTTCAAAGTGCTACATAAATATATGTAGCTCAACTGACTTAAGTGGGGACATGGAAAACCCATAGTAGGAGTATTAAATAACAGAGCAATGTTTGTGTGTTTGGTCACAAAGATCGTACAGTTTGATCACTAAGACAGTTGTTCACAACCTTACACAGTAAACTGGCTATGCGACTTATATATCACAACATATACATCAAAATGTTGGACCCCATGTTAACCCTCTTGGGACTGATGCATGACCCTATTTGGATGAAACCATATGAACAAGAGACTTGTTGTTAGCACCAGATGTCTGTACTAAACAGGTGTCAACACTTTGTGTTTCTGCCCTATCCAAGGGAACCCACTCATCCACAGTGTCTGCCTAAAGATTCTGGGGGGCCTTCATCAGGACACAGCAACTATTTAAAAACGAATGAATCCTGTGCACTTCTTGAATTATACACCTTAAATCAAGGTAGAGCCTGTAAACAAGACACATTAGAATCACTTAATGAGGATGCAAAAATCAGATTCTTCTAGAGGGTTGTCACAAATCTATGAGACCAACCTTACTGGATGGATGCTCCATGGATACGCCGGGCTGTATTCAATTAGAGAACATATTGAGACATAATTTCTTTTACATGGCCCCTCCATAGGATGCTGTTATACTTTTTCCTTGTTGTTTCCATTTTTCATCACATATCTAAACAATAAATGAATTCATACTTATTCCTTCTTGTCTGCGGCGATAGTCCTCACACATGTCAGCTACATGTCTTTCATCTTTCAGGGAGCAATTCGCAAAATAAACACATACCATCTTAGTTCCTTATTAATTGAGACACACGTCTTCACATGGGTGAGATGACTATGCCTCACTGTCCAAGACTAAACCCAGAAGTAATTCAAAAACAGTTACTAACCTGAGGGGGAATTACTTGCAAACATCACTCATTTTTGCTGTTAAAGTTTTGAATTCTGCACACACTTTTTGTGGCAGCTGTGTAGGCGGTTACTGGCCACCTGCACCTGTCATCCCTAAAATAGAAATGCTTTGTCACATGAGAATGCTCAGGTCTTTAAACACAACTTTATGACTGTAACATTGCAAACACTCCTCTACGTGCACAAGCACTAAAATAGGCAAAAAACAAAAGGCAACTTCCACTTCTTACTGGGGTTCTCCCCCGTGAACGAACAGGCTAGAGTGGGCTGCATTGCTGAAGCCAGTCTGGTTACCTTTATGCCTCTGGCATGGCATGTTTGTACTGGGCATGGTTAAAGAAAACATGACATCGTGCCCATTGGGCATACCCACTGGGGTGAAAATGGGTTTTCCTTTGACAGTTCAAGCCAGCCCAGGAGCGCTCAGTGTTTTTACTGGACTGATTCGGCCCCTGGTTAAAAATGGGTGAGTCGACACCCGGTCGTCCATCATGGGCAAGCCACGGCCCCCCCACCCCCGATCATAGTTACATTTTTTTTAATGCAGGCAGTGCTATTGCATTTTATGTTACACGAAAAGTTTTTTAATGATACCCCTATCGGATTTGCCCTTTAATACTCAGAGAAACTACTACTGTCTATATGACAATACACATCCTCCATAAGCATCATCTAAATTGATTAACACAGAGAAATCAGTAGTTGTGCACATATTTCGTAATTCCCCATTTCACCCAAGAAAGAACCTTTTTATTTTCATTATTAAAAAAAGGCAAATATAAAAAGGTGTTACTGATCAAAGCAATCATGCCTAAAATAAGACAATATCCGCAGACAAAACTACTCATGAGCAAATTATTTACTCTCCAGGAGAGGGACTTCTTTCATGGCACACATTGGAAGCGCCTTGAACCATAGTGACCCCCGGATATTAAGCGCTAAATAAAATACAAGTTACAAAAGAAAACTTTTGGAGCAAATTGCCAGTGCCGAGATGACCTCCGCGTGCTTTCTGTGTAAAACAAGCCCGTGCTTCTCAGAATAGATGCCTTTCCTGCTCAACAGAGAGGACACCTTATGAGCAGCGCCCCTCGCCGCTGTGCGACTGCTCGCGCCAGCCGAGGAGCCCTGCAACATCTGTTCCGCTTGACAGATGCAGCCCTGTGAGGAATCCTGCGCTTTCCTCGGCACGGGCTGTTGAACGGCGAGAGTGGGCTGCGAGCTCCCGCGATGATGCACGGCGCACGGAGGGCTTCAATATGTTTTCGGCGCGCGCGTCCCGTGCAATTACACATCCTGCCAGGCATGGCTTTGGTCACAGGAGCACCTGGCATTTGTCACTGTCACCGCCCCGCGGTGGGAGGGGGAGCGCCACCGCGCGGCTGGCGGGAGAGCCAGCCGTGGCGCTAAGTTGTTGCTTGGCAGAAAGGCGGGGGGGCAGGGAAGGAGACAAAAGAGGGGAACGAACACAGAAATCGCGCAGAGTGGTCGCCAGCCACCAGGGAGGTTTATGTCTGATCCCAAATGTATGGCACATCATTCAAGCGCGGGGCGAACATTACTTTTGTGATGTGCCCATATTACATTATTATATTACAATTCATTCATCGTGTGTTTTTTTGTGATGGTAAACAGACGACTTCACTGTCAACTCAAAGGCACGTCTAGTGCTTCAGCACGCGCGTCCAAAAGAGCTGAGAAAAGGGCAAGGAGGTTTGGGCGTACATATTAACATGAAAAGGGGGACATGGCAGAAAAATCAACCTCTCAAAATGGTTCCACAGGAAACTTTAAATAATAATAATTTGGCATTTATATAGCGCTACGAACCCTCAGGTATATGAGCGCTGCTTATTATTACCCACAGCGTGGGGTGCTCATTTGTTGACCTCAGAAGAATGAAAGACTGAGATTGGCGCTGCCGGGATTCGAACCTGCACCAGCAGGCTTTGCACAGATGTCAAAGCAGCCTTTACTTGCTGTGAAATGGGACCTGCTCCCATAAAATCGGAGTCATATCAGAAAGAGTCTGTAGTGCGCGTGTGCCATTCACGTTCCTGATTTACTCCTACCCACTTTTTTTGATGACATTATTGAAGAGTGGCCTTTTAACAGACGCACAGCACAACACACAAACACAGCTTTGCGAGTGTCATCCATATGGGACACAGGCCTGTTAGACTTCTCTTACGGGCCTGACATGAGATTTCTGAGGCCCTGTGAAGCCAAGGACATGTAGACTGTCTGCCTATGTATTGACATGACCGGAAGTGACATCACAGAAAAGCACATTACTGGGAGTGCCATAGTCTTTGCTACCCGAAGGCAGATAATTAAGCCCAGAGACAAAGAGCGTTGTGGTGTGCAGTATATGAATGTTCATGGTTATATATAGAGCCCAGTATAGTCTGGTAACATGAGTGAGGCTTTTTTTAGAAGGGCAGTAAAACCTGCAAAGTGAAGCACTTCCATGCACTCCTAATTTTGGCAGCTATGACAGTGGCCTTTTATGAAAGGAGAGACAGAGACGGGGTTTGCTTGCAACTATATCTTTAATGTAGAACTGCCAAATCTGTTCGTGACTCCTCCTCTTCCCTTGATATTCAAACAGAAAATTGTCCATGTTTTATGGCAAATATCGCTCATGCCATCAATTTCAATAATTTTCAAAAAAAGAGAAAGAATGTGCTAGAAGAGTCACATAGAAAGCAAGGAGAACAGTCTGTAGAATGCAAGCTGAATTTGATATAAAGTAGAAAAAAGAGGATTATTGTTTATCTAAATACTTCTAAAGTACAAATATTTTTTTAAACATAAATCTGGTAACACAATTGAAAAGAGAAAAAAAAAGAAGAAACATAATTCTTAACAATCACAGTCTTATACATGAATCATAAAAAACACAAATCAAACATCCTTGTGAAACAATTGAAATGGTTTTAACCAAATTGGTTTTGATAGGCATTCAGAGGACACATTGGTAGGTTAGTGATGGGTATCAAGCATAATTAATTTAGTATGCTTGATTTTTGTTATCTGCCTACGTGTAAGAGTATTCAGAACACAATTTGGAGTGCTGATCCTAAACAAAAAACGGAACCATGCATGGAAGCACGTTTCGGTGGGCCAATATTCTTGGCATCTGTGGCAGAGCCTTCCTCAGGGAAGGTGTAGTGGGTCACGCTATAGAGGGCAGAAAATAGAACAATGTTGGACTAAAAACGCATTCTACGAGGCGTGTTCTCAGGTTAGAAAATATGAATCATGCTGCTGATCCAAATTATGGTCCGCAGACGACTCACCGTGTATAGGTATCAGGAACAGGAGGAGTCTGTGGTGCCCTTCCAGAAAAAACCTGGTATTTCCACACTATTCAAGCTGACATCAGTTAAATTGAGTCACCAAAGAGTCATGGACTGTGCTCTGACTCACTGGGGAGCAACGTACAGCAGGGAGCAAAGAAAAGGGGAACAGAAAAAAGAAGAGGGCGGGGAAGAAAAAATATAAGGAATACTGTGTTAAGAAGTGACTGGGTGGCTAGTGCCTTTTCAGTTTGGTGCAGCACTTTCTTCCTCCTTTATAATTGTCCGCCACTGCTTCCAGTTCTTTTCCCTTTGCAATGAAAGTGTGCACTTGCTTGTCTAATGTCTTTTCTCCGATGTTGTTTGTTGGTTAATGTTTCCTTCTTTCTTATTTTTTTAATTCTTTTGAAAATGTAGTCTGCTTTGCTGGGTTGGCTTCCTGCTTGGCCAATGTTGACACTCTCCTAGGAACGACGTTATCCGTTTTTCTTTTTTTTACCTCTTTGCTTGAAAATACACTTGGCTTTGCTGGATTGGTTGGCCTAGGTGCTCCGAAACAGCCTTTACACTGCAGGACTTCAGGAGGCATCAGGGAATGGCTGTAACATGCCACCCCATGCAGCAGGAGCCCTCAGGGAAATGCGTCGGACAGACGCTGGATATAGGAAGCACTCGCTTGTTGATGTGGACACTGCCATGGCAGCAGGAGGAGCTGGTCTGATGCGCCAGTCGGATGCGTCGTACAGACACTTTGTTCAGGACACCACGTTCGTGGCCAACAGGACGCTTCAATGGTTCTTTCCCCTTTGTTGCCAGTTGTTGGCCCCCAGGTGAACACCCCCAACAGAAAGGAGAGACAGAGACAGGGGGCCTCATTACAAATCAGGCGGTCCGGAAATAACGGTGGCGGTAAAGCCGCTGCCATCGTTGTTTCCGGACCGCCTGATCCCGACTCCTGCAGGCGGGAGGTGATGTTCCCGCCAGGTCTGACCTGGCGGGTTTAACACCGCCCGCCTGCAGGCGGACGAGGAAACACCGGCAGCATTACGAGATGCTGCCGGTGTTTCCATGATCCCCATTCCCATTGAGTCCCGTAGGACTCAATGGGAATGGGGATTAACACCATTCCGCCTCCGTGATTCCCAGGAAACTGGGGTTGTAATGCCCAGGTAATTCCGGGAATCACGGAGGCCGAATGGTAATACGAGTCCGGCGGTAACCAGGCGGTTTTACCGCCTCGGTTACCGCCGGACTCGTAATCAGGCCCAGGGTCTGCTTACAATGATAACTTTAATATAGAACTGCTGTATCCTTTCACAGCTCCTTCTCTTCCCTTGGACCCAGTGCTCCCTTCAAGAGGCACTGTGGTACAATACATCTTTGCCTCACAACACCTACGAACACACACTTTCGTTAAGTATCACATCCACTATTTTGGTCTAGTGTGTGATTTAGGCACTTGAGCACATATCCTCCCAGCTTTTGTTTATTTAAATATTTGTTAAGGCTTGAGTTTCAAGAGCCTAAATAATAATTGAAAAGTATGCAACTCACATAATGAACTAACATGGTTATAATCGTTAGAAAACATGTCGAGTGTATACTTGCAGCTTTATTTCCCCCCATTCTGAAAGTAGGTTTTCAGTAGCAGCATGCAAAGCCATGTGAGCCTAAACAAATGTTTGTCTGTTTTTTAAACAGTATTATCAAGATTTAAAGACACACAGTGAAAAAAAATGAAATGCATTAAAAAGTTATCTGCTTGTGGTCTTCATATCACAAAGCATGCATTGGTATGTAGTATCTCCCCCGCCCCCATTGCTTATCACCCACCATTCACACCACTTAAGGAACAACACTCACTCCCATTGGGCCCCCTCACTGCTGTTTCTTGGCCATCAACCTCCTATTTTTTAAATTTATTTTATTAGCATATCTATAGTTGACATTTAAACTTTCCAATAAATTACAGCCAGAATAAAAAAGTATATAAAATCAAGAAATCAGAAAAAAGGAAAAGAAAAAAAATACAAAAAAGTAACCCTTCCCAACGTTCCAATAAAAGCTCTAAATTTCCACCAATTTTTCATCTCATTTCAGTGAGTCTCTTCCTTTCATCTTCTTCCACCGTCAAAAAAATCTCAAAGATTATTTTGACCAAAGCCAGCAAGGCTAAAATCTCTGTGTTTCTCCTCCCTTGACACAAGTAAGCCCAGAGTGAGTTGGGGGATGTTATTGTTGAAATTTGAAACAGAGGTCCCAGGTACATCGTTCTTAGGTCTTTCAGTGACTCACATTCTGTAGTTAGATGTTCAAGGGTTTGGGGCATGCCCTTTACAGAGCCGACACGTGTAATTTCGCATTGCAGCTGTTTTACGTCTCTCAAGTACTTCTTTTGTTGGATACAGGTTAAAACTTCATGAAGTCTTGTCTCAGGGTGGGAGAGGGAAACTTTGTCAAGTATCTTGGAACATGGCCTCGTTTCCTAGTGTCTTTCGTTATCCCTCCACCACTTTTCATGATCCGAATCCGTTCACCCGTGTCTATCCAATCCTGATCATAAAGTTTCTTCTTGATGGGATCCGGATTTTCCAATAGGAGCTCTTCGCTCAGTGCTAAGCTTTTTAGTATTTCCACACATGTAGCTCTCCATTCGGTTAGGGACTTCTCACTGTTTGAGAAAACAGCCTTATGTAAGACTTCATACCCACCTTCACCTGGGGGCTGTAAACATTTCAACAATGATAGAGATCTCCACACCATGATGGAGTACAATGACACCATTCCCATTTCTCTCCTAATCACTTCAACCGGGAGAGAAGTCGGCATCTTCAGGACACGTCGCCAAAATGCTCCCTCAACCTGACGCCACCAAGAGCCTGCAAGTTGTAGTTGAGTTTCAGAACCATACGTCAGAATGGGAGTCACCTTCAGTTTATAGAAGTTGATGACGGGTAATAGAGTAAATTTGCTGCAATTGCGATTAACTATTCTAGCCTGGGTTGCTAGGTTCTTAACTTTTGACTTCACGGCCATTACCCCATGAGAGTCCACCATACTGTTGTTTATGGTTAGCCCCAAATACTGCATTGATGGAACCTCTGATATTTTTACCCCTTGGAGACTCCAGCTTCTCTTCATTCTGCGAGTTCTATTTTCATCTCCTATGACCATGACTTTAGACTTCTTCGGATTGATAGCTAATGAATTGGTGTCCACATATTTGAACAAGGCATTCAACTGTCTCTGCAGACCCACTTCAGTTTGGTCCATGATTAGAAGGTTGTCAGCATAAAGCAGTCTTCCTACTGGGATACCTTCAATCCTTGGGCAGAAGCATCTCACATCTTCAAATGCCTCCTCAATGTAGGATATCTAAAGGTTGAATATGGCTGGTGCTAATCTACAGCCTTGTTTTATCCCCGATGATGCTCCAATTTCTCTCGACAGAGTTCCTGTCCTATCCAACCGTATTCTTAATGTTGTTCCAGAATGCAGGAGTTCCAGGGCATCTCTCAGATCTGTCAGACAGCCCCATTTTAACAGCTTTTCCCATAGAGTTTTCCTGTTTATTGAGTCAAATGCATGGGCCAGGTCTATTGATGCTATGTAAGTCTTGCTTTGATTAGTTACTTTCGCACTGCATTTCAACAAGTTTATCAGAAAAAGGTTTAAGGCGGTTCCAGTCCCTTTTTTAAAGCCGGGCTGCCAGCGATCTTGGTGATGTGATTGTTGGGACCATGCATTCAAATCTTTCAGGAGCATGGCTGAAAACTACTTTCCTACGACGTCCAAAAGAGCAATAGGTCTGTAGTTGGCAGGATGAGACCTAACCCCCTTTTTATAGATCAGGACCACAATTGACTTGGTCCAGGAAGTGGGTATTTTCTTTGTCATTTTAATTTCCCGAAACAGAGACAGCATAAAGACGGCCCAATGCTCCGGATGTTGCTTCAGAATATCATTTGTTAGGCCATCAGGGCCCGTCACCCTTGATGAGCTTGCTTTTTTTATTAGGGTAAGTATCCCCTCCCTATCAAATTCAAAGGTACAAGGTAAATTGGAGAGTGTAACCTTTTTGTGTCTTTCCCCTGTCTTGTTGGAAAATAAACCCGCAAAATGTTTCTCCCCTGTAGATGGCAATATTGAGTTTTCAAGAATCGCGTCTTGTGGCACTGTTGAAAAGTTCAGCAACTTCCAGATCTCAACCGTGTTTTTATTGGCCATCAATTTTTAAGTGGCTGTTTCTCTTTTCTCATCTTTTCTCTTACGTCAGGGAGCGTTCCTTTTCTAAGTTGCACAGTTAGTTTTGTAATGGACTTTTTCTTTTCATTGATGTCCTTGTTGAAGGCGTGTTTCCTTGTGAACACACTTTTCAAAACCTTTTCCGGCTTTGGCCTGAAAGAATTTCATTGCGAGTGGATATTGAAGTGGTAATATAATTTTGCCAGAAGCATCCCTGCTTTTGCCATTAAACAGTGACGCGGTTAGATTACTAAGGGCAGTAGAAGAGATTCTAAACCGGTCAGACCAGGTATTACCTCAATATTATCACTATTGTATGAGTGAGAAAACTGCCCAACAGTATCTTTGACTTGACTACCCACCATCTCCAACAAATTGCGGTCACTGTTGTTGCACGGTATCACTTCCAAGTGACTCATCTGGCCCAAAAGGTTCTCTGATGCAAAAATGTAGTCAAGGAACTTTGTGTAAGGTCCTCTTTTCCAAGTTGCTTTTGGTGGGATTTCACCTCTTGTATTGCCAATCAACAGGTTTATATTTCTTTTTTGTAGGTCTTCTCTCTAACTAATGCCCCTCAATATCTTCGAGGTGGCAGCTCTTGGTGGATTAGTTATCAGTTCATTCCTGGAATTAAAGCTTTAATGTTTAAGTCCCCACATACCAGAATATCAATGTTGTTGTAGTTAGTTCTGGCTTCATCGATATAATTCATGACCGTCTCTGAAACATTTACTGCAAATGGAGACGCAGGGTTCCAGTAGATGTTACATAACAGTTCCCTTGTTGTGAGGGTTTGAATTTCTTCAATTGTTGTTCCAGATTTCACACTGTAGTATTTGTTGTGGGATTTATCCACGCCTTGGCGGAATCAGACACCATTTCTTTCACAGAGGCTCAGATAGCTGAACTTATTGTAGGGCCACAATTTTTTGAAAACCTGGAATTACTCAATCCAGATAGCAGTACTTCATCTGAAGCACTGCTTAGACTTAAGAAGAAACAATTCCGTACAGAAATGCATGGGCATGTACTAAAAGAATATTTAAAGTCCAGTATAATACCACAAGGGCTCCAAGTAAAAATCATCCCATGCTTATTTCTAGATAACACAGAGTACAAGGTGGCATTTAGCCAGGTGGCAACTAAATGCAGCAGAGATTTATTAGTACTCACAATAACTACAGCTCAAAGAGTAAGTGATAAAATCAAAGAAGCACTAGTGGAGAAAGAAAAACAGTTTTTGAGTAATGTGTTGATAACTGAAACCAAACAAAAACTTGAATCAATAGAGAAAACCTTCGAAGAATTCAAAAATCTAACTATTGAAAAAAAGAAAAATAAATTGAAGAAAGATATTTCTCAATTCAAGAAGGAACTAGTATATCCATACTTGGCAGATGATTTAAACCCTCAGACTTTCTGGAAACAGAATAATAATCAGAACCAGAACCCAGGCAGAAAAATATGGCTTACCTTTTCGGATACTTCCTCTAACAATTCAAGTAATGAGGAAGCCCCTAACCCAAACATGGGAGACCGGAGAGGCCGCAGAAGTTTTCCACAAGGCAGGGCAACCCGCAACATGCAAATGCAGAATGCCCCTCTACAAGGACCATCCCACCGAGAATTCCAAACGCGGAATCGGGCATATCGTTGGTAGATGAACCATTACCAGTATTCAATTTATCATCACGGACACTAACCGAACCTGAGCTGTCTATTCTTAAACGGGGACTCTCGTTTGTACCTACACAAACACCAAGTGCTATGACACTGACCAGTGAGGTCAAAGATTTTTTGAGGAAAATCAGACTGAAGGCTTATTTTGCAGATAAAGATGGTCCAATAGAGAACAACTTATCAGGACTGACAAAACCATCCTCTTTCACTCCCACTGCGTCATAGGTCCCAGTGGAAGTGGTGACATTCGAAAAAATTGTTCTTAAAGAACTTGAAAAATCTATTCAATTTGCAAGAAACAATGGTGGACCAAATCTTAGTTTGGCCGAATTTCAGGACATAGACACTTTTATTTATTTATTTATTTATTTTAATTCTTGTAAAGCGCCAACATGCCCGTAGGCCTCAGGGCGCACATAGAAACTTAACAGGACAGACGAACATATAGAGTAACCTGTATAGAGCAGAGAAGGAGATGAGTCAAATAATTTATTCCATGTTGAAAAAGTATGTTTTTACGGCGCGTTTGAATACGGTGTAGTTCTGAATCTGGCGCATCTGGGCTGGAAGTTTGTTCCATAGTAGGGGTCCCTGTGCGTCAAGAGTAGTACCTCCAAATTTAGCTGTCCTAGTTTTTGGCTGTTTGAGAATAATGGCCGAGGATGACCAAAGGTTCCTGACGTTTTGCTTAATGCTTATGCGGTCTGACCGGTAGGTGGGACTGCTGAGACTAAGGCATTTATGGGTCGTGGTTAATATCTTATGGGTTATCCGATGTTTGATAGGGAGCCAATGAAGTTTTTTTCCTGAAATTGGAAATGTGTGTGCAACGGGACTGAATGAAAATATTGCGCACAGCATTATTCTGAGCCACTTGTAATGATTGGATATTGAGAGCTGTGGTGCCCGCAAGGAGGCTGTTACAGTAATCCAATCTAGAATTAATTAGTGCGGTGGAAAGAAGAGTGCAGTTCTCTTGTGATATGAATAGGCAAATGTACCCTATTCTCTTATTTATAAGATCACAGCTTGATTTAATGCTGGAAACGTGAAATTTCATTGACAGATCTTCGTCGAGAACAACTCCCAAGGTCTTGACCTTCTTCTGGACGAGAATGGTGTTATCAGCAATATGGAAGCTAGCATAGTCGGGATCTAGTTTTGCCCTAATGTTTTTAGATGCCACGATGAGGATTTCAGTTTTTTTATCATTAAGGGCAAGAGAGTTGCAGGCCATCCAGTCTTGGATAGCTTTATATATTTTGTTGATGGTTGCAGAATCGCTGCTATATAGGCCACTCAGCTGTATAACCACCTGAATGTCATCGGCGTAGTTCGTATATTGTACGCATAGTTTGTTTAAGAGGTCAAGAAGGGGACGAATATAGAGATTGAAGAGCAAGGGCAAAAGACAGGAGCCCTGCGGAACTCCGCATGTCTGAGAAATTGGAACACATTGGCTATCGGCCACGCAAACTCTCACCATTCTGGGACCCAGAAAGGAGGCAATCCATCTGGATGCATTTGCAGAGCACTTTGTCCAATGATCCATCTATAGTGATTAAAGCGGCCGACAAATGGTAGTATGGGATGCCAACTTATACAACCAAGAAGGACAAGGACTGTTGGATATTCCAGGTCACTATTTGAAAATAAATGGTGACCCCACATTGGCAATAAAAGAAAAAATACTGGCTCTTAGTGAAAAAGCTCAATGGGAAGGTTATCTCTTCACAAAAGAGTTTGAATTCATTAATCATTCTGAAGAGCGTATTCCCTTGTTCTACATAATCCCTAAAATCCATAAAAAATACCAGCCAACCACCTGGACGCCCCATTGTATCAGGATGTGGCTCGATTTTAGAGCCCCTGTCAAAATATATTGATTTTTTCATTAAGCCTTTGGCAATGGCAACACCAACATTTCTACTGGATTCCAGGGATGTTATCAATTTGTTGGAAGGTTTGACATTCGATTCCACCAAACAAATTCTTGTCACCCTTGACATAGAAGCACTTTAGACTAACATCTCACAGGATAAAGCGGTTAATAGCCTGCGAATTATGTTGGACAGGCGCCCTTTACCACATAATGTGGCAACCCAATTTTTGTGTCAAGCCGCAGATTTCGTTTTGGCAAATAGCTTCTTTAAATTCAAAGAAACCTTTTTTCTGCAGAGCAAGGGAACTGCAATGGGCTGTACATTCGCGCCCAACTTGGCGATTATTTTCATGGCCTTATTTGAAGAAAAGAAAGTGTTACATGATAGTAATCCATTTTTTCAACAGATCAAGTTATATCGAAGATATATTGATGATATCTTACTAATTTGGGAAGGTAATGCTGACACACTTCTCCAATTTGTGAATTGGCTTAATCAGATGGATGATGACTTACACTTCACTTTCGAATTTTCCACTACGAGAATCTCGTTCTTAGATCTCTCCATTTATAATGAATCGGGCCATATACAACTGGAGCTATTTAGGAAACCAATGGAAAGAAATACTACACTGCAATTTTCCAGCCAACATCCTAAAAGCTTATTGCAGAATCTTCCACATGGTATGTTCTTACGACACATTTGAGCAATTGCTCAAATGTGGCAAACTTTAATAAACATGCAGAGGACATGGAAACTAGGCTTATTGAACGAGGATACCCCAAGAAATTGGTTAAACAGTCCAGGAAGCGAGTACGATATACGAATCGTGAAGCACTCCTCAGCCCAAAAACCAGGACTTCAGACCAAGAACAATTGGTGTGTGTTTCCACTTTTTGCCAGCAGTCAGGCGATTAAAGGTATTATTCTGAAAAACTGGAGAATTCTCAATTCGACGGGTATGAAATTGCAAAAAACACTTTTTGCCTTTAGGAAAGGTAAAAACTTGAGGCAAAAACTAACACGTGCCAACCGACTTCCACCAAAATGTCACCTCATTAGAGACATTAACTTGAACCCAGTAGTGGGACACTACCCTTGTACTTCGTGCACAGCCTGTAAATACTCAAGAAAAATGACCACATTTGTGGGAGAAGGAAAAACATGGGACTTAAGGACCTTCACCACTTGTAAAAGCAAAAACGTGGTATATGCGGTCCAATGCCCTTGCAATAAATTCTATATAGGTAAAACCTCAAGAGAGGTACACGTTCGTATCAACGAACATCATTCAAAAATTCGAACTCGCAACCTTAATGCCCCTATGGTTCTTCATTTTGTGGAAACAGGCCATAATGTGGAAGATCTAACGTGGTTCTGTGTCGAGAAAATTGTCACCAGTGGACTTGTTCAGACCAAGAACAAGTTGTCATACAAAGAACAACTGTGGATTTTCAATCTTAAAACATTAGACAAAGGACTTAATACGTTGGAACCTTGGGAGTTCAACTCACGTTGATACCACCCCCTCTCTGTTATGCGACATGTATATCGTACAGTCAACGCCTCTCTATGTGGTTCACATATTACATAACAAACTGCCTCTGAACACATTATGAGAGGAACATTTCATTGGCATCCGGGACGTGTTACAACAACAATTCTGTCCAAGCCAATTATGACTTAAATTGTTTTAGCAATCAGAATTAATAATCACACTTTTCATGCATGTACCTTTATAACATGCAGTATCTGTTGTCCAGTATATTGCGACTCCAACACAAACAGTGCTCCTCTTAAATATCAATATGGTCTGGGTGACGCTATAATTTATCTGGAGATCTTTTAAATTCTTCAATTCTTTGAGCAACATGGGTTCTTTCACCCAGTGTCAAGTCTAATTTAGACAGTCTTGGGTTCTAAAATTGGAGTTTGCCTTCACAGTTAATTCGCAAGAAACCGCTTTTTCGAACACGGTGGCACATTTATACGGCCCCTTTAAAGATTAACATGGTCCTGATCCACGTGACGGACTTCCTCAGCAATCATATTATCGCTGAGGGAGCCTCGTCCTACGCCACACATTCAACGCTTAAATGCAATTGGCTCACCGTGATACGATCCAGGAAACTCTTGGAGAGACCTCGGCTCCGATTCTTGCTGGTGACCGCCGACACAACGCGCATCCGAGATTTGGACCGGAATATGCCTTCGGTAGCACGCACGGCTACCTCCAACAGGCTCCAGTCGTAAGTACATGCATTAACGTGACTTAAATATCTTGCCATTGCAAACGTGTGTGCCTTTATTTCAACGCAAACGTGCTTTCCATTTCAGATGTGGGTGCCCCCACCGAAAAGTCAAATAGACATAATTTTTTAAATAGAACCTGCTTACTATTGTAAACGCGAGTGCACCTATTTCAATACTATTACAAATGTGGATGCTCCCACTGTAAAGCAGCATAATTGGGATCGCGGACAGTTTCAGTTAAAGGGACATAATAATTTATAAACAGTACATGCCTAAGCAAACTAACTTAAATGCGAGTACGATTATTTTAAAGTACAATTGAAAACATAGCTACTATAGCCCTTTCAAGTGAAAATAGGGTCTCTTTATGAACAACAGCATGACCCCATGACATTGAGGCAACCAATCTTTCTTCTTGTTTTCCCCGGACAGAAAAAATTGAATTTGGATTTAACTGTGCTGAGTTAACATCAACATCGGTGAAATATCTGGCATTAGTTGTTCGACCACTGTAACAATTCAAGTCTTGTTTCTCGAGGTGAGTTGCGGGTCACTCACATTTAAGTGCATTGACTTTTTGCAACGTTTTAAGGCAGCATTGAATTTATGGCCCTTTAACTTATGATGTTTAACATGTTATTTCAGATTTAGAAATCCTGTTGAATTTTCCTTCAGCCACACTTATGGGGTTGACTATTTGGAGCATATGACATTGGGAGTCAGGTCAGTTTTGGTTTTATTGGCCTCTGTGTTGAGTTTTGGTGTTTCTGGTTCTTCACACGGTGGTGGTGTAACTCCACTAGAGACACAGTGGTCTCCTCTGTTTTGGTTTAGGGTGTCACATAACCCCTTTGGATACTCTGGAACAATTAGGGACACCTTGGGATTTACCACTACATGGTGCCTCTAATGTATTTTATGTAAATGATGGTATAAACAATTGCATGTTGTAAGCTTGAGCCAGCCAGTATAGGCAAGTGGATCACTGCATATAATTGTTGTATTTTTGTGTTTTCAACAGTGATAGCAGTGTATCAATTGTTTCTCCTGACGAAGACGTTATTTCAATTATTTTTCAAACGTCGAAACCGGTAGAGAAGAACATCCGGTGATGGGATTTATCATTTTCTGCTGAATGTGCCCACTCCGTGGAATAGAGCACATTTCTGGATAATTGTTGTGCTGATACACATTCTATGTGGATGGAAATGAAATATTTAAGATTATGTGGGGGTTATTCATGAAATGCTACCACATTTGCATTGTACTAATAGTTTTAGTTCAGATTTTTTACTGTGAGTGAATGAGGTGGATTGATATGAGTTGCAAATGATGGTTTGATTGTTGAAGAATGATGGTTGTGTTAAGTTTTTATTATCTGGTGTCTTATGCTCTCCTGCAATGTTAATGTAATTTATTGTGTGTGTATTAATTAATGATTAATTCATTGTGGAAAATAATGTATCTCAATAAATACATGTTTGATACCTTTCAAATAAATAAACAACCTCTGGACATTTTTTCAGTATATTGTGTTACATATCAGTAGGTGACAATTGTATTCGATGTACCTTCTTACCAGCAACACAAATTGAATCAGTGGTGAAGGGTTCTGTACAGAGAGCTTGTTCCAACCATTTGTTCTTTTACACGCTGTAATCAGTCCTGCCATAGGTCGACCTAAATTCCCTTTATCACCGGGGTTCAGGAATACTTCTTAGCCTTCCAGGGATGGTTCCTCGATCAGCCAAGTCTCTTGGAGGCACAATATTTCGTATTTCTCAATTACAAAACCCCCTCCCCCAAATAGGTGTGCAAATCCCCTGGTGTTCCAAGAACAGATGGTCAGGTTCTGGAAGAGAACGGACTCTGGGCACTTTGTACATTATGACTTCCTGGCCATTGTAGCCGCTAGCCAGCTGCAGTCTTCTCTTGGGCTATCCGGGCATGTCCCTCCAGGCTGTTTGAACAGCGGTAGGTCATTTCCCGGGTAATCTCTTCCTACCCAGCCTTACGCTTGTCTTTCTCCTACTGCTTGCTTCTCGCTTAATAATTCCTACAGACGGACCTCCCTGCCTCTCAGGCTTGTAGACTTCCCATGTACTGGTTTGACAGAGCGATGACTATCCTCTTCGAATACAAATGTTGATGTGGGAGACGGTATTTCTCTTTCTTTTAGCCAAAAGCCCATGGTGAGGAGCCTATGACCTTCTTTGATGAAAGTGTCTTTAATTCTGTGGTCCGTTATATAGATCAGAGCTCTATCTAGGCGCTTGTCCTCTGTAAATTCAATTAACAGTATATCCCTCAATTGTATTTTCTTGAATTCCTCGACTGACCCAATGAGTCTCATAATATTTGTTCTGTTGAGGATCATGTTGTCTTTGATGTTTAAGACCCGTTCTAGCAGAAAACAAGAGGTTGACCTGTTGTCACAATTCTCAACCGCCCTCAAACATGAGGGAGATCTGTTGTCACAATTCTCATCCATCCTCAAATGTGAGGGAGACCTGTTGTCACAATTCTCAACCAACCTCATTATTCTAATGCTGTCTTTCTCTTGTGTTATGTGTCTTCTGCTCGATCTTTGAGCCGCATCCTTCCTTTCCAGCTTACAATGTCTATTCTGATTCCAGATTTTCTACTCTTCTATTACCAGTTGCTCTGAGTCGAGATCGTCCTTTTTGGTTTCATCATGGTTCTCATTTGTGTGGCCACTAGTGCTTGAAATCTTACCTTTAGTTGAGTCGGTTGATTGCAGGCTTTAGCCCTTTGAACCCCTGGGGGCTGATCACACGTGCACGTGAGCATATGTATTACTGACTACAGGATAGTCACTTCACTGTAAAGAGTGACTGGGTGTTTCTTGAAGTCCCCGATTTCACCTGGGTTTATTGTCTTTGAAAAATGAGATGTGTCGTTGAACGTCTTCTAAGCACTGAGATAACTGTATTCATGTGTTGCCACAAATAGTGCTAAAAGGAGAATTGGAGATCAATAAGTTACTTATAACTTACACAGACTCATGTTGTTGTAGCGATTGTTGTATGTTGTGTTGTTGCTTTGTTCTTGGTTGATTCCACAAAATTGAGTGTGGAACCTTGGGGTGGTGCACCATTTCTAATAGTTGGCCTGGGACACTATGTGTTGACGGGCGGTACCTTTACTCCATATAGTGCCAGCAGACACCTTCAATTGTGTTGGTCATTGCTAGCACTACGTTTTTGGATTCTGCTTACTGTAATCACATGAGAGCGGGGTTGCTGGGACACTTATGATTCTAGCACCAAATGGTTTACTCTCTACGTAGTGGTCAACCGCCTTCCAAATCAGTGGCCAAGCGCACACAATCTAAAAAATCAAATAAAGGCGAAAGTACTTCATTGTCTCCCATTGTGGAAACCGAAAACATGGAGCGAGCACAGGGGGAGCGAAGTTTCATCCCTAGCTCAAATACCGTCTCTGCAAATGTCCTAATTTGCCACGAAGTGGCTTTTGCATATGCCCGCGCTCAGGCTGAATTAACACTGCCCAATTTGCCTAATTTGACTGCTTCCCCTCCTACACTCGGCTTGACTCGCACGTCCTCATCCTGAAAAAGGTTTTTGAGTATGAGAATGGACGAGCCCTGTCCTACTGGGGAGAGTAACATAGATGCATTGAATACTTCTCCCTCTGACAACTCTATTCTAGCTCTGGCAGTTCTTGCTGCCTTAGAAAGACGTGTACGTCTTTCCGATGGCCCCTTGACTCCGGTAACTGTTTTCAGTAGTAGAAGGGCGGATGTGCACTTACACTGCAAACAAAGTGCCACATTCGACATATCCAATATGTCCCCAAATCTCATGACTGACAAAAAACTACTTCTAACCACTGTACCTCCCATACCCAATCCGACTGCATCTCTTTCTGCAAATATAGATCTGACTGCCCCGACTTCAGGAGCTGCT
Source organism: Ambystoma mexicanum (assembly GCF_040938575.1). Classification (NCBI taxonomy): domain Eukaryota; kingdom Metazoa; phylum Chordata; class Amphibia; order Caudata; family Ambystomatidae; genus Ambystoma; species Ambystoma mexicanum. The sequence continues at coordinate 1,015,912,614 of NC_090930.1, read as the reverse complement.
TCCTCGCCGACTCTAAGTGCTCCTGTCCCTCCTCTGGACTTTGATTTACTAGATACATTGGATGATATGCAGACTTTAGAGGCTTCATATCCAGTATTGTCACGGATATTACATTTGTTAGACAGAGGACATGATTATACTCATTATGAACTAAGAGATTGTAAATCTTCCTTGAATCAAATCCTCTTCAAAATAAACAAACTAGAAGGATTTACCTTTGCTGATTCCCTTCGATATGAGGGTGCAGCGCCCCTCCCGGGAAAGAAAGGAAGGAGAAGCGGCTCTTTTTCAGAGCACTAAAAAGAAAGGCAGACAGAAAACCTCCTCAGGTACCTGTTAAACAGTGGGATCAAAACCAAATAAAAAAAATAAAAATGAAAAAAACAGAGAAAATTCCTCAACTGAGACACCGGCGAACCTAGATCATGTAGAACGGATGGGTGTAGAGCCTGAGCAAGGCTTCCCCATTGAGGAACTATCGACCGAGAGTAAAAAAGCATTGCAGTCAGTCCCTAAAGTTGAGGGTCCTGGCATTGCACGACCGAACAAGAAAGGGAAGAGTACACCGGCGCAGGCAAAAGGCATTGTAGCTCGCCCTTCCGGTGTTCCACTTTCCTCCTTTGACAAAACTCCAATCACTGTGCAAACTCACTTATCAGCTTTTTATAAGCCTATGGCTACTACAGTTGTTCAAGTGGGGATAGCGGTATGCAAACTCCCTAACTCCTACGAAGCCCTACAGACTTTGAATCCATCTGTGAACGACCAACTAATAGGCTGCTCCCACCTAAATTTACCCCTTGGACAGACCTCCATCCCAAATTGCGAAAAGTATGAAAATCTCCTGGAATCGCCGCACATGGCAGATCCTCTGGTTGTCGTCCCTTCACGATAGCATTTACCCACCTCCAGATCCAATGAAACATTCGTAGTACCATCTTCTACGATTTTGGGGTGGGAGTCTGACCCTGCCATCTATGGCAACAAACGCCTGAATCGTTCTGCCTTGTTGAAGGCATTTGGGCAAATTCCTGCATTACGCACTTTGCGTTCGGATGACATAGAATGGATCACTCTTCCCCAAACTCACAATCATCGGATGGTGTGTAAAGTTCAAACTAACATCATTACTGACTTAGTATGGCAGTACATCTGTGAATTGCAAGTGATTGGACTTTCTCCGGTAATTTTCAAATCTCTAGATGATGCAATCGCTTTTAATGAAACTCCCCTGGTCCAGCCCTCTGAAAATATACCATCAGTTGCTACTCCAAACACACACAGCGTGCTTAAATCGGAAGTAATAGCCCCGTTGGCTGCCCTCTCCAATGTCAGCAAGGATTGGTCATGGCTGACATCACTGGCTACCACATTGAATCCCGCCATGGACAACGAGCCCACCCAATAAATTGAACCACTGGTGTATTCTTTCGTGGAATTCATGTGGATTTAAAAATGTGTATAAATGGTTCAATAAATCGAGCTATGTTGATAAATGCGACTTACTTTTCTGTCAAGAAACTATGGCTACACAAAAAATCATACTGCCAGGCTTCACTGTCCACCAAGTTTTTGCTGAATGTGGACAGGGAGGCTGCCCGTACGGCGGTGTAGCTATTTGTATAAATGCAAAATTGTGCATGATCACTCACGTAGCTCATGAATCAACCTCCCTTTTAGCTGTTTTCATTTCTTTTTCCGTGGCCTCCTCGAACCACTACCTGTGCGTATCTGTATATCGCAACCCTGCTATAGTAAACATTGCCACTGCATTTGATGAACTCGATAGTTTTTTTGACAAAATTCTAACACAGTATCCAACATGTCGAATACTAATGGGTGGTGACTTTAATGCTGACTGCTTGAAGCTTCTTGCACATACCACAGCATACGATTCCCCTTCCACATCTGCTGGTCGAGGCAGTTTGTGGAATAAATATCTAGCATCATGGGATATAGCTTTTTTGCCTCTTCAGGTGCAGGGACCAGGGTTTACATGGAAGAGGGGATTCCTAACATCGTGCATTGATCATTTTGCCACTTCGGCAAACCTTCAGGAGCAGTGTAATTACATCGTGACATTAGATCCAGAACTTGGAGATCATATGATAATTCAGTTGAGTAGTGATATCACCAGATCCGTCCTAAATCATGATCCAAATCAAGCCTTCCTGGAAGGAGATCGCCCAGGTCTCTCCATCAGATGGAACAACAGACTATGTGATAGAATCAATGCTCATATCGAGGATTAGCTTGGTCGGCTCCAGGGCACAACTAAATTCGAACTACAAAACAAAATAGATCCAAGGAAATACTTGGAAATGATAACTAGTGCTATAATTACTATCCGTAATGAAAATAACAGCTCTCATTACGTAAACCCACAACTTGGTTTCCCTGAAATCCATCCTGCCAAACGTTTAAAAAATGTTGAACTTCTCAAACTTAAAAACATATCCTATTCATTAGAGGATTACGCAAGGCAGAAAAAAAAAGATCTGTAATGCCTATCGTAATAAGTGCATGAATCTAAAACGCCATCTTTACAATCTGGCTAATCAAAATATATTGATCTCACTATGCCGAAATGATCGACGCACAACCTGGGCAATGCTCAGGTCAGATTCATGCACTTTAAGCACTAACCAGGCTTCTATGATAGCCGCTGCCTCATGGGTCAAGTTTTACGAGAACAAATTTGCGCTTCCCTTGTCTTTTTACAACATAAATGTAAAAGAACCGACTATTCCCAAGCTACCGATACCTTTCTGGTCCCTGCAAATGCGCAATCCATGAGCTAAATTACTCCAAGGCAGCTGGCCCGGATGCTATTCCCTCCTGCGTCTTAAAACGCAATCCTGTGCTTTGGGCCACATTATTGAAATCTCAATTTGACAATATCCTAACAACTTTAGATATCCCTTCCTCCTGGCTAGGCTCAATAATTGTACCAATCCACAAAAAGGGTGCTAGGGACAACCCAGCAAACTATCGGCCCATCGCCTTGATAGATGCTGCGGCCAAAGTGTTTGCAATTTTATTACTCAGAGAACTCCACGCTCACATGAAAAAACACAACATTCTCTCGCGCTTTCAAATTGGCTTCCGGGCCCAGATGAGGACAGCACTAAATGTAACGCTAATGGCACCCTTCCTTGCAAAAACAAAGATTCCCGAGTCTGGGCCCGTATACATGGCTTCAATAGATTTGACAGCCGCTTTTGACTGCGTGGTACGGGGAATGCTCTGGCAAAAAAATGCGCACAATGGGTATTCCATCGCATATCATTTTTCTAATAGCAAAACTGCACGCAAATGTTAGAGTAAACCAGACAGGTGCAACCACCAATCCTATCCCTATTGGGGTGGGGGTCAAGCAAGGCTGCAACCTGGCGGCCACATTGTTTAATTTGTACCAATGTGGCATTAATAACATCTGGGTGCAACAAATTAGCTACCCTGCAAGACTAGGTCACCTAAAAATTCAGTGGCTTGCTTTTGCCGACGATATTGTGGTTTACGACCGCACTCTCTTAGGCCTGCAAACAAAGTTGTCCCTATTTGCTGAATACTGCTCTTCCCGCAATTTGTCATTTAATGCAGGAAAATCGTACATATTCATATTTAAGAATCTTAAGAGACACCTTTGCTCTTGGAAGTAGACCATTGGCAGCACCCTCATTCCTAGGGCAATCACAATTAGAAACCTAGGTTACATAATATCCGACTCCAATTCAAGTATAATGTGGAAGAATGTCCTAAATGAAAAAGCCAAAATTCTTAATAGCCAAATGCGCATTGTATTCAATAAATATTGCAAGTTTTCTTTGCTTTCTCTCTTTGAATTTTACACCCTCAAAGTTGAGTTGATTATACTCTACGCCCTTGATACGTGCTTGGCGGATTTAGAACAATTCCTTGATCAATTACAAGGATGCCTATGGAAGGGTGTGCTGCGCTTGGCCAATTCCCTGCGTAATATGGTATTAAGAGAGTAACTGTGCTTAACATCCTTGTCTGCCCGCTACAACTGGCGGTAATTATCTAATTTGGGAAAAATGCTATTTGCCCCGAAAAACTCTTCGTATGAAGATTTAGGGGGTAATGCTAAATGCTGCCAATCCTCCATCTGTTGGAATATTTTATAGGAAAATGATCGCAATATTGGCTGATCTAGCACTAACCCCTGCTGATCTAGAATTCCGGCAAGCGCATGTTAAACTCCGTTTATTTGCGTATGATTGGTGTAAAACAATAAATACTATTGAAAAATGTAAAAGTTCCACAGAAGCGGCCAAATTTTCCACAGGTCGCGCACCGCACAAGCCTCATCTGTTGCAATTTCCATGCCCTAGTGCAAGAGACTTATATCTGAGGTTTAAATTAAATCAACTGTTAACACTAGACAGAACAACAAATTGGACAACGCACATTGAAGTTTTGCCTGGTGACGATTGTAGATTTTGTAAAGAGCCTAATATGCAGGAGTTCCTAATGCACTTGATTATTGATTGTGTATATTTTGAAACTGAACGCAAGGAAATATTTGGAATCGAGCTAGTGGGAGCTTCAGGTCCCACAAGAGAATGGCTTTGGTTCGCATGCATGTGGGGTAGTACCACCAAAGCCATTTTATGGCTTACGAGATTTCTATCTATACTAAATATTGAATTGGAAAAAAAACATATAAAAACAGAAACAAGTTATATTCCTTTCACAGATGCTGTTTGATCATTTCACCAACTTAGTGGGTACCTGCCTTTTTGTGTTTAACAAGCTGCGGGCCCTCTCGCATGCAGGTGATAGAAAGCTTACCAGCAGCTGAGTTATACTAGAGGCTTAAATTTAACAGCGCAAACATTCAACTAGCAAGTGGAGAAACTATGACATAAACAGAATCTTCCGATACTAAAATGCTGTTGTTAAAATGCAAAATGTATCTGTATACACGTTGTTGTTAATTGGTAGCTTTCTCTAAATGCATACAATTTATGTAAATGGAGGGAATTCCACACGAGAAAACCTTTTTAGCTGTTCTAGTTGATCATATTGTTTTATTTTTGGAAATTGTATATAAATTGTATGTAAAAATTATATGTGGTACATGAAATGTAAAAATGATATGTGGAACATGAAATGCAAATGAGGTTGTAAAAGTTTGTTAACCAAACTACAAACAACTGTTTTGAATAAAAAAAATGTTTTAAAAATTACGTTGCTCCTGTTCCTCTTCTGATTCTCAGCCTGGTCTCTGTCCCCCTCGTCAGAGAGTTTAGAGTCAGGTTCCCCACTCTGTGACTGATTTTCAGACCTAATTGAACATATTGAATCTGAATCATCAGAATAGGTAGATAGATTTAGTAGGGCAACATCGATATCATCGTGCTGCCCTTGAACTTCAGGTAGTTGTATCGCAGTTTTTTGGTCGTTGACATCTTGGATCTCTTTCACACTTACGCTGGCAGAAGGCTTCTTTGATCCTCTGTCAAACATCTCTGGGGTGTCCGGTCTCTGAATATTTCGAATAGTAGTACTTCAATTTGATTTTGTCACCTTCTTGATAGGCGCTACCATTCCCTCAATTTTCCTCACTTAAACTTGTGGCTTGCCTGGCTGTGTCTTGGCCGGTGTCTTTTTCGCCAGTAGTTTTTTTGCTTGCTCAAGTTTTTTCCGAAAGGCTAGTCTCTTCGACTGTGGGAAGTCAGCCTTTTTTACTAAGGGCCTCATTACGACCCAGGCGGTAAGTTACCGCCTGGGCCATGACTTTACCACCATGGCGTAAACTACGTTTACGCCATGGTGGTTGGCGGACTTACCGCCCCATTCCGACCTTGGCGGGGCGGTAAGTCCCCAATCCCCATTTACCCTTCCCCATTCCCATTTTTGCCCCATAGGGCATAATGGGAGTGGGGAAGGCGTTAATTACGCCACCGTAAATTACGGTGGCGTAATTAACTCCATGGTCCCTTAGCGCCATGGATTTTAACACCTGCTAAAAGCAGGTGTTAAAAGCTCCATGGCGCTAAGGGACCTCGTACTCAGGCGGTAAGGGTCGGCGCTGTTTACGCTGCCGTAAACCCCTTACCGCCTGGGTCCTAATGAGGCCCTAAGCCTTTGTCGCCCTCACCTAGTTTATCAAAAATGTTAAATATCTTCAGGGGCGAGTGGGATTCACTTGTTGTTTTTTTATTTTTTTCAACTGGTGGAATCAGCACAGTGTTTTGGGTCCCTACAGGTGTAAATTGGCTTAGAGTTTGTCTTGTTCCTTCGGCCTCTGTATCTACAATGACTATAGTTACAGGGGGCATTGGTTCTGTGAGTGTTGATACAGATGTATATATTTTCCCTGATTTGTTAGTGATCACACTGTCCCCCACCCGAGGCCCTTTCTCATTAAAGGCATCCATATTCAGTGGCTCTCCTCCCAAAGGATGTTGTGAGTGTGTGAGTGGAAAGAATTTTTCTGATCTTTTTCTCTCTTTGTCTCAAATTACGGGCTCTAATATACTCTTCAGGATGTTGGTAGTTTGTGCCTCGTTTTTATCCATTTTTGTTTGGCTAGCCGTAATAAACCCTTTTACAAAGATCATTTTGCTGTGCAAAATTGCAATCACTGTAGTTTGGTCTCTTATCTGTTCATTTTGGGTTTCAATCAACTTCATAAAAGGTGCCATGGTTAGAGAAAAACCTGTTATTAGTTTGGGATCAATTGTTCTGTGACTACTCGATTCATCCTTGCTTTGCTCCACCTGGCAGGCTATTAAATCCATCAATAGATCTTCATCAAGGGGGTAAGATGTTGATTTTTCCAAGTGAATCCTTTGTCGTTTATTTGCGGGGGTTGTCTTTGTTAGTTTTGAGCAGAATGTTGTCTGCTGTCTGTTGCCTGTTTTTGAGCCTGCTAAACTAAAGCACATTGTTTTGCACTATGTCCCGTGGTCACAGGTTCCAGCCGTTCGGAATCAACTGCCGGCGAGCCTTGGCAACGTCCAGTTAGTGAGCTGTACCCTTGAGTCCGGTTCATTGTCCAGAACAGCCTCCACCTCCATTATGGTGTCTACACCTGGGAGTGTATCTAACAGACTGCCTTGGCTCCCGGTAGCCAAGCCAGGTAAAAGGTCTGTGCCCTTTCCACCTCTTTCTGTGGGCATTAGACTGTTGTCCTTAGTGTTCAAATTGCTTTTAGTGTTACCCCTGTCACATCCTTGTTTATTGTCTTTCCTGTAGTAATGAAAGTGCTTATTCCCTTTCAACAGAACAGGCGTGATACCCAGGGGTCTCCAGGCACTTTCCAAAGTGCCCAGAGCCAAATGATTATGTGATTGATATTTGGCAGTTGTACCAAATGTATATGAGGAGGTTGGTGTGGCTCCCTTATGTGCCTCCTGGGTACTGTGTCATGGTTTTACACACTCTACTACTTTGGGATTTTGGGCGTGTGGCCTACCCCAAGTTGAGTCCATTGGCTTCTGCTGTGGCTTCATGTCCGTTATCGCTCTTTTCCTCACTTAGAGGTACAATAAAGTCAATGTCGTTTTGGAGCACCATTGCTGCCTCTGGTATTTGTTCCACCAGTACCATTCCTTCTCTTTGAAGGGTATTTTTGTGTGTCAATGTTTTCTTAGTAATGCCCACTGTGAGTATCAAGTGCACTCCAGACTGGGGGTCACTTGAAGGCTGCAGGTGGGGGGTTTGGGGCAAGCTACATTCATCGTCCATATTAGATGTAATGCCCCCCCCCCCTCCGTTCCCCAGTACAGTTCGACTATCCTCAAGAGTGGATTCAACCATAGCTGACACAAAGTACAAGTCATCCTCCATACAGAATCGAGGCTTGGAGTCACAACGGGAAACAGGGAAGTATGAGTTTCGGATACAGTTACAATAAAGTTTGAAAGTGGCCGCCAAGGCGCTCCACAGATCAAAGGGTCAAAGCCCCACAGTCTCTGCAGTGCAATAATTGTCTAGTTGTCACAGGCAGGTGACAGGAAGGTGAGTGGCTGCTTACTTCTGCTGCTAACTTCCAGGGGTACTAAGTGAATGCAATAAGCAAGCAGAACATGTGCGAACAGAGAGTCTTCTGCTCCAGCCCCCATCAGCCCACCAGCCACCTGCTCCTTATTTGCAAATGCGCTGATCCAAGACTTTCTTTTTTCCCTTTTTTATCCTTTTCTGCTCTTGGATTCGCCACTCCAAAGAACTGAATGGAATTTTCCAGTCCTCGGCCCAAAGGTGCGGAGAACAACGGAGCACAAAACAACTGCGTTACCCCGTGGAAAACCGTAGAACACTTCCTCTCTGCTCCTCTCCACTCCGCCTCTGTTGTAGGCTTGGCTGATATGCACAGCAAAGCTGCGTGGGCAGACTGCTTAAAGCTGTCAACCTCCTAATAGCTGCCATTGTAATGCTTTGCTGATAAAAATAGAGCCCTCCACGTAAGCTGCTTTGCTGCTCTGCACTTGAAATATCACTTGAAATCACTTGAGCACAGTGTAATGGTTAGGTTTGAACATCTGATCTTGCAGCAGACTAGCAAAGTCAAGACCTTTCCCCACCCTAGACAGGCTGTGTGGGGGATGTGGGAAACATCCTGTTCAATCAGGACTGTGCCGCCAAATGCAGGAAGGTTGCTCATCCTACTCAGTCTAAAGTGGTACCCATGCTCATCCTCTTTTTTTGAAAACACCCCTTTCCTTGTTTCTGATATTCATTTTAACACTGCCTTACATCAGAAATGAAGGTGTGAGTAAATCCATTACGATGCCTTTCCTTAAGCATTCAGATTTCCACCCCTTTGTCTCCAAGATACTTTATTTCTTAGGAAATGTTTGGTCTAAGAAATAGGCATTCATGCCATGAGAGCAAAAAGGTTATGTTACAATGAAAGTGTTACTCTGGGACTATGAATAACGTCCTTCGTATTGGCAAAATTGATGGACAACATTGCCCCTTAGTTTAGTTTAGTTTATTGTTTGCTTGTTAGGTGCTTACACAGAAACCGCATTCTGTTTTAAAGTGCCCACAGGGCAACAGGGAGGGATAATGGGACTGAAGTACAAATAAATATATAAAAAATACAGTGGGGGAAGGGACGGACAAACCTACTATGCCTTGTGAGTATTCAGAAGGTGCAAGGGCAGTGGGGTAGGTGCTAGGGTGTCCTTGCTCGAAGGTGAGCCACAGAAGAAGTGCATGGTATGGTAAGTGCTATGCAGCCAGGAACCGCGTTCGGTGGAAAAGTGTGAGTCTCCAGTGCGGAGGGTGTGCCGAGGCAAATGCAGATGGTAGACAGAAGCTGGGGAGATTGGGTGTCAGTGGTCAGGGGCTCGAGGATGCATAAGGGTCCAAGACACCAATCACAGCAATTGTGAGATTAGCAGAGGAGGGGAAAAACCGAAGGAGGAGGAAAAGAGGAAAGTCTTGAAGTGTTTTTGGAACTTAAGAAGGTCCTGCTCAAAATGCAGAGGGAGGGGGTGGCTGTTCCATAGGAGCGAACCAGCTGAGGAAAGCAAATGACCTCCTGCTCTTTGTTTTGCAAAATGCTTTACACACAGGGAGCTGGAGCCAGAGGAACATAGAGGTCTCGAAGGAGAGTATTTTGTGAGAGAGAGGTGTGGTCCCTGGCCCCAGACAGCCTTGTGGATGATGCAGAGGGATTTTAATTTGATCCGTGCAGCAACCTTGAGCCAGTGGAGACTTTTTAGGACAGGAGAGATGCAGTCCTTCGACTTGAGGCCAAGAGTAAGTCTAGCTGCTCTATTCTGGATTAGCTGATGTGGTTGCAGAGTGGAAGAAAGTAGATTGAGGAGGAGGCTGTTGCAATAGTCAAGCCTAGAGAGAACCATGGCTCAGAAAACATTGAGCTTCTGGGGGAAAGTAAGAAAAGGGAGAATTCCTTTGAGAAGGAAGAGTTGAAAGTGGAACTTCTTAGCAATGTCCTGAGTGTGAGGGTGGAGAGTGAAGAGTCAAATATGACTCCAATGTTTCTGGCTTTAGAAGAAGGAGCAGGGGAAGAGCTCAAGATGGGAGGCCAGATGGAAGGGAAGAAGGAGGGAGAAGGGTCCCAAACGGAAGGATCAGTTTTGCTGACATTGAGGCAGAGATCGTTGGAAGTGCACCAGGCCTGGATGGCAGATAGGCAGTCAGGGATGAAGCTGTGAGTGAGTCAGCAGGAAGTACAATAAAGAGTTGAGTCTCATCTGCATTACACTGAAAGTTTGGGGAGAAGGAGGAGATGAGGAGTGCCAGCTGAGCAAGGTAGATGTTAAAGATCCAGGAGGAGAGGATAGATCCATGCGGGACACCATAGGTGGGGAAGCAAGTAGGAGTGGAGAAGGTGCCCAAGATGACTTGGGAAGAGAGGTCAATTAGGAAAGAGGTCAGCCGTTCCAATGCCCAATCCGAGATACCAAGGGTATCGTGCAGCATTTTTATGAGGATGGAATGGTTGACAGTGTCAAAGGCAGAGGAGAGATCAAGTAGCATGAGGACAGTTGTGGAGTTGGAGTCCAGGGGTGCAAGCAGTTCTTCACAAGTGTTCAGAAGAGCAGTTTCTGTGCCTTTGGATGCTCGGAATCCAGATTGATGATCGTAGGGACCACCGACAAGTTCAGTGTGCAAGTTGAGTTGGGGCAAGGCCAGCTTCTCCAGCACTTTCCCCAGCAAGGGGGTGATTGAAATAGCGTGGTAGTTGGATTGACAGGTGGGGTCTGCTGAAGGTTTTTTCAGGAGCGGGAACACATGGGAGTGCGCGGGGGAAGAGAGGAAAGAACCAGCTGTGAAAGAGTGGTTGCAGAAATCAGTGAGTAGGGGGAAAGAGAGACAATGTTGTCCTTGATGGTTCTGGACCAGCAGGGGGAACCTGTTTGAAAGAAGTCTTCATAGAGCCAACAACTCTGGTAACTTCTTCAGTTGTGACAGGGGTGAAAGAGGCAAAGCTGGAAGGAGGAGGGTGGGTGGTCAAGGGAGGCAAGGGAATGTGGGATTGGTTTGGTGTGTGAGTAACAAGGGTGTTCAGGATGTCCTGGGTTTTGGTGGCAAAGTGTGTGGCCAGTGCATTGCACAAGGCCTGGGAGGGAAGAGGGGAGGAGGAGACTGCGGAAGGGTTGGCTAGCTCCCTGCCGATTCTGAAAAGTTCAGCCGTGTTATTGGATGCATCAGACACCCGTGCCTAGATGTGGGCTCTTTTCTTGGCATGGATGGAGAGTCTGTACTGCCTTTGGAGCAGGCAGCAGGCCAGTTTGTCAGAGGATGAACCTGAGGATTGCCGCTTCCGTTCTGCTGCTCTGCACTTTCATTTCAGTGCTGCAAGTTCAGAGTCATACCAGGTGTTACGCTTAGAGGCAGGTTTCAGGCAGATCCTCATGACTGGGGAAAGGATGTCAAGAGTATTAGTGATGGCTGAGTGAAGGTTGCTGAGAGCAGAGTCGGTAGTAGAGTCTGAGGTAGGAGGAGATGGGAAGATGAAGGTTGAAGGAAAGGCAGAAGCTGACACTCGTTTCATTGGGTAGACGTTCTAGAACGCGGTTGGCAGGGCTTTTGATGGTGTGGTAGGAGTGCCGAAGGCACCAAGGTGGGAAGAGAGGAGAGGATGGTCCGACCAAGAGACACGGGTGACCAGAGGGGAAGCAAGAGAGAGATGTGAGTGGATGATGGCATCCAGGGTGTGATCAGCTGAGTGGGTTGGACCAGAGGGGAGAATGGTGAGGGAAAGAGAGGTGCAGAGGTCAATGAAAGAGTGGAAGCTGAGGCAGGGGAGTCCAAGGGGATATTGAAGTCACCCAAGAGGAGGAGGTTGGAGGTGGTTGAAAGTAGGGTAAATCAGACCATACAGAGAGGAACAGGGTAGAAGTGCCTGGAGGCCGGTAAATGGTAGCAATGGTCAGAGTGGAGGAGGGAGAGATGACCAACTTGCAAACCTGGCTCTCAAAGGAAGAATAGAGTTGGGTGGGTACCATGGAAGAAGGAACCCACTCAGGATAGATTAAGGCAAACCCGCCACCAGCACAGTGAGGTTGAGGCTTGGAAATGATCTTGAAGCCGTCAGGGAGGAGGGAGTCAAAAGCAGTGACTGAGCTGGCATTGAACCAAGTCTCGGTGAAAGCGAGAACGTCGAGGTCAGTGTTTTCAAGAAGGAGGCAGATGTCAGCAGAGTGTTTGTTGGCTGAGGGGGCATTGAGAGTCGCCAGGTGGAGGAGGTCTCTGCCTTTGAAGGTTTTCTGAGGAGGAGTACAGGGGCGTGGTACTCTGCTCATAGGAGGAGGGACAATGAAAGTGGTGGGGGGAGAGGTAGCAGAAGGAAGGAAGTTGATGAGGGAAGGGAGGATCCAGTCAAAGAGAAGGAGGTTGGGTTGTGAACCCTGAACCAGGATAGTGCCAGTGTGGTAGACATTAACGATGCAATGTGAGGATGAGAAGCCAGCCAGGAGGACATCCCACTTTGTGCCACCGTTAATGGGAGAGGAAGTGAAAGGGGAGAGTAGAGATGAGATGAGGAGTCCATAGATCTAGAGAGGGGACAGAGAAGAGGATATCCGTGAAGACCTCTCTGGAGGTTGCGCTGACATTGGTGTCTGCAATGGGAAGGCCAGGGTTTCCACATAGGATGTCTTTTATGTGCTTTTTCATTTCAGACTTAGTGAGAGAGAGGGGTAAGAGATAAAACAGCAATTGGAGAAGATAGGAGAGATGGTGAGGGCCATTAGGGCAGCAGAGGGAGGTTGAGAGAAGGGTGACTGCAATGCACAGTTCTGGCCTAATCACACAGGTGGCCTAGTAGTAATAACGAGGGAACAAAAAGCAATGTAAATTTGAGCGCAGGATGGAAAAGGCACCAATGCAGTGAAATGAGGGTGCAGGATCTAAAATACACACAGCTAAAATTGGGTTTCAAGAAAAATACACGGCTAAAATCAGTTTTCAAGGAAAAGGCACACATGCAGTTAAATTAGGGTGCAGAATGTAAAATACACACAGCTAAAATCGGTTTTCAAGGAAAAGGCACAAATGCAGTGAAATTAGGGTGCACAATGTAAAATACACAGCTAAAATCGGTTTTCAAGGAAAATGCACAAATGTAGTGAAATTAGGGCACAGGATGTAAGATACACACAGCAAAATTCAGTTTTGTGCAATGCACACAAAGCAGAGAGAGAGTAAAGAAGGTGATGCGGACAAGCAAAGTGAGAAAGGCATAGGTGTAGATCAGGGTGTTAGTGGAGGAGGCAAAATGAAAAGTTCAGCCATCACTCACTGGAGGCTCAACAGTTCATAGGGGTGCTGAGGCCTACGTTCATGGGAGAGCAGGATTTACACAGCAAGCTCCAGCATAGTTTGTGGTGGGGGGAAAAGGTGGGGGGTTGGAGCCCTCCCAGACTGGCACAGACAGGGGCCTTACTCAATGGGCCTTGAACAAGGGGGCCGGCTTCCACCTTCCGGTAGCAGGATTGGCTATTCAGTGAGAGGGGTGCCCAATCAGAGAAGGGCAGCTGGCTGGTCTGTGGGTGGCTCCTCTCCACGAGGATGCCATAGCCATTTTACACTGAAATGATCGTAATATATATTATATAGCCAAATGGCTACTAATGCAGTTGTTGACCATCAGTAACACAGTAAAACTTGTGCGCATCAACATGCAAGGTGCAGAAAAGGCGCGTGTTTAGCCCTTGTTACAATATTTTCTATCCATTTTTCTTTTTCCACATGATTATAGTCAGCATTGAATAGCCCAAAATAGATTACCTTAAGCATGTCCCTGGACTGGTGACTCGCTGCACCTGCAGCATCTGATGGTAGAAAGAGATGATGGTGTGTGAAGGCTTCTTCCAAGCCTTTGGTGGTGAAAAAATACCCTTGTCGCAGGGAAGTAAAAATGCCTTTAACATTGAAGTCTTCGCTGGCAATTTTGTATACATTGGAGGTGACTCCATTTTCGGTTGGATCTTGTCACCAAGAACCAACACTAGATTGCCCGACTCGCTGTTTTCCTAACCCTGCATGAAAAAGAAGGTGCAACATAGGTTCTTTGTTTTAATCCAGCCCAATGGAGGTAGCTCCTCCAAAAGACCGCCTTTTTTTACCATCTCTGAGTGGCCTCCAGGGTGACCGATTTTTGACACATCAGGGTGGGGGGGTTCATCATTTAACCACCCCTTATCGCTGCTCCACCGCCTCTGCCACCCGAAGCAAACATGGCCAACACACACACAGGCAAACAGGGCCAACACACACACACACACACACACACAAACACACACACACACACGCATCATATACAATAGTTACATGAACAGGAAAAACAGTCACTGGAGGAGGCAGCAATAATGAAAACATGAAGCAAGCAAAGAGTGATTCAGAATATATTTTACAAACACGAAGACATAAACTACCCAAGTTGTAAAACTACAGTGGTCAATTAAAACATTACAGCAACAACTTGCCATGGCAAAACACCCAACAGGTATAACACATTCACAATGCCAAGACAATATTGGGTGATAAAACATGTAGCTTTTAAAATGGTACATTACATTTGAAAGAAGAAAATCTTGATTTATAAACACAAAATGCAAGATTGCATGAGGTTGTGAGCAATCTTACAATAGAAATTTAAAAAAGCTAAGAGACAGACCTGGTGCTCCATTATACGCCCTAAAACAATTTGGTTCTTGGAGAGGAGCCAGCATTGATATGCTTGGCATTTATCCCAGGCACTCAGAAGAAGGGCGTAACGAACTCCTCTGACAGTGTGCAGGGGATAGTTACAGCAAGCTTCCCAAACACTCCATAGGACCCCAGAGGTACACCAAGAGCCCGGTCCCCCGAAAACGTTAAAGGCAGAATCCCTCATAGAATGAAGCTCACCCCCAGCCAGACCCAAACACACAGCTGAGCAAATAAATACTTCCCCTTTAAGGATACAAAGTTGCAGCAGTTCAAGTCACTGCACAAGCAGTGAACAATATTTCTTTCTTCGGCACCATGGCCAAGGGAAACATTTCTGTTTATGATTCATACCAGCACAGGCCACAGAAATCCTGCAGACACAAACTTTCACTTGAATAATGGGAAATGTACATGAATACCCATGGGAGGGAACATGGGTATTCATATTGTCCATGTGATGAAGAAAATAAGCAAACACTGTTCTCCTGCTTCTGTTCAGAGGGGTTACATAGTTACAAATACCCAAGGAAAAAGGAATTACAGGTACAATTGATAACTTCACACAGTTTGCAGAGGCTTTCTGACTCTCAATGTTTATACTGAGAGAGCAGAGGGACCTAGGTTAAAGTAGGCAAGGCCAGCCGAGGTTCAAACACAAGGAAAGGATACCTAACAAACGAATACCTCAATGTAACCTCAGGCCAACCCCCTTCCCAGCCACATGACCCCAGCACATGGCCCAATTCTAAGACACCACATACTGACTACACAGGTCCAGTCCATGTTCCTAAGAGCCATCCAAGAGGAAGAGAGCACCGACTTTAAAACCAGTCATCCAGAGACATTTCCTGGGAGGGCTGGAAGATCAGCATACCCTGCAAGACCCCAGTCCTAGAGATCCTAAATGAGGAGAACTCGATATTAGAGAATCGGTAGGAGGAGATACTGGTGTGGGGTAAGGAAGGAGAAGCATGATGTAGTGAGGAGGGAGGTAGTTGTGTGGTGGAAGATGGTGATTCTGTTTAGAAAAGAAAAAGAGAAGATTCTACTTAGGTGGAGTAGAGAGATGTTTGTGGAAGTAGAGAAAGATTGACATCACCTTGGAGAGGAAAGCAATGAGCTTCACCTCGAAAGAGGTGAATAGAGATATTGTGCAGAAGAGAGATATTGCAACAGAAGAGTAGGAGAGAGATATTACCTGAAAAGTGAAAGTGGAAGGTATTGTTGTGTGGAAGAGAGAAGGAGATGTTAGTTGTGGTGATCAGGAAGGAGATACAGGTAGAGTGAGGAAGGAGGTAGATACCATCTGGGAGAGGAACAAGCGAGATATTTACATCTAGAGAAAGGAAGGAGATGTCTTTATAAAGAAGAGAGAGGAGAAGGAGACTGTTTGGCACTGATGTTGGGGAGAAGGCGGAGAGTCAGGTGGTAGGAAGAGAGTACTGTTGAGAAGAGGAGAGAGGGCAGTGCTTGGAGGTGGATGATAATTGTATTGGAAATGGTGGATAATGGTGGATACCATCTGATGATAGAGCATTGGTGGCAGGAGAAGTAAAGTAGATATTGTCACGAGAGAGAAGAGGAGATTGGTTGCCTAGAGAAGTCGACAAAGCCAGACCATATAAGGAAGGCAGGAGAATGAGAATATGGAGGTTTCAGAGGGTCACGTTGGTCCAGGGGTAATTGTAGAAGTCAGTGCATAATTGTGACACCACCACTATGCCAGAGAGCAGGGTAGGTTGAGTGGAAGTATAAGGCCATGAGTACTTTCCAAACCACACAAAGCCACACCTGACCCACACAAAAGCACAAACCATGGGCCCAACTTGGCCGGAAGTCCTAGCCAGCCTGCAAGTGGTTATCACAGAGGAAACACACGTATCTGCAGTTGTGGCTCCACGGTTGGGAAAGAGACCAGCCTGAGAAGAGGGTCGAAGGATGAGGGGACCACCTTGTGTCCTATTTTGAGGAGCAAAAACACCCTCCTTGTGGAGGGAACCCTTTTGATTTGCTTTATCTTTTTATGGGTCTTTGAAGTATTTTGGGACACTTTGCTTTGCACCCGTCAGTTTGCTTGAATTGTTTATTTTGCAACTTTGAGTAGAGACGTCATTTCAGCAAAATCCCAGCTGTAGTGGAAGTGACATCATGAATCTGATCACTTCACATGACATTTTGACCTCCCGTCATATAACAGGGAGTGAGGTAACAAGAATTATGTGGAAAATATTCGGAGACATAGTAGTCCCTTTCTGCCATGTAAATGGATGTAGAGGTGATAAAAAAGCTGCCCATTGAAACGTACGTTCTTGAGAAAGTCAGGGAAAAAATCTTAATATAGCAAAATTGTTTCTTGTAGGATAGCAAATATTGTCTGACATTGACAAAATTAGAGGTATGTGTATTGTTGCTTACACACACACCTACACATCAACATATACACCATTTTAAATGGGCACTTTCATGTCAGGCCCCTGACCTCTGGTTTTAAACTTCCGTCCACTCCCTTCTTTGCAAGGGGCCTCATTAGGAGTTTGGAGGTAGCCATGCCGTTCTTACCGGCATGGCTACCCCCAAACCGGGTACCGGGTCCGGGTCCCAGAAATAGGGAATTACTGAGCCATTCTGACCTTAGAGGATCCGGTAATTCCCCTTCGCGGGACCCAGACCTGGTACATCCCCATTCCTATTGAGCCCCGTCATTAACGGGCCCGTTGTTAGCATCCTGGTCTGGTCGCGGGTGCCGGTAAGCACGTCTGGCCAGACCACAAGTGCAGTCCGGCACCCGCGAGCAGACCTCGTAATGAGGTGGTAGAGTGATAACGGCGCCGGCAGCTCTACCGGCGCCGTTATCACTCTACCGCCTATGTCTTAATGAGGCCCGAGGTCTTTTCAGTCATTGGCATAAGGGTGCTATTGATGGCGTGATTGAAAGAGCTTTAGGTTTGTATTCTAAATGCTGTATCAAACTGATTGACACACAGCGGCAAAGCACCATGCTTCTGACAGCCTCGTTCTCTGGGATGTATTCAGTGAATTTGACTGGATTGAGTTGAGTTTTTAAAGCCCTCATGGAGTTCCAGACCCTTAAGGACCAGCACATTATTGATTGGGGGGGCGTGGGCCCCAACAACTCATATATCTGGCGCCGATTAGCATACATCTTAATCGTCATCTACTAGCTACAACTTTACTGCATTTACTACAGTAAACATGTGTAATTATTGTCTGTAATTGCAGCGCGTGTCCAATTAGAGTAAAGTGAGAGTAAAGTGAGAGAACAACACCCATTAGCCCCCTGGGTGGGGGTGCTGACCAATCAGGATTCTCGGAAAGCAGGCTGTATTGTAAATTGCAAGCCTGAATTCCGAGCACCGTGGTTAGCCAGCAGCCTCTTCCCATCCCCCTCACCTTAGCACCGTGTAGTTTCCTACACAGGTGCTAATGGTGTCTTTTTTTTTTATTTGAAAAAAAGAAACGTAGCTTTACAGCGAGGCCCGGTGCCACATAGTGCTGGCGTCCTGAAAGCCCCTTTTCATTGTTGATGACGTCACCATAATCAACATTGAAAACGGACTTCCAACACACCTGCACTGCACAGCACCGGGCCGCACTGCAAAGGTAAGTTGCCTTTCTTATGAAAAAAGACACCATTAGCACCCATGTAGGGAACTACACAGGTGCTAATGGTGATATGCCCCTCGTTGGCATGCAGACCCTTTTGGTAATGGAACTGCAATCCTCGTTAAGGGACCCTCACTGTGCAGGCCCTTAACTTTAATTGTTGCTTTCTGTATGCCTGCTAGAACAACTATCTACTGTTTCTGCTGTCTGCTAAACTTCTGCTAAACTCACTAAATTCAAATTTAAGTGTGCCTTTTGTACATTCTCCATTTTGTGCTGCATTTTAGTGCTTATTGTAAATTCGAATTTAAGTGTGCTTTTTAATCTGTGCATTCTCCATTTTGTGCTGCATCTGTGCATTGATTGTCCTCTTTGGCACACCTCCCTCTTGCTGCTAGGCCACTTGGTGAGTTCACATGCACTGCACAGATCCCTTGTTTCTCTCTCTCTCTCTCTCTCTCTCCTACGCTACTCCCATGGCACTCTCTATCCCCCCTATCTATTGCAACTGCTATTCTATCATCTGTCCTCCGTCTGTCACAAAGTCTGGAAGAAGAAAGCTGAAAAAAGCTCTCCTGTACTCTAACCCAGGCCTACCTTTTGTCAACACCTACGTCAATACCACTTCCAGGCAGACTATTACAGACATCCTCTATTCTGTTCCCTCTATTGACCTATGGACCACCCTTCTGGTCTCCACTCTCTCCCCTTTCTCCTCCTCACCCATTAATGGTGATACTAGGTGTGAAGTACTCCTGACATACTTCTCATCCTTTACGTGTATCATTAATGCCTACCACAATGTCACTATCGTGGCCCAAGGTTCTCAACCTACTCTTATCCTTCTCAACCGGCGCCTGCTCTCTCTCATTAACTTCCTCCCTTCTCCTGCCTCTCCTTCTTCCTCTCCTCTCACCTCTCCACCACCACCAATGGGAGTACCACACTCCTGTACCCCCCTCGGAAACCATTCAAAGGTGGCAACCAGCTTCACTTAACTACTCTGAATGCTCGCTCTGCTGTCAAACACTCCTCTGATATCTGTCTCCTTCTCAAAGATTTTGACCTAGACGTCCTCGCTCTTACCGAGAAGTGGTTCAATGCCAGCTCTGTCATTGCTCTTGACACTTTCCTTCCTAAGGGCTAAAAAATCCTCTCCAAACCCAGACCCAATAGGCCTGGAGGTGGAGTGGCCCTGATCTTCCGTGAGGGGGTCGCTGCCTCCATCAATCCTACTCCTCTTTTGAATGCCTCATCTGTAGGCCTGGGGTCTCTCCTACTCTCTCTCTCTCTCTCTCTCTCTCTCTCACCCTCGCCACTACCTAAAGACCCCCTGGACCTATCTCTCTCTTCCTCTCTGAATGGGCCAACCTTGCCTCCTCCCTCTCAACCTCTTCTTCCAAACTCTTCCTCCTCAGTAACTTCAATATCCATCAAGACTTCCTTGAATAATCCACCTCTCAATTCCATGTCCTCTGTGACTCCGTCTCTCTCTCTATTCTCCCTTCTGTCCTGACCCTCTCTGCCGGTCACACGCTGGATGACCCAATTTCTGGTGACATACCTGTCTCTAAACCGGTCACCACCCCACTCTCCTGGTCTGACAACTCTCTTCTTTCCTCCCGCCTGGGGCCCCTTTGCCCACTATTAGAGCTACACCAGCACTGCCAACCTCCTTTGCCATCATCCAACCTATGAAGAGAGTGTCAGTCACTGCTTTCGCCTCCATCTTCATCCCCTCTCCGACCCCAAATGCTGACTCCCTTGCTAAACTGCACCTCTCCATCTCTAACACCCATGACATCCTTGCTCCTGTCATGAGGATCCACCTAAAACCTGCCTCCAAGAACAACAGATGGTACGACTCCAATCTAACATCTCTGAAACGCAAGTGTAGAGTTGCTGAACGGAAGTGGCAGACCTTAGATTTACCCTCTGATAAACTGGCATGCCGCCTGCTACAAAGGCAATATTGCTTCGCTATCCACTCCAAGAAGTGGGCCCACATCCAAGCCAACATCTTTGGAGCCACTAACAACACGGCCAAACTTTTCAAAATCAGGCTGGACTACTGCAACAGTCTCTTTCTCAATCTCTCGCTTTCCTCCTTTTGCCCCCTCTAGCTAATCCAGAATAGGGCCTCAAGACCAGGGACCATATCTCTCAGCCCTAAAATCTCTCCACTTGCTACCGGTGGCTTCAAGGATCAAATTCATGACCCTCTGCATCATCCACAAAGCTTCTGGGGGCTGGGACCACGCTGTCTCCAACTATCCCTCCCTAAATACTTACCTACGAGAGCACTACTCTCCTCTAACTCCAACTCTTTGACTATCAAATACTTCTCCAAGCAGAGAGTGGGGGGCAGGTTTCCCTCCTCGGCTGTCACCTCCCTTTGGAACAGCCTCTCTGCCCCTCTCAGACTTGTGCTGGACCTCCTTATGTTCCATAAACTGCTCAAACTCTGCTGTTCTCTACCTCTTTCCATCTTTCCCTTACCTGTTAATCACCCTGCTGCTGCTGTGACCCGTGACCTGATGCTCATAAATCTCACAGGATTAGGCCCTTCTTCCCAGCCAATACCAGTGAAATTAGGGCCCTTTAGGAACGTGCATTTGTAATGGATGGAATCACACAGATTTATTCTGAGTCCAAATAACCAAACCAACTCAGGGAGATGCCAAATTATTGTTTTATTAACAATTATCTAAAATAGGGAGTTTACAACCAACATCAATGGATGTGTGCTCAGTTTCTCTCAGCGATCTCACAAAACATAGACTTTATACCAAACATACATGAAAAGTGACATCTTAATACGTGACAATAATGAAAAACCTATCAAGGATCGGGATTGGCTAAGGGGAACATCTAAGTATACTTTCTATAGGAACTAGGATTGTGATTGGCTGCCCACTATCAGATGGACAACATCTGCCTACCTCTAAAACATGTCACCTTCAGAAACATTAGATACACAGTTTCTCATTGGTCTTCAAACTATATGGTCCTTCGTTATATGGACTAAGACATTTGGTTGGCATGCTTGTGCCAGGTCTGGAACATTCAGTTCACTTAACAGCACATAAGCCCAGACCCATGTACAAGGAGATGGGGCATGACACTATCCCACCTCCCAATTAGCCCAGCATCTCTCATCGCACATGCCTTCTGCCATGAACATTGTCTTTGAACTTGGCCTTGTGAAGTATCCTTGTCTGTAAAATACATGGGAGCGAGAGCACTCACTATCGTGGTCTGGGTCTCCAAGTTCGAACTCTATTTCCATCTTTGGCTCATGTGACAGGAGTCCATGATTTACTCCATTTTTCAGGTTTTAAAAGCTTCACATGAATTAAACTTGGCACTCTTGGTGTTCTTTCTTTGCACCTTACAAGGGATGATTCCTCCTCTGCACGTTTGCTCATTTCCAGAAAATATAGCCGACCATGGCTGCTTCAGTCTTGACTCCAGGCCAGACAGCCTCATCTTGCAGCTCCACAATTCTGCTTATTCTTGCTGCAACACAGCTTTCCCTTCCCGCTTCATGGGTCCTGGCTTACTATATTTGTGATACCAATGTCCAGCTTCTATATAAAGGTGGCTTCGGCTGTGTTCTATTCACTATGTATAGCCAGCTTCTATGATGACTTAGTCTACCTTGCGTTTCAGCGTCTGTACATTTATTGAACGCTTGACTTTCTTCAGCACATTGTGCATGGGTAATCTTCTTTATTTAAAAGGTTGCTTGATTCTTGTCTTCGTCATTAGTTTCTTTAATGTTTATACATTCTCTTCAGTCAGTATCTCGGGACATCTTGCATACATTTTGTGACGTCACTAGCTCCTTTTCTCTGCTCCTTCTCATATTCCTTCAGGGCATTCCTCCCTTGGGTTGTCATCCCTTCGGGGATACATTTGGTAGGGTTGTCTCAATAGTTATCTTCTTTCGAACACACGTTGCGGTATTGGCACAACTGCTGGTGTCAAACCCGGCACGTTCTCAGGTCTCCAACATATGGGAGGAAGGAGGGCAGGGTTTCCTGCTGAGGCATGCAGCTGCTCCTCTACGCCAGCACCCTCCCCCTCACTTCACTGCCCTTGTGGGCCCCTGCTTGGTCGCTCTGCATCCCACCCCTGAGAGTCACCTCTGCTAGCACTTACCATGAGGTTCTCCACATTGGCCCCCCTTAGCACTTCCCTCTCGGGCCCTCCACCAGCACTTGTCCACTCCTCTGCTCCCCCCTCCTCCCTCACTAGCTCCTGCACTTTCCCTCACTGCACTTGCACGGCCGAATGCCACAAGGCCTAGGAGGACCATGACAGCATTTTACTGTTTGCCATTGTTATTACTTCCCTTGTTCCCTTACCATTTAGCCTTGTGGCGCTTTGAAACACAATTCTGCTGTATAAAGCTCCTACCCAATGCTCAATAAAATACAATTAAAATAAATGTGGGTGGTGGGCCATTACCTCAAAATATTGTTCTTGTACGGAATGGGCGTATTTGCATGTTATCCCATCATGCACATTCTGTGCAATAGACATGTTGTACAACACAAACCATGTTTTCAGTAGTACTGGAGACTGGTGAGGCTCAACAAGGCTGAAACATGTTTTGGGATGCTTGTGGTCTCGTGCAGAAGGGATGTGACCTAGCAGTTTGGGGAGGCCTGCTCCTTTTGGGGTGGGACCAAGCCTGCTTTGCATACGGTCTTTGCTCTTTTGTGATGGCTTGGCAGGTGAACAATGATGGTCTGGAGAGTTGCCCAGAGCAATGCCAGAGGTTAGGATTACTCATAAACCTTCCAGCCATCACCTCTTTTGTTTTGCTGTACTGCAGATTTACAGCAGGTGTTCACTGCAATTAAAGACGAGGCATTTCTTTCTGCCACATCCTCGGCTTTTGTTCCTGAGTTACATGTAAATTACGAGCAGATGAACATTAGTTAACGTGTAAATATATTCTCCGGACCTCAGCAAACTGCTTTAAAATATGAAAATGTAAATAGCATGACAAATCCATGATAGACATGTGTATGGAGGGACGGTCTCAACCAGCAAGGTCCTGAGGACCTTGACGGTGGGGGGTTTGAGGGAGGTGCTTAAAAAGCCACACCCAGCGTACAATAATCCTGCGGTGTGGTGGAAAAATGAATGACCTGTACGATAACTCCTTGCTTTATGCAATAAACCACCTTTGAAATATGGTCTTGACTCTTTATTTCAGGGGACCTCCTGGAAGTCTAGGTGGGGTGGGGGGCTATGGGGCATGAATGTGGTAAGGGTGCATACATCTGGGGAGGCGCAGTTGTGGGATGTCCCTGCTATGCTATTGATCTTCTTCCATGATGGAGGGGGAAGCACCAGTGACCACATTTCAGGAAGTGACTTCATACGATCTTTGAACCCATTGACATGAAGTGCTTGCAAATCTACAATAAGCAGAAAAAAAGAAACAAAAGCAGAGAAAAGTCTTCTTTAATGTATAACAATATATTAACTATGATGCCGCATTGAAATGCCATGGGTGCAGTCATGATATACCAGGGGCCAACACAGCGGAGACATCAAAGGTTAAGGGCAATGGCCAGTTTTGCCCAATAGATGCCAGATAAACCATCAGATCTCAGGTATTTTCATCACATGCTTCACGCAGTTTCACATGCCCAGGTGCAAAGATGTGCAGCCCCATATGACCAGGTTGTGTCATGAAATGGTATACATAGCCAATTAAGACAAGGCTCTTCCATCTTCTGCCAGGTATATAACATCACATGCCAGCTACAGCCATCATATGCTAAATACATCCTTACATACCAATGAACTGCCAACAAACGCAAAGTGCAGCCTTGTATGTCCAGGTAATTAAATGCGCCATTAAGCCTCATATGACGTGGTAACGCCCCCTTAGACTGGGTATAGCTGCACAGTTCACGTGCAGTCATCATACTCTTACCTTACGTGGTTGGGACACGACGACATCCAAAGAGCTTTAAAAGACACCGCACACATGCAACTTTGGCTGGTAATGACTGGCGCTTCTTGTGTCTTTGCAATTTTAACAATTTCCCTAATATCGAGAGTCTGGTACATGCACGTTGCAGACCTTTTCATTGCTGTGTTTGTAAAAATGCCCTTTGAATCCTTCGCCAACATGTTAAAAATAAATCATTTCTCTGCACACATTTGACAGAATCAAAGTTTCCCTGTGTTCCATATTCATAACATTTTAGTTCCTGTGTTCCTCGCCAATCACAGACTTTAGGCAAGGCGTTATGGTAACGGTCTTCCATTTGATACAATATGCACATCATTGCAGTCTACTAAAACATTAAGATTCAGGAAAAGACACCATTTTTCTCCATTAAAGAACGCAATGTTCATTAGGTTATAGAATGTTTATAACACCATATGGGGCTCTGATATTGTTTATTCTACTATAGATGAGCTATTTATTCTATCATCTTCTTATCTTCATTTGTTCTTGTATATGTAGTGGGAGCCTTATATGCTTATTGATCTCCCAAAAATATTTTAAAAAGAAATTTAAAAAAAAAATGTGCCACCCCAATTGTTTAATAGAGTCCAAATGTTTTCAGGAGTATAAGGAAAATATAGTATTGCAAAACCTCAGCATCCCAGGTCTGGTCACACAGGGATGCGAAGGGACACGCAAGGAGTGTGTAATGTATTACTTGCACTTCTGAAGTGTGCAAGACGCTGCCACTGTGAGATTCACTTTCCGAACTTGTGAATCCGTTATAGAGGGAGTAAACCAACAGAACCGGTAAATGAGCAGAACACCTTAGTGAGCGAGGAGGCGACGCCTGTGATGAAAACTTTGCAGAATGCTGGACCAAGCACATCAGGGTCCAGGGCTTTGGAACTGGCCCAAATTACCCGTGTGGGAGACAAGCTGGGGAGCTAAATGTGTGCCAACTAATTTGCTTGTAAGACAGGGTCCAAGGAGTGCTTAGCATGTGGCTTGGCATTTACGCCAGTGCAGGTACAACGTTTGCCTTGATCTTTGCACACTGTGGAGCCATCTGGGATCTTAATCTGTTCATTGGAAGTTTCTGTTTGCTTGCAACTCTAATTTGGATTTATTTCACACGACATGTGATTACTAAAAATATTGGTAATGTATTGATTTTTATTTCCTTTGTTTGTATTTCACCTGTATTGATGTATGACATTTTGATTGTAACTGTAATTTGTTAGCCCTGAAGAAGACCTGAGTTTTATGGGGCGAAACACGTGTTGGTTACAAATTAAATACAAAGTTGCACCGCAACTTGTTGAGTCATGGTTAATAGTGAATGTTAAAATACAGATTACGTATGGTGTAGCGCTCTGGTTTCATACTAAAATATATGCTTTTTCCGTTTGGGTAATCTTGGGCTGGTGTCATCTTCTACGACTACTGCAGGCTGACACACCCGTCAACATAACAGGACAGTGTTTTCTTAAATATAGTCCTTAGCTTGGTGGAGCATTAGCCCTAAATCCTCCTGATTATGTTCAAGTGCTACTGTTTGGGATTCTAAATCCTTACATATCAGAGTGGACAATGTAATACCTTCGTCTCTATTTACCTATTTTTGATGCCTCCCAAATTCTTCCCCAGTACATGCACTCGGTTGTATTTACTTCAAAGTATTCACTGGTGATCTCCTGAAGCTTCCTTTTAGTAACTGACTCAGTGAGGATTCTATGGTTCGAGATCCACAGCTTGCATGTGGGTGCCTCAAACTCTCCTATCCCTGAACAACATTCACCAGAGAATGAGCAGAGAAGCACTTTTCTATAATTTCTCGGGCAACTGCCTTATCTCGCAGCTCGGCCTCTAGGAGGACACAGTCGAGTTGCAAAAGCCTCGGGGACGTGGTAGAAGAAGGTGCCATTGTGCACTGATAGACATTGTACCCTCCAATTATAACGCAGCCATAGATATTCAATTCACTGAAGCAGTACTCTAGAGACAGCACATCCAGCTGGTGTGTCCATATGGGATTTGTCAATGGCTGGGTGTAAAAATACACTAAGAACCGCAAGTAAAATCAGCTCCCCCGCTAAGAATCTGGCTATCCTGAGGAGTCTAGAAATGTAGAACGCATCATGATGACCACTGGGTATATACATGGGAAAGATGATTATAGGTTTCCCCACAAGGACACCCTTAAAATGCACACATTTACTCTCCCTGTCTGTATGGGACCTTGTGTGCAAAAAATGACTTTGTAGGTTAATCAAAATGGCCACCTGCCTTTAAATGGGGGTGCATCTGTTGTGAGTACTCCCTAAAGAGAAGCTTCTGGACATCTCCCAACACAAAGTGTGTCTACTGCTATTTGACGATGCCGACGCTCTCAAGCAGGCTCTGGCAGTTCACATGGAACCTTAGAACCAGGACATTCTGTGTCCACATTTTTTAACCGAGCAACAAGAGATGTGCCCCGGCAGAGAGACTCCCAGGACTCCCCTTATTGTTTGCATATTTAAGTAACTTTGGGTCTCACCCTAAGTTAGTAGGGAATCCACATGTGGACCCCTTGTTCACTATTCTTAGAGAGGCACAGCTCCACCCTACTGATGAGGTCCAACCAGACTGAAACACGTGTCTGGGGCTGCTGTTGGTACACTTGTTCAGAGGAGAATTGCCTAGCATTTTGGTGCTGGACTGCCCCTGGGCAGGACAAAGACTGATATGTTTGGGATATCGCTCCTCTGTGAAAGATAGTGAGCTAAAGAATCTGGGGAAGGCTCTCGTAACTGTGACTAATGTCCAGCAGAGAGACTCCCAGGACTCCCCCCTTGCTTTTTGCAGTGACAATGATATCCATTCACCATCGCCAGTCTTCAACCCTGGAAATACCCGATGAGTGGAATAAGGTACCATGTGCATGAATTCAAAAAGAATGAAAAAGGTTTTGAATGTTGTATGAAAATGTATCCTTTTCTTGGATGCCGTTTGGCAGGACGGGAGAAACAACAGCACAGTCCTCTTAAGAATGTTTTTGGTAACAGTGGTCTCCATCCTGTATCGGTGTTCTGCTCTAGGAATGACAATGCGTGTTTGATGTGCCTCCACCCAGCTGTTTAATATTGGAAGAAACAGGACATTCCAACAGACAGTGTAATCCCCTGTAGTGTAACCTGCCAATCCCCGGAAAGCCTTCAAGGTAAAGGTAAATCGCAGTCCTGTAATGTCCATGTTTTGGAGATGGCATACATTTATGCTTGTTTGCAGAGTCTGCAACTTGCAGCTCTCCAGATGTTTTGGACTACAACTCACGTGATCTCACACTACTGACTGTGCTGGTTGGAGAGGATGGGAGTTGTACTCCAAAAACATCTGGAGAGCCAAAGGTTGCAGACCTCTGGTTAGTGGGATAAAATGTACGCACACATACACAAAATATATTTCATTGTAAATAACAATTACAATTGACTCTCCTACTTGGGTTGCTTCCAACACACACCCGGGCCCAGGCTGCCGACCCCTGACGTATAAGGTTGCACGTCTGCTAGGTTTGCTACTTGTATGAGGTGATCCGTGGGCATCCTGTAGCCAAGCTCTCCAACGCCTTGAAAGCCATGCACTTAATGATCCTAAATCAATCAGCATTCTCATTGTGGTCTCCTTGACTGCAGAATCTATGGCTATGGAGCGCCACCTGACACTCATTATTGGCTCATGCAGCGAACCACAAAGGACCTTGAAAAAGCCCTTCACTGGCAGAAACGTTTGAAACTCTCTGGTGCAACCCTTTTTGATACAATGGAGGGCACACATACTAGAACTACAAGGCGAGCGTGGACTTCATCAATTTCAGGACATTTTGGTAAGACAAACCAGACCAGGACGGGAGGAAGAAAACTTCTGCACTCCATAAACAGGTAAACTTCTGTCTTTTCATCTCCCTTTTTCCATAGCGTGTCTCCTGCACCCCTCCATATTTTACAGCCTTCTATACTGAATGATGCACACCCAGAATTCTTTATGTCAGTGTTATATGCTAGACTTAATTCCCAATCAATTATTTTGTGCAGCACTCAGCATTTCAATGACGTCCACATTTTATGCAAAACATTTCTAAATCATGAATGAATGTATACACATTTGTTATGTCTCTCACATTGGTGGGAGGCCCTCTGCTCATTGGCCGAAGTGTTGGAGAACATCAGTGCTCACACGTCGTAAATAGTAACTCTCCCTTAATACCCAGAGAATTTTCCAGGCGTACTCAGGGTCGGACTGGGACAAAAATAGACAGGCGCCCCAGAGAAAAATGTCCCTCCCATTGCAAATCACATTCTAGAAGGTTTCCAAACACTTGGAGCGCTACTTGGAAACATTTTGGGAAACGTGGAAAATATGTAGTGTCTTCTAAAACAAATTGTCCCAGTAGCACAATTCAAAAAACAAAATCTGCACAGTACACTTAGTCATTACACTGGCCCTCTCTGTCCAACAAAACTGGCCCTCACTGGCCTCTTGGGCTGGCCCTTCGGGTCCTGTCCTATTGGCCAGATTCTATACATCCCTGTACACTAAAGAGGGACAATGAGAGGAAGGGAACCTTAGTGGTGACCCCCCTCCCTAGGGGCTCGTCCTGACGTTGTTTAAATCACCTGGTTTCACGCTGGCTCCTCCTTTTCGATGTCGTCCTATGCAGGTCAGAGGTGGGGTCAAAGCAGCTTGAGACACCCTTTATCAGTGGTCGCAGTGGGCGGGGGTCGTTGGTAGCAGTGCTACTCTAATTTTTTTAAATTAAGTTTTACTGTTCCCATACTTTTATTTCCAAAAGAAACCTTTCCGGAATGGTTTCGTTTTAAAATTAAAAGTGTAGGAAGAAGTTGAAATGTGCACTTCAGCGCAGTGCACTGAACATTCACTTAAAGAGCAGATGCACTTGTTAGGGGGTATGGATTGCGTGTGTGACTGGGACAGGCGAAGGAGTTTGTGGGGAGCGGGGGCAGGCCAGCAGGTAACATACTTCCACTTCGGGTGGCCAAATAAAAAAAAGGGACATGCCATAGACATAGATGTAGGACTGAAGTAAATACAAATAACACTGTAGTCCTACTTCTATGTCGCTGGCCTGTTTTGGGGAGCTGGGGGATGTGTGCCCACAGGCATACTCCTCTCATTGGAGGTGAGTGGCCGGAAGTGGAAGGGGAGTAAATGGGGGCATAAAATGCATTTTCCGCCCCCAGTCAAGCAGGAAGAGTGGTGCCGAGACCCGATTTCTGGATTTCGAAATCGGGTCCTGGCAAAAACCGGGACCGTAGCCACCCACCCTTGCAAACCCGGGACTGGTTTGTAAAATTAAAAAACTCCCGGGACAGAGGTTGAATTCCCGGGACTGTCCTGCGAAAACCGGGAAGTCTGGTCAACCTAGTTCCACTACATCTTTTCGTACACTTTGACCACTGCCCTTTATGAATGGGACGACGGCTCCATGCAACCTCTTTGCAGGCCAGATTTCGGAATTACTCTGCCCACTCCTCAAGGAAAGAATGTTCAGGATAATCATACATTAACATCCTTTCTTTCCACAGAAGTCATAGATGTTAGGCTGTCGGAGTTACAAGGCGATTCCAAGCGCACATTAGCAGCGACCACAACACATAATAGGATGCTGCGTTCATATACCCCTGTGCTGGTACGGGGCCACAGCGGCTGCCTCAGGAGGAACGCAATGGCCTTAGAATGGGAGCGGGGCCCTCAAAAGCACTGACCAACCAACGTCTCAGGCCAAGTCATTAAAATAAATATGCCCTGGAAGATATCTACTCAGAAGTGACTCTGACCATTAAACTGGCCCGGAAGTGAATCATTTCACCAGGAACTCATAAAAATGTTAGTGCGTATGATCAGCTTTATGTGTTGCAAATAAACATGTCTGGTTATTCTGGATCGCCTGTAAACTAACTCAATCTGGATTTAATAGTCTGCTGCCTTTATATTTGCCATCATCAATGATTTTGTCCTTCTTTTAATCAATGTGATTGATTGATGGTTATTCTTAGGCATGTCCCCAATTGGTGCATGCACCTCACAGCCTCTAAGTGGACGCGCATAACCCCCAAAAGGCTACGCAATAATCGACGTTCAGACCGTCATAATATGACAAGGGCCAATTAGCTGCATTTTCTTTCTAATGAAAACGCTCTACCGATAAATGTCACTCTATTGTCTGAGATGCAATTTGCGCACTGGTTTTGCTATGCAAGTCAGCATCTAGGTACATGGACCCAGTGTTACTTCAGTGACAAAATCCCAAAGAAAATGCTTTAAAACATCCTCAATGGTCCCCGGTTTCTGCCCTCTTTGGCTCAGAGCACTGAGCCAACAGGTAATTAGAAGTGACAGGGAGAGTTTTAAGTGGCCCTGGACGGTGTTGTTTGCTTGTCATCTTTGCGGGAGCTGAGATTATCTAAATAAACCCCACGCGGCCTGGCCTCGGAATGCTCATGGCAGCGTGCATTATTTGCAGCCACCTAAAGTTGGGAGCTAGTACTGTAATCCAATTAAGTGGTGGTGACTGTTTGCAAAAGTAACAGACAGCCCCTGAACTAATTGAATTAGTGACTGCATGCCTGTGGAACCAGAAGTGATGCAAGCAGACACCCTTCAAGAGCGTTAGATACCTTTGCCAGCCCACGCCACTCTAAAAGGCTGAGCACTGCTAGCCTGCACATGGCTACAGAAATAGGGCTGCGTGCTGGTAGCCTGCACGCGCCTGCACAAACTGGGCTCTGCGCTGCTGGCCTGCACCAGCCTGCAGAAACCTGTGTCGTTTACTGTAGTGGACGTGAGCTAAACATTAATGATACTTTTATTAGTTAAGGTCGAGCATGATTTATATGTAAAGTTTCAAGGGGGTGAGGAGTTTTAGTGTTGGGACAGCCAGTCTCCTGCGCACCTCCTATTGGTTTTTGTAGTTTTGCCTGCAGCCTGGCACATGGTTTGTCTGGGGACCAACTCGTGGGCGCTGGCTGGATTTGATAGTCCAATTTTGCAAGTTTCTGCTGATTGTGACACTCTAGTAATAGTCCAGTCATTGGATCATAAGCATGGTGATTTATTGGTGTTTAAATACAACATAGCCAATTGGCATTGGGTGCCAAAAATGGTGAAGCAAAAAGCCGACGCGCGTTTCAACCGAAGTCTTTATCAAGGTGGAGGTGAAGTGGCAGCAGGCTCGTGGTAGAGCTGGTGGCTGGTCGGCCCAGGTTGGGGTGCCAGGTGGAGGCTTATAGGCACAGGGACGTTATGGTTACAGGTAAAACAGAAAAACCTCAGAAATTCGCCAGCAATGGTAAGCTAAGCAACCATAACTCGCGCCACCACAGTGCACTGCTAAGACTAACACCCAGGACATGAAAGATGACATCACAAAAATAATGCAGAAATAGGTACAGATGTCCTAGGACATCTGAAGTGTCCGCAAACACTACAGGACTGCCCCAGGACATCTGGAGGGTTTGCGAAATGTCAGGGGGTGAAACAACCAGTTTTTTGGCTTCTTATGGCCATATCCCACCCCATCCTCATCCCCCCACCTCCCCAGAGATTATTTGTTAAGTTTGACAAGTGCAATGCTGCTTTTTTTTAATGTTTTCACTGCACTGTCTGCGGACCCCAACAAAGTCTGCGAATCCAAGATAGTAGGCGTTTCAGGAAAACCGACGCATTTCACGTTTTCTCACCACCCAATCAACAGCTGCGTGCCGATGCCCGCGGACCAGACAAAAGTCAGCGAATGTTTCTGCCCAATTAGAGGCCAGTCCGCGGACCTAACAGGGAAGTGAGTCAGCGTACCCAACATAGATCACAATTTATTTTGCCTTACGCTTTGGTCTTTTAAAAAAAAAACTACTGGACAGATTAACACCAAATTAACAAAAGCACGCTTTCGGGACCAAGCCGCTGCTCCTGCTGCAAATTTGGTGAAAATACATCCAGCGGTTTGGGCTGTAGGCGTGAGCAAAGTTTTTCCCCATTATGTCTATGGGAAAAAAGACATTTTGGGACCCCCTTATAACTATGCCCCCCCTTGACCAAACATCACCAAACTTTGCAAAACAATTCAGAGTGGGCCATATACTTTTTTTGCCAAGTTTGGTGAGGATTCGCCCAGGGGGAGCAAAGTTATAAGCCACCCAAAAAGTGCTCTTCCTATGGGTTTAGCGACTTAACCATAACTACATGGCCGCTACCGCAGGCCATGTAATATATATACATATATTAACCCAGAAATGACCTTATAAGCAGTGGAGTTATAAGCCAATGCACACGCATACATTCAAATATCTGTGGACATATATCCAAATCTCTAGGTCCAGCCCACAACCACTGCAGCATATTACACAGGCATGTTAGTGGCTGTGTTGTTATGGTGGAGTTGCTGTTTCCATTGGAAGAACACTTTCTGACTGCCTTATAACTGTGCTACCCTTGGCCGAATCGTCACCAAAGTTTGCAAAAAATATATATTGCGCACTGTGACTTTCTTTGGAAAGTTTGGTGATGTTTGGTGCAGGGGGGCGCAAGTTATAAGGGGCAGGGGTTCTCAAAACGTCTCTTTTCCCCTTAGATTGAATGGGGGAAAAAGTTTGTGCCTGCAAACATGTGGCTCTTTCCCTGATTGGTTGTAGAACAGCGTAAAGTAAGTCAGCTTTCTTCGGTGCCCCCCCCCTATGTTTTATTCATGTTTTAGTGTACGCGGATATCGCCAGTAACACATTGGACTTGTCCCACTCATGTAATAGTATTTCAGAAGGTGACCTTTGAGTGGGGTGGTATGGGATGTGGAAGCACAAAATGAAAAAGTGGAGCTTTTTTTGTCACCAAAGTGATACGTTTAAATGGAAGTTTCTGCTTACTGTACCACGACCAACTACTGCGTGTGGGTTAAAACATTTTGGGAATAAAATTGCCGTTAGACTGGCGTCCTAGGTTTTGAAAACTAAGGCCACCATCTGCAGTGTTTGCTGGAAACAGCGCTTCTGGAGGTGTATGGGAGTAGCCGTTCTCATAATTGATTGCAATATGTTGCTTCAAAGAAAGAATGTATTTGGCTTCTGAGTGAAGGCCACATGAGTTGCTTTATTGGTTGAACGCTCAATACGCCCGCGCATCTGAGTGAATGTATAAGGGGCAATTGATTTTTGACCTTGAGCGAAAGGGAAACTTACTAGAATTCACGGAATGAAAGGGTCCAAAAAAATAGCAATTGATAACGTTATGTTTTAAAAAGTTTGTAAGGGACATGGAATATCAGTATACGAAGATTCTTCGATGCAAATACATTGGTGTCTGACTTGCACAAACAGAATGGAGGCAGTAAATATTATGTAAATTTACTTTTTCCCACTTCACAGAGAACCGCGCTTTATTGTTACATTACCGCACATCTAATTGTGTCAATATAATTGCCGTATTATCTTTCTGCGCTGTTACATTTTTCCTGTAATATTGCAGAGTGCCCAGGTTGTACATTTGTAGGGTATGATTGCACTCATCCTTTTTTAGCATTAATATTTCTTATTTGAAACGTTAACTTTGTCCACATAGCTTTGTGTATACCTTTGCACTTTTTTTTAGGTCTTCTTTGAAATCACGAGACGTAATTTTTTTTGGATTGCCCATTCTTTTTCATTTCATAACTAAATGACCCTCTTCCTTTGTAGTTGGCATTTTTTTCTCTTACGACTCATGCAAAATCTCGGCGTTTGTAGCCTGCCACTATAGGTACACATGGACATTAGTAACATTTTACAAAAATGTCATGTTTGAACACGTACATTTGTGTAGTACCTTGAACATTTTTTGTGTCTTTTTGAAAATCTTTTAGTAGAGGTTGGTTATTGACACGTATTTTCTGTAACCTTTCCCGCCTGGGTACATATTGCTGTACTGTGGTTTCCAATTGCCGAGTGAGGGCTTCTTCGGACAGCAAATGCAACTGCTGGTGAGCGGTTGCCTGTCCATAACAATTATATGGAATGAGACTGTAAGCCCGCTTTGTCCGTACGCTGAACTCGCTATTCGGAGCAACGTCACATCATTTATGGTGCTGTCGGCTGAAGGTCATGACGACTTTTGGGAAATCACTGTTGAAACAAAGCGACTGCTTCAACGAAGACCCCAAAATTTGTGTATGCCAAAAAAACAATGTGTTCTTGATCTTCGACATTTGCATTGCCGCCCTTACAAGCATTGATATGATTGCATTGAAAATGCCCTTAGTCCGATGGTCTCTGCCAGTTTGTTGTTAAATAAACCTACTTTGCAAACTGTAACATTTTGACATTTTCTTTTACATTCCACTGTATTATTTCCAAATGTAAGTTATTAGGTTGTACGTCGCTGTATGTTTATTTACAAGTGCTGCGTCACGTACTTGTGCTTTTTGCAGCTTACCATGGAACGGGAAGAGGGGCTATGTATGCAATAACCGCCTTCCCTCTCTATGGCGGGCATCTTGAAAGAGGATTTCGTTTTGTAATCCGAACTGCCAAAGCCGCCCAAGGATTACAACAAGTAATCATCTTTTTCAGTAGCACACATTACTGCTTTGCTAATTTAGAGTATTACTGGCAAAGATTATTGCGTCTATGTACTTTACTGAGAAATATGCAGTACTTGGAGTGTATGCACATTTTATTTTTTATTTTTCATTACACTGTGAAAGGTTGTTATTAACGCATTATTATCCTTGTTTATGGGTGGCTTTATTTTTTGGCATGGCAGGCAATAAGGGAATTTGCGAAACGCAATGAGCAAAAAGGCAATAAACGGTAATATGGGTTGGTAGATGTACGGTGACAAATTTTGTCCGTTTGTTATGTGCAAGGTAGCACCACTGTTTCTTATGCTTTCACATTACACCAGTGCTGCTGTTTCTTAGGGCGGAAGGATGCCTTTTGTGATGTCATCTTTGATGTCCTGGGTGTTACTGTTAGCAGTGCACAGTGGTGCGGGCAGTTATGGTTGCTTAGCATACCATAACTGGTAAATTTCAGGGGTTTTTCAGTTGTACTTCGAACCATAATGTGACGTTTGTATTATGTCACATTTGTACATTTTCTTTAGTGAATTTCAAAGGTTTTTAGTAGCGCAACTTAACCATAATGTCCCCTTAACAAAGTTTTTTTTAGTGAATATATATATATATATATATATATATATATATATATATATATATATATATCTTTTTTTTTAAAATAAGTTTTATTAGGTCAATTGCAATAACAGTATAAATATAATATGAAATTACATAACTTATAACATTTTATCAAAACAGAAGAATTGATCTTGAATTAGTAATTTCCGATATACAAATCAGAATAATAAAGTAGCCATGTATTAATGTAACAATATATAAATTGGACAAATGGGGGCGACAAATTAGAGCATGGAATATTTCAATTGTATTGTAGTCGTCATTTAGATAGCGCCTTTTACCATTATTATAGTCTCAATGCGCTGGTGTTGGGAATGCTCTCGGTGACTGAAGTCCCGAGTGTTGGAGGTCACGAAGTAAGATTAGAATGCGTGTGTGCATTTGGCCAAATTAAGGCTTAGCAGGGTTGGCCAGGCTCTGGTAGAGAGCAACCCATGAGGTCAGGTATGTGGAAGGGTGCTGAGAGGCGTCAGGAGATGGAGTGAGTGCTAGAGACTCGAAATGTGTTCAGCGTGCCCACATTTTTCATAGATCTTCGCTGCATACTGATGTCAGAGGTGTTGATGCCTAGTCTAGTGTAAGTAGGCAGAGAATTATGTGACCAGCACAATCACATTTGTCATAATCCTTGCTGTGCTTTGATGTGTGTGGATAGCCATGCCTGCCGCCAGTGTCCACTGGAGTGGTGCGTAATACGTTCCTAGCAGATTTGGTGGTGATTTATTTGTATTGTCTTCTTCGGTTGATTCTTGCGACTGTGATAAAATGGTTAGTGACAGTCTGTGCTTCGACTAGTTGTAACTAGAGGAGAATGGCTAAACTTAGCGGCTCTCTAGATGGATGCCAAGGTAAATCTACCCAGATTTCATGCACTTACTGAAACTCCTCAATTGTTACCTTTACCATGGGCGACCCATCCTATAGTTCATCCATGTGCGATACCCGCCCATCCCTCAAGTCCGTCCAGTGGGATTCCGGGGTAAGTTCTTGCTTGCCTTTCCTGAATAATGCACAAGAGACCCCCACCTGGCCTTAAGGCGCGAGACCTGGCCATGGCACAATTCCTCCCATGACAATTCCCTGCAGTGCATCCCAATCTGTCCAAGTGTGATGGTGGCGATTCTATCACAACTACTTTGAGTGTGATTTTCCCATTTTTTCCGGTGCATGCCAGGTGCGGTGACTAATCAATTTTTACACTATGAAACACATTTCATAGTGTAAAAAATGTATGTGTTTCAGCTGGTGGTGCTTGTGGGAAAACCAGGGTCATGATTGGTGTTTGATAGTGTGTGTGGTCTTGGTTGCCGCAATAACGGCTGGTGTGTCAGGTGCTGCGTAGTTGGGGCTGCTGCGAAAACAAGCCAGGGCCGCCTGGTGCTGAGTATTTCTATGCTTGGTTTGGGAATTAGAAGGTTAGGGACGGGTTTCAGAATAAAGTAGCAAATAGCCAGGTTTTGAGGACTTTCTTTTAGGAAAGGTAGTTTTCAGTGTGGTGAATGTGGAGAGGAAGAGTGCTCCAGATTGTGGGAGCTAGGATAGAAAAGGCCAAGCCATCAACTCTGGTGGAGTGGTAAGGGGGAATAGCGAGGAGGAGAGCTGTGACCGATTTGAGGTTTCTGGGGGGTGGTAGTTGATGATTTTATTCAGTAGGAACTTTGGTCCGGTATTATGGCAGGCTTGGTGTGTGATGCACATGGCTTTGAAGGTCTCTCTAAGTCTATTAGAGAGCCAGTGTAGTACTTTGAGGGCAGGGTGATATGTTTTCTGGGCGATAGGACAAGGAGCAGTCTGGCTGCTAATTTTTGGAGTTTCCTCTGCTGGCGTGCTGCGACGCCGAGATAGTGTGAGTTAGCATAGTCTAGGCAGGAGATGATGATGGGCAGTATTGCAGAGACTCGTTGAGGATAGGAGAGATAGGGAAAGATTCATTTTAGGGTGCGTAAGTGGAAGTCGCAGGTTCTGGATATCGAGTTGATGTGTTTGGAGAGATATAGGTCTTGCTCCATGGTGCATCCAAGATTTTTAATGGAGGTGGAGGCGGCAGGTGGGGCTTCCCAGACCTTTGGGCAATGGAAAAGTTTGTGGAATCAGAGCAGTTTTGCAGCATATTAGGATTTCTGATTTGGCCTGGTTGAGGATTAGTTGGTTGGTCGTCATCCAAAGTTCGATATCCAAGAGGCAAGAGGCGAGGTCAGGAAGAGGGGAGGCTTGAGTCTTGGGAATTTTAAAAATGATCTGGATGTTGTCTGCATAATTGTAGCAGGAAAGGTTGTGAGACCGGATGAGAAACGACAGTGGGATTAGGTAGATGTTGAAGAGGAGGGGTGAAAGGGAGGCTTCTTGTGGCACCCCTTTTGTGACGGGTTGAGAGGCAGAGAAGAAAGGTAGGAGGAGAATGATTCGTGAGCGAATAGAAATAAAAGAGGTAACCCTATTAACGACAGAATTATTTATGCCTATGGTAAGGAGCCTGTTCCTAAGTATTGTGTAGTCAATAGTATCAAAGGCAGAGGATAGATCCAGTAGGATGAGTGTAGCACACCCTTCTGAATCTGCAGTTCTTCTTAAGTCATGCCAGATAGAGACCAGTGAGGGTTCCGTTCCACAGGGGGGTCGGAACTCCGATTGGGCTGGGTCAAGGAGTTTATTGGCTTCTGTGAAGAGGCCAAGTTGCTTGTATGGTGCACAGTCAATTTTTTTAGCAATGAAGCGGGTGTTGGAGATTGGGTGGTAGCTTGATGGGGAGAGTGGATCGAGGCTGGGTTTTTTAAGTAGCGGTTTGGCATGAAAGGTTTTGAAAGCCGCTGGGAGGGTGCAAGATGAGAGGGATTTATTGATGATGGAGTGGGCTACACTGCCTGCACAGGTGGAGGTAAGGATCTTTTTTAGAAGGGAGCGGGCAAGTATCTCCAGGTGAGCCCAAGGGTCGGCTAAGTGCTAGTAGGTTGCAGAAAAAGGCCTGGGAAAGAGGTGCGAATGAAGAGAAAATTACTGGGAGGTCATGGGAAAGATTGGTTTTGAGAGAGGGCAGTATGCGGAGGGGGGGATCCAAGCTAGCTTTGTGGTGATGGTACGATGCCTTTCAAGTGCAACATTATGAAAGTGGCTGGAAAGTTAATCACAGAGAGCTTGTGAGTTGGGGGAGGGGATGGTTAGGCAACTTAGGGGAATTGAATTCCCTTAGGATTTTGTGAAGTTCCCTGCATGGGATGTTGGAGTTGGAGATTCTGTTTCCATAGTTTTTTTTTGTGGCTTTTTTGATTTCATACAGATATGCCCTGTTCAGTTTGCAAATGCTGCTTTGTTTTGTGGGGAAGTGTTGGTCCTCGAAGTTGGCTGTAGGCGATGCTTGAGGGTTTTGAGAGCTTTGAGGGAAGGGGTGTACCACTTTTGGTATGGGCTTGATCGTTGGGAGGGGCAACGGGTTGGTGTGAGGGGGGTCATAGCTTTTGAGAAGCATTGGTCGAAGAGGTCAAAGGAGGGGTGTCCTTCCTTGCGAGTATGATCAGTCCAGATGAGGGGGCGAGGCGGGAGTAGGGAGATTAGACCTGATGTGCAGAATAGTGCCTCAAGGGAGTGTCCTGCAATGTGGCTTGGATGGGAAATCAGTTGTGTTAGGCCGAGAGCTTCCTGATTGTCAATGAGGGAGTGGGTCATGGGATCAGCAAGAACATCAAACCAGATGTTGAAATCTAGCAAAGTGAGCACGGGGTGCTGGATCAGCACGGTTGAGAGCGAGTCACAGAGAGAGCCAGTGAAAATGTGGTCATAGCTGGGAGGCCTATAGAGCAGAAGGAAACTGTGGGTGATGGAAGGGCTGAGGTGGAACTTTGCGACAATAGATATGTATTTAGTGCTGGAAGGCAGAGATTATTGAAAGGCTTTGTTTGTGGAGTATGGCTAGACCCCTCCCTGCTGTGCTGGGCCTATTATGCACGAGAAGGGAGTAGCCAGGTGGGAAGGCCTCGTGTGCGATAGAGTTAGAGTCATTGGTGAACTAGGTTTCAGTGATGAATAGGATGTCTGGGTTAGCAATGAGGTCAAAGATGTTGTGTTTTTTTTGGCGACGATCTGGTGTTGATGAGTACGCAGGATAGTTTGAGAGAATTCAGGTGTATGGTCGGTTTTGGGAGCAGCAGGGGGTGGGCGGTGCTGGGCGCAGCAGGGATGTGGGAGTTCAAGGTGGGAAGTACATAAGGAGGGAGGTTTAGAGGGATTTTGGTCTGGGATGGGTGTTTTGGAGGGGAGGGGAAAATGGCTGGGGAGAATAGAGGGGAACAGATGGGGTGGCGATAGGGAGAGCAATGTGTCAGTGGAGGTCCATGATGAGTGTGGCCTGTGTGATTTATCGGCGCTTGAGAGGCACAGGAGTGTGCGAGAGAGTAGGAGGGTTTGTTGACGGATGAATGAATAATATGCACAAAGTAAAGATTGAAAGCCTTGCTGACAAGAAGCATTACATGACAATCTTAGCTAAAGCGTTGTTGAATGGCGGTGCAGTATATTGCATGTTTCTGTCACAAATGCACCATTCTCCTTAATCACAATTGTAACCTGCACATTTGGTGTTGGGTGTGCCAGTAGTGCAAGAATGTGTGGACCAGCCTCCAATTTCAGGTTCCCATACATACCTAACATGTGGCCTATATGTCAGTAGCCGCAGTTGAATAATGATGGAGCGTAATTCAGTGCATTGGGCTTTTAAGGAACTATTGTATTTGGAACAGCAGTGGGTATTGCCCCTTTCTCGATTACAGTTATGTTCTTGTGTTGGCCACTTCATAGCATAACCACACAATTACAAACAAGTGCATGATTTGGATATTAAAAAAATACTTTTAGATGGACTGTTATATTTTGTATTGCAATTCCAAGAGCTGTCTTACACAAACATATCTGTAGAGGCACGAAGGGCCCTGACAGTGCCTGTCAGGGTAAGACACACGATTTAACCCATAGAAGCACCCTGGGATCCCCGAGGGAGGAGAGCCGGTACCTCCTCCTTCGAGGATGTTAGGAGGTGGCATTGTGTGGAGGTACTATGCATGTTGCGTGCCCAAGGCAATGATCAACGGCTGGGCATCAATTGCAAATATTTTCCGTGAGACACATTGTGGGGGTGACCACTTACACATGGTCACCATTAGAGCGCAAGGGAAAAGAAGGGAGAACCCCACAGAACCCTTGATGTCAGCATTGGGTAGTGCTATTGAGGTGCCAATTTCCCTGATGAGGGGTTCTGGGAGAGGTGATTCACTGACTGTTGAGGCCAGGTAGTTGTTGGGTAAAGGTTTGGTACACTGTTGTACTGACATGAACGTGGAAGCACATGTTTCTGGAGCTGGGGCGGCTGTAAATGTGAGGGAGTGTGACGATTTCCATCTTCACGTGGGAATCGCCCAGATTTTATTTTCCATTTTAGGAGCTCTAGTAAATGGATTCTGTCATGAAAGTTCGATCTGCTAAACAATCTCACTTTCAGACAGAGCTCTGTGTTTATAAAACTGGATTTGGTAGGTTTGCACCAGATTGGTCCACCGGCCCCTGGTGTATAACGAACTTACCAATGGCCACATAGAAGACATCTGCTGTAACCCTGCTGCTTAGCATCAGTAATTGGCATGCTGGCAGCATGTTAGCAGCAGTGGGGCTTTTCTTTTAGACATTCCCCCAGCCGATTTATTCACTAAAATGTTTGAGCCCATTTCTGGTTGGCAAATCTACTATAAAAGTGGCAGGCAGTCTACGAATTGGAGTGAACATTCATCACTACATCAGGAAGGTGTTTCCCAAAAGGTTTATTACTGAAATGCCTGGAATAAAAAGTATTCTATCTTTTGCAATGACTTGATTCAACATTGCATTGAGTAAATAAATAGTTTTCAGTTGTGAACTATGTATCCCCAAGGCCTGGTGGCAAGCTGATCGATATATGAATATCAAGCCAGTGGTCGAAGGGGGCGGGGCGGTTAGGAGCAGTGCTCCTTTACTTTTTTAAATTAAGTTTAACTGTTCCTATACTTTTATTTTAAAAAGAAACCCCTGCGGAATGGCTTAGTTTTAAAATAAAAGGGTAGGAAGAAGTTTAAAACTTGCACTTCAGTGCGCCGCACTGAACGTTCCCTCAAACAGCAGGCGTGTTTGTTTGGGGGTTTGTATTGTACGTGGGGAGCAGGGGCAGGCTAGCAGTGACCATAGTTCCAGTACTTATTTTCACCCACTTCGACCACTGTATCAAGCCATATCTGGTTGGATATGGTGGGCTATGGGAATATACAGTTGTACTGGCCAAAACCATTTTGAAGCCATTTTATTGACAACCTGGTTCCCAGTGACGCATAACCCTGTCAGAGTTCTGTGCATTTAAGACTGGGGCTGCTGTCCACCCAGTACAGGAGGTTGGACTCTGCTCCTCTGAGTTGCCTGGCCAGATTCAGGGTCCACATGTGACAGAAGCACAGAAGGATTACCTTCTTCTTCCACTGACCTTGGTATTTGTGGTACCAGGCTGATCACTGCTGCGATCCGGGTATTGGAGTCTTCTTTCCCCGGCACGCGGGCAATGTGGGAGATGGCTGCTCCCCTCTTCGATGCACGATGCTCCGGCTCCGCCCCTTGTAGTTCGCTCCCTGTTTGTGACTGGGGTAGGCAGCCGTGGGCCACTGGAAACTGTGCCTCCTTGTTTTATTTTTTTGGGCCCGGACACTGATGGGCCTCCTTTTTCTTTCCTCTCATGCGGGAGAGCTGGGATGTTGGCCCAACTCCCTTCCTTTGTCTGGGCCACGCCGTGATGAGGCCCCGCCCCTTTTCCGCACCACGAGGAAAAGGAAACCTCCCTCTTTTCCTATTTTTTTTTGCAAATACAAATGTTTTCACACGTGGCAGCCCGGGTGCTTGGCGGGTGTTCTTCCTCGCTCTGCTATACTCGCCGCCACGGGCCGGAGCTCCAGGCCCCGCCTCCTTCCTTCGTTATCGAGTGCCGCTTCGTGCGTCATTCACACGGCCGCCGACTGCGGCCGTGTGCGCGGATCCTTCTATTCACCCGCCGTGACCACCAGCCAGCGGGTGTGACTTCCTCGTCGCCAGTGTTGTGGGCTGCCTCCAGTCTCTGGGGCAGCCCACTGATGGTGTCGGGATCACCCGTCACGAGCGGTGCGCCGGCTAGCAGCCAACGAACCTTGCGCAGGGGAGCACCCTACGGCGCCCGGTGTCACTGGGCGCAAGACTCATGGTGTGGGGGTGTCACCCCCGGCTTCCACAACTGCGGCTCCAAGGGCACTCGGGCAGCGGTACACAAGAGGCCACGTCCACGTGGCCGGCCAACAACCCAAGGAAAACGCAGACACGAGTTACCACTTCCTGGGGCTCTGCTGCTCTGCCCTCGCAGTGTCAGCAGAGCCCCTTTTATTAAACGAGCACGTGAGCGTCATGACGCAGTCACGGCGCTCACGTTGCCAAACAACTAGACCCCCACACAACATAGAGGATGCTCTCTCCTGGGAAGGCTTGATGCATTCCCAAGAGAACAGGATATTCCCACAGGGGGATAAGGAGATGACCAGTGCTTCAAGGAAACCATACCAGTACAATGGTTACATTATAACGGGAGGTAACGACTGCCATCTCTTTTATGGAAGGCAGACGGGAAGAGGGGGGTGGGCAGGAGGGTAGCCTAAGAGAGAAGTACAAGTACTTATGGGAGTGGTTCCACCATCTTGGAAATTCCTAGGCTACTCATACTTCCTGTGCTCCCGCCCCACTTCCTGCAAGTAAAACACACTGGCCCTCATTAGGACCTTGGCGGAGGACCATGGTGCATTTTGCACCATGGTCCATGGCGCAAAGCTGCCAACTCCGCCAAGGTGGTTGGCGGACTTACCGCCCCATGCCGACCTTGGCGGGGCGGTAAGTCCCCAATCCCCATTTTACCCTTCCCCATTCCCATTTTTGCCCCATAGGGTATAATGGGAGTGGGGAAGGCGTTAATTACGCCACCGTAAATTACGGTGGCGTAATTAACAACAAGTCCCGTAGCGCCATGGATTTTTCCGCCTGCAAAAAGCAGGCGTAAAAATCCTTCCATGGCGCTACGGGAACTCGTAGTCTGGCGGAGAGGTACGCCATGCACTACGCCGGCGTAAAACCCTCTCTGCCAGGGTCCTAATGAGGGCCACTGAGACTGACATCAGAAGATAAAGACTCTTGTCACAGCAGCCAGGATTGGCCCCGTACAGAAGCATTGAAATGAACCAATACACTGTGGTAACATGTCTGGATCTTTATTGAGTTACAGATTGATCAAAGCCCTAAGCCACTGAGGTGAAGATAAAGATTTCCAATGATGGTGTACTGCTTGGTTAACTGGACTGCGTGTTGGAGCCAGTCAATCAGCTCACCAGCTTGATGCCAAATCGACACATCAGAAAGAGCCCAGACTCCAGGATCGATACTGTTGAGCCCAAAGAAAAAGGATGAAAGATATCTTTAGTGGTTCTGTCACGTGGTCTTCTTTTGAGGGCACTAGTGACATTTAAGTCCCCAAAGCATATACTTCCTCAACAGTGCTGCAAGGACAATTGCCTACATACCCAGAGTGCCCCTTTCAACCAAAGGTCTGTATATTCTGTGCATTTCATGATATGGTTGGGATGTTAATGTATATTTCTGTGACTGTTCTTTTATTTTGCTTAAAGTCTTGTATTTTTATGGAACTTTGATTGGGAATTTCTTTGACTTTGTTACCACAGGAGTATTGCAGTTGTGGATACTTCCTTGCGGGCTCACACCCCTCTTGAGGCTTAAAACCTGGCCATGAACCATGAAACCTTAAAGTGGCGAAGGAGGTTTGCCATTCATGTTGTGCCTGTTTCCCCTTTTATGAATGCGGCCACTGCTGGTTTGGTAGTAGTGTTGGGGCTGAGTAGGAGTTTGGAAACCACTACTCATCCCTGTACTCCTGCAAAGCAGTAGTCATTTTGTCAGACAGAGGTACAGCCGGCGGATATGGGATGAAAGGTAGGAATCTGGGGGCAG
This sequence comes from Ambystoma mexicanum, assembly GCF_040938575.1. Classification (NCBI taxonomy): domain Eukaryota; kingdom Metazoa; phylum Chordata; class Amphibia; order Caudata; family Ambystomatidae; genus Ambystoma; species Ambystoma mexicanum. The sequence continues at coordinate 1,015,868,089 of NC_090930.1, read as the reverse complement.
TTAGGGTCGAAGGGAGAGCCAAAAGGAGTGCAGCTTCCACACAGGTGGTAGATGCAGCGTTGGCCTGCACAGGTAGGCTCAGGAAAGGCAGAGGGCATCAGGAAGGAGCAGGGAAAAACAGTGCAAGGGAGCAGCAGGATAAGTTTGGACAGTTGTAGTAGCAGCAAGCAGGCTCGGACTGGCCTATAGGGCAATGCCCAAACCCCCCCCTCACAAAATGCTAGTCTGGGCCAGTTTTTGTGGTCAAAGTTGGCCAATTATTTGGCCCATGTGGCCCAGTTTGATTATTTACTTCACCATGCGGCTAGTAGTTTTAACCAGTATTACTAAATAAATAAAGATTCTTTAAAATTCGCAATTTGCAGCACAAACACCTCTCTCTAGGGTACTACTCAAACAGTCTGTAACAAAAAGAATGAATTCCCATTTGCAGCTGTGGGCCACTTTTTCATTGATTCCTGAGACAAGTGTATGCCCCAGTCTGACCCTGGCAGCAAGGAGGGGTAGGTTGTTTAGTTTCATTGGAAGGAAGGAGGGAGTGCTCCCCTGGTGACCATGGCAGGGTGTGGTGTGGTTTTGTTCCACAATGCAGTGCAAGCACGCCGGCGGTGGGAGTGTGCCTATCCCAGCCAAAGAAATGGGAGAAGGGTGTAGAGGGGCATCCTGTCTGCAGAAGCAGACTAGAAGCCTCATCACGAGTTGGGCAGTAATGCCGGCGGTATGACTGCCGGCGGTATTAGCCCTACCACCAAACCCCCGGCGCTATTAGCACCGGATCACGGGTTTGTCGGTAATGGAATTCCCCATTCCCCACTGAGCCCATTCGGGAATGCTCCATTCCCCATTAGGCTCAATGGGGAATTTTCGCGCTGTTATTGCCAGCGGATTTCCCGCCAGTGGTAATAGCGTGAATTTTCAGCGGATTTCCCCCCAGCTCTGAGCTGGGGAAAAATCTGCCGAAGCCCTGATTTGGCGGACCCTTAAATCCGGTGGTAATAGCGCAACCGCCGGATTTAAGGGTTACCGCCAAACTCGTGATGAGGCCCTAGGTGTCTGGAAGAAGGGCAGAACATGAGGCAGCCTTCCTACTGGTGGTGTTGCGCCAACCGTGGTCCGCCTGGTGTCAGACAAGGGCCCTCAAAGTGGCAGGAAAGGGAAAGATGAAGGGCTCTTGATTTGGGTAGTGACAGTTTAGAGGCTGGAGTTCTGAAAGGGTGACAGCATTGATGAATTAGAGAAAGCAGGAGGGTTTAATGGTCCCAGAGTAGGGACTGACGGCGGGAGATTTGCTAACCCGAGAGGGCTAGAATGACAGAGTAAGGGACGAGAGAGTGGAAGTCCACATGGCAAGGTGTTCCAGTGCATAAGCTATATAGACCAGTACTGGCATGCAGAAAGAAAAAATCGACTACGGAGCCACACACCTATGTGAAATAACAGGGCCTCAGAGAGGCCTAGCCCAAGCTGGAGGTTTTTGTTGGATACCGTCAGTTCACTCCCTGGCAATCCGCTTGCACATACATAGGCGTCATCTTTTTTCCCCCGCCTTGGCAACTCATAAGATTGACGTTCACCCATGCACCTCCCTCTCAGTCCGTGACTGATTCTGCCGTCTTCATTTTCCACCTCTCTTTCACGTGCCCTTTCCCCACTCCACACATCGGCCCCGGGATGCTCTTCTTTATTATACTGGCCTTCTCGGCCTTATAGACACCAGCGAGGTACCCTCTCCCTCCAAACGGCCCCTGGCCGACCTTACATTTTTACATCGTAATGTTCTGTTCGCATCCACAGAAGGATACTGAGCTGAAGTGGTTTCATGTAGGCCGTATGTGCTCTGGGTGTGGCATCGCATGCAGACCAATGGAAAGAACCAGGTCCAGTTACGTGGTTAAACATGACAATGATCCCAGTTACCCATGCCCAACCTGCGATGAGATTTGTAGTCACTTTTTTTTGTTTAACAATGAGACTACAGCACACCGACACCAGTCCCTATAGGAAACATCTGTGGTCAAGTTATGGACAGTCGGAGGTAACATGGTCTGGTAGTGACTGTGATGTTGTGGCCTCTGTTAGAAAATACGTGGTAGTAAATGATTTTAGTACTGTCATAGTTAATGTGGAACAGTTGTGTTTAACGAGTTTTTTTTCCCACGGATGGACTTTAGAAAATGAATAGGCAGTGTGGACTGGTTAGTTTTGCAGTAAATGGCATTCAGAAATGTGATTTTTGAAAATGTTGCCACACTAATGATTTTGCTTTTGCAGGTGGGACTTTTATTCATAATAGAAAATTTAGGAGTTTAACAATAGAACTCATTGTTGGTAGAAATGCAAAGTTATTGAAATTGCATGACATGTAGAAGTGTTAGTCAAGAAAAGTGTTGATTTATGTCCTATGGTATGATGAATAGTTGTATGTTTCGATGACTGGTGTGGTATTATGCGGTGAGTGGTGTTATGAAGAGCTCCCTGTAGTTTGAAGAGGTGTGGTGTAGAAGGTGTTCTTATAACTATGTGGGATAGTGACACTGAGTGTTTGGTGTTGGCTATCCGGGTATTCGGAATACCCAGCCTGGTTTAAGGAATATGTGGCGTGCGCAGCCAGTGAGTTGTGCGTATGGAGTGGATGTGAGGAATCTGGGTGAATGATGTGATGTTGTGCGCTGTGAGAGGAGTAAACATGTAGGGGGGCTGGTACGCCTGACGTTGTTGAGGAGTTTGGAAGGGCATCTTTGTTAATGTTGATGGTGTTTCTTCTTTACTATGTAGAACAGGGGAGAGGCATTGTTTGGAGTCGTATTTTCTTCCCACAGGGTGAGGACGGTCTTAGGGTTTGTGTGTGTGTGTAGAGTGTTACGGTTTTGAGGTAAGAGATGCACGCACATTGGATGATGTGTGTGTGTGAGTGTGTATATTTTGCTGATAGGTGTTTGTTATTATTAAGGGGGGGGGAGATATGTAGTGACTAAGCTTCTCTAGACCCTGAGTAGAATGCATGGAATGTTGGAGTGAGTGACAGAGAATGCAGCCTGAGAGAATGTTGATGTATGAGTGGTGATCTGTGAGAGTCAGTTGGAGATGTAGACTCCCTGAGAGAGGATGCCGGTGCATGTTGCCCTCAATTTATGTGCACCTGACCTGATGTACTTGATGTAATGTACAAGGAACCTATTAAAGAAGTCACTAGTACATCTCTGGATGTCAGAGTCATCATTGGCCAGGACCCATCTTTACAACATGCTTATAGTTGGTACTTTAAATGGAAAGAATAAGTGCAGGTACTCACCAATCCAGGCTTTAAACTGGGGCTCAGTTTTGGGGTAATATGTTTAAATAGGTATAAAGAATCCCTATTAACATGAAAACATGGGGACTGGGACAACCAGGTCAGGACAAGGAGTCGAACAAGGAATCAGTGGTGATAAATTTGTCCTCCTATGTCCTTTCCTCGGAAGAGGAAAACACCCTGAATAAGGGTCTCAGTTTTGTCATTACTAAATCTCATGATCCTTTTGAATTTAGAACAGAGTTTTTTGCATTTATGCGCAAGGTACGGTTGAATGAATACTTCAGTGAACATGAAGGATACACCAGTAATAATCTCAGTGGGTTGCGCAATACATCTACGTTCTGTGCTCCCAGTTACTCTCATACTGCCGAATCTACGGTTTTTGAAAGACAGGTGCTGGCAGAGGTTCTTAAGTTGGAGTCTGGCGAAAAGTCTCGCAACTCCAACTTTAGTAGGTTACAAAGAGCATCGGCACTAAAGTTAGCAAAAGACAAGAACCTGATTATTAGACAAGCAGATAAAGGAGGAGCGATTGTGTTGATGAACCGTAGTGATTATGTAAGAGAATGTGAAAGAGTGCTATCTGATGATGTGAGTTACTTGAGACTGGCTAATGACCCCTCTGCCAACTCAAAAAAATTATCAAAGAAAAGGTGACTGCAGCTTTTGATGCCGAAATGATTAGTAAGCAAGAATTTGAATTCCTGATTAGGGATCAAGGAAGAGTACCTGTTTTTTACACCTTGCCCAAAGTACACAAGAGACTTGTTGATCCCCCTGGTAGACCCATAGTGTCTGGTGTGAATTCGATTTTGGAACCTTTGTCCAAATTTGCAGACTTCTATTTGAGACCGTCTGTTTTGAAAATGAAAAGCTATTTGCGAGACACCACTGACGCTATTAATAAATTGGAAAACATTGAGTTTATTCCGGGCCAGTCCTTGCTGATAGGCTTGGACATTCAATCTTTGTACACTGTGATACCCCAAAGAGCCACACTTGAGGTGGTTGAAGAAGTGTTGATGAATAGAGAGGATGGCCATCCTGTGAGTAATGCTTTCATTCTGTGGTGCACGGAGTTTGCCCTGACTAAACATTTTTTCCAATTCCAGGGTTCTTTCTTTCAACAGATTGAGGGTACAGCCATGGGTGCTGCCATGGCCCCGAATTTAGCCAATCTTTATGTCGAGTATTTTGAAAAGGCAGTAATATACCCAGCCACCAACCCTTTCAGCAATCATTTGAGGAAGTGGCTGAGGTATATAAATGATATACTGATCATATGGGATGGCTCAAGAGAAGAGGCAGATTGTTTTGTGACATGGCTTAACCAACAAAATCGGTTTCTGAAATTCACTGGGTCTATATGTGATTGTGAGACTCATTTTCTAGACATCACCATTTTCCATCACAATGGTTCTTTAAAAGTGAAGCCCTATAACAAGACTACTGATAAGAACTCTTTATTTGCCTTCAATAGCCACCATGCTAAACATTTAAAGAACAATTTGCCATTTGGACAATTTTTGAGGCTGAAGCGCAATAGTAGTCTTAAAGATGGTTTTGCCCGAAGTGCGGATGTATTGACCAACAAGTTGTTGGCCAAAGGCTATCCGCCTAGAGTTATAAGAAATGCTTCAAAAAAGAACTTACAATAACAATCGTGAGGCACTTTTGGAGAAAAGTAGTAGGCCAATTAAAAAGATTGGCACTGTATTTGTTAATACTTTCTCAAATTTGTCCTACAAAATCAAAAACATTGTGATGAAAACTTGGAAGAAAATATATCGTGGTAAAGAAGTGTTGCCTCCCCTAGTGGCTTTCAGAAAAAGCCGAAATTTACAAAATATTCTGATCAGAAATGATGTGACAGAAATGCAGATACCACAAGTTAGGCAAACTAGACTGTGGGGTTTGCCTGAAGTAAAAGGACATTTTCCATGTGGGAATTGCAGCATGTGTGGACAAACAAAAGAAACTAGATTATTGCAAATTCTACCTGATGTTAAGTGGGTCTTCACTGAAATGACGAATTGTAACACAGCTAATGTTGTATATCTGATCACCTGTCCATGTGGCCTACATTATGTGGGAAAAACAAATAGGCAATGTAAAGTTCGAATGGTGGAACATCGCAGCTGTATCAAGAATCAAGTGATAACTGCCCCTCTTGTGAAACATTTTATTGAAAAGAAACATGGTTTCAATGACTTCACATGGTTGATTTTGAAAAAGGTGCATGGAACTACCAAAATTGAAACAAATCGAAAATTATTGAATATAGAGCAAAAAATAATTTTCAAATTACAAAGCAATGTGCTAGGGCTCAATGAAAGCATTGATTGGCATTTGGTTAGCCAAATATAATTTTGGACATTGTGTGATGCATATACCATGTGGGCACCCAATTTTGGTGAACAATTTGGTTTTTAGTTCAATTGATGAAGTTAGTGCAATTTACATCTTTTTGATGCGCTGAGTTTTCCACTAAACTCCTCTACACCAGTTGATCCTGGGTCTGTTCCAATATGGCCCCCTTGGTTGTTGTACTCCTGATTAACTTCGAGAAGTGGAGTCCTTTCTTTGTGTTGCTGCACAACCATAGACGCTTTAACAGAGTCCTTTCTTTGTGTTGCTGCGCAACCATAGACGCTTTGAGATTGTGCAGCAGCCATGGCTCCTCTGAATCGAGTGCTGGCCGAGTATGTTTGAATGCTGCAAGTGGAGTGAATAAACCCCTCCGTGTGTATAGGTGAGCCCGCTACCAGCATTTCGCCTTTGGATGTGACTCTGTGCATGATATTGTCTCCATGTCGGGACACCTTTTGCATTATTTGGTGGTTGGGGTACTTTATTTTACACTTATTTTACACATGTTGTGTGGCTATCCATTTTCCGCGTTTCTTTTACTTTGTGGAGGTTGGACAGCATGGACGTAGTTGTCTTTACACATTAGATAATGCATGGTCTCCTCACGTGTGTGAAATATAAGCACCCCCTTCTGTTTGCCCTCTAGTGCATGTTGACGGCATGTTGTTAGCTGAGGTTTTGGTAATGCCAGATAAATGGTGTTTACTGTTATGTTCCCATTGCTTTCCAGATTGACTCTGTACTTTATTGCTTGATCGTATGGATGTTTCCATTTCAACTTGTTCATTACTGAATTGTGAATTGCAGTCTTGATCCCTACATTTGTGGAGGTAATTCACTTTGTTATTTGGAGCCTTGATTTTATGTGCAGTGGTATTGAAGCCAGTGTGATTTCTGGATATAACAGAGCATGTGGTCTCTGTGTATTGGTTTTGTCTTACTTAGGTGTGGCGATACTCTAGCGGACTGTGACGCTTTGTTGAAGTATTGATTTCTCATTTGGAGGGAAACCAGCAAATTTGTCATCCTGTGACGTGCTTTGAAGTTTCACCATTTAAAGGTAAATCTGCGGGTGCCCTTTGGGACCCTTGTGAGTGTGGCATAATCCCTGTGCCATGTCTCCATTTACATTTTGTAGTACTTCCTTCCCTATTTGGAACTCATTAGGTTTCTCCTTTCCTTTATTTTTACAGGCTTGGAGGTTGTTTTCCTTTTACCCTCTTGGGTGCCTGAATCTACCCTTTCAACACGGTGTGGAAGAGATTAGTGGATGCTTTTAAATTTATCCCCTGAAGAATGTTCGCCTGAACTGGGCAGTTAAGAACAGAAACATGTTGGGATGCTTGTTGTTTTAGTGACACATTGAGATTTTTTTTGTGTGTTATGTGATATCTTCTGTGTCGTATAAATAAGTTATCTGATGTTTTATATTTGTTTTATATTTGTTTTTTAATGTTTAGTACACTGTGTTAGGTGACGGTAGTGTTTTTTGTTTAAATTCAGTTTGAATTATTTGAATAATAAACTTGTTATACATTTGTGTAAATCAGTTATAGCAGACGGTCCATTTTTTAAGGACTAGTGATGCTGGAAAACCTTATAGTGTTCCTGTGTGAGGGGGTTGGAGGCAAGTAAACAACACGTATCATCTTGCTCTTTATTGTATTACATATATCTATAGCTCAGTTTTGGGGGGCAGGGTGGTCTAAAAATCGACTTCATGCTAGAGCCCTGCCGAGTCCTATCGACCATTTCAATTAATCTCACACTGTGTGTCCTTCCCCAACGCCATTTTCCTAGTTCTCAATTTCTCTCACTTTCTATGCGTGTCTGGCCCCTTGTGTCTCATTCTCCATTTGTGTTCATTTATATATAGCTCACTCCCCACACCCACACTTTAGTTATGTTCTCACACCCTCTTTAGCTCTCTTTTGAGTCTGGCCTTCGGAGCATGCTCTGCTGAAACATCTCAGTGTATCCCCCAACATTTCAGTATAATGGTTTATTCTTAAGTCATGGGGCCTCATTATAAGTGGTCCTGTCCAGAAAGAATGCCAGATAAAATGTCTTCAATACTGGCTCTGGCCTTATTTCCAGACCGGCACACTTCAAGTTTTCTGGTGGGGGCCATGGATCTCCTTGTAGGCCTGACCTGCCGGTATATCAGGCCCCTCCCGGCAGATAAATGCCTGAATCACGGGGACAATTACTAAAGGTGCTGGTGATTCAGGCAATCCCATCCCATGGACTCCATGGAAATTGGAACTTACCAGCTCTCTGCCACAGACAATATTCCGGAAGCACAGGGATATCGGGCGGTGGAGACGGTAAGGCAGGTTTGCCGGTATCCCACCAGAATCAGCAGCGGGATACCGGCCAACCTTTAATGAGGGCCATTGACTTTAAATTTGATTCTGTCAGCCTAATGCAATCATCTCTCAAAGTTGCTCATCAATAACAGACTGAATTGGACCTGTTTTGACACTGGCATTTTGTATAAACGTGGCAGGCTTTGAGAAGTCACAATTATTTGGGGCAATGCACAGTCACAATAAATTATTTGCCAAGGATCACACACTTTAATTAAGCAGTACATTTGGGATTCTTTCACACAAGCTTTCTGTTTTTATGCATTGTGTTAAGAACATTTGCATATCCATATAAAGACTTTCTTTTTTGCGTGTCAAACTAGCAGATATCATAGGTGGAAACTATGCTTTAAAAGGAGTTTTATTATTGCTCGCTTTCATTGTTTAATAATTAGGAATTTGGAACCCAACTAGAGCGATGTATGTGTTTTCATTTCAAAACCTTCAATCACAACTCCAATTACTTAACCATTTACATATTAGAACATGTACTGCTAAGAAACATGTTAAAAAAGTAATTGCCCAGGCTTTCCATATCAATCTATGCTCAATAGGAAAACTCTGAAGAGACCCCATGGGTAACAGGTAAAGCCCACTTAGCAAAATGGTGCCAGGAGCTACATGTCTGTCTCTCCATTTGTTCTGCAGGGTGGGCCCTGAAGTAGATAATATGGGCACTGCGGGTGGCGGAGATAAGAGGAGGGAGAGGGCGCTGCTTTCCCCAGCAAAGGCAGCAGGAGCTTAGTTTCTTCATTGTGATGAAGTGAAAAGAAATGCTTTCATTTTCACCTCGCCACCTAACTCAGTACTGCCTCTCAGGCTTTGAGAAGTGCAGGCACTCAAAACCGCAAAAATAAGAAGTTCAGGTACTGAGGGAAGGGTAGGACGGCCCATTTAAAGCACTGCTTATAATACATATGAGTAATAACGATTTGGTACAGCGGACAGAATTCGAGCTGATTAAGGAAGTGAAGATGGAGTCAAAGACTTTACGGGCCATGGACCTTTGCGGTTTGCTCTCTGTAGTTGCCAGGTGGAGGCCAGAGGAGAGCAAGAAAGCTGTCTGTGATTAACAGCAAGATGGAAAGCAAACATGTAAATAAGGTGCTGGTGCAGAAAACTGGGCTTCCTTTGGTGGATGACTTTATGTAAGGATAGGTTATTGGCTACGAAGGATAGCTCAGGTGCCACGCGTGTGTCTTGGAAGCAAGGCAATGTGACACAACACAGGTTTGAATCCCGATCCCATGCTTAGAATCCACTCACTGGTATTAAGTGCATTATAAATGAACAATAAATAACAGGATATGGGCAGGATTTCTTTGGGAGCTGAGCAGATCGCCATAAAGGGGGAATTGTTCTGTTTTTTTTTCATGGGTCTCGTGCAATAAAGGTTAGCGTTCAGAGTTCAAACGTTAAATGCTACAATGAAGGTGGGGAAAGGATCAGCCTTGCCATGGGCGGGTGAGGTGGTTAGACGGCGCGGCAGAGAGAACCAGTAGGTCTGGAGGAAGTGGATTTAAAGACAAAAAAGTGAAAAAACGACACAAAGGTTGGAGGTAGAGGAAAAAGGGCTCAAGAGGTGAGGTCAGAGCCTGGAAGCACTGGAGATCAAAGTTTGGGGAAAGTTGAAGAAAAACAGAAGGTTGGGAAAGTGGCTGACAACAGACAGTGTTTTGGATGAATTGGTAATCTCCTAGAGCAGGGTTGGGGAAGGGGATTTCTGATGTATTAGGACGTTGTTGTGGACATTATTAGTGTGCATGGCGGGAAAGTCGGGATTCATGGAAGTGTACTTCTTTAGGGGCTTCCTCTCAGTCAAAGGCACTTTTTATCTCAAGAGATTCAATTGTATAGCTGTATAGCAGATGTAATATTAAACTTTAGGAGGTAATATCCAGATGAGGGGCATGGAAAATGGACTCTGAACATCACTGAAAATGGCAACATGGAGAAATATGGGGGGAAGGGGAGCCCACACATTGACATTGGTTCCAAAGGCATCAATGGGGGAGTACTGGGGAGCACCATCTGTTTGATCCTGTGCGCCACCGCACCCCCAGCAACTTACCCAAACCAATGATCACTGCAGATCTTTGGAACAAAGCTGCAAGTTCATACTCTTGGTAACGAAAGGGATAGCCCCTACTGTGGAAGGCTGGGAGGGCTATTGTACAAGATAAGGAACAAAAGGAGGGCTCTAACCACAGTATTTCATTACGATGTGCAAGTGTGCAAATGTTGAATAATTTTTGCCATACAGTGCTAACTTTTTGCTACTGTTTTCTCTTTTACATGTTCTCCTTGATGTTGTACAATGAATTCTGCATCACACAAATGTTACTAACCCACTTAACATGTGCTTTTTAGATAACCAGTATACCAGCTCTGGTCCTTTCTCTTTTGTGATTTTGGTTTGATTTTTTGTGATTTCTTCATTCTTTCAGACAAATAGTCTGAGATTGTGTATGAGTTAATAATACTGACAAAGAATAAATTGAATTAAAAATATACATATTTTCTACATAAATAGGGTATTTGTGCCATATTTTCTATAATAGGGGATACAATTGTGTACTCATTTAGATAGTAGGTTTACTATTCGAAACTTCAATTTGTAAATAACTTGAAAACAATCATTTAGACACCAAAAAATAGTGTTTAGAAATACTTCTGTGGTTGGAGCCCTCCTTTTGTTCCTTAGCAAGTTCATACTCTGGCTGCCAAAAACCATTATTTTGCTAAGATATTTTATTGCCTCCACAAAAATGTGTAGGGGGAAACTCCACGTGACAAAAGTTGTCATCTACTACTCATGAAATAGTTGAATTTTTTAAGTCAATGGGGCCCATTGATATTAACCAATGTATAGGATTCTTCTTCCTAGCATGTGACACAGTGCCATGAAGGACAATGCCAAGGCACTTTCCAGCAATTAGAGCTTGTGATTTGCATTGTGATCTTTTTGTAGATACCTATCCTTGTCGGGGCGTTTACATTTTTCAAGCTTTAATCATGCTTGTTTTGCCTAACATGTTTCTCTAAAGATTACTTGAGTCCATTTTAGGGCATTCTCATTTCTCCTTATCAGTCCCCACATGCCCTTCTCACCTCTTAGTCATCCTCCTCATTCGTCCCTCTTCCGCCTCCCTCATCCTCTGTCAATCCTCCTACCCCCCTTTTAAATCCCCTCCCCACTTATACGAGTAAGTAATGACCAACAGGATTGTCATTTCATCTGGAATTTCATTTTAAAGTCATTTTATGCCTCATTCTGCATTACCAGAGGATCCTATGAACCATCTGAGGGTCCTGCTTTGAAAATGAAACTCCCTAGGCCTACAACACTGAGGGCACTGCCTGCAAGTGTAGAAGACATTTTGAGTTCTCTGATTGGTTTCCAGGAGGGTAATGTGACACGCTGCCTCCTTTGTTATTGAGTCTCCCCTGAGAATCCAGCTCGGGTGTTTGTAGCAGAGGACCAAAAGCAGCAAATACCAACGCCATATTTGTACCTGCGAGGGCTGGAAGGGGCCTAGGGCAGAGCCCCTTCTAGTGGCACAACCTTTCTGTGCTTGCCCTTTGCCTGACTCCTGCTTCCACACATAGGGGTTCTTCAACCCAGTGACTCTTTATTCAATATGGAGTGCACCCAGCAAGAGTACCTGCTGAGTACTGACTGCACGTCTGCACAGCACGATCTTCATGCAGCTGAACGTGCCCAAGAATGCTGTTTTCTCTACCCCTGGACTTTCATTTCTTTGTTCCTGTGGACTTTCATGGACCCATAAACCACGCCCACAGTGACTTCATAAACAGGCGCCATGCACACCAGCGTGCGCACACCCAGCAAGAGTACCTGCTGAGTACTGACTGCACGTCTGCACAGCACGATCTTCATTCAGCTCAACGTGTTCAATAACGCTGTTTTCTCTACCCCTGGACTTTCATTTCTTTGTTCCTGTGGACCTTCATGGGTATATAACCCTATCTACTGGTTTTTACTTTAAATATCAACCTATATACACTTTAAATAAATACATCGGGCCTCATTACGACCCTGGCGGTACGGGGTAAAGGGCGCCGTAAAAGGTGCCGGCGCCGTTTACCCCGTACCGCCTCATTACAAGGTCCCCCCGCGGGACCCAGGAAGCAACGCCTGGTCAAACCAGAGGGGAAAAGGGAGCAAACAAGGGGCCAACTCGTAATGGCCCGTTGTTTGCTCCCTCTCCCATTCCCATTCAGCCCTATGGGGGCTGAAGTGGGAATGGGGAAGGACCGGGTCCGGGTCCTTGGAGGGAGGAATTACCGGGCCTTCTGAACTCGGAATGGCCCGGTTATTCCTCATTCTGAGGACCCGGACCTGGATGCGATTTCAGTGGCAGCCATGCCGCCAATAGCGGCATGGCTACCGCCAAACTCGTAATGAGGGCCATCATCTTTTTTCCAGACCCATAAACCACGGCCAAAGTGACTTCATAAACAGGCGCCATGCGCACCAGCGCACGCGCCCCCAGCAAGAGTACCTGCTCAGTACTGACTGCTGACCGCTGCACTGTGGTTTAGCGGTTCAGCGGCTCAGCGGCTCTGGGCGGGTGGAACTCTTGCCAGCTTTATTGGTTGCTTCACATGCAGTCCAACGATATTGGGTAATTACTTAACTATTTCTCGCACAGGGTTTCATACCCTCAATTCTTGTTTCTTGTTTCAGATCTTATCTCAAATTTAAAGCAAAACTCCGGATTCTGTTGGTCAGAGATTTGTCTACGTGCAAGAGAAATGTTTCGGCTAACCTCACCCCCCACGTGGACTGGTCAGCTAAGCCGTGCCACATTTTGAGGCATACTCTGCTTTAAACCTGAGGGGAAGGAAAACTGAGGGCTCCTTCCCAGACTGTTCCAGTCCTATGACACCAACGGCAAGGTGGTAACATACTACTCCATCTACCGTTTTTTATTTCTCACAAACTGGTCTCCGACTTACGAAATGTACCAGCTTTTGAGGAAGCTTAGACTGTCCTGATGAATGTGGCTTTATCAAAGTTAGGCTACTGAAACCGGTCTTTAGCTTGAACAAACCGTTTTATATTGTCCTACTTCCCGTTAGTAAAAATAAGCCCTGCCTGGGAAGCAGTGACTGTATTGTCTTTGTGTCGTTGGAATAGGTACTTATTCTCTTCCTGTATGTTTGTGTCATTTTAACCCTAGCAACCCAGGGTCAGTGTGACAATCAATGGGTTATTAAAGGATTGTTTATCCCATTAGATGCCACACGAGTTTTCTAAAAAGGAAGAAATGTATCCTTTTTACCTTCCCTGGTGTGCTTCTTCTTTTACTCGTAGTCTCTTCCGATTTCAGTTAATCTGGAGGAGAGTGGTACTGGACATACAAGGCTGAATGTATTACACATCATAGAAGTTGGTAATTTCATTCTTATTCTGTCACTATTAGACAGGCGTTGTAACCCTGCAACCTAGTTGCGAGTGCACAGTAGGCAGGTATAGTACCTCCTTTTCGCTCTATCCTTCTGTCTTCCGCCACAGCCTTGTTTCTCACTTTTTTAATAATCAGAGTCCACACCACAGTTACTCTTGGGTTTGGTTTTACCAACTAGACCTCTCTTGGGTTTTTTTCGGCTGCTTATAGCCTATAACACAGATGTGTGTTGCCTACTCTTTTTGTGTGAACAGCATCCTTTAGTAAACCAGCCCCCTGACCATCATTTGGATTCCCTTCAATCTCGAACCCTGCCCTGGAATCAGCCTTAACAGCTATAAATATGAGCATTTACACACTAACGAAATTGTTTGAGGTCCTCGATAGTAGAAATGTTACTCAGTTTCTCTCTTTAAATTTAATTCACAATAAACTGGATTGGTTAGCTTCAAATTCACCTCAGTACACAAACACTATGATAGAAAAGGACAAAATACCTGTACTCCTTAATGACGTTATTGACGTTATTGATGAAACACCTAGAGAGATCTCTGATTGGAAATCAAGCCGGCTTACTGTCAGTACCAAATTCTACACCTCCCTGTGTTATTTATGAATCTGACTTAGCCATTCAGACACAAGAAAGAGACAAACATTTATATGATGTTTTTTCCCATGTCCCCCAAAACAATCGAAGAAAAAGATAAGAAATAGGAAACGTACAATTCACATTTTTAGTGATGAAAATACAAATCACCAAATTGAACAGAGAAAAGGGGAAAAAAATCAAAAAATGTGCCTACTCCATCTAAAACCAAAAACGCAAAATCAAAAGTCAAAGATTTTGTGGCTAATATTTCTCCTCATCAAATCACAATTCATTCTATTGTTGATTATCAAAATGGGGATCCTAAAGAAAAAGTAGGGTCTGATCTAACAAGCCGAGCTAAGACAGATGAACTAATGAAGAGACTCTCCGAGGGTAAGTCATCTTCTGTTCAATCATCTCATGTTGTTAATTCAGCTATACCTTATGAGACGATAAATTCAAGTGTTCAAAACACGACCACAGAAAACATGATGAATTTATCTGTATATTCTCATGATAATATCTCTACTATGGAAGTGGTCCACAATAGTTTACATGCAACTACAGGGAAAAGCAGTGAAGTAACACCGTTGTTCCATGTAAATTTCGATGTTGTTCCGGCTGAGTATAAAGCATTACATCAGAAGTTGCAGGATTTAGCACACAAACATCCCTCTACCTTAGATAAGAAAATCCACCATAACTATACTGCCATTTCAAACACAGATATCATGCCTATTAAGGTAGACTGTGCTATACCTACAGAGCGGATGATTCAATTGACCACTTCTCCTGATACATTACCAGGGGGGGTATTGTCAGTCACTCTTTATATAATTTAAGGAAAGTCCAGACCTGAGATATACAATCCTCACCCAACATCTCTTAATGATGAATTTATTTGAATCACAATGCTCGACAGAGTTTTTTCTGATCCTTTCCAAATGGCTCAACAATTTTGATGGTACTTAACTCCATCCCCTCACTGAAACAAATTACTTCTAATGATATCAATGCGGTACGATACCCTATTCCAGTTCAACAGGATATTTCTGATATCACTATAAACTCTCGAATAGTTAAGAACCTTGTGTGGCGAAAGGCAACAACTCTTTCATAAAGGTTTTCGTTTGGAAGCAATTACACCCCTTCCTCCAATCTCCTCCAATCCTCAAAATAAAATCAATGAACAAAGTTGTACCTCATATTTTGAGAATATTCCGGCACCCAAAGAAGCATCCTGTCTTAGATGTAACTGTGTCAGAGCTGGTCCGACCCAACCACCTGCATCTAAATGGAACTGGGTTGTAATAGCAAAAAAAGAGGCATACCTGCCTACAATCCACTAGAATGTACCTGTTGAAACTTTACACTCATGCTCTTTGGTTTGCTGGAATACTAGGGGTTTTTCCCACTTGATGACAACTTCTGCAGCATTATTAAATGAATTTGATATAGTTATGCTGCAGGAAACGTGGCTACTGACTACTCCGGTTTGGGGAAATCATCAAATTAAAGTAGTGGTAGCACTAAATCATCTAGAGGACGTCCAGCAGCAGGATTATTAGTTGCAGTCCGGAATGACACCCAACTTGCTCTCGAATCCTGGTCAGCTCCTGACCCAGGGATTCAAGTAGTGAAGCTAATTGCTGCAGATAAAAACCACCCTTTACATCCCACTTCAATTCTTATAAATATATACTGGAACACCTTGTCCACCACAGAATCAATGTTCTTTGACAAAATAGAAACAAGTTTAAATAAAATTCTAGCAGAACCAAATGTTACGAGCACACTAATAGCTGGTGATTTCAATCTAAATTGTCTTCTACCCAATAGTACATTGATGGACTCTAGAGCTGTCGGTGGACAAATCTAATGCAAGTAAGGCAATTTACTATGCTAAAGACTCACCTCCAAAGCCTACTTGGTCAAGAAATTTGAGTTCTTCTGTTCTGGATTATGTTTTTATCTCATCAGATTCAAACACAATGATATCTTTGTTTCATATTTTATCTGTCTCTGCTGGTGATCAATATATTCTCAAGGTGGGCTGGATTCCATATCCCAAAGCAAAAAGGCCAGATATATGACCAGCAACTCTCAACAAATAATGCACCAATCGACTCAAATGGACTCCGAATCAAATCTCTAAACTCTATAACCTCTTGTGTAATGCGAGAGATATTCAAAGAGATCACCACATTTTTTATAATGATTGCATTATGCTGATCAATCAAAAGGGAACTCGCACTCGACCATACTACTTGCATAAACATTCGAATATTCCAGTAATTCGAGATCTTAAACTGGAGTTAAAACAAGCTCTAAAAACCAATCAGGCGAAATTGTCTCCAACATTATCAACTCTCCTTAAAACGAGATACAAAAATAGAATTAAAAAAGCCTTGTTAAATCACAAACAAGAAAAAGAAGAAGAAATGCTGAAAGCTCTCATATCCAAATCTTCAGGAGAAATATGGAAAGTGATTAACCATATACCATCTAATGCTTTCAAAGCAGTCCTAATAAATTCCATTTCTGAATTCACCTGGACTAATCACTATCAAAGTCTCCTATATTCTGGAAAGGCTGCTAAAAGCATAATTTTTCCATTCAAACCTGACCTATCTAACTTAAAGTTTGATACTCTGGATATTGTTTTAATAATTAAGAAGCTAAGCTCATCTAAAGCTACAAGTCCGGACAAACTTACAAATGCTATAATCAAATCTAACCTGGATGTATGGGCGGTTGTCCTGGAAACTATATTCAAAAGAATAATAGATGCAACACACATTTCCCCATCATGGAAAGAAGCTATTCTTATGCCTATTTTTAAAAAGGGAGATAGGTCAAACCCCGAAAATTATAGGCCCATTGCATTACTTGATGTGCTGATTTTTTTTTTGGATAGATTAGTCATACGTGATTTTACCAAGTGGCTAAACGATAATGATTTAATGGACAAGCACCAATCAGGTTTTGTTTCAGGAATTGGCACAGCACAACATTTACTAATACTGGACACTATAAAACAACAAGCAATTCAGACAAAGCAAACAGTTTTTCTTGCACTGATTGATTTTAAACAAGCATTTGACTCAGTGCCACATCAATCTTTATGGTCTAAGCTTATAAAAGCAAATTGTTCTCAATATATTAGGTTCTTAATTTATCCATTTTATTCAGATACATCTATTAAAGTAAAGCTGACAACAAATGGACTTTTATCAAGGGCATTGGAGACAAATGTTGGTTTAAAACAAGGATGCCCGTTTACATCGATACTTTAATTTTTTTTTATAAATGATATATATTTTTTTTAAACAATTTTTATTATTTTTAAGCACACAACACACCAAACATTGCAACTTTTTACGACATTCATAATCAAAGTCCAAACATCGCATTATACAGTGTTATTCTCCGTCCTCCCCTCTCCCTCCCCACAAACTTGAGCCGTCTCACCAGAATCCTCTGCATGAGCGTTTTCAGGAATCTCAGTGTTTGTCGACTCATCTGAGTCTTCTGTTTCATGATTGACCTGGTGGGGGTTTGCCATTGAGGTCACCAGTTGCCTCCAGGCTATCAGTAAGCCCACTTCCTCCTCTCCCCCCCCTGGTGACAGCTTCAAACCATACCGAAGTTTCTTCTTCCGCCTATCTCAAGAGGTCCGCCCACCATATCTCCACTCTGGGCCTATGGGCTGCTTTTCAGCACATTGCAATTCTGCGCTTAGCCAAGATATAGGCCAGGTCCTTTATCTTACTGACATGCTTTGAATTACGTGCCCTGGGGAAAATCCCAAGCATACATTGCCAAGCCGACCCTATGTCAAGCTCCACCCCCCCACCAGCCATTTTCGTCTTTATTTCTTCCCACAATCTGTGCACCTCAGAGCAGGCCCAGAGCATGTGCAGCAACCCTGCCTCCTCCTCCCCGCATCTGGGGACCTTCTGTATAGCCGAGCCCCCAAACCTGACTATCTTTTTGGGAGTCAGATACGCTCTATGGGTGACGTACAGCTGGATCTGCTGGAGTCTCACATTCCGGGACACCTTTTTATGGTACCTTTGGGCTCTATCCCACTGTCCCTCTGTCATGGGTTCTCCTACCTCCTCCTCCCAGTCATGCCTCAGTTGAAGCAGCTCCTTCCCTGCCTTTGTTCTCAGGAGCTCATATATCCTGGATATTTCATGCCCACCCTCTGAGACATCATAAATAATTTCTAAGGTGGCATCAGGTTCTTCCGTTAGCACCGTCTCAGGCCACCTCCCCCTCACCCGTTTCATGAGCCTGGTATAAGTAATGTATTGGCATCTATGCACCCCTGTCTCCTCCTGCAGCCTCTGGAATCCCAATGCCTCCCCTCCCTGCCATATATCTCCAAGGGTGGCTAAGCCCACCGTTTCCCAGTTTCTGCGGACTACTTCAAACAATTGGGAGTCATCCCCGCATACCACTGCCAGCGGGGCCTGCTGAGAAAGTGGATCTGGGTCACCCATCGTTCGCCATGTCCTGCGCCAGACTTCCCCGCCCAATTTCAATAGTCTCCCCCTCCTCGCCATTTTAGTTTTATGCAGCCACACTGTCTCTCTCAAAAAGTATGGAGCTGATTCACCTTGCAAAAGCCTAGCTTCTGCCAAGTCTTCTGCAAACAACCACCTAGCCACATACAGCAACTGTCCCACCAAGTAGTACAGTTCAAAATTCAGCAGGTTTATGCCTCCCTTATCACATGTGTTCTGTAGTTTCCACATGGCCACCCTGTTCCTAGAATTGCCCCATATGAAGTCCCTGCACATGCCATGAGGCCTCACAAAAAAGCGTCTGGGGATCAGGTACGGGACATTCACAAAGAAATGCAAGAGTCTGGGCAAGACCACCATTTTGAGCAGAGCTGCCCTCCCCATCATGGCTAGGGGTAATCTAGACCAGAACGCCATGCTATTCTTAACTCCCTCTATCGCTTTCTCTGTATTCTGTTTGTGCTCTGTCTCTATCCTGTGGTAAATATTTATGCCCAGATACCTAAATGTCACGGTCTGCCAGGGTATCTGCAAGATGGGCAGCCTCTCCAATGGGGTACTCTTATACCTTCCCAAAGGGAACAGACTAGACTTCCCGGGGTTCACCGACATGCCCGAGAGGGTGGCGTAACGATCCATCACCTCCAGCACATATTGCAGGTTCTCCTCCGGGTAGCGCAAATAGAGAAGCATATCATCCGCATACAGCGACATCAGGTGTGTGCCCCCTGTCGTACGGATCCCCACCTCCCTGTATATTTGCTGCAGGTATATTGCCAGCGGCACTAATGCCAGGATGTATAACATGGGTGACCAGGGGCATCCCTGTCTGGTCCCCCTAGTGAGTTGCCATTTATCTGAAATTGTGGTTCCAGTTTTAACTCTTGCAATCGGGGAGCTATATAACATCTGGACCCATCTGATATATCCTGGTCCCATTCCGTATCCTTTCAGGGTCGCTTTCAACCACGGCCATTGCACTGAATCAAAAGCTTTGACCGCGTCCAGCGACACAATGGCCATCTCGCCCGAGTCTCCCTCGGTTTGGTCAATGATATGGTGCAGGCTCCTGTGGTTGTCTGTGATATTTCTACCGGGGACATAACCCGTTTGGTCCGGGTGTAACAACTTGCCAATTATCTTCTTTAGCCTGTTGGCTAGCACTGCCGTAAGGATTTTGCTGTCCTGATTGAGCATGGACAAGGGCCTATAGGATCCGCATTCCACGTTCGGCTTGCCTGGTTTTAGGAGCGGGATGATCACTGCCTCGCGGAGGGACGCCGGCAGTTCCCCCCACTCATAGGCTTCATTAAACATGGCCAGCAACGGCTGGAGTAGCTCCTGTTTATACGTTTTATAAAACTCGCTGGGTAACCCATCTGACCCGGGCGCTTTACATATAGGCAGGTGTTGGATCACCGCCTCCAGTTCGTCCAAGGTGATGGGGGCGTCGAGATCTGCGCGTTCTAGATCATCTAAGGTGGGCAGCCCTATATTCTCAATTGTTTCCAGTATTTCTTGACTCATATCCTCTCCTGTGTGCTCATATAATCGTCTGTAATACTTGAGGAACTCCTCATTTACCCCTTCCTGGGTATTACAAATTTGACCTTCCACGTCCCTGACCTTTCTAATCACCGAGCGGGGGGTTTCATTTTTGTATAACCAAGCCAATAATCTACCCGGCTTATCCCCCCCTGCATATAGCCTCTCCGTATATTTCTTATAATTTAATTTGCATAATCTGTCGCAGAGTTCACTACAAGCTAACTGTAAGTCCCTTATCTTGACGCTGTTCTCTCGGGTGGGCCCCTCTCTCTGTGTAAGGCCCTCCAACTCTCTTTCTGTTTCCTGCAGTTCCCGTTCAATACCCCCTTGTAGCCCCTTGGATTTTGATATAGCTACCCTACGCACCACCACCTTAAATGCCTCCCATACTGTTCCCACAGAGCGTACACTGCCCGTGTTGATTTCAAAGTATTCCTCGATGGCCTCCCTGAGATCCTCTCGAAATCCTACATCCTGCAGAGCCTCAGTTCTGAGCCTCCATGTCGGGATACGCGCTCGGGGGGTTGATGCCGCCACTCTACGACCAAAGGCGAATGGTCAGATAATACCTGGGCCTTGTATTCTGCCCCCACCATTTCTCCCACTATCTCAGCATCAGCAAACACATAATCCAGCCTCGTATGCAGGTCATGTGGCACTGCATAGTGCGAATATTGCCTATCCATTGGGTGCAGACTTCTCCACACGTCCTCTAGACCGAGGTCTATCAACAGTGTCTTTATAAATGATATTTATTGTTGTTTTAATTTGGTGCGATCATTTCCTCCAAGACTAGGTAATACAGAAATTTCATATTTGTTGTACGCTGACGATCTGGTAATCTTAGATAGGACCCCGATTGGGTTGCAAAGAAAGCTGACTGCTTTGTCTGGGTATGCTGAACAAAATGGCTTAGTAATAAATACTTCCAAATTGAACATTTTGATATTTGATCATAAACGCCAGAAATCATGCAATAGATTTAAGTGGATGGTCGGGAAAAGTCAGTTGAATCAGATTTTTGAATATAAGTACCTTGGTGTTAATGTTAATGCCCATCCCTCTGATCAACCGTATAAAAGTGAACTGGTCTCCAGAATGAGGATGTTAGCTGTACAAGGAAAGGCTTTGCAAGCTAATTATAGAAACTTCTCTCTTACACCTGCGAGAATATTCTACATGCAAAAAGTTATCCCGATAATCACATACGGGAGTCAAACTAAAACTTCACCGAAATCTGTGAAATGGGACTTTCTTTAGGGAATCTATTGGAAATTAATGTTACCAGTTTCTCTGAGTACACCAATTGAACTAATAAGGTATGAACTCGGTCTAACTTCACTTGATGCAATGGTATCATGGTCAATGCTATTGACCTATAGGAAATGTCTTCTGTTCACTACTTCCTCCTCTAATCTATTTCCTATAATGAAAGACATCCTACAATCTTCCGAAAGATCACCTTTACAACCTTGGACTTGGTTGTTGGAGGTAACAGCCATTCCATATTTTTTTTTAATTAAAAACATTGGTTTAGTTGAATACAACTTTTTCAATTCGCACAAAAACAATTCACTCCTTATTGATTTAACATAATGTGACTCTATCTACAACCAAAATATTTATAATGATCATAAAAATATCCACTTTACCAGAAAATTTCCAATTTGGTTAAAATAAACAAAAGCATACTATTAATATATTGGAATATAGATCAAAATACATAATTTCTTTACAATTTCATGTTTCAAGTAGATTATACATTAAACAACAGATATGAATCACATTTTATCGTCATGAACGTCAATCTGCTTAATCAGTAGAAACACATTTTATTCTGTTAGAAACTGGATTATATCAATAATCATTGAGGTTTTGGTAGCATTAAATAGTTCTGCCCAAAGTTGGTCTTGCGTTAATAGTGTTTGATATTGAAAATGTTTGTACAGATGGCAAGTCCTCGTGTCAATTAATGAGGGACATTTTATCATAAGATGTTTTGTAGTCTCTATGAATTTTCCATTTTTACAGTGTCTGCACATATTATCTAATTTATTAATCTTGTTACATAATGCACTTTTGTCGTTAGTATACAATAGATTCAACCGGAAGCGTAAAAATTAATCAGCATATCGACGATCTGGAAATGTATTAAGGTACCGGGGAATTTCATTTAAGGCTTTGATTTGAAAATCCCCCTCCTTGACTGCTTTATACTTTTTAATTTTTTCAGAAGTACTGATCCAATCCTGTCTCCATAACTTAAGCTTTGCTTTGTCAGGCTCATCGAGTAACATTATTTCCGAAATATCTGCCTCTAGAAGTGTCTGGCAGCAGATCTGCTTCCATTCTTGTAAAGGTGATCTTTCGGAAGATTGTAGGATGTCTTTCCTTATAGGAAATAGATTACTGGAGGAAGTACTGAACAGAAGACATTTCCTAAAGGTCAATAGCATTGACCATGATACCATTGCATCAAGTGAAGTTAGACCAAGTTCATACCCTATTAGTTCAATTGGTGTACTCAGAAAAACTGGTAAAATTAATTTCCAATAGATTCCCTAAAGAAAGTCCCATTTTACAGATTTCGGTGAAGTTTTAGTTTGACTCCAGTATGTGATTATCGGGATAACTTTTTGCATGTAGAATATTCTCGCAGGTGTAAGAGAGAGGTTTCTATAATTAGCTTGCAGAGCCTTTCCTTGTACAGCTAACATCCTCATTCTGGAGACCAGTTCACTTTTATACGGTTGATTAGAGGGATGGGCATTAACATTAACACCAAGGTACTTATATTCAAAAATCTGATTCAACTGACTTTTCCCGACCATCCACTTAAATCTATTGACTGATTTCTGGCGTTTATGATCAAATATCAAAATGTTCGATTTGGACGTATGTATTACTAAGCCATTTTGTTCAGCATACCCAGACAAAGCAGTCAGCTTTCTTTGCAACACAATCGGGGTCCTATCTAAGATTACCAGATCATCGACGTACAACAAATATGAAATTTCCGTATTAACTAGTCTTGGAGGAAATGATCGCACCGAATTAAAACAACAATAAATATCATTTATAAAAAAAATGTAAAGTATTGATGTAAACTGGCATCCTTGTTTTAAACCAACATTTGTCTCCAATGCCCTTGATAAAAGTCCATTTGTTGTCAGCTTTACTTTAATAGATGTATCTGAATAAAATGGATAAATTAAGAACCTAATATATTGAGCACAAGTTGCTTTTATAAGCTTAGACCATAAAGATTGACGTGGCACTGAGTCAAATGCTTGTTTAAAATCAATCAGACTACTCTACCATCTCTGGTGGCACCTCGTTTGACCTTGTCCTTCTCTCTACTGTGCTCTTCTCTTCTGACTACTCCATTGACTGCTCTCTCTCTCTGATCACTCCAACATGTTTGCCATTTCCTCCGTTTTCCCCTTTCCTCTCTTTAATAACCAAGAGGAAATTCAAGCAGGACTCTCTTGTCCCTCAACTTGGTGATGTGAGGACCTCTCTACAGTCACTCTCCTCTATTCATGCCTCTCCAATTGACCATGCATTTTCTAACTTTCAATGTGCATCTCTGGCTCTTTTTTACCAACACTATCCTGCATGCACATCCACACCTTCCCAGCCCTGTCTTCAGCTGTGGATCAGCTTTGAGATCCAGGTTCTCTAAACAAACATGTATTGTGACCTACAAAGCCACCACAAATCACAATCCCCACCATGCTCCCAGCCTACAACAATTCCCTTGCTTTCCTCACTTATACACTGGACTCTGCCAAAGCCTTTAACTTCAAAAACCTAATTTCCCCCATTCAACATCACCCCCACAAACTTTCATCTACCCTCCAATCTTTGTTCACTTCTCACAAGCAAATATCCATTGCCTCCTCCCTCAATAATTATGGCTGTGCTCACTTCCTTTCCTCTAAATTTTCTAAAATGTGTGACACTCTCACAGCCCTTCTCTCTCCCTCCTCACCTCCTTTGGTCCACCATATCAACCTGCTTCTCCTTCCACTATCAGCTACTTCTCTCCAACCTGTTCGGCATAGCAATGGTCCATTTTGCACTCCCGTCGACACATTTGATCTCCATGTCTTTATCTCTCTGAGCTGTTTAACCTCTCTCCAAACCGGCATATTCCCAGCCTTCTGCAAATCTGCAACTGTCTTACCTCTATTGAAGAAACCCTCTGCTGACCCATACGTCCCAGCAAACTATCACCCACTTTCCCTTCACCCCCTTTATTGAAAGGTCCTTGAGCAGGTGTTCCTCAACTGGATCATCAAGTACCTTGTTGGTAATGGTTTTGAAGATCCACTTTAATCTGATTTACAGAGTGAACCATTCACAGAGATTGCACTCATGCATGTCTCCAACATTCTCTTTAATACTTACCACTCCAAACTCTTTTATACACTCATCCTTTAGCATCTCTCGTCGACTTTCGACTCGGCTGACTATTCCTCTCTCTCCGCCACTCTTCAATACACTGGGTTTCAAAAATCTGTTATCGCCGGGTTTGCAAGGTCGGTCCTTTAAAATCTCCTGTAACTCGCAAACCTCTGATTCACCCCTCTGCCTGTCAGCGTCCACCAAAAGTCAGTTCCTGGCCTCTGCCCTTTACCCTTTATACCTCTCCATGAGATTTATCTCACCAATTGGCTTGAATTATCACCTCTTTGCTCACAACAGTCAAATCTGTTTCTCCTTTGCCCTTTCACACCAGCGATCTGGGAATGGCTTTCCAACATCTGTTACTGGGTGGCTTCCCTGCTGCCTCATGATGAAAAACAGAAGTCATCTTCCTCCTGGCTTCCAACACCTCCCCTCTCCTATCTCCTTTTACCTTATATTCTTGTTCCCCCGCCCAAGGCTCACAAACTCAGGATCTTCTTTGATAGTTACCTCCAACTGCGACAGTTCATCAGTACCACCACCTCTGCTGTTCTCAGCATTTTGTAAATTCACTCATTCCTAACACACCACTGTACGTAACCTTGCATCTCCACCGTCATGCTCATGCTTAACTCCTTGGCCTTCCTCTTTACTCCTTCCTCCATCCACGCTCTAGTTTTCAACTTTGCTACCCTTACTCTCTACAACCTACCTAGATCTTTCCTCATTACTACCTACTGACACCATGCGGGTTCTCCATGAAGAACTGTTCCTTTTCAAGTGCTTTCTTTTAATCGACAGAGCTATTAATGGTCTTCTTCTGTACCTCTCTGACTACATCTCTCTACTCACCATCTTGTTCTCTCCACTTTTCCTCTGTATTGAACCTCACTGCCCCATACCCCTTGTGCCTCCTCTCACTTCCACCCTTTCTCCATAGTCACCCACTCCATTAGAACTGGCTGCCCATCACAATCAAATCCAGCCCGACTGTCAATCTATTCAAAACATGGCGTACATTTCACCTACTTGCTAAACAGTGAATACCTCTGCATAATCCTCCATCCTCTCTACCTGACCCCCACAACTCCCTTCACTGCAGACAAATTATGTAACAATGTAATTCTGTATATTTGTGAGGTACGCCTCTTTCATTTAAAGCTGTTGCCCCTCTACATTAATGTTATCATTCTAAGTCATTTGATTCTTATATTTGTATTGTTTGTTTTGTTGTTGCTCTATGTCCCGTTATGTACACACACTCATAAACTGGCTCAATGCATGTTCTCATCGTTGTGCTATTGTATAGGCACCCTTCCGGGTAATGCCTCCACCATATGTAAATGGGTTATTGTAAGTCATTTCTGATTGAAATTGACATCCTCGTTTTCAAATAAATACAAGTACATATCTTAACCTTGAAGCTTGGCTTGGGTTGTCTCAACAAGGAGCATCTCGAAATTCCTCTTTAAATCTTGTGCTGTAAGCGCTCTCACAATTTTATTCTGGTAGAGTGCAGATGAGAATTCAAGGTGGACAACTGATGAGTGAGGAGGAGGAATGAAGAGTAAGTACAAGTGAGGAGAGAGAAGAAAGGAATGGGGGGATTTGTATAACTGAGGTCTGAGGAGACATAGTAAAGAGGTGGGTTGAGGACTGGGGTGCAAAGAGGTATGGTGAGGAGGTTGACTGATCACCAAATCTGAGCAATGAAAAGTGAGGAGAAGGATTTAGAGATGAGAAAAGAAGCGAGTTGGTGGAATGAGCTATGAGGGTTATGATTGATGACGGATGGGAAGAAATAAGGAGTAGAAGTGAGGCTGAGACGTAGGGTATGAGAAGTGAGGTGGATGACTAATGCCTGAGGATAAGTGTGAAGGTGATTTCTGATAAATTATGAGAAGGCAGGAGTAGAAAAGTGAAATAGCAAGAAGTGATGAAAAGGAGTGAGGAGGAAGGATGATGACTTATAACTAACGAGGAAGAGCTAGAAGGTGGAATGATGAGCAAAGAGATTTGAGGAGTTAGTAGGCATGAACAATAACAATGGTGTGACTTGGGTGAAGAGGATGGATGATCATTTCCAAAAATTTACAATGTGTGATGAGTGAGGAGGAGGAGTGGGGTGTGTGGAGGAGAAGAGAACAGTAAGGACTGTTGAGTGATAGGAGGGTTAAGGAGTTAGAACGACAAGTGAGATATAAGGGGTGTTCGAAGGAGAAATTATGTCATCTTACAATGGAAACAATACGTTATTTTAATTTACCAAGTTACATGTACACTTTGTAAATCTGCCTTATTGAACACAAAATACTAATTTAACTCATAAAAACAACTATGCCAAGAGCATTGAACGTTGGTGCACTTAAAACTAGAGACACTAAGAGACGTGGCTTTCTGGTTCAATTGAAGACTTTGGAACTAGATGTATTGCCAATCCCATGCCTCCTCACCTTTTTTGCTCAGTAAACTAAATGAAAGCAGCACATGATTCGACTGTTTTATTAAATTACGGCCACAAAATAATTCAAAGAACTGCTTTAGAATTGGGTACCTATCATCAGAAAAGACAGATCTGGCGCCATTGTGTCTCTTCCTCTCCATAAAAATTGCTGATACGGTTGAATTTCTGGCACTGGGCACTTTAACCCTGTCTCTTACTTTCCTTTTCTCCTAAACCTGGTAACACCAAGAAGTGGTTCCGTCCATACTGATACCAATACACTATTTGCAATCATTTTTTTTTACCAAACCACCCCCTTCGGTAGTAATCAAATAGTCTGTCCTCAAGGTTAACGAACTGCAATTGGTGATTGTGGGCCACTTTTTAATTGGTGATCAAGACAATTTTATCTCCCAGTCCACAGTCCAACCATTCTGGAGACAAATGACACCCTTCTTTGAATACTGGGGACACAAGGTTTTGATTTGCTAGTTCCTTCATCTGCCAGAGAGTCTGGGACACCTTGGGTTTTAGCACCCCTTAAGTGCCAGGCTATTATGCAAGTCTATGCAAAAAGGACCAGCGTGCTCGTCCTTGGCACTCAGGAACCCTGAACATGGGAAACTCTTGGGAAACCATACATTTCTGAAACATAGAACAGCCGGTGGAACTGCAGTGCTAACACTGGAGGCATGTGAACTGATAAAACCTTATGCAATCTTTTCATAATGATCACCAAAAAAGAAAGTCATTGATGCCTGTTTTCTGGGTTATTTACCCGTAAAAAGATGTCAGGTCTGCACGGGTTTTCGGAAAGAAAGCGTGCATGTGTCACTCCTACTAAAGTTGATGGTAAAAGACGGCTGAGTCTCACGGGTTACACGAACCGGGTAACGCAAATTTGCACTTAGGCAAATCAGGAGATGTCCCTGTGCATTTCAAATTCGCCCCTATTACTTGCTACCTGTTTGCGAAGCCTGCAGACAACACAAATCCGGAGAAGCTTGGAGAATATCTAAGAAGTTCTTTAGCAAATCTTATGTGAATAACATTTGCACTTGATCATCTTAATGAAGCGCCAAATTCCCCCAGATTCGCTCAAGCTTTAAGCTTTGTGGATCAGGTATGAGGCCCCCTGTGCAAATATGAGGTGGCCGCTGGCCCCTCCCTGTGAGCTCCAGCACAAAGCTTGATAAATCTGTCCCACCTGCTCCACTCCTGCTTCTCCCCAACTGTCTCTTCCACCTGTCACCACAACAGCCAGGCCCAATGACATCACTGGAATGTGTAACATGGTGACGTAAGCAGTGTGATGCAGCACCAAGAGCCAGAAAAAGGTTTCCAGAAAATAGCACAACATGCTATTTTTTTTGAGGAGGCATTTTGGCACCTTCACAAAATGCGTTCTTCCCTTGCAAATCATGGAACATGGGTACAATACGAGCATGGGCTTTCAAAACTTTTATTGAAATTCAGCCTTTTTCCTTCAGTCAGTGAAGCTCAACTGTGGACAGAGTGGCGCCACAGATACCCGAATTTTCAGAATTGCTACGTTGGTTCAGAAGTATAATGTATTTGTGAGGGCCTACCAGACCACTACTCAAAGCCTCTACCAACTCGTCTGTAGCCCTGACCATTTGGGAAACCGAGCTATCAAGATCCTCAAACACAGAATTCTGAATGCTCAATTGACTTTAAGAGAGTGCCTTTGTGTGCACCATTATGCGGGTAGATTCCAGATGGTAGCTCCGCGGGAAGATGCACGTTTCGGGGGCAAAAAGGACGCAGAGCCCTATAGTGGCCCTCAAGGAAAGTATGTTGTTTTCTTGTTTGAATCTTCACCCGAGGAAAAATTATTGAGGGGGTAACAACCCCATTCGTGCAGTCTCCTCTTGGGACATGGGTGTTGAAAACCATATGGTTTAAAGCTACCATTGAGTTTTCCTTCTGTGTTTTTTCCCTAGTGAAGCAGTGGGTGAGCTGTTCGGACTCCGAGTATAGCACACCCTCCTCTATTTGGGGTCATCGCGGCGCCAAGTGTGTATTGCCAGGTTCCATTCTAGAGGTGACTTGAGCTCTGAAGATTTTTTCTTCCTGGTGTGTTAAACTTTCCTGCACCCGACGGGCATTGAAAATGCAGGTGCGTGCAAATTTGAGCATTTTGTTTACCCTCACGTATAAGCTACTCAGGGGTGCTGATGTAGTCCACATGCCGTGGGGGTCAATTTCTTGAGTTGTCGTTTTTTTATTGAATGTTTCCTTTTTTCTGATAAGTCAGCGCACCCCCCCAACCTCAACTTGGGATCCACAGCCGGGGGCAGATTATTTAACAGTGCAGAGCTCTCACGTTTACCGTGGCCATGTGTTTGAAGGAGTCAATTTCTGTTTTTTTTCTCTTTGAATTCTGGGACTTGGAGTTTTTTCTTTCTCATTTGAAATCCGGGGAACTACAAGATGTAAAAACCTTAGCAAAAACATTTCTATAAATTGATCAAATACTCTTAGCATCATTTTTGCTGCATGCATTTTTGCTGCATGCATAATATAGAAGGATCAGAGAGATTTTGGCCAAATGCCGTAGTACCTGAAGATTTTTCAATGAAGTGAAATGGTTTGGGCAATTTTCTCTGCCAACATGACAGGGAAAACAGGGCTTTCTTCCATTTTAGCTAGGACCCAATTGCATGACCCTGCAAACCAAGAAAAAAAACAACCGAGCATGCAAAGTGATTCATTTTGGTTGTTTTCACGCAAAAAGGAACAACAACACGTTGCTCCACTTGCAGATGTAAAAGATGAGATTTTAGTCAAAATCGGCCCATTTTTGTCACACAGCAAACACATCATGCAAAGCAGACTGTTAAATGTTTGCCTCAGTGAGCGTTTGGACGTTAGATAAGCTGGGCACAGGTCGTTATCCTTCCTGATCTGGGATCCGGGTACCTTCGGGGAGCCAAGTCTTATGGGGCCCTTGCCAGTAGAGGGTGACCACAGAAGGATAAAGAAGACCATGGGCATCATCACGAGTGGGCGGTATCTTGGAGGTAAATCCGCTGGGATACCGCCCAATGCTATTAGCATTACCGGAACTTGGTCCGACCCTACTAGCACCAGATCCCAAGTTGCGGTGGGGCAGTAAATTCCCATTTATATTGGGTTCATTGGACCCAATGGTACATTTCTGGTGCAATTACCGTGCCACTAATACCGCTGCGGTAATTGCGCCAAAAATGGGTGGAAAGCCAGCGGATTTAACCGCAGCTCAGAGTTGTAGGTGAATCCCCAACTTTCCAC
Organism: Ambystoma mexicanum; assembly: GCF_040938575.1. Classification (NCBI taxonomy): domain Eukaryota; kingdom Metazoa; phylum Chordata; class Amphibia; order Caudata; family Ambystomatidae; genus Ambystoma; species Ambystoma mexicanum. The sequence continues at coordinate 1,015,837,801 of NC_090930.1, read as the reverse complement.
CCAACTCATAGTAGGGTGTAGCGGTAATGCATTGATAATACAGTTACTGCTGCATTTTTGCGCGCTCCGCCCAACTCCTGATGAGGCCCCATTTCCTCAGTGGGTTCTCCATCACATTATTCAATCACTGGTCCGCATGGATAGGGTATTGAAGGAAAGACCTCCCTTGCTAATGATGTAGCCGGGTACAAATGCACAATCTGGGATCGGGTAACTGGCAGTAGCTTTGGAAGCAGTACCGCTGCCACCAGTAGGAAAGGCAGCTGAGGTCAAGGCACTGAAGTGCAAAAAACAGAGTTTCCCCCTCATAAACGAATTATCCTGAAGCCCAACTCTCAGCACTGATGATGAGGCATTGAAGCTGTGCCCTTTATTTCCTTTCACCTTAAGTTAATAGATCAAAAGGCTCATTGCGAGTTGGGTGGATTTGTTTTACAGAAATACCACTGGTGGTAAATAACACCGCCGCTGGTGCTGTTACTGCAAATCCACCCAATTCGGAGGCACCCACTCGCGGAGGTGTTATTGCTGCAATACCAAGTGCTTTATGGGCTGGTGTTGTTTTTCTTGAGGAGGGATTAATGGTTCTCTAAACACAAATGCTGTGGCACAGCCTACATGTTGGGTTCTGCTCACATGACTGATGTGGTGAGCTCTGAGGCAGTGCCTGATGTTCCTCGTGTAGTGAGGACTTTTGATATCTCCTTTTCACACACTTCTGTGAAATTGTGATGCTGCCAGTTGTAACAGGCGAGTGGCATGGCATGACCCACCCGATGGTTCTTGCTTATATCCCAACATCCCTCTGGAGACCTGCTTAATGGAAAATCATTGTTGTCACCACCCACCCCAGGGGGTGGGATGGTCGGAAAGTAGGAGCCCATGCCAGAGAAAAGCTTGCGGTTAGTCTCTCCCTGTCAGGCTTGGTACTTTAGATACACATAGGAATTGATGTTGGCAGGCACTGATCTGATCCCCTTACCTCCCTAATAGTCTCTCAGTCTTCCCTCAAGCAGGCAGAATCTGTGGTGGGGGCTCTTAACTTATTGGTCCCCGTGTGGGAGCAGGATCCATGGGTTGGCTGAATTTCTAGAGTAGGTAAAGCGTGTACCCTTCTGTGATCCCTGTCAGTGACTGGTCTTACCTGCGGGTGCAAGCGGGATCATGGAGGGAAGAGGTAGGATCTATCTCTATGAGCCACCATCCTTACACCAAAATTGGACAGGTAGGAAGAGGAAAAACCGAGTCAGGGAAAAAACATCTCCATTGTGAAGACAGAGTGCGATTCCATAGAGCTTTCCTCTATTCACTGTGGCGGTGGTGGGTGATCGCACTGAGTGGTAGAGTCTGCCCGAGCTGGAGTAGATAATGCTTGACGGGCAATAGAGCCAAGGGCATAGAATAGCTGACTCTAGGGAGCCAGGATGGTAAGGGGAAGGTGCATAAGGAGACAAGCTGCTTTGGCATCTAGGTCTGGAAAGGATGGAAGCAGAAGGTACAGGAGACAGCCCTGGAAGAGTAGTGGGAGAAAGCATGCTGCAGACGAAACATAGTCAAGAGACAGGATGGAGGCTAGGAAAAAACAGCAGAAACAGACAGCGGGATCTTGAGCAACAAAACGAGCCCTGAGTACCACCTACTGGGAAGCTCTGTCAGGCAACGTCTTCTGTTTCTGTTCCGTTATGTAGTGAAACCACTGCCCTAACGTCCGAAAATTGTGCCCTCCATCTAGGTGATGGTTGTGATGATTCAACTTCCGGGGCATCAGTGGTCCAGGGATGAATATCGGTACTTAAGCTTCAATGAACCCCACACCTCTAGTACACCCAAAGGGATCTGAACAGATTATAATACAAATAAATGATAAGACCTACTTGTCACATTTTTGGTAATGTGGATGGAATGGCAGGCTTATCTCCGCAGGATTGTGGTTCGTGGTTAGTTGCAACACAGCGAAAATACATTTATTGCCCAATGATAAAAGGGACTTCAGTCAAGAAATATCTACTTTATTATTATTACAACAGACAGTTCTAGCACACTACAATTACAACCCACGCTGTAAAGGAACACAGAGGACAGAGAGTTTCACAAAGGAAAGGGATGCACTCTGGATACTGACAGGATGGTAGTTGGTAAAGCAATCTGTCTTACTGTTCAAGGTTATTTGGTTTCAACACCAAAAGGGAAAAGGGTCCTAACTGTCTCAAGGGGCCTTTGGAGAAGGACCAGAGGGGCAGAACCACAATGTACCTGGTGCTGAAGAATTTCTTGGTGCTCGACAGCATCGAGGTGGTTCCAGGGCACTTTGCAGCCCATGAGACAGGGTTAGTGGTAGGAGACAGCTGCGGGTACCAGGCGGCAGGCAGTTCAGCAAGCAAGGCTGGACTGACACCAGCAGGCTGTCTGGCGCCGCGGCTCAGGCCAAGAATCATTGTCTCTGTGCTGGTTGGTGGATCTGGAATGCTGGTCGAGGCGTCTCAGATGGCTCTGGTGACTGCAGCGTGACAACAGTCAGCAGTGCAGCCGGTTGTGGTTCGAGGACTCGAAATTATTCTAAAAAAGATGGACGCTGAATGATGCTTGAGTGACACTCCTTCTAGCTTCTTCGTAGGGCTGGTGTCCTTTCAAGGCAGACGGCCCAAAGCTCAGGAGGGTGTTAGCAGGCAACAGCCTTGTCCTTTGTCCAGAGACTCTCCGGCACTTCCCACCTAGGAAGCTTGCTATCAGAACCTAGCAGGGCACGCTGTGTGCTGGATGGGTACCGGTTCTGGAGCTGCTGGATGGGTCCTCTGAGTACGGTATCTTCCTCTGTTCTCTGGCAGATGTTTAGGGGAGGGATCCTGATTCCCTCTTGGAACTCCTGGCCTTCCTTCACTGGCAGAAGATGTAAGGTAGACTGTACCTTCAGCTCGGGTCCAAATGAGTCCTTCTTCTTATTCCTTGCAAAGTCGTCAGATGATCTGATCAGCGAGGGGCTCAGCTCTCTTTTAAAGCCAAACAGGCCCCAGTGATTGGGTGAGGATATACTCACCTTACTGAACCAATCCTGGATCCCCACCAACAATGTTCAGTGATGTTTCAGGTCAGACTCAGAGCACTTGGCAACATACAGGGGAAGGATGACAACATATACTTCTAAGTCCCACCCATCTTCCTGTCTGCTGTACATCCAAGTGTCTCCCTAATTAACTGAGCCCTATGAAGCGCTTGGTCACAACATGGGACTGCTTTGAAGTAGGGGGTTGCAGCCAGACCTTCGTCTCCTTCAATTCACATACTTCCCTGCTCTGAAAGGAGTTGTTCCAAACAAGACATTCACTACCCTTTCATACCAAGGAGGGGCGTTGACACATTGCATTACAAAGAGGTGCTGGTCCCTGGTCTCCATTGTCAATTCCTGCACCCAGGCCTTCCCTGAAGCCTGCTAATTAACATTCTTCAGTATTCACTAAAACCCGCAAGGAGTAACAATGGAGATGCAAATCCATGGGCCCTTGAAATGCTAATCAGGTTGCCCATGGCCAGAGGCTTTTGATGTACCCACAGCTGTCAGGTGTCAGCTACACATGATAGGGGAGAGCAGCGCTGGTAAACTGTGTCCTCCCAGACTACATGATTAGTTTTCTGCTGTGCAGTGAGCATGGAAAATATGTGCAGGAATGGCCCCACATAGTTTCCCGTGGTTGATCTCCCATCATTCATTCTTTTAAATAAACAAAAAAATCAAATATCCCAGGTGAGCGCACTCTCCCTGTGTGGATGGACGAATTCTTCACATTGGTAAACGTGGTGAGTGCAGACTGCTATCATGGATGGGAATCTTGATAGCTCCAGTGACAGGGCAGGTCTATGGAAAGTGTGTTTCATCACAGCCCTTGGCAACATTTTTTCCCATCTGCCTTATTATCAAATGGCCTTTTAAAGTGGTTACTTCTGAAGCTAGAAATGTGGTTTAGGTATCCTTGATTTTCTCTAGCTCAGGCATGCTTTCGGGCTGTTGGTGCTCTGGGGGCTGTGGACCCTCACCCTCCCTGTTGTTCGTTTTTACTAGCTCTGTCATCCATCTGGTCAGCTGGCCAGGTCACTACCTACAGCCCTCTAGGGCCTGACCCTCTTTCGGCTCTACCTTGGCTAAAGTCTCCCCGTTCAGGCTTCCTTTAGGCTAGTGGTAGCCACAAAATACTGCTAGTCTGTCATTGTATGTTGAGCTGCCGCCCAACTGGGGGAAGGGCAATCCTCAAGCACTCTCTCAGTAGGGGAACTCACATCCTGGGACATGTTTGACATCTTCCCTTACCCGGAACAAGTTTCCCTTCTTCAATTCCCAGTCACCTGTGATGTCGGTCAGCTTTGTCATTTGTCCTTACTGTTTTCACTCCTCCATCTCCTGGCAATGGGTCCTGCCTTGTTACACAATTGAAGAATCTGACACTGCCCTCCCGCCCTCTGGTGAAACATTCCCCACTGCAGTCCAGGCAGACTGTCCAATGATCAGAGGCATGATGTCAGACTCTAAGGACTCTGGGGTCACCAGCTTGCCCTTTTATGCCTTAGAAAAACAACACAAAGGACTTTGTCTCGTCCCAAATGACACAAGCCTACACTGTGATGAGGAAGACAGGCAAGCAGGTAATGACTCGGTTACTTACCAGCATTTGTCGTCATAGTTTCTGAAATCCCTCCAACCAGATATCCAAACTGGTTTTAAATGATGTAGCATGGCTTGGTTGTCAAACAGGACGTGTGAGTGAATCAGCAGGGATTTTATAACCAGGTGTGTTGGAGGAGCTTTTTTTGTTTAAATAAATGGGTATTCAATTAAGGGTTTCTAAAGACATATTTTAGGGTGTTGTGACTCTTGTTTCCCTGGCTAGGGCATGGACTCAAAGTCATGACTTTTTGTAGTATGCAGTCGGGCAATTCCGCTTCTTTCTTCGTATTCAGTGACCTCTTTTTTTGCTTTCTCTTTTCTCCTTTGATTGCTTATCCTATGATGCTCTTGCTACCAAGATAACATCTGCCCCGGAGGACACTTTACCCAGCAGACAGAAAGATATGTGTTTTGTGCCTTTTATGATTTCAGATGATTCTCAATGTGCCAAAGTAAGTACAGTGTGGCTTTACAAATGTTGACAGACATCTAAGAAAATGATTTCCTTATGAATGTATTCCTATGTAATAACATGATCATATGTTCATGTCTTAGCTGAATGTTGAGGAAACAATCTCTCCCATGTTGCCTTCCCTGTAAAGCACACAGACACACTTTATAGTTCCCATGTGTTACACAATACTAACAAATAAATCAAAAAGCACTGCTCTCTAATACTTCTCTCCTCATCCTCCTTGACCTTTCCTCTGCCTTTGACATAGTCAATCAGGACATCCTGATCAATTGACTCTGTGAGAAACGCATCACGGATCAGGCCCTGCAGTGGCTGACTTCCTTTCTCCTGGAACGACCCTCACAGGTTCAACTTGGGTAATTTCTCTCCACCACCTCTCTTTCCACATGTGATTTTCCACAGGGCTCTACTATTTCACCCTGGCTCTTCAATGTCTACTTCGACCCTTTGGCCCACCTCATCTCTACCTTCTCCTCTAACTTTCAGTGTTATGCGGATGACACTTAGCTCTCTTTCAGGCTCCCCTCAGCCTCTGCTCCCTCTCGCTCATTCGTGACTGTCTACCCATGATTCAGGATTGGTGCACCTCCAATGATCTCTGCCTTAATGCGAGCAAGATGGGGATCCTCCTCAGTGGGACCCGTGCTCCCGCTTTCCCTCTCACAGTGAGGCTACAGACCTTGGTGTCAGCTTCAATTCCACTCTCTCCTTCTCTCCTCACATCACAGACCTTTCCAAGAAGGCCCACTACCAGCTGCACAACCTCACAGGTATTCTTCCTTTTCTCACTTTTCCCCAGATGCTCACCTTCTCCAGAGCCCTGGTTCTCTCTACGCAGGATTACTGCAAAAGCCTCTTTCTCAATCTGCCTTTCTCTACTCTCCGCCCTCTGCAACTAATCCAGAACAGGACTGCAAGACCTATCCTTGGCCTGAAGACAGGGACTGTATCTCTCCTGTCCTGAGATCTCACTGGCACCTAGTGGCTGCAAGCATCAAGTTCAAGACCCTCTGCATCATCCATGAGGCTTTCTGGGTCACAGACACCCACAACATCCAACTCTCTCTTCCAAAATACCTTCCTCCTCGAGCCCTTTGCTCAGCTACCTCCATCTCTCTGAGGGTCAGATACTTCTCCAGGCAGAGAGTCGGTGGTAGATCTCTCTCCTCTGCAGGCGCCTCCTTACCGGAATGGCTTCGAGCCCCTCTCAAACTTGAGCCGGACCACCTGAAGTTCCGGAAGCAGCTCAAGACCTTCCTTTTCTCCTCTGTTTCCTCTCTATCCCTCCCCTGCAGACCTAGCTGTCTGCTGTGCTGACTGGTTGCTTGGCTACCCTCAGAGTCTCTCTGGGTACCAGCCTCCTCCATGATCAGTCTCCCCTGCACTGTCTCTGGGCGTCCCACGTACATAGGGGCTGTAACTGTAACCTCTATAGTCCCCTGCCTCCTTGCTCTTACCCAGAGCTGCGCTGCTCTGGCTCCACTTACTCAGAGCAATGCTGCCCTGATTGCACTTCCCCCTTCCCTCTCCCTGGCACTGCCCGCTCTCCCTTCCCCCTGCACTATGCATTGTCGCACTTGCACAATCTAAATGACACAAGGCCTAGTAAGATCGTTTGTCTTGTTCTCCCCTTGTCTTCCCCCCTTTGTCTTGTCACACCTAGAAACACTTCTGTACAGGTGTATTATAAATGCCATATCATATCATATCCTATCATATCAAACCCATGTCTCATGCTTTCACTTTTGCATATGAAGACGTAGATTCTGATTACGAGTACAGTGGTGTGGCAAAAGTGATGGTAAAGTAGTGTTAGTTCTGTTACTGTCAATTCACTGCCACAATACGGCACATCCATACTACGAGTTTTGGCGGTAAGGTGAATATTTTACCTCCAATGAAAAGCTGCAGGTAAATCCTCCACCTTACTGCCAAAACCCATCAGATTTACTATGTGGAATTACATCTCGTGGTAAATCTGACAAAAATACCCTTGGATACCCAGTGACTCCTAAAATGGGGATTAACAGCACCATTTCAACACTTGTAATCCCCTGGTAAATCCAAATGGAACAAATGAAGGAAACAATAATCGATAGGCAGATTTACCTCCAAGCTTGTAAAGAGACCCACAAAGTCAACTGTGTCCATATTTTAATTATGGCTTACTGCGTTGTGGGTTTTGCATCTTTTTTCCTCATCATTTTTTGATTCTTTTTGTCTGTTTCCTTTTCTGACTCAGTCTTCCTCAAATGTCTCTGTTTCTCCACCCGTTATCTCTTGTTTCTGCCCCTCAGTTTCGTAGAGGGTTACCCTCTCTCTCTTTATCAAGCGTGTGAGCATGGACACAGGCAGTTTTATAACTGCAGCTGAGTGTCCATCATATGAACCATGCTGTAAAACATGCAACCTCTTTTATTTTCACTGTCTGCACAAGACGTGAATCTTTACCCAAAACAACCTATAAGGCAAACCACGATGAACTCCACATATCGAGATCGTCTCGTATTTGGAGACGATCCCAACTTTTGCAACAGTATAATATCAACTGAACCAAATTGGTATTGACATAACTGTCAGCATGTTGTGTTTCTAAGTTGTATATTCATCACACGTACTACTAACAATCTCAGAACACATGTCGGATCACGGTCAATTGTCAGAAACATATTTGGGTCAACATCTTTTGTGAATATATTTTCTCAGTATGCAGTAACTGTCATTAAATATTATTCACATTTGAAGAAATCAACAATTTTGTGTCCGTTGTACAGTGAACCAAACCACTATTGATACATCAGGTTGAGAGTATTTGAAACTTGAAGCCGCAGGTTCTTTGTTTCATTTTCATGTTATCAGTCCAAGAATTACGTTCTCCAATCATTTGGTCAGGATCATGGCAGTATTTTAGTCAGTGTGGTTTAGATTGATTGGTCCGTAGCATCCACAGGATGGAAAAATACTGGGTAAGTCCCGTTTTTTATTTATGTGATGGAGTTTCCTCCCTTGCTTGCAGACTCTCCTCTCCTGAGCTGCTGGAGTGGTCAGCTTCTTGCAGACGTCGCCGGGTGAGATAGTCTCTTTCTTTTTTATGATGCACGTGCTTGTCACAGAGAGAAGCCACAGCGGCCGCTGGAAAACAACAGCCCTGCGGCTCCCCTTCCGGAGCCAGCCAATTCAGGGAAAAACCCAATAGGGAAAAAACCCTTGATGGAATGTTGACAAGTTCCCACGTAGTGTAGACTGGATGCAGTGAAGATGGTAGACGTAAAGGAGCAGCCAGGAGGAAAGTCAAATTTGAGCTTGGAGAATGATTGCCATCAGAAATGGAGCGAGCGTAGAAAACTAACAACAGCGTCCAGCGGGACGAAAACAGAAGGAGGAGAAAAAAAGGAAAAAATGGAGCACGGCCAAGGACCGTGAGCGGGAAGTGGAAAAAACAAGAGCAGATCTTGTACGGAGTGTACGGGAGGAAAAGGAAACTACTGACAGATCCCGGAGGTGAAGTCAGGAGTTAGAGCGAGGAAACCCAGAACAGGAAGTGTCTGTGTAGATGGGTTGCAACGCAACGGGATGCAGGGGGGCGGAGAATTAAATACTGCCCATGGCACTGCGTTGCACCAATGGAGCCGTGAGTGAAGACACAAAGAAAGGACTAAATCCTTCCTCGCCAGCTCCAACGCAGAAGTATCCACCAGTCTCGACTTTGGCCGTAACGGCGGATGACAATTTAAGGGGGATTGAGCTGTAAAGGGACCAGAAATGCGGTATACAAAACAGAACAACAACTCACTTACCCCTCTTTCGATTCACCTTGATAGCTTGTCAGGAGAAAGTGGGGATATGTTATCTATTTCACATATCCAAAATTATATACAAATCATATATTGCCATTTTGTTTACAAATAGTTAATGCACATTTTATTAAAGACATTCAATAAAAAACATATCAATAATAGGTGCTTTCCACAAGGCACTTAATACACCCAAGTAAAAGATAAAGGTCCACATTTTCAACACTCAATAATGGTGACTGTGGTTAGTAGGTGACATAAATGGTTGATCACACAGAAATGCTGTTTTTAGAATGTTCTCGCATGGCGCTACACCTGCAGGAAAGCCATTTGAAAAGAACTCAGGTTCTACTGCCATAAAGACATGCATATAGAAGCAGTTATACCAGGTAAACTGTATTCACAAAGGAAGATATCCTTAACCTGCAAATCGACCTACTTCCAAATAAGTGGGAGGCAGAATTCAAAAAGGTTATCGCTTCACGCAATCTATAGGAGGAAAGAAATCTCTTTTAGCAGTAAACAACGCTCCAATCCAACCATTAGATACTGACAAGTATCTGACAAATTGTGATCCATTGGGGAATTTTTGAACATCTTATCAACTAACTAAGAAATTAATCGTCCTGAAGAGGGCTACACTAAGAAGAGCAGAACACCAGAGATGGTGTTGATGTAAATCGTTAGACGAAACATATGTAGACATCCTCTAGACATTCTAAAAACTGTGTCAATTTTCTGAAGAAGGACAATAACAACTTTTTCATATATAATTACTTCCCCTAGAATGCAATGCGAGAACATTCTAAAAGCAGCATTTCTGTGTGATCAACCATTTAGGTCACCTACTAACCACAGTCACCAACATTATTGAGTGTTGAAGATTTGGACCTTTATCTTTTACGTGGGTGTATTAAGTGCCTTGTGGAAAGCACCTATTACTGATATGTTTTTTATTGAATGTCTTTAATAAAATGTGCATTAACTATTTGAAAACAAAATGGCAACATATGATTCGTATATAATTCTGGATATGTGAAATAGATAACATATCCCCACTTTCGCCTGACAAGCTATGAAGGTGGATCGAAAGAGGGGTGAGTTGTTGTTCTGTTTTGTACACCGCATCCACAAGATGTTGGTGATATGTCTCATTACTTCACTCTTAGTTTCCTTCCCAGCAGACTTAAGTCTGGCTTCCCCAAGCAGTGGCACACTATGCCAAGGACAAGGATGGTGGCGTTTGTAACTAATACAGTGGTGCTTCAGTGCAGAACAAAAACATAGTAACATAACATTACTTTTACAAAACATCAATATCGGAAGGTGAGATTCAGGCAGTAGTTTGAATTACGCAGAGTTCATTAAAACTTTGTGGCTTAGCAACAAATTCAATGGAAGACCTTCGCCTCGTGTGGTCTTGCCTGTGTTCAAAGCCTGAGTGTCAGCAGGGTCCTCTTCCAGAGCTTGCAATGCTGAAGAAGGAGTTCCAGTAACATCATTCAAGCATTCCTCCCAGTGTAATCCCTCACTGGTGCAAAGATTGAACACAGGTAAACTGAAATACACGTCTCAATTGAAGTTTTAGTGATTTTAAGTAATGTGGGCTTTTGAACCATTCATGTGTGAATTGTACATTTGGTTCTAGAGCGATCGGAAATACATTCCCTCATATCTGTAATATCTGCAGTAAGTTACATTAAAAATACATTCATAGTGGAAACTTAAAACGATTGTGTTTAATGGAATGTCAGAGATGAATCCTGGCACATATTCAGGACATTATTTCGGGTGCTGGATCATTTCATTAGCAGAAGTCAAGGAAAAGCAAAGAGGTTTAAAAGACCATGGGCCTCATTAGGAATCCGGCGCTAAACCATGGTGCTATTAGCACCATGGTCCATGCCGGAGTCCGCCATGGCGGAATGGGGACTTACCACCCCATTCTGAGGTTGGTGGGGCGGTAATTCCCCCTGCCCCCATGGCCCTTCCCCATTCCCATTTTTGCCCCATAGGGCTCAATGGGAATGGGGAAGGCGCTAATTACGGTACCGCAAATTGCGGTACCGTAATTAGCACCAAGGTCCCTTTGCGGGTCCCTACTTTAACGGCTGGTAAAACCAGCCGTTAAGGTCGGGTCCCGCAAAGGGACCTCGTAATTAGGCGCTAGGTGTTTAACGGCACCGCAGCCTTTTACGGCGCCGTTAAACACTTAGCGCCTGGGTCATAATGAGGCCCCATTTACTGCCTCAACATGTGGGTCACAGTGAGGATGTTACAGAGCAAGCAGTGGAGTACAGAAGCATGATTCCACTTAAGACTGAGGAAAGATCCACGCTGATGTGTGGCACTGGCATGAAGGTGTACCTGCTTAAATTGTCAAACCCTATAGCAGATAATAAGGACATCTCTAAACTATCCCTTAAAGGGCCTATTTAGTGAACAATGTCACACTAGGTCTCAAAAGGCACCTAGTCATTATCAAAGGTCCATCCTGGAATCTTTATTGTTTTGATTATTGATAATGCAGCAATAGTAGTAAATATGTGTTTCTTTTCATGCAGAAAAATACTGCAAGACTTGTCCTTGGCCTCAAGCTCTGGATCGTATCCCTCCAGCCCTGAAATCTCTCCACTGGCTCTCAGTGGGTGCAAGGATTACATTCAAAACCCTCTGCATTGTCCACGAGGCTTTCTGGGGCCTGGGTCCAAAATACCTTAAGCTATCCCTCCGTAAATACCTCCCCTTTCGAGCTCTTCGCTCCTCCAGCTCTAACTCCCTCAGGGTCAATCGTTTTTCCAAGAAACAAGCTGGGGTAGACCTCTGTCTTCAGCTGAGGCCTCCCTCTGGAGCAGCCTCCCTGCCACTTTGAAACTTGAGGAAAACTATCTCCATTTCCGGAAGAACCTTGAGACCTTCCTCTTTACTTCTGCCTTCTCCCCTCCTTTCCCCTGCTGATCTGTTCTCTCCCGACACCGTGCACATGGCCTACCCTCTGTCTTCCGGGCCCAGGTACCTGCTCACCCTGCCACCCACCCACACTGCCCCCGGGCCACCCCTTGCACTGGGAGCTGTATCTGTAATCATACAGTACACCCCTTATTTTTTCCTTCACTTATCAGACATACCCTGTCTGCTGCCTTAAACCCAGCACTTTCCACTTGCTGGCTGCACTACCACTGTTTGTTGCCTTTTATTATTTATTTATTTCTATTATTTATCTGTTTTTCCTTTGCAATGCACTTTCCATTACCCCCCTCCATGCACTTTTCCCCTTGCCCTCTCCCATGCACATGCGCGTTCTCAATGTCACCGGGCATAGTAAGATTGTTGTTTTGTTCTCCGTTGTTCCCCTCCCTTGCCTTGATGCGCTCTGAAACACTTGTGTATGAGCACGATATAAATAATATCAATATCAATGGACCTTTAAAAATAATATGTTCTCACAGGATTCCTGTCATCACGCTTTATGTGCTATGGGATGATCTTGGGCTTGTGTATATATATCTATGTCTAATCAATTTATGGAGGGAAGCGTGCACTGACAAGGTAGGGACTTGGTGCTAAGGCAACTGGCTAGATTCAGAAAGGGGGAAAGGGTGACCAAATAATGATTTGAGGGCAAGTAGCAAAGCTAATCTGATGATATTAAAGACCCCATCACTTAAATACGAGAATAAAGAGAAGAGAGGAAAGAGAGGAGATCAGCGGGATTCCACAGGGAAGTGGCTGAAAAGAAGATAAGAGAGGAGGCCGAGGTGCGGCTTGTGAGTGGCTGGAAAGAAAGAATGTAAGCCAGGCAAACCTTTTGCCAACAATGCCAGATAGCCGAGGTGGCCGATGAAGAAGGAATATTCAATGGTGTTATAAAATGCAAATAGGTCAAACATTACCCGGTCATTAACACCACCTATGCAGGATGAACTTTGGGTGTCATTAATGGTAGCTACTAGCAAAGATTGGGTGGCACATCTGGGCTGAAAGCCATCTTAGGACAAGAGAAGAAGATTATGATCTTTGACAAAGATCTGATGCAGAGAGGTGCAGATGTTTTCAGGAATTTAGAAGAAGCTGGACGCAGTGAAATAGGCTGAATACTAGAAGAGGGTAGTGGGAAAAAGGGGGACTTAGTAAGAGAGATAGGATCAGTTTTGAGACGGCAAGGTGAAGACCAGTGGCAAAGGGAGGAGTGAAGGCAAGTGAGCAGAGGTTTGGAGAAAATGGAGTAATATTGCTTGAGGAGTATAGCTGAACAGAGTTTCAAAGGACATCCTTGTTAAGGTTCCCTCAATTCTCAGAGTGAGAGAGGAGATGAGAGAGAAACAGATAGAGAGAGAAGGGGAGAGAACAGGTAAGAGAGAGAATGATAGACATCGGGAGAGAGTGAGATGAAGATATAGATAGAGAGATAGAGAAAGACAGGGCAGAGAGAGAGAGAAGAACATTGAGGCAGGATGTTGCAACTTGTTTGATTAAATGTAGTGCTCTTTAAATAATTGTGATTCAGACTCGCTTTACATTGAAATAACATTAAATTATTGTTAAACGTGACGGGACCAAATGTTTAACCTGAAAAACGAATTTAGCCAATGAAGGTGTTTCTCTATTTTGCTGCCAAGTTGTACGGGGACATCTCTTTGTGAGCACCTGCTGGAAGATAACTATTCCAATATTTGATTTCTAAACATGCAAGCAAAGAAAAGATTGTCTTTAGATTAGATTATTATTTATTCTGTGTATATCTTAAATTTATATAGATTTATGTATGCTGATCGTACATTAGAACATCGCCTACAGGCTTTGTGATATGCACATTTAAGAATTAACGTTGCATTTCAATTATAAAGCCTTTAAATGACCTGGCACTCCTACATACCTGGAGATGAGGTTCAATGCTTAAGAATTCACAACTTAGCTTAAAACTGGGGGCAGTTATTAGATTGTGGTATCCCTCCTTGACTATATGACCTTTAAGTAAGACCTGGCAAAAGAGTATCTACTGTGTTCGATTGACCGCAGGGCACTAAGTGTAATAGGCCATGGCATTTTAAATAACACAACAAAAGTGTACCTAACATGACGCTAATACATTTGATTACTCCCTTCTTCAACAAGCAATAGATGCTGAATAATTCAATAGGTAAAAATGCTGTTAATTCAGAAAGTTTTATTCATGTCTTTTTATTTGATTTCCCTTCAGTATCACACGAAATTTTAAAAGCATTCATAAGTTCATATGGCCTTTCAAAGTGTTAAGGTGGTCCCAATCGATAATCAATGAAAAACAAACTCAAGAAAATTGAGTAACTACAAGTGCACGAGAACACCCAGCTTTGTTCAAACATGAACGGCCAGGAAAACACAAAAATGCATTCTCAGTTGTTATAATGCAAAACACAAGCTTTAAAATGAAAGACAGGTCATAAATGGTGTCATGGTTAGTGATAAGAAAACACTTTTATTAACTTATTCTATTGGTTAGTAAGATATAACACTTCTACATTCTATAGGCGAAAGGCTATTAGTATTGGATATTCTTTAACTGATGGCTTCTCCTAAGTCCTTCCTACTAAACATGTTACACTCCATTCTACTATTTCATTGGTTGGCACTATGCTACAGTAGCAAACCAGGCAGACAAGGCTCTAATTGGTCAGTAGTTTGCTCATCCGACCTTGGGCACTTTAATGTGATGCCAGGGTGCATGGTGAGGATGGAGAGATGAACGGCCTGCTATGATTCAGTTTGAAGAATGATCTACCTTTTCATTCCCAGACCTGAGACCTTATCTGTCAATTTGTTCATGGCTTTGGTGTCGTTCCTGTGTCTGGATGCACCAAGGAAATAGCAGGTGCATTGTATAGTTGAGCCAGGAATAAGGGATCACTGTTCCGATTACGTGATAGAGGGCCACTGTTCAGAACTCATTTTCGTATATTTATTGAGTTTTCTTTCTATTCTAACTCGTGTGCTTCGCTGTGTATTTATTCATTAGGAGGCTGCTTGGCACACTAGCTGTTTGCACCTGGAGTTCAAGGCTATCTGTATTTTCTCACTGCTATCAAGAGAAACGAATTCACTTTATAGTTGCATGCTGTATGCTTCTGGAGAATGTTATCTAGTGTGGTTTTGATTCCCTGTTGGGGCTCTCTTTCTTACTGGACTTGAGGCCTGAGCGTCTGTTTGAACATCATGATGCTTGGGATTATGTGCAAAGCAGTTTGATTTTAGGATTCAGTATTTCAGAAAAAAAGGACTTTTACAGTTTTGTCTAAAATGGCTGCACTCTAGTTCAATCTCTGCCAGGTTAATATTCTTCATGTCTTGTGCGTTGCATGCCGCCATACGTTATTCCCTGCCCATGTATACTGCAACCTATCCCTAGTATGCCCATCTCTATGCTACTTGTGTAATTCCATCTGTGTATACTGCAACCTTTCCCTAACTTGTGGATGCACTCAACTTCTCAACCTACTTGTGTACTCTTTATGGCAGTTGCATTATAACTAATGTTTAAACTGGCTGTCTACAGGTCAATTATCAGCTTGTACATACATTCACCTCTGCGGATGTCTGGGGGCGGGACCAAATCCTGTGTTGATTTTATCTGCATCATCACACAACCGAGCCCTAGTGGAATAGACACCGTTTTGTTATAGGTCATATGAGAGCCAGGAAATAGGGAATGGTTCCAGAAGAACTGAAACTGACAGGCCGATTCATGGAATAAATGTGCGCCGAAAATTCCGGCGCAGAGGGGCCAATACGTGCGCTGCGCCGAAAATTAGCGAAAAGCGCAGGGAAACCAGCGCACGTCGATTCATGGAAGTCCGTGCGCAAGAAAAGCAGAGGACGTGCGCTGAAAAAGCGCGCGGCGCAGGCCGGCGCACAGGTCAACCAACGTCGTGCGCCACGGCCACTGCGCTATCACTCCGAGCGCAGCGCACAGCTCTAAAGTAGGCGGAACACAGGGCGGGACACTCGGAATGGGGAATAAAATGGGGCACAACACTCGGAATGGGGAAGAATGTGGGCGGCACGGGGAAAGTATAGGAGGCAAGTGCGCGGAACGCCCACACGCTCGCATACAACACGTATTCATGGAATAGAATAGGGCAAAAAAGCGCACGTTCAAAGCAGCGCACAGGCACAAACAGGCACAAACACGACCGCCACAAGAAAGCAGGCGGTAGCGTCTCTGCGCCTGCAAGAAATGTGCGCTAAAAGGTGCGCCAACAAATAGCACCTATATACAGACATGATCAATGTCCAATACTGTGGCCCTCCAGGACAAATGACGTACAAAGGGGTACCCACAAACACAGACACGCGCTGAGAGAAAAAATAAACGTGTGCGTGCATACCGGGGTGCGCGGGAAGTTGCACACGCGATATGGCCGGGTACGTGGATTACAGGGGTGCGCGGGAAGTTCCACACGCGATTAGTCAGGGTACGTGGATTGCAGGGGTGCGCGGGAAGTTCCACACGCGATATGGCCGGGTACGTGGATTGCAGGGGTGCGCGGGAAGTTCCACATGCGAAAAGCTAGGCTACGGGAATTGCAGGGGTGCGCGGCAAGTCCCACACGCGAATAGCCTGGGCGCGTGTATTTCAGGGGTGCGCGGGAAGTCCCACACGCGATATGGCCGGGTACGTTGATTTCAGGGGTGCGCGGGAAGTCCCACACGCGATATGGCCGGGTACGTGGATTTCAGGGGTGCGCGGGAAGTTCCACACGCGATATGGCCGTGTACGTGGATTTCAGGGGTGCGCGGGAAGTTCCACACGCGATATGGCCGGGTACGTGGATTTCAGGTGTGCGCGGGAAGTTCCACACGCGATATGGTCGTGTACGTGGATTTCAGGGGTGCGCGGGAAGTTCCACACGCGATATGGCCGGGTACGTGGATTGCAGGGGTGCGCGGGAAGTTCCACACGCGATTAGTCAGGGTACGTGGATTTCAGGGGTGCGCGGGAAGTACCACACGCGATATGGCCGTGTACGTGGATTTCAGGGGTGCGCGGGAAGTTCCACACGCGATATGGCCGGGTACGTGGATTTCAGGGGTGCGCGGGAAGTTCCACACGCGATATGGCCGTGTACGTGGATTTCAGGGGTGCGCGGGAAGTTCCACACGCGATATGGCCGGGTACGTGGATTGCAGGGGTGCGCGGGAAGTTCCACACGCGATTAGTCAGGGTACGTGGATTTCAGGGGTGCGCGGGAAGTTCCACACGCGATTAGTCAGGGTACGTGGATTGCAGGGGTGCGCGGGAAGTTCCACACGCGATATGGCCGGGTACGTGGATTTCAGGGGTGCGCGGGAAGTTCCACACGCGATATGGCCGGGTACGTGGATTTCAGGGGTGCGCGGGAAGTTCCACACGCGATATGGCCGTGTACGTGGATTTCAGGGGTGCGCGGGAAGTTCCACACGCGATATGGCTGTGTGCTCCCAGGCATTACCTGTACACCCTCCACGGCCCCTGCAGGCAGCACACACCACAGGGAACTACCCTGCACACCTGCTCATGTCTCCCACCACCCCCACCCCCCATCCACCAGGGACACCCTCCACCAGGCCCCCACCCATGTCTCCCACCACCCCCACCCCCCATCCACCAGGGACACCCTCCACCAGGCCCCCACCCATGTCTCCCACCACCCCCAGCACTGTGGGGAACCTGCCAGCAGGCCCCCACCCATGTCCAACCCATGTCTCCCACCACCCCCACCCCCCATCCACCAGGGACACCCTCCACCAGGCCCCCACCCATGTCTCCCACCACCCCCAGCACTGTGGGGAACCTGCCAGCAGGCCCCCACCCATGTCCAACCCATGTCTCCCACCACCCCCACCCCCCATCCACCAGGGACACCCTCCACCAGGCCCCCACCCATGTCTCCCACCACCCCCAGCACTGTGGGGAACCTGCCAGCAGGCCCCCACCCATGTCCAACCCATGTCTCCCACCACCCCCACCCCCAGCACTGTGGGGAACCTGCCAGCAGGCCCCCACCCATGTCCAACCCATGTCTCCCACCACCCCCACCCCCAGCACTGTGGGGAACCTGCCAGCAGGCCCCCACCCATGTCCAACCCATGTCTCCCACCACCCCCACCCCCCATCCACCAGGGACACCCTCCACCAGGCCCCCACCCATGTCTCCCACCACCCCCAGCACTGTGGGGAACCTGCCAGCAGGCCCCCACCCATGTCCAACCGATGTCTCCCACCACCCCCACCCCCCATCCACCAGGGACACCCTCCACCAGGCCCCCACCCATGTCTCCCACCACCCCCAGCACTGTGGGGAACCTGCCAGCAGGCCCCCACCCATGTCCCCCTGGCCCCAGGTCCTGACGATACACAATCATGGCAGTAATGGCCAGCATACCCAGCACAAACACCCAGGCAAGGATTGCATGCACCCACATAGTGAATGCAATCACATGACACAACCCCAAAGGCAGGTATGCAAAAGAACACATGTCTGTCACACACACATACACAATGGGTGCAAGTGAATGTCAAAACCCATATCATGACATGTAAGAAACCAAAGAGAAAATAACACAAGTGTAAGATAATATAAAAATGTATTAAAAACACAAATCAAGTAAACCAATAAAACATACATGTGGCAAAGTAAATAAAAGGTCCATGTCCGAGAACAAAAATGATAAACCAAAAAACAAAGGATTAAAAAATCAATATAATTTGTCCAAAGCAAAACCATGTAGTAGGAAATCAAAGAAAAACCATTACGTCATGGTGTAAACAATAAAAAAATTAAAAAATGTATCTCCCAAAATATAACAATATATACAGGAATGTTCCAGGGTCCATGAGCCCAACAGCACAAATGAAACCTAATACTAACTAATAAAATAAATATGTACAAAAAAGTGGCCATTGTCCGAGCGGTCCAAAATAATAAAAATAAATAAAGGAAACCTAGCACTAACTAACTAAAAAACTATATACAAAGGCAGCGGGCTAGTCCTGCGGCTCACTTGGTGATGCTGGCCAGGGCATCCTCGAACTCCATGTCAATGTCCTGGAGGCGGGACTCTGTCCTGGCCCCGAGGTCTCGCAGGGACAACCCCATGTGCTCACCAAAATCCCTGCGAGCCTCCTCGAGGCACTCAGCCCGCCTCAATGCCCGATGCATGGAGATCTCCGCCCTGGCCATGGCGAGCCGCTCCTCTTCCGCCCGCTGCCGCTCCGCACCTATCCGCTGGCCAAACTCCTCCCACACGGAACACACCGCCATGCCAGGGTTGCCCTGCCCTCCGGCCGATGCCTGCCCCTCTGATCTTGATGGCCCTGAGCCATGATGCCTCCCACGTCGAGCCCGCTGCTGCCTCCGACGCCACTGCCTCTGCCAGCACGACGGCATCCAGGCTGATGGTAACCACCGACGCCGTCGTGCACGTGCCCTGCCCGATGATGCCGGCACATGTTCCATCTGCTGGGGTCCACTTGCTGTGTCGTCCACCCCTGCTGGACCTCCAACTCCCAACTGTGGCAGGGATGGGATCCCCACCGAGCTGGCTGCATTGGTCGGGGCAGGTCCACAGGGGGCCATGGTGGCATCTGGGCCGGAAGACGGCAAGGAGAACGACCGTTGGATAGCCTGCACAGAGGAGGAGAGGGCCGTCAGATTGGCCAACACATGCAGGAACCCCCCGAACATGGCCGATCCCAATTGGGCCACGTCGGCACGGTGCACTTCGTGATGACGTGCGTGCTCCTCCCGGGAAGCACGCACGTCATCACGAATCACAGCCGTGCGCATCGCGACCCCAATCAGGACCTGCTCCACGCGGCCAGGGGTTCCCACGGCCGCAGGTGGAGGGGAGTCAGTTGACATGGACACCCCCACTACCTGCGGACGGGCCTGGGACGGGGCATCCCTGCTGGTGCATGGTGGTGCACTCACAGGGTCAGGGACAGCGACATGCACAGGCACCTCCACGGTGACCTGTGCTGCCTCCTGCCCCTGGCCCTGGACTGCACCACTTGCACCAGCAGGGATGCTCCCACCAGGCCCCATGTGTGCACCAGTGTCGGCCTCCTCCTCCTCTGTGCAAACCACCAACCTGGATGGCTCCTCACCGTCTCCCGCCGTAGCAGGCCCCTGTGGGGGCTCACCCACCCCTTCCGCTGCAGCCGTGGGGGCATCCCCGCCGCCTTGCTCCACAGCGCCGTCTCCGCCCTCTTCTTCACTAGCCGCTGCGTAGAGGGAGACAAAGGACACAAGCATCAGGCTACTGTAAAATGGTCCCCTAGACAGGAAGCAATAGCAGATGAGCACCCCTGTCAAAGTACACTTCCATCATGTCCCTCCACAACACATGGGTCAGTCCAGGCAAAACACACACAGTAACAGGCATGGTGCATGCCATGCACATTTCCATGCATGTCCAATTGACTCTTGAAACATTCAATGATATGTGACTCACATGCATCATGGCTCATGCATATCACATGCACACACTTCACCTCAGTCACATCCATCTGGCCCCAAACACAACGAACACAGGCGAAACAAGGGTTAGTTGGGTGCGTCACAGAATCTGTGCATTGTCACACACATGTGTCATGCATCCATGGCATGCACAAGTCACAGACACGCAGGTCAGGCACACAGACATGGCTACCATATATGTACCTGGCATCAGCACCCATCCTTCACCCCCATCCATGTCCAGGTACAGAGACTGGCATGCTCTCATGTCCTAAATCTGCACAGGGCTCCCCATGCCACATTTCAACACATGCAACAACCATGTGGGTCACACATCACTGGTCGCACATGCATTACCATGATGTCCCTGCACACATACATGCATACATGGCCCATGGCACACATACAGGCAAGTATCATAGAACCAGCACACCGCAACATGCCCTGTCTCACACAGTAATGCTTGCACACTTACCGCTCAACTCCAGACGGGCCTCCCTCTCAAGGACCTGGGCGTGGAGCGCTGGGCGTACGCGTTCCAGGACCCTCTTCTGGATGGAACTCATGCGGCCCCGGCCCCCCTCCACGAGGCGCCGGGCCTTCACAAGGGTCCTGGACCTCAAGTCCTCCCAGCGCTTCTTGATCTTCTGGACGTTGCGGGTTGCCACCCCCTCCGCGTTGATGGCAACCACACAGTCGGCCCAGATCCTCTCCCGTCCTTCCTTGCTGGCGCGGGACGATCCAAAGAGGGCATCATACTGCCCCAGGACATGCTCCACCAGGACACCAACTTCGGTGGCAGTGAAGCTGGTGCCCCTCTGCCCCTCTGGCCTGGGGTTGCCACTGGTGCCAGATGTCGAAGTGCCCGACATGGCAACCCCAGAGGCAGGTGTGGGTGGGCAACTGGGTCCTGGGGCTGGGCTGTGGAGCGATGTAATCCCAGTTGGGAGTCTTCAGTTCCAGCAGGGGTGGACACAGCAACTGGACCCCTGCAGATGGCTGATGTGCAGGCACCAAATGGCAGGGCACGGTGGCAGCAGGCAGGCAGGCAGGCAGGCAGCAGCAGATAGCACGTGGGAGGCTGCTCAGGGCACTGGGGGGGCAGTAACTCGGCCTTCTGGGCAGGAGCGTGGTGTTCCGTGTGTTTTCGGGTGGCCAGCTTGATACGGAGTGATTTGGCACGTGAAATTCCTGCACGTCAGCGTGAAATCCGAGGAAAGGGCCTTAGCGCGTAAGTGCATCAGCACGCATACGCGATTCTATTGGACCAGAGTCCCTCACCGCGTAAGCGCGTCTGACGTGATCCGCACGGGCGTTCCCCACTCAGCACGTGATGACGGAGCACACGTGGAAATACTGCACGTCAGAGTGTCATCGCGTGTAATTGGCCAAAAGTGCGCGTACACGCGATTGGCCAATGTACGTGTATTACATCGCGTGTAATTGGCCAAAAGTGCGCGTACACGCGATTGGCCAATGTACGTGTATTACAGGGGTGCGCGGGCACTTACACACGCAAGTACGTCAGCGCACCTGTATGCCTGCTGCGTGGGAATTTCCACACGCTATTGGAGTGGGAACTAGATTCCAGGGGTGCGAGGGTCACACGCTCACCTAGAACACGCGCAAGGCATTAATTTGCGCACTTATCAATAAACAAGCCAGATGCCAGGATGAACATACCGTTCCTAGCAGCAGTGGCAGTGGGCTACCAAAGGAGGAGGAGGAGGAGAGTCAGGGCCAGAATATTCACACCCAGAACCAGCCTATTCGGGATGCCTGATGACCAGGTGTATGGGAGGTACAGGTTTCCAGCACACATCATACTGGACCTGGTCAGTGAGTGGGAGGATGACCTCACATCACCCACCCTGTGCTCCCAAGCACTCAGCCCCCTGCAGAAGGTCCTGAATGTACTGCACTTCTTGGCCACTGGATCCTTTCAGCGGACAAGTGCCATAGTGGGTGGTGTGTCACAGGCCACGCAGTCACGCTGCCTACACCAGGTCTTGAACATCATCACTGCACGGCCATCAGTCCGCAGGCACATATATCTCCCCAGGACTCATGCAGAAAGGCGGACGTGCATCCAGGAATTCTATGGTGTGGCTCAATTCCCCAAAGTGCTTGGTGCAATTGACTGCACACATGTGGCTCTACGTCCACCCAGGGCAACAGAGCACATCTATAGAAACCGCAAGCACTGGCATTCCATCAACGTGCAAGTTGTATGCAATGCCAAGGGAATAATCACATCAGTATATGCCAACTATCCCGGGTCCACCCACGACAGCTTCATCTACAGAATGTCTACACTATGCCGGGACCTGGAGGCTGGCCAGCATGGAGATACATGGCTGCTTGGTGAGCATGAATGCCACTGCACATGCATGCATGTCAGATACTGGGTCATGACACAACACCACTAATGATACCCATCACCACCTCCGCAGGGGACAGTGCCTACCCTATCAGCCCCCACATGATGACCCCAATCCGGAACCCCACCACGCCACCCGAGGTAAGGTACAACACAGCCCACATTGCAACACGGGGCATAGTGGAGCGCACATTCGGAGTGCTGAAGTCACGCTTTCGCTCCCTTGACCGTTCTGGCGGGCAGCTGTTATATGCTCCCCGAATAGTGTGCAGGATCATAGTGGCAGCATGTGTCCTGCACAACGTTGCAACACGCCGGGGCCTGCCCGTGGACATGGTGGTGCCCCCACATCCACAACCACATGCACGCCCGCTGCGCATGGGAGGGGAAAGGGCACGGGGGGTGGCAGCCCGTACGCAACTGGTGGCCAACTTCTTCACCTAGGAATCACAGTGCTGGCTAGTGCACACTGCTCTGGCACATACCATCTGACAATCAATGATGACACTACCTGACAATGTCACAAAATTACTTGACAATAAACTGTCAGATACACATCAGCCTGAGATTGTTAACATGGAAGTGTCACTATGTGTGCACCCCTACCTACACATACACCAGCAATGCATCACAACGAGAAGACACAACTCCATCAATCAAATATGCATTGCCACAGGCGATTCACTACATGACAACATTGCCATGTCACCCATTCCCTTCACAGTCCCGCCACTGAGGACACCATGTCATGGTATGTGAGAGCAAACAAACTGGCCATCACAACATGACACCGGTGTCACAAATAGCAGTGCCCCAAATGGAACATAGCCGCACTTGAACAGCTAACCGCGCTGGAGCCACTACTACACACCTGTGTAAGAGTAATTTCAATCAAATTACACACCAACCCACCCTGAAGCCCACCCAAACAAGACACAATGCATGTAATCAATGGTAGTCTCATTACCTGATTCTGCTGGTATGTCCTCACCGTCCAGATGTACAGTGATGGCGCCACGCAAAAGTGTCAGTGCACATCTACCGACATGTAGTCTGACTCCAGAGAGTATGCCCGTGTGAAGAACTGTGTGAAATACCTGCAAAACATGAGCAACATATGTAAGTAGAGGCACATATCAAACCATCATGCATAGTTAGGTGCAACAACAATGTACACTATGAATGTCTACACAGTATTGACTATGGACTGGGCAACAGCTCATGGGAGTCCAATGTCACCGTGTAATTTGCTGTCACTTGGGGACACCCTTTGCAAGCCCATGGAAACGGAAGCAGGAGGGGTGTGGATGTCTGCTACCCAAGCATCTAAACCAAACTCAGGACAAGCCTGCATGTGCCCAGCCACAATACAGTGTATGCCCAGGTACCCACACAAGGCAACACTCTTGGAAAAGAAAAAAGAAAATTGAGAAAAAATGGCCATGAAAGGGCCGGCGGGGGGGGGGGGGGGGCACCTATGAGGTCCGAGGACAGGATGCACGCCACAATCCACCTGTGTGGATCATGGGAAACTAAAACACCCCATAGGCTCGTGGCCCACACGGCTACTCTGTTGTGGGAGATGAGTCGCTATCGCTCTGGCCAGACCCTGCAGCTGACTCAGGAGGTGGGGGAGCTGCCTCAGAAGATGGTGTGACAATGGGAGGCAGCCCACGCAAAGCACGAGTTTGCTCCTCCATGGCTGCAAGCAGGCGGGTCTGGTAGTTCTGGTTCTGGGTTATAATCATGCGGAGGTCCCCATGCAGTAACTCCCGGGATGACCTGACCTCCGCACGAGTTGCCTGCATCTCGGCCGAGAGCGTCCGTGTCAGACGCTCCAGCTGCTCCTCTGTCCTTCTACGGGATGAAGCCTCAAGCTCTAACAGGGTCGACCTGAGGTGATGGAATTCTTCCCTCAGGCCTTCCCTGTGGCGCTGGGACTCCATGGAAAGTGATTCCCGCAGAGTCGCCAGTGCCGCCCGCCTGTCCTTGTTGGACGCCAACATATCCTCCCTGTGTGCCTGGCAGATGGACTCTGTAGCCTGCTCCAGTCGCTCCATCAGTCTTTCTGGGGGGACAATGGAAGTGGCCACCCTATCCATGGCCTGTGCAATCATCTCGGATGATGCTGCCTGTTGGTTGGCCATACCGTAGATGGATTGCTCCCAAGCGGTATTGCCAGGTGGCATACGGCCACCACGTTGACGGGCACCACACCTGCCTGGGGCAAGGCGGACTGCGCCTTGCTGTGCCGGCAAGGCCTCAGGCTGCAGGACTGCATTCCCTCTCTGATCTGCAGCCCCAGGAACAGGATCAGAGATTGTGTGGTGTGGCCCTGCATCCGTAACCACCGGAGGCTGAGCTGCCGACACTGACATCCCCATTGAGGGCAATGGCCCGGCTGCAGGTGGGTCGGACAGAGGAGATTCTCTCCCAAGAACACTCACCTGCGACTGCACATAGGTGTCATCCTCCGAGTCTACACCTGAATACTGCTCGGGGGAGGAACCCCCAGAGACACCCCTCGACAGCACGACCTGCAGCACTTGTGGGTTTTCACCCACAAACACACCACGTCCCTCACTTGTGGAAGGTCGGCCCGGGTTGCCCTCCTGGGACGGCTCAACCACCACATCCCCAGCATCAACAAGTGCTTCGTCCCCTGCAAAGACATGAAAGAGAAAAATGGAAACAGGCATTAGCACCATGGCATGCAACAAGGGCTGATGAACAACAGAGGCAGTAGTTCTACGACACATGTCCCACATGACTGGGAGACCTCCTATGCATTCACCATCACTGGGTCTGTAGGGGAGGCTCAGGGCATACAATGTACAGATTGGAGAGCAACGCCTGCTCACCATGCTGCCTAGCACTGCCATCACACATTGGCCGGTGATTGCCATGTCAAAGGCACATGCCATCACACACATGGCATGTGACATAGCCACCAAGTGAAGAGGGAGAGGAGGGCAACTTTTTAGGATTTCTACCACTCTGGTCCTGACATTGCATCATCACATCAATAAGTTGACATGTTGTACATGGATCTGCTAGCCCAAATTGGCCACGATGCACAGTGCCTTGTCTACATCAACTAAATGCAGTAAACAATGAGATTCCACCTCCCCATCACCTGTAAAGGAATCATATAGCATTCGTGAAGCACCGGTCCAGAAATGTATGAAGGTACAGCGGAGCACTGAGGGGTGGTGGGGCAGTAGGGGATGCCAGTCAACAATCCTACTGGTGCTGGTGTCATTCATGTCACGCAAGTGCAGGGGTGGGTGGCACAATGAAGTGCAAGGGGAAGTGGCGGCTGGGAGTGCTGTACAAGGTAAGTAGGACTTAACGTCAAGGGCAGATGGTGTTAGGCGCAGACAAGTGCTGGGGGGGTGGCCTATAGGGGTACAGAGACAATCATGCAGTGCTGTGGGCTCGGAGGGGACAGGGGAGGTACACACTGCATCTGGCTCGGCAAGGTCCTTGCAGATTTCTATGTGTCCTGCAGAGTTGTCACATGCCGCAGATATGTGCCCTTGGATTGGGGATCTCATCTTGGTGAAAAGGGTGAGGCGCTATTGCCTTTGGAGCATGTGGCAGGCCAGTTTGCCAGAGGATGAGCATGATGCAGGACATTCCCTCTCTGCCACCCGGCACCTGTGGTCTGGGTTCACAAGATCCGAGTCATGCCAGGACTCTGCATTGGCATGGGCCTTCAGACAGGTGGTCATGACCGTGGCAAAGACATCCAGTGTACCTGACATAGAGTGGAGCATGGAGTGGGCCCTGTCAGGATGGGAGTGAGCCTAAGGGGGAGCTGGATGGGGGGGAGATTTTGGCAGCATGAGCCTCGACTGACACACACTTCATGGGTTGGAATACCAAGAAGGTGTGTGACAGTGGTGAGGGTGGCTTTGCCTGTGGTGTGGTGAGGGTGAGCTGGGAGGAGAGGAGAATGTGATCACTCCAGGAGAGAGGAGTGCAGAGATGGACGGAGAGGGGAAAGTCAGATGAGATCAGAGCATCAAGAGTGTGCCCTGCAGAATGAGTAGGGACAGACGGGAGTCTAGAGGGTGAGAGGGAGTTGCTGAGGTCACAGAAAGGTCACGTGGGGGGGTCAACAAGCATGCAGGTGGATGCGTACAGCAACAAGGAAGAGGATTTCTGTGTCTGGGGACATGAGTGAGGAGGAGAGGTGAGGACACTCAGAAAGGAAGTAGTACATTTGACCAGTTTTCCCAGACACAGTACGCACAGTTTGTGAATGTCAAGGTGTGGTAGAGAGAGACGTCACACAAGCCATTCCAGAGTGGAGTAGGTCTAAGTAGGAGTGACAGTGGCAGGAATACCCTCAGGGAAGCCAAGGGCACACCCCCCTGCACAGTAGTGGCGGGCCAAGGAGAGGGTCTCCTGAACCTCAGGTAGGAGTGTGTGAAGGATGCAGACAGAGCTGGCCATCAGACATGTTTCCATGAGACCAAGGATGTCAAGGTGCATAACCTCATGTAAGTGACAGGTATCGGAGGAATGCCTGATGCAGCCGCAGTGAAAGGAGTGTAATTGTGGAGGAGGTTGACAGCCTTGGAGGACTTACGGGGAGTGCTAGAGATCAGAGGTGCAGCATGTGTAGGAGTTGGAGTGGGAGGCGGAGAAGGATCATGGGAGGGTGCAGGGAGGCAGTGCAGGATTGATGAGGAGAGAGGAGGGGGGACAGCAGGAGAGGAAAGGAAGTTGATGAGATGTGGCTAGCATTTCTCAAGGAGAATGAGGTTGGCCTAAGGGCCTTGGACTGAGATGCTCCCATTACCATGCACATCAATTGTGGCCTCTGAGGATTGGAAGGAGGCCAGGAGTACACCCCAACGGGTCCCACCATTGATGGTGGAAGAGGAGCAAGGAGAGAGGACAGGGACCATGTGAAGGGTCTATGGGACAGGCAAAGGCATGTATGAGCAGATGTCAGTGAGAGTTGGCTTTGAGTAGGCTCAGATGCACTTGTCAGCAATAGGGTGGGTCGCATTGGAGGGCAGGGTGCCCTCATTTGACTGTTAGCAAGCAGGTGTCGTGAGTAGGGCACGATGGTCTGAACTGTAGAAGTCAGGGAAGATAGACCATGAAGAGCAGCATGGAGTGTGAGGGAATGGGGCTCGAAACCAGACGGTACCAAAGCACACAGGTAGGAGGTGGATGTCAAGGCAACATCCACAGTATGACAGCATGTTGGTTGGCATTTATATACAGAGGACGCATTAGCATGTGGTATCATTGCATGTCAGGCATGTGAAGATGAAACTTGATTGGCTGGGGGAAAGTATAGGAATGGTATGTAAGACATCAGATGAATAGACAGGGGAGTATGAGCAACAATGTAGTGACAAAATGACAATTCAAGGGCAACTTCCATGGTGTAGGGCCATATGTGCACTGTTGCCAGTTGGGATAGTGCTGTGGGCAGATGGTGTTGCACTGAACATACTGGATGAGGCACATGGGTGCCACTATCTACTCTGCCACACACCCCCTTGACAGGCACCCAACATGAATGCTTCACACACACACCATGCACATGGATAATACACACATGCATGTGCACTCACCGGATGATGCCTCGTAATCAGGGAGATCTCCCACACCTTGGAGTTGTCCCTCGGTGACGTAGGATCCAGCTACGGACTCGTGTGGTGTGAGTTCTATTTCCTGTGCTGGGGACCCACCTCCAGTCACCAAGGTTGCGGCATGACTTGAGGCCAGCTTATCCTTTGCCCTGCGCTTAAGGTCATTCCAGCGCTTCTGGCAATCACTAGCTGTGCGCCTCACTACTCCAAGGGCACTTATTCTGTCAGCAATGGTCTGCCAGTGTGCCTGGCGTCTGGCATGTGTGGTCTTGGACCCTGCAACGATGACCATTTCCCTATCATGATCTGACACATACTGAACAAGTGCATTCAGTTCGGCGTCTGTGAAGCTTGGCTTCCTTGATGGGCCGGACTGTGCAGCCGTGCCTGGGGAATCAGCCTGTGCCGGACGTGCACTCTTCCTCTTGCGCTTGGAAGGGGGTGGGGATCCAGAGTGTCCTACGCCGCTGTGGACACTAGGGGCAGGAGCCGTGGTGGACTCAGTACTGGGTGTGTGGGATTGCACACTCAGCATGGGAGTAGGTGCAGGCATTGGGGGTAGTGGGATGGGGTCAGGCCTGATCTGAGGTGCATGAACTAGGACCGACACAGTCTTGGCAGGGTGTATGAGAGGTGGGGTGGATGGAGCCACACCCTGGCTACGGGGGCCAGCAGATGACCTATCTGGCATAGATGCGCGTGCCCTGATGACACCAATGTGCACCGGTGCACGTGCAGTGGACCTGCTGACCTGGATGTCAGCGATGGGATCACCCTCGGACAGGTCTGCTGCCACAATGGGCTGGTCCAACAAGGGCTGATCAGGGTTGGTATCAGCCACATGACCCTCAACTGGGGGGGGGGCATGGGTGTCCCTGACTGGTCCTCCAGACTGGGGGGGACAGGGGCACCCTGCAAGTCACAACCACGTCCCCTAGTGGATCCTCCACGGCCACCACGTGTGGCTCGGCCACCTTTGCCACCCTTACGGCTTGCACGCCTCCCAACCATGGCACTGATGTTATTGTGCGTATGGGAGTCGGTGTGCACAATTGTCCTGGGCAATTGGGTGTCAAAGGGGTTGGGTACCAGATGGTATTCGTACCCTAGTGCAGTGGCAAGGCTATATGACACCCCTGGGGAAAGATGACGGGTCACGCAACGCACAGGCACCCCAGAAAAGTTAAGGAACGTGCACAATACCCCTCCTAGACCACGTGTGCTGATGGAAAACCCTGCACTACGCTGTGGCATCCAGTAACACAATGAACGTATGCGTGTCACACGCAGCCTAGAATGACCTCTGAAGGGGTAGGCTACACACGGGGCAAGCACAGAAGTTAGATACGTGCGTGACTCACCGTCTGCCAGGTAAAAGAGCGTGAAAAATGAGCGCGTTTGGTTGGCAACACCCCCGCCAAAAGAAGATGTGTACGCTGTCTGAGGAGACAGGACAACAGTAGAAGGGGACACTGTTTGAGGGAACAGGCCCAGTTAAACCAGTACAAGAGGAAAAAGAGAAAAAGCTGTCAGAGGTAACAGGGAGTACGAACTGGAAACGCTGTGAAGTAAATCGCGTGTGAAACGACAAGAAGTACAGAATTCACCCACTCGCTCTCCACGAAAAGCACGTACAAGGAAATGGTGTTCAACACTACCTTATATACAGGCCCACACGTACAGCGTCACTTACGGCGTGTACGTGCTTGGCCCATGTTCACCAATCACACGCTTTGTCACTTCTGCGTGTGGATCCTTTTTCACCAATCACACGCTTTGACACTCCTGCGTGTAGCTCACTTTTCACCAATCACACGCTTTGTCACTCCTGCGTGTAGATCCATTTTCACCAATCACACGCTTTGTCACTCCTGCGTGTAGATCCATTTTCACCAATCACACGCTTTGACACTGCACGTGCAGGTAACTATAGACGCACATATGCTGGTGACGGGTTTTCGCGCGATTCGCTGAGTGTGGGGTTTTCACGTGCAAAATCACTCCCTATCAGGCTGTCCACGCGTTCAAACACGAAAGACCACGCTCCTGGCCAGGAGGCCAAATTACAGTCCCCCAGAGCCCTGAGCACGCTCCCACCTGCCATCTGCTGCTGCCTGACTGCCTGCTGGCCACGTGCCCCACAGTGCTGGTGGGTGGGGGGGTGGGAGACATGGGTGGGGGCCTGGTGGAGGGTGCCCCTGGTGGATGGGGGGTGGGGGTGGTGGGAGACATGGGTGGGGGCCTGATGGCAGGTGCCCCTGCACTGCTGGGGGGTGGGGGTGGTGGGAGACATGGGTGGGGGCCTGGTGGAGGGTGCCCCTGGTGGATGGGGGTGCAGGGGGACATGATCAGGTGTGCAGGGTAGTCCCCTGTTTTGTGGGCTGCCTGCAGGGGCCGTGGAGGGTGTACAGGGTACACCTGTGAGGGCCCACCCAGCCTAATCGCGTGTGTAACTTCCCACGCACCCCTGTAATACACGTACCAAGCCAATTCGCGTGTGAGAATTCCCACGCACCCCTGAAATACACGTACCCTGCTGAAGTCGCGTGTAAAACTTCCCGCGCACCCCTGTAATACACGCGCCCAGCCTATTCGCGTGTGGAAATTCCCGCGCACCCCTGAAATACACGCGCCCAGGCTATTCGCGTGTGATAATTCCCGCGCACCCCTGAAATACACGCGCCCAGGCTATTCGCGTGTGGAAATTCCCGCGCACCCCTGAAATACACGCGCCCAGGCTATTCGCGTGTGGAACTTCCCGCGCACCCCTGAAATACAAGTACCCTGCTGTAATCGCGTGTGGGACTTCCCGCGCACCCCTGAAATACACGCGGACAGGCTATTCGCGTGTGGAACTTCCCGCGCACCCCTGAAATACACGTACCCTGCTGTAATCGCGTGTGGGACTTCCCGCGCACCCCTGAAATACACGCGCCCAGGCTATTCGCGTGTGGGACTTCCCACGCACCCCTGAAATACACGCGGCCAGGCTATTCGCGTGTGGAACTTCCCGCGCACCCC
Source organism: Ambystoma mexicanum (assembly GCF_040938575.1). Classification (NCBI taxonomy): domain Eukaryota; kingdom Metazoa; phylum Chordata; class Amphibia; order Caudata; family Ambystomatidae; genus Ambystoma; species Ambystoma mexicanum. The sequence goes on along the minus strand of NC_090930.1, from coordinate 1,015,806,382 downwards.
TGAAATACACGTACCCTGCTGTAATCGCGTGTGGGACTTCCCGCGCACCCCTGAAATACACGCGGACAGGCTATTCGCGTGTGGAACTTCCCGCGCACCCCTGAAATACAAGTACCCTGCTGTAATCGCGTGTGGGACTTCCCGCGCACCCCTGAAATACACGCGGACAGGCTATTCGCGTGTGGAACTTCCCGCGCACCCCTGAAATACACGTACCCTGCTGTAATCGCGTGTGGGAATTCCCGCGCACCCCTGAAATACACGCGCCCAGGCTATTCGCGTGTGGGACTTCCCGCGCACCCCTGCAATTCCCGTAGCCTAGCTTTTCGCGTGTGAAACTTCCCGCGCACCCCTGAAATGGACGTAGCCTGGGATTTGACGTGTGAAACTTCCCGCGCACCCTTGAAAATCGCATGGGCCGCTTGCCGTGATGGTCCAGTGTTAGCGCAGCCCCTTGCGCTGGTTTGTGATTTTTATGAGATTTCCCAGCGCAAGGGGCGTTCCTGGGGGCGTAACTGGCGCTGCAGCGAGTCGCTGCGCCACTGTGCGCCACGGCTGCCTGGGGAAGCTAAAATCCATGAATACGCTGTGCGCCGGATTCGGTTTTGGCGCACGCGGCTGGCGCAGACTATCGCAGGCGCACGCTGTGCGCCAGCCGCGTGCGCTACTTGTGCGCTGGATTCTATGAATTACCCTGTAAATGTTTAAAATGTAGTTGAATCTGTTTAAAATGCAGAATCGCATTACATGCCATAGCTAAGTCTTACAATGTCCCATTACAATGCCAAGCACATCTGCATTGTTGTGACCTCATGTCGCATCCATAAATATGAAAGTTATTGGAATTTAGTGAAGTTGACAAATTAAAATATTAAAATTACAGCTTTGCACCTGTACATCATAGAGAGATGAAATGAATTGGCACACATGTTACACAGTGAGAGATTTGTGAACATGTGATTTTATAAGCAGTGTGATACACAGAACCTATATTTATAACATTGTGGAATTGTTTTTCCTAAAATCTGTAATTCAGTGATGTCAGATGTTAGGGGGCTTTTGGGGAAAGGAACCCAAAAGTTAAGACAGACACTCCTGCACCCAGATTTAATATGTGAGAGATCCAATGGGAAAGGAGGGGGTGAGATTTGTCCTTTTCCCCTGTGTCTGCAGACCAGTCAAGTACACTAATGAATAGGGCTCAGCTATTTCCACCCGTCCTTTCTGTTTGAGTCTGCTTGGTATTTAAACTCAAACACATAGTAAGAGAGGTGAGTCTTGAGAAAACAGAAAAGGAAGAGTGCCTGTTTGAAAGGAGAAACATGAATCTACTTAAAAAAGCGTTTTCCTGGTGGGTTTGAATGCAGAGGCCTTTCACAAGTCACAATCAGATTTCCTCTTAGATGGGATTCTGGAGCTGGCAAACAAACTGAAAGGAACTGCCTGTCTAGCGGTCATGCCGGGAGTCAGTTGATGTCACTACCTGTCCACAGCCTTAGAAAGACATACAAGAAGCAAGTTCAATAATCCCAGAGCATTTAGATAAATTGCGCAATAATTAAATCCCAGCTTTCAATAAAATGTATTTTGACGTAAACCTTTTAACAGGTTATGCCACTAAAGTGGGAATTGGGTCAAATTAAGCTTTGTAAAAATATTTTTAAAACTGATTGTCCTATAATCTACAACTGTGCACAGCATATTTGCCTCTGCAGTAATTATTAGTTATCATGCTGGATTTTCGCAGGAGCAAATTATATCTGGGTCTGCGAGGACAGTGTAAAATATAACTTCATACAATCACAGGGATTGTTAAACTTCTGCTTCCACTTATCAAACCATATCACTGCAAAAAAAAAATCAAAAAACGATATGATTTGTGAAAAACATAGTTTACATAAAAGATACATCCATAATACTGAATATAGATTCCTACTCCTCGCAGTGCAAAAGGAAAGGAAGTTAGTTTATCTCTTTAAGTAATCAACGCCATTTTTCCAATTAGCAAAGCACAGAAATTAAAGGAATTTTAGCCTAAAAGGACGCTTAATGCCAATCAAACGTAATTTGCTGATTCCTCTTCCATTTCAATTTGATAATTTCATGATTTCGTGACACTTCAGTACATCAAGGGGTTTTTGCTGTCCAAAATAAAAGCTTTTATCTGGTAGGAATGTCCATACGTCTTGCCCATGGTGCGGATGAAAAAACGGGTTCCTTTGATCACAATATACTATACAGTTTGCTATTTGTAATGAATATTCTAAAACAATTATAGTGTGAGATATTAGGAAGTTATTTCTTTCCTATTATACATAACAGGTTTCTGGTAGAATTTGATACACACATAATAGAATTATTTCCCTCACATTATTGAATTTTGGGCCTCATCAGGAGTTGGGCAGTAGCCCTTAAATGTGGTGATAGCGCTATTATCGCCTCATTTGAGGGCTGGCCCAATCGCAAATTGAGCAGAAAGTTGGAGTTTTACCTCCAGCTGTTTGCTCCAAATCTCCACTTTCTGCACGTTTTTGCTGCTATTACCAACAGCGGTAATAGCCCTGAAAACCAGCCCAGGAGTCCTATGGATTTACAGCCTAACCACTACTCGTGATCCAGCACAAATTGTGCCATACCGAGTAGCGGTAACGTTATTTGCGTTGGAGGTATCCCAGCACAATTACCACCGGCATACCGCCAAGGCTTTCATAGAGCCCTTTATCTTCTAAGTTATGCTTTTTTTAAAACAGAGAAAGAAGTGTTTCGTTTCGAGTATGCAACGATGTTACAGATTCCCATTTTATATAGAATAGTTTAGAAAAGTTAATCTGATTTAATATATATATAGAGCCAGTCACTGAGGGAGTCGCAGTCCTTGCAGTCTACCCTCCACTCTGGTCCTGTTTCCAGTCTTTCTACACCCTCCATTGTAGAGGGAAGTGCTACAAAACCACCCTCCAGCCGTGGAGCGGCCGCGGAGCCAGTCGCTGAGGGAGTCGCAGTCCTTGCAGTCCCTGCAAGTCCTGGCAATCCCGCTTAGAAGAGATGGATCCTGCTATACAGCAGCCAGTCGACCTTCAACAGACCCACTCCAGGGCGGGAGAGGGGAAGAAGAGACTTTTAAGAAGCTCAAAACCACTAATCACTACAAAGGGCGAACTCAATCCAACACCTGGGGGGCCAAGCGTCCAATCGCCCCTCACTTTCCCAAAACCGCATGCCGAAAATAGGGCCAACCCCTCGGGGGTGACCACAGCTTGGAAAGCTACTTCTGAGCTCGAGCCCCCTCTCCGAGCAGCGGAACTCTTAGAGGGGGGCCTCGGCCCCATGCTCCAAGCCGCAACGGACTCCCCCGTTCTCCAACCAACCTCCGCCATAGCCCTAAAGGGACAAGACAGCACCGGACTTTCAGGGAGCAATCTAAATTCTGCACCCCTCCATACCCGAATCAGGATGGCTAACCACAGACCCAATGCAGACTGCAAGCCTCTCCCATCGGGCTTGCTCGAGCAGCAGAATTCGCGTTTCCCGCCAGCTCGCCCATTGACCGCGGCCCGCCGCCCACTGTCGGCCGAAGGGCTGAGAGGGGAGGAGGAAGACGAAGAAGGGGAGAGCGGCGTATGCAGCCGCGAGAGTCTAAAACAGGGCGGCCATCTGGAACACAAAATCCCGCCCACAGCACACGACAAGGCAGCTCTTATCTGCCTTCCGGAAAGCCCACCTGCGGTGCCGCCTGCGGGGGCTAGGGGCCCCGGGGTTGAGGAACCGTATGAGCGCTGCGTTGACCTGACGGTGTTTGAGGAGGAGCTCCCGCTCCTATGTCCGCCCCCGGCGGAGAGTGGACTAGTGAGAGTCGCCAAGGGAACTCTCGGGGAGCCACCCGATGAGGTTCCTCCAGTGGAGAGACTTGGAACAACATCGGAGAGCCACAGCCGCGGAGAGCCGCGGGAAGCAGGCGGCTCGCCCCCTTCAGCACCATCAGAGGAATGGGCAGGCATGGAGAGACAAAACAGTCCCGTTCATCCCACAACACCATCGGCAAGAGCGTCCACTCCGCGCATGCAGAAAAATGGGCCGTGGCGCAAAAACAAAAGCCCAAAAAAGAAACAACAAAAAAAAAAAAAGAAGTGCAACATCTAAAAATAAAGAAACATCTCCAAGTGCCCATCTGCACGAGCTCAACATGAAAAGCTCACAACAACACCAAAGAAAAAATTCCATCTTCTTCAATACAGCAAAAACTACAATGTGCAAAATAAACCAGGGCATGTCGGTAAAAGACTTCTTCAACCGTCTGGGAAAAAAAAAACTCATCACAGATGACGAAATCTCTGACGTCGATATACTAGAAGCACTTATAGATCTTGCTCCAACCCCCAAGACGAGAATAACCGAAGAAGACTCTGCAAATATGAAACCCGCAGGGCTAGATAACCCTCCGGCCGCCCTTCAGTGCGTGAATCGGCATCCCATTCCGTCACCCTCCAGCCATGAAACAGGGCTGGGAAATAACGCGAAGGGCCCCATGGTAGTAAGCGCACTAGGCAGTTCTGCCACTCCGGAGCAACAAATCAGCGAAAAGAAGGGGCGACATCAAAATGGTACCTTTGTCCGCACAACCCCTCGAAAATCGAACAAGGCTTTGCCGACTGAGAGCCACGACAATACAAGTGACATACCAGCAGATGACTTGGGATTCGAACTACAGAGCGACAGAACCGCCCAGACTCTAAGCCCACTGAACACAATACAAAGCCCGGACATCTCAGAGCTGATACGCCCGGGAAATTTGAGTCCAACTATCAGTCTCATTACTAACTCAAAATGGCCAGAACCAGTAAATTGCAACAAACTTAGTATTGAGCCACAGAAGCAAGCATCGCCCACAAGCCTAGTGGCCGTTTGGTCGCAGACTAAGGGAGAAAACTCTTCCACACAGACTTCCCCAAATGACAAACAAAAGAAGCCAGCTCCTCAGAACTTGCCAAATATACGCCCATATAAAGGACATAACCTGCCCCAACAATTTTCATTGGACGAGTCCCTCGCTACCCCAAACAAAGCCAGAAGGAGCAGTGAGGCTTCTGCCCCCTGCAAAAACGAGACCCCAGGGAAAAAACACGACACTCTGGCTTTTATGTCAGCAATAACAATAGCGCTCGCCCCCTTCTGTAAACTTTATGAAGCATTGAGCGACTCGCTGAAAGACCAGACCACGCTACTAGCAATGACACACACCAAGCTCCTATTCCTTGAAGGATATATTACAGCACTGGGAACACGCCCACTCGAAAAGCCAACGGGCGCACCAGGTCGCTCTTCTCCTTTAAGGGGACAGGAAAAGGAGGGACAAATCCTAAAACCTGCTGTGCTCACTTCAAGAAGAAACAAAGCTACCCAAACCGAACCATGTTGCCATCCGATGTCCATGGGAGAAAATTTGACTTCCGCCTTAAATCGATCCCGGGAGGGCCACCTTCCGCTCTTCTCCGCTTTTTCCTCTAAACCAAAATCTTGCTTGTCTCGGACATCTGCAGTAAAAGCCCCCAAAGGGCCAGCAGAAGGCACTAACATCTCAAGGGCCACAAAGCCGGACAGTCCATCAAAGTCCAAGTCTTCAACCCTAACATCCCTGAGAGCGGACCAAGAAGAAACAGTCCTAACTCTCGGAGCCCCGCCGAGTCTAACTTGTGAAAAGAGACAGAAAAACCAAGGGGAGATCGCCCTACAACAGTCCTCTGAAAGCGGAACAAGTCTCAAACCCTCCCGGGCCTATGAAAAAACGTCTGCCATTCAGCCACTGCCAAACTCACCGAAATCCGTGGACGACTTTCTAAGAGACAAGATCTCTATGAACATTTCCCAGCATCTTGATTCACCAGATAAAAGCATTCAAATCGACTTAACTACAGACAAAAGAACCCCGTCCCCAAAACGACTGGCGGAGGAAAGTGATCAAAGAACACCCGGGCACCACCCGCCCTTGAGCAAAGCACCGAGAACAGAGAGAAGAACCCGGGGAGGATCAAAGGAACCGAGTTCTTGGAAACAGCCATTAGAAAAAAAAGCAGTTTGCCCCGCGGAGGTTACAAAAATAACTCGAGGAGTGGGAAATAGCTCAAGGTCTCGCGAACGCCCAGAAGCCAAGAGAAGGCTGACAGAACCCAATTCTCGCACAAGACAGAAAAAACACAGACAAGAGTCAAAAACAACAAAAACAACAATCTACAAACTGGAACAGAAACCCAGGAACACCAAGTACATAATCTTGAACAGAAACATGATACTCCGAATCTTTGGTAAAACTACCTCGCTAAAAAGCTTGAGGTCAGACGACCTGGCACTGGTCGAACCGTATCACAAAAAATCAACAGCAAAAGCCTACCTACATCTAAAAGCGTCATTCGTGATTAAAGACCTTGAGGACACCAGGCGAGAACTACATAAATCCGGAATCAGGATACTAAACTGGTCGGAGTCCAATAGTGAAGCAGCAAGGGAGAGAGAAACAATAAGAAGTCCGCACCCGAATGCCCGAGACCACTCAGAACCAAAGAGACGGGACTATGAGACCTTGTCCCGCACCCCGCGGTGGAGAAAACAGAAGCGAGTGTCTCCGCTAAACCGTTACCAAACTTCAAACAACGAAAGAACTAACTTGGGAAACCGAAGGGAGTACGCATTGCTTGAAACACCTAGGCAAAAGCCGAGGAGAGAACTAGTCCGCGAACCTACATCCCACGCGGAGGGAAGAGAAATTGAATCAAGAGAGAGAACCGAAAAGACGATGGAGCAAAAGTGGCAGACAACCTCTTCTATTCCTCCCTGTGTCTCCAAAGCATCAGAGAAACCGACTACTCAGAATTCCATCCAACAAAGAATCAGCGCGCCTGCTGAATCCCAGGACAGCCAAAGCATAAGGAAGCAACTGTGGTCCTGGCTACCGAAAGCCCTTCTCAAATCACCACAAAAAAATAGCAACTAGGAGGGCCTAAACAGCCGCCTCGACACACCGTGGGCGAAACAAATGAAATCACCCTAAAGCTGGGCTCTTGGAATACATGCGGATTCAAACATCTAACACACAAAGGAGGAATCAACTTAGGGCTGTTTGATATCTTGGCCCTACAAGAAACCTGGCTCATGGAGGTACCGTCCTTGGACGGCTGTCACGTCCCCGGTCCTGCCCTCCTCCCGTCACTCACCAGGCACCATTCGTTCCCATACCCACCACCCACACCAACAGGGAAGACACGGCAGGCGGGATGTCCGAGGGGGCAGAACCACCTCTTTCCGCCCATTTCCGTGCTGGCGCTTGCCATGGCGTCTCATACAAGCCCGACGGCTCCGGCATCGTCGACTACAGCTCTCGCGCACGGGGGACTCTGATCGCGTCTCGCTCAGACGATCACGTGACTGGTCACGGGATCGCCTGTAACCGACGCTGGCGTCCACATCGGACGAACACCAATCACTGATGGCGTACGTCCATCACGTGACGCTCCTGTGCAGTCACGTGCCCTGTCACGTGACCTACCTTTCCTACAAAAAGAGCTGAGAGGAAACACTCAGTGCTTCACAGCTGTTTCCACCAGAGACCTGTTCGACATTACCCTCATTCTTCTTGATAAACTTTGGAACTCGACCACGGACCGTTACTTGGACTTGTCTTGGATTGCCCTTTTGTTTCGACGCATCTACTGGACCCTTGGAACTCTTGACCCCTCTTTTCTGGCCCTGGAATTGCTCTGGATTACCCTTCTGTTTTGGCGAACTTCTACCCACGCAATTCCTGGCGATCACGTCTTGTCTCCTGAGTCATTTGGGGTTCACCACCTGGACCTTGGATGGACTTACTATCTGGTCACGCTCTGGCTACCGGTGTGAGTTGGAGGAAGTGCTGTACATCCCAGCCTGCTGTCGGTCTTCCCTCGTTGTCTATTCAGGTTTACTACCTGTCCTATCATCCCCAGGGTAAGCTTTGTCATTATTCCTTGTTTGCTTGCACTGCCATTATTGTTCATAGCATACCTGATCCTAACCTTTGCCTTACAGCACTCAGGGGTCCTTCCGGTGTTCCGGGTATCTGATTGACGACGCCACTCATCACCTGTGGCCTCAAAGATTGCTAGGGCAGTATTCTTTACCTGCTCGAGCGATACTTGGGGACGGAGGTAGTTTATAGCTGCACGACCATCAAGGCGAATCACCAAGATCAGAACAGACTGTGAAGCCTACTGGTCGTCCAGCTATGGACGCCTCAGCCGGGGACCCCGTGACGGCTCTAATGCAGGCAGTGACAGCACTCAGGGTCGATATGGCAACTGCTACTGCAACCCTACGCGCTGATATGACCGCCGCCACCACCGCATTACACCACCGCCTCGACACGGTACTAAGTACACGCCATCCCTTACCTGCAGAAGCCGAATTTGACGAAACCATTCCTCCCCAAAACCCTCCTCCTGTCATACCCCCTTCCTTCCCGGCCGCTCCTGTGGTGATCCAAAGCCCTCTCCCCTTGGCTACCCCCGAAAGATACCAGGGCGACCCAAAGAAATACCGTACTTTCATCAATCACTGTAAACTCCATTTCATGTGTCGCCCTCAGGCTTTCCCCGATTCCGTATCAAAAGCAGCCTTTCTTCTCTCCCATCTATCAGGGGTAGCCGCCACATGGGCCAATCCATTGCTGGAAAACAACCACCCTGCGTTGTACGATTTTGAATTACTGACCCAAGAGATGGCAAAAGTATTCGACACCAGGCACAAAGCGCAGTCTAGAGACATGGAATTCCTAGATCTCACGCAGGGTCACTCAACCCTCATAGAGTACATCACCAGGTTCAATCAGCTGTCTGCGGAGACCTCCTGGCCAGAAAATAAAAAGGCTGTGGTGTATTACCGGGGTTTATCTGGGGCCATGAAAGATGCCTTGTCCGTAGTGCCTACGCTTCCCACTGTATATGCTGATTTGGTGGACTTAACATTGCAAGTCGATGCCAGACGGTCGGAGCGACGCGGAGAAGGTTCATCCTCGTTCCCACTTTCATCCACGGCCGTTGCTACCCCCGAACCCATGCAGATAGGCGGGATCCGCAGCCCTATCTCTCACATTGAACGAGAGCGCAGGAGAACGGACAATGCCTGTTTTTACTGCGGTCTTAACGGACATTTCATAAAAGAGTGCCCTTGCCGTCCAAAAAACAGAAACCCGGGTTTTCAGAAGGCTCGCCCCTAAGATCAGAGGTGGGAGCGAGTACTATCCGGAATACCTCTGAACCTACCTTTGGTCCTGTGCGACCCATTATAGTACAGGCCTTTCTGAACCATGCTACTGGTTCTCACGCCGTGTCAATAGTAATAGACTCGGGTGCTACAGGCTGCTTCATAGACATAGCCTTGGCCGGTTCATTGAACCTGCCTTTGGTCACAAAGGAATGTCCCGAACCGGTCCAGGCGGTGGATGGTACGTCTCTTGACTCTGGTCCGATCCGGCAACAGACCGCTCCCTTAGAGCTGGTTGTTCAGGAAAACCACAAAGAGACGATATCATTCGATCTCATCTCTACCCCTCAGTTCGGAGTAATATTAGGCATTCCTTGGCTAAGGCTACACAATCCCCTCATTAACTGGGGGACGGGTCAGGTTTCATTTGAATCCGAAACTTGCCAACACTACTGCCTCCTGGCAACGCCTCAGTTCCCCAGTCCAGCGGGCATCCTGGGAAGCGTCACGTCCATGGCTATAGGGGACAATACAGACCACCATGATACGCACACAGTAGGGGCTGTCACGGGTGGGATACCTGCTGTCTACCACGATTTCCAGGCGGTATTCGATAAGGGTTCGGCAGAAGGCCTACCCCCGCATCGACCTTATGACTGTCCTATCGACCTGATACCTGGCGCGTCTATCCCGAAGGGTCGTATCTACTCCCTTACTCAGGTGGAAGAGCGGACCTTGCAGGAGTATGTCCAACAGGCTTTACGGCTAGGACACATTCGTCCATCGACTTCTCCGGCTGCAAGCCCTATCTTCTTCGTCCCAAAGAAGGAAGGGGACCTCCGTCCCTGTGTCGATTATAGGCGCTTGAACGCCGTCACAGTAAAGAACCGCTACCCCATACCTCTGATCACTCCCTTGCTGGACAAACTCACCCATGCCACAATATACACCAAACTTGACCTCCGCGGGGCATACAATCTTATACGCATGCGTGACGGTGATGAATGGAAAACGGCCTTCTGCTCACGACAAGGCCTGTTCGAGTATACTGTCATGCCTTTTGGCCTATGTAACGCCCAGGCTACCTTCCAACACTTTATGGACGACGTTTTCAACGACATCTTAAACACTTATGTAATAGTTTATCTAGATGACATTCTGGTGTTCTCCACTTCCCTTGATGAACACATAATACATGTCAGAGAAGTACTGTCGCGACTACAAAGCAATGCCCTTTACGCCAAACCCGAGAAATGTACGTTCCATGCTAATCAAATCGAATTTCTGGGGTTCCATATCACGCCCAAGGGGCTCTCTATGAATCAATCCAAGGTACGGGCGATCGACGAATGGGCCACTCCGACCAATCTCAAGCAGCTGCAGTCGTTCCTAGGTTTCGCGAACTTCTATCGGAGATTCATATGAGGGTTTTCTTCGGTTGCGGCTTCACTTACGGCACTCACTAGCCCTTCTGTCCCCTATGTATGGTCCACGGCTCAGCAATCTGCTTTCGATATACTGAAAACCCTGTTCACCTCCGCTCCGGTATTACAGCACCCTGATCCCGACCTTCCGTATGTTCTGGAAGCAGATGCCTCGTCCTATGCATTAGGTGCGGTGTTATCCCAGACCTGCCCTACCACCAACCGTTTGCATCCGGTAGCATTCCACTCCCGCAAGTTCACGACCACCGAACTACACTACACAGTTACAGAAAAGGAACTACTGGCTATTAAGGATGCACTACAGGTCTGGAGACACCACCTTCTAGGTGCAAAACATCAAACCACGGTGTTCTCCGACCATAAAAATCTCCAGGACCTTGCTTCCTTGAAGTGTACAAACAGTCGCCAGGTTAGGTGGCATCTTTTCTTTGCCGCCTATGATTTTGTGGTCAAACACAGGCCCGGTGTTGGACACGGTAAAGCCGATGCCCTGTCCCGTTCACCTGGGGGGGGAGACCCTTCCCTTTTTTCCGGACACCCTGTTGGGAAAGAATCACGTAATCTGTCTATGCACACCAACTCCCTCCTTGTTGTCCACTATCCGCCAATGGGCCTCTCAGTATCCGCAATCACTGGCGGAATGGGACCCAGTCATGCAAGATGGGTTGCCTTTCGTTCAGGGGGGTAAACTCCTTCTACCCACAAGTGAAACCCGGAACCAAGTGCTGACCTGGTCCCACGACGCTGCCATCAACGGTCACCCTGGACAGCTTCGCACCTTAGATCTACTTAAGCGTTGGTGCTGGTGGCCTACGATGAAGCGTGACGTACGGGACTATGTCAATACCTGTGCGGTGTGTGCCCAGGGCAAATCGCGCAGGGGTCAGCCTTTGGGTCTGCTCCTTCCTCTCCCAATCCCTCCACGACCTTGGCATACGATCTCCATGGATCTGGTCACTGATCTCCCCCGCACTCATGGGTATGACACTATTTGGGTCATAGTTGACTCATATACCAAGTTTGCACGTTTTATACCCTGTAAGGGAATACCTTCAGCCCCTGTCTTGGCCAAACATTTCTTCAAACATGTCTTCTGCCTTTTCGGATTGCCCCATGTGTTGGTCTCTGATCGTGGTTCCCAGTTCACTTCCCGCTTTTGGCGGGCCCTAACGGCTCTGTTGGGCATAGATGCCCGGTTTTCCTCTTCGTATCACCCGGAGAGTGACGGTCAGACCGAAAGGGTTAACCAAACAATGGAACAGTATCTACGCTGCCTGACACTACAATACCAGGACACATGGCTCAATCTGCTCCAAATCGCGGAGTTTGCCTACAACAATGCTCTGCACTCGGCTACCGGTTACTCACCTTTCTTTTCACTCTACGGTCAGCATCCTCGTGCCCTCCCCATTCCAGACTTTTCCTCTTCCGACACCCCAGCCGCATCGGCTTGTGCCCGAGACATCGTATCTGTACACGCTCAGACCTTGGTCCACTTACGTGAGGCACAGGCTTCTATGAAGGCGGCTGCTGACAAAAAGAGGGCTGTTCCACCCGTTTACGGGGTGGGGGATAGGGTTTGGCTGTCCACTCGTCATCTACATATCCCTGGCTGCCGCAAGCTGTTGCCTCGTTTTGTGGGTCCTTATGAAGTGGTCAAGGTTCTGAACCCGGTGGTGTTGCGTCTGGCGGTTCCCCCCGCCTGGCGGATCCACCCAGTTTTTCACGTTTCTCTCCTTAAGCCTTGCCTTGGCCCTACCCGCTTGGTTTCTCCTCCTGCTCCCGTTTCTGTCTCTTCTCCCGATGTGTTTGAAGTCCGGGCTATTTTGGGTTCTCGCGTTCATCGGGGTGTCCTGCAGTACTTGGTGGACTGGTTGGGTTATGGCCCAGAGGATCGTTCATGGGTGGCTTCCCGGGATGTTCATGCCCCCCGTTTGTTGGCCCGTTTTCATCATGATAATCCTACGAGCCCACGCGGTCGTGGGCCTTTGGGGGGGGGCTCTGTCACGTCCCCGGTCCTGCCCTCCTCCCGTCACTCACCAGGCACCATTCGTTCCCATACCCACCACCCACACCAACAGGGAAGACACGGCAGGCGGGATGTCCGAGGGGGCAGAACCACCTATTTCCGCCCATTTCCGTGCTGGCGCTTGCCATGGCGTCTCATACAAGCCCGACGGCTCCGGCATCGTCGACTACAGCTCTCGCGCACGGGGGACTCTGATCGCGTCTCGCTCAGACGATCACGTGACTGGTCACGGGATCGCCTGTAACCGACGCTGGCGTCCACATCGGACGAACACCAATCACTGATGGTGTACGTCCATCACGTGACGCTCCTGTGCAGTCACGTGCCCTGTCACGTGACCTACCTTTCCTACAAAAAGAGCTGAGAGGAAACACTCAGTGCTTCGCAGCTGTTTCCACCAGAGACCTGTTCGACATTACCCTCGTTCTTCTTGATAAACTTTGGAACTCGACCACGGACCGTTACTTGGACTTGTCTTGGATTGCCCTTTTGTTTCGACGCATCTACTGGACCCTTAGAACTCTTGACCCCTCTTTTCTGGCCCTGGAATTGCTCTGGATTACCCTTCTGTTTTGGCGAACTTCTACCCACGCAATTCCTGGCGATCACGTCTTGTCTCCTGAGTCATTTGGGGTTCACCACCTGGACCTTGGATGGACTTACTATCTGGTCACGCTCTGGCTACCGGTGTGAGTTGGAGGAAGTGCTGTACATCCCAGCCTGCTGTCGGTCTTCCCTCGTTGTCTATTCAGGTTTACTACCTGTCCTATCATCCCCAGGGTAAGCTTTGTCATTATTCCTTGTTTGCTTGCACTGCCATTATTGTTCATAGCATACCTGATCCTAACCTTTGCCTTACAGCACTCAGGGGTCCTTCCGGTGTTCCGGGTATCTGATTGACGACGCCACTCATCACCTGTGGCCTCAAAGATTGCTAGGGCAGTATTCTTTACCTGCTCGAGCGATACTTGGGGACGGAGGTAGTTTATAGCTGCACGACCATCAAGGCGAATCACCAAGATCAGAACAACGGCTTTGAAATTGTTCTCTCCCCAGCAGTGAAAAGCCGCTTGGGCAGGCCATCGTCTGGAATTTTATTAGCGGTTCGTGCTGGGAGTGGAATCAGCATTTCGAAAGTCCTGGAATCATCCAAACACCATCTGGTAGTATCCTTGGAATGGGCAAGCCCCCGTGCATCAAAAACACATCCAAAAACAGATCCTCAGAAGGCCAAGCTCGCAGTGATTGTTGTATACTGGAATTCCCTAGTAATCTCTGACGTAAAGTTTCTCAAACTGATTGAAAAATCAATAGACACCCTATTCGTGGAGGAAAATACAGTTCACATAATAATCTGTGGGGACTTAAATGCCAATTGTCTGACCGGAATGGAACGGTCGAGAGAGCCTAAAAGGAAGAGCACAAAGGAAGAAAGAGGAGCCCAATGGAACGACCTCATGGCTTCCAGAGGATTCAGCAACATGGCTAAGGATTTCCCTGCTACAAATAGACCTCCGACGTGGAAAAGAAAGAAAAAGTCTGCGACAATAGACTACATCTTCACATCTGCAGAAATGCAGAAAGTGATGTCCTCTTTCGAGGTGATTAAAACAGAAGCTAGCGATCACAACTTACTACAAGCAACGTGGATCTCAAGTTGCAAAGACAAAAGGAGGTGGAGGCACACGGTCGAAAGTAACAATCAAGGAACCCGCCTAAGGCTAACAGCAGAAAAAATCGACTAACTAACTTTAAAATACTCCTTCTGCAATTCAACAGTAGATTATCAACCGCTGCTCAGCCCTTTCAAAATCCTCTCGAACAAGAAAAAGGAGACGGACTCGGCCAAGTCGCACCAATTTGACAAACAGGTGGTGGCCAGAAGGGCCACAATACGAAAGCTAAAAAGGTGGACGAAAAGAAACAACTCAACAGCACTGCAAGAAGAACTGAAAGAAGAAACGAAAAAATACAAAGCATGGATAAAAAGCCATCGAATAAATCTGTATCAAAAAGACTCTAAAACAATGCTGAAAAAAGGGGCAGGAAAAGATGCTAGAGACTTTTGGAAACTGCTAAACCAAGTGTGCACGACCATCTCAAACACCCCTTGTAATGCAGTAAGCGAAGAAAATTGGATATTGCATTTCACTGATCTGTTTCGAGCACCATCAAAGGCGTACCCTTCAAACCATGAGGAAACCGAAACAGAGTGGATTGACGTGTCCGATAAATGAGACATCCATGATTTGCTGAGAAAACTCAAAGCTTCCAGAGCACCTGGTCCTGACGGGATCACAAACACCGATCTGAAAACACACTCCGAAAACTGGGTGCCTTTCATAAGCCAGGTGCTCAGCAATTGTTCAAATACCAGAACCGTCCCGAGGTCCTGGACCTCAGCTATAGTGGTACCCATCTACAAAAAAGGCGAAAAGTCGGATCCACGCAATTACAGGCCAATTGCCCTGTTGGACACAATCCGGAAAATATACGGTTCCCTGCTCCTAAAGAGATTCCAAATCTGGGCAAAGAGCGCCCCCTGCGCCGATCCATTTCAAGCCGGATTAAAAAAAAAACAATCGGCCACAGTTAACATCATGCTACTTAGCATAATCAAAAGTAAGTCTCTGCAAGGATCCTCGAGAACTTTTCTCGCTTTCATCGACCTATCGCAAGCATTCGATATGGTGGACAGAGAAATGCTATGGGAGAAGTTAAAATCATGGGATTGTCCCCCGAACATCCTTGCTCCAATAAAAGCTCTCCACAAAGGAACAACCATGAGGGTCAAATTAGATCATCAGGGCTTACTTTCGGAAGAGATCGCAACCAACCGAGGAGTGAAACAGGGATGCCCGTTGGCCCCCGAATTATTCATAGCTTTTCTGGGCGACATAAAAGAAGCAACCAAGCAGACTCGATCGTTTCCTCCGAAAATTGGTAACACTCCAGTTTCGAGAATGCTATACGCCGATGATATCACCCTGCTGGACAACACTGAAATTGGTCTCCAGAGTCAAATGAACGATCTAGCAGAGTTCATCAACCAGGCCAACTTAACCATAAACAAAGCAAAAACAAAAGTGCTTATACTGGGAAACAAAACCAAAAAAGCGAAAGACTTCATCTGGAACCTTGAAAAAGTCAAAGTGGAAACAGTAAAAAACTTCAGATACCTGGGTGTAATAATAGACAGCACTCCCACAGACTCAGCGATGCAAATAGAACTCTGGAAGAAAGTACGCTCCCTGACCTCCCAAGCCAGAGTGCTGGACAACAAATTTGGCCGCTTTTCTCTGATTCCGACAATCACTTTCTACAAAGCCAAGGTTGTCCCGGCCCGGACATACGGAGCAGCTGCGATGCCATCGGTTCCAAACACAATATGGAAAAAACTCGAGGGTTACTTCTGGAAATCAGTATTAAATCTGCCAAAATCAACCCAGATGGAGGCAATAAGACGAGAACTTGGCCTCGTCTCACTTGGCACGCCAGTGGAATTGGCAAGTGTATCCCTGTTCAGAAAAACAATCCTTCCCGACGCACCACCTCTTTACAAACTAATTGACTTAGAGATCAAGAAAGGCGTGTGCAGGATGATTTTGAATTGGGCTGAACTTATAAAATCAAAGCTGACCCAAATTGCGTGCACAAAAGAAGACCTCATCACGAATCCAAATAAGATTAAAAAAAAACTGGAAGAGGCTGACTGGATCAACACCGAAGAGACAGCTAAAAGAAACAAGACCTTGTCCACTTTCCCTCAAGTACCAAAGAAGCTAAATGAAACAACCCAGCTACTCAGAAGATTTCCAAACAAAACAATGAGACACCTTCTTCTAAGAGCTCGCCTAAATCTGTTACACACAAACGAGATTCTGTTTGCAAGAGGACACTCGACCTCCAAAAGCTGCCGTCTATGTAAAGCTGACTCTGAAACAGTAAGACACTTGCTAATGGTATGCCCAGCGATGCACCAGCTTCGTGTACTATATCTTCACCCGCACCTTGAACTATATACTGATAGCGAAGAGGAAATATGGTGGAACCGCCTAATCAGTGGACAAAAAACAAACTGGTCGATCGCAACTGCAAAAATCCTACAGAATGCCCTACTGCAGTGCACAGAGTACACCACCGACTGCAAGCATATAACTTGAAGAAATGAAGCCCTTTTTGTTAAATCCAGATTTTGGATAAACACAAATAAAATAAATAAAAAAAAAAAATATATATATATATATATATATATATATATATATATATATATATATATATATATATATATATATATATTTATTTACAAAGCAGAAATATATTGTAAGGAATCAGGAGTAAGAGTCGGACACAGGGGCATTATAATGATTGCTATAGACTGCTATTAAAATAAAAGAAGGGTTGGAGAAAGAACTATCTTGACCTATCACTATGAAGGGTTTCCCTGCCTCCAATGAACTAAAGGATGTCAGTGTCAGAATGTCCAAAAATAAAGCATTATCCGTCCTGTGTCCAACATCCTAACCTGACCCTTACATGCTAAAATCCAAATAAGGTGCAAAGGGATATGGGCCTCATCACGAGTTGGGTGGTAGGCTTTAAATGCGGTGGTAACACTATTGCTGCCGCATTTAAGGGTTGGCCCAATCATGATGTTGGCCCTGCCAGGACGCATTAACCACCAGCTCTTAGCTGGTGGTGAATTCACCAGTGGAAGGGCATTTTTGGCACTAATAGCGTCCCCAGCTCCATTGGGTCCACCCAATGGGGAATGGGGCTTTATCAACTTACTGCTACTCATGATCGGGCGCTAATAGCACCGGACCAAGCAGCGGTAACGCTATTTGTGTTGGCGGTACCCAGGCGCAATTCCTGCTGGAATACTGCCAACCTTGTGATGAAGCCATAGTCTTTCAACTGACTATCTGTAGCTGTTTCCAATGTTCCAACACAAAGTGTATTAATAAACAAATAATCAAAGTTCCACAATTCTCAGATGTTCCTCAGCTTCTTTACAGTTCACAAGCTCAATACTTTGTCTCAGAATATGCAATTGTCTAGTCCATGGGGTATGGTTCCCTTCCCCTGGATTTGGCACACTCAAGGGATTCTCTATCTCTCCTTGATTCTTCCAAACTCCTCAACTTTTCAGTCCAGGGGGTATGGCTTCCTTCTCCTGGACTTCAACCATTCAAGAGGTTATCTTTATTGCTTCTTATAATTTATTTGCAATTGGATGTGGGTCCCAGACTCGCAATCACATTGCCTGGTATACTGTCCTGCTGGGACTTTCACAATATTCACTTTGTAACTGGGTGTGGATCCTAGACTCGCAACATGTTACCTGGTATACTCTCCTCCCAGGGTTTTCAGAATGTTCACTTTATGATTTGGTGCGCATTCGAGACTTACAACAGGTTACCTGGTATACTTTCCTACCAGGGCTTCCTCCACTCATAACAGTTTGACTCATTCAGCCAATTGGTCTTCAAACCCCTTTAATCTGTTTCACTCTGTAACACTCTTGGCATCCCAGCTCCCTTGCTCGGGTTTGCCCTGTGACTGTATGTCTTTCCTCAGTCCGCAACATATAATGCGAAGTGCTGCAGTGTCCCACTTCCCTTCTCCAAGCTCACCTCTGTCTTGTGCCTGCTTCAACATTCTCTGTGTTCTCCGGTTTCTCCAGTGGGGCACTTCCTCCTTCTGCTGGCGTCATGTCTGCTCCCCAGTACTCGCATTGCTTTGACCTCTTCTCTGCAGCGTCTCCTGCTGCAGGCCTCTGTGTGTGGCATACCTTCAATATTGTATCTTCCCAGGATGGCACTGGTATGAGTTCTGCTGTCCCCTTCTGCAGTTGGGTAAAGTGGATCTCCATCATCCTTGCCATGCAGTGCTTGTAAATGTCCCGGCACCTCTCAGATCCATCCAACCACTAGAGTGCATCTCTAGCTTTACAGCTTTAGAGCTCTGCAAAATTTCTGTCCTCTTCCTCGTCACAGTTGTTTCGCAAAAAAAGTATCAGAAAGAGCCCTACCATCAGTGCAAAGTGGATGGACTGGATCTATGTCACAATATGTCATACAGGTTTGGAAAGTCAAAGAGTTGGTGTTGTATCGTGAGTGGAAAAGGGGATATCATGTTCCTGCCAGTGAGTATCCTTCCCCCCACCCCCATGGATTTTGTTTCCCCATATGGTCCTCGCTCAGGCATCCACACCCAGGGTTGAGATCAGGTAGCCGCTGCCCTTCCCTGGCCATATGGGAAGAGAGTTTCCCCTGAGAGGGAGTCATGACATCGCTAGATTCATCTATGTATATATGTGTGTGTGTGGATGTTGGTGTGAATTGGAAAGAAAGAATTAGTGAGACAACAGCAGGCAGGTTGTGCTTTCTTTTCTGCAAACAAGCTGTCAGTCTCTAATTTTCCGATGTAGTATGATGTGTCTTCTGTCACTTGGAAGGCAGGAGGAGACTCAGGTAAGACACCAGACCAGGTAAGTAGAAAAGGAAGGCTTCTTTTTTATTGCTGCAGTACAAGGGTATGAAGATTACAGAGGAGAATCGGGCAGGTACATCTTCTCTGTTAGGGCTCCCATGCTGCAGACCTCACCTGCCATTTGCACTCTAGCACCATGTGCTAGATGGAATTACCAATAATGATCTTGGACCCAAATAACTGGACAAACTCAAAGAATATGTCAAAGTACTACTTTATCATTAGCATAAAAATTAATTAGGGCAATCTGGCAAATAACAGGCAGTAATTCACACATTCACACACGAATGTGATTATACAAAGGTTTTATACCTCAATATGCATCATCTATGACATCCTCATATGTGGCAAACTGTAAAACCTATTGAAGTAAGGGATTGGTTAAGGGAACATATGTACCTATAGTATGTATATGTGTAATTAACATCATTGGTTGCTTCTTATTTAGTGGGCACGCCTTGAACCACCTCTAAATATCTATAATACTGAAAGTAGCGGAAAAAATGTCATCGGGTTGGTCTTTGCAACATTGTATAGCATATTGTTACATAGACCCTCTGATTGGTTGGCATGCTTTCCCAACCTTGGACTTTCACTTCATTAGCAGAACGTAAGCAAAACCAGACTGAGGTGCCGAGAGTAAAGTTAGACTACTTCCCCACTTTCCTAATTAGTCCAACATCTATCAATCAATCAATCAATCAATCAATCAATCATTCAGGCATTTATAGTGCGCACTATCACCAAAGGTATCATGGCGCAGCACAGATACTAGGAGAGAGACATCATTTAAGCAAACAGATGGGTTTTTAGTCCGCATTTAAACAGCTCAAAATCTTCAGTGTACCATCCATAGATTTAAGCGAACGCCCCGGACAGTAGCGCTGTAATTTCTCCTGGATAGCCAGGCAGTCCTACCCATTCAGGGCTCAATGGATAATGCACAGAGTTTTAAACCTAATTTGTGCTGGTAACCATTGCAAAGATTGGGGAGCTGCTGTGAAATGGTGGCTGTAGGGACCACCTATAAAACCTGCAAGCGATGAATTAGGTAAGCAGGCTGGGAAAGCTAGATAGCGTTATAATAATTAATGCTGCCATTAAAGCAAGCTGCAACCACGTGAGCATGAAAATCCTCAGGAACGAAAGGAAGGACTTTCTTAAATTGCTTTAATTTAAGGAAGCCTAATCCACAGACCGTGTTAATCTAGCTCTCCATAGCCAAGGTCAAGAAGGCACATAACCAGTCCAAAACTGGTCCCAACATTCCTGTATGCTGTAATCTAGATAGGAGGATGTCATGATCAACAGTATCAAAGGCAGCCGACAGGTCCAGTAAAATAAGACCTGCCGTACCGTCCCGATCCCTGATCATAGTGGGATTGTCCAGTACCGCAACCAGGACTGACTCTGTCCCCATCAAAGGGTGAAAGCCCATTTGACATGGGTCCAGAACATTCTGTCCTTCCAAAAAAGATCTTAACTGGGGAGTAACAACAAATTCCATAACCTTCATTAGGAATGGAAGCAGTTAAATTGGGCAATGATGGTTTCTTCAATGGATGGATCACTAAAGCCTTCAACACAGCTGGGAATTGTCCAAAGGCAAATGAGGAATTGACGGCTTGCCAGATGGCCACATGAAGGCTCCCGTGGGCCGATTTAAACAAGTGCAAAGGAATGTCGTCGAGAGGTGATGCAGATTTAAAACCTGCCACCACACGACTAATATCTGAAATATTGGTATACTCAAAGAGGGAGAAGGATCGGTTTGCCACACTATTAAATAGTGGTTGCATGGGAAGAACCTCAGGCAAAGTGCTCACTAAATTACTCACCCTTACATTCAAAATATCGGCCCAAATTGTTTCGATCTTGTTGATGAAGAAGTTGGACAAATTATCACATGGTGCCTGTGAGCTGGAAGCGCAGGGGTTATGCTGGGATTGGAGAGCTTGTTCACTATCTGAAACGTTTTATGGGTATGTTAACAGCAGATTGGATAGAAGTCGTAAAAATTTCAAATTTTGCCGTTTTAAGAGTCTTATGCTATAAGACATGTTGCTTTTTAAACTCTTCTTGCAGGCGCAGGTCATAGTGCCTTCTCCACTTACGCTCTGCTTGACTAACTGAATGGCAGAATAGGCATAGTTCTGCCGAAAACCAAGGGGCTGATGGACATATTGGTTTGGTAGTCCACTGAAATGGGCCTACATCACTAGCCGCTCTGGTGAAGGCTGTAGATAGTCTGGCAATAGCAGATGGTGCAGGACATAATTCACGTTCCATCTCATTATATTAAGAAATAATCTTAGTAGTCAGATTAATGGGCTCAGCTCTTTTCCAGTTTCTTTGATAGACTTTAGTGTGACGGTTAACCTGTTTGAAGTTTACAGAAACTTGGATTTTAAAAGGGACTACATGATGATCTGACCATGTTAAAAATGGCTGGTGAAGACGCATATAGATTGCAAAGGTGCGAAAATAAAATCTAAGTTATGGTCTCTCAGATGGGTAGGGCCAAGCAGCTGTTGTTCTAGTAGCAAACTGCTCATGCTATCTAAAAAGGAGCTAACTCCCTGATTGGATTTTGCCTCTGCACAGAGATTGAAGCCCCCTAAGACACACAGATTTTTATGATGTAAGACCAACTCGGAAATGCTATTAAGGAAGGCTTTTTCAAAAATGGACATATTAAAAGGAGGGTGATAAACCAACAGAAAATTGCAAACTAGTGAAGCATTGATTATAATCCTCACTAGCATGTACTCAGTCTCTGCATCTAAAGACACAGGCAGTAGGGAAAAGGCATAATATGTCTTATGTACATGGCTTATCCTTTTGACTCCCTTTGTGCTTTACAATAATTCCTTAAAGTAGCATCCTTGATCCCAGGCCATTAGACTCCTCTTGATTCCTCACACAAAGCGGTTTTTCTCCTGACTCCTGACTCTGCAGCCCTGCCCTGTCTGCAAGGTAGCTTGATTGATTTCAATATGAGTCCGTCGTCCATCTTCCCATCATAGCCGCTCTAGCCATGTTATGTTTTCCTCTGCAGCAAACTTCTATATGTCTCATTGACCTTGCCCTTCTGTGTATATACATTTATTAGTCATCAGGTTACTATATTTTCCTTGCATATATGATTTCTTCATATTCCATTTCATGTTTCTCTTTTTATTTCAGTTACATCTTCATTCTTTGAGTGTTTGCATATTGTTTCAGGGAGTCTCCATATTTTTCCTCTATGACGTCACTGTGTTCTTGTCAGATTTCACTTACCTCTACGATGTCCAATGGTGTGTGCATACATCCTTCCACCCTCTCAGTGTGAGGGTACATTCACTACGTTTGTCTGAGTGCATATCAACTCTCATACACTGAATTCAGTATTGGGATGATACCTGGTGACCCACATAAGGCTCTTCTCCTGCTGTTCCAGTATGCTGGAGATGAGGGGGTGGTATTTAGGGATGACGTGTCCACCTGCTGCTTTACAATCTCCCCTCTGGTGGAGGCCTCCACCGCCTCCTTGTCTTCAATCTACTTCATCCTCTTTTTACATCTGGGTTTCTTTGGGATCCATATCTTCATCACCCCCCTCAGGTCACCTGCATTATTTATATGCTAATCCACGCTCCAGGTCATGTGACAGCATTCTCCAGTTGGTTGACAAAATACCCAATGTCCTAAATATTTCTTGTGATCCTTAGGGTAGTAGAACCTTGTTCCTGGGGGTGACAGGGGAAATGTCTTCATGTTCTCACGGGTGATGTCTTTAGTCTGTGGCTTATGGTCTTGATTCACATCAATCATTATCTACATCCCAACAGCATTCTTGGCAGTCTTTTGACATTGTCCCAAATTAATCCTTATGAGACAGAATCGTGGCAATACCAACACTAGTATTGCTCCAAGTAATTTGAAGGAATTTGCCAGCCAGGTTTGAATCCACAAAAATAAAACGACAACCAGTCATCTCCTGCTGTCTCATCAACTTCATTCTCCATCTTCGTATGCAGGGTCATCAGCATAGTCATTACTTCTGTCAAGGTTCCATTTTCTCCATCATGGGAATGTATAAAGTACAGTTAGAAGGCCCGACTTTGGTGCACACGTCTCCTTCTATTGCTGTAATTAAGTCCAGGACATACCTATTCTGGAGGGAGATAAACCTGATGGCCCTCAGTTCTTCTATGATTTCATTAAATTATTTTATCGTTGCATTGATCTTTTGCTGCAACTCCCATCTGGTGATCTGCAGCCATTTGGCAGTCACTACAGTCTGGAGTCCTGTCATAAATATATATGTCATTATCATTGCCATTTTGCTGAATAATCTATGCTCATCTGGTATGTCATTATAGGCTTGTATTGACTTTGATGAGAAATAGCCCTCCCTCTTCAATTGGCAGAGGTTGAGCGACCTCTTCCTTCTCTGGTGTTCATTCCTTTTTTGAAATTCGTTAATATTGAGATCACATTGAGGAATCACTAATGCAGGAATGTGTATGACCACAAGGGAGAATACTCCTCCCCAGTATTTAGGTAGCTGCATGTAAGCTCTGGATCCACAGGCCCAATATCGATCCATCAGCACAGCAGTTCCTCCATTAATTCCTGGTACTTCGAGCACCTGCTTACATGCTCTATTTTCTCCATTCAGACCCAGGCCTTCATTCTTGAAAAATTCTGCATTTTTCAGTGGTATTATAGATACTGGTCCTGCTTCATTGTCAACCCATGTACTTAGCCCATGACTCTAAACACATGTCATTCACTATTTGTACTATGCTTACTGGTTCCTTCTTCAATAATTGTACGGGGCATGATAACGTTCCTTCTTCCCATCCTGTGATGATAGCAATTCGCCCACATACCAATAATGAGGTCTCTCCCAGCATCCTGGTACTTCTGATCTTTCCACTATGTCTGAACATTCCATCCTCCTCATTTTGACAACCTTTATTCATTCTCCAATCTGGGATAGATACATAGGATTTTTGCTTGTCCAACCCATCCCTTTCTCCATCCTTTGTGTTTTCACATAAGTATCTTCATATGGATATGTTCCCCTTGATCGTCATCGTAGGGTTGCCCATTGTCCTCTGAATTGTCCTTTGGTTGTGCACGCTGCCAGATGACTAAGGCATTTTGCAGATTGTGCAGGAACTGCGTTTGCAATACATGTTCTGGCTACGTTCATAGCATAGGGGATGAGAGAACAAACATTTTCTATCTGACATTCTCTCTTCCACCTCCTCCATGTGCTGGTACCATAGCTTATTCTTTAAGTGAGCTGAATTACCAAGATGTGTATTTATGCCTTCATGATCTTCCACAATATCTCCTTTAAGTTGAACAATTTGTGTAGTATAATTAGGGAAGATGCTGCTCGTGCTTGTGTTGGGGATCATAAAGGATGTTTCATTGTCCCCCACAGTATCTGCATGTTTAATGATGTGTCTAAATGCCATAATGATAAGTAAGAAAAGACAAATCATAAGACAAAATGAAATCACAATTACCATTCCAGAAAAACAAATTGACTTTCTTGATGGTAGAGAGTCTCTCATATTTTGAAACGTTCCTATTTTGTTTAAACTAGATATGTAATTGTATCATCATCTGTAACTCACACTTTTATATGAAGAACTGTACAATGATTGCCACAATAATTTTGAAAATAATATGATTGTTTTTTACAATTGCCAAGAAACTTTATAATGTCCACATTTCATTTTACCAGGTAAGACTGCAATATGTAACAGCATACAAGAATGTTTGCAATGCTATTATGCTGGGTAGCATAGAAGATGCAGTGTGTTCCTTGTGTGTTGGCACTGGTGCATCAACACATTGTTCCTTGTACCTATCTAAAAAAGTTCAAGGATAACTGCAAGTCCATTCATTCCTTATTATATTTAAGAAATGTCGATCTTGAGCTTGAAGCACATCATCATCTCTTTCTCAGCCCTCAGTGCCACAAAAAAGCTCGTCAGAGACATGTATTTATCTGCAACAACTCAATTGAAACCCGAAGATCGATGGGCAACATTTCTTCAGGGTGAAACAAAAAAAGAGATTTTCACCATTGAACATTTCTTAAAAACAATTCTAGAAGACAAAAGTCAATAAGAAAGAAATTATCTAAGTATAATTAACTGCTGTCAGTTTTTGGACATGAAAGATTGTATAAACAAAGATGAAAGGTTTAAGATATAAACCAAAACATGTTAATACATTTTTTTTATATATCTTTATTCCAACGGTATTTTTATGGTATCTGGTCGTCTAATACCTTTCCATCGAATACCTTTCCATCGAAAATTATTAATTGAATTGCCTTTCCATCGAAAAGCATGTTCATTGAATAATTTTCTATGGTTAATTTCGATGGATAGGGTTAGGGGTTAGGGTTGGGGCTAGGGTTAGATTTAGGGTTAGATTAAGGGTTAGATTAAGGGTTAGGTTGGGGTTGGGGCTAGGGTTAGGGTTGGGGCTATGGTTAGATTTAGGGTTAGATTAAGGGTTAGATTAGGGTTAGGGGTTATGGTTGGGGCTAGGGTTAGATTTAGGGTTAGATTAAGGGTTAGATTAAGGTTAGGGGTTAGGGTTGGGGCTAGGGTTAGATTAAGGGTAAGATTAGGGTTAGGGCTAACGGGGTGGGCATGGGGGTTGAGGTGGCTGGGAGCAAACCCCCCAATATACAAAAAAACATTAAAACGTTACAAGGAGCTGGCCAGTGCCGAAATGTCAGCACTGGACAGCTCCATTTAACGTTTTAATGTAGAAAATAAAAGCATCGTAATGCTATCTTTTACATTTAAAAGTACATATCCATTTGATTGAAAAGTTTCGATGGATATATACTTTTAAACATAGAATTTCGATGCATTTATTTTAGATTCATATTTTTCGATGCATCTTTTTCGATGCAATGACCATAAATCATTTTTATTATTCCATAAACTCTTTTCTTTGCTCTTGGTTGATGATCTTTTCTGCATATGCAGAACTTCTTCTCTTGCTTCACTGTCAGTAGATGCAGGAGGGTTTGAGATTTCTACCTTGCGCGGTTTGATGTAGGGCAGCCAGGCTCTCCTGCTTGGTATCTTAACAGTCGTGGGAGTAAATGCTTCCACCTCATGGGGTCCCTTGAAAGAGGGTTTATTCCAAGTGCAGACACATTTTTGTGTCAGAACCTGGTCCACTGTATATAAGCTGGGTTGTTTTAAAAGCTCCCTGGATCAGTTTGCTGGCTTTCTTCTTCAATCCTCTTTGACCCCTCCCTCCGATTCTTGATGTGTTGAGAAATAAAAGAGACACTAGCAGTCAGAGTTGCCAAATAATCATGTATCTCATCACCTAATGTTTTGCTACACTGTGGGCATCAGTTTAAACCTGAGTTGGAGGAGCAAGGGGTGTTCTCATTCAGCATCCAGTCACCAACCCATGACGAGTTAGGTGGTGATCTCACCCAGGCTGATTTTGCAGTGCATACAGTGCAAGGGGTACGCAGTATAAACACCCCTTCTTTAAAGTAATTTTAATATTAGCTATCCTCTTCTTAAGTAATCCTTTTAATTGTTCACAAATCCCATTTGCTTTTGGAGGATAGGCAGAAGATAACTTGTGTTTTATCTCTAATAAAACAGTGGCCTGCCCGAACAGTTAATTTATAAAATGCGGTCCATTGTCAGACCGCAGAACAACACACACACCCATCTTGGGAACACCTCATGCACAAGGAACTTGGCGGCTCATGTGACATCGGGGTGCGTACATGGACCTGTCTCGATCCATCTAGAAAAGGGACATACCACTACCAGCATGTACCTATAACAGTTGCATGTCTGCAAAATATACACATAATCTATATGTAGATGCTAAAATGGGCCATTGTGTCTAGGGATTGCTCCTCTCACTGTTTGCAAAGTGCGCACTGCAGTACATTTCTGACACATGATGCAATTCACAATAAATTGTGCCACATGTTCTAACAAATTTGGTGAAAAACAATCTTCTGCAATTGTAGCAGCAAGACTCTCTCCATTCGTATGTGTGGGGTAGTGCGGCTGCTTCAGCACTACCCTCAATAATGCTAGAGGCATAACTGGCTTTCCAGTGCTATCCTGTCTTCAAGTTGCCTCAGTGGTGGATAAAGAACACCCTCATTTTCTCCATACATCTTGCTCCTCCTGTGAGGCTCGACCTATTTCAGTTAACTGAATAATAGACAGCATTTTAAAGCCCTCCTTTACGAACATGCATCATCCTGTCATCTGCTTATTATTCCTAAATCAGAAATATTTGGCAGAGATGCTGCCTTTTTGGCTTCTAAGTCTGCGGCTTTATTTCTGCAAGAAATTACATCTGTTCTTTTAGTATGTACTGCACATTTTACAACTGCGATAGTCAACTGGAATTTCAATGCCTCAATAAGCTTATCCACCACCTTTGAAACCATTGATCATGGAATCCTGCTGGGTCACCTAGTCGGAGCTGATCTCATGGGCCCCGTCCTGGCGTGGTTGAACTCTTTTCTCACGGACCACCAGCCTTCAAACCCTTTAATTTCCCCCTTTTCTCTCTGTGGCGGTTGACCTCTCTTGCTGTGTCCCCCAAGGGTCTGGTATCTCCCCGGTCTTTTTCAATGTCTACATTCCACCGCTGACCAAATTGATCTTCTCCCACATCTTCCTCTGCTATTCATATGCAGACGACATGCAGATCCTGGTCCGCCTTGACCTGTCCATCCCGGAGTCGGCGGGCAGTATCCGGGCATGCCTCGAGGCTGTGGGAGAATGGATGCAGAACAACTGGCTCAAGTTGGATGAGGACAAGACTGAGGTGCTGGTAGTAGACCCTCCCACGGCTTCTTCTCTCTGGACCCAGGATTTCTGGGGGCCTTCTCTTGGTCCTTTTCTGAAACCTGTACCTATTCTTAAAGACCTCGGCATTAAACTCTCTTCCTTAATGTGTATGGAACCCCAGGTTAGTGCTGTTTGTCAACGGGGTTACTTTGTACTCAAACTCCTATGTCGGGTTTTGGCTTTCATTCCTGTGCACATTCATGCACCTGTGATGTCTGCTCTTGTCTCTCCTTCATTAACTATTGCAACTCTCTCGTTCTGGCTCAACCTGATTATATCCTGCAGTGTCTTCAGGTTCTTCAAAACTCTGCTGTACGGTTAGCCACAGCCACTCCTCGCTGCTGCCATATCTCTCTGATTTTTACTCAACTCCACTGGCTCCCCGTGATCAAGCGCATTCAGTCTTTATGTTTGGTTCACGATGCCTTATATGGATGGGGCGCAGACTACCTACAGGCCAAATTCTGGTCATGCGTCCCTAGATGGGCCTTACGCTCTGCCGATCCCTGTCTGCTGCTCGTCCCTGTAGTGAAATAGTGGCAAATTGGTGGTGTGAGAGATCTGATGGTGTATCACCCGCTAGTCCCAGGGGATCTGTCATCCAGGAGGCCAGGACATGGCCCTCGCTTTTGGATCCAGTTGCTGGGGGAGTACCAGTGCAGGAGGATCACCTGGGTGAGGGGTCTTCAGGGAGTGGGACACCAGATGGAGAGACACGGTATCCCATTCCCTGTAATACCTTTACCCCATCCTACCAGGTAGGATATTTACTAACTCAACCCCCCCTTTCGCAACACAAACACTAGACTAACACCCGAGCCGTATACCTGACATGTCCCAATACAATGGTCAGGCAAGTTCTGACCATCATGCACATCTGACTTCCATTACACTTCCCCACACAGATAAAAGGCGGAGCATGAGCGCACTCTCCGAGCGGGGCAAAGCACACGAGGGAACAGCAGTTTCAAGATGACAGTCTAACACAAGGAGAAAGATGGCGAAACAGAAGGGGATCGCAAGGAGGGAAGTGCCCTTGAGCTTTTTGACAAGGAACCGTTACTTTCACAAAACCTCAAGAATAGAAAGCTAAGACCAGGAAACCAGGTTGAAGAATCCTGCATTGTGTTTTGGAGGTACCCGGGGCCCTCCTGCGTCGATAATCAAGGTGGGGAGAATCGCCTGCTGCCGTGGTACTGTCCTTGACTCCTACAACAAAGAAGCACCAGTGAAATCAATACAGCCGGTGAGTTGGGGAGACCAATACCAGACCGTTCTGTGCTGAAGCCAAGGTTGCAAGCCGCAACATTGTATGGTGAGCGCTGAAGCAAACAGTGTATGAAACGCAAGTGGTAACCAACGCAAGTAAAAAATTGAACAACAGATGAGTGATTCAACTTTGAAACCAAGATACAATACCTTTGACAGAGTGGTCCGGCACCACGTGCATGCTCTTTCGAAGCTATCTGTAAGGTATCCAACTGAAAGTGGCAAAAAACTGTCCATCGAAGTGGTCCTGCGGCGGGTTTATTTTCTCCATTTCACTCGTAGGACCTCCATCTAGCTAAGGGGGTTCCCCTGCTACTTCACATTAATTTCCTGACGATTTGAACTGACAACAGATGAAGATTGCTATATTTATACTTGTGTGAGACCTTGGTCTTCATAAGCAGACAATCTACATGGTTGGTTATATTTTGTGTTTCACTTCTAGTTGTATTTTTTGAGCCACACCATGAGCATTCCTGCAGTTAAGGTTGCAAAATTTGAAGACGGGGACGTTGTGAATTATATGATCCTTTGAGCATTAAAGTATGTCTTTTGAGAGTGTACTAGACTACTACATGGACATTGTATACAGGCTGATCAATTTATCTGTGTATATGTTATTGCAGATTTATTTTGCTCCTGAAGAAGGGGAGGACACCCCGAAACGCGTCGAGAGTTTGGACTTTAATTTTCATCGTTATCTGCAATGTTCAATGACGGCCACTCTATTTAAGTTATTGTACATTTACTTTTGAACATATTGTTGACAATTATATTTGGAAATTGTGTTGTTTTGATATATTGTTTTGAATGTTTGCAATACAAACAGACTGTGTTTAACTAACTTGACTGATTTATTCAGCTTTTGAATGGTGTGCTGGGGACGGGAGTGTCTCTAGAGATAGACACTTTTTTATGTTCATGTACGTAATCATCCTCCCCTACTGGTTCTGTTGCTAGATTCACTATTCTGCATCTAACTATTTTGATTGCAGGGTTTGAGATAATTACATCATACCCTGATGCTCTTTGGGTGGTTAATGGACTTTTGGGTTTCTCTAGAATGGCAAACAATGCATGCTCAACAAATAATGTTACTGCACACCCCATTGTAATACTTGGATCCTTTTCTTTTGCAAATGTAGCAGCAGCTAAAGCTTGATTCCAAGGGTAATGCACTTTCATAACTGGATCTGAAATCCCACTGTAATAAGCCAATGGTTTATGTCCATTGTAAGGAAGGCATGGTATCAAAGTAAGACAGATACAAGTGATCACAGTTCAAGTGTGTTTATTGAACTGTTATCAGGGGTGTGAAAAAGGCCTATCTAACCATACATCTACAATGGGAACAAGCTACAACCATTAAATAATAATAATACAGTCCTTGTGGAGTCTAGTCAAATAAAATGGGCCTATACTAAAAAACCTATTGCCACTCCTTACCGCTATGCTACATAAGAGTGTGGGATAATGTTCACAATAAGAAAGAAGTGCCCACAAAATGAGAAGGTCAGGATGTGTGGCTTGGGGCTTCCCTTCCCCACATTTATAGCATGGGACAAGGCAGGTCACTTGAGCATAGCACACTGCTGGGCTTCTCCGGCACAAGGTCACAATTTATTTCTCCTATATCAGGGCCTTTCTGTGCCCAAGTCTCTTTGGTGCAAAGTCTGTTGCCTCAGAGGGCTTTGACGTTCCATAAACAATAAAGAGAAAAAGTTCCTTCCTTGATATTCACATCGGGCAATTTACTTTTCACCCTGGATCCCCCTCTTCCGGGCTCAGATCCCCAACATTCATAATTAGTCCCCCTCTTCTGGGCTCAGACCAATTAAAAAAACAATATCTTCCTGAGTGATTTTTGCTATTCACCCCTCTTCTGGGCTCCGACCCCTTTTTACACAATTAGTCGCCCTCAGCCAGGCTCAGAACAATTTCAACACAAAGGCAGTTGAAGACTTTTGAATCTGCATGGGATTCACTCAACCTGTTGCAGGACCACTTCGCTTCACTTTTTAGTCATATTTTACGTGCTCTGCGGTACCAAAACAGAGACCTTCAAGTGAGCACCCATGTAACGCCAGACCACTCCGTTTCTGGTACCATTGTTGGTTTCTTAAAGTTCAATCGTTCACAATTTCTTTGTACATACAATGCTTGCAACCTTGAGCATCACAGAGCCCGGCTTGCTATCAGCTTCTCCTGACTCACCAGATGTGCTCAGCTCGTTATCGTCACTTTGTTGTCGGAGTCAAGGACAGTACCAGGGTAGCAATATCTTCTCCTTGCCTCAGCCATCAATGCGTGAAGGCCCTGTGTACCTTCAAC
Organism: Ambystoma mexicanum; assembly: GCF_040938575.1. Taxonomy (NCBI): domain Eukaryota; kingdom Metazoa; phylum Chordata; class Amphibia; order Caudata; family Ambystomatidae; genus Ambystoma; species Ambystoma mexicanum. The sequence continues at coordinate 1,015,774,709 of NC_090930.1, read as the reverse complement.
AAATGCTGCATTGTTCATCAGCTGGTATTACTAGTCTTGTTTCTTTTCCTTGAGGTTTCCTGAAAAGAGCAATCCTTTCTTGGAAAGGGCAAGGGCGATTCCCTCCTTGTCATCCTCTCTGACTTTGCTGCCTTTCTTCTGCTCTTTCCGGTCTCACTTTTCTCCCCTCTTGAGAGATTAGCTATCCTATGTACAGGACCTCTTCCTGACAATATTGTAACTTGTCTTTGTCTACCTTGTATTCTTTCTCTGCTAATATGGCCATGAGTCACACTGAGTCTTCCCGGCACCTTTCCTCTGTCTCACTGCACACCAAAATGTCATCTACATTTTGAATTATTGCACTGTCAAGCTGTACATTACACAGGTCCATCTGAAGGACCCTGTTAAAGATTGAGGGGGGACTCACAGTACCTTTGAGGCAAACAAGTATGTTTCAGGTGGATATTTCTATACTAAAAGGAAGTCAAATCTTGTGAGTCCGCCTGTAGGGGAATTTAAAAGAATGCGTTTTTAAAATAGTTAACTGTAAAATATTTTGACTTAGATGGAATACTACATAATATTGTAGCAGGATTTGGAACGAAAGGAAACTCTGCTTCGACAATATTGTTTAGGGCCAAAGATCCTGAGTAAATGTTCATGATACCCCAGTGGATTTCTTCACTGAGTACACAGCCGTGTTACATGGAAACTCAGATGGCACTAATATTCCTTGCTTCATTAAAGCAGAAATGGTCTTGAATATACATTCATTCGCTTCTCGGCACACAAGATATTATTTTGCTCATGGCAAAATAGCTCCTGATTTAAGTTTGATTGTTATGGCTTCTACTCCTTTCAATAGGCCCACATCATATGGACTAGTGGCACATAAAATATTTGGCACTTTCTCCAAATCTTCCTGGAAAAACTACAGTTTCTTTTTTACCATCGCCATTCTCTGTGGTACTACTCTGCTCTGCACTTTAACCCAATAAGTGAGACTTATGAAAAACACAAATTCATTATCAGAATAATCACTACAAAAAAGTTCTTTGTCTGTCAAGTATGTCAACCTCTATCCTTCACTGAGGGCTATCACTGCTCTCAATACTCTCCCCTCATTATTTGTTCCATGGACAACCACTCTTTCCTCTCTGACCAGTGCCGCTTCTAGCTCTAAAGTGGTAACCTGTCCTTCTTCACCATCCATACGTATTTCTGGTCTAAACAAAAACTCTTCAGGTATTCTCAATATTTTACCTACCAACTTTGGTAACCATGATAATAAAACAGTCACTCCATACAAATACACTTCTGGATCTAAAGGGACTACTCATAATGCTTTCTGGCCCATAAAAGATAATATGAATTTGTTCACATTCATGTAATGTATCCCTAGAGTGGAGCACACTATTCCTTCATCAGTAAAAGATATCGTCATGTTAAGTTTTGTCATTAAGTCACGTCCTAATATGCTAACTGGTGTCTGCCGAGAATATAATGACATCGACATGATGTGTTCTCCTATAGAGATTGGTAATTCGTCTGTAAAAGGAACAAAGCTCTTCGCCCCAGAGAATCCCTGTGCATTAATGGCAATGCCTGACATTGGGTATTTTCCCTTACGGACACAGGAACAAGTTGCTCCAGTGTCTACAAGGAATGGAAATGTCTTGTCTCCTATCAATACCTTGACCTTTGGTTCCTCTTGGAGGTCCAGTGTCACTGATAGTACTGAACATATCATGTTGCTCTGTGGCCTGTGGATATAAATTCATCCCTGTACCTGTGAAAGGATTTCCTCCTACCAGTCACACTCCCTAGTTTAGGTGCAGGTGTTTGCAGTATTCCTACATTCATGTTCCATTGTGGCACCATGGCCTGTTGTCTCTGTGCTTGCTGGGTCTGTATCTGTTGTGCTTGTTTAGGCACTTGCTGTGGTTGCCCTTGTGGCGATTGCATTTGTAATGGAACCTGCTTTGTTGGCTGTGGTTGCGGCGCACGTGCCTGATTCTGCATGTGCTCTTGAGGCATAATACTCCTGTGGTTCTGTATTATATTGTGGAGCATAGCCATCCCATTGCCAATGTTGCTGCATGCCCCCTCCACTTCTACATGTTCTGGCTATATGTCCCATCCTTCCACAATTCCAGCATTGTTGCGGCTGTGTAACGCTCACCTGACTCCCACGGAGGCGCTAGTCTAGTATGGGTTGCTGTGGCCTCTTCGAGCGTGATGCGCAGAACTCGGAACACTGACTGAACAGGACCCACAAATCTTGCTTGTCTGGCCCGTAGGAATATCCTTCTGCAGATGAGAAAGGGGATTAACAGTCTGCAGAATAGTGTGCTTGCTCCCCCCTTGACCCCTTCTTTCTTCTCTAACTTCCTCCGAAATCCCCGGTTGAAGCTCACCTTATGGTTTGAAAGGATGAACTCTCCATCCTGCTTCTGGTGCAGGGGCGTGTGTTTGTCCAGTTACTTCACTGGTTTTCAGAATGGCGCTGGCAAAATCCACTTGACTTTTCCGAGCGGAACACCGTAAGTATGAAGATTACAAAAGTTCAAGTGTTGAGCCTCCTTTTCAGTTGCCTTCCTATCCTGTGATCTGTCCTTTATTTCAGGTGCAGAATGAAGGCGATGCGTTAAGGGATTGAATTGCCGATGGTAAACTCAGGTGAGTTAGCGATGGGGGCGATCCCTCTTAATGTCTTTATATTCCTCCAGTAATGTCTTTTGTCCTTTACCCATAGGGGCTGGGGTGCGGTACCTGCCAACGAAGCGGCGCCGACCCGAAATGAGGAATGATCCACCAACAGAAGACCGGTAAGTGTTATGGCGGAAAATTAGGCTTTCCTCATATGTTCCTTCTGCTCACCTTTTGTCTCTTCTTCTCTCCCCTAGGCGCAGAGATGTGGCGACTGGTGCAGACAGTCACGGTGGAGCCAGAAGAACTCCCGAGGACAGGTGAGTGAAGCGTGGCGCTGCAGCGAGCAACGTGGTGCTTTTAAATGAAAGTCTTTTCTCAGGAACGCTGGCGTGAAGGTTCCGGATCCAGGTAAGAAGTTTGATAAAATTCTTGGTTTTCACCTTTCTCTTCTCTTCTTTCCTTACAGGTTTTCCAGGATCGAGGCGGGCGTGGCTGGAGACCAGATGCAAGAGCAGACACGGTGAGTGTTCAGCTGCTTGGATGCAGAACAACGCGAAGTGTGAGCTACTGTCTGGGTGTGGCTTAAATAGCCCCCAAAGTAGTTCCAGGTAAGTATCCTTCCCTGGCCACGCCCGAGTGGCAAAATAGTCCCAATGAAAAAATAGTCCCTTTCAGGTCTCAGGGAGGCCTGAATCTTGCAGCATGGTCTGCATCAGGTAAGTGCACAAAACACCTTCCTTTATGAGCCTGGCGCCTATAGCGCCAGGACTGATGTCCAACATGAGCCTGGCGCCAAAGGCGCCAGGACAGAGTCCAAGGAGCCCCTATAAGGGGCCGCTGGGCTTTTACCCGGGGGCATGATGCCTGCTCCCGGGGGTGCTGGGCCTGGCCTGGTGCTCCGGGGGTAGGCATCATGACAGGCTGTCTGCCATTAAATCCTCCTCCTCCCTGACGGTTCTAAAATTCACCACGTCCTCCTCCCCAGGGTCCATTCCCTCTTACTCTTGGCCACTATGATCCATAGGGTATACTACATTATTTTGCTGTGCTGGTGGTATTTCTTGTGTCACCACACCTTCATTACTCGTCAATACCGCTCCTTCTATAGCTAGTTTTGACAATTGTTTCGGAACTAACTTTGCTTCCTCCTGCTTTCTAGTCTCAGCTTTCTTCTTATTCTTCTCTTGTAACAATCAGCAATGGTGGGTCAATTGTATTTCTGGCCATTGCTTCGTTTCCATCCCTACCTGTTTCTTCATCTGCCTTTACACAGGCTTGGGCAGTCCCTGACATAAAAGTTCAAGTGTTGAGCCTCCTTTTCAGTTGCCTTCCTAACCTGTGATCTCTCCTTTATTTCAGGTGCAGAATGAAGGCGATGCGTTAAGGGATTGAATTGCCGATGGTAAACTGAGGTGAGTTAGCGATGGGGGCGATCCCTCTTAATGTCTTTATATTCCTCCAGTAATGTCTTTTGTCCTTTCCCCAATGGGGCCGGGGTGCGGTACCTGCCAACGAAGCGGCGCCGACCCGAAATGAGGAATGATCCACCAACAGAAGACCGGTAAGTGTTATGGCGGAAAATTAGACTTTCCTCATATGTTCCTTCTGCTCACCTTTTGTCTCTTCTTCTCTCCCCTAGGCGCAGATATGTGGCGACCGGTGCAGACAGTCGCGGTGGAGCCAGAAGAACTCCCGAGGACAGGTGAGTGAAGCGCGGCGCTGCAGCAAGCAACGCGGTGCTTTTAAATGAAAGTCTTTTCTCAGGAACGCTGGCGTGAAGGTTCCGGATGCAGGTAAGAAGTTTGATGAAATTCTTGGTTTTCACCTTTCTCTTCTCTTCTTTCCTTACAGGTTTTCCAGGATTGAGGCGGGCGTGGCTGGAGACCAGATGCAGGAGCAGACATGGTGAGCGTTCAGCTGCTTGGATGCAGAACAACGCGAAGCGTGAGCTACTGTCTGGGCGTGGCTTAAATAGTACCCAAAGTAGTTCCAGGTAAGTATCCTTCCCTAGCCACGCCCGAGTGGCAAAATAGTCCCAATGAAAAAATAGTCCCTTTCAGGTCTCAGGGAGGCCTGAATCTTGCAGCATGGTCTGCATCAGGTAAGTGCACAAAACACCTTCCTTTATGAGCCTGGCGCCTATGGCGCCAGGACTGATGTCCAACATGAGCCTGGCGCCTGACACAGTCCAAACAGCCCCTATAAGGGGCCGCTGGGCTTTTACCCGGGGGCATGATGCCTGCTCCCGGGGGTGCTGGGCCTGGCCTGGTGCTCCGGGGGTAGGCATCACGACAGCACTCCCCCCCAAGGCCTCTCCCAAGGTTGTTCCTCTGGAGGTTTCGGTTTGTTTGGGAAATTCCGATGGAACCTTTTTACCAGCCGAGGTGCATGTACGTGGTCTCTGGGTTCCCAAGACCTTTCCTGAGGCACGTACCCTTTCCAATCAATTAGATAGAAAAGTTTTGATTTTGAGATCTTAGAATCAATGTTCTTCACCTCGAATTCAGGCTCCCCATCTATCTGAATTGGTTCTGGTGGCTTTATTAATCTGGTTCCTGGTTGCACTGGTTTCAAAAGTGACACATGAAAAACGGGGTGAATCCGCATGTTAGCTGGTAGATCAAGCTTGACTGCCACTGGGTTAATTATAGCTTTGATCGAGTAAGGGCCCAAATACCTTGGATTAAAAGTTTGAGGTCCCTTGAGCAATAAGTGTTTGATAGCCAACCATACTTGATCCCCTATTTGGTATGGAGGCGCCTCACTTCGATGCAGATCCGCATTCTTTTTGTATTTCCCTTTCGCTTGTTGCAAATGTGCAGTTGCATCCTTGAAGGCTTGAGTTATCGTGGAATGCAAATGGTCCACTGCGGGCATTTCAAGGCTCAGAGGTGAGTCCAGGTCTGAAGTACGAGGGTGATGTCCACATAGGGTATAAAAGGGGCTTTGTCCAGTTCCAGAGTGTACCCAGTTATTGCATGCATATTCGGCCACCCATAAAATATCCTTCCAATTACCCTCCGATTGGTGCAACATACATCGTAGGTATTGTTCAAGGGTCTGGTTCGTTCTCTCCGTCTGACCATCGGTCTGTGGGTGGTGGCTGGTTGAGAGTCTTACGTCGATTTGTGCCAGTTGACAACACTTTCTCCAAAAATGAGAAATAAACTGGCTTCCCCGGTCGGAGACTAGTATGGACGGGAATCCATGCAAACAGATGATATTTTCGAGGAATTCCTTGGCTAGGACAGAAGCTGAAGGTAATCCTTTCAACGGAATAAAATGGGCCATCTTGGAAAATAAATCCACCACAACCAGAATAGTATTGTATCCATTACAAGGGGGCAGGTCCGTGATAAAATCTAGTGACAAGGTGTGCCCAGGTGCTGGTAGAATGTCTAAAGGCTGAAGAAGGCTGGCGGGTTTTGTCTTTTGGCCTTTGTTTTGGGCGCGAACTCCACAGGACATCACGAAAGATTTAATATCCTTTCACCAGGAAGGCCACCAGAATTGTTGTTTAATTTTTTCCTCAGTTTTGGCAATGCCAGGATGTCCTTCCATCAGGGTATCATGATGACGGGAAATAACCAGTTCTTGCAATTCCTTTTCTGGCAGAAATAAGCGTCCTTGGAAGTAAGGTAGGCCATCGTTGACCAAAAAGTAAGACCCCCTTTAGATCCAATCCTGCAAGGCTGTAGAGTCCAGGAGTTGTTTTACCCGTGCTTGAATGTCTTCAAGGGTTTGTAAAGAGGTTATCCCCAAAATTCTTTGTTCGGGAATTATCGGCACAGGTTCTGAGTTTGTGTCTATTTCTCCCATTCCTATTCGAGATAGCGCGTCCGCTTTGCCATTCTTACAGCCGGGGCGGTAAGTGATTACAAAATCGAACTCAGCAAAGAACAAAGCCCATCGGAGTTGACGTGACGATTGAGCCTTGGCAGTTTTTAAATATTGTAAGTTTCGGTGATCAGTGATCACAGTGATGGTATGCCTGGCACCTAGAAGATAATGCCGCCAAGCCTTAAAGGCGGACTTAATGGCTAATAATTCCTTGTCGGTGATTGCATAATTTACCTCAGGCGGCGAGAACTTTCTGGACCAAAATGCTACGGGGTGCAGTTGGTTGGTTTCAGGGTCTCTCTGAGACAGGACAGCTCCCATGGCTAAGATGGACGTGTCGGTTTCGACTATATATGGGAGATCGGGACGCGGGGGCTTCAAAATAGGTGCGGACGTGAATTTAGCTTTCAATTCCTGAAAGGCCTGTTTGGCTTCCTCGGTCCATTCGAAGCGTTTATTTTTCCGCAAGAGTGCAGTGATGGGTTGTACCACACGTGAAAATTCTGGGATAAATCTGTGATAAAAATTGGCAAAACCAAGCATGCTTTGGACACCTTTCACCGAACTAGGTGATGGCCATTTGAGGATGGCATCCACTTTTCGTGAGTCCATTCGGACCCCTTTAGGTGTCAGGATGAATCCAAGAAACTCAACCTCGGTGGTATGGAAAAAGCACTTTTCCAGCTTTGCAAACAGTTTGTGCTGGCGCAATTTCTCAAGGACGGCCCTGACATGCTTTCTGTGATCAGATTCCGAAGAGGAGTACACAAGAATGTCATCGATATATACGACAACACAAACATCGATGAGTTCCCGAAGGACATTGTTCATGAAGAATTGGAAGGCAGCAGGCGCGTTGCACAACCCGAAAGGTATCACCTGGTATTCGAATAATCCATATTTTGTACGGAAGGCCGTTTTCCATTTGTCGCCTTCTTTTACTCGCACCAGATGATAAGCCCCCCGGAGATCTAACTTGGTGTATACGCAAGCGTCCTTCACCTGGTCAAGGAGTTCAGGGATCAGAGGCAGAGGGTAACGGTTTTTAACAGTTATCTGTTTCAATGCGCGGTAGTCGATACAAGTTCTAAGGTCGCCTTCTTATTTGGGGACGAAGAACAATGCCGAGGATGCCGGAGACTTTGACAGGCGAATGAAACCATTGGCTAGGTATTGATCTAAATATTGTCTCAAAAGCAGATTCTCAGGTTCAGTAAGGGCATAAATCCTGCTACAATAGGGTTGTGCACCGGGCACCAGATCGATTTGGCAATCGTACGATCTGTGGGGAGGTAACGTGTTGGCCTGTTCCTTTTGGAAGACGTCCTGAAAGTCTTGGTATTCCGGAGGTAGTTGCATGGAGACAGAAGTTACCGACGCTAGACTAATCTTCAGATTTTCTGGCCAGCAGGTTTGTGCACAATCCGGGAAGGTTATTCTCTTCGCTCGCCAATCAATTCGAGGATTATGTGTCTCTAACCAAGGGATTCCGAGAATAACCTGAAACTGTGGAGCCTTGATTACATCAAACACAACTGCCTCCCGATGGCCGTCCGGACCTATAAGTGTCACCTCAGCAGTGGAATGTGTTACCGGTCCAGAGGCAATTTCGGTTCCATCGACTGTGGTGATGACATCTTTGCTGGTTTTAGGACGCAGAGGGAGGTTAATCCTAGAGACCAATTCACGATCCACACAATTTCCTATAGCCCCACTATCGATGTATGCCTTTTTTGCATGCAACCGCTTAGGCTGTTCCGGATCTACGAGGACCATTGGCACAATGAAATGCGAGGTCTGAGAGTTAGTTTTCAAGCTCGGCAAGCGGACCCATTCGCGCTATCGGGCGTGGTCGTTTCCCGAAACAGAGTCTTCATGGTTTTTATCAGCGGCTCCTACCACCTTCTTGGGCGGTTTTGCCGGGCAATCTCGTAGAAAGTGTCCAAAGGACCCACAATAAAGACATAATTGCATCTGCCGTCTTCTTTCACGTTCTTTTTGAGTTAAAGGTCCTTTAACCCCTCCGATTTGCATAGGCTCAGAGACATCAGCACCCTTGGGGTTAGCGTGGGTCTTGACCAACACCCGGGTCTCAAACTTGGACCGATCTGCTTTTCTTGTTTGAAGTCTGTGATCCAATTGGACCACTAAGTCTATATATTCTGTGCATTCTTGGGGCGGATTTACAACTTGGGCCAGGACATCTTTAAGTTCTCCGCGTAGACCTCGATAAAATAACGTGATTCTTTTATCCTCTGGCCACCCAGTTTCCACAATTAGTCTATTAAAGGTTGCAATGTAGGATAGGAGGTCCTGATTGCCCTGTCGCAGGGATAGGAGTTCGTCATCCAGAGCCTGCCCCTGAGAGTGTCGAGCAAATAACCTTTCCATGCTTGCTTGAAATCCTTGAAAATCACAGAGAATCGGGTCATCTTGAGTAACCAGTGGAACTGACCAATCGGCAGCACAGCCGCTGAGATATGACAATACAAAGGCTACCTTGGTCTGGTCATTAGGGAAGGCCCCAGGTCTGCATAGGAAGTGCAAACAACACTGATTCATGAATACGGCAAATCGTTTGGGGTCCCCAGCAAAGCGTTCGGGTGGGGTCAGCAGCATGTTTCCAGGTAGATTGATCTGCACTCTACTCGGGTTCCCCCCGGAACCGGGTAGAGGAGTGTATCCAGCTTGACCTTGCAAAAACTGTCTAGCTAGGTCATCAGTTCTTTCCTTTGATACAATCACTTCCCTCCTGAGAGCATTAGTCTCTTGACGAGCGGCGTGTACTTCGGCCCGTAATTCCCCCAGTAGTTGGGCCAACTGATCAGTCTCAGAAGTTTCCATAGCGCCTGGGTGGGAATTTGTAGGAAGGCTTCGCGTTCTGTAATGCTCACTGACTCCCACGGAGGCGCTGGTCTAGTCTGGGTTGCTGTGGCCTCTTCGAGCGTAATGCGCAGAACTCGGAACACCGACTGAACAGGACCCTCAAATCTTGCTTATCTGGCCCGTAGGAATATCCTTCTGCAGATGAGAAAGGGGATTAACAGTCTGCAGAATAGTGTGCTTGCTCCCCCCATCCCCCCTTTTTTCTTCTCTAACTTCCTCCGAAATCCCCGGTTGAAGCTCACCTTATGGTTTGAAAGGATGAACTCTCCATCCTGCTTCTGGTGCAGGGGCGCGTGTTTGCCCAGTTACTTCACTGGTTTTCAGAGTGGCGCTGGCAAAATCCACTTGACTTTTCCGAGCGGAACACCGTAAGTATGAAGATTACAAAAGTTCAAGTGTTGAGCCTCCTTTTCAGTTGCCTTCCTATCCTGTGATCTGTCCTTTATTTCAGGTGCAGAATGAAGGCGATGCGTTAAGGGATTGAATTGCCGATGGTAAACTCAGGTGAGTTAGCGATGGGGGCGATCCCTCTTAATGTCTTTATATTCCTCCAGTAATGTCTTTTGTCCTTTACCCATAGGGGCTGGGGTGCGGTACCTGCCAACGAAGCGGCGCCGACCCGAAATGAGGAATGATCCACCAACAGAAGACCGGTAAGTGTTATGGCGGAAAATTAGGCTTTCTTCATATGTTCCTTCTGCTCACCTTTTGTCTCTTCTTCTCTCCCCTAGGCGCAGAGATGTGGCGACTGGTGCAGACAGTCACGGTGGAGCCAGAAGAACTCCCGAGGACAGGTGAGTGAAGCGTGGCGCTGCAGCGAGCAACGTGGTGCTTTTAAATGAAAGTCTTTTCTCAGGAACGCTGGCGTGAAGGTTCCGGATCCAGGTAAGAAGTTTGATAAAATTCTTGGTTTTCACCTTTCTCTTCTCTTCTTTCCTTACAGGTTTTCCAGGATCGAGGCGGGCGTGGCTGGAGACCAGATGCAAGAGCAGACACGGTGAGTGTTCAGCTGCTTGGATGCAGAACAACGCGAAGTGTGAGCTACTGTCTGGGTGTGGCTTAAATAGCCCCCAAAGTAGTTCCAGGTAAGTATCCTTCCCTGGCCACGCCCGAGTGGCAAAATAGTCCCAATGAAAAAATAGTCCCTTTCAGGTCTCAGGGAGGCCTGAATCTTGCAGCATGGTCTGCATCAGGTAAGTGCACAAAACACCTTCCTTTATGAGCCTGGCGCCTATAGCACCAGGACTGATGTCCAACATGAGCCTGGCGCCAAAGGCGCCAGGACAGAGTCCAAGGAGCCCCTATAAGGGGCCACTGGGCTTTTACCCGGGGGCATGATGCCTGCTCCCGGGGGTGCTGGGCCTGGCCTGGTGCTCCGGGGGTAGGCATCATGACAGGCTGTCTGCCATTAAATCCTCCTCCTCCCTGACGGTTCTAAAATTCACCACGTCCTCCTCCCCAGGGTCCATTCCCTCTTACTCTTGGCCACTATGATCCATAGGGTATACTACATTATTTTGCTGTGCTGGTGGTATTTCTTGTGTCACCACACCTTCATTACTCGTCAATACCGCTCCTTCTATAGCTAGTTTTGACAATTGTTTCGGAACTAACTTTGCTTCCTCCTGCTTTCTAGTCTCAGCTTTCTTCTTATTCTTCTCTTGTAACAATCAGCAATGGTGGGTCAATTGTATTTCTGGCCATTGCTTCGTTTCCATCCCTACCTGTTTCTTCATCTGCCTTTACACAGGCTTGGGCAGTCCCTGACATAAAATGTGGTAAAATAATGCCACCGTTTTATCCCACATTTCTCTCGTTTTATCCCACATCTGCTCGGCAATTATTAAAAGGCGCTCCATCATGTGCCATGTTTTGTGCAGTCACACCTGCATACCCTGCACACTTGCAAATGTCGTCAGCCTCACCCCTAGGGTGGCTGCCAGCAGTCATTTTATGTCACCTATTCCTAACGCCATTGCTGTCATTCTTTCTAGCTGATAAATCCATTTTCCCACACCTGAAGTCAAACTAGGTAATTTATTTCAAATGATCCTTATCCATGTATGGCCACAGAATATATTGTGGTCGTCCTCCCCTTTTCTCTAATAATTGGGAATTGTGAAAACCCTGATCTATAATCATACCCACCTACGCTTCATGTTTTCCAGGTGGGGCTAGTGTTGCCCATTTGTCTTCAACCTGGTAGTGACCTTGATCTGTTTACATAAGGTGGGGAAACATCCACTGCACTGTGTGTCAGTGCTGTTGGTTGCTCAGTGTATGGTGACAGTTCTGGTGTTTTTTCTGTCGGTTCCGCTAGGTCTGACCATTTTACCCCTTTCTCTATATTCAAATCTTTCTAATAGCCACCTGCGCCCTCTCTTTGCGCTATCTCATTTTCTTCCCTTTCTTCATCTGACATCATTATGCCCCAGCTTGTAGGACTTTCATCCCTTTCCTCATCATCTAGATCTAGTACACTTAAAGACAGCGCTCTATGCTCATCTGTTAATTCATCACCTGACCTTCCTCCTGTTCCCTCAATAAAGATCCTTCGATATTCTCTTGGGTTTTATTCCCATCTTTATCTCTCATTTGCCTATAAAAATCCCCAATCCTCTTCCCTATGTTTTCTGCATCATGCTTGCCAGCCCATGTCTGTATTCTCGGTATCCCTTGCAGCTCCCTGCAGGGCTATAGTGACCCTCTCTCTTCATCAAATTGTTCTCGTGCTTCGATCAGCACTATACTTCTATAAAATAGATTATCTATCTCATCATCCTTTAGTCCCATATTTCTGTTCATCTCACCTTCCATTCTTCTCATCTCTCTTTTCTCTTCTTCGTCTTACCTGCTTTGCCACCTGCATACTTGCATTCTTTGTATTTCTATCTTCTCTTGCCTCTTCTCTTCTAATCTCTCCTTTTCTTTCCTTGCCTCATGCCTTCTTCGTTCTTCCTTTCGCATCCTAATTTTCCTTCTCTTCTTTATATGCTCTCTCGTGGTCTCTTTCTTTCTTTCTTTTCTTTCTCGAACCACATCAATGCCCTTATTATCCATCTTAAGTAATATCTGTCCTCGCATTGATTCATTCTGTACTATCGGTACTCCCTTAGCCATGTCTTTCACTTCATGTTGTCTCCTTGCTTCTTCCTCTATCTCCATCTGTCTGTCCTGTATGTCTTTTCTCTCATCACACTGTTTACTTTCATTGCGTGTTGGAATATATTTGTATTATTTACTTTTACTCTCTTCCATGTTGTCCTCACTGTTATAAGAGGGGGCCTATATGTCAGATTAACATACCCCACTGCTGCTTTCAATTCCTTTAAAGGATAAAATCCCTGTTCCCCAGTATATGCGCTCTTGTTTTCAGGGGAAAGAGGAGCCAAAGGCGTTATATCCGCCTCTTTATGCTGATTAAGCATCCACTCCTTCTCATGTAGATCTTCTGTCTCGCTCTGATACCTTTCCAAAACTCTAAAATGGCCAACCTTTTCAGTAACTTCTTCTGCTTGTATGTAGCATGCAAATATGTTGTCATATGTTGCAATACTGATTTTGACAATGAACCCTCTTGAGGCCACGGCATGAGTGTTTCATTAGTCATGCTTCTGACCCACTCTGTGTGATATTGTCTTATCTTGGGTCTATATATCGCAGTGTCCTGCAGAGGAGTGTCCCCCATGATGACAAGTCGATCTCGACTGTCAATACTTACCAGATCTTTTATTCTTTTATTTATGTTATCAAGTATACCACACCGATTAGCTTGTGCAGGCACCATCAATCTCAGTTTATTACAAAAAAAACATTTTTTAACCGCTTTAAAAATCCATGCAATAATTTTCCTTTTGTTCCTTCGTTTACATTTTCTACCAATTTTAACCATTTTGTTAGTTTTATTATAGATTTTTTTAGGAATCTCTTCCTTATGTATTCATTATTCTCCTTCGATTTTGACCCTCCTGATTGACATCAATCTCTTGAAATAAAAATCTGATGATCACCTAAATTTCTTACTATCATTTTATATCTCCTAATCTAGACACAATAAAAGTTCTATACTGACATATTTATAACCTCATACACGTGTGCACTTCTTCATTTTCTGCATACGCTTTCCTTTACTATCTTTAGTAAATGTATTTCAACTCATTTTTTACCCCATTGTGGAATTTAATACGCGCTCTTCTTTTTGGCCTTGCCTCAGGAATCCTTAAATAATACCCCTATTTGGAGTTTTAGTGCATACACTTCTGCCCCTCTTGGAACCAACAATCGAGGTATATATTTCTCTTCTTTCTAATCCCCCAAAATCCTGTTACTTCTATACATATATTTACAATACATTACCTCCCCCTATTTTTGCCACCTTGGATGTTCTACCTACATCTGTGGCTCAGCTCGAGTCACTCGGCATCAACTCTTCCCCAGTTGACCAGCTCGCCTTCAGTCCTCGGGGCTCCTGTGGGACCAGGCAGGAATTTTGTCAAAGGGGCACCTGCCGACCGATTCTTCTCACACTTGTGTTTTTGCATGTCAATCTCCACAGGAAGCTCCACAGTCTTCTGGCTAATGGCACAAGTTGTCGATCGCCCAAGAGTTTAAATCTGGGCCTAGGTCGATGGATCAATACCATTCTCTGCTACCAAAATGTGCTCTAGGACCTTGAAGCTTCTCATGTGCTAGATGGATTTACCAATAATGATCTCAGATCCAAATAACTGGACAGACTCAAGTACTACTTTATTATTAAGCAACAAAATAAAGTAGCACAGTCTGGCGAATAACCGGCAGTAATTCATGCACTCACACCCAAATGTGATTATACAAAGGTGTTATACCTTGATATGCGTCATCTATGATGTCATCATACATGGCAAATTGTAAAACCTATTGAAGGTAGGGATTGGTTAAGGGAACATATGTACCTATAATATGTTTAAGTGTTAATAACATCATTGGCTGCCCCTTATCTAGTGGGCTTGCCTCAAATCACCTCTAAATAAGTATAATACTGATTACAGCAGAAATATGGCAGCGGGTTGGTCTTTGCAACATTGCATAGCATGTTGCTACATAGAGCCTCTGATTGGTTGGCATGCTTTCCCAACCTTGGACTTTCGGCTCGTTAGCAGCACGTAAGCAAAATGAAACTCTGGTGCCAAGAGTAACTTCAGACTACTCCTTTGCGGGTTGACCTCGAAGCCTGTTCTCAGTTCTGGGACATTCAAGGGAGTGTAGGCACACCATTATCTTTGTTTGGGCGTAATGAATAGCCCTTGTTTTTGACTTATGAATCATGTGTGAGGAGACCACAAATGTGTCCATCTTGATCTTCCATTTACTGCTATTTGATTGAGCTGGGTGTCATTACCCTTCTTTGCCTCTGGAGACTTGCTCACTCCATCTTGCATAGGATTTCTGCATCTTTAATTGTCCAATACTTGGCATTTACAGATATTGGGCCTCATTACACGGTAAGCGGTAAGGGAATACCGTTACCGGTAACGAAATACCAGTAACTGTATTTTCCCAAGCCGATCACGACCCGGACCCACCGCTATTAGTGGACCCGTAAAGTACGGCGCCACCAATAGCAGCGTGGCCGCTTGCGCGCGACCCCCACACCGTAAATAGCGCCATGGCGCTAATAGCACGCAATCACAACCCTTGCGTACACGGCAATACCAGCATCCCAAAGACCCAAAAAGCATTTACCGGCATGGCGCTAATAACAGCATCGAAAACCACACGTTAAGAGACCTGAGCAGTGTTCCCATCTGCCCCAGGTGGACACAACCAGCACAGGTGGAGTCAATGGAGACAGCCAGCACCAAAGAGCACATCACGCCCCTTCCCACAGCAAGATGGTCCCAACACCAGCAGCATGACATGGGCCTGCGTACATGACTGCAGTGCAGCACCAACAACAACAGGCAGCACTGAAGAGACGTAGGAGTAGGAGGAGGAGGAGGAGGTCGAGACTGGCGCAGCTAGCACCACCGGGGCACCCAGAAACACCACAAGGGCAGCCAACAAACCCCCGGAATCAAGGCGAAGATGACCATGGTATGTGTAAGGCACAACTAAATGTGCATCTGATAGAATGTGCCCATGGCACCATGCAAACACCAGATGAGCATGATGTGGATGTGGATGAGTATTGTTGAAATGCCCAGCCCGGACATGCAAGAGGCGATGGCATGGCGGGACAGGATCCGCGTCAGCATCTGAATCAGGAATAGCATCAGGAACAAAGGTGGAATATCATGCATGGAGAGCTGTGCATTGTTGCCCTTGTGGCCGTCTTGAGGCCCACAAAGGGCCCTCTCCCAAAGAAAATCACACATACACAATGATGGAGACCATGCCTGTTTTTCAACTGCAGAAGAGTGTATTTTGAACATAACGTGAACAGAAAGTGCATTACCCCAACTGTGCAAACACCCTCACCCCCTCCCCCCACAACACCCCCGAATACACCCTCTCCCCCTCCCCCCACAACACCCCCGAATACACCCTCACCCCCCTCCCTCCACAACACCCCCGAATACACCCTCCCCCCCTCCCCCCACAACACCCCCGAATACACCCTCCCCCCCTCCCCCCACAACACCCCCGAATACACCCTCACCCCCCTCCCCCCACAACACCCCCGAATACACCCTCCCCCCCTCCCCCCACAACACTCCCACGTGAGTCTCAAGGCGTGAACATGACCTTCCCCAAATGTGGCCGATATTCCTTGATGGCCCTATTTGTCCGCTCCTTCTTCGGGTGTTTGCGATGTTGTGCGCCTGAGGTTGTGCATAGAGCGGCGTAGGGGGCTTGTTTGCCGTGAACTCCCAGAGGAGGCTGGGCCTGTTTCCTCCTGGGTAGGGAGTGGACATCTGCGCTCAATAGCCTCTGCAATGCGGTTCATGGCCTGCCTGAGTTGCCCCATCTCATTGCAGATCCGGTTGGTGCATGCCTCCATGCCCTCCCTCGTCTGCCGTGCGAATGCACCAATGTCCTCCCTCAGGCGCCCTGTCTCAGCCACATGTTGACCTACCAGACCAGCCATTTCGGTCTGCCTCTGGAAGATGGCTGATAGGTCAAGTTGCACGGTGTCTGCCGGTGGAATGGCTGATGCGCCTGGATCAATAGCACTGGCATCAGGTGTGGATTCCAGGGGGCTCCATGACACATCATGTGTGTGGGTGGGCGATCCGCCTTGGCTAAACGGACCTGGTGAAAACATTGGGGATGTGAGTAAGTGGCGTGTCGGGATGGGGCTCTGACTCAGATCCTCAATCACCGGTGCTTCCTCCGCATCGGAAAGTGGGGCAGTGGCTGCTGCCTCACCCGTAGAGCTGGTGGCAGCAGAGTACACTCCCTCCATGCTGCCTTCAATTGATGGGAGACACACTCCCGTGGTTACCACAACAGCGGCAGGCATGGCCTCTGGCTGCGTGGCACTGCTGCTCCTGCTGCCTTTGTCCCGGTCACTACTCTTGGGTCCCCTAGAGGATGTTGCGTGGTCCCCGGTGGCATCCCTCCTGGCTTTTTTCATGGGTGTTGGAGTGGGTGCTGTCGTGCGTGGCTCATTTTCCGTGTGTGATCCTGCAGGGGTGATAAAAAGGGTAAATCATCATCTATGGGTCTACCTGCATTATGGCAGATGTATACGTCATGCAGTTTGATGCATTTTGGGGTCATCATTGTGGAGGCATGGAATGGGGATGTTGGCTGGCTCATGCATGATTGGCCCTGTGTTGGCGGGTATGTGATGATGCATGCATGTCTGTTTGTGGCTGGATCCACGGCATTCATATGGACACATGATTGTGGGACCCCTCACCCTTCACTGCGCATTTTTGGGTGTATACACTCACCTCCATCCGATGAAACGGCCACGCCATGCTCCATATCGCCGACCCCCTCTATCGACTCGACTCCAATTGTGGAGGCACATATCTCCTCCCACTCCTTCATCTTCAAGGGGGACTCTGCGCCACCTCCTGTGGCCATTGCCATGTTGCGGTGCACAGATAAAATATTGCGCACACGCACCCGGAGGTCGTCCCACCTCTTGCGGCATTCCCTGACACTCCGGGTGGTGGTGCCCACCGCACTGACTTTTTGCGCGACTTCGGCCCAGATGGCCTTCTTCTTAAGGAGGGCCTCCCGCCGCATATCGTTCACAAATACTACTTCTGCATTTGCAGCAAGTGTGGTGGTCAGCATCATAAGTTCCTCATTAGAAAACTTTTCTTTGCGCTGGCGATCAGCAGTTTTTTTAAGCACCTTCGGCATCCTCGAGCTATCCGGTATGGTTCCTGGTCGGAGTTGCCTGGATATATGTCCTGGATGCAGAGGATGGCAATGGATTGTGTTTTTAAAGATGGCCACTGTGCTCTTTCCCGTTCCTGTGCGATGACGTTATTTCCGGTTCCGCCTTTTAACGGTGACCGGTAATAGCGGTGACCGCTATTTACAGGTAGCGGGAGGGCGGAGGCGCTATCGGCGGTTTTGTGGGCGCCGGTAAGGGGCTTTTTGGGGTATTTAGCGGCAGGGCGGAACGGTCATTTACGGCATGGCGCTATGCTCGTGTCCGCGTACTCGTGATGGGACGCTATTAGCGGCCTCTTGCGAGGGCGGACACGCTAATGGCGCCATGCCGTAAAATTCCAATTTTTACCGCCTACCGTGTAATGAGGCCCATTTTCTTCTTTGCTTAATCTTGGACAAATATGTCTTATGTACATGGCTTATCCTTTTGACTCCCTTTGTGCTTTGCAATTATTCCTTGAAGTAGCATCCTTGATCCCAGGTCAATAAACTCATCTTTATTCCTCACACAAAGATGTTTTTCCAGCATCTCCTGACTAAGCAGCCCTGGTTTGTTTGACGCCCATCTTTCCATCATGGCCGCTCTTGCCATGTTGTGTTGTGTTTTCCTCTGCAGCAAGCTTCTATATGTCTCATGTATCTTGTGCTTCTTTGTGTATACACTTATTAGTCAGCAGGGTACTTTATCTTATTTGAATATATGATTTCTTCACAGTCGATTATATGTTTCTCTTGTTACTTCAGTTACATCTTCTTTCAGTATTTGCACATCGTTTCAGTGAGTCTCAATATTCTTCGTCTATGACGTCACTCTGCTCTTGTAAGATTTCACTTGTAGCTCTATGATGTCCAATGGTGTGTGCATAAATCCTTCCACCCTATAAGTGCAAGGGTACATTCGATTTGGTTGTTTGAGTGCATATCGTCTCTCATACACTCAATGCTGTATTGGGATGATACCTGGTGTACCACATAGGGCTCTTCTCCTGCTGTTCCAGTATGATGGAGATGAGGGGGCGGGAGATAGGGATAACGTGTCTGCACCTCTACACATTCTTGGAACTCTTAAGTCCCTGTAGGTTCCACATTCCACTCGTTCTATACATTCCACAAGGCATTGCACACACTCACAAGATGAAACCAAGTCACAACATATTACTTTATTACTTTAAATTAAACAGAATATTTAGCTTAAAATAAGCCATGGAGGGTATTAGATCAGGGATATTTCTCTATAAAACGAATTACAAGAAAAGAAAATCTATTCCATAGATTCAAGTCATCACAAGGAAAGTTGAGCCCATGAGAGGGAGGAAAGGTGGGGTGAAATAATTCACACAATTCAGAGGAAGAAGGAAAACATGGCACAGTCGAGAGAGATGTCTCTTTCAGAATGTGAAAGATGTCTCTGTGTTTATTAGAGGCAGAGAGGACCAGTAAAGAATAACTATCTTTCCTGGAGGATTACATATAGCGGCCATTTTTTAAAAAGTGTTAACTGCACAGAGCCGGGCTGCCTATGTTATTTAAATGTTTGCACTGTAAAGTATAAAAAATGTATGCCAAGTGGATGGATCCTTATTTACATGAACTATTTGTGTTTCATAGTGCATGCATGTGTACATCCCTCCTGCCATGTATGAATGGTAGAAGCAGGTATGTACAATTGATTCCTATGGAGTACGTCCGCTTTTGTCATGTGCTAAAAGCTGGAGGATTCCACAGATGTGCTTGTGCAGTAAGATTCTGTCTCACTATGCAGATTTAACACTTTGTTCTTGGCACATACTACTAAAAGGACATTCAGCAACACAAAAGGAGTCCTCATTCAGTGAAGCATTTTTTTTTTAAGTTAAGCCTTTCAAAAGACATGCTGGCTATGGAAGGGGGTGCGTAGTATGTATATATTTACACTTGGCCTATAATGGCAGACTGCACATTTGGGGCTGCACCTGGATTCATCAGTCTTTTTCTGGACAAGTATTGGATGTATAAGAGGTGTAACTGGCATTTAATAACGTCAGACTTATAGACTAATGCTTGTTACGTTTTCACTTGGTTTTGAGAAGTGAAAATGTACAACATGAATAGAAAAAATCATGGCAAGCATGTGCTTCAATGTGCGGCTGAGCAATACTGCCCGGGGTATAAAAAGACCTGTAGCAGCATTGTACTTTCTGTAGGTGCATGCAAATAGGCCCTGGACAAGAGCTATACTCATTTGCCCAGGTATAGCTATCATGTGCCAAATGCAATCTCATTTGCTACGCATGACTTCCTATTATTATTCTAGCACTATAGCCCATCTTATCTGGCTGCAGCGGCTGTTTCATTCCGGATCTTAAATTAGTCTCAGTTATCCTTTCTTTTGTATGTGCATTTCCTGGGATTGGTTGGCTTTTCTTGATTTGGGGTTTGTCTTTGTGCTTAGATTGGTTGGGGCTTGTGCTCACTTGGGTCATGTCATGTTTGGCTGCACCCTATGCTTATGTGTGCTTACATTTATGAGCAGTGGGAGCTCTTTGCTGCTTTAAGAACAATGTTCTCGTTTATTGCTTGCTCACAAGATTTATTTGCCTTTTTTATTCATGCAGTTTAAAAAAATAAGTGTTTATGTATTGCTGTTTTATATTTGGGACGTGGGAGGTGGCTGGTTGCTTTTTGGCTCTTCTTGTGCCATGTTCCACTTAGTGAGCGTGTGTGTGATTTCCCCATCCCCCTCCTTTTTATTTATCTATCCCCCTTCTTTTTTTATTTACATTTTTTGGTCTCTTTCTTAATTTATTATTTGTTGTTTTGCTGGGCTGATCTTCTGTTCCTCATCAAATGTGCTATGGATTTTTGTTTGACTGCACAGATGATTATGGTTTGCTGCCTTCCAAGTTTTCATGTCGTCATGTGATGGTGGTTTGTAATTTGGGGGCTGACATATCCTCACTACTGCAACCTGAATGTCTGATAGCTTAAAGTTGTCATGCTCGAATGTCAAAGGTGTAAATAATCCTGTTAAGATGAGGAAAATACTCACCTTTTTGAATAAGAGGAAGCCTGATGTTGTCTTATTGTAGGAGATGCATCTGGAATTTGAATGTGCAGATCATATCCTAAATAAAACCTATGGGAAGGAATTCTCGAGTACGTTTGCGAGGATTCTAAGTGATCCGACCGCGGCTGATTTTGCTGCGGCCGGAATGTTTGCATGAGAAAGGTGCAAACTTCCAAAAGTTTGCACTTTTCTCCTGCGAACACACTTACATATTACGGGGGCTGCAGGGGTGTCCCCCGCCACCCCCGCTCACTATATTGTGATGTATAGTGAGCGGGGTGTCACTATACTATGAAGTATAGTGAGCGGGGTGTTGTGGGGGACACCCCTGCAGCCCCTGAAGTTTTTTGTTTTGCGGGTGTGCTGCGGGGGTGTCCCCCGCAACACCCCGGTCACTATGCCACACATTATAGTGAGCGGGGTGTTCGAACCTTTGGTGGAAGCATTTTTCGGTCGTTTTGTATGGTCGGACCTTTTTTTTCGGTCCGATCATACAAAACCGTTTGCGAGTAATTGTAGAGGTGAAACCATTTTACTCAGGAAGGATCTGAGGTATACTGCGGATAAGGTATTTGTAAACTTAGAAGGTAGGTATGTTGGGGTCAAGTTACAGGTGGAAAACGTGTTTTGTGCTTTTGAACGGCTATGCGCCTAATGTGAGTCAGGCAGACTTCTTTCAGAAGATAGAGGGTTATTGGACAGTATGGGGGACGCAGAGCTTATCTTAAGGGGTGACCAATACAACTTTAGATGGAGCCAATGGGTTGCATTCTTACGTGGAAGTTAGGGCAAAAAATGTTTGGAGAAACGTATGTGTAAACAGGAGTTGCATGATGTCTGGGGTAGTCTTAACCGGGGTTGTAGAATATATACCTTTCATTCTTCCCCACATGGAACTTCATCACGCATTGATATGTTTTTGGTTAGCAGGGACGTTTTTGGAATGATTCATAGTGCTTCTGTGGGCAGTGTGTAATCTCTGACCATGCATACATACAGTTGGCCATGGATAATGTGGCTGGTGGGTTAAATGGGCTTAGAAAATGGCATTTGCATACATCTTTATTGTTGGACCCAGATTTTGTGAAACCGAGTGAGTCTGTGATCTCATTATTTTTATAGGAAAACTTGGATTCAGTTGATAGACTATCTGTGGTCTGGGATGCTTTGAAAGCTTATTTACGTGGTAGAATGATTAGCTATCTGTCCTATATGGGGAAACGAGGCTGGAGGAACTTGATCAATTGGATAAGGTGCTTGGTGCTAAGCAATCTCTTGATTCTGAGTGAGACCCGTTTTTTTACTAGGCAGGCTTTTTCGGAGTGAGGCGAGAAATCAGGCACGTTATTGGCCAACCGGCATAAATTCGGGGAAAAGGGAAAGCAAGTGCTATTTATTGCAGGTGATGATGAATCAATCTTGAGGAGGAATGATGCCATTTGTGGGACTTTTTGGACATCCTATGCTTCTCTATATAGTGATGATGGGCATTTTACGGACACTGGGGTTTATGGGTTCTTGGACTGTGTTGTTCTTCTGGGGCTGGAGGAACATGACAAGCTCAATCTCAATGTGGATGTCTCTCTTCAAGAGGTCGTTGGTCAATGTCTTCTGGCAAGTGTCCAGGGCTTGATGGCCTTCCAATCGAATTCTAAACGATCTTTAGTGGCGTTCTTTACCCTTTTCTGGTGCAGTTATATGGGGACATCATACAGGAGGAGACTGTGACGACTACTATGCAGTCCGCACTGATACTGTGATTCCTAAACTGGGCAAGGGCCATTCTGTTTGCGCACATTTCTTGCTGATATCATTGCTAAATGCTGATGTTAAGCTCTTGGTGAAAGGATATGCAAGCAGATTTAATAGCTTGCTGCCGAAGCTAGTCCACAAAAATCAGACAGGTTTTGTTTATGGCAGGTATAGTTATGACAATCTGAGGGAGTTGTTGAACGTTATCCATCTTGGGAAGGACTCTGCCAAAGCTTTTGCAGCTGTCAGTATTGATGCTAAGAAAGTGTTTGATGGGTTGAACTGGACTTCAAGTCCTGCTTAAAATAAACTGCAGGCATTGGTTCTTGCATCTCTTTAATGCCTTGTAAAAATGGGACTAAGGCTGCGGTGTCCATCAATGGTTTTAGCTCTGATTTTGTTGCCATTAGAAGAGGTACACGGCAGGGCTGTCCTTTGTCGCCTATGCTTTTTGACTTGTTCATAGAGCCGCTGGCTGCTGTGCTCAGAGCGCATCAGGATATACGAGGCATTCCGTTTGGTGGTGGTGTTTCTAAGGTGCTTTTATATGCTGACAATCTATTAGTGTTACTCTCGGACCCGGAAAGCTGTTATAAGGAGTTGATGTTATCTTTGCAGATGTTTTGCGAAATGTCTGACATTGATAAGACGCTGATTTTCCCTATCTCGTTTTTGTGTCACAGGGCCCTCTTTGATGCGGGGTGAAATGCTTGGTCCCTGGGTGGTTCACTCCTGGGTTTGAACATTGGGCTTAAGCTTGAAGAGATTGCAGTGCTATGTCTTAAGTGGGATATACTGCCTTTGCCACTCTGCGGTGAAATGTGTACAATTAAGAGGACCCTGCTCGCCAAGCTGCTGTTTGTGTTTAGCATGCCTCCACTTCCGCTTTTGGTAAACTGGAGCATGATATTAACACATTATTTCATAATTTACTTTGGGGAGAGGGTAGGAAGCCAAGAATTTTGGAAGATGTCCTTTTGAGGCCGGTGCACTTGGGTGGTTTTGGTTTTCCTGTAGTTAGGCAACATCACGCAGGCTTCACACTGTGTACTCTCCTTTACTGGTTACTAGCCAAAGATGATTGTTCGACCTTGTCCACTATTGAGAAGGATTCTTTTTCTCCCTTCCACTTGACTGCTTTACATGGACAGTAGACTTCCATTGACTCGACCACACCTTTTATTAAGCACGTCTTGCAGGTTTAGAAGAAGAGCAATTTGACCCATGGGCATAAGTTCTTACTTAGTGCAGAGTCTTGTTTTTGGAGGAACTCAACTGTGCAGATTAATAATAGGACACCTTCTTGGGTTTCCTGGCAAAGGGCTGCTTTTTGGAAAATAGGTCAAGCTCATGATGGCCATACTCTTCTTGAATTCTGAGTTTTTATGCTTCAAATTCAAGTTGAAATTGTTTAATCGTTATTTGGCCATACATAATCTTTTTGGTGTACTGTTCACACACCCCAATTCAAGTCTGCATGGTTTGCCTATGATCCTGTATTTGATTAAGAGTACTCCACTCTCAGCTTCTTTGCTCTATAAACTATTTACTCCATGTGAATATAACTTGATGTCTTCATGTGGCAGAGACCACTGGGACCGAGACCTAGGTTGTGAACTCTCTGATCTTGAATGGTCTTGTATATGTGCTGTGAGAAACCTGAAGGTGTCTCACCCGCTAGTCTCTGGGGATCTGTCGTCCAGGAGGCCAGCACACGGCCATCACTATTGGATCCAGTTCCTGGCGGTGGGCCAGTTTGGGAGGATCATCTGGATGAGAGGTGCTCGGGGAGTGGAAGTTGGACACCGAAGCGTGAGACGTGGTATCCCCTTCGCCGTAACACCTTTTCCCCATCCTACCAGGTAGGATACCTAGGAACTCAACCCTGCACCCTTTTCTGACACAAACACTTTCTCACGGACAGTTCATCATGAACAACAACGGACTAACACCAGAGCCGTATACCTGACATGTCCCAACACAAGGATAATTAATGATAATGACACACACCTGAATTTCATCAAATCTCCCCACACGGATAAAAGGCGGAACACGAGAGCATACTCTGAGCAAGGTAAAATGCACAAGGAAACAGCAATTCAGTAATTGCAGTTTAAACCGAGGAGAAAGGCAGCGAGATCGGAGAGGACGCCCTTTTTAACACAGAACCGCGACTTTCAAGAAGCCTCATGGAAAAGAAACTTAACACCAGGGACTGCAGCTGACGAACAGTGTAGCGTGTGTCAAAGGTACACTGGACCCTCCCACATTGATGGGCAAGGCGGGGAGAAGCGATTGCCAATGTGGTACTGTCATTGACTCCGACAGCAAAGCAACGCCAATGAGTTCAGCACAGCCGGTGAGTTGGAGAAAGCGCCACGTGGGTGCTCACTCAAAGATCTCTGTTTGGTGCCCCCACCCTCAACGGGGAAGAATGATTGAACTGTGAAATCGAAGTGGTCCTGCAGCGGGTTACGTTAAATCCTGTGCCCATTCGAAACTCTACGATTGTATGTAAACTGAAATTGGTCTGATGTCAGCCGACGGGGACTAACTGTTGAAAAGGGGTCTGAGCCCGGAAGAGGGGGATCCTGGGTGAAAAGTAACACACACAAGAAGATTGTTGTGGCAAATGTGAACCCGACTGAGGGATGCCTAAAAATTGAGTTGTGGCAAATGTGAACCCGACTGAGGGATGGCAAAAAATTGAAGTTGGCTTGAGCCCGACTGAGGGAGGCTAAAGGTGAAAGAAGGATCGGCGCCCAGCTGAGGGGGATCCAGGGTGAAAAGTAAATCGGCCGACGTGAATATTGAGAAAGGAACATTCTTTGTTGTTTATGATGTTGGTGAAAGGAACTGTGACTTCGTACCAGAGAAGCCCAGAAGTGTGCTGTGCTGGAGTGACCTTAAAACAAGAAAGGAAGTACTGCTACTTAGGGGTTCGACCAAGACAGATTCAAATTCTGAAAGGAAGAATTTGTATTCTGGGGAACCCTTTACTAGTGGAACTTATCCAAACATGCATAGCCTGTAGTGATGTCCAGAAAGAAACACACAGAGAGAGTCTGCATAGTAAATAAAGTTGGTTGTAATGAAAAGAGGAAATAATTCTCTTATGAACACTTGAACATGTTAAAGGAGGGGTGTGCTTAGAACAGAAAATGTGTATGGTTCACATCAACACTAAAGAAACAAATACACAATACAGTGGATCCCTAAGCAAATGTGGTTAGCTAGGGAAACCAAAATAACATACATAAAAAATACAGTGCATTAAACAAATAATGAGTCTATCTGTGTATTATTGGTACATTATAACCTAAGATTTAAAGAAACAAGAAAAAAGAAATGAAAGGATATATACAAATATATATAATATAATCCAATGTCACGCAGTTTACATTGATTACTCAGATACCCAGTCTTTGCTTCTGAATGTGTGTCGGCCAAAAACAGGTGCCATAGTGTGCATTGGCCAAAAAATATATCAGTGCCAATGTGCATCGGCCAGAAACAGATGCCTTAGTGTGCGTTGGCCAAAACATATATAGGTGCCAACGTTGCAGGGGGTGGGGTCCTGGTTCAGTTAGTAGATGGTTGTAGAACGTATGCCAGGAGTCTGTCTATGAACCCTCTGGTTGGACTTATTGGTCCCCCTTGCAGGAAAGTTTTTTACGTTTTGGCGGCAGTCCCGTCCTGGTGTCAACCGAATCAAATAGATTTCGAGTTGAACATGGCGACCGCCTTCTTCAAGGCGCAAAGTATTGGCTCCTGTAGCATAAAGAAACCAAAAAAGTGAAGAAAAATAAGTGAGAGGGGTTGTCCTTTTGGAGACAAATTGTGTGTATTCTTGCTGGACATTTTAGGCAGCTAACAACGAAAACATGCAATGAATGCAGTAGTGGTCTTACAAAGAAATTAGAAAGTATTTATTTGGTTGGGCTGGAAAAAAGGGTCAGAACAGAAAACCTGAAATTGAACTGTCTCTGGCCCAATGTGGTCGGCATACATAAGACTTGTATTGACTCACCCCAATTATCCTTGAAGCTGTCTCTTGTTGAGGCCCGCTCTTCTGTCGGGTAACTGCATCCAAACCAGGATGTCAGATTGAAAAAGACTCTTGCATCCCCGTGAGGTGCCACTGGTAGTAGAGGGCGAGAGTGCCGTGGTTGTGATCCAAAAAACGGCATGAACCCCTATAGGAAAAATGAGGGGGAAAATGGAGGCGGGGATGGAGAGAGAGAGGAAAAGGTATGTAATTACATACACATCTCTCCGTATTAAACGCATACGTTTGGGAAGAGCTCTGAACTGTAGTCGAGCTTTTCTCCTGGCCTATATTGAATAGGTATGTCATTTATACGTGTGACGATTATAGTAGATAGTACCTTAAAGGAGGTGGACGCATGTGTAGAGTCCCTTGTGATAGTTCAGTTTGGAAAAACGTGACGGAAGGTCCCATGCATCATGTATAATGTCATAGGGCGTGATCCTCACGTCAGTCTAGCTTGTGTAAATCCACTACCTGTATAAGGGGGTGAAAAAATGAAAGAAAACCAGAATTAGTGTGCTGAGATACCCATCTGGTCTGGCTACCCTCCATTGTGGCAACAGGATGTGTTTGCTAAATAATCCGCATTCGTCAGTCACGTTTTACCTTGGAGGGTACGTGTTGCAGGCTGGATCCGTTAAGTGGCCCGTGTGCAGCTCAGGGCAGTGGGCTATGCGTAGAGACTCCCCTGTCCATAGAGCCGTGCCTGCCGAGTGTGAAGCGGCTGTGTTATGGCGCTGCAGCTCTCCTCGATTTGGCTGTGGGTGTGGCATCAGCCTCCAATCAGGATGCAGCAAATTCTAGTCCCTGATTGGGTGTGACGTACTCACCGCGGAAGATGGTGCCACTGTCTACATTGTCCATACAGAAAAGGCTTTCTGTACAGAGCTCATGTGCATGCAGATGTTGCAGGCTGGATGCAGTTTCAGTATAAAAGATTGGTGAGGTCATGCAATGTCAATATTACGTGTGTGGCATCAAAGTCAGAGGGGGGCCGTACAGTTGATGGGCCTCCCGTGGGTGTTGCAGTTTCAGTATAAAAGATTGGTGAGGTCATGCAATGTCAATATTACGTGTGTGGCATCAAAGTCAGAGGGGGGCCGTACAGTTGATGGGCCTCCCGTGGGTGTTTCAGCAACATCCCCTCAGGATCCTGGATTATCAGGGCCCTGATTGGTGTCGTCGTGAGCATGGTCGGGAGGGATTGGCGTATGGAGGTGGCAAGGGACATAACCAGTCTGTGCCTACGTCTGGACAGTATTATATTGGGACCCTCGATTGCTAGAAACACAGGGAGCCTCTCCATCACCCCACTTGACTGGGAGAGGGTGGGGGCCTGACTACAAGACAAACCCCATCTGTCTCAGTTGCGGGATGTGTGTATTCTAATGTAATGGGGAGGCAAAACCCTGGAAAACATATGTGAGAGTTACGTCTGGAAAGGACAAAATCGTTGCTCAAATGTGCCTCTGTTGTTATATCGGACATCATCTGTGTACAGGGTGAACTCATTACCAGAACCATGTCTGCTGGTCCTTGAATATGGTCGGACATTATTCAATGTTAAGGGTGTCCTGTGATCCTGTGGGACTGACTGCCATGGGATGCTCATGAGATGGCGAAACTACGCGTCCCCGTGGGGGACCACATCCCATGGGCATGTTGATCTAGCAAATGACCATATGGAGGAACCTCTGGTGCTCACCGGTGGCTAGAATACTGTTCATTGAGTCCCTGGGTCACTGAGTCCATCCTGTGAATCCATCTGCACTCCAAATCGAGAAGACGGCCTTGGATGTTGGGGCCATTCCGAACTCGTTCTAGGACCCACCATTTCAAATCTTGTGGGCCATGCTTCTTTTCATGTAGTGTTGTACTAGGGGGGAGGTGAGGTTCTTACAGTGGATCCTGGATTGGTGTTCTGAGATCCGTATACCAATATTACGCATCGTTTGTCCCACATTTCGCAAATGGCATGGGCAGTCAATGCAATATACAACTTGATTAGTTTTGCAATTCGACACATCCTTCAGGGTCCTGTCTCCCAATTGGAATGGTTGCATTTTTTGGGTAAATTGACACACCGAACATAGAGGATGAAGGTTCCATAGGTTTCCTTGAGTGGTCTTTTTGATGTACATAGAGTGAACCAAGTGTCCTCTTAGGTTGCGGGCCCTTTTTAATGCGAATCTGGGTTTTTGTTGGTTAGGTAAACAGAGTCTCACTATGGGCTAATATTTGTAAATAATCTTTTTCATGTCAAAGACATGTTGTCCATGGGTCACCACACAGGTAATCTGGTCTCCCTCTGTCTTAGATACTTTGGGGTAAGGAGTGAATCCCTACAGGTAAATCGGGCTCTTTTGCATGCCCGGGAGACCAATTTCTTCGGGTAACCTCTTTCTTGTAACCTCCTGCTCAGAAGGGTGGCATCATGGTAAAAATCATCCAAAGAGGTACAGTTTCTGCGAATCCTCAGAAACTGTCTGTATGGTAAATTCTCTATAAGGTGTTGCGGATGGTCACTGTTAAAATGTAATGAAGTGTTGCGATTTGTAGGTTTTCAGAAGGTATTGCAGACTAATTTCCCTTGTTTATGTCCAATGGTTAGGTCCAAAAAATGCACTGATGAATTGCTATATGCCATAGTAAATTGAATATTGGGGTTGCACGTGTTTAGCCAAGAGAAAAAGTATTGTAATGATTCCTCTGATCCTTCCCACAGACAGATCACATCGTCTATGTAATGACGCCAGTGCTAGATGTTCCCCTGCCACTGGTTCGTTTGATTGAACACAAATTTCTGCTCAAATGTTGCCATAAATAGAATTGCCAAACCAGGGCAAATGTTGCCCCCATGGCCGTTCCCTTTATTTGTAAATAGAACTGTCTGTTGAACTCAAAAAAGTTTTTACATAAGGCCCAAGCCATGACCTCAATAATAAATTCTGGTGGGACTCGTGTCTGTATGTTAGCTGTAATAAGATTATCATACACACAGTCTATGGCATCCTGCTGTGGGATACTGGTGTATAGTGACTTAATGTCCAGAGTCACCAGAAAGTGTTTCTGTGGGTCAAAATCCAGATTCTCAAAAAGTTGAATACTGTGCATAGTGTCCTGAATGTACGATTCTGTGGTGACAATAATGGGTTTAAAAAAGTAGTCTACAAATTTACACAAAGGTTCTAGTATCGACCCGCATCCAGAGACAATTGGTCTCCGTGGGGGGTTTGTGGTTTGTGCTGGAGTGACC
This sequence comes from Ambystoma mexicanum, assembly GCF_040938575.1. Lineage (NCBI taxonomy): Eukaryota > Metazoa > Chordata > Amphibia > Caudata > Ambystomatidae > Ambystoma > Ambystoma mexicanum. The sequence continues at coordinate 1,015,744,907 of NC_090930.1, read as the reverse complement.
CAACTTGTCCCGTGCTAAAATCGTGCTGAAGGGAGGCCAATGGCGTAACATCCTGACTTATCATTTTGTGAACACCTCTTTCTTTTGTGAACATTATCCCACACTATTTTGTAGCATAGCGGTAAGGATTGGCAATCATTTTTTAATTTTTTTTTTTAGTATAGGCCCTTTTTATTTTACTTGACTCCACTAGGACTGTATTATTATTATTTGATGGTCGTAGATTGCTCCCATCTTAAATTTAGGTTTAGCTAGGCCTTTTTCACACCCCTGATAAAGTTTAATAAACACCTTTGAACTGTGATCACTTGTGTCTGTCTTACTTTTATACTATGCCTTCCTTATATATGGTGTCAGGTGTGGGATGTGATTCGACTGATACAAATTGAAATCCATCGTAATAATTGTTGTACCACCCAAAGGGGAAAGTAGAATCGTTGAACTCCTTGACTCTGACCATATATATATAAAAGAGGTTTTGCTCTCTCAACTACGTATCCCGACTGGTCAACAAGATCTGGTCTTTAAAACTCAAGTATTATTAGACACCTTTCCTCTCTCTTATTATAATATACAACAGTGGGATCGAATAATGCTGAAAGTTCGACCAGCCGATACCTTTATTAGACCTAGTGGCTTAAACCATCCCGGTCCTGAACCTTTTTTTTTGGTACCGTATTATCATCTGTCACAGGGCCATCAGGATTTGAGACCAACCTACCGAAGTCAATTCATTTGGCAGAATCAGAATCAGATGACTTTGAAACCTTATCCGAGGGAGTTGAGACCTGTTTCTTTTCTGATTCAGAAAAAAACACAGAAGGGACACTTACCAAACCGGAAGAAATGGCTGACCTAGCCAATGTCATAGCCCAGTTGGCGGCCCACCAAATGCGGGCTGAAGCTAGAATCCAATACAATTTAACTAAACTGGTTGAGTTGCAAGCTAGGCCCTTACTACCACAGGGGGTCCTTTAGCCATACCTAGGAGGCGAAGATGTAGGACATTTTTGTTTAAGTTTGCACACCTAGCCGAACAACTGGGATGGGAAGGGAACCTTAAAAGATGCTATTTGGCTCATGTGTTGAAAGGTGAACTACAAAACACCTATCAACTTCTTAATCTTGCCCAGAGAGCCACCTTTATATCCATCAAAGAAGGGTTTTTGAAAAGAGTTCGGCAAACCTGCAATTTTTATCGGCAGAAATTGATTGCCATTAGATTAAACCCAGGAGAAACCCCCTTAGAAATGGGAGAACGCGTCTAAAACACCAAAGCCCTTTGGATCAATACCAAATCCTTAGAAGAACTGACACAGATGATCACCCTAGAACAATTTACCAATTCCCTACCCCCATTTTTTACAAAAAGCCATCTTACAGTTAAGTCGACCTACCCTAGCCATGGCTATTGAAACTGCACAAAACCACTCAGATGCAGCTAAACACCACCACTCAGCACATCGAGGGAGGAATGGAAAGATTACAAACCTATCCACTGACCTCAACCTCAGGGAGTAGACAAACAATGGGGGGTCGTTTAGAATCAAGGAAGGGATGTCAAAAGTAAGAATAGGGTCATAAGATCTGACCCTAAAACCAAAGACGAAAGCAGAAGGGAAGAAACTAAAGGAAGCACACCACCCCCTCTTATCTGCCTTTTCTGCAAACAAACAGGCATTTAGCTAGACAATGCCAAAAGAATTTCAGGGAGAAACCTATGGAAATAGGCTATTTAAAGGGAGACAAGTGGGAAGAACCTGAAGAAAAGTTAGAGATCTTTAGCATATGTTTAAGTCAGTCTTCTGCTGACTTCACATATGAAAAGGCTTGGGTGAATGGGAAGCAAATAAAAGCATTAATTGACTCGGGTAGTAAGAAAACCGCTATACGAGTTGAATTAATCACAACAAAAGACCTTGAGAGCGCTGCCCTAGTTAGAGTTACTTGTGTATGTGGGGACAATGAAGTATACCCCAAAAAACGTGTACACATTAACATCTGGGGTGAGTCCTGTTTTATATCTTCAGCCATCATTCCTGGAATCCCAGAGGAAGTTATTCTGGGTCTGGATGTCCCTTCCTTACCTACTCTCTTGTGGGAAAACCCACCTCCCTTTGGAGATTGTCTACCCCTGGAGTGTGGCAGTCAAATTACTACTCCCAAAGCTCTCCAATATGGGACTGCTAAAAAGCAGAATTCATGAAACCTGTTACAACCCTTAGAGACCAGTTCATAGGTTACTTTAGAGAGACCAATAAAATCACTCCACCTCTACCTACACCGGCCAAAGAACAACAATGGAATGTGTGATAGTTCTTGGACATCTCTCCTCCCTGTTCTCTCCCAGATCTTAACAACGAAGAACCCGGACAAAGAACAGGCATATCCACCTCACATAGAGGAAGGGTATGTGAGAAACCTGATGGTGTCTCACCCGCTAGCCCCCAGGGATCTGTCGTCCAGGTAGCCAGGATGCAGCCATCACTATTGGATCCAGTTCCTGGGGGTGGACCAGTGCAGGAGGATGACCTGGATGAGGGGTCTTCGGGCATGGAAGTGGGACACCGAAGGGTGAGACGCAGTTTCCCCTTCCCTGTAACACCTTTTCCCTGTCCTACCAGGTAGGATACCGAGGAAATCAATCCCCCCCCCCTTTTCCGACACAAACACTTTCTCATGGACAGTTCATTGAGAGTGACAACGGACAAACACCAGAGCTGTATACCTGACATGTCCCAAAACAAGAGTCAGGCAGAGTCAGGCTATTACTGATAATTACACACACCTGACTTCCATCAAACTTCCCCACATGGATAAAAGGCAGATCAAGAGAGCAAACTCGAAGCAAGTTAAAACGCATGAGGAAGCAGCAATTTGGGAATCACAGTTTAAACCGAGGAGAAAGGCAGCGAGATCGGAGGGGACGACAAGGAGGGAAATCCCCTTGCCCTTTTCAACACAGAACCGTGACTTTCAAGAAGCCTCAAGGAAAATAAACTTAAGACTAGGGATTGCAGCTGACAAATGGTGTAGCGTGTGTAAAAGGTACACAGGGCCCTCCCGCATTGATAGCCAAGCGGGAAGAAGTGATTGCCACTGTGGTACTGTCCTTGACTCTGACAGCAAAGCAACGCCAATGAGTTCAGCACAGCCGGTGAGTTGGAGAAACTGATAGCCGACTGGACTGCGTTATGCTCAAGGTTGCAAGCAGCAACAGTCTATGAAGGAAGAGAACTTGAATACAATTGAACTTTGTGAAAACAGATAGGTACCAGATACAGAGTGGTCCGGCACCATGTGGGTGCTCACTCGAAGGTCTGTGTTTGTTGCCCCCACCCTGAATGCAGAAAAGTTATTGAACTGTGAAATCAAAGTGGTCCTGCAGCGGGTTACGTTAAATCCTGTGCACATTTGAAAGTCTTGGAGTGTCAGTAAACTGAAATTGGTTTGAGTCCAGCCGAGGGGGACTCATTCTTGAAAAGGTGTCTGAGTCCAGAAGAGGGGGATCCTGGGTGAAAAGTAACACACCCGAGAAGATTGTTGTGGCAAATGTGAACTCGACTGAGGGGTGCCTAAAAATTGAAGTTGGTCTGAGCCCGACTGAGGGAGGCTAAAGGTTAAAGAAGGGTCAGGCCCGGCTGAGGGGAATCCAGGGTGAAGAGTAAATCGCTCAGTTAAAGGAACTGTCTTTGTTGTTTATGGTGCATCAGGTCCTCTGAGACAAGAGACTTTGCATAAAAGAGACTTGGGCACAGAAGGCCCTGATGTTGGTGAAAGGAACTGTCACCTCATGCCAGAGAAGCCCAGGAGTGTGTTGTGCTGGTGTGACCCGCCTTGCCCAGTGCTAAAAACCTGGGGAAGGGAGGCCAACGGCCTACTATCTTGACTTATAATTTTGTGAACATCTTTCTTTTGTGAACATTATCCCACACTATTTTGCAGTATAGCAATAAGGATTGGCAATAGTTTTATTTTTCATAGGCCCTTTTTATTTGACTAGACTCTACAAGGACTTTATTAATATTATTTGGTGGTCGTATCTTGCTCCAGTCTTAGATTTAGGTTTAGATAGTCCTTTTTGACACCCCTGATAAAGTTCAATAAACACCCTTGAACTGTGATCACTTGTGCCTGTCTTACTTTGACACTATGCCTTCCTTACAGTACTGGTCCATGCAGATTCAAGATCAATTTATATTTGCACTTCATGCAGCAAAGGATCAATCATTACATCTATTGGTACCCTGAAAAGTTTGTGTCCTGTAGGTTGAGTCTTGATGAGTTATGTTGGAATTGTAAAAGGGTTGCAAGTACCGCCTTGCATATGTTCTGGTATTGTCAGAAGATCCAGTCGTACTGGAGGAGAGGGGGTTCTCCAGCATATGGACCTTGATGAGGAATATTTCTCCTCATCGCACGCCTACGTTGTGTATTTTGGGCCTATTTCCAGCAGAAATTGGCTTGTCTGTTGGTAAGGTTTCTTGGGATTATAGAGCTCTTGGGGTGGCTAAGAAGCATATTTTGTTGCATTGAAGAGTAATGTCAGGACTACGGTTGATGACTGGCTTCACAGCTTATCAATCCTTTCTGGGAGGGAGAACGTTTCCTTCAAGTACAAAGAGCGACTTGATAGGTATGTAGCCATTTGGGTGATATTAATGACTTGTATGTTTAGCGTCTTTCCTAAGGATTTTTCCTTTTTTGCATTTGATAATTTAATGGGCCTGTTGATATTATACCCTGGATGTGTTTTGAATTAATTGCCTGTTATGTATATATTGATGATTTCTTCTTTCTGAAAATTCAAAAAACAATACAAAATAAAATCAAATAAATCTCAGGCCGTAACAGTTTGTATTGTATGCTACGGCAGGTCATATGGCTACTAGCACCCACTCCTAACTCCCAGGTCCAAAGCAAATGTCCAAAACCTATACTTTCCCTCACATCTAACTGTATACCATGTGTAGGGAAGTCAGCAATGAAATAGTGTTCAAAGCAACTTTCTGAGCTTCTTCCTGCTCTCGACTTGCATTCAGCTTCCCCTTCCCCAAGTGCAAAATAGTTCAAAAGGAATAGGGGTTCCCTTCCCCAAGAGTTCAAATCTTCCAGCTTTTTCAAACAACAACATTCCTTGTGACACTTCCAAGCTCTTATGATATTGTTCCTTTTCATTAATTCACATAGGTAGTTCAGTCTCTTGACTTCAAAACACATAAAGGTTATTGTAAAACCCAAGCTATTGTATAGGTGCTTTCAGTGGGTCTCCCATACAGGTGTGCAATCAGTATAGGCTCAGTAGTCGGACCACATGGTCCACGCATGACAGGTCACACAACAGATACCCCTTCTTGGCTGCTTCTCCACCAACACAATGCCACTGCTTCAACTTGACAGTGATGCTTGGGTTATTCACCTGTGTCACACTCTCTTGACAGTGTATCATGGCTTGTTTGGCAACTATGCATGTGTTACACTTTCTTGCATTCTCCTGGCTCTTGCCAATGCTTGTTTTCTCATAAATTGCATTTCTGTATATCAGGCAGATTCAGAAACTTTCTTCCATTCTGCTTCATATTCAAGAGTGTCCAAACTTGCTTTCATTCCATTCAGTACTCAAAAGTGCTCAATTTAGCTTTCACTTCATTCAGTATTGAAAAATACTTGTAATGGATTCTAGAACTGTCAGCTCCAGGGATGGCAGCTTAACTGCTGTGCTCCTGTGCCCTCTGCTGTTTCCTTGATTTTATATATATATTAACTGGAAATGTCAGCTCCAAATACCCCAGAAACTAAAAGACAGAAAGGAGTGGAGAAAGAAGATAATGGAGAGACCAGAGAAGACAAACTCAGATCAACAACACATATAAATGTAAAATAAATGTCAAATGAATCTTGTATGACGCTTGTACACCGTTATTAACAACGGAATTGGAATGCTTTCAACCTTGAAAATATACAGTGATTGTTTTGGACTTGCTGCGTTGTAAAACCTAAAGAAAAGCACCTTGGCAATTAGTCACGTTGCGTAGGGTACGTAACGGAGAAGTATTATCATACGGGCCTTCTTGTTATTCACTTTCTCATATAATGCCACGCCCCCTGTTTGCCGTGACCGAGACCGAGGCCGCTCATGCTGGGATTCATCTGGCCCCGGATGATCCATGTGACTATGGGCGAGACTACCATTGGATCAGCTCTGACACCACCACTTCACTTCATAGCGGCCGCCGCTTCATTTGCTAGTGTGGCGCTTGTTCCTCATGGCTGCTCCTCCAGAGTTTCTGCTCCTGATCACAGGTGAGCTTGCTGAAGCCCGAGAAGCTGTACCAAGTTGGACTACACCCGGGCTTCACTGCCCATGCTCACACTCCACAGAGAGCCCTGAACGTGCTGGTGCCATGCCGCTTTCCAATGCAGCCAGCTCAGATGTTACTGCCTCCTATCTCTGTAGCCCTGGGGCCTCCGACACCCATTGCTTACCCACCGATCACTTGGAAAATGCCTCATTCAGGTTCTCGCCACCATGAGGGACAGCTTCTCCATGCCCCCTGGTGTTCTAAACTAGACCCCTTTTTTTTGTTACCTCTAATTTCTGCAACATGGTTAACAAGGCAGAGATGTGCTTCTACATGTGGAGTTGGTAATGGAATTTATTTGTGATGTCTTGTACGCGCGATGCAAATTAGAGCAGGTCATCAAAGGTAATACCCAAGTATTTGTCAGACAACACGAGGATAGAGGGCGTGCCCATATTAGGAGGCCAAGCGACCAGCATGGAAGGGCAATGGGCAGACAATGTAGAGGATCTCAATTTAGAAAGCTTCATGCACAAGGTGTTGCCAATCATTGTTGCTGCATTGGCACATGGATATGGCTGCTGCATTGCAGCTAGGATACCCCATATTGAGCAGCGTTCCATTTGGTGGGGTAGACGGAGTGCCGTGTGCTGGGAGAGGACAATGGTGAGGTTGGTGCTATCTGAAATGCCGAATGTTTGCTGTGTGCAGGTGTCAGTGCCACAATGTAGAAGGTGCACTTGCATGACAATTTGTGACCTTGATGCTGCTGCCAGACATAGATCATCTCCCAATATACCCGGCGACAGAATATGCACTCTTAAAGTAGCAGAACAATCGTTGTTGCTGTAACTGACAGCCTCGAGTCATGCGCTACCAGTTCGTTATCTTGACATCTCCTTCGCTTCTGTTATGTTTATAATTACCTTTGTGAATGACATATGTTTAGATACATAGCATGAAATACTAGCTAAATTAATGGAACTGACTTTTATCATCATAGTTCTCTTAAAGTCTTATTCGTGCATTAGTAGTTTCATTACAATACTAATTTGACTTCAACAATTTACCTTTTCATATGCATGAGACCCATTACATCACTTTATGTTGTATCTGAGAGGTATTTATGTCAAAGGCATGATTACTTTTACTCACATATATTGAGTTTTTATATATCAGTCAGAGACAACATTTGATATATCAGGAGATTCTTTCCATGATTGACTAATCTGGGCAGACATGTCTTTCCTATTTAAAATAGAATGTGTCAGTTTAACATGAGTCAGCTTCTGGTTCACGTTTCCATGGGGAGAGCTGTTGTATCAGGCATGGAAAGGAAACACTCGATCAGTCCTCTATCTTGTACCTTGTATGAGATAAGAAATGTACTTAGGAGATATATGTCTGGCATGGTCTAGTGTAATATGGAGTGTTTCAACAAACTCAAGATCGAGCCTTGAAATTAGTAACATGTTGCGGCAATAACATGAACATGTAATTGAACAATGATGACAATATTAGAACAGGGAGAATTACTGATTATTGAAAGGGTGGACTGTTGTGTATATATGTGAGAGGTGATGTTTATGGTACATGGGGAAGGGGAAAAGGATAAAGGGGCTCGTGTTGAAGATAGTTAATATATTCTGGGGTATTGTGTTAAGTTATTTTACAGTTGCCATGATGATCAGCAGTTGCTATTATATATGAAAGATGTAGGTTTGTAGGAATTTGTCAGGGGCTGTCTCTTCAATGCTTGTGGCAGTTTGCATTACTGGGTGTATGAGAAGCTTTTCCATATTTTAATTTGGTGACTAGGTGTAGTATTGAGATCATATGTAAAAGGGGTTAGGATATATTGGCGATTGTAGTAAATGATGTATTTGGGCATAGATATTTGAAGAGATATGTTTGTGTGTGTTGAGGATGGAGAAGAAGAGGGTTCCTGGATAGATAGAAGAGAAGTTTAATATCTTTTTTTTATGAAGGTTGGACACTTTTAGGGTAGTTAATGATGAGAATGTAGAGATTGTGATAGATGGGATGCCTCAAATATAAGGACAATGCAAAGAGTATTTATAGAGCATAGATATATGGGGTTAGGAGTAATCGGGGGTTCACATGGTTATTGATGGAATAGGGAAAATATTGATTGTTATATTCATATTAGTTGGGCATAGGGTTTCGTTTTTGGTGGGTATATTTCAGAATACTGTAATTGATGTACATACTTATGCTTATTTAGAGTCTGATGTTTATCAGACTCGAAATGTTCTGCAAAGCTCAATCTTTGTTTGTTTGTCTGTATATGTGTCTTTTGTTGTTATGTCTACCCTTTCCTTACTTGTTACTTTTACATTTTTGAACCCTCTCTTTTGAGATTGATGATTACTGTATAACTATATTTAAGCACAGTAGAGAGGCATGGTTCCATTGACTTTCGTTTCATGGAATGTTAAAGGGATTGGTAATGCTGTGAAAAGACACAAGGTCTTGGCAAGGTTATGGAGGAGTAGAGCTGATGTGATTTTCCTTCAGGAAACTCACTTGGATGAGCAAAATGAAAAGTATTTGTCAAACTCCAAATACTCTCGGGTAATATCAAATTGTTATGATTCTAAGTCTAGAGGGGTAAGTACATTGTTTAAGAAGGGTCCACCGATTAAGATTGAGAAGATGGTTGCAGATGAAGAGCGTAGAATTTTATTGCTTGACATACTTAATGATGGCAGGAAAATGACTATTGGAACTGTATATGCGCCATGCTCACCAACTGCGTCTTTTTTCAGTCAACTAGGTTTCTTGCTGGTTGGTATGGAAGGTGAGTCGTTAATTTTTAGGTGGTGACTTTAATATAGTGATGGATAGTAAGATCGATCGGAAGTCGGAATGCAGATATTACAGTGAAAAGATTAGTGAAGAGTTAAGGACATTTATATTTACATATGGAGATGTATGGAGAGAGCTTCATCATGGCGAAAAGGAATGCTCAATTTATTCACCTGTACATGATTCGTACTCAACAACTGATTATTTCTTTATTAGTAATACACCTAGTAGCCAGGTGGTGACCACAAATACATTGGAAAGGGGCATCTCTGATCATGCTTTATTGGATTTGCAGTTACTTTTGAATAGTTTAGGTGACAAACTAAAAGATGGAGAATGCAGGCCAGCAAACGAAATGATAGTTTGGTTACAGAGGGATTAGATGAACTTATTAAACATTATTTTGAATTAAATAAAGATTGAGCCGGAATCAAATCTGTTTGGGACTGTTTTAAGGCTGTATTAAGGGCGGAACTGATAGGTAGAGCCACTCATGCAAAGAAGAAAAATCAGGAAGTGATTAAGAATTTAGAAGTGAAAGTCAAAGAAATGCAAAGGGTTTGTGCTAGTGATGATTTAGGTCACAATAAGCTGAAATTGAAAAATCTAGAGGAAGAGTTGAAGAATCATGTACAAAACTTGGCAAGTAAAGGTATGTTTTACTCGAAACAGCAGTTTTGGGAGTTTGGTGATAAGAATGGCCAATTATTGGCTAATAAGCTTAGGAGATTGGTAACCGATACCTGTGTTTCTTCTATTCAAACAGATGAGGGTGATACTTTACATAGAAATGGAGATATCTGCGAATATTTCAAGAGTTTTTATGAGACACTGTATAAGGAGTAACTTTTTCCTAATGCAAATAGCTTAGGAACATTCTTTGAAAAAATTTCTCTTTCTAAATTAGCTCTAGAAAAACAAGCCTTACTTGACTCAGCCATTAAAGTTGCTGAAATATGTACTACCATATCACAAATGAAAGATGGAAAATCGCCAGGACCAGATGGTATAGTTTCAGAATTCTATAAGAAATATGATACTCAATTGGCACCAATTTTGTGTGAGCTTTATAATGAATTTATAGCATCAGGAGAGATGTGTGAGTCAATGAAAGAAGCACTGATTATTGTGATCCCGAAACCTGATAAAGATCATAAAAATTGTGGAAATTACAGGCCTATTTCCTTGCTAAATGTAGACCTAAAACTTTTCACTAAAATATGGGCCAATAGATTAATGTTATGTGTGGGAGATCTGATTGATGAGTCTCAGGTGGGTTTCATTCCAGGGTGGTTTGGATATGAGAATATTAGAACTGTGTTAAATGTGATTGGAGAACATTATGGGAAGGTTATTGGTTTTTTGATGCTGAAAAAGCTTTCGATAGGGTTAATTGGAAATTTTTGGAATACACATTAATAAAAATGGGATTTGGCCCAGTATTCATGAAGATGGTGGAATGTATACAACAGGATGTTAGGGCTCAAGTATTGGTTAATGGAGTAATTTAAAAATCATTTCCACTGTTGAAGGGCATGCAACAAGGCTGTCCATTATCACCATTTTTGTTTGATTTGGCGCTAGAGCCACATGCTACATACATTAGACAATGTGAGATGATAAAGGGAATTGTGGTTGGGAAGTTTGAAGTTAAAATGTTATCATATGCCGATGATATGCTTCTTTTGTTGTCAAATCCTGAAGTATGTGGAGATGTAATAAAAGATATGTTTAAGGAAGTAGGTGAACTATCAGGGCATAAGGTGAATTGGGAAAAAAACGAGATTTTTCCACTGTCTAGAGAATGTGATAGTAATATTTTGCACTCACGGAATTGTAAGTGGTCACCAGGGGTGTCAAGTATTTAGGAATACATGTTATTGGAGAATTGAGTAAAATATTGCAATATAGTTTGGACTTAGTAACCGTGAATATATCGTTACTGATAAAGAGATGGGAGAAATTGACATTGAATTTATGGGCGAAAATTAATGCGATTAAAATGGTTCGGAGCGGCCGCGGAGTGAGCGCAGAGTGAGCTTGCAGTCTTTGGCAGACTCCAGATTCCACAGAGTCTTTCTACAGTGGACATATCCTGTGTGGCTTGAAAAAGCCATCCTAACCGCGGAGCGGCCGCGGAGTGAGCGCAGAGTGAGCTTGCAGACTTTGGCAGACTCCAGATTCCACAGAGTCTTTCTACAGTGAACATATCCTGTGTGGCTTGGAAAAGCCATCCTAACCGCGGAGCGGCCGCGGAGTGAGCGCAGAGTGAGCTTGCAGACTTTGGCAGACTCCAGATTCCACAGAGTTTTTCTACAGTGGACATATCCTGTGTGGCTTGAAAAAGCCATCCTAACCGCGGAGCGGCCGCGGACTGAGCGCAGAGTGAGCTTGCAGACTTTGGCAGACTCCAGATTCCACAGAGTCTTTCTACAGTGGACATATCCTGTGTGGCTTGAAAAAGCCATCCTAACCGCAGAGCGGCCCCGGAGTGAGCGCAGAGTGAGCTTGCAGACTTTGGCAGACTCCAGATTTCACAGAGTCTTTCTACAGTGGACATATCCTGTGTGGCTTGAAAAAGCCATCCTAACCGCGGAGCGGCCGCGGAGTGAGCGCAGAGTGAGCTTGCAGACTTTGGCAGACCTTGGCTCGACCTCGCGGGATCGCAGGGGTGGTGTTTCTCACTCCAACCCGCCCGCTCCTGCTGACGTCCTCGATCAACTCAATTCCATCGGATCACCGGTCCCGCTTCACGATGGAGGTTCGCCCGTCCGATATCAACATCCTCGAACCAAGACCCGATTCAGGACTCGAGGTAATATTGCCAAACAACACTAGAACTATTGGCTTGGAACCAACTCGCCCCTCACAACCTGCCGCCATAGAAAGCTCACCTTCCACCCCTGCCCCTTCCCGAGCCCTTGTCTCACCCGTCTACCCTTCCCATCCCATACCTGCCTTCCTTCCCTTCACTCCCGCCTTACCTACCCTTCCCATCCCAGTACCCGCCTTCCGCATGCCACCCCTACCTCCTGTTCCTTCCCGAGCTGTCTCGGCGTATCGTGGCTCTGTGGGATCCGAGAAGGAGGGGGAGGGGCCCTCACGCCGGGCTCTTCGTGCGAGGAGAGAGACTGCTGTGCCCGCTGCGCGAGGAATGCCCACGAGGAAGCGAGGTGAAAGGTTGGCGCTCCCCAGGTGGGCAGTGCGGCGTGTGGCCTCACCGGGCCCAATCGTTCAGATCTTGCAGCCCGGGGATCCGGCGGACGAGCCAGCGACGAAGTTGGCTGTCTCGGCAGAGTGCGGAGAGGCGGTGGGCACTGGCTCCCCTATCCCCGCCTCCGTTGGCTCGGTTGGCCGAGCATCCCGCACTGTGTGCGAGTCACCGGGCTGTATCGTGGACGAGGATTTCCAGTGGCCCATCTCAGCCTCGGCGGAGCTGGAGAGGCGGACCAGCCCCTCTCCTCCGGGGAACGCGGCTCCCAGCACATCTTGTGGGCAGATTGACCCGTTCCCATGGCATAATGGAGATCTAAACCCCGCTGCAACGGATACTGCAATTCCCTTAGAGGGAAACGAAACGGCAGTGGAACATTTTCCACCAATACAGGTGGAAACCTATTCCACCAGTTCAAAAGGAACATCATTCCACGTCGAGGTCCACCAAATACCTAATTGGAATGACCTGTCGAGCCCTAAAGAGACCTCTCACCACCCAGAGTCAGTTATAGACACTATTGAGTGCACGCCGAACCCAATATCTTTTCCCAATTCAGAACTTTACTTACTTGGTGCAGACATCCTTGACAAAGATGAAGCTCCATCATCAGAGCCTGGAAGATTGGGAAGTTGTCTCCCTAATACACCTTCGAAGAAAGTACATCAAGTAGCCCAGGCGATGTCTGCTCAACAAGCCCCCCACTTACAACCCAAAAAACCAGATAAAATTCTGCCAGCTGCGGAAGATCAGAATCCAACTACCAAAATCTACCTTAAACGACAACATAACACAAGTAGTAAGTGCAGAAAAAGGCAGATCACGAAACCAACGGTCCCGCAAAACAAAAATATGGGACCCATGAAACATCCCGCACTACCCCTTACCGAGGTGACCCTGAATGAGTTTTTTAAAAGGAAAACGGATAGCCGGTGGACTCCCCAGGATGAAATCTCCGACAACGAAATTTTGGATAGTTTAAACTATCAAGAGCAATTTGCCTCTCACTCAAACTCAGCGCCAGGGGGCCATCCTAAAAAACTTCAAGAAGTACAGTTCAGAACACCTCCACCACTGGCAAAAGACCCTTCTGTGGTCAGATGGCACTGCACTCCCAAATTCATATCAACAACGGACATAATTAAACAAAGTACTGAACCAACTCTTGACACTGCCGTAATCTTACTAAACAAAGAAGGCGAGAGGCTAAACACCACACCCCCGAAAGAACGCTCAATTGCAGTTCACATAGAGTCTTCCATAAACCCGGTTTGCCAGGGCTCTGACCAAAGGAGTATGTTCGACGCTCCGAGTTCTCCTGTCTCAGTACAAGCAACGATTAAAGGATAGTTCCGGGACTTTTTTTTTATTGTCCCTACGGTTCGGCCATGTGTTTTTAAGCATAACTCGGTAGATCGTAGAAAACTTTCCTATGGACCTTACCCGACTTTTCGTCCATTAACGCACTCGAAATCAGCCGCCATTTTCTGATAATCCTATCATTTCCCCCCATCGCCCTGGCTCACTTGCTTTTGCGGCACTAAATCAAATCCCCCGCCCCTGAAACAGACTTTATCAAAACATTCATATTCCCCGCCTCTATCCGTGACGTGACTGTGCTGCGTAGGCAAACGCGCCCAGGCGTCTTCTACGCGACTCCACACAGAACCCGGAAACCAACACAGATCAGCTCACAACACAGCGCGCCACAATTCGCAATATGAAACTGTACTTTTAAATCAAACCGCAAGATTGTAAATTTGGTAAAGTACATTTATTTGACATCAAATGTTTAGAGAATATTCAGCGATTTGCATTTTTATTTGCTCAGGTTCCAAAAAGTTCGTTTTGAGGCACGCGATGTTCCTTTGCTGTACACAGGGTCTTAGATCATCTCACAATACAGCGCCACAATTCGGAATATGAAACTGTGGTTTAAAAGCAAACTGCAAGATTGTACATTTGGCAAAGTACATTTATTGGACATCAAATGTTTAGAGAATATTCAGCGATTTTCATTTTTCTTTGCTCTCGATCCAAAATAGTTCGTCTTGAGGCAAGCGATGTTCGTGTGCAGTACACAGGGTGTTGGTTTACGATAACATAAGCTCTTCGGTTGCACTGATAATCGCATGGCTGTTCCAACAACGAGGCACTAGGCCACCACAACGGTCTGTATGTTGCATCTAGCCGTTAGTACCGCGTAAGGGCATACTTGTACTTGGCGATCGTCCCATAAAATGGTCAGGGTGGTAACGTTGTTCACGCGGAGAAGCAACTGGCGGTTATAAAAGCCATCCGCCGGTGTCTGGTACTCGTGACACAGACAATAATGGGTGAAGTACCTGTTTGAAAAACATAAAAAATGAAATTAGTCTCACCATCAGATCTTTATTAAAATTATTCATTTTATATATTCGGTCGGTAAATTATTTCATAGCTAGGACAGTGCAACTGGGTTTTAAATGTCAAGGGGGGGCTGTAGGATACTGAGACAGTCCCCCAGTGCAGGGGTTGACAGGGAGTGCAGATGGAGAGTGGAAGGGCCCAGGACCGAGATCGCAGACAGTGGACCAGTTGTAGCAGGGGAGAGGGAGAGAGAAAGCAGAAGCAAAGAGGAAGGTTTTGAGGTGCTTCCGTAAAAGGAGACGGTTCTCCCCAAGATAGTGCGCGGTACAAAACAATATGCCACATAGAACAAACAAGTCAACTTAACCCGTCTTTAAAGCTACTGTATAGTAATTAAATTGCGGTATAAACTCATCTAAAGAGTTACTTACATTATATTTGCATTTTCCATTGTGTCTGTGCGTAGGGCAGTCCCGAAATACCACTCCTTCTATGCAGACGTTATTTCTTCTAATGAACGAACATGAAATGGCTTTCGTTTCTGAAATTATATTCATTATCGTTTCTTACGTGGTCCCGGCCTGTCAAGGTCAAATAACAATAGAACCTTATACTGAGTCGTGGGCCATTCTGGCACCCTAGAAAAAATCAAAGCAGCTGACCTTCACTTTGAACGAGCACACATTCCTAGTTAGCTACATTCAGTGTAAGGCCGTCTCACAGGACTTGAAATGAACAAGGGTGGAGAGACACATTGCATGTACACTGAGCAATCACTTTTATTTACACAATACATAGCTACACATATTCAATGGGCCTGCGACATGAGGAGACTCCAGAGCAAAGTCACAGGTGACACCCGGGTGGTTCGCACTACTGCACGGTGAAGGGAGGGGCAAGGGTGGAGAGACACATTGCATGTACACTGAGCAATCACTTTTATTTACACAATACATAGCTACACATATTCAATGGGCCTGCGACATGAGGAGACTCGAGAGAACAGACAATCAAATTACAACCATTTAAACCGTGATGTGTATTTCTCAATGAGTTCTTCTTTAGGTGGACATGGAACAGAGGCAATGTTGGGTGGCAATGCAGTTGTCCCCTGCACAGGTTCGTTCACAACTCCATTTATGTGCCTATCTAGGACGTCAACAATAAGTTTCTCAATAAACTCATATTGCATATCCTCAAACACTGGTTTGATCACCCATTGTTTACTTCTTTTAGTGAAGGCCTTATTGTAGTGAAGCGTCCCTAAAGTTCCGGTCGTCCTACTTTGTTGACGGCCAACATTATGGTTATGTGCCAAGACCGCTAAAAGAGTCCGATTTATCATGCCCTCCATGCCAAAATGCAATCGTTTTGGCCTGTACTTTAGGCACATATTGTGGAACACCTCCAAATCTCCTGTGTGGCAGAATTCCGTGAGTCCCCTCAAAGCTTTTGTTATAGTTTTATCAAATACAATCTTTTCAATGGCTTTGTGAGTGGGTGATGAAGGAATCAACCACTTCTTCTTCCGTGCCTCCTCTGTGGACAAATGGCCATGTTCACAATTGTGGAAATGTTGGTTCGTGTTCCATCGGTGAACGTTCGTACAGTGTGGCATTACTGACCGCCATTTTTCCAGTAGAATTTCCAACGACCCTCCACATGTTTTTGAGCTCCACCAAAGATAGTTGCTGATTGACTTGGACCACTGTGAAATACCTTGCAATTCTTTTTTTTTACCTGCTGCCGACAATTTTTTATTGATTGATTTTGCAAGATGCCAAACGTCAAATTGGTGATTTATATTTTTGTACTGTTCTCTCATTGTCTTGGCAATTGAAACGTGTCTGTCCGTGGCTATCAGGTCAATCACCATTCCCCGCGATTGTAGTTCTTGCAATGATGCTACAAAGCCAACTTTCTCCATGGCCACTGAGGATGTACTTTGTGACACCTGCACGACCACCGAACTCACAATTTTCTTACTTTCCATGTCCTGAAAGTGGTAGGTGCAGTACTTGGCTGAAAATCCTGGGCTGTCGCATTGTCCATCACCGGCTAGCCTGAACCGTTTGCCCGCAAATGTACTATCAATAGACATTTTTTCCATTCTCCAAGCTTCGCTAATGGCTGGAAATAGATAATCGGTTTGGTATTTGTAGAACTGAGTTTTCGCAATGAAATGGATTCCCACAAACTGAAAGAAAGACTCTAATTTTTTAAAACTTGAACCACTAAAAAGTGCAGCCGCTGCACAAAGTAGATTGCCTGCTGGCAGTTGTCCCAGCATAGGTTGTGCAGACCATGAGAAAGGATGATATTTTGTACAGGTGGCATGTATTTTAAGGTTAGTGCCTCGAATTGCACGAGTCACATTAATGAATGGCTCCCCACATACTTCCCCACCAACCGAATGCCCACATTTCATCCGAATAATAATATCAATCAAACAACTATCGAATACAATGAATTTGGCCTCTTTCCTTATACTGTCACTCTGCATCCCAGCTGGTTCGGCCTGTAACGTTGAGGACATGTCACTCACATGAAAGGTAGAATCTCTGATATCGTCTTCCGCTATGTTCAGTGATATTGATGGTGTTTCATTGTCGTCCACTTCATTCTCTTCCATTGCAACATCTGTTCCTTCTCCGGAGATGGGTGAATAAAACAATTTCTTCAACTTTCTCGCGGTCTTAGTTTTTGCGGGTGTGGATTCTGTGAATTGATCTCCGACTGCATCCGAACTACCAGGAGGACATTCACTATCAATGGCTGGTGGTGGTATAGCTCCGTTGTCAATCACTTCATATTCTTCCCATTGGCACGATGCATCTCCAGTCTGAAGTCCCTGCCAAAAGGTTTGACAAGCAACATCTCTCGTTCGCTTCACTGTCTGTGTAGATCTAGTTCGTACACCCACTCGCAACTAGAGGACAGATTGGAAAAGGGATGTTCAGTTTAAACACAACTTACAGTATTGAACTATTAACAGTGAAAAACAACATAATATAGTGACCAGGACACTAACCTTCTTTTGCTTTCTTTTCTTTGAAACTTTCTTGCCTCGAACTTCAACATCAGGACACTGTTGCTCCGACTCGTGTGTGCATGTCTCCACTTCCTCTTGAGCTGCAACAACTATATTTTCATGATAAGCACATCCATCACGCACTGACGCTCCATCGACTCCCTGAAACATAGAACTTTCATTAGTATGTATAATAATATCGAAAACACAAAATGTACTTGGGGACCAATACCCACGTACATCTCAATAGCAAAACACGAATGAACGCTTTGTGTAGAACATTCAAACGACAATTATTCACGCATTGTTGATCTAGTTAGATGGAACTGTCAAGATCCATACCTCTGGCTCCTCATAGACTTCCATTGATGATATTATTGAAGATGATGCTTCAGTGACTCCCTGAAACACAGTAATTGCATTAGTATGGTTTTCTATTTTGATAAAAAGAACAGAAACTTTGTGCAGGCGTGAACGGCTCATCTAAATAGACCTGCACAAATGATCAGTTGTCTAAAATAAATAATGGATATGTAAATATGATTCGATTTGCTCGATCGTTGGAAGTGTCACCACCCAGAGATCTGCATCAACTACTAGGGGTGATGTTCTTGTAGAAGAAGCTCCGTCATCTCCCTGAAACATAGTACTTGCGTTAATAAAGAAGGAAGTATAGCGGATGTAATCACGTCATATGATTTCGCTTGATTGAACTGTCAGTATCCATACCTCGAAATGCATAAGAACATCAAGGGACGATGTAACTGCGGTGCACACTTCTGCAAGCTGTTGCGCCGACCCGTAACTGCACGCTCCCCCTTCTTCTTGGACTAATGCTCCATCGACTCCCTGAAACATAGGATTTTCATTAGCAATGAACACAATATTGAATAAAGAAGACACATAGGAGGGCGACGACAGAAGGACATATCAATGGCTAAAAACGAAAGAAACATTGTGTGTAACAATCACGCTACAAGAATGCAAGATCTGATGATCTCCATCGATGGAACTGTCCTGAAACGTACCTCGAGCATCTGAGTGACATCAACGGTAGTCGTAAATACGTTGGACTCCTCAGCATCTCCCTGAAAGACAGTACTTGAATTATTTTGGATAACAATAATTATAACTGAAAACAAAGACTAGAGGACGAGTACAAGGGTGTACCATTAGGTAAAATAATTACACGATAAATTAAAACTATTGATTTACATGCCTAAAACAAGTCAGTGGCAGAATAGCCAAGTAAGATTACCCGATAGGCGCTTGAAGTGGCTGATGACTGCAATAACGACACGGATGGAGAATCTTCCGCCTTCATATTGAGTGGATACATAAATGGGGAAATTATTGTTAGCTAATGCTACACACTACCGCAAGGCCGAGAGATAAATACGTAAACTTGACTCACCAGTGGAGGGATGTGGACGAATAGAGTGGGAATAGCGGTTGAGAGCAATTTTCGCCTCGCTCGCGGTGTGTTCTTCTTTATTAGCAATGATGTGGAGTACATGTCAGAGGTAAAGTGCCTGCTGCAGATGCGGTATCGATCACCCCTCTTGTCTGCAAAGACTTCTAGGACTCTACTTTCAAGCTCAGAGGGTGGATATCCGCAATATCGGACCCATTCTCTTATCTGATCTATTGTCTTAGGGAAAACATGCATTATAGTACCTTCAGATTTATTATGGGTCTTCGAAGGGCAACCGCCAATGGAACAGGCAGGCATTGTGGAAAGTTCTGAAAAGTAAAGATCAACAATTCTCTATGAATATCAATGTGTTAAAAAATTAAATGACACATAAAAGGTTCAATGCAAGGTATGTTTTGGTTCTTGGAACTATACACGTTATTCACATGCGGATAAGTATTTGAATAACTTTAAAAAAATAGAAAAATAATTTGACTAAACTCAGAACATGTGACTAGTTCCTTGCATGTACTGTCTTGAACTAAAAGAAATTGGATGCAAAATGAGTATGGTACATGGCCTTACCTTGACGAGCAAACAGTTAGATGCAGGGATCAGAGTAGTTTCTTGTCGTAGAACAGGGAGCAGTTCACAGGTTGCAAACTGACGAGTTTCCTCGAAGTGGTCACGGAAGTTCACAGAGACGAAGAGCAGATAACCAGCACCTTCACGGGTTGACTAGCAAAGCGCAAAGAAGTTCTCATTAGAAATATGAAGTGGGTTATAAAGAATTCGAAACAGGGGTGTGTTTGTGAATGAATGACGTGTATATGCCGTGGCATTATGCGGTTTGCAGGGGGCCGTCCAGCGTGAGGGGGGATGCTTGGCAGGAGACACGGGGTCTGACGGTAGACATGGGAACAACAACCCATGCTCTATAGACCACTTTGAAGTGTACATGGTCTTTGGCACCTCTTGGCCTTTATCGCTCCCTGACAGCTCCACTTGGCAGCACAAGTACCCCGGTGCGAACTGCCTTTGATAGGGCGGGGGGTGGATTGGGGCGGTGGTCGTGCAGACAAGACACAGGAAGACTCGTGAATGGAGACACACTTATGTGGATTGCAGGGGGCCGTACAGCGTGAGGGGGGATGCTTGGCAGGAGACACGGGGTCTGGCGGTAGACATGGGAACAACAACCCATGCTCTATAGACCACTTTGAAGTGTATATGGTCTTTGGCACCTCTTGGCCTTTATCGCTCCCTGACAGCTCCACTTGGCAGCACAAGTACCCCGGTGCGAACTGCCTTTGATAGGGCGGGGGGTGGATTGGGGCGGTGGTCGTGCAGACAAGACACAGGAAGACTCGTGAATGGAGACACACTTATGTGGATTGCAGGGGGCCGTCCAGCATGAGGGGGGATGCTTGGCAGGAGACACGGGGTCTGGCGGTAGACATGGGAACAACAACCCATGCTCTATAGACCACTTTGAAGTGTACATGGTCTTTGGCACCTCTTGGCCTTTATCGCTCCCTGACAGCTCCACTTGGCAGCACAAGTACCCCGGTGCGAACTGCCTTTGATAGGGCGGGGGGTGGATTGGGGCGGTGGTCGTGCAGACAAGACTTGTTTGCCGCAGGGCCTCACCAAGGAGAGGCCATCTAACTGCATGTAAGAGGCAGGCTGCAGGATCTAGTACATGGAAGGCAGGGGGGTGAGTTTATAAATACCTCACCCTCCCAGGAGAATATATGGGTGCAGTTCACCCTGGAGACCCTGGATGCCTAGGCAGTTAGTCAGCAGCAGGCTGGCCTGTGGTGGCAAGGCGGCACGGGCCAGAGGGGGTCATCTCTGTACCCGGTGCCCAAAAGGATTATTTATTATGATCAACCATATTGATTATTTACCTATAACCATGTTTTGTATCAATAAAATCCAACAGCCTTCCTTTTATTGCCAACGCTTGAACAAAGTGGTGTGGTAAGTATTTTTGGGGTCGGAGGCAAGGCCGGGAGGCTTGATGCCAACCCGCAAAATAACATATGTATGTCTGCTGCATATGGGTTCAACGGTTATGTGGATTGAAGGTGGGCGGCCAGCGTGAGGGAGGATGCTGGCCGGAGACATGTGGTGTGACAAGACAAGGCACAGGAAGACTATTCAATGGAGACACACTAGATTAATTTAAAAAATCAAAACAACCATTGTTAAAATATATGTTGGGTTTTATTTTAGATCTTAATTTCAATTGAACATAAATAATAAACATTACACATTGTAAAGTTGCGGTTGCAGCACATCCGCGGTATTGTCCACTGTCGCTGGGGAAATGTTGTCTAATGGCAAGTACCGCACAGGCAGGTATTACTCTCCGAACGCGGTGTCCGAGCCTCCCGTGAAGCCACCAAGTGAAGCAACGATAGGCCACCAGCCTGTACCACCTGTGAAAATGAAAGATGCAAACTGTATTAAAATGACAACTTTCTTATCACTGTCGATTCAGGTAAAAAATGTCATTCTGCTTTGAAAAAAAAAAAATTCTATCTAGAAAATGCACAACATGGAACCAATTTACATGCATTCGAATGATGAGACGACCATGAAATAGTAGTGGCATCACTGACATCACAACCAGAGTATACTTACTCGTTACTCGGATTACGCGGACGAACAGTGCCGCAAAGTTCGTGCATAAGCACCATCATCATCCTCAACACGGTCCGTGAGAGGCAGGCTTCCCTGAACTCTGGCAGCTCGGTGATGCATTGCGGACTTGGCTCGCCTTCCGAAATGTAGGCCAAGCACCCGGAATTTTCACAGCAGCAGCAGTTCTCCTCCTCAGTTGGCATTAGCTCGCACCGATTGCACGTGCACCAGGTGGAGACGCCGTCCATGCGACATGGTCCAGGCTCTTCATCCGTTGACTGGTCCTCCCAACTGCCGTCCGAATCCCCATCGTTTTCACGTGCTTGCCTTTCCAGTAGTTCTTCCTCGGTGTACTCGGGCTCGTACATATACGGCATTATTGTAGCCATTGTGTGGTAAAGAAAGTAAAATAATTTACAGAGATGGTACAGGTGTTCACAAGGCCTAGAAGCGGCGAAGGTAGCTGACCAGAGCACAGAAACGAGTCACAGAATACTCAAAGTAACACAGAGAGAGTAATGGAATCGAAAATCTGCTGCTGTGTGTTGTGAAACGGTGTGTTTATACTTATTGAGGAAAGAGGCGTCCTGCCATTTCCATGGCGACACATCATTAGCTGAGGCGCAGCGATTGTTGACACGAAACGTGCTTTGGCGTTGGGAAATGGGCGGTACGCGTCTGCTGATGTCAGGCTCAGGGGCGGGGGATTTGATTTAGTGCCGCAAAAGCAGGTGAGCCAGGGCGATGGGGGCAAATGATAGGATTATCAGAAAATGGCGGCTGATTTCGAGTGCGTTAATGGACGAAAAGTCGGGTAAGGTCCATAGGAAAGTTTTCTACGATCTACCGAGTTATGCTTAAAAACACATGGCCGAACCGTAGGGACAATAAAAAAAAAGTCCCGGAACTATCCTTTAAGTCCCCCCATCTCAGAGGAAAGAGTCCTGCCTCAACAAAAACTAGAGGATCCACCAGTTCGTTTAGCGTTCCTTGTACTCCGACACAACTGAGAAGATTGAATAACGGAGGCTACCCGACACCCCAATCTACGCCTCAACACAAAAAGGCAGACCTGCTGTCTATTATGTCTACGGTGACGATTGCGCTTGCCCCTTTTAGCAAGCTGTATGAGAGCATTAACGACACCTTACAAGACCAGACGTCCTTAATAGCATCAATGCAGTCAAAGCTGAACTATCTTGAAGGCTTTATCGTCGGAGCAACAGCAATCTCGCTTCAAGAATAGATCAATCACTTAAAACGGCTCTTCCCGAAACCTCGCTGCCCATGTATGGCACATTGGGGGATCAAGTAAACAGAGTGTCAACATCTACCCAAACAAATCAGGATCCACCTCTATCTGAAGCTCAGGACCACCATGAGGCCGAAGTCTCCAAAATACGCGATAATAACGTCTCTGAAACAGAAAATTTGTTGGATCCCCTTGACGCAATAATCACGATAATAGACGAAAATAATAAGCCCATCCACAAGGATAATCGAACCAAATCCTTTACTGGACCTAAGCCTTCAATGTTAAACCCTTTCTCCTACACAAAACCAGTGGGTCACCGAACGGCCACCATCAAAGGTCCAGAACAAATACCTAAGGTTTTTTCCTACGGGATCTTCAACCAGCAACAGACCGCATCTCATTTTGGTGCAAAGAAAAACCCAAAAAAGATCGTGACGTTACAATGCTCTCAATCAGCAAAGAATAAAACCAAGCGGGTGGAACGAACCCAAGACCCAACAACCAAGTCTCAAGCTGAAAACTCTACCCTGACGAACCATCAACTGATTACAATAAACTTAACAGGATCAGAGGAGTTATCGAACTCAGTAATGACTGATGAAGATCAATCTGACTGGAGCCCGATAACGATTGATGAAATTGGTTTTGAACCGAGCAAGAAAAAATCTTCAAAACGGAAAGCTGCTGAAGCGTGTCCTCTACCAGACAAACGAGAACCACCAAGTAAAGTTCTCCTGCACGATCGACCATCATCAGAACTGCGTGTAGAAAAAAAATATTCAAAAAAACAAAATGACTGTTTAGACAATCGAAAAAATCAAACAGTCAACAAAAAAATCGATAATCACGCAGTAAGAACATCAAATCCCTCTAATCGAGGAATCAGATCTCGGTCTGTGAGTCTACGCCCCCGCAATCCTGCGAGAACATCCGAGTACAAAACTCGCACACACGAAATGCAACACGAATCTAGCAACAGATCTCAACTACTCTCTCAGAACCATCGTGCAGCAACAACTATCAAAAATTCGATAAGGCAGAAGAGAGAAAGGGACCCAAAGGCCCCAACGAAACAAATCATAAGTGACTCCATCATTAGGTTGAAAAAGATCAACCCAAATGGGAGAGAAACCACATTGAACAGAACCAATATTTTGAAAATATTGGCCCAAATCCCAAGCCTAAGACAGATCAGAAACAATGACTTGTGGATAGTGGAACCAAGTACATCAGGAAGAAAGGATTATTCATACATTCATTTAAACTCGGAAATCATCAAGAACCAACTGATGAAGGAAATAGAATCGCTGTTGATCCTCGGTTACAAACGTATAGAAATTAAGCGGCCAAACAATCAAACTGAACCATCATCTAGATCACTGACGGGCCTGAGAGAACCGATAACCTCACCAACAAAGCCCGGTCCCTCTCGCATCCATTTTGTCAGCAGGATGGATCACCTACGAGCATCTGACAATAAGCGAATAAGCGAGAAACTAAGAAGACGCACAGCTCCTGATGCGGACCCCGATTCTCCAATCAATTGTCACAGGGGACAGCTAGCGTACGAGCAACCCCAAGTAAGATCGCAGAGAAGATTACATCAGCCTCAGAAACCAGCACCATCGAATCAACTGGAAAAAACAGAGGAGAGAACTAAAAGGCCTTGGATCTGGTTTAAGGAAGAAGCACAACGTAATAAGAAAAATTAGCAACTATCATTAGAAGACGGAACTAACTCACCAGATGCAGGAAAAAAGGAAAATCGATCTAGAACAGACTTAAAGAACCCCCTAAAACTGGGTACTTGGAACACACGTGGATTTGAGCACCTAACTAAAATAACTGATGTCAACTTCGGCACCTTCGATATCCTATGCCTGCAGGAGACATGGCTGACTACTAAACCTCAATTGGACGGGTATGAAATCATTTTTTCAGCAGCATCAAAGGGAACCTTGGGTCGACCGTCTGCAGGGCTAATCACGGCTCTCAGACCAGGTTCGGGACTTAAAGCAATTGAAGTTCTGGCCACACCTAAATGGATCCAGGCGATGATCTTAAACCAATCATTCAACCAGGAACTCTCCCCGACTTCGAACGAGGGGAAAACCCTTTTACTCAATATATACTGGAACCCAGAGGCAACATCTATCGAAGAATTTGAATCCACCCTCTCAAATTTGTTCGATGAAGCCGACGAAAAAATTCAGCACCATAACATCATAGTAAACAGGGATTTCAATGCAGTATGCGAAGGGATAGGGGAAGATGGCAAACATCAAAACACTTCGGCAAGAAGAAGAGGGAAACTGCTTGGGCATCTCATGAAAGCAAGGGATTTGCAGAATCTTCACCTGATGCATACCAACGCAAACCTGGAGATCCCCACGTGGGAAAGAGGGAACCAACATGCTTCTATCGACCACGTATTCGTCTCCAAGGATCTACTTCAGGTGATCCATTCCTTTGCGGTTAAGCGGACGATGTTCAGCGACCATAACCTCCTCATTACGGAGGGGAAGAACTGCAGACCCCTTTCTCTCGCATACCCAATCCCCCTGGAAAAGTCGACTACGGGAAATAGGGTAAAGATATCGGAAAAAGGACTCTGAGATATCGATTACCAATACTCCAATCCCCAAGCTATTGGCGAGGCTCTGGGAACAACTGTCAGAGACGCCCTGGATTATACCCCTTTGTTGACCAAATTCTTGATACCAACGTCAAAATCCCGCAACTCGGCAACTGCCCCCAACCACCTATATAACACCGATTTGGTGGAAAAAAGAAGGCTCCACCGACGCTTAAAGAAAGTCTACTTTAACAAACCCACCGCAGAAGATCTTAACTTGTGGAGGCTGGCTGTCCGTGAATACAAGAGTTGGCTTAGACACTACCGCCACAAACTCTATCAGTGTGACGCAGAACATATGCTGTCAGCCATCTGTGGACATAAACCCAAAGAATTTTGGAACCTGATTAAGGGATCTCTAAACAAAACATCTGGAGACATCCAGAATAACGTAGGAGAGGCCAAGTGGATAACCCACTTTTCAAACCTGTTCGCACCGATAGCTGACAACAACTTTCCGTTGGGTTTTGGCACCAGAACAACAGTCCATGACACCGAATTTTGGAATATCCCTGCTGACGAAGCAACGATCCTGCTAAAAATAATTAAATTGAACAACTCGAGGGCTCCCGGGCAGGACGGCCTTTGTAACGCCGAGCTTAAGTCCCATCCAGAACTATGGGCAAGGATAATTAGTAGGATCTTCAAAAACTGCAACCGCCTCCAGGATATCCCTCCGTCTTGGAAAAGAGGAATTATTGTACCTATTTTCAAGAGGGGTCCCACAGACGACCCGGGTAATTATAGACCGATTGCCCTTTTGGACGTCGTGGGCAAGGTGTTTGCACATCTCTGGCCCTGGACGCTTTCCAAAAATGGATCATGGACTCGGACCAAGTGGACCCTTTTCAAAATGGCTTCGTAAAAAACTCTGGAACATCGACCAACATTTTTTTACTAAGCTCTCTGAAAGCCAGAGTATTGCAGAGAGGCCCTCCCATTTACATGGCTTTTATCGACCTGGTCCAAGCCTTCGACCAGGTCAATAGACAACGATTATGGGCCAAATTGGAAAGCTTAGATTGTCCAAGGAACATCTTGGAACCCATAAAAGCCTTACACCACGGAACGTCAATACGGGTGCGACTAAGCGCCGAAGGCAGATTGTCAAGGGAAATACTCACATCAAAGGGTGTAAAGCAGGGATGCCCGCTAGCACCAGCCCTGTATAATGCCTATATAGCAGACTACAAGAAATCATCGGAACTGATCAGAAGTTTCCCCCCATCCCTAGGAGGCTCAAAAATTGAGAGACTACTCTACGCAGATGATATTATCCTCATGGATTTAACCCCCATAGGCCTGCAACGCCAAATAGACAATCTAACACGCTATATGGCAGAAAACAACTTAAGACTGAATAAAGAAAAAAACAAAAATTTTAATACTGGGAACAGCAGCTACAAGAAGGAAAAAATGTACTTGGTATGGAGAAGGGAAGATGCTGGAAACTGTCGAGGCCTTTAAATACCTGGGCATTATGATCAGCAACGAAAAGGAAGAACAAGTCATGCAGGAGGCCCTTTGGATAAAATTGAAGAAGCTAACGGTGCAGGCCAAAGCAGTGGACAGGAAGCACGGAAGATTCTCCATCATTCCCGTTATAAGATTTTATAAAGCCAAAGTCGTTCCTGTCCTGATTTATGGCATGGATGCAATGCCACTGATCCCTGACTCAATCTGGCCCAAACTTGAAGGTTTTTTCTGGCGGGGTGTTCTAAACCTGGCCACTTCGACACCGATAACATTGATAAGAAGAGAATTGTGCATACCCTCTCTTCGGGCCCTAAAAATGAGATCGACCATCATGCTATATCGCAAAGTCTTCGATTCTCCAAAAAATAAAGTTCTGGACCTTATTAGGAGAGAAACTAACTATGGGAACAACTCAATGCTGACCAAATGGGCCCAATATAACCTCTCCATTCTCCAAGAATTAAACCTTAATCTGGAAACATTAATACAAAACCCCAACCAGGTATCAAAGAAACTTCTCGAAGCAGACTAGATAAATACCCTGGAAGTTGCAAACAACTACTCGATGACAGCTAATCTACCCAGCACGCCGATGAAACTCGACGGGGTACGTGGATACCTATGCAAGTTCCCAGATAAACGGCTAAGCAGAACTTTCCTAAGGTTCAGACTGAACCAATTGAAAACAAACGAAGTCCTAGCGATTCGAAATCAATCCAGCTCAAACAACTGTCGGTTTTGTGAAACATCGGACATTGTGGAAACTACTAAACATCTGATCCTCGAATGCCCTGGCCTAACAGGTAACAGACACCGATTTTTGGCCGACCCTTTGAAGAACTACCGCACCCTCGATTTAGAAAACCTATGGGCCTTATTGGCTAGCGGTAACAACAGAAGGTGCACCATCGGTCTCTCTCTGTTTCTGGAAAAACTGAACTTGTGAAATTGGTCTTTCTGTTAAAAGATCTCATTCAGAATTAAGAATGAATAATTCAATAACTCATCATTGGTCGGATTTTTTGTAAAAATTGTAACACAATTAAATCAAAAAAAAAAAAAAAATGGTTCTCTTGCCGAAGCTCTTATATGTCATTCAATCCATCCCTTTCTTGATATATAAAAAACAATTAATCAAAATTGAAAAACTCTTTCAATCCTTTTTATGGGGTCCTAGGAAAAAGCCTTGTGTTCCCAAGTACATACTGATGCAAAATGTTGAAGATGGGGGATTTGGATACGCAGATTTAATAAAATATTACAAAGCCTTTTTACTTTAAAAAAAGTTCATATTACTTTAGAGAAAAGAATGCTAAAGAACCGATTTGGTTGCGCATGGAAAGAGAAGTTTGTGCGCCATTTGATCTAGGGAATCTTTATAGTATGGGTACATTACCAAATAAACTATTAAAACTAATCCCAGTGGTGGCAACCAGACAGGTGATGGGGGCGTGGTTTAGAGAAAATGGTCAGGGCTATGGATTCAGCCCTGATGCTTCTATATGGCATAATGAAGCATTGAAGATCAATAAAAAATGTTTGAGTTGGATAAATTGAATGAATAAGGGAATTCTGAGGCTAGCGGATGTGATGGATGGAGACCGGTTGTTGAGTTTTGAGGAATTACAATGTAAATACGACTTGAGACGGAGGGAAAAGAATAGATACTTGGCTTTAGCTTCCATGATTAATATGAGGATAGATATGGCTGCTGGTTCAATTGGAAAGAAACCAGAGATTAGAAAGTTATTACAAGGTCACGAATACAGGGTACGAACTTACATGCAATTTATGCCTATTGATAGGAAACTCCAATTAGCATGGTCTGGATTGAGAGAAACTTGGTCGAATGATGTTAAGAAAGTTATTTCTGATGTGGATTGGAGAGATATTCTGAAGGTAAATTTGAACTTGCGAGCAGATGTGGGTTTGCGTTTAATTCGACAGAAAGTTATCAGGAGGTTGTATTGGACACCAGTTAGGATGTTTAAATTGGGGCTTCAACTAAATGATTTATGCTGGTGTTGTGATGTTGGTAGAGGTAATCTTTTGCATTTACTGTGGGAATGCCCGAGAATGCAGTCGTTTTGGAAGGATGTAATTGATAGGATTGATTTGATTTTTGGTATACACTTGCAAAGATCTGCAGCAAACATAATTTTACTCTCACATAAAGAAAGATGTGGGCGTGCTAGAAAACATACTTGCTGGATTGAAAGAGCCATAATGATAGCAATTAAGCTAATACTCAGGATTTGGAAAACGAGAAAGAAGCCTAATTTTGAGGAATGGTTGACAGAGTTGCAAGTTTTATCACAATATGATAAGCTTTCATTGAATAATAAAGATAAGGAAGAGGACTACATGAAGCTATGGGGTCCATGTGTGGCTCTTTATGATTGATATGATGGTAGGGTGTAACAATGGAGGTGGCATTTATGGGAATAGTTGGAGTACGGTGAGAGGGTTTTTAAAAGACAAAATATATTTATTCCCGCTTGTGTTGTCTTTTGTGTTGTCTTTTGTGTATATCTGTCAGTATGTTTATTATGTTTCACGGGATATGGTTATTTTGTTGGAATGAACTATATATGATGCTTAAGATATTCTGTAAATTTGGTTCTATCTGATTGATGTGAGACATTGTTGCTTTCTATGAAGTTATCTATGTTTATTGCAAAATTAATAAAATGTTTTTTAAAAAAAGTACTTGTAATGACTTTCACTCGCCTGCCAGGTCAAAGGATTTCTTTTATTCCAATTTCTCATGTTGTTTCTCCATAGATGGTTGGCCACCTCTCATCTGTTAAGGTTTTCCTTCACCCACCAGATTTGTATTAATATTCATTTTTGACTTTGTCTAAAGCTGGTTACTGTTTTGCGTTACGATTCATTCATTGCTGGACCATGTTTATTCTTAAAGTTCAATGTTTTTCAAACACATTAGTCGCATCAATATTCTTCCTTGTTCAGTTTTCAATCTTTCAAGTCTGCATTCAAAATGACTTAAGGTTCAACAATTCATAAAGGCACAACCACCTGCTCGCTGTGCCCGGCCCCCTTTTCTAGGCAGACTCATCGGCGGTTCAACATCTGTGGTGTGCTGGAGTTCGGCAGCTTCACTTTTTCCGCCGGCAGTCTGTCAGCAGGATGGGCACTTCTTCGGCCCTCGTCTGCTTCACTGCAGAAGTTCAGCCCAGACCTCCGCCTCACACCACCTCATCCTTCCACTGCCTCAGCTCTGCACTCTCTGATACCCCTGAACACACCTTGCCTACTCGCACGCCACCGATTGTGGCTCCGGCTGTCCCAGCTGGCCAGCCACTCCGACCCCTCCGAACCTTGTTGTATTTATAAAAGCTGTGGTTTTCTTTTTAAGTTTCCCAGCCTCCCCCGGATCGGGGGAGCTCAGGAAACTTAGAAAGAAAACCACGGCAATTAAAAATACAACCACATTATGTTTATGATTGCCGTGGTTTTCTTTCTAAGTTGCCCAGGCTCCATGGAGCACGGGAAACTTAGAAAGAAAACCACAGCAATTATAAATACAACCGCATTGTATTTATAACTGCAGCGGCTTTCGCTTTGAGTCTTCCGGTCTACCCCAAGCCAGGGAGACTCAAAGCTGAAGACACTGCAATCATAAATACAATGCGGTTGTATTCATGATTTCCTTTTTTTTCTTTTTGCGTTTCCCGGGCTCCTCCTGCCCAGGGGAGCCCGGGAAACTTAAATAGAAATCCATGGCAATCATTAATACAACTGTGTTGTATTTATGATTACGCTGGCTTTTGCTTTGAGTCTCACTGGCTGCCCCGGGACGGGGTAGCCCGGGGGGCTCAAAGCGAAAGCCACTGCCATCATAAATACAACATTGTTGTATTTATGATATCCGTGGTTTTCTAACCACGGCAATCATAAATACAACAATGTTGTATTTATAATTGCTGCACCTTTTATTGTAGGCAAGTCCAACAATCATGCATACTTTGCTGGCATCCGGCAGAGTATTCATAACTGCAGCGACTTTTTCTAGTTTCCCGAGCACAGGAAACTAGAAAAGAAAGTTGCAGCAATTATGAAAACTCAGCTGGCAGCCGGCAAAGTATTTATAATTGCTTTGCCTTTCATTTTATGTTTTCTGTGCTTCCCTGGGCTTGGGGCACACAGAACACGTAAAATGAAACTGAAGGCAGCCTCCTCTCCCTGTTAAGCTCTGCTCTGGCTGCAGTAAGCAAAAGCTACCAGCAGGTGGCTTTTGCTTCGTTATTGCTGCGAGGGCAGAGATTAACACAAGCACAGGAGGCTTGTTCATTTCAGAAAATGGATGCCTCGTAGGGCTTAACATTGTTGGGTTTGTGCATTATTTGCAAACATTTTTACATAGGAACTTTCTTTAAAAAGATGTTTAATATATGTTTTTGATTATTGCCCATCATTTAAAACAATAAACATTTTGAGCGCACTATTCCTTTACCATGGGGAAAAGACCACATTTCGTGGACAATTCATGGTATCCTGAACATTTCCTTGCCAATAAGACCACCTCTAATATGTGAACAAGTGCACTCCTAGGGTACCCTGCATCAAGTGAAGGATCATTGGGTAAAAACCATCTATGAGGAACCCTGCATCCATGCTTGCGTGATGCAAGGGGGCTCCACTGTTCACCAGCATTCCCCAAAAGCTTGTGTGGGAAGACTTAATATAAGATGCCAGGACATGTCGAAGGTCCGTCCACGTGACCAAAATTCAAACTTTACATTATTTACATTGAGGTGCTATCTGAATGGAAATCTTCAGAGGCAAAGCACTGCTACTACCTAATGGTTCCTACATTGTGCAATTTAACCTTTCATGCTGTGGTTTGCCTGTGGGACTTGCCAGCCTGATCACTGACTCAGGGGTGGTAAAATGTTGTGGCATCATCCTTTATCCACCAGTGCAGTCTAAACTTGTGCCATTTAATTGGCCTGAAGTGAAGCTGAAGCCTCTTTAGTTCTGTCAGGTTTCATTTAATTATTCCATTATTCCCCTTTATTTCTGTGTGGGTTAGAAGTTTTCTACTGCAGTTGGTTTGGCCTTGACTTTTCTATACAGATTCCTGGCTCTGGCCCAAGGCAAGATGGAGTTTTACAACAGAAGCTTTGATTGGCTACAGAGAAGTGCAGGACAACAATGAACGTTCTAAACTGTCACTCTCTGCCTTTCATCGTCGTAACCCCAGCTGAGAGGACGTGTTTGTAGCTGCTCCTGCTGAAGTCTTGGGCCTAGTGGATTTGAACTTTGAAATCTTGGCAGTCGAGCGGCTACTTATTCGGGGTTGTTCAGGAGAAGTATTCAGGTTCACAGGAGAGTTTTCGGAAGTTCTTTTGGAAAAGAAACATTCTTAAGCTAAGTGACTTTATTTGGATATGTAAATCTGTTGCTCAGATTCATTAGTGACTTTTAGAGAAAGTAAATGTAAATTCAATAGTAGAACTGTGATGTTACACTGTTAATAGTTCCACGTTTAATTCGTAAAAGCGCATTTGTGTTCAGCGCGTGTATTCATAGCGTGTGTACGCGAGCGCGTGAAAAGACTACTACGTGATTTCTGCAGCGCGTGAGTTTATAGCACGTGAGTTCATAGCACGTGTACACGAGCGTGAAAAAAGACTTCGATGTGATTTCTACAGCGCGTGTGTTCATAGCACGGGTGTTTATTGCGGGTTTACGCGAGCGCAAGAAAAGACTGCTACGTGATTTCTTCAGCGCATGTTTTCATAGCGCGTGTGTTCCTCAGCGTGTGTTTTTTCTCCGGCGTGTATTTTCTTCAGCGCGTGTTCTGCGCGTGTAAATCTTTGCACGTGTGGACAAGTTTGCAAGTTCTTAAAAATACTATGTACTTTATTAAGAAAGAAGAACTGGATTCCTTTTAAGCCCATCATAACTGGAACATTATACAGTTTTAAAAGGCATGAGTCAAGGTTCTTAAGGCTACATCACTCGAAAGGAGTTGCTGTTATTTTCAAGATTTTCAAAGCAGAAGAAGGTAGAAAGATTTTATCAGCAATTACTCCTATCTTCTCTAAGATCCTTAAAGAGAAGAACCAGGTATGATTCTTTACATTTTAGTTAAGGATATAGAGTTTTCAAAATCAAAGGGTAGTTAAGTAATTTGAGGATTTTGCGTGTTCTTATGTATTCACTGCAGGTCCCGCATCAGCTAGTCTAGACGTCGCCAGCCTGGTGTTTCTTATGTTATCCACTTCCCCCTTTCCCTTTGGGGTGTAGTTAACAGAGCCGAGTATAAACTGGTTCTGAGGATTACATTTCAGGGGGATTGTTGGGGGTTCAGCAGCTTCCGCGGACACAGGATATCTCTCAGCCTGACAAGTTCCCACAGTTATTGTGGAATCTGGCATACCCCGTGAACATGAAGATTACCATCACCAGCACCACAGAGACCTCTGTGGAAGCATGAAACAGAGCAATGCACATGGCCACAGCCCCGCTAGAGGAAGCACCAGATGGGCTGAAAGGGGTTCAAACCCTACTGGAAAGCTCCTCCCCTTCAAATTAGAGCTCTATTCTGTGATCCATTGCAGACTGGCTGATGCACTCAGTCTTTTCCTTCAATCCAGTGTCAAGTATATTCCGCTTCATTGGGAAAATAGGCACAGGTATTTCTCCTATTTTCTATTTCGCCGCAGCTGGATTCATCCTGATCCTCTTTTTATTTTGTTGTGGCAGATAAAAGATATGTTCTATGCACCAGAGCTCTAACCTGACAGACAGATGATAACTGTTTGGAACAATTCATGCAATGAAGATCTATCCATCTCTGTCAACATTTATTACTATTCTCAATTGGTTTTGCAGTGACTACGGCAGTGAATAGACTTGTATCATCAGGTAGAAGCGGTCTACAATCGTACATCTGCCAGAGCCAACTCTTCTCAACAATACATGTGCTTCAGTTTTAGTAATATTTTATTTCTAGGAACCAGTGCAGATCCTGAGAGAACCTCATCAGCGACTGGTCCAATGTAGAAAAATGTGTTCTTTAGTCTCTTCATTCTTATTTCCATGATTCTTAGACATCCTTTGTGGCTTGTTCTATTACTTATAGGGATGTGTTGTGTATCTTAGCCATACATGAGATCGAGCATTATCTCAAGCCGTGTCTTCATTATGCATGAAAGCATTTAAATAATAAAATGCATTGAAATGTATTCATGCAGTGAGCACATAGCAACAAGTATGATATTATTTTACCATCTACTGTGCAAGTCTGGGCTTCGAGCCAGGGTAATCTGTTGTTTTGGAGCACCCTTGTGTACGATAGCTAACGTTGCTTCTGTGCTACAATCCAATGGTCAGGGATTTGTTCCAATAGTGCTTTTTGTTTAGGCAAATAGTACTGAATGTTCTGATAAACAAAATTAAGGACTGAAAGACTACAATGGACTACAAGGCTTCTGGGCTAGGTCAGAA
The DNA here is from genome assembly GCF_040938575.1 of Ambystoma mexicanum. NCBI lineage: Eukaryota > Metazoa > Chordata > Amphibia > Caudata > Ambystomatidae > Ambystoma > Ambystoma mexicanum. The sequence goes on along the minus strand of NC_090930.1, from coordinate 1,015,710,274 downwards.
GTGAGGGACATTTTTGACTGATGTACTTGGAGATAAAGAAACAGCTTCAGGCTTCTGTTAAACAACTGTTCTAAGGTGATAAAAGGCCAGTTTCTATGAGGGGGCAAGCAGAATGGTTTGTGAATCCTGGAGGAACGCCATCTGACTGGAGAGCAGAGATGGAGGACCAAAAGCAAGCTGCAACTACTCCTCCCATTATGGTTTATGGAGGGGGAGGGGTTGATATTCTCTTACTCTGTTTGGATTTTGAAGCATTTGAAATTTCATTCTTGGGCTCCAGACACTCAGAAAGCTCTTCTTTTTGCTTTTGGAGAGAATTACTATATTTGACTGAGCTGCACAAGGAGGCGATTCTACCTATGGCAATCAGGTCACAACCCATGGAACTATTTTATTCAGATTTGGCTCATGTTTGCTTCATGATCAATTCCAATTGATACAAAATCTTTTTAGGACATTTTTAACTTTTTGCTGCTTTTTGTTAGGAGACCATAATGGTATTGAAAGGTGGGTTTTCCATTTGGATTTTATATTTGTTTGCATTTTTGGATTGTTCTTGGATTGTACAGATCACAAGCCTTCGTCCAGACTTCAGGCATCCAGCCCTCAGGTCTCTTCTCCCTACTCTCAGAGGTCTAGTGAGTAGGAGAGTCAGGTTCACCCATTTTTCATATCACATTGGGAATGAAGAGAGGTATTAAGAAGGAAGTTCATTTTATGAGGCTGTTTAGGGAGAAGTGATGAGCTATTGAGAAGACAATTCATTATATTTTTGTATTTGTATTTATATGAGGCTGTTGAGTGAGAATTGATGAGGCAGTCATTTGCTTTTAAGGAACTATTATGTTTTGAGATGGTTGACTCATCTTGTGTAGACATAAAGGCGAGCCAAAGACAGCTGTATTTTTGTTTAGAAACTTTTGCATATTCACTGTGTTATGTACAGTTACTATAATAGTAGTAATGCTTTTTATGACTTATTTTTCACAAGACAAATAATTTCATTTTACAAGAGAGTGTGAGAGCATTAATTGAGTGTTCATTATTGAGAATCAAGTTAGAAGCACTGATGCATGTGTATTGAATGTGAGGCATCTGCATATTGTCTTACTGTATATGGTGCATGTTTTGATAATGAAAGGGCTAGTAGAAGATTTGAGCAGCAGACCCTCAATAAATACATGACATGAGTAAATCAGTCCTGTGTGGATGGGTGAGGGTGGCTACTATGTCTTTTGATTCATAGTGACAGGTATATGCCTGTATCAACCTCTATTCCCACCACAGCCCCTACTGGGGGTTCTAGCACACTCCCCTGTAGGTGGAGGAAAGGCTCTGTGAGGTAGAGGTGATAGGAATCACACCAGACCAGAGAGACAACACTGGAGTGTCTCTATTGTCAACCTAATGGTTAGTACTTCAGCTCTAGAGCTGTGTAATGTGCTTCCTTTGGGTGAAGATTTTGGCTGATAAACAGAGTAGTTAGTTAAGCCTCATAGCTTAATTGAAAGCAGAACTCCCAAAGTCTGACTCTATAAGTGTCATTTACTAGGCGAAATAATTCTTTAAGTGGTGCAAAATGAGGATGGGGGATGTCACAGGGAATCTGTCTGTTTATCAAAATCCTCTACTGCTTCATTAGGTCAGGTAATATGATACACCTCAGCGTCCTAAAGTTGGTCAATTATGGATTTTCCCAAAGGTGAGAAGTTTGGTGGGAAGCATCTTCTGTAGTACCCTATATACCCTATCCAGCCTAGGAATGATCCAAGATTATTTTTGATGTGAGTTCTTGGGATCTTCTGTATTGCCTACCCCCTGGCATCTAGGGGTTGAACAGTACCCGATCCAAACTTAAAACCGAGATATTTCACTATGGTCGTACCTTTCTCAGACTCTGAGTGATTGGATATAAATGTGTCATATTCCCATCCCAGGTCTGGCTATTGTCAGAAACCTGAGGGTATTCTCACTCATATTCCCCATTGGTCCTCTGTGCAGGTGGCCAGGGCAAGGTCATCACTTTTGGATCCTGACCATGGGGGTGGACTAGCGAGGGAGGATTACCTGGGTGGAGGGTCTTTGAGGACTGGGAGTGGGATGCCCTTGGGAGAGACATGGTATCGCCCATTTCCTACTGATGACCAACCCAACCCTTCCCCCACCTTCATGGGTTATTGTGAGTCAACTTCCCCTTAATGGCAGTACGATGGAGAGCCTCCTCATCGGAACACTGGCTCCCTCCTTTCCTCTCTCTCCCTGCCCACCCACTCTGGGCCCTCTTCCTCCTCCTACCTGTGAGGCTATGAACCTTGGGGTCATCTTCGACTCCACCCTCTCCTCCTCCCCTCACATCTCCAACATCTCCAAGAAGTCAAACTATTAGCTGCACTTCCTCAGAGGTATTCTTCCTTTCCTCCCTTTCGCCCAGAAGCTCACTGTCTCCAGAGCTCTGGTACTCTCTAGTCTGGGCTATTACAGCAGCCTCTTTCTAAATCTTCCTGCCTCTATGCTCCGTCCTCTACAACTTATCCAGAACAGGACTGCAAAACTTGTCCATGGCCTCAAACCCAGGTATCGTATCTCTCCAGCTCTGAAATCTCTTCATTGGCTCCCAGTGGTGGCAAGGATCAAGTACAAGACCCTCTGCATCGTCCACAAGGCTTTCTGGGGCCTGGCACTGCACTACCTCCAACTTTCTGTTCCTAAACATATCCCTTCTCGACCTCTCCTCTCATCCACCCCCATCCACCTGCACTTTTTGACTACCTGCCTTTCTCCCTCTCGCACCCGCCTTGGCACTTATTCCCTTCCACTTGCCTGCACTTGTGCAGTCTGAATGACACATGGCCTAGTAAAATCGTTGTTTTGTCCTCCCTCTGTTTCCCCCTCCTTGTCTTGTCGCGCCTAGAAACACTTGAGTACAGGTGTGTTATAAATGCCATATCATATATCGTATCTGACTTCCCCCTATATGACTACTGACAGTATTGGGACGGAAAAGAGGCACCGGGAGTAATGAAGACTAGGTGCTTTTACCACTCTGGTACTGGGACAAGGAAGAGACCTGCTGAGAGTTGTAGTGGGCAGGCATATCCCCTTAATGATGGTCAGGCAAGGATAATTACACATTTGCACCTGCATCCTGTTAAAGGGCTGCAGGTGTATAAAAGGGCTCCCAATCAAATGGTGTTAGGGGAGGCAGTGATGGTGGTGTTGAAGAAGCAGCAGAGAGCTGTGTGTGTGAAGCATGCTGACGATTCACGGAAGTGCAACCCGGGAGCTGGAGCTCCGTGGAAGCAATCTAACGCTGGAAAGGGAGCTGTACAGAGTGGCTGTCCCTTTGTGTGGTGTTTGCAGTGCTCATTCTCCTTTGGAGAGAAGCCAGGCCAGGAGTGCCTGATGGGCAGGAGAGGGAGTACTGAGGCGGAGAACAGAAGGCCGAGTGATCTGTGTTGCTGGAAGACCCGTGGATGCAACAGGTGAGTTTCTATGAAAGAGGAAACCCGGTATCCAAGTGTTTGAACTTACGCAGAGGATCACATTGTAGCACAGTGGTCACGTGTATAAGAAAGCACAGATTTGAAAGTCTCTGAGTGTTGGGCACGTTATAAATGCAATTTACAAAGACCTGAAACAACGGGATGACTTGAATGAAAACTTTAACAAATATGGCTTTATGATTATTAAATTCTGAACTGAAAGAAAACCTTAATAAAGAAGCAGAACTGTTACCTATGAGGATTACAAGTGAATGGAGCTTTAAATTCAAATGAAACCGCCATATTCCGAACTCATAAATGGATGAAACTTTAATTCAAGTGAAATCTAAACATATATGCTGAACCTTCAAGTGAACAGAAATTTGAATTTAAGTAAAACCAATACACATTGAACTTTCAAGTGAATGTACTTTAACAATGCAAGTCAACCCACTATATGATGAACATCAGCCTGAATGGAACTTTGGAGGTGAACTTTCACAGTAAATCAAAGTGAGGCATATTAAAAAAAAAGAAATTGTAAATAATAAAATATACTTTGAAAGCTGAATGAACTGCAACTATCATTCAAGATATTTTGTACAAATACCAATCATATAAAGAGGGTGCAAGTGTGGTGCAGAACTTTAAGAAGATTTAAAATACTATTATGAGTATTGGGGAAGGGAACCCTGGGGCTTAACCCACTTATTGACTTGAGAAAGGAGTCTCAAAATATTAGTGTGTTTGGAACTGTGTTATTTGGAACTTGGGGAAGATAACCCCGAGTATTGGCTACAACTTTATCACCCTGAACTTAAAACAACCCTGAGACTTTTGTTGGAACTGTTATACATGTGGGGAAGGAAGCTGGAAGGAAACTATGAGCTCCGAACTTTATGTTGCACACTATTTTGTTGGTTGCTGACATTCGTAGACATTGTATAGATTAGTTGTGAGGGCACATATAGGTTTTGGACACCGACAGATTCCTAAATTGACTCTGAATTCCCTAATTTTATTTTGGTTGGGAAATCCCACCATAGTATAGTTCAAGATAGGCCTTTTTCCATCCTGACTTTTAAGTTATTAAAGTTTTATTTCTAATTCAGAATCTGTTGTTTGTGTCTTACTCCAAGATGCCTTCACACTACATACAAAAAGGTCACCTAGGTAGGTGCTTGCGTAGGCTTGGTGACGCTGCAGGGTACAGTGCATAATCCTCTGGAAAGTTACTGGTGCACCATGAATGCTAAAGGGTAGAACTGTAAGATGAAACCACCCTATTGGCGTTGAAAAGGCAGACTCCTCAGACCCTTATAGGGCTATTGCTAACTGCCAGTGTCTCTTCATGAGATATTGTGAAGATTAACTTGGTTGGCCCAATCTGCCAAATCAAATCATCCACTCTGGGCATGGGAAATGCATCGATCCTAGATATCTGATTGAACATCCAGAATTCAATGCAGGGCCATTTGTGACTAGGACATTAGGGAATGATAAATAGCTCTGTGACGGTTCACTTATGCCAAGGTCTAGGAACATCTGTACCTCAGGTTCAATGGTGTGGTGCTGGGCTTCTGGTAGATGATAGGGTCATAGACACATGGCCTTCCATGGTGGTGCCTCTATTTGAAGGACAAACTCTCAGGCTCTACCTGAGATGTCGGTAAATGCATTTCTAATATGGTGTTGATAATACCATAAATCCCTTTTTTGGATGGGCTTAAGATTGCTGGGAGCATCTTCTCAGCCATGTTTCTTTCACCACTGGCCATGACTTCCGAATAATACAGGGTGCCCCAGGTTTTCCGCCAGCTCACATGGTAAACATGAGGTCTCTTTTGTGGGTCATACTGTTGCACTCTTTAGTTCAAGTCTCTTAGAACTTTGATCACCTGGTTGGGTGTATGCGACTTGGCCAAGAGCTTATTTTCTGACACTGGCAATAGTCAACCGCCTAGCTAATATCTTTGCAATTGGACCTGCAGGTTATACGGCCCTTCTGCTTCTAATTGCTGCTTTGGAGGTGCTGCCTGATCAGATCCCTCACCAGGAGAACATTTTCTCTCACATTTCCGGGACAAATGGAGCAATATTCTTTTCACTCTCCTCTTGACTTTCCCACTTCCCTGATAGCATATCCAGGAAATTCACATAGCTCTCTACTGTAGACCAAATCAAACAGTGAAAATCCATTAGGAGTTTAAGTTGTTTTTAGCAGAGGGAAGAGGACCGAGATTACCAGCTCATTCCAATTCCAGGCATCTCCATCCGCAAGCTCCCGTAGAAGATTCTTAAGGGTCTGAATGAATTGTTCCAATTAATAATCTGTTTGGCATTGATACAGTGTCAATATGGAAAAGGTTTTTTAATTCACCCATAAGCTTGTACATGAAGGTGTAAAAATCTATTTTGGAAACTCCACCCTTGCAAAGGGTAGAAGATGTTTGATTGAATGTTTGGTGGTATTGATTTGCATAGGGAAATATCTGAAGTATAGGGTTGCATATTCTACAATCACCAAGTATATTGCTTCCCTACTTTGGATGGAGTAGGAGTCCCTTGATATCCATTTCTCTGAGAGAGGAAGGTATGTGAATTATTTGAAGTGTTTGTCAAGGGCCTGCACCACATCTGCTGTGGGCTTTTTGGAAGATAATGGCAATTTTTATAATATTCCATTATCTGCCTATAAACACCTGGAATAAATAATCCCCTCAGGACATGGCGAAAGTGTCTTGGAGATCCCATGGTGCCACACCAAAGGGTGGGAATGAGCCAAAAACCATGCAGCTTTAAAAAAAGGGGGAGGAACCCACAGCTGGTATTTATGTTGACCCTTCATGATATTTTGCACTAATAACAGCACCTTCTGCTCCATCAATCAAGTGTTGTTTTGGTGGTCTTCTGCCTCGGGTGGAAAAGTCTTGCTCAAAAGGGGATTGTAAAATGCATGGGAAATGCATCGATCCTAGATATCTGATTGAACATCCAGAATTCAATGCAGGGCCATTTGTGACTAGGACATTAGGGAATGATAAATAGCTCTGTGACGGTTCACTTATGCCAAGGTCTAGGAACATCTGTACCTCAGGTTCAATGGTGTGGTGCTGGGCTTCTGGTAGATGATAGGGTCATAGACACATGGCCTTCCATGGTGGTGCCTCTATTTGAAGGACAAACTCTCAGGCTCTACCTGAGATGTCGGTAAATGCATTTCTAATATGGTGTTGATAATACCATAAATCCCTTTTTTGGATGGGCTTAAGATTGCTGGGAGCATCTTCTCAGCCATGTTTCTTTCACCACTGGCCATGACTTCCGAATAATACAGGGTGCCCCAGGTTTTCCGCCAGCTCACATGGTAAACATGAGGTCTCTTTTGTGGGTCATACTGTTGCACTCTTTAGTTCAAGTCTCTTAGAACTTTGATCACCTGGTTGGGTGTATGCGACTTGGCCAAGAGCTTATTTTCTGACACTGGCAATAGTCAACCGCCTAGCTAATATCTTTGCAATTGGACCTGCAGGTTATACGGCCCTTCTGCTTCTAATTGCTGCTTTGGAGGTGCTGCCTGATCAGATCCCTCACCAGGAGAACATTTTCTCTCACATTTCCGGGACAAATGGAGCAATATTCTTTTCACTCTCCTCTTGACTTTCCCACTTCCCTGATAGCATATCCAGGAAATTCACATAGCTCTCTACTGTAGACCAAATCAAACAGTGAAAATCCATTAGGAGTTTAAGTTGTTTTTAGCAGAGGGAAGAGGACCGAGATTACCAGCTCATTCCAATTCCAGGCATCTCCATCCGCAAGCTCCCGTAGAAGATTCTTAAGGGTCTGAATGAATTGTTCCAATTAATAATCTGTTTGGCATTGATACAGTGTCAATATGGAAAAGGTTTTTTAATTCACCCATAAGCTTGTACATGAAGGTGTAAAAATCTATTTTGGAAACTCCACCCTTGCAAAGGGTAGAAGATGTTTGATTGAATGTTTGGTGGTATTGATTTGCATAGGGAAATATCTGAAGTATAGGGTTGCATATTCTACAATCACCAAGTATATTGCTTCCCTACTTTGGATGGAGTAGGAGTCCCTTGATATCCATTTCTCTGAGAGAGGAAGGTATGTGAATTATTTGAAGTGTTTGTCAAGGGCCTGCACCACATCTGCTGTGGGCTTTTTGGAAGATAATGGCAATTTTTATAATATTCCATTATCTGCCTATAAACACCTGGAATAAATAATCCCCTCAGGACATGGCGAAAGTGTCTTGGAGATCCCATGGTGCCACACCAAAGGGTGGGAATGAGCCAAAAACCATGCAGCTTTAAAAAAAGGGGGAGGAACCCACAGCTGGTATTTATGTTGACCCTTCATGATATTTTGCACTAATAACAGCACCTTCTGCTCCATCAATCAAGTGTTGTTTTGGTGGTCTTCTGCCTCGGGTGGAAAAGTCTTGCTCAAAAGGGGATTGTAAGGATGGGTCATGCCTCTGAGTTGCCGCGAATACGGGATGATGAGTACTGGGTCAGTGGCTATTGGATCAGAGGTCCCATACGGATCAAGTGGGTAAAACCAAATACCTTCTCTTCTCTTTTTGTAGGTTCCATGGTCGCCACCTCCTTGAAAAGATAAGGGAGATAGTTTTCACAAATAATGTGGCCACTGGATCTCAATCAAATCATAGGTGTCTCAGTCCCATGGTTGAACAAAAGAACCTTTACTACTCATCAATATTCTCTATCTATAACTCCAGCTCTTGCATCTATCCCACATTTCAAAGTCAACACTGACTTAGAAGCTACTGGCCCATTAGTGTCTGCTGGAAACTGTGGTTTTAACACTTGGAAACTGGAGCCATGCCCCTGCGACGGACAACAAAATATTTGATGCTGTGTAACTTAAAGCCTAAAGCTCCTGTGGTGGTTTGCAAATTAAGTTTGGCGATAGGACTGGTGTGTACCACCTTCAAGTTTGGTCTGGAATGCTCTTGGTAGGCATCCCATCTAGACTTTGTACATACTCCTTCTAACTTCATCTGTCACGTTGCTGAGTGGTCTCCACAAAGACTTGCGGCACTTGTGCGAGTTCAATAGAAAAATACTTATTTAAGAGTTAACACACAGTTTAAGCAAGTCTAAGACAAATGATGTTTCAGCATGGCAATTCCTGAGATCAAGTGTCCTTTCTCCAAAACCAATGAAAATGCCTGTCAAAGAAATAATCTCTCTGGATCCTTCCCAGGTGTCACTCACAGTTATTGGTCCATTGTCCTCATCTCCTCCTGATGGGTCAAGATCCCCTTTGGTGTTTCCTGGATGGCTTGATGATGTTTTCTGCTTCTGACTCAGTACAGGCCAGCAGCATTGCATGTCCGAAAACCTCTCCCAGAGGCGAGATAGGGTCATGAATGTGTTGGTATGCTCATTAGACTCATGGCACTTCCCTGTCAAGGGCCCAGGATCTATAAGTGGGAGGATACCTCAATTGAAACATGTTTTCCAATGCATGTGTCATTATCTCGATACCCTGTTGGTTCCTCTTAGCCTTTCATCCCCCCATTCCACCAGGTCAATACATTGAGAACTAGACAATCCCTTTAATTCAGAAATCTTGATTTTAGGACTGCTCTTTCTGGCTTCCTGAGCTTGGCAGGTGTTCTAAGCCAGCAGTATACGTGAGGAATATTGGCTTCCTCTTTGATAGTGACCTGTCCATGCCCTCCAGATTTCATCTGAGGTTCAAATGGGCTTCTGGCACTAAATAACATTTAGGCCAACCTCCTCCCCCAACACTGGAAAAACAACAAAACAATTTAGCAATCATAGCATTCGCCTTGTCAAGAATTGACTATGTTTGTACTCAGCATTGCTGCCTACCAGTGAGGATGGTACGCCGTCTTTAAGCCTTCAAAATGCTGCAGCGCATAATATAGCAGACATTAAATACAGGGATCACATTACACCATCAGAGCTTTGCACTAGCTCCTTGATTGAGCCATAATTAAGTTTAGAGTAATGTCTGCAGCTTACCAAGACTTTTCGGGTCAGCAATCCATCTTCATCTGTGATACGTTATGCCATTATATTCCAAACAAGATCTTATGATCTACTATTAAACCAACCAAATGCCAAAAACTGTGCCAAGAGGAAGATCTTTCAGATTCCTTACACCTCATCTTTGAAATTATCTTTTTTGTACACTCGGCAATTATCTTTTTTTAAAAATTCATGTCTAAACTTGAGTGTCACCTATTTGTTAAACAATGAGGCTTCTAGCTTGTTCATTGGAACATGACATATCTGTCCATGGGATATAAGCACTAAGAGACAATTGAGGTGAAAAAGAGCTCTAAAAATGCCATTGCATAACATAATACATAACATAACTTAACATAACATTGTGGGTAATAATGGCTGTAATAAGAAACATCTGTTACCAAGCACTCTGAAGTTGGATTCCTGGTGAAAAAGGTGCTATATAAAATACTGGATTATTATTATCATTATTTTTATAGTCCCTAAGCCATCTTGCTCTTCTCCTTGTTGCCTTGACATACATTCATTCATAGGGGCCCTAATTGCACTTTTTCTCAGTTACTGGTTCTGTTTACTAGATCTGTGTTTCCCTTCTTAATGCTCTGTTGTGTGTACATATGCCCGCTCTCCTCGGTCTCCCTTTTCCAAACATTGTAAAGTTGTCCCTTCTTTTTCTCCAAACTCCCACACCCCTCCGGGCTGGATACTCCACAAAGGTTTGCAGCTGTGTGAATTTTCTTTAACTGATATGGAATTGCTGCTTTCAACTCCACGTTGTACTACAGGTGACTCTAATTGAGGAGCACAGGCACATGAATACAACAGATCATGGCTTCAAAAAGTCGGTGTTCCATTTTAGATTTCATTTATGTCTTGCAAATGTGTGGGATTGCAAAGGTTCTGGAAACATATTGTGAGCACATCACCCACCTCGTAGTGGCTTCTCTGGTGAAGACTATTTCTACACCGATGGGCCTGTATTTATGGGCTCACAGAATACGCAACTCTTGCTAATGCTTATAAGAGACTCTAAATCCTAAAGGGCCAGATGGTTTAGTGTAGTACATTTGTTGAGCCCTTGATCCCAAATGACTTGGTTGTGAGCTACCTTATGCCACATACTCAAGGACAGTAAAGAAACTCTATTCAAATGGTTAGCCTCGAATAGTTTACTATGTCAAATGCATGATTAAGAGTTCATGGCAAACCGGTATGTTGTTTGAAAGGAAGTTGAACTATATGCAATACATGCAATTACGCTTATTTTCTTTGGAGAAGTAAAACATATTGCACTGCTAGAAAAGATTGTGAGACTCATTAAACTGTTACATGTTCATGCTGGGAACCATCTAGTAGTTGAAGTAGTAGTAGTAAGTGTTTATTTCGGATAAGAAAGTATTATATCCATAAAACATACAGATAGTATCCATAAAATCTTCTTTTCAAAGCAGAGTGCAGAAAAGACACACATTTAAAAGCAATGGTTGTGTATTTAGCTGATAGTAACTGTAAAAAGATACAATGCCATTGCCTGAGGCCCAGATCCTTAATCAAACATGATCACCAAGAAACAATTCACGCAAATCCTTATGCAAAGGACAAAAGATCACTAAGTGGGCCAGTGTTCCGACAGAGCCACATACACATGTCAGGGGCCTACTAGCCCATCTTGCGGTTACTGCCTTGACACGTATTACAGTTAAACTTGCACAGGACAGGAGTGATCCGTGATATGGGTTTGTCACAAAGTTGAGGTATGGGGCCATCCATTCAGATGGAGACAGCGGCGTGTACGACTGAACCGTAGACGGGTTGAGACTATGATAATCTCTGCTGTTGGGCCAGTGTGCCAGCAGCTGTAATTTCAATACAGAGATTGAAGCCAATGAAACACTCTATGGATTATTAACATATGAGCCTAGACCCACAGACTTAAGTCGATTTAATATAAATTAGACTCTGAACTCTGTAATAGTTGCCAGGGGTTAAAATATGTTTCAGCAAAAATGATGTCAAACAATTTGTGCCTGTGCTCCAAAATGAATACCAACATAGAATCGGTTTTAGAGACAGATCATCAGTAATACAAATCTGTTACTTCTCCAGATGTGTGATGTTGGCGGCTCTTGTTTTGGGCACCCTCCAAAGTAACGAGAGGAAAGTATTTCCCTTTGTTTGAAGCCCTGTCAGGTTGCCTATACCCCATAGTTCACTGCCATAAGAGCCCACCCTCAACCCCGTCCCTCTTTACGCTGTAAATTTGGGACTGACGAGTTGTGTAAAATATTAGAAAATCTAAAAAGACAGCCTACACCCTGCTTCTTTTTTCTTCTTTTTGTCTGTATATTATCCTTCCATGTTAGCCGGCTGTTAAACACCATCCCCAGATATTTAAAATTCCTAGAAAAAAAAGAGTGTAGGGCCATACAGATATAGCCTGGGATTATGTTCCTTGAGTAGAGTGAAAGACATAACGCAACACTTCCCCTCGTTCACCGTAAGTACCAGATGAGCCATAAAATTCGTACAGCCATCTACTGGAGTCTGTAAGCACTTTGGTATACTGGCTAAAATAGTGGTACCATCCGAATAGCTCAGGGCTGGCAAATTCTTCCCTTTGCACTGCGGGACATATGCGCCCAGTTGTTCCAAACATAAGGGAAGGCCATTCACAAATAGATTAAAAACCAGAGGGGCAATTAGGCAGCCCTAGTGCTATCCCTATACTATCAGTTACCTCACCCTCATTTCCATATCAGCATTTATTGCTTATAGGGCTGATTCAACTGTTAAATGTTAATTGTGTGAACCACTTTTGCAGCCCTCGCTCGCATGCCCATATCCCTGGACACACAGTCTCTCATCGAGGTTGCACTATGGAGATGTATGGGATAGCTGCAGAGAAGGCAGGAGGAGGTGGCCAGACATTGGGGAGGGGGGTGATTAGTTTATTGTTTCCACCTTCCCACCTAATCCCACAGATTCTTTCATCAAAGGAAACACGCTAAACAACAAACTAAAACAGTGTCACTTCTGCTGGAATCATGTTACTGTTTTTTGCCCACCAAGGCCCCTTGCTGATGTGTTTTGTGTCTATTTTTCTAAAATAATTGCTTTAGCAATCTTCATCCAGACCTAAACATTAACATGTTTTAAATGAATTAATGCACTTCGGTTTACCTGAAACATTTCAAATAACAATCAACACATATACATGACTGTCGATAACACATTGCTTATATATCAGGGTTCGAAATTGAGGGGAGCTGGGAGCTATTTAGCTCCTGCTTGTGGCCTAGAAGGGCCTGGTTAGCTTGACATTACCAGCTACCAGGAGCTGCTTTTTGAGCTGCTTTTAGCTCCCCAGGCTCCCCAGTCCATCGGATGCCGACTTTAATACTATGCTCTTGGGACAATCTATAAAATCAACATTTAGGACATCTACACGACATTTAATGCGTAAGGGGTAATAAATAATAGACACAATGGTATGTTTGCATCTTATGTGGAAGCTAGATCTGCGGAACACTTTGTACCAGCTCCTTCTACCCCACTGTTGGCTCCTGGTTACTGGTTAATGTTGAATGCCCAGGATCAGATTTTAGCTCCTGTTATACAATCTTAATTTCGATCACTGTAAAAAAAAACATTCAATTCATTCATAAAGTGTTGAGCAATCCCCTCATATATTATCATTCCTATATCTTTAAAAGAGATTACACCTGTATCCACAGACTACTCAGAGCTATATATAAACTCGCTTGCCGACTTACCATACATCACTGCCAAACAAAACAATTCATATTCTGGACAAGAATCTTAAAAGTTTGAATACTAATATCTTACAGTTCTGGGCATTCATTTAATATATTCTTTATAGTCTCTGCCATCTCCATATTTTTACAAAATGTACAGTTTCTATTACTTCGATGTATCTTCTTGGTGGCACTCAGCCGCTCTTCTGTTTCCCACAGATTTAGCCGAAATTTCATTAACAATCTTCCGAGATCTTGATCTGAAAACAGGAAAAGTTGTTTTGTTACAAACGGACAATTCATGTAATATAGTCTCTGGCCGTAGGGCTGTCCCTAATCTTTTCTGCATTTCTGAGTCAGTCCCCTTTTTTCTACATTCCTCTTAGATCCGATTGTAAAGTTACATAAGGATTAGTGATTTGTAGGTGCCAATTCAAATCTTCAAGAAATTCCTGGACACATCTACACAGTTTGTTTAAGAAATCATTCTGACCTCTTACTAATTCTGTCCCTAAGAGATAAAGTAAGTTACCTGGTTTACATTTCAGATTTTGTTCTAACATTAATAGTGTTTTCCTTGTGTTAGCTAAATCAGACATTAAAGTCAACCTCTGTTCTAATCATATAATGCTCATATTGGTACACTGGAGAAGACACAATGCTGGTTTCCAGAATTTCCCCCAAATTTCACTAACCATTTGTTCATATCTTAGGGCCTCATTATAACCTGTGCGGAATGGGTTTAACGGCGCCGGTAATGGTGCCGGCCTGTTAAACCCACTCCGCACTATTACAAGGTCCCCTCGCGGGACCCGCTCTGGACGTCTGGTTTTTCCAGACGTCCATAGCGGGTACTGCGAGGGGACCATGGAGCTAACAACGGGCCTGTTCATAATGGGCCCGTTGTTAGCTCCCTCCACATTGCCATTGAGCCCTATCAGGGCTCAATGGGAATGGGGAAGGACCGGGCCCGGATTCCCTGAAGGAGGAAATACCGGGCCCTCCATACTTGGAATGGCCCGGTATTTCCCCATTCAGGGAACCCGGACCCGGACATGATTTTGGAGGCAGCAAAAAGTCGTAATGAGGCCATTAGTCTAGAACATCACAGCCAGAGACATTCCTGAGGCATATCTTTTGTAAGTATTGTGGTGGGTCAGAAAAAGGAATCGGACATGTTAAGGACATTCTGATTTGCTTTTAATAAACTTATAAGTAGGCCTATCTTTCCCAGCTGCTAGAGGAGTTTCCCTGCCTACCTAAAGGAACTGAAGGTGCTTGTCTGTTGCCAAGAAGTCCCAAAGAAAATAATGTCCTCCGTCCAAATCTAATTCTACCTGACCCTATCACTAATACAACCAACTGAAACGAGGTCAGGAGAATGGCTTAATTGCCCTGGTATTCTGTTATCTTCTGGTAGTCTTTTTATATCAATGTTTCTCTTTCTTGTGCTTGTTTCCTGACATGATCTTCTATAATAGTTTGTGGATATTTCCTTGATTAATTCTTGTAGCTCTTCCACAATATTCTTGGGTCTTTTACTCTCTTTAGTGATGCGTGTGTGACACCTTTCCTGGTGATATTTTGCTTGTACTTTTAGAGCTCTCACAGTCTGTTAATCCATGCCTTCTCAGCTTTGATGTGGTTTGACCCAATTTGGTATCTCTCCCCTCATTGGTTCTCTCAGTAACTATCTTGTTCACTTGATAGTCTTATCTCCTCTCCTTTATTACAGGAGTTTATGCCATACTTTCTTCATTCTTCACTTTTGGACTCAGAGTTGTGTCCCTTATTTCACTGGTCTTTGTTCCCAGTCTTCATCTACTCCCCACATAGCGTAATTTGTTCTTCTCTTTATATGATTTGCAAAGTTCCAGTTCAACATTTTTATATTTTGTATCTCATCGTTATTACTGGGATGAGTTTCTCTCTCCATATAACATTGCCCCGGGCAGCCTCCCACTTCTCTAGTTCTCTCTGTTACCTCTCTATATGCAGGGGAATGTAGCAGGGCATGGCATTCGCTTGGGTGTTCATCTTCAAAGTTTACCTTCTCATTCCTTGGTTTCCCACAATCTCCTGTTCTCAGCTTCCCTTCTGGCTGATGCCGTATACAGGTGATGGTGTTAGAAAGCGGTTGGAGCTCCCTTCTCTGATGGTCTCGGCATAGTTCAGTGAGCGTCCTGCTCACTACAAAATCGACGTGGTCCGTCTACCACCTGCTGCAGGAATCCACTTTCCTGCTTCAAAACCATTTCTCTGCTGCTGGATGCACCGAACCTCTGGCGTATCAGACCGGCATTCTTTTCTTTCTCGAAAGTCGCAGGCTCCACGTGTCATCTCAGGTCGGCCTCTCCAAGGCATGACGATGTCAGGGGTTTCCCTTGCCTATGATATTCTCTGCTGCTCCTTGGTACCCCACTCGTCTCAGTTAAGCACATGTCTCTTCTTACAGAGACATCTTTGTTTCCTTTTTCAGGTTGGTTTATTTCGGCATTGCCATTAGTTAAATATGCAGAGGTCACAGTATTCTTCGTAGCAGACAGTCCCATATATGATACTCTGGTGTGTGGCTATGGAGTTCCTCAAGGGAACTGAGTCCTTGTCCCGTATGGTGTAGTCTCCCCCAGTGAGGTTCCACTTGCCCAGACCCTTAGGGAGGGGTTTGCTGAGCGGCTCACCACCCTAGCCTCAAAGGGGGAGGCTCCACTCTGTAGAGAAGTGATCAATACCCGCGATTCATCAAAGTATGCTCTACTTAACGATAACAAAAAGAAATCTCCAAGATTCTTATTGAAGCCTCTTGTTTGTCTCCACTTTTTCATTTAAGATGGCTGCACTAACTTTGTGGATGAAATACCCTCCTAAATAAGAAACAAGATGCGCTCTTTTGATCAGTTCCTTCTGCAAAAACAATTTGTATTCAGGCTCCCTCTTTTTAGCTGAGTGAAAGATCATAATCTTCGTTTTGGAAACTATACATTTGAGTGCATTTGATTTGATGAACTTGTTAATCCTGTTCAATGTTCTCTACAGACCTATCCATGTGTTATCTAGACAAACTAGATCATCTGCATAAGATAACCACTTCACCTGAACATCCCAGATCTTAGCGGAGAAGGTGTTTAATCCACGTAAACAGGATTCCAAGTCTGCCAGATAGAGGTCTAACATTTATAGGGGCCAAAATGCCAAAATACACCCTTGCTTCAACCCATGCCTGTTTTTATGGAGATCTTGATTAACTGCCATTAGCTCCTAACCGCCTTTTCACTGTTGTACTATCATGTAGGGGTGCAGCTGGGCTGCTTATGTGTAGTGGTGTATCATTTCCCTAGGCATAAAGAGGAAGCTGGGCAGATTGGGAAAAGTTAGAGAGCATAGTGTGACAAAAGGTTTGCAGTAAGGGGCGTATGGTGGGGGGGGGTACTGATCCTTGCCACCTAACTTCAAAGTGGGTGGTGTGGCGAACCAGAAGAAGGAGTCGGACGAGTAACCAGTTCAAGGTTTTAGTTAAAGTAAAAAGGAAAAACCTAGCTTTCCCTATAATTATGAGGGAAGTTCCCTGCCTAAAACTAAAACTAAGGGTGCATGTTAAAGTCCAAAGTAAAATGTTCTCAGCCCACAACCTAACCAAATACCTGTTCCGACCACTTTAGAAAAAGCCCAAACAAAAAGAAGGGGGCCAGGACAAGGCCTCTGCCTAGGACTTCTGCCTGGCCCAACACTTAGTTTCTTCCTAAAAGCAGGTTTTTAGAAAGTTGCATAATGTTTTGGTTCATTTTCTCAAGAAGCCGTTTTTCTCGAAAGTTCCTCACATTTTGACAAGGTTTATCCAAAGTTCTTGGTAAAGTTTGTCAAAGTTTTAACAAAGTTCAACACTGCCATACAACACAGTTCTGATGCCTTACAGTAGGCTCTGGATGTCAACTTTCCTAGTCTTGACATAAGGATTCCTTCTTCTCAGGAAAAAAAGGTTTCTTTCACATGACTACAGCATTTCCCTCTTGGTGTCTGACAGTAACCTGTATTGATGCTTACAGGTTCGAATCCTCCAGGTCCACTCTATTCCCAATGTTGCACGTTACATTTTAGGTTTCTCAGACTCCTTGCCTGTTTGGGTTCCATAACAGGATTGCCTCTGCGTAAGGTTCTCTCCTACCACTGTCTAGGAGTTTCCCAGATTCCCTGAATCAATGCTCCTCGTGGTTTTATGCAGGTAAACACAATCAAACAGGGCATGCCTTTCTTTTGAGATTCTGATGTTCAGGCGGTATCCAGCATCACCCAAAACCAAAGAGTTGGAAGAAATGTCACAATTCGGTGAATCCACAATAGTATCACTAATAAAAGGGGTGTGTTGCTGTTCTTTGACTGTGGAGTACAGGCAAGATCCAGCAGCAGCTGGAGGCAAAGAGATAGAAGAAATGTACCTGTTTGGTGGAGTCAAAACAGAAGTAACAACAGTCTTTCCAATTCTCAAATAGGCAGACAATGCATTCCAGACTGGGAGTTCCCTATCGGAATGGGAGTCCTGGTCCCCAGTAGGGGAGTCCCTCCCAGTGAGTCCCCACCTGATGAGGCCACTAGCGAGGCTCTTGCTTTGTGGGCTCCCCTCCCATCCGTCACAGAGGACAGAGCTTGGCCGGCATGGATGGTGGGAATGGAATGGGAGTGGAAAGTAGAGGATAAGGGCACCAAGTTGGGGGGCCACAAGGTTGGGTTCAATCCATTAAGGAGGCAGAACAGGTGGTAGCAGAAAAAGAAGAGGAGAGGGAGGACAGTGGCGTTGATTGAGAGAGAGGGTTATGTTTTTTGTCTAGATAGAGGCGGACTGCATGAGTGAGTGAGGAAAGGGTGAAGAATATGGCGGGTTGTGCATTTGCCTCACTAGGTGACAACGTTTTAGATGTGGTGATTCTGGAGGGTCATGCTAAGAGTAAGAAGAGGGAGTAAGAATGGCAGGAGAGAAGAATGGGTGGCAATAGAGGTGATATGAAGGAGGCTGAAGAGGCAACGGTTGGGACAGATGGAAACACAGGTGGTGGGCTGAGGAATAGAGAGGTTGTTATTCGAGGATTACCGGTGAAATCCCTGCAGAACATATTTTCTTATTCTGTGAAGTGGGTCATTCAGGTGTAGGAAGAGAGAGGTGGGTTGGGTCCTAGGATGGTGGGCAGGGCATTAATGTTTAGAAAGATAGAAAGGAGTAGGATGTACAGGTGATGTACAGGTGTGTGGGGAAGAGCTGTGGGATTCAGGTGCGGTGGTGTCTTTAGAGGTGGAAAGAGTAGGGGAAGATAAGGGGAAAAAGTGGTGGGTGTGCTGAGTGGGTGGTTTGGCAGAGGATATGGGTCAGTAGTGAGATTGGTAAGCAAGAAGTATGGAGATGCAAGGTGAGTGCAGAGTAGTGTGTGAGCACAGTGCGGTGAAAGGTGAGCATGGCAATTCTATCTGATTTCCCTGCAGGCCGCTTTCACCGAAGACTGTTTCACCGGGACTGGTTTTGACACTGCAGGGAAATCATATCCCCTTGGCAAGGCCCTTTTCTTGCCGCTTCCAATATGACGGCCCGCCCCGCAATCCCTGTTACCTCCCTGCCATCCTACCCTCACAGCCCGCCGCTTGTTCAGCAGTGGGTTCCACTCCCATCCGCAGACCCCAGAACTCCCTTTGTCCTAAATCTTATTACATGTGTACACATATGCATGCAACCCACACCCACGCATACATAAATATATACATACATACATACATAGATAAATTCTTCCCTCCCCAATTCTGCTCCTTACCTCTCTGGCAAAGACGCTTCCCAAAATGCGCAGTAGCTGTGCATGCAGTGTTCTTTGACAGGCTGCTGTTCGGTAAGGGAAAATGTTTCAATTAAATGGGGCAGTTCCAGTATGACTAGGCCATTGAGTTGGCTAGTAGGTGTCGCTGTTAGGAGGTGGGGGGGAGAGAGTTGGGTGATAGGTCATGAAGGGCAAAGGTGAGAGAAGGTAAGCAGGTTTAGACTAGAGGTGAGTGGACCCAGGCAGATTGGGATAGTGGTAGGGCATGGTGTAGACGAGGGGGGAGGTAGGTCAATGGTGGAATCATATGCATGAGTATGTATGAACATGTAATTGCAAAAATGACAATTACTTTTTGGCTAGCAAGTTGTTGTAGGTGTTCATTTCTGCCACTGCATGCATACAATTATGTTCTAATGTTTCCATACAATAATCCAAGCACACAAAGCCTTTGCAACAGCTACATACTAAACAATGAGAGTGACTGTACAATAGACCAAAAAACGTTATGTTATGCTGCGTGATAGCAGTATAATACAATGTCTGATATTTATATTGCATCTTAATGCCAACTTTTCTCTGATGTGCTAGGCACACTTAAGTGGATTCCTTAGCAAAATGTTGGTCTGCTAATTGTGCATTACACTAGGTTAGATCTTCAATATGTGGAGATTTGGAGGGAGCTTTTGTCCCTCAGCCTCCCCAACACCCATGTGTAGTCAGGTAGGGATCTGGTATGTCTTTGATGTCCTTTTTGTGTAATGCGAGAAGCAACACTCATGACACTCACTAACTAGTTGCTTGTGCCTTTTGCCGCCAGGTTTTCTTACCTCTGCGCCACTGGAAGACGACCCTTATTCCTTTTTGTCCAGGTCAGTGACGGGCCAGCACAAGCAACTAGTTAGTGTATGTTCTCTCCACTTTCCACCTTTAGGGGGTTTTTAATTTGTTTTTACTACATGCTAGCATCACAGTTCTTTGCCACAACACCATAGTGTTTATTTACACTAATTACGTCCTCACTTGATTCCTCCATGTAGGGAGAACCGGTCCAGGCCCTTGAAGAAGGCTCTCTATGCCGAAATGTCACGGGACACTACACCATCTGGGCAAACCATCCCTGTCCCTACACACCATCTGATCTACATCTAGACGTAGACCAAAGACTTGGTTACCTCCCAAATATCCAGCACACCTTGGAAACAACTACTAGGATGTACTGGTGAAAACTAGCTCCAGTTCGCTGTTTACGATTTCACTTTCTAAATGTTTTGTGATCATAATTGCTGGAGAACTGTCCTGCATTTATGTATATGTATTGGCAAACCTATGGTCATTTGTGAACAATTTGAATTGTGTCCTATGTTTGCTTTTCTGTTCTCTTGTTTTTTTTTCAATATGTCTGCCAAATATTAGGCAGGTGTTGTTAAAAAAAACTAAAGAATATCATGGTAAACCCAACCCATGTCTATTTGACATCAGCTAAATAAATAAGCTAATAGTCACTATTGACATTTTTTCTTGTCCATACTTTCGTTAAATATAAGTATACAGTTTCTTTGATACTTGGCATGTTACATGGCATAACCTTTGCAGTAAATGTAAATGCGGAGTAATATTCATTAGAATTTACGTGGCAGGACGCCACCCCCATGTTCCAATAGTTTGCAGCTCTGAAGTCCTTCCACACTTTTTGAGCAGTCCCTTCTGTTACGCGATAAAACAAAATTTGCCACTCTATGATTTGTGTCATGAAAGTGATAATCATTTTCTCAGAGTAGGCAGACACTGTACACAGTCCACAGAAAACATAGCAAGGACTTAACCAAATGTCCAAAGGAACAAGGGTATCCATCTAAAATAGTATGGGTTGCCTAGAAAAGAGCACGACACACTCAATGTAAACAATGCCTCGTTTCACAAGAAAAAACAAAGTTAGACAAGATGACCCGCATAACTACATACAGTCCAATAAGTAATGATCTATGAAGAATCATCCTAAAACATGGGCATACTGTACAGACACCAGACTTCCTGCCGGCCAAACCAAGGTTTGGTTTTAAAAGACAAAAAAATCTGAAAGATGTGTTGGTCCACACATATGAACATCATGATAAAAAAACAGGCAGACAAACCACACTGTGGGATTTACACCAAGTGGTGGGCCATTTTAGATGTGGCCAATGTTCGGTATGTTCTATGACAAAAGACATGAAAACAGTGGACTTATATGGTCTGTTATGGCATTTCAAATCTTTCCCTAATTACAAGGCGCATTGGGCAATAAATGGCAGTAAATACCCATGCAATTAAATTTACATTGGCAAAACGAAATGCGAGGTCAGACAATGAATATGTGACCATCGGTCCTGCTTGAAAAATCAAGTAGATGAAAAACAACTACTGGCACATGTTACGAGACTTAAACATAAAGCTGCAGAAATGCTATGTTTGTAATACAGACCATTGAAGCACCTGCTAGAGTAGGTGACTGTGACCTTCTATTGAGGAATGCCGAACAGAAATGGATCTTTAGACTAGATACAGTTAGGAACAGCCTAAACACCAATATAGAGTGGGGTCTGTTCAAAGTGGTCTACTCCTAAATCTGAATATTGAATATGGAAATAGCATTACATCAAAGTGCACTGTCACCTATCCGGTAGTATTTCAACAGAGGGATTATAAGTTTTATAACATACTGATATGTGTTCCAGAACACAAAAATGCATAGACTTCAGCCAATATACAAAAGGAACAGTTAATGATAAGATCATCACTTTCGACACACAAGTAGAAGTAAGACATCATTGTGTGTAGACAAGACACGTAATGCAGCCCATTTTGTAGCCCTATCAATTCAAAGTAAAATTCCTGGGATTTTCCCTTAAATAAATAAATGCATAAATAATTGCAATAATTGAAAAACTGGCTTGCGTTTTGTTTTTTCACAGCGAGCACAATATCCATCGCTGTATATTGAATCTGCTGTGATTTATAATTATGCATCACTATAATGCTGCAGTGATCTACAATAGGTGTTTGTCATTGAAGCAATAAGACAAAGATGGCTGCCAGGTAGAGACACAGAAAGCTGGTCTCTAACGGAAACCCTTATACGCTCTAGTTGAGCACCATTATTATTGTAGAATCTGCCGCAATCGTAATCGCAAATGAACACGTACAGAGAGTCGTGTTGGCGAGCGCAGCAGGAGCACAATTAAGGTAAAAGTGACCTATCGTAGTATTTTCTAGCATAATGCGCTAATGTTTTTGATCAACTGGCACACATCGGATACCCTTGCTTGTGCAGTGCTATGTCAAACCATGAAATCAATTGTACGGGCAAGAGACGTCCCCCCCACACCACAGTTCTGTGAACTGCCGTGCCTCGCATTAAAAACCATGTTGGTCAAGTTACGGTGGCTCCATTGAATGGGAGCCTCCCATGAAAAATTGAACAGAACACTAGGATTCATGCACGGGTACAGAAAAAACTACATGCAGCGTGTTTCAGCGTTTTATTAAAATATAAAATGCTAATTAGTTAGTATACAGCAACCAGTTACAAAAGAATAATCTTAACCTAACTGAGGTGTGTTTATACATTATTCTTCAGATGACAAAAGAAGAAGTGTAAAGAAAAGCTTCCAACTATCATCTTCGTCTAAGGCATCATTGTCTGTAGGTGAGTGCTTTACCTTCCTTAGACAGTTACACTTGGTTATAAATCATGAAAAGCTCGGCTAATTGTAGAAATAGCATTATTAAATGATAGGCCTGTGTTTAGGTATATGACACCAAAATCGGTGGCCAGATCCAATTAGAAGAAATCCATTTATAAATGTGCCCGCCATCACGCTCATCAAGATTAAGGTTAGTGGTTTACATTATCGTTAAAAACTGAATAAACAGTTGTCCAACAGGGTAGTTCTGTAGCCCTAAGAGGCTTCTAATATTTTGTATTTCATTGCATCTGCTCTGCAAAAATTGGAGGTACATTGCATTCGACTGTTCCTTGCATCAAATAAGTCCTATCCCTAAGAAGGTCCATAAAACAACCGTCCAAGAATGTTTGGGAAAAAACGTATTAAAACATAGGGGCCGAAACATGTGTCGACAAGATCACAGCTGGAACAACCAGCTGTTTTCTTCCCTTTTGCTTAAAAAAGAATCCACGAACATTGTTTCCAGTTTTTATACTTTAATTAAGCATGTTACAACTGTACAAAAAATGCACTACGAGATTAGGCATGGAACACTTGCTAAAGTCACATTTTACTAACCCCAAGACACAATAATTTGAGAGCGTTAGAGTTGTTTTGAATGAATTTTGAACAAATGTAGTTATGTTACAACATGGTTATAAAACATTAATGTTATGTCAAATAACACAAAACCTTTTTAATTACAATAAATACATTTATATTCTTTGAATAAGGAGTCTCTGTTTGACTAAATGCTGAAAGTGTTTAAAGCATAAAATAGTGCTACCACAAATGGGTTTGATGAAATGGGAGGGGTAACCAGTTTCCTTATATATTCAGCATGAATGTGATAAGTAATGCTGCCCTGCCATGGGCTTTGTCACACGATGCTATAATGAGCTGCTGTTTGGTATGGATGCGAGCAGTGATTTAAGACTGGTGCTTGCTGCAATGCCTTCTTATGCAAGATATGTCATTTTAATCTGTAACTCAAATCTAAACCGCAACCTCTCATCTTGACGGAAATACATGCACCTCTGCGAAATCACCCTTCACTTGCCTTCCTGTCCCTGTGTAACATGCTTCACACAAACTACTCAGAACATCTCCTGATATCCATTGCTTAATTTGTGGCCGTCTTGACCAGGGCTTTGCCCATCACTTACTTCTAAGCCCCAGCACGTGTTGTCTCAGGTGTCAGTTTGATTATGATGTGGTGTTTTGGCAACTATATTATTTTAACTGTCAGTTGAAGTTACACACAGGCAACAACATCTTGGGGGGGGGGGGTCAGGGAGCTCATTGTTATTCATGAACCTGATGACACAGGTGCAGGGGCAGTGCTAGTTATCCATGTTCATGGACACACATGAGTTGGAAGGCAGCAGTCAGTTCTGGGTGTTTGTGCTGGCCATGCCAGAGCACTGCTCCAGTCACCCTGCATGACAGCGGCGCAGCTCTGCTACTGTAAAAACAAGCAGAGCTGCCACAGCAGTGTGGGTTTACAACAACAGGGCAGTCAACAGCCAGCAGCACCCACACAAGGACAAGGTCAGGGAAAAGGCCATTGCCCAAAAGGAGAGCTTGTCAGGGGTGCCATCCTACACAAGAACATCTAGCTGCAGTGTTTAACAGGCAAGGTCATTAGCCCAGTAATGATTTTTCCTAAATTTGATGATCAATTTCCTATAGGATAAAAACATGTTTGCTTTTTTTCTCTGGTAGTTTGTCAAGATGTTACACTTGAAACGTACATAATCAGAGCCACATGTTAACGATGAGGTCGTTTTTAAAGAATTATATTATAGTTCTCTTATTTCAAGCCACAACTACTGTGTTATGTTATTTTGATTTTTTATTGTGTTTGCAATGTGTGAGGTTTGACTTCGTGTGCCTTGTGTAGAGCGTTTTAGGTTGTGGACAGAGATAGCTTTAGGTGTCAGCCAAGACTGCCAAGTGTTGTAATATTTATGACCGAGCATCCTTGCATTTGTACTTGTAAAATGTCCTTGCTGCCACAATGCTGCGCATTACTGCAGACTTATGCGGGCTCACATTACCTGCCACATGTCGCCTCCCTGCACCATGGCCCTGTATCCACAGTCGCAGGTGGTTTGATAATCGCATTTGCCTGCTAGATAATCGCTCCCTGATTCCTGTGGTAATAAAGGATCTTTTTTTATTCTTTTTTTTATTTGATTTTGCAAACAGCTACTTGCCTGCCACATGTCGTTATTCTTCTCGATGCCACACTCCTGGGTTTCTTGTTTCATCTCTTTGTGCTGCCCTAATGTACACAAATCACTCGTGCAGATAGTGTCCCGCATATGAAAGGCGCAATTCATCAAGGCAGACGCCTCTTCCATGAAGGATTGGTCCCTGGTACATGGACGGGAAGCTTCGACAGGATCTCAAAGTACATGCATTGGGATTTGGGGGGGTTGGGGGACGGCTATCGGCTAAAGCCTGTAAGCATCAATAAAGCTTAGTATTACAATAGGACCATTAAGCAAGTATCCGGAACATTGAGCCCATTGGAAATTGTAAGGAAGCTCGGCCGTTAATATTTCGCGCTCTTTTCGATCAAATCCTCACAGCGATTTCATGTCTTGGCAGATCGGAGGGTTGACGCTAACTAATATGCCAATAAATCACCCGGTATGAATTCTCATATCAGGGCACGCGCAGCTTCATCTGTTCTGAGCCCCATGGACAATTAAAATGTTCCGGAAATATCTCTCAGAGGATCACTCCCCGGAATTGGTTTAATTTATTACTTCACCATGGCGAAACTTCCGGGTGTTCCACAGAGACTGCGCGAGCTGGTGGAGGCAATATCGCCTGAATCAATCTACGAGGCGCAATGAATCACGCGATTTCAAGCAACAGGGCACTGCAGATTGTGTTAATCGGGAATAAGGTCACACGGGCACGTTCAAATGCACCAAACACAATATTTATATATTAATGTTTAGATATAATAGTTGCTGTAAGGGTGAAACACCTCTGGTGTTATCGTTGGATGCACGTTAAGAATGGACCAGAAACTACGAAACGATCATTTTAATTAGGTAAAGAGGGCATTCCTGGGGATGTACTAAAAAATACTACAAAGCAAAAACAAAGAGGTGATGGCTGGAAGGTTTAGAATGAATCTTAACCACTGGCAATGCTCTGGGCAACCCATCAGACCACCGTTCTTTGCCTGCCAAGCCATTACAGAAGGGGAAAGACCATATGCAAATCAGGCTTGGCCCCACCCTAAAAGGGGCGGTCCAGCCCGAACTGCTAGGCCACATGCCTTCTGCACGAGACCACAAGCATCCACAAACATGTTTCGCCCTTGTTGGGGCTCACCAGTGAGGAGTTGCTTGGGTCTCTAGGCCCAGCAGGCACGGGACCCACGTCTGGGCATACCCGTCCCACTCTGGGTGACAAAGCAAAAACAAAGAGGTGATCGCTGGAAGGTTTAGAATGAATCTTAACCACTGGCAATGTTCCGGGCAACCCTCCAGACCACCGTTCTTCACCTGCCAAGCCTTTACAGAAGGGGAAAGACCATATGCAAATCAGGCTTGGCCCCACCCCAAAAGGGGCAGTCCAGCGCGAACTGCTAGGCCACATCCCTTCTGCACGAGACCACAAGCATCCCCAAACATGTTTCGCCCTTGTTGGGGATCATCAGTGAGGAGTGGTTTGTGTCTCTAGGCCCAGCAGGCACGGGTCCCACGTCTGGGCATACCCGTCCCACTCGGGGTGACAAAGCAAAAACAAAGAGGTGATTGCTGGAAGGTGTGGAATGAATCTTAACCACTGGCAATGCTCTGGGCAACCCTCCAGACCACCGTTCTTTGCCTGCCAAGCCATTACAGAAGGGGAAAGACCATATGCAAATCAGGCTTGGCCCTACCCCAAAAGGGGCAGTCCAGCCCGAACTGCTAGGCCACATCCCTTCTGCACGAGACCACAAGCATCCCCAAACATGTTTTGCCCTTGTTGGGGCTCATCAGTGAGGAGTAGCTTGGGTCTCTAGGACCAGCAGGCACGGGTCCCACGTCTGGGCATACCCATCCCACTCGGGGTGACAAAGCAAAAACAAAGAGGTGATTGCTGGAAGGTGTACAATGAATCTTAACCAATGGCAATGCTCTGGGCAACCCATCAGACCACCGTTCTTCGCCTGCCAAGCCATTACAGAAGGGGAAAGACCATATGCAAATCAGGCGTGGCCCCACCCCAAAAGGGGCGGTCCAGCCCGAACTGCTAGGCCACATCCCTTCTGCACGAGACCACAAGCATCCCCAAACATGTTTCGCCCTTGTTGGGGTTCCTCAGTGAGGAGTCGCTTGGGTCTCTAGGCCCAGCAGGCACGGGACCCATGTCTGGGCATACCCGTTGTGGGATGTATCAACACACTCATCCAAGCCCTGCAACATCACTGTGCATTGCTGGCAGAAGAAACATCAGAATGACCACTGGAAAGCATGCTGCTCGCTCAAAATCATCCAAAAAAGCGCAGTAAATATCTGAAAGATAGGCCGCCACCCACTTTTGCCTATCTTAGTGAGCACAGGAGATCACTGGCCAAAACCACCATTGAGCTATCCACCAAGCAGCCTGAAACCACTTGGAAAAAGCAATGCTGATTGCCAAAGAAATACAGAGCTGTTTGGGAATCTGTTTTTTATTATTGTCAGAAATGTGCTAAAATCATGGCTCACAAAACCACCAAAAAGATCCAACCTTCTTGTTGGGTGTTCCACATTACTATACTGTAAGAATCCACATCAATGTAATATCAGCAAAGAATCATATGCTATTAGAGCAAAATCCCCTTTTAAAGATACTGGTGGAAAGACAGCTGTCAAAAATGGGTGTAACACCGGTACTCACCACTACCAGAAGCGGGCGTTTTAAAACCATTTTCTTTGTAAAGTTGAACATGGAACCCCAAACTATGCCTAAGAAATACTTGCTATCAGAAGCCTAAGGGGTGGAGACAATTTAAAACTATATTCTGAAATGGCTTGAAGGAAGAAATTGTTTAATGTATTTGTTAAAAATGTGGGTTATATTGTAAGAAAAGAAAATTTGTAGACATTGGTTGCAGAGTTAAAAAGTTTCCCACACTGGGATCAAACAGATTACACACCTTCCTCCTGGACAAATGAATCTTCCCCCATCCCTTGGCCAAGAGATTGACAGACTGGTGTGAACAGGAACCAGCCAATGCATCCTGGCATGTTGCTCTCAGTGAAGACAATGGATTCTTTGGGATGAATAGGAATATGCTGATTTTGGTGTAACTGACAACATCTGCTGCAGGAAGACAGGACATGTGACCTCTGAGGTAGCCCAGACCCGGGAGGCAGAGACAAACCATTGTGGATTCAGATAGCCCAGCAAATATATGTTTTATAAAATTGCTTATAACAAAGTGTACCAATCTGACAAAAATGTAAAACTTTGAGATGGTTAAAATGAAAAATTCACTCACAATTTCAGACTAAGCTGGATGCCGTGTGATGTTCTGAGACCAAACCCCGGAATTTATTAATATCGCAGCTGCAGTGTTTTTGCTATGAACATAAGAAATTACAGAGATGTGTTCAGATGGAGTGTGTATGCCTGTGTAAAATTTGGTGCAGACCCAATATTGGTAAACCCACCAAAAGCGCGAATAAGTGATCATTTCTGAACCCAAGCTCGTAGGAACATGGGACTTGAACACAGACATGCCTTAATTAATCTGTGATGTGTATATGTATTATGAACAACTTGTGTATCTTGGAAATATGTTTTTTGGGAAAAATTGATTTTCTATGTAAAAGCAAAGGGGAGGAATTTCAGTTAAGCCATAAACACAGCATCACTCTGACTCATTCTGACACGCTGATCCTTTCTCCAGTAAGGGGCCAGGGAATTCTCTGACCTATCAGGATCCTTAGAGGGTTGGGCATAGGGAGGCAGCCTCCCCACCCACTTTTGAAATACATAAATAGAGACTGATTAGGACAGATAGGGGACACATCTTTTCCACTACTCAACTGATTCCTGCGAAGAACCCTGCCAGACCAGATCCAGACAGAGACTCCAGACTCCAGATCTAGATCCAGAGAGAGACCAGAACTTAGAATCCAGACTCCAGAACTTTGAAGCAGAAAGGCCCAATCCCAAAAGCGGAACTCTTCTCAGCAGAACTTCAGAATCTTTTGCAACCTGATTCTAACCCCTAAACATCAACGGGGCCTAACCAAGCCATTCAACAGCTGGGCTGTGATGTTTGCTTATAGCTAAGAACTCTGTGCTAGAATCGAGGTCCAGACCCAGAAAGCAGAGCTGTATCCAGAACCATCAAATCCAGTCCAAGAGGCCACCAAGACTGCCATGCAGTGCTGAGAGCAGAACCCAGAGTGCCTGAGACCTGTCCGGTGACGAGTGAAGCCAAACCCTTGACCAGATCTTTGACGAGACCCATTCCTTTCCAAAGCCTAGGAGTGAGTATTTAGTCTAGAACTGTCCATAACCAATCTCATAGTTTAAAGTAATCCTCTTCCATCCATTTTAACCTGTCCAAAACTGCATTATAGAATCTTGTGTCCATCCTGTTGATTTCAAATCTGTAAAGCGCAATCGGTCATTTTGAAATCTTGACTTTATTTCTGAAAATCTACCTTCACGAAAACCTCCGTAACTTTTGAACCACGCGTCCTAGAATTCCTTATAGTTTGTCTGTAATCGCGTTTCACGCACGCGGAAAAAGTGCAGCGAATTGTAATTTAGCTCAATTTCAACACATGTCAGAATAGCTGTTTCTTGTTTGCAACTGCCGAATTCGTTTTCAATCTGATAATCCTTCATGAATCATTGCTAGTGTTGCCCTGAACCAATCCAAAGTCATTCTCACTTATCCTGAATCTCCTTTTGTGAATTAAAATCATTTTAGCATATTTTCCCATTCATTGCAATTACATTCAAAAGTATTTTTGCCTGTTTTAAAATCATACCTGTTTTCTATAAGCTTGCTGGGGTAACTGGGATTGAACTGCATTATTGATTGTATTTCTGAAACCTGTGTGCCCTCATTTCCACCTCTTCATATTGCATACTGGGGGGAGTGAGTAGTCACAGGGGAAAGAGTGATCATATTGTCTTTTGTTGAAATCATATCAAGTTTATTTCCGTGTTGCATTCTTTCCATCTTGCATTTCCTTGAACCACAAAAGTATTCTCTTCTACCTTATCCTTCCTATTCCTACTCCTTACTGATTAAAGAGATTGTTGAGACTGTAATATTACCCATTGCTGATTACCGTTCATATTCATAAGTGTGCTAGTCAGATATTATTTTATTCATAAAAGTGTGATGTATATATTGTCCAACTCTTCAAATAAACCTTTTAATTTGCAAAACAAAGCTACTTCTTGGCTCAGTGAGGTCGGGGAGATCCAAAGAGAGGGGCGTTATATAAGGGTTCTTCATCCAGACGTAAACAACTTTGACATAAAAATATATAAATAAGGGCTTCCATTGGGCATCCCAGACTAGGCATTGACTTAGTTGGAGTGCTGGATTGAAGTCACTTACAGATTGGGGGCTCGTTGCGGGACTTCTGGATTAGGTCTACCACTTCGCAGCTTAATACAGTGTGCTAACTAATAGGATAGATAAATCCCGTTGGGCTACCACACTGTGTTACGCTGTAAAAGCACCCCTCAAAAAGGAACGCTCTCAGGAAACGGTCTGTTTTGCAAAATAAAATAATAAACTTCTGTAAGTCAGGAAGGAAATCAATTTCCAGAATGGCAACATTGGTAGACATCAAGATAACTAGAGAGCACCTTTTGCATAAGTTGTTTGTGAGAGGTCAATGGACTGAGCAGGACCAGAATGTGTGGTTGCAGGCGATAACACAACAGGTCACTGCAACTGGGTTAGATATCTGGAGAGATCAGGGTCCCTTACATGTGGCCCTGAGTGAACTACATATGGCCCCTAAGACCAAGGATTAACACAACAAGATTGCCAAGGTAGCGGCATATTTATATTTATTTATGGGAGCCATACAGGACAAATGTGCTGAAGGCCAAGATCTCTGGCAAGTAGGCAACTGATGGCATTATAAAAGGCCCAATCTGATCTGGACTCTTCTGAGCAGAGGCTGCAGAGGAGCCAGGAGTCAGAAATCAAAAGTAGGCAGTATATCATTAAAATAAAAGAGGATATGGGTATCCTGCAACAGGAAAGGGCAGACCAGGATACCAGAATTCTGGCCTTGCAGAAGGAGCATCAAGAAGGTTTGGACTCCCTACTGCAGAGCCAGAAAAAGCTGGAGCAACAACCCTGCAAAGCCACCTAGATAGAGACAAGGCAGAGAGCAGCAAATTATTTCTGAAAGACCTGGACACCCAGGCAGAATTTGAGGAAGAGCGCCAGAAAGCTGATGCCCTTCAAAGGCAGAGGGACGACCTGGTGGCGCAGAGGCAGGCTCTTACTCAGGAAAGGGACACCTTAGGCCAGGAAGTCTGCCACTTAAAAAGGAAACTGGAAGAAAATCACCTGGCCCTCCAGGGACTGGGTGACCACCAAAAAGAGCATCAAAACTTGGTGGAGCACACCAGGAGGGTGGAAGATGCTCTGGCAAGAAAGGAACAGGCCAGTAGGGACGGGACTCAGGAGGCAACCCTCCTGCAGCAAAGACTGGCCCAGTACTCCAGGACCAACCAGGAAGCACAGAGAGAAAATGAGGCTCTCTGTCAGCACAATGATAGGCTCCAGCAACAGGTAGCCATGCAGGAGAGACTGATAGAGTCTAGTAAGGCCTTGATTGAGGAACTGAAAGCACAGGCTCTTGCATGGCAACAGGGAGCAGGGGCTGATAGAGATGAGGTTCGCTGGGAAAGGGAAAGACCTGCGCATAACCTCAGGAGCCCTAGTACAAGAGGCCTTCATCTCTCCCAGTCCCTGGACTCTGCCACCCCCATGTCCCCTGGCGCACATGAGCCAAGGGCCACAGGGATGGCAGATTACTATCCAGTCAGAAATATGGGACTCACGGACCAGTACCTCACAGGCATGGATGGGCTGGCATTTGGGTATGGGCACCCAAGTACTGTGAAGTTTAGTGGGGAACCCCAGGAGAGTAGGCCCACTAAGGGCATCCTGAAAACCTCTGCCCAGTTAGGTCAGTGGGGGGGTACCCATCAAATCCTGGGAGCAAGGAGGAATCCGAAGACTCCTCTGAGTGTCCCAGGCCACTGGAGACTAGGTCCTCACATTCTGCCAGCCATTCCCAGGCTTGCAGAATCCGGGAAAACCTGGAAGATCAGACGGGCACCTCTGGGAGCAGTGCTGCTGAGTCAGAGGATGAATGGACCAGGGTTACCCGAACCAAGAAGGCCAAAAAAGGGCCTTGCTTAAGGACCCCTTAAAACAGATCAAAGCAATAGGAGCATCATCACTCCTTATCATAAGAACTCCAAGTATTCTGTTTGGGAACACTTGGAGCTCTTTGAGCAAATGATGGAGATTTTCCATTTGAAAGACAGCAGTAGCTGCATTCAGTCCATAAAATGGACATTCTCCCCAGAATACTCCAGTTTCTTTGTGGGGCTGGAGGACCAAAATCATTCAAGATGGTTCACATATAGGGCGGCCATCTTAAAGCATTTTTCTGTTTATAGAAATCCCCAAGAAGCTCGCAAGGCAGCCTAAAATTTGCAATGTGGGGAGGATCAGGCCCCACAAGAATGTGTGCAGGAGTTGAAGCGTGCCTTTGCGCAGACTACCAGAAGGGTGCGCACGGACAGTAAAGAATTTGTTAACACTTTTTTCCATGCCTTACCCAAATACATCATGACCCAACTAGTGAGAGATTTTCATGAGAAAAGGTCACTAGACTGGGTCATTGAACAGACCACCCAAATCTATGAGGTGCAGAAGCCCATAGAAAATAAAAATAATGCTCAGAAAAGCCCCAAACCAACCAGATCTGGAGATGGGGCCTAAAAACCTGCCTGCACAGAATAATTCCAAGCCCAGAAGGCCATCGGGCCAGTCACAGACAGGGAGGTAGTACAACAAATGGGATCCCTCACTCCCCTGACTATGTAGGTCCCCGCTACAAGGGAAACTGACCCATCTTGGGTTATGCGTGGACCCGGACCCCTCCAACCCAAGGGGGGGGTCCAACCAAGCACCTAACCCAGGGAACTTCCCTCCTAACTTCCCACAGGAGGGCAGAAAATGCCCAAATCCAGGGCAGAACTTTTCCCCCAGCTATCCACCCAACTTCCAACCCCAAAATCATCCATCCTTCTTTCCCCACTTCCCTGAGCCCAGACAACCTAATCCGGGAGAGGGGAGTCCAAGGGGGGAGGGGTAACCAATTCTTCCCAACCCGGGGTGCTACCAGAGAAGGGATAGCTACCCTTCCCAGGATCAGCCCAGGGGAGAAAACAGAACCCTGTATCAGCCTGAGCGGGTTTCACAGCTTGAGCGCCAGGTCCAAAACATGGCACAGGATTTGGGTCGCATGCTGAGGGCTCAACAGAACCCTCAGATGAGTATGCCGGCACAGAATGCCCCAAACTCTGGACCTGGTGCTCCAGAACAATGACGGGGGCAGCACCCCGATAACTCACCGGTTCCCAGGGAGGAGGCACAAGGGGAAGGGGGTGTAAAGCCTTGGAGGAAGCTTCCTTCCCCACTTGTAAACAGCCCCTGGAAACCCAGGAACTGGAAACAAAATCTCCTGCCCCTGAAAGCCTGCCACCCAAGGAGCAGAGGGGAGGTAGGGGAAACAAAGGATCCAAACAGACCCATTTTGTGGAGGAGGTACAGATCTTCCAATTTGAAGGAGAGGGATCCTCAGAGGATCCTGGGAAAAGGATCTTCTCCTTCAGAGATGGAGGAACTCCTCCCAAAGAAAAATGGGTCCCAAGGGATTCACATCCAGACTGAGCTAGCGCCGCCCATCATCCCATCCCAGAACCAACAACATCAAAATCCCCTGGTTCAAACCCATCCTGGTGACTGCCTCCAAAAAGGGGGCGGTGTCATGATGCCCACTCCCGGGGAGCCGGTTCAAACCCTGCGTCCACGAAAGCGGACATCCAGTCCCCAAGGAAGGACCCAGCAACCCCATATAGGGGCCCTTTGGACAGTGTCCTGGCGCCTATGGCGCCAGGCTCATAAAAGACATCAGTCCTGGCGCCATAGGCGCCAGGCTCATTATGGAAGTGCTTGGGTGCACTTACCTGATGCAGACCATGCTGCAGGATCCCGGCCTCCTTGAGGCCTGAAAGGAACTACTTTACTTGTGGGACTAATTTACCATCCGGGCATGGTCGGGGAAGGATACATACCTGATTGGAGGAAGGATACATACCTGGAACTTCTTCCAAGGCTATTTAAACCCCACCCGAACAGCCACACGTGCTTCGCGTTGTTCTGCATCTAGCAGCTGAACGCTCACCGTGTCTGCTCCTGCATCCTGACTTCTGCCACGCCTGCCAGCATCCTGGATCACCTGCAAAGGAAGAGAAGAAGAGAACAGAAGAAGGAAAAGTCCTTACCTGCTAAATCCGCATCCCGGAGACATCTCGCCGACAATCCTGAAAAGGAAGACTTTTATTTAAAAGCTTATCGCGTCGATCGCTGCAGCGCCGCATTCCACTCACCTTTACAGGGCGCCTCCATGTTCAGCAGCGATCATCCGGATTCGCAGTCAGGCCCCAGCGCCTAGGGAGAAAAATACCAGAACAAAAGGTGAGAGAGAGAAGGGAATAAGGAAAGCTAAATCTCCATGTTAAGACTTACCTGTTGATTCATTCCCTCTTCATTTCGGGTCCGCGCCGCATCCTGGCATTTCCGGACCCCGGCCCCGAAGGGGAAAAACAGACATCAGCGTTAATGAGCGAATGAAAAGACATTACCAAAAAACGCTCATTAAAGACTTACCTGATTTCTACAAGGATTTCACCTC
This sequence comes from Ambystoma mexicanum, assembly GCF_040938575.1. Lineage (NCBI taxonomy): Eukaryota > Metazoa > Chordata > Amphibia > Caudata > Ambystomatidae > Ambystoma > Ambystoma mexicanum. The sequence continues at coordinate 1,015,675,498 of NC_090930.1, read as the reverse complement.
TCATCTCGGGTCGGTGCCTGTTCCCCGGCATTCCGTACCCCGGCCCCTATGGGGAAAAGACACTAGCATTAGTACATTAATGCATGGACACAAGGGGAATCTCTTATCAAAAAACTTACCTGGAAGCCAAGCAAGTTTGGTTCTCACCAATCCGAAAATCCAGTGAAGTAACTGGATACCAACGCGCCCCTGCATCAGAAGCAGGATGGAGAGCTCGTCCTTCCAGACCCTAAGGTGAGACGCTACGAGGAATCACAGAAGGGTTTCGAGGAGGGTGAGAGGGGAAAGTGGGAGGCTGATTGCATTACCCCACAGACAGTTAATCCCCTATTTTCGCCTACAGAAGGATACTTCTGCGAGCCAGACAAGCCAGATTTGGGGGCCGGGTCCAGTCCGTCTTCCGAACCCTGCGCATCACCTTAGAAGAGGTCACAGCAGCGCGAACCAGGCCAGCGCCTCCGTGGGAGTCAGGTGAGCGTTACAGAAAGCGAAGCCTTCGTACAATTCCCACCCAGGTGCTATGGAAAGTTCTGAGACTGATCAGTTGGCCCAATTACTGCGGGAATTACGGGCCGAAGTACATGCCGCTCCTCAAGAGACTAATGCCCTCAGGAGGGAATTAATAATATCAAAGGAAAGAACTGATGACCTGGCCAGACAGCTTTTGCAAGGTCAAGCTGGGCAAACTCCTCTACCCGGTTCCGGAGGGAACCCCGCTCCTGTGGTTTCCAGTAACCCTGTGCAGATTAATCTACCTGGAAACATGCCGCAGGCCCCACCCGAACGCTTTGCTGGGGACCCCAAACGATTCGCCGTATTCATGAATCAGTGTTGTTTGCACTTCCTATGCAGACCTGGGGCCTTTCCTAATGATCAGACCAAGGTAGCCTTTGTATTGTCATATCTCAGCGGCTGCGCTGCCGATTGGTCAGTTCCACTGGTTAGTCAAGATGACCCGATTCTCTGTGATTTTCAAAGGTTTCAAGCAAGCATGGAAAGGTTATTTGCTCGACACTCTCAGGGGCAGGCTCTGGATGACGAACTTCTATCCCTGCGACAGGGCAATCAGGACCTCCTATCCTATATTGCAACCTTTAATAGACTAATTGTGGAAACGGGATGGCCAGAGGATAAAAGAGTCACGTTGTTTTATCGAGGCCTACGCGGAGAACTTAAAGTTGTCTTGCCTAAGCGGTTGCATGCAATAAAGGCATACATCGATAGTGGGGCTATTGGAAACTATGTGGATCGTGAATTGGTCTCTAGGATTAACCTCCCTCTCCGTCCTAAAACCAGCAAAGATGTCATCACCACAGTCGATGGAACTGAAATTGCCTCTGGACCAGTAACACATTCCACTACTGAGGTGACTCTTATTGGTCCCGACGGCCATCGGGAGGGTGTTGTGTTTGATGTAATCAAGGCTCCACAGTTTCAGGTTATTCTTGGAATCCCTTGGTTAGAGACACATAATCCTCAAATTGATTGGCGAGCTAAGAGAAGAACCTTCCCGGATTGTACAAAAACCTGCTACCCAGAAAACCTGAAGATTAATCTAGCATCTGTAACCTCTGCCTCCATGCAACTACCTCCGGAATACCAAGACTTTCAGGACGTCTTCCAAAAGGAACAGGCCAACACGTTACCTCCTCACAGATCGTACGATTGCCAAATCGATCTGGTGCCCGGTGCACAACCCCCTTGTAGCAGGATTTATGCCCTTACCGAACCTGAGAATCTGCATTTGAGACAATATTTGGATCAATACCTAGCTAATGGTTTTATTCGCCCGTCAAAGTCCCCGGAATCCTCGGCTTTGTTCTTCATGCCTAAAAAAGAAGGCGACCTTGGAACTTGTATCGATTACTGCGCATTGAACCAGATAACGGTTAAAAACCATTATCCTCTGCCTCTGATCCCCGAACTCCTTGACCAGGTGAAGGACGCTTGCATATACACCAAGTTAGATCTCCGGGGGCTTATCATCTGGTACGAGTTAAAGAAGGCGACGAATGGAAAACTGCCTTCCGTACTAAATACGGATTATTCGAGTACCAGGTGATGCCTTTCGGATTGTGTAACGCGCCGGCTGCCTTCCAATACTTCATGAATGATGTCCTTCGGGAACTCATCAATGTTTGTGTTGTCGTATATATCGATGACATTCTGGTGTACTCCTCTTCGGAATCTGATCACAGAAAACACGTCAGGGCAGTACTTGAAAAACTGCGCCAACACAAACTATTTGCTAAATTGGAGGAATGTGTTTTCCATACCACAGAGGTCTAGTTTCTAGGTTTCATCCTGACACCCAAAGGAGTCCGAATGGACTCAAGAAAAGTGGATGCCATCCTCAAATGGCCATCACCTAGCTCTGTAAAAGGGGTTCAAAGCATGCTCGGCTTTGCCAATTTCTATTGCAGGTTTATCCTGGAATTTTCATGCGTGGTACAACCCATTACTGCACTCTTGAGGAAAAATAAACGTTTTGAATGGTTTGAAGAAGCCGAGCAGGCCTTTCAGGATTTAAAAGCTAAGTTTACCTCCGCACCTATATTGAAACACCCGCCTCCAGATCTCCCTTATGTCGTCGAAACTGACGCATCCAGCCTAGCCATGGGAGCTGTCCTGTCCCAAAGAGATCCCGAAACCAACCAACTGCATCCCGTAGCATTTTGGTCCAGAAAATTCTCGGCACCCGAGGTTAATTATGCAATCACGGACAAAGAACTGTTAGCCATTAAGTCCACTTTTAAAGCCTGGCGGCATTATCTGCTTGGCGCTCGACATACCATCACAGTGATCACTGATCACCGGAATTTACAGTATTTGAAAACCGCCAAGGCTCAGTCATCACGGTAGCTCCGATGGGCTTTGTTTTTCGCTGAATTTGATTTCGTGATTACCTATCGACCTGGCCGCAAGAATGGCAAAGCAGACGCCTTATCCCGAATTGGAATGGGAGAATCTGATACAAACTCAGAACCAGTACCAATAATTCCCGAACAGAGGATTCTAGGCATGACTTTGTTACAGACACTTGAAGACATTCAAGCCAGAGTGAAACAACTTCTGGACCCTACAACCTTACAGGATTGGATACAAAAGGGATCAGACTTTACCATAGATAATGGTTTACCTTATTTCCAAGGACGCTTATTCCTGCCACATAAGGAATTACACGAACTAGTTATTTCCGGTTATCATGATGCATTAATAGAGGGACACCCCGGTATTGCCAAGGCAGAGGAAAAGGTGAAACGACAATTTTGGTGGCCCTCTTGGCGAAAAGATGTTAAATCTTTTGTGATGTCCTGTGGTGTTTGCGCCCAAAATAAAAGTCAAAAGAAAAGACCAGCCGGTCTCCTTCAACCTCTATACATATCGCCAGCACCCTGGCACACCCTATCAATGGATTTTATTACGAACCTGCCTCCTTGTTCGGGGTACAATACTATTCTGGTAATTGTGGATTTGTTTTCCAAAATGGCCCACTTTATTCCTTTGAAAGGTTTACCTTCAGCTTCTGTCCTAGCCAAAGAATTCCTCGAAAATATTGTTCGGCTACATGGATTCCCATCTATACTAATCTCTGACCGGGGAAGCCAATTAATTTCCCACTTCTGGCACAAATGTTGTCAAATGGCGCAGATCGACGTAAGATTATCGACCAGTCACCCCCCTCAGACCGATGGTCAGACCTTGAGCAATACTTACGGTGTATGTTACAGCAATCTGAAAGCAACTGGAAAGACATTCTTTGGATAGCCGAATATGCATATAATAATTCGGTACACTCTGGAACTGGCCACAGTCCTTTTAAACTTTGTTTGGGCATCAACCTCGAACCTCAAACCTTGACTCACCTCAGAACCTAGGAATGCCTGCAGTAGAACATCTGCATTCTGCAATTACCCAAGCCTTCAAAGAGGCAACTACGCATTTACAACAAGCCAAGAGAAAATAGAAGGAGAATGCTGATCTACATCGGAGTGAAGCACCTCCGTATCAGATTGGGGATCAAGTGTGGTTAGCTACCAGACATTTACCACTCAAAGGGCCTCGAACTTTTAACCCAAAATATCTGGGACCTTATTCTATTATGGCAATAATTAACCCAGTGGCTGTTAAACTTGATTTACCAGCTAGTATGCAAATTCACCCTGTTTTTCATGTTTCACTTCTGAAACCAGTGGTACCCGGAACCCGACTACTCAAACCTCCAGAACCTATTCTAATAGATGGGGAGCCTGAATTCGAAGTGAAGAACATTTTAGACTCAAAAATGTTTAGGTCAAAACTGTTCTACCTAATTGATTGGAAGGGGTATGGACCTCAGGAGAGGTCGTGGGAACCCAGCGACCATGTGCATGCACCTCGATTAGTCAGGAAATTCCACCAACTCTTCCCAGACAAACCAAAACCCCCGGAGGTCTTGGGGGGGAGTGCTGTCATGATGCCCGCTCCCGGGGAGCCGGTCCAAGCCCTGCGTCCCCGAAAGCGGACATCCAGTCCCCAAGGAAGGACCCAGCAACTCCATATAGGGGCCCTTTGGACAGTGTCCTGGCGCATATGGCGCCAGGCTCATAAAAGACATTAGTCCTGGCGCCATAGGCGCCAGGCTCATTATGGAAGTGCTTGGGTGCACTTACCTGATGCAGACCATGCTGCAGGATCCCGGCCTCCTTGAGGCCTGAAAGGAACTACTTTACCTGTGGGACTAATTTACCATCCGGGCGTGGTCGGGGAAGGATACATACCTGATTGGAGGAAGGATACATACCTGGAACTTCTTCCAAGGCTACTTAAACCCCACCCGAACAGCCACACGTGCTTCGCGTTGTTCTGCATCTAGCAGCTGGACGCTCACCGTGTCTGCTCCTGCATCCTGACTTCTGCCACGGCTGCCAGCATCCTGGATCACCTGCAAAGGAAGAGAAGAAGAGAACAGAAGAAGGAAAAGTCCTTACCTGCTAAAACCGCATCCCGGAGACATCTCGCCGACAATCCTGAAAAGGAAGACTTTTATTTAAAAGCTTATCGCGTCGATCGCTGCAGCGCCGCATTCCACTCACCTTTACAGGGCACCTCCATGTTCTGCAGCGATCATCCGGATTTGCAGTCACGCCCCAGCGCCTGGGGAGAAAAAGACCAGAACAAAAGGTGAGAGAGAGAAGGGAATAAGGAAAGCTAAATCTCCATGTTAAGACTTACCTGTTGATTCATTCCCTCTTCATTTCGGGTCCGTGCCGCATCCTGGCATTTCCGGACCCCGGCCCCTAAGGGGAAAAAGAGACATCAGCGTTAATGAGCGAATGAAAAGACATTACCAAAAAACGCTCATTAAAGACTTACCTGATTTCTACAAGGATTTCACCTCTCATCTCGGGTCAGTGCCTGTTCCCCGGCATTCCGTACCCCGGCCCCTATAGGGAAAAAGACACTAGCATTAGTACATTAATGCATGGACACAAGGGGAATCTCTTATCAAAAAACTTACCTGGAAGCCAAGCAAGTTTGGTTTTCACCAATCCGAAAATCCAGTGAAGTAACTGGATACCAACGCGCCCCTGCATCAGAAGCAGGATGGAGAGCTTCTCCTTCCAGACCCTAAGGTGAGACGCTACGAGGAATCACAGAAGGGTTTCGAGGAGGGTGAGAGGGGAAAGTGGGAGGCTGATTGCATTACCCCGCAGACAGTTAATCCCCTATTTTCGCCTACAGAAGGATACTTCTGCGAGCCAGACAAGCCAGATTTGGGGGCCCGGTCCAGTCCGTCTTCCGCACCCTGCGCATCACCTTAGAAGAGGTCACAGCAGCGCGAACCAGGCCAGCGACTCCATGGGAGTCAGGTGAGCGTTACAGGCGGGGGCCAGAACCGGAAACAGGGGAACACAAAACCGCTCCTATCTCCAGTTGCCAACTTTTTCTTCCAGATTCCCAAGACTCCCCACAGAATTCTGCCCAAATCTCTTCTTTCTCAATGTCCAAAACCAGAAAATTAGCCGACCAGTTGTCCAAAAATGTGCATTACCTGTGCCCCCTTGCGGAGAAGGAAGGAAGATAATATGCCCCGGTACAAGTACAGGGGCAGGGTACAATTTTGGCACTGGTGGACACTGGATCCCAAGCTACCCTTCTGTCCAAAAAGGCCTTTGATGAACTAAATTCAGGAAGGGGGGAGAATTAACAAATTCCTCTCACCTCTCTTCCTGGACAACTTCAGAACTTTGACGGGAAGGAAATTCCCGTCGAGGGGACTGCGGATTTGGACATTAAAATTGGGTGACACAAGGTGAAACACCCGGTCATAGTAGTGACTCCAGAGGGCACCCATTGTTTACTAGGGAATGACCTCCTGAGAAGGTTGTCACCCCTAATAGATTGCTTAAACAAGGTCCTCTGTACCCAGACTAGCAGGCCAATAAAGTTAAAACAGAGTGTCGACCATGTTAGTTTAAACGGCACATGCTACATGGTTGAACAAAAATCTGACCAAGTAGAATTTCACTTCCAGAAAAACCAAATTCCAGACGTGACAGTGATAGCAGTAGGACAACAGACTGGTGTTGGGGGGTCCTCTCTTTTTCTGAAAATCAACCTTCCTTCCAGTTTAAGGTGGAATTCCACACTGGAAGGAAACACTCTGAAATTCTTTACCAATCCGCAATCAGACATTCCCACTCCTATAGTCCAGAAAGATGTGAAATCAGCCCAGAACCTGGCTGATATTCAGCAAATTGGAGAGCAGTTGTTCATCCCTGTTCAGTTAAATGATGGGAAGGACTCTGTTCTCGCCCGAGTGTGTGTGAACAACGGTAAGAGCTTCATCAGCGAAGCGTTGTTTTGCCAACTCCCAAAAGATCCAGCCATTCCCACATTCAGACTTATAGACAAATGGGAAATGGATCTGGAAGCACCCAATTCCAAACATCTCCTGCCAAGCAGGTGTATGCTCAAAATCTCCATTGGCAACAAGAGCATAGTCCATAATTGTTGGGTCGTGCGAGACGTCACTGCCGCCTTTTACTTAGGCAGTGACATTCTCAATCGCTTTGCCATTAGTTTGGACCTAATAAACTTCAAAGCTTGGTCCCAATTAGCGGGTAATCCCATGGGATTTGATGACCAAGAGAAAGCATCTAGGTCAGCTCAACTGCTATTTTATGCAGTTGAAATTCAGATTGGAGAGGAAGTCACCATCCCAGAAAGGACCCGACAATTCTCCCTGGAAGTGAAAGCTAAAAGAGGACAGAAATTGAAAAACCCTGATGCCTATATTCATCTAAATGCTTCTCTCCAACAGCAAGGGTTGGGGGTAAACCCAACACCACTAGTCAATATAGAACATGACACCATTCCATTGGAGGTGGATAACAGTGATTTAAAGAGTATCATTCTAGCCACAAGCACCATTATTGGAATGGTGGTTGATGACCGACATTTTTCCATTGATCTAGGAAATTAACTGTTAGGACCAATCCCCAAGGACTGTTTTGACAGTAACAGTGATGACAGCACAACACCAGACAGGATCTTTATCCGGCATGGGGGCAACTTCCTGGTGTACACTTCCTGCCCTTATGGTAAGGAAGATGTGACTTGTGACTTCAGGAGGGATGAGGTGATTTTCCAGGTCCATGAGGGCTGCCTTTCCCACCTGAAGCCACCAGTCCAAATCAGCACTCTGACCAGGGACTTCCCCACCCAGCTGGAGGAGGCCACTGAGATAGTGAAACCAGAAGTCTTTCCAGGCTTCAGGCAGATGGTTGAAGACAGAGTCAACCTAGCTGAAACAAGTTTTCTTAGATTTTCAAGATCTCTTTGCGGTGGACCCATATGACTGTGGTCGCACCGACATCCACACAACAACAATTCCCACGGACCCTGGCATGACTCCCGTTTTTGTGAAGCAATATCGCTTGCCTCTCGCGTCAATGGAGTCCCTTGCTGAAATAATTAAGAACCTTGAGTCCCTTGGGATAATCCGTCCAGTCCACAGCACCTTCAATAATCTGGCGCTGGGGATATTGAAGCCAAACGGCCAGTGGAGACTCTGTGCCGACTGTAGGGAGCTCAACAAATGGGTCCATACTCCCCGATGGCCTCTTCCCTACATTGACCAAGGGCTGGCCCAGATCCAGGGGTCACAGGTATTCACTGCAGTAGACCTGACCAATGGATACTGGACTGTGCCTGTCAGTAGGGAGAACTATAACTAGCTGGCTTTTACCTTTGGGGGCCAGCAGTACACATGGTCCCGGACTCCCCTCGGATACCTCAACTCCGGCAATGAGGTCAACATTTTCTTGCATAAGGCCATGCCCAACCTGGATGAGAGGGGTAACCTGGTTTATATAGATGATGTCCTCATCAAAAGCTCAACTGTGGAGGAACACATTGCGGAGATCTGTTATGTTCTGACATGGTTGTGGGCCGCCGGAAAAAAACTTTCCTTTCAGAAAGCACAGTGGTGTAGAACCCGTGTTAATTTCTTGTGGCATGAGATTGCTCCTCAGGGTCTCTGTCCCCAGGAAAAGGAAGTGGAAGCACTCCAGAAACTAAAAGACCCTACAAACCTGTGGGAACTAAGGAGCCTCCTTGGACTGACTAATTACAGCAGAAAGTTTATTGAGGGCTACGCAGAGATCACCAGACCGCTGATTCATCTTTTGAAGGGTGGGGTCAAGTGGGAATGGGGTCCAGAACAATCCGCGGCAGTGAGACAGCTGAAAAGAAGCCTCTCACAAGCACCTTGCCTAGCTTACCCTGTCAGAAACAAGGAGTTCTTCTTGGAGACAGGGTTCTCTAATACATGTTTGACTGCAGTATTATACCAAAAGCATGACAAGGTCAATAAAGTAATCTCCTAGGCGGGTAAAACTTCATCCTCTGTGGAGGAAAAATTCAACGACTGTGAGAAGGCACTCCTGGCAACGGTGTGGGCATTGAAGAATTACCGCCCGCTTATCCAGGGGGAACACATCATAGTGGAGACTCCACACCAGCCTCTGCAATATCTCCAAAGTGACAGAATCCGGGCCGGAATTGTGAGTAATTTCCGAATTACTTCCTGGATTCTGTCAATGCAAGGCTTTCCTGTGGAGGTCAGATATGGCCAAAACAAGAAGAGTCCCCTCGCACACGGTCTGGCTGACTTGCACGGATGTGCCAGAGAAAACTGTCTTGAGGACGGAAGTCTAAAAATCAAGGACAACATGGAGGCACATCTCAATTCCCCACACAAAGTCTTTGAAGAAGACAAGTGTCAGGGAATGCCCACTGTCTACGTGGATAGATGCTCTTACCATGTTGACAACAACGGGGAAAAAGAACTTGTGGCCAGCATAGGGAATGCATGGGTGAATGGGTCCCCAGAACCCTCCACTGGGTACAAGATTGTTCCCAAAGTAGTCAAGTGGCAGAGTTGATGGCTGTGCATCAAGCCATCCTCACTACTGTCCAACATACACTCCACAAACTGGTCATAATCACAGATTCGGATTATGTACCGAACGGGTTCGTGGAGCACCTGGTTAACTGGAAAACCAGAGGCATGCTATGTGCTAACAACAAACCCTTGAAACATGGGAAGTTAATTCAAAATATTGATGATCTGGTCACCTCGAATGGGATGACCATTTACTGGAAAAAGATCAGAGGTCATTCCAAAGTAGAGGGACCAGACAAAACTGGAAATGACTTAGCTGATCAGCTGGCCAAAACCGGGGCCATCCAAGGGGATCTAATAGAGGTCGAGTCCCTGTTGGTGGAAATTCAGGTCACTGCTATCACTAGGTCCCAGACAATGCTCACAATGATCTCTCAACTGCACAATGGAGTAAGGAGACCCCAGATGCTGATTTGATTATGGCTCAAAAAGGGGATCCAATAATTGGTAAGTTTTATCAACACATTGAGGACCCTGAGAATGTTCCCTGATGGATACCGATTACATAGGGAAAGAGGACCTCAGAGTGTTGATGAAATGTTCAAAAATATTCCGAATACAAGACGGTTTGTTGGTAAGCAAATCCCTAGCTAGCCATGATCAGTGGGTGGTCCCTTCCTCATTCCGAAGCCTGTTGTTAAGTCACGCCCATGATGCGGTTACAGCCAGTCATAGAGGGTTTCATACAACACTTGAAATCTTAAGAGAGGTTGCATACTGGCCACACATGGGGCAGGACCTCGACCAATACTTGAAGGGGTGTCTTGTGTGTGCACAATTTCAGCCTACATCCCTCACACACTGTGTGCCTCTCCAAAAGAGGGGGGTGACACTGCCATGGTCAGATTTGCAAGTCGACTTTATCGGGCCCGTGATTCGCTCCTCTAGGGGAATAAGTACATGTTGACCGTGACATGCTTATTTACTAAATTGGTGGCCCCACTCGGGGTGACAAAGCAAAAACAAAGAGGTGATGGCTGGAAAGCTTAGAATGAATCTTAACCACTGGCAATTCTCTGGGCAACCCTCTAGACCACCGTTCTTCACCTGCCAAGCCATTACAGAAGGGGAAAGACCATATGCAAATCAGGCTTGGACCCACCCCAAAAGGGGCAGTCCAGCCCGAACTGCTAGGACACATCCCTTCTGCACGAGACCACAAGCATCCCCAAACATGTTTCGCCATTGTTGGATTCAGTGTAATCCTTCCAGCCATCACCTCTTTGTTTTTGCTTTGTCACCCGAGTGGGACGGGTATGCCCAGACGTGGGTCCCGTGCCTGCTGGGCCTAGAGACCCAAGCTACTCCTCACTGATGAGGCCCAACAAGGCCGAAACATGTCTGGGGATGCTTGTGGTCTCGTGCAGAAGGGATGTGACCTAGCAGTTCAGGCTGGACTGCCCCTTTTGGGGTGGGACCAGGCCTGATTTGCATATGGTTTTTCCCATCTGTAATGGCTTGGCAGGTGAAGAACGATGGTCTGGAAGGTTGCCCAGAGCAACGGCAGTGGTTAAGATTCAGTCTAAACCTTCCAGCCATCACCTCTTTGTTTTTGCTTTGTCACCCTGAGTGGGACGGGTATGCACAGACGTGGGTCCCTTGCCTGCTGGGCCTAGAGACCCAAGCTACTCCTCACTGATGAGGCCCAACAAGTCCTAAATATGTCTGGGTATGCTTGTGATCTCGTGCAGAAGGGATGTGACCTAGCAGTTCAGGCTGGACTGCCCCTTTTGGGGTGGGACCAAGCCTGATTTGCATATGGTTTTTCCCCCTTCTATAATGGCTTGGCAGGTGAAGAACGATGGGCTGGAAGGTTGCCCAGAGCAACGCCAGTGGTTAAGATTTGTCTAAACCTTCCAGCCATCATCTCTTTGTTTTTGCTTTGTCACCCCGAGTGGGACGGGTATGCACAGACGTGGGTCCCTTGCCTGCTGGGCCTAGAGACCCAAGCTAATCCTCACTGATGAGGCCCAACAAGTCCTAAATATGTCTGGGTATGCTTGTGATCTCGTGCAGAAGGGATGTGACCTAGCAGTTCAGGCTGGACTGCCCCTTTTGGGGTGGGACCAAGCCTGATTTGAGTATGGTTTTTCCCGTTCTGTAATGGCTTGGCAGGCGAAGAACGATGGTTTGGAAGGTTGCTCAGAGCAACGCCAGTGGTTAAGATTCAGTCTAACCCTTCCAGCCATCACCTCTTTGCTTTTGCTTTGTCAACTCGAGTGGGACGAGTAAGCCCAGACGTGGGTCCCGTGCCTGCTGGACCTAGAGACCCAAGCTACTCCTCACTGATGAGGCCCAACAAGGCCGAAACATGTCTGGGGATGCTTGTGGTCTCGTGCAGAAAGGATGTGACCTAGCAGTTCAGGCTGGACTGTCCCTTTTGGGGTGGGACCAGGCCTGATTTGCATATGGTTTTTCCCATCTGTAATGGCCTGGCAGGTGAAGAACGATGGTATGGAAGGTTGCCCAGAGCAACGGCAGTGGTTAAGATTCAGTCTAAACCTTCCAGCCATCACCTCTTTGTTTTTGCTTTGTCACCCTGTGTGGGACGGGTATGCCCAGACGTGGGTCCCGTGCCTGCTGGGCCTAGAGACCCAAGCTACTTCTCACTGATGAGGCCCAACAAGGCCGAAACATGTCTGGGGATGCTTGTGGTCTCGTGCATTAGGGATGTGACCTAGCAGTTCAGGCTGGACTGCCCCTTTTGGGGTGGGAACAAGCCTGATTTGCATATGGTTTTTCTCCTTCTGTAATGGCTTGGCCGGCGAAGAACGATGGTCTGGAAGGTTGCCCAGAGAAATGGCAGTGGTGAAGATTCAGTCTAAACCTTCCAGCCATCACCTCTTTGTTTTTGCTTTGTCACCCCGTGTGGGACGGGTATGCCCAGACGTGGGTCCAGTGCCTGCTGGGCCTAGAGACCCAAGCTACTCCTCACTGATGAGGCCCAACAAGGCCGAAACATGTCTGGGGATGCTTGTGGTCTCGTGCAGAAGGGATGTGACCTAGCAGTTCAGGCTGGACTGCCCCTTTTCGGGTGGGGCCATGCCAGATTTGCATATGGTCTTTCCCCGTCTGTAATGGCTTGGCAGGCGAAGAACGATGGTCTGGAAGGTTGCCCAGAGCAACGCCAGTGGTTAAGGTTTATCTTTGTGTAAATCTTATAAATAAATAAATAAAAAAATAAAAAAATAAAAGATTCAGTCTAAACCTTCCAGTCATAACTTCTTTGTTTTTGCTAAAAAATACTACACCATATTGTAGTACATCACAAAACCCAGCGCTTAATTTCTAAACAAATAAATGATAGGGCCCAAATATATTCTTGTGCACATACGCAGACATGCCAACATTCTGAAGCATCTGAGAGGGAGATTTCAGCACCAAAATCGGGAGAATGCATTTTCCTCATAGGAATGCATTGGGGATATTGTTATTTTAGGCGGGACACAGTAACAAATAGTACTGTTTTTACTGAAAAATATCGTGAGTCTCCCGCCTAAATAGGGAGGGTTGGCATGTATGCGTATGTCATGTCAGGGTGTCAACTCACGGCCCACTGTTCCCCACATCCACTGCTACTTCACGCAGTGTCAACATATTTGGGGCTGCATTTGCTACTCCCATGTGCTCTTTGGTGGGGATGTGTGCACTACCCACAGCAGATGGGTCTTGAAATGAGACACCAAATCTTTAACGGCTTCTTGAAACACATCCTGTAAGTGGAATATTAGCACATAAAATAGAGCAGGAGTGCTTTCTTCCTGTGGTTAAAAGATGGAAGCCCACGGGTGCGGGTCTAATGCTCCAAGCTACATGCTCTCACAGGACTGCAGTGGCTGTCATAATGGCAGGATTGCTGCTGTTGCTGCTTTTGGCCACGCCCCCTCCACCGTATCAGGTCGGGACTAAGCCCGCAAGGTGAAGGCCGTGGGGGAAAGGGCCTGGGTGTTCTGCTCCCACAGGGTGTCCGGTGCCTGAAGGGGGAGGCCGCTGACACCATTTATTTGAGCACCGAGGGCCCCGAGGTACACCCACAGCAGAAACAGCCTGTGTAACAAGGCAGGAGGGGCGTCTGAGCAGGGGCGAAAATAGGCAAAAAGTTACATCACTGTAACATGCTCACAGTATTACTGCTTCTACGCCCCTGGGCCCAAATTCGAAATAGACTTAAACGGATGCCACACTTAAAATAATATTTCTTTAACACCCAGCAGACATGCCTGCCATGTCACCTGCCCTTTCACCTGATGTACAAAAAAAGAAAAATTCCAACAGTAAGGCAGAACATCTTAATACCACCTTTAGCACCCCTATTACCTGGCACTGCAAAGGCTTGGCCTAACTGCACCACATAGGGTGGCCAACTTTTTGATATCCTTTTGTGGGACACTGGCCCACAAGACGGTGATGACGTCACAGCGTCATTCACGTTTGGCCCGCCCCATTTTTAATTAAAATGTGTTAATGGCCCTTAACACCTGGCTTAATTGAAATGCAAATGGTTTGTCTTCAGGAGGTGATGGTTATATTTTTTTTTACTGCAAACATGACCATCATAACCCCAAGAACAATATATTAGCACTGGAATGAAGACAGCGTTTTTCCACCCCTTTTGTTAGAGCGTTAGCAGCTCGACCTGCAAGCTCAAAAGGAGCCAGGCCGCGGAGCCGCCCAGAGAAAGAAAGCAGCAGGTGACAGCGCCGTGGTGTGTAGACGGCCACTTCAGTTTGCCGAGTGGCTATGCTGGACGCAGGTTGTCCCGACTTACTGTCTCCCGAGAGTCACACTCAGGGAACAAAGCAGGGAGCAAAGCAAGTTGGGACAACCTGCGTCCCGCACAGACACTCTGCAAACTGTGTGACAGAGTCCCCAATTACTGGACAATCCCGCAAAATACGGGACAGTTGGCCACCCTAGCACCACAAGACCTGAGGGGGAGGCATACACGTTGATCAATGAGATGCAAAAGTTCTTTGGCCCAGCCAACGTCCCAGCAAGCATGGACCCTTGGGGACTCAAAGTCACAGTTCAGGGCACCAAGGTTATAGAGGCCAACCAGGATGGCCCATGTACCACTACTGTTGGTAGCAACGTTGCTTGCAGCCCCTCCCATTTGGTTGCAGACGATCTAGCCAAGGAAATATCCAGTTCAACAATGTTGGGGCGGGGGCATGCACAGGAGTCTGCCCTCGATCATTGACGCATCCTGCCAATGTGCGGCCTTACGAACAGTGGTCGAAGTGTACGAAAAGAAGTAGTGGAACTATGTTCCCTGCTGGCCGGTACCGCCTCTCCACAAACCCCATCACCATGCCCTCTCCCACGCACAATCCAAACCCCCAAACAAACACACCTGCTATTTAAGGGAAGGTTCAGTGCAGTACATTGAATTCCAAGCTTCAACTTCTTCCTACACTTTTATTTTAAAACGAAGCCATTCCAGAACGGTTTCTTTTTAAAATAAAATATAGGATTAGTGAACCTTAAAAATAAAAAGTATAGGAGCACCGCTACCGCCCACTTCGACCTCTGCTTATGAAAACGAAACTAAAGTATCTCACTCGATCACTACATCAGCTGCTATTCCGACTCTTAGTCAATGCCCGTTGGTCAGCTGCAATATTCCTGACACCCTTGAGCCTGTTAAAACCAGTGGGGGAGGAGGCACATCTAGACCCATGACAGATGGCATGGGTGGGACCTCATGCACAATCATGCTAACCAGTGGATCACATGATGGGGTGCCGACAGAAGGGAAAACTTGCAAGAAGGCCAATATGAGTCAAACAGGTTCCAATAGTGGTACTCAGCATTGTTTTAACACCCTCTGCTTAGCATCTCCCTTTGGGCCAGCTGCAAGCTGTACCCCTGATCAGGCTGGATAGAGGGATTCAGAGATTTATGAGTGCAAATGTCACATTCTCCTGGCTGAGATGGCAATCTCAAAGAATCTACACATACTGCTTCTGTAAGCACATGGGAAGGGAGGGATCAGGGGGGAGACACCAACTGACCTGGAGGGAGAAGAGGTGGTCTCAAATGTATTGGTGGCAGCAGTGCCTGCTACCCCTGCTATCTGTCCAAGTAAGATCAGTGCCAATCAGGCTAGGCCGGGGCTCATCAGCGAAAGCAGAGAGATCGCCAAAGCTGAAAGTGCCCCGACTATTAAAGGACCCCTGGCACCAAGCGCCCCAAATGTCTGTGGCCACACCATGCGCATACTAAATCCGACACCACCTCTAGCTTTGCTGACCTTCACCTGGAGGGTAGACAGCACACAAAACACTAATGCCACTGTCATAAATATATCTACCAAGGCTGGTCTTGTGGCACTTAACCCTACTGCCAAAACCAGCGAGGTGGTAGCGGCTGGCATAGGGTGAGGGGTCAATATATTTACACAAGGTTCCTAAATTGGCCCAAAACCATTATGAACTAAGGGAAGCCCTTGTAATTTCGTGCCGTACAGGCTGTAATATTTGTACCCGCGGAGGAGATTCTAAGCTGCACCAGGCATCATCATTGGGAAGAAAGTGCTTATGAATCAGTATGGATAGATTAAAGGAAGCCAAGAGTGGCAAGAGGAATACTGTGCTTTGATAGGAGATGCCACCTCCAGCAGACAGCGTGATTGAAGTCAGAGCCCACCCTCCAAGCAATGATAATGCCCCTACCGAAACAGGTCACAATGACCTATGCTCGCCGGTGCAAACACAATCGCCCTGGGTAATAGGATATCGGGAAACCCGATTTGGTCTAAAGCTTCACGGTAAATGGACATCTGATGAGCGAGCGGTTTCCCCCAAAATGTACGCCTATAAGCCCTTTTGGGAACTAAGCCCCTTGAGGCTGAACTGGGCATTAGGATGACTGCAATTGTCTTAAACACTGAATGGATGTAATGTATAGTTTATTGTTGATGGTTATCTGTGTCATGATGTACTTTTATGGCCTCAGGCCGAAATAAAGTTATTAATGATGAAAATGATGGACACATGCAGACAAAATCATTACTGGACTGATCATTTGTCTGTCAAACACCCAAGAAAGAACTTCTGTAGGTCAGCACACAGCTCGGGCGCTTCTCCTTACCCCGGCCATTTCTTTGGCTTTGTCACCCTGGTGATGCTATTGGCATGTGACTGTCCTGTTGCCCTTTTTGTGCCGGGTGTCCCTCTGCTTCACTAATGGCACTGGTGACTGTGGTAAAGTGATTGCAGTCATGTGCAAATTAGCAGCATAGAATGCATCTGTGTATTGTTGCACTCCATGCTGGCTGCATACCAGAAGAAAAAGGGGAGCTGCCAAGCTTAACAAGGCTCTGCATGTACCCACTGAGTGCCACTGCCTACAGAGGTGCAGCAAAGCCAACATCATACTGACACTGGCACATATACATGTGCGTGCCAGCCTACCTACTGAACTAGTGAGCTATATCAGGTGACACCCTTGCTGCTGTGCTATCTACACCACAGATCCGAACCACCTCCCTGCTGCAGTAGTGCTGGTAATGATTACAGTAGGCTATATCAGGTGACAGCCTTGCTGCTGCGCTATCTACACCACAGATCCGAACCACCTCCCTGCTGCAGTAGTGCTGGTAATTATTACAGTAGGCTATATCAGGTGACAGCCTTGCTGCTGTGCTATCTACACCACAGATCCGAACCACCTCCCTGCTGCAGTAGTGCTGGTAATGATTACAGTAGGCTATATCAGGTGACAGCCTTGCTGCTGCGCTATCTACACCACAGATCCGAACCACCTCCCTGCTGCAGTAGTGCTGGTAATTATTACAGTAGGCTATATCAGGTGACAGCCTTGCTGCTGTGCTATCTACACCACAGATCCGAACCACCTTCCTGCTGCAGTAGTGCTGGTAATTATTACAGTAGGAAAGCTGTGCCAATGTCACGTAGGCAGACTAAAGCAATGTGCTGACATGAGTGCCCAGCACTATCATGGTCCAGCTTATTGTTATTCTTGAAACAAGCACAGCAGCACCAGGAGGGCTCACACAGTTGTTGCTTGTTGTGTGACTAAGAATGACAGATCGTTCAAAAATAAAGTTGCTAAAACAACACATCATCATTCAACAAAGTCTGAGACAAGTGCCGGTGCTCAGAAATAGGTTCCGGGGCCCATCAGTGGCAAAACACCCCAATATAAACAAAACTCAGAGAAAATAAGCAGAATAGAACAGGTCCTTTAAATGTGTTCATGAACACTGGGTTGTCAGCACATTTCAATTAGTGTAGCAGAGTGCTTGTGCTCCATGGGGCAAATCTTGAAAATACTTCAACGAACATTCACAACATGGTATACATGCATAGCCACAGACAAATCACAGACTCACATGCTGATCACATGCATTTAGCAGGGAAAACTGGAGATGCTGCAGGATCAGCATCCAAATCAGATAGCAGTCTGGGGAGATTTATCCATTATATCCCCAGCACTGGTGGATGCTTTGGCAACCTCTTAAAGAACTTAGCAAGTCTTTTTGAAGTAATGGGGTCCATTGTTGGCCAATGGACTTTTATTTCCAGGGCCTAATTCCAAGCATGGGCTGATATGACTTGGGCATCACACTGGAAAAAGACTGAAAAAGGACCTCCTAAACTCTTACTTAAAACTCCTGCGGGGTATAAATTCAGCCCCAGAAGGATATGAACTGAGAGGCCAAGCAAGGCCACCACTGCGAGATTAAAGCTGGCTGATAGGTGAGACCCACTGGAACATGAAGAACAGCCCAAAACACATGAGGCCTCATTACACGTTAGGCGGTAAGGGTTTACCGGTACCGGTAAGGGCACCGGTACCGGTAAACCCTTATCGCCTTACTACGAGTTCCCTTTGCGGGACCCGACCTTAACGGCTGGTTTTACCAGCCGTTAAAGTAGGGTGCCGCAAAGGGACCTTGGTGCTAATTACCCTGTACCGCAATTTGCGGTACTGTAATTAGCGCCTTCCCCATTCCCATTGAGCCCTATGGGGGCAAAAATGGGAATGGGGAAGTTCCTTGGTGAATGGGGAATTACCACCCCCACTCACATTGGAGTAGGGCGGTAATTCCGCCATCCACCAAGGCGGACACGGTAAAATACTGGCGGCAACCATGGCACTAATAGCGCCATGATTACCGCCTACCGTGTAATGAGGCCCATAGTTTCCAATATGAGGCCTAGTGAATGTGAAAAGTGGGCCTCACTCAACATTACCCAAAATGGGAAGGCCTACAGGTGAAGAAAAGTGTGCCTTAGAACTTAATACTTCTGAATGTGCCAAATGGATTTTCACAAGACATGTGTTGCTGCATATGCTGACTTCATGTAAAATGGGAAATGGCACATTTTGACTGGAAAAAAAAAAAAAAACAGCAGCACAATACACGAGACTGCCATACATTAAAATGTGGTGCATTTGGAAAATAAAAAGGAATAGTGACTTATATCTAAAAGCGAAGCCAAGTTACATATTTCATTTGACACAAACAGAAACATCTTCTTTAAAATGGACACCATTTTCCATGTTAAATAATGGCCCCATATGTGGATAATTCAGAATAACCACTCATATCTTTTCAACTGATTAACAACATATATTTACCGATGGAAAGAAGGCCCAAATGCAATGTATTTAAATACAATGTATGACATGTAAAACACATCTTGTGATTTAAAAAGACACTGCTTTCATCTTGCAAATGTGATTGAAGCTTGTATTTTGCAGCATCCCCCATTCATCTGCTGCACCGTGTATCTGAATCTCTGACCCCAGCGACCTTTGGCCAGTGTGTGACACCAGTGCAGCCCTGGTGGGTTCCAAGGCCGGCTAAAATGCAGGAAAATACATTTGCTAAATCAAATCCATGGAGAGGGCAGATAAGGAAACACAGGCCTGACCTCTTGGACTGTTATGGCACAAATAAACTGGCTCTCAGCTTCAAACAGAGAATTCTAATGGAACTTCCATGACTGTTACATAAACATTGAGCCAAACACAGACCCATGTCATGTGACATCATGGAAATGCAGACCACCAAGCAGAATATGAACTTAAGGATGCCCATATCAATTAATTGCTCTTTGAATAACATTGTACTAATTTTCCTTAATAAAAAGAGAATTGTGCGTCCCAGTAAGCTCATATTAAAGATTACAAAAAAGTCTGTCGGTTCATTGTAAATATCAACAACATACAATGTGTCTAATTTGAGCTAGAGATAGAAATTGGATTGTGACAAAAATGACAGACAACCACAACTTGGTCAGCTGATAGAAAGTAAAAGTAATGTGTGTTTTGTGAAAGTTGCTGTTCATAACTGTTTGGGTGTATAAATAAAGTGCAAAAAACGACAGCTCACGCCGCGGTCAAAGTAGTGTCCCCAGACCCGACATAAATCGCGGAATCGGAAACAAAATATATTTTAAGGTTGTTATCTGTAAATTGAAGAAAGTTGTCATGTTGTGACTTTCTGAGAGAGAAAAATGCAACTTTAAATGTAATTTTAAAAAGATGCATTTCTCCCCTCCCCTCATTATCCATAATCAAGACTGCCTAAAACCCTTGCCCTATCGGCTGGCAGAGGCCAGACTAGAAAGGTGGGGGAGAAAATGAATGTCCAATGACAACATAACTCAAACATTCTATCACACTTACACTCGCATAATTGTAATCGTTTTTTAAAATCATGTATGGATTGTATTTCCCAATGACCCAATGATTATTTAATGTCAATTAAAAAAAAAGTGTATCATACACTAATGTTGTACCAAATCTAGTACATAGAATGTACTGTTTATGAGGGTCAAAAAAAGTAAATGTATATATACAATTAAAAAACAGAGGGGGCTCTGGGAAACTCTCTACCAGCACAAACACAGCCCATTGACTTGTTGGGTGGATGGCCGCTGGGCAGGACAGAGACTGATATGCCGGGCCAATTCTTCTCTGTGAAAAGAACAGTGAGCTAAAGACTTGGTTGAGACTCTCCCAGGTGCCATCCACCCAAGAACAAGTCAATGGGCTGTGTTCGTGCAGGTAGAGAGTTTTCCAGACTGCCCTCTGTTTTATATATACAATTCTATGTTTTGACCATGACCTACAGCATGCTTTCGGGACAAAGCTGCTGATCCTCCAGCAAATTTGGTGAAAATCCATCCAGCGGTTTGGGCTGTATGCGCAAGCAAACTTTTTTCCATTCCGTCTTTTAGGATTTTCACACATTTTGGGACCTCCTCTATAACTTTGCCCCCTAGGACAAAATCAAACCA
Source organism: Ambystoma mexicanum (assembly GCF_040938575.1). Lineage (NCBI taxonomy): Eukaryota > Metazoa > Chordata > Amphibia > Caudata > Ambystomatidae > Ambystoma > Ambystoma mexicanum. The sequence goes on along the minus strand of NC_090930.1, from coordinate 1,015,654,771 downwards.
AACTTTGCAGAATCATTGCGAGGGGGCCATATACTCTTTTTGCAAAGTTTGTGAGGATTTGTTCTATGAGTTGAGCAACTTAACCATCCATAACTACAAGGCCGCTACCACAGGCTGTGTAATATAATATATATATATATATATATATATATATATATATATATATATATATATATATATATATATATATATATATGGGATACATTACTCACCGTAATCGTATTTCTGATGCTTGTATCTGCTTAGATTCACATGCTGTGCATAGGCCGACATCTAGTGGAAGCTGCGGAGTATTACGGTTTGTTTTTCGAAACTCGAAAATGGGCGTCGACACAGGCGTGCCAGTAATACTATCCCTAGTGTGACGTCCACCATACCCAAGATCCCTCACGCGTCTAGGATCCTCAAATTGTATTTTTTCTGACATGAGGAAGCATGAGGAGTAGCGTGAGTACAGATAATCCAAGCAGATAGACAGAAAGGTAAGACTACAAGCAATCATTCGCCTTCTCTCGGAGGGGAGGAAGGGTGGGTCGCATGTGAATCTAAGCAGATACAAGCATCAGAAATACGATTACGGTGAGTAATGTATCCCTTCTGAGGCTTGTGGAATCTGCTTAGATCACATGCTGTGCATAGATTAGCGAGCAGTACCAGAAGAAGGAGGTGGGATGTGAGAAGGGTCATGAGCAAACAGGTGTCTTAGAACCGCTTGTCCCACTTGTGTATCTGTCTTGGAATGAGTGTCAATGCAGTAATGCTGAGTAAAAGTGTGAATAGAGCTCCAAGTAGCTGCTTTGCAAATGGTGTCGAGGGGAACATTTGCAATGAAAGCCAGAGTGGCCCCAATGCCTCTAGTAGAGTGGGCTCTTGGCGTAAAAGGCAGAGTTTTTTCAGAAAGAGAGTAACACAGCTGTATACAGTTGATAATCCACTTCGAGATAGCGCCTTTAGAGACGCAATCTCCCTCTCTGCCTGTAGCTACGGAGACAAACAGTTGATCTGTTTTCCTTAGCAGTCTGGTTTTATTTACATAGTAGAGGACCGCCCTACGCACATCTAGGGTGTGTAGTTTCACCTCAGCCGAGCTTTGCGGGTTCTGGAAGAAAGCCGGAAGCTCGATGGACTGGTTTACATGGAACTTTGATATAAATTTAGGTGAGAACCTAGGGTGTGTGCATAAAACCAGTTTGTCTTTGTGGATAGTAAAGAAAGGATCCTGCACTGACAGAGCCTGAATTTCACTGACCCTTATTATAGAGGTAATGGCTACTAAGAAGGCCGTTTTATAAGTCAGGTGTTTGAGACTACTTTTATGCATGGGTTCGAAAGGGGGGCCCATGAGCTTAGCTAGCACCACATTAAGGTCCCATCCTGGCGGTGGGTTCGAAATAGGAGGGTGAAGTCTCTTTACTCCTTCCATGAAGGCTTTAACTACTGGTACTTTCCACTACGACACCCTGTTATGGGATGTGGTGTAAGCCGAGAGGGCTGCCAGGTGTACTTTCAGAGAGTTAAAAACCAATCCTGCATCCAGCAGGTGGAGCATGTATGTCACAATGTTGGAAGGAGTGCAATCAACAGGGTTGATTTGTTTATTCTGGCACCAAATAACGAATCTCTTCCACTTGTCAAAGTAACAGTGCCTTGTGTTTGGTTTCCTGGATTCTTTTAGGATGTCCATACACCTCTGTGGTAAATTGAGATGTCCAACTCTATGACCTCAGGAGCCATGCTGCCAGGTTCATTGAGTTGGGTTGCTGGTGCACTGTTTGACCTTGTTGCTGGGACAGTAGGTTGTACCAGGCTGGAAGTTTGATGGGTTCGTACACCGCCATCCTGCGTAGGTGTGGAAACCATGGTTGTCTCGCCCACATGGGAGCAACTAGGATGAGCGTCATCGATTCCTTGTTCATCTTGTACACCACCTTCCTGATGAGAGGAGTTGGTGGAAAAGCGTACGCAAACATCCCTGACCAGTTCATCCACAGGGCGTTCCCTTGGAAGTCTGGCTGGGGGAACCTGGATGCAAATCCTGGGCATTGTTTGTTTTCGCTTGTGGCGAATAAGTCTATAGTGGGGAAACCCCACCGAAAGAAGAGATCTTCTACGATCTTTCTGTGAAGGACCCATTCGTGTTATTCTGGGAGGGAGTTTCTGCTTAGAGCATCCGCTAGGGAATTGAGCTCCCCTGGAACATGTTGCGATGACAGGAAGATGTTCCGTCTGAGTGCCCATATCCAGATTTTCTGGGCAAGCTTGGACAGATTTGGCGAACGAGTCCCTCCTTGCTTGTTCAGATGGAACATGGCTGTCGTGCTGTCCGTCCGGATCTGCACCGACAAGTTTAGTAGATGGGGCTCGAACGCCCGAAGCGCTCTGAATACTGCCAGAAGCTCTAGCAGGTTTATGTGGTTCTTGGCTACTGAGTGAGACCAGAGACCCTGAGCTGTGTGGTGGAGATGGTGAGCTCCCCACCCAGTCAGGCATGCATCTGTAGTCACCACTGCCTGTACTTCGGGATCGTAAAAGGGTTTTCCCCTTGCGAGATTCTCTCTTGTCCACCAGTGTAGGCTCTGTACAAGTGTTGGCAAAACGACCACTAGATCGTCCCACTGACCACTTGCCTGAGACCACTGTTTCGCCAACCATTCCTGCATGGGACGCATGAGCAGTCGCGCGTGGGGGACCAGGTAAATGCATGACGCCATCATGCCCAGTAACCGCATTGCTTTGCGTACCGTTATTTGTTGACCAGACTGATAATGTGGAATTTGCAGTAGTATATTCCGAATTCTCTCTTCCGAAGGGAAGGTCAACCCTTTCTGAGTATCTAGGATTGCTCCTAGGAACTGTTTTGAGGTGCTTGGCACCAGGCTTGACTTCTTCTCGTTGATTGAGAAGCCTAATTCGTGGAGGAGGTCGATAGTCCTTTGAATGTTTGTCCTGCAAATTCCTGGGGTTTCCCCCGTTATGAGCCAGTCGTCCAGATAAGGGTACACTGGGATTGCCTCCCTGCGTAGGTGTGCAGCTGCCACCGCCAGTACCTTGGTGAATACCCTTGGTGCTGAAGATATCCCGAAGGGCAGTACCTTGAATTGGTAGTGGCGACTGTCCACCTTGAAGCGCAAGTACCTTCTGTGCGCCGGGAGCATGGAAATATGAAAATAAGCATCTTTCATATCCAAGGTTGCCATGTAATCCCCCTTTTTTAGGAGGGGGATTACCTCTTGTATCGTGGTCATACGGAATTTTTGGGGCTTGACATACTTGTTGGCAGGCCGTAAGTCCAATACTGGGCGCATTGTTAAATCTTTCTTTGGCACAAGGAAGTAAGTTGAATAGATACCCTTGTTTACCTGGTGTCCTGGGACGAGTTCTATCGCGTCCTTTTCTAGCAGAATGGCGATCTCCTCGAGAAGGATCTTCTGATGTTCTAAGGAGTGTACTCTTTGTCGTGGAGGATGGTTCTGGGGACGCTGCAGTAATTCTATACAATATCCTGTGGCCACTGTTGACAGCACCCATCTGTCTGAGGTGATCCCTTCCCAAGCCTGGGTGAAGTTGGAAATGCGTCCCCCTACTGGGGTTGCGTGAGAAGGGACCCTGAACTGAGCGTCATTGCTTTGGTGGAGGCGTGCCACCTCCCTTGTTGGGGCTGCCTCTGCCTCTCCCACAACCTCTTTTGTTACCCCTGCCGTAACTATGGGTAGACTGCTGGCTGTTGTTCCACTGTGTACCCTGTCCCTGGGCATAGTTGCCTCTTTGTGAATTTTGGCCGCGTGGGCGACGAAAATTACTGTTCCCCCTCTGGTTAGGGGGTTTGTTGGTTAGTTGGCCAAGGGATTTCAGTGTTTCGTATTCGTCCTTGGCGTTTTTCAGTGCGTCTTCGACCGCTTTCCCAAACAATAGATCGGGTTCCACCGGCTTGTCTATTAATGAAGCCTGAGTTTCTGTTTTGAACCCCGACTGCCGTAACCACGCATGTCTTTTGATAACAGTACCTTCTGCTATCAATCTCCCTGCGTTGTCCGCGGCGTCGAAAGTTGCTTTCAATATGCAACCAGACACGACTCTCCCTTCTGCCGAGATCCGAGCCAATTGGCCCTTTAACGGTTCAGGAGCAGAGGCTATGAGTGCCGCGACCTCTTCCCATTGATGGCAGTGGTAGCTGGCCAACAGGGTGGTGGAGTTAGCAATCCTTGCTTGGTAGGCGGACGTTGAGGCTACCTTCCTGCCAAACCCCTAAAGTTTCTTGCTCTCCTTGTCGGGAGGAGCTTCTGACGAAGATAAAGGTGTTCCAGCCCTCTTCCGAGTGTTGGTAACAACTAGGGAGTCTGGTTTAAGATGTCCTCTTATATAGAGAGGGTCAGACTGGGCTGCCCGGAAAAGTTTTTCGACCCTGGGGTTGACTGCTCTGGTGAGGTTTGGGTTCACCAGGGACTGATCTATTCTTCGTTGGATGGATTTAAGGATAGGGATGGTCTGAGCGACCGGCCTCCTCTCTCCCACCAACTCTTCTGCGAAGTCCCTTTCCTCCTGTACACCGTGGGTGTCGATGTGAAAATGTTCTGCCGCGCGAGTGAGAACCTCATTAAGGAGGGGCTGGTTATCGACTGGCGAGTTGGTAATAGGGGCTTCGTTCTCTACCGGGGAATCTACTCTGTAAATTTCCTGCTCATCTTCTCCCTCCTCCTGGTCCTCATCATCCGCATAGTATTCTGTCCCGGTTTGTTCCTCCATAATTTCAAACTCCTGGTCCCCCTCAGGGAAAGGCTCTCCTTGGTACCTGGGGTGTGGAGTAGAGTATGGAGTAGAGTAAGGCTGCACCTCAAAGGGTTCAGGTCTTTCGAACCGGGCCTTTTTACTTAGGGGGATAGGATCAGTGGAACCTGAGGGTGTGGCCCCCTGAGGGTCATACGAGAGGAAATGCTCTGGATTCTTGTCGTAAAAATCTGCCAAGGAAGACATCCTTGACATGACCATGTCTATGTCTTCACTGGACCATTCTTTGGAACAGGGGATGACTTTAGTAGTCAATTTAGGGGACTTATCAAGGGTACCCTTGCTGGATGTTGATCTCTCAGTAGACTTGTATTTGTCTGTCTGCTTCGGGGGGAAGGATGGTCTTACAGGAGTGGAAGAATGTGCTTTCCGCTGTTTCCCCCCCTCCCCGTGCGTGGAAAAATGCTTTCCCTGTCCCTTGGAGGCCCCGGAGACTTTCGACGCCTGGCGTCGAGGGTCGGAAGAGATATCTGTGTTTTTCGAGCGTGGGGCCTCGCTGGTGTTAACTGCGGGCTCCGTCTCTTGGAGCGCGGCCTGGGGGTGGAAGTCGTCTTCGTCCTCCGACGATCGAACTTCCGTTAGTCTAGGGAGCGAGGCACTCTTGGCAAGAGTGGATGATTGCCTTGCGTCATCAGGCGATCTCGATCGAGAGCGCCCAGAGGACACCGAGTCGGACCGTTCTATCTGTGCCTCTTTCCGAGAAGTCGACGTCGTCGAGGTTCGGTTGGACTTAGTGTGCTTAGTGTGTGTAGGGTGTGTAGCGCTTGGGTCGCCGGGGGTCTTCCCCATAGCCGCCCTGCCGGACGACCTTCCGAGGTCGGGGACCTGCGCTCGGCTGTCTTTCGACGCCGTAATGCCCTCGCCGTCCGAAAGTACGGCGTCGCTGCCATCGCTGAAGGCACCCTCCGCTGCCATGGCCGCCTGCCTGGCGTGGTGGGCCCAACGCTTTGTCGAACGGTCCTTAAGTGTCTTAGGTTTAAACCTACTACACGCTCTGCAGTTCGCTTCGGGGTGGTCCCTCGGCAAGCAGAGATTGCACGTGGCGTGCCTGTCGACCCAAGGGTATTTGCGGTTGCACTTGGGGCAGAATTGGAAAGGGGTACCCTCCATACGCACCTTGAGGCAGCGGGCTGGTAAGTGTAGGAAATATATAAGGTGTACCTATATACCAAGAGTGAAGAGTATGTACCACCCCCCACTCTCCCTACTTGCAGGGCCGAGGCCAGCGGCCTACCAGGCCCGGGCCGAGGCCAGCGGCCTTCCGAGGCCCAGATCCGTCGTGCAGCAGCCGACGGTCGATGTCTTCTCCAGCCATCGTCGAGTGTCGAGGGTCGACATTGGGGTGGGGAAGGATGTCAATAAAGAATTATAAATTTCGATTATTAGCAAAAGTATGGCTAAGGCCAGGGGACTCCGCAAAATGCTTCCGACCAGTATGGCGGAAAAAAACAATCTGAGGATCCTAGACGCGTGAGGGATCTTGGGTACAGTGGACGTCACACTAGGGATAGTATTACTGGCACGCCTGTGTCGACGCCCATTTTCGAGTTTTGAAAAACAAACTGTAATACTCTGCAGCTTCCACTAGATGTCGGCCTATGCACAGCATGTGATCTAAGCAGATTCCACAAGCCTCAGAAATATATATATATTCAGCTATATATATTTTAGAAACAATAGAACATTCTAATTATAACTGTGCCGTTCATCTGCCATTTGGTTCAAATGATTTGTTTCAAATTCACGTGTGTAAAATGTAGATATTTTTTACATTTTCACATAATGCACAGAACATTTTCTTCCCCAATGTTATCAACCACTGCTTTTACCAGGGAACTGTTGTATTCTCCCTCTTTCTCACATGATTATGGCCCTCAATATTAGCCCACCCACCCCAATCTAGGAGACTGGTTCTCAGATTGTATTGAATAGATATAATTACCCCTCTGCTTTCACTTCACAATTGAGTCCCCCTGTGCAGTTTCAGAATAAGGTGTTACCTGGGATTTGCATTCAGTTTTATGTTTATGGAAATAGGAATGACTGATCTAAGCTACCTTCCGTCCACCAATATCTTTTTAAATATCGATGGCCTCCACAGGCTGCAGCTGTATCAGTAACTCTGTGTCATACTGTGAAACATCATTGATTTATTGTCTGAATTGTCAACTATCCCTGGGGAAACGTGCAAGTTCAATTTAATTGCACTTAATTTACAAAACCAAAACTGTGCCTAGATTGCACAAAAGTGCAATCAGTTTTACACTGCAAACTCGATACAAAATGCAACCAGTTTTATTTAAATAAAATCTCACTTTGCACTTAATTACAATGAAGAGCAAAGTGCACCTTTGTCTATTGGGAACAAGTGCCCACCCCTTTTTGTTTTAGAACACCCACTACCCACTCGGGGGACTTAGGTGGAAAGGACTGAGGTCAATTCGAAATTACATTGGTGATTCATATATATTCACTTTAAATGGCGCTTCCAATTTTGGCAATCAGCATGGACTCTTTCAGATGGGATCCCTCAATCAGAAAGCTCCCCAAGCTGATCAGCACAGGTTCTCATACGGACTGGGCTTGTCTCATTAGAACAGGAATCATCCTTTCTGGAGCCTCAATGGAGTTCTGATTCTCCAGTGGGTATCACTAATGAATCCATCCATAATAATCATGCAATATATGGCTGCAACCTATTTTACAATCAAAATATTCTAAAACCTGTGTAATTTTGATTCTGCCTATTTCCATTGGTCAAATCCTTTCATTGGCTAGTTCAATAATCAGACACCCACAAAAATACATATCCTTCACTGGCTTAGCACAATGTCTATATTTACAACATGAGCAGAAGGGAGGGGTGATTTCACATCTACAATGCTGGTTACAATTTCGTTTTTTCTCTATAATTCCTTTGGAGTGAAAAAGTAAGACGTAAGGTCAAAGAGTAAGCTGGAATAGATTTAACATTTCCGCCATGTATTACTTCTCCTTTCAATGCCTCCTGGTTTGACACCTGCATGACATTTTCACACAGGCGTAAAATAAATGGATTGCTATGGAATCTGTCAGCAAATAGCACTTCCTAAGAGCAGGCAGATTCCATAGGATTTGATTGTAAACGCTATGCTCAAAGTGTCACTTTCAGGTGGCATTTACATTTTGTGCAAAACAGAGACTAACATTCAAGTGGAAAGGAATTTCTCCTGTTTAACTATAGTTTTGCACCAGTTTTCAAAAAAGTTGAAAAATGCATGCATGTGAGCCAACTAAATGTGTGCTAATGTTGGTTTTCCCCCGAATGCAATTTGCACTTTTTACAAAACGACCCGCAATCGGGTAACACTAGGGATGGACCTATTGTCCCAGCATCTTAAAGGCAGATTAGCCTTCAAAAGGAGCCTGGAGTTACGAAACATAGGGCCTGATTCACACAATGTATCCCTCTGGGATTGCGCCATTATACAATGCTTCTGTGAATCAGGCCCACAGTTAGAAGTTCAGTGAGTGTGCAAAATTTCCAAAACCCTAATCCCAAAGTCTTTCTACCTGAAAGACATCTGCAGTCTCTAAACCGAAAGATGAAAGCAATATTAAGAATAAACACAAGGGGGACCCAAAAAGGAAAAACAACAACATAAACAGGTTTACGTGTCCGCCCCATTAACTGTGATCTGAATTCAAACCTGCGCTGACTGGCGGGGGTTGGACAGCTTCCGGCACTTTAACCTTCTTTGCGAGAATGGATGCAGAGCGATTTCCTGACATTGGTTCAAACAGGCGGGGTGGGCTGGACTGCTTTCTACTCTGGGCCATTCTTTCGCGGGACAACGGTGCGTATGACGGGTACCTGCTTAGGCCAAAAGTGGTGGATGAGCCCTTCCCCTAGTCACTGCCTAGAGTCCATGTAGGCTTCAGTTGAATATGAACAGCCACATATAAGCAGTGGCTTGAAATTTTAAAGACCTATTGGGGATTGCTGTGGGCTGGTTGTGTTTTGGGCAGCAGCGCTTGGTACCCAGCCCCCCCTCTCCCCCTCCATTCTTGTCCCCAGAGGAATAACAGACAGTGGTGTGACCAGACACTTTTAACTGGGGTGGCCCAAGTGGGGCACTGACGTTTGCACGGCTGGCAGGAAGTACGAGCACACACACACATAATTATCGTAGTTCAGGGTAATGGGGTGGCACCTGGGGTGGCCAATCGGATTCCAGGGGTAGCACATGCCACTCCAGGCCACTCCCTGGACACGCCACTTATAACAGAGCACTTGATTTCATTTACCTCACGAAAAGACAGTGTGTCCCTCTGCTGGGCCACACCAAACGAAGCTTTTTGGTCTAGTGGCAGGAGAAAGTAAGTCTGGCAGTTGATACAAATTGTGACTTGGTTTCCATTTTTTTCACAGGTGGCAATGGTTACATATGGGGAAACAGGTGAAATACACAGAACGCTCTGAGGGAAGAGAGTAACACCACCATAACACACGTTTACATGAAACACCCCTTGAGTTTACAGTTACATTTCAGAATAATAAAGTGTGCTTCCCATTAACATGTTGCCTGTGCGGTTTGTTCACATTACCCAACGTGAGAGTACATTTTCTGTATTTAACATAAAACACGTTTTTATCATACGATATGCATCAGAAACCAAAGGGGAGATTACATATTATGAGGGGGGGGGGGGCAAAACATGGCAAATTATGAGAGCACACATGGGCATATATACTTACCAACACAGAAAACAGTTTCACTTTTCAGAAGGCAACATGATTTGCTTTGTCAAGGCTTGAATTGAATTGTTCAACTTCCCCTGTTGTTTTGTGTGGGACATAACTAGTCCAGTGTCCAAAATCCTTTATGACGCACCTGGAACCAGTAGTAACCATTTTAACTGGCCTACTGGAATCGTACAAGGGATACGAACAGAACATCAGTGGACCTAGTAACACTCAACTGCGCAGGGGAATAGGCGTCGGCCGGGAGGAGAGCTTTGAACAGTAATGATACATATTTGTTAAATAAAAGTCATCTTCCGTGTTTGGAATTGGGGCTGAAAACACATACACCGTGGCGCCTCGGTAAGGATTTACATATTACACCAAAATGTTTTTCTGCTACATTAAACCTCTTCTTTAATAACGCAGTCGGAAAAAAACAGCAACGGCTTCCAGTGTGCGATGATGCGCTCGCGATAAATAGCGTTTCACGAGTGAGCGCGCTCCGCAGCTTCACTTCCGCGTTCATCCGACTGCGGGAGCTGTTTATTGCTTCGTATACCGCCACGCACCGCAGACTCAAATAACTATGTTAAAAAATTATATGCTTGAAAGAAGAGTTACTTAAAAATAGGAATAGTTCGGCAATGTGTGAGAATCCACAACTTTACAAATCTAGGCAGTGAGGCAATAGGCGCCCTGGGAAGGGAAAGAAGAGACTTCTCATTAAAATTCGACATACTTATTTACTACTTGTGCTATTATTTAATATCAACATCCCACATTTGTTGGAACCCTGCTGGGTATATTACAGCATCAGACAAGAGTGCGCGAGAGTTTGAAACTCGCTGCTCTCCTTTGTAAATATGAACCTCTTAAGTTCTAGGGGCAGATAGCACAGTGAGCTAGGCACGTGCTCGTGATTTCTGTGTGCAGCCTGCTGTGGCAAGTTCAAATCCTGGCCGGGTCAACTCAGCCCTTCATCCTTGTGTACAGGCGCGTTATATATGACATAGATCCTTCTGAGGTCACTGCATTGAGTGCCATGCTGTGGGATAATACTGTCTTCTGTTATTTCAGTGCTCTGGGACTTATGGGTGTGTAGAATGATATAAGAAGTACATTAGTATTATACATCTCCATCCTAAATTCCACATGAAATCAGTGAAGCTCCGCCCTCTGCAGCACTTAATTGGGAGTTTACATGCAGAATCCATTAGCAGCTATCTGCAGGCTCAGGCGGGCCTACAGGGCAATGCCCGAATTGCAGCACCAACATGTTAGTGTGGGACAGATTATTGGTCAAAGTGGGCATGTTTTTGTGCCGAAGTGGGCAAATTTGACGAGTTACTTCACTGTGCAAGTATTTGTTTTGACCTGGGTTAGTGAACAAATATTCTTTAAAATGCGCAATTTGCTACACATTTTCGCCCCAAAACTCCCCCTTGGGTGCTACTCAAACAGTCCATCACAAAAGGAATGAATCGCCACTTGCGACTGTAGGACACTTTTTCATTGGTGTCCCAGCCAGTTATATGCCCCAGTGCGACCCAGGCTATCAGCACTGAGTGGTGTCTTATAGACTTCCAAAAGAATGAAAAGGCAGGGTCTAAGCAAATATCCTCTGGGTGCGAACTTCTTGATTATTGTGGTGGGACCACCCTGCGCCTGGTTTACTTTTCTAAATAGTTATATGGTCGGCCGCCTTTGCAATATAGGTGTCTGTTGCATGCGTCGTTTGATGGATCCCTGCACCATGTTACCCAAACAAAACGTTTTAAACATACTTTTCAAATATCATCGTTCCACGAGACACACAGACCACTGTAAAAAGCCATTAACTTATGTAATCATTACACACAGATAGCACTCCAGCATTTGAATGTACGTTAGATTGCCTTTTACCATGCAAGACCTGTTGCCTTACCTTTTACCATTCAAGCACTATTACCCTTGCCGTTTTTACATGCATGCATGTGGAAGGGAAAGGGTAATAGTGCTTGAATGTTAAAAAACAATAGAACTTACATTCAAAACTAGAATGCCTATATTCGTGTGTAATGATTAAAAACAAGTTAATTGCTTTCGAGAGTATTCTCTGTCTCTTTCGCGAAGATGAAATGTATGTTTAATATCAACTGAAGGCTGGGCTTCATTTCAACTACTAGCCTTCAGTGTTAGTCCGGGGAAGCCCATTTACTCTCTGTTTTGCCTAAAATCAAAGCATTTCTCGAAGAATAATATAGGAAAAAGACTATTATTATTCATTAATGTGATTGTTTCAAAATGAGCTTTACACATATAAAATTTTCAAACATGTATATATCAAATTCATACAATTCATCACACAAACTAATTTCTAAAAACACACATATTCATTTTCAATTCAATCTAAAATACACCAATTAAGCAATAGAACCCGAGCGTCGGTTGTAATGCCCCCGACGCGAGGGTTCTATTGCTATTAGTACCCCGGCCCGCAAAAATTGCGTGACCGGGGCACTAAAAGCTTTTTTTTTGTCCCGAAACGCTGCAGCGTTTCGGGAGAAAAAAAAAAAAAAGAAAATGGCCGCCGCCATGGGAAGGGAAAACGGAGTCCGTTTTTCCTTTCCATGGCGGCCATCGGGAGCGGACGCGTTGCGAACACAAGTGTTCCCAGCGCGTCCGCTCCCGAAAAAAGGATCAAAAAGAAGGTAAGTGGGGTTGGGAGGGAAAAAAAAAACGTATCTGCGTCCCCAGTAGGGGACGAGGGAAGCCTCCAGCCGTGTGGAGGCGCGGAGCGGGGATGGCCCCGCTCCGAGTCTCCACACGGCTGGAGGCTTCCCTCATCCCCCGCCGGGGACGTAGGACCAAGAAGGCACATAGGTAAGGACCTGAGCGAAGCGAGGGCCTTACTGAAGGCCCCGGGGCATTACCAGAGTTGGTAATGCCCCCGACGCGAGGGTTCTATTGCTATTAGTACCCCAGCCTGCAAAAATTGCGTGACCGGGGCACTAAAAGCTTTTTTTTTTGTCCCGAAACGCTGCAGCGTTCGGCGCTGTGGAGTTTCGGGAGAAGAAAAAATTAAGAAAATGGACGCCACCATGGAAAGGGAAAACGGCGGCCATGGGGCCAACAAGTGTTCCCAGCGCGTCCGCTCCCGAACAAAGGATCAAAAAGAAGGTAAGTGGGGTTGGGAGGGCGGGAGATGGACAGGAAAAAAAAACAAAAAAAAACGTACCTGCGTCCCCGGTGGGGGATGAGGGAAGCCTCCAGCCGTGTGGAGGCGCGGAGCGGGGATGGCCCCGCTCTGAGTCTCCACACGGCTGGAGGCTTCCCTCAACCCCCGCCGGGGATGTAGGACCAAGAAGGTAAGTTGGGGGGGTGGGTGGGAGGGAGGGAAGGGATTAAAAAAAAAAAGACTTACCCGAGTCCTCGGCCGGGGGCAGCGGCAGCCTCTCAGCCGCGGGGAGGCTCAGAGCGGGGATGGCCCCGCTTCGAGCCTCCTCATTGGCTGAGGGGCTGCCATGCCCCCCGCCGGGGACAAAGGCCGTGGAATCCTGACGGAGGGATTCCCGGCCGGGTAGGGACCTGGCGAGAGCCAATCAGAATGCTTGTTGCTAATATTTCATCAATGTGTTCCAGTGTTTCTGGCTTCTTGAATGTCTTTGGGTCAACTACTTAGTTAGCCAATCTTTCTTCAAGTTGTTCAAAATAAGCTATTAATGCAAAGATCAGCTTTTTTTATCATTCCCGTCAGACCTCAGGCTCCACCAGTCTTCTCCAGTTAAGTGGGCTCTTTTGTCCATTTCACGTCCTAAGTAGGCCGTTCTCAACTCTCTTTAGATTAATCCCGTATAGGACCAGATGTTTCAATGATTCAGCTCCCTTGTCACAAAACCTGCAGCAGTTGTTCACATTTATCTCTTTACTTCTCAGGTTTACTATCTCTTTCGTTTGGATTAGATTTAGCCGACATTTCAGAACAGTTTTCCTTTTAATAATACATGGAAATCTTTCTAGATTTGCAGGCAAAGTGTTCATAGCTCTTGCCTCCCGGGCTGCCTGCTTCATGATTCTATGCAGGGATCTTTGTTCAGTTGTTTCCCACCAATCTTGGCCCTATAGCTTTTTTTTTACAATGTTCGGGTTTTGATTCAAGGTCTCTATATTCGTGCATAATTGTCTCAGAAGGAGCTCACGTGTTTCTTTCCATTTGCAAAAGATTGAGTTCGAATTTTCACATTTCGGAGCGTTCAAGATCTTGAATTGAGGAATTTCCTCTGCGCCCATTGCTTTCCTATATAAAGTTAGCGTGTTCCACAGCACTCGAGTTAATAGAGATTAACCCTAACTCATATCTGATGCATGCATTCGGTGTTCCTCTTGGTAATTGTAGGATTTTTGACCAATAGGTGTTTTCACACTGTGACCATATTGAGTGATTACATCCTAGCATTGCATTGCTTCACCACCAAAAGTCAGACTCGAGATATTCCCTTGGTGGCTTATATTCATGGTTTAGTCCTATGATATCATTGTAAGACTTGACAAAAACTTTAAAGCAACATAACAAGCCATTTTAATAAGCATAACAAGTGAATGTGCTTAAGTTCTGTTCTGGATGGGACTTTAGAGGGGTGTGGCTGAAACTTTTCCTTGGGGATGTTGACTCAGTGGCTTGCCAATTTTCCTTCCTTAATTCTCCAAATGAGCCCTATGGGAAGAAAAAGGTACTGCAAACAAAGAAAGGCATAATGTTGCTCTGGTGATCGACAAGATACCTGTTTATGTGGGGGGAAGAGACCACCGCTCCTCTCGGGTGTTGTGGTAGATCAATGCAAGGTGGAGGTTATCGGGTAAAGGGCTGTAGAAGTTCCTGATGGTGATAAGGTGTGGCATTAAGGCTTTGAGGGACAGACATGAGGGTGGATGCAGACAGTGGGTTCTCGGCAGACCACCAGCAGACCAACACGCCAAAGAAGACAGCAATGCTGTACCTGCAAGTAGACAAGCGGCTGCTTTGAGCTCTGCCTGTAAACAATCAAGTGAAATGCCATTACCTGCTGGACCCCCTTCCTCCTCCCATTACTTGCTTATTGAAGGATGCTCACATCCCATGACAGACATATCCCACGTTGCTCCACTTTTTACAAACATCTCCTGGTCACGTGACTCCTATATATGATATCCTGGCGCTAACCTCCTGTATTTTGTCTGGCGACAGGCAAGCTATGTCTGGGCTAGGCCACTGATTCCTCTTTGTTTACTTGGAGCTGGGCTACAGATAAATTAGGAAATACATTATTTTGCTGACTGATGTCCCCGCAAATGGGTCTACAGCAGGGGAGTAGATCTTTTATTTTTCAAAGGGTTGAGGGGGAGGCGGTAGACACTATTTTAGGACGTCCCATTGAAAGTATAAGGACTTTCAGCACAGATGACATTTTTTGGGGGGTTACCGGGCCCCGGAGCACCCGCTTACTTCACACAACTGGCCTATGGATGCTGAGAGTTCTCCCCACCTACATGATAGCGTAATGTACAGAAAAGCTGGGCAGAAGGATAAGGACTGCACTGCCCACAGCAGCGCCATTGAGCTATACTCGTTGTGAGGGCTTTTGGTTCCAACATCACAATGGCAGGGCTAGAGTCTCGGTGAGTTTCCCTCACCCTCCCTAATCATGTGATGCACTGCAAAGGAAGGGCAGGGCGAAGCGAGCATATGGACACACAGAACCCCAAGACAGGTTCTGGTTATGCTGCTGCAGGATTCATCAGGGGATTCATACTGTCCCACATTGTCGCACCCAGCAGAATCGTCTCTAACCAGTACTTAATGTGTATGTGTGTGTGTGTTTTCCAGGGCTCATGCCTGGCACCTATTTCTGAGTCCTGGCACTTATTCTAAGCCCAGTTGCTGATGAGGTGGGGTTGGCAGCTTTATTATTTTAACTGTGAGTCAGTCATAGTAAGACAAAAGTGCACTGGTCAGGGTCTCTGCATCCTGGGCTTTCTCATTGTTATTCATAGACCTGAAGACCCAGGTTGGGATGGCTAATTATCCATTTTCATGAATAACAATGATTGGGAAGGTGACAGTGCTGGGCACTCATGCTGGCCATGCCTGCACACTGCTCAACTCAGCTTGCATGACGTTAGTGTACATTCTCTCCAGTAATAACCAGCAGCCAAGCCACACATGTGTTGGGGTCACAATAGCAGGACAGTCAACGGTCAGTAGCTCAACATCAGGTAAGGCTGGTGAAAAGGCCAATGTCGAAGAGGAGTGCCAACCTATACAAGATCATTTTGCAGCAGTGTTTGACAGACAAGTTCATCAGTTCTGGGGTGATATTGCCTGTATTTGTCCACCAATTTGTCATAGGAGGTAAGCATGTTTGCTCTTTTTTCTGTGGCTAGAGGGTTAACATGTTCCACTTGCCTCTGATAGTGATGTTTCTTTTTAAAAACACAAACATTTATCTTATTTCGAGATATAACTAATGTGTATGCTGGTTGGTATCTGTAAATCGCACAACTGCCATAGTCAGTGTATCCCTCTCCCCCAATGAACCAGTGGGAGTCGCAGCTTTGACCACCAAATAGGTTGAAAAAGTCTGGAGCAGCCTGGTTGTTATAACAGATTGGGTGAGGAGCGGTCCGCTCAGTAGTGTGACTGGTGTTCTAGAAAATATTTGGGCCCTGACACTTATTTTCATACAGATTAAGCCCTGTCTGTAACACTGTATATATGTGCTCTGCCTTGATCAATGGACAACACAGAGAAACAAGGGCAATTGGGTGTACAGGAGGCTGCTGAGTAGTTTGCAATCAGTTGCCTATTAACCATAATACATGGCTTTACTCTTGATGAGACTGAGGCACTTGACACCCGGTAAGGTGGTGTTACGGGCTGATGGGGTTAAAGCCTGTGATTGCCTTACATCATGTGGCATTGTGAAGCGGCGAGCATAATCACGCAAGTAGAATAAAAAGGACTCACTTGTGAGCAGGGGTAAAGTCCTAAAATAAAAAAGTGGGGGGACTCATTAACATACCAATTGAATGTGATGTCAGCAGAAATTAGCATATCAAGGTTCCCTCTGAAAAAAGTGAGGGGGCTCGTGAAAGAAGTGGGGTACTCTGTCCACCCACATATACCCTTGATTTTTTGCCCTGCAATCGAGGCATGGTGCTCCATAGTTCGCAACTCTTTGTGTGATTACTTGCATCGCTCTGGTTAAAGCTAATTTGTGTAATATCCCCTGAGTTGTTTGGTGAGGTTCTGTGAGCCCGGGCCACTCATTTTGGGGCCTCATCCTGCTGGGGCAAGCTTCTGACCTGCACACTAGGCTTCATCATGATGAGGTGCTGGATTCAGGCCCTCTTCCATCGCAACATGCGCAGTTGACCAAAAGCAGAAAATGGAGCCTTGCTCATGACCCACACAAGCTCGGGTTCAGGATTCCCAGAGACAGAAGCAAAATGCTTGCACAAATGAGAGCATTTAGTTTAGGGAGCCCTAGGGAGCTCCACATCAATACATCATTAGAGTGGCAAATGGGCAACTGGCCCTGATCTGGAAGCTTGTGCTTCCCTGGGTATTTTGTTCCAGCTTGCAGCCCTGGGGATGAGAGGGTGCTTGTGTGGCAGGACAGAACACTGTGGGAGAAAGGCTTGAGGGCATTCACGTCTGAGACAGAAACGTCAGACTATGAAGATGGCACAGTGTATCCATCCACTTCTGGTGTCACATCACAAAGGCTAAGTCGGCAGCTTTGTTTCCACAAGAGATAAAGTCTGTTAGTTTAGTATGCGCTGCACATTTTACGACTGCTATGGTTACTGGGAGTTGTAGTTCCTTAATGAGCCTGTACACTAAAGACATGTGTTCCACTGGAGTGCCATCTGCGTGGAGATAACCTCTCCTTTTCCAGCATGACAGCCCTGCATGTACGGTTGATGTCACATAGGTAGAGTCACTGTTCACAGTCACTGGCGGATCTTCATGTTTCTCGCGCGCAACAATACGCGCTACCAATTCTGCTGCCTGTGCCGTAACATGGGATGGCAGTCTGTCTTGTGTAGAGAAGGAGCCAAGTACCACCACCCAAAGCCCCACTCCCTTGTACCTATATGCTTGGAGCCTGAGTGTGAGACACGTGCATTACCAGTGAGAATGCCTGTACCGCAAAGAATCATGGAAGTAAGGTACCCATTAAGGAAACCATATATGCACTCACGAAAATATGACGCCCATTTGAATGAAATCCCGGAGGAAGTGTGAAAATGAGCAAGAAAGAAGACTGGTGATGTCATGCAAAGCAGAGCTGATGCATTGTCAGCGGAGGGGTCTTGCATGTAATAGGGGCCAGTGGTTCTCAAACTAAACAAAGCTCAATGTTAAACTATCCTGTGTATCTAAGAAAGCACAAGAAATGCCTATATTATAGAACCCTGCTTTGTGTTATGTGCAGGAAGAACTTATTGAGGTGCAAGCCCCTCTGGGGGCACAAGGACACCAAAAGACTACATTACCCAGGAGGCTCGTGTGGGACGTCGAATCAGCCTTCGCGCATGCGCATTGTGCATCGGACAACGCCCCAGCTTCAGCGCATGCGCGCAACGAATCCGGAAAGCTTGGACGCCGGAGAAGTAAGATGCACGTCCCGGAGGCTCCTGCAGGCTGCGAATCGCGGGGCCATACCCCGCCTGCCTATCCTGCAGGCTCCGCGCAACGCATGAGATAAGTGCTAACTTTGTTTACTAACTGCAGTACTTGACTGCGGACCTTCGGACCTTTTGGAAGGGGATTTGCATAGTTACTTGAGGTCTGGAGAGTGAACGTATACTAACGCATATTCGTTCGACACCCCAAACTTCATGGGTGTGTCTCGAGCGCTGAAAAGCTCACGTACAGGGTGTCCTTGTCTGGGGGCTTGGGGCTTAAGGCCCATCTGAGTACTGAGTGTGTGTGTGTGTCGGGGCTCCGGCACAGATTTACCCACAAGCAGTGGGAACTGGAAGCACGGTCAAAACGAGTGTGCAGGCTAAAAACTCATGCGTGCTTTTATTCTTTTGTAGCGGTGCTCCCGTTTCATAGCGAATCAAGGATCGTGGAAAAGGAAAGGCCTGTAGCGGAAATCGCCACATCTGCAGCAACATTCAGAGCTAAGTGAAGCTAAACTGTAAAACATGACATGCATGGTTGTGACTTCAAAACAATCATTGTGAAAGTGTAACTATTCATTGAGGGGCACTGTTAGAGTGATGTAAACTCAGAGGTGTTTGTGTAATGGGAATCAGACAAGTTATAGGTTCATATCCCAAAGCAAGAGAAAGTGTAATCTACTTGAGAGCAAAGTAGATGAGTGCAAGAGAGAGTGGGCGGAGGTGTACATTGCAGGCACCCAGGAGGGGGCCTTACAACGATTCATCCCTACCTTCCCTACCTATTCAATCCCTACCCTACCCATCCAATACCTTACCCTAATTCAACCCGGTCACCCTAATTCCCCTTACCTATCCAATCCAGCGGACCCTAACCCTCTTTCCCCGGCGGGTCGCGGAGGCCTGTGGTGGTAATAATCCAGGCACCAAGACCCAACGGGGAGGCAGGTGTACGTGCTACCTCTGCGCAAGACCAGGATACTTGACAGGAGCGCAAGCCCAAGTATTGTCAGGCGCCCAGGTAGCACGTCACCATGGAGGCTGTGTTAGCAGCATTACAGGATTTAAAGAACGAACTGCATGCCACTAGACAGGATTATGCTTCCCTGGCAGGACAGGTTCACACGCTCACTGTCCAGGCCGCTGCTCAAGCCACACCGTTGCCTAGTGATCTTGCTCCACCTACTCCTGTGCAGGTCCACGTGTCCACCGAACCCCCACTTCCTTTGGCAGCTCCTGAGCGGTATCACGGGACTCCCAGAGATACAATCAGTTTGTAATGCAGTGCCAGTTGCATTTTATCACCAAACCCACTATTTTTCGCACTGCCCAAGCATGCACGGCTTTTGTTATTTCATATCTGGGTGGGGATGCCGCATCCTGGGGCACACCATTAGTGACTAAGGACGATGCATTATTGTATGATTGGGACCAATTTTTAGAGGAGTTTGGTAAAATTTTTAACCGAAGAGCAGCAACCCTAATAAAGGACAGGGAATTGCTTACCTTGCGTCAAGGAGGGAAAGACTTGGTGACATATTTTACCACCTTTAATCGGCTGGCAGTCGAAGCTGACTGGCCACAAGAGAAGCGGTTAGCGCTATTCTATCAGGGGTTACGTGATGTCACAAAAGACCTCATAGCACAAGTAGATCCGCAGCCCGACACTTGTTCTTCCATGATAGACTTGGCTTTACTGCTTGATCAGAGGCAAAATGAGAGGAGGCAAGATAGAAGGAAATGGGACAGCAAACCAGTGGTAAGACTGGATCAACAGCAACAACCAAAATCTAGCAAAACCAGTGATGAACCTATGCAAATAGGAACTATTTGCGGCCCTCTGTCCAAAGAAGAGAAAGAGTACATTAAGACAAACCTGGCCAATGGCTTCATACGTCATTCAACGTCTCCGGTATCGTCACCCTTATTCTTCGTTCCCAAAAAGACCGGGGACCTAAGAACTTGTATAGACTACAGGGCAATAAACCGTGTGACTGTAAAGAATCGATACCCACTACCCCTGATTCCCACTTTGCTAGACCAGGTTCGTGATGCTAAAATATACACAAAATTGGACCTACGAGGTGCTTACCATCTGGTGCGGGTGCACGAAGGGGACGAATGGAAGACCGCCTTCAGAACAAAATTTGGCCTTGACGAATACCAGGTCATGCCTTTCGGACTCTGCAACGCACCCGCCGCCTTTCAGCACTTCTTAGATGAGGTTTTGCGGGGATACCTAGATGTTTTTACGGTTGTCTATATAGATGACATACTGATCTACTCCCGAAACATAGAGGAACATCAGACACATGTGAGAGCGGTCTTACAACGCCTTAGAGAACACCAGCTACATGCAAAATTAGAAAAATGCGAGTTCCATCGAACTACAATAGACTTCCTGGGGTTTATTTTGTCTCCGGAAGGAGTGACAATGGATCAAAAAAAGGTACAGTCTATCTTGGAATGGCCTTCCCCTACCTCAGTGAAGGAAGTGCAATCAGTATTGGGCTTTGCCAATTTTTACCGCCGGTTTATAGACGGATTCGCAAAGAAAGTGCAGCCAATCACCCGTTTGTTAAAAAAAGGGGTGGTTTTCCGGTGGGATACAGAAGCAGAAACCAGTTTCCAGGCCCTGAAGAAAGCATTTACCACAGCACCTACATTGCTCCTTCCTGACCCTGCTCGTCCATATGTTGTGGAGACTGACGCCTCCAGTTATGCATTGGGAGCAATATTATCTCAACGTGATAATACTGGACAGTTACACCCTGTGGCGTACTATTCCCGTACCTTGCTTCCTGCAGAGAGAAACTATATAATAGCAGGTAGAGAACTCCTAGCCATAAAAGCAGCATTCAGCGAATGGCGCCATTATTTGATGGGCGCACGGCAGACCATCACAATTCTAACTGATCATAGGAACCTACAATTCCTAAGATCTGCTAAAGCCCTAAGTCCTAGTCAGTTGCGGTGGGCAATGTATTTTGCTGATTTTGATTTTATAGTAACTTATTGCCCGGGAGTGGAAAATCAGAAGGCCGACATCTTGTCCCGCTACCCAGAACCCAGCCCTGAGACCACTAAAGAGGAAGAACTAAAACCAATTGTGTCCCCCACAGTATCATTGGTAGTGTAACAGTTGACGACATGTTTAACGATATTCGAAAGGCGTTAACAGCCCAAGAACTAGTGCAATGGAACAACCCAAGTGTAGGAAAAACAGTTAAAGACGGGCCTTCTTGGGCACGGCTTTATATCTCCCAACCACTACCCTTCAGCAGCGCGCCATGAAATGGTGTCATGATTCTCCTTTTGTGGGGCATCCAGGAACAGCTAAAACCTATGAGCTTGTGATGCGTCACTTTTGGTGGCCCAAAATGAAGCAAGATATTCAACAGCATGTACTTGAATGCGAATGTTGTTTGAGAAATAAGTCTGATCATCAACGCCCTGCAGGTTTGTTGCAACCATTACCAACGCCACCAGTACCTTGGCATACGATATCACTGGATTTGATAGTAGATTTACCAGCATGCCATGGTTTAACCACCATCTTAGTAGTGGTGGATTCTTTGACTAAATTAGCACATTTTATTCCTTGTAAAGGGGTGCCTACGGCCAAAATAATGGTAGATCTTTTTCTTCAGAACATCGTACGTCTACATGGCATCCCACAGCACATTGTGTCAGACCGGGGGTCGCAATTCACGTCTCGTTTCTGGCGAGCCTTTTGCAACTCTGTAGGCATTAACCTAAAACTGTCCACAAGTTATCACCCCGAGACCAATGGGCAGACGGAGAGGGTGAATCAGACCCTTGAGCAATACTTACGATGTATGACCTACGAAAACGAAGCCACTTGGGCGGACACAATCTGGCTTGCTGAATTAGCTTACAACAACGCTACACATGCCTCCACCAAAACAACCCCATTCTATGGCACGTATGGTTACCACCCTCGATTTCAACCTGTTCCCCATACCATTCCAGATACAGTCCCTGCTGCCCTATCACACAGGAAAAAATTGGAGGGAGTGTGGCGGGGTATTCTTGCTAATTTAGAAACTGCAAAACAAAAGTACAAGCTATATGCTGACAAGAAAAGAAGACTGGGCCCCGAATATAAGGTAGGAGACAAGGTGTGGTTAGCAACACGCAATCTCCGATTGCAAGGTCCTCGGAAGTTCCAGCCACGATATGTGGGGCCCTTTCCTGTGGAAAAGATTGTAAATCCTGTAGCAGTTCGTCTAACATTGCCTACCCAAATGCGAATACACCCAGTTTTTCACATAGAACTGTTGAAACCAGCTCCGAAATCCATCCAATTGAAGAACCCTCCACCCATACTCGTGGATGGAGTCCCAGAATATGAAATAAAAGCCATATTAGACTCTTGTCGTCGATCAGGTAAACTGTACTATCTTGTTGATTGGTTGGGTTACGGGCCTGAAGAGCGGTCGTGGGAACCCGCCACCGCAGTTCACGCTACCCGCTTGGTGCAAGCCTTTCACCAAAGACATCCCAGTAAACCAGGTCCTGCTGGAGGGGGGAGTACTGTCAGGGGAGGGGTCTCGCATGTAATAGGGGCCAGTGGTTCTCAAACTAAACAAAGCTCAATGTTAAACTATCCTGTGTATCTAAGAAAGCACAAGAAATGCCTATATTATAGAACCCTGGTTTGTGTTATGTGCAGGAAGAACTTATTGAGGTGCAAGCCCCTCTGGGGGCACAAGGACGCCAAAAGACTACATTACCCAGGAGGCACGTGTGGTCACGAGCCTCCAGAACCCAATGGGACGTCGAATCAGCCTTCGTGCATGCGCACTGTGCATCGGACAACGCCCCAGCTTCCGCGCATGCGCACAACGAATCCGGAAAGCTTCACTTGCGCTCATGGACGCCGGAGAAGTCAGACGCATGACCCGGAAGCTCCTGCAGGCTGCGAATCGCGGGGCCATACCCCGCCTGCCTATCCTGCAGGCCCTGCGCAACGCATGAGATAAGTGCTAACTTTGTTTACTAACTGCAACACTTGACTGCGGACCTTTGGGAAGGGGATTTGCATAGTTACTTGAGGTCCGGAGAGTGAACGTATACTAACGCATACTCGTTCGACTCCCCAAACTTCATGGGCGTGTCTCGAGTGCTGAAAAGCTTGTGTACAGGGGGGTCCTTGTCTGGGGGCTTGGGGCTTAAGGCCCATCTGAGTACTGAGTGTGTGTGTGTCGGGGCTCCGGCACAGATTTACCCACAAGCAGTGGGAACTGGAAGCACGGTCAAAACGAGTGTGCAGGCTAAAAACTCATGCATGCTTTTATTCTTTTGTAGCGGCGCTCCCGTTTCATAGCGAATCAAGGATCGTGGAAAACGAAAGGCCTGTAGCGGAAATCGCAGCATCTGCAGCAACATTCAGAGCTAAGTGAAGCTAAACTGTAAAACATGATATGCATGGTTGTGACTTCAAAACAATCATTGTGAAAGTGTAACTATTCATTGAGGGGCACTTTTAGAGTGATGTAAACTCAGAGGTGTTTGTGTAATGGGAATCAGACAAGTTATAGGTTCATATCCCAAAGCAAGAGAAAGTGCAATCTACTTGAGAGCAAAGTAGATGAGTGCAAGTGAGAGTGGGCGGAGGTCTACATTGCAGGCACCCAGGAGGGGGCCCTACAACAATTCATCCCTACCTTCCCTACCTATTAAATCCCTACTCTACCCATCCAATACCTTACCCTAATTCAACCCGGTCACCCTAATTCCCCTTACCTATCCAATCCAGCGGACCCTAACCCTCTTTCCCCGGCAGGTCGCGGAGGCCTGTGGTGGTAATAATCCAGGCACCAAGATCCAACGGGGAGGCAGGTGTACGTGCTACCTCCGCGCAAGACCAGGATACTTGACAGGCATCTAGAAAAGAGGCAAAAGGCTGAAGACCATAGACATTCTATAGGATCTAAGGAGGAGGTGTTAAAGATGAGCAACATTTGGGGCTCAAGATAAAGATGTTCATGCTACAGAAACGATGAGTAAAATGCAAAATCATTTTACAATTGTACAGACGCAGTAACGCAAGCAGACAAAGTATTCTTAAGGCTGGCTACATAGTGAATAGATTGCGACGATGCACCAATGTATACTCATCGAAATGTATGGAATATAGATTTTCCACAACACACTTTAGAAGAGTCTGGACACCATGAACAGAAAGGCTTTTTCAGTGTGGCCCAGTTGGAAAACAACTAAATGGCAGAGGTGAATTCAAGAAAGGCTTGGCTGGCCAGCACCAAGAATTCGAGGCCACCGTGATCCTAGGTGTTCATTCAGTAGCTACAAAACGTGTGAAAAGAACAACCCCCTGTCTGAGGTGGGGTGGAAGAACACTGAAGACGTCAAAGGTTCAGCATTTAATAGTATTTTAATACAACAAAAAGCTCTGAAACGTTGTCTCCAATCACATGGTCAGATGAAAATAGACAGTGAGGTGAGCTACACTGAAACCAAGAGACAAAGTATGCCTATGCTTCTTTTATTCTCAGACACGAAGAACATTTACAAGGCCATATTCAAAGGCTAATTGACTGGCATACGGCAAGAGTGATGATGGATGGTAGGCTAATTAGGTGGGAAGCTATGGTCAAGACCAGCCCACGAGCATCTTGGGTACCAGCCTGCATGCTGCTAGCGTGTGTGGAATATTGCAGAGCGGTACAAGGGTGCCACCCAATTATAGAGGGCCACATAGCAAAGAGCCCTATAGTTTGTGAAACCAATATGATGTTGTGTATTTGATGATGTTCATACATGACTTGCATTAGAGGAGGACTTAGTTGCCCAGCTGATGTTAGAGACCCAATCACTATCCCTGTCAGTATGGAACGTATTCTTAGATGTTCCCTCTAAGCCTATTACTTTCCCAAGTAGGTTTTTGTAGTTTGCCACGTAGATTGACGTCAGTGCTTACAAGTTTTTACTATATAAACTGTGTTTGTTATGAAATTCGGTCAGTGAGTAAATCGAGCATATGTTTGTTGATGTTCGTTGTACTCCCTGTTTCAGACAATTGCAAATAAAACAGACTAACTTTGTGAACTTCCTGAGTCAGTCTGCTTATTAATGTTTGAGTACATTCTGCATCCCCATCTATCTCAAAGTATTGCTACCTCATCTTAAAGGGTCCTGTGTTGGGTACACAGGTTCACTTGCTACTACTGCAAATTCACGATTTAATATGTGTCTTACAACTGCAGATCCTGAATGCCTCTCTCTACCAGTTTGGTCGATTTTTGAAGAATCATCAATAAAAAGAATCTCCCCTCCCGCTGGAGCATTTTCTTTCACATGGGTATGTCATCACAAAATTTTACATAATTAGAGCATTCATGCCCATGATCACCTTCTTCTACAGGTTCAGCTACAAACGTGGCTGGGTTCACTATTTTACACCTCACAATTTTAATGGCTGGATTAGAAATCCTCACTTCTTACGCAGATTATCTTTGTGACACCAATGTACCTTTGGGTTTCTCTAAAATGGCAAATAAGGCGTGTTCCACGTAGAGAGTCATGGCACAGCCCATATTAATACTTGTGGACTTCTCAATTGCAAATGCGGTAGCAGCCAAAGATTGTTCACATGGAAAATATACTCTCATAACGAAATCTAAAATCCCACTGTAATATGCCAAAGGTTTATACCTTATGGTTGTTCTTTGTGTGAGTACTGCTGTCATTATTGACCCATTGGTCTGTCTGAAAACAAATACAATTCTTCACTGTAATTGGGAATTCCTAAAACTGGAGCTGTATAGGTTGCTCTTTTTAATTCCTCAAATCATTCCTCCATTTCTTCAGTCCATTCTATCTTTTCCTTACCAAGTTGTGCTTTCTTAAGTGCTTGCAAAAGCGGTTTTGTATATGTGCTGTAGTCGAACACCCAGGACCTGCAATAATTCAAAGTTGCCAAAATCCATCTGTAGGATCCTGTTGAAGATTGACGGGGACTCACAGTACACCTGGGGTAAATGAGTATGTTTTAGTCTGTTTTGTCTGAACGTAAAGGAAGTAAGGTCTTGTGAGTCTTGGTGCAACGGGATCGAGAAAAACGCATTTTTCACATTGACCACCGTGGAGTAATTATCTTCAACTGGGATGCTACACAATATCGGCTCAGGATTCAGAACTAATGGAAACTCTGCTTCTACAATATGATTAAGAGGGTGCAAGTCCTGGATAAATCTCCATGACCCTCCTTTAGATTGCTTGATTGGATGCACTCCAGTATTGCACAGGGATTCCAATGGCACTAGGATTCCCCAATTCATCAATGCTGAAATAGTCTTAAATATGCCTTCATCAGCTTGTCGATACATGGGGTACTGATTTACTCGGAGTAAAATTGCTCCCGGCTTGAGTTTTATTTTAACCTCCCGTACTCCGTTCAATAGGCCTATGTCATATGGGTCTGTAGTCCAAAGGACACTTAGCACCATTTCTAGGTCTTCCTGAAAGAACGCTGGTCATTGCTGCATTAGTACCATTTGCTGTGGAACTTCCCTTTTATCCATTTTTATCCAATATGTAATGCTTATAAAAAACACTACCTCATCATCTATACATTCATTTCTGAACATATCTTCATCTGTTATGTCAGTCAATCTGTATCCTTCCTTAAGAGCTTTCACTGTGCACCATGCTCTACCTTCGTCATCTACTCCGTCAAGCATTGCTATTTCCCCTTATACTATAGCTCCTTCCAATTCTATAGGAATAGTCTGCCCTTCTTCCTCGTGGTCTAAATAAAAATAAGAACTTGTGGTCTAAATAAAAATTAATCAGGTATCCTCACAATTTTCCCTACTAATCCAGGTTGCCATGTAGATTGTATTGTTTGTATTGTTTTCTATTTATAGAGCACACCGGGCCGCTAGGCATCTGGACACTTGCAATGATTATGGTTACAGTTACAGTAGTAGTTGCGATTACAAGCTGAGTAAGAGAAGAGCAGAATAAAACAAGGTGCAAGGAAAGTTTGGAGTTACAGATACAAGATAAGAATGAAGAAGTAACAGGATAAAAGCAAAGTGCAGAATAAGTTACAGGAATATATACAGGCACTGGGTAGGTACAGTAATATACATATATACAAGTCATGGCTAGGAAGTCAAAGGTCATATATGCAGGTACAGAATAGGAACAGTGATATACATATATACACATCATGGCTGGAGACATCCAAGGTCACAAGAATGTAGCCAATGTTTGGTACTAGTCTTAAAGGAGTGGATGTATGGAGAGGCTCTTAAGGTATCCGGAATGGAGTTCCAAAGTTGTGCTGCTAAGACTGGAAAGTTAGATCCTCCAATCCTTTTTAGTTTAATGCTAGGGCTTCTTAAACTGTTAGATTGAGCCCTTCTAATAGGGCATTCAGAGGTATGTTTAGTAAACCTCTCTGTTAAGTATATTGGGGCTTTGTTGGTAAGGCACTTGTATGTCAAGTTAAGTGCTTTAAGTTTAATTCTGTCCTTGATGGCTAGCCAATTGGTAGATCATCTTTGGTCGTAAATGTGCTGGCCTTTGTGGATCCCTAAGGCCACTCTTAAGGCATTGTTTTGGAGGGTTTGGAGTTTATTAGTATAGTGTTTACTGGTGCCTCGGTAGACTGCATTGCAGTAATCCAATTTGGAGAGGTTTAGTGCCTGAGCAATCGTGATGCAGCTTTCAGTAGTCAGGAATGGTCTACATGCGTAGATTAGTTTGCACGTGTAACTAGTTGCAGAGGCTGTAGTATTTACTTGTTTGTTAAGGTTAAGAGCTGAATCTAAGTAAAAACCTACGGTTTTAACTTCCTTAGTGACTTTGATTTTATTACCGTCAATGGTGAAGGACTTATATTGAGATGGGAGTTTGTTTAGTCTCTTGGTAGATCCAAAGATTATGAGTTCGGTCTTATCATCATTAAGACACAAGCCATGGGTGGCCATCCAAGTTTGAATGATTTGGTAAATTTTGTTTATGAGATTAGTATCTTTGTCGTAGTCTCCAAGGATAGGGATGAGGATCTGGGTGTCATCAGCATAATTAGTATATGAAACACCCAGATTGTCCAATATATCAAAGAGTGGCTTTGTAAAAATATTATACAAAGTGGGGGTGCCACATGACCCCTGAGGAACGCCACAGGTGATAGGTACTGAGTCAGCTGCTGAGGAAGGTGAAAAGGCTCTTATGGTTCTGTTATCTAGAAAATAGTTTATCCATGTACTGGCCTCTTTGGAGAAGTGGACAGCTGATTTGAGGTGATTGCATAACACTTTATGGTCAACCAAATCAAATGCAGCGGACAGGTCTAATAATATTAGAATTGAGGTTTTGCCTTTATCTTTCCAGTTATCCAGTTGGTTCTTGAGATCAAGAAGGGCCGTCTCAGTTCCGTGTCTTGCCCTGAATCCGGATTGTCATGTGCCTAATACATTGTTGATCTCCAGATAGGCTTGAATCTGTAAATAGGCATCTCTGTCTAAGATTTTAAGGAGAAACGGTACTGTTGTCATTGGCCTAAAATTGGGGGGGGGGGACATTGGGGTCAAGGTTGTTTTTTTTTCATAGGGGTAGTACCCAGGTGTCTTTGAGCTTAGTTGGGACAGTGCAGGATTTGAAAGAGGAGTTAATGAAGGTCATGACGAATGAGGCTAGGTTGTTTGCAGCTTCTTTAATGATAGGTGCTGGGCAAGTATCACCCAGGCACCTGGAAGGCTTGAGAGATGTAATGATAGTTTCAGCCTCCAAGATGCCTTCTTGAGTTGCAAGCAGAGGTTTTTTGTTTTTGGCTGATATTTTATCTTTGAGCATGGTGATTTTGTTGCATAGGGCATTTTGTATGTTCGTACACCACGTTTTATTTTGGGTGCACAAGTCGGTAGGGGCAATTGGGGATTCTAATTCTCTAAGTATTGAAAAGATTTCTCTAATACCTGAGCTGGCTTTTTTGACTCTTTCGTTAAAGGTTTCTTTTTGTATCTGTCAGTGAGAGAGGTCAAGAGGTTTTTATTCTCTGTCGAAGGGTTCTTTCTCCAACTAGTTTCTGCCTGTCTTTTTTCTTTGTGCAAGGCTTTTAAGCTAGGCGTAAACCAGGAATTGAGATGAGCCAAGGGTTTCTCTTTGCTCAGTTTTATGGGAGCAATATCTATAGCTATGTCAATGGTGTCATTGTACAGATCAACCAGTTCAGTGGGATCAGTGGGGAGGTGGGTAGGGTTGGTAATGGGCTGAATCAGAGGTTGGAGGTTAGTGACTGTCATATTCTTTTTGCATCTGGTTAGGGCTGATGGAGCAGTGGGTTTAGTTATGTTAGATTGGGGGATGTCTTGGATGGTAAACGAGATCAAGTGGTTGTCTGTCCAGACACAAGGTTCGGTGGCAGTGATGCATGAGATACAGTTAATATCTGCGACCCAGTCCAAGGTGCGATCTTTGGAGTGAGTAGGTTCAGTGTTCCTGATAGTCAGGCCTGCTTCGGCAATGGTATTTGCTAGGATAGTGGCATTGGAATCTTTCGGATCATTGAGGCCCAGGTTGAAATCTCTGAGTAGGTGTTATATCTTGATGGTCGTGAAGATTATGGGGCCTCTGTCCCCAAGTACCACACAGAGAGATACAAAACAACTCCCTGTGCGATCCTTGAGGCCACAGGTATTGAGTGCCGGAAATGCCAGGAACCAGGAACACCGGAAACCCCCCGACCGCTGTAAGGCAAGCAATGGGTAAGTACAGTGACAAGGAAAACAGGCGAGGACCACAATGTAACTTAGTACTAAAGGGGCTTACCAAGGTGGAGGGAACCAAAACCCTGAGTTGGAAAGACAGGATGAGAGGTGTTCTGAGTTGATACAGGGTGTAACTGGCAGCAGCAAGTGATGTAGCACACTGGACGGCAATTTGGATGGACTCGCACTAGGATACCTGCGTGAGCTGAAATGTCAAGTTCGGGTGTTGCAATGAGTGGGGTGATCCGTAGACAATCTGATAAGAGTTCCGATGTGTAGACCAGATGAACATGACAAATCCAAGGGATAATCCAAAAGGTAGCCAGAAGCAGTCCAGAAGTCCGGTAACTGGCAGGTCAGAACGAAACCAAGGGCTTGACAAGAAGAAAATCCGAGAAAACAGTCCGTAAATCAGTACCGTGATCGAAGGAACAGGAATGCCAAAGTGCCAAATTAGTTCAGCTGTGAAGCACTGAATAGGCTTTCCCTCACAGCATTTGAAGGAATCGGAACCCGACAGGTGATCGCGTAACATGACGCGCGGTCCCATATGCTTCTGTGCCACGTGATCCGCAGCAACAACAGTCGGCTGGGCCTTCTGGGTCACGTGACGTTGCAGCAAGACGGGCCGATGGCTACGCCGAACAGCTGTGAGGCGCCTGGGTATTTGCCACTGGCAGAACGGATGCAAAAAGTTTGGGCGCCCATGTCCAATAGGCTGTCTCCATGTGCGCTGCCTCTGCTTGCCATGTTGCTGCTGCCCTACATGAGTAAGTGGGATCTATGGATGGGAGGTGGATTGGATTGAGGAGAATGCGAATGTGGACCAGAGAGGTCGGTGGTAGTAGACCGGTGGGAGCTCGCTTGTTGTGCATGTGGGAGAGAGGGCATAACAGAGCCCCCCCCAAAGGCCCACAACCCCGTGGGCTGGAAGGCGAATCCCAATGGAATTGGGCCACCAGACGGGGAGCATGGACATCCCGGGCAGGAACCCATGAGCGGTGCTCAGGACCGTAACCTAACCAATCCACCAGATACTGCAACCTCCCTCTGAAAAAGCGAGAACCCAAAATGCCGCCAACCTCATACTCCTCGGGGGCGACCATAGACACGGGAGCAGGAGGGGAAATAATGCGGGTAGGGCCATGGCAAGGCTTGAGCAGAGAAGTGTGAAACACCAGGTGGATGCGCCAAGCAGATGGTATGGATAGATGGTAGGCAACCGGAATCAGGACCCCAGCCATCCGAAACGGACCAACGAACTGAGGGAGGAGCTTGTGGCAGCCAGGTATGTGCAGGTGACGAGAGGAAAACTAGACACGGTCCCCCACATTGTAATCCGGTGTCGCAATCCGCCTCTTGTTGGCCGTTGCTTTCATGGACACCTGAGCCTCCCGCAGATGGGCCAGAGTCTGGGCATGGACAGTGGCAAGGTCACAAACACAGGCAGTGGCAGCAGGGGTGCAAGACAATGCGAGATCGGTGATGGGCAGTGTCCGCGGGTGCTGGCCATAGAGAGAGTAAAATGGGGAGAAGCCGGTGGAGGAATGTAATGCATTGTTATGTGCGAACTCAGCGAGGTGTAACAAACTGAGCCATGATTTTTGGTATTGCAATGACAAACAGCGTAAGTACTGCTCCATGGCTTGGTTCACCCTCTCCATCAGGCCGTTGGTTTCTGGATGATAAGCAGAGGAAAATCGGGCATCAATACCCGGCATATTAGTGAGAGCCCGCCAGAAACGGGATGTAGCTCTGTCAGAAACCAGGACCGTAGGGAGCCCAAACAAACAAAAAACAGACTTGAAGAATAGACTCGCCAATGTGGGTGCAGAAGGGATACTGGAACAGGGTATAAAGCGGGCCATTTTTGTGTACGAATCCACCACTACACACACTGTGTCGTAGCCTTGAATCCGTGGCAGATCAGTCACAAAGTCCATTGTGAGGGTATGCCAGGGTTTCGGGCGCACAGGCAGGGGCTGGAGTAGACCCAACGGGCGACCCCTATGTGGCTTACATTGGGCGCAAACTGAGCATGTATTAACATAGTTTCTACATCACACCTCATCGATGGCCACCAGCACCAGCATTTAAGTAAGTCCAGTGTACGCTGTTGCCCAGGGTGTCCATTGATAGCAGCGTCGTGAGACCACTCCATGGCCAGGTTCCGGGTGTCATTAGTGGGCAGGAATAGCTTTTCTTGTACAAAAGGCAAACCGTCGTGATAAACAGGGTCCCACTCCGATAAATGATGTGGGTCTTGGGAAACCCAAAGGCGTATGGCTGACAACAAGGGCTGTGAGGGTGTGCAAATGCAGACTACATGGCCATGATCGAGTACAGTATCCAGAAAGATCGGAAGGGACACCTCCCCAGGAGAACGAGACAAAGCATCCGCCTTGTCGTGGGATACACCAGGTCGATGTTTAATCAAGAAATTGTAAGCCGCAAAGAACAGGTGCCATCGCACCTGCCGGCTGTTGACGCATTTGAGGGATGCAAGGTCCTGCAGGTTCCGGTGATCGGTATAGATGATGGTTTGATGCCTAGCCCGTGGCAAATGGTGTCACCAGACATGGAATGCGTCCTTAATAGCAAGGAGTTCTTTCTCCGTAACTGTGTAGTGGGATTCAGTGGACGTGAACTTGCGTGAGTGGTATGCCACCGGGTGTAGACGGCCAGACTTTGGGCAGGGTTGCAAAAGCACGGCTCCCAACGCAAAAGACGAGGTGTCCGCTTCTACCACAAAGGGCAACTCCGGGTCCGGGTGTTGAAGGACAGGAGCTGAAGTGAAGGCGGATTTAAGTGAGTCAAAAGCCACTTGTTGCTCGGGAGACCAGCCAAATGGAATGTGTGGGCTGTTTAGTGCTGTCAGCGGGGCCACGATAGAGGAGAAACCTGGAATGAACCGTCGATAAAAATTGGCGAATCCAAGGAATGACTGCAAGGATTTCAGACATACCGGAACAGGCCATTCCAAAACGGCACGTACCTTGGACCGGTTCATGGTCAACACTCCTGGCGAGATGTGGAAGCCTAGAAATGCTACTTCTTTGGTGTGGTATTGGCATTTCTCAGGTTTAGCAAATAGTGCGTTTTTGCGCAGTCGGAACATTACTTCTCGGACGTGCAGGATATGCATCTCCAGGGAGGAGGAAAATACAAGGATGTCGTCCAAGCATGCCACGACATAAGTGTCCAGGATATCCCTGAAGACATAATCCATAAACTGCTGGAACGCGGCTGGGGCGTTGCACAGCCCGAAGGGCATTACTGTGTCTTCGTATAAACCCTGTTGGGTGCAAAATGCCGTCTTCCACTCGTCACCTTCGTGGATACGGATCAGATTATAGGCCCCACCGGAGGTCGAGTTTGGAGTAGATGGAGGCGTGTGTTAACCGATCCAGGGGCGGAGATATGAGGGCTATCGGATAACGGTTCTTAACTGTGATGGTGTTAAAACACCTGTATGTTAACACAAGGGCGAAGATCACCCTCTTTCTTCGGAACAAAAAAGATAGGGCATGCCGCGGGTGAAGTGGAAGGCCGGATGTGGCCTAAACGTAGAGCCTCTTGTACATAGTCTTTTAGTGCCCGGTCTTCAGAAGGCGAGAGAGAGTAAACTCGGCCCTTAGGGATCGGGGCATAGGGGACCAGATCTATGGGACAGTCATACGGTCTGTGCGGGGGTAATCCCTCTGCAGTACCTTTATCGAAGACTGCCAGGAAATCATGGGAGGCTAAGGGTATGTTGGCAAGTACAGCACGATCACATGCGGGACGGATGCATGGGTTTTGTCTTCCTCGGATACGGTCAGACGAGCTACTGCACCCAAATCCCGAGTTGGCATATACATCCCCTCCCTCTCAACAAGGCAAAAGTGTTGGCATACCTCGGATTCGAAATGGACATGGCCGGTTCCCCAGTTGATTAGCGGGTTATGCTATCTTAACCAGGGTATACCCAAAATGACACCAAACTGAGGAGTGTTTATGAGGTCAAACGTAAGCGTTTCCCTATGTGTGCCCTGAATAATCATCTCTAGAGGGGCTGTCTGTTGCCGGATAGGGCCAGATGCAAGGGAAGTACCATCCACAGCCTGCACAGGCTAAGGGCATTCCTTGGTAATGAATGGGAGGTTCAAAGTGTTGGCCAATTGTATGTCGATAAAACAGCCCGTGGCCCCGGAGTCAATGACTATCTGAACAAAACAGGATGTATGACACCTGGGGTTGGATTTAGTATAGCATGGACTGTGACTCATCTAACGGACCCGAATGCAGGAGGTGAACCGGAGGGGGACTGAAGAGTGCTCGTCCTGGCCCCCGTATTCAAGGACGAGCAGTCGGAAAACCCTGGCTCTTGTGTTTTGGACGGCGAGGACAGTCTTTAACGTAGTGCCCATCAAGGCCACAATAAAAACAAGCATTGTCTGTTCTCCGGCCTTCCCGTTCTGTCATAGTAATGGGGCTGCGTATTCCGCCCACCTGCATGGGTTCGCTGGATGGATCAGACAATATGGTATTATGTGCACTAGAAAATCCGGCTTCTACCATTCGCTCAGTTCATCAAGCGTCTACCTGTAGCGCCAGGTCGACCAGATCATGATACAAAGCCGGAAGTGATGGTACCACTGATAGAGCATCTTTCATGAGCCGCTTAACCCCCTATAGAAAACCACGGCTTTCTTGTTTTGTGGCCAGGATGTTTCTGCCACTAACTGGTTGAAGCGGGTTATGTACTCTATGAGAGTGTGTTTCCCTAGAGGGAGATCGAGCAGCTCCATGTCCCTAGACTGGGCCCTGTGCCTTGTCTCAAATACCTTTGACATTTCGCTCACCAGTAGGTCAAAGTCATGAAGGGCCGGGTGGTCATTTTCAAGTAGTGGATTGGCCCAGGTGGCGGCAATGCCGGATAAATGGGACTGCACGAACGCGTCTTTGGTGGTTGAATCGGGAAACGATAGGGGTCTGCAGAGGAAGTGGAGTTTGCATTGATTAAAAAATGTATGGAATATCCTAGAGTCGCCTTGAAACCTCTCAGGGGGTGCCAAAGGAAAGGAGGTGGGAACTACCACTGGTGTGGTGTCGGGTGGAGCAGTAGAGGGACTGAGGTTCTGGGGTGTGGTATCTCCGAATTCGGGGTCAGCTGGTAGAGGATGGTGGGTGCTTTGGAGGGAGTCAAGGCGATGATGTATCGCCATTGTAGCTGCGGCCATATCTGCTCTCAAAATCGTGACAGCTTGCACCAGAGCGGTCACAGGGTCCCCGGCTGATGCCTCCATAATCCGGGCGACCAATCAGGCTTCACAGTCTGTTATATCTTGATGGTCGTGAAGATTATGGGGCCTCTGTCCCCAAGTACCACACAGAGAGATACAAAACAACTCCCTGTGCGATCCTTGAGGCCACAGGTATTGAGTGCCGGAAATGCCAGGAGCAAGGAAACCCAGAAACCCCCCCGACTGCTTGGTAGGGCAAGGAATGGGTAAGTACAGTGACAAGGAAAACAGGTGAGGACCAGAATGTAATTTAGTACTAAAGGGGCTTACCAAGGTCGATGGAACCAAAACCCTGAGTTGGAAAGACAGGATGAGAGGTGTTCTGAGTTGATACAGGGTGTAACTAGCAGCAGAAAGTGATGTATCACACTGGACGGCAATCCAGATGGACTCGCACTAGGATACCTCCGTGAGCTGAAATGTCAAGTTCGGGTGTTGCAATGAGTGGGGTTATCGTAGACAATCCGATAAGAGTTCCCAGGTCTAGACCAGATGAGCACGAGAAATCCGAGGGATAATCCAAAAGGTATACAGAAGCAGTCCAGAAGTCCGGTAACTGGCAGGTCAGAACGAAACCAAGGGCTTGACAAGAAGAAAATCAGAGAAAACAGTCCGTAAATCAGTACCGTGATCGAAGGAACAGGAACGCTAAACAGTGCCGAATTAGTTCAGCTGTGAAGCACTGAATAGGTGTTCCCTCACAGCATTTGAAGGAACCCGTCAGGTGATCGCGTCACATCACGCGCGGTTTCATATGCTTCCGTGCCACGTGATCCGCAGCAACAACAGTCAGCCAGGTCTTCCGGGTCAAGTGACATTGTAGCAAGACGGGCCGATGGCTATGCCAAACAGCTGTGAGACGCCAGGGTATTTGCCACTGGCGGAACGGATGCAAAAAGTTCAGGTGCCCATGTCCAATAGGCTTTCTCCATGTGCACTGCCTGTGCTTGCCATGTTGCTGCTGCCCTACATGAGTAAGTAGGGATCTATGGATGGGAGGTGGATTGGATTGAGGAGAATGCGAATGTGGACCGGGACCAGAGAGGGCGGTGGTAGTAGACCGGTGGGAGCTCGCTTGTGGGGCATGTGGGACAGACGGCATAACAGTAGGATAATTTGGGTTCCAGGTTTAATGTAGTGTTCAGTAGAGATGTTATATCTTCTTCAAATGTTCCTAGTGGTTCAGGTGGTCTATAGATTGCATGTAGAGATGAAGAGTAATAGTTTGTGATGCGGTTAGCCCCATTTCGACTGTGAGTACCTCCGCTGATGGAAGTATCATGGGTTCTATCTGTTTGATAGGTTTGATTTACAAATGATTGCTAGGCCACCCCCCTTTGGAGGTTTCTGTATCTTTCCTAATGATGTTATATGGCTGGGACTGCTAGGGCCAAGGCAGGTCCAGCTGCTTTGTGGAGCCATGTCTCAGTAACTACTAAGAAGTTGTGTTTGTTGCAAGTAATGATATCAGCAATTTCTGCTGCATGGGCAGCAAGAGATCTGACATTGATAAGGGCTCCCTTGATTTTAGGAATTCCCTTAGTTATATTTTTGGTAATGTCTTTACTAGTAGTGGCAGACATTCCAGGGGTGTGGGTCGTGCTGTTTGAGGGTTTAGTATTTGTGGATGGTGATGATTTGGAGCGGTTCAGTAGGGGGCAATTTGGCAATGGTTGAGAGCACCTATTTATATAGGTGGATGGCAGTCTCGCCAGTCTGGAACTGAGTCTATGGTTTCTCCAATTGGTAGGGCATGGTTGGTTAAGGTTGGGCTTATTAGTTAAGTGTGAGTCTTGTGCATAGTTCCTCTCGATGCCAGTTATCCTTTGACTAAGGATAAGGGGTGGTAGGAAGTACCTGGGTTTGGTTAGGTTGGATGGGGGTAGTGTTATTCTTGTGGATTGTGGTGAGACTTTCTCGTGAACAGCAAAGGAATATACTTCCCTTACTAGCGGGGACCTGTTGCAAATGGAGGTCATAATGATTAGGGCAAGGAGTGAGGAGATGATGATGATGATGTGAGCACTAGGAGTGTAGATCGTGGACATAGCAGAGGTCATAGCTCAGGTGTACAAAGGTGGGCACGGTAATAGGAGGATTTTAACAGTTCCTATAGTACCTGCAGTGTAAACACAGTAATAGGTAGAACGATGCAGTATGGATGAGTTCCTATAGTACCTTTAATGTGAGCACAGTAATAGGTAAATCAATGCAATATGGAACAGTTTCTATAGTACCTTCAGTGAGGGTGAGCTTTACACATTAAGGTAGTAGGTCAATGGCAGGTCTAGTAAGTATTCACAGGACTGGATTATTATTCCCTAGAGTTAATGAAGTATGCTATGGCTAGTGTGGTCATAACAATCGATCCAGGTAGTATGGATACGGGATTTTAGATGTGTGTAGGCCGTGTGGTAGCAGGTAAAACGTGTTGTCAGCATGCAGGCTGCGAATAGCTATAGTGCTAGGAGCCCATGTTAACTGATAAGGCAATGGCAGTTAAACAATAATGTCAATAGATACAGGTGTGTAACAAAGTTAGTACAGGTAGGTGAGCATTAGCTCCGGTACGGTGAAACAAAGAGGAATAATTACTCAGAGCATATTTGAAGGAGAGAGGAAGGTCATGTAATGCTCACTGAGTCAGGTGTTCGGAGAGCAGGAGGTGAGAATCGGGCATGAAAGTTCAGCGTCTTCTCCGGGTCAAGACTGGAAGACAGGCAATGTGGGCGGCTACTGAACGGTAGCAATACAGTGGGCAGGTGATGATGGGAGCGGCTGGCATGTAGTTACTAGTTGCTCGTGACCACAGAGATCGATAATTAGATCAGATTTTTGGCACGTTAGTGGCACAGTGTGCGAGTCCAAGAAATATGAACAGTCAATAATGTTCCAGATGTAGGATGACTGATTGGAGCAGCGTGCAGCTTCGCATGCATAGATTACTTTATAGCAGTAGTTTTAGTGCTCTTACCGCGATCCGCCGGAGGGGCACTCCAACCAGGTCGGGATATTTTCAGTAGGCTAGGGGGTAGTGCCAGTACGCTAGTACGACCCTGGACAGGCCCAGGACAGGCGCCTTTTGTGAGTTGCCTTCTTGGAAGGTGCCGGCTAACGCCTGTTGGTCGGTCCCACTGGCTGATAAAGGTAGCTGTTACTTGATAGGCTCATGCAGCTGGGCTGGTCTAAGTTGAGATCGCGGTCGTGGAGACAAATGTGGCAGCCATCTTTGGCAATTGGCACGGCTGGGCTTCAGGATGGTCGTACGACGAAAAATATGTAAAGATGCACTATAAATCAGTGCAGTACGTGTAAGTCATCGTCCCGTTCTCAACAGATGTAATGCAATGTAATAACAGAGATAAAGCGACCAAATGCAGTAGTTAGTCGCTCAATGCAGAAAGCCCCAATGGGCTTATCTTGATGTGGTTTGATGCTCTGGAGGGTCTGGGTGTGCTGCTCCTGCAGCGCACATCAAGAGCGGTCCCTTCCAGTTCTGCACAGCGTAGTATAGTTAATAGACTTCAGGATCTACTGGAACTCCTCATAGAGCCACTTGTCCTGTAAATGCCAGTATAAACTCTCCTATATTTAAATTGTGTATTCCTTGAGTAGAGTACACTATTCCTTGATCAGTGAATGAAATCGTCATGTTAAGTTTTGCCATTAAATCTCTTCTCAGAATGTTCACTGGCGTTTGTCGCCAATATATCAGGGGGACAGACATGTGACATTCCCCTATTGAAACAGGCAGTTTAACAGTGAAAGGAACTTAATTTGTAGCTCCAGAGAACCCTTGAGCATTCATGGCAATACCCCTAAAGAGGAGCGAGTAGCCCCAGTGTCTACAAGAAAAGAAAATGATTTGCCTCCTATCATCACATCGACCCTTGGTTCCTCTTGGGGGTCTGGTGCTACTGATAGTACTGAACACATCAAGTCACCCTGTGAGCTGTCCTATTGAGGGTACAAATTCATCCCGTCCCCGTAAAAGGGTTCCCTCCTACCACAGTGACACCCTGTATTCTAGGTGTTAGTATTTGCCCTGTGTTCACATTCTGTTGTGTTTGCATAGGTGCTTGTTGCGATTACCTTTGCGGTGGCTGCATTCGCACTGACCCCTGCTGCTGTGCCTGCTGTGCTTGTGGCGCCTGTGTCTGATAAAATGTGTGATCCTGTACAAAGTCCTCTCGTGTTTGTGTGGTGTATGGTGGTGGAAAAGCTGTCCTCCCTCTTGAAGGTTGTCAATTTTGTTGTGTGTTTCCTCGGCTTCTACATACACGTGTAATATGCTCGGTTATCTCACAATTCCAACACACTAGGGGTGACGCTCTGGAAAACCCACAATTATATCCTTCCTGAGTATTCTGCCTTCCACCCTGGGCATTTTGAAATCCACCACGGCATTCTGAAATCTGCCTTGGGTGTTCTGAAATCCACCTCCTCTTCCTCTTGATCCTCCACCTCGACCTTGTGGGCAAAACCCATACCCACTTTGATCCACTGGGTGTACATTATTCACCTGTGATGTACCCGTTATTTCTTGCATTTCTCCTCCTTCTCCACTTGTCAATGCTGCCCTTTCTATAGCACATTTTGACAATTTGTTCTGAACTAACTTAGCTTCCTCAATTTTTCTCTTCTCATCTTTCATTCTGTTATTCTCTTGTAATAATCGACAACGATGCACGATAGTCAACTGTATCTCAGCCCACGGGCTCGCTTCCATTCCTACTCGTTTTTTCATTTGTCTCTGAACCTGCTCTGGCAAACCCTGACACAAAATATGACAGAGTAGCACCACAGTTTTTTCCCATGGTGCACGCTTCTCAAGCTGCTTTCTCTCTTAAATATCCTGAATATAAGCAATAGGGTCTTCATCTTCTTTCATTTTACGTGTCATAATTGCACCCATATCTGACACCTCAGGTTATTGTACCCTGAGAGCCATCCAAACATCTGCCATGCATATATTAAATGGCGCTCCATCATGCGCTGCGTTTTGTGCTGTCACA
This sequence comes from Ambystoma mexicanum, assembly GCF_040938575.1. Taxonomy (NCBI): domain Eukaryota; kingdom Metazoa; phylum Chordata; class Amphibia; order Caudata; family Ambystomatidae; genus Ambystoma; species Ambystoma mexicanum. Next base: position 1,015,614,546 of record NC_090930.1, on the reverse strand, counting down.
CTTGCATATCCCGCTCGTCTCCAAATGTCCTCAGCCCTCGATCCAAGAATAGCTGCCAATAGACCTTTTATGTCTCCTATTGCCAACTTATTTCCCTCTGTCATTTTCTCTAATTCATATATCCACTTCACAGCCCCCAAAGTCAAACTAGGTAACTTGCATTTTAAGATATCCTTATACATCTGATGCAATGGAATATATTGCGATCTTGCTCCCACTTCTCTAGCAAGGGGAACTGTGAGAACCCCAACCCATAATTGGGTCCTATTATTCATTTACCCAGTGCAGGGGTAATCCGCCCTATTCATCTTCGTGCTGGTAACAACCTTAACCTATTCACATAAGGTGGAGATTCTCCTCTCTCACTACATGATAGTCTTTGGGGAAGTTCGTGATATGGTATATGATCTGGTGTTCTTTCCTTAGTGGGTTCCAGATCTGACCATCTTACTTCTTTATCCAGGATTTGACTTCTTAAGAGGGTGCACGTACCCTCCCCTTCTATCTCACAACCTGACCCCCTTTCTTCATCTGACATTGCTCTAGCCCAACTGATGTGACTATCATCCTCCTCGTATCTGTCTAAATGTAATCTACTCAATGACAGTGCTCTGCGTTCATCACTGAACATGTTTTCCTCCTCATTCCGTGATTTAGGTATCGGGGATCATTTGACACTCCCTTCAGTCCCATACTCGCTGTTTTGCCTCATCTGCTGATATATCTTTTCGATCATCTCTCCAATACTTTCTGCATCATATCTTTCCTCTTCTTGTGCTACTTTAGGTATTTCTTGAGTCATTTCTCTCATTTGGAAAACTTTGCTTACCGTTTCCCATTGCCACTGTATTTCATTGCTTGGTCTTATTCGTTCTTTAAGAACTAAACTGGCGTTAAGATCTCGCCGCCTTCTTTTCTGTTTTTATTTCTTCTTCCACTTCCCTTCGTTTTCTCGTATCCCTTCTTTTCCTTTCTTCTTCTTGCTTTTGTGCGTCCCTTCTTACTTCTTGTCTTCATTCTTCTTCCCTCTGTTCTCCTTCTCTCCCTCTCTGTAATCTTTTTTCCTTCACTCTTTGTGCCTCCACTTCTTCTCTTTTTCTTTCTTTCCTATCCCTTTCTTCTATTTCTTTCGTCCGACTGTCATATTACCTTTGTTCCTCTGCCTGTTTTTTCGTCTTTCTCTTGTTCTTCTCTTTATATCTGTTCCCATTGTTCCCTGATTTTTCTTCCTTGCTCGTCCTCCCTCAGCCACTTTTTTCATTCCCTATCCTTCTTTTCTTGCTCGTCTTTGTCGTCCTTTTGCTGAACTTCCTCAATACATTTCCCATCTAACTTGAGTAATATCTGTCCTCCTATCCATTCGTTCTGTACAAGCGTAACCTTATCGGCCCTACCCTTCTCTCCTTTCCATCTCTTAATTTTTCTGCCTATATCTGTTGATATATTCGATCTCTCGCCTCTTTCCACTTTATCTCCTATTAACTTACAGGCATCTTCCTTCCTTTTACTCTCTTCTGGAATGTCATCACTGCAATAAGCAGGGGGTTAATAGGTCGGGTTACTAAACCCCGCTGCTGCTTTTAATTCTTTTAAGGGACAAAATCCTGTCTCCTCTATATTTACGCTCTTAGTCTCAAGGTCCCCTCCTTTATGCTGAGTAAGCATCCACTCCTCCTGTAATGTGTCTTCTTTCTCCTCTTGGCACATTTTCCAAAGTTCTAAAACTGCCAGTCTTTTCTCTAATTTATTTCTCATGTATGCAGCGTGACATATGTGGTCATCTGTTGTAATGCTGCCTTTCAAAATGATCTCCCTTCTGGCCATGGCATGAACATTCTATCCGCTGTGCCCTTCACCCATTGTGCACTGTACTGTTTGAGCATGGGCACAAGTCGTGGTAACGTTTTACAAAGGTCCATAAGAGGAGTGTCCTCCATAATGACAAGTCACAATTAACTGGCCGTTATCTTTTTTATATTTAATACATCTCTACTTATCTCAAGGCTTATAGCTCAACACTTTTAATATTAAAAACAAGAAATATGAGCAAGTACCATCAATCGCCTCTCAATCCTCATTTGTCTCAACAACCTATCTGTCTTCTGACTGGCGCAAATCATTTGCTACACTTAACTCAAACCAACATCACTTCCAAACTTCACAATTTATCACTTTCTCAGAACTTCATACATCAAATAATCACTCAAAATAATACCACAATACACATTAACAAGCCCTCTGATCACCTTCTCTGTTCCCTATAATGTTTATAGTAAGAGGTATTCTTTCCTTGCCTCCAAATATATTACCCCGTATGGAGTTTAAGACATCACCTTAAACGGTCCTGACCATGTGCATTGTCTCTCTTAATATTCAGACTGGAATTTGAGACATCTTCTTTCTCCCTTGAAATAGTATTACCTAGGCATTCCCTTAAGCACACAAAATTTCCCGTTACCGTAGAATATCACAATCCTGTTCCTTTATATTGCCATTTCCCTTAGTTTACTTACATCCGTTTAATCAACCCAAGGCCATCGGTGTCGACTCCTCCTCCAATCCGACCACTTCATCCGCAGAGCACCCATGGAAACTGAGCAGGAATTTCTTCAAAGAGGGACCTGCCCACTGTCTCGATTCCTCTTGCAAGTTTATTTCTATCAGCTACTCCACACAGGAAACTACACAATCTTTCAGCTGATGGCGGAGGATGCCCGATTGACCGAAACTGTGAAGTCAAACTAGCCTAGATCTGAAACCATCCTCTGCTGCCACGTGAGCTTATGGCCTTTGGAATGTGCATTTATGGCTGCAAGGGATTAAACCAGAATAATTCTGAGTCCTAATAACTGGACAAACTCAGAAGATGGCAAGTTGCTGTTTTATTACTAATGATCTAAAACAGGGAATATACAACGAACATCAACGGACGTAGGCTCATTCTCGCAGCGATTTCCACGAAAAATACAATTACATACTTCTTTATGCGTCAGAGTGACTTTATACTACGTGGCAATTGTGAAAAACCTATCAAGGGTTGGGACTGATTAAGGGACACATCTAGATATGCAATCATATAGGAGCTAGGTTTGTTATTGGCTGTCCGATATCAGGTGGACAACTTATGCCAACCTATCCATACGTGTCATTTAAGAAAACTCAGTTACAGAGTATTTCATTGGTTTCTTAAGCTATAAGGTCCTTTGTTATAAGGACGAATACAATTGGTTTGGCACGCTTGTGTCTGGAACATTCGGTTCAATTAGCAGTACGTAAGTCAAGACCCAGGTGCAAGTAAATAGGATATGAGGCTGCCCGACCACCCAATTAGCCCAGCATCTCTCATTACCCATGCCTCTGCCATGATATTCTCTTTGTACTTGGCCTTGCAGAGTATTCTCAGCCTGGAAATGCAACGGGAGTGAGGGAATTCACTATCATGTCTGGAACTTCAAGTTCAAACCCTAGTTCCATTCTTGACTCACGTAACAAGAGACCAAAATTCTGTTAATTCTGCAAGCTTTTAAATGCATTAAATGAAATAAGATTTGACATCCTTTGTGTTCTTTCTTGCACCTTAACGAGAGAGGATTCATCCTCTGCACACATGTTCTTCTTCAGAGTAGATAGCTGAGCTCGACTTCTCAGTTGTTGACTTCAGGTCAGACGGCCTCCTGACGCAACTCCACTAACCTGCTATCCTACTGCGACACAGATTTTCCTTCTTTCTTAATGATTCTTTGGCTTATTTCATGATACCAATGTCCAGTTTCTGTACAATGGCGGCTTCGCCTGCATTCTATTCACAACTTGTAGCTAGCCTATATGATGACTTGATCTATTTTGCGTTTCAGCGTATCTACATTCTTTATACTTTGGTTTTCTGCAGCACTTTTTACTGTGTAATCTCCTTTTACACTTTAAGGCTCACTTGATTCTTTACTTCGTCATTTCTCCTCTTAAGATCCATACATCATCTTCATTCAGTATCTCTGGACGTCATGCACACTTTCTTATGATGTCATCAGTTCATTTTTTTAGCTCTTTCTCATATTCCTTCAGGGATTTCCTCCTGCAGGCTGTCATCAACTCAAGGGTGCATTCAATATGGTCGTCTTAATGGATACTGTCTTCCATATGCTTGCTGTACTATTGGTACAGTAGCTCAGATTAGGCACGGCATGGTCTCATGGCTCCAAACAGGGGAGGTAGAGGGTAGGATCTCCTGCGGTTATATACGTCTGCTCCTCTACAGCACCATGCTGCTTTGCAGAGTTTAACACCCAAAGGGTGCCTTCAGTCCTAGGGCCCGGCTGGGAACTGTGGGTAGAGAGGATAGATATGTATTTTGCGGAAGTGAGGAACAATGTTTGTATAGCTAAGAAGTGGATGCTCATGTTATTTGCTGGAAGGGCGTAGCACAAAATATTCAAGATGCTGCGAGATGCTGATGACTGCTATGATGCCAAAAACACTGCCCTCTATGAGTATTTCAAGCCTTTGAACACTAAGTAGGGTTGTCCAACTTCGGGACTCGAGTACCAGAATCGTGATGGGTTTTCAGGATATCCCTCATTAATATTCACGAGGAAAAATGTGCATACGTTTAGAATAATTCAATGCAAATTTGTCTCATGAATATTAATGTGGGGTCTCCTGAAAACCTGGCAAGGATCCGGCCCTCGAGGCCTGGAGTTGGACCACCAGTGCACAATAATAATTACATGCATACAGTGCCAGACTTAGGCACTTGGCAGTGACATGTGCATTGCAAGCTGGAGAAGAAGTTATATGATTGCAGGTAATCTAAGCCTGCCTTCGGCCTGCTTGTGACATCAGATCAAGGAGCCAGGGATTTCTTTACAGAGATTCCTTGAAATGGGAAGGTCTCATGAACTAGCTACGGTGCAGACTGATCACATTGAGGACACCATGTCCTTAAGAGGGGAGAAGGTTAGGACAGTGAAAGACAGGCGGCTGTCACCTAGATAGCAGTACACTAGAGGGAATGCTCATCCATCATTACAACTGATGTCTGTGGTACAACCCTCCATGTGAGAGTACTGTGAAGATCAGCTGCCACGTGTAGGCTGTCCAGCGGCAGAACTGACCTGTGGTCACTGCCTGAAGGTGAATATGTTCAAAAAGGTTTGCAAGACCACTGCACTAGCAATGCTCATGGGCAAGTTTGAAATCCTGAAGTAGCGATCAAAGAAGCTTGTGGCCATCACGGATCTGGAGTTGTCTCCAGAGCAAGTTGCAAGTTAGGGAGAAGAAGAGGATGGAGAGGTATCTCTCATCTTATCTATCTTCAGTCACCACTTAGGTAGGAAACCAAAATGTGATTTTTTGATCCAGACGATCAATGCCTTGACATGCAGAATGCATTGATGGACCGGGTTACCACATTAGGTCAGGTTGGTCACTAAAGGATGGTCAAAAAGAGGCATGACTCAGGGCGAAAGTGGAATCACAGTGTTGAAATGGCTGGTGGAAGACCAAAATAGGACAATATTGCTGGTGTCGGGCAACTTCTACAAAAAACAGGCAACCTCCCACTGAGTGCCTGATGGGGAACTCTAAACCACACCTTGAAGATCCAGTGGCCGGTGTCCCTCTCCCAAGCTTCACCACCGGGCTGCCTTATTAGACTCTGGGCCACGTTGGTGGAGCTGGCCTTGATCAATAGCCTTCAACGGCCAGCTAATTTTGTTCGGAGCATCTGATCCTGCTCCAAGATGGGGAACGTGACTTCGGCATTACTGTAAGGGGCATTGTTTTGCCATACTACTCGCCTCTGATAGGCTACATACTATTCAAGACCTCGGATTGGTGCGAAGCCGGCAGGCAAAGCAGGCCCCCGAGTTAGGACCCCAGGAAGGATAACTTCCTTTCTGGTCCTATCCGTGATCGGCAGGCCCAGCCCTGACACTAGCCATCTTTCTCTTTAATGCTGATAGTGAATTGCTGATAGTGCTACATCTTCACCCTGCACGTGTCTGCTCTTCTCTGCCTGACACCCTCACACGGCCTGATGCGGCTTGCTGCCCTCCGCCTGAAAGGTTAGTCTCTGCCTGCATGCACATTTTCTGGCTCCCCCCTCTGCTGCCCAATCGGCTCCTTGTAGCCTTACTTGTCTGCCCTGCTGATGGTTCCTGGCAGGCGGTGAACGCTGCTGCCCGTTTGCCCATCACTTGTGAGGCTTTGCCTTTTGCTTTCACCTACCTATTGTGTCCCTTGATTCAAGTCTGATGTAGACCACGCACCATCCGCTGAGGTTTTGCCAGTATGTTTAATTTACCTACCACTGGCCCTGCGCTGTGTTAAACCTTCCTTAACCACTGGCCAGTTATTTTCTGAATCCCACTTCCAGCCCCTTGCTGCTCAATTGCAGTATTGAGTCAATGCCTTACCTGACCACCAACCCACTCAAACTCTGTACAACTGATGTACAAGCTATTATTACACCCTGATGTGCCACTTGACATTTGCGGAGCTGTAACCACTGCTCTGTCTTTTTGCAACTTAAGCTGTGTCTTCATTCTGCTTACCTGCTCTTGTCTTGCAATTTACCCACCTGCACGCTCTGGACTGTTGGATCTCTGCCCTGTGCTCTGTTTTTGTACTTTGCCTACCGCACCCCTGGATTGAACTTCCTCAGCCTCTTGCTGTGCTTTGTCAATGACCTACCTGCATTAACTAATTGACTTTGCCACCTTGCTGTGTTTTGCATTGACCTACCTGCAACGACTGATATACTTTGAAACCTTGTTGTGCTTTGCATTGACCTACCTGCAACCACTGATTGACTTTGAGACCTTGCTGTGTTTTGCATTGACCTACCTGCAACCATGGATTGACTTTGAAACTTTGCTGCGTTTTGCATTTGTAACCTTGAGTTGATACTTGGTGTAGCCCCTGCACCATGTGGAAAGGCTTTTCCAAGTTTTTCACCCACTCTTCATTCTCCGTGACGCATTACATTTACTGTAATTTTTCTTGCTCTCCACCTATTGTTCCTGCATTATAGGGTAGCCCCCCCACATCTTGGGGTGGGGCAGTCCAATTGTGCCTACAACGTACCTTATACCTGCATTGTGAAGGAGCCTCCCTCACCATAGCATGAGGCCTTTCCATGTTGCATTGACCTACCTGTTCTTGCACTTCCTTAATTTGTTTTTGCATTTAATGTACCTCTCCTCTTAACCTCCTGCACTTCCCTTCCTCCTCCTCTGCCCCCTCTTCTTGTTCAAGTACTTGCACGATCCAAATCATCTCACGGCCTAGTAGGAATGCTTTTATTTGTTTTTCAACCTTTCCTCCCCTTCCTGGAATTCTCCTCCTCCCCCTCTCCCCTACTCTCATGTACTTCGCACTTGCATGTTCCGAATGTGTCAAGACCTTATAAGAACGTTTTGTTTTTGTTTTATTCCTTTCCCTCTTGCCTTCCCCCACCCTTGTCGTGATGCACTTTGAAACACAGTTTTTGCTGTATAGTGTACATTCCAAATAACCAATAAATAAATACATAAATAAATAAGTGTTGATTTTGGGACAGGGCTCAATGACCAGCACTTTCTAGTTAAAGGCAAAAGACATAGGTTGTCCCCTTAACTCGTAGAGACCCGGGGAATGAATAATATCAAAAAAACAATGGGTGTCATACGGGATAAATCCTGCACAAGCATACACATTTTTGGGGAGAAAAGCAATTAATGAGGCAATAAGCCACAAGACTGTGGGCCAATACCGACCCAAGTAATGCCCCCGGGGCCATAGTTACAGGCCGAGCGTAGTACCCCGGCCCGTTAGACCGGGGTACTAATTGCTTTTTTTTCTGTTCCGAAACACGTTTCGGAACAAACAAAAAAACCCCAAAAAAAAAACGGCAATAAAATGGCCGCCAGGAAAGGGAATACGTAGTCTGTTTTCCCTTTCCATGGTGGCCATCGGGAGCGGGCGCACTGGGAACACTCTGTTCCCAGCGCGTCCACTCCCGAGAAAAGAAGAAAAAAGAAGGTAAGTGGGGTGGGGAAGGAAGAAAAAAAAACGTATCGCGGTCTCCGGCGGGGGACGATGGAAGCCTCCAGCCGTGTGGAGTCTTGGAGCGGGGATGCCCCTGCTCCGAGTCTCCACATGGCTGGAGGTTTCCATCGTCCCCCATCGGAGACTGCGGGATAGAAGGTAAGTGGGGTGGGGTGGGAGGAGGGAGGATGGAGGATGAAAGGGGAAACAAAAAAACAAAAAAGTTCTTACCTGAGTCCCCGGCGGGGGACGAGGGAATCCTCCAGCCATGGGGAGGCTCGGAGCGGGGATTGCCCCGTTTTGAGCCTCCTCATTGGCTGAGGGGCTGCCACACCCCTCGCCGGGAACAGAGTAGTCAGCACGCACGGCGTAAAAGGGAATACCGTGTGGTATGACTCGCAAATGAGCCAATCACCATGCTGTATTCCTGTTGCGCCGCGCGTGCCGGGTACTAATGCAAAATAATTGATGACACTCAATTGAGGTAGCACATGCAAAAAGAGCAATATTTATTTTACAAAAAATAGTTAATATTCATTTCATAAAAGTGCATCGTGTTCAGTGCCGGACAATATAAAAGCATGGTAACACCAATGTCTAAATCAACAATACACTTTCCTTTCAAGAAATCTTCCTATCTATATATAATAAGCAGGTCTCAATATTTGTTTCAGAAAACATTTTGAGCCCAAGAATGGTTTAGTATTAAATCCTATTCTTCTAGAGAGTGGTCGACTAACTGAGAGCTGTAATGCTATCTTCTTATTTTGTGAGTCTGTCTGCGCTTTTGTTTGTTATGTTATGTTATGTTGACTTATACCGCGCACCGCTACCACCCAGAGCCAGTCTCTCCAGGCGCTCGTGTAGCTCTGCAAGAAAGGGGACAGGGTTGGTTAGTAAGGTTAGATGGCTAGGATAGGTCCAGAACCAGGAGAAAATGGCATCTGCGTGTGCTGGGTTGCAGATGGTTGATTGCATGCACTGGCTTGTTGTATCCGTAAGGGGGAGTCCCAATGCTTGGGTTTTTTGTTGTATGTGAATGTCTGTTATGTTGGGTGTGTGTTTGTGTATTTTATGTGTAAGTTGTGAAAAACCTCACCCTAGTAAAGCTAGTTTTGACATGCTCAACAAAGTATATAAAGTTTCAACTGCCTAGCTGGTTGTTTGCTAAAAAATATAATTTTTTACCCTACTCATTGTTTGTTGCCAATTCTTTGTGCATTTATAGGCTGGGATGCACTAGGCATTTACAAGCAATTGCCGTTACTATTTCATGTACGGATTACTTTGGAATGCCTTCCATAGCACGTAATGTGACGAGGACGGGGACCACGAGGTAATGCCTTGAATATGTGCGGTAATCCCCATTACTCCTGATCCTACTGTGCCTCGTCTCATTAACCTCCCCCTTCCTCTCTTGACTATGGTTCACCAAGCAGCTCTGCTTTGGTTTGGGTATGGATCGGAGGATAGATAGGGGAGAGAGTCCTTCAGAGGGTTTAGGTGACTGGAAGGAATTAGTCAAAATAGGAGTATGCGTGGTGTGTGTGCCCTGGGATGCAGTCATCATTCAATACGGAAGTCACTGGATAAGAAATAGTAGGAGTCCTTAGAGGCTTCTGAAACAAGGTTCTGATCTTTCTCCTCCCAGTCACTGAGGTAGTGGGCAGATGGGATAGACTGGGGCATGAACTTTACAGGCACCGCCTGGTGGAGGAAGGTGAGCTCTTCATTAAGGGAGCAAAGAGGTACAAGGAAAGGCACCAGAGAACAATTCCATGCCAAGACCAGAGGCTTCATAGGATGCATTTACGTTCTTTATCTACTCACCCAGAAGTAAATAAAAACATGATTTAAAAAAATGTATGATTAGAATTAACAATTTTGAAGTAAAACATGAAATAGAGCTCCTTATTTGTTGGGCCCTGTCCCTCACTGTGGCAGTAATAACACGGAGCCCATTGATACATGAACCGCCTTTATTCTCCATCTCTCCTTCCAACTGACTTCCCTTTTTCCGTTACTCCCCTTCCTCCCCGTTACCATATGCCTTCCAACATCCTGTGTCCTCCCTCTTAAAGGGACGGCAACCTTTTGTGTCCACAACACCGGAGTCATTACCACAGAACAACCAATCAAGGTAGATCTCAGCACATAAACGCCTGTGTAATCAGTCTCATTTGCTCTTCTTTGCTGCTTGTCGCAGTGGATCAGTACTCTACATTTATTTCTTATCCTGGGAATGGCTTGTTTTACAGCTGCCACAATGACATGACTCTCCTGACCACTTTATCATGGACTGGTAATGGGAGTAGAGCAGGTTCATCTAGTGGGAGGCCGGGAGGGATTGGAAAATTGCGGAAAAGGGAAGGCCTGGACCAAACAAAAAAATTATGGGGTGCATAAGGGTGTTCTCTGTGAGAAATACAAAAAATAAATGCAAGGCCACAGGGCTGTACCGTGTGTAAGGTCACCAAAGGAGCAAAGAAGCAGCATGACCAATGGGGAAAGTGACACCCTATTAAGCGCAGTCAAAATGGATGCACAATGAGCAGCCCCGTAGTTCAAACCTAGGGATGCAAAAACAAAGAGGGTCAACCAGGTCTGGCAAGGGGCAGGGTCGAGAAGAAGACTGTTGGAGTCGGGCTGGGTACCGAAAAGTGGCGCGTGACGGCCGAACCACAGACACTTCATGTGCCACGATATTAGGGCCCACAATAAGATTACCCTAATCCCTCATGCTCTCGGTATGTAGTTCTACTTGTGGTTTATTTTTCTTAAATTATAAATTGGTCGAATGTTGATGTATATAAAATAAGTGTTTTCTTCACTTACATGATATGTCCCAGTTGTAGTGTGCACTTTACATGGGTGAGGTCTCATGTTCAATCTCTGGCATCTTTCAGACTATTTATTTACCTTCATTTACACGGTAATGGCACACAGCAGGGCACATAAGAGGAGCCGAGTGCTCATGCTGGCGGATTCAGCAGAAGGGGCAAGTGTTGGACATCTTGCAGTGTGCCTCATATGTGGATTCTCTCTTCTCCCCTGCAAGAGAGGCATCGCTGAGATGGTGCCTCCTGAAGCGTAGCCCCCACTCCCTCACTGTGCTATGGCCGAGTGCCCATTACATCTCTTCCCCTCAGCCAGTTCCCTTGTCAGCACCCAAGTGGGTTACCTAATTTCAGATGAGACCCATCACCATATTTTCTTCCAGGTGTGTGTGTTTTTTTTGATGGTGAGGAAAAGGGGCGGGTCCCTCCACTTCTCCACTGATGGTGCATTAAAGTTGCCCCACACCTTCCAGCCTCTGCCTGCTTGGTGGTTTAGCCAGTCCCTTAAAGGGACAGTAACATATTTCTACATGTGTTGGTTTTTAGTGTTGCCTTTCACTTGCTGCTTGCAGTTGGTGCAACTTAACTAATTGGCAGACTCCACAGGTCTATAGGGCTTCTTTGGTCAACAGACCCAGCCCAAGACCATTACTTTGATTGGTGCATCTTTCGGCAGGTTTGTCTGAAAATAATTTGTATCAATACAAGAATAAATTCTAGTGGCAACAATATATGATCTGGGGTACATTGGCTCATATCCTCATTTTTCACAAGGGCGGGTTCATAGGTAATTGATCAAACGAGAGGTGTTGTTTCAATTTTCTGCCCTTCTTCAATAGCGGATTAGCAAACACTCTCCTCCCTTCTCCCAGCCTATCTTCTTGAAGTACTTTATGCATACTATTTTTCACAGAATTACTCCAAGCATCAGAGATGGTTCAAGGGTTTTTATTGAATATGTAATGGACCCTATGGCCATCCCTCTCTCTCTCGTCTTAAATTGCACCTCCTCGTTTCCGTGCTTATAAACCTCTGGGTATTAAGCGCGTTATAAATAACCTATCATATCATATCATATCTCACTAACCAAGGCATCCCTGACTCTAAGTTAGTATATAGAGAATGTTACCCCTACTGTTTAATCTCTGCCTTGTACTGAATGCGAGGACCTAAAGGGAGGTTGCCTTTTCTAACTAGACTACCTCAGGGATGTCCTAAAACCTTTCCTACTCTATCCAGAGGTTAGTGTTCTACAGGGGTAGGGATTGTGCCTTGCAGACACCCCGCTTGATTCGGTCTTCTGTCTACCATGCTCGCATTCTCTTCTCCCTCTCTTTACCTCTCAATACTCTCCTTCTCCAACTCCTCCCACCTCTACTCGCTTCCCTTTTCTCCTCTGTCCCTCTGACGCCTCTAGCTCTCTCTAGGCCTCGCTTCCACCCTTTGATGTGCACTCCTCCCTCCTGTTCACTACTCTTCCGTCCTCTGCACTGCTACTACTCACATCTCCCCACCCCACTGTTACTCCACACTCACACTACTATTCCCTCCAACAGACTACTTCTCCCACCTCTACACTAACACTACACTCCACCTTCCTCCTGCTCAGACAGCTTCCTTTCGCTCAGTCCCATATACTTCACATCCCCTTCTTACACTGTCTCATCTAACCACACTCTATCACGCACTGAAGGATGATGGCAGTCAGAGGTGCTCAATGTTACTTTTCATGTTAGGGGGCTTGCACCTATGCTCTAATCAGCTAAGTGTAGCCCGTTTGGACCCCATAGCCCAATTGTTAGTCCCTGGTGGTCTAAGGAATGAACCGCTACTTGTGGTGTGTCACAGCTGGAGCTGGGGAGTGTCCTGCGGCTTCGTTTGCCACTGGCATTGGAGAACATTGTGTAATTTCGCTCCCCACTGGTGCGGGAGAACGTTGTGTGGCTTTGCTTGCCACTGCATAGTTATAGCTATGCTTGCTTCTATCTTTGACTCTGTGGTGAACCACCTGTAACGTTAGATGCTATAGGGTTTCCTTGATTTCTTTGGTTTGAGGTCTCTTCTTTCAAGTTTTACACCTCGTGTTGTGCTGGAGGGCCTCTTTCGTTTTGATGCTGAATGCTCTTGCTCCTCTCAAGGTCGTTGAATCTACAAGAAACAGAGTCTGGCGACATTTATGTAGCGAAGTATGGTGTGAGAAAAATGGGTACTGCATAATAGCATAGTGACACAAGGGGGCATAGGAACTGGGAGCCCCTCAACTATCACTGTCCTCCTACGGGGAAGGACTGGCTCTGAGTTTCAGCCATGGAGCCCATGCCAGGCAATGTATTCAGAAAATGTCAACATAATGAATCAAAAGTAATTAGCAATACAATATTCACAAAAGCATATGGTTTGTAGGTTTTACCTTAAAAATAGGGCAGTGACTGATGCACTATAAAATATATAGTTATGGTTAAAGGCATGGTCTAGTAAAAATGTTTGTTGTCCCTACGGGTCGGCCATGTTTTTTTAAGCCTAAGTGGCTAGATTTTAGAAAACTTTCCTATGGACCTTACCCGAGTTTTCGTCCATTAAACGCACGCGAAAACAAGCACCAGGGAGCCGCCATTTTCTGATAATCCTATCTTTTCCCCCATCGCCCTGGCTGACCTGCTTTTGCGGCACTAAATCAATTCCCCCGCCCCTGAGCCTGACATTATCAAAACATTCATATTCCCGGCCTCTCTCCATGACGTTACTGTGCTGCGTAGGCAAACGCGCCCAGTCGTCTTCTACGCGACTCCACACAGAACCCGGAAACCAACACAGACCATCTCACAACACAGCGTGCCACAATTCGGAATATGAAACTGTACTTTAAAATCAAACAGCAACATGGTACATTTGGTAAAGTACATTTATTTTACATTAAATGTTTAGAGAATATTCAGCAATTGCCATATGAACTCGGAAAGCCATTTATTTTATCTGTATCCGCCATGGTACACAGGGTGTTGCTTTTCGTTAAAAGAAGCACTTTGGAAGCACGGTGAACCGCAAGGCTGTTCCATCAACTAGGCACTAGTCCATCGTAAAGGTTGATATGTTGCTTCTAGCCACTAGTACAGCGTAAGGGCATGTGGGCCCTTGGCGATCGTCCCATAAAATTGTTAGTGTGCTCCAGTTGTTCACACAAAGCTGCAGGTGTCTACTGTAAAAGCCATCTGCTGGTGTCTCAAACCGATGGCAGTAGCAGAAGGGGAGCAAATACCTGTTATGAAAACAAAAAAATTATAATTAGTCTTGCCAGCCGATCTTCATTAATATTACTTATTTTATTTATTACAGCCGATCAGAAACTATTTGCTTGCAAGGATAGTTCAATGGAGTATGTTCGGCTCTAAAATCAATGCGAAAAGTAACGAAATAAATCGAGGCCAACAGACAATGATAAACGACAGTTAGTCTACATGCGTGAGGTATGATATGATATATGATATGGCATTTGTAACGCGCCTATACTCAAGTGTTTCTAGGCGTGACGAGGCAGGTGGGGAACAAGGGCAGACAGACAACGATCCTACTAGGCCAGGTGTCTTTCTGATCGTGCATGGGGAAGGGCTGTACATGGTTAGTTGAATACAAATTAAATAATAGGGCCAGCTGGTGGCAAGTGCAAGGTAAATGCCGGGAGAAGGGGCTGAAGGATACAGAGACAGTCCCGTAGTGCAGGTAGGCAGTGCAGGGAAAAGTGGCTGGGCCAATGACCGAGATCGGTGAGACCAGTGGACCTGCATGCCCATGTGCCCACTACGAACACGTTTTACTTGCTTTTCGTAGCTCTTCATTCATTCATTTATTCATGCATCCATTCATTAAATCTTCATTCCGGTATAAAAGCGCGTAAAGATTTACTTACATTATATTTGAAATTTCCATTGTGTCTTTTCGTAATGCAGTCTGTAAAACGGACCGTGCTCTTGACAACGATTTTTCGTATACTGAACTAAAATGAAACTCGGTCTAGTTTCTGAATTTTCTGCCTTATCGTCTCTTACGTTATTGCGCACCCCCTTCAAATGTAGTTCTTTCGGCATGGTCCCTGTCTCAAGGTCAAAAAACAATAGACCCTTATACTTCCAGTGCGACTTGTGGGCCTCATCTGGGCGCTGTCCTTCGCATTCTTTATTTGCAACATCACGTAGTATAGACATCTGTGAGAACTTGAAGTTTAGAATCCGTCTATGTAGTGCGCCTCAATGTGCAAATGCGAACTGGCTTCTCTCCCAAATGCCACGGCCCGCTTGGCTGGCGCGTTCTAAGTGCCCCAATTTTGTCCCCGTTGTCTGCGAGCTTTGCAGCCCAAATTGAGACATTTAATTTTTGGTGGAAGGTCAGGGAAAGTATAAAGTACCACAGGAGTTGAGTTAAAAGTGAGATTTATTGTTTGTTTGTTTGTTTTATTATTTGCAATACGCAAGCCTCCCCTCCGTTAACAGTGCTGTCATGCCGCCGTCTTTTGGTGGTCGCTGGCGGTTATGGAAGGCTTGGCGTTGGCGGCGCCATTAGAATGTTCCGTGTTTTCTCTCTTCACTTCCTGGTTTGACGGTCTAGTCTTTTTCTCTTGTTCCTGTATTTAACCACGCCCTCCCCTGGGCTCTGTGCGTTGCAACTTTGTTTCCTATGCCTTGTTGTTGTGCTACTTTGTTTTCCTTACCTTACTCCAGTTGCCATTCACCGCAACCTCTATCGCGGTATCCTTTCGCTCCACTTCTCTCCTCTCCTTCCTTTCTCCCGTTCCTGATTCTTGACGGTATCTCCACTCCGGTCTCTCGCACTGCTCCTTGTTCAGTATCAGCTTCACCGGATTCTTCAGCCTACTGCTGCACCGAGAAAGACTTACCTTGATTATCCTGCTCCGGTTTTTCCTGCATGCCCGGGATCACAGTCATCTCTTCCTGCTCAGCATTGGTACCAACTACATCCGTAGAGAGGTTTTTTAAGCGGCTGCTTTTTTCCTCTCATTCTGGTTTCTGCGGGAAGGGGGCCGGCTGCTTCCCTGTTTATCAGGGGATCAGGGTGGCTTCTTCCCGCGGACGGCCGTTCCTCTTCACAAAGAAAAAGAAGCCCCAGACCAAGACCTCCAGACGAAACCCCGTTCCGGAAGAGACAGGTGAGGAGAAAGGGGAGGTGGACATTGAATTATCAGATTTAGAGGATAATACGCTGGTTCCCAACACTCGTGACAGTTTGCAACGCCACAAAGAGATTACAATGTCTATTCCGGAACAGGTCCAAGAGCTGCTCACAGCAATGCAGAATGTGACTTTAGAATTACAGGCTGTGAAAGCCGAAAACGCTGCTCTAAGACAGCGAGTCGACCACTTCGAACAGTCCCGGAGTGATCTGCCTCCCATGCCCTTACCTTGCGGTAAATATGACGGTTCACCTACTGGATTTAAAGAATTCATGGAGGCTTGCATAATTTATTTCACCTTCAGACCTCAGACATATGCCTCAGATGCAGCCCGCATAGGGTTTCTGATATCTAACCTTACGGGTAATGCTCTTTCCTGGGCTACTCCGCTTGTGACTGGTGCCAGCCCGTTACTACACGATTACGCCGGGTTCACCGCCCAGTTCAAATTGGCCTTTGAAAGGCAAGAGTCTGCGGTAGTCGCCAGTGAACAGTTACTGGATATTCGACAGGGAAGTTCCGATCTTCTGTCCTACATCTCCCGCTTTAAACGGGTGGCTGCAGACGCAGGCTGGCAAGAGAACGCTCAGTACACCATTTTTCGCCGAGGATTGAGGGAGGACCTTAAGGATGAAATAGCAAGGGTAACCAGACCAGCTACTTTAACCGACTTGTGGTCTACAGTGGTACAGCTGGATTTCCGTCTCTCAGAACGGCGGTCTGAACGTAGAAAACAGCATGGATTTCCTGCTACGCCTGATCCTGGGATTACCTCTCCTTCTCCTACCTGTATGTCGAAAGAGGAGCCAATGCAAATTGGGACTACTCGAGGACCACTCACCTTGGAAGAAAGAAGAAGACGCAGGGAGAACAACCTGTGTATGTATTGTGGATCTAACCAACATGTTCTCAGAGATTGTCCTAATGTACCGCCAAGATGTTCGGGAAACGCCATTCCTCAGAGCTAGTAGGGAGGAGTTACCGAGGGGGATTTCCTGGTCCCTTTGTTTCTTTATCAGTCACACCCATGCTTACAACAGAAGACAACCGTCTCATGGTAGTCGGAGTAGAGTTATTTATCTCTCAGCAGTCCTATGAGGTTCTGGCACTATTGGACTGCGGCGCTGCTGGTTGCTTTATGGACTTGGTTTGGGCGGAAAAGGTCAGCATTCGCCGTTTGCAGAAAGACGAGGACCAAAAGGTGGAAGGTGTAGATGGTAGACCCCTCAGCTCGGGTCTTATCACCCATACCACACCTCCGATGCAGATGAAGATCCTACATCACAACGAAACCATTCAATTCGACCTCATCCGAGCAGCTCATTTTCCAGTAATCCTGGGGGTCTCTTGGCTTCGGAAGCATAACCCGACCATTGATTGGACAAAGAACCAATTGTCATTTACCTCAACTTTTTGTCGTCAGTCATGTTCTTCACAGACCCTGCATACTTCTGTCCACATTTTACCTGTTATAACCTCCAGTTTAGATGTGTTGAAGGTGAACAGCATCCCTAAAGAATATCTCCGCTACCAAGAGGTGTTTACGGACGAAGGCCCGCAGGAGTTACCTCCTCATAGACCAGAGGATTGTCAGATCATTCTCCAACCCAATGCTGTTGTTCCTTTTGGACAAATGTTTTCCCTTTCCCTCAAGGAAAAGAAGGCTCTCAAGGAATATCTGGATTCTAATTCACATCATGGCCTGATCCGACCTTCATTCTCCCCTGCAGGGGCTTCACTTTTTTTTGTTCCAAAGAAGGGTTCCAATGAGCTACGTCCTTGCATCGATTATAGGGGCCTAAACCAAGTCACGCTTAGGGATAGGTATCCCATGCCACTGATTGGAGACATTCTGGAAGCAGTACAAGGAGCAAAGATCTTTTCTAAAATCGATTTAAGAAGAGCCTACCACCTTTTGCGGATACGATCCGGTGATGAATGGAAGACTGCTTTTCGCACTCCCTTCGGACACTACGAATATTGTGTCATGCCTTTTGGCCTAGTCAACGCTCCAGCAATATTTCAAAGATTCATGGATCGTATCTTTTCTGATCTACTTTTTCATTGTGCCGTCGTCTATCTTGACGACATACTGGTCTATTCAAAAGACGCCCAACTCCATTCGGATCACCTCCAACAAGTCCTTCAAAGACTGCAAGACAATCTCGTAAAAGCCAATGCTGATAAGTGCATTTTCCAAGCATCCGAGGTCAACTATCTTGGCTTTATTCTGTCTTCGGAAGGAATCCGCATGGTTCCCGCTAAGATCGACGCCATATTGCAATGGCCAACACCCCATTCCATCAAAGACGTCCAAAGATTTCTAGGGCTAGCCAATTTTTATCGCAAATTCATCCAAGGTTTCTCGGATCGAGTTCTTCCCATTACAAAGCTGTTAAAAAAGTCTTCAATGCCCTTTATCTGGTCTTCTGAGGCAAACCGAGCTTTCCAACGACTTAAGGAGGAATTCTGCTCTGCCCCGGTACTTCATCAACCAGATCAGAATCTAAGATTCATTGTGGAGACTGATGCCTCCTCTGCGGCGATAGGTGCAGCCCTTCTACAGGAACATGAAGGTTTGGAACATCCGGTTGCCTACATGTCCAAGACACTGAATGACAGTCAGACACACTATTCAGTGATAGAAAAAGAACTCCTGGCTATGAAATCTGCATGCGAAGAATGGAGACATCTTCTACAAAGGGCTAACCATCCCTTTGAAATCAGAACTGACCACAAGAATCTTAAAGTACTGCAAAAGATGGAATGTGTCAACTCCCGTCAGGCTCGTTGGGTGCATTTTTTCTCCCAATATGATTTCACATTGACCTACTTACCAGGTTCCAAGAACATACTGGCTGATGCTCTTTCTAGAAGGCCTTATTCAGACATGTCTCAGAAAGAATTTCCCAGTCTCATGCTTCCTGAAGTCAAAGTAATCTGTTCGGTGGAGTCTTTCTTAGAAAGAGTCCGCAAGGCCACGCGGTCCACCTCTCCTCTCTCAAAGGATCTATCCCTTAAAGATGGTTTATGTTTCAAGCAACAGCGATTGTTTCTGCCAGACAGATTCACCCGTCAATCGGCTTTAAGGTGGTGCCACGATGATCCAACGGCAGGACACAGAGGTGTTAAGAACACTTTGGAATTGCTTCATCGCAAGTTCTGGTGGACCGGTATGGCCAAAGATGTTTCAACCTACGTCAAGTCATGTCCGGTATGCTGCCGATCCAAACATTGCACTCAAAAGTCGATTGGTTTTCTCCAACAACAGGACCTTCCCAAGAGACCCTGGAGCATTATTTCCACGGATTTTATTGTGGATCTGCCACCTTCGGAAGGTTGTTCATGCATCATGGTAACTGTCGACTGCTTCACTAAGATGGCACATTTCACTCCCTTGGCTGGTCTTCCCACTGGCGCTGAGATGCCGGCTGTATTTGCCAGAGAAATATTTTGCTTACATGGTACTCCGGACAAGATTATTTCTGACAGAGGTTCACAGTATACTTCAAGGTTCTGGAAGGAGCTTTGTGAGAGACTGGGAATGGAACAGGCCTTATCATCTGGTTTCCACCCTCAGACTAACGGGCAGACTGAAAGAACCAATGCCACGCTGGAGCAGTATCTTCGATGCTTCACCAACCCCCAACAAGATAATTGGGTTAGTGTGCTGGTCACCGCGGAATTTGCCTATAACAATGCCGAGCACAGTGCCACTGGTCTCAGTCCATTTTTTTGTTCCTATGGTTTCCATCCCAGTTTTATTCCTTCTCTCTCCTTCCCTCCTTCTACCACTCCATCTGTGGATGCCTTACTTACCAGTATCTCGGAGGCTCACAAGTCTGCCACGGGAAGTTTGCGGGCGAGCAGTCTTCGGTATCGATCATACTGCAATCTTAAGCGCCAGCCCGTTCCAGCTTGGCGAAGGGGCACCAAGGTCTGGTTGTCTACCAGGTTTCTGCCTCGCTGGCTTCGCCCCTCTAAACTGTCTCCCCGGTACCTGGGTCCTTTCCCTATACTACACCAGATCAACCCCGTGGTCTTCCGCCTTCAGTTGCCAAAACACATGCACTGTCTCCATCCTGTATTCCATTCCTCTCTCCTGAGGGAATGCAAGGGTGATCTCTACCATCGCCCTTTGCCACAGGACCCGGTCCCCAAGGAGGTTCCTTCCGATGAGTATGAGGTGGCCTCCGTTCGTGACTCCCGCTATCGGCGGGGTCGCTTGGAGTATCTCATTCACTGGAAAGGGTATCCACACTCGGAGGACTCCTGGGAACCGGTGTCTCATGTTCACACTCCAACGTTGATTCAGTGGTTTCACCGTCTGTTCCCGGGGAAGCCGGGGGGCTGTCCCTTGGGAGGGGGCATACTGTCATGCCGCCGTCTTTTGGTGGTCGCTGGCGGTTATGGAAGGCTTGGCGTTGGCGGCGCCATTAGAATGTTCTGTGTTTTCTCTCTTCACTTCCTGGTTTGACGGTCTAGTCTTTTTCTCTTGTTCCTGTATTTAACCACGCCCTCCCCTGGGCTCTGTGCGTTGCAACTTTGTTTCCTATGCCTTGTTGTCGTGCTACTTTGTTTTCCTTACCTTACTCCAGTTGCCATTCACCGCGACCTCTATCGCAGTATCCTTTCGCTCCACTTCTCTCCTCTCCTTCCTTTCTCCCGTTCCTGATTCTTGACGGTATCTCCACTCCGGTCTCTCGCATTGCTCCTTGTTCAGTATCAGCTTCACCGGATTCTCCAACCTACTGCTGCACCGAGAAAGACTTACCTTGATTATCCTGCTCCGGTTTTTCCTGCATGCCCGGGATCACAGTCATCTCTTCCTGCTCAGCATTGGTACCAACTACATCCGTAGAGAGGTTTTTTTAAGTGGCTGCTTTTTTCCTCTCATTCTGGTTTCTGCGGGAAGGGGGCCGGCTGCTTCCCTGTTTATCAGGGGTTCAGGGTGGCTTCTTCCCGCGGACGGCCGTTCCTCTTCACAAAGAAAAAGAAGCCCCAGACCAAGACCTCCAGACGAAACCCCGTTCCGGAAGAGACAGGTGAGGAGAAAGGGGAGGTGGACATTGAATTATCAGATTTAGAGGATAATACGCTGGTTCCCAACACTCGTGACAAGTTCACAGCATTTACATTTACATGAGATGAGACATGAGAAAAATATATACATACACATATATGAGGTGAATGGAGAGAATTCAAAGATGACACCCAGCTTGTTCGCCACCCATGATGGTGAAGGTAGGGGTTAGGTTTACAGGTACACTGTACAATAACATTTATTTACAAAAAGACAATCGTTTTGAAATTATTTAAACCGGGATTTGTACTTCACAATCAGCTGTGCTTCGGGTGGGCATGGCACAGTCGCAATGTTCGGTGGCAATGGATCACTGCTCTGCACAGAAACATCCAAAATTCCATATCTGTGCTTCTCTAACACAGCAACAATAAGGCCTTTCACAAAGTCGAACTGCATTTCATCATAGACTGGTTTGATCACCCATTGCTTACTTCGTTTTGAAAACACCTTAGTGTAGCGAGGCATCCTTACTTTACCCCTAGTCCTAGATTGTTCACGCCCGACATTGCTGTTATGGGCCAAGACCGCTAGTAGAGTGCGATGTTTCATGCCCCGAAAGCTAAAATGCAAGCGCTTTGGCCTGTACTTTAGGCACATATTGTGGAACACCTCCAAATCTCCTGTGTGACAGAATTCTGTCAGTCCTCTCAAATCTCTTGATAGAGTTTTGTCGAAAACAATCTTCTCAATGGCTTTGTGTGTCGGTGAGGATGGAATCAACCACTTCTTCTTCCGTGCCTCCTCTGGGGACAAAGGGCCATGTTCACATTGGTGGAAATGTTGATTTGCTGTCCAGCGGTGATCGTTGGTACAGTGGTGCATCAGTGACTGCCATTTTTCAAGTAGTATTTCCACTGACCCTTCACAAGTTTTTGAGCTCCACCAAAGATGGTTGGTGATAGAATGTGACCACTGCAAAATACTTTCAAAACCTTTTTTTTTCCCTGCAGCCGAGATTTTCTTATTGATTGATTTAGCAAGATGCCATACGTCAAATTGATGTTTAATATGTGGAACTGCTATCTTATTGTCTTGGCAATTGAAACGTGTCTACCCGTGGCTATGAGGTCGATGTGCATTCCCCTTGATTGTAGATATTCCACTGATTTTATAAATCCTAGTTTCTCCATGGCCACTGACGATGTACATTGTGTTACCTGCACGACCACCGAACTCACAATTTTCTTACTATCCATGTCCTGAAAGTGGTAGGTGCAGTACTTGGCAGAAAAATCCAGGGCTGTCGCACTGTGCATCGCCGGCTAGCCTGAATCGTTTGCCTTCGAATGTACTTGCTAGAGACAATTGTTCAGTTTTCCAAGCATCACTAATGGCCGGAAACAGATAATCACGTTGGTATATGTAGTACAGCGCTTTAGAAATGAAATGGAGTTCCACAAACTGAAAGAAAGCCTCTAACTTTCTAAAACTGGAGCCACTAAAAAGTGATGCAGCTGCACACAGTAGATTGCCTGCTGGCAGTTTCCCCAGCATCGGTTGTGCAGACCATGAGAACCTATGATTTAATCTACAGGTGGCATTTATTTTGACGTTACTGCCTTTTATTTGATGAGTCACATTAATCAATGGCTTTCCACATACTTTCCCTCTAATGGAATGCACACATTTCAGCATACTTATAATTTCCATCAAACAACTGTTGAATACAATGTATTTGCTCTCTTTCATTAGACTGTCATCCTGCGTCAACGTTGTTTCGGCCTGTGACGTTGTGGAGATTTCAACACTTTGGAAAGTAATATCGCTGATATCAAGTTCTGATGCGTCTATGGATGCTGCGGCTGGTTCATTCTCTGTCATTTCGACATCTATTACTTCAACATTGATGGGAGAACACAACAATGTCGACAGGTTTTTTGGTGGCAAATTTTTGGCGGGTGTAGATTGTGTGAATTGATCTGCAACTACTTCAGAGCTATCTTCAATACATTCAATAACATCTTCTTGTGGTGGTGCGGTCGCACTGTAGCTATGGTCCAATGCAACTTTGCTGTAGTCTCCAAACACAGTTAATTCATGTTCTGGCCATTGGACATGAGCATCTGGAGCCTGAACAAGCCTCGCCTGAATTAATAGTTCCTCCATAGTGTACACGGTCTGGCAAGCCACATCTCTCATTCGCTTCACTGTCTGTGTATGTATAGTTCTGACACCCACGGGTAACTGGAGGAGAGATTGGAAAAGGGATGTTCAGTTTAAACACAAGATGGAGTGTAGTAGAATTGACTGGAAAAAAAACATAAAATAGTCCCCAGCACAAACATTTTTTTAAAGTTATGAACTGTTTGTAACTAACCTTTTTTTGTTTTTTTTTCTTTGCAACTTTTTTGACTCAACCTTCAACATCTGCACGCTGTAGCTCCGATTCGTTTCCGCATGTCCTCCCTTCCTCTTGCGCTGCAACGACTATATTTTCTGTATCCGCATAGACAGCACGGAATGAGGCTCCATCGTCTCCCTGAAACATAGTACTTTCATTACTATGTATCAAAATATTGTTAGCATAAAACACACGTGAGGACGAACACACAGGTACATCTCAATAGCCAAACACGATTTAAACATTGTGTGCAACAATCAAACGACAAGTATTCAACCAGTGATGATCTATTTCGATGGAACTGTCAGTATCCATACCTCTGGCTCTGCATGGACTGCCATGAATGGTTGTATTGGAGAGGAGGCATCCGCATCTCCCTGAAACACAGTACTTGCATTAGTATGCTTTTCAATATTGGAAACACAACACACACTTGGGGTCGACGGCACAGGTACATATAAAGAGATAACCACAAATGATGCATTTTCCAAAAGAATCAAGGAAAATCTAAATATGATCACATTTCATCGACTTATTTCTCGATTTATTTACATCTGCATCATCTAAATTGGATGTTGTGATTGTAGTGGAAGTTTTGTCGTCTCCCTGAAACACAGCACTTGCGTTAATAGGGAAGAAAGTATAGCAAATGGAATCACGTTATATAATCACGCATGATGGAGCTGTCATTATCCATACCTCGTGGGGCTGAAGAATATCTATGGATGTTGCAAATGTAGTGCGCACTTCCGAAAGCTGTTGCGCCGATTCGTATACGCATGGTCCCGCTTCCACTTCCCCTGGAATTATTTGAATGTCAGGCTCTGCATCAAGTGCAGGGGTTGACGCTCCATCAACTGCCCGAAACATAGTACTTGCATTAGAGAGGATTACAATAGTGAAAACATAACACACACCTGGGGTCGACAGCACAGGTACATATCAACGGCTAACCACGAATGAAACATTGTGTAGAACAATCAAACGACAAGAATTCCAGCTCTGATGATGACGCTCGATGGAGCTGTCAGTATCCATACCTCCTGCTGGTGAAGAACATCTAGAAATGTTGTAGATGTGGCGGACGCTTCAGCATCTCCCTGAAAGACAGTACTTGCATTAGTATGGATAACACTAATTATAACTGAAAACAAACACCAGTGGACGATAAATAAGGTGTATATGAATTGGAAAGCACTAACCAAACATTCGGTAAAATAATTACACGATGAAATAAAACTATTACTTCACATGAATAAAACAAGTCTATAGCGGATTAGCCTAGTAAGATTACCTGATACGCGCTAGAAGTGGTTGATAACTGCGACCACGTCAAGGATGTAGAATGTTCTTGCTTCAGATTCAAGGGGTAGTCAAGAAGTTGTAAAGGTAAATTAATGATTGATAATGAAATGCCAATATTAAAAATAGCCATGTAAGGCGACAGAATACTTGAAAAACGCTCAATACAGCACAGTTCCCTGTTCCCATATATATACATTGCGTTTGTGGGTTATGAAATCGAAAAAGAATATATTGATAAATGTCATTATTCAAAAAACTATACACTCATATCAATATCGAAATTATTACAACGGATAGAACACCTACAATATCAATTAATCCGTTCGGCTACCTACACACTACCGCAAGGCCTAATGCTAAATCCGGACACTTGACTCACCGGTGGCGGAATGTGGACGAATAGAGTGGGAATAGCGTTTTCGAGCAATTTCCGTGTCGTTCGGCGTTTATTCTTCTTTGTTACCCAAGATGTTGTGTACATGTCCAAGGAAAAGTGCCGGCTGCAGATGCAGTATCGATCACCCCTCTTGTCCTGTAACACTTGTTGGACTCTACTTTCCAGCTCATCCAGTGGATATCCGCAATGTCTGACCCATTCTCTTATTCGATCAACAGTTTTCGGGAATACATGCATTGTAGTGCCTTCAGATTTCGCATGGGTCTTCGAAGGGCAACCGCTAATCGAACAGGCAGGCATTGTTGATAAATCTAAAAAGTAAATATCAACATTATTATACAATCTTCAAGAATAAAGATTTGATACAAAAGTAAATGAATCATACAATGATCAATGCAAGGTTTGTTTTGGTCGCAGGAACTATACCAGTTCATTATGTGCGGCTTAGTATTTTCATAAGTTGCAGAAATGTATAAATGATGTGTCTAAAATCTGAACATGTGACTCGTCCCTTGGATGTTCTGTCTTGCACGAGAAGGAAACATGCTTACATTATAGACTGGACCCCCGAAGGATGCAATTCGATGACAATAGACACAGATGAAAATAAATAGATCTATTGATAGCATAGCAATGGAAACTCAAGTCAATAGCAATGAGAGCAATGAACATAGCACTATTGTGTACTCTACTCGCAAATAGATAGAAATTTAAAAATCTATGAAATATGACTAGGATACATGGCCTTACCTTGACCAACAAACAGTTGGATTCAGCAAGCAGAGCAGTATGTTGCACGAGAATAGGTGGGTGGCCACAGGTAGCACACTGATGGGTTTGCTCTAAGCGGTCATAGAAGTTCACAGATAGCACAACGACGAGCAGATTAGCGTAGATCTCAGTGGTTGCCAGGTAACACGTTCAGGAGTTGACTTGCAAAGCACAAAGATGTTCTCATGAGAGATATCAATTGGTTTATAAAGTATTAGAAACAGGGGTGTGTTTGTGAATGAATGACGTATGTATGTCGTGGTTTTAGGGGGGCGGCCTGCTTGAAGGGGAGGCTTGGCTGGAGACACGGGGTCTGAGGAGGCCATGTGAGAGATGGCCCCTGGGCGTGGGATACCTTTTGAAGTGTACATGCTGTTTGGCACCTTGGCCATTTGCGCCGGTCACAGCCCCCCATGCCAGCGCTCATCCCCGGGTGCGAACCGCCTTTGATAGAGGGTGGGTGGGATGGATGGGCCTGGGGCGTGCAGATAAGGCACAGGAAGACTGCTGAATGGAGACACACTTATGTGGATTGCAGGGGGGTGGCCTGTTTGAAGGGGAGGCCTGGCTGGAGACACGGGGTCTGAGGAGGCCATGTGACCGATGGCCCCTTGGCGTGGGATACCTTTTGAAGTGTACATGTAGTTTGGCACCTTGGCCTTTCGCGCCCCTGACATCCCCCCATGCCAGCGTGCATCCACTGGCGCGAACCGCCTTTGATAGAGGGTGGGTGGGATGGATGGGCCTGGGGCGTGCAGATAAGGCACAGGAAGACTGCTGAATGGAGACACACTTATGTGGATTGCAGGGGGGCGGCCTGCTTGAAGGGGAGACCTGGCTGGAGACACAGGGTATGAGGAGGCCATGTGACCGATGGCCCCTTGGCGTGGGATACCTTTTGAAGTGTACATGTAGTTTGGCACCTTGGCCTTTCGCACCCCTGACAGCCCCCCATGCAGCGCGCATCCACTGGCGCGAACCGCCTTTATATCAATGATAGTATATCGTTGCTTATCAATAACAAATGCCACATACCGGAGATTCTTATGAGCACAGACCCACACTTCAACCGGTGTATTATAGTGGTCAAGACCCTAAGGCCTGTATAATCCAATGGTAATTGTTAGTATAGAGATATGTGTGACTTTTATAGAGACATAACCTACTGAAAGACTTTGAACAAGTGTTATTTAGTGCATGCATTATCGAGAATATGTTATGTTAGCTTAGATAGATAGTGACCACCCTGCTTCACAGCGACCAGACCTTCACCCATTCGGAGCACAGATGTCTGACGTCCATCCTTGAATGGAGATACACTTGATTCATTTAAAAAATCGAAACAACCGTTGTTAAAATATATGTGGTGTTTTATTTTGTATCTTATTTTATGACACAAAAATACAAGACTTTAAAGATTATACAGGTCAGGTTGCAGCACAGCGAGAGAAAATCCCCTGTACTGACCGCTGTCACTCAGGAACGTTTCTCTAATGGCACGAACGGCACAGGCGGGTATCACTCTTCGAACGCGGTGTCCAAGCCTCCCGTGGAGCCACCATGTAAAGGAACGATAGGCCACCAGCCTGTACCACCTGTGAAAAGGAATGAAACAAACTGTTTTTAAATGACCAAGATAAGTTTAATAAACGTTTGTTGTCAATGACAATTCTTGTAACTAATGGCATTCTGCACGGACAAATGCTATCTAGACAATGCACACTATTGAATGACTTACATGCGTTACAATGAAATGTAGATGTAATTTTGGATATAGTAGAAGAACATGAAATAGGAGTGGCATGACAAGCAGAGTATACTTACTCATTACTCGGATCACGAGGACGAACAGTTGCGCGAAGTTCGTGCATAAGCACCATCATTATTCTCAACACGGCCCGTGTGAGGCAGGCTGCCCTGAAGTCTGGCAGCTCGGTGATGCATTGCAGTCGTGGCTCGCCTTCCGAAATGTAGGCCAGGCATCCCGAGTTTTCTCGGCAGCAGCAGTTCTCGTCCTCAGTTGGCATTAGCTCGCACAGATTGCATGTGCACCAGGTGGAGACGCCGTCCATTCGACTAGGCCCAGGCTCTTCATCTGTTGATTCGTCCTGCCAACTGCCGTCCGAATCCCCATCGTTTTGCGTGCTTCCCTTTCCAGTAGTTCCTCCTCGGTATACTCAGCCTCATACATGTAGGGCATTATTGTAGCCATTGTGTGGTAAACAAAGTACAATAATTTATAGAGATGGTACAGGTGTTCACACGGGCTACAAGCGGCGAAGGTAGCTGACCAGAGCACAGAAACGGGACACAGAATACTCAAAGTAACACAGAGAGAGGAATGGAATCGAAAATCTGCTGCTGTGTGTTGTGAAACGGTCTGTTTATACTTATTGAGGAAAGAGGCGTCCTGCCATTTCCATGGCGACACGTCATTAGCTGAAGCGCAGCGAATGTTGACACAAGACATGCTTTGGCGTTGGGAAATGGGTGGTACGGGTCTGCTGATGACAGGCTCTCGGGCGGGGGATTTGATTTAGTGCCGCAAAAGCAGGTCAGCCAGGGCGATGGGGGAAAAGATAGGATTATCAGAAAATGGCGGCTCCCTGGTGCTTGAAAACTCGGGTAAGGTCCCTAGGAAAGTTTTCTAAAATCGAGCCACTTAGGCTTAAAAAAACATGGCCGACCTGTAGGGACAATAAAGGTTTTAACTAGACCATGCCTTTAAGTTGCTGTTTCCATAGGAAGAGCACTTTTTGGGCGGCTTATAACTCTGCTCCCCCTGGACGAATCCTCACCAAACTTTGCAAAAAAGTATATGGGCCACTTTGAATTGAAAAGTTTGGCGATGTTTGGTCCAGGGGGGGAAAAGTTATATAAAAAACGTCTTTTTTCCCCATAGACTGGAAAAACTTTGCGCACGTCTACAGCCCAAACTGCCGGATGGATTTTCACCAAATTGGTGGCAGGAGCAGGAACTTGGTCCCAAAAGCGTGCTTTTGTAAATTTGGTGCCAATCCATCCAGTAGTTTTGTTTAAAATGACCAAAAAGTATGTCTGAAAAAATTAGTGATATCTATGTTCGCTCCGTGGTCCCACTTCCCTGTTCGCTCCGCGGACAAGATACCGATTGGCTAATACGTAGTGTCATGTCCGCGGATATGTGACACGTTCACTGATTGGATGTTGAACAGCGTGAAGTGCGTCAGATTGTTTCGCTGCGCCCACCATCTTTCATTCGTGTTTTGGTGTATGCAGACATCGCCGCTAACACATATAAAAGAACACAAGATTGCGCTTGTTTTAAACTTATGAAATACTGTTTCGGAAGGTGACGGTTAATGCATTCGGAGTGAAGGTCACTTGCTTTGGTTTTTTGGTTGCAAGCTCAGTAGGCCCACGCATCCGACTGAACCCATAAGGGTCAAGTGTTTATTGACCTTGAGCGAAAGGGAAAATTCAGTAAGAATGCAGGGAGTGAATGTTTGCAAAAAATACCATTTCATAAGGTTATGTATTCAAAACATTTGTAAGGCACATGTAATATCATTTAAAGAAGATTCTTTGGTGCAAGTACATTGCTGTCTGAGTTTCACAAAGACAATGGAGATGGTGAATATCGTGTAAGTTTACTTTTGACGACTCTGCACCGGAATTACATTAAATTTTTTATTACCAGAACATTATTTTTGGCAATGTAACTGACGTAAAATCTTTCTGTGTAGTTGTCAATTTTTTTTACTTATGGAGAGTGCAGATTCTCGGCATTTGTAGGCTATCACTAGATTCACCCATGTTCAACGCTAATATTTCTTTAAAATGTCATGTATGACCATATCGATTTGTGTATCAGTTTCCACGTTCTTTCTGCCTTTTTTGAAATCACGAGATTTAATTTTTTATTACCTGAACATTAATTATGGCAATGTGACTGAAGTACTATCTTTCTGTGTAGTTGTCATTTTTTGTTTTGGAGAGTGCAGATTCTCGGCGTTTGTAGGCTATCACTAGATTCACCCGTGTTCAACGCTAATATTTCTTTAAAATGTCATGTATGACCACATCGATTTGTGTATCAATTTGCACGTTCTTTTTGTCTTTTTTGAAATTGTTTGCTAAAGGTTGGGTATTGATACATATTTTCTGTTATGTTTTCCAAACAGCTACATCGTGCCTTACTGTGATTGCCATTGGTTCCAGTTGCCAAGTGATGGTTTTTTTGCACGCCAGATGCATGTAATCGTGACCGGCTGCCTAACCGTCAGTTTTGTGGGACGATTGCGCAGGACCCATTTGTCCGTACGCTGTAGTGGCCATTAGGAGTAACATAACATCTTTTATGGTGGTGTAGGCCGAAGTTCATGCCGACATCTTGGAAATCACTGTGCGACCGAGGCGGTTGTTTTATTGAAAACGAATACTTTGTGTATGGGAAAAGAACAACGTGTGCCTCACGATTAACATTTTCGATGACGTCTGAAGAAACTAAGTTTCTATTTGAATGAAAAAGGGGATAATCCGATGGTCTCGGACCGTTTATTGTGAAATAAAAGTACTTTACAAATTTTGAAATGTTAATGTTTTCTTTTAAAAACCAGTTTATTATTTCAAAATGTGTCGTGCTACGTTGTACATCGCTGTGTGTTTATTTTCAGGTTCTGCGTCACGGCACATAGGTGCTTATGGGCGCATTTGGCTACGCTGGAGAGGAACGTCATCCAGAAAGGTGTAGAATATCATTAGGGTTCGTTATGTGATGAGATGTGGGAGTGTTTTCGTATTAAACAAGTGTTGTAATGTAGTTAAAAAACAAAGCGGTATACGTTTACTGACTGAGGGGTAGGCTGTAGCCATGGGGAGTGGGCATAATGTTGGGGTTATGGTATAAGGTCATGATCCGCACAATGTGGCTACTGGCCATGACGAGAAGGGAGAAAAGATAGGATTACAGTGGGTATGTTCACCTGGGACTGGCTTTGTGGTAAAGGTGTTCTATATTAGGATACATTTGAAAGGGAAGAAAAAAGTGCTCGTGGTAATCTGTTAACAGGGTTTCCTTTTTGTTTTTTGCAGGCTGCCATGGAAAGCGAAGAGGGGCCCTGTATGGAACAACCGCCTTCCCTTTCTATGGTGGCCATCTTGGAAAAGGATTTTGTTTTCTAATCCGGGACGCTGTGGCATCCCGGATTAGGACGAAAAATCCTCTTTTTTAGTAGCACGGGTTACTGGTTTGGAAATCTAGATTGTTAATGGCATTCATCACCCATTTTCAGGGTCGAAGGGGGGGTAATGATCTAGAGATCGCGTTATGCACTCTCGCTTCGATTGGGCTGATAACTTGGCCTGCTGGCCCTTTATTCACTGTTCCAGTCCCTGGAAAGGAGGACGAACGCTACAATATTCCCATTAGCCTAACACAAACTGCAAATGGAAATGTTGGAAAATCTTATTGCGTTTATGTACTTTACTGAGAAATATGAAGTAGATGGAATCCATGCGATTTTTTTTTATTTATATTTTTAAACTGTGAAAGGTGGTTGTTAAAGGAACATTTAATTTTTTTACGGATGGCTTTTTTTTTTTGAAGGACAGCTAAGAAGGAAAGTTGCAGACGGAAATGAGCAAAGAGGCACCAAACAGTAATATGGAGGGGTAGGTGGACGGGGAAAAATGTTGTGTGTGTGTTATTTGTAAGGTAGGGCCAGTGTTTCTCATGCTCCTTGATTACAGAAGTGGTGCTGTTTCTTGGGGAGGAGGGATGGCCTTAGCTCATGTCATTTTCAAATAAATAGTACTTTTGCTAAAAGTATGTACTTTGTACAACATTGTTAATGGCTGAGTATGAATAGGTGTTGGAGCTGTGCAAGGGAAATGTTGAAGTTGCAAGTTCCTACATCAGTAAAAAATGTACTTCCACACTGTCCACGAGGCATGGATCTTCTGTTAAGTGTGTACGGATTCTCGGACATATCACCGTGCTGTGCGCCAGCATATGGTCATGTGGCATTTTCCTGAAGGTGTGCAATGAAGTTAGATGTTAGTTTACATTATGGTTACGAGCGACTACTAGAAACCTATGAAGTTCAGTAAAAAAACTTTGTTAAAGGGACGTCATGGTTACGTTGCGCTACTAAAGACCTATCAAATTCAGTAAAAAAAACGTTGTTAAAGGGATGTTATGGTTAATTTGCGCAAGTAGAAACCTATGAAATTCACTAAAAAAACTTTTTTAACGGGACGTTATGGTTCCATAGTAAAACCGAAAAACCCTTGAAATTCGCTAGTTATGCTAAACTGAGCAACCCTAACTCGTGTCACCACTGTGCACTGCTAAGACTAACACGCAGGACATCAAAGATGACATCACAAATGTCATTGAGGACATCACTTATGACATCAAATGTACATTTACTTTTCATGAAAACTCTGTAGAAGGTATTCCTTTATAATGTTCACCAAAAAGTGTCAAGGATCATTGGAATAAATATCAAGTGGTAATTAGTGCAATAAGAAATGCGTTGATATAAAGAGCATTCTATAATGAAGTTCTATCCAGTATACTAAGGTACTCATGTAGAATCATAGGCATTGTGTGCAGCATACATGATGGAGTTGCAATATTCATAAGCTTGACATGTTGAATAGTGAAATGATAACTCTTTTCTTATTAGAGTTTTACATACTGTGAAACATGTGATAAGTAGGTAATAAAACCTACTTACTACATAATTGCATTATTATAGACAAAACACAAACAGACAACAACACATACAAATATGAGTATATACAAGGAAATTGAAGTAAGGAAAAAAGCAGCAGTAGTAGCAGAAAGTGTTCATTGTTCATAACCTAACTGATTACCTTTATGCAGAGAAATGATTGCTCTGTTTCAAAGGTGCTACTTACCCTATGCATATGTATCACATGATATGACTGGACCCTAAGGGAATTACTGTAAGAACATACTTAAAGGATAAGTCTACAAATATAGTACCTTTTAAATTTTTAATTCCTGAGTGTTACTGAAGAAAACCATGTGGCCTAGATATGTCAGTAAAGGAAAAAAGGGGGAGCCAGATATGTGATGTCATCTTTGATGTCCCGGGTGTTAGTCTTAGCAGTGCACAGTTGTGGCGCGAGTTATGGTTGCTTAGCTTACCATAACTGGCGAATTTCAAGGGTTTTTCGGTTTTACTTGGAACCATAACGTCCCGTTAACAACATTTTGTTTAGTGAATTTCATAGGTTTCTACTTGCGCAACTTAACCATAATGTCCCTTTAACAAAGTTTTTTTTAACTGAATATATATATATATATATATATATATATATATATATATATATATATTCAGTAAAAAAACATTGTTAAAGGGACGTCATGGTTAAGTTGCACTAATAAAAACCTATGAAATTCAGTGACAAAACTTTCTTAAAGGTATGTTATGGTTAGAAGTAAACTGAAAAAACACAGAAATTCGCCAGTTATGGTAAGCTAAGCAATAATAACTCGAACCACCACTGTGCACTGCTAACACCTACACCCAGGACATCAGAGATGACATCACAAATGTAATCACTAATGACATTACATATCTAGGCCATTTGTTTTTGTTCATTGATATATGTAGGCCAGGTGTTTTTGTTCACTGACAGTCAGGATATAAACATTTAAAAAGTGCTATATATCTAGACATTAACATTGTTGTATGTTCTTTAAGTACTTTCCATAGGGTTTAGTATGAGCTCATGGTGCACATACATGGGGCAATAAGCAGGTCTCAAACAAACAATTCATTTGTATACATGAAAATGAACTTCAATGTTATTGACATTTTCTGGTGATGTTGGTTCTTTCTTCCTTACTTTAGTTTCCCTGTATGTGCTTCTGATTTGTATGTATTGTGGGTCTTCATATGTATTGTTTGTACTAATACAACTGTGTAGTAAGACTTGAATTGTTAACTCTTTATTCCACATTTAACATTACTGAAAACTCTGATAAGGTAGCATTATTTTACCATCCAAAATTACCAGATAAAATATATTCTACTTCTATAGTGCATGCTGCAGCCATTGCCCATGTGTATGTCTGATTAGGTTCCTTTATTAACAACAACACTCCATTATAATGTTTTGTTTAGTTGAGTACATTTTTTAATACATTAAGTAGTTCCTGATAGGTCTCCCAATCACCCTTGACTTCTTGTTACCAACATTATAAACACAACCCCTTGTAGGGACTTTTCATCAATAACATTTGTGATGCCATTTTGATGTCCTGGGTGTTAGTTTTAGCAGTGCATGGTGGCGGCGTGAGTTATGGTTGCTTATCTTACCATAACTGGTGAATTTCTGGGGTTTTTCAGTTTTACTTGTAACCATAAGATCCCTTTAACAAAGTTTTTTCATTGACTTTCATAGGTTTCTATTACTGCAACTTAACCATAACATCCCTTTAACAAAGTGTTTTCATTGAATTTCCTAGGTTTTTATCAGTGCAACTTAACCATAACATCCCTTTAACAAAGTCTTTTCACAGAATGTAATCGTTTTTTACAAGTGCACACTAATTTGCTACATCTTCCTAATATCATACTTACCCCAAATATAGCAGTATTTTCGGCCAATGTAGAAAGTTTGAATTTAAAACAGTGCTATTCTCCAACTCCTTGCAACATTTTTAACACTTCCATAAACTTTTTGTTACTCTTTCCACTGTTTTTGTGTTCGCAGACATTCATGTACGTCTGATGTCACCGCTGACTTTCCAGACAGTGTCATGTGTCCACGTGCTCGCGCGCAGCATGATGACCCGTCTGCACTTCATGAACGGGTCTGTGCTTTGTGAACAGTTCGAAATTGCATTTTCAGCTGAGCTGGGAAGTTTTAAGCTGACAATTTACCCTTGCACATCTCCTAAACCTTGTTTTACTCATTATCTATTTGCAATCTAGGACACAGCACATGCTTGGAAGAATATTAGCATAACTGCAATTTATCTTCAAAAATGGCATCAGCTATTGCCATGCGTCCTGCCCAGGAACTACCACCACCACTAGCTAAAGGGCGTGGACAATGGAAGAAGTGCAATAATTCAGAAAACAATGAAGAGAACCAGGAAGATGAGGTAGAGGAAATGCCTACTGCTAGCCCCACGAGAGAATCATGGGTGTGGCAGTTCTTTACCACTGTTGGGGGAGTATCAAAGTCTAAGGCTATGAAAGAGAAATGCACTCAGTCACGGACAACCTGGGCAGTACTCTTACAGGACCACCTCTATGCGCTGCCACACCAAATCCAACCACTCGGATGCTCTCATAAAGGCTGTTCCTTTCTCAGGAAGTAGTAGGCTGTCTTCATCTACCTCATTGTCTTCAACCAATTCTGCAACCACACAGGCTACTCCTGTGGGGGCACAATTCCCACCATCTACCTTGCAAGCTATAAAAGAGGCTGTTAATCCATATCTTTTGAAAACAACAGTACTCTGTATATGCTGCAACACACTACTCTGCAGGGGAGAGCAGTTTCAAAGTGCTTTCGAGGGTGTACTTAACAAGCATGAGAAACACTGCCCCTACCTTATATGTAATGCACGCCCAACATCTTTCCCTGCTCACATGTCCCTCCATAGCTTTGATTGCTGGCCCTTACTTTACTTCCCTCCCCCACCTTACTTCCTGCTCTCTCCTACAAAAAATAAAATAAAATAAAATAGAAAAGCACCAAAAAAAGGTTCATTTCACAGTTAAAAAATAGAAGCAAAAGAATTAAGTTTATAGACTCCTTCTACTTTACATTTTCAGTAAAATAGTTAGAGTCAATAAGATTCTCCAACATTCCCCTTAACATGTTCTACTAAGCTAATGGAGATAATGGGCAATAGTATACTAGAGAAAAAGAAAAAAGCACAGAAACAATTTTCTGTCCCAAATACTTTTCTCTAGCATACAGTAAGGACGATAATCCATAGCCCTTCATGGCTATCCACAGGCTCTTCAGTTCCCTCTCCAGGCCATGCAGTATTAAAAAACTTGGATTGCACGTGCACACCATCGCACAAGACAGCCCTTCTACCCTTTTTACTGTTAAGTTTGTAGCACTCCCTCATTGCCTGCTTTGAAACAGTCACACATATATCCACCAATCAGTTAAAAAAACTCTACATATAACGCTATCAACATATTAAACTTCTACACACCAACTGCCACTTAAAAATGTTCTACAAATATTTTGCATTTGCATTTTACTTGATTATCCCAAACAAATTTAAGCACTGCTGCTATAAATGCATGTATGCATTGTGCAGTAAAAGAAGTTCATGAATGGAAAGCGGAATAGTTATTATAAAGTGCTCATACAAGCCAAGAAGGAAAGTGCCAAGACATGCCACACTGGGAGGCCACCAGCTACCTGCTGGGGCAGAGGAGTCCCAAGGGTGTGGCACACATCCACCAGACGGTAGACCCGCAAGGGCAGTGCTGAAGGGGGTGGGTGGTGTACTGGTGTCGACTAGATATATGACCTAACATGTGAGGTTCATGATGGACCAGGCCACCAGTTCCAGTGACAGCGGTATGAGTTTACAGGGAAGGAATTAAGTAAAATAGGAACACAAAAGCAGAGTTTTCAGGAGTTTAAGGAAGTCCAGCTCAAGTATACGGGGAGCAGGAAGGCTGTTCCAAAGACAGGCACTGGCTGAAGACAGACAGATGCCTCCCTCTCTCTGCTTCGAAAAGTGTTTGACAAGCAGAGTATTGGAGTTACAGCAGTGGAGGGTTGTAGCAGGGCAGTATTTAAGGAAACAAACCTGGACATACTGTAGTCCTTGTAATTAGCAGGAGCCAATGTACACATTTTAGCACTGCAGCAATACGATCCCTAGGATTGAGGCCAAGTATAAATCATGCAGCCCTATTCTAGATTAGCCAAAGGGGGCATAGTCAACAAAGGGGGAGGTTAAGGAAGAGGATGTTGCAGTAGTCCAGCCTACACAGGATCTACTCCAATGACATTCAGCTTCTGGGGGAAGGTGCATAACAGTACAATGCCTGTAAAGAGATCAAGCTGAAAGCATGGCCTTTCTGTACCAGCTCCAAAATGTAAGGAATAAAGGAGAGAGAGGATTTAAAGATAACCCCAAGGTTTTTGGCTTTACAGGATGGTGAGAGTAGAGGGCCCAAAGACAGCAGCCATAGGGTAGGAGAAAAACAGGGCACACGTGTCACAGTAAGAAAGATCTCCATCTTACTGGCATTGAGACACAGATTATTAGCCGCACACAATGCCTTGATGGCAGCCAGATAATTACAGATAAAAGACAAGGACAACAAATTAGTTCAGGGAAGTTTAAGGAAACCTGTGTATCATTAACATAACACTGGAAATGAGAAAAGAAGAAAGACATCAGGTAAGCAAGAGGGTCGAAATAGGTATGGAAGAGCCACAATCGTAGGATAAAACCCTGGGGTACTCTGCTGGTACACAGTGAGGTGGTGGAGTACAAACAGCCTATTTGTAGCTGGTTAGTGAGGAAAACAAATCAGCCAGCCCAGTGCCCGGTCCATGATGGTAATCGTATCATGGAACTGTTTAATGAGCATAAAATTGTTGAACACGTGAAAGGTAAAGGAGACATCAACCAGCACTATCCTCAATTGTACTACAATTATAAATAGCATATATACTTTAGTTATATCATTTCACCATATTACAAATACTGAACACTCCTACTACATTACCTATAATTACTATACACATATTACTACTGTGTTTGTGGCCAGTGGCCAGATTCTTCGGGGCATGGCCACCAAAATATAACTAAACCATATAACAAGTACGTAGAAACATCTTCAAACAACAAAACTCACCCTGAACGCCCTGCAAGTCAAATGATGTCCTTGGACACCAAAAGTGACTGCAGAGTCGGTTGCACCTGCACATCCTTTTTTCACCCAGAAAAACAGCTCGAAATCGTCTTTATTCCACTCCCATACCCATTCCACACCCTCTTTCAGCCATCAAATAACCCCAAATGTGTTTCCCAAGCTGTTCGTTCACAGCACTGTCCACGTACTGCCGCTGGGTCCGCGGACTGGGCAGCACCCGCAGTCATTTTTTTCACCTATAACAACAGCTCCATATCATCTTTATTCCAGCCCCTCTTTCGGCCACCAAATAACCCCAAATGTGTTTTCCAGACTTTTTCCCCACTGCGTTATCCGTGGACAAATATGATGCACCTCACGCTTTTCACCCAATCAGCAGGCGTGTATGATATCTGCAGACATCATGCCATCCTCTAATTGGCCCAGGATGGGGTCCGCGGACCAAATGGGTAAATGAGTCTGTGGACCGGACCCAAATATCCCAATTTATTTTTTAACTACATTTTGGGTGTTTTCAAAAAAAACTACTGGACGGATTTACACCACATTTACAAAAGCATGCTTTCGGGACTAAGCCTCAGCTCCTGCCGCAAATCTGGTGAAAATCCATCCAGCGGTTTGGGCTGTAGGCGTGAGCAAAATTTATTTTCCATTGCATCTATGAGGATTTCCACACATTTTGGGACTACCCTTATATCTTTGCCCTCTCTTGAAGAAATTGCACCAAATGTCGCAGAGACATTCTGGGAGGGCAGGGGGCACATATGTTTTCTACAAAGTTTGGTGAGGATTTGTCCAGGGAGAGCAAAGTTATAATCACCCAAAATGTGCTCTTTCTATGAGTTGAGCAACTTAACCATAACTACATGGCCGCTACCGCGGGCCCTGTAATATATATATATATATATATATATATATATATCTAAAATTGATGCTCATTATTACTGAACCAAACTGTTTACTATTCAAATGATGTAAGTGCAACCACTGAGGACCGTGTGTGGCCTCAGGAAATTTAACCATGTGTCTGCAGGTTTGAAGAGTTTACACTGGATTCTCCACTAGCCAGAACTGAATTTAAGGTCCTGTACATTACCAGAAGAGCCATGCAGATTCCAATACCTATACAATCATCTCGTGAAGCATCTCCCAAACGGGCTCCCTTAAATTGAACTTGTCCAGTCTCCTGACCCCTGAATCATACAAAAAGAACACATTTGGGAAGAGAATTCTTGCTGTTAAAGGGGAAGCTTTGCGGAATGCCATGGTACTCGATTTAAGACTACTGCCAAAGCACCTCAAGTTCAGAGACGCACTTAAAAGCACTTAAAAGCTATCTATAACCAGATTATAGATGGGAGTTTGCTGTTTCACAGACCTTTTAAGGTATTTGGATATTTTAGATCCGTTCCTTGCACTGTTTTGGCCCCTCTCGTTTTTTCTCAAACTTTAGCTTCCTTTTCTCTGTGCTATGCATTCTTGTACAAATGCTGCATGATTTAAAACCCCAAATAAATTTAAAATAAAAATAACGACTGATGCTGTGACTGAATATGTCAATAACCCCCATGTCCGGGGGGTGTGGGGGGGGTGGACATGTTGCCGTAAACCATGTCAGCCACCCCCCCACAAGGCGGTGATAATCCACTCTGGGGAAGGAGTCTCCTTGCCCCCTTTCCTTCAATAATCGTTCTCACGAAACACCCTGTGCATTTCAATGTTTCAATTGTTAGAGGTGGGTTGTTGTGGGGGGGGGAGGAGGGGAATAAACGTGCCCCAGTTTATGGTAAACAAGTTTACATCTCGGTTTAGCGCATCTCTGCTTCACAAGTTATTTTAGATTCGAAAAAAAAGTTTGTTGAGTAAAATCCCAAAACACAGGGATGGTCGTGATAATGAGTTTAAGGAGTCAAAAAGCCACAGGTGTTCTTCTTCCCCTTTTCAGACGTGTTTTGCGAGAAGGCGACGGCACGGTGAGGGGACGAGCGCCTTGACTCTTGACCTTTGCTAATGTCTCATTATCTGCACTCGTTTTCCGGCGTTCTGCACAAGGGCCCGGAGCAGCGGAGATTACAGGAAGAAAGGGGGTGTTAAACCAACGAACCAGAAAACCACTCCCTCAAATGCTAAGCTTGTGCTCTTGCCTGACCTGGCTTTTTTCTTTCTCTCGGGGTTTCTCTCTTCGGTTAATGTGTTGAGCTTGTTTTTAACACGCTGGCAGCCTCTTCTAGTCCAGCACTTCAGGAAAGCCTCGTGCATTGAATTAATCTGTGCATTGCGGGCGTCAGGAGGCCCAGGCGAGTTCATGCTCAGTTTCCCATGTGGGCTTTGCTGCAAGTTTCACTGAAGCAAGGTGACAATGGTGTTGCCTATTTCATGGCCCAGTGGACCCCCCCCCCCCGCCCCCGGCCTTGTCTTTTGCTAAACTGGCTACAGTGCAGAGATACACAAATGTATTATTATGGAGCGAGCACACATTAGACTATAATGAAGCCAAACCGACTGGAATTCGAATTTTATTTATTTATCATGCGCATATTCTCTCCTAACTGCTGCATCTGAGCACTGATCTTCCGAAGATAGAAGAACAATAAGTGCCAAAAAGGTAATAATATTATTGGAAGAGATGGGCTTTTAGGCTTTTTCAAAATTATATGAATCGATTAATCGAAGTTCAGTAGGGACTGAGTTCCATATGCAAAGGCCCACAACTGAGAAGTACCCGTCACTTCTGTGCCCAAAAATGCGAATAGGGTACAACTAGCAAATGGTGATCAGACGATCGCAGTGACTATACCGGATGATAGGGTACAGGTTTGGCTAGAGTAGCATTGTCCGTGGATGGACAACTCACCATTCATTCAACTATGCACCCTTTGAACATTACTAAACCTCGGGATCATGCAGTTACCCCATTTCAATATTGGTGGGTAAGCAAGTTAAGAATTTAAAGGAAAGGAGTTCTAGGACCACTGTTGGAAACGTGTATATTTAGATGGCGGCATTAAGTGAACAAATAGAAATCATAGTATTGGTGGTTTCCTGGAGCGCACACATTCACTCCTTACGGTTGCAGAGGGCACGCCCTCTTCTGCATCCTTGAATGGAAAGCATCAAATGAGGCCATAATACCGAGTTACAGAGAGAATCCATGCGCCCCATATCTAAATGTGGAAGCGGCGACCCCCATGAGCCACGCATATTTTAATGAGAACCTGCTCTCGTTGTGGCCAGTGATTCCTACACTATGGCTTTAAGGGAATAAGGGAATAGCAAAGGGGTCTGCTAGTCTCACTGAGCTTTATTTCATTCAGTGCTCTTGGGAGTTATGAAGATGTGTGTTTATGTCTTTGAAAATAAATTTCATCTGCTGAAGTTTTGGTTTCTGCTTATGTTGTTTCCCCACCAAATACACTTCTCAGATTATAGAAAGGGTATTGGTGGTCAATGGGCATTATTTAGTCTCATTTCAGCTTTACTCATGTAGAGGAGGAGCCAAATGCCTCTACCAGAAGTCCCGCCCCCATTTTGTCTATATGTTGGGAACCGGAATTAGCGACAAGCAAAACACCAGTAATGATGCCTATATCACGGAAAGCCTGTGAGACAAGGTATCCATTGAGAAAACATTATCTGATTTATCCTCGGAGAACTGACAGTCTCCTGCGGGAGATCCCTGAAGATGTGTAAAGATGAGTGAAAGAAAAGATTGGTGACTTCATAAGGAAGTAGAGATGACACACTGAGAAGAGTGACCAAGGGAAAGGATGAATAAACCTTATAGAAACTGATGACGAAGTAAATAATTCAGTAACCTTTTATATGAGAAATGAACATGCAAAGAGCACTGAAGCAAATGCAAGCACTTTTATAACTGTACAGATGCAGCAACGCAAGTAAATTAAGTAACCATAAAGGCTGGCTGTACGTAATGAATAGACAGCAGGCAGTGCCGCCATAATAATGATGCCATAATACAGAATCTGGATATTCAATGTTGCGCTTTAGCAAGCCAGGACGCATGAAGAGAAGGGCTGAAGTGTGGCGCAGCAGAGAAAAACAGCTGAAGATCGCGAGAGAATCGAGAAGGCTGCCTGGCCCAGTGTCAAGGGTTGGGGCAGCCAAGAACTGGTTATCTATCTTTAGAAGATACAAGGGACATGAGAAGCAAGACAAGCCCCTGTTAAGGTGCAAATGAAAGACACCATGAGTGCCAAGTTTTATTCATTTAATACTATTAAATACAAAAAAGGAGCTAAAACATGGTCTCCTGTGAACATGGGGTAGATGGAAATAGAAATGGGCAAGCAACACAGAGACTTGAAGATCACGATGTGCTCACACTCCCTTCTATTCACAGGAGCAGTGATACTTTGCAAGGCCGAGTTCAAAGACAATTCAAATGGCGGAAGGCATTAGTGATGATGAATGATGGGCTAATTGGGCGGGAAGGCATGGTTGGTCAAGTCCACCCACTGACACCTGGGCTACCAGCTTGCATGTTGCTAGTGAGTTGAATATTCCAGAATGGTACAAATGTGCCAACTAATTGTAGGAGGGCTGTATAGTTTGAGCGCAAATGATATGTTGTGCATTCACCAGATATGAAGATGACATACACTAGGGGTGGGCCTAAATTGCCCACCTGATTATAGAGATCCAATCACAATTCAATCCCCTACAGAAAGTATAGATGTTCCCCTTAGACCTATCACAATCCCAAGTAGGACTTTCTTAGTTTTCCACGTAGTGTGACGTCTTAAATGACACATTTCTAGTATATAAATGTATTTATTCATGTGATGCTTGGAGATTACGCTGTGCGACATCCGTTCATGTCCGTTGTACTCCCTGTTTTAGACAATTGAGAATGAAACAAATTACTTTGCCAACTTCCTGAGCCAGTTCCATTATTTGGTGTAAGAGTTATTCTGCATTCCCATCAATCTATAAAAGTGCTACCTCATTTAAAAGGACCATAACGGTTCACTTACTAAGATTTGGCAGATGGGCAGGGCTAAGCAATGAATGGATGAAAACCTACAACAGTGCCACAGGCCCAGGCTAGCCCTGCAATTGAATCTAAGACAGTTCAAAATGGAAGGCACTATGGTGATAGGATGTGCTTTGTGTCCCATAGATGTAGTAGCAGAGACAGCACGAACAGACTGTGGTTATGGAGCGTGGTCCAGACTGAAAAAGGATGAAAGAGGGCTAACCAGGGCTCAAGGTGAAGGTACACCTGGATGGATGGAGTACCCCCACTTATTTTAGAAGTGCCCCCACTTTTTTTAGAGGGCTCCTTGATATGCTAATTTCTGGTGACACTACATTCAATTGGTATGTTAATGAGCCCCTCCACTTTTTATAGGATTTGACCGCTGAGGCCAACACCCCCCCCCCGGATTTCACTAAGTAGAGGCAGAGAACAGAGGCTTATTGTATTGATCCCTGCAGTCAACCCCACCTGTGTGGCTAGAACCACAGAGCGGTCAATAACCATGAAATTTAAAACTGCAAAGACCAGAAAACAAGATTTCTCCAGCTACCTACACACAGTAACACACCGCATCAGAATATTTCATCTCTATGCATTTCAGAAATGATCTGACAACTCACCCCTTCAGAAAATACTGAATCGATCTGATAACTGTTTCCCCAG
Source organism: Ambystoma mexicanum (assembly GCF_040938575.1). Classification (NCBI taxonomy): domain Eukaryota; kingdom Metazoa; phylum Chordata; class Amphibia; order Caudata; family Ambystomatidae; genus Ambystoma; species Ambystoma mexicanum. Next base: position 1,015,571,052 of record NC_090930.1, on the reverse strand, counting down.
CTCTCTCTACACCACCAACAGTGCTCCAGTCTCCCTGCACCCTTCTTCTCCACACCTTTGCTTTTCCCTCTTCTACACAAAGTATACAAGTGTGTTTCCACGCCCTCCTTTCACAGTGCACAGTTTATGGCCACCTCTAATCATACATGCAGACACACAAGCAGAACATGCTGGCCATTGACTATTCATGGACCATGTATTCTGGCTTATGCATATCCAGTCAATGCACAAAGCTGCTTTCTTGACCCTGGGGCCAATAGCATTCCTGAATTTGGGCCAATGTGTGAATTACATACAAATCAGTACACCCCTGCCCTAGGCAAACTCAGATTTAATGGAATTTTAATATTTATTTTTGTGTTTGTAAAGTGCTCAAGCACCAGAAAGCAGCTTCAGACTGGCACAATTCATTTTGAGTCTACCCTGCCATGCTGAATGGAGTCTCTACTTGCAGTTGTGAGTCGGTATTAACATACATGTAAAATACATAGTTTGACCTGCATAGAAACTCACGGTCCGTGAAGACTACAGTCATTACTGTGGTTGAGCCCCATGACAAAATGGTGACAGAGGGGGACATTTCTTGAACATTGGTTATCACTTGGCGATGGCTACAGAGTTTCGAGCGGAGGGGCTTAGTGAAGTCGAGACCTCCGAGTTTCCGTGGGGTATGGAGCAGGTGTATCCCAATTGCCCTAAATGTATTCCCAAAATGGAGAGAAGGCATCCGAGATCAAGTTATCTTTTACTGAACCGGAGGTTGAATTGTGGGGTACATTTACCAGCCCAGCAGAACTCCCCCACATCACCAAACTGCACTTCAGCAGTTACCAGCAGAATGGCTGCATGGCTCTATTGAGCACCATTGCCTTGCCTCAAAAATAAGTGCTGTGCAGTCTAGACCAGGCACATATGGGGTGAAATGAAACAAAGAACACCCCGAGAATTGATGCAAGTTATTTTCTTCATTTGCATCAAAAAGAATTTAAAAGCAGCCTTGTGCAGCGCTGCTATGCTGCCAGCTTGAAAACTTCCAATTAAAGAAAAGGAAATGTTCTGCGTTAAAATGGCTTTGCACTGATGCCATTTCCATTGTTGCAACATTACACATTTGGTTCCAGTAAGACACATTCATGCCCATTTCTTCAGGCTATACACCAGCAAAGGAGGGCAGTCCCCTGAAAGCCATTATGTGTTGAGAACAATCTGTGAAATAGCAGAGAAAGTCACTCCAAGCCACACGGCATGCGTTTTACTTTTGCAACAATCTAACACAGTCCAAACTCTTCAGAAAAACGTCTCTCTCTCCTTTTGCTTGATGTCAGTTTCAGAGTACCCTTGTGTTGGACAGCTTTCTGTGTATTAGAAATTGACTAGGGCTATAAATAATGTTCAGAATATAGATGCGGGAAAGTTCCGCATTTGTAAAAGTGACCTCCAAGAAGAATTAACCCACGTGTAAAAGGGTGCTTTTTCCAAACAAGAAAATGCCTTTTAAAAAGTGAAATGTTAAACTAAGGGCTGTGCTGGCATAGAAATGTGAGGGGAGATGGGTGTTTCCTGTAAAATATATATATCATGTTCATTCCCAAAAGACTTGCTTTCTGGTTAAAGAAAGAAAAATAAATAAATAAATACAATTACTGTGAGGCCAGCAGAACAGGTTTGGCAGGCCCTGGCTTCAAAGGGCCCTGCCTCCCCTGGGAACAGAATCAACTTCCCCAAGTGGACCAGCCTCCTTGAGCATATGAAAGGGGCCAAGATGGAGAATCTAGCACCCTCGTCAGACGAAGTAGCATTGCTCCAGTATGAGACAATGGACTGCCATGGCACACAGGTGTGAATTCCTGGTGACACCTCCCCTCAACTCAAACTGAAGGACTTCAAAGGCGAATCCATGGCAACACTGGGCTATGCTGAGCTGACCAGAGCCTGACATTTGGCTGGGGGTTGGAAGAAATGCCCATATTTGGAAAACAAAGCCAGCCCTTTTGATTTCAGAGACTGTTCAGATCATGTCATTTATTTCAGGAATCAAAAGACATATTAATGTGAAATTATGACCGTTTAAATATCATGTTTGCGTCATTAAAATAATACGTTGTAGGTTTTCCTAGGATGTTGGGGACGCAAACACCAGGAAAATGTCATTTCAGGGGAAAGCATACTTGGGTACAGCTTTGGAAATTAATGAAAACACACCCTGTGATAATATGTATATATATATAATTGTAGAATATTAGGTGAAAGGTTTTCCATGGAAATGGCGAAAGATTGCCAGAATGACTAAACAGCATTGCACCATTTTGGGAGTTGGAATGGCATGTTCTGTGTGAAATATGGAATCTGCCTATGTGATTTCTGTTTCAAAACTGATTTTGGCAAAAGTAACTGTGGGATGGCCATGTACATCATAAAGCACACACCATAAAACTGATGTCATGTCCCTGAGTCCAACTGGCTGATAGGGAGGCAGTGACATCCACAGCTGACCTATCCGATTTTAAGAGGTATGTCCAGCTTGAGTCTGTCCCCATAGTAAAATCCTCTAATGTCATGCTTCTTATATAAGGGGTAGGCATAGGGAGCTCTGGACTCTCTTCTGACTTATCCAGCTCCCATCCATCCAGAGATCCAGACATTCCATATTCACCCTGCACGATTCCAGATTGCACTGCCAAGCCAGAGGTAACTAATCCCGATCCCTGCAGTACCTCCTGAAACTGCAGAACCACCATCCAGAATTAAACCCTACAAAAATCCCAGTAATTGAGGGAGAAAGGGGGAAAGGCTGTGGAACCCTTTTTGGGGATGATCCAGTGGCCAGACAACATTTGCCCCGCTACCTGCTTGCCCAGCTGGTGCACCTCGCTGTCTCCAGTGACCAGACTAGGCCCAGCTGTCCCTTTTAGGAGAGTCAGCTGCTGCACAGTGACCAGATCTTGCCTTGCTGTCCAGAAACCCGGTTCGCTGTCCAAGCTACCCCATTCAAGTGCTTATTGTGAGTATTTCCCTTCCCCAGTAACCACAAACTGCATCCCTTGCTTTGTTACCTTGTCTTATGTCCAATCCCATAGAGATCCTATAACTGTCCTCCAAAAACCTTAAAATTGTCAGAATTCTCTGTTTACCCTGTTCTTAGGAAAATCTGTAGTGATCTCCATTTGTTAGCGCTGTTCCTTCCCAATGATTTCAGTCTGTTGTATATGTCCTTAGCACTATTTGGAATAAATTAATTAAATTCCAAACTATAGAAACACAAGCCATGAAGGGGTTGCAGTTGCAAAGTAACCTGTTTCGCGGGTGGCGTTTCTCTTTTCTAGCCACTAAAATATAGTCTCAGTAAAACTTGTCCTTTTCCTTTTCAAATCGATTTTCCCTGTGCAACTGCTTGCATTTTAAAAACTGATGTTTCCCTCCCCTTTCAGAATTCCATATTGTCATCCATTCTGAGTTACCCATTCACTTTCATATCCTACCTGTGAGGTGTCTTTGTACTTTAGCATCAAAACCAAATTCCGATTTTGCCTTTTTAGCCCAAATTCGAAACCATTTTGCTATTTTAAAACCTGTGAAATGAATCAATTGCAAGATCTCCACGTGTGATTTTGCTGCACTGTGTTTTTCCTTCCAGAGTTTATTCTCTGAACTCTAAGCCTGTTGTTAGTACATTGCCTTGTAGTTTGCTAGTGTTCTGACTTCTTTGATCCTGCCATATTCATTTTTGCCTTATTCATTCAACCGCACGTGTAAAACAAGTATTTAGTCATTCTGAGTACTATTTTGCTCAATTTCAACGGTTTTAATCCGATTTTGCCTCCCATTCAGAGGTGGAAGATCCGATCATCGTTCTGTTTGTTGCCTAGTATACCTGAATCCTTGCTACTCCTATCTACCCACACAAAATTTGGTTAACAGGGGTTGGAGGGAGTGGTGCAGGGGCAAATACTAACTGTGGAGCTATCAGAAAATAATAACCGAAAAGTAATCTTGCCTTTATTCAATTGTGCATTGTATATCTTATGTAACAAGGTCAAACTAAGTGTATTCTATCAATTTATAGTGTAAATTTCACCACACTGGTGATTGCTGCTCTTTATTAAATTTGTGTGATTCTCTTTGTAATGTCAAATAAATAAATATTGTATTATTACACACCGACCTAGATCATGCTCCATTGCAACCTAGGGTATTTGTAAAGGGGGGTGTGAGGCGGTTTGGGTGCCTTCTCAAAATGAATTTGTAATAAATAAAATAAAAGTGTTTTAATTGTGCGCTGCATCCCCGGCCAGTAGAAAGAGTCCCGGTCTGGAGTGTACCGGGCCTTTAAAATCCTTAACAAAGTGGGGGCTCATCCAGGATTTGAGATAGTGTTTCCACAAGTGACAGCTTAACACAGCAGGCTAACTCAGAAAAGGTAGTGATACTTTTTGTTGTTAGAAAACTGTGTTACACTGCAGCAGCGCCTTCCCAAAACTTAGACCCTATGTATCTGGCCTGTGTGTAAAAATAAAGTAAAATCAACCCTAAACCAGACAAAAAGCAACAGAATACAGGTTTACCATTATATAAATAATTTAATAAAGGAAGAACACTCTTCATAATGACCACAATAGAGATAAACATGGCTAAGCAGCACCTTCTGCATAAACTATTCGTTAGAGGAGAATGGGCAGAGCAAGATGAGAGGGCCTGGCTAGTAGAAATTATGCAACATGCCACTTCCATAAACAGGGATGAGTGGCAAGACGGTGGCCTATTACATGAAGCCTTGAGTGAGTTGTACATGACTCCAAGTACTAACGAAGAGCAGATTAAAATGGTCTGATTCACAGCCTACATGTATCTCCACACGGGGGTTATGCAGGTAGAATATGAAGAAGATAGAACCCTTACGCGAAACCAGCCTGAGCGTTTAAACCAAACCCAGCATGAACTAAAACTAGTAGAAGAGAAATTGCAAAGGAGCCAGGATTCTGAGGTAGAATTTAAAAACTACACCCAACAGCTAAAAGAGCACTTGGCTCAACAACAACAGAATAATTCAGAGCATGAGGCCCAAGTAGATACGTTAAAAAAGGAGTATCAGAAAAAGGTTGACTAGAGAGTCAACTAAAATTAAAACAACAAGTGACATATAATAGCACCTGCTCAGAGCAGATAACCAGTTCATTAAATCAGATTAGAAAGTTGGAAGAGGAGAATAATAAATGAATCAGTAAAGAACTCCACCTCCAGACAGAATTTAATCAAGACCACTAGACATCATATACTATCAAACAACAGTGGGATGACCTGGCTGAACAAAGGGGCTCCCTGTATCAAGAAAAAGATGCCCTATGTCAGGAAGTGAGCAACCTAAAAACAGATCTACAGAAAAGAGAGTTAGACCTCCAGAAATCAAATGAATTACAAGTAGAATATGAAAAGTTATTGGGGCACACCAGACGAGTATAAGGTGTTCTAGAAGAGAACTCCCACACTAAGAATGTGCAAAATTGGGAGATTAATCTCTTGCAACAAAAATTGTCTCAGTGTTCCCAGACCATACAGGCAGCACAAAAAGACAATGAGGCCCTCGGTGAGGAGAACAGTGGACTTCAGAGTCAGGTAGCAGCTCAAAAAAAAGGTCATAGAATCAAGTCAATCCCTGATAGCAGAGCAAAATGCTGAGGCCATTGCCTACCGTCAGGAAATAGGGGCTGAGAAAGAGAAACTTGAGCAGTTAGAAAAAGAGTATGCTAGGCTAAATCCAAACTTGAGGGACCCCGAACAAGTAGAGAGGGACAGGGCAACCCCTAATCACAGTATGGTGCCCTATGTACTAAGGGCCTCAAACCCCTTTACCGCCTTGTATGGGCAAGACACTGCTGACTTCAGGTCCACTGGATCACAAGAACCGGCAAGCATGAGGCAGCCAGACTCAAATAGGTCCAGCAGGACTGAACAGGCAGGCCACCGCCCATCAGAGATTGATGGACGGGCATCCCCGTACAGATTCCGAGATGATATGGCTGAAATATCTGATCAGGAAGACTCCTATGAGGAGAAACTCAGGAAGCTAGACCTACAGAAGCATCACTTACAAAGGAACCATTTGGTTCACTTTGCAGAAAAACAGCATGAATTGAGGCCCCAAAAGAGCATTCTAAAAACCTCAATCCAAACAGGTCAGTGGGGGGATTCTCCACCAACCCTGGAAGCAGAGAGAAGTTAGAAGGACGCTCTCCTGTGCGAAAGAGACAGTGCAAGGGGAGTGACCCAGAGAGCCCAAGGTACAACAGGGGAGAAGAAACTAGGCCCACCATTCTGAGAACAAATCACAAGCACAAAGAATCAGGGAGCGCCTAGAAGATAAAGAGGGGACCTCAAACAGTAGCAGCTCTGAGTCTGAGGGTGTGTGGACTCAGGTAACGCAGCAAAAGAAGGCCAAAAAACAAAAGAGAGCTCCGGGGGAAGACCCCATTAGATGGATTAAAGCTATTAGGAATTTTATAACCCTGTATCACAAAAATGCAAAATATTCTGTGTGGGAGCACCTGGAACTATATGAACAAATGATGGACTCTTTTCACATCAAAAATAGCCAGAATTGCATAGATTATGCCAAATGTACTTTCTCTCCAGAGTACTCCAGCTTCTTTTCGGGGCTGGAAGACCAGAACCATTCGAGGTGGTCCACCTATAAGGCGGCCATCTTGAAGCAGTTTTCCACCCACAGAAACCCCCAGGAGGCCTACAACCTGCAATGCGGAGAGGATCAGGCCCCAAGAGAATTTGTGCAGGAGCTAAAACGCGCCTTTGCACAAACTACCAGGCGGGTGCGTACAAACAGTAGAGAATTTTAACCACCTATTTTCATGCGCTCCCAAAATATATAATGACCCAGTTGGTAAGGGATTTTCATGATGACAGGACCCGGGATTGGGTAATAGAGCAGGCTACCCGGATCTATGAGTTCCAAAAACCTGCAGAAAACAAAAAACAGACAAAAAAAAACCCCAAACCAACCAACACCCCCGCTGCTGCTAAGGTCGCAGAGGTGAAGGTTGCCCCCATTTTGTATATAGAAATGGGGACCTAAAAACACATCTTCCCAAAACCAACCAAATCAGAGGCAAAGAAGGCCATGAGATCAATCAGCAGCAGGTGGTAGTCAGGTATGTAATCTCATCAATGTGACCCTAACTCTGCTGATTACATCAGTCCCAGATATAAGGGCAACAAACCTATCATGGGGTATGTATGGACTCCCCCAGCCCAAGGGGGTGAATCCAACCAGGTGAGTACTGCCCCAGGAAACTTCCCTCCTAACTTCCCTCAGGAGGGCAGTAAAACCCCAAATCCTGGGTTAAGTTTCTTTCCCCGGTATCTTCCAAACCCCAACCTGCAGGACAACCCTCCTTTCTTTCCCCACTTTCAGGCGTCCAGACCACCCAATCCGGGAGAGGGGAGGCCAAGGGTGGAAGGTTACTAAGGGAATCCCCAATAACGAGGGTGCTGCAGGAGAAGGGATAGTTACCCTTCCCAAGAACCACCTAGTTTTGTGCATTTTCAGCACTTTTGGATACTGGAGCCCAAGCCACTCTTCTGTCAAAAAGGACCTTTGAACATCTAAATTCAGGAAGGGGGGAGAGACACCAGGTCCCTCTCACCCCTCTTCCTGGACAACTCCAGAACTTCAATGGAAATTAAATTCCCATCGAGGGGACTGCGGACCTGGAAATTAAAATTGGGTGACATAAGGTGAAGCACCCGGTCAAAGTCGTGACTGCAGAGGGGACCCCATGTCTATTAGGTAATGACCTCTTCTGGAGGTTGTCCCCCCTGATAGACTGTGTCAATAAGGTCCTCTGGACTCAGACTAACCGGCCAATAAAATTAAAACAAAGTGCCAACCATGTTAGTTTAAAAGGCACATGTCACATGGTTGAACAAAAATCTGATCATATTGAGTTTCATTTCCAAAATAATCAAATACCTGACATTACAGTAATTGCTGTAAGACAACAAACTGGTGATGGGAATTCCTCTCCATTCCTGAAAATCAACCTTCCTTCCAGTTTTAAGTGACATTCCACACTGGAAGGAAATACCTTGAAATGTTATACTAATTCCCAATCTGAAAATCCAAATCCTGTAGTCAAAAGTGAGGAAAAACCAGCTCAAAGTTTAGCTGACATTCAGAAAATGTTACGCTCACCTGGCTCCCACAGGGGCGTCGGTCGGACCCGGACAGCTGCGGTCTCCAACCACGTGATGCATAGTGCAGCGATGACTGACTGGATCTGCCCTCCTAATCTTGTCTGCTTAACCCGTAGAAATATTCTCCTTATATTCTTGAAAGATGAGCTCTCCATCCTGCGTGGATTTGCAGGGGTGTGTTGATTCCAGTTACTTCACTGGTTTGAAGGCTCGGGAGAGTTCTGGAGAGTATTGACTCTGAGGTTCCTGTTGAGGACCAGTAAGTATTAAGTTCATAGAGTTCAATATTTCCGATGTTCACTCTTGTTCCCCCCTTCCTTTCTTGTCTTGCAGCTGGCTCGTGAAAAGATGCTCTTGTGGAAGCTGGTGGCGCTCAGGTAAGAGTCTGTATTACCCAGCGCTGGCCGGTAAATGTTGCACGAGAAAAACGTGTTGTTTTGTCTCTCGTTACAAATGCGGCACGTGAAAATATGGAGAGTCACAAAAGGATGCCTCCGGTGGTAAATCAGGTAAGTCTAAGGTGGTAAGAATTATATTTGTTGGTTCCATCGGCTCACCTTGTGGTTTTCTTTTGTCTCCTAGGTGCCGAAGTTCGGCGAAGAAATTATGGAGACAGCGCCGACCCGAAGGATGCTGTGAAGACTGGTGAGAATGGCGCGGCGCTGCAGCTGGAGGTGTGGCACGTGCAGACATGATGTTCTTTACAGGTCCGCAGACAAGATGGATCCAGAATCAGGTGTGGAATAGAAATAAGTTTGTTTTCTAACCTTGTCCCTTTCTTTCCTCTTTGTTTTAGGAGCTCCAGATTCGAGGCGGGCGTGGCAGAAGACTGGATGCAGGCTGCAGGCACGGTGAGTGTTACCCTGCTGGATGCAGAATAACGCGAAGCGTGTGTTGCTGGTCGGGCGTGGTTTAAATAGCCTCAAAAGTAGTCCCAGGTAAGAAGTCCCTAGAACCACACCCGAGTAAAAAATAGTCCCTGTAGAAAAATAGTCCCTTTCAGGCTTCATGTTGGATTGGAGTCATTTGCAGCATGGTCTGCCTGAGGTAAGTAATGACTATGAGCCTGGCGCCTTAGGTGCCAGGACTGATTCCTACTATGAGCCTGGCGCCTAAGGCGCCAGGACTGAACCCAGATAGCCCCTAGCCAGGGCTGCTGAGGTTTTACTAAATGTCTAGATGCCTGCTCCCGGGGCTGATGGGCTTGGTCCGGATGCCTGGGGGTAGGCATCATGACAGCACTCCCCCCCAAGGCCCCTCCTAAAGTTGTTCTTCCCCTGGGCCCTGGTTTGTCTGGGAAGTTCCGATGGAATCTTTTCACCAACCGAGGTGCATGGACGTGGTCACTAGGTTCCCATGACCTTTCTTGTGGTCCGTAGCCCTTCCAATTGATTAAATAAAAAAGTTTTGATTTAACCATCTTGGAGTCCAGGATATTTTTTACCTCAAATTCAGGTTCTCCATCTATCAAGATGGGGTCGGGTGGTTTGGTTAATCTTGTTCCTGGTTGAACTGGTTTTAAAAGTGAAACATGAAAGACAGGATGAATGCGCATATTAGAGGGTAATTCCAATTTGACGGCTACCGGGTTGATAATAGCCTTAATAGTGTAAGGTCCCAAATATCTAGGGTTAAAAGTCTGAGTTCCCTTCAGAGGTATGTGTTTTGTAGCCAGCCAAACCTGATCCCCAAACTGGTATTGTGGAGTTTCACTTCTACGTTGATCAGAATTTTTCTTATATTTCTCTTTTGCTTGTTTCAAATGTTCTGTTGCCTCTTTAACGGCTTGTGTAATAGTAGAATGCAAATGACTAACTGCAGGCGTTTCTAAATGCTGAGGCGAATCTAGTTCTGAGGTTCGAGGGTGATGTCCATATATGGTATAAAAGGGGCTTTGTCCGGTTCCTGAATGTACAGAGTTATTGTATGCATACTCGGAAATCCATAAAATATCTTTCCAATTACTTTCGGTCTGGTGTAGCATGCAACATAAGTACTGTTCAAGGGTCTGGTTGGTCCTCTCCATCTGACCATCGGTCTGGGGATGGTGACTGGTTGATAACCTCACGTCGATTTGTGCCAGTTGACAACATTTCTTCCAAAAATGTGAAATGAATTGACTACCTCGGTCAGAGACCAATACAGAAGGAAATCTGTGTATTCGAACAATGTTTTCGAGGAACTCCTTGGCCAGAATTGAAGCAGAAGGTAATCCCTTTAGAGGTATAAAGTGAGCCATCTTGGAAAAAAGATCCACAATAACTAGAATGGTGTTAAATCCATTACATGGAGGCAGATCTGTAATAAAGTCTAACGATAAGGTGTGCCATGGTGTAGGTGGAATATCCAAAGGTTGTAAGAGGCCAGCTGGTTTTTTCTTCTGACTTTTGTTTTGGGCGCAAATGACTTTACGTCTTTTCGCCAGGTGGGCCACCAGAATTGTTTCTTAATTTTAGCTTCAGTTTTTGTGATACCTCGGTGTCCTTTCATCAGGGTGTCATGATAATTGGAGATGACTAGTTCTTGTAGTTCCTTATGTGGTAGAAATAGTCGCCCTTGATAATAAGGTAGGTCATTGATGACTGAGTAGTCCAGGCCTTTCTTCACCCAGTCCTGCAAGGCTGTTGGATAGAAGAGTTTTTGGATCTTTACTTGAATATCCTCTAGTGTCTGTAGAGTGGTTATGCCAAGAATTCTTTGTTCTGAAATTATAGGCACCGGTTCCGGGTTCGCATATGCTTCTCCCATCCCTATTCGGGATAAGGCATCTGCTTTGTCATTTTTACAACCTGGTCGATAAGTGATCACGAAATCGAACTCGGCAAAGAACAATGCCCATCGAAGTTGACGCGACGATTGGGCCTTGGCTGTTTTTAAATACTGCAAGTTCCGGTGATCGGTGATTACCGTAATGGTATGCCTGGCACCGAGAAGATAATGCTGCCAAGCCTTGAAGGCGGGTTTGATGGCTAATAATTCTTTATCGGTAACCGCATAGTTTAACTCGGGTGCTGAGAACTTTCTGGACCAAAATGCTACTGGGTGAAGTTGACCGGTTTCAGGATCCTTCTGGGACAGGACAGCTCCCATGGCTAAACTGGATGCACCAGTTTCAACTATTTGTGAAAGTTCGGGGCGTGGATGCTTTAAGACAGGTGCAGATGTGAGTTTCGCTTTCAGCTCTTGGAAGGCCTTTTCAGCTTCTTCGGTCCACAAGAAGCGTTTGTTTTTTCGCAAAAGTGCTGTGATAGGGTGTACAACATGTGTGAAATCCGGAATGAATCTGCGGTAGAAATGAGCAAATCCGAGCATGCTTTGTACCCCTTTAACTGAACTGGGTGATGGCCACTTGAGGATTGCATCCACCTTTCGTGAGTCCATTCAGACTCCTTTTGGAGTCAGGATAAATCCAAGGAATTCAACTTTCGTAGCATGAAAAACGCATTTTTCCAATTTTGCATATAACTTGTGCTGGTGTAGTTTCTCAAGGACTGCACGAACGTGCTTCACATGGTCTGATTCTGAAGAGGAGTACACTAGAATATCGTCTATGTATACAACAACACAGACGTCAATGAGTTCACGAAGGACATCGTTCATAAAATACTGGAAGGCTGCTGGTGCATTGCACAACCCGAAGGGCATCACCTGGTATTCGAATAACCCGTACTTAGTGCGAAAAGCAGTCTTCCATTCGTCGCCTTTCTTTACACGTACCAGATGATATGCCCCTCAGAGATCTAAGTTAGTGTAGATGCAAGCGCCCTTTACTTGGTCTAGTAATTCGGGGATCAGAGGCAATGGGTATCGGTTCTTAACCGTGATCTGATTTAATGCGCGGTAGTCTATGCATGTTCTGAGGTCACCTTCCTTTTTAGGCCCGAAGAACAAAGCTGAAGATGCAGGAGACTTGGATGGACGAATGAAGCCATTAGCAAGGTATTGGTCAAGTATTGTCGTAGGTGAAGGTTTTCGGGTTACGTAAGGGCGTAGATCCTACTACATGGAGGTTGTGCACCTGGTATGAGATCGATTTGACAATCGTATGATCTGTGAGGTGGTAGGGTGTTTGCCTGTTCCTTTTGTAAAACATCCTGGAATTCTTGATATTCCTGAGGTAACTGCACGACTGGAGTAGCGACTGTGGCCAGGCCCTGGTTTAAGGGTTTTTTTGGGTAACAAGTATGTGCACAATCCGGGAAGGTTATTCTCTTCTCTCGCCAATCAATACAAGGATTATGTGTTTCCAACCAAGGTATCCCCAGTATTATTTGGAACTGCGGGGCTTTGAATAAATCGAACACAATAGTCTCTCGATGCCCATCCTGACCCAATAGTGTCATCTCTGCGGTGGAATGAGTTACAGGCCCAGAGGCAATTTCAGTTCCATCGACTGTGGTGATGACATCCGAAGTGGTCTTTTTGCAGAGAGATAGATTCATCCTAGAATCCAACTCGTGGTCCACATAGTTTCCCATGGCCCCGCTATCAATGTATGCCCTCACTGTGTGCATACGTGATGGCTGCCTTGAATCTATAAGGACCATTGGTATGATGAAGTGTGAGGTCTGAGTATCCTACTTCAAGCTCGGCAAGCGGACCTCTACCCTTGTCGGGCGTGGTTGTTTCCCGAATCAGGCTCTGTTCCATTTTTATCAGCAATTCCGACTACTTTTTTAGATGTTTTTATAGGGCAATCCCGTAGAAAATGTCCTGAGGCCACACAGTACAGACACAATTGCATCTGCAATCTTCTTTCTCTTTCCTTTTGAGTTAAGGGTCCCTTGACCCCCCCGATCTGCATCGGTTCTGATACATCTGTTCCTTTGAGGGTAACATTGGGTTTAACCAATACCCGATTCTCGAACTTAGCTCGATCAGCCTTTCTATTCTGAAGTCGGTGGTCTAACTGGACCACTAAGTCTATATATTCTGCACAATCCTGAGGTGGGTTCACAACTTGGGCCAAAACGTCTTTGAGTTCACCCCGAAGTCCACAATGAAATAATGTAATTCGTTTTACCTCTGGCCATCCGGTTTCCACCACTAACCTATTGAAAGTGGCGGTATAAGTTAGTAGATCCTGGATACCTTCTCGTAATGATAAAAGTTCATTATCCAGGGCCTGTCCCTGTGAATGTCTGGCAAATAGTCTTTCAATGCTCAATTGAAAACCTTGAAAATCCTGAAGAAGAGGGTCATCCTGGTTAACTAATGGAATTGACCAATCTGCTGCCCTGCCACTAAGATATGATAGTACAAAGGCTACTTTGGTTTGGTCGTTCGGAAAAGCTCCAGGTCTGCATAAAAAGTGCAAGCGGCATTGGTTCATAAACACGGCGTACCCAGCAAAACGTTCGGGTGGAGCTAAAGGAATGCTCCCTGGTAGAACCACTTGCACAGGATTGCTCGATGAAACAGGAGTTGGATTCCCCCCGAGTCCAGGTAATGGTATTTGCCCAGCTTGGTTTTGCAATAATTGTCTAGCAAGATCATCAGTGCGCTCCTTTGACACAATCAGTTCTCTCCTGAGGGCATTAGTCTCTTGGCGCGCGGAGTGCAATTCTGCCCTAAGTTCCCTAACTATAGGGCTAGTTGGTCGGTTTCTGAGGTTTCCATAACGCCCGGGTGGGGATTTGTAGATAGGCTTCACGTTCTGTTACGCTCACCTGGCTCCCACAGGGGCGTCGGTCGGACCCGGACAGCTGCGGCCTCCACCCACTTGATGCATAGTGGAGCGATGACTGACTGGATCTGCCCTCCTAATCTTGTCTGCTTAACCCGTAGAAATATTCTCCTTATATTCTTGAAAGATGAGCTCTCCATCCTGCATGGATTTGCAGGGGCGCGTCGATTCCAGTTACTTCACTGGTTTGAAGGCTCGGGAGAGTTACGGAGAGTATTGACTCTGAGGTTCCTGGTGAGGACCAGTAAGTATTAAGTTCATAGAGTTCAATATGTCCGATGTTCACTCTTGTTCCCCCTTCCTTTCTTGTCTTGCAGCTGGCTCGTGAAAAGATGCTCTTGTGGCAGCTGGTGGCGCTCAGGTAAGAGTCTGTATTACCCGGCGCTGTCCGGTAAATGTTGCACAAGGAAAACGTGTTGTTTTGTCTCTCTTTACAGATGGGGCACGAGAAAATATGGAGAGGCACAAAAGGATGCCTCCAGTGGTAAATCAGGTAAGTCTATGGTGTTAAGAATTATATTTGTTGGTTCCCTCGGCTCACCTTGTGGTTTTCTTTTGTCTCCTAGGTGCCGAAGTTCGGCGAAGAAATGATGGAGGCAGCGCCGACCCGAAGGATGCTGTGAAGACTGGTGAGTATGGCGCAGCACTGCAGCTGGAGGTGCGGCGCGTGCAGAAATTATGTTCTTTACAGGTCCGGAGACAAGATGGATCCAGAATCAGGTGTGGAATAGAAATAAGTTTGTTTTCTAACCTTGTCCCTTTCCTTCCCCTTTGTTTTAGGAGCTCCAGATTCGAGACGGGCGTTGCAGAAGACTGGATGCAGGCTGCAGGCACTGTCAGTGTTACGCTGCTGGATGCAGAATAACGCGAAGCGTGTTGCTGGTCGGGCGTGGTTTAAATAGCCTCAAAAGTAGTCCCAGGTAAGAAGTCCCTAGAACCACACCCGAGTAAAAAATAGTCCCTGTAGAAAAATAGTCCCTTTCAGGCTTCATGTTGGATTGGAGTCATTTGCAGCATGGTCTGCCTGAGGTAAGTAATGACTATGAGCCTGGCGCCTTAGGCGCCAGGACTGATTCCTACTATGAGCCTGGCGCCTAAGGCGCCAGGACTGAACCCAGATAGCCCCTAGCCGGGGCTACTGAGGTTTTACTAAATGTCTAGATACCTGCTCCCGGGGGTGATGGGCTTGGTCCGGATGCCTGGGGGTAGGCATCATGACAGAAAATTAGAGAACAGCTGTTCCTCCCTATTCAGTTAAATGAGGGGAAGTAGTCTGTGCTCTCCCGAGTGTGCCTGAACAATGGAAGGAGCTTCATCAGCGAAGCCATGTTCAGAAAACTCCCTAAAGATCCAACCATTCCCATATTTAAATCGATAAGTGGGAAATGGGCCTGGAAACTCCCCATTCCAAACGTCTCTTGCATACAAGGTGTATGCTCAAAATGTATATAGGTGAGCATAGAGCATAATTGTTGAGTCGTGCAAGATGTCCCTGCTGCATTCTATTTAGGCAGTGACATTCTCAATCGGTTTGCAATTAATTTGGACCTTATAAATTACAAGGCCTGGTCCCGATTAGGGGGCAATCGCATGGGCTTTGATGATTCTGAAAAAGCATTTCGGGCAGCTCAATTGGTGCCGTATGCAGTTGAAGTTCAAATTGGAGAGGAGGTCACCATCCCAGGATGGACCTGACAATTCCCACTTGACTTAAAAATAAAGAGAGGACAGAAATTACAAAATCCAGACACCTATGTACACCTCAATGCCCATCTCCAACAGCAGGGGGTGGGGTTAAACCCAACACCATTGGTCAATGTAGAACACAACACCATTCCAATAGTGGTGGATAACAGCGACCTCAGGAGTATCACTCCGGGCGCAGGCACCATTATTTGAATGGCGGTTGATGACCGACATTTTTCCATGGATCAAGGAAATGAACTGATAGAACCAATCCCCAATGATTGCTATGATAATGACAGTGACAATGACATACCACCGGACAGGATCTTCACCCGGCAAGGGGGGGGATTTCCTGGTGTCCTCTTCCTGCCCTTATGGGGAGGAAGAGGTGACCTGTGACATCAGGGAGGATGAGGAGATATTCCAGTCCAGGCCCACAATGACTGTCTCTCCTACCTGAACCCCTCTGTCCAGGTCAACACTTTAACCAGCGACCTCTCCACCCAGTTGGAGGAGGCCGCTGAGATTGCGAAACCCGAAGTCTTTCCAGGCTTCATGCAGATGGTTGAAGAGCGGGTCAACCTCGCTGATGCCTGTGATAAATACTACCTCAATTCCCACGGACCCTGGGATGACTCCTGTGTTTGTGAAGCAATATCGCTTGCCTTTCGCCTCTATGGAGTCCCTGATGGAAATAATCAAAAATCTAGAGTCCCGTGGGATAATTCGTCCAGTCCACAGCACCTTTAACAATCCGGGGCTGGAGATTTTAAAACCAAATGGCCAATGGAGACTTTGCGCAGACCTTAGGGAGCTGAACAAATCGGTCCACATGTCCCGATGGCATCTTCACTACATTGACCATGGGCTGGCCCAGATCCAGGGGTCCAAGGTATACACAGCTATTGACCTGACAAATGTATACTGGACCGTACCCATCAGTAGGGAGGACCAGTACAAGCTGGCCTTTACCTTCGGGGGGCAGCAGTACACATGGACCCAGACTCCCTTCAGATACATAAACTCTGGCAACAAATTCAACATCTTGCTACACAAGGCCATGCACGACTTGGGTGAAAAGGGTAACCTGGTCTATGTGGACGATGTCTTGATTAAAAGCTAAACTATGGAGGAACACATAGCGGAAATCCGCTATGTTCTGACCCAGTTGAGGGTTGCTGGAGCTAAACTGTCCTTCCAGAAGGCACTGTGGTGCAGGACCCGTGTCAACTTCTTTGGACATGAAATAACCCCTGAGGGTCTCTGTCCCCAGGCGAAGAAAGGAGAAGCACTACTAAAAGTCCCCACAACTCTGCGTGAGCTAAGAAGCCTCCTTAGACTGACTAATTACAGTAGGAAGTTCATTGAGGATTATGCAGAGGTCACATGACCCCTGGTCCATATGTTGAAGTGAGGGGGTTCAAGTGGGAGAGGGGTCCAGAACAAGCAGAGGCAGTTCAACAACTCAAAAGAAGCCTCTCACAAGTGCCTTGTCTAGCTTACCCTGTCAAAAACAAGGAGTTCTTCTTGGAGACAGGGTTCTCGAATACATGCTTGACAGTGGTATTATACCAAAAGCATGACAAGGTCAATAAAGTCATCTCCTATGCAAGTAAGACTTTATCCTTCGTGGTGGAAAACTCAACAAATGTGAGAAGACACTCATGGCAATGGTGTGGCCATTGAAAAATGACCGCCCGTTCATCCAGGGGGAGCACATAATAGTGGAGACTCCACACGATCCTTTGCAATACCTCCAAAGTGACAGAATGCGTGCAGGAAATGTGAATAATTCCAGAATAACTTCCTGGATTCTGTCCATGCTAGGCTTTCCTGTGGAGGTCATATATGGCAAAAACAGGAAGAGTCCCCTCGCAAGGTCTGGCTGACTTGCATGATTGTGCCAGAGGAAACTGTCTCGAGGACGAAAGTCTCAAAACCCAGGACAACATGGAGGCGTACCTGAATTCCCTGCACAAAGTCTATGAAGAAGACAAGTGTGAGGGAATGCCCACAGTTTATGTGGATGGGTGCTCCTACCATGTTGACAACAACAAGGAAGGGGAACTGGTGGTCGGCATAGGGAATGCCTCAGTGAATGACACCCTAGAGCCCTCCCCATGGTGCAAAATCGGTCCCCGAAGTAGTCAGGTGGCAGAGTTGATGGCAGTTCACCAGGCCATTCTCACTGCTGTGCAACACCGACTCCACAAACTGGTCATAATCACTGATTCAGATTATGTCCAGAATGGGTTCGTGGAGCACCTGATCAATTGGAGAACCAGAGGCATGCTGTGTGCCAATAACAAACCACATGGCAAGCTCATACAAAATATTGATGATCCGGTCACCTCTAATGGGAAGACCATCTATTGGAAAAAGATTAAGGGTCATTCCAGAATGGAGGGGCCAGACAAAACTGGAAACAACCTGGCTGATCAGCTGGCCAAAACAAGAGCCATCCAGGGGGATCTGCTTGAGATCGAGTCACTGTTGGGGGAAATCCAGGTCACTGAAGTCACCAGGTCCCAGACAAATGCTCACAATGAACTCACAACTGCCCAGTAGAATAAGTAGACCCCAGATGCTGATTTACTCACAACACAAAAAGGGGATCCAATTATTGGGAAATATTTCCAACACATTGAGAACCCTAAGAACTTTCCTCTGATGGAAACCGATTACATTGGGAAAGAGGACCTCAGGGTGTTGATGAAGTGTCCCAAAATGTTCCGGATCCAAGAATGTTTGTTGGTAAGGAGATCCATCTCTGGATGTGACCAGTGGGTGGTACCTACCTCATTCCGAAGCCTGATGCTAAGTCACACCCATGACGTGGCCACAGCCGGTCATCAGGGGTTTCAAACTACTCTAGAAATATTGCTGGAGGTTGCATACTGGCCACACATGGGGCAGGACCTCACCCAATATTTGAAGGGGTGTCTTGTGTGTGCACAATTTCAGCCAAGGTCACTCACTCACTGAACTCCCCTCCAGAAGAGGGGGATGACACTGCCTTGGTCAGATTTACAAGTAGATTTCATCCGGCCTGTGATTCGCTCCTCTAGGGGGAACAAGTACATGTTAACAGTAATATGCTTGTTTACCAAATGGGTGGAATGTCTTCCGGCCCCAAATTGCAAGGCAGAAACAGCAGCTGCCCTGATGATCAACCACATCTTCTCGCATTTTGGCCTACCCCAAAGGATTGAGTCAGAGCGAGGAAGTCACTTCACTAGCGAAGTGATGACAAAGATGTGGGAGATACTTGGGGTAAAAAGGAAACTTCATATTGCATACCACTCCTAGTGGGGGAGTAGAGAGGTACAATAAAACCATTGTGAGCATTCTAAAAAGGTTTGTGGCAGATTCTGGGCCTAGTTGGGACATCTGATTACCGCTTGTCCTGATGGCCATCAGATCTATACCATCTTCTGCAACCAAAATGTCACCATTTGAGCTAATGACTGGATGAAGGATGGTGCTACCTCAGCATCTGCTCTACAGAACACAAGAGCAGACACTGATGAACGCCTCCACAACTCATGAATATGTTGAGAATCTAAGAAAACACTTTCAGCATGCTTTTGCGTATGCTCAGCGGAATCTGGAAAAATCCACAGAGAGGATGAAAACTCAATTAGATTTAAAAACAACCAAAAAGGAATACCCATTTTCAAAGGAACCAGACTAAGGAGCACAAATGTCTCCCTTCCTGGTGCGGTCTTTTTGAAATTGTAGATCAAATTTCACCTGTCGCCTACAGAATCTACCTCCCCAAAGGAGAGCTGTCAGAAGAGAAATGGGTCCACATTAATCAGTTAAATAGTTGTCACCCCAGGTACACTTTGCAGCTGATTGAGGAGCCCAAGGAAAGCCAAATATAGGAGACACCTGGAGAATAAGAAGCAAGAAAAAGAAAAAAAAGAAGTCCACAGGTATATCTATCTAACAGGGAGTACTTTTCTTCATTATCATTGCAAAAATGTATCACAAAACCACGGTGTAAAAGTTCAATAACTATCATTGCCTTCTTAAGACATTTGTCTGCTGCTAATTGTAAATGTGTGTCTTGTTCCACTGATGTTCCACTAATGTCAACCTTCCGAGAAGACAGTCAGTGAAAAGAATTCTGAAACTTGTCTTTATCTATTTCCTATTTAGTACTAATTCCATTCCTTCATAGACTGATGAGGACCTTCCCGGGGACCCAGAAAGGGAAGGAAGGAAAGGGAGTGTCGCTCCACACTCTCCAACAAAAGACAAAGGGAGGATTGTGGCGTACCGCTCCCTGATGAAAGAAGAACTCTGCCCGATAAACCCCACTTTGCCCTACTCTCTCTCAACAAGAAGTCTTGGGAAAACAGGGGGAGAATCTGTGGGGTACATTTACCAGGCCAGAAGAACTCCCCCACATCACCAAACTGCACTTCAGCAGTTACCAGCAGAATGGCTGCGCTGGCTCTATTGAGCACTATTGCCTTGCATCAAAACTGCATTTTGCAGTCACTAAAATAACGGCTGCATTATCTTGACAAGGAACAAATGGGGCGAGATGAAACATAGAACAAACACACCGAGAATTACTGCAAGTTATTTTCTTCATTTGCATCAAAAAGAAGAAATCAAAAGCTGCCTAGTACAGCGCTGCTATGCTGCCAGCTTGAAAACTTCCAATTAAAGAAAAGGAAATGTTCTGCGTTAACATGGCTTTGCACTGATGCCATTTCCATTGTTTCAACATTACACAGTTGGTTCCAGTAAGACACATTCATGCCCATTTCTTCAGGCTATACACCAGCAAAGGAGGGCAGTCCTCCCTGAAAGGCATTATGTGTTGAGGAAAATCTGTGAAATAGCAGAGAATGTCACTCCAAGCTGCACAGAAAACGTTTTACAATCTAACACAGTCCAAACTCTTTAGGAAACGCTCTCTCTCTCCTTTTGCTTGAGGTCAGTTTCAGAGAACACTTGTGTTGGACAGCTTTCTGTGTATTACAAATTGACTAGGGCTCTAAATAATGTTCAGAATATAGATGTGAGAATGACCCGCATTTGTAAAAGTGACCTCCAAGAAGAATTAACCCACATGTAAAAGGGTGCTTTTGCCAAACAAGAAAATGCCTTTTAAAAAAGTGAAATGTTAATCTAAGGCCCTGTGCTTGCATAGAAATGTGATGGAAGATGGGGGTTTGCTGTAAAATATATATATGATATTCATTCCCAAAAGACTTGCTTTCTGGTTAAAGAAAGAAAAATAAATAAATAAGTACAATTACTGTGAGGCCAGCACAACAGGTTTGGCAGGCGCTGGCTTCAAAGGGCCCTGCCTCCCTGGGAACAGAATCACCTTCCCCAAGTGGACCAGCCCCCTTGGGCACATGAAAGGGGCCAAGGTGGAGAATCTAGCACCCTCGTCAGATGAACGGCATTGCTCCAGCATGAGACAATGGACTGCTATGGCACGCAGGTGTGAATTCCTGGTGACTCCTCCCCTCAACTGAAACTGAAGGGCTTCAAAGGCAAATTCATGGCAACACTGGGCTAAGCTGACCAGAGCCTGACATTTGGCTGAGGGTTGGAAGGAATGCCCATATTTGGAAAAGAAAGCCAGCCCTTTTGATTTCAGAGACTGTTCAGATCATGTCATTTATTTCAGGAATCAAAAGACATTAATGTGAAATTATGACCATTTAAATGTCATGTTTCCGCCATTAAAATAAGACGTTGTAGGTTTTTCTAGCATGTTGGGGACGCAAACGGCAGGAAAATGTCATTTCTGGGGAAAGCATACATGGTGCAGCTTTTAACATTAATTAAAACATGCCCTTGATAATATGTATACATATATATATTGTAGGTGAAATGTTTTCCATGGAAATGGCAGAAGATTGCCAGAATGACTAAACAGCATTGCATTATTTTGTGAGTTGGAATGGCATGTTCTGTGTAAAATATGGATTCTGCTTATGTGATTTTCAAAAGCGTAACAATTGTAAAAAGGTGCATTTTTGTGTCATAACTGATTTTGGCAAAAGTAACTGTGAGATAACCATGTACATCATAAAGTACACACCATAAAACTGATGTCATGTCCCTGAGTCCAACCGGCTGACAGGGAGGCAGTGACATCCAGAGCTGTCCTATCCGATTTTAAGAGGCATGTCCAGCTTGAGTCTGCCCCCATAGTAAAATCCTCTGATGTCATGCTCCTTATATAAGGGGGAGGCATAGGGAGCTCTGGACTCTCTTCTGACTTTTCCAGCTCCTGCACATCCAGAGATCAAGACATTCCATATTCGCCCTGCAAGATTCCAGATTCCACTTCCAGGCGAGGGGTAGCTAATCCTGATCCTTGCAGTACCTCCTGAAACTGCAAAAGCAACATCCAGAATTAAACCCTACAAAAATCCCAGTAATTCAGGGAGAAAGGGGGAAAGGCTGTGGAACCTTTTTTGGGGATGATGCAGTGACCAGAAGACTTTTGCCCCGCTACCTGCTTGCCCAGCTGGTGCACCTTGCTGTCTCCAGTGACCAGACTAGGCCCAGCTGTGCCTTTTAGGAGAGTCAGCCACTGCACGGTGACCAGATCTTGCCTCGCTGTCCAGAAACCTGGTTCGCTGTCCAAGCTACCCCATTCAAGTGCTTGTTGTGAGTATTTCCCTTCCCCAGTAACCACAAACTGCATCCCTTGCTTTGTTACCTTGTCCTATGTCCAATCCCATAGAGATCCTATAACTGTCCCCGCAAAATCCTTAAAATTGACAGAATTCTCTGTGTACCCTGTTCTTAGGAAAATCTGTAGTGATCTCCATGTCTTAGCGCTGTTCCTTCCAAACCATTTCAATCTATTGTATATGTCCTTAGCACTATTTGGAATACATTAATTAACTTCCAATCTAAAGAGACACAAGGCGTGAAGGGGTTACAGTTGCAAAGTAACCTGTTTCATGGACAGTGTTTCTCTTTTCTAACCACTAAATATATTCTCAGTAAAACTTGTCCTTTTCCTTTTCAAACCGATTTTCCCCGTGGAACTGCTTACATTTTAAAAACCGATTTTTCCCTCCCCTTTAAGAATTCCATACTGTCATCCATTCTGAGTCAACCTTTCACATTCATATCCTACCTATGAGGTATCTTTGTACTTTAGCATCAAAACCAAATTCCGATTTTGCCTGTTTAGCCCAAATTCCAAACCGTTTTGCTATTTTAAAACCTGTGAAATGATTTTATCTTCCAAAGTTGATTCTATGAGTTTTATGCCCATTGTTAGTACATTGCCTTGTAGTTTGCTAGTTTTCTGACTTCTTTGATCCTGCCATACTCATTTTTGCCTTAGTCATTCAACCACACATGTAAACCAAGTATTTAGTAATTCTGGGTGCTATTCTGCTCAATTTCACGGGTTTTCAATCCGATTTTGCCTCACATGCAGGGGTGGAAGGTCGGATTTTCATTCTGTTGCCTAGTATACCTGAATCATTGCTACTCCCATCTACCCACACACAATTTGGTTAACAGGGGTTTGAGGGAGTGTTGCAAGGGGAAATACTAACTGTGGTGCTATCAGAAAATACCACCCGAAAAGTAATCTTGCCTTTATACAATTGTGCATTGTATATCTTATGTAACAAGATCAAATTAAGTGTATTCTATGAATTTACAGTGTAATTATCATCACACTGGTGATTGCTGCTCTATATTAAATTTGGGTGATTCTCATTGGAATTTAAAATAAATAAATATTGTATTATTTCACACCGGCCTGGTTCATGCTACATTGCAACCCAGGGTATTTGTAAAGGGGGGTGTGAGACCGGTTGGGTGCTTTCTCAAACTGAATTCGTAATAAATAAAGTAAAAGTGTTTTACTTGTGCGCTTCATTCCCGGCCAGTAGACAGAGTCCTGGTCTGGAGTGTACCGTGCCTTTAAAATCCTTAACAAAATGCAGTTGATGTATTTATTTATTTATTTAGTACAGTGTTTATTAAGGATGGACCTTTGACTGAAGAGCTAACGGAGCAATCTACTATGTGAACAACATAAATAATAGAAAGAAAGAGTTGTCACTGGAGCTAAAAAGTCTTCCGAGAGGGATATGAAATGGATTTATCAAATTCAAAGCCACAAATAAAATCATATTTTCACCCACATGCAGGCATTGTTTCTCTGATGCCAAAAGTTAAAGGTTCGAAATTCCATGTGTACCCAGCCCCACGCTCCCTGAACCAGGGCATCTGCAGTTAAAGGATATCTGATTCATGCCTTCACATGTATGTAACTTGGGTAATGGGCAGAGTGCCGTATGAACGGCAATGGCAGCTGAATTCTAGGCGCTATCTGACTCCTCATCTTTATTGTTTATTACAGTGCTTGTTTTTTCTTTGCTGAAAACACAATAAAAAGACGTAAAAAAGAAGAGAAATCCTGACATGTCTGCCGATCAAAGCAGAATTGACAGAAAGTCTTTCTTCAGAGCTGTACAGCACCCAGGTGGCCATGGGCAACTGTGAGGTTCAAACATCTGAACAACAGCTGTATTCATTAATCGGTTCATTTTGTTTCGAAGATTACATGTTTGAATTCTGGCAGAGCCATTTTAGCTCTTCTCTCCTTCTGCGCTCAATACATTGAACCTCATTACGAGTATGGAGGTAGCCATGCTGCTACCCCCATCTCGGGTACCGGGTCTGGGTTCCTGGAATGGGAAATTACCGGGCCATTCTGACCTTGGAGGGCCCTGTAATTCCTTTTCCCGGGACCTGGACCCGGGAAATCCCCATTCCCATTTGAGCCCTAATGACGGGCCCTTTGTTAGCATCCTGGTCTGCTTGCGGGTCTCGCTAAGGGCGCCTGGTTTTACCAGACCTCCTTAGCGGGACCCGCAAGCAGACCTCGTAATGAAGCGGTAGAGGGTTAACGGCGCTGGCAGCTCTACCAGCGCTGTTAACCCTCTACCTCCTTGGTCGTAATGAGGCCCATTGAGTAATAGTTAAGTGGGTAATAGTCACACCTTTAATTTACTTCACCACATAGTGGCAGAAGCTGGAAGAACTATGCAAACACTAGTTATTATTGTTATAGTTCCAACATTTGCAGCGAGTGTTGCCACACAGTTTCTACATGGCCATGTTCCAATACAATCAAGCGTGGAGTAAGCCCTGCCAAAGGATTAACTTTCCCAAGGAATGGCTGTATCCACTACAATCAAAAGCGGCCCTCCTAGATGGCCCACAGGTTACGCAATGAAGCTGACAAAGGGCCTGCTTGAAGAGGTAGAGCTTCTCGCAACCTTTGAAGTCAACTTCGACTTCACAGTCAAGGCAGAAGAGGAACTGGCTGCCACAGTCACAGTGGTAAGTGGGTGCAGCTAATAAGAATACAAATAATAATGTATATCCCATTAGAGAAAGATAAATAATCAAACAATAAGTACTTACACATCCTATGGTCTGGCTTTTGAATTGAATACTGTTCTTGTGTTGGAACCTGGATAGCACCTTTTATTTTGAGGGCTTTCAAGACCTGGCTATTCTCCGCAGCATCCTGATGAACCCGACCCTCATCGGGTTAGTTAACCACATTCCGGTAGGCCAAGCAGCAATAAACGTCCGTGCAATCCCTGAAGGATGGCGAGAATAATCTGATAGTCTCCAGCAGACCACAGGACAGAATCCATGCCCCTTCTACGAAAAACAAGAAGCCAGCCAGAAAACACTGGTATGTATCACACTCAACGTTAATGAAAGATAGCCGAAGGCAAGGCCACTCACCCGCACGCATCTGAAATCATACACCATTTTCAATGGCACATCACACAACACCTGTGCTATTCGAATGCAGCTATCCCCCATGGACACATAATGAGTCAGATAGAGAGAGATAATGAGTCTCCTACTCTCGCATACTCCCCAGACGACTTCAAAGCATCCATCCACTTGCCAGCTTAATATGGATAGCTATGAGGGACTTGGCCACCCATACCCATCTTCGTATTGGCTAAAATGCACACATGCTTTCTAAACTCCTCTGATCAATTTTCCCACACCTTGCACTTCGGTCCCCCAAGGGTGTTCACCTACAGTGCTTTGAGACCATACCAATGGGAAAAGACACTACACAAATGAAAAATTACATTAGATTACATTACATGTGCAGGGGTTGGCATTATTTATTTATTACATTTATTTAGCGTGCTAAACCTATAGGCATCAAGACGCTGGTTGCAAAATTGAAAGTTGATGGGTGAAGGATGCTTACATAAGGTACAGAGGGATAGGTAGCGATTACAGTGTGGTTACAATTAAATCAAGAACAGAACGTAGTGCATGAAGGTACATATTGCTTGCAGAAAAGAACATTATTGTCAAAACCTTCACTGGTGATTCAAAGGCCAGTGAGTGCAAAGGCAAAGTTTGAGCAGCCCAGGGAGGCTGAACAAGGAAGAGTGGAGGTGAAGAGTAAAGTTTTGAGCTGTTTTTGCAACACCCAGTAAGATTGTTCTGATCTTAAAGGCAAGGTTCCAGTTTCTGGAGGCAATGATTGGGAAGCTGGCCCCACCAGTTCTGGTATGCCTAAATTACGGGATAGTGAGTAGGTGGGCATGAGAGGATCTGGTTGGTCTGGCGGACTGAATTTTGTGGGTTATTTGTGAAAGATAGCTAGGAGCCACCTTGGGAGAGGTGTGTTTACGCTTGGGAATGTTGAGGGCCGCTCTGAGCACATTTTTTTGGATAACTTGTAGGTTATTGATATTACAAGCAGAGGATCCTACATATAGGGCATTGCAATAGTCTAATCTTGATCCTCTGAGGGCTCTGGCGATGGTGACACAGCTTTCAGATGAGAGGAAGGGTCTACATGCATTGAGTAGTTTCGAAGTGTGGGCAGCTGAAGAGGCAATTGCACTGACCTGCCTTGAAAGAGACACGTAGCGCCCAGGTAGACGCCCAGAGCTTTGATTGTGCTGGACACTTTGATGGTGATACCATCAATGAAGAACATTTTATACTCTAGGTTGAGTTGGCTCAAGGAGGTGTGCGAGCCAATTATTAAAATTTCCGTCTTTTTATCATTGAGGCAGAGGAGATTAGAGGCCAGCCACGCCTAGATTGAATGGTAGCCTGAAAGTAAGGTATGGGAGTCCAGAGCATAGTTCCCAGTAAGGCAGAGAAGAATCTCCCCCTTCGTTGGGAGCCCCCTTACTGGGGAGTCAAGCTCTCTTTGTGTCAAGCGCTTTGCTAAACAGCAAGCTGGTGGACAATCTCCTTCCTTGGTTTGCTCCCTCCTATGGAACAGCCTACCCCCTACTCTTCATCTTGAGCCGGATCTCCTCAAATTTTGAAAGCTCCTCAAGACCTTCCTTTTCACCTCCCCCTCCCTCCTCTGCTAAACCCTACAGTTTCTGAGATTGTTGACCAGGCCCCTCATCTGTCCACCTGGGTCCTGGCCTTCCACCTCCGCCCGCTCCTAGCACTTGACTTGGCACCTATTGGCCTGTACTAACACAGGCCTGCACTTATTTAGTGGCAGTTGACCATTCTCACCAAGTCACTTCACAGCTGCTTACTGCCTAGCACTTACCCCCTCCTCCCTCATCCCTTCTCTCTCTATGCACTTACACGTTCTGAATGCTCACAAGGCCTAGTAGGACCGCCTCTATCTTTCATTGTTATATTTGCATTTCATTGCCATGTTCCTTCCTTGTTGCCCTGTGGGCGCTTTGAAACACAATTTACTTGATGTATAAGCGCCTTACAAATGCACAAAAAATAAATAAAATAAATCTGCATATCATCTGCATAGTTAGTGTAAGATATTCCTTTGTCATCAATCAAGTTGAAAAGTGGTTAAGTGAATATGTTATAAAGTGTCGGAGAGACACACAGGCTTTATGGTACTCCACAGGTGTTGAGGGCCAGGGGCTGCATCGCTGGGGGGAACAGTGATGGTTCTCTCCAATAGGACGGATGAGATCCAGGCAATGGCATCAGTTGAGAAAGGGGCTGCTGAAGTTGGGTGCCTGGGCAAGAATTGGCGGTCCACCAAATCAAAGTCTATTGAAAGATCCAGTACCAGGAGGAAGGCTGGATTGCTGGCGTCTTTAATCTCATCCAGCTGATTTTTTAGGTCAAGCAATGTGGTTTCATTCCCATAGCCTGTGCGGAAGCCAGATAAGTGCAGACCCAGCAGGCTGTTAGATTCAAGGTGGTGCAGAATCTGTAATTAGGCGGCATGGTCGAGGATTTTTAGCAGGAAGGGGATGGTACTGATAGGGTGGTAGTTGGTAGGTATGTTAGGTTCAAGGGTAGGTTTTTTCAGTAGCTGTAGGACCCGTTCATCTTTGAGGTTAGTAGGGACAGAGCAGGAGGTGAATGAGGCATTCATGAAGGAGGCAAAGTAGGGTGCCAGGTGTTGCGCAAAGTTCTTGATGATAGCTGCTGGGCAGATGTCACATTGGCACCAGGAGGGTTTGAGTCCTTTACTGATCTGTGTGACCTCTAATTGTGAAATAGGTTTGAAGCTAAACCTGGGGCCAGTATAAGCAGTGGCTGAAGGGCCTACTATATAGGGGTAACATAACACCATCGGGTATTTCAAGAACACAACTAGTAGTCCCAAAAAGTCACAGGAGGGTAGTATTAGAAATCACCCATTCACATTAAACCGCTGGACACCAGGTAGTGAATAAAACACAGAGCCAAATTATTCCAAGATTTTTTTGGCCAGGGATCTATGCTGATATCCAACTTTGTAGTAGCCTGTGAAATATGCCAGAAAACTGCAAGTCAAGCCAGTCCATCCAGTACCTTTACAACCACTCCCCATTATAGAAGTCACCTTCTCCCGGTTTGGGATGGTTATTGTTGGGTCTCTTGAACCAATTAGGTTAGGAAATACATTTATACTCATCAAAGACAATGCCATAAGGTACCCCAAATCTTTTGCCCTCAGAACTTATAAAAGACTGCAGATATCGAAACACCTTCTTCCCTTTCTATCTCGGGTGGGATTCCCTAAGGAAATATTAACTGATCAAGGGACCACGTTTATGTCTAAAATCACATCAGGGGTAAAGGAAAGATTACAAACTACAACCCTTCGGACCTCTGTTTACCATCCACAGACAGACAAGCTAGTTGAACAATTCAACCAGACACTTAAAAAGATCTTGAAGAACTGGTAGAAGCAGACTGCAAAAACTGGGATGCGATGATCCCTTGGGCCCAGTTCATGGTAAGAAAATCACCTCAGTCTTTGGTGGAATAGTCCCCCTTTGAGTTTCTTTACATAAGAGAACCTAGGGATGTCCTTGACATGCTGAGGGAAACCTGGGAGTAAAGGGAAGAGGCATCTGTACCGATTTCTCAGACAGCACAGCATCGGAAACAACATATGACCCTAGTGCGAGAAATTGTTTATAAACATTTGTGTCAGTCCCAGAAGTCTCAAAAGGCCAATTATATCAAAAAGGCTGTCACCCACTCTTTTTTGGTGGGAAAAAGAGTATTAGTCCTCTAACCCACCTCAGACAGAAAGATGCTGTCTAAATGGTATGGTATGAGAAGAAAGGCCCCTATAGCTACGTGGTTTCCCAACCCATAGAATGCAGAAAACTTAACTATACCATGTCAATATATTGAAGGAGTGGAAAGCAGAATCAACTGAGAGCTCTTCAACAACTATGGCTACACTGATGACGGAGGTGGGACAAGAGAATACCCTAGTCTCCTCAGAATTAACCCTAGAATAACAGGGAGACATTAAGGACCCATTACAACAATTTCCTGATGGTTTTATTGACAAGCCCAGATGGGTGAAGAATTTCATACATGCTATGAGCACTACCCAAGGAAAAGTAGTGAATTTAAAGCCCTACAGCGTCCCTGAAGCCCGGAGAGGAATCATTCCCAGAGAAGTGGAAAATATGCTTCGATCAGGCATGATAGAGCCTCACGAAAGTCATTGGTCATCACCATTAGTTCTGGTAGCAACACTGGATTGGTTGTGGAGGTTTTGTATCAATTTTAGGAAGTTACATTCCATTTCCCACTTTGACAACTATGCCATGCCTAGGATCGACAACTTGAACTTTTCTTCGCATGGTTGAACATGCGTGATTCAGATATCCAATTCACCATGGAATGGGATAGGCAAGCCATCCACTTCCTTGATTTGAGAATCTGCAATCAGGGTGGGAAACTAAGCTGTAATTTGTACAGAAAACCAACAGATCGTAACACACTGCTACCCTTCTCTAGCAACCATCCCCAACATCTGAAAGAAAATTTGCCCTATGGCCAGTTTCTGCGTCTCTGCAGAAACTGTACACAACTGGAGGATTTCTACAAAAATGCAGCTGTTCTCAGTGAACGCCTAAAGTTCAGGGGCACCCAAAGAAATTAATAACTACATCGAAAAAACGAGCAAGGTTTACGTGCCGTGAGTCTATTTTAACACCACAACCCAATCAGCAAGATACAGACCAAGACATAAGACTGACGTGCGTACTCACTCATGGCCCTCACACATTCGACATCAAAAATATAATTCGGAAATACTGGCCTTTAGCAAAACTCAATTTACCGGAAGAAAGAGAACCCCGTTTTGCTTTCAAAAGATCACGTAACGTCAGAGATTTTCTGGTTCACTCTTGCTTCACTGAAAAAACTCCCCGAGGGGGGCCTTGGAATTTGAGGCCCCTAATAGGGGACCATCCCTGCGGTTCATGTTTAGCTTGCAAGTATATGAAGAAAATGTCAAGCTTCACCTTCGGAAGCAAAATTTGGACTTTCATACATTTTTCAAACTGTAAATCTACCCAAGTTGTATACTGTATTGAATGTCCCTGTGGGTTACGGTACGTTGGGCAGACCATGCAGAGTGTCAACACTCGGATTTCCGAGCACAGATCCAGGATACGGTGTGGAAGGAAACATCACCCCTGGTCCAGCACTATCTGAACTTTAAACATACACCAGAGGACCTATTATGGTGGGTCCTCGAGAAACTACCGATGGGCTCTGCTACACAACAACGCCTTTTGAATCTTGAAAACAGATGGATTCACAGGCTGGATAGTTGTGATAATGGCTTAAACAAACAATGTTCACCACTCTAGTTACAATATCACGATTCCTTTTTTTGCAACTACCAGCTTTCACTATTTTCCTGTTGGTATCTTCTACTTCAGGCATTGCCATTGGGGTGCACACCCTCAGAAGCCTTTGACGTAACAAAGGGGGTACAGTATGATCCTCAGCCATCAAACCATATGGCACGTTGCCCTACAAGCGGGTGCCAAATGTACAGCTTGGTTGCATTTTTCAATTTTTTTTAACACATATGGCCCGGACCCATTTGGACCAAGGGGCTCTGTGTCAGCCTTAGCAGTTCTTCTTCAACCATTTACCTCATGTATCTTCGGGTCCTTTATTTATTCATGTGCAATCTTGCACTAGTTTTCTTGGGTGACACGATTTGTCACAGCCACCGCTGTGCAGGGATGGGGGCCACTTTGTTGTCGGACCCCAGTGCCAGCATGGGGAGCATTTTGTTGTCTGACCCCAGTGCTATCACACACTCGCCCTGGTGTCCCACACTATTCCCGCTAGACACGGACTAGTGGGTGCACACCCTACAAAGGATCAAACACGCTTGCACACACGAAGAGCGTGACTAATGCTTTCATTTTTCAACAATTTTCCAACACTTTCTCTTTCCCCGGAGCTACTTCTGATTTGGAGGGATGTACTAATACACCCCCCCGAATGGTGGACCAATCAAGCGCAGTTGGAGATGCACTATCCACTGCTATCTGGGTTCCACCTACTATTGTGATTGGTTCATCTTCTCGTGTTGCGCTGCCGACACTTCCCGGTCACGTGACCCGTGATAAGTCCATTTCCCTGTTGCACTTAGCAACCAGCCTCGGCCAAGCCAAGTCAAGCTTGCAGACACAGGCCATTCCCGAAGCTGTGTGTGGATGACTCAGTGTCCTGTGCAGCCCCGAGCGAGCCGCATTTTAGCTGATTGCTAATTAATTAAATAATTAAAAGGTAAGCAACATGCGCATTGCTCCCTTCTACGGCTTTAGCCTTCACCGCACACTATGCTTCCCTGAGAGGTAGCCACTACTTATCTGCAGGTTGATATGCACTGAGACCAACGTGCTCCCTTCCTCGACTACATTTTGTTTCTCAGTATTCATTACTGCGTCCTCCTGACTGAGGGATTGCACTCGCCGCTCTTCGCACAGCAGTCATCTTTTCTTCATTTATGGAGGAGGTTTATTGGTAGGCTGACCACCGCTTTTTCTATACTATGTATCCTTTCCCCAGTGGCACCAGCACAGCCCTAATATGCAATAATGGTTGCTCTATTGAGCGTGTAGATTTACTCATTTATTTATTTATTCATTTATTTTTTATTGTTCATTATTATTATAATTTTAAAACAGGTTTTCTGTTATTCATTTCCCTATAGTTTGTGAGCATGCACGTCGCACCGCAGCACCCGCGCATCTATGCCTGATTGGGCTCAGGCTTACTGTGTGTCTCTTGGCAGTCCCGGTGTGGGTTTATTGAGTCGGCTCTGAACAGCACGCCAGTTTCTTCTTTTTCCAGTCCAACATCAATGGGGACTGGACAAATTGAACCCCTCTAGGTGAGGAATGGTTAAATCTTAATTTCTTCCTCCCTAGGGGTTCCCCTTTGTTTGTTTGGTGACACATACGTGTTCTAGGCAGAACCTTTCATGGCTTTTCTAAATTTTAAAGCAAGCTTGGGGTGGAATGGCAGATGTACACTCAAGCATGCATTTTGACCACTATTGCCCATTATTTTCAGTTGGAAACTTAGCTTTTCCTTTTTGTGTACTCTCTCTTTTTCCCTATAGGGTATCATGAATTTGCCCCGAAGAAGGTGGTAACACACAACCACCAAAACGCTAAAAAAAGATAAGGGGGATTGGCTTCCAGATTCTCGGCCTTTGAACATTTGGACATGTGTTCCCCTTTGTTGGAACGTATTAAATATCTTGGCAGCAGACATGACATATTGAAAACTGTTTCTGTCTAAATCTAGAGTATCCATATATGTTTTCTGTTTCCCCTATATGCGTTGGCAAACCCAGCGGTGGTTTCCCTTATATGAGTCTTATGAGAAGATCTCCGAAAAAAAATTCTAAAAAAACCTTTAGACTCATTTGGAAATAAATTGTATACTAATACTAGCTATTTGAGAGATTTCCAACCTCTATTTGATTTGTTTAGATTGTTGCTCAAATTAGAATACATGAAACTGTCACTATGAAACTGTTTCATTTATCCTTGCCTTTCCCTTTTTTTAAATCAGAGGAGCTTTTCCGCTCTTGCTCTTTCCCCTTATTCTGAGCACTGGGTTTTTCATTTGTTCACACTTGCACTTATCAGCACCGTTTCCTTTATTCTTTAACCTTGGTTATGTGTAACCATATATTTGATGAATGATGTAAATAATTGTTTCATCTCCCCTCTCCATGTTTACGATTCGATGTATAATTGTTGTGTTTTTTTAATTCTGTTATTCAACACATGGTAATCTTTGTTTGCAACTTTTTACAGCATTAAAATAGTATAAATTATAAACTGGAAATGTTGTGGTACATGTGATCATCTTGTTTTTCTATATATTTAACCATGCATGAATATAGTTGTAATTAGGGGTGGGATTTTTCCACTCATCAGGGATTGTTCCAATTTAAGGTGCTGCCTTTCGGGTTACACGGCCCGCTACTTTTCAAAGATTGATGGATCGAGTGTTCCGACCCTTTTCCCATTTTTGTGGCACATAACTTGATGATATCCTCATTCATAGTTAAACCTGGGTGGAGCATCTTTTTTACCTGTAAGAAATAGTTAGGGCCCTATGAAAAGCAGGCTTGACAGCCAATCCTAAAACGTGTCATCTGGCACACTCAGTGGTCAAGTACTTAAGAGGTTTTGGGGGAAAGTACAGCCGTAGACTGAAAAGATTAAAGCTGTCCAAAATACCTCCTCCAAAAACAAAAAAGGAGCTCTGTGCTTTTCTGGGACTTAGGGGATATTACCGTAGATGTATTCAAAATTATTCCACCATCACGGCTAGCTTAACCGAGAATCTCAAAAACGCGGAACCTCAAAAACGAATAGGGGAGAAACAAAATCAGGCCAGTTTTAACAACATCAAGGTCATCCTCTGTAGTGAACCTATTCTTAAAGCCACTGGGCCTCATTATCAGTTTGTCGGTCCGCTAGTAATGGCTCCGGTAAGCTACCGGTGCCACTAGTAGTGGACCGGCAAACTATGAGTTGTGCTCGCGGGTGCCTTTCTGCCCGCCAGATCTGACCTGCCGGTGCATCCGACCTCCCCATTGCCATTGAGCCCTAAGGGGCTCATGTGGCAATGGGGAGTAATGAATACCGGCACCCGCCAATGGGGACGGACCGGGTCCGCCGGGGTCGGAATGCCCCCGTTCGTCCCCATTGCCGGGTTCCCGGTAATTCCATGAGTTTGGCGGCAGCCGTGCCGGTTTTACCAGCACGGCTGCCGCCAAACTCTTAATGAGGTCACTGACTTTAATAAGGAATTCATCCTACAGATAGACAGCTCCAAGGTAGGCCAGCGGAAGAGGTAAGCAGGACCTCGCACGAAGAGACTCGCCTCTTGGGGATATGGATAATAAATTATAAGGAACTCCCTTTGTATTATCCTCAAACACCCAATACAGTTCTATCAAGTGACAGACACCAACACTCTTCCTACATATGCTATTGTAATGTAGTTACTGAAGACAGAAATTAGTATAGTTCTGTGAAGAGTAATAATGCAGGAGTAATGAAGAATGGCTGTAAATCACTGAAACAAAGGAAATATACAGCGTTATAAAGAAGTCCAACACAAAGGAAGGACTATGGTGAGAGGCTGGGGAAGCCCTAGCGTTGTGTGATAAAAGTGGGAGGATCCAAAGAACCAAGAAGAGAAACTGGGAGAGTCAAACCGGCTGGCTGAGGGAAGCCGGTGACTCAGAGAGAACGCTGGTTTGAACGGCAGCAAACCAAAAGAGAAAAGCTGTGCCCGACCAGAGCTAACAGAGAGCCCCCAACTTCAAAGTGCTGTTGATGAAGGACGCTGACTGCAGACCACAACAGGTCTGCACGACTGAAGCGAATCCCAGGAGAGAAACACGTATGAGAGGTGGTGGCCAACAGGGAGAGAGAAAGAAGAACCTTGATGGATCCAATACCACATTCAGTGACCAGAGCGTGTCTCTAGAGAAATCAGAAGAAAGCGGAAAAGCCTTTTGAAGAACAGTGAGAGAGAAGCAAGCAAGAACACTGAACTGGTGACACAGCCCCATTACAATGTAGGTAAAAAGGAGAGCGGGAGACTCGGGGAAAACAGGCGTGAGAACAAAAGGGGACTGTAACATCTACTAATGTTGTGAAACTAAACATAAAGGGGGTCATTACGACCCTGGCGCTAAGGGGTTAATGGCGCCGTAAAAGGCTGCGGCGCCGTTAACCCCTTAGCGCCTTACTACGAGATCCCTTTGCGGGACCCGACCATAACGGCTGGTCTGGACCAGTCGTTAAAGTAGGGACCCGCAAAGGGACCTCGTGGGTAATTACGGTACCGCAATTAGCGGTACCGTAATTACTGCCTTCCCCATTCCCATTAAGTCCTATGGGGCAAAAATGGGAATGGGGAAGGGCCATGGGGAAATGGGGAAATACCGTCCCGCCAACCTTGGAATGGGGTGGTATTTCCCCATTTCACCATGGCGGACACGTTACGATACCGGCACGAACCATGGTGCTAATAGCGCCATGGTTTAGCTCTGGTATCGTAATGAGGCCCAAAGAGTGGAGTTATCATTCTCGTCCCAGTGAGTGAGAAACTTATAAGTAGAGTGACAATCACTGCGAGAGTAATCATACTCACCCCAGTGATTGTGAACTTTAATACAAAACTGTGAGAATCGCAGCAAGAGTAATCCTACTCGTCCCAGTGAGTGGAAAACCTATAAACAGACTAACCATATTCGTCCAAGTGACTGGCAAACTTATAAGAAGATTGAGAACCATAGCAGAAGTAATTGTACTCATCCCAGAAAAGTGAGAATTACAGCAGAACTTATCATACTTGTCCAGGGGTCAAGTACTAAAAATTAAAGTGGGGGGACTCATTAGAATAGCCAGCGGGAAGTGATGTCACAGGAGGTGATGATGTCACCAGAAGTTGTGTGGTGGGAAGTGATGTCACTGCAAGTTGCATGTGAGGAAAATGTTATTCTACCTAAAATAAATGCTTTTTGGTATGTTAAATATGAACATGTAAACATAAGGCAGATAGTTTAAAACGGTTTTGTGTCATAGGTTTAATTATCCTGGTTTTAGACAGCTAACTGATGCTTTGCGTGGGCTTTCAAAATAAAAATGTCCCTCTGCAGTGCTTCACACTGAAACGTTATGGACGTCTAGTCAAAAACAATGCTCTCTTAAATGGGCCATTGAAGTGGCAGCGATTTACAAGTGATGGCCAATCATTTGTAAACCGCTCCCACTTCAAAGGCTCCGCTTGAAGAAATAAAGTGATAGGCAGTACTTACAGGGCCCCGCAGCATCTGGTAGTCCCCTGGGTGGGCGGGTGTTAATCTCGAGAGCATCGCATCAGGAGGTTGAAAGGGGATACATTGCCTCACTAGGACAGACACAAACACGGAAGATGGCTTCTGCTTGGGGGCTGCTTTTAGGATGGGTAAGGGACGCCAGGACAAGCTGAGGTAAAATGAGAGGGACTGGCAAAAAAAGAAAAAAAGAATTTACCAGTCAGTGGATGGGAACGGGATGGCTTTTTTTCAGAGCCAACATTCCTGATAAGTCCTTGATGGATCCGGATGGCGTGACTCATCCAGCTGAAGTCCTGATGTTGCTGCCGTTGCTGAGGGAGAAGCGCGCAGAACAAAGGAAAGCCCACAACCACCGGCAGGTAAATATAGGTGCCGGTGGCCATGCTCCCTTCTCCATGACACATGGGGCATGCGGCAGGCTGTATCTGAGACATAGCATGCGTGCCCCATTTGCTGCCTGCCCCGGCTGGCTGGCTCTTAAAGGTATAGTGCTGCCTTATGCATACACAACACAGGACATGAAGCAGCGTAGTGCTGCATATGAATGAAGGAGACTTTGCCTATGAGGGCAAGCAGCTTGCGGTCCCGTGGGACGACATCCACCCTCTGAACAAAATTTGTGGCCGATGTCCACCCATGTGTACCCTCGACTTGAGCCATGTACTTGTCCCAGTGAAGAGCAAACTTGTGAGAAAAGTGAGAATCCTACTAAGACTGATAAGAAGAGTGACGTTTTAATGAGGACTCAACCTGTATGGTTTAGTGAGAAGAATTTAGCAAGGAGATAGTGCTATTCATAGAAAACTCAAAGGAAGAAAAGGAACCCAAATACAAGGACCTGGAGGAGTCTGTTTCAAGAACTAGAAGACCTGCTACAAGAAGTGACAATGGACCACCTGAGCCTTTCCTATTAAGGAGAACTGTGAGAACTGTTAGAGTTGTGCTGAAAAAGCAACTTGGGAGAAGGGAGTCATTCTCCTGCCCGTTTCTGTTATTTACTACAAGTGATAGGGTCAGGCTAGGTTTGTTTTTGGGATGGAGGACAGACTTTCAGATACCGATTTCACTACTGACGGAGAGGACCCTAGTTTAGTTGTGTTAGGTAGGGAAATCCTTAGGTTAAGGAAAGTTAGGTGTTTTCTTTATTATTTCATAATACATCTCGTTGAACATGACATCCATTGGTCTGTCTCCTTCTTCTGACCAACCACAGGTTGCAGAGATATAGGGATCTTAGAGGGAGAATAGATGCCCTGAATCAGATAGCGCTGGATGGGGGGAGTTTGACTGGGTAGGTAGAAAGGGCACTGTACATATGGAATGAAGATGTCATGGAGGAGCAGGTGTTTGTTTCTGGGCTTCATCTAAATATGTATTCAGTCTTTTGTTTGGAAGGCTGGGGGTCTAACTTGTATCACATAGAATATTATTAACTGTGTACTTATTGTGGATTCCCGTTCGCTGTGACAATCCGCTTCGTGGCACCCTATAGAAATAAGAACAGAGGCAACATTATAGCTGAAGGGAGTACAGAATAGGAGCGGTCAATTTAGGTACAAGAACAAAAAAAAGAGTAGAATAGATGAAAATATATGTTAAGGGCGGGGTTGTGGAGAACTGTATAAGGACTAGATAGCGTTCATCACATTTACATCAATGAGGGATATTGTTATCAAATTGTTTTTGAACAAATGATCTTCTATCACTGACCTACTTGACCCTGGCTGTAAATCCAAAGGCGGGACACCAGAGCTCAGCTTTGTGTTATTTCGACCCTGCACATACAGATTTCTTATGGTGTTTTCTGTTAAGAGGAAAGCTTATTTTGCCATGAATTTGCCATTGTTTGGAGGCCCCATAATATTCCCTTGTAGGGAGGTGGGTGGAGAAATGCAAAGTTCCCAAATGTGCACATTTTTGGACAGGGTGAAACAGGGTAGGTTATCACACAAGTGACCCTCAAGCCCAATGGGAAAAGCTGGCATTTATGCAAACCCACCATCTCTTCTTCATATGTTGTCCTCCACCCATCCTACCCTCATTCTGTCATCTCCCATACTGCCCTTCCATGTCTGTTTTTAAGCATCGCCTCCAGCCATTCTGTCAAATCACCATCTTTCCCAAGTTGTTGTGCACACCCACTCACCCGATTATCGTCTGTCCTGCCCTCCCTTCTACCACTGTGTCATGCTGGTTTGTGGTGCCCCGCCCGCACCCTCATCTGTCATGTCCCCACCCAATCTCACCATCACCCCTTTCTGCCATGCCCCCTACCAACCTCTTCCTATCTGTTGTGCCCCCAAATTCTTCCTATCTATAATGTCCTTCCCCAACCTGCCCACTGCGTTTGTCAGGCCCTACCCAAAAATAAGCATGACAAGTGTAATTACGTGGCTAGACTGGCATTTTGGTGCAGCCAGTTTGGAAAAGTTTTCTTATTGTGGCATGGCAATTTTAATGGCAAAGCCAACAGAAGTGTATCCTTAAGTGGGGATACTACCATATGTTGTTTTACAGTATCATTACTGGCTTTAAGCAAACATGAATATGTTCTTATACGGGAATACTGGCATATGTTGGTGCAGCCACCATAGACATGTATGAGCAAAGCTAGCTTGAACATGTTTTTATACTTGCATATATTGTGGGCAGACGCCTCATAAAACTGCACTGGGAAATGCTTCTATGCACTGTTGGTGAATTGCATCTATTAGAGGTTTGGATTGGAGTTCCCTACAAAACCAATAGCAAAACCGACAGGCATTTTACCCAGTTATTCACAGAAAGTGTGCTGTATAATGCAAGATTTAAAAATCTTGTTAAAAAAATTCTTGGGGGAGAGGGAGACCCTCTGGATCCCCATTGGCCTCCCAAATCCCTTTTAGTTTGTTTGTGCTCCCTCGCTACCCTCTGGAATATTTGTGGGAAATGTTTACGCCCCTCCATTAAAAAAATTAATCCGCCACCAATGAGTGGGTGGATGGTGGGTAACTGGGTATGAATGTGTGCATGCAAGGCTGGGGCCCAGGTAACGAGCATTGGAGCATGGACGTTTTCCTACGGGTATTTATGGGCAAAGCCAACTTGATAAATGTTATTTTAAGGAGGAGGGTTTAGGGTGAGGGTTTTCTAGCACAATGGGGCAGGCAGACTGGAAATGTTCTTTCTTTAGCATGGCATTTATTTCTCAAGTAAGGGGGAAGGACAATATTATGTGTGCTCTTACATGGGGATGTGGGGGTTGGGCAAGTATTTGTGCAACAGCAATAACCTGTTTTCTTCTTGTGGCGGTAAATAATTACTGGCATTAAGGGAAAAGCCAATAAGAGAATGTTTACACATGGGGATACTGGCATGTACTGGCAGAGCCAGCATGAACGTATTTTCGCATGGTATCATTGCTGTGCGTATGTGGCTGTCAGCATTCAGGAGCTAAGCACAGCCCCTTAGTTCTATGCTGGGTGAAATATTTAAGGTTTGGTTAAAGCACATACCTCTTTCACAGAGTACAGGGCACGGCATGCCCCTGTGGAAATATGATGAAAATACGCATTGAGCATGCATGGTGGTAAAGGCTGGCACAGAGTGCGGCACGGCCCATACTTTGTTGCCAAGCTTCAAGGGGGAGGGGTGCATCGTCAGCATGGCTGGCAGGTGGGCCCTCGCATTTTGTGTTATGCCACTGCATCTGGTGCCCCCTGAATCCATCATTACTGTCTTTTTCGCCCCATATCCCGCATCGAACCATCGATTGCACATGCATCTATCCACCCTACCCTGTCTTTCAAACACCCACTCTGCCTTATCTGTCACGCTCGCCTAATGCCACCATCACTCCATCAATCGCAACACACCCACCCTTCGTTTGCCACACCAGCCTCCACTGGTCCTCCATATTAGTCACCTTCCCCCTTCCCCGTCTGTTATGGCCCAACTCATTTGTTGTAGCCCTGCACCAACCCTCCCCATTTCTCAGACATCTCCAGCCATACTCACCATATGAGACCCACCCTCCACCTAGCCGCCTCTCTTTCCTGTCCCACTCCACCCAACTGCCTTATCTGTCTGTCTCACCTCTTAGCCACCCCATCCTATCTGATGCCCCCTCTGCCCAAGCCCCCTCAAGGCATCCTTGCTATCCTTTGCACATCCATGTCATCCTGCACCTATCCATTGCGCCCGCCTCCACCCCCCCCCCCCCCGGCTCTATATTTTGCACACTCATACTGCCTCAACTGTCACCATCAATCCATCATTCCCAACATAGCCCACCTTCCATCCGCACCACCAGCCTCCGCACGTCCTCCCATTGGTCACATCACCTCCCACCACACCTTTTTGCCGTGTCCTACTTGCCACCATATCTTGTGCCTCACGTCCCTTTATATTACGCTCCACAGACTCCCTGTCAGGCCCCAACTTGCTTGTCATACATTTCAACACCCATCCACCTCCATTTGCACACCATTGGTTCCCACGGTGTTTCACAATTCACTGATCACACGAGTAGCTCTGCCGTGCAGTGCAGCTATACTCCCACACCTGTGATGCCTCCCCACATGTTACTCCCACACCTGTGATGCCTCCCCACATGTTACCCAGCCCACCTCTCATGTGCACAATAACTTCTCATCACATTTCAGATATCAAAGATCACGCGAGTAGGTCGTATTTGCCACCCAAAGTCCATACCAGACACCACAAGACAAGAATCACACAGGGGTGCATTCATAACTTCAACAGACCCATTCTGGAAGGTGACTGGAGGGGCGTTAGGTTTCCGGGATGCTGCCAGGATCTATCTGATCTGAGGGCAATGGGGAGGGACCTAGGTTTCTGAAACCCTGGCAGAGGTATCACCCCAGCACCCCTCAGACACATTTTGACTCTCCAGTGCATTTCAATACTCAGCTATGACATGAGATCATCATAGCCACAAGGTGCACTTAGCAGAGAGTCTACATGACAGAGCATCTGCCTTATGGGATCAACACCGCTAAATAAACATACATCAGCCTAGGCTTTTAACTATTTTCTGGATGGGGAGCTATGGGCATAGAAAAGCACGTGTAATAGGCAGCCTTGCCTGCAAGAATAGCAAGCGAGTCCATGCCTTCCCATTCCCTTTTCCTAAGGGATAAATGGAGCATACGTGAAATTGCTATTTTCCTTATGCTGCGAGAGGTCTCACCCGTCCTCTGTGCTGCGATCATGTCTATGGCC
The DNA here is from genome assembly GCF_040938575.1 of Ambystoma mexicanum. Classification (NCBI taxonomy): domain Eukaryota; kingdom Metazoa; phylum Chordata; class Amphibia; order Caudata; family Ambystomatidae; genus Ambystoma; species Ambystoma mexicanum. The sequence goes on along the minus strand of NC_090930.1, from coordinate 1,015,529,599 downwards.
CACTAGCTTGAAGTTACGTGCCATTACCCTGAGATGTATTGAAACATAATTAATTTGCGGGACTGAATGCATTGAGGGGTTTAATAATGTTGTACCTTGGCATTTAATCCTCCCAGTGATTCTTTTCATTATTTAATGGAGATTAATTTATGTTTATGTACCGTTCGTGAATAATTGCATGCTGTAACTTTCCACCTCTTGCCTCCATAGGTCACTTGCAAATTACATTCTGCTTCACAATGTGTTGCATTAAAATGATGCACACTCATTTAAACTAGTAAATAGATGTGGCTGTGTTCGAGGGAGGAAATTAAATTTGCACAATATGTAAATAACCATAGGTAGAGAAATGCAGAGCGGAACATCTGCAGCTCGCACCTCTTCGCCAATGGCATTCCATCCCTCACACACCTCCTCGCCAATGGCGTTATATCCCTCACGCGCCTCCTCGCCAATGGCGTTATATCCCTCACGTGCCTCCTCGCTAAGGGCATTCCATCCCTCACACACCTCCTCGCCAATGGCGTTATATCCCTCACGCGCCTCCTCGCCAATGGCATTATATCCCTCACGTGCCTCCTCGCCAATGGCGTTATATCCCTCACGTGCCTCCTCGCTAAGGGCCTTACATCCCTCACACACTTCCTCGCTAAGGGCATTCCATCCCTCACACACCTCCTCGCCAATGGCGTTATATCCCTCACGCGCCTCCTCGCCAATGGCATTATATCCCTCACGTGCCTCCTCGCTAAGGGCCTTACATCCCTCACACACTTCCTCGCTAAGGGCATTCCGTCCCTGGCGCGCATCCTCGCCAATGGCATTATATCCCTCACGTGCCTCCTCGCTAAGGGCCTTACATCCCTCATACACCTCCTCGCCAATGGCGTTATATCCCTCACGCGCCTCCTCGCCAATGGCGTTATATCCCTCACGTGCCTCCTCGCTAAGGAGCTTACATCCCTCACACACCTCCTCGCCAATGGCATTCCATCCCTCACGCGCCTCCTCGCCAATGGCATTATATCCCTCACGTGCCTCCTCGCTAAGGGACTTACATCCCTCACACACTTCCTCGCTAAGGGCATTCCATCCCTGGCGCGCATCCTCGCCAATGGCATTATATCCCTCACGTGCCTCCTCGCTAAGGGCCTTACATCCCTCACACACCTCCTCGCTAAGGGCATTCCATCCCTCGCGCGCATCCTCGCCAATGGCATTATATCCCTCACGTGCCTCCTCGCTAAGGGCCTTACATCCCTCACACACCTCCTCGCCGCCTCGCTAATGGCATTATATCCCTCACGTGCCTCCTCGCTAAGGGCCTTACATCCCTCACACGCCTCCTCGCCAATGGCCTTACATCCCTCACGCGCCTCCTCGCCAGTGGCGTTACATCCCTCCCGAATGATGCTTTCCGAGCAGGTCCACCAAGAAATCAAGAATCATCAACATTATATCACAGAGAAGGCATGATGTGTTCTCACTTCACTATAATTATTTCACACGTATGCAGTGCTTTAAGTGGGATAAGAAATTGAGGGGGGGGTGCTCGTTTGGGGCGTGGCTTTCATTGTGGCCGTGGCCTAGAAGTGCACAATCATAGTAAGATGTACAAACAATTTTATACATGTATGTGTCAGGTAAGGACAAAGGCAGTGAATATGGCAAGGGAAATGTGCACAAAATTACACAGTGAATAGTTTTGAGTCAAACAACATGCACACAGGAACCAAGACTCATGTATACTAAAACCCAGGAGTGCAAACAGAGTGTGGCAACAATACAAATATATGAAAAGGGATGTGGGGTAAGCACTTAGATGCTCCTTATGACTGCAAGGAAAGTCGGCAAGCTCCTTACCTACAATTGCTATTACAGGTACTGACAGCGCTAAACCCACGTAGAGGGCAAGCAACGACAGGATCTGTGATCTAGCACTCTTGAGGGTATTAAATAAGGAAACTTAAAAACAGTACTCACCAGGATGAGAAATACCACTTGAATGTCAGCAATCCCACAAACTCTGTTGATCAAACAGGGACCCTGAAAGGCTGTAACAGCAATGGAAGGATAACTAAATACATAAGACTCAAGACAAGGGGCAAGTAGGAATAGTGATTACAGAATAGTGAGGAAAACATAGGCATTCACACAGGAGCTAGCTACAACCGCACACCACACCTAATAATCATTGGGAAATATAAGCAAAGGTGCAAGGGAAAACATGGAATGGATTCCAAGAGAAAGTAAAGGAACAGGAGCAGGGAAAACGAAAGTACAAGGGCAAACCTCCCCCACCCATCCAAGGAAAAAGGCGGGAAGCTAATCTATAAAGAGGAAAGACTAAAGCATCAAGGTTTACAGCAGCAAAGGACAAAGTCAAAGAAATATAGAACACAGGCAAACTGGGCTGCACCAAAAGGGAAAGCACTGAGAAATGCTGCCTGCAAACAGAGGAAGACAGAAAGGGAATCTGGGAAGCAGAAATCAATTAAGCACATAAATCTTCTTGACTCTAACGAAATACGTCACATCAGAGGTCTGGCCCTGACTAACACCTGTAGATTCTGGGATAAGGGTAAGGAGACAATTCGCCATCTAATTCTGTCTTGCCCTGGAACGAAGGAGGTTAGGCTTCCTTATATGAAATATCTCCTCCGACAATCATCTATCTTCGATGAAGGCGCATGGTGGGCAAGGCTAATCAGTGGAGACATAACATCATGGCAATTAGCCACCTTCAAGATCCTGAAACAGTTAATGGAAAAACTGGAACTTAAACAAAATGAAACCGACTAAGACTTTTTCTTTTTCTTCTACGGTTTTTCTTTTTCTCTAAGTAACTCTGCATGTCGTCTAAAGAGACTATCTTCTATCAGAGTGATAAATCTGGACAAAATATAGAACAATTTGAAGATGTTGTAAAAATCAATAATTTGATTAAATTCAACAATAAAATAAAAAAATTAAAAATAAAAATTAAGCACATAAATTCAAAATCCAAGGATAAGGAACAAGGAATAGAAACTTAGAGCTAGGCACAAGGCTAAGAATCAGGAACAAGGGACCAGTCACAAACAGGAACACTGCATCAATGACCAGCGCTGGACTGAAGCAAACTTAGGCTTTTAAACCTGCTTAACGAGCACACGCAGCAGGTGTGCTGCTTGCTGCACCTGCAGCCACAGGTGTTGCCTATCCTCCACCCAGCCTTGTCCTGCAAAGGGTGGAGATGAAGCTGTGGGTCAGGCATTCTGGGAAGCAAAGTCATTTGATTTAAGCAGCATACTGGCTGCCAAAAACCTGGAATGGATCCGGAAGGGAAGTAACTTGGAAAATAAGGATTTAGCGTTCCCAATTCATCACAGCACTGTAGCATAAGGTTCAGAAGGAAAGTCCAGTAGGGAATAAACCCCAAATCATGCCCCCAAGTGGTGGGAACGGGAGCGAAGGAAGCGAATCGTGACAGTATGTGAGTTTATATGTTTGTATGCGTATTACTATGGTTTGTGTACTTTTCAAGCCATCTTTTATAAACGTAGCAATGTTACATATTTCTATGTTTATAAAAGGTGGCTTGAAAAGTGCACAAACCATAGTAAATTACTCACACTTGTGTGCTTACCTTACTATGGTTTGTGTACTTTTCAAGCCAACTTTTATAAACATAGACATTTATACCATGTTTCTATGTCTCTAAAAGATGGCTTGACACGTAAACAATTCAAGGCATCTTTTATAAACCATTGATGACGGACAAAACCCAAGGTGGCTTTTTCCGTCGACAAAGCTTTATAAAAGATGCCTTGAATTGTGCACGTTTCTAGCCGTCTTTTATAAACATGGAAATATTTCTACATTTATAAAAGATGGCTTGAAAGTACACAATTCAAGGCATCTTTTATAAAGTTTTGTCAAAGGAGATAGATGCCTCGGGCTCTGTGATCTATCTGCTCTGAGCAGAGATCACTGAGCCCGAGGTGTCTTTCACCCTCTGCGAACCCGGGGGCTCTGTGATCTAATCTGCATATTAGATCACAGAGCCCGCGGGGGTCAGTGACCTGGGGAGGGCAAACAAAGCGACAGTAACTTCCTCTGATGACCCTGATGAGGGGTGATCAGGGGAAGTTAAACCGAATGGCAGATGTACCGCCACCCTCAGCGTCGCTGTGGCTGGCTGGCACTTCTGTCAGCTTGCCCGACATAATGACGGGCGCATCTCCCGTCGTGGCTGCGGTGGGATAATGCCTCCCGCCAATGTTGTGTGGGACTGGTGGGTGCCCCTGCAGGCCCCGGCCCACTTCAAGCACTGCATTTATCTAAATAAATACACCCTGCTCCTAAATGTACTTTCTAATATTTGTGCATGCCGGAACCCCAATCCATATTGTCTGGGGATCAGCATGCAGCCAGACTATCAAAATGTCACCCCCTCTCCCTTTACCCTGCCTCTTCTCTGCTTAACTCCCTGCTCCTTTTACATTGACCCTCTTTCCTCTACCCCTACACCTCTGATCCCTGCCCTCTTCCACTGTATACTACATTCTTTATTGCCCCTGGCAGGGGCACAATATGCTAACTTCCAGACAAGGTTAGGTGCTCTGAGACCCCTACCGTGGTGATTTGGTGAATAAACAAGAGCAGTAAAGGTAGCAAGCAGTATGATCGCAGCGTGGACCTGGGACTTCTACAAGAGCTGCTTTGGAAGGTAGGGGGTTTTGTTAAGAGTCGCCGCCCCCAACCTTTGGCCTGTCTACCTGGACCTCCATTGAGTATTTGGAAGAAGCGTATTGCAATGAAAATGCACATTCTTAAACACAACCCTTTAAAGATTAAACAGACTTGATCGTTGTTCAGAATGGAATTTCTATTCCTATGTTCCTCTGTTCACACTCCTCTCCAAGGAGTCTCTCCTCCTGAACACCTAGGTCATCATGAAGCCCATCACACAAGCTGACTCGCTAGATGCCGCACGCTCCTCTCCTCCATGCCACCAGTTACAGCTGTACCCCTCCTCTGTGCCCCTCTGTATACTACCCCGCTGTATATCAGTTCTGCTGTTACCTCTGAACAGCGCTCTGGTATATATCTGTAATGTTGTACATCTCTGTAAAGAGCTCTGTTATGTATCTATATTGGTGTACACCTCTATAAAGAGCTCCGTTATGTATCTGTTTTGGTGTATACCTATGTAAAGCGCTCCGTTATGTATCTGTATTGGTGTATACCTCTGTAAAGAGCTCCTTTATGTACTTGTATTGTTTTATACCTCTGTAAAGCGCACCGTTTTGTGTGTGTTTTGGTGCATACCTCTGTTAAGTGCTCCGTTAGGTATCTGTATTGGTGTATACTTCTAGAAAGTGCTCAGTTATGTATCTGTATTGGTGCATACCTCTGTGAAGCGCTCCATTATGTATCTGTAATGTTGTACATCTCTGTAATTCGATATGCATCTATAATGTTATACATCTATGTAAAGAGCTCTGTTATGTATCTGTATTGGTGTACACCTCTGTAAAGACCTCCTTTATGTATCTGTATTGGTGTATACCTCTGTAAAGCGCTCCGTTATGTATCTATAGTGGTGTACACCTCTGTAAAGCGCTCCGTTATGTATCTGTATTGGTCTATACCTCTGTAAAGCACTTCGTTATGTATCTGTATTGGTGCATAACTCTGTAAAAAGCTCCGTTATGTATCTGTATTGGTGTATACCATGTATTTGTACTGGTGTATACCTCTGTAAAGCGCTCCGTTATGTGTCTGTTTTGGTGTATACCTCTGTAAAGCACTCCGTTATATATCTGTAATGTTGTACATCTCTGTAAAGAGCTCCTTTATGTATTTGTATTGGTGTAAACCTCTGGAAAGAGCTCCTTTATGTATCTGTATTGGTGTATACCTCTGTAAAGCGCTCCTTTATGTATCTGTTTTGGTGTATACCCCTGTAAAGCCCTGTGCTATGTATCTGTATTGGTACATACCTCTGTAAAGAGCTCCTTTATGTATCTGTATTGGTGTATATCTCTGTAAAGCGTTCCGTTATATATCTGTATTGGTGCATACCTCTGTAAAGAGCTTCTTTATGTATCTGTATTGTTGTATAACCCTGTAAAGCACTCCACTATGTATCTGTATTGGTACATACCTCTGTAAAGCACTCCATTATGTATCTGTATTGGTGTATACCACTTTATCGAACTACGTTATGTATCTGTATTGGTGTATACCTCTGTAAATAGATCCTTTATGTACTTCTATTGGTGTATACCTCTGTAAAGAGTTCCTTTATGTATCTGTATTGGTGTATACCCCTGTAAAGCTCTCCGTTATGTATCTGTATTGGTGCATACCTCTGTAAAGCGCTCCATTATGTATCTGTACTGGTTTATACCTCAGTAAAGGGCTCCGTTATGTATCTGTATTGGTGCATAACTCTGTAAAGAGCTCCGTTATGTATCTGTATTGGTGTATACCTCTTTAAAGAGCTCCTTTATGTATTTGTATTGGTGTATACCTCTGTAAAGCGCTCCGTTATGTGTCTGTTTTGGTGTATACCTCTGTAAAGCACTCTGTTATATATCTGTAATGTTGTACATCTCTGTAAAGAGCTCCTTTATGCATTTGTATTGGTGTAAACGTCTGGAAAGAGCTCCTTTATGTTTCTGTATTGGTGTATACCTCTGTAAAGCGCTCCTTTATGTATCTGTTTTGGTGTATACCCCTGTAAAGCCCTGTGCTATGTATCTGTATTGGTACATACCTCTGTAAAGAGCTCCTTTATGTATCTGTATTGGTGTATATCTCTGTAAAGCGTTCCGTTATATATCTGTATTGGTGCATACCTCTGTAAAGAGCTTCTTTATGTATCTGTATTGTTGTATAACCCTGTAAAGCACTCCACTATGTATCTGTATTGGTACATACCTCTGTAAAGCACTCCATTATGTATCTGTATTGGTGTATACCACTTTATCGAACTACGTTATGTATCTGTATTGGTGTATACCTCTGTAAATAGATCCTTTATGTACTTCTATTGGTGTATCCCTCTGTAAAGAGTGCCTTTATGTATCTGTATTGGTGTATACCCCTGTAAAGCTCACTGTTATGTATCTGTATTGGTGCATACCTCTGTAAAGCGCTCCATTATGTATCTGTACTGGTTTATACCTCAGTAAAGCGCTCCGTTATGTATCTGTATTGGTGCATAACTCTGTAAAGAGCTCCGTTATGTATCTGTATTGGTGTATACCTCTTTAAAGAGCTCCTTTATGTATTTCTATTGGTGTATACCTCTGTAAAGTGCTCCGTTATGTGTCTGTTTTGGTGTATACCTCTGTAAAGCACTCCGTTATATATCTGTAATGTTGTACATCTCTGTAAAGAGCTCCTTTATGTATTTGTATTGGTGTAAACCTATGGAAAGAGCTCCTTTATGTATCTGTATTGGTGTATATCCGTGTAAAGCCCTGCACTATATATCTGTATTGGTACATACCTCTCTAAAGCACTCCATTATGTGTCTGTATTGGTGTATACCTCTGTAACAAACTAGGTTATGCATCTTTATTGGTGTATAACGCGCTCCCTTATGTATCTGTATTGGTGTATACCTCTGTAAAGAGCTCTGTTATGTATCTGTATTGGTGTATACCTCTGTAAAGAGCTCCTTTATGTATTTGTATTGGTGTAAATCTCTGGAAAGAGCTCCTTTATGTATCTGTATTGGTGTATACTTCTGTAAAGCGCACCATTATGTATCTGTAGTGGAGTATACCTCTGTAACAAACTAGGTTATGTATCTTTATTGGTGTATAAAGCGCTCCCTTATGTATTTGTATTGGTGTAAACCTCTGGAAAGAGCTCCGTTATGTATCTGTATTGATGTATATCTCTGTAAAGCTTTCCGTTATGTATCTGTATTGGTGCATACCTCTGTAAAGAGCTTCTTTATGTATCTGTATTCTTGTATAACCCTGTAAAGCACTCCATTATGTATCTGTATTGGTGTGTACCACTTTATCGAACTACGTTATGCATCTGTATTGGTGTATACCTCTGTAAAGCACTCCGTTATATATCTGTAATGTTGTACATCTCTGTAAAGAGCTCCTTTATGTATTTGTATTGGTGTAAACCTCTGGAAAGAGCTCCTTTATGTATCTGTATTGGTGTATACTTCTGTAAAGCACACCATTATGTATCTGTATTGGTGTATACCTCTGTAACAAACTAGGTTATGTATCTTTATTGGTGTATAAAGCGCTCCCTTATGTATCTGTATTGGTGCATACCTCTGTAAAGAGCTTCTTTATGTATCCGTATTGTTGTATAAACCTGTAAAGCACTCCACTATGTATCTGTATTGGTACATACCTCTGTAAAGCACTCCATTATTTATCTGTATTGGTGTATACCACTTTATCGAACTACGATATGTATCTGTATTGGTGTATACCTCTGTAAATAGATCCTTTATGTATTTCTATTGGTGTATACCTCTGTAAAGAGTTCCTTTATGTATCTGTATTGGTGTATACCCCTGTAAAGCTCTCCGTTATGTATCTCTATTGGTGCATACCTCTGTAAAGTGCTCATTTATGTATCTGTACTGGTTTATACCTCAGTAAAGCGCTCCGTTATGTATCTGTATTGGTGCATAACTCTGTAAAGAGCTCCGTTATGTATCTGTATTGGTGTATACCTCTTTAAAGAGCTCCTTTATGTATTTGTATTGGTGTATACCTCTGTAAAGCGCTCCGTTATGTGTCTGTTTTGGTGTATACCTCTGTAAAGCACTCTGTTATATATCTGTAATGTTGTACAACTCTGTAAAGAGCTCCTTTATGCATTTGTATTGGTGTAAACCTCTGGAAAGAGCTCCTTTATGTTTCTGTATTGGTGTATACCTCTGTAAAGCGCTCCTTTATGTATCTGTTTTGGTGTATACCCCTGTAAAGCTCTGTGCTATGTATCTGTATTGGTATATACCTCTGTAAAGAGCTCCTTTATGTATCTGTATTGGTGTATACCTCTGTAAAGTGCTCTGTTATGTGTCTGTTTTGGTGTACACCTCTGTAAAGCACTCCGTTATATATCTGTAATGTTGTACATCTCTGTAAAGAGCTCCTTTATGTATTTGTATTGGTGTAAACCTATGGAAAGAGCTCCTTTATGTATCTGTATTGGTGTATATCCGTGTAAAGCCCTGCGCTATTTATCTGTATTGGTACATACTTCTCTAAAGCACTCCATTATGTGTCTGTATTGGTGTATACCTCTGTAACAAACTAGGTTATGTATCTTTATTGGTGTATAAAGCACTCTCTTATGTATCTGTATTGGTGTATACCTCTGTAAAGAGCTCTGTTATGTATTTGTATTGGTCTATACCTCTGTAAAGAGCTCCTTTATGTATCTGTATTGGTGTATACCTCTGTAAAGAGCTCTGTTATGTATCTGTATTGGTGTATACCTCTGTAAAGAGCTCCTTTATGTATTTGTATTGGTCTATACCTCTGTAAAGAACTCCTTTATGTATCTGTATTGGTGTACATTTCTATGAAGCGCTCCGTTATGTATCTGTATTGATACATACCTCTGTAAAGCGCTCCATTATGTATCTGTATTGGTGTATACCTCTGTAAAGAACTAGGTTATGCATCTTTATTGGTGTATAAAGCACTCCCTTATGTATCTGTATTGATGTAAACCTCTGGAAAGAGCTCCTTTATGTATCTCTATTGGTGCATACCTCTCTTAAGTGCTCAGTTATGTATCTGTATTGGTGTATACCTCTGTAAAGAACTCCTTTATGTATCTGCAATGTTGTACATCTCTGTAAAGAGTTTCTTTATGTATTTGTATTGGTGCAAACCTCTGGAAAGAGCTTTTTTTATGTATCTGTATTGGTGTATACCTCTGGAAAGAGCTCCTTTATGAATCTGTATTGGTGTATACCTCTTTAAAGAGCTCCTTTATGTGTCGGTTTTGGTGTATACCTCTGTAAGGCACTCAGTTATGTATATGTAATGTTGCAGATCTCTGTAAAGAGCTCCTTTATGTATTTGTATTGGTGTAAACCTCTAGTTAGAGATCCTTTATGTATCTGTATCGGTGTATACATCTGTAAAGCGCTCCGTTATGTATCTGTATTGGTGCATACCTCTGTAAAGAGCTCCTACAGGTATCTGTATTGGTATATACCCCTGTAAAGCACTCCACTACGTATTTGTATTGGTACATACCTCTGTAAAGTGCTCCATTATGTATCTGTATTGGTGTATCCCTCTGTAACAAACTACGTTATGTGTCTTTATTGGTGTATACCTATGTAAAGTGCTCCGTTATGTATCTGTATTGTTATATACCTCTGTAAAGCGCACCGTTATGTGTCTATTTGGTGCATACCTCTGTAAAGTGCTCCGTTAGGTATCTGTAATGGTGCATACCTCTGTAATGCCCTCCATTATGTACCTGTATTGGTGTATACCTCTGTAAAGCGCTACATTATGTATCTGTATTGGTGCATACCTCTGTAAAGAGCTCTGTTATGTATCTGTTTTGGTGTATACCTCTGTAAAGCACTCTGGTACATATCTGTAATGTTGCACATCACTGTAAAGAGCTCCTTTATGTATTTGTATTGGTGTAAACCTCTGGAAAGAGCTCCTTTATGTTTCTGTATTGGTGTATACCTCTGTAAAGCGCTCCTTTATGTATCTGTTTTGGTGTATACCCCTGTAAAGCCCTGTGCTATGTATCTGTATAGGTACATACCTCTGTAAAGAGCTCCATTATGTATCTGTATTGGTGTATACCTCTGTAACAAACTGTGTTATGTATCTTTATTGGTGTATAAAGCGCTCCCTTATGTATCTGTATTGGTGCATACCTCTGTAAAGCGCTTCGTTATGTATCTGTATTGGTGCATAACTCTGTAAAAAGCTCTGTTATGTATCTGTATTGGTGTGTACCACTTTATCGAACTACGTTATGTATCTGTATTGATGTATATCTCTGTAAAGCGTTCTGTTATGTATCTGTATTGGTGCATACCTCTGTAAAGAGCTTCTTTATGTATCTGTATTGTTGTATAACCCTGTAAAGCACTCCATTATGTATCTGTATTGGTGTGTACCACTTTATCGAACTACGTTATGTATCTGTATTGGTGTATACCTCTGTAAATAGATCCTTTATGTACTGCCATTGGTGTATACCTCTGTAAAGAGTTCCTTTATCTATTTGTATTGGTCTAAATCTCTGGAAAGAGCTCCTTTATGTATCTGTATTGGTGTATACTTCTGTAAAGCGCACCATTATGTATCTGTATTGGTGTATACCTCTGTAACAAACTAGGTTATGTATCTTTATTGGTGTATAAAGCGCTCCCTTATGTATCTGTATTGGTGCATACCTCTGTAAAGAGCTTCTTTATGTATCTGTATTGTTGTATAACCCTGTAAAGCACTCCACTATGTATCTGTATTGGTTCATACCTCTGTAAAGCACTCCATTATGTATCTGTATTGGTGTATACCACTTTATCGAACTAAGTTATGTATCTGTATTGGTGTATACCTCTGTAAATAGATCCTTTATGTACTTCTATTGGTGTATACCTCTGTAAAGAGTTCCTTTATGTATCTGTATTGGTGTATACCCCTGTAAAGCTCTCCGTTATGTATCTGTATTGGTGCATACCTCTGTAAAGCGCTCCATTATGTATCTGTACTGGTTTATACCTCAGTAAAGCGCTCCGTTATGTATCTGTATTGGTGCATAACTCTGTAAAGAGCTCCGTTATGTATCTGTATTGGTGTATACCTCTTTAAGGAGCTCCTTTATGTATTTGTATTGGTGTATACCTCTGTAAAGTGCTCCGTTATGTGTCTGTTTTGGTGTATACCTCTGTAAAGCACTCTGTTATATATCTGTAATGTTGTACATCTCTGTAAAGAGCTCCTTTATGCATTTGTATTGGTGTAAACATCTGGAAAGAGCTCCTTTATGTTTCTGTATTGGTGTATACCTCTGTAAAGCGCTCCTTTATGTATCTGTTTTGGTGTATACCCCTGTAAAGCCCTGTGCTATGTATCTGTATTGGTACATACCTCTGTAAAGAGCTCCTTTATGTATCTGTATTGGTGTATATCTCTGTAAAGCGTTCCGTTATATATCTGTATTGGTGCATACCTCTGTAAAGAGCTTCTTTATGTATCTGTATTGTTGTATAACCCTGTAAAGCACTCCACTATGTATCTGTATTGGTACATACCTCTGTAAAGCACTCCATTATGTTTCTGTATTGGTGTATACCACTTTATCGAACTACGTTATGTATCTGTATTGGTGTATACCTCTGTAAATAGATCCTTTATGTACTTCTATTGGTGTATACCTCTGTAAAGAGTTCCTTTATGTATCTGTATTGGTGTATACCCCTGTAAAGCTCTCCGTTATGTATCTGTATTGGTGCATACCTCTGTAAAGCGCTCCATTATGTATCTGTACTGGTTTATACCTCAGTAAAGGGCTCCGTTATGTATCTGTATTGGTGCATAACTCTGTAAAGAGCTCCGTTATGTATCTGTATTGGTGTATACCTCTTTAAAGAGCTCCTTTATGTATTTGTATTGGTGTATACCTCTGTAAAGCGCTCCGTTATGTGTCTGTTTTGGTGTATACCTCTGTAAAGCACTCTGTTATATATCTGTAATGTTGTACATCTCTGTAAAGAGCTCCTTTATGCATTTGTATTGGTGTAAACGTCTGGAAAGAGCTCCTTTATGTTTCTGTATTGGTGTATACCTCTGTAAAGCGCTCCTTTATGTATCTGTTTTGGTGTATACCCCTGTAAAGCCATGTGCTATGTATCTGTATTGGTACATACCTCTGTAAAGAGCTCCTTTATGTATCTGTATTGGTGTGTATCTCTGTAAAGCGTTCCGTTATATATCTGTATTGGTGCATACCTCTGTAAAGAGCTTCTTTATGTATCTGTATTGTTGTATAACCCTGTAAAGCACTCCACTATGTATCTGTATTGGTACATACCTCTGTAAAGCACTCCATTATGTATCTGTATTGGTGTATACCACTTTATCGAACTACGTTATGTATCTGTATTGGTGTATACCTCTGTAAATAGATCCTTTATGTACTTCTATTGGTGTATCCCTCCGTAAAGAGTGCCTTTATGTATCTGTATTGGTGTATACCCCTGTAAAGCTCACTGTTATGTATCTGTATTGGTGCATACCTCTGTAAAGCGCTCCATTATGTATCTGTACTGGTTTATACCTCAGTAAAGCGCTCCGTTATGTATCTGTATTGGTGCATAACTCTGTAAAGAGCTCCGTTATGTATCTGTATTGGTGTATACCTCTTTAAAGAGCTCCTTTATGTATTTGTATTGGTGTATACCTCTGTAAAGTGCTCCGTTATGTGTCTGTTTTGGTGTATACCTCTGTAAAGCACTCCGTTATATATCTGTAATGTTGTACATCTCTGTAAAGAGCTCCTTTATGTATTTGTATTGGTGTAAACCTATGGAAAGAGCTCCTTTATGTATCTGTATTGGTGTATATCCGTGTAAAGCCCTGCGCTATATATCTGTATTGGTACATACCTCTCTAAAGCACTCCATTATGTGTCTGTATTGGTGTATACCTCTGTAACAAACTAGGTTATGCATCTTTATTGGTGTATAACGCGCTCCCTTATGTATCTGTATTGGTGTATACCTCTGTAAAGAGCTCTGTTATGTATCTGTATTGGTGTATACCTCTGTAAAGAGCTCCTTTATGTATTTGTATTGGTGTAAATCTCTGGAAAGAGCTCCTTTATGTATCTGTATTGGTGTATACTTCTGTAAAGCGCACCATTATGTATCTGTATTGGAGTATACCTCTGTAACAAACTAGGTTATGTATCTTTATTGGTGTATAAAGCGCTCCCTTATGTATTTGTATTGGTGTAAACCTCTGGAAAGAGCTCCGTTATGTATCTCTATTGATGTATATCTCTGTAAAGCTTTCCGTTATGTATCTGTATTGGTGCATACCTCTGTAAAGAGCTTCTTTATGTATCTGTATTGTTGTATAACCCTGTAAAGCACTCCATTATGTATCTGTATTGGTGTGTACCACTTTATCGAACTACGTTATGCATCTGTATTGGTGTATACCTCTGTAAAGCACTCCGTTATATATCTGTAATGTTGTACATCTCTGTAAAGAGCTCCTTTATGTATTTGTATTGGTGTAAACCTCTGGAAAGAGCTCCTTTATGTATCTGAATTGGTGTATACTTCTGTAAAGCACACCATTATGTATCTGTATTGGTGTATACCTCTGTAACAAACTAGGTTATGTATCTTTATTGGTGTATAAAGCGCTCCCTTATGTATCTGTATTGGTGCATACCTCTGTAAAGAGCTTCTTTATGTATCCGTATTGTTGTATAAACCTGTAAAGCACTCCACTATGTATCTGTATTGGTACATACCTCTGTAAAGCACTCCATTATTTATCTGTATTGGTGTATACCACTTTATCGAACTACGATATGTATCTGTATTGGTGTATACCTCTGTAAATAGATCCTTTATATATTTCTATTGGTGTATACCTCTGTAAAGAGTTCCTTTATGTATCTGTATTGGTGTATACCCCTGTAAAGCTCTCCGTTATGTATCTCTATTGGTGCATACCTCTGTAAAGCGCTCCATTATGTATCTGTACTGGTTTATACCTCAGTAAAGCGCTCCGTTATGTATCTGTATTGGTGCATAACTCTGTAAAGAGCTCCGTTATGTATCTGTATTGGTGTATACCTCTTTAAAGAGCTCCTTTATGTATTTGTATTGGTGTATACCTCTGTAAAGCGCTCCGTTATGTGTCTGTTTTGGTGTATACCTCTGTAAAGCACTCTGTTATATATCTGTAATGTTGTACAACTCTGTAAAGAGCTCCTTTATGCATTTGTATTGGTGTAAACCTCTGGAAAGAGCTCCTTTATGTTTCTGTATTGGTGTATACCTCTGTAAAGCGCTCCTTTATGTATCTGTTTTGGTGTATACCCCTGTAAAGCTCTGTGCTATGTATCTGTATTGGTATATACCTCTGTAAAGAGCTCCTTTATGTATCTGTATTGGTGTATACCCCTGTAAAGCTCACTGTTATGTATCTGTATTGGTGCATACCTCTGTAAAGCGCTCCATTATGTATCTGTACTGGTTTATATCTCAGTAAAGCGCTCCGTTATGTATCTGTATTGGTGCATAACTCTGTAAAGAGCTCCGTTATGTATCTGTATTGGTGTATACCTCTTTAAAGAGCTCCTTTATGTATTTGTATTGGTGTATACCTCTGTAAAGCACTCCGTTATAATTCTGTAATGTTGTACATCTCTGTAAAGAGCTCCTTTATGTATTTGTATTGGTGTAAACCTATGGAAAGAGCTCCTTTATGTATCTGTATTGGTGTATATCCGTGTAAAGCCCTGCGCTATATATCTGTATTGGTACATACCTCTCTAAAGCACTCCATTATGTGTCTGTATTGGTGTATACCTCTGTAACAAACTAGGTTATGCATCTTTATTGGTGTATAACGCGCTCCCTTATGTATCTGTATTGGTGTATACCTCTGTAAAGAGCTCTGTTATGTATCTGTATTGGTGTATACCTCTGTAAAGAGCTCCTTTATGTATTTGTATTGGTGTAAATCTCTGGAAAGAGCTCCTTTATGTATCTGTATTGGTGTATACTTCTGTAAAGCGCACCATTATGTATCTGTATTGGAGTATACCTCTGTAACAAACTAGGTTATGTATCTTTATTGGTGTATAAAGCGCTCCCTTATGTATTTGTATTGGTGTAAACCTCTGGAAAGAGCTCCGTTATGTATCTGTATTGATGTATATCTCTGTAAAGCTTTCCGTTATGTATCTGTATTGGTGCATACCTCTGTAAAGAGCTTCTTTATGTATCTGTATTCTTGTATAACCCTGTAAAGCACTCCATTATGTATCTGTATTGGTGTGTACCACTTTATCGAACTACGTTATGCATCTGTATTGGTGTATACCTCTGTAAAGCACTCCGTTATATATCTGTAATGTTGTACATCTCTGTAAAGAGCTCCTTTATGTATTTGTATTGGTGTAAACCTCTGGAAAGAGCTCCTTTATGTATCTGTATTGGTGTATACTTCTGTAAAGCACACCATTATGTATCTGTATTGGTGTATACCTCTGTAACAAACTAGGTTATGTATCTTTATTGGTGTATAAAGCGCTCCCTTATGTATCTGTATTGGTGCATACCTCTGTAAAGAGCTTCTTTATGTATCCGTATTGTTGTATAAACCTGTAAAGCACTCCACTATGTATCTGTATTGGTACATACCTCTGTAAAGCACTCCATTATTTATCTGTATTGGTGTATACCACTTTATCGAACTACGATATGTATCTGTATTGGTGTATACCTCTGTAAATAGATCCTTTATGTATTTCTATTGGTGTATACCTCTGTAAAGAGTTCCTTTATGTATCTGTATTGGTGTATACCCCTGTAAAGCTCTCCGTTATGTATCTCTATTGGTGCATACCTCTGTAAAGTGCTCATTTATGTATCTGTACTGGTTTATACCTCAGTAAAGCGCTCCGTTATGTATCTGTATTGGTGCATAACTCTGTAAAGAGCTCCGTTATGTATCTGTATTGGTGTATACCTCTTTAAAGAGCTCCTTTATGTATTTGTATTGGTGTATACCTCTGTAAAGCGCTCCGTTATGTGTCTGTTTTGGTGTATACCTCTGTAAAGCACTCTGTTATATATCTGTAATGTTGTACAACTCTGTAAAGAGCTCCTTTATGCATTTGTATTGGTGTAAACCTCTGGAAAGAGCTCCTTTATGTTTCTGTTTTGGTGTATACCCCTGTAAAGCTCTGTGCTATGTATCTGTATTGGTATATACCTCTGTAAAGAGCTCCTTTATGTATCTGTATTGGTGTATACCTCTGTAAAGTGCTCTGTTATGTGTCTGTTTTGGTGTACACCTCTGTAAAGCACTCCGTTATATATCTGTAATGTTGTACATCTCTGTAAAGAGCTCCTTTATGTATTTGTATTGGTGTAAACCTATGGAAAGAGCTCCTTTATGTATCTGTATTGGTGTATATCCGTGTAAAGCCCTGCGCTATTTATCTGTATTGGTACATACTTCTCTAAAGCACTCCATTATGTGTCTGTATTGGTGTATACCTCTGTAACAAACTAGGTTATGTATCTTTATTGGTGTATAAAGCACTCTCTTATGTATCTGTATTGGTGTATACCTCTGTAAGGAGCTCTGTTATGTATTTGTATTGGTCTATACCTCTGTAAAGAGCTCCTTTATGTATCTGTATTGGTGTATACCTCTGTAAAGAGCTCTGTTATGTATCTGTATTGGTGTATACCTCTGTAAAGAGCTCCTTTATGTATTTTTATTGGTCTATACCTCTGTAAAGAGCTCCTTTATGTATCTGTATTGGTGTACATTTCTATGAAGCGCTCCGTTATGTATCTGTATTGATACATACCTCTGTAAAGCGCTCCTTTATGTATCTGTATTGGTGCATACCTCTCTTAAGTGCTCAGTTATGTATCTGTATTGGTGTATACCTCTGTAAAGAACTCCTTTATGTATCTGCAATGTTGTACATCTCTGTAAAGAGTTTCTTTATGTATTTGTATTGGTGCAAACCTCTGGAAAGAGCTTTTTTTATGTATCTGTATTGGTGTATACCTCTGGAAAGAGCTCCTTTATGAATCTGTATTGGTGTATACCTCTTTAAAGAGCTCCTTTATGTGTCGGTTTTGGTGTATACCTCTGTAAGGCACTCAGTTATGTATATGTAATGTTGCAGATCTCTGTAAAGAGCTCCTTTATGTATTTGTATTGGTGTAAACCTCTAGTTAGAGATCCTTTATGTATCTGTATCGGTGTATACATCTGTAAAGCGCTCCGTTATGTATCTGTATTGGTGCATACCTCTGTAAAGAGCTCCTACAGGTATCTGTATTGGTATATACCCCTGTAAAGCACTCCACTACGTATTTGTATTGGTACATACCTCTGTAAAGTGCTCCATTATGTATCTGTATTGGTGTATCCCTCTGTAACAAACTACGTTATGTGTCTTTATTGGTGTATACCTATGTAAAGTGCTCCGTTATGTATCTGTATTGGTATATACCTCTGTAAAGACCTCCTTTATTTACTTGTATTGTTATATACCTCTGTAAAGCGCACCGTTATGTGTCTATTTGGTGCATACCTCTGTAAAGTGCTCCGTTAGGTATCTGTAATGGTGCATACCTCTGTAATGCCCTCCATTATGTACCTGTATTGGTGTATACCTCTGTAAAGCGCTACATTATGTAGCTGTATTGGTGCATACCTCTGTAAAGAGCTCTGTTATGTATCTGTTTTGGTGTATACCTCTGTAAAGCACTCTGGTACATATCTGTAATGTTGCACATCACTGTAAAGAGCTCCTTTATGTATTTGTATTGGTGTAAACCTCTGGAAAGAGCTCCTTTATGTTTCTGTATTGGTGTATACCTCTGTAAAGCGCTCCTTTATGTATCTGTTTTGGTGTATACCCCTGTAAAGCCCTGTGCTATGTATCTGTATAGGTACATACCTCTGTAAAGAGCTCCATTATGTATCTGTATTGGTGTATACCTCTGTAACAAACTGTGTTATGTATCTTTATTGGTGTATAAAGCGCTCCCTTATGTATCTGTATTGGTGCATACCTCTGTAAAGCGCTTCGTTATGTATCTGTATTGGTGCATAACTCTGTAAAAAGCTCTGTTATGTATCTGTATTGGTGTGTACCACTTTATCGAACTACGTTATGTATCTGTATTGATGTATATCTCTGTAAAGCGTTCTGTTATGTATCTGTATTGGTGCATACCTCTGTAAAGAGCTTCTTTATGTATCTGTATTGTTGTATAACCCTGTAAAGCACTCCATTATGTATCTGTATTGGTGTGTACCACTTTATCGAACTACGTTATGTATCTGTATTGGTGTATACCTCTGTAAATAGATCCTTTATGTACTGCCATTGGTGTATACCTCTGTAAAGAGTTCCTTTATCTATTTGTATTGGTCTAAATCTCTGGAAAGAGCTCCTTTATGTATCTGTATTGGTGTATACTTCTGTAAAGCGCACCATTATGTATCTGTATTGGTGTATACCTCTGTAACAAACTAGGTTATGTATCTTTATTGGTGTATAAAGCGCTCCCTTATGTATCTTTATTGGTGTATACCTCTGTAAAGAGCTCTCTTATGTATTTGTATTGGTGTAAACCTCTGGAAAGAGCTCCTTTATGTATCTGTATTGGTGTATATCTCTGTAAAGCGTTCCGTTATGTATCTGTATTGGTGCATACCTCTGTAAAGAGCTTCTTTATGTATCTGTATTGTTGTATAACCCTGTAAAGCACTCCACTATGTATCTGTATTGGTTCATACCTCTGTAAAGCACTCCATTATGTATCTGTATTGGTGTATACCACTTTATCGAACTAAATTATGTATCTGTATTGGTGTATACCTCTGTAAATAGATCCTTTATGTACTTCTATTGGTGTATACCTCTGTAAAGAGTTCCTTTATGTATCTGTATTGGTGTATACCCCTGTAAAGCTCTCCGTTATGTATCTGTATTGGTGCATACCTCTGTAAAGCGCTCCATTATGTATCTGTACTGGTTTATACCTCAGTAAAGCGCTCCGTTATGTATCTGTATTGGTGCATAACTCTGTAAAGAGCTCCGTTATGTATCTGTATTGGTGTATACCTCTTTAAGGAGCTCCTTTATGTATTTGTATTGGTGTATACCTCTGTAAAGTGCTCCGTTATGTGTCTGTTTTGGTGTATACCTCTGTAAAGCACTCTGTTATATATCTGTAATGTTGTACATCTCTGTAAAGAGCTCCTTTATGCATTTGTATTGGTGTAAACATCTGGAAAGAGCTCCTTTATGTTTCTGTATTGGTGTATACCTCTGTAAAGCGCTCCTTTATGTATCTGTTTTGGTGTATACCCCTGTAAAGCCCTGTGCTATGTATCTGTATTGGTACATACCTCTGTAAAGAGCTCCTTTATGTATCTGTATTGGTGTATATCTCTGTAAAGCGTTCCGTTATATATCTGTATTGGTGCATACCTCTGTAAAGAGCTTCTTTATGTATCTGTATTGTTGTATAACCCTGTAAAGCACTCCACTATGTATCTGTATTGGTACATACCTCTGTAAAGCACTCCATTATGTATCTGTATTGGTGTATACCACTTTATCGAACTACGTTATGTATCTGTATTGGTGTATACCTCTGTAAATAGATCCTTTATGTACTTCTATTGGTGTATACCTCTGTAAAGAGTTCCTTTATGTATCTGTATTGGAGTATACCCCTGTAAAGCTCTCCGTTATGTATCTGTATTGGTGCATACCTCTGTAAAGCGCTCCATTATGTATCTGTACTGGTTTATACCTCAGTAAAGGGCTCCGTTATGTATCTGTATTGGTGCATAACTCTGTAAAGAGCTCCGTTATGTATCTGTATTGGTGTATACCTCTTTAAAGAGCACCTTTATGTATTTGTATTGGTGTATACCTCTGTAAAGCGCTCCGTTATGTGTCTGTTTTGGTGTATACCTCTGTAAAGCACTCTGTTATATATCTGTAATGTTGTACATCTCTGTAAAGAGCTCCTTTATGCATTTGTATTGGTGTAAACGTCTGGAAAGAGCTCCTTTATGTTTCTGTATTGGTGTATACCTCTGTAAAGCGCTCCTTTATGTATCTGTTTTGGTGTATACCCCTGTAAAGCCCTGTGCTATGTATCTGTATTGGTACATACCTCTGTAAAGAGCTCCTTTATGTATCTGTATTGGTGTGTATCTCTGTAAAGCGTTCCGTTATATATCTGTATTGGTGCATACCTCTGTAAAGAGCTTCTTTATGTATCTGTATTGTTGTATAAACCTGTAAAGCACTCCACTATGTATCTGTATTGGTACATACCTCTGTAAAGCACTCCATTATGTATCTGTATTGGTGTATACCACTTTATCGAACTACGTTATGTATCTGTATTGGTGTATACCTCTGTAAATAGATCCTTTATGTACTTCTATTGGTGTATCCCTCCGTAAAGAGTGCCTTTATGTATCTGTATTGGTGTATACCCCTGTAAAGCTCACTGTTATGTATCTGTATTGGTGCATACCTCTGTAAAGCGCTCCATTATGTATCTGTACTGGTTTATACCTCAGTAAAGCGCTCCGTTATGTATCTGTATTGGTGCATAACTCTGTAAAGAGCTCCGTTATGTATCTGTATTGGTGTATACCTCTTTAAAGAGCTCCTTTATGTATTTGTATTGTTGTATACCTCTGTAAAGTGCTCCGTTATGTGTCTGTTTTGGTGTATACCTCTGTAAAGCACTCCGTTATATATCTGTAATGTTGTACATCTCTGTAAAGAGCTCCTTTATGTATTTGTATTGGTGTAAACCTATGGAAAGAGCTCCTTTATGTATCTGTATTGGTGTATATCCGTGTAAAGCCCTGCGCTATATATCTGTATTGGTACATACCTCTCTAAAGCACTCCATTATGTGTCTGTATTGGTGTATACCTCTGTAACAAACTAGGTTATGCATCTTTATTGGTGTATAACGCGCTCCCTTATGTATCTGTATTGGTGTATACCTCTGTAAAGAGCTCTGTTATGTATCTGTATTGGTGTATACCTCTGTAAAGAGCTCCTTTATGTATTTGTATTGGTGTAAATCTCTGGAAAGAGCTCCTTTATGTATCTGTATTGGTGTATACTTCTGTAAAGCGCACCATTATGTATCTGTATTGGAGTATACCTCTGTAACAAACTAGGTTATGTATCTTTATTGGTGTATAAAGCGCTCCCTTATGTATTTGTATTGGTGTAAACCTCTGGAAAGAGCTCCGTTATGTATCTCTATTGATGTATATCTCTGTAAAGCTTTCCGTTATGTATCTGTATTGGTGCATACCTCTGTAAAGAGCTTCTTTATGTATCTGTATTGTTGTATAACCCTGTAAAGCACTCCATTATGTATCTGTATTGGTGTGTACCACTTTATCGAACTACGTTATGCATCTGTATTGGTGTATACCTCTGTAAAGCACTCCGTTATATATCTGTAATGTTGTACATCTCTGTAAAGAGCTCCTTTATGTATTTGTATTGGTGTAAACCTCTGGAAAGAGCTCCTTTATGTATCTGAATTGGTGTATACTTCTGTAAAGCACACCATTATGTATCTGTATTGGTGTATACCTCTGTAACAAACTAGGTTATGTATCTTTATTGGTGTATAAAGCGCTCCCTTATGTATCTGTATTGGTGCATATCTCTGTAAAGAGCTTCTTTATGTATCCTTATTGTTGTATAAACCTGTAAAGCACTCCACTATGTATCTGTATTGGTACATACCTCTGTAAAGCACTCCATTATTTATCTGTATTGGTGTATACCACTTTATCGAACTACGATATGTATCTGTATTGGTGTAAACCTCTGTAAATAGATCCTTTATATATTTCTATTGGTGTATACCTCTGTAAAGAGTTCCTTTATGTATCTGTATTGGTGTATACCCCTGTAAAGCTCTCCGTTATGTATCTCTATTGGTGCATACCTCTGTAAAGCGCTCCATTATGTATCTGTACTGGTTTATACCTCAGTAAAGCGCTCCGTTATGTATCTGTATTGGTGCATAACTCTGTAAAGAGCTCCGTTATGTATCTGTATTGGTGTATACCTCTTTAAAGAGCTCCTTTATGTATTTGTATTGGTGTATACCTCTGTAAAGCGCTCCGTTATGTGTCTGTTTTGGTGTATACCTCTGTAAAGCACTCCACTACGTATTTGTATTGGTACATACCTCTGTAAAGTGCTCCATTATGTATCTGTATTGGTGTATCCCTCTGTAACAAACTACGTTATGTGTCTTTATTGGTGTATACCTATGTAAAGTGCTCCGTTATGTATCTGTATTGGTATTTACCTCTGTAAAGACCTCCTTTATTTACTTGTATTGTTATATACCTCTGTAAAGCGCACCGTTATGTGTCTATTTGGTGCATACCTCTGTAAAGTGCTCCGTTAGGTATCTGTAATGGTGCATACCTCTGTAATGCCCTCCATTATGTACCTGTATTGGTGTATACCTCTGTAAAGCGCTACATTATGTATCTGTATTGGTGCATACCTCTGTAAAGAGCTCTGTTATGTATCTGTTTTGGTGTATACCTCTGTAAAGCACTCTGGTACATATCTGTAATGTTGCACATCACTGTAAAGAGCTCCTTTATGTATTTGTATTGGTGTAAACCTCTGGAAAGAGCTCCTTTATGTTTCTGTATTGGTGTATACCTCTGTAAAGCGCTCCTTTATGTATCTGTTTTGGTGTATACCCCTGTAAAGCCCTGTGTTATGTATCTGTATAGGTACATACCTCTGTAAAGAGCTCCATTATGTATCTGTATTGGTGTATACCTCTGTAACAAACTGTGTTATGTATCTTTATTGGTGTATAAAGCGCTCCCTTATGTATCTGTATTGGTGCATACCTCTGTAAAGCGCTTCGTTATGTATCTGTATTGGTGCATAACTCTGTAAAAAGCTCTGTTATGTATCTGTATTGGTGTGTACCACTTTATCGAACTACGTTATGTATCTGTATTGATGTATATCTCTGTAAAGCGTTCTGTTATGCATCTGTATTGGTGCATACCTCTGTAAAGAGCTTCTTTATGTATCTGTATTGTTGTATAACCCTGTAAAGCACTCCATTATGTATCTGTATTGGTGTGTACCACTTTATCGAACTACGTTATGTATCTGTATTGGTGTATACCTCTGTAAATAGATCCTTTATGTACTGCTATTGGTGTATACCTCTGTAAAGAGTTCCTTTATCTATTTGTATTGGTCTAAATCTCTGGAAAGAGCTCCTTTATGTATCTGTATTGGTGTATACTTCTGTAAAGCGCACCATTATGTATCTGTATTGGTGTATACCTCTGTAACAAACTAGGTTATGTATCTTTATTGGTGTATAAAGCGCTCCCTTATGTATCTGTATTGGTGTATACCTCTGTAAAGAGCTCTCTTATGTATTTGTATTGGTGTAAACCTCTGGAAAGAGCTCCTTTATGTATCTGTATTGGTGTATATCTCTGTAAAGCGTTCCGTTATGTATCTGTATTGGTGCATACCTCTGTAAAGAGCTTCTTTATGTATCTGTATTGTTGTATAACCCTGTAAAGCACTCCACTATGTATCTGTATTGGTTCATACCTCTGTAAAGCACTCCATTATGTATCTGTATTGGTGTATACCACTTTATCGAACTAAGTTATGTATCTGTATTGGTGTATACCTCTGTAAATAGATCCTTTATGTACTTCTATTGGTGTATACCTCTGTAAAGAGTTCCTTTATGTATCTGTATTGGTGTATACCCCTGTAAAGCTCTCCGTTATGTATCTGTATTGGTGCATACCTCTGTAAAGCGCTCCATTATGTATCTGTACTGGTTTATACCTCAGTAAAGCGCTCCGTTATGTATCTGTATTGGTGCATAACTCTGTAAAGAGCTCCGTTATGTATCTGTATTGGTGTATACCTCTTTAAGGAGCTCCTTTATGTATTTGTATTGGTGTATACCTCTGTAAAGTGCTCCGTTATGTGTCTGTTTTGGTGTATACCTCTGTAAAGCACTCTGTTATATATCTGTAATGTTGTACATCTCTGTAAAGAGCTCCTTTATGCATTTGTATTGGTGTAAACGTCTGGAAAGAGCTCCTTTATGTTTCTGTATTGGTGTATACCTCTGTAAAGCGCTCCTTTATGTATCTGTTTTGGTGTATACCCCTGTAAAGCCCTGTGCTATGTATGTGTATTGGTACATACCTCTGTAAAGAGCTCCTTTATGTATCTGTATTGGTGTGTATCTCTGTAAAGCGTTCCGTTATATATCTGTATTGGTGCATACCTCTGTAAAGAGCTTCTTTATGTATCTGTATTGTTGTATAACCCTGTAAAGCACTCCACTATGTATCTGTATTGGTACATACCTCTGTAAAGCACTCCATTATGTATCTGTATTGGTGTATACCACTTTATCGAACTACGTTATGTATCTGTATTGGTGTATACCTCTGTAAATAGATCCTTTATGTACTTCTATTGGTGTATCCCTCGTAAAGAGTGCCTTTATGTATCTGTATTGGTGTATACCCCTGTAAAGCTCACTGTTATGTATCTGTATTGGTGCATACCTCTGTAAAGCGCTCCATTATGTATCTGTACTGGTTTATACCTCAGTAAAGCGCTCCGTTATGTATCTGTATTGGTGCATAACTCTGTAAAGAGCTCCGTTATGTATCTGTATTGGTGTATACCTCTTTAAAGAGCTCCTTTATGTATTTGTATTGGTGTATACCTCTGTAAAGTGCTCCGTTATGTGTCTGTTTTGGTGTATACCTCTGTAAAGCACTCCGTTATATATCTGTAATGTTGTACATCTCTGTAAAGAGCTCCTTTATGTATTTGTATTGGTGTAAACCTATGGAAAGAGCTCCTTTATGTATCTGTATTGGTGTATATCCGTGTAAAGCCCTGCGCTATATATCTGTATTGGTACATACCTCTCTAAAGCACTCCATTATGTGTCTGTATTGGTGTATACCTCTGTAACAAACTAGGTTATGCATCTTTATTGGTGTATAACGCGCTCCCTTATGTATCTGTATTGGTGTATACCTCTGTAAAGAGCTCTGTTATGTATCTGTATTGGTGTATACCTCTGTAAAGAGCTCCTTTATGTATTTGTATTGGTGTAAATCTCTGGAAAGAGCTCCTTTATGTATCTGTATTGGTGTATACTTCTGTAAAGCGCACCATTATGTATCTGTATTGGAGTATACCTCTGTAACAAACTAGGTTATGTATCTTTATTGGTGTATAAAGCGCTCCCTTATGTATTTGTATTGGTGTAAACCTCTGGAAAGAGCTCCGTTATGTATCTGTATTGATGTATATCTCTGTAAAGCTTTCCGTTATGTATCTGTATTGGTGCATACCTCTGTAAAGAGCTTCTTTATGTATCTGTATTGTTGTATAACCCTGTAAAGCACTCCATTATGTATCTGTATTGGTGTGTACCACTTTATCGAACTACGTTATGCATCTGTATTGGTGTATACCTCTGTAAAGCACTCCGTTATATATCTGTAATGTTGTACATCTCTGTAAAGAGCTCCTTTATGTATTTGTATTGGTGTAAACCTCTGGAAAGAGCTCCTTTATGTATCTGAATTGGTGTATACTTCTGTAAAGCACACCATTATGTATCTGTATTGGTGTATACCTCTGTAACAAACTAGGTTATGTATCTTTATTGGTGTATAAAGCGCTCCCTTATGTATCTGTATTGGTGCATACCTCTGTAAAGAGCTTCTTTATGTATCCGTATTGTTGTATAAACCTGTAAAGCACTCCACTATGTATCTGTATTGGTACATACCTCTGTAAAGCACTCCATTATTTATCTGTATTGGTGTATACCACTTTATCGAACTACGATATGTATCTGTATTGGTGTATACCTCTGTAAATAGATCCTTTATATATTTCTATTGGTGTATACCTCTGTAAAGAGTTCCTTTATGTATCTGTATTGGTGTATACCCCTGTAAAGCTCTCCGTTATGTATCTCTATTGGTGCATACCTCTGTAAAGCGCTCCATTATGTATCTGTACTGGTTTATACCTCAGTAAAGCGCTCCGTTATGTATCTGTATTGGTGCATAACTCTGTAAAGAGCTCCGTTATGTATCTGTATTGGTGTATACCTCTTTAAAGAGCTCCTTTATGTATTTGTATTGGTGTATACCTCTGTAAAGCGCTCCGTTATGTGTCTGTTTTGGTGTATACCTCTGTAAAGCACTCTGTTATATATCTGTAATGTTGTACAACTCTGTAAAGAGCTCCTTTATGCATTTGTATTGGTGTAAACCTCTGGAAAGAGCTCCTTTATGTTTCTGTATTGGTGTATACCTCTGTAAAGCGCTCATTTATGTATCTGTTTTGGTGTATACCCCTGTAAAGCTCTGTGCTATGTATCTGTATTGGTATATACCTCTGTAAAGAGCTCCTTTATGTATCTGTATTGGTGTATACCTCTGTAAAGTGCTCTGTTATGTGTCTGTTTTGGTGTACACCTCTGTAAAGCACTCCGTTATATATCTGTAATGTTGTACATCTCTGTAAAGAGCTCCTTTATGTATCTGTATTGGTGTATATCCGTGTAAAGCCCTGAGCTATATATCTGTATTGGTACATACCTCTGTAAAGAGCTCCTTTTTGTATTTGTATTGGTGTATACCTCTGTAAAGAGCTCCTTTATGTATCTGTATTGGTGTACACTTCTATGAAGCGCTCCGTTATGTATCTGTATTGGTACATACCTCTGTGAAGCGCTCCATTATGTATCTGTATTGGTGTATACCTCTTTAAAGAACTAGGTTATGCATCTTTATTGGTGTATAAAGCGCTCCCTTATGTATCTGTATTGGTGCATACCTCTCTTAAGTGCTCCTTTATGTGTCTGTATTGGTTTATACCTCTGTACAGCACACTGTTATGTGTCTGTTTTGGTGTATACCTCTGTAATGCTCTTATTTATGTATCTGCAATGTTGTACTTCTCTGTAAAGAGTTTCTTTATGTATTTGTATTGGTGCAAACCTTTGGAAAGAGCTCCTTTATGTATCTGTATTGGTGTATACCTCTGGAAAGAGCTCCTTTATGTGTCTGTTTTGGTGTATACCTCTGTAAGGCACTCAGTTATGTATATGTAATGTTGCAGATCTCTGTAAAGAGCTCCTTTATGTATTTGTATTGGTGTAAACCTCTAGTTAGAGATCCTTTATGTATCTGTATCGGTGTATACATCTGTAAAGAGCTCCTACATGTATCTGTATTGGTATATACCCCTGTAAAGCTCTCCACTACGTATTCATATAGGTACACACCTCTGTAAAGTGCTCCATTATGTATCTGTATTGGTGTATCCCTCTGTAACAAACTACGTTGTGTGTCTTTATTGGGGTATACCTCTGTAAAGAGCTCCTTTATTTACTTGTATTGTTGTATTACTCTGTAAAGCGCACCGTTATGTGTCTATTTGGTGCATACTTCTGTAAAGTGCTCCGTTAGTTATCTGTATTGGTGTATACTTCTAGAACGCGCTCAGTTATATATCTGTATTGGTGCATACCTATGTAAAGAGCTCCGTTATGTATCTGTATAGATGTACACCTCTGTAAAGACCTCCTTTATGTATCTGTATTGGTGTATACCTCTGCAAAGAGCTCAGTTATTTATCTTTATTGCTGCATACCTCTGTAAACCGCGCCATTATGTATCTATCTTGGTGTACATCTCTGTAAAGCGGTCCGTTATGTATCTGTATTGGTACATACCTCTGTAAAGCACTCCATTATGTATCTGTATTGGTGTATACCACTTTATCGAACTACGTTATGTATCTGTATTGGTGTAAACCTCTGTAAATAGATCCTTTATGTACTTCTATTGGTGTATACCTCTGTAAAGAGTTCCTTTATGTATCTGTATTGGTGTATACCCCTGTAACGCTCCGTTATGTATCTGTATTGGTGCATACCTCTGTAAAGCGCTCCATTATGTATCTGTACTGGTTTATACCTCAGTAAAGGGCTCCGTTATGTATCTGTATTGGTGCATAACTCTGTAAAGAGCTCCGTTATGTATCTGTATTGGTGTATACCTCTTTAAAGAGCTCCTTTATGTATTTGTATTGGTGTATACCTCTGTAAAGCGCTCCTTATGTGTCTGTTTTGGTGTATACCTCTGTAAAGCACTCTGTTATATATCTGTAATGTTGTACATCTCTGTAAAGAGCTCCTTTATGCATTTGTATTGGTGTAAACGTCTGGAAAGAGCTCCTTTATGTTTCTGTATTGGTGTATACCTCTGTAAAGCGCTCCCTTATGTATCTGTTTTGGTGTATACCCCTGTAAAGCCCTGTGCTATGTATCTGTATTGGTACATACCTCTGTAAAGAGCTCCTTTATGTATCTGTATTGGTGTATATCTCTGTAAAGCGTTCCGTTATATATCTGTATTGGTGCATACCTCTGTAAAGAGCTTCTTTATGTATCTGTATTGTTGTATAACCCTGTAAAGCACTCCACTATGTATCTGTATTGGTACATACCTCTGTAAAGCACTCCATTATGTATCTGTATTGGTGTATACCACTTTATCGAACTACGTATGTATCTGTATTGGTGTATACCTCTGTAAATAGATCCTTTATGTACTTCTATTGGTGTATCCCTCTGTAAAGAGTGCCTTTATGTATCTGTATTGGTGTATACCCCTGTAAAGCTCACTGTTATGTATCTGTATTGGTGCATACCTCTGTAAAGCGCTCCATTATGTATCTGTACTGGTTTATACCTCAGTAAAGCGCTCCGTTATGTATCTGTATTGGTGCATAACTCTGTAAAGAGCTCCGTTATGTATCTGTATTGGTGTATACCTCTTTAAAGAGCTCCTTTATTTATTTGTATTGGTGTATACCTCTGTAAAGTGCTCCGTTATGTGTCTGTTTTGGTGTATACCTCTGTAAAGCACTCCGTTATATATCTGTAATGTTGTACATCTCTGTAAAGAGCTCCTTTATGTATTTGTATTGATGTAAACCTATGGAAAGAGCTCCTTTATGTATCTGTATTGGTGTATATCCGTGTAAAGCCCTGCGCTATATATCTGTATTGGTACATACCTCTCTAAAGCACTCCATTATGTGTCTGTATTGGTGTATACCTCTGTAACAAACTAGGTTATGCATCTTTATTGGTGTATAACGCGCTCCCTTATGTATCTGTATTGGTGTATACCTCTGTAAAGAGCTCTGTTATGTATCTGTATTGGTGTATACCTCTGTAAAGAGCTCCTTTATGTATTTGTATTGGTGTAAATCTCTGGAAAGAGCTCCCTTATGTATCTGTATTGGTGTATACTTCTGTAAAGCGCACCATTATGTATCTGTATGGGAGTATACCTCTGTAACAAACTAGGTTATGTATCTTTATTGGTGTATAAAGCGCTCCCTTATGTATTTGTATTGGTGTAAACCTCTGGAAAGAGCTCCGTTATGTATCTGTATTGATGTATATCTCTGTAAAGCGTTCCGTTATGTATCTGTATTGGTGCATACCTCTGTAAAGAGCTTCTTTATGTATCTGTATTGTTGTATAACCCTGTAAAGCACTCCATTATGTATCTGTATTGGTGTGTACCATTTTATCGAACTACGTTATGCATCTGTATTGGTGTAAACCTCTGTAAAGCACTCCGTTATATATCTGTAATGTTGTACATCTCTGTAAAGAGCTCCTTTATGTATTTGTATTGGTGTAAACCTCTGGAAAGAGCTCCTTTATGTATCTGTATTGGTGTATACTTCTGTAAAGCACACCATTATGTATCTGTATTGGTGTATACCTCTGTAACAAACTAGATTATGTATCTTTATTGGTGTATAAAGCGCTCCCTTATGTATCTGTATTGGTGCATACCTCTGTAAAGAGCTCTCTTATGTATTTGTATTGGTGTAAACCTCTGGAAAGAGCTCCTTTATGTATCTGTATTGGTGTATATCTCTGTAAAGCGTTCCGTTATGTATCTGTATTGGTGCATACCTCTGTAAAGAGCTTCTTTATGTATCTGTATTGTTGTATAACCCTGTAAAGCACTCCACTATGTATCTGTATTGGTACATACCTCTGTAAAGCACTCCATTATGTATCTGTATTGGTGTATACCACTTTATCGAACTACGGTATGTATCTGTATTGGTGTATACCTCTGTAAATAGATCCTTTATGTATTTCTATTGGTGTATACCTCTGTAAAGAGTTCCTTTATGTATCTGTATTGGTGTATACCCCTGTAAAGCTCTCCGTTATGTATCTCTATTGGTGCATACCTCTGTAAAGCGCTCCATTATGTATCTGTACTGGTTTATAACTCAGTAAAGCCCTCCGTTATGTATCTGTATTGGTGCATAACTCTGTAAAGAGCTCCGTTATGTATCTGTATTGGTGTATACCTCTTTAAAGAGCTCCTTTAGTATTGGTGTATACCTCTGTAAAGCGCTCCGTTATGTGTCTGTTTTGGTGTATACCTCTGTAAAGCACTCTGTTATATATCTATAATGTTGTACAACTCTGTAAAGAGCTCCTTTATGCATTTGTATTGGTGTGAACCTCTGGAAAGAGCTCCTTTATGTTTCTGTATTGGTGTATACCTCTGTAAAGCGCTCCTTTATGTATCTGTTTTGGTGTATACCCCTGTAAAGCCCTGTGCTATGTATCTGTATTGGTACATACCTCTGTCAAGAGCTCCTTTATGTATCTGTATTGGTGTATACCTCTGTAAAGTGCTCTGTTATGTGTCTGTTTTGGTGTACACCTCTGTAAAGCACTCCGTTATTTATCTGTAATGTTGTACATCTCTGTAAAGAGCTCCTTTATGTATTTGTATTGGTGTAAACCTATGGAAAGAGCTCCTTTATGTATCTGTATTGGTGTATATCCGTGTAAAGCCCTGAGCTATATATCTGTATTGGTACATACCTCTCTAAAGGACTCCATTATGTGTCTGTATTGGTGTATACCTCTGTAACAAACTAGGTTATGCATCTTTATTGGTGTATAAAGCGCTCCCTTATGTATCTGTATTGGTGTATACCTCTGTAAAGAGCTCTGTTATGTATCTGTATTGGTGTATACCTCTGTAAAGAGCTCCTTTATGTATTTGTATTGGTGTATACCTCTGTAAAGAGCTCCTTTATGTATCTGTATTGGTGTACACTTCTATGAAGCGCTCCGTTATGTATCTGTATTGGTACATACCTCTGTAAAGCGCTCCATTATGTATCTGTATTGGTGTATACCTCTGTAAAGAACTAGGTTATGCATCTTTATTGGTGTATAAAGCTCTCCCTTATGTATCTGTATTGGTGCATACCTCTCTTAAGTGCTCCTTTATGTGTCTGTATTGTTTTATACCTCTGTACAGCACACTGTTATGTGTCTGTTTTGGTGTATACCTCTGTAATGCTCTTATTTATGTATCTGCAATGTTGTACTTCTCTGTAAAGAGTTTCTTTATGTATTTGTATTGGTGCAAACCTCTGGAAAGAGCTCCTTTATGTATCTGTATTGGTGTATACCTTTGGAAAGAGCTCCTTTATGTGTCTTGTTTGGTGTATACCTCTGTAAGGCACTCAGTTATGTATATGTAATGTTGCAGATCTCTGTAAAGAGCTCCTTTATGTATTTGTATTGGTGTAAACCTCTAGTTAGAGATCCTTTATGTATCTGTATCGGTGTATACATCTGTAAAGAGCTCCTACATGTATCTGTATTGGTATATACCCCTGTAAAGCTCTCCACTACGTATTCATATAGGTACACACCTCTGTAAAGTGCTCCATTATGTATCTGTATTGGTGTATCCCTCTGTAACAAACTACGTTATGTGTCTTTATTGGTGTATACCTCTGTAAAGAGCTCCTTTATTTACTTGTATTGTTGTATACCTCTGTAAAGCGCACCGTTATGTGTCTATTTGGTGCATACCTCTGTAAAGAGCTCCGTTAGTTATCTGTATTGGTGTATACTTCTAGAACGCGCTCAGTTATATATCTGTATTGGTGCATACCTATGTAAAGAGCTCCGTTATGTATCTGTATAGATGTACACCTCTGTAAAGACCTCCTTTATGTATCTGTATTGGTGTATACCTCTGCAAAGAGCTCAGTTATTTATCTTTATTGGTGCATACCTCTGTAAACCGTGCCATTATGTATCTATCTTGGTGTACATCTCTGTAAAGCGGTCCGTTATGTATCTGTATTGGTCTATATCTCTGTAAAGCGCTTCGTTATGTATCTATATTGGTGCATACCTCAGTAAAGCACTTCGTTATGTATCTGTAATGTTGTACATCTCTGTAAAGAGCTCTCTTATGTATTTGTATTGGTGTATAACTCTGTAAAGAGCTCTGTTATGTATCTGTAATGGTGCATACCTCTGTAATGCGCTCCATTATGTATCTGTATTGGTGTATACCTCTGTAAAGCGCTACGTTATGTATCTGTATTGGTGCATACCTCTGTAAAGAGCTCTGTTATGTATCTGTATTGGTGTATACCTGTGTAAAGCGCTCCGTTATGTGTCTGTTTTGGTGTATACCTCTGTAACAAACTAGGTTATGTATCTTTATTGGTGTGTAAAGCGTTCCCTTATGTATCTGTATTGGTGTATACCTCTGTAAAGACCTCATTTATGTATCTGTTTTGGTGTATACCCCTGTAAAGCCCTGTGCTATGTATCTGTATTGGTACATACCTCTGTAAAGAGCTCCATTATGTATCTGTATTGGTGTATACCTCTGTAACAAACTAGATTTTGTATCTTTATTGGTGTATAAAGCGCTCCCTTATGTATCTGTATTGGTGTATACCTCTGTAAAGACCTCATTTATATATCTGTATTGATGTATACCTCTGCAAAGAGCTCCGTTATGTATCTTTATTGGTGTATACCTATGTAAAGAGCTCCGTTATGTATCTGTATTGGTCTATACCTCTGTAAAGAGCTCCGTTATGTATCTGTATTGGTGTATACTTCTGCAAAGAGCTCTGTTATGTATCTTTATTGGTGTACACCTCTGCAAAGCGCTTCGTTATGTATCTGTATTGGTCTATACCTCTGTAAAGAGCTCCGTTATGTATCTATATTGGTGCATACCTCTGTAAAGCACTCCGTTATGTATCTGTAATGTTGTACATCTCTGTAAAGAGCTCTCTTATGTATCTGTATTGGTGTAAACCTCTGGAAAGAGCTCCTTTATGTATCTGTATTGGTGTATACCTCTGTAAAGCGCTCCGTTATGTATCCGTATTGGTGCATACCTCTGTAAAGAGCTTCTTTATGTATCTGTATTGGTGGATACCCCTTTAAAGCACTCCGCTATGTATCTGTATTGGTACACACCTTTGTAAAGCACTCCATTATGTATCTGTATTGGTGTATACCTCTGTAAAGCACTCCGTTGTGTATCTGTATTGGTGTATACCTCTGTAAAGAGTTCCTATATGCATCTGTATTGGTGTATACTTCTGTAGGTGCTCCATTATGTATCCGTATTGGTGCATACCTCTGTAAAGAGCTCCTTTATGCATCTGTATTGGTGTATAACCCTGTAAAGCGCTCTGTCATGTATCTGTATTGGTGCATACCTCTGTAAAGCGCTCCATTATGTATCTGTATTGGTCTTTAACTCTGTAAAGCACTCTCTTATGTATCTGTATTGGTGCATGCCTCTGTAAAGAGCTCTGTTATGTATCTGTATTGGTGTGTACCTCTTTGAAGAGCTCCTTTATGTATTTGTATTGGAGTATACCTCTGTAAAGTGCTCCGTTATGTGTCTGTTTTGGTGTATACCTCTGTAAAGCACTGTTATATATCTGTAATGTTGTACATCTCTGTAAAGAGCTCCTTTATGTTTCTGTATTGGTGTATACCCCTGTAAAGCCCTGTGCTATGTATCTGTATTGGTACATACCTCTGTAAAGAGCTCCATTATGTATCTGTATTGGTGTATACCTCTGTAACAAACTAGATTATGTATCTTTATTGGTG
Organism: Ambystoma mexicanum; assembly: GCF_040938575.1. NCBI lineage: Eukaryota > Metazoa > Chordata > Amphibia > Caudata > Ambystomatidae > Ambystoma > Ambystoma mexicanum. The sequence continues at coordinate 1,015,494,699 of NC_090930.1, read as the reverse complement.
TATAAAGCGCTCCCTTATGTATCTGTATTGGTGTATACCTCTGTAAAGACCTCATTTATGTATCTGTTTTGGTGTATACCCCTGTAAAGCCCTGTGCTACGTATCTGTATTGGTACATACCTCTGTAAAGAGCGCCATTATGTATCTGTATTGGTGTATACCTCTGTAACAAACTAGATTATGTATCTTTATTGGTGTATAAAGCGCTCCCTTATGTATCTGTATTGGTGTATACCTCTGTAAAGACCTCATTTATATATCTGTATTGATGTATACCTCTGCAAAGAGCTCCGTTATGTATCTTTTTTGGTGTATACCTATGTAAAGAGCTCCGTTATGTATCTGTATTGGTGTACACCTCTGTAAAGACCTCCTTTATGTATCTGTATTGGTGTATACTTCTGCAAAGAGCTCTGTTATGTATCTTTATTGGTGTACACCTCTGCAAAGCGCTTCGTTATGTATCTGTATTGGTCTATACCTCTGTAAAGAGCTCCGTTATGTATCTATATTGGTGCATGCCTCTGTAAAGCACTCCGTTATGTATCTGTAATGTTGTACATCTCTGTAAAGAGCTCTCTTATGTATCTGTATTGGTGTAAACCTCTGGAAAGAGCTCCTTTATGTATCTGTATTGGTGTATACCTCTGTAAAGCGCTCCGTTATGTATCTGTATTGGTGCACACCTTTGTAAAGCACTCCATTATGTATCTGTATTGGTGTATACCTCTGTAAAGCACTCCGTTGTGTATCTGTATTGGTGTATACCTCTGTAAAGAGTTCCTATATGCATCTGTATTGGTGTATACTTCTGTAAGTGCTCCATTATGTATCCGTATTGGTGCATACCTCTGTAAAGAGCTCCTTTATGTATCTGTATTGGTGTATAACCCTGTAAAGCTCTCTGTCATGTATCTGTATTGGTGCATACCTCTGTAAAGCGCTCCATTATGTATCTGTATTGGTCTTTAACTCTGTAAAGCACTCTCTTATGTATCTGTATTGGTGCATGCCTCTGTAAAGAGCTCTGTTATGTATCTGTATTGGTGTATACCTCTGTAAACCACTCCGTTATATATCTGTAATGTTGTACATCTCTGTAAAGAGCTCCTTTATGTATTTGTATTGGTGTAAACCTCTGGAAAGAACTCCTTTATGTATCTGTATTGGTGTATACCCCTGTAAAGCCCTGTGCTATGTATCTGTATTGGTACATACCTCTGTAAAGCGCTCCATTATGTATCTGTATTGGTGTATACCTCTGTAACGAACTAGGTTATGTATGTTTATTGGTGTATAAAGTGCTCCCTTATGTATCTCTATTGGTGTATACCTCTGTAAAGAGCTCCTTTATGTATCTGTATTGGTGTATACCTCTGTAAAGCGCTACTTTATATATCTGTATTCGTGTATACCCTAGTAAAGCGTTCTGTTATGTATCTGTATTGGTGCATACCTCTGTATAGTGCTCCGTTATGTATCTGTATTGGTACATACCTCTGAAAAGAGCTCCATCATTTATCTGTATTGGTGTATACCTCTGTAACAAACTAGGTTATGTATCTTTATTGGTGTATAAAGCGCTCCCTTATGTATCTGTTTTGGTGTATACCTCTGTAAAGACCTCCTTTATGTATCTGTATTGGTGTATACTTCTGCAAAGAGCTCCGTTATGTATCTTTATTGGTGTACACCTCTGCAAAGCGCTTCGTTATGTATCTGTATAGGCCTATACCTCTGTAAAGAGCTCCGTTATGTATCTATATTGGTGCATGCCTCTGTAAAGCACTCCGTTATGCATCTGTAATGTTGTACATCTCTGTAAAGAGCTCCTTTATGTATTTGTATTGGTGTAAACCTCTCGAAAGAGCTCCTTTATGTTTCTGTGTTGGTGTATACCCCTGTAAAGCCCTGTGCTATGTATCTGTATTGGTACATACCTCTGTAAAGAGCTCCATTATGTATCTGTATTGGTGTATACCTCTGTAACAAACTAGGTTATGTATCTTTATTCATGTATAAAGCGCTCCCTTATGTATCTGTATTGGTGTATACCTCTGTAAAGACCTCATTTATATATCTGTTTTGGTGTATACCCCTGTAAAGCCCTGTGCTATGTATCTGTATTGGTACATACCTCTGTAAAGAGCTCCATTATGTATCTGTATTGGTGTATACCTCTGTAACAAACTAGATTATGTATCTTTATTGGTGTATAAAGCGCTCCCTTATGTATCTGTATTGGTGTATACCTCTGTAAAGACCTCATTTATATATCTGTATTGATGTATACCTCTGCAAAGAGCTCAGTTATGTATCTTTATTGGCGTATACCTATGTAAAGAGCTCCGTTATGTATCTGTATTGGTGTACACCTCTGTAAAGACCTCCTTTATGTATCTGTATTGGTGTATACTTCTGCAAAGTGCTCTGTTATGTATCTTTATTGGTGTACACCTCTGCAAAGCACTTCGTTATGTATCTGTATTGGTCTATACCTCTGTAAAGAGCTCCGTTATGTATCTATATTGGTGCATACCTCTGTAAAGCACTCCGTTATGTATCTGTAATGTTGTACATCTCTGTAAAGAGCTCTCCTATGTATTTGTATTGGTGTAAACCTCTGGAAAGAGCTCCTTTATGTATCTGTATTGGTGTATACCTCTGCAAAGAGCTCCGTTATGTGTCTGTTTTGGTGTATACCTCTGTAAAGCACTGTTATATATCTGTAATGTTGTACATCTCTGTAAAGAGCTCCTTTATGTTTCTGTATTGGTGTATACCCCTGTAAAGCCCTGTGCTATGTATCTGTATTGGTACATACCTCTGTAAAGAGCTCCATTATGTATCTGTATTGGTGTATACCTCTGTAACAAACTAGGTTATGTATCTTTATTGGTGTGTAAAGCGCTCCCTTATGTATCTGTATTGGTGTATACCTCTGTAAAGACCTCATTTATGTATCTGTTTTGGTGTATACCCCTGTAAAGCCCTGTGCTACGTATCTGTATTGGTACATACCTCTGTAAAGAGCGCCATTATGTATCTGTATTGGTGTATACCTCTGTAACAAACTAGATTATGTATCTTTATTGGTGTATAAAGCGCTCCCTTATGTATCTGTATTGGTGTATACCTCTGTAAAGACCTCATTTATATATCTGTATTGATGTATACCTCTGCAAAGAGCTCCGTTATGTATCTTTTTTGGTGTATACCTATGTAAAGAGCTCCGTTATGTATCTGTATTGGTGTACACCTCTGTAAAGACCTCCTTTATGTATCTGTATTGGTGTATACTTCTGCAAAGAGCTCTGTTATGTATCTTTATTGGTGTACACCTCTGCAAAGCGCTTCGTTATGTATCTGTATTGGTCTATACCTCTGTAAAGAGCTCCGTTATGTATCTATATTGGTGCATACCTCTGTAAAGCACTCTGTTATGTATCTGTAATGTTGTACATCTCTGTAAAGAGCTCTCTTATGTATCTGTATTGGTGTAAACCTCTGGAAAGAGCTCCTTTATGTATCTGTATTGGTGTATACCTCTGTAAAGCGCTCCGTTATGTATCTGTATTGGTGCATACCTCTGTAAAGAGCTTCTTTATGTATCTGTATTGGTGGATACCCCTTTAAAGCACTCCGCTATGTATCTGTATTGGTACACACCTTTGTAAAGCACTCCATTATGTATCTGTATTGGTGTATACCTCTTTAAAGCACTCCGTTGTGTATCTGTATTGGTGTATACCTCTGTAAAGAGTTCCTATATGCATCTGTATTGGTGTATACTTCTGTAAGTGCTCCATTATGTATCCGTATTGGTGCATACCTCTGTAAAGAGCTCCTTTATGTATCTGTATTGGTGTATAACCCTGTAAAGCTCTCTGTCATGTATCTGTATTGGTGCATACCTCTGGAAAGCGCTCCATTATGTATCTGTATTGGTCTTTAACTCTGTAAAGCACTCTCTTATGTATCTGTATTGGTGCATGCCTCTGTAAAGAGCTCTGTTATGTATCTGTATTGGTGTGTACCTCTTTGAAGAGCTCCTTTATGTATTTGTATTGGAGTATACCTCTGTAAAGTGCTCCGTTATGTGTCTGTTTTGGTGTATACCTCTGTAAACCACTCCGTTATATATCTGTAATGTTGTACATCTCTGTAAAGAGCTCCTTTATGTATTTGTATAAACCTCTGGAAAGAGCTCCTTTATGTATCTGTATTGGTGTATACCCCTGTAAAGCCCTGTGCTATGTATCTGTATTGGTACAAACCTCTGTAAAGCGCTCCATTATGTATCTGTATTGGTGTATACCTCTGTAACGAACTAGGTTATGTATGTTTATTGGTGTATAAAGTGCTCCCTTATGTATCTCTATTGGTGTATACCTCTGTAAAGAGCTCCTTTATGTATCTGTATTGGTGTATACCTCTGTAAAGCGCTACTTTATATATCTGTATTCGTGTATACCCTAGTAAAGCGTTCTGTTATGTATCTGTATTGGTGCATACCTCTGTATAGTGCTCCGTTATGTATCTGTATTGGTACATACCTCTGAAAAGAGCTCCATCATTTATCTGTATTGGTGTATACCTCTGTAACAAACTAGGTTATGTATCTTTATTGGTGTATAAAGCGCTCCCTTATGTATCTGTTTTGGTGTATACCTCTGTAAAGACCTCCTTTATGTATCTGTATTGGTGTATACTTCTGCAAAGAGCTCCGTTATGTATCTTTATTGGTGTACACCTCTGCAAAGCGCTTCGTTATGTATCTGTATAGGCCTATACCTCTGTAAAGAGCTCCGTTATGTATCTATATTGGTGCATGCCTCTGTAAAGCACTCCGTTATGCATCTGTAATGTTGTACATCTCTGTAAAGAGCTCCTTTATGTATTTGTATTGGTGTAAACCTCTGGAAAGAGCTCCTTTATGTTTCTGTGTTGGTGTATACCCCTGTAAAGCCCTGTGCTATGTATCTGTATTGGTACATACCTCTGTAAAGAGCTCCATTATGTATCTGTATTGGTGAATACCTCTGTAACAAACTAGGTTATGTATCTTTATTCGTGTATAAAGCGCTCCCTTATGTATCTGTATTGGTGTATACCTCTGTAAAGACCTCATTTATATATCTGTTTTGGTGTATACCCCTGTAAAGCCCTGTGCTATGTATCTGTATTGGTACATACCTCTGTAAAGAGCTCCATTATGTATCTGTATTGGTGTATACCTCTGTAACAAACTAGATTATGTATCTTTATTGGTGTATGAAGCGCTCCCTTATGTATCTGTATTGGTGTATACCTCTGTAAAGACCTCATTTATATATCTTTATTGATGTATACCTCTGCAAAGAGCTCAGTTATGTATCTTTATTGGCGTATACCTATGTAAAGAGCTCCGTTATGTATCTGTATTGGTGTACACCTCTGTAAAGACCTCCTTTATGTATCTGTATTGGTGTATACTTCTGCAAAGTGCTCTGTTATGTATCTTTATTGGTGTACACCTCTGCAAAGCACTTCGTTATGTATCTGTATTGGTCTATACCTCTGTAAAGAGCTCCGTTATGTATCTATATTGGTGCATACCTCTGTAAAGCACTCCGTTATGTATCTGTAATGTTGTACATCTCTGTAAAGAGCTCTCCTATGTATTTGTATTGGTGTAAACCTCTGGAAAGAGCTCCTTTATGTATCTGTATTGGTGTATACCTCTGCAAAGAGCTCCGTTATGTATCTTTATTGGTGTACACCTCTGTAAAGGCCTCCTTTATGTATCTGTATTGGTGTGTACCTCTTTAATGAGCTCCTTTATGTATTGGTGTATACCTCTGTAAAGCGCTCCGTTGTGTGTCTGTTTTGGTGTATACCTCTGTAAACCACTCCGTTATATATCTGTAATGTTGTACATCTCTGTAAAGAGATCCGTTATATATTTTTATTGGTGTAAACCTCTGGAAAGAGCTCCTTTATGTACCTGTATTGGTGTATACCTCTGTAAAGAGCTCCTTTATGTATTTTTATTGGTGTATACATTTGTAAAGAGCTCCTTTATGTATCTGTATTGGTGTATACTTCTGTGAAGTGCTCCGTTATGTATCTGTATTGGTGTATACCTCTGTAAAGAACTCCTTTATGTATTGTATCTTTAAAGAGCTCCTTTATGTGTCTGTATTGGTGTATACCTCTGTAAAGTGCTCCGTTATGTGTCTGTTTTGGTGTATACCTCTGTAAACCACTCCGTTATATATCTGTAATGTTGTACATCTCTGTAAAGAGCTCCTTTATGTATTTGTATTGGTGTAAACCTCTGGAAAGAGCTCCTTTATGTATCTGTATTGGTGTATACCCCTGTAAAGCCCTGTGCTATGTATCTGTATTGGTACATACCTCTGTAAAGCGCTCCATTATGTATTTGTATTGGTGTATACCTCTGTAACAAACTAGGTCATGTATGTTTATTGGTGTATAAAGCGCTCCCTTATGTATCTCTATTGGTGTATACCTCTGTAAAGAGCTCCGTTATGTATCTGTATTGGTGTATACCTCTGTAAAGAGCTCCTTTATGTATTTTTATTGGTGTATACATCTGTAAAGAGCTCCTTTATGTATCTGTATTGGTGTATACTTCTGTGAAGTGCTCCGTTATGTATCTGTATTGGTGCATACCTCTGTAAAGCTCTCCTTTTTATATATGTATTGGTGTATACCCCAGGGAAGTGCTCTGTTATGTATCTGTATTGGTGCATACCTCTGTAACATGCTCCGTTATGTATCTGTATTGGTGTATACCTCTGTAAAGAACTCCTTTATGTATTGTATCTTTAAAGAGCTCCTTTATGTGTCTGTATTGGTGTATACCACTGTAAAGCATAACGTTATGTGTCTGTTTTGGTGTATACTTCTGTAAAGCACTCATTTATGTATCTGTAATGTTGTACATCTCTGTAAAGAGTTTCTTTATGAATTTGTATTGGTGCAAACCTCTGGAAAGAGCTCCTTTATGTATCTGTATTGGTGTATACCTCTGTAAAGCACTCCGCTATGTATCTGTATTGGTGCATACCTCTGTAAAGAGTTCCTTTATGTATCTGTATTGGTGTATACTTCTGTAAGTGCTCCATTATGTATCTGTATTGATGCATACCTCTGTAAAGAGCTCCATTATGTATCTGTATTGGTGTTTACCTCTGTAAAGCACTCTGTTATGCATCTGTATTGGTGCATACCTCTGTAAAGAGCTCTATTATGTATCTGTATTGGTGTATACCTCTGTAAAGAGCTCCATTATGTATCTGTATTGGTGTATACCTCTGTAAAGAGCTCCTTCATGTATTTGTATTGGAGTATACCTCTGTAAAGTGCTCCGTTATGTGTCTGTTTTGGTGTATACCTCTGTAAAGCACTGTTATATATCTGTAATGTTGTACATCTCTGTAAAGAGCTCCTTTATGTTTCTGTATTGGTGTATACCCCTGTAAAGCCCTGTGCTATGTATCTGTATTGGTACATACCTCTGTAAAGAGCTCCATTATGTATCTGTATTGGTGTATACCTCTGTAACAAACTAGGTTATGTATCTTTATTGGTGTGTAAAGCGCTCCCTTATGTATCTGTATTGGTGTATACCTCTGTAAAGACCTCATTTATGTATCTGTTTTGGTGTATACCCCTGTAAAGCCCTGTGCTACGTATCTGTATTGGTACATACCTCTGTAAAGAGCGCCATTATGTATCTGTATTGGTGTATACCTCTGTAACAAACTAGATTATGTATCTTTATTGGTGTATAAAGCGCTCCCTTATGTATCTGTATTGGTGTATACCTCTGTAAAGACCTCATTTATATATCTGTATTGATGTATACCTCTGCAAAGAGCTCCGTTATGTATCTTTTTTGGTGTATACCTATGTAAAGAGCTCCGTTATGTATCTGTATTGGTGTACACCTCTGTAAAGACCTCCTTTATGTATCTGTATTGGTGTATACTTCTGCAAAGAGCTCTGTTATGTATCTTTATTGGTGTACACCTCTGCAAAGCGCTTCGTTATGTATCTGTATTGGTCTATACCTCTGTAAAGAGCTCCGTTATGTATCTATATTGGTGCATACCTCTGTAAAGCACTCTGTTATGTATCTGTAATGTTGTACATCTCTGTAAAGAGCTCTCTTATGTATCTGTATTGGTGTAAACCTCTGGAAAGAGCTCCTTTATGTATCTGTATTGGTGTATACCTCTGTAAAGCGCTCCGTTATGTATCTGTATTGGTGCATACCTCTGTAAAGAGCTTCTTTATGTATCTGTATTGGTGGATACCCCTTTAAAGCACTCCGCTATGTATCTGTATTGGTACACACCTTTGTAAAGCACTCCATTATGTATCTGTATTGGTGTATACCTCTGTAAAGAGTTCCTATATGCATCTGTATTGGTGTATACTTCTGTAAGTGCTCCATTATGTATCCGTATTGGTGCATACCTCTGTAAAGAGCTCCTTTATGTATCTGTATTGGTGTATAACCCTGTAAAGCTCTCTGTCATGTATCTGTATTGGTGCATACCTCTGTAAAGCGCTCCATTATGTATCTGTATTGGTCTTTAACTCTGTAAAGCACTCTCTTATGTATCTGTATTGGTGCATGCCTCTGTAAAGAGCTCTGTTATGTATCTGTATTGGTGTGTACCTCTTTGAAGAGCTCCTTTATGTATTTGTATTGGAGTATACCTCTGTAAAGTGCTCCGTTATGTGTCTGTTTTGGTGTATACCTCTGTAAACCACTCCGTTATATATCTGTAATGTTGTACATCTCTGTAAAGAGCTCCTTTATGTATTTGTATAAACCTCTGGAAAGAGCTCCTTTATGTATCTGTATTGGTGTATACCCCTGTAAAGCCCTGTGCTATGTATCTGTATTGGTACATACCTCTGTAAAGCGCTCCATTATGTATCTGTATTGGTGTATACCTCTGTAACGAACTAGGTTATGTATGTTTATTGGTGTATAAAGTGCTCCCTTATGTATCTCTATTGGTGTATACCTCTGTAAAGAGCTCCTTTATGTATCTGTATTGGTGTATACCTCTGTAAAGCGCTACTTTATATATCTGTATTCGTGTATACCCTAGTAAAGCGTTCTGTTATGTATCTGTATTGGTGCATACCTCTGTATAGTGCTCCGTTATGTATCTGTATTGGTACATACCTCTGAAAAGAGCTCCATCATTTATCTGTATTGGTGTATACCTCTGTAACAAACTAGGTTATGTATCTTTATTGGTGTATAAAGCGCTCCCTTATGTATCTGTTTTGGTGTATACCTCTGTAAAGACCTCCTTTATGTATCTGTATTGGTGTATACTTCTGCAAAGAGCTCCGTTATGTATCTTTATTGGTGTACACCTCTGCAAAGCGCTTCGTTATGTATCTGTATAGGCCTATACCTCTGTAAAGAGCTCCGTTATGTATCTATATTGGTGCATGCCTCTGTAAAGCACTCCGTTATGCATCTGTAATGTTGTACATCTCTGTAAAGAGCTCCTTTATGTATTTGTATTGGTGTAAACCTCTGGAAAGAGCTCCTTTATGTTTCTGTGTTGGTGTATACCCCTGTAAAGCCCTGTGCTATGTATCTGTATTGGTACATACCTCTGTAAAGAGCTCCATTATGTATCTGTATTGGTGAATACCTCTGTAACAAACTAGGTTATGTATCTTTATTCGTGTATAAAGCGCTCCCTTATGTATCTGTATTGGTGTATACCTCTGTAAAGACCTCATTTATATATCTGTTTTGGTGTATACCCCTGTAAAGCCCTGTGCTATGTATCTGTATTGGTACATACCTCTGTAAAGAGCTCCATTATGTATCTGTATTGGTGTATACCTCTGTAACAAACTAGATTATGTATCTTTATTGGTGTATAAAGCGCTCCCTTATGTATCTGTATTGGTGTATACCTCTGTAAAGACCTCATTTATATATCTGTATTGATGTATACCTCTGCAAAGAGCTCAGTTATGTATCTTTATTGGCGTATACCTATGTAAAGAGCTCCGTTATGTATCTGTATTGGTGTACACCTCTGTAAAGACCTCCTTTATGTATCTGTATTGGTGTATACTTCTGCAAAGTGCTCTGTTATGTATCTTTATTGGTGTACACCTCTGCAAAGCACTTCGTTATGTATCTGTATTGGTCTATACCTCTGTAAAGAGCTCCGTTATGTATCTATATTGGTGCATACCTCTGTAAAGCACTCCGTTATGTATCTGTAATGTTGTACATCTCTGTAAAGAGCTCTCCTATGTATTTGTATTGGTGTAAACCTCTGGAAAGAGCTCCTTTATGTATCTGTATTGGTGTATACCTCTGCAAAGAGCTCCGTTATGTATCTTTATTGGTGTACACCTCTGTAAAGGCCTCCTTTATGTATCTGTATTGGTGTGTACCTCTTTAATGAGCTCCTTTATGTATTGGTGTATACCTCTGTAAAGCGCTCCGTTGTGTGTCTGTTTTGGTGTATACCTCTGTAAACCACTCCGTTATATATCTGTAATGTTGTACATCTCTGTAAAGAGATCCGTTATATATTTTTATTGGTGTAAACCTCTGGAAAGAGCTCCTTTATGTACCTGTATTGGTGTATACCTCTGTAAAGAGCTCCTTTATGTATTTTTATTGGTGTATACATCTGTAAAGAGCTCCTTTATGTATCTGTATTGGTGTATACTTCTGTGAAGTGCTCCGTTATGTATCTGTATTGGTGTATACCTCTGTAAAGAACTCCTTTATGTATTGTATCTTTAAAGAGCTCCTTTATGTGTCTGTATTGGTGTATACCTCTGTAAAGTGCTCCGTTATGTGTCTGTTTTGGTGTATACCTCTGTAAACCACTCCGTTATATATCTGTAATGTTGTACATCTCTGTAAAGAGCTCCTTTATGTATTTGTATTGGTGTAAACCTCTGGAAAGAGCTCCTTTATGTATCTGTATTGGTGTATACCCCTGTAAAGCCCTGTGCTATGTATCTGTATTGGTACATACCTCTGTAAAGCGCTCCATTATGTATTTGTATTGGTGTATACCTCTGTAACAAACTAGGTCATGTATGTTTATTGGTGTATAAAGCGCTCCCTTATGTATCTCTATTGGTGTATACCTCTGTAAAGAGCTCCGTTATGTATCTGTATTGGTGTATACCTCTGTAAAGAGCTCCTTTATGTATTTTTATTGGTGTATACATCTGTAAAGAGCTCCTTTATGTATCTGTATTGGTGTATACTTCTGTGAAGTGCTCCGTTATGTATCTGTATTGGTACATACCTCTGTAAAGCTCTCCTTTTTATATATGTATTGGTGTATACCCCAGGAAAGTGCTCTGTTATGTATCTGTATTGGTGCATACCTCTGTAACATGCTCCGTTATGTATCTGTATTGGTGTATACCTCTGTAAAGAACTCCTTTATGTATTGTATCTTTAAAGAGCTCCTTTATGTGTCTGTATTGGTGTATACCACTGTAAAGCATAACGTTATGTGTCTGTTTTGGTGTATACTTCTGTAAAGCACTCATTTATGTATCTGTAATGTTGTACATCTCTGTAAAGAGTTTCTTTATGAATTTGTATTGGTGCAAACCTCTGGAAAGAGCTCCTTTATGTATCTGTATTGGTGTATACCTCTGTAAAGCACTCCGCTATGTATCTGTATTGGTGCATACCTCTGTAAAGAGTTCCTTTATGTATCTGTATTGGTGTATACTTCTGTAAGTGCTCCATTATGTATCTGTATTGATGCATACCTCTGTAAAGAGCTCCATTATGTATCTGTATTGGTGTTTACCTCTGTAAAGCACTCTGTTATGCATCTGTATTGGTGCATACCTCTGTAAAGAGCTCTATTATGTATCTGTATTGGTGTATACCTCTGTAAAGAGCTCCATTATGTATCTGTATTGGTGTATACCTCTGTAAAGAGCTCCTTCATGTATTTGTATTGGTGTAAACCTCTCTAAAGAGCTCCTTTATGTATCTGTATTGGTGTATACCTCTGTAAAGTGCTCCGTTATGTGTCTGTTTTGGTGTATCCCTCTGTAAACCACGCCGTTATATATCTGTAATGTTGTACATCTCTGTAAAGAGCTACTTTATGTATTTGTATTGGTGTAAACCTCTGGAAAGAGCTCCTTTATGTATCTGTATTGGTGTATACCCCTGTAAAGCCCTGTGTTATGTGTCTGTATTGGTACATACCTCTGTAAAGCGCTCCATTATGGATCTGTATTGGTGTATACCTCTGTAACGAACTAGGTTATGTATGTTTATTGGTGTATAAAGCGCTCCCTTATGTATCTGTATTGGTGTATACCTCTGTAAAGAGCTCCATTATGTATCTGTATTGGTGTATACCTCTGTAAAGAGCTCCTTCATGTATTTGTATTGGTGTATACCTCTGTAAAGAGCTCCTTTATGTATCTGTATTGGTGTATACTTCTGTAAAGCGCTCCTTTATATATCTGTATTGGTGTATACCCTAGTAATGCGTTCTGTTATGTATCTGTGTTGGTGCATACCTCTGTAAAGAGCTTCTTTATGTATATGTATTGTTGTATAACCCTGTAAAGCACTCCACTATGTATCTGTATTGGTACATACCTCTGTAAAGCACTCCATTATGTATCTGTATTGGTGTATACCACTTTATCGAACTACGTTATGTATCTGTATTGGTGTATACCTCTGTAAATAGATCCTTTATGTACTTCTATTGGTGTATACCTCTGTAAAGAGTTCCTTTATGTATCTGTATTGGTGTATACCCCTGTAAAGCTCTCCGTTATGTATCTGTATTGGTGCATACCTCTGTAAAGCGCTCCATTATGTATCTGTACTGGTTTATACCTCAGTAAAGGGCTCCGTTATGTATCTGTATTGGTGCATAACTCTGTAAAGAGCTCCGTTATGTATCTGTATTGGTGTATACCTCTTTAAAGAGCTCCTTTATGTATTTGTATTGGTGTATATCTCTGTAAAGCGCTCCGTTATGTGTCTGTTTTGGTGTATACCTCTGTAAAGCACTCTGTTATATATCTGTAATGTTGTACATCTCTGTAAAGAGCTCCTTTATGCATTTGTATTGGTGTAAACGTCTGGAAAGAGCTCCTTTATGTTTCTGTATTGGTGTATACCTCTGTAAAGCGCTCCTTTATGTATCTGTTTTGGTGTATACCCCTGTAAAGCCCTGTGCTATGTATCTGTATTGGTACATACCTCTGTAAAGAGCTCCTTTATGTATCTGTATTGGTGTATATCTCTGTAAAGCGTTCCGTTATATATCTGTATTGGTGCATACCTCTGTAAAGAGCTTCTTTATGTGTCTGTATTGTTGTATAACCCTGTAAAGCACTCCACTATGTATCCGTATTGGTACATACCTCTGTAAAGCACTCCATTATGTATCTGTATTGGTGTATACCACTTTATCGAACTACGTTATGTATCTGTATTGGTGTATACCTCTGTAAATAGATCCTTTATGTACTTCTATTGGTGTATCCCTCTGTAAAGAGTGCCTTTATGTATCTGTATTGGTGTATACCCCTGTAAAGCTCACTGTTATGTATCTGTATTGGTGCATACCTCTGTAAAGCGCTCCATTATGTATCTGTAGTGGTTTATACCTCAGTAAAGCGCTCCGTTATGTATCTGTATTGGTGCATAACTCTGTAAAGAGCTCCGTTATGTATCTGTATTGGTGTATACCTCTTTAAAGAGCTCCTTTATGTATTTGTATTGGTGTATACCTCTGTAAAGTGCTCCGTTATGTGTCTGTTTTGGTGTATACCTCTGTAAAGCACTCCGTTATATATCTGTAATGTTGTACATCTCTGTAAAGAGCTCCTTTATGTATTTGTATTGGTGTAAACCTATGGAAAGAGCTCCTTTATGTATCTGTATTGGTGTATATCCGTGTAAAGCCCTGCGCTATATATCTGTATTGGTACATACCTCTCTAAAGCACTCCATTATGTGTCTGTATTGGTGTATACCTCTGTAACAAACTAGGTTATGCATCTTTATTGGTGTATAACGCGCTCCCTTATGTATCTGTATTGGTGTATACCTCTGTAAAGAGCTCTGTTATGTATCTGTATTGGTGTATACCTCTGTAAAGAGCTCCTTTATGTATTTGTATTGGTGTAAATCTCTGGAAAGAGCTCCTTTATGTATCTGTATTGGTGTATACTTCTGTAAAGCGCACCATTATGTATCTGTATTGGAGTATACCTCTGTAACAAACTAGGTTATGTATCTTTATTGGTGTATAAAGCGCTCCCTTATGTATTTGTATTGGTGTAAACCTCTGGAAAGAGCTCCGTTATGTATCTCTATTGATGTATATCTCTGTAAAGCTTTCCGTTATGTATTTGTATTGGTGTATACCTCTGTAAAGAGCTCCTTTATGTATCTGTATTGGTGTACACTTCTATGAAGCGCTCCGTTATGTATCTGTATTGGTACATACCTCTGTGAAGCGCTCCATTATGTATCTGTATTGGTGTATACCTCTTTAAAGAACTAGGTTATGCATCTTTATTGGTGTATAAAGCGCTCCCTTATGTATCTGTATTGGTGCATACCTCTCTTAAGTGCTCCTTTATGTGTCTGTATTGGTTTATACCTCTGTACAGCACACTGTTATGTGTCTGTTTTGGTGTATACCTCTGTAATGCTCTTATTTATGTATCTGCAATGTTGTACTTCTCTGTAAAGAGTTTCTTTATGTATTTGTATTGGTGCAAACCTCTGGAAAGAGCTCCTTTATGTATCTGTATTGGTGTATACCTCTGGAAAGAGCTCCTTTATGTGTCTGTTTTGGTGTATACCTCTGTAAGGCACTCAGTTATGTATATGTAATGTTGCAGATCTCTGTAAAGAGCTCCTTTATGTATTTGTATTGGTGTAAACCTCTAGTTAGAGATCCTTTATGTATCTGTATCGGTGTATACATCTGTAAAGAGCTCCTACATGTATCTGTATTGGTATATACCCCTGTAAAGCTCTCCACTACGTATTCATATAGGTACACACCTCTGTAAAGTGCTCCATTATGTATCTGTATTGGTGTATCCCTCTGTAACAAACTACGTTATGTGTCTTTATTGGGGTATACCTCTGTAAAGAGCTCCTTTATTTACTTGTATTGTTGTATACCTCTGTAAAGCGCACCGTTATGTGTCTATTTGGTGCATACCTCTGTAAAGTGCTCCGTTAGTTATCTGTATTGGTGTATACTTCTAGAACGCGCTCAGTTATATATCTGTATTGGTGCATACCTATGTAAAGAGCTCCGTTATGTATCTGTATAGATGTACACCTCTGTAAAGACCTCCTTTATGTATCTGTATTGGTGTATACCTCTGCAAAGAGCTCAGTTATTTATCTTTATTGCTGCATACCTCTGTAAACCGCGCCATTATGTATCTATCTTGGTGTACATCTCTGTAAAGCGGTCCGTTATGTATCTGTATTGGTACATACCTCTGTAAAGCACTCCATTATGTATCTGTATTGGTGTATACCACTTTATCGAACTACTTTATGTATCTGTATTGGTGTAAACCTCTGTAAATAGATCCTTTATGTACTTCTATTGGTGTATACCTCTGTAAAGAGTTCCATTATGTATCTGTAGTGGTTTATACCTCAGTAAAGCGCTCCGTTATGTATCTGTATTGGTGCATAACTCTGTAAAGAGCTCCGTTATGTATCTGTATTGGTGTATACCTCTTTAAAGAGCTCCTTTATGTATTTGTATTGGTGTATACCTCTGTAAAGTGCTCCGTTATGTGTCTGTTTTGGTGTATACCTCTGTAAAGCACTCCGTTATATATCTGTAATGTTGTACATCTCTGTAAAGAGCTCCATTATGTGTCTGTATTGGTGTATACCTCTGTAACAAACTAGGTTATGCATCTTTATTGGTGTATAACGCGCTCCCTTATGTATCTGTATTGGTGTATACCTCTGTAAAGAGCTCTGTTATGTATCTGTATTGGTGTATACCTCTGTAAAGAGCTCCTTTATGTATTTGTATTGGTGTAAATCTCTGGAAAGAGCTCCTTTATGTATCTGTATTGGTGTATACTTCTGTAAAGCGCACCATTATGTATCTGTATTGGAGTATACCTCTGTAACAAACTAGGTTATGTATCTTTATTGGTGTATAAAGCGCTCCCTTATGTATTTGTATTGGTGTAAACCTCTGGAAAGAGCTCCGTTATGTATCTCTATTGATGTATATCTCTGTAAAGCTTTCCGTTATGTATCTGTATTGGTGCATACCTCTGTAAAGAGCTTCTTTATGTATCTGTATTGTTGTATAACCCTGTAAAGCACTCCATTATGTATCTGTATTGGTGTGTACCACTTTATCGAACTACGTTATGCATCTGTATTGGTGTATACCTCTGTAAAGCACTCCGTTATATATCTGTAATGTTGTACATCTCTGTAAAGAGCTCCTTTATGTATTTGTATTGGTGTAAACCTCTGGAAAGAGCTCCTTTATGTATCTGTATTGGTGTATACTTCTGTAAAGCACACCATTATGTATCTGTATTGGTGTATACCTCTGTAACAAACTAGGTTATGTATCTTTATTGGTGTATAAAGCGCTCCCTTATGTATCTGTATTGGTGCATACCTCTGTAAAGAGCTTCTTTATGTATCCGTATTGTTGTATAAACCTGTAAAGCACTCCACTATGTATCTGTATTGGTACATACCTCTGTAAAGCACTCCATTATTTATCTGTATCGGTGTATACCACTTTATCGAACTACGATATGTATCTGTATTGGTGTATACCTCTGTAAATAGATCCTTTATATATTTCTATTGGTCTATACCTCTGTAAAGAGTTCCTTTATGTATCTGTATTGGTGTATACCCCTGTAAAGCTCTCCGTTATGTATCTCTATTGGTGCATACCTCTGTAAAGCGCTCCATTATGTATCTGTACTGGTTTATACCTCAGTAAAGCGCTCCGTTATATATCTGTAATGTTGTACAACTCTGTAAAGAGCTCCTTTATGCATTTGTATTGGTGTAAACCTCTGGAAAGAGCTCCTTTATGTTTCTGTATTGGTGTATACCTCTGTAAAGCGCTCCTTTATGTATCTGTTTTGGTGTATACCCCTGTAAAGCTCTGTGCTATGTATCTGTATTGGTATATACCTCTGTAAAGAGCTCCTTTATGTATCTGTATTGGTGTATACCTCTGTAAAGTGCTCTGTTATGTGTCTGTTTTGGTGTACACCTCTGTAAAGCACTCCGTTATATATCTGTAATGTTGTACATCTCTGTAAAGAGCTCCTTTATGTATCTGTATTGGTGTATATCCGTGTAAAGCCCTGAGCTATATATCTGTATTGGTACATACCTCTGTAAAGAGCTACTTTATGTATTTGTATTGGTGTATACCTCTGTAAAGAGCTCCTTTATGTATCTGTATTGGTGTACACTTCTATGAAGCGCTCCGTTATGTATCTGTATTGGTACATACCTCTGTGAAGCGCTCCATTATGTATCTGTATTGGTGTATACCTCTTTAAAGAACTAGGTTATGCATCTTTATTGGTGTATAAAGCGCTCCCTTATGTATCTGTATTGGTGCATACCTCTCTTAAGTGCTCCTTTATGTGTCTGTATTGGTTTATACCTCTGTACAGCACACTGTTATGTGTCTGTTTTGGTGTATACCTCTGTAATGCTCTTATTTATGTATCTGCAATGTTGTACTTCTCTGTAAAGAGTTTCTTTATGTATTTGTATTGGTGCAAACCTCTGGAAAGAGCTCCTTTATGTATCTGTATTGGTGTATACCTCTGGAAAGAGCTCCTTTATGTGTCTGTTTTGGTGTATACCTCTGTAAGGCACTCAGTTATGTATATGTAATGTTGCAGATCTCTGTAAAGAGCTCCTTTATGTATTTGTATTGGTGTAAACCTCTAGTTAGAGATCCTTTATGTATCTGTATCGGTGTATACATCTGTAAAGAGCTCCTACATGTATCTGTATTGGTATATACCCCTGTAAAGCTCTCCACTACGTATTCATATAGGTACACACCTCTGTAAAGTGCTCCATTATGTATCTGTATTGGTGTATCCCTCTGTAACAAACTACGTTATGTGTCTTTATTGGGGTATACCTCTGTAAAGAGCTCCTTTATTTACTTGTATTGTTGTATACCTCTGTAAAGCGCACCGTTATGTGTCTATTTGGTGCATACCTCTGTAAAGTGCTCCGTTAGTTATCTGTATTGGTGTATACTTCTAGAACGCGCTCAGTTATATATCTGTATTGGTGCATACCTATGTAAAGAGCTCCGTTATGTATCTGTATAGATGTACACCTCTGTAAAGACCTCCTTTATGTATCTGTATTGGTGTATACCTCTGCAAAGAGCTCAGTTATTTATCTTTATTGCTGCATACCTCTGTAAACCGCGCCATTATGTATCTATCTTGGTGTACATCTCTGTAAAGCGGTCCGTTATGTATCTGTATTGGTACATACCTCTGTAAAGCACTCCATTATGTATCTGTATTGGTGTATACCACTTTATCGAACTACGTTATGTATCTGTATTGGTGTAAACCTCTGTAAATAGATCCTTTATGTACTTCTATTGGTGTATACCTCTGTAAAGAGTTCCTTTATGTATCTGTATTGGTGTATACCCCTGTAAAGCTCTCGGTTATGTATCTGTATTGGTGCATACCTCTGTAAAGCGCTCCATTATGTATCTGTACAGGTTTATACCTCAGTAAAGGGCTCCGTTATGTATCTGTATTGGTGCATAACTCTGTAAAGAGCTCCGTTATGTATCTGTATTGGTGTATACCTCTTTAAAGAGCTCCTTTATGTATTTGTATTGGTGTATACCTCTGTAAAGCGCTCCGTTATGTGTCTGTTTTGGTGTATACCTCTGTAAAGCACTCTGTTATATATCTGTAATGTTGTACATCTCTGTAAAGAGCTCCTTTATGCATTTGTATTGGTGTAAACCTCTGGAAAGAGCTCCTTTATGTTTCTGTATTGGTGTATACCTCTGTAAAGCGCTCCTTTATGTATCTGTTTTGGTGTATACCCCTGTAAAGCTCTGTGCTATGTATCTGTATTGGTATATACCTCTGTAAAGAGCTCCTTTATGTATCTGTATTGGTGTATACCTCTGTAAAGTGCTCTGTTATGTGTCTGTTTTGGTGTACACCTCTGTAAAGCACTCCGTTATATATCTGTAATGTTGTACATCTCTGTAAAGAGCTCCTTTATGTATTTGTATTGGTGTAAACCTATGGAAAGAGCTCCTTTATGTATCTGTATTGGTGTATATACGTGTAAAGCCCTGAGCTATATATCTGTATTGGTACATACCTCTCTAAAGCACTCCATTATGTGTCTGTATTGGTGTATACCTCTGTAACAAACTAGGTTATGCATCTTTATTGGTGTATAAAGCGCTCCCTTATGTATCTGTATTGGTGTATACCTCTGTAAAGAGCTCTGTTATGTATCTGTATTGATGTATACCTCTGTAAAGAGCTCCTTTATGTATTTGTATTGGTGTATACCTCTGTAAAGAGCTCCTTTATGTATCTGTATTGGTGTACACTTCTATGAAGCGCTCCGTTATGTATCTGTATTGGTACATACCTCTGTGAAGCGCTCCATTATGTATCTGTATTGGTGTATACCTCTTTAAAGAACTAGGTTATGCATCTTTATTGGTGTATAAAGCGCTCCCTTATGTATCTGTATTGGTGTATACCTCTGTAAAGAGCTCCTTTATGTATCTGTATTGGTGTATATCTCTGTAAAGCGTTCCGTTATATATCTGTATTGGTGCATACCTCTGTAAAGAGCTTCTTTATGTATCTGTATTGTTGTATAACCCTGTAAAGCACTCCACTATGTATCTGTATTGGTACATACCTCTGTAAAGCACTCCATTATGTATCTGTATTGGTGTATACCACTTTATTGAACTACGTTATGTATCTGTATTGGTGTATACCTCTGTAAATAGATCCTTTATGTACTTCTATTGGTGTATCCCTCTGTAAAGAGTGCCTTTATGTATCTGTATTGGTGTATACCCCTGTAAAGCTCACTGTTATGTATCTGTATTGGTGCATACCTCTGTAAAGCGCTCCATTATGTATCTGTACTGGTTTATACCTCAGTAAAGCGCTCCGTTATGTATCTGTATTGGTGCATAACTCTGTAAAGAGCTCCGTTATGTATCTGTATTGGTGTATACCTCTTTAAAGAGCTCCTTTATGTATTTGTATTGGTGTATACCTCTGTAAAGTGCTCCGTTATGTGTCTGTTTTGGTGTATACCTCTGTAAAGCACTCCGTTATATATCTGTAATGTTGTACATCTCTGTAAAGAGCTCCTTTATGTATTTGTATTGATGTAAACCTATGGAAAGAGCTCCTTTATGTATCTGTATTGGTGTATATCCGTGTAAAGCCCTGCGCTATATATCTGTATTGGTACATACCTCTCTAAAGCACTCCATTATGTGTCTGTATTGGTGTATACCTCTGTAACAAACTAGGTTATGCATCTTTATTGGTGTATAACGCGCTCCCTTATGTATCTGTATTGGTGTATACCTCTGTAAAGAGCTCTGTTATGTATCTGTATTGGTGTATACCTCTGTAAAGAGCTCCTTTATGTATTTGTATTGGTGTAAATCTCTGGAAAGAGCTCCTTTATGTATCTGTATTGGTGTATACTTCTGTAAAGCGCACCATTATGTATCTGTATGGGAGTATACCTCTGTAACAAACTAGGTTATGTATCTTTATTGGTGTATAAAGCGCTCCCTTATGTATTTGTATTGGTGTAAACCTCTGGAAAGAGCTCCGTTATGTATCTGTATTGATGTATATCTCTGTAAAGCGTTCCGTTATGTATCTGTATTGGTGCATACCTCTGTAAAGAGCTTCTTTATGTATCTGTATTGTTGTATAACCCTGTAAAGCACTCCATTATGTATCTGTATTGGTGTGTACCACTTTATCGAACTACGTTATGCATCTGTATTGGTGTATACCTCTGTAAAGCACTCCATTATATATCTGTAATGTTGTACATCTCTGTAAAGAGCTCCTTTATGTATTTGTATTGGTGTAAACCTCTGGAAAGAGCTCCTTTATGTATCTGTATTGGTGTATACTTCTGTAAAGCACACCATTATGTATCTGTATTGGTGTATACCTCTGTAACAAACTAGATTATGTATCTTTATTGGTGTATAAAGCGCTCCCTTATGTATCTGTATTGGTGCATACCTCTGTAAAGAGCTCTCTTATGTATTTGTATTGGTGTAAACCTCTGGAAAGAGCTCCTTTATGTATCTGTATTGGTGTATATCTCTGTAAAGCGTTCCGTTATGTATCTGTATTGGTGCATACCTCTGTAAAGAGCTTCTTTATGTATCTGTATTGTTGTATAACCCTGTAAAGCACTCCACTATGTATCTGTATTGGTACATACCTCTGTAAAGCACTCCATTATGTATCTGTATTGGTGTATACCACTTTATCGAACTACGGTATGTATCTGTATTGGTGTATACCTCTGTAAATAGATCCTTTATGTATTTCTATTGGTGTATACCTCTGTAAAGAGTTCCTTTATGTATCTGTATTGGTGTATACCCCTGTAAAGCTCTCCGTTATGTATCTCTATTGGTGCATACCTCTGTAAAGCGCTCCATTATGTATCTGTACTGGTTTATAACTCAGTAAAGCCCTCCGTTATGTATCTGTATTGGTGCATAACTCTGTAAAGAGCTCCGTTATGTATCTGTATTGGTGTATACCTCTTTAAAGAGCTCCTTTAGTTATTTGTATTGGTGTATACCTCTGTAAAGCGCTCCGTTATGTGTCTGTTTTGGTGTATAACTCAGTAAAGCCCTCCGTTATGTATCTGTATTGGTGCATAACTCTGTAAAGAGCTCCTTTATGCATTTGTATTGGTGTGAACCTCTGGAAAGAGCTCCTTTATGTTTCTGTATTGGTGTATACCTCTGTAAAGCGCTCCTTTATGTATCTGTTTTGGTGTATACCCCTGTAAAGCCCTGTGCTATGTATCTGTATTGGTACATACCTCTGTCAAGAGCTCCTTTATGTATCTGTATTGGTGTATACCTCTGTAAAGTGCTCTGTTATGTGTCTGTTTTGGTGTACACCTCTGTAAAGCACTCCGTTATTTATCTGTAATGTTGTACATCTCTGTAAAGAGCTCCTTTATGTATTTGTATTGGTGTAAACCTATGGAAAGAGCTCCTTTATGTATCTGTATTGGTGTATATCCGTGTAAAGCCCTGAGCTATATATCTGTATTGGTACATACCTCTCTAAAGCACTCCATTATGTGTCTGTATTGGTGTATACCTCTGTAACAAACTAGGTTATGCATCTTTATTGGTGTATAAAGCGCTCCCTTATGTATCTGTATTGGTGTATACCTCTGTAAAGAGCTCTGTTATGTATCTGTATTGGTGTATACCTCTGTAAAGAGCTCCTTTATGTATTTGTATTGGTGTATACCTCTGTAAAGAGCTCCTTTATGTATCTGTATTGGTGTACACTTCTATGAAGCGCTCTGTTATGTATCTGTATTGGTACATACCTCTGTAAAGCGCTCCATTATGTATCTGTATTGGTGTATACCTCTGTAAAGAACTAGGTTATGCATCTTTATTGGTGTATAAAGCTCTCCCTTATGTATCTGTATTGGTGCATACCTCTCTTAAGTGCTCCTTTATGTGTCTGTATTGTTTTATACCTCTGTACAGCACACTGTTATGTGTCTGTTTTGGTGTATACCTCTGTAATGCTCTTATTTATGTATCTGCAATGTTGTACTTCTCTGTAAAGAGTTTCTTTATGTATTTGTATTGGTGCAAACCTCTGGAAAGAGCTCCTTTATGTATCTGTATTGGTGTATACCTTTGGAAAGAGCTCCTTTATGTGTCTTGTTTGGTGTATACCTCTGTAAGGCACTCAGTTATGTATATGTAATGTTGCAGATCTCTGTAAAGAGCTCCTTTATGTATTTGTATTGGTGTAAACCTCTAGTTAGAGATCCTTTATGTATCTGTATCGGTGTATACATCTGTAAAGAGCTCCTACATGTATCTGTATTGGTATATACCCCTGTAAAGCTCTCCACTACGTATTCATATAGGTACACACCTCTGTAAAGTGCTCCATTATGTATCTGTATTGGTGTATCCCTCTGTAACAAACTACGTTATGTGTCTTTATTGGTGTATACCTCTGTAAAGAGCTCCTTTATTTACTTGTATTGTTGTATACCTCTGTAAAGCGCACCGTTATGTGTCTATTTGGTGCATACCTCTGTAAAGAGCTCCGTTAGTTATCTGTATTGGTGTATACTTCTAGAACGCGCTCAGTTATATATCTGTATTGGTGCATACCTATGTAAAGAGCTCCGTTATGTATCTGTATAGATGTACACCTCTGTAAAGACCTCCTTTATGTATCTGTATTGGTGTATACCTCTGCAAAGAGCTCAGTTATTTATCTTTATTGGTGCATACCTCTGTAAACCGCGCCATTATGTATCTATCTTGGTGTACATCTCTGTAAAGCGGTCCGTTATGTATCTGTATTGGTCTATATCTCTGTAAAGCGCTTCGTTATGTATCTATATTGGTGCATACCTCAGTAAAGCACTTCGTTATGTATCTGTAATGTTGTACATCTCTGTAAAGAGCTCTCTTATGTATTTGTATTGGTGTATAACTCTGTAAAGAGCTCTGTTATGTATCTGTAATGGTGCATACCTCTGTAATGCGCTCCATTATGTATCTGTATTGGTGTATACCTCTGTAAAGCGCTACGTTATGTATCTGTATTGGTGCATACCTCTGTAAAGAGCTCTGTTATGTATCTGTATTGGTGTATACCTGTGTAAAGCGCTCTGTTATGTGTCTGTTTTGGTGTATACCTCTGTAACAAACTAGGTTATGTATCTTTATTGGTGTGTAAAGCGTTCCCTTATGTATCTGTATTGGTGTATACCTCTGTAAAGACCTCATTTATGTATCTGTTTTGGTGTATACCCCTGTAAAGCCCTGTGCTATGTATCTGTATTGGTACATACCTCTGTAAAGAGCTCCATTATGTATCTGTATTGGTGTATACCTCTGTAACAAACTAGATTTTGTATCTTTATTGGTGTATAAAGCGCTCCCTTATGTATCTGTATTGTACCTCTTTAAAGACCTCATTTATATATCTGTATTGATGTATACCTCTGCAAAGAGCTCCGTTATGTATCTTTATTGGTGTATACCTATGTAAAGAGCTCCGTTATGTATCTGTATTGGTCTATACCTCTGTAAAGAGCTCCGTTATGTATCTGTATTGGTGTATACTTCTGCAAAGAGCTCTGTTATGTATCTTTATTGGTGTACACCTCTGCAAAGCGCTTCGTTATGTATCTGTATTGGTCTATACCTCTGTAAAGAGCTCCGTTATGTATCTATATTGGTGCATACCTCTGTAAAGCACTCCGTTATGTATCTGTAATGTTGTACATCTCTGTAAAGAGCTCTCTTATGTATCTGTATTGGTGTAAACCTCTGGAAAGAGCTCCTTTATGTATCTGTATTGGTGTATACCTCTGTAAAGCGCTCCGTTATGTATCCGTATTGGTGCATACCTCTGTAAAGAGCTTCTTTATGTATCTGTATTGGTGGATACCCCTTTAAAGCACTCCGCTATGTATCTGTATTGGTACACACCTTTGTAAAGCACTCCATTATGTATCTGTATTGGTGTATACCTCTGTAAAGCACTCCGTTGTGTATCTGTATTGGTGTATACATCTGTAAAGAGTTCCTATATGCATCTGTATTGGTGTATACTTCTGTAGGTGCTCCATTATGTATCCGTATTGGTGCATACCTCTGTAAAGAGCTCCTTTATGCATCTGTATTGGTGTATAACCCTGTAAAGCGCTCTGTCATGTATCTGTATTGGTGCATACCTCTGTAAAGCGCTCCATTATGTATCTGTATTGGTCTTTAACTCTGTAAAGCACTCTCTTATGTATCTGTATTGGTGCATGCCTCTGTAAAGAGCTCTGTTATGTATCTGTATTGGTGTGTACCTCTTTGAAGAGCTCCTTTATGTATTTGTATTGGAGTATACCTCTGTAAAGTGCTCCGTTATGTGTCTGTTTTGGTGTATACCTCTGTAAAGCACTGTTATATATCTGTAATGTTGTACATCTCTGTAAAGAGCTCCTTTATGTTTCTGTATTGGTGTATACCCCTGTAAAGCCCTGTGCTATGTATCTGTATTGGTACATACCTCTGTAAAGAGCTCCATTATGTATCTGTATTGGTGTATACCTCTGTAACAAACTAGATTATGTATCTTTATTGGTGTATAAAGCGCTCCCTTATGTATCTGTATTGGTGTATACCTCTGTAAAGACCTCATTTATGTATCTGTTTTGGTGTATACCCCTGTAAAGCCCTGTGCTACGTATCTGTATTGGTACATACCTCTGTAAAGAGCGCCATTATGTATCTGTATTGGTGTATACCTCTGTAACAAACTAGATTATGTATCTTTATTGGTGTATAAAGCGCTCCCTTATGTATCTGTATTGGTGTATACCTCTGTAAAGACCTCATTTATATATCTGTATTGATGTATACCTCTGCAAAGAGCTCCGTTATGTATCTTTTTTGGTGTATACCTATGTAAAGAGCTCCGTTATGTATCTGTATTGGTGTACACCTCTGTAAAGACCTCCTTTATGTATCTGTATTGGTGTATACTTCTGCAAAGAGCTCTGTTATGTATCTTTATTGGTGTACACCTCTGCAAAGCGCTTCGTTATGTATCTGTATTGGTCTATACCTCTGTAAAGAGCTCCGTTATGTATCTATATTGGTGCATACCTCTGTAAAGCACTCCGTTATGTATCTGTAATGTTGTACATCTCTGTAAAGAGCTCTCTTATGTATCTGTGTTGGTGTAAACCTCTGGAAAGAGCTCCTTTATGTATCTGTATTGGTGTATACCTCTGTAAAGCGCTCCGTTATGTATCTGTATTGGTGCACACCTTTGTAAAGCACTCCATTATGTATCTGTATTGGTGTATACCTCTGTAAAGCACTCCGTTGTGTATCTGTATTGGTGTATACCTCTGTAAAGAGTTCCTATATGCATCTGTATTGGTGTATACTTCTGTAAGTGCTCCATTATGTATCCGTATTGGTGCATACCTCTGTAAAGAGCTCCTTTATGTATCTGTATTGGTGTATAACCCTGTAAAGCTCTCTGTCATGTATCTGTATTGGTGCATACCTCTGTAAAGCGCTCCATTATGTATCTGTATTGGTCTTTAACTCTGTAAAGCACTCTCTTATGTATCTGTATTGGTGCATGCCTCTGTAAAGAGCTCTGTTATGTATCTGTATTGGTGTGTACCTCTTTGAAGAGCTCCTTTATGTATTTGTATTGGAGTATACCTCTGTAAAGTGCTCCGTTATGTGTCTGTTTTGGTGTATACCTCTGTAAACCACTCCGTTATATATCTGTAATGTTGTACATCTCTGTAAAGAGCTCCTTTATGTATTTGTATTGGTGTAAACCTCTGGAAAGAACTCCTTTATGTATCTGTATTGGTGTATACCCCTGTAAAGCCCTGTGCTATGTATCTGTATTGGTACATACCTCTGTAAAGCGCTCCATTATGTATCTGTATTGGTGTATACCTCTGTAACGAACTAGGTTATGTATGTTTATTGGTGTATAAAGTGCTCCCTTATGTATCTCTATTGGTGTATACCTCTGTAAAGAGCTCCTTTATGTATCTGTATTGGTGTATACCTCTGTAAAGCGCTACTTTATATATCTGTATTCGTGTATACCCTAGTAAAGCGTTCTGTTATGTATCTGTATTGGTGCATACCTCTGTATAGTGCTCCGTTATGTATCTGTATTGGTACATACCTCTGAAAAGAGCTCCATCATTTATCTGTATTGGTGTATACCTCTGTAACAAACTAGGTTATGTATCTTTATTGGTGTATAAAGCGCTCCCTTATGTATCTGTTTTGGTGTATACCTCTGTAAAGACCTCCTTTATGTATCTGTATTGGTGTATACTTCTGCAAAGAGCTCCGTTATGTATCTTTATTGGTGTACACCTCTGCAAAGCGCTTCGTTATGTATCTGTATAGGCCTATACCTCTGTAAAGAGCTCCGTTATGTATCTATATTGGTGCATGCCTCTGTAAAGCACTCCGTTATGCATCTGTAATGTTGTACATCTCTGTAAAGAGCTCCTTTATGTATTTGTATTGGTGTAAACCTCTCGAAAGAGCTCCTTTATGTTTCTGTGTTGGTGTATACCCCTGTAAAGCCCTGTGCTATGTATCTGTATTGGTACATACCTCTGTAAAGAGCTCCATTATGTATCTGTATTGGTGTATACCTCTGTAACAAACTAGGTTATGTATCTTTATTCATGTATAAAGCGCTCCCTTATGTATCTGTATTGGTGTATACCTCTGTAAAGACCTCATTTATATATCTGTTTTGGTGTATACCCCTGTAAAGCCCTGTGCTATGTATCTGTATTGGTACATACCTCTGTAAAGAGCTCCATTATGTATCTGTATTGGTGTATACCTCTGTAACAAACTAGATTATGTATCTTTATTGGTGTATAAAGCGCTCCCTTATGTATCTGTATTGGTGTATACCTCTGTAAAGACCTCATTTATATATCTGTATTGATGTATACCTCTGCAAAGAGCTCAGTTATGTATCTTTATTGGCGTATACCTATGTAAAGAGCTCCGTTATGTATCTGTATTGGTGTACACCTCTGTAAAGACCTCCTTTATGTATCTGTATTGGTGTATACTTCTGCAAAGTGCTCTGTTATGTATCTTTATTGGTGTACACCTCTGCAAAGCACTTCGTTATGTATCTGTATTGGTCTATACCTCTGTAAAGAGCTCCGTTATGTATCTATATTGGTGCATACCTCTGTAAAGCACTCCGTTATGTATCTGTAATGTTGTACATCTCTGTAAAGAGCTCTCCTATGTATTTGTATTGGTGTAAACCTCTGGAAAGAGCTCCTTTATGTATCTGTATTGGTGTATACCTCTGCAAAGAGCTCCGTTATGTATCTTTATTGGTGTACACCTCTGTAAAGGCCTCCTTTATGTATCTGTATTGGTGTATACCTCTGTAAAGCTCTCCTTTTTATATATGTATTGGTGTATACCCCAGGAAAGTGCTCTGTTATGTATCTGTATTGGTGTGTACCTCTTTAATGAGCTCCTTTATGTATTGGTGTATACCTCTGTAAAGCGCTCCGTTGTGTGTCTGTTTTGGTGTATACCTCTGTAAACCACTCCGTTATATATCTGTAATGTTGTACATCTCTGTAAAGAGCTCCGTTATATATTTTTATTGGTGTAAACCTCTGGAAAGAGCTCCTTTATGTACCTGTATTGGTGTATACCTCTGTAAAGAGCTCCTTTATGTATTTTTATTGGTGTATACATCTGTAAAGAGCTCCTTTATGTATCTGTATTGGTGTATACTTCTGTGAAGTGCTCCGTTATGTATCTGTATTGGTGCATACCTCTGTAAAGCTCTCCTTTTTATATATGTATTGGTGTATACCCCAGGAAAGTGCTCTGTTATGTATCTGTATTGGTGCATACCTCTGTAACATGCTCCGTTATGTATCTGTATTGGTGTATACCTCTGTAAAGAACTCCTTTATGTATTGTATCTTTAAAGAGCTCCTTTATGTGTCTGTATTGGTGTATACCTCTGTAAAGCATAACGTTATGTGTCTGTTTTGGTGTATACTTCTGTAAAGCACTCATTTATGTATCTGTAATGTTGTACATCTCTGTAAAGAGTTTCTTTATGAATTTGTATTTGTATTGGTGCAAACCTCTGGAAATAGCTCCTTTGTGTATCTGTATTGGTGTATACCTCTGGAAAGAATTCCTTTATGAATCTGTATTGGTGTATACCTCTGTAAAGTGCTCCGTTATGTTTCTGCATTGGTGTATACCTCAGTAAAAAGCTCCTTTATGTATTTATATTGGTGCATACCTCTGTAAAGCACTTCGTTATGTATCTGTAATGTTATACATCTCTGTAAAGAGCTCCTTTATCTATCTGTATTGGTGTATAACCCTGTAAAGTGCTCCACTACGTATCTGTGTTGGTACATACCTCTGTAAAGCGCCCCATTATGTATCTGTATTGGTATATACCTCTGTAACAAACTACGTTATCTATCTTTATTGGTGTATACCTCTGTAAAGCGCACCGTTATGTACCTGTTTTGGTGTACATCTCTGTAAAGTGCTCACTTATGTATCTGCATTGGTGTATACCTCTGTAAAGAGCTCTGTTATGTAGCTGTATTGGTGTATACTTCTGTAAAGCGCTCCATTATGTATCTGTATTGGTGCATACCTCTGCAAAGAGCTCCTTTATGTATTTGTATTAGTGTATACTTCTGTAAAGCGCTCCATTATGTATCTGTATTGGTGCATACCTCTGTAAAGCACTCTGTTATGTATCTGTATTGGTGTATACCTCTGTAAAGAGCTCCTTTATGTACTTGTATTGTTGTATACCTCTGTAAAGCACTCATATATGTATCTGTAATGTTGTACATATCTGTAAAGAGCTTATTTATGTATCTGTATTGGTGTATACCTCTGTAAAGCACTCAGTTATGTATCTGTATTGGTGTATACCTCTGTAAAAGCGCTCTGTTATGTATCTCTATTGGTGTATACCTCTGTAAAGCGCTCTGTTATGTATCTTTATTGGTGTATACCTCTGTAAAGGGCTTCATTATGTATCTGTATTGGCGTATACCTCTGTACATTGCTCCGTTATGTATTTGTATTGGTGTTTACCTCTGTAAAGCGCTCCATTATGTGTCTTTATTGGTGTATACCTCTGTAAAGTGCTCCATTATGTATCTGTGTTGGTGTAAACCTCTGGAAAGAGCTCCTTTATGTATCTGTATCGGTTTATACCTCTGTAAGGCGCTCTGTTGCTTCTCAAAGTTATGTCCCACTCAATAAATACAATTATAATAATAACAAAAATGTGCATGTCTTTCATATACCTTGTAAAATGGTGTTTTCAAGCCCAGTTAGTAACCTCTTGCGAACTACACGTTCCTCACTGTCAGTTTTCTGCTTCTTCTAGTCTGAACTGGGTCTTGGAAGCCTGATGGAAACCGGCTCATAAGACATCAAGAAAGAGAAATGTATGTGCATAATGACAGATTTATGCACATGATTAGGCATACTTGGCACAAATGGCAGAATTTGTATTTTTATTACGCCATGAACAACAATTCAATGCAGATACACACTTTTTACTAAAGATAAATCCTCCCTGAAGAAGCTTCAAATGAGCTGCAAAACATGCGTAGGGTTTCCCAAGAGGTTATTAACTAAGAAATGTAATGTGAAAGACTTCAGACTTTAGAAAATTTAAATACAAATGTAAATAACAACAAAGTTCAAATCGGTCTCATCTTTTAAGAAATATGTTTGAGAATGTACCATGGTAACCCTGTATGTCTCTTCTAACTAAACCATAACAAACAACAAGCATGGCACAGCCTTCTATGGTGACAATCGTGTATAACACACACATTCATTCACAGGAACCCTGACCTGTACAGTGACTGAGCTCTCTGGAAGAGGTGCAGCACTTTCAAGCCATACCAATGACAGGTGTAATCCAAAGATTTGCACCGGGATAGATGGCCTTTTCTCACACACAATGAAACACACACTACCCCTATGTAACACAAACTGCAGGATAAAGTTAATGTGTCAGAATTAGTGATCGCTGCCAAAGCACTTGTCATTCTCCTGCAATATAATGCACACTCTATTAATGTAATGGTTAGACAAAGGTCTATCAAATTCCCAGACAGCCGAGAGTGCTTTGAGGCTATAACAACGACAGCCAGGCACTATCAGAATGTTGCATGATATAGCAAACAAAACACCTTGGCTGTTGATTGTTTTCTTATTCATATTCACACGTTTATTGGTCTAATGAGATATTATGTTGTATGTATCGAATTAGGCTTGTTCAAGGAATCGCTGCATTGTATCAAACATTACTTAAATACGTTTGGATTTAAATATTGGTATTCGTTTTGCCTCCTCAGTAACTGATACTGTCAAACTTAACATACAAATATTGTTAGACAAACTGAGAGAATTAACCTCAATGTGGTCTCCCCTTTACCTCTCCTGGTGGGGTCGGCTTGACACCATCAAGATGATGTTGTCCCCCATTGTTTTATATTAATTACATCTCCTCCCGGTCCCATTGTCTCCCTCATTTTTCAAGTCAGTCAGCTCAATTCTTATGAACTTCTTATGTTTTACAGGTAAATGTAAAAGGATTGCTGTTGCCAAGTTAAAAGCCCCATATGATATGGGTGGGGTTAGGTTTCCGGACTTCAAATCATAACATTCAGCATTTCTTCTTAAACAATCCAGCTGCTGGTTTGCTCCTCCCAATTCCTCAGACATTCCCTTCTGGCTTGTGTTAGAAAAACACCTGGTACATCCATGTGATGTAGCCGACCTTACTTATGTATTTAATCACTCTTCCGCAGTCCTATCTGACCCCATCAAGACCTCTATTTCTGCTCTAAAAATGTTTCTCTTTTCTCATGCCCCTCAGTCTGTAGGCACATATACATGCCCAGAACACCCGCAGAAAGGTAGGCCGTGGTCCAGGACTTTTACAGGGTGGTACACTTCCCCAAAGTGTTTGGTGCCATAGATTGCACCCATGTGGCCCTAGGTCCACCTAGGGCCACTGAGAACATCTACTGCAACCGCAAGCACTGGCATTCCATCAACGTACAGGTTGTATGCGATGCCCATGGAATCATCACCTCTGTCTATGAAAACTATCCTGGGTCTACCCATGACAGTTTCATATACAGAATGTCCGCCCTGAGTGGGGACCTGGAAGCTGGGAAGCATGGCAACACATGGCTCGTTGGTGAGTATAAATGTATGTGCACATGCATGCATGTCACACACAAACAAATACACATACCCAACTAATGACAACCATCCTCACCCCCACAGGGGTGAGTGCCTACCCTCTGAGCAACCACATGATGATGCCAATACGGAACCCCACCACACCACCCCAGGTAAGATACAACGCAGCCCATATTGCAACCAGGGGCATAGTGGAGCGCACATTCGGAGTGCTCAAGTCACGCTTCCGCTCCCTTGACCGCTCTGGCGGGCAGCTACTATATGCACCACCAGTAGTGTGCAGGATCATTGTGGCAGCATGTGTCCTGCACAATGTTGCCACACGGCGGGGGTACCGGTGGACATGGTGGTGCCCCACATCCCCAACCAAAGGCACAGGCACTGCTCATGGGAGGGGAAAGGGCAAGTGGCGAGGCAGCCCGGACCCAGCTTGTGGCCACATTTTTCACTTAGACTCCCAACCCTGCGGAGTGCACAAAGGCCTGGCACTTAACAGGTGACAATCGATGATGACAAATAGACAGTCAACTATCACAACCTTACAACCCTGAGAATCTTTCCACGGAAGTGCCACATTGTGTGCATCCCTAGCTACTTAAACATAACCAATCCTGTATGACCAAAAGGAACACATGCAAGGTGCATATCACACCACACCCCTGCAAAACAGACCATGAAAATCACTGGTATGTCACCCAAACCCTAGCAATCCCCCATGACCCTCTTTGGCCACACCATGACATGGCATGCAACAGCAAAAGAGCAAACCAAAAGCAAAACACATGACCAATTAGATACAAAGTGACACGTGATAAATGGAAAGAGGCCTGAGACAATCACTCCTGACATGGAATCAGATGAAATGACTGACCAACAACCTCCCACACATACAAAGTCATACACAAATGCATGCCACCAGTGGTACCATCAACAAAAGACAGAATGCCTGTTGGCATGCACATTGGCCAATCCAAATCCACAAATCCCAAAACCGTATGCTGTGTCTCCTGCAACACACAGTTCAACACACAGAATAGTGAGCAGCCATTGTGTTGGGGATACACCATGAACAGCATATAAAAAGGACAAGCAGCAAAAATAACCCAGTGACACATGTACACGATCCCCAAATGATAAGTGATCATGCGCTGCAGGGACACAGCATGCCAGAGAAGTTGGGACATGCACTCAATACATGCATTTGAAATAAAGTGACTCTCAGTGCCCTGTACACATCACATGTGACCATTGCCCATGTGGACACCCCAGTATGTCAAACCACACCAATCCCCTGATACCTGAAAAGTAAACCCAACACAGGAACAGCCATTGACCAGCAGAACACATCATGTACATAGTACCCCACAATGAGAATGTCAGAGAGTGCCAAATCACTGTAGCCCAAGCGTAATGTCCGACAACAAAAGCCCCTCCCTCATTTCCTCATCACCATGACCTTCAGAAGAACTGTGTCTGGGGTCTGTCGACTTCTTCCTTCTAGTCTACCTGGCTTCAGGATCCCCCGTCCGCTTGGTTTCGTTGTTCTTCCTTTGTGTAAATAGGGTCCAGCCCCCTCAGAGGCCACATTGACTGGTAAAATAACCAAATCACAGAGAACTCCAAGGAGCCTAACCCCCAAACCAGGAAAAAAGCCTCTAGGCACCAAAAAACCCTGAAAGAGTCTCCAGTAGATGACTTGAAGTCGCAGAATATGGCCAAGCACATGTCCAAGTTGAATGATAGAATAACTACCAAGGTTGCACAGTTGTACAATGGTTCAACAGGATGGGTAGGAATTTGAGTACACAATAGTCAATGAGGATGCCACAACTGATGGGTAGAGCTGGAACTTGAGTAGAAAATAACCAAGGAGGTTGGCACAACTAGATGGTTGAGCTGAAACCCAATCAATCCTTGATAGCGTGAACGAAGAAAGGCAGGGACAGCACAAGTCTGGAAAGGCACAGTGAATGCGAGATAGTCGGAAACAGCTGACAGCAAGTTAAGAGCCACAACATTTGAATGGCATTGGTAAAAGGCCAAAGTCAACATAAAGGTATGGATGTAACAGATGAAAGACAGGAGGAGTGACAGAGATGCTGTGCAACAGAAGTGTACTGAGGCAAACTGAGGCAGTGTAAGAGTACGTGGAAATAACTGCCCGAGAGATGGGCGGACAGATCTGCAACAAGGACAGTGGTAGGAAGAAAAACAGGTACTAAAGGCACCAGAGTGTGAAAAACAAGGAAAAGAGCTGTAGCCCAGTAGGAAAACTGCACCGTCAGGCAGCAGGGAAGTCCAAGAGGGAAGACAGGTACAATGGGCCGTCCAAACAGAACAGAGCAGAGTAGTGGTATAGGCAGACATCTCAGGTGAGGACTGGACTGTGAGTTGTGCCTCTTGGGTCACATTCCTAATGCATCTTCCTTTGCCACAATCCCCAGGGGCTGACCTCAACATGTACCAAACTCACATTGTCACCACCCGGCCCCCTCACACCATCAGTGTGACTTTGACAGCTAAAGGGTGCAGGCTACCATCTACAGCATGAAGTGCATCAAGCATGTATACAGGCAAGAAATGAAAATACATCACAATCAACTTCAATAAATGGAAAATTCAAAAATGCACTCACCAAAATTGATTGCAGACATGCCGTGGAGAAAACATCTATAATCCCCACTAGGGTTATAAACACAAGTAGTACAGCAGCAGACAGACCACACATATGACGAAAGTCCAATGCCCTTGTGTAAATTGTTGTCACACCGAACCATCCTTCCAAGCCCATTGAAAGGAGAAGCAGGTGTGGTATATGTGTCTGGATCCCAAGTCAAAAATACATACACGAGCAAGCTTGAATGGGCCCAGCTGGAACAGACAGTGGATGCTTTCAAAAGCCACAAAGCACCACACCATCACATGAATACACAATAGACAAACAATATTATACCAATAAAATAAAAAATGGCCGCATATGACCCGGGGGCAAGGCACCCAGGAGGGGCAAGGTACAGGGTGCACATCAGCACCCACATGCGATGATGTTGAGATAAAAAAAAAACTCCATGGGCACAACGCCTGCACGGCCCGACCTGTGTAGGAGATAAGTTGTTACCCTGCTCACCCTCAGGATGGAAATCAGAAGGTGGAGGTGGCACAGTACCCTGACCACGCCTATGCACAGCTTGCCCCTCGATGGCAGCAAGTCTGCGGGACTGGTAAACCCGGTCCTGTGTGGCGATGGCACGTAGGTCAGCATGCAGAACCTCACGTGATACGCGTGCTTCCTCTTGCAAGGTATCATGTGTAACACAGAGTTCTGCCTGCATGGCCTCGCATGACATCTGGAGCACCTCCCGGCATGCACGTAGCTCAGCCGAGATGCTATTCTCAAGCTGCTCCAACCTCTCCTCTGACCATTTCCTCTGGGACATGTTGAGCACACCCAGAGTAGATCTGAGCGATTGCTGGTGTTCCTTCAGGGCCTCCATGTGTGCCTCTGAATGAGCAGCAAGTGTTTGATGCAGAGACACCATTCCAGCCCGGCGTGCCCTGTCTGAGGCCCCCATGCCGAGCCTGAGTGAGCGGGTCATGGACTGGGCTTCCCGTTGCTGGAGCTGCACCTGCCTAGCAGGGGGGAACACGGATTGGGCCACACGTTCCATGCTCTGAGCGATCTTATCAATAGCTGCCCCCTGTTGTTCTGAATTGGCATACATGGATTGCTCCCACTCAGTATACCCTGGTGGCGCACGGCCACCGTGTTGCCGGACATGACACCCACGGGGCGCAAGGAGACGTGATCCTCACTGATCCTCACTGATCACTGCGGCTGCAGGACTACATCCCTCCGTTGACATGATGCCCCAGGTACATCAGCAACTGGTGTGGAGTGTGACTGTGCCTCCCGATCCACCACAGGCAGAGGTTCCAACACTGCCTTGCTCCTCAGTGCAGTGGTTGCAGACAGAAGATCGTCCACATCATTATCACTCACCGTCAACAAATGGGCATTACGCGCATCCAACTCAACATTGTTCTCAGAGTCATCCTCAGAGCTAGACTGTTTGCCAGCCCTGGACACGATGGTCTGGAGCACAAGTGAGTTCTCGTGATCTACCACCCCACGACCCCCACTTGTGCCGGGTTGCTGATGTGATAGCAATCACGTGTCTGGAATGACATCACCATCCTCTGGCTCCATTGCGTCATCATCTGTAATGTGAAGAAAAAAAAACATGAGTACACATGTCAGAAGCACATAACCCACACACACGTACACATCACATCGACAGCCAACACATGAAGCAGACATATCACACACAACTGAAATTCTGGCATGCATCCAGTGGCATTGATATGCAAACACATCCCAAAAGCTGAAAGGGATGTGTGTAAACAGCGAAGCCTACACATGTACTGAATGTAGTATACCACCTCCATCACACACCACCTCTGTGAGGCACATGTCACAGGCAGAAATGAAAGATGGCAACAAAGAGATGGCACATACCATAAGCATGTCTGAACAGCCAAATGGCCACATCTGCAAGTGAATCCAAACACACCATGACACAAGTAATATGCATGTACACATGCATCACTAAATAATCACCAATATAGCTTCATCCATCTGCAGCTCGGCCCGTACTGGGTGTCATGGGCCATGTAGACATAGTGAATGTCCAGAGCAAAGTGAGGGCCTGCAACCAGGCATGAGGGACCATAACGCCCAGTACGGTCTGAGCTGCCGGTCCATGAAGCCTCCAGAACACCCCTCAGGGCCTGATTGAGCACATTGTGCATTGATTGGGCCTCATTACGACCCAGGCGGTAAGTTACCGCCTGGGTCATACCTTTACCACCATGGCGTAAACTACGTTTACGCCATGGTGGTTGGCGGACTTACCGCCCCATTCCGAGGTGAGTGGGGCGGTAAGTCCCCATTAACCCATTTACCCTTCCCCATTCCCATTTTTGCCCCATAGGGCATAATGGGAGTGGGGAAGGCGTTAATTACGCCACCGTAAATTACGGTGGCGTAATTAACAACAAGGTCCCTTAGCGCCATGGATTTTAACACCTGCTAAAAGCAGGTGTTAAAACCTCCATGGCGCTAAGGGACCTCGGAATCAGGCGGTAAGGGTCGGTGCTGTTTATGCCGCCGTAAACCCCTTACCGCCTGGGTCCTAATGAGGCCCATTGTGTGCTAAAACATTAGTGTGTCAAATCATCACGGCCAGGCCCCACCAGATTAGCTAAGTGGGCCTGGGCATACACATACTGCACGACAGTGCACCTTCAGGATTGTGCCAGTTGAACATAACTGTCATGCCTGTGCCACTGGTGCACACATTGGCAACCATCATGGACTATTTGGAACTCATTTGAACAACTCTTTGAACAACCCCTATTCAAACTTTGGTCCTTAATTTCTATTTGCACGACTTTGGTACTTTCTTATTTAATTCAGCTAACTACATGCACCATAATGCACCTTGCTACAGTTATCAATTCCTGGCTATTCCCATTCATCAGTATTGGAACCACAATCCCCAGAAGTCTGAACGATCAGTGCTGCTTCCACCTTCTCAGGACCAGAGAGGGAGTAGGCAGATTGCCTTCAGGTGTGCTGCTCCAGGTGCTGCCAATTAGCCTGCCTCAGTACAGGGCAGGGCTGTATTTAAGCAGCTGCCTGCAGGAGCTCAGTCTCTTGCATTAAGAGTTCTCCCAGCCCTAGGCCTCTGGGCTCCCTGCCTCTCTGCCCTAGTCCTCTGGGCTCCCTGCCTTGCTGCCCTGCTCCTCTGGGCTCCCTGCCTTGCAGCCTGCTACACTCCTCTGCCTTCAGCCCTAGTCCTCTGGGCTTCCTGCCTCGCTGCCCTGCTCCTCTGGGCTTGCTCCTTGCTGCCCTGCTCCTCTGGGCTCTCTGTCCTCAGCCTACTACAGCTCTCTGTCCTGCTCCTCTGGACTCCCTGCCTTGCAGCCTACTACAGTCCTCTGCAGTCCTCAACAGTTTGCCTGCACCTTGTGCCATCCGTTACTCCAGCCCTGCTTCCTTGTTTGCAGCCCCCCGTTTCCTGACTACTGCTCCCTTACTCTCTCCCTTGTTTGCAACCCCCTGTTCTTGATCCCCGTCCTTCTCTTCCTTGAGTCTTCTTGTCCTCCCTTAGGTTTTCCATTTCAGTTATACTGTTTCTGTACAGACACCCACAGCTGTTGTTCCCAGCCATGAGCATACAAAGTGGCCTGTAATAGCAATCTGTGCCGAAGGCTGGAGTTTCCAAAGGTCCATGGAACACTCTTTCCCATTTTCTGCATACACCCCAAGAGGGAATCCAGTTTGTTTGAACCTTTGTATTCTCTGCCCCTTTTTGTTCACGGCTACTGTTAACTATTCTTCTTTCTTGTTGATCTTCCTGCTGTGTGTGCTTATCCGTCACCTTACATCAGCACAGTCACCCAAAACCTACCTGGGTGCCCGGTGCCACTCTTGACAGAGTGCCATCCTTGACAATAACGGGCGCAATGCTGAAGTCTCAGCAGCATTAACGTTAATCAACTACATATTAGTCATTCAACAAAAAAGGGGCAGAGAACACATGTGCAAAAGAACACTTTCACACACACATAAGTGAGTAGCTGCAATGTTGCACTACACAACGTTGAAGCTGCTTGCATATGTACATGTGAAAGTGTTCAGAAATACCCGTGTTCATATATACCCGTATGGTGATTATGAACAGCATCGTATACAGCAAAGCAAGCAGCTACAATGCTGCTTGCTTTGATGTATGTGAAAGTGAACACATACACACGTGCAGGCAGCTCCACAGTCATTACAACCCGATTGGCAGGCTATAATCAATCTGCGGCCTATACCACTTAGTATAGGCCGCAGATTGACCAATCAACTTTGCTAAACACCCTCTAGGGTATTCCAATACTGAGTACATGTGTCACAGGATGCACCTGTGCCCGTGCCTTTCATGACAGTGAAGGGATGAAAATATGACCATACATGCAAGGTCACTTTGACGTTGCAGCAGTGAGTAGGCATGTAGAACGGTGTAACATGGCTCAGAAGAGGGTTGGTGCAGTGCAGAACATGTGTACATTACCGACTATCTAAATAAATAATAATAATAATAATAATACTAACATCAACAAGTACATTATGATGTCAATCAATGAACATGAAGGAAGTGTAAGGGCAAGCTCAGGCATCACGTGCAATGTGCATGCAATGGGTTGCATGCTACAGGCAACCCCCCCGCCCTTAGTGAAAATGCAGGGAGGCATTGCATGGTAGTGAAAGGTTGACCAGAGAACTCTGTATTGTCAGACAGTGTTGAGTAGCGTAAATTGCATCATCTGAGTCAACTGACAACACAGCAGATGAGAATGGGACAGTAAGCAGGACAAATGATGAACCCTCTGTAGTACATACATGTGTGCAGAAGGCACTACACCAGTTGAACAGAGTCAGGGTGCCTGAGGAAGGGGGAGGCCTGTGCCCCACACAGACCATGACACCCTAAACATGTGCGTGATGCAGGACTGAGCCAGAGTGAGCATGAAATGGATGATCAAATGCCATTAAATGTATGCCATCCTGGACACATACTGCAATGATCATCCTGCCAAGGACACATAGGGGCATGCATGGAATGCACATGGAGCATGAATGGGCACTCATGTCCCTGCGGAACATCTGCCATCTGCACAGTCTGCGTGAGACACCCTGCATCAAGGACTAAGGATGTACCACACAGTATGTGTCTGGCAGGTTGGCGGTGGAAGTGTGCATGTACACAGGACCGTTGAACAGGCCATTGCAGTAGTCCAACATGTTACCCACCAGTACCATGGTGAAATTGGGGTACAGGGGGGTGGAGGGGCAAGGGAGCATGCCTACGTGGAGTACCCGCATGCAGGCAGAACACACATGCACGTCAGTCATGCGTTGACATAGTCAGAGTGCTGAGTGGGAAGACACCCCAGGCTACACGCAGAAGGGCCAGTGAGCTGGAACATGGACCTGAGGGGCAGCTGGGTGACTAGCATGTGAGTAGGGTGCAAGTGTGGTGATGAGGACAGTCCCCATCTGCTCTACATTTCCAGCATGCTGCACAGCAGGCACGCATTAGTGAAGCATTGCTTGACTTGCACATGAGAACCATGTACACATACATGCAGTGGCAGTCAAGCACAACACATCGCACAAGCAAGCCACACATGGGCGGGACAAACATGCAATAACACTCACTGGACGGGGCATCATAATCCACCATCTCTCCCACTCCTTCAACCAATTCTGCTGGGATGAACTCCGCAGCGATCACCTCGTGTGGAGTGAGTTCTTCCTCCTCAGGTGGAGGCCCACTGCCAGTCACCCGAATCATGGCATAATTGGAGGCACGCTTTAGCTTTGCACAGCGTCAGAGGTCATCCCAATGCTTTTTGCACTCCTGAGCTGTGCGCACCTCATGTCCGGATGCACCAACACCCTCCGCAACATGCTTCCAGCGGTCCCAATGCTGGGCAGGCGTAGTGTGACAATTTGGGCCCACTAGCATATCACGGTCCTGTTCCGACAGGTACCCCACAAGAAAGTCCAGTTCCTGCTTGCCGAAAGGCTTCTTCCTCGACGTGCCGGAGGCCAGAGCCATATCTGGGGTCCCAGCCTCTTGTGCAGGAGCAACCTTCCTCCTCTTGGGCAGTGGTCCAGACCCTGACTGGCAAATGCCGCCCTGATCAGTCGGGGCAGTGGCGCTGGTGGACTGGACCATGGGAGTGGCAGATGGAACTAGGATGGAAGCCCTGACTTGCGTCAGTGACTGCTGGGTGCTCTTGACTGGACCCAGCGCAGCAACCGCCGCTGTGCCAAGGTCATTGACCGAGACTGTCCTGGCTGGCAGACTCACAGCCGGGGTGGTGTTGGCGTCATCTGCCCATGCAGTTGCCAACACCAGGCTGCTCGGGGCAGTAGATGACAACACTGCCCCAGGGACATGTGCCTCGGCCAGAGCAGCCCTGCGTGCACTTACCTTGTGCCTCCTGACCACCTGAAATTCTGCCTGGGAATAGTCAGGTGCCAACGCATCATGCGCTGGCCAACCATGAGCCTGGGTGGTGGTCGGCACAGCTGCACCTGCAGCTCCAACTACCATTGGGCCCACGGCAGTCGATCAAACTGACTGCCGGGTCACATGGGTGCCAGTGTCAGATGCAAGAGCTGCATCTCTCGCAGCCGCAGGGGGTGGTGGCATGACTGCACCAACACGTGGCAGAACATCCTGCCGAAGTGGTACACCCCTGCCTCTTCCCCAACTTCAGGCACCCTGGACTCCCCCTACTCTCTGGTCACCCCAGCCACATCCCTGACCACGTGCACCACGTGGAGGACGCCCAGCTGTGGCGCCCCTCACCTTTCATGGCCTCCCAACCATGGCACAGATGTACTAGTGCCAATGGGAGGTGTACACGACAATTGTCCTGGGCAATTGGGGTGAAGGGGGTGGGGTACTAGATGTAAACAGCACCCCTGTGCGCCTGCCCTGTGGATGGGCTGCCTGCGGGGCATGGTCAGGGTGGATGGCCTGCCTGCACGGCATGGTCAGAGTGGATTGTCTGCCTGCGGGGCATGGTAAGAGTGGATAGGCTGCCTGCAGGGCATGCGGAGGGTGGATGGGTTGCATGTGGGGCATTGCCAGGGTGGATGGGCTGCCTGCGGGGCATGGTCAGAGTGGATGGTCTGCATGCGGGGCATGGTAAGAGTGGATGGGCTAGCTGCAGGGCATGGGGACGGTGGATGGGCTGCCTGTGGGGCATGTTCAGAGTGGATGGGCTGCCTGCGGGGCATGGGGAGGGTGGATCGGCTGCCTGCAGGGTATGGGAGGGATGTAGGGTGGACCCCTGTGGCGTGGTCTGGCTGCAAGGGGTGCATGTGGCTTCTCACCACACTGCAGCATGAATCTGGGGGTACGGGAGTGAGAATTACACGCGATTTTGATGGCACGAGCGGGGTACGCATAGTCCAGGGGTGTGCGGGGAGTTTTACACACGATTTCGCTGGCGTGAGCGGGGAACGCGTATTCCAGGGGTGCGCAGGGAGTTTTACACGCGACTTTGCTGGCACAAGCGGGGTACACGTATTACGAGGGGTGCGTGTGGAGTTTTACACGCGATTTCGCTGGCGCGAGCTAGGTACACGTAGTCTGAGGGGTGCGCATGGAGTTTTACACGTGATTTCGCTGGCGCAAGTGGGGTATGCGTAGTCCGAAGTGTGTATGGGGAGTTTTACAAATGATTTTGCTGGCGCGAATGGGGTAAGCATATTCCGAGGGGTGCGCGTGGAGTGTTGCACGTGATTTCACTGGCGCGAGTGGGGTATGTGTAATCCGAGGGGTGTGCAGGGAGTTTTACATGCAATTTCGCTGGGGCGAGCGAGGTAAACGGATTCTGAGGGGTACGCGTGGAGTTTTACACGCGATTTCGCTGACGCGAGCGGGGTATGCATAGTCTGAGCGGTGTGCAGGGAGTTTTACACGCAATTTCACTGGCGCGAGCGGGGTACACGTATTCCAAGGGGTGCGCGTGGAGTGTTGCACGTGATTTGGCTGGCGCGAGTGGGGTATGTGTAATCCGAGGGGTGCGCGTGGAGTTTTACACAAGATTTCACTCACGCGAGCGGGGTACACATAATCCGAGGGGTGCGCGGGGAGAATTTACACGCGATTTCGCTGGTGCAAATGGGGTACGCGTAATCCGAGGGGTCTGCAAGCAGTTTTGCTGGCGCTTGAGGGCTGTGTGGTGTTTTTAGCGCGTTTTCATGGTTGGGGGGCTGTATGCTGCTCCACTGGCCCTTGCGGCATGCAGGGGATTTGTGCAATGTTTTTGGCGCACGGGGCGGAGTTAGAGGCGTAACTGGCGCTGCTGCAGGATCGCTGCGCCACGGCTGGTTATGGATGTAAGTATCCATGAATACGCTGTGCGTCAAAATGGGTTTTGGCGCATGCGGCTGGCGCGACTGGCGCACGCTCCCTCTGTGCGCCAGTCACAGGAACCACTTCTGCGCTAAATTCTATGAATTACCCCCTTGGTGTCTATGGTACACTAGGATCAGGGGCATTTCTGCTTCAGCCATCATAACACAACATCTGTTCTTCCTCATTCACAGAGCATTCATTACCCCCTTGAAATTATCTAAATCCAAAAAATATGCAGGTGATAAATGTTGGTCGTGCAGTGGTGCCCCTGCCTCCTATAAACACATGTTTTTTGACTGTCCATAGGTTTTTAAGTTCTGTGAAGGAAATTCCTGAAACTCTTTTTTACAGCTGATGTACCACTCTCTTTTCTGAATATTTTTTGGGTAGCCTGGCTGTCACTAACAACAAATGACATACCTCTGCCAAGCTATATGACTTGTTTATTGCTCTTGCTTTGAAGCTCATCAGTACCAATTGGAAAGACTCGCATAACCTATCCACCAGGGGTTGGTGGAACAACATTTGTCACGTGCAAAGAATAGAATTATGTATGGCCACTTGCCTGGACACTATACCCAAGTATAATGCCAAATGGGCTTTTTGTAATTCTTTATTAAGACTGTTTTAATGTGTCCTCGCATGGTACCTGAGCCTTTGGTATTTGATCTCTCTCTCCTTTCTTTTTGGGCATTGCCTGAGTCCTTTTTATCTGTTCATCAGATTTTTCCAATGCTATGAATCAAAAATGCCAAATATTTTACTGCTATATGTACACCCCCTTTTTTCCCTCTGTTCTCGTGTTTGTATTTTGTCTGTCCCCTCGTTTGTCCCCCTGTAAATCCTGGTTTATGAACTTTAACTCGATTGCAGATCTCAATGTTTTTGAACTTCCCTCATTACCATTCTTATTGCACTACTCATTTGGCTATTAGTTTTTCGAATATGTTATCATATTCCCTTTGATTATATTGTGATCAATGTTCTTTCTCACAAATATCTGCAATGTTATCAATATGTATTATTCTTAACCCCTCATAATCTCAAGAAAGATTATTAAACAGTAAGGAACCACTGCGTGTGATGTGATATATTTTATATTTTAGCAAAATTTATTTTAGATGTGTGAATTATATAGACTGTGATTTGAATTGATGTATGTGATGCTGGAAATGCACTGGAGGGACAGGGCCTCACTGACCTTATCCTCTAGTCCCTTATCATCAGTCTTCTGTGTTATTTTCTGCACAGGAGTCCAGTTGGGACCCCTGGTAGTGCACCTCTTCCTCTTTTTGTTTGTGATGAACAGAGACCCTTCGGATACCCTTATGGCCCCCACGGGTGGGGGTACAACCCTGTACCCCTAGTGTATGTTTTTGGGCACTTATGTATTGCCCACAGAGCAGGGTGTGGCTGGTGGTAGCTTCATGCTGGTGACAGAAGCTCTGAGTATCATCCATTTTGGGATACCCAGGCCCTGCCATAGGAATCTGTGGATTCCTGATAGAAGGCAAGATGGCCCCTGGGGCCTCTTGGTTTCTATTGTCTATTACCTTGTTTTCACAAAGTCATGGGAAGCCTTGACTCTGTCCCTTCCCCTGACTGGATGTTGGGTGGAAGAACCATATATGGACAGGTGGGGCTGTCCAGGCCAGTCTGGCTGGAGCCTTCCCAGTGAATATCTGTTGTGGGT
The DNA here is from genome assembly GCF_040938575.1 of Ambystoma mexicanum. Taxonomy (NCBI): domain Eukaryota; kingdom Metazoa; phylum Chordata; class Amphibia; order Caudata; family Ambystomatidae; genus Ambystoma; species Ambystoma mexicanum. Next base: position 1,015,449,823 of record NC_090930.1, on the reverse strand, counting down.
ACACCCTTGGGGTGCGACCTCTATGAATGGAGGGTGTGACCAATATGCATTCCATTTTATGGGTGTCTAGTTTCTGTGTGTGTGACACAATGAATGAGACAGCCCTATCTGAAACTGGGGCTGGGTGCTTGCCCCAATCGACATTCCTTGTTATGGGTGTCTGGGTAGAGTGAATGGCCTGAATTCCTGTGATTGGCTGCCTGCCTGCATGAAATCCTTCTGTGTGATTGGCTGACTGAGCCTGGCTCAGCCAGAGTGAATGAGGGAGAGGTGTGTATATCTTCTCACTTACCAATTCATTCAGAAGCTGAAGTTGAAACTTGAATCTGATCCTTGAACCCCAGCTGGAGGAGAAGATTGCTGCTGCATTTCCTTCGATGTAATCCAAGAGCTGTCGAGTCTGTCGAGGACTGATCCAAAAGAGGACCTGGCTAGGAGATCGCTCCCCGAGCTACAAGGGACCATCATGCAAAAACTGCTGCTCTTCATCAAAGCACACTGGAAGCCAGTTCTTTAAGTCTGATGTCCGGAGAAGGGGTCCGCTGAGAATCCTGAAGAGAGCACCTGGACATCAAGGGTTGTCCAAGTCCATTGACATCGACCGGGGTCGGCAGATTTCTGTGAATGCTCGACGCTAAGTCAAATTGTGTTGCCCAGAAGCGGCAACAACTTGATACTGTGCTGCTCAACACCCGGGGCCGAGAAAGCTCCACCTTGCCTATTAACATTTGAAAGAGGGCTCCCGTGCCATAACTGCCGACCATTTTATTCCGCTGAAGAAAGTGAAAGTCGTCGGCCACAGAGGAACGTCCACCGGTGGGTTTCCTGCCACCAGAAGCCGACAAAGACATCCCAAGTTCGCTGAGGGAGTGAAGATCCATGGTACAGCCATGGTCATGTCACGATCGCCAAACCTATCCGAGGTACGTGCTGCAGCTGCAGAACTGACAGGCCAGAGGACCATTGACCGCAAAAACAACCGACAGCCGCTGCCGAGTCCCCATCCATCACTGCCAAAGAACTTTCAAGTCCACACTCTTATTTGTGGCACTGAACATTTTGCATCAAGGCCTATCGCACGCCTCATCTTCTCAGGACTTCTACCATCAAGGAAGCCATCGAAGGTTGAAGCTGCTGTATCACCACAAGTGTTCTACTTTTCCTCGAGGATCTCGATAACCAATGGCTCCTCCTTCAAAGGGGGTCCATCCTTGAAGAATACAGTCGAAGAACCATCGAAAAACCTCTTCCACTTCAGTTACATTGGGGTGGTTGAACCTTTTAACCAAGAAGCAAGGCTTATTGAGCATTTATGGACTGGTCTTGTTAATTCTTTTATTACAGGTTGCCCATGTGGGGGGGGTCCTCATTCAGAATTGTGCATCTATCTCTAAAGAAAGCATTTTGCCATAGCTTAACCTTAACCTGTGTTCATCTCTTACTGTCAATGCAGATACACCTTACTGAACGATTTGTATGCTCTATTATAAATGCCAGCAGTTTATGCATTTTAACAGAATCTAAAGTCGAAGTGTGGTACCACATAGCATTGTAAACATTTGTCATTATAGTATTATCAGAGTGCAAAGTGTGTTATTGAATTGTGTATATATTTCTGAATCTTAATTTTATATAAAGAGCTGTGTTAGCACATAAGATAGCGTGTGGACATTGCTTTGTGGGGGCTTGGGCACTTACTGTATTTAAGAACAACCCTTCATCACCTCCTGAGAGTCTATAGCTACCATATACTACCATATAGAGAACCTTGGCAGAAGTACAGATACCCCCTCCAGTCTTTACAATGTATTTATGCTTTAATAGATTTTCTATCTCAATAAAGTTAATGAAATAAAGATCAGGCTGTTTGGTGGATGGGATGATGATAATTATGAGCAATTAAATGCCGCCTGAGGTCATGAGGTCTTCTGTCCTTCCAGTTGTCTCCATCCTTAGCAATGCAGCAATCCAACAATGACAGGCTGAACTCTGCAAGACCTCACTGAATTAAAGATCTATATGACAATGCGCTTGCTGGCTTCAGTGAACCTTTCCGGTACCTTATAGGCATGCCTGCTTTAATAAAGAGTTGAAGAAAGACACTGGCAGAACCAACGAGACCGGGAGACAGAAAAATCAAGAAGTAATAAAAGAAAATGATGAAGTGAAATAGAAAAACAGTGAAGCAAGCAAGAGCGCTACCTATACTAAAATATCAGCATATTATCCATAAGGTGGTCATTAATGATAAGGACATGATTAGGAAACTTTGTGGGATCATCATGAATAGCACAGCGGCAGCAGTGATGATTATGTTCTTGCCTCATGCCTGAGGCGCCTAAGGGAAGCTAAACAGAGTGCATTCTTCAAACCATCGAGAAGTCTAAAGCACACACAGAAGCCAACCAAGCAGGGTAGACTTTAGTGTCCATGGATCACAATATGATGAAAGTGAGATTTGTTAAACTTAAATGAGAAAACCAAAGCACACTTTTGCAAGCTCTACTAGCTCCGTCCCTTATCAGAAAAAGGCATAACACACTTTTCAAGCTTCACAAGTTCAGCAACCTCAACAATCTCAGTCAGACACAAGGTCAAGTGTTGGCCGGGAGGGCACTATGAGTGAATCGATACCAACGCTTTAGCAGTTCATAGTTCAGCCTCAGCATCCTGTTTTCAGAGAAATCTTGGAGCTTCGGCTCCCTCTGTCCAACCTGCTCCCCATGGTCGCCTCCGCTCAACAAAGTTATAAACACGGTTATAGAAGTATGGGGTGTCAGGCCACTATTAAATCCTCCTAATCAACAATGAGGAATCAAAGACTGTGAGGATTGGCCAGAAGACACCCCTAAAACAACATTTGTTGTTTTCTGCTAGAAGTAGTGATCACTTGTGCTTATTTAGGAATTCTCTTGACATCCCATACATTGTCGTCAATATAAATGTAATGCATCCAGCTCTGTATCATACAGGCTATCAGCGCAATTCTTGCATTCCACAAAAGGAAGGGCAGCCCATTGTTAAATCAGCCCTAAATGTTTATAAGGCGAAAGTAGTTAGCCAAGTATTGCACGGAATTGAGGTTTTGGTGGGACAAGGATTGGCTTTGATACTTTTTAAAATAATTTTCTGAAATGCTAATGGGGGTGGACCAAGTGACAATAAAGTAAACAATCCAGAAGGATCTGGAAGTCAGTTGGCTTCACAGAGTGACATTGTGAAAATATGCTTTTTTTTGGGTTAGGTTCTGAAAACATGAAAATCCACCACTCTGCCATGACCTAACCTATACTATGGACACATTTCCTCTCATGGCTTTCAGCCGTGCCATTTGTCCTCTCTGAATTTGAAGGGTAGGTACTTAAACCTGGCGCGTATGTTATGTTATGTTACTTTGCATTTATATAGCGCCTTATGTATCATTGGTATGATCTCAAAGCTCTGGTAGGTTGATCGCCCTCGGGAACCGTAGTTCAAGTCAGTTGAGAGAGAGAGAGAGAGAGAGAGAGAGTCGTAAGGTGCATGGGTGTACTGGCTATGTGTGCAGCTGGTGTGGCACTTACATGATAGCTGCTTCTTAGCGGTAGGTGTGGTGGTTGGGAAGTCAGGAATATGTGTTCATTCTGGAGGGTTGACACCCAGACTGATTTGTGGCTGCGTTAGGCCTGAGGAGACGCTTAGGCTAGTGGTGTGTGCTCAGCTAGCTGTGCTGAATTAGGATGTTGTGGAGCAAGAGGCGGGTGTTACCGAATGTGTCAGAGTATCGCTGTGTTCTAGTTGAGCGGTGGTGTATAGAAGAGAGTAAGTGTGGTAGTGTGATATGGTGGTTTTCTTTAAGGCAGTTCCATCCACTCCGTCCGATTCATCCACTCCTTCCGATCCATCCACTCCATTCGATCCATCCTCTCCATCCATTCCATCGACTCCATCCGTTCCATCCACTCCATCCACTCCATCCACTCCTTCCGTTCCATCCTCTCCTTCCGTTCCATCCACTCCATCCGCTCCATCCGCTCCATCTGCTCCATCTGCTCCATCCACTCCATCCGATCTATCCACTCGATCTGTTCCATCCACTCTATTCGTTCCATCTAGTCCATCCGTACCATCCATTCCATCTGTTCCATCCACTCCATCTGTTCCATCCGCTCCATCTGTTCCTCCACTCCACCTGTTCCATCCGCTCCATCCACTCCATCCGATCTATCCGCTCTATCTGTTCCATCCGCTCTATTCTTTCCATCTACTCCATCCGCTCCATCCATTCCATCTGTTCCATCCACTCCATCTGTTCCATCCGCTCTATTCATTCCATCTGGTCTACCCGTTCCATCCACTCCATCTGTTCTATCCACTTCACCTGATCCATTTACTCCATCTACTACATCTGTTCCATCCACTCAAATCCGCTCCTTTCATTCCATCTGCTCTATCCATTCTATCCATTCCAACTTTTCATTCAACTCCTTCTGTTCCATCCATTCCTTTTGTTCGATCCACTCCTTCGGTTCCATCCACTCCTTCAGTTCCATCCACTCCATCCGCTCCATCCACTCCATCCGATATATCCACTCAATCTGTTCCATCCGCTCTATTCATTCCATCTACTCCATCCGTTCCATCCATTCCTTCTGTTCCATCCACTCCATCTGTTCCATCCACTCCATCTGTTCCATTTGCTCCATCCACTCCATCTGATCGATCCACTCGATCTGTTCCATCCGCTCTATTCATTCCATCTACTCCATCGGTTCCATCCATTCCATCTGTTCCATCCACTCCATCTGTTCCATCCACTCCATCTGTTCCATCCGCTCTATTCATTCCATCTGTTCTATCCGTTCCATCCACTCCATCTGTTCTATCCACTTCACCTGATCCATCTACTACATCGGTTCCATCCACTGCAATCCGCTCCATTCATTCCATCTGCTCTATCCGTTCTATCCATTCCAACTTTTCGTTCAACTCCTTCTGTTCCATCCACTCCTTTTGTTCCATCCACTCTTCGGTTCAATCCATGCCTTCAGTTCCATCCACTCCATCAGTTCCATCCATTCGATCTGTTCATCCACTCCATCTGTTCCATCCACTCCATCTGTTCCATCCACTCCATCTGTTCCATCCATTCTACCTGTTTCATCCACTCCACCTGTTCCACCTACTTCATCTGTTCCATCAACTCCATCAGATTGATCCACGCTATCTGCTCCCTCCGCCCCATTTGTTTCGATCAGTTATATCCATCTGATCTGTTCATCCACTCCATCTGTTCCATCCACTCAATTTGTTCCATCCACTCCATCTGTTCCATCCATTCTACCTGTTTCATCCACTCTACCTGTTCCATCCACTTCATCTGTTCCTCTACTCCATCAGACCAATCCACTCCATCTGTTCCCTCCACCCCATTTGTTTCATCAACTCCAACTGTACTGTCTACTGTATCCGTTATATCCATTGCATCCGTTCTATCCATTTGATTTGTTTGTTCCATCCCTTCCATTGCTACCATCCACTTCATCCCTTCCTTCCACTTCATCCCTTCCATCCACCTCATCAGTTCCATCCACCTCATCAGTTCCATCCACCTCATCCGTTCCATCCACTCCATCTGTTCCATCCACTCCATCTGTTCCATCCTTTCCATCCACTTCATCCGTTCCATCCACTTCATCCATTCCATCCACTTCGTCCCTTCCATCCGCTTCATCTGTTACACCTACTGCATCTGATTCATCCGCTTCATCTGTTTCATCCACTTTGTCCATTCCATCCACTTCATCTATTCCATCCACTTCACCCGTTCCATCCATTTCATCCGTTCCATCTACTCCATCCGTTCCATCCACTCCATCTGTCCCATCCACTCCATCCGTTCCATCCACTCCATCCGTTCCATCCCTTCCATCCACTCCATCTGTTCCATTCACTTCGTCCCTTCCATCCGCTTCATCTGTTACACCTACTGCATCCGATTCATCCGCTTCATCTGTTTCAACTACTGCATCCGTTTCACCCATTGAATCCGTTTTATTTGTTTCATCCATTTCATTTCTTTCATCCACTTTCTTCAATTCTGTATATTTTATCTGTTTTATTTTACACTGGCAGTTTTAGTTTTCCATTTTTCACGATCGGGTCTCGATGCATTTTTTGATTCAGCAACCTTGGGTTACTGTTTCTTGTTGCTGTTTATAATGTTTATGTTAAGAGTCGATTTTTAGGGGAACAGCCACGTTTTCATAATTTGCGGAAAGACATGAGGTCTTCGGAGAGTCGGATGTGGGGTGGAAGTGAGTTCCACAGAGTGGGAGCCAGGGCTGAGAATGATGATCCACCTAACCTAACTGAGTTGGTTTTTGGTATCACTAGGAGGCGGGTAGAGCTTGATGTTAGAGTGCGTGGTGGATGGTAGGGACTTAGTTTGTCCTGTAGATATTGAGGTCCGGTATTATGCATTGCTCGGTGCAAGATGAATAAGGTTTTAAAGGTCACCCGTTGCCCAACCGGGAGCCAGTGCAGAGTTTTGAGAGCTGGGGAGGTGTGATCCCTTGGGTGAAGGGCTAGTAGCAGTTTGGTTGCGGCATTTTGTGCTCTTTGTAGTTTAGTCAGATGGTACGCATGGACTCCGAGGTAGAGGGAGTTAGCATAGTCTAGTCTTGACATTACAGTTGATTGGACCGCAGTGAGTCTGTTGGGAAAGGAGAGGCATGGAAAAATGCGCCTAAGAATTTTGAGGTGGTAGTGGCAGGACCTAGAGACGTTGTTGACTTGGTGCGAGAGAGTTAGGTCAGAGTTGAGAGTGCATCCAAGGTTTTTTACTGAGGTTGAAGTTGTCGGGGAATTGCCCATGGCAGGTGGCCAGGGTAATTCGGCAGTAGCCCAGGAAGATATAATTCACACTTTAAAGGTCGACTATACCACAGGATGATATTATTCACACTTTCTAGGTTCAACTATACCATAGGGTGGGGTTGTTCACACTATATCCACACATTCTAAATTGAATTACACCACAGTTATGCTGTTAGCTACACTCTCTAAATTGAATTAGACCACAGTTACGCTATTTTAGGCATACTTCTAAAATCAACTTTGGCACAATGTAGTTATTAGGCACACTTTCTAAAATGAGCTGGACCACAGTTATGCTATTAGGTACACTCTCTGAATTGAACTAGCCCACAGCTACGCTACTGGCACACTTTCTAAATTCAACTTAGCCACAATGAGGTTATTAGATGCACTTTATAAATTGAAGTAGACCACAGTTATGCTATTTGGTACACTCTCTAAATTGAACTAGACCACAGTTACGCTATTAGGGACACTTCTAAATTCAACTTTGACACAGTGAGGTTATTAGACACACTTTCTAAATTGCGGTAAACCACAGTTATGCTATTAGGTACACTCTCTAAATTGACCTAGACCACAGTTATGCTATTATGCTAGACACACTTTCTAAATTGAGGTAAACCGCAGTTATACTATTTGGTACACGCTCTAAATTGAACTAGACCACAGTTATGCTGTTAGGTAGACCCTCTAACTTGAACTAGTCAATAGCTACGCTACTGGCACACTTTCTAAATTCAACATTGGCACAATGAGGTTATAAAACACACTTTCGAAATTGAACTAGACCACATTTGCACTACTGGCATACTTCTAAATTCAACCTTGATACAATGAGGTTATTAGACATATTTTATAAATTGAACTAGACCACATTTGCACTACTGGCATACTTCTAAATTCAACTTTCATACATGAGGTTATTAGACACATTTTCTAAATTGAACTAGACCACAGTTATGCTATTAGGGACACTTCTAAATTCAACTTTGACACAGAGAGGTTATTAGACACACTTTCTAAATTGAACTAGACCACAGTTATGCTATTTGGTACACTCATTAAATTGAACTAGACCACAGTTATGCTATTTGGTACACTCTCTAAATTGAACTACACCACAGTTACACTATTAGGTACACTCTCTAAATTGAACTAGACCACAGTCACACTATTAGGGACACTTCTAAATTCAACTTTGACACAGTGAGGTTATTAGACACACTTTCTAAATTGAGGTAATCCACAGTTATGCTATTAGGTACACTCTCTAAATGGAACTAGACCACAGTAATGCTATTAGGTACACTCACTAAATTGAACTAGACCACAGTTACGCTACTGGCACATTTTCTAAATTCAAGTTAGACACAATGAGGTTATTAGAAACAGTTTCTAAATTGAACTAGACCACAATTATGCTATTAGGTACACTCTCTAAATTGAACTAGACCACAGTTACGCTATTAGGGACACTTCTAAATTCAACTTTGACACAGTGAGGTTATTGGACACACTGGGCCTCATTACGAGTCAGGCGGTAAACCCGGCGCCACCGTTGTTTCCGGATCGCCTGATCTCGAGTCCTGCAGGTGGAGGTGTCATTCCCGCCAGGTCTGACCTGGCGGGTTTAACACCACCCGCCTGCAGGTGGACGTGGAAACACCGGCACCATCACGAGATGGTGCCGGTGTTTCCATGGTCCCCATTCCCATTGAGTCCTATGGGACTCAATGGGAATGGGGATTTACCGAATTCCGCCTCCAGAATTCCTAGGTCACCGGGGTTGTAATGCCCCGGTAATTCCGGGAATCAGGGAGGCGGAATGGTAATTCGAGTCCCGCGGTAACCGAGCCGGAAAAACTGTCAGGTTACCGCCGGACTTGTAATGAGGCCACTTTATAAATTGAGGTAATCCACAGTTATGCTATTAGGTACACTCTCTAAATTGAACTAGACCACAGTTATGCTATTAGGTACACTCACTAAATTGAACTACACGACAGTCACGCTACTGGGACATTTTCTAAATTCCACTTTGACACAGAGAGGTTATTAGACACACTTTCTAAATTGAACTAGACCACAGTTATGCTATTAGGTACACTCATTAAATTCAACTAGACCGCAGTTATGCTATTAGGGACACTTCTAAATTCAACTTTGACACAGTGAGGTTATTAGACACACTTTCTAAATTAAGGTAATCCACAGTTATGCTATTAGGTACACTCACTAAATTGAACTAGACCACAGTTACGCTACTGGCACACTTTCTAAATTCAAGTTAGACACAAGAGGTTATTAGAAACACTTTCTAAATCGAACAAGAACACATTTATGCTATTTGGTACACTCTCTAAATTGAACTAGACCGCAGTCATGCTATTAGGGACACTTCTAAATTCAACTTTGACACAGTGAGGTTATTAGACACACTTTCTAAATTAAGGTAATCCACATTTATGCTATTTGGTACACTCTCTAAATTGAACTAGACCACAGTTACGCTATTAGGGACACTTCTAAATTCAACTTTGACACAGTGAGGTTATTAGACACACTGGGCCTCATTACGAGTCAGGCGGTCCGGAAATAACGGTGGCGGTAAACCCGCCGCCACCATTGTTTCCGGATCGCCTGATCTCGAGTCCTACAGGTGGAGGTGCCATTCCCGCCAGGTCTGACCTGGCGGGTTTAAAACCACCCGCCTGCAGGTGGACGTGGAAACACCGGCACCATCAAGAGATGGTGCCGGTGTTTCCATGGTCCCCATGGAATGGGGATTTACCGAATTCCGCCTCCAGAATTCCTAGGTCACCGGGGTTGTAATGCCCTGGTAATTCCGGGAATCAGGGAGGCGGAATGGTAATTCGAGTCCGGCGGTAACCGAGCCGGAAAAAACGTCAGGTTACCGCCGGACTCGTAATGAGGTCCACGTTCTAAATTGAGGTAATCCACAGTTATGCTATTAGGTACACTCTCTAAATTGAACTAGACCACAGTTATGCTATTAGGTACACTCACTAAATCGAACTAGATGAAAGTTACGTTACTGGGACATTTTCTATATTCGACTTAGACACAATGAGGTTATTAGACACACTTTCTAAATTGAACTAGACCACAGTTATGCTATTTGGTACACTCTCTAAATTGAGGTAATCCACATTTATGCTATTAGGTACAATTTCTAAATTGAACTAGACCACAGTTATGCTATTTGGTACACTCTCTAAATTGAACTAGACCACAGTTACGCTATTAGGGACGCTTCTAAATTCACTTTGACACAGAGAGGTTATTAGACACACTTTCTAAATTGAACTAGACCACATTTATGCCATTAGGTACGCTCACTAAATTGAACTGGACCACAGTTACACTATTAGGTACACTCTCTAAATTGAACTAGACCACAGTTACACTATTAGGTACACTCTCTAAATTCAACTTTGACACATTGAGGTTATTAGACACACTTTCTAAATTTAAGTAATCCCCATTTATGCTATTAGGTACACTCTCTAAATTGAACTAGACCACAGATATGCTTTTAGGTACACTCACTAAATTGAACTAGACCACAGTTACGCTACTGGCACACTTTCTAAATTCAACTTAGACACACTTTCTAAATTAAACTAGACCACAGTTATGCTATTTCGTACACTCTCAAATTGAACAAGACCACAGTTATGCTATTAGGTACACTCTCTAAATTGAACTAGACCACAGTTATGCTATTAGGTACACTCACTAAATTGAACTACACGACAGTCACGCTACTGGGACATTTTCTAAATTCCACTTTGACACAGAGAGGTTATTAGACACACTTTCTAAATTGAACTAGACCACAGTTATGCTATTAGGTACACTCATTAAATTCAACTAGACCGCAGTTATGCTATTAGGGACACTTCTAAATTCAACTTTGACACAGTGAGGTTATTAGACACACTTTCTAAATTAAGGTAATCCACAGTTATGCTATTAGGTACACTCACTAAATTGAACTAGACCACAGTTACGCTACTGGCACACTTTCTAAATTCAAGTTAGACACAAGAGGTTATTAGAAACACTTTCTAAATCGAACAAGAACACATTTATGCTATTTGGTACACTCTCTAAATTGAACTAGACCGCAGTCATGCTATTAGGGACACTTCTAAATTCAACTTTGACACAGTGAGGTTATTAGACACACTTTCTAAATTAAGGTAATCCACATTTATGCTATTTGGTACACTCTCTAAATTGAACTAGACCACAGTTACGCTATTAGGGACACTTCTAAATTCAACTTTGACACAGTGAGGTTATTAGACACACTGGGCCTCATTACGAGTCAGGCGGTCCGGAAATAACGGTGGCGGTAAACCCGCCGCCACCATTGTTTCCGGATCGCCTGATCTCGAGTCCTACAGGTGGAGGTGCCATTCCCGCCAGGTCTGACCTGGCGGGTTTAAAACCACCCGCCTGCAGGTGGACGTGGAAACACCGGCACCATCAAGAGATGGTGCCGGTGTTTCCATGGTCCCCATGGAATGGGGATTTACCGAATTCCGCCTCCAGAATTCCTAGGTCACCGGGGTTGTAATGCCCTGGTAATTCCGGGAATCAGGGAGGCGGAATGGTAATTCGAGTCCGGCGGTAACCGAGCCGGAAAAAACGTCAGGTTACCGCCGGACTCGTAATGAGGTCCACGTTCTAAATTGAGGTAATCCACAGTTATGCTATTAGGTACACTCTCTAAATTGAACTAGACCACAGTTATGCTATTAGGTACACTCACTAAATCGAACTAGATGAAAGTTACGTTACTGGGACATTTTCTATATTCGACTTAGACACAATGAGGTTATTAGACACACTTTCTAAATTGAACTAGACCACAGTTATGCTATTTGGTACACTCTCTAAATTGAGGTAATCCACATTTATGCTATTAGGTACAATTTCTAAATTGAACTAGACCACAGTTATGCTATTTGGTACACTCTCTAAATTGAACTAGACCACAGTTACGCTATTAGGGACGCTTCTAAATTCACTTTGACACAGAGAGGTTATTAGACACACTTTCTAAATTGAACTAGACCACATTTATGCCATTAGGTACGCTCACTAAATTGAACTGGACCACAGTTACACTATTAGGTACACTCTCTAAATTGAACTAGACCACAGTTACACTATTAGGTACACTCTCTAAATTCAACTTTGACACATTGAGGTTATTAGACACACTTTCTAAATTTAAGTAATCCCCATTTATGCTATTAGGTACACTCTCTAAATTGAACTAGACCACAGATATGCTTTTAGGTACACTCACTAAATTGAACTAGACCACAGTTACGCTACTGGCACACTTTCTAAATTCAACTTAGACACACTTTCTAAATTAAACTAGACCACAGTTATGCTATTTCGTACACTCTCAAATTGAACAAGACCACAGTTATGCTATTAGGTACACTCTCTAAATTGAACTAGACCACAGTTACGCTATTAGGGACACTTCTAAATTCAATGTTACCTTGTAATCCTCCCTGTGTTTGCTGAGGGATTACTTCCTGCAATGTATGCCAGCTACTGCAAAATCACCAATGAAGGCTGCAGTGTTCTTGATAAAAACAAACTGGCTAATTATCTCGTGCTGGTTCTGAGCCACCCACATTGGATGCTGTTTGCAAAATTGTGATTCCTCTTCCCCAAAACTGAACAGAGGGGGGATTCCTTCGTATCAATGTGTCCTTGTGTAGAAGGGAGGGTGGAAGACACACCCACATTCCTCCTCTGATTGAAGTGTGCGTCTTTAATTATGAGATTCAGAGTGCAGGCAGGGTCCTAGGAGATCGAGACTACTGTTCTATTTCGGAATCTTCCAGGCACGGGAAGCGGTTCTTCGTGCCGCATGCCAGCAAAGCCCAGGAACATTTGAAGGGGTGGCTATTTTTCTTTTGCTGTTTTAAAGACAGACGTGCTAAGGGGGAAAACAGCAAATGAGGCAATACTGAGAGCGACTTCAGCAGATCGTCTTAATTCGAGGACCAGCCCATGTAAACGATGTAAGGATAGAAACTATTTCGGTAGCTCTATGGATTTACTTTTTCAGAAGTTCAGAAATGTGAGGAGGACTTAAATGCAGATCTCTGAACGCGTTTCCCTTTTCTTGTTTTCTCTAGAACCTCCGACTTCCCATTATTTTCTCTATTCTTTACTATTTTTCTCTTTTTTTCAATACAGATTTTATTAAAGATTCACAATCTCGACAGCAAATCACTACATCAGGAACATATCAGGCGGCCACAGATCCTTATTACATAGGTAAAAAGGCAAGCCGTATTCTCACCCACTCCCAGAGCAACATGTACAGAGTAAAAAAAGGCATATGCAGTCCATATGAAACTCATTACAGCAAAACATGTTTAGCTTTTTAGGCCTATGTACAAGTGCTATATCGTTCAAGAAATTGACAAAGGGAACACAAGGTGACCAGGTGGCAACATGCTATGATGTTCACCTTTCAGACTCGGTGTATGTTTAGTCATAACCAGAGCATCTTTCAGCCTGACCCACCATAGATGGCTCGTGGGAAGTTTGGAAGACTCCCGTTACTGGGGATGCCAGCAACATTTGTGCACCTAACTTTGCCTGTCGGTGCATTATCTGGTAAAGGTTAGACTGGTTAGACTCATCAAGATCTCCCAGTAGGATCACCTTACGGTCATGTGGCAAATCAAAGTGGACGCTTTGTTTGATGTGGGATATGATATGATATGGCAATTATAACATGCCTATACACAAGTGTTTCAAGGCGCGATGAGGCCAGGGAGGGGGAACCGAGGGAGGACAGAGACAACGATCCTACTAGGCCAGGTGTCATTCAGATTGCGCAGGTGCATGGGAAAGGGGAAGGGGGAAGTGGAAGGGGCAAGGGGGAGAGGACAGTGCAGAACATGGGATAAAAGAATACATAACAATAAGTAAAGTACAGCCAGCTGGTGGTAAGTGCAGACAACAGGTGTCAAGTTCTAGTAGTGGGACTGAAGGTATACAGAAAACAGTCCCCAGTGCGGGGGTTGCCAGGAAGGCAATGCAGATGTGCGACTGGCGAGGGAGGGGACCTGGGCCCGAGTTCAGAAGGTGGCCAGGTAACCAGTGCATTTTCAGTATCAGCCAGGAAATTCAGCATGGCCGAGGAGGAGCGAAAGCAGAAGAAAATAGGAAGGTCTTGAGGTGCTTCCGGAACCAGAGATGGTTCTCCTCAATTTCCAGGAGACGCCCCAGTCAAAGAAAGACATCAACCACCAACTCGTTGCTTGGAGAAGCGGCTGACGCTGCAGGAGTTGGAGGCCGATGAGCGGAGAGCTCGAGAAGGAAGATATTTAGAAAGAGAGAGTTGAAGGTATTGAGGTCCCAGGCCCCAGAAGACCTTGTGGACAATGAAGAGGGTTTTGAACTTAATCCTCGCAGCCACTGAGAGCCTGTGCAGAGACTTCAGTCCTGGGGGTAAGTCTCAGACAAAAAAGATGTACCAAGCAGTAGATCCACCACGGGTGGAGAGGAGCATGTCACTGGCTAATAGATACTTCAAGAAAAAGGGGAGGACAGAGGGTGGAGGGATAGATGGTATTCAAAATAAAGGGCATCCCTCATTAACTATATGCATTCTCTTTTGAGTGGATATTGTGAGAAGCTGTGGTGGCCCTAAACCAAATTATGTTCCGAGTGATGTAATTTAAGGTGGTCTGAAAATCCTCTTCCCCTTAGACACATAGGAGGGCATGAAGGGGGTTCCAGTTGCCTATATAGCTGTAATACTTTATTTTTAAATAACCCAATATGCAGTTGACATCCAAGGCCTGTAAAGACACTGATTCCCATGGAAAAACGGTGTCAAGGGGAGAGGCTGCAGCTTTAATTGCAGATATTGAAAGCCTTCCTACTCCAGAAGTAAGAATTCAGGCATGTATTCAGTAAAAGATATGGATTTACCTTTACTCAGTCATTGCACCAGCCACACTTAACATCCAAAACTCCAACAGCGGAAAGCGTCATGATCCAGCCTCACATAAAAAAACAGAGTGAGACAAGGGGAGACAGGTCACAATTCACTTTCCTCTTATGTTTGACAGCATCCCAATCTGATAATATGGAGCGTGAAGTTTCTAGACCTTCTACTGAATACAATTTACCATCACAAAATGAATTCTAAGGGCACAGAATGATATGCTTGTTCCAAGCTATGCCTTTGTCTCTGTAAAGTACCAGCTAACCAGTCAAAGTTAAAGCATAGCTGCACTGCATCTTGATATCTTGTAAGGCAAGAGTCTCCCAAACTTCCATTAAAGTGGCTAGCCATAAGAGATTTCAATGCCACCATTGTTATGCCATTCCACCAGAGACAGTGACAAAGGCTACACTGAAAATGGTGGAGACCAAATTATGGGAAAAGGACCCGGAGAGCTAGGAAAATATAAATATGTTTTTGCCCGTTTACTCTTAGTAGATATAAATACTTGCATAGATGAACATAACATCTTAAGTAAACATAAAACAGGCTTTAGAGCTAAATCTGGAACATCTCACAATATTCTAGTATTATTTACCGCAATCGAATATGCATGGATACAAAGAAAGGCGAAAGTCTGTGGTGCCTATTTAGACTTTAGCGCCGCATTCAATACAGTTCTAAAGAATAAATTGTGGCATAAACTTAATATGTGGAATATCCCGCAGGGACTGCTAAGGATGCTCATGCTTTTGCACAGCAAAACAAAGGTGAAAGTTAAACTAAACGTCACTGGCAAACTGTCTGTATGTATACCCACTGGAACAAGGGTAAAACAAGGATGTATAGTCACCGCAATATTTTTATCTTATATTTGGCTGATCTTTTTATATCATTTAATCCAGTCAATTTTACCCCTGTAAAGGTGGGTGTAGAGCATATAAGCTGGCTGGGGTACACAGATGATCTGCTATTATTAGATCATACACCCAAGGGACTACAAAGCCTACTTGACGGCCTAGGAACCTTTGCCAAACAGAATGGTCTCTGTGTGAATATCGAAAACAAATAAAATAATGTTATTCAGTGGAAAATGTAAAAAGCTGGTCTCTAGATGGGAAAAAACTAGAGCGAGTAAACTCATATACATATCTTGGGCTCTTAGTTTAAACTGGAAGCTCTACTGGGCAAAGACCAAATGGAAATGTTGGAGAATGGTGGGATCCATAAGTGCCTTCATAGGATGAAATCGCGGCTTATTAGTGAAAACTGTGCTTCTCCTGTATACAATGAAAATAGTTCCAATGCTAACATATGGAACTGAAATCTGGGGACACAGTTTTCATTTAGAATTGAGACGGTCTGCAGACAAAATGCTTAGAAAGCTGTTCCGCATGCCACACTCTGTATCTGTCAAGTACTTTTATTTAGAATACGATTTGACATGTATCCTATCTAGTCTAATAATAAGGAATTTCATGTGTTCGGTCGACTTAATGACCTCGAATAATAAAACGATAATGGTTGACTATTCCAAGGCCTTTCTGAGCTTAGACAATTATGAACGGATTGGTATATAGGGAAAGATATTCTCAATATACACCACTTGGAAAACGGTATGTGATATCGCTATATCTATAACCAATGTAAAAAGGATAACATTTTGGCTAAAATAGAAAATCAGGACATTTGAAAGTGCAAATAACATAGTACAACTAGCGTGTAAATCCCACAGTGGTACTTTTATTAAGTATATTGAAGCACCTATTAATCCCTCATCCTATATTGTGGCCTT
Source organism: Ambystoma mexicanum (assembly GCF_040938575.1). Taxonomy (NCBI): domain Eukaryota; kingdom Metazoa; phylum Chordata; class Amphibia; order Caudata; family Ambystomatidae; genus Ambystoma; species Ambystoma mexicanum. The sequence goes on along the minus strand of NC_090930.1, from coordinate 1,015,433,141 downwards.
CCCTGACTTCTGGATGATGCGACAATATCTACTCCTAAAATTTAATAAAAGCAAAGTCCTAGAAACTAAAGGAGCTCAGAATGGCTTGGCACGAAATGAACATGAGTGTCGCTTATGCGGTGAACACATGATCAAATCGTTAGAACATATATTGGCGAAATGTGAAAGCCTGAACCATATACAAGCCCAGACAATAAAAGCGTATAACAATTGTTTTACTCCACAGGACCCAAATGTGTTATGGCAAATGTTCATGCATCGAAATTATTTAAATAGCATATTTCATATGATAACATTTTATTTCAAATGGCTTGCTATACTTGCACTTTCTGAATAATGTAAGAATCCAGGTTTTAATTACTTATATTATATAAAGAAACCATGCGCTGACATGTGGATATAACTGACGAAATTGTTTTAAAAAACTTTGTATATACACTTTTATTGATATATTAGATAGTGCTACATCAGTAATTTAAATGTACTAAGCAGTGTTGTATCAGTAATTTAAATGTGTTTTATTATATGTGTAATGTATTTAAAAATGTTTTTATTTTGTATATACAAAGCAAAATGCTGAAAGTATATTAATAAAAATTCAAAATTCAAATTAAATACGTTTTGGTACCACATTCAGTTTAATAGCTGCAACCCATCCAAGCCAAGAGAACAAGAACATTCTACCTATTAAGGCTGCACGTCACATAGGAGATCAACTCATGAAATGCATGTTAATATAGAGAGGAGTGAGACTTAGTTAGATATACCCATAGGTATATAAGGCAGAAGTCTTCCCCAACAATATTCCACTTCTGCAGGAGTTTTTCTAAAGTCTCAGAAGATGTCGCCATTTTGAAGAATCACAATTTGTCATAATTGTTTTTGCAACCAGATACAGATTCAAAGCTTTCCAATCCACCCATCAACATTGTTCACATGTTCTATTTCTCATTCCCTTTGGAGACTGATGTCATGCCACACCAGCCATTCAGGAACCCATATAGTGTCAGACTTTCTTGTCACGATGCATAACTCTAATGCAGGGTTGTCCTTGTTGTGAAATTGCCTGCTCTCTTGATGACGTACACAGATGTCTGCCACAGGTCTGTTAATCTTTCAAGTAATTTTAAAGGGTAGAAAGGAAGTCCTTTTTATTATCGTTAGCAAACTAAAATCTTCCTTTCCCTTTGTGGTATGCATGGGAGAGTCGCTGTGTGCTGCCATCTCAAGAGAGTTCGATCAGTAAGGGGCATTTGTGGTTTGCTTGGGAGAGGTATTGTCTGCTGCCATTTTAAGAGAGTTCAATCAGTGAGGGGCATTTGTGGGGTGCATGGGGGAGCCGTTGTCTGCTGCCATCTCACGAGAGTTTGATCAGTGAGGGGCATTTGTGGTATGCATGGGAGAGTCGCTGTGTGCTGCCATCTCAAGAGAGTTCAATCAGTGAGGGGCATTTGTGGTGTGCATGGGAGAGTCGTTGTCTACTGCCATCTCACGAGAGTTTGATCAGTCAGGGGCATTTGTGGTATGCATGGGAGAGTCACTGTGTGCTGCCATCTCAAGAGAGTTCGATCAGTGAGGGGCATTTGTGGTGTGCATGGGAGAGGTATTGTCTGCTGCCATCTCAAGAGAGTTCGATCAGTGAGGGGCATTTGTGGGGTACATGGGAGAGTCGTGTGCTGGCTGAAGGTGGTTGTGAAAGACACTTGCCCTACTAAAAGTGGCAGGTGATAGAGTGGGGGTACATGTGTTGGCACAAAGGCTGCCATGGCATAAAACCCCACAAGAATGTGTTCATCCTGTCCTTAATGTGCTCAATGGGATCCTCTGTGAAGCATGCACAAAGGTCAGTATGCTAAGAGGCAGAGATGTGTTGTCCTAGCCACCAAAGTTAACTTTCTTAAACCATTCCTGAGACTGCGCAAATGACAACTGGTGTTTGCATAAATGCTCACCTATTGCCAGTCGAAAATCCGTAGAAGCTAATAATGCCCTGCCCATCTTCTTGGGGAAGGGCCTCACAGTGAGTATCCAGGACAGGGGGCACCAGTTATTGTCTTTCTTGGAGTTATTGGGTTGCGGCGAGGGATCTGTGATACCACAGGGAGCACCTTTTGCAGTGGGTTTTAAGGAGGAATGGGTATTACTGAGGTGCCAGTGTTGGCTAGATAGGCGTGTGGGCTCTGGTTGAAGCTGCCACAAGTGATGATGTAAATGGGTTAGGTATTGTGAGGTTACTGTAATGGGATGGACAACTGTCCAATCTGGTGGGCAGGGTGTTGATGAGAGAAAATTGGGTTCTGGGGAGATTGGTAAAAGAGTGGATTTGGGCACGGTCCAAAGATCTCTCTTATGTGAGGGTGCTGGGGAACAAGTAATGCAATACTAGGCTCATGGTCATGGGCATATCAGGCCGGAACAGTCTATCAACTAGATGTTGGGAGTTAATCATTGCCACATGCTCTTTTTGCACCATGCTTAGCAGCTGCACACTGTTCATTAAAAGACACATATGATGCTTCTGTGTGCACAATTCAATCCATGAGCACAGGATCCATAGGGATCCATAGGGCTCCATGCAAGGGCCATTGTTTGGCTGTGCCCCTGAAAGTCGATCAGCGTCATCATTACAAATTACTTTTCACACCTCTACCCTGTTCCAGGGATCAGGTTCTGATCCTTGCTCCTTTTCCGACTCAGTGGTGTTGTCGGAGGAAGATTGGTTGACCCCCTGACCTTTCTCTAACGCGATGATGTTGTTCAGTTGGAGTGGCTCAATAAAAACAACACGCCCATAACTGAAAGAGGTGTTGGTGCTAAATATAAGATCATACAGCAAGCTGGTGAAAAGGCAACACTTGTGGAGAATCCAACAGTACAGTATTATATTCTTAGAAATGCCAACAGAGAATGTATGAAACACTTGTAATGGAACAAGCTGTAATGGCAAGAACACAAAACACAGTACTGTATCCCCAGAACCCCCAGACAGCTTCAAAACATTCTAATGGCAATAACAATAGGACAAGTAATACAGTAGTTTTCAATTACAAAGTGCAGCAACTTTCTCATGCTTGTAAACAGGACCTTGTTCTTCACTTCATGCGCTCAGATTTTCTCTGCATTTGGGGGGTCACAATCTGCTTTGCCTTCTGTCTCTTCGATTTTATGGTCTCCATATACAGATTGGTGCCATCGGATCAGATCTCTTCTTGGCAAGTATGTTGAGAAATTAACCAGCAGCTAAGGTACACTTTGCAATTTCTAGCACAGTTGTAACCCTGCATAAGCTGTTGTCATGCCAGCAAAAGTTCTATCACGCAAATTACTTACCTTTTTCCATTTGAAGGGCCTGCATACTACTGCAAGGTTTCAGCTGGGTGCAGTTCATTCACACTCCAACGCAAAGCCAGTTCGATATGGTGGCCCCTGGTTGGTTTGAAAATGCTGGCCCTGGCAGTACATACCGACGTGCCCTATACATTCTGGGAGCTGTTGCCGTCTAATGGAAAAAAACAAAAATGCCACTGTGAGAGTCTGTATCTCACAAAAACAAGTAATAATAACATTATTAATAACAATATGTACTGTAAATAACAGTGGGGGGTAAAAATTAACAATAAATAATATGTAAAACAAATACTAAACACATTCAGTGCCGTCTTGTGCTTAATTACCACACATGAAAAACTATAGTATTTAAAACACATCAATTAAATATCATGCGATAAATCAAAACAATAAATGAATAATTTGGGTGTCAAATGTACTAATTACTGAAAACATGCAAAACAACCTGGAATCCTGTTTATTAGTGATTACCAAGTTGATGAGGAGTTTGCCGAGTTGATGAGGCACACACCACATTCGAACTCTGTTCGTAGTCTGACAAGGCCTAGGATTGTTTGTCTTGTCTTCCCTCTGTCTCCCCTCCCTTGTCTTGTTGCACCTAGAAACACTTGTGTACAGGCGCGTTATAAATACAAAATCATAACATATCAATCTAGCAAGATCTCACCAAGTAGTTGCTCAACCATGAAAGCATCACTGTTACAGAGAACTTCAGGCCGCTGAGCATTTATTTGCTTGAAATGACTGGCTATGTCACACAGTGCATTTGTGGCCAGGACCACTGCATGAAGGTGTGGGTGGTTTGGCCCCTGTTGATCGACATGTAGCCTGTGTCTGGCATGAAGCAAAGACACATTGGGCCCAGAGTACTGCAAAGATATGTCGAAGAAATGGCAGATTTAGCTGATAAAAAGAGCGATATATACAAATGCCATTCACAAGTACTGTAGGGCCTGAGATTGGCAGTAGCACCACTTGGTTCACTTGTCAGCTATTACCACCACACTTTGACTGTAGTAAAAGTGTGGATGTATTTCTGGAGGTTTTCAGAAAGTTTTCCAACTCATAATGAGGTCCTAAAACGTGTGTATTTTTTATGAATAGTGCATACAGTAAAACACCAAAATGGATAAAAAACACATAGGTGGACTAACAAATGTCTTCTAGCGATTACTATATTAATGAAACAATTAAGTATAAATATAAAAGAATTGGTTCCAATGGGAAACTGATAATGTTTAATAGTGAAAACAGAGGGAGGAAAAAAGGGAAACAATTTGAAGTGATATTAAAGATCTAGAAATTCAACATTTTAGGGCCCTATGTGGTACAGAATCTGACAATTGCCCTGTCAACTATGAAACAGCAGCGAGATACCTTCACATTTAGACATAAAATGGGGAAACAATTAGTTGTTCAAACCCAGCAGCAAGTAACACAAAACCATAATGAAAGTGTTTGGAATCCTATAACTAAAAAGATGATAATTGAGACAGATGGAATTCAAAATATAGTTTTCAAAATTTGCAGGAAACATATGCTGCAATGGATATAGAGAATAGCCACAGAAAAATGTCTAGATATATACAGCTGAGAAAATTGAAAGAATAGATTATTTCTCTTCATGAACTGAGTAATAATGAAGTGGTTGTTGGTCTCAAAAATGATAAGGTTACTGGCCCAGATGGTTTTGGAAATGGGTTCTATAAGTGATTGGCTCCAATATCTACTCCAATATTGATTATAATATTCAGTTGTATTGAGAAAACCAAGCTACAATCTACATCCTGTGTAGAGGCAATCATTTTTACATTCCCTATACCTAGAAGGGATCCTACAAAATGCACATCACATCAACAAATATGATTTTTCTTCATTTAGTAGTACGTGAACAGCATGGATTTATATTTGATCAAAAAGTCCACAGACATCCTATTGACTTACCAAACACCTTTGATATAAAGTTGATCCGAAAATTCCTAAATCTGAAGTTATGATAGAATCAGGTAACGAGTTCAATAAAGAACAGTGTTGGTTTCCGTGGATAGTTATGGTGAGAATGGCCTTTTCTTCACAATATTTAAAAGGACTTCAAGATTTATATAAGAACCTTCAAACAAAGATTTTGGTCAATAATTACATTTCTGGCCTATTTAGTATTAAGTATGGGGCACATCGGGATATCCTGTTAGCCTGTTTCCCTATGCACGCTACATGAAACCCATACAGAAATCTTAGTAAAATATCAAATCACAAAAAATATTTCAATGATTGAACACTTGCACATGGATAATTTACAAATCTATTATTCTGACCCAGAATTGGCAGTACCTAACAACTAGAGACAATGGGAGTCATTTTATTGACGTCTGGGCCTAACTCCACTGAAGCATTATGGACAATAAAAGACAAAAAGGACCAGTTGTCGTTCTCCTGTACAGTTGAACTCCTTTCTACAACACTCGGTCCGTGAACCAAATAGGTGCCGAGTCGTTAGTTATGAAACAATAATACACAGTTTATTCAATAATTCACAATGATAATATCACAATATATAAAACATTTATCACAATAAAAAAGTGTAAAACCTACTGCACATTACTAAAACACACAGTACAGAAAATACATAATACCCGAAAGTATTAAAACAACTAATAAAAACCACCTACCATGATGTAACCTGTACATCTACATAAACTAAACTAAACAACCTGCCTATACAAATCTTCCAAGTACAATCTGTAATAAGCAACACAATTTTCCCAGTGTATAGCAATGCAATGATTTGTAGCACCTCAGAATTCTAAACTTCGAATTTATTCAGAGGTCACCTATTAGTGGTTTACCAGCATATTGTCTACCCATCTCGTAGCTGCTTGGGTGACAGTAACAAATGAATTTGATAATGAACAGCACCACAAATATTTATGGTACTTTTATGCCCAGAATCGGCAGTACCAGAGGTTTTAGCAATTACCATTGATTTTGGATTATGGTACAGTATAAATAAGACAAAGACAGAAATCCTTTAGTAAACCCAAATTATAAATCAGATCCAGTCAAGAATAAAATTAAGTACCTATCCATATCGTTTATCCTAAGAATAAAGATGTGTTTACCTCAGTACTGAATTTTGAAAATAAAACAATTGAAATTCTTGTGGAAATAAAAAGTCAATATGTTTGGCCTGTCTTTTATTGGGAGAAAGCAATATGTCAACATATCTATATTAACAAAGATCTTGAGATGTTCCACTGAGTGTTTTCAAAGAATCGAAATCTCTCAGTTATTATCATCAATTTCATCTTGGGATATTAAAAAAAAAAAACCTGTATGCAATACCCAAAATTACTTTCTGTGATGAAAAAAAGGATGGGGAATACCTGATTTGTTTTCATAATATTATACACAAATAATGAATGATTTACAATCATTAATCACTGGTATAAAGGATTGGAAATAAATCCAAGCTGTATTTGAAAGAAGAAACCAGAGCGGCTTGCAATGACAATGGAATCAGCCTACCTTTTTCAAAAAAGATAAAAAATGAAGATTTGCGCAATATACTTTAGATTCTTACAGGAAGCATGGACTAGGTCAGGAAAAAAAAACATAAGTAAATTTACCCCGTTATGGAGAAATCCTAACATCCAATTGATTTTACCAGGGAACCTTGCCGAGCATTCATAAAGTCTAAACTTCTAACAACAAGTCAAAGATATTGAGATGGCTGGCTTATTTTAATCAATGAAATTAGAGACTAGGTCCATATTATACAGAGCCAGTATTTGCACCTTATCACAGGTTTTGGGATTGGGGCAGGTAACATCAGTTCCAAACAAGATAGTGTGATGGCGTTCCAAAGATCAAAAGATACAGAAGGAATTGGGTCTTGGTAGTCAGCGCTCAACCCTATTGATTCTTCTCAGAATCCAATTCTGAAGAAATAAGTATGATGTAGAATTCATGTCAAATTAAATAAAATGTTGATACAATCAATGGATTTTTAATAGTCCCATTAGCAATGTTCCTCAGATGACCTGTGTTTCCACTCCCTCCGGTTTGTTCACAAGGTGAATTAGTCAGTCTTCCACATGCTTGCCCCGACTCCGCATGGAACAAGGTAAGGTGGACCAGGATTACGTTTTTTAGCAAATTGCCCTGGATTATCCACCGGGTTATATAGAATATGTCTACACATTGCTCAGGGATTTAACCCGGACTTTGAAGCTTCTGTACCAATACCGTCATATTACCAGTTCAAGATTAGAGACACACGTTACAGGATTTGACCTGTATTAACCCAGGCAATTTGCTAAGAAACCTAATCCTGATCCACCTTAGCTTACTCCATGCGGAGTCGGAGCAAGGATATGGAACACTGATTAATTCAACTTCAGCACTACCCGGAGGGGGTCGAAACACGTGTCGGCTGAGGAACTTCGATAATGGGACTATTAAAAATCCATTGATTGTATCAAAATTTGCAGACAGCTGTATTTAATTTGACATTAATTCTACATCATACTTATTTCTTCAGAATTGGATTCTGTAAAGAATCAATAGGGTTGAGCGCTGACTACCAACACCCGATTCCTTCAATATCTTTTGTCACATACTCCCCCCATTCCAAATATTTTTAGGGTTCTAGAGCCTTCCATTTGGGATCGAACCTGCAGATACTTAAGAATTCAAAGGATCCCTACATCTCAATATTATGTACTCTTAGGCTCAGATGGCCCTGATGTAAGGAAACTACTAATGTGAGTTGAAAACATAGTCTAAGAATGCTTCAATCTAATGTTTGTTCGTCAGCAATGCAAATGAATCAGTATTACAACTAGTATATATATTGGAAATATGTATCCATGGAATTGAAAAGACACTGACAGATGTTTTAGCAATCCCTGTGGAATTGTGTTCACAAACCGGTTTCTCCATACAGCTACACAATTTATAGCATAGGAAATAGATAAGATATTTTATGAAAAAGAAATATTATTCCCCCAAATTCTGAGTCTTTAAGTGGCTGATAATGCAGAACAACATGAGATTACAACAACAGAAAAAAACTGTTACATACTTTAATGATAAACACTAGACAGCAGGTGATGACATGGATATGAAGTAAATCTCTCGAATTCAGACTGGTGTTCTAAGACACCAAGAATCCCGCAAATGGAGAAAGGTTTTTTTTTTCCATTTAGTTTTTATTGACATTTAACATTTTACCAGAACAGGCAAAGATCAATAACAGTGATTCATTAACACACAAAAAAAGGAACAACCCCCCCCCTCTCCAACCCTCCCCCAGCTCATGATTAACCGGGCCCATAAGGGCCTTGAGGAGACAGAAAACCGAAAGACAGGAACCATTGATCTTTATAAAACAAATAGGCTGACACCTTGGGTTCGCTACTGGCCAAACATCACTAGTGATTTGGGCTGCCATACCAGGGCTGAGCACCCTCGGATGCCCCTTGGGCAGAAGTTTCAAAGTCTCATTGAACCACAGTCCTTGTGCAAGAGCACCACTGTCCAGTTCTGCAGGAAAGCGCCCATAGAATTGTGTACCTGCGCTGTTAGCTTCTCATAAGTGAAAATGACACAGAGTTTAGTCAGCCAATCTGCTTTGGTCGGTACTTCTCTGGTCCTCCGTTTCTGTGCCAGGGCCAATGTCCACGCTCTCAGCATAGCCTGAACGACCTTAGGGTAGACGCTTGACTCCAAGGCCGGGGAGGGGAACCCAAACAGGAGGTCCATGGAACACAGGTGAATCATGGAGAAAAGTTTTTGACTAACTAATAAGCCAGAAATTAAGGTAAATAAGCAAAAATCATATGAGCAATCATTTACCATACTTGCAATTATTAAAATGTATGGAAATATAAATGAAGTAAAAAAGAGATACAAATAAAGATATAAGATTTAAATGATATACATTTTAAAAGTTCCCTATGATCATAGCAACTATGCATTTGTATTTGTTGAGGTGGGGTTAATGCCAACATGAAGGCAAAAGACAAATACAATAGAACAAGGTTGACTACAGCAAACTGACACGACAAAAAGAAAACCAATAAGTAGATGCTACATGCAAATATGATTCATGTCTGGCAGGGAAGGTATAGTGGAATGGACAGCAGAGATGGTTCTGGTTAAATTGAGGGAAGGAGAAGGATAACTCCCATCAGTGTCTAGGAAAGGAGCAGAGAGATTGATAGACATACACCAATGGGCATATTAAATGACACACCTGGCCATGTTTGTGCCTTGATGAGCAATTGTTATTGTCTCTTCCTTTGAACCTCTAGTATGAAGATAATTGATAAGTAAGTTGCATGCATGCCCACCTTCAAGAAAACCTTTGCATATCACTATTTTACACCAACAAGGTTTGTGTTTGATGCTAACATGCATATTTGTGAGAAATAAGCCATACTCGTAGCAGTATCCTAGTGAACAAGTTGTCATCGATACATTGCTCATATGGCATTTGTATAATGTTAAATAAGGAATCCATGTTGAAGTCCCCATAACCGAATAAATTGCATAGCTTAATAACAATAAAATAAATGTACTGCTAAGTTTTAATTGAAACACCAATACATTACTCAAAATATTAAAGGTAGAACTCCCAAACGACACTGTACAGTGGTCTTTGAATACTCCAATTTTTGATGAATACTTTAGGCCTAGTGTGCTAACAAATGCACTGTTTGCCACTACTTTTCCCAGCTATACCTTGGGTCAATAACCCTAAACACCCAGGAACATGCTATTTAAATATTACATGTTGTGACCAGTGTTAATGCTATTGTGTGATAAAAGTGTCTTTTTGCAACTTGCATTCCTTGAAACCACGAACTTAATCTCAAATTATGTTAAATGCCATTGAAAATGTGCCTGGACTGGTTTTGCACCTACACTACATTAGTGTTCCTTGGTGCACATGAACATGTTCCATTCTTAATGTGGCTTGGGCTGGTGATCTGTATCGCCTCTACCCCCAGAAGGCTGCTCGCGGACTAATTGCAGGTGGGAGACAGAGCAGCCTCTGAAAGCAAGTTCTTTGGTGCAGTGGTGAAGAAGATGCCACGACTAAAGAAATTACCACTGGATGCCCGGGGCCAAAGAAGATTACTTTTGTTCTTTAATCAACCAAAAAGCATAGAGAACATACATGATCCAACATATGCAAAGCAGTAACAGAGGAGAAAGGGAAGTGAGATTGAGGTAGATAGCAATGCAAATAAAGTTCCTTGTCTTCTAAACTCTGCTCCTCTGCTATACTGTACTCTGCACCTTTGCTTTGGGGAAAAAGTCTTGTGGCATCCGACTGCGGGCTTCTTCGGTCAATCACTTATCAGATGTTCTTCAGTACAAAGCGGGTGCTTGGGCGGGGCTGAAATCTGTCGATCTGCGCAATCAGTGGAGTAACTTTGCTGAAAATGTTGGGGGGAACATGACATCTGAAGAAAAGGTGCCCCAGCCAAATGAATGGGGACAAAATGGTGTGCCATGAAAGTTGGGGAGGACAAACACCTCTGCCCCCCCCCTAAAATTACGTCCATGTGCACAATGCTTCCGGGTTTGGCTGATTCCGTCTAGTAATAGTAGGCTCCCTAGTTTTATATGCTTTCTGCCTTTTATCTAGTAATTGGAATGTCAACAAATTGAAGAAGAAAATAGGGAGCACTCAGCAAGATAGTCAAGGCTGATCCACTGGTAACATTCCTAGGAATATGTGTGAGCAAACCCCTAGCACAGGCTGTGCGGATCTGAATAGCTCGGGAGATGGCTCTAGCTACACCTGCGACTAAGAATCTAAAACACACTCGTCTTTTTAGCTGCTTTCAAAAATATAACTTTCCCCACGTGATGCTGTTTGTTTGTTTCAGGCCCGCTACAATCCACCCCTAGATTAGGGAAACAGCTTTGGGCTTTTGTATATTAGCAAATGTATAGCAGTTACTGGTTCTACAAACATTTACTCCACTAACTCCCTGTTTGTGTATATGATTATCATGGGTCCCTCTAATACATTTTGAGCTAATGCACAATCATAATACGCAAATTTAGTTATGTCACAATAGCGATATTGACTGTTGCTACAGGTTTGATAATTAGTACTACAAAACAAACATGTAAGGTTGAACCCCTGGTCTGTGCCATTCATAACGATCAGTTCCTAAAATGCCATACATATCTGTGTCATGTGTCAGTGTCGTGGCCAGTTATATGCCACTTCAATACTAAGGCTTTAGTGCGACGAGGCTGATCTGAAATAACAGTTGTGTTCATGCATGAATACATAGAGTCCTCATGGGCACAGGACATCCAGAGGTTCCAAGGGCCGTTATAAGGCACTCCACTATGTACAATAAAGTTCTGGACTTGGCACAGGAAGGCACAGCCGAGGAGTCCACTTTTTGTCATCATGAATAAGGAGTAAGCCTGGAGGCGGGAACATACATGGGAATATCAGTACCTTGTAGCAACACAACATAAGTACTCCCCGCCCCTTGATTTATAATCCCTCCAGGTTCTGTTTTTTTCCTGGAGGGTGCACCCAAACGTTGTTCCCTGTGCTTCCAAAGCCTCTGGCACCCCGATTTGTGCTAGGGCTAGTACCTGTGCCACTAACGCGTTCTCACAAATTAGTGGTGTAATATGGTCATACATGCCAATAGGCAGATCAGCTGTTTGCATTGTGCAAAAACACTTGAATCTGTCCCCTGTAATGTGTGTCAACCAAACCTTTGAGCAATAGCAGTCCTTTTGCAGTCAGGCTTGATTGTGCTGCAACTCTGCCATATGCTCCTATCTGTAGGTTTATGCCAATTCATGTCTGGATGATAGCACTGTCCCCTTTTGGCACAACATGCCTTGCTGCAGCAAACAGATCCAACCCAATACTTCCTTCAGTTGGTTGTAAGCGTTATTTGGAATTGTCCATCATTTGCCAAACTTTCAAGTAGAATATTCTTCAATCACTTGCCCTGCCATTCTAATGAACACTGTCTGCTGTCCCATAGGGTGTTTTTTCAGATTAAACAAAGCTTGTGACAGATGCTTAGCCCACCTTCTTAGAATACGTGGAGGCGTGGGCGCTCATATCTGTTTTCTAATCAGGCCATTGGATGGCAACTAATGTGCAATGCCCATTGTATACCTTCTTCTTGGGCCCAGACTTGCACAGCATTGCCTGCAAAATGAGTACTTCTGTCGCTTTGTATGTCTTCAGGAACACCATAATGATGCATGAGATAATATATTCCTTGCAGAGTGGCTTTCTGGTCAGATGTTTTCTTAAGGAACCCGAGCGCAAGGCCAGAGTAGGTGTCAACCATGCCCAGAATATACTGCTTTCCTCCATCAGGTAGAAGCGGTCCGATGTAGTCTACTTGCCAGACTGCGGCTGCTCTTTGGTTCCTCTCCTCCAGCGTCCATGTGGTTTGTGTTTTAGAGGGAACTTCTTCACCTTAGCACATGATGGGCAGGTTCTCACAGCTACCTTTGCTTGGTCAGTTATGACAGGTAGCTGTCCCATGTGGGCTCACTCGAATGTTGCATGCTGTCCCAGATGTCCTGCTGTCACATGTGCCCAATCAGCCATTGCATGTGAGACAGTGGGATCTTCTTCTGTCATCTGCATTAGGCACAAAGAGGTTATCTGCTCCACTTCATTGTTGAACAAAGCAGCTAGGGAATTTTCAACAGGCATATGGGCATCCACATGTTGAATCATGATGTGACGCTGCTCTCCCTTTGCCCACATTGTTTCCCAAATGTCCAGTTCTCCCCGTATAGCAGAATTCTTTACTTTCCATTGTTCTTTTCGGCAAGTTGGATCCCACTTGGTCAGCCCCTGGTAATACAGCCCAGCTGTCGGTGTAGATGTACACTGCATCACCTTTTGCAACTTGTTCAATGATTGTGGCTACTGCTTGCTGCTCTGCACACTCGCTGGGACCACAGATGCCAACTCTCAGCAGCAAGATTTCTTGATGTGGCTGGAATGTGACAGCATGCCAGCACCTTTTCCCTTTGTCAAACCTGGCTGTTCCATCATTTAACCAAACTTTCAGTTTTTCAGCTTCAGGCAAGGTGTTGTGGGGCAGTACAGGTTTGTATGGGGATTCTGCCACAGCGGCTTGGGGTACTTCTTCCTGAACAGTGACATACTTCACTGCTCCCAGCATGTTTTCTTGCAGATGGGACACCCCATTTGGACCTGGCTCTGCTCTTTGTTGCAGGCACCACTTCCAATTCATGATTGCCCGACTGTGGCCCCAGCACCCCCTCTCGAACCCAACTCATGAGGGGTATCTGAGTCCTCAGTGTGATTGGTTGCTCTTTTCTGCCTCTTTCTGTCTCCACCAGAGCCCTACATGCTGCAGCGAGTTGTTTCTCGAATGGAGTGGGTCTGGCCATTCATTCAGTCAGCTTGTGAGACCGGAACCCGTGCGGCACAGGTTTTCTGCCCTGCCGCTGCCACAAATTCCACACTGCCATGACATCATGAACCATTACTTCTAGCTCAAATTAATTATCAATGGCTAAGGGCCCAAGTTCAAAATAGTTCTCCAAAGCCTCATTTGCTTGCAGAAAGGCTTTGTGCTCATCAAGTCCCCACTGAAATTAATTCTGTTCCTGGTTACCTTGTGCATGGTCTTCAAGATGAGACTCAAATGAGGAATGTGATTGCGCCAGAACCCCACAAGCATCTGGGCCTCTGTTTTGTTACTGGGTGGAGCCAGCTGATGTGCCATATTGATCACAGTCTGGGGCATTCTCTTTACAAATCCTGACAATATCACCCCCAGAAAGTTAACTTCTTTGGATGGGCACTGTATTTTCTTTGGGTTAATATCCCACCCCCTGTCATGCATGTGTGCAATCAATTTCTCTTTTGTCACTTCTGTAATAATTACATCATCAATGTAGTGTGACATTTTCCAATTTCAACATGGCTAAATCTCGAGCAACAATTCCACGGCAAAGTGTAGGACTGTGCACATACCCCTCGGGCAATTTCCTAAATGTCCACTGCCTGTCAAACCATGAAAATGAAAATTGATCCAGACTTTCTTCATCAATGTCAATGGAGAAGAAAGCATTTGGCAAGGTCTTCCACTGCGTGATACTCCCCCACTTCCCACCGCAATGTTAGTGCTTGGCCGGCCTGGCTTGTGTTTGTATAAACTTTTGTGTATTGCTGTTCTAAAGTAAAATGAAAACAAATGGAAATACACAATATCAGGCACAGCTGCTGTAAGAGGGAGCACCTTCTTATTGAACCGTCTAAAGTCTACAACTGCCCTGCAGGAACCATCGGGTTTGTGAACAGGCCGGAGGGGCAAATTAAAGGGACTAGTTGCTGGTCTAATCATCCTTGCTTGCAAGAGGGACTCAATTGTTTCTCCTATCTTTATCTGCCCTCTTGGTATTCTGTACTGCTTAATGTGCACTGGCTCAGTGTGTGGGGCCTGAGCCTTAAAGGAGACAATTCTGCATGCCCCGCAGGCCTGGGAGAAACCTTTTTCACATGAATACTCTGAATTCCAAACACACGCTTTCCCCAATCTGTTTAAACTGTTCGCCCCAAAAGCAAATCCATACTGATAATGCATTCAGGCACCTGGGCAATTAAAACTTCATTGAATGGAGGCCATTTCCCAATTGACATTTTGATTTTGGAGACTTTGGCAACGGTCTCTGCACCTCCATACTCACTAATAATAATAACTTGCAGTCCTGGTAGCCTGTCAGGGTTACCACTTATCAATGTTACTTTTGCCCCGAGGTCTAGCAGCGCTAATACGTGACATGTGCCTTTTCTCTGGTAAATGGTTATCAGAAACATAGGGTCTTCAGTCTCCAGGGCTGCTCCCTCTATTAGCAGCATCCCAAAGAGCGTGCCACACCATCAGTAAAATGCCTCAGGGGCTACCCAATGCTCAGGGAATGCAGGGTACAATTCCCTTTCAGGTTTCTTTCCTCGTCTGCCTCTGAAGCTGGTTCAGGAGGGGCTAAGGGCATGACTGCCTTTCTCTTCCACTTTTGTAATTCTTTCCATTTATTCAACAAAACCAGGGTAGGTTTCCGGTATATATCTTCCTTCGGAACCACTGCCTTCCGCAGCTCTCCCCACATCTGTCTACGGGTTACCCGCCTGTTTTCCCCTGCTCCGTTTGTCCTGATTTCACTGTCCTAGTAGATTTCTGTGGGCCTGATCCTTCCAGCTGCCCTAATAGCATGGCCATTTCTCCCACTATTCTGCCCTGTGCTGGTCCTAGCAAAGCTAGCAAGGCTCCCTTTATATGGCCTGAGGCATTGCTCAACATGCGTTCCTTCATTCGTGCCCTGAACACTTCTACTTTGGGACCCTGGTTATTTCCAGCAGCATAACAGGCTGCTTGCACTTCAATTTCCTGCAGCTGTAACGTACCCTCTGCCACTCTTTTCCATGACCCCCATGTCACTTCTAAACTCCTCCAGAGCCATCTGTAAACCTTCCACCCCAGTGTCCCATACCCTTAACAACCACTGAAACCAGGGCTCTCCAGCCTTTTGTCTAAACATTCAAGCAATATAAACAAGTTAATTCTGTGTACAGACTCTGACAACAAAAGTATTCTGCACATTTCCTCCTTGAAAATCCCCTTTTCACTTATTCATAGTCAAAGGTCTCACTTGCACTGCATTTTCATCTAACAATCCTGTGTTGGTTTCCTCACTTCCTTCCAACTCTGAAACACATACTTCTAATTGCTCATTCAAATCAAATTCTTCTTCATCACTGTCAACCACAGTGCCATCGCATGAGGTTGGATCCCAATCACTGGTTCTAATCAGGGCACACACTCTCAACCCTGACGGGCCAATTACCAATGCCAACTTCTTTGACAAGGTAGCTTCTAATCAACAAGCCCATTGTGAAGCAGAACTTATATTTCGCAGTAAACAATCTGGTTTTTGAGGAAACCACAGGGCAGAGACTGCCTTAATAGATCTGCAGACTAACATGCTTGAAATGATGGACCAGGGGAACATCAAGCTACTGGTCTTCCTCGATGTATCTGCATCTTTTAATCTGCTGGATCATGAACGTCTGCAAAATACTCACAGACATTGAGAATTGTACAACCGAATCTGAAAGCTGGGTCAAATCATTCTTATCCAACAGATAATATTCTTTATGATGGGAAAGTGCCTCGGCTAAGTCATTTCCAATCCTTTGCAGTGTTTCCACAGGGGGCATGTATTTTGCCCACACTATTTAATTTGTATATTAGACCCCTTTGTAGCGTCTATGAGGTTACGGGGATCTTTTTTTATAAACTATGCAGATAACACCCAACTGATCCCAGACATCAGCTGGGATCATTATCTGGATGCCTTGAACTTCAACATTATCTATAGCATCATTGAACAGTCGATGTCCAATAATTGGCTCTGCCTTAACGGAGCAGAATCCGAGTTACTTTTGTTTGGAAACATGGCTGCTAGAAGCAAATTAAGAAAGGAATATGCCTGTTTCAGCTTGAAGGATTTTTCCATCCCAGTTGTTAATAAAGTAAAAATGCTGGGTGTTTGTCTTGACTCTTCCCTAGGCGTGGTGACTCAAACGAGTTACATCTCGAGTGACTGCCATTACTACTTAAAACTCCTGAAAAATATCAAACCCTACATTTCAGAAGCTAATTGTGCCTTAATTGCCCGAGTCATTATTCTATCACGCCTGGACTATTGTAACACCCTATTATTGGGGGCCAACAAGAAGTGCCTACAAAAGCTTCCAATCATTCAGAGCGATGTTGTTCATATTCTGAATGGCATTCCCAGGCATGAGCATATCTCGTCTGCAGACAGTCTCTACATTGGCTACCCAATGCTGACCAAATTCAGTACAAAACTGCATCCATTGTGCATAAATGCCTTTATGGCAATGCACCCAACTATTTTAAGTCCTGTATCTCACTAAACAAACCTGGAAGCACTTCACTTTCCACCAATCTGGGACTTATTAACTCCCACAAAATCCAAATAAATAAACATCTAGGAAAGGCTTTTCACACATTGGCAGCTCGGACACGGAATTCCCTGCCTATGACCCTACGACTAGATAAAAAGGACAAAACTTTCCAAACTTTGCTGAAGATCACCTACCCTGTTTAGGGATTACTGATTTCCGTGGTGATCGTGATCACCCACAGTTGAATTCTGTCTGAGTCTTGTCTTATCTGTACGTCCTATGTGTTCATGTGCACCCAGATGCCTCTGGGTTCCCTGTACATTATACATAAATAAATAAGTACACATAAATAAAATATAAGAGTGCTCTTTTCTTCTCTGAATGGCAACTTGTACTGCCAATGTTGCACACTTCATTTCCATAACCTCACCAAGTTTAACTGCACTTTTAAAAGTCTCTCTCATGACTAAATTCTGCTCTTTCAACTTACTGATATCATCTGCCGACAATCTAATCTCCTTGCCGTTCTTCAGCAATTCATTATGCACAGTTTTGATCACCATGAGAAATATCCATCCAACATCCCCACAGATTCTCGAAACGCTTTCAAAGCATCAATATTTAACACCTTCAGGGCTGTTCTTAAAGCAACTGGGGTGATCAAAGTATCAAGCTGTATACAAGAAGAAGGCTCAGCAAACTTCCCCAACCACTCTGCCACTGGATACCAAAGGTTGCTCTCAGGATACTGTAAGACTGTCGAAGAAGGAAGCTGACACAAAGTTGGCATGGTGGTGGTTAAAAACTTTTATTTGTGCATAAAAAGGTCCTCACTATCCGTATCTTCTAAGAGGGGTTTTGCTCCCTCAAAACTAGTACTAAAGGGATCCATCAGAATGTCAGTCAAATTAAACTCCACCACCCTCTGTCAAAACCTACTTCTATCCCTCACACTGCAACCAAAGGATACACTAACAGAAAGTTCCATTTCCAAGAGAACAGCTCCCTTCTCCTGCTGCTCAGGTAGCATCCAAAAGAATGTTATCTTGCAACAAAAATGGCTGCCTGAATGACTCCCTTCCCCTGGCTTGCAGTTTCACACCGCCTTTATACAATTCCATGCTCCCTTCTCCTGTTGTAGATGTATACAGTTTCCAATAAAACCAGGGGGAATAACTTCCTTCTCATGGTGTCTCCAGCATAACTCCCAGTTCAGGACCAGGAGAATTACTCCTTTTTCCTGGTATTGCTTGGTACAATTCACAAGTTCAGGGGCATGACTCCCTTCCCCTAGTGTCTTTAGAGTAGGTTCCAAAAGCGTTAGTCCCTTCTCCAGAAGAATGACTCCCTTCTCCTGGTGTCCAGAAAGTTCTTTCTCACAATCATCAGCTTGATGTACATTTTGCCACTTTGTTTTGGTGTTAGCGAAGCCCCAAATCCTTCTTTGTTGATCACTGGTCTTAGTGTCACCACTGCAATGAGGAAGCTCTCCTTGCTTGGTCAGTTCCCTTTTGTTGGGGTCTCAGACCATTCTCCGGTGGTCAGTGGGTTTATTGCTGCCACTACGATGAGGAAGCTCTCCTCGAATGCTTGGTTTCCAATAGTTGAGGTCCCCGAACCGTCTCTGGTGGTCAGTGGGCATGTTGTTGCCACTGCGACGAGGAAGCTCTCCTCAAATGCTTATTTGACAATGATTGGGGTCCCTGACCTGTTTCTGGTGGTTAGTAGGCTTATTGTTGCCACTGCAATGAGGAAACTCTCCTTGGATGCTTAGTTTATACTGGTTGAGGTCTTTACCCCGTCTCTGGTGGTCAGTGGGCTTACTGTCACCACTGAAACAAGGAAGCTCTTCTCTGATGCTTGGTTTTTACTGGTTAGGGTCTGCGACCCATCTCTGGTGGTCAGTGTGCTTATTGTCGCCACTGTGATGAGGAAGCTCTCCTCGGATGCTGGGCATAAAAGTGTTAGGGTCTTTGACCCATCTATCTCCCACCTCCATGTCTCCTCCGGGTCTCACACATCTCCCGTTACCTTCTGAGGAATTTTGGCATGCCACCGGTCCTGGGACTTGGGTTTTTCTGATACACCAGGTTTCTCTCCGGTTTCAACAGCACTGCACCAGCTACGCGCTCTGGTACACTGCTCGGCCCTTCTCTCCTGCTTCATGTTTGAGTCAGAATCAGCTGGACCCATGAAGAACTCCTCACTCACTTCACCAGCATCTCCTGCTCTTCTCCGACTCTGGCCTGCACACAGCGTTTGAAACTCCTGCTGGTTTCTGCACCTGTTGCCTCTACTGGCTGGGTTTCACAGGTTCGTTAGTCCATCTTCTATATTTATACAACATTGCCAGTCCTGCCCTGGCGGATTGTAAAAGTCCTTTGTTTCTGTCGACAACTTATACCTCATGCCTCCTCAGGGCCACCTCGTACCAGTTCTAGCAGGGTCAGTGACCTTCATGTCTCCTGTGCTCTTCTTCGTCCTAGTACTTTTGGCTTTAGCTTCATCCCCTGTGTTACAACAATACATAGGTTTACTTTCAATAAAATGGTTCTAGACAGTGGGGAGGGCTAGAAAATGTTGGAGAGTGACAGTGCTGAATGGGATGTACCCCAGGTGATTGTCCTTGTCCCCAGAGGGGGAGTCGATTGAGTAGTTGCGAAAACATTGTGAATCGTCACAATACCCAGAAATGCGTTTACTTCTGGCCCCACTTTTTCTTTTCAAACAGTAGTGTGACTGCGCCCCACTCCTGGTACCAATTGTCTTGGGCCAGTGATCTGTATTGCCTCTTCGTCCAAAAGCCCGCCTGTGACTAAGGGAAGGTGTTTGGCAGCGCCTCCTCTGAATAAAAGTTCTTTGGTGCAGTGTTGAAGATGCCAAACGTAAGAACTGACAAAATGAGGACAATAGGCAAAGATTACATTTGTTCTTTAATCAACCAAAAAGCTGGGAAACCATAACATGATACGAAATATGCAAAGCAGTAACAAAGGTCAAAAGGAAAGTGAGATTGAGGTAGATAGAAATGCATCTAAAGTTTCAGGCTGTCTCACATTCCTTTCAGTTATTTTGCAAACTCGGCTCCTCTGGTTTTCTGTTCTCCGCCCTTTTTCTGTATCTTAGCGAAACATATTTGTGACTTCTGACTGCGCGATTCTTTGGTCAATCACTCATCAGATGTTCTTTGGTACAAGTTGGCAGCTTGGGAGGAGCCGATTGAAACCTGGTGATCTGCAGGATGCTGCCAGGTTTTTGCTGATTCTGTCTAATAATAGCACACTCTCCAGTTTTATATGCTTTCTCCCTTTCACCGAGTATTGTAATCTCAACAAACTGAAGAAGAAAACAGGGAGCGCTGGCCAAGATAGTCAAGGCTGAACCGCCGGTAACATTTCCAGCAATATGTGTGAGCAAACCACTTGGCACAGCTACACATTTCTACCTCACTGGAAATAGTGGTGTGGAGCTGAATAGCCTGGCAGATTGCTTCAGCCGTGCCTGCGGCTAAGAATCTAAAACACACAGTTATATTTCACCCTACTTTTTTGCTGCTTTCAAAAACATAACACTTTTCCCAACATGATAGTGTTACTTTGATTCAGGCCTGCGACGCAATGTATTACTGTTTTAATTTGAGCCGCAATCATTTTGCTGCAAGACGATATGTTCTGTCAAAGTATGGATGCTGGTCACCGTTATATTTTAAAAGCTACTCTTGCTCATTGCCCCAAAAAAGTTGGGAACCCCTTCTCTATTTAATGGTATCTGCCAGGACATCGCCCATGCGGGTAACAAAGGTGAGGATCAGACAAAGACAAGAGCTTTTTCTGTTTTGGCCCTTTTGCTCCAGGAAGTGCCTACATGATTGCATGGCAGTCCTAATGCATCACGCCATCATGCATTGAACCTTTGTCTTGGTAGTCACAATATGTACATTTGCTGGTAACTATAAGCATTTTACAGCACCTACCATTCGCAAAGGGACAACCAGAAACCACTGATTCCCCGCACACTTGTTAACAATCTCCAAGACTCTAAATATGATGCTTCTAAATGCTCATTCTGCTGTACTACACGCTTCTGTCTTTGCAGGCTTTATCACCTCCCATAACTTGTAAGCCATTTTCATTGCAGAGTTCACTATTGGTCAGGCATATTGAATGTCCTCATCCTATCAGTATATAGATGCCAATATTCAGGTTGAGTGGAATGGTTCAGTGGTGTCATCCGCAACACTCACATTCATGGAGCGCCTCACCTGCCATTTTCCCCTCACCCATGCACAAACAGCAACACTACATCTCATTTACTATCCCTCAAGTTCCACCGCAGAGTTTTTGGAAGATGTTACTGACCTTGTTCATCAGCATCAGTCTCAGATTTGAAAAATGTTTTCCGCTGTCATTTTAATAGGCCTGCCACCTGAGCTAGTAAAGCCACGAGATGAGGCCATAGACAGTATATGAATGACCCCACTCCTCCTCAAGGGCAACACACAGGATCTTGTCCTATCCTCATCCTCACTTGTGCATTGTCACGCCGCTATCCAGATTGGTTGGATAGATCACACCACCATCCCAATCCTTCTTACTTCCAAGATACTTATAGACCATGCATTAGAACCATTTACTTGAATCGCAGCCTACACTTGCAAAGACTTCCCTACAGAAGCCATTGACGTCATCCTTCATTGCCTGACAGTCGTTGAATGTCCTTCAATGGATATCAACACACTCCTCTGCATCTTTAGCCACAACGCAACCATCCTTGTAGAACACCATGCACTCCTTAAACAACGCTGTTTGACAGTAACATCATCTGCTTCTCTGTTATTCTCAAGAGCTCTATCACAGCAAACAGATCACCACAAAGAACCTCTAGCCTAAAACAAAATTAAAATCTAGGAATGCATAAAACTGCATGAACCTTGCATTTCTCAGCAACAATTGTGGAAGCTGGAAACAAAAGCATAGCCTTCTTAGAGACTTAGGGCCCCGTTGCAACCCCCTCACAAGCCCCCCAAGCATGTATTCAGTGTAGAAATGCGATACCATCCCCCACTTCTTCATTCATAAGATCTTGAAAATCAGAATGCACATTGACAACACCACCTTCACTAAACTGGTAATCCACGGATCACTTTCAGACCATACCTGAATGGTCAAATTTAGTCCCATCCCTACAAATGAAATTGCCAACACCCTTGCTTCCCTCAAATGCACTCCATATGCGATCCTGCTACCAGAGTCTCATCAGTTAAGAGGCAAACACTCATGCCCTTCCTTCACAGCATCGATTAATCTCTCTCAAAATGGACTTGCCCATTTCACTCAAAACAGGTTTAATAAACAGATTTGAATTTTACCTCTGGTGACCTTGACCTTGTGCCGTAAAAGAAAAAGCAAAGATTACAAAATCCTTCTAATTTAGCAGTGGAGCTTTCTATTTTTGTCACTCAACCTGTCTGATTTACCCAAGAGCTCTGTTCTGAGGGGGTCTTTTAAGGATTAAATGTAAAATGTAGCTTATCCAGCTGTCAAAATAAATAGAAAGATTTGAGTGATTCAGTCAATTCAATTTTGTCCTTTACTCTCATACCATGCTTTATTTGGCTTTTCCTACTATGTATAGTAGGACGCAGCCTGTCTTTTCACATTTACAGATGTTATTGGTAACAAAGTATATCCAATTTATCTAATACACAGGTCTTTTGCAAGGATATCAAGTTGGTATATTTGTAAAGTTATGTATTAAAAACCAAACAGTTTCCATGCTTGTTTAGCCATCACAAATAAAACAAACCACATCCAGGCTGATACAGGTTTCTTAACAAAAGGATGTCCACCTTTCAAGAATCCATTCTTCACAATAAAGCGCTATAGAATGGCATTTCAATTGTATTTCTAATTGCTTAGTTTATTTAAAACATTTCTGTCTGTTGTACAAGATTTGGTTAAGGATGTTGTGTTGCATAAAAACATGCTGCCTTGTTTTGTTTCCATACCGAACAAGTTATTTCTTCTTGGCAGGTCTAACCAGACACATGCCTCTAACAGACTCCCAAATAATGTAATGTATTGTTTTAATCGAAAATAAAATGCAGCCCTTTCTTTGTGTCTCTTAATGTAGGTTATGGAAAATCCCAGCAAAAAATGCTAAATGGCTCTTTTTGTCTCTCTACCAAGTTTAGTGCATTGGTTTTAATCAAACATAAAATACAGGCCTCTCATAGTGTGCCTTAATGTAGGGTACGGGACATTGAAACAACATTGTTAAAATTGCTCCTTTTTGTATCAATACTAATTTTAGTGCACCTGTACACTTGAAGGCAGATTCCCAAATGCTTCCTTGTCTCTCTTTGCACTATGTAAACTATTAAAATTGTAAGTAGCAAGTGTGTTCTCTAAGCAATAATTCGAAAGAATTGCTTTTTAAATGGCCTGATTACGACTGTTCATACCCATATTTTCCCTTGCAGGCAGCTCTCATCTGGTTGGCGGATGTTCACCTTTTTAGCTTTCATATGTGCTTAGTGCTTCTCTTCTTCCATCTGTAGGGCTGGGCATTACGCCACTGGACCTTGTTCTCTTTCGGCTCTTCTGAGGCTTATTTCAAGCGAATCCCATGTACCTTATATACTTTTTAGGCAGTTTATTAAAGGTCATTTCAAGTGTGAAATGCTCAGACTTAACATTAGCTCACTGGACAATTATGTGTCTCCTTTTGATTACCTCATTTGTTGAAAAAGAAATGTCCCTTTATCTAATTGGGTTATTCTCCGTTTTCAACCTGCTGGACTGCCTGTTCTGATTGCTTCTTGAGCTTAGAGAAGGGATTTTTTTGCAATGAATGCATATAGGTATTTGAGGCCTTATGGTATATTTATCTGCAATGAATGCAAAAGCTTAGTATACTACTACAAATATTAACCCTATTGCTGCAGCTGGTCAAAAGGCAAAACGTTGGGGTTTCAAACTTATTTCAAATACATTAAAACATCACTTCTCAGAAAAAACAATCTGGAGCTGGACAACCTTGAAAATCGCTGTCCACTCAGAAACCTTTGCTTCATCTGGAAACTCGTAGCCATACATGCATACAAAAAATAGAGTAACACTTTCTATTATGGGACTACCAATCTGCGTAATGATCCAGATACAGCACCAAAATGACAAACATACAGGTTATTGAACACACACTCCTCATCACTGACTAAGTAGACTCATGCCTCCTGGTCCCTATGAACAGTTCTACAGCCTTCAACGTAATCAACCACACAATCCTAATCACAGTACTGGCCTCACAGATGGAGTTCTTAGGGTCTCAACAAGTTCATCATCTACGTATTAGGTGGACACCAGATGGTCCAGATGAGAACATTCCTGTCAACGCGTGATCTGTAATGTGTGGGGTCCCCAAGGCTTTATCTATACTGGGATCTCTCCTCATCTACCCTCAGACCTCAGTCTATCAATTTGTAGGTGACACAGAGTTATCCCTAAACGTCACTCACTTCTCTGAGAGATTTTATGGCTGAAATGGTGTCTCATGTTAAACCATTTCTGGAATTTGAGCACTTGACTAAAGCTTGACAGTACCAAAAATGAGTTTCGGTACCTAGGCAAGCCAGCCACGCAAACACTCTTTCAATCCTTGCTATCCTGCATGGCTATTGAGGAGTTCACAGCCCAGTTAGTTCACAGCTAAATATTTGTGGCTTACTATCATCACCAAGAATCAATCTTTCAAACCTCATATTGCTCGGAATACCCCAACAACCTGGTTTCAGCTAACTTTCCTGCTAATTTCTTCTACTTGTTCACTCCAGGACCACCCTAGAGCCCCACCTGGATGGCGCTAACCTGCTCCTCTCAGGTGTCAGTGCCTCAACCTTCAAGCTATTCAAAGCAGTGAAATATGTCCCTGCCAGATCAATCACTAGCATCAGAGAATTAGATTGCATTTCTCCTATTCTCCAAAATCTTTTAGAATAGCCTGTATTATATTTATGGCCATATCAACACAAGCACCAGCTCACCTGCCTTTACCTCACTGAAAAAGCTAGGAATTGCTGGGTGTTAGCACAACTGAATAAGCCAAAACGACACTGGGCCTCATTCCGAGTAGGGCGCAAAGGGATACCGGTCACTGTTAAGGACATTGGTGCCGGTAATCCCTTTGTGCCCTACTACGAGTTCCCTTAGCGGGTCCCTTCCTTAACGCCTGGCTTTACCAGGCATTAAGGACGGGACCCGCCAAGGGAAATCAGAGCCAATAACGGTACTGCAAATTGCGGTACCATTATTAGCTAATTCCCCCTTCCCGTTGAGCCCTATGGGGACTGAAATGGGAATGGGGAATGGTTTGGTGAATGGGGACTTACCGGTCCCGCCAAGGTCGGACTGGACCGCTAAGTCCCCATCTCACCAAACCAGACATGGTTCTGGTATGGGAGGTAGTCATGAGGCAAATAGCGCCATGCCTACCTCCATACTCGGAATGAGGCCCACTGAAAAAGAACAAGTGATGGAAAGTGAAGACCTGGAAATAGACTTTCAACTGTTACACGCCGATAGTGTAGAACAACATTGCACCGGACGGCCGTACCACACCATCACTATTAATATTCAGCAAAGAAGCAAAGACCCTGCTGTTCAGGACGATTTTTTGTGATCACCAGGAACCTAGAAACACCTAAACATGCACTCTATCTTAGAAATTGCTATGAGGAGTCATTGTTCTTGTAAACCTTGAACTTACCTTTGAACAGCAGTTTGTTACTTCCTAGCTTATTTTGGGTTATATAAGCTCTGTACATTCATACACAGGTGAGATGGGTCGTCGTGGCCAATAGAGAGTAGCCTTATCTCGAGCTGGGCAGATGGCGATAGCAAACTGCTGCGGCAACCCTTCCTCGGTTGAGATCTTCAATGTTTCAGTGTTATCTTTCTAGATACTAGCTACTATATAAAGCCAGCGAGGCCAGCTAATCTTCAATTCTGCTGCAGTCATCGAACCCCAGGAAACCACACAACCATGCCAGTGTGGATTTAGACACAAGAAGAAGAGGAGCCAGTGGCATGGCCTTTGCTGTTTTGTGCTGCCCTGGAAACCAGGTGTTGTGCATGGAACTGTAGAGCTCCATTTTTCAGAAGACCATTGTTCCAAGATCCAGGCCTGCCCGTGTTCTATGCCTGTGACTGTCCATTGGAAGTGGGCACTGTAGAGTGAAGGGCCAGAAAGCTGCTGAGAAGAGTGTTAGTGAGTCAGCGCTGGAAAGAGTCATAAGGAGAGGTAAGTACTGAAGAGGGGAAATGCTTGATCATTCTGTGATACTCTATCTTATTAAGACTATATACTGGATCATTGTGTTGTGAAGTGTGTTTACACTAGTGTGGTTATTGCTGTTTCAGGAATTGTCCGAAAGTGTTGACAAGATGCACCTGTGCAGGAAACCAAAATGGGAAGAATAAAGACTTTAGGAATTTGCATGTGCAGGTTACAAAAATATTCTTAACGATGGTATTTGATGCCGTAGCAATCACATAATGACCTAAAAATGAATTGGTTCTTGAATATATTGCAGGAAAAGCAGAAGCAAACAAAAGTAAAAGGGGCAAGAAGAAAGAACAAAATAAAAAAAAAGAGGGGGAAAAGAAAGAACGAAAGAAAGGAAGAAAGAAAAGGTCAGGGACATCATTTCACCAAAATGCCAGGGGTAGCGGAAGTGACATCACACGACCCTTGACCTTTGATGACATCACAGGACATGATGTCATTTGACCCCACCCCAAAGTGACATCACAGTAAGCGATGGAGCATGACCTTTCACCCCTTGACAACAGGAAGTGGCATCACATAGCATTGTTTCTAAGTACACTACGAAAAATATGGTTAGGACATCACTGTAAAGTGGTATACATTTATACAAGAATGGATCACCATATGTATCATTAATATCAGCACGTATAGGCCCATATTACCAAATTACTGTGATTGCTAGCAGACGTCCAAGGCCAAATGATAATGATGTGTTATTATATAGCACTTACGCTTAAGTGCTTCATATAGAACAAATATACATACAATATCACCAAATCTGTGTTGGTACTCATTTATCAACCTCGGCAGTATGAAAGGCTGAGTTGATCTTGCCTGGAGTCGAACCTGCAACCTGCAGATCACACACACATTGCAGCAGCAAGCGATCTTAAACGGCTATAGCTATCATAAAACCAGCCACTGCAGAAACAAAGAGCCACATGCTGCTGGCCACAGCCCAGGAGCCTCAATTTAAAAAATGTTTTTAAATAAAAAAATGATTTTTTTCTTTTTTTTTTTTAGGCATAGCAAGGGAGACCACAGGGGTATCAAGGGAGACCTCAGGGGTGGCAGGTGCAACCCCTGGCGAACCCTAAATGACGTCCCTGGAAAAGGTTAGATTTGTTTCGGTAGGAAATTAAACTTTCATCACCCTCTTTACAGTGTTTTTAATTCTCTCATCCTGCCCACAATCGCCACCTAACCCTCTTTCCCCTCTGGCTGCCTTGTCAATATCCTTTTGACTAATCAGGTACTGGTGGCCAACAGAGGATCACGTTGATGCAACGCCTGCGGTTTCCTGAAAGTGCACCAATAAAGAGAGAAAATCGGACTTATACCACCCAGGAAGCTCCTAAAATATATAATGTGATTCGTGATTTCCTTATTCATTCATGCGTGCGATGTAAATTGTAGCAGATCATTCTTCTAAGGGCTTCCACATTTGACGCCATTTTTTGTCGTAGCTCCAGCTATGCCTCTTGTGAACGTGCAATGTTGTGAGTCACCCTGTCTGGGAGAGGCAGACTTGAATTTAAGGGCTGGCTGGCATTACCAGGCGCCATCAGTTCAGCGTTGAGCTCTCGGCGCTGCCTGGGCACGTTGACCTTTACGTGCGTGCAACTTGACTGGTGAGCTTGTTCGTGACGTCTCCTCTGAGAGCCGGCAGGAGGTCAGGCGCGCTAATGATAAAATTACCATTTACCTTTTCCCTCCTCAGGTTCGGTGCTTGACATTCTAAATGTAGGTAACCTCTCACCCACAGGCCGCTTGTCTTCTGCATGGCGGGAGAAAGGATGTTAAGTGCTGAAAGCTACAGGAGCTACAGCTGCAAAGCAGGCTACGAGCCTCGGCTTTATTCCTCCATTGTCTCTAAGGGAAGCTGGGCAAGGCAACGTACTTGCATTATATTCAGTACTTATACAATTAAGCATAACAAGGTTAAGCAGTGGTGGAACTATGTTCCCTGCTGGCCTGCCCCTGCTCCCCACACACCCCATAGCTTGTCCCTTTCACACGCGCCATCCAAACCCCTAAACACACCTGGTGTTTAAGAGAATGTTCAGGTCAGTGCACTGAAGTGCAAGTTTCAACTTCTTCCTACACTTTTATTTTAAAACAAAACCATTCCAGAAGGGTTTCTTGTTAAAATTAACATATAGGAACAGTAAAACTTTATTTTTAAGTAGAGGAGCCAGGGACGTCATTTCACCAAAATACCAGAGGTAGCAGAAGTGACATCACACGACCGTTTATCTCTGATGATATCATAGGAAGTGATGTAATTTGACCCCCACCACGAAGTGATATCACAGGAAGTGATGGAACACAAACGTTCACCCCGTGACAAAACAGAAAGTGGCACGAGATAGCATTGTTCTTAAGTACACTACGCAAAATATGGTTACAATATCACTATAATGTGATATACATTTCATACAAGAATGGATCGTCATGTGCATCATTAATATCCGGGTTTATAGGACAATATTACCAAATTTCTGTAAATGCAAGCAGACGTCCATGGCCTAATGATAATGATGTGTTAATCTATAAGTTTAAGTGCTTTATATAGAACACATATACATACAATATCACCCACCCAATCTGTCCTGGTACTCATTTATCGACCTCAGAAGGGTGAAAACCTGAGTTCAGGTGTTTAAGAAAAGACTAAATCAGTGACTCACCCCCTGAAGTGTGCCTGAAATAAACCTTAAATGAGTCTAGCAATTATTGTATAGAATTCCAGAAAGACGAATCATTTGGTATTCCTAATCTTTCTTATTTAGGGTCACTGCTGAAAGTATTAAGAGTTGTGGAACCCCTGTTTTTTTTTTAAGTGGCCCAAACAAGAACGCCAGATACTCTAGAGGCAACTAGCCACATGACGCTGACCACAGCCAAGGAGCTTGCATTAAACAAATAAAAATAAACAAAAACGTTTTTTAATTTTTTTCTTTTTCTTTTTTTAGGGGTAGCAAGGGGGACCACAGGGGTAGCAAGGGAGACCTCAGAGGTCACAGTTGCGACACCTTAGGATCCCTAAATGACTTCCCTGAGAGGAGCACCGCTCCAACTGCTCTCGCCCACTTCGACCACTGCTGTTAAGTAGGTCCAAAGGAAAAAAATAGTTTCTAGCCCTGCTAGTTCTATGCTAGGCATTTGTTGTGCAGGTGTGGTAAATAATGTTCTGTATTTGATGGCTTGGTTTATAACCCCATGGCATGCATTGCAATAATAATAATAATTTATTAGTTAGGGTTGATTCATATTATTGTTATGCTATTTATTGATCCCAACGTAGCTTCTGAAAGCAACGCAGCACTTTACGAATCATAGGTGGAGGTACCAAGCACATGGTGTGGAAAGCAGATCACAAGGGAACAGTAGACGGGAGTGGTGAGCTAACAAAGGGGCAGGGGAGGCAATTTGGCAGTAAAGAAGGGGACAGAGAGAAGCAGATCTCCAAGTCTCAGGTTAGATGGGGGTGTGGCGGGGGTGTGAACCTATAGGTATGGCATGTTGGAAATCTATTATATTGCACCAAATCTCCACCATAGTGGTCTCAAAGTGTGTACACTAGTCTCCATCCTGGGGTATCCAGACCTTAGTCTTTGGAGGAATACAAAGGTCAAGAGGTGGAGTGGTGGGGTGCAGCGGGTAAAGATTAGGGGGGCAGGTTGAAGAAAGAAGGATAGCATTTATGACAGCTTGAGTGCATGTCGGGCCATCCAAACTAGTTCATACATCAGGATTGCAGACATTAGGAGGGTAAATTAAGAGGTGTTTGAAGGAGAAGACAATACTTACGGGAGCACTGGGGGGATAACTACCATTGGTGCACTGAATGCTGCTGCACTGGGGCTGCAAGGAGGGCCAAGGGGCCGTTTGGCGGGACGGTTAGTGCCCATTCCCTATTGGGCTCAGTCAGGAATTCCTCATTCCCCATTGGGCCCAATGGGGAAAATTCGTGCTATTACCACCAGCGGATTTCCTGCTGGCTGTAAACGCGCCGAAAATTGGCAAATTTTTCCATGGATTTCCCCCCAGCTCAGAGCTCCGCCAAGGTCATGATCTGGAGGACCATTAAATGCGGCGGTAATAGTGCTACCGCCACATTTAAGGGTTACCGCCAAACTCGTGATGAGGCCCATCGAGGGATAATGATGTAACCAAAGTCTACTCAAATATCCAAGGTGGGTTTTCAGTTTCAGTCTTAGGTAGGACGGACTCAAGGAACTGGGTTGTTGGCTGGATGTTATCGGACATTTGCCAACTAATGCTATCTTCTGGGTACGTAAAGAATGCCTAGTGATGCACACATTCGTGCCCATACACTTTATTAATAAGATGTCATGGCTATTTTCAAGGCTGACGTATCAGGGAAAGGAAGCTAAACAGATTAGCACTGTACTCCCCGCAGGTTTGATGGGCCGGTCAGTATGCCACCATAATTTGAGGCCCAAATATTAAATAAAAAAGCAGATATCTTGTGGGGCTGTGGTGGAGATAAAAAGCCAGCCGGGGTGTTCTTCATTGCTGCTCGAGATTCACTGGTTCTACAGAGAGCAGGCATCTCCGGGAGAACTAGACGCAAGTGGGAAGACTTCACCTCATTGGCTCAGAATACCAGGTCCTGAAACTGAAGGCTTGGCACCGGCCCACACCACATCTACTGTTTGGATTGGAACCAATCAAGAGGGAGGCATGGCCAAGCAGACATACCCTTGCAAGGCTGACCAAAAACCGTCTGTGATGTACAGCAGAGTAAGGATTATAGTGGAAGGGCCAGGAACATGGGCGGGGCGGCACAATACTGACAGTGACCAATGAGACCTAAACCCCATAAGGAAACAGAAAAGACCAACCGTAATCAAAGGGTGCCAGGAGTGAACTGGAATAAACCAATGGGAGCTGGAGACAGAAGGGGGACCACCAATGAGAGCGCAGGGAACAGTTTCAAAGCACCAAAAAAGATGTAGTTATGTTAACTGATTCCAAATTGCAGTAGCAAGGACAAGAGATGCCCGATGAGTGCCAGTGGGCCTACTAGAACAATACACACAAAAAGAAGGAGACCTAGAAGAGAAGAACTGGCAAAGCTTCTACAAAAGATTCTTCACCAAGGAAGATTCATAGTACTCCTACAACCTAAACAAACTAAACAGCATCCCTTGAGCAAAACACGAGCATCTGCCCTCTTTCTGGGCCTGAGGCAGCACAAAACTCACAATAAGAATGACCATAGATCTTTATATTTTACACAATTTTCTGTCATAATAGGGTTATATGCCAGAATTAATGTAAGTCATTTACATTAAGTATATAATGCTCATTTCATTTTTCACAACACTTACTCTAACATTAAAAGCTTTGTAACATTGAAGCATATTTACTGATCCAAACAGTTCCTGCATTTGGCCATGAGGATAAAGTGACTGTGAAATCAGTCACTCCATTGGTGTTCAAAGGCCCAAGATAATGCTTCCTCCTTTGCCTGCACAGAATTACATCCCAGTCTCTGGATAAGGATGGCTGTGCACATGGTCAGCTCTCAAAGCAAAAGCATGCTAAGATATTTAGATATTTTTTATATATATATAAGATTCAATTCAAGGACGAACAAACGCCGTTGCGGCGAGCAGTACTCCCGTGTTTTAGCTCGTTAAAAATTCGGGAGACCACAGCATCCATTTCTTTCAAATGTCCAACTTTATTGTTTCAAAACTCGAATTTGTTAAAATTGCTGCTAAAGCATACAAGCTTATTTCCCCTCCCCATAGAGATTTCTATACCCAGCACGGAACGGCAGGCTGATGCGTTTCGCCACTTTCGTGTGGCTTGCTCACAGTAATTCACCCAATTAACATCACCTGTTTTAAAACCACATTGCACACGTGATCACCATAAAGTAAACACAAACAAAGTGACTTCTGCTTTGCCACCATCTTGGTTTGGGATAACTAGTTCCTTTGTAGATATGTGTCTTTAGAGCAATTATTACTGATATAAACGTGGTTGGAAGTAATTACTATTATGTAGCAAATCTGAAAGACATCATTAATTAATGCACATGATTGTTTATGTTTTAAAAAATAAGGTGATTATAGTAAATCTTTCGGAATGCATAGCCTTATGTCTATCAGCACTCCTGTTAAAAAATCCAAATTGTATTTGTATCACTATAATGGTCACCAATGTAATGCATTAAATGCACCACAATGTTTTGTTCCAATTATAACCTAAAATCTATTGCTCGCAAGCTTTTTATAAATTGCCTAATGCATGATGAAACTATTTATAAGGTGACTGATGCGAAATGCAACAACTTGATACAAGCACAATTACTGTGTGGCAGGCTATAGTAAAGTGTCTTGTGCATAATTAACTGTTTATAAAGTGCTTATTGCATAATGACTTGTAAAGTGCGTAGTGCACAATGTGACAACTTGCTCCAATGGCAGTAATTCATTAACAAACTATAGTAAAGTATCTTGTAAATAATATAGCAGCTGTTGGAAAAGTAAGGTGCTTAGTGCATAATATGACTAGTAGAGTACCTAGTGCATGATGCAACAACTTGCTCCAAAAGCAGTAATTATTTCACAAACTATAATAAAGTGCCTTGTGCATAAGATCGCAATTTGATAAAGTGCAAATGCTTACATCCTCCATGTCTAAAACGGACAAAAATAAATTGTCTAATACATTCTATAATATCCTTACTGATACGTGCACAATATCCAGATTTCTAATCTCCAATACTGCTGTATAATTCAGTACTCAATGATGCATTCCGTTGAGATCCTAAATACATCATATATCAATACATGACACTTAAGCATCTATTCCACTAGCTAACATAATGCATGTGCATATATCTGTAAAGTACATATTACCTCCTAAGCACACATAAAAAAAGTTGTATTGTCGGATCAACCATCTGTCAAAAATCTTAACTCTCAGGTATTAAGATGCTCAGAACTATCTAAGACTTGTTCAATATTTCTGTTTCTGTTTCTTGCCTAGTGCTAAACGCCTTAAATCATAACATAAACAAAAAATTGATTGGACTTCCCTATCCACTTTAACCTTGGTGTACGCAAAGAGACCAGTGGGCCATTCAATTTTTGGACAATCATACAGATATGCATTAAGAACTCAATTGATACAATATCAATAAACAGCAGAAGTATGTTAAAAAAGTGCTGATCACCACCCTCTTCCCAAAAATGGGTGAGAAACATTGTGTCAAGGAAACATCAGAACAAACGGAACCAACAGAAAAAAGAAGAAAAAAGGAGAGAAAAAACCCCAGAAACAAACAAGGAAAAAGTCTGAAATCAGATCAAATAGGGTAAATGGCGACAGGAAAAACCCCCACAGGAACACCCCCTAATATTCGTTGGGGAGAATACAATAAGACAATGTCCAAGATGTCCCAGACAAAAGGGTTCAAAACCTAAAACCATTGAGCAGAACCATTCAAATAGACATACTGATGTAAAATATGTTGATGAAAAACATTGTTCATTTACACCCCTAAGAATGCATAAAGTTCTTCGTCAATATTGTGACCTCCAGGTTGCTTAGTTTCATAGTGTATAATAAACCTGGTTTCTTCTTGTCGTAATGAACGCTCCATGTCTCCACCTCGGGGTCCCTCTTGAGCCTTGTATGTATCAAAGAAAATTCGATCTTTAGGATTGCCCGCATGAGTTTCTTCAAAGTGTTTGGCCATTGGATATGAGCTATCTTGATTTTGTATAGCTCTGATGTGTTGTAAAATGCGTATTTTTAATTTACACTATGTGCTTCCAATGTACCACTTCAAGTAAGGACATTCCAAAATGTACACAACATATTCAGATTAACATTTTTCCTTTAATGTTAATCAAATTCTCCACAATAGGGTGGGAATAGGTGCTGCAATTACGTGCATGTTTGCAGATTTTGCAGTGCCTACACTGTAAAAAACCCTCACCACTTCTGGTTAACCACTGGCTATTAAGTCCGGTTGTATCCGGTACCATAACACTGTTTACCAAAGTGTCTTTAATGGAGGTATTTTGCGAAAAGTTACATCTGCATGCAGCTTGAGGATTTTCCCCAGATCTTTATCTGTTTTCAACAATTTCCAATATCTGTTAACAATCAGTTTTATTATCAGTGCATGGCTGCCAAACGTCAAAATAAGTCTGATAGTACTCTCATCTGTGTTCGGATTGGCTATTATTGCTGGTTGTTTAAGCAACCTTTGGCTATCAAGGGCCTGCACTTTAAGATAGGCTCTCTCAATGATTTGTTTTGGATATTGCTGTTGGTGAAATGCCATTGCTGTAATTTTGCTGGCATAATCATAATCAGTTAGATTGGTGCATATTCTTCGAACCATGATGAACTCCCCATAAGGAATACTCCAAATGAGGTTTTTAGGATGTCCACTGGTGGCATGAAATGGGACGTTCACACCCGTAGTTTTTCTGTGCAATTCAGATAGCACTCTCTGTGCTATTATTTTGACATTCACATCTAGCAAAACGGTAGAATTAGTGCTGTGTTGTTCCGTAAATTTAAGATTGCAGTTGTTATTATGTAAATCCAAACAGTAGGTTTTAAAATATTCAACAGAGAAATGGGGTGCCCCCTGCTCCTTAAAACCTTTATGTCAGCATTGGTGCTTTGCAGTAGAGATGATGATAGAGGCTAATACCTTTTGATTTGCTGGATGGATTTATATGTAATTATTCAAACAAGAGGTTTGTCAAGGGCCCGCAAACTGGAAATTGTGGGAGCAATTAATTAAAAAATGAAAAGGTTATTAAGAAAGCAAAAGACACAATGTTCAGCCTACTCCCATTCTTTTTCCTGTAAAGAAAAAGGGCAGTTTTTGAACAGCCATAGCATGCAAAACCACTTGTCAGACTTGGACCGAATAAGAAAAAATTTGGGCACAAAGCTTTGACTTAATTGGCTTGGGGTAAGTCCATCTTGTAGGATTAAAGGCTTTTCAGAAATGTAAAGCCACCATTTTGTTTGCTCGATACGAGGGACTCCTGCGATAATACCATGAGAAGCCGAAAATGAAAAAACTCAAAACATTATTTGGACGAGGAAAAAGGATGCTATCAGTCTTTGGAATGAACTTCCCCATGACCTTAGAGAGTCTAATAACCTTCTCGGCTTCAGAAAGAGACTCAAGACTTGTATGTTTATGTAACCACTCCTAGGGCAACACTGATTGTTTTGAACAACAGTGCCTAGATGTTCTGTACGTAGGCACCATATAAATACCAACAGCAATAGCACTAGCAATTTCATCAGGCTAGAGGTCCGGAGTGGGAAAGAAGACACCATGTGAGGTTGGATATCTGGGAGTGGGTTGGGGAGCCAGTTATGTGTTGAAAATGTTCAGTTTATCTGGGAAAGACCACAGGAATCTCACAGGATTACTGCAGCAACACCACAAGACGGGCTCAGAAAATGTTTTTCTTTACATGAACCAATGAGTGATTTTGGGCAATGGGAGAGGGTTAGGTAGGGAAAAAGCAATTGAGTGGAGTGAGGCTGCGTGGAATAAAGAAGAATGACGCGTGTTGAGTGACTTTGAGGATGCGCAAGAATTTTATTTCCAAGCATTTTTTCCTGTTATCATGGGAATTGGTGAACTGCCGGTTATTGGAAAGGATTACTGTGAAATTATTGTGGGCATAAGGAATTAGAAAAAAAAAGATTTAACATCTGCAGCACCTACATCTACTGGGCAGGGGGCAATGGGTGTTTGGTAACAAATTAATGGTGTGACATGGCCAGTGGCCATGGTTATTTATTTATTTACATTTTTGGGTAGGGCGCTACATGTGCGAAGGCCTCAGAGCGCATCAAGAAAGAAAATGAACAAAGGGACTAAGAGGCAGAGATATTGTTGCGTTAAATCTGCACCACATAACTGCCCCTTAACTAAGGTTTTTTCATTGAATTTCAAGGGTTTTGTCATACCATTGTTTTTTTATGGGCCTTAAGCCATGGCCAGTGTTCACAGTCTTCGGCTGTGTCCACTGTACACGTTACCCCCAATATGTTTCTTTTGGACCCACTAGGTCTGTGGCCACTATGCATGTCTTTCGGGTCCACTATACAGGGCCTTCTGTTCATATTTGGAAAATACTGTTCCTATGATATGGTGAAGTATACAGGTAAACTGCCCAGGCATGTACATGTCCCAGTATGTCACACATTTACATTGCACTTTCAGAAGGTGTTTACTCAACAATACTTGCAACCTTTACAGCCCTTCCACTTAACCGTACTCCCTAGTTAATTAGGACATGTGAGATGCCATCAATGATGACACATGAGAAATCAGGCAGGACATCACTTGCATTCTCCATAATGACCTCACTGGTAAGTACCAGCCATGGGGAAACATTTGTAACTGTATCTGAGCATATAGTACAGATGCAATATTCCCTGTGTTCTATGAAGGTCTTAAAACATTTATCATGCATTGTAAATAATGGTTGGGGAACTTCATAACGTTGTTCTTGCACATAGCACTTGGCAAGTTAGATGCAATATAGGAGAAGTATGCAAACTTTGGATCTCGAGAGGTTTTACATTACAACTTCCACTAGCCCTACCCAGCATAGGCCTTGACGAGGATAAACGGGAGACCAAACCTTGTAGTGGAATGTCGGCTTCAAACCCTGACACAAAAACTATTATGACTTTTGTCCTTCCAGTGCATTAGCCACTCTATTCTTTATTGCTATGTGTCCTCACAAAAGCAAAGTGTTTAACATTGTTGACCCTTGCAAGCTACATGTCCTAGCCTTTAATATTTTACATGATCAAGGCCTAACATTTGATTTGTTATAATGACAGTAAGTTGCCCGCCATATGTTGATACGTCGACTTCAGAAACTGTCCCTTGTTATGTATGTTGTATTTTTTGGCATACAGGTGTAAAGTCATAATACGACTACTCAAATGTCTTCTTAGCATAAAGTACAGTATTTAGAAGATAGTTGGGCAACGTTACATTGGGTTTATCAAGTATTTCATGTATTGTGTGTTCACTAGATACAAAGGGATTAGCAATGGTGTACTGTAATGAGGAAGAGCAAGGTGTGGTTTGTGGGGGACTGTGATTGGGAAGAGTGAAGTTGTATAGTTGGGTACTGTGACAAAGAAGAGTGAGGGGGTAGTTAGGAATAGTGATAATGAAGACTAAGGTAGGCTAGTTGGATACTGTCATGAAGAATAGCAAGGCATTATTAGAGGGGGATTGTCATGAGGAAGACTGAGTTGGTACACAAATATACTATGTACATTATAAACACAGGACTCCTTTTAAGGACTACCTATAAATATGAACGTTGTTTTTCCAAAAATAATATTCAGATTGAGAACTACAAAAGTACTGCGACTAGGAAGCGGGACGTGCTGATATGAGATCTAGATTCATGAAAAATATCTATGTCTTTGACTATTGAGATCAAGAATAAACAAAAAAGGAAAGATATGAAGACACTATGTGAATCGAGAAGACATAATGTTCCGAATTATTCAGTCAATAGTGAGACGAGGAACAGTACACTGAACAACAATGCAGATGAAGAACCACGTATACACCCAATGAAATAAAAGCTGCATCATAATCTTCCAATAACTTTATTTTATGTGAAAGGAGAATGTAAAAACTGAAAACACATTGATAATTGCACTCTCTTTTGGAAAAAGTTCAATAAAAACAGAAAAAACAGACTATTTTCTGATTCGCGATTCACGGTACAAACCATTTTGCAAACGGATTGGCCTAACGTCATGCTGAAATTCGAGAGCTTTTTGGTTCATAGACACACAGATTGCAGAGGAAGCAGGACCATCATCACAGCTGTGCCATCTGCAGGACCTCTCCCATCAACTTCAATTGGCACCAATGATGGAGTGTGACCTCTGCCACCAAAGGGTTGGACCATCCACACCAACTCAGGTCTCTAGTAGGTGGAGTTTTCATTTGTAGGAAGTGCTTTATGCCAACAGCACTAAATGCAACACTTTGTGAGGCAATTGAGAATTCCTGGGTGGAGCATGGGTGAAATTGCGAATAGTTTTAGTTTTTGGGGCGAATTCTTTACTCCCAATATCAGGTTTGTTTTTACCTGAGAGTAAATGAAAATAAATAAATAATTTTAAAAAAACGTGCAAAAAAAAGGTCTACTTTCCAAGTATTTTTCCTACATCCACTCCCTCCCTCAACCATCCCCTGCTCAACCCCACAGTAGTTCTTTTCAGAACCACCATTAAAGTTCATATAAAGATCTATGCTGGAGGAGGTAGGTTTAATATTAAGCAGCATGGTAAATGGATAACCCTTCTGGTAACCACCCAAGTTAAAGGCGCAAATGAAACAAGGGTCCCTGAATGCAGGAAGCGGCACTGTTAGCAGAAGACTCAGCCCGCCACTGTTGATTAGGCTGCAAGGTCATCTTTTTTTTATTTAGCTAAATACGCTTAGCATCATGCAGGTATTAATGGTTTTTAAATGAAAAAAAGGACACAATTACCTTGGGGCACATTAGGGCGCCATACCCTACTTCTTCAAATCCATTTTATGTGTGGATGACCATTACATCATCAATAGTACATCAAAACCACCTGGCCTAGATATTTCAGTGAACAAAAACAAGTGGGCCAGATATGTGATGTCATCAATGACATTTGTGATGTCATCATTGATGTCCTGGGTGTTAGTGTTAGCAGTGCATGCTGGTGGCGCGAGTAATGGTTGCTTAGCTTACAATAACTGGTGAATTTCTGAGGTTTTTTGGTTTTACTTGTAGCCATAACGTCCCTTTAACAATGTTTTTTCATTGAATTTCATAGGTTTTTATTAGTGCAACTTAACCATAACGTCCTTTAACAAAGTTTTTTCATTGCATATAAATATATGTTTTTATTAATCACACTTAGCACCTGCATAGTAAACTACACAGGTGCTAAGAGGTGAGGGAGAAGCAGAGAGGGCAATAATGCATAGTGGAAGGGGAGCCCTGCTTATACCAAAGAATGCAGCCCACAAGGCGCCCCTTCCACAAATGTAATGAAACGTAGTTGCTACTCCACTGCCCAATCCTCCTGAACTCTTTTTCATATAAGTATAAACATAACAAAGTTAACTCAACACCTTCAACTCCAAATATACACATATACAATCTGAATCGAGAATCACACTTCTCCAATCAATACTCATGCATTCTTTACTTTCGGAAAATAAATATCTCCTTTTTTACATTGTATAGTCTTTGTTACTCAAGTCTTACAAATTGAGAAATCATGCAAAACAATTTGAATGTATCTCCATGCCCACTGCCTTTTTCCTTAAACTATCAACACTACTCAACCTCTTTTAAACCCCTCACATCCATCCTTAAAACAAAACAGGGCAAACATCAAACATTCCTAAAAGCAACTTTTCAAAAAAATCCCAATTTACAGAAGTGCCCTGTAGAGAACACTGGACCAAGAAGCATATTTTTACATTGTATACTCTTCATTAGTTACATCTAACGAATCGAGAAATCATGCAAAATAGTGCAGCAATCTACCTCATTTATACCCCTTACATCCTCCCTTCAAACAAATGAAACATTGAACAAACCAAAAATCTAACTTTTACAACTTCTATACAAATCCCGATTTTGCGGAGCGCTCCGAAGAGAACACTGAATCAAGAAACGTTTCTTTACAGCACATGAAAACGTCACCCAATCAAAACAAAACACAATTAAACCATGGCTTGGCCTTAAAAGCGTCTCTGTGGTGCACTTTATTTTTACAAAATAATGTTAAATAACGCAGTTCTTGATGTCAACACACAAACAAGAGACATTAATTTTGCCTCAATGCAACCCCACTACAATTTAATTTGGAAAACATATTTAAATAAAAAAGGATATATTTATTTTTAAAATACCTAAATTTACTTGAACCACTCATCTTCTCCTAACTAGCAACCATACTAATGACAACATCTCAATTTATTATAATTTACAAGTATTTACTCTTTTTGTTCCCCGTTCAAGCCACTTTTCGATATCTACAAAACGCTTGGAAAAAAAGACATTATGCCCAAACCCCAAACCTTCACCAATCATCCTTTCACGCCTTGCCCACATGCTCCCTGTCCTCAGAACTCCTTAATTAACACTCTTTAAATCATTTTAGAGCACTTTTCAGTGTTGATTCGGCACTTGAATCGCGATTTGCATAATGGTCGGCTTTCAGAACTGAAGAAACTTGCCAACAGCAATGCATAATGGGAGATGTAACTACCTTTTTGGCTACAGGGGTACCACACTCTGTGCCAAATTAAAAAACAGTGGATGGATTCACGGCAAAACAAGAAAGGATTTCCCTGGAACGCTTTGTGCCAAATTGTTTCTTACTTGGCGCAAATCGGTCCAGTGGTTTGGGCTGTGCCCGTGAGCATGACATTTTCTCTACAGCAAAATGAATTGAAAAGTGAAAAACACACCACTTTTTTTACCCTTTATATCTTTTGAACAGTAACACAGATCTGCACGAAACATTCCAATCCTGGGGTTCCCGGGCCCTAATATAGGTATGTGAAACGCTGTGCTAAAAAAATTGTTATTTTTTAATTTTTTTTTAATTTACTTGTTTATAATCATGTTAGCAATTTTGACAAGACTGTTGTCTAATCCTGAGGAGCTAAGAGATTCGAAGAGAAAACGAAAGAGCCGATATAGAAAGCAGAAAAGGAGTAGAAAGTCAAAGGAGACGCCAGAGAGGAA
Source organism: Ambystoma mexicanum (assembly GCF_040938575.1). Classification (NCBI taxonomy): domain Eukaryota; kingdom Metazoa; phylum Chordata; class Amphibia; order Caudata; family Ambystomatidae; genus Ambystoma; species Ambystoma mexicanum. Next base: position 1,015,391,666 of record NC_090930.1, on the reverse strand, counting down.
GGAGGAGAAGACGAACGAAAGAGATGAAGAAGCAGAAGAAGAAGAAGAAGGAGAAGAAGACAGAGGTGAAGAAGCAGAAGAAGATGAGGACAAAGGAGGAAGAGGAGGACAGGACAAGTGGAGGGAGCGGCCCACAGCCAATGAGAGATGGTCAGGCGTGCCCAATCCGCCAAGGCTGACTATTGAGAGCTCCGATCCAGTCATTAAAGACTGAAAAGGGTAAATTGATACATGTTCAAGTTCAAAGTTCAAAGGTCCGAAAAGGGATGGAGAAAGTTCACTAGTGTTGGGTTTCATTCACCAGGACCTCCTTTTATCAATTTGGAGTCTGTATCCACATACTTTCATCCGGGTAAGTCTTCTGCTTCTTGTGGAGGCCTTTCTACAGATTGTGCATTTATTTTTTGAAAGGCGGCTTCTAGAATTTTTTTCGTTGCTAATGACCAGGACGTCTTTTCGCCTGACATCAGCCTGTTCCACCAAGTGGATTCTTCTTCATCTTGACACCCCACAAAGTCAGTGCACAGGCTGTTCAGATACATCGCACGTACTTCTCTTAGCCCCGAACACTGCATCAGAAGATGACGTACTGTTTCCGGTTTGTTTGAATCGCCACATAATCTGCATTCTTTGGACGCCGTTTTAGTCTGATTGCCTGAATTTCCCGTGTAGGGATGAGGTTAAAGTGTGCTCTCATGTAGCTTAACCTTGATTGTTTATCTGGGAACTTTATGCAGTACGGCAGCGGCCTGTTCAGACTGTTGAAGGTCGGTGGCAGATGTTTTATCAGCTTGTTAGAACAAGCTTTTTCGAGAGTTTTAATCCAATCTTGGGCTTCCAATTTGGATTTTACTCTTACTGGATTCATTTGCAAAACTTTCTTCTGTGCACGCCACCTCCGCCAAGTTCTTTCTTAGCTTGTCAACCCGCCTATTTAGGGTGGTCAGCTTGCGTTTTGATATTTCACTTTCAATGATCTTGTACGGTAGCGGGGACTCAGATAATAAAGTGTTTCTGAAGAGTTGCATAGCTCCGAGTGTTACAGATTGCTCTAGGGAGAGCAGGCCTAGCTCTCACCTGATAAAATCCACTGAGACTGAGTTTGGTAGGCCTAATACAGATTTCCACAGATACCCTTCCAGTTTTCACCATATGATGTTTGGCATTTTCAAAGTTGCGCCCATCCCATAAGTGAGGGTCGGGACTACCTTCCCTTTATAGAATTGTATAGTTGGTATCACTGAAAATGTCCCATATTTTCTGTCCAGGGTCTTCATTTGAGCTGCTAAGTTTTTTGCTTTTTTCCAGAGTGTTTCCTGCATTGTTTCTTCCTTACCAGATGCGTCTATGAAAACTCCTAGATACGTGTAGGAGGGCACCACCTCAATGCTTACATTGCCCAGGAACCATTTGTTGTTTGTATTTTTTTCCATCAAGCTTTTTCCAATTATCAGAACCTTTGTTTTTTTTCTTGCTTATTTGCAAATTGTTTTGGTCCATGTACGCCGCCAAGTTGTTTAGTTGGCGCTGGAGGCCTATCTGTGTCTGATCTAAAAGAATCAGGTTGTCTGCATGTAGTAGCCGTGAGATGTTCACATTTCCCAATTTTGGAGGGAAGGATCTTACTAAGAATTTGGCTTCCTTGAAATCTCCTAAGGGCATCCCTGCTTCACTCTGCGGTTAGATGGAATTTCACACGTTAGTGTCTCTTGGTTGTTAAGGCGCACTCTTAGTTTGGTGTTCTCGTGTAAGGCCATCACTGGATCAAGTAACTCTTTTGGACATTTCCAGTTTTCCAGTTTGATCCATAATCTTTGCCTGTCCACTCTGTCGAACGCCTATGACAGGTCTATGAAAGCCATGAAAACTGGCGGCGCTCCTTGTTTTACCTCTGCTTTTATCAGGTTTAGCATGTAGATATTCACTGCAGTACTTCCATTTTTAAGGAAGCCCATTTGAAATGGGTCGTCAGAAGGTGACGTTTTGGCCCAGGTGCAAAAATGGCCTAAGAGTAGAGTTGCGAATATTTTCCTATTATATCGAGCAGGGCTATCGGGCGATAATTGCCCAGTGCTTTTCTGTCGCCGTGCTTGTAAATGGGTACGATCACCGCTTCTGTCCTGGATGCAGGGGTGGCTTTTGTTTCTCTGCAGTGTTTAAAGAGAGTGCTGATGACATCTGACCATTCCTCCACGTTTTGTTTAATGTCTATGTTGCTCAGACCATCCGGACCTGGTGCCCTTGATTTTTTTAATATTGTTATTGCGCTGCTTATATCTTGTTTGTCGGATAGGTCCACCCATGGGGGTCCTATAGTTCTTTCCGATGGACCTTCCCTTGATAGCGGAGCTTTGAAGTGGTTTTCAAAGAATGTGGCCCATGTTTCCTCGTTCACTGCGTTAGTTATTCTGGTGTCTATTTCTTTGTTAGGCCTTTTGATGAGTGCCCAAAACTCACTGCTTTTCTTGGTACTTAATACCCTAAGCATTTGTTCTGCATCCCTCTGATACTGAGTGTGTCTGTGCCCTAAGATCCAGGATTTGTATGTTCTTTGTTCGGCTTTCAGGTTTTTCCACGCCAGCGGGGTGTTGATTGCCTTAGCTTGTCTTTTCCTTTTTCTTAAGGCTCTTCTCTTTTCCACCACTTCTTTATCGAACGCTTGCATGTTTTTAACAGCAGCGCAGCTTCCATTCTTCATTTTTTTCTGTATTGCAACAGGAAGGGTAGATAATCCGGCCGTAGTGATCTTGTTTCCAGTGTGCAAGCTCCGCTTTTATAAGCCTCCGTGATGTTTACAATATTGGACGCGGTTAGTCGCAGGCGGGTGAGTTGGTTGTTTGCCTCTACCTGATGTTTGTAAATTTGGTTGGAAGGTGGTGTCGATGACCATGCAATTGCTATCAGATTGTGGTCGCTCTCTGTAGTTCTGACTACCGAAAAGTCTTCTACATAGTGTATCATACTCTCGGAGGTAAAGAAATAGTCAAGAGTAGCTTTCGATTCTCCTCTCTCCCAAGTGGGTATCGTTCGCCCCCATGGTCTTGATGATGCAACATTGTGTAGATTTCTAGATTTCATCAGAGCCATCCAGGTTGCTCCTCTCTCTTCCGCTTGTGGACGTACTTTCTTCACCCCAATATTGTCCATGTTGATATTGCAGTTCGAATTTAAGTCTCCACATATAATTATGTGTGTTTGGGGATCTTCTACCGAGATGTTGTCGACCACCTTTTCTAGTTTTTTGCAGAATTCCTTACTTGATGTTCTCTGCGGATTCAGATATACAGTTATTATTGCTTTCTTTGCTGATATCATTCTCTTTGCTCCGCTCTGTTTTTGGCTCCAGGTTGTTAGGATAGCCAGAATGCCATATGGTTCTGTTATTTTTTTGGTCATTTCAATGCCTGACCCCATTTGAATGGCTATCAAAAGCCCTGCAGATAGTCGGCCAAAAATGCCTTTTGTTGCCGGGGAGAAAGCTATCTCAAAGCCATCCAGAGCTGGTTTCGCCATTAACCATGTTTCCTGGAGACAAAAGTATGTCAAAAGCTCCAAGGTCTTGGTTGTCTGGATTCGTTAGATGGTGATGTCCTCTCGTATTCCATGAGGCCATTGTCAAGGTACTCTTTGTCGTAGTTTGTTGAGGGTGAGACGGAGGAGGTCGTTTTCCCGGCACTCCTCCTGATGGTTGCTGTTTATCAGTTTTAGAATTTAGAGCTGCCTTTAGCCACTTCCATGGGCCCTTTGGTTTTCTTGCGTCCTCTCTTTCTGGGCCAGTCTCTCCTCTTTATTGGGCGTTTTCATAGTCCTTCTCTTGATGTTTTTTATCGCCACATGTGGCTGGTCTCTGGCGGTCATCCTCTGCTTCTGATCGGAGTCTATATTTATAATATTGCTCGCTCTTCCCGGTTGGACCATCCTTTCGTCCCGCTTCGGTGTACCTCTCTCCTCCTGCTCGGCTCCCGTCTGTTTTCTCGGTTGTTATGCCTCCTGTGCCTATGGTTTTCCTCTAAGTTTTTTGCTCTTGAATCAGATCTTTTCCAGTTTTCACGGGCTAGGGTTTTTCAGATCTGATGGCCTTTTGGACCCTCACTCTCCTTGTTTATCCCTGCCCTTTTGTATTGTTTTTTTTCCTGTGTGAGTTCTGTTAGTTTGAAACCTACTTTTTTTAGTTCTTCGTATGGCTCATTTGTGAGTCTCTTGAGTGCCCTGCTTTTAATGTGAAGGTATGTTTTTGCTTTCTGGTCGCGATGGTACGGTTCAATTAGAGTGAAGTCATCTGTGTTCAGATGTTGCAGAGATTCAATTTTATTCAGTGTTTTTAAGACCGTTTTCCTGTTCAGAATGATATAGTTGCTTTTACATAATGACTGTTCTAATTTGAACACTCTAATTTCTTCTGCTTGTCCTTCACGTGTGGTGGGTCTCTCCCGCCTCAGTGTCTTTCTTGTTCTTTCCGCTGAATTTCTTTGTGTTCTTTGTTATTTGTGTCTCTTCGATTTGCTTCCCGTTTTTCTTGGGCATTTTCCAAGTGCACTTGTTCCGTTTGGCTTTCTTCTTGCTGTTCAGGTAATTTCTTTCCTCCCTTTTTGGGGGTCATATTTTCTCTGGGGTCTTCTGCCTCTGTTGAGTCTCTCATTGAGAGGCCTTTTTGGACCATAGGATCGATGACTTTATCTTGCGCCATGTCCTTTTCTGACTCCTGGTAATCCGATAAGTTCATTAGTGTACTGATCGTTAGAAATTCTTCCACCGTTCTTGGCGACTTTTCTGTTAGAGTGTTTTATTTTTTATTTTTGTCTTTCTCCGGTCTTCAAGATTTGGAGTCTTGGTCAAATAAATACTGCCCTCTGTTGATGGTTTTTTTTTGTTTTTCGCCATTTCAGTGTGTGGTGCTAGCTGCAGGCCTATTTTTTTTCTTTGGTTGCTCCTAGGTATTGTTTTGTGAGCAGGTCTCGCATTTTGCCTTTGCATAAGGGCGTCTTCTGATTGTGGGGGTTGGTCGGGCTTGCTCGGGGTACAGTCCGTTTCACCCTTTTCCCTTCCTGGCCATGTCTGGGTTGAAATTTCTGTTGTCTTTTTTTTGGGCTTGTTCTTTTGTGTGCCCCCCTTGAGATCCGCCTCCATACATTCCCATTTCGCTTCCCATATCGCTGTCTGTTTTTCATTTTTGGCTTCAACTGCTGTTAAGTAGCCTTCAATGAATTCGAATTTTGATAGTAGTTTCCCTAAGATGGTTGTATTGTCTTTTGTAGCTTCATATATTGTTTCATAAAGTTTCCCAAACGGCGCAAGGGCGATTGTAATTGCTGCCATGATTGTGGTCATGTCTAGTTTTTTATTAGGCGATTTTGTCTGCATATCCGTTACAATTTCACTGTGTCTTCTGTTCTTCCCCGGCGTTTGTTCTAGGTTATACGGTTGCGTATAGTGTTGAGCCGGGGATTCAGGCCGGGAGAGTGCCTGGGGGGGGGGGATAACCAATAAACAGTGTTCCCCGTAATTTCCCGTGTTGCCCCTTGTTAGCAATGTTTTTTCCGTAGTTTGAGTTGAGCGATTTTCGCCCCTATTTATGTTTTGAATATGGATTTTTGTCCAGGGCTGTTCACTCGTTTTACCTCCTCCCTCCGCTGTATGGGGGTGCGCCCTTTCCTGCTCCACCTGAGGCCTGTCACGGTCGTGAATTTCTAAAGGTAAGTTCTTATTTGTGGGGTCTGTTATTCCCTGTTGTAATTGGTTGTTATTTTGCACAATCTCAGTCTCGGAAATGACTTTATTCAGTGGCTGAGGGGTTGTGTTTGGGCACGGAAGTGCCATGCCTTGGGCCCTCTTGTCGAGGTACTGATGGTCTTTGAGGTCTATTAAGGGGTGACTGGCACTTTCCTCTCTTGGTAAGGTGGTTGAATCATATGCCTTTAAGTCCATGGTTGGATCTGTAATCTTCTCAGGTCCCTTTTCTATATCTTTGTTAATGTACATTTTTAGGTCGACCATTTCTCTTGCTTTGTTAGCAGGTAGAATCTCTTCTACCACTTCCAACATTTTTGCATCAGATTATTCTATATCTGAGTTGAGTTTTCGTTTGTGCTGTTGCTTCTTAAAAAAATTGAGCAATGTGTTTGAAGTTAGAGAATTTGGTAAGGTGTCTGTTCGGTTTTCCGCCTTCTTATTTGCCGATTTTTTTAAATTTTTTTTATTTTTTAATCCAGAACTTGGATCTGTATGGCTGCTGCTGGCCTGGTCATTTCACTTTGCTTTCACTGATCTTTTCGCTTTTAGCGCCTTTCCTTTTTGTCTTTTGCTATAAGTTTTTGTAGACTTTGCCCCAGGCAACTTTTCAGTCTCAGTCCCCTCAGGCTTGTGCGGGACATTTCGATCTTTGGCCATACTGGACTTAGTATTCAGGGCAGAGTTTTCCTCCATGATCTCCAGTTCACATGTGGGATTATCGTCCCTATTAGTGGAACCTTGTGTTGATTCGATAGGAGTTGGTAAGTCTTTGTCTTTTGTTTGCTTGATTATTGCCTTGTGTGAATTTTGTACATCTGTTTGAGTATGGGAGTGGATATGGGCTATTATCAGCACTGTCGTTTTCTCCTGTGACCCCATTTCACCCATTTCACCCAGACTGGGATCTGAGCATCATTGCTGCGCCGGCTCTGCTGACTGAACCCCTCGTACCGGCACCTCATTGTGGGCTGGTCTCTGTTGACCACGCTCATACTTTGCGACTTTGTTGTTTTTTTGAGCACCGTGTCTGGAGGTACCGTCTCCAGTGTATTCCTACTGTTTGTGGCCACGGTCTTTTCATGCGGGTCGCGTGTGTCGGCGGGGCGGGCAGGAGAAATGGCCAGCCAAGTCTGCCCTCCGGCATGCTCGGCTGAACCTCTCGCCGAGGCGGGTCTCCGGCCCCTGTCCCTGCCAAACACTCCCCCTTCCTAATGTGCTGCTGGCGGCATGGCTTTGGTCACGGAGATAACTGTTGCCGTTTCCTGTACTCCACTGAGAGCGGCGTTGGGGATTTTCTTTAACTAGTTTGGGCGCTCAGAGAGAAAATCTGGGAGAAAGTCAAAGGGGGGCTCAGTGGCATGCATGGAGACGGGTATTGCGGCACTGCTCTTACCTCGTTTTAAGGGAGGTGATTTTCTGTCCAGAAGGGGTAGAAGCTTCGAGTTTCTTCTAAGACATCGAGCCGGCTCCAGCCCTGTCTGGTCCGCCATATCTAGCGTGTCCAGCGTATCTACGCTTTCTGGTGTCGCAGGTGCTGCCGTGCACCGCTTCTCCGGAGAGTTACAGTTTGCGGAATCCATGGTGCCACTGACCCTCTGCACTACTGCAGACTGCTCGACTCTGCTGAAGACTCCGCTGCAGCTCCGCGGTCCGCAACGTGGACAAGGCTGTGTTTATGTAGGTCCGCCCACCAAAAAACAAAACGAAAGGCAGACTCTCCCGCTCTGCTCTGCAGACTGCTCGATTCTGCTGAAGACTCCACTGCAGCTCCGCGGACGAGGCTGTGTTTATGTAGGTCTGCCCACCAAAAAACAAAACGAAAGGCAGGCTCTATCGCTCTGCTCTGCAGACTGCTCGACTCTGCTGAAGACTCCGCTGCAGCTCTGCTGTTATTAACCATAGAATCTTTGCTTTTCCTATGGATGATAGGTTTCACCTTAACTATAGGTCGGCTATTGCCACCTTATAATACAATACAGCAATACAGTAAAGGCTTGAAAAAAAAACTTTCACTTGAAATGTGAAAGTAGGATAGTCCCTTTGAGCCAAGTCACGCATTCCACAATGCCACCAAGTAGCCATCACTGGAAGGTCACCTCCAGTTCCGAGCCACATCAGAAAGGCCCAAATGCCAACCCTTTACTCCAGACAATTGTCTTTGTCTTAGAGGGCAGTGTTACTTTATACATAGCTTAATCAACCCAAGACAATTTGCAAGGCTGTCAGGACAACTGCATACTTGATTTCACCCATATTAGTGCAGTATAGTCCTGACAGCCCTGTGTTTGGAGCATTGAAGCATGAATACAATGCACTAATAATGTTTACACCACTTAATGAATCATCAATTATATCACTGGCCCAGTAAATCACGTGTCCAAGTAAGAGATATGCAGCATATACAAATCATGTTTCTGCATGTAGGAGTGTATTCAAGTGCAAAGCTTGATTGGAGTTTGCATTTAAAAATACTGTCCATTTAAAACAATATTATTCTTACACACCAGAGTTACTCTGTATTGAATCAGCATTTATTGTGATGCGATACTCTATCAACTTTATCACACTGTTCTGTAAAATAGTCCCCCATACAAAAAAGACATTTGGGTAGTACAAAACTTGCACCAGACCACCAAAGAATACAATATACATGAGAAGGACAGTTTCCGAAATCATCGTATCTGCATGTATCAGACTACTTACTGTCAGTACAACAAATCAAAAAGGTAGGCCTTGACCATGTCAAATGGTAAAGGTTAGGGCAGGAAGCCTGCAAGGGTCAACGATGTTAAAAAAAAGTTCATGTTGTGAGGACACATGGTTATTAGGGCTAGAGTAGCTAATGTACTAAACGGGTGAAGCTGTTGTAGCTGTTTTAGTACCGGGTTTGAAGTTGCCATTCCGCTGCATGTTTTGGATTATGACTCCTGTGATCACTCACCATTGCCTATGCTGGGTAATGCTAGTGGTAGTTGTAATGTAAAACCTCTGGAGATCCAAAGGTTGCAGACACCCTCTGTAGTGAATCTGACATTGTAGATTGCTATGAGGAAGATTAACTTAATGTAGTTACCCAAATATTATTTGCAATGCTTGAACAGTGTTTTCAGACCTTCCTAAAAGACAGGGGGTATAATGCATCTGTGCTATATCTTAAAATACAGTCCAAAATGTTCCCCAATGGCTGATGATTATCAGTAAGGACATTGAAGAGGTCCTAGGTGGTAGTGGTGGTGACGAGGAAGAGGGATGTGGGGTTAAAGGTAGCACTACTATTGGGTCCTCGGATGAGGAAGAGTGATGTGGGGTAATGGTAAGATTACTATTGGGTACTGAGACGAGTAATAGGGATGTGGGGGTAATGACATCGATTACTATTGGGTAGTGGGACGAGGAATTGGGAGATAATTGTAAAGGTAAGTGCTGGGTCGAGGAAGAGTGATGTGGCGGTAATGCTAGTGATTACTATTGGGATACTGCAACGAGGAAGGGTGAGGTATGTTTAGAGGGGGACTGTGACAAGGGAGAGTGAGGTGGGGTAGTTGGGAACTATGATTTGGCAGAGTGAAGTTGTGGTAGTGGTCAGTGATGAGGAAGAGTGATGTGATAGTAGTGGGGACTGTGAAGAGGAAGAGTGAATTGTTGGTATTGGGGTACTGTGAAGAGGGTGAGTGAGTTGGTGATTGTAAGGCACTGTCACGAGGTAGAGTGATGTGGTGCTAAATGGGGACTGTGACCAGGAAGAGTGAGGTGGTGGCAGTTGGGAACTGTGACAAAGAAGAGTGTGGTAGTGGGATACTGTGACAAGGAAGAGTGAGGTGGTGTAAGTGGGGTACTGCAACAAGAAGGTGTGACCTGGTGGTAGTTGAGGACTGTGACAAGGAAGAGTGAGGTTCTGGTAGTGTGGTACTGTGATGAGGAAGAGTGAGTTGGAGGTAGTGGGGTGCTGTGACAAAGAAAAGTGAGGTGGAGGCCCTGGGAAACTGTGATGGGGAAGAATGTGGGGGACTGTGACAAGGACGAGTGAGATGTGAGTACTAGGGGAACTGTGACAAGGAAGAATGTAGGGGATTGTGACAAGGAAGAGTGAGGTGCGGGTATTAAGGGACTGTGATGAGGAAGAGTGAGGTGGGGTATTGGGTGACTGTGATGAGGAACATAGAGGCAGAGTCCTTAGAGACTGTGATGAGGAAGAGTGAGATGGGGTGGTGGGGGAATGTACTAGGAAGTGGGATGTGGTGCTAAAGGTAAGATTACTATTGGGTACTGAGACAAGGAAGAGGGATGTGGGGTAATGGTAAGATTACCATTGGGTACTGAGATGTGAAAGAGGGCTGTGTGGGTAGTGACATGGGTTACTATTGGGTACTGGGACAAGGAAGAGTGAGGTGTGTGTTGTGGTGGACTGTGACAAGGAAGAGTGAGGAGGTGGAAGTTGGAGCCTGTGATGAGGAAGAGTGTGGTGGTGGTAGTGGGGTACTCTGACATGGAAGAGTGAGTTAGTGGTAGTGGGCTATTGAGATAAGAAAGTGTGACGTGGTGGAAGTAGGGCACTGTGGTGAGGTAGTGGGGGACTGTGACAAGGAAGAGCGAGTTGGGAATAGTGGGGTACTGTGACAAGGAAGTGGGATGTGGGGCTAAAGGTAAGATTACTATTGAATATTGGGATGAGGAAGAGGGATGAGGGGTAATGGTAAGATTACCATTGGGTACTGGGACAAGGAAGAGGTGGAGGAAATGCTAGTGATTACTATTGGGTTTCTGTGATGAGGAAGAGTGAGCTGGTGGTAGTGAGGTACTGATAAGGAAGAGTGATGCAGTGGTAGTGAGGGGACTGTGACAAGAAAGAGTGAGCTTGTGGTAGTGGGGTGCTGTGAGAAGATTAAGTTAGTGGTAGTGGGCTACTGCGACAAGAATGTATGACATGGTGGTAGTAGGGCACTCTGATGAGGAACAGTGAGATGGTGTTAGTGGGCGACTGTGACAAGGAAGTGTGAGGTGGTGGTATTGGGCTGCTGTGATGAGGAATAGTGAATTGGGAATAGTGGGGTACTGTGACGAGGAAGAGTGGGGTTGTGGTAGAGGGGGACATTGACAAGGAATAGTGAGTGGTGGTAGTGGGGGACTGTGACATGGAAGAGTGAGATGGTGGTAGTGAGGGACTGTGAAGAGGAAGAGTGAGGTGGTAATAATGGGGACAGTGAAGAGAAAGAGTGATTTGGTGGTACTGGGTTACTGTGATCAGGAAGACTTAGCTGTGGTAGTGAGGTACTGTGATGAGGAAGAGCAATGTGGTGGTAGTGAGGGACTGTGATGAGGAAGAGTGAGAAGGTGGTAGTGGGGGACTGTGACAAGGAAGAGTGAGGTGATGGTAATGGGGTACTGGACAAGGAAGAGTGAGTTGGGAGTAGTGGGGTGCTGTAAATAAGAAGTGGGATGTGGGGCTAAAGGTTAGATTACTATTGAGTACTGGGACAAGAAAGAGGTGTGTGGGGATGCTGATACAGATTACTAGTAGGTCCTGGGACAAGGAAGAGGGAGGTGATGGTAAAGGTAGTATTACTAATTAGGTACTGGGATGAGGAAGAAGGATGTGGGGGTAATGCTAGTGCTTACTATTGGGTTACTATGATGAGGAAGAGTGAGCTGGTGGTAGTGAGGTACTGTGATGAGGAAGAGTGATGTGCTGGTAGTGGGGTACTGTGATGAGGAAGAGCGAGTTTGTGGTAGTCAGGGACTGTGACAAGGTAGAGTGTGGTGGTGGTAGTGGGGTACTGTGAAATTAAAAAGTGGTAGTAAGTGGTAGTGGGCTACTGTAACAAGAAAGTGTGACATGGTGGTGGTGGGGCACTCTGATGAGGAAGAGTGAGTTGTGAATAGTGGGGTACTGTGACGATGAAGAGTGAGTTGAAGGTAGTGGGTTAGTTTGATGAGGAATAGGGAGGTTGTGGTACATTGATAATGAACAGTGAGATGGTCATAGTGGGGGACTGTGATGAGGAGAATTGAGGTGGTGGTAATGGGGGCCTGTGACAGGAAGAGTGAGATGGCGGTAGTAGGGCACTGTGATGAGGAAGAGTGAGTTGGTGGTAGTGGGGACTGTGACAATGAAGAGTGATGTGGTTGTAGCGGGGGACTGTGAGGAGGAAGAGGAAGTTGGTGGTAGTTGGGTACTGTGACAAGGAAGAGTGACGTGTTGGTAGTGCAAGTGTGTGATGAGAAAGAGTGAGGTGGTGGCAGTGGGTGTCTGTGCAGAGGAAGAGTGAGGTGGTAATGGAAGACTGTGACAAGGAAAAGTGAGATGGTGGTAGTAGGGCACTGTGATGAGGAAGAGTGAGGTGTTAGTAGTGGGGTACTGTGACAGAAGAGTGGTTTGGTAGTGGTGGTGTACAGTGACAACAAAGTGTAATGTGTTGGTAGTAGGGCACTGTGATGTGAAAGAGTGAGATGGTGGTAGTGGGGGACTTTGACATGGAAGAGTGAGGTGTTGGTAGTGGGGTACTGTGATGAGGAAGAATGAGTTGGGAATAGTGGGGTACTTTGATGAGAAAGAGCAGGGTGGCGGTAGTCGAGCACTGTGATGAGGACGAGGGAGATGGTGGTTGTGGGGTGACTCCGTCAAGGAAGAGTGATGTGGTGGTAGTGAGGTACTGTGATGAGGAAGAATGAGTTAGTGGTAGTGGGGTACTGTGTTCAGTAAGAGCGTGTTTGTGGTAGTGGTGTAGAGTGACGAGAAATAGTGATGTGGTGCTAGTGGGGGACTCTGACGAGAAGAGCGAGGTGGTGGTAGTGAGTTATTGTGATGAGGAACAGTGAGATTGTGCTAGTGGGGGGACTCTGACGAGAAGAGTGAGGTGGTGGTAGTGGAGTACTGTGATGAGAAAGAATGAGTTGGTGGTAGTGGGGTACTGTGATGAGGAAGAGAGAGTTTGTGGTAGTGGTGTAGTGTGACAAGAAATAATGATGTGGTGGTAGTGCGTGACTATGATGATGAAAAATGAGATGGTGTTAGTGGGTTACTGTGATGAGGAAGAGTGAGATTGTGGTAGTGGGAGACTGTGATGAGGAAGAGTGATGTGGTGGTAGTGAGGTAATGTGACAAGGAAGACAGATGGTCGTAGTAGGGGATTGTGATGAAGAAGACTGAGTTGGTGGTAGCGGGGTAATAGGGTACGGTGAAGATGAAGTGTTATGTGGTGGGAGTGGGGGGCTGTGTTGAGGAAGAGTGACTTGATGGTAGTGGGGGACTGTGATGAGGAAGAGTGCCATGGTGGTAGTGGGGGGCTGTGAAGAGGAAGAATTAGTTGGTGGTAGTGGGGTACTGTGACGAGGAAGGGTGATGTGGTGGTAGTGGGGGACTGTGTCAAGGAAGAGTGACATGGTCGTAGTGGGGGACTATGATGAAGAAGAATGAGGTGGGGTTTGTGGGGGACTGTGATGAGGAACAGTGTGGTGCGGTAGTGAGGCACTGTGACACATAAGAGTGATTTGGTGGTGTGTACAGTGATAAGAAAGCGTGACGTGGTGTTAGTAGGGCACCGTGATGTGAAAGAGTGAGATGGTGGTAGTGGGGGACTTTGACATGGAAGAGTGAGGTGGTGGTAGTGGGGTACTGTGACGAGGAAGAATGAGTTGAGAATAGTGGGGTACTTTGATGAGAAAGAGTGAGGTGGTGGTAGTCGGGCACTGTGATGAGTATGAGGGAGAAGGTGGTCGTGGGGGGACTCCGTCAAGGAAGAGTGATGTGGTGGTAGTGAGGTACTGTGATGAGGAAGAATGAGTTAGTGGTAGTGGGGTACTGTGATGATTAAGAGTGTGTTTGTAGTAGTGGTGTAGAGTGACAAGAAAGAGTGATGTGGTGCTAGTGGGGGACTCTGATGAGGAAGAGTGAGATGGTGTTAGTGTGTTACTGTGATAAGGAAGAGTGAGATTGTGGTAGTGGGAGACTGTGATGAGGAAGAGTGATGTAGTGGTAGTGGGGTACTGTGACAAGGAAGACTGAGATGGTCATAGTAGGGGATTGTGATGAAGAAGAGTGAGTTGGTGGTAGCGTGGTAGTAGGGTACGGTGAAGAGGAAGTGTTATGTGGTGGTAGTGGGGGACTGTGTTGAGGAAGAGTGAGATTATGCTAGTGGGGGACTCTGACGAGAAGAGTGAGGTGGTGATAGTGGGGTACTGTGATGAGGAAGAGAGAGTTTGTGGTAGTGGTGTAGTGTGACAAGAAATAATGATGTGGTGCGAGTGGGTGACTCTGATGAGGAAGAGTGAGATGGTGTTAGTGTGTTACTGTGATAAGGAAGAGTGAGATTGTGGTAGTGGGAGACTGTGATGAGGAAGAGTGATGTAGTGGTAGTGGGGTACTGTGACAAGGAAGACTGAGATGGTCATAGTAGGGGATTGTGATGAAGAAGAGTGAGTTGGTGGTAGCGTGGTAGTAGGGTACGGTGAAGAGGAAGTGTTATGTGGTGGTAGTGGGGGACTGTGTTGAGGAAGAGTGACTTGATGGTAGTGGGGTACTATGATGAGGAAGAGTGCCATGGTGGTAGTGGGGAGCTGTGAAGAGGAAGAATTAGTTGGTCATAGTGGGGGACTGTGATGAAGAAGAGTGAGGTGGGGTTTGTGGGGGACTGGAATGAGGAACAGTGTGGTGTGGTAGTGAGTTACTGTGACACAGAAGAGTGATTTGGTGGTGTGTACAGTGTCAATAAAGTGTGACGTGATGTTAGTAGGGCACTGTGATGAGAAAGAGTGAGATGGTGGTAGCGGGGGACTTTGACATGGAAGCATAAGGTGGTGGTAGTGGGAGACTGATGAGGAAGAGTGATGTGGTGGTAGTGTGTGTCTGTGACAAGGAAGACTGAGATGGTCGTAGTAGGGGATTGTGATGAAGAAGAGTGAGTTGGTGGTAGTGGGATAGTAGGGTACGGTGAAGAGAAAGTGTTATGTGGTGGTTGTGGGGGACTTTGTTGAGGAAGAGTGACTTGATGGTAGTGGGGTACTGTGATGAGGAAGAGTACCATGGTCGTAATGGAGAGCTGTGAAGAGGAAGAATTAGTTGGTGGTAGGGGGGTACTGTGATGAGGAAGGGTGATGTGGTAGTAGTGGGGCACTGTGTCGAGGAAGAGTGATGTGGTTGTAGTGGGGGACTGTGATGAAGAAGAGTGAGGTGGGGTTTGTGGGGGACTGTGATGAGGAACAGTGTGGTGTGGTAGTGAGGTACTGTGACTCAGAAGAGTGATTTGGTGGTGGTGTACAGTGACAAGTAAGTGTGACGTGGTGTTAGTAGGGCACTGTGATGAGAAAGAGTGAGCTGGTGGTAGCAGGGGACTTTGACATGGAAGCGTAAGGTGGTTGTAGTGGGGTACTGTAATGAGGAAGAGTGAGTTGGGAAAACTTGGGTACTGTGATGAGGAAGAGTGAGCTGGAGGTAGTGGGTTACTGTAATGAGGAAGAGTGATGTGGTGGTAGCCGGGGACTGTGACAAGAAACAGTGCGATGGTAGTAGTGGGTGACTGACATGGAAGAGTGAAATGGTGGTAGTGGGAGACTGTAATGAGGAAGTGGAAGGTGGTGGTAGTGGGGTACTGTGACAAGGAAGACTGAGATGGTCGTAGTAGGGGATTGTCATGAAGACGAGTGAGCTGGTGGTAGCGTGGTAGTAGGGTACGGTGAAGAGGAAGTGTTATGTGGTGGTTGTGGCAGACTTTGTTGAGGAAGAGTGACTTGATAGTAGTGGGGTACTGTGATGAGGAAGAGTGATGTGGTGGTAGTGGGGGACTGTCGAGGAAGAGTGACGTGGTTGTAGTGGGGTACTGTGATGAAGAAGAGTGAGGTGGGGTTTGTGGGGGACTGTGATGAGGAACAGTGAGATTGTGGTAGTGGAAGACTGTGATGAGGAAGAGTGAGATTGTGGTAGTGGGAGACTGTGATAAGGAAGAGTGAGATTGTGGTAGTGGGAGACTGTGATGAGGAAGAGTGATGTAGTGGTAGTGGCGTACTGTGACAAGGAACACTGAGATGGTCATAGTAGGGGATTGTGATGAAGAAGAGTGAGTTGGTGGCAGCGTGGTAGTAGGGTACGGTGAAGAGGAAGTGTTATGTGGTGGTAGTGGGGGACTGTGTTGCGGAAGAGTGACTTTATGGTAGTGGGGTACTGTGATGAGGAAGAGTGCCATGGTGGTAGTGGGGAGCTGTGAAGAGGAAGAATTAGTTGGTGGTAGTGGGGTACTGTGATGAGGAAGGGTGATGTGGTGGTAGTGGGGGACTGTGTCGAGGAAGAGTGACGTGGTCGTAGTGGGGTACTGTGATGAAGAAGAGTGAGGTGGCGACAGCGTCCTACATCGAACCTGCCACACTCTCAATCTAGAAGGAAAACGGAGGCGGGCAACCCATGCATTTTTGACTTTTGTAACACAGTGGACACCCATTTCCCGGTGTCCTGTGCCGCTCTAAGGCTTGAGATAGCAGCGCCCTCCTTCTTAGAACCGAACAGGATCTTGTGTGCTAGTACTAACCGCATCAGATCTTTGAAAAGTCACAGCACTGCATCTTCAGAGCCAAGGAAGTTTATGTGAAACAACTGTGAAAAATCCATCTCTGTTTGAATTTTTACATTTAGTGGGCTAAAATTTGTAACAAGTACGACTCACCAGAAGTAATCAACACAACAAAACATCTTTTGAAGCAAAGTACTTTTTTCTGTCCTGAAGACGACTACACTTGCACCAACAGACATATTGGGCCTCATTACGACTCAGGCTGTAAGGGGTTTACGGCGGCGTAAACAGCGCCGACCCTTACCGCCTGATTCCGAGGTCCCTTAGCGCCATGGAAGTTTTAACACCTGCTTTTAGCAGGTGTTAAAATCCATGGCGCTAAGGGACCTTGATGTTAATTACGCCACCGTAATTTACGGTGGCGTAATTAACGCCTTCCCCACTCCCATTATGCCCTATGGGGCCAAAATGGGAATGGGGAAGGGTAAATGGGGATTGGGGACTTACCGCCCCGCCAACCTCGGAATGGGGCGGTAAGTCCGCCAACCACCATGGCGTAAACGTAGTTTACGCCATGGTGGTAAAGGTACGACCCAGGCGGTAACTTACCGCCTGGGTCGTAATGAGGCCCATTGTGTTACTGTCTGATTTTTCTTGTTGCCATTAGCCGAAACATATGTCGACCATCACAAAAAGCCTAAGGTTTCTAATAGGCTTCATTTCATGATAGAGCTGTATACCATCAACAAGAGTGCTCTACCCTTGAGTCCGTTTTGAACAGTAATATTAAATAAGACACAAATGCACGTACTAACCCCACCATATTTTTAATGTTTTGTATCAGATTTTCGTTTGTTCTCGGTTTAATTGCTATGTTTCAGTCAAAGATCTTTTTAGGTTATTTATTATACATGTTTTATTGATAACTAAATAACATTTATATTTTTGTCAGATTCGGTTGGTTTCATAACTTGTACCGTTCACTAACAGTTATACATCAGGTTAATTGGTAGCCTTACAAACATTGGTATAAACTGTCACCTAGTTTTGTAAGTAAATGACCTTTTCCGATAATAGGTACATCCACCGTTAGATTGCAGAACCAAGAGACAGAGTCATCACCTTCATTGTGCCTTTTTTTTCCTAACCCTGATCCCCGAAGGCGCTGCTCCCCGAAAGAGGATCATCACAAATCTCGCTTCCAAAGAGAGCTTAGTCGTCATTCAATAATGTTCATATGGTATCAGTAGGCAGGTGTCTGCTGGGAATGTATGTGTGTTGTGTGAGGTGATGGGACATGCTACTGGGGCATTGATTAGTCAGGAAGAGGAACTGAGTAGACAATTATGATTAGTGGGGTGAGAGAAACATTTTTTGGACAGACTTGTAGGAGTGAGATAGTATGCACCAGCTGGTGAACTGAATAGAAGTTTGAAAGAAGTTTTTGG
The DNA here is from genome assembly GCF_040938575.1 of Ambystoma mexicanum. Taxonomy (NCBI): domain Eukaryota; kingdom Metazoa; phylum Chordata; class Amphibia; order Caudata; family Ambystomatidae; genus Ambystoma; species Ambystoma mexicanum. The sequence continues at coordinate 1,015,373,992 of NC_090930.1, read as the reverse complement.
CCTTAATCGTGCAAATCCATTTAAGTTGTGTGGAGTCTGACATATTTTTCATTTGCCAGAGGGTGCATATAGATTTCTGGTATTTTTTACTGTTGAAAGGGCCCTTTCATAGTTGAGGCGTTTAGGTAAATAGTTGGGTGAGGTTTGGGTGCTGGCTTCATGCTGTGGTCTTTTGAAAATTCATGGTTTTAGCTGTTTTCTTCCAGTTAGGCGTCTTCTTCTGGGGGTGTTTAGGGAGAGAGTTCCAGAGTTTGCTTGATGAGATGAAGAGGGAGGACACTCCAAGCCATTTCTGGTTGAAGTTTGATAACATTGCTAGTTTGTCATTGCTGAAATGTATTTTCGGTGACATGTAGTGTTAGAACGTTTGTGTGATAGAGTATGGGCCACTGCCAGGGTAAGCATGGTGAGTGATGCACAGAACTTTCAAGAGTATCCTCCTTTTTATTGTTAACCAGTGAATTTTGCACAGTGCTGGGGTGATGGGTTCACATTTTTTCAACCTTGAGGAGTAATCTGGCCACTGTATTGTGGACTCTTTCTAGTCAGTTGAATAGATATTCCAGGACCCCAAGGCAAAGCCTGATGGCATTATCGAGTTTAGATAGTATGATATGATATGATATAATATGGCATTTATAACGCGCCTATACACAAGTGTTTCAAGGCACAACGAGGCAAGGGAGGGGGAACAAAGGGAAGACAGACAACGATCCTACTAGGCTAGGTGTCATTCAGAATGCGCAAGTGCATTGGAAGGGGGAAAAAGGGAAATGTGCGAGGCGGAAGGGAGAGGGGAAAGTACAGTTCACAGGATAGTAGAAAAAATAGAAAAAATAAGATAAATAAAACCGCCGGCTGGTGGCAAGTGCAAGGTAAGTGCAGACATAAGTGCTCGTAGGGGGACTGTCGGGATACAGAAAACAGTCTCCAGGATGAGGGGTTGCCACGAAGGCAGTGCAGGTGGGCAATTGGCTGGGCCTGAGCCTGAGATCAGAAAGGGTGGCCAGGAACCCGTGCAGTTTCTGTCAGGAATTTAGCAGGGGAGAGGGGGAGAGAAAGCAGAAGTGAAGAGGAAGGTTTTGAGGTGCTTCCGGAACCGGAGATGGTTCTCCTCAAGTTTCAGGGAGGCAGGAAGGCTTTTCCAGGGGGAGGCCCCTGCAGAAGAGAGAGATCTACCACCAACTCGTTGCTTGGAGAAACAACTGACCCTGAGGGAGTTGGAGGCGGATGAGCGAAGAGCTCGAGAGGGAAGACATTTAGGAAGAGAGAGTTGAAGATATTACCAATGATATAGCTGTCATGGTCCTGTGCATGAAAGTAATGTAGGGCATGATGCATCATAATGTATAGAGTTGAACGAAGTGACTCTTTACAATGGCCTTAACCTGTGCTTCTAGTGTAAATTTGCTGTCTGTTGTTCCTCAAAGCTGAAGTAGGCATTGGGAAAAAGCCCATTAAGTCTGGTCCGGGGATCGCTGTGGGCGAGGTGGTATTGCACCACAGATCACAAGTTCTGTTCTTGTTGGTTTGAGCTTAAGTGTGTTAGAGGTCATCCCAGCATCTGTTTGTGCAAGGCATGTGTTGAGGGCTGGCGTGCCTGTTGTTGGGTCATTCGTGAGTTTGTAAACATTTCCATATCGTGTGTGTAGTTGAAGCATGTGAGGCCTGTGTTGTTGATGAGATCCAGGAAAAGGTCATGTACATGTCAAAGACAAGGGACCAGAGTCTGGAACCTTGGGACACTGCACATTTCATGTTGTGAGGACGTGATATACAAGGAGCCAAGAGAGCATAGCTTTCTCCGACTCAGGAAGAAGGCAATCCAGCACAGGGCAGTACATTTACCACAAAGTGATGTCGTTGTTTTAGTAGGTGCTTGTGACTAATGGTTTTTAATGAAGTAGGATGAGGATAGTGGGTTAGATGTTCGCCTTGTTCTTAAGCATGTCGCAACTAGGACTCCTCCCATTTGAGGAATGGCAGAGGAATACTTCCATCTTTGAAGAGTTTATCATGAGTCATTGTAGAGCCATCCAATGGCGTATGGCTGTTCGGCAATGGTTATGCATTTGAGATGCAAGGGTGAAGGAGGGGAAAGAAAAGAAGTTCTGAGTATGATCATCAAAGAGGTGATAGTTAAAGCCAAAGAAGGAAATGAGTTTGCAAAGGGAGGAGGTATATAGGTTGAAGAGAAGTGGACTCAAGACTGATTCTTGTCGACATACACAGAAAGGGGTGTTGGTTTGGAGTTGTTGGACTTCTATTAGATGGAAAATGAATGTTCCGAGAGACTAGAGGATACTCATTAGGGTATAGTGTCCTTGAAGCCAAGGAAGGAAAGATTGACGGAGGGATGATCCACAGTGTAAACGGCAGCTGAAAGGTGTAGAAAAATACAATATTGTTCTCAGCAGTTGGATGGCAGGGGTGAGCCAAGGTTGAGGACCCACCTGGAAAGGGGTGAAGGAGCAGGCAGGTTATTGCTTATTCAAGAGGTAGGCAATGCAGAGTTGAATTGCCTAAAGCTGAGTTTAATGGAGTGAGCAAGAGGAGGAGAGAGAGAGATAGAGAGAGAGAGAGACAGAGAGAGAGAGAGAGAGAGAGAGAGAGAGAGAGAGAGAGAGAGATAGATTGGAGTGAGAAGTTGACTTGGTCAAGGTAGGGGACCATGGAGTCAGGCTTGAGTATATGTTTGGTGATAGATAAAGAAGGGGGTTGGGAAAGTGGCGGGAATTGAGAGGAGGTAAATGAGAGAGTGGTCAGTGGGGGAGGGCCAGTTGTGGGAGCAGAGGAGACCAGGGTAGGAATCTGAGATTAAGAGAATTGCCTGGTTATTGGTGGGAAGGCCATGTAGGTTGTCTAGTGCATTTTCAGAGAAAGTGGAATCAACTTAGAGCTGTTGGGCCTTAGTCTTATTGTAGAGGCTGACGTCACCCATTATGGTGGCCGGGACATTAGCAGGAAGCGTTTCAAGTAAGAGGTCAAGACCAGAAAAGAGAGTTTGGGTGTGCCTTATTGGCAGTTGATGATGAGGATAGTTAAAGGGGCGGGACTGAGCAGTGGGACTGAGATATGCACAAAAGGAGAGGGTGAAATCAGAGAGGGGAAGGAATGCTAATGGTGTGTCTTTGCTGATCATGAAACAAACACTGCTACCATTTCTGGGTCAACAAGGGGAGTAAGAGAAAGAGGCAATATTGGTGTGAAGGGCTGCCAAGGTGGTGCTGTGATGGCGATGTGATGCGGGTTTCGGAAATACCCATCACTGAAAGTTGGAGGTGATGCAAATCAAAATAATTCATGAAAATTGAGTTTTTTTGTAGAGGGATTTGGGCATTCTATAGACCCAGGGTGAGGTCATTATGAGTAGCAGGGGAAAAGAACATCGTTCCTGGAGTAGATGAAGGTAAGCAGGTTGAGTAGAGGAGGTTGGCGTGGTGGGATGGGAGAGAGAGAGGAGAGGCCTGAGTGGCGTTTAAGAGGTGACTGAATAATGGCCATAAGGAGACCAGGGAAGATTACCCTGGGGGAGTGGAGAGAAGAGAGGAGGTGGGTAGGGGCCAAGGGAGGGAGGGGGGGGACAATAAGGAGAAGGCACAGTATTGGTAGGAACATGTTAGGCAAATAGTAATGGAGAGTGTGTAGGAGAGTCCATAGGGTCCAAGACAACTAAGAAATGCCATTTAAGAAATCGCTGGATCTAAGGATAACCAAGAAATACAAGTTAAGAAGGTACATGGTCCCAGGTAGCCAAGAAATTAAATGTAAGAAATCACGGGTGCTAGGCAACCAAGAAATGCAATTTAAGAAAGCATAGGGTCCTAGGCTACCAGGAAATGCAATTTAGGAAATCACAGAGTGCTACGCGACCAACAAACTACATTTACATGGTGCAGTTGGTCTTTAGATTTAGGAAATTAGACTCACCTTGTAGCTCTACATTGATGGGGAAATTGGGTTTCGGGTAGTGGGGCAGAACGGCTGGCTGTACTAGGCAATAACAAAGTCAGGCAGAACCTGCCCTTTTCTGTGCAACCCTTTGCCAGGGAGGCAGGTTGGTGGAACACCTCTAGACAGGGATATTCTAAGATGCAGAAGAGTTCAAAGGGCCATTGAGGGAGCTACCTTCTGTCAAAATGATGACCCAGGAGAAAACACAGGCAAAACGGTGGCCCAAGTGCAGTTTTTGTTTTTTACTTGTTTATTTTAAATCGGTTGCACAAGCGTAATTGTCACATAGACACAAAGAATACAGGTTGACAGGACATCACAGTGATGTATGACTTAGTTATACATTGTGGATATATGTTTCCCCATGTAACTCTCCACCCCCCCATCGCTCCACTCCCTTGGCTCAAGTCTACTTTTAGTCCAGTGAGGCGGGGTCATCCCCTGTTGATCCAGAGGTGGGCTGCAGGGTCAGCCAGGCTAGACAGGGCTTCTGGGTTTGAGCTGGAAAGTTCTGATCGTAGTCTATAAGTGGGGCCCAAATATCTCTAAACTGGTGAGTTCCAACTCCACCAGGCAGTGAGCAAGTGTTGTTGGTGCTTACTGCAGGCCTCTGGCTTCTGCAATGCACTGCTAAGCGCACTGCTTCAGCAGGCTTGAAATCACATGGGCTATAAGAGCTAATAAGGGAGAGGCATGCTCCCAAAAGGGCTGCTCGGGGACAAAGGCACGCAAAATTGTGTTTCATGTGCAGGGATCTGCTTCAGTTAAACACCAACTCCACCAGGGAGTGCCTGGGTGTTGTTGGTGCTGACTGCAGACCTCTGGTTTGCACAGGGTATGTGTAGCAAGATGAGAACTTCATTTAAGGGCGAGAAGTAGTAGAGGGGAAGACCAAGGAAAAGGTGCAAGCAGTGGTCAATTTGCTGAGTACAAGGGTAGATATTACAGCTTTTGTTCAGTGGAGGGTGTTATGAATACAGATTTCCCTCGTGTTGAAGGGGGTAATCCTGTGTGCCTTGACAATTGCTGTGATGAAATACTAGAGTTGTAGTTTTCAGGCCCAGGAGGACTCCAGTATTGATAGCATGGAGTGACCAGATCAGGATGGAAGGAGATGGGAGAGTGGGTTACCATTGGAGGCAGGTGGAAATATAGGTCTGTTTTTTAATGACTTTAGAGTGGGACATTTTATATTCAGACATCCGCTGAGGGATGGCTGCAAGGCAGCTAGCGATGACTTGAGAGAAGGCAGGGGTGAATGAGGGAAAGGGGAAGAAGATCTGGGTTCTACCAGTAAAGAGATCGTAGTGGAAATGTGTTTGACTATGGGGAGGTGAAGAGAGGGAAGAGGAGAAGGTCCAGGACTGATACTTGAGCTGGGCCAACTGGAAGAGATTTGGAGGAGGAGGAAGTAATGGAGTTCTAAGAAGGAGCGAACATAGAGGTAGAAGGCCATCCAGTTGAGTGCAATGTCCTTGAAGCCAAGAGAGGACAGGCTCAGATGGAGTGAGGGTTGGTAGACAGTGTCAAAGGCTGTTGTGAGATCAAATAGGGTACGTATGATGGAGAGGTGAGAGTGGTGAGCAGTAGTTAGAAAATTGGAGACAAGAGAGCAGTTTCAGTTGAATCTTCACTTGCGAAGAATGAGTGATCTTCGAGATGGTCAACAATTCAGTTAAAACACATCTCTTAAATTTTTGTTTCAATGTTGCCCTCGGATCCAGCTTCTTTGCCTATCTCCATGCCACACTGAACTCATTGGGCTTGTAACCACCCTCAAATGAGTAGTTTTGATAAAAACATAATTTTCTTTCCCTGTTCATTTGATTAATCTTTTTTACTAAGTTCTTGCTACACTCTCTCTTTGATGGTAAACCCTTAGAAGGATACGCCTGTGGTAGTCAATATTGGGTGGCTAAAATGTAATGAGACAGAAGTTCAGGTAACAGGATTAAAGGCTTTATTTTTCAAGTTCTGTTTCAATTCATATATAAGCCTTTTAAAAACCTACATGACAGGAGACACCCACCGGCAACCCTATTCATCCCAACCTAGCTCTCAAGTGACAGATACATAGAACGCTTGTTCAAAGCGATCACCCAACATTCTCTGAACTGCACATGCACACAGCATTCATGACCATTCTACCGCTCACGCATCATGGCAATCAGGACATGCAAACAGAAAGCAACATCCCGGTCCTCAACATTACCTTTAGGGAGAAATGTTAAAGGTTAAAGGTATTTGTACCGCGCACCGTCACCAAAGGAGTTGGTCCCCAGGCGCTCTGGCGGATCTGTAAACGAGAAGGTGGGATGGGTTAGTAAGGTGAAGAGGGAGTAGGATAGTGAGAGGGGTGGTGTTCTGTTGGCAGCTTCAACTCGGTATACACCGAGTGCTGAGCTTTGGTGCGAGTATCGGATCGATGACAGTCCTTGTGTGCTGTTGGTCCGGCTTATGTGTTGTTGCGGTGTGGTGAAGTGCGTGCGGCTTGTTGTGCGAGAGATTGTGTGAGTTTTTTGAGCGAGATGAGTATGCAGAAAATGTGAGTTTTTTGGTTGGTGGGTTATATGACATTTAACATGCTAACCTTGACAGTTCTGTCTAAGTGTGGCACATGCTAACATTCACAATCCGATCTAGATGCGACGCAGGCTAATGTTCACAATTCTGAGTGTGGCACTTGCTAGCCTTCATAATTCCATCTAAATGTGGCAAATGCTAACATTCTCAATCCGATCTAGATGCTGTTAGGCAGAATCCTGTGCAGTTCCCTGGGGGAACACCGCAAGAAGACCAAGACCTTATATGGGGTTCTGCAGAGTGCCGTGATATATGTGTTCTGCATGTGCATGGATGCCTGTATGTGTGTAGGCTAAATAGCATGGGAGTCTGTGACTTTGTTGACTGTGTCTGTAATGCTACCTGTGAATGCATAATTATTGCGTGTGTGCATAAAATAAGTTCACGTGTGCAAAGACAATATGAAAGCCGGACCCATCCACATTGTCTGCGCTTCTTCTCCTCTTGGGTACACAGATCACGCAATAATGTCAATGTAAAAAACAAATACACATTCCATTGTCCTCAAAGGAAGGCTCCAGGTTTCTCCATATTCGCCAGTGTTACCGTTCTCTGTTTAAGAGAGTTCCACATCATTTTGCAAAGATAAAGTTCCTTTAATGGCACGCCACGCCTTAGTGGACTAATGCATGCACTACCAAGGGAATCTGTGTTTGAACTCAGGGTCACAGGTTCTCATCAGGGGCAAAGTTTCACTCCAACCACAGTGCTTGGAGTTTCCAGAAAATGAGTGTGTTGAGTGGGGTTAGGTATCTGTAAACTGCCCTCTCCAGTGAATATGCACATTCCAAGTACATCTGTTATGTTGTGTTATTTTAATGAGGGTTTCAGTATATTATGTGTGTGTTTTTGGGGATGGGCTGTACAGTACACTGTTGTTAGGGGTTCCATACGTCAGGAGAACACTTTGTACTGTATGAAACCTGCCATTTTGAGTAGTTGGCATATATATTTTGAGAAGATAATCCTACATAAGAGACTTGAATATATGGCCGAGACTAGGCAATCAAGTGTCCTTCCCTCAGCATGCATACTGGTGTACCTACCCATTTGCAAAGTATGTAGAAATGCTAACCCCGACAACTGATGTTCACAATCCTTCAGCTAATTTATGTTAGTTTCCGGATCCCTCTCCAAAAAATGACCTTGTATGAAAAACTGAGGACACGACAAACATTCATTAACTTTTCACATCTCAAGCGATAGGAGAATGCTGAAATAATTGACAGATAGAAAACCATATGTACTGCATTGCAATCCTTTCTTTTGGCTATGCAGATCCCACACCTGGCTGGATTCCTTGGACATGGGGCACAGGCTGCAGATTTCTGTTCAAATATTCCCCACTAACAATTATCCAGGAACAGAGCGGGCTGTGTTTTTCCTCACATCGGCTCGTGTCCACCTGCAGGTTACATGCCACGTTATCTGGAAAATCTAAAGTATGCAGCGCCTGCTTGCCCAGGAGGTATGCCTCTGATTGGAATGCTCCACCACCAACGGACAAAATGGCATTCTGCATTTCGGAAAAAAAGCACAAGCTTTCCTCGTTCTTTCTTGCTCTGCACATGACCCTTTTCTCTCTTTCTTTCATGGTCACCCCCTGGAGTTTAATGTCCACCTCCGGCACGCATCACAAGACCCCTCTTCATTCCCCCATTCACTCTTAAGTGGGATTTTGTGTCGTTACTGGGACGGAGGGCCTTTGGAACAATGTTTGTGGCCTGCATTGCCCAGTGACCCGGCATGGCTGTTCACCCTCTCGCATCCTCGTTGCATCCTTGTGTGATCTGTGCTTGCTGTTGGACCTGTGGGCTACTACTGCATGCGCTTGGACTAGTCCATTTCCGAGCCAGCATTATCTATGCTGCCTTTCATTTTAGTCCTAGCCAGGGGAGTCATATCAGCACCCTAGTCGGCCACACTGCAAAGTCTTCACTCATCCTGCTTCCTTGACTTATCATGGAATTCTAGGCTACAACATTCATTCCCCTGGTGTTGCCGATTCCCCACTACTTCAGCTTTCCTAGGGTGACCGTTTGCTGGGATCATTACTATATTCCCATCATATTCCTGCGTAGCTGCCAAGTGGCAACATGTCCTGATTGAGAACAACACCTTACATTCTGGGACATGTAGTTTTGTTCTCCATTGTAATAAGTAGTCAAAGTGCTCATGAACAAATAGCCAGGTCTAACTGAAGAGGTCATACATGATGTGTGGTCACTCGGCTACTGTGCTCCTTGTGCAGGCAAACACAGTTCTATACCTTAACTGTAAATGTTAATCACTTACTGCTGTGGAAATGGCTTCTTACTGTAATGTGCATACCTAAGATATGTCAGATATTTATGTCACGCAGGTGTGACTGTATTGCCACTTATTTTATATCTTATCTATGTTTGCACAGAGAAAAAACATCTTTGGTCTTCCATGTTTTGGACATGACGTTCTGGAGAGAATTTTTCATTAAAGTGCAACTTTACTGTAAAATTAAGAAAACGATAGGCATTCCCTCCAACAACAGAGCATCCCTTTGGATACGTGTGGAGCCAATGGAGCAAAGCAGACACCCACGTGTTCATTGCACGATAAATGCCATGTACCTGGAGGTAGTGTTAAGGTTGCAATGTCCCCCTTATCTGTCTAATGGCCGCCGCAACTAAACATGCCCAGAGCGTAGCAATGCATTTCATTTCTATAATGCATGAATGCTTGCAATATCTGCAGAGAGCTCCACGAGAGGCTGTTTATGGTATTGTTATTACAGGACATCTGCGTTGTAATAATAAAATGACATCACTAATGTTATTACGCCACAGCTGATTCATGATGTCACAATGCTTGCTGCTGGAAGCAAGCAGATCTAAAACACTCAAAGCAATGGCCAGCTTTTCAGATTCCTTTATTTTGAAGATGTTTTCTTTGTCAAGTCACAGTCAGTTGATAAAGGAGATGGTTATAGTAGTATGTGTATTCAGTCTACTCCTGGGAATTAACACAGGAGAGCAGACATCTATCAACATATTTCCACTTATTATAAACTACCATGTAGCGTTAATGATCCAGTGCTGGGGTAGGATAAGCCCCAGTAGTCTTCCGTTATAGGGTGCTAATAGTTTTTTTTTTATTTAAAGGAAATGGGTACATACATGTCATAATTGCACTGTCTCTTGTAAAAAATAGACAGCACAAGATGGCTGTCAGGGGAAACAGTAAAGGGTGTATGTCCCTTTACTGTTTCTACTGACCGGCTGACACCAGAAGGACAAAGATGAAGTGGCTGTGGAAGGCGGTGTTCAGAGTTAAGTGGGTGGAGAGTCAGGGTGTGGGAACTAGGCAGGGTTGAAACGTGGGCTTGTATTGGTAGACACATCACATGTTTCAAGCCACCTGATTGGCTCTGAACTCGTCCCAGAGGCATAATGGAAGTTAATAAATGCCTTTCTATTAAATTGCTTAAAATGTTTGTTTGCAACACACTACAAACTGTATAATAGAGTGTTTATCCAACCAAACCGCGTCTACATTTATTCCACATAACTACGACTGGATGAACATTTGCATCAGAGCGAGCAAGAGATCAAGTATTACTCACTGTAAGGAATACAGTCAACATAACTGTATGCTATGAGGGTATTGCAAGTAACCTTGGAGTTCCTTAACCGTATAAAGGAGCTCATCGTGGGCCCTGTTCCTTTATTTGGACATCAAACTGCTCAGTGACTTGCAATGTCTTTATAATGAAGAGTATGAGGTACTTTATCCCATATATATCATACCCACCCTATTGGATCATCAACAACCCTCCCTAATTTAACCTCACAAACTCTTGCATGACCACCTTGTCTCCTAGAGACGCCTGTTCCTTCTTCTTTCGGGCCTACCAGCCCTTGAGCTAGCCTATTGGCTTCCTCTCCTTTTAGTTAAGCATGCCTTCTTCTTTCCAACCCAACATTTGTTCATGTGTACCCTACCACCTAAAGGGCAAGGCTGACCTCATTTCACTCTTTCCTTTTTCGTTTTCCTTTTCACAATTCATAACTAAAGCTTTAACTTTTACCTCAACAGCCCTCACCTCTGATGTAGTGACATTTTTGGGGCAACCTCCATGAGTCAGGAAAAGCGGCTGATTTATTTATTTTCAAATGTTTTTATTGGCATTTCGAAAATACATTAAGAATAGCTGAGTTATAGATACCATACACCAACATAAAGAAGAAAGGCGAAAGAAAAGGAGAAAACAAATTCAACTAATAACCAAACTATAAACAAACAACAAACAAACAAAGGTCTTCGCAGTTCCATGTCTTCTTCTGGCACTATTTCAGGGGCGGGGTAGTGTCGGTATGGGATCATCAGCAAAGGAGTGTTGCAGGGTCTGAGTGGGGCCAATCAGTCTATCGTGGGATTCTGTATCAACCTTGTGTGCAGGTATTGCTGGTAAGTAAACATTTGTTCACAGGGGTTTTTCGTCGGATGGATGGAACATGTCCCATACCAAAGATTTCCAGGCTTTATAGGTCATGCTCGGTCCTTCCCCAGTCTTGGATATTCCCTCTCCCCATATCTTGGTTTCCGCCTCTGACCAATGTTCTAGTTCCTTAAGCCACTTGGCGTAGCGGGGGCCGGCCCGGGCTTTCCACATCATAGCGATAGCTCGTTTGGCCAGAATACAGGCCATGTCCATGAATTTGACGGTGTGCCTGATTTTGCTTATCCGCGGATAGGACCCCAGAAAGCATTCCTTCGGTGTCCATCCGTAATGGGTCAGACCTGCTCTTCTGCAGGCTTGTTCGATTTTGGCCTACAAATGCTGTATCTTTGAGCAGCTCCAGAACATGTGTGCCATTCCTGCATCCTCTGAGTTGCATCGGGGGTATAGCAGAGTTGGGCTCTGCTGAATTTAGCGATTCTGCTGGGGGTCATGTACGTTCTATGGAGAACATTTAGTTGGATCAGTTTGAATCTCGCATTTCTTGATACTTTTCTTGGGTGTTGTAGGATCCTCTCCCATTCCTGTTCAGTTATGTTTACTGCCAAGTCCATTTCCCATGATTTCTTTAGGGTGTCACTTTTGATAACCCAAGACTTTTATAATGCACCCAACAATCCTTTGATACCTTGAACCATTCTATTTTGTTAAACCGATTAGAGGAGGTTACTGCTTTATCTGAACAGGCAGTACATTTGTTTGAATTGTTTCTCTTTAGCAGAACATAGAGAGTGAAAGTGGGCGGAAACAGACCTACTAACATGTGGAGTGCCACAGAGGTCAAGTAAATAACCCACTGCTTTTTAACATATATATATATATATATATATATATAACACCTTTACATGACCTGGAGATCGAGAAGGGTGTCATATTTCAGAAATATGTTGATGGCACTAAATTATTTTTTCAATTATCAGACTCATATGATGATAATTTGATGTTTAATAGGGAGACGTTTAGGGACATCAGAGGATGCATGTCAGGAAACTGGTTGGGCCTTAACCAAACCAAGACTGAAATCCCATTTATTCTGCTACAGATAATCTATAAAGAGCTCCCCAGGTTTATTGTCTTGGACGAAATGGGGTGCACAGTGCAAGCCCTTGAAAAGGCTCAATCCCTCGTCATCAATTTCGACTCCTCTTGGACTTTCACTTCCCATTTTGTTGTTTTTACTGAGCATTGCACATTACTATCTGATAATCCTCAGATAGATCAGGCATTTCATTTTGGCCAATGATTGGGCTACAACGGCTCAGGCTAGAATAGCAGCTAATCTGAACTATTATAATAATCTTTTTGCAGGATTAACTAAGCAGTCTCTTAGACGACTATACATCCTTCAAAATGTTGTGGCCCAAGCTATAACAAACTCTGTAAGAACACATATGTTCCTGGTCCTGAGAAGACTGCAGTGGCTTCTTATTGCTACTCAAACTAAGTTTAAACTTCTATCATCCATAAAACTCTCTTTACAGAACTCATGATAGTGGGGAATTCTGTTGCTCTAAAAAAAACTAGACAGTAATTTTGGTTTATTTAGGTTGGGAACTGAACTTATCGTTACAGTTCCTAAACGTAAGATCCTGGGTGCCACTCTTGATCAATCATTAACCATGGAATCCCACGTCTCTAGCGTTGTTACGGCCCCAGCGTATTACATCAAATTACTCCACCATCTTAAACCACTCATCACTCTAGCGAGTGCTGAGACCATCGCTAGAGCCATCATTGGCACTAAAATTGATTATTGCGGGAGCTTGTTAGCCGTTATTAGTAAACGTGACCTGATCAGGCTTCAAATCATGCAAAACAGATCGGTATGAGTAGTACTGGGTCTCCCAAGAAGAGATCATGTAACAGGTGACAGGCGGTCCCTCCATTGGCTGCCAATTGAAGAGCGAGTATCGTATAGGCTTCTCACTATTACCTTCAAGTGCATATTAGGTACCATGCCATCCTATTTGCAGGATTCCATTACCGATAAACCTAATGGTAGGGCTCTGAGGTCCAATGGGCAGAACCTGCTTATTCAGCCCAGATGTAGAACTGCTAAAGCTGAGAAGGGAGCCTTCTTTTCATCGGCTCACAAACTCTGGAACAATCTACCAAAAACTCCAGAGTTCTCTATCTGCATTTATAAGAGTGCTAAAAATCCATTTGTTTGGTTAATACCCCAACTCCTGCCTTATCCTCTCCCAGCTCCCTAACTCATCTATTTCGATCCCATAATTGGTATGTGTTATGCGTATGTCCAACTGTTAGTGCCTTTATGCCCGAGGGTCCACAACGCGCTATACAAATGCCGAAATGTAATGTAATGCTCAAACTAAGTTTAAATTTCTATCATCCATACAACTCTCTATGGCAATGTGCCTGAGTATTTGAAAAAGAGATTGTTCTGGCACATCACAGACCTTTGAGATCTGTAATGTGTTGTTCACTGACAGTTCCAAGATATGAGAAAGCAAGGCTATGTGGACCTTCAAGCACCATTGTAGGATTTACATTGTGGAACAAACTTCCGTTGGATATTAGAGAAACAGCTTCTCTGTAGGAATTTTTAAAAAAAGTCAAAACATTTTGGTTTGAACATGTCTTTTCGCTAGATGCATGACGGTCACGCGCTGTGAAACCTTCTGGTAGTAGCGCCAGTTCGAATCAACATAAAGATACACTGGGCTTTACTACCAGGCCAACTTCCCCAAACGGAACTTCCGTGACATTCACAAAAACCTTCTCACGAGCAGCTGGAAGGGAAGATGTCATGTTCTATAGGTATTCCCAACATGGAAACCCTTTGGCACAGCTGTTTATTCCATGTCACTATGTGCATGTGGCCCTGGGCGGACAACCATGTGACTGAGCCACTCGTGGAATGGTGCTGTGTAGGACAATGAACAATGCTGGACAGATACCCATATGCTCGTTGTTTGACAAAAGTTGAATTTATTGCATGATGTAGGATACTATTAATCGAAGGCAATCTAAAGTTTCTTAATTCTCCATGTTCATACTCATTGCTATTTAGGATAAACATGCCCTGGATGATGTACTGTTACATGACATTCATATATCACATTTTCCCCTATAAGAATATTAACCTCGATTGACCTTTAGGGCTACATCCCTTTGATAAAAGACCAAAATGGAGACATGGGGCAATTTAATGACTTAAGGGTTCACCCCCAACCAAGGCAAAGGACACTCAATGACTACAGAACCCTCATGTCACTGTGTTTTCTGCTCCTGACCACGATACTACGCTTTCAGTTCATAAAACAAATAAAGAACTGAACAAACCTTATCATATCATAAATGTAGTACATTACATTTTATTCAAATACATTGCAAACACAATAAGATAAAAACACATAACATTTCATTACATATATCAAAATCACAATTTAAGTAAAAACACACCATACAATATATCAAAAGATAACAGTAAAAACACACTTGTGCAAACAAATCAACTGCCTAATTGCTGTACACAAACACTAAAGTGCAAAACTCGCAAATGACGTTTGTTAGTGGGTAAAGAACCACTATTAGTGATGATAACTTTACCTTCTCATGTGTAGAGACAAGTGGGTAAATCCTTTTGCACACAAAAGGTTCTTTATAAACTTAATACATTATTGCAAACACTGTTCACTAATCCAGTGTTGTTATCAGCCTAACATGTTTCGTTCTTCATTAGATCACACTAAATCACCAAGAACCTCTTTAGGGGACCAACAAATACAAATTTCAATTAACATTTTCTTGTAGTGGCAGGCGACGAAACCTCTGTTGCGGCATTTGCGTCCAAAAACTGGAGGAGAAAACACAGATACGCAGCTATCAATAATACTGATTTACTTACACAACCTAACCTACAGGGTGCATAAATTAACCTGAGGTAGGCTTACCGTATACCTTTAACGTTATATTCTATATACGTTTAATTGTGAGTGTCTTCTAAGTAGACCACGACCTGTGAGATAACGCAAACACAAGTGGGAGGGTGGAAGAAACCACGTGAACATCTCACAACCCACATTAAATTCCAAAGAATCAGTCAATCATCGTCAAATAATCAAGCTAATTAAAGCCCACATCGTGCAATGGACTGCTGTTAAATCTTGCACAGCAAAAGTCAACTATTCTGGTCATTGTAACCATCACAGTCCTGTACACTGTTGTTATCTTAGGACTCAGATCAGCTGCGAGCACAAGGCTCAACAGTCTATCATCGTCTTTAGCAAGTGCTGCCCTTGCCAGTCTTCGTCCTGTACTGTGTGGATCTAGGTTTCAACAATCTAAGTCTCCATGCACTTTAAAAAAATACTTGTGCATGTTCAAACTCCTACTTCAACCTGATTATATGGACCAACAAATTCACTAACATAGCCGTAGCAAGTGAGCGTACGTTAACATGAAGAACCATCTATGAAACAAATAGCTAAATTCACCTTTCGTCTTTTAATCATGGGTAACCGCCGTTTACACAGGCGAACGATGTCACTGTGTGCTGCCGGTTTTATGGCTTTGTCTAGGCACACATTAAGGACCGGGGAAACCTCCCGACCATAGGTCGGGAAAATGGGCTACTGCAAAATACAACCGTGATATGGAGCCAAAATGAGTTACGATCTAAATAAGACTCACAACATATTCGTAAAACGCCAGGCAATCATTCCTTGTGGCAGAATTGCTGTTATTGACTCGCCCAATTCGGATTGTAGCGTGCTCGTATCTCCGTCTCTCACGTACAACGCACCTGTCACCTGACTTCCGCCACGTTACTACATGTACACTCGAATTTCTAGCACGTCCCCGTCTCTCATATGATTCACGTTTTTCAAATGACCAACAATTGAAACCTGCTTGGCAGTCTCTTCTTAAAACGCCCGCGTGGATGCAAGCCACCAAACTCACATGTTTTCCAACTCAAACGCGGCACACCGCTCTTTTGTGCATACCGACCATGAACGCGTCAGTGATGGAACCGCATTGCTGATTACAAAGGTATTAATACAGCAGTAGCGTAAATACACCAGGTATCAAAAACTAATGATGTGTATAACCATACCTCACAGGGCCTATTGCGTTGCCCTCCATATACGCATAACAATGGCTCCTCAAAGACAAATCTAGTGAACTAACAAACATCAGTTCACTACAACTTGCGCTATCCTGCTAAGGTTATCATACATTATGCCAATCTACTAATTCATTAAGGCATAGCTCTCAACCATTTGTGTTGCAAAGGCGGGTGAAATCACCCGATTTTGTTTTTGGCGGGTGAGACGCCCATTGGAATGAATGGGCGTGCAGGTGGCTTGGAGGGTGAGTCAGCCCTTTACGAGGTGGGTGACACCCGCCAAAAGCGTATGAGTTGAGAGGTATGTTAAGGCCAGACTCTGATGAATTAGACAGAAAAATCAACCACTGTTCTTTGTTATACAATTCTTTCTCCAATGATTCTCCATTGCACATAGATGTCACTTGTAACAATACTATATCCCTTTGATCACACAGTCCCCTAAGGACCCCATTTTCTTTCCAGGCCTACCAACCCTTAACCTAACCTAGTGGTTAACCTCACTTTCAATGAGGTCTCAAAGGCAGATTAGCCTGACTTTTCAGGTCCTCCTTTCTATCCTACAGCCTCTCAGGTCACCATATTCGCCCAAAGGGCAGAGCTCAATTCCATCCACTGCTCGCTCATTCCACTTTAATAATACAATGTCGAACTTTGAAATGTTAATCAGTGACCTCCTCCGTCTGGTGATATTGCCAGCACCAAAGCACACCAAAAACAACTGCCCAATGATGGTGGTGTTTCTGTGCCCACTTCCCCTGACTTTCCTTCCAGGCATTTTCCACCACGTCCGCTATCTTCTGAACGCAAACCTCTATCCCTGACCTTCTTAAGTGTAGCCAATCCTTTGGATGAATATAGGGGGGAAATAGAATTTAGTTCTTGGAGCTCCTGCAAATGGATTTCTAGCTTGTCACACCATAGCTTAATTTCCATATCTGGAGATGTTCCTTGCCCTACACATGGCTTCTGTCATCCTTGATCCCCTCCACTCCTCCCTAGAGTGTAAGAATGACCAAGTCAACTTTGTACCAGGGCATCTTCGCACCCAATTATCTTACAGATACCTTTATGGGCTTCCACTGTTACGTATCATGGCCATATCATGTTTCTGTTGCGTCCTTTCTAGCTCAAGTGGCATTGACAGCACTTGTGTTTCCTGAGCGCGTATCCCTCACCTTCTTAAAGTGTTTCCACAGTTGTTTGCCATATGACCTATTCACTTATTACATGCCCATTCACTTTCATCTTTCACCAAATATCATATCGTTAGTCTAAGAATAAATAAGCACACTTATAAACAAGTCACATCCATTTCACTTAAGCGTTAAGGCCTAATATATCGTAGACACCTCTTTAATCTCCTTTCCCCAAATTCATCACTTAATCCTCGCCTACGCCCACCTGTTCTGAATCCAAAACAAGCCGTAGTTCTATCGGAAGGATTGCCACAATCCTTAGAATCCATTTGCATACAGCAGATGCATTTCTTGCACACTGTTAGCAGTGAACTAGTGGTCTAGAAATCTATGGGTGCTCCCACTGTGTATGCTTTGCTCCTGCATAACGCTTCTTATGTTACTGTTGTGTAGTGTCCTCCTGTAACATCTCAGTCTCACTGTGTCCAAAGGCTGCCTTAATTTGCCAAGCTTTGTGCTGCAAAACGTAGATGATATTTTAGTATGTAACACAACAGAGGAAGAGTGCAGATGAGACTCGATTCAGCTAATGATTATTTTAGCAGACAAAGGATATAAAGTGGACAAGGAGAAATTTCAGTATTGTCAGGAAGAGGTGTTGTACATAAGACAGTTAATTTTGCATGAAGAAAAGAAAGTTACAACCGAAAGAGCTGAGGCGATCATGAAAACGTCAAAACCGCACACAATAATGTGCATGCTGCAGTTTTTAGGACTGTGTAATTATGTTAGAGAATGGGTATTTGATTACAGTTCATACACAAGGCCCTTGTTGCAGGCCCTGAAGAAGGCACAAGTGAATAAGGAAAACATTAAATGGACTAAGGAAATGGATGAAGGGTTTGATGAACTAAAAAAGGCAATTTGCACAGCTCAAGTTTTAGGAATTTACAATTATTCTGAGCAGTTCTTTTTATTTTTGCACACGAATGGAACAGTTATGACAGCAGTACTCACACAGAGAACTACATTGGGGTAAAACCCCTTAGCATATTATAGTGAGATTTTGGACCCAGTTATGAGGGGTCACTTCCCATGCGAACAATCTCTGGCTGCAGCCGTGTTCACTATCGAGAAATCTGAAAGCATAGTGATGGGATGTTCCATTACTTTATTTGTTGGGCATGCTTTCTTTGCTGTTTTGGAAAAACCTAAGCGTACAGTCAAGTCTCAAAGAGCTTCTGCATATGAGGTGGTTATATCGAATCCAGTGATCAAAATAGTCAGGTGTAAAATGGTGAATCCGGCCACGTTTGTAGCTGAACCACTGACAGTGGATGAGCAAGTGCATTATTGCTCAAACTGCGAGGAATTCTATGACGAGATCCCGAGGGTAAAGGAAAATGTTTTTGCAGCTGGGGAGATTCTCTTTATTGATGGGTCTTCAACGATCAATCAAACTGATGGAGAAAGGCATTCAGGCTCAGCTGTGGTAAGACACAGAGCCAATGAGGAATTTGAAGTGTTAGCAAGTGCGAGACTACCATCTTATTTTTCAGCACAGGCTGCATAGTTGGTGGCACTTATTGTTGTGCACGAAAATCATGCAGGGCAGGATTAATGGTGTGCAGTGACTACGCCTACATGATGTCAACTGTGCACGCAGGGTTAGCACGTTCGAAAAGGAGGGGCTGCCTCCAAGCGGACAGCACTCCAGTGCAACACGCTGCATTATTGGACAGGCTTATTAAAGCACTACAACTCCCAGTAGCCATCACAATAGTTAAGTGCGCAGCACATACTAAGAGAACTGACATTATTTCATGCAGAAACCAAGCCGCAGACGAAGAGGCCAAAAGTGTTGCATTTTCATCTGATATTTCTAGTTTTAATATTCCTGATGTGAAAGAAAAAATGATTGTAATAATGGTTATACATGAGGAGTTTAATCATTTGTCAAGAACACAGTCAATGGAAATTCAGGGTGGAGCTCCACAGGATGAAAAAGAATTGTGGACACAGAGGGGGTGTTCTTTATCCCCTTACGAAGCACTGTGGTGACAAGACAGCACTGGTAAACCAGTGATGTCTGTAGCCTTACTAGGGTGGTGTTAGAACAGCTATACTACCCTGCACATGTTACTGGGGAGAGCCTTGCAGCAATAATTGCGGAGTACTGGTGTGTACTGAACCTGTTAGAACACGTTGCTCTTTATGTCGTAAACTGCATCGTATGTCAAAAGTTTACTGCTGGGCACACGCTGCGAACAGTCAGAGGAGTAATTCCTTGACCAAATGGTCCTTTTCAGCATTTGTATATTGACTATGTTGACATGCTGCAGGTTCGTAATGGATATAGGTATATGATAGTGGTAGTGTGCCCATTCATGAGATGGATTGAAGCCGGTCCATGCACACATCTTGATGCCACTTGCGCTGCAACGTTTTTAGTTCAAGATGTATTTCCAGATGGGGAGTATATGAGGTGTTGAGATCAGATAATTGACCTCATTTTGTGAATTAGGTATTCAAACAGATTAGTTTATTGCTTAGCAATAAACACAAGTTTTCTTCTGCTTATCACCCACATGTGAATGGAATATGTGGGAGACTCAACGGTCTGCTCAAAGAGAGAATAGCAAAGTTGAAATTGACACTAAACAACGGGTGGCTGTATTGCCTGCCTCTTGCATTATATGCATTAAGAAATCAGCCTGGCTCTGACCACCACCTCACACCCCACAAACTAGTTACAGGGAGGTGAATGAGAACACCTCTAACTCCTCCATCGAGGACTAGGATTGATGCCCAGACAACTGCAGAATTGTTAGGAAATGAGTTACGTGAGTACTTAACATGTATGACTGCTAGTATCTCTGTCATTTCAATCAAGTCAAGCAGAAGGGGTGTCAGTCTCAGAACACAGATGAAGACAATACAGCAACCGGACTTGAGAAGCTATGTGTTCCGAAATAATTTGCTGGAGATAAAGTTCTAATAAGGAACTTCACGAGAAAGTGGCACGAGCACAGATTTAGTGGCCCTTTTGTCGTGGAAGACATTACTCCTTCAGCAGTTAAGGTCCAAGGAAGGCGAGCTTGGATACACCAAGGAGATGTGAAAGTCTACGCTGGAGAGACCGTCACACCCCCAACCCATTAAGAAGCAAGTCAAGAAGAAGAAGTTCAGCATGTGCAGACTCGATCGATGACGAGGAAGAAGGATGCAAAGATTATCCACTAGCTAGACGAAAGTGTACATTTGGACTGTGGCTCCCCTGAAACACTCCTTGTAGATATTATAGCAGGAAGTGAGAATGCTAATGTTCTTGAGCCACAGGAGTTTGTTGACATTGGGCTTTGGAGTGCTGTAGTAAATGGAAGAATGCCCGATTTAGACTTCTTTTTCAATGATTGGAAGAGGGCTCAGTTCCCCGACTCGTTTCTCACTGAGTTTCTCTTTGGAGGTGCCCAAGGTGCTGACAGATGTTGATACACAGACTACTTCTTGCTTTTTTCGTATTTATACTCCAAGATTTCCCAGCTCTTGTTGGGTGTAGAACTGACGTGCATACTTTTATCCAAGATCCTAAAAATGGCCCGGTGATTAGACATTTATTGGCAGCAATTATAGAGCAAATCAGACAATTACCTGAGAATCTCTACGAACGCAAACATGGTCCTATATAACAACAATGCCCACAAACTACTTGTCATGATCCTTCACTATTTGCTTCTAGTTCATCCTTATCTTGTTTGGAGCAACACCAACACTTATGTGTCTATATGAAATTCTATAAATCGTCCTGAAATCAGCCGGTTACTTGTGGAGATTATTGAGCAAATCAGGCAGCTTCCTGAACACCTGATAAATTTGCCTGAATAAAAAGAGTTTTTCCTTCCTTAAAAGTAATTACAGGCGGGGGGGCGCTGTTGAGCAGCCGTCAAGATGGCTGCCTAGCTCTTGAGCTCCGTGCACAGCCGCTCTTCATCCGATGACATCTGCGGGCTAATGCAGTGCTGCGACTAATCGACCGACCCACTGGCATCCTTATAGCTGTAGCTACGTGTCGATGTGATCCTGACTCGGATCGGACCTTGGGAACCGGAGATCCACTCTGCGAGACCCTCGGGCCTACCCCGCCGCGTCCCTCCACTGGCCTGCCTGCGGAGACGTACATCGCTGGGCCTGTGATATGTGCCGGGAGCGCCGCGGACTGGGTCGCACTCTTCGCCGGACTGGCGCCCGCTGTTCGGGCCGTGCCCTCTGCCGACCATCCTGGATTTTCTTTGGGCTTCGCTTAGCCCACTCTCCCCGACCGTAAGGCCGGCACTAGAAGGCCCCTGGCTGTCTCCCCTCCGCGCGACTCGACACTTGGACGGCGCGCCTCTCTGGAGGGAGCTGCTGGGCTTGGCGGTGGCGCTTGACTGGGGCCCGCTAGTCTGACATTGGCGGCCTTGTCGCGCCCTACGACCTCCGCTCTGCACCATTGCCGAGATCGAATCTACCCCCGGCGACACCCGAAGACCTGAGAAGCTACACCTACTTCCCGACTGGACACTTGCGGGCTACATACCAGGTGAGGAGCTGCTGGGGCTGCGGCGCGCTGAGGCTCTCGTTACCGCTACAGACCATCCCCGACCTGGGCCTCGGTCCCCGCGCCGGGCGGCCCCGGCTGGCTCCCGCGTCACTTTGATCGCTCTCCGGGCCCGTGTCCCTACATTCCGGCGGACTCGGGTCGGTCCGCTCCCGCCATCGGCGCGGCGACCCTGGACTAACACTGGGGCCCACACTCTGGCGCGGCCTGCTGGTCTTCACCTTCATCTCCACGGCCCCATGCAACACCCGCATAAGTACTAAGGCCCATACTCCTGCGGTTGGTTCTCTCCATGGTGCTCACTCCGGGCCTGCTCTGGACACCAGCATCATCCTCCAGAGCGGTTGGATCGCGCCACCCCTGCTGCTACTCCATACCTTCCTGACGCCACAGCTCCTATCACCTATGTCGGGATCTGCTTGAATTGGCGAGCTGGACCATTGTCATCTGCCTTGAACCTCTCCTGCTTCTTCCCACACAAGTCTTCACTTTGGCCGATCAGGGCCCCGCCACGACATTCACGATGTCCAACAGATCGAGGAATAACAATAAAACCGGGGCCATGGACAAATTCGCTAAAGCCGCCCTGAGACCCGACTTGGCCCATGCACCATGCGACCCTGCTGATGAACCGGGCGCAGAGGCACCCACTACTGACCTCACAACGATAATGGAGTCCATGGCTAGAAACTTTGCGGCCTTTCATGAAAAGCTCGATGACATTAATGCCAATGTAGCCTCACTGAGAGCCAAACTGGATCAGCAGGGGGCCCGAATCACGGAGACCGAAAACAGGATTGGCACCAATGAGGATAATATATCTACACTCCAGGGCACGGTGTCCACTCTGGTCTCGGATATGAAGGCGGTCAAAGCCAAATGTGATGACCTCGAATCTAGGTCACGCAGGAACAATATACGCATCGTGGGTGTCCCTGAAAATGCGCTGAAGGGTCGACTGGAACTAGCGGTCGAGGAACTCCTGAAGGTACTACTGGGTAATCCGGACATGTCTCCCTTCTTCACCATTGAAAGGGCCCACAGGGCGCTCTCACCTCGGCCTAAACCCGGTGACTTTCCGAGACCCATCATTGCCAAGGTCCTGAGCTTCAAAGACCGCGACCTAATTCTTCGCCTCGCACGGGAGAAAGGCGAGCTACGCTTCGACTCGCAGGTCATCAGGATCTTCCCCGACTTTTCCACTGGAGTTCAGCAGGAACGTCGCCAGTTCCTTGGAGTGAAGAAACTCCTCAGGGAAAGGAACATCCCATATGCCATCCTCTTCCCTGCACGCCTGAAGTTCACGTTCAATGATAAACTATACTTTTTTACAGTGCCTTCTGAGGCGGTTAAATTCATTGAGGCACATGTTCCGCTCCATCCTCCGGCTGATGACAACATGAATAACGAGTGAACTCTATAATTGCCTTGTGATG
The DNA here is from genome assembly GCF_040938575.1 of Ambystoma mexicanum. Lineage (NCBI taxonomy): Eukaryota > Metazoa > Chordata > Amphibia > Caudata > Ambystomatidae > Ambystoma > Ambystoma mexicanum. Next base: position 1,015,350,696 of record NC_090930.1, on the reverse strand, counting down.
CCTTGATACTATGCTAATGTGTGGACTGAGTCCCACCTCTCTCAGTTCGCATACGCGAGCGATCACACCTCTGTATCCACTTGTATGCAATGCTTTCCTATGTGGGCTTAAGTATTGCTCCTTGAGGAGCAACTGTCACCTCGTCCAAGTCACTCTACCACACTTACTCCTGCTGCTTTTTAATATGCACAGCTCCCGTGGTCCGGCCGCAACCGTTCCCCTCTGTCCACGACCACCAGAATGTGGTTCCTCTCATAGCTCCGCTTGGGCTGGGTTGCTGAATCTATGTGATATGTGTGTTGCTCGCTGCGCTCCATAGGGCGGGACTGAGGTATCAAAGTATTGCCCGCTAACAATGTTCGTTTTGTAACGGAACCAATGGTTCCTAGCGTGCTCCCGCACGGCAACGGCGCACCCCACTGCGATTGCACTGGTTTTGTATACGCCCTTATTGTGGGCCAGCCCCTGTTGGGCTTTTGCGCAGTCTGGGCCATGTCGGGGTCGGCCCGGCTCTGCACAGTCGAGGGTGGGTATTGTTTACACTGCTGTAGTTGGGTCAGCGGTGAGGGTGGGGGGCGGTGATGGGGTATTCGAAAAAAACGGCACACTAAGGCTCACAACACGCACACTGGCAATACATAAGCGCACTCCCGACCTCAACCCCGACAGTGAACACTGCTGCTACACCTGGGATGTTCATTGATACGGGTACACCGGGATTAGAGATCCGCCATTGACATGTCTACCGTTATAATGTCCTGGAACATTCGTGGATTGAGCAATCACACCAAGGCCCGCAAGATCATGGCCTTTGCTAATAGACATGGCTGCAGGATACTACTCCTGCAGGAGACACACTCCAATGCTCACACTCCGGCCACCATGGCCCCGTCGTGGGGTCCCAATAGATTCTTCACTTCATACTCCTCCCACTCCAGGGGAGTCCTCACAATGATCCACAAATCGATCAAATTCATCCTGCACAAAAGTTACGTGTGTCCCGAGGGTCGCTATATCATATTACACTGCACGATGGTGAATAGAGAATACCTACTTGTTAACACATACTGCCCCAACGTTGACTCTCCTGAGTTCTTTGATGCGGTAACTGCCATACTACTGGGCTACGTGGGGGTCCAGATTATATGGGGGGGTGACCTAAACCTTATTCTTGACACTGTATTGGACAGGACTGGCACGTCCTCCCGAGCCCTTACAAGTGCCGCACGCAGGTTGTGTGGCCATATGCAGACGCTCAATGTCTGCGACGCCTGGAGGACAGTACACCCCGTGTCCCGGGAGTACACTTATTACTCATCGGTCCACGACAGTTCGTCTCGTATAGACCTGTTTTTAGTGTCCAAGGAAACCATGGGAGGGGTGGAGGGGTCCTGGATTCTCCCCCGCACTTTATCTGACCACGCTCCAATCGTACTTTCTGTGAGGCTGGGTATACCCACTCCGACTCTGAGCACTTGGCGTTTCAAATCTGAGGCCCTCAGGGACATAGTCTTTAGGGCTGATATACTTGCATACATTATATCCTTTTTTGACCACAACTCTCTTCAGGACACCTCAGCCGCGGTTCGGTGGGAGGCTTTTAAGGTATATATCAGGGGGATGTCCATCTCGCGGGAGGCTGGGGTACTGAAAGCTATCCGAGCCAGCCTCGATCGCTCTGAAGCTAAACTGAAACAGCTGGAGCAGCAATGCTCCACTGGCGCCGAACCCGCCTTACTTCTCCAAATCAGTGAGGAACTGCAGGCATACAATACGCTCGCTACCAATGAAGTCCAGTACTTCAGCCGTCCACAGGCCGCCAGGAAATATGGCGAGGGGGACAGGCCGGGGAAGACATTGGCAGGAGTGGTGAGGGGGGAATTTGGCCGAGCTCAGATCACCTCCATCAAAGACGCATCTGGCAATGTACAGTGGGCTGACCAACAGATCTTGGAGATATTTACCGAGTTCTACAGGTCTCTCTACTCCCAGCCTCCCGAACACTCCGAACGACACATGCGCGAGCTGCTTACTCAGATCCCCACCACTGAAATCTCCCCTGCTACCCGCGACCAGCTGGACTCCCCGATAACGCTGGACGAAATAGTAACCTCCATATCTAACCTGCCCAAAGGTAAGGCGCCGGGACCTGACGGCCTCACGGCTGAGTTTTACCAAGAACACGTGTCCGTACTGGCTCCCAAGTTGCTCGAGGTCTGGGTCGAAGCGCTCCGCTCTTCTATTCTTCCCCCGTCCATGCGTGAGGCCGTCATCACGGTACTGCTCAAGCCTGGCAAACCGGACGACGAATGTGGGTCTTACAGGCCCCTTTCCCTCATGAACCTTGACACGAAAATCATTGCTAAGACCATAGCTAACCGCTTTCTCCCCATTATGCCATATCTGGTCCACGAGGACCAAGCGGGCTTCGTTCCTGGCAGGTCCACCTCACATAATATAAGAAGACTGTTCAATGTCATGTCTCATATAAATTAAGAGGCCCAGGCCGTGGCGGTCACTCTGGACGCTCAGAAGGCCTTTGACATGGTCTCCTGGAACTACACGTGGCTGGTGCTGGAGACGATGGGAGTTGGCCCAAACATGATCGGGTTCATTAAGCTACTATACGCCTCCCCTGTGGCCCGGGTCAGAGCCAACTCTTTGACATCCGACCCCTTCACACTCTTCAGGGGTACCCGGCAGGGCTGCCCCTTCTCCCCGATCCTCTTCGCCCTCGCGATTGAGCCAATGGCGGATTATGTCCGTGCTCGGCATGCCCGGAAGGGGATACGGCTGAAGGGTGACCCCGAAATCATATCCTTATATGCAGATGACGTGCTATTATACATTAGAGAGCCCGCGACCCACATTGACCCCATACTTAGGGACATCACCCGTATTGGTACCTACTCTGGCTTCACGATCAATTACTCGAAGTCGGATATCTTCCCGCTCACGAAATCTACCCAACAAACTACCACTGAGTACCCCCTTCGTTGGTCTCCGGACGGTGTCAGATATCTGGGGGTGCAGATATCCTTGACTAAATCTACTCTGATAACCGACAACTACTCCACCGCAGCTCAAACTGCCGAGGCCAAGATGTTAAGATGGCGGTCGCTCCCACTATCCATGGCTGGTCGTCTCTCCCTAATTAAAATGATCCTGCTCCCCAAGCTTCTTTACACTTTTAGCAACGTTCCCGTGTGGCCCGGGAAGGCCTACTTCACTAAATTGCATACACTATGCGCTCAGTTCCTATGGCACTCTGGTGCAGTGCGTAAGAAGTGGTCTGACATGGCGCTCACCTATAAACAAGGGGGGTTCACCGCTCCGAATCTGTTACTCTACTGGACTGCGGCCCAGGCTCAACATGCCACCCATTGGTACCCGGGCTCCCCAACGCGACCACATGTCAAGTTAGAGCGACTAGCAGCCGCCGGTACCAACATGATGTCCCTTATATTACATCGCCATTACACACCTGATTCACCCATTGACCCTGTCGCCACGACCATCCACGCATGGGAACGCTTGCTAAGTCCGACGGACGGGTCCCCTCCCTACTACAGATGGCTCCCGGTGTGGCGCCTGCCTGCTCTGGAACCTACACACGATAACGCCCTGGCCCAACACTGGGGACTGCTGGGGTATCAAGCGCTGTCCGATTTCTACCCGGAGGGCAAGTTCATTGACCCCCAAACATGGAAACAGGGCCACACTAGATCCGCTTTGGAGACCCTCCAGTACTATAGGCTACGGGCAGCGTTCCGCACTGCATGGCCCTCATTTCCCGATGAGCCCCCGGATAACCCGGCGATCGCATACATTGCCAACTCAGGCGGCGCCCGTAGTGTCGTCTCTTCACTATATAGGATCCTTCAGGAGTCCATCACAACTCCAGCACTTAGGGCGCGTGACGACTGGGCGAATGAGCTGGGCCTGGAGTTGTCTGATGGCGACTGGGGCGCAATGTGTCTACATACTCAAAAAGTCTCCTTCAATTTCCGCTACCGAGCCATACAGTACAAACTTCTCAATAGGCTCTACTATACTCCACACAGGACCTCGGCGTTCGCCCGGGCCACTGCGACCGGGTGCCCTCGATGTGGATCTGAGGGGGCTGATCACCTGCACATGTTTCTGTTCTGCAGGGAGCTATCTGGGTTCTGGGAATGCATCCTGAAAACGCTTTCTGACATAGCTGAGACTGTGGTTGATCCTGACCCCTTGTCGATTCTGTTTGGGGTCTGGAAAACTGATGGAACCAGACGCCTAGCTAAGTTCCTAAACATAGGCTGTATGATTGCTAAAAAGTGCATACTCCAGAGCTGGAAAAGCCCCGCTCCCCCGGCCTTTCAGAAATGGTTGCGCTTACTCACCTGGTCGCGCAATTGCGAAGAGGAATACTTGTCCATGCTCCCCGCCCAGTCTCGCCCCAGGAACATTTGGGCTGCATTCAACACCTACCTTAGTATCCGGGACGAGGCCACCCCCGAATCTGGTCTGTCTCCTGCCCCGTCGGGCTCTGATCCCACTGGGTGAGCCCCCACCTTGTTCCCTTGTCTTTGGATTGCTATGCCCCCTCTCAGATACCGCCCGGCTGTTCATGTTGTGATTGCTGTATCCCTTTTGATGTGTTGCTCCAAGATGTAAATGCTATGTACCTACTGCCTTGTGTGTGCCTTGTGTACTTCTGCCGTTCAAAAATAAAAGTTTTAAAAAATATATTAAAAAAAAAAGTAATTACAGGCAAAAATGTGGTCTATTGAGCACATTGTAGCTCCAGAAAGTGAACAGAATCATCGACGTATGGAGAGACACCGATGGTGGCGCCTAATGTATTGGTGCATAATCTATGCCTGTTCAGCATCCATTATCGTTTTTCTGTTTCTATTGATCCACACTGTTTACTTTAATGGTTCCAAAAGGGAACGAGTCCCGTTAATCCTTCCCACTCCAGTTACCTTGGCAGAACTGGAAACTGTAAAAAGGCTGGTGCCACATGTAATTGTCCCTATGCCAGTAGCCCATGTAAAGGCACCGATTTCTCTGACAAGTGTCCCTATGATTCCACCAGTAGGAAGAATGTATACTGATGTATTTCATGAGTTGCTTATATAAGCTCATCTGGCAAGAAAGAGACCTGAGAGAAGTGCGAGGGAGGATGATTATGAATTAAATTATTATTTAGACAGTATAACATTTGGGGTATAACATGTGGTATCAGCACCTGAAAGAAGTGGGAAAAAGCACTTCTAAAGAGGATTGCTATGCATGTGCACTCCTGCCTTATGCTATGGGTAAGTCGAAAATATTCATAGCTCTTGAAATAGATGTTCAAACAGCTCATTGCCTAACTCACATTGCACTCTGTCATACAAGAGGTCAGTTCCAGGGTCCAACGGCATCCTTGGTATGGGTGACAGAATGGTCATCCCCAGATGAAGATGAATATATTCAAGATTTGAAGACAAGAGAGAGAGAGAGCAAACACCAGAAATCAGGTGATAAGATATGAACAACCTGGCATGAAGGGAGCTGGAATCAGATGGGAAAAAACAGGAAGCTCAACTGCCAAGGAAAAACTGATGAAGAGGTTCGAAGCTGCAAGGAAAGAGGCCAAATGTGAATCTGGAGAACAGTACTTTCTCCAGATGGCTGGAAAAAAAGGCATAGTCGTATGCAAAGCTGTGGCAGTAACTGGTCATCACAAGCCAGTTATTGAATAAGTGGAAAATGGATGCAAACCGTTCTGGCCGAGGCTTGCAAAACATCTGAAGTGGGTCAAAGACAAAGGAGGCCAATTGCAGATAGTGCCTTTGGCTAGTGCAGAACTATCTTTCAGAAACAATGACATGAGAAAAGTTGGAGAGAATCAACAGTGCAGACGAATCTTTGATGTGCCAGGAATGAAAGATGGGACAGTGGTGCTGATGGATCACTACTGCGCCTGTGAATCCAGAGCATACATGAACCTGCCCAGAGATTGAGGAGGACTATGTTCTAAAGTGATTGTTTATGTTCCAGCATTGGTGATTCCAAAGAGTGATCTGAACATTGGCTCACCTGAGGAAGAAGAGATCTGCTGAATTCCTTGATCGAATGAAGAGAGAAAACTATTTTTCAACCAAGTCAATAGAGGCCTGGATGATATTCCATATGAAAACAGATTGTTTTGCAAGACTGCTTCAGTTTTTACTGTTATCTTTATGCCTGGTATCCAGACAGTGGCAAATACCATATGGTTACAGATAACCATATGGGAGCTTCTGCAGACGATCAACACAACCATAAAGGGGTTCAATGCCATCAAGGAGGAGTTATGTCCTGGATATGATTACAGCTATGCATGGAGGTTATAGTGCCAAAATCGAAGAATCATGGTGCACATTCATACCTTCTCACAACAACGAGAATGGCACCTTGACAGAGGCCATAACGATGCTGACAAACCTACACGTCAAGATGGAAGACTAAGTGGAAGATATTGCTGATGACAGCTGGTTCGAGTCAATCTTTTCATGGGTTCCACAATGGATGGCGAACATTTTCAAGTTCTTTGGAGCCCTGTTGGTGATGATCAGGATAATAATCACACAATGCAAGAAGACTGCAAAGAAAGCAGTAGGAATGAAGATCGTTATTGATATCAAATCAGGATTGAAACTTAAAGAGCTGACAGATGAAGAAATCAGAGACTATGCAAAGGCCAGTATTGCTGCACCTGAAGGAACAATGTTCCTGTATCTGAAGAACCATAAGAAGTATGTGGGAAGATGGATCTACTGCAGTCCCAATGGACAATGCAGTCTTATGGCCTGGAGTGTAGATGAGCATGTGAAATTGGCAGGATGCCTGAAAGGAGTAATAAAGATGTGGACTCCAAAGAAGAACTTCTTCAGACGAGGATGTCTTGATGTGAAGATTGATGAGAGAGTGGTTGATTAATCTCCTAGATGAGGAAGAGCCAAATACTCCTACCAGAAGCTCCACCCCATGTTGCCCATTTGTTGGGAAACGGAAAATGCAACATGTGCAGTACCAGTGAGAATGCCTGTACCGCAAAGAATTCTTGAAACAAGGTATCCATTGAGAAAACCCTACATGCATTCACAAAGAAATTATGGTCTTCTGGACAAAGTCCCGGAAGAAGTGTGAAAATGGATGAGAAAGAGGACTGGTAATGCCCCAATGTATATACATAATAATATATAGAATCTGGATGTTCCACAATGCCCTTTAGCAAGACTTGAACCCTGTGAAATGGAAAGGGCATGAGTGTGGGGCAGTTGGAAAATAGCTGATGGCGAAGAAGAATTCAAGAAAGGCTGGCTGGCCCAGCACCAAGAGTCGAGGCCACTGTGCACCTGGTTGTCTGTCAAGAAGCCACATGAACGTGAGAAAGAAACAATCTTCTGTTTGAGGTGGGATGAAAAAACACTGAAGGAGTCAAGAGTTCATCATTAAATAGTATTATATGCAACGAAGAGCTCGAAAACGTGGTCTACATTCACATGGTCAGATGAAAATAGATTTTGGGTCGAGCTACTCCAAAACCAGAAGATAAGACCATGCCACATTCCCTTTTATTTGCAGGCACAGAGAGCAAGGCCAAGTTCAAAGCCTTAATTGAATGGCAGACCGCAGGAGTGATGATAGATGTTGGGCTAATTGGGTGGGGAGGCATGATCAGGCCGACCCTCCCAGCACCTAGGGTGACCAGCTTGCATGCTGCTAGACACTGGAATATTCCAGAAGGGTACAAGCGTGCCAACCAATTGTAAAGGTCCACATATCAAAGAGCCCTATAGTTTATGTAGCCAATAGATCGTCGTGTATTTTGTGACGATGAAGATGACTTGCACTAGAAGAGGGCTTAGTTGGCCACCTGATGTTAGAGACCCAAAAACAACCCCCGTCAGTATGGAACGTATACTTAGATGTTCCCGTTAAGCATATCACCTCCCCAAGCAGGTTTTTGTAGTTTGCTACGTAGTGTGACTTCAATGATGACAGTTATTGCTGTAAAAGTAATGTTTTTTATGTGATGCGTTGAAATTGTACTGTGCAACGTCCGTTGAGGTCTGTTGTAACTCCCTGTTTTAGATAATTGCAAATAAAACAGTACTAAGTTTTGCCAACTTCCTGAGTCGGTTTGATAATTTTTTTGGGATAAAATATTTTATTATTTTAAAGGTACAATCAAGACAAAACAGAAACACATTAACACTTAATCAATACTTCCAAACATACAGGTATATATTTCTTCTTGGCTTTGGCTCTTCTTCGCACATGCTGTGAAAATTGTTGCGCTTCGCAGGTCTTTAGGCTCATCTCGATCGCCTGGATTAGTTATTTTCAGCAATCCAGCAGGCTTTCGGTTCTTTGCTACATGCCTTCAGTTTTCCTCCCATCTTTGCCATATCTTGGTCGCCTTCCCTGGGCACCCCGTTGTGGTATACACTCTCCTTTCCATTAGTACGCACATGTCTACTTCCGTCACCCGCTTCTCGTATTGTGGGGGTGAGGCCGAGCCCCACATTTGAACTATATTCCTCTTTGCAAGGCCTGTGGATGTTGCGAACATAAGCTTTTCGAATCAGGATAACTCAATATCTTCAGCTATCCCCAGTATTAGCAGTTTGGGGTCCATTGGTATCTCCCGGCCAATCACTGTTGATAGCCTTTCACAGCATTTTTGCCAAAATACTTGTATTTCTGGGCTTTCCCAGAGGATGTGGAAGAAGGTCCCTATCGTTTGGCGACATCGTAGACAGTTGGGGTCCGTCGCTCTTCCCCATTGGTGCAAGGCCTCTCTGGGATAATATATCCTATGCAGGATTTTCAGTTGGATCAATCTGATTCTAGCTGAGTTTGCGGTTTCCCTGGGATACATGAGGGCTGTAGTCCATTCCTCTGGTTGGATTGGGCCCATGTCTCTTTCCCATTTCTCTTTAAGCCATGTGAGTTCTGTTATAGCAAATGTGCTGATTGCATTGTACATTGTAGAGGTTATTTTGTGGTCAATTCGCTCCATCACTATGTTTCTCGCAACCGGGGTGCACTCTGGCACTTTGGGGAAGTCCACCTCACTTGTGGTGAGTACATGTCTCATTTGCCTGTAGTGAAAGTGTTCTGTGGTGGGAAGATCGAATTCGTCCCTTAGGGCTTGGAAAGTCTTTATTTCTCTGTTCTTTATCATGTCTTCTAGCCTTCCTATCCCAGCTTCTTCACAGGCGGTTTCCTTTTGATAAAGACCTTCTATTGGCGTGATCCCCTGCTCTGCTTGAGTGTCTGCTCTGTTGTGTGGTAGTTTTGGGTCGTTATGTAGGATGTCATTTACTACTGACATTTGGGCTGCCCAATAGTATGTTTGTAGGTGTGGGAGACTAATCCCTCCCTCCCATACTGAGCGCTGTAGAGTTTTTAGTGCGATTCAAGGATGCCCTCCACTCCTCAACAGTTTCCTGAGTGTCTCATCTAATTTATTGAATTCTATTTTTGGTATATACAACGGTGCATTCTGCAGGATGCATAGGAACCTGGGTAGGGCCAACATTTTGAACAGGGCAGCCCTTCCTAGCAGGGTGAGCGGGAGGGTCATCCAGTGCTTCACATCATTAACAAATCTATCTCTTATTGGATGCAGGTTTTTCTCTACATATTGCGTTAGGTCTGTCATGATCTGTACCCAAAGATATCTGAACTGCTCTTGCACAGTTTTATATGGGCAGTTGTCTAGAGCCGCTACTTCAAGTCCCTTGATCGGGAACAATAAGGATTTAGTATAGTTGACTCTTAACCCGCTAAAGGTCCCATAGGTATTTAATATATTCGTGACAATGGGGCATGAAACTGATGGGTCGCTTAGGTAGATCAGTAGGTCGTCCGCATATAGGGACACTTTGTCCTCCCAGTTCTGTGCCCAGTGAAATCCCCTCCAAGCCTGTGACTCTCTCAGCATTATCGCTAGTGGTTCAATTGCCAGTGCGAATAACATCGCAGTAAGGGGGCATCCCTGTCTGGTTCCCTTCCCAAGCTTTATACTGCGTGAGGACCAGCCATTTACTCTGATTTCTGCAGTCGGGCATTGTATAGGAGTTTGACCCAGTTTGTGAAGCGGACTCCGAATCCCATTTTACCCATTATGTGCCATAGGGCCCCCCAGTGGACTGAACCAAAGGCTTTCTCAAAGTCAATAGTGAGGAGTGCCAGTGGATTCTGTAGGGATGGTGCTTTTTCAATGGCAGCTTGGAGTCTATGAATGTTCATTCGCGTGGATCTCTGTGGCATGAAGCCACATTGGTCTGGATAGACCAGGGAGAGTATCACTGTCTGTAGCCTGTTGGCCAGTATTTTTGCCAGTATTTTGGCTTCTGTGTTTATGAGCGAGATCGGTCGGTAGGAGCTGCATGCGTCTGGTGGTTTGCCTTCCTTGTGTATTACCACTATACTGGCCTTCCTTAAGTCTGGCGGGAGGATTCCTTTTTCTTTTGCGCACAAGAACATTTTTAGCATATGAGGTGCCACCTCTCCGGTGCCAATTTTTTTCCATACTTCCACTGGGAAACCATTGGGCCCTGCGGTTTTCCCATTTTGGAGCTGCGAAATGGCTGTCGTCAGTTCTTCTTCAGTTTTTTCAGCTTCGAGTTGCATTCTCTGTGATTCGTTTAGCGTTGGGATGGTTAGCGAGTCCAGTATACTGGGATCCGTTGGTGTCGTAGGCGGGGCATATAGTGTTTCATAATAAGTTGCGAAGGCCTCCGCAATGTCTGGGTCAGTTGAGGCCCATTCGGTGTTTGTGGTGCTTTTGCGGCGCACTTGAAGGTGCCCCTCCTCTCTCCTTTCCAACCAGGCCCGCATCCTGCTGGCCTTATCTCCTGTCTCGTAAAGTCTGGCGCGCATGGTTCTGTGCGCCTGTTTCGCACATGTCAGCGCAACATTGTGTAGTTTTTTTTTTGCCATTTGCAGGGATGTGTTGTCTTCCTCCGCTCCCGTGCTTGTGTATTTCGCCTCGGCGCGTTTCACCTCTGCTTCTGCATCGTAAACATCTTTCTTATGTGCTTTTATGTGTGCAGTTGTCCAGCTCAGTATTTCGCCTCTTAGAGTCGCCTTGTATGCTTCCCATACTATCCCTTTGTCACCCACTGAGTCTTGATTCAGTTCGAAATATGTTGCAGTCGCTTCCCGGATCTTCTCTGTTAATTCCGGAAATCCTAGATAGTATGAGTTCAATCGCTACCTCGGCGGAGGCTGGGGTCTCTCTGTTTCCAGCAACATCGTGAGTGGGGAGTGATCTGATATCCCGCGGGGATGTAGAGTTGCATCCGTTACCTTGTGTATGTTTTCGCCGGGGAGGAAGAAATAGTCTAATCTAGACATCGACGCGTGTGCGCCTGAATGAAACGAGAATTGTCTCTCCGCTGGGTGAAGGTCTCTCCATGTATCTTTCAGGCCTAATGCTGACGTAAAGGTGGCAAATTTGTTTGGTATTGACGGGTTTCTCCCTCTTATATGTGTGCGATCGTCTGTAATGTTCATCACCTCATTGAAGTCTCCGCCCACCACTAGTGTATCTGCCGTATTATTTGTTATTAACGGAGTAATTTCTTCAAGTAATGCTGTCATGAGTGCCGGGGGCGAGAAGACCACCATTATGGCTATGGTTTGATTCCATAGTTTGCCTTGCATGAAAACAAATCTGCCTCCAGGGTCTTTGGTTACATTGGCTATGTCGTTCAGGGTTCTTTTGTTTATCAAAATTAGTACTCCTCTCAAACCCATGGAGAAGCCTGCGTGGATTGCTGTCCTATACTTGGTTCTCTTGAAGAATTGGCAGTTGGTGCCTGCCAAATGCGTTTCGGTGAGCAGCACTATATCTGGATCATGCCGATTTATGTATTTTATTACTAGCCTTCGCTTCATACTGTTTCCCAGGCCATTCACATTCCTTGTCATGAAGGTGAGTTTCTTCGCATTATTTCCAGCTGTGGCCATTGGTCTTTGGATTTAGTTCTATGTGAGGATAGTCATCCTTGCGATCTTCATGTGTACTGTGATGGCTGTAGTCCTGCTGCGCCAAGTGCCCATTGAATACCTGTGTAAATAGGAATACCTCAGTATGCACTTCGTGTTGTAGGGGGTTGTGCCGTGCTGGGTTGAGGGCTGCCAGCATTAATTTTCCATTTGCTATAGTTGTCAGGCGATTTTCGCTTAATATGCCATGGTCATTTTCATCATTCGTCTGCCCTTGCATTTATTCGTCTTTGTGGTATTGTTTCCATGTCTTGGTGAGGTGGTTCTTCTGGTGGTTCATTTAGCCGCGGTCTGTTTCCTCTCGCTTCTCGTCGTTTGCGTGGGCTTCAGTCTCCTTTCAGATTTGTCTCTGCCCAGGTCCATGCTGCCTTAGGATCAGTGAAGTGTGTCGTCGTACCGTTGTGGTATATTTTTAGCTGTGCTCGGAACAGGAGCCCATATTTCACGTTCAGTGTCTCTAGGCGCTTTTCAAGGGGGTCAAAGGATTGTCTAATTTTCTGCACTTCCCTAGTGTCCGGGAAGAAGCCTATCATGGAGCCGTTATATGTTATCTCACCCTTTGTCCTGGCCATGTGCAACACCACATCTCGATCTCTATAATTAACGATCTTTACTACCACAGTTCGCGTTTTTCCACCAGGCATCAGCCTGCCAGCTGGGACTCAGTGTGCCCTTTCTATCGAGAAGAGTTTCGACAGGGTCTTGGGAGTAAATAGGTCGGCGATCCATTGCTCTAGGAACAGTTCCATGCTCTCCCCTTCAGCCTTTTCAGGCAGGCCAAGAATACGGATGTTGTTCCTCCTTGACCTGCCCTCTCCCTCTTCTACCCTGCTCTCCAATACCTTAATGCGTTCTAGTGCTCTGTTCATTTGCCGGCCCATATTTCTCAGTTCGTCCTCTGCAACAGATATCCGGGTCTCAGCCTCTCCAGTGCGGGACGAGAGTTTCTGAAGATTGTGGCGCAGCAGGCAGACTTCTGTGGAAATGCCATCCATTTTAACTTCCATTGAGGTTCGCGAGTTGGAGATGGCATTCATCACATCTCTTAGGGAGAAGTTTCCTTCAGGATTTTGTGAGTCTTCAGAGCTGCTTGGTTCTGTTGTCAGAGGCAGGGTGGTAGTTGTATATTGTTCCATTGTGCTTTGATTGGCCACCTTTTTTGTCTTGTCTTTGCCCATTGCAACAGATGTTTGTTGGCTTGGTGTTGCTGTGAATAGCGCAGAGTTTATTGTTGGGGCTCGCCGTGTGAGGGTGGTTCGCTCTGTGGAGCTTGTATATTGTGGGGATATTATTATCCTGACCGTATCAATCGCCTTTGTGACTTCTTGTTTAGTTATGTCAATTCTCCCCTTGTTGTTTTCTGCAGGTCTTGTTTTAGTGCGCTACACACTGAATGGGTCCCTCCGTCTGTCGGGCTAGTCACTGGACCTGTCCAGCTTCACTTTAATAGTTGTGGGGGTTGTTACAGCCTATGTTCTGAATGTTACTTCGGAATGTCTTGATCTGCCGTTAGAATTTGGTGGAGAATTCCCTCCTGCTTTCCTGGCAGTTGGAAATTCGTTCAGGCTGTCTGCTGCCTGTGGACTCAAATGATCCACCTTTGTTCTCCCTTCTCAGTGCAGCAAACAGTTCTTGTTACCTGTATGTTGGGCCAGCGAGGTCAGCGGGCAAGATGGGGGAGGGGGGTCTTTCCCCACCTTTTATGCACTGTGGTGCCCTCAGTTCTGTGTCCGGCACTTGCACCCCACCTCCCCCTCTCCTTACTGGCTTCTTTGTGGAGGATGCCAGCGGGTGCTCGACGTAATACGGAGCGCCCGCGAGTGCCCGTGAGGGGCCGAGATGTTGCAGTTTGGTCCGCCCGCGGGAGCGGCCCCAGTGCCGTGGGAGCGTCCGAAGCTTCACAGCTCCCACCTTAGTCGTAGAGCGGGGAATCAGAGACCGCCCGCTCGCTCACACCTCGGGCTCACTCGTTCCACGGTCGGGCACCGGCGCCTGTCCCTCACCTCATACGTGTCAGCCGCTACTGGTTGCGAGAGGGGGGCCCACCTCTGGTGAAAGGCGGCTGCCCCAGCAAAAGCGGGGCGAGGCAAGGCACCGCCGGAGGAAGGTGTGTCTCTTCTGCCGCTGGGCTCCCCAGTGTTTCCGCACCTCTGCTCCGTCTGCCTTCGTGGGTGCTAGTGTGTTGCGGCCGTTCTTCCTTCTTGGCGCCCAGCAGCCATCTTGGGTTTTCGCCGGTGGCGGTCTTCGTACTTTCTTGAGCGGATTTCTCGGGAGTCAGCTCCTGGAATGCTTCCCGAGCTTGGCAATTTGCGGCGGTAGGTGTCTGCTCTTAGTTGATGTAGTTATTGGTCTCCGTCTTTTCAGTTTTACTTCAGGATTATGAAGGATTCTGCTGGTGGCCCGGGAGCTCAAAAAGATCACGCCTCCATGTTGAGCCTGCTGGCCATGCCCACCCGAGTCGGTTTGATTATTGATGTATGAGTACATTCTGCATCCCCATCCATCTCTTAGTATTGCTACATTTTCTTAGAGGACACCAGGTCCTGGGGTTCAGTAGTTGGGAAAGTCGCGAAAATCTTTGCTGGTGAATGGTGGGCCATTGTCAGATTTAACCACCTTTGGCACTCCAAATGGCGAGAATATACGGTCTTACGCTGGTATGAGTGCAGTGGCGGCTGTGGAGGGTACTATTTCTATCTCCGGGCAGCGGGCGTGTTCATCTAGGGCTACCAGTACATATTCTCATGATCTGAGGGGCCCAAAGAAGTCTATTGCTACTTCCTCCCAAATTTCTTTTGGGAGTCCGGACATGTCTACGGCTCCGGGAACACTGTGATATGTAAGCTTTGGCAGATATGGCAAGATTTCAGTGTCTCTTGTATTAGTTTGTCCATGCCGGGGAACCATAACTTGCTACTCAGCATTAGTTTTGTGGACACAATCCCGTGGTGGCTTTTGTGTGGTATTTCTATTATTCGTTGATGGAGTGCAGCCTTTTAGTAACAGGGATGATGGTGAGATGGACAGTTCATCTTTTGACCATGACAGCGTTTTGAATAGTCTTTCATCCAATGCTTGATTTCCTCGGATCGCCTCTTCCACCCATTTCCATCTTCCATGGTTGATGCAAGACGCTACCAGGGCAAGGGTGGCATCTTCAGCCGTATGTTTCACAATGTCCTTCATGGTAAGGCCCGGTGGCATTGCCTAGTGTATTATGTAATTTATATAGCCATCTGCTTGATCTTTTGAGGTTATCCTTCCTGCAAGCGGATGTTCTGAAAAGAAGTCTGCTGGGTTTTCCTCTTTTCCCGGTTTGTGATGTATGGTGAATTTGTCTTCTTGGAGGCATACCGCCCATCTTGCAATTCTTGGAGGCATTTGTGCCGTTGGTTTGCCATAGATTGTTACAAGTGCTTGATAGTCCATGATTATTGTGAACGATTTCCCAAACATAAATAAATAAAAAATGCTCTGTTGCCCAGACAACTGCCAGCGCCTCCTTTTCAGACTGTGAATACCCCTGCTCTGTTTCTGTGAGACGCCTGCTGGCATAGGAGACTACTTTCCGTTTTGCATGTTCACTTCCTGAATGTTGTGCAAGGACTGCCCCCAGGTCTACCGGACTGGCGTCCACAGTCAGTTCTGTCTGTAGTTTGGGGTCATGTTAGTACATGCACACTGCTGTGGCCATGTCTCTCCGGATTGTGTCAAAACTCCCTTGTTGCATTTGTCCCCACTGAACGTAGGCGTCTTGCTTTGTGAGCGAATGTAGGGATGCGCTTGTGGTAGCAAATTCTGGAGGGTGTCTTGTGCAATAACTTGCCAGCCCCAAGAATGATCGTACTTGTGCCACGGTTTCAGGATGCGGCGCCTCCGTCAGTGCCTTTATTTTGTCTGGGTCACATTGGATCCCTTTCTGAGAGAAAATATGGGCAAATAATCTTAGGGTGCTTTTGTTGAAGTCCCACTTGTCCTTGTTTAGAGTGAGGTTTGCCTTGCTGAGTGCTGCGCATACTTTCATCAGTGGGGCATTGTGAGTTTCTTGTGACTGACCAAATATGAGAATGTCATAGCTGTAATTAATGCAATGAGGTATGTGACGTATGATCTTTCTTATCTCCTCTTGAAAAATGTCAGCTGCTGACGAGATTCCGAAGCTTAAACGTTCATATCTGAACAACCCTAGGTGCGTGGTGATGGTTGTTATGTAGCGTGATTCCTCACTGAGTTCAATCTGGTGATAGCGCTTGTTTAGATCAAGGCAAGAAAACATTGGAGCTCCGTTGAGCAGATGCATCATATCCTTGATGCGGGGTGATTGGTGGTGTTCTCGTAAAATTGCTTGATTTGGGGCTCTCATGTCGACACATAGTCTAATTTGGCCCTCTGCACTTCTATTTGATACTGGGACGACGGGTGAGGCCCACGGTGTGGCCGGGAGCATTTTCTATGATATCTCCTTGTAACAGTGATAGTAGCTCTTTTTCAACTTGTTGCTGGATGTTGAACGGGATCCCTCTTAAATGTTGCACAATGGGATTTCACTGCGGGGTCAATGTATAGGTGTACTTTGCGACCTTTCAGTTTTCCTATGCCCTTGAAGAGGTTTGGGAACTGCGCTGCCACCTTGGCTGCTGGGGACATGTATTTGCTGCCATGAGTTGGTATAGAATGTGGATCAGTCCCATTTGGACCGCAATTTGAAACTCAGGATGTTGCTGCTTGCAGCCCCTGTTGCTAGGACATGCACAGTCAAGTGATCTTTCTTGTCTTTGTGGCGGCATGACGTTCTGAACCTCCCGGGGCATGGAAGGGGTTCTTTGGCTCAATATTAATATATATATCTACTTGTGCTTTACACAGTCATGGTTTTCATTTGAGCGTTAGGTATTCTGACTCGGGCATGGCGTTAATGGTGGCTCCAGAGTCTAATAAGAAGTCCAATTCTTGATCTTGCAGTGTTGGGGACAGGGTGGGGCTGTGCTCTGAGGCGGTCGGATTTCCCAGAGCGTATAGATAGCCTTTCTTTCGTCTCTCGGTGCTAGAGTGGGATTCCGACTCACTGGTGGATGGTGTTGACGTGTGTAGTCTGTCTATTCTCCTTCGCCCCTTTTGTCGTCCTTCTGGGGACTACAAGTGTTTGCTTCTGGTGTGTGTTCATGGGTTGTGGCGGGTCTGGATTGGTGCTGTCCGCAGGGATGGTTAGAAGCTGTGTGAGCTTACCCGATCATGGTGGAGTGAGGCAAAGAAAATACAAGTGGGTGGGAGTGGGATGGTATCAGGTTGAGCGGGGATCTTCTCCATGTTTACCGTTAAGCAGGTCTATGCTTGTGCATTTTTCCATCGTAGTGGGAGGTGCTCGGTGGCCGCATTATATTGTGTGTTATACCACATGCTCGTGGGCTGAATGGTGAGTGTCCCCAAGCACACACAGCTTCTAACCATGTCAGCGGACAGCACCAAACCAGACCTGCCACAACCCATGAACACACCAAGTAATCTGAGGCCCCGGCAACAAACCCCTGGGCTCCCTCCATGCACCACCAACCAGAATTCAGTGCCCAGCTGGGACCAACATTAGACTAAACCAAGATGGATATTCTAAATTCCCCACAGATAGACCCCACAAGGGGCCACAAGCCGGCGACAATAGGAAACTGAGCCCCTGCAATCCACAAAGGTGGAAACAAACTAAGGATCATTAGAGAAGAAATTGCAAATGAACCATATATCCCTGAGCCCATAAGTAAGGATAAACCCTTTGATCAGCAAAACTAGCCTCATACTCTGATACTAACGCTCAGAATGCTCTTTTTATAAACAATTTTTATAAACTTCATTTATTAGAAATGAGCCAATGATACAAATCCACAAAATACATTATCACTTATGAGGTTCTTTATTTCAGCTGTTAGCTTTGTTGCACATGTGCTCATAATTTTTAACTTTGGTATAGCTTCCCCCAGCAACCCACCCCCCCATCCATTTAACATATCAATACAATGTTGCTGGTACACTTCCGTTGTACTTATCAAGCTGATCCCTACCACCCCGAACCAGGTTTACTGTCGGAGAATAGGGACCTTGCGAAGTATTTTTGGCTTGAAATATATTTGCTCCCTGTCCACCATAAACTTGTGGAAGGGCCACTAGGTGGCTGGCTAAGAACTTCTGATAAGTTCCATATGCCAGTGCTGTCACCTTTTCCATAGCCATCACTCCCCATAACCTCACCCACTGCATGGCTACCACTGTCCCCTGCTTGTTTTTCCATGCCTCAGCATGTGGGTGATGAGGGCAGCACTACATTCTGTGGCAGCATAAACTTCATCCACTGATGCTCCCAGCAACACCACCATTGGGTCAAAAAGCAGCTGCGCCTTAGTCACTTCCTTGATAAAAGTTCTTTGCAATATGTCTTCGCAACAGGACACGCCCACCACATGTGAATCAAGTCCCCGGTCTGCCCACAGCCCCGCCAACATGTCGAGGGATAGTCCGCGGTAATGGAGTGCATGCATTGTTGCGTCATATACCACCTCAAACATAATTTATATGCTGCTTCTTTATTTGGGACGCACTTCGAGCTTTTCATTGCCAGTCGCCAAATTTGACCCATTGTATCCCCAGTGATGACTCCCCCAAAGTCCCGCTCCAATTTCGACATGTATGGTAAGACTTCTTCCGGGTCCGACCGATCCATCAATTGGTAGAGCCTTGACACCACCCCCTCAGGCATACCCTCTTTTACCATGAGTTCCAGTCCAATTGGGCTTCTCTTAGCCTCCTCCTTTACTCTTGTGTTTGAGATCCAATGCCTAATTTGGGTGTATCGAAAGCGCTCGCCTTTGGGTATCTGAAACTTGTTTTTACAGTCTTCTAATGTCAATGTGCTCTCTCCCTTATAAAAATCCCCCAAAGCCAGGGGTTGCCCGTCACCCACGTGCAACCAGAAATTGGGTTGCATTCCCGGCGTAAAATCTGGGTTGTGAGCCATTGGTGTAAGTGGACCTCCTTCTAATTTTATTTTTCTCCCCCGTAACGCTTTGTCCCAATACCCGAGGGTAACTTTTGTTGTCTCCAACAGCGTGCCCCCTCTTCCCCTGTGTTTTGGAGGTAGGAAGCCCAAGCTCTCCAGTGGTATGTTCGTCACCTCTCTTTCCAAGGTTGCCCACTAGTTCTGGTTCTCCTGGGGAGCCCATTGAAGCATTGCAGCCACATGTGCCGAGTATAAGTATCTGCGAAAATCTGGTACTCCCAGCCCCTCAAGTACCTGAGGGCAGAATAGGACCTTTCTAGGGACTCTAGGCCTCTTCCCATTCCAAATAAAGAACATAATTTCCCTCTGCAGGTTTTTAATCGCTGAGCTTGGGATCTGTATTGGAAGTGCACCCACCACGTACAAGAATCTAGGTAGCAGGGACATCTTTGTGGCTGTAATGCGTGCAAACCAGGACAACTCCTGCATGTCCCACAGAGTGAGGTCCTCTATCAGAGTTTTTAGAAATCCTGGGATATTAGCCCCATATAGCCTCTCGTATTTAGGTATCAAGTTTACTCCCAGATATGCCATGGTTTTCTGTTCACATTTTAATGGATAGTTTTTCCCCCACTTCTGTGCCTGCTCTGGATCTTCCATAACATTGAGTGCGTTAGACTTAGCATAGTTAACGTGGAACCCTGAGACCCCCACGACACTATTCAACAATGCAATGACCAAGGGGAGAGATTGTGCTGTGTTTGTTAGGAACAGTAAAACATTGTCTGTGTATAGGGCTACTTTTTGTGTGCCACTGGCTACTGTAGATACCCCTTGAACCTTTTGTTCCGCCCGAATCGCCTGTGCCAATGGCTCCATGGCCATGGCAAATATTAACGGGGATAGTTAATATTAACGGGGACCCACACAACCACGGTAAGCCTGAGGGCCCCTTTCCGGCACCTCTAGCTGGAACCCTGAAAACTGCACGCCTTAGACTCACTCGGCACTCTCTAACAAAGGCCCCTATGCAACCCCTGCTGTACTTCGATAGCTGGGCTGCTTAACCCTTTCACTTGACCCTGCAGATCTATTGCACAAGACTAACCTGTCATCAGACTTTACCCAATTTGTGCCTTAATTTGTGCTGTGCCTTATGGTCGCCAATAGACCACAATTGACCTGTGCCTTATTCTGTGCTGTGCCCTATGGTTGCCATCAGACTTTACCTGATTTGTGCCTTAATTTGTGCTGTGCCTTATGGTCACCAATAGACCACAATTGACCTGTGCCTTATTCTGTGCTGTGCCCTATGGTTGCCATCAGACTTTACCTGATTTGTGCCTTAATTTGTGCTGTGCCTTATGGTCGCCAATAGACCACAATTGACCTGTGCCTTATTCTGTGCTGTGCCCTATGGTTGCCATCAGACTTTACCTGATTTGTGCCTTAATTTGTGCTGTGCCTTATGGTCGCCAATAGACCACAATTGACCTGTGCCTTATTCTGTGCTGTGCCCTATGGTTGCCATCAGACTTTACCTGATTTGTGCCTTAATTTGTGCTGTGCCTTATGGTCGCCAATAGACCACAATTGACCTGTGCCTTATTCTGTGCTGTTGCAGATAGTACTTCACCAGATTTGTGCCCCGACCTGTGCCCCTGCCCCATGGTTGTCATTAGGTATAACACTGCCCTAGCCACTTTATATACCTCAATGTGCTTCGAGTTGCCCTGACATACTTAGGTGACACACTACCTAGCTAGTCTTCTACACTTGCCTAGTTTGCCACTGCTTTGCCCACATAGAACCTAGCCTGGTTCTCGCCTAGATCACCTAACAGCCAATATACAGGTCTATTTACAGACTGCTCAGACCTCTCTGGCACCGAACCACTAACTACACGCCTTTGCATGTAACCTAGTCCACGCCCATAGCTTGAACCTGAACTTGCCCACCCTCGCATCCCTGCCCACCTCCAGAATGAAAATCACCTATTACCAATCTCTACACATTGCTTTGAGCCTCCTTACCACCATGGCATTTGCAACTGCGGACTCACACCCTGCTAAGGACAGAAACATGAGACTGAGGGCAAGACTGTCCTGTCTTCATGAACCATCTTCCTACCACAATCACAGAGGCTATATCGATCTAGCAAACAAACGTTCGCAATACCCCAAACCCACCACCCCTCGCCCTGCTCCTACAACTACTAATCAGCCACTGATACAAACAGATGCCCCTACCAAAAATAAACAACCCTCCTCGACTCAACCAAATAGTACCCTATCAATAATTGGATCTCTCATTAATGCAAGATCCATGGTCGCCCATGCTACCGAGATCGCGGACACCTTAACCAATGAAAACTTAGACCTATTAGTCATAACCGAAACATGGCTCCATGATGCAGCTGGCCCTGCCATCATGCTAGCTATACCTGACGGCTACCAACTACTAAGAGTCGATAGACCTAACACTAAAGATGGCGGCCTAGCCATCATTCACAAAGCTACCTTACCTATCAAACTAGCTACTACTCTGATATTCTCATCTTGTGAACTCCTTACTGCCAAATTGCACCTCTCTTGTAACCGGACTCTCACCTTGCATGTTATCTACAGACCACCTGGACCACTGGGAACCTTTGAAGACGACATAACCAGCATTATAACCAACAATACTAAAGACCACGCTCAAATACTATTACTGGGAGACTTTAACCTGGGCTTTAATGACAGCAACGACAAACATGCCCTATCTGTCGCCTCACTCCTGAATGACTACGCCCTATCTCAAAAAGTCTCCTCTCCTACTCATGCCAAAAGCAGAACCTTAGACTGGGTTGCTGATCGGAACTGTAACATCAGTATTACCAACATAATACCACAATCCTGGACTGACCACCACTTAATTGTATTCAATGCCTCACTAGACCTTATCCGGCCCAAACCTATACTCATGGCCCCGCCACTTCCCACCAGAAGTAAAAAAGACATCACATCAGAACAACTCCTACCCTACCTTCTCCCTACTCTTAATAACTTAGACAACATTACAGACCCTACGTCGCTGGTAGAAGCTTACAACAGCTCTATGCTCAAGGCACTTGACTCGATTGCCCCCACCAAGCTGCGCAAAAGCAAACAACTCTGTCACCTTAACAACTGGTTCACGCCACACCTGAAAGACCTTAGAATCCAAAAAAGAAAGTTGCAGTCTATCTGGCAACACTCACCCACCGAGGAGAACAAAACCAAATTAGCCACCCTTGCCAAACAGTATAAAAAGGAAATCATAAACACTAAAAGAAATACCTTCAATGACAGAATCTCTAAAGCCAAATCAGACACCAAGGAGCTATTTTCCATCCTCCGTGAAATGGAATCACCCATAACCCCACCTGACAACATTCCCAAAAACAAGTCCTGGTGCACTAATATACAAAATGCCCTGGCGGATAAAATTAGCTCGCTCCAATCTAAAATTGCTAACAAAAAAGCCTCCTTGCTCCTGCCAACAGAACCCATATTGCAACCTCAGCTCCTCCCAAACCAATCTAACACCCCCCACCTATTTAGCTTCAGAAAGATATCCATATTGGAGACAGAAAAAATCATACTATCTCTAAAACCCTCCAACTGTAAAGGTGACAGCTGTCCGGCCCAAATTATAAAAGATGCAGCTCGAGACCTTGCACCCTTCATTTCAAAAATCATTAATGCATCCTTTAAGTCTAATCTAGTACCGAACAACCTCAAACAATCCTGGGTGCTTCCCTTGCTAAAAAAACAAACACTTGACCCTGCTATACCAACTAACTACAGACCCATCACTACTGTCCCTTTCTTACTTAAAATCATAGACAGAGTAGCATACCTGCAAATCCAGGACTACTTAGAAACTAACAATTTACTAGGATCACGGCAATCTGGCTTCCGTCCCCTTCATGGCACTGAAACAGCCTTGATTGACCTCAAGACCCAAATTGACGAGTTGAAGGACAATGGTAAAACAGCGATGCTACTCCTCCTTGACCTATCCGCGGCCTTCGACTTGGTAGATCATGCAGTCTTATGTAATCACCTAAGCTCGGCCGCTCATTTCTCAAGTGATGCCATAACTTGGGTACAATCCTTCCTTGCAAACCGGACAATGAGAGTCTTCTCACCCTCAGCAGCCGCTGATCCCATACAAGTTTCATGCGGTGTTCCCCAAGGATCATGTGTTTCTCCGACGATGTATAACATCTTTACTAAGCCCCTGTTTGATAAGTTGGACAGACTGGGTGTTGTCTACACTAATTACGCAGATGACACTCAGATTCTAATCCCCCTTTCGGGTAACTTCTTGGAAGACACGGACTTAGTAAATAAGATATATCTCCTCATTCAGGCTTGGATGGCATCCCATGGCCTCTGCCTGAACGACGACAAGACGGAGCTACTAATCACTGGCTCAGCGTTGGCTATCAAAAAACTTGACCCCAACTATGCCTCATTCAACATTGACAATAACGTCATTAAAGTGATGCCTGCAGTCAAAACCCTCGGGGTCTATCTTGATTCAGCGCTCACCTTCAAAAAGCAAACGAACTCGCTAGCATCCTCCACGGCATATACTTGCAAATTGATCCGAGCATGCAGACCTTTTCTAACTGAGACCAGCTGCATCACATTAGCCAATGCTCTCATCATATCCAAGCTGGATTACTGCAATGCCCTTTATGCAGGCTCTAACAAGTATATCCTTGACAAACTACAAACTCTCCAAAATAACGCTATCAGAGAAGCTTTAAATATTCCTAACAGAGCCCACATCTCCACCTTTAGGAAAAATATCCATTGGCTAAAAATCAAAGACAGGATCACCCTCAAAATACTCTCCCTCACATCCAAATGTCTCAACAACATTGCCCCCCCTTATCTGGCCAACAGAATCCACAAGAGAACCTCTAACCGTCCCACTAGACTGACCAACGCCTTCACCTTAGTGGTGCCTAGATTCAAAAAGAGTACAGCCGCCGGCTCTAGTTTCCCAATCATAGCTGCGCAAACTTGGAACAAACTCCCCTTGGATCTCAGAATGGACCAACCTTACTCTAGTTTCAGGCGAAAAGTCCTCACTTGGATCGGTGCCAATGACACTTAGCTCGACCTCCCCCTCCCACATAGACACTAGATGCCTGCAACCAGCTGAATGACATCCGATCAACTAGACTGAACCGTAGTTCCGCATTTCTTTATTTCGTTGATCTAACGTGAACTGTATAAACTGCACTTTTCTTGATTTAATTGCGAACTGCATAACGTGTATTTCTCCTGTAACTAAGTTCTTAAGCAATCTTGTACTGTTTGCGCCCAGCTACCCCTTCGGGTTTGGTTCTGCGCTATACCAAACAAACAAACAAACAAACAAAAATAGTGTGCACCCCTGACAGGTCCCTTTACATATAGGGATACTGTCTGTAAGCTGACCGTTAACCATTAACCTAGTGGTTGGGTTACCATAATTGGCTGGGACCATGCGAGAGAATATCGGCGCACACCCAAACTTTCTCAGAGTCAGCTGTAGGAAATTCCAGTCCAGGCTGTCAAAGGCCCTGGTTGCATCCAAGGCCAAAACCGATAAGCGCTGTCCGGATTTCCGGCCACATTCAATAATGTTTATGCTTCTGCGAATATTGTCGTATGTATGGCGTCCTTTTTTTACAAAACAAAATCAACAGGGACTATTTATGGGTATTTCAACTGTGTGTTGCCCAAAATCGTTTTTCACACTAAGGAGGACACAGTTATGTCGAGTGGAGAAGAGTTTGTCAAAAAGCCAATATAACTAATTGCGCTTTCCAAGTCGTCTCTTGTGCACTTGTGTTGTGCTAAAAAACACATGCTCTACCGCCTTGGTATTTGCATGTGTTGGCTGCCATCCAGATGAAAATGAACATTAATTTTAATAGGTTTTCTCTGGGTGGGCAGGTGCAGGTGTGGGTTGTTAAAACAGTGAAGAATTTTCTTCAGCGATGTTCTCTCTGAAGGTAGTTCACCTCAAACAGGAAAGGCCCCTAGATACTTGGGCAGGGGGTCCTTAATCAGAACGAGCGTAACCTGTGCAGTTCATGTTGTGCACTAGGTTTGGTCGTTCTCTAGCCGACCGGTTTCTGTGGGAGAAATTAGTGGGCCACATTCATCAGGGCTTTGCAAGGCATCTGAGTGTGTGCCTGCTGGTCATCACGTCTGGCAGCACTGTTTGCATATCTTCAAAACCTCTCCCTGTGAGGGTGACAGGAGGGGGGGAGAGAGATTGGATACGGGTAAATTTCCAATGCTATATATATAAAGGTTATCTCGAACCACTGCATTAGTATATAAAGAGGGGAGAAGGCTTACCCGCTCCGTGTGGTCTGGTAACTTTGCACGGTGGGTGAGACGGCCCGGAACCTGGGGGCCAAAAGACAATAAGTACTGTCAATAGTGATGCCTAAGTGCATCATATCGGAAAAGCGACAGGCAGCAAATTAATTGCTATCTATTTAAACCAAATTGAGTGTATATCCTGTCTACAGCGGCACGCACACGGCGTTGTCGCTGGGAGTTTAGCAATTCTACACAAGAGGACATCCCAGGTCTACACGTTGAGACGCGTGTCTAACTCTTGGACACCACGCTCGGGGGTAGTGGCAGTCCCAGGAAAGCTGCAAAAGGTGGTCGCTTACCTTGGAGCGGTCGTCTCTGTCTGCGTTACGGGCCGCGCGCGAGAGGTCTGCTTCTCAGCGGACGCGTACGCAGACTGTTATGTTTCCATGGTGTGCCGCGCGGTCACGCGTGCCTGACTCTAGCATGGCCGCCCCTTATGGAGTTGGCGGCGGCCGTCGCAGAGTCAGGCAACGCGCGTCGCGGGTCACAGGCACATCGGCCAACCACAAAGTGTCTGGTGGGTACATTGTAAGTGCCGTGGGCGAGGTAGATATCCAATTAACCAAAAATGCATGAGATTCTATTGCATTAATGCATGCTCACAGGCGGTAGCTCATACGAAACACGACCCCATAGCACTCTCATATATCATAGTGCGAAAGAATGCAGAGGAATGCAACATAGAAAGAAGCACAAATCAAAGCACAAATCACAGCACAAGTCAAAGGGATGAACACTGGCCAGCTGTCAGTCTAGCTTATAGGGTTGCCAATGTTTGCCAGTTCGTTGCTTCATCGTTGGCCGATGTGCCTGTGACCCGCGACGCGCGTTGCCTGACTCTGCGACGGCCGCCGCCTCCTCCATATGGGGCGGCCATGCTAGAGTCAGGCACGCGTGACCGCGTGGCAAACCATGGAAACATAAACAGTCTGCGTACGTGGCCCGCTGAGAAGCAGACCTTTCGCGCGCGGCCCGTAACACAGACAGAGACGACCGCTCCAAGGTAAGCGACCACCTTTTTCAGCTTTCCTGGGACTGCCACGCCCCCCCGAGCGTGGTGTTCAAGAGTTAGACACGCGTCTCAACATGTAGACCTAGGATGTCCTCTTGTGTAGAATTGCTAAACTCCCAGCGACAACGCCGTGTGCGTGCCGCTGTAGACAGGATATACACTCAATTTGGTTTAAATAGATAGCAATTAATTTGCTGCCTGTCTCTTTTCCGATATGATGCACTTAGGCATCACTATTGACAGTACTTATTGTCTTTTGGCCCCCAGGTTCCGGGCCGTCTCACCCACCGTGCAAAGTTACCAGACCACACGGAGCGGGTAAGCCTTCTCCCCTCTTTATATACTAATGCAGTGGTTCGAGATAACCTTTATATATATAGCATTGGATATTTACCCGTGCCCAATCTCTCCCCCCCCCCCTCCTGTCACCCTCACAGGGAGAGGTTTTGAAGATATGCAGACAGTGCTGCCAGACGTGATGACCAGCAGGCACACACTCAGATGCCTTGCAAAGCCCTGATGAATGTGGCCCACTAATTTGTCCCACAGAAACCGGTCGGCTAGAGAACGACCAAACCTAGTGCACAACATGAACTGCACATGTTACGCTCGTTCTGATTAAGGACCCCCTGCCCAAGTATCTAGGGGCCTTTCCTGTTTGAGGTGAACTACCTCCAGAGAGAACATCGCTGAAGAAAATTCTTCACTGTTTTAACAACCCACACCTGCACCTGCCCACCCAGTGAAAACCTATTAAAATTAATGTTCATTTTCATCTGGATGGCAGCCAACACATGCAAAAACCAAGGCGGTAGAGCATGTGTTTTTTAGCACAACACAAGTGCACAAGAGACGACTTGGAAAGCGCAATTAGTTATATTGGCTTTTTGACAAACTCTTCTCCACTCGACATAACTGAATCCTTTTTTTACAAACATGGCCTGGTCCGGGTGAATTACCGCTGGGAGAACACCAGCCAACCTCTGTGCCAAAATCATTGTGTACAATTTTGCATCTCTGTTAAGTAAGGAGATAGGGCGATAACTCACGCAGTCCGATGGCTCCCTTCCCGGTTTTAACAGGAGCACCGTGGTGGAAGGGCCCATATCCCCAGAGATTCACCCCATATCCCTTATGTGATTGAAGAGTTTTGTCAAGGGGCCCACTAGTATAGTCTTAAACGTCTCATACTAGGCGTTTCCAAACCCGCTAGGGCCCGGAGATTTATTCCCCTTCAGAACACTTACGACGCGCCCCACCTCTTATCCCATTATCAGGGCATCCAGCAACTGCCTGTCTGCCTCTGAGATCTGTGGCATACCCACTTTGAAGTATTTTTGCAAGGTCATCGCCATGTGTGACCTCAGGGCATGATGCCTTAGGATCAGCTCATTCAATCGCTATGGTTTGCGGACACATGGGAGCGACACTATCGTGTCCACTTAAGGGAGACTGGCACATGATCTGACAAGTATCTCACCCCTATCTCCAACTCCTTAACCTGAGGTACCAAAGTATCCAAGATCAAGATCATATCTACCTACGAGAAGCCCATGTGTGCAACCGAGTAGTAAGTGTATGACTCATCCTGCCGGTGAAAGAACCGCCAGGTCTCTATGAGATGCAGTACCCTGAGCCTGCCTGCATGTGTTAGCATTAGGGGTAGCCGGGAGAGTCCTATCCATTGGAGCATCCATCACCCAATTGAAGTCTCCCCCAATTAGGACCTGTCCAACACGCCACCCTGCAACCTTGGTTAACAACCCCATCAAAAACCAATCATGTTTTTCATTAGAGGCAATTAGAGTTACCTATTGGTCCTTTCTTCCGTGACATGTGTCACCCTAATACCTATCCTATTGGGATCGGGCCCCGCCTTACCACGACTACCCGCCACCCCGGAACTTCTCCTTTTTACAATGAGGGCAATACACAATCCGTGGTTGGATCACATTTTGCCTGGCCTTCCCCCCAAATGTAATCCGCTAATGTAGGATCAAAGATCGTAGCCTCTCCGCTGCATCCTTTTGGGCGAGGGTGGCTCAGCCTCCATTTCTCCTTCCCTTGCCTGACCGTGTTCCCTCCCCTGCAGTTCCTTTCGGATTCTCCACCCGATCACTAGCCCCAGTATCCTCTTCCTCTCTCATAAGCTCCTCCATTTCCTCTTTCTTTGAAATCTTGTACCACTTGCCTTTCCATTCAAATCAAAGCCCGCTTGGAAACATCCACCGGTATCGCACCTCTTTGGATCTCAGCTAGTCTTTAGCCACCCTCAGGCATTTCCTTTTCAGTAAGGTAGCTTGGGTAAATCCTGATAAAGTATGATGGATGCCGCCTGAAAGGAAACCAGTACGATTTTCCAGGCTGCCCATATGATGTCTTTCAGTTTCAAGAGATGAACCCCAGTCAGCACGTCCGGGCTTAGATTTTTGCTTAGCTGGTACACAGTGTATACCCTCTGGGTGCAATCCAGGATGATTTCTTTCTCCTCTGCTGAGCCCAGGATGTGGCGGAACAGGTCCACCACATATTACTGAAGGCCGTCTTCTGTTATAGATTTTTGGATCCCCCTAGTGTGCATGTTGTTATGCTTTGACCTGTTTTTGGCATCCTATTGTTTACACTGGACTCGGTCCATCTGCTTTTCCAGTGCTTGCACCCTCTTAGCCAGCTCATCATGTTCATGCCCTTGTTCTGCCACCGTGGTTTCCAGTTCACCTACTCTTCTTTCAATAGCTTCTGTTAAGGTCCGTAACATACTTAGTTGGTCAGAGGCGCTTTCTTTAATCTCTTTTTTCAGCTCCAGTAGCATCGCCGTCAAGTCTGAACTCCTTATGGGTGGATCCTCTTCTTCTTGGAAACACTGATGAGGGGGTGAGGCTTTGATGTCCCCCGAAGCTGGCCCCTTTTATTTTGCTGCTTGTTTGGCCATCCTTCTTTGCTCCAGAGAGGCCTGCGTATATCCCCAAATTGCATATCCGACGATAGGCAATATGCTGCTGGCTGTCCACACCCTGGCCACTGTGCTGGTTGTGGATCTACAATACCATGGGGTCCAAGCCCCCCCGCCGATCCAGATGCAGTGAGTAGCAACACCACCCAGGACTTCCACTCGGCCCGCTTTTCTATCCTTACTCTCAGACCATGCTCCTTCCGACACGAGGGCACAGCTCCTCAAGTCCACCTCCTGCGATGCTCCAGTGCTAGCAGCCACACGGGGAACGCCAGGGGCGCCACCGTATGCAGCATTCTAGATCTCAGTTGGGCTCCAGGGACCCCTATGCCATGAAGATTTGCCTCTTATGCCAGCCTGAACCGAGACTCCCTGTTGGTTGCTATGCTTTGCTGGCCACCCCCAGGCAATGAGTGGGCTCCACTTCAGTATCCTGTATGAGCCCTTGGGCTCCTCTGCCTACTCCTGGATGATACTGTTTCTTCTCCGTGCCTCTGCCTCCCCCGTATTGTCTAATGTCCTTCTTCTTCACTCTAGGCTCATTGGTGTGGGGGCTTCCTCTCTCTGCATTTCATTAGCAGCCATGTCGTGTGACGTCAGCGGGGGGTGTCCTGGGAACCCCGTGATCTGTCTGCTTTTGTCTCTCCTCTGCCACCTCCCACTGGGGCTATCCCTCTTCAGGCTTCATCTTTCCCTTGTCTTCCACTTCGGGCTGCCGTGCTCTCTCTCTGTTTCTCCTCCCAGCCTCCGGACGCGCCGGCTTGTAGGCACTCAGACTCTCCACTCCCCCAGGGATCCCCTGTGCTCAGCTATCAATCCTTCTACCTGGGGCAAGGGGTCCTTGCTGCCTATGTCCTCTGCTGCACGTCCCAACTCTCACTGGGACAGCTACTTCCTATCTTCGCCACACGGAGGGCACCGGTCGGATGGCAGGGCTCCCACTTCATCACAAATCCCGGCTGGTGCACAAGCCTCTATCCTTTTCCAGCAGCTCCTATGTCGAGCGCGGGCTCACTTCCTCTGTGAAGTCCCTCAGTCCCACGTTCCAGTCGCCATCTTGCTTCGACGCCGAGCCGACTTTGCTTCCCTCCAACTCTGCAGGTTGCTCGCGTTTCTGTTTTTGCTTCCCCGGCTGGCCATGCCCCCCAGAATGCTCTTTTTCTCCCTTCTTCCTCCCCTATCCTCTACCTGTATGTATATCCAACTGTCACCAAATGATGTACATTCTATGTTGCATGAATAATAATTGATCACCTTTATTTGGTATAACCATGCAATATCAATTATGATCACCATTGTGACTAATTTTGTCAATTTCACTGCACAAATGGTAATGTTTAATACTCTCCACCTTGATAAAGCCCTGAAGGGGTCGAAACACGTGTAGGCTGACAAAACAATAACCATGACACAAAAGACTAAAACTTACTCTCAAACCTTAAAAATATCTAGTGTCTTTAATGAATTGAAGCGTGGGGTAAACCGGACAAACACAAATGCTTATAAATCAAGACACACTTGTTTAAGATATTTTTATTATTACAGGAGCTTTTTTACAGCTGAAATTAAGCCATTAACTCTCAGAAGACTGTATAAATAACAGTGGTAGGCCATATAGATCACACAGTGTGAGGTTATGGCATGATAGAGCTAGCTGAAGGAAATCCCACGAGAATGTTCTTTGGGCATGGAGGGGAAGGTGTTAGTGGGAATGACCAGGGCGTGAGCAGGGGCATGAGTGGTCAACAAGTGAATAAAAAGCAAAACAACACCCACTATCTGTGCGCCCTCTCCACATGATATGATTTGAAAAGTAATTTATAACGCGCCCGTACACAAGTGTCTTCCTTCTAACTATACTCCATTGTAATAGTTTCAGTTTATATTAAGTGGTTTTTCAATGTGAATGGTGTCCAATGTGTCTATGGCCATACTTCCCTTAGGGTAAAGCAGTCATGCATACGGCCCTTTCTGCTTTATTGAAACCAAAATAACAGGATCCCTATCCTCTATTTGTAGTTGTTTGGAATTGCATATTTGCATGGCTGTATGTAGCAGCGCAAAGAGTAATATGTGTGGAAACTGGGCCAAACGGTAATTGTGTTTGCTTATATTGAGTAGAAATAGATCATTTAAAAAAACATAAGGCGCCCTCCCTGGTGCTCTGAGCAAACAGTATTTAAGAATTTGACAGCAATGGTGTAGCACAAAATGTGGGCGACCCCCTGTGAGCTATGCTATGGTTCCCTCCCCCCAAGCTCAACAACAAATCAGGGTTTGCGCTACATTCTGGTCCGGCCTACACTATCACACTTCCGCAATACACACAATGATCATGCTGCTGCATGGGTACGCCACACACGACACTAGAAAAAAGATATAAATATGTGTTTTAATGCATTATACAGCACACTTTCTGAGAAAGATTTGCTAATAAGTCAGAGTGTTTGCCATTATTTTATAGAGTAACACCAATCCAAAAATCGAATACACGCAAGTCAACAACAGTGCACAGGAACATTAATGCTTTAATTAATTGAATGCTTTGTTGTTAAAAATGCTGTGCCACAATGAAAACATGCCCAAATGGCTGCATGCCAACCAGTCTAGACACGTAATAAACATACTACAGTAAAAGCGCACAAATGAACAATTGATATGTTGGTACTAAATGTTTAGTAAAGTTAGCCTTTAACACAACGCATTGTATGTGTGAGTGTTTTTCATACTTTTTAATATTTGAATTGTACTTGCCCTCTCTCTATCTCTCTCTCTCTCTCTTTCACACACACACACACACATATTGCTCGTTTTCCAGCATTCTTGGGACTGTGGGCTTCAATACGTGTTTGGTGGTAGGGGTAATACAGGTGGTATTTGGAAACATTGGGCCTCATTACAAGTATTCCACTAAGTAATCCTAGTTTCCGTCATGCAGGTGCCACCGATTCCGGCAACCCATGATGCCGAAATCGCCGGATGATTACGTGTTGTGATGCACGTGCATTCCAGCATGCCAGAATCGATGGTACCGGCATCAGGGAACACCATCAAAAAACCCCAAAAATGGCAACACGTCATCATCGGTGCTGGTGCCTCTGAATCCGGCAACACGGTACCAGAACCACCGGCACCGGTAACAGTGGTCCCACAAATACCGTGATCAGAAACAAAGTGATCGCCAGAACAGGAAATCAGCCAGCGGCCATTATAAAAACACAATACATTGCAATCCTGAAAGCACAGGCGACATCCGCCCCTCCTGACCACACAAACTCCACTGCGACCATGACATCAAGAGTCTGTGAGACGCTTCATTGAGGCTGAATTGAACCTGCTAGTGGACACCATTGTCCAGCATGCTGCAGATCTCTTCTCCAATGACCAGCGGAGGAAGGCCCAACTGCGCAAGAACAACATAGCCCAGAAGGTCTCTGCAGTCGGCACAAACCCCCGCAAAGTGCAAAACTGCCACAAGCGATGGGATGACCTAAGGTTGAGGGTACACAACCTCCTCACAGCCCAGCGCAGACAGGGCATGGCCACAGGTGGTGGGAGTGCATTCCCTATATGCCTGCTGCCCTGGGAGGAGACGTGCAGCAGTGTGCTGCACCTCAAGGCCATTGAAGGAGTCGGTGCTGTGGGGGCCAGAGCCGGGCCACCTGAAGAGGCTGGTGAGTACATGTAACACCAATGTAATGTCAACCTCCCTGTCCACCCTGCACCCACTACTGTACCAACATATGACATGAATGTCAATTGCATCATCCACAATACCAAAAAAAACTTGCATGCCCCCCTCCCAAGAGTGCAGCAACCTGGGTGGATAAACTGACATACACCATGTCCTCCAAAACATGACACATACCACTAATACACCTAGAACACAGCACCCCATACTGCCAACAGAACGTGCACCTGCTTCCACACAGACACACATCATGCTGCCACAGCTCAATGCATGTGTGCCCGCCTTGCTTCCCCTGGTACAAAGTCACAACAGTGCTAAGCCCAATCACAAATGACCACCGTAACTCATGAAGGCAACATGTGACCCCTCATACCAGGCAGCCCGACCCATGAGCACCCCATCCATACCACACCCCTCCCAAACCCAACATCCCACAGCGTGAAGCTCCCACCCCTAGCACTGTACCCAGAAATTGGCAGTACACCACAACAGTAACCCCAGTGCCCTACTCTACAATGTACGAACATCACATATCCTCCCACACAGTACGCATGACACAGACATGTGTTCACCATGCCATGTACCCTGCCATGTCCCTGACACAGCACAGCCACAACCAACATAATGCATGTATCTCTGCCTCATGAATCCACACTGTTCACTGACAACCTGCCTTTCTGACTCCTTAGGTACACCATCTGTCAATGAAGAAGCCCAGCCAACCACCTCAAGGTGCTACCAACCGTCAATGCCACAGGACAGGCCCGGACCAGGACCACCACCACCACCTCCACCCAGGACACCACATCCTCCACATGCACAACTGCCACCCCAGTTGCACCCGCTGAGGTAGCACCGGTCACCCCAGCTGCACCCGTTGAGGCAGCACCTGTCAACCCAGCTGCACCCATCCAGGCAGCACTGGTCATCCCAGCTGTACCCATTCAGGCAGCACCGGTCACCCCAGCTGTATCCATCCAGGCAGCACCAGTCACCCCAGCTGCACCCATCCAGGCAGCACCGGTCACCCAAGCTGCACCCATCCAGGCAGCACCAGCTGGTGCTATACCACCACCACAGCCACATGCACATATGTCCAGTGCAGAGGACATAGCAGACAACGGCAGAGTGGACACAGGGGAGACCATCGACCACAGCACCTATGAGCCATTGGCATTCAGCCCCATGGAGCCAATGAGTCCACAACGCCCACCCTTCCCCAGTGTGCGTGAAATGTATGGCAGACTCTGGCACATGAAGGAACACCAGGATGCCTTGACTGCCCTAGTGCAGCAGCACCTCCAGGAGGCGCAGTTGATGTGCAAGAGTGTCG
Organism: Ambystoma mexicanum; assembly: GCF_040938575.1. Classification (NCBI taxonomy): domain Eukaryota; kingdom Metazoa; phylum Chordata; class Amphibia; order Caudata; family Ambystomatidae; genus Ambystoma; species Ambystoma mexicanum. The sequence goes on along the minus strand of NC_090930.1, from coordinate 1,015,316,267 downwards.
AGGCTAGTGGGCATCCGAATGCTTGTGCACTTGGCCATTGTACAAATGCCATTATTCAGAAGTCCAACAGGGTACTGGAGGGCAACAGTGTGATGTCCTCAATAGCCGAGACAATGGCTATATTCCGACAGGCATTCCTAGACAGAAGGCCCACGGATCAGGCCCATACACCATCTACCAGTTCAACACCTGCAAGTTCCGTGCCCAGCAGCCCAAGGTGGCGTTCAATGCGTCTGTCCAGCTCTGCGCACAGTCGCACATCAGACACAAAAAGGGGACGCAAAAAGGCCCAGAACAGACATGTGCCCTGTATGTGACTTGTGCAAGTACTACTTGCCCAACATGACAGGAGTTTATTTATTTATTTTTATTTATTTATTTGTAATGCGCCGGTAACTCGCAAGATTCGGGGCGCAGAAACATGGACACGACGACCAACAGAAATGGGACGAGACAGTTCCGAGAAATCAAAGGTTTAGAGGGTCAAGGGTGGCGAGGTCAGTTAAAGAGATACGTTTTCACTAACTTACGAAAGCGTAAGTAGTTGGGTTCTTTCCTTATGTGGACTGGCAGATTGTTCCAGATACCTGCTCTAATGACTGGGAAAGATTTTCCAAGTCCAGATTTGCGTTTGTGAGGCATTACTGCGATCCTACTTTGATCCGAGGATCTTAAGGCGCGGCTTGGGGCATAAGGACATACTTTTGATTTAAGATAGCCTGGTGCCTTCCCGTGGATGCATCTGTGGGCTATTGTAAGAACCTTGAAGTGGGTTCTGCTCTCAACTTTGAGCCAGTGTAATTCCTTCCTGGATGTACTGATGTGGTCTGATTTGGATTTGCCTTTGATTATCCTGACTGCGTTATTTTGGATAATCTGGAACGCCTGTATGCTTTTTTTGTTGGCTCCTAGCATAAGTGCATTCCCGTAGTCTAACCGAGAGAGGATGGTTGCTCTAGCCACTGTGGCACAGTTGTTCTCTGATAGATACGGTCTAATAGCTCTGAGGAGTCTCAAGTAATAGTTGCATGTTTTTTTATGTATTGAGTCTGGGCTTCTGCTCCTAAGGATGCTTCCATCATCATGCCCAGGGTTTTTACTTTCTCAATTACTTTAATGTTGACGTCTTTGATCTTGAAGTTTGTGTAGTCGTGGGGCAATGTGTTTCTGGCTTGGGTGGATCCGAAAACCATTAGCTCGGTTTTGCTGCTGTTCAAGCACATCCAATTGGAATCCATCCAATGTTCTATGATGTTAAAAATTCTGTTTAGATGGTCATTGTCAGTTTTATGGTCCCCGCTAAATTCCAATACCAGCTGCGTATAATCCGCATAGTTGCTAAAGAATATATCTGCATGATCTAAAATGTAGCATAAGTATCTCATGTAGAGATTGAACAACAGTGGGGACATGCTGGCTCCCTGGGGAACCCCGCAGAGGATTTCCCTTTCCATGGAGAATTTGTCTCCCCAATGGACTCGAGATGTCCTGCCTTTTAAAAAAGACATTATCCATGTTTTTGCCTCTTGTGAGCAGTTGGCCGTTTTGCCCAGGGCTACTTCGAGTAGATTATGATCCAGAAGATCAAAGGCGGCACTGAGGTCTAACAGGATGAGAAGTCCCGTTTTTCCCTTGTCTAAGATGCTGAGCATCTTTGTTTGTAAGTCCAGCATAGCTGATTCTGTGCTATGAGATGGTCTGAACCCAGATTGTTGTGGGTGGAGTGCGTCAGAGGCCTCGATGTGTGCCTGTAGTTGTGCGGTGGCTACTTTATCCATGATCTTGAGCAGGAAGTTACAGTTGGTTATTGGCCTAAGGTTGCTTGTGTCTCTAGGATCCAAGCCAGGTTTTTTTATTAGTGGGGTAACTGACTTTTTTTTATGGCCTGGGGGACTAGTAGGTCCCTAAAGGAAGTGTTGACGATCTTAGCAAGTGTAGGGGCGAAGATGTCTGGGTTTTCTAAAATTATTTTGGCGGGTAGGATGTTCTCCGCGCATGAGGTAGGTTTCATAGAGGGGAGGGTTATTTTCATCTCTTCTGTGGTGATATACGAGAAATGGAAGGGTTCTATGTTCACAAGTGATTCTTCCGCTGGCATTTTAATCGTATTACATTTATTTAGTTGTGCTTTTGTGATTTTATCTCTCGCCTTTTCTAATTTCTCAAAAAAAGCTTTTTGGGTGTTGTCGCATTCCTGTTGAGATGGTAAAAAAGGTGGCGAGATGGCAGGGGGTTTGTCTAAAGATTTCAAGATGTTAAAAAGTTTACTTGAGGCATTTTTCTGCTGCCATGATTTGTTTGTTGAAATACTGTTTCTTAGCCTCTATTATTTCTTTCTTGTATTTTGTTTCCGTATTTTTCCATTTTTCCCTATTTTCAAGTGTAGGGTTTTTTTTCCAGGTGTTTTCCAGTTTTCTTTTGGCTCCTTTAAGCTCGAGTAGTTCTTTAGAAAACCACACTTGCAATTTGCTTTTGGTTCTAAAAGTTTTAGTCTGTAAGGGTGCGTTTTGCTCTACTAACATTTTAAGAAGGCCTAAGAGGGTCGACTGTTCCCAACTGTCTCTCCGAGTTACGGAGAGACAGTTGGGAATGGAGAGTGTGGAGGGATAATTGGGGATGGGGAGTTGGAGGGATAGTTGGGGATGGGGAGTGGGGAGTGATAGTTGGGGATGGAGATTGGGGAGGGACAGTTGGGGATGGGAGTGGGGATGGACAGTTTTGGCAGTTGTTGTTTTCGATCCATATTTGTTAATAATTCCATTCTACACATTAGACTTGGAGTTGCATTGAAATCATGTCTGGACATTGCTTTTTTAGTGCAAGTGAGTGATTTATTTACTGTGCAGTGATCAGTGCGTTAGCTGGCCTGTGCCAGGTGCATGTGTGAAGTGATCAAAAATAGTGGTGAATCAGTGCATCACGTGCATCACAGCCATCCATGGCATCCCTGCAATGTGCCAATGGCAGTCCATCAACACTGTCATCGTCCTCTGCCTCTGGTGGATGCATGTCCATATCTGGGGGTAGTGGGATGTTGCGCCAGATACACATGTTGCGCAACATGGCACAGGCCAGGACTATCTTGCCCACCCTCACAGGGCTGTACATAAGTGCCCCCCGCCGATCTGCTCAGGCAGCGGAACCTTGCCTTTAACAGGCCAAATGTCTGCTCAATCGTACGAGTCCTGATGTGAGCATGGTTGTATCCCTGTTCGTGCTGGTTCTGTGGTTGCCTCATGAGGTAATGTTAAATAATTACTCATTGATTATGAATAACCAATATAATTTGACTCATGTATTATATGTTTTTTACTTTGTCATGATATTATTTTGTATAAATTGATCTTTGACTTCCACAGCTGTGCAGCTATCCAACAAGCCTAACTGTTTATATATTTCTAACCCAAGCGCATCCATTCCATTTCCCCTAAACCATGATAGATGTGGATATATTCACAGAGGGGTACCATACAAGGAGTTTAATGTATGCGGAAGGCAATGGCAGCCCAATGATTGCCAACCAGCCAGTACGCCTTATCACTATGCGTGGTGGATGTCTGTTTTGCAGTCGCCTTTCCATGGCCCATTCACACCCACCTTGAGTTCTTACCCGTTCACTACGACACACACAAATGAGACTGGTGTGTGTTCTTCTTGAGTTCAAATTCAATAGTCCTATGATGGGCATATCACACATCCATAGATATGTCTGTCTAATTTTCTGCGGGTCAGGTCACATGCATATGGTTATTTGCCCTTGAAACAGGCAGGGGACCTGGCTACTTGGTGTGCGGTATGCTATTGGTTTGGAGGTGGGGTATTGTGATGCATTAGAATGATTAGCCTGTGCTGCAGGTGGTGTGGGTTGTTCTGAGTGTGTTTTTGCTTTGTGATGGGACATTGGTGTGATGAATTCTGGTACATGTAGTGCATTTGAGGTTGCAGTACAGCTTTGATGTTGTTATGCATGTGCATGATCTGTTTGGCCATTTGCCACACTACTGTCGAGGCCTTCAACTCAGGCATACTAGTTCGGTGTCGGACATTGAATTGCACACTTGCACTGCAGATAGGTATTGAACATCCCTCCATTAAACAGTGCACATGCTTTGGCAAATAGACTCACCCAGGCTATGGGATGATAACTCAGGGGCAACATGCTCGCCTTGGAAGCAAGACGACATGCAGCACCACAGGTTCGAACCCCGGGTCCGCACTTAGAAACCTCTGGGTATTAAGCGCGTTATAAATAACTCATCATCATCATCAGCCACACATGCTATGGTGTATCATGCCCGCCCCCCACTCGACAGTGCACATGCTTTGGTAAATAGACTCACCCGACATCCAGGTACGCTACGGGGTATCATGCCCCCCCATTCAACAGTGTACAGGCTTTGGTAAATAGACTCACCCAACAGTCAGGTACGCTATGGTGTGTCATGCCCCCCCATTTTACAGTTCACACGCTTTGGTAAATAGACTCATCCAACAGCCAGGTACGCTATGGTGTATCATGCCCCCCATTCAACAGTGCACATGCTTTGGTAAATAGACTCATCCAACAGCCAGGTACGCTATGGTGTATCATGCCCCCCATTCAACAGTGCACATGCTTTGGTAAATAGACTCACCCAAAAGCCAGGTATGCTCTCTGCTTGGACGTGATGTGCCATGTACCCTGGCAGCTTGGCGTTTGAAGCACCATGAAATCGTGGGTTGAGCCTGGGGATCTGGCACAGGAGTTGGTGATGAGGTGGCGGGCATTGAACACCATCTGCACATTGAGTGAGTGGTATAGTTTTCTGTTCCTGTACACTGCCTCAATGGCATGCCTGGCCATGAGCTCAACATGTGTGCAGTCCAATGCACCAATCACACTGGGAATGCCTGCAAGTGCATGGAATGCTATTTTCGTGGCATTGACCTGGTCAATTGTTTTGGGTAGACCTATGTGATCTGCCACATGCCACAGGAGTGCATCAAAACCTGAAACAGGACACAGAGAAACAGGGTTGTGATAGCCCATGCAGTTCACCCACAGTGGGCCTCATTACGAGGAAGGCGGCCACGGAATGAACGGTGCCGGTAAGGGGCCGGCACCGTTCATTCCGGGTCGTCCTATTACGAGGTCTGCAGCGGGTCCCGCTCTGGAACGCCTGGTCAGACTAGGACTCCTTAGCGGGACTCGCTAGCAGACCAGGATGCTAACAACGGGCCTGTCATTAACGTGCCCGTTGTTAGCATCCTCCCCATTCCCATTGAGCCCTATGGGGGCTCAAATGGGAATGGGGATGTACCGGGCCCGGTAAGTCCCGAGAATGGGAATTACCAGCCCGCCAAAGTCGGCATGGTCCGGTAATTCCCTGTTCCTGGAACCCGGACCCGGTAGCCAGTATGGGGGTAGCCATGCCGATGGATACCTCGATACTCATATTGAGGCCCAGTGTGTTGGTAGGTACCTGTGGAAAGTAAGTGTAGCACAGACACTACCTTGAGTAAGGGGGAATGGCAATACAGATATGTATGAGGCTAACCAAGTCATCATGGATCAAGTCCACTATGGATTTGATGGTGTCCCTGTCTAGCCAGTACAGGGTGTGGATCTGGGATTGGCTCAGGTTGAAGGGTGTGGCCCTTTCACGTGGTATGGGTGGCTGCCTGCGGGCTGCAACCTGCTGGCCATTGTTGTTTTGCAGGGCCATGATGGCCCTCCTTCTCCTCCAGCGCCTCCACCGCATCCTCTGCCTCCCTGCCTCTTCAAGTTGTAGGCCTGCATGCAGGGCCTCCAGCTCAGTACGGTTACTGCTGCTGCAAGCATGGTAGTGCTGGAAGGGGTGTGGGGTGTGGGCGTGGTCCGTTTGTGCTTTTGCAGTGCTCATGGTGTCCACCTTGCTGATTTGGGACACCTATCAGCTGTTTTTGCACACCTGACTCTAATTAACACCTAGGCCCTCATTACGACCCTGGCGGAGGACCATGGTGCAATTTGCACCATGGTCCATGGCGCTAAGCTGCCAACTCCGCCATGGGGGTTGGCGGACTTACCGCCCCATTCCGACCTTGGCGGGGCGGTAAGTCCCCAATCCCCATTTACCCTTCCCCATTCCCATTTTTGCCCCATAGGGTATAATGGGAGTGGGGAAGGCGTTAATTACGCCACCGTAAATTATGGTGGCGTAATTAACAACAAGTCCCGTAGCGCCATGGATTTTTCCGCCTGCAAAAAGCAGGCGTAAATATCACCATGGCGCTACGGGAACTCGTAGTCAGGCGGAAAGGTGCGCCATGGTTTACGCTGGCGTAAACACCTTTCCGCCAGGGTCGTAATGAGGGCCCTAGTCCGCTATGCCAGTGTTTCCGGCGCAGTAATCACGGTACTTCTGGCATGTCAGGCATAGCCGACGCGTTTCCGTGCTGTTTCCAATCACGGTGGTGCCTGATACGGCGGTAGCGGCATCGCAACTCAGAGTATGCCGGACCGGAAAATGGTGCTAGTACAGAGCGACCGGCACTGCTATATCCGGACCAGCATACTTGTAATGAGGCCCACTGCCTCTTTTACCACTTTGCCAAACTATGGGTTTCGTGACCAAAATACTGGAAATCCACCTGCTTTTGTGCTTACACACAAATGCGATAGTGGAAGCCGTATTACCCATGTGGTATTTCTCCATGCAGTAATACCACATGTCCCAAATGTATTCCAATTGGCAATACCTGTGGAGTGTGCACGACTATAAATTATGCAGACCCTTTGCGTTAACCCTGTGCAGTTACAGAAATAGAGTTTGTCTTGTTATTACAAACTTGTTTTACGTAGGCCTATGTGTGGACACTAGCCATGTGGGGGCTAACCTTTTCTAATATTTCGGAATTTCTATGTTAGTAGAAACATGTTAAGGAAAAAAAACTAATTTTACAGGATTCTGATTCAAATTTACAGAAATGCATACTATGAAACGTGTGCGCGTGCGCTCACTTAGCGGCAGAGACAGCCACACAAACAAATGTGAGTATTGTTCCCTTCATCCTGACCAGATTCTGGGATTAAGTAGCTATTTTCCATCCCCTGCGACCACACACTCAAACGCGTTTCTCCTGTCCTTTTCCCTTGCTGGTACACAGAAAGTTGAAGCTAGCCTCAGCTAATTAAACTATTCCCCGCTATAAAGCCTGCCACTTCCAAACGCCATTTATTAAAAGCCGCGCGTGTAGCTCAGCATGTAATTAATTCCCGAGATCAGTAGGACCTTGGGTTTATAGCACTTCCGCTGCTCCCAAGGGTGCTATTATGAGCCAAGTGCACTGTGGTGTCTTTTCCCCCTCATAAATCATAATATCTTCCTGCTCTTCAGCTCTATGTGGCCTCAGCATTTTGTGAGTAGGACGGAGAGCATGGTGCCCTTCACCCAATCAGATGCTCCTCCTCCCGGGGCAGCGTGGAGACGCACGCAGTAGTAGGCCGGGTCTGCGCCCGCACCATTGGTTCCAGGCCTGAATCACAAAGCAGCAATGGACCAGGAAGGGCTGTTGGAATGTAATAATGACCTAGCGGTATCTTTCAAACGATTAGCCATGAGTAAATGAATGCATGCATGCTGTTCCTAAAGTGGAACTTCGGAAATAAAACAAAACTGTCAAACGTGCCCAAACTTTACTACATGTAGCTCTGCAGCATGACTGGCATGCTGGCTACTAAATTCCCTCAACATAAGACGTTTACTACGTGTAGCTCAAAAGGGAATGTTTTCGTGTTTCTGACGCTCTGAAGCTGAAACAGTTACATTAAAAAAAAGCTACATAAAGAAAAGCTAAGTGCCCAAGCGCACTGACCTATATCTTTCCAAGGCAGCACTCCTCCATGGCCGTGGTTGTCCTGTATGTGATACCATACAGCACTGGAGCAGGGATGTCATTTAGGGGTAGCCAGGGGTCGCAATTGCGACCCCCGCGATCTCCCTTGTTACCCCTTAAAAAATAAAAAAAAATAAAAAACTTAAATGCAAGCTCCCAGGCTAGACTCATTAAAGGTTTATTTCAGTTATTGCAGGCACACTTCAGGGGGTGAGTCACTGATTTAGTCTGTTCTTAAACACATCAACTCAGTCTTTCATCCTTCTGAGGTCAATAAATGAGTACCAACACAAGTTCGGTGATATTGTATGTATATTTGTTCTATATAAAGCGCTTATGCCTAAGTGCTATATAATAACACATCATTATCATTTGGTCATGGATTTCTGCTTGCATTCACAGTTATTTGGTAATATGGGCCTATACACACTGATCTTAACGATACATATGACAATCCATTCTTTTATGAAATGTATATCGCATCATAGTATTTGTATTTGTATTTATTTAGATTTATATAGCGCTTTAAGCCAAAGCGCTTTACATGTGATATTGTAACAATTTTTTTCGTACTGTACTTATGAACAATGCTATGTGATTCCACTTCCTGTTTTGTCAAGGGGTGAAAGGTTGTGTTCCATCACTTCCCGTGATATCACTTGAACGTGGGGTGAAATGACATCACTTCCTGTGCTGTCATCAGAGGTCAAGGGTTGTATGCTGTCACTTCCGCAACCCCTGGCATTTTGGTGAAATAACGTCCCTGCACTGGAGGGGCATAAGAGATGGGGGAGACAAAGAAGTCATACAGTTGAGCCAGATCCGAGCTAGGGAATCTGGATTAATTAAAGAGCCAAACAGGATGCGAGTCAGGAAAAGACATGTAACTGGTATGCTGCCTACCAAAATCAACGTAAGACCCATACTTGGCATACTTCTGTCCAACCCTCACAACAAAAGAGCCATGTGGCATCCACCCCCAGCCCACAATACAAGAACAATACATTTACTACTTGATACGTTTAGTAATGTTTTTTGAACTTTTTTTTATTTATCCTTGGTTTAGGATTGTGGTTCTGTTAGATCATTTCTTGGACCTATATGTCCTCATTTACTATCATTGGTAATACATGCTGTATATCTGTTTTGCCAATTACGAATTTAATACATCAGAAATAGGTTTGTGATTAAACATAACATATTCTCACTTTCCATGAATTCTTGCATTATCTGCTAGATTGTCATCATGTCTTCATTAGCTTGCCATCTTCGTCATGAATATAATACATCAAATGATATTTGTTGTTATCCAACTTAATTCACAAGGAAACATAACTTGTCATTTTGCCTTTGTTTGCCCATTTAACCAACGCATGTTTTGACTGTTATAGGTCTTTGTCAAGGCTGGGCTAGTGAAGGTGGTCATTCCCCAAATATACAATTATAAACTCATAGTAAAAGGACACACCCCAGTAGGGAATGAGACCAGGAGAAAGGTTGTGAGTAAAACAAAGGTTTATAGAAAATAAGCATACAGAGAACGCTGCTGCCTCGAGAGTGCTCTGCCAAACAATACAAAAACAGTACATTATAAGCTTTAGAAATGTCATGAGTGATCCACCAGGGGGCGCTGAGATGTTCTAAAGCATCTCCGCTCGTCTCCCCAGCAGGGCGCTAATCGAGGGACCTGAGCCCCCCCCCGACACCCCCGGAGCGGGACATCCACCCCCCCCAGTACGAAGGTGCAGAGCACCCCCGGCTCAAACCCGAGCCTCGGGGGTGAAACGGAGCCGGAGTTATAGACCCGCGAATCTAGAGGGCGTGAGGCCCCTCCCCCCTGCGGCTCTGCGGCTCCGCGGATCGCAGCGGCGAGCCCAGGCCCAGGGAAGGCCTACAGAGACCCAGGCGACCGAGGCCACGGGCACCTGCCTCGGCCTGACGACTGTCGGCGGCGGTGAAACGGCCCGGGAGGAGGACCCAGGAGCGGGAGAAGGAGGCATCGCAGCAGATTGTGGAACACTCCCAACGGGGAGGCAGAAACGGAGCAGCACCCCAGGAGTGCGCAGACTCCTGCGAGCCTGTGCAGGGCGCATAAACAGGACCCAACCCCAGGCCGATTGGAACGGGAGAGGCCCCCCGAGGTAAGGAGACCCAACCTGGGGCTGGGCACACACCGGGGGAAATAAGACTCAAAAAGGGGAAGGAGGAGAGAAACCAGGTGAAGCCCACACAAGCCCTGGAAGCACCCTGAGCCGAAGTAGTGCACTGGGCCCAACCGAGGGCATCTACCCCCCGCAAGCGCTGCATAAAGACAGGCCGAGGGGCCTAAGACCCCTTCCCCGCCCCCCCTCTCCATGTTATAACACTCCGGGCCACGGCCCCAACTGCAGTGAAATCTGAGGGGAAAATCCGAGAAGGGGAGACTCCCGCCCACGATAAGGGATTTGCTAGCGGCGCTGTCCCCCCCATAACCGAATCTCCGCCCTCGGCCTCAGAACTACCAGGGGCCCCCACCTCCCCCAGGATGCAAAGGGGTTAAGCAGGCCCCGCTGGCCACGAATACTTGGTGGCGGCCTCCGGGGAGCAAGTGTGCTCAAGGAAGGCCTATGAACTGGAGGGAATCGCTACAGAGGTTTCGGCGCCCGTTCCCTGAGCCCCCCACAGCCCCTGGAATGGCGGCCCAAACGCAACAAGAAGCGGCAGATGCAAACGCGGTCTCCAGGGGAATGGCGGCCCTTCTGGATGAAATTAGAGGATTCCGCGCAGATATTACCCTTAGGCTGGACACCCTAGACAAAAAGGTGGACAATCTAGATGACAGGGTGCAGGCATTGGAGAATAATACTGCCTCGAATGGCATTTTCGAGACACAATTTGACATGCGCCTATCGGAGCTGGAGAGAAGAGAAGAGAAATGTTCTTTAAAAATGGATGATTTGGAAAATAGGGAACGGCGCTGCAACCTACGCTTCTTGGGCTTCCCGGAACAAGATGGTGAAACTCAGGCAGACATTGTCAAGGCCGTTAACGCGGTGGTAGGAGTGCTTTTTGACGGGGCTAATACCAACGAACCCACTATTGACAGGGCCCACAGAGCGGGGGCAGCCTCCAGAGGCCCCAGATCCGTCTTAGTCCGCTTCCACTATTTCTCCGAGAAAAGCAGGATCCTCGAGCTCGCTCGCAAGAAGGGCCCGGTGGAATGGGAAGGGGCCCAGATTTCGGTATATCAAGACTTGTCAGCCTTCACTCTGGCGAGACGCCGCCTTTGTTCCCCTCTGACAAAAATGCTCCAAGCCAAGGGAGTCCGATACAGGTGGGGGTATCCATTTTCTCTTTCTTTCGAGTTCGAGGGATATAAATATGCCCTGATCACCGAAGATGACATCCATAGAGTGACGGGTGAACTCCTAGATAGTTCGGGTTTGGAACCGGGGGACCGCGATCGGGAGCGCATCCCGATGGGCCCAAAAGGGAACAATGCTCCGAAGGAGAGGCGCAGAGTACGAGGCCAAAGGAAATTCAGGAGAGTGGCCCCAACGGCGCCGGACCTTCAGAATGGCTGAAACGAGCCACTGGAGTCCGACGAATAATTCATCTAATGACGCTGCAAAGGGGGGATGTTGTTATGTTTCACGTTTTGTATTGTTCCCGAAGAAGGGGGGGGGCTCAAATGGGCGTTTATGAAGAGGTAACGAGCCCGGAGGGGGGAGACATGGTTGGCCTGTTGTGTGACCTTGGGACGATGCCTCAACACAACCAGGCGATCTGAGGGGATGGGGGTGGGGGGAGAGAAGAGGGGAAGTTGGGTTGTTGGGGAAATAGTTATAGTACGCCAAGGCTTGGGGACTTGACCACACCCCGGGGGCCGTCACTAGCCCTTTGTGAGGTGCTGAAGCAATTTGGGAATTACGACACTTGCATCTTTGAAATTGGAGTTATGAGCCTCAAAACGCGTCCTAATGGATGATTCACTCCAGTCCTTGTCAGTGGGGTCTTTAAATGTACGGGGGCTCAACTCACCTACCAAGAGGTCGCTACTTATGCGGGAATTTATGAGGATGAGACTACAATTCCTCTTTGTGCAGGAGACCCACTGGGTTCGGGGGAAGGAGCCCAAACTCAAGGCTAAAAACATAGATCAGGTGTTCTCTGCCTCTACCCAGTCTAAGAAGAGGGGAGTGGCTCTGCTGGTGGCCCCCGGGGCTCACTTTGGGTTTAAAGCGTCTAAAGCTGACCCTGAGGGCCGGTACCTCTTGGTAAAGGGGGATGTGCGGGGACGTTTGTTCACCTTGGTCTGCATATACGCCCCAAACGAATCGCAGGACATCTTCTGGGAAAGCATGAAGGCGACAATAGTGGCTTTCGCGGAGGGTACCCTCCTGGTGGGAGGGGATTTTAATATGGTGTTGTGTCCCGAGAGGGATAGGAAATCCGTGAACCCTTGCCCCAACATCCGTCTTCACAAAAAAATGGCATCAACCTTTCAGAAAGTGAATGGGGACTTGGGGTTGTGCGACACGAGTATACCCAAGGAAGGGCTAAACCCTGGCTACACTTTTTACTCTAAGCCTCATGATGTTTTCTCGCGTATAGACTACATTCTGGTAGACTCATCTATGCAGGGGGAGGTCGCCGGCGCAGGGGTGGAAACCGTCCCCTGGACGGACCATGATATGGTTAAGATTAGGATTGGCCTCCCCCCTGCCCCGGCAGCCGGGTCCCGTTGGAGTTGTAACGACCTCCTTCTACATGACAAGGAGACACGCCGAACCCTTCTGACAGCCATAGAAGACTATTTCTCCCTCAACGGCAACGGGGAGGTGGGCACCATGGGAGTGTGGGAGGCGTTTAAGGCAACTATTAGAGATACCCTGATTGGCATTGGTGCGGGAAAAAAAAGGGAGAGGGACCGGGAAGAGAAAGATCTGAAAACCAAGATAGAGGCCATACAACCGGTTGGTAAACTGAAAACACAGATGTTTCCCGGGCAGTGGGAGGAATTGCAGAGGCTGCGCACCAGGTTGGCTGACCTGCAAGTAGGGCAAATGGAAAGGAAGCTCTCATTTTTTAAACAAAAATATATGGAAAAGGGGGAAAAGGCCGATAAGATTCTGGCCTGGAGACTCCGCGAACTTAGGAATAGCAGGAGAGTGAATTCAATCCGCTCCGCGGATGGTAATTCGACTGCAAGGGATTCCAAAATAGCGGAACAATTTAGGCTATATTATGAAAAATTATATTGCTCAGAATACAAGGGTGAGGGGTTGGACATTGATAGATTTCTAGATTCCCTCCCTGTCCCGGGCCTACCACCAGACAAAGCTGACACTCTGGAAATCCCCATTTCCCCGGAAGAAGTAATCGACGCTATCTCCTCCTTAAAGAGTAGCACTGCCCCGGGGGACGACGGCTTCTCAGTTAAATTTTATAAGACCTATAGATCCACGCTCGCCCCCTTTCTGGCCAAGCTGTTCAACTTTGCACTTAGCCAAGGGTCTCTCCCACCCACGATGATGTCAGCCCTAATAGTGGTCTTACCTAAAGAGGGCAAAGACCCAGCTTTATGCCAATCATATCGCCCCATTTCGCTCCTAAACACTGATGTTAAAATATTGGCCAAACTTCTGGCGAGCAGATTGGCAAAACTCCTCCCTACCCTGGTACATGGGGATCAAGTGGGTTTTATCCCGGGGCGTCAAGGGTCAGATAACATAAGAAAAACCCTCGACCTTATGCACGAGGCATCCGAACAGGGAGTGGAGGGATACCTCCTTTCACTTCACTCAGAAAAGGCCTTTGACCGTGTCGAATGGCCTTACATGATCAAGGTTCTTCGGAAGATGGGATTGGGAGTTAATTTTTGCGGGTGGGTCGCAGCACTGTACAACTCGCCCTCGGTGAGAGTATTAGTTAACGGGGGTACATCTGAGCCCTTTTCCCTTTCCAGGGGCACCCGGCAAGGATGTCCCCTGTCGCCCCTCTTATATGCCTTGGCCATGGAGCCCCTTGCCATAGCGGTTAGGAACGACCCGGAAGTCATGGGAATACGGTGTGGTGAGTGTGAATTTAAGCTCTCCCTATTCGCAGACGACATACTTGGTTACCTGACCAGCATTCAAAAGTCCCTACCGAGACTGTTTGAGCTCATACACTCTTTTAGCTCCTTTTCGGGGCTGAGAATAAACACATCCAAATCGAGCATCATGCCCATGGGCCTGGGGGAACAAGATATCGGGAACAATACCGATATTCAGGGGGTTAGAATCGAGCGAGAATCCACAAGATACTTGGGCACAATCATCCCCAGAGATCTGTCAAAACTATACCAGTGCAATTTCCCTGGAATCCTCGCCCGGGTCAGTAGCGATCTCAAAAGATGGGCTCCTCTTACACTCTCCTGGCTCGGACGCATGGTTACGGTTAAGATGAATATCCTACCACGCCTTCTCTATCTCTTCTCTGCACTCCCTATCGTGGTACCCATGGCCTTCTTCGAGGTGCTCCAGTCCCGTGTCCTGCACTTCATCTGGAAAGGAAAAAAAGGCCCGGGATCAAAACTTCCACCCTGACCCTCCCGAAATCCCATGGTGGCTTTGGACTCCCCGATTTTAGGCTTTACTACAAAGCAGCTCAGCTTAGGGTGTTGTTGGAGCACATGCGGGACGACATGCGTACGTACTGGACGTATGTCGAAGACACTCATGCTCACCCAAAAAAGGTCAGAGACTATCTCTGGGCCTCCCCCAGGTCTCTCCCCCTACAGCTCAGGACACATCCCACCTTAGCAGTCCTTTGGGCGCTGTGGAAACCCAGTAAAGCTAACAAAGTGTTAACTACATGGCCTTCTCCGCTGTCATCGCTCTGGGGCCCGCCCATCGACCTGGGCATGAGGGGCTTCCGGGACACCCAGGCCTGGTCTGACATGGGCCTGGAAAGAGTCTCCCAGCTTTTACGAGAAGAGGGCTTCATTGAATACGACAACTTAACGGAGGCTCTGGTGGATAGGCCCCCCTCAGTTTTTTAATTCCTGCAGTTGAAAGGGATACTTACCCAACCACGGTGGTCCGAGCTGCTTAGTCGCCCCCTCACCCCATTCGAACTTATTCTGGCCAAAAGTACATCACGTAAGGGTTCGCTGTCTAGGTTCTACAGTGTACTGATTACATCGGACCTAGAGGGCAGACAACCCTTCAAGCACATATGGGAAGAGAGGATGGGAATGTCACTGGATGATCACACCTGGAGGGCGGTCTTTAAGTGCATCTTCACGGGCTCCCTATACACAGCAGCTATGGAACATAACTTTAAAATCCTTCACTCATGGCATCGGCCCCCGGCTTTGTTGTCTAGGATGTTCCGGGACGTTTCCCCTTTCTGCCCTAGAGGGTGCCACCAACGGGGGTGCCCGTCCATACAGGTTTATTGGACGGAACTACTTAGCTGGATCAAAGATATTGAAGGTTATGGTCCATCATTGCACCCGCTGGAAATTCTATTGGGCTCCCCCTTGCCTGAGTCGGAGGTGAATGCCTTCCCCAAGGTCATTGGTGCCATGTTGCGGGCAGGGAGGTTGGCGCTCGCGCAAAAATGGAAGAGTGCCCTGGCTCCCTCTAAAGAGGAATGGCTCTGCAAACTCAGGGTGATTTTCAGCTACGAAAAACTCACTGCAATAGCAAATGATACTATGACTGATTTTATCCAGGATTGGACAGCAGTGCTGCTGCATGACGACTGTAATTCAATGCGATTATAGAGGGGCGATTGAACAAATGTTCGCATTGCACAGGTCCCCACACTCCTCAGAGGTTTGGGCTTACCTTGGCCTAACCGCTTCGTGGTCTTACCCCACTGTTTCAAGGATCACTTTTTACTATTGTGTGCTATGCAAGTGTTCTCCCTTATGCTTAAAGTAGTTGCATCTTCTCTGAACTTGGCAGGTTAACTATTGGGGGGAGGGGTCGGGAGGGGGCAAGAGGGGTTGGGAGTTTGGGTAGCGGGGGGTGAAAAAAAAATCAGAAAATGTTACTGACAATGTGTTTTTCCTTTTTTTAACTCTTTTTGCTAGTTGGATAGGCCGTGTGGCCCTCCCTGTCGTGTATGTTGTCAATAAATATAATTTAAAAAAAAGAAATGTCATGAGTGACGTTCCTCTATAGGTACATCAAGTAACATTGGGATTGGTGAAAGACATGGATACATTATAGTAGTGTATGGACCGGCTCCACAGGATTGGCTGGCGGCTTGGAGGTCCGGTAGGCATCACGTGGGTCAGCTGGGCTTGTCCTTGCGAGGTGAAGGTCAGTCCAGGTCCGCGAGAGGAGAATGTTCTGTCTAACTAAGCTACACAATATCTCCTGACATGCAGTAAATAATGCAAAACATAAACCATATAGTATAATGTGGGGATGCCTATAAATTGTAGACTCTTATTTACACATTCCCGCCCTAGGCCTTTGTAAAAGTGAAGGGTACGAGGTTCTTCCCCTCCAGGTTCTTTATCAGTGGGCTAGATCTAGGATTTATTTGCCATGGTGCCCCAGAGCTTGAGGGAATGGATTGATAGTTGTTGGTTTTAGCCGGGATATATGATGACATGAAACCAGTTATATTGGGGGCACTCTAGGGTGGGCAGTGGGGAAGGGTCACACTTCTGTTACATCAAAGAAGGAATGGAGGGGCAAAAGGTTGTACAGGCAATAACTTCCAAAGGTGGGGGTGAGAGGAGCAGGAGCTGGTTTGTGGGGACAGATGTGCCACAAGTCGAGATTCACCCCGGTCACATACAGGGCAGTGATCTCAGAGGAAGGAGAAGAATACACTTTTTACTTGTAACAATTTGCGCCAGGGCATCCGTGACAAATGAGCTTGGCGGCACAGACATGGGAGGAGGAGCTGGGGGCTGTCAGTGTTCACTGTGCGCCGTGCTGCAGAGGGGAGAGAGGACTTTTCAGTTATCAGGATACAGCCTAGTCCAAAAATGGAGTCCGGAGGTGCACAAAATGGAGTCCAAATGTGTCTTGCAGTGGCCCTTCTTCCACTGTCGCCAGGGAAGGACAAGGAGGAAGTCTCGCCACTATTGCATGAGCAGGAGGTTTCTTTCGTGCCGAATGTACAGCGAGGGGCAAAACAACCCTTCCTCCCTTACACTAGCTTGGAATATAAACAATAATTGTTCTAGCCCCACCATCTCATGAGGATAGAATAATAGAAATCCCCAGCTGGCTATTCATATACATTATTATGTACATGATACTGACCAAGTAGTAACTGTTTGCAGCCTCTTGATTTGTTGTTGTGAATAATACTCAGGGGAATGTATTAACAACTAGCAGAAGTACCTGTTCTCCGAACCGGTTCTGTAGACAGACATGATAACACTCTCATCAATTGCTGAAAATGAATGGTCCTGTATGTCGCTGTTTTGCCTCACACTGGCGTGGTGCAGTTCCTTGCACTGCAAATATCTCGGAAACCGGGTATCCTATGGCCTTGAAATGTGGTTTTTGAGGTCCCTGTTGAGTTTTGATCCTCGTGTCAGGATCGGTTGAGAAACAAAGGGGTCGATTCATGGAGCAAACGTGCGCCAAAAATCCCAGCGCAAGGTGGCGCAAGCGTGAGAAACCCAGCGCACGCGCACACGTGCGATTCAAGGAAGATGCTGCGCATGTTTCCCCCTGTCCGTGCGCCAAATCCTTGCATGGCGCACGCGGGCACACACTCCACCAAACGGCGTGCGCTACGTGCACAGCAAAAGCGCACATAGCGCGGCGCACACAACCAAAGTGGGCGGAACAGTGGGCGTAACACGCGGAATGGGGAATAACGCGTGAAAAAGAAGGCGTAACTGGGGAAGTACTGCAGGGAACTACACGGAACGCCCACATGCATGCGAACAACCCGTATTCATGGATTCGAATACGGGAAACCCGCGCACGGCAAAAGACGCACACAAGCGTCAACGCGTCCGCCACACAAAGGCAGGCGGAAGCGTCCCCGCGCACAGTATAAAAGTGCGCGCAAACAACAAACACGTATATACAGCTACAATAAATGCCCCATTTGTCGCAGCACTGATCGTGGGGCACTGCAGGAGGAGGGGAATAGAAAGGGCATGCATTTTCGATCCACGGACAAGCCTTTTTGGGATGCCTGTTGACCAGGTGTACGGCAGGTATAGGTTTCCACCCCATATCATCCTAGACCTGGTCAGGGAGTGGGAAGATGACCTTACATCCCCCACCCTTTGCTCCCAAGCATTGAGCCCCTTGGAGAAGGTGCTCAATGTCCTGCATTTCTTGGCAACAGGGTCATTTCAGCGGACTACTGCCATAGTGGGGGGGTCTCACAGGCCACGCAGTCACGCTGCCTACACCAGGTACTGGCAATCATGACAGCGCGCCCCTCAGTCCGCAGGCACATATACATGCCCAGAACACCCGCAGAAAGGCAGGCCGTTGTCTTGGATTTTTACAGGGTGGCACACTTCCCCAAAGTGCTCAGTGCCATAGATTGCACCCATGTGGCCCTACGTCTACTTAGGGCCACTGAGCACATCTACCGAAACCGCAAGCACTTAGCATTCCATCAATGTACAGGTGGTATGCGATGCAAAGGGAATCATCACCTCTGTCTATGCTAACTAGCCTGGCTCCACCCATGACAGTTTCATATACAGAATGTCCGCCCTGAGCCGGGCCCTGGAAGCTGGGCAGCATGGCGACACATGGCTCCTAGGTGAGTACAAATGCCCTTGCACATGCATGCATGTCACACATGCACACAAATACACAAACCACAATAATCACAACCATTTACACCTCCCCAGGGGACAGTGCCTACCCTCTGAGCAACCACATGATCACGCCAATCCGGAACCCCACCACACCACCCCAGGTAAGATACAACGCTGCCCATATTGCAACCAGGGCCATAGTGGAGCACACATTCGGAGTTTCCGCTCCCTTGACCGCTCTGGCGGGCAGCTACTCTATGCACCCCCAGTAGTGTGCAGGATCATTGTGGCAGCATGTGTCCTGCACAATGTTGCAACATGGCAGGGCGTACCGGTGGACATGGTGGTGCCCCCACATCCCCAACCACAGGCACAGGCGCTGCCCATGGGAGGGGACAGGGCACGTGGCGAGGAAGCCCAGACCCAGCTTGTGGCCACATTTTTCCCCTAAACTCCCACCCCTGCGGAGTGCACACAGGCCTGGCACATACCAGGTGACAATCGATGATGACAAAGAGACAGTCAACTGTCACAACCTTACCACCCTGAGATGGTTGCCATGGAAGTGCCAGATTGTCTGCATCCCTAGCTACTTAAACACAAACTATCCTGTGTGACCAAAAGGCACACATATGACATATGACATGACATGATATGTGCAACGAGGCAGGGAGGGTGGAACAAGGGAAGACAGACAACGATCCTACTAGGCCAGGTGTCATTTAGATTGCGCAAGTGCAGGAGTAGGGGGAAGGGAAATGTGCAAGGGGAAGGGGAGAGGGGGGGAGTGCAGTACAGGGTAAGTAGAATAAAAAACAAATAAATAGGCCAGCTCGTGGCAACGGCAAAGGTAAGTGCAGACAAGTGCTGGGAAGGGGGGGCTGTAGGGATAGAGAGACAGTCCCGCAGTGCAGGGGTTGCCAGGGAGGCAGTACAAGTGGAGAGTGGTTGGGCCAGGGACCGAGGTTGGTGAGAGTGGCCCAGTTGCCGATTCAGTGCCGTTTCAGTGAAGAATTTAGCAAGGGAGAGGGAGAGAGAAAGCAGAAGCAAAGAGGAAGGTTTTGAGGTGCTTCCGGAACCGGAGATGGTTCTCCTCAAGTTCCAGGGAGGCAGGAAGGCTGTTCCAGAGGAAGGCCCCTGCCGCGGAGAGAGATCAAACCCCAGCTCGTTGCTTCGAGAAGCGGCTGACCCTGACATGCAAGGTGTGAATCACACACAACTGCAAAACAGGCCATGACCATCACTGTAATGTCACTCAAACCCTCCCAAACCACAACATGACATGGCAAGCAATAGCCATACACCAACACAGTACCAATAAGGTACACATTGCCATGTGAAAAATGTACATTGGCATCAGACAATGATGCCTGACATGGAATCAGATGAAATGACTGACCAACAACCTCCCACCCAAAATAAGTCATTCCCAAATGCATTACAAAAGTTGTAGCCGTAACATAACAATGAATGCCTGTCTACATGCACATTGTGCATTGCAAAATCAACACTGCAGCTTCTGTGTGCTGTGTCCAACTCCTGCAACACACTGCTCAGCGCACAGCACAGTGAACAGCTATTGTGTGTGATGCACACCCTGAGCATCACATCTAAGTGACAAACCACATCAAAAAGCAAATTAGGCATGTACAGGATCCATAATTGGTCACAGAACATGTGCTGCAGGGACACAGTGGGCACCATAAGGCAAAAAGAGTGTACACGTGGACATACAAGGGTGGTTGTACATGTAGTGCATCATAGTGCGAGTGTGTGGGTCAGTAAGGACATGCACTCAACATATGCATGTGCAATCAAGTGACCATCAGTGTCCTCTACACATCACATGTGAACATTCAACATGTGTACACCCCAGCATGTCAAACCACAACTATCCCCTCACACCTGAAAGGTAAACACAACACATGAACAGGCATTGATCAGCAGAACACAACATGTACATACCACAATTACAATGTCAGTGTTCCCATCACACTGCAGGGCAAGGCAACTATCAACAACAAAACACCCCCCCTCCCTCACAAATCACAATGACCCACTGAACAACTGCACCTGGGTCATGGAGACTTCAACCCTCAATTTCGCCTGGCCACAGGATCGCCCTTCCCCTTCGTCACCATCTCCCACCTTGTGTGTAAAAAGGTGCCTGCACCCTCAGAGTCCACCTTCATTTGCAAAAACACAAAATCCAAGGCAGAAAAACAAACCAGAACAGCCTCCAGTAGATGACGTGAAGTAGCAGTACCTCACAAAGGCCAAGTACTACCACAATGATGTAACAACCAAGGTAGCACAGTAAAACAATGTCACAACAGGATGTGAACCATGTGTGGTACATAACATAGAATGATGCACCAGAAACGGATGTGTACTGTCACAGATCCCGTGTACAGGCACAGGAGTACCACGAACCAACCACCCCCACCGTGGCCAGGGTGCCTGCAAGGTCAAACTCACACAGGCCTCTGAGACCCTGGTGGGGAAGGAGGGTCAGGGATATGCAGTCGGGACAGGCGTTGGCACACTGGATAACTGGAATGAGTGGCAGGAGAGGGGAGGAGGAATGACACGTGAAAGTAGGGAATGCACGAAAATGTACTACCTGCATGAACACATACACAATCCGAACAAACTTGTACATCATTGTCAGGGCCTTCACAAGTCCAGGCTTAGGAGTGGCACGAACCAACCACCCCCTCTAGGGTTTCGGCGCCTGCAAGCTTGGGGCTTACACAGGCATCCGCAACCCCAGCGGGGAAAGAGGGTTAGGGAACGTTGGTTGGATAGGTACGGGAAGCAGGAACACCGGGTAGAGGGTACAGGGTTTAGAATTGGATAGGACTCCGGGTTATTAGGGGAAAAAAAACATACCAAATTCATTTACACATTCATCCATGCATTAGTGCACCCCCCAGCAAGCCTATGCAGAGCAGTTTGAAAGAAAAACAACAAGACACTTAGCTCTGGTTTTGAGTGCTGGCCTCCTGCCTGCGCACTCTCAGGTCCGGTTACAGGAGCACTTCAATGCTGCAAAGAGAGCCACAGTTAATAATCTGTGCGTGCCCATAACACAAAAACACACCACCAAATATGCCCCATAGCAACAAACTACTCTACAAACAGACAATCTGGTGTGGATGCTTTGTACCCATATGTAACATTACCCCTGTGATGGGTCATACACAGTCAATGCAGTAAGTCAGCCGCCGGTGGGTGCGTGGCAAATGGAACACCAATGTGTCACAATTCACACAACATGCAATGTTCCCTGGGTAAGCAGACAGACCCATATAGCAAGGCATGACTTCAGAACAAGTCGTGTTCCACCATGACCGAAACAAAGTAGGCAGTGCATGTTTCAAAATGTACATGGAAATGAAATGCAATGCACCCGAGTATGTCCCTTGCTGTATGTCCCTGTGAGCTGCTCCTTTCCATGTCTCGGAAGGCTACATGGGTGATACAAGTGCCTCAATGGACCTTGGTGTACCGGAGGGTATGTGCCACTGCCCCTGCAGGTGCCCCAGACAACCTTACAATCAACAGCCATCAGTCCACCAACACATCTGAGCTGTAT
This sequence comes from Ambystoma mexicanum, assembly GCF_040938575.1. Taxonomy (NCBI): domain Eukaryota; kingdom Metazoa; phylum Chordata; class Amphibia; order Caudata; family Ambystomatidae; genus Ambystoma; species Ambystoma mexicanum. The sequence goes on along the minus strand of NC_090930.1, from coordinate 1,015,294,080 downwards.
TGTGTGCTTCAACACCAATATTCGTCCAAGGTCACCCTCAGTGCTGCTACTAAGCCTGCATGTGCAACTGGCCTGGTGGAAGCTTTGCTGTGTTGTGGCCCCCCTGTGCTGCTCACCTTGCCTGGAGTTCCTTGGAACACGTCAGCAGTTCTAGGATGTATGTCTGCAATCCCTGTGCCTCTGCTTGCGCACACATGTGCATGTGGGCACCAACAAACGTGTCCAGAATCCAGACGTCCAATGGGCCATGACTGCTGGCAAAGGTGGTCTGGAGGCTCATCCCCTGCAGAAAGGGCATGAAACACATTATTAATGCTTTAAAGTCATCTGTGTGTGTCTCTTCAGGCATCTCATTACTGGACCATGTCAGAGACGTACATTAGAAATCACACCATAAGTCTGTCTTTCACATCCAACGGCATGAATTGCAACAAGCACGTCTACAGTAAAGATAAGAAACATACTACACAATGCATAGCAATGAATGTACACATTAATCATGAAACACCCCATCTAGCAAAAGCCGAACAGTGGTCAATAACACCGCAATCATCCCCACTAGGGGTGTTAACACAAGTTACACAGCACCAGACATGCCACAGATATGACAGTCCAAAGCCCTTGTGTAATAGGCTGTCACACCGAACCATCCTTGAGAGCCCATGGATAAGGTAGGCAGGAGTGGCATATGTGAGTCAAGGACTCCAAGCAGCAAACACATACACAAGACAAGCCTGAAGGGCCCAGCTGGAACAGACAGTGGATGCTTTCAAAAGCCACAAAGCACTGCACCGTCACATGAAAGCACAATAGACAAGCAATTTTAAACTATATTAACTAATTACACTAACTATGAAAAACCTACATTACCTAATTAAACTAACTATCAAACAGAAACTTAACTAACTAAACTAAAAGAAAAATCAAAAAGGGCCACATACGACCCGGGGGGGAGGGGAGGCACCCAGGAGGGGGAGGTACAGGGTGCTGCTCAACACCCACATGCGATGATGCTGAGCCAAAAAAAAAACCTCCATGGGCTCAACGCCTGCACAGCCCGACCTATGTGGGAGATAGATGGTCTTCCGAGTCTGGCTCATCCTGGAAAGGAGGACATGGCACAGTAGCCTGGCCACGCCTAGCCGCAGCTTGCCCCTCGACGGCAGCAAGTCTGCCGGACCGGTGAGCCTGGTTCTGTGTGGCGATGTGATGTAGGTCTGCATGCAGAACCTCACGTGATACACGTGCTTCCTCTTGCAAGGTAGCACGTGTAACATGGAGTTCCTCCTGCAAGGCCTGGCTGGACAACCGCTGCACCTCCCGGCAAGCCTGTAGCTCAGCCGAGATGGTACGCTCAAGCTGTGCAAACCTCTCCTCTGCCCGCTGCCTCTGGGACATCATAAGGACACCCAGAGTGGATTTGAGGGAAGCATACTCCTCCCTCAGGGCATCCATGTGCGCCTCTGCGTGAGCAACAATTGCTTTACGCAGAGACGACATTTCAGCCTGGCGTGCCCTGTCTGAGGCCGCCATGCCCAGCCTGAGCGAGCGGGCCATGGACCGTGCTGCCTGCTGCTGGAGAAGCACCTGCCTAGCAGGGGGGAGCACAGATTGGGCCACACGCTCCATGCTCTCAGCGATGTTCTCCATTGCTGCCCCCTGCCGTTCTGAATTGGCAGTCATGTCTTGCTCCCACTCAGTATACTGTGGTTGCGCGCGGCAACCGCGTTGCTGGCCTTGACCCCTGCGGGACCCAAGGACTGGGTGTCCTCGCTGTGTTGGCACCGCCCGTGGCTGCACGACTACATGCCCCCGTCGACGTGATGTCCCAGGCACATCAGTGACTGGTGTGGAGGGTGACCCTGCGTCCCGATCCACCACGGGCAGAGGAACCAAGACTGTCTGATCCCTCAGTGCAGGTGTCGCGGACAGAGGAGTGTCCACATCAGAATCACTCACCCCTGACACATGGACTTGATGCTCATCCAACTCGACATGGACGTCAGAGTCGTCATCAGGGCTGGACTCATAGGCAGCCAGAGACAAGATGGACTATAGCACTTGGGGGTTTTCGTGGCCTACCACCCCACGACCCCCACTTGTGCCGGGTTGATGTAGTGGTAACAACCCTGTGTCTGGTGTCAAGTATCGGCAGAGATCATCAGTGTTGGGACGCCGTAGTTATCCGGCTTCCACGAGACCTAATACTTGTGGTTCTCGTATTTGCCGACGAACGGTGGTTACGGTCCCTTTAAGACCTCGTCTGCCGGGATCTTGGAAGTTGGCATGGAGACAATGGCGTCCTCTCACGTCTGTCACTTTTCCCCCAACACGTTGAATGACGTATAGTGATCATGTGACTATTATTTAAGCCACGCCTGTGCGTTTTGCCGGCGCTTCTGAATCTTGTATTCTAGCGGCTTGCTTTCTCTCGTATCCAGCTTCTTGTCCCCCCTTGCCTTGTCTTCCTGCTTCTCGACCTCGGAACGTCCACGGACCTGCATTGCTTACTCCTTTGTACTTTTGCTGCCAGCCCTGCTCTTCGACCTCGGATCGTCCACGGACCTGCTTTGCTTACTCCTTTGTACTTTTGCTGCCAGCCCTGCTCTTCGACCTCGGATCGTCCACGGACCTGCTTTGCTTACTCCTTTGTACTTTTGCTGCCAGCCCTTCTCTTCGACCTCGGATCGTCCTCGGTCCTGCCCTGCTAGGATCGTCCACGGACCTGCCCTGCTACTGATGTGTACTGTCTCCCGCTTACCCATCTTTACCCATTTTTCTCCTGCATTGGAACTCTGCACCTTTGGTACACGGACTAGAGACTGCCTTTATTGTACCTTTAGGCGTCCTCGTGCCGTCGGGTTAGGGGTTGATTTCTATTCTGATGTCTGCATTTATTTGGCATAAAATCGCATCTATGTGATTATTGCTCTTAGTGCAGCTGTCTGGGGGTCTTGCCTGTACACCTTGAGAAGACATCCCGTTCCAGTATCCTGTTCCATCGGGTTCTGGATTCTTCGTTGGTATTCCATCTTTCCGCCAATCAACTGTTCTGGTTGTTCATTGTACTGACTAGTTCGGTAGATTGGCGAGAAGAATTCCTCGGCTACACTACGAGGGCAAGAGCGCTACTGACATATTCAGAAGCCTACTATATAAATGGATGCCAACGAGTCTTTGTCGGCCATCATGCAATTGGTGGCGGATTTACGCAGTGAAATGGCTCATGCCCATGCTGCCACCGAAAGACTCATTGATGAGCTACAGGTTGGTTTTCAGCCCACCGGTGCTGGGGCGCCTTCGCCCGCTGTGGCTTCGGGTTCTGGGCTATCTCCCGCCCGTCCTGACACGGGGCCAGTGTACATGACTGCTCAGTTTCCCTTGGCTCCACCAGAGCGGTTTCTAGGTGACCCTAAGGCCTATCGAACCTTCCTTAACCAGTGTAGGTTGCACTTTCTATGTAGGCCAGATTCGTTTCCAGATCCAACCACTAAAGCAGCCTTCTTATTGTCACACTTGGGTGGTACGGCAGCAGCATGGGCCAATCCACTATTGGAAGAGGGCAGTCACCTCTTGTACAATTGTGACGCTTTGATTGAGGCTATGAGTCGGGTTTTTGATACGCGCTATGCTACGCAAGCCACCGACTTACAGTTATTGGCCTTACAGCAGGGAACTTCTACCCTGTTGGCTTACTTAGCCAAGTTTAATCAATTGGTTGCCGAAACTAACTGGCCAGAAGAGAAGAAGTCATCCTTATTTTACAAAGGGTTGTCTGATTCCCTTAAAGATACTCTATCTACGGTACCGGTAATCCCTACAGCATTCTCTGAGTTGGTTGATTTGGTACTTCAAATTGACTCTAGGCAAGCAGAGAGAAGGGGGGAACGGAGACCGCTTCCTCCTCTTACGACCGCCACGTCAAATCCTGCCACCGGGTCCTCAGAACCAATGCAAATCGGAGCATTGCGGGGACCGTTGTCAGCAGAAACAAGGGAACACAGGAAAAAGAACGGCCTTTGTTTCTATTGTGGGTCATCAGATCATTTACTACGATCATGTACTAAGAAACCTGCTAAGAAACAGGGAAACGCGAAAGCCCGGCAATAGAAGGGGTTCAGTTGCCGGGTGGTTCCTACAGCAACCCCCTCATGTCTACACCTTATTGTTTATCCGTCACTCTTAATTCCATCTCCCTCGGTAGACGGGTGATTCCAGTTGTTTTGGATTCAGGTGCCACGGGGAATTATATTGATGGTGATTATGCTCGAGAGCTGGGTATACAGATTGTTTCCAAAGACTGCCCCGAGGTCGTGAATGCGGTCGATGGCTCAACCCTGGTTTCTGGTCTAGTGACTGAGCGTACTGCTACTTTGGTCATGAGGACGGAATGTGGGCATACTGAAGAGATCACCTTTGACCTGATTGCCGCCCCACAGCTTAAAGTTATCCTGGGACTTCCTTGGTTGAGACTACACAACCCCGTGGTGGATTGGCAGTCGGGGGAAGTGAACTTCCTCTCAGAACATTGTGACCAGTTCTGTTTGACATCAGTTCAGAAAACCTCTAGCCCAAGCCATGCTCTCATGGATTCCGCCTCCACGATAGGAGCTGTTCTTAACACTCAATTGCCCTCAGAGTATCGAGAATATCGGGATGTCTTTGACGCAAGTGGGGCAGAAATCCTTCCACCCCACAGGCCTTTTGATTGTCCTATAGAAATGATTCCTGGGGCCAAGATACCATCTGGCAGGATTTATTCGTTAATACCCAAGGAGGATGTCATCCTTAAGGAATACATCGATAAATCTTTAAAATCCGGCTTCATTCGGCCTTCGCGTTCTCCGGCAGCTTCCCCTCTGTTTTTTGTTCCAAAGAAGGAGGGGGACCTTCGCCCCTGTATCGACTATCGGGCCTTGAATGCTGTTACGGTCAGAAACCAATACCCGATTCCTCTGATATCAGTCTTGCTTGATCAGCTCGGCTCGGCCAAGGTCTTTTCCAAGTTAGACTTACGTGGGGCGTACAACCTTGTACGCATACGTGAAGGGGATGAATGGAAGACCGCCTTCAAAACTAAATACGGTCTATACGAATACACTGTAATGCCCTTCGGGCTAAGTAACGCCCCCGCCACTTTCCAGTTCTTCATAAATGAAGTCTTTCATGATATGTTGGATCAATTTCTGATCGTTTATCTAGATGACATTCTGATTTACTCCCCCAACCATGAAACCCATGTTGTTCAGGTCAGTAGAGTCTTACAACGTCTGCGGGACAATCATTTATATGCCAAACTGGAAAAGTGTCTCTTCCACGTACAAGAGGTCGAGTTCCTTGGCTTTAACATCACCAACAAAGGAGTCAAAATGAGCAGATCTAAAGTCTCTGCTATTCTGGATTGGCCGGTTCCCAACAATCTGAAGGCGTTGCAATCCTTTTTAGGTTTTGCGAACTTTTATCGACGTTTCGTTCAAGACTTTTCAGCCATTGTCTGTCCCCTTACGGCTCTGACTAGCTCCAAGAGATCTTTCCATTGGAATGGGGAGGCTCAACAGGCGTTTGACTCTCTGAAGTCCGCCTTCACCTCAGCACCTGTGCTCCAGCATCCGGACCCAACCCAACCATTCATAGTCGAGGCTGATGCTTCGGATGTGGCCTTGGGGGCTATCCTGTCCCAACATTGCCCAGATGATGCAGGTTTACATCCAGTAGCCTTTCATTCCAGAAAGTTAACGCCTTATGAAAGGAATTATACTATCACGGAGCGCGAATTGTTGGCTATCAGGGACGCATTCTTGGTTTGGAGGCATCATTTGTTGGGTTCTCAAGTGCCTGTTCAGGTGTTCACGGATCATAGGAATCTCTTGGCCCTTCATTCAGTGAAATGCACCACTGCACGACATGCCCGTTGGCATGAATTCTTTTCAATGTTTGATTTCACTATTTCCTATCGTCCTGGTTCTCAGAATTCTAAAGCGGATGCTCTCTCTCGTCTACATGGACCCGCCAAATCCTCTCACGACACTGGTGTACCTCTGTTACCCACTCAGGTGGTTTGTGGTTGCTCTTTACGTCCGTCACTTAAGTCCTTTATACAGGAATGGCTTCGAAACGATCCGCCAGAAGTAACCAAATACAGACTGGAGATCATAAATTCATTACCCTATAACCAGGGTAAGATATTCCTGCCTTCTCTAGAGACGCGACGTACTGCTATACAATGGTGTCATGACTCATCTCTGGCTGCTCATCCAGGTATTAGGAAGACGGTTGATCTACTGAAAAGATGGTGTTGGTGGCCGTCTTTATTGCAGGATGTTACTGATTACATAAATACCTGTTCGGTTTGTGCTCAGTGTAAGACATCACATGGCAAACCCGTGGGTTTGCTCCAACCTATGCCTCTTCCAGATCATCCTTGGTCCTCCATTTCCATGGATTTCGTTGTGGAACTACCTATGGTGGACGGTTTTGATACTATTTGGGTGGTCATCGACTATTTCACCAAAATGGCACTATTCGTACCTTGTCAAGGGATCCCTACTGCTCCTAAACTGGCGGATCTCTTTCTGCGGAACGTGTTTAGGTTGTTCGGTCTTCCTTCTATAATCATCTCCGACCGCGGTCCTCAATTTACTTCACGCTTTTGGAGAGCCGTGTCGGCTGCTTTAGGTATTGAAGCTCGATTTTCAAGTGCTTATCATCCTCAGACGGATGGGCAGACCGAACGTCTGAATGCCACTATGGAACAGTATATAAGGTGTCTCATCTTTCAGCGTCAGGACGATTGGCTTTCGGTACTGTCTATGGCCGAATTTGCCTACAATAATTCGCTCCACACTGCTACACAGGTTTCTCCTTTCTTTGCCCTGTATGGACAACATCCACGTTCCTTGCCTCTCGCCCCTGAACTGCCGGCTCACAATCCTGCTGCCCTTGCCTGTGTTAGGGACATTTCCGGCACCCATGTCCAGGTTAAGAGACAATTGTTGGAGGCTCAGAACAGGACCAAGTTTTATGCAGACCGGCATCGTACCCCTGCTCCGGTGTATCTCCCAGGCATGAACGTCTGGTTATCCACTCGCAATTTACACCTGCCTGGTCAGAGGAAGTTGCTCCCACGATTTGTTGGGCCATATGTTATATCGCATGTCATTAACCCGGCAGTGGTGCGTCTGGTTCTCCCCCATTCGTGGAAACTTCACCCAGTATTCCACGTGTCTTTGATCAAACCATGCCGTCTTGATACCCGTCTTCCCTCCCATCCTCCGCCTGTCAGGGTTCGGGGTGCTGTGGAATATGAGGTATCAGCCATCTTGGACACCAAGGTTTGGAACGGTAAAAGACTCTACTATGTTGACTGGAAGGGTTATGGTCCGGAGGATCGCACCTGGGAGCCATGTGAAAACATACATGCCCCGGTTTTGTTGTCCCGTTTTTGGAGATCTCGGCGTGTGGGGGCCTCTTTGGGGAAGGAAACTGTCAAGTATCGGCAGAGATCATCAGTGTTGGGACGCCGTAGTTATCCGGCTTCCACGAGACCTAATACTTGTGGTTCTCGTATTTGCCGACGAGCGGTGGTTACGGTCCCTTTAAGACCTCGTCTGCCGGGATCTTGGAAGTTGGCATGGAGGCGATGGCGTCCTCTCACGTCTGTCACTTTTCCCCCTACACGTTGAATGACGTATAGTGATCATGTGACTATTATTTAAGTCACGCCTGTGCGTTTTGCCGGCGCTTCTGAATCTTGTATTCTAGCGGCTTGCTTTCTCTCGTATCCAGCTTCTTGTCCCCCCTTGCCTTGTCTTCCTGCTTCTCGACCTCGGAACGTCCACGGACTTGCATTGCTTACTCCTTTGTACTTTTGCTGCCAGCCCTGCTCTTCGACCTCGGATCGTCCACGGACCTGCTTTGCTTACTCCTTTGTACTTTTGCTGCCAGCCCTGCTCTTCGACCTCGGATCGTCCACGGACCTGCTTTGCTTACTCCTTTGTACTTTTGCTGCCAGCCCTGCTCTTCGACCTCGGATCGTCCTCGGTCCTGCCCTGCTAGGATCGTCCACGGACCTGCCCTGCTACTGATGTGTACTGTCTCCCGCTTACCCATCTTTACCCATTTTTCTCCTGCATTGGAACTCTGCACCTTTGGTACACGGACTAGAGACTGCCTTTATTGTACCTTTAGGCGTCCTCGTGCCGTCGGGTTAGGGGTTGATTTCTATTCTGATGTCTGCATTTATTTGGCATAAAATCGCATCTATGTGATTATTGCTCTTAGTGCAGCTGTCTGGGGGTCTTGCCTGTACACCTTGAGAAGACATCCCGTTCCAGTATCCTGTTCCATCGGGTTCTGGATTCTTCGTTGGTATTCCATCTTTCCGCCAATCAACTGTTCTGGTTGTTCATTGTACTGACTAGTTCGGTAGATTGGCGAGAAGAATTCCTCGGCTACACTACGAGGGCAAGAGCGCTACTGACATCTGGCATGACAACACCATCCGCTGCCTCCATTTGTTTGTTTGTTTGTTTGTTTGTTTATTTGGTATAGCGCAGAACCAAACCCGAAGGGGTAGCTGGGCGCAAACAGTACAAGATTACTTAAGAACTTAGTTACAGGAGAAATACAATTTATGCAGTTCGCAGTTAAGTCAAGAAAAGTGCAGTTTATACAGTTCACGATGGATCAAAGGTAAGTATAGAAGGAAAGCAGAAGGAATAGAAGAAAAAATGCGGAACTACGGTTCAGTCTAGTTGATCGGATGTCATTCAGCTGGTTGCAGGCGTCTAGTGTCTATGTGGGATGGGAAGGTCAAGCTAAGTGTCATTGGCATGGATCCAAGTGAGGACTTTTCGCCTGAAACTAGAGTAAGGTTGGTCCATTCTGAGATCCAAAGGGAGTTTGTTCCAAGTTTGCGCAGCTATGATTGGGAAACTAGAGCCGCCGGCTGTACTCTTTTTGTATCTAGGCATTACTAAGGTGAAGGCGTTGGTCAGTCTAGTGGGACGGTTTGAGGTTCTCCTGTGGATTCTATTGGCCAGATAAGGGGGGGCAATGTTGTTAAGACATTTGGAGGTGAGGGAGAGTATTTTGAGGGTGATCCTGTCTTTGATTTTTAGCCAATGGATATTTTTCCTAAAGGTGGAGATGTGGGCTCTGTTAGGAATATTTAAAGCTACTCTGATAGCGTTATTTTGGAGAGTTTGTAGTTTGTCAAGGATATACTTGTTAGAGCCTGCATAGAGGGCATTGCAGTAATCCAGCTTGGATATGATGAGAGCATTGGCTAATGTGATGCAGCTAGTCTCAGTTAGAAAAGGTCTACATGCTCGGATCAATTTGCAAGTATATGCCGTGGAGGATGCTAGAGAGTTTGTTTGTTTTTTGAAGGTGAGCGTTGAGTCAAGATAAACCCCGAGGGTTTTGACTGCAGGCATCACTTTGATGACGTTATTGTCGATGTTAAATGAGGCATAGTTAGGGTCAAGTTTTTTGATAGCCAACGCTGAGCCAATGATCAGTAGCTCAGTCTTGTCGTCGTTCAGGCAGAGGCCATGGGATGCCATCCAAGCCTGAATGAGGAGATATATCTTATTTACTAAGTCCGTGTCTTCCAAGAAGTTACCCGAAAGGGGGATTAGAATCTGAGTGTCATCTGCGTAATTAGTGTAGACAACACCCAGTCTGTCCAGCTTATCAAACAGGGGCTTAGTAAAGATGTTATACATCGTCGGAGAAACACATGATCCTTGGGGGACACCGCATGAAACTTGTATGGGATCAGCGGCTGCTGAGGGGGAGAAGACTCTCATTGTCCGGTTTGCAAGGAAGGATTGTACCCAGGTTATGGCATCACTTGAGAAATGAGCGGCTGAGCTTAGGTGATTGCATAAGACTGCATGATCTACCAAGTCGAAGGCCGCAGATAGGTCAAGGAAGAGTAGCATCGCTGTTTTACCATTGTCCTTCAACTCGTCAATTTGGGTCTTGAGGTCAATCAAGGCTGTTTCAGTGCCATGAAGGGGACGGAAGCCAGATTGCCGTGATCCTAGTAAATTGTTAGTTTCTAAGTAGTCCTGGATTTGCAGGTATGCTACTCTGTCTATAATTTTAAGTAAGAAAGGGACAGTAGTGATGGGTCTGTAGTTAGTTGGTATAGCAGGGTCAAGTGTTTGTTTTTTTAGCAAGGGAAGCACCCAGGATTGTTTGAGGTTGTTAGGTACTAGATTAGACTTAAAGGATGCATTAATGAGTTTCGAAATGAAGGGTGCTAGGTCTCGAGCTGCATCTTTTATAATTTGGGCCGGACAGTTGTCACCTTTACAGTTGGAGGGTTTTAGAGATAGTATGATTTTTTCTGTCTCCAATATGGATATTTTTCTGAAGCTAAATGGGTGAGGGGTGTTAGATTGGTTTGGGAGGAGCTGAGGTTGCAATATGGGTTCTGAAGGCAGGAGCAAGGAAGCTTTTTTGTTAGCAATTTTAGATTGGAGCAGGCTGATTTTACCCGCCAGGGCATTTTGTATATTAGTGCACCAGGGCTTGTTTTTAGGAATGTTGTCAGGTGGGGTTATGGGTGTTTCCATTTCACGGAGGATGGAAAATAGCTCCTTAGTGTCTGATTTGGCTTTGGAGATTCTGTCATTGAAGGTGTTTCTTTTAGTGCTTATGATTTCCTTTTTATACTGTTTGGCGAGGGTGGCTAATTTGGTTTTGTTCTCCTCAGTGGGTGAGTGTTGCCAGATAGACTGCAACTTTCTTTTTTGGATTCTAAGGTCTTTCAGGTATGGCGTGAACCAGTTGTTAAGGTGACAGAGTTGTTTGCTTTTGCGCAGCTTGGTAGGGGCAATCGAGTCAAGTGCCTTGATCATAGAGCTGTTATAAGCTTCTACAAGCAACGTAGGGTCTGTGATGTTGTCTAAGTTATTGAGAGTAGGGAGAAGGTGGGGTAGGAGTTGTTCTGATGTGATGTCTTTTTTACTTCTGGTGGGAAGTGGCGGGGCCATGAGTATAGGTTTGGGCCGGATAAGGTCTAGTGAGGCATTGAATACAATTAAGTGGTGGTCAGTCCAGGATTGTGGTATTATGTTGGTAATACTGATGTTATAGTTCCGATCAGCAACCCAGTCTAGGGTTCTACCTTTGGCATGAGTAGGAGAGGAGACTTTTTGAGATAGGGCGTAGTCATTCAGGAGTGAGGCGACAGATAGGGCATGTTTGTCGTTGCTGTCATTAAAGCCCAGGTTAAAGTCTCCCAGTAATAGTATTTGAGCATGGTCTTTAGTGTTGTTGGTTATGATACTGGTTATGTCGTCTTCAAAGGTTCCCAATGGTCCAGGAGGTCTGTAGATAACATGCAAGGTGAGAGTCCGGTTGCAAGAGAGGTGCAATTTGGCAGTAAGGAGTTCACAAGATGAGAATATCAGGGTAGTAGCTAGTTTGATAGGTAAGGTAGCTTTATGAATGATGGCTAGGCCGCCACCTTTAGTGTTAGGTCTATCGACTCTTAGTAGTTGGTAGCCGTCTGGTATAGCTAGCATGATGGCAGGGCCAGCCGCGTCATGGAGCCATGTTTCGGTTATGACTAATAGGTCTAAGTTTTCATTAGTTAGGGTGTCCGAGATCTCAGTAGCATGGGCGACCATGGATCTTGCATTAATGAGAGATCCAATTATTGATAAGGTACTAGTTGGTTGAGTCGAGAGGGGGTTGTTTATTTTTAGTGGGGGCAACTCTTTGTGACGGTGGCTGGTTAGTAGATATAGGAACAGGGCGAGGGGTGGTAGGTTTGGGGTATTGCAAACGTTTGTTTGCTAGATCGATATATCCTCTGTGATTGTGGTAGGAAGATGGTTCATGAAGACAGGACAGTCTTGCCCTCAGTCTCATGTTTCTGTCTTTAGCAGGGTGTGAGTCCGCGGTTGCAAATGCCATGGTGGTAAGGAGGCTCAGGGCAATGTGTAGAGATTGGTAATGGGTGATTTTCATTCTGGCAGTGGACAGGGATGAGAGGGTGGGCAAGTCCAGGTTCAAACTAAGGGCGTGGACTAGGTTGCATGAAAGGGCGTGTAGCTGGTGGTTCGGTGCCAGAGAGGTCTGAGCAGTCTGTAAAGAGACCTGTATATTGGCAGTTAGGTGATCTAGGCGAGAACCAGGCTAGGTTCTATGTGGGCAAAGCGGTGGCAAAATAGGTAAGTGTAGAAGGCTAGCTAGGTAGTGTGTCACCTAAGTGTGTCAGGGCGACTAGAAGCACATTGAAGTATATAAAGTGGCTAGGGCAGTGTTATACCTAATGACAACCATAGGGCAGGGGCACAAGTCAGGTGAAGTACTATCTGCAGCAGCACAGATTAAGGCAAAGGTTAACTGTAGTCTATTGGCGACCATAAGGCACAACGCAAATTGAGGCACAAATCAGGTAAAGTCTAATGGCAACCATAGGGCACAGCACAGATTGAGGCACAGGTCAATTGTAGTCTATTGGCGACCATAAGGCACAACACAAATTGAGGCACAAATCAGGTAAAGTCTAATGGCAACTATAGGGCACAGCACAGATTGAGGCACAGGTCAATTGTAGTCTATTGGCGACCATAAGGCACAACACGAATTGAGTCACAAATCAGGTGAGGTCTGATGTCAGGTTAACCTTGTGCAATAGAGCTGCAAGGTAGAGGGAAGGGGTTAAACAGCCCAACTACCGAAGTACAACAGGGGTTGCATAGGGGCCTTTGTTAGAGAGTGCCAAATAAGTCTAAAGCGTGCAGTTTTCTGGGTTCCAGCTAGAGGTGCCGGAAAAGAGCCCTCGGGCTTACCGTGGTTGTGTGGGTCCGTCCTTGCAGAAGGCAGGGTTCCTTGCAGGATATCTTCGGGAGGGAGGGACAAGGGGGTAGGGCGCGTCGCGCCTCCGAAGCGCCGAACAGGGCGCAAAACAGGGCCTTTGTATGGCCTTCGGATGCGCCGGCGTATCCGCCTGCCGGCGGATGTACAATTCAGATATTGCCGCGGTTAGCGAGGCTCAGCCTCGTTATGGTGCCATTGTGTCATCACCTGAAAAATAGAGAGAAAAAAGGTCACTACACATGTCAGAAGCACACAACACACACACACACACCGACAACAAACACATCAGGCAGACATGTGACACACAACGTAGAACCTGGCATGCATGCTGGGTCAACTTTGAATTGCTTCTGTGATCACACCTGTTGAAAGGTGGCAGTTTGCATGGAAGTGGGTCTATGCAGTGCAGAAAATGTGTATGTCACTCACTACCTACATGTACAAGGACTCCATGGTGTGTGTCAGGAAATGTGAAGGCAGTGCAAGGTCAAATTCAGGCATCACGTGCACTGTGCATTCAATGGAAAGCATATCTACAAGCAAAGCACCCCTCCACCCAAGTACAAAAGCAGGGATGCCTAGCATGGTATCAAAAGGCTGACCATAGACCTGTGTATTGACAGGCAGTGTTGACTGGCATCAACAGCTTAATGTGATTCAAGTGACAACACTGCAAATGATGATGGGACAGTTAGCAGGACACATGATGAAAACTCTGTAGGCCACCCATGTGTGAAGAAAACACTACAACAGTCGGACAGAGTCATTGGCCATTAAACAGGCTGAGGCCTGTGACCCACACAGATTGTCAGACCCTAAACATGTGTACAACGCAGTACTGAGCCACAGTTGACTTGGGAAGGCTGATGAGATGCCATGCAATGTATGTCACCCAGGACTTGTATTACAGTGATCATCCAGTCAAGGACACATAGGGGCATGTGTGCAATGCACATGGAGCATGAATGGGCACTCATGTTCCTGCGGGACATCTGACCTATGCACAGTACAAGTGAGATACCCTGCATCAAGTACTAAGGCTGTACCACACAGCATATGTCTGGCAGATTATACGCTGGAAGTTAGCATGTACACAGGACGCATGAACAGGAAAGTACACAATGGCAAGATGGAAGCAGACCAGTGCAAAGGTGGAACTGGGGTGCAGAGTGGCGGAGGAGGGGCAAGGGAGCATGCCTACATGGAGTACCCGCATGCAGGCAGAGGACACATGCACGTCAGTCATGCAATGACATTGTGCCTGGGCTGAGAGGAAGGTCACCCCACGCCACATGCAGAAGGGCCAGTGAGCTGGAACATGGACCGGAGGGGCATACTTGTAACCAGCATGTGAGTAGGGTGCAATAGTGGTGATGCGGACAGTCCCCATCTGCTCCACATGTCCAGCATCCAGCAGAGCAGACATGCATCACGAAAGCATTGCATTACTTACACATCAGAACCATGTACATGTCACATGTAGTGGCAATCATGCACAACACATCCCACAAGTAAAACGCACACGTCCTCAACAAACACGCATCAACACTCACTGGACTGGGCATCAAAGTCCAGCATCTCTCCCACTCCTTCGACCAATTCAGGTGGTATGAACTCCGCAACGAGTGACTCATGCGGAGTGAGCTCTTCCTCCTCTGGTGCAGGCCCACCTCCAGTCACCAGAGTCAAGTTGTAATTTGAGGCACGCTTAGCCTTAGTGCTGCGTTTGAGGTCATTCCAACGCTTTTTGCACTCTTGCGCCATGCGCACCTCATGGCCGAATGATCTGACATGTTCCGCAACATGCTTCCAGTGGGTGTCACGGTGGGCAGCCGTAGTCTGACTATTGGCACCCACTACCATGTCACGGCTGTGGCCCCGCACATAATCCACGAGGAAGTCCAGTTCCGGCTTGCAGAAAGGCTTCTTCCTCGACGTGCAGGAGGTTGTGGCTGTGTGTGTGGGGTCCCAGCCTGTGCTGCAGGTGCAACCTTCCTCCTCTTGGACTGTGGCGCAGACCCTGGCTGGCTAATGCCGCCCTGACCAGTTTGGCCAGTGGGTTCGGTGGATTGAGCCAAGCCAGGTGGAGGGACGACCAAAGGCCTGACTTGTGTCAGTGGCATCTGGGTGCCCTCTAATGGACCCTGCGCAGTAACATCCGCTGTGGCAGGGTCATTGACCGCAACGGTCCTGGTTGGCAGACTCACAACCGGGGTGTTGTTGGGTGCATGTTGGGTGCATCTGCCCCTGCACTTGCCAACACCCGGCTGTTCGGGGCAGCAGATGACATAAATGCCCCAGGGACACGTGTCTTGGTCAGAGCAGCCCTGCGTGCCCCTATGGTTTCCCTCCTGGCCTGTTTGAAATCTACCAAGGGCTCCTCAAGTGCCAATGCAGCCTGCACTGGCAGACCCTGAGCCTGGGTGGCGGTGTCCACAGCTGCACCTGCAGCTACCTCAACCCTTGGGCCCGCGGCAGTCGATGGAACGAACTGCCGGGTCACACGGGCACCAGTGCCAGCTGCAGAAGCTGCATCCCCCGGAACCACAGGGGGTGGTGGCATGACTGCACCAACACATGGCACAACATTGTGCTGAAGTGGCACACCCCTGCCTCTTCCCCCTCTGTAGCTGCCCTGGACACCCTGGAGTCCCCCTACTCCCTGGTCACCACGGCCACATCCCCGACCACGCCTGCCACGAGGAGTACGCCCAGCTGAGGCGCCCCTCACCTTTGGTGTCCTCCCAACCATGGCACAGATGTAGTAGTGCCGGCACAGATGGAGTAGTGCCAATGGGAGGTGTACACCACAATTGACCTGGGCAATTGGGGTGAAGGGGGTGGGAAGCAAGATGTTAACAGCCCCCCTGCACCTGCAAGGCTGTATGTGACCCCGGTGATGTAGTGACGGGTCACGCAACGCTCAGGCACCCCAAAACTGCAGTAAAACCGTGCATGCAACCCTGCAGCCTACGTGCGATGAATCAACCTCCCGCAGTATGCGGTGGCACCCAGTAACACTAATAACGCGTTCGCATGGGACATGCAGGCTACTATGACCTGGAAAATGGGTGCGATACACAGGGGCACCCGCAGTGGGAAAAATAGCGTGTGCGACTCACCGTCTGACTAGCGCGATGCAGAAAAACACGCGTAGCCAATACCCCCGCCAAAAGAAGAGATACGTCCTTGATAGCTGTGAAGTTGTGATGGCGCGCGAAACAACAGGAAGCAGCAACACACGTCGGTCTCCACGAAAGGCACGTACAGCGAACTGCTGCCCCTGCCCTTTCCTCATGTTTACACGCATTCCCACGCGGACGTGCAGTTTTTCATGCGCGCTGAAACGCCCATGCACGCCCGCGCGCATCACGTCACAGAGGTGCTTACGCTTGAAGGGCCTTCGGTCCAATGAAATCGCGTGTGCGTGCAGACTCGCTTACGCGCTAAGGGCCTTTCCTCGAATTACACGCTGACATGCAATTTTTTCACGTGCCAAATCACTCCGTATCAAGCTGGCCACGCGAAAACACACGGAAGACCACGCTCCTGCCCAAAAGGCCGAATCACTGCCCCTCAGAGCCCCGAGCAGCCTCACACCTGCCATCTGCTGCTGCCCGACTGCCTGCTGCCCTCGTGCCCTGCCATTTGGTGCCTGCACATCAGCCATCTGCAGGGGTCCAGTTGCTGTGTCCACCCCTGCTGGAACAGAAGACTCCCGACTGGCATACCATCGCTCCACAGCCCAGCCCCAGGACCCAGTTGCCCACCCACGCCTGCCTCGGGGGTCGCCATGTCGGGGCAAACCCCATCTGAGACCACTGGCGACCCCCAGCCAGAGGGGCAGAGGGCCACCAGCTTCAGTCAGAAGGAAGTTGGTGTCCTGGTGGAGCTTGTCCTGGGGCATTATGATGCCCTCTTCGGATCATCAGACCCCGACAAGGAAGGACGGGACAGGATCTGGGACGACTTTGTGATTGCCATCAACGCGGAGGAGGTGGCAACCCACAACATCAAGCAAGTCAAGAAGCGCTGGGAGGACTTGAGGTCCAGGACCCTCATAAAGGCCCGGCGCCTCGTGGAGGGGGGCCAGGGCAGCATGAGTACCATCCAGCTGAGGGTCCTGGAACGCGTACGCCCAGCGCTCCATGCCCAGATCCTTGAGAGGCAGACCCGTCTTGAGTCGAGCGGTAAGTGGCCAAGCATTGCTGTGTGAGACAGGGCATGTTGCAGTGTGCTGGTTGTCTGATACTTGCCTGTATGTGTGACATAGGCCATGTACGCGTGTGTGTGTGTGCAGGGACATCATGGTCATGCATGTGAGACCAGTAATGTGTGAAGCACACGGTTGGTGTATGTGTTTAAATGCAACCTGGGGAGCCCTATGCGGAATGGACACATGAGAGCATGCCAGTCTCTGTTCCTGGACATGGGTGGGGGTGAGGGATGGGTGCTGATGCCATGTACATGTATGGTGTCCATGTCTGTGTGTCTGACCTGCGTGTTTGTGACTTGAAAATGCCATGGATGCATGACACATGTCTGTGACAATGTTCAGAATCACTGATGCAGCCTAGTTATCCTTGCATCCACTGTGTCTGGGGTGTAAGAGTCCAGATGGATGAAAGTACGGTGAAGTGGGTGCATGTGATAGGCATGACCCATGATGCATGTGAGTTCAAAAACAACATTGTATGTTTCAAGAGTCCCTTGGACATGTTTGCTAATGTCCATAGCATGCGCCATGCCTGTTACTGCATGTGTTTTGCCTGCACTGACCCATGTGTTGTGGAGGGACATGATGGAAGTGATCTTTGACAGTGCCACTCATCTGCTATTGCTTCCTGTCTAGGGGACCATTGTACAGTACCCTGATTCTTGTGTTCTATGTCTCCCTCTACACAGCGCAAAGTGAAGACGAGGGCGGAGACGGCTCTGTGGAGCAAAGCGGCGAGGATGCCCCCACGGCTGCAGCGGAAGGGGTGGGTGAGCCCCCACAGGGGCTTGCAACGGCAGAAGACGGGGTGGAGCCATCCAGGTTGGTGGTTTCCACAGAGGAGGAGGAGGCTGCTACTGAGCCGCACATGGGGCCTGGTGGGGGCATCCCTGCTGGTGCAAGTGGTGCAGTCCAGGGGCAGGGGCAGGAGGCAGCACAGGTCGCCGTGGAGGTGCCTGTGCATGTCACTGTCCCTGACACTGTGACTGCACCACCATGCACCAGCAGGGATGCCCCATCCCAGGCCTGTCCTCAGGTAGGGGGGATGTCCATGTCATCTGACTCCCCTCCACCTGCGGACGAGGGGACCCCTGGCCGTATGGAGAAGGTCCTGATTGGTGTCGCGTTGCACACGGGTGTCATTCGTGATGAGGTGCGTGCTTCCCGTGGGGAGAACGCACGTCATCCCGAAGAGCACCGTGCCAACGTGGCCCAGTTGGGAGCGGCCGTGGTCGGGGGTTTCGTACATGTGTCGGACACTCTGGCGACCCTCTCCTCCTCTGTGGAGGCTATGCGCCAGTCGTTCTCCATGCCGTCTTCCCGCCCAGATGCCACCAGGGCCCCCTGTGGACCTGCCCCAACCAACACAGCCAACTCGGTGGGGATCCCATCCCTGCCACAGTCGGGAGTCGGAGGTCCAGCAGGGGTGGACACACCAGCAACTGGACCCCAGCAGATGGAGGATGTGACGGCATCATCGGGCAGGGCACGTGCATGACGGCGTCGGTGGATTCCATCAGCTTGGATGCCGTCGTGCTGGCACAGGCAGTTGCGTCGGAGGCAGCGGCAGGCTCGACGTGGGAGGCATCTTGGCTCGGGGCCATCAACATCAGGGGGGGCAGGCATCGGCCGGAGGGCAGGAGAACCCTGGAATGGGAGTGTCTTCCGTGTGGGAGCGGTTGGGCCAGCAGAGCAGCAGCGGGCAGAGGAGGAACGGCTCACAATGGTCAGGGCGGAGAACTCCATGCGGAGGGCGCTGAGGCGGGCTGAGTCCCTCGAGGGTATTCGCAGGGAGTTGGAGCTGGACACTGCATTATTCCTGCGAGACCTCGGGGCCAGGGAACATGCCCGCCTCCAAGCCATTGAACAGGAGTTCAATGATGCCCTGGCCCATGACAACAACCAGTGAGCCGTCGGACTAGCCCGCTGCCCTTGTAAATAGTTATGTAGTTAGTGCTAGGTTTCCTTTGCTTTTTTATTTATTTTGGACCTTTTGAACAATGGACCACATTTTTGTATATAGTTTTTTAATAGGTAGTATTTTTAGATAGGTTTCATTTCTTCAGTTGGGATCATGGACCCTGGATTGTTTATCTGTATATGGTTGACTGTTGGATTATAGTTTTTATTTTGGATTTACCCATGGAGCAATGGTTTTCGGTTTTGTTTTTCCCTTGGATTTACTTTTTTGAACTGTGACTTTGGACACCTTTCCTTTGGATTATGATTTGTGTTTTTTCATTATTTTACGGACATGCTGCTTTTGGTTTTTAATTCCCATTGTCGTTTGTTTATTTTTAATCCCATTTATGTTGCTTTTAATACATTTTTTCCATCAAACTTCAATGTGTAGTATCATCTCATTGGTTTCATGCATATCATGATATGGGTTTTGACATTCACTTACACCCATTGTGTGTATGTGAGGGACATGTGTTCCTTTACATACTTGCCATTGGGGTTGTATCATGTAATTGGCATTTCTAAGTGGGTGGATGCAATACTTGGGTGGGTGTTTGGCATGTGGAGGCTGCCCATAAGGGCCAGGGAACTGGATTGTGATGACGTGTTGGCTGGGGGACATGTGTCAGGGCCTGCTGGCAGGTGCTCCACAATGCTGGGGGTTGGGGGTGCAGGGGGACATGAGTGGGACATGAGTGGGGGCCTGCTGGCAGGTGCCCCACAATGCTGGGGGGTGGGGGTGCAGGGGGACATGAGTGGGGGCCTGCTGGCAGGTGCCCCACAATGCTGGGGGGTGGGGGTGCAGGGGGACATGAGTGGGACATGAGTGGGGGCCTTCTGGCAGGTGCCTCACAATGCTGGGGGATGGGGGTGCAGGGGGACATGAGTGGGACATGAATGGGGGCCTGCTGGCAGGTGCCCCGCAATGCTGGAGGGTGGGGGTGCAGGGGGACATGAGTGGGGGCCTGCTGGCAGGTGCCCCATAATGCTGGGGGGTGGGGTTGCAGGGGGACATGAGTGGGGGCCTGCTGGCAGGTGCCCCGCAATGCTGGGGGGTCCGGGTGCAGGGGGACATGAGTGGGATATGAGTGGGGGCCTGCGGGCAGGTGCCCCGCAATGCAGGGGGGTGGGGATACAAAGGGACATGAGTTGGTGATCAGTAGTGCAAGGAGACATGTGCCTTTGCTGGGGGGCATGCCCATGTTGGGTGGGCTGCCTGCGGGACATGACCAGGGATGCAGGGTAGTCCCCTGTGGTGTGGGCTGCCTGCAGGGGCCGTGGAGGGTGTACAGGGAACACCTGGGAGGACCCACACTGCCAAATCACGTGTAGGACTCCCCGGCACCCCCGAAATACACGTACCCTGCTGAAATTGCGTGTGAAACCTACCGCGCACCCCAGTAATACACGTACCATGCTGAAATCGCGTGTGAAACTTCCCGCACACCCCAGTAATACACGTACCATGCTGAAATCGCGTGTAAAACTTCCCGCACACCCCAGTAATACACGTACCCTGCTGAAATCATGTGTGAAACTTTCCGCACACCCCAGTAATACACGTACCCTGCTGAAATTGCGTGTGAAACTTCCCACGCACCCCAGTAATAGACGTACCCTGCTGAAATCGCGTGTGAAACTTCCCGCGCACCACAGTAATACACGTACCCTGCTGAAATTGCGTGTGAAACTTCCCGCGCACCCCAGTAATACACGTACCCCGCTCGCACAGGGCCAATCGCATGTGAAACTTCCCGCGCACCCCAGTAATACACATACCCTGCTGAAATCGCGTGTGAAACTTCCCGTGCACCCCAGTAATACACGTACCCTGCTGAAATCGCGTGTGAAACTTCCCACGCACCCCAGTAATACACGTACCCTGCTGAAATCGCGTGTGAATCTTCCTGCGCACCCCAGTAATACACGCACCATGCTGAAATCGCGTGTGAAACTTCTCGCGCACCCCAGTAATACACGTACCCTGCTGAAATCGCGTGTGAAACTTCCCACGCACCCCAGTAATACACGTACTCCGCTCGCACAGGGCCAATCGCGTGTGAAACTTCCCGCGCACCCCAGTACTACACGTACCCTGCTGAAATCGCGCCTGAAACTTCCTGCGCAGCCCAGTAATACATGTACCCTGCTGAAATCGCGTGTGAAACATCCTGCGCACCCCAGTAATACACGTACCCTGCTGAAATCGCGTGTGAATCTTCCCGCGCACCCCAGTAATACATGTACCATGCTGAAATCGCGTGTGAAACTTCCCGCGCACCCCAGTAATACACGTACCCTGCTGAAATCGCGTGTGAAACTTCCCGCGCACCCCAGAAATACACGTACCCTGCTGAAATCGCATGTGAAACTTCACGCGCACCCCAGTAATACACATACCGTGCTGAAATTGCGTGTGAAACTTCCCGCGCTCCCCAGTAATACACGTACCCTGCTGAAATTGCGTGTGAAACTTCCCGCGCACCCCAGTAATACACGTACCCCGCTCGCACAGGGCCAATCGCGTGTGAAACATCCCGCGCACCCCAATAATACACGTACCCTGCAAAAATCGCGTGTGAAACTTCCCGCGCACCCCAGTAATACACGTACCCCGCTCGGACAGGGCCAATCGCGTGTGAAACTTCCCGCACACCCCAGTAATACACGTACCCTGCTGAAATCGTGAGTGAAACTTCCCGCGCACCCCAGTAATACATGTACCCTGCTGAAATCGCGTGTGAAACTTCCCGCGCACCCCAGTAATACACGTACCCTGCTGAAATCGAGTGTGAAAGTTCCCGCGCACCCCAGTAATACACGTACCATGCTGAAATTGCGTGTGAAACTTCCCGCGCACCCCAGTAATACACGTACCCTGCTGAAATTGCGTGTGAAACTTCCCGCGCACCCCAGTAATACACGTACCCAGCTCGCACAGGGCCAATCGCGTGTGAAACTTCCAGCGCACCCCAGTAATACACGTACCCTGCTGAAATTGCGTGTGAAACTTCCCGCGCACCCCAGTAATACACTTACCCTGCTGAAATCGCATGTCAAACTTCCCGCGCACCCCAGTAATACACGTACCATGCTGAAATTGCATGTGAAACTTCCCGCGCACCCCAGTAATACAGGTACCCTGCTGAAATCATGTGTGAAACTTCCCACGCACCCCAGTAATACACGTACCCTGCTGACATCGCGTGTGAAACTTCCCGCGCACCCCAGTAATACACGTACCCTGCGGAAATCGCGTGTGAAACTTCCCGCGCACCCCAGTAATACACGTACCCCGCTTGCACAGGGCCAATCGCGTGTGAAACTTCCTGCGCACCCCAGTAATACACGTACCCTGCTGAAATCGCGTGTGAAACTTCCCGCGCACCCCAGTAATACACGTACCCTGCTGAAATTGCGTGTGAAACTTCCCGCGCACCCCAGTAATACACGTACCCTGCTGAAATCGCGCGTGAAACTTCCCGCACACCCCAGTAATACACATACCATGCTGATTGCGTGTGAAACTTCCCGCGCACCCCAGTAATACGCATACCCTGCTGAAATCGCATGTGAAACTTCCCGCGCACCCCAGTAATACACGTACCCCGCTCGCACAGGGCCAATCGCATGTGAAACTTCCCGCGCACCCCAGTAATACACGTCCCTGCTGAAATCGCGTGTGAAACTTCCCGTGCACCCCAGTAATACACGTACCCTGCTGAAATTGCGTGTGAAACTTCCCCTGCACCCCAGTAATACATGTACCCTGCTGAAATCGCGTGTGAAACTTCCCGCGCACCCCAGTAATACACGTACCCTGCTGAAATTGCACGTGAAACTTCCCGCGCACCCCAGTAATACACGTACCCTGCTGAAATAGCGTTTGAAAGTTCCCGCGCACCCCAGTAATGCACGTACCCTGCTGAAACCGCGTGTGAAACTTCCCGCGCACCCCAGTAATACACGTACCCTGCTGAAATCGTGTGTGAAACTTCCCGCGCACCCCAGTAATACACGTACCCCGCTCGCACAGGGCCAATCGCGTGTGAAACTTCCCGCGCACCCCAGTAATACACGTACCCTGCTGAAATTGCGTGTGAAACTTCCCGCACACCCCAGTAATACACGTACCCTGCTGAAATCGCGTGTGAAACTTCCCGCGCAACCCAGTAATACACGTACCCTGCTGAAATTGCGTGTGAAACTTCCCGCACACCCCAGTAATACATGTACCCCGCTCGCACAGGGCCAATCGCGTGTGAAACACCCGCGCACCCCAATAATACACGTACCCTGCTGAAATCGCGTGTGAAACTTCCCGCGCACCCCAGTAATACACGTACCCTGCTTAAATTGCGTGTGAAACTTCCCGCGCACCCCAGTAATACACGTACCCTGCTGAAATCGCGTGTGAAACTTCCTGCGGACCCCAGTAATACACGTACCATGCTGAAATTGTGTGTGAAACTTCCTGCGCACCCCAGTAATACACGTACCCTGCTGAAATCACGTGTGAAACTTCCCACGCACCCCAGTAATACACGTACCCCGCTCGGGCAGGGCCAATCGCGTGTGAAACTTCACGCGCACCCCAGTAATACACGTACCCTGCTGAAATCGTGAGTGAAACTTCCCGCGCACCCCAGTAATACATGTACCCTGCTGAAATCGCGTGTGAAACTTCCTGCGCACCCCAGTAATACACGTACCCTGCTGAAATTGCGTGTGAAACTTCCCGCGCACCCCAGTAATACACGTACCCTGCTGAAATCGCGTGTGAAACTTCCTGCGCACCCCAGTAATACACGTACCCAGCTCGTACAGGGCCAATCGCGTGTGAAACTTCCCGTGCACCCCAGTAATACACGTTCCCTGCTTAAATTGCGTGTGAAACTTCCCGCGCACCCCTGTAATACACGTACCCTGCTGAAATTGCATGTGAAACTTCCTGCACACCCCAGTAATACACGTACCATGCTGAAATTGCGTGTGCAACTTCCCGCGCACCCCAGTAATACACGTACCCTGCTGAAATCATGTGTGAAACTTCCCACGCACCCCAGTAATACACGTACCCTGCTGAAATCGCGTGTGAAACTTCCCGCGCACCCCAGTAATACACATACCCTGCTGAAATCGCATGTGAAACTTCCTGCGCACCCCAGTAATACACGTACCCCGCTCGCACAGGGCCAATCGCGTGTGAAACTTCCTGCGCACCCCAGTAATACACGTACCCTGCTGAAATCGCGTGTGAAACTTCCAGCGTACCCCAGTAATACACGTACCCTGCTGAAATTGCGTGTGAAACTTCCCGCGCACCCCAATAATACACGTACCATGCTGAAATTGCGTGTGAAACTTCCCGCGCACCCCAGTAATACACGTACCCTGCTGAAATCGCATGTGAAACTTCCCGCGCACCCCAGTAATACACGTACCCCGCTCGCACAGGGCCAATCGCATGTGAAACTTCCCGCGCACCCCAGTAATGCACGTCCCTGCTGAAATCGCGTGTGAAACTTCCCGCGCACCCAAGTAATACGTACCCTGCTGAAATCGCGTGTGAAACTTCCTGCGCACCCTAGTAATACACGTACCATGCTGAAATCGCGTGTAAAACTTCCCGTGCACCCCAGTAATACACGTACCCTGCTGAAATCACGTGTGAAACTTCCCGCGCACCCCAGTAATACACGTACCCTGCTGAAATCGCGCGTGAAACTTCCCGCGCACCCCAGTAATACACGTACCCTGCTGAAATCGCATTTGAAAGTTCCCGCGCACCCCAGTAATACACGTACCCTGCTGAAATCGCGTGTGAAACTTCCCGCGCACCCCAGTAATACACGTACCCTGCTGAAATCGTGTGTGAAACTTCCCGCGCACCCCAGTAATACACGTACCCCGCTCGCACAGGGCCAATCGCGTGTGAAACTTCCCGCGCACCCCAATAATACACGTACCCTGCTGAAATCGCGTATGAAACTTCCCGCGCACCAAGTAATACACGTACCCTGCTGAAATCGCGTGTGAAACTTCCCGCGCACCCCAGTAATACACGTACCCTGCTGAAATCACGTGTGAAACTTCCCGCGCACCCCAGTAATACACGTACCCCGCTCGCACAGGGCCAATCACGTGTGAAACTTCCCGCGCACCCCTGTAATACACGTACCCTGCTGAAATTGCGTTTGAAACTTCCTGTGCACCCCAGTAATACATGTACCCTGCTGAAATCGCGTGTGAAACTTCCTGCGCACCCCAGTAATACACGTACCCTGCTGAAATCACGTGTGAAACCTCCCGCGCACCCCAGTAATACATGTACCATGCTGAAATCGCGTGTGAAACTTCCCGCGCACCCCAGTAATACACGTACCCTGCTGAAATCGCGTGTGAAACTTCCCGCGCACCCCAGTAATACACGTACCCTGCTGAAATCGCGTGTGAAACTTCCCACGCACCCCAGTAAACACGTACCCTGCTGAAATTGCGTGTGAAACTTCCCACGCACCCCAGTAATACACGTACCCTGCTGAAATCTCGTGTGAAACTTCCCGTGCACTCCAGTAATACACCTACCCTGCTGAAATTGCGTGTGAAATTTTCCGCGCACCCCAGTAATACACGTACCCCGCTCGCACAGGGCCAATCGCGTGTGAAACTTCCCGCGCACCCCAGTAATACACGTACCCTGCTGAAATTGCGTGTGAAACTTCCCGCACACCCCAGTAATACACGTACCCTGCTGAAATCGCGTGTGAAACTTCCCGCGCAACCCAGTAATACACGTACCCTGCTGAAATTGCGTGTGAAACTTCCCGCACACCCCAGTAATACATGTACCCCGCTCGCACAGGGCCAATCGCGTGTGAAACACCTGCGCACCCCAATAATACACGTACCCTGCTGAAATCGCGTGTGAAACTTCCCGCGCACCCCAGTAATACACGTACCCTGCTTAAATTGCGTGTGAAACTTCCCGCGCACCCCAGTAATACACGTACCCTGCTGAAATCGCGTGTGAAACTTCCTGCGGACCCCAGTAATACACGTACCATGCTGAAATTGTGTGTGAAACTTCCTGCGCACCCCAGTAATACACGTACCCTGCTGAAATCACGTGTGAAATTTCCCACGCACCCCAGTAATACACGTACCCCGCTCGGGCAGGGCCAATCGCGTGTGAAACTTCACGCGCACCCCAGTAATACACGTACCCTGCTGAAATCGTGAGTGAAACTTCCCGCGCACCCCAGTAATACATGTACCCTGCTGAAATCGCGTGTGAAACTTCCTGCGCACCCCAGTAATACACGTACCCTGCTGAAATTGCGTGTGAAACTTCCTGCGCACCCCAGTAATACATGTACCCTGCTGAAATCGCGTGTGAAACTTCCTGCGCACCCCATTAATACACGTACCCAGCTCGCACAGGGCCAATCGCGTGTGAAACTTCCCGTGCACCCCAGTAATACACGTTCCCTGCTTAAATTGCGTGTGAAACTTCCCGCGCACCCCTGTAATACACGTACCATGCTGAAATTGCGTGTGCAACTTCCCGCGCACCCCAGTAATACACGTACCCTGCTGAAATCATGTGTGAAACTTACCACGCACCCCAGTAATACACGTACCCTGCTGAAATCGCGTGTGAAACTTCCCGCGCACCCCAGTAATACACATACCCTGCTGAAATCGCATGTGAAACTTCCTGCGCACCCCAGTAATACACGTACCCCGCTCGCACAGGGCCAATCGCGTGTGAAACTTCCTGCGCACCCCAGTAATACACGTACCCTGCTGAAATCGCGTGTGAAACTTCCCGCGTACCCCAGTAATACACGTACCCTGCTGAAATTGCGTGTGAAACTTCCCGCGCACCCCAATAATACACGTACCATGCTGAAATTGCGTGTGAAACTTCCCGCGCACCCCAGTAATACACGTACCCTGCTGAAATCGCATGTGAAACTTCCCGCGCACCCCAGTAATACACGTACCCCGCTCGCACAGGGCCAATCGCATGTGAAACTTCCCGCGCACCCCAGTAATGCACGTCCCTGCTGAAATCACGTGTTAAACTTCCCGCGCACCCAAGTAATACGTACCCTGCTGAAATCGCGTGTGAAACTTCCTGCGCACCCTAGTAATACACGTACCATGCTGAAATCGCGTGTAAAACTTCCCGTGCACCCCAGTAATACACGTACCCTGCTGAAATCACGTGTGAAACTTCCCGCGCACCCCAGTAATACACGTACCCTGCTGAAATCGCGCGTGAAACTTCCCGCGCACCCCAGTAATACACGTACCCTGCTGAAATCGCATTTGAAAGTTCCCGCGCACCCCAGTAATACACGTACCCTGCTGAAATCGCGTGTGAAACTTCCCGCGCACCCCAGTAATACACGTACCCTGCTGAAATCGTGTGTGAAACTTCCCGCGCACCCCAGTAATACACGTACCCCGCTCGCACAGGGCCAATCGCGTGTGAAACTTCCCGCGCACCCCAATAATACACGTACCCTGCTGAAATCGCGTATGAAACTTCCCGCGCACCAAGTAATACACGTACCCTGCTGAAATCGCGTGTGAAACTTCCCGCGCACCCCAGTAATACACGTACCCTGCTGAAATCACGTGTGAAACTTCCCGCGCACCCCAGTAATACACGTACCCCGCTCGCACAGGGCCAATCACGTGTGAAACTTCCCGCGCACCCCTGTAATACACGTACCCTGCTGAAATTGCGTTTGAAACTTCCTGTGCACCCCAGTAATACATGTACCCTGCTGAAATCGCGTGTGAAACTTCCTGCGCACCCCAGTAATACACGTACCCTGCTGAAATCACGTGTGAAACCTCCCGCGCACCCCAGTAATACATGTACCATGCTGAAATCGCGTGTGAAACTTCCCGCGCACCCCAGTAATACACGTACCCTGCTGAAATCGCGTGTGAAACTTCCCGCGCACCCCAGTAATACACGTACCCTGCTGAAATCGCGTGTGAAACTTCCCACGCACCCCAGTAAACACGTACCCTGCTGAAATTGCGTGTGAAACTTCCCACGCACCCCAGTAATACACGTACCCTGCTGAAATCTCGTGTGAAACTTCCCGTGCACTCCAGTAATACACCTACCCTGCTGAAATTGCGTGTGAAATTTCCCGCGCACCCCAGTAATACACGTACCCCACTCGCACAGGGCCAATCGCGTGTGAAACTTCCCGCCTACCCCAATAATACATGTACCCTGCTGAAATCGCGTGTGAAACTTCCCGCGTACCCCAGTAATACACGTACCCTGCTGAAATCACGTGTCAAACTTCCTGCGCACCCCAGTAATACACGTACCCTGCTGAAATCGCGTGTGAAACTTCCTGCGCACCCCAGTAATACACGTACCATGCTGAAATCGCGTGTGAAACTTCCTGCGCACCCCAGTAATACACGTATCCCGCTCGCACAGAGCCAATCGCGTGTGAAACTTCCCGCGCGCACCCCAGTAATACACGTACCCTGCTGAAATCGCGTGTGAAACTTCCCGCGCACCCCAGTAATACACGTACCCTGCTGAAATCACGTGTGAAACTTCCCGCGCACCCCAGTAATACACGTACCATGCTGAAATCGCGTGTGAAACTTCCTGCACACCCCAGTAATACACGTACCCTGCTGAAATCGCGTGTGAAACTTCCCGCGCACCTCAGTAATACACGTACCCTGCTGAAATCACGTGTGAAACTTCCCGCGCACCCCAGTAATACACGTACCCTGCTCGCACAGGGCCAATCGCGTGTGAAACTTCCTGCGCACCCCAATAATACACGTACCCTGCTGAAATCGCGTGTGAAACTTCCCGCGCACCCCAGTAATACACGTACCCTGCTGAAATTGCGTGTGAAACTTCCCACGCACCTCAGTTATACACATACCCTGCTGAAATCGCGTGTGAAACTTCCCGCGCACCCCACTAATACATGTATCATGCTGAAATCGCGTGTGAAACTTCCCGCGCACCCCAGTAATACACGTACCCTGCTGAAATCACGTGTGAAACTTCCCGCGCACCCCAGTAATACACGTACCATGCTGAAATCGCGTGTGAAACTTCCTGCACACCCCAGTAATACACGTACCCTGCTGAAATCGCGTGTGAAACTTCCCGCGCACCTCAGTAATACACGTACCCTGCTGAAATCACGTGTGAAACTTCCCGCGCACCCCAGTAATACACGTACCCTGCTCGCACAGGGCCAATCGCGTGTGAAACTTCCTGCGCACCCCAATAATACACGTACCCTGCTGAAATCGCGTGTGAAACTTCCCGCGCACCCCAGTAATACACGTACCCTGCTGAAATTGCGTGTGAAACTTCCCACGCACCTCAGTAATACACATACCCTGCTGAAATCGCGCGTGAAACTTCCCGCACACCCCAGTAATACACGTACCATGCTGAAATTGCATGTGAAACTTCCCGCGCACCCCAGAAATACACGTACCCCGCTCGCACAGGGCCAATCGCGTATGAAACTTCTTGCGCACCCCAGTAATACACGTACCATGCTGAAATCGCATGTGAAACTTCCCGCGCACCCCAGTAATACACATACCCTACTGAAATCGCATGTGAAACTTCCCGCGCACCCCAGAAATACACGTACCCCGCTCGCACAGGGCCAATCGCCTATGAAACTTCCTGCGCACCCCAGTAATACACGTACCATGCTGAAATCGCATGTGAAACTTCCCGCGCACCCCAGTAATACACATACCCTGCTGAAATCGCATGTGAAACTTCCCGCGCACCCCCGAAATACACGTACCCTGCTGAAATCGCGTGTGAAACTTCCCGCGCACCCTAGTAATACAAGTACCATGCTGAAATCGCGTGTGAACCTTCCTGTGCACCCCAGTAATACACGTACCCTGCTGAAATCGCGTGTGAAACTTCCTGCGCACCCCGGTAATACACGTACCCTGCTGAAATTGCGCGTGAAACTTCCCGCGCACCCCAGTAATACACGTACCCTGCTGAAATCGCGTTTGAAACTTCCTGCGCACCCCAGTAATACACGTACCCTGATGAAATCGCGTGTGAAACTTCCCACGCACCCCAGTAAACACGTACCCTGCTGAAATCACGTGTGAAACTTCCCGCGCACCCCAGTAATACACGTACCCCGCTCGCACAGGGCCAATCGCGTGTGAAACTTCCTGCGCACCCCCGAAATACACGTACCCTGCTGAAATTGCGTGTGAAACTTCCCGCGCACCCTAGTAATACACGTACCATGCTGAAATCGCGTTTGAAACTTCCCGTGCACCCCAGTAATACACGTACCCTGCTGAAATCGCATGTGAAACTTCCTGCGCACCCCAGTAATACACGTACCCTGCTGAAATTGCGTTTGAAACTTCCCGCGCACTGCAGTAATACACGTACCCTGCTGAAATCGCGTGTGAAACTTCCCACGCACCCCAGTAATACACATACCCCGCTCGCACATGGCCAATCGCGTGTGAAACTTCCCGCGCACCCCAGTAATACACGTACCCTGCTGAAATCGCGTGTGAAACTTCCCGCGCACCCCAGTAATACACATACCCTGCTGAAATCGCGTGTGAAACTTCCCGCGCACCTCAGTAATACACGTACCCTGCTGAAATCGCGTGTTAAACGTCCCGCGCACTCCAGTAATACACGTACCCTGCTGAAATCGCGTGTGAAACTTCCCACGCACCCCAGTAATACACGTACCCTGCTGAAATTGCGTTTGAAACTTCGCGCGCACTGCAGTAATACACGTACCCTGCTGAAATCGCGTGTGAAACTTCCCACGCACCCCAGTAATACACATACCCCGCTCGCACATGGCCAATCGCGTGTGAAACTTCCCGCGCACCCCAGTAATACACGTACCCTGCTGAAATCGCGTGTGAAACTTCCCGCGCACCCCAGTAATACACATACCCTGCTGAAATCGCGTGTGAAACTTCCCGCGCACCTCAGTAATACACGTACCCTGCTGAAATCGCGTGTGAAACGTCCCGCGCACCCCAGTAATACACGTACCCTGCTGAAATCGCGTGTGAAACTTCCCACGCACCCCAGTAATACACGTACCCTGCTGAAATCGCGTGTGAATCTTCCTGCGCACCCCAGTAATACACGTACTCCGCTCGCACAGGGCCAATCGCGTGTGAAACTTCCCACGCACCCCAGTACTACACGTACCCTGCTGAAATCGCACCTGAAACTTCCTGCGCACCCCAGTAATACATGTACCCTGCTGAAATCGCGTGTGAAACTTCCTGCGCACCCCAGTAATACACATACCCTGCTGAAATCGCGTGTGAATCTTCCCGCGCACCCCAGTAATACATGTACCATGCTGAAATCGCGTGTGAAACTTCCCGCGCATCCCAGTAATACACGTACCCTGCTGAAATCGCGTGTGAAACTTCCCGCGCACCCCAGAAATACACGTACCCTGCTGAAATCGCATGTGAAACTCCCCGCGCACCCCAGTAATACACATACCGTGCTGAAATTGCGTGTGAAACTTCCCGCGCTCCCCAGTAATACACGTACCCTGCTGAAATTGCATGTGAAACTTCCCGCGCACCCCAGTAATACACGTACCCCGCTCGCACAGGGCCAATCGCGTGTGAAACTTCCCACGCACCCCAATAATACACGTACCCTGCTGAAATCGCGTGTGAAACTTCCAGCGCACCCCAGTAATACACGTACCCTGCTGAAATCGCGTGTGAAACTTCCCGCGCACCCCAGTAATACACGTACCCCGCTCGCACAGGGCCAATCGCGTGTGAAACTTCCTGCGCACCCCCGAAATACACGTACCCTGCTGAAATTGCGTGTGAAACTTCCCGCGCACCCTAGTAATACACGTACCATGCTGAAATCGCGTTTGAAACTTCCCGTGCACCCCAGTAATACACGTACCCTGCTGAAATCGCGTGTGAAACTTCCTGCGCACCCCAGTAATACACGTACCCTGCTGAAATCGCGTGTGAAACTTCCCACGCACCCCAGTAATACACATACCCCGCTCGCACATGGCCAATCGCGTGTGAAACTTCCCGCGCACCCCAGTAATACACGTACCCTGCTGAAATCGCGTGTGAAACTTCCCGCGCACCCCAGTAATACACATACCCTGCTGAAATCGCGTGTGAAACTTCCCGCGCACCTCAGTAATACACGTACCCTGCTGAAATCGCGTGTGAAACGTCCCGCGCACCCCAGTAATACACGTACCCTGCTGAAATCGCGTGTGAAACTTCCCACGCACCCCAGTAATACACGTACCCTGCTGAAATCGCGTGTGAATCTTCCTGCGCACCCCAGTAATACACGTACCATGCTGAAATCGCGTGTGAAACTTCCCGCGCACCTCAGTAATACACGTACCCTGCTGAAATCGCGTGTTAAACGTCCCGCGCACCCCAGTAATACACGTACCCTGCTGAAATCGCGTGTGAAACTTCCCACGCACCCCAGTAATACACGTACCCTGCTGAAATTGCGTTTGAAACTTCCCGCGCACTGCAGTAATACACGTACCCTGCTGAAATCGCGTGTGAAACTTCCCACGCACCCCAGTAATACACATAACCCGCTCGCACATGGCCAATCGCGTGTGAAACTTCCCGCGCACCCCAGTAATACACGTACCCTGCTGAAATCGCGTGTGAAACTTCCCGCGCACCCCAGTAATACACATACCCTGCTGAAATCGCGTGTGAAACTTCCCGCGCACCTCAGTAATACACGTACCCTGCTGAAATCGCGTGTGAAACGTCCCGCGCACCCCAGTAATACACGTACCCTGCTGAAATCGCGTGTGAAACTTCCCACGCACCCCAGTAATACACGTACCCTGCTGAAATCGCGTGTGAATCTTCCTGCGCACCCCAGTAATACACGTACCATGCTGAAATCGCGTGTGAAACTTCTCGCGCACCCCAGTAATACACGTACCCTGCTGAAATCGCGTGTGAAACTTCCCACGCACCCCAGTAATACACGTACTCCGCTCGCACAGGGCCAATCGCGTGTGAAACTTCCCACGCACCCCAGTACTACACGTACCCTGCTGAAATCGCACCTGAAACTTCCTGCGCACCCCAGTAATACATGTACCCTGCTGAAATCGCGTGTGAAACTTCCTGCGCACCCCAGTAATACACGTACCCTGCTGAAATCGCGTGTGAATCTTCCCGCGCACCCCAGTAATACATGTACCATGCTGAAATCGCGTGTGAAACTTCCCGCGCACCCCAGTAATACACGTACCCTGCTGAAATCGCGTGTGAAACTTCTCGCGCACCCCAGAAATACACGTACCCTGCTGAAATCGCATGTGAAACTTCCCGCGCACCCCAGTAATACACATACCGTGCTGAAATTGCGTGTGAAACTTCCCGCGCTCCCCAGTAATACACGTACCCTGCTGAAATTGCATGTGAAACTTCCCGCGCACCCCAGTAATACACGTACCCCGCTCGCACAGGGCCAATCGCGTGTGAAACTTCCCACGCACCCCAATAATACACGTACCCTGCTGAAATCGCGTGTGAAACTTCCAGCGCACCCCAGTAATACACGTACCCTGCTGAAATCGCGTGTGAAACTTCCCGCGCACCCCAGTAATACACGTACCCCGCTCGCACAGGGCCAATCGCGTGTGAAACTTCCTGCGCACCCCCGAAATACACGTACCCTGCTGAAATTGCGTGTGAAACTTCCCGCGCACCCTAGTAATACACGTACCATGCTGAAATCGCGTTTGAAACTTCCCGTGCACCCCAGTAATACACGTACCCTGCTGAAATCGCGTGTGAAACTTCCTGCGCACCCCAGTAATACACGTACCCTGCTGAAATCGCGTGTGAAACTTCCCACGCACCCCAGTAATACACATACCCCGCTCGCACATGGCCAATCGCGTGTGAAACTTCCCGCGCACCCCAGTAATACACGTACCCTGCTGAAATCGCGTGTGAAACTTCCCGCGCACCCCAGTAATACACATACCCTGCTGAAATCGCGTGTGAAACTTCCCGCGCACCTCAGTAATACACGTACCCTGCTGAAATCGCGTGTGAAACGTCCCGCGCACCCCAGTAATACACGTACCCTGCTGAAATCGCGTGTGAAACTTCCCACGCACCCCAGTAATACACGTACCCTGCTGAAATCGCGTGTGAATCTTCCTGCGCACCCCAGTAATACACGTACCATGCTGAAATCGCGTGTGAAACTTCTCGCGCACCCCAGTAATACACGTACCCTGCTGAAATCGCGTGTGAAACTTCCCACGCACCCCAGTAATACACGTACTCCGCTCGCACAGGGCCAATCGCGTGTGAAACTTCCCACGCACCCCAGTACTACACGTACCCTGCTGAAATCGCACCTGAAACTTCCTGCGCACCCCAGTAATACATGTACCCTGCTGAAATCGCGTGTGAATCTTCCCGCGCACCCCAGTAATACATGTACCATGCTGAAATCGCGTGTGAAACTTCCCGCGCACCGCAGTAATACACGTACCCCGCTCGGACAGGGCCAATCGCGTGTGAAACTTCCCGCACACCCCAGTAATACACGTACCCTGCTGAAATCGTGAGTGAAACTTCCCGCGCACCCCAGTAATACATGTACCCTGCTGAAATCGCGTGTGAAACTTCCCGCGCACCCCAGTAATACACGTACCCTGCTGAAATCGCGTGTGAAAGTTCCCGCGCACCCCAGTAATACACGTACCATGCTGAAATTGCGTGTGAAACTTCCCGCGCAAACCAGTAATACACGTACCCTGCTGAAATTGCGTGTGAAACTTCCCGCGCACCCCAGTAATACACGTACCCAGCTCGCACAGGGCCAATCGCGTGTGAAACTTCCCGCGCACCCCAGTAATACACGTACCCTGCTGAAATTGCGTGTGAAACTTCCCGCGCACCCCAGTAATACACTTACCCTGCTGAAATCGCATGTGAAACTTCCCGCGCACCCCAGTAATACACGTACCATGCTGAAATTGCATGTGAAACTTCCCGCGCACCCCAGTAATACACGTACCCTGCTGAAATCATGTGTGAAACTTCCCACGCACCCCAGTAATACACGTACCCTGCTGACATCGCGTGTGAAACTTCCCGCGCACCCCAGTAATACACGTACCCTGCGGAAATCGCGTGTGAAACTTCCCGCGCACCCCAGTAATACACGTACCCCGCTCGCACAGGGCCAATCGCGTGTGAAACTTCCTGCGCACCCCAGTAATACACCTACCCTGCTGAAATTGCGTGTGAAACTTCCCGCGCACCCCAGTAATACACGTACCCTGCTTAAATCGCGCGTGAAACTTCCCGCACACCCCAGTAATACACGTACCATGCTGAAATTGCGTGTGAAACTTCCCGCGCACCCCAGTAATACACATACCCTGCTGAAATCGCATGTGAAACTTCCCGCGCACCCCAGTAATACACGTACCCCGCTCGCACAGGGCCAATCGCATGTGAAACTTCCCGCGCACCCCAGTAATACACGTCCCTGCTGAAATCGCGTGTGAAACTTCCCGTGCACCCCAGTAATACATGTACCCTGCTGAAATTGCGTGTGAAACTTCCCCTGCACCCCAGTAATATATGTACCCTGCTGAAATCGCGTGTGAAACTTCCCGCGCACCGCAGTAATACACGTACCCTGCTGAAATTGCACGTGCAACTTC
The DNA here is from genome assembly GCF_040938575.1 of Ambystoma mexicanum. Lineage (NCBI taxonomy): Eukaryota > Metazoa > Chordata > Amphibia > Caudata > Ambystomatidae > Ambystoma > Ambystoma mexicanum. The sequence continues at coordinate 1,015,258,278 of NC_090930.1, read as the reverse complement.
CCGCGCACCCCAGTAATACACGTACCCTGCTGAAATAGTGTTTGAAAGTTCCCGCGCACCCCAGTAATACACGTACCCTGCTGAAATCGCGTGTGAAACTTCCCGCGCACCCCAGTAATACACGTACCCTGCTGAAATCGTGTGTGAAACTTCCCGCGCACCCCAGTAATACACGTACCCCGCTCGCACAGGGCCAATCGCGTGTGAAACTTCCCGCGCACCCCAGTAATACACGTACCCTGCTGAAATTGCGTGTGAAACTTCCCGCACACCCCAGTAATACACGTACCCTGCTGAAATCGCGTGTGAAACTTCCTGCGCAACCCAGTAATACACGTACCCTGCTGAAATTGCGTGTGAAACTTCCCGCGCACCCCAGTAATACACGTACCCCGCTCGCACAGGGCCAATCGCGTGTGAAACACCCGCGCACCCCAATAATACACGTACCCTGCTGAAATTGCGTGTGAAACTTCCCGCGCACCCCAGTAATACACATACCCTGCTGAAATTGCGTGTGAAACTTCCCGCGCACCCCAGTAATACACGTACCCTGCTGAAATCGCGTGTGAAACTTCCTGCGGACCCCAGTAATACACGTACCATGCTGAAATTGTGTGTGAAACTTCCTGCGCACCCCAGTAATACACGTACCCTGCTGAAATCACGTGTGAAACTTCCCACGCACCCCAGTAATACACGTACCCCGCTCGGGCAGGGCCAATCGCGTGTGAAACTTCCCGCGCACCCCAGTAATACACGTACCCTGCTGAAATTGCGTGTGAAACTTCTCGCGCACCCCAGTAATACACGTACCCTGCTGAAATCGCGTGTGAAACTTCCTGCGCACCCCAGTAATACACGTACCCAGCTCGCACAGGGCCAATCGCGTGTGAAACTTCCCGTGCACCCCAGTAATACACGTACCCTGCTTAAATTGCGTGTGAAACTTCCCGCGCACCCCAGTAATACACGTACCCTGCTGAAATCGCATGTGAAACTTCCTGCGCACCCCAGTAATACACGTACCATGCTGAAATTGCGTGTGAAACTTCCCGCGCACCCCAGTAATACACGTACCCTGCTGAAATCATGTGTGAAACTTCCCACTCACCCCAGTAATACACGTACCCTGCTGAAATCGCGTGTGAAACTTCCCGCGCACCCCAGTAATACACATGCCCTGCTGAAATCGCATGTGAAACTTCCTGCGCACCCCAGTAATACACTTACCCCGCTCGCACAGGGCCAATCGCGTGTGAAACTTCCTGCGCACCCCAGTAATACACGTACCCTGCTGAAATCGCGTGTGAAACTTCCCGCGTACCCCAGTAATACACGTACCCTGCTGAAATTGCGTGTGAAACTTCCCGCGCACCCCACTAATACACGTACCATGCTGAAATTGCGTGTGAAACTTCCCGCGCACCCCAGTAATACACGTACCCTGCTGAAATCGCGTGTGAAACTTCCTGCACACCCCAGTAATACACGTACCCTGCTGAAATCGCGTGTGAAACTTCCCGCGCACCTCAGTAATACACGTACCCTGCTGAAATCACGTGTGAAACTTCCCGCGCACCCCAGTAATACACGTACCCTGCTCGCACAGGGCCAATCGCGTGTGAAACTTCCTGCGCACCCCAATAATACACGTACCCTGCTGAAATCGCGTGTGAAACTTCCCGCGCACCCCAGTAATACACGTACCCTGCTGAAATTGCGTGTGAAACTTCCCATGCACCTCAGTAATATACATACCCTGCTGAAATCGCGTGTGAAACTTCCCGCGCACCCCACTAATACATGTATCATGCTGAAATCGCGTGTGAAACTTCCCGCGCACCCCAGTAATACACGTACCCTGCTGAAATCACGTGTGAAACTTCCCGCGCACCCCAGTAATACACGTACCATGCTGAAATCGCGTGTGAAACTTCCTGCACACCCCAGTAATACACGTACCCTGCTGAAATCGCGTGTGAAACTTCCCGCGCACCTCAGTAATACACGTACCCTGCTGAAATCACGTGTGAAACTTCCCGCGCACCCCAGTAATACACGTACCCTGCTCGCACAGGGCCAATCGCGTGTGAAACTTCCTGCGCACCCCAATAATACACGTACTCTGCTGAAATCGCGTGTGAAACTTCCCGCGCACCCCAGTAATACACGTACCCTGCTGAAATTGCGTGTGAAACTTCCCACGCACCTCAGTAATACACATACCCTGCTGAAATCGCGCGTGAAACTTCCCGCACACCCCAGTAATACACGTACCATGCTGAAATTGCATGTGAAACTTCCCGCGCACCCCAGTAATACACGTACCCTGCTGAAATCGCATGTGAAACTTCCCGCGCACCCCAGAAATACACATACCCCGCTCGCACAGGGCCAATCGCGTATGAAACTTCCTGCGCACCCCAGTAATACACGTACCATGCTGAAATCGCATGTGAAACTTCCCGCGCACCCCAGTAATACACATACCCTACTGAAATCGCAAGTGAAACTTCCCGCGCACCCCAGAAATACACGTACCCCGCTCGCACAGGGCCAATCGCGTATGAAACTTCCTGCGCACCCCAGTAATACACGTACCGTGCTGAAATCGCATGTGAAACTTCCCGCGCACCCCAGTAATACACATACCCTGCTGAAATCGCATGTGAAACTTCCCGCGCACCCCCGAAATACACGTACCCTGCTGAAATCGCGTGTGAAACTTCCCGCGCACCCTAGTAATACAAGTACCATGCTGAAATCGCGTGTGAACCTTCCCGTGCACCCCAGTAATACACGTACCCTGCTGAAATCGCGTGTGAAACTTCCTGCGCACCCCGGTAATACACGTACCCTGCTGAAATCGCGCGTGAAACTTCCCGCGCACCCCAGTAATACACGTACCCTGCTGAAATCGCGTTTGAAACTTCCCGCGCACCCCAGTAATACACGTACCCTGCTGAAATCGCGTGTGAAACTTCCCACGCACCCAAGTAAACACGTACCCTGCTGAAATCACGTGTGAAACTTCCCGCGCACCCCAGTAATACACGTACCCCGCTCGCACAGGGCCAATCGCGTGTGAAACTTCCTGCGCACCCCCGAAATACACGTACCCTGCTGAAATTGCGTGTGAAACTTCCCGCGCACCCTAGTAATACACGTACCATGCTGAAATCGCGTTTGAAACTTCCCGTGCACCCCAGTAATACACGTACCCTGCTGAAATCGCGTGTGAAACTTCCTGCGCACCCCAGTAATACACGTACCCTGCTGAAATTGCGTTTGAAACTTTCCGCGCACTGCAGTAATACACGTACCCTGCTGAAATCGCGTGTGAAACTTCCCACGCACCCCAGTAATACACATACCCCGCTCGCACATGGCCAATTGCGTGTGAAACTTCCCGCGCACCCCAGTAATACACGTACCCTGCTGAAATCGCGTGTGAAACTTCCCGCGCACCCCAGTAATACACATACCCTGCTGAAATCGCGTGTGAAACTTCCCGCGCACCTCAGTAATACACGTACCCTGCTGAAATCGCGTGTGAAACGTCCCGCGCACCCCAGTAATACACGTACCCTGCTGAAATCGCGTGTGAAACTTCCCACGCACCCCAGTAATACACGTACCCTGCTGAAATTGCGTTTGAAACTTCCCGCGCACTGCAGTAATACACGTACCCTGCTGAAATCGCGTGTGAAACTTCCCACGCACCCCAGTAATACACATACCCCGCTCGCACATGGCCAATCGCGTGTGAAACTTCCCGCGCACCCCAGTAATACACGTACCCTGCTGAAATCGCGTGTGAAACTTCCCGCGCACCCCAGTAATACACATACCCTGCTGAAATCGCGTGTGAAACTTCCCGCGCACCTCAGTAATACACGTACCCTGCTGAAATCGCGTGTGAAACGTCCCGCGCACCCCAGTAATACACGTACCCTGCTGAAATCGCGTGTGAAACTTCCCACGCACCCCAGTAATACACGTACCCTGCTGAAATCGCGTGTGAATCTTCCTGCGCACCCCAGTAATACACGTACCATGCTGAAATCGCGTGTGAAACTTCTCGCGCACCCCAGTGATACACGTACCCTGCTGAAATCACGTGTGAAACTTCCCACGCACCCCAGTAATACACGTACTCCGCTCCACAGGGCCAATCGCGTGTGAAACTTCCCACGCACCCCAGTACTACACGTACCCTGCTGAAATCGCACCTGAAACTTCCTGCGCACCCCAGTAATACATGTACCCTGCTGAAATCGCGTGTGAAACTTCCTGCGCACCCCAGTAATACACGTACCCTGCTGAAATCGCGTGTGAATCTTCCCGCGCAACCCAGTAATACATGTACCGTGCTGAAATCGCGTGTGAAACTTCCCGCGCACCCCAGTAATACACGTACCCTGCTGAAATCGCGTGTGAAACTTCCCGCGCACCCCAGAAATACACGTACCCTGCTGAAATCGCATGTGAAACTTCCCGCGCACCCCAGTAATACACATACCGTGCTGAAATTGCGTGTGAAACTTCCCGCGCTCCCCAGTAATACACGTACCCTGCTGAAATTGCATGTGAAACTTCCCGCGCACCCCAGTAATACACGTACCCCGCTCGCACAGGGCCAATCGCGTGTGAAACTTCCCACGCACCCCAATAATACACATACCCTGCTGAAATCGCGTGTGAAACTTCCAGCGCACCCCAGTAATACACGTACCCTGCTGAAATCGCGTGTGAAACTTCCCGCGCACCCCAGTAATACACGTACCCCGCTCGCACAGGGCCAATCGCGTGTGAAACTTCCTGCGCACCCCCGAAATACACGTACCCTGCTGAAATTGCGTGTGAAACTTCCCGCGCACCCTAGTAATACACGTACCATGCTGAAATCGCGTTTGAAACTTCCTGTGCACCCCAGTAATACACGTACCCTGCTGAAATCGCGTGTGAAACTTCCTGCGCACCCCAGTAATACACGTACCCTGCTGAAATTGCGTTTGAAACTTCCCGCGCACTGCAGTAATACACGTACCCTGCTGAAATCGCGTGTGAAACTTCCCACGCACCCCAGTAATACACATACCCCGCTCGCACATGGCCAATCGCGTGTGAAACTTCCCGCGCACCCCAGTAATACACGTACCCTGCTGAAATCGCGTGTGAAACTTCCCGCGCACCCCAGTAATACACATACCCTGCTGAAATCGCGTGTGAAACTTCCCGCGCACCTCAGTAATACACGTACCCTGCTGAAATCGCGTGTGAAACGTCCCGCGCACCCCAGTAATACACGTACCCTGCTGAAATCGCGTGTGAAACTTCCCACGCACCCCAGTAATACACGTACCCTGCTGAAATCGCGTGTGAATCTTCCTGCGCACCCCAGTAATACACGTACCATGCTGAAATCGCGTGTGAAACTTCTCGCGCACCCCAGTAATACACGTACCCTGCTGAAATCGCGTGTGAAACTTCCCACGCACCCCAGTAATACACGTACTCCGCTCGCACAGGGCCAATCGCGTGTGAAACTTCCCACGCACCCCAGTACTACATGTACCCTGCTGAAATCGCACCTGAAACTTCCTGCGCACCCCAGTAATACATGTACCCTGCTGAAATCGCGTGTGAATCTTCCCGCGCACCCCAGTAATACACGTACCCTGCTGAAATCGCATGTGAAACTTCCCGCGCACCCCAGAAATACACGTACCCCGCTCGCACAGGGCCAATCGCGTATGAAACTTCCTGCGCACCCCAGTAATACACGTACCATGCTGAAATCGCATGTGAAACTTCCCGCGCACCCCAGTAATACACATACCCTACTGAAATCGCATGTGAAACTTCCCGCGCACCCCAGAAATACACGTACCCCGCTCGCACAGGGCCAATCGCGTATGAAACTTCCTGCGCACCCCAGTAATACACGTACCATGCTGAAATCGCATGTGAAACTTCCCGCGCACCCCAGTAATACACATACCCTGCTGAAATCGCATGTGAAACTTCCCGCGCACCCCCGAAATACACGTACCCTGCTGAAATCGCGTGTGAAACTTCCCGCGCACCCTAGTAATACAAGTACCATGCTGAAATCGCGTGTGAACCTTCCCGTGCACCCCAGTAATACACGTACCCTGCTGAAATCGCGTGTGAAACTTCCTGCGCACCCCGGTAATACACGTACCCTGCTGAAATCGCGCGTGAAACTTCCCGCGCACCCCAGTAATACACGTACCCTGCTGAAATCGCGTGTGAATCTTCCTGCGCACCCCAGTAATACACGTACCATGCTGAAATCGCGTGTGAAACTTCTCGCGCACCCCAGTAATACACGTACCCTGCTGAAATCGCGTGTGAAACTTCCCACGCACCCCAGTAATACACGTACTCCGCTCGCACAGGGCCAATCGCATGTGAAACTTCCCACGCACCCCAGTACTACACGTACCCTGCTGAAATCGTACCTGAAACTTCCTGCGCACCCCAGTAATACATGTACCCTGCTGAAATCGCGTGTGAATCTTCCCGCGCACCCCAGTAATACACGTACCCTGCTGAAATCGCATGTGAAACTTCCCGCGCACCCCAGAAATACACGTACCCCGCTCGCACAGGGCCAATCGCGTATGAAACTTCCTGCGCACCCCAGTAATACACGTACCATGCTGAAATCGCATGTGAAACTTCCCGCGCACCCCAGTAATACACATACCCTACTGAAATCGCATGTGAAACTTCCCGCGCACCCCAGAAATACACGTACCCCGCTCGCACAGGGCCAATCGCGTATGAAACTTCCTGCGCACCCCAGTAATACACGTACCATGCTGAAATCGCATGTGAAACTTCCCGCGCACCCCAGTAATACACATACCCTGCTGAAATCGCATGTGAAACTTCCCGCGCACCCCCGAAATACACGTACCCTGCTGAAATCGCGTGTGAAACTTCCCGCGCACCCTAGTAATACAAGTACCATGCTGAAATCGCGTGTGAACCTTCCCGTGCACCCCAGTAATACACGTACCCTGCTGAAATCGCGTGTGAAACTTCCTGCGCACCCCGGTAATACACGTACCCTGCTGAAATCGCGCGTGAAACTTCCCGCGCACCCCAGTAATACACGTACCCTGCTGAAATTGCGTTTGAAACTTCCCGCGCACCCCAGTAATACACGTACCCTGCTGAAATCGCGTGTGAAACTTCCCACGCACCCCAGTAAACACGTACCCTGCTGAAATCACGTGTGAAACTTCCCGCGCACCCCAGTAATACACGTACCCCGCTCGCACAGGGCCAATCGCGTGTGAAACTTCCTGCGCACCCCCGAAATACACGTACCCTGCTGAAATTGCGTGTGAAACTTCCCGCGCACCCTAGTAATACACGTACCATGCTGAAATCGCGTTTGAAACTTCCCGTGCACCCCAGTAATACACGTACCCTGCTGAAATCGCGTGTGAAACTTCCTGCGCACCCCAGTAATACACGTACCCTGCTGAAATTGCGTTTGAAACTTCCCGCGCACTGCAGTAATACACGTACCCTGCTGAAATCGCGTGTGAAACTTCCCACGCACCCCAGTAATACACATACCCCGCTCGCACATGGCCAATCGCGTGTGAAACTTCCCGCGCACCCCAGTAATACACGTACCCTGCTGAAATCGCGTGTGAAACTTCCCGCGCACCCCAGTAATACACATACCCTGCTGAAATCGCGTGTGAAACTTCCCGCGCACCTCAGTAATACACGTACCCTGCTGAAATCGCGTGTGAAACGTCCCGCGCACCCCAGTAATACACGTACCCTGCTGAAATTGCGTGTGAAACTTCCCACGCACCCCAGTAATACACGTACCCTGCTGAAATTGCGTTTGAAACTTCCCGCGCACTGCAGTAATACACGTACCCTGCTGAAATCGCGTGTGAAACTTCCCACGCACCCCAGTAATACACATACCCCGCTCGCACATGGCCAATCACGTGTGAAACTTCCCGCGCACCCCAGTAATACACGTACCCTGCTGAAATCGCGTGTGAAACTTCCCGCGCACCCCAGTAATACACATACCCTGCTGAAATCGCGTGTGAAACTTCCCGCGCACCTCAGTAATACACGTACCCTGCTGAAATCGCGTGTGAAACGTCCCGCGCACCCCAGTAATACACGTACCCTGCTGAAATCGCGTGTGAAACTTCCCACGCACCCCAGTAATACACGTACCCTGCTGAAATCGCGTGTGAATCTTCCTGCGCACCCCAGTAATACACGTACCATGCTGAAATCGCGTGTGAAACTTCTTGCGCACCCCAGTAATACACGTACCCTGCTGAAATCGCGTGTGAAACTTCCCACGCACCCCAGTAATACACGTACTCCGCTCGCACAGGGCCAATCGCGTGTGAAACTTCCCACGCACCCCAGTACTACACGTACCCTGCTGAAATCGCACCTGAAACTTCCTGCGCACCCCAGTAATACATGTACCCTGCTGAAATCGCGTGTGAAACTTCCTGCGCACCCCAGTAATACACGTACCCTGCTGAAATCGCGTGTGAATCTTCCCGCGCAACCCAGTAATACATGTACCATGCTGAAATCGCGTGTGAAACTTCCCGCGCACCCCAGTAATACACGTACCCTGCTGAAATCGCGTGTGAAACTTCCCGCGCACCCCAGAAATACACGTACCCTGCTGAAATCGCATGTGAAACTTCCCGCGCACCCCAGTAATACACATACCGTGCTGAAATTGCGTGTGAAACTTCCCGCGCTCCCCAGTAATACACGTACCCTGCTGAAATTGCATGTGAAACTTCCCGCGCACCCCAGTAATACACGTACCCCGCTCGCACAGGGCCAATCGCGTGTGAAACTTCCCACACACCCCAATAATACACGTACCCTGCTGAAATCGCGTGTGAAACTTCCAGCGCACCCCAGTAATACACGTACCCTGCTGAAATCGCGTGTGAAACTTCCCGCGCACCCCAGTAATACACGTACCCCACTCGCACAGGGCCAATCGCGTGTGAAACTTCCTGCGCACCCCCGAAATACACGTACCCTGCTGAAATTGTGTGTGAAACTTCCCGCGCACCCTAGTAATACACGTACCATGCTGAAATCGCATGTGAAACTTCCCGCGCACCCCAGTAATACACATACCCTGCTGAAATCGCATGTGAAACTTCCCGCGCACCCCCGAAATACACGTACCCTGCTGAAATCGCGTGTGAAACTTCCCGCGCACCCTAGTAATACAAGTACCATGCTGAAATCGCGTGTGAACCTTCCCGTGCACCCCAGTAATACACGTACCCTGCTGAAATCGCGTGTGAAACTTCCTGCGCACCCCGGTAATACACGTACCCTGCTGAAATCGCGCGTGAAACTTCCCGCGCACCCCAGTAATACACGTACCCTGCTGAAATCGCGTGTGAATCTTCCTGCGCACCCCAGTAATACACGTACCATGCTGAAATCGCGTGTGAAACTTCTCGCGCACCCCAGTAATACACGTACCCTGCTGAAATCACGTGTGAAACTTCCCACGCACCCCAGTAATACACGTACTCCGCTCGCACAGGGCCAATCGCGTGTGAAACTTCCCACGCACCCCAGTACTACACGTACCCTGCTGAAATCGTACCTGAAACTTCCTGCGCACCCCAGTAATACATGTACCCTGCTGAAATCGCGTGTGAATCTTCCCGCGCACCCCAGTAATACACGTACCCTGCTGAAATCGCATGTGAAACTTCCCGCGCACCCCAGAAATACACGTACCCCGCTCGCACAGGGCCAATCGCGTATGAAACTTCCTGCGCACCCCAGTAATACACGTACCATGCTGAAATCGCATGTGAAACTTCCCGCGCACCCCAGTAATACACATACCCTACTGAAATCGCATGTGAAACTTCCCGCGCACCCCAGAAATACACGTACCCCGCTCGCACAGGGCCAATCGCGTATGAAACTTCCTGCGCACCCCAGTAATACACGTACCATGCTGAAATCGCATGTGAAACTTCCCGCGCACCCCAGTAATACACATACCCTGCTGAAATCGCATGTGAAACTTCCCGCGCACCCCCGAAATACACGTACCCTGCTGAAATCGCGTGTGAAACTTCCCGCGCACCCTAGTAATACAAGTACCATGCTGAAATCGCGTGTGAACCTTCCCGTGCACCCCAGTAATACACGTACCCTGCTGAAATCGCGTGTGAAACTTCCTGCGCACCCCGGTAATACACGTACCCTGCTGAAATCGCGCGTGAAACTTCCCGCGCACCCCAGTAATACACGTACCCTGCTGAAATTGCGTTTGAAACTTCCCGCGCACCCCAGTAATACACGTACCCTGCTGAAATCGCGTGTGAAACTTCCCACGCACCCCAGTAAACACGTACCCTGCTGAAATCACGTGTGAAACTTCCCGCGCACCCCAGTAATACACGTACCCCGCTCGCACAGGGCCAATCGCGTGTGAAACTTCCTGCGCACCCCCGAAATACACGTACCCTGCTGAAATTGCGTGTGAAACTTCCCGCGCACCCTAGTAATACACGTACCATGCTGAAATCGCGTTTGAAACTTCCCGTGCACCCCAGTAATACACGTACCCTGCTGAAATCGCGTGTGAAACTTCCTGCGCACCCCAGTAATACACGTACCCTGCTGAAATTGCGTTTGAAACTTCCCGCGCACTGCAGTAATACACGTACCCTGCTGAAATCGCATGTGAAACTTCCCACGCACCCCAGTAATACACATACCCCGCTCGCACATGGCCAATCGCGTGTGAAACTTCCCGCGCACCCCAGTAATACACGTACCCTGCTGAAATTGCGTGTGAAACTTCCCGCGCACCCCAGTAATACACATACCCTGCTGAAATCGCGTGTGAAACTTCCCGCGCACCTCAGTAAAACACGTACCCTGCTGAAATCGCGTGTGAAACGTCCCGCGCACCCCAGTAATACACGTACCCTGCTGAAATCGCGTGTGAAACTTCCCACGCACCCCAGTAATACACGTACCCTGCTGAAATTGCGTTTGAAACTTCCCGCGCACTGCAGTAATACACGTACCCTGCTGAAATCGCGTGTGAAACTTCCCACGCACCCCAGTAATACACATACCCCGCTCGCACATGGCCAATCGCGTGTGAAACTTCCCGCGCACCCCAGTAATACACGTACCCTGCTGAAATCGCGTGTGAAACTTCCCGCGCACCCCAGTAATACACATACCCTGCTGAAATCGCGTGTGAAACTTCCCGCGCACCTCAGTAATACACGTACCCTGCTGAAATCGCGTGTGAAACGTCCCGCGCACCCCAGTAATACACGTACCCTGCTGAAATCGCGTGTGAAACTTCCCACGCACCCCAGTAATACACGTACCCTGCTGAAATCGCGTGTGAATCTTCCTGCGCACCCCAGTAATACACGTACCATGCTGAAATCGCGTGTGAAACTTCTCGCGCACCCCAGTAATACACGTACCCTGCTGAAATCGCGTGTGAAACTTCCCACGCACCCCAGTAATACACGTACTCCGCTCGCACAGGGCCAATCGCGTGTGAAACTTCCCACGCACCCCAGTACTACACGTACCCTGCTGAAATCGCACCTGAAACTTCCTGCGCACCCCAGTATTACATGTACCCTGCTGAAATCGCGTGTGAATCTTCCCGCGCACCCCAGTAATACACGTACCCTGCTGAAATCGCATGTGAAACTTCCCGCGCACCCCAGAAATACACGTACCCCGCTCGCACAGGGCCAATCGCGTATGAAACTTCCTGCGCACCCCAGTAATACACGTACCATGCTGAAATCGCATGTGAAACTTCCCGCGCACCCCAGTAATACACATACCCTACTGAAATCGCATGTGAAACTTCCCGCGCGCACCCCAGAAATACACGTACCCCGCTCGCACAGGGCCAATCGCGTATGAAACTTCCTGCGCACCCCAGTAATACACGTACCATGCTGAAATCGCATGTGAAACTTCCCGCGCACCCCAGTAATACACATACCCTGCTGAAATCGCATGTGAAACTTCCCGCGCACCCCCGAAATACACGTACCCTGCTGAAATCGCGTGTGAAACTTCCTGCGCACCCTAGTAATACAAGTACCATGCTGAAATCGCGTGTGAACCTTCCCGTGCACCCCAGTAATACACGTACCCTGCTGAAATCGCGTGTGAAACTTCCTGCGCACCCCGGTAATACACCTACCCTGCTGAAATCGCGCGTGAAACTTCCCGCGCACCCCAGTAATACACGTACCCTGCTGAAATCGCGTGTGAATCTTCCTGCGCACCCCAGTAATACACGTACCATGCTGAAATCGCGTGTGAAACTTCTCGCGCACCCCAGTAATACACGTACCCTGCTGAAATCGCGTGTGAAACTTCCCACGCACCCCAGTAATACACGTACTCCGCTCGCACAGGGCCAATCGCGTGTGAAACTTCCCACGCACCCCAGTACTACACGTACCCTGCTGAAATCGTACCTGAAACTTCCTGCGCACCCCAGTAATACATGTACCCTGCTGAAATCGCGTGTGAATCTTCCCGCGCACCCCAGTAATACACGTACCCTGCTGAAATCGCATGTGAAACTTCCCGCGCACCCCAGAAATACACGTACCCCGCTCGCACAGGGCCAATCGCGTATGAAACTTCCTGCGCACCCCAGTAATACACGTACCATGCTGAAATCGCATGTGAAACTTCCCGCGCACCCCAGTAATACACATACCCTACTGAAATCGCATGTGAAACTTCCCGCGCACCCCAGAAATACACGTACCCCGCTCGCACAGGGCCAATCGCGTATGAAACTTCCTGCGCACCCCAGTAATACACGTACCATGCTGAAATCGCATGTGAAACTTCCCGCGCACCCCAGTAATACACATACCCTGCTGAAATCGCATGTGAAACTTCCCGCGCACCCCCGAAATACACGTACCCTGCTGAAATCGCGTGTGAAACTTCCCGCGCACCCTAGTAATACAAGTACCATGCTGAAATCGCGTGTGAACCTTCCCGTGCACCCCAGTAATACACGTACCCTGCTGAAATCGCGTGTGAAACTTCCTGCGCACCCCGGTAATACACGTACCCTGCTGAAATCGCGCGTGAAACTTCCCGCGCACCCCAGTAATACACGTACCCTGCTGAAATTGCGTTTGAAACTTCCCGCGCACCCCAGTAATACACGTACCCTGCTGAAATCGCGTGTGAAACTTCCCACGCACCCCAGTAAACACGTACCCTGCTGAAATCACGTGTGAAACTTCCCGCGCACCCCAGTAATACACGTACCCCGCTCGCACAGGGCCAATCGCGTGTGAAACTTCCTGCGCACCCCCGAAATACACGTACCCTGCTGAAATTGCGTGTGAAACTTCCCGCGCACCCTAGTAATACACGTACCATGCTGAAATCGCGTTTGAAACTTCCCGTGCACCCCAGTAATACACGTACCCTGCTGAAATCGCGTGTGAAACTTCCTGCGCACCCCAGTAATACACGTACCCTGCTGAAATTGCGTTTGAAACTTCCCGCGCACTGCAGTAATACACGTACCCTGCTGAAATCGCGTGTGAAACTTCCCACGCACCCCAGTAATACACATACCCCGCTCGCACATGGCCAATCGCGTGTGAAACTTCCCGCGCACCCCAGTAATACACGTACCCTGCTGAAATCGCGTGTGAAACTTCCCGCGCACCCCAGTAATACACATACCCTGCTGAAATCGCGTGTGAAACTTCCCGCGCACCTCAGTAATACACGTACCCTGCTGAAATCGCGTGTGAAACGTCCCGCGCACCCCAGTAATACACGTACCCTGCTGAAATCGCGTGTGAAACTTCCCACGCACCCCAGTAATACACGTACCCTGCTGAAATTGCGTTTGAAACTTCCCGCGCACTGCAGTAATACACGTACCCTGCTGAAATCGCGTGTGAAACTTCCCACGCACCCCAGTAATACACATACCCCGCTCGCACATGGCCAATCGCGTGTGAAACTTCCCGCGCACCCCAGTAATACACGTACCCTGCTGAAATCGCGTGTGAAACTTCCCGCGCACCCCAGTAATACACATACCCTGCTGAAATCGCGTGTGAAACTTCCCGCGCACCTCAGTAATACACGTACCCTGCTGAAATCGCGTGTGAAACGTCCCGCGCACCCCAGTAATACACGTACCCTGCTGAAATCGCGTGTGAAACTTCCCACGCACCCCAGTAATACACGTACCCTGCTGAAATCGCGTGTGAATCTTCCTGCGCACCCCAGTAATACACGTACCATGCTGAAATCGCGTGTGAAACTTCTCGCGCACCCCAGTAATACACGTACCCTGCTGAAATCGCGTGTGAAACTTCCCACGCACCCCAGTAATACACGTACTCCGCTCGCACAGGGCCAATCGCGTGTGAAACTTCCCACGCACCCCAGTACTACACGTACCCTGCTGAAATCGCACCTGAAACTTCCTGCGCACCCCAGTAATACATGTACCCTGCTGAAATCGCGTGTGAAACTTCCTGCGCACCCCAGTAATACACGTACCCTGCTGAAATCGCGTGTGAATCTTCCCGCGCAACCCAGTAATACATGTACCATGCTGAAATCGCGTGTGAAACTTCCCGCGCACCCCAGAAATACACGTACCCTGCTGAAATCGCATGTGAAACTTCCCGCGCACCCCAGTAATACACATACCGTGCTGAAATTGCGTGTGAAACTTCCCGCGCTCCCCAGTAATACACGTACCCTGCTGAAATTGCATGTGAAACTTCCCGCGCACCCCAGTAATACACGTACCCCGCTCGCACAGGGCCAATCGCGTGTGAAACTTCCCACACACCCCAATAATACAAGTACCCTGCTGAAATCGCGTGTGAAACTTCCAGCGCACCCCAGTAATACACGTACCCTGCTGAAATCGCGTGTGAAACTTCCCGCGCACCCCAGTAATACACGTACCCCACTCGCACAGGGCCAATCGCGTGTGAAACTTCCTGCGCACCCCCGAAATACACGTACCCTGCTGAAATTGCGTGTGAAACTTCCCGCGCACCCTAGTAATACACGTACCATGCTGAAATCGCATGTGAAACTTCCCGCGCACCCCAGTAATACACATACCCTGCTGAAATCGCATGTGAAACTTCCCGCGCACCCCCGAAATACACATACCCTGCTGAAATCGCGTGTGAAACTTCCCGCGCACCCTAGTAATACAAGTACCATGCTGAAATCGCGTGTGAACCTTCCCGTGCACCCCAGTAATACACGTACCCTGCTGAAATCGCGTGTGAAACTTCCTGCGCACCCCGGTAATACACGTACCCTGCTGAAATCGCGCGTGAAACTTCCCGCGCACCCCAGTAATACACGTACCCTGCTGAAATCGCGTGTGAATCTTCCTGCGCACCCCAGTAATACAC
The DNA here is from genome assembly GCF_040938575.1 of Ambystoma mexicanum. Taxonomy (NCBI): domain Eukaryota; kingdom Metazoa; phylum Chordata; class Amphibia; order Caudata; family Ambystomatidae; genus Ambystoma; species Ambystoma mexicanum. Next base: position 1,015,242,751 of record NC_090930.1, on the reverse strand, counting down.
GTACCATGCTGAAATCGTGTGTGAAACTTCTCGCGCACCCCAGTAATACACGTACCCTGCTGAAATCGCGTGTGAAACTTCCCACGCACCCCAGTAATACACGTACTCCGCTCGCACAGGGCCAATCGCGTGTGAAACTTCCCACGCACCCCAGTACTACACGTACCCTGCTGAAATCGTACCTGAAACTTCCTGCGCACCCCAGTAATACATGTACCCTGCTGAAATCGCGTGTGAATCTTCCCGCGCACCCCAGTAATACACATACCCTGCTGAAATCGCATGTGAAACTTCCCGCGCACCCCAGAAATACACGTACCCCGCTCGCACAGGGCCAATCGCGTATGAAACTTCCTGCGCACCCCAGTAATACACGTACCATGCTGAAATCGCATGTGAAACTTCCCGCGCACCCCAGTAATACACATACCCTACTGAAATCGCATGTGAAACTTCCCGCGCACCCCAGAAATACACGTACCCCGCTCGCACAGGGCCAATCGCGTATGAAACTTCCTGCGCACCCCAGTAATACACGTACCATGCTGAAATCGCATGTGAAACTTCCCGCGCACCCCAGTAATACACATACCCTGCTGAAATCGCATGTGAAACTTCCCGCGCACCCCCGAAATACACGTACCCTGCTGAAATCGCGTGTGAAACTTCCCGCGCACCCTAGTAATACAAGTACCATGCTGAAATCGCGTGTGAACCTTCCCGTGCACCCCAGTAATACACGTACCCTGCTGAAATCGCGTGTGAAACTTCCTGCGCACCCCGGTAATACACGTACCCTGCTGAAATCGCGTGTGAAACTTCCCACGCACCCCAGTAAACACGTACCCTGCTGAAATCACGTGTGAAACTTCCCGCGCTCCCAGTAATACACGTACCCCGCTCGCACAGGGCCAATCGCGTGTGAAACTTCCTGCGCACCCCCGAAATACACGTACCCTGCTGAAATTGCGTGTGAAACTTCCCGCGCACCCTAGTAATACACGTACCATGCTGAAATCGCGTTTGAAACTTCCCGTGCACCCCAGTAATACACGTACCCTGCTGAAATCGCGTGTGAAACTTCCTGCGCACCCCAGTAATACACGTACCCTGCTGAAATTGCGTTTGAAACTTCCCGCGCACTGCAGTAATACACGTACCCTGCTGAAATCGCGTGTGAAACTTCCCACGCACCCCAGTAATACACATACCCCGCTCGCACATGGCCAATCGCGTGTGAAACTTCCCGCGCACCCCAGTAATACACGTACCCTGCTGAAATCGCGTGTGAAACTTCCCGCGCACCCCAGTAATACACGTACCCTGCTGAAATCGCGTGTGAAACTTCCCACGCACCCCAGTAATACACGTACCCTGCTGAAATTGCGTTTGAAACTTCCCGCGCACTGCAGTAATACACGTACCCTGCTGAAATCGCGTGTGAAACTTCCCACGCACCCCAGTAATACACATACCCCGCTCGCACATGGCCAATCGCGTGTGAAACTTCCCGCGCACCCCAGTAATACACGTACCCTGCTGAAATCGCGTGTGAAACTTCCCGCGCACCCCAGTAATACACATACCCTGCTGAAATCGCGTGTGAAACTTCCCGCGCACCTCAGTAATACACGTACCCTGCTGAAATCGCGTGTGAAACGTCCCGCGCACCCCAGTAATACACGTACCCTGCTGAAATCGCGTGTGAAACTTCCCACGCACCCCAGTAATACACGTACCCTGCTGAAATCGCGTGTGAATCTTCCTGCGCACCCCAGTAATACACGTACCATGCTGAAATCGCGTGTGAAACTTCTCGCGCACCCCAGTAATACACGTACCCTGCTGAAATCGCGTGTGAAACTTCCCACGCACCCCAGTAATACACGTACTCCGCTCGCACAGGGCCAACCGCGTGTGAAACTTCCCACGCACCCCAGTACTACACGTACCCTGCTGAAATCGCACCTGAAACTTCCTGCGCACCCCAGTAATACATGTACCCTGCTGAAATCGCGTGTGAAACTTCCTGCGCACCCCAGTAATACACGTACCCTGCTGAAATTGCGTGTGAATCTTCCCGCGCAACCCAGTAATACATGTACCATGCTGAAATCGCGTGTGAAACTTCCCGCGCACCCCAGTAATACACGTACCCTGCTGAAATCGCGTGTGAAACTTCCCGCGCACCCCAGAAATACACGTACCCTGCTGAAATCGCATGTGAAACTTCCCGCGCACCCCAGTAATACACATAACGTGCTGAAATTGCGTGTGAAACTTCCCGCGCTCCCCAGTAATACACGTACCCTGCTGAAATTGCATGTGAAACTTCCCGCGCACCCCAGTAATACACGTACCCCGCTCGCACAGGGCCAATCGCGTGTGAAACTTCCCACACACCCCAATAATACACGTACCCTGCTGAAATCGCGTGTGAAACTTCCAGCGCACCCCAGTAATACACGTACCCTGCTGAAATCGCGTGTGAAACTTCCTGCGCACCCCAGTAATACACGTACCCCACTCGCACAGGGCCAATCGCGTGTGAAACTTCCTGCGCACCCCCGAAATACACGTACCCTGCTGAAATTGCGTGTGAAACTTCCCGCGCACCCTAGTAATACACGTACCATGCTGAAATCGCGTTTGAAACTTCCCGTGCACCCCAGTAATACACGTACCCTGCTGAAATCGCGTGTGAAACTTCCTGCGCACCCCAGTAATACACGTACCCTGCTGAAATTGCGTTTGAAACTTCCCGCGCACTGCAGTAATACACGTACCCTGCTGAAATCGCGTGTGAAACTTCCCACGCACCCCAGTAATACACATACCCCGCTCGCACATGGCCAATCGCGTGTGAAACTTCCCGCGCACCCCAGTAATACACGTACCCTGCTGAAATCGCGTGTGAAACTTCCCGCGCACCCCAGTAATACACATACCCTGCTGAAATCGCGTGTGAAACTTCCCGCGCACCTCAGTAATACACGTACCCTGCTGAAATCGCATGTGAAACGTCCCGCGCACCCCAGTAATACACGTACCCTGCTGAAATCGCGTGTGAAACTTCCCACGCACCCCAGTAATACACGTACCCTGCTGAAATCGCGTGTGAATCTTCCTGCGCACCCCAGTAATACACGTACCATGCTGAAATCGCGTGTGAAACTTCTCGCGCACCCCAGTAATACACGTACCCTGCTGAAATCGCGTGTGAAACTTCCCACGCACCCCAGTAATACACGTACTCCGCTCGCACAGGGCCAATCGCGTGTGAAACTTCCCACGCACCCCAGTACTACACGTACCCTGCTGAAATCGCACCTGAAACTTCCTGCGCACCCCAGTAATACATGTACCCTGCTGAAATCGCGTGTGAATCTTCCCGCGCACCCCAGTAATACATGTACCATGCTGAAATCACGTGTGAAACTTCCCGCGCACCCCAGTAATACACGTACCCCGCTCGGACAGGGCCAATCGCGTGTGAAACTTCCCGCACACCCCAGTAATACACGTACCCTGCTGAAATCGTGAGTGAAACTTCCCGTGCACCCCAGTAATTCATGTACCCTGCTGAAATCGCGTGTGAAACTTCCCGCGCACCCCAGTAATACACGTACCCTGCTGAAATCGCGTGTGAAAGTTCCCGCGCACCCCAGTAATACACGTACCATGCTGAAATTGCGTGTGAAACTTCCCGCGCACCCCAGTAATACACGTACCCTGCTGAAATTGCGTGTGAAACTTCCCGCGCACCCCAGTAATACACGTACCCAGCTCGCACAGGGCCAATCGCGTGTGAAACTTCCCGCGCACCCCAGTAATACACGTACCCTGCTGAAATTGCGTGTGAAACTTCCCGCGCACCCCAGTAATACATTTACCCTGCTGAAATCGCATGTGAAACTTCCCGCGCACCCCAGTAATACACGTACCATGCTGAAATTGCATGTGAAACTTCCCGCGCACCCCAGTAATACACGTACCCTGCTGAAATCATGTGTGAAACTTCCCACGCACCCCAGTAATACACGTACCCTGCTGACATCGCGTGTGAAACTTCCCGCGCACCCCAGTAATACACATACCCTGCGGAAATCGCGTGTGAAACTTCCCGCGCACCCCAGTAATACACGTACCCCGCTCGCACAGGGCCAATCGCGTGTGAAACTTCCTGCGCACCCCAGTAATACACGTACCCTGCTGAAATCGCGTGTGAAACTTCCCGCGCACCCCAGTAATACACGTACCCTGCGGAAATTGCGTGTGAAACTTCCCGCGCACCCCAGTAATACACGTACCCTGCTGAAATCGCGCGTGAAACTTCCCGCACACCCCAGTAATACACGTACCATGCTGAAATTGCGTGTGAAACTTCCCGCGCACCCCAGTAATACACATACCCTGCTGAAATCGCATGTGAAACTTCCCGCGCACCCCAGTAATACACGTACCCCGCTCGCACAGGGCCAATCGCATGTGAAACTTCCAGCACACCCCAGTAATACACGTCCCTGCTGAAATCGCGTGTGAAACTTCCCGTGCACCCCAGTAATACATGTACCCTGCTGAAATTGCGTGTGAAACTTCCCCTGCACCCCAGTAATATATGTACCCTGCTGAAATCGCGTGTGAAACTTCCCGCGCACCCCAGTAATACACGTACCCTGCTGAAATTGCACGTGCAACTTCCCGCGCACCCCAGTAATACACGTACCCTGCTGAAATAGTGTTTGAAAGTTCCCGCGCACCCCAGTAATACACGTACCCTGCTGAAATCGCGTGTGAAACTTCCCGCGCACCCCAGTAATACACGTACCCTGCTGAAATCGTGTGTGAAACTTCCTGCGCACCCCAGTAATACACGTACCCCGCTCGCACAGGGCCAATCGCGTGTGAAACTTCCCGCGCACCCCAGTAATACACGTACCCTGCTGAAATTGCGTGTGAAACTTCCCGCACACCCCAGTAATACACGTACCCTGCTGAAATCGCGTGTGAAACTTCCCGCGCAACCCAGTAATACACGTACCCTGCTGAAATTGCGTGTGAAACTTCCCGCGCACCCCAGTAATACACGTACCCCGCTCGCACAGGGCCAATCGCGTGTGAAACACCCGCGCACCCCAATAATACACGTACCCTGCTGAAATTGCGTGTGAAACTTCCCGCGCACCCCAGTAATACACGTACCTTGCTGAAATTGCGTGTGAAACTTCCCGCGCACCCCAGTAATACACGTACCCTGCTGAAATCGCGTGTGAAACTTCCTGCGGACCCCAGTAATACACGTACCATGCTGAAATTGTGTGTGAAACTTCCTGCGCACCCCAGTAATACACGTACCCTGCTGAAATCACGTGTGAAACTTCCCACGCACCCCAGTAATACACGTACCCCGCTCGGGCAGGGCCAATCGCGTGTGAAACTTCCCGCGCACCCCAGTAATACACGTACCCTGCTGAAATTGCGTGTGAAACTTCCCGCGCACCCCAGTAATACACGTACCCTGCTGAAATCGCGTGTGAAACTTCCTGCGCACCCCAGTAATACACGTACCCAGCTCGCACAGGGCCAATCGCGTGTGAAACTTCCCGTGCACCCCAGTAATACACGTACCCTGCTTAAATTGCGTGTGAAACTTCCCGCGCACCCCAGTAATACACGTACCCTGCTGAAATCGCATGTGAAACTTCCTGCGCACCCCAGTAATACACGTACCATGCTGAAATTGCGTGTGAAACTTCCCGCGCACCCCAGTAATACACGTACCCTGCTGAAATCATGTGTGAAACTTCCCACTCACCCCAGTAATACACGTACCCTGCTGAAATCGCGTGTGAAACTTCCCGCGCACCCCAGTAATACACATACCCTGCTGAAATCGCATGTGAAACTTCCTGCGCACCCCAGTAATACACTTACCCCGCTCGCACAGGGCCAATCGCGTGTGAAACTTCCTGCGCACCCCAGTAATACACGTACCCTGCTGAAATCGCGTGTGAAACTTCCCGCGTACCCCAGTAATACACGTACCCTGCTGAAATTGCGTGTGAAACTTCCCGCGCACCCCACTAATACACGTACCCTGCTGAAACGCGCGTGAAACTTCCCGCACACCCCAGTAATACACGTACCATGCTGAAATTGCGTGTGAAACTTCCCGCGCACCCCAGTAATACACGTACCCTGCTGAAATCGCATGTGAAACTTCCCGCGCACCCCAGTAATGCACGTACCTGCTGAAATCGCGTGTGAAACTTCCCGCGCACCCAAGTAATACACGTACCCTGCTGAAATTGCTTGTGAAACTTCCTGCGCACCCTAGTAATACACGTACCATGCTGAAATCGCGTGTAAAACTTCCCGTGCACCCCAGTAATACACGTACCCTGCTGAAATCACGTGTGAAACTTCCCGCGCACCCCAGTAATACACGTACCCTGCTGAAATCGCGCGTGAAACTTCCCGCGCACCCCAGTAATACACGTACCCTGCTGAAATCGCATTTGAAAGTTCCCGCGCACCCCAGTAATACACGTACCCTGCTGAAATCGCATGTGAAACTTCCCGCGCACCCCAGTAATACACGTACCCTGCTGAAATCGTGTGTGAAACTTCCCGCGCACCCCAGTAATGCACGTACCCCGCTCGCACAGGGCCAATCGCGTGTGAAACTTCCCGCGCACCCCAGTAATACACGGACCCTGCTGAAATCGCGTGTGAAACTTCCTGCGCACAAAGTAATACACGTACCCTGCTGAAATCGCGTGTGAAACTTCCCGCGCACCCCAGTAATACACGTACCCTGCTGAAATTGCGTGTGAAACTTCCCGCGCACCCCTGTAATACACGTACCCTGCTGAAATTGCGTTTGAAACTTCCTGCGCACCCCAGTAATACATGTACCCTGCTGAAATCGCGTGTGAAACTTCCTGCGCACCCCAGTAATACACGTACCCTGCTGAAATCACGTGTGAAACCTCCCGCGCACCCCAGTAATACATGTACCATGCTGAAATCGCGTGTGAAACTTCCCGCGCACCCCAGTAATACACGTACCTTGCTGAAATCGCGTGTGAAACTTCCCGCGCACCCCAGTAATACACGGACCCTGCTGAAATTGCGTGTGAAACTTCCCACGCACCCCAGTAAACACGTACCCTGCTGAAATTGGTGTGAAACTTCCCGCGCACCCCAGTAATACACGTACCCTGCTGAAATCTCGTGTGAAACTTCCCGTGCACTCCAGTAATACACCTACCCTGCTGAAATTGCGTGTGAAACTTCCCGCGCACCCCAGTAATACACGTACCCCACTCGCACAGGGCCAATCGCGTGTGAAAATTCCCGCCTACCCCAATAATACACGTACCCTGCTGAAATCGCGTGTGAAACTTCCCGCGTACCCCAGTAATACACGTACCCTGCTGAAATCACGTGTCAAACTTCCCGCGCACCCCAGTAATACACGTACCCTGCTGAAATCGCGTGTGAAACTACCTGCGCACCCCAGTAATACACGTACCATGCTGAAATCGCGTGTGAAACTTCCTGCGCACCCCAGTAATACACGTATCCCGCTCGCACAGAGCCAATCGCGTGTGAAACTTCCCGCGCGCACCCCAGTAATACACGTACCCTGCTGAAATCGCGTGTGAAACTTCCCGCGCACCCCACTAATACATGTATCATGCTGAAATCGCGTGTGAAACTTCCCGCACACCCCAGTAATACACGTACCCTGCTGAAATCACGTGTGAAACTTCCCGCGCACCCCAGTAATACACGTACCATGCTGAAATCGCGTGTGAAACTTCCCGCACACCCCAGTAATACACGTACCCTGCTGAAATCGCGTGTGAAACTTCCCGCGCACCCCAGTAATAGACGTACCCTGCTGAAATCGCGTGTGAAACTTCCAGCGCACCCCAGTAATACACGTACCCTGCTGAAATCGCGTGTGAAACTTCCCGCGCACCTCAGTAATACACGTACCCTGCTGAAATCACGTGTGAAACTTCCCGCGCACCCCAGTAATACACGTACCCCGCTCGCACAGGGCCAATCGCGTGTGAAACTTCCTGCGCACCCCAGTAATACACGTACCCTGCTGAAATCGCGTGTGAAACTTCCCGCGCACCCCAGTAATACACGTACCCTGCTGAAATTGCGTGTGAAACTTCCCACGCACCCCAGTAATATACGTACCCTGCTGAAATCGCGCGTGAAACTTCCCGCACACCCCAGTAATACACGTACCATGCTGAAATTGCATGTGAAACTTCCCGCGCACCCCAGTAATACACATACCCTGCTGAAATCGCATGTGAAACTTCCCGCGCACCCCAGAAATACACGTACCCCGCTCGCACAGGGCCAATCGCGTATGAAACTTCCTGCGCACCCCAGTAATACACGTACCATGCTGAAATCGCATGTGAAACTTCCCGCGCACCCCAGTAATACACATACCCTGCTGAAATCGCATGTGAAACTTCCCGCGCACCCCAGAAATACACGTACCCCGCTCGCACAGGGCCAATCGCGTATGAAACTTCCTGCGCACCCCAGTAATACACGTACCATGCTGAAATCGCATGTGAAACTTCCCGCGCACCCCAGTAATACATATACCCTGCTGAAATCGCATGTGAAACTTCCCGCGCACCCCCGAAATACACGTACCCTGCTGAAATCGCGTGTGAAACTTCCCGCGCACCCTAGTAATACATGTACCATGCTGAAATCGCGTGTGAACCTTCCCGTGCACCCCAGTAATACACGTACCCTGCTGAAATCGCGTGTGAAACTTTCTGCACACCCCGGTAATACACAAACCCTGCTGAAATCGCGCGTGAAACTTCCCGCGCACCCCAGTAATACACGTACCCTGCTGAAATTGCGTTTGAAACTTCCCGCGCACCCCAGTAATACACGTACCCTGCTGAAATCGCGTGTGAAACTTCCCACGCACCCCAGTAAACACGTACCCTGCTGAAATCACGTGTGAAACTTCCCGCGCACCCCAGTAATACACGTACCCCGCTCGCACAGGGCTAATCGCGTGTGAAACTTCCTGCGCACCCCCGAAATACACGCACCCTGCTGAAATTGCGTGTGAAACTTCCCGCGCACCCTAGTAATACACGTACCATGGTGAAATCGCGTTTGAAACTTCCCGTGCACCCCAGTAATACACGTACCCTGCTGAAATCGCGTGTGAAACTTCCTGCGCACCCCAGTAATACACGTACCCTGCTGAAATTGCGTTTGAAACTTCCCGCGCACTGCAGTAATACACGTACCCTGCTGAAATCGCGTGTGAAACTTCCCGCGCACCCCAGTAATACACATACCCCGCTCGCACAGGGCCAATCGCGTGTGAAACTTCCCGCGCACCCCAGTAATACACGTACCCTGCTGAAATCGCGTGTGAAACTTCCCGCGCACCCCAGTAATACACATACCCTGCTGAAATCGCGTGTGAAACTTCCCGCGCACCTCAGTAATACACGTACCCTGCTGAAATCGCGTGTGAAACGTCCCGCGCACCCAATAATACACGTACCCCGCTCGCACAGGGCCAATCGCGTGTGAAACTTCCCGCGCACCCCAGTAATACACGTACCCTGCTGAAATCGCGTGTGAAACTTCCCGCGCACCCCAGTAATACACATACCCTGCTGAAATCGCGTGTGAACCTTCCCGTGCACCCCAGTAATACACGTACCCTGCTGAAATCGCGTGTGAAACTTCCTGCGCACCCCGGTAATACACGTACCCTGCTGAAATCGCGCGTGAAACTTCCCGCGCACCCCAGTAATACACGTACCCTGCTGAAATCGCGTGTGAATCTTCCTGCGCACCCCAGTAATACACGTACCATGCTGAAATCGTGTGTGAAACTTCTCGCGCACCCCAGTAATACACGTACCCTGCTGAAATCGCGTGTGAAACTTCCCACGCACCCCAGTAATACACGTACTCCGCTCGCACAGGGCCAATCGCGTGTGAAACTTCCCACGCACCCCAGTACTACACGTACCCTGCTGAAATCGTACCTGAAACTTCCTGCGCACCCCAGTAATACATGTACCCTGCTGAAATCGCGTGTGAATCTTCCCGCGCACCCCAGTAATACACATACCCTGCTGAAATCGCATGTGAAACTTCCCGCGCACCCCAGAAATACACGTACCCCGCTCGCACAGGGCCAATCGCGTATGAAACTTCCTGCGCACCCCAGTAATACACGTACCATGCTGAAATCGCATGTGAAACTTCCCGCGCACCCCAGTAATACACATACCCTACTGAAATCGCATGTGAAACTTCCCGCGCACCCCAGAAATACACGTACCCCGCTCGCACAGGGCCAATCGCGTATGAAACTTCCTGCGCACCCCAGTAATACACGTACCATGCTGAAATCGCATGTGAAACTTCCCGCGCACCCCAGTAATACACATACCCTGCTGAAATCGCATGTGAAACTTCCCGCGCACCCCCGAAATACACGTACCCTGCTGAAATCGCGTGTGAAACTTCCCGCGCACCCTAGTAATACAAGTACCATGCTGAAATCGCGTGTGAACCTTCCCGTGCACCCCAGTAATACACGTACCCTGCTGAAATCGCGTGTGAAACTTCCTGCGCACCCCGGTAATACACGTACCCTGCTGAAATCGCGTGTGAAACTTCCCACGCACCCCAGTAAACACGTACCCTGCTGAAATCACGTGTGAAACTTCCCGCGCACCCCAGTAATACACGTACCCCGCTCGCACAGGGCCAATCGCGTGTGAAACTTCCTGCGCACCCCCGAAATACACGTACCCTGCTGAAATTGCGTGTGAAACTTCCCGCGCACCCTAGTAATACACGTACCATGCTGAAATCGCGTTTGAAACTTCCCGTGCACCCCAGTAATACACGTACCCTGCTGAAATCGCGTGTGAAACTTCCTGCGCACCCCAGTAATACACGTACCCTGCTGAAATTGCGTTTGAAACTTCCCGCGCACTGCAGTAATACACGTACCCTGCTGAAATCGCGTGTGAAACTTCCCACGCACCCCAGTAATACACATACCCCGCTCGCACATGGCCAATCGCGTGTGAAACTTCCCGCGCACCCCAGTAATACACGTACCCTGCTGAAATCGCGTGTGAAACTTCCCGCGCACCCCAGTAATACACGTACCCTGCTGAAATCGCGTGTGAAACTTCCCACGCACCCCAGTAATACACGTACCCTGCTGAAATTGCGTTTGAAACTTCCCGCGCACTGCAGTAATACACGTACCCTGCTGAAATCGCGTGTGAAACTTCCCACGCACCCCAGTAATACACATACCCCGCTCGCACATGGCCAATCGCGTGTGAAACTTCCCGCGCACCCCAGTAATACACGTACCCTGCTGAAATCGCGTGTGAAACTTTCCGCGCACCCCAGTAATACACATACCCTGCTGAAATCGCGTGTGAAACTTCCCGCGCACCTCAGTAATACACGTACCCTGCTGAAATCGCGTGTGAAACGTCCCGCGCACCCCAGTAATACACGTACCCTGCTGAAATCGCGTGTGAAACTTCCCACGCACCCCAGTAATACACGTACCCTGCTGAAATCGCGTGTGAATCTTCCTGCGCACCCCAGTAATACACGTACCATGCTGAAATCGCGTGTGAAACTTCTCGCGCACCCCAGTAATACACGTACCCTGCTGAAATCGCGTGTGAAACTTCCCACGCACCCCAGTAATACACGTACTCCGCTCGCACAGGGCCAATCGCGTGTGAAACTTCCCACGCACCCCAGTACTACACGTACCCTGCTGAAATCGCACCTGAAACTTCCTGCGCACCCCAGTAATACATGTACCCTGCTGAAATCGCGTGTGAAACTTCCTGCGCACCCCAGTAATACACGTACCCTGCTGAAATCGCGTGTGAATCTTCCCGCGCAACCCAGTAATACATGTACCATGCTGAAATCGCGTGTGAAACTTCCCGCGCACCCCAGTAATACACGTACCCTGCTGAAATCGCGTGTGAAACTTCCCGCGCACCCCAGAAATACACGTACCCTGCTGAAATCGCATGTGAAACTTCCCGCGCACCCCAGTAATACACATAACGTGCTGAAATTGCGTGTGAAACTTACCGCGCTCCCCAGTAATACACGTACCCTGCTGAAATTGCATGTGAAACTTCCCGCGCACCCCAGTAATACACGTACCCCGCTCGCACAGGGCCAATCGCGTGTGAAACTTCCCACACACCCCAATAATACACGTACCCTGCTGAAATCGCGTGTGAAACTTCCAGCGCACCCCAGTAATACACGTACCCTGCTGAAATCGCGTGTGAAACTTCCTGCGCACCCCAGTAATACACGTACCCCACTCGCACAGGGCCAATCGCGTGTGAAACTTCCTGCGCACCCCCGAAATACACGTACCCTGCTGAAATTGCGTGTGAAACTTCCCGCGCACCCTAGTAATACACGTACCATGCTGAAATCGCGTTTGAAACTTCCCGTGCACCCCAGTAATACACGTACCCTGCTGAAATCGCGTGTGAAACTTCCTGCGCACCCCAGTAATACACGTACCCTGCTGAAATTGCGTTTGAAACTTCCCGCGCACTGCAGTAATACACGTACCCTGCTGAAATCGCGTGTGAAACTTCCCACGCACCCCAGTAATACACATACCCCGCTCGCACATGGCCAATCGCGTGTGAAACTTCCCGCGCACCCCAGTAATACACGTACCCTGCTGAAATCGCGTGTGAAACTTCCCGCGCACCCCAGTAATACACATACCCTGCTGAAATCGCGTGTGAAACTTCCCGCGCACCTCAGTAATACACGTACCCTGCTGAAATCGCATGTGAAACGTCCCGCGCACCCCAGTAATACACGTACCCTGCTGAAATCGCGTGTGAAACTTCCCACGCACCCCAGTAATACACGTACCCTGCTGAAATCGCGTGTGAATCTTCCTGCGCACCCCAGTAATACACGTACCATGCTGAAATCGCGTGTGAAACTTCTCGCGCACCCCAGTAATACACGTACCCTGCTGAAATCGCGTGTGAAACTTCCCACGCACCCCAGTAATACACGTACTCCGCTCGCACAGGGCCAATCGCGTGTGAAACTTCCCACGCACCCCAGTACTACACGTACCCTGCTGAAATCGCACCTGAAACTTCCTGCGCACCCCAGTAATACATGTACCCTGCTGAAATCGCGTGTGAATCTTCCCGCGCACCCCAGTAATACATGTACCATGCTGAAATCACGTGTGAAACTTCCTGCGCACCCCAGTAATACACGTACCCCGCTCGGACAGGGCCAATCGCGTGTGAAACTTCCCGCACACCCCAGTAATACACGTACCCTGCTGAAATCGTGAGTGAAACTTCCCGTGCACCCCAGTAATTCATGTACCCTGCTGAAATCGCGTGTGAAACTTCCCGCGCACCCCAGTAATACACGTACCCTGCTGAAATCGCGTGTGAAAGTTCCCGCGCACCCCAGTAATACACGTACCATGCTGAAATTGCGTGTGAAACTTCCCGCGCACCCCAGTAATACACGTACCCTGCTGAAATTGCGTGTGAAACTTCCCGCGCACCCCAGTAATACACGTACCCAGCTCGCACAGGGCCAATCGCGTGTGAAACTTCCCGCGCACCCCAGTAATACACGTACCCTGCTGAAATTGCGTGTGAAACTTCCCGCGCACCCCAGTAATACATTTACCCTGCTGAAATCGCATGTGAAACTTCCCGCGCACCCCAGTAATACACGTACCATGCTGAAATTGCATGTGAAACTTCCCGCGTACCCCAGTAATACACGTACCCTGCTGAAATCATGTGTGAAACTTCCCACGCACCCCAGTAATACACGTACCCTGCTGACATCGCGTGTGAAACTTCCCGCGCACCCCAGTAATACACATACCCTGCGGAAATCGCGTGTGAAACTTCCCGCGCACCCCAGTAATACACGTACCCCGCTCGCACAGGGCCAATCGCGTGTGAAACTTCCTGCGCACCCCAGTAATACACGTACCCTGCTGAAATCGCGTGTGAAACTTCCCGCGCACCCCAGTAATACACGTACCCTGCTGAAATTGCGTGTGAAACTTCCCGCGCACCCCAGTAATACACGTACCCTGCTGAAATCGCGCGTGAAACTTCCCGCACACCCCAGTAATACACGTACCATGCTGAAATTGCGTGTGAAACTTCCCGCGCACCCCAGTAATACACATACCCTGCTGAAATCGCATGTGAAACTTCCCGCGCACCCCAGTAATACACGTACCCCGCTCGCACAGGGCCAATCGCATGTGAAACTTCCAGCACACCCCAGTAATACACGTCCCTGCTGAAATCGCGTGTGAAACTTCCCGTGCACCCCAGTAATACATGTACCCTGCTGAAATTGCGTGTGAAACTTCCCCTGCACCCCAGTAATATATGTACCCTGCTGAAATCGCGTGTGAAACTTCCCGCGCACCCCAGTAATACACGTACCCTGCTGAAATTGCACGTGCAACTTCCCGCGCACCCCAGTAATACACGTACCCTGCTGAAATAGTGTTTGAAAGTTCCCGCGCACCCCAGTAATACACGTACCCTGCTGAAATCGCGTGTGAAACTTCCCGCGCACCCCAGTAATACACGTACCCTGCTGAAATCGTGTGTGAAACTTCCTGCGCACCCCAGTAATACACGTACCCCGCTCGCACAGGGCCAATCGCGTGTGAAACTTCCCGCGCACCCCAGTAATACACGTACCCTGCTGAAATTGCGTGTGAAACTTCCCGCACACCCCAGTAATACACGTACCCTGCTGAAATCGCGTGTGAAACTTCCCGCGCAACCCAGTAATACACGTACCCTGCTGAAATTGCGTGTGAAACTTCCCGCGCACCCCAGTAATACACGTACCCCGCTCGCACAGGGCCAATCGCGTGTGAAACACCCGCGCACCCCAATAATACACGTACCCTGCTGAAATTGCGTGTGAAACTTCCCGCGCACCCCAGTAATACACGTACCTTGCTGAAATTGCGTGTGAAACGTCCCGCGCACCCCAGTAATACACGTACCCTGCTGAAATCGCGTGTGAAACTTCCCACGCACCCCAGTAATACACGTACCCTGCTGAAATCGCGTGTGAATCTTCCTGCGCACCCCAGTAATACACGTACCATGCTGAAATCGCGTGTGAAACTTCTCGCGCACCCCAGTAATACACGTACCCTGCTGAAATCGCGTGTGAAACTTCCCACGCACCCCAGTAATACACGTACTCCGCTCGCACAGGGCCAATCGCGTGTGAAACTTCCCACGCACCCCAGTACTACACGTACCCTGCTGAAATCGCACCTGAAACTTCCTGCGCACCCCAGTAATACATGTACCCTGCTGAAATCGCGTGTGAAACTTCCTGCGCACCCCAGTAATACACGTACCCTGCTGAAATCGCGTGTGAATCTTCCCGCGCAACCCAGTAATACATGTACCATGCTGAAATCGCGTGTGAAACTTCCCGCGCACCCCAGTAATACACGTACCCTGCTGAAATCGCGTGTGAAACTTCCCGCGCACCCCAGAAATACACGTACCCTGCTGAAATCGCATGTGAAACTTCCCGCGCACCCCAGTAATACACATAACGTGCTGAAATTGCGTGTGAAACTTCCCGCGCTCCCCAGTAATACACGTACCCTGCTGAAATTGCATGTGAAACTTCCCGCGCACCCCAGTAATACACGTACCCCGCTCGCACAGGGCCAATCGCGTGTGAAACTTCCCACACACCCCAATAATACACGTACCCTGCTGAAATCGCGTGTGAAACTTCCAGCGCACCCCAGTAATACACGTACCCTGCTGAAATCGCGTGTGAAACTTCCTGCGCACCCCAGTAATACACGTACCCCACTCGCACAGGGCCAATCGCGTGTGAAACTTCCTGCGCACCCCCGAAATACACGTACCCTGCTGAAATTGCGTGTGAAACTTCCCGCGCACCCTAGTAATACACGTACCATGCTGAAATCGCGTTTGAAACTTCCCGTGCACCCCAGTAATACACGTACCCTGCTGAAATCGCGTGTGAAACTTCCTGCGCACCCCAGTAATACACGTACCCTGCTGAAATTGCGTTTGAAACTTCCCGCGCACTGCAGTAATACACGTACCCTGCTGAAATCGCGTGTGAAACTTCCCACGCACCCCAGTAATACACATACCCCGCTCGCACATGGCCAATCGCGTGTGAAACTTCCCGCGCACCCCAGTAATACACGTACCCTGCTGAAATCGCGTGTGAAACTTCCCGCGCACCCCAGTAATACACATACCCTGCTGAAATCGCGTGTGAAACTTCCCGCGCACCTCAGTAATACACGTACCCTGCTGAAATCGCATGTGAAACGTCCCGCGCACCCCAGTAATACACGTACCCTGCTGAAATCGCGTGTGAAACTTCCCACGCACCCCAGTAATACACGTACCCTGCTGAAATCGCGTGTGAATCTTCCCACGCACCCCAGTAATACACGTACCCCGCTCGCACAGGGCCAATCGCATGTGAAACTTCCAGCACACCCCAGTAATACACGTCCCTGCTGAAATCGCGTGTGAAACTTCCCGTGCACCCCAGTAATACATGTACCCTGCTGAAATTGCGTGTGAAACTTCCCCTGCACCCCAGTAATATATGTACCCTGCTGAAATCGCGTGTGAAACTTCCCGCGCACCCCAGTAATACACGTACCCTGCTGAAATTGCACGTGCAACTTCCCGCGCACCCCAGTAATACACGTACCCTGCTGAAATAGTGTTTGAAAGTTCCCGCGCACCCCAGTAATACACGTACCCTGCTGAAATCGCGTGTGAAACTTCCCGCGCACCCCAGTAATACACGTACCCTGCTGAAATCGTGTGTGAAACTTCCTGCGCACCCCAGTAATACACGTACCCCGCTCGCACAGGGCCAATCGCGTGTGAAACTTCCCGCGCACCCCAGTAATACACGTACCCTGCTGAAATTGCGTGTGAAACTTCCCGCACACCCCAGTAATACACGTACCCTGCTGAAATCGCGTGTGAAACTTCCCGCGCAACCCAGTAATACACGTACCCTGCTGAAATTGCGTGTGAAACTTCCCGCGCACCCCAGTAATACACGTACCCCGCTCGCACAGGGCCAATCGCGTGTGAAACACCCGCGCACCCCAATAATACACGTACCCTGCTGAAATTGCGTGTGAAACTTCCCGCGCACCCCAGTAATACACATACCTTGCTGAAATTGCGTGTGAAACGTCCCGCGCACCCCAGTAATACACGTACCCTGCTGAAATCGCGTGTGAAACTTCCTGCGCACCCCAGTAATACACGTACCCTGCTGAAATTGCGTTTGAAACTTCCCGCGCACCCCAGTAATACACATACCCTGCTGAAATCGCATGTGAAACTTCCCGCGCACCCCAGTAATACACGTACCCCGCTCGCACAGGGCCAATCGCATGTGAAACTTCCAGCACACCCCAGTAATACACGTCCCTGCTGAAATCGCGTGTGAAACTTCCCGTGCACCCCAGTAATACATGTACCCTGCTGAAATTGCGTGTGAAACTTCCCCTGCACCCCAGTAATATATGTACCCTGCTGAAATCGCGTGTGAAACTTCCTGCGCACCCCAGTAATACACGTACCCTGCTGAAATTGCGTTTGAAACTTCCCGCGCACTGCAGTAATACACGTACCCTGCTGAAATCGCATGTGAAACTTCCCGCGCACCCCAGTAATACACGTACCCCGCTCGCACAGGGCCAATCGCATGTGAAACTTCCAGCACACCCCAGTAATACACGTCCCTGCTGAAATCGCGTGTGAAACTTCCCGTGCACCCCAGTAATACATGTACCCTGCTGAAATTGCGTGTGAAACTTCCCCTGCACCCCAGTAATATATGTACCCTGCTGAAATCGCGTGTGAAACTTCCCGCGCACCCCAGTAATACACGTACCCTGCTGAAATTGCACGTGCAACTTCCCGCGCACCCCAGTAATACACGTACCCTGCTGAAATAGTGTTTGAAAGTTCCCGCGCACCCCAGTAATACACGTACCCTGCTGAAATCGCGTGTGAAACTTCCCGCGCACCCCAGTAATACACGTACCCTGCTGAAATCGTGTGTGAAACTTCCTGCGCACCCCAGTAATACACGTACCCCGCTCGCACAGGGCCAATCGCGTGTGAAACTTCCCGCGCACCCCAGTAATACACGTACCCTGCTGAAATTGCGTGTGAAACTTCCCGCACACCCCAGTAATACACGTACCCTGCTGAAATCGCGTGTGAAACTTCCCGCGCAACCCAGTAATACACGTACCCTGCTGAAATTGCGTGTGAAACTTCCCGCGCACCCCAGTAATACACGTACCCCGCTCGCACAGGGCCAATCGCGTGTGAAACACCCGCGCACCCCAATAATACACGTACCCTGCTGAAATTGCGTGTGAAACTTCCCGCGCACCCCAGTAATACACGTACCTTGCTGAAATTGCGTGTGAAACTTCCCGCGCACCCCAGTAATACACGTACCCTGCTGAAATCGCGTGTGAAACTTCCTGCGGACCCCAGTAATACACGTACCATGCTGAAATTGTGTGTGAAACTTCCTGCGCACCCCAGTAATACACGTACCCTGCTGAAATCACGTGTGAAACTTCCCACGCACCCCAGTAATACACGTACCCCGCTCGGGCAGGGCCAATCGCGTGTGAAACTTCCCGCGCACCCCAGTAATACACGTACCCTGCTGAAATTGCGTGTGAAACTTCCCGCGCACCCCAGTAATACACGTACCCTGCTGAAATCGCGTGTGAAACTTCCTGCGCACCCCAGTAATACACGTACCCAGCTCGCACAGGGCCAATCGCGTGTGAAACTTCCCGTGCACCCCAGTAATACACGTACCCTGCTTAAATTGCGTGTGAAACTTCCCGCGCACCCCAGTAATACACGTACCCTGCTGAAATCGCATGTGAAACTTCCTGCGCACCCCAGTAATACACGTACCATGCTGAAATTGCGTGTGAAACTTCCCGCGCACCCCAGTAATACACGTACCCTGCTGAAATCATGTGTGAAACTTCCCACTCACCCCAGTAATACACGTACCCTGCTGAAATCGCGTGTGAAACTTCCCGCGCACCCCAGTAATACACATACCCTGCTGAAATCGCATGTGAAACTTCCTGCGCACCCCAGTAATACACTTACCCCGCTCGCACAGGGCCAATCGCGTGTGAAACTTCCTGCGCACCCCAGTAATACACGTACCCTGCTGAAATCGCGTGTGAAACTTCCCGCGTACCCCAGTAATACACGTACCCTGCTGAAATTGCGTGTGAAACTTCCCGCGCACCCCACTAATACACGTACCCTGCTGAAACGCGCGTGAAACTTCCCGCACACCCCAGTAATACACGTACCATGCTGAAATTGCGTGTGAAACTTCCCGCGCACCCCAGTAATACACGTACCCTGCTGAAATCGCATGTGAAACTTCCCGCGCACCCCAGTAATGCACGTACCTGCTGAAATCGCGTGTGAAACTTCCCGCGCACCCAAGTAATACACGTACCCTGCTGAAATTGCTTGTGAAACTTCCTGCGCACCCTAGTAATACACGTACCATGCTGAAATCGCGTGTAAAACTTCCCGTGCACCCCAGTAATACACGTACCCTGCTGAAATCACGTGTGAAACTTCCCGCGCACCCCAGTAATACACGTACCCTGCTGAAATCGCGCGTGAAACTTCCCGCGCACCCCAGTAATACACGTACCCTGCTGAAATCGCATTTGAAAGTTCCCGCGCACCCCAGTAATACACGTACCCTGCTGAAATCGCATGTGAAACTTCCCGCGCACCCCAGTAATACACGTACCCTGCTGAAATCGTGTGTGAAACTTCCCGCGCACCCCAGTAATGCACGTACCCCGCTCGCACAGGGCCAATCGCGTGTGAAACTTCCCGCGCACCCCAGTAATACACGGACCCTGCTGAAATCGCGTGTGAAACTTCCTGCGCACAAAGTAATACACGTACCCTGCTGAAATCGCGTGTGAAACTTCCCGCGCACCCCAGTAATACACATACCCTGCTGAAATCGCATGTGAAACTTCCTGCGCACCCCAGTAATACACTTACCCCGCTCGCACAGGGCCAATCGCGTGTGAAACTTCCTGCGCACCCCAGTAATACACGTACCCTGCTGAAATCGCGTGTGAAACTTCCCGCGTACCCCAGTAATACACGTACCCTGCTGAAATTGCGTGTGAAACTTCCCGCGCACCCCACTAATACACGTACCCTGCTGAAACGCGCGTGAAACTTCCCGCACACCCCAGTAATACACGTACCATGCTGAAATTGCGTGTGAAACTTCCCGCGCACCCCAGTAATACACGTACCCTGCTGAAATCGCATGTGAAACTTCCCGCGCACCCCAGTAATGCACGTACCTGCTGAAATCGCGTGTGAAACTTCCCGCGCACCCAAGTAATACACGTACCCTGCTGAAATTGCTTGTGAAACTTCCTGCGCACCCTAGTAATACACGTACCATGCTGAAATCGCGTGTAAAACTTCCCGTGCACCCCAGTAATACACGTACCCTGCTGAAATCACGTGTGAAACTTCCCGCGCACCCCAGTAATACACGTACCCTGCTGAAATCGCGCGTGAAACTTCCCGCGCACCCCAGTAATACACGTACCCTGCTGAAATCGCATTTGAAAGTTCCCGCGCACCCCAGTAATACACGTACCCTGCTGAAATCGCATGTGAAACTTCCCGCGCACCCCAGTAATACACGTACCCTGCTGAAATCGTGTGTGAAACTTCCCGCGCACCCCAGTAATGCACGTACCCCGCTCGCACAGGGCCAATCGCGTGTGAAACTTCCCGCGCACCCCAGTAATACACGGACCCTGCTGAAATCGCGTGTGAAACTTCCTGCGCACAAAGTAATACACGTACCCTGCTGAAATCGCGTGTGAAACTTCCCGCGCACCCCAGTAATACACGTACCCTGCTGAAATTGCGTGTGAAACTTCCCGCGCACCCCTGTAATACACGTACCCTGCTGAAATTGCGTTTGAAACTTCCTGCGCACCCCAGTAATACATGTACCCTGCTGAAATCGCGTGTGAAACTTCCTGCGCACCCCAGTAATACACGTACCCTGCTGAAATCACGTGTGAAACCTCCCGCGCACCCCAGTAATACATGTACCATGCTGAAATCGCGTGTGAAACTTCCCGCGCACCCCAGTAATACACGTACCTTGCTGAAATCGCGTGTGAAACTTCCCGCGCACCCCAGTAATACACGGACCCTGCTGAAATTGCGTGTGAAATTTCCCACGCACCCCAGTAAACACGTACCCTGCTGAAATTGGTGTGAAACTTCCCGCGCACCCCAGTAATACACGTACCCTGCTGAAATCTCGTGTGAAACTTCCCGTGCACTCCAGTAATACACCTACCCTGCTGAAATTGCGTGTGAAACTTCCCGCGCACCCCAGTAATACACGTACCCCACTCGCACAGGGCCAATCGCGTGTGAAAATTCCCGCCTACCCCAATAATACACGTACCCTGCTGAAATCGCGTGTGAAACTTCCCGCGTACCCCAGTAATACACGTACCCTGCTGAAATCACGTGTCAAACTTCCCGCGCACCCCAGTAATACACGTACCCTGCTGAAATCGCGTGTGAAACTACCTGCGCACCCCAGTAATACACGTACCATGCTGAAATCGCGTGTGAAACTTCCTGCGCACCCCAGTAATACACGTATCCCGCTCGCACAGAGCCAATCGCGTGTGAAACTTCCCGCGCGCACCCCAGTAATACACGTACCCTGCTGAAATCGCGTGTGAAACTTCCCGCGCACCCCACTAATACATGTATCATGCTGAAATCGCGTGTGAAACTTCCCGCACACCCCAGTAATACACGTACCCTGCTGAAATCACGTGTGAAACTTCCCGCGCACCCCAGTAATACACGTACCATGCTGAAATCGCGTGTGAAACTTCCCGCACACCCCAGTAATACACGTACCCTGCTGAAATCGCGTGTGAAACTTCCCGCGCACCCCAGTAATAGACGTACCCTGCTGAAATCGCGTGTGAAACTTCCAGCGCACCCCAGTAATACACGTACCCTGCTGAAATCGCGTGTGAAACTTCCCGCGCACCTCAGTAATACACGTACCCTGCTGAAATCACGTGTGAAACTTCCCGCGCACCCCAGTAATACACGTACCCCGCTCGCACAGGGCCAATCGCGTGTGAAACTTCCTGCGCACCCCAGTAATACACGTACCCTGCTGAAATCGCGTGTGAAACTTCCCGCGCACCCCAGTAATACACGTACCCTGCTGAAATTGCGTGTGAAACTTCCCACGCACCCCAGTAATATACGTACCCTGCTGAAATCGCGCGTGAAACTTCCCGCACACCCCAGTAATACACGTACCATGCTGAAATTGCATGTGAAACTTCCCGCGCACCCCAGTAATACACATACCCTGCTGAAATCGCATGTGAAACTTCCCGCGCACCCCAGAAATACACGTACCCCGCTCGCACAGGGCCAATCGCGTATGAAACTTCCTGCGCACCCCAGTAATACACGTACCATGCTGAAATCGCATGTGAAACTTCCCGCGCACCCCAGTAATACACATACCCTGCTGAAATCGCATGTGAAACTTCCCGCGCACCCCAGAAATACACGTACCCCGCTCGCACAGGGCCAATCGCGTATGAAACTTCCTGCGCACCCCAGTAATACACGTACCATGCTGAAATCGCATGTGAAACTTCCCGCGCACCCCAGTAATACATATACCCTGCTGAAATCGCATGTGAAACTTCCCGCGCACCCCCGAAATACACGTACCCTGCTGAAATCGCGTGTGAAACTTCCCGCGCACCCTAGTAATACATGTACCATGCTGAAATCGCGTGTGAACCTTCCCGTGCACCCCAGTAATACACGTACCCTGCTGAAATCGCGTGTGAAACTTTCTGCACACCCCGGTAATACACAAACCCTGCTGAAATCGCGCGTGAAACTTCCCGCGCACCCCAGTAATACACGTACCCTGCTGAAATTGCGTTTGAAACTTCCCGCGCACCCCAGTAATACACGTACCCTGCTGAAATCGCGTGTGAAACTTCCCACGCACCCCAGTAAACACGTACCCTGCTGAAATCACGTGTGAAACTTCCCGCGCACCCCAGTAATACACGTACCCCGCTCGCACAGGGCTAATCGCGTGTGAAACTTCCTGCGCACCCCCGAAATACACGCACCCTGCTGAAATTGCGTGTGAAACTTCCCGCGCACCCTAGTAATACACGTACCATGGTGAAATCGCGTTTGAAACTTCCCGTGCACCCCAGTAATACACGTACCCTGCTGAAATCGCGTGTGAAACTTCCTGCGCACCCCAGTAATACACGTACCCTGCTGAAATTGCGTTTGAAACTTCCCGCGCACTGCAGTAATACACGTACCCTGCTGAAATCGCGTGTGAAACTTCCCGCGCACCCCAGTAATACACATACCCCGCTCGCACAGGGCCAATCGCGTGTGAAACTTCCCGCGCACCCCAGTAATACACGTACCCTGCTGAAATCGCGTGTGAAACTTCCCGCGCACCCCAGTAATACACATACCCTGCTGAAATCGCGTGTGAAACTTCCCGCGCACCTCAGTAATACACGTACCCTGCTGAAATCGCGTGTGAAACGTCCCGCGCACCCCAGTAATACACGTACCCCGCTCGCACAGGGCCAATCGCGTGTGAAACTTCCCGCGCACCCCAGTAATACACGTACCCTGCTGAAATCGCGTGTGAAACTTCCCGCGCACCCCAGTAATACACATACCCTGCTGAAATCGCGTGTGAACCTTCCCGTGCACCCCAGTAATACACGTACCCTGCTGAAATCGCGTGTGAAACTTCCTGCGCACCCCGGTAATACACGTACCCTGCTGAAATCGCGCGTGAAACTTCCCGCGCACCCCAGTAATACACGTACCCTGCTGAAATCGCGTGTGAATCTTCCTGCGCACCCCAGTAATACACGTACCATGCTGAAATCGTGTGTGAAACTTCTCGCGCACCCCAGTAATACACGTACCCTGCTGAAATCGCGTGTGAAACTTCCCACGCACCCCAGTAATACACCTACTCCGCTCGCACAGGGCCAATCGCGTGTGAAACTTCCCACGCACCCCAGTACTACACGTACCCTGCTGAAATCGTACCTGAAACTTCCTGCGCACCCCAGTAATACATGTACCCTGCTGAAATCGCGTGTGAATCTTCCCGCGCACCCCAGTAATACACATACCCTGCTGAAATCGCATGTGAAACTTCCCGCGCACCCCAGAAATACACGTACCCCGCTCGCACAGGGCCAATCGCGTATGAAACTTCCTGCGCACCCCAGTAATACACGTACCATGCTGAAATCGCATGTGAAACTTCCCGCGCACCCCAGTAATACACATACCCTACTGAAATCGCATGTGAAACTTCCCGCGCACCCCAGAAATACACGTACCCCGCTCGCACAGGGCCAATCGCGTATGAAACTTCCTGCGCACCCCAGTAATACACGTACCATGCTGAAATCGCATGTGAAACTTCCCGCGCACCCCAGTAATACACATACCCTGCTGAAATCGCATGTGAAACTTCCCGCGCACCCCCGAAATACACGTACCCTGCTGAAATCGCGTGTGAAACTTCCCGCGCACCCTAGTAATACAAGTACCATGCTGAAATCGCGTGTGAACCTTCCCGTGCACCCCAGTAATACACGTACCCTGCTGAAATCGCGTGTGAAACTTCCTGCGCACCCCGGTAATACACGTACCCTGCTGAAATCGCGTGTGAAACTTCCCACGCACCCCAGTAAACACGTACCCTGCTGAAATCACGTGTGAAACTTCCCGCGCACCCCAGTAATACACGTACCCCGCTCGCACAGGGCCAATCGCGTGTGAAACTTCCTGCGCACCCCCGAAATACACGTACCCTGCTGAAATTGCGTGTGAAACTTCCCGCGCACCCTAGTAATACACGTACCATGCTGAAATCGCGTTTGAAACTTCCCGTGCACCCCAGTAATACACGTACCCTGCTGAAATCGCGTGTGAAACTTCCTGCGCACCCCAGTAATACACGTACCCTGCTGAAATTGCGTTTGAAACTTCCCGCGCACTGCAGTAATACACGTACCCTGCTGAAATCGCGTGTGAAACTTCCCACGCACCCCAGTAATACACATACCCCGCTCGCACATGGCCAATCGCGTGTGAAACTTCCCGCGCACCCCAGTAATACACGTACCCTGCTGAAATCGCGTGTGAAACTTCCCGCGCACCCCAGTAATACACGTACCCTGCTGAAATCGCGTGTGAAACTTCCCACGCACCCCAGTAATACACGTACCCTGCTGAAATTGCGTTTGAAACTTCCCGCGCACTGCAGTAATACACGTACCCTGCTGAAATCGCGTGTGAAACTTCCCACGCACCCCAGTAATACACATACCCCGCTCGCACATGGCCAATCGCGTGTGAAACTTCCCGCGCACCCCAGTAATACACGTACCCTGCTGAAATCGCGTGTGAAACTTCCCGCGCACCCCAGTAATACACATACCCTGCTGAAATCGCGTGTGAAACTTCCCGCGCACCTCAGTAATACACGTACCCTGCTGAAATCGCGTGTGAAACGTCCCGCGCACCCCAGTAATACACGTACCCTGCTGAAATCGCGTGTGAAACTTCCCACGCACCCCAGTAATACACGTACCCTGCTGAAATCGCGTGTGAATCTTCCTGCGCACCCCAGTAATACACGTACCATGCTGAAATCGCGTGTGAAACTTCTCGCGCACCCCAGTAATACACGTACCCTGCTGAAATCGCGTGTGAAACTTCCCACGCACCCCAGTAATACACGTACTCCGCTCGCACAGGGCCAATCGCGTGTGAAACTTCCCACGCACCCCAGTACTACACGTACCCTGCTGAAATCGCACCTGAAACTTCCTGCGCACCCCAGTAATACATGTACCCTGCTGAAATCGCGTGTGAAACTTCCTGCGCACCCCAGTAATACACGTACCCTGCTGAAATCGCGTGTGAATCTTCCCGCGCAACCCAGTAATACATGTACCATGCTGAAATCGCGTGTGAAACTTCCCGCGCACCCCAGTAATACACGTACCCTGCTGAAATCGCGTGTGAAACTTCCCGCGCACCCCAGAAATACACGTACCCTGCTGAAATCGCATGTGAAACTTCCCGCGCACCCCAGTAATACACATAACGTGCTGAAATTGCGTGTGAAACTTCCCGCGCTCCCCAGTAATACACGTACCCTGCTGAAATTGCATGTGAAACTTCCCGCGCACCCCAGTAATACACGTACCCCGCTCGCACAGGGCCAATCGCGTGTGAAACTTCCCACACACCCCAATAATACACGTACCCTGCTGAAATCGCGTGTGAAACTTCCAGCGCACCCCAGTAATACACGTACCCTGCTGAAATCGCGTGTGAAACTTCCTGCGCACCCCAGTAATACACGTACCCCACTCGCACAGGGCCAATCGCGTGTGAAACTTCCTGCGCACCCCCGAAATACACGTACCCTGCTGAAATTGCGTGTGAAACTTCCCGCGCACCCTAGTAATACACGTACCATGCTGAAATCGCGTTTGAAACTTCCCGTGCACCCCAGTAATACACGTACCCTGCTGAAATCGCGTGTGAAACTTCCTGCGCACCCCAGTAA
Organism: Ambystoma mexicanum; assembly: GCF_040938575.1. Lineage (NCBI taxonomy): Eukaryota > Metazoa > Chordata > Amphibia > Caudata > Ambystomatidae > Ambystoma > Ambystoma mexicanum. Next base: position 1,015,215,796 of record NC_090930.1, on the reverse strand, counting down.
TACACGTACCCTGCTGAAATTGCGTTTGAAACTTCCCGCGCACTGCAGTAATACACGTACCCTGCTGAAATCGCGTGTGAAACTTCCCACGCACCCCAGTAATACACATACCCCGCTCGCACATGGCCAATCACGTGTGAAACTTCCCGCGCACCCCAGTAATACACGTACCCTGCTGAAATCGCGTGTGAAACTTCCCGCGCACCCCAGTAATACACATACCCTGCTGAAATCGCGTGTGAAACTTCCCGCGCACCTCAGTAATACACGTACCCTGCTGAAATCGCATGTGAAACGTCCCGCGCACCCCAGTAATACACGTACCCTGCTGAAATCGCGTGTGAAACTTCCCACGCACCCCAGTAATACACGTACCCTGCTGAAATCGCGTGTGAATCTTCCTGCGCACCCCAGTAATACACGTACCATGCTGAAATCGCGTGTGAAACTTCTCGCGCACCCCAGTAATACACGTACCCTGCTGAAATCGCGTGTGAAACTTCCCACGCACCCCAGTAATACACGTACTCCGCTCGCACAGGGCCAATCGCGTGTGAAACTTCCCACGCACCCCAGTACTACACGTACCCTGCTGAAATCGCACCTGAAACTTCCTGCGCACCCCAGTAATACATGTACCCTGCTGAAATCGCGTGTGAATCTTCCCGCGCACCCCAGTAATACATGTACCATGCTGAAATCACGTGTGAAACTTCCTGCGCACCCCAGTAATACACGTACCCCGCTCGGACAGGGCCAATCGCGTGTGAAACTTCCCGCACACCCCAGTAATACACGTACCCTGCTGAAATCGTGAGTGAAACTTCCCGTGCACCCCAGTAATTCATGTACCCTGCTGAAATCGCGTGTGAAACTTCCCGCGCACCCCAGTAATACACGTACCCTGCTGAAATCGCGTGTGAAAGTTCCCGCGCACCCCAGTAATACACGTACCATGCTGAAATTGCGTGTGAAACTTCCCGCGCACCCCAGTAATACACGTACCCTGCTGAAATTGCGTGTGAAACTTCCCGCGCACCCCAGTAATACACGTACCCAGCTCGCACAGGGCCAATCGCGTGTGAAACTTCCCGCGCACCCCAGTAATACACGTACCCTGCTGAAATTGCGTGTGAAACTTCCCGCGCACCCCAGTAATACATTTACCCTGCTGAAATCGCATGTGAAACTTCCCGCGCACCCCAGTAATACACGTACCATGCTGAAATTGCATGTGAAACTTCCCGCGTACCCCAGTAATACACGTACCCTGCTGAAATCATGTGTGAAACTTCCCACGCACCCCAGTAATACACGTACCCTGCTGACATCGCGTGTGAAACTTCCCGCGCACCCCAGTAATACACATACCCTGCGGAAATCGCGTGTGAAACTTCCCGCGCACCCCAGTAATACACGTACCCCGCTCGCACAGGGCCAATCGCGTGTGAAACTTCCTGCGCACCCCAGTAATACACGTACCCTGCTGAAATCGCGTGTGAAACTTCCCGCGCACCCCAGTAATACACGTACCCTGCTGAAATTGCGTGTGAAACTTCCCGCGCACCCCAGTAATACACGTACCCTGCTGAAATCGCGCGTGAAACTTCCCGCACACCCCAGTAATACACGTACCATGCTGAAATTGCGTGTGAAACTTCCCGCGCACCCCAGTAATACACATACCCTGCTGAAATCGCATGTGAAACTTCCCGCGCACCCCAGTAATACACGTACCCCGCTCGCACAGGGCCAATCGCATGTGAAACTTCCAGCACACCCCAGTAATACACGTCCCTGCTGAAATCGCGTGTGAAACTTCCCGCACACCCCAGTAATACACGTACCCTGCTGAAATCACGTGTGAAACTTCCCGCGCACCCCAGTAATACACGTACCATGCTGAAATCGCGTGTGAAACTTCCCGCACACCCCAGTAATACACGTACCCTGCTGAAATCGCGTGTGAAACTTCCCGCGCACCCCAGTAATAGACGTACCCTGCTGAAATCGCGTGTGAAACTTCCAGCGCACCCCAGTAATACACGTACCCTGCTGAAATCGCGTGTGAAACTTCCCGCGCACCTCAGTAATACACGTACCCTGCTGAAATCACGTGTGAAACTTCCCGCGCACCCCAGTAATACACGTACCCCGCTCGCACAGGGCCAATCGCGTGTGAAACTTCCTGCGCACCCCAGTAATACACGTACCCTGCTGAAATCGCGTGTGAAACTTCCCGCGCACCCCAGTAATACACGTACCCTGCTGAAATTGCGTGTGAAACTTCCCACGCACCCCAGTAATATACGTACCCTGCTGAAATCGCGCGTGAAACTTCCCGCACACCCCAGTAATACACGTACCATGCTGAAATTGCATGTGAAACTTCCCGCGCACCCCAGTAATACACATACCCTGCTGAAATCGCATGTGAAACTTCCCGCGCACCCCAGAAATACACGTACCCCGCTCGCACAGGGCCAATCGCGTATGAAACTTCCTGCGCACCCCAGTAATACACGTACCATGCTGAAATCGCATGTGAAACTTCCCGCGCACCCCAGTAATACACATACCCTGCTGAAATCGCATGTGAAACTTCCCGCGCACCCCAGAAATACACGTACCCCGCTCGCACAGGGCCAATCGCGTATGAAACTTCCTGCGCACCCCAGTAATACACGTACCATGCTGAAATCGCATGTGAAACTTCCCGCGCACCCCAGTAATACATATACCCTGCTGAAATCGCATGTGAAACTTCCCGCGCACCCCCGAAATACACGTACCCTGCTGAAATCGCGTGTGAAACTTCCCGCGCACCCTAGTAATACATGTACCATGCTGAAATCGCGTGTGAACCTTCCCGTGCACCCCAGTAATACACGTACCCTGCTGAAATCGCGTGTGAAACTTTCTGCACACCCCGGTAATACACAAACCCTGCTGAAATCGCGCGTGAAACTTCCCGCGCACCCCAGTAATACACGTACCCTGCTGAAATTGCGTTTGAAACTTCCCGCGCACCCCAGTAATACACGTACCCTGCTGAAATCGCGTGTGAAACTTCCCACGCACCCCAGTAAACACGTACCCTGCTGAAATCACGTGTGAAACTTCCCGCGCACCCCAGTAATACACGTACCCCGCTCGCACAGGGCTAATCGCGTGTGAAACTTCCTGCGCACCCCCGAAATACACGCACCCTGCTGAAATTGCGTGTGAAACTTCCCGCGCACCCTAGTAATACACGTACCATGGTGAAATCGCGTTTGAAACTTCCCGTGCACCCCAGTAATACACGTACCCTGCTGAAATCGCGTGTGAAACTTCCTGCGCACCCCAGTAATACACGTACCCTGCTGAAATTGCGTTTGAAACTTCCCGCGCACTGCAGTAATACACGTACCCTGCTGAAATCGCGTGTGAAACTTCCCGCGCACCCCAGTAATACACATACCCCGCTCGCACAGGGCCAATCGCGTGTGAAACTTCCCGCGCACCCCAGTAATACACGTACCCTGCTGAAATCGCGTGTGAAACTTCCCGCGCACCCCAGTAATACACATACCCTGCTGAAATCGCGTGTGAAACTTCCCGCGCACCTCAGTAATACACGTACCCTGCTGAAATCGCGTGTGAAACGTCCCGCGCACCCCAGTAATACACGTACCCCGCTCGCACAGGGCCAATCGCGTGTGAAACTTCCCGCGCACCCCAGTAATACACGTACCCTGCTGAAATCGCGTGTGAAACTTCCCGCGCACCCCAGTAATACACATACCCTGCTGAAATCGCGTGTGAACCTTCCCGTGCACCCCAGTAATACACGTACCCTGCTGAAATCGCGTGTGAAACTTCCTGCGCACCCCGGTAATACACGTACCCTGCTGAAATCGCGCGTGAAACTTCCCGCGCACCCCAGTAATACACGTACCCTGCTGAAATCGCGTGTGAATCTTCCTGCGCACCCCAGTAATACACGTACCATGCTGAAATCGTGTGTGAAACTTCTCGCGCACCCCAGTAATACACGTACCCTGCTGAAATCGCGTGTGAAACTTCCCACGCACCCCAGTAATACACGTACTCCGCTCGCACAGGGCCAATCGCGTGTGAAACTTCCCACGCACCCCAGTACTACACGTACCCTGCTGAAATCGTACCTGAAACTTCCTGCGCACCCCAGTAATACATGTACCCTGCTGAAATCGCGTGTGAATCTTCCCGCGCACCCCAGTAATACACATACCCTGCTGAAATCGCATGTGAAACTTCCCGCGCACCCCAGAAATACACGTACCCCGCTCGCACAGGGCCAATCGCGTATGAAACTTCCTGCGCACCCCAGTAATACACGTACCATGCTGAAATCGCATGTGAAACTTCCCGCGCACCCCAGTAATACACATACCCTACTGAAATCGCATGTGAAACTTCCCGCGCACCCCAGAAATACACGTACCCCGCTCGCACAGGGCCAATCGCGTATGAAACTTCCTGCGCACCCCAGTAATACACGTACCATGCTGAAATCGCATGTGAAACTTCCCGCGCACCCCAGTAATACACATACCCTGCTGAAATCGCATGTGAAACTTCCCGCGCACCCCCGAAATACACGTACCCTGCTGAAATCGCGTGTGAAACTTCCCGCGCACCCTAGTAATACAAGTACCATGCTGAAATCGCGTGTGAACCTTCCCGTGCACCCCAGTAATACACGTACCCTGCTGAAATCGCGTGTGAAACTTCCTGCGCACCCCGGTAATACACGTACCCTGCTGAAATCGCGTGTGAAACTTCCCACGCACCCCAGTAAACACGTACCCTGCTGAAATCACGTGTGAAACTTCCCGCGCACCCCAGTAATACACGTACCCCGCTCGCACAGGGCCAATCGCGTGTGAAACTTCCTGCGCACCCCCGAAATACACGTACCCTGCTGAAATTGCGTGTGAAACTTCCCGCGCACCCTAGTAATACACGTACCATGCTGAAATCGCGTTTGAAACTTCCCGTGCACCCCAGTAATACACGTACCCTGCTGAAATCGCGTGTGAAACTTCCTGCGCACCCCAGTAATACACGTACCCTGCTGAAATTGCGTTTGAAACTTCCCGCGCACTGCAGTAATACACGTACCCTGCTGAAATCGCGTGTGAAACTTCCCACGCACCCCAGTAATACACATACCCCGCTCGCACATGGCCAATCGCGTGTGAAACTTCCCGCGCACCCCAGTAATACACGTACCCTGCTGAAATCGCGTGTGAAACTTCCCGCGCACCCCAGTAATACACGTACCCTGCTGAAATCGCGTGTGAAACTTCCCACGCACCCCAGTAATACACGTACCCTGCTGAAATTGCGTTTGAAACTTCCCGCGCACTGCAGTAATACACGTACCCTGCTGAAATCGCGTGTGAAACTTCCCACGCACCCCAGTAATACACATACCCCGCTCGCACATGGCCAATCGCGTGTGAAACTTCCCGCGCACCCCAGTAATACACGTACCCTGCTGAAATCGCGTGTGAAACTTCCCGCGCACCCCAGTAATACACATACCCTGCTGAAATCGCGTGTGAAACTTCCCGCGCACCTCAGTAATACACGTACCCTGCTGAAATCGCGTGTGAAATGTCCCGCGCACCCCAGTAATACACGTACCCTGCTGAAATCGCGTGTGAAACTTCCCACGCACCCCAGTAATACACGTACCCTGCTGAAATCGCGTGTGAATCTTCCTGCGCACCCCAGTAATACACGTACCATGCTGAAATCGCGTGTGAAACTTCTCGCGCACCCCAGTAATACACGTACCCTGCTGAAATCGCGTGTGAAACTTCCCACGCACCCCAGTAATACACGTACTCCGCTCGCACAGGGCCAATCGCGTGTGAAACTTCCCACGCACCCCAGTACTACACGTACCCTGCTGAAATCGCACCTGAAACTTCCTGCGCACCCCAGTAATACATGTACCCTGCTGAAATCGCGTGTGAAACTTCCTGCGCACCCCAGTAATACACGTACCCTGCTGAAATCGCGTGTGAATCTTCCCGCGCAACCCAGTAATACATGTACCATGCTGAAATCGCGTGTGAAACTTCCCGCGCACCCCAGTAATACACGTACCCTGCTGAAATCGCGTGTGAAACTTCCCGCGCACCCCAGAAATACACGTACCCTGCTGAAATCGCATGTGAAACTTCCCGCGCACCCCAGTAATACACATAACGTGCTGAAATTGCGTGTGAAACTTCCCGCGCTCCCCAGTAATACACGTACCCTGCTGAAATTGCATGTGAAACTTCCCGCGCACCCCAGTAATACACGTACCCCGCTCGCACAGGGCCAATCGCGTGTGAAACTTCCCACACACCCCAATAATACACGTACCCTGCTGAAATCGCGTGTGAAACTTCCAGCGCACCCCAGTAATACACGTACCCTGCTGAAATCGCGTGTGAAACTTCCTGCGCACCCCAGTAATACACGTACCCCACTCGCACAGGGCCAATCGCGTGTGAAACTTCCTGCGCACCCCCGAAATACACGTACCCTGCTGAAATTGCGTGTGAAACTTCCCGCGCACCCTAGTAATACACGTACCATGCTGAAATCGCGTTTGAAACTTCCCGTGCACCCCAGTAATACACGTACCCTGCTGAAATCGCGTGTGAAACTTCCTGCGCACCCCAGTAATACACGTACCCTGCTGAAATTGCGTTTGAAACTTCCCGCGCACTGCAGTAATACACGTACCCTGCTGAAATCGCGTGTGAAACTTCCCACGCACCCCAGTAATACACATACCCCGCTCGCACATGGCCAATCGCGTGTGAAACTTCCCGCGCACCCCAGTAATACACGTACCCTGCTGAAATCGCGTGTGAAACTTCCCGCGCACCCCAGTAATACACATACCCTGCTGAAATCGCGTGTGAAACTTCCCGCGCACCTCAGTAATACACGTACCCTGCTGAAATCGCATGTGAAACGTCCCGCGCACCCCAGTAATACACGTACCCTGCTGAAATCGCGTGTGAAACTTCCCACGCACCCCAGTAATACACGTACCCTGCTGAAATCGCGTGTGAATCTTCCTGCGCACCCCAGTAATACACGTACCATGCTGAAATCGCGTGTGAAACTTCTCGCGCACCCCAGTAATACACGTACCCTGCTGAAATCGCGTGTGAAACTTCCCACGCACCCCAGTAATACACGTACTCCGCTCGCACAGGGCCAATCGCGTGTGAAACTTCCCACGCACCCCAGTACTACACGTACCCTGCTGAAATCGCACCTGAAACTTCCTGCGCACCCCAGTAATACATGTACCCTGCTGAAATCGCGTGTGAATCTTCCCGCGCACCCCAGTAATACATGTACCATGCTGAAATCACGTGTGAAACTTCCTGCGCACCCCAGTAATACACGTACCCCGCTCGGACAGGGCCAATCGCGTGTGAAACTTCCCGCACACCCCAGTAATACACGTACCCTGCTGAAATCGTGAGTGAAACTTCCCGTGCACCCCAGTAATTCATGTACCCTGCTGAAATCGCGTGTGAAACTTCCCGCGCACCCCAGTAATACACGTACCCTGCTGAAATCGCGTGTGAAAGTTCCCGCGCACCCCAGTAATACACGTACCATGCTGAAATTGCGTGTGAAACTTCCCGCGCACCCCAGTAATACACGTACCCTGCTGAAATTGCGTGTGAAACTTCCCGCGCACCCCAGTAATACACGTACCCAGCTCGCACAGGGCCAATCGCGTGTGAAACTTCCCGCGCACCCCAGTAATACACGTACCCTGCTGAAATTGCGTGTGAAACTTCCCGCGCACCCCAGTAATACATTTACCCTGCTGAAATCGCATGTGAAACTTCCCGCGCACCCCAGTAATACACGTACCATGCTGAAATTGCATGTGAAACTTCCCGCGTACCCCAGTAATACACGTACCCTGCTGAAATCATGTGTGAAACTTCCCACGCACCCCAGTAATACACGTACCCTGCTGACATCGCGTGTGAAACTTCCCGCGCACCCCAGTAATACACATACCCTGCGGAAATCGCGTGTGAAACTTCCCGCGCACCCCAGTAATACACGTACCCCGCTCGCACAGGGCCAATCGCGTGTGAAACTTCCTGCGCACCCCAGTAATACACGTACCCTGCTGAAATCGCGTGTGAAACTTCCCGCGCACCCCAGTAATACACGTACCCTGCTGAAATTGCGTGTGAAACTTCCCGCGCACCCCAGTAATACACGTACCCTGCTGAAATCGCGCGTGAAACTTCCCGCACACCCCAGTAATACACGTACCATGCTGAAATTGCGTGTGAAACTTCCCGCGCACCCCAGTAATACACATACCCTGCTGAAATCGCATGTGAAACTTCCCGCGCACCCCAGTAATACACGTACCCCGCTCGCACAGGGCCAATCGCATGTGAAACTTCCAGCACACCCCAGTAATACACGTCCCTGCTGAAATCGCGTGTGAAACTTCCCGTGCACCCCAGTAATACATGTACCCTGCTGAAATTGCGTGTGAAACTTCCCCTGCACCCCAGTAATATATGTACCCTGCTGAAATCGCGTGTGAAACTTCCCGCGCACCCCAGTAATACACGTACCCTGCTGAAATTGCACGTGCAACTTCCCGCGCACCCCAGTAATACACGTACCCTGCTGAAATAGTGTTTGAAAGTTCCCGCGCACCCCAGTAATACACGTACCCTGCTGAAATCGCGTGTGAAACTTCCCGCGCACCCCAGTAATACACGTACCCTGCTGAAATCGTGTGTGAAACTTCCTGCGCACCCCAGTAATACACGTACCCCGCTCGCACAGGGCCAATCGCGTGTGAAACTTCCCGCGCACCCCAGTAATACACGTACCCTGCTGAAATTGCGTGTGAAACTTCCCGCACACCCCAGTAATACACGTACCCTGCTGAAATCGCGTGTGAAACTTCCCGCGCAACCCAGTAATACACGTACCCTGCTGAAATTGCGTGTGAAACTTCCCGCGCACCCCAGTAATACACGTACCCCGCTCGCACAGGGCCAATCGCGTGTGAAACACCCGCGCACCCCAATAATACACGTACCCTGCTGAAATTGCGTGTGAAACTTCCCGCGCACCCCAGTAATACACGTACCTTGCTGAAATTGCGTGTGAAACTTCCCGCGCACCCCAGTAATACACGTACCCTGCTGAAATCGCGTGTGAAACTTCCTGCGGACCCCAGTAATACACGTACCATGCTGAAATTGTGTGTGAAACCTCCTGCGCACCCCAGTAATACACGTACCCTGCTGAAATCACGTGTGAAACTTCCCACGCACCCCAGTAATACACGTACCCCGCTCGGGCAGGGCCAATCGCGTGTGAAACTTCCCGCGCACCCCAGTAATACACGTACCCTGCTGAAATTGCGTGTGAAACTTCCCGCGCACCCCAGTAATACACGTACCCTGCTGAAATCGCGTGTGAAACTTCCTGCGCACCCCAGTAATACACGTACCCAGCTCGCACAGGGCCAATCGCGTGTGAAACTTCCCGTGCACCCCAGTAATACACGTACCCTGCTTAAATTGCGTGTGAAACTTCCCGCGCACCCCAGTAATACACGTACCCTGCTGAAATCGCATGTGAAACTTCCTGCGCACCCCAGTAATACACGTACCATGCTGAAATTGCGTGTGAAACTTCCCGCGCACCCCAGTAATACACGTACCCTGCTGAAATCATGTGTGAAACTTCCCACTCACCCCAGTAATACACGTACCCTGCTGAAATCGCGTGTGAAACTTCCCGCGCACCCCAGTAATACACATACCCTGCTGAAATCGCATGTGAAACTTCCTGCGCACCCCAGTAATACACTTACCCCGCTCGCACAGGGCCAATCGCGTGTGAAACTTCCTGCGCACCCCAGTAATACACGTACCCTGCTGAAATCGCGTGTGAAACTTCCCGCGTACCCCAGTAATACACGTACCCTGCTGAAATTGCGTGTGAAACTTCCCGCGCACCCCACTAATACACGTACCCTGCTGAAACGCGCGTGAAACTTCCCGCACACCCCAGTAATACACGTACCATGCTGAAATTGCGTGTGAAACTTCCCGCGCACCCCAGTAATACACGTACCCTGCTGAAATCGCATGTGAAACTTCCCGCGCACCCCAGTAATGCACGTACCTGCTGAAATCGCGTGTGAAACTTCCCGCGCACCCAAGTAATACACGTACCCTGCTGAAATTGCTTGTGAAACTTCCTGCGCACCCTAGTAATACACGTACCATGCTGAAATCGCGTGTAAAACTTCCCGTGCACCCCAGTAATACACGTACCCTGCTGAAATCACGTGTGAAACTTCCCGCGCACCCCAGTAATACACGTACCCTGCTGAAATCGCGCGTGAAACTTCCCGCGCACCCCAGTAATACACGTACCCTGCTGAAATCGCATTTGAAAGTTCCCGCGCACCCCAGTAATACACGTACCCTGCTGAAATCGCATGTGAAACTTCCCGCGCACCCCAGTAATACACGTACCCTGCTGAAATCGTGTGTGAAACTTCCCGCGCACCCCAGTAATGCACGTACCCCGCTCGCACAGGGCCAATCGCGTGTGAAACTTCCCGCGCACCCCAGTAATACACGGACCCTGCTGAAATCGCGTGTGAAACTTCCTGCGCACAAAGTAATACACGTACCCTGCTGAAATCGCGTGTGAAACTTCCCGCGCACCCCAGTAATACACGTACCCTGCTGAAATTGCGTGTGAAACTTCCCGCGCACCCCTGTAATACACGTACCCTGCTGAAATTGCGTTTGAAACTTCCTGCGCACCCCAGTAATACATGTACCCTGCTGAAATCGCGTGTGAAACTTCCTGCGCACCCCAGTAATACACGTACCCTGCTGAAATCACGTGTGAAACCTCCCGCGCACCCCAGTAATACATGTACCATGCTGAAATCGCGTGTGAAACTTCCCGCGCACCCCAGTAATACACGTACCTTGCTGAAATCGCGTGTGAAACTTCCCGCGCACCCCAGTAATACACGGACCCTGCTGAAATTGCGTGTGAAACTTCCCACGCACCCCAGTAAACACGTACCCTGCTGAAATTGGTGTGAAACTTCCCGCGCACCCCAGTAATACACGTACCCTGCTGAAATCTCGTGTGAAACTTCCCGTGCACTCCAGTAATACACCTACCCTGCTGAAATTGCGTGTGAAACTTCCCGCGCACCCCAGTAATACACGTACCCCACTCGCACAGGGCCAATCGCGTGTGAAAATTCCCGCCTACCCCAATAATACACGTACCCTGCTGAAATCGCGTGTGAAACTTCCCGCGTACCCCAGTAATACACGTACCCTGCTGAAATCACGTGTCAAACTTCCCGCGCACCCCAGTAATACACGTACCCTGCTGAAATCGCGTGTGAAACTACCTGCGCACCCCAGTAATACACGTACCATGCTGAAATCGCGTGTGAAACTTCCTGCGCACCCCAGTAATACACGTATCCCGCTCGCACAGAGCCAATCGCGTGTGAAACTTCCCGCGCGCACCCCAGTAATACACGTACCCTGCTGAAATCGCGTGTGAAACTTCCCGCGCACCCCACTAATACATGTATCATGCTGAAATCGCGTGTGAAACTTCCCGCACACCCCAGTAATACACGTACCCTGCTGAAATCACGTGTGAAACTTCCCGCGCACCCCAGTAATACACGTACCATGCTGAAATCGCGTGTGAAACTTCCCGCACACCCCAGTAATACACGTACCCTGCTGAAATCGCGTGTGAAACTTCCCGCGCACCCCAGTAATAGACGTACCCTGCTGAAATCGCGTGTGAAACTTCCAGCGCACCCCAGTAATACACGTACCCTGCTGAAATCGCGTGTGAAACTTCCCGCGCACCTCAGTAATACACGTACCCTGCTGAAATCACGTGTGAAACTTCCCGCGCACCCCAGTAATACACGTACCCCGCTCGCACAGGGCCAATCGCGTGTGAAACTTCCTGCGCACCCCAGTAATACACGTACCCTGCTGAAATCGCGTGTGAAACTTCCCGCGCACCCCAGTAATACACGTACCCTGCTGAAATTGCGTGTGAAACTTCCCACGCACCCCAGTAATATACGTACCCTGCTGAAATCGCGCGTGAAACTTCCCGCACACCCCAGTAATACACGTACCATGCTGAAATTGCATGTGAAACTTCCCGCGCACCCCAGTAATACACATACCCTGCTGAAATCGCATGTGAAACTTCCCGCGCACCCCAGAAATACACGTACCCCGCTCGCACAGGGCCAATCGCGTATGAAACTTCCTGCGCACCCCAGTAATACACGTACCATGCTGAAATCGCATGTGAAACTTCCCGCGCACCCCAGTAATACACATACCCTGCTGAAATCGCATGTGAAACTTCCCGCGCACCCCAGAAATACACGTACCCCGCTCGCACAGGGCCAATCGCGTATGAAACTTCCTGCGCACCCCAGTAATACACGTACCATGCTGAAATCGCATGTGAAACTTCCCGCGCACCCCAGTAATACATATACCCTGCTGAAATCGCATGTGAAACTTCCCGCGCACCCCCGAAATACACGTACCCTGCTGAAATCGCGTGTGAAACTTCCCGCGCACCCTAGTAATACATGTACCATGCTGAAATCGCGTGTGAACCTTCCCGTGCACCCCAGTAATACACGTACCCTGCTGAAATCGCGTGTGAAACTTTCTGCACACCCCGGTAATACACAAACCCTGCTGAAATCGCGCGTGAAACTTCCCGCGCACCCCAGTAATACACGTACCCTGCTGAAATTGCGTTTGAAACTTCCCGCGCACCCCAGTAATACACGTACCCTGCTGAAATCGCGTGTGAAACTTCCCACGCACCCCAGTAAACACGTACCCTGCTGAAATCACGTGTGAAACTTCCCGCGCACCCCAGTAATACACGTACCCCGCTCGCACAGGGCTAATCGCGTGTGAAACTTCCTGCGCACCCCCGAAATACACGCACCCTGCTGAAATTGCGTGTGAAACTTCCCGCGCACCCTAGTAATACACGTACCATGGTGAAATCGCGTTTGAAACTTCCTGTGCACCCCAGTAATACACGTACCCTGCTGAAATCGCGTGTGAAACTTCCTGCGCACCCCAGTAATACACGTACCCTGCTGAAATTGCGTTTGAAACTTCCCGCGCACTGCAGTAATACACGTACCCTGCTGAAATCGCGTGTGAAACTTCCCGCGCACCCCAGTAATACACATACCCCGCTCGCACAGGGCCAATCGCGTGTGAAACTTCCCGCGCACCCCAGTAATACACGTACCCTGCTGAAATCGCGTGTGAAACTTCCCGCGCACCCCAGTAATACACATACCCTGCTGAAATCGCCTGTGAAACTTCCCGCGCACCTCAGTAATACACGTACCCTGCTGAAATCGCGTGTGAAACGTCCCGCGCACCCCAGTAATACACGTACCCCGCTCGCACAGGGCCAATCGCGTGTGAAACTTCCCGCGCACCCCAGTAATACACGTACCCTGCTGAAATTGCGTGTGAAACTTCCTGCGCACCCCAGTAATACATGTACCCTGCTGAAATCGCGTGTGAAACTTCCTGCGCACCCCAGTAATACATGTACCATGCTGAAATCGCGTGTGAAACTTCCTGCGCACCCCAGTAATACACGTACCCTGCTGAAATCGCGTGTGAAACTTCCCGCGCACCCCAGTAATACATGTACCATGCTGAAATCGCGTGTGAAACTTCCCGCGCACCCCAGTAATACACGTACCCTGCTGAAATCGCGTGTGAAACTTCCCGCGCACCCCAGTAATACACGTACCCTGCTGAAATCGCGTGTGAAACTTCCCGCGCACCCCAGTAATACACGTACCCTGCTGAAATTGCGTGTGAAACTTCCCGCGCACCCCAGTAATACACGTACCCCGCTCGCACAGGGCCAATGGCATGTGAAACTTCCCGCGCACCCCAATAATACATGTACCCTGCTGAAATCGAGTGTGAAACTTCCCGCGCAGCCCAGTAATACACGTACCCTGCTGAAATCGCGTGTGAAACTTCCCCCGCACCCCAGTAATACACGTACCCTGCTGAAATCGCGTGTGAAACTTCCTGTTCACCCCAGTAATACACGTACCATGCTGAAATCGCGTGTGAAACTTCCTGCGCACCACAGTAATACACGTACCCTGCTGAAATCGCGTGTGAAACTTCCTGCGCATCCCAGTAATACACGTACCCCGCTCGCACAGAGCCAATCGCGTGTGAAACTTCCCGCGCACCCCAGTAATACACGTACCCTGCTGAAATTGCGTGTGAAACTTCCCGCGTACCCCACTAATACACGTACCCTGCTGAAATTGCGTGTGAAACTTCCCGCGCACACCAGTAATACACGTACCCTGCTGAAATCACGTGTGAAACTTCCCGCGCACCCCAGTAATACACGTACCCTGCTGAAATCACGTGTGAAACTTCCCGCGCACCACAGTAATACACGTACCCTGCTTAAATCGCGTGTGAAACTTTCCGCGCACCCCAGTAATACACGTACCCTGCTGAAATCGCGTGTGAAACTTCCCGCGCACCCCAGTAATACACGTACCCCGCTCGCACAGGGCCAATGGCATGTGAAACTTCCCGCGCACCCCAATAATACACGTACCCTGCTGAAATCACGTGTGAAACTTCCCGCGCAGCCCAGTAATACACGTACCCTGCTGAAATCGCGTGTGAAACTTCCCCCGCACCCCAGTAATACACGTACCCTGCTGAAATCGCGTGTGAAACTTCCTGCGCACCCCAGTAATACACGTACCATGCTGAAATCGCGTGTGAAACTTCCTGCGCACCACAGTAATACACGTACCCTGCTGAAATCGCGTGTGAAACTTCCTGCGCATCCCAGTAATACACGTACCCCGCTCGCACAGAGCCAATCGCGTGTGAAACTTCCCGCGCACCCCAGTAATACACGTACCCTGCTGAAATCGCGTGTGAAACTTCCCGTGTACCCCACTAATACACGTACCCTGCTGAAATTGCGTGTGAAACTTCCCGCCCACCCCAGTAATACACGTACCATGCTGAAATCGCGTGTGAAACTTCCCGCGCACCCCAGTAATACACGTACCCTGCTGAAATTACGTGTGAAACTTCCCACGCACCTGAGTAATACACGTACCCCCGCGCACCCCAGTAATACACGTACCCTGCTGAAATCGCGTGTGAAACTTCCCACGCACCCCAGTAATACACGTACCCTGCTGAAATCGCGTGTGAAACTTCCCACGCACCCCAGTAATACACGTACCCTGCTGAAATCATGTGTGAAACTTCCCGCGATCCCCAGTGATACACGTTCCCCGCTTGCCGTGCTGGTACAGGGTTAGCGCAGCCCTTTGCGCTGGATTGGGGATTTTGATGGCTTTTCCCTGCGCGAGGGGCGTTCTTGGGGGCGTAACTGGCGCTGCTGCAGGGTCGCTGTGCCACTGTGCGCCACGGCTGGTTTTGGTAGCTGGAATCCATGAATATGCTGTGCGGGGAAATGGATTTTAGCGCACACGCTGGCGCAGGGATTCGCACGCGCACACTGTGTGCCAGCCGCGTGCGCCACTTGTGCGCTAAATTCTATGAATTACTCCCAAAAAGTTTTGTTTCCCTTCCTGGTGAACATGGTTGTGGGCTTCATCGGCAGACACCATCTCGCAAAAATCCTCTGGAAAAGTAATTTCAACTGATGTGGCATACATTTTTTTTTCCCTTCCTGGTGAACATGTTTATGGCATTGTAAAACTTGTTTAGCAACAAAATGTTTTGTTTCCCTTCCCGGTGAACATGGTTTACGGCTTTGTCGGCAGAGCCCATCTCGCAAAAATCCTCTGGAAAAATAATTTCACCTAATGTCGCAAAAATGTGGAAACCTCTGGAATGCTACCTGCCTTCACTTTCGCCTCTCAGGTCCATTCACCTTCCATACATTTTTTGTTTCCCTTCCCGGTGAAAATGGTTTACGGCTTCGTCGGCAGACCACAAACCCACAAACAAATGTTAACTTTTGCTGAAGTCCAGGGAAAGGGGGGGTGTCCAAATGTCTTGTAGCCATTAATGTCCAAAGGGTCCTAACAGGTAACTATGCAAAATGTGGTGCAGATTGGTGAAACTATGGAATTGTATAAGGAACAACGCTTCGCCAAGGCACAAACCCACCAACATTGTTTGACTTTTGGTGAAATCCTGGGGAAGGGGTGTGGTGTCCAAATGTCATGTAGCCAGTAATGTCCAAAGAGTCCTAACAGGTAACTATGCAAAATTTGGTGCAGATTGGTGAAATGGTTTAGAATTGTATAAGGAACGACGCTTCGCCAAGCCACAAACCCACCAATATTTTGTGACTTATGCTGAAATCAGGGAAACGGGGTGGGGTTTCCAAATGTCGTGTAGCCAGTATTGTCTGGAGGGTCCTAACAAGTAAATATGCAAAACTTGGTGCAAATTGGTGAAACAGTGTGGAATTGTATAAGGAACAATGTTTCACCAAGCCACAAACCCACAAATCCCATCACAAACCCACAGACACAGTTTGACTGTTATATGTATAGATGATCTAACATAGACCTGCTGAAGGAGAAAGGTGTAAAAACACAAACTACTTGATATTTACAAACTGTGGGCGAGCCTGATTATACCTGCCCAAGTGGCAGTTAGCACAGAATAATGTGTATATCCTAGCGCTGTCTAACTAGGTATATCCCAACCCAGTTCATGAACCAAGAACAATACAAGGTGTCCTGCCTCCCTAACGACCACAAAAAAAGAAAAACACACCTGACATCTTATTCTGTCAGAGAGCCACAACATAACGTTTTTTTTTTAGGATCACAACCTTCAATTGCAAGGTGAAGCTGGGATTTAAGCCTGGTCTGCTCTTTTGACAATTAACCACATGTTTTTTCAGCTGTCTCTGATGCAAATGTGATGCATGGCTCTAGAGAGCTTAAATAATCTGCTTTATGTTATGTTAATAGGCTCTTACACTAAAAGGACACAACATACCCTTTCAGGTAAGAAAGGCACTCAAATCACATGATAATACAACCTGAAAAATATGTAACTTCATATCTCAATCAATTAGAGTATGATTGTAGCTTTGTTTTGGTTCCTGAATCCAGGGGCAGACTGGGAATTGGTGCAAGCAGGCAAATGCCCCCAATGCTGGCTGGTCAGTTGGTCTCTGGGCCAGAGCAGCAAAATTCAACAAATTATCAAAAAAGAGAAAATGCTTCAAAATGCAGCCTTCCCAAGTGGAAACAGAGTGCTATAAGGTTCGATCGTCTTTGTCTCAGCAATGTAGTAAATGTGTTTGAGTGTCCCCCACACATGGGCCTCCACTGTGGGAAGAGCAAGATCCTAGGCCACGTATATTTTCATACCACCCAGTGGCAATGTTTGCATTTAAATTATGTATTCTGTGACCTGGATGGTAATGTTAGCACCACTGTGGCACATACGTCATTGACATGTTATATTTCTCAGCAGTTTATCAGGACTTCTACTTTTCAAGAAAGTTAGTGTCGATATCCGGGAGGATAGCTCAGCGGCAACGTGCGGAAGCAAGACGACACGAAGCAACACAGATTCGATCGCCGGGTCCGCGCTTAGAAACCTCTAGGTGTTTAAGCACGTCATAAATACGCAACTAAGACAAAAACAATTAAGCAACCAAAAAATGCAAACATTTCCTGAAACAGCGCCTCGATGCCTGCGGGCTGTGTGAGCGCTTTAAAAATGTAAAATAAATAAAGTAAATAAATATCTCATGAGACTTTGTCCTCTGTTTCATTCTGTAAGAAGACTTCCCCCATCTGCCGGTGAATTTCTTGATCATTACTGAGTACATTACAAAAAGAGCTTAAAAGCACACTGAATAGCACCCATGGATATTATTGCATGTCTGTTATATGAATGGTTATTGGATTAATTGTGCTACCTACCTTTGGGCAGAGTTAAAAACACGAACAGAAATATGTAACATTCTGGTATTATTTATAAGTAGACCACAAACTAAGCAGGTCATTCAGTGTTAAGAGGATTTCTTTATGAAATACTTTTTGAGAAAGTTATCATCTACGCCAGTGCTGTTTAGTGCAAGCAGAATCTTATAAGGAGACACATCATCACTAGTGACGTTAAATATACAGTAAAAGCCCATATGGCTGGTTGGTGAGACCATCTACATGGGCGGCCTGCTGCATAGGGGATACCAGGCTGCTATTGGTGCCTGCCTCGTCCGTCCATCTTCCATCATGTGGGGTCAGCTGGGCTTATAATCTCCAGGGAATCAGTTAGCAACTATTTAAGGCAATGCTACTCTATCATTGTGGCGTGCACCTGGGAAACTTGGGGACTGGCACAGGGAGAGGTTTAAGATCTTGCATCACTCTCCCCACCCAAGGCATCCATCTTTGCTTTGGACTATAATTTATTCCACCCTGTACCTCGTATTACACATTTTGTCATTATAAAATAAGGTGAAATGGTTGTGTTCTTTTAGATCTTTCATGACCAGTGGGTGTATGGTTGGTGGTCTGAGATCACCTTCTATTGCAGAATTCAGGGGTATTGGACTGGGACAGTTGTGGGTGCCATAACTCATGATTGGCTGGGTGGGGTTTGGAGGTCTGCTTTTGGTCTGGCTGCGATAAACATGCATAGAAAAGTGCCTGGTACTGTCTCGCAGCCTTACAGGGCCCATTCCTTCTTAGGATGACACTTATTAACAACAGTTATGGAACAAAGGAACAATTTTATGGGAGCTAGCACAATTGGTCTCTCTATCATCAGTGCTTGGGCCTGTTCAGGTGTCTTCGTTGGGTCTGCGTTTACCACGCAGTCATGCAGGGCCGAATGTTTCTACCATAACTACAAAAATGGCACTTCCTTATATGTGAGCACTAAGTCTACGCATTTGTAATATTGTGTTTGTGGAGGGTTTCTTACCACCCCTCCCCCCCATGGTACATCGCAAGTGTAGTTATGGGATTTGCCTTACTCCAAAGTGCCTAAGGGGGGCAAGAGAGGTTCATTTCCTTCCCAACATTCCCCCCCTTTCATTACATCTACAGTAACAAATTCCTCAGCATATTTCCACTCATTTTCTCTTCTTATTGTGGCCTCTTAAGGTGGAGTCTCTTTTATTGGCATCCAAGCTCTGCATACTGATCGCAAACGTTCTCCTACCTGTGCATATTCTTTGGGTGTGCATGGCATATAAATTCATCCCTGTCCCCAGTTAGATCTATCCAAACTTCATTATAATTTTTAGGGTCAGGGGGTGGGATAATGATGGTGTGGTATAGGCAATCAAGTTCATCTCCATAGTAAATAGGGAGCATTTGGGGAATGGCATGATCAGGTTGTACTTCAGTTTCTCTTGTATTACGAGGCACTTTTGAAACACCAATTGAAGCCATCATCATTGCGCTATTAGGCACTGCTTTGGCACAACATCATTGTCCCACATGGCATGTACGGAAGATGACCAGGATATACACGATAACGGGTACCAGCATCTCCCTGATTCCTCCTAACCAGGACGGGACCCATTTCGAAGACGAGGTCGAACCAGTCCCCCCCTTTTATTCCTCCTTCTTTTTTCATGCAAACTCCTAGGCCATGTACTGCTTCGATGATATGAGCTAGTGACCCATTCTATACATCGTCTTGGGGCACGAATTTGCAACATGAATCCCTGATCTTTTGGCACACACCTCCTTCCATTGCCATCAGAATATGGAGGACATATCGGTTCTGCATCTTCAACAACCTTAGGTCATGCAATTCAACCTATATGATGTTGGACCCATGCTTGGTGTCATTTGCCAATTGGACCAATTCCCAGTGTACTATCTGCAGCCATTTTGGGTTAGATGCTGCCTGTATGCTGGGTAGCAAGAGAGAGGCGAAAAAAGTTTCATCAGAGCTAAACAGTCAGTATTCTTCAAGGATCTCCCCTAGCAGTGTGGGTGAGTCTTTTGATAGATCTTTTGATGCTCTCTTCTTCCTTTGCAGTTTATCATATTGGCTCTTCCCTGGTAGGATGCAAAATTCTGGTGGCGGCATTGGGTTCTTGTTGGAGTTGTGTCAGTTATTGGCCCCCCTTTCAAGTGTTCTTCTGGTATCACTAGTAGCGCTGAGTGCAGCTTGGCCAGCGAACAATAGCCTCTCCATGATGGTGGGGGGTGCAAGTACACTTGTTGGCCACAGACCCAGTAGTAGTCCATCACTGCGCTGTTCTCTTTTTCAAGTCTGGAATCAACAATGTTTGGTTTCATCACTCGTTGGAGACGATAAACACAGTTTCTTATCTGTGGAAGCATAGTTCATAACTTTACTCTCGGTGTACTTTCACTAGCTTTTCCATCGCTGCAATCCATGTCAATTTTGTGCTGTGCTCTGTCCATATTTGTGCACATGTTCTTTCCACGAACACCACCTCTTCCTCTTCTTATCCCAAGAGGCCTTCAGCTAGGCAACTGAGCGTTGTTTCCTGCCACTTGCTGTTTATGTACTTCAGCCGAACAATCACTAAATATGCTTGGTGTAAGCAATTGAAGTTTCTCGGGTTGTTCTTACATTGCAGGGTGTCTGGATCCACAAGCTCTCGTCGCACACTGTGTGCCTGGAAGGTGCCTTTTATTCTACATAGCTCAAGACGAACCAGGCATTGTGCCTCTATAATTGGAATTTCTTGTGGTACTAAAACCTTCGGTGCACCAATGCATGCAGTATCAATGAGCATACACAGCAGCTACCATTTGTTGTTTGTCTTCCCATCGCACTCATATCAGTGTAACAGCTATTGGAGTGCTTGGGATGTCTAATACCTTCAATAGCATCCAGGCCCAGGGTGTGGTATGCATCATATTTGGGCCTATGCGCTTGCTTTCTTATTCTATCATGCTGTGATATATATCTTTTCGTTACTGTACTACTGTTAACATTGCTACTGATATCTGTGTTACAAAAATGTTTCTAAAAATGGTAGGAAATAAGATTTCTAACATTTTGCTCATGTTCACCCTCATTCGGCCACGTGTGTTTTCTGTGCTTTTTTGTGTTATTGCTTGTGTGTTATTGCTCGTCTGGGAGATATTATACATATGTGCTGTAGCGTTGCTGGTTGTGTTTAGCAGTGCCAGTGCACTTTCCTTTATGTTCCACCCTTTCCCCCACTTTTAGATGGCTTGCCCAGAAAAATGATCTTCCCCAATAAATTCCTAACATAAACATCAATGTAGTGAATAGGAGGGCAGTAAAGTGCAGGCCACAGGTGAAATAATATACCCATCTTGAATTAACAGTATATCTATCTACTTTCTTAATATACAATGAATCATTTGACGTTGAGGGTTCCATTTCGAGCACTCCTGCATGTGAAACAAAAACGGGGTTGAGAGTTGAGAGAGAGAGGGAGAGAGAGGGAGAGAGAGAGAGAGAGAGAGAGAGAGAAAGAGGGAGAGGGAGATGAAGAGGGAGAGGGAGAGAGGGACAGGGAGAGAGGTTTTCTTTTATTTAGCAGCAATGCATGTTTATTATCTGAAACATGTAGTCATGATATTACTTCTGTGGTAGTTTATTTGGGGTATAGAGATATTTTCTGTAGGATACTGGTGAGGTATTTGGGGATGCCCTACAAACATCAGAGAGGTGAATCCAATATCGAAGCCCCTTCCCTTTTACAGCAAGAGGGGTGGAAACCACCATTTCACACGAGCCATGGAATCTAGGGTTGTTCATTTGCGCACAAAGCTTTTGACATATATTAGTTCTCCTGGCCGTAGTGGTTGGGTGAGCATGGTGTCTATGGTAGGTTGCTCTGCAGTGCTCTGTGTATCCTCTAGTTGAGGTGGTGCAATCTATCGTGAGACATATTTGATTGCACGTGTAAGGTTTGTTAAGTAATGCTTGAATTCTACACCTAGAACCGCTGCAGCCCTATGGGCATCTGATGCCCTCCATACTTGGTTGAGTGCGCAAGCTGAATAGAGCCAGGGGCAGGCAATGCTCCCAGTTTTTCTTTGAGGTGGTGCAGAGTGTGGAGCGTTTGCTTTTAAGAAGGCTGTGCATACTCTCAACAACACTGTTTCCTTGGGGTTAGTAAATTGAGCACTTTGATGCTGGAAATTAATCGGAGGGACAGGGCCTCTGTATTCTTGTCCTTTACTGTTTTTATCGTGCGATCTGTCGTGTTTTCCGTGCAGGAGTTCATGTGGGACACCTGGCGGTGAAGCTCTCTCTTTTGGTTTGGTGTACAGACCCATGGGATACCCTTATGGCACCCATGGGTGGAGGTGCAACCCTGTGCCCCTAGTGTATGCTTTCGGGCACCTGTGTATGGCCCACAGAGCAGGGTACGGGCTGGTGGCAGCTCTGTTCTGAAATGGCTGGTGCCCTGAGCTTCCTACATTTTGGGATGCCCAGGTCCTGTCATTGGAATCGGTAGATTCCTGATGGAAACAAGATGGCTCACGTGGCCTCTTGCCTTCCATTGCCTGTTGCCTTGATCTTCCCGAAGTCTGGGAAGCCCTGACTCTGTCCCTTCCCCCTGACTGGCTGTTGGGTGGAAGTTCTGTATGTCATGGGTATACCTGTGGGTGGGACCTGGGTGAATGGAGTGTGTGACGAATATACACTTCTTGTTGTGGATGTCTGGTATCTGGTGTTTGACACAATGACTGAGATAGCCCTGCCCGAAACTGCTATGAATGCAGCGTGTAGTGTTGAATAGCGTGGTACTTGTCCGAATCCACATTCTGTGTTATGAGTGTCTGGGTGGAGAAGAATGGCCTGAATGCACCGTGCGCCTGATTGGCTGACTGACTGCTGAATGCCCTTCTGAGCGATTGGTTGCCTGAGTGTGACCAAGCATAATGAATGGGAGATCAACTAGTATATCTCAGGGCCTCTCACTGCTAGAAATGGTTCAGAAGCTGAAGAGAAGGAGGGAGGGTAAGTGGGCACCACTTAATTGAATACACTTTCAAATCGATGTCTCAAAAAAAGTCGAGATTATGGAGAATCTTTAAAAAGAAAATTCAGGAGCTAGCTACGATGAGTCTGGAGACACCCTGACTCGTAGAACAAAAGATATAGAAGACCAGGTAACCAACCTAGCCACACAGCCGCTCTCTGTATTTGCCCAACAAGGGCCGTGCAATTTCCAAAATTAGAGTCAAGTAGCAAATGTTCACTGTGTTAGCAGAATAAATCTTGTCCAAATAAATCACTAGTCAGGTCAAAAGTGATATGCGTTTATCAGAAAGAAAATTCCAAAATGGTCACTAATTTAATCTTAGTGAGGGCGCGGCTAACACATCCCATAATTGTTATAGACATAAAGTGCCAATGCATTTCGGAGCATGTCGCTCCTTCGTCAGGGCAAGTCTAAATTACACAAATGTCTCTTAGTGTAGGTAAGCAGTCCTTAGGTACTGCATAGAATCATAGTGTTGCAGTCTCCTCACTTCGGAATACATGGCCACGGCCACATCGCGATGGCGCTTTTGTGTACTGAACACTGAAGAGCTTGGACCAGGTCCAGACCACCTTTCCCCACGATACTTTAACTAAGCCCGCTAAGAGACATCCGGATTGTGATGTAAGTTTGAAGGATTTCACTGGAGACTGCAACACTATGATTCTATGCAGGACCTAAGGACTGCTTACCTACACTAAGAGACGTTTGTGTAATTTAGACTTGCCCTGACGAAGGAGCGACATGCTCCGAAATGCATTGGCACTTTATGTCTATAACAATTATGGGATGTGTTAGCCGCGCCCTCACTAAGATTAAATTAGTGACCATTTTGGAATTTTCTTTCTGATAAACGCATATCACTTTTGACCTGACTAGTGATTTATTTGGACAAGATTTATTCTGCTAACACAGTGAACATTTGCTACTTGACTCTAATTTTGGAAATTGCACGGCCCTGGTTGGGCAAATACAGAGAGCAGCTGTGTGGCTAGGTTGGTTACGTGGTCTTCTATATCTTCAGAAGCTGAAGAGAAACTGGAGTTGAAACTGAAGCCTGACCTTAAAGCCCTGCTGGAAGAGAAGAATTGCTGTTGCTCTACTTTGCCGATCTGAAAGCGGTTGTGTCTCCAAGAACTGATCCAAGAGAGGACCTGGTAAGGAGACCTCTCCTCGAGCTACAAGCGACCATCGTGCACCAGCTGATCTTTGCCAAAACTCCCTGGTAGACAGACCTACGAAAGGCTGCCAACCGGAGACGGAGACTGCCGTGAAATCCCAAGGAGAAGCGCCCGGACTGTTGTCTGTTACCGCTGACCAGAGCCGCAGTGCTCCCGTTGCCTAAGAACATTTCATCCACGGATGGTCTTGTCTGCACTGACAACCACTTTGTCCCACTGGAGAAAGTAGAGGCCGCTGACGCACCGAGGAGCATCCACCTATGGGTTTCCCGCCACCTAAAGACCACAGAGACGCTGATGACTCAACGCCCATGCTGGGCCACAGTGCTTCAAACTCTTTGCAGTCCTGAACTATCGACACCGAGGTGGCCCGCACACCTCTTCCTTGCAGGACGTTTATGCTCTGTCGTCGATGAGCACCACTAGGAACGAAGCTGCCACTTCACCGCCGTAGTTCACTCTGTTCATAGCCAGATGTTCGACGACCCGTGGCTCTGCCTTAAAGGGAGTGCACTGAAGAAGGGCCGTCGATTTCCCAACGAGGAACTCTACAACACAAGGTACTTTGGGGTTGCTGAACTATTGGAAAGACTTGTGTGAACAATATATGGACTGGGCTTGTGATATATCTTTGTTCTACAGGTTGCCAAGTTAGGGGGATCTCCACACAGAACTGTGTCTAGGTAACGGGGCGAGTATTCTGCCAATTGTTCTAACCAACTGCTTTCCTCTTATATCTATTGTTGGTATCCTTTAAGAACTGATTTGTGTGACATTTAACCGTAGAATTGATGCACTTCAAAGAGATCGAATAGTGATTTTGGTACCACGTAGAACTGTATATTTGCCATTGTAGATTGAACAAAGTGAGTTATTGTGATATTGTATATAATTGTGAACCTTAATAGTATAAAGACTGTGTTTTAACTAATACAGTGTGCAGACATTCCTTTGTGGTTGCTTGGGGACTACACTGTATTTAAGAACCAGCCGGCATCACCTCCTGAGAAGCTAGGCCCTGATTGCTCGTCCATTGCTACCAACAATAGAGAATCTTGGCTGGGGTCCTCTGTGCCTCTCCTTTACCATATAGAGAGGAGTACAGACATCCCCTTCCGGTCATTACAAGCACATCTGGTGTTTAATGCCAAGGTTTGCTGTAATTTCTTTGAAGAGTTCAAGAAGTGGGTGCCGTTGTCGGACTTGAGTACATCGCACATGCCCCATCGAGAGAAAACCTTTTACACTAAAAATTTAGCAGCACATTTGGCATCGGGGTGTGCACAAGCTACAGCTTCCAACCATCATGAAAAAGGAAACACTACAACTATTAGGTACATGGAACCATTACATATTACTCCCATGTCTGCTTAGTCTATGTGTAACTCACGGAACGGGCCAATGGGGCGAGGAATTGTTCCTCGTTGTGTCCGGAGCATCATGCCAGTGCTGAAAGTTTGGCAGGTGGTGCAGTGTATAATCATGTTTGTGAGATGCTCTTGAAGGTTTGTTATAAACCAATCTTCTTGTATGTTTACTGCAATGTGCTGTTTGGAGCTCTGGGATGGGTGGTGTAGTTGGTCGAATGCTATTGCCAAGAGCTCCAAAGGCATTACTGCCTTGCCAGTGCATTCTTTTCTCCAAAGTAAATTTGTTGGGGACTGTTTACAACCCCTTCTGGGCCATAGTTCATTTTCCTCATTTGGTGCTTTTCCCTGCAGTTCAATCTGTTGTATGATGGGGAGCACTGTGTATGTTGTTGATTGTTGATCATGTGATGGTGTAGTTATGACGTACTCTGAAATTACTGGGACAGGAAGAGAGACTGCCATTTTGGTTGTAGCATCCGCCGCAGCGTTTCCTTATGAAATTTCATCAGTGTTGCCAGTGTGGGTGGTGCACTTAATGACCGCTACCACAGACGGTTGTGACTGTGTTGAAATCAGTGTATCTAATAGTGCGGCATGTTGTACTGGGGAACTGGCTGCTCTCCAGAACCCTCTCCTTTTCCTTGGTGTAAACCCAAAATGCACTGTTGTAGTGACGTATTGCGAGTCTGAATAAATGGTCACGTGGCATCTTCTGATGCGTGTAGCGCCCGATGAGCGCCACAAGCTCTGCTGCTTGTGCTGAAAAAAGAGATTAAATGGTTAATCTCTTCATCACTAATCCTTCATATTCACCCCCTTTGAGGCGCACTACTGCCGCGCATGTATGTCTCTGTCCTGTGTCCTGGACAATTGTTGATGAAACGTCAACAAAGAGTACTTTCCTATCCTCTAATGGCCTGTCCTCTGCTTTTGGGGTGTCATCCTCTTCACCTTCATATGTGGTATCGTCGTGTCACTGTAAGTCCTCGTCTGTGCATACATTTCCATTACAAATCATACAGATTTCCTCACTCACACCCTCACTCACACCCTCATTCACACCCCCACCACACCCCCACACCCTATTTACCTTTCCTTTAGACGCGCTGTGTCCCTGCAGAGCCGGTTCCCTTTCACTTCCATGATCGGGAACCGGCACTGCAGGGTCCTTTTTTAATTTTATATTTTAACTTTTGCTTGGGTGAGCTGTGGGGGGTATTCCCCGCAACACCCGCCCAGTATACTGTATAGTATAGTGAGCGGGGTGTTGCGGGGGACTCCCCCGCAGCCCCCAGGTTTTTTTTCATTTTTTGAGCATTTTGGCTAGGGTGAGCTGCGGCCCTCAGCTTTTATTTCTGGCAGGGGTTGGGGAGTGTGCCCTGCAACCCCCGCTCACTTAAGTGAGTGGAGTGTTACGGAGGACACCCCGCCAGCCCCAAACTGACCCCACCGAAACACCTAAACAAATACCACAAAAAGTTCAAACTTTTGGTAGTTAGAACTTCTCGTGGTGTGTGTTTTAAGTCTTTTGGTGGGATCGGTAATTTTAACTCAGACATTTCGTCATATTCCGATAATCTTGTATGCCGATGCTCTCTATGTGGTCAGGATAGTCTTCGATCTTTATAAGATTGCACCCACACCCTCTTTTCCTGTCACTCTCTGGCCGGCCTCTCTTGGCCCTCTCCCTGCTCCCACCTGTGAGCCTAAAAACCTCAGGGTCATCTTCGACTGTCCGCCATCCGGGAGTGGTGTGCCGCCATTGATCTCTGCCAGCAAGACCAAGATTATTTCCTCTCCTTCCCCCAGAAGCTCACTGTCTCCAGAGCTCTGGTTCCCTCTAGGTTGGACTATTGCAACAGCCTCTTTCTAAATCTGTCTGCTTCTACTCTCCGCCCTCTGCAACTCAACCAGAACCAGACTGCAAGACTTGTCCTTGGCCTCAAGCCCAGGGATCGTATCTCTCCAGGACTGAAATCTCTGCACTGGCTCCCAGTGGCTGCGAGGATTAAGTTCAAAACCCTCTGCATTGTCCACAAGGCCTTCTGGGGTTTGGGGCCTCAATACCTTCAACTCTCTTTTTTTAAATATCTTCCTTCTCGAGCTCTTCGCTCATCCGTCTCCAACTCCCTCAGGGTCAATTGCTTCTCCAAGCAACGAGTTGGTGGTAGATCACTTTCTTCAGCTGGGGCCTCCCTCTGGAACAGCCTCCCTGCCCCCCTGAAACTTGAGGAAAACCATCTCTGGTTCCAGAAGCACCTCAAAACCTTTCTCTTTGCTTCTGCTTTTTCTCCTACTCTCCCCTGCTGATTTCCTGGCTGATACTGAAACGAAACTGTTTTACCTGGCCAACCTCTGATCTCAGGCCCAGGTTCCCTCCTCCGCCAGTCGCACACCTGCACTGCCCCCCTGGTCACCCCCACACTGGAGACTGTTTTCGGTATCCCTACAGTGCCACTACCAGCACTTGACACCTGATGTCTGCACTTACCCTTTACCCTTGCACTTGCCACCTGCTGGCCGTACCTTACTATTGTTATTTATTCTATTATCCCATGTACTGCACTGTCCCCTCCCCCTTCCTCCCTGCACTTTCCGCCTTCCCCCTCCCCATGCACTTGCGCGATCTGAATGACACCTGGCCTAGTAGGATTGTTGTCTGTCTTCCCTCTGTTCCCCCTCCCTTGCCTCGTCTCGCCTTGAAACACTTCTGTATAGGCGCGTTGTAAGTGCCAATCATATCATATCATATCAAATACTGCATGCTCTACATACAATGTCACTGAGCATCCCATTAAAATTGTGGAGCTTTTTTCAATGGCGAAGGCAGCTGCAGTGAGTGTTTGTTCACATGCGAATTGGCCTTGCATAACTGAATCTTGTGTACCACTGTAGTAGGCCAATGGCCTGTGGCCTTTTGTGCTTTTCTGTGTTAGAACGGCGGTCATACGTGTGCTATTTGAATGTGAGAATATATAGAATTCTTGTATGTAATCTGGGGTGCTGAGAACTGGGGCTGTGAAAATCACATCTTTCAAATCATTAACATTTTGTACCATGTTTGTTGTACATTCTAGTTTGTGGTTGTCTTTCTGTGCTTCCTTGAGACTCTGCAGGAGCAGCCTTGTGTATGCTGCATAGTCCAGACACCATGCCCTGCAGTAGTTACACAACCCTAGGCATTTTTGCATGTTTTTCACTGTAACAGGTTCGGGTGAGGCGCGTACAGATGCTGCTCTGTCTGGCATTATTCTTTTGCCATTTGCTGAGATCAGCTGTCCTAAGTAGAGCACCGCAAGTTGGCAGTATTGTAGTTTGGCCTTGTCACCTTGTAACCCTTGTGGGCTAAGAGTTGTAGAAGTGTAATGGAGTCTTTACACCATTTTTGCTCACTGTTACTGCAAAACAGTAAGTGTCCACATATTGAATGTCTGTGCTGGGCACATGGATGTTGCCTAAGTCCTTGTGTAATATTCTGTTGAATATGCTTGGGCTCTTGCAATACCCTTGGAGCAAACGAGTGTGCTCATATCGCTTTCCGCCATGTGTAAAAGCTGTGAGGTACTGTGAATCAGGGTGCAAGGGTATCGAGAAGAAGACATTCTTTAATCAACCACTATGAAGTGGGTTGCTTCCTTAGGGATACTACAGGAAATTCTTTCTGTACTAAGTTACTTTGTGGGCGGAGATACTGGATCATTCTCCAAATGCCCCGTGGCTTTTTTGACTGGATATATGGCAGTATTGCATGGTGAGGTAGAGGACACTATTATGCCTTGGCGAAGCAGGGCCTGTATTGTGTCTTTCATTCCCTCTTCTGCCTCCCATAATAATGGGTACTGTTTTACTTGGGGTAATACTGCTCCAATGTTTAGTGTAATCTGTACTGTGGGTCACTTTTTTAGCGGCCCTACATCATGTGGGTTGGTTGTCCACAATTGTGCTGGCACGTACTCTAAGTCAACCTGAATGAAGGGAGGTGGTGCGACAAGGGCCCTAAGGAGGCACTGCACTCTTCTGTACTGCACCATGATCTCGCAGGGGATGCACATTTCTAGTATTATCTCCCCGTCATTGTCATTGTCCTCAAAAAGTTCTGCATCTTTCACTTCCTTGAGGGGTACGGTGGGATCGATCCACAATATAGTACGCTACTGGCACCCTTCTCTGTCTGTTCCAAGGACAACTACTATTTTTACAGACACTAACAACCCTTGTAAGTCTAGGGACAGTATTATCCCTGCTACCAATTCTGGGGACACCACAGGGGGAAAATGAAATCAGTTGGCACTCACCAGCAGGCTTTAGCAATGTGTGGAACTGCTTCTACGAGCACTGTTATACCATAAATGAACATGGCTGGGTCAATGGGTATTCCTCACACTACTACCTCATGTGCCATGCATGTATTATGACCATCGCTCTCATTGCGCACATCCCTGGTGTGCCGCAGACAATGTTGTGATCAGTAAATGTGATCGTCATGTTCAACTTGCTGAGCCGATCCCTGCCGAGCAAGGTGACAGGAGAACTCTCAGAATATAATAGGGGACTGTGTACTACTTTCCCCCCCCACCTTTACATCAAAATCTTTAGTGTATGGAACCGTAGAAATAGCCCCAGAGAATCCCTGGGTTTATGTTTGGTGGTCTGAGGTCACCTGCTATCGTGAAATTCAGGGGTCTTGGAATGGGGAAGTTGTGGGTGTCATAACTCATGGTGGGCTGGGTTGGGGTTGGAGGTCTGATTTTGGTCTGGCTAAGATAAACGTGCATTGCAAGGCACCTGGTACTGTCTTGCCACCTTGCAGGGCACATTCCTTCTTAAAATAACACTTATTAGCAACAGTTATGGAATAAAGGAAATGTTCTATGGGAGCCAGCAGCATGAGTCTCTCTATCATCAGCGCTTGAACTTGTTCAGGTTTCTTCGTTGGGTCTGTGTTTACCGTGCAGCCATGCAGGGCCAAATGTTTCTACCATAACTACAAAAATGGTGCTTCCTTATCTGTGCACACTAAGTCTACACATTTGTTATATTGTGTTTGTTCAGGGTTTCTTAGCACGAACCCCTGCCCCCTCGTACATCGCAAGTGTAGTTATGGGATTCGTCTTACTCTAAAATGCCTAGGTGGGTGGGAGAGGTTAATTTCCTTCCCAACAACCTTCTAGCCATCTCCCTTTGTAAAATCTGTTTTCACTGTGTTGAAGGGAATCACGTGTGCTTCCCTGAAAACACAAATACAAATAATATGTCACTTTTACTCCTTCTCCATCACCAGATCCGAAGCGGACATCACTTGCTGCTCTCTTTGCTTCCATGACCTGAAATATACAGTCAACTTTCAGGAAAAGAGCCACTTAGGAGCACAATAAAAGACAACTCTACTCACCATCTTTCACCCCATAGCTGCAATTATCAGTGAGACCCCGACCACAGCTAACTGTTATATGGTGTACACGCTGACTGGCAAATAAATGTGGTCTACCATCTACATATAAGTCAGGAAAATGGAAGGGGGCGAGTGGAAAGGAAGGGGGACTGAGCAACATGGGTGAGGGAAGGGGGTGAAAGTGAGGTAAGTGAAGAGAATTCAGTGAATGGAAGGCACAAAAAGAGAAAAGAGGCCTGAAACTTAATTTTAAGTGTGGGGATTGAAGAGACATTGATGATGTACTGCAAGTGATGGACACTCGAGTGTAATGACTAACACAAATAGGATAAATAAGATAGCGGTACAAATCTAGAAAGGTAGGTCAGCATATTGGTGGGCTGTTGTTCAGATTCATGCATGGCATGCGTGCCACTTAATCTGATTTTGGGACTGGCTCAGCCCCTTTGTTGTTCAAAGAAAGTGATGGATATTTGCTTTATGAACATATGTTTCAAGAATGACTTTGCTTATATTTTATCAGGTTGTTTTATCCTGTGGCTTGATGCTTTGAGAGCCAGATTTATTGAAGAGTGTAATAGTTTAGCACTTAAATAACAACTTTGCAGAATGTGTTTTGTTGGTTCTAATATTGAATATTAAATAGAAGACAAAATCTCCCCTTCTGTCTTAATTGTAAACTGTAGAACCAGGAGGCCAGGCCTCAAACCCCTGCCTTACTCATTTATCACTAGAAGTGACCCTGATATAATCATTTTTCATCACTGCCTTATTTTCCTATCTGTAGGTGTTGTCTCACTCATATGGGTTTCAAATCTATAATGTTTCACCCTAAATAATGATAATAGTAACAATTAATTTAATGTGTAATTGTGAGGAGGCAGAATGCCAAACGAGGGTCTTATTTTGTGGGCGGTGATGGGGAGGCAGAGTGCCATCTATGGGGTTTGTATTGTGGATAGGCAGGTAGCCAGGTATGGGTCTTTTGACTTGCCAGCACATGCTTGGCTTTTAGAGAAAAGTTAGACCCGGTGGCTCAGCTATGGCGTGACTCTACCAATTAATTCTCTAGCTTCCTCACTTCTTTACATTGGTTTACAACTAAAGACTGGATGTGAGGAGATATAGCCTGATGTCAAATTGCTCACTGGGACACAAGAGAAATTGTGATAAAATCCAAGCTTTCCCATTTCACTAAATGCTATTATCCTTGTGAAATCATTTTACTACTTATGGCATGTGGCGCGGGGGGGGGGGTCCGTTGAGGAGGGTCTGAAATATATGTTGCATGAAAGGAAAGTAATGTCATTAATGTCTATAAATTCCTAATAATATATGGGAAGGAGCGATGTCAGTATTGAATTAAGTTGTTTTGGAAGTGGGGGCTGCTCCATAGTGGGTTTTGGCCAAGACATTGTACTTGGCCCTCAGGCCAAAAGTTGCCAGTACTCTCCTGCCTGAATCTAAGACTAGAAGTACCAGAATGAAAATGAATGACCCCCTAAATGTTCTCCTATTGGCTTTACAACAGTTCCTTCAATGCCTCAACACACACAACAAGAGAATTGTCTGACAAGGTCAACTGGTATGATGAAATGACAACTTCCCCGAAAGAGTAGAAGAATGAGCTATGCTCCGCACTCCTAGCAGAACATCAGCGATCTCAGTCATAAGGATGAAGCAGTTACAGAATGAATGATATACCTCCTTCACCTCTTGAAGGTAGCATTGGCTGAGTGCCGGCTATATTGTTCAGGAGGGTGTGACACAGCAATGCATTGAAACATCAAACAAAAAATAACAATAGTAGGTAAGTACCAAATTAAAGGAAATGTCCAATAACGTTTCCATGCAAATAGGGTTTACTCAAACTAAAAGGACAGTGAAACTCTAATAACTATAAAACCTATATAACTATAAGACTTTGAGAGAAAAGATAACTTGGGGCATTGAAGAATAGCGATCTTCAGGTAAATAGACTTGAAGAAAAGTCAAAGAAGTTTAGTAATATGTCTATAAGGCATACATTAAGGTTTTACATGTCACTAGGGCCTAGAGAACAAGGCCACGGCGCAGAACAACTGATTTATACCTTTGTATGTTCTTTTAGGATCTCATCAGCATCAAGATGGGGTTCTTGGCACTTTCCAGTGCGTCAAGTCAGTTTCGAGTTGGCGAGCTGGCAAGATGAGATTCAACAAAGCGATGCGGTTTGTGTCCCAAAGAAGGTTGGGACAGTCAGGGGAGGACTAATCCAATCTCAGGCAAATTACCCCAAATTTCTCTTCTCTATCTTTAACAAGATACTTGCTCCTCCCCTGCTGACCCTTTGTTGTTTTCTAGCCTTTCTCCTGATGTATTTGGCATCTTGATTCTTTCCAAGATTGATAATATCAGATCTACACTACATAATGCTGCTCTGCTTACTGCTCCAGACTTTTCTGATTCTTCAGCTTCTTCCTTGGGTGTTTCCTCTTCTTCAGCTGATCCTTCATTCTCTTATTTTTCTCCAATCTCTGAAGGAGACTTTACAGGCATGATTTCTCAAACTTACACCACCGCTCTTCCTTCATATACTTTTCCAGCTTCTTTAGTGAAGCCCGTTTTTCCTGCTCTTGCTCCAGTTCTCAATTTTCTGTAGAGTGGCAGGTAGACATTATCTCCTCAGTTCTGGCCCCTTCACAGCCGTCATACTGGAACAGTCAGAGAAGACCAATAAATGGGACCTCTTGCATTGTTCCCATACCACATTGAGTGTATGAGAGAAGTTATGCACTCAGGCAGCCATACAGAATGTAGCCTCGCACTGTAGGTGTGTAAGGATGTTGCATGGAAGAATTCTATACGGAAGGATGTCGCCTGCAAAGATGTCAGAATGCATCAATGAATATTATGGATGGACGTTAAAGGGAAATCTGACAAGGACAAAAGTGATTTCATATAGAAGATATATGAACCTATGCTGAAACAATATGAAAATAATTAGAAGTAACAATGCAACTGAAGCACTAAGAGTGACATGTACCTAGAGCTAAAGTAATAATGGATCTAAAGGAGATGAATTAACTTACTGACCAATAACTGTAAATACGCAGTAACGCAAGGTAGAAAGAAAAGGTATAGAAGCTTACTCTAGAGGAATATATTACAAAGGCAAGAATGGCCATAGTAGGATGATGGACGCGGGCTCATGTGGAACTTAACCAAGGTACCTCAGAAACAGCCCGAGGCTGTAGAAACAGGAGCCATGGAAAAACAGCTCTATGTTCAGAGCCGACGATGTGTCAAGTTTGGTCCAGAGTTTAGGATGCTATTTTTAAAGGATAAGCACAGAGCACAAAGGGAGTACCTGGATAAGCTCTAAATGTGGGACATTCTTCATAGATGGAAGAAGAAGAAAACATCTGTGAGAGCCAAGCTGCTGGTCAATTAAATGTATACCAAGTTCATGTGAGCTAGAGTGAGCAGGTCTCCTGAGGCCAAGAGGAGCAATAGCACCCTGCCTAATGTAATCAAATAGCAGTAAACAGAAGTTGAAAATACTTTCGTGGTCTCTTCACACGTTGCTCAGAAGTCAAAAACAAAGGCTATTCATTAAAGCCTTAAGCTAAGATAGTGGTGTGCTCACACTCCCTTGAATGTTCCAGGACAGTGAACAGGCAACAAGGAATCACCTACAAACAAAAGACTTTGCCTTATGGCCTACCGATGGGAGATGATGGACTAATTGGGAAAATGGGGAGTAGTCTGATGGGATTCAAACACCTAAGTTTCATTTCACTCAGCCAATGAGGAGGCTAGGAAGGGGCAATCCCTGCTCCGAGCCACCACACGGGTGGAGGATGCCATCTTCCCTCTCCGGGGCTTGAGGTAAGTGTTGTCCCTCCATCTCCCCATCCAAAGAATTCCCTCCCAATCCCACTTACCTTTTTCTGTCCATTTCAGGGCCGGACGTGCTGAGAACACTTCTGTCCCCAGTGCGTCCACACCAGATCCGCGGCTGGCCATCATGGAAAGGAAGAAGGGACTTTTCCATGGTGGCCTTTTTATTTGTTTACATTTTTCCCTATTTTTCTAATGACCTCCAAAAGAAAGTCCCTTCTCCCTTTCCATGGCGGCCATTTTGTTTGTTTAGTTTTTCACCTTCATTTTCAATGGTCGCCATGGAAAGGTAAAACGGATTTAATTTTCTCTTCCCTGGCAGCCATTTTTTTGACATTTCTTTTCTGTTCCCGAAACGCCAGAACAAATAAAAAATGCTCTTAGCACCCCGGTCTTACAGCCGGGGTACTAATAGCAATAGTCCCCTCGCATGGGGTGCATTACCACTTCAGGTAATACCCCGGGGCCCATAGTTACAGGAAGTGGTTGTAGAGGAGGTCCCAGACATGGCCTGCACCCCCTCCCCTCATTTCGAGGTACCAGGAGCGTACTCGCCAAGGTATGTGACGTATGAAGAGCAAATGAACCTACAAAGAGCTGCACTGGGACTCTGCCCTGTATACATCAGAAGATCCATATCTGTTGAAGCTCCCATACAACCTGGGCAGCACGGTACCCTATCAGACAGCCGTACCAGCCGCTGATACAAAATGAGGAGTACCTACATACGGTCCACGAAGAGACCCCAAAGGCCTTAATGGAAGGCCAGTGTAAATGACAAAAGGCCTGAACAGACTCATGAATGAACAAAAGTGGCTATTGAAGACAAGCACGCCAGTGCGAGTAACTACGAAAACAAATGTAATGGACACAGAGAAGAGACAATGTTAAAACATGAGGAAATGGTGCTACGAGACAAGATGGAAGCAACCGACCTGTTAAACGTGTGCAAATAGGCTTGAAACGCAAGATGCTAAGAAATCGATACTGCTTGCAATACTTAGTAGAAGATAGAGCGGCAAGCGCCAACCTTATATCTACCTCAATAAGGCACATTATACAAGTGCGACTCCATTTTGTAAAAGCAGAAATGTACCCAGGCTGCCAGAGGCCTGACAGGCCAAGTTTCGTAACCCAGCCAAAGGCAAGAGAAGGAGCGGAATCAAAACTCAACAAAGAGCGGCTCATGCCTAGGAAATCGAGGTCAACCAGAGAAAGGGAGGAGAGCGTCAGCTAACGAGACTCAAACTTCAGAGCATACCAGCCTGCTTCATGAAGGTCAAGATAAGGGGGGGCCCATGCAGGTGGCGAGGCTGAAACAGAATTAAAGGCACCACTAAAAGCTGGAAACTGAAGCAGATTCATGGTGAACTAACACGTGACCAGCCAGGCGCGAAGAAGTACCATCGCCTGATGTCATCCAGAACCCGAGGATGCCATAACTTTTCCCGATAAGAGACTACAGTTTCGAGGCCATCGTTAGCCAACTAATTGACACATCGCCCTAAACACTGATTGATGGAAGGGAGGCAGGGTGAAACTTGGGACACCAGGCATAGGGGTGTCCATTCTGCATGCTGCTAATTAAAAGTGGAAATTTATGTCTAGGGGTGTAACCTGCCCAATCAC
This sequence comes from Ambystoma mexicanum, assembly GCF_040938575.1. NCBI lineage: Eukaryota > Metazoa > Chordata > Amphibia > Caudata > Ambystomatidae > Ambystoma > Ambystoma mexicanum. Next base: position 1,015,179,194 of record NC_090930.1, on the reverse strand, counting down.
AATGGACCAAGTTATCGGGAGTCTTATAGATACTGTAACCAATGAGACGTTGTAGTTGTAGTGATGTCCATCACACGTGATGTAGAGGGATGGGCGTAGACGCCCACCCAATAAGAGTTATCCGATCCGCATGCCCTATTATCATATACAGATATAACACCTATACTTAAGTTACCTTTCCTAACCAATTACATTGCATGATGATTTTTTATAGAATTAGACGTCAGTGATGACGTGTTTGGCCTATAACAATGACTGTTCGACTGAAGTTCGAGGAAGTCGAGCGAGACAGATGATTGCAATGCTGCTGATTCCATTTGTTTCCCTGTTTGATGTACTTGTCATTAAACGGACTTCCCTTTGCCAACTTACTGAGTCCTCATTATTGAGTTGTGTTGGAGTAAGTGAATCCTGCACCTCCTGTCCTTACATGGTGCAGCTATCGTGTCTTACAAGTTCTAGAGGGTCAGCGCTGACCTATGGGCCCGTCAGTGAATTCCTCTCCTCCGGAACACTTGGTAGCGTGAGGACGGTTTCGGCTGTTAATTATTGATCATATAATATTAAGACACCTTAAACCGACGGCACGAAGTAACTCCGGGCCTTCGGCAAGATCATGAGTTCTTTCGCCATTCCGGCTGAGAAGACTGAGAAGCTCCCCGTGGACAATGATAGAGTAAAATTCCAAAAATCTGCAGTGGGTCTGAAGGAACCCGCTTTTCAAAGCATAACCCTTCTCATTCCCACGGGCAGCCAATCGGACGAAAACCTTAAAAGCTGGAAGAGGAAGGGGCAGTGATGCCGAAGTTCCAGAGAGGAAAAGATGCGATTGGTGAGTGAAACAGTAAACTCGTTACTTTGGCAAATGTCTTGTAGGCATTAAAGCAAGTAGGGGAAAGGTAACGGAGGGCGGCGGAGAAAAAATAAAGTAATTAGAAGTAGAGAAGACTGTATATATATAGGGGGTAATGACTCGAGCATAAGAAATAAAGAGTGGATACCGGGGGGACACCCGAGATAAAACGTAAGGATTACCAGGGGGGCACCTGAGATAAAATGTAAGGATTACCAGGGGGGCACCTGAGATAAAAACGTAAGGATTCTCCTCATTCCTGTGCTTTAAAACAGTGGTCAGAAGAAACGTGAACTCATAGCCCACAGAGGGGGGGACGATTAGGCTACGGTGACGATTAAAGACGGCATCAAAGGGGTTCGTTTACACCCCATGACGGGGTATTGATTAGAAGGCAGGTATACGTGTGTCCAGCTGGTATTTGTCTAGTCTGTCAAGTGTCCGTAATATGTGTCTTGTTGTATGTCAAATGTAAAATAATTGTATTAATGATTGTTTGAAATGCATTTTGGCTTTACGCGATTCTGTAACTAAGAGGGAATCGCCATTGAATTGATAGGTTTTGAGTAAATTGTTGGTATAAATTTTGACAGGAAAAGATTGGATTGGAGCTTGTGTATGTGGTGCTCGCTCATACTAGTGGAAGGTTAAAGAACTGGATAAATACTGTTAGTGATGAAATTAAAAATGGAGGAAGTTACCCCGCTTGCGCATTTGTGCAAGCAGCTACCCAAGCAAGCACCAAAACTAAAGAAATACAGCACAGAGTGGGTTAAGGGTATCGCTAATAAGATGTTTATGCCTTGGCCCCAGAAAGGGTCACTCTCTAAGGCTGTTTTACAGCATATGATGACCTTCCTACACACCACATATACGGGCAAGAAGTTAGAGAAACGTCTTGCTGTTCTAGATTTGTGGGAGATGTTTGAAGAAACGAAGGTGGAAGAACCACCCACAGACTGGATACTAAATGTATGTATGGAGGGGGTGAGACGCCTACCGCGCCACCTGCCCCACCTGAGCGAGTCATTGAAGGGAGTAAGTCAGAGGGTCTTAACCCACTAAGAGAACTTAAGGCAGCCACGGGGTATAGCAACCCTGCATATGAGTCACCTACGTACAGTAGTGACGATAATAAGGGAAAAGAACAGGAAAACAATATCGCCTCTGCGGTCTCGAGGGACAAAGAGAGATGCAAAGATGAAGGGAAGAATTGGGCACAGAGTTGTGCACCTCCAGATAAGGAGAAAGAGGGAAATAAAAGTAAAGGAAATGAAGGTAGAGATGATGAGATAGCATTCACGAAAGACGAATGGATGGGAGGTCAGATCTTACTGAAGTTGGATGGAAAAGGAAGTGATGATTTGAGGCCAAGGGAGAGGTCTGATGAGACGCAAAGAAGAGAAAGAGAGAAAGGGTTGCACACAATACGCAGCCTATAAAAAGTAGAGGCAGAACATGCTAAAGTTAGAGGAAGAAAGGAGAGTACATTAAAGGAAGGTAAAAAAGCGGGAAGATGAGGAAAGTAGAAGGGCAAAAGAACGTAGAAATGAATGGATGAGGGAAGTAGATAAGGCTAGAGAAGAAGCGAAGAAGCAAAAAGAAATAGATGAGGAAATGGAACGCAAGCGCAGACAGAGGGCACGGGATCTTGAATATTTGGAGCGGGAAGTGATTAAACCCAATCCTACAGTAGAATGGGAAGAAATCGAAGAATTATTTCCTGCAAGCGATGCGGTACCAGGTACAAGCGGGACAAATATTGAAGATGACTTTGACACCAGAAGCATCGGGGAAACGATTGATAAAATATACAATGAGATGGGGCTAGAGCAGATATCCGATGAGGGAAGGGAAGATGAGCGCTTAGAGAGCACTCAGCTATATGACACTGAGGATGTCACACGAAGTAATGGAAGCAGGGGACTAGTCAGACTGGAGATTGGGCAGAACGAAGAAGATGCAAGGAGTTGTGTAAACTGGGAGTATTCAGGATCTGACTCCGGTGGGGAAACGGAGGATGTGGCGCATGAAGAAGGGAGACAGTGTGAAAAACGATGGTCAGATGCTAGCGAGTCCACAAGTAGGACACCGAAGTCTGCCGCGCAGTCCGGCCGACATGAAGGAACACCCCATGGTCAGACGGCAAGGCGGAAATGCCACCCCAGCGATAAACCGGAGAGCTATGGGGAAAGAGAAGGAGGACTGTGCATTCCAATTCCCATTGCTAGAAAAGGGGGAGACCACAATATATTCCATGGCCACACATGGACCGAGAGAACCTTAAAAATAAGCTTCCAATGCTGACATCGGGAGCCGGAAAGTGGATACATGAGTTAGAGAAAATGACGGGGGTGTCACCTTAGCTATAGGGGACATTAAGGGCCTCCTAATTGCCATACTTGGTGAAAGAGCAGATGATGTATTTGAAACGGGTAGGCTATCCTAGGGTAACCCTAACTAACATCTCCCATGACGGAGCGCCATTCAATAACTGTAGGGCAGCAGTGTGGAAAGCGCTGCGAACGCTGTATCCAGACACTTCTGATATGGGGGCTATAATGACTCGGAAAATGAAAGAGTCAGAGGATCCATTGATTTATATCCAGAATTTTCAAGACGTGTGGGTGCTCGAAGCGCATGAGTCTTGGACGAAATGTATCCCTGTATTCTACCACATATTATGCCAGAGGTAGCCTGAACCGGTGCAGAAGCAGCTCAAAAAAATTGGTAGGAGTAGAAGCAAAACCATGGGCCGAAATACAGTTGACAATTGCACACTACTGTAGATTGTTGCAAGAAAAGAACCGGAAAAAGGAGGCAACTCGTAAGGGCGAGGAGGTGAAGCTGGTGCAAAAGAAGTTCTCAAAGTAGCTCTCGAGGGAGCCATGCTCACCAGCCCAGCCGAACCAAGTGTACAACAAACGACCAACCCATCGCAGAATAATCAGGGTAACGCAGGATTTTACCCAAGAGGAATGGGTTTTGGAGGAAGAGGATGGCAGAGTAATCAAGGAGGGTTTCGAGGTAACCAGGGAGGCTTTCAGAATAATCAAAATGGCTTTCAGAACGTGCAGATGGGCGGTCCAGCTATGCCAGATGGACAGATGGCCCGACCACCACCAGTGTGTTGGCTGTGTGGAATGTCAGGGCATGTGGCGCGCATGTGCAGAAGCTAAGGCATGTGGCAAAATAGCCAAGGGATGGGGGCAGGCTTGGTGAATCAGCCTGCCGTCCCGCAACAGGGTGGTGCACAAAATTACACCGTGCAGCAGCAGGCATCAGGCATGCAGCAAGGTTCACAGCAAGTGGTTCAACCACCGAACATGGGGAACTTGCCACAGGGACAATCCCAGCAGTCACCACCGCAAATATCACAGGATGATAGCTCCGGACGGGGAGTTAACCCTGGGGCTGGGGGAAATCAACAAGTATACAGTGGGCCGAACTTATATATGAAATAGGACAGCTCACTGGGGACTCTGATGTGCTCAATCCTATCAGTGACACCAGACCCTAACAGAGAACCTATGGTGAATGTCACCATAGGGGGTAAAGAATATTCCTTCTTATTTGACAAGGGTGCAATGCGCTCATGTATACAAGAGGGAAAATTTTCCTTGTCCGGCGAGGCTATAGATATTCAGTGTTTCACTGGAGCTCATAGTAGAGTTCCCTTTACAGACGTACTCCCAGTCTCAGTGGGAGAGCGCGAAATGAATGTACCTCTTTTATATTCACGTCAGACCCCAGTAAATATTCTGGGCCGAGACCTGATGACTAAATTAAACATGACCATCTCGTTTACCGAGAATGGTATAGTGTGCTCCACTCCAGGAATGCATTATTCAAACGTCTGCAAAATGATCAGAGCATACTCAGGGCGTATAGCCATGAGAGCTGTACCGTTAGAGCCAGAAGTCTTCGCATATGGCATGCGGGTGCTTATGGCGGGACTGCCAGGCCTCGCAGACAAAACTATGAGAACCCCTGATGAGTTTCTGTTCAGACCAAGAATACCCATGCACGAAGAGGAGGGACAAGCATTTCCCTTAATGATACAATCTGCCGCAGTGCGAGGGAAAGTGGTATTGGTCGAAGGATATGATGACGAAGGCAGACAATGGTGTGCGATTATCACCATCGAAGAAGGGTACCGAGTGACTGACCTCACCGATGACGATCTGGTCGAAGAGCACCCTGACCTAGAGGAGACAAGAGTGGAAGTAAGTCTCACATTTTGGGTCAAAAAACGGGAGGTGCCACAGAGAATGATGTTGGTGCTGGTATGTCCAGAATACTTTGATGACGACATGGCCCAAGTGCATGCCGCAGTATGGACTACAGGGCCCTATGACGTAGGTCTCCTGAAGGGGGCAGGTGAAGTGAAAATTAAACTGAAACCAGGAGCAATTTTACCACGAGCGCGACAATATCCCATGTCCAGAGAAGCGGATGAAGGGATCGCAAAGACAATTTCCGCAATAATGGAGCAAGGCATCTTAGTGACGTCAGAATCACCTTGCAACACGGTGATTTACCCTGTCAAAAAATCAAAGGGAGGGTCTTGGCGTTTAATCCAAGATTTACGAGCATTAAATGATATAGTTGAAGCCGAGTTCCCTCTAGTCCCTGATCCCTCCACAATACTGTGTAACATACCCACTGAGGCAAAATATTTCACGGTGATCAATTTGAAAAACGCGTTTTTCTCAATCCCGTTGCACCATGACTCTCAAGACCTGACGTCGTTCACTTTCAGACAAATGTGCCTGAAAAGTACAAGGTTGCCACATGGGTATTACAAGTCCCCATCTATTTTCAACAGAGTCCTGCAAATGGACCTAAGCAATATTGCGGTGGACAGTGTTGTTTTGCAGTATGTAGATGACATTCTGATCTGCAGCACCACTGAAGAGCAATGCAGGTGCGACTCTGTCCAGCTATTGACTATAGTGGCTGAGAAGGGATACAAAGTTGATAATGAAAGGTTGCAGTACTGTCAACAGGAGGTGTTGTACATAGGGCAACTGATCTCTCATGAGGGGAAAAAGGTAACCCCAGAAAGGGCTGAAGCCATCATGAACACGGCCAAGTCGCGCACGATAAAACAAATGCAGAGCTTCTTAGGCCTGTGCAATTATGTCAGAGCATGGGTCTTTGACTACAGCTCATGTACCAAGTCCTTGCTTCAGGCTTTGAAAAAAGCCCGGGCAACAAAAAGAGAAATTGAATGGACTGAGGCAATGGAGAAAGGGTTTGCAGAACTTAAGGAGGCAATTTGTAAGGCCCCAGTTCTCGGGATTCCTAATTATGCAGAGGAATTCTACCTGTTCTCACACTCTGATGGTAATTTTATGATGGCAGTGCTCGTGCAGCGAACCTCGCTGGGGTACAAGCCCCTGGCATATTACAGCGGGAGTCTGGACCCGGTTATGAAGGGCCACTTCCCATGCGAACAAAATCTAGCTGCTGCCGCATTCGCTATTGAAAAGGCGTCATTCATTTTGATGGGGTGATGGGGTGCTCCATGACATTGTATGTTGAACATTCGCTGTTCGCCATACTAGAGAAGCCGAAGGGCACACTGACATCTCAGAGAGCATCCACCTATGAGGTGATTATCTCTAACCCATCGATCAAAATAGTGCGATGTAAAACTGTAAACCCTTCTACGTTCATAGCTGAGCCAGTCACAGAGGGAGAACCTATACACGACTGTGCAAACTATGAGGAATTCTATGATGAGATCCCCAGGTTAAAGGAAAATGCCCTGGCAGGTGGCGAAATCGTGTTCATTGATGGTTCTTCGAGAATCGACCAAGAAGACAGACAAAGGTATACAGACATGGCCGTGGTAAAACACCTAGCGAATGGAGAGTTTCGAGCACTCGTCAGTGCGCGAATACCCTCTCACTATTCTGCGCAAGCTGCAGAACTGCTGGCACTGATACTCGCCATTGAGAATCATGCAGACCAGGAAGTAACTGTGTACAGTGACTCAGCCTATGTGACGTCCACAGTACATGCAGGTCTAGCGCGCTGGAAAAGGAGGGGCTACCTCCGAGCAGACGGCACGCCAGTGCAACATGCAGCCTTATTGGACAGGTTGATAAAAGCACTACGGTTCCCAGTGGGAATAGCGGTCGTGAAATGTGCCGCTCATACCAAGGGGATGGATTTCGTGTCACATGGAAATCATGAAGCAGACACGGAAGCCAAGCACATAGCATCCAAGAATGAAACAATCACTGACGTGGAGGTGGCACGTACCCATGAGAGGATGATGGTAGCGCGAGCCACACCAGAAGCCTATAGCAATATGGGGCAGACTCAGCTAATGGAGCTCCAGGGGGAGGCACCTCAGGGGGAGAAAAATTTGTGGAAGCATCAAGGGTGTTCTTTGAACCCCTCTGATGGGTTGTGGAGGCAAGACAGCACTGGTAAACCTGTAATGCCTGTCGCCCTTCTAAAAGTAGCATTAGAACAACTACACTACCCCATCCATATGACAGAAGAAAATGTTGCTGCAACGCTCGCAGAAGACTGGTTCATACCGAATTTAGCAGAGCATGTTGCATTTTTCATAGTGAACTGCATTATCTGCCAACAGTTCATCGCTGGGCACACATTAAAAGTAGTGAGAGGAATCATTCCCAGACCGAATGGACCATTCCAGCACTTGCATATCGACTACGTTGACATGATTCAAGTGTGCAACGGGTACAGGTATTTAATTGTGTTGGTGTGTCCATTCTCTAGATGGATAGAAGCAGGACTCTGTACACACCCTGACGCTACCTGTGCTGCCAAGTTCCTGGTGAGGGAAGTGTTCCCTAGATGGGGGGTGTGCGAGGTAATGAGATCAGATAATGGGGCCCACTTTGTAAATTTAGTTTTCAAACAGATTAGCTTGTTGCTTGGTATAAAGCTCAAGTTCTCGTCGGCGTATCATCCTGAGGGGAATGGGATATGTGAACGGATCAACGGCTTGCTTAAGGAGAGGATAGCCAAGTTTAAGCTCACATTAAAGAAGGGATGGCTGCACTGTCTACCATTGGCATTGTATGCACTCCAGAACCAACCCGGCTCCGACCATCATCTCACACCATATGAGATAGTTACAGGCAGAAGGATGAGGACCCCTCTTACCCCCCGAGATAGAGCTAGATGTGATGCCCAGCCAACTAGAGAGGTTCTGGGAACAGAGATGCAAAAGTACCTTAACTGTATGACATCCAGCGCCTCTGTCATTACAGGCCAGCTGCAGCGACGGCGAAAAGGGGATGGCGCAGCACGAAACACAGCAGGAAGTGCTGAAGCAGACACTGAGCAAGGTGTACATGTGCCCCTCGTCTTCCCTGGTGACAGCGTGCTTGTGAAGAACTTTACCAGGAAGAGGTGGGACGAGCCAAGATTTAAGGGCCCTTTCATTGTAGAGGACTGCACCCCCTCCGCCGTCAAGCTCCAGGGCAGAAGGGCATGGATCTTCCTAAATGACATTAAACCCTATATAGGAGAGAGCCCTCTTGCTGCAGACAAGATCCATGGCGAGGAAGAAGGACACATCAGCAGAAAACCAAGACAAAGAACCCGGATGCAAGTTGTGGCATAAAACTGGACAGGTTCCCCAAGCAAAGGAGAATAAGGACATAACGAACACTCTGTACATCCCAGTTGCAGGGTAAAGAGAAGCACATCCAAAGCCACAACAACATTGATAAAATGAACTTTTGAAAGCACAACAAAGAATCAAGACTTTGATAGAGTGCAAATAAGACATTGCCTGAGAGTGTAACACAGTATCTTGAAGCAATCAGTATTGAGACTTTGTTCACAGAACTTATGGTACATTCCAGCAGAAGTCTCAAGTGGGATGTGCTAACCGATTTCCAACTCGTGGTGTTATCATACCCATCACTCATAGGGAGAGTTACCAGTGTCACAGACTTTATCCAAGATCCGGCCAACAAGAAAATAATCTGGTAACTACTGACTGTCATCACGGAAGCCTTCATTGTACTGCCCGAGTACGGTGATAAGGGTACAGATGCTTCCACCACAAGTGATCATTGATGAGCTGACATACACGCTTTTCGTTTGCATCATAGAGGAATGCCCAGGACTCGTCGGGAGAACCACAGATGCCTTATCCTTTATCAGAGATCCAAGAAAGAACAAATCACTAAACTGAGTGTGGTAGAAACCAAGCTACGTGGTCGCAATCCACGCAGCAGGAAAGTGTAAAGACTGTTCACGTCACAAGAAAGGCATATGATCTAGAGACCAGAAAATCAGAATGAATGTTGTTGTCACGAGAAGACAGCAGATATGCATACCATGTCCTCTTTCACCTCATTGAGAACTTTCCAGAACTAGTGGGTAGCCCAACCAATGTTGACGTGCCCGCATTCCTCAGAGACCCAGTAAAGAACGCACAATTAAACAAGCTCCTGAGAGCCATCATAGCGCAACTTAGAAGTAGTTATGTTCATCAACTGCTGAGGAGAGCCTTGTGAAGATGAGATCCCAATAAACTTTCTGCCGAGAACAGATCGAGAAGAGCAGAAAACAAAGATTACGACATCTTGATCCTTGTTATTTTTATTTTTATTCTATTTTTTCTTATTTTCCTTTTCGTCATCCTTCCGCCGTGGAGAGAGAGACTGTTCTTCAACTTGTCGCTGAGAGACCGAGCGAAAAAGGAGCGGACACAAGAACTTCACCATCTTATTTTCCTTTTTCTTCCTTTTTCTAATTTCTCCATGTTCACTTTTATTTGTATTTTTGTTTTTATTTTTACAACATTTTATTTTTGTGTGATTTTTAGCAGTTCCATCTGTTCATTCTTTCGCATTGAGCAAGTTCCAGCATGTCCTCAGGACCAAGGCAAATTCGAGGCGTGCATTGGGACCTCACCTATTATCGATATGCATAGTGAATGTGATGTACCAAAGTTGCTAGCCTAACCCTTTTCCATAGTCTAGCACAGGAACTGTACTGAGTACTCAGAGACTACCGTCGTCACTCACATGAGGGGGGACATTTGGAGAAGCACTCGTCAATTTAATAGTAATGAACTCTCGAAGTACGAGACCAGAGCAAGAGAAGGAATAAATAACTGACTATGAACTTATTCGAAATGGGGGCCCGGAACAGTAACTTGGTTTTACCCCCAACAGAAGGGCGCCCCCACTTCCCTGGAAGAAAATGCTGCAAATTGTCGTTCCCAACGATTATGTGTATATGTATAGTTATTATTATTGTTTTTCCGTCATTAACAATCAGAACTGCTTTCTTTATTAGTGCACGAAGTGTCCCAATCTCAGTGCACCCACCAGATAATGAACATCTAGGGCCTACGAAAGCACCCAGATCCTATATAGTCATTCCAGTCCCAAGAAAACCTGATGATAAAAGTAACAAACTAAATTTAAATGTATTGAGCAAAGATTTAGACATATTTGAGGTAACAAATGAAGAGAAAAGCTGGAGACAGGGTCAGCACGGAATGAATGAAAACATTGCATTGACCACTGCACACACCCACACACAGGATGCAAACAGACAAGGGCAAGTGTCAATGGCTAAAGGGCCTCCAACGAAGGCAGCAGAGAAGGGGAGACTGCCTGCCGAACATTCAGTTCCAGAAAACAGTGGAAGTACCCAAGAGTACCCAAATGAACCACTAGAGAGAGAGGGGATAGCAAAATCCCTCAAAAGAACAGAAGTAGCCACAAAGAAATTCACATAGAAAACACAAATGCTGATAGACTATTTATTCCCATTCATACTCAGAGCAAAGAAGCTGCAGAGGAGCTGAAAGGCAGGACTATAGAGACTATAACAGCAAGCACACCTGCTACAATGCAAGGAACAAGCCTCAGGCCTACAACACGACCACGCGTTGGGAGGTTGGAGAGCCAATGGCGGTTAGAGGAAGTCTATGACAACATACAAAAGGGAAGGAAAGGAAACACACACCCTTCACCTACCACAGCGATGCAGACGAGGCAGCCTGATCCACTGAGACAAGCAGAGAGGAAAAGCAGCACAGACGCATTTAGAGACATAGTGATAGCAAACTACAGAAGAATGCTGAGAATCAAGAGAAGCCCGCAGGAAGATAACAATGAACTTAATAATTACCTGGACAGCACAGCCCATCTCGGAAACAACATATGGTACCAGCACATTAAGGAAGTAGGACAAAGGCAGTCAGAACGAGAATGCTTCGTCTGTGCTCTCCTATCATACAGCATGGGAAAATCCAATATCTTCGTGGCTGTAGAAATTGATATCCCTACAGCACACTGTATGTCACATGTAGAAATGTGTAACACCAGAGGACAATTTATGGGAAAAGACACCTCGTTGATATGGGCCAACGAAAAGGATTACCCGGATGAAGATGGCTACGTCCAGGACATTAAAACAAGAAACCAAGCGCACACCAGAAATCATGTGATCATGTATGAGAACCTTGGCATCAAAGGATCAGGGATAAGATGGGAAGTTAACCCGAGACTGAATGTTCAAGGAAAGACCGCAGAAAAGGCACAAATCTGGAAGAACTATGTTTCAGAAACAATGGCACAAGGAAGATGGGAGAGAATCAAAACTGCGGACGAACCTTTAAAGCTCCATTAATGACACAAGGAACCGCAGTTATTATGGACCATTACTGGGCGTGTGGATCCAAGCCATACATAAGGCTGCCGAAAAACTGGGGAGGCATATGCACACTAGTGAACGTCCACGTTCCCGTACTAGTGATCCCTAAGAATGACCTGAAGTTGGACAGTTTCCCGAAAGCAGATGCTCATCTAAGAAGAAGGAGATCTGTGGAACTGGTATCCAGGATGAAGAGGGAAAATTACTTTTCTCCCAAATCAGAAGACGCATTCCATGCAATCCCGTATGAACACAGGCTGTTCACCCTCACCTCAACAGTATTCACAACACTGCTCCTGCCCCACATCCAAGTTAGAGTGAATGCTAAATGGTTGCAGATGACCAGATGGGAAATTTTTGCAGACCATCAATACCACTATAAAAGGATTCAACGCGATCAAAGAAGAGCTGAGAGCAATCAGACTGATGACCCTCCAAAACAGATGTGTGCTTGACATGATCACTGCAATGAATGGCGGTGTTTGTGCAGAAAACGAAGAATCATGTTGCACATTTGTACCATCACACGATGAAGAAAACAGAATCCTAACAGAGGCCATAAGCATGTGCTTGTCAGTGAATTCCTCTCCTCGGAACACGGTACTGCCCCCCTAAAATGGGCCTATTGCTTAAATAGATGCCTCAATTCCTGGTTACAAGGGGACAGAAGGGTACACACTAAAGTAAAGGGTGTTTAGGATTCCTGAGGCAAGGAACGCAGAAGAGTGCGTCTCAAACTCCAAAATTGAGTGAAACAGAGAAGGGATGCATTTACTAAGATAGTAAAGGAAGGCGTACGCAGTCAAATTTAGAAAGTGCACGTGTGGGGTTATATAACGGATAATGTAAATCGTTTGTTGTGTCTAGACTAATGAATATAAACGATAGTAAAAAAATTCAAGAGATTGGTGAACATTTTGACCAAGAGATTGACATCAATCAGGAAAGGAAAAATAAAAGTCAAGTAATATATAAACAAAGAAGAGACTCTTAAAATACTAATAATAAAAGAACAATATAATAAATTTTGATATAAAGTGTAAACGAAGAAGGCTGCAGAATCATTGCATAGGTTTTTAAAATAAAAAAGTGAGCAGTTAAAATATATCCTGATTGGAATTATAAACAGTGATTGATGGTGCCTGCACTAATTGACCAGCGTGGTATAATTGATAAAATATAGAATGGAATAAAACAACGGGTGAGTGTTGAAGATCAAAACTGATCTGTCATCATGGGGGATGCACCTCTTTTACATTTATGAAGGACATTTCTGAGATGCACAGCGAAGATAAGGAAATATCATTCAGAATGGGTTTGAGGCACGACTAATAAGACACCCATGCTGTGGCCTCAGGGAGGGTTCACTGTCAAAAGATGTATTGCGGCATATGATGACATATTTGCATGCCACATATAAGGAAAAAAAGTTGCAGAAAAGGCTGGCCATTTGAGAGATTTGGGAGAGATTTGGGAAATATAGCAAAGTGAGAAAGCAGATCTAGCCCATAGGAAGTGGATGCTCAATCAGCATAAAAGGGAGGATAAAACACCTTTGGATCCCCCTTCCCCTCCTGAAGAGAAGAGTGTAGACACAGAGGAGAAGGGATTTTACCCTTTAACGGGATTAAAAGCAACAATGGGATAAGTTAATCCAAAGTATACGCCTCCCCATTTATAGCAGGGAGGATAATGTGCAGAGAACGCAAATATATATCAGCATGTGATGAAAGTAAACAGTATGATGAGGGAAAACACAGACAAGAGAGACGAATGGAGATAGAGGAAGAAGCAAGGACATAGAAATAAATAAACGATAAAGCAAAGGAAATAAAAATAGAGCGGATTTAATGGATGGGAGGACACATATTGCTTAAGCTAGACGATAAGGAGATTGATGGGTTCGAGATAGAGAGGAGAGAGAAGACCTGGAAAAGAATGGGAAGAAGGAAGAAAGAGCATACAGAGAAGAGAGGGACAAGAATGCAAGTGAAGTGAAGAACAAAGAAGGTATGAGGCAAGGACACAAAGGGAGAGATTAGAAGAAAGGAAACAAGAAGAGATCAAAGCCTATGTATGTAAGTAAGTATGTAGGTTTCAACGAAGGTGAGAGGAAGATTAATTGAGGGATCTGAGGAGAAGAGAAGAAAAAATGAGTAGGGGAATAAAAGACGATGAAATAGAATATTTATGCCATAGGAGTATGGTGCTGATTAAAGTACGAAAACAACTGGAGGAAAAGACAGGGTCACAAAATCGCCGTAGGGAGCTGCAAAGAATGCTGAGATTAGCACAGGCTGGTGGGCAGGATGCAGAAGACATAGAGCAGAGACTTGGGAATGTATACAGTCAAATGAGCGACAAATATGGGTATAAAACACAAAACAATGCAGAGGGATCCCTATTAAGGGGAACTGAAGGTAGGTTAGATGATCCATAACAGGCGAGTATAGAACATTGTCTTTCAACAGATTAGATATTGATGATGCAGAGAAGGACAGTTGTCACACGAGCTGGGGCATAGTGATGTCAGATGAAGAAAGGGAGGAGAATGAGAGGGTGCAAAGAGAGGGCTCATGCATGTTTTTAAAGGAATCAAGTATAGAGAAAGGGGCAAAATGGTCAGATTTAGAGGACCCTAAAGAAAAGACACCAGCACCAACACCCTATATTGAGTGACCACAAGCTCGATCGCGTAGTGTAGGGGTATATCCCCATCATATGTAAGCAGGTTAAAATCATTACCAGGAAGGAAACAAATGGTCAAGGATAGTTCTACCTTTAAGACAAGGAGTGTAGGTAAATATGATTATGTACCGGGATTTTCACAATTCCTATTATTGGAGAAGGGGGGGAGTACGACCACAATATATACCATGACCGCAGATGGATAAAGACAATTTAAAGTGTAAATTGCCACGTTTAACTTCCGGTGTGGGAAAATGGATTTATGAGTGAAAGGATGGCATCAGGAATGCAGTTAGCTATGGGTGACATAAAAGGGCTGCTAGCAGCTATTCTAGGGGAGAGAGCTGACCAAATTTGGAAGCGAGCAGAATACGCAGGTGTGACCGCGCAAAACACGACAGACGATAAAGCGCCATTCAATAATGGTGGAGCAGACATATGGCGAGCGCTCAGAGCACAATACCCTGATACATCAGACATGGGTGCAATCATGACTAGGAAAATGGGAGAGGATGCAGATCCTGTTGCTTATATTCAAGATATTCAGGATAAATGGCGACAGCAGATTGGTGAAGCATGGGATAAAACAATAGTATTATTTTATCATATTCTGTGTCAGGGACTGCCCGAGCCAGTGCACCGGCAATTGAAAAAACTGATGGAATGAAAGCAAAACCATGGCCAGAAATACAAATGACAATCGTGCCTCACTGCCGATTAATGCAGGAGAAGATTAAGAAGAAAGCAGAAAACAGAAAGCAGGAGGAAGCAAACTTAGTTCTGAAGAAGTTATCCAAAATAGTCATCGAGGGAGAGGTATTGACAAGTAATGAAGGAGGGGTGACAGAGGAGATACAGTCAGGGCAGCAGAATAATGCAGGATATCCCACTGACCAAAGTGGGTTTGTCAGGCTCCACAGCTTCTAGGCGCAGGAGTGGCACAAACCAACCACCCTCACTGCGGCCTTGGCACCTGCAAGGCTAGGTTTACGCAGGCCTCTGCAACCCCAGCAGGGAAGGAGAGTTAGGGAGACGCTGGTTGGATAGCTACGGGAGTTGAGGGTAACCAGAAAGAGGATTAGGGCGAGGTAGTGGATGGGTTGGGGAACATAGGGTAAGATTGGAAATAGCGCACCATAAATCTACAGAATACCCATGCTCCCGCATGCATATGTTCCCCCACAATGTTACAACAAGCACAAAACACTAGTCTGAACGAGCAAGGTCACTTAACTCTGGTTGTGAGTGCTGGCTGCTGGAGTGTCCTTGTTGACTTATGCCTGCGTGTTCTCAGGTCCGGTAAACAGGAGCAGTTCAAATGCTGCAAAGAGAGCTTACATTAGTTTGCACAGATGATGCCGCACGGGTTTCATGCAGCTATGTCTGGCCAACTGCCTGGGAAGCGCATTCATGCAAAGTAGGAGCCGCCTGTGGCTTTTTAACATGCAAGCATAGGACTCTGGGGGCCGTAACAGCGTGGTTTCATGGCTTCACCTGGCATTAAACACGCGACTATTACAACAGGCCGCACGTGGCTTTAAACATGCAGCTTTTATAAGCTGGACACATGTGGCTTGGTGTATCCGGGCTGTACGTGGCTAGTTTTGAATGCAGTGTGGTGTTTGAGTTGTCCGAGAGCTTGTACGCTGTCCCAGCAGTGAGCAGCTGTCTACCACAGCTTTGCTGATGCACAGTTCATGCAGGGAGGGTTTTACAAGCTCCTATCAGCGTGCAGCACTTCGCTTTCTAGGCGACAGGGGGACTTTCATGCTCAGGCTATGCCCCCTGCGCATGTTCCCCAGGTGCTCCTCTCCCCCTCTGAGCCTGCAGTACTTATCGGTAGTGAGTAGGGGCCGGAAAGAAGGTTCCTTGGGGTGTGGCCCCTTGCGGAGATCACCGTGACCGGAGCTGTTCAAGATGCAATTTATGAGGTCGGATTCTCGAGCACAAGCCCTGTACTCTTGTCTTTGTGCATGGGTGCGAACGTGCCACTCCCAACGTGGCCTGCAAAATGTAGTTCCTGGCTCAAGGGCTGCTGGAAAATGTAGTCCGGAGAGCTTTTATCCTGCAATGAGGGCAGAGAAGCCTTTTGTAATGCTTAAATGTTTTCCTTTTCCTTGGCTTCAAGTGTTTGTTTTGTCTGGAGCCTTCATACATGCTTCTTGAGGTCACCCCCACACCCAGATCACATGCACTCACGCCCTTAGCCCTGACAGGATTACATTTTTGGCCAAAAGGAAGAGGAAATGGGCCTAGAGGAGTAGGATACGGTGTATTTAAAAAGTCTTAGGGTAGAGGAGGATTTAATGGTGGATAGCCACAACAATGTTGGAATTGTGGAAGAATGGGACACATAGCTAGGACATGCAGAAGCAGAGGTGGCATGCAACAGAATTGGCAAGCTCCAAGGGGGGATATTGTTATGCTCCACAATATAATACAGAATCACAGGAATATTATACCCAAGATCACATGTATGCTCGGTCATATGGACCACAATCCCAACAAATGCAGCAAGCACCACTGCAAATGCAATCGCCACAAGGGCAACCACAGCAGGTACCCATGCACACACAACAGGCACCACTGCATCAAGCACAAACACAGCAGGCTATAGCACGACAATGGAACATGACCTTAGGATCCCAACAGGTATCCACACCTAAACTGGGGAGTGTGACTGTGATAGGAGGAAATCCTTTCACAGGTACAGGGATGAATTTATATTCACAATACGACAGCCTGCATAGTGATTTCATGTGTTCAGTACTATCAGGGAGGCCAAACCACCAAGAGTATCCAAGAGTCAAGGTGATGATGGGAGGCAAGACTTTTTCATTTCTAGCAGACACTGGAGCCACTCGTTCTTGTATCTGCGAGGGAAAATATGCAATGTCAGTTACTGTCACGAATGCTCAAGGATTCTCTGGGGCGGTGAGTTTAGTTCCTTTTACAGATGAGTTACCAATCTCTATAGTAAAACATGATATATCAATGCCATTGTTATACTCTAGGCAAATGCCAGTCAATATATTGGGATGTTACCTAATGACAAAGCTTAACATGATGATATCTTTCACTGATGAAGGAATAGTGTGCTCTACTCCAGGCATACACTATGTGAATGTGGGAGAGTTCAAATAAGCCTTTACAGGACAGATGGCACTACGAGCAGTGTGTTTAGATTCAGAAGTATTTTTGTATGAAGTTACTATCTTATCATCATGGTTACCCAGGTTGGTAGACAAAATATTGAGAATACCTGATGAATGTTTTTTCAGGCCCGAAACCCCCATGGACAATGAGGAAGGACAGATCATTCCCTTAGAATTAGAAGCAGCAGTGGTCAGAGAAGAATGGGTGATGCTTCATGGTACAGATGATGAAGGAAGAGGATGGAGGATAGTGAAGGATATAGGTTGACATATTTGACATACGAAGAACTATTTAGAGATGACTACTCTGATGATGAACTATTGTTTTTGTATAAGTATCACTTATTGGATTAAAGTAAAAAATATAGAAATACTGCAGAGAATGGCATTGGTAAAAAGAAGACCGCCATTCTTTCAGGAATACTTAGAAAAAAAGTTCCAGAAATGTTATGAACTACAAGCCAATATGCTGTGGGATTATTAAAAGGGATAGGTGCAGTTAAAATTAAATTAAAGCCAGGAGCTCTTTTACTGGGAGCAAAGCAATGTCCTGTGCCCAGAGATGAAGCAAGGCATATTGGTGCCTTAGATTAATCATGTAACACGGATGTGTCCCCCGTGAGGAAATCAATTGGGGGGTCATGGAGATTTATTCAGGACCTTCGTTCTATAAACAATATAGTGAAAGCTGAGTTTCCTTTAGTTCCAAATCCTGTGACGATACTGTGTAACATTCCATCCACGGCCAAATATTTCACAGTTGTCGATTTGGAGAATGCATTATTTTCGATTCCCCTTCATGAAGTTTCACAAGATTTGACTTCCTTTTCATATAAAAATATGCACCTGAAACATACTCGTTTGCCTCACGGGTACTGTGAGTCCCTTCCATCTTTAACAGGGTCCTCCAGATGGACTTGGGTAATGTCCAACTTAAAAGTGCAATAATTCCATATGTGGATGATATTGTGGTGTGTAGTGAGACAGAAGAAAGATGTAGCGAAGACTCAGTTAAACTCATGACCATACTTTCAGAAAAAAGGATATAAGGTAGACAAGGAGAAATTACAATATTGTCAAGAAGAAGTCTTGCACATAGGACAGTTGATCTCTCGTGAAGGGAGAAAAGTGACACCTGAAAGAGCAGAAGCAATCATGAAAACCGTAGCACCTAAAACAGTGAGGGAAATGCAACAGTTTCTAGGCTTATGGAGTTGTTGCAGGCCTGGGTTTTTAACTATATTACATACATTAAATCACTTTTAAAAGGACTCAAAGAAGCATAGGTGGCCAAGGGCACAATAATATGGACCCATGAGATTACTGAAGTGTATGAAGAATTAAAGAAGGCAATCAGTACAGCCACTGTATTGGGGATACCAGATTACAATGATGAATTGTATTTATTCTCCCATTCAAATGGATAAGTCATGACAGCCGTTCTTACACAGAAGAGGACATTAGGACATGGACATAAACCGTTGGCATATTACAGTGGGATTTTAGATCCAGTAATGAAGGAACACTATACCTGTGAGCAATCTTTAGCTGCTGCTGCATTCGCAATTGAAAAAGCATCAAGTATAATGAGGGGGTGCCCAATAACGTTATTTGTAGAACTTGCATTGTTTGCAATTTTTGAGAAGCCCAAATGTAAATTGACAACACAAAGAGCATCGGGGTGCAAGGTGATTATTTCCAACCCCGCGATTAAATTTCTTAGATGTAAAACAGTAAATTTAGCAACGTTTATAGCAAAACCAGTAGGAGAGGATGATTATGTACCTGATTGCACAACGTACACTGACTGTTACAATGATATTCCCCAAGGTAGAGAAAACGCCCTCGGGAGGGGGCTAAGTTGTTTTTATTGAACGTTTGTCAAAAATTGACCAAGCAACTGGGGAAAGGCGTACTGGAGAAGAGGTAGTGAAACTGAATAGAGAAGGTGAATTTGAGGTAGCTATAAGCATGAGGTTGTCTTCAAATTATTCAGCAGAGGCTGCAGAATTAGTGGTGCTCGTTGAAGCACTGCAGAGATTTGAGGATGAGGAAGTGATGATGTACTCTGACTCTGCCTATGTGACGTCACCCATACATGCAGGTTTGTCACGCTGGAAATGGAGGGGTTTCCGCCATGCAGACAGCACTCTGGTGCTTCTATAAGCCTATTCAATAGGCTTATAGAAGCATTGGGTTTCCAATTGACGCTAGCAGTCGTAAAATGCTCAGTGCATTCCAAACAAACTGACTTAATTTCCTGCAGAAATGAAGCCGCAAGCCGCAGATGCCAAAAAATCATCCTATTATGCACCCACATTTAGTTTGGAAAGAGAAGATGTTAAAGAAATGATAGGGCGATGAATGTTAGCAAAGGAGGGCTTTAACATGCTGTCTATTGTCCAGTTAATTGAAATACAATATTGGGCTCCTCAAGAAGAACAGGATTTATAGCAGAAGCAGGGGTGTTTTCTATCCCCCACGGAGGCAATTTGGAGACAGGATAGCACAGGAAAGCCAGATATGCCTCTAGCATTATTGGGAGTAGTGCTGGAGCAGCTTCACTACCCAGCACACACGACTCGAGAGAGTCTAGCTGCAACAATTGCAGAAGAATGGTTCTCACCCAATCTATGGGAAAATGTTGCACAGTTCATTGTGAATTGCATAGTGTGCCAGAAATGCATCACAGGGCACACTTTGCGAACAGTGAGAGTAGCAATCCTAGACCCAATTGCCTCCATTTAGATTATGTAGCTATGCTGCAGACATGCAATGATGACAGATATATTCTGATCATAGTAAGTCTTTTGTCTAGATGGATAGAGGCAGGTCCATTCACACATCCTGATGCCCTGTGCGCTGCCAAGTTCCTTGTGTGCAAGGTGTTCCCCAGGTGGGGGGTGTGCAAGGTTTTGTGGTCTGACAATGGACCGCATTTTGTAAACAAATTATTTGAACAAATATTTCTCCTATTAGGTATAAATCTAGTTTTTCTCCCACTTATCACCCACAGGTGAATGGCATCTGTGAGAGATTAAACTGATTTTTAAAGGAGTGCATAGCCAAATTGAAAATCACTCTGAAAAAGGGATGGCTATATTGCCTGCCCCTTGCCTTATATGCCTTGAGAAATTAGCCTGGTTCAGATCACCACCTAATGCCTCATGAGTTGGTGACTAGATGTTGTACAAGAACCTCACTTGCTCCTCCAACTAGGGTAAGAACTGATGCCCACAGTGAGCAAAGGCATTAGGCCACAAGACGCATGATTACTTAACAACAATGATTGCAAGTGTTTATTTCATGTCTCAAAAGACCAAGAACAGAAGGGAGGGGTCAAAAAGAAGTGAAAAAGACAATAAATCTCATGAAAACAGAGGATTTGCTGAAACCTCCAAGTTTATATCCAGGCTACCAAGTGCTAGTGTGCAAATGTATCTGTACCTGGAGTATGCCCCGCTTTGAGGGGCCACATGAGGTAGAAGAAGCAAGTCCACTGCTGTGAAACTGAAGGGGTGAAGTGCGTAACTACATCTACATCACATCAAACCCTATAAAGGTGAAACATCAACCCCTCCTGAAGATATCTGAAGTGAAGCAAGAGAAGTAGTTCGACATGTGCAGACCGATCCACACGAAGCAAGAGAAGAAGTTGTGTGCATGCCTAATGGCTAGAAACAAGAATAAGGAAAATAAAGTGCACACAAGCACCATACTTTAGTGTCCAGTGTTTTTCAGAAATCAATTAAACACCAGTGTTTCTCAAAATTTGACAAGGAGAAAATAGACTTGCAGCTACCTGGGAAATCTTTTTTAGACAGGCTTCAACGAACAATGTGAGAAGAGTCTGGAATTTAAAGAAGAAAGAAGAGTATCGACCATCATTTATGATACCTATTGTAGCAATAGTGTACATGCTTATCTGCCATTTTTCATACATATTGCATTCTTATCCAGCTCTAATATGAAGGGGAATACACATTATCATGTTTTGCAAGACCCCAAGTATAACTGTATTATCTGCATAGTGATAATTGCAATTATATTGCAGTTTTTGATATAAAAGTGATTAAAAAGGAGATAACAAATGTGTATATTAAAGTAGATAGGAAATGGAGAGGCTTCAAAATTTCAGAGATTCATTGTCATCTAGAAAGTCGATAGGTTTTCATGGAATATTGATGATGATATCAGTTGTTATTATGATTTGTGTTTTTCTCCTTATTATTATGGCAGTCTGAAATGTAGGTAGAGGTAGTACAGATATGGAGGGTATTATTGAAACAACTATTATTGTCCCTGCCAAAGGTACAGACAGCCTGTTTTACAATATAAGTAGGAGTCTATTTTGATTTAAATGGGATTGTTGAGGAGGACCATGAAGATATAAATACATATGTTGATAATTTGGCTCATTTAAAAAATAACCTATGGTATCAGCACATGAAGGAAGTGGGAGAAAGTAAGTCAAATGAAAACTGCTATGTCTGTTCCTTAATACTGTATGCCATGAATACAGCAAAGACATTTTTATTGCCAAATAGATTTCTGCACATGATGCAGTATGTCTCAGTCATCTGGCAGGGTGTACAACAAGAGGACAATTCAAAGGAAAATTGGCAACTTTACGATGGAGATCAAGAGCGACATTTCCATATAAAGATACTTATGTAAAGATAAAAAGGGTGGAAAGTGGGATGGGGTAGACAAGCAAAAAATGTATGTATCCACCCCAGATTGGCAAACAAATAATAAATGTCGAGATGAAGAGGGTGGATTGCTCAGACATGACTGAGAGATCAGGAGAGCCAGGATGCTGGGAGAGACCTCAGCTATTGGTTTATGGGCGTGTTGCCACCAGTACCGAATGGGAAGAAGGACTATTATATTGCCCTGCACACCTAATGAAGAAGGAACCAGTAGACATGGTGCAAATAGTGAATTGCAACTGCCTAGACTCATGTGCCAAGTATTATGTTATTAACATGGGTCGACAACAAAGCAGGACCAATATCCATAATACTATTGAAGAATGCAACAACATGCTTCAAGATTGGAGGCTCAGTTCTGGTTGGAGAGAATAAAGTATGTGGACAGACAATCGAGGTCCGAGGAATGAATGGAGGAACTGCCATAATGATGGACCAATATTGGGCCTGTGCATCCAGAGCTTACATGCAGTTGCCTATGAATTGGGGAGGAATATGCTCTACTGTAATGGTACTTGTTCCAGCAATAGTGATTCCTCAAAGTGATCTCAATATCGATGAATTTCCAAAAATGAATGAACACCAGAGAAGGAAGAAGTCACTATTCTTCATCGCCTGGAAAGGGAGAACTACTTTTCATCAAAATCAATAAAGGCCTTTGAAGACATTCAAGATGAACATAAACTGTTCAGCAAGACAGCAATGATAATGACATCTACATTCATGCCAGGACTCCAGACTGTAGTAAATGCCAAGTGGCTGCTGATCGCCAGATGGGAGCTGTGACAGATGATTAATGCAACAATAAAATGACTCAATGCATGCAGAGGAGATTTAAAAGCCATCAGGCTGATGACTATCTAGAACAGGTATGTCCTGGACTTAATTACAGCAATGGAAGGAGGCGTATGTGCCAAGATCGGGCCTTCTTACTGTACATTCACACCATCGCATGATGAAGAGAATGGAACCCTGACAGAGGCAATAACTATGCTGAGGACTCTGCATACAAAGATGGAAGATGAAGCTGATGAGACAGCAGGAGATGACTGGATTTAATTCCTATTGTCATGGATTCCAACTTGGCTGGATAATGCTTTAAAAATACTCAGAGCAATACTTGTGTTGGTATTGCTACGATTCTGTCTTATAAGGATCATTTTAGTACAGTGCCAGAAGACAGCCAAGAAAGCTATTAGGATAAAGATAATGATTGACATTGACGCTGGAACAGCTAAGCAGATGCAAAATGAAGCCAGTACCTGTGAGAATATAAAGAAATGTACCCTTGCACCTCCAGGAACTAAGTTAAATTACCCCAAGGATCGGAAAAGATATGTAGAATGTTGGATATTCTGTTCACCATCTGGAGAGTGATGACATGGAGTGGAGTGTGGATGAACACATAACAAATGCAGGTCACCTGAGGGGGGCTGACAAAGATTTGGATCCCACAAATGAAGCAGGATGAAGAGAAGATGCTGATAAATTATGAAGAGGAGATAAAGACAATGGAAGAAGAGAATTTGGTCAAAAATCCGACCAGAGGGGGTAATGAAGACGAGCAGGTAGATGCTATTGCATCAGTTCCCGCCCCTTCACCACCATCATTAATGATTCAATCAACCATCTGGAGAAGAGAAGTGATAATCCATAGCTGGGCCATAACAAGCCTTTTTTAATTCTATCTGCGCCTTTGGTTTGGTTTGTCTGGCTGCACGGTACAAATGATTCTATGGTTATGCACTCAGGAAGCCATATAGAATGTACCCTCGCACTGAAGGTTTGGAAGGATGTTGCATTGAAGAATTCTATATGGAAGGATGTTACCTGCCAAGATGTCAGAATGCATCAATTAATATTATGGATGGACGTTAATGTGAAATCTGACGAGGACAAAGTGATGTCATAAAGAAGGTATATGAACCTGTACTGAAACAATATGAAAATACTTAGAAGTAATGATGTAACTGAAGCACTAAGAGTAACATGTACCTAAAACTGAAGTAATAATGGATCTAAAGAAGATGAAGTAACTTACTGACCAATAACTGTAAATATGCAGTAATGCAAGGTAGAAAGAAAATGTATAGAAGCTTGCTATAGAGGAATATATAACATGGCAAGATGCCATAGTAGGAAGATGGATGCTGGCTCACGTTGAACGTAACCAAGCTACCTCAGAAACAGGCTGAGGCTGTAGAATCAGGAGACACAGACACAAAGCTCTGTGTGCAGAGCTGACGATAAGTCCTGGTTGGGCCAGAGTTAAGGATGCTATTTGTAAAGGGTAAGCACACATCACAAGAGTATGTGGCTAAGCTCTGAATATGGGACATTCTTCATAAATGGAAGAAGAAGGAAACAGCTGTGTGAGCCAAACTGCTGGTCAATTAATAGTATACAAAGTTCATGTGAGATAGAGTGAGCAAGTCTCTAGAGGCTAAGAGGAGGAACAGTAACCTGCATAATTAAATCAAATAGCAGAAAATAGAAGGTTGAAAGGGACACATTCATGGTCTCTTCACATTCAAAAGTCGAAAACAAAGGCTATTCATTAGAGCCGTAAACTAAGATAGTAGTGTGCTCACACTCTCTAGAATGTTCCAGGACAGTGATCAGGTAACAAGGTCAACTACAAACGGAAGACTTTGGCTTATGGCCTACCGATGAGAGATGATGGACTAATTGGGAAAATGGGGAGTAGTCTGATGGGATTCAAACACCTAAGTTTCATTTCACGTACGTGCTGCTAAGGAGCCAAAAGTCCAAGTTTGGGATAGTATGCCCACCAATCAGTGGGGTTGAGGGATAACCTAATGGGCAGTGTAGCATAGAGCAATCCACTGATGTTTTGTCCTCTATAATCAGTACTATACGTATTTAGAGGTAGCTCAAGGCATGACCAACAGATAAGGGGTAGACACTGATGCACTAATCCTTATGCGTTCTCTAAGTAGATATGTTCCCTTAACCAATCCCTTCTCTTGATAGGTTTTGTATTTTGCCACATAGAATGACGTCATAGATGATGCATATTGGGGTATAAGACCTCTATGTAATGAAGCTTCTATGCGAGTGTGCATGCATCAGCCGGATGTCTGCGAGTCCTCCCTACTTTCTTAAATGACAATAAAGTAGTTATTTGCCATATTCTTTGAGTCTGTCCGATTATTTGGTTTGAGATCAATATTGTAATTCCATCTAGCAAAAATAGATGCTCCAAGGGGCTAGAACACATGTCTGTTTAATCTTTCTCTGCTCTGTCCTCTGGTTCTTTTCACTCAGCCTTTAAGATAGCAACTGTTGTTCTACTCTTAAAAAGACCTTCTCTTGCTCCTTCTGATCCTAAATGTTCAGCCTCTCTTACTTTCATATCTTTCTAGGCTTCTAGAATGACACATGTTCAACTGTAGTCAAATCTTAATTCTTTTGACTTTCTCCCTTGCCACCAATCTTGGTTTCGGTCTAGTTTCTCCACTGAAATGGCTCTTCTGTCTGTATCTAATCATATTCTCCATGCTCATCATTGTAAGCTTTGCTCTTTGTTGATTCTGCTTGACCGTAGTGCCGCTTTTGACACTGTTGATCATCCTACCTCTTACTCTCGACTATCTCATTTTTTGGGTTTTCTGGTAATGGTCTCAATTGCTTTTCTTCCTTTACTTTACTTTAAAAACATATAATGCGCTTGCATGGACCCTTAGGCTTTAAGGTGCAGACAGACTTACAACAGAGAACATGAAAAAGTGGTGAGGAACTGTCCATCATGTTAGGGAAGAGGGAGAACCAGAGAGCCAGAGAAACCAAGGCCTATGTAAACAGCAAAGTCGTCAGCTTCTTTTTGAAGATGTCCGTGAACTCAATGCTTCTTAAGTTCAATGGCAAGTCAATCCAAGCATTAGGAGCAATAGTATAAAATGCTCCCTTCCAGGCTTTCTCAGTTCTACACCTTGGGATCATCAGAAAATCTTGGGTATTGGACCTGAGTGTTCTTCTCTGTCTTTTGTTTGTAACAGGAATGCGATAACACCCAGAAAGCATTTTTTGAGAAAACTGAAAAAGCTAGAGATAAAATCACAAAATCCCAACTAAATAAATCTAACAACATAAAAATGCCTTTAGAAAAGGCTTTTGAGAACATACAAACTTTTACCTTCTCGAATATCACCACAGAGGGGATGAAAAAAAACATGTGCTTCCTGAAACCGACATTGTGCGCCGGAAACATCCTACCAGCCAAAATAATACTTGAATACTCAGACATATTTGCCCCCACACTGACTCAAATCATCAATACCTCCATTAGGGACCAGTCAGTCCTGCAAGCCATAAAAAGGTTCACTGTAACCCCCCTGATAAAAAAGCCATGCCTACATCCTAGAGATCCAAGCACCCTTAGACCAATCACGAACTGCAACATCCTATTGAAAGTCATGGACAAGGTAGCCACAGCACAATTACAGGCACACAAAGAGGTCTCAGGCTCACTCCACCCTCAACAGTCAGGGTTTAGACCAGCACACAGCACTGAATCAGCCATGTTAGATCTTCATACTAAGATGCTCAGCATCATGGACAAGGGAAAGACAGGCCTCCTCATCTTGTTGGATCTCCGTGCGGCATTTGATCTGTTAGATCAAAATATGCTTGAAGTAGCACTGGGTAAAACGGCCAACTGTTCACCAGCAGCAAAGACATGGATATTGTCCTTCCTAAAAAACAGGACTTCTCGAGTCCACTGTGGAGAGAAATCTCCATGGAAAGAGAGATACTCTGTGGGGTTCCTCAGGGAGCCAGCATGTCACCACTACTTTTTAATGTTTACATCAGATTTCTATGCTACGTATTAGACCATGTAAATGTCTTTTTTACGGACTACGCAGACGATATGCAGCTAGTGCTAGAACTTAGCGTGGACCATAAAAAAGACAATGGGGGTCATTCCGAGGTTGGAGGTAAGTATTGGTTTTTACCGGCATGGCAGAAAGAGCGAGTCTGATCTGGTACCACGCTGCTATTTACAGGCTATTCCAACCTCACGGGCACGAGCTTTCCGCCATGCCGGTAAATCCCCTAGCGGCATACCGCTAAAGGGCCCGTTAAACCCCTTACCGGCATGAAGCGAGACGTTCTTAACAACACCGCCATCGAAGCTTCGCCGTCCGTAATTAGCGGTCACCGTAATTTACGGATACCGTAAATTACGGTCACTGCTAATTAACAAATACGGAAATGACGTCATCGCACAGGAACGGGAAGGAGCGCGGCGGCCATCTTTAAAAACACAATCCATTGCTATCCTCTCCAGGCAGCACCCTTGGGACGAACCTGAACCTCGGAAAAGGCCTACACAACCACCAGCTATGCCCAAAGCCCCGAAAAAGTCAGCGGACCACCTCCGCAAGCAGCGCTTCAGCCCCGAGGAGCTGCAGGCCATGGTGGGCCACCTGGAGGAGCACGCAGACGTAGTGTTCAGCAGCGACATGCGCAAAGAGGCAGTGGTCCGGAAAAAAAACATATGGGCAGAACTTGCTCAAAGGGTGAGCGCAGTAGGCACCACCCCCCGCACCTCCAGGGACTGCCGCAAGCGGTGGGACGACTTGCAGTTGAGGGTGCGGAGCATCCTCGCAGCCAACTGCAGCCAGGCACTGCTGACTAGAGGTGGACCAAGTTCACCAATGAAACTAGCACCATGGGAGGAGAGATGCGCTGCATTGATTGGCACAGAATCAATCGAGGGCGTCGGTGAAATGGAGTTTGGGGCTCCGTCGTCTGCTGATGGAGGTGAGTGTCCAAAGTCAATACCGCCAATGGCAAATACATGCTGAATACACTACCAAGCCCCGTCCAATGCACCTTGTGATACTGCCCTCCACCCATTCTGATAATGGCAAGACAACTGCCACCAAGGGACAAGTGCTACCACATAATGCCCACCAACCACAGTGCAGTAACTAGCACATCCCAATAAGCACACTGTGCAGCAGGCTTGGCAGTGTGCGAGTCAGACTGCACATGACCAGGCCAGGATTAGTGACTCCCACACCTGCGTACATATCCGACACATCCGTAGAAACCAGTGATGTAGTAACGGCCAAAATGCCACCAATCCAAAATGACTGAAATGTGAATGCTGCCATTAATGACATTAGCGTCTCACACAACCACTCATGTTGTACCTTTGTTCTACACCCACAGGCAGTGAGCATGAGGGCGATGAGCCTGAGAGAAGCCGTCCCACCACATCCAGTGCCAAAGGCAGGGACCACCGCGTACCGGCCAGGAAGGACAAAACCACCACAGCTCCTCCAAGGCCCATTGAGGTAGCACCACCCCCATCCCTCACTGCATCAGCGCCTGCAATAATCACCACACCAAGGTCAGAGGAGTCCAGCATCTCTGGGGAGGTGGCAGCCACGGCCCCTCTGCAAATCGTGGACAGCCCCTTTTCCATCTGTGGGGCGTCAGAGGAGGACTCCTACCCCACTGTATAAACCCCCGAGCCCTGCAATGTCCCCCAGCTGTCGTGCAGGGACTCTGGGGAGGGTGACACACCAGTCCGAAGTGCACGTGGCGATGCACCGGGAGACGCAGATCCCATGCCCAGTATCCCATTCGAGGCCCTGTCAGGGCATGTCGACCCAATACCCAGCAGGGATGATACGCCATCCCAGGAAGCACTACGTGCAGGACAACTCACTGCCCTCATCACTGACTTCAATGAGGAAAACCGCCAGGGCAGGTTGGAGTTACTCGAGGCGCTCAGGCAAATGCGTCAGGTGTTCACGGAAAGCACCAACCCTGTGTGTGAGGCACTTGGATGCATTGCAGACGCCCTTGTGGCAGCACGTCTCATTCATGCGACTCAGCAGGAGGACACCCCCTCAACCAGTCCCCCCACCTCGGCAAGCCCAACGCGCCGCTTGCTGCGTTCTCAGCGGCACAGGAACATGCCCCCCCCCGGGCACCGGGATCATGGATCAATAGACAATGCTGCCACATGTGGCCTCAATGTGCCACACGGGACTACTGTTGCGGAGTTGGGGGGCAGGGGGGTGAAGGTGTGTATGGGAGTTGGGGGGAGGTGGTGAGGGTGTGTATGGGAGTTGGGGGGAGGGGGGTGAGGGTGTGTATGGGAGTTGGGGGGAGGGGGGAGGGTGTGTATGGGAGTTGGGGGGAGGGGGGTGAGGGTGTGTATGGGAGCTGGGGGGAGGGGGGCGAGGGTGGAGGTTTTGTTGTTCACGTGTGAACCTACTAATACAATACACCGGTTGTGCATAAAAAATATCAGAGTGGACATTGATCAATGTGCATGTGTCTTTTAATGACTCACAGTGCATGGTGTACATGTATCCCCACAACCAGTGCCCGATGCCCTGTCATCCTGACACCCTCAGCTGACTTGAGTGTCAGGAATATTGTCCAATCAATGATTGCCACACGGCACATCCCTCCTGTGCATCTGCACTGTGATGCTGTCCTGCCAATTCTTCATCCACCCCCTCATCATCATCTGGTGGTAGCAGTCCCAGGTCAGGGGGCAGTGGCATGTTCCGACGGATGCACATATTGTGCAGCTTTACACATGCCATGGTGATCCTGGCCACCTTCTCGTGGCTGTTGATGAGTGCTCCACCCGAACAGCTGTGGCAACAAAATGGTGCCTTCAACAGGCCAAATGTCTGCTCTATGGCCACCCGTGTACGGGTATGGGCTCGATTGTAGTCCTCCTCATGCCTGTTTCTGTGGGTTGCGGATAGGGGCCATGAGCCACGGCTTCAAAGGGTAGGCACCATCACCTGCATGGAAGGGGAATGAAGGTAAGTGTTTGTACATTGATGGTGGCGAACTGTAGCAGTCTTGCATGGCAGCCGGTGATTCCTGGCCATACACACATGTCCCTGGTTGCATCAACCCCGTTACTGGCCCGGCTATGTGTCCTGTGCCATGGAATGATGGAGGGGTAGCTTCTTCAAGATGGCTTATAGTGTGCACTCACATCTTGTTGCACGTGCACCGTATATGCGTGCAGCAGTGTTGGCCTGAATTCATTGATGTGTTGGGTTCTGTGAGATTTGGTGGGAGGGGGTGTTGACTGTAGTCAGTAGCATACTTGTCCTACAGCACTGATCAGTACCATGTTGACTTGCACCACTACTATGGGTGTGCGGAACCAGTGACACGCTGCTGTATCCCTGTTGGGCTCACTTCTATACACTCCCAGGGACGTCTGTCTTGTGTGGTGGGATGCAGGAGGCTGCAGTGCATGGTGCAGGATGCCCTTACGGTGTGTGAGGTCCGCCGATGAGTGGTGCTTGTGTGGTGGTATTGGGCCAGGTTACCTGTCGGACGAGTAGTGTTGTATTTTCTACATTCTAGCATCGCTGTGAGGTTAGGCAGTCATGTGCCATATCGATTGCCTTGGGGCACTGTGTTCTGTGGGGTGCACATCATGCACCGGCGTCAACATTCCCACACAGGTGTAGTATGCACCCCCTTTCCCACCAAGTTGGGGTATGCATCCACCCTACTCATGGCCCCAATGCGCTGCCATGGCCCAATCAGGTGACTCACCAAGCAGCCAGGCACGTTGTCCAGCATGTTGCTCCATATAGCGTGGTAGCGTGGAGTTCCGCAGGACCAGGGGGTCATGTGTTGATCGGGGGTATCGGGCACAGCAATGTGTGATGGCTTTACTGGCATTTCATACCATCTGGACGTCAATGGATTGGTATTGCTTGCGGTTGCGATACGCCACCTCCATTGAATGTGGAAAGACCAATTCCACGTGGGTGCAGTCGAGGGCACCTATGCAATTTGGCATGCCTGCCAGTGCAGGGTAGGCAACTTATGTATCCAATATCTCCTGGGGTGTCCGGTGTAGGGATATGTAGTCCCTTGTGTGTTTGATGAGGGCATCCAGCACTTGGTTGAGTATATGTGAAAATATGGCCTGTGGTATGCCATGCATGTGCCCCACTGTATGCTGCTACGTGCCTGTGGCAAGGAAGTGGAGAACAGACACTACCCCGAGTAGAGGGGGGATTGCAGTGTGGATTTCTATGAGGCTCACTATGTCGTCATGTGTCAGGTCCACTATGGTGGTGATGGTGTCCCGGTCAAGGCGGTACAGGGTGTGGATCTGCTCTGGTGTGAGGTTGAAGGGGGAGGCTCTGATGCGAGGGATTGGGGGCTGCCGGCGTGGTAATGGTGGCTGCAGCGGTAGGGCATGCTGGGCCTGTCTCACCCTCCTTCTCCTCCTGTGTATCCTCTGTGGTGGGGGCTGTGGTTGTTGTTGCTGTTGTTGTCGTTGCTGCCTTGCAAGCAGGGCCTCCAGCTACAGTAATCCTGCTACAATTGGTATCATCTTGGTGTGGGAGGGGCTGTGGTGAGTAGGTGTGCTCCTTTTGTTCTGTGCCAGACTCCATTGCCTCCACCTGTGCTGGTTGAGTGCACCTGTGCCTCTTGGAAACACTGCTCAGGGTTCTTAACACCTTCTCGGCGATGCCGGTATTTACTCCATGCCGGTAAGGTACTTTGTGGCCTTGTAGAGGCCGTTTTTTGCATGTCCCCATGACTTGGGATCAGCTCCGGTTTACGCCATGCCGCTAATTTCGGCATGGGGTGACGTGCGCTCGCCACAAGACTGCTATTTACGGCCTCGTACTTTACGGCGCCGTAAATAACAGTCTAAAGGGTCAGAATGGCCCGTAAAGGTAAACGATGCCGGTAATCCTTTACCGGCATCTTTTTTCCCTTAACGCCCAACTCGGAATGACCCCCAATGACAATTTACTCAGAATATATAATATCATTGAAAAATGGATGGACTCAAACTGGATGTGCCTGAATGGCAAGAAAACTGAGCTGATGGTTTTTGGGTCCTCTCAAGCCAGAAACTCTCTCTCTCCAGACTACATCCAATTTCAGATTGAAGACACAAACATCAAAGTACTCAAGAAGGTGAAAACCCTATATATGATGATGGAAGCATCCTTAAGAGCCGAAGCCCAGACAGAATACATAAACCAAAACATGTAATAACTATCTCAGACTTCTCAAATCCATCAGACCATACCTCTCCGAGAACAACTGTGCTACCGTGGCCAAGGCAACTACTATTCTATCCCGCCTAGACTACGGTAATGCATTAATGGTAGGAACATTCAAAAAAAGCTTACAGGTGTATCAGATCATTCAAAACAATGCAGTCAGGATTAACAAATGTAAATCAAAATCCGACCACATCAGTAAATCTCGGAAGGAGCTACAAGTGGAAAGTAGAACCCACTTCAAGGCCCTCACAATAGCTCATAGATGCATTCATGGGAAGGCCCCAGGCCACCTGAAATCCAAAATGTACACATACACTCCCAGCCGCAGTCTAAGATCAACGGATCAAAACTGGATTGCAGTAGCTATACACAAACGCTAGCTGGGTTTGGGTAAATCCTTCCCGGTCATCACAGCAGGTATCTGGAATAACTTGCCATCTAACATAAGGAAAGAACCAAATTACCTACGCTTTCATAAACTGGTGAAAACTCATCTGTTCAACTAAACTAACGCACCTAGATACATCTGAAACCTAAATCCTCCACATAGAGTTGTCCCGTTATATTTTTCTGTTTGTCTCCTGTGTCCTTGTATCTGTGCCCCGAGATTTGCGAGTTACCGGCGCAATAGAAATAAACAAATAAATAAATAAATGCGAGATTGCAAATACCTGGGCATATTACTCTGTCTACACTTGTGTATAATGATTAAAACTCGGAACATAATTCTAGATTCTACCAGAAGCCAATGCAGTGTACGCCTTGCTATAGACACATGATCTCGATGAGAAAGTCCAATTACAACCCTTACAGCTCCATTTTGAATATCCTGCAATCTCTTGCAAAGAGTTTTGTTAATGCCAACCATAAGGTTTGAGCAGTGATCGATTTTTGCTCCAATTGCCGTAGCTATAGTGTCAGCATTTGTCTGGGAAATAAGGGGTCTGAGATGCGCCAGAAGTTTAATATAATACGCGCAAGATGCAACAACACTCCCAAATGTGGCTTCATGCTGAGGTGTTCATCCAGTATAACCCCCAATGTTTTAACTTTTTTAAGCGGGCTGATTTTAACAGATCATATGTGGAAGCATTTGTATGCTGCACCGAATCTCCTTATCCTGAAAGGAGATCCAACGATTTATGGACCTGGTCTGTATAATGGGTAAGAAGTGCATAGCTATGACGTGGAAATCAAACAAAGGGCGGAGGTTTGAGGTATGGTTAAGAGAAATGCAGCGCTGGAGTACTGCCGAAACAACGGCATGGGGTCAGGCTATAAATGTACATGTGGAGAGGTGGGCCTCCTTTTCGAGGCATTGAAGGAGTTGGTCAACTCCGCATTGTATCCCTCTGATGATAAACCCCCATGAACCTTGGGGAGTGTTATGCCCTGTTTTTTTAACTTACTGAAAAGGCAACTAGTTGCAGTGTGGATTGCCGCCTCATCCACCTACTAAGTAGACTGCATATTTGCAATGGCTTATTCCGTTCACTGTACAAGGAACAGTGTTGTTGTGGAACAGTGTAAGCATGCAACATACTATCACGACTGGTTGGTTTTGTTTACCCTTTGTATTTCCCCCTCCCAATGTTGATACCCTTCCCGCTTGCCTTTTTGCTTCCCCCTATTTCACCCGCCTTAATTGTTCAGATCTATTAGCCTGACGTGACATGTAGTGCGATTGAGTGCGTTGATACATTCATGAACCTACTTATTGTTCTATTACTGTTTTTAACAAAATGGCAATAAACAAAGTAAAAAAGAAAATGAAAGGAGATCCAACCACCAACAACTCTGTTTTCTCTTTATTCGGGGATAATATATATCGTACCATCCAGGTTTCAATTAGTGAATAGATTTTCTTAATCAGAACTTCATCCAATTCGTGATTGCCAGAGAGGAGGATGATACACAGTGTTAGGCGGAAACCTGTGCAGTTCCCTTTGGGACCACTGCAAAAGATTTAGGACTACAGGTGTTTGGCAGTAAACCCACTTGGTAGCAGTCTGTACCACACAGATTCACTTGGTAGCTGTGGCTGAGCAGTCAGACTTCTCTCAAGAAGAGTTAAGCAGTATGTGGAGTATACAATATAGGACAATTCTTCACAGTAAGACAAGCAAACACGCAACAAGGCTTCAGTGTAAAGATATTAAGGTATTTATTTATAACGGAACATCTATAGAAAACACTATGGCACTATCACGGCAAACACTTCAATTACAATTACTCTATGAAGAAGAAACGATCAAACCCCCTAACAATATTTCGACAAGTCTAGGTTCTACCGGCATCACTTATTTACAGACAGAGGTGTATGCCTCAACCTAGATGGTACTCTAATATTAGTTAGGACGGGAGAGAAAAATAGGCAGGTTACGAAATCAACACAGTTCAATACTTCACGGGTAAAATGCAAGGCAAGAAGGCAAGAACCACAATAGATCATAAAGTTCAGAGGCCAGGCCCACTCGGAGAGAGGCAAGGCGATATGTCCCAAAAAGTCTCTAGTGGAAATGCGTTCGAGTCTTTGTAGCAAATTGTTATCGGCAGATTGAACCAGTTCAGAACAACACGCTATAGAAAGCTTGGAGGCGACCCAACGGAAAGGCGAGGATTAAGACATCTCACTCGAACCGATCGAAAGGGAAGCCAGGTGGACACGGTACCTTGTTTGTGGAGAGACAGCTCCGGCGGGGGCAGTTGTTCCTGGTGGTGGATGCACGTCGGGTCTTTGCCAAGAGTAGAGATGATCTCGTCGTCGAAGAAAAGTGAAGTCCGGTGCACCACCAGGGAAGACACCAGCCACGGAGTGCTCCGTCACAAGGCACCACCTTTTGGTCGCGGTACAGGGGTAGTGGCTATCCGGTTGCCGGGGTGCTCTGCACGGACAATTCGACCACCGCGTCCTGAGGCGAAGAAAAAGCAAAGGGGACTGGTTGTTCCCACCAGTCAGGGGAAGATACTCTCCGGCAGGGAGATCTCCTCTGTCGTCGGGAAGTGGTGAGTCGGTTCAGCAGGGCTCCACCGGAGGTGTCGTCGTTGCAGGTCGGCTCAGCGTTACCCTCGTCGGATTCTTAGGTCCTGTGGCGACTTCTGAAGATCCAGTCCCAAAAGCCCTGCTTTTATGCAGAAAACCCCCATTCATTCAGCCTAGCTGTCAATCAACACTCGCTAAGTGGTGAGCGGGGAGGCTCAGCACTTGCGCCAATCACTCCAGAGTGCGACCGGAGTTGGCAAGGCAACTCGGTCCAGGGTGCCTAAACCCCCTCCCACACCCCTGTGGTAACCGAGACAGAATGGCACCACTTTGGAGGGTCTCTGTACAGAGGCCCGCCAAAAGTGGAACAAAGGGCTCAACCTTTGGTTTAGGAGTCACAGAGACGAACACAGACGCCATTTTAAAAACCGAGATCTGGCAGAAAATACCATCCGATAAACTTATTTAAGATAAGAAGACCGGTGGTACATTAGAGATTAACGAGGAAAAGTATCAATCTCCAACAATGGGACGAATCCCGTAGGGTTATGTTCGGGGTCGACCATAACAAGTAGTTTCCACTGCCACCAGCCAAAACTCGACGAGGGGGGATGGGAAAGTGCCCCCTCGAGTAACAGACCCAGGAGTAATCGAATTACCCCTACTAGCACGTCCACAATAAGATGGTTTGTACTAGTTCTGTTAGTAAATTTAGGTCTAGTAAAGCCAATGGTGACTTTACATGCCCCGGGGAGACAGTAGTCAGTCCCCGGGTATGGAGTCTATGGTGGAGGTCCGCTAGGACGCCCCAGTGTTACGGCACGTAGGGTGCGGTGTAACACACATAGAAAAACATATGAGACCCTATGGAGTAAAAGACCCCATAGCCCATAGAACACATTGACATTCAAAGGAATTACACACATTCATGTCCAAGAGTGGGAGGAAAAGAATCTCACTCTTGGCAGGATGGAAAAAACAAACTCCAGAAATCCAGCAAAGCTGCTGGGGGACTCACTAGGTTAGGAAATTCAGCCTAAACAGAGAATTCTCCTTAACACTCGCCCCCCCCAGACTAAGGGACAGGAGGATTTAATCCACTCCTGGATGAATCTCATACCTCTAGTCGATGACATACATCCTAGAGAGACCATCAGCATTTTGGTGGTGACATCCTGACCTGTGCTCAATGGTGAAATCAAACCCTTGCAGGCAGATCGACCATCTCAATAGTTTTGGGTTTTCCCCTTTCATTTGCATTTACCATCTCAAGGGTTGGTGGTCAGTCTGAATGACAAAAGTAGAACCATACAAGTACGGCCTAAACTTCTTCAGAGCCCACAGGATAGCAAAGCACTCTCTTTCGATTGTTGCCCACCTTGTTTCAGGATCCTTCAGCTTGCGGCTGATGAAGCAAACGGGGTGCTCCCTACCTTTCCCATCCAGTTGACTGAGTACGGCACATATCCATACATTTGAAGCATCTGTCTGCACAATGAAGTGTTGTCGGTAATCAGGAGCTCTGAGTACTGGGGCTTGGCAAAGAGCCTTTTTCAGGTTTTCAAAAGCCTGATTGCACTCCTCGTTCCATTTAACCTTTTTAGGAAATTTGGGCGAGGAGATGACATTCAGTGGAGAAGCTATGGTCCCATAGTTCTCTATGAAATTCCTGTAGTACCCAGTGAGGCCTAGGAAGGCTCTCACTTGGGTTTCAGTAGTAGGTGTTGTCCAATTTTGCACAGCTTCAATCTTACTGAGCAAAAGCCTTATTTCTCCACCTCCTACCTCATGTCCAAGATAGACTACCTTACTCTGTCCAATTTGGCATTTACTCGCCTTTATGGTCAGATTGGCTCGTCCAAGAGCCTGCAAAACATCTCTTAGGTGGGTTACATGTTCTTCCCAGGAATTGCTGAACACTGCGATGTCATCCAAGAATGCCATGCAGAAGTCCTCCATCCCATTCAGAACCTGGTTTACCATCCGTTGAAACGTAGCAGGTGCATTCTTCAATCCGAAAGGCATTACCTTAAACTGGTATAAGCCAACGGGGGTAGAAAATGCAGTTTTCTCCTTGGCATGGTCTGTCAGGGCTATTTGCCAATAGCCTGACGTCAAGTAATGTGCTGAGGAACTTGGCGGCGCCAAGTTTATCCACCAACTCATCTGTTCTTGGCAAAGGGTGGGCATCAGTCTTGGTGACTGCATTAAGAGCTCTATAATCCACGCAGAATATAAACTCTTTAGATCCGGCCTTTGGTACTAACACAACTGGGCTAGACCATGGACTAGTAGAGGGCTCTATTACCCCAAGATCAAGCATCTTGCTGACCTCACCTTTGATGTGGGTTCGTACGTTTTCTGACATTCTGTATCCTCTGCTTTTGACTGGCAGACAGTCACCAGTGAGTATGTCATGCTGGCCCCAAGGGGTCAAGCCTGGTGAAAGCGAGAACAGGGAGGCAAACTGATTCAACATGGATTTACACTCTTCTTGTTGCTCAGGTGTCAGATTGGAGGAGAGATTTACTCCTTCAATTTGTTCGTCTAAAGGTAAGCCTCTGAGGAGATCCGGAAGAGCTTGACTCTCTTCTTCTTCCTCGGATGATGCTAGAAGCAACGCTCCTACATCAGGTCGTGAGACATACGCTTTGAGGCGGTTGGTGTGGAAGACGGTAGGAGCCTCCTTGGGATTGCCCAAGTCCACCAGATAGTTAACCTCTCTGAGTTTACCCACAACTCTGAAGGGTCCCATCCATTTATCTTGTAAGGCCCTCTGCCTTGTTGGGATCATAACGAGAGCGAGCTGGTCTTGAGCTAACTCAACCATGTTAGCCTTTTGATCGTGCCAGTGCTTGACCAATGCTTGTCCAGCTTTCAAGTTATCGCTTGCTTCCGTCATCATGTGCGACATTCTCCTACGGAGACCTATCACGTAGTCAGTCACTCTGACTGGCTTGGGGGAAGGAGCACTCTCCAACCCCTCCTTAATCAGGGCCAATGGACCTCTGACGGGATGACTATAGAGAAGTTCGAAGGGAGAGTAACCTACTCCCTCCTGAGGGACTTCTCTATAAGCAAAGAGAAGGCATGGCAGTAGAAGGTCCCACTAACGCTTAAGGGGTTCTTCTAAAGCATCTATCATGCTCTTCATGGTTCGGTTGAACCGTTCTACCAACCCATTGGTTTGGGGGTGGTAAGGTGTTGAGAACTTGTAAGTAACTCCACAGGTTTTCCACATGGCTTTCATGTAGTGGAACATAAAGTTTGACCCCCTGTCAGAGATTACTTCCTTAGCAAACCCGACCCTAGTAAAAATACCAAGGAGGGCCTTGGCCACAGCCGGAGCTGTAACAGTCCTCATAGGAATTGCCTCAGGATACCTAGTAGCATGGTCTACTACAACAAGTATAAACCTGTTGCCTGAGGAGGTTGGAGGATCAAGGGGACCAACAATGTCAATCCCTACTCTCTCAAATGGGACTCCCACAACTGGGAGAGGCACTAAAGGTGCCACATTCTTGGAGCCAACCTTACTAGAGGTCTGGCAGGTGTGGCAGCTCCTGCAGTGTTTTTCTACTTCGACCCCCATCTTTAGCCAATAGAAGTAGAGAGAGAGCCTTTCCTTAGTCTTCTTGAAACTCAAGTGACCAGCCAAAGGAATCTCGTGGGCTAACTGCAAGAACTGTGGTCTGTTCTCTTGGGGTACTACAAGTCGTTTGTAGTCTCCAGGTGCAGACTCGGTCGGTTCACTGTAGAAGAGGCCATCTTCCCAGTGCAACCTGTATTTCCCAGGCTCTTGCCCTTCAGCCTGAGCTTCTGCCTGGTGGCGAAGACCTTCCAGAGTTGGACATTCTCTCTGTCCCTTACTGAAGTCTGCCCTGCTGGGTCCACCTTCTGCCAGTAAAGACTGCAGCTCAGGATGGTCAACAGGATCCAGATCTCCAATGAGTTCCTGGCCTTCCATTAGCTCTTCCTCAGAGTCTAATTCTACCACACAGGGTTGGACCTCCCTCTCAGCCTCAGCTGGAGGTGGAGTTACGGGTGTAACTTTGGACAACCGCGGGGAAGTCCGTGTTGGCTGCACTGAAATGCTGGCTGCTGGTTTCGGGATAGAAGTCTTAGGTTTCCCTTTCGCTTCTGATTTCTTGGAGACAGCTGCCGACAATTCTAGTGGAGCAGGAGTGATTTCTGTCTTCATCATCTCCTGGAGAGTACCGTGCATGGTCCCCTCTCTTGCGGGTCTGGTTAGCTCCTGTAACCGTTTACTAGGAGGTCTGGGAGTATGCGATACAACTCCGAGAGTTTTCAAATCGTTACCCAACAGTACGTGTCCTGGTACCTCACTCTGTATGCTGACAGGTATCTTTACCGTCATGTCGTGACACTGGATGAGAACTGGTAATTGGGGAAGCATCTGCACAGGCCCTCCAGCTAACTTGGTGAGGCGTTTGGGTGCCTTAGCAACATCCCCAGCCTGAAAAAACGATTTATCCACCACAGTTATGCTGGCCCCAGTGTCCCTAATGGCAGGAGTCTCCTGGCCATTCACCTGGACACTGTCCTTATAATATTCTTTAGTATTGTCGGGGATAGAATTATAGACATCTAAATTCTGTTGTTCCCACAACCCCAGAGATACTAAAGAAACGCTGGCTGAGACTCCAATGGGTTTGTCAGCTAGCAGTAGAAAATTTCCACTTGCCATTTGGACTTCCTCCTCTGGAGCGAAGGCTAAGGAGTCAAGCTGGACCCCTGAAGGTTTACCCTTACATCTGGGATCTCCTTTCACGTGGTCAGTCGAGCCACAAACAAAGCATTTACCGAACGCTTTTTGGAATGGTGGCTTGTTCTGACCTCTTTCCGGTTTGGCACCAGAAGACACACTATTCTGCTGTGGTTTTCCCGGTGGCTTACCCTTCTGGTTTTGTTTGGGGCCCTCTTTGGAATTTGAGTTATTCGAATTCTCTTTTGAGTCTTTTTTAGGCTGTTTTCCCTCATCCTTTTTCTGAGTTGCCCCAGAATCCTTATGAGTAGCCCTGTTGGCAACCCACAAGTCAGCGGCCTTAGCTAGTGTCGGGGAATCCAATTCCTTCGAATCAGCCAAGTGCTGGCTGAGCTCAGGAGAACAGGCATCATAAATCGACTCCAACATAAAAAGATTCTTCATACCCTCATAAGTGTTCACTTTGTAACCTTTAATCCATCCCTCTAAGTTTTTCAACCCTTCACTCACCCAGGTAGCCCAAGGGGTACC
Source organism: Ambystoma mexicanum (assembly GCF_040938575.1). NCBI lineage: Eukaryota > Metazoa > Chordata > Amphibia > Caudata > Ambystomatidae > Ambystoma > Ambystoma mexicanum. Next base: position 1,015,138,814 of record NC_090930.1, on the reverse strand, counting down.
ATCATGCTTTTTGAGGGTTCTAAACCTCTTAAGATACTGGAAAGGGATCTTCCCGAATCTAGCTATCAAAGCTAGTTTCACACTTTCGTAATCCGTCTTATCCGCCTCCCCCAACTCCATTACAACATCAGTCGCAACAGGAGGGAGCCTAGAGAACAACCAGGGAAGTAAATCATTCCCGGTGATGTCCTGGAGCCCATGATTGTACTCGAACAGTTTTAACCAATCCAACACATCCAATCTCGGTTCATACATACCCACTAATTCCTTCGGCATCCGGGGTCTTTTGGGACTGGAGCTCCTAGAGGAACCAGAGGAGAGAGAAGCATTTTCCATAGACAACTTTTTCATTTCTAACTCGTGATTAAGTTCTATTTCCCTGAGTCTTAACTCAGCTTGCTTCTGCTCAGCCTGGGCATTCATCCGTCTGAACTCGAGCTCTTGGTTTCGTTCAGATTGAGCCAAGAACCGTTTGTATTCTAATTCGAGCTTCATTTTTTCAAGTTCAAAATAAGCAGGGTTACTTGTGGGACCTGGTATGGGCCCCGTAGGTATAGCTGGTAAGGCAGGTAGAGGAGCAGGGGAGACAGTTTCGTTAGCCTCTCCGTCCTCGTCAGCCTCTTCATCGCTATCATCAGAATTACGATTTAGATCAACACCATCACTGTTATCTACATTTGCTGGAGAAATTGGTTCCTCTGAACCAGTACCCAGACTTAGGTTCGCCAGCAATCTCTCTATTAGTTCTAACTTCTTGCCTCTTACAGAAAGATTCTCTTGCCTACAGAGAGCTCGCAAACTCTCAGTATTTTCACCTGACAAGGATTCTTGACTGTAAGTTTCCATCGTAGACATGTTTGTGAAAGTTGCTTTTTAGTGCTAAGCTTTGTGGTTAGTTATCCTAAAGTGTCGAAAAGCACTCTAAACTGTATACTCGATACAAATCCCACCGCTGTACACCAGTGTTAGGCGGAAACCTGTGCAGTTCCCTCTGGGACCACTGCAAAAGATTTAGGACTACAGGTGTTTGGCAGTAAACCCACTTGGTAGCAGTCTGTACCACACAGATTCACTTGGTAGCTGTGGCTGAGCAGTCAGACTTCTCTCAAGAAGAGTTAAGCAGTATGTGGAGTATACAATATAGGACAATTCTTCACAGTAAGACAAGCAAACACGCAACAAGGCTTCAGTGTAAAGATATTAAGGTATTTATTTATAACAGAACATCTATAGAAAACACTATGGCACTATCACGGCAAATACTTCAATTACAATTACTCTACGAAGAAGAAACGATCAAACCCCCTAACAATATTTCGACAAGTCTAGGTTCTACCGGCATCACTTATTTACAGACAGAGGTGTATGCCTCAACCTAGATGGCATTCTAATATTAGTTAGGACGGGAGAGAAAAATAGGCAGGTTACGAAATCAACACAGTTCAATACTTCACGGGTAAAATGCAAGGCAAGAAGACAAGAACCACAATAGATCATAAAGTTCAGAGGCCAGGCCCACTCGGAGAGAGGCAAGGCGATATGTCCCAAAAAGTCTCTAGTGGAAATGCGTTCGAGTCTTTGTAGCAAATTGTTATCGGCAGATTAAACCAGTTCAGAAAAACACGCTAGAGAAAGCTTGGAGGCGACCCAACGGAAAGGCGAGGATTAAGACACCTCACTCGAACCGATCGAAAGGGAAGCCAGGCGGACACGGTACCTTGTTTGTGGAGAGACAGCTCTGGCGGGGGCAGTTGTTCCTGGTGGTGGATGCACGTCGGGTCTTTGCCAAGAGTAGAGATGATCTCGTCGTCGAAGAAAAGTGAAGTCCGGTGCACCACCAGGGAAGAGACCAGCCGCGGATTGCTCCGTCACAAGGCACCACCTTTTGGTCGTGGTACAGGGGTAGTGGCTATCCGGTTGCCGGGGTGCTCTGCACGGGCAATTCGACCACCGCATCCTGAGGCGAAGAAAAAGCAAAGGGGACTGGTTGTTCCCACCAGTCAGGGGAAGAGACTCTCCGGCAGGGAGATCTCCTCTGTCGTCGGGAAGTGGTGAGTCGGTTCAGCAGGGCTCCACCAGAGGTGTCGTCGTTGCAGGTCAGCTCAGCGTTACCCTCGTCGGATTCTTAGGTCCTGTGGCGACTTCTGAAGATCCAGGCCCAAAAGCCCTGCTTTTATGCAGAAAACCCCCATTCATTCAGCCTAGCTGTCAATCAACACTCGTTAAGTGGTCCAGGGTGCCTAAACCCCCTCCCACACCCCTGTGGTAACCCAGACAGAATGGCACCACTTTGGAGGGTCTCTGTACAGAGGCCCGCCAAAAGTGGAACAAAGGGCTCAACCTTTGGTTTAGGAGTCACAGAGACGAACACAGACGCCATTTTAAAAACCGAGTTCTGGCAGAAAATACCATCCGATAAACTTATTTAAGATAAGTAGACCGGTGGTACGTTAGAGATTAACGAGGAAAAGTATCAATCTCCAACAATGGGACGAATCCCATAGGGTTATGTTCGGGGTCGAACATAACAAGTAGTTTCCACTGCCACCAGCCAAAACTCGACGAGGGGGGACGGGACAGTGCCCCCTCGAGTAACAGACCCAGGAGTAATCGAATTACCCCTACTAGCACGTCCACAATAAGATGGTCTGTACTAGTTCTGTTAGTAAATTTAGGTCTAGTAAAGCCAATGGTGACTTTACATGCCCGGGGAGACAGTAGTCAGTCCCCGGGTATGGAGTCTATGGTGGAGGTCTGCTAGGACGCCCCAGTGCTACGGCCCGTAGGGTGCGGTGTAACACACATAGAAAAACATATGAGACCCTATGGAGTAAAAGACCCCATAGCCCATAGAACACATTGACATTCAAAGGAATTACACACATTCATGTCCAAGAGTGGGGAAAAAAGAGTCCGACTCTTGGCAGGATGGAAAAAACAAACTCCAGAAATCCAGCAAAGCTGCTGGGGGACTCACTAGGTTAGGAAATTCAGCCTAAACAGAGAATTCTCCCTAACACACGGCGTATCATCTGCATAGTTCGTAAAGATCACCCCCTCATGTGCTAACATGGCAAAGAACAGCACTGTAAAAAGGTTATACAGGCAAGGTGAAGTACAAGAACCCAGAGGAACCCCAAAAATTAACAGGTTTAGGAGCTGCTTCCGCTTCCTCGGAAAATACACTACTTTCTCAATTGTTGGGAAAAGAGCAAATCCAATGAGAGAATTTAGTAACCTCCCCCAACCTGGTGGCCAAAATATGGTGGTCCACCAAGTCGAAGGCAGCTGAAATATCCAGCAACATTAACAGAGAGGCTTTATTACTGTCCATGCATTTTAATAGCCTGGATTTAAGTTCTAATAGCACTGTCTCTGTCCCAAAGCCTACCCTAAAACCAGACTTAAAATCGTTCAGAATGGGATGATCTTTCAGGTGTATCGCAATTTGTCTGTACCCCACCTGGTCCAGAATTTTTAAAAGAAATGGAGTGTTCGTAATGGGCCTAAAATTATTAGGAATGTCCGTGGACAGCCCTGTTTTTGTTTTTTTAGCATAGGAGTAACCCATGCTTTTTTCCAATCACTCCTTCACTGGGCCTTACAGGGCCTGACATCTCGATCCTTTCCTCTTTCTCATGGTGTCCCACGGGGGTCTGTTCTTGGCCCTGTTTATTCACTGTTTATACTTCTTTACTTGCTTCTCTAATCTCTGACTACATGTTATATCTCTGAGGAGATTCATGTAAGCATTTGGAGGGTGGAATGTGGAGTGCAAGTGAAAGATGCTGAGGTTCTAGAAATCAGCTTTTAGCTGAAAAAACTGAAGATGGCTCAGTGGCTGGGAGCTGTGTCAACCTGTCTTGCTGTAAATAAAGCAGGTTGTGTATTAAGAAGTTCTGCGTCACAGTAACTTTTTGTCATTGACAATTAGATACTTTTGACAGCCCCCAGCTGTTTGGCTATTGTGCTGCCTATAGTGGTGTTGGCAGAAAGGACTCCATTGGGGCATCAGGGCCGTTGAAGTGGAGTGAACGGCTAGATCTGAGACAGCAGCAAAGAGGGCGCGCTTCTGCATGGATTTGGAGTGTTTGTTGTCTAGCAACCGCACGGTTGCCAATGCTTTCCTTTGATGGTATGTAAGGTTACTAAGCACGCTTTATACGCCACATCAACGTTTGTTGCCTATGTTGTCAACGTCCATAGCCTGTGTGAGTTCGGGACCGGTTTCCAAGGAGGCCATGTGCTTTGCATCATGTTGGGACCCGTACCCAAGGACGGTGTGTGCATCACATCACATCCTGGGCCTTCACTGTGAACAAAGGATTTGCTTTTGTTTTCTTCCGGCAGCACCTGATTTCGGGGCAATAGCACAGTGAGCGCTTGTCACTGTGCTGCAGGGGAAATAACCTTGGTGTTCTTCTTTCCTGTCCGAGGAATGAGAGGAGTGAACTGAGCCAATTAAGTAAGGACTGCATAGCAGGCAGTTGTGAGCAGCACCATTTGGTGTGCACTCATTGCTTTGCGTGTGGGAAGGAAGGCGGGGCAATTTAGGAATTATGAAGTGCCTCCTTCCTTATGGAGGTGTGTGAGGACTAGAGACGCTTGTAGTGTAAAGTGTGTAAAGTGAAGAGGACGTGACACAATGGCTATGCAAGGTGTACAAGGGCCTCTTATGTTTACGACATCACCATGTCCTATGAAATTAAAATGGTCCCAATGGAAAAGATGGTTCATACATTATGTGAAGGCAGCATGTGGGAACAGGTTTGCCATTGACTGAAAGATATCGCTTTTAATGCACGTTTTGGGTTTCAAAGTTCAGAGGTTTTTTGAGACATTGCCTGATATCCCTGAAACGATGACCGAGGGTTGAATGAGTTTGACGTTCGCTGTTGAAACTTTATAAGAATTTTAACCCAAAGACTAGTACAATTCTGGTGAGATATAATTTTGGAGTACCATATCAAGAGCAGAGCGAAAGTGTGGAGGAGTATGTTGCGCCCCTCTGTCACCTTGCATTGACATGCCATTTTGGTAATGCACTAGATAAACACATCAGGGACCAACTTATGATTTATTTTTGTCACAATAGATTATGAGAGGAGTTGTGGCTTAAAGATGATCCAAAGTTGGATAAAGTGTTAGCGCTCACAAAAAGAGTTAAACACTCCATGGCATGTGTAGCGAAGATGATGAGAAGGTGGAGGAGAGGACTGACATTTTAAAAGTGGGAGTAGAGGAAAGAAATAAAAAAGGGTAAAGGCAGACAAAGTAAAGCGAAGCCTTTAATAGGGACAAACATGTACAGAAAGTGAGCAAAGGGGGGATGCGTGAGGATAGTTTAGGTTTTCTATGTGGGAGCAAAACCCATCTAGCTGCTGCACCCATATACCCCGGCTGAACCATGAACTGTACAAATTGAAAAAGATGGGGTCATTTTGCAAAGTGTTGTAAGAATTATCAGGGTGCTTATGTGAAGAAAAATGTCATGTGCATGAGTAGCGAAGGATATGAATCATCTGGGGTGGTTGACGATTAACATGTTGATGTGATAACTGTGAATGCTGTCAACAATGGGAAATGTGAGAAAGAGTGTCAGAGCCCTGAGGCAGAGATATTGGTGAATGGATATAAAGTGAAAGTTATGGTGTACCCAGGTGCTAAAGTACCTCTCATGCTTTGAAATGTTTATGAAGATGGCAAATGTGCATGATTTGGTGAGACTCGACATAAGACTTGGTGGACACAATATGGATAGGATAGAAGTGTTGGGTGTTTCGTGCCAGATTAGAATTAAAGGGAAGGAGTGCAGAAAGGAAAATATATGTTACCAAAAAGGGTGCTACACTTTTAGGTTGGCGTGAACAAAATAAATTGAGCTTAAGGTTAGATCCAAATACTGAGGATCCAGTGTTGCGCATAGAGGTAGAGGGAGGTCAGATTGACGTGGATAAGAACAACACAGTATTTGTGAACAGTGTAGGAAAAATTCAAGGGATGAAACACCAAGGGCCACATCACGAGTTGGGCGGTAACGCGACGGTATTACCGCCGGTGCTATTAGCCCTACCGCCAAGCCCAGTGCTGGATCACGGGTTTGGCGGAACGGTTAGTGCCCATTCCTCATTGGGCCCATTCGGGAATCCCTCATTCCCCATTGGGCCCAATGGGGAAAATTTGCGCTATTACCGCCAGCAGATTTCCTGCCATTGGTAATAGTGCCGAAAATTGGCAAATTTGCCACAGATTTCCCCTCAGCTTAAAGCTGGGGGGAAATCCGCCAAGGCCATGATCTGGCAGACCCTTAAATGCGGCGGCAATAGCGCTACTGCCGCATTTAAGGGTTACCACCAAACTCGTGATGAGGCCCCAAGTGTGTTAAAGAAGGAGTGCTCCCGTTGTATTAAGGTTGTGACAAGTGCCGCTAATTTGGCGTGATGGTGTATTAAAGGAACTTGGGAAACTGTGCTCCTTAGGAATTATTGAGAGGACTTGGACAGCAGAATGGTATCTCCACTATTGGTGGTTACAAAGCCAAGCGGGGAGCTCCGATTGTGCATTGACCTTAGAGAGTTGAATAGGTTTGTGGCTGTGGAGTGGCATCCACTTCCAAATATGGATGAAATGTTGTCCATGATTGGTAAGAGCAAGGTTTTCACGAAGTTAGATTTGTCGTCCACGTCCCACCAGGTGGAGTTGGGCAAGGAATCACAGCGTTTGACAACATTTGTGACACATGAGGGAATATTCCAATTCTGGTGTATGCCATTTGGTCTGGTCTCTGCGTCGTCAGTATTCCAAAAAGTGATGCATACGCTGTTTGAAGGAATACAATGATGTGCACATTGCTTTCAGGATGATGTACTGATTTGTGTTGAGTCAATGAGATAGCATGAGCTAATATTGTAGAAAGTATTCGATATTTTAAAGAAACGAGGAAGGACAGTGAGGAAAGAGAAATGTGTTTTCAGAAAGGAGGCAGTAGAATATCTAGGACATGAGTTATTGCAAAGGGCATTAGTGCAAAGAAGGAAATTGTGGATAATATGAAGAGTGCAGAGGTTCCCCAAACGAAAGGGGAGCTTAGGTCATTTCTCAAAATGATATAATCCTATTATAAATGTGTCAAGAATTTTGCAAATAAATTTGGAGGAATGAGGAGGTTGTTAAAAAAGAGGATACAATGTGTATAGAACAGTGTGTGTGATGGGGAGTTTGAAGCAATTAAGTGGGAGATACAAATGTGGCTCAAGCTTTGGGACAGTTTGATGCTAGGAGGAAATCAATCATTACAGTGGAGGCTAGGGATGTAGGCATAGGAGCAGTGTTGATACAAAGAGGGCCTGTTGGTGAAGAAGAAATTATTGCACATGCATCTCGGCTGTTGCGATGTGCAGAGAAGAGTTACTCAGTAATAGAGAAGGAAGCATTAGCATGCCATTGGGCAGTGGAAACATTTATAACTTTTGTATGGGGGTCGCATTTTGTGATACTGTCGGACCATAAACCTCTCAAGGAGATATTTGAGTAGAAGGGTCTCGACAAGTTGTCATGAAAAATGGCAAGTTGGGTCACACGAATGCAGTGTCATGCATTCAGTATGGAGATAATTCCAGGAAAGAGGAATGTGACGGCAGATTGTTTATCATGCATGGGCGGAATGGAAGAGGTTGAAGGAGAGGAAATAACAGACCTGGTTTATGTGACATATGAAGGTGTAATTGAAAGAGAGCAATGGGTAGAGATTATGTCTGCCGATAAAGGGATAATGTGCGCGATGCTAAGATTTGAGCATGAATGACCAGAGAAATGGAGATTAGGAGTAGGGGAAAGAGTTTTTTGGGAGGTTAGAGATTAACTGAGAGCAGTGATGGGAGTGTTATATAGATGTGGAATAGTGGTGGTTCCCATATCTTTTAGAGATACATTAATTGATGTTGTACATAAAGGACACATTGGAGTGACAAGGACCAAGATGGTGGTGTGAGATGATTATTGGTGGCCAAATTACAACAAAACAATAGAGAAGAGATTGGAGAATTGTCAGGAGTGTGAGAAAGCTGGAAAAGGTGAGAAAGCTGTGACACAACCAACAATGGTTGTAAATGCTCGTGAGGGAATTTGGCAGGAAATTGACATGGATGTGTTGGGTTCAGTGGATGTTGGAGGTGGACAAAGAAAATTCATTATTGTCATGATTGACATGCTGTCATGGTGGATAGAATTTAAGATTGTGAGGGAGACAGGTGCAACCAGTGTGATACGTTTATTGGAGGAGATATTTGAAAATTAACTGTCTATGTGTAGTGTGTAGACAGATAACGGGACGCAAATTGTAAGAAGGAATATTGAAGTGTTTTTAAGAAAATGTGGGATTGCACACAAAAGAACAACTTTATGCCATCCCGAGAGTAATGGGATGGTGTAGAGGGTCAATAGGTGCATTATGGAAGCAATACGCTTGGCTGGTGCGTGTGGAAGAAGTGAGAAGGAGTCCATCAGAGAAAGGGTGTATGCATTGAGGACATCTCTGCATGCCTGTGGGTGTGCCTCCATTTGAGCTGATGAGAGGAAGGAGAGGAAATTCTGATGTGTGTCCAGCATGGCTGTGAAGAAGTAGAGCTTTGGTTAGTCAGGTGGAGGAATTGAGGAGGAGGGACGATCAAAGAGGAAAAAGGTGACATAAAAATTAAATGAGGGGGGAGAAAACAAAGTAACAAAGGTGTGTGTTGGTGACATGGTTAAGAATACAAAACGGATTGGTGAGGAGAAAGGGATATTTACTGTACACTGAAAGTGTGCAGGTTGAGACAATTTTGAGGGGACCCGTGAGGGTGAGAGGAGGGCAAGTATGGAATCTGGGGAGAGTGGCGAAGGTGAAGAGAGGATTTGGTGGTGAAGATTTAAAAATGGAAAGGAAGGAGATGTGTTATATCTCTGAGGAGATATATGTAAGGATGTGGAATGTGGAGTGCAAGTTGCTGAGGGTGCTAGAGGTTCTAGAGGTTCTAGAGATCAGCTGTTAGCTGAAGAGGATGAAGATGGCTCAGTGATTGGGGGCTCTGTTAACGTTTCTTGCTGTAAATAAAGCCGGTTGTGTATTAAGATTTTCTGTGTCACTGTAACTTTATTTTAATATGGTGTTCAAGTCCATCTCTATGCCGATGTTAGTCAGGGTCTTCAGTCATTTACTTCTTTTAATTACGCTATCCATTTTTTGTCTTTCTTCTTGTGTTTTGGGTATTTCCTCTTGGATGTCTTCCCGTTTCCTCTGCCTTAACACTAAAAAACCGAGATTCTGTATTTTCCTGCTTCTTCCAAGCCCCCACCACACCCTATCAATTTTCTTTGCACCTCTTCAACTTCCCATGTCCTCACAGGCGCGCAATCTAGGAGTCGTATTTCACCGCTCTTTCTTTCCAGATCCAAATTGCATCCATGGCCCACCCATGCCACTTTAATTTATTTGGCATCAAGAAAAACTTTTATTGTGCTCAAAAGTTACTGCAATCTCTAGTTCACTCTCGGCCATACTATTGTTGTTCACTGCATGTTGGCCTCCTAAATTATGCCTTTTTCCCTTTACAGTCTGAGGTTTTGATTCTTTTTTATTTGCCTCCTTCTTCTCCTATTCCTCCATTCCTTGCCCGTCTTAAGTGGCTTCCGCTTCAAAGGCGATATGAATTTCCCTTTCTGTGTGAAGTCTTAAAATGTATTCATGCACTTGCCCCTTGCTCTATTTGCACCCTGATCTCCCTTTAGCATCCCTCCCATAATCTACGTTCTGCTTCTCAGTTTCTTCTTTCTGCCTCTCATCCTGCTTGTGCCTCCTCTCCCTTTCGTTCATTCCATCTTCTCACTCAAAACTCTTTGAATTCTTTACCTTTTGATATTCGGTCTTTTTCTACCCTTACACAGTTTAACAAATGGCTAAAAACCTGTTTACTTCTGATCGCTTTTTCTTACTAAGGGCTCTCGAACCTAATCTTTGATACATATTTGTTCTTCGTTTTTATTCTCACAAATTGTTGCACTGGTTTTCTGTTTTGTGAAGCGCTTTGGATAAAGGCACTATGTACATTCTGCAAATAAATAGTCAATGTAGTTCTAAGGCACTCAATGTCATCTCAAGGCCAAAAAAGCACAAATTCAGTTTCAGCAGTGAACAGGTCCGACTGTATCCAACAAAGTGGTGTGGTTTCACAAGTACTAATGGCTCATGTCCCAAAGAAGTTTGGGACAGGCAGGAGATGGTCGAGTCAGCGTAGCTCACAGTGCTCGAAGAGGCTCAAAGTTGCGAGAGTATCAAAGGGAGGTCTTTGCAACAGTTCTACAGAGTTCACAACACTGAAGACTGCTCAAAGCTGTTTGAAATTGCGGAGAGAGCCACGACTTCGCTCCTTGGGTCGATGTGGGACTATTCACCGTGTCCATGAGGAAATGTTAGACCATTTTTTGCTCTTCACAGCCAAGAATATTGCTAAAACAGTTGAAGAGCTGTCATTTAATTCTAAGTGAAAACATATTTTTCAGTTAAAAATAAAACAAATATAGATTTAGAATGACCACTCGGAGACCACTGCACACAGTTTTTCGCACACTCACGACCTCCCAAATTCCAAGATGTTCCTAAAATGATTCTTCAAGATGGACTTAAAGATGATTTCTAAAGATGAGTCTTCAAGGTGATTCTTAAAGATCCTGTCCCAAAGGATCGCAAAGATAATTCAGTTATGGGTGGGGTTCTCATCCCCTAATATAGTCATATTCTCACGATTGGGCCATTTCAAGCCTCCTGTAAGGGGGGGCAATACTTGTTGCTGTAATAAGGGTTATTACTTTGATGTCTGCACCTAGAGTACCTTATGTGCATGACGTTAGGGGGTTCTCAAGAAGAAAGCGATGGCTAGGCATATTCAAGATGTCTGATCCCTTCTCCAATGTGTAGGTCCTCTCCCAGGTACACTGTCCTTCCCCCATCCCTGGTATTCCAAAGATCAAAGGGACTACAGTAATTATCTCCCTGTTGCTACTTTCCTTTATAATGCAGAAGCCCCTTTAAAGCTCCCAGTTCCCACCCCTAGAGGAGGTATTGTCTTGTTCTCCTGGGAAAGGTGTCAGAGCTTCCCAGCAGAGAACAAAGGACTTCCTGGGTAAACCACCTTCTGTTGAGGTGAAACATCCCAAGGGCCAGACGCAATACACACAAGGCTGGTGATGTAGTGGAAACCAAGTGGATACAATAATGACATCCGATTTGTTTTTGACAATTTTAATGGTCTGTCCTCCTGTGCTGCAACATCCAACATGATATAGCTTTATATTTTCATCTATCTAAGGTACAACTGCCAGGCAAATGCAGTGTAGTTAATGGCATTTGGAGAATGGGTGCCAGCACTATTAAAAAGGTTACCCATGGCTTGTGCAGTTAATTTGATTCCAGCATGCTGTTATAGGAAGGCACGTGCCACTCTATAGCTGGCATGATGCCAAATCCCACTGCCGATGCTGGTGTGTCACTAAAGAAGGCCCAGCAGAGTACACATGTGTGCACTATACATTTCAGCATGGAACACTTGAAAGTGGAGTCTGTTAGCAGAGCAATCCTTCTGGAAGAGATAACCAACATCATTTCTCATAGAAACGTTTTTAAAAAAGGTCAGATTTCCACAACCTGGTAGATTGCATTCCTGCAAAGAGGGGTCATTATTTAACATAGGCATGCAGCTAATTATGCATTGTGAGGGGGTCATGCGGCAGGGACCCCTCTCGACTTGGGTCAGGAGGCCTACCAGGTTTGTACCAGAGCCAGTCCTGCCCCACAGGCAGGGTGAGGGTATTATGTGAGCCAACCCCCGCCCTGTATGTGCCTGCCAAGACGATTACCCCTGGTACCCTTTTCCACCACCCAATGCTTTATAACTTTGATGCTTTCCCAAGAGACGTGTGGAGGAGCTTGTGGTGGTGCAGCAGATTGTTGCAGGTGAGGTGTTCATAGTGAGAGAGAGAGTGGTGTACCAGATAGTGAGAGTGAAGCACTGAATCAGTAACCCCCTGTGAGAGTGAGTTTAGTAGGGCAATGAGATTGTGGGTGCGTATTGGGAAGGCGGGGTGAGTGAGAGGTGAGACAGGAGAGAAGATCAGGGTGGAGAGGAGAGAGGCGTGGAGAAGAGAGACTAGGAAAGAGAGAGGAGCAGAAGGGACGAGGCAGTGAGTATGACCACTGCATGGAGGGATAGAGAGAAGGGATGAGAGAAGAACTGAGACCATCAGAGGGAGAGATAGAAAGAGGGGTAGTGGAGAAGAAAGATTAAAGAGAGAGAAGGCAAGAGAGAGATCATGTGACCATCGGAGGGAGCTAAGAGGAGAGCAGGAGAAGGGAACAGGGGATAGAGAGAGAGAGGGGGAGGAGAAGGGGCTAGTAAGACAAGGATAGGAAGAGAAGGGAGGAGTGAGTAACAGACAGGATTGGGGAAAGGAGAGAAGGGGAGCAATTGGGGGAGATTGTGGAAGGTCCTCAGTGTTTGCCATTGCTATCAAAAGCTGGAAAAGGTATTTCTTTGGGTGACTCCGTTTTATTGACCTAGAATAGAAGAAGGCAGGGATTGCGTAGTTACCTGGAATTCGTATCCACTAATGTCCAAACACATTAGGAGAGCTTGTCACACACCATGGCACCATTACCCACTCACTCTGCAACTGCTGCCTTTCACCTAAAGAGCTTCCTATTTAAATGTGCTGCTGATAACAATAAGAACAGAAATGAGTATCTGCAGTGCCAGGGATTCTTATGAGACAGTGCTACCATGGGGCAATTCCCATAGCAGCGATGCTATGTGCCCTGGGGTATGCAAGCACCAGACACGCCAATTTATTTTCCCATCCAGGTTGGCTATCTAGCGGTTCAGTGACAACATCACATGCCAACCCAGAACACCTGCTACACACACATAAAACACAAAAGAGAGAAAGGAGTCCTGCACATTTTGAACTGTAATTTCGAATGGGGTCCAAAATACACATTTTAAGCAAGTGTTGTTTAATGAACAAGGACATCGATTCGGTTGCACATTCTGTTCCACATCATAAGCAAAGCAACACGCATTCACATGTGCGGAGAACATTCGTCCATAACAACCAATTAAAACTAAGAAGGAATTGTATCAACACTGGATGAATGTTCAGCTGAAATTGTTATCACCACGAGTGCCCAACTCCAATGCAAAAAACACCACCACGTGTGCACACACCACCAAAACAATTACAACAAACACTGAACCTTATGCAAAGGAGTAACTGATAGCAGGCACCTAGTTCTAAAATACACCTTGAGCTGCCCTTGACTGTCAACCCGTGCACCTATTGATTTTACCTGGGCCCAGATTGGTCTAAGAACAGGTAGATACAAGCTAGTCAATGCACATCCATTCCGACAGAGATGTTCAAGGAGCTAGTCAGACTTGTCTTGGATTGCCTACTCGAGTTTCAGCTGAATAGCGGCCCAAAGGTTATGATGGCCCAGCCTTCTTCAGGGCATAGAAGGAGTTTGTTGGAGGTGAAGGAATTCTAGGCACATTATCTGTCAAGATAATAATTGAATAGTTATACCATAATCCCAAAATGATGCAAAATGAAGAGAAACACAGGATAGAATTTTAAAACAAACCTACTCAGCAAAAAGTACATCGAGCACGCTTTCATTCATCATGGACTAATATATCAATATTGGTTATACGGGTATCTTTTCCACACTGGATAGTCAACACCACGCATTGGAGAGTCTGCAAAGAAGGACACGAAATTGGTCCTGGGTAAGTAGAAATTCAAAATTGTCCATTGTGCACCTTGTTGCTGAAAATCCACTCAAAAATCACATATAGGACTAACCTCTGGGGTTCAGTGTGATGGTAACAGAGAAAGAGGTCACTCAGAATGCTACATCGGGCGAGCATGCAGTGCTCTGATTCCCTTGACAGACGAAGACGCACTGGTCCAATGTGGTATGAGCCTCATTTTGTAGCGCTATCTTGTATCACAGCTCGAATCACCTGACTACGTAGAAAACATAACCGCATGGCACGCATACCTGGCAGCCATCTTGTAACAGTAATCGACACCTATGAAATGTTGTGCATACTATAGCTTACAAGGCTAGCCTATACTATGCTGGTGTATAAGTAATGCAAAACCAATCTAATGGAGGCCCTCTGAAGAAGAGAGGAGACATTCAAACAGATAAAATGCAAAAAGGTGGACCATAACCTGTTCAGTGAGCACAAGCACACACACTAATGACGACCATTGGATTTCCTCACTTAAACCCGTTAATCGTGTTGTTAAATGAAAATCCCATTGTTGTTATCTCAAGACGTGATTGTCAATGGTGTAGTTGCTCTGATCAGGTTTAATGCTGTCAATTACCATCCATCTGAGGTCACGGCCTGAATGGTTACAGGCAATGTAGTGTTGAACCAGAGGTGCAGCACAGCCATGGTTACGTATCCTAGACCTATGTTCACCAATTCTTATAGTTACCTTCCTGGTCGTCGTGCCTATGTATATTTTGTGGCATGGACACTGGATCATATATATGACATTTTTGATTTGCAATTGGTGTAAGATTTTAAGATACAATGTAAGTCATTGTACATCAATGCACTGCTTGTTATACAGTATTCACAGGCATTGCCAGTTCCACATGAGAAATGGCCTACTACTGGACAGAAGGGTACATTCCAAATGTCGTGGAGGGCGTTATTTCTATGTGCCTGGGCCACAAAACGTGAATGCAGAGCATTGCCCGTAATGTTCTTGCCTCACTTTAAGGCAAAGAGTGGAAGCTGTGATGCACACACAGACCTCCAGCCCCATATCCGTACACTTAGCCACTCTACAAAATGAACATGAAATAAAGACATCATCCACATACACACACTTCCTCCCCGCTACAACACCACCAGCAACACCAGAATTTCCCTGGCACTCGCTGATGCCTGCTTAGCTTCCGAACATGCTGCCGGCTAGCACACCTTATCACCAGCCTGAACATAGTTCTATTATTTATAACGGCAATACGGAGACACTCACTTCCATCCCAATGTTTCACTCATCCAAGATGGCTACACAATTCTCAATCTCACTGCACCCACAAGACAGCCAATGGACTTTACCAACTACACAAGGCTTCCTGGCCCTTCACCATACCTCTGCCAACAGAGCATTGCAAGAGACTCTGCTCGCACCACACTTACACCAACAATCATTTCTACCTCTTTTAAAGACCACTCAATTCACAATAAAGACATGATCCCTGATCCCAACACTTTCTATCTAAGAGATAATAACCATCCAGAAGAAATACAAACTGAATCCATGAAAGAATATTTAATAAAACGACTCACATCAATAAATATCAGTTCCCACCACACCTCACCAACTCACAAAAAGAGTAACATGCAACTTAACCATCTCCTCCCTATCCACTCTGTCATGGTTGCCAACAAACTCAATAGAAGGGACTCCCCCAAGAAGCGCTACACATTTCCAGATTAACTCCAGTGCACAACTTTAGAACTTCAATGTCAGGCACCTAGACCCTTATTAATAGTTTGCCCAATTTCTGACCTGGATTTCTGCTTTGTAAAGTTACTGTTTCCGCCACTAGGCCAGTGAAATCATAGGAAGCAGGAACATTTTTAAAAATACTGCCAGCGTTTTTTCAGAAAATCTGCATGTTGTCTTTTGTACCTTTTTCGAAATCCCTATGCATCCCTGTTTAGAGGAACAAAATGGATTGAATGTAGTAGTGGATCATGTTGCTACTGTATCATATGGACTATTGTAGAGAATGGCGATGAGAACTCACATGTGTGACAAGGTGGGCACCTGAGATGTCCACGTTTTCACTGCATTTGGGGTCTCCCTACATGGGTGCCCTTAAATGAAAGCATGCACTAATGTGCCCATTCAACGTTAACAGAGAGATTTATTTTTAATTCTGGCATTGATGGGGAGTGTTACTGTTTTTAACTTCAGATTTTGGGTGGAGGTTAATATTGGAAGAATCCAACCTGATAATCATCCAGTATTTACCGCAGTCAGTAGTCAAAAAAGTACGGCATGCAGTAAATATCTTATGATTTTCAATTTGAATGATGTTAACCGCAGGGTTATACAAAATACATCCTATGTTAATCTTACCACAAAACTCGTAATTTATTTATTTAATTCATTATTTATAACACGCCCAATACCATACCCGAGTTCGGTTTCTAGGCGCGGATCGGGAATGAAACGTCTGTTTTGCTTCCAAGACCAGCCCGTTGCCCCTTTGCTATCCTCCGTTCCAGAACAGAACAGATCTTTGTGAATGGGAGGCTGCCTATCTGTTTAGCAGAACAAATGCCTCCAATATGTTGAAAACCAATGATCTCACGAACAAAGCAGTTAAAAGTTGTAGCAGACAATTAACAAAACTAGGTCAGGAAAAGTTTAGAAATAGAAAGGGAAAAACACACGCACAGTTGCAAAAGTGTGCTGTTGTGGAAATGCAAGGACAATCCTTCGCTTGATATGACAAATTATTGAGTGGTACTGAGTTGGTTATTAGTAACAGCTAGGACTATGTTGCCTAAAATTTGCAAATGCAATTTTACAGGGTCATAGCACTAGGGTAAACATTGTTCTAGTGCAACAAACAGATACTTTTAATGCCTTCTGCACCAGGGCAATTTTGGCCATAGTGCTAATATGGGACAGTATTATGATTAGTGCATACTTTCTACTGGTGGAAAAATGCATTGAAAGAATATGACTTTTTCAATTAGGCAATTTTTGCCCTAGTGCTAACACGGTCTAAATCTGCATTTTCACTGGTGCAAGGTTTCTGAAATGAGGCCACTGGCTGGACACAGGAGCCATGGCTTGGCTTTCCAATCAATGTGGTAAGCTAAAAAGTTCATTTGTAGCTTGTAATTTAGGTGGCAATCTCAGAGTGAATAATTTCATTTGACACTTGAAGGCTCAAATGTTACCAGATTTCACGGTATAATGCTTTTATGGAAAATATGGGATTGCCAGGTGCTCAGGACAATGTGGGGCTTTTTCCGTTCTTTTGGCAATTTGGTGGCTTGCCGTTTGGAATTGTCATGAAGGATTTGGGTTGTTTAATCGAAATAGAAAGAATGGTGGCGGAATTAACCTTATTCGATATCACTGCAATTTTGCTTCGGTAAAACAACCCAAAACAAAACAAAAAAGAAGAATTAAAGCCCCCCCAAACCCTTTTCTTACCGTTTCGTTGCCTGCCGCCACCGCTGCTTTTCCTATACCCCTGCAGCGCCAGTCCCGTCCCTGTAACACGAGTCAGATCTGATGCCGCAGGGTCCCTTTTTACTTTTTTCCTCGTTTTTATTTTTGTTTTGTTTGTGTCCTCCGCTTCCAATGTCAAGGAAGCGGGAGACACCCACGCAACCCTCGAAACCCATAATAACAAACATGGGGAGCTGGGGACACTCTGCAGCCCCTGCTCCTCATGTTCAGTATTTTGGATTATTTGTATTGGCCGAATTTGGCCAAATGCTCCATACGAGCATTTTTATTCGATCAATTTGGGTATTTGAATCATGAAGGCCTACTTCTATAAGGCAATTGGCTAATATATGGTGGCGATTGAAAAGCTTATTACTTCAAAAAAGATATTGGGCGTGTCCAGGTTAGGTCTAGCATGACGATATGGAATGGTCTGTAAATGCTGTGCCTGAGGGTAAAATCGAAATAAAGGAAAGCAAAAATGGGTGTGAGAAACCCCCAAACAAGAACAAACAATAGCTAAAATCACTTGTTCTGTTGGCCGTGGCACGCTCTTTAGCTTCCAATCACGTCTAGACAGGACCAGCCTAATATGCAAATGGCTATTTCGCCTCTGATAAATTATGGTGGGTTAAAACCCGACTGTAGACGGTTCTCCTGGATTCCATCCCACTGAACAGGTTATTCAGCCCTGTTAGTTTTGAGTAGAGGAGCTCTTGCATTTTTGGCTAAAATCAAAATATGCCCTTTAATCCAATGGGTGAGTGGCTTCCTAAAATCCCCTGATTTCGGTTTGGAAAGTGCCACACGGCCATGCCTCCAGGAACTGCTACAGTGAATACCAATGAATTATGTTAATTTAGAGAAATCTGCTAGAGTTGCACCTGGAACAGCTTGGTGTGGCGGACTGGTACTTCACTTCATCTAACTGCTTTGTTTAAGGCCTTGGATCAGAACTATAGCCTTGGCAAATACTTGGAAAAAGTCAGACAGGGCAGTAAATCCTTCCACCATCTACAGCGAATTGGAGATCAGTATGCCTTCCAAAGCTTGGAGATCAGTTGTCTTTGTGTGATTATGCACACGTCTGCTTATTACTGTTGACAACTACAGAGGGCCCTGCATGCCACTCTTTTATTCACTTTATACATTGGATTAAGACATGTTTTGAGGCACTGTTCATCAAGAGATCTTGTTTTACGGTTGCCCAGATATTGCCCTCACGTCAATCTTGCACACATGCTGCTGGCATTTGCTGTACCAACATTTTTGTACAAACTTTGCAGGAAAGAAAGAGGGTGACCCCTTCTTGTTATGCCCTGGAAATAGTGTTTCACATATTTGTGTGTAACCCAAACTTGTTAGCGATTAATATATTAAAGGAAGTCACCTGTGTTTGCTTCTTGGCTGATGGAACATTTCTTGTTGATTTTCTCAAAAGGCTCTTATCAGAATCGTATACAATGTTACATAAATCCTACTTTAAACATAAGAATGTATAGATAAAAATGTATACAATACATATATTGACGTTTTGCATACATTCTTGTAAAGTTCTTAGTATTGTTACAAAAATCCCTCCAGGTGTCTTTGTGTGGTTAATATTTATTTTCCAAATAAAATGACTTGAACAGTAAACATATGGTAATAAATCTCGCTTTGGTTTATGAGACGTTCTTGATAATATTAAACATAAGGGCACACATTTTTTAGAGCACTCCTTTGTGCAAGATGTGACATTAGCACCCACGAGAGACAATCAGATTGTTAGACGCAATCTGATTGGCTCTCGCCCAGTCCACAGCCCACGCAGAATCCCTCGAATCTTCACCTCCGGTGGGGGTAGGGGTGTGGCAGCCCCTCAGCCAATGAGAAGGCTCGAAACAGGGCAATCCCTGCTCCGAGCCTCCACACAGCTGGAGGCTGCCATCCTCCCCCACTGGGGATTCAGGCAAATGTTTTCTTTCTTCCTCCACCCTCCCCTACAAACGATCCCGTCCCCGCCCTCCCAACCCCACTTACCTTATTTTTTCTCCTTTTTCGGGAGCGAACGCGCTGGGAACACTTCTGTGCCCAGCGTGTCCGCTCCCGAATGGCCACCATGGAAAGGGAAAACGGACTGTGTTTTCCCTTTCCCTGTGGCCATTTTTTAACTTTTATTTTTTCTGTTTCGAAACGCTACAGTGTTCGGAACAGAAGCTTCGTTCCGGCCTGTATCTATGGGACCCGGGGCATTACCTGACTCAGTAATGCCCCCGCGACTCGGGATTATTGTTTAATCCAAGTTCCTTCATGCAATCTAATTAGTGATAACAAGACTGGGCCAGATTCATTTTTGTTGGTTACAAAGTCTGCAACCTACACCTTATTAACCAAGTGCAGTGGTGTTGCTAAGTCTGGAAAAGATTTGGGGCTACGCTAATGCCTGGACTGCCGGTACCCGGGTCTAGATAGCCTTTTGGCTGTAGCCCCTGAGCTTCTATCTGGGGCTACAACCAAAAGACCCAGGGCCCTCTCAGCCCTCCCCCCAGCAACACCTCTGGCCAAGTGGATAAGGTGAGTAAAAGAAGCAGGGGGATCCATTGAACCAATTCAACTTGTAATTATTCTTCCAAGTTACAATGAACAACCCCATCTGTGCGTCATCATGCCATGTGACTGAGAAGACTGACAGGGCCATTAAAAGCCGAATCCAAGCTGCCAAAATGGTGGTATTTCCCAAATACTAATGCTTTCCTCCCAAATCTGAATTCCAATGGAACACCGCCAAATGAAGAAAGGGGCATTTCTGTAATTCTGCTGGAGCTATTCCAGAAATATCCCTGCATTAGCACTGGATCTGGGCAAAGCTCTGAAATGGGTTGATTTTCAAGAATACCATGGTTGGGGTGATATTTACCTGCGGCAGCGTTCATGAGCAAGAATCTGCGCAACTCATAAGGACCCCCTCACCCCCAAGTATTTCAAATATCATGAATTTGTTATCGCCAAGCGTTCATTCTCTATTATCTGGAGGGACCCTCATTATTTAAATGTTTTACAAATTTTCGGTTCAAATTCCATTTGAACGGCCAACAGATGGCGGGAATCTGAAGCCGTGGCGTGAGACAAAAACGTGGCATCTTCAGTGAGATTGCTTATGATATAGATTAGATTTATTGAAAGGGGTTTAGAACCCGTGGGAGAGGTGACGATCAATGCATAGCCTTTCAGAAAAATTAAAGAAAGCATTGAAAAAACATAAGACCAAAATCCAAAAGTAAAAATCATATGGACCAAATCTGCTGATTCATCTGAGCATACAGGGTATCGAAACTCCTGAATCATGTAATAGCGACCTGCCTGATAAGGTGTGCAATAATATCAGAACAAGGGTTTATGCTGTTGGAGTAGGTGCTTCAAAAACATAAACACCTATCAGAAAATGTAGCACTACTGTATGTTAATGTGAAAACAGTTTCCAGTGGTAGTTACTAGAGTGCTTATTCAGAACCATGGGCCTCATTACGGGTTGGGCGGTATTCCAGTGGTAAATCTGCCGGAATACTGCCCAACACAATTACCGTAATGCTATCTAGGTCTGGCAGAATTACCGCCGGATTACAAGTCACGATGACTGAGTTAATACCCATTTTGTTAGAGTCAATTGGACTCTATAGGGCAGAATTACTGTCGGTGGAATAACCGCCACAGTAATTCCACCGATTTTTATATTTTTCGGTGGAAAGTTGTAGGATTTTCCTCTAGCATGATGCTGGAGGTAAATCCCCCACTCCAGAGCCATACTCGTAGTATGGCAGAGTGGGAAAAGTGGCAGTAATTCCGTTACTGCCAATCTTTTCCTGCACAGTGATTCTTGTAATGAGACCCATGTCTTTGTCCCTTAATAATACTTTGGCCCATTATTCTATAGGATGAAGACATAGTGACTTTCATAAATTCTGCCTATCAAAGTTGCAATATACGATAAAGAGGAATTTGGGGGGAGATGTCAATGGTAGTCCTGAATTTGTAGCTACTTAAATAATTCATCCTTATTAAAATCCAAACACACCTGAAAATCCTTAAACAAGGCTACAGTTGCTTCCTTAAACAGCTGACTCATCTTGGCCATAGTCATTTTGGGAATAGGCAACAGAAAATGAAGCTCATGTTCATCCCACAGATGCTCTGGGCTACTAACAGAATTGTTTTATGAGCCAGAGTAGTGGCTTGGTGAACCCGTGACCCACATCACTGCTCAGAGGTACCCCCATTCTACCACATCAAAGTCTCTCGATATCTCCATGACTGTACATGAAAGGATGGATTGAAAGCATAATCCGTGCTCTCTTGATGTTTTCCTAATGAGATTGCATATAAAATCCGGGCGGATACGTTTTAAGTGATCCTAAATACAATTAAAAGTAACACTAACTTCATTGCGGGTTAAAACAATGTTAATGGACTTTTGTACTTCTTGACAGAATAATGGTTGTTCTTATAATTCGCACCACGACATCTGCCCGCATATACCCTCTCTCTAGTATTTGCTTTTAATGTGAGCTTGAGGGGGAGAGGCTGTAAATGAAATCCCAAAATATTCCTATTAAGCATCCTTGATCCTCTCCTTTCTGACCTGGGCAACGTCAGTTTGCGAGTAACCCTGACAATGGTGAGAGGAGCAAGAATACATATTCGCATCAGGGTAAGTGGCAGGCTATTAGGCAGGACTATGCAAGAAGGACGAGCATACTCGTCCTTAGCACTTAAGGGGTTAAGTGGTGCCATGGTCCAATCATTGGTGCCCCTCTACCAAACCTTGCTGTGCGCTGCGTGTGCTAAGTGTGTGCTCCCAATTATTCCTTACCTGGGTGACTTTGCAGAGGGGGAGTTGTCTCAATTCTCCCTTTATACCCAAACATTTCCATGGCCCAGGGGTTTGTTTCAGGAATGGATGGGGTTGAGTATCTCTGCAGAGCTTGTGCTAAAACAGGTGGTCAATATTCACTGCCCCTTCATTTGCACAATGTGGATTTCCATCTTCTTTGCTGTCATGTTATATAAAGTTATATTGTATGTTCAGTGTGATTTTATCACGTGTGCTTTAGGTCTTGCTCTTTCACACAGTTCACAACACTCATTCAACAGGTACATTGAAAAGTGTGTGACAATTCCATTTGACACACACAAACTGGATCTAATGTGTGCTCTTGCATCACTAGTTTGAAAATACACAACACATGCTCTTTTCCATTAAAGACACCTGATCATGTACCTCCTGCTCAGTGTTAGTTCTTTCTTTCAGTTCATTCCCGCCGCTAGTGAATTCGCCCTAATATTTTGGTTGAAGAAAACAATGCAACCCCTAACTCAAGAATGCAATGTCCGCATTATGCAGAAGTGAATCATGCAGTTCTTTCATTTGTTCACATCCAGCCGACTTAACCCTTTTGAAACAGAAGTCCTGTCCTAGATGAGCTTTGACTGTACAGCAGAGAACAGGGGGCATTTCACCTTACATTCTCAGCTGGTCAAACCGATGCACCAAATCTGTGCTAAAGGGCAGTCATGTCACTCTGGTATCCCTTGTGCACTTTTCATCCACAATAGACTGGTCCCTTATGAAATGAGAAGTGTGCGAGAGAAAAATATGTTGTGATACAATGGACACGCTCCCATTGTTTAGTGTGTCTCATCACTAATATTGGACTGACAAGTGTTCTGGCTTTTCCGCTTCCCTTTGCCAGATGTGAATTCCTTCCACATTCCCTGAACTCCATGTCGCCACTCACATGCAGCGTTATTCCCCTCCACCTTGCATCCTCACCTGTGACTCGAAGGCACAATTGTATCTCAGAAGTGGCTTGGTCAAGCCTGCCACACCTCACACAATCACACCCCCATAAACACTGTCTGAGTTCTTGTATTGTGCCATTAACTTAAAGGCCTCAGGGCACGCACAGAGGAAAAGACAAACGGAACACAACAATAACAATCCAGAAAGGCAAAGAAAGAGGACCACATCATCCTAAAGAACCAACAAGAAGATATCAATAGATGTTATAACTGATGGCCATATACGGATGAGAATCAAAAAACCATTTTAAGATTACCCATGTCTTACATCGACTAGGAAGGTTTTTAGATTTTTCTTAAAAGTAGTTATTGAACTGTTTTCAGTAAGATGTTTGGGCATTGAATTCCATAAAGCAGGGGCCCAAAAATTGAAACTGGCGCCACCAATTCTCTTCAGTGAAGATAGGGGTTGAACCAAAGAAATGCTACAATTAGATTGTAATAAGAGTCCAGTAGGTCTCTTCTTAAGCCTAGCAATGAAATAACATGTAGCATCGCCCTGGAGGCATTTAAACACAATAGATAAACCCTTATGCTGCAGCCTTTGTTGAATAGGCAACCAATGCAGGCTGCGCCTGGCTTCAGAGACATGCATGTTATGTTTGACACCATTCACAGTATGCACAGCACTATTCTGGATTACCTGCAAGGGTTTAAGATTGGCCTGGGAGGTGCCAATTAAAATACTGTTACTGTAATCCAGTTTGTAATTCACAATAGCTGCTGCAATTAGGGCAAGATTTTCTTTAGACAAAAAGGGCCGGATCCGCCAAAGAAGCTGTATAAAAAAACAGCAGGAAGATTTTAAGTAGCTAGTCTGCCGATTGAAGGACAGTTGAAGGTCGAAAAAGATTCCCAACGTCTTAACAGTCGTTGAGACTTCAATTATGTGTGGCCAATCAAAATGTTCTCATACCTTTTGTCCATTTTCTTGAGCTGTTGCTGAGTACCCAAATCAAGCAGCTCAGTTGTGGCATTATTAAGGGCCAAAGAGTTCATAGCCATCCAATTCTGGATTTGCGAAAAGTTATAGTTGATACGCTCCAGATCTTCACTATACACGCCTGATAGCTTGATAACAATCTGCGTATCATCGGCATAATTGAGAAAATATATGCCCATAGCTGATAAAAGATCACAGAGAAGTCGCAAGTACATTTTAAAAAGCATTGGCGAAAGGCAAGACCCCTGGGGACACACCACATGTTAGAATAGAGATAATAGAAAAAGCATTGTCCTTAGTGACACTCATATATCTGGGACACAAAAAAGATTTAAACCAGACAGTTACCTCTTTAGTGCATTTACCAACTGAAGTCAATCTGTCCCCCAAAAGTTGGTGATCAACAAGATCGAAGGCGGCGGATACAAAAGTAACAATAACGCTGTATTGCCTTCATCCATGATACCAGCAATATGTGACTTTAAATCCAGCAGTGCAGACTCAGTCCCGTAATTTGGGCAAAATCCAGACTGCTGGGCAGCTAGTATATTGTGTTCTTCGACAAATGCCTGATACTGAAGGTAGGCAATTTTATCTAATATTTTTAGGATGAAAGAAAATTCGTAATCGGTTGGTAATTACCAGCTTCTGCTGGATCTAAGTTATCCTTCTTCAGCAGAGGAGTTACCCACGCCTCCTTAAGGCTTTCCAGGACATACAACTCTTGAAAAGATCAATTGATAAATCTAGTAACCCATGGGGCAAGAGTTGGAATAAATTCTTGGACTAGAACTGCAGGAAAAATGTCCCCTTGGCAGGAGGTTGGTTTAAGCTTGGAAGCCACTTCAATGACCTAATTTGTAGAGACTGTATTAAATGAAAAAACAGGAGAGTTATTGACCCGCTCTGCCTCATTTATAACAGGGGTCATATGAGTAGATAATAGTTTAACCTGATCATTAATCTTGTTTTGATGGTTAAGAGTTTTGTTGATAAAACTATTATGAACATTTTGGCACCAATAGTTGTCTGCATGATAAGAAGCAGAAGGGGCACAAACTTTTAAATCTTGTAAAATCGAAAAAAGCTCCTTGGGACTAGATTTAGCCTTTGAGATCCGAGAATTTAAATGTGTCTCTTTAGCCTGGTGGATGAGGGTTTTAAAGCGCCTAACCGCAAGCTTGTCAGTAGTGAGGTTTAACTCTGACGGGTGTTTAAGCCATAAATGTACCAGTTGGCGTTTTTGGGCGCTGGCCTCGACCACCTCAGGCGTAAATCGAGTGTAAAATGTAGATATTCCTTTTTTTAAGAGAGGATTTAAGAGGAGCAAGTATATCAAATGCTTGATCTACTGCTGATCTACTGTTGTGCCTCAGTTCCTAGGGATAACAGCTACACTTTCATCAACACATATGTGGCAGGGGTGCAACACTCTCCCTGTCCCCCATCACTTTCCAGCCACAATGTGGTGCCAACCAGTAAGTGAAGTATCTTGTTGGGGAGGTACTCTACAGATGCATGACACACATGCATATTTTACTTTATTCATATAAATGAGATGTGCATTCTCAGTTTGGTGGTATCTTGGAAGTAATACCACTGTGACACCACCAAACAGCATTACTGTTACCACCACTTGGTCCAGCAGTTATACAGCTGGCAGTATTACCACTCCATTACAAGTGGTGGTAGACAGCGCTAGTCCCCTTTAATTGGAGTCCATTGGACTCAATGGGGATTTTGGCAGTATTACCACCGGTGGTATTACCCCAGTGGAAATACCACTGATTTTGCCATTTTGGGGCAGTAAGGCAGAGGAATTACCTCCAGCATTTTGCTGGATATGTTTCATCTGCCTTATCTCGAAACTTCTGTGTTGTGTGGCAATGCAGCAGTAATGTAGTGGTAGCTATGTTACCACTTCATTACCACCCTTTTTTTAACAGACTGACAAACTTGTAATGATGCCCATAGTGTGAGAAAGAGCATGTTCACCAATGGTAGTCTGGACATTTCCTAGCCGAACAGATATGTCATCCCCTTACATTAGTCGTCTTCCATGTCTACGTTTGTGCAGTAAACTCTAACTCTGCAGTCTTCATCTTTATTGCTTGGGTGACAGAGCTCCAAATGACCCTCATGACACTTGACACTTCATGCCGAGCCATTCTTATACACTATCCCCGTCAGAAGCTGGCTTGTTTGGTGGGAGGGAGGTGGCTGAAGGAGTGCCAACCAGCAGCCTCCCTCACCATAGGAGGGGCATTGTGACACTTGTAGCTACGCCAAAATGATGTAATCGCTCTGGGACCCCATGTGCCCCTCATTTAAGGTGACATCCTGGGCAGAAGCACACTTTCTTTTTTAATTGGTTTTATAATTAAATAACTTTTGATCTTTATCGAACATAGTATACCTACTTATAAAAACAACAATAAAAGTACAAACACAATGAATTTTAAACAATGAATATAACTACATTAAACCCATTTCCATAATTAAGTGACCATTTAAAATCTAATTTCATTTTACTATCAATTACTTACAAAACAACATTTCTCCCACATTCGTTAGCTTATGTCCCGGAATTTCCAAGGTGCAGACTATCTAAAAACCCAGCAATAGCTATGACCAATGAGGCTGATCGACCCGCCAGACAAGTATTCCAGACTTCTTCCTCGTTAATACTATTTGGATGTCTCCCAATCCATGTGGTTTTTTGTTTTTTTAAAATTACAAACCTTTTCCCTTGTAAAGCTAGACATTGTGTCACCAGTTGACGAAGTGATTCCTTTTTTTTTTTTTTTCATTTGTATGTGGTCTATACACATGTGTTTCCAGGCTCCACAAGACAGGATGAGGGGGGGCATGGAAATCAAAAAAGTAGAACAACAAAAATGTTTATATTGGCCTTGTGACAATCTTACAGTGCAAATGCATGACAAGGTGATGGGTGTAAGGGTCAGGGGGTAGAGGGAGAAGTGCAGGTGTGGGCTGCCCACAAGGGTGGGGGCGAACTAGTGCTGGGTGGGCCAAGGCAGCAAGTGCAAGGGGAAGAGGGTGGGAAGGGATGATGAGTGCGGTGGACAGGGAGGACCAAGTTGGGTCAGTCCGGGGAAGGGAGCCAGAGGGCGAGTTCTGGCAAAGCATGCTGGGGAGACTGGTAGGGGGTTACCTGGCCCATGTATGTCTCTGATGGGACCAAGCCCCTGCCGCAGCGGCAGATGAAGAGTTAGCAAGGGAGAGGGAGAGGGAAGGAAGAGGAGAAAAGGAAGTCTTGAGAGGTTTCTGGAATTTAAGAATATCCGACTCAAGTCTGAGGGGGGAGGGAGGCCGTTCCAGAGGGAGGAGCCAGCCAGCTTTATGGTTTTGTCATGACAAAAGCGACACAATGGATCGACCCCCGTTAACAGCCCATATTGTACAAGTACCTTCTTTGTTAAATGCAGGTTCAGGTTACATTTTTAAAATTCTCTTTGAATATGTCTATTAGGGTACCTCGTTAAGAAGGGAGAGAGATTTCCTAATCTTTTGTAGTCAAACATCAGATGTCCAAGTGACTTATATGCATGAAATTCCTCTATCGTTGTCAACCAGTCATTCCGATATAAGACTTTTGTAACATTGGCCAGATATTCGATAAGATTTTGCTCAGATAGGCCAATTTTACTAAGAACATTAGTACATACTTCCACCAGATCCATAACGTGACAGGTCTTTTTTTCAATTTTAATCTGGTGGCGATTGCATAAAAGAGAATCTTTAGGAGGGTCAAGTATTTTGAGGTTGTACGATAAACATCTCCAAGTGGCTCTGTTGTCCAATGAATATAGACCAGGTTCATAACGAATAGCCGATATTGGGCTTGATTTTTGACGATTTAAAACTTACCTCCAGATGTAAGCATCCAGTCTCTTTAAAAATGGTAAAGCCCAATAGAAGAGAGTCCCTATACCATATAAAATCCTTGGGATTACATTTTCCTCAAAAAATGTTATAAGGGATTTTAATGACAACTTTCCAAATCTTGAGTCAATGCGCCTCATTTCATTACTCTTGGCCATGGCACGTGCTCTTATCCAACCCTTAACTCGTAAGACACTTGGGGCCTCAATACGAGTTGAGCAGTAGCCCTTAAATGCGGCGGTAACGGTGTAACCGCTGCATGTAAAGGTCTGCCCAATCTCGAGCCTGGCATGTTTACCACCAGCTAAGAGCTGGGGGTAAGCACGCTGGAAAAATGCCAATTTTCAGGGCAATTGCCGCTGGTGTTATCACTGCATAGTAATTGCACTGAAAATTCCCCATTGGGTCCAATGGACCCAATAGGGAATGGGGACTAACAGTTAGCACCCAACCCGTGATCCGGCGGTAATACCGCCGGATGGATGGGCGCTAATGGTAATAAAGTTGGGCTGTATCACAGCCGGGATACCGCAAAACTCGTGATCATAGCCCTGGCCTACTTAAAACTGGAAATCCAAAATAAATAACATTATCAACTGTTTTCAATGATTCTGCTCCAGTTCACCATTTTTAAGATGATTCCCTTTTTGTTGATGTGCACTGCATTATTTTAGTTTTTTGAGGATTAGTTACCAGGCATTTCTTAATGGCATATCTGTCAAAAGAGTTGAAGAGGTACTGCAGGCCTCTCTCAGTCCAATCAAACATCAGGAAGTCATCCGCATAGCTTAGCCACATAACTTTCAAATGAGACAACTTAGGCGATGCAAAAGCTGCTGTGCTCCCCGATGTCTGACATGTACAGATTAAAAAGACATGGAGCGAGCATGCATCCCTGTCGGACTGCCCTTCTCACTGAAATCCTCCTGGACAATGAGCCTTCCAGCTTGAGTGGAACCTGCATTACGGAGTTATCCTGCAAAGCAATTATAAGCGTCAAGAGGCCTGACAGAATCCTCCAACCATATCATTTCTTCCACAAAAGTTCTTTATGTACCATATCAAAAGCAAAGTAATTGTTGCAAGAAAAACTGATTTGTATTTTTTCGACCATGCCAGGTATAGGAGACACTTGAGGATAAAGCCATTTACTGATGTCCCCAATAATTTTCTAAATTCAGTTTGCTATTTATGTAATCATCCCGTCTCTTTTACCTAAGTCTCCAAGTGACCAAACAGCAGAGAAGCGAACAATTTTGCATGCGACTTTGCTGTTGGCATGCAAAATTGAGATTGGACAGTAGTTCCTTGGCTCTGATTTTAGCCCTTTCTTGTAAATGGGAACTACACAGGCAATCTGCAAGGTTTCTGGTGGTCGGTTAGTCTCCACTAGGTTTTTAAACAAGTAAGTCAAAATGTGGGACCATAATATTGAATTGCTGCAAATAACCAAATTAGACAACTTGTTGGGTTCCAGGAGCTTGAGAAGAGCTGACTTTTGAGAGGATTTCCAAAATAGTCTCCTGATCAACCTCAAAATGCCAGTCATCACGACTTTTAGGAAGCTCAAACGGGATTTTAGCGTCTTTTGAGGAACAAATTGATTCGAAATGGGAAGTCCAAATTTGTTCCAAAATGGGATTTATTTGCACACTTTTAAAAATTATCTGGGATTCCGGTTCACCGTTGGGTCATTCCCTCAATGGGCAACTACATTTTCACTCTTTTGCCTTTTATTAGGTGGCAAGTCCGGGACCCTGGAGCTGTGCATTTGCTAGAGGATAATTCTGTTCAGGAAATGGTGATCCATGGCAAGGCCAGTAGGGTGGTGACAAAGATAATGGGGACCCAAATCAGCTTTCTGAAGAAGTTCTTTGTCCTAGTGAAAGTTAACATTTGGGGAAAAGAACTAGCTCAAAGGCAAATGTCATTTGGTCTGACAGCTGTGTATTGGTGTGGTTCTAAATAGGCCGGTGGCTAGCCGTTCACTCATCCCAAGACACCTGAAGGGCCTGTTGTACCAAGCACAGTTTTTACCATTACCAGGGCCTGGTTTTACAGTGTTTCAAACTGAACATCTATTTCTCAGCTCAGTTTGTTAAGGCATCCGTGCCTGGGATTGAATGAACTAGTACAGTTCTTTTTTACGGGAGATTGGGCTCACACAATACGCATGGAGCCCATCTCCCAGAAAAGAAAAGAACCAGTAGTCCCACCCCAGATGGAGCCCAGTTGAACGAATATCTATAGGCGAGCATGCAGAGGCCTCGGGATGAGCCATTACTGACCTTGTAAGACCCTGACCTGTGGTGATAGCTTAAATCTTCTCTCTCTAGCCTTCAGGTGTCCTGCAGGAAGCCGAGGTGTTAGTGGTCCCCTGCTGACAGATTATTTGTGCGATCTCCCACTTCCTGAGCAGGCATTTTGAGGTTCGAAGAAGGAGAAGTCCTGTGGTACCCCACCACCCGGAAGTGTCCACCATCTTGTGGAAGGCACAATAAGGTTATCTACAAAAGGAGCTCTGTTCTTCTATGTGGAACCTCTGAACCAATAGAAACGTTTGCAGTCTTATTTAAGGCCAGCTAAAGTGGAGCTTGTTTTTTTGTCTGTGAGATTGTTAATGTGTGTTTCATGTTATTGAATTGGCTTGATTGTCTCATTGTGTACGGTAAAGTACAGGGCGACTGTCCAAAACGGATGCACACTGCCTCCCTATCATCACAGCATTCTATTTGGCCGTGGATAAGGTGACAGTGTTCACTTGGAAGACATTTAAAGAATGGCCTTGTGCATATTATTGGGTGGTTACGCAGAGCAGGATACGCTAGCTATCCGTAACAACAAACCCGATGCCACTTGGCGTCCTAACTTGCTCCCATTCCACAAATCCATAGGGGTATCGTGGAGGCCGAGCAGGAACGGGGACACAATGCGCCCAATGCTTCCCGAAATCAAATGTGTTGAAAGGTCACCGGCGAGGAGGCCAATCAGGCCGGATACCCCGGCAGGGCCATTTGCAGGATTATCAGATAACGTTGCGCTCGTCTGAAAGGCCCTGTTTTAGGCTTGCGGATCAAGACGGACTCGGCTGCCAGCTTCATTACAAGATTGCAAGTGGCACGGCACAAAGGGCTCACCTGTGCATTCAGGAAAGGGCATGTTTTCCCTGGCCTGGTCTCATTCCAGCTGACCTCAGCTGCGTGGTCAGCTGGAAACTATGCAACATGGAAAAGGACGGACCGGAAAGTACTCTTTCACAGAGACCTCACTAAACTGAACGGAACTTTTATGGACTTACACGTGTCACGAGCCAGTCCCAAAGGAGCAGTGTTTATAATACATTGCAGGAGGAGCAACTACGGAAAAGAGGTGTTCTACTCAGAGCGGCACGGCGTGTGGTGCTCGGGTGGCACCACTTTGCAGAATTCACCGCCTGACGGTTACATATATACTTGGTCAGTTACTGTGCACTTTGCTTTTTTTGTGTACATATTTACTTTGTGTCGCACATGTTCATAATTTGAGGGGGATAAAGGGAACTACCCAGACTCACGCATCTGTTCTGAACTATATGACCCCAGGCCTGAATGTTCCATGGTCAGCAACATAGCCGACTAAGCCACATTGCCTCCCACATTTACTGCCGCTAAAGTGACCAGGTTTAAAAAGTAAAAAAAAAGGGGACAGGGCAACTAACATAAACGTAGGATTAACTCTTGAAAGTAGCTGTCAAAGCACTACACTGCAGTAGAGCTTGAGGAGAAGGAGGTTTAAGCATAGGGCTTTAAGTGGGCCGGGGGCGGCCAGGGCCCAGCCCTGGCAGGCTCCGAGATGTCATTTTGTGGCGAGGCCGTGCCGGGGCCCACTAATCTCCCATGACAGCCCTAGCTACTACATGAAAGAGCTTTTTTCTAAAACTTGAAGCTCTCGCTCGTATGTGAGAGCTTCAGGCTTCAGAATAAAATGCCTTTCAGCCATAATGGTGTCGTAGCAACTGCAAGGCATCCCTTTAAGCAAGAGATGCCCGTGGGCCGGCGCCACCATTGTGGAGAAAACGTGAGGCCGCTGGAAGCAGAGGCCATGCTTTCTAAATACTAATACTTTCTAAATACTGAAGCTCCCGCGGATTCGCGGGAGTTTCAATATTTAGGAAAAAGGCCTCAGCTTCCAGTGGCCTCACCCTTTCAGCCTTAATGGTGACGCTGCCCCTCGCCAGCTGGCCACCATTAAGGCTGAATAGGCGAGGTGCTATCCCCTGCCAGGTAAGCCTATAGAAAATAAATGCAGAGATGGGGGAGGGGGTGCTGATCTCTACAAAAGGCTGGCTGGCAGGGGTGCCAGTAGCCCATTGAGCCGGGGTGCTCATCAAGGGTGTGTGGCCTAACGGGCCAGCAGGACCCCCGCCATTAGGCCACGCCCCCTTGATGAGCCCCGGCTCATGTTGTAGTGCCACTTAAGGCACTGCAACATGAGCCTGTTTAAGTGTAACCATGGAATAAACACATATCACAATTAACTACCACTATCTTAATTCGTAAAATGCAGAATTTCTTCTGTGGGAGAGTGTTCATTCCTGCCTGCCAGCTATGAATACCTACCACCCAAAACCAGGACCACTGCATTTTCCAATGAAAACATTATCTCGACCAAGGGGGACAGAGCACCAAATTCCAGGACGTCTGGTCACCCTAACTGTGGTGCACTATACCTCGGTTACTGTCGTGAAATGATTGCATTTTAAAACATCGAACCAATGACCAGAGGTACTTTCGAGAACACTGAAAGACGCATATCCCCAAAAATGAGGCTCCTGAGGGCTGGCATCTCTGCGGGCATTGGTGCTGTGTGGTGCTTTGGACCCTTATCATCGCTGCAGGAAATTGTCTACGGCGATGAGAAAAAAATGCTACCTTTAATATTTGACTATAAGGAAACATTATTCAACTCTGAATCTGACATTGACTATTTCAGAAGTAGTGCATGTGTAATGCTGTGTTGCAAAGCTATTTTCGCCTTTATCTGCCTAATTGTCTTCCGTTCTATTCTTCTTACTGTGTCTTTTGTTCTTATCTTATTTCATTTCCTTTCATTATTTTGTTTTTTCTTTTCTACTTTTCTCTATTTGCACCTACTGTGCCTTTCTCTTTCATTTCTTCATGTTCTCTCAATCACTTCAATTCTTTTGCCATCTTTCCATCTACTTCCTTCCTTGCTACAGTCCTATGTCCTTCTTTCTCTCTCATTCTTTCTCTTCCCTCCATTCTTTCTGCTTTCCTATCACATAGTCCTTTCCTCCTGTCTTTGTTTTCCTTTTATGAAATCCTTTCCCTCTCTCCTTCTTTCGTTTGTTCCTCCTCGCCTTCTCTTTGTTTATGTATTTGTCTTCCTTCATTTGTTTTTGTTTCTTCTGTTTTAGCATCTTCTTTATTCCCGTCTTTTCTCCTTTCTTTCTACTTTCCTACTTCCCTTCTTCCTTCCTTGCACCTTCAGGCATTCTCCCATTCTTCTTCCTGCATTCATTCATCCTTTCCTTTACTTCCTTCTTTACTTTTTCTATACTTCTTCTTTTCTTCTCCCTTCTTCCTTCGTTCCTTTGTCCATCTTCTTCAGTTTCTTCATCTTTCCTTGTTTCTTCTTCTTCCATTCTTCTATCACTTGTCCTTCTTTCATTTGTCCTTCTTTACTCACTCATTTCTTCTTCCAACCTTCTTTGCCCTTCTTCCTTCACACGTTTTATTTCATCTTCTCCTACCATCTTCCTTTTCCCTTCTTTCCTTCTCCCGTCTTGTCTTCTTCACCCTTCTTTCCTTCTTTAACTTTCTTTCACTCTTCTTTCCTCCATTCATCGTTTGTTTACTCTTCTTTTCTTTATCCTTTTTTCTTTCACCCTTTTATTTCCCAGTTTGTTCTTCTTTCCTTCATTCTTTCCTCCTTCCTGCTTCTTTTCTTCATCCTTCTTTCCTTCGTTGTCCTTTTTTCCGTCTTCATTCTTCAAATCTCAAACTTCTACCACTTCCTTCTTTTCTTCTCCCTTCATCTTTCCTTCTTCCTTCTCCTTTACTTCTCACTTCTTCATTAATTCTTCTTTTAGTGTCATTCATTCTATCCTTCATTCCTTCTTCCTGTCTGTACTTCCTTACTTCTTAACCTTATTTTACTTCTTTCTTCCTTCTTCACTTTTCCTTCCACTTTCTTCAATCTTATTTCGTTCCATTCTTTCCCTTGTCCATCGTCTTCTCTTCTTCCTTACTTTGGTCTTCTTCTTTCTTCTTCTTCCCTTGTTCTTTCATTTGTCCTTCCTTCCTTGTTCTTTCATTCTTCCGTCTTCTCTTTGTGTTCTTTCATCTGTCCTTCTTTCCTGGCTCTTCTCTTCTTCTCTCCTTTTCCTTCTTCGTTTGTTCCTTTTCCTTATTATCATCATCGTTCTTTCCTTCAGCATTCTTTTCTTTTCTCTTTTCTTTCCTCATTCTTTCAGCTTCCTTCTTTCCTTATTGTATGTATCCTTCTTTGTTCTTAGTTATCTCTTCTGGTCTCCTTCCCTCCCTTCTCTCATTCTTCCTTCTTTCCCTTTCTTCACCATTATTTCATTATTTGTCATTCTTTCCTTCTTTCTCCTTCACATTTTTCCTACTTCTTTCCCTTTCCTCTTCCTTGTTATTCACTTCATCTTATCTTCTTTTGACCTTCCTTTCTTTTTCTCTTTCTTCCATTACTCCCCCCATTTTTTCTTGGATTAAAGGAAAGAAAGACATGAAGAATGAAGGAATGGTGCAATGAAGGAAAGATGAAACGGGACAGATAGAAAGAGAGAAAGAAGGCTGCAAAGAAGCAAAGCTGTAAGGGACAGCAATTAAGAAAGCAGAAAGATAGAATATTGTAATGAAGGGCTAAATGAAGGAAAGGCAGGGGGCAAAGGAGAACAATAAAGAAAGAAACAAACAATGTAAGATAGAACAAATGGAAAGATGGAATTTGGAAAGAAAAACAATGAGGAAAGGAAAGGCAGAGATTAAAAGGAAGCAATGAATGAAGGGAAGATACGATAGTTTAAAGGGAGAAAGGAAGAAATGAAAAGAAAAATATAAAGAAATGAAGAAAAGAAGATTATAAAAAATCCTAAAGAATAATGAAGAAGAAAGAAGACTGCTAGAAAGTTTTAGAAACAGGTGAAAAAAGGACAAAAAAAACCCTGCAAAAAACAATATTCATGGACTCCTTGTAAATTAGCCAATTTCGGATTTGTATCATTGCCCCAAGGAATTAAAAAAAAAAGGTCATATAGCCAAAGCAAATACTGATATGCTATCCAAGCCACCATTTGCTCTCATCATAGAAAGTGCCCTGCAGTGGTCAGATAATTCTATTATGGGATCTATAAATGAAGCCTGCATACAGAAGCGTGACTGCCCAGTAATGGCCGCCACCTGCAAGCTCACTCTTGGCTTTCCCCCTCCGCCAGCCCATTTTCAGGAGGGTTGGCCCCTCCCCTCATTCCCCTTTCCCACTGCAAGGCACAGCACCCATCTTTCCCTAGCACTCTCCCCTCACCTTCCCCTTACCTTTTAGGACCCGCCTCCATTGTCGATGGCAGTCTCCAACCCCCTGCGATGCAGCGTGATGCAGCCCAGCATTTTGCAATCACTGTTATTGATACTTTCTAACAGGAACCATGACACGATGCAAGTCTGTGGGAAAGATGGCAGCCCTCAGCAGTCAACTAGAGGGCTCATTTTTGGTGTTATAAAAAAAATAATTCTGTTCGTGTTTTCCAAGATGCCTCCAGCAGTTTCTTCCATGTTTTAAAATAAAATATTTCATCACAGTTCCCCTTTAAGTTGCACCATTTTGTAGATTGACGTGTCATCCAAAATGGCGTTCTTTAAATTCAAAGGACAAGGCAAGCCTCACAAAGCAGGTGCCTCTAATTTGCACACTCCTATTGATACTCGAAGCCCGTAAAACCGAATCAGCATCAAAACTGCATGCAGCAGTGAGTGGGATATTGGACAGGGAGCGCAGGTCAGTGATTTTGTCATCCGTGGCCGGGGCGAAACTGCCAACACCTTTCAGAAAGTGAATCAATACTTAAGTAACCTTACCCACAGGTTAGGCAAAGTCTTGTGCTCTGCATTTACTTTGCACAACACCACATTAGCGGCGATCAATGGAACACAAACTGATATGTAAGAAGTAGATTACTGTAATTATTCCAAATCTGTAGGATTGTAGTAAATTCTTTAACATTTACAATGAATAAACATGGGAATTCATAAATGCCGGCAGCACCGAAGTCGGACGTGCCCCACCATCGTTGTAGTCAGGTTTTCAGCCATCAACTGAAATCTTTTAAAGCAAGTATCCAGTCCAATGGATTTCACTGCAATGTTCCAATAGGCTGTCAAATGTATGTCAAGTGCCATTCCAGAATAGGTTTTTTTCTGAATTAGATGTAACCCATCGGCTCACCAATTCATTGAGGTGTTTCGCTCGTCTGATATATCTCACACAACGTGGCCGCGAATCTGACGGTCAGGTGCATTCCTGAAACAAATGCAACACATCAACTCTTTGTGTAACTTTCTTGCTTCACATCGGTTTTGATGAAAATATAAAATTGATGCACTAAAGGAATGCACAGCTTTCCTGGCCGCTATGGATGACGCAGGCGGTCATAGCTATGGACTGTGGCATACCCAACTCCCAACACTGGGGGAGGGAGACATGAAAAAGACAGCAACGGTGAATATCCACGTCGCCCTGCGTTAACACATTCCTTGTGTTAATGACCCACACCTACATGACCGCTGAAGGTCCTGTAAATAGGGATAGGAGAAATTGTGAAATTCTACTCTGCCAGCCGCAGAAGCAAAATCTGCAAGATTTTGATCCATTTCACCGCCATCCGCCATTCCGTCATCCCTGTGTATCAAAAAGAGCAGTGCAACGTTTCTTATGCTGTCTGGTCAACCAAAATTAGCCACGCAAAGTTTCTTGTGCCGCTGCGCAAGTCTACCACGGATCAAAAAGAGCAGCATGAAGTTTCTCATGCCGCTGCACAAACCTAACACAAATCGAAAAGAGGGAGACTAAGAAAGTTTCTCGTGCCGCTGCGCAAACCTAACACAAATCGAAAAGAGGGAGACTAAGAAAGTTTCTCGTGCCGCTGCGCAAACCTAACACAAATCGAAAAGAGGGAGACTAAGAAAGTTTCTCGTGCCGCTGCGCAAACCATGTACGAATGGAAACAAAAGCTGCGTGAAGTTTTTCGGGCCACTGCGCGACCTTAGCACAAATCTTAAAGAACAGCACAAAGTTTCTCACGCAGCAGCCAAAACTACAATAGATCGAAAAAGATCTGCATAAAGTTTCTCGTGCCACTGCACAAAACTAGTATGGATCGAAAAAAGACCTACATGAAGTTTCTTGTTCTCATGAACCTAGCACAGATTGAAAAAAAGACTGGCACAACGTTTCTCATGACACTGCACAAACCTATCATGAATCAAAAAACATGCACAAAGTTTATTTTGACACTGAGCGAAACTAGCACGGTTCTGAAAAACCTGCATGAAATGTCTCATGTCTCCGCATAAAACTAACAGGGATTGAAGAAAAAGACCTGTGTGAAGTTTCTCGTCACGCTACATGAAACTAACATGGGAACGAAACACCACACTCCACTCAAAACCGGGCACAATTTCAGTGGCAGAAGAACTGTAATGCTGATTTCACGGAATGGGTGGAAGCAGATTTCGTGGCGGATTTCGCACTTTTCGCTTCATGGACAAGGATTTTGCTCACCCCTACCTGTAATTGCTATAGCACCAGCGAGGTTGGTCCTGACATCTTATTTGTGTGCCAGCCACGGTAGGTAAGAACCAAGGTTCCTTTGCATTGGGCTCTCACTAAAGACTCATTATGGAAATGGTCCAGTGCTGTGTCTGCACCTCTCCACAGCTGATTTCCTGGATTCACTTTTGTGTGGAGTGGTGGGCTCAGCCGCCACCATTTCCAGAACATGTTTTCAGCAAGATCTGGAACCAAACAACCATCACCGTGCCACTGATTAGACTAGCAGGATCTGTGAACCATTTTTTGGGCTTACTGCACAAAAACCCAGACTCGCTTCAAAGTAGAAAAGGTCGCTTTAATGTGACAGGCCAAAGCTCACAAATAAACGCTAACCTGGCCCCTGGCCTTACAGACT
This sequence comes from Ambystoma mexicanum, assembly GCF_040938575.1. Lineage (NCBI taxonomy): Eukaryota > Metazoa > Chordata > Amphibia > Caudata > Ambystomatidae > Ambystoma > Ambystoma mexicanum. The sequence goes on along the minus strand of NC_090930.1, from coordinate 1,015,100,607 downwards.
AAAATGAACTGCTTCAACAATGTGCCAAAACATTAAATAAATAAATAACTATTTATGCCCCATCAATAAATAAATAATTAACCACAACTACCTCCTTACCTATCCCTAGGCCCTTACCATCCCCCTTACCATCTACTCAAACCTTCGTTCCCGCTTTTTGGCATCATCTCTCCGGGGCCATGCCACTCCATCTTCAAGACCTGCTCCCCTCTCTGCACTCCCGGGGTAGCCCATTTGTGCGAACAGCACCACCACCATCCTATACCCGCGCTATTCCCCCCATTGCTTGCCTCCCTCCTCATCCAAAGGGGCCATGCCCCCCGGCAACCCTATGTACTCCAACCCCTTCAACTCCCCTCAACACCAAACTCCACCTTCCTCCGACACGCGGCCAGGCCGACCTGTCAAATCAGCAACACAACCTTACAACAAAACCTTACATCTTGACCCCCAACTAACGCCCCGACCTGTCGCACAAAAACTACCATCAACCCCCAAACTATGCCCCAACTTAAATTAGCCCAAAGAAAATCTAAACAGGGGAAAAGGAAAAAACAAACATCCCAGACACAAATCAGCCACCCCAACCACTGACCCCAATGGACCTCACCAAAAACGAGGGGGGAGGCGGCGGGGAAAAAAAAACTTGCCCTTAACAGTCTCCTGCTCTCGAACCTTCCCCAGCCCCTTAAATACCACCCTCCTGTGGCGCGCTATGTGCAGGCCAGCTCGCTGGCCTGTGCAGTGCCAAAAACCACCCCGGGGGAAACGCTGCGCGTTCCCCCTGAGGCCCCCCTTCTTCATTACCACCGCTGCAGTATGAGCAGGGTGACCAGACCTGCGATGCTGCTGTGACTGTGCCCTCCCCACCTCCCGATTTTTGTGAGACTGTCTTCAGTGGGAATGAGCAAGCGCACAATAGAAACGCGCTGCATTGCCTGTTTTACAAATCAAGCAAATTGTTTATTGTCCACTAAATAGATGCTTGCTCTATGTGGTGATTTTACGGTAACACTTAAAGCCAACCATACCTGAGTGGGCTCACTAACCTCTCATTTAACAGCCGTGGCACTAACGGATGGTGCCATGGAGACCGCATGGAGAACAGATTCACAACCAGGCGCAGGGAGCAAAAGTCCCTTTGGGCCCGATTCATGGAATATTTTGCCGGTGCAAAGTGACTTTGCACCGCTGACACAAATCCTTATTCATGGAACTGTGCAAAGTGTATCAGACACCATGCTTGGGCACGCCCCATTCCTGCGCACGCAGAGCTTAAGCCACCGAAATTTGAACCCTGTGTGAACCCCTCCATGAGCTCAATGGCATTGTCATCAATGGAAGCTCCCTGGCCAAAAAAGCTATACCATCTACACAATTCTCCTTATCAACGACTTGACTTCCTTTCTTTATCAAGTAGTAGACTGATCTCTACTCATCCACAAATTATTTCCTACTTGCTACAAAATAGCTCGGAACAAGTGTCCATTCAGGCGAATTTCAGGAGCAGCCAATGGATGCAACCCACAGACCCTGACTGCAAATGACTCCTGCGGAAGTACAACCTCTGCCAAAGCCTTCTTCTCACTCTTGCTTCCTTGACTGCAGCTGCACAGCATACCCCTCAACTATTCCAATGCAGATTTCCCAAGTAGCCAAGCCTCTGCTAACTCCTCCAGAGATTCTGTACCTCAGTTATGCTCAGTCATCCAAGACTGACTACACGTGGAGAATTCAGTAGCCGTGTTGATGCATCTGACTCTCACCAGCTGGAGGCCTGATAGCCATCTTGGAAGCATCCTCTTATCGCCTTGGTCATGGGTCATAATGGACACACACCTCAGGTACTATCAACCCACTCCGTGTTGGTGTTCTCAGATCCATTTTCTCTTCAATGGGGCGTTGAATGTGAGATTACTGTCAAGATCTAGCCTCTGGTATTCCCAAACCCATATCCTGGCCATCCACTGATATGCTTTTGGGCCTGGAAAAACAAAACATCAATATTTCCACTGTCACTTTGATACAGAAGTCCGCCCTCTTTGACAACTCTTCATTATCATCTTGGGTTTTCTCCCAATATTCTCTGTCTTACCAACGCACTCAACTCCTGGCTCCTTGAAGAAGTAGAAAACTAGGCTGTCTAACCAGGAGTTCCTGTTCATGAAAGCTACTCACCTGAGGCTGAAAATCAAAGGATGTACTTGTTTCATCTGAGGTCCTACTGAGCAGCACAACGGAAATAAAATAAATTGCAATACAACTGCCGAGCTACCTCACAATGACCTTCCAAGGCACTCCTCGAACGCATCTCTGAGTATAGGAGCCTTCCAGCTTGCAGCAACAACACAGTTCCAATATAACCACTGTGCAGCTGGCCCCAGACCACTTCAAGGAGAAGTCCCAAGATGGCAGGCCCAACTGGGCAGCAAGATGCTTTAGTTCCACTCTGCAGTATAGGTGTTACTGGCGGGTGATATTTTCTGCCAAACAAGTGATTATGCTCATATGTGGTTAAATGTGCATGAAGGAACATCTGAGAACAGAAGCAAGAGGAAAAACCTAGATTTGATAAGAAGGGCCCCATTCACTGTGTAAAAAACATGCACAACGTGTGGCAGAAAAGAAAGAGGTCAGCATGCAAACACATGCCCCGATTGCATCGTATATGCTAACATTGCTCTGTGTCATTTCTGCATGTGAAATATTGTACTTGGTTGAACGTGGTGCAGGGCCTCGAATAACACGCCATTTACCTGTGCACATGTGGGCTGGTGATGACAGTGGTCAAGAACACGCCTAGCCAGTGGAGGAAAGGCCATCGAAGTCACTGAGCAGTTGCTTCTATGGTAGATTGCAGTAAGCCGTCTATGCTACTTGTCTCAGGTAGATTTCTACCCACCCACTCCCCGCAATAGATTGCATTGTGTTTTGTGATGCGGGAGGAACACCACCTTTGCCATGAAGAGTTTCCCTGCTAATGGCCTTGGTGCTGTGAGTGCTGACATACTTTTTCTTTTACTCAATTCACATTTCATACCATGTGCACACTGCGCACAGTGCACAATGAATGGTTTGTCAATCAGCAAAAAAAGGAGCATTGTTTTTCTTTTCTTTTGTGAATTGGGGACCAAGAGTGTAACTCTTAGAAGCAACTTGCTCATTCTCGCTGCCCCAAACAGAGCACTTTGTACGTAACTTCGCCTAAACACACTTTATTCTTTTGTCAAAATTCACGCTCCAAACATCTCTAGATGCATTCGCAGAATCCACAGCTAGCGAATAGACCTGATTATGGCTGATGAGCATTCTATGACAGGGTGTCTCGCACTACAGGGTATTTATTTATTTATTTGGTTATTTTTTAAATGTATAAAGCGCACAAACTGCCCAGGGGCATCGATGCGCTGGGGGTAGCTGGGAGCAGTGACATCACAGTGTGCAGAGATCGCCCTGATGAAGGACTGAGGTGTGAAATGCATCGGCGTTGGCCTCTTAAGCAAATGAAGAATACAAAAAAAACATTTCGACTCATAATATGTATGTTCCTTGAATATTATTGTTCTATACATAATACGAACTGAATTTGATATGATTGAAATTACATATACTAGTGTTTACTAACCCCATTGGTGTCAACAGGTCACCAGACATTTTATTGCTTTAGACCTGATTAAATGTCACCTTTCAGTAGCCAATGCCATATATGTCGAGATGGTTATAGCAGCACTTGACACAGGCACTCTGTTCAGCAGACAGAAGTTAATATCATAGCCGAGCGTCTCAGCACTCTACAGTACACTTTAAGTAAAGCAGTGTTTAAAACCTCATTTCCTTTATTGTAATCTGATGTGGTAAACTCGTGCACAAATTTACAATTCAGATCCCATTCCTCAGGGACTCCCATTTAAGAACTATCCGTATGATTTATTTAGTGGCGCTCTCCGCTTACTTCTGCTGGAGATCGTTAGGTATAATGCACATATATTCACAGAGATCAAATGTTTATCATCATTACTGCAATGAAGTCGTTTGCCATCCATGACACCCTCTAATGTCCCAAGCGCCTCAGCCCACTCGTCATTTCTCCGGCCTAAGTCCCTGATCTCGCCACCATCTCAAATTCTCAGCGCTTCCCCCCTCTCATCAATCATAGGAATTTAGCAGTTAGCAGGGGACAGTAGGCAGAATAATTATTCCAATAGAACAAAAGCGGCCCCGTTGTGCTTGAGGGCGGCGGGAGGGAGGGAGGGATGGATGGCGTGCTACTTTGGAAGCGGTAATGGTGTTTAATGGAACAATAAGCTGCCCACTGGAAGCCGGCGTGGTGTCGGTGGCCTTCCCCGGGTGCTCAGTAGCGCAGAGAGCGCACCCGTCTGCCGGCCCCATTAACATCACTGGCCCTCCATGGTTCCAGGTAGCCACCAACTGAGCGAAGCTCAAGAAAATTAAACTCAGCCACCTGCTCTATTTGACAAAATAAACTAGATGCAAGGAACGCACACTACCAGGCTTCTTCTGGATGAGAACAATGGCAGTGGAAAAGGAACTTAGGACATCATGGCAGAGTGTTACCTTCATTATGGCTCTGACCAACACTCAAAACTGTCTTGACTATCTGATTGATATAAGATTCACCTTTTCAACAATATTTAGAAACTCACTGGTTGCGTTATTTGCACATCACAGAAATCCAAAAAGCATAGCATGCAACATTTCCTACAAATATGAAACAAGTAGTGGAACCACATAGCAAAGGATAGAGATCCTTCTGCCGAAGCTACTTAGACACCTGGGGACCTTCGGAAGAGCATTACCAATTTTTGTCCTAGGATTACAGAAGTTCCACAGTTCCATAGAAATAAGGAGTGACACAGCCACCAAAAGATTCTAATCATCCCGAACTGCTAGGAAAATGCACTGTACATGAAAGAAAATCATGTGCAATGGTTCAATGGGTCAGGGAATGTGATGCTCTTCAAATTGGGTTCATCGAAGAAGAGCAAAACTCCCTTACATCGGAACTGAATTTCAGCATCCAATTTGGAAAGGGGAAAACATGCATTTGTGTCAGCGGAAGGGTTAGTTGATGGGGAAGGAAGAGAAGTTCTGGGTGGGTATCGAGGTAAACCACCCATATAAAAACAAAGGGTAGGGGTAACAAAGAAAAGTGTAGAATTGATAATGGAGAAGAAGATGAAACAACAACATGGATTCCATTGAAGGATCTGTGCACACAGTTCGTTTCTGAAGGATATCACGCAGGTGAGTGTTAAAGACGTGGCTAACAACAACCTGTGCCCAAATGGGCAAGCCATGCATCATTGTAACAATGTTGATAGTAGGGTGTGACCCTCATTTCTATGCATGATCTGATAATAGGCCAATGTACTTAAATTAAGAGAAGTGCAAGGGTTGTGGGCTCGGCAAGATGTGCAGATGTTCATGGCACAAATAGGCATAATTAACCAATTGGGGACATGGCATTTAATTAAATATCCTTACTCATGCCAAACGAAATTGTGGTTTGTTTAGATCCAGAGAGAGGTCAAGACTGTATAATCCAGAAATCAAAGATTGATCTAACAACAGTCGACAAACCAAGTGATTGGTCTTGGATAGCGGGAGCCCTATGTGTTAGGAAGCAAGGGCCGGCCACCCATTTACCCTAATGATATAGGCCGGCCCTTTACATATTTATCTTGGAATACGCGTGGTCATATTCAATTACTTACCAACCCCACAGTAGGCCGAATCTTAAAAATGCATCCTGTAATATCTTTACAGGAAACCTGGCTATTGAAAGGTTTCTTATTGGATGGCTACACTTCCAATTTTCCGGCTGCTAAAAAGGGCGATTGTTGACAACCTTTTTGTGGCTTATTAACACCTGTGAAATGTAGTAATTCTGTTTTTCTTGTTGAAGGTTCAAGTGTGTGCACTGGCATCTTGGCAACCCACATCAGGCTTTCCATAGAGTATGACATGAATATTCTGATTCTCAATGTATATTGACATGCAGGTTTGTGTAATTTGACCACATTCATAGATAACATGTTGACGAGTGCAAATGATTGGCTCGACAAATATGTGGGTGATCAACTCCTTTTTTCTGGGGATAATAATGCTACATGTACGAGTACAGATACCATCAGGGGCTTGTCCCAAAGGTTGTCTGCGAAAGAAAATGGGCTGTGCCCCTTTGGCAAGCTAGCCTGGGCGGTATGGGCCTTATTATGTTGAACGGCTCTATAGCTGTTGAGATTACCTGGACAAATGGAATCTCACGTTCAACATTGGGCTACATCTATGCTACTAAGGGTCTTTTTGAGAAATGGAAATCTGTGCTCATATGTCCCTCAGATTTCAGAGATCATAGTATTATAATAGCTGAATTTCAAATTGTAACATCAAAAATAGTAGTTCTGAGGCTACTTCTTGTGGCCTAAGGGTGAACGTTTCAAGTACCAGAGTGTCTTGGAATCCTGGCACCGTACAAAGAGTGAATGGAATCACCAAGACAGACATGGGTTCAAGCTCAATTTATTGGCAGTACAATACCTTGTCAGTGGACACATATGAAGGCATTATTGAGGAACTTATAAAGTTTAGTTTTCCAATTTGGAAGGCGAGATTGGGGGAACATAGAAAGAAATACGTACACCACTTTGATACAGAAGTAGCCCTGAGAAAAGGGGAAGTGAGAAAGAAGATCAGAGCCTTCACTAGTGCAGAAAACCTGTCACCATTTGAAAAGTGCTAGAGCATCAAAAAAGTGAAGCAGGAAGATAAAAACTGATTGCGGGGTAACCGCGTCATGAGATGTCAGCGTGATGCAGAAAGCATGCTGTACACTCTGAGAAATAAAAATACATAGGCATTCTGGAAACCTATTAATGATCCTGAGAATGTCCAGCTACTTAGACAGTTGAATCCCGTATCAGAGCAGGATTGGGTTTGCCACTAACAAAAGCTATTTGCACTTCCTATGGGACAAGTCAACAAGCCCATTGAAATAGTACAGCCTGATAATAGCTGGAAATTGCCCATAAACTGTGAGCAGAATGAGGAAGTAATTAAGAACATCAGTACCTCTCAGGCCCCCGGAGCGAACACATTGTCCAATCTTCTGTTTAAGGGGAACCCTGAGCTTTGAGCTCATATTCTGTCTAAATTGTTTGAATCCATTGCAGACTCGGTTCTCGTCGAGATCTGAGTAATTATAGACCGATCGCCATACGGGATGCCGACAGCAAGGTCTTTGCGGCCTTGCTGCTGTTGCATCTAGATGATTGGCATACTACAACTGCAATACTTTTATGCAACAGGGTCAAGGGGGGAGAGTTGCCTGCTTTCCTGACTTTAGCAAAGGGCTCCCGGTTGGGCTTCTGTTCTTACACATTCAGATGGACCCCTCAATATGAATGCAACTTAGGGTAGTGAAGGGTTGCCTCTTCCATCCCTGGCAATCCTCTTACACTCCTGGCACTGGCCTACCTGCCGTCACCCTTTGACGCCACAAAGGGACTTATCAGTCAGTGAAAAAGCACTATTGACCTGAAATAAATAACTTTCTTTTGATTGTACACGTGGGTGCGATCCATTCCGCTTTTTAAAATCCCAGCTGCTGGTTCAATGGGCGAAAGCACCCCATGGATTCCTGCAGGAGTGTGAGCGTTATCGCTTGGCAAAAAGAAACTAGACATTTCCTGTAAAATCGCTTGATGTGGCATCTTCACAATTACTGTTTGGGATGTATGTGTTTGTGTGTGTGTTTGTGTGTGTGAGAGAGAGAGATTCATCTCTGTTTGCAATTTGTGTAGGTGTGAATCCTTATGTTTAATGCGCGCCCCTTTTATTTCTATGTACTTATGTACATTTCAGAAAGTATCCTCTTTTATACAGTACGTAGAAAGGTATGGACCTAGCTCAGTAAGTTACATATTTGATATTTATTTTTTTATTTAATTTCTTATTACGCGCTACATGCCCGTAGGCCCCAGAGCGCTCGAAAGTGAGGGTTAGACAGAATAGCATCAGGGACTTAGATAGAAATTTTATTCAGGTAGATTAAAAAGTAATGTCTTCACATGGTTCTTAAAGATAGAAACCGATTGAGATGTTTTGATGTTCAAGGGCAAAGCGTTCCATTCATGTGGAGCATTAAATTCAAAGCTGCAGTCGCCCACATTTTTTAGACTAGTTCTCGGTGGATTAAGCTGGAGAGAATCGGATTGTGATTGTATTAATCGTGCAACCCATCACAGGTTTGAATCACTTCAAAGCCAACTCAGTCTTTCATGTTCCAATGTTGATAATTTGAGTACCATTATATAAATTATATAGATAACACAAATATTTGTTAATTACACTGCTAACAATGGACAGATAATGTTCGCAATCACTGTATAGCAAACAAGAGAGCCCATCATACTTGTTTTACCCAACATATTTCAAGAACATTTCTTTTATATGTTCAGGTTGATTAAGAATGTGGCGCTCCGTGTGCCCATGAAGGAAAACAATGGAGACATTTTAATCTGTTGAAGTAAAACTAAAGATAGGATGGTAAGAAATGTGATCTTTGTGGTAAATTGGAGATCGTGAAAAAAGAACACCTGATCTAAAATCCTAGCTTTTCCACTTAACTGATTGTGTGATCCTGGGCATGTCACTTTTGCTCGAGGGTCTTATTTTCCTAAACTGCTCAAATCAAGATCACATAAAAGGGATTCAGTTCAGTTTTCCAACCAACAACCGGAATCATTACAGCTAAAGTTCACAACCGTATCTCCAAAAAGCTCCAGCGTTCCCCCACTTTACCTCCACACTCTATCCATTCTGGGCCCTTTTTGACATTCTTGACTATAGAGGCCTTTTTCTTAAATCTGCCAACTACAGAGGCATGAATGACCCATTAGCCCAATGCTGGGTCTGGTCTACTGAGCCTACACCTGCCATATGATGGAATCGCCTGGGCATTGGAGGCTGTACCTTACTTATGACCATACCTGGCATATCAGGATTTATCTGGTGTAAAATGGCTTGTCTAGGGGGGTTGGGGATGCTCTTGGTATATGATACTCACACTTGAGCATGTGAGGCTGTGCATTGCATAGATTGACTGTACATGAAGAATGAGACTCAGCCTGTCATAATGTGATGCTACTTGAGCATATTATGCTGCACTAGCATATTATGCCACTGCCTGGGCAAATGAGGCTCTATTTAGCATATTAATTATAGTCCTGGCACATGTGGCTGTTACTGGAATGAGTTGGCAGTAATGGCTAAATGAGGCTGCCTTGGCATAAGATGGCAGTTCTACTGGCCTAGGCCTAGGATGTTTCTGCTGGGTGTGATTCTGGCTTATCACGACAGCACCAACTGCATGTGAGGACACCACTATAGTTATTGTATGGTTGGAAATATCCTTTAATAAAAAGAAAATCGACTTGTAGAGCGTGCGCCTACCATTGACATATTTACACCCTTATAAGACTTACCTGAAGATTCTTGTTGAAGGAAAATAAATAAAAATATAATTTCTTTGGCATGCATTATGCTATAATTTAACGAAAGTAAAACTTACATGGATTGTTGAATACAAAACAAAAAACGACCAAAAGTTTGTTATACAAATCAATAAGACTACAGGAAATAAAGGAAACAATGGGAAAGAAAGAGAAAACATAAAAGTATTAGAAGGAAAACACAAACGGCTATCAGTATGTGTCCATTAATTATGAGAAAGTTATATTTTCAACAATGTAAATTCGAACTATAGGAATCTGTTGATTTCAATGGTCATGCCATTGCTTGTTAAACATTATGTAGTATCTGGCAGTAAATTTGTAACTCACACTGTTATAGTAAATTAAATGCTACAATGTCGACTCAGAAGGGTGTGCTGCACTCATCCTCCTGGATCTATCCGCGGCCTTTGATACAATCAACCACACAATACTGAGGAACAGGCTCGCCACTCTTGGGATCAAAGACTCCGCCCTTAATTGGATCACCTGCTTTATTTCTAATCATCGTTCTCCTTCCCCCTTTCTCCTCTGCCCCTCTGCCCAGTCACAAAAGGGGTGCCGCAAGGAGCCTCCCGCTCACCGCTCCTTTCGAACCTCTACCTAAGCCCACTGCCAGCTCTCATCCGCGCACACAACCTTACCTACTATGACTACGCAGACGATGAGCACATCATTTCCAAAATCCCCAATATCCAAGCCTCCCCACCTCCCGGCCTCACCTCTTGTCTTTCGGACATCGACTAACAACCACCTAATCCTCAACTTGGGCTAATCAGGAATTCTAATATGCAGCAAAACTGCTCTTATCTCACAACCCTTACTGTGTCTGGCTGCCCTTGGCGCCCCACCTGCCACTACCACCTCTGTCAAAAATCTTGGCTGCACCATGGATGCAGACCTATCCCTCTCCAAGCACATCCACTCCATATCCAGAGCCTGCCACTTCCACCTACGCATCCTAAAACGAATCTTCCCTTACCTCTCTTACCCTCAAAGAGTCTCTGCAATACTGAGCATTATCATGTCCCACCTGGACTACGCTAATACCCTCTATCTCAGCATCCCTGCACGCCAGCTCAAGAAACTTCAACATATCCAAAACGCAGCAGCTAGACTGCTGCTTGCCATCTCTCCCAGAGAGCACATCACCCCCGCACACAGAATTCTGCAATGGCGCCCAATTAGCCTAAGAGCAACCTTCAAAGCCATGAGCATAACACACCCAGCCCTCCATAATTCGGGACCCAAGTTCCAAAATCATCCACTACCACCCCCCCAGAAACCTCTGATCAGGCTCAGCACTCCTCCTGGCTACTCCACCGCACCACTCCACCAGAGTTGGCATCTCGGCTTTCTCTATTTTAGCGCCCACCATCTGGAACACTCTTCCCCTGCACATCCGTCACACCGAAAAACTACCTTTCTTTCCAAAAAGCCCTAAGAACCTGGCCATTTACCACATTATCCTGAAAACCCCCAAACTTTAAATCACACGTATATGAACGATCTCCCCAGGCGGTGCCGGCTGCGTTCGTAGCATCACCGACCTCCAAACTCGTGACGGTGCCGGGTGTGTTTGCCGCGACCTGTACCACACACACCATCATACACTTATCACCACCCTGCCTCCCCTCAATTGCAACTAGCTGACTCACAACACTCACATATGTAATGTCACAATATTGATGAATCACTACACCAGGCATGTACGGAAAACAGGCAAATTGCAACAATAGTGGTAGAAGCACAGTGGTGTGATAGAACCAACGCTGCCACCAAAGCAATCATACTTATTGGGCTGCACTGCAGGGAATTCATGGGAGGTCGGGCTGCCATGACCATAACTCAAACCAGCAGGCCAGGTGGGGGTCCCATATGCAACACCACAGTAGGGCAATCAAGAACCAGCTCAGCATCGTTCCAGAAGAAATGGGGGAGGGATAGGCAGATATTGCACAAATATGAACAATAGGATGGGCAGTCGTTGGTAAAGGTACCACCTTAAAATGATCTGTAAGCATTTGATATTGGGGTAGACTCACCACCCGACCCACCTAGAAGAATCTGGAGGCACATCGCGTGCGTCTCCAGTGGCAAACAGTTGTAGCATAGACTGTTGCTGTTGCTAATCATTTTGATCATATCTGCAAGAACAGACAGAGATGGTATGTACAAGAGCGGGGCACCCTAACAACAGGGCACCATCAATGGAGGCAAGTTACATATTATAGATCACTCCACTGGCTGCAGGCATGGCTATTCACACACATCAGTATACAGCAAGGACTATGACAAAATTTGGTCATGCTGTTGACATAAATTCTCTGCCTTCTTACTTTTTTTTATTTTTTATTTTATTTGTGTTGGTTTTACAAAACCTTTACAAAATAACACAAGAAATTGAAGCATGAAAAGTTCAGATCATAACAATAAAACAATTCATAGCAGTAAAACAGTTCTACTAATCCATGCTTCAACAGCAAGAAAAGTAATGGACAAAGAGAGGAGAAAGAAAAAGAAAAACAGCCTCATTACACGGTAGGCGGTGGACCAAGGTGTAATTAGCACCTTGGTCCATGCCGGTAAAATACCGGCACCGCCTTGGAGGAAAGGGGAATTACCGCCCTATTCCAAGGTTGGTGGGGCGGTAATTCCCCCTTCCCCCATTGCCCTTCCCCATTCCCATTTTGCCCCATAGGGCATAATGGGAATGGGGAAGGTGCTAATTACGGTACCGCAAATTGCGGTACCGTAATTAGCACCCTGGTCCCTTTGCGGGTTGGTTTTTAACGCCTGCTAAAAAGCAGGCATTAAAGTACCAACCCGCAAAGGGACCTCGTAATCAGGTGGTAAGGGTTAACGGTCACCGTTACCCTTACCGGTGACCGTTAACCCTTACCGCCTACCGTGTAATGAGGCCCAAAGTCTGTAGGCAATTTTTCCATAGATGATTTTTGGACACCTTAATCAAACTTTATGCTGTTTTTCATTACTAAATATCCTATCTTTCCAGTAGCCACTCATAGCCTTGGATTTAAGGTCCTTTAACATAAAGGTTGAAAGCCTAATGTATAAAACCTAAATGTTTTAAAAATCCAACTACCAAAAATGTCAGGAGAGTCTCATGTCCGGAGATAATTCTGTTCCAGAAGAAATCGGAGATCAACCCTTCATCATTTCTAACATATTTCCTAAATAACAAATATCTCAGGTTCCAAGTGCCTTCGCAATCCATTAACAAGTGACCCAGAGACTTATTCGAGGGATTGTCACACACTTTACATAGTTTCTGTGAGTCTTCCTCATGTCTTCTCTGTACCAGCACTTCCCCAACCGGTAGAAGGTTTAGCCTTACCCTAAGAAAGTTGTTTCTCGCCTGCCTATCTGCAAATTTTATCAGGTATTTCGCTCAGAACCCCAACTTTTTATCCACAGATTGGAAGACATTTGGTCTATTTGCGTTTCTAATCTTTGCAATTGTTTTGGACCAATCACCCCTTTCACGACAGTTTTCACTTTCTGGGATGTGTTAATTAAGGTCTCGAGTTTTAGGTCATATTCTGATAGAAGGTCCTTGACTTTCTTTTCCAGTTTAATTAGATGTTCAGATTTCGAGCATTCCAAATGAGCTTTAACATCACCATACAATGAATTATCATCTGATGTAATTATTTGGCGATAAAGTGAGACTAACTTCCAATTTGCCAAGCAATCAAGGGAGTTCAGGCCTAATTCAATCCTCAATTCCAGGATGGTGTACTAGATGGCAGACACAATACTGTCTTCTAAATGAGTGATTCCCATTTATTGCAGTTTGAATTCTAAAGTAACGGCTTGGCCTCCTAGCCATAAAGAATAATTGGGATCACTTTTTGCCCTAAAGTATTTGGTTAGGGGAAGAAATGAGAATCTACAGTATTTGGTGTAGATCTTCTTCATCTGGGGATGAGTTGAAGAATCTTTATCTCCACATCTGTCTCTACCTTATAGGCTGCCAGGGAGGCATATACTCTATAACCCAAATACATCAGATCTTATACTCTTGGAATTATATCAGTTTCCAGTACCCAGTGTGAGAATAGGATCTTTTTTTGAGTGTGTTTAAAGATCATGATTTTGGATTTCAATGGGTTGCTAGAAAGGCAATTGTTTCTGGTGTATTCCCCCAATCCTGTCAACAGCCGCTGCAGACCTATTTCCGTCCTATCAAGCAGCACTATGTAGTCTGCGTAGGGCCAGCCAATGGATCTTTCTTCCATTGATCACAGGGCTGGCCAACGCGAATGGTTCTAGGCATTCGCCCATGTCCACCAGAAACAGATTTTAAAAAGTGTGCGCGCCTAGACATCCTTGCCGTACTCCTCTCTCCACTTTAATTGGGGCCGAAAGGTGACCTTGGTGAGGTATCCCTGTGAAATTCAATTAGCATTGCCAGGAGCGATTCCGGGATCCCCTATTCTTTCAGTTTTCTCCACAGATGTGCTCTGTCGACCTGGTCGAAAGCTTTCGACAGATCTACCCACGCGCCATAAAACGGCAATTCACCCTTAACCATTGTTCGTCATTTACCAGATTCAGAATGAGGCCGTACAAGGTAGTAGAGATGCCTCGTCTGAAGCCTGTCTGGTGGCAAGAAAGAATTTGTGCAGTATCTACCCATTTGGAAAGATCCTTCAGTAGCAATTTCATAAAGATTTTGCTTTCTATATCAAGGAGGGCGATGGGGCGACAGTTTGCCGGGTCTAGTCTATCGCCCCCCCCTTGAAGAAAAATATGATTATTGCGGTATTCCATGCGGGAGGAAGTTGGCGCTGGCTATGTATTTCCTTAAAGAGATGGTACTAAAGTCTAGACCACAATGCTGGTTCATTTTTAAGTACTTGATAGGTCAAGGCCATTCGGACCGGCCGCTCTCGAAAAAGAAGAGTTAGATATAATCACCAAAATATTGTCTTCCTCGAACAGCAGGAAACATGCTACGTTTGGGTGGGCAGTGTCTGGCAATTGGCCTGGATATTTGAATATTTTAGCACAGTGATCCACCCATTTAGCTTCAGGTCCCAAATTACAAAGTGTACTGCTGCGGTTTTTCTCCAGCTGTCCGATTACAGACCAGAAGTTTCTGGTATTGCTTTCATTTAACAACCGCAGCATAAGTTCTCTGTCTTGATGGATCTGGAGCATTCTTTGATTTTTGGACCAGTTTTTGAAGGATGGCCGTGCCTTTTTAACTTCCAACTTGTATTGGCTCACGCTAAGGTGCAAGGTTTTTAGGCTCCTGATTTTGAGTCTAAGGGCCCTTTTCCTATCCCGGGTTTCTTCATCAAAACAATGTACATGGATACATTGTTTGCCTCTCCCAGGTTCACTCGGGGGAAGGACTGACCATAGTGATTTGAAAAAGGTCTCCAGAGAAAAGTAATCTAAAAGGGTGGATTCAGGTATATCTTTTAACCTACTGCTTAATTCTTTTCCTTCTTGCCTGTATTTAGCCAAACGTATTTTGCCTGAGTTAGTGACTAATATTTTGATCTCTGCCTACTTACACCAGAGTACGGCTCAACACCTCTGACAGCAGAATGTAGCGCAAACCTATGACAAATTCGGGCACGCTGAACACATAGTGATTCTCTAGCACTGACACCACCACACTCCTCTCGGCAACCACCCACATGTCTGGCCACATAGGCTGCTTTCATTTCCAGAGGAATCAACAGAACAGATGGGAGTCACAGGTCAACACTGAGGCGCTATTCCCCACCGTAGTGGGTAGACTCTGCTGGTCCCTGAGCGTACAATAGCATCACTGGTACCAGCAGCATAGGCCCTCCAAGGCGGGTAATATCACCATAAGCATCTGTGATTTTATGTGGATGCTAAAGCCTCTTTTCAGTTTTAAAATATGAAAGAGAAAGGTTTGCATAAGTCACCACAAATTGATCGGGTAAGCCCAGACGTGGGTCCCAAGCCTGCTGGGCCTAGAGACCCAAGCAACTCCTCACTGATGAGGCCCAATCAGGCCAACACATGTCTGGGGATGCTTGTGGTCTCAGGCAGAAGGGATGTGACCTAACAGTTCAGGCTGGACTGCACTTTGTTGGGGTGGGACCAAGCCTGATTTGCATATGGTTTTTCCCCTTCTGTAATGACTAGGCAAGCTGACGAACAAGGGTCTGGAGGGTTGCCCAGTGCAATGGCAGATGTTATGATTAATTCCAAACCTTCCAGCCATCACCTATTTTGTTTTGCATAAGTCACCCGAGTTGGTTGGGTATGCCCAGATGTGGGTGTCGAGACTGCTGAGCCTAGAGGCCCAAGCGCTACTCCTCGCTGTTGGTGCCCAATCAGGCCACAACATGTCTGGGGATACTTGTGTTCTCGTGCACAAGCAATGTGACCAAGCAGTTTGGGCTGGGCTGCCCCTTTTGGGGAGGGACTAAGCCTGATTTGCATATGTTTTTTCACCTTCTATAATAGCTTGGCAGGCTGAAGAACAATGGTCTGGAGGGTTGCCCAGAGCAATGCCAGAGGTTAGGATTAATTTCAAACCGTTCACCCATTATCTCTTTTGTTTTGCATAAATCACCCCGAGATGGTCGGGTATGCCCAGACGTGGGTTCAGAGCCTGCTGGGCTTGAGACCCAAGCTAGTCCTCGAACTGACTTCTGCAACCTGATTTTTTGGTGTGGTATGTAAACGAAACGGTGAGTCACAATACTGCTCTTCACAAGTGGATGGCACTGTCTGCTATGTTTGGAATCATATTATCTGTTACAGTAATTTGGACTTGTGTTTTCTAAAATTGTTTGATTTTGGCAACATATTCTATTGATGCCTAGGCATTTTAATGTATACGAATCTTGAATATCCTTGAAAGAACTGAGGTATTGGAACATGTATCAACCTGTTTTGATTTGATTTCGATTTTATATATGATTATTTTATTTAAATGCTTAACTGCAGGTTCATCATATTTAACACACTTTTACAACCACTTTCAAAACCACTTGCATAAGTGGGTGAAGCCTGCAATGATTCCTTAAGGAAATTTAGGACAAACACACTCACACTTAGCACTGAAGGAGTTCAGGGGTTAAAGTATATTGGGCCTCATTACGTCCCTGGAGGTAACCATGACCCTTTTTGCGGCATGGCTACCCCCATTCCGGGTACCGGGTCTGGGTTCCCTGAATGGGGAAATACCGGGCCATTCCGACCTTGGAGGGCCCGGTATTTCCCCATTCAGGGAACCCAGACCCGGCACATCCCCATTCCCATTTCAGCCCCCATAGGGCTCAATGGGAATGGGAATGATGCTAACAACGGGCACGTTAATGACGGGCCGTTGTTAGCATCCTGGTCTGCTCGCGGGACCCGCTAAGGACGCCTGGTAAGAACCAGGCGTCCTTAGCGGGTCCTGCAAGCACACCTCATAATGAGGCCCTAAGGGGTTAACGGGGCCGGCAGCTCTACTGGCCCCGTTAAACCCCTACCGCCTTCCTCGTAATGAGGCCCATTGTGTTTCCTTTCATTCTAGGTACAAACATTTGATGGCATCTATTAGGCCATTGATTTTATTATATGCCCCCCTCTTTTAAACTTTACTTAGCTACTTGGGATTCTGAAACGGCACTCGACACTTCTGAGCCACACCCCTAAATATTGTTTTGTAACACGTTAGCGTCACCATTGATTTCTTAAAGCACTTAAAGCAGCGAACACACCAGATCAGCTAAGTTGCTTTTCCTGTTTTTATAATCTTTGCTTTCTCAAACAGATTTTTCCCTTACTCTTCCCCACGGACACACCTTTCAGTTGATGCAGCCGCCGTTCACTCTAGGGTGGACTACAGCAATTTGCAAAGTGTTTTGCTAAAGTGTTCAGCCGCCAAGCCGCCAAGCACAGAGGACCTGTTGCCAGTGTTTTTCTCGTCTGGGGACTCCGTCATCGACTACTATTCACCTGGTCTGTCCAAAAGCACTAACACAGCGCATAGCGCACACGCTGCGCAAAGTGTTTTTCTAAAGTGTTCAGCAGTCAAGCAGTCTGCCGTTCGGTGGTGAGTAGGAGTGAGTCCGGATAGTTGTGAACTTTGTACCACTTTATATTGCCTAATGTTGCTCTTATTGGAGATGATAACTGCTATTTTGCAAATTGCAACAATGTCAGGAAAATTGAAATCGAAAGCAAGCAATTACAATCCACGGCAAAAAAAAAAATGCAACGCTACCCATTGTAGTGAACACAATTGATGGGTCTAGTGATGAGGGGCAGGAGGATATGTTAAGCTTGTTGACCATGTTGCCTCCAAGCCGTCCAGTGCTGAGCACAAAGAATTTAAAGAATTCTAAAGTGGAAATAACAGCTTTTTTCCGCAGCAGAATCGATTGTGACCTCACGAGAAATACAAGACGCTCAGGTGGCGAGTGCCACAGAGGAAATTAATTTAGAAGTTGGTAATGGAGGGGAGCACAATACTCCCTGTTATTTCCTTATTGGAGTGACGTTATTCACTGCAAAAAAGCATTATTGGTCCCGTAGAGACTGACAGCGCTGTGAGGCTCAGCCTATAACTAGTGAGCAATGTATGAATACACAGGCTTGCACTCAAAGCCATAGTAAGATGTTATCATCCTCCCCTAGTTTGTATGCAGAGCATGAGGAGATCTGAAAGGAAAGACGACTGTTGGAAATGAGGAGTATGCAGAAATAAAATCATTTATGGCAACTAACAATTTGCCATGAAAAATCTACTTAAATTATGTGGAAATATTCATGAAAATGTCAAAATTATCTCGAATAGCAATCAGGTTATGAATGATATGGTCAACAGGAGTTTGGACAAACTGATTGCAGCTCTCACTCTCCTACCGAAAGAAGGACGACAACGACGTTGCTAAGGCTGCCCCTGCCAACACCATCACCTGCATTGTACTGGGGTAAGCCTGGTAGTACCTATGATGAGCAGGTTGTGCCGTATCTTTTTTCTAAGATTCCGCATTAAAATATGTTATTTTCTTAATGCACACATCTGCGAATAGAGCAATTGAGCATTGAAGGCTGGATGCTCACCCTTGATTCACCTGTGTGCCTTTTTCGTGGCACACCTGCAACATTGCTTTGTACTTTGTGGCCTTCCAACATTGCCGATCTTATCTTCATTTCTGCAATTCATTTTGCTTACATTCCTAGGCCTGGCCCTGCTCCTCCTCCCATTGGTTTGCCTTCGGCTCTTAAGCCACTCAAGGCAACCAGGTGGCGGGAGCCGGCCCTGCTGTCCTAAGGCCCATGACAAAGGCCACTGTCTGCTCCCTGTCCGCAACCAGAATGCTACTTTGAGGCATTTTCTGGCCACCCCTACACTTGTACTTCCTGATGGTGCGACATCCCTCTACTTTGAATTTCTGGACTTCCATAACACTCCTTCATAACTATGGGTATACTCCCTACTCTGGACATGCCTCTACCCTCTTTTGCCCCAACCTCCTTCTCTGCTTGTCCCCCTTGTTTGCACTTCTGACTACACTGCATGTTCACACCAACTTCTAAATTCTGTATCTGCGTGCTTTATAAATTTGGCTGGGTTTTCATGCATTGTGCTTAGTTTAAATTAGGCTGGGTTTTCATGCATTGTTCTTAGTTTAAATCTGGCTGGGTTTCCAAGCATTGAGCTTAGTTTAAATTTGGCTGGGTTTTCATGCATTGTGCTTAGTTTAAATGTGGCTGTGTTTTCAAATATTGAGCTTAGTGCAATCATCTTTCTTGCCCATCCCTACCCCTCTTTCTATCCTTTTCTCTAACCCCCGTTGGTTGCCTATATGCCTGCCTGTTGTATCTCGCCCCCCTGTTGTTTGCTTGAGATGTCTGCCTACTTCAATCCCTCTTCTTGCTGTTCCCCTCCTCTCTCCTCTCCCTCTTCCATTCACTGTATCCTTAGCACTTACTCTATCAGAAATGTTTCCTTCCTGACCTGACCTGTATGATAGCAGCTTATTTGTCTCCCCCCCTCCCTCACCTGTTTTCCTCCCTCTCCCCCTCCAGCAGTATCTGAAATGTCGTCAGGCCTAGTACGATAGTTGCTTGTTTTTTTCTTCTCCTTGTCCCTGTTCTTACCCCTCCCCCACCTTTTGTTAAATCCTGGCACTACCACAATTGTCGTCAGGCCTAGTAAGGTAGCCCCTTGTCTGTCTCATTCTCCTAAACACCCTCCTCCCCTCCTTATCATTGTCAAAAGCTCTTGCACTATCTGAAATGTCTCCAGGCTGAGTATGATAGTTAATTTCACATTCTGAACGCATCAAGGACTTGTAAGAATGTCATTGTATTCTCCCTTGTTCCTTCCCTGCCTTGAAGCTCTTTGAAACACATTGTGTATAGGCGCTGTATAAATAAACAATCAATTCAATTCAGCTGCAGAACCCAATAAAGAGTCTATTCCCCCTACAAATGGGAGTAATGTACAATCAAATATGTTGAATGATGAGCTGACACATGAGGAGGAAAATAAGCTGTCAATGTCTAATCTTACGTCTGATATCTACTTTACACGTAAGGAAAGGCGATTGTTGAGAAAACAAAATGGCCAGTGTGTCAAGAATTTCTGGCTAATGAAGCATATTGCCTCAGAGGACTTAGTTAGTCTTAAAAATCCTGTATAGCATTAGTGCTATCACAAAAAGCTAGGACAAGGGCTCATTGAGCGAAGAAGAGGCCACTGAATGGAAAGAAGAAGAAGAAGAAAGATGGCATGTTAACAAGTAGGTTGGCAAACAGTTGTATGGTTGTATCTCATGAAGAGCAGTTTGAATTAAAGAATGAAATGGAAGTTGAATTTGAAAGCAGCAGTGTCATACATGAAGATCAATGTTCCTATAAAAACAAAGGACTTGACTCTTTATATTAGTCAAGAAGAGGAAATACCTCAATTTAAATGAACCAAAGCTTTACAGTCAAAAGAATGTAAAGTATTTACTAGCAAATGTTCACACTTGAAAAACAGGAATACGCGTGTAAATCACTCTGATCTATTAAATCAGCTGTGACTCATCCCACCTTTTGGATACTCAAGACTTTGACTTCGTGAAACCACTTGACTGTACGAATAAAAATGTATTGTGTATTCACTGTTATTTGTCCGAAACGGCTAATATGATTCAATCCCATAGTTAATGAATTTTAAAGTTAGGTTACAAATTGGATCTGGAGGAAGGACTAAAGATAGTTATCGAAAAGAATAAGGGCCTAAATACCCTTGCAAACTTGAAAATATCTTCAAAGGTTGGGGGAAAGCAAGTACTCACAACGTTTTACAAGACGATGCCCAGTGTGTGTTGAAATGGTTATTTGATTCCCTATCTAATAAGGAAGGGTCACAGATATGAAGATGGTCTATCGCTATTTGGAATACACTGAGCTATACACATTTGTTTAATATGGCCTGTTCTCTTGAAATTTTGATGGCTAATGATATTTTTCTATTGCAGGAAAATTGAGAACTAACCTATGCATAGATGGCTAAAAAATATTTAAAGTTTTAGCTAAGAATGGAGAGTTGGGATGACATTATGGTGCGATGATTATAGGTGCCAAGAACCATCTCGAGGCATCTAAAGTTAAAGTTTCGAAAAATGTGGATAATAGTTTATCAGTGGAAGTTAATCTTGTTGGAGCCACACTGAGGCTATTGCTAGTCAATATTTATGAGCCTCTGGTGGGAGTGCTCACAGAATCTTTATTCAAAAGTATTTCAGAATTAATTATTGATTGGATAAAAGGAGACAATGGTGACATGTTTATATGAGGGGGGATTTGAATGCACGATGTGTGTGTGGAGATGAAAGCATGGAAACTCATTATGAGAAGAGTAAAATCTCCATGCAGCAGAGAATGGCAAATAAGCAAGGAAAGTTATGGGTGTCTTACCTGTCCGACTGGGACATTACCATGCTAAATGGTCATATGGATGGTGACTATCCCGGTAATTTTACATGGGAGTGTGGGCATAAGAAAGCTACGTTAGATTATTTATTTGTGAGTTAGAATCTCCTACCATATGTTTATAAATTAGAGGTGGAAAGAAATTGCACAGTGCTCATGCTGTAGTCACTGCTCACCTTCTCCTAAATCAGGAAAATAATAAATAAGAGATGGTTGTTGGTGATGTTGATGTTAATCATAGCGGCAAACATATCTGTTGGATGAAAAGGACTCTGGATAAGGCCAAAGAATATATTGGTAATTTTACAGATGACTGGTTAGGACAGTTGAAGTGCTTATCAGCAAATTACATCGAAAAATGGCTGACTAGTAGTATAACTGCAGATATTGAAATTCAAAAAGGTAATTATGTGTTGCTCGACAAGCAAAATCCTGTCAAAATGTTTGATAGGGAAATTAGTAATAAAAAACCACAGATGCGTAAAAATGTCTGTTTTATAAGGAATAACATCACTGATACGATTAGTAGAGTACAAGCCATCAAAAAGATAAAAAATAACTACCGTAATTGGGTGATGGCGGTGAATATCACACACAAATGTTCAATGGCAAAGAATAATTGCAGTGATGAAAGGTAGGGATGTAAGAGGTCTGTGGCAGTTGTTAGGAACAGCGAAAGGGTCAAAAGAAAGAATGGTTATGAATCCAGCAAGTGCATCGCAGTGGAGGGAATACATTAATGACAATATTTTCAGAGGTAAAACCAGTGACAATATTCTAAATATAGAAAATACTGAGATTAATGTGTCTATTGACAGGGATAGCATTGTTAACAAAATACAAAAGCTAAAAGGGTCTGGAGACCCCGAGCCCAAATGGGCTGGACAATGTTGTCTTAAAGACTAAACCAGAGATGTGGGCTAGGATATTAGAAATCCTATTTAGTAAAGTTTGTATTGAGAAAGCCATCCTGGTGTCATGTAGACACTCAATACTAGTCCCTATTTACAAAAAAGGCCAGAGAATTTTGCTCTCAAATTAAACACTGTTGTCTTTGCTTGATATCACAGGGACAAGTTTTGCTTCCTTTTTGTTAGAGGATTTGCAAAAATGGGTAGAATCGAAACAACTGCTTCATAGATTCCAAACTGGCTTTAGGTCGGGATCAGGGACAACACATCATTTAAGATTGGTTGATATGCTAACTGAGAAATCAAAGAAAAAGGAAAACCCTTCTCTGTGTGCTGTTTTTGTGGACTTCCATGCAGCATTTGATTCTGAAGATAGAGATAGATTGTGGCAAGAAATTGAGTTGTTTGGCTGCCCGACGAATCTGTTGTATGCAATAAAGATGTTCCATGAAGAAACTAGTGTACAGGTAAGGTTGGATTGCAGGGGGACCTGCTGACACCAATCCCCACTAATCAAGGGGTTAAGTAAGGATGAGTGATGATTCCACTACTTTTCAACATATATCTTGCTGATCTCCCAACTCGATTAAGAGCATTGCTTAATTGTCCACCTAGGATCGCTTCAGCACAGGTAGTTTGTATGTCCTATACTGTTGATCTTGTTATTTTTTATCATACTTTTTCTGGGATATGAAGATCGATGAGGAGAATTGTGCTAATATGTGAGAACATTATTTTAAAATACATAGGGATAAGATACAAATAATGCAATTTGCAGTGAAAGTAATAAACAGACCTAAATCAGTCTTGACCAACGGCCAAATTGATTATGTGTAAAACTATAAATGGTTTCTGTTTAGAGGGAATCATTAAGATCTATAAGCATTGTTTTTGCACAGCTGTCCTATACGGTATTGAAGCCTTGACATTAAAAGACTATCGTTGGCTACAGGTTCTTGAGGGCAACGTTTGGAGAAAAGTATGGGGTTTGCCCTCAGCAGTCTCTATTGAAATGTTAAGGCTGGAACTTGGCTTGATATCATTGCATGCCCAGGCAATTGAGCGTTAGAGCCCTTTGGATAGTATGCATGCAATGGATGGGATGCAGAATAACTCTGACACCAAATAATCAAACCAACTCAGGAAGATGGCAAGGTATTTCCGTTTTAATATCAATTATCTAAAACAGGGAATTACAACGGATATCAACAGATGTTGCACAAGCTCTATCGAAGCATTTAATAAAAAATCACACTCATATAGTAAAAATGTGTCATACGTGACGTCATACTATGTGGCAAACTAAGAAAAACATAAGACTGATTGTGATAAGGTGAAGGGGAACAGCTAGGTATACTTTTTATAAGGGGTTAGGTTGTGATTGGATATCTACTGTCAGGTGGTCAACTAATGCCCACCTCTAGTACAAGTCATCTTCATCATTATTAGGTACGCCGTATATCATTGGCTCGCAAACTATAGGGCCCTTCGTTATATGGACCTCTGTAATTGGTTGGCATGCTCGTGCCAATCTGGAACATTCAGCTAACTAGTAGCACGTAAGTTCATACCCAGGTGCCTGGAGGTGGACATGACTTTACCTCCCCACCCAATTAGCCCAATGTCTCTCATCACCCATTCCTTCAGCCAAGAAGATTGTGTTTGAACTTGGCCTTGCAGTGTATTCTCGTCTCTGGGAATATACAGGAGTGTGAGCAGGTGCTATCATAGTTCTGGAAGTGCATGCCCAACTCTGTTTCCATCCCTGGCTCACATGACAGGAGACAACAATTCCACCCCTTTTGCAGCATTTAATTGTCTCAAATAAATAAAACCTGGCACTCATGGTGTTCTTTCTTTGCACCTTAACAAGGGATGATTCAGCATCTCACGTTCTCTGCCTTCGAGAATAGATAATCAGTCTTGGCTGCTTCAGTCTTGACAACAGACCAGACAGCCCCTCCAGACTCTTCCACGATCCCAGCCAAATTGGTTGCTGTGACACAGCTTTCGGTCTTTCTTCTCCCTGGGTTTGAACGTACTAAAACTGTGACACTGATGTCCATCTTCTATACCATGGCCGCATCACCTGCAGTCTATTCACTACTTATAGCCAGCTTCTAGGATTACTTAATCTACTTGCGTTGCTGCATCTGTACAGTTATTGTACGGGTTGCATTTTCTGCAGTGCTCCTCACATGTGCAATCTTCTTTTCTCATACGAGCGTTCCCTTGATTCTTCATTTCATCATCAGTTTTTGTAAGATCAATGCATCTTTTCTTGAGCCTGTCTTCTCAGTGTGTCATGCTCATCTCTTGTGACATCATTGGCTCCCCTTTCTCTTATTTTCATATTCCTTCAGGGAGCTCCTCCATTAGATTGTCGTCTCTGCAGGAATACATTTGATATGGCTTTCTCAATGGATACCTCTGCTCGAGTATTCGCTGCGGAATGGTCACAACTGCTGCTGTCAAATGTGGCACAATTTCATGCTCTTAGCATATAGGTGGTAGAGGGTGGGACTTCCTGCAGAAGCATGTATCTGCTCCTCTACACTCCCCCCTCTGGTCGAGTCATCGACCACATTCTCACCAGTCTCCTCATTTTGATACCTTCTTTTATAGAAGTGTTTCTTCGGAGTCCAGATTTTCATCACTCTCTTTAGGGTGCCTGCTGACTTTACATGTTCATCCACACTCCAAGTCATGTAACTGAACTGTCCATTCAGATTACAATAGACACATTGTCCCACATACTTCTTATGTTTCTTTGGATACAGGAACTTCGTTCCTTCAGGTGCTACAATGCTGGCTTCTATGTATTTCCTGACATCTTCATCAGTCAACTCTTTGGGTCCAAGCCCTAATTTGACATCAATCATGATCTTCATTCCTACTGCATTCTTTGCAGTCTTTTACACTCTGTGATTATTATCTTGATTATACAGAATCCGAACATCACCATGAGCAGTAGTGATCCAATGAACTTGAAGATGTTTGCCATCCACTGCGGAATCTATGACAATATAGGTGTAAACCAGCCTTCATATATAATGTCCTCTGTCTCGTCTTCCATCTTGGTATGCAGGTTCATGCGCAACATTATGGCCTCTGTCAAGGTCCCATTTTCGTCATCATGATAAGTTATGAATGTGCAACATGATGGCCCGATTTTGGCACAAACTCCTCCTTCCATCGCAGTGATCATGCCAAGGAAATATCTGTTCTGCAGGGTCATCAGCCGTATGCCCTTCATCTAGTAATCTGCAACCATTTGGCATTGGCAATCATCTGGATCCCAGGCATGAAGTAGATGTAAATATCGAAGCAGTCTGGCTAAACAACCTGTGCTTGTAGGGAATAGCTTTAAAGGCGTCTATTGATTTTGCTGAAAAGTAGTTTTCTCTTCTTGTTCAATTGAGAAATTCAAGCACTCTTCTCTTCCTCAAGTGGGCATCCACTTTTGGAAATTCTGCAATATTCAGGTCACTCTGAGGAATCACTAATGCTGGAACATGGATGAGCACCAAGGAACACGTTCCTCCTTATTCCTTGGGCAAATTCATGTAGGCCGTGGGCCCACAAGCCCAATATTAATCCATCAGGACAGCTGTCCCTGCTCCCATTCTGGAGACATAAACTGTAGATTTGCAGCCTTTGTTATCTCCCACTCGAATTCTTCCTTCTCTTTGGAAACACAATGCTGCATTAGCCAACGGAATCACCATCATTGGACCTGATTAATTTTCTACCCACGTCGGCAATTTGGCATGTTTCGCCCATTTCTTCAAACACCCATCGTTTACTCGTTGGACTTCTTGCGCATACTCTGACTTCAGTAGATGAGCTGCACAGGACATCATTCCTGCTTCCCATGCTTTCTTAGATTTCACTTGTCCATAAACCAAGATTTGAGTTTGTTCCTAACATCCAGGTGATCCAGCTATCTCTGTTATATCAGGGCATTCCATTCTCTTCAAGTCTTTTATGACTTGTTCTTCCTGTCCATTTGCAGGATACACAAGCATCTTGCTCTCCCACCCAGGTTTTTTCTCCATTTGCGATGTCTTGATATAATCATCCCGAAATGAAAATGACCTTCTTGATCTCCATCGCAGAGTAGCCCAACTTCCCTGAAATTGTCCTTGTGTCATACATGCTGCAAGATGAACAAGGCATCTGGCATCATATTCTGGAATTTCTCTGGAAATACACGTTTGTGCTGCATTCATGGTATAGGGTATGAGAGCGCAGATGTAACAGCTTTCCTTATATGTTCTTTCCCACACATGTTTCACATGCTGATACCACATGTTGTTACCCACGTGTGCTGCATTGTCTAGATAAACATTTATCCCCTTATTATCTTCCTCTGCACTTCTATTATGTCTCCCATATGCATAAATTGTGTAATACTCACAACGCATATCAAGAGCAGTTCTTTCCCTGGGGAAACCTTGGAACCTCTATGCTAGTGGAAGTAACTAAATCAAGGGCAGTTAATGTGGTGGGAGGAACCATGAGGGCTTCTGTCTTAGTGAGAATACTAATGTGATAGAGACTGTGAAAGAGGAGGAATAGAAAGACAAAGAGTGTGATTGTGCAGGCATACATTATACACCAAAACATAAGCAACCACCTTTTGTGACATTTCGGTCTTTATGATTCCTCCTCTAAAACTGTGCCAGCTTCCGAATTTCTCATCTTTTTAATACAGTTTATCAAATTACTTTATTCTGATAATTGCAGTACTTGTTTAATGATTGCAATGAGCAGCCTCCTAATCACAGGGCCATTTTTTGGATCCTGTAAAAAAGTGTGAATATCAACGTCTCTTCTGACAAGAGCAGGATAAGCTTGAAGGATGAAGACAAAAACAGCAAACACAAGCCTATGCACATCCCTATTGGTTAAAACCATGGAGCTAATCACTTAAAGCAGGTATGTACCATGAAATGAATCTGGATACTGAGCTTGTTTCCAGTTTTTGATCAGGAATTGACATTTAGGGCATAACTTTAATACGTCAACGCATTTCTAAAGTGCACTTTTTCCCAAGATTCCTTACACTCTCAGCAAGGGTTTGCAATCCCGCTATAATATCTATAAGGAGTGTCCGATTGAGTCTTAGTCCACATGCAAAATCTGCATTAACAGGTGGTCGCTTTCTCATCCTTCTTCTTTGATTTGGTTCTGATTCAGCAACAGTGGGAGGGGCGGTGTCGCCTTTGTACAACTTAATGTTTCCTAAGTGAAGCCAAGCTCGTTTGCCTTGGACCTTTACAGTTGAAGGGGTTATATTTTCAATACAAAAGGGACCATGAAAGAGCAGCTCGTGCCAATATCGGGTAACGTTTTTTATGAGCACTAGATCGCCAACAAATAAATTGGGTGCTGATCTGGAACATTCAGCTAACTAATAGCACACAGATGATCCAGTTGCTGAATTGTCTTCATCTGTGATCTGAGACCGACCCCCCTAGCGCTTGAGTTGATCTGAAATGAGAGAGATGCTAGAGGTCATACATGTCAAAAAGTTATTCAATTCATCACCTAACAATTTAGCTGTACTCTGGGCATCACTGCTACACCTAGAGGTGTAAGAGGTTGTTCCCATTTGCCCCCCTGTCACTAGTTCATTTGAGGTGAGGTGAAGGTCTGAACCAGGTTGAGTCCGAAGGACATATAAAGCTAAGGGTAGGCAATATAGCCATCCCTTCTAAGTTAATTTAATCTTGGCAATCCTTTCTTTAAGGAGTCCATTGAGTATCTCACATTTTCACTTTGTTTGCAGGTGATAAGCAGAAGAAAACCTATGCTTAATATTCAATAGAAGCCCTATCTGTTCAAACATCTCATTAACAAAATGTGGCCCATTGTCAGATCTCAGCACTTCACACACACCCCATCTTTGACTGACTTTGTGTACTAGAAACGTTGCTGTGCAAGTGGCATCAGCATCAGGGTGTGTACACAGACCTGCCTCTATCCACCTAGAGAAGGGACACACCACCACTATCAGATACCTATATTCATTACATACTTGCAGCATATCAACATAATCAATATGTAAATGCTGAAAAGGACCATTTAGGTGAGGTATTACTCCCCTAATTATTCTAAGTGTATGCCCAGCAATAAACTTTTGACACATGATGCAGTTCACTATAAAGAATGACCCATGCTCTAACAAATTGAAATGACCAGTCTTCCACAATCATTGCAGCAAGACTCTCCCAAGTCACATGCACAGGGTAATGCAGCTGTTCAAGTGCTACTGGCATCATCAGCTTTCCAGTGCTATCCTGTTGACATAATGCTTCTTTGGGGGATAAGGAGCACCCCCTTTGCTTCCATAATTCCTGCTCTTCCTGCAGTGCACTTCCTTGAATCTCCATTAATTGGGTAATCGGCAATCTATTAAACCCTTCTTGCATTACCATGGTCGTTACTACCTTCTCTCTAACCCTTAGAATATAAAAACTTGAAATATCTGGAGAACATACAACCCTTTTGGCTTCTGCATCTGTGGCTTCATTCCTGCAAGAGATCAAACTATTTGCTTAGTGGGAGATGCGCACTTAACAAACGCTATGGCCACTGGGAGTTGTTATGCCTTAATAAGCCTGTCCACTAAAGATGCGTGCTGCACTGGAGTGCCATCCGCTCGGAGGTAGCCCCTCCTTTTCCAACGTGCTAGCCCTGCGTGTACGGTTGACATCACCTAGGCAGCATCACTGTACATGGTCACATCCTGTCCTTCATGTTTCCCGAGCGCGACAATAAGCGCTACCAATTCTGCTGCTTGCACTGAAAAGTGAAACAGTAGCCTGGCACTTGCTACAACTTCAAACTCGCCATTTAATGTATGCCTCACTACAGCTGTGCCAGAATGTCTATCTCCACTAGTCTGATACATTTTCGAAAAACCATCAATGAAGAGGATTTCCCCTCCTGACAAAGCATTTTCTTTCACATGGGGTATTTCATCATAAAACTCAACATAATTAGCATCTGACCATTTTGATCGTTGGATTCGAAATCATTACTTCATAGGCTGAAGCTCTATGGGATGTCAATGTACCTTTGGGTTTCACTAAAATGGCAAACAGAGCATGCTCCAAGAAGAGGGCGATAGAGCAGCCCATCACAATACTTGTAGACTTCTCAATTGTGAACATAGCGGCTGCCAATGACTGTTCCCAAGGGAAGTGGTCTCTTCTAACTGGGCCTAAAATCCCACTGTAATATGCTAAAGGCTTGTATCCCAATGTAGTTCTCTGTGTAAGAACTGCTGTCATTACTGTCCCAGTTGTTTGTGTAACAGATAAAATTCCTCGGCATAATTGAGAATTCCCAAAACAGGAGGCATACAAATTGCTTTTTCCAACTCTTCAAACCTTGCCTCCATTTGTTCAGTCCATTCTATTTTTACTTTATCCACTTGTGCTTTCTTTAAAACTTGCAGAAGGGGTTTCATGTATGAACTGTAATCAAACACTCAGGCTCTAACATAGATGCATAATCCCCAAAACTGTTTCATTTGTTTCACTGTACTTGGTTTTGCGGTTTTCATAATCGCCTCAGCCCTTTCAGGTGTCGCATTTTTTCCTTCATGTGAAATCAACTGCCCTATGTATAGCACCTCTTCTTGATAGTACTGTAATTTTTCATTGTCTACCTTATATCCCTTGTCTGCTAGAATAGTCATCAACCGAATAGAATCTTGTCTGCACTCGTCTTCCGTCGTACTACAGATTTAAATGTCATCTACGTACTGTATCCCCACACTCTAAAGATCAATATTGCCTAGATCCATCTGTAGGACTCTGTTAAAAATAGATGGATACTCACAATACCCATAGGGCAAACAAGTATGTTTCAGGTGAGTTTGGCGAAACGTAAAAAAAAGTCAAGTCTTGTGTGTCCTTGTGCAATGGGATCGAGAAAAACGCATTTTTCAAACTGATCACTGTGAAATATCGAGCATCCACTGGGATACTACACAGTATCGTCGCCGGATTAGGAACTAAAGGAAACTCTGCATCTACAATCTGGTCTCATATCTTATATAAATATCAACGACCCTCCTTTCTATTTTTTGAT
Organism: Ambystoma mexicanum; assembly: GCF_040938575.1. NCBI lineage: Eukaryota > Metazoa > Chordata > Amphibia > Caudata > Ambystomatidae > Ambystoma > Ambystoma mexicanum. The sequence goes on along the minus strand of NC_090930.1, from coordinate 1,015,070,117 downwards.
TGGATACACCGCAGTATTATACAATGATTCCGATGGCCCCAGAATACCTTGTTTCATCAATGGTGAAATAGTCTGGAATATACCCTCATCAGCCTCTTGAGACATAGGGGACTGACTTGCTCGAGGTAAAATTGCCCCTGGCTTCAGCTTTATCTTGACTTCCCCTATTCCCTTCAATCCTATTCCCTTCAATAGACCCACGTCATAAGGGCCTGTGGTGCACAGGACACTTGCACTTTTTCCAAGTCCTACTCAAAAAATGCTGGACGCTGCCACATTATTGCAATTCGCTGTGGGATTTCTCTCTTCTCTATTCTTATGCAGTATGTGATGCTCATAAAGGACACTACTTCATCATCTGTTTGGTCATCTCTAAACATGTCATCATCAGTAATGTCAGTCAACCTGTACCCTTCTTCGAGAGCTATTACTGTCCTCCATGGTCTACCCTCATCGTCATCCCTTCGAGCATCACCATTTCCCTTCTTACTATGGCCGCTTCTAACTCTATAGGGCTAGTCTGTCTCACCTCTTTGTCTATAGGTATAGGTATCTGTGGTCTAAACAAAAATTTATCAGGTATTCTCACAGTTTTTCCCACTAATCCAGGTAGCCATGTCAGTATAATGCTCACCCCATACAAGAAGGCTTCTGGCTCCACTGGAACCCCTCGCAGAGCCACCTGCCCTGTCTACCCCGTTACAAATTTTTCCACATTTAACTAGTGTATTCCTGGAGTCGAACACACTATCCCTTGGTCCGTGAATGGAATTGTCATGTAAAGGTTTGTCAACAAATCTCTTCCCAAAATGTTAACTGGTGTCTGTCCTGAATATAACAACGGAACAGACATGTCACACTCTCCTAGAGAAACTGGCAATTCATCAGTAAAATGAACTCGACTCCTAGTTCCAGAGAACCCATTAGCACTCTTGGCAATTCCCATCATTGGAAATTTTCCCTCTTGTATACAAGAACGAGTAGCCCCAGTGTCTACTAGAAAAAAAAATGATTTGCCTCCTATTGTCACATCGACCCTCTGGGGGTCTGCTGTCACAGATAGTAATGAACACATCAAGTCACCCTGTGAGCTGTTATGTTGTGGGTACAGGCATATCCCCATTCCTGTGAAAGGATTTCCTCCTACCACAGTGGCACCTCCTATTTTAGGTGTCAGTAGCTGTCCCGTGTTTGCATACTGTTGTGTCTCCATGAGGGCTTCTTGCGAACGTGCTTGTGGTGGATTCATCTGCACTTGTTCTGGTTACTATGCCTGTTGCACTTGTGGCGCTTGTGTCTGATACACTGTGTGATCTTGGGCAAATCCTTTCCTAGTTTGTGTACTATATGTTGGAGGATAAGCTTTCCCTCCTCTTGAGAATTGGCCATTCTGTGCGTTCCCTTGGCTCCCAAATATGCACACAATGTGCCCTGTCATCCTGCAAGTCCGACATACAGGGGGTGCTCGCCTGGCTAGTCCTCCTTGGTTGAATCCTCCCTGGACATTCTGATTGTCATTCTGTGCATTCTGAAACCCACCTTGATTATTTTGAAATCCACCCCTTCCTCTGTAACCCATACCTCTACCTCGTGCCATGAACCCATAGCCTCCTTGGTCCTTCGGGCGCTGATTCTTTGCCTGCGATGTACCCACTGCTTGCTGCGTTCCCAATCCTCTTCCACTTGCTAATACCGCCCCTTCCATGGCAAACTTTGACAATGTCTTCTGAACTAATTTGGCTTCCTCAATTTTCCTAGTCTCATCTTCTTATTTTTCTCATGTAATAGCCAACAGTGATGCACTATTGTCAGCTGTATCTCAGGCCACAGTTTTGCTTCCATTCCCACTTGTTTCTTCATCTGCCTCTGTACTGGCTCTGGCAACTCTAAAATGTGGTAAAATCATGCCACTGTTTATTCCCACGGTTCCCGCGTTGCCAGCTGCCATTGCTTTTGAATATCATGAATGTAAGCAATAGGGTCTTCATCTTCCTTCATGTTACGTGTCATAATTGCACCCATATCTGATGTGTAAGAAAATAGTACCCTGAGAGCACTCCACACATCTTCTCTTTAATTATTAAACAGCGCTCCATCATGTGCTGTGCTTTGTGCTGTCACACTTGAATACCCTGCTCTCCTCCATATGCCATCAGCCCTTTCTCCAAGGATAGCTGCCAGGAGTCCCTTAATGTTCCCTATGGCCAATGTGTTTCCTCCTGTTGTTTTTTGTAATTCGTATATCCATTTCCCAGCACCTGACTTCAAACCCGGGAGTTTTCACCTTAAATTATCCTTGTCCATCTGTGGCCATGAGATATACTGTGGTCTTGCTCCCCCTTTGTCCAATAAAGGAAACTGCGTAAACCCCAACCCGCAATCGGTTCCCATTGTTAGCCAATCCATGGCAGGGACAATTGTCCCTGACCGTCTCCTTGTTGGTAGCGATCTCAACCTGCTCACACATGGCAGTGATTATACCTTCTCACTATACAATCATCCTCGAGGACACTCTGGATATGGTATGGGATCTGGTGTCCTATCCTTAGGTTGTTCTAGGTCTGACCATCTTACTTCTTTGTCCATTTACAGGCTTCCTTCACTCCCTCCTTCTCCCCCAAGGAAGGATTCTCTTTCCTCGTCTGACATTTCTTGTCCCCAAGAAGTGTGACTATCCTCCCCTTCACCCTTGTCTAGGTTCACTCTGCTTAAGAACAGTGCTCTGGACTGAGCAGATTTTCTTCTTTGTTTCGTGATCGAAATGCTAGGGATGGATCCCCCTTCCCTCAACTACCATATTTACTACTTTCTTTCAATTCTTGATAGGCCTTATCGAGCTTGTCTCTGCCGCTTCCCGCATCAAAGTTTTCTTCCTCCACTGCTATTCTAGATGTCCCTATTCTTGCTCCATTTAACAGAAGGAACTCTTATGTTTGTCCAATCATCTTGCTGGGCTTTGCCCTTCTGGTTCCTTACACATGAGAAAGGCATCAAGACCCTGCTGCCTCCTTCTTCATTCGATTTCCTCATCTAATTCTCTTTGTTTTCACGCCTCCCATCTAATTTTATCTTCCTCTTGTCTTTTTTCTTCCCTTCTTATTCCTTCCCTTCTTTCCTCTTCTTCCTTTCGTCTTTGTATTCTTTTGTCCCTTAATTTCTGCGCTTCTCCTCTTCTCTCTTTCTTTCTCTTCTATCCCTGTCTTCCATCGCTCTCTGTCTATGGTCATATTTTCTTTGCTCCTCTGCTCTTTCTTCTTTCTTCTGTTGCTCCTCCTGGTACTTGTGCTCTCGTCGCTCCCTGCCCTTTCTTTTATATTCATCTCCTGTTCCTTGTCCCTTCTATCTTGGTAATCCTTATCTCCCCTTTGCCGAACTTCCTCGAGGCTTTTCCCATCCAATTTGAGTAATATCTGTCCACCCATCCATTCATTCTGCATGAGTGCTACCTGGTCAGCTTTATCCTTCTCTCCTTTCCATCTCTAAATCTCCCTTTCTATTTCTGTCGATAAGTTTGACCACTCACTCTTCGCTTTTTTGTCTTGTATGATCTTAAAGATCTCCCCTTTTCTCTTATTCCCCTCTGGACTATTATCACTGTTATAAGCGGGCGGGTTCGTATATTGGATAACTATACGCCGTTGCCGCTTTAAGTTCCTTTAAAGGATACAACCCTATTTCTTCTGTGCTATCATCTTTTACTTTGGGCGAGGTAAGGGGAGCTGAGGGCTCAACACCTTCCTCTTCTGGCTGACTAAGCATCCACTCCTCATGGTGGTGGATCCTCTCTCTCTTCCTGGTACATTTGCCAAAGCTCTAAAATAGCTATCCTTTTCTCTAATTTCTTCCATGTGTATGCAGCAAGCAAGTATGTGGTCATGTGTTGCAACACCGCTTTTGACAGTGATCTCCCTTGTGGCCATGGCAGGAACATCTTATCTGCTGTGCCTTACTCCCTTTGGCAGTGTCTTACATAAATGCATAAGTGGAGTGTCTCCCATAATGACAAGTCTCAATTCACTGTCAATACTTACCAGACTTTATAAATACTCTCACCACTTTTTCAATTCTTTTAAAACAACAAATATGAGTGCGCTCCAACAATCGTCGCTCAAACCTCTACTTTCTCAGTTTACTATGTCTACCTCTGGATTGGTACCAACAACTTCACTAGGGTAGTTACTATAGCCTCTTAATTCTTTTTCCAATGACTTCACAACTTCTAGCGTTTCGTCAATATTTTAGTTACTATAGCCTCTTAATTCTTTTTCCAATGACTTCACAACTTCCAGCGTTTCGTCAATATTTTTACTCATCAAACAGACAGACTAGTCGACTTTACACATTTAATAAAAATACTGTGATCACACTTGTTCCCTTTCCTCGCCTTTACTTATAACCTGTACAGGGTTTCAGATATTACCTTATGCAAACTTGTTTATACGTTATATATTTCTGCTCTACTCTGACTGGAGTTTGAAATGTCTCCTTCTGAGCTCCCTAGAGCTAGGACTCTAGGCGCTATCTCCATCTTCACACAATATTTCCCATTACTCAAAATGTATCACAACCCCGTCGCCTTAATTTGCCATTCCCCTTGATCTACTCACCATTTATTTGTTAATCGACTCAAGGCCTTCCATATCGTCTCCTCCTCAAACTGACCACTTCACCTTCCATCCGTAGAGCGCCCGTGGAAAACGGGCAGGGATTTCGCCAAAGGGGGCCCGGCCCACCGTCTAAGTCTTTCTTGCAAAATTTATATTTGGCCGCTCTCCACAGGAAACCATGCGATCTTCCGGCAAGATGGCGGAGGATGTCCGATCGTCTGAGGTTCTGGAGCTGAACTAGTTCAGATCTTTTTTAACCATCTGCAGTGCTACCACGTGAGCCTTACAGCACTTTGGACATCATGCATGCAATGGATGGGGTGCAGAATAACTCTGACTCCAAATAATCGAATCAACTCAGGAAGATGGCAAAGGTATTTCTGTTTTAATATCAATTATCTAAAACAGGGAGTTACAACGGACATCAACGGACATTGCATAAGATATCTTGAAGCATTTCATGAAAAATCCCACTTATATAGTAAAAATGTGTCATATGTGATGTCATACTATGTGGTAAACTAAGAAAAACCTAAGAGAAATTGTGATAGGTTCAGGTGGACAACTTATGCCCACCTCTAGTGCAAGTCATCGTCATCATTATTAAGTACACAGTATATCATTGGCTCTCAAACTATAAGGCCCTTCGTTGTATGGTCCTCTATAATTGGTTGGATCGCTCGTGCCAATCTGGAACATTCAGCTCACTAGCAGCACGTAAGCTCATACCCAGGTGCCAGGAGGTGGACATCACTTTACCTCCCCACCCAATTAGCCCAACATCTCTCGTCATCCATGCCTTCTGCCATGCAGATTGTCTTTGAACCTGGCACTGCAGTGGATTCTCTTCTCTGGTAATATAAGGGAGTGTGAGCACGTGCTATCATAGTGCTGGAACTGCATGCCCAACTCTTCATCTGTGGCTCACGTGACAGGAGACCGCAATTCGCCCCATTTTGCAGCATGGTGTTCTTTCTTTGCACCTTAACAAGGGATGATTCAGTATTTCTAGTTCTCTGCCTTCAAGAATAGATAACCAGTCTTGGCTGCTTCAGCCTTGACAACAGGCCAGACAGCCCCTCCAGCCTCTTCCACGATCTCGGCTAATTACTTGCTGTGACACAGTTTTCAGTTGTACTCATTAAACAGGATAGTGCATATTTTTAGAAGCTTTGTTTTTTGTATTTACCCTAATGTCTTACCTATTTTGAGGGAGTTCACATACCCAGTGCTGCTGAATTAAGCCTTGCATAAGGCGCAAGCAGTTGTTGTAAGTTGAGAGACCTCCTGGTAAGGAGAGTCTCTCAGCTTTCCAGACTATGTGGAAGTGGGCTGGATGGCCACCATATTTGCCTTTTTGTAATTTCAATCCTTACGAAAGACGCTTTGCTTGCATGTGCTGTCTATAACCGCAACCATCTTTGAACTGAGCATAGATTATTGGTATATATTTGTATACCAATCCATCATTTAAGTTAATAGTTATTAAACCATACTAGCCGAAAATAAATATATATTTTTCCTTTTCCATGCACACAGATTTCCCCCAATTACTTTGCATGTACGACCCTTCGATTTCGATTCAATATAAATCATGATAAGCCATTTTTCAGTTTTTCAGTAATGAGTACATGAACAATATATGTCAATATATGACTCCTTCTGTATTTCAGTGGAATTATATAGTTTCCTTCAATAGGTCTGCAGAATCGTATTTTGATTCAGAGATACATAGTATGTTACCAACGCAAACAATATACACAGAATATTAGAATGAACATTATAGAGGCTCCAGAGTGACAAAGCTAGTACTAAGGAAACAATAACATTATGCACCCATACTGATATGAACCCGCGGGGTACGAAAAAGGAAACATTTACCTAAAAAGATTTCATCATTTAAGAAAACATAATATTAGTACTAGAATGTAAGGAGAAGATCTGGACTACAATGATGCATTTATCTTATTTCCATTCTTAATTAATCTAAGAATTAAACAAGTTCTCTACCAATCTATGTTTTATAGACCACTGAAAAGTGCAGTTGTGAAATAAAAAAGGACGGGATACTGCTGGGGTTCTCGATGACAGAAATGATTGCTTTCAGGTATGTGCTAAACCCATTATGCATATCTCCTGCTTAGCCTCCTTAAAGTAGCTCTGCAGTAGCAGTAGACAGGAAAAAGCATAACAGTTACTAGGCTTCCGAAGGATTAGAACATAATAATCGTAATGATCCCCTTCCTTACATCAAGAATTGCAATCACGACAACATATAGGTTAGGGGCTGTCAGTAGACAAGGAACAAGTGTTGATTCAACTGTTCTCAAGATTTTTATTTTATTTTAATAAGATTGAGGGAGGACCCCAATTTAATGCTATCCAGAAGTTAAGCATGATGGTCCAAATACATCGACCGAAAGTCCTTGAACGACTGGGGTAAAGGGAGGCTCGGAAACAGGGTATGTAGAGATTTGCAGAGGGTGTTGTAGTTCCATGATACATATTTTAAAAATGGTCAAGAACTCCAAAGAGTGTGCCCACAAAATAATTATTTTCTGGGGGTAAATCTTCTGATTGGTCTATCACATCCAATGAATCAAGCAACAGATTCCAAATAGAGATTTTCACAGCAATACAGTGAAAGCTAGAGTATCTCGCACACTTCTATTAGACAAAATATCCATTTATTTTTATTCAGAGATAGATTAAAAATTCTGAAATGTTAAAAACACAAAATTATCAGACATCATGGGATGTAGAGCTTGCATCTTATGTGCTCTCATTTAAAGTGCTCATACCTCTTCACATTAATGTCCACAATACGCTAATGTGGTCAATTTTCACAAACACCAATGTGTGTTAGAACAAATATGACATAGTTGTTAAATTGTTGCTGTCGACACGCTGTGTTTTGGTCCACATAGAGCTTATTCTCGTATGGCTCTTGTTAATGAGGGACCTTCATCAAGATAGACCATTTATCTGCAATTAATGATTTTCCATGAATTTTCTCAGAAATGGACCAGAATCTAGTGGTGGTCTAATGTCGATGGATAGTTCATTCTCTTAATGATATTTGTGCCGACAGTATCATCACACAAATGTGATTCCTCAAACCGACAGCATCAAAAATAAAGCCTTCATTGGGGTAAGCATTGTATAGAGGGACCTCGTGCCTCACCCAAGTAGGAACGGAATGAGTGTACCTGGTATCTCAATACTTGAAAGAAAACGGTGCCATAAAACCATGGAGTGGTATTGCGAGCGATGCTCGAAAATGCAGTGCTGTTCTCTATATGGCAGGATTACTCATTATGTGGCCACACAAATGTTTTGACAACCACTTCTATAAGCCATAGCCATTGGTGAAAGGTCGTGGGAGTTGTAGTCCAAAATTTCTGGAGGCCACCTCTTGTAAGTGACAATGAGGAACTGTCGCCTACAACTGAAACCGTACACTACATCTGGAATGCTCAGCCATCCCCTGCACCTGAAATGACAGACAGGCATAGCACTAACAGCATGGCCTGGTTCTGATGTGGGACCTTTCAGGTTCATTGAATACCCAACCATCTAGGAATCTAGGAAGTACTTGTAATTCCGACCGAACAGAACTGGATGTAACTGCTTATTGAGAAGGTGTTAACCGATGAGCAATTACCCGCTCAGGTAGACACAGGAATGGCAGACTGTAGATCTGTTAAGCACCAAGAATGTTACCACTAGAATGGCCACTACCCTTTGCAGCTCCTGCTAGGCTAGACCTAAACACTTAACACTCCAAAGGCTAGGGACGCTAATAGCCTGGTACAGCAGGTTTGGGAAACAGTCAAACTCAACATTGGTTATATTGTTAAGCCCAAGGGAGGGTTGGCCATGCTTGGCAAAACAGAATTGGGTCCACACTAGACTGCGAGGTTCCTGGAGAACTAAACTAATATGCCAAGCTGCACTTGTTGAGGTGCAAAGGTTTTTTAAAGTGTACCAGTGTTTTTAAAAATAGGGCAAACTTTACCCTAGTGCCTAGTGCTAATACCGTGCACACTTTGCATTTGTACCGGTGCAATGCTTCTGCAATCTGGCTTCAGGTGTGTTCGGGGGTTTGGATTGTGAGTGGGAGGGGGCGTGTCGATGGGGTTCCTGGGGAGCAGGGGAACGCCAGCAGGGAACATAGTTCCACTACTTCTTTTCGTACACTTGGACCACTGTGCACGTAACATGGCAAGTGGCATTGAAGTTTCTGCCTCACGCGGGTGTGTTTGTATGAGACATTTGTATGATTAAGAATCGCCATTTCTGTTCTTCCTATTTCCTGAGGTGCCCACTTCGTCTGACAAGTTAGTTTTACTTCCGAAATATTTATATTTTTAAATGAGTTTAGGTGCGTTATTGCATCATACTTACACTTAAGAACTGCATAAATGGGAAAATGGAGGAACATATTGTAACTGGGGAATTGGCGAGGTGTTTGTAAAATTGCATTTCTGCTGCGCTTTCTGGCGTCGCCCATCACCCACTTACATCGAAGGAATACATTATCTAGGCGCGATAACGCTGAGCTGGGTTGTTCATGTTACCAGTGGGTGTGCGTGCGTGCGCGCGCGCGTGTCTCTGTGTGTGTGTTTTGCTGGGGAGCTGGGCTGAGTTCATTTGCACCTTGCGTGATGGCGACATGAATAGATTAACCTTCACAACCATGAGCATTTCTGCGTGCAAGGTTAGGGAAGCGCAGTTGTTTACGCGACGCCGCGGAAAGCAAATAGAGTTGATTAAAGGAATAACCTTCAGTGCAGCAGCACAGCGGAAGCGGGCCGTGAGAGGTGCCTCGCGCCTGCCACGGTGCAGGCTGCACTGGGCGCACACAGTGGTCGCTGAGGTCACGGTGCACCTGGGGAAGGTCTCCGTGCTGCTGATTGCCAGGTAGCTCTTTCCCGCCCCAACGTTGCCAGGCGATGCGCGCCTCCATAAAATTACCAATAACACACTCATAGAATCAGATTAGGTTTTAAAACCTAGCTAATGTACCATGAAATTTGCAGTGTATGCTCCAGCGATCAGAGCTGCTGTGTTGACCCATTTTGCTCCGCAGTCACATTCTTCTGGGGTTTTTAAAAATTAATTTGTAGATGTGTTTATTATTTTTGTATGTAAAGGACTATTTCATTCTTTCATTGGATTCTTGCCTCCCTAATGGAATCCCGGCTTCAAAAACAATACAATATTCGGCACGTCGGCGCCAACATCTGTGAACGTTCGCAAGCACGTGCTCTCAAGCACGTTGCCACCTCTGTGTACGTATTCTGGCAAGCTGTCCTTCGACAATGTACGTATGTGGAAGTCAGCTTGCTTCTGTCTGTAATGGTGTGCAACCTGCAGCTAAAGGTTCAAATCCCAGGTGGGCCCACTCAGCCCTTCCTCCTCTCGAGGCTGATAGAGTACAATGAAGTTTGGACCAAATAGCACCCATTATTATAGTGCTTAGAAGGCCTAGGTGTGCCCTACGAAGAGCTATACAATGGAGGTAATTTTCTTCTGCCACTTTCTTCTTTCCCTCTCCTTACTGATTCTGATACTGCCTCCTTTCTTTCTTACGCCGAACCCATGGTCGCTTCTCTTGACCCTATCCCCTCATCCTTTATTTCCTTGCTCTATCTTTCCATAATTCCTCATTTTACTTCCCTTTTTAACATTTGCTTATCCACCCATTCTTTCCTTCCCCTTTCAAAACATTCAACTATTATAGCCATACTAAAGGAAACTTCACTTGCCCCTTTTTCTTCTAATTTTCTTCCTATCTGTTGGGGGCCTGCTCCGGATCACCGGGCAGTCCCCATACACACGTCGAGGGCACCCGACGTGGGCCATTAGGGTGGCGATCACGCCACAGACAATCAAGTGGGGGTCACCCCACTCGTCCCAGATCACTGGAGGCACACACGTGGCTGGGGGCACCCAGCACATGACGGCCCGGCTCTGGGGGCACCCAGGCCGGGGTCGCCACAACAGCTGGGATCACCTGGCTGCTGCATCGTCCACGGACGGCGTTGCCCAGCAGGGGCACCGTCCTCATGCTGGGCCCGTCCTTGGGCCCACCGCACGTGGTGTAGCACCAGAATGTTGCTGAACAAAACACACACCGGGGTCGTGGTTGGTCTGACTGACGAGCCGGAAGCGGCTTGTTTCTTTTATTATGTTGGTCACATGGCTAATGCCACGTGACACATTCCAACATCCTGGGAGCTACCATGCTCCCAGGAGGGGTACTATGCAACACTATCTCTCTTCATCCCGTTCTCTCCGAACTCCTGGAAAGAGTTGTCTACTGGCAAGTCTCCTGTTACCTTAAGTCTCACTCCCTATTCCCATCGGTTCAATCCGGATTTCGGCCAGCACGCTGTACTGAAACTGCCCTGCTTCATGTGTTTAACTCTGTTCTCTCTGCTTGGCGCACGCCACGTTGTCATCTATTCTCAATCTCTTCGATCCACTCCCGCCCACTATAGTACTATATTATCAGGGCTTGATTAATTTGGCCTAGTCTTGCAAGCTTTGGGGACACAGTAAAACTCGGCGTGAGTCAGCTGCCCCAACGATTGAATGACAGGAGAGAAAAAGCACAAATCATTATCCTTTGCACATCCCCCGGTCTGGCATATGCAGAGGCCACATTCTGAAAGGATTTAATGAGTAGAGGCATGTGCACTGATCTTGAGGGATGGTGTTTAGCTGTAAACGCCGCATTTAGATGAGCCTTGAAGTGGCCCAGTGGCGTGTCCAGACTCTTTTGACTGGGGTGTCCCAAGTGGGGCACTGACTTATGCAGGGCTGGCATGAAGTACGCGCGTACACACATAATGAGCATAGTTTAGGATAGCCACCTAGGGTGGCCATTCAGATTCCAGGGGTAGGACGTGCCACCCCAGGCCACTCCCTGGACACACCATTGAAGTGGGCAAGCTTTAGTCCTCTGCAAAAGAGTATGTCAGACGCACACCATACTTCTTTTGAAGTAAAAACAATTTAATGTGTGTCTGGTGCATGGGGCTGAAAACTGCACTCCAGTTTGCGCAGTGCATATACTAAACTATGTTAGACAAGCTGAAAACGCCACATTTAGATGAAACACGCTCTGAAACACTTGTGTACGAGCGTGATAGAAATAAAATATCAATCAATCAAATGTCACCCGAGGTCCCCAGCACTCAATGTGTGATTAAGTTATGTAAAATGTGACACCTTTGTTGTGAATTTCAAAACAATTGTATTTAAAATTCCATGATATGCACTCACAAACATTATTTTTGAACAAGTAAATTAAACTTTGTATGTTTACTTTATTTAATGATTGGCAGAGTTCATCCTCGATTAGAGTGCTGGGGACACGGGGTGATACTTCACTTTGTCTAACATAAACTTAAATCCACCCCATTCTCCAGCACCCCGCTTTCATGAGAAGCAAGAACATACACAATCACCTTTAACAATTTGTCTCCCAAGACCCGCACATGGAGAGACAGTGTCAACTCTTGCTCAAAAAGAGATGCCAGGCTGTATCGGACTGGCCTATAGGGCAATAGGGCAATGCACGCACCAAAAACACAAAATGCTCGTGTTAGGCTAAAGTGGGCCACTTTTTTGGCCAAAGTGGGCCAGATTGATAAATTACTTCGCCATGCGGCTAGTAGTTTTGACCAGTGTTACTGAATAAATATTCTTTAAAATGCACAAGTTGCATCACATTTTATTAAAAACCTCCCCCTTGGGTACTACTCAAACAGTTTGTCACAAAGGTAATCCATTGCCATTTGCATCTGTGGCCACTTTTTTCATTGGTGCCAGAGACAGTTTTATGCCCCAGTCCGACACTGCTGCCAGGCACTTCTCACCCAAGGAAAATCTCCCCCGCCTGGGAGCAGTGCTTGAGTTCCTCCCTTTGGCTGACAATGAAGGCAATGCTGAGGAGAGAGACACAACACAAGATTCTTTTTGGAAGGCATTCGGCCGAATTTATTGACAACAGTGCAATAAGTCATGAATTAATGACATCATACATTTGAATGGCAATTTCATTAACCAAATCATATCTTAAGTGTGGGGGAGTGTTTCTGACCAGCCCCGTTTCTTGGCCCGGGCTGTGCGGGCGACGGCCCAGGGCGCAGAGCTAAAGAGCTCAAGAGGGGGGCGCAGTAAGGGGCCCATCCAGAAAGCTGTTTCCGACCTTGCAGGACAACAGATGAAGCAGCCTGCCGTGCCGCTGTGTACTGTTGTGTGATGTGCGGCTGGCTGCTCTCTGACGACTGCGATACGTTTGGGTTTAAGCAAACAAAGGAATGCATATTCCAAATGCAGTGTGTGAGATGCTCTGGAGTCACACACTCAGTGCCTCCTAATTCTTTGTGCTGACAGCCTTTCAAGTGGGGCGATTTATAAGTGATGGCTTACTTAACGAGCCATTGTATTTACACAGTGTGCGCTCAACATTTCAGTGTTAAGAATTGAACATGGGGCACTTTTATTCACCAGGCTAGCACAAGTATCAGTTAGCTGACCAAACCCATGCATTCTTCAAAGAGAATTAAAATACCACACAGGAACATTTAAAAAGTATTTTCTTTATTTTCATATCTCTTTATTTGACACAACAAAAGTTTTTTTTGTTATATTACGGCGCATCCCTGGGAAGGTTAGCTGTCATTTTCTTGCTTAAGTATTCTGGTGGCTGCTTTGGGACATGGACTAAATGCATCCGCTCAGCATCAAAGGTCTTTTAATTTTCTGAACACTCCACTGCCTAGCGCACACACCAGATGAAACTGCAATGTCACCTGGCACCTTGTTTAGGAAAACAGGGTTTATTTTGTCACTGTGCAGACCATAGACTGTGGCAAATCAATGCTGTGATATGTTTGCAGGAATGATTTGTGCGCTACACAAGTCGCCACCCTGTTGGTTAATGGTGCCTATGTGGTGCTCCCTTATGTAACAGAACATATACCTGTTGTTGCCTGATGTGCCCAATGTCCATACAAGAGTATACTGGCATGTTTCTTGTATGTGGCTCTGACGAGCATGCCATACTGTGCCCTCACTTAAGCACATAAAGCAAATAAAGAAGTTGCTTCAAATTACATCTACTAGGCCATATGCCCTTTCTACTCTGCCACACTATGATTTTCACTAGCTGCAGGCCAGCACTAATGTGAAATTCTAATGCCAGCTCTGTTAGATAAAGCATGGGCCTGCTCTTTTTTTGCTGAAATAACCCCTGAGCCCTGCGTAATTGCGAGGAGGTAGTGGCTGAGGAACCGTGGACCCTTTAGTATGCATTAGAAGCCGGTTTTGTTTAAAACACTTCATCAGCTCATTACTGGTCAGGCTCAAGTTTATAAGAGGTACAATCCTTTCTGTGTAGCCTTTCTGTACATTGTTTATTGGGTCTCTCTTGTGCAGTATCCTGTCCTGTCTGTCGATATAATTCCCTAAATATGTTTCTGTATTGGGGACCCAGCCCTTCCTCATCTAAAATTCTTCAGAAACAAGAAGCAAAAGAGCCCTTGTACCCCATTTGAGAGGCTGATGTTGCACCCATTTAATACTCACATCCAAAAATGTAAGCTGTCCAAATGAGCATGTATGGTTCATGATTACAACAATTTTAATGTTAGGACGAGTATTGTGAACCGTGATGTGAGCACCAAGCCATGCATCGGTTATGCATTTAGAGATTCACACATACAATCCTTTTATCACAGACTTGTTTATCAAATGTAGAGATCTTTGATCACTGTTATAGTCCTGAAATGCTCTGTGATTTAATGCAAAGCATACAGGAATCCTCATTGGTGCTATTTGTCCCCTTTCCCACTCTGAGAGAGGTATTTTGAAAGAGTACAATAAGAGTGTACCAGACTGTCCATCTTGGAAGGATAACCTTCTATCAGAAAATAATTCATATGGTTAGTCTAGTATTGCCCCTTGTGAAATACAAGTGAGGTCTTACGAACAGAACACCTGCAACACAATGCCAGTGGTCATTAAGTCCTCAGACCTCGGTAGGCTGATCACACCACAGTGTGTCAGTACGGACTGTTTGAAACTGCATTCAGGCAAGGCCTTCCCTAACAGCAGGTGACAGAAAAACCATGTACATGGGCAGCAACGGCTGTGTTTTCACATTACAATTCTTCTGTGAAGTTCTTGAATTAAAATGTAATGAAACTATCTTCATCTATATAGCAATTATTTATTGATATTGAGGAGGGGTTTTGTCTCACGACAGAGGTGTAGTTTGGGAGTGACGTGAGCCAGTCGGGAGTACAGGGGGCGCATTCTGATGTTTCGCCCTTGGCACCAAGTTGGCTAGAAACTGCCCTGGTTGTGACCATCTCCCCCACATCCCAGGAATGGTTCTGGGGAAAATAAGGAGACCCCCATGAACTAACCAGACCACCAGTCTGGTTCCCTCAATCCTGTGCACTTACCTGATCAGCACTGTTCGTTGAGCGCCTGCATGACAACTTCCCCATCTGCGCCAAGCCTCATCCCACAACTATGATGAACATCTCTCCAGCGGTGTCCCCACTTGTTTGAGCCCAATATTCAATTCAATCTACTGTGGTACTAGGTACCACTTACGCTTGAGCAAAAGTCTGCACCCCTCCTAACTCCAAACTTAAATGGTGGTAAGGCAGGCAATTGCAGGAAGCAACAGTACTCCCTTAGAAGTGCTGATTTTGCATGGGCAGCACAACACAAGTAGGAGAGCACACCTTGCCCCCCACCCCCTTGAAAGTCACGGCCCTCCTCGCCAGAGATCTCTGATCTTAGGACGTCCGGCGTTGAGCGGCAGAGCCCTATGATGGCGTCATCACACTGCTCGGCAGCAGAACATCACCTACCCTCCCCCATTGGCCAGCCGCCACGCCTCCCAACCATGCCACTCAAGCATGAAGCCAGGGCTCCACTGGGATAGGTGACGCAAGTGGCAAGGCCCAGGAGAGACACACAACACATGCTTTTTTTGGAAGGCATTTGGTCGCACGTCCACAAAAATCCAACAGTTAAGGGAGTGGTTGTGACCATCTCCCCCATGGCCCAGAATTGGTCCTGGAGCAAATAAGGTGATCCCCGTTGACTGACCAGACCCCCAGTCCTGTTCCCACCGCCCCAGTGCACCTACTGGATGAGCAGCGCCCGCCATGACAACTGCACTGTTCTGTGACGAGTCTTGGCCACAACAAGGAGGACAATCACACCAGCAGTGCCCCCAATTTATGTGCCCACCATACACTGTAGGTCCACATACTGCCACAGTGGCCCTAGTCTACTGGCCAGGGGCACTCCCCCACCTGCAGATGCATGGCACTCTGTGATCAAGGCATCATGTCGCAGCGTGCATGTCATTGCCCTGGCGGAGACAAACCACTTCTGACAACATTTTCAAATCTGGTTTGAGAAGACAAGCTCTACTTCGATATTTTTAATTGGTAAGACTTTTATTATATATTTCCTTTTTCAGTACTTTATATTTTGTCAGTATCTTTCATGTTGATTGATACACGCCTTTCAGTATTTCAGTCCACAAGTAAGTCCTCTCCTTACCATTATTATCCTCTTGTTTATGATTATATTGTCTATTTATTTATTTATTTATTTATTTAGACATTTATAAAGTGCACTTAGCCCAGAGGCATCAAGGCGACATTACATATATCTGTCGAAGTTTATTTTGTATTTTAATTATTCATATCTACCATCTGAGAGGTAACTGATAACCCACCACAATAACATGCACCCTGTAGGGGCTTCATTAAGGGACAACCATCCCAACGCCACACGTCTTGACCTATCACGTTGCCGGAAGTAAATTCGCCAACCTGGGCATTCATTGTTATTCACCAACATGTTCCTCTATATTTCCTACAAGGCTTCTCTGGTCATCACATCATGATTGTATGCCATGGCTACCAAGAGAACCCCTTCTCTGACTGGCATTAGTGTTCCTCACACCTCACTTCATGCTCATGTGGACGGCTTCGTGATTGTATGCCATGGCTACCAAGAGAACCCCTTCTCTGACTGGCATTAGTGTTCCCCACACCTCACTTCATGCTCATGTGGACGGCTTTGTGATTGTGTGCCATGGCTGCCAAGAGAACCCCTTCTCTGACTGGCATTAGTGTTCCCCACACCTCACTTCATGCTCATGTGGACGGCTTCGTGATTGTATGCCATGGCTACCAAGAGAACCCCTTTATCTGACTGGCATTAGTGTTCCCCACACCTCACTTCATGCTCATGTGGACGGCTTCGTGATTGTATGCCATGGCTACCAAGAGAACCCCTTCTCTGACTGGCATTAGTGTTCCCCACACCTCACTTCATGCTCATGTGGACGGCTTCGTGATTGTATGCCATGGCTACCAAGAGAACCCCTTCTCTGACTGGCATTAGTGTTCCCCACACCTCACTTCATGCTCATGTGGACGGCTTCGTGATTGTATGCCATGGCTACCAAGAGAACCCCTTCTCTGACTGGCATTAGTGTTCCCCACACCTCACTTCATGCTCATGTGGACGGCTTTGTGATTGTATGCCATGGCTACCAAGAGAACCCCTTCTCTGACTGGCATTAGTGTTCCCCACACCTCACTTCATGCTCATGTGGACGGCTTCGTGATTGTATGCCATGGCTACCAAGAGAACCCCTTCTCTGACTGGAATTAATGTTCCCCACACCTCACTTCATGCTCATGTGGTCGGCTTCGTGATTGTATGCCATGGCTACCAAGAGAACCCCTTCTCTGACTGGCATTAGTGTTCCCCACACCTCACTTCATGCTCATGTGGACGGCTTCGTGATTGTATGCCATGGCTACCAAGAGAACCCCTTCTCTGACTGGCATTAGTGTTCCCCACACCTCACTTCATGCTCATGTGGACGGCTTCGTGATTGTATGCCATGGCTACCAAGAGAACCCCTTCTCTGACTGGCATTAGTGTTCCCCACACTTCACTTCATGCTCATGTGGACGGCTTCGTGATTGTATGCCATGGCTACCAAGAGAACCCCTTCTCTGACTGGCATTAGTGTTCCCCACACCTCACTTCATGCTCATGTGGACGGCTTCGTGATTGTATGCCATGGCTACCAAGAGAACCCCTTCTCTGACTGCCATTAGTGTTCCCCACACCTCACTTCATGCTCATGTGGACGGCTTCGTGATTGTATGCCATGGCTACCAAGAGAACCCCTTCTCTGACTGCCATTAGTGTTCCCCACACCTCACTTCATGCTCATGTGGACGGCTTCGTGATTGTATGCCATGGCTACCAAGAGAACCCCTTCTCTGACTGGCATTAGTGTTCCCCACACCTCACTTCATGCTCATGTGGACGGCTTCGTGATTGTATGCCATGGCTACCAAGAGAACCCCTTCTCTGACTGCCATTAGTGTTCCCCACACCTCACTTCATGCTCATGTGGACGGCTTCGTGATTGTATGCCATGGCTACCAAGAGAACCCCTTCTCTGACTGGCATTAGTGTTCCCCACACCTCACTTCATGCTCATGTGGACGGCTTCGTGATTTTATGCCATGGCTACCAAGAGAACCCCTTCTCTGACTGGCATTAGTGTTCCCCACACCTCACTTCATGCTCATGTGGACGGCTTCGTGATTGTATGCCATGTCTACCAAGAGAACCCCTTCTCTGACTGGCATTAGTGTTCCCCACACCTCACTTCATGCTCATGTGGACGGCTTCGTGATTGTATGCCATGGCTACCAAGAGAACCCCTTCTCTGACTGGCATTAGTGTTCCCCACACCTCACTTCATGCTCATGTGGACGGCTTCGTGATTGTATGCCATGGCTACCAAGAGATCCCCTTCTCTGACTGGCATTAGTGTTGCCCACACCTCACTTCATGCTCATGTGGACGGCTTCGTGATTGTATGCCATGGCTACCAAGAGAACCCCTTCTCTGACTGGCATTAGTATTCCCCACACCTCACTTCATGCTCATGTGGACGGCTTCGTGATTGTATGCCATGGCTACCAAGAGAACCCCTTCTCTGACTGGCATTAGTGTTCCCCACACCTCACTTCATGCTCATGTGGACGGCTTCGTGATTGTATGCCATGGCTACCAAGAGAACCCCTTCTCTGACTGGCATTAGTGTTCCCCACACCTCACTTCATGCTCATGTGGACGGCTTCGTGATTGTATGCCATGGCTACCAAGAGAACCCCTTCTCTGACTGGCATTAGTGTTCCCCACACCTCACTTCATGCTCATGTGGACGGCTTCGTGATTGTATGCCATGGCTACCAAGAGAACCCCTTCTCTGACTGGCATTAGTGTTCCCCACACCTCACTTCATGCTCATGTGGACGGCTTTGTGATTGTATGCCATGGCTACCAAGAGAACCCCTTCTCTGACTGCCATTAGTGTTCCCCACACCTCACTTCATGCTCATGTGGATGGCTACCAGGAGAATACCTTCTTCATCCGCCATTAATTTCTGAATATGTCTCTCAACCCACATCTACCTATTTACTGTGGTACTAATGTTGCCCCTACGATGAGCCCAACTTCCACACTCCTGGGATACCCGCAACAGAGTGTCACGTCTCTACTCCACCCACATATCCAACAACACATTAGCCCATCTGGCCAGCAAACCACCATTGCCTGTCACTTGTGATTGTATACAATGGCAACAGAGAAAATAATTTCTCGAACCGCCATCCACTCTCCTCAACCTACCATGTGAAATGGCTGCCTGGAGGATCCGCTCTACATCAACCCTTAAGTCCTGAATACCCGTGTCTGTACAAGTACACCTACGCATTGTCGTACTGAGTTCCCCTTTGTTGCTGACTATTTTGCAGTAGCGCAACAGTCCCTCACCACCCAGCATCACTCCACAGCCACCTATTACTCACCTTGCTAGCTGTTCTAGCATGTACGAAACACCTCCTAGCACCTCATAAAGAACTACACCATCCTTGAAGGGGCACTAGGTACTTGGTTGAACCACACATCTTGCCTAAGATCCACCCTAAATTCCCTGGTCTGGGGGGGATATCTCAGGGGCAACATGCTCACCTTGGAAGCAAGACGACAAAGAACAACACAGGTCCGGTCCGCACTTAGAAACCTCTGGGTATTAAGCCATTATAAATACCCAATTACCACCATTGCAAACCTGCCCGTAACAGCCTGTGTGACTCTTCAACTGCCCATAGACTCCAATTTAACCATTCCTTTTCATCCATGCTTACCTTCCTTTATTCTTTCTCTTCTAGGCTTACCTTCCTTATTCCTTGCTCAAAACACGGCAGGTGTAGAGAGCCACATTGCACAATACAAACGGTAAGCCTCTATATCCGTCCCCCTGAGAAAGCTGGGTGTAATTTGTAGACATCACCTCAACCTGTAAGCGTTCGTGTGCTAACCAATGGCAATTGTAGCTGTCACTTTGCCCAACCATCAAGTCCTGGGAGCGTGGCGAATCAGAAGTAACCACCATTGCCTGCATACAAGTATCATCGGGCAGCACCGATTGCGCGTCCGCCCACCTTTTAACTCTTCTAACTATGTGTTGATGTGCAACCATGCACCTTGTGGGGCAGTCCTGGGTAACACGACGGCTCTAGCCACTTCCCATCTCAGAAAATTGCTGCCAGCGCCCACAAGCACACCTCTCCCTACAGCACCTTGCCGCCCCATAACTGCTGCACCAAAGTGCTGCGCTGCCCCGTGCACGTAGCGGGGCAGGGCTGGGAAACGTACTCCATTGCCACTCTCTATCTCCCAGCTATGCTCCCCACCTCAGCTCCTGCATGCCTGTGAGCTGCCCACTAGAACCTGTATGGCCGATTCACCAGCCTGCACCAACCACTGGCCCGCCCCTAGGAGCTAACAATATCGAAAGGTAGGAAAACCTCTCTAAACCCACACTCCCACAAACCATTTGCTGGCTATCCACAGACACCAGCGTGGCTGCTTCCCCGGCCCTTGAGAAACATATCTCAGAACCACGAGGATGTATCCTGAGAGCAGTCTTGGGCCACCAGATTGCACCCTTCCATCACCCAGACTGGATGCCTCTCCTTCTGCTCCTGTGCACCACCCAGATCAGTAGTCTATAAGCACCTGCCTGGCCACTTCACTGGTCTGCACCAACCAATGGTCTGCCCCCACCCCCACCACCCTTCTCAGAGTCAGTTTGCATCAAACCTTGTGGAATAAATTCTCCTATCTGGCCTGGCCACAAACCACCTTGTAACACATGCACCTCTAGATAGCCTGAGGGTGGTACTGGGCAACCTGATGTGGATTGATGCCCTCCATCACTCAGACCTGTCCACCATATCGAACCCTAGGACATATGCTCCACTGTCTGACCCGGCCACCAAAAAACGTCTCATAACACATGTACCTCTGCACCAAGGTACCCTGAGGGGGGTCCAGCGAAACCCCATGAAAATTGACTCTCTCCAACACGCAGACACGACTGCCCCTGCTTACGCTCCCGCATACCACTTCACCAGCCAGCCCCAACCACCGGCCTGCCTCTGGAGCCTATTGACATTGAACTCTGGGAAACATATTACTGTTGCACACTCCTCCCTACAATAGTAACCCAACACCCACTTAACAATCGTGACTGCATTATTTAGCAGCCACCTCTCTCAACTGCTACTCTAGCAGCTGTATATACCCCACGCCACCACATTGATCATCCACCATATTTCCTGCTGCTTGAAACGCCACCGTTCAATGGTATTGCGTTCTTTTGCCAACAGTAATGACTCCAAATCTTCATTGACTCTTTTAGTGAATTGTGGGGTAAGGTGTAAAAAGGGGGTGGGGATGGCTTTGGGGTAAAGTCAATAATGAAAGCAGAACGGAATCATGCAGGAGGGAGGACCCCCCCAATTAAAAAGAAATTGATGACAAAATTCAAAGTAATTACTTTGTGGTAAGATACCACAAAGTAATTACTGTCCACAAAAAAACATGGCACCCTATTCAATAGCTTGCCATGGATTGTTGTCTCTAAGATATCAACCAAATCAGGCACATCAAGGTGCAGGCGTATCAATCATCAAATTCATTCATGTCTCTACTTGTTGGTGGCATTCTTTTAACGCTGCCTCGCACCACCAACACAGAACTACCACCATCACTGTCTCAGGCCCATCCGGCTCCTTCTAAATGGGGCTGAAAAACCTGTGCTCTAACGTTTACATGCGTCCAATGCTGTGGTAAACAGTCTGGGTGACTTTTCTGGAATGGCTTGGTGTACTCCACGCTCGTTCTAGGGATTGTTCACTTTGCTTTTTATCATATAGAGTGATTTTGATCAAATGCTCACCCTCGTATTCAATAAGTACAACCAAGGAGAAGTTGCCATGATTAAGACGAGAGACTAAGGGCCTCATCACGAGTTGGGCAGTGGCCCTTAAATGCGGAGGTAACAGGGTTACCGCAGCATTTAAAGGTATGATATGATATGATATTTTATTTGTATCGCGCCCATACACATGTGTTTCAGAGCGCAAAGGTCTGCCCAATCATGAGTATGGCGTGTTTACCCCTAGCTGACAGCTGGGATTAAACATGCTGAAAAAAGGCAGATTTTTGGCGCAATTACCGTGCGGTAATACCGCTGGCGGTAATTGCACTGAAAATTCCCCATTTGGTCCAATGGTCCCAATGGGGAATGGGGAATAACGTTTACCACCCAATCTGTGATCCGGTTGCAATACCGCAGGATGGGTGGGCGGTAATACAAATAAAGTTGGGTGGTATCACCATCAGGATACCACCCAACTCGTAATGAGGCCCTAATACATTTGTGGTGTGCCATATAAAAGTGGGATTAAGACCGGAATACAATTTAAATATTTCTCCACATAACTTTCCAGCTTTAGTTTCCGTAAATATGCTTCTAGGTTTGGGTTTCATGAGCTTTAATAATTCTTCATAGCGTACATGTGTCAGCTGGGAACTTACGGGCCTCATTACGAGTATGGTGTTAAGTGGTAAAATTGGCGGTAACTCTGTTACTACCAGTTCTACCACTACGCCAAATTATAAGGTTGGTCCTAGAGTGGAGGATTTACCGCCAGGAAAATCCTGGAGGTAAATTCTGCCACTCACCGCTGAAAAATCAGCAGAATCAGTGGAATTACTGCCGCCGAGATTCAGTCACGTAATTCTGCCAAAAAAGCCCCATTGAGTTCAATGGACTCTGAATAATGGGGAATTACACTGCCACTTGCACTTGTAATCTGGCAGTAATTCTGCCAGACCAGGTGGCAGTGACAGTAATTCAGTTGGGCGGTATTTTGGCAGATTTACCAGCGGGATACCACCAAACTCGTAATGAGGCCCCTGAACCCATAAGTGAGCAGTTTCACACCTTGTCCTCGAAACCCTGAGCCAGATCGGTACCATTTAGATGCACTGATTAACACGCCTTTGAAAATGTGAAGCACAGAGACCCACTTCGACGGAAACTCTGCCCCTTGTGCGTCTGGAAGCACATCTAAATTGTGGCATAGCCGAACAAAATCGTGAGCTATTAAACATGTAAAACACCATTCAAATTGTGGAATAACCAAACAAAAGCTTAGCTATTATTTAAAACACTATTACAATTGTGGCATAAACGAACACAATCTTAGCTACTTAACCTGTAAAACACCAGTAAAATGGTGCAATACCGAACACGATTTTAGCTATTAAAATTTAAAAACAAATGATTAAATTACACCTGCAGCTTATCGTTCATTCAGACAAAGGGCCTAGAACCCTCAATGTAGCCTTTTATATTTCCCACTCGGATTATTGAGCCAGGAAAACCTCAATGGAATGTGTGTGATAAACATTTGTATGCAATGAATGAGATTGCCGACTCTGCCAATGCCAATAATCTGTTCTATGTGGTACTCCCAAGACTCAAATTGGGAATGTGTGTCAAACACAAATCCCAGACACACAGTCCTCAACCCACTGAGCTATCTAAACAACTTCAAAACGAAGGCCACCTACCCCCACTGAACTATCTAAACAACTTCACAACGAAGGGCACCTGCGCCCAACAGTGCTGTAAATGGAAAGAATTTACTGGGGGAACACTCTCCTACTTTGGGGGCAGGGCCATGGGGAGGAGGGGGCAGGGCCGAGGGGTGTGACCCCACGCCAGGTCACTAGTACCCAAGCTTATAATTTGCATACAAGCAAAGAGCATTTTGGGAACATAAGAATGCCATCATTTCAAATTTGAAAGATGTCGGATAGTGATTCAGCAAGAAACCCTTTTTGAGCAAGTAATGGAAGTTGAACTCTGCTCTTTTCATTAGTCACAATACTCACCCTAACAAAAAACAATCTGCAAATTGCAGGGCATATATTCCAATTTGGACAGTTGCTGCACAGTATATGAGGTTATGTTTGCTTTGGCAGTCGGTTTCCATATGGCTTGAGGACCTATCTGGGTGTTTTCTAGGCTAGCCCTGAATGCAGTTGCAGGGATAGCAATCCTACAATCCTTCCCATCCCAGAAAGGTCCTTGCTAGTGTTGTTAACCACTACTGTAGGGTGGTGGGTGGTGGACGGGGCAAGCAGATGTGGTGTCACGCCAAATGTACTACAGCAACGTCAGAACAATTAGCATTCTGAGTGGCTGCAATGCAGGAGGGAATGGTTTATTGATATGTCCTGGATTATGATTTATGCCCCCCAAGCTAAAAAAGCATACATGACCAGGCTATTCACACCTATAAGTGAGGAAGCACACGTGTTCAATTAGGCTGCATATAACTATCTAGGAAGATTCTATGCTGCTTTTTGTTTACCTGCACTGTTCATTTTACTCACATTTGCAACCTCTCAGTTACAAGATATTAAACCTAAAATCTGAAGTTGATTCCTGTAATTTAATATCTGATTATTTTTGTGGGAATTTAACTGCTATTCACATCATACTTAATAGATTGTTCACTGTATCAAACAATCGATGATGGGTGATGTCGCTTGCACGCACATTCCTGCAGCTGGTGCATAAAACAATTGATTACATAAAACAAGTGCATAAAGCAAGTGATTACAAAGTATATATTCTGCTGCATTAACTACTTGCGTATAAGTGAAAAAATAAGGTTTGTAGTACGACCACATCTGGAGGGGAGAGTGTAGTAAAATTAAAGTGATAGATGCACGGCTTTGAATTAAACCACTTTCTTTGCTCTGTGCAGCATTTCTTGCCATCATTCTTTAGTTTGTTGGTGTCATTATGGACGGGAACAATCCAATACAGTCTTGGTTCTGCCACCAACTGGTCCAGTGCAATCTCAATTGCTAGGTGATGTCCCTTCTGCACTGGAACACAAGCTAGCACAGGCATTATTCGGCCTTGTGGTGTAGCGGCATGGGCAGGGCTGCTCATATTAGTGGCAGAGCCAATGCTGATTTGTCAACGATGGCATGGAAGGCTGACCATAGCAATGTCATTATGACTGATTCAGAGACTTACATCCATCCTTTTTTAGTGTTGGCCAGGACTCTTGCACTAGAACACTGTTGGGATAGAGATGGGATGTGAGGTGGAGCACACATGCCATCACCTTCCCATTGCCATGTTAATCCCTAACGGC
The DNA here is from genome assembly GCF_040938575.1 of Ambystoma mexicanum. Lineage (NCBI taxonomy): Eukaryota > Metazoa > Chordata > Amphibia > Caudata > Ambystomatidae > Ambystoma > Ambystoma mexicanum. The sequence continues at coordinate 1,015,044,831 of NC_090930.1, read as the reverse complement.
ATTCGCGCCAACTACCTTTCCCGCACCACCAAAATATACCCTCTTGTAAACTGTTTGAGCAAGCTGTCTCACAAAGAAACACCAAACTTTGTGCTGTCTAGGACCTGCCAGTGTTATATAAAAGCATTCTTTATAATGGTAAAGGACTTTATTGCTTCTGTAAATGATCTTCCGCTGTATTAAAAATCTCTTTAAAATGTGTGGCATCAGCTAGTTGATTTATAAGCAAGATGTGTCCTAATCCCGAGTCCTTTCTACAAGAAGCAATCAGGCCAGATCGTACCCTTATGGCAGTGCCTGGGAAATGCCAATTCCATGCCCACTCAAATGCCCAAGCTGTTGATTTTGCCAATATGTGTTGGTTTTGGTTTGTCTCAGTGCATATGCCCAGATTTGCTATGCCTAGATAATCAAGCAGCACTGAGATGGTCCAACATGGCACTATTTTAAATTTACATGGCTAGGATGGCGGGTATGAACCACTTTCAGCTCTTTGTCTCATGCATACTTAGCCCTGGGTTCCAACCTTAATGGAATGCATTATTCTGTCGAAGCCTAGCCTGGCCTACCAGAAATGTTTATGATTCAAACTGTTAAGTATTTATTTGGTAATCTCGTACAGTTTGAGTAACTATTAACAGAGTTTGTATGCAAACAGAATACATCCGGTGTATTGTGCGACTTGTTTGGAATGTAGGATGTAACTCCTGTGTGCTGGGTATTTAGGCAGTGCCGGAAATTGACATTATTTACTTTGAGATCCCACTAGTGATGTGGGGTGTGCAGGGTCAGAGACTTAGTCCCACCCCCCCCAAAAAACATTTGACACTCAGAAGATTAATCATGAACACCTGGAAAATAACACGAGAGAAGAGCGTGTCTTATAATGTTGCTGGCAAAGTGTAAAAGGTGCACAAAGTTTAGTACCAAAAAGCAGCATTTAAATATTTCCCTCAGAGTCCAATCACATTTGGATTCAAGTTGGGAAACGGATGATGCCCATGGGCCTCGCTGCTCTGCTTCTCTCCCATCAAAGACAATATTTTAATGTGTCTCAGCAGCAGATCTATAACAGGAAGTGATTAGAGATGGGAAAAGATAACTGCCAGTAACTGTTGCATGGGCACTTTTTTCTTAAAAGCATATAAGCTTTTAATACACTATTTAAGTGTAATTGTTGGTTGATCAGAAAGTATGGAGGTACAGAACAAGCTGTGTGAAACAATGACCTTGTCATGAATTTCATTTCGCTTTGCACCTTTATGTTCTAATTAATGTGCATGCTTGGAGCTTGTAGGATTCTATTCAGGATGTGAAAATATGGATGCAATTATAGGGTGTCATTTTTCTAAGACAAGCACAATGAAAAACAAAGTGGCGATAAAAGCATGTACTGCCATTATGAGCTGCAGGATTTTTCATGGTTTTGTATGATTTGGCAGGCAAAGATGAAGACTGCAGCAGACTTAACAAGTTCGCCTGCTGGCCCCCTTCCAAATTCAATTGGTTTTCCACCAGCTTGTATGTTTATGCTGGTGGAAACCAATGGATTCCTATGGAATCTGCCTGAAAGCAGACGGATGCCAAAGGGATCCTTGGTAGATGGCTCCGACAATCATTAATTGTGGGAGAGATTTACATTTTTCTAGACACGTAATGGAAAAGTGAAGAGCAAACACAATGTTGCCTGTGGTTTACTAATTACTTTTCCAGGACTTGGTGGAAACAATTAAAAGGGTCTGGAAGGGCCTTTTGCAAAGCAAGTGCAAACAGTGTGGTGCAATTTCGGATTCAAAACAAAATGACTCCCTTACTCTTTTTCATCAACATATTTCTACAATGATGTATATACATTGCCAGGTTCATTTATCAGGTGACTTGTGCATTTTTAAAGTAATCTGTATATAATTGAGTATTATTTCATGTATTCAAAACCAAACTTCAACACCTATTTGTGGCAACTCAAGGTGGGAAGATGTGTGTTCAAGTACCTAAATTTGAGGCTAGGCCAAATTCTGTCTTTTCCACTTAACCAAAATGTGCTATCCTGGGTAAAATATTTAATCTCAACCTGCCTCGCATACATTCGGTGCCCCTAGAAGTGTTTCAGTTCACAGTATAAACTATTACAAAAAGCCTCACCCATGGTATCATAGATGGGCAGTGCAGGGTTCAACCCACCAAGGAGTCACACCCATCTTCGTTTGGAAAATATAAGGCTGCTTTCACTGAACAACAATGTAACATTCAATATCAAATCAAAGTAAACACGTCAAACAAAAATTCATCATGGATACTTGCATTGCATAAACAGTATGTAAACAGTATGTACCAGACAATGATGTATAGGGTCGTGGCAGGGGATCAAGGATCCATAAACTCCATCCCACTAGGAACGATATCAGGAGGCCGGAAAACCCTAAACCTTGTCTGTCTGCCTCCAGATCTGGCTCCCCCTGCCCTTGCTCTCTAGCCTGCATGCAGGCACTCCCTCGCACCCTCAACTCAATTAAAATGTGCTGCAAAAATAGAACAAAAAGTAAAAGGTTGTGCTTCAAGTGTCATATTCCTTGCTTCAGTATTTTGGAGGGGGGGTCTGACTTTCACAACAAGATGGCGCTACCACAAGCACCTCCTCTGTGGCCTTCTAGAATAGCCACAGTGTTCAGGGGGGGCATTGTTGAGTGCACACCATCCGAGATGAGGATGAGGAGGCAGCCCTAAAGAAATGGAAAAAAATGGCTGCCGCCACTTAAAAGCGGATCTAGTCCCTTTTCTATTTTATGCTGCAGGTGCAAGCAGTTATTACAGATTCATGCCCGGGAAAGACAGATTCTGATTGATAATCTGTCTTTCCTCGGTGCATATATATTTTTAATGTTTTGGCAAAAAATGTTCCTTATGAAGAAAGTGGAGCATATGGAAGATTAATTGATTTGTGATTGCAGGATCTAAGTAGTGAGGCAGTTTATTGAAGGAAATAAAGGAGAGGGTGGATGAGGAGAGCAGAATACTTCCAAAGGAGTACTGGAGACCATGGGCCTCATTACGAGTTTGGGGGTAGCCATGCCATTAAGAAGGGCATGGCTATCCCCAAACTCGGGACCGGGTCTGGGTCCCCTGAATGGGGAAATACCGGGTCATTCCGACCTTGGAGGGCTCGGTATTTCCCCATTCAGGGAACCCGGACCCGGTACATCCCCATTCCCATTTGAGCCTCCATAGGGCTCAATGGGAATGGGGAGGATGCTAACAACTGGGCCCATTAATGACGGACCGTTGTTAGCATCCTGGGCTGCTCGCTCGACCCACTAAGGATGCCTGGTTTTACCAGGCGTCCTTAGCGGGATATGCAAGCAGACATTTTAATGAGGTGGTAGGGGGTTAACAGCACCGGCAGCTCTACTGGCGCCGTTAACCCCCTACCTCCAGGGTCGTAATGAGGCCCCATGTGATTTTGGAAAGGATGAGCGTATGGAAGGGGGGAACAGATTTCTAATTTGAAAGAATTGAGAGATTCTGGGCAAATCACTTGTTCAGCAAAATCTGGTGAATTTACCAGACTGTGCCCACCCAAAGTTTTTCCCCTAAACACACAATTCCAATAGTAGAATAGACACCTTAAAAAACATGGAACATTTGTTTCACTTGCAACAGCCATCAAGTACTACCACCCTAATCTCCAACCCACGTGCCACCTACCAACGGTCCTTTGTCAGTCTTGCCCATGAGGATCTTTGACTTATTTCTGCACTTTGCCTTATTTCTGCCTATGAGTGCAATCCTGACAAGCATCTTTATCAGACATTCAAGTGTCTCGCTGCTGGATCTAACAATCTGGGTTTGAATCCAGGCATCTGTATCTTTTAAAGGAGTCCAAGAGACTAAACCAATTGAAGGGTGCAGATGCAGTTTTCCGGATCTGGGAAGACATTTTTTGCTGGATCAAGGATCAGGGAAATCATGCTCAAAGCCATCACTTGTTTAGGGTACTTCTACACTCACAACTAATGGAAATTGGGACCCCCTGATCACAAACCTGGCTCACTCAGATCAAAATTCCTGGAGCCATGCCGGGGATGCAGCAGAGCTCTGGCTGTCCTCCGTCTTGTTCTGACCCATTTCCTACTCTGCTTACACCCACCCTATGGCTCCACGTGAGCCTCTGAATTATAGCATCAATCAAATAGTAACTTCCAGCTCACACTTAAATGTTCATAGACATTCTCCTTTCCACTGCCCTCACTATTTAATAGCAGGACCTTCAGAAGACAGACTCTCTGAGAGCAATGCAGGGCCGGTGCAGTGGGCATCAGAAGAGTGCCCTTTACAAACCTTGAAAATTGAACCCTTACTGAGAACAAACGATCCGCAAGCCAGCCATTAAGGGGTATTAGGCTAACTGGTAAACTGACCGAATTACCAATTTGGTCGAATATGGTGTGGGTTATTTGGCATTCGGGCCAATTTGGTCGCATATACTGCTACATACCAACCCTGGAGAGTGGGGATGTCGTCCGCTATCCAGGGTTGGTATTTCACAATATTGGGGCAGTGGGCAGCAACTCAACCTGCCGCTGGAGCCATTAATCACCTTATACTTTTCCACTAAACAACAAAAGAAGGAAGGTACCCATGGAACTCCAGTAAGCACTGCCTTAGAAGGTGACGAATTCCCGGCTGAATCAAGATGCAAGAGAGGGCGCAAAACAACCTTGCACAGTCTTTTGTAGGTCTTGGCTCTCTGTACACGAGACCCTGAATCTTGGGACTTCTGGTGCTGAGCAGTGGCTCCCCATGATGGTGTTGTCATATTCCTTGACACCAGAACACCCCACTTCCCTCACCCATTGGCCAGCCACCGCACATCTCAACGATGCTGCGGGGCTCACTGAAAAGACCCAGCCAGACAGCCCACACCACATGTCATGGGGTGATGCCTGAACCCAGAAGAGCTTCAAAATGTACATATGAGTGCTCAGTTTCATTTATTAAGTCAGCTGGAAGGGAGTTTCTAATTTGGGCACAAACAAAGTATGTTCTGCCATTTTCGGGAATTCCACTGTTCCCAGAGCAAGAAAAGTGTGCTACTTACTATGCCTGACAGATATCACAGCAACTTGCAGAAATACCGTTATGCAACAGGTGGAGTATGTTCAATTTGATATGGTCTTTGACAGAAAACCCGCTAAGCGATTGCTGGGCTTCCGCAAAATGGTTCCACATCCTTCAGTCACAAACCAGATGACTTGAAATGTTTTGTGCATTCCTTAGAAAACAAGATGGAGGATTGGGGTTGGCCAGGTAACAGAGAATTAGGATAATTCAACATGAAGTTATCCAACATCGATGTAAACTATGCCCCCAATGTGATAGGCCTGAGACTAATAGGCAAATGAGGGAGAATAGGCCTTAAAGTGTGGAGTGGGAAATAAGCAAGGTCAGTTGCTACTTTTACGCAGGGCAGTATATTAAGGCAAGAGTCAGAATTCTACCTTCCCAGAGTGAAGAAAGGAATGCTAGATGAAAAGAAAGACGATAATGATGAAAAAAGAAACCTTCAAACAAACTCATCTTAATTCATCAATCTATACCAATGGCAACCATTATCTTTAGGCCGCCATACTTCCTTTATTCCACCTTTAACTTTCTTCTCTTGTCTGCCATTCACCAACCCTAAAACCAACCATGTCCCACCTTCCCTCCAATCTATCCTTCGCATTAACCAACTTTGCTGTCCTTCCTTTCTTTCAATCGTGTGCCTTATCCATGCAAAAATATTTCTCCACCAAACAAGTTTAGGCAAATGGAATGACAGATGCAGTAGCAAAGCAAACACAGACATCAACGACAACTTCAGTTAATGCCAACCAGTGCTGACCTTGGAGCTATCACAAAACCATGGATTGTAGATCAGAACACTGCCAACCCAGCTGCTTCCCAAACCACCAGACCCACATCAATACATCTGGGCCCCAGATGCAACCGATGGATCAGGGAGTGGACCTCTTTGTCTTTTTCTGAATGTGGACCCCGGAAAAGAGGAGTCCCGATGCACTGTTATGGATCAGGCATATGTGTTATTGCATGTGAACTCCTTGAAGGGAGACTTTACCCTTTGATATGCAGAAGAAACATGTTAACTAGATTCCAGTTCGAGACTGTGAATTTGATGCGCCCTTCATTGCCGAAGCGCTTAGGTCATAAGTAACAGGGTGTTCATCCTCATTTTCAGGAGCAAGCGGATACAGTTGGAGGACACGATGCCCATGGCACCCAATGCTCAAACTGGCGCATGTGGGTGGAGACAGTTCACAGATCCAAATCGTCACATGCTAGCAAGAAAATGTCCCACAGAACCGGGGAAAGGCAAGGATGGAAGTTATTGTCCAACCATGAATCCTACAGCAGCACCCACAATATATCTCATGATGGAAAATGTAAGGTAATAAGGCGGCCCTGCGGACTGTTGGGCTAGGAAAGCCAAAACGGACAGTAATGGTTACCCGCCACCAGTTTTTCATCTACTTTCTTATTGAGCCGCCTGCAATTACCATCTGGTGAAAGGAAGCAGCTGCCTTGGCAATGCACTATAAATGCATTCCGTAGTCGTGAATTCCGGGAAGCATTTACACAATTTCAAAAACGGAGTGGAAAAGTGAAGAGTAAATACCAATTTACCTGTGCTTTTGCCACTCTCTTTTGAAAATGACAACTGCACGCAGGGGTCCTTTTGCACTTAAGTGAAAACATTCGCATCCTCCTCCAGTGCTATTTCTGCGATATATAAAATGACCCCTTTGGTATGTATTCGAGAAACCAACAAATATACCAACAGATAAAGCAAAGTACCTGATACCCAGTGCAAGAGTGGCCTCTATGCATGGCCAGGGGCCATTTGCAAGAGTATTACACTGAAGATGCAAGTCAACAATCACCCCCAACGTTGCCATGGATACTGGAGCCACGGTTAATGTTATGATACACAATGATCGTGCTCAGGGGCCTGCACCACCACCCTTTGCTCTGCTGAGCACTTTGTTCGGTTATATGTCATTTTACAGAAGTAAAATTCAGAGTGGTAAGTTTCACTGAGGTAAAACATACCAAAAAAATACTGATTTTTTTATTTTTATTTCGAGGGTCCCGCCCCAAGCCCCCCATTTCCTATCCTTTTAACCCCGTCCCCACCCATTTTAACCCCTTGCTCCACTACCATACACTTTTGATCCCCTGTTATTTTGTACCTCTGTGAAACCTGCCACTCTTCATTTATTTCGGTAAAATGGCTGGATACCACTTTGTTTTTCTCATATGAACTTGGCACACTTCCTCTTTACAAAGGGTGACTTCAAGTGGAACTGCAACACTGAACAGAGGAAGCCAGTCATTGGATGCCTTTTCATGTTCAAGTCCACAGGTCATGCGGGGCTCCTACAACCTATATTAACACTTCGGACACACTCATCTCTGGCAGCCTGTTGTGATATTGAAAAGATGGCCCTATGTCATGGGCCTGAGCAAGCTGCAGAACAAGAAGGGTTTTCCTCACACCGTTGACTGAATCCAAACCCTTAGCCCAACATTACAGAGGATTGTCTTTCAAAATCCAAAAGCAGATTTAAAGTCAAATGACATCCTAGCTAGATAAGACATCATAGAACACTCATTGACTAACTCTCGAGTCTCGCCCATTATAACGGATCCAAAAAAACCAGTCTGGAATATAAAGTAAAATCTGTTTTGAAAAGAGTGCCCTATAACCCACTATCTAGAAAGCACAAACTAGCAACACACACTCATGTGATGAGCCGATCCCTAAAAGGAACGCCAAAGTTTTCCAAATCTCCCTTTAACAAAGGGTTCAAGCAATTGACATTTCATCACCTTTACCATTAACTTGGGTCATTTGTTTGTTATAGAAGACTCAAGTTCAGGGCATCATCTGTGGCATGTATCTTCCAAGAAGAAATACAAGAGGCTATGTGGCACATTCCGAGATGCTTCAACTACACTGAGGACACAATGGCCTTCGGATCTCCCCCGATGGACCATGTCAGTGTCCTCATGTGAGTGCACTAAGCATTCAACGGTGAACTGCTGAAAGTGCATATTGAATACTCCCACTCTAACATTCTGTGGCACAGCGCGTTTCATCACAAGTTGGCCAGATTTTTGTGTGAGAAATACCCCCATCGGCAGTTACCCCCTGCACTGTTGGTATTTCACAAAATCTCCCCAATTCAGAATTTTGTGCTGGGGTGGGTGGTATTTCTGCAACAGCGCCATTGACGTTTAGCAAAACTCTAAACTTGACAGATGGTAAATATGGCAGTACTTGCCAACCACTACAGAATTGGACAATACAGACAATCTCGATATGACCCAAAAGTGTTCAAGTAGCACACACTTCAAGTCTTCAAATAGGTTTATTCTGAAGTGTCTTGAATTCTAATCTCACTTCAAATGACACAACTACCAATTAATCCAACACATGAAGGTCATTAAAGGACGGAGTGCACAAAGCAGATGAGTCACCAAAAGCTGGAAGACTTCCATTCATAAAATAGTATTATTAGTAGTAGTAGTAGTATTAGTAGTTTGTCATTTATAAAGTGCCTTTATCCCATTATTAGGGCCTCAAAGCACTTGTGGGGGAACGCCCTCGGGGGACCGAAGTCCAAGGTATGAGAACATTGTCAGATGTGTTACAATGCGTGTGTGCATTTGGCCAAACAGGAAATTGGGTGGGCTGGACGAGCCCCAGTAAGCTACCCATGATGGCCAGGATGGGTGCTGAGTGGTGGCCAGGAGAGTGCGCAACTGCAGGAGACCCATTATGTGTCCAGCTAGACTGAATTTTTGTCATGGGAAATGGGAAGCTGCATTCTGATGGCAGAGATGTTGTGCTTTGTGTTTTAATTGGGTGTATGAAGGTGAATACATGCAGTGGGATGCTGTGTCTCCGGCTAGTGTCCACCGAAGTGGTGTGTAAATACCTTCCTTTGAGCCTCAGTTGATCTTTTGATGTGGCCATGGCATCTGATTTTCCGGTCTGCTCCAACACAAATTTACCTTGCTCTGGAGAATATACTGGGTAGGCACAAACAGAGTCATGGCCTTGGTGTCATGAAGGTAAGCGTGAAGATCCTCCAGCTCTGGTAGAATTGAAAGGGGGGATCATGAGGAGGATTGCAGAACCAGATCTATGGTTTCTGATGGATTGTTAGCATGTAAGCTTGTGTTGGAGGAATTCAGGTCCTGTCTTGTGGAGGGCGCAGTGGGTAATGCAAATGTCCTTGAAAGTTGCATGGCGGTTGACAGGAAGCCAGTGGAGCACCCTTCGGGCAGGAGTATTGTGTTCTGTGGGAGAGAGGGCAAGGAGCCGAGCTGCAGAGCTTTGGATCCATTGGAGCTTTCTGAGCTAATAGGCAGGGGGACCCGGATAGAGGTGATTGGGTAGTCTAGGTGGGAGAGGATGATAGCCAACATTGCTGAGACTCTGTGACGGTAGGAGAGCTATGGGAAGATTTGTCAGTGGATGTGGAGGTGAAAATGACATGATCTGGATACTGCATTGATGTGGTGAGAGAATGTTAGATCTGAGTCCAAGGTGTATCCCAGGTTCTTTACTAAATTGGATGCTACGGTGGGTGTCCTAAGGAGTGTGGCCAGGAGGTCGGTTGGGGGAAGTGTGAAGTCTTGCCGCAGATCAGGATTTCGGATTAACCAGGATGAAGGAGGAGGTGGTTAGTAGTCATCCAAAGGTCAATTTCTGAGAGGCAGGAGGTGAGGTCACGGTGGGAGGAGGCAGCGGTTTTGGCAATCTTTAAAATATCCTGACTGTCATAGGCGTAGTTGTAGAAGGTAAGGTCACGTGAGCGGATGGGTGCCAGGAGGGGGGAAGAGAAGTAGGGACAAGGAGGCCACCAGCGGAACCCCTTTGGAGACAGGGCGGATGAGAGAGGAGAAAGGTGGAACGGGCATGATTTGTGAGCGGTTGGCAACGAAAGAGGAGATCCATCGTAGAGCGGAATCCCTGATGCCTAGATAGTGGAGTCTGTCCATGAGGATGGAGGAAGCGATAGTGTCAAAGGCAGCCAAAAGGTCAAGGAGGAAAAGTGCAGCACAGCCTTCTGAGTCTACTGTTCCTTTCATGTCATCCCAGATGGAGATGAGGGAAGTTTCCGTTGCTCATAGGGGTCTGAATCCTGACTGAGCAGCGTCAAGTAGGGATTGTGTGAAGGGGCAGAGATGGGTGTATGCTGTGTGGTCTGGGTGTTTGGCAATGAAGCATGTGTTTGAAATTGAGCGATAATTGGATGGAAGGAGGGAGTCGAGGGTGGGCTTTTTAAGTAGGGGCTTGATGTGAGATGTTTTGAAAACTGCAGGGTAGATGCCTGATGTCAGTAAATGGTTTGTTGTTGATCTTGTAATGCTGCCTGCACAGGTTGAGGATAGAATGTTCTTTAGTAATGGGGGTGGAAGGGTCTCCAGAGGATATGGATGAGAGGCTACTGGATAGTAGTTGCAGGAATTCAGGGTGGGAAATAGCCGAGAAGGAAGAGAGGAAGCAGTGTGCAGGTTGGAGGGGGAAGAGTCAGGAGATGAAGGAGACAAGGGGGGTGGTGATTGTTGCTAATTTGGTGTGATGGTGTGGTGTCTTTCGATAGTGATGTTGTAAAAGGGATCTGACAAGGCATTGCAGAGTGCTTGGGACTGAGGTGGAGGGAGAGCAGAGTGGAGCCTTGAATTCTGTGATGATCCAGCAGAGTTCTCTGTTGGGGTTTTGGGCGTTGGCTGATCGGTTTTCATAGAAAGACCTTTTGACTTTCCTAATTTTTTGTCCTATGGGACCTGACCTGTCTGGCATAAGTGGCTTTGTTCTGGGGCATTGGGTTGGCCCGCCATGTTCACTGCAGGTGATAATTATGGGTTTTGATGGATTTGCGGGGGGGGGGTAGTGAACCACTTGGGAGTAGGGTCTTGTCTCTTAGAAGCGGATCTGGTGGAGGTGAGAGGGATGAGGGCATTAGAGAGCCATCGATCAAAAAGGTCAATAGAGAGTGGTCCTCCTTTGAGAGTGAGGTTTTGGAAGGAGGAAAGAAGGGAGCTGGCCATGCCAGGGTTTATCATGGCCTTATTCAAAAGAGGTACACAGGTGGAAGGAATGGTGCTAGTAAGACGGTGAGGAATGGGGCTGGTGGTCATGAGAGAGAAGAAGATGGCAGAGTGATCAGTCCAAATTAGTGGACGGGGAGGCAGAGTGGAGATCAAATTGGTAGAGCTGAATAGAGCGTCATTGGTATGTCCGGCAATGTGAGTGGGGTATGATATCAGTTGGGTCATATTCAGGGCTTCCATGTTGTTAATGAGCATGCGGTCATAGGGTTATAAGGGACATCAAATCAAATGTTGAAGTCCCCTAGCATGGTGAAGGAGGGGTGCGATTTCAGGATGGCTGCTAAAGAGTCACGTAGGGTGTCTGTTAAGTTGCTATTGTAGCCTGGATGTCTGTAAAGGAGTAGGAGGCGGTGGGGGATGGACGGAGTGAGTTGGAATTTTACTAGCAATGATTTGCAGTCAGCGTTGCTGGGATGTTTCTCAGAGTTAGGTGTTGTTTATAGCGAAGACACTGCCGGAATGCCAATATCTGTAGGGTACATCAACAACCATGAAATTGGAATATTTGCAAATATCTCCACTATGGGGATTGAAGTATGGGATGAGGTGCCATTGACTTATTTGGACCGTTATCCTCAAGGGATCCAGACAAACAGGATCTATGTGAAAGGTTGGAAAAAGAATACTGAAGCCCAAAATACTGAATTTCTTTTTTTAACCCCATTTCACCACATATGTGGGCGGAGACACCCCACATACCCCTCCACCATTTCTCTTAACTTAACCCCCCCCCCACATATATCTGTATGGTGAAATGGGGCTCTCGAAATTCGGTAATTCGGGCTTCTCAGTTATGGGTTGAGGTATTTTGGTACGATCCTGACAAATGGTGTTGTCATACACAGCAGCAGATGTTGTAATTCTGCACCAGCAAAGACCTTCTCCACTTGTGGCATTCCAACTGTCAAGTCCAACAGTGGTCCACCTTTAAATGGCAATGAGGTACCACAATATGTTGACTTTCTTGGTCTCCAACATCAAAAGATCATCCCATTTTGGCCAGAAGTCAATAGACTATTTGGAAGATGTATGCTCACTATCAAGAAGGCCGTAAACATTGTTAACCTAACCAGAGTCCTGTTGTTCTGGTCTAAACATATTTTCATCACATGTATATACAGCAGAGGCATGTACATCAGAACAAAGGAGTGAAGCAATACATGGACCTGAGAAGACAGCGTGACACACCCTGCTTGCAGTGGATGTATCAGTTCCGTGCTCTTGGCTTGCCCTTTCATAGATACATTCCCTAAGCGAACAATGGTAATGTCCAAAAAGGAAAGTAGCACAGTCTCACTTCAAACTATTGAAAGGGAAGCAACCCAATCCCCAGTCAGAAGCAAGGCATTTATTGCAAGTGAGTGATAGTGTGAGGATACATGCACTGAATTTGATTAAGGTATTGCTCCACCAGTTATAATGCACAATCCAAAGTCACGAAAGATAAGCTAGACCAATACATGAACTGGCAACACCATTATCACACTGGGGACATTGTTAAGTATTAGGCAGGTGTATATTCCGCAATTCCTGTCTTTAGGGTAGACGCTGGCGTAGGGTGCAGTGTATGTGTACTGCTAAAGATGACAGGTGGCGAGGGAGCATTGGACGCCCTAGCTGCTGACACCTGATATCAAACCTCAACTCAAGCCTATTTTTGGGTGTGAGTTATTATTATCGAAGTTGCTTCAGTAAATACGCTTTCACCTGCCATCTCAATTACCTGACAGCTACACAGCTACACATTCTCCCTATGGTGTCTTACGACAGCCCTTCAACTTGCTTAACCCTCTAACTTTCACACATTGATCTACTCTCTCCAGACCCAAAACCAACCCATCAATCTAACTGTTCCATAGCCCTCAAATGACTATAATCCAGTTTATAAACATGGCGGCACCTCCTTTTCAATAACAGTCTCCACAATTATGGCGCCTCTTTCAACTCGTATCCTTAGAACTCCGTTTTCACCATCCTGAGACTCTTTCTGCCCGCTCCCACCACTCATTACCACCAGGCATTTGTGCCAACTCTCCAGGAAACTCTTTGCCATGCTTCACTCAGCTAACATGTCATTTGCCCTGTTTGTCTGAAAACCTCATCCCCCAAATGGTCAAAATCCTAACCTTTACGCATTTTAAAGTTTCTTGCACCGATCTCACCTTCCCGGCTCCCAGCACACGTGATCATAGCTGATACCCAGATTCACTCTTAAACCATAGCAGATCTGCCTGTAGGGACACATCCCTAATTGTACACCCTTGAATTAAAATAATATTGCCTATGTCGACATGGCAAGAAAATGTAGGTTTTGTTGGCAGGGGACACAAGAAGAAGCAGCAACACTTCACCATTGATGTGCCTCGCTCCCTAGGTGTGCCTTCATTGCCAGAACACAGAGTAAAACCCCTCGGCACACAGTCTTGCCTTCTTTCACAGGCTAAAACGTTTGCTAAGGGCTTCAGTTTTCTGCTTAACGACTTAAGAAAGGGCTTGAGTTTTCCAATCTAATCATCAGGTGGAACCCAAAAGAGCCAATGGAACGGTACTGTTTGGATTATTGCCACCTTCACCTACACACCTCAACCCAAAAAATAAAGAGTTGCAGGAATTCTATAGAATCTATAGAATTTAAGTCATAGAGTCAGAAATTACCTCACAGAGACCGAGGTGGAGCGTGGGTTGGTGCGCCAGAAGCTCGGCAAGATCCCCGGGCCCAGATAGAGTCCCGATAGATTTTTTCAGGAATGAGTCTTCAATATGGGTGCCCTATTTGACGAAGTTATATAATGCTGTGTTGGCCAGGACCATGAAACGTGTGTGCGTAATGACCCGGTCAACTTTAGACTGATTTCCTTGCTGGATGCTGGGGGGAAGACATTTGCCAGGGCACATTTATTCCACTTGGATGAGTGGGTATTGAGCTCCGGTGTAATTGATCATTGCCAGGTGGGATTTTGTGAGGGCCTGAGCACGATAGACCAAAGTCTTCGGCTACACTTGATCTATGAAAAGTATTCTGTTTTGAGAAAGGTCAGCATATATGCTGTGTTTGTGGACCTCCGAACAGCTTTTGATACGGTCCCACGAGAACGTTTGTGGAAGGTCATGGAGGAGCTTGGGATCCCTGTGTACAGCACTTCAGAGTCTTTATACAGAGAACTTTGGCGGTGGTCCGCTGGAGCCAAGAGGGAAGCACTTCCCATAGTATTGCTATGCAGAAGGGAGTCCGCCAGGGATGTGTGTTGGCGCAGAGGCTGTTCTGCATTTTCATTAATGAAGTTTTGAAGAGGTTGTTGGCCGCCCAGACTGACGCCGCTTTGCTAGCAGGCGACAAGTTTCCTGCATTGTTGTTTGCCGATGATGCTGTGCTCGTCTCTCTCTCACGCTGGCTTGTGTGTACAAACAACTGGAGTTTTTTGTGTCTTTTGCAAAGAAGAATGGACTGCCTTGAATATCACAAAAAACAAGGCTATAATCTTTCAATGCCAATTCCAAGAAGAAGCACACGCCCTTATCTCACTTTGTAGAGGGGGGTGCAATTGAGCAGGTTCAGTCGTATGATTACCTAAGTCTGAGAGTTATGGCATTATGCAGTTGGAAAAAGCAGGTTAAGAAGGCAAACCTTTCCTTTGCTAGATATAGCGGGGGCCTCACTAGATTCACCAACGAGCATGGGAAAGGTGCAGTGCGGGTCTCGCTGGAGGCCTGCAGAGCACAAACACGTCAGGCAGCATTCTTTGGGGCGTAACTCTGGGGGCAAGTGCCTTGCAATGACTGCAACAACATTTCTGAAGAATATCCTTGGGTTGCCCACTGCGGCCCCGAACATCCCAGTGCTTTTGTAAACTGGATTGAAGGGGTTTGAGATTATCTGTAAATTACGCCTGGTCCTTTATTGGGCTCGCCTCTGGTCTAATCCTCACCTTCGTGAATACAAAGAGGCAGTTACAGATGTTTTGTACCAGCAGGGGGGCAGCTCCTTAAAATGGGTTGCCCATGTGAAAGGATATCTGGGTTTGCTGAGTTTGGAGGATTACTGGTCAAATCCCTCAATCATGACACCGGTTGCAAAGGAAACAATCAAGAGCGCAGCAGGGGCAAAGGTACGGGAGGACATCCGGGGAAGATCCAGGGCTTCTGAGAAGCTGGCAGGATATCTTTCAATAAAGACGCGTGTGGGCTGTGAAGAATACCTGTACTATGTCTCACCCAGGTGGGAAAGAGCACTATATTTAAAGTTTCATATTGGACTCTTGCCGAATTCTGCATTTTGGCATAGATGGAATATTGCTGTTTCTGCATCATGTATCCTTTGTGGTGAGTCTGAAGAGACGGTACAACACCATTTGTCACTCGTGCCCGCCACCAAGCCTCTGAGGAAGCGCTCTCTGCTGGTGCTATGGTAATTTGCCTGGATGGCTCGGATAAGGAGGCTGTATTTGCCGCTACAAGTTATCTGAGCTGGGCAAGAAATTGTATATGAGGAAGGCTAAGTTGCTGAACAGTGCTATGGGGTAAAGACATCTTTCTGTATGAGTTGCTATTGTCTGTATAATGTTGATTTCTTTTTATTTGGTTTTAAGGTAAAGCACTTATTGTGTAATTTTAGTGTAGTAATTATGAGCTAAGCAATTTTGACGATGTAACTAATGTTTTTTTAAACTTTTCTGTGAACTGTTTTTATAACTATTTTGCCGAAATAAAGCAATAAAAGTAAGACATTACCTGAACTTGTCGAGTGAGATCACATTTCCTGTGTCCTGAAGTTGCTCCACTACCTTAGTGTAGAAAAATCTTGCTCCAGCTTCATAGCCTAACCCCAACGGAAGACATCACCACCTGCCTTCACAAAGACATTACTGCTACTGCCTAGAGCTGCCCAAGCCTTTTGCAAATTCAATTACTGACTCTTCTCAATGCAGCACTGACTCCAACACTCCCACGGTCCCCCTTAACAGTTGCCGGCACCCAGACACATGGGTATCACACTTTGTAACTCTGGTATAACTCCGGTTATCTGCGTGCAAACCCCCATAAAACCGGGCCCGCACCCCACTATGCAGTGTACGTGCAACCCTAAATCCAATCGGAAACCCCATCTGTGTGTACGCATCCCTAAATCCGACATGCAAACTCACCTCCATGCTGCGAATCCTCTGCGCAAGTGTGCTTACGCCTGCCTTCGGTGGCAGAGAGGTTGAGGGATTTATGTGGGCATTTTGCAAGCGAGAGGTTGCACATTTGTAGGCGTCCTATGAACTGCCTGCGGTCCGTCCCTCGCAACACCCACTTTTCCACTTGTTCTTCCTCATTTTCCGAGTTCCGCCCCCTACTTCGCCCTCAGGCGCAGGCCTCGCCCAAGCTCTTCGTGGAGTCTTGCACAAGGCACTCAGCCACTCGCAGAGACGTGCTGAGCCTGCATGAAATCCGTGCAAGTCCAAGGAATATCCCACGTATTTGATTCCATAAATCGACTAACAGGATTTTGCATGCAGTTTGGCGCGCAAGTACCCTATTTTCCACGCAAATGTTCCATGAATTGGGCCCTTCATTAAACACCCACTAACCATCACTTTCCACTCCACTACCATGCCACTTATTTCACAGCCCTGATTACTCCCCCACCCACTCCATCCCTCAGTCAACCCACCCTTCCCAAATTACCTTTCAACCCACTCATTCTGTCACTCACCCCATCACCTAATACCCCACCTCACCACTCTGTCACCACAGTCCCAATTAAAAACTGCTAAAAGAAACTCTACTCAACTTGCATGTTCGTATACCCTTTTCAATTTGATGGGAAACAGTCAGAAAGAAAACAAAAATCAACAACTTTATCTCCCAACACAAACTGACATTTTTTTTTAACACAGAATTATGTCTCATTTTATAGCAATATCAGTTTAGCCCCAAAAATAATAAAAAGTACAAAACTTTCCAGAAAATCAGCGAGAAGTAAGTTTATTGCAAATAAATTGCTATTTGATGTAGAGTCTACATACAAGGGCAAATAAATCTTAACATTCGGGGAAGTCTCACACGTGTAACTGGGTGGTTATTCTGAGAGTCCTGAGAGTCCAGAGATGTGAGAGATAGAGGGGGTTAGCTCTGGTGAGTGCCCTATTGTAATAATCAAAACATGGAGAGGCAGATGCATGGGGGCTCAGGAATGGGAAGGGGGTCAGGTGCAGGCAATTAGTCTTCCATGGAAACACCCACCCAGGTGCTGGATATTACGCTGGGGACTGAGATACTCTCATGAGTGGCAGAAGGCTGACTGGGAGTGGTAGTAGTTTGGATTCCAGATGCTGCAGTATGAGCGGTGCCTGAGGTTATTGTGGGTCCAGGTGTCATAGTGGCTTGGTGTAGTGTTGCATAAAACTATGGAACATGGAAATGGAGATTCCATGGGAGAATAGGGAGAGCGACGGTTGGAGATGAGAAGAGGAAGGAGCTGGAGAGGCTTTATTCATATCCCCTTTTAATACATGTAACTTACTTCTGTTAAATAAACTATGTCCCAAGTTTCTTCCGTGTCAGTGTACACTTCTTGCTGTGTCAGCCGGTACTTCAAGTGACAATGAGTTTTCCTGAGGATGCGACACTGTGCCAGCATTACGGAAAAGGAGAGAGAGCAGCCACAGCTTCAGTATACTACAGTATTACAAAAAAATCCTAGGCCTCCAGGCACCCCATGCAATTCCACTGTGTGCAAAATAAGCATTTTCTCCGGAAAAAACATTATGCTTTCCCAGCCCTTGGGACTCATATTAGAAAAAAGGACCCTACAACATGTTGCATCAGCACGCAACGTGCAGCCATTTTAACAGGCCAGGCAATGGGAGAGCAATGAGGGGTCGAGGTCATAGTACTGAATTTCAACAAGGGCAAAGTAGCCAACGAGGAAGGAGACGCGCTACTGTGAGAACATGCTACAGATGCAATAGACCATCCCATTGGGCCAACAGCTCAGACTGTCCTGCTCTAAGGATAATATGCAGAAATTGCAATGGTAAAGGACATCTAGATAGATGCTGTGGAAATAAAGGGACTAACATGAATTTTATTGGTAATGAAAATAGTGATGTAGGAGAAGAATCTGTTTCAGCAGTCAGCAGTGAAGATGAAGAATTTGACAGCCCAAAGACCACCAAAATAATAAATGGCAAACCAGTTACAATGATGGTGGACTCAGGAGCCAAATACACACTCATTCCAGAAGTAGTGTGGAAGAAAATTGGACCAGAGTACTTACACAAAGTTGACATCAGGCCAAGAGCTTATGGTGGCCCATACATTGATATAATTGGGTGGTTCATGGCTACACTAGGATTCAAAGACAAATGGGCTGAAGGACGTGCATATGTCTCGAAGAAAGGATCATCGCTGTTACTTAGTTGGACACACCAGAGATTACTTAAATTGTGACTGGATCCGAATGCAGCGGAATCAGTTTTCCTGATTGAGTCACCTGAAGTTGACAAAGGAAAAAGTCAGAACGGAAATATTCAGAGATGAAATTAGGTGCTTGAAATGCTTCACTCACCCATTGTACTGAAACAAGGGTGAAAACCAGTAGCACAGAGGTTGCAAGGTGTTTTCCGATATCCATGAGGGATGAAGTGAAATTGGAACTCAGTAAACTGGAAGAACAAGGAATAATATAAAGAATTGATGAATCAGAATGGATCTTCCCACTCGACTTAAGAGAACTAAATAAGTGTGTCACCCTGAAAGACACCCTTTATCCAATATTCAGGAATTGATTTCAATGATGGGTTCTGCAAAAGTGTTCTCTACATTTGACCTTACGGCTGCATACCATCAAGTAAAACTACATAAGGAGTCAAGGCATCTAACTGCCTTTATCACACCAGATGGCCTGTTCCAATACTGCAAGATGCCGTTTGGTGTAATATCTGCTGCCTCAGTATTCCAAAAATATAATGTATTGAATATTTGATGGGGATGAAGGTGTCATTTTCTTCCAGGACGATATCCTAATATATGCTGACAGAGAGGAAAAATGTGACAGGAGATTACAGAAGGTGTTTAAGAAGTTACATGATGTAGGTAATGACACTCAGCAAGGAAAAGTCAAAGATCAATAGGAGAGAAATGGAGTACTTGGGTCATATCATATCAAAGGAAGGTATCACACCTAAGAGAGATTTAGCAAATGCAATTGAAGACATGGCCACTCCGACATGCAAGGAACAAGTCAGGCCATTTTTAGGCATGGCCTAATATTACTCTAAATTTGTATGGGGATTCGCAGACCACACAGTCACCCTACGGAACATGATGAAAATGAATAAAAGATTAATGTGGGGCGAAGGATCTGAGGATGAATTCCAATACATAAAGAATGCTTTGAAACCAGCAACAGTGTTAAGAAACTATGTGCGAGGGAGACTCACAGTAATCCCTACTGATGCAAGGAATGAAGGTTTAGGTGCCATTGTTACACAGATCCATGAAGGAAAAGTGTATGTAACAGCATTTTCGTCTCGATTGCTGAAAGGAGCAGAAAAGCATATGCAACAATAGAAAAAGAAGCTCTTGCCATTAAGTGGGCTACAGACAAGTTTAGAAGCTTTGTGTGGGGAATTAAGTTTGAGCTGCATACCGATCACAAACCTCTAGTTGAAGTATTTTCAACCAAGGGTCCTGACAAAGTGTCAGGCAGGATAAGAAGATGGGCTTCCAGGCTACAGGAATTTGATATTGTGATAACGTACATCCCAAGCGAGGCACTAAGCTGCAGACTGCCGGTCGAGAATGACGAACTGCAAAGAATCTGAGGTAAATGAGGAGGAGCAGGAGATGATTTGTGAGATTTGTGAACCCTCAATATCCAAACAAGAGTGGTCCGATGAGATGATTAGAGATGTTAAAATGATGCTGGCAATCAAAGGTCTTGAGAAAGGTGATCTTTCCATAAAGAAAATGCAAGCAGCAGGAATAGAAGGATTTGGAATGTGAGAGATGAACTATATATTCAAGATGGCTATCTGATGAGAGGAGATAAACTGATACCCCTGGAGGGGATCATGGAGAAGGTGATATGTCTAGGACTTAAAGGTCATCAAGGAATCGTGAACACTAAACGCAGAATAAGGAATACCTACTGGTGGCCGGGATGTGATGTGTAGATTGAAAGAAACGTCAGAAGCTGTATCATTTGTACTAACTGTGATAAAGTGTATATGAGTGAGAAGTATCCTACGGTTCTGAGAGACATACCGGAGAGACCCTGGAAAGAAATAGCTATTGATGTACTGGGGTCTGTGTGGAGTGAGGGCTGTCAGACCTTTTGCATTGTTGTTATTGATATTTTGATGAGATGGGCGGAGCTGAGGATGAAACGGAATGTGACTACAAAAAGAGTGATTGATTTCCTGGAAGAGCTATGTGGTCATGAGGGTTATCTTGAGGAGGTGTTGACTGATAATGGACCACCATTTAAATCCAAGGAAATGGAGGAGTACCTTAAGGGAAGGTCCATCACACACAAAACCAGTGCCATATATTACCCCCAGACCAATGGCATTGTGGAAAGGTACCATAGAGTGATAAAGTTGGCGATCAGCTGGGCATGGTCCAATGGGAAAGATTGGAAGGAAGTGGTGAAGAGGACGGTTGTGGCCCATAGGTTCATGCTGCACAGCACAACTGGGGTATCGCTTTTCGAACTTAGCAGGGGGAGGAAACCCAACACCAAACTATTTCTGGGATGGATGGGTGAGGTGACTGGCATGAGTGTGGAGCTGGATGAGGTAGAAGAGAGCGTCAGGAGGAGATAATTGAGCAATTAGTCACTGCAGGATAACAGGAGGTTCAAGGCAGCAAATATTCCACAGGTTGGATGTTGGGTTAGAATAAAATTGCTGGTGGTCCTGCGGGCCAATGGGTGTAAATGGTCCAAACCAATTGAGGTGATGGAAGTGTTTAAGCATGCTGTGAGAACAAATGATGGAATGGTGTGGAACAAAGAAAGAGTCATGGTTATGACTGGTAATGGCAGTGGTGTGAGAAGGTTCATAGAGGGAGAGGTGATTTTTCCTTGCCAGAAGATTCAGGTACTTTGGGAACATCAGCAGCTACATCAAGATTCGGGAGGAGTTATCTTAGACTGAAGCATCTGATTGACTTTGCTGAGTAGGGGAGCCACCGGAGGGGACTTTTATGTGACGGAAGGAGGATGTGTAGTGTCACATAGAACTATGGAATGTGGGAATGGAGATTCCACGGGAGAATGGGGAGAGCGAGAGCAGCGGTTGGAGATGAGAAGAGGAAAGAGCTGGAGAGGCTTCAATCATATCCCCTTTTAATACATACGACTTACTTCTGTTAAATAAACTACGTCCCAAGTTTCCTCCGTGTCAGTTCACACTTCCTGCTGTGTCAGCCGGTACTTCACTTGGCTGATGTTTTTTAGCGGGTTGGCAGACTTTGGGCAGCATGGGTGGAGGACAAAAATTTTCTGGCAGTTGTTTGCTGACCTTCAGTTGTACCCTCTACCTATGAAGGCCCAGCTACACTGATGCTGATGTACTCTGCCTGGCTCCAGGAGGAAAAAGGCGTCATACTCTGTTACATCCAAGCTATTTGTTAACATTCATTTCAACCATGCAATCTAGAAGCTGCTTGATATACATATGTTTTGGGCTGGCCGTGACACATCTCTGCATCTGAATTCATATGACTACTCAATTGTGCTTTGTCACTAGAAGGGGATGATCCCTACTTCAGTTAGTAGAACAGAGATGACAAACCACCTGAGACTATAACTCCCTCCCAGAAAAGATGTTTTGTTGCCTCAAAGGCACTTTGATGATGTTAGTTCGACTTACTCCATATCAATGCTTAAGATACAGAGCTATTGCTGCTCTTGAGATATGGAGTTAGTGAACTTTACATCGTAAACATCCTTTAGAGGCATCAAATATATTTCTTTAAGGGGGCCCTGCAATTTTTTTGGGTGCCATAGTTCTTTATGCCTGGCACTTGCTTTTGTTGGGGCACGTTGTATTTGCTTAATAATTGTCACCTGGCACATTCGTGGATACAGCATTCACGTGCTCCCCCAACAGTGCATCCATAATTCAGAATGAAGGTAGAGGGACATATGATGTGAGTCATGATGGTAGCAATCAGGGGGCTGCCTGGATTTCACATTGCCATCAAGTATATTGGAACTTGTATCACCCTTTGGGGTCTGTTCCTTACTGCAGCAATCATGGAGAGTTGCTGGCATCTGAATGGGTTCAATATTCTTTAGGGTCATATGCCCTTCTGATTTTATATGAGGGTATCTTGCTGGATTACACTGAATACATTGAGGTGGAAGGGCATGTGCTAGGGGCTATGCCGCTTCACATAATCGAATGCTGTAACACTTATATAGAGGAATGGAGACATTCCAGTAATCACTGGCATGTTGATGTGCTGTTTGTGCAGTGTGTCAGGTGTTCACTTGATGATTCCCATAGAATCTCTTTTGGACGTTCTGTAGAGATCTATCTTCCATCTATATTTTATCTATCCAAATTAGCCAGTATGACTGGTGAATGTCTGTGGTAATGCTGACAAACCTGGTTGCATTACAGCCATTCAAAATGGACCACACATTCTCCAAGATTAGGGTGGTGGCATGGCAGTGTTATCCCCATTTCAGGGTCCATGGCACCACATTGGTGTTTCCGCAGTATTTCCCTGTGAGGGGATTTGGGCTCCTGTGTTTGGGCAGGATGTTTACATTGAGGTCGAGGCAGTACCTACGATTTCAATAGTGCGGTTTAACTGTGCAAAAACACATTGCAAACACATTCATGACAGTGCCAGCTGCACTTTCATTTCCTGCCCATGCCACCACATGTGGGGAAAATCTCATTTTATCTACTGTGAGGCCAACACAAGACAAAACTGCATTTCCTTCTCCAATGTACCCTGCGTCATCATGTGTACTCTCCTTGGTCAACTTAACTGCCATCTCCAGCCTGTGTTATACAAACTCCCTCTATGACAGCCATGTCTATGCCCAATTTCCTCTTCCAGGGTGTGAGGTTTAATGGCTTTACAGTTCCTCCTCCAGTGGCTGCTGTCTCATGGTGGAAGTTGGCAAGCAGAGTGTGCACACGTGCCTTAAAGTCATTCCAGCTCTTGCTGCAGTCTTCTGGGTCGTGCTGCACTGTGCCCACCACCACCTTGTCCCTGATATTGTTCTAGATTGTGTTCTTTTGTATGGAAGTCCTATGGTGCTGGCCACCAAACAGCTCCTCTGCATTGGACATCAACTCCTCTGCAGCACCTGCCCCTCCCCTCACTGAATTTGGGCAGTAGGCTGACTGGGAGTGGTAGTAGTTTGGGTTCCAGATGCTGCAGTATGAGCGGTGCCTGAGGTTATTGTGGGTACAGGTGTCATAGTGGCTTGGTGTAGTGTTGCATAAAACTATGGAACATGGAAATGGAGATTCCATGGGAGAATAGGGAGAGCGACGGTTGGAGATGAGAAGAGGAAGGAGCTGGAGAGGCTTTATTCATATCCCCTTTTAATACATGTAACTTACTTCTGTTAAATAAACTACGTCCCAAGTTTCTTCCGTGTCAGTGTACACTTCTTGCTGTGTCAGCCGGTACTTCAAGTGGCAATGTACTCACATTTCTGGTTCCTTGGTCATGCCCTTGTCACCTACACCTTCCTTGTGTCTATGGGGTCTGGATGGCTATACCAAGTGGGGGATTTTTAGTGGATTGAGTTTTTAAAGATGGCTGCCACAAATCCTGCTGTTTGCGCTATGCTGCTATTTCCGCTCTGCAGTAATTCTGCCAGCGGAATTACTGTTTGTTTATTTCTCCAATTCTGCAGCTATAACAGTAATTCCAATGAAAATTGGAGGATTTACTGATCAGAGTTGCTTTTCGAGGTAATTCCGCCAGATGGAATTACTGTTGCATGCACCCGTTAACTTGTGATAGGGCAGACATTCTGCTGGATAACACAGTGGTAACACTAATTGCATCTGATGGAATTACCACCAATTTCTCTGTCCAAATGCACAATTCCTTGAATTATCCTCTGAGCATAGCCAGCGCAACTATCTAAAAATAATAATTCCCTTAATATCTGTGTGAGTGCTCAAAAGCTGAAACTACAACATTCCGTGCTATATAATTCTCCACAGTGTTTTCAGATCTGTAGGATTCACCAGCAAGGGTATTACCTGGACTGAGCATAGTGCAACATTGCAGGGCAATGATCAAGTTCATAAGTGCTATTAGTGCCTGGGTTGCTAGTTCTGCTAGATAGATTACCAGATGGTGGTTCCGCTCTATACATTCCATGGTAGGTGTGATTAGCAGAACAACTGCTAGAGGCCCCCCGGTATCTTGGTCCGCTCTTGGATTTCCAGTTGTGTAGGATTAGCAGGCATGTGCCTTCTTGGACTGAGTGCGTAGTGCATAATTGCATAGCCTTGATCAAGCTCATGAGTGTTATTGGTGCTGGGTTACGAGCCTAGCACAATCAATTCCTGTGGATGAGGTGATGAATACATTCCGTCAAGTACATGGGTGCTGCTACGATTCGGTTTCAAGTCTGGGCAAAGGCTCCAGGTAGTGGGGTTAGATATTGTCAGGCCTGAGGGTCTATGACAGTGTATGTAATCAGTAGGGTACCATGGCGGTTGTCAGTTGTCGTGGTAGGTTGGGCAAATCACTGCATTCCCTTATGTGTTATTAGGTGAAGAGCCAGGTTTGTAGTGCCTTCCGGAGAGCCATGTAGTCTTAGCTGTGTCTAATGCGGGGAGGCACTGAGTTCTACAAAGTTGGCACCTGGGTTTAGGGTAACCCTCCGATCCTGGATTGGAGGTGAAGACCACTAGGAGGAGGGCAGTGCTTGACTTAAGGGTGCAAGTCAGGTGGTAAGGCATAACCTTTGAACTGGAGTTCCCAGCCCTTTAAGATGAGGTAGCAATACCCTTGAGATGGATGGTGGATGCATACATTATTCAAACATCAATAATAGCAACGATTCAGGTAGTTGGCAAAAGGATAACTATTTTAATATCAATTTTCTAAAACAGGGAGTTCAAGGGACATCAGCAGATGTCCCTCATCATGATCTCAACGCATTTCATAAAAAAGCTTGTTTGTATAGCAAAAAATCGCCATAGGTGATGTTGACCTGCGTATTACTAAAGTCATCCTAAATGGCAAACTACAAAAACCTAGTGGCAAGTGTGATAGGGTCTAACAGGATCCTCTAGGGCAGTGGAATAATGTAATTCCCTTCTTAACATCAGGTGGGGCAACTAAGCCCTCCCTTCAAACAGGTCACTATGAACGTCACTAAATACATGACGTTCTTTTGGCTAAATAACTATAGGACCCTTGATCGTGCGGTCCCCTATTTTTGGTTAGTTTCTAACCTTCATCAGTACCTTCCCACATTCGTAGAGCAGCACGCAGCCTGGGCGTCCAGGTGTTGGTGAGCTCGTTTTAACCATAGTTTCCCACCAATTAATATTTCCATCCATCATCTCCTCAGTGGTCTGCTGTCAATTAGGACTTTGAACTTGTCCTTGGGAGTGTTCTTTGCTCTGGGAAATTCAGAGGAGTGAAGGCACACTCTGCCCTCGTGCATAGGTTTGACCATCATGCTCGTCCAACTTCTTCTCCCCATGTGACTGAAGATCATGAAATCGAGCTTATAGTGTATTGAAAATACTATTTTCTAATAGACCTCTGACGTCTTCTTGTTTCTGTCCATGCCTTCTGAACAGGAGCTCCATTATGTCACACAATTTGTATCCAATGTCAGCTCACTCAAGCCTGATACGGGCTTGGCTTCTTGGCTCATCCAGCCTTGCCTTTCTGAGATTCGCCTGTAATTCACTTGTTTTTCTAACTGCGACATACTGGAAAACTGGCCTTACTTCTTTTGCTCAATCTGCTATTGTATGTATTGGAAACTACCATTCTTTACTGGCTCAAATATATATATGTATATATGTATTGGTGCATGCCGCAATCTATTCACTATAAAGCTAGCCTCAGGAATACTTTGTCTGCTTGCGTTTTTTGCATACGTACACATGTAAAACAGCTCGAAGGTTTCATCTATCTCATTGCATAAGCTTGTCCATCGTGATCCCAAAATGACACTTATCTTCTATACTTTCTTGATGCCTTATAGAATTGCCTATATTCTCTCATTCTCTCGTTTCTGCATCTTTTCTAAGCACGTCAGATCTATTCTATATGACGTCACCATTCATCTACGCCATTCATTTGTCCTGTTTCTTCTGGAATTTTATTCAAATGACCATCCTACTGTCTCGTATGTAGATATGGATTTCTCAATGGGAACCTGGCTTCCCAGATTCTCCTAGGTATCAGTATTTTCACTGGTACTGCACATGTCTCGCACTCTGGCTCCCAAAATATAGGAACTATGGGCGAGTTGGTTGAGGTGGGGTACTTGGCTCCTTCTCTACGCTCCCCCTCTGGGTGATTCATCGACCACTCTCCCCCCATTCTTCACCTCTAGACATCCTTGTCTAAAGAAATGCTTCTTAGGGATCCATATCTTTATGACTCCTTTCAGGCATCTAGCTGATTTCACATGCTCATCTTTGTTCCAAGTCATGAGCATGTACTGTCCACTTGGACTGCAATAGATCCATCTTCCCACATACTTTTTATGATTCTTTGGATACAGGAATTTCGTTCCCTCAAGTGCATGGATACTAGCCTTCACAAAGTCTTGGATTTCTTCATCTGTCAGATCTCTGGGCTTCCATCCTGATTCAACATCGATCATGATTTTCATCCCTATAGCTTTCTTTGCTGTCTTCTTGCACTGTGTGATTATTATCTTGCTCACACAGAATCCCAGCAACAGTAACATGATCAGGGCTCCAAGGAACTTGAACATGCCTGCCATCCATTGTGGAACCCAAGAAAAGAGCGATCCAAACCAGCTCTCATCAGCAATGTCTTCTACTTCGTCCATCATCTGGACGTGTAGTTTCGTTAGCATCGCTATGGCCTCTGTCAAGGTGTCATTCTCGTCATTGTGAGAAGGTATGAATGTTCAACATGATTCTCCGATTCTTGCACAAACACCTCCATCCATAGCTGTGATCATGTCCAAGACGTATCTGTTCTGAAGAGTCATCAGGTGTATGGCTCTCAGCTCTTCTCTGATAGCACCGAATCCCTTTATGGTTGTGTTGATCGTCTGCAGCAATTCCCATCTGCAGTTATTTGGTCTTTGCTCCAACGTGGATACTTGGCTTAAAGATCAACTTGAATATCAATGAAGTCTGAACGAACAATCTGTGTTCATATGGGATAGAGTCAAAAACTTATATTGACTTGGCAGAGAAATAGTTCTCCCTCTTCATTCGGTGGATCAGGTTCCACATATCTCTTCTGCCTTAGGTGAGCATCTGCTTTCGGGAAGCTGTCAATATTCAAGTCACTTTTCGGAATCACCAACGCAGGAACATGAACACTCACCAAGGTGCATATTCCTCCCCAGTAGTCTGCAGGTGGTTTCATATAAGCTCTTGCTCCACAGGCCCAATAGTGATCCATGATCACTGCTGTTCCAAGTTTAATTCCTGGTGCAATAAAGATATGACCACAGTTCTTATTCTCTCTGACTTTTCTTGTGCCATTGTTTCTGAAGCACAGCTTTGAACTTTCGAAAGGCACTATCTGCAAGGGTGCTCCTTTACCTTCAACCAAGGTCAGTAGTTTAGCTAGTCTCTGCCATGATGATTTACATACATTCTGTATGATGTCAATGGTTGGCTTGTAATGACCAATGACTACCCAGGCTCTGCAGATAACTACTCCTTCTTCCCAGGAATCAGGTGATAGCATGTATCCCCAAATCTGCATCTGGCCTGTGTTCTTCCATATGCAAATATTTCTGTCGATTTTCCTGTAACCTCAAGTTTTCTATTGCTTCTCATCTAATCTCAGCTCCTTTCACTCCAGACCTTTCGTATCTGATCACAAGATTCTTAGTCTGTGCTTTATTTCTTGTCTTTTTGTCTTGCACATAGTCATCTTCATCTGGATCTGTCCATTTAGTTGCCCACTTGAGATATGCATCTCGGCCCATGAACTGGCCTCTTGTTCTGCATAGTGCAGACAATGTGCTGTCTGAACATCTATTTCAAAAGCTATGAAGATCTAAGACTTCCCCATGCTGTAAGGCAGGACTGCACACACAAAGCATTCCTACTTCGAGGTTCTCCTTCCTACGTCCTTCATATGCTGATACCAAATGTTATTACCCAAATGTGCTGTACTGTCCAGGTAAGCATTTAGCTCATGATCATCTTCTCTAGCATTTCTCTTGGGTCTCATCCTTTTCTTCCAAGCTCCTTTAGTCATCTCATGAAGTACATCAGCATGGTTTCTTCTTACTGGACCAATCATAGAGACACTCATCAGTGGACTGGGTGTATTTACGTGTGCTA
This sequence comes from Ambystoma mexicanum, assembly GCF_040938575.1. NCBI lineage: Eukaryota > Metazoa > Chordata > Amphibia > Caudata > Ambystomatidae > Ambystoma > Ambystoma mexicanum. Next base: position 1,015,016,140 of record NC_090930.1, on the reverse strand, counting down.
CCTGTGTAGAAGAAAGTTCTAGAAGTTTCGTTCTATCCAATTGTCTTTTTCTAGCAGCAGCAAATGATGGCCATAGAGACTCTACTATAACCTCCATGTGTGGCCTCCCTCCAAAAGGTAACCTTGGTTCATTTATCATAGGAACGGGTGCTCTCTTGAGTATTTCAAAGTAGGAACAATCACATAAGGTTTCAGCTGCATAGTAGTTGCCACCTCTGTACCCTTCTCTTATTCAGGAGGATACACAGGAATCTTTACTTCATGTGTCTCCACATAATAAGCAGTGCACGCTTTAAGTGAGAATAATACTATTATGAACACAATGCAAGTGCAGATAACACAGAGGTAGGACCACTTGCAGTAAGAATTTTTGCACATCGTGGACATCTCTCGTGATCTGCCATGATGAAGTTGCTACTGATGCTGCCCATCTTTACTTTTAATGAAGGAAAAAATAACTTTAATGGGGCAACATCAGGCACTATTTCTGGAATCTGCTAAGTCGGCTCAAAAAGTTCCTCAATCAGCTTCAGCTAGCTGATTTATTCGATGATGAACACAAAGTCCCAATGGATGCCACAAATTGGCCTCTCACCAGACGACATGCTGATTTTATTTCAGCATGAAACAAAAGTTCTCAATCAACAGGCTTTAGTATATTCTTCCTTGAAAGTCTCATTCAGTTCTCAGTGTCCTCTCTGAGTATACATTTACTTGGATAATGATATCTCTCAATATTTCATTGAGCGCTGCATTATTTCTCAGGTCTCTCAGGCACGTTCGGACGACGGTCTGTCTCCCAACAAGATGTGGACATTCCACTATCAGGTAGTTGAATACCAAACTGACCAATCTGTGTGCATTATCCGGTGACAGGGGCATCTGTGCTCCCCAAACTGAACTCAGGAAGTTGATGGATCTGCTCAATGATAGCTGCAAGCAATCTTCTCACAATTGGACCATTCTTAGAATCTTGCAGAAAAAGATGAATGTCAGTAGTTCTCCCCACCAGCGCAGGGTAAGCACGCAAGGTGAACACGAAAACAGCGAGAATAATCTGTGAAACGTTGGCACTGGGCACCACCATAGGTATCTCCGAACAGATAGTGTAACGCTGACCTGGTATCCACGGGGACGTCACTCAGCATGTTCTGACCTCTTACGACCTCAAACCCTTCCCTGGAGTCTACTGGACTGGAGCCTGGGCCTGAAACACAGGATTGGTAGAGTTTAACTTCCTATTGTCTCTGTGTGCTTGAACCCCTTCTTCCCCGGGGTCCAACCCTTCCCTTTGATCCACAGCTCAACTTGTTTTCTTGGAAAGTGTGCTCTCCATCCTGCTTTCAGCGCAGGGGTGCGTTGATTGATGCAGGCTCGTTGCTGCCTAGTTACTTCACTGGCAAGAGGCCGACAGGTAAGTATAATGAGTCTTTTGAACAGTTCTCTAACTTCGTTCCTTTCCTTCCTTGGATGATGGCCGGCGTCCGGGGATGGCAGCGTGCTGGTAAGATTAGTAGCGCTGAAGGTGAGTGAGAGCATGATGCGCGATGCGACCCTTTCGTATTTGTATTGAACTGAGTTCTTTTTCTGTGTCTTTTAGGTGCCGCAACGTTTTCAGCATAAATGCTGGTTATGAAGAAGAAATGCGGTGAGTAAGCGCGATATGCGGTGCCTCTAGATGTTTCCACACTAACCTGGAGTGTCTTTTCCCTCTAGCAGATGGATGAGAAGTTCCAGAGACAGAGTTCCCCCAGAGCGGCTGGGATTCAGGTAAGCATTTGAAGCTCGTACAGTCTTTAAAAATAAGTGAAGATTTGCTGAATGCTTACTAATGCCTTTTTTGTTCTTTTCCCTTTTCCTTAGGAAGCGGCGTGCCGGGATGGGAATGACACCGCTGAAGATGCCCGCAGAACAGAAGGAGCGATGAATGGTTGGCAGAAGCGCCGCAAGGTAAGGCTGTTCCTAATGGTGTTCTTGTTCTTGCAGGAGCTGAGCGCAGAAGAAAGAGGCAGGCCTACTGGAGACCGATCCGAACACGGTGAGTGTCAAGCTGCAGGTGCAGAAAACGCAAAGCATGTTTCTCAGACTAGGCATGGCTTAAATAGTCTCTGGGTATCCCAGGTGTCTCTGGGCTGAACCACACCCAAAAGACTACACTGCCCATGCAGTTCTGGGAACCGAAATATGTGGGGGTATCCATCTTGTCCCCATCAATGCACTACAAGTCCAATCCCCAATGTTATCCTATGGGAGTGAGTGGGTCTGGTGCCACAAGCGCCAAGTCTGACTCCAAGTGGGTCTTTGGAGGGATGGAGAGGCCCTTGAGGGCCATGTAGGTGATCGTGGCCTGGCTCCAGCCTGACATCTTGGAGGGCTGGGGACATGAGGGGCAGGAATCATGACAACAGTCAGTAAGAAAGGAATCAGGGTACTGCTCCCTTTTCCAGTCGTCGAACAGAAACTCGAAGTCTGGCATACTCTCCTTTACAATCACGACGGCATGTTTTAGCCCAATCTCAACAAACTCCAGTGGCTCAAGAACAACTATCTTCCCTTAACTCCTTTTTCAATAACTAAAAAGAGTGTCCCGAAATAAGCCATAGTCCAATTAACTTTTTGTCTTTATTCAACAGCTTCTGCGTCCTTCCTCACCATAAATCTAGTCTGAACTTGCTGTGGTTCTTCCCCGATGCTTTCTTCCGATGGGTATGGCTGTGCTGAAGATTCTTCAGTATAGATCTATACGTCACTAAAGGATATCCAAGTGCGTTTTCCTCGCACCTTAACTGCAGATGGTGTAGTGTCCTTTACCAAGAAGGGGCCTTTGAAAAGAAGCACGTGACACCTTCTAGCAAACGTTTTAAAATTATGACCATATCTCCAGGAAAAAATGTGGAAATACAAAGCTGTTCATCTCCGGTTGTTGTATCATCTCCTTCTGTGTTCTGTGCTGCGCCACGCCCTTGTGGCTTGAGCTTACCTGAAGTGACAGAGATACTTGAAGTCATACACGTAGGGTAATCACATAGCTCCTTTCCTAACAATTCTACTGTTAGCTAGGGATCACGTCTAATACTAGATGGAGGTGTGAGAGGTATCCTTATTTGACTCCTTGTCATTCTTTTGTAAAACAAAATGGTGTTCTGAATCTGACTGATTTCTTGACGTACACAATGCCAGTGATAGGCAATGCACCCATTTTTTCTTCAAGGTCACTTTCAATTCAACAACTCTCTCTTTAAGCAAGCTGTCGGGTCCTTTCACAGACTGTGTCCTCCTGCTGGTGATATGTAAATGAAAACTTGTGCTTTCAGCAACAAGCTTATGTATCCACAGATTTTCTTTTTAACACAAAATAAGGGTAATTACATAGTTGCAATAATTTCCATATTATCCATTTAAAAAATACCTTTTATACCAAAAATATTGCTGCACTGGTAGCGTCCGGGTGTGTACACAGACCAATTTTAATCCACCTTAAAAAGGGACAAACTACTATAATCATATATCTGTATTCATTACAGACTTGCAGCATGTTGATTTTTATCAATATGCAAATGCTAAAAGAGACCCTTAAGTCTTGGAATAGCTCCTCTAATCGTGTACAAGGTGTGCCCAACAATAAACTTTTAACAAACTATAATTTACTATCCAAATTCTACTATATTTGGAACAAACCAATCCTCTGCACTCGCTGCGGCGAGGTTCTCTCTGATAACGTGCGCAGGGTAGTGTAGCTGTTCCAACGCCATCCTTAATAAGGCTACCGGCATCACTGGTTTACCAGTGCTGTCTTGCCGCCACAATGCCTCAGAGGGGTTTAAAGAACACCCTCTCTGCGCCTACAAGTCTTTCTTGTCTTGGGACACTTCCCTTTAATCTCTCCCCAGTAAGTTCTAAACAAAAAAAGAATTACAACAATTTAAGCACATTCATCATTATTATCATACTTTCATTCATATCAAACATATCAAATAATATAATCTCTTCTATACATACAACACGTCTTCACGTCCTTGTCTACTTTTTTTTCTACATAAAATAAAATCTGCTCTTTTAGTGTGAGCTGCACATTCTAGCTACCATAATGGCTACTGGGAGTTCATAGTGATTCAACGAGCCTGTCCAATAAGACTGTGTATTACACCAGAGTGCCGTCCGCTCAGAGGCAGTCCCTCCTTTTCTTAATGTGCTGTCCTACATGCACTGTTGATGTCACATAGGCGGAGTCACTATACACTGTTACTTCCTGGTCTGCATGATTATCAAATGCGTCAATCAGCACCACTAATTCTGCAGCCTGTGCTGAAAAATGAGACAGTAGTTGTGCGCTGATCATTACTTCATACCCTCCATTGGCCCTCTGCTTTAGCACAGCGGCCCCTGTATAGCTGTGTCCATTATTTTAATCAATTCCTGAAGAACCGTTAATAACAAAAATCTCCCCAACTGCCAATGCATCCTCCTTCACCCCTGGGAGCTCATCATAGAACTTTCCATAGTTTGAACAATCATGTGCATGCTCACCCTCTGCTAGTGGTTCCAATATAAACATGGCAAGATTCACTATTGTGCATCTGATTATTTTAATTGTTGGATTCGATATGACCACCTCATAGGCAAAAGCCCTTTGAGACGTCCACATTTGAACAGTGACCACGGCGGCTGCCAAAACTGTTCACATGAGCGTGACACCTTATTACTGGGTTCAGATTCCCTCTATTATATGCAAGAGGTGTGTACCTCATATTAAAAAAACCTTTTAGTTCTACTGGCACTCTATATGGGACCATTTCTCCTGTAAATACAATAATAGGTTCACTCTTGCTTAAATAATGCATTCCTGGTGTTTTGAGCATATTATGCCTTTAACAGTAAACAAAATTGTCACACTCAATTTGGTCCTTAAATCCTGACCCAATATGTGGACATATGTCTGCCTTAACTATAACAATAACAGCTCAAACATGTCCCTTTCCTATACATGGGCATGCTACACCGTGTCTGTTAAACGCACAAAGATCTGCCTCTTATATTATTGTCAACCCTCAGTTTCCTCATGAGATTTTTAGGCATCACCAATAACATTAATCATATTCAAATCTCTCATTAAGCCATTTTATTGTGGATACATTCTTATCCTTGTGTCTATCAACAGGATTCCCTCCATCAATAGTGATTCCTCTCTTTCTATAAGTCATTATTCTTCTCATATTTGTGCTTTGCTTATGTTTACATAAGCAACTGCTATGTTAGCACGTCTGCTACATTCTCGGTGCTTGTCTACTACACTGTTTGATTCTGAGCGACTCCAGCTCCGCTGTGCTGCAACTATGTATGCCGGTTTGAAGTCCTCATTCTCAAAATTAATTATTCTGCACAAATCCTTAACTTCTACACACATAAACAAAATAACCTGTGACACCACATATCCAACATATAAAAAGAGGACTCCCAATCTATCCTCCCTGCCTACATTGATTATCATTTTATATATTCTGAAACCCACCTTGATTATTCTATAAGCACTCCTAATTAATCTGGAAGCCCCTATCCTGAAAGCTTCCCTTTTCCCATGGTGCAAATCCACTGTTTTGTTTTGATCGACCTGCCTTTGGCTATTCACCTGCACCATGTTTGTTGTTTTCTATCAATCTGACCCATCTCGACTAGCTTTTATTACCCCTTCAACATAGTACTTGGACAGTTTTTCTGCACTAACCTTGTCTCTTCGCTTTTCCTAATATTGTCTTTCTTTCGATTCTTCTTTTGCAAAAACCTGTAATAATGCACAATGGTCAGCTAAATCTCCGACCATGATTTGGCTTCCATACCCACTAGCTTCTTGAGCTGCTTCTGCATGTGCTCTGGCAGCCCTTGACATCATTATAGCTCCTATGTCTGATGTGTCTGGATACAGTACTCTAAGCACTTTCCAGACTGCCGCACTATAATTGTTAGGCAGCGCTCCATCATGAGCGGTGTTCAATGCAGTAATAACTTAAATATCCTGCTCTTTCCCCAATAATAGCAATCAGGAGACCCTTAATGGCCCTTATATGTCGCCTGTCATTTTTCTAATTCGTGTGTCCATTTTCCAGCACCAGAATTTAAACTCAAAAGTCTGCGCCTTAAATTATCCTTATCCATTTGGGGCCAAAGTGCATATTATGGTCTGGCTCCTCCTTCTCTAACAGAAGAAACTGTGAATTTCCAAACTCGCATTTTTCACCCCTCGTTTGTCTATTAGTGTCAGAGACACTGATTCCACACCACCTTCTACCTGGTAATGACCTTAGCCTGCTTATATATTGTGGCAAGTCCCCCCTCTGACCATGGAACTGCTTTTTAGGTTGATTTAGCCACGTCACCAATTCTGACTCCTGAAATATAAGGAGGTCTAAATCCGAACGTCTTACTTTCTTACTCATTGAAATACACCCTTCAGGGTTACATGTGTTACCTTCCTCCACATGAATAGATTCTATATTCTCATCTGACATATCCTCTCCCTAGTTTGTGTGATTTCTCTCTTCATCATTTCTATTTAGAGTCTGCCTATTTAAAGACAGCTCCTTAGGTTTTTCACTATGCATGAGGCTCCCTTTATGCCATACAGCTGTGTACTCTTAAATCGATCCTTTTTACTCTTGCCCTCACATCCTCGATACTTTTTACCATCGAGTTTGAGCAAAATCTGACCACCCATCCATTTGTTCTGTATAAGTGCTAATTCATCAGCTTTATCCTTTTTTCTCATTTCCATCTCTGTATGTTCCATCCTATATTTTTGGATATTTTTAGTTATTGGCTTCTCTCCTTGTCGCTTCTCTCCTTGTCCCATGGGACCTTTAGAGATTACATCTCTATCAGTATATGCCGGGTTACTATACCCTATTGCTGCCTTGAGCTCTCTTAATGGGTACATCCCGTCATTCTTCTTACTATCGCTGTTTGCTTGAGGTGCGGCGAGTGGAGCGAAAGGCTCCTCACCCCCCACTGTGCATACATTAAGTATTTAATCTACTGGAGGCCGGTCCTCTCTCTCCTACTGGTATATTTTCCAGAGCTCTAAGCTCGCTAGTCGTTTGCCTAACTTTTTTCCTGTATACGCAGCATGCAAATATGTTGTCATATGCTGCAACACTGCTTTCAATAACGATCCCTCTTCTAGCCATGGCATGAACATTTTGTCTGTGGTTCCTTTAACCCATTCTACACTGTACTGTCTAAACTTAAGTGCTTACTTACAAAAATGTATAAGCAGAGTAATATCCTCCATTTTTGACACGTCACTCTTTGACCATCAATACTCACAGTTTACTCTTTGCAAATTTCAAAAATAGTTTTTCAAGAAAATCAAACAATATGAGCGTGCACCAATCGTCGCAGCCGCAAACCCTCTATATCACATTTTTTTACTTTCATCTGCTAAAAATACCATCAATTCAAGTTTATTAAATATACATGCTTAGTTCTTTAACTCTTGCGTTTCCCCTCTTTTCTTTTCCCAATTTCGTCTATTATTTCATCAATATTACACAATTACATAAAACAAACAGACAAAACACACTCGGCCAGCCACATATATCTTAGCCTTGCTCCTCAAGATTCTCGGGCCTCTAAAAATACTCTTACGGAGTTTGAACTGCCCTCCTTAAACCCGTCTTTAACCAGGTTCGTCTCCTACGTCTTCCTCTATGGGATTTTAGGTGCTGTTCCTTCTGTTACATTCTTTTAAACGCAGGTATCAAGGCATACTCTTTATCGTGGACTCCCTCACGATACTTCTTAATTGCTTGGCCTCCTCTCCAGTCAATTTTACTCAATATTTAACACTCATCATTCTCAAGTTACGTTATCCCCACCTCCCTCTGTTACTTTTTTTCCCCTTAACATTTTCTTCACACACTGCCCATTCACCCTTTTGCCACCTTACTCAGTTTTGTACTCACCATTCGTGTTTTTCAACTTCTGACTCTCGGGATCATATGCCTCCTCAGCAGCCTCTCCAACCTTCCGTTCGTTCAGCTTCCTGTAGATGCCTGGAGGTGTTTCTGCCTGAAAACAAGGGACCTGTCTAGCCTAGCTTGTACAAGACTTGCATTATACTAAACCGCTATCTACAGGGAGCTTCACGTCCTTTCAGCCAAATGGCAGAGGTTGTGCGATATTTCCGGGACACCGAAGCTTACTTATCTCGATGGGTATCTAACCATCCTCTCAGCTGCCATGTGAACTGGAGTTCCCAGCCCTTTAAGACGAGGTAGCAATTCCCTTGAGATGGATGGTAGATGCAGAAATTATTCAAACATCAATAATAGGAACGACTCAGGTAGTTGGCAAAAGGATAACTGTTTTAATATCAATTATCTAAAAAAGGGGCCGAGGTGGCGCTGTGGAGCAGCCCAAGATGGCTGCCTAGCTTTTGAGCTCCGTGCGGCCCAGGCATCGATCCGACTACATCTGCGGTCTCCTTCACCATTTAACATCGCTGCTGCCTACATTGCGGGACGTGTGTTGTGCAAGTTTGGGCCTGATACGACATTCAGGGGCCTAGATGTGACATCCTTTGTGACTGCTGACTGTGTGCGCACCAGGGCCTGGCGCTCGCCTGACTTCTGGCTCCCCTCGGCTGGCTCCCTCCCCAGAGGCCGACATGTAACAACTGCAGAGGCGGCCCCGGGCCCCTCCCTCAGTGACACCGGCGAGGGTGCAGCGGAGACCTGACATCATCTATTGTGGGGGCCCACGCGGAGCAAGCAGCGGCACGGCTGGGCCACAACTGGGGCCGGCACTGGGGCGCGGCCCGCCTGCCCTGTACTCGGAGGCCGTGCGACGGACACCATACCAGCAGCTATAGACTGGCTGCCGCCCAGTCGGGTGGACTCTGGGGCTCGCACCACTCATGCAGCGGTCCAGGTGAGGAGCAGAGGGGGGTGCGCACGGTGGTTCCCCCATTGGGGCCCAACACGGCGGACCAGATGCAAGAAATCTGAGCACGCGATGTGACAACATGTCATGGCCATCACCGCCCCGTCGCTTAGCGGTATCCCTCAATCCACACCCAATACCTCAAACTGCCACCTCGCCGCAACTTACTACCTCCACCACGGCCTGCGCACCCTGCTGACACGGAGACACTGGCAGGAGACCTTCGGCCTGGCTGAGGCTACTACCCTCCACATCACCATCCTCCCCGCCGGTGAGCCCGCACCATACCTTCTTCTTTCTGCTGCAATGCCGAGCAGATCCAAGAGTGCTGCCCAAGGAGGTACCATGGACAAGTTTACTAAATCGGTTCCACGGGCTGAGCCGGGCGACACGTCAGCTTCACAGGAAGAATCCGACCCGGACCCTCACCATGGGGTTGTTGCGCCAGATCTCACCACGCTGATGGAATCTATGGCCAAAAATTTCGCCTCCTTTCATGAAAAACTTGATGACATTAACGCAAATGTTGCCTCACTAAAAACTCGGGTGGACAAGGCGGGTTCTAGGATCACTGAGGCCGAAAAATAGAATCTTCGCCAATGAGGATGAAATACACACACTTCCCTGTAGCGTGACGTGAAGAGTGTTAAGCCGAAATGCGATGACTTGGAGTCTCGCTCCCGCAGAAACAACCTGCGCATTATCGGAGTTCCGAGAATGCCCTCAAGGGGCGGATGGAAGATGCTGTGGAAAAACTACTCAAAGATCTGCTGGATAATCCGGACCTCTCACCATATTTTACGGTGGAGCGAGCTCACCGGGCCTTATCACCACGCCCTAGGCCGGGCGACAGCTCCAGACCCATCATCGCTAACATACTCAATTACCGCGACAAAGACCTCATTCTTCGTTTGTTGCGTGAGAAGGGAGACCTACGATTTGAGGCCCACACTATTAGAATCTTCCCAGTCTTCACGGTGGCGGTACAGCAGGAGAGGCTTTAATTCCTCAGCATTAAGAAATTGCTCAGGGAGCGCAACATCCCGTATGCCATCCTGTTCCCTGCGTGACTCAAAATCACCCACAATGGTAAACTGTATTTCTTCACTGTCCCAGACGAAGAGACGACTGAGCCAACGATAGCTAATCAGGAACAGCGTGGCTCATGGAGACTTATCATACCCACTGATCCTTGATTTATGATGTGTTGATGGCAACCTGACTTTGTCTACTCAGCAAACATGGCTCCCAACACATGCATTTGGGTCGAAGGCTGGCTCCTGGATGTTATACACTGGCCATTCTTCCACCTTGATGCCAGGAGCTAGCCATGTGTCCTACCCTCTCCTGCAGATTTGCCCAGTTCGAGAGTGCTCTCTAGCTCTGGGGGCCGATTGCAAAATCCTTCTACCGCAGTAACATGCCCGGGCCAGCACTGCTGCCCTACATCATGCTTAAAATGCCAGCCGCACGACATCAGCGCTCCCTGCTGCAGTTGCTATGTTTAATTTCATTTGGTTGTTGCTAATGTTTGGCCCCTGTTGGGCTGGGATGAGGCAATATCCACGTTGGACCCGGCCCTCCGACCTCTGCCTCCTGGTGGGAGTCGGTTCAATTGTTGGCACCTTTGTTGGGAGTTGAGGGGGTTACACTGCATATCGGGGTTGGGCAGTGAGGGTGGGGGGTGGCACTGTTGGGGTTGGATTAAAGGAAAATTGCATGACAGGGAGGTACATGATGTCAGTGCAGTGTACCTGTACAGCAAGTGTACGCAAGTTATGGAATGGTAATGAATACTACTGCAGGGATGTCCCATAATACGACACTTAATTTCATGACATGGAATATTTGTGGACTGAGTAACTTCATCAAACGCTGCAGGATAACTGCCTATGCCCATAGGCATGGAATTAAGATACTCTTCCTCCAAGAAACTCATGCCCTGGGGCGCCTAGCGACATGCCTCGCCCCGACCTGGGGCAACAATAGATACTATACGAAATATTCGACCCAGTCTAGGGGTGTACTCAGCCCAATACACAAATCAGTCCAGTTCTCATTACGCACCAATCACATAGACCCCGAGGGCAGATTTGTAATCCTTCACTGCTCACTCGCCAATATGGAATGCCTCCTGGTGAACACGTATGCCCCTAATTTTGACGCTCCGGATTTCTTTGACGCAATCACCACCATACTCTTGAATTATATTGGTGTTCCCATCATATGGGGGGACATGAATTTAATTCTGGACAATGAGCTGGACAGATCCGGGACTTCCCGCAGAGCCACATTATGTGCGGCCCATAGATTACATGCACACATGGTCACACTTGGCCTTAAAGACGTGTGATGAGTTCTCAACCAGCAGGCGCAAGAGTATACCTTTTACTCATCGGTACATGATAGCCTATCCAGGATAGATCTGTTTCTCATATCAGGCGGCATAGTGGGCAAGGCCACAGAGTCTCAGATATTACCACGCACACTTTCAGATAAGTCACCAGTAACACTGCGCCTTACCCTGGGACAGGACTAGCCCCCCCCGCTCCTCCTGGAGATTCAAATCTGAAGCCCTCCAAGATATAGTTTTTAAAGCTGATATTTTGGCTGACATCAACACCTTCTTTGACTGCAACAACAGGCAAGATACATCTGATGGGTTCCGGTGGGAGGCATTCAAGGTCTACATCAGGGGGATGTGCATCTCTAGAGAAGCCGGGGTCCTCAAAGTGATTAAAAATAGCTTGCAGAGATCTGAAGCGAAGCTAAAAGAACTTGAGAGGGAATACACCTCTGCCCCTTCCCCGACCACGCTGGCAGAGATTAGAGCGAAATTGGAAACATTTGAGACCCATGCCCGGAGGGAGATACAATACCACGCCTGTCCCGTAGCAGCCAGGAAATACGGGGAGGTGGACAGACCGGGTAGGACACTACCCAAACTAGTCCGTGCAGAGGGTGGCAGGACCCGCATTGACTGGGTTAAGGACGCATGGGGCACCCTGTGCTGGTCCGACCAAGGCATCCTCGAGACATTCACTGCATTCTACACAACTTTATACGACCCCCAGCAAGAACACAGCCCACAAGACACAGACGTTCTCCTAGACCAAATCCCCATGACCCTCCTCTCCTGCGCGACCAGCGACCAGCTTGATGTTCCATTCACCCTCAATGAGATAACCACAGCCATCTCGAACTGTCTGAAGGGCAAAGCATCAGGCCCTGACTGTCTCACTTCGGAGTTTTATCTGGAGCACGTAGCCGTTCTGGCACCCAGACTCCTGGAGGTGTGGAACGAATCACTTAGGTTGAACACCCTACCCCAATCCATGCTCGAGGCGCTCATAACTGTGCTTCCCAAGCCGGGCAAACCGCTGGACGAATGCAGCTCCTACAGACCCCTGTCTCTAATTAACACTGACATGAAAATATTCGCTAAGATTATTGCGAACAGATTCCTCCCCATTATGACCCACTTAGTTCACCCTGACCAGAGTGGCTTCGTACCCGGCAGATCCACAGCCCTCAATATCCGCCGGTTATTTAATGTCATGTCCAGAATTGACCCCAACGCAAGCGCCGTAGCAGTCACCCTCGATGCCCAGAAGGCGTTTGACATGGTGTCGTGGCAATATATGTGGGCAGTACTCCACAAAATGGGAATCGGCCCACGCATGATATCATATATCAAACTGCTCTACACAAACCCCGTGGCCAGAGGCCTTGTCAACGCCAGGATCTCCGCCCCCTTCGCCCTCCATAGGGGCACCCGCCAAGGCTGCCCGTTCTCCCCAATACTTTTTGCACTCGCTATTGAACCCATGGCGGACAATGTCAGAGACAAGTACGTACGTAAAGGCATACGTCTGCGTGACGCCCCGGAGATCATCTCACTGTACGCAGATGATGTACTCCTCTACATCAGAGACCCGGCTGTCCACTTGGACTCGATTATACGGGACATAACAAAAATCGGCACATTTTCAGGCTTCACCATAAACTATACCAAATCTGAAATCTTCCCGCTCACACCGACCACTTCTCAACCAGCATGTGAATTCCCCCTCTGCTGGTCACCTAAGGACATCAGATATCTCGGGGTCCAGGTATCCCTCACAAAATGTTTACTATTGGCCGACAATTATGTGGCTACGGCGCAGCTTGCAGAGGCCCAAATGTCCAAATGGCACACCCTCCCGCTCTCATTATCAGGCAGACTGTCCCTAATCAAAATGATAATTGTCCCTAGGCTGCTCTACGTTTTCATTAATGTGCCGGTCTGGCCCGGTAAACGATACTTCAAGGACCTACACACTGCATGCGCCCAATTTTTGTGGCACTCTGGTGCGGTTCGTTAGAAGTGGCAACATATGACTCTTCCATACGAGAATGGGGGCTTCACTGCCCCAGACTTCACTAAATACTGGACCGCTGCGCAAGCCCAACACGCTACACACTGGTACACATTCACCGATCCTCCCCCACAGGTGAAACTCGAAAAACTAGCAAGTGAAGGGATTAACACCCTCTCTCTCATACTCCATCATACCTTTCATTCTGACGCCCCAGCTAACCCCGTAGCGGCAACAACCATGGCTTGGAAACAAATACTACACACACAACCTGGCCACCACCCGTACTACAAATGGCTGCCCATTTGGCAGTTCCCAGGCCTCAGCCCCACACACGACAAACTCCTAATAAAACACTGGCATGACTTGGGATACCGAGCCCTGACTGACTTATAACCTGAAGGGAAGGTTATCACCCCGCAGACATGGCGCCCTGGTCACTCTGGCTCTGCGCTGGAACTCTTACAATACTTCAGATTGAGAGCAGTGATCCGTACCTGGTGGCCCTCATACCCCGACGAACCCCCAGATTCGCCTGAGATCCACTATATAACCAACTTGTCTGGGGCCAGAGGGATAATATCCTCCCTCTACAAAATGCTGATGGCCAACCCTAAGTATGTGCCACAGACAGCACGCGACATGTGGAGCGGTGAACTAGGCCTGCCCATCACTAATGTAATGTGGATGAAAATGTGCATACACAGCCGCACCACTTCCTTAAAAGCCAGATATAGATGTATACAATACAAGCTCCTGAACCGATTATATTACACACCGCACAGACTGGATAGATTTGCAAACAGCCAGGCTCACACTTGTCCCAGATGCAAATCTACAGAGGCGGACCACATACATATGTTTTGGACTTGCAGCGCACTAGGCCCGTACTGGAAAGCCATAACATACGCTCTCTCTGAAATAACAGCGTCCCATATCCCGCCTGAGCCGTTAGCTGTACTGTTCGGCCTGTGGGACGAGCCAGAATTGAGAAAAGTGTCCAGGTTTTTGAATGTGGCCACCATGGTGGCCAAAAAATGCATATTACAATGTTGGAAACGCCGCTCCACCCTTCTTTTGAGATGTGGCTGAGGGCTCTCACCTGGACTCAAATGTGTGAGGAGGATTACATCAATACCCTCCCGCTGCCCTCTCGCCCCAGGAATGTATGGACTGAATTTTGTAGCTATCTGAACAGCAAGGAGGACCTAGAACTACTGTCATCCCCCCTCCTGAGGAAGTAAGCTAGACCATTACTGTGACTCACTAAACTGTAAAAACTGAAAGTCTACCTACATTTGTATTCCCCAGATACCATATAACCATTCATGTAACTGCATCTGTGCATATCTTGTGCACTGTGTTGATTGTCTGTTCTCTCATCATGCCAATAAAGAAAAGTTTTTTTGAAAAAATTATTTAAAAAAGGGAGTACAACAGACATCAGCAGACGTCCCTCATCATGATCTCAACGCATTTAATAAAAAGGCTTGTTTTTATAACAAAAAATCATCATGGGTGACATTAACCTGCGTATTACTAACATCATCCTACGTGGCAACCTACAAAAACCTAGTGGCAAGTGTGATAGGGTCTAACAGGATCATCTAAGTATATAATCCATGCTTATCTAGGGCATTGGAATAATGTGATTCGCTTAATATTAGGTGGGGCAACTAAGCCCTCCCTTCAAACAGGTCACTATGAAAGTCACTAAATACACAACATTCTATGAACTAAATAACTATAGGACCCTTGATCCTGCGGTCCCCTATCACTGGTTGGCTTCTAACCTTTGTCAGTACCTTCCCAATTACGTATAGCAGCACGCAGGCTGGGCATACAGGTTCTGGTGAGCTCATTTTAACCATAGCTTCCCACCAATTAATATATCCATCCATCATCTCCTCAGTGGTCTGCTGTCAATTAGGACTTTGAACTTGTCCTTGGGAGTGCTCTTTGATCTGGGAAATTCAGGGAAGTGAAGGGACGCTCTGCCCTCGTGCATAGGTGTAACCATCGTGCTCGTCCAACTTCTTCTCCCCACATAACTGAAGACCACGAAATCGAGCTTCTAGTGTATTAAAAAACACTATTTTCTAATAGACCTCTGACGTCTTCTTGTTTTTGTCCATGCGTTCTGAACAGGTGCTCAATTTTTCACACGATTTGTATCCAATGTCAGCTCACTCCAGCCCGATAAGGGTTTGGCTTCTTGGCTCACCCAGCCTTGCCTTTCTAAGATTCGCCTGTAATTCACTTGTTTTTCTAACGGCAACATACTGGAAAACTGGCCTTACTTCTTTTGCTCAGCTCTGCTATTGTACGTAGTGGAAACATCCATTCTTTATTGACTCATATATATATATGTATTTATATATATATATATATGGATATATTGTTGCCTGCCGCAATCTATTCACTATAAAGCTAGCCTCAGGAATACTTTGTCTGCTTGCGTTTCTTTGCATACATACACGTGTAAAACAGCTTGAACATTTTCATCTATCTCGTTGCATAAGCTTCTCCATCTTGATCCCAAAGTGACACTTATCTTCAATACTTTCTTGATGCCTTATAGAATTGCCTATATTCTCTTGTTTCTGCATCTTTTCTATGCACGCCAGCTCTATTCTATATGATGTCACCATTCATCTTCGCCATTCATTTGTCCTGTTTCTTCTGGAATTTCATTCAAATGACCATCGTACTGTCTTGTATGTAGATATGGCTTTCTCAGTGCGAACATTGCTTCCCAGATTCTCCTAGGTATCGGTATTTTCACTGGTACTGCAGGTGTCTCACACTCTGGCTCCCAAAATATAGGCACTATGGTCGAGTTGGTTGAGGCGGGGTTACTTTGCTCCTTCTCTACACCTTTTCTTGTAGGAATTTAGGACCTGCTTTGTGCACCGCTTGGTGGGTAATCCATAAGAATTTGAAGGTGGCCCTGTGTCTAATTGCGAGCCAGTGTAGGTTGCGGAGAGCCGGAGAGATGTGGTCCCTTCGTCCCAATTTGAGAAGCAGTCTGGCAGCTGAGTTTTGTATTTTTTGGAGTTTGTTTAACTGATAGGCCGGTGCACCCAGGTAGAGGGAGATCACATAGTCAAGTCTGGATGACATGTCAATGGACGTAATTGTAGCCAGTCTGTTTGGGTACGTAAGGTAAGGGAAAATACGCTTGAGGAGCCAAAGGTGGAAATGAAAGGCTTTGGATGTATTGTTGATGTGGTGAGACAGAGTTAGGTCGGAGTCCATTGTGCAGCCAATGTTTTTGACAGTGGTGGTGGTCATGGGGGTGAGGCCGAGTGAGGGTAGCCAGCGAGTTGGATGGGAGAATAGACCAGATTTTCTGAATACCATGATCTCCTTTTGTACTTGGGTTCAGAAGGAGATGGTAAGTCATCATCCAGTGGTCAATGTCTGAGTGTGCTGGGGTAGGTGGTTGATTTAGGAATTCTTGGGAAGATTTATGTGTCGTTTGTATAGCTATAGCAAGTGAGGTTGTGTGAATGGGTGATACTGACCAGGGGGGTCAAGTAAAGGCTGAAGAGAAGGGAGAGAGGCAGGCACCTTGGTGTACTCCAGTGTTTTCAGGGCATGCACTGGAGAGAAAAGGGGGAGATAGGTGATTTGCTGTCTATTAGAAAGGAATGAGGTGATCCAGGAGAGAGCTAAATCACGTATTCCTAGGGAGTGAAGTCTGTCAAGGAGGGTCATGCTCCCTGGCATGAACAGAAGCCTGATTGCACGGGGTCTAGGAGATTGTTAGATTCCACCAAACCATTGAGCTATGAGTAAGCAGTGCGGTCGAAGAGTTTTGCCAGCAATCTGGGTTGGAGATTGACCTGTAGTTGATTGGTAGGAGGGTCGAGTGATGCTTTTTTAAGCAGAGGTTTGACATGCAAAGGAGTCTGGGAAGTTCCCAGAGGTGAGGTAGTCATTGAGAATGGACCTTGCCAATTCTCCTACACAGGTGTAGGCGCAGATTTCTTTGAGGAGAGAGGCGGGACAAGGGTCAAAGGGTGAGCCGAAGGGTCAGCTGACGGATAGTAGTTTGATGAACTCCTCGCTCGAGATAGTGTTGAAAGAGCAGAACAAAGGGTTGTCAGGGTGGAGGAAGGTTGATCCTTGTAGATCTGGTGTTGGGCAGGCAGATAGGTTGGAGAGTTTGGCATTGAGGGTGGCTGTCCTGTCTAGGGCTGTTTAGTGGAAGTGTTCAGACAGGGAGTTGCAGAGTGTTTATGAGGAGGCAGTCAGGGCTGCGGTGAAGGTTGGGTTCATGAATTCTGTGATGATCTGGCAGTTCAGGCTCCTTTTATTTTAATATGCTTTTTGGCCTTTCAGATCTCTGATTTGTAGTTTTTGTGGTGGTGGGTGAGTACTGATTTGCTTTGTGGGGCTCTGGAAGCTCGCCATTTACACTCAAGTGAGCGGTTTTGGGTTTTTAGAATCTTCAGGGGGGGTGAACAATTTGGGGGTAGGTCCTTTGCGGAGGGAGCAGACTTGGAGGGGGTTAGCGGAATGAGGGAGTCCTTTAGCAAGGAATCTAAGAGCTCTATGGCTATGGGTCGAGCTGTGGTCAGCAGTGAGGGGAGGGCACTTAGCACCATCTCCGCCAGGTCTGGTAGTACCTTGACCTTGTTCCAACTGAGATGTAGTGTTTGAGGATGGCTTGGGGGGTGGCAGTGGTGTGAGGATGGAGAAAGGAATGTCAGAGTGGTCTGTCCAGATGAGAGGTTGGGGAGTGGATGTGGAGATGAGATCAGAATAGCTGAAGATAGCGTCAAGGGTGAGGCCAGCAGTATGTGTTGGTCATCTGATATGCTAGGTAAGGTTGAGTACTTCTAGGCTGTCGACCGGGGTAGAGTCATGGAGTTGTTGGGGAGGTCAAACCAGATGTTGAAGTCTCCCTGTAGGTTGAGTGTGGGGTGGTTAACTATAATGGCTTCTACTGAGTCACATAGGCTGTTGGCAAAGTGTCTGCCATAGCCCAAGGGCCTGTAGATGAGAAAGAAGCTATGTGAGAGAGTAGGGAAGAGGGAAAGCTGGACTAGGAGGGATTTGCAGTTAGCTGTGCTGGGTTGTGTTTCAGTGTAGTTAATAGAGATGTGCAGGATGGCTAATTTGCCTCCTCTGTAAGGACTGTTGTGGGGGATGAATGAGTAGTCAGGTGGGAATGCTTCATGAGTGATGTTCTTGCGGTCATCCAAGAACCATGTTTCAGTGATGAAGATAAAAACAGGGTTCTCAGAGGTTAGGAGATCATAGATGCTGTGTTTGTTCTTGGCTATGGAGCAGGCAATGAAAAGGAGGCAGGTGATTTTGTGAGAGGCAGTGGGGGCAATGTTTTCCTGGGTGTCCTGGGATAGTCGGGGTTGTCAGAAGGCATGGGGGGATACTATAGAGAGTGCATAGACAGTCGCAGGTGGCTAGGGTGTGAGAAGAGAGGGCGGGCGGTCACGGGTCTTGGACTCAGTAGTGGCGTGGGATGGGGGTTTGGTTGATAGCTTAAGGCTAGAAGGGTTGAGGCGTGGTGGTGAGAGATGGTGGGTAGATCAGAGGGTTGAAAGAGAGAGAAGGGGCTGATGTCTTCAAGGAGGGGGCAGGAGGCAGGGGTGTTAGAGGGGATGTGGTAGTGGGGGTAGGAGAGGGGAGGTGGATCAAGAGGCTCAGGGCCACTGAGGCATGCAGAGTTGAGGGCAAGGGTTGTCGTCTACCTCTGAGTTTTGTGTGTTTGGGTACCAAGGGAGTGCGCAAGAGGGTATGGGGATCAGCAGGGAAGGAGGTTGAGCGCAAGACCGCCAAGCTCAGCAAGGGGAAGGGGGTTGCTGGGATAGACCTAATGGGGGTGGTTGGTGTGATGGAGATGGTGGTAGGTAGGTAATGCTTGCTGAGGGAGGTGTGGTTGGGGTGAGGGAGTTGGAGGTAGCGCCGGAAAGGGAAGGGGTTGGACATAAACTGTCACAGAACGCCCGGGATTCCTATGGGTTGGGTGGGGCGAGAGTGTGGGACAGGTCGAGTGTGTGTGTGATGGAGCGTGTCTATTTGCAGGGTGCTGGAGGACAAGAGGGGCTGTTGGGCTGAGGGGAGCCTCCCCTAGTGTGAGAGATGGGTTGAGGCTGATGTGTGGTGGTCTCTGGGTTTGTAGCTGAGGGGGCAAGGGACAGCAGCATGGTGAGAGAGGTGCAGAGTGTGTTTCTGAAAGTAGGTGCAAGGGTTGAGCAGGGAAAGGGGCACCATGCTTTTGGGAGTGCCAGAGAGCTCCTCTAGTCTGGGAGTTGGATGCTGGGCAGTGAGACGCTTTGCAATGGAAGAAGGTCTTCTGTCTGGGGAGGTGAAGAGGGGAGCTGGGGACAGGGTGGGAATGGGCAGGGGTTGATTAGAACGGTGCAGGGATAAGATGTTTCTGGGCATGCCAGAATGCCCCTCTGGTCTAAGAGTTGGCGATTAGGCACTGAGAGGGCGTGGGAGGCTGTGGGTTCTCAGTGAGGGTGGGATGGAAAGAGGGATTGGCGGTTTGAGGAGGGTAAGCGGCAGTAGTGGGTAGGGGGTATGCAGTGGGCGACTCATGGTGGGCCAGAGAGCTCCTCTGGTCAGTGAGTTGAAGGGTGTGCAGTGAGTGGTGGTGGAAAAGGGTTGGTATGTGTGTGGGATTTGAATGGATGACTCAGAGGTGATGAGGTTATGTGGGGTGCAATGCGGGTTCAGGAATGAGGGGGCAAGGGTGGAGGATGTAGGTTGGGTGCGGTTTAAGTGGGAATGTCTGAGAGCTGTGTGTGTATGAGAGTGGGGTAGTGTGTGGTGAGATGGTGTGTATGTGAGGGATTCTGGGTGTGGGCTCGGAAAAAAGGGTGCAAGGGTGAAGAATGAAATGCAGATGGGTATGTTCTGCAAGGTCAGAGAGCTCCATGTGTATGTGACTAGGTAGGTGAGTGGTGTGAGGCGGTGTGTGTGTGTGCATGATTCCGGGTGAATGTGGTAGTGGGTTTGAGAATGAGGGTGCAAGGGTGGGTGGTGTAGGGCGGATGTGGTGTATTCTGGAGTGCATGATTCTGGGTGAGTGTGGTAATGAGTTTGAGAATGAGGGTTGCAACGATGGGTGGTGTAGGGTGGTTGTGGTAAATTCTGAAGTGCTTGAGAGCTGCTCTTGTATTTTGAAGGGGGGTGCGTGGTGAGTGGTAGTGTGTGCGTGAGTGAGTCTGGGTGAGTGCGGTAGTTATGTACGGGAAGGTGTGGGTGATAGGGATCGCAGTAGTGCATGTGTCTGGCTAGAGTTTATGCTGATTGCAATGGTTGTGTAAGGGTGTAGCCTGAGGTGGGCGGGTTGGAGGCACTGAGGGCAGCTGTCATTGAGATACTACTGTAGAAGGGAGGGCTAGATTTGAGAGAGTCTGATTAGTGGGCAAAGATGTCCAGAATTGAGGCAACAGTGGCTAGTGCATCTGTATTGAGGGAGAAGGTTCTAAAATTAGAGCACAACAGTAAATGCAGTAACACCTAGATTTGGGAGACCTGGATAGAGGGAGAAGTACCTTGAATGGGGGCGCAACAATAAATGCAGTAACTCCTAGATTTGGGACACCAGGATAGAGGGAGAAGGACCTAGAATGGGGCCACAACAGTAAATGCAGTAACACCTAGACCTGAGGTACATAGACAGAGGGGAAAACACCCAAAACTGGGGCACAACAGCAAATGCAGTAACACTTAGATTTGGGACACCTGGCTAAAAAATGGGGGCACAACAGTAAATGCAGAAACACCTAGAAATGATGGTTCACCAATACAACCTGCCCAAATGCGAGATATGGTTGACTAACATAATCTGGCTAAATGTGAGATAAGGCTGGGTAAAACACACTATGGCTAGATACGAGATATGGTTGACTAACACAATCTGCCCAAATGCGAGATATGGCTGACTAACACAATCCGGCTAAATGTGAGATAAGGCTGGGTAACACACTATGGCCCTCATTACGACCCTGGCGGTAAGTGAAAAACGATGCCGGTAAAGAATTACCAGCATTGTTTACCGCTCCGGCCGATTCTGACCCGATAAAGCGCTATTAGCGGCACCGTAATTAACGGTGCCGCTAAAAGCGCCAAGGGCGCAGGCACGCAACCTCCCATGCCGTAAATACCGGCATGGCCCAAAGTGGGGAACATTACGAGTCGCGCGGACATGCAATTAACGCCCTTGTGAAGGCCGTAAAGTACCTTACCGCCATGGTGCAAATACCGCCATCGCGGACCAACCGTAAACGACCATGTGCAGTGTTCCCAACTGCCACAGGTGCACACAATCAGCACAGGTGGAGGCAATACAGACTGGGCAAGCACAAAAGGAGCACACCCCACCCCTTCCCACACCCAGTCACACTCCACAATGATTCCAATACTACTAGAAATGCTGGGGCTGGAGGACCTGATTGCAGTGGAAGTGCTACAACAACAACAGCAACAACAACAACAACAACAACAGGCAGCACAGAGGAGACGCAGGAGGAGAAGGAGGGCAAGGCAGGGCCAGCATGCCCCACCAGCACAGCCAGTGGCACCGCGCAGGCAGCCCCCAATCCTACGCATCATAGCCAGTCCATTCAACCTAACCGCTGAGCAGATCCACACCCTGTACCGTCTGGACCGCGACACCATCACCACCATTGTGGACATGATACATGACGACATTGTCAGCCTGATTGAAACACGCACCGCCATCCCACCCCTACTGAAAGTAGTGTGTGTGCTCCACTTCCTGGCCACAGGCACCTACCAGCACACAGTGGGGCACTTGCATGGCATTTCACAACCATTATTCTCACGCACGCTGAACCAAGTGCTTGATACCCTCCTCAAGCACACAGACGACCACATTTCCTTACCACGGTCTGCCCAGGAGATCTCAAACACCAAAGTAGGTTTCCATTCAATGGCCGGCATACCTGGTTGCATTGGCGCCATCGACTGCACCCATGTGGAATTGGTGGTCCCACATGCCATGGAGGCAGCGTACCGCAACCGTAAGCTATACCACTCAATCAACGTGCAAATGGTATGTGACTCGAACAGGATCATCACACATTGTTGTGCCCAATTCCCTGGATCAGCCCATGATTCAATGGTCCTGGGTAACTCCACGATACCACGCTACATGGAGCGACATGCAGGGCAGAGATCCTGGCTTCTCGGTGAGTCACATGTTATGCCCATGGAAATGTGATGTGGGGAGGTGATTGAGGTATAGATGCATACTTCACGTGGCTGAGATGGGGGGGGAAGGGATGCATACTTCACCTGGCTGAGATGGGGGGGGAGATGCATACTTCACCTGGCTGCAAGTGCCAGAGGGAATGGAGCATGCTCATACCCCAAAGCAGCCCAGACTGGAGCTGACACCTGACCACATAATGCAAGATGCAAGCAGCCCTACCATGTAAATGAAGCAGTGTCACAACCATTCCACAGCCATCTGCATGTGCACTGTACCAAATCAGACCGCATCCCCCTCAACAAAATGCAGCTACAAGCAATGACTATAGCCAATACACAGCACCAAACACCATCAACTGAAAGGACAGTCCCCCCTTACTGCGTACAAAGGAGTCAGATGAGGGTCAAATACATCAATACACCACTACACTGACACAGAGGCCCAACTGAATTGAATGACACCATTTGTTGTGCGTATTGAGATCATCATGAGGCTGACATCAACGGTGCCAGGATGAAAGCATACAAATTACTGGACATCTGCCAGATCACAGAAACAACCGCTGTGGACTAACACAGTGCATGGGCACTCACAAGGAACTGGACCCCTCTGCGCCCACTAGTTGATGGAATGCAAACCAGTCCATAAGAGGAATACACACATAGCAGTCACATCGTGTGTCTACATTCATGCATGGAAATGGGGTTGAAATTAAGAAATAAATGCATGCCATGGTGTCACTTAATGAGGTCAAATATGATGTGATAACTTACACATACATTGTTGCCCACATGCAGGTGATGCAGGCTATCCCTTGAAGAGGTGGCGCCTTACCCCAGTCCGGAACCCACAGAACAGGCACGAGGAGGACTATAATCGTGCCCATACACGAACCCGTGTGGTGATTGAGCAGACATTTGGCCTCTTGAAGGCACGGTTTTGCTGCCTCAGCAGGTCTGGTGGGGCACTCCTGTACCGCCATGAGAAGGTGGCAAAGATCGTCATGGCATGTGTCATGCTACACAATATGTGCATCAGACGGAATGTGCCCCTGCCCCCTGACGCTGAACTACAACCACCTGACGAAGAGGATGAGGAGGGTGGGGATGGGGCAGCACCTCAGGGAGGAAGCGATGCACAGGAGGGACGTGCCATGCGTCAGATTCTGATCAACCAATGTTTCTAGCACACATGGACGGGGGGTGTTACATGGAGATGGCACTCGGGGCACTGGGTGTGTCAGGGACATGGACACTGTAGACTGTTAACCAATAAAGCCCAAGTACGCAATAAGCAATGGCCACACACGTGAATTAGGAGTAACCAAAATGTGTATTTAAGAAGCATAACTAAGTGAACAAGCCCTCCACCCCACACCACACACCCACTCCCCCCTGAACTCCCCAACACACCCACTCCCCCCTCCCTGATGCGTTAAATTCAATAATAAAACAGAAAAGGTGCAGATTCAAAACCTACAGTATTCCTGTCTTTATTTCTTTATTTCAAGCCCTGGTCAGCCTGAGGGCAAACTGTAGCTTGAATTTTTCTTGCAGCCATTCTGTTCTGGGTAAAAAAATCATACATATATTATTAACAAGTTGTGCTTAAATATTTAAACCAAACGGCGCCATTAGCCTCATGCAACGCTGAAAAAACATTTTTAAACAATTCTAGAGTTGATAGAAGGTTCAGGAATAGGTTGAGCAGGAGAGCAGTTGAAAAAGAGTTTTGGAAAAGTCGTCTAGGATGAGAAGATTGTGAGTGAAGTAGATCAGAGAAGTAAGATTGTTTCGCAGATAGAACGTCGGAGGTATATTTTTCTGGTGTCTTCAGTTTTAACCAAGATCTTTCTCAGCACTGAAGAACAGAGTGCATAGCACGGGGATGGGAAGACAACCAGGGTTGAGGAGGTTTTCTCTGACGGACGAAAAGGAGAATAAGGATATAATGAGTCAAGAGATAGAGCAAGTGAAGAAGATAGAGTGGAGGCAGCTTCATCTGCTGATAGGTTAGAGAATGAAGCTTGGGATCCCACTTTAGAAGTACTTATAGACATGAAAAGGGTTGTATTAAATTTAAATAATTTGCAACGTAAAAAAGTAAGAGAAGAAGAAGGAGGAGTAATACAAGAAGAAACGGCAGAGGAAAATGAAAACAAGAGCAGGTGATGGTCCGATAAATAGACCGGAAGAGAGGACACCGGAGATGCGACTATAGAAGTAGTAAATTTAAGATCTAAACAGGAGCCCGATATATGAGAAGGAGGTGTAGGTAGAGGGGTAAGGAAATAAGAATCAAGAATAGAGATAAATGGAAGAGTAGAGTGAGTAGAGGAGAGATGGAGATTAAAGTCACCTAGAACAATAAGAGGGACAGTAGTAGGGAGCAGAAAAGAGAGCAATGTATCAATGTCCTCACAGAATGAGGTAACAGGACCTGGAGGACGGTAGATTCATAGAAATGAAATAGAAGGTCTAGACGCAGTAACTGAGAAGATAGAATAGGAGAATTCAAATGTACAACATTGAGGAAGAATTACATTTTGAGAAACAATGGAAAAAGAAGAATGATACAAGGTACCAGTGCCACCACCTCGTGAAGAAAGGCGAAGGGTATGGCAAAAAGATGTTGCAGAAGTAGACAGTAAAGCAGGTATAGCAGTATTAGTGGACGAGATCCAATTTTCTGTAATACAAAGAAATTGTAGTTTTAATCGGAAAAACATGTCCAGAAATGATGATGATTTATTACATAATGATCTTGCATTCCATAAGCCAAGTTGAAGAGGTGTAGTTTTGGAAATAGAGGAAGGATAGATCAGGTTAGCAAGTTTAGATGTGTTAGCAGGTTGGGTACAGTTCACGCTGGATGGTGGCATAACAGGCGCAAAGAATAACACACCCAGCAGTATTGGGTACCCATCCAAATACAAGGAGAACATGTTTTGTTTAGTTTCGTCCTGATGAAATCAAGAAATCACAACTGAATGTAGCCTGTCAACACTCCATAGGGGTTTTTACGAGTTTGGCAGTAACTGGTAAAAGAGGCAGTATGTGGTAAATCTCCTGTTTTTCTACAACTGCCTGGGCACTGGTGGGTACTGTATGCAATATATAGCTCATATGGCTTTCATCCACATGTCGGGGCGGACATTGCTGGTAATGGTCCGCCAGCCTGAGCCAAAGTAGGCCCGAGTGATTAAAAAGGAGCAACCACCATAGGGAAAAGGGACTAAATCCCTTTTCCACTTCTATGGCGGTGGCCGGGAGCTGGAGCAGCGCTGGGAATGGAGCACAAAGCTCTGGTGCATCAGTTAAGTGGGTAGGGAGGGAGGGGGTGTGGAAAGGGTATGGTTTGTTTTGCGGGGGTTGGGAGGCAACAGGGAGAGGCTCCCCGTTGCCTCCCTACACACAAAAAACAGAAAAGAAAAAGATGGTGCCACCCGGGGAAGGGCCTCGGATGGCTGGAAACACCAGGCAGAGAATGTGTATTCTCGCTCGCTGTTCCAGCCACCTGATTGGCTGTGTTTGCGATCCTGGATATATATATACATATATATATTCTGGTTTTACTGTCTAGTGGATGCTGTGAATGTAAACCGTTATGTAAAGCCTATATTGGTGGCTAAATATAAAGCAATAAAAAATTCATGGAGAAATGTACTGTCTGCAAAAAATATGTGCTGAACCGGCAGGTCACAGGTAGAGTTTCATTTCAACTACCATACCCTTCACCTTCCCCACATGGTGGCAATAGATGCAGAGTTTCGGCAACAACACTTCTCAGATAGGCTGCTTAAATTTGATTTTTGTATTGCTGATTTTGTTTTTAAGTAGAGCTTAGACCCATCTAACAGTTACTACATAGTACTGTAAAGCACTTCTCAGCAGAGAAAGTGACTACGTCCAGTAGGCACACTCTATACAGACTAGACCGTCCAAAGCCCTAGGCATCACTCAACACATGAGATAAGTGCCAATGACATTGAAGACAAACATAAGAGGGTAACAGAGAAATCAGAAATAAACTCCAGAAATCTAATGTTGAAGTCTTTTCCCGAATGATCTCAGTTCAACTGGCAGCTTGTTCCATTATGGGGATTGTTGATCCCAAAAAAGAGTTTACCATGGGGTTCTTTGACAAATTCTGGAACTGTTCATTATTTTTAGCAGGAACATGATTGTGGGGCAGTGTGAGTAGATCCAGCAGAACCCAACGTGCTGCCCCGGATCAAGAAGACAAGATTCCATCAAGACGTTCTGCTGATCATCTGTCTCGCAGGAAGTAAGGAAACCAGCAAAGGGCCAACTATCGGATAAGCACCTGCGACTTTTGACAGATCAGAGAGAATAATGTTAACTGTCAGGGAGAGGGGGTTAATGGAAGGTGTCAGAATAAGAGCATTCTGGCTTAAGTTCTCCTATCACAATGCAACCTTCTCATACTGTCCACCAGCGTGCATCAAACCTGATCAAGAAGTTAATACAGGAGCTCAGATGTTATTTTCTTTCAATTCTTTTGACCTTTGTTAAGCCTGACAACAAGTTCTGGTACTGTGTCATCAAATAGATCATTTGTGAGAAGTGCATTAGAAGTGTAGAAGAGCAGCTGAGAAGCAATAGGACACCTTTACACTTGGCCAGAAGAATTATTGTGGGTCTATTTCTAGGTGCATCTTGTATTAATGCTTATTACTTTTGTGTGTATGACAAATTTTCGATGCTATCCATATCTTCCCTACACAGCTTTATCACTAAAACAGCAAGTGTTTGCACTTATAATATAGTGTCCTTTCTCTTGTTAGGCATTTACGTTTATTTATTCTCTTGTAGAGATAATATATGAATTAAGGCTATTAGATAGGCTTCAAACTAAAACTATGCAAACACATTTCAGATGGGAATATAACACAGTTTTAAGCTGCAAAGGACTAAAGAATCAAATTAGTGTTGGAAATGGTAACGTTTGAGTGCAATCATGAAGTCTCTATCAGGTGACCTAAAAAAACACTTATAAGTGACTTAATGTTTTCATGGTTCTCCACCAGTAAAACATTGACTAAAACACATCTCATCTACAGACCACCCACACTGCCTTCATCAGAGACTTCACCGACATGGTCACCATCATGTCCCTCACGCATACCAACAATATCTTCCCAGATGACTTCAACCTCCCAGGCAACAAGGCCACCAAACCAATGAAGGAAGCTCCCCCCGGCCTTCTTGACACCCTCAACCAGCACATGAAAGACCTAATGCATGAGAAACATAACATCCTCGACCTAATCATCACTGCACTGCCTTCCCTCCAATATAGCTTTCCTCTCCCGCTTGACTTATCTGACCACATGGTCATGCCTTTCAACATCTGGCACACCACCCCAGTCAAGTACTCCCAGCAGAAACCCATTAGACAAACCTTCAGGTCCTTCAAGAACTTCCTGGTGGAAGCCCTCACGGAACACTCTGAACTGAACTGTAACTCTCTACTGGAAGCACCCAAAGCTACCCTGTCAGCCTCCATCGACCAACACACTCCTCTGAAACAACGCACCTACATATTGAAACCCTCAGCACTCTGGTACATGCAAGAACCCAACCTCAGCAAAGGATCATCAGGAAACAAGAGAAAACCAGGCACCGCGCCAGGAGCACATTCAACCTGGCACTCCTCAAAGAACTCAGAGCAACCCACCGACAACTAGTTAACATAGCTAGGGCCTCCTACTATCAGAACACCATAGCAGAAGCCAACAACAAAATCACATCCCTCTTCAATTTGGGCAAGTACTGCATCAACCCACTACCCAATGCTGCCGTACCACACTCCATCGAAAAACCCACCACCATCAACACCTTCTTCATCGACAAAATCAGCAATATTCACCAGCACATAGACACCAGCTCTGCATCCACAGACCCACCTCACGTCCATCCTCACAAAATCTCCACACCCTGGTCAACATTCAAGACACTCTCTAAAGAGGACCTGGTAGAAACCCTGGCCCCCTCAAAGTCACATCGTATACAGGCGACCTTCTCCCAGCATCCATCCTCAAGACCTTGCCCGCATAAACTCTCCTTCCCCACCTGGAGATCTTCAACAGCAGCCTAACTTAAGGCATCTTCCATCAACCCTAAAGCGAGGACAAATCCTTCCTCTACTAAAGAAACCCACTCTGGATTTCGACATCCTAGGTAACTATCACCCCATCACCCATCTTACCTTTACAGGTAAGATATTTGAGAAAGTGGTAGCTGCGTAACTTCAGCTACTCATCAACACCAACATTCTCCTCCAAACCCCAGACCCAGATGCAGCACGGAGACGGCAACCATACAGGTGGATGACAATGCCCTCAGCATCCTTATTGACGGCCAACCCTGCCTCATGGTTATACTTCACCTGTCAGCCGCTTTCTACACAGTAGACCAGAAGGTGCTCACAGACACCCTACATCGGCGCATGGGGATCAGTAACCTTGTCCTATGCTGGTTCAAGTCCTACCTCGCCAACCGCCAGCAGTTTGTTCAGATGGACTCCTCTAGATCACCATTGCTACCAATCTTCACCTGTGGAGTCCCGCAGGGTTCCATCCTCTCACCAGTGATCTTCAATCTATACATGGAGCCACTGGGAGCCCTCCTAGCCACACACAACATCCACCAATACACCAATGACACACAGCTATACCTCAAGATCAGCTTCATCAAGGACATCCACAGGTTCAAAACCTGCCACTAGCTGATCCAGTCTTGGATGTCCAGCACATACTTGAAGCTCAACCCCTCCAAGACTGAATTCCTACTCCTTACTAACAACACTGAACACCCTGACATACAGACCTGGCTATCAACCATGAACCCTGAGGGCTTTGCACCCGAGCTCAGCTCCCGGGCCAAGTCCATCGGGCTTCACATCGACAAACACCTTTCCTTCAAGACACACATAGCTAAGAAAACCTAGACAGCTTGATAGCATCTCTTCCTCCTGTGGAAAATCAAGCCCTAACTCTCTCCTGACAGCGTTTGATCCCCCATTCAAGCACTGGTCCTATACCACCTGTATGGGGCAATGCCCTCCTCAAAGGCCTCCCACTGTCATCCCTTGTGCCCTGAGAAGTGCCCTACATGCGGCTGCATGCCTCATCAAGGGTTTACACAGATGAAATCACACCACCCCGGCCCTTATCAACCTTCACTGGCTCCCACTGCATGCACAAATCACTTTTAAGTCTTGCTGCATCATCTATAAGGCAGTCCCCCAAATTCACCCAGCAGACAGCACACTACCAGAAGCCAGGACGCGTGCAGAGCTGAGATCTGCTGCTGCAAAAAGGAAAGGACCAGAAAACAAGCCTTCTATGCCTATGTTCCATGACCATTGAACCTCCTCCCCGTCAGCATCAGACTCGCCTACACACTCCTACAAATCAGATAAGAACTCAAGACCCACCTCTTCAAGGAATCTCTCCTCCTCTGCACCTAGGCCATCATGTCACCCCGCTGCACCACCTGCCTCACTAGACGCCATCTGCCCCTCTCCTCCATGCCACCCTGTACAGCTTTGTCCCTCCTTTGTGCCCCTATGTATCCTACCCCCGCTATATATCTGTTCTGTTGTTACTTCTGAAAAGTGCTCAGTTATGCATCTGTACTGTTGTATACCTCTGTAAAGTACTTTGTTGTGTATATGTATTGTTGTATTCCTCTGTATAGTGCTTTGTTGCTTCATGAAGCTAGGTCACTGCTCAATAAATACCATAAAAATAAAAATACTATAATTATTGAGTTAGCTGTCAACTTGTTACTTATGATCTTTCAAGACTAATAGACCATTTAGTTACAGAATAAGCTCTCTTCATAAAATACCCTACCATGTCACACTTCATCCATATATTTGAGAAGTCTTGTTTCAGAAATGTCTTAAGTTGAAACCACTCCTGCCCATGCTGCCACTGCAGGAATTACTTCATCACCCACAAAGTCCACCCCACTCACCTGCCCGCCTCGACACCCTATCCATTTTGCTATCCGTTCCATTCTTAACAACAGGGACATTTTTCATAAATCTGAAAATGCCTCGAGGTAGTGGCATAGATAGCCTAGTGTTTGAATGAGCCTACACTTGACATGTGATGGCAACACATGGACCTGTGAGGCTGTATCTTACATATGATGATTATAGCTGGCACATCAGGTTTGGCATAAAACAGAAATATTTGGGCAATCAAGTCTGCAATTGGCTTGACCTAATAGCATTTGGGCTCCTAAAGCTTTGTGGGATGTATTGACCCACTCCGCTGTGCTATGCGGCATCACTCTGATACTTATGGCACAAGAAACGGAAACAATGGCGGTAAAACTCTTGTGCGCGCCATAAACCTACAAAAACCGCGTTCTCAAACGCACAAAAAGATGAATGCTTAACCGGCCACCCATGGTGCGTGTGTGGTGGAATAGAGCACACCCTGCAGAAAATGTGCCAGTGGGCTCCATGACCAGCAGAGTGCAGAGAGAGAAGCAGCACTTTGCAAATTAAACTCCAAAATGTGCCTATAAATGACATTTGCTTTGTTGCTAAAAACTCCCAAAATGCCTATACACAACACTTCCCAACATTCAAAATCTCGCTTGGCACTCAAATTCATGTAATCTTATGAAGCATTGCGAACATATAAAGTCCTAAATGTGAAGAGAAAAACATTTCTTCAGAAAAACTGGATTGTCTGTAAACTGACAGCCCCTGTCAAAATCTGTGTGCAGTACCCTGGGCTACCTGTGGATGACAGCTGTCAGACGAGCTCCTGATGAAACTTCAAAGTATTTAAACTAAAAGTCTGCCAGATTAGCAAACATAAAAGGATTGTTGCTAAAAGGAATACAGATCTTAGTTGTATTTTTGATCCCACAGATTTAAAGCTAAGAAAATAATGTATTTATGTGATTTGATGCAACAAGTTTGGTTTTTGCTGGTTTTTTAATTAAGAATAAATTAGCCTGTGTGAGCTGCAACCCTTTGGAAGTGGAAAAACAGGTTTCTTCCAAGGGGAGGGGAAATCCTCTCAGCAGAAACTCACTGGGAGATAATAATTTTGGGGTAGACCAGACTCTTGTCTACAGAAAGAGAATGAACAATAGCAAAGCTTTCAGCCCAGGAAACGGAGGTGTGAAAGGGGTCATAAACTGCTCCTGCAAGGAAGTCCCCAAAGGAGGGGGCTGCAGGGAGAGACAAAGGGGCAGAACCATTTGCTGTTAAGCATGAACAATGAACAATTTTTAAAGACTCATAACTTGTGATTCAAAGTAGTGAAAAATATACAAAGGACAGATCTGTTAATCTAAATTTTTGCTGCACGTTTTAAGAGGTGGTAGAAATGTGTAACATGTTCTGGACAGGAATGGCAATATATGTGGTTTTATGTGAACTGTGTTAATGCTAAAATTGTGAAACTTTACACACACATCCCTATGGTAAACACACACATTTGTGGAAAGTTGCATAAAGTTTGGAAATTGTGTTCATGTCAAAAAGGACAAAATTCTGTAAAAAGATGAAACAAGATCCCACGGCTGCAGGATTTTGAGGAACAGCTACTACATAAAATATGGAATCTTTGTGTGTGATTTGTGTAGAGGTGAGCAAGGTAGAAATATGTATTTAGGATAAAATCCGATTTTGAGACCAGTGGCTAAAGGGAGGTTTCTAAGGACTGTAAAGCAAACCATAAAATGTGACATCATCCTGCCTTGATCCAATCACTCAGGTGCAAGGCGGAGATGAGGTTTTGATCCAATCCCAGCTCACAGGGGCAAGCTTAGTAAGCCAGCCCATACACCCATTTTGTGATGTCATTTGAAAGGATAAATAGAGACAGCTGACAACACATAGGGACTCACTGATCCACTCACTTTCCTGATTCCAGCAAAGCACTCTGATCCAGCATTCTACATCCAGCTTTAACATCCTTCCAGATCCAGATGCCAAGACTCTTGCCAGCAATAGAGAACTATTGACTTTCTTTAAGGCCTAAATCTCAAACTTATTCTTGCAACCCAGTGAAGCGCTGTGGTGTGAGAAGGCCTTTTGAACTAGTATCCTGAAACTCTCTGGCTTGCTATCACAAGGCTTGCCTGAGGAACTCGCTATCCAACTGATTGAAATACCCACAAACAAGAAGGACAGATCCTGTGCAACTTTGGTGACCGGCCTAGCTGATCCAGTGCCGCGCCTGATGTGCTGTCCTTCCTTGACAGACCCAACCCATGACCAAAACTGACGTTCCAATTTAATAACTTATTCTGTGAGTATTAATAGGAAGAACATTGACCCATAATATATCTGCATTGTATGATCTCAAACCAATCCCATCTCTAATTTAGAACCATAGTATTGCTAGAAATATCTGGGCTGACTCTTTTCTCATCTGTGTTATTAAACCCTAACTTCTTATTGATCTGATTAAGAAAAGTAATTCCCAAACCACACGGAAAATAGAGTATCACACATGAATTGTTATGAGTGGCCGTGAATGACTGATTCCTGTGCGGCATTCTCTTTTCTGTAGTTCTTGATATAGTATAAGAAAACCTATCTGTCATTTCTAAATCTGAATTAATGTTTTCCATTCTTGCGCCTAGCTTGCAAAAATGCCTCTTACTAAAACCTCTATAACTCCCTGAGTTTTTATGATAGAAGCGAAATTCCTACTTGTACCTAACATCCTTAACTATCCATAGAACCCAAAACCGCAGTGTCAGAATCGGAAACTACCACCCACGAAGGCTCCTCACCTGACTCCTTAGAGGAATCCTCCTTGGTAGATGTCTTTGGTCTTCTTCTCCCCTCCTTCTTGATCTCCTGCGGGTCTTCGTCCGTCTTGGTGCTCTTCCTTCCCTTTTTGTCCTTCTTGCGCTCGTAAAGATAGGGACGAGCTCTGCTTGAGGACACCCTGACAGTGGTAGGAACAAGCTGTCAGGTGGACCCAGGGGAGCCAGTCCCGTAACGTCAGGGAAAAAGCCAGTGACGGCAGAAAAAACCCTGTTAGATGGCGAGTCCTTGCTGGCAGGGCGTGTGTCGGAAGTGGAGGGCTGAAGTCGAAAAGGATTGGAAGAGAGTCCACTGCGATCCAAGGAAGGCAAAAACAGAGGCTGTACACGAGCAGTCAGGAGGGATGGTAAGGCTATAATGCAGGTAAGAGTGAGAGAGGGAGAGAGAGAGAGCTGGTACAGGAGAGCGAGAGAGAGAGGAGAATGAGAGCGTGAACAGAAGCGGGAGCGAGCAAGGAGGGGAGAGAGAGAGAAATAGTAGGGAGAGCGAGCGGGAGCAAAAGCGGGTGAACAAGAGTAAAGAATCTAGCGAAAGCGAGAGAGAGAGCAAGCGGGAGCGAC
Source organism: Ambystoma mexicanum (assembly GCF_040938575.1). NCBI lineage: Eukaryota > Metazoa > Chordata > Amphibia > Caudata > Ambystomatidae > Ambystoma > Ambystoma mexicanum. Next base: position 1,014,982,235 of record NC_090930.1, on the reverse strand, counting down.
AGCGTATGAACAAGAGTAAAGAATCTAGCGAAAGCGAGAGAGAGAGCAAGCGGGAGCGAAAGCGTATTAACAAGAGTAAAGAATCTAGCGAAAGCGAGAGAGAGAGCAAGCGGGAGCGAAAGCGTATGAACAAGAGTAAGGTATCAAGCAAGCCGGAGAGAAGTAGCGGAGGGGCGCGAAGGATGGCTTTACAGTACGGAACCCCGTACAAAAGGAAAGAGCCGAGAAACAGGGAAAGCCGAAGCGGGCTGAGTACTAGGTAGAAAAGTATCAAAGGACCGAGCTCAAGGAGCGGCACTGCAGGCGAAGTTAGCGAAAGGCTGACAATGCGAGTTGCAACGGACAGCGTTGTGGGCGTGGCTACCTTTTAAAGGAAAAGGACCAAAAAGACTAGAACGGTAAGGACCGCAAGGTGCCTAAGTAAGCCTCCATCTTTTCCACAGTGTCCAGGGTCGCGTTGTGACACGCAGTGCAGGACAGTGCGATTGGGCCGTTATAGTGAAACTTGCGCAAAGAAAAGTTTGCCGCCAATTGAAATTCTGAAAGGTTTTTACACGTGTGAATTAGCTTTAAATTATTTCCCACGTGGACTTTGAGATTTCAAATGTTTTCTTCTGACTAAATCATTGCTTGTGATTGTTTGCATCTGTTCAAAGCGAGTCCCATAGGAATTTGTAATAATGTAAGTATTTGTGACCACATTTGGGGGGTAATTCATGGAATAAATGTGTGCCGAAATCAGTGGCGCAAGCTTGCACAGGCGTGAAAAAGCCGGTGCACGCGTGCGAATCGCACGCATGTTATTCATGGAAGGCCCTGCGTGTGTATTTTCCAGGATAGGAGCCAAATCCGCACGTGGCGCACACCGGCGCACACGTCACTTCCACATCCCGAACGCCATCCACAGCGAAAGCGCACAACGTCAGCGCACACATCAAAAAGGGGGCGGAACAAGGGGCGGAACACGAGGAATGGGGAACAACGCATGAAAATAAGGGCGTAACTTGGGAAGTACCGCTGGGAAGTACACGGAACGCCCACACGCATGCAAACTACACATATTCATGGAATCGAATAGTGAAAACCTGTGCACGTCAAAACACACGCACACGCACAATTACGTCCGCCACACGAAAGCAGGCGGAAGCACCTCCGTGCAGCATAAAAGTGCACACAAACAACAAACAAGCATATACAGCTATGATGAATGTCCCGTTCCTCGCAGCAGTGTTCGTGGGACACCGCAGGAGGAGGAGAATAGCCAGGCCCCGCATTTATTTGCCCAGGACCAGCCTTTTTGGGATACCTGATGACCAGGTCTATGGCAGGTATAGGTTACCACCTCGTATCATCCTAGAGCTGGTCACTGAATGGGAGGATGAACTCACATCACCCACCCTGTGCTCCCAAGCATTGAGCCCCTTGGAGAAGGTGCTCAATGTACTGCATTTTTTGGCCACTGGGTCATTTCAGCGGACAACTGCCATAGTTGGGGGTGTCTCACAAGCCACGCAGTCACGTTGCCTACACCAGGTGTTGGCAATCATCACTGCGCGCCCCTCAGTCCGCAGGCACATATACATGCCCAGAACACCTGCAGAAAGGCAGGCCGTGGTCCTGGACTTCTACAGGGTGGCACACTTCCCCAAAGTGCTCAGTGCCATAGATTGTACCCATGTGGCCCTACGTCCACCTAGGGCCACGGAGCACATCTATCGAAACCGCAAGCAATGGCATTCCATCAATGTACAGGTGGCATGTGATGCCAAGGGAATCATCACCTCTGTCTATGCAAACTATCCTGGGTCCACCCATGAGTTTCATATTCAGAATGTCTGCCCTGAGCTGGGCCCTGGAAGCTGGGAAGCATGGCGACACATGGCTTCTAGGTGAGTACAAATGCCTGTGCACATGGATACATGTCACACACAGGCAAATACACAAGCTCAACTAATGACAACCATTATCACCTTACCAGGGGACAGTATCTACCCTTTGAGAACCTACATGATGACGCCCATACGGAACCCCAGCACACCACCCCAGGTAAGATACAACGCAGCCCATATTGCAACCAGGGCCATAATGGAGCACACATTCAGAGTGCTCAAGTCACGCTTACGCTCCCTTGACCACTCTGGTGGACAACTACTATATGCACCCCCAGTAGTGTGCAGGATCATTGTCGCAGCATGTGTCCTGCACATCATTGCAACACGGCATGGCGTACCGGTGGACATGGTGGTGCCCCCACATCCCCAACCACACACATGGCCGCTGTGCATGGGAGGGGAAAGGGCATGTGGCGAGGCAGCCCGTACCCAGCTTATGGCCACATTTTTCACCTAAACTCAAACCCCTGCGGAGTGCACACAGGCTTGGCATATACCAGGTCACAATCGATGATGAGAAAGGAACAGTTAACTGTGACTACCTTACCACCCTGAGAATGTGTACACGGAAGTGCCACATTGTGTGCATCCCTAGCTAATTAAACACAACCAATCCTATGTGACCCAAGGGAACACATGCAAAACAGGGCATGAAAGGACTGGTATTCCACCCAAACCCTCCCAACACTCCTGAACCGCGTCTGCCACACCATACCATGGTATGCAATGGCAAAACATCCAACCATATGCACAACACATGACACAATAGTCATGAAGTACCACGTGAGAAATGTAAATAGGCACCAGACAATTATACCTGACATGGAATCGGAAGAAATGACTGACCAAAACCTCACACCATGAAAATGGTGGCACAAATGCATGCCACCAGTGGTGCAACTAACAAAAGTCAGAATACCTGTTGCCATGCACATTGGACAATTGCAAATTGCCATATCAAACACCGCACACTGGACAGCACAGTGAGTGTGCATTGCATTGGTGAAAACCCTTCTGCATCATTTAAAAAAATGGCATTCAACCAAATAGTACCCTGTCATGCATGCACACGATCAATGACTCAGAAGTGATAATGGATTGTCGTGACACAGCATGCTTGAGAAGGCAATCTGGGTGCATGCGTTTGCATTGTGTCAATGTAGTTGGGGGGCGTTGCCTAAGTGTATTTGTCCGTAGGGAAATGCCTAGAATACATGCATGTGAAATGAAGTGAGTGCCAGTGTCCCGTACACAGCACATGTGAACATAGCACCAAGGACCCCCCTGTGTGTCAAACCACACCCATCCCCTGACACCTCAAAATAAAGCACAAGATTGCATCAGCCATTGACCAGCAGAACGTATCATGTACAGAGTACCCCACATCGGCAATGGCAGACAGTGACCCATTACTGAATCATAGAAATCCATAATACGACCTACACACAAAGTTCATCAAAGCGCATCAATGAGGGAGGGAACAAGGGAGATGAACAATAAATTCCTACATGTCCTTCAAACAGTCCACAGTGTGATAATGAACTGGAAAAGCAAAGTACATATTACAAGTGCCTGGAACAATAAGGGAGAGTCTAGGGAGGGAATGTTGGAGGACATAACTAGCATCAACATTCCTATGCCTGATGGGAATAGTCGCAGTGCAGGAGTCACATAAGGAGGTGAGTGAGGAAGAGGAGGGAAGAGGTGAGGAGAGTAACAAAACAAGTGACAAACTGTGGTAGGTCCACAAAGAATCAAGATAGTGCTGGGGAGGGGGAGATGAAGGACAGAAGGGAAAGGGGGAAGAGACAACCTGTAATCAGCGGTGGAGGGACTAATGATAAAAGTAACTGGCAAAATTATACTAAAAATGTTGAAGGTGGGGTGTGGAAGGACGGAGCCAGAAGGGTCAAATGTCTGCAAAGAACAAGCGCCTGCGTATCACCATGGCCGAAGGCAATTGGTGTAGTGGTGGAAAATGACAGCCAGAGTACAAGGAGGAGGGTAAAGAGTGGTGGAGAGGCAGAGGGAGGAGAGAAGGGAGGAGGGGGCCAAGCTCAAAATGCCTAAAGGGTAAGATGGTGAAAGAAAGCACACACAGGGGGCAGAAGGAAACCTGGCAGTGCAGGAGAGTAGGGGATGTGATGATGAAGGGGGGGGGAGACAGAGGGACACTGACAGGGGCAGGGGAGACAGGGGGGCATTCAAGTGACTGAGAAGGCATGTGGACAGGTCTAGACAGGGCCACCTTTCTGGGCTTTTGGTAGTCGTGGCAGGCTCAAGCATTCTGGTTGGCCGGATTGTCGCAAGGGCCAAGTGCAAACAGTGGGAAGGGGGAGCAGGTCCAGGAAACAAACAGGAAATTCAAATCACAAACAATGCAGTCATAACTCAGATGGCACATCCAAACACCAGCCAGGGCTGGAAAATGGCCAAAGTGGTGCTAGCAAGGAATGGGTGGTTGTTGAAATGCGTGGTGACAGGGGTAACTCAGCATGCCGCCTTCATGTGGCATATCAAAATCACTGGTGGGAAACTGTCCCAATTCAACATTCTCAGCACATGGACCCCTCCCACCATCAGTGTGTTGTACGCAGCCAAAGGGTGCATGGTACCAGCTACAGCAGGAAGTGCATTAACATAGACAGTCAATACATAACAAACATCTCAAGCAACATGATGAAATGCACAGTCAACATAATACTCACCAAAGTGAAGTGCAGACATGCATCAGAGAAACCATCTGGAATACTCACTAGGGGTGTACACACAAGTAGAACGGCAGACTGGCCACAGGTATGACGGAAGCCCAATGCCCATATGCTGTTACACCGAGCCATCCTTGCGAGCCCATGGAAAAGGGAAGCAGGAGTAGCAAATGTGTCAGGACCCCAAGCAAAACACATACACAAGACAAGCCTGAATGGGCCCAGCTGGAGCACACAGTGGATGCCTTCCAATGCCACAAAGCACCACACTGTCACATGCATGCACAATAGACAAAATAAAATTGAACAAAAAAAGAATTCTAAAGAAAATATAAATTAAATCAAATAATCAATTGAAATAAAAATGAAAAGAGCAATGAAAGAAAGAAAAAGAAAATCAATAAAATTTAAGAAAACCAGAAAAAATCATAAATAATTAAAAGCAAACAAAGTGAAATCATTGTAAAAGAACAACAAAATAAAGGAAAAAAAAATAAAATGAAAAATGAAAATAAAAAGATAACATACTTACCAAAAACCATACAATTTGGAGGAAAAATCAAAAATATTTGTAGAAAAAAAACTGCTGGAAAAAAATTCAAAAATGGCCATATATGACCCAGGGTGTGGGGGGGTATGGAGGGGAGGTACAGGGTGCACCTCAACACCCACATGCGTAGATGTTGAGATAAAAAAAAACTCACTGGGCTCAGCGCCTGCACGGCCACGGCCCAACCTATGTGGGAGATTGGTTGTCATCGTCACCCTCTGGATGGAAATCAGAAGGTGGACGTGGCGCAGTTGACTCACCACGCCTAGCCGCGCCTTGCCCCTCAATGGCAGCAAGCATGCATGTCTGGTAAACCAGGTCCTGGCTGGCAATGAGACTGAGGTCAGCATGCATTACCTCACGTGTCACACATGCTTCCTCCTGCAGGCACTGACGTGTGAGATGTAGTTCTGCCTGCATGGCCTCACATGACAAATGGAGTGACTCCCAGCTTGCATGGAGTTCAGCCGAGATGGTCCTTTCAAGCTGTATCAACCTGTCTTCTGTCCGTCTACTCTCATCCATCATGAGGTCAGCTAGAGTATATTGGAGAGCTTGTTGTTTGTTCCACCCTCAGGGCCTAACGGTGTGCCTCTGCTTGAGCATTAAGTGTTTCACGAAGAGCCACCATTTCAGCCCAGAGCACCCTGTCAGATGCCGCCATGCCCAGCCTGCGTGAGTGGCATGAGGACTGCATAGCCCTCTGCTGGAGCACCATTTGCCTTACAGAGGGAAGGATGGAATGTGCCACACTTTCCATACCTTGAGCAATCATCTCATCTGCTCCCCCCTGTTGCTGTGCTATGGCAATCATGGAACGCTCCCACTCAGTTGACCCCGGTGGCACACGGCCACCGCGTTGCCGGACACCACACCTGCTGGGCCCAAGGAGCTGTGGTCCTTGCTGGGTTGGTGCCGCCCGTGGCTGCAGGACTGCATCCCTCTGTCAACCTGATGCCCCAGGAACATAGACAACTGGTGTCGAGTGTGACCATGCACCCGTAACCACCACAAGCGTCCATTCCAACCCTGCCTGGCCCCCTACTGGAGGTGTCGCAGACAGAAGATCATCCAACACAGGATCACTTACCGGCGATGACACGTCATGATGCAGATCCGGCTCAACATAGTGGTCAGAGGATACATCAGAGCCTGACTCAGAGTCAGCTCTGGACATGATGGCCTGGAGCACCTGTGGGTTCTCGTGAGCTGCCACCCCACGACCACCACTGGTGCTTGGTTGGTCATGTGAACTGACCACCGTGTCTTGGTTGACATCTTCATCGTCTGCCGCCAGTGCATCATCACCTGCAATATAAAGAAAAGAAACAAGGACACGCATGTCAGTAGCACATACCACACACATACAGTTCACAACATTGACAGCCAAAAATTGAAACAGCCTTGTCACAGGCAACTCAAACCCCAACATGCATCCAGTGGCATTGCAATGCAAGGCCATCCCAAAAGCAGAAAAGGATGTGTGCAAAATGTGAAGGCAACACATGTATTGCATGTTGCACATCACCTGCATCACACACAACCTCTAGCAGGCATATACCAAATGCCAAAATGAGAGATGGGAACAAATAGTTGGCACCTAGCATATGCATGTGTGAACACACAAATAGACACAGCTAGAAATCTAACCTAACACACCATGATACATGTAAGATGCATGTTCATGTGCAGCACTCAACTACCATCAACTATGCACAGTACATGTGTCATAGGAGGCACCTACGCTAGTGCCTTTCCATACTGTGAAAGGAGGGACATGGGTACATACATGTCAGGTCAACATCACACAGCACCATGATGATTGCATGTTGAAGGGCTTAACTTGGCAGAGGAGTGGGTGTGTGCAGTGCAGTGCATGTGTAGCACCTCAACTTACAACATCAACACGTACGTAGTGATGAAAATATTCAAACATTATGGCAGTGTAACGGCAATTGCAGCCATCATGTGCAAATGGCATGCACCAGGGAGCATGGTTTCCGTGAAACACCCACCTTCTGGCCAATAGCAGGGAGGCACTGCATGGCAATGACATGTTCCACACAGAACTGTGCTTTGCCAGACAGCGTAGGCGTGCGTCTATTGCATTTCATCATTCAAATGTCACTACAGCCGATGAGAAGTGTACATGATGGAGGAGAGGACAGGAACCATCCATAATACATCCATGCATGTAGAAGACAACACCAGTTGAAAAGAGGCAGTGGGTCTGTAACAGGGGGAGCCATGTGCATGATATAGATGTGCACAGCCTAAAGTCGTGTGTGATGACACACAGACCTATAGTGACCATGACATGGCTGTCCAAATGGGATGACACTTGGATCATCCTGGACAAATACAACAGTGAGCAGGTGGTCAAGGACACCTAGGGGCATACATTGAATGCACATTGAACATGATCATGCACATATGTTCATGGGAGCCACTGCCATCAGCACACTCAGAGTGAGCCACACTGCACCAAGGACAAAGGATGTGTATGACATGATGTGACATCTCATCAAGATTGCACTCGTACACAAGTGGCTCAGAGCGCAAACAAGCAAAGGGAGGGGAACAAGGGAGAAAAGGAATTCAAAACAACTATCACACTGGGCAAAGTGACATTGAGAACATGCAAGTTCATGGAGAAGGGATAAAGGGTTAAAGACCCAGGAAGGGGGAGAAGGGGAACGAGCCAAACAGAGAAGACCAAAGAAGGAAAATGGAGTCCAATGATAGAATGTCCATTCAAAATGTGGTAGTGCAGTCAGCAAGTGGCAAGTGCAAGATGATTTGGACAGGGCAAATCTGATGAGTGCAGACAAAGAGTGCTGGACTGTATGGGTACACGCACCAGACCCATTGATATGGGAGGCCTGTAGGCAGTGCAGCAGGGTGAGCAGGTACCTGATTCGATGGACAGATTGTGTGCAGGGGCACAGTGCCAACAGAGGAAACTGTTCAGCTGGATAGAAGAGGGGCTAATGCAGGAGCAAGTAGGAAGGTGTTGAGGTGCTTCCAGAAGCAGATATATTTCTCCTCAAGTTTCAACGTGGCCAGTTGGCTGTTCAAAAGTGAGCTCCCAGCTGTACACACAGATCTGCTCATACCTTATTTATTCAATTAACAACTGACCTTGAGGGAGTGTGGGATAGAGGAGCAAAGGACTCAAGAGGGGAGGAATTGGTAGAGGGATTGTTGAAGGTATTTTGTACCCAGTCCCAAAAAATCCTTGTGCACAATGCAAAGGGTCTGAAGTATCATCCGTGCATCCACTGGTAGCCAATGAAGGGGTTACAGAGCTGGAAAGATAGGATCCCAGGGCTTGAGGCCAAGGACAAGTCTTGCAGTCCTGTACTGGATTAGTGGTGTATGGTGGAGTGTGGAGGCAGGTCGAATATTGAAAGAGACTGTCACAGTACCCCAACCTTGAGTAAACCAGAGCTTGGCAGACTGCACTTTGAGAATTGAGACAGAGAGGTCAGACCCCTGGCGAACAACACAGGTGGAGAGGGAGATTGAAGATAGGAAAGAGCCAACTTGTAGCTGCCAAACACACAAGTCATTGAGTTACACGCATCAATACTCACCAGATGATGCATCATAATGCATCCTCTCTCCGGATTTATTCTTCCAGGATGAACTCTGAAGCGATCTCCTCATGCTGAGTGAGTTCATCCTCCTCAGGTGGTGGCCCACCACCAGTCACCAGAGACATGGAGTAATTGGAGGCACGCTTTTGCTTAGCACTTAACGAAGCAAGAGGGAATAGGACACGGCAATTAGTTAATCCCATTTCCAGTGTGGAATGGACTGCATTTCTGGAAAAACGCAACACAGCGATCAGAGCCGAGGAGATAATCCCTTTGGGTAACATACCAACAGACCCTGACATTGACATCTCCCATGACTCCATCCTCTCTATTATTAAACGGTTGAAGTCATCCAGGGCACCTGGTCCCGATGGGCTCCCCAATATTGTAATGAAAAGTAGTCCAATTTTTTGGGCCACCCTAATGAATGTATGGTTCTCCAAGATTTTGAGGACAGGGGTACTGCCGAGTTCGTGGCAATCAGCCATACTAATACCAATATTTAAAAAAGGCAATCGATTAGACCCTAATAATTATAGATTACTTTCCATGCTAGACAGCACAAGTAAAATATTTGCATCACTCCTGCTGGAAAAACTACAGATATGGGTTGACCGAGCTAAAATCTTAAGTAAATTTCAATGTGGCTTTAGGCAAGACTACTCAACTAGCCATAACATTTTTGTCATGGACTACTTACGAACTAGAGCCTTGCAAAGCGGACAACCACCCCTCTATGCACTTTACATAGATTTTAAAGCGGCCTTCGATTCTATCCCCCGAGAAAAACTATGGCTGAAATTACAAAATCTTGGCTGTCCAGATGATCTACTATACTATCTAAGATTGCTACATCAGAACACCAAGGTTAAATTGAAATTAGACCAAGCAGGTCATATGACGGAGGAAGTCGCACAAAATAGAGGAGTCAAACAAGGCTGTGTGACGGCTCCCCTAGTATACAATCTGTATGTGCATGACATACCGGCATCTTTAGCCTTGGTAAAAAACTGTCCTCCTAATATTGGTAAAACTCCATGCTTGGTACTTGCATACGCTGATGATTTAGTGATCTTTGACCACACAATCAGTGGTATACGTCGCTCAGCCATAGCGCTCTGGGGATATTCTGAACAAAATGGCCTTACAATTAATGTTGAAAAAACACATGTAATGAGATACACATGTAAAAGGTCCGCGCGTGTCTCTCTATGCATTGATAGAGCTGTAATTTCATATGTCCCTGAATATAAATACCTCGGGATTGAATTTGAACCCAGAGGTGACTACACGAATTGTAAACGCAATCGGAAAATAAGAGCGGCCCAAATTACTGCCTTATTTAAAAGCTTTACAATTAAACAGGGTGGTTACACATTATGGGGATCTAGACACCTTTATATACAGGTACTAGCGCCCATGATGGTGTATGGATTGGAATCACTAATCAAGATGGATCTAAATTGGTTGCAAATTATTGAGGGAAAATATTGGAGGAAGATACTAGGACTCCCGGTATGTATCCCTATGGCTCTTCTCAGACTCGAGTTGGGTCTGATATCATTGAAAGCACAGATATTAAAGAAAAGAGCCGGATTTTACTTAAAAATGGTGAATGGCGTGGGTAATGCCCTGCTAACGACATTTGCCTTGAATAATAATAATGAAAACACCCTCAGTGATTTCAAAAAACAAATGGAACAATTGCTCAAAGAAATTTGCTGGAACCATCGTGCAGGGACTTTCACGGAGGCTATGCAATCCTGTATGGGGAGACGAGTTGAGTTATGGGATTGGCTAGAGAACTACGAACATCTGCGCAAATTAAAAAGGTATAGGTTCATGGAAACTAGATTATATACATTCAAGAAACCACAGAAATACCTGATGATATGCCCGTCCCCAAGATTAAGGAGGTTTATACTTCTATTAAGAATGGAATATCTTCCCATCAAGATGACCACTGGTATTATGGAAAAGATACCCAGAGAACAACGCTATTGTCGCCTGTGTAAGAACCAGGAAGCTCTGGAGACAGCTAAACATGTACTAACCGAATGCCAGGGTATGATGGTTGACATAAAACTACATTTAAGTATGTTTGTACATAATTGGGAGACTATTGGAGATAGGTTGTTTTGGAATCATTGTGTAAACACCAACAGTATGCGTCTGCTAACCGCACTCTATTCCATTTGGCTAAGAGTGGAAGATGAGCTGGGGATATCGATATGAGGTGAGCTAGCCATCGCACTGGACAGAATCATGGGATAATGCAGACCAGTATATGCATTTTAACTGCTGACATGATAAGAAATAATCAAAACCATGCCCATGTATAACTATGGTGCTATTTTACGAAGAATTTTTATTTAATTTTAATTTTATGCTTATGGCGCTTTGAATTTTGTATTGAAAGTAATTAAGATGTACATGTGTAAAGTTTGAATTTTTAAACTATATCACATTAAAGATATTATTTGCTTAGCACTGCGTCTGAGGTCATCCCAGCACTTGTAGCAGGCCTGAGCTGTGCGCACCTGGAATCCCATGGATGTCACACCATCCGCAACATGCTGCTAGTGGACCCAACGGTGGTGATGCGTTGTATGACACTGTGGGCCCACAAGCATATCGCGTTGGTGTTCCAACACGCAGTCCACAAGGAAGTCTGGTTCCTGCTTGCAGAAAGGCTTCTTCCTTGACGTGCTGGAGGCCAGAGCCGTGTCTGGGGTTCCAGCCTCTTGTGCAGGAGCACGCTTCCTCCTTTTGGCTGGTGCTACTGACCCTGAGCAGGCAATGTGGCCCTGATCAGTGGGGGCAGTGGTGCTGGTGGACTGGACCAAGGCAGTGGGTGTTGGTATGAGGACAGAAGGTCTGGCTTGGGTCTGAGTCACTGCCGGGGTGGTGTTGGCTGCATCTGCACATGCAGTTACCACCACCCGGCTGCTTGGAGCAGCAGATGTCATAACTGCCCCAGATACGTGTGCCACAGTCACAGCCACAGTGGACACACATGACCCCAAACTCTGGACAAGATGGAAATCGTCCTGGGAGTCCTCGTCACACAAAGCAACATGCGCTGCCTGACCCAGAGCCCGGGTGTAGGTGCCCACAGCTGCACCTGCAGCTACTACCACCGGTGGGCCCATGACAGCAGATGTAAATTGCTGTTGGGTGATATGGGCACGAGGTTGTGATGCAACAGCTGCATCACCAAGAGCCACAGGGGGTGGTGGCATGTCTCCACCAGCACATGGCTGGGCATCCCATCCCAGAGTGGCATCCCTGCCTCTTCCCCCCCGTAACCACCCTGTCCACCCTGGACTCCCTGTCCTCCCTGGTCTCTGCGCCCACATGCCCGACCACGCCCAGCCCTGGGAGGATGCCCAACTTTGCCACCCTTAGCCTTTGGTGGCCTCCCAACCATGGCACCAATAGAAAATAGGCTATGGGAGGTTCACTCAACAATTGTCCTGGGCAATTGGCTAGAAGGGGGCAGGGTACTTGATGGAATAGGTACCCCAAAGCCCCTGCAAGGCTGTCTGTGACCCCTGGGGAAAAATGATGGGTCACGCAACGCTCAGGCACCCCCCCCAATAAAATCAAAAAATCAAAAAATCTAAAAATCTAAAAATCTAAAAATCTAAAAATCTAAAAATAAAAATCTAAAAATCTAAAAATCTAAAAATCTAAAAATCTAAAAATCTAAAAATATAACAACAGAAAATTGGAAGGAAAAAAACAAAAATTGTGCACACGACCCCGGTAGCCCACGTGCGTGAATTTTACCTCCAGCAGTACAGTGTGGCACCCAGGAACACAAAAAACACGTACGCATGGAACACACGGGCTACTCAGACCTCAAAAACAGTACGCATGCACAGGGGGAACCACAGTTGAAAAAATAGCGTACGCGACTCACCGCCTGCCTTGCGTGGAAAAAAAAAACAAAAACACACGCACTTGTGCATGATGGCCACACCCGTCCGAAAGAAGAGGTACGGACTTCAGACGCTGTGAAGTAATCGCGTGTGATTCCAGCAGAGTAAACACACGCATCGGTCTCCATGAACAGCACGTACAGTGGTCTGCTGGCCCGCACTCACCTTTAACCCGTGCTGAAGGCAACATCCGCGTGCGTGACGTCACTTACGCGTTAAGGCCCTTTCCTCGAATTACACGCATCCACACACGGACGTGATTTCTTAGCATGTGCGGATGCACCCGTGCTGAGGAAAACGCCTGCGCGTGTTATGTCACATACGCGCTTACGCGCTAAGGGCCTTTCCTCGAATTGCACACTGACGTGCTGTTTTTTCATGTACCAAATCACTCAGTATCAAGCTGGCCATGCGACAACACACGGAAGACTGCGCTCCTGCCCAGAAGGCCATTATCCTGCCCCCCAAAGCCCCAAGCAGACTCCCACCTGCCATCTGCTGCTGCCTGCCTGCCTGCTGGCCACGTGCCCTGCCATTTGGTGCCTGCATGTCAGCCATCTGCAGGGGTCCAGTTGCTGTGACCACCCCTGCTGGAACAGAAGACTCCTGACTGCTGTACCATCGCTCCACAGCCCAGCCCCAGGACCCAGTTGCCCACCCACACCTGCCTTGGGGGTTGCCATGTTGTAGGAAACACCATCAGACACCGCTGGCAACCCCCAGCCAGAGAGGCAGAGGGCTACCAGCTTCTCAGCAGGAGAGGTTGGCAAGCTGGTGGAGCAAGTCCTGGGGCATTATGATGCCCTCTACGGAAGAAGACGCGCCGACAAGGATGATGGGAGAGGATCTGGTTGGACATCGTGGTTGCCATCAACACGGAGGGGGTGGCAATCTGTGACATACAACACGTCAGTAAGCGCTGGGAGAACTTCAGGTCTAGGGCCTCCAGAATTCCCGGCGCCCCTTGGAAGCAGCAGATGCAGTGAGGTCCACCTTACCACCAACGACATGAGGGTCCTGGAACGTATTACCCAGTGCTTCACCGCCAGGTCCTCGAGAGGGAGAGCGGTCCGGAGCCAGAGCCGAGCGCTGAGTGTCCATGCGTACTTATTGGACGCAGTGCATGTTGGGGTGTGCAAGGAGTGTGCAGCTTGGACATATGTCTGAAAAGGTCCATGTATGGACATATGTCTGAAAAGGTCCATGTATGGATGTGCAGGGACATGATAGTGCTGCATGTGAGTCCTGTCATGAGTGATGCACATCTATGGTGTATGTGTTCCAAAGCATGATGTCCATTGCATGTGGAGATGCACACATGTTGATATTTATGTGTATGTACTATGGTATGGTTGGGGTGTGACACATGGATGCTGATTACACCTTCATGTATGTGAACGGTATACATGTGCATGTGTGGGTTGCACGTGTGCGACAGTGAGACAACATGGATGCATGTGACATGGACAGGTATGAACCCGATTGGCAGATGTGACATAGTTGCCGATGATTGCACTGTGACAGGTAGTGGAGATGTACAGATGCATGTCTGTCTGTTGGCACGTGTGCATGTGTTCGGCACTCCCCATGTTGCTTGTGACATCATGCCAACCTTCGGATGTCCATGCTGTTGTGTGCGTATGGATGCTGCTGCCTGCTGCACGATTCCTGTCAAATTCTGCGTGTGTGTGGGTTCAAATGATATGAGTGTTCGGTAGTGTGATGGCATCTGTGAAGTTTGACACTGCCACTCATGTGCAACTGTGACATGTGTATCCGACCATTGTACAGTGACCTGATTCCTGTGTTCTGTCTCTCCCTTTCTGCAGCGTTGACTGATGAAGAGGACGGAGACGGTGCTGTGGAGCACAGAGGCAGGGATCCCATCGCCAGCCAGAGACGCAAGGCCCAGCTCTCCTCCCACGTTGTCATCTCTTCCGGGAGTGAGGAGTCTGGTGCCGCGTCCATGGCCGCAGCTGCCGAGGGAAGGTCCAAGAGGCGGAGGTTGGAGGTGGACTCCTCAGCAGCAGTAGGGGCAGCTGAGCACCCACAGGGGCCTATGGAGGAAGATGGCACGGAGTCATCCAGGTTGCTGGGGAGTTTGGTTGAGGAGGAGGCCGTGGAAGGCCCAGGCACGGGGTCTGGAGGGGGCCATTCCACTGGTGCTAGTGGTGCAGTCCAGGGGCAGGGACAGGAGGCAGCACAGGCCGCCTCGGAGGTGCCTGTGTGTAATCCTGTCCCCGATCCTGTGACTGCATCATCCCGCACCAGCAGGGATGCCTTCGTCCAGACCCGTATTCAGGGAGGGGATGCGCGAACAACAACTGGCCTTCCTCTCCCTGTGGACGTGGCAATCCGGGACCGGATTGAGCCTGTCCAAGCTGGGGTGGTGTTGCATCAACGTGGTATTCGGGATGACGTGCAGGGTTCTCGTGAGGACAATGCACGTCATTTCGAATACCTCATTGACTGCGTCGGCCTACTAGGACAGGTCACCCAGGCTGAGTTCCTCCGTGTGCTGGATCTTCTAGCGACCCCCTCCTCAACTGAACCCCCTATGTGCTAGTCATCCTCCGTGCCATCTTCCTGCCCAAGTATCACCTGGGCACCCTCTGCAGCTGCCCCTGCCCCAGCGGCCAGGCTGGTGGAGGACACATCCCTGCCACAGGCGGGAGTCAGAAGTCCAGCAGGGGTGGCCACCCCAACAACTGGACCCCAGCAAGAGGAGGACATGCAGGCATCGACCAGCAGGGCACATGCACGGCAGCAGCAGGCTCAGAGTGGGAGTCATGATGGCTCGGGGCCTTCAATGTCACAGGGCAGGAATCGGCCGGAGGGCAGGAGGACCCTGGATTGGGAGTGTCTTCCGTGTAGCAGCAGTTGGGCCAGCGGATAGATGCGGAGCGGCGGCGGGTGGAGGAAGCACGGCTCACTACGGACAGGGCAGAGAACTCCATGCGCAGGGCATTGAAGCAGGCTGAGTGCCTCGAGGAAACTCGCAGGGAGTTGGAGGATGCCATGACTGCATCCCTGCGAGACCTCGAGGCCAGGGAAGAGGCCTGTCTCTGGGACATCGACATGGAGTTCGATGATGCCCTGGCCCGGAACATCAACAAGTGAGCCGTTGGACTTGTCTGCCGCCATTGTACATAGTTCATTAGTGTTAGGTTTCCTTTGTGTTTTCTTTTATTTTGGAGTTAATGGACTTTGCTCCACTTCATGTATATCGTTTTTTATTCATAGGACTTTTTTGTAGGTTTTCTTGTTTTGGGGATCATGGACCCTTTGGACTTGGATTGTAGATTGTTGAAGACTTGTACATACATTCTTTTTCAATTTTCCCATAGATCAATGGTTTTCTTTTATTTGGATTATTTATTTCTTATTGACATTGGCAATGGACCACTTTTTTTTTTCAACATGACGGTGCTTTTTTTTTCATTGCATTACCATTTTCTTTGGTTATATCTGTCATTGTATATTGATTTTCATGTTTGATTTCCTCTATGTTACTTCATTATGTTTTTAATACATTTTTTCTAACTTCATGATTGGTGTTGTGTTCTATCATTGGTTTTGTGCATGTCTCAATGAACATTGCCTCAGTCATGTGTTGCCACTGCGTGGCTCTGTTGTGCATTTATGCATGGGCATGGTGGTTCTTTTAAGACTGTCATGGCATGGGTAATTTGGGAGTGGGTGCTGTGAATGGTTGCATGCTTGTACTGGGGGCAAGGGGGATTTGGGTTGGCATTAGGGCCATGGGTGTGTTTTGTTAGGACATGTTGTTTGGTGGGCCATGTGTCGGGCCCTGCTGGCCGGTGCCCGTCAATGGGGGTGGGTGGAGTGTGGGGGGATGTAAGTCGGGGCCTGCTGGCAGGTGCCTGTCAATGGGGGTGGGTGGGGGTGTGGGGGGACATAAGTCGGGGCCTGCTGGCAGGTGCCTGTCAATGGGGGTAGGTGGGGGTGTGGGGGGACATAAGTCGGGGCCTGCTGGCAGGTGCCCGTCAATGGGGTTGGGTGGGGGTGTGGGGGGACATAAGTCGGGGCCTGCTGGCAGGTGCCCATCAATGGGGGTGGGTGGGGGGTGATGGGCTGCCTGTGGGGCATGGTGTGGGGTGATTGGCTGCCTGTGGGGCATGGTCTGGGGTGATGGGCTGCCTGCTGGGCATGCCCAGGGTGGATGGGCTGCCTGCAGGGCATGGTCAGGGGTGTAGGGTAGTCCCCTGTGGTGTGGGCTGCTTGCAGGGCATGGGGAGGGGGGAAAGGGCACATCCGGGAGGGCCCACACTGCCAAATCGCGTGCCAAATTCCCTGCGCACCCCCGGAATACACGTACCCTACTCACGCTAGCGAAAATGCGTCTAAAAGTCCACGCACACCCCTCGGAATATGTGTACCCCGCTCGCGCTAGTGAAAACGCGTGTAAAAGTCCACGCGCACCCCCGGAATACACGTACCCCGCTTGCGCTAGTGAAAACGCATGTAAAAGTCCATGCGCACACCCGGAATACACGTACCCCGCTCGCGCTAGCGAAAACGTGTGTCAAATTCCACACGCATCCCCGGAATATGCATACCCCGCTCGCGCTAGCGAAAACGCATGTAAAAGTCCACGTGCACCCCCCCGGAATACACGTACCCCGCTCGCATCTGGCAAAATGCATGGAAAAAGTCCCCCCCGTGGTGTAGGCTGCCTCCAGGGTATGGGGAGGGTGTATGGGCTGCCTGTGGGGCATGGGGAGGGTGTATGGGCTGCCTGCGCTTATTCCGGGGGTGCACATGGACTTTTACATGCATTGTTGCTAGCGCGAGCGGGGTACCCGTATTCCGGGGGTGCATGTGGACTTTTACATGCGTTTTCGCTAGCGCGAGTGGGGTACGTGTATTCCGGGGGTGCGCGTGGACTTTTACATGCGATTTGGCAGTGTGGGCCTTCCCGGGTGTGCCCTTTCCCCCCTCCCCATGCCCTGAAGGCATCCCACACCACAGGAGACTACCCTACACCCCTGACCATGCCCTGCAGGCAGCCCATCCACCCTGGGCATGGCCCACAGGCATCCCACACCACAGGGGACTACCTTAAAACCCTGACATGCCCTGCAGGCAGCCCATCCACCCTGGGCATGCCCCGCAGGCAGCCCACACCACAGGGGACTACCCTAAACCCCTGATCATGCCCTGCAGGCAGCCCACATGGCACCATGCACTTGTGAGCCCCAACACATGTCCCCCCCACCATTGACGGGCACCTGCCAGCAGGCACCGACTTATGTCCCCCACCCACCCAAGTGACAAAACCACCAGTCACGGGCACCTGCCAGCAGGCCCCGACTCATGTCCCCCACCCAAAGTGACGGGCACCTGCCAGCAGGCCCCAACTCATGTCCCCCACCCACTCACCAGTGACAGGCACCTGCCAGCAGGCCCCGACTCATGTCCCCCGCACACCCACCCAACATTGATGGGCACCTGCCAGCAGGCCCCGACTCATGTCCCCCACCCACCAGTGACGGGCACCTGCCAGCAGGCCCTGACTCATGTCCCCCACCCACCCACCATTGACGGGCACCTGCCAGCAGGCCCGACTCATGTGCCCCAAATTGACGGGCACCGGCCAGCAGGCCCCGACACATGGACCACCAAACAAAATGTGATAACAAAACAGACCCATGGCCCTAATGCAAACCCAAATCCCCCCGCCCCCGAGTACAAGCACGCAACCATCCATTACACCCACTCCCAAATTAGCCATGCCATGAGAGTCTCAAAAGAACCAGCATGGCCATGAATGGGTGTACAACAGAGCCACATAGTGGCAACACATGACTGAGGCAATGCTCATAGAGACATGCACAAAACCAATGAGAGTACACCACACCAACAATGAAGGAATATGAAATGTATTGAAAAACGTAATGAAATAACATAATGAAAATCCAAATGTGCAAATTAAGAAATAATGAAAGGAAAAAAATGAAATGAAAGAATTCCAATTTAAAACAAAAATCCACAACAGGAAACTAGAAAAGTGGTCCATTGCCATTGTCCATATAAAGTACATTAAAAAAATGTAAACCATTGCTCCATGGAATGTCCAAAGAAAGAAACGATGTACAAGTCTGCAACTATATACAATGGAAGTCCAAAGGGTCCATGATCCACAAACAAAAGGAAACCTACAAAAAAGTCCTATGAATAAAAAACTATATACATAAATTGGAGCAATGTCCATGAACTCCAAATAAAAATATTAAACAAAGGAAACCTAACCCTAAAGAACTATGTACAAAGGTGGTGGGCAAGTCCTACGGCTCACTCTTTGATGTTCCGGGCAAGGGCATCATCAAACTCCTCTTCAAGGTCCCGGAGGCGGGCCTCTTCCCTGGCCTCGAGGTCTCGCAGGGATGCAGCCATGCCCTCCTCCAACTCCCTGCGAGTTGCCTCGAGGCACTCAGCCCGCCTCAATGCCCTGTGCATGGAGTTCTCTGCCCTGACCATAGTGAGCCGTACCTACTCCGCCCGCCGCCGCTCCGCATCTATCTGCTGGCCCAACAGCTGCCACACGGAAGACACTCCCAATCCAGGGTCCTCCTGCCCTCCAGCCGATGCCTGCCCCTGTGATGTTGATGGCTCTGAGCCATGATGCCTCCCACGCTGAGCCTGCTGCTGCCTCAGATGCAACTGCCTCTGCCACCACAATGGCATCCGGGATGATGGAATCCACCAGCGCCGTCGTACACGTGTCCTGCCCGATGATGCTGGCACATCCTCCATCCGCTGGGGTCCAGTTGGTGGGGTGGCCACCCCTGCTGGACCTCCGACTCCCGACTGTGGCAGGGATGGGATCTCCACCAGGCTGGCTGCGTTGGTTGGAGCAGATCCACAGGGGGCCCTTATGGCATCTGTGCCAGAAGATGGCACGGAGAACGACTGGCATATAGTCTGGCATATAGTGTGCACAGAGGAGGAGAGGGCCGCAATACTGGCCGACACATGGAGGAAACCCCCGACCCTGGTCCCTCCCAACTGGGCCACGTTGGCACACAGCTCTTTGTGATGACATGCGTGGTCCCCCAGGAAGCACGCACGTCATCACAAATATCGCGTGTGCGCAACGCGACATCAATCAGGACGGACTCAATCTGGTCACAGGTCCACTCGTTTGCAGGTAGAGGAGTGCCAGATAACGTAGACCTCCCCCCTACCTGCGGACGGGCCTGGGATGGGGCATCCCTGCTGGTGCATGGTGATGCAGTCACAGTGTCAGGGACAGAGACATGCACAGGCACCTCTGCGGCGACCTGTGCTGTCTCCTGCCCCTGCCCCTGGACTGCATCACTTGCACCAGTGGTACCATCCCCACCAGTCCCCATGTGCGGCTCTGTAGCGGCCTCCTCCTCCTCTATACACACCAGCAACCTGGATAGCTCTGCACCGTCTTCCGCCATTGCAAGCCCCTGTGGGGCTCATCCGCCCCTTCCGCTGCAGCCGTAGTGGCAGACGTGGCACCAGTCCCCTCGCTCCCGGATGATGGAATTTCCTGGGAGGGTGACTGAGCCTTGCGCCGCCGGCCGGTGGAGGCATCCCTGCCGCTTTCCTCCACAGCGCTGTCTCCGCCCTCTTCTTCACTCGCCGCTGTGTAAAGGGAGACATTGAACACAAGCATCAGGGTACTGAACTATAGTCCCCTAAACACAAAGAAATAGCACGAGTGGCACTGTCAAACGTCACTTCCATCATGTCCCTCCACAACACATGGGTCAGTGCGGGCAACACACATGCAGGAACAGGCATGGCACATGCAACATACATTGGCATCCATGTCCAAGGCACCGTAGTTGTATCCAATGGTGGGCTGATATTCACATGTATCATGGGACATGCTGGTCACATGCACACACATCACTGGAGGGTCATGCATCTGGCCCAGTATACCCCCAGGCACAGTGGATGCAGGGATGACTAGGCTGTATCAGTGAATCAACACATCGTCACGGACATGTGTCATGCATCCATTGCACACACACTACTCAGACACACGGACATCTACATCATGCATGTCCATGACAGAAGCACACATCTCTCACACCCCAAACATCTCAAAGTACAGACACAGGCATGCATATATGTGTGCGTTCCACATGCAGCTCTGCATGATGCATTGGAACACATACACCATCCATGTGGGTCACGCCTGACTGGACTCACATGCAGCACCATCATGTCCCTGCACACACACATCCAAACATGACCCATATCACACATGCAGCCAAGTAGCTAACTACCAGCACACTGTAACATGCCCTTTTTTAAACATGAACGCATGGCCACTTACCGCTCGATTCCAGACGGGCCTGCATCCTGAGGATCTGGTGGTGAAGCACTAGGCGAATGCGCTCCAGGACCCTCATCTGCTGGGTGGTGAGCTGGACCCGGCGCCCCACTGCATCCGCTGCTTCCAAGAGGCGGCGGGCCTTCTTGAGGGTCCTGGACTTGTAGTCCTCCCAGCACTTATGGACGTTGTAAGTGATTTCAACCCAGCACTACACCTAAGTCAATGCCTAGCGTGGGATGCACAATTGAAACCCTTAATTATATATTTCTGTCTATAAGTTCTTTTATTTCTGAATGATATACACTTATATCACGCCCCTCTCTTTGAATCCCCCCCGGTCTCACTGAACCAAGAAGAAGGTTGTTTTGCAAAGTTAAAAGATTTATTTTATGAATTTGAACAATATATATATCACACTTTTATGAATTTGAACAATATCTAGATATCACACTATTAATATTTATAAAATGATCACCAATGGGTGATATCACAATGAACAATCTCTTTAATCAGTAGGAGTATGGGTGAGAAGAATAATGTAGCATAGAATAAAACCTTGTGTGGCAAAACTCATATTTGCTTTTAATGGAAAAGGAAATGCTGCATCCCTTTTCCCTGGACTGTTTATATTTGTATGGGAGGTTGGCGAATTCTGGTACAAAACTGGAGACTCTAGTGATTTCTAAGTCAGTGTTGGTTACTTGGATTCTGGGGTGTAGGCAATCCTTGTATTTGTATGATTCGGCCTCTATTTGGCTGAACCCGGGTTTAGAAATTAATAATAAAATGCTTAATTGGAGGGGTTGGGCTAACAGGGGCATTCTGAAAATAGGGGATGTATAGAGGGGGGTGGTGGTTCCGTTTGAAGAATTAGCTAATTGTTATAGTCTGCATAATAGGGAGGCGGGTAGATATGGGATTTTGGAGCGGTTGCTGATGGAAAGATTGCAAATGTTGAGCGGACCTTTGAGTGGTAGTCCTCAGATTTGTGAGATTTTTGGTACATCTCCTATGGCAGTTTCTACATATGTTAGGTTGATACCTTTGCAGGACTGTATGAGGAATTCCTGGGGTCAGTTAAGAATGAAATGGGTGTCTGAATTGGAAACTGATCTTTCTGATGGCTTGTCGGATAATAGCTGGAGGGCTTCGGTGAGGGCCAAGGTTGATTTAAATCTGAGGTATATTCACCAACGTCTTTTAGGCCGTATTTATTGGACGCCAGTGAAAATGAAGGAGAGAGGCTTGGCTGATGTAGATCTGTGCTGGGGGTGTGGAGGCTCGAGAGGGACCTATCTACATATGCTCTGCGAGTGTAGTAGAGTGCTGGACTTTTGGAGAGAGGTTTTGGATTGCATTGATATGGTAACTAGTATGACACTGCCTCATACTTTTCTGTCAGTGATTTTCCTTTCAACTGATAGTCGAAGTGTGGAGATGTGGGATTGTTCTGAATGGATTTATAGAGTGTTGTTGATGGCCATGAAACAAATAATGAAGGTGTGGAAATCCAGAAAGAAGCCACATTGGGAGAACTGGGTGTCGGATATGCGGACGCTCTCTTGGTATGAGAAGACTCAGGCAATTCGACAACATCGGGAAACTGGGTACGAGAAGAAATGGGGGTCATTCAGTGATTTATTTGCATGAGGTGTAGGCTTTGGTTTATTTTGTGGATATTGAGGTTGGAGGTTGGTAGGGGTATATGTTTTGTCCTGTTGTTGTTGTTTTTTTGTGTTTTGTGTTGTCACATCTTGCCATGAGATAGGTGGGTGGGGATGTTTTCGGATTTCCTTTTGAATAGCTGTTAATTTAGTAGTAATTTGCATTTTGTTGCACTGATGTATATGGAGTAATCTCTTACTTGTTCCCATTCTGTTGTTACTCAGTTGTATTATTTTCTGAATAATTATTAAATAAAGTTGAAAAAAAAACTTTGTGTGGGTTCAGTCAAATGGTATAATAGGAAATTAATGCAGCACAGAAATAATACGTTTGTGTGTTCAATAAAATGCAATGTAATCACTATTTTCCCCTGATACTACTCAATCCCCCCTAATATGCAATATAGAGATGGATGGAGAGAAAACAGGTTTCAGGAATATACAATCTCAACCAATACAGATTCAATCCCAGTTCCCCCCAACAAGCATAGAGAGAAACAGGAATGATTTCAAAACAGGTCGAATGCTTTTAAATGTGGCTTGTAAGGAATGGGAAAAACACTGAAAATGGATTTAATTTTTTTAATTGGATTCAAAACTAGTGGGAGCCGCTTTGGATAGTCTCAGGTAAACACTAGCAATGATGATTGAATAACTAGCATATTGAAATCTGAATTCTGAGGTCAGATGCAAAGAATAGCTATTTTACACGTGTTGAAATTGAGCCAAATGCAAATCCGCTGCAAACTTTTCAGCGCGCGAGAAACGCGATTGCGGCAAAACTATAAGGAATTGGAATGCGGTTTTGGGTTCGTTTGAAAGCTGAGGATGATAGCTTCAATTTGACACTTAAATTTCATGCACGGTTCAGAAGTTACAGAGGTTTTAGTAGAGGTCGATTTTTCTCAGGAAGAGTCAAGATTTTCAAATGAAGGATGCGCTTTTGAATTACAAACAAGAATTTTCTTTACACTAAGGAAGGCTATGAAGATGCAAGATACCCAACGGGACAGCCACCAGAACAGCGGCGCCTCTGCTCTGACCTTTGCCCGCCAAGACATGTGTCTTTCTTCAGCAAATATATTATCGCAAAGATGAATTTATCACTACAATTAACAAAGGACTATATGGATGAGGGAAAGATTCAGAAAAGACAAAAGAGATTCTACAATGCAGTTATGGATATGCTCGAATGGTTTTGGATTGGATTACTTAAAGCTAAGAGATTGGCTATGAACAATTTAATGCTAGATACTCACAGCTATGGTTTGGAATAGGCCCGTCAAAGATCAGGTCAAAGGTTTTGGACTGGAATCTGCTAGCCCACCGGACAGGATTCAGGCACTTGGTTCTGCACTCAGCACGGCACTTGGTCTCTGCACGGCCTCTCAACTGGATCTGACGGGTTGGTTCTGGGTTACAGCTATCTGGTTACAGCTCTGCTCTACTGGCTTGGATCTCTGGGTTCTGGCAAGAGTTCTTGGCAAGAAGCAGAAACAGCACAGCCAGGCTGTTCAATTTTTGATGTGCCCCTTGAAAGTCTGGGGGTAAAATCAGGTTGCAAGATTTTTAAAGGCCAAGCTGAGAAAGGTTCAGCTTTGGAATTGGGCCTTCTGCTTTCAGAGTTCTGGAGTCTTGGATCTGGGTTCTCCTGCAGAGTGCCTCGCCAGTAAATCAGTTGATGGGTGAATCTGTGTGGCTCTAGGTCCTAAACTGTCCCTATTTATGTATTTCCCAAAGGGGTGGGTAGGCTGATTATACTAAGCCCACCCTCTAGGAATCCGATTGGTCAGAGTATTTCCCCTCTCCTGATTTGAGAAGGAAATCTAGTGTCATAGTGATGCTGCAATTTACAATCCAAGGAGTACCTCCCCTTTGTTTCAGTACAGTATATCTATTTTCCACATACATTTTATTTACAATCTCACCAAGTTGCTAATAATACATGGTCACATCACAAATTTAGTAGAGCACGTATCCGTCTAAGTCTCATTTTAGTGCGAGCTTCGGTTCAAAATTAACTGTTTTTCACGCTTTTGGTGGGGTACCCAGTGTCAGATCTGTCCACATTTTTCTCCATACATGCGCATGACATCTGGGCATAATCCTGTGAAGTTTCATATTTCTAGCATTATCACAATTGCTACAACATCCACATTACGATAGCGCTGTCTCTGAACATCGCACAGATTTCAGAGTACTTTTAAAACGTGACCAGAATTTTCATATTAACAATACCGTAATTTTACAATTTTTACAATTTCGCACAGTTCTGTATTAGTCCTTTTCAAAATATACTTTTCTGTGCTTTCAGAATAAACAAAACTGTCTGTCCCCGCCCCCAAAGTTTCGGGTGGCTGAAGAGCAATCCCTGCCTCCTTCCTCTGGCAGGGGCTACTGTTGACCTTGAATCTGCATACTTTTTCAGCCAGGAAGTCCTTTGTCTCACTCCCAGGAGCCGCAGCCAGTGCCCCTCGCCTCCTAATCAACACCTGAATGTGAGCTCCTGCCCTGTTGGGGGGAAGCGGAAGGGTGGTGTGTTTCCCAGTGGGGGAAGCTTCTTTGAAGTTTTGCTGAATCAGGTTACTTTAAAGTAAATTGTTACATTGTTCTTTATTGAAATTAAAGTTACAATTTTTAAAACAGGCAAACAAATCTCTAATTCCAGTCTTTTTAAAACACAGCAATGAAATAGTTGCAACCTATATTGCTTTTGATGGCAAGTCACTTAATTTCAACCATGTGATTCTAACTGCACAATTTAAGCTTCCAATGTAATTAACTGACAGCTTTCCTACAGGCGGCCGACGGTACTGCACCCATATTTTACAGATTTTCACAGACAAGTACACTTTTTAATGTGGATATTCTTATGATGGATTATGCTTCTCCTGACATTGTGTGCTTTTGTTAATTCTTTAAATGAAGTGATGGGTAACACCCAGCAAGGATGTTGGACATTTTCTGATGTTTTTGAACCATTATTTTGCAATTTCAGCAGCCAAGGAAAAAAGGATTTCAGAGCACCTTTGGGTTCCCTTGAAATAAAGCATTGCCTTTCATGAAGTTTCCATTTGCACTCTGTGGGCAGCCCAATGACAAGTTTTGGTAGTGTGGTCTCCGGTTCCACCACTGACACAGGCAAAATGGATTGGCGGCCTATTTTTCAGGTTTCTCTGTGCACTTCTCAGGGATTTTTTAGCGCATAGAGCTTTTTGGCAGCCATCCTGTTGTTGCCGATGAAAACAGCACAGTGATGTTGCAGCGCAGAGCCTGGGTCGGAACATTCCACAACGTGTTTGATGTCGTCGGGTGCCACCCCCTCCGTGTTGATGGCACCCACTTTGTCCTTCCAGATCCTCTTCCGTCCTTCCTTGTCGGTGTGTGATGGTGTGAAGAGGGCATCATAATGCCCCAGAACTTGCTCCACCAGGATACCAACTTCATTTTCACTGAAGATGGTAGCCCTCTGCCTCTCTGCTGGGGGGTTGCCACTGGTGCCTGAAGGTGTTGTGTCGGACATGGCAACCCCTGAGGCAGGTGTGGGTGGGCAACTGGGTCCTGGGGCTGGGCTGTGGAGTGATGGAACTTCAGTCGGGAATCTTCTGTTCCAGCAGGGGTGGTCACAGCAACTGGACCCCTGCAGATGGCAGATTTGCAGGCACCAAATGGCAGGGCACGGTGGCAGCAGGCAGGCAGCAGCAGATGGCTCGTGGAAGGCTGTTCGGGGCTCTGGGGGGCAGTAATTCGGCCTTCTGGCAGCAGCCTTGTCTTCCGTGTGTTGTCGCGTGGCCAGCTTGATACGGAGTGATTTGGCACATGAAAAACAGCATGTTTGCGTAAATTCCGAGGAAAGGCAATTAGTGCGTAAGCGCGTAGGTGATGTAACGTGCGCGCAGGCGTTTCCCTCGCCACGGGTTGAAGGTCCCACGTGGGTTTCTATCAGTCTGTACATGCTCTTCGTGGGAAGTGGTATGTGTATTCTGGTGGTGTGTGTGGACTTTCACATGCGTTTTCGCTAGCGTAGGCGGGGTACGTGTATTCCGGGGGTGCGCATGGACTTTTACATGTGTTTTCGCTAGCGTGAGTGGGGTACATGTATTCCGGGGATGCGCGTGGACATTTACACGCGTTTTCACTAGTGCGAGCGGGGTACGTGTATTCCAGGGGTGCGTGTGGACTTTTACATGCGTTTTCGCTAGCGCGAGCGGGGTACGCTTATTCTGAGGGGTGCACGTGGACTTTTACACGTGTTTTTGCTAGTGCGAGCTGGGTATGTGTTTTCCGACGGGTGCGCATGGACTTTTACACGTGTTTTTGCTAGCGCGAGTGGGGTACGCGTATTCTGAGGGGTGCGTGGGGAGTTTTCCACGCATTTTCATGGTTGGGGGGCTGTATGCTGGTCCACTGGCCTTTGCGCCATGTAGGGGATTTGTGCGATGTTTTTGGCGCATGGGGCTGGGTTGAGGGCGTAACTGGAGCTGCTTCAGGGTCGCTGCGCTGCTCTGGCCACGGCTGGTTAGGGATGTTGAAATCCATGAATACGCTGTGCGCTGAAATTGGTTTTGGCGCACGCGGCTGGTGCAGACTGCCGCACGCGCACTCTCTGCACCAGCCGCATGCGCCACTTGTGCACCGAATTCTATGAATTACCCCCTCGGTGTGTTTGCTCAGCCAATTCCAAAGACAATTTCAAAGCCATTCTGACAGTTGAAAAGTCAATTCCGTTTTTCTCTTGTGTTTTAAGGGGGAAGGTGGGAGTGACATTCTGTTTTATTAATGTTAATTCTGAATACCTGCTCTCTCCTCACATCTATTTAATTTGCCCATTGTGGGGTTCAGTGGGGGTTACAGGGGGAACCCCTAACCATAGTACCAACTGTCCAAACCAACACAACAGTATTAATTTCAGTGCTGCATTTGATTTTGTGCTCATTACTTGATTCCTAGTGTATTAAATATATTACTCAGTGTTCTGTCACCCCATTGGTGATTGTTGTTTACCTATTAAAATATATTGTGATTAAAATTCTAAACACATAAATAAATATTTACCTTTGCAAACTAGCCTGATTCCTGGTTCAGTGCGACCGGGGGGGGGGGGGTCTCAGGAGAAGGGTGTGATATGAGTGGTATATCGTTCAGAATATTGAACTTATAGATTAAATAAATAAGGGTTTCATTTGCGCACTACATGCTGGGCGTGACTTGGGTGTGTGCCGGATTGAAATCACTTACAGCCTCACCTTGCAAATGATTACTATGCAAGATATGTAAGGATTTGCCTGGCATAACATGTCACTACTTGGATATATGAGCTGTCAAATATCACATTATAATACTGCCTGGTATGTGAGGCTGCATTTAGCATATTATTATTAACTGAACGGAGATGGAAGTAACTGGCCATGTGAGGCTGTGCTGGCATAAGAAATAACTGCTACTTGCCTGTGAGAGTTCTGATGGGTATACCCCTGCAATATCATTCAGCTCCAATGCCAAATTGAGGCAGCAACAGAGTAAACAGATGGTTGGGCATCGAAATAGCCTTTGGCACTATTTGCCGTCATATGAATCTTACACTTAATATAGGTATTTATTATTACAATGTGTGATGTCACAGTGAGGCCTAAGATTATATGATATAGCTTCCTGTGATGCCATCAGGTCCAAAGTCATGCAATGCCACTTCCTGTGATGTCATCAGCCATGTGATGTCATTTTTACTACCCCTGGTATTTTCATGAAGTGACCTCCCTGCTGGTACCTGTATTGCCATAGGTGGAATTGATCTGTCTTTCAGGGATTTGGGCATCATTTCATGCGCAGCAATTGAGGACGCAGGAGTCAACTCTGAGAGACAGACCTAAGAATAGGACCCATCAATAGCCCTGTTTATTGGAGCTGTTCAATATAAAGCTCTTAGTGGGCATCTAACCATTGGTGTGAATGAGAGAATTCTCCAACTAGCTGATAGTCCCAGTGACATCCTGAATTGTACAGTGTAAATGGGTGTCATAATTGGTGGGAATCTTTGCTAGCGTGGTCATGTAAATAATGAAAAGAATTGGTGAGAGAGCTGACCTATGAGGCACACCACAGCTTATCCTCATTGACGATGACATGTAAGGGCTGAGTTTCATTTGATGGGTGCAATCAGTGAGGAATGAAGTAAATCATGTTGAATGTCATATATAAGGATCAAATATACTGTTCTCTAGCATGGAGGAGCACCTCCTAAAGGAGGAGTGTATATGAGGGTGGATTAAGTCCCACAGTGGAGGAAAAACTCATCTGGAAGTCCCTAAGTAGATATTTAACTTAAGATGGGATAACATTTTAGCCATGGCAACAGAGAAGAGCAGATGTAGGTCTGCAATTTACCATTATATGAAGATTGGGTGTTCTTTTATGAGTCAAAGGATAATAACTGCAGAATTCAGCATACTATGAACATCATCTTGACTCAGGGACATGTTGAGGAGATAGAACAATGACCTCCAGACCTAGTTGGCCACTCTAGGGTTTTAAGCATGGAAGCTAGGAGATGATGGCTTGAACACATTTTGCATCTTCATGACCATAGTATTTGATGCTGGCGACACCTTAGTGAAGGAGGGTTTGGTTGGTAGTTTCATTAGTGTTATCTCTGAGGGTAAATGTGGCAGTTAATGGCAGCATGGATTCCACCACCAGTACTGAGCTACTGAATAAAAAGCTGGGCAAAACTTAGGCAGAGTACATAGTTTTACCTTGAACCATCTTCCCAGAATTGAGAATCTCTCAGGGTGGACAGGTAGCTACCTAGTGAGAGAAAGTACTGGACTAGATCGTTAAGTTCTGACGGTAATGTGTCCAGGATCTTGGGTGAGTGTTACATGACCACAAAGACAAGAGAGGAACAATGTGTGGTGGAAAAAATTACCACTCACAATTCCAGTGGATTAGTGAACAAGTTATTAGTAAAAAGCAATAACAAGAACAAAAACAACAGCAGCACGATACTTGGGAGCAAGTGAGAACCGCCTACCTCTGTGCACCTTTCTCTTATATACCCAAAGGAACACATGCATTTCAATGGAAGGGTTGGTTCAGACAGGGCAAGGAATCATACTGAAACAATGTTGCTAGCAGGGAATAAAGACCCACTATGCAAGCCTTTGATACCAGCTGCATTTTTTCATGTTAGTCAGTGTTATCAGGGAGGACAGCATATCATAATATATTTAGTGATGGCGGATGTACTCCTTAAAGATTCACAAAGATTCAAGCAAGCCCTGAGACAGGTGAGAACGCTTGTAATCTGATGACTTCTGTCTGCTAGTGCCGCTTTTTACTAAGTTAGCGGGTGCCTAAAACATGATTACATATGCCAAAAGGAAAAGACGTCAGAAGCAAGAAATGTGATGGCGAACATAGCTACACACCAAGTGAAGAGCCTTCATTGCAAAGCCTTGGGCAGTAAAATCTAAAGCCTCGTCTCACACAAGCAAGAGACAGTTGTTTAAAAATGGCAGTTTGCAATATATGCTCAAGATTATAATGCAATAATGTACAAGAGAAGTACATCCAATTTTTGATTCCCAAATTTCCCCCACAGTACCCTCCAAAGAGACATACACTACAGTCTCATTACAAACATCTCTAGGGGAACAAACATCCTATTCTGGCATATCGTAGCAAATTATGTCTTCAGTAGCATGACAGTAGTCAGTTTGAGAATCTTCAGAACAGGTGTTGCATAGCCGTTAACAGAGCCACTTACGAACTATTGATAGACAGGACAGACTAGGAATTATGACCAGTGCTATAAATTAAATCTGACCAATACACACACCCAGTGGTCTCTATAGACCTATAATTCAAGACCCAAAGGTCCAGGGAGCTTCCAGACTAGTGTGAAGGAGGATTATGGGGTGACAAATGTGGGTGACGATGTCAGTAATATTGCTTGAGTAACTTGGTATAAAAGTACAGCACTCACTCTACAACATTGTGCAAACGCCTCCTTGCAAGGCAAGAACTCAGAATCATCATAGTTCAGATGACTACTTGTTCTCGGAATAATAGAGTCAAAGAGGATGCAGTAGCATTTGCAATATCCTCTACTAACCTTTGCAATTGGGTCAGATGGTCTCTGTTTATCTGAATCCCAATGGCTGGTATAAGATGTCCCACTCCAGCAACAAGGTTTTCCCAGGCGGTGCTTCTCTTAAGATGGGACTGAGCAGGAAACGTAGAAATATAACTCACTGCGGGCAGAATATACCCCACGTAACAACTCCATCCCCAATTAATGAGTAACCAGGGATAAGCTTTGTCCTCACACATGAAGTAAATGCCAGAAAATGTAGCATACCCGGACTGAGAAAATGAAAAATGATGTTCAACGCAAATGTAACATTATTGATCACTACACTAGATGTATTGGACAGGCAATAATGACATTTGGCCATTACCATGAACAGGAGACCTGGATTGGTATAAACAATATGACCAATTGCTGGGGAGGAAAGATGGAATGCATACTTGTTCTGGGGTGGGAAAATTCAGAGGACCGGTAGAGCCAAAGTGGAAATGAGCATCCCTACAGGGTCCTGGGCCTTGGGACTAGGTAACCATCTTGATATCCAAACTGACATTCCCCTACTGAAAGGGAATGGGTGCAATAGGAAACCTGGAGGATATGTCATGTGGTAAATGGGCACAAACCAGCAATCAGTAAGATATAAAATGCAGGCACACTGCCAGTAAAAGTGCAAGTATGTGTTTTTACTGTGAACCCAGGGATGTGCAGAAGGAATGCCATTTTCATGACAGGTGGTGAAGAAATTATCTGTCACAGTGAAGCAATAATATTTTTCTGACAATGACTACAATAACAGAAATGTAGCCAGACATGATGCACACCAGCTCTATTCCAGCTCCATTTCCTGAATGTCCAAGTTCAGAGATCGTATCGTAACACCAGTACAAAAGTTCTTGGATTGCCGGCAAAGTTTGATTTAGTTCATCAGAGCAGGTCGGATGCAGAACATGAGAAGTCTCCCAGACCAAACTTCCAGTTCAAAGTTTATAGGCTGCATGAAGATGCAGAAAGGTACATGTCAATGTTCAAAAGTTCCACCAAGACTCAGTTACTGGGCAAAGAAATCCATGGTCAACAGTTTATGATCAGGAGTTCCACCCAAAAGTCCATACTACAAATATCCCAGGTACCAGAGCCACATGCATATGTGGGTCATTATAACAAACAGAATGATCAACAGATGATACCAGCAGGGGCCATAACTTGCAGATGTCAGTGAATCAACAGTAGTGGCTTCTACTCTTTGCCAGCATACCTCTATCTCAGGGGAATTTACTGTTGTTGAGGGGACATATCCAGGGCGAGTGACTTGGCCAGTTGCCACTTTGTTCAGACCTACTGACTCTCAGGTACTCTTCCACTGTCCTGCAAAGTGTACCTTTTGCAGGTTGTGTTGTAAGGTCCAGAGGGGTTAGATACTGAAGATGGTACCCCAACAGTGAGGTCTGAATCGGGGGTTGTTTCTACCGGGACTTTGACCACCTGAGGAAAGTGCCTCAGCAATAGCTCCCACACAGACCTCGCTGTGTGAAAGAGATTCAAAAGCTGCAGTTCCTGGTTCAGCACATGAACAGTTTGACTGATCGAGCGCTGCGTCTTCCCCTTATGGTACTGACTGCTCCATTCCAGCAACAGTGGAAGAGTCTGAGATTGGCAAACAATCAGAGACGTCACTGGTGGTAGTGTCAGTGATTGCAGTGGAACTGGAGCCAAGCCTAGAAAGATTGGACACTACAGAGGTGATGTTGTCTGCTGGGGTGGCAACTTTGAGTCAATGGTCGCATGGATCCAGCAGGATGCCCGAGCACTTGACGGCAGAATTAATTATTAGAAGAACCTGGAATGGACCACACCACCTAGTTGGAGTGCCAACTTCCGCAGGCGGACCTACACCAGGACCCAGTGCCCCGGCTGTGGAGGGTGGCAAGACTCAGCAGCTGGTTCAGGCAGAGCTTCACAGACCTGCGCATGGAGAGATTGGGCATTTTGAATCAACATGCAACAATATTTTATCAAGGTATTGGCCTCTAATGACGGACTGCAAATCTGGGGAACTGCTGGAGGTGCAGTTCTAATTCTCATGGGGTGACCAGTAAGGAGTTCATGAGCAGACAGTTTGTGTTTACGCTGAAGATTATTTTGCATGGCAAACAGAAACAGAGGCATGCTTGGGGCCATTTCAACCCCATTTCATTACAAACTGTAGAGATCCTCAACTTATGATCCCAATTCCACTGTTCTACATGCCCCCTAGAGCTCAGGTGATAAATGCAATAGAACTGTTCAGTTATTTTAATCTTTACAAACTTCTCTAATATCCTTACCATCAAAATAGGTACTGTGAGAAACCAAAGGCTGTCTCACACGCTAGTCCTCAGGGACTTGTTATCCAGGGGGCCGAGATACAGACATCGTTTTTGGATCCAGTTCATGGGGTAGACTAGTGCGGGAGGATCACCTGGGTGAGGGGTCTTCAGTGAGTGTGGGTGAGACAGCCGATGGTGAGACGCGATATTCCCATCCTATTTTGTAGGATTTTCTGAAGTCCCAACTCCTCCCTCCCTTTTTACACAAACACTGGGACGAGGAAGAGGGTCACTGAGAGCAACAAGACTAACTCTCATACATCGTATTGGACATGTCCTGTTAATCTAGTCAGGCGAAGTCAGGCACTTCACTTCAAGTGAATACATCTGAGATCAATCAGCTCTCCCCACACAGATAAAAGGCAACACCTAAAGACACACT
Organism: Ambystoma mexicanum; assembly: GCF_040938575.1. NCBI lineage: Eukaryota > Metazoa > Chordata > Amphibia > Caudata > Ambystomatidae > Ambystoma > Ambystoma mexicanum. The sequence goes on along the minus strand of NC_090930.1, from coordinate 1,014,948,703 downwards.
CTGAGCATGGCGGAACACGAGTACACGCAGAACTTCTGGGATTAAGGCAAACCTACTGAGCAGAGTGATGGAACAAGGGATGAGAGCTCTGTGTAGAAAACCACAAGAGTTCCCTACTGGAGGTCATTGCCTCCAACAGGCCTCAAAACACACGTGGAGAAGGCCAAATCCAACAAGTGAAGATTGCATTGTGTTTTAAGGACACCAGCGACCTTCCCGGGTGAACGGCAGAGTTGGGGAGGCAAGGCCAAGCCTGTGGTATTAACCTTCACTCGTGAATTAGAAATCGAAAAACTCAGGAAAAGACACACACAGCTGGTGAGTTTGCAAGCGACCTGAGAGACCAGTGTGTGTTAAATTTTGAAATAGAAACATTATATTGCAAGTGAAGGCTGCACGCATGTGGATGAGATGCGAAGAAAGGCAGGCCTGTGAGTGAACTTTGTTGTAAAGAACAGCTGTGAAATCAGCTACACTAAGTATCGGAGTGGTCCGGTGAAAGGAAGTAGCCCACTCGAACGTCTTCATCAAAGATACTGGGCTTCATTACGAGTTTGGAGGCAGCCATGGAGCTAGTAGCTCCATGGCTGCCTCCAAACCGGGCTCCATTACCGGGTTCCTGCAATGGGTACTTACCGGGTCATTCTGACATAGATATCCATAGGGCTCAATGGAAATGGGGAGGGAGGTAACAACGGGCACATTACAAGTGTCCCGTTGTTACCTCCCTCTTCCCCTCGCGGGACCCGGAAAAGATGTCTGGTTTTACCAGACGTCTGATCCGGGTCCCGCAAAGGGGACCTTGAAATCATCCCTGACGGAATGAAGGGGCCCGGTCCCGTACCAGCCCCCTTCATTCCATCAGCGCAATGGTCGTAATGAGGCCCACTTTGTTTAAAGCGAGAAAGCAAATGACCAGCAAAAGTGAAATAAGGAAGAATAATTCCTAGAGAGGGGAAGAGTGAAAGTAAAACAATGAACTTTGAGTCTAAATGATCCTGAGGTGGTCTGTAATGAATGCCATGCACATTTGAAAGACTTCAACATCCGAAAAGTGGTCCACCGAGCCCGACTGAGAGAGACCCAAAGTATAGTAATCTTGGGGAAGGGAGCCCCCTTGCAACTTTGTGTTGAACTGTGTTGTGAGAGGTCTGAGCCCGACAGAGGGGGACCTACGATTATTGTGTAGTGGAAGGTCTGAGCCCGGCAGAGCGGGATCTTCGTGAACGGTTTTGTTGAAACCTTATTTTGGAAGTCAAAGAAAGAAACTTTAACATGGAAGGCCAGGCAGACCTCGATCCACAGTTTTAAACTGTGTATTGTGTTTGAAACCGAGCCAAGGTGTGTCATCCTGCCTACAAGGATCGCCTTAATCCGTGAGGCCTAACATGAGGAGGAGAGCTGTTCTGCCACATTATCATTTGAACACTGATTTTTCCTTTTCCATACCTTTCTCCTTTTTACACTTTTTGTACAAGAGATAGGGCAGGCATTAGGTTTTGTTAGGATATTACATTTTTGTTGACTGACTCCAATAGGGCTGTTTTGTTTATCATTTGATGGTCGAGACTACTCCCATCTTGGTTATAGGGCAAAAAAGGAGTTTCTCCAACCCCAAGATTTTCAACAAAGGTTTTACAAATCGTATCCATTGTGTCACTGTCAATACTTGTGATACCATGCCTTCCCTATAGTACCTTGGTCGCTGTCTATACTGAGGGACAATCCAAACCGAGGTATTAACTCTGCTAACAGCTTTTTAGCCACTGTCACAGCATCTAATTTTCTACAAGGATATTCCTCCACCAAACCAGAAAATACATCAACAAGGACCAAACAGTAAACATAGGTGATGCAGGTGGGGAATTGTATGAAGTCTGTCTGCACATGCAAAAATTGATTTTCTGGTACAGGACGTGCAGACATCTTCATAGGCACTGCTGTCCCTACATTGCATGCTAGCCATATGACACAACTATCACAATTGCTTTGAGCCATGGAGGCTAAACCAGGAGGCATGCAATATCAACACAATAAAGGGATCATGGATTTTTTACCTGAATCGCCAAGCCATGCGCATCACGGACCAGGTAGGGGAGAAGTACCTTGGGTGCCACCGGGCAGCCATCTCACGATCGCCACAGGGATTTGACTCTCAGCATACATTCAAGTTGAGTAAAGGTCACCTTTTCAGCTTCTGGGGATTGACCATGGAGGATTGCCAGACTGAAAAGGGAAGGGATAGGTGAACGTAGAACTGCAACACAAACAAGAACATTAATTAGGAGCCAGGGGCCCTTTAAAGGCCGCTGCATGAGCTGCACCATCTGCTAAAGCATTTTCTTGGGCGTAAATGACTGTGATGGATCATGTCCTTTGCATTTCAATATGGCTACAGCTGCGGGAAATAACAATGCATTCAATAAAGCTGATACATATTTTCCATTTAGTATTGGAGTACCTGTGGAAGTTCAATATCCACGTTGTTTCCAGAGAATTCCAAAGTCGTTGACGACCCTGTGGACGTACCTGAAGTCGGTATAAATCGTAGCTGATCTAACTCGAGTCAGAGCACACGTACAGGTGTCAACCACCAGTTGCGCGACCTGTACTGATTTTGGCATAGGTAATCAATATGCTTCTAGAACATCATGTGGTGTACTTACAGAATACCCAGAAACACATTCTCCAGTTTCTGGAACATGGGTACAAGATCCATCAACAAAAAGAATCCGGTCAGGATTCGACAAAAGTACATCAGACAAATCAACACAGATTGACAAGAGTGTCTCCATGACAACCGGCTATACAAAAATTGAGAAACAGATTACCCCGCTCTATGTCAGTACGGATCAAGGCTTGGTGATAAATTGTTCTATGCTAAACATTAGTACACATATATCATTTGGGGAGTAGACACACTTATTTACCTGGTGCTACCTTACAATACTAGTGCCACATGCCTATATCCTTTAGAACCACATATCTATTAAACACTCAAAAATGCATAATTCAATACATCCATTTTTATTCAATATAAGACAAATTATTGAAAGATTAAAAAGAGAGAAGAAGATATTTTACATTTATGCAAAAGCAATACATAATCTTCTCGACCCATTCCTAAAAAACAGTATCATCTGTAGAGGGGTTAGTTGACTCAATGAAACACAAACTACATCCAATTTGTAGGTGTTGGATGTAAGAGTTCAATAGTTCATAAGTCTTTTGTCATTTGTCGACATGTTTCGGCCTTACTTGAATTTTGAACACTATCTCTAGTGTCCATTCAACCATTAATTTCCGCAGCCTTCTTCAGGACAGACAATTTCTTCAGTTGTAGTAATTAGACTTTCATGTCCCCCATAACAGGTTTGACAATATGCATTGGCCTGGGAAGCAGTGCTGCAATTTCCAGTTGCACTCCCAAGGATGGTACTGTTTGCGCTGCTGTTGTTGCCGATGCCGTTGCAAAATATCAGGCCAGGGAATTCTTTCACCTGTAGAGCTGTCAGGCCATATCGAGGGATGCTGAAGTACTTCAACCATTCAGCCAGGCCTTAACTGTTGTCAAATTTACCTGAAGTCCTGAGAAGGTTGTGTGTTCCCGGGTGCAACCCTCACTCGATTACTGGATACAGCATTTCATGTCAGTCCTGCATACTGAGAGTTTTCCCTCAACCCCACTGATTGGTTGGCATACTATCCCAACTTTGGACTTTTGGCTCTTTAGCAGCACGTACCTGAAATTAAACATAGGCGATTGAATCCTGTCAGACTACTGCCCGTTTTCCCAATTAGTCCATCATCTCTCATCGGTAGGATCTTAAGCCAAAGTGTTCCATTTCTTGGTGACCTTGTTGCCTGCTCACTCTCCTGGAACATTCAAGGGAGTGTGAGCACACAACTATCTCAACTTGGGGCGCCAATGAATAGCACTTGTTTTTTACTTCTGAGTCACGTGTGCAGAGACCACAAATTTGTCAATTTTAGCCTCCTATTTAGTGCAATTTAATTATGCAGGATGTTGTTTCTCCTTTTGGCCTCTAGAGACTTGCTCACTCTATCTGATATGAACTTTGTATACTTTTAATTGACCAACAGTTTGGCTCTCACAGATGTTTTCTCCTTCAATCTATGAGGAATGTCCCACATTCAGAGCTTATCCATGTAACTCGGATTGTGCTCTGTATGTATTCATTAAAAATAGCATCCTTAATTCCGGGCCAACCTTGACACTTGTTTAGTCTGCTATAATCAGTACTATATGTATTTAGAGGTAGTTCAAGGCGTGCCCTACAGATAAGGGGTAGCCAATGATGCACTTAGCCTTATATGTTCTATAAGTAGATATGCTCCTTTAACCAATCCCTTCCCTCAATAGGTTTTGTATTTTGCACATAGAATTTTGTCATAGATGACGCATATTGTGCTATAAGACCTCTATGTAATCAAGTTTGGTGGCGAAAATACAAGCATCAGTCCTATCCCTGTGACCTCTCCCTGCTCTATTAAAGAAGAATAAAGTAGTACTTTAACATATTCCTTGAGTCTGTCCGATTATTTGGTCTTAAATCATTATTGTGATTCCACCTAGCACAAGAGATGCTTCAAGGTGCTAGAGCACAAACGTATATTGGCTGGATTTTTGGGTAAATGCAAACAGGTACTGTCAGGATGTATGGGTATGGAGAAAAATGCTGAACACAAATCTACAACAGTGACTACTCAGCTGAGTAGGGGATGTATGACAAAATGGTAGCTGGATTTGGGACAACTGGAAAAGCCAGCAACACTGCAACATTAAATAGACACAGATGCTGAACAAAAAGATAAACCTCTTTCCCTGGCTTCTGAGGGGCAGAATATGAGTGTTGCAGGTACTGCGGGTTGGTACAAGAATACCCTGTTGGAGAAGGGATTCTATTACAGGGTGAATACCTTCTTCAGCTTGTTGAAAAATAGGATACTGAGGTACACATGGAAGTGGTTTGGCAGGATGTATAGTAATTGTGACTGGATCAGCATTAACAATATAACCAGTGTCATTTGAATAGGTTGAGCATAATTTGACTTCGACATGGTCCAACAGATCCTGCCACGAACAGGGAGTGTCAGCCCAGTCAGCCCAGTCCCCAGGGTTCGAATGGGTAATTTTCTGTAATACTGCCAGCACCTCGTGTTCTCTGTGAGCAGGAATATCAAGGTACACACTATCAGGCGAACATTAAATAGAGCAACTCAACTTAAATAATACATCTAATCCAAACAAATTCAGATGCGAAGAAGGACTCAGCAAGAATTCATGTTTGGTCAGAAATTGGATCTACCATGACCATTAGGTGAGTGGACCCAGGGTGAGGTATTGTAGTACCCCATATACCTGCAACATTTACAACATTATCAGAATGCATAATTTGTGGAAACACAGAGGCTTTTAGTGTGGAGCATGATGCTCCAGTGTCAACCAAACATGAAATCTTTTGACCAGCAACAACACAAACAACATATGGGGCAGTAGGAGCAATCGATATAAGTGGTGCAACAAGCTCAGAGTCCCCTTGATAATCCTAAACATAGGTATGAAGTGGTGGCGGTGGAGGCAATGGCATGGCACGGTTGGCTGTCTGTCTCAAGTGTCATACTGAGGCCGATGAGGACACTCTGCTTTACAGTGTCCGAGCTCTTTGCAATAGTTCAGTTGGTCACTGTACCTATTCATCTAATACCTCTTAGCAGTTTTCCCTGGCTCAAATGACTGGGGTGCTCTCCTCCCTCTCTTTCCCATCCTCGCCGTCACCCAACTGTCATGAGGTGAAACCCTCCCCTTTCCTCGGGAGGTTGTAAACTCTGTATCTGCAACGCCATACGTTTTGTCTCTCAACCTTTTCATGGAAGTGCTGTGCAGCTAATAAAACTTCAACCAAACCCTTTCCTTTCCACCCTATTAGTACTACCTTCATTCCTTCAGATACCTTAGGTTGTAAAAACATAACAAACAAAACCACCACGGTTTTAGGCACTATAAGCGCTGCATCGACAATACCAGGCTGTTCAAAGCATTGTTTCAAATGTGCGAGATATTCCACAGGATTTTCTCTAATGACTTTCTTACATACACCAACCCATCTTTCCTGGACAAAGTCTGATAATAGTTTGCACCAGCCTATCAGTAAACTTTTTTAAATCCCTAGAATTAGTAAGTTCTTCAGCTGACCAATTGGCACTCACTTTAAGCAAGTTAAATGTATTTGTGCACATCACTGTTCTTATCAACTGATTCAATCCAACACAAGTGGGGTGACAGCAATCTATGATGAGCAGGATTTCCTCCTAGAACTTAATAAGATTTTCTTGTATCTTTGAAAATCTCTGAACAATATTAAACTCAGTAGTGCTCCATGGGGCATGTGCATTAACTAGGGTATTGCCTCCTGCCGGAGTTGTCTAAGCAGGAATGCACCAGTACTGGTATTGGCTGTCAAATTTGGGAACCCCTCAATGCCTGAGGAAGGCAAAACAAGTTTCGAGATATGAGCTCATATTTCAGTAGTAAAAGGGCTGACCAAAGGATTTGTTGGAGTGGATAGATGATAGGTTGGCATTGGGTAGAGTCTGGGATAGCTGGTTGTTGATAACATATAACTTTTAAAATGACAGGATTGTAAGTGTCCAAAATAGCTTCGGGACTTTCCTTTAACAGGGGCTCCCTTCGGTTACAGGATATAATCATTCATAGCCGGCTTTACGAGCTGGTACCTGCAGGTTAGAGTACTCAGTTTTCAGGGATTTAACTTGCTCCTGAGGCTTTTCTTGAGTGTTTTTCAGTACCTTGGTAGTGGATTCAGTCTTTCCCTTAATAGCATTAGTATACCTGTCCAGATAACTGTGCCATTGGTGTTTGTATACACGTGTGCCTTTCTTCTCTAACGCCTTACATAAATTCATTATCCTGTCTACGTCAAATGTGCCTTATGTGTATATTTGTGCCATTTATCCAGGTACTTATATGCTTTGGGTGAATTAGGAGTAAACATGAAGTATGCTGCACTTCCTTTAGGAGGAAATGGCACTTGTCTAGACTGCCCTGAACCCATTCTCAGGGATAAAACAAGGTATGACTTATTCTGGATCCAGGTTCGCTCTTAGCTCCATCTGCATCGGGACACTATCATGTTCCGTGGCTGGAGGGGTGGGTACTGCTCATTAACTGACCTCTCTGACACATTTATCTGGACGGTCAGGTATCAACACCCAACCTCTGTTCCTCCCTGTTACAGAACTTTCAGAAACACCCACAGGTGTTGGTCAGATTCAGATGACTGCTGGTTCACAGCCTATGTCCCCCACTATACTACCCACGGCGCAGAGTGGTATTTCAGCTTTTCAGAGATATGGGTAGGTAAGGGTCAAGACAGGACACATAATCAGTAGAAACAAAGCATGTAACAGCTGCCGCACTAGGATAGAGGAGAGTGTGAACTATAAAGCAGGGTCACAACTTAGTTGCACTTTGAGAGTTTCAAGTATCAAGATAAGGGTTAAAACAAGACAATCATGGAGCTTGCATCCAACATATTTTCTTCACACTCATGCAGAACATATTCTTCCTAATTTCTAATCAACACTACACTACTCTGACCGGTACAGCGATCTCATGTTCTTTTAAGTCAGAGCCTGAATGTTCTGCTTTTAAACTGTGGTGGTCAGCTGCTTTTACTTTTTCTTATTCAAATAAACAGATCTACAGGCAGCGTTCTTTCCCTTCCTTTGTCCTTAGAAAATCACAACAGATTTCAGACTTCAGATTTCAGATTTCAAAGACAACCATTTACCCCAACCCATTTCAGACAAAATGTAACAATACACTGACACAATGACTTGTGTTCACTAACCTATGATTTTTCGGTCGGCTCTTTCTTCTGAACCTGCTCTGCTTGCCCTCCTCGAGACTCTGGGTGCTCCAGCCTGCTCTCCCCTCTGATTAAATCCTCTCTCCTGGGCCCACAGGGATCACCGGCAAGTGCACCTGGCAGCACTTGGACCGGGCTGCAGAACACCAGTAATCCAACATCTAAGGCACCAAACTTGTTGTGAGAAGAATTACCACTCACAATTCCGGTGGATTGTTTTAGCAGAAAAGCAATAACAAGAACAAAACCATGGGCCGCACGAGACTTCAGCGCAAATGAGAATTGCCTCCCTCCGTGCACCATTCTCTTGTACCCAATGGAAGACATGCATTTGAATGGAAAGGTTGGTTCAGATAGACAGGACAATGAATCATACTGAAACAATGTTGGTAGCAGGGAACAAAGCCCCACTACACAAGCCTTTGATATCAACTGTGTTCTTTCATATTAGTCAGTGTTATCAGAGTGGGCAGCATACCTTAATACATTTATTGAAGGTAAATATACTCCTCAAAGATTCAAACATGCTCTGAGACAGGTGAGAATGCTTGTAATATGATGACTTCTAATGCCGCTTTTTCTAAGAAAGCGGGAGCCTACAACACGCTTGCATATGCCAAAGGGGAAACACGTCCGAAGCGAGAAATGTGAAGGCGAGCATAGCTACACTCGAAGCTAAGAGCCTTCATCGGAAAGACATGAGCAGTAAAGTCTAAAGCTTCGGCAAGCAAGAAATAGCTGTTTAAACATGGCCATTTTCAATATCTGCTCAACATCTTTTATTTTTTTATTTTTTATTTTCAGTGACTCATAAATGGTTCTACAAAAAAGGCAATCTTTAGCCACATTAAAAATCCAAACAAAAGAAAAACGAACAAAAACATTCTTACAAATAATCCTAAAAATATCTGCTCAACATTAGAATGCAGTAATATACAAGAGTACGTAAACGCTTTGAGTCCCAAACTTTCTCCCGCACAAGGCTAATGGAGCAGCAATTAATGGTCACACCCTCACAACTATCCATTGCTTTTTTCTTACATAATGGATTGTAATTTAAGGGGAAGGAGATATGAACATGTGACTATATCTCATCAGAGAACCAGGTCTTGTCACTCTCCTGCCATTTAGTCGCCCCAGTGCAAAACTGAAGATTGATGGAAGACTGTTTTGAACACATCATAACCATTGTCATTGATATGAGCACCCGTCCAAACCATTGTTTTCTAGTCCTCTATACCATTAAAGAAAGGGGAAAATGACACACAAATCAGGCTAGGCCCCACCCAAAAGAAAGCCTTGCCCAATTTGACTGTTCACATGACGTCTGCCGAGGATCACAGGCTACCCCAGACATGTGCCATCATCATCAGTGAGGTGTAACTTGCGACTCTATGCACAGTAAATTCTGTACTGTAAGGAACTCATGGTGGCAACAGTAATGACAGACACAAGTGATCACGGTTCAAGGGTGTTTATTAAACTGTAAATGCAGGGTGGAAAAATGCCTAACCTAAACCTAAATCTAAGATGGGAGCAAGCTTAAAGGATAGTTCCGGGACTTTTTTTTTATTGTTCCTATGGTTCGGCCATGTGTTTTTAAGCATAAATCGGTAGATCGTAGAAAACTTTCCTATGGACCTTACCCGACTTTTCGTCCATTAACGCACTCGAAAACATCCGCCATTTTATGATAATCCTATCATTTCCCCCCATCGCCCTGGCTCACCTGCTTTTGCGGCACTAAATCAAATCCCCCGCCCCTGAGCCTGACATCAGCAGACGCGTACCGCCCATTTCCCGTTTCGTGTCAACAATCGCTGCGCCTCAGCTAATGAAGTGTCGCCATGGAAATGGCAGGACGCCTCTTTCCTCAATAAGTATAAACAGACCGTTTCACAACACACAGCAGCAGATTTTCGAATCCATTCCTCTCTCTGTGTTACTTTGAGTATTCTGTGACTCGTTTCTGTGCTCTGGTCAGCTACCTCGTTGATTGTAGCCCGTGTGAACAGATACCAGTACCACCGCTATAAATTATTTTACTTTCTTTACCACATAATGGCTACAATAATGCCGTATATGTACGAGCCCGAGTACACCGAGGAAGAACTACTGGAAAGGCAAGCACGCGAAAACGATGGGGATTCGGACGGCAGTTGGGAGGACCAGTCAACGGATGAAGAGCCTGGACCATGTCGCATGGACGGCGTCTCCACCTGGTGCACGTGCAATCGGTGCGAGCTAATGCCAACTGAGGAGGAGAACTGCTGCTGCCGAGAAAACTCGGGATGCCTGGCCTACATTTCGGAAGGCGAGCAAAGTCTGCAGGAAGGCGAGCAAAGTCCGCAATGCATCACCGAGCTGCCAGAGTTCAGGGAAGCCTGCCTCTCACGGACCGTGTTGAGGATGATGATGGTGCTTATGCACGAACTTCGCGGCACTGTTCGTCCGCGTAATCCGAGTAACGAGTAAGTATACTCTGGTTGTGATGTCAGTGATGCCACTACTATGTCATGGTCGTCTCCCACATATAAAATTACATCTACATATCATTCGAATGCATGTAAATTGGTTCCATATTGTGCATTTTCTAGATAGAATTTTTTTCAAAGCAGAATGACATTTTTTACCTGAATCGACAGTGATAAGAAAGTTTTGTCATTTTAATACAGTTTGCATCTTTCATTTTCACAGGTGGTACAGGCTGGTGGCCTATCGTTGCTTCACTTGGTGGCTTCACGGGAGGCTCGGACACCGCGTTCGGAGAGTAATACCTGCCTGTGCGGTACTTGCCATTAGACAACATTTCCCCAGCGACAGTGGACAATACCGCGGATTTTCCCTGGATGTGCTGCAACCGCAAATTTACAATGTGTAATGTTTATTATTTATGTTCAATTGAAATTAAGATCCAAAATAAAACCCAATATATATTTTAACAATGGTTGTTTTGATTTGTTCAAGCGTTGGCAATAAAAGGAAGGCCGTTGTATTTTATTGATACAAAACATGGTTATAGGTAAATATGGTTGATCATAATAAATCATCCTTTTGGTCACCGGGTACAGAGATGACCACCTCTGGCCCGTGCCGCCTTGCCACCACAGGCCAGCCTGCTGCTGACTAACTGCCTAGGCATCCAGGGTCTCCAGGGTGAACTGCACCCATATATTCTCCTGGGAGGGTGAGGTATTTATAAACTCACCCCCCTGCCTTCCATGTACTAGATCCTGCAGCCAGCCTCTTACATGCAGTTAGATGGCCTCTCCTTGGTGAGGCCCTGCGGCAAACGAGTCTTGTCTGCACGACCACCGCCCCAATCCACCCCCCGCCCTATCAAAGGCAGTTCGCACCGGGGTACTTGTGCTGGCAACTGGAGCAGTCAGGGAGCGATAAAGGCCAAGAGGTGCCAAAGACCATGTACACTTCAAAGTGGTCTACAGAGCATGGGTTGTTGTTCCCATGTCTACCTCCAGACCCCGTGTCTCCTGCCAAGCATCCCCCCTCACGCTGGACGGCCCCCTGCAATCCACATAAGTGTGTCTCCATTCACGAGTCTTCCTGTGTCTTGTCTGCACGACCACCGCCCCAATCCACCCCCCGCCCTATCAAAGGCAGTTCGCACCGGGGTACTTGTGCTGGCAACTGGAGCAGTCAGGGAGCGATAAAGGCCAAGAGGTGCCAAAGACCATGTACACTTCAAAGTGGTCTATAGAGCATGGGTTGTTGTTCCCATGTCTACCTCCAGACCCCGTGTCTCCTGCCAAGCATCCCCCCTCACGCTGGACGGCCCCCTGCAATCCACATAATGCCACGACATATACACGTCATTCATTCACAAACACACCCCTGTTTCGAATTCTTTATAACCCACTTCATATTTCTAATGAGCACTTCTTTGCGCTTTGCTAGTCAACCCGTGAAGGTGCTGGTTATCTGCTCTTCGTCTCTGTGAACTTCCGTGACCACTTCGAGGAAACTCGTCAGTTTGCAACCTGTGAACTGCTCCCTGTTCTACGACAAGAAACTACTCTGATCCCTGCATCTAACTGTTTGTTCGTCAAGGTAAGGCCATGTACCATAATCATTTTGCGTCCAATTTCTTTTCGTTCAAGACAGTACATGCAAGGAACTAGTCACATGTTCTGAGTTTACATTGGTATTCATAGAGAATTGTTGATCTTTTCTTTTCAGAACTTTCCACAATGCCTGCCTGTTCCATTGGCGGTTGTCCTTCGAAGACCCATAATAAATCAGAAGGTACTATAATGCATGTTTTCCCTAAGACAATAGATCAGATAAGAGAATGGGTCCGATATTGCGGATATCCACCGTCTGAGCTTGAAAGTAGAGTCCTAGAGGTCTTTGCAGACAAGAGGGGTGATCGATACCGCATCTGCAGCAGGCACTTTACCTCTGACATGTACTCCACATCATTGCTAATAAAGAAGAACACACCGCGAGCGAGGCGAAAATTGCTCTCAACCGCTATTCCCACTCTATTCGTCCACATCCCTCCACTGGTGAGTCAAGTTTACGTATTTATCTCTTGGCCTTGCGGTAGTGTGTAGCATTAGCTAACAATAATTTCCCCATTTATGTATCCACTCAATATGAAGGCGGAAGATTCTCCATCCGTGTCATTATTGCAGTCATCAGCCACTTCAAGCGCCTATCGGGTAATCTTACTTGGCTATTCTGCCACTGACTTGTTTTAGGCATGTAAATCAATAGTTTTAATTTATCGTGTAATTATGTTACCTAATGGTACACCCTTGTACTCGTCCTCTAGTCTTTGTTTTCAGTTATAATTATTGTTATCCAAAATAACGCAAGTACTGTCTTTCAGGGAGATGCTGAGGAGTCCAACGTATTGACGACTACCGTTGATGTCACTCAGATGCTCGAGGTACGTTTCAGGACAGTTCCGTCGCCCTCCTATGTGTCTTCTTTTTTCAATTTTGTGTTCATTACTAATGAAAGTCCTATGTTTCAGGGAGTCGATGGAGCATTAGTCCAAGAAGAAGGGGGAGCATGCAGTTACGGGTCGGCGCAACAGCTTTTAGAAGTGTGCACCGCAGTTACATCGTCCCTTGATGTTCTTATGCATTTCGAGGTATGGATACTGACAGTTCGATCAAGCGAAATCATATGACGTGATTACATCCGCTATACTTCCTTCTTTATTAACGCTAGTACTATGTTTCAGGGAGATGACGGAGCTTCTTCTACAAGAACATCACCCCTAGTAGTTGATGCAGATCTCTGGGTGGTGACACTTCCAACGATCAAGCAAATCGAATCATATTTACATATCCATTATTTATTTTAGACAACTGATCATTTGTGCAGGTCTATTTAGATGAGCCGTTCACGCCTGCACAAAGTTTCTGTTCTTTTTATCAAAATAGAAAACCATACTAATGCAATTACTGTGTTTCAGGGAGTCACTGAAGCATCATCTTCAATAATATCATCAATGGAAGTCTATGAGGAGCCCGAGGTATGGATCTTGACAGTTCCATCTAACTAGATCAACAATGCGTGAATAATTGTCGTTTGAATGTTCTACACAAAGCGTTCATTCGTGTTTTGCTATTGAGATGTACGTGGGTATTGGTACCCAAGTACATTTTGTGTTTTCAATATTATTATACATACTAATGAAAGTTCTATGTTTCAGGGAGTCGATGGAGCGTCAGTGCGTGATGGATGTGCTTATCATGAAAATGTAGTCGTTGCAGCGCAAGAGGAAGTGGAGACATGCACACACGAGTCGGAGCAACAGCGTCCTGATGTTGAAGTTCGAGGCAAGAAAGTTTCAAAGAAAAGAAAGCAAAAGAAGGTTAGTGTCCTGGTCACTATATTATGTTGTTTTTCACTGTTAATAGTTCAATACTGTAAGTTGTGTTTAAACTGAACATCCCTTTTCCAATCTGTCCTCTAGTTGCGAGTGGGTGTACGAACTAGATCTACACAGACAGTGAAGCGAACGAGAGATGTTGCTTGTCAAACCTTTTGGCAGGGACTTGAGACTGGAGATGCATCGTGCCAATGGGAAGAATATGAAGTGATTGACAACGGAGCTATACCACCACCAGCCATTGATAGTGAATGTCCTCCTGGTAGTTCGGATGCAGTTGGAGATAAATTCACAGAATCCACACCCGCAAAAACTAAGACCGCGAGAAAGTTGAAGAAATTGTCCTATTCACCCATTGCCGGAGAAGGAACAGATGTTGCAATGGAAGAGAATGAAGTGGACTACAATGAAACGCCTTCAATATCACTGAACATAGCGGAAGACGATATCAGAGATTCTACCTTTCATGTGAGTGACATGTCCTCAACGTTACAGGCCGAACCAGCTGGGATGCAGAGTGACACTATAAGGAAAGAGGCCAAATTCATTGTATTCGATAGTTGTTTGATTGATATTATTATTCGGTTGAAATGTGGGCATTCGGTAGGTGGGGAAGTATGTGGGGAGCCATTGATTAATGTGACTCGTGCAATTCGAGGCACTAACCTTAAAATACATGCCACCTGTACAAAATATCATCCTTTCTCATGGTCTGCACAACCCATGCTGGGACAACTGCCAGCAGGAAATCTACTTTGTGCAGCGGCTGCACTTTTTAGTGGTTCAAGTTTTAAAAAATTAGAGTCTTTCTTTCAGTTTGTGGGAATCCGTTTCATTGCGAAAACTCAGTTCTACAAATACCAAACCGATTATCTATTTCCAGCCATTAGCGAAGCTTGGAGAATGGAAAAAATGTCTATTGATAGTACATTCGCGGGCAAACGGTTCAGGCTAGCCGGTGATGGACAGTGCGACAGCCCAGGATTTTCAGCCAAGTACTGCACCTACCACTTTCAGGACATGGAAAGTAAGAAAATTGTGAGTTCGGTGGTTGTGCAGGTGTCACAAAGTACATCCTCAGTGGCCATGGAGAAAGTTGGCTTTGTAGCATCATTGCAAGAACTACAATCGCGGGGAATGGTGATCGACCTGATAGCCACGGACAGACACGTTTCAATTGCCAAGACAATGAGAGAAGAGTACAAAAATATAAATCACCAATTTGACGTTTGGCATCTTGCAAAAACAATCAATAAAAAATTGTCGGCTGCAGGTAAAAAAAAAGATATGCAAGGTATTTCACAGTGGTCCAAGTCAATCAGCAACCATCTTTGGTGGAGCTCAAAAACATGTGGAGGGTCGTTGGAAATTCTACTGGAAAAATGGCGGTCAGTACTGCTACACTGTACAAACGTGCACAGCTGGAACACGAACCAACATTTCCACAATTGTGAACATGGCCATTTGTCCACAGAGGAGGCACGGAAGAAGAAGTGGTTGATTCCTTCATCACCCACTCACAAAGCCATTGAAAAGATTGTATTTGATAAAACTATAACAAGAGATTTGAGGGGACTCACGGAATTCTGCCACACAGGAGATTTGGAGGTGTTCCACAATATGTGCCTAAAGTACAGGCCAAAACGATTGCATTTTGGCATGGAGGGCATGATAAATCGGACTCTTTTAGCGGTCTTGGCACATAACCATAATGTCGGCCGTCAACTAAGTAGGACGACCGGAACTTTAGGGACGCTTCGCTACAATAAGGCCTTCACTAAAAGAAGTAAACAATGGGTGATCAAACCAGTGTTTGAGGATATGCAATATGAGTTTATTGAGAGACTTATTGTTGACGTCCTAGATAGGCACATAAATGGAGTTGTGAACGAACCTGTGCAGGTGACAACTGCATTGCCACCCAACATTGCCTCTGTTCCATGTCCACCTAAAGAAGAGCTCATTGAGAAATACACATCACGGTTTAAATGATTGTAATTTGATTGTCTGTTCTCTCGAGTCTCCTCATGTCGCAGGCCCATTGAATATGTTTATATATCCAACCTTGTTCATTTGCGCATTAAATTAAACCAAACAGTAATATAAATGATTTTTCCAAAAATATAGAATGTCTCCGTATTTATGGTTCTGTGGGGGCAGCAAAGCACGCAGACAAAATGCAAAGATGGAGTGTAAATTTCAAGTCCTGTAAGACGGCCTTACACTGAATGTAGCTAACTAGGAATGTGTGTTCGTTCAAAGTGAAGGTCAGCTGCTTTGATTTTTTCTCGGGTGCCAGAATGGCCCACGACTCAGTATAAGGTTCTATTGTTATTTGACCTTGACAGGCCGGGACCACGTAAGAAACGATAATGAATATAATTTCAGAAACGAAAGCCATTTCATGTTCGTTCATTAGAAGAAATAAAACGTCGGCATAGAAGGAGTGGTATTTCGGGGCTGCCCTACGCACAGACACAATGGAAAATGCAAATATAATGTAAGTAACTCTTTAGATGAGTTTATACCGCAATTTAATTACTATACAGTAGCTTTAAAGACGGGTTAAGTTGTACTTGTTCATTCTATGTGGCATATTGTTTTGTACCGCGCACTATCTTGGGGAGAACCGTCTCCTTTTACGGAAGCACCTCCAAACCTTCCTCTTTGCTTCTGCTTTCTCTCTCCCTCTCCCCTGCTACAACTTGTCCACTGTCTGCGACCTCGGTCCTGGGCCCTTCCACTCTCCACCTGCACTCCCTGTCAACCCCTGCACTGGGGGACTGTCTCAGTATCCTACAGCCCCCCTTGACGTATAAAACCCAGTTGCACTGTCCTAGCTATGAAATAATTTCCAGACCTAATATATAAAATGAATAATTTTAATAAAGATCTGATGGTGAGACTAATTTCCTTTTTTTATGTTTTTCAAATAGATACATCGTCCATTATTGTCTGTGTCACGAGTACCAGACACCGGCGGATGGCTTCTATAATCGCCAGTTGCTTCTCCGCGTGAACAACGTTAGCACCCTGACCATTTTGTGGGACGATCGCCAAGTACAAGTATGCCCTTACGCGGTACTAACGGCTAGATGCAACATACAGACCGTTGTGGTGCCCTAGTGCCTCGTTGTTGGAATAGCCATGCGATTATCAGTGCGACCGAAGAGCTTATTTTATCGTAAACCAACACCCTGTCTACTGTACACGAACATCGCTTGCCTCAAGACGAAATATTTTGGATCGAGAGCAAATAAAAATTCATTTATCTAAGACCCTGTGTACAGCAAAGGAACATCGTGTGCCTCGAAACGAACTTTTCGGAACGTGAGCAAATAAAAATGCAAATCGCTGAATATTCTCAAAACATTTTATGTCAAATAAATGTACTTTACCAAATTTACAATCTTGCGGTTTAATTTAAAAGTACAGTTTCATATTCCCAATTGTGGCGCGCTGTGTTGTTTGAGCTCATCTGTGTTGATTTCCTGGTTCTGTGTGGAGTCGCGTAGAAGACGCCTGGGCGCGTTTGCCTACGCAGCTCAGTCACGTCACGGATAGAGGCGGGGAATATGAATGTTTTGATCAAGTCTGTTTCAGGGGCGGGGGATTTGATTTAGTGCCGCAAAAGCAGGTGAGCCAGGGCGATGCGGCAAGTGAGAGGATTATCATAAAATGGCGGATGTTTTCGAGTGCGTTAATGGACGAAAAGTCGGGTAAGGTCCATAGGAAAGTTTTCTACGATCTACCGATTTATGCTTAAAAACACATGGCCGAACCATAGGAACAATAAAAAAAAAGTCCCGGAACTATCCTTTAAGGAGGTCCTTGTGGCGTCTTGCAAAAATAAAAGGCCTATACTAAAAAGAAAATGATTGCCAAATCCTTACAACTAATAACAGAAAGAGTGTGGGATAGTGTTTTCAATAAAGAAAGAAGAGATCACAAATAATAAGTCAGGATGTGATTTCCAGGGGTCCCCATTCCCCAGGTTATGACCACAGGACAAGGTGGATCTCCTGAGCACAGCACAAACTCGAGCTTTCCCAGCACGAGGTGACAGTTCGATTCCAGCCATCAGGTTCTTCAATGCTTAAGTCTCTTTTCAATAAAAAGTCTCTTGCCTTCGAGGGCCTGATGTATTCAACAAACAAACAAACAAAAAGTTCCTTTCCAAATGAACGTTGGGGTGATGACTTTCCACCACCCGGATCTCTCTCTCTCAGGCTTGGACCCCTAGGCATCCCTCGATCGTGCTAGCACCTTTCTTTCGGGATCTCCCTCTGTCGGGCGTGGATCCCAATGCCAATGGGGACAATCCACTTCCCCTGGTTTTACAATACTTCTTGCATTCACAGGTCTTAATGTCTTTTTATACTGTTCTTCTGGCTTAACCCCTTTTTCTCTGCCTCCCTCTGTCTGCTTCACTCTGGCCAACTTTTACAACACACTGTTCATGTACCACTTTCACCAAGTGGGATTCACTTCCCTTTGCTTCACAATCATCTGTCGGTCAAAGACTTTTGACGATAAAGAGGATTTTACAAGACCCCTGTATGACCACTTTGACTTCTTCTCTTCCAAAGGTTATGGTTATGGTTATGGTAGTTTCTTTCATCGGGTAATCACCCAGAGTATCCTGCGTGAACACCCACGTGGCACCGTGCTGGTTTTGCCTCTTTTCATCAATAGTTTCTTGAAGCCTTTGAAAATTCAAATTAGCCATTTGCTACTTTTCGTTCAACACAGTTCAGTTTCTTAACGACTCTCCCCTCGACTCACTGGCTGTGATGAACCACTTGGCTTTCTTTCTCCTTGGAGTCAAGATTGGTACCACTGAGACAAGCGTCTCTCCCCGGTTTGGTAATCAGCGGAGGAGGGTCTCATGTACCGTTGTCATCTGCTGCAACACATGCTGGCAATTGTGTACGGTTTTTTAATTCCATCTGCAGAGGTTTCACAGGCCTTGGACAGAAAGCGCAAGCTTGCTTATCTCCTTGTCTCCTTCTCGGTATGCGCCGTCTTTCTCCTTCTCTTGAACTGCCATGCTGAGTTAGCTCTTACATTGTGCAATCTGCCTTGCACGTCCTGTGCTCTTGTGCTCCACCTTTTATCCCTGTGGGGAAGGGAAAGGGCCATCAGGTGTGTGTGATTCTGGTCAATTGCCTCACTTTGCCTGACCCTTGTATTGGTCCGTTGTCTTTCGTGTTGTGCAAAAGTGTTAATGTAGGAAAAGGGTGGGGCAATGTTTTGGAATATCCTGCATGGTAGGATGGGGAAAAGGTTTGAAAGAAGGGGGATACCACGTCTCACACGTCAGTGTCCCACTCCCACTCCCGAGGACCTCCCATCCAGGTGATCCTCCCTCACTGGTCCACCCCCAGTAACTGGATCCAATAGCGATAGCCGTGTCCTTGCAACCTGGATGACAGATACCCAGGGACTAGTTAGGGGGACCCCCTCATGTTTCTCACAGTACCCACATCTGGGCATACCCTTCCCACATATGAAGACCATTGCAAAACTGAATGGTGACGGATGGATGGGTCTAAATAAAACATAACCACTGGAATTGCTCTGGAGAACCCTTCAAACCACTGCTCTTCTGCATTACATACCATTACAGAAAGTAAAAAAATCTATCCTCATCAGACTTGATCTTTGCCAGCCTAGGTCCCATCCCTTCTGCCTATGGCTCTACGCTACTGTAGACATGTTTTGGCCTGTAGGGTGTATCCCCATTCACTTAATGTATGTATTTTCAGTAGTGGCAGTCAGGGACGGCCTAAGTGGCTGGAGTGCTCCAGGCAGCAAAACTAAACGTGGCATCCCCCGACCCTACCCACGCACAAGCCTGGTCATGCAGGCGGGCCACATTTTTCATTTGACGCTGATGCAGCAGCATCAGCGCCCTATTATTATTAAATGCGGCCTGCTCCTGAACGCAGGGGGATTACATTTCAATAGGGCGCCTGCCGCGCCTGCTCCTACCATGCCAGTTCGGGGGAGACCTTCAAAGACTCCCCCGAGCTGGTGCGGCCAAGGTCCCTTTGCGGCACCCTACTTTAACGGCTGGTAAAACCAGCCGTTAAGGTCGGGTCCCACAAAGGGACCTCGTAATTAGGTGCTAAGTGTTTAACGGCGCCGCAGCCTTTTACGGCGCTGTTAAACACTTAGCGCCTGGGTCATAATGAGGACCAAGGTCCTCATCTATGTTCCTGCGACAAAGTCCAAAATTCCCCTGGGGACAGTCACAACACGGTCTCTTCATTGTGCACCTGCGCTACGGGGGGTACAATCAATAGTGCTTATGTTTCTTGTGTTAGGTGGCTTCTCTGGGGGATCTTTTTTTTGCGGATTGCCATGTTTGTTTTTTAACACCCTCTCCCAATTTTAGGTACGGTTTTGTGCCACCAGTTTCAGATTTCTTGCATTGCCAATCTTTCATTACCTTAGATGTTGGCGGATTATGGACCTTAACATGGGCTACATTACTTGGGCCCACTATGTTTGTTCCCAGTTGGCCATGACTCATTTTCTCTTGTTGGGTGTCCGTAGTGTTGGAGGAGCCCTTCCCCAAGGCTCCCCCCAAAATATGGGTTTGGGTGCTTCCATTGCATTTTGTCAGTATGCAGTCCAGTTCTCAATTTACGGGCTCTCCCCCCGGCATTTTTAATTTTGGTTTAGGTTCATCTAATTCTTTATTCTCTGTTGGTGTCTTTATTGTTCTTATTTCCTCAGGGGATTTCCTGTCATTAGACCCTTTGTTCAGTTGTTTCTGTGGTCCAAGTTGTATAGGTTTTGGCTTTCCTTTTGTCCTCTGTCGTTTTCCTCTTTCCAGCTGGCAGTTTGGCTAGCTTCAGCTTGAGTGTTCCCGAAAGCTTTGCTGTGTTTTCCACGGTCTGTGGCATTAGTTGTTTTTCTGTCTCTTCATTGGTCATCAGGGTTTTTTATGGGGGTTTCTAAAGTTCCTTGTTTATGCTCACTGGTCTTTTGACAATGCATTTTAATGGAAGGATTGTCTTCCTCCTCTGCTTGCTTCCTATAACAGTCTGATAACAATACAGACCGTAGGACGGTCTATTACGATGGCGGACTGTTTCTCCAGATACTCTAAAGACAGTTTTATCTCACCTACGGTGATAGTGTGGGCTCTCACCTCTTCCCATACATTGTCATAGAGTTCCACAAATGAACTCAGTATAACATTTAGGGCAGAAATTGTCGCAGAGGTCCTTCCTATACGATCATCTGACTCTCTAAGTGTATAATGAAGTCTGGAGGTCGACACTTACATGGAGGTTTTCCTTCCATCACTAAGGTTTTCCTTTATCTTGTTCAATGATGGCTGTTAAATAACTCTGGGATCCCATGGCGGAGACGTCACATGTTTGTTGCATCACATTTTCTCCATTTAAGTTAAGGCTTTGATGGGTTTGTTGTTCTACCATAGGGATAGGGTTGTGCGTGTTGAAAAACTCGATAATGATTAAGTCGTGTACATGGGAACTGTCAACTGTCGCTGTGGCGCACATTAACAGAGGAGGTCTTACTTACGCCTGCTAGAGGAAAAAAGTCTGTGATTCTTTGTCCTTCTGGCAATCCTTGCAGGTAAGCCGATACTTTCCTCCCACTGTGACGAGAGCTCACGCAATCTATTGGCTTTTGTTTGTTACTCTCGATGCTCTTGACACAGTTTTTCCTTTTATCAATTTTTCCTTTCAGTTTTGGTCAGTTTCTGTCCGAGCACTGCATCATTTCTGAGATCTTCAGTCCTTTAGTGAATACAACATTTCCGTCATCTCCAGAAAACTCCTCCAGAGTTTCAAACATGTGGATGCCACTCATGGCATTGCACACCCTGTGTTTCTTCCCTGGCTGTAGGGTATGTCTGATTAGCTTTATCCGGTAAGGAACCCTGACTCCTCAATCTTGGACAGAGACACGTCTGTGACATTGGGCCTCATTACGACCCAGGCGGTAAGGGGTTTACGGCAGCGTAAACAGCGCCGACCCTTACTGCCTGATTCCGAGGTCCCTTAGCGCCATGGAGGATTTAACACCTGCTTTTAGCAGGTGTTAAAATCCATGGCGCTAAGGGACCTTGTTGTTAATTACGCCACCGTAATTTACGGTGGCGTAATTAACGCCTTCCCCACTCCCATTATGCCCTATGGGGCAAAAATGGGAATGGGGAAGGGTAAATGGGGATTGGGGACTTACCACCCCGCCAACCTCGGAATGGGGCGGTAAATCCGCCAACCACCATGGCGTAAACATAGTTTACGCCATGGTGGTAAAGGTACGACCCAGGCGGTAACTTACCGCCTGGGTCGTAATGAGGCCCACTGCGTCCTAGTTACCTTCTTTCATTTCCTTTGTTTCCTTCCTAATGTTTTCGAGGCGATCTTATAACCTCGTATAGACAGCAGTTGCTGATAAAGAGGCTGGCAATAATGAGGGGCTCAAAGGTTTCCACGATGAGCAGTCACCCCTCAAAATCAGAATGAAAGATACGGTGCTCCTGTTGACAATAGAAGTTATCGATTGAAGTTGCTCATAGAAGTTGCTGATAGAAGGGGCTGGTAGTAGCGAGGGACTCAAAGGTTTGCAAGACACGCAGTCACCATCTCAGAAGGAAAATAAATGATATGGCACTCCAGTATCAGATAATAACTCTTTGTTATTGGGTTGGCACTAACAAAGCTCTCGAATCGGTTCACTTTCGTGTAGAGTCTGTAGTGTTAACTAAGCGGTGGGGGGGAGCAATCGAGCTTTTCCAGCACACACACACTTTAGTCTGTCCTTACCTGCTTCAGAGTGCAGTCACTCTATCTGTCATTCAGGTAGGCTCCCCCCAGCTGAATCGCTGGTGAATGCTGAAGACTGCAAGACTACTTTACGACTCAGCTCTGGCTCTGCGTAGGCTCTGCTTATGCTCCGCGTATGCTCCACGTTGTAGTCTGGATTTTAAAGCCACACTCCTCACACAAATGAAACAGTAGAAATTGGGATCACTTAAAAGGGATTTTATGATGTGAGCACTACACAAAAAGCCTCACTGATACACAGTTTAACAGGCTATAATTTTCACAACCTAAATAACAATAACAACAATAATGATCGTTTGCAGTATACAGTGGACGTAGCAGGCAGAATTGTCGCTGTCTATCTCATTGCTTGTGGCACTGCTACTTGTGAGCGGTGGTTCTCTCTGTAGAGGTGGAGTCAAGTACCCCCACCAAAAGCTCCACCCCCATGTTGCCTATATGTTGGGAGCTGGAAATTGCAACACATGCAATACCAGTGAGGATGCCTGTACTGCAGAAAATTCTGGAAACCAAGTTATCCATTGAGAAAGCCCAATATGCATTCACGAAGAAGTAATGGCCTTTGGAAAAAGGCCTGCAAGAAGTGTGGAAATGAGTGAAAGAGAAGATTGGTGACATAATGTGGAGCAAGAGATGACACACCTAGAAAAGATGCACCAGGCAAAAGAACATAGACGTTCTATAAGTTCTGCAGAGGAGGTGGTAAAGATGAGCAACATTTCAGGCTCGAGATGAAGATGCTCATGCTATAGAAATGCTGAAGAAAATACAAATCAGTTTACATTTGTACAGACACAGTAACGCAAGTACACAAAGTAATCTTAAGGCTGGCTACGTAGTGAATAGTTGCAGCGATGCGCCAATGTATAATACATAGGAATGCATTGAACCTTGATATTCCACAATGCACTCTAAGCAAGGCTTGAAACCCCATGATTGGAAAGGGTTTTTCAGAGTGGAGCAGTTGGAAAATAACTGAAGGTGATGGAGGAATACAAGAAAGGCTTGGCTGGCCCAGCACCAAGAAGACGAGGCCACCGTGAGCCTGGTTGTCCATCCAGCAGTTACATTCATGTGGGAAAGAAACAAACTTCTGTTTGAAGTGGAATGTTCATCATTTAATAGAATTAAATGCAGGAAAGAGCTCAGAAACGCGGTCTCCAGTCACATGATCAGATCAAAACAGACATTGGGTCAAGCTACACGAAACCAAGAAGATACTCCCTTTGTTTCACAGGCACAGATAGCTTCTACAAGGCCGAGTTCAAAGCCTTAATTGACTGGCAGACTTCAAGACTGATGATAGATGTTGGGCTAATTGGGAGGGGAGGCATGATCATGCCGACCTTCCCTGCACCTGGAGTGGTAGCCTGTGTGCTGCTAGCGTGTAGAGTATTCCAGAAGGGTACAAAGGTGCCAAACCAATGGTACGGGGCCATGTATCAAAGAGCCCAATAGTTTGTATAACCAAGTGTTGAGTATTAGTATAACACAGAAGATGACTTGCACTTGGGATGGGCTTAGTTGCCCACCTGACAGTAGAGACCCAATCCCTTCCCCTGTCAGTATGGAATATATACTTAGATGCTCCCTGTAATCCTATCACATCCCCAATTAGGTTTTTGTAGTTTGCCACGTAGTGTGACGTCACTTATGACGAGTTTGACTATAAAAGTTGTGTTTTTATTGATATGTGCTGAGAGAAAACGAGTGAACGTCCGTTGATGTCCCTTGTGGTGTCCAGTCATTAGTTTTAAAACAAAAGGATTGAATGCAATACATTCGAGTCAAAAGGGCCACAAATAAAAAGACTGAATGCCTTTTTTTAATGTATTTTTTTGGGGGTTTAGCTATAGGTAAATGGTTTTTGGGCAAAAAAAGGGGTTGGGGGAAGCCCCCCCCCAAAAAAAAAGACATTAAACAAAATCGGTCTTTTTTTCGGTCCTTTTGACTTGAATGTATTGCATTCAATCCTTTTGCTTACGAATCTTTAACCTACAACCGTCCCTTGTAACTCCCTGTTTTAGACAGTTGAAAATAAAACAGACCAGGTTTTGCCAACTTCCTGAGTCAGTTTGATTATTGATGTTTGAGTAAATTCTGCATCCCCATCTATCTCAGAGTATTACTACCTCGTCTTAAAGGGCCCTAGGTCTAAGGGTTGATCTCCTAACAGTGAGGTGAAATAAATGAATTATTACATGTTTGGTGGGTGATGGTGCTTGACTGTGAGTATAACAGCAAGGTTTTTTTTTTCTCTTACCACCCTTCCATTAGCTGGTGCTTTTGCCATGTGGTCTCCATTTGCTACACAGTTTGTGAATGGGGCAGAGTGGGGAGGGAGGCTTGTCTTGGGCATAGGGAATTCTTGCCTAGGCCTGAGGCTTTCTAACATCCTCTCATACGTTTAGTTTTTCTCCCCTCCAACTATCCAGGATATCTTGGAGCCACCTGCTGCACCCACTTGTGCTGGGTACTAGGTGACTTGGAACTTTCTGCTATGGCTTAACCCCACTAGCATGTCTGTTTGCTTCCCATTGTCCCTATGCAGACAGGAGGGCATGGGCAAACTCTATGTTACTCATTTTATCAGCCTTAGATGGATTAAATACTTTGTTGTCTTGAATACTTTGTTGGCTCGTGCAGGATACACATTTGTGACTAAAAGCTCACACGCAGGTTGCTGCAGCTGGTGCTTCAGCCAAAAGAAGTACTTGACAATGTATTTTCATATGATCAATTCTGTGGTTTTACCTATTTAGGATAGATGAAAAATAAGGGCTTGTAGATTGCAAATGCAAGACTGTAGGGGAAGCTGGTGTAAAATCAAAAAGTAATGTAATGTAATGTAACTTAGTTTTGCATAGCGTGACCTGCCATTTGGATGGCGTGACCTGCCATCTTGGCACTACAGAAGCCAAGGTTTCTAGGTTCATAATTCATCATAAGTACTATCATTACTCTGGGGAATCTTCCATATCATCATTTATGAGCCTGTCTGCATGGTTACAGAAGGGGGCTAACCAATTACAAACTGATCTTGGTCCTGGTACCACTCTGTGGTATGTAAGGTTGGCCAGAGCAATCCAAGTGGTTACGATTCATTTAAAAACTTCCATGCATTACTTTCAAATGATGTTGGAAAGCACAGTGTCATTAAACAAGTTTAGCCAGTGCGACCCACAGTCATGTGACTCTGATGTCACTTCCTGTGAGAGCAATTCCCTGGTGATGATGTTAGTCAATGTTTGTGGCATAAGGTTCAACTCCCACCCCCACGTCCATGTAAACATTTTACAAGTTTACATCCCTGTCATTTTTAGAAACAGGCACAGGGCTGGAAGTTCACCTGTCATCATTGCGGAAGGTCGCAATGTTTTCTCAAAAAATGACAGCCTTTTAGGTTGGAAAAACTCAGCATTCAAGGATGGCAAATACTGAAATGTGTCATGCCTGACTTGGGGGTCTCCAGCCTTTCACCCTTCGTCCTTGCAAATAGTACACATTTTGCACTAGTTATGCTTCGTCCTGGCAAATAGTAGAATTTCGGCACTATTTACCCTTCATCCCATCGTCCTTGCAAATAGTAGACATTTCGCACTATTTACCCTTCATCCTTGCAAATAGTGGGAATTCTGCACGAATTAACCTTCGTCCTGGCAAATAGTAGACATTATTTGAACTATTTACCCATCGTCCTTGCGAATAGACCTGACCTTGCTGTAGCATGATGACGCCAAGACAAAACTATGAAATAACTATTTCCGAAGTTGTTTTGGATACTTTGTTTTTATAAAATAAAGGACTACATTGCATGAGAACTACAGACCACCTCACTCCCCGCCCCGGAATATTGCTGAATTGATTTCCAAATTTTGCGTCAAGAAAAAGAAAACACTGCAGCACAAATATGTACATTTTGCAACATGTATGCTCAAATAAAATTGTTTGCAGTAGCTCCTAAATGTACAGAATCACATTTCTAATGTCTTTATTGTGCTTCCTGAATTGAAAACACTCCCTCACAAAGGCAATTCCCTCATATGAATTATGTGTGAGGATTTGAACCACTGCTTCTGTGGGCACTGGATATCAGACCAAATATAGTAAGTGGGAGATCGCTAAATACTATATTTTGTACATTTTTAGCAGAATTGTACAAATGTTGTGCCACATTTAACGGTCATTGGCAATGCCAACAGTTTGGGCATTTGTGTAGTCATGGGACAGGCATTTGCCAGTCACTGCCGTAGTGGTATTACCTGGCTATAGATGGTAGCAGTTGCAAAATACTGTGAGTACCTGGGCAGATACTAGGACTACCTGGCAAATGCATAATGCCTATACACAAGCCAAAGCTCTGTGGCTTTCCAATGCTTGTTTTTAGCAGGACTTCAGTGACAGGCACGCATAGTGCTTATACATCAAGTAGCTCAAGGAAGACCTGGCCAACACAATTATTTTACACCAGTAGCATTCACCGCTCCAATTAAGTCATTACCATCAGAAGACTGCGTTGAAAAAACAACAGAAGGCACTTCGAGCACAAAGTTCTCTGGTAAGTCTTGATAAAGTGAGCTCAAAGAGATCTCAGAAGGATGTGATTTGAGCGTGGAGGGGCAGGAAGTGGGTGGAAATGGCCATAGGGATTAGCATGGACATAGGCAGTCAATGGGTGGGTAAATAACCAAACAACACCTACAAACTTGATGTCCCTCCTCACATGACATTTCATCCTAGATGTACCTAATGGATAGGTTTCGCTTATAGGTGGTGCTTTTGCACCACCTAACAGTCAAAACCAAAAATTAAACGTTTTGCGTTTTTTTTGCGAGTGCAAAATCGCTATAAACTGGATACTCAGATTAACAGAACATATTTTCCAGTATCTCAGTCGAAGACCGTTGTGTACAGTGCTTCAGTAGTACAAAACATAGTTTATGTGTACAATATTTTCCTGCAAACCGATATGAATGTTTGGCCAGCAATCAGAATCACCTCTCTTAATAAATATTACAGTCCTCTTTCATGAACACTCTAGGCTCTGCAGCAGGCGTGGATAGACCTACAATCCTTCCTCTGCGAGCTGGCCAATCATGCATTTATATTTCCTTGTCTGGGCTCTGTATTTTCCCATTGTCATAATGGTTTTGTAGGTATATTACAAGCAAGAAGACATGGTCCCAGATTGAATAGCATGGCTGTAATTCAGTTTCAGGTTTGCGCCTGTGCTGCTGTGGCCAGGCCCCTTCAGCTATGTTCTCGCAGTTTGGGACATTACCCAGATCTCGCGAGTGAATTACAGGCTCGCGCAGCACTCGGGACTTCCCATCACACTGAAAGACTGCGGATGGGCCTAATGGTTTATTTATCTCCTGTGCTGAAGGGTTTTATGATCATTTTCCTAAATCAAAAGTTGCATTATATGACACAAGATAGTTCTTTGACAAAAAAATAAATACACCGCAGTTAAATATACCGTGCATTACATGTAGGAGGCTGAATGCGAAGGCTCCTTTTCCTGAGGTGTTTAGGGCCATGAGGCCTATTTATTTGTACATGCTGAGCCTCTCACCATGCCCTTATGTATTCATCAGCAGGAGGAAATCAAAGGACCAGGGTGGCTGATGGAGAGCAGACTCAGATCAGTGCAGGGCTGGGGATTTTCATCATGGCCATTTCACATTGCCCGATGCTGGCAAAGAGATCCAATACACTGGCATACCTTTACTATGCTTTTTGTGGCTTCACAGATTGCACGGCGAAGTACAATTTTACAACCTGTTACACACAATTCAAATCCACACTTTGAATGTCGAAGGTGTCACCTGTGATGTGGATCTAGCACAGGAGAAGTGCTGCTGGTCTCCCAATTAAGTAGAAATAAAATCTCACTGCCGTCAGACCACATATTGATCTAAGGTAAATTCCTGTCAGCCAGTTAAAGATGTTATTTTCCAGTTTCAGTGCCAGGAAATGTATTTTTGGTCGCTGAGCTATGTGTGTCTAGCATAACACTGGAATGCCATAACCCAGCCTAGCTGGATGCTTCCTGTTGTGTTGCCTGTCGTAGTTGAGTCCTTCCAATTCCCTGACTGCAGAATCTATGCATGGATGCTTGTTGGGGTGGTTGTACACATTGCCCTGTGACAGGGGTCTATGTGTGTGTGTGTGCTTGCTGCAACCCATTGTCGTGAGTGTGTGTCCTGACATCCATTCCTTTTGTTGTTGTTGTGTGTGTGCTGCCATCCATTGTTGTTCTGTCTGTGTGTTGCCAGCGAGCCATTGTAGCTGTGTGAACTGCTTTCCATGGTTGTATGCTGTCACAAAGTCATTTGTTTGCAAGCTTGTGTGATCTTCCGATCGCTTACTCAGGCACAGAGGCGTTGCTAGGGGGGGGGCTAAGGGGGCTATAGCCCCTGGTCTTTTGGTCGTAGCCCCGGATAGAATCTCAGGAGCTACAGCCAAATGGCTAGCTAGCCCCCAGTCCCAACTGTTCCGACATCAGCATAGCCCCGGGTCTTTTCCAGACCTAGCAACTCCCCTGCTCAGGCATAGGAAGAAGGAAGGTCTAGGACTAGCAGGACATGTGCTCTACATGTCTTTATTCTTCCCATGCCTATGCCTAATGAAGATTACAGAAGCTTGCAAATAAATTACTTTGTTAGCTTAACTAAGGTACCATCCTGTTGTCTTTTTGGGAATCAACACTTTATATCAGACTTCGCTAACACAGTACAATCAAACTTAATATAGCCAATTGCAAATTACCAATTACCTTATCCTTCCCTGCCATTCTCCTGCTTCCCCCTTCATCCCTTGGATCTCTGGCAAGGGACCAGTTGCCTGGGCCCTGGTAATAAATGGGAGTCATTGGAAGGACTTCTCCTTTCCTTGGCCCTCATTACAACAGTCCAAACAAAGGGTAACACATCATAGGATGGCTTCTCCTTTGATTACAACATTAATCAGACAAAGGGAATTTCTTCTCTTAAAGTTCCAGAAACGCTAACCGAAGGAAAACTTCCTAATGATTCAACAGTCTCAAAATCCAGGCTCCCTCGTGGCAAATCCTTTGGTGGTTTTCAGTCACTCAGATTTTTAAGTACTAAAGTGGCCCCTGAACATATTTCCCAGGTTCCATTAACCTTTGATCCTGCTTTGTACCTCCTAGTTAGGATCCTGCTCCAGGGGTCACACATCTTCACTCTTCAGATTATAGCAACCGTGGGTAAGAGGCTGGTTCACAAACCTTAGGCTCCAGGACTTCTGGGTGGGGTTTAGCTGTTAATCTGGGCTCGACAGAGGCTCTGATACTTTTGATCGAGGTGTTCTCTTACTGGCACACAGCTCCCATTCTGCTTACTGTAGTGTTGGAGTGCATCGCGTCATGTAGCCTATGACGTGATACAAGAACTGCAGAGGGAGAGGAGCGCAAGGCAGTGTAGGAGTCCATTGGTGGCTGGAGAGCGGGGCTCGCATGGACTCAGCGCAGAGCTTGCCTTAAGTTAAATAAAGGAATCATAAATAATTTACCGGCTCCCTGTCCCTCACTTCAAGTGGCAATGAGGATTGAGCGAGCCCCGCCTCCCCCGATTGATCCAAGAAGTGTTCCAGGATACCTGCAGTGAAGCCAAGGTGAGCAGCGATAAGGGGGAGTACAAACAAAAGAAGGGATATAGAAAGGGTGCCACGATTAGGCACCTATCAAGGAGCCACAAAACTCTGTTCAGCTGTGCCGTCTCCAACAAAGTTAAAAGGGATTAGAGGAAGTGCCCGGTATCATGTGATGTAAACACATGACCGACAGCCATTTTCAAGGGTCAGTCAATGTGATGATGATCTACACTCCAGATAAGAGCACTCCTCCTCATTCCAGTTAAAAACAAAAGAGGAGATGGACATTTAGACATGCTTGATATTAACACATGTACCTCCACTAATGGATATATAAAATACAAAGTTTAGCTAAGTTCTGGTTAAAGACCACCTGGACAGCATAGCACCATGCTACTGGCAGAAGGGGCGTAGACAAGGCCTTACACAGCGTTCCCCCCCACCGAATATGTTTCTACTGGAAGCTGATGAGGCATCCCTGCCCTGGAAAATATGGCTACACATATTCAAACATTATGCCAATGTGGTATGTGGCACAAACTACAGCGTAGACCGGAAAAAGTCTCTGTTCTTACATTGCCTAGGACCAGCTGGACAGGAACAATTTGAAGATTTATCAGATGTAGACACGGATAAAAGCCAGGACATGAATGAATATGAGAAAGCCATAAAGAAAATGAACAAACACAATGAAAAAGTAATTAGCACAATCCTGGAATGGTACACAATTGGCCAACACATACAATAAGAAGGAGAGAATGTTGAACAGTACATTATCGCACTGCGCAAGCTGGCAAGAACATGCAGATTTAATCAGCAGTTGGATGAGAGACTTAGAGATCAATTTATGTTGCAGTGTAGATGTAGCAAAGTAAGAGAAAGACTCTGGTCAGGGGATGAACCACCATTAAAAGCAATATTGAGGGTGGACAAAGAAGTTGAACATACAGAAAAGTGTGTAAACACCTTGGAAGACAGGGAAAAGGAAATTGCAGTTAAGCCTAGACCAGTAGCTACTCCACAGCCAGTTATTGAATCCATAGCGGTGATAAGCACCCACTTGGGATGAGAAGATTGAATAATGATAGAATAGGCTCCAGTTACAATAATGAAAACATACATACAACAGTAGGGGTTCAGGAAGGACATGAGGGCATGGAAGTGAAGGGCCGAGGTCAAAGCACAAGAGGACAGAGGATGGTCAGAATGTGCTATAGGTGTTACAGTCCCTCCCACCTTGCCAACAGTATAACATGCCCAGCACTAAAGATGATATGCAGGATATGCAAGGGCAGGGGACATATATCAAAATGTTGTAGCAACAAAGATTCCACCAATTGGATTGGAGAAGAAGAAACTGATGATGGGGAAAAGTGTTTAGCTGCCATCGGGGATGAAGATATGACAGATGAACCAATGACAATGGTTCAAGTTAATGGGTCTCTGATCACTATGATGGCTGACTCCGGTGCTACATACACTCTGATTCCAGAGGGAGTATGGAAAAATATCGGTCCTGAATATTTGCGTGAGGTAGACATAAACCCCAGAGCATATGGAGGGGTGAAAATTGATCTGAGTGGCTGATTCAAGGCAACACTGGATTTTAAAGGTAGACATGCTGAAGGTTGTGTTTATGTATCAAAGAGGGGTGCATCGTGAAGCAGTGTTTGCAGTAGAAGATGTAAAACACCTGAAGGCTGAGAGGGAATAAGACGCGTTCAGAAAAGGAATCGGATGCATTAAAGGATTTACACATTGCATTTTATTAAAAGAAGGATGCAAACCTGTTGCACAGATACTATGTGCCATACCAATATCCATGAGCGAGGAGTAAAACATTAACGGAGGAAATTAGAAAAGGAAGATATTATAGAAAATATTGATTCAGCAGATTGGGTGTCACCTTTGGTGGTGGTCCAGAAACCATCAGGAAAGGTCCGAGTGTGTGTGGATCACCACCAATTAAACAAACATATCATAACAGAGAAGAATCCACTCCCCAAACACTCGGGAGCTAATCACCACAATGAGCCCTGCTATTTTTTCTTGGCACTCGACCTTACCTTGGCGTATCACCAATTTAAACTGCAAAAAGAATCACGTAATTTCACACTGTTTACGGAGGGATTATTTCAATATCGCAGGATGTTTGGTCTTGTTTCAGCCTCTTCACTTTTTCAAAAAGTTATGTACAGAATATTTGATAGAGATGAAGGTGTCATTTTTTTCCAGGATGAAGTCCTAATTTATGCGAATGACAAAGAAGAGCATGATAGAAGATTAGGGAATCTTCTCAAGAACTAGGTAGAGTGGCATTGACACTCAGCAAGGAGAAATTGAAAATTAATCGAAAAGAAATTGAATTTGTGGGTCATGTGATTTCCAATGATGGCATTTCATCAAAGAGGGAGTTGGTTGATGCAATAGAATGAATGCCAACACCCATCTGTAAAGATCAAGTAAGGACATTTTTAGGAATGGCCAAATATTATGCCAAATTCATTAAGGGCTTCACCGATCACACAAGCTACTTAAGGAGTCTATTACGATCAAAAGTGCAGTTTTTATGGAATGTAAACTGTGAGGAAGTCTTCAAATTTATCAAACAAGCTTCAGCATCGGCACCAGCATTGCAGAATTATAGGAGAGGACGAGGGATTGTGATTTTTACGGACGCTAGTAATGTCAGATTGGGTGCTGTGCTCTTGCAGGTTGAGGGAAAAAAGGAGTATGTGTTGGCATTTGCGTCTCGACTATTGACGGGGCCGGAGAAAGCCTATGTAGTTATTGAATAAGAGGCTCTGGCAGTGAAGTGGGCTACTGACAGATTTAGGAGTTTCATTTGAGACACCACATTTGAACTGCACACTGACCACAATTTGTTGGTCGAAATGTATTCAACTAAAGGTCTGGATAAAGTATATGACGGTGGGTCTCCAAGCTACAGGAGTTTGACTTCACAACTCTATATATTACATGACTAAGGAATTATGCTGCTGACTGCCTGTCACGTATGACGAACAGGGTGGAAGTGGAAAATGACGAGGAGCAGGAAGAAATTTGTGAACGGTGGGAATCTGCTATTTCTAAACAGGAGTGACATAGTGAAATGGAGAAGGATGACAAACTACAAACTGTGGTTAAAGATTTGTTGGATGGGAAATTGAGTAAAGCCACAGCGAAGGAAGTAGGTGTTGAAGGTCTGTGGAACATGAGAAATGAACTGCATGTTTGTGATGGTATCCTCATGAGCAGGGACAAATTGATACCGCAAGAGGGTCTACAGGAGAAGATCATTTGGCTTGGCCATGAGGGCCATCAAGGGAATGTGAAGGCGAAGGACGTAATAAGGAACAGTTATTGGTGGCCGCCATGTGATGCCCAGATCAAGAGGAACGTTCAGGACTGTATCCTTTGTGATAATAGTGACAAAGCATGTATGAATGAGAGGGAGCCCATGGCATTGACAGACATACCCGAGAGACAGTGGGAGAAACAGGCGATGGACGTGTTAGGACCGATATGGAGCGATGGTTGTCAGATGTACTGCATTGTGGTGGTGGATGTTTTGACTAGATGGGCGGAGGTGAAAGTGATGCCTCACGTCACCACAAAGTGTGTGATTGAGATTTTGGAGGAATTGTGTGTGCAGGAGGGCTAACCGTGTGTGGCTCTCACCAATAATGGTCCTAATTTTAGATCAAAAGAAATGGAAACATATTTTGAAAAAAGGGCAATTGTGCATAAAACCAGTGCCATTTATCAACCACAAACAAATGGAATTGTGGAGAGGTATAATATAATAATTAATGAAGTTATCAGAGGCGCCTGGTCTAATGGAAAAGAATGGAAGGAGGTGGTAACAAGGACAATAGTTGCTCATAGGTTTACACCACACTGCACTGTGGGCCTGCCCTCATTTGACCACAGTGGAGGAAGAAAGGGTATAACAAGACTCTTTCCAGGATGGATGGGGGATGTGTCAGTAATGGAAGTGGAGGTGCAGGGTGTGGAAGTGCGAATTAGGAAGTGTCAATTGAGAAAGAAGTCTGCCCAGGATAACAGGTGGTTTAGGAGACACAATGTTCCCCAGGTGGGAGGTTGGGTCAGAATCGAATGGCCTGGGATGTTGCGTGGTGATGATTGTCAATGTCTCAGGCTCTCCAAAGCACAGTGTGATTTGAATCAGAGGCTGTTGTCCTCTGCATGCACTCAGACCGGTTAAAACTACAATGCCCA
The DNA here is from genome assembly GCF_040938575.1 of Ambystoma mexicanum. Taxonomy (NCBI): domain Eukaryota; kingdom Metazoa; phylum Chordata; class Amphibia; order Caudata; family Ambystomatidae; genus Ambystoma; species Ambystoma mexicanum. Next base: position 1,014,914,231 of record NC_090930.1, on the reverse strand, counting down.
GCATGATTGTAGTTCTGCACTGCAGCTATCTCCTCTCTACCCAAGGTAGGTTCCTATCAGCAGTTTCATAAGCTACTTGGCACTCTCAATGTTCCATGCCCCACTACAATGAAGACACAAGACCTTACAACATTAGTGAGCATTCAAGATGCTGGTTTAGGGGCTTATCAGGCAGAGACCTGCACAGCATTAAACCTCAACGTAATAACCCCTTTTCCGGATAGCCCCCTCAGTGCATGAAGCATATTTGAATATGGAATAGCAAACATTAGCTACGTATTGTACATCACTTAGTACTAACACAGCCCTCCACCACCAACTCCAATTACCCCGGTCTCAGAATTACGCTGTGTGCTGCTTAACACACGTTCACTAGTCAAACACGCCACTGAGGTTGCCAATTACATTGAACATAACAGCATTGACATTTGCGCTGTGTCCGAAACGTGGGGATCTGAGTCTGCTGTGTCTAGTCTTAACCTAGCAATTCCAAAGGGTTATCTCATGATACGTAAAGACAGACAGGAAGGTAGAGGGGGTGGTGTAGCAATAATTCTAAGAGATTCTTACTCGGTTTGGGAAGTCCCAGGTGAGATCTTGAAAGAAATTGATTCCTTATACATTATAATCGGCATGAACGCTGAATCCACGGTTAATATTCCTCTCCTTTATCGCCCCCCTTCTTTGAAGGATAGCTGGACAAGAGCACTTCATAACCTTGTACTTCCCTGGCTCAAACCACTCTCTCGCTTCATTATTCTGGGTGACTTTAACCACTGGTTAGGTGATCCAGAAGATCCTCATGCCCTTCAGTTACAACAATCTGTCAGATTTAGGCTTTGCTCAACAAGTGACTGAACCTACCCATGTACACGGACACACCTTTGACTGGCTAACTACTCTCAACATCATTCGCCATGAAGTTGCCATTACACCATGTCCTTGGTCAGATCATTCCTTAATACACTTGACCTTATCTGTCCCGTTCCCCCTTAAACTGAGAAACCCTTTTAATGGGCACTCGCTGTCATGTAACTTAAAATGTCTCACAATGGACACCATTGCGCCATTACTTGACAATAAAATAAGCTTCCTGACAATACTCTTCATGTGATGTCTGCAAATCTAGCTCTCAATATGGCCAGTATCTCTAACACCTAGCCCCCCTGAGGTCAAAGAAACAGAAGAATGAGGAGTTGAAAAGTCAACCTTGGTTCAATGCTGACCTCAGAAAGCTCAAAGCCTTAGGGCTCAAGGCCTTTTTCCTATGGAAATCAGCTCTAACCCCTGCCCTCTGCAATCCTACAAGGCCTTAGCACAGGTCTACAAATCAATACTTGAGGCCAAATGGAATTTCCACAACACTAGAACGGCTAATACAGTCTCAGATGTAAAGGACATTTTAAAGATTCTTAAAGAAGAAGAGACAGTGCCCCTTCCATCTGACCAATTGGATATTAGAGATGCTGCCTGGTGTCAGAATATACACGATGGCCTGCACAATAGACTCCCGGGTATAACAGCAGGGATGCAGGAAAGAAAGAAGGATCTAACTGTAAAGGCTACAAGTGAACATAAGGAGCCCCGACTATGCCAGTCGATGATCCCTCAATTTGTTTTTCATCCTATCACAAAGGAGACCTTACAGCAAGTCATCGAAAAATTAAAACCCGTCTCGGTGCAAAGGGGATGCTTGCACCTCTTTGATGATAAAAACTTGTCCTCCCCGACTTATAAAGACAATCTGCACTTTTGTCAACGCATCATTGCGCGAAGGAATGGTACCTGATGACCTGAAACAAACAATGGTCACCCCATACTAAAAAAAGTCAGACTAACCCACTAAATTATCACCAGATCTTGAACACACCTTTTCTGTTGAAATTCTTAGATAAGGTAGCATACAGCCAGATTTTCAAACATTTAAATCTGCACCCCATCCTGAACGAGCATCAATCAGGGTTCAGACGGGGCTTCGGTACTGAAACTTCCCAATTGGAGCTAAATTCGAATCTGTTGGAGCGTATTGATAAAGGGTCACTCTCTCTGCTAGTCTTGCTCGATCAGTCTGCAGCGTTCGACTTGGTCGATCATTCAATCTTGATGTCCAGACTCTCCAAGGTTGCTAATTTTTCTCCTTTGGCGGTCTCGTGGATCGCATCGTTCCTAGAGAACAGAGTTAGTAGAGTATGTTCAGAAATAGCTGAGGCCTCTCCCATTACAGTCTTCTTTGGGGTAGCCCAGGATGCTAGCACATCACCATGCCTCTACAACATTTTCATGACTCTGTTTTTATCTAAGTTAGAGGCGGAGGGAATTATGTTCTGTAATTATGCCGACGACACACAATGTGTCGTCCCGCTTTCAGGTTGCCATTCTCAGGATGAACTTGAGTTTAACAGAATCTTTGACATAATAGAGAATTGGATGCTCATTAATAATTTGGCTTTTAACAAAAGTAAAACAGAACTAATGATTGTGGGTAGCTCTGTCACCATGAAAATGTTGGGCAGAAGTGTTTGTTCTTTCAGGTTAGGAGCTGCCCTTATTGCACCAGTTCTTAAACTAAAGATCTTGGGAGTAATTCTCAACCAGTCTCTTACCATGGGTCCCCATGTCTCTAGCATTGTCACTGCCTCTGTCTATTATATTAAACTGCTTCACCATCTTAAGCCGCTTATTACTTAGGTGAGTGCAGATACAATCACTAGAGCCATCATTGGCGCGAAGATGGATTACTGTGGAAGTTTACTGGCTGGTATCAGTAATCATGATATGCACAGGCTACATGCCATGCAGAACCGGGCGGTGAGAGCAGTTCTGGATCTCTCAAGAAGAGACCATGTAACGGGCACCAGGCGATCTCTTCACTGGTTGCCAATTGAAGCACGTGTCACTTACAGGATTCTAACTATGACATTCATGTGCAGACTAGGGACTATGCCAGCATACTTGCAGGACTAATGGAAGAGAGCTAAGGTTCCGCAGCCAGAACCTGATATTCCTCCTCAGATGCAGAACCTCAAAAGCTGAGAAAGGAGCTTTCTATTTGGTGGCTCCCAAACTTTGGAAACAACTTCCTAAAAATGCAAGACTCCAGAGCTCGCTGTCGGCTTTTAAGAAAGAGCTAAAAACCTATATATTTGCTTAACCCTCATATTCTCCCTTGCTCCTCTACAGGCTCTTCTTCTCATATTTCACCATGTAACAACTGTTATTTGTAATATGCCTGTCTAATTGTCCGCACCTTTATGCCTTAGGGTCCACAGCGTGCTACACAAATGCTGTAATTTAATGTAATGGTCTAGACCCATAGAGGTGAGTGAGGTATTTAAGCATGCTCTGAAAATGAAAGACGGAATGGTGTGGAATATGGAAAGGGTGATGGTGATGGCATCAAGACCGTCTGAAAGGGGTGGAGATTCGAGCAGAGATTCTTCCTTGTCAGGCTCATCAGACAATGCACCGGAATCAAGACCATCTGGAAGACTCGGAAGATTGTCTGTGTTAGGCACAGCTAGTATTTCGCCATCCAATTCAAGGGGGGGTGCAGAATTATAAGAGACCGCAACATATGGATGACTATGGTGGTTAGTGGTGGTGGTAGAACTGTCAGTGGAAGGATTGTGGTGAAAGAAAGGGGATGTGTATTGTTGGAGTGCATTGCATCATGGAGCCTATGATGCAATGAAAGAACTGCAGTGGGGAATGGAGCGTGAGGCAGTATAGGAGTCTATTGGTGGCTGGAGAGTGGGGCTTGCATGGACTCAACGCAGAGCTTGCTTTAAGTTAGATAAAGTACGTATAAATAACTTACTGGCTCCCTGTCCGTCAATTCACCTACTCTCCTTGCACCTTCACAATGATCCAATTAATTCCTCATGAACCCTTCCCTCTTCACCTATTGCTTAGGTTCCTAGACACAGCTCCACTCAAAACTCCTACAACCTTCTCACATCTTAATCATGTGCTCATATCTGCTCCCATCCAACATGCTGTTTTCCAAAACATATTGCATACAAAGTGTACCATCCCGCCCGGCTTGCTCATGACAAGCTATTCCATTCCTACACCAGCTTCACCTGTACCTCCGTATCCTTTTCTATCACCTCCTCCTCCCCTTGATATGTCTTCTTTTCTTCCTTCTCCTTTTGTTTGGCCACCACCTTGTGTAGTTTACTGACCAACTCCTGATAATGAGTTCTTACCACCTCCTGTTGCTTCCTCTTTTCTTCTTCCTGCTCTCTCACCACCTCCTGTTGATATTGTAGCTCCACCCTCTTATGCTGTTTCACTCCCCCCTTATAATCTTGCCTCTCTTCCTTTGCCTGCTGTTTTCCTCATCCTCCTGAGGTCTCCTTCTCCTCCAGTGAATCACCACCTTCTTCTTATATATCTTCTGTTCCTCCAGTTGTCTCACCACCTCCTCCTGATATCTCCTGTGATCCTCCTCCTATTGTCCCATCAACTCATCTTGTTATCTCCTCTCCCTCTTTGTTTTCACCTCCCACTTTGCCAGATTTACCAGCTGTTTCTGTCATTAATTTATCTGTTTCCAAACCACAACCTCTCATTAAACTCAAGACCACAGTCAGCTTCCCATTGTGATTCTGAAGACATCTCACATTTGGAAGTCTGTTTTTCATTCATATTTGGAAAAATGTGATTCTTAGAACAAAAAGGTGAATTCCAAGTATTGAAGTCTGGAGGTATCTGGAACCAGTTCACCTGCACCATGAAATTTTAATGATCCAAGCATGCATTCAATAAATGAATATACTGGTTAAAAGCAGAATTAGACAAAGAACATTTATTTTTAAATTCTTTGAAAGAAAGAAGATTAGATTAGTACTTGTGACAAGTTGACTGATAAATGTAACTCCTTTATTTAACCAAGATTTCCACAGAATGGATTTCCCATTAATAGTTATATTTGTATAACACCCTATGTAAGGCGATAAAGACCTAAGTGGCCTATCTATATGAAAAAATAAGAATCTCCTCAGAAAAGGTACAGTTAAATAAATAGATTTTGAATGCACACAATTATAATAGTAAAAGGGGAACCCAATTCTTCCTCAACCATCAAACATTTTGGTGAACCCTCATGGTCATCTGGAAGATCCAAGTGCTGTGCTTGTTTGAGAATAAAAGCTTTGTGATAACACATGAAATCAGGAAATTTGACACCCCCAGTATCATATGAATTTTTAAATTAAGTCAAAGAGATTATTTCTTCTTTTTGGTGCACCACAAAAACTCAGTGAGAATTGTATTAATAGTTTTAAACAGAGAAAATGGAAGAGAAATGGGGGGCATTTGAAAATAATATATAATATCACCAGAGCCATGCTAGTTGTAATCTAAGTTTGATCTGTATGCTGCAGGTTCAAATCCTGCCAAGGTCAACTCAGCCTTTCATACTTTTGAGGTTGATGAAGTTAGTACCTATTTCAATTGGGTAGTAATAATGTATGTAAATATGTGGTAAGTGTAGCACTTAGGATCAAAGCGCTGTATACATATCAAATGATTACTATAACAACGTGGGGAGACTAGCTCTAGGATTCCTCATGAACATTAAAATGTCATCAGCATAAACTGCAATTGTAACCTCAGATTTAGCATAAAAAATCCCAGGAATATCTTTATTACTTCTAATAAGTTCTAATAAAGTTGACAGGGATATAATAAAAATAATTGGTGATAAAGGGCATTGTTGATGAGTTCCTCTCTTTAACGAAAAGAAAGGCGAACAGTGACCATTAGCATAAATAGACATTTTGGGATCTGAATACAAATATTACACTATTGCTAAGAATTATGTGCCAAAACCATGCGACTCTATAATGCTTAAAATGGGTAATCCCACTCTACCCGATCAAATGCTTTATTCAGCAACCAAATCAATTGTTGTATAGTACTCAATTGTTGGTACTGTTGGGTGGACTTTCTGTGTTCTGAAAAACAGTCAGAGAATTATTTTTTTTAATAAAAATGAATAACATCAATAATACGTCTAGTATTGGAAGCTATATTCCTTCCTTTAACAAACCCCACTTGATTGGATTGTATTAATTTGGGCAAAAATGATTCAATTCTATTAGCTGATATTCTTGCAAAAATGTTACAATCCAAATTAATTAGTGAAATTGGTCTGTAGTTTTTAGGACATTCAGTGCCTTTAACAGATTTTGGAAACAGGATCAAAATAGCTTTGGAAAATGATCTAGAAGCTCTATGCCTTTCAGAAAAACAATTAAATAATGTAACTAATTTTGGTGCTAAAGTAGAGGAAAAGTGTGGGAAGAAGTTCATAGAACACCACCCAGGACCTGGACCTTTACCCTTACTGAAAACTTTAATGGCTCCATAGATTTCATCTATATGTAATGGATTCCTTAAAGCACTCAAATATGTATGCTGATATGAATTCTTACTTGTTTGATCAAAAGTGTTTTAAAGTCAATGGGCCTCATTACGAATGTGGCGGTAAGGCAACAACAGTACCGGTAGTGCTACCGGCGCCGTTGTTACCATACCGCCACATTACGAGTTCTGCTTGCGGGTGCCACTCTGCACGACTTGTCAGACCAGTGCCCAAACATGTTAATGAGTTTGTTAATAATTAACTTTTAAAAACTTATTTTACTGCAGATTTCTTTGATAGGATTTTCAAAGTACCATATATTGCGAACCCAAGACACAAAAAAGTAAGTGGTTAAAATAAAAATTGGAAAGTGGTGGACAGTAAACCTTAGGCAACGGTCCACTCAAATATTGTCCCTGTCGGACGTTAGAGATAAATAGAGTTCCTCCTCTTGGTCACATGCATTTTCCTCATGCGCCATCAGGAGCAGCCCGATGTGAGGTGATGGATCACAGCGAGTCTTGAGAGCGTGGATAATGAAGGCATAATCCCTTCTCAGCTCTAGGCAATGATTGGGGATGACGATTGGGGATGAAGATATCGTGAGAAGAGATATTAGTTTAAATTAGGCCATTCATTGTGGTACTTTAATTTTTAGGCATTGTGTGATGCTTGCATTCGTCTTTTAGGGAGCAAGACCTCGCCTGATCGCACAGCATTGAGCTCCTTGTCTATAGTAGATTTTTTAGGGCTGGCAGCCTTGTTAGCTATTTGTTTTGTTATTGCATATAGATGTGTTCTTAGATGCAAATTTTTCACATGCACGTTATTGTCCAGGATCTCCCTTAATAAAATGTGCATATTTCAGAAATGTACATAGCCCAGCACACCACCTTAAAAGGGCATTTTATGGCTCCTACATTATCTCAGGAGCACAGCAACATTGGCTTAACATTCGACACATAAAGAATGTATTAATTCCCACACCCACTGAATCAGCAAAACTACATCAAAGAACTACAACCAAAATATACTTTTATTTACCTTTTTTTGCTTTGATATAATTGTAAAGCACATACTCCTGCGCATGGGCTGACCAGCGGCACCACAGCCGAAGCACTGCTGATGTCACAGCCGGGAGGGCTCTTAAGGCCTACGGAAGTGAGTACTCACATCTTGCAGCGCACTCACTGGCATCCCGCAGCCTAGTGCCACTCGCTGTTGGCCGTTCACATCCTGGATTACCGCTGCACCATTCCCCTAGACCCAAACCCTGCCATTCTTACCTCTTTTCCTGGGATGAGGTTCCTGATATCCCTTATGATAGCAACCGCACTTGGCATATGCGGTTGTCGCGCTCCCACTCCACCCTGCACGCTGATGCCAGCAGCCTCTTTTGGCCTACGCGGTTGCCACACAGAACGTACCTGCTCCTTGCTAGCTCTGATCTCTGCTTTACTTCCTCCCTCGCAGGCACCACTTGAAGCATATGCAGCTAGCTGTTCACATTCTACTCTATGGCTGAGTCACTTATTCTTCCGCCCTTCAGAACGTTTTTCACGGTACCCCGGAATGAGTGTGGTTGGATGACAGACTTTCTCTACCGTCCTTCAATAGTCCTTCTGTCTTATCAGTGAGTTGCAGGCCTTATAGACCCATTCTTCCTGAATCTTTTTGGAAACCTTCCATACTCTTACTTTGTGGTGTTCTGTCTCAGTAGAGGGGGTTCTGCTTTCTCTTTTCTGCTTCCTCTATTTCCCTCTATGCCAGTTCAGACCCAGTGTTGACCTGTGCCCTTTTGCGTTCCGTACAAGATCCTGCAGCAGATCATGAACTAGCTCCAGAAGTGTCTGTGCTCCACAAGGTAGCGGGCAGGGTGGGGATCTAGGGAATACCTCGTGAGCCTTGTTATTAAAAGGTCCCTTTGGTTTTCCTAGCCCCACTAATCACTTGCTGACTGTGTGCCGTCCTAAACACTGTCCTTGAAAAAAACAAGAAGCACTGTGTCCTTGAAGAAAACACAAAGTCCAGCCTGGAAGGTTCCTGAAGGTGGCTCCGGCCGTGGGCAGACCCTGCATTCAGTTTGGTGAGGCGTGGTACTTCTCAGTGGCCTGTCACTCTCTATCATCATTCCCGTGAGTCATCCACTGAGTCGCTTAGTTTAAATAATCAGCAAACTACCATTTCTATAACATTTGCCAACGGAACATAATAGGAGTGGCAAAATGTTGGCATGTAAAGCCACTGCTGAGCTGCGGGCCTGCAGTTCCAGGTCAGGCCTTTTGATTTCTGACCAGGGGTCATAAGAGATCAGCCACTGCCAGCATGCAGGGTGGGATCCCCTTGCCAGGATTCTGGACTCAGATGGAAGGGGTGCCAGGTAGTGGGTCAAGTTATACAACTAGTTGTCGTCTCCGGCAGCAGCACAACATTCAAAGAGAAGGTATTGATGCTGAAAACCTTTTTAAATTCACAGGTGAAGTAATGTGATGCTGGTCATGGCTAGCCTGCCTTGTGGTCCCCGTAATTTACTTAAAATTGCTAGTAATGGACGCACTTAAATCGCGGGTCAGTTGGTAGCACCATCCTCTCTTCAAAAGTGTCCTGTGAAAGTTCTGCCTATGGAACGCCCTTGGAAAGATTGCATACATGCTGGTGTTTATATTGATTTGTCTGTGCAGTACAGATGAAACATTTACATTTTAATCAGTGGTCAAGTCCTAAAAATTAAAGTGGGGGGACTCATCAACAAACGAATGAGATGTGACATCGCCCAAAATGATGAAATCAAGGTGAAATATGCACATTTCATTAAATTGGCTTTGCATAGCCACCCAAATTGCGCAGGACGAATGGCATTTGCCTTTCAAAAAGCATGTATATACAGCTCTGATGAATGTCCCATACTGTGGCCCTCTAGGACAAATGACGTGCAAAGGGGTACGCGACAAACACGGACACCCGCTGTGTCAAAAATAGCGTGTGCGTGTATTTCGGGGGTGCGCGGGAAATTTCACACGCGATTGGGCCTGGGCGAGCGGGGTACGTGTATTACTGGGGTGGGCGGGGAAGTACAGGAGGCAAGTGTGCGGAACGGCCACACGCTCGCCTACAACACGTATTAAGCGTGCGCCAAAAAAGACACGCCAATCCGGAAAGACGTACGCCAGCAGGAAGCAGGCGTACGTCGACCCGCGCAGCATAAAAGTGCGCGCAAACAACAAACAAGCTCAGACGCCAGGATGAATATACCGTTCCTAGCAGCAGTGGCCGTGGGATACTGCAGGAGGAGGAGGAGGATAGTCAGGGCCAGAATTTTTACACCCAGAACAAGCCTTTTTGGGATGCCTGATGACCAGGTGTATGGGAGGTACAGGTTTCCACCTCACATAATACTCAACCTGGTCAGTGAGTGGGAAGATGACCTCACATCACTCACCCTGTGCTCCCAAGCACTTAGCCCCCTGCAGAAGGTCCTCAATGTACTGCACTTCTTGGCCACTGGATCATTTCAACAGACAACTGCTATAGTGGGGGGGGTGTCACAGGCCACGCAGTCACGCTGCCTACACCAGGTGTTGGGCATCATGACTGCACGCCCATCAGTCCGCAGGCACATATACATGCCCAGAACACCTGCAGAAAGGCAGGCTGTCGTCCAGGATTTTTTACGGGGTGGCACACTTCCCCAAAGTGCTAGGTGCCATTGATTGCACCCATGTGGCTCTACGTCCCCCCAGGGCATCAGAGCACATCTACAGAAACCGCAAGCACTGGCATTCCATCAACGTCCAGGTAGTATGTGATGCCAAGGGAATCATCACCTCAGTATATGCCAACTATCCAGGGTCCACCCACTACAGTTTCATTTAAAGAATGTCAACCCTAAACCGGGACCTAGAAGCTGGGCGGCATGGTGATACATGGCTGCTCGGTGAGTATAAATGCCACAGCACATGCATGCATGTGAGATACTGAGCAATGTCACAACCCCACTAATGATACCCATCACCACCTCCCCAGGGGACAGTGCCTACCCTCTCAGCACCCACATGATGACGCCAATTCGGAACCCCACTACGCCACCCGAGGTAAGATACAACACAGCCCATATTGCAACCCGGGGCATAGTGGAGCGCACATTCGGAGTGCTCAAGTCACGCTTTCGCTCCCTTGACCATTCTGGCGGGCAGTTGTTATACGCTCCCCAGTAGTGTGCAGGATAATAGTGGCAGCATGTGTCCTGCACAACATTGCAACACGCCGGGGCCTGCCGGTGGACATGGTGGTGCCCCCACATCCCCAACCACAAGCACGGCCACTGCGCATGGGAGGGGAAAGGGCACGGGGTGAGGCAGCCCGTACAAAGCTGGTGGATAATGACTTCACCTAAAATCACACCCCTGTGGAGTGCACAAAGCCCTGGCACATGCCAGCTGACAATCAATGATGATGTCATAAGGGACAGTCAACTGTCACAACCATACCAGCCTGAGATTGGTCACCTCGAAGTGTTACATTGTGTGCCCTACCTACACAAACACCACCAATGCTGTGTCATCAAAACACACACTTCTATGCTGCAGAAATCATTACCCCCTTGCAAAATACAACATGACAACAGTGCCATGTCACCCAACCCCTCCCCAGCACCGCCACCCAACACAACATGGCATGTCATGCTATGTGAGAGCAAACAAAGCAATCCCCAAAACATCACACAAGTGTCAAAGTACAGTGTCCTCAATGGAAACTGCCCACACACAATATGCTCCCAGTAATGTAGAACTAACAACACACATGACCAAATACTTACCAACAATTCAATGCAGCTACACAACCTCAAACATAGCATAGACATGACAGTACTAAGTTAAAGTAGTGGTAGTCTTACAACATGATCATGCCAGCACATCGGCCACTTCCAACTGTACAGTGCTGCTGCCACGCAAATGTCCAAGTGCACTGCTTACAACATGAACTCCATCTCCAAAGTAGATGGCCTTGTGAAGACATGAGGAATTAACCTGCAAATTAGGCGAAAGACATGGATGTACAAGCACATAGCAATACACCATGCAGTGTACAATTCAACAACAATATCCACTAGGAATGTATAGACAGTATTGACTACAGACTGCCCACACAGCTCATGGGAGTCCTACGTCACCGTGTAAATCAATGTCACTTGGGCACACCCTTTGCAAGCCCATGGAAACGGGAAGCAGGAGGGGTGTGTGTCTCACGAACCCAAGCATCTAACCCAAACTCAGGACAAGCCTGCATGTGCCCAGCCGGAATACAGTGGATGTCCACGGTAGCCACACAAGGCAACACACTGCAAAAAAAATTAAAAAAAATAAATCAAAAATCAAAAATCTAAAATGGCCATGTGGGGGTCAGGGGGGGAGGTCACGCAGGAGGTCTGAGGACAGGGTGCGCGCCAACACCCACCTGTGTGGATGTTGGGAAAAAAAAACACCTCCATGGGCTCATGGCCTGCAAGGCTATGCCAATGTGGGAGAACTGCTGCTGTCGCTATCATCACCCTCTGCTGCTGCCACAGGAGGTGGTGCTGCCACAGTAGGTGGTGCTGCCACAGGAGGTGGTGGTGCAATGGGAGGCAGCCCACGCAAAGCCCTGGTATGGTCCTCCATGGTAGCAAGCATGCCGGTGTGGAAGGTCTCATTTTGGAGGATTATAGTGCGGAGATCCCTGACGTGATGCACGGATCTCCTCCCGAGTTGCCTGCATCTCAGCTGAGAGCGAACGTGTGAGCCGCTCCAGCTGCTGTTCTGTCCTCAAGTTAGTGGAAGCCTCAAGGTCAACAAGAGTCTCCCTGAGGTGATGGAGTTCTACCCTCAGGGCTTCCCTGTGGCCCTGGGACTCTATTGATATCAATTGGCGTAGAGTCTCCAGTGCCTCCCATCTGTCCCTGTTGGACGCCAACATGTCCTCCCTGTGTGATTGGCAAATGGAGTCTGTTGCCTGCTGTAGTAGCTCCATCTGCCTGTCAAGGGGTACAATGGAGGTGGCCACCCTCTCCATTGCTTGAGCCATCATCTCAACTGATGCTGCCTGTTGGGTTGCCATACCGTAAATGGATTGTTCCCATGCGGTATTGCCTGGTGGCGTACGGCCACCGCGTCGGCGGGCACCACACCTGTTTGGGGCAAGGCGATCTGCGCCTTGCTGTGCCGGCACTGCCTGAGGCTACAGGACTGCATTCCCCCTCTGATCTGCTGGCCCAGGAACAGGATCAGATGTTGTGGAGTGTGACCCTGCATCCATAACCACCAAAGGCGGACTTACCAACACTGACATTCCCATAGAGGGTTCTACCCCTTGGTATAGGTGGGTTGGACAGAACAGAATCCCTACCAAAAACACTTACCTACGACGCCACATAGGTCTCATCATCCGAATCAACACCTGATTAGAGGTCTGGGGAGGTGCACCCACCCCTCGATAGAATGTTCTGCAGCAAGATTGGGTTCTCACCCACCACCACACCACGTCCCCCACTGGTGCTCGGTCGTGCCTGAGATTCCTCCTGTGTCTGCACCATCTCCTCAACCTCAACAGCATCAAGTGCGTCATCCCCTGCAAAGACATGAAAAACAAAAAATGGAAACAGGCATTAGCACCATAGCACACAAATAGGCTTGACAACTACAGAACCACTACATGATTTACACGATTTACACATGTCCCACATGACTATAACCCTCCCATGCATGCACTGTCACTGCGTTTGAAGGGGACCCAAAAGGCAGACACTGATGACACCTACATGGAAGAGCAACACATTTGCTGCATGCTGGGTAGCACTGCCATCAAACATTGGCTTGTGAGTGGCATGTCCAATACACATACATGACACATGCCATCACACAGATGGCATGTACCATAGCCATGGTACATTCCACAAGTACATCCATATGTCAGTGAATGAATACTGTCAGCCATCCATGTGAGATGGACATGATGAGATGAAAAATGCTACATAGTGTGACAAAATAGGCATGTGCCACACACTGCAACACATCCAGTGTTCAAAAATACAGTGATTGCAGGCCGATGTATACATCAATGGTTTGCCACTTCAACATGACAGGAAACAACTATCATGTTCCACATTCAAACAGGCCCCAAAAATTCATGTGATCAGGCCAATACTCAATTAGCCTGAATGGTCAAATCATTCATCTAACAAGGTAACACATGTGGTCCAATGTGGGGTTCATCAATGACAGAAGCATGTCACAAATGTGACAATAGGGCTGAGGAATGCGTAGCCAAAGTGGGAGAATTGAAACAATCAGCCTGAACGAACACTGAAAAATACAAACAATGTTGTTGCAAGATGCCACTTCAAGGGCAACTGCCGTAATGTTGAGCCAAATTACTAATGTGGGCAGAAGGGATACTGTCACACCCAAATCCCAGGCCGCTGAATGTTTTGGATGAAGCACATGGGTGACCCATACCACTCAGGCACACACACCCTCACCTGGCACTCAATCAGAACCCATCACCCAAACAACATACACATGCATTACCCACACATGCATGGGCACTCACCGGACAATGCTTCATAATCAGGTAGTCCTCTCACACCTTGGATCTGTTCCTCTGTGATGAAGGCCCCAGCAACAGACTCATGTTCAGTGAGTTTGTTGTCCTCTTGTGGAGACCCACCGCCAGTCACCAGAGTAGCGGCATGATTTGAGGCCAGCTTCTTCTTTGCTCTGCGTTTCAGGTCATTCCACCACTTGTAGCAATCATCAGTTGAGTGCCTCACAAATCCAAGGGCACTTATATGGTCGGCGATGGTCTGCCAGTGTGCCTTACGTTGACCAGGTGTGGTCTTGCACTCTGCAGTCACCAACATTTCGTGGCTATGTGCCGACACATAGTGCACAAGTGCATCAAGTTCCGCGTCATTAAAGCAAGGCTTCCTTGACAAGCCGGAGTGTGTAGCCGTGTCTGGGGTCTCAGCCTGTCGTGCCAGAGCACCCTTCTTCCTCTTCTTTAAAGGTGGAGTAGAGCCAGAGTGGCTTACGCCGCTCTGGTCAGTAGGAGCAGAATCACCGGTGGACTGGGTAGTAGGAGTGTGGGAATGCACAATGACCATAGTTCTTGATGCAGGCATTGGTTGCTGCGTAATGTTGGCAGGGGGAACGTCAGTTTGATGGACTGGGACTGACACTGTCCTGGCTGGGAGAGTCAGAGCTCGGGCGGATGGAGCTGCAGCTGCCCCTGCAGCCTCCCCACCCTGCATACTTGGGGCAGCAGATGACATAGCTGCCCTTGATCCACGTCGATTGGTGACAACAACTTGCACCGCCACACGTGGCCTAGACTTGATGACCTGGAAGTCAGCCAGGGAGTCATCCTGTGCCAGGTCAGGTGCCACAATGGGCTGGTCCAACAGGGACTGAGCTTGGATGGTGTCAGCCACGTTTCCCTCAACCATGGGAGGGGGCATGGGTGTCCCTGATTGTTCCTCCACAGATGGGGGCATAGGGGCACCCTGCAAATCCCAGCCACGTCCCCTACCGTGCCCACCACGCCCACCTTTTGAGGGTCGGCCACCTTTGCCTCCCTTACCGCTTGGTCGCCTCCCAGCCATGCCACTGTTGTTATTGTGCGTATGGGAGTTGCAGTAAACTATTGTCCTGGGCAATTGGGGGTCAAAGGGGTAGGGTACCAGATGGAATACGTACCCTAGTGCTCTAACAAGGCTGTCTGTGACCCCTGGGGGACGATGACGGGTCACGCAACGCACAGGCAGCCCAAAATCAAAAATAAACGTGCACGCAACCCCTCGTAGACCATGTGCGTGAAAAAATGAACTCGCACTATGCTGTGGCACCCAGAAACACAAAAATAAGCGTACGCGTAATACACGCAGCCTACAATGACCTCTGAAGGGGAACGTGACACACGGGGCAAGCACAGTTGCTAAGTACGTGCAGAACTCACCGTCTGCCTGGAAAAAGAAAGTGAAAAATACGCGCGTGTGCGCGTTGGCAACACTCCTGCCAAAAGAAGAATTGTACGCTGTCTGAGGAGACAGGACAAAAGGAGAAGTGAACTCTGTTTGAGGAAACAGGCCCAACAAAAAATCAGAAAAGAGTTGTCAGAGGTAACAGGGAGTACGAACTAGAAACGCTGTGAAGTAATCGCGTGTGAACCGACAAGAAGTACAGATTTCACCCACTCGCTCTCCACGAAAAGCATGTACAAGGAAATGGCGTCCTACACGCAGCTTTTAAACTGGCCCACACGTACACCTCAGATACGCGTGTACGTGGGTGCTTTCCTCCAATTACACGCGATGACACTCGGACGTGTAGTTTTTCCAAGTGTGCTCTGTCATCACGTGCTATGAGGGAAACGCCCGCCCGTGTAATGTAACTTACGCGCCTACGCGCTAAGGGCCTTTGGTCCAATGGAATTGTGTGTGTGCGCTGACGCGCTTACGTGCTAAGGCCCTTTCCTCGAATTACACGCTGACGTATAATTTTTTCACGTGCCAAATCACTCGGTATCAAGCTGGCCACACGAAAACACACGGAAGACCACGCTCCTGCCCTGAAGGCCATTTTCCTGCCCCCAAGAGCCCCAAGCACGCTCCCACCTGCCATCTGCTGCTGCCTGACTGCTTGCTGCCCACGTGCCCTTTTATTTGCTGCCTGCACATCAGCCATCTGCAGGGGTGCAGTTGCTGTGTCCACCCCTGCTGGAACTGAAGACTCCCGACTGGGATACCATCGCTCCACAGCCCAGCCCCAGGACCCAGTTGCCCACCCACACCTCCCTCTGGGGTTGCCATGTTGGGCACACCACCATCTGAGACCACTGGCAACCCCGTGCCAGAGAGGCAGAGGGCCACCAGCTTCACTGCCACCGAAGTTGGTGTCCTGGTGGAGCAAGTCCTCGGGCAGTATGATGCCCTCTTCAGAAGTTTGCGCGCCAACAAGGAAGGACGGACCAGGATCTGGACGGACAACGTGACTGCCATCAACGTGGAGGGGGTGGCAGTCTGAAAATTCCAACATGTCAAGAAGCGCTGGGAGGACTTCAGGTCCAGGAACCTCAACAAGGCCCGGCGCCTCTTGAAGGCAGCGGATGCTAAGGGGCGCCGGGGCCACCTGTCGGAACATCAAATGAGGGTCCTGGAATGCATATCCCCAGCGCTCCATGTCCAGGTCCTTGAGAGGCAGACCCGTCTGGAGTTGAGCGGTAAGTGGCCAAGCATTGCTGTGTGAGACAGGGCATGTTGCAGTGTGCTGGTAGTCTGATACTTGCCTGTATGTGGGACATAGGCCATGTATGGATGTGTGTGTGCAGGGACATCATGGTCATGCATGTGAGACCAGTTTTGTGTGAACCACATGGTAGGTGCATGTGTTTTATTGCAACATGGGGACCTCTATGCAGAATGAACACCTGAAAGCAAGGCAGTCTCTGTTCCTGGACATCGACGGGGGGGTGAGGAATGGGTGCTGATGTCATGTATATGTATGGTGCTCGTGTGTGTGTGTGTATGTGCGCCAGAGAAGTGTGTGTTTGACTTTGAAACGCCATGGATGCATGTGACTTTGAAGGCAACATCTTGGTTTACAGGGGCCCTTGTACATGGGTGTTGATGTTGATTGCAGGCGCCAGGAGTGTTTCTGCATGTGTGTTGCATGCATTGACCCATGTGTTGTGGAAGGACAGGATTGAAGTGACATTTGACAGTGCCACTCATGTGTTATTGCTTCCTGTCTAGGGTATTTTGTGCTGTACCCTGATGCTTGTGTTCTATGTCTCCCTCTACGCAGTGTCAAGTGAAGAAGAGGGCGGAGACGGCGCTGTGGAGCCAAGCGGCGGGGATGCCTCCACCGGGCGGCGACGCAAGGCCCAGCCACCCTCCCAGGAATTACCATCATCCGAGAGCGAGGGGGCTGGTGCCGCGTCTGCCACAACAGCTGTGGCGGAAGAGCCGGGTGAGCCCCCACAGGGGCTTCCAATGGCGGAAGACGGTGCGGAGACATCCAGGTTGGTGGTCTCCACAGAGGAGGCGGAGCCCGCTACTGAGCCGCACATGGGGCCTGGTGGGGGTAGTACCACTGGTGCAAGTGGTGCAGTCCAGGGCCAGGGTCAGGAGGCAGCACAGGTCACCGCGGAGGGGCCTGTGCATGTCGCTGTCCTTGATCCTGTGACTACACCATCATCCACCATCAGGGAGGCCCTGTCCCAGGCCCGTCCGCAGGTAGGGGAGAGTGCCATGTCACCTGCCTCTCCACTACCTGTGGGAGAGGGGTCCCACGAACGTATGGGATCCGTCCTGGTGGGTGTTGCATTGCGCACACGTGACATTCGTGATGACGTGCGTTGTTCCTGGGTGGAGAATGCACGCCATCACGAAGATCAGCGTTGTGACGTGGCACTGCTGGGAGGGGCCCTGGTCAGTGGGTTCCTACATGTGACGCGCACTCTGGCGGACCTCTCCTCCTCTGTGGAGGCTATGCGCCGGTCGTTCTCCACATCGTTTTCCGGCCCAGATTCCACCAGGGCTCCCTGTGGACCTGGCCTGACCAACACAGCCAGCTTGGTGGAGATCCCATCCCTGCCACAGTCGGGAGTTGGCAGTCCAGCAGGGGTGGACACCACAACTGGAGACCAGCAGATGGAGGATGTGCAGGCACCATCGGACAGGGCACATGGACAGCAGCAGCAGGAGCAGGCTGTAGGTGGGAGCAATGATGGCTCGGGGTCATCAACATCGGAGGGGCAGGCATCGGCCAGAGGGCAGGAGGACCCAGGAATGGGAGTGTCTTCCGTGTGGGTGCAGTTGGGCCAGAAGATAGGTGCGGAGCGGTGGCGGGCGAAAGAGGCGCGGCTCACGATGGTCAGGGCGGAGAACTCCATGTGTCGGGCATTGAGGCGGGCAGAGTGCCTCGAGGCAACTCGCAGGGAGTTGGAACAGGCCATGAGTGCCTCCCTGCGAGACCTCAGGGCCAGGGCAGAGGCCCGCTTCCGGGACATCGACATGGAGTTTGATGATGCCCTGGCCAGGGAGACCACAGAGTGAGCCGCTGGACTTGCCCGCCGCCATTGTATATATTTAGATAGTGTTAGGTTTCCTTTTGTTTTTTCTTTATTTTGGTTGCGCTTGGACAATGCACCACGTTTCTGTATATAGTTTTTTATTAGGTAGTATTTTTGATAGGTTTCATTTCTTCAGTTGGGCTCATGGACCCTGGATTGTTCATCTGTGTATAGTTCACCATTGGATTCTTCTCTTTTTTTTTATTTCACCATGGAGCAATGGTTTTCATTTTTCTTTTTTCCCTTGGATTTGCTTTGTTGGACTGTGACTTTGGACACCATTTCCTTTGGATTTCTTTGGATTATGATTTCTTGTTTTTCAGTTTTTAAGGGACATGCAGCTTTTCTTTTTTTATTACCATTGTTGTTTGTTTGATTTTCATTAGATTCATGTTGTGTTTAATACATTAATACATTTTTTTCTTCATACTTCGATGTGTGGTATTATCTCATTGGTTTCATGCATGTCATGATATGGGTTTTCCCATTCACTTGCAACCATTGTGTGTGTGTGACGGACATGTGTTCATTTACATACTTGCCATTGGGGTTGTATCATGTAATTGCCTTTTGTTTATGGGTGGATGCAATACTTGGTTGGGTATTTGGGCTGGGGAGGCTGGCCATAAGGGCCATGATTGAGGATCGTCATGACCTGGGGGCAGGGGGACATGAGTGGGACATGAGTGGGGGGCTGCTGGCATGTGCCACGCACTGCTGGGGGTTGGGGGTGTAAGGGGACATGAGTGGGGGCCTGCTGGCAGGTGCCCCACACTGCTGCGGGATGGGGGTGTAAGGGGACATGAGTGGGGGCCTGCTGGCAGGCGCCACGCACTGCTGTGGGGTGGGGGTGCAAGGGGACATGAGTGGGACATGAGTGGGGGCCTGCTGGCAGGTGCCTCACACTGCTGGGGGTTGGGGGTGCAAGGGGACATGAGTGGGGGCCTGCTGGCAGGTACCCTGCACTGCTGGGGGTGGGGGTGCAGGGGGACATGAGTGGGGGCCTGCTGGCAGGTGCCCCACACTGCTGGGGGGGTGGGGGTGCAAGGGGACATGAGTGACACATGAGTGGGGGCCTGCTGGCAGGTGCCACGCACTGCTGTGGGGTGGGGGTGCAAGGGGACATGAGTGGGGCATGAGTGGGGGACTGCTGGCAGGTGCCCCACACTGCTGGGGGTGGGGGTGCAAGGGGACATGAGTGGGGGCCTGCTGGCAGGTGCCCTGCACTGCTGGGGGGTGTGGGTGCAGGGGGACATGAGTGGGACATGAGTGGGGGCCTGCTGGCAGGTGCCCTGCACTGCTGGGGGGTGGGGGTGCAAGGGGACATGAGTGGGGCTTGCTGGCAGGTGCCCTGCACTGCTGGGGGGTGGGGGTGGGGGTGCAGGGGGACATGAGTGGGGTCCTGCTGGCAGGTGCCCTGCACTGCTGGGGGGTGGGGGTGCAAGGGGACATGAGTTGGTGATCAGTAGTGCAAGGTGACATGTGGCTTTGCTGGGGGGGCATGCCCATGTTGGGTGGGCTGCCTGCGGGACATGACCAGGGGTGCAGGGTAGTCCCCTGTGGTGTGGGCTGCCTGCAGGGGCCGTGGAGGGTGTACAGGGAACACCTGGGAGGACCCACACTGCCAAATCACGTGTAGGACTCCCCGGCACCCCTGAAAAACACGTACCCTGCTGAAATTGCATGTGAAACTTCCCGCGAATACCGTAATACACGTACTCTGCTCCAATCGCGTGTGAAACTTCATGCAAACCCCAGATATACACGTACCGTGCTGAGATCGCGGGTGAAACTTCCCGCGAACCCCAGTTATACACGTACCCCACTCGCACAGGCCCTTTCGCGTGTGAAACTTCCCACGCACCCCCGAAATACACGTACCCGCATCCAATCGCGTGTGAGACTTCCCGCAAACCCCCGTAATACATGTACCCTGCTGAAATCGCGTGTGAAACTTCCCGCGAACCCCAGTAATACACATACCCCACTCGCACAGGGCCTATCGCATGTGAAACTTCCCATGCACCCCTGAAATACACGTACCCTGCTAAAATCGCGTGTAACACTTCACGCGCATCCCTGAAATACACGTACCCATGCCAATCACGTGTAAAACTTCCGCGCACCCGTGAAATACACGTACCCAGGCCAATCGCATGTTAAACTTCCCGCGCACCCCAGAAATACACGTACCCTGCTGAAATTGCGTGTAACACTTCACGCGCATCCCTGAAATACACGTACCCATGCCAATCACGTGTAAAACTTCCGCGCACCCGTGAAATACACGTACCCTGCTGAAATCGCATGTGAAACTTCCCGCGCACCCCTGAAATACACGTACCCTGCTGAAATCGCGTGTGAAACTTCCCGTGCACCCCTGTAATACACGTACCCTGCTGAAATCGCGTGTGAAACTTCCCACGCACCCCTGGAATACACGTTCCCTGCTGAAATTGCATGTAAAATTTCCCACGCACCCCCGAAATACACGTACCCCACTCGCACAGCGCCTATCGCGTGTGAAACTTCCCGCGCACCCCTGAAATACACGTACCCTCCTGAAATCGCGTGTGAAACTTCACGCGAACCCCAGTAATACACGTACCCCGCTCGCAGAGGGCCAATCGCGTGTGAAACTTCCTGCGAACCCCAGTAATACACGTACTCCGCTTGCCGTGCTGGTACAGGGTTAGCGCAGCCCTTTGCGCTGGATTGGGGATTTTGATGGCTTTTCCCTGCGCGAGGGGTGTTCTTGGGGGTGTAACTGGCGCTGCTGCAGGGTCGCTGCGCCACTGTGCGCCACGGCTGGTTTTGGTAGCTAAAATCCATGAATACGCTGTGCGCAGAAATGGATTTTAGCGCACGCGGCTGGCGCAGAGATTCGCACGCACACACTGTGCGCCAGCCGCGTGCGCCACTTGTGCGCTAAATTCTATGAATTACCCCCTTCATTTTTTGGGCGGTTTTTCATCATGTGCCAAATATGTCAACCAATTGTTGGCTCGAAAATTTTGCAGCTCCCTAATTTGCCAACATTTTTGCCATGTGAAGCAGAACCACCCAAAAATAATATCAGATTGATTTTGTTACTATGTTTAAACTGAACACATTTTTTATATGAAGTAACAGCATGAATTATGTTATCTATTTTATTATTTGTAGATAATGTTGTACCTGTATTAGATGTGTTTAAACTTTAAAACATGTTTTGAGTAAGGTTTAATTTTTAACCAAATAAGAATTAAAAAAGTTATACAAAAATTTCAGCGGGAAAACAGACGAATTTGCAAATTTCGCTCAGTTGGCAGATTTTGATCAGAATGGCCCATTTTTTTCAAGGGGCAAAATGTGCCTGTTTCGCTCACCCCTACCAAAACATTTAGTCCCACAGTCGGTCAGACAGTGCCCTTGGCTTATCACCTTGAATTCCTGGAGCCTTGCTGGAGGGTGTTGGCGGTTAACGCCAAATGAATCTGTTAGCAATAATAGCCATAGCATTATGCTGAATTGCATTATGCAGGAATCCTCTCACTGTAAGCATTGTAATATCAGTGTCCATTTTAATGCAACTCAGTGTATGCATTTTGCTCGCAGTCTGTGTGCCGCAGCGCTGGAAGCCCGGGTCACAGAAAGTCGAGCACAAAAGCGTGCTGTGCACCGAACTTCCGACGCTGCGGCACACAGAGCGCAAGCGGAGGGAAGAAGCAGGCAGCCCGAGGTCGGCATTGAGGGTGAGGGCAGGAAGGGATGCAGGGTGCATGTAGTGGCTGGGAATTCAGGGGGATACCCCTGACATGGACAGGGAGAGGGTCGCTCACACAAGGTCGCACCTGTGGAATTGCATTAAAGTGATCCCCCACCCTCATCTCAGATCCTGGTGGAGGCACTACTTTTCATGCTGACTCATGGTTGCAGAACAGAAGCACATACCTGGTCCCTCAATCACTGTGGGCCAGCATGGAATCAGCAGGGAGAGAACATGTAGAGGCAAGGAGCTTTACTTCCATTTCACTTTAAAATGTCAGGCAGAATTTTTCAGCCCTTTTCTGCCACTGTGTCTGCACTAATGAGTATCAGCTGCTTATAGGAGAAGAATGATGAGCTGCAGCTTATGAACCCAACTAGAGGAAGGGACAGACCTCTAAGGGACCAATCAAGGAGTGAAAACCAAGAACCTCTCACTGAGACAAAGTGAAAATCAAAAATGGGGAATTACTGATCCAGACCTTTATTTAAAGAACTATTTGTTTTTTGTTTGAATTTATTGTATATGGCTAGACCAATTTCAACCTTTAAAACAATTTCATTGATTATAAGACAAAAATATAAAATCATTAATAGTGTTAATACAAATTATTACAATGTCCACAAAAAACATACAAATAATCCATGTTGGATAAATGTAAATGTTTTAGAAAACCTAATACTGCCAAACAGACTGAAGTGGGTTGACCACCCAAAACTCTCAACCATAAAGAATCACAGTCATTCAGCATATTTTTAGGTGCCAATTCCCTGAAAAATAAAGTGTGAAGTGCATTAAGTGCATTGCAGTGAACCAGCCGGTGCTTTAAAGTGTCCCACTCATTCTTCATTTTACAGAAATGACAAAATGCACATTCCTGAGATATACATTTGCACCACAACAGTATCTCTCTAATAGGAAAGAGATTCCACCTAAAACGACTGAATTTTTCTCAGCAATAGATATTAGGAAATATATTCAGGTATGGTGTGACAACTACATACTTTTTATACTCATGCTCAAGTGGGACAGAGAGACATAGCCATGAAATCTATCAATAGTGTTGCACTAGTCTAGTTGATAAAGAGCTGTTTTAACACTCACAGAGCTCTCTAAAAGATCTATGAATTTGTTCCCACATTCTAAAAGCAAGCGTTTGCACTGTTCCCTGAAAATTGATAGTGAGAGCTCTCTATTCGAATTCACCGCATCCACTGGCTCATCATGAATAGAGTCTTTAAAAGGGAAAGCTATGCTTCAAAACAATAATAGTGTCTACTTTACTCTCATCTGGAGAGACTTCATTACCAACTCGTATTGCATGGCAGACACCAGAACTGCATTTGGTACATTGAAAGCTTTATGTAAAATGAGCGCTTCCAATTTGTCCAAATATTCCAGTGCCCATGGACGTAACAATTCTACTCCATAAATTAATTTAGGAATTGCTCTTCCTTCATATGGCTTTATAAAGAACCTTCCATGCCTTCGATTCACTCTCGGCATCTGATTAGTAATAGCTTTTGCTTTAAAACTCAACAGTCACTGGGCCTAGTAAGATCGTTGTTGTCGTTCCCACCTGTTTCCCCTCCCTTTCCTTGTTGCGCTCTGTAACACATGTGTACGAGCATGTTACAAATAAAATATCAAATCTTATTATATCAATCTTGGCATTATGGAGTTGACAACAATGGGATATCCCAAATAAACCAAGCTGTCAACCAGCGCCAGGTTAAGAACCAGAGAAAGTGGTCACACGAGAATAAAGTATTTTTAAACAAATTCAATAGACTCAAATGTATGGAAGGAGCGGATAAGCTTAGTCAGTGAAGATTATATAAACACACTTTATTAATATCGTAAACACAATTACACATAAACCACTTGATTCATGGAAGTGTTTTATAATGGCTCAATCCCATAGGAAAACCTTCCATGAATCAGGCCCAAAATGTATACAAAAATATGAAAATTCTATAAAACATCTAAATTTGAATTTAAATCCTGCCTAAAACAGTAATGTATAATGCATAAATGAACAAATGTGACTTTGGACATTGCCCTATGAAAATAGATGCTAAAGTGCATCACTAGTAACAAACCTTGGATTCATGAAACATCCACAATTCATTGGGGCTAGTAACTGTATTTCAGTTCATTAGGAAACATTGAAATATATCTCTTATACAAATTTCATTGAAGGTAATGCAAAAGTATCACCAATAAAAATGAGCAAATGCTCACAAAAAAGCAGTACTAATTGTCCAGTACTAATTGTCAACTACAAGTATCTTGCGTCTATTTATAATAATGCCCAAGAAATCTGGTTATTGAGAAGTTTTGATGAAGAATCATATCTAGTTCCACCCTAACCCAAAAACGAAAAATGGGGGGGAAGAACTGATAATCGTCTTCATCAGGACAACAGCGAGCCCATGTTCAATAATTAATGTACAAACACACATATCTATGTGAAATAGAACTCATTTATAGGGTTGCTTGAGTGTAGACAATCAAGTAGTTTTCATCTTGAATCTTTATTGCAGTCCACCTTGTTATATCCAGTGGAGAAATGAAGAATCGATCCTGTCAACGGGCTCCACTACAACCAACAAATAATTGAAGAATATATCTCCAAATTGTGTAAGTGAAGCATAAAAATGATGGAAATTGTGATGACATTTTCTCTTTAAAAGAACTTCTCTTATCATATCTACCATAGATTTCTCAGTTACGTACGTTGAAAGTAAGCAGCTTCCATTTTTGTGCAGTAAATTAATAAAGCTGCTACTTTCTCATTAAAGTGGATAAAAGTCAAATTTTTACATGTTAATCTGGGTCTACCAGAATTGACAACCAGATTTGTGGGTGCCCCTTCTTCAGATGTTCCCAGACATTTAAATTTCACATTCAGCATATAATGATCACTCAAGGATGTTCTCTCAAACTGCAATCGAGTACAGCACTAAAATAAGTACTGATCAGCATAAAAAAAATCTAAAGTGAATTCGCTATTCCCCCTATGCCATCTAGGTTGGCTCGCAGACTCTTCTGATATGGCACCATTTAAAATATGCAGTCCCACAGAGGATAGACAAGATGACCATTTTGCACAATTTACATCTTTACTTAATCTGCTTTCAGAGCAGAGAGCAGGGCATAGATCTTCATTGTTAAACCCCACCCCTGGACACTGTGAACTAAGATCCCCAGCCAATAACACTGATCCTTTATCATCGTAATTTTCCCAGCCAAGAATAAACTGGGATCATTCTTCCAAGAAAATATTAGTATCACAAATACCACTTTGCCAGAATACATTTACTAAGAGAACATGTCTTAAAAGATTCGGCTCTCCTAGTATCACATTCACCAACAGAACTCCAGGAAGAGAATCCGTCACACTATATTGGGATACCCATGCTGGACTTAATAGCAGTCAGCAAGCTGCCAGAAGAGCGGCCCCCATTACTCTTATGCGTTAACTGAGCAAGACCTGTAAAACCATCCAAAACCGGGCACTGGACAAGCCATGTCTCTTGAACATAACCACCTCATAAACTCTAATTTTGCCAGCAACCTCTGGATACGTCGTGAACAAATGAATATTTTCCCTGAGTATTCCAAGATACTGCTGACACATTATTATTTATACTAAAGACTTGATTGGCCCCTCTGACTTTGCTGCATTCCTGTACCATACAGAGCTGCCGTACCTGTGACCAGTCTCTTTGCTCCTGATTTACTTATTTTCTTTATGAGCAAACAGAACATCCCCTATCATTGCCCCGACGACTATTTAATAGAATAACAATATCATTATTCCTCTCATGCAGATTGGTAAAATGCCTTTAAGGTTCAATATCTGAGTATCAAACCCTAGCTGTTGTAATGTTAGCCCTTCTCACAAGATTGTGTCATATACAATTTGTGAGCCGATATCCAATATTACCCTATCTGTTCATATCAGGTCCAAGAAGTCTACTCTGTCAATGTCCTTTGTAGTAATTAGTCTCAGATTAGGAACCTCTGCAAATAATTAAAACAATTTAAGCACACAGCCTTGTCTTCTCTAAGGATACTTTTCACTATCAAAATATTTACACCTTTGTTAGTGTTTGCTCTTTGCAAAACTTTATTCCAGTGGCTGCAGAATGTAGAAGGTTCTAATCCTAACACATTTTTATTCAAAGCTTGAGTTATTACTCCTGTGCTCATCCAAATTATTACATACCACCTCATTGCTATTCCCACCAACATATTTCATGCTGGAACCAGTGTCAGCTTCACCCTCTATGGCACCCCTCAACACACTATATAATGTAGATTTTAAATCAACACCCACATCTTTTCCATTTCTAGTAGGCCGATCAAACTCATACTACCTTAACACCAGTTTTGAATCCTTAGCAGACACAATTTCAGTGTTCATCATGGTCTGCACACAGGCATTACCACACTTGCTCTCCACATTGTCAAGTACAATAGACCTCCTAACCAAACTTTTCCCATTCTGTGTTATCTTTAATAACAAACCATCCATATCCGTTTGTACAGCTGTCTTCAAATATTGCTTATCTATAATCAAGATGGATGGAACCAAGGTATCTAAATCAGATATATCGTGATCACCCACGCAGCCCTCATGACAAACCTCCTGCAATGACATATTCATATTTTGTGCATGTATACCTACAGGACCACCATTGTCTGCATGGTTCACTTTGTTCTGCTTACTCAGGGATTCTTGTATAGTCACGTTTCGAAGACACTTTCTAGACACTTTCCCTGTCTGTTTTTTTGACTAAATATATTTGTTTTTTTAAGTTTCAAATAGCCCTGTAGGTCGCAGGTGCCCTCCAAGTGGTCCTGATTCTCACCAGAAGGCACGCCATTAGACCAAAGCAGTTCTTCTGATCTGGTTGGAACAGTCGATTCGGAAAGCTCTTCAAGCCCAAAACCTGATTGAGTAGCATGGAGTGGGTCCGGAAGGGAGCGTTACCAGTGCTGATATGGCCACACTACAAACTGCTCCATGGATGTCCTCCTCACTCACACGATGCTGATTAATGCAAAGGTTGCGTTTGAGATCCTCAATGCTAGATACACCACTTACAACATCATTAGACTGAACAACTGGAGCAGTTAAAAGCTGTTTAGGAGCACATAAGGGAGAGCGAGAAAATTGCGCTTGTGATTCTAATTTCACATGAATTTCACTCAGGATGAGTGGATGCACCCTCGTCTCATCCCTAATATTGTTATATAATTCAATATAATGGACTGAGTGCTAAATTTAGTGGCAATATAGTAGGTGAGGTGAGCCGAATCATTTCATCAGCATCCGGCAATATGCAGTGCAACTGGTCACTGTCTCTTTTATTAGACTGCGCCAGTCAATGAATACTGTTGTTGGATATAAGTTTGGTTAAAACTGTAGGTGCTCAGGGAAGGATATCACTTGTAAAGAGTTCACCTGGACAAGCTATACCGGTCCAACCATAAGATTATGGAAACCTGTCCTAGATCCACCATGGTCATCATTCACCCCTGTTAATGAAACTTTCACGATTCTTAAGAGTATTTTCATCACCCAATTGCCTGAGCATTTTGGTAAACCCCACTCCTTTGAAATATTCAATGTTGTTAATCCTAGTTGTTATTAACATAACAGTGATTTTGGATGATTGAGCGCATGCATGCGATGCAGTCCTCACGCATCCGCACTGTTTTGTATTTAAACGGCCATCTTGGAAACAAACACGCTTTCATTGTTGTCGTATCCCACTGTGATGCACACATCCTTACTGCCTGTAAGTATGAGGGATTCTACCTGTATTTGAATTGATCAATGCTGAAGGATTTGTTCACAATTTGGATTTACACTAAGGAATTTCTTGAATTCTTTATTTATATCCTACTGGATCACTTTATTAATGAGCATCCATTTGGAAACAACACATATTTACTGGAATATTATCCTTTACTGGTAATCATATCCTTTCAACTTGTAAGTATAAGGGATCTTTCCATATTTTAATTCAACCAACTGGTGATGATTTATCCACAATAAGGGTTGATATTTAGGAATTGCTTGATTTTTGATCCTACAGGATCGCTATACTGATGAGCATCATTCAAACTGAGGATTTCCACCCCTTAATCAGAATATGTCTGTAAAACACAGGAATTATTTAGCTTTCCTTATTGACATGGTTCCGAGAGGTTATATGTTTTTACACCGCATTTTCCAATTGTCTATAAAGGTTTTTTCTATCTACTTCTTTTCTGACCTTAAAGGGACTCTTTGACTCATGAATCTTTTTGGATCCTATGAGATGGCCAATCAGATTATGAATCAGGTATTTTGCAGATTATTATCTGGTGATTCTATATGAGGTGAGATGAATGGTGAAGTTCACATTTATAGTTGAACATTGGTACATAACACACAGAGAATCACTGACTATAATTTGTTGTTTTTGCAGAAGTCACAGGTTACAACTGCTTTGCTCCTGATGAAGGGACAATAGTCCCGAAACGCGTTGAGTGTACAGCTGTTCTATGAATGAATACAAATTAAATATTACGTATTTTCCCAAAAGAAGGATATCAGAAAAATCCTTGGAACACCTATCTTGAATGTTTCATTAACTTCTCTACAACATGGTTTTCTAAATGTTTGGCTTTTTTGCCATACTAGAGTGCAGGGAACGGAAGGTCCCTATCTTTGGAACTGTACTTTGCTTTTATATGTTCAATCTATGTGCCATGATTGTTGTTTTCTCCACTGCACCTTATGTGTTTGACTTTGATTCACTTCACTTATTAGATCTATGGAACATTACCAGCTTTCTTTAGACCGTCAGTGTGCTGTGTGACCTTTTCCTGTCAGATTAAAGGTTCTCTGCCAACTCAATCATGCTTCTATCATTCATATTTGACTGGTTCACAAACATTTGCATGCGGATGTGTTAAAGGTGCCGGCCCACCATACTAGAATCACATCTGTAATTTTCGGACCTGATCCGGGAGTCAGTAGAAGGGTTCTCCCAAGCACTTTCTTTCCCACTTGCTGAAACGCTGAGTCATTAGACTCTATTTGTCCCACTGGAACAGCTTGTGCTACTGAAAAAACAGCAGCAGTAACTGAAGTTTCGGTCTGGCCCAAGCTTTGGAGGATCTCCAAAACCAAAGTCTCTTCTGAGACAGCAGGCCTCTTTTGATAACAGTTACCTGTACTGGTGGGCTTTATATTCTCAGGCCGGGCAGAGGCATTCACAATCAAAGGAGCCAAACATTCAGGATCCAAAGCAGCAATTGCAGATTGGCTGCGCAGTGAAAAGGCAGAATTCCCCGTCATAGACAGGGTATCGTTTTGCACAGAAGGCAGATGGCAGATAACAATGCAGTGCTGGACCGTTAATCAGTCCAGGCGCTTCCAAGCCCAAACCTCATTCGCCGTCCTTGCCAAACTGCCCAACTGCAACACTTACTGGCACCTCCTCTTGCACACGCTTCATGCTGCAAAGTGTTTATAAACAGCCAGAGATGCAAGCCAAGCACCGAGCTCCCAGGCAGAACCAATATAATGTAGAGTGTAAAACACACTGGGCCTCATTACGACCCTGGCGGTAAGGGGTTAGCGCCAGCGTTAGCTGCGCCGACCCCTTACCGCCAATCACGAGTTCCCTTTCCGCCATGGCGGATTTTACACCTGCTTCTAGCGGGTGTAAAAAACCATGGCGGTAAGGGAACTTGATGTTAATTACGCCACCGTAATTTACGGTGGCGTAATTAACGCCTTCCCCACTCCCATTATGCCCTATGGGGCAAAAATGGGAATGGGGAAGGGTAAATGGGGATTGGGGACTTACCGCCCCGCCGACCTCGGAATGGGGCGGTAAGTCCGCCAACCACCATGGCGTAAACGTAGTTTACGCCATGGTGGTAAAGTCACGGCCCAGGCGGTAACTTACCGCCTGGGTCGTAATGAGGCCCACTGTCACCAGCCGACTGCACTGCCCAACTGCAACACTTCCTCTTGTGCATGCTTTGTGCTGGAAAGTGTGTTTTTAAACATTCAGAGATGCAAGCCAAGCACCAATCTCCCAGGCAGCCCCAATAGAGTACAGAGTGGAAAACACACTGTCACCAGCCTACTGCACTCTCTACCTGTAAAACTTCTAATTAACAGGGCTACAAAAGAGCTCAAAACCCTGCAGTAATTGTCACAGACTGAGGAGAGAAGTACGCATTGAAGATCAGGAGCTACAATTACTATAGCAAATAAACATCAATTAAGGTTTTTAAACTTTAACTTTTAAGTCACAAGTGTTTTTCTGGGCCTACCTCAGACTAGTACAGAGATCACCAAAGCGTGTTCTGTCCACATGTCACCGAAAGAGCTATAGATAAGCTGGGTCCTGCAGCATCATTAGCCTGATCTGCGGCACCTGCTCTACCAGTGGCACAGAGCAGGGTTGGAGGTCACAGGTGCCCATTAGACAGCTTCAGTGACAGCCAGGTCACTCCAGTGTAGGGGCTGCATTTAAGATATGCACCGCTGTTCCAAACCCTAAATTTGTGGCAGAATAATCCTCAAATATAAGCCATACCTGAGTATGTTATGGTGGATTGTATTCTCATAATTATTACAGCCACATCAATTTGATATCACACAAAATAATAAGGTATTTTATATATAGCTCTACACACCCATAGGTCTCAGAGCTCTGAAATAACAGAAGACATTATCCTGCAGAGTGGCACTTAATTTATTGACCTCGGATGGATGAAAGGCTCAGTTGACCCTGCCAGGATTCAAACCTGCCACAGCAGGCTGCGCACATATATCAGGGCAAAAATCTTAGCTCACTGTGCTATCTGACCGGCATGTGTTAGCCCTGTGATCCCATGCTCAGCTGTGAAAGGATTATTTGTATTCACCCCATGCAGGCCGGGCCTTGCCATTCCTAGCAGGACTGCAGCCTTGGGGGATTGTTTCTCTTTGTTCCTTCATAAGGTTTTGGTACGCCTTTCCCAGAAGACAGTCACTCCACAGGAAACTGGCCTGGTAACAGAAATCAAAGGGCACACCCATTCATAAAAATGTTTGCCTCACATCAGGGTGCGGCATTTCAAAGAGCCTTTCATCCTATTGAGAAGGAAAGTTGACAGGATTAGAGTAGACAGGGAGTGCTCTGTGCAGATGAAAGAAGATTCCACCATCTTGTTTCTCTCTGCCTCTATCTCTCTTTCCTGTCCCCTACACTTCCTTTAGCACAAAGCACGTTAGGTGTGATGTCATAAGGCAAAACCTCTTATTTTAAGACCAGGGACATGCCCTTTAAAAGAAGGGATCTCACACAACTTATTTGTTTTACTCTGGAACAAACAACTGAGAAGGATTCATTGGACCTCTTTTGGGAGAGTTGTACTTTCCAAAAACCCTCAAACCCTCAAGCCCTCAAGGTGAAGACGGAGCAGTCCAGGGCAGAGGAAAACTCTGCCCCCTAACCATTCCCTGGGCATATTGGGGGTAAATCTGGCTGTGAACCAGGACCTGACACTGTGCACCCAACTCAACCCAGCTCAACCTCAAACAGATCCTGGGGAGCACCCCGACCTGCTTCGCTGAAAGACTCCTTTGAACAGCACAGAGCTACCGCAATCAAACCTGTGCCACACCCGCTTACCACTTGAGCACACATTATCCAACATACCCGAACTGAGCTCTATCTGCATGCATCACTGCTCAAAGCCGAGTTTGACGATGCCGAACTGCCAACCACCCCAAGAAGGTACTATTTACTATTAACTGCCCTCTTGATCCAGTGTTCAGCCCTAGCGACTGGTTAGGTCACTAATTCCCTTTCCACATCCAAGAAACATTTCCTTTTTAAAGAACAATGCAGTTTTTATTTGCAGTACACCAATGATTCATTAGTCTGAGTGCTGCATTGTACTGTTTTTGCTTATTCTCTGTTCTTTCATCGGGGGTGGTTTTTGTGTATTGTTTTTCTATTTAGTTATTTTGCAGATGGTGTGTATTATTGAAGTATAGAACCTTGATTGGACATTCCCTTTATTTTGGACTGTTATTGGACGGCAAAACTATTTTGCTGTTTGAGTTGCTACTGAATCACATTCACTCCCCTCTTAAGAGCATAGCCTTCCCTCGGCCCACGTTACCACAAATGGTGAAGGAGGTATATCTCTTGGTTTGCAGCAGTGTGAGGGCTGATTGGGCATCATAGCTTCTACTCATCCTTGTAACTCTGTAGGACAGAATTAAATTCATCACAAGCACGACGTACTGAGCCCCACAACAAATTCAAAAGCCACATAGCACCACACCTTGACCCATGGCATGCAAACCAAACTGACAGGCCGAGCTGTCAAAATGCCTTTACACAGTGGCAAGCCTCCATATGCCATGCGCCTCAGCCATACGCAGGACCAAGTTTGTATGGCCACAAACTCTATTTCATTTGCATTTCTGATTGGTGGCACCATCGCCTTTAGAAAGAGCCTCAAAACCCATCTTTTAAAATAGAATGCCCACTATAAGCATCACCAGTTATCAGGGGTCTGAGTGCTCCAGTCATGTCTGTTAGTGTGTGTTTTATGTTATGCGCCCCGATGCCGGCAGGCTTTCGGCACTTTATAAGCATATAAATAGAAATAAATCTCCAGTGATGTGGTCATGAGTAGCCCAATCTGGTGATCGCCAAACATGACTGGAACAAAACACTGTGGATGTACTGCACCTGAGGCGTTGCTAGGGGGTCAGGAGGGGCTATATCTCTGGGTCTTTTGGTTGTAGCCCTGGATAGAAGCTCAGGGGCTACAACCAAAAGGCTATCTAGCCCCTAGTCCCAACATTCCTGACATTTTCCAGACCTAGCAACACCCCTGTACTGTACTGCCAACTGCACCACTTCCAATTTGAAGCTTGAGTCCTATCTCGTCGTGAAATTCTGGTGATTGCCCAGCCAGTGGCGAGACCAGAGGAATAGTCAACATGGCAGGAGTGGGGGATGATAAATGGAAAAGTAGTGTTTCCTTTGGGAATTTAGGCCCCCCCAGATATGTGGTCAAAGGAAAGAGACCTAAACAGCCATTTATTCTGCCACACCAAACTCTGAGAGTATCACTACAGTCTAGGGGCTACCTAGTGCCAGGAGTAAACGTCACTGCATCATAATGAGTCGTAGTAGCTTCAAGGTATTTTAAATAACAGATGTTACTTTTATCCAACTGAAAGTCTCTCATTTTTATTCATTATAAAAGAACAAAAGAAAGGGATGTCAATGCCAAATTCCAACATATGTGTTCAGTTGTGTATATCTGCAGCCAGGAGTGCTGAAAGCTCACACCCGCCAGTGTCCACCGACTGCAGCATCCTGCAGAGACACAGCGAGCGGGATGAATGGCAAGCCCGAGACCTTTAAGCAAGGAAGCAAAACAACTTACCCAAGCAAGTGCCGAGCCCCGCAAAGTCTCCTTTTACAAAAAAAAGTACCAGGGTGAACGGGAGAAGTGAGAGTCCACCGGGACAATGTGTCATGAAGAGAGGAACTTGTGAAAGCCATCAGGGGGAGATTTGATCAGTGACCCAACATCACTGGATATATGTGTAACGAGTAAAGAATGTGACGAAGAGGGTTGAATGTGAAACCGAGAGAAAGTGGAGACGAATATCCCAGGATGAGGCAAAAAGCCAACAGAAATAATTGTTGAGGCATGGGGAGAACACTCCCAAAGAAAGTGAAACAAGTTTTGTAAATTAAGACTACAAAGTGAACCAAATAACCAGAAAAGGAATCCCGTAGAGAAACCCCAGGTGAAGGGGACCCCCAATTCAGATAAAGACATAACAGACCTCAGAAAGGTTGGATATCAAGAATGTGAGAGACATAAAATAAAATGGAAGAGTGTGAGAAAATATCCCAAGGAGAACTGTTGTAAGTATAACCTTGTTGAGAAACCAGAAGACAAGAACAGTTGGGAGGAGCTACAAGAGCTCCTTTATAAAACCACAAGGGATTGTCAGAGGAGATCAGCATAACAAATACATTTCAAAAGAGATATATTTATGTATGGAAGATATGTCTGGACCAAAGTAAACCCTGAGAGAAAGCCAAAAATGGAAATGACCAGAAGCTGAGAGACATTCTTTTGACCTACTTTAGTTGTTCATATTAGTGGTAGGTCAGTTAGAGTTAGATTTGGACTGAGAACATTTATTTTGGGCTTCCCGATGACAGTTTAGTTTAGCACCTTTAGTTTCTTTAGTTAGGAAAGGAAATCCATATAGTGATAGGGAGAGATAGGCCTTTTGTTTATAATTTCATTCAAAGAATATAGAAATGTCCACAGTGTGTCCGACTCCTTCTTCTGACCCGCCACAGCATCCAGCACCATGGTTTATCACAAATGAAGTAATCGTTTGTTCATACTATAATGTTGTAGTTGGTCACTCACGCGTTTGATGTTTAGAATCATAAGATGAACGCTAAAAGTATTAATGGCACATGTGAACTAAATGAGGACACTGCTGCCTCATTAAACTCTAGCAGGCGAAGGTGCTACAATAATCATATACATTTGTCATTCATTCACACTAAAGTTAGATGTGTGGTTCAAGATCAAAGGTACACTTTGGGGGCCCATTTCTATTTCTGGAGTGAGCTTTATTCATTTGTATGCCACCAAGATGAAAGAAGTTACCACTCAGGTTGCCGATTTGTAGCAAATTAACACCATGGGTAAGGCTCAGGGCTATTCATTCATCAGCATCCCAGCTCACTTCTTGTTCCTTTGGGACTTTTGCTATTCTGTGATGGAAGGTGTGATAGAAAGTAAGCTTAGAATTGCCCGGTGTTAGGAGCCTTTTAACCCTTTTCAGGAGCCGTTGTAAGACATTGGTGCTTTTCTGTGCAGTTTGTTGTTTGCAGAATTTGTGTTATCTACTTTAGTGTCCATGTGGCTGTTTCGTGTTTGTTTCTGTGTTTTGCTAGTTTTCACATATCGAAAGATTAAAAAAACTCTGCCCTTTTGTTTATCCCCTTTTCCCTTTTGTTTACCCTCATAAAATCTTAAAAGCCAAAAAAGGTTCACGTCACCGTTCCTTTTATGAAAAATCTTAATAGCGCCCCAACAAATTGCTTCCCCTTCCCCAGTTGTCTCCGTCTCCCTACATGTTTGTTATGCTCGCTTGTCTTTCCTGTTGTGTCTATCTGTAGTTCATTGAGCAAAGTGCTGTGCTGTTGTTTGGTGTTGAGTCTGGTGTTGAGTCTTGTTTCTTGGATGTGGTTCTCTCAGTGTAGAAACGGCTTGGTCTCTGATTTTCTGGTTTTCCAAATTTCTAATTCATTTAGAGAGGGGAATGGTACACTTGCAGCACTGGAAGTGAAGTAGTTGTTAGAAGAGGAGGAAGAGATGCATTTCTCTTCACTGGAAGAGGACGATTCCCCCATGATTAATGGGTATTACCCAATTGACCTTTTACAATTGACCTTTTGCACAATTTACCTAATTATAGTGGTCCTAATTGAAATTGACTTTCTGCACAATTGACCTTTATATTATTTTAGTTATTTCACATATGTATTGGGTTGGTTTTGAATTATAAATAATAAAAGGGGATTGGGTGGGGTTTGCAGGGGGTTTTGATTGGGTGGAGGTGATGTGGGGGTTTCCCCCCGCATATATGCCCTAATTGACCTTCTAAATTAGGTCAATTCTCCCGAGATCAATTCTCCCCAGGTCAATTGTGAAAAGGTCAATTAGTATACAACCGATTAATGAGGAGGTTGGGAATCTTGTGCTGTTTATTAGCATTGGTTCATGACACGAGCCACATATCATTACACATTTTCTGCTTTGGTATGGCAGACTGAGGCATCAAGGGTGGCCTTAGGAGATGGAGGATAAGTAGAATAGGAGGCAAAGCCTTTGAAATCGGGGCATCGGAGAGAGGACCCCAACAGATGCAGGGTCATGCAGGTGGTGCAGGTAGTAGATAATCATGTTCTTCATGTAGCAGAAGGGAGAGGTTGATGAAAAGAGGAGTACAGTGAGATGGTTCATGACTGGGTGGGGGACATTACAGAGGAGCAAGTGGCCTTCACCCAGCAGAGCGAGGGGGAAAAGAAGGTGGAGGTCCTTGAGAAGTCACTATGTTAGGGAGGAGCCTTAGGGAGTACCAGCCTCTCCTGGTGCTCCAGCAGGTGGTGGACCTATATGAGATAGAGGTGGGGGAGACAAATAAGAAGGTGGCGGAGGAGGAGCTTTGCTTTGTGTTTTCAATTGCAACAGGACCAAGGCAGGCATAGAAGTCCCAGGGGGCAAAGGCATCTCCCTATTCACACAGCCCACATGAGCCACATGATCCTGGGTGTGTCAGTACTTTGACATGCTACGAGGGAAAACTGTCAATGAAGACAACTTTATCTGTAAGATTGAGGGTTGTGGAAAGAAAGTGAGGTGTGGACAGACAAGCAAGGCCACTGCCTGGAAACAACGGCCATGTGCATTCAAAGTGACTGGTGGAAAAAAGAGATTTACAGGGCAAATGATTTCTCCACCACCATGGATCCCACCAGTGACACCTTTGCCCTGCACCCACTAAGCCTCCCCAGTCAGTGCCATTAACACTGTTAACTGCTACCTGCACACAGTAGAAGGCATGTGTTTCCAGACTCAATGTGTGGTTGGAGGCAGAAAGCTACTGCTAGCACCTGCATTTGGGCCGTTTCCCCCCTTCACTTTGCCACAAACATTTACTTTGTCATACATTTACTTTGTCTTACATTTACTTTGTCTACATCTTCACATTGTGAAAGTGGTAATGGATGTGAATAGGGAAAGTGTAAGGTTAGGTTTGGGGTCAATGGATAGCAGGGGGCAAGAATATGGGGTAGAAAAGAAGGAGGGTGCAGGGGGTCTCCCCCTGCAATGATAAAGTAAATGTCTGTCGAAGTGAATGTAGACAAAATAAATGTCAGGCAAAGTAAATTTAACAAAGTAAAGACAGACATCCTATTGGGGCATAATGTGCTGGACAAGGAGGTGAGGCATGCAGGCACCACTGCTTGCATTGCTTGGTGCATCTCCAATGGGGGGTGATCAGGGATCCACTGCGGTTGCAGTGTAAAGGCATTTGCTGCAGCAGCATCCTTCTCTCTTTGTAGGTGAATGTGAAGGAGGAAGTGACAGGGGAATGACTCATCTCAGAGAGGCTTCACACATCTGAGAGTAGCAACATTATGTCGGAGAGCCCTTGAACATTAGCGCAGGGGTGCACTCTGTCAGAGGCCCTGATATCTTCAGGAGGTGACACTAATCTGTAGGAGAGGCTGCAAACATTAGGCAGTGGCTGCTCTCTGAGGGTGATCCATAGAACCTTAAACAGTGGCAGCACTCTGTGCAAGCGTCCTAGAATCTAAGGGTTGTCCGTGCACTCTAGTTGAGCCTGAGAACTATAGGGAGGGACAGCGCTGTGTGGGCGAGCGTGAGAACATTTGACATAGGCAGTTGTCATTATGACAATAGAAGGATTCAAAAATGGTACTGGCACAGAAGGGATTTGGCAAGCTTTCATCAGCAAGTACACCCCGGGCCAGTGCCTCTCAGTCCGTGCCATAACTACCACACATAACACGAAAAACCCAGCTTCACCTTTCAGTGCCTGACAAGTATTGGGTAACAAGTCATCGTTATCATTCAAGCTGGTGTGTTGGGTATGAAGAGATATCATTCCATAGTCTTCCTCAATTAAGTGACTGTTTATTTTGATAAATGTTGACTGTTGAATATGTAGAATCACAACACACGGTTGGAATGAAAGTATAACTCAAACGACAATAATGCAATTTATTTTAATGCATTTTTATTTTATCTCTGCATCTGCTGGCTTTTGCACAGACAATAAATAGTTGTGAACATAATACACATATGAAGAATACACAATAAATATGTAATGAGCAGTGTGCGAAAAAGTGCAAAAGGCGCATCCCCAGTTCAAAAAACCTAATGTGCAAAAGTGTCCATCACCTCCTAATTAATAAGGATAAGAAGTACTCCAAATAGATTCACAATCTAAAACATTAAAATAATAAAATCAAACAGACAAACAAGTTTGATTGTGTTGGAGTCAATTAGGATTTTTTTCTCATTATGCTAAAGTCTACTATCCGAGACAATCTACTGTTATGAACGTGTCTTCAAAGTGTGTTCTGAGCTCTGTAGGAGGGTCTCGTGATGTTTCCTCCTTCCTAGTTTCATCAATAATCCAATCATTATATGGGAATGTTTTCCTCAGGACTGGCCAATGAGAATCTTCTCCTGTCATTAAAGACAATGGGCCTCATTACGACCTAGGCGGTAAGGGGTTTACGCCAGCGTAAACATCGCCGACCCTTACCGCCTGAGTACGAGATCCCTTAGCGACATGGCGGATCTAACACCTGCTTTTAGCAGGTGTAAAAATCCATGGCGCTAAGGGACCTTGATGTTAATTACGCCACCGTAATTTACGGTGGCGTAATTAACGCCTTCCCCACTCCCATTATGCCCTATGGGGTAAAAATGGGAATGGGGAAGGGTAAATGGGGATTGGGGACTTACCGCCCCGCCAAGGTCGGAATGGGGCGGTAAGTCCGCCAACCCCCATGGCGGAGTTGGCAACTTAGCGCCATGGTCCATGGTGCCAATAGCGCCATGGACCTCCGCCAAGGTCGTAATGAGGCCCAATAGCTCTGACTGTTCTAAAAATAAACTCTCTCCTACTGCACACTTGCAGGTTGGAGGCAGATTTACAATTAGTACAACTGGTGCTGGCCAGATGGACTTCCGGCTACACCAGTACTATACTAGTCATCTTCCCTTTCCACAAGTGAAGTGTCTAGTAGATAAGCATGGAGTATCTGATGGTCAGTTGTCAGTTCCTGCTGAGGTAGACACCGTATTGAGGATGCCTAAGCCACTGATGAGTGTGTTCCTCTGCGTCTTCTCTTGGTAGGCTGCAGAAGCACTTCTCACAAAGCTTTCAACAGTTTTCAATGATGCTCTATGCATTGATGCCAACAATCCTGAGCTTCATATTCCCAGTGTAGTTGGCAAAATTTGAACAAGCTGATGTTCTTCCTGCTGCCAACATGCTCTCTCCAAACTGATGTGGCAATTGCTGCAGCAAAGAATCCATGCACATTTGCACAATGTCTCCTCATTGAGATATTTGCCGTGAGTCCTCCTCCCCCACCATCAACACATTGGGATATGATGTGGTCACTTTTATTTGGAAACATGGGTCTATATGGGAAGTCAGCAGATATTCAATGTTACCACAACATTCATAAAAGTTAAAAACAGGTCCCTCAACAGCTGTGCCACATCCAGATGACCTACCAAGGTGCAGGCTTTGCGATGTTGGACAGTTTAAACTCAAGCAGGTGAACCAGAGGGATAGCCTTATGGAGGGAAGCATTGTGGCAGCTTGGGCCTCCTCATAAGGTCATAGATCAGAGGTGACTTTGGATAGCAGCTGCCACTACAATTGTGAAACTGAGTTCCACTGTGAGTTGTGCAGTAATATGTGATGGCATTGCACTGCTCATGTAGCATATCCAACATGTGCAAAGTAGATCTCCATCGGGCGGCCACTCAGGTCTTCAGGTTGTGCAATGGCAGCTGGTGGCACACTTGCAATTAGCAGAGTACATTGTTGGCAGAAATGTGAGCTAATGTTCTGGTCCACAGCAAGTATTGTTTTCATAGGCAAATGATAGATGATGAAGCATGTGATGGCAATGTTATGGATAAATGTGGGCAATGAGTATGCACACCAGGGGAAACACATCCATAAGGAAGTAAATACATCTGATCCATTGTCTGCTCAAACAAAGACCGAATGTAAACTACATGGTTTTAGCCACTATGCCTTCACTACCGTGTGTCTTCTGTCCTTAAATCCTTGCTTGCACAAGGTTATTGTGTGCCTATCTGCATACCCCTGTGGCCCCCTTGCATTACATCCAAACCTCTCTCAGCCGGCACAGGAAGGAAAGGTCACCCAGTGTGCTTTGATGACCATTTAGACATTGCTCTGTCCACTGGTCCATATTTCCATGGTGAAGTGGATTGTTTGGCTCATGGATAGCTGGAGTATCTTCCCCATGATAGATATAACCTCACATTTATAATTTCGGTTCCGCCTTGAGTCAGGGAACTTCATAGCAGTGATCAGAATTTGGCATAATCCTCCAGAGTGCAGGGTATTCCACAAAAGATGTGGTCACGAACTCTATTGACAACTCTATTGCCAGGATAGCATTGAGCAGCAGCGGTCTGTCATGCGACTTGTCATATGTCTGCCTCCATGCAAATAATTTCACAAGATTAGCATAAGGCAATGGGGGATCACTGCTATTCATCACCGGAGTGCTAGAGGATGGTCTTGGTGTCCCAAGCAATGATACCTGCAGTATTTTCATGAATGACTGTGTGGACTTTTGGATTTGTGGTAGTATGCTGCTTGCTTGATGGTATGGCGAGGACTGCACCTGGGATCTTTTCACTTCTTTGCTTTTCTGCACGTGTGCCCACATTGATTTGGTACACAAGTTCGTCCAAGTCTTCCCTTAGTGCACTGTATTCTAGCAGAGCGTGCAAGTGGTAAGATTTGTTTGGTGTTATTCTGTGTTAAGCACTGCCACACTTTTGATGTCTGTTGTGGGTTACAAACACACTGGCTGAACTCACCTGGGAACGATGGGGCTGGTGATGGTGGTTGTGGTGTTCTAAATGCCACATAATGATATGGTGTACTTTCTGATCCGTGACACGAAGGCTGTTTCTCGAACAGCCTGAATCAATGTGGCGGGAGAGCTTCTATAACTATTACGACTTTACTGCAGCAATGTGCATTCCTGCCTGGGCATCGATAAAGCATAATCTTTATCTTTATCACCATCCATGTCTTATTCGTCATTATTGTATGACTTACCAGTTGATGCGGCAGTGGAGACAGAGACCTGGATATTTCAAACTACATTATGTGTTGTTCTTCAATCATGTTCAGGAGATTTCTGCATTCCTTCACTATGTTTCTCCTGAAAAAGTGGACAGAGCTCCGCCTACCTCGTTGGATGTTCCTCAACGTGATTAAATACCCGTCCATGCACTTATACTGGTTCATTTACTCTCCAGCCACTTGTGATGGGGATGATACCTTCAATTTACCTTGCAATTACGGCATCCCCAAAATGCACAGCAAGTGCAGGGGGAGATGTGAAAAGACTACAACTAGCACGTGTCCCCTTCCCCAGGCTCATTCAGGTGCTCCAGACATGGGGTCCAAATGTACCATTCCATCACTAAATGGTGTCTGCTACTTCCCTCAACCCCTTCTGCTTTCCCTCACAAAAATCATAAATGCGTGAGCCTCACACAAGCGGCCCGCATGGATTGTCTACTTCTCCTCCCCAATGTCATCAATGGCATGTTTCTCCTTCATTCACTTCACAAGGTGGACACTGAATGGTATTTCCCAACTTCCTGGATCTTTCCTAATTTTTCAAACCAACATCACATGAGTGAGAGTCCCACACAAGCTGCCCGGATGGATTCTCGGATCCTCTTCCCAAGTGTCACCCAATAGCATGTGTCATATTCACTCACTTCAATAACTCGGATCTCCCACATCCTAAAAACACTGTTATATTCCTCACAATAATCACATGAACATGAGTCTTGTGCAAGCTGCCTTGGGGGTTGTGTGCTCCTACAACCCAAGTGCCACCAATGGTACATGTCTCAATCACCCACCTCATGGGATGAAACTTAGTATCTCCCACATTCCTGAATCTCTTTTAGTTCCTCCCACAAAATCACATGAGTGTTAGTCTCA
Organism: Ambystoma mexicanum; assembly: GCF_040938575.1. Lineage (NCBI taxonomy): Eukaryota > Metazoa > Chordata > Amphibia > Caudata > Ambystomatidae > Ambystoma > Ambystoma mexicanum. The sequence goes on along the minus strand of NC_090930.1, from coordinate 1,014,872,093 downwards.
CAAGAGCTGCCTTCCGGTATTCTCTGCTTTTTCTGCCCCTCCTCCTATGTGACACCTAATGGCACACAGTGATGTGTCCAGGCAGTGGCCTGGGGTGGCACGTGCTACCCCTCGAATCTGATTGGCCACCCCAGGTTCCTCTGCATTATCCTAAAGAGTGAGTGTGTGTGTGTGTGTGTGTGAGCGCGTGCGCGTGCGTGCCCGCGTGCTCATACTTCATGCCACCCCTGCATAAATCAGTGCCCCACTTGGGCCACCCCAGTCAAATGTGTCTGGACACGCCACTGATGGCACATGTCCTGTTCACTCACTCTCAGGCATTCCATTTCTCCAAACTCACCAGATGCCAAATGTGTTGTTCACCCACTTCAAATAACTGAATGTGTCACACAGCATAAATAAAACCTACCATAAATGTAACTCGAAATGCCAATCACTCGCAACCACTTCCATCTTATCTTCTTACTCAACAACTCTTTCACCACTCTAGTTTATTAAACCTTCCCTATTGAGCCTACCTCCATAAATAACCAGCTGCCTCTTTGGAAGCTGGCTGAGACCGAAAATGAACTCCAACCACATTATAGTCCTGGATATGTTCAAAATTACTCAAAATTCAGGTTTGTTTGTTTGTTTGTTTGTTTATTTGGTATAGCGCAAAACCAAACCCAAAGGGGTAGCTGGGCGCAGACAGTACAAGGATACTTGAGAACTTGGTTACAGGAAAAATACAGTTATACAGTTCATATTACTAACAAAGTTGCATGCACAAGAAAATGCGAAACAACAGTTCAGGTTGGTTAACCAGATATCAGTTCATATAGTTACAGTCATCTGGGTCTCTAGAGCAGGTGGCAATGGAACGGTAAGCTAAGTGTCGTTGGAAAGTATCCAGGTGAGGACTTTCCACCTGAAGCTATGGTAAGGTTGGTCCATTCTAAGATCCAGAGGGAGTTTGTTCCAAGTTTGCACAGCTATGACCGGAAAACTGGAGCCGCCAGCTGTACTCTTTTTATATCTAGGCACCACTAAAGTATAGGCGTTAGTCATTCTAGTAGGACGGTTAGAGGATCTCTTGTTGACTCTGTTTACCAGGTAAGGGGGAGCTATATTGTTAAGACATTTGGAGGTAAGGGAGAGTGTTTTGAGGGCAATCCTGTCTTTGATTTTTAGCCAGTGGATATTTTTCCTAGAGGTGGAGATATGAGCTCTATCAGGAATATTTAAAGCTACTCTAATAGCGTTGTTTTGGAGAGTTTGGAGTTTATCAAGGATATACTTGTTAGATCCTGCATATAGGTCATTACAGTAATCCAACTTGGATATGATGAGTGCATTAGCTAATGTAATGCAACTAGTCTCAGTTAGAAATAGTCTGCATGCTCGGATCAATTTACAAGTATATGCAGTGGAAGATGCTAGTGAGTTAGTTTGTTTCTTGAAGGTGAGCGCTGAGTCAAGATAGACCCCGAGGGTTTTTACTGCAGGCATCACTTTGATGACATTATTGTCGATGTTGAATGAGGCATAGTTTGGGTCAAGTTTTTTGATGGCCAGCTCTGAGCCGAGGATCAGTAACTCAGTTTTGTCGTCATTCAAGCAGAGGCCGTGAGATGCCATCCATGCCTGAATGAGGAGATATATCTTATTTACTAAGGCCGTGTCTTCCAAGAAGTTGCCCGAAAGGGGGATAAGGATTTGCGTGTCATCTGCGTAATTAGTGTAGATGATACCCAATCTGTCCAACTTGTCAAACAGGGACTTAGTAAATATGTTATACATCGTCGCAGATACACATGATCCTTGAGGGACACCGCATGAAACCTGTGTGGGATCAGCGGCTGCTAGGGGGGAGAAGACTCTCATTGTCCGGTTTGCAAGGAAGGATTGTACCCAGGTTATGGCATCACTTGAAAAATGAGCGACTGAGCTGAGGTGATTGCATAAGACTGCGTGATCTACCAAGTCGAAGGCCGCGGATAGGTCAAGGAGGAGTAGCATAGCTGATTTGCCATTGTCCTTCAACTCGTCAATTTGGGTCTTGAGGTCAATCAGGGCTGTTTCAGTACCATGAAGGGGATGGAAGCCAGATTGCCGTGAGCCTAGTAGATTGTTAGTTTCTAAGTAGTCCTGAATTTGCAGGTACGCTACTCTGTCAATAAATTTAAGCAGAAATGGGACAGTGGTGATAGGTCTGTAATTTGTCGGTATTGCGGGGTCAAGTGTTTGTTTTTTTAGCAAGGGAAGCACCCAAGATTGCTTGAGGTTATTGGGCACTAGGTTAGACTTAAAGGATGCATTGATGAGTTTAGAGATGAAGGGGGCTAGGTCTCTAGCTGCATCTTTTATAATTTGGGCAGGGCAATTGTCACCTTTGCAGTTGGAGGGCTTTAGAGATAGTATGATTTTTTCTGTCTCCAATATAGATATTTGTCTGAAGCTAAATGGGTGAGGGGTGTTAGGCTGGTTTGGAAGGAGCTGTGGCTGAGGTGTAGGCTCTGTTGGCAAGAGCAGGGAAGCTTTTTTATTGGCAATTTTGGTTTGGAGCAAGCTAATTTTGCCCGCCTGGGCATTTTGTATATTAGTGCACCAGAGCTTATTTTTAGGAATGTTATCAGTCGGGGTGTTTGGGTGATTCCATTTCACGGAGGATGGAGAATAGCTCCTTGGTATCTGATTTGGCCTTAGATATTCTTTATTATAGGTATTTCTTTTAGTGCTTATAATTTCCTTTTTATACTGTTTGGCGAGAGTGGCTAATTTAATTTTGTTCTCCTCAGTGGGTGAGTGTTGCCAAATTGACTGCAGCTTTCTTTTTTGAATTCTGAGGTCTTTCAAGTGTGGTGTGAACCAGTTGTTTAGGTGACAAAGTTGTTTGCTTTTGCGTGTTTTGGTAGGGGCAATCAAGTCAAGTGCCTTGATCATTGTGCTGTTATAGGCTTCCACAAGCGACGTAGGGTCTGTGATGTTATCTAGATTGTCGAGAGTAGGGAGGAGGTGGGGTAGGAGTTGTTCTGCTGTGATGTCTTTTTTACTTCTGGTAGGGAGTGGCGGGGCCATAAGCATAGGTTTGGGTCGGATAAGGTCAAGTGAGGCATTGAATATAATTAAATAATGGTCAGTCCAGGATTGTGGCACTATGTTGGTAATGCTGATGTTGCAATTCCGATCAGCAACCCAGTCCAGGGTTCTGCCTTTGGCATGAGTAGGGGAGGAGACTTTTTGTGTTAGGGCGTAGTCATTCAGAAGTGAGGCAATGGATAGGGCGTGTTTGTCATTACAGTCATTAAAGCCCAGGTTGAAGTCTCCTAGTAATAGAATTTGAGCGTGGTCTTTAGTATTATTAGTTAGGATACTTGTTAGGTCGTCTTCAAAGGTTCCTAGTGGTCCGGGTGGTCTGTAGATGACATACATGGTGAGGGTGCGGTTACAAGAAAGGTGAAGTTTAGCAGTAAGGAGTTCACATGATGGAAATAGCAAGGTAGTAGCTAATCTGATGGGTAAGGTCGATTTATGGATGATAGCTAGGCCACCTCCTTTAGTGTTGGGTCTATCGACTCTTAGTAATTGGTAGCCGTCAGATATAGCTAGCATGATGGCAGGGCCAGCCGCCTCATGGAGCCATGTTTCGGTTATGACTAGTAGGTCTAAGTTCTCATTGGTTAGAGTGTCCAAGAGCTCTGTAGCGTGGGCTACCATGGATCTGGCATTGATGAGAGATCCAGTTAGAGAAAGGGTGCTAGTTGGTTTAGTCGAGGGAAGTAGTTTATTTTTAGTAGGGGTGACTCTTTGTGCAGGTGACTGGTTAGTAGTTATGGGGGCAGGGTGGAGAGTGGCAGATTTGAGGTATTGCGAGCGTTTGTTAGCTAGATCAATATAGCCTCTATAGTTGTGGTGGGATGATGGTTCATGAAGACGGGACAATCTTGCCCTCAGTCTCACGTTTCTGTCCTTAGGAGGGTATGAGGCAGCGGATGCAAGTGCCATGGTGGTGAGGAGGCTCAGTGCAAGGTGTAAAGTTTGGTGTTGGGTGATTTTCATTATGGTCGTAGGCAGGGAGGAGTTGCTGATAGGCAAGTCCAAATTCGGGCTATAAGTGTAGACTAGTGCTGCGTGCGAAGGCAAGTAACTATATAGGTATTGGCACTTCAGTAACAGGGAAGTCTAGGCAATCTATTAAAAGACCGTATAATGGTGGTTGGGTAATCTAGGCAAGTACAAATGGGCTGGGACCTAGGTAGGCAGGCAACTGGCCAGTGCAAATGGTGGCAGACTAGGCAGGTACAGATGAGCTAACTAGGGCAGTGTATCACCTAAGTACGTGAGTCACAGTGCAGCCAAAAACACATTGGGGTGCATAAAGTAACTAGGGCAGTGTTTTACCTAATGACAACCATAAGGCACAGCACAAATCAGAGGCATAGCACAACTCAAGTGTGGTCTATTGGCGACCATAAGGCACAGCACAAATCAGGTGTAGACTATTGGCGACCATAGGCACAGCACAAAACAAGTGTGGTCTGTTGGTGACCATAGGCACAGCACAAATCAGATGTGGTCTAATGGCGACCATAAGGCACAACACATATCAGAGGCACAAATCAAGTGTGGTCTGTTGGCGACCATAAGGCACAACACAAATCAGAGGCATAACACAAATCAAGTGTGGTCTATTGGCGACCATAAGACACAACACAAATCTGAAGGCACAAATCAAGTGTGGTCTATTGGCGACCATAAGGCACAACACAAATCAGAGGCACAAGTCAAGTGTGGTCTGTTGGCGACCATAAGGCACAGCACAAATCAGGTGTAGTCTATTGGCGACCATAAGGCACAGCACAAATCAGGTGTAGTCTATTGGCGACTATAAGGCACAGCACAAATCAGGTGTAGACTATTGGCGACCATAGGCACAGCACAAAACAAGTGTGGTCTGTTGGCGACCATAGGCACAGCACAAATCAGATGTGGTCTAATGGCGACCATAAGGCACAACACAAATCAGAGGCACAAATCAAGTGTGGTCTGTTGGCGACCATAAGGCACAACACAAATAAGAGGCATAACACAAATCAAGTGTGGTCTATTGGCGACCATAAGGCACAACACAAATCTGAAGGCACAAATCAAGTGTGGTCTGTTGGCGACCATAAGGCACAACACAAATCAGAAGGCACAAATCAAGTGTGGTCTAATGGCGACCATAAGGCACAACACAAATCAGAGGCATAACACAAATCAAGAGTGGTCTATTGGTGACCATAAGGCACAACACAAATCAGAGGGCACAAATCAAGAGTGGTCTGATGGCGACCCTAGGTGCAGCACATGATACAGTGTGTCAGGGTCTGAGTCCAGAATAGAACATAGGCTGGGTTGGGTAGCGCCTGGGTTCGGGTAGAACACTTAAGCCAATGGAGCCGTAAGGCAACTGCTAAATTCGAGGTCGTGCCTAGGCTGCAAAGTTGAAAGTGACATGTGCGAGGACGGTAGCAGGGTGCCAAAGCGCAGATCTAAAGGCACAAGCTGGCAGGTTGGAATGCTAAGGTGCAATTGACTGTGGTGGTGAAAGCAATCATGTTACTAAAGATCTAGAGTGCGGCTAGGAGAGGCATCTGGCCTACCTTATATTTGGCACAGCACACAGGCCTCAGTCCCATCGCCTGCTACTTCTGTGGTAGGTGGAAGGAGCTCCTACTCCTCCCTGGTGCAGCCAGAGATTCTTCTGAGTGTGAGGGCTCCAGCACAGCAATTCAGTTCGGTCGGAGATGTAACGCTCACATACGCCAAACAGGCGAATAAACAGGCCTTTTCAGTGAGGGCCTTCTCGGGTGGTGGGCCGGCTTCCTCCTGCCGGTGGGGGCCTGGCTATGGGAACCAGACGATGTGGGGAGCGGATGCGGAGGGGACAAGAATCGTGGCTCTGGGCTCGAAAGGCTCCAGACAGGCTCATGACAGGATGCACCGCCTTGTGCAGTGTGCCTTTGGAAGTGGGCCGGCTTGAGCCTGCCGGCTCTCTATTGGTCCAAAAGTAGGATCTATGGGCCAATCAGGTGCGGATGGTAGTCCTGGTGTGTTTTTACACACGGGACTCGGTGTAAAGATGGCGGGCGGCCATTTTGCAGAGGCTAAGGGCCTCGAGTTCACTAATGGTACTGGCTGCACTCCAGTGCTGTAGGGGCCAGATCGAAGGCAGACAAAGACCCTTTTTAGAGCAGCACGCTATAAATCGAATTGTGGCAGGGGTCCGTAGATGAAGTTGCAAATTTCGCGCTGGTAGGCTGCACGGATATTAATGCAGCAAGGTGGGGCAGGAGGCCTACCTTGTGGTTCGTGTGTGCCTCCAGGCACGCCACTGCTCCGCAGTGGGGGGGGAGCTCCAGCTCCTCCGGAGGCAAAGGAATGAGTGAGTCTCCAGGCTCACGACAGGATGCACCGCCTTGTGCAGTGTGCCTTTGGAAGTGGGCCGGCTTGAGCCTGCCAGTTCTCTATTGGTCCAAAAGTAGGATCTATGGGCCAATCAGGTGCGGATGGTAGTCCTGGTGTGTTTTTACACACGGGACTCGGTGTAAAGATGGCGGGCGGCCATTTTGCAGAGGCTAAGGGCCTCGAGTTCACTAATGGTACTGGCTGCACTCCAGTGCTGTAGGGGCCAGATCGAAGGCAGACAAAGACCCTTTTTAGAGCGCCACGCTATAAATCGAATTGTGGCAGGGGTCCGTAGATGAAGTTGCACATTTCGCGCTGGTAGGCTGCACGGATATTAATGCAGCAAGGTGGGGCAGGAGGCCTACCTTGTGGCTCGTGTGTGCCTCCAGGCACGCCACTGCTCCTGCAGTGGGGGGGAGCTCCAGCTCCTCTGGAGGCAAAGGAATGATGATTCAAGGTTTTACCGAATAGGTGCATCCAGGCCTTCTGTCTGTGACCCAGGTAGCAGGAGGCTCTTTCAGGGATACCAGTATTAAAAAGGCCCACCATACTTTCAGATGGATGCCAGAATCAGCTGAGAAAGCAGATTCATGTTTACACTCATTGAAACTCATTGCATGATGCCTAAAAAGAGTTAATTGCATCATTTCGCATGAATGTGTGAGGAGCCTCGAATACGGTTTGTAAATATAATTTACACTGTAAATGCTGATGTTGATAGACCCCTGCCTATTTCCCTGCACTGTGCAAATGCATATGTGAATATTTTTCTTTGAAACCAGAAGGGGGAAGCTGCATCACTCTTGTAGCCCTCCTAGGAAGCACATGAGATGTCCCTTTAAAAGTGAAGTGCTGGACTGGTCCTATACAAAATATGTTGTCCTTGCTAATAGAAACCAATTCGCAGGCCAATTCTAGGAATTAATGTGCGCTGAAAATGTCTGCGCAAGCGTGCGAAAGCGTGCGAATCGCAGCGCAAGTGCGAAAATCGCAGCGAAACCCGCGCACAGCAATTCATGGAAGTCTGTGCGCGTGTAAATCCATGGATGTGCGCTAAAATCCTGCGTGGCGCATGCTGGAGCACACGTCTTCAAACAGCGTGTGCTACATGCACAGCGAAAGTGCACATAGCGCAGCGCACACAACAAAAGTAGGCGTAACACGGGGCGTAACATGCGGAATGGGGAACAACGTGTGAAAATGTGGGCGTCACAGGGGAAGTACAGGAGCCAAATGCGCGGAGCGCCCACACGTGCCCCACAACACGTATTCAAGGAATCGAACGGGGCTAATGCGTGTGCCAAAAAAGACGCGCTAATCTGGAAACACGTATGCCAGCAGGAAGCAGGCGTATGTGGACCCGCACAGCATAAAAGTGCGCGCAAACAACAAACAAGCTCAGACGCTAAGATGAATATACCATTCCTTGCAGCAGTGGTCGTGGGATACCGCAGGAGGAGGAGGAGGATAGTCAGGCCCAGAATTTTTACACCCAGAACCACCCTTTTTGGGATGCCTGATGACCAGGTGTATGGGAGGTACAGGTTTCCACCTCACATAATACTCGACCTGGTGAGTGAGTGGGAGGATGACCTCACATTACCCACCCTGTGCTCCCAAGCACTGAGCCCCCTTGAAAAGGTGCTTAATGTACTGCACTTCTTGGCCACTGGATCATTTCAGCGGACAAGTGCTATAGTGGGGGGGGGGTCACAGACCGCGCAGTCACGCTGCCTACACCAGGTGTTGGCCATCATGACTGCACGCCCATCAGTCCGCAGGCACATATACCTGCCCAGAACACCTGCAGAAAGGCAGGCTGCCATCCAGGATTTCTACGGGGTGGCACAATTCCCCAAAGTGCTAGGTGCCATTGATTGCACCCACGTGGCTCTATGTCCCCCCAGGGCAACGGAGCACATCTATAGAAACTGCAAGCACTGGCATTCCATCAACGTGCAGGTAGTATGTGATGCCAAGGGAATCATTACCTCAGTATATGCCAACTATCCAGGGTCCACCCATGACAGTTTCATTTACAGAATGTCAACCCTAAACCGGGACCTAGAAGCTGGGCGGCATGGCGATACATGGCTGCTTGGTGAGTATAAATGCCACTGCACATGCATGCATGCATGTCAGATACTGAGTAATGTCACAAACCCACTAATGATACCCATCACCACCTCCCCAGGGGACAGTGCCTACCCTTTGAGCACCCACATGATGACGTCAATTCGGAACCCCACCACACCACCAGAGGTAAGATACAACACAGCCCATATTGCAACCCGGGGCATAGTGGAGCGCACATTCGGAGTGCTCAAGTCACGCTTTCTCTCCCTTGACCGCTCTGGTGGGCGGCTGCTATACGCTCCCCCAGTAGTATGCAGGATCATAGTGGCATCATGTGTCCTGCGCAACGTTGCAACACGCCGGGGCCTGCCGGTGGACATGGTGGTGCCCCCACATCCACAACCACATGCACAGCCACTGCGCATGGGAGGGGAAAAGGCACGTGGTGAGGCAGCCTGTACGCAGGTGGTGGCTAATTACTTCTCCTAAAATCACACCCCTGTGGAGTGCACAGATCCCTGGCACATACCAGCTGACAAACAATTATGATGACATAAGGGACAGTCAACTGTCACAACCATACCAGCCTGAGATTGGTCACCTGGAAGTGTTACATTGTGTGCATCCCTACCTACCGAAACACCACCAATGCTGTGTCATTATAAGACATACATCTATGCTGCTAAATTGATAACCCCCTTGCAAAATACAACATGAAAACAGCGCCATGTCACCCAACTCCTCCCCAGTTCCGCCACCCAACACACCATGGCATGTCATGCAATGTGAAAGCAAACAAAGCAATGCACAAGACCTGACACAAGTGTCACAAAGTGCACTGTCCCAAATGGAAACTGCCCACAGACAATATGCTCCCAGTAATCAATAACAAACAGCACACAGGAACAAATACTTACCACCAACACAGTACAGCAACACACCATGAAACATTGCAAAAACATGACAATACTAAGTCAAAGTAGTGGTAGTCTTACAACCTGAATAAGCCAGCACATCGACCCCTTCCAACTGTAGAGTGTTGCTGCCACGCAAATGTGTCAGTGTACTGCATACAACATGAACTCCATCTGCAAAGGAGAAGGCCTTGTGAAGACATGAGGAGGGAACCTGCAAATTAGGAGGAAGACATGGATGCACAAGCACATATCAATACACCATGCAGTGTACAATACAACAACAATACCCACTAGGGATGTCCACACAGTATTGACTACAGATTGCCCACACAGCTCATGGGAGCCCAATGTCACTGTGTAAGTCACTGTCACTTGGTCACACCCTTTGCAAGCCCATGGAAACGGGAAGCAGGAGGGGTGTGTGTGTCACGAACCCAAGCATCTAACCCAAACTCAGGACAAGCCTGCATGTGCCCAGCCGGAATAAAGGGGATGCCCACGGGAGCCACACAAGGCAACACACTGTAAAAAAAAAAAAATCAAAAATGGCCATGTGGGGGCCAGGGGAGGGGCCACCCAGGAGGTTCGGGGACAGGGTGCACACCAACACCCACCTGCGTGGATGTTGCGAAAAGAAAATACCTCCATGGGCTCATGGACTGCACGGCTATGCCATTGTGGGAGAACTGCTGTCGCTCTCTTCACCCTCTGCTGCTGCATCAGGAGGTGGTGGCACTATGGGAGGCAGCCCACGCAAAGCCCTGGTATGGTCCTCCATGGCAGCAAGCATGCGGGTCTGGAAGGTCAGCTGCTGTTCTGCCCTAACATTTCGGGAAGCCTCAAGTTCAAGCAGACTCTGCCTGAGGTTATGGAGTATTACCCTCAGGGCTTACCTGTGGCCCTGTGACTCTATTGATATGGATTCGCGTAGAGTCTCCAGTGCCGCGCGTCGGTCCCTGTTGGATACCAACATGTCTTCCCTGTGTGATTGTCAAATGGAGTCTGTTGCATGCTGTTGTTGCTCCATCTGCCTTTAAGGGGGGGATAATGGAAGTGGCCACCCTCTCCATTGCCTGAGCCATCATTTCTACTGATGCTGCCTGTTGGGTTGCCATACCATACATGGAGTTTTCCCATACAGTATTGCCTGGTGGCGCACGGCCACTGCGTCGGCGGGCACCATACCTGTTCGGTGCAAGGCGATCTGCACCTTGCTGTGCTGGCACTGCCTGAGGCTGCAGGACTGCATTCCCCCTCTGATCTGCTGGCCCAGGAACAGGATCAGATGCTGTGGAGTGTGACCCTGCATCCGTAACCGCCAAAGGCGAACCTACCAACACTGACATCCCCATAGAGAGTTCTACCCCTGGTGCAGGTGGGTTGGACAGAACAGAATCCCTGCCAGAAGCACTGACCTGCGACAGCACATAAGTCTCATCATCTGACTCAGCACCTGAATAGAGGTCTGGGGAGCTGCACCCAGAGACACCCAGAGACAGTATGGTCTGCAGTACCAAAGTGTTTTCACCCACCACCACACCACGTCCCCCACTGGTGCCTGGTCGTGGCTGAGAATCCTCCTGGGTCTGCACCATCTCCTGAACCTCACCAGCATCAAGTGCGTCGTCACCTGCAAAAACATGAAATACAAGAAATGGAAACAGGCATGAGCACCATAGCACACACATAGGCCTGACAAGACAGAGATCCTGTACATGCTTTACACATGTCCCACATGACTATAACCCTGGCATACATGCACTGTCAATGAGTTTGAAGGGGAGTCAAAAAGGCAGAAAATGAGGACACCAAGATGGAAAAGCAACACATTCGCAGCATGTTGTGTAGCACTGGCATCACACATCAGCCTGTGAGTGGCATCTCCAATACACATACATGACACATGCCAGCACACAGATGTCATGTAGCATAGCCATGGTAAATTAGACAACTACAGCGATATGTCAGTGAATGAGTACTGTCACACATCCATGTCACATGGACATGACGAGAAGATTAATGCAGAATAGTTTTGCAAAATATGCATGTGCCACACACTGCAACACATCCAGTGTACAATAAAACAGTGATTGTAGGCAGATGTACACATCAATGGTTGGTCACTTCAACATGACAGGAAACAACTATCATGTTCCACGTGCAAACAGGCCCTAAAAATACATTTCAGCAGCCTAATACTCCCTCGCCCTGAATGGTCTAATCATTCACATAACCAGGGAACTAAAGTGGCACAATGTGGGGTGTAAACAATGACAGAAGCATGTCACATATGTGGCATTAGGGATGAAAAAAGCATATGAAAAATGGGATGATCTAAAAATCAGCCTGAATGAACACAGAAAAAATCAGAACAATGCTGTTGCAAGATGATAGTTCAAAGGCAACAGCAGTAATGTGGGGCTAATTAGCTACTGTGGGCAGAAGGGATACTGCCATACCCAAATCAAAGGCACATGAATGTATTGGAGGAAGCACATGGGTGACCCATAACACTCAGGAGTACACACCCTCCCCTGGCACTCAATCAGAACCAGTCACCCAAACAACATACACATGGATTACACACACATGAATGGGCACTCAACGGACAATGCGTCGTAATCAGGTAACTCTCCCACGCCTTGGATCTGTTCCTCTGTGACAAAGGTCCCAGCAACAGACTCATGTTCAGTGAGTTCGTCGTCCTCTGGTCGAGACCCGGCGCCAGTCACCAGAGTAGCGGCATGATTTGAGGCCAGCTTGTTCTTTGCTCTGCGTTTCAGGTCATTCCATCGCTTGTAGCAATCATCAGCTGTGTGCGCCACAAATCCAAGGGCACTTATGCGGTGCGCGATGGTCTACCAGTGTGCCCTACGTTGACCAGGTGTGGTCTTGCACCCTGCAGTCACCACCATTTCGCAGCTATCTGCCGACACATAGGTCACAAGTGCATCAAGTTCGGCGTCATTAAAGCTAGACTTCCTTGACGTGCCGGAGTGTGTAGCCGTGTCTGGGGTCTCAGCCTGTGGTGCCAGAGCACCCTTCTTCCTCTTTTTCAAAGGTGGAGCGGAGCCTGAGTGGCTTATGCCGCTCTGGTCAGTAGGGGCAGAAGCGCCGGTGGACTGGGTACTAGGAGTGTGTGAAGGCACAATGACCATAGGTCTTGGTGCAGGCATTGGCTGAAGTGTGATGTTGGCAGGGGCAACGTCGGTTTGGTGGACCTGGACCAACACTGTCCCGGCTGGGAGACTCAGAGCTGGGGTGGATAGAGCTGCAGCTGCCCCTGCAGCCTCCTCACCCTGCCTACTTGGGGCAGCAGATGACATTGCTGCCCCAGATCCACATGGCCTGGTGATACCAACTTGCACCACCACACGTGGCTTAGACTTGCTGACCTGGAAGTCAGCCTGGAGTCATCCTTTGCTGGGTCAGGTGCCACAATGGGCTGGTCCAACAAGGGCTGAGCTGGGATGGTGTCAGCTATGTTTCCCACAACCATGGGGGGGCATGGGTGTCCCTGATTGGTCCTCCACACATGTCTAGGGGCACCCTGCAAATCCTGGCCACGTCCCCTACCGCACCCACCATGCCCACCTTTTGGAGGTCGGCCACCTTTGCCTCCCTTACCGCTTGGTCCGCCTCCCAACCATGGCACTGATGATGTTGTACGTATGGGAGTAGCAGTAAACGATTGTCCTGGGCAATTGGGGGTGAAAGGGGTAGGGTACTAGATGGAAATCGTACCCTAGTGCTCTAGCAAGGCTGTCTGTGACCCCTGGGGGAAGATGACGGGTCACGCAACGCACAGGCACCCCGAAAACAAAAAATAACTTGTACACAACCCCTCATAGACCATGTGCGTGGGAAAATGAACCCGCAATACGCTGTGGCACTCAGGAACACAAAAATAAGCGTACGCGTGTTACACGCAGCCTACAATGACCTCAGAAGGGGTATGCGACACACGGGGCAAGCACAGTTGGTAAATGCGTGCGCGACTCACTGTCTACCTGGAAATAGAATGTGAAAAAAAAGCACGTGTGCGCGTTGGCAACACCCTCGCCAAAAGAAGAATTGTACGCTGTCTGAGGAGACAGGACAAAAGAAGAAGTGAACGCTGTTTGAGGAAACAGGCCCAACATAAAAAAATGAACTCTGTCAGAGGTAACAGGGAGTACGAACTTGAAACGCTGTGAAGTAATCGCGTGTGAACCGACAAGAAGTACAGAATTCACCCACTCGCTCTCCACGAAAAGCACATATAAGGAAATGGGGTCCTACACGTACCTTTTAAAGCGGCCCACACGTACAACGTCACTTACGCGTGTACGCACTTAGGCCCTTTCCTCCAATTACACGAGCTGATACTCGGACGTGCAGTTTTTGGACGTGTACGATGAACATGCACCCATGTTGATGGAAACGCCTGCGCGCGTCACGTCACAGACGCGTAGGCCCTTTCCTTGGATTACACGCATTCACACGCGGACGTGCAGTTTTTTCACGCGCCATGAGCCACCATGGCCACGTCACAAGGGAAACGCCCGCGCGCGTCACGTCACATACGCGCTTACGCGCTAAGGGCCTTTGGTTCAATGAAACCACGTACATGTGCTGACATGCTTACGTGCTAAGGGTCTTTCCTCGAATTACACTCTGACGTGCAAGATTTTCACGTGCAAAATCACTCCGTATCAAGCTGGCCATGCAACAACACATGGAAGACCACGCTCCTGCCCAGAAGGCCGAATTACTGCCCCCCAGAGCCCCGAGCATGCTCCCACCTGCCATCTGCTGCTGCCTGCCTGCCTGCTGCCCACGTGCCCTGCTATTTGCTGCCTGCACATCATCCATCTGCAGGGGTGCAGTTGTTGTGACCACCCCTGCTGGAACTGAAGACTCCCGACTGGGATACCATCGCTCCACAGCCCAGCCCCAGGACCCAGTTGCCCACCCACATCTGCCTCTGGGGTTGCGATGTCGGGCACACCACCATCTGGCACCACTGGCAACCCCCAGCGAGAGAGGCAGAGGGCCACCAGCTTCCGTGCCAGGGAAGTTGGTGTCCTGGTGGAGCAAGTCCTGGGGCAGTATGATGCCCTCTTTGGAAGTTCTCGTGCCAACTATGAAGGACGGACCAGGATCTGGATGGACATCGTGACTGCCATCAATGAGGAGGGGGTGGCAGTCCGCGACATCAAACATGTCAAGAAGCGCTGGGAGGACTTCAGGTCCAGGACCCTCGACAAGGCCCGGCGCCTCTTGAACGCAGCAGATGCCAAGGGGCGCCGGGGCCACCTGTCTGACCACCAAATGAGGGTCCTGGAACGCATATGCCCAGCGCTCCACGTCCAGGTCCTTGAGAGGCAGACCCGTCTGGAGTCGAGCGGTAAGTGTACATGCATAATGATTGGACGCTGTGCGTGTCGTGGTGTGCCAGTAGTGTGCAGATTGCACATGTGTTTTTGGAGGGCCATGTATGGATGTGTATGTACAGGGGCGTGAGGCTGACACATGCAAGTCCTCTCATGTGTGAGACACATGGATGGTGTATGTGTGGGTAAGCATGCCGGCCAAATGCAGATGTGGGAGCACACATGTTGAATGACTGTGTATGTACGTTGGCATGGTTGTGGTGTCACACATGGATGTTGGTTCCAGCTGCATGTATCTGCACTGTGTACATGTACATGTGTGTGTATTTGACAAGTATGCAACTGTGATGCAACATGGATGCATGTGGCACTGACATGTAGAAGGCTCAATGCCAGATGTGACATGGATGTTGATCTCATCACTTTGACAGTTGGTGGACATGCACACATGCATGTAACCGTGTTGGTTTGTGTGCATGTGTTGTGTACTCCCCATGTTTCATGTGACATCAGGCTCACCTTCGGATGCTGATGCTGTTGTATGTGTATGAATGGTGCAGCCTGGTGCAATATTGCTGTGGAATTGCTCATGTGTGTGAGTAGAAATGACATGTGTGTTAGGGAGTGTGATGCCATGTCTGAAGTTTGACACTGCCACCTATGTACAACTGTCATGTGTGTATCAGTCCATTGTACAGTGCCCTGATGCCTGTGTTCTATCTTTCCCTGTCTGCAGCGTCAACTGATGAAGAGGGCGGAGAGGATGCTGTGGAGCAAGGCGGCAGGGATCGCACCGCCAGCCGGAGACGCAAGGCCTGGCTCCCCTCCCAGGTTGTCATCTCGTCAGGGAGTGAGGAGTCCAGTGCCGCGTCCCAGGTCGCAGCTGCCGAGGGTAGGTCCAAGAGGCGGAGGTCGGAGTTGGACTCCTCGGCAGGAGAAGGGGCAGCTGAGACCCCACAGGGTCCGACAGAGGAAGATGGCACAGAGTCATCCAGGTTGGTGGGGGGTTTGGTGGAGGAGGAGGCCGTGGAAGGGACAGACACAGGGTCTGGAGGTGGGTATTCCACTGGTGCTAGTGGTGCAGTGCAGGGGCAGGGACAGGAGGCAGCATAGGCCGCTGCGGAGGTGCCTTTGTGTAATCCTGTCCCCAATCCTGTGACTGCATCAACCTGCACCAGCAGGGATGTCTACGCCCAGACCCGTTTTCAGGGAGGGGATCCGCTTACAACAACTGGCCTTCCTCTCCCTGCGGACATGGCTTTCCAGGACCGGGTTGAGCCTGTCCTTAGTGGGATGGTGTTGCGTCAACGGGGCATGCGAGGTGACCTGCAGTGTTTTCGTGAGGACACTGCATGTCATTTCAAATGCCTCGTTGACCGCGTTGACCTACTGGGACAGGTCACCAGGGACGGATTCCTCCGTTTGCTGGACCTTGTTCTGACCCCCTCCTCACCTGAACCCCCTTTGCGCCAGTCGTCCTCCATGACATCTTCCCACCCATTTATCACTTGGGTACCCCGTGGAACTGCCTCTGACCCTGCGGCCAGGCTGGTGGAGGACACATCCCTGCCACAGTCAGGAGTCGGACGTCCAGCAGGGGTGGCCACCTCAACAACTGCTCCCCAGCCAGAGGAGGACGTGCAGGCAGCAAGAGCCAGGGCACAGGCACAGGCACATGCACAGCAGCAGCAACAAGGTAGGAGCCATGATGGCTCGGGGCTTTCAACATCGGAGGGGCAGGCATCGGCCAGAGGGCAGGAGGATTGGAAGTGTCTTCCGTGTGGCAGCGGTTGGGCCAGGCCCTAGATGCGGAGCGGCAGCGGGTGGAAGAGGCACGGCTCACAATGGTCAGGGCGGAGAACTCCATGCGGAGGGCTCTGAGGCGGGCCGAGTGCCTCGAGGCAATTCGCAGGGAGTTGGAGGTCCACATGTCATCGTCCCTGCGAACCCTCGGGGCCATGGAAGAGGACCGCCTCTGGGACATCGAGCAGGAGTTCGATGATGCCCTGGCCCGGGAAATCGGCAAGTGAGCCGTCGGACTAGCCCGCTGCCGTTGTAAATAGTTTTTAAAGTTAGGTTTCCTTTTCCTTTTCCTTTGATTTGTGGTGAATGGACTATGCCACACACATTTGTATATAGTTTTTTTTATTAGGTAGTTTCTTAGGTAGGTTTCATTTCTTTCGTTGGGCTCATGGACCCTTGACAATGGAATGTACATAGTTGGACAATGGATTTATTTGAACTTTTTCTTTTGATTTCACCATGGATCAATGGATTTATCTTTTTACGTTTTCTTGGTTTGGACTATTTTTCTTTTTGATTTCTTTGGATTGGTTATACTTTTCATTTACTCATCTTTTGCACATGCTTTTCATTTCATGTTTGCCATTTTGTTATGCTTTCATTTCATTGCTTTATTTTTGTACATAATACATTTTGATATTTTGGTTCCATGTGTGGGATTCGCTCATTGGGTTAATGCATGTGAAAATGTGGGTTTACACAATCAATGCCAACCAGTGTGTGTGTGTGACGGACATGTGTTGATGTACATAGTTGACTTTTGGTTTGTGTCTTGAGATAGGCATGTGAGTGTGGGGTGGATTGGGAAATCATTGAGTCTCAAGAATGGGGTTGCGTGCTGTGGTATTTTGGTGTAGAAGTGGGCCATGATTGTGCATCTTTATTTCATGTAGGGGGGACATGAGTGGGGGCCTGCTGGCAGGTGCCGCTCACTGCTGGGGGCGTGGGGGTGCAGGGGGACATAAGTGGGGGCATGCTGGCAGGTGCCCCTCACTGCTGGGGGGTGGGGGTGCTGGGGGACATGAGTGGGACATGAGTGGGGGCCTGCTGGCAGGTGCCCCTCACTCCTGGGGGACATGAGTGGGGGCCTACTGGCAGGTGCACCTCACTGCTGGGGGGTGGGGGTACTGGGGGACTTGAGTGGGGCCTGCTGGCAGGTGCCCCTCACTGCTGGGGGGTGGGAGTGCTGGGGGACATGAGTGGGGGGCAGCTGGCAGGTGCCCCTCACTGCTGGAGGGTGGGGGTGCAGGGGACATGAGTGGGGGCCTGCTGGCAGGTGCCCCTCACTGCTGGGGGGTGGGGGTGCTGGGGGACATGACTGGGGGCCTGCTGGTGGGTGCCCCTCACTGCTGGGGGTTGGAGGTGCTGGGGGACATGAGTTGGGGCCTGCTGGCAGGTACCCCTCACTGCTGGGGGGTGGGGGTGCTGGGGGACATGAGTGGGGGCCTGCTGGCAGGTGCCCCTCACTGCTGGGGGGTGGGGGTGCTGGGGGACATGAGTGGGACATGAGTGGGGGCCTGCTGGTAGGTGCCTCTCACCGCTGGGGGGTGGGGGTGCTGGGGGACGTGAGTGGGGGCCTGCTGGTGGGTGCCCCTCACTGCTGGGGGTTG
Organism: Ambystoma mexicanum; assembly: GCF_040938575.1. Taxonomy (NCBI): domain Eukaryota; kingdom Metazoa; phylum Chordata; class Amphibia; order Caudata; family Ambystomatidae; genus Ambystoma; species Ambystoma mexicanum. Next base: position 1,014,853,880 of record NC_090930.1, on the reverse strand, counting down.
GGGGTGCTGGGGGACATGAGTTGGGGCCTGCTGGCAGGTGCCCCTCACTGCTGGGGGGTGGGGGTGCTGGGGGACATGAGTGGGTCCCTGCTGGCAGGTGCCCTTCACTGCTGGGGGGTGTGGGTGCAGGGGGACATGAGTGGGGGCCTGCTGGCAGGTGCCCCTCACTGCTGGGGGGTGGGGGTGCTGGGGGACATGGGTGGGGGCCTGCTGGCAGGTGTCCCTCACTGCTGGGGGGTGGGGATGCAGGGGGACATGAGTGGGGGCCTGCTGGCAGGTGCCCCTCACTGCTGGGGGTGGGGGTGCTGGGGGACATGAGTGGAACATGAGTGGGGGGCCTGCTGGCAGGTGCCCCTCACTGCTGGGGGGTGGGGGTGCAGAGGGACATGAGTGGGGGCCTGCTGGCAGGTGCCCCTCACTGCTGGGGGGTGGGGGTGCTGGGGGACATGAGTGGGGGCCTGCTGGCAGGTGCCCCTCGCTGCTGGGGGGTGGGGGTGCTGGGGGACATGAGTGGGGGCCTGCTGGCAGGTGCCCCTCACTGCTGGGGAGTGGGGATGCAGGGGGACATGAGTGTGGGCCTGCTGGCAGGTGCCCTCACTGCTGGGGGTTGGGGGTGCTGGGGGACATGAGTTGGTGATCATATTGCAAGGTGACATGTGGCTTGGCTGGGGGGCATGCCTATGGTGGATGGGCTGCCTGCGGGACATGACCAGAGGTGCAGGGTAGTCCCCTGTGGTGTGGCCTGCCTGCAGGGGCCATGGAGGGGGTAGAGGGGACACCTGGGAGGACTCACAATTCACATGTAGGACTCCCTGCACACCACACTGGATACACGTACCCTGCTCTGACAGCAAAATCGCATGTGAAACTTCACGCGCACCCCCGAAATACAAGTACCCCGCTCTGACAGCAAAATCGCATGTGAGACTTCACACGCCCCCCCGAAATACACGTACCCCGCTCTGACAGCAAAATCGCGTGTGAAACTTCATGCGCACCCCAGAAATACACGTACCCCGCTCGCACAGGGCCAATCGCGTGTGAAACTTCCCGCGAAACCCAGTAATAGACGTACCCCACTCGCACAGGGCCAATCGCATGTGAAACTTCCCGCAAACCCCAGTTATACACGTACCCCGCTCTACACAGGGTCAATCGTGTGTGAAACTTCCCACGAACCCGAGTAATACACGTACCGCGCTCGCACAGGGCCAATCACGTGTGAAACTTCCCACGAACCCCAGTAATACATGTACCCCGCTCGCACAGGGCCAATCGCGTGTGAAACTTCCCGCGAAACACAGTAATACACGTACCCCGCTCGCACAGAGCCAATCGCGAGTGACACTTCCCGCGAACCCCAGTAATACACGTACCCCGCTTGCACAGGGCCAATTGCGTGTGAAACTTCCCGCGAAACCCAGTGATACACGTACCCCACTTGCACAGGGCCAATCGCGTGTGAAACTTCCCGTGAACCCCTGTAATACACGTACTCTGCTCGCACAGGGCCAATTGCGTGTGAGACTGCCCGTGCAGCGGGGTACGTGTATTCGGAGGCGTGCGCGGGGAGTTTTACAGGTGTTTTCGAGGTTGTGAGTCTGTGCGCCATGTACGGGATTTGTGCGCTGTACATGGCGCACGGGGAGGGGTTGGGTGCGTAACTGCCGCTGCTGCAGGGTCGATGCGCCACTCTGCGCCACGGCTGGTTTTGGATGTTAAAATCCATGAATACGCTGTGCGCGGAAATGGATTTTAGCGCACGCGGCTGGCACAGAAAGTCGCACGCGCACACTGTGCGCCAGCCGGGTGCGCCTCTTCTGCGCTGAATTCTATGAATTACCCCGTCAATGTGTATTCTTAGTTAAATAATAATGAACATATAATAAAATTACAATATAACATCACCCTTTCCCACTCTCATTAGTCACGGTTAGAAAGCAAATTAAAGGAAAAGACAAAGTATGTTCTATTGTTTCATTAAGCAGTCATTTATTTAATTTTAATGTGCTATAGTTTAAAACTTTACATTTTCACACATAAGAAACAATGCATAAAACGTAAAAGAATGTTTCCATAAAATTCTTAAGACAGTTAATAATTCACTTATAATGGACCATGCAATATACAAATGAATAACTAGTTACACCTAAAATGTCATCAGTTAAAAGAAAGAGAGGGATAGCTTCATAAATTTCTCTAGTTTAATCAAGATTTTGCATAATGGTCAGCCAGACTCTATAAAGAGCTAAGTGCAAACTATTACTCTTGGTACTTTTTAACTCATAAAAACCCGCCCACCCATTCCGGAAACCAGTGAATAGCTGTAAACACTGCTAACACTCAGATCTTTCATAAAATGCAGCCAACGTAGATTTCATCTCGAGTCCTAATGTATATACCAGCGGGCATTTAGGGTCTGTCATGTCTTTAATATATAGGAGACCACGCTTCTTCATTACTCTGGCCTCCATGGAGATAAGAGCTAATTCCAGTGGCAGTATCTCCACGAGGACACACCGGCTGACCAAGCATTTTTCTACCAAAACACGGGCCTCCAATCTCCACAGCCATGCTAAAGCCATAATCAAAAGACATTCAAGCCCATACAAAATAGCTGGGCAGAAACACTGTTTATATGGGCAAATAGTGCCCTCAAGACTAAAAGTGAAATTAGCTATAAGTGCTGTTAGTTGTGCCGCCTTTCTCTGTGCGTAGTGATGCATCCAGTATAACCCTGTCACGGCTCAAATTCAACAAGTAGAAATCTATAGCAGTCAGCATTTTCCACATCGGCACCCAAGATTGCTAGTCTAGATCTCACTATTTTCAAGCACGAAAATAGGATGAACTAGGGTTTCTTCCTATTTGTGATGAGCTGATTCACTTCAGCATATTTCCACAGCTCTTGGGCCGATCTTACTGCGCCAGAGAAGGTGTGGTCGAATACTACTAGATCATCCGCGTACGCAAGGCATACCACTTGACGGGATTCAATCTTCAGGAGGCATGCCTTTACCATGCTCAAGCACTTTGGAAGATCAGCAAGGTACAAGTTGAAGACTAAGGGCGCCATAACACAGTCCTGATTAACCCCTGTTGGGCTAGCAATAAGGCTTGTCAAGGCGCCCTCACCATCCAACTTGACCTTACTGTGTCATCTTCATGGAATAACCACAGGAAATGTTGTATATAGTCAGGGCAGCCATAGGCCTCGAGTTTTAGTTTCAGAGTTTTTCTCTACAGACCGAATCGAAGACCGCCTGAAAGTCGACGCACAGTGGATAGAGCCCAGGATAACTTTGACTCCTTGCATGTGCCATCAACAAATCCTTTAGCCTTAGAATATTAAACCCCTTTTGAAACATATCTCAGACTATTCGGACGATCTCTGCAGCTCAATCAATATAAATTACGCAAACAGTTTGCCCATTACATCTAGCACAGACAAAAGTCTATAGTTGCCGGGCACTGCACAGTCACCGTTTTTATGTACAGTTATTAAAATTGCCGTGTTCCAAGATAGACACATTTTACCAGTAGGTAGCACTTTACCAAATATAATTTCCAGGATATGTGCTCAAATTTCCGGTTTGTGTTTTAGCATTATACTGGCCAAGCCATTTGGCCTGGAGACTTCGATGCTTTCAGTCTATCAATTTTGTTTACAATATCTGTCCTTTCTATTATGATCCGTACTTTGTACCTAGAAGATTTCTGGTGACAAAGGTTCAATACTTTTTCATGATTGATATTGGCTTCAAGATATTCTCGCCACTGCAATTCATTTACCGGGTTTAGAATCTAACTATTTTTATTGCCCTTGCCCCCCTCCCCCCAGAAGTTTCCATATATTTCTTGTGTCCCGGGAATAAAATACCACCAACTGATGTATTTGTTTTTAATACTCTTTATAGTTACCACTACAAAATGGTCAATGCCACTACGTTTGGAGGCACAGATTTCTCGTTCCATTCCTCTCTTTCTCTCCCTTATAGTTTTGTCATAGACTACCGGACTCATATACAACATGGGCAGGTTTATGTACCGCTGCCTCATTGGAGAGGTAGTAAAACCAATTTTCAATGTCATCAATATCTAAGCACTCTATTTGAGAATACAATTAAAATCCTACTCTTCTAATGCAACAAGTTGCTTTCTCAACATTTTGTGCTCAGCAGGTAATATGATTGCCAGCTTGATTGACATTCACTGAGCCAATTTTCTGATGTACCTTTGTGTTGCACAAGTTGGATTTGGGTCTTCCACCATGTACTGTTGATTGTCAGATTTAAGCGTTTTCTCCCAGTGCTCAGTTAAAGCAGATTTGGGTGTTCCACCGTGTACTGTTGATTGCAGACGTTTTCTCCCATTGCTCAGGTATCTTAATTCCGGTGTTGAACCATGTACTGTTGATTGTCAGATTTAGGCATTTTTCACCACTGCTCAGGTACCCCAGATTTGGGTGTTCCAAAATGTACTGTTGATTGCCAGGTCTAGGCATTTTCTCCAATTGCTCAGGTATCCCAAATTTAGACATGCAGCACTTTTAGATACATTTGTGAAGATTAGCCACACAGCACATTTCGATAGATTTCTGAAGATTAGCCATGACACACACTTAGATTGTGAAGTCTAGCCAAGCGTCACATTTAGGTAGATTTATGAAGATTAGCCACGCCTCACGCGTAGACTGTGAAATTAACCATGCATATCACTATATAGAATATGTGTAGATTAGCCACATAAATAATTTATTGAGTAGCCAATGTACTAACAACCCCGCTCCTGCTTCCTCCAACACATCATCAAACAGTATACATGCCCACTGGGCTAGTCAACCTAAACACTAACACACACCCAACACAAGTAACACAAGCTTACAACAACAAACCTGGACACTGGACCTTACCCATATGGAAAAAGCAAACCAATGCGCACAACCTGAAATAACATCCAATCTACACATAAAACACACAGGCTCACCCCTACATAACAAACAGTCCCATAGAAACAACACAGGCATTGGTCCTTACCCGTACGGATACTGTAAGCCAGTGCATGCAACCAACCATCTGCAAGCCAAAACGCACACAGACGCCAGTTTCTCCCAGTTCTGGACCTATTCTTTCACTCTTCCCTCACTAACTAACCAGGTCTTCTTTCTTGCTGAGCCACGTGAGCACCTGGAGACTGCCCTTGGGTGGTAGCGGAGTGCGGTATAAAATAACATCACAGATCATGTGAGCTATCTTTTTTCAATGACCCACCAAATTGAGCTACGTTGAAGCTAAGCAAGTTCAATACACATAAAGATGACATGTTACAGATTGTTGGAACATTTTCCAGATCTCTCAGCAAATTGGTAGTATTGCTGCTATCAACACTTCTTACGCGATCTCAAAAGTACTGCTATGTTCCATTGAAAAGCACAACCAACACTGCCTTGAAATTTAAATAATGCTCCTTTAAAAGTAAAGGAGTGCTACTGGGAAGTGGAGGAATGGTCTTAATGAAATAGTGGCAACTCTGCCTTGAAGTGCATCTTTAGATTGACATTATAGCAGCCTGATTTAATGTGTTGTTGTGATCTCATTAAAATAATAGCCACCGAGTTAAGAAGTTATCATTGTAGGACACTGAAGATGCAGAAACCCTACTGAGATTTGGCACAGTCCCCCATTCACAAACTAGCGGCAGTGGTGTGAAGTGCTGGCACTGCCCCATTAAACGAATAGTAGTTTTCAGTTATGAGGTTTCACTTTCCCATGACAGTAGAAGTGCTTGAACTCTCCTATTGCAAGTATAGGCACCCATTCTAAGAAGTGCTGCTACTGTCTCAATAACTCATGTTGGTGCGACTTTACATAAAGTGTATCAGCCCAGCTGAGACGCCAGTAATGATGGGTCACTTGCAATACGTTGAGCTCCAACTCCTTTATTCAGGATAAAAGCATAAATATTCCTCACCAGGCAAGTCTCTTCTGGCTGCATTCGGCTCTCGGCAGCCACAGCAGAACCCACCGGTGCACAGGGAATTCTACTTTCCATATTGAGTGAGTACATTTATTTTGGATATATATAATAAACCATAAAACACACATAAAAACATTGCAGAAATACATAAACATCCTCATAACTTCATATTCTTGCAAACAATGTATACACCAAAAACACATTAAGAGGTATCCAGAAGCACATTACAATTGTCATGTGACACTATCATGTGATTAATCAATTACTCATAATTGATCTTCTCTTCTGTGCTCTTCGTGCTCTTCTTGCTCTTCTTTTCCAGGCATGGTGTAAGAAACAGGCGAACTTAAACGTGAAGAGCAGTAAAAATAAAAATCATACAAATACAATTTCCATAAATCTTTGTAGAGGGGTCAAAACATCACCTAATGAGCCAAGGTTTCAACATCGCCACAAAAAAAAGTTGAACTGGTGGCGGGCCCAGGTGCCAATCTACTTGTTACTCTCCTGACACACATTACATTGAATATGGCACGAGACAATAAGAACCGGTGGTAGGAGCTCATAACAAACATATGAAGCCATCCAGTCAGATAATGATAGTGGAACATCTGTTGACTGTGGATCCTTGAAAACAAAGATCCTCTCTGTGGCTAGGCCAGAGCACCAGCAGTTTTGTCTTCACTACTAGCATTGACACTGTTGCTGTACTTGATGGATTATTAAAACAGGTTCGTATGTCCACAGACCCAAAGTCTTTTTCCTGTATGCCAGCCATTCGATCTTCTGATAGTTACCCAAGAGAAATATATGTTTCAGTAAAATATTGGCGAGACAATCATCATATGATCGGCACAGGAATGCAAAGTTCCAGATATAAGAGCTGGCCCCGTCTCAACATGGGTAATATATGTTGCAGTCGAAACAGACACCCTCAGTAAGCAAGAGAGAGAAATACATTGTCCTTGGATTGTAACCCCCCTAATTTATCTATGCCCCATAATACTCCACTGTCTACACTTGTTCCCACTCCCTTCCCATTGTGCGCAGTGAGCAAATGTAGAACTGAGGCCTTGTGTAGCATTTTGGCAAATGTTAACAAGCTACCTGAAGTCTGTCTCATCTCCAGTCTCCTAGAATGTGTGTTCTCTTTCAATGTAAACCAACTGTTAAAGATAATTCCAAAGTCTTCGAAATGCTGGCAAAAAATTCATTTATATTCCCATAGAAAAATCCTCAGGCCATTTTGCCTATTGAATGAGAAACACATAATAAAGCATTTCTCTTTGTTTACCTTAAGGCCTAGTTGGGTCATAAAATTCACATACCCCTCCACTAGTGTCTGCAGGGACTTGGCTGTTCTAGATTGGGGAGCGCGTCATTGTAGGCATAGCTCAAGACCGGCAACGTTCTCTCATCGCAATGTGGAACATCAGCACCTAATCTCTCCAGATGCTGAGGAAGGCTGGTGACATACAAACTGAAAAGCAATGGGGCCAGGACACAGCCCCGGCGAACACCCTTACTCACAGTTATACTGTCGCTAACCTCCATTGCCATAATGAATACAGACTCTTGTGTCTGCATGTAGGGCCTGCCGGACTTGTAGCAGTGGTCAGAGGACCCCCATTTCATCAAGGGATCTCCAGAGGAGGCTCCTGTCCATTTGGTCAAATGCAGAACACTCAAATGCATGAAGGCCACGTAGACAGGAGCCCTCAAGATGGTGATATATTTGGAGGTAAGTAGATAGAAATTGAAACACTGATTGATCGTGTCCATCCCTGGTCTAATAGCCAGCTTTGTGCAAGAAAGAATATTAGGATCAGAGACCCATTCCTCCAATCTCTGCATAATAACACTGTAAAATAACACAGGTTCTGCCTAAAAATGTGATTGGGCGATGCGAAGCTGGCAGCAATTTGTTTCCTCTTTTGGATATAGGAACAATAGTTCAGATATTCCAGCACTTGGGGATAGAACCAATAGACAGCAGTGCGTTAAAAACCGGAATGAGGAAAGGACCCCACAGCTGTGTACAAGAATGAAATGCATAATTCCATATTACAAATTCTACATGCTGCCCACACAAGATGCTCCTTCTTGGTCTATCTAAAGAGAGCTTTAACTCTTTGTTAGAGCTTTTAAAGAAACATGCTGCCAGTTGCCTGAAAAACAAGAGAATCCCGCTGAAAGCTTTGTTACAGTGGTGGCAATTTTGTGTGAGCAAGTGTGAGATGTTTAAGTTGGGGATAGATTTGTGAATTATTTAATTTTAATGATGTATTCTTTCCCTGCTGCTTTGTACATTAATTAGCTGTAACACTATTTTAATACAGTACATTGTACTTGTTATTTTTGTCATTATTGTCTATGGATGCCACTGTTTGTGTGGTTACACGCTATTGAATGCGTGCACATGAAGTTTGATTTCATGGCTGTTGGCATATTATTGTTTGCACAAAAAAAATCTTTGTGTAACTTCCACTAAATACCGTCAATGCAAACTCGCTATGGGTCGATCATTACAGCAATCTTCATTGACCAAACTCCTCTGCCTGAAAGCTGTCGGGGTAATGGCTGTTCCTCTTACATACCCTGGGCTCGGGATTCTGCGGCTGAAGCAGCACTGCCGCCATTTTACCTCTCTGACTGCCACCCTTGGTGTACAGCCACCGTCCTCATGGCGCCAGGAATGAAGCCAGGGATCGGTCTTTGCAGAGGCGACAAGGCGTGATCCACAGTCGGCCCCTTACCAGCGATTCTGACTGGGCTGCCAATCTGACCCCTTACAAAAAGCAGCACAACCCTTGCCACTGAGATTGGGCGCCCGGAGAGCAGCCGCACAATGATAGGGAAGCCGCAACCTCACAATAGCCTTGTAGAGTCCAATACGTTGCTTCTGAGTGACTGGGGTCAGGAGAAGGAGCAGGCTTTCAGCAGTACTAGCCTGTGACTTGCAATATCTGCCATGAGTTGCCTGTATGTTATTTATCATCAAGAATGTGGGTGCACCAGCTTAGGAGTGTTCCACAACTACTATCACCAGCCCCACCAGAGACAGCAAGTGAGGGAAGCAGAGAATGCAGGTTTCACAGATCTTACTAGGTCATGTTATTATGTTAAGCTCTCTATATTGCATAAGTAGTCACTTTTACTTATACAAATGCAGATTTTATTCAAAGTACCAGACAGCAAAGTAGCAGAGAAGCAGTAATTTATGTATGACTGTTTCAGACTCTAACTGATTCATTGGGCATCATGAGAAGCATCAGTTTCCTCAATAAAGTGTTTGTAATTTGTTTGTTTCTGTTTGTGTGTGTGCATGTGTGTTTCTGTGCTGTGTGTGCACTGTGTCTGTGTTTTAATGTGCATCTACATATTCATACAAATGCTTGTTTGATCCATATGCCAAAGAAAAATACTTTGTGGTACTTTACTTCGACAAAACTACTCTGTGGTGGAGTAAATAGACATATATGTATAAAGGGATATGGGCACTGGTAGGATGGAATGGGCGGGGGGCTGGGTTTGGAGAGGCTAGAGGAGTATGGGAATCCCCCAGATTAACAAAAAAGGAGGAATAAAAACAATTTGTTTTGTCAAAATAAAGTACCACAAAGTATTTTACTTTGGTAAAACAACGTAGCACCATGGATATTACAGCGCCAAATTGTGCTGAGCACAGTAGGTTACACACGTAAAACAAACTCTATTCACTAAAGAGAACACAATCCTTTTTTCGTATACCTTTCTTATACCTTTCTTCAGGTGAAATGAAATTCTACATAGCAAAGCAATCCTCCACTTGAAATGCAATTCAGTCAGTTTTAAACCTCATTTTGTAAAATGTTAACCTTACACGTCCTGCTAATATATCACTTATTACAAAAATACGTCCTTTATTTCGTTATGTTCTGCATCAAATTGTTTCAGAGGATACAGTAAACCCTTTTTACTCTAATCCCACATAATTAAACCTAGCATACTGAGTATCCAATACATAACATGAAATATTACATATATTCTAACAATTGTTTTAGTTGTTGTATAGAATCATGTGGTTCATATATATGTATATACAGTAAGAAACCTGAGTGCACTTTTAAAAAATGTGGAAAGGATTTGGCTATCAAATAAAATATGTGTTTCGACAAGTTAGACTATGAAATCCTGTGTTTAAATAATTGAACCACACAGTAAAACCAATACACCGAAAACATTTGCAAAAGTCCCAGATTATGCATTAAGTTACTGTGAACACCTTTAAAAACAGTGGAACCTAATAATGGTAAAATATGAGATGTCTGTTTAAATCTGTATCACACTAACTGACTGAAATGTACACTAACTACCATTACAAACGAAGTTCCTCCACAAAATAAATAAAATGTAGTAACTCTCTACAAACAAGTAAAACAATGCTTAATCGATTGGATGTTGGTTAAGTGTGTTTCAAAATTCCTTTGAAAAATGGCAGTCTGAAATATTTTCCTTTGTAAAAATAATGTTCTTTTTTTCTTCAAAATGGTTGACTCTCCTTAATGCTGACATCATATGAACTTTCCATATGCAGTGAGTTGACTAAAGCAAGACTTGTATTGCTCAGTGACAGCATCTATGTTTGAAATCATCCAATAAGGTAACCCTGCTATGAGTGTTATGAATCCATGACATCCCATGGTCCAGTCAGGATCCATGTTTCCCATGGCCATAAATCACAGCTTTTGCTTTTGTACAAAAATATGCCATATCCCTCTTAGGCATATCCTCATTCACCCCATATTCAGGCTATACTTCAGTTGGGTCCTAAATGGACCTTTTCACACATTTTTAGCACGCTCTTTGTAGAGGATCCACCATCTATAAAAGGTTCATGGATATCGTGTGGAGGAAAGGGTTTTTCCACTTCTAAAAACATAATTCAGAATGATTCATCATGCCCTCACCCACATAGCCTCAAACATCTCCTCCCAAATAGCTTTTTTATACCATAACTCAGAAATTCTTTCCACTGCACAACATCTGCAGATTGGTCAGGATCTGTGGTTTTCACGGCCGAAAATCAGAGGGTTTTTTCACAACGGAAAGTCATAATACCACCCCACCCCCCCCCCGAGTCAGAGCCATAGTTTAACATTTTGTAGCATATTTTTGCACAGGAAGTTCAGGAGTCACGAGCAAGGATACCCTGGTCTGCAGAAAGTCTGCTGATACCATGCGGAGAAAAGCCCCTTCACCCCACTTTCAAAAAGCACATAAAAAAATGATTCATCAAATCCTCAACCCCCCTGCCTCCTACGTTAACCCAAACAGCCCCTTTACACCCCAGGTATGACATTTTGTAAATAGTGCGCCATCCATTGATCTGGCCATGAACCATGGTTCCCACAGTCACACATACTGTTTATTTAACAAAAGAAAGGCCATAGCCACCCCTCTGGGGCCTTCAATCATCCTGAGGTCAAAACAAGACTCAGAAGTCTCCCAATGGTCAATTTCAAAACCTTTTCACCACACATTTTGACACTAGATCTTTAGCTCCCTCATTGAGGTACACAGATCCCAGAAGACCCGTGCTTCACATGTATTCACTCAGAGCACAGCCAATCAGAATCCACCTTCAGGGCTCACTTAGGGTGATTTAGTGGGGTCTGGGGCATGTCCAAAGGTTATCCCCCTGGCAAAGTTGGCAATGGCCATGGTCAGGCAATGGCCAACGGCTCACAGACATGCAAAGGGTGGTAACGTGGCCACTGGTCATGGCTGCAGGCCAAGCCCAATGGCCACTCTTGTTGACTTGGTGGCACCTGGGGCAACGTTGCCACTGGCCTTGGCGGAAAACCATTTCCAGTGGCCCATAGTACTGAAATGGGGGTAAAGTGGACACTGAGCTACAGGCTAGGCTTTGTGGCCGCTTTGGCTGGATTAGTGCCTCAGTGAAAGTGCCCTGGTAAAAGAGATTTGCTCATGTCTTTTTAAACCCACCATACCATTGTTGGTGTTAGCTAATCATAGCCCATGCTCTAACCTCAAGGATGCCAGACCATAGCACACTAATGAGGATGAGATGCCTATGTGGTTGTCTTCATCCTTGAGGGCTGTCTGTCTTGGAATGATAAAGCTGTGTATAAAATAGTTCTGCTGTAAGAGGCAAAGACACGTTTCTAAAGCAAAAGTATGATTTGGAGCGACTTTTCATACCCACAATGCATTGCTCAGTGGCTGGCTCTGAACTGGAGGTGAACTTCCAGGGATGGCTATGGGTTGGTGGTTGGCATGTGTGGCATAGATGAGATAGCCTATTCTACTCCCACATTTCAGCTAGACATTTATTTTTCCTGCTTTTAAACCCACCATAATATGGAAATGAGAGAGGGGAGGGTGAGAGGAAGCATTAGAGACAAAGAGGTAGATTTCTTGAGCTTTGGATAAATTTAGCATCACACAAGGAAGCAGCATCTGGTGACAAATCGTGGTCAGGAAGTCAGTGACGTGGGATACAAGCTCGGAGGTAAGGAGGGAGAAAAAGATGTGTGTGTCATCGGCAAAGAGTTGATACGAGAAGCTAAAGGAGGAGAAGAGGTTCCCCACAGATGAGGTGTATAGGGTAAAAAAAAAGAGCCAAGAACAGACCTTTCAGGGTCTGCAGGTGCTAGAGGGGTTGCAGACGAATTTATAGCACTCCAGCAGATGAAGAAGGAGTATCCAGATAAGTAGGTGACTACTTATATACGGGCAGTGCCTAGGAAACCAAGGTGTCCCAGAGTCCAGAAGGCTGAGTGGTGAACAGTATCAAATGCCTCAGAGAGATCAAGGCAGATGGGGATAGCGTAAAGGTGGACAGTAGTACTAGAGTTAGAAACATGGGTGAGCACTGTTTCCATTGAGTTCCAGCTGCAGAACCTGGACTGGAGGGGGTTCGCCAAATCTATGCTGCTCTCGATAAGTGGTAGTGCAGGTGAACACAATGCGCTTAAGCATTTTAGAGTAGTGAAGATGAAAGGAGAGACGTCAGCAGTAAATATGATTGTTGGGGACAGCTCTATGTTTTATTAAGAGGTTGAGAGGGCAGCCACCTTAAAGGAGGCACAGAAGATCACAGAGGATAGGGAGAGGTTGATGCGATGGCAGAGGAAACTGCAGGTAAGCGGTGGCCCTTCCTTAATGGTCTCGGGTGCAGGAGCATCTTAAGAGGCCCATGAGGATGGGTGCCACTTCCACTGGAATAGTATATGAGAAGTCAACAAGAAAGGGGGGGTGAAGGTTTGGATAGAATGGTAGAAGGTTGGAGGAGGCAGTATGGAAAAGAGGTTAGTGATAGTGTCACAGATATTTTAGATTTTCGTAGAAAAGCAGCAGGCTAAATCATGAGCAGAGAGTAAGAACAAAAATGGAGAGCAGGCGAGGGGGCATAGACTGGAGGGATCTGGGTAGCGTCTATGGGTGCAAGCAGAGAGAGCGTATGGAGTAGAATGTCTTTGCAGCATCAAATCTTCATGATTGACAAGGACCCGGGAGTTGGCATTGTCCTAGTGACACCAGTGAAGGCGTGGTAGAGTTTAGCTGTTGAATGGCAGCAGTGATCCTGTTTTCCTGTGTCAGTTTCTTGTGCTACGTGAATATGAGGTCGAGTAGGGTTGGGACTCCATGGGAACAACGGTGGTGCTGTACTTGGGCATTTCAATGAGTTTGGTGGGTGTGGTGCGAGCCAGATGTGCTTGTCTATGATAGAAAGTCCCTTCCTTTGTGCACTATGATGTTATTACATATTTGTGGCAAATGATTTACATCACAAGAAGTATTCAGTAGATATACAACATTGAACACAAATGAAAATCATACCTACTTTGCAGATTGAAATGTTTTTAAAAAATCCAGTGCTTGTATTAAACAGATATTGCCAAGAATTGCATTTGGACATATGCAATCTTGGAGCAACATAGAGGGCTTGCCCTATATCAGTGTCTGCCAGTTATGTGGTGCTGTGGAGTGCCATTTTCGTGTTTACAGAGTGGTGGGTGGTAAGATGTGTGTTGAAAAAGAACTATAACCACAGCAAAGCTTAGCTCAGAGAATACTACTCATCCTGAGCCCGTTGTCTCCATCTCCCGGTCCCTCTGCATCTTCCTCCAACTCACTGCCCCTCACCAGTTGCTTTGATGAGCCACATTTTCGAGCCCCAGATCGGCATTCTCTCGCCCATAGAATGCCACTGCCTGAGTGATTACGCACCTTGTCAAGCACTAAACTACTGCCTCAGAGCCAAGAGCCCTCCTTTCATTTCATTGACCCCCACCCCTGTCTCGGAGCCTGGGGAGCCCTCTATGGGATTTCTCAGTTTGGCCCTGCCCCATATTATTTTATTTGTTGTTATTTATACCTAACAAAACTGCAGAGCACTACGTGGTGCATTAGGGCAACTACAGTAAGGGGGAGTTAGTAACAAGGGGTATAGAACAGGATCAGAAGCGATGAAGGTGGGAGGGATTATAATCCATAGATGCAGGTGACAGTGGGCTAGTGATGTGTACATGTATGAGAAAACGTAGGGTTGACATAGAAGAGGGTAAAGGAGTGGTAGTGGAAGGGGAATACAGGAGGAGTGCTGTAAAGGAAGGGTAAATGCTTACCCCAACCGCAAGGAGCTGGCAATGTGGATAGGCCATTTCAAGGGGAAAAGGGAAGAGAATGGCCCCAAGGGTCTGGGTCTGGGGGAGAGAAGGGGTGAAGTCCTAGATGTTGATGAGGATCAAGTCATTGAAGAGGAAGATCTTGGGCCCCTTCCTGAATTGCATGTGTGTATGGCTGAGTCTGATGTTGATGGGGAGGAGGCTCCAGAGTCTAGGGGCTTAGCCACAGAAGGCTTGGCTTCTGGTATTTCTCTTTTACTGCGGCATCCTTCTGATCTGTTTACATCTTTGCTTATGGTGGAGAGCAGGCCACTGGGGATCCTGAGCTTCACTGCAATTTATCAGGGAGACTTTAGGATGACTGACTTGTAGATGATGCAGCAGGATTTGAATGTAAAACATATGTGCTGTGGGAGCCAGTGCAGATTGATGAGGGCTGGTCTGATGTGGTCAAATTTGCGGAATCGTTTTATGAGACGTGCCGCCGCATGTTAGATACATCTGATGGGAGCTCGGGTGGTCTTTGGAGGTGTTCCAGAAGAGCATTGACATCAACCAGTGGCAGTGGACAGTGGATCTGAAGTAACTTGCTAGGAGGAAATACTTTATTTTCTTCAGGAGAGAGAGTTGGTACGATGCCGTTTGCATCTTTCCAGCTATGTGTGTCTTGAAGTAGAGGCTTCTGTCAATGTAGAGCCCAAGGAACTTGCTGCAGGTGGTCAGTTCGGGTGTGAAGTCCTCTTGGTTCATGTTAGAGAACAGGGTCTGGACTAACTTAGTGCCTGCTGTTATACTAAGCCCACTCAACCACTTGCCTACTCTCTCTACTCCCAGCCCCATTCTCTCTACCCCCAGCCACACCACTCCTTCCACTCTCTACATCCCAACCCACCTCCACTCTCTCTACATACTCACCCTCGCTCTACCCCGAGCCACCCACCAAACCCTCACTCTCTAGACCCCCATCCACTCACCATTCCGCACCCAACCACTCTACCCCCACTCTACCACCAGCCACCCACCTTACCCCATTCTCTCTACCACCAGCCACCCATCCCACTTGCTCTAAGCTCACCTACCCTCTCTAACCCCACTCTCTCTACCATACCGCCACCACCCACCCTACCCCAGCTCTCATTACTGAAAACCCACCAACCAGACCCCCACTTTCTCTGCACCCATCCACCCTACTCTCACTTGCTGTACCCCCACCCACCCTCCTGCCACTCTCTCTACCCCTCCCACCCATCCCACTAAAGACTCTCTAGCCCCACATACCCCACCCCACTCTCTCTAAACCCAACAAACCACACCTCTGTCTTTACCCCCACCACCCCACTCTCTGTAACCTCTTCCACCCATCCCACCACACTCTCTATAACCACACCCACTCTCTCAAACCCTGCCCAGTAACCCCACCCCACTATCTCTACCCTCACACACCCACCCTATCCCCACTCTCTCTACTTTACCCTCACTCTCTCTACTGCTACCCACTTTACCCCAACTCTCTCTACCCCACCCACCCTACCCCCACTATCTCAACCTAGCCCCACTCTCTTGACCTCCATCAACCCACCTAAGCCCCACTCTCTCTACCCTCACTCTGTCTACCCCCAACCACCCACCCTTCCCCCACTCTCTCTACTTCCACCCAGCCCACCACTACTCTCTATACCCTCACCCCCCAACCCAGTCTCTCTCTACCCCATCCACCCATCCTACCTCCTCTTTCTCTACACCCAACCACCCTACCCCCTCTCTCAATGCAATCCACCCTACCACCTCTCTGTCTACTCAACCCTACCCCCTTTTGTTTTACCCCCACCCACGCACCCTATCCCCTCTCTAGCCTCTCCCACCCTACCCTCTTCACTCCCCCACCCTACCCCGTCGATTTCCCTATCCATCCACCCTTCATCCTCTCCCTACCCCTCTCATCCTTCCTCTTGAACTCTTGCTTTATTTCGTACCCTCTCACTCGCACCCTTTCTCGCTCATATTCCCTCTTGCTCATCATCGATTGGGCCTACTATCAATGGCTTGCTCCCTTGCTCTATTCTCCTTCTCATTCTCTTGCACCATGCACACCTTATCACATCCACCTTTGAAATGTTGCACTTTCCTCCTTGCACCCGGTGCCTATAAATGCAAAGAACAGCAGTAAACGTCACAACTATTGACTTTCCCAATGCTTGTTTTGCAGAGTCACAGGCCATAAAGTAGCAGAGGAAAGCTATGCAAGACCATGTTACATGACATTACATTACATAATGAAGTGGGCTGTCTTAAACACAATCGGCCAGTATGCACGCGCTAGCACGCGCACACACACAAACAGACACACACATATAAATCACATCTTGTTTAATACACAGCAAACAACCCATGCCTCTGGGTCATTACCCTGGCCGTCCCAGATGCTTTACCCACCCCTACTTAAATAATATCCAGAGGCAGCTTTATTCAAAAAGTTATAGACTGATTCCATAACTGATGAGTATTTTCCTGGAAAAGACCACGTGTACAGCATCCAGTTGAAAGGATACCAACCAATGGCGAGATGCCAATGATGAATAGCGAGAACCCTATCTTTGACTCGCTCTG
The DNA here is from genome assembly GCF_040938575.1 of Ambystoma mexicanum. NCBI lineage: Eukaryota > Metazoa > Chordata > Amphibia > Caudata > Ambystomatidae > Ambystoma > Ambystoma mexicanum. The sequence continues at coordinate 1,014,836,664 of NC_090930.1, read as the reverse complement.
GTGTCTTTAATTGACACGCATTCTGATTGCTTTGTCTTTGCCCGGCAGCGTCACATTGTCTGAACCGCAGGAGTCACTGGACGTGTTTCACAGTAAATTAAGTCCAATTAACAGAGGCCCATTAACACTGCTTGCAACATAATGCCATTGACTAATCACAGTGCAGCCACTTATCCCTCATTTCTCTCAAATCAGAGAGTTTAAAAAGTGATTATCTCGGCCTTTCTCTCTCAGGAGAAGAAATCAAGGCGGAGGTGCCAATGCTGGCGTTTAGCAATGATTGAGTGATGCAGAAATGACTGTCATGTTACCGGGTCTTATTATAGCCAGTGCGAAAAGCATCACCTCTGGGTGCTCTGGGCCCTCCATGCAAAGGTGGGGTTTTGGACGGGTCACTGGAAGCAGAGCAAAAGTTGCCTTTGAATGGCTGTCCAAGGTATAATTATTATTAATGTTTACTTGATTGGCTATTAATGTTTTGGTCTATCGCTTGTATTGTGTTCGGTTGCTCCGGAGAGAGGTTGGAGCTATAAAATATATAATAATAAAGTAGGCAGGGGCTCACGTTTCCCTGTGTGTGCGTGTGCAATGTGTATAGTGCGTGTGTCCGTTTTCGCAGGCTGTTGGGGTTCAGCCAGCCACAGCCTGTTGCCTGCATAGCATAGATGGTAGGGGGTGTGGTTGGTGTCCTTTTTTTGTACGTGTTCAGCAGGACAGGGCCCCTTGCCTGAGTGTGGCTCAGTAGATGCAGCATGATGAGGTGGTTCCAGTCTTTGCTATGATGTAACTCTTGAGTGAGCATTTGACTTGTGTAATGCTTGATTCATGAAGGTGAGAAGGCAGCTGATGTGTGCTAGAGTGGCATTTATTATTATCATTTGATCAGTTTTATATGGCTGTCATTCAACCTTAAACACAATACAAATATATATATTTTTTATTTTTTATTTTTTTATTGTAACATTTAGTTTATGCAAACTTTAATTACAAACCAAAACATCCTTACCTCTGTTAAGATCTATTCACATTCCCTTATTGTTTCCACCACCCAAGGCTTCTTAAGACAATGGGCCTCATTACACGGAAGGCGGTAATCCAGGGTGCTATTAGCACCCTGGACCATGCCGGTAAATTACCGGCACCGCCTTGGCGGAAAGGGGATTTACCGCCCCATTCCAAGGTTGGAGGGGCGGTAAATCCCCCTTCCGCCATTGCCCTTCCCCATTCCCATTTCTGCCCCATAGGGCTCTATGGGAATGGGGAAGGCGCTAATTACGGCACCGCAATTCTGCGGTGCCGTAATTAGCTCCGAGGTCCCTTAGCGGGTTGGTACTTAACGCCTGCAAGAAGCAGGCGTTAATTCCTCCAACCCGCAAAGGGACCTCGTAGTACGGCGGTAAGGGTTAACGGTCACCGTTGCCATTAACGGTGACCGTTAACCCTTACCGCCGTCCGTGTAATGAGGCCCAATCACACAGCACAATACAAATATATATAATACACAATTAATGACACATATTATAAAACCATTATTTAACTTATTCAATCACATAACATGAACACTTAAAGCAATAGCACTATACATGGCTCCATAAAATCATGTAAAAGCCCACTCTAGTCTAGATGTAATTATGTTTTAATACAATCAATGAGCATTCAATCATATAATGTACTAATACATTGGGCCTCATTACGGGTCCGGCAGTAACCGTGTCGGTAAAACTGGCAGGTAGCCGCCGGACCCGTAATTAATTACTGGTGCCTGACTTCACGGTGCCACCATCTATTCCAAGTCCGGTGGCCGGGAAGTCAGGCACTGGTCATTTTGTTAGTCCCCATTCCCATGGAGTCCACTCCATGGGAATGGGGACACGGGAGCACCAGCACCGTTAACAACGGTGCCAGTGCACCTGTGAGAACTCTGATCGAAGGTGCCGGCCCCCCGGCAGGTCGGACCCTGGTGGGCGGGACATCACCTACCCGCAGAGTTGTATTGTGCCGGTCTGGAAACAACAGTGCTGGTAGGCTTACCGGCATTGTTGTTTCCGGACCGGCACAGCTCTAATCAGGCCCACTATTTTCCATATAATATAAGCAGAATGTCAAAGGGCAATCGACTGACCTGATGACAGTTAAGAGCAGAACTGGTCCTCTTTAATTGCCCTCATGGCCTGAACACATTTGCCATAATGCACTTCATGGTCGGATTCAAGATTACAGCCGGATGACAACTGAGGCAGAGTCTACACACCCTCCTCGCATGATGCACAATATCCCGCCACGCCCCAGTTATCACTAATGAGGGCAGGCAGTTAAATCGTAACTGCATTATAAACCGTTGCAGATCTTTGTTCTGTAGGGCTTTTACATAATTTCGTAAGATCAATAAATCAACAATTGCCTTACATATTCTGATATATTTTTTACCATGGCTAAATGGTTAATATTTTGCAGCCAACCGCACACAAGAGCCTTTTTGCAAAGTGCCTTTTTATTTGACAAGTAACTCTTTTCCAAATTTGGATACCACCTTGTTGGCTGCTGGAATTCATTATAGAACTTAACACAATCATTATAGCCTTTTGAAGTCTAAAAAGAACCATTATTCAACAATATATGAACATCTCCCAAAATTGAGTATTTGTCAGCTATCCTCAGCCTTAACAGCCATACGCCGTTTGATTTTATAATTACTAAATAACAAAGGCAATTCCGACTCCAGCCTTATTGCCTCTACTGGAATGCCATTACTCAAGCCCAGTGTTCTACGTCATAGCTTCTTCATAACAAATTCTCTCAAAGGTTTAGTGCAATTTTGTTAGCACACCAGAGACGAATAAGTAAAATAAGGTACCTGCTTTAATATATAATCATCAATTTTCCAATTGAAATAATTCGATTTAAATGTTTCCCTCCAACACATATAATTTGTGTCTTGGCCAAATGTATTGTTAGACTGTTTGTTTTGGAGTAATCAACCAATGCCTCCAGGGAACTTTGCAATGCTATATGGGTCTTATCCAGGATCACAATATCATCGGCATACCCCAAACATAATACTGGCTTGTAATGTATTTTAGTTGGGTCATTTTTAGCCTCTTTAACATGATTATCCATATCTGAAATACGTAAATTAAGCAACAGGGTTGCCAATAGGGGTGTACTGAATAGTTAATTTACTATTCGGCCGAATACCGAATAGGTGGTCCAACTAATCGGCCGGAGCAGAATAATGAGCCGAATAGTTGTTTTTTTAGGCAAACATGTTCTAGGGCATAATAAACAGCATTTCAATGAATAACCTAAGGAGGCATTCTATTGCATGGGTACTCATATTTATTAATTGGACACATCTCTGTAAGCTTATGACAAAAGACAAAAAAAATACAAAACTGTTCTGGGAAAAGCCCCCACTCCTAGTAAGAGTAACCTATAAGGGGAAGGTTATATTTTAGGAAAACAAGCCCTTTGACATTTTCGGCTAAGAGGCTACTTCTGTGGTCAGAATAAATATCTCAGAGGAATTGACACCTCAATAGTTTAGTTTAGTTTAGTTTTGTTTGTTTATTTATAAAGCGCGTCCGAACCCTCAGGTAGCTGGGCGCATAATCATGTGCACAGCGGAATTACATATCGTTATACAAACACATTAATACAACAATAAAAGCAGGGTAAATACATTAGTCCAGGCTCTGAGTAGTTACATACAAAGAACAAAATGTACAGAAAACATGGTACAAGATAATTACAGTGGAGAGTGAGGACCGGGTTACAGGGTGGTCCTGAATAGGATTTAGATAGGGTAAACATTTTAACATGGTGGAGAGAAGCGGCTGGCCGAACGTGTAGGTGAAAGACTAGTTGTTTAAGCTGATTGTCATGATTTCACCATGGCTCTGAATGGCCAGAACGCGGCTTCCAATCTAATTGCAAGAGGCAGAGCGTTCCAGCATTGTGCTGCGAGAACTGGGGAACTGGAACCTCCTGCTGGTTTTAGGTTGTAGTTGGGAACCTTTAGTTGGTGCAGTAGCACTACCATAGCCAACATCAAGGGTTCTGTGGGGTTCTCCCTACTTTTCCTTTGCGCTCTAATATTGACCATATTTAAGTGGTCCCCCCCACATTGTGCACTATTAAAATGTGTCTATCTAATCTGTCTCGCCAATAGATTCCAACGCCTGGGGAAAGGGTGTACATGGTGTTAAAATAGGAAAATCAGCGGTGGTAAAGCCAACTCAGCGAGGAAATCAGCGACGGAAAGAGACAAATTAGAGAAGGGACAGAGACAAACCAGCAGTGGGAAGAGAGGACTCGGCAGGTGGGGTAGAGCATTTGGCGCAAGGAGGGGGGAGAAATCAGCAAGGGGAAGGGAGAAATCGGCAGAGGTAAGGGAGAAATCAGAAGGGGGAGACAGAAATCAGCAGAGGGAAGAGAGAACTCAGCAGGGGGGAGAGAGCATTTGGCGGGGACTTGGGGGAGAAATCAGCAGGGGGAAGGGAGAAATCAGAAGGGGGAGAGATAAACCAGCAAGGGGTGAGATCATTCAGCAGGAGGAAGAGGGAAATCGGCAGGAGGAGAGAGAAGAAAGACATCAGGAGGGGGAGGAGAGCATTCAGCAGGGGGAAGACAGAAATCAGCAGGGGAAGAGAAATCAGCAAGGAGTGAGAAATCACCCAGCAGCCTCGTGAGTCTGGGGGCTGCTCCTGCAGGAGCGGCCCCCCATTGCACATCAATATTATTGTGGTGAGGCTACAGGAACCCCCGCGGCCTCACCGTGCTGAAGGGGCAAGGGGGCTCATTCAAATTCGAGGCCGCCGGGGTGTGCCAAGTGCCCCAGCGGCCTCATGAGTCTGGGGGCCACTCCTGCAGCAGCGGTCCCCCATTGCATATCAATGTCGGGCCACCGGCTTTGCACCGGTGGCCCAACCACCATCAATATTATTGTGGTGAGGCCGCGGGGGGCTCATTCAAATTCGAGGCTGCCGTGGTGGTCAAAGTGCCTCGGCGGCCTTGTTAGTCTGGGGCAATTTCGGGCCACCGGCTTTTCACCGGTGGCCCGACCAACATCAATACGACTGCGGTGATGCCGCGGGCACCCCTGTGGCCACATCGTGCTGAAGGGGCGGGTGGGTTGTTCAAATTCGAGGCCGCCTGTAAGGACCGATGGGGGGGTCTGTACTTCCGCTCTCTATATGGTAGAGGGGAGGCACAGAGGACCCCAGCCAAGATTCTCAATTATGGTAGCTATGGACGAGCAATCAAGGCCTAGCTTCTCAGGAGGTGATGCAGGCTGGTTCTTAAGTACAGTGTATCCCCAAGCCCCCACAAAGGAATGTCCACACACTGTATTACTGAAAACACAGTCTTTATATAATTAATATTCAAGGGTTATGTACACTTATCACAACAACGCACTTTGTGCTCAGGAAAACCAATAATGATAAATATCTACAATTCTAAAGTGGTACCACTAATATTAGACCTCATAACAGTGCATTCACAATGCTGTAGAAATGGCACGCAGATCAATAAGAAGGAAACCAGCAAATAGAGAGAGGAGAGATACCAGAGGGTTGAAACAATAGGCAGAAGACTGGCCCTTGCTACTGGACACAGTTCTGTGTGGAGATCCCCCCACCTGGGCAACCTGTAAAATAAAGAGATATAACACAAGCCCAGTCCATATATTGTTCAATAGTCTTATTCTCTCCTACAATGTTTTTACCCCCCCAATGTACCTGGTGGAGTCGAGTTCTTCGAAGAGGCGTCGACAGATCCTTCTTGAATGACCCCCTTTAAAGCAGGAGTCACGGATCGTCGAGAGGCGTCGAGAAGCGTCGAGGAACTCGGTGTTCGGTGTCGGGGAATCGACGGCCCTTCTTGAATGCCTTCCCTTTCAAGCGGGAGACACGGGGCGTCGAACGTCCGACAACAAACAGGGTAGAACGGCGTCGATGAGGCGGCAGGCTTCGATCCGAGCGGTGCTCGTCGGCGTCGAGACGTCGGCGTCCTGCGAGGAAGAGGCGTGCGGGGCACCTCGGCGACACTAGTTCTGGACCGCAAAGATTGTGAATGACGGTGGCCCAGCAAGGGCGTCGAGTCGCTCGAGTCTTTGGGGTCGTGAGGTGGCGGGAAACCCACCGGCGGATTCTCCTCGGCGCGTTGGTCGTCCTCGACTTTCTCCGGCAGGATAAGCGGTCGACGATGCGGTCGAGGGAGTCCTTCGATTGAATGTTCTTAGGCAAAGGAGCGGACGGCTCCGGTCGTCGGCGGCACGGCGTCAAGTGGTTCCCACGGCTGGGCAACACAACTTCGACGGGCCTCCAGCGGTTACACAAACTTGCGAACCCTGGTCGACGGCAATGGACTTCGACGGCGTCGATGTCCGGGTGCTTCACTTCGATCTCCTCGGCGGTCCCGTCTTGGGTCGGCAGCCTTTCGAGGGTCTGACTTCCAGGGCGCTTCGGCGAAGATGTAGCGGTGCTCGATGGTCCCTCGGAGCACGGGAAGAGGGCGCCTTACCAGGTCCTCTCTCGGGTCAGTCCTCGACGAGCACGGCAGCCTTCGGATCGGTCGAAGCAAATGCAGCAGCAAGTCTTCTTCTTCCAGCTGGGCGTCGAGGATCAGCAGTTCCAGTTACTCGTAGAGTGGAGACTCAGCTCCAGGATGCTTCTGAACGTGCTTGAACGTTCCTGAACAATTTCCAGTGGTGAGAGGTCCCCAGATATACTATTCTGTCTCTCATCCACACTGCTGGCACACACACAGCAGCCAATCACACAGAAGGGCATTCATGCAGTCAGTCAGCCAATCAGGCACACAGTGCATTCAGGCCACACTCCTCCCTTTCAGACACTCACAACAAGGAATGTGGATTGGGACAAGTACCCAGCCATTCAGCACTACACACTGCATTCAGGCCAGTTTCGGGCAGGGCTGTCTCAGTCTTTGTCTCACATGCCAGAAACCAGACAACCACAACAAGGAGTGTATATTGGTCACCCACTCCATTCACCCAGGTCCCACCCACAGGAGGTACCCACAACATACAGTGAATGGGAAGGCTCCAGTCAGTCTAGCTGGGCCTTCACAACAACACCATATATGGAACTTCCACCCAACAGCCAGTCAGGGGGAAGGGACAGAGTCAGGGCTTCCCAGGACTTTGGGAAAACAAGGTAAGAGGCAATAGAAAGCAAGAGGCCACAGGGGCCATCTTGTTTTCCATCAGGAATCAACTGATTCCAATGGCAGGGCCTGGGTATCCCAAAATGGAGGACACCCAGAGCACCTGTCAATTTCAGCATGGAGCTGCCACCAGCCCATACCCTGCTCTGTGGGCTACCCACAGGTGCCCAAAAACATACACTAGGGGCACAGGGTTGTACCCCTACCCATGGGTGCCATAAGGGTATCCCATGGGTCTGTTCACCAAACCAAAAGAGAGCTGCACTGCCAGGAGTCCCACATGGACTCCTGGGCAGAAAACACGACAGAACACACGATAAAAAAACAGTAAAGGACAAGGATTCAGAGGCCCTGTCCCTCTGATGCATTTCCAGCATCACACCGCCGGGGTGGGCAAAGTGCCCCGGTGGCCTCATGAGTCTATACTCATAGCAAACCATGTTGGGCCACCGGCTTTGCACCGGTGGCCTGATCACCATCAATATTTTTGCGGTAAGGCTGCGGGGGTGCCAGAGCACCCACATGGCCTCACCACATTGAGGGGGGTCACTTACCTGTGGGGCAAAGAGGTCTCTCCGGGTGCTGCTGGCATCTGCTGGAGCACTCCGTCCATCGGCATAGGAAGCGAGGGAAGGGAAGAACTGTTCCCTTCCCTCGCTTCCTATTTCAACACGTTCTGAGGCTGTGTTTTCTCTGTGGTCAGGCTGCAGAAGCCAATAAGCAAACAGTTTATCTGGCTCCTGCAGCCTGAACACTGTCAAACTTTTTATGACTGGCTGTCATATCCCAAACAGGGAGAAGGCAGCTAATCATAGAAAGTGGACTTCGTCTTCGAGTCACTACGCAGAAACTATTCTGCCGAAGCCGGATAGCTGTATTTCAGCCAAACTTCGGCAGAATAGTTACTTGAAGCCGAAGCTTGGTACACCCCTAGTTGCCAACACAACCCCTGTTTTAACCCATATTTGATTTTTTATGCTTTCTGGTGGCTCCGCTGGTCATTTAAAAGAATCTTTACATAAACCCCCTCAAAGAACTGTCTAACGAATGTGAATGATAAATGGTATGCCATCATACCCCATGTTTCTATTTCCATCCAAAGGCTACTTCTGCTCACTGTATGAAATGCCGCCTTCTAGTCTACAAATGCCAGGTGTAATCTTTCGCCATTATTACTCCTCGAATCATCCATTAAAAACTGCAAAATCCAATCGTTGTGAAGAGTACTGTACCCAGCCCTAAATTCTTTCTGATATGAAGGTAATATATGCTATATGCCCTGCTTCAACCCACACCAAGATCTCATGCAATAGCAAGATACTAAAGATTTTTCCAACGACGACTTGCATTGCAAGACATCTATAATTCCTTGGATCCATCCTGGGGCCTTTCTATGTATCAGAATGATATGCGATAAACTCCAAGCATCAGGAATGATACCAGGTTCATAGACCTGCAGAAACAGTGTGTTTAGAAATCTTGCCCAGGATTACGGATTACTTTTTATAACTTTATCTGATAATCCATCCGAGTTTGGGGCCCCCGTAGCACGTAAAACCTTAACATATCCAATTATATCCTCTGTATCATAGGGCTATCTATTAAATCCAAGTCTCTCCACATCAATTATAGGTACAGGACTGGATATCATACAACACACACATTCCAAGTGGTTTCCCCATTCACATTCACTTATTGGGTTCAGTGATTGACCTGTCTGATGTATTTGATAATTATTGATTATCCTCCAAAATTTAGCATTATCATTACTTTTCAAAACTCTATAAATAAATTGATGTTGTGCATTGAGTAAAAAACGTTTGTGACAATGTATCCAATGTTTGTATCTCGTTTTCAGGGCACCTATATTAGTCAAAATATTGTGAGTGGCATTTATGATGTTATGTGTTATACACAAAATGAAGTTACATACCTTGCGTAACATGGCATGGGTCCCCAACATTGTTAGAACTGCACCAAGCAAAGGTCTTGAGTCAGTGTCCATGACCAGATAACCCAGCAATGTATATCGCAGCATAGAGTACTGCACAACATGTGGTGTTAATGAAGCACAGTGAATATCATTTGTCACTGATGAGGCCCAACAAGGCTGAAACACGTGTATGGGGTTGCTGTTGGTACTCTTGATCAGAGAGGAATTGCCATAGCATTTCGGTGCTGGACTGCCCATATGGGCGGGACAAAGACTGATATGCAAATGGGTATTTCCCATCTGTGAAAGGTACAGTGAGCAAAAGCAAAAAGCATGTGCTGCAAACTCTCATCTCAGAACAGGTTATCATGCCATGTTCTTTCTGGAGAGGAGCGCCTGCTACCTTTTTTGTAATATTTGCAAGGAACTTGGGGTTGGTCACCCTGGGTTACCTGGGGGCAACCAGACGTGGACTCACCGCTCACTGTGCTCAGAGAGACACAGCTTCACCTAACTGATGAGGCCCAACAAGACTGAAACACCTGTATGGGGTTGCTGTTGGTACTCTTGTTCAGAGAGGAATTGCCATAGCATTTCGGTGCTGGACTGCCCATGTGGGCGGGACAAAGACTGATATGCAAATGTCTATTTCCCATCTGTGAAAGGTACAGTGAGCAAAAAGTGTGTGCTGCAAACTCTCATCTCAGAATAGGTTATCATGCCATGTTCTTTCGGGAGAGGAGCGCCTGCTACCTTTTTTGTAATATTTGCAAGGAACTTGGGGTTGGTCACCCTGAGTTACCTGGGGGCAACCAGACGTGGACTCCCTGCTCACTGTGCTCAGAGAGACACAGCTTCACCTCACTGATGAGGCCCAACAAGGCTGAAACACGTGTATGGGGTTGCTGTTGATACTCTTATTCAGAGAGGAATTGCCATAGCATTTCGGTGCTGGACTGCCCATGTGGGCGGGACAAAGACTGATATGCAAATGGCTATTTCCCATCTGTGAAAGGTACAGTGAGCAAAAAGCGTGTGCTGCAAACTCTCATCTCAGAACAGGTTCTCATGCCATGTTCTTTCTGGAGAGGAGCGCCTGCTACCTTTTTTGTAATATTTGCAAGGAACTTGGGGTTGGTCACCCTGGGTTACCTGGGGGCAACCAGACGTGGACTCCCTGCTCACTGTGCTCAGAGAGACACAGCTTCACCTAACTGATGAGGCCCAACAAGACTGAAACACATGTATGGGGTTGCTGTTGGTACTCTTGTTCAGAGAGGAATTGCCATAGCATTTCAGTACTGGACTGCCCATGTGGGCGGGACAAAGACTGATATGCAAATGGCTATTTCCCATCTGTGAAAGGTACAGTGAGCAAAAAGCGTGTGCTGCAAACTCTGACTTCAGAACAGGTTATCATGCCATGTTTTTTCTGGAGAGGAGCACCTGCTACCTTTTTTGTAATATTTGCAAGGAACTTGGGGTTGGTCACCCTGAGTTACCGGGGGGCAACCAGACGTGGACTCCCTGCTCACTGTATTCAGAGAGACACAGCTTCACCTCACTGATGAGGCCCAACTAGGCTGAAACACGTGTATGTGGTTGCTGTTGCTACTCTTGTTCAAAGATGAATTTCCATAGCATTTTGGTGCTGGACTGCCCATGTGGGCGGGACAAAGACTGATATGCAAATGGCTATTTCCCATCTGTGAAAGGTACAGTGAGCAAAAAGCGTGTGCTGCAAACTCTCATCTCAGAACAGGTTATCATGCCATGTTCTTTCTGGAGAGGAGCGCCTGCTACCTTTTTTGACATATTTGCAAGGAACTTGGGTTTGGTCACCCTGAGTTACCTGAGGGTAACCAGACGAGGACTCCCTGCTCACTGTGCTCAGAGAGACACAGCTTCACCTCACTGATGAGGCCCAACAAGGCTGAAACACGTGTATGGGGTGCTGTTGGTACTCTTGTTCAGAGAGGAATTGCCATAGCATTTCGGTGCTGGACTGCCCATGTGGGCGGGATAAAGACTGATATGCAAATGGATATTTCCCATCTGTGAAAGGTACAGTGAGAAAAAAGCGTGTGCTGCAAACTCTCATCTCAGAACAGGTTATCATGCCATGTTCTTTCTGGAGAGGAGCGCCTGCTACCTTTTTTGTAATATATTGTGAATGGCATTTATGATGTTATGTGTTATACACAAAATGAAGCTACATAGCTTGCGTAACATGGCATGGGTCTCCAACATTGTTAGAACTGCACCAAGCAAAGGTCTTGAGTAAGTGTCCATGACCAGATAACCCAGCAATGTATATCGCAGAATAGACTACTGCACAACATGTGGTGTGAATGAAGCACAGTGAATGTCATCTGTATGACATTCACAGCTGTCAGAAGATAGGGGCAGATTGTTGGCTGACGGTTGCCGGTTTCTCTAGGTGATGGGCTCTATGTGGACGGGTTGGGTATTTCAACTTACCCCAACTCCCTAGTCGTCTGTTTTGTTGTGCTTGGCATCAAAGATCATGAATTTCATGGCTTTCTGGCACTAATGATTTTCCTGGTGGATGAGGACATATACTTTCCCTCATGAAAGTTCCCAAAGAGGATGCTACTTCCCTGACATCCTAGAGAGGATGGTGAGCAAGGCTTGTTGGCATGTTTGGCCAGGCTTTGGGTCTTCTGCGACACCATGGTATCATTGTTAGTGTGCGATTGTTCCGATGTGTTCTTGATGAAAGTGGCCTCTTGGATGAGGGTTGTAAAGCTATGAAGCCCTCTGTGATCCCTGCGTGTCAATGCTAGTGGCCGAGTGCTCACAGTTCATCCATAACAAAGCCTCAGATCAGGCAGGGCTAGATCCATAGAAAGGTTTTTGATGGGCAAAGTAAAGTGCAGGCTGAATATAACATATCAAAACAAAAGTAATTTAAATATTGCCATATGAAAAACAGGACAGAGTTGTCCTCTTTTTCGCTTTGCTTTTCATGCCCCTCTGCCCCTCCAGCCCCTACTCCTGAAATGGACCTATGCAGACAGCTTCCTTCTCTCTCTCTCTCTCTCGCTCTCGCTCTCTCTCTCTCTGTGTCTGGCAAGCAAGGAGAAGGGGCTGGCTCCCCGTTTGTCCAGTTTGTAGTGCTTTTCAGGATACAAAAACCAGGACTCACTGTCTCTTTTGGTATGCAGGTGCCATGCAAGTAACAGTCTGAAGACTTACCCTACCTTGCGCAGGTGTTGTGTCTAGAAGGGCCTCCGGGATCTTGCCTACCAGACAAAGAACATCGTTTGCCAGGTATTTGCCAATCGATTATCGCTTGGGCTACAATCTCTGGTTATTTGCTTCAGTATTCTTCCCCAGTGCTTCTAAAAGCAGAAGATTCAAGCTGTGGAAACTCAAAGCTTGTATGATGATTCTCAGTGCCGGATTAAACCCTGTGGACGCTCACTTCACTTGCTCCACCAATGTGTGTTAGCAAGTGTGCAGCAAATTTACTATGAAAAATCTAAAAATGATGACTTTTAACAACAGAGGATTACCCGAGCCTATGGCATGGAGGATTCGTAACACCATCGTGCAACTGGTTCCTAAGTGCAATCTTGGTATTCTTATATGTAACAACAAAGTACAGCAGCAACGTCAGGCTTAAGTCTTGGCTAAAGTTACAGCAAGGTTTGCTTTTGTGAAATGTTAAGGGGGCAATTCATACATTTCCGCCCAGAAGTAGCCCACCCAGCTGGCGCAGAGAGGGAGCGTGCGCTAGCGTGCGCCAGCTGCATGCGCTAAATCCCATTTCCCTGCACCGCGTATTCATGGCTTTCAACATTCATATCCAGCTGTGGTGCAGCGACCATGCAGCAGCACCAGTTCCTTCCCCTACCCCGCCCCTTGCGCCACAAACAGATGCACAAATCGCCTATATGGTGCAAAGGCCAGTGGACCAGCATACAGCCCCCCCAACAACGAAATCGCGCTAAAAACGCTCACTCACCCCTCACGCGCCAGCCTCCGGAATACACGTAACCCGCTCGCGCCAGCCCAATCGCGTGTAAAACTCCACACGCACCCCCGGAAAACGTGTACCCCGCTCGCGCCAGCCCGATCACATGTAAAACTCCACGTGCACCCCATAATACACATACCCCGCTCGCGCCAGCCAAATCACGTGTAAAACTCCACGTGCACCCCAGAATACGCATACCCCGCTCGCGCCATCCCAATCGCATGTAAAACTCCACACACACTCCCGGAATAGGCGTTCCCCCGCTCGCGCCAGCCCGATCGCGTGTAAAACTACATGCGCACCCCCGGAATACGCAGAATCGCGTGGAAAGCGCACACACGTACCCCCTGATTCATACACTGCCTGGTGAGGAGCCGAATGCACCCCCTGCAGGCAGCCCACACCACAGGGGACCCCCCTTCACACCTGACCATGCCCCACAGGCAGCCCCTCACCCCTGACCATGACCCACAGGCAGCCCACACCACAGGGTACCCCCTACACCCCTGACCATGACCCACAGGCAGCCCCTCACCCCTGACAATGCCCCACAGGCAGCCCCTCACCCCCGACCATGAGCCCTCCCAGCCAGCTCACGCTGGCACACATCTGTTTGTGATGATGTGCGTGGTCCCCCCAGGAAGCACGCACATCATTACGAATGTCACGTGTGCGCAACGCGATCCCAATTAGGACGGGCTCAACCCTGTCACAGATCGACACGTCCGCAGGTAGAGGAGTGCCAGTTGACGTGGACCTCCCCCCTACCTGCAGACGGGCCTGGGACAGGGCATCCCTGCTGGTGCATGGTGATGCAGTCTCAGTATCAGGGACAGGAACATGCACAGGCCCCTCCGTGGCGACCTGTGCTGCCTTCAGAACCTGCCCCTAGACTGCACCACTTGCACCAGTGTAACCACCCCCACCAGGCCCCATGTGTGGGTCTGATGCAGCCTCCTCCTCCTCACCCACCACCAACCTGATGCCTCTGCACTGTGTTCCGCTGTGGACAGCCCCATGTGTGGGCTCACCTGCTCTACCGCTGCCTTGGACGCGGCACCAGTCCCCTTGCTCCCAGAATATGACATGTCCTTGGAGGGTGACTGGGCCATGCGTCCCCGCCTGGTGGAGGCATCCCCGCCGCTCTGCTCCACAGCACCGTCTCTGCCCTCTTCCTTAGTCACCACTGTAGAAAGGGAGAGATTGAACACAAGCATCAGGGTACTGAACAATAGTCTCCTAGACACAAAGCAATTGCACATGAGTGGCACTGTCAAACGTCACTTCCATCATCACCCTCCACAACACATGGGTCAGTGCAAGCAACACACATGCAGAAACAGGCATGGCACATGCAACAGACATTTGCATCCATGTCCAAGGCACTGTTGGAACATCCGATGGGGGGCTGAACCTCACATGCATCATGGGACATGCTGATCACATACATACACACACCGCCGGACAGTCATGCATCTGGCCATGTCTACCTCCCGACACAGTGGATTCATGGAGAACTAGGCCACATCAGTGAATTCACACGTCATCATGGACATGTGTCATGCATCCATGGGCCTTCCAAGTCAGTCACAGACACACTACTCTGTAAGAGGTTTCAATTCAACACTACAGCTAAGTCAATGCCTAGTCTGGGATACTGAATGGAAACCCTTATTGATATATCTTTATGTCCAGTTCATGAGTTCTGGATGACTACCCCTATATAACACCCCTCTCTTGGAATCCCCTGACCCCACTGAGCCAAGAAGTAGTTCTGTTTTGCAAGTTAAAAGGTTTATTTGAGAATTTAAACAATATATATATATATATATCACACTTTATAATAAATTAATAATTGAATATCACACTTAATCTGAGCAGTAATCAATAATGGATAGTCTGGCACTAGCACACTTCTTTATAATCAATGATGAGTGGTTATAGGATGGATAAGATAGCAACAATACTTTTATGGTTTCAAATGGATGCAAGGTGGAATGAAAATGCAGTACAGAAAATAACTTGATAGATTTCAACAAAACAATGTAATCACTTTCCTCTGGCAATCCACTCCCCCCCTTTATGCAATGCAAGGAAATGGAAGGAAAGCACACAGTTCTCAGAAATGCAATCAAATGTAATTCAGTTCACCCCAGCAAGCTTAGACTACAGAAGGTTGAAACACAGACCCAAAATGCTTTTATATGTGCTGGCAATGAAGTGAGGAATATGCTGAAAATGGTTTTAATTCCCTTTAGAAGGTTCAGGGTGAGTGAAATATACTTGGGATGAGTTCAGGCTCACTTTAGCAAGGATCTAGGAGTAACTAGCAGGTTAAACGAATTTTTGGCAAAGGAAAGCAAGGAAGCTGCTGTTTTCACACGTGGCTGGATTTTTAACCAAATCGCGAATCGCGGCAAAATTCGCGAATGCGTGAATCACGATTACGGCAAAAAAGGAAAGTTAAACCAAGTTCCTAGCCCAAACGGTTCCAGAGATACGGACAATTAAATAAAGGTAGTTTTTCGGATTTGAAATTTTAAAAGTTCAAAGCGACAGGTTACAGCTTGCAGCTAGAAAATGACAGGTGACAGTTAGGAGGCAGTTCTGGTTAGATTTAAAATAGATTGAATTATATTATTTTAACTAAGAGATTGGCTCTGCACAGTTCTGCTAGGTACTCACAATATATTTTTGAATTAGGCCTCGCCACGGATCTGGTCAGGTTTTGGACTGGACTCCGGTTCTGGTCTCGGCACTTCACAGTGATCTGGGTCAGCTCTCTGGTTCTGCTAACAGCGGTCTGGGTCACTCTGGATCTCTGGCCTCTGGTTCTGGATACTGCTCTGCTTTCTCTGGGTACAGCACTGCTTCTGGATATTTCTGCACAGCTTTCTCTGAATCTTTCTGCACAGCTTTCTCTGGACCCAGCGCTGATCTGCACGGCTCCTGGATGCTCCCACCGCTGTTAGGTTTGCTGGATGCTGAGGCCTACTGAGAAGAGTTCTCAGTTTGTGGGTTTAGGCCCTTGCTTTGAGTTCTGAATCAAGTTCTTTGGAGTTTTAAAGTCTAAGTGTTGAATCTGGTATCTTCTGGATGTTGTATGGTCCGGCAGAGCGCGTTGCAGCAAATGGAATTGAATGTCCTCTCTAGCTTCCAGTGGCTCTTTTTATGTGTTTTGAAAGTGGGTGTGTGCCTGGGCCTAGCTAAGCCTGCCCCTTTCTACTTGTCATTGGCCCAATTCTCCCCTCTCCCATGATTGGGGAAGGAACTGTGAGTCAGAGTGATGCTGTAGGTTTTATGGGTCAGAGGATCCTCCCCTGGTCAGTTTGCCCACAAATCTATATTTGATCAAAATACACATTTCTCAAATACATAGTGGTTTGTCATTGCATGTACATATTACCTATCGCATGAGGTATACTCTGTTCAAACGCTGCTCTTCCTAAGGGCTTGCATTCAAAAATGGCAACTTATTTTCGATTTTAGTGGGTTATGCAACCTTGGTTCTTCATTAAAAGTTATACACATATACACGGCCTGTCCATACATACTCCAGTAAATTCCCATGTCTCTAGCTTAAACACAGAGTCTGTAGTATACATAAATAGCAGGGTTTTGCCCCAGAACATCACACAAATTGGAGTTTGGGCTTGAATCGAAGGTACATTTTTTAAATGAAGGCTCTGAAAGTTATACATTCCTGTCATTTGATTACAAAGAGTTATCAGTGTTTCTGTAAAATATATATTTTGCTTTCAATTCAGTTCTCAGAGTGTTGGAGTCCGCCTCCAAGACTTGGGTGGGTCAGTGATCACATGTGTCTTCTGGCAGGCAGGCCTTTGTTGACAGGAAACAGTCAAAATCAACATATCCTGTTCAAGTGCAACAGCCTATTGTGTGGTCTCCAGGAGGCTCCAAGCCAGTCTGCCTTCTATCAATCAGGAGGTCATGTGAGATTCTAACTCCTGGTGTGAATCTCTGGAGGTGAGAGGTTTCCCAGCCTTTGGCCTGTTTAATTAAATCAGATTGTCTTCTGGGAACAGCATGTGGTTAAGATTTTAATTAACTCCCAGCCTTTGATGTAAAGGCCTCTCCTGCAACTCCTGACATGCATTTTCCCTGTCAGAGTTTAGACTGCTAGCGCCGCCCTCAGTCAAAGCGGGTACTGCATGCAATTTTGGGATCTTTCTTGGATTAATGCATTCTAAACAGGAATGGTTCTTACATGGTAGTAAATCCTTGCTTAACATTGTTTTGATGGGGCTCCTTACAGTAAAATGGTTATGTGGAACCCCACAAAAGGGTTGAATCTTTAAAGTGGTCCGATGAGCCACGATTTCAGCAACTTTTTGACATCCGTAACAGTGGATTTTGTTAACAAAGATCTTTCTTTACACTGGTGGGTGGCAAGTTAGGTAACCATTTTGGTGTGCGCACAAACTGCGTGGTTCTCCTGGATTCTGGCGCACATGTGGGCTTTTTGGCCATCTTGGATTTTCTAAGCCCACAGCACCAAATGTTGCAGCATGATAGCTCAAACGTGGGTCAGGACACCCAACAACTCAGACACTCGCACATGTACACCATGCATGACCATGATGGTGACAGCAGCATCCATGTCTCACACCCCAAACATGGCCAAGTACAAACACAGGCATGCAAACATGTGTGCCTTCTCACATGCTGCTGCGCATTAATCATTGCAACACATACACCATCCATGTGGAACACGCCTGACCGGACTCACATGCATCACCATCATGTCCCTGCACACACACATCCATACATGGCCCGTGTCACACATACAGCCAAGTTGAAAACTCCTCCCACATTGCAACATGCACTGTGTTGTACGAGAATGCATGGGCACTTACTGCTCGACTCCAGACAGGCCTGCATCTCGAGGACCTGGTGGTGAAGCACTGAGCGAATGCGCTCCAGGACCCTCATCTGCTGGATGGTAAGCTGGCCCCGGCACCCCACTTCATCCTCTGCGTCCAAGAGGCGCTGGGCCTTCTTGAGGGTCCTGGACTTGTAGTCCTCCCAGCGCTTCAGGACGTGTTCCAAGTCATGGGGTGCCACCCCCTCCGCGTTGATGGCACCCACAATGTCCTCCCAGATCCTCCTCCGTCCATCCTTGTCAGCGTGCGATGGTGTGAAGAGGGCATCATAATGCCCCAGGACTTGCTCCACCAGGATGCCAACTTAATTTGCCCTTAAGCTGACAGCCCTCTGCCTCTCTGCCGGGGGGTTGCCACTGGTGCCAGATGGTGTTGTGTCGGACATGGCAACTCCCGAGGCAGGTATGGGTGGGCAACTGGGTCCTGGGGAGGTGACAATGGTTATCATTAGTTGGCTTGGTGTTTTTGTCTGTGTGTGACACGCATGTATGTGCACAGGCATTTGCACTCACCAATGAGCCATGTGTTGCCATGCTTCCCAGCTTCCAGGTCCCTGCTCAGGGCGCACATTCTGTATATGAAACTGTCATGGGTGGACCCTGGATAGTTTGCATAGACAGTGGTGATAATTCCCTTGGCATCGCACACATCCTCCACGTTGATGGAATGCCTGTGCTTGCGTTTGAGGTAGATGTTCTCAGTGGCCCTAGATGGACGTAGGGCCACATGGGTGCAATCTATGGCACCAAGCACTTTGGGGAAGTGTGCCATCCTGTAGAAGTCCTGGACCACGGCCTGCCTTTGTGCGGTTGTTCTGGGCATGTATATGTGCCTGCGGACTGAGGGGCGCGCAGTCATGATTGCAAACACTCGGTGTAGGCAGCGTGACTGCATGGGCTGTGAGATGCCCCCAATTATGGCAGTTGTCCGCTGAAATGACCCAGTGGCCAAAAAATGCAGGACATTGAGCACCTTTTCCAAGGGGCTCAGTGCTTGGGAGCACAAGGTGGGTGATGTGAGGTCATCCTCCCACTCAGTGACCATGTCTAGGATGATATGAGGTGGAAACCTATACCTGCCATAGACCTGGTCATCAGGCATCCCAAAAAGGCTGGTCCTGGGCAGTGAAATGCGGGGCCTGCCTGTTCTCCTCCTCCTGCGGTGTCCCCCGATCACTGCTGCAAGAAATGGGACATTCATCATAACTGTATATGCTTGTTTGTTGTTTGTGTGCACTTATAAACTGCGTGGGGGCGCTTCTGCCTGCTTTCGTGTGGCAGACGTATTTACGCATGTACGTGTCTTTTGGCGTGCACTGATTTTCCCTATTCGATTCCATGAATACGTGTTGTTCGTGAGCGTGTGGGCGTTGCATGTATTTCCCAGCGGTACTTCCCCCGTTACGCCCACATTTTCACGCGTTGTTCCCCATTCCACGTGTTCAGCCCCCTTTTTAGGTGTGTGCGCTAGATGTTGTGCGCTTTTGCTGTGCGTGTCGCACACGGCGTTTGGAAAGTCGCAGTGATGTGTAAGGTAAGTGCAGATTCGGCGCTGCTCCCGGGAAAGCCACGCGCAGAGCCTCCCATGAATCGCTTGCGTGCAAAACACACGTGTGCGCTGGCTTTTTCACGCTTGCGCAACACATTTCGGCACACAATAATTCCATGAATTACCCCGTATATGTTTTACTCGATATGCTGGTGAATTCTCACTTGTATCATCCCAGCATTAATATATGGACTAGGAACCTACACTACATTGAAATGGGATTGGCTTAATGTAATGAAAGATCAGCTGTGGTAATCCGTATTTGCCCTTTCCCAATGTGTCCCCATTAAGGCTATTCAAAAAGAAATTACCCATGTACCGACTTCCACATTTTGCGAGATTAGACGTTGCTCCCTTTCTATAAAAATGTGCAATACTCAGGATGACTCTGTGTGGGGTTTATTTGGTGCACTTCTTCATATGGAGTCCAATCCTCCACTTCAGCTTATTCTTCCACTTCAGCTTATTCTTACATACTATATCGAATTAATAAACAAAATTGACTGGGTCCTAGAATGGGCCTTGGCTACTGAGAAGTTAATTTGCCAGTAAAAACAAAAAGCTCTTTATCGGGGACTGATGTTCAAATGTTAAACACTTGGAGACCAAAAGTCAGTATGTTGTACTGGTGAATAAGCTCACTTCTTATTGAACCCCAGCAAATTACCTGCTTTTCTGTCCCTGTCATAAATTATGCAGGTCTGTTTTGCTCCTGCATATTAACCAGATTCCTGTACTAATGTTGTTAGGAGCGAGAAGGGGGATATCTAGAAAAAGAGGACCTTCAAATGTTGCTGTGCACCAGGCATTTTGGAAACATCTCAGCATTTACTCAACCAATGTCCTTGTTCCGGTTCCATGTGTTAATATCCCCACAAAAATATCACCATACAACAATATTGCCATATTTTTGCGGCAATATTAAGCCATGGAACCTGCAGGGGACACCCCCGCAAGACCCATAATTATTTTAATGGAACGTGGGACTCCCCCGCAACCCCTGGTCCCAATAACCCCATAAATTATCCCCACTAATAATATCGCCTATGGCCTTACCCCACGACCATATATATGGCGATATTATTGGTGGGGATAATATTACCTGATACCCTTGTTTCACTGTACTATACAATCAATCTTAGTAGATATCATTATGCTATTAATAACATCCTTTCAGACTCCATCTGGATTTATTGTATCTCTGGAAGATCATTATCCCCAGCGAATGTGCTCTCGACTGTTTGGATTATCATTACTAAGATGTTAATTGAATTATGTTGCATTGTATAATTTAGCAGGAACTCCAATCCATTTCAAGATGGCTGCCACAAAGCTGGAAGACAGGGCTCCAAGCTGATCCCATATTCTGTTTCCATGGCAGCGAGCAGGAACACAGAGTGGCAGCAGCGGTGGCGGGGGGCACCACCGCTGAAAGAATCAGGTAAGTAGGGTTGGGGATTGGAGGGATGGGAAAACAAAGGAGAAGGGAAGGCAGGGTGGGGAGAAGATGGTGGGACGGGGGAAGCAGTTGTCAGGTTGCTCAGAACACGGGCTAGGATCATGGGATTCAGCCTGCGATCGGAGCAACCTGATTGGTTGCTTCCCCCACCCTGGGTGCTAATGTTCCCTTTGCATGTACTTGTTTTAATTTTCATACCATGAAAGGGTTTTAAGTCTATGAATTATGGCTGGTTCTTAGCACATTTATTGGAATAAGATAAGCTAGACGGGATAACAAATAAAAGTGCAACAGCTAATAAATGTCCTTGAAGGCTGTCTGCTGGAGCAATGTGTCATCTCCAAAACTGTTTTTCTCTAGTTTTAAAGTAGCAACATATGCCTTGTGATTTAGTAAATGTGGAAAACAACCACTCATGCTAATTAGCATGATACGACGAGGTCATTGAATTACTGTGCAAAGTGTATTCAAAATTGACAAACTCTGAGTCTTTCCGTGTTCACGTGACTTGTGAGGGGAGCTGGTCATCTTTGGCCACTGAATGTACATAGGTCAGGGACTTTAATTGAAATGCAGATGCCTCTCTGGGATAGTGTGTATTCGCTTCCTTTGGGTGGAAGCCCTTCCTAAGTGCATGGGTATGTTTTGAGGATGGCCATATGTTGGCTGACCATCACCCTGTGTTTGAATGAAAATAGGTGTGTCATTGGGTGCTGTTCTCACTGAATCCCCTGGGGGATAAAAGCAGAACCCCTTACCAACTGCTCTAACTCTGTAGCTGCACTCCTGCAAGGCCTGCTGCTTCAAGAAGGACCAAAGCTCTACACCAGGATCCCTTTTTGCTGCACGAAATCTGACGGTGAAGCTTTGTCTCTGCAGAAGGTAAGAAGAAACTGACTGCTGCACTCCTTCCCCTTGACCCAAAGGGATCAACTTCATCACATCCCCTGCTTGAAGACCTTGTTCCTCTGAGCAACTATATCTCCCCACCTGGCTGGGAAGCTTTTGGGCCCTGTGCTTCCCACTGTCCTAATATTGCACAACCTAACTCACCTCCAACTCTTTCTTCTATGACTGTCTCCTCTGTGGTGTGAATTTGCAGGTTCTTCCCTTGTGTCTTCTCAAGCAGACCCCAAACTCAGACGTTAATCCTCTGCAGTGCCTATTTGACACAATGAAGCAGGGATGCCACTGTTTCTGGCCCTGCTGAAACCTATCACAGTGCTGAGCATGCATCAGGGTTTTGGCTGATTTGAAGGCACCAAAGTTCATGACAGGAACACCATTCTTTGCAAAGTATCTAAATATTTGTAGATCCTTTTTCAAACAAAAAGACATCGTACTCTGTTGAAAACTGGATTTGCACTATGGAGCAAAAGAAAGCTACTAAATACATAATTCAAATGAATCAAGGGTTTTGCAGAAACTTGAAAAGGGGGGATGCAATGCCCAGCCAGCCTCAACAGAGCAGTCACCACTGATTCTGGATGTCGACAGCACCAGGATCACACAGTTTAGGAAAGATGCAAAGCCTGGGTTACTTCTCACTTGTGTGGCTACAGAAGAATAAAACTGATGAGTTTCATTGACATAACCTGTACCCTGTCATAAGTTGTGGAGTTATTGCAAGCAACATATTAATTAAAACATTATTGAAAATTACTTTTTCCTTTATAAATTTAGCTCAGCCCCTCTTTAGAAAGGTTCACAATATGCAGAATACTCACATATCTTTAAATGTTAGGCTCTGCTAACAACACAATAAACAGATTATTTTTCCCCCCCAGCCTGAGTGCCTACGGATTATCCTCTTTTCAGCAATGGATTTTAGACAACGCACTTTGGTCCGTAGCTCAGGCTTGACGCCCTTTTAAACTCTCTTATCTTATTTAGTTTTGCATGTCATTGGTCTCAATTTACCAGAGATTTACCCAGGCAAATTAAGATGCTTTTCTTGCTAATCTGACGCAGTGCACTGAGAATACATTGTATTCATAGTAGTACTGAATTCCAATCTACGTATGCTCCGTGTGGGTAAACATGAATGTTGGCACACTTTACAGGTCAAGAGCTGATCTCTGTTTACAGAGTAATTATCCACCTTTTTCCCCACAACCAAACTTCTGTCAGTGTCTTTCTCTGACCTGCCCTGAAGAAGTCTTGGTACCTTTGAGGCTGGATAAGCCGTTAACTGCTCTGTCAGGCATCTCACTCTCAAAAGATCTTGATGCTACAGCAGCACAGTTGCTACTAAACTGCGAATCACTTCATGAAATGGTTGTTTTTAAATCCTGTGATGTAACGTGGCAGCACCAATTCTGAATCCTTCCACTTTGTAACTGTCATAGCTCAGTGGAGATATGGCGTATTACCAATCTAGTGTTCCGTACAGGTGAAGTAGTCTTTCCACTATGTCAGTGCCTTTCCATGCAAAAATAGAAATAGAAAACACATTTAACATTCTTTGGATGGAGTGATATTGCTGTTGTGTATGGATTACATATGAATTCATCAGCAACTATTTCCGTTTCCAAATGCTGTACCTTCCTGTCGTGAAGTAATAGTAGAGGATTATGACATGCATAATCAACTTCTTTGACATTACAGCACAGGCATACAGCATTTTCTCTGCCAGGTGTTTTCTTCTTTTTAGGGTGCTGCCAGGTGAGTAGGGGTGGAAAATGGGCCTTCATTACATGTTGACAATATTTTCAAGGGAAATACCTTCAAACGTGTTTTCCTTTTCTGCGCCTCGCATCATAGCACAGTCACCTGTCTACAAGTGTCAGTGTTGAGCCCCATTACTGGAGCCAGAGGACTTCATTTAGTGATTTGGAGGATTTACCGCTGGTGGTAATTCTGCCTATGGTAAATACTTCATTTTTTAAAGTAAGTAGAAGAAAGATCTCCAGCAAGTGCTGGATGTATTTTCTCCACTTTACCCTCAAACTCAAAATTTGTTGGTACTGGATATTGGTGGTAAAGTGGCAGTAATATCATTACTGAACCTTGACTACCATTTTTCCTACACCTACACAACATTTGTTATGAGGCCCTTTGTGTTTTGTATGTTGTGTGTACAGTCCCTCGTGTCTCCACCCTGTAAACCCTTGAGAAAGAGGATGGGGTGCTGTACACAACAAAAACATTATAGATTGTCAGAATTCAACTATTTAGTGCATTTCACATTGGGGTTCCCGTCAACACCACAAACAACTCGAGCTTCACTCTCATTGTCTAACAGATGTCACTATTTCCCTGTATTTGATTCCTACACATCTATAATTCTATATTTTCTCATGCAGATATTTACAACTGAGTAACCGTAATTCATGATTTGAGTCACACTACATAAATCATTTAGCCAGTTCCTGAAACCTTTACATGAACATCATTTTTTGGAATCTGCTTATGTAAATGGTTACTTGTAACTGGAGATGTCCCAACAAACATTTAGTACAAAGCAGTTGTGCCTTCACTTGCTCTTGCACCTCAAATCCTGGCTTCAGTTATTTATAACACCTGAGCAATAAATGAGTACAATTCACTTCATAGCTCATGATTTTATGCGAGCTACAAGGTCAAGTACCATTAGACCAGGCCAATCGGCTGCAGCGGATGGTCTTTCCTATAGCAGTCAGCCTGATCATTTCAATTGCCTAAAAATAAAAGGAAAATAGAACACCCCTCATCGGGAGATCATTAGGAGAAGGTGCAGTCGGTGGTAGCAAACCACATTCCTGTAACCTGCTAGAGAAATTGGGTGGCGGCCTGGAGTGGAGATGCTGGAGCTGAGGACCCTGACAAATGTTGGGTGAAGTGGTAGGGTGTGAGGCATGAATCTCTGGACAGTCAAGAACACACGTTCTGGTGTTCGGTGGATGGTGGCTATCAGCTATCGGCTACCGGCTGGGTCCTGTTCTCCAAAAAAAGGGATTTGAAAGAATGTCTTGTCGAGGCAACTCTCTGTTATCATCTCTTGTGGAATTCCTCCTGCGAGGACACCACCAAGCCCCAGACGAACTCAATGTGGAAATAAAGCAAGGATTAATTCAACTAATTAACTTCAGAGGTCAGACATTGTTGGACGCAAGAATTAACGGAACATTTGCACTACCGTAGAGCTTGGCCACTAAAATTGATAAACTGCGTTCAACAAAGCATTTGGATGGATGTGTCTAAATCATACACAACAAGCCATCCTTCAACGATACCCAAAGTTTATCCATAACACAGGCATAGGCACGCCTATTGGGACCAACAGATGTCTGAGTCGCTCGCTATTGAGAGCTGTCCCCCCGACAGGGGACAAGACAGGGAGTCCGTCACTTAACTTATGCCCTGAGGAAGGTGGTCTGCATTACCAGCAATGCCGAAACATGATTTTGTCTGCGATAGTCTCGCTTATAGGAGACTCCCGCAGCCCACAATACCAAGTAATTTGTCCATGTTGGCAAGCAGACCCTATTAGATAATTCACAACTACAGCTCATCAGAGAATCAGCCAGATGAGTTACCAGAACCAATGGTTTTCAGCTCATTCAAAGGGGATGAAAATTAAAGAGTAAAACAATCAGACAATACATAAGACGGGAGATTTTATGAACATTTTCAGAATGAAATGAATATAGCACTATCTCCCAAATATAATTGTGCCGTTCAACTTGTAAATGTGATTTTCTATTTTGTCTCTCTTGTCTTTCAGTTTTTCTCTTCTTCCTCTATGATCGATTGTTGACAGAGAACAGATTTATTTGAACTGTTGAAATAATGTGATTTCTGCCGACTCCCCCACCCTCTATACAAAATATTTTCTTCTAATAACCATTATAAGGTCTTATATTGCAACAAAACCATCCTTAGCTTTTTCAGAATGAATGTATGCACCGTGTAGGTTTCAGTGTTTGATTGGAGCATTTGTTCATGTTGTATTAATAATTTTGTGTCACATTTTATGTCCATTTCTTGTCAATATCCACTGGATATCATGTTTGTACTTAGGCTATATCAAATTAGGATGTGTGAATAATAAACACTTGTTTCTTTATACCTTTAGAGAGTGTTTCTGTCAAGATGATGGTCAGTGGGACACTTATTGTACTAATCCCTACTCAAAACAAATCAGATCAGAACCACGATCTCAGAGAAAAGTTCCTATATACCAGTGGTAGTTTCTTTTGTGTGTGCAGTCCAGAACACAAAGCATATGCTGTAGGCAAGGGTGTCTGCACAGGTTGTGAACCAGTGAGGTCCGGGACTAGAGTAGAAGTCCTGTGTCGAAAGGAGAGTGAATGCTTATTGATGGCAGGAAGAAGTGGAGCTGGACAGAGGCATGGGGATCAAGAAGCATGTACACAAGATCAAGTGGTCGTGAAGAAATGAAAAGGAGAGAGAACGAAACTGAGACTCCAAGATGAGGAGTGTCGATAACTTGAGCAAACTCATAGAGGAAAGAGAACTATTGAGTGGAAGATCATTGAGATGCATGGCACTATGGGATGAGGTGGATTGGTGAATCATTGAGTAGAACATTCTTGAGAGGAGAAATATTGCATTTTGGAAATTGTAATCCATATTGGGAGAGCTCTCTGGCAACGATGCTGAGTGGAGAAACATTTTCAATGGGAATTGAAGCTTAAGTTCCCAGAATCATTTCAGAAAGACTTTGAGTGGAACAACACTCCATACTTAGAAATTAAGTCGGAGCTCCCCAAACACTATGAGATGATGACTGAATGGAAACATATTGCAAACTGAGAAATGCAAGCCTAGTTCGCAGAGGCTTCTAAAAAGAGACTGTGAGATAAGAGGGTGAACTGCCAGGGACTATAGGTCATGTCAAGTTGTTAAAGGGATTGCAAGAACCATGACACAGAAGGAGTCCAACGTGGAAGGCCCTGCCCACATGATAAAGCTTGTGTTAAGTACAATCTGTAAATATGCCTGGTTTCACGTCCGTTTTGAGAGAAACTACCACCATACGAGCAAATACTTGAAACAAAAAATAATGTTAGGCACTATACAGTTGTCAATATGCTGAACCCAGTGCAAAGCCTAGCCAACAGATACAACCATTACGTGTAAGCGTTTTATAGTACACAGTCACAGGGTGCTTTTTCCATGTAACAATAAACTTGCCACAACACAATGAGAGTGTCTTTCACAATTTTCTTCAATGCTGCCCTTTTCGGTTTTTGGTTGTAGAATTGGGGTGAAGTGATGAAGCTTGTCAGAGACTGTGCATTGGAGGGGTATTTTGGAAATGACTCACTACTACGAAGTGTCTGGTGTCCATTGTGTTCCATTTGCCCTTGTAGGTCTTGATACGAAATGTGGGACTTATTATAACATCTCTATTTTTCGTGCTGTCTGTTCAACATCTTTTTGGGTTTACTTTGTTCCAGCCCTCTGAAGTGACAGTAGGGTAGCAGAGGCACTATACAAATCACCAATAACAAAATCAAACAGGGCATAAAAGAATTACTGGAAATGCTGTAGATGACAGACATAGCATTTTCAACTAAAATTATAGATTAGGCCTGGGGGTGGCGGGTCTTGGAAAAGCTGTCATGATTCCCTGTGCCACAAGCTACTTGTCTTCATTGTTTTTTCTCTCGTTTCATTGATGAATCCTCTGGTTTTCAGGTCTGAGGTGACGTCACAATAAGCGCACAAAATGTTTGAAACCGCATCCTAGTCCTCTGTCCAAAATAGGTATATCATCATCATCAAACTGCTATCACATGCTCTTGACGCTGTTAATTCCGTCCTTATTTCTCTGCGGAGGGATGTGTCGAGGTTCCGTGGAGACAACAAGCTTCCATTTTTGCAAGAGACTCTCATTTGCGGGATTCTCATTCAGGCCTTCTCTTGGTGCCCAAATAATTTCTCTTGCACAATACGTTCTGGCTCATAGGTGGCCCGTCAGTCAATCAATCATTTTTGGCTCATATGTACCACTTTCGATTCCCAATTAGGTTTATCTCCTAGATGCTGCTTTGTTATGTTATGTTATAAAGTTTTACATAGCGCTCTTTCACCAGTGGCATCTCAACACTAAGAAAAACCACCGAGGTAGAGGCCTGCATTCATTAGACTAGAATAGAAGGGTTTTTAGTAAGCATCTAAATGCCAAATGGTTCTTAGTGGCCGTAAGGGAAACCGGCAAGGCATTCCATAGCTGAGCATAAGCAACCGAGAAGGCACAACCCCCCGAGCCGTGACCGCCGAAACCAGGGAACCTGAATAAGAAAACCATCCTGGGAGCGCAAAGGACGAGCGGGTAGACAGGGCCGGAATGTCTCCTTTAAGTACTCATTACCCTTAGCATAAAAGGCCTGTGGACAATACAAAGAGCTTTGAATTCAATTTGCTTCCCAACAGCAAGCCAATGTAAGTCCTGCAAAACCGGCGAGATGTGGGCCCCAAAAGGACCAACAATGGCTACTCTAGCCGCCAGGTTTTGAAGAAGTTGAAGACGGCGAATAAGATACTGAGGCTGAGCAAGATATAAAGAGTTACAATAGTCAATTGCAACTCTTTATGCTTTAACAGCATAATTAGTTCTCACCTATGCCAATTTTGGCTTTGCTTCGAAAATATCTTTGCCTCATAGGTGGAGCTTTAATGCCACAATTATTGTAATCACATAGATGATGCTTTAATGATACATTTAGTTTCAGTTCATATGTGACACTTTTTAAAACATATTTTTTATTGTGTCAATGGTTACAATTAAACCTTACACAAGACAAGAAAATACAATAACATCAAATCTTAATATAATTTACCATATACTGTATACAAAAATAGATAATTCACAAAATAAGAACAAATGTTTAGAATGGTCATGGATTTTGGAAAGAAAAAAATGAATATATAGTCAATTTTACTTTAATTTGATCTTAATAAATAATTTACTAAGGTTGAAATATATTTTCTTAACTTTAGCCTAACTTATTTTACTCAAGTTAATAGTACTGGGGAACTGACCTAGGAGCTGTTTCAGACCTTTGATTTATTTATCATGCGCCGAAAGCCCACAGGCATCAGGGCACACAAAAAGACTAAGGGATCATTCCAAGGTAGGAGGTAACCATGCCGCTATTTGCGGCATGGCTACCCCCTTACCGGGTACCGGGTCCGGGTTCCTTGAATGAGGAATTACCGGGCCATTCCAACCTTAGAGGGCCTGGTAATTCCTCATTCAAGGAACCCATCGCCATTCCCATTCGAGCCCCCATAGGGCTCAATGGGAATGGGGAGGGTGCTAACAACGGGCCCGTTCTTAACGGGCCCGTTGTTAGCACCCTGTTCTGCTAGCGGGACCCGCTAAGGGCGTCTGGTATTAGCAGGCGTACTTTGCGGGTTCCGCGAGCAGACTCATAATTGGGCGGTAAGGGGTTGATGGCTCCGGAACCTTTACCAGCGCGGTTAACCCCTTACCGCCAACCTTGTAATGATCGCCTAAACACAAAACATCAAAAACAGGGCAAGCAGGAAAAAGACCCTCACTCGACAGTTAGAAACAAAAACTATTTTAACAGGAATGTTTTCAGACGCTTCCGAAATGAAAGCAAATTGCTTTCCTGGCAGAGGATCAAAGGCAGGGAATTGCAGGCAGAAGTAGCCAAAACTGGGAAAGATCTGCCATTGTCATTTGCCTGTCTTATTCTTGGCAGAAAAGAAGGCTAATATTGGTGGACCTTAGAATTCTTTTAGGCTCCTATCTAGACAGCATACCCCTGAGGCAAACAGGGGCGTTACCGTATACACATTTGTGTGCCAGGGTGATTATTTTAAACTGTACGATGGCTGCCACTGGTAGCCAATTTAGCTCTTTCCTAATTTTTGATAAATGAGCCTTTTGCAGGAGATCTTTCACAGTGCGAATGGCATCATGTTGAACTACTTGCAGCTTCTAGATACAACCTTTACTTGCACCTCCTAAAAGGGCATTGCAGTAATCAATTCTAGGCAGTATCGTGGCACAAGCTAGGGTAACACAGTTTTTCCCTGAGAGAAATGGTGTGATCTGTCTGATAAGTCTTGGATGAAATTGTGAGTTTTGTTTTAAATATAATTAATGTTGGCCTCCCCACCCAATGATGCTTCCAGGAAGACACCGTATTGACGACTGAGATGGTACAGTCCTCACTAATGAAACTCGAATATCTAGAGTTAAGTTTGATCCTGGACTGGGGGATCCAAACATCAGTAATTCAGTTTTGGAGCTGTGAAGGAACATCCAATGAGAGGACATCCATTGCTTAATAGTTAGATAGATGTAACTCAGATTGTCAGCATCCGTCTCGTTGACTCGGGAGGATAGCTCAGAGGCAATGTGCTCACTTCTGAAAGCAAAACGACAAGGAGCAACACAGGTTCGATTCCTCGGGTCCGTTATAAATAACCTATCATATCATAGGTACCATCCAATTCAAACAACAGTTGTGTGTCATCACCGTAGTTTGTAAACTGTACACCCATGTTGGAAAGTAGTTCATGGAGTGGCTTGAACAGTACCGGCAACAAACACGCGCCCTGGGGGACCCCACAAGAAATAGGGGTGGCAGATTCTCAAGTAGCATCACTGCAACACACTGTGGACCTCCTCCTGCTGCTTAGAAATGGGCAGACCCAGGATGTAGCATGTTTGGCATCAAGGGTGTTTAAGAGATGTTCATGATCAAGGAGTTCAAAGGTCTAACAAAACTAGTTGCCAGATGTATCCCTGTCCAGAATATCCAACATGTTGGACTGTAAGTCTGTAAGTCCAACAGGTAGCCGCAGAAAATATCGATTTTCGAAATAACCTTTCCAAAATAATCGAGTGAAATTTGACCGAACAGTATTAGTTTGCAATACACCAAATTGTTTTTCAACCCGTTTAAATTACTTTGAATGAATAATTATCTTACCTCTGTCCTTTCTACCGGATTATATTTTCCGGGTTTTGAATCACGCGAGTGTGCGCGAGATGACGGTGCTTGTGACTGACACACTATGTTAAACCGCCAATCCAATCAATCTGTGAGGTGCGTTTGTTACTTCTGAACCGAAACGTATTTTCTTCCTATTTAGCTATTTCTCGTCACTTTTTCGTTTATCTCAAAGTACAAATCAGGTACGTTTAAGTCTTTCATTTATTTACTATACTATCCCTATGTTTTTATAAATATGGCTAAATGTATACATTTAGAAAAATAAATTTGGAAAATAATGTCCTCATATGCCGGAAAGTGAAGTGAAAGAATAAGCAGAATCTAAAAAAAGGTAATTGAAAAAACGTGCGCCCGCACGCACGCGAACGCTAATAATTGCTTTGCTGCAACTTTTTACAAAACCAATTGGTGTTGATGATATATATGCACACATGCAAAAGCAGGGCACACATGAATATTACGGCACACATTAAATCCTAATAAAACATACGTGCGTATGTTTTTATGTTACTCTTAAAATTAACACAAATAGTAATTTGGAGCATGTATTTCGCTGCAAGATGCTATTTTTGCTGGCCGCAGTTGGCAGATGAATTACTCATTAGTGAAATTATCGACTATGAATGCAAAACCATTTTCTGAGTTATTAAGGGCACAGCACTCATTTAAACTTACTACATGTACTGGCCTATGCTTTCTTTTTAGTTTTGAAAGCAAACCAAATTTCATCATCGTCAAAGTAACTTTATTCGGCCGTAGGCCACCAAAATACATCCTGAAAACATTTCTAAAAAGCCAATACATCATTTCAACCAAAATAGGAAATGGGAATACAGAAAAAATAAAAATATAATAGTCATCATTCGCAGCGGCATGGTCATAAGGCCACTTTAGTTCCCAAATGGCCTTCTTCCCAGAGGTATACAGTTCACTCCAGACAGGACATAGTTGTTTGTGGCAATTCGTGGGGACCCAACAACTCCCAGATAGGGGTATGCGCTAATTACAATCCCACTATTCAGGGTACGCCCTTTACCCCAGATCTAACCAGGACATCTCTGGCCATCTGCTCATTCCTGAAGACCAGTTTAACAGAGTCCAAAGGATTTGTGCCCTCACTAGCCATTCTAAGGCACCCCACCATTGCTTCCTTAGCCACAAAGAGACAATTCCCAACTGTACGGAGCAGGTGGAGACATTTATTTGAAAGGGCATCCCTAGGTTCGTGCCTGCCCGAGGGCAGCTTAGGTACCCCATTAAGGAAAACGGTAGCAGTTTGTTGCCTCCATGTACGTGGCTCTTGGGAATACACAGCCTTGTGCAGTAGCTACGTGCACTAGTCCCTCTCTCCCTAAAGGATTTAGTACTCAGTGGAGTTGCGGAACATTCCGCGCGCATAGTTAACTTAGTGGGCTGGGCGAGAGGTTCCCTGTCTGCATTGGGGAGCATCGGCTGCTCGGCGAAAGCTGGCTCGTTGGTGCTAGAGCAATCCTTTTGCCGGGTGCAGTGTTCAAAAGTTGGCATGGAGGTAGGACCCCTTGGCAAAAGGAGGGATGCTGGTAGTCTCCCCCAACAGACCTTCTCACTTCCCCTCCCTGCTTCTCCCCTGGGCATCGATCAGTACCAGAAGCAGGTTATTTTACAACTGCCAATTCAGAGAGCACCTGTGCACAGGGGCAACTCCCACCATTATGAGCCTCCTTGTGTGGTGGGACAGAAAAGGAATGACTGCCATGAATAGAGGGCTTAGGGGCCCTAAAGGGTGTTAGGTGGAAAAAGGAACTTGTCCCAGAGATCTTGGCCAGCATGTTCTCACTCCAGGAACTACAAATGGGACTGGGCAGGAGCTTGTCCTCAATTGCCCCGTCAGTCTCTGTGTCCATTGGGTCCAAAGTGGTGGATGCAGTAAGTGTCAGGGGGGGTCGAGGATGAGACCTAGGGTAGGCAGGGGAACAGGGCTGAGCATTGGCTCACTGACTCTCATAGCCCAATCAGGGAAACCGGGAGGCGGGAGACGGCACACCAGGTCATGCCCACGATGAGGACTTTTTCATTCCTTTCCACTCTTCACCTGCTGAAGGTCTTATGCTGCAATGGCAGCCCCTCACCTGCTGCAACACTCTACAGCGAGACGCACGCTTTGGCAGGGTAATACCTGCATTGTGATGTGCAAATCGCGCTGTTGCGCATTCTTTTCATTTTGCATAAAATATTGAAAATCTTTGATCTTGGGGGCCCACGAATTGCCTGATAGCAATCGTTTGCTATTTCTACCAGGATCTGTGGGTTTTTCTGTTCCGTTTTGTCCATGAGCACACTTGGTAACACAGCTCGTGTTCCTTTCCAAAATGGTGGCATCCTCTTTGCTTTGAACAGGCTCCTTGCCCGGCCTGAACACCCTCCCCCCCATTGGCTGCCTGGGCTCTCATAGCCCAATCAGGGAAATCAGGAGGCGGGAGCCGGCACACCAACTCAGGACCACAAGGAAGGCCCCTGTCTGCTCCATGTCCGCTTCAGGTACGCTTCCCCCTGGTCGCCTGTGATGCTGTCTGTAACCCCCCCATGGTCGCCCGTGATGCTGTGTGTACCCCCCGGTCACCTGTGATGTTGTGTGTACACCCCCTGGTCACCTGTGATGCTGTGTGTGTACCCCCACACCCCACCTGGTCGCCTGTGATACTGTGTGTACCCCCAGGTCGCCTGTGATGTTGTGTGTGCCCCCACCATGCAGATTGTTTGACTTTCGCATTTGTGTGCTGCTGCCACGTTGCTACATGGGTAGGCACCATGTATTTTCCCACTGACTTGACTTTTGCATTTGTGTGCTGCTACCGCCCTGCAACATGGGTTAGGCACCATGTATTTGCCATTGATATGACTTTGCATCTGTTTGTTGCTGCCACCCTGTAACATGGGGTAGGCACCATGTATTTGCCCACTGATTTAACTTTGCATCTGTGTGCTGCTGCCTCCCGGCAAAATGGGGTCAGGCCCAATGGAGGTGATCACCATGTCCTTCTCTTTTGCCCTTGACGTATGATGTATTACCTTTTGCACGTTCCATGATGTAATTCACCTCTTACACTTCCTTTTCTGTAACCTGAAGCACTTGTAACCATATTCTTAAGTTAAAAGCACCTAGATACCTCTGGGTTTTGTGCGCTATATAAGTGTCAAAATAAAATAAATAAATAAAATACTGAGAGCGAACTGAACAGGGGCAAATGAGCATAGCAGGAGCCAAGGGTACCAATGGGAGGGCTGGGGGACAAATCCGCTCTATTCCAATGCCAGATTCAATAGCCAAAAGCAAGGTGTCTGGGATCCCTATGGTGGCGGGCTGGATTTCATTAGAGGCAGTTTCTCCCTGGGCCGAGCTTTTGGGACTTCCTTCGAGACTCCAAGCAAGGGAGCTAGCCAATTTGTCCAGGATGGTTTCCCCCCAGCGTTTGCACCTGGGGCAGTTGTTTCCTCACCCACCGCAGCAGAGGTAAACCCACGGATATGGTGAACCTCATTTAATGGGGGGTGGGCCGCCCCCATGGTATTAAAAGTATAGTTTGGACTCGCATAGAGTGGCTCCCTGGGTCCCCTACACTCAATGTTAGTGTCAGAGGCGGAAGTTAGCGGGCCCATAAGCGATACAAGGGCAGTGTCAATAAGCAGCCAAGGCTCAGTGGATGCTCCAGACCTTTCCTTCGCACTGCCAGGATCTTGCGTTGGGGTTTGGACTCAAGCTCCGGGTGGGTTTGTAAATTGCATAACAGAGCACACTTGCAGAGGTACGGGGGGGCGGAGAGGTGGGTGGAGGCTACACCATTTCCACTTTCACTTCCATTATAGTTCCATCTAGGAACAAATATTCTGTGTCTTCTCAGGCAACAAGCACCATCCCCAAAATGGAGGGATGGGCCACAATCCCCCTGCGAATACCAGTTCCTCCTTGCTCTCATCTCGAAGTTAGATGAAGAAATGTAGGCTTTCCAACCCAGCCCTTTGGGTCCGCTAATACCCCTGCGGGAACGCCAACACCCCGCACCCTTGTCCTGCAGGCTTCAGCCCTGCAGGGCGGGGCCACGGTACAAGAAGGTGGAGGGGGCATGGCCTACTGCAGCGTTACAACAGAGGCCCTACTGGCCCAAAATCAGAACCCTGTGGGAACGCTAACACCCCATGCCCTTGTCCCGGGGGCTTCACTATTGCGAAGTTCACATCTGCCAAATGTCGCATTAGAGGGTCTCTATTTGTGTGAGATTTGAAATGTAAGATTAGATATTGGATATGGATTGTGGCCTGACACATTACACAATGCAAATACATGTTTCCTATTTTACATGTAATGCAGGTACATTTGTTGAAAAGCCAACAATAAAGGTGTACCCATCACATATCAATAAAAAAGGAGCAGTTATGACGATGATTGCCTAAATACCTAATTTCAGTCATTGGTTGTTCTATACGTTTTTGACAGTGGATTATTCAGATAAAGATATTAATTGAGTCCACATTCTGTGCATGCGACAGATTAAATCACTTTCCACCTGTCATATTCTCAGTTCTTCTGAACCCCCTCATGATTTTCATGTATCCAACCATTTCAAGAGAGGGCGTTAGAGAGTCGTACATGATGGTGGCTTCTTAATGAACTCCGTGCGGAGCCCCGAATATTCTGCAAATATCGTGCGTTAACAGCGTTATTTTGAACCTCCACAACAGGCAAACGGTGCCAGCCCTGCTGCAAACAAAGTGGAAGCCCTGCTTTCTCTGAGGCGCGGCCATATCCCGAAGATAAGGGGTCGGAACCCAGCCACTATCTTCCCCCCAGGCCTGGGCCTCAGTGTCCTGTTCACGCCCAGTGGGGCCTCAGGGGTCTGAACCAGAGGCAGATCCTCCAAACAGCCCACGGCGGAGAGCAGTGACTCCTCCCCCTAACAGGCGCCGGCTCCGGTTTACAACCCGGAACAACTCAGCAGCTACCCTCAGTGAAACTGAGTCTTCAGATCCCTAACCCAGGCCCACAAAGGCCAACTGCGGTCCACCCCGCCGAGGGCAGCGAGCTGCCACAGCCCACCAGCCCTGAACATTGGAGGAGACGGGACGAGGACCAACGGCGGAGGACGCGACGCATAGAGGGAGAAGCAGCGGGTGTTCAAACAGAGGCATGGATGCCCTCCTCCCCGAGCTCACTGGACGCCAAGGAAGGTGCGGTGAGAGCACCTGAGGCAGACCTAAACGGAGGTCGGCAGCCCCGACACTGAACAGATCCAGCACACATCCCCTCGATGACCCGCGAGACGCCAGTGATAGAAGCCACCCCAGCGCTGCTGTGGAGCTTCCCTGGACCCCATAACCCCAGGTAGAGCGCAGACTTCCCACTCCATGTGCAAGGCGACCGGGGCCACGCAACAGGCAGCGTTTGAGGAGCCCACATAAATAAACTGTTTGTATGCAGACACCCTGAGCTGAAGGGACACCCCACCAGCACCACCACTGGGCACGGCTGCCCCCCCACCTCCTACTACAACGACAGCATAACCCCCATAGCCAGCCATGTAGACTTCTCCTCCTGGCACCCAACAGACCTAGCCTTCAACTCTACTGCGAGCCCGGCAGGCCGCTCACAGCACCATTGGGCAGCTCAACCGCAAGTAGCAGCTCAGATTCACAGCGCCGAAAGTACTGCAGTATCACTGCAGGGGAGTAACGCCCCAAGAGCAGCCACCATCCTGTCCCTCTCCCCCCCTTCTTCCAAATCAGTCCATTTGGCACTGCCTCAGCAAAATAACTGGCCAACATGCTAAGCAGGCAACCACCAGCCGACAGAGAAACCCCAGAACTGGTAATGCCTTGAGACCGACGTGGGCCAGGAGAACCACACCACCACAGGCTTCACTACATGCGTGCCCGTGGTCCCAGCTCACGATGCTCGCCTGCCTTCAAGTAAGTCCACCAAGCATAGTACGCTTGCATCGCCTCGACCCCGACCCGGACACCGCCGCAGTCTCCAAGATACCAGCATACAAGGTGATCACCACTACAGTGGGCCACAGCACTCCCCAGTCACACACCCAAGAGCAACCAGTTGATAGGTAGAGTGCTACCCCTGTTATCATTACCTCGCAGAGCTCTCTCACAGAAACTGTCGACGAGCTGGGCGATTTGGTGAGTCAGACCATCCAGAGAAGTGGTGACAGACCCAGAGATCCACACTAGAACAATCAACCTCCAACCTCACCACTGCAGCTCAACAATTGACCCGGCCCTCGCCTCCTTGAAGTGACTGCTGCTGGCTAGCTGGTGAGCTGAGCTTGGCTGCTTCAGAGGGTTCTCCAATCCTTCATTTGCGCCCTAGGTGCGCATAAATATCTCGCACTAAACATGGGCAAGGTAGACAAAGCACAAAGGAAACTGACTTTTTTCGAAACTGGGGCCATAGTTAAGACCCCCAAGCAAGTGAGCCAACCAATAGCCCAATCATATGTTACGGAAACATACGACAACCTCACACCGTCCCCAGCCTTTGATATACACAAGATCCTCCTTGACCTCAAGGCCGGGATAGGAAACCTCGATACTAAACTGGACGCTCTTTCATCCAAAGTGGACCTGCATCAACACAGGTTAGACAAACACGGCGAACGTCTCGACACAGTGGAACAAAGGGTCTCCGACCTAAATGATAACACATCCGCGTAAACTACCAGAGTGACGATTTTGGAGCGACAGACGAAGGAGCTAGCCACCAAAAACAAAGCAATATCAGGCTGGTGGGCATGCAAGAACAGCAGACCCCGAAGAAGATGGAGGAATTCGTAGAACAAATGTGCAGAGGCCTCTTCGGGGCTACGGCACTCTCCCAGCTCTTTGTCATTGAGAGAGCGCACAGAATCGTGGCTACCCACCCGATTCCTAGAGCACCACCATGCCCCATCATTGCGAAGCTTCTAAACTTCAGAGATCGGGACACCATCCTCAAGCTGGCCAGAGACATGGGCGACATTCAATACGATGGAGATAAAGTCCAGATTTTTCCCGACTTCTCGCCGTCGGTCCAGGTGTCGAGGAGAGTCTTCGCCGGTGTGAAGCGCTACCTACGTGTGGAACAGATCCAATACTCAATGCTGTTCCCGGCTAAGCTGAAAATTCTACATGCTGAAAAGACCCAGTTCTTCACCTCCCCTGAAGACGCCAACTCCTTCTTAGACAACATTGGATGCCAACCCCTACGAGATAGGCCGGGTCCACGGGGGAGAGAGCGGGGCCGAGGTAATACCCCGTGAGGCAACACCAGAGAGACTGCTGCACACCCAAATATTGGTCACAGGTTAACGCACGAACATGCATAGTTTAAGACCAGGAAATGGGCATCCGCTCTTGGGAGGCACTAGTGTCCCTAGCTCAGCACTCTTCAGTTACCGTTTAACATGGGGGGTGGGTTTCTCCACGGGCAGGTTGGGGGTGGGCTGACAAGAGGGGTGTGGGAAGGGAAGGGTATTTAGTTTCAGAAGTTGCAGCCGCAGCAGACCCGGCCAACACCGTCCCCCCCTACCATAAACCAAAATGACACAACAAACTTGTACATCACCACACTCCAAACAACGCAAAAACCCCACAAGAGCTTGTTCCACAACTTCTTCATGGCTACCCATTCAAGATAATCACGTGGAACATCAGATGAGACAATAATCCGGCCAAGACCAGAAGAATATCCCTCTTCCTAAGACGACACAAAGTAGACGTTGCCCTTATCCAGGAGACCCATCTGACCGGAGCCTCTGAAAACAGCTGGGCACCCATGGGGGGGTGTCATCGGTATTATGCCTCCTACTCATCGTACGCTAGAAGAGTCGCAATCCTTATCAACAAGAACATCCATTTCAAACTGGTGGCAGTCACTCGAAACCCAGAAGGCAGAGCCCTGCTAGTGCACGGCATCCTAGCGGGTGTTGACCTGTTCCTGGTGAACTCCTATGGCCCAAACGTCGATAACATCAACTCCTTCGACTTGGTGATGCAACACCTCGAAGGTATCACCGACGCCACAATCATCTTTGGTGGTGACCTCAACACTGTAATGGACCCAGCGAACGAAAGATCTAAAGCAGATTCTAGACCAGATTCGAAAGCGAGCTCTCAAATCCGTGAAATATGTGATACGTATAACCTGGTGGACATTTGGTGGCACTCACATTCCACAACGCACAAATTTACCTTCCACTCATGGGTACACGACACCAGCTTGCGCCTCGACTACCTTAATGGTGTCGAGAGTGGGCGGATGGCAATGGGATGAGTGCCTGATCATACCGCGAACCGTATCAGACCACTCCCCAGTCTCCTTAGTCGCTGTCCTGGCGAACTATCAAGCAAGAAGGTACTCCTGGAGATTCAAAGCTGGGGCCCTTCAGGAAACAGCGTTTGTGCAAGAACTCAACGATGAGATCAGTTCCTTCCTTACCTCAAACCAGAGCTCGACCCGTCACACAGAACCCTCTGGGAAACCCTA
Organism: Ambystoma mexicanum; assembly: GCF_040938575.1. NCBI lineage: Eukaryota > Metazoa > Chordata > Amphibia > Caudata > Ambystomatidae > Ambystoma > Ambystoma mexicanum. Next base: position 1,014,797,179 of record NC_090930.1, on the reverse strand, counting down.
AAATGCTACACGCGTGGGGTCTGTATTGCTAAGAACACCGTTTTTTTAAAGTGATCTGTAATGACCTTCACAAAAATGAATCTCGCCTGAAAGACCCCAAAAACTCCTATGAACATACCAATGACCAGTCCATACTAGGCCTTATCAGGTCCGAATTGAATGATTTCATGAGCAAGGCAGACAGAGAGAGCCGCTGCCTAGCGAGAATCCACCAAACACGCCAATACGGAGAGGGGCAAAAACCCGGCACACTTCTTGCCAAAATGCTAGCAGCAGATAAGAAACCGCCGACGATAGAATGCATCCGCAATCAGCAAGACACACACTCGTGTACACCGAAAGGGAAATAGTGGCCACTTTCCGTGACTTCTATCAAGAGCTCTATAGCTCCCACTCCACAAGCTCTACAGAAGCGCTCCAAAAATATTTAGAAGATACTGAGCTGTACTGGCTATCCAACGATATGAGAGAACATCTCGATAAACCAATCACATGCGAAGAAATTCTTGGGGTCATAAAAGAACTGCCAGGTTCTAAAGCACCAGGCCCAGATGGCCTTACCGGCGAATTCTATAAAGCACTGGAACCCATGCTAGCACCACTTCTACTAGCTGTATTTGAAGAAGCCATGTCGACCAGACTCCTGCCTCCCACGCTACGAGAAGCCAACCTCATCCTACTGCACAAGGCCGGAAAGCCACCTGACGAGTGTGCCTCGTACAGACCGATCTCACTAATAAACCTGGACAATAAAATCCTCGCTAAGTTCCTGACCAACAGCCTCCTCCCGCTGATGCCAGCCCTCGAACTAGCTGACCAAGCCGGCTTTGTGCCTGGAAGGAACACCATCTTCGGTATCTGTCGGATGTTCAGGGTCATGGAAGCGCTAGATCCCTCAATGCAAGCCATAGCTGTCCTTCTCGACGCCGAGAAGGCATTCGATTCCGTCGAGTGGCCATACCTTTTTACTGTACTTCGTAAAATGGGGTTGGGGTCCCACTTCCTTGAACTAGTCTCGTTACTATATAAACACCCTCAGACATTCATTACACTTGGACCCACATAACCTGAACCCATCGAATTAAAAAGAGGTACCAGACAACTCTGCCCTCTGTCAGCACTACTATTCGCCTTGGCCATGGAACCCCTGCCTGCCAACTTAAGATCCGAATTCATAGATAAAGGCCTCTCCATCAGTCCACACAAATTGATTCTTTCCCTCTACGCTGACGACGTGGCCCTCCTGCTCAGTGACCCACAGGCTAACCCGAACCCAGTGATGAGGGAAGTTCTCAAGTTTGGCACCTTCTCAGGGCTAAAGATCAACAACACCAAATCAATAATCTTCCCGCTGACGCCTAGCACAGTGGAATTCGCCAATGACTATCAGTTTCGGTGGGAATCGTCCGGTGTCCGATACCTTGGGGTTATGATGTCCAGAGAGCGCAACGACATTCACTGCTCACTGAGAAGATAATGCGATGGAAGCACCTACCCTTAACACTCTGAGGACGGGCCTCGATTGTTAAAATGATCGTATTCCCTAAACTACTGTATTTATACACAAACATACCACTACTACTTCCACGGGAGTTCTTCCATCAGTTACGTAGCCTTATCCTGGACCTGATCTATGCAGGCAAACCGGCGAGAGTTGTGCATACCAGCCTCATTCAGCCCACAACAAAGGGCGGCCTTGCTCTCCCTGATATGTCACGCTACTATTGGGCAGCCCAAGCCCAGTTCTTGAGCCACTGGTACACAACCCAGTTTGTCCGGCCGCACGTTCAGATCGAAAGAGCCCTTGCCCCCCCGGCCTCCTAAGAGCAGTAGTGTTTGGAGAATTTACAGTACCGGCAAACACCCTAAACATAATGGTGACCCGTGTGAAATCTGGAGGATAATGGCACGTGAATATGGAGTTACGGACAGGTACTCACCCTTTCTCCCAGCAAAGTTTATACCAGGAATGCTGATTACCACGGAAAAGGTGTATCTCCAGCTTGTCGATAAACTACTAATCACCACAGTTGAGGACTGGTTCATTGAAGACAAATTCATGTCCCTTCAACAGGTCCAAGAACGCAGCACTGTCACCTCCCTAGATGTATTTGTGTACTTCCGACTCAAAAACATGTTCAGCATGCAGCTCTCCACATTCCCCGCATGGCCACCCACATGGAAGCTACTACAAGAAATGATTATGGCACAAGGACAGGGCAAGCTGGTATTGACCATCTACAAGGAGCTACTCACCACTGCACAACAACCGCTAACCCCTAAAATGAGATGGGAGAAAACCCTATCAGACACTATCAGCGACACTGACTGGTGCTACATACAAAAGCAAAAGCAAAAAGTAGCCTTTAACTCAAGATTCAAGCTGATCCACTTCCATTTCCTTCACCAGACATACCTCACTCCAAGCAAACTCCACAACCACCACAGCTCCATATTCCTGGCTTGCAAAAGATGCGGCCTTGCCCCAGCTGTCTTCCTTCATCTTCCTTGGGAGTGCTTGCCCGCCAGGCGTTATTGGGACAATGTTTTGACCAACATCTCGACAATCGTCAACAAACAGATCCAAAGGTGCCCCACGGTGACCATACTAGGGTGCACCCGCAACCTGCCCTCAGCGACGAGGAAACTAACAAACCTGCTACTGGTGCTGGGAAGGCGCTGAGTGGCTATGTCCTGGGGCAGGGGTCCACCTCCGTTGCAGAAGAAATGGCTGCAAGACGTAACATACTGTCATGATGTTGAAACAGACGTCATCAAAACACTTCCTCAAAACGCATCACGGGGTATTGACAATTGACAACGAACTACGTATATACTGCAGTAGGGGGGAAGGCTCGGGTAAGCGGGAGGATCGGTTTTCGTGATGCAACTTCTTTTGCTTGTTTAACACTGTTATTACTTGTTTTGTAAAAGAAAAAAATCCAAAAATAAAGTTTAAAAAAAATGTATCCAACCATTTCAAAGCATCTATTTATTCTTTAGAATGTTTTTGTGACAATGTTCTGCCATAGTGTATATCCATCTTTATGTTTAATTCCTCTGATGTGTTGCTGTTGACACAGATCAATATGTAAACTCCACAGATAGACTTGCAGTTGATAAAGTCTCCAATAACAACATTCTAATTTCCCAATTATTTTATTTTGTGTGTTTTATTTAAAGAAAAACAACATTCTCTGCATGTCCTGCATTTTTGTTTCCTGCCTCAACTATTCCCCCACCACTATCTCTTGTTGTCATTTCTTGTTCTCCCTCTTTGCTTCCTATCTCTCTCTCACCCCGGAACCTTGGCATCCACTTAGATTTTTCTCCTTCCTTCTCCTCCCTGCTCCTGCAGGTTTCACCTATTTAACCTTCGTAAATCTCAACCTTTTCTCAGCTTCCATTCCTCCAAACTCTTAGTCTTGTTCCTTATCTTTTCTCTGCATTTGCTATAGCTCCTGTCTTCTCTTTGGACGTCCTGACTTTCGTCTAAGCCCTCTTAAATATATTTACAGCTCCTCTATTCTTCTCCTCTTTTCACGTTCCCTCGTGACTCAATTTCTCCAGCTCTGTCTTCCCTTTATTGGCTATGTTTTCACTCTTGCTTCAAGATCAAATTTCTCTGTCTTGCCTTTAAGTCCCACCATAATCTTGCCCCCATGCCTGTCTTCCTTGCTCTCATGGTATTCCACCCTTTGATCTTTCTGTTCTCAGTCCCAATTTCTTTTATCAGCACCCATCCACCCTGTGCCCAATCCCACGTTTGTCCCTTTTCTCTCTTTGCCCTCTTCACTGGAATACACTTCCTCTCTCCCTCTGTTCTCTTTCTTCCTATCCTCTCTTTCACGCTGGCGTTAAAGCTCATTTACTGCCTTTTTAGTCTTTTGGTGTTTTGGTCATTTTATCATGGTATATAGTGTTCATAACGAAATTAAAATAGTGACAAATTCTTTCAGTGAAAGATAAATAACGACAAAAATGTCGAATATTTAATAAAATATATGTGTGGGGTGGGATAAGGGTTTAAAAAGGGTGGGGAGCTTTGAGAGGGGTTAGTAAAGTGGGGAAAACAGGGTGTTTAGGGGGGACCCCTAAAACAAAAAAGAGAACAAAAATGTACATTCTTTCATTATTTTAGAGTCACTGGAAAAGTGTGTCACTATTTATGGTGTCGTTATAAATACATGTAACCTTTTATCACTTATATTGTACCATTCTGTGAGTTTGTTGTTCAATGCTTTGGCATAAAGCAATCTATAAGTCAAAATAAAACACACAAAAATAAAAAAAATTGAAACATCTGGCTGGCCTTTTTAGCCACATTATTTTATTTTCCATTTTTGGATTTAGGTGACATGGGCTGTAATTTGTTCATAGGATGGATGATTTTGAGAAAGTAATCAGGGAAGGAGTTCTAATAGTCTACATAACATCGGTATCTAGATAAAGTATTGGCCAATGCTTAGATATTATTTTCCCGAATTGTGAACTGTTCTGGTTGCATTGTGTGATTAGTCTGATCTCCTTCTTGTTTTCATTTTTCTTTTACTTGGGTATCAACAATAGGTCTCTCATAACGTTTCTCACAGGAGTAATTCTTTGTCCAAATTGTTTTTCTTATATCCTCGCTGAATAGATTTTTCACATATTTGTTTTCTTCCTATTGATGTTTGGTATTATCAGTGCATAAACATTTTGCTCTGATGAGTTCTCCTTTTGAGATTTTTTTTTACTGATTTTATATGTCTGCTTGTTACATGTAGAATGTAGTTCATGTTGGTTTATAATGCATGCATGGATTTATCTAGTTATTTTCGATGTACATTTCTAAATCTAGTAATACTATTAGTTTCTCACTGTCATAGTCAGTTGTAGTTTTAACACATTGTTGTTAAGATGTTTATGCAACTCCAACAATTCTTCCGATGTTCCCTTCCAGACCTTTAGTATGTTGTCAATTAAACATAGCCTTATATTGATGTGTTAAATATATGGAGCTACCATGACATGCTTGTGCTAAAAAAGAAATTCTACAAACAAGTTATCAAAAGAGAAGTATCCCAAGCTCGCATAGTGGTCCCAGATGTAGAAATCTATATTAAAATATTTTTTGCGTGAAAAGTAGCATGTCAAATAGCATTTCATTTTCTTGTGCGTATGATGCTAATCTCCTATTTATTTAGTACTTAATAGCAGTTCATAGTCAATATATGAATAGAGAGATTTCACATTAAAGTTGGTGAATGTATACGCTTTTATCCATTCATCTCTTCTTATTTTGTTTATCGTGCCTTTGCTGTCTTATGTATATATATGAACTGAGTCTGAAAATATATGGACTTATGTGTCTATTCTTTCAGTGTCAGCACATGAATGCATGGAACTATGCAGTAACAACTTTCCATGCCTATCCAGGAATGGTTGCGTGTGGACAATGGTTACATTTTCACTGACATGGATAGTACTGTGTTATCATCATGTCAAATGTATGGAGGATTTGCACTTTGAAGTTGTGCAGCATCTTCAGATTGCGTCGTGCAACATCTCAGTCTCTGGGAGGTATGTGGTGGGAATGTTTAAAGCCAATGGTACAAGTTACTTTAGGGAATCTTACAATTATATGGAATCTTACAATTATATGGAATTGGCCCTTAATTATATTCAATAAATAAACAATACAATAAAAGATACATTTTTGGCATGAACGATTAGATAAATATGGTCAAAGTAAATATCTAGAGTACATAGAGTTACATAAAAAGTTACACTATCCCCGGTACGGGTCATTTTTTTCTTTCAAGATGTTCTAAAAGCCCACATTGCTTCCTGCACTTTTTCTTCTTCTGTGCCATGTATAGTCCGAGTTTACTGTTCTTGCTGCTATTGATGTCGTTTGTCTGAGGGTGATGCAGAGCTCCCTTCGTCCGGGTTTACTTTCAAATACTTCCTTAATCTTATTAGAATAGGGGGAATATGTGTCCTAAATATCTTTGTATGTAGCACAGAGCAGGAACAAGTGTCTCTCTGCCTCTACTTCTCAGATACTGTTAACAGATTCTGTCCTCACTGGGTGTCTTCTTTGAGCTGTGGCGGTCAGTCTTCTCCTAGCTGGTGGTCACTGAGTCAGTATTTGGTGAATGCTTACCTGAGCTTTCTTTTTTATCACAGTTAAGTACTCTACAAATGTAAAGTTTTGACTCAGTGATCTGGAGCATTTAGCTTGTTGTCTTGTCTCAGTTTTGCTGTCCAGTGTGTTGTGCATTGCTTCTTTATGGCCTGTTCCAGGTCCATAGCCAATTTCTCCTATGTACTCCATAGATAGGAACTAATGTTATAAAATACTCCAGTTCCAGAGGGAATTTTTGTAGTTTTATTGTGAATGAGGAGGGCCCGGTCCCAGACGGGCTCCTCCTGCTGCCTTCTCCCTCCTTGTCTCTTGGCATTCCTCTGCAACCACTGAGCACAATCAGGATTCAAGCAAGGCGCCCTATGACACAGGAAGAACTCTGAGCGCCAGTGTGGCAACAAGGAATGAAGAGACTGACCAAGTGCTGCTGTGGTGTTTGCTATAATCTTTTATTAACAAAAAGGCAAACCTATCTATCCTTTGCTCGAATGGAATTCCACATCCTAATGTAAAGAAGCTGTGGTCCTCGTCAGCATGTGGGTGAAAGTCCAAATCAAAAGTGACCATTCCAGTCCAAAATCCCCTATGCTACCCCTGTCACTACAATAAATTAGAACTAAAGTTTGGGTTCTCGTTCTGACCAAGGAGAATGGACCCCTTGTCCTGGATGCAAAGTCTCCCAAAATAAAAGTTCCAAAGTTTCCAAAACAAAGACAGTTCTATAAGGTTCTTCCTGGGCTAGGAAAATTACTGCCTTCTTCTAGCTGGTTCCCCAATGTTTCATAGGGGTTTCAGCAAAACGTGCAGTTCTTTCAACAAGTTCTCAACACATGTTGCTTTCCTTATATTCTTTAATTTGTCACCACTTGCACAATGAAGATGCTAGACTCTCCAGCACCACACGTTTGGGGAGATGGCCAGGGAAGTGTGGTTCACAGTGATTCACTACTTTCTTGCTTTCTTCACATTTATAGTCTCAAGTTACTTTCTAAAAGGAAGTGCCTCATTTTCAGATTTTCAAAAGAGATTATGACAAAGACAATGGTTTCCTCCTCATTTCAAAAGGGAGTGTTCACTCTGTGGACTGAAAGGACTGAACTCTTGACAGGATCCAGTGTCGTCCAATGTAGCCTTTAGATAGAGTATGTTTGGCTTTTGCTCTGAAGACCAGCACTAGATAATGCTGGGGTGTGTGCAAGAGGGCTTCTATTTCCCACATGTTTTAAGGTGTTACGTCTTTGTCAAAGATTGTTCTCAAAAGTCCCCACAAAATCTCTGTTCTTGCCAATGATGCCCTGGAAGACCCCTGGAAGGATTTCTGTACCTTCGTCGGCATTCAAGAAGATAACCCCTTGAATAACGTTTTGAGAAGTTTGGGTTAGAGTTTTAAAGATAGAGTCAATTCACAACTGCTGAGGTGAGTGTTACCTCTCTGTTAGTTAACCGTTCTTTGTACTTGTTTGTTTAGTTAACAGTTCTTTCATACTAATATGTTGTTGCCTGTTTTCCAAGGCTCTCTTGGCTTTCCCATGGCTCCCTTCAGGGATTTTTAACAACTCCCCTTACCTGCTCTTGAAGTTGGGATGCTTCATCGGTGCTTCCTGGGATCTTGTGCCAATATATAGTGTCTCTCTTGTTGGGTGCTTGATTCCTGGGCCCTGTATTACTGGCTGTTTTGATATTGGTAAAGAACTCGACCATCCCTTCTGTACAGTCTCTCAGCCACCACCTCTCTGGATGCTTCTCAAGCCCACCTGTATGACTTTGTGAAAGGCTGGTGTTAGTTGTTTCGCCACTGTTGTCGCACCGCACAGTCCACCCACCACAGGTCACACACCACAACCCAATCTCTGTTCTTACGTTGGCCCAATTCCCAAACAACTGGTAAGATGATTTACGGGTGTCCCCGGAAATAACATGTTTGTTTCGCTTGGGCGTTATGCTGATTCTTCTCTTTCCCTGTCTTACTCTTGCCCACTGGCCACTAGGTTTTACTTGTATAATGTTTGATGTTCTACCTCTGTACGGGATGCCTTCTCCAGCTTATGCTTCTGCTTCCACTACTGCCAACACCTAATCGGCGTGCAAGACGTACTTGTGCATTCTCTTCAACAACAACCTCCACATATCTTGCTCAAGCCTCTCGAGTCTTCCTTCTGCTTCTACCTCCGAGGTGACCTCGATCTCTCTTTCCAACTCGGTTTTCCTCTCTGTCTCTCTCTCTATCTCTCTCTCCATCTCTCATCCACTGTCGTTTGTTTCTGGTATCTTGATATAGCAGGGTCCACCATGGCATAACATCAGTTCCATTGACATCATCTGGTCGAGTGTTTTTCCCGCCTGACTGTAGAATTCTCAGGTTCTTCCTCCTCCCTGTACTTATCACGTTAAGATTGTCTGACCCATCACAATAACACATGGTTTCCGATATAAGTCTAGGAAAAAGAGGTGTGGGTGAGGACACTACCTTATGGGGTTGGGAGTTAAAGGGGCTGTGTCCCTGACTCGCGTCCTTGTTCCCAGGAGGGTACATCCTCTCCATGAGGTCCTCCCACCTATTACCTCCCCTAGGGGGACTGTTGGGTAGCCGCCTCACCTGTCTAGCCTCATGGAAAGGCTCTCTATTCCCTGACAGGGCTAGAGGGTAAGGGAAACAGAGGAAGAGGAACCTGTAAAGAGAGGAATGTTTGCTTATACCAGATATTAACAGGAGAAAGAGAGGAGAACCACAGGAGATTGTAAGTAATTATTTTAACTAATTGTTTCAATTTATTGCCTGAGCTTGTTATTTCAATCTATTATTTTAAGTAGTTATTTTAGCTTGGTATGGTTAGATATTTTGTGGGTTCATTGTTTTAGTTCATTATATTGCCAAGACATGGAAACTAATATCCAACCGCCCTCAACCATTTAATCCGCAACAAACGAACCAACAATGCTATGGTCCCATTGGAAACCATGTTTGACACATCTTTAATTGTTATCCAAGGCAAGAAATTTGAGGCAGAACGTACACTGGGATACTCTTGAATTGCCTCAGAGTGGAAGGCACAGAATATATGTGAACCTTGAAAAACTCCTTGTAGGGGAACATGCAGGAGGAGCTCAGGATGCTTTCCATGCCACAGAGAGGGCATTAGAGGTGCATTTTCAAACAAGTAAAAATGTAGTCATGAAGCACCATTTGTTTTTCTCCCGCAACCAATAAGTGAATGAAAAGATAAACAATTGCGTTGCAACTCTTAGAGGCCTGGCGAAAGACTGTAAATTTGGTCTGCTCACAGTTTAATTTGTGCTCATACTGTGCAATGCACTGATGATAAAAAAGTAAACAAGACTACTACTGATTAAAGATCTAAGTTTAAAATAAGCTGTGACAATGGCAAAGATGACTGAACAAGCTGTGACATATGCCCGAGTACTGGTTGGGGATGAAAGAAGTGAGGTAAGTCAGTGTCAAGAGAAAGGTCCTAAAGGAGGAATTCAAATATTTAGACAACAGAAACCCAAAACTGAAGGGCAAAGAATACATTTGGAAGACAAGGCTACCATTGTTGGGGATGTGGGCGTAGATTTAGTTACTTTTCTTGTATGAACACAAACCATTTTGCCAACAAGTGCCCAGCCAGGGGAACCATTTGCCACAAATACGAAAGAAGAAATCATCTGGTCAAATGTTTAAGACAAACCAAAATTCTAGTTAAGTAGTCAAGTAGTCAAGTAGTCAAGTGGAAATTGAAATGCAAATAGTGAGGGAAAACATGAGTGCTTACTTGTGGTGACCGTAGAAGAAGCAGACATGGTGTGAAGTGAAAATAGAAGGACACAATTTACATAGGATGGCTGACTCCAGATCCAAATATGCAGTACTAGGAGTGGGTTAGAACCTCAAATAATTACACCCCCAGACAGCAAATGTAAGGCTTATAGGGGGCAGCCATATAGATCTTGGGATTAAGACTGGTCAATATAGAGTTTAAAGGATGGAAAATACAAGCCAAACAATATGCTGCAGAAAAAGGGGCACCATTTTTAAGTTGGGGTCATCAAAGAGGCCTTAAGATTTGTTTGGACCCAAATGCAATTGAACCAGTGATACAGATTGAGTGCAACATAAGTGAAACATTTCCAGATATTTTTAGCCCACGTTTAGGTTGTTTGAAACAATTTCAGTACCTCTTGTGTTCAGAAAACAACTCAGGAAAGAGATAAACAGACTGAAGAAGAACAACATAATAGAAGAAATAGAAGCTGCAGAATGGGTTTCTCCAATTGTAATTGCTAGGACACAAGATGGTTTCATAAGGATGAAAGTGGATCTCAGATAAATGAATTAAAGAATATGGGAAGTGCAAGGTATAGTGAGTAAGACTCAGACACCGAGGTTTGCTGTTGATTGCTGTAAACTTTTATTAAAAGAAATGGCTTTGGGAAAAGCCTATGTTTTCCTAACTCTGGTAGGGGTTTCCCTGCCTCAACTACAGTCTTTGTCAAGACTATTTCCATCCTATTTCCAAAACCCTGTGCTGACCCCCACATGCTAAACCTATCATAAAGTGCAAAAGGGCTTCATGTTCTCTAGCTGCCACTTACAACTGTAGTTCACACGTTAAATTCAAAGTTCCAAAAGGGTGTCAAAGGAATAAACACAGTCTCCCTCCCGCCTCTTCTACTGTTCGTCTCTCCCTTTTGGTCTTCCCACTGCTCCTCTTGTCCCCTTTTGTGCTGTCTATTATTATTCTATTAAAATCCTATGCTTTCTGTCCCCTCATGACTCTATTTCTTCTACTCTGCAACCTTTCCAATGGGTATTGTATGAATTTCGCCTGCTCTTTAGTTTTCTCTTTATTGTCTTCAAGGTCCTCTGTGGCCTTGCTCCTCCTTGTCTTGCCTCTCTTTTTTTATTTCCTCACCCCATCTCTGTGCTCTCAATCCCTTTTTCTTTTAACTGTTCCTCACCCTCCTTGTGCCTCTTCAGGCTTTCACTCTTCTTTGCTTGCACTCAAGCAACGGAATGCTCTTCTCCGCTCTCTGCTCTAACTCATCCTTTTCCCTCTTCAAAACTACTTGTCTCAAAGCTTTCTAATTACATTTTTGGTTTGATTGTCTAATTTGCTCATCCTATGTACCGTTGATGATCTTTTGTACAACGCTTAGGCATCAAGCACTATAGCAATGACATAGAAATACACAAATACAAATGGAACCACATCGATAAATCATAATTGCTGGGTCATAGAAGGTGATATTTCTGATGTTTTATATTGGTAATGGAATACTAAATCGATTAGTAATTAATTTGGATTTTATTAACAAAAAAGCTTGAATCCAGTATTGGGGGAAACCCATTTGAATTCAATGATCTTGGGCAGGCATTTAGATGAGTTCAATTGCTACCTTATGCTACAGAAATCAGAGACAAGGCAATTATTCCTGGAGATATTCAACAACATACGCTGCAAATAAAGATCCGAAAAGGATTATGTTCAATTAAGTGGATTCTATTCATTTAAATAATATTCTACCGCAACAAGGGCTTTCTCTACAACCAACTCTATTAGTAGGTCTTCTTTGCAATTATTTTTTCTGAGTCAGCTGTTATTTTAAACAAGTTCAGTGTAATTAACATGTTGAATGCTTTATTGTGTGGGTCTATAGTTCTTTCTTCATAACACAATTATCAAGCCATACATAATTCATGAGGGAAGTGCACCTTTCGTGATGATACTCGTTTCCTTATGCTTACATTTCTGCATTGTTTGAATTTCGAAATGCATTTATTTCTGACTTAACAAAACTGTTGATTATTTATGTAAATTAAATTTACATAGAAAAGGAATGCTTGGTAAAATATCTGAGCGTGTTACACTGAATACCCATTCATATTTGCTTATATATTTATGTATGTTTTTGTGGCAAACGTAACCTGACGTTTTTATGTTTCAATTTAGTGGTGAGACAAAAATAGGCAGGCCGATGGGATAACTTGTCTTTCAATGTAGTCTGACTTCAATTTTAGTGTTTTAGTAGACTGTACCAATATTGTGCGATAGGCAACCACCTGTATTTTCACCAATGTATTATTTTTAATAAAACGAAAATATTCTGATTAAAACAAACTGTTTATTGTCCCATATTGCGGGGTGGGATGGGTAGGTAACATTACATTGGTGCCTTCCCTCTATAAAATACATTATTACATAGAAATCTCTTACATGTCATGTCAATAAAAATCCCTACAAACTGTGGCTGGTACAATTTTTGCTAAGCCGATATAGAGAATTATAGAACACTGTAACCATAATGTAATTCTTATCTTGTCACGGTATAGTGTCATATACTAACCTGCTGATGCAGGCTGATCTAACACACTGTGACCAACATGTGTTTGCGCTGAGGTTCTATTGTGGTGAGTTTAAATGACTTTATCAAGGTCTCTGTGTGTAACAGCATAAACCATTGCACCATACACATATTCGTGACAGAAACCTCAATATCACACAATGCACAAAGAAAAACATGGGAGACAGAAAATAACAATTCTGGTTAAATAATGCTGCCTTGTGTTGTAATAGAAACAGAACAGTCACTCGGGTAGGAGCAAAGGTAAGACTAACATTAGCAAAAACTCTTCAGTGAAAAACAACTAGTGGATATACGTGGTACATTTTATCTTTATACTGAGGAATTTGTCTCATAGGTTACAGCTAAACAGAGAAAGAAATAAAGAGGGAAAGATATTCCTGAATTGATTGACAATGCATATTTGTTGGGGATCAATGGAATAAACATACCCAATTTTAGGGGAGCTACAGAACACCCCTTTTCCACCTGTGGTACAGTGACTGAAAAAATGTTTTAGCAAGGTCAAGATCCCCTGAACATATTTCAACCTAGCCGCCTACATTATATAGAGTGATTCTTGCAGGGGTCTAGTCCTGAAAATAAAAATGCAGGGACTCATCAAAAAACGCAATGGAATGTGACGTCACAGATATTAGCATATCAAGGAGAAATATGCACATTTCATCAGATTGGCATTGCATTACTACCCAAATTGCACGTGACGAATTGCATTTAACTTTCATAAAATCAACATACACACAAAGCCAAGAGACGACATTTTCTTCTAATAGTGTTTTTGAAAACGTTAAAAGGTGTTCATGTTTTAAACTCCAAGAACCAATACAAATATTTTTCCTAGAACATGAAGTACTGAAATGGGACATTTCATCTTTAGTTGTTTGATACTTTTCCACAGGTTATGTAGTGCAGTGGAGAAGTGTCCAGCCTGCGAGCATGACGACCACATGACCACCACGGTTTGAGCCTGAGGTCAGCATTAATTCATAAATTCAAGGAAAACATTCAATGTTTATCATTTTAGCTGGGGGGGAGACTGAGTCCACCCTCTGAAAAATGTGGGTGAACTCCGTCCACCCGCGTGTACCCTCGACTTGATCCCTGGATGCTTGCGTTACTTGTTATGGTAAGCTTTTTATTTTGGGAATCTTTGTTTGAGGCTTAAGCACAACATTTACATTGAAATTATTGAACGGGACTATGAACCACAGCTTGTTTGTGCATGTCCCCTCCCCCCGCCACTCAAACCCAGTCTTTTTTCAGTCAGGAAGTGTCTCACTTTTTTCTTTACCTTTTGTGGCTTTGGTGGAGTAATCTTGTTGTTTCAATCTCCGCCATGTTCTTGGGTTACTTCATTGATAGCTGATATGGAAGGTGGTCCAACAAAGGGAAAGAGTGGAGATAACTTTCCACTTCAACATAGTTTAAATAACATTTCGTTTAATCAAATGTGCAGGTGAGCAATCAGAATTGGTTTAACAAAACAGGAGACAAATCACGGTCAAATATTACAATAATAGCATCAGAGGATCGGGCCGCGGAGATAGAGACGTGGGATTTTCAAAATCCACTCACTGTTATACTGCTCTCTGTGTTCTTCTCCCATTATCTTCGGTAGATAACATATGAACGCTTCCCCCTTCTGATGTTGAGATAGTGGGCGGATTTGAATGTGCCGCCTCCTCTGACAGTCACACCGGACGTTCAACGTTTGGTGCGATAATGTTGTATCTGTGGCAGGATGTTTGTGGGTATCAACCTGAGCTATCTTCTGAACCTTAGCAGCATTCAAATGAATCTATATGCATTTCACCTTTGGTTTTACAAGTGACCAATATATTGTCCACAAAAGCGTGGACACGCTACAGGAGTTGCACTATAGTAAATGCACAAATTGTGTGCACTACTGTGACTGATATGAATGAAATGTACTTGTCAACGGCTAGGCAGCAGGTTTATAGCTTCACCAGCACACTAAAAAATATCCTGATATGTTGTTTATGATTATTTTTTTTAATGGGCAAAGGCTTATTTGCATCAGGCAGCCATGCATAGACCAACGCCCCCAAATGTGGGGGCTCAGGGCATTCGCCCCTTTTGCCTTCCCATAAAGACGTCCCTGCTTCCATCCCATTGTTAGCTACTCAAAGATTACTAATCTGTGTGATCCCTTCCAATCTGGGTTCTGCAGAAAACACTCCATAAGGACAGCTCTCATTTATGTCCCAAACAATCTTACTGCTGCTGCCTCTAAAATGACAAATGAGTAGCTATCTACCAGGGGCTGTTTTCCACCTCATTGCTGCGAGTGACATCACAGAGCCCGCCAGTCTTTTTTTTTTAGATATATTTGATGTAACGTGTGACACCTCTGAGAAAAACCCGATTATTAATACCTAACAGTTCTATTTGTAGTGTGTCTGTTGTTTTGTAAAGCATTTACATGGTTTAGAGATTTCATCCAACTGGAACAATACACGTAAACAAAATCTCATATAGGAAAGACGTTTCTGTCATAAAACAGCTAAGCATGTATTTGGTTTCTAATTTTTTCCCTTCAAAGATACACTTCCAGTTGCGGCAGTCGCAGGGCAGTTATTAAAATGTACTTTGCTGCTAAACATCTGCTCCACTTCATGTGATCACCCGTATTTTTGTTTTTTTGCATGGGTTCTATATTTAGGTCCATAAAATGGCGACCTGGTTTCCTAGCAACCGACTGGGGAGGCCCTGACAGAGGAGATGAGGCCCAAAGGTCAATGGATGTTGCAGACCTGTCCTCCTCTGCTGCCGCGGCACCTACTCCTATCTGCCCGGCTGTGACCTATCATGACATGTTCTCTGGGCCTTTGTGCAGGGAGCTCCCGGCTTGGACCAGAAGCATATCTAAAACTGGAGGGGATGTCTGACATAGAAAGAAAATGTAGCCGTGAAGAAGAAACAGGAACAGAATGCTCTGCCTGCCGACTCTCCTGCTGAGCTGCCCCAGGCGCTCACACATTTCCATTGAGTTATTTTATGATCAGGCCAGTGTGTTATTGAAATATTATCTCTTTAGCCTTTCTCATTCGGGTAAGAAATGACAGGCTTTGGGGACAGTAATGCACGCTGAGAACAGAATAGGAAGCCGGGAAGGAATCCAGACAGGGCAAAGAGGAGTGCTGCAGAGCAAGCACCATTATTACAGAAAGTCAGCCGTGCGTGGAGATTACCTTAGCGCTAGGACAATCGCCAGTCCAGAAATGGTGCCTGTGCAATGAGCCCACTATAAAAAAAATATATTCTTTCAATGCATTTCTGCAACAGGGATTGTCCTTGCACGGCCATTTTAACAGTTTCTGGGGCCTGGAGCACAGCCTGCCTCGCCCTGCCACCCCTAGTGAAACCTATGCCCTCCTCCCAATTGCCCTGAAACCCATGTCAACCCTCCCCCTCGAAACCTATGCCCCCTCCCAATCCACAAAATGAAGTGATTACATACTTGGAGTCAAATTCAACATAAACTCGTCTAGGCTTTAAAAGGATTATCAAGTTATTGATTAAATATAAACATTACATATCTCTGCGACCTGTTTCCCCAACAAGATGCTATTTTGAAGACATTTTCACTTTGTTTTTAGAATAATGTATTAATTTTGAAAGAAAACAAAGGAACATTATTTGTATGCAAGTATTTATTTAATAAAATGATAACCTAACTGTTCATCCTGACAATTTTTTTGTGTATGAATGTGTCCAAAGTACATGCCCTTGGAAAAACATCAAGAGCCCGATTTATGGAACTATCTGCGCAGAAAACAGGGCACTTGCGTGCGCAACTGCGTGTAGATCCTCCTTCGTTGATTCATGCAATTGTTTGCGCTGTACTTTTCCTGGACTTGCGTTGAGTTCATGCTGACTCAGCACGTCTGTGCCAGCTGTCGAGGGCCTTGCGCAAGACTCCACGCAGAGTGTGTGCGTGGCTTGTGCAGATGGCTGGGAAGGGGGCGGAACACCAAAAATGGGGAAGAACATGCGAAAAAGTGGGCATTCCGAGGGACGGCCTGGAGTCAGTCCCTCGCACGCCCACTATTGTGCGGCACGAGACGTATTCATGGATTCAGTTGTGCAACCTCTCGACTGGGAAATGGCCATGTAAGTCCTCCAAACGATCCGCCACCCGAAAGCAGGCGTAAGTACACTGGTGAAACACATGTAGAGGAAAACCACATGAGAGGACAATCATATGATGAGGAAAATCACATGAGAGGATAATCAAATGACAAAGAGGATAACTACAGAGGAAAGAAGATAAACACATAAGGAAATCAAACATTCCAATTAGAAAAATCATATAAGAGGATAATCATATTGAAAAAAAGGACAATCATAGAGAAAGGAAAATCACTACAGAAGGACAACAATTAACTCAATATATGACCATTTCAGTACTAATAAAAGGAAAATAACAGCATCAAGCTGAATAAAGTCAAACCTTGTTATAAATCTACTACCATTTAAATCTTTATTTTACATTAAGCAAAACACATACCCCGTTGAACAAAAACGTGCTGGTATCTGGCGCAGAATTTTGACCTCATATTTGAAATAATTAAAAAATATATACACTTTAATTAAACAGACCACCTATAAGAGAACGAATCAAAAATACTGTACAAAAACCCCCTCCGAAGGAAGAAAGAGAAGATGTAAGAAAAAACTAGCACTCGGAATGTGGTTCCATCGGTGGTACGAGAATTACTAGCAACAGAAAGGATATGCCAATGTTGAAAACAGGTGCAATCATGATCTAACCAGTCTCCAAGTGGACTGAGGGGGCAGTTCAGGGTCAACAGTAACAAGATTCAGTTCTTGTTGGGTGCCAAGAAGGGGCAAATGTGGTTGCTCTGTGCAGAAGGAGGGATGCTCTCAACGACACAGGTCAGAGCAGTCCCAGGATTGCTTTGCAGTTCAGCTAGGCCAGGTCAGGCTTCAGCCGCTTCAAGGGGTCAATGAGCGATGCTCCAGTGGTTCTAGTTGGCGGGCAACGGCTATTGAAGTGCTAACTTTGGGGGCATTGATGTGCAAGCCAATGAGGCAGTCGTTCAAGGGCTAGCTGGGCTGAGCCATGGTTGTAGCCCCTGGTCAGAGTGGTTGTGTGACTCACCAATGATTCAGACTGGGTCCCTGCATCAAGCAGTCAATTCAGGCCTATGAGGTGACAGGCTTAGATATGGCACAGGGCAGCGCCAAGCTGGTTCGAAGTGCAAGCAATAGTTTGACTTGGTGGAGGAGCGCAAAAGCCAGTGCTGGCACCTTGCCTCTCGTGCATTGTGCAATAAACACAGAGCAAACAGTTCGTAAGAATAGAGAGTTTCGGCTGGTCTGGCCCTCCAACTGCTGTGAAGCCCATTCAGTGGGACTCAAGAACAGGATGGTTCAGTTCAGGGTCTGCTCTCACAGCTTCAGGAGATTCTAGCTCAGAGTGGTGGGTCCTGATCCACCAAAAAGGTCATTCCCGATGTGCCCTGGTATTGGGTAGGGGGCAGACCATCCTTCCGCCTTGGACGGGGCTTAGGGCTTTGGAAAGCACAACTTTCCCAAAGGAAGTCCAGTGAGTTCTTCGAAGGTGAATCTTCATGTCTTGACAGGATCCAAGAGGATCTGAGAGAATCTAAAAAAGATGTGGGAGACCCCTTCTTTTAAAGGCAAATGTCCCCAAGGTAATTTAACTTAAGCTAGTCTGACTTAGTGGTCCAATCCCTGTTCTTGAGAAGGAGTTAACTTTGCTCTTCTGGTGTCACACCCAAAGTGCTTTGCTCCAGAGGAAGTGGAGGGGACAAGAAAGAGAGACAGAGAGTAACAAAAGAGTGGAAGACTCCTTCCATTGACCAGGGTCTACTGTAATCCCGCCCCTCCCTTCCCACTAAGAACAAAGGCCCTTAGAGATAGAGGCTGCTTCTTTTGAATGGGTATGGGTATGCTCCTTTGATGCCCAGGACAGCTGCCTCTGGTGGAGGGTGTTACCTGCCATCATAAAGAGATCAAAGAAGAGACCCAGTCATCCAGGTTCCTGTCCTGCCGTTTGGCAGTCTCCACCCTGCTGGCCAGAATACACATCACCTTCCACAGAAGAGCTGACTCATAGGAGCTGACACATGTGCGTTATTAATTGGGATGTGGTGGCCATGATCATACGTAGAACCATGCACCAGACCTAAATTCAGGCTTACCTTTATTTAGAGTTTACCCTGCAACCAACATGGGTTACTCATAATCCTCATAGTTTTGGTACTGGGGTGCGAATAACCTGAAGATGTCATCGGGCCTCATTCCGAGTACGGCGCTAACCAATGGCGCTATTAACGCCTTGGTTGACGCCGTACCCGGACCGGCAGCGCCTTGGTGGATGGCGGAATTACCGCCCCATTCCAAGGTTGGCGGGGCGGTAATTCACCATTCACCAAGGCTCTTCCCCATTCCCAAATGAGCCCCCATAGGGCTCAATGGGAATGGGGAAGATGCAAATAACGGTGACCGTTCATTACGGTCACCGTTATTGGCTTGGGGGCCCCTTTGCGCCCTCGACTTTAACACCTGCTCAAAGCAGGCGTTAAGGGCGAGGGCGCAAAGGGAACTCGGAGTATGGCGGTAAGGGATCACCGCCACCGGTCTCGTTACCGGTGGCCGCTATCCCTTAACGCCATACTCGGAATGAGGCCCATCACCTCTTATTCCCCAGAATCCCCCTCCCAGGTGGCCAGGGAAAGGCCATCAATCTTGGATCCCGACCCTGGGGGTGGATATGTGAGGGAGGAGCACCTGGGTGGAGGGAACTTGGGGAATGGGTAGAAGCCGTCTTTAGATAAGATACAGAATCCCCCTTTCCCATTTCATAATGAACCCTCTATCCCTAAAGCCTTTCTGGGATATTGTCAACACTTTCCCTCCTCCTCCTTCCAAACTGTTCTCCAGAAACAACACTGTAGTGCTGGGATGAGGAAGAGACCAACTAGGAGGACAGATATTCATTTCACTGACACACACATATCGGAGACCAAACAGAGGTGTAAATGCTTCTTTTATTAAATCAGACAATTCCAAACACCACTGGGGTATTGAGACGAGGAAGATGGCTATGGAGGCATACCAGAGGAACAACCAGGCATGTCTGCCTAATGGAGTCCTACATAGTCAGGCAAGAGAGCTCAGTGACCCACACCTGGGGTCACTTAGCACACCCGATGGATATAAAAATTGAACCATATGTGGGTAAACCAGAGTCTGTGTGCGCTTTGGCTCCCTAGGGTTTAATTCAGTTCAGGATTGCAGCAGCCCCAGTTGAAATAGGTGTTACCCTGCACCTATAAGATTACTCCAGTAAACAATAGGGTGATCAACTGTATTGATTGCACTAAGCCTTTGTTTAAGTTTATTGAATGAAAGAAATCACAACAACATTTCACTGGTTCTAGTGTTCTAATAGACAATTTACATAAACACTGCAATAATTAAATTCTCATAAAGTTGTGAGTCACATAGACTTTCAACATTTTCATAATGCTTGCATGGTTCTCTTGTGATGAAATTTTCATTTCAATTCTAACGGTCCATTCAGTTGAACATATTTGTTTATAAGAACGCACTGAATGCAGACGCGTCATTCCGATCTCGAAATGACTAGACCCTAATCAGGGTAGTCTCCTAAAGAGAACAGCTGATATCGTTGACATGTCAAATTGAGCGGGATGAACAACTTAGAAACACATTTGTTCAATTGAATGGCCAATTAGAATTGAATATTTCATCACAAGAGAACCATGCAAGCATTATGAAAATGATTAAACTCTATGTGAGCAAGCATTATGGACATTTTTAAAGTGCCTTGATTAGAGCAATAGCCTTGAGAAAGACCTAAGGGTTGAAACACGTGTCAACTAAGTACTTCAAGGGCACCTAATCGATACAATGTCTATGTGACTCAGAACTTTATGAGCACTTAATTATTGCAATGTTTATGTAAATTGAATATTAGAACATTAGATCCAGTGAAATATTTTGATTGTGAGTACTTTCATTAAATATTGGAAATAAAAATCAAATACACTTAAACAAAGGATTAGCGCAATCAATACGGTTGATCACCCTAATGTTTACTGGATATAAAAAGGCCCGTAATTCTGAGAGACGATGATGGCGGAAAGGAATCTGGAGACCCGGGTGACTAGAGCAGTCCTACGTAGGAGAAGGGGGCTCCGTGGACATGGTCAGCTGTGTGAGGGTCCAGAGGTCCTGCTATCCACCAGAGCGGGTCTATTTGGGAGAAGCTGTGGTCTCCCCTTGACTGCAGCTGCCAACAAGGGAAGACAGGAGAGTGGGCAGTGCATGCGGTGCAAACAATGAGGGCAAGGAGGAGTAAGGAGAAGCCAGGAATCCACCGAAGCCTGGAGAAGCCTGTCTGACTGGTGAGTGTAAAGCCAATATGCACTCTTAGCAGGGCGCTCGGGTAACATATTAAACAGTCCTTTTCAAATACTGAGCGAACGGCAAGTGATTAAAATTACTGTTGAAGGTGCGTGGCCATGAGCGCCAGCGATGTGGCAGCCTCCTTGATGGCCTCTGTGCGATGCCCACAACGTATTATGAATAAATGATGGTCCTGCCATCCTTTTGGAGCAGATAAAGCAGAAGTGACTGTCGGAAGATCTGGGGAAGAGATGAGCCCTCGACACCTCCTGGAGCCCTGAAACGGAGCTGGCAAACCCTGCACCCCCGTCCGCTGCTCCTAATCCAAGATGGCAGAAGGGCCAAGAAGACGCAACCTCTGCGCCTCATCTGAAGCCCACAAGTGAGGCCGCGGGCACAATTGCGGAGTGCTCCTGCTCCGTCACCTCCGGCGCACCTGTCCTTAACAAAATAGAGATCCAGCCTCGGCGGCGCTGTGGCAGAGGAGGAGCTCTGCCCCGAACATCACCGGCCCCGCCGCCGTACTGAATTGGACTCCAGTGCTCCCACAGCCCCGCACAGCCCATCACACCCAGGACATCCTCTGCTCCCTGGGCTGGCCCCCCCTCTGAGCCCAGTGAGGTGACGCAGGACCCCAATGCGTCTGGCACCGGCCCCCGACCCTCAGAAGTGGGCACCTGCAGCACCAGCCCATAGGCGCAACATACAGCATCGCCCGCCTCCGGCTGGGGCCTCCTAGTTGTCCAGGATCTCTTGGTCTTCCCCTCCATTAAAGAGCTCCAGCTGCCTCGTGGTGCCCCAAGTCAGCGGGAAACCCAGAAAATAGTACCACAGCCTTTAGGGGGTTCTCCCCCCCTAACCCGACGGCCTTCCCCCACCGGGCTCAATCTCCTTCAGCCTGTTCTCTGCTGCTCCTGCTTTGCCTGCTGCTTCCTTGGGTGCCCCGGCGCACACCCATATCCTCCGCCTGGAGACACAGGCCCTGCTGCTGCCTGCTGCAGGAGTCCTCAATTCCCTCATTCCTCACCAGCTAGCAGTGGGAAGCGGCCCCTCCTGGATATCCGGCAGCCAACAGGCGAGCCTACTGGAATCCTGAAACCTGACACCTGACACCACAGTCTTCAACAATAAGTAACAAAGTGACTCAAGACCTACCTTCAACGACTCACGAGCCCTAGCCTCGGATTCCTCTCCCACCTCCTGCCCTATCCTACGAAGACCCAGGCAGGGGCCTTACTAACCACCCAAGCTCCTGTCGCACCCATGGCTCTGCTCTCCAAATTCCAACCTCTTACCTCTGGTGGCTCACTCCTCTACATAGTGCTGGACGGAAACCGCAGATCTCGCCCTACCCCCTCCAATGGCAGTCTTCCTTGGGACCCGCTCATCTCCGCTGTTTACGCCCGAGTTGGCATAAGTGTCCCTGGAACTGAGACCTGGAGCAATGGCTAAACATCTCAAACCTCCCAGAAGCTCAGATATCTCTGCTATGTTGCTCTCGGCGGATAAAGGGAAGAAGTCTGACCCCCCCAAACCTACGCCTCAGAAGATCCTAGAGGACAAGGGGATGCTGGTGACAAAGGAGGACATCCAGTCCTTCATGTTAGACATTAAGGCGGAATTCAGATGGTGCATGTCGGAGCTTACCACTAAGCTGGAGCGGACAGACCAGAGAGTCACAGAAGCTGAACAAAGACTAGGAGAGGTCGAAGACTTGACCCAAGGACATGCTGCAACTCCTGTGGAAATGCAATGCTCGATCCAGGCCCTGCTTGACAGGAGCGAGGTTCTTGAATTTAAACAGGAGGATCTCGAAAATAGGGCCCCCGCAACAACCTGCAGATCCATGGGTTCCCCTCTACAGTGCCGGACAAAGACCCAGCTCAATATGTGGGCGATTTCTTCCAATCGCTGTTCCCACACATGGAATAGGCACAACTCATACTGGACTGTAGCCACAGGCTGCGCTCGAGGCGGGGGGTTGGTTTGGACTCCCCACCGATGTAATAACAGGGATCCACTTCTATACGACCACCAAGGAAGCCATCTCGGCAATAGGGCGTTCCCGAGATGAGTTAACCTTCCAAGGCACCCCGCTCCAGATCTATCAGGATCCCTCTCTCTTAACCTTTCTGAAGAGAAGAGCCCTTCGGCCTCTAACGCTTTTCCTTCAAGACCGCCAAGTCCGATACCAATGGTTATTACCAACGGCTCTACAGTTTTCCTACCAGGGGACCCTTCGCAAGATCTGCCAGCTTGAGGACGCCACAACAATCCTTTGTCCAGATTCCCCTGGGGGCACAAACATCCCCACTCCGGACCACCATCCGGACAAGCTAAACAGGTCTCCCCCCAAACCGAGGCACCCGTCCTGGTCAAAAATTCAGAGGCGCCAAAACATGAAATAAATCTGCCGCAATCCGTTTTCTGAAATGGTCGGCATTGGAACACAGCGCAGCAAGAACGATGCTGCGAGCCTCGTGCGGCCAATGCCCTCCTCCAAGGTGTATGCCATCAAAATCCCCTTGGAGGTGAGTTCAAATTCTGTTTACGCCCTAGCCCTGTTGGCTATCCGGACAGGTTTGGCCCTGTGGGCCATGGGACCCAGCGAACCAGAAGAATCGGCCTCCTAAACTTTTACAATCTCAGCCTTCCATTGGAGGTGGTTAAAACCCCAGCCACATGATGGCCACATCTTAATTAAGCCTCCAGATGATAACTGAACTCCATTCTGCCCAATCCCCGCCCGAGAATCTAGGAAGGCTCAGGACGTGCCTCCACCGCACTGAAAATTGAAATTTGTCACGCTGAATGTCAGGGGTCTGAACTCCCCCTCTAAAAGGAAATCCACACTGCAACGTTTACAGAATGAGAAATCCTCCATGGTTTTCCTGCAAGAGACTCATCTGATTCCAGCAGACTTCACCCATCTTCGCAGCAGATTCTTTCTGTTGCAATTCCTTGCTTCCAATGGCACCCAGAAAGGGGGCACTGCCATACTCTTCACAAAAAGCCTCAGACCACAAATTCTGGACACCCTGTGCTGCCCTGAAGGCTGCTTTGTGGTGGTCAAATACCTGATCTATGGACAACCATATTCCCTCATCTTGGTCTACGCTCCAAATGACAAAAAAGAAGGATTCAATAGTGACTTTGAAGAATCTCTCCCTCAGTTCATCGAGGGTCACACTATTATTGGAGGAGACTTCAATGGGATCCCTGACCCGCTTAAGGACAAATCGCATCCCCTGGCCCACAAAGACTCCAGACTTGTGGCAGGCCTTCTTCATCTGTTCAGGACCCTCAATGTGGTAGACACATGGAGAGTGCTCTACCCCAAGGAAGAAGACTATTCTTTTTATTCATACGTCCACAGAACCTACTCTTGAATCGACCTCCTGCTGGCCTCCCCCCAAGTTTTGGCCTTCGCTGATGATGTCACCATTGGTCCCAGGGTGCTCTCCGACCATGCCCCAGTCACCCTGACACTCCGGGCTCATGGTCCTGACCCTCCACCCGACGCCGATGGACCTTATATAACACCGCACTCAATCACATGTCACTAAGGGACTCCATAGCGAAGACGATCAAGAACTTCTTTAGGGAAAACCGGAACAAAGACACATCCCCAGCTAATACCTGGGATGCAATGAAAGCAGTGGTGCGAGGTGCTCTAATCGCCCAGGGAGCAGCCTTTCACAAACGCAGGCGGCAAACCCGCATGGTCCTGAAAAACGAGGTCCGGGAAGCAGAAGCCGTCTGCAAATGCAAAAACTGGACCCCGAGATCCCATCAGGCACAAAAGAGGCTGGAGGCACTCTATGCCGAGCACACTGCTCAGCTACTGGCTAAAACCAAACAAGGATACTATGTTAATGTTAATGTTAAAGGACATTTGTACTGCACACTATCACCAGCGGATTGGTCCACTGGCACTCTGGTGGCTCTGAAAGAGGGGAAAAGGGGAGGGTGAGTTAGTGGGAGAAAGCTGGAAAAGTGCAAGGGAGCAGTGATGTGTTGTTGGTGGTCTCAGCCCGGTGGGTCAGTTGGCTGGCTTGTGGTGTTTGCGGCCGGTAGCCGTTGTGTACTGTTGTGTGAGTCTATGTGTGTTTTATGTTTTGTTGTTGCAATCTAGTGATGTTTGTGTGGTTTGTTGTGCTGTAGGGTTTGTGGTTGTGTTTGATTTGGAGTTTGAGAGGTGAATGCAGAGGGGGAAATTGTTAGTGGATTGGTTAGTTGTCATTTCTGTCTCGAAGTGAGGCGTTGGGTTTGCGTAATCTCCCCAGATGGGGTGTGGGAGCATTTCTGCGCTTCTGTCCTGATCTGGGCTTGTCCGGTACTCACAGTCCCTTTCACATCTGGCCTCCACTTCCATCTACCTCCTTCATAACCTTACCTGCTTCCTTTTTCACTCATACGGCCAGTGTACCTGTTAATGTCCACTACTCATTTCGAGTGTGATGTTTGCTAACATTTAGATAACTCTATAGCAGTGTAGTATCTGGTAACAATTATGGTGCGGGTGAGGATATTGGCTGGGTTTGGATGGGGTTGTTGATTCTGTCTTAATGGCTGTTGCTTGTGTTCTATTTGACTTGGCGTTACCTGTCTATTTGTGGTGGAAGTTTCTTAATTGATTCTGGGTGTTTTCAGTGTGCAGTCCTTCAATGATAACATAGAAGAAAGCCTATGTGTTGCTATTAATTTATTCCAGCCCTACTTCTCGACCAACAACCGGTTTTGCAAGAGTTTTGAAAAAGAAAATTATGCACTAGTCTGTGGGGGCATCCCCTACCTCTGACTTAAATTAAAATAAATAATGCACTCCAGCTGGTTTTGCCTTCCACATTGGGCTTTACACTTTTTAATTAAATATAGAAATTCCGGGCTGAACTTTAACCCCAAATCACCCAAATATTTGGGTGGTCAGAACAAATCGATATCAGCAGAAAATTTGGGGAATTCAAAATTTTTTGAAGCACTCTGTTAAAGCACACCAACGCTGACCTCAAGAACGGAGGGAGCGTACAGCATGTTGGGTGGGTTACTGTTTTGGAAAGAGGTTTTAACAGCCTTGAAGAAACACAAGGCTGGAAATGCTCTCGATCCAGGGTGGAGGTAGAGTGGGCTGACGCACAGGGCAAAATGCTTGAGGGTGAGGGGTGTGGAGGGGATGGCGAAGATTCCAATCCAACGTTGAAAGCCATCATATATACCAAAAGTGGATAACTACATGGGAAAAGCTCCAGCTGAGAGCAGTCAGCGTTGTGCACGTTGGAATCTTCAAAACGGGAGGAGTCTTGTTTGAGGTGCTACATAAGACCATGATTTTATATAGAATTCTTATCCGCAGGAGCAGGATGAAAGGATACGGCTGCCGGATGAGCAAAGACCTTCGGCGAGAGCTTGGAATCATGTTGATCATCTTGCAAACGTTGATTGGTAAGGGTTACAAGTAGAGCAGAAAGGGGGTACCATTGATGATGGATGAATGGAAGAACAGGCCCTGGAGAATGTTTCTTGTTTTGATCACAGCGGTTGCCGCCTAATGCATAGTACAGCCCCTCTTCCCTGAAGGGGGCATAACGCATCTCTCCTTCCCCCAGATGCTCACTGTCTCCAGAGCTCTGGTTCTCTCTAGGCTGGACTACTGCAACAACCGATTTCTAAATCTGCCTGCCTCTACTCTCCGCCATCTGCAACTCATCCAAAACAGGACTGCAAGACTTGTCCTTGGCCTCAAGCCCAGGGATCATATCTCTCCAGGACTAAAATCTCTGCACTGGCTCCCAGGGGCGGCGAGGATTAAGTTAAAAACCCTCTGCATTATCCACAAGACCTTCTGGGGCCTCAATACCTTCAACTCTCTCTTCCTAAATATCTTCATTCTCAAGCTCTTCGTTCATCCGCCTCTAACTCCCTCAAGGTCAGTCGCTTCTCCAAGCAACGAGTTAGTGGCAGATCTCCTTCTGCTGGGGCTTCCCTCTGGAATAGCCTCCCTGCCTCTCTGAAACTTGAGGAGAACCACCTCCGGTTCCGGAAGCACCTCAAGACTTTCCTCTTTGCGTCTGCTTCCTCTCCTCCTCTCCCCAGCTGAAACTGAATCTGCACTGGTTACCTGGCCACCCTCTGATCTCGGGCACAGGTCCCCTTCTCCGCCAGTTGCACACCTGCACTGCCCCCCTGGCAACCCTTGCACTCAGGGACTGTTTCTGTACCCCTACAGCCCCCTACCAGCACTCGACACCTGATGTCTGCACTTACACCTGCGCTTGCCACCAGCTGTCCGCACTATTTATTTATTGTCTTTATTTATTATACTGTTATCCTATGTACTGCACTGCCCCTCCCCTTTCCCTGCACACTTTTCCCCTTCCCCCCTCCCCTGCATCTCAAGGTCACCTGGCCTAGTAAGATACTTGTCTTCCCTGTTCCCCCTCACTTGCCTCGCCCTGCCTTGAAACACTTGTGTATAGGCGTGTTATAAATGCCATATCATATCATAGAGATTTAAACTGAAGTAGGAACTCGGGTCACTCTAGACCCATCATCCTCCAGTGATAACCCTGGCATGGGTCTCCCGTGACCACATTTTACAGGATCACAGCGGGCCACAACGGGGGCACTGGAGGAAATCGTGGTACAAACCGTATCTATAGGCTTCTCGTTAGGCAAGCAGCATGCCTTTTAGCTAGAGTCATTTCTGTCAGGTTACTCCACTAGGACGTGCCACCAATTAATACACAACACCAATGCACTTCAAGGCGCTTATATGGGCAGGCACTTCATGCTGTTAGGAAGCCCGGCAAAGCAATGAAACCTCATGCAAGCGATAGCACTCTTTACACTGCACAAGTCATGCCCGGTTACCCGGCGCTATTTTTGAATTAAATGAAAAATGCATCAATCAGGGACAAACCAATCATCAAATCACACTGTCTGGATGAAGGACGGGGCATGTCAATCTGGAAAAATGAATACCCTTCATTTGAATGATAGATGTAACTTGATGGCCGTGGGCCAACCGTCTTATGCACCGAATTATAGAAATATAAACTGCTATGCTTGACCGACGAGTGGCCATTTTAAATGTAGTAAGAATCGCCATTTTGCTTGTTAACCATTGCTCATTGCTTTCTGTCTAAAAACTGCTTTGCAGCTTGCAATTCTTGCGGATTCTGCTTACTCTGCTCAACTGTTAACATTGTTGTCTGAATATGAAAGGACAAGGTCGCGGGACTGAAGAGTTTGCTGAAACTCCTCATGAGTAGCCCAGAGAGGAATGCCCACGCTCCCTCTCTGTAGCCTTGGGAGGAAGCTGCAGGGCATTTAATTACTTCACAGCTGCCAGCCAGTCTCGTACGATGGTAGAATATGTTAGAATAATTCGCAAAACCCTTTAGAACGTGTCGGCTCCCAGGACACGAATAGTACCTTATAGATAGCAAAGCTTGGAATGTGGTTCTTCCCCCGTGTACAGATTGCTTCCAAGAACAGAACCATCGGGTTCTAAAAGATGCCTCCGCACTTTCTAAATTGCACATTGTTAATAGAATAGACATCGAAAGCATTATAATCGTCATACTCGTCGGATATGTCCATCGTCATCCCGAGTTCAAAGGAACTTAATACAGAGGGGTGTTGAACATGACTTTGCTGTTTGTATGATATGCATTTTGTATATATGTAACTGATGTACGTAATTTGCTCTCTTGCGTCCCTCGAGGTCTAGGAAACTCACGTCGCGGGGCGTGAGATCAGAATTGGCCAATTGATACTATCTTTTGCTTGCAATAAACCCTAGCATTGGGAATTTGAAACCTCGTGAATGGTGCATCTTTTCGTGTATGGTCATTGCCTTGTTTCCATAGCACGAGGGACCCCTAGGGGCCCCTTTCAGGCAAAGAGGAATTCTGGGAACACACACAAAGTGTAATGGCAAAACAAAGGCAATCCAACAATGGGGCAGCAGGGAAGAAATGGGAAATTGGTCCCAAATGATCAAAAGGTGGTTCTTAAATCCAAAGCTTCTAAATTTTCAGGCAACGTTTAGGCTTAGCTTTATAACTGCAACACTAACATGGACGGGGGTCCACCACAGTGCCCACGCAGGGATGGGCAAATATTATTTGACCTGGTGACCGAGTCGCAATACTCAGTAGCTTGAAGGAGTACAAGATATTGATTGTCTCAAGATCATAGGTCTCACAGCAATGCTTCATATGTAGGGATCTCGGCTTAGCTATATAGAAGGATGTGATCAGCAACCTTACGCTGCCCAGGAAGCGAACACACACATCTTCAGCGCCTTCATAGGCCAACACCATGTGGAGTCCACGCTCCATTACTTTTAAGTGTCCTACTTTGTGGGCTTGCAAGGAGACCTTTAAACCTGAACTAAGAGGCATGGACATTTACGGGAGGCAGCACAGTCCCTGAAACGGAGGTACAACCTTTCACCAGAAATTAAGCCGTTTACCTGGCTTATAAGTGGTTTAAGTTCCCTTTGAAAGACCAGGGATTTTCATGGACACGTGTGGCACGATGGGTAGAATTATGTGGCAAGCCGAATGTTGGTCCCCAGGTTTTATAGTCATTGAAATCATGTGTGCAGTCCACCAGCACATTGATAGACTGGCAGGCCATGGGCTTTTAAAGCTGAGACACGAGAGCTGAGGAGGGGATTGTGAACCAGAAACATTGACCAGTATTGCTCGGTTATTGCTCTACACACAGAGGTACCGCAGAACAAAACTGCATGGCCATCAGTAGAAAATAAGGGCAACAGTACAGGGCCATATTTAGGAACGTTTTCACTAGTGTAAAAAAAATCTACAGTGCAGCATCTTTGCTGCTTGTGTAAATGAGAATGGAGCAAGCAGGTGCGGAACCAGGCCTTTTCCCAACAGTATATTTAGCCCATGGTAAAATTAGATCAAAGACGCTATGACAAATTTAGCCTCGATCATGCCAAATAAAGCTTCACTTAAGTAAACAAAAACAAAGAAATGTGGAGCACACTCTTGTCACCTTTTTGTTAACTTAATCAGTAACATGGTAAATAAACAATAAAGATGGAACTATGTTCGAGACCAAATTCTTGCACTGCATTTAAAAATATAGATTTATCGGCAAGTAGCATAACATCAATTTGCCCTGCTTTTGGTGTAGTACTGACATCTGTAGGTAATTTTCTTTATTACACAATTAGCAACACTGGCGCAAGAAGGATTTGCTCCATTGTCTCGTCCGGTGCCCCCTTCATGTAATGGGAACTTAAGTGGGGTGATCCTCTTCTTCAGGTGCTGGACCTTGCCCTTTCTCTAGGATAAGGATAAGAGGGCAAGGGGTACAATTAGCACCTGACGATATGGGATAAGTACATTTACTCATAACCTGTACCCACTATTGCATCGGGTCCATAGAACATTGGTATCACTGCCAGGTGCGGTCAGAAAACTGCTGATGCGTAGAGTGCCACAGGTGACCCGTCACTAAGTGGCGTGGAGAAACAACGAACAGTACCCACCCTTCAGGGGTAAGCACACTAGAATCCCTCTCAGATCCCATATTGCCTGAGCAAGAGCTACACCACTTGGTGGTAGATGTGTGAGGCTTGCACTATGTGTTTGTGAAGGGCTTCCACTGTTCTGGGGCACAAACAGATATAAGGATTAAGTCAAATAAACAGCAGAAAGCCTTGTCGACCACCAGAACGCATTGACATGTGTCCACTTTGGTTTCCTCTATGGAGGGACCTTGTGTGTTGCGCCAACCGGTTTGTTATGGGGTTTTTTGATCTGGGAGGACTGCTGCTACATGCAGGGTTGTGAATTGTGGTGGGGCTAGCCTTTTTAGGCTGTATGGGCCTCATTACGACCATGGAGGTAGCCATGCCGCTATTTGTGGCATGGCTACCCCCATACCGGGTACCGGGTCTGGGTTCCCTGAAGGGGGAAATACCGGGCCATTCCGACCTTGGAGGGCCTGGTATTTCCCCATTCAGGGAATCCAGACCTGGTACATCCCCATTCGCATTTGAGCCCTCATAGGGCTCAATGGGAATGAGGAGGATGTAAACAAGGGGCCTGTTAATGACGGGCCCATGGTTTGCATCCTGGTCTGCTTGCGGGACCCGCTAAGGGCACCTGGTTTTACCAGGCATCCTTAGCGGGTCCCGCGAGGAGACCTCGTAATGAGGTGATAGGGCGTCAGCTCTACCGGCCCCATTAACCCCCTAACGCCAGGGTCGTAATGAGGCCCTATGTGTCAAAGGCGTGCAGACTGACATGACGCATACTTGACAGCCATCAGGACAGATCTTATGAGTCAGATGTGGGCCTAACTTGGCCCTAAAGAGAACTGTGCATTGAAGGGGAGGCGCACAAGATACCTAGAATGCTGTGCTTCTCTGCCCGGAATTGTCCCCAAAAAGGCACCATTGTTTGAACAAGTTTAAGGAAAAGCACAAGAGGGCAGAAAATTGGGATCAGGCCATTTGAAACTGCTCTTGCCTAAAAGGAAAATTGCAAACATGAAATGTGGTTTATTCGAGGACATTGTGGATAGTAATCATCCAATATAAAATGAAAAGCGCCCTCTACAGCTCTATGTGGCAAAACGGAATGCTACAAGGGTAACTGTGATGGTCATTTCAAGCTGGTGTTCGATATGGACTATAACGCTCTAGGCATGCAAGTTCCCGTCTCTACCAAATTTGAAAGTATTTTAAGGACTCAGCATTTTGATCCAACTTCTTATTCATGCTAGCACATATTTATAACTCATGTTTTAGAACCTCAAGAATTTGCAGGGGGTTACCCAATATTTTAGATGAAAGCGCACTCTCCAAGACCTTGCTTTCATGGCAAAACCAACCCTCCCATATATATTTTTCAAAGCGTTAAACAGAAATATGTAGTCTGAGAGGTGGTGACGTCGGTTACCATATTTCTACTCCCTTAGACAGTTCACAGGTCTCCCTAAGTAAGAACTACAGATATACAATTCATGTACGTCTCACCCGGACTTGAGAGCGCTCCAAGTGCACTGGTCGTCGAAGAGAGGGGATCGGAATTGCTGCTCGTTGCCGAGGCTTGGGCTGCAGCCACCGCCGTGGCTAGGGTTGTCAAATTCTGCAATTGTAAAGCATTCATGCTTTGGTCCTGGAAATATGCCAAAAGCAATAAAGCGAACAAACTTGCCAAGGCAAAGAAGCAGAACACTAGCCTGGGCCTGCGTGACCCCCAAGGCAGAGTCCAATTTGCAGATCAGGACAAGCTACAACTTGTGTCGCCAACCTCTCAGACATCATGTCAGCATCCCCAAGGACTCCCGAAGAACAACAGGACTACCTACAAGGCGCTGCTCTTCCTTGCCTTAAAGACATGGGCTCCTATCACAGGTGAGGAGATTGACACGTCCATTAAGAGTTCCAAACCCAGGGCCCCAGGTCCAGACGGATATTCTTCTGTTTTGCTAAGACAGCGGTTAACTTTGGAGTCACAAGCCTTTTTTGTTGTTTGACAAGGGATCTGCCCTTTATGTGAGGGTTTGCTTGTGACTCATCTTTTTCCCTCAACCTCCCTGTGTTCTATTGGTGTTAGACGGATATACAACATGGTGCTACAAAATATTTTGCCCCCAACTTATAGCGCCTTTGACAACTCTATTCAATTCCTTTGCCACCTCAGGAACTATCACCCTGTCTATGCAGGAATCAATCACGGTCATCATCCTTAAGCCAGGGAAAGACCCCAGGGATAACACTTTGCATACACCCATTTCACTACTAAACCTTGATGCCAACATATATTCAAAAGTCCTGATAGACGTTGCGAACCAGGATTCGTGGAGGCTGGCCCTACTGGCCCTGGATGTAAACAAGGCATTTGGCAAAGTGGATTGGGCATTCCTGCGACTCACTCTTGAGTCCTTCCACTTTGGACCCGCCTTCCAAAAGCTTGTAT
Source organism: Ambystoma mexicanum (assembly GCF_040938575.1). Classification (NCBI taxonomy): domain Eukaryota; kingdom Metazoa; phylum Chordata; class Amphibia; order Caudata; family Ambystomatidae; genus Ambystoma; species Ambystoma mexicanum. The sequence continues at coordinate 1,014,764,272 of NC_090930.1, read as the reverse complement.
TAGCTGACGAAAAGGGGAATCTGGATGGCAGATTACCCTTTTGGAGATGGAATTACCTGCATCATTTTGTGTATTAACAAAAATCGAAAAAGCCACAGCTTTTAATGCAAGCCAGCTGACAAATCTTCACACTGTGTCCATTCTAAAATGTGATGCATGTCATGCTCAGGAATAGATGAAAAAGAAACAGGCTTTGATCAAAGGTGGCCCATAATATGAAAGATATGTCACAAATGAAGCACACATTAAAGTAAAGTAAAGAAGAGATGAAGGGGCATGTTATAAGGGGGCTTTGAGAAACGCTAAAATCACTTCCTATTGCACATTTTTGACCAATAGAAGGGAAACACTGAGACATGTAGCAGCCATCATTTATCTTGCAATGCTGTTCTTGCTATAAAAAATATGGGTATGAGGAAAGAAAGGCACCACCAGTAACTAGAACTGCACCATTATGACGCTATTTTAGATTACCAAACGAGTTCTCTCTTTTGCAAGTATGTTGTTTAGTAGCACTGTAAGTGCTCTTATCAACAGAATGTTTATACACACATATGAACCCCAGCTCACAAACAAAGAACTCTGCAACAAGAGCTTAACTCACTGAGGTATCTTCTTCACCATGGTGGAACTCAATATTAATTTCAACTTTGATTATTGCATTATCAATATATTCATCAAAGAAAGATGGAATCACCACAAAGTTTGTGCTGTAGTGAATGCACAAACTGGGCATTTAGAAGTTCAGTTGATCTGATCTTTAAAACCTTTAACCAAAGTGTGACAGCTTCTTTGCCGGGTAGCAAGGTGGTGGCCCCTCCCAGATTGCAACAACTCAGTGGGGCTCATTACAATGTTGCCGATCCGGAAACAACGGTGCTGGTACACTTATGGCACAGTTTTTCCCAGACCGGCAAAGTACAAGTCTGTGGGGTGGGGTGGGTGCCCTCTCAGGGTGGGTGCCCTCCCGCCCGGCAGGCCTGACTTGCTGGGCTGAACGGCACCCGCCCACATACTTTCATGGAAGCACCGGCACCATTGTTAACGATGCCAGTGCTTCCATAGTCCCCACTCCCATAAAGTCCTATGGGACTCTACGGTAATGGGGATCAACATTTTACCAGCGCCTGACTTACCGGAATGCCAGGGTTGTAATGACCTGGTGTTTCCAGCAAGTTAGGCGCTGGTAAATCATTACAGGTCCGGCAGCTACCTGCCAGTTTTACCCATAATTAGGTCCAGTGTCTGCAGACAAATAGATCACACTTGTCCTGCCTGTTATCACTCTCCATTTGTTGTCAGACATCTCCTAGCTAGGCGCTGATTGAGATTTACAAGGTGCTAATGGCTAGGGTGTGAATACCAGCCCTGCACCAATGATGAACTGTAACAGACGTGCTACAAAGCACACACTCGCCAAGAAGATTTTTGTTTTTCAAATTGATTGCCAACATTGAGCTCAAGGGACTAAGATGAGAATGCAACCTATGCCTGTTTATTCTAATATCTAAAGCTCCTCCTTCTGTTGATTCTGTTCAACACACACAGAATTGCCAGAGAAAATATTCTCAATGAAAGCCTTCACACACCAAAACATATTTGATGTGCATTGGGTCAACATAATTTCCATTACTATTACTTTCCTGTTACACCTGGGGACGTGGCCTATCTGTTACATTTTTTTATTTTCTCTTGGAGACATAGGGCCTCATTACACGGTAGGTGGTAAGGGATTACCAGCACCGGTAAGGGCACCGGTGCCGGTAATCCCTTACCACCCTATTCCGAGGTCCCTTAGCGGGTCCCTTCCTTAACACCCGGTTCGACTAGATGTTAGGGACGGGACCCGTTAAGGGACATCAGAGCTAATAACGGTACCGCAAATTGCGGTACCGTTATTAGCTCTATCCCCATTCCCATTGAGCCCTATGGGGGCTCGAATGGGAATGGGGAATGGTTCCCGGAATGGGGACTTACCGGGTCCTCCAAGATTGGAATGACCAGGTAAGTCCCTATTTCGGGAACCCGGACCCGGAATGCGATAAGGGGCTGAAGGTAAAGGCTAATAGCACCATGGCTACCTCCTACCGTGTAATGAGGCCCAGAGTCTCTAGAGGGGTTACCCAAGCCAATAAGGACTGCAAATCAAATGTGCCATGCTTAGAAGTTGCTCAGTATCTCAATGAGATCGCATTTTCCCGTCTTAAGTGTGGTACAAGGCATGATACAAAACATTTGAAGACAAAGATATAATTTAGTTCGAATAGCATGCTGAGTCAAAACTATACTCAGTTGATTTAAGAAGTGTTGCCCTTTCTGGCTACACATGCCAGCTTTCTGAAACCATACACTTATTTATTTGTGGACCCTGTGGATGAGGGAGCCCCCACACTGTGTGCCTTGCAGAATCATGGGCTATGGGGACTGCCATGCCAAAAATACTTTCCACTAAAGTGAGAACCTGTCAATACCCTCGTCAGGCTCCCTCCACTAATATGACCACCGCATTTCTTCAACAGACAAGTATTTTTTTTAAATCTATGAGTCAAGTCACCTTAAACTAACCTGGTGCTTAAATAACCAGGGGAAATAATGCTCAGCTAAACAGTACATATTTTATTTGTCTTTGAAAGGATGAAAGGCTGAGTCAGCCCTGATGGCATTCAGAAATGGGCCCTGCACTTTACAGAACTCAGTGCCCCATTTCCTCTTCCTTTAAAGTTGTGTATATGTTTTGTACTCTGAGCAGGTTATTATAAATCCAACATAATGTAAAAGGTGAACTGTTACTGCTGTCTCCTGTATCCTGCCACATAAAAGCTGATATTTGAGATAGATGGCAGCAGGACCCCCTCAAACATGCACTACTACATGCATAACAATCTGGCCTTGAGGCTGTGGCAGCCAAATTAAAGAATCCTAGAAGTGATGGGACGATATTAGCACACAGCAGCACAGCAGCAGGTGGGTAGTTGCACATCACATTCCACATAATTGCACATTTAGACACCGGGAGATGCAGAGATTAGTCCAGAACAGCATTGTTCTGATCAGGTACTGAAGCTAGGATTTAAATCAAAGTATCTGCATGCTAAACTCAGTAGTTTGGACAGTAGGTCACATATCCCACTTTCTTATCAGTGGAACTTGGCTGTAGATGGCAGAAGTGCTATTCAAATAATAAGCTATAACACAACACGCGAGGAACCCGTACCAGCAAGACCATCCTGCCCTGCGAGGTTTGGGGCAGTTTGACTTCCACACCCCTTGTGATGGCCCTGCATGGATGAATGTACGTACCTTCCCCAATATGATGACCATTTGTCTCCCTCACCTCAAGCCTTGAGGAGACGGAACTCGAGAAAGAGCTCTTCAGGTTCCTGGTTGGCTCTCCTTCTATGGCAGGCAGGCTTTATGAAGCAAAGACAAAATGCTGATTGTGGGGGGCAGGCAAACAGTAACAGTGGAGGCAGTCTGCTACACCATGCACCGAGGCAGGGCAGAGGGAGAGCAGCTGACTCAGGCAAGCGGCTGCAGTGTGACACCCACACAGGAGGAGGGGAAGCAACCAATGAAAGGCAGGTAACAATCAGGTTAGAAGCCAGGGCCTGCTGCCTCTCAAATCATGGGCCCTCATGCTGCATGTCTCTGAGCCGCACACATGTGCGTTCACTCACTTTGCACCCCTGGCCACACCCAGCAGTCAGGGAAGGTAGAGAGAAAAGTGACAAATGATTGGCTCACTGCAGGGGGGTCAGGCCACCAGACAACATGAGCAACATCATGTCAATAATCATTACTGTTTTTTACTTTGGGCTATTAGGTGGCACTAAAGCCGAAACTATTTCAGATAGGAAGAAATGGCATATGAGGAGCAACACAAAGCTTGTAGGTGTTGTTTGGTTAGTTTCCCACCAATTGACTGCCCCCGGCCGTGCTAATTCATATGCTCATTCCCACCCAGTTCCTGCCACTCTCTCACCAAAACACCTCCTCAAGGGAACTTGTTTAGCTTGCTTTAATCAAGACTTATTATCAAAATGTACACGCAAAGCACCTGCAAGTGTTTTCTCAAAGGAGTCTTTGGAGATGTAATGACTTAATCAGAGTTATAAATGCACTAATGGTGTAATATAAATGCCTTAACCAGATTTGCCTTCAGCCACTCGATTTATAAGCACTATGCATGCCCTTCACTCAAGGCCTGTTAACAACAAGCATTGGCAAAGCCAACAGTTTTGTCTTGTGTATAGGTATTAGGCATTTGCAGGCACTGCTGTGTGATGCCCAGGTACTCGCACAATTTTACACCTGTCACCATCAATAGACAGTTAATACCACTGCAGCAGTGCCTGACAAGTGCCTTTCCTGTGCCTACACAAAAGCCCAAACTGTAGGCATTGCCAATGCTTGTTTTTATATCTTCCTAGTTCCTGTCTGTCGTCACCGCTCTGGCGCCAGCAGTGAGCAGCATGTGTCGAATCAACAAACTGATTAGTTGCCATGTGTGGTGACTGCGCAGTCTGGGCGGAGCAATGAGTCATCTCATTAGTTTGGCAGAGCCACCTACAAGCCGATACTATTGCATTTGAGTACAAACAGGAAGAAATTGCATCTGAGGAGGGACACAAAGCTTGAAATTGTTGTTTCGCTATTTGCACACCCATTGACTACCCATGGCTATGCAAATCCCTATGGCCATTCCCTCCTCAACCAAAACACCTCCTCATGAGAACTCTTTCAGCTCACTTTAATCAAGACTTACCACAAACCTTGCTCTCAAAGTGCCTGCCAGTGTTTTTTCAAAGCCACCCTCTGAAAGTTAATGACTTAATTTGAGTTTTAAATACGCTACTGGTGTAATAAAAATAAATGTCAACCAGGTCCTCCAGACACTCGATTTATAAACACTATGCATGTCCATCAATTAAGTCATGTTAAAAACAAGCATTGGCAAAGCCAACAGCTTTGGCCTGTGTATAAGTATTAGGCATTTGCCAGCCGCTGCTATTCGATGCCCAGGTACCCACATCATTTTGAACCTGCTAACATCAATGGCCAGTTAATAGCAATATGCAGGGCCCGGCAAGAACCTTTGCTATGACTACACAAAAGCCCAAACTGTTGGCATTGCCAATACTTGTTTTTTGTATGTTAAATGTGCATGCGGGCATGCACGCACAAAGCATATGTTCTTTTCAGTGTCTTAACAATGATGTAAATGAGAGAAATAAATACAGAACACAAATGTTTTCTGGCCTCCTGACCTGGCCACACACCAGGAAGTGCCACCCTCCCCCGAAGAAATGGCATCCCACACGCCCAGGATGGCCATCGGGTGCCCCCACAAGTGTGGGGGCCTGGGGCACGCAGCCTATTTGCCCACTCATAAAAAAATCTCTGTGTCCTTGTCCTTAGCCAAGGTGCAAAAACGCACTGAAAGAATATGTTTATTTGCACTAGTGTAATTTTAGACTTAGGGCCTCATTACACGGTAGGCGGTGGACCAAGGTGCTAACAGCACCTTGGTCCATGCCGGTAAAATACTGGCACCGCCTTGGTGGAAAGGGGAATTACCGCCCTATTCCAAGGTTGGCGGGGCGGTAATTCCCCCTTCCACCATTGCCCTTCCCCATTCCCATTTTTGCCCCATAGGGCATAATGGGAATGGGGAAGGTGCTAATTACGGTACCGCAAATTTGCGGTGCCGTAATTAGCACCAAGGTCCCTTAGCGGGTTGGTTTTTAACACCTGCTTAAAGCAGGCGTTAAAGTACCAACCCGCTAAGGGACCTCGTAGTAAGGCGGTAAGGGTTAACGGTCACCGGTACCATTACCGGTGACCGTAAACCCTTACCGCCTACCGTGTAATGAGTTCCTTAGTGTTAATTTCACTTGCCACTTGCAGCAGTTCAAATTTTCTGTAATATTGTTGATATTCTTTAAATGCATTTCTGCAGCAGGGCAAAGAACAGTGACTTGGGCAAACCTTGCCTTGCCCAGGTGCAATAATGCATTAAAATACCAAACCTCTGCATTAAGACAATTTTCCTTAGTGCTAACTGCACTTGCTTTGATGCAAATATTCTGTAATACAACCCATATTCTTTCAATTTAATTTTGTACTTTTCTGTGGTGCAAAAATATACAGAAAGACTGTTTTTATTGCACCAGTGAACTTTTTGCCCAAGTGCCCTCCACCAATGCAATGTTTTCTGTAATATGGCCACTGCTTTCAATGTATTTTTGCATGAGGGCAATGTTTGCACTAATGCTAATACCATGCCCTATGAATACAGCAGCAGACTTTTCACTGATGCAACAATTAATTGACAGAATACATTTTTTGCACAAGGGCAATTTTTGTCTTACTGCTAATTGGGCAAAATGACACTGGTACAGGTACAATATTTCGACATATTGACCCTGCAGCCTCATGGCAGAAACGTTTGATCAATTCAATGTTAATTGTGCACGGTATTAGCACTAGGGAAAACATTTCTGTGGTGTAAAAACATTTCTTTAAATGCATTTTTGCAACGGCTAATGTCTGAATGAGTGCTAATATGATAGCATTATTGTGACCGTTTCCCTGGTGAAGAAAGGCACTGAAAGAATATTTTTTTGCAGTAGGTCAATTTCTTTCATAGTGCTAATACCATGTAACATTTCAGTTGCACCAGTTCAAAGGTTCTGTAATGGCGCCCCAGAATGTCCCGATTCCATGTCATGCTGGGAACTTGCTTTATTGCAGGGTTTGTACCAGATCTTAATCTCTCTTAGGGCTTCCCTAAATTGTGGGTTTAAATGTCATACTCTTATAGCATCCATTTTAAAATGTGTTTTACACTGTTGAATTGGTGACAAGAAATGTTTGGGCTGGAGAATGAATGGATCACCATCAATAGCCCCTAATAAATAATACCTTTGTGTAGATAAAGACATCAGGTGATCCTCACCATTCAGTATTAAGAAAAGGGAACCACTTATCAAAATCTGTGTGTCCCTACTCTCTGCTATTACGCCTTATTGCTGCCTTAACCTGCCTCCAATTTATTTCTATTTTACTTTCTGTTATAGTGGAGGACCATGACAAATGATTCTGTTCTTGGATGTTTTATGAACTTTGAATCAAAACAAATAAAACATATTTTAACCAAATTGGGATAATGGTATTCTAAGCACGCCATATCCAATGTGTGGCATACTATAAAACTGTGCCCTTTTGTTAACAGTTTTTAAATACCAAAGACTAGGTGATGGTTCTGCTTTTCTGAAGGCGGCATTGTATTCCTCTAGTGTGATATGGATCTGTATTGCCTTGAAGACTAGAGGGGAGGATAATTTGTGTTACTGCCGCAGGTAGGGACTCATACACTGACTTCTGTCTGGATGGGCAAAGCAAAACACAGCTGGAATTCCTGTAGACATAGTATGTTTTAACATGCATCATAACACTGTATTTCCCCTGCATCCCTCATCCCATTTCTTACTTTTTTGTGGACCATCAGCTTTGCAACCAAGTTGCGACAAAGAACTCTTCCTCATCTGCACCTTGATAGTATGAAGTCTTTAGTTGTGGAGATAGCTAAGGATGTTAGGTATCAGTTGGAATTGAAATGTTGTTTCTATCTTTAAAACTAAGGGAGTTATGGGGGTTTTAGTGGGAGGTGTTTGTCGAAAGTAGAGACACAAATTTGGACAAGAACTTCAGTTTAAAATCAGAAAATATGGGTTATGCTTTTACTCAAGGCTAGAGCATGCAGGCTATACAACCAGGTCGGGACGAAGTAAGCTCTGAGACTGTTTCATGACTTCAGTAACAAATCCGCAGCGCCTTCCCCGGCGGAACCAGTCCAAACACTCAAAGTGGGATTTTTGGATCAGAGTTACACCAATAAAAATGACTATGAAATTTGACACTTTAGTAAATAGACAAAATAAGATAGCACTAAGATTTTGACACTGTTACTGGTTATGAAATTAAGGATAGTTCAGAGATTTAGGATGGAACAAGATAAAGCAAGGTATACAATAGTTCTCTAGCATCCTGTTAATGCTCACAATCCACTGGGATTTAAGATCTTAGGCCCGTCAAGATTCTGGTCAATGGATTGGACTATCAGGGAAGGACAGCACATCAGCTAGGCTGGTCACCAGAACTGCACGGGATCTGCCCTTTTGGTTTCTGGATATTTCAGATCAGTGGAATTGTGAGTTCATCAGGCAAGCATTATGGTAGCAAGTCAGATAGTTTCAGGATGCTTCCCCACACAACAGCGCTCCACTGATTTGGAAGGATTAGTTGAGGATTAATTGAGGATTGAGGCCTAGCTGAAAATGGTTCAGCTACTGCTTGGCCTGGTGATTGGCATCTGGATCTGGAAGGATGTTAAAGGCTGGATGTTGAATGCTGGATCAGAGTGCTTCGCTGGAATCAGAAGAGAGAGTGTCTCTGTGTTGTCAGCTGTCCCTATTTATCATGTAAAAATGACATCACAAAAATGGGTGTATGGGCCAGCTTAACTAAACTTGCCCCTGTGAACTGGGATTGGATCAGAGCCTCATCTCCACCTTGCATCCGAATGATTGGATCAAAGACAGATGATGAAAAGTTCATGGTTTGGTTTTTACAATCCTTAGAAACCTCCCCTAGCCACTAGTATCAAAATTGAATTTTGTCCTAAATACCTATTCATACATTTGTAACCTCTATGAAAATCACGTACAACGATCACATATTTTATGGAGTATCTGTTCCTAAAAATCCCACAGCTGTGAGACCTTGTTTCGCCTTTTTGCATTATTTTGTCCATTTCACCATGAACACATTTTCCAAAATTTCTCCAAATTTCCACAAATATGCGTGTTCACCATAGGAATGTGTGTGCAAGGTTTAACAATTCTAGCATAAATACAGTTCCCATAAAACCATATATACTGCCATTCCTGTTCAGAATATGCTACACAGTTCGACCACTTTTTGAAATGTTGGGCCAAAAATTAGAGTAACAAATCTACCCTTTTTATATTTTTCACCACTTCCGATAGCACGTTATAAGTCTCTAAATATTGTTCACTACATATTCTTTGCAGCAAATGCTCAGCCTTTTGTCTGTCACTGGAGACAAGGAGCAGCCCCCACCTTTGGGATTTCCTTCTGCAAGCCTAGTTTACAACCTTTTCACACGTCCATTTCTGGGCCTGGAGAATCTGCCATTGTTCAGTCCTTGGGAGCAGACAAAAGTCTGGCCTACCCAACAATTATCATGTGTCAGTGAGTATCTGCTGAGAGGAATGCCCTCCCCTTGGGTGGAAACCTGTTTTTCAACCTCTTACAGGTTATTTCTTAATTTCTTGACTGGAAATCCAGCATAAAACAAACTTGTTGCATCAGATGACATAGATACATTACATTCTTAGATTTAAACCTGTGGGATCAAAACAACTGAGATCCGTGTTCCTTTCAGCAACAATCCTTTTATATTTGCTAATCCGGCAGATCTTTAGTATTAGACAACTATAAAGTATGCCAGGAAAGCCCATTTGACAGGGGCTGTCCCTCACAGGTAGCCCAGTGTGGCTGCACACAGATTTTTGACAGGAATTGTCATTCACAGGTAATCCAGTTTTGCTGAGAAAATGTTTTTTTCTTAACATTCAGGACCTTGTAAATTCACAGTGCTTCATTAGATTAAATGAATTTTAAGCCCCAAGCAAGATTTTGAGTGTTGGAAAGTGTTATGTACAGGCGTTTTGAAGTTTCAGCAGCAAAGTAAATGTCATTTACAGGCAAATTTTGGAGTTTCACTTGCAAAGCGCTCCTGCTCCCTCTGCACTCTGTGTTTACTTGTCATGGAGCCCACTGGCACTTTTTCTGCATCATGTGCTCTGTTCCACCACACATGCACCATGGGTGGCAGGCTGTGCAGCCATCTTTTTGTGTGTTGAAAACACGGTTTTGGAGGTTTTGGAGCGCACAAGGGTTTTCCTGCCATTTTGCTGTTTCTCGCACCATAGATAGCAGAGTGAGGCCGCATAGTATAGCAGAGTGGGTCAACACATCCCACAAATCCCCCTCCCGACTTCGTTTTGACTTCCATTCGAGGGGGAGTGGGGCGAGTGGGATGTTCTTTTCTGTCCATGTGGAGAAATTCAGTTGCTTCTCCCTCAGCGATTGAGGCGACCCGCTCTCCTCGCCGGTTCGGGTTGGAATGGGATGATCCTCCGGAGTCCTTGGGTTTTTCCTCCCGGTCCCTGAGTGGTCCTCCTTGGTGATTCTTGGGATTTCAATACCAATACTAGAAAACAGAACATAACACGGTTATGAAAATGTTCCCACTACTCTACCCACATATCTTTGGGGATCTCAGCAGTGGGAAAGACACTTGCATTCTCTACAATTGGCAATCTTCCCTGGTCTATATTCAGTGATCATTTACTCATTTTCTCAGGTGTAATCAATGAATATTTAATACTTTTTCTAAGTGTCCGGATTTTCCCCATCTGGGTTTCCGGTAAGCTCTTCTATCTGCCGCAAAGTATGCCTGGGGTGGCAACTCTTTAGCTGGTTTATGTGGACCCATTTGTCTTCCCCTTCTGTCAAATTGCCCTTGGGGATGCAGATTCTGTAGGCGACTGGTGAGATTCTGTACACAATTTCAAAAGGACCCTGCCAACTTGGGAGAAATTCGCGCTCTTTGGCTTGGTTCCTTTGGAAATTGTACAAGTAGACCCGGTCTCCTACTTGATATTCCTTTTTAGTTGTCTTAAGGTCATATTGGGTCTTCATACTGTCGGCAGATCTTTCTAGATTCCGCTGAGCATACGCAAAAGCATGTTGAAGGTGTTTTCTAAGATTCTCAACATTCTCATGAGTTGTGGAGGCATTTATCAAGGTCTGCTGTGGGGTTCTTTAGATCAGATGCTGGGGTAGCACCATCCTTCGTCCAGTCATCAGCTCGAATGGAGACATTTCTGTTGCAGAAGAAGGGGTAGATCTGATGGCCATCAAGACAAGGGGTATTCGAATGTCCCAACTTGGCCCAGAATCTGCCACAAACATGTTTAATATGCTCACAATAGTTTTATTGTACCTCTCACACCACTAGAGGACTGCTGGTAGGCAATGTGTAATTTCCTTTTTACCCCAAGCAACTCCCACATCTTTGTCATCACTTCGCTAGTGAAGTGGCTACCTCGGTCTGACTCAATCCTTTGGGGTAGTCCAAAACACGAGAAGATGTGATTGATCATCAGGGCAGCTGCTGTTTCTGCCTTGCAATTTGGGGCCAGGAGACATTCCACCCATTTAGTAAACAAACATGTCACGGCCAACATGTACTTGTTCCCCCTAGAGGAGCGAATCACGGGCCTGATAAAATCAACTTGCAAATCTGACCAAGGCAGTGTCATCACCCTCTTTTGGAGGGGAGCATGGTGTGTGAGTGATGTTGGATGAAATTGTGCAAACACAAGACAAGACACCCCTTCAAGTATTCCTGAGGTCCTGCCCCATGTGTGGCCAGTATGCAACCTCTCGCAGGATTTCTAATGTCGTATGAAACCCCCGATGACCAGCTGTGGCTGCATCATGGGTCTGACTTAGCATCAAGCTTCCGAATGAGGTAGGGACCATCCACTGGTCATGGCCAGATATGGATCTCCTCACCAACAAACCGTCTTGGATTCGGAAAGTTTTTGGACATTTCATCAACACTCTGAGGTCCTCTTTCCCAATGCCATCGCTATCCGTCAGGGGAAAGTTCTCAGGGTCCTCAATGTGTTGATAAAACTTACCAATTATTGGATCCCTTTTTGAGCCGTAATCAAATCAGCATCTGGGGTCTACGTACTCCATTGGGCAGTTGAGAGTTCATTGTGAGCATTTGTCTGGGACCTAGTGATAGCAGTGACCTGGATTTCCCCCAACAGGGACTCGGTCTCAAGTAGATCCCCTTGGATGGCTCCGGTTTTGGCCAGCTGATCAGCTAAATCATTTCCAGTTTTGTCTGGTCCCTCTTCTTTAGAATGACCCTTGATCTTTTTCCAGTAGATGGTCATCCCATTCGAGGTGACCAGATCATCAATATTCTGTATTAATTTCCATGTTTTAGGGGTTTATTGTAAGCACATAGCATGCCTCTGGTTTTCCAATTAACCAGGTGCTCTACGAACCCGTTCCGTACATAATCTGAATCAGTGATTATGACCAGTTTGTGGAGTTGGTGTTGGACAGCAGTGAGCATGGCTTGATGCACAGCCATCAGCTCTGCCACTTGACTATTGCGGGACCGATTTTGTACCCAGCGGAGGGCTCTGGGGCATCATTCACCGATGCATTCCCCCCGCCAGCCACAAGTTCCTTTTCCCCGTTATTGTCAACATGGTAGGAACACCCATCCACATAAACAGTGTCCATTCCCTCACACTTGTCTTCTTCATAGACCTTGTGAGGGGAATTAAGGTATGCCTCCATGTTGTCCTTGATTTTAAGACTTTCGTCCTGAAGACAGTTTTCTCTGCAGCAATCATGCAAGTCAATCAGACCTTGCGCGAGGGGACACTTCTTGTTTTGGCCATATCTGACCTCCACAGGAAAGCCTTGCATTGACAGAATCCAGGAAGTAATTCGGGAATTAATCACATTTCCGGCCCGGATTCTGCCACTTTGAAGATATTGCAGAGGCTGGCGTGGAGTCTCCACTATGATGTGTTCACCCTGGATGAATGGGCGGTAATTCTTCAATGCCCACACCATTGCCAGGAATGCCTTCTCACGGTCGTTGAATTTTTCCTCCACAGAGGATAAAGTCTTACTCGCATAGGAGATTACTTTATTGACCTTGTCATGTTTTGGTATAATACTGCAGTCAAGCAAGTATTTCAGAACTCTGTCTCCAAGAAGAACTCCTTGTTTTGACAGGGTAAGCTAGGCAAGGCGCTTGTGAGAGGCTTCTTTTGAGTTGTGTTACTGCCTCGGCTTGTTCTGGACCCCACTCTCACTTAACCCCCCCTTCAAATGATGGATCATGGGTCTTGTGATCTCTGCGTAATCCTCAATGAACTTTCTACTGTAATTGGTCAGTCCAAGGAGGCTCCTTAGCTCCAGCAGAGTTGTGGGGTCTTTTTGTTTCTGGAGTGCTTCTACTTTCTTTTCCTGGGGACAGAGACCCTCAGGAGTTATCTCATGCTCCAAGAAGTTGACACAGGTCCTGCAACACTGTGCCTTTTGGAAAGAGAGTTTTGTTCCAGGAGCCCTAAACTGTGTCAGAAAATAACGGATCTCTGCTATGTGTTCCTCCACAGTTGAGGTTTTGATTAGAACATCGTCTACATAGCCCAGGTTACCCCTTTCACCCAAGTCGTGCATAGCCTTATGCAGAAAGATATTAAATTAATTGCCGGAGTTGATGTATCCGAAGGGAGTCCGGGTCCAAGTCTACTGCTGCCCCCGAAGGTAAAGGCCACCTTGTATTGGTCCTCCCTACTGACAGGTCAGTCCAGTACCCATAGGTCAGGTCAATGGCAGTGTATACCCTTGACCCCTGGATCTGGGCCAGCCCTTGGGCAATGTAGGGAAGAGGCCATCGGGAAGTACGCACCTGTTTGTTGATCTCTCTTAGGTCAGCACAGAGTCTCCACTGACCGTTTTGTTTCAAAATCCCTAGCACTGGATTATTGAAGGTGCTCTGGTCTGGATGAATTATCCCACAGGACTCAAGGTTCTTAATTATTTCTGTAAGGGACTCCATTGATGCGAGAGGAAACGGTATTGCTTCACAAACACTGGAGTCATGCCAGGGTCCGTGCAAATTGTTGTTGTATGGATTTCGGTGTGACCACAGTCATATGAGTCCGCCGCAAAGAGATCTTGAAAATCTAAGAAAACTTGTTTCAATTTTTGCTTCTGCTCCAGAGTCTCACAAGCATCAGCTAGTTTGACTCTCTCTTCAACCATCTGCCTGAAGCCCGGAAAGAATTCTGGTTTGGCTATCTCAGCGGCCTCCTCCAGCTGGGTGGAGAAGTCCCTGGTTAAAGTACTGACTTGGACTGATGGCTTCAGGTGGGGAAGGCAGTCCTGGCAGACTTGAAAGATCACCTCATACCTCCTGAAGTCACAGGTCACCTCTTCCTTACCATAAGGGCAGGAAGAGTACACCAGGAAATTCCCCCCATGCCAGGTGAAGATCCGGTCTGGTGTTGTGTCATTGTTGCTATCACTGTCAAAACAGTCATTGGGGATTGGTCCTACCAGTTCAGTACCTAGATCTATGGAAAAACTTTGGTCATCAGCCACCATTCCAATAATGGTGCCTGCACCCAGATTGATATTCCTAAGGTCGCTGTTATCCACCACTATTGGAATGGGATGGTGTTGTGTTCTGTATTGACTAGTGGTGTTGGGTTTAATCCCAACCCTTGCTGTTGAAATGGGCATTGAGGTGCCCTCTTTTAATTTTTACTTTAAGTGTGAATTGTCGGGTCTGTTCTGGGATGGTGACTTCCTCTCCAATCTGAACTTCAACTGTATATGGCAGCAATTGAGCTGACCCAATTGCTTTCTCTTGATAATCAAAGTCCATGGGATTATTACCAACTAATCGGGACCAGGCTTTAAAGTTTATTAGGTCCAAACTAATGGCAAAGTGATTGAGAATGTCTCTGCCTAAATAAAATGCAGCAAGGACATCTCACACAACCCAACAATTTTGGACTATGCTCTTGTTGCCTATGAAAATTTTGAGCATACATCTGCTGGGCAGGAAATGTTTGGAATTGGGTGTTTCCAGGTCCATTTCCCATTTGTCTATAAATTTAAATGTGGGAATGGCTGGATCTTTTGGGAGTTTTCTGAACATGGCCTCGCTGATGAAGCTCTTACCGTTGTTCACACACACTCGGGCGAGAACAGAGTCCTTCCCCCCATTTAACTGAATGGGGATGAACAACTGTTCTCCACTTTTCTGAAGGTCAGCCAAGCTTTGAGCTGGTTTCTCATCATTTTGGACTACAGCAGTGGGATTTTCTGATTGTGAATTTGTATAGAATTTCAGAGTATTTCCTTCCAGTGTGGAATGCCACTTGAGACTGGAAGCAAGGTTGATTTTCAGAAATAGAGAGGACTTCCCATCACCAGTCTGTTGTCCTACTGCAATTACTGTCACGTCAGGGATTCTGCTGTTTTGAAAGTGGAATTCAATTTGATCAGGATTTTGTTCAACCATGTGCCGTTTAAACTAACATGGTTGACACTATGTTTTAATTTTATTGGTCGGTTAGTCTGGGTCCAGAGGACCTTGTTTACACAGTCTATGAGGGGAGACAATCTACACAGGATGTCATTCCCTAGTAAACATGGTGTGCCCTCTGGAGTCACAACTATGACCGGGTGTTTCACCTTCTGTTGCCCAATTTTAATGTCTAAATCCGCAGTCCGCTCGACAGGAATTTCATTCCCATCGAAGTTCTGAAGTTGTCCAGGACGAGGGGTGAGAGGGATCTGGTATCCCTCCCCCTTCCTGAATTCATCTGATCAAAGGCCCTTTTTGACAGAAGGGTGGCTTGGAATTCAGTGTCCACCAGTGCCAAAAATGTACACTGGCCGTGTATTTGGACCGGGGCATAAAATCTTCCCTCCTTTTCCTCAAGCGGGCAAAGATAATACTCATTTTGGGCCAATTGGTGGGTTAATTTCTCTGCTTTTGATTCTGACAGAGGGGTAGTTTGGGCAGGATTTTGTTTGGGATCTTGGGAACCTTTTGGTGACAGTTGGATGTTGGGGGAGTTTTGGACTCCCCTGGTTCTGATTCTGGGCTGCTCCCCCCTTTTTTGAGGCAGTCACCAGAATTGGTTTGGGCCAGGTGCTTTTCTGGCTGGTCATTCTGGGGTTCAATGATGGGCGGTTTTAACTCAGTCCCTACTTCTACCCAGTCTGGATCAGGATCTCTCTGGACCCATTTTTCTTTGGGAGGAGTTCCCCCATCCCTGAATGAGAAGATAGTTTTCCCTGAATCCTCTGAGGACCCCTCTCCTTCAAATTGGAAGATTCTAACCCCCTCCACAAAATGGGTCTTTTTCGGCCCTTTATTTCTCCTACCTGCCCTCTGTTCCTTAGGTTTCAGACTTTCGGGGACAGGAGATTTTGGTTCCGGTTCCTGAGCTTCCAGGGGCTGTTCACAAGTGGGGAAGGAAGCTTCCTCTAAGGCTTTACACCCCCCTTCCCCCTGTGCCTCCTCCCTGGGAACTGGTGGGTTGTCGGGGTTCTCTCCCCGTCATTGCTCTGGAGTACCAGACCCTTGATTTAAGGGGTTCTGGGCTGCCATGTTCATCTGAGGGTTCTGCTGAGCCCTCAACATGAGACCCAGATTCTGCGACAAGTTCTGGACCTGGCGCTCCAGTTGGGACACCCGCTATGGCTGGTATGGGGGTCTCTGGTCCATCCTAGGTTGATCACGGGAAGGGTAACTGTCCCTTCTCCCATAATACCATTGGTTGGGATAGTTCTGGTACCCCTCCACCCTTGGCCTCCCTGGCTGTCTGGACTCAGGAAAGGGTGGAAAGAAAGAAGGGTTGTTTTGGGGGTTGATGTTTGGCGGGTACCAGGGAGAGAAACTCAACCCGGCATTTGGGGGATTACTGCCCTCCTGGGGAAAGTTAGAAGGGAAGTTTCCTGGGTTGGCAGCTACCTGGTTGGATCCCCCCCTTGGGCTTAGGGAGTCCGCACATAGCCCAGGATGGGTCTGTTGCCCTTGTAACGGGGGCTTATATAATCAGGGGTCCCATTTGTGGGATTACCTCCCTGACTACCTGTTTGGGATTGGCCGAGGGCCTTCTGGGTCTTGGGTTGGAAGGATTTTGTGCAGGAATATTTTTAGGCCCCCCCCATCTCCAAATCTAAAATGGGGGAAACCTTCACCTCCACCACCTTAGCAGCAGCAGGGGTGTTGGTTGGTTTGGGTTTTTTATTTGTTATTCTCTACCAGTTTCTGCACTTCATAAATGCGAGTTGCCTGTTCAATGACCCAGTCTAGTGATCTCTACTCATGAAAGTCCCTCACCAGCTAGGTCATGATGTATTTAGAGAGTAAATGAAAGAAGTTTTTAATGAACTCCCTATTGTCTGTGCGCACCCTCCCGGTGGTCTGCACAATGCTTGCGGGCCTGTCCTTCCCCACATTGCAGATTGTAGGCCGCCTTGCGGGCCTCTTGAGGTTTCCTGTGTATGGAGAAATTCTTTAAGATGGCCGCCCTATAGGTGGACCATCTTGAGTGGTTCTGATCCTCCAGCCCCACAAAGAAGCTGGCGCATTCAGGGGAAAGTGTCCACTTGACATATTGAATGCAACTTTGGCTATCCTTCAGGTGGAAAGTATCCATCATTTGCTCATACAACTCGAGGTGCTCCCAAACTGAATATTTGGCATTTTTATGATAGGGAGTTATGACGCTCCTAATGGCCTTGATTTGTTTCAGGGGATCTTTCAGTAGGGCCCTCTTAATTTTGTTGGCCTTTTTCGTCTTATTAATCCTTGTCCACTCATCCTCTGACTCAGAGGCACTGCTACAGGAGGTGGCTATCTGATCCTCTAGGCTCTCCCTGATTCTGCGTGCTTGGTAATGGCTTGCAGAATGTGGGGGCCTAATCTCTTGAGAACTGTGGTGCTCAGAAGAGTCTTCTGACTCTCCCTTGCTCCCAGGATTGGCTGAGTTCCCCCCCCACTGCCCTAGCTGGGAAGAGATTTTTAAAATACTCTTGGTGGGCTAGTTTCATGGAGTTCCCCACCAAATTTGACAGACTGATCCTTTGGTAGACAATATTTTTGAGGATCCAATTCTCTGATTCTCCACTCACTGGAGTCTTCCTTATCAGAGAGGCTAGCCCTCACATTTGGGAATCTGTACAGCAATGCCCGCCCATCCATTTCTGGGAGGCGCTGATCTGTCCGCCCTATATTTCCCATTGTGCTGAAGTCTACCATCCCTGTGGCCCTTGGTTCATATGAGCCAGTGGACATGAACTGAAGGGATTAAAGTCCCTCATGCAGGGGTCCTGAGGTTATGCTCAGGGGTTTCTGTGTCCCTTCTTATCTCATCTCTTTCAGCCCCTATTGCCTGATGACATGCCAAAATCTGACCCTTTTGCTCCTCTGTTAAGGCCTTACTGGTCTCAATGATTTGCTCCTGTACGGTTATCTGTTTGTGGAGCCTGTCATTCTTTTCACAGAGAGCCTCATTGCCTCTTTGTGCTTCCTGACTGGATTGGAAATATTGGGCCAATCTTTGCGGCAGGAGACTCACCTCCTGAGTATGGTCCTTATTGGTCTGATTGTTCTTTGCCAGAGCATCCTCCACCCTCCTGGTGTGCTCCAGTAGCTTTTCATAATCAGTTTTAATTTCACTAAACTCCTGAAGGGCCAGCTTTCTTTCCTCTAACTTAGTTTTTATTTGGCTGACTTCCTGGCCTAAGGCGTCCCTCTCCTGAGGTAGAGTTCCCCTCTGCTCAGCCAGGTCATCCCTCTGTTTTTTAAATGCACTAGATTTCTGTCACTCCTCATCAAATTCCTCTTGAGAGTGGATGCCTTTAATAATTAATATATTATTTTCCTCTTTCAAGGATTCTAGGCGGTTTCGTAAGGTGACTATCTGTTCTGCACAGACTCTATTATAATTCAATTGATGCTCCAGTTGCTGTTGACTAGAGAGAGTCAACTCTTTCCTGATACTCCTCTTGCAGTATCTGTAATTTGAGATCTTGTTCTACATTCTTTTGCTGCAAGAGAGCCAGATCTTCTTGGAGTCTGGTGATATACTTCCTAGCCTCTGTTTCAGATTCTTGGCTATCCTGGAGCCTTTGCTCTGCAGAGTCCAGATTGGTCTGGATTTTCTGCAGTGCTTCCCCTTGCCTCTTTGTCAAATCTATATTGTTTGCATGATTTTCCTGTATGATTCCTATGTGGAGATACAGGTAGACCGCTATATTGGCAATTTTACACTGCTCCTCTTTTATTTTTGAGGCCATGTATAGTTTGCTAAGTGCTTGATGTAATGGACCCTTGTCCTGCCAGGTATCAAGGTCAATTGCAGTGACTTGTTTTATTTCCTAAAGCCATACCTGTTCATCCTGTTCTGGCCACTCACCCCTGACAAATAGTTTGTGCAGGAGGTGTTCCCTAGCAATATTAATTTCCACTGGGGTTGCCATTCCAGAAATATTAATTTCCTTCTGACTTATCTCAGGGTTAATTTATTTTTGCAAACAGGCCCAATTCTTTTGATTATTTCTTTTGAGGGGTGCTTGTACAGTGTAGCACAGTATGCCAACCCAACAAGGTGTATGTACCCTGCTGGCTAGTAGGCTGTGTTAGACTGCTACGAGTGTTAGGTCAAATTCAGGATCCCGGTCGAGCCCCCAAGCTCTAAAGGGATTTCAATCAGGCACACACCCAAGTCTCGCCCAGCATGTAGTGCGCAAATGAAACCCTTATTTATCTTTGTCTATAAATTCAATATTCTGAATGATATACCACTCATATCACACCCTTCTCAAAATACCCCCCCCCCCGGTCACACTGAACCAGGAATAAGACTAGTTTGGAACGGTAAATATTTGTTTATTCATTTAGAATTTAAAATCACAATATATTTTTAATAGGTATCAAGAATCATCAATTGGGTGACAGAACACTGAATACTCTATTTAATGCACTGGGAATCAGGTAATGAACACAAAAAGAATGCAGCACAGAAAAGAATACTTTTGGAACAGATAGCACTGTGGTTAGAGGTTCCCCATGCAACAACCCTCAACCCAGCGATAGGCAATTTAAATAGATGTGAAGAGAGAGCAGGAACTCAGGAATAATACTGATCAAACAGAATACCACTCCCACCTTCCCCCCTTAAACACAAGAGAAAAACAGATTTGACTTTTCAACTGTCAGGATGGCTTTGAAACTGGCTGAGCAAAACACTAACAGGGTAATTCATAAAATTTCACACAAAAGTGGCGTACGCGGCTGGCGCACAGTGTGCGCGTGCGAATGTCTGCGCCAGCCGCGTGCGCTAAAATCGATTTTCGCGCACAGCGTATTCATGGATTTTAGCCTCCAAAACCAGCCGTGGTGCAGAGTGGCACAGCGACCCTGCAGCAGCGCCAGTTACACCCCCAAGAACGCCAAGGAAAAGCCATCAAAATTCCCTATTCAGTGCAAAGGGCTGCGCTAACCCTGGACCAGTATACAGGGCTGCCAAACAGCAAACGCCGAGCGGGGAACGTGTATTACTGGGGTGCGCGGGAAGTTCCACACGCGATTTCAGCAGGGTATGTGTATTTCTGGGGTGCGGGGAAGTTTAACATGCGATTTCACCAGGGTACGTGTATTACTGGGTTGCGCGGGAAGTTCCACACGCAATTTCAGCAGGGTACGTGTATTTCTGGTGTGCGGGGAAGTTTAACATGCAATTTCCGCAGGGTACGTGTATTACTGGGGTGCGCGGGAAGTTCCACACGCGATAGGCCCTGTGCGAGTGGGGTACGTGTATTTCAGGGGAGCAGGGGAGTCCTACATGTGAATTGCCAGTGTGGGACCTCCCAGGTGTTCCCTCTACACCCTCCACGGCCCCTGCAGGCAGCCCACACCACAGGGGACTACCCTGCACCCCTGGTCATGTCCCGCAGGCAACCCATCCACCATGGGCATGCCCCCCCAGCCAAGCCACATGTCAACTTGCACTAGTGATCACCAACACATTACCCCCTTGCACCCCCACCCCCCAGCAGTGCAGGGCACCTGCCAGCAGGCCCCCACTCATGTCCCACTCATGTCCCCTTGCACCACCACCCCCATGCAGTGCTGGGCACCTGCCAGCAGGCCCCCACTCATGTCTCCCAGCACCCCCACCGCCCAGCAGTCAGGGGCACCTGCCAGCAGGCCCCCACTCATGTCCCACTTATATCCCCTTGCATCCCCACCCCCCAGTACTGAGGGGCACCTGCCAGCAGGCCCCCACTCATGTCCCCTTGCACCCCACCCCCCAGCAGTGCAGGGCACGTGCCAGCAGGCCCCCACTCATGTCCCACTCATGTCCCCTTGCACCCCCACCCCCAAGCAGTGCAGGGTACCTGCCAGCAGGCCCCCACCCATATCCCCTTGCACCCCACTCCCAAACAGTGCAGGGCACCTGCCAGCAGGCCCCCACTCATGTCCCCTAGCACCCCCACCCCCAGCAGTGCAGGGCACCTGCCAGCAGGCCCCCACTCATGTCCCACTCATGTCCCCTTGCACCTCCACCCCTCAGCAGTGCAGGGCACCTGCCAGCAGGCCCCCACTCGTGTCCCCTTGCACCCCCACCCCCCGAGCAGTGCAGGGCACCTGCCAGCAGGCCCCCACTCATGTCCCCCAGCACCCCCACCCCCCAGCAGTGCAGGGCACCTGCCAGCAGGCCCCCACTCATGTCCCCTTGCACCCCAACCCCCCAAACAGTGCAGGGCACCTGCCAGCAGGCCCCCACTCATGTCCCCCAGCACCCCCAACCCCCAGCAGTGCAGGGCACCTGCCAGCAGGCCCCCACTCATGTCCCACTCATGTCCCCTTGCACCCCCACCCCCAGCAGTGCAGGGCACCTGCCAGCAGGCCCCGACACATGTCCCCCAGCCAACACGTCATCACAATCTAGATCCCTGGCCCTTATGGCTAGCCTCCACAGGCCAAGGGCCCACCCAAGTATTGCATCCACCCACATAGAAATGCCAATTACATGATACAACCCCAATGGCAAGTATGTAAATGAACACATGTCCATCACACATACAGAATGGGTGCAAGTGAATGTCAAAACCCATATCATGAAATGCATGAGATAATACCACAAATGGAAGTCTAAAAAAATATATATTAAAGATAACATGAACGTAAATCAAATTAAACACACAATAATGGGAATAACAAAAGAAATGGTCCATGTCCGATAAATAATGAAAATCAAGAAAACATAAGCAAAAGAAATCCAAAAGGAAATGTTGTCCAAAGTCACAGTCCAAAAAATCAAATCCAAGGGAAAATAAAAAAGTAAAAACCATTGCTCCATGGTGAACACAAAAAAAATATTAAAAAAGACTAATCCAATGTCGAACTATGTACAATTGAAGAATCCAGGGTCCATGAGCCCAATTTAAGAAATGAAACCTACCAAAAACTACTACCTAATAAAAAAACTATATACAAAAATGTGGTGCATTGTCCAAGCGGTCCAAAATAAAGAAAAAATGAAAGGAAACCTAATACTAACTAACTAACTATTTACAAGGGCAGCGGGCAAGTCCAACGGCTCACTTGTTGATGTCCCGGGCCAGGGCATCATCAAACTCCTGCTCGATGTCCCGGAGGCGGTCCTCTTCCATGGCCCCCAGGGTTCGCAGGGACGATGACATCTGGATCTCCAGGTCCCTGAGAATGGCCTTGAGGGACTCGGCCCGCCTTAGGGCCCTACGCATGGAGTTCTCCGCCCTGACCATCGTGAGCCGTGCCTCTTCCACCCACTGCCGCTCCGCATCTATCGCATGGCCCAACTGCTGCCACACGGAAGACACTTCCCGTCCAGGGTCCTCCTGCCCTCCAGCCGATGCCTGCCCCTCCGATGATGAAGGCCCCGAGCCATCATGGCTCCCACCTTGTTGCTGCTGCTGCTGTGCCGCTGCCTGTGCCCTGGCTCCTGCTGCCTGCACATCCTCCTCCAGCTGGGGTGCAGTTGTTGAGGTGGCCACCCCTGCTGGACGTCCGACTCCCGACTGTGTCAGGGATGTGTCCTCCACCAGCCTGGCTGCAGGGTCAGAGGCAGCTCCACAGGGCACCCAGGTGACACATGGGTAGGAAGATGGCACGGAGGACGACTGGCGCATAGGGGGTTCAGTTGAGGAGGGGGTCGGAACAAGGTCCAGAAAATGGAGGAATCCGGCCCTGGTGAGCTGTCCCAGTGGGTCAACGCGGTAAACGAGCCACGCGAGAAGACGTGCAGTCTCCTCATGAAAAGACTGCAGGTCAGCTCGCATGGCACGTTGACGCAACGCCACCCCACCCAGGACAGGCTCAACCCAGACCCGGATAGCCACGTCCGCAGGGAGAGGAAGGCCAGTTGGTGTAAGCCGTTCTCCTACCTGAGGAGAACTTTCTCCTACGTTGATGGCAGTCACGATGTCCGTCCAGATCCTGGTCCTTCCTTCCTTGTCGGCACGCGACCTTCCAAAGAGGACATCATACTGCCCCAGGACTTGCTCCACCAGGACACCAACTTCGGTGGCAGTGAAGCTGGTGGCCCTCTGCCTCTCTGGCTGGGGGGTGCCAGTGGTCTCAGATGGTGGTGTGCCCGACATGGCAACCCCAGAGGCAGGAGTGGGTGGGCAACTGGGTCCTGGGGCTGGGCTGTGGAGCGATGGAATCCCAGTCGGGAGTCTTCGGTTCCAGGAGGGGTGGTCACAGCAACAGCACCCCAGGCTGACGTGCTTGCAGCAAATGGCAGGGCACGTGGGCAGCAGGCAATCAGGCAGCAGCAAATGGCAGGTGGGAGCGTGCTCGGGGCTCTGGGGGGCAGTAATTCAGCATTCTGGGCAGGAGCGTGGTCTTCCGTGTGTGAACGCGTGGCCAGCTTGATACGGAGTGATTTGGCACGTGAAAATCTTGCATGTCAGCGTGTAATTCGAGGAAAGGCCCTTAGCGCGTAAGTGCATCAGCGCACGTACGCAATTTCATTGGACCAAAGGCCCTTAGCGTGTAAGCGCGTCTGTGATGTGATGCACGCGGGTGTTTCCCTCATGGCACGTGATGACAGAGCACACGTGGAAAAGCTGCACGTCCGAGTGTCAGTGCGTGTAATTGGAGGAAAGGGCATGTACACGCGTAAGTGACGTGTACGTGTGGACCGGTTTAAAAGGTACGTGTAGGATGCCATTTCCTTGCATGTGCTTTTTGTGGAGAGCGAGTGGGTGAATTCTGTACTTCTTGTCGGTTCACACGCGATTACTTCACAGCGTTTCAAGTTCGTACTCCCTGTTACCTCTGACAGCTTTCATTTTTCTACTTTTTTTGGGCCTGTTTCCTCAAACAGTGTTCACTTCTCCTTTTGTCCTGTCTCCTGAGACAGCGTACAATTCTTCTTTTGGCGGGGGTGTTGCCAACGCGCACACGCTTGTATTTTTCACTTTTTTTTTCCAGGAAGACGGTGAGTTCCACACGTACTTAGCAACTGTGCTTGCCCCGTGTGTCGCGTACCCCTTCAGAGGTCATTGTAGGCTGCGTGTATCACGTGTACGCTTATTTTTGTGTTTCTGGGTGCCACAGCGTAGTGTGGGTTCATTTTTCCATGCACGTGGTCTACGAGGGGTTGCGTGCACATTTATTTTTGTTTTTGGGCTGCCTGTGCGTTGCGTGACCCGTCATATTCTCCCAGGGGTCACAGACAGCCTTGTTAGAGCACTAGGGTACGAATTCCATCTAGTACCCTACCCCTTTGACCCCCAATTGCCCAGGACAATAATTTACTGCTCCTCCCATACGCATAACAACATCAGTGCCATGGTTGGGGGGCAACCAAGCGGTAAGAGAGGCAAAGGTGGCTGACCTTCAAAAGGGGGACGTGGTGGGCGTGATAGGGGACGTGGCCAGGATTTTCAGGGTGCCCGTAGACCCCCATGTGTGGAGGACCAATCAGGGACACCCATGCCCCCCCATGGTTGAGGGAAGCGTGGCTGAGACCATCCCAGCTCAGCCCCTGTTGGACCAGATCATTGTGGCACCTGACCTGGCACAGGATGACTCCCTGGCTGACTTCCAGGTCAGCAAATCTAGGCCACATGTGGCGGTGCAAGTTGTCACCAAGGCACGTGGATCTGGGGCAGCTATGTTATCTGCTGCCCCAAGTATGCAGGGTGGTGAGGCTGCAGGGGCAGCTGCAGCTCCATCCGCCACAGCTCTGACTCTCCCAGCCAGGACAGTGTTGGTCCTGGTCCATCATACTGATGTTCCCCCTGCTAACATCACACTTCAGACAATGCCTGCACCAAGTCCTATGGTCAATGTGCATTCGCACACTCCAACAA
Source organism: Ambystoma mexicanum (assembly GCF_040938575.1). NCBI lineage: Eukaryota > Metazoa > Chordata > Amphibia > Caudata > Ambystomatidae > Ambystoma > Ambystoma mexicanum. The sequence goes on along the minus strand of NC_090930.1, from coordinate 1,014,739,180 downwards.
CCCAGTCCACCGTTGATTCTGCCCCTACTGACCGGAGCGGCGTTAGCCACTCTGGCTCCGCTCCACCTTCTAAAAAGAGGAAGAAGGGTGCTCTGGCACGACAGGCTGAGACCCCAGGCACGGCTACACACTCCGGCACGTCAAGGAAGCCTTGCTTTAATGACGCAGAGCTTAATGCACTTGTGAGCTGTGTGTTGCACCATAGCCACGAAATGGTGGTGACTGCAGGGTCCAAGACCACACCTGGTCAACGTAAGGCACACTGGCAGACCATCGCCAAGTGTCCATGGATTTGTGAGGCGCTCAGCTGATGATTGCTACAAGCGGTGGAACAACCTGAAACGCAGAGCAAAGGACAAGCTGGCCCAAGCCATGCTGCTACTCTGGTGACTGGCGGTGGGTGTCCACAAGAGGGCAACAAACTCACTGAACATGAGTCTGTTGCTGGGACCTTTGTCACAGAGGAACAGATCTGAGGTGTGGGAGAACTACCCGATTATGACACATTGTCCGGTGAGTGCCCATGCGTGTGTGTGTAATGCATGAGTATGTTGTTTGGGTGACGGGTTCTGATTGAGTGGCAGGTGAGGGTGTGTGTGTCTGAGTAGTATGGGTCACCCATGTGCTTCATCCAAAACATTCTGCGGCCTTGAATTTGGGTGTGACACTATCCCTTCTGCCCACAGTAGTAATTTAGCACAACATTATGGCAGTTGCCCTTGAGGTGGCATCATGCAACAACATTGTTTGTATTTTTCAGTGTTCTTTCAGGCTGATTGTTTCAATTCTCCCACTTTTGCAACACATTCCTCAGCCCTATTGTGACATATGTGACATGCTTCTGTCAGTGAAAAACCCCACATAGGCCCACATGTGTCACCTTGGTAGTTGAAAGATTTGACCAATGAGGCTGAATGAGCATTGTCCTGATCACATGATGTTTTTGGGCCTGTTGGAATGTGGAACATGCTAGTTGTTTCCTGTCATGTTGAAGTGCACAACCATTGATGTGTACATGGCCCTGCAATCACTGTATTTTTGTACACTGGATGTGTTGCAGTGTGTGGCACATGGCGTATCTTTTCACACTATGTGGCATTTTTCATCTCTTCATGTCCATCTCACATGGATGGGTGACAGTACTCATTCACTGACATATGGATGTACTTGGGGAATGTACCATAGCTATGGTACATGCCATCTGTGTGATAGCATGTGTCATTTATGTGTATAGGACATGCCACTCACAGGCCAATGTGTGATGGCAGTGCTACCCAGCATGCAGCAAATGTGTTGCTCTTCCATCTTGGTGTCATCACTGTCAGACTTTTGCCTCCCCTTCCAACTCTGTGACAGTGCATGCGTGGGAGGGTTATAGTCATATGGGACATGTGTAAATCATGTACTGGTTCTGTAGCTTGTCGGGCCTATTTGTGTGCTATGGTGCTAATGCCTGTTTCCATTGTTTGTCTTTCATGTTTTTACAGGGGATGACGCACTTGATGCTGGTGAGGTTGAGGAGATGGTGCAGACCCAGGAGGAACCTGAGGCACAACTGGCCACCAGTGGGGTACGTGGTGTGGTGGTGGGTGAGAACCCACTCTTGCTGCAGACGATACTGTCAAGGGGTGTCTCTGGGTGCACCTCCCAGACCTCTATTCAGGTGTTGATTCGGATGATGAGACCTATATGGCGTCGCAGGTAAGTGTTTCTGGAAGGGGTTCTTTTCTGTCCAACCCACCTGCACCAGGGGTAGAACCCTCTATGGGAATGTCAATGTTGGTTAGTCAGCCTTTGGCGGTTACGGGTGCAGGGTCACACTCCACAACATCTGATCCTGTTCCTGGGCCAGCAGATCAGAGGGGGAATGTAGTCCTGCAGCCTCAGGCAGTGCCGGCACAGCAAGGCGCAGATTGCCTTGCCCCAAACAGTTGTGGTGCCCGCCAACGCGGTGGCTGTACGCCACCAGGCAATACCGCATGGGAACAATCCATTTACGGTATGGCAACCCAACAGGCAGCATCAGTTGAGATGATGGCTCAAGCAATGGAGAGGGTGGCCACTTCCATTGTCCCCCCTGAAAGGCAGATGGAGCTACTACAGCAGGCAACAGACTCCATTTGCCAATTACACAGGGAGGACATGTTGGCGTCCAACAGGGACAGACGGGCGGCACTAGAGACTCTATGCGAATCGATTTCAATAGAGTCCCAGGGCCACAGGGAAGCCCTGAGGGTAGAACTCCATCACCTCAGGGAGACTCTTGTTGACCTTGAGACTTCCACTAACTTGAGGACAGAACAGCAGCTGGAGCGGCTCACACGTTCGCTCTCAGCTGAGATGCCTCCCATAGCACCACCACCTCCTGTGGCAGCAGCAGAGGCTGTTCAGAGCGACAGCAGCAGTTCTCCCACATTGGCATAGCCGTGCAGGCCATGAGCCCATGGAGGTGTTTTTTTTCCCCAACATCCACACAGATGGCTGTTGGTGCACACCCTGTCCTCGGACCTCCTGGGTGGCCTCCCCCCCTGGCCCCTACATGGCCATTTTTGATTTTTGATTTTTGCTTTTTTGATTTTTGATTTTTGAATATTTTTGACAGTGTGTTGCCTTGTGTGGCTCCCGTGGGCATCCGCTGTATTCCGGCTGGGCACATGCAGGCTTGTCCTGAGTTTGGGTTTGATGCTTGGGTTTGTGAGACACACACCCCTCCTGCTTCCTATTTCCATGGGCTTGCAAAGGGTGTGACCAAGTGACAGTGATGTACACAGTGATGTTGGGCTCCCATGAGCTGTGTGGGCAGTCTGTAGTCAATACTGTGTAGACATTCCTTGTGTATATTGTAGTTGTATTGTACACTGCATGTTGGAATTATGTATGCTTCTGCTTCCATGTCTCCCTCTGAATTTGCAGGTTCATTCCTCATGTCTTCACAAGGCCATCTACTTTGGAGATGGAGTTCATGTTGTATGCAGTAAACACACACGTTTTGAAGCCTGCAAGACTACAGTTGGAAGGGGGCAATGTGGTGGCATATTCAGGTTGTAAGACTACGACTACTTTAACTTAGTACTGTCATGTTTTAGTTATGTTTGAGCTTGTGTAGCTGCATTGTATTGTTCGTAAGTATTTGGTCATGTGTGTTGTTAGTTCAACATTACTGGGAGCATATTGTTTGTGGCCAGTTTCCATTAGGGACACTGTATTTTGTGACACTTGTGTCAGGTTTTCGGGATTGCTTTGTTTGCTCTAACATAGCATGACATGCCATGGTGTGTTGGGTGGTGGTGCTGGGGAGGAATTGGGTGACATGGCACTGTTCTCATGTTGTATTTTGCAAGGGGGTAATGCATTTAGCAGCATATGTGTCTTTTGTTGACACAGCATTGGTGGTGTTTCTGTAGGTAGGTATGCACACATTGTGACACTTCCAGGTGACCAATCTCAGGCTGGTATGGTTGTGACAGTTCACTGTCCCTTGTGTCATCATAGATTTTCAGCTTGCATGTGGCAGGGCTGTGTGCACTCAACAGGGGTGTGATTCTAAGTGAAGTAATTAGCCACCAGCTGCGTTTGGGCTGCCTCACCCTGTGCCCTTTCCCCTCCCATGCGCAGCGGGCGTGCATGTGGTTGGGGATGTGGGGGCACCACCATGTCCACCGGCAGGCCCCGGCTGTTGCAACATTGTGCAGGACACATGCTGCCACTATGATCCTGCGCACTACTGGGGGAGCGTATAACAGCTGCCAGCCAGAACTGTCAAGGGAGCGAAAGCGTGACTTGAGCACTCCGAATGTGCGCTCCACTATGCCCCGGGTTGCAATATGGGCTGTGTTGTATCTTACCTCGGGTGGCGTGGTGGGGTTCCGAATTGGCGTCATCATGTGGGTGCTCAGAGGGTAGGCACTGTCCCCTAGGGAGGTGGTGATGGGTATGATTAGTAGGGTTGTGACATTACACAGTATCTGGCATGCATGCATGTGCTGTGGCATTTATACTCACCGAGCAGCCATGTATCGCCATGCCGCCCAGCTTCTATGTCCCGGTTTAGGGTTGACATTCTGTAAATGAAACTGTCGTGGGTGGACCCTGGATAGTTGGCATATACTGAGGTGATGATTCCCTTGGCATCACATACTACCTGGACGTTGATGGAATGCCAGTGCTTGCGGTTTCTATAGATGTGCTCTGATGCCCTGGGGGGACGTAGAGCCACATGGGTGCAATCAATGGCACCTAGGACTTTGGGGAATTGTGCCACCCCGTAGAAATCCTGGACGGCAGCCTGCCTTTCTGCAGGTGTTCTGGGCAGGTATGTGTGCCTGCGGACTGATGGGCGTGCAGTCATGATGGCCAAGACCTGGTGTAGGCAGCGTGACTGCGTGGCCTGTGACACCCCCCCACTATGGCACTTGTCCGCTGAAATGATCCGGTGGCCAAAAAGTGCAGTACATTGAGGACCTTCTCCAGGGGGCTGAGTGCTTGGGAGCAGAGGGTGAGTGATGTGAGGTCATCCTCCACTCACTGACCAGGTCGAGTATTATGTGAGGTGAAAACTTGTACCTCCCATATACCTGGTCATCAGGCATGCCAAAAAGGCTGTTTCTGGGTGTGAACATTCTGGGCCTGACTATCCTCCTCCTCCTCCTGCGGTATCCCACGACTACTGCTGCTAGGAACGATATGTTCATCCTGGCGTCTGAGCTTGCTTGTTGTTTGCGCGCACTTTTATGCTGCGCGGGTCCACGTACGCCTGCTTCCTGCTGGCGTACGTGTTTCCGGACTAGCGCGTCTTTTTTGGTGCATGCGTGTGGGCGTTCCGCGCATTTGTCTCCTGTACTTCCCCGCCCACCCCAGTAATACACGTACCCCGCTCGCCCAGGCCCAATCGCGTGTGAAACTTCCCGCGCACCCCAGATTTACACATACCCAGGCCAATCGCGTGTGAAACTTCACGCGAACCCCAGGAATACATGCACCCCACTTGCACAGGGCCTATCACGTGTGAAACTACCCGCAATCCCAGATTTACACGCACCCTGCTCGCCCAAGGCCAATCGCGTGTGAAACTTCCCGCGCACCCTGGAAATACACGCACACGCTATTTTTGACACAGCGGGTGTCTGTGTTTGTCGCATACCCCTTTGCACGTCATTTGTCCTAGAGGGCCACAGAATGGGACATTCATCAGAGCTGTATATACAGGCTTTTTGTTAGCACAGGGACGCAACCGCCTGCCTTCATGTGGCGGACATGTGTTGATGTACATAGTTGACTTTTGGTTTGTGTCATGAGATCGCCATTTCACTGCTGGGGGGTGGGGGTGCAAGGGGACATGAGTGGGGGCCTGCTGGCAGGTGCCCTGCACTGCTGGGGGGTGGGGGTGCAAGGGGACATGAGTGGGACATGAGTGGGGGCCTGCTGGCAGGTGCCCTGCACTGCTGGGGGGTGGGGGTGCAAGGGAACATGAGTGGGGGCCTGTTGGCAGGTGCCCTGCACTGCTGGGGGGTGGGGGTGCAATGAGACATGAGTGGGGGCCTGCTGGCAGGTGCCCTGCACTGCTGGGGGGTGGGGGTGCAAGGGGACATGAGTGGGTGCCTGCTGGCAGGTGCCCCTCATTGCTGGGGGGTGGCGGTGCAAGGGGACATGAGTGGGTCATGAGTGGGGGCCTGCTGGCAGGTGCCCTGCACTGCTGGGGGGTGGTGGTGCAAGGGGACATGAGTGGGACATGAGTGGGGGCCTGCTGGCAGGTGCCCTGCACTGCTGGGGGGTGGGGGTGCAAGGGGACATGAGTGGGACATGAGTGGGGGCCTGCTGGCAGGTGCCCTGCACTGCTGGGGGGTGGGGGTGCAAGGGGACATGAGTGGGGGCCTGTTGGCAGGTGCCCTGCACTGCTGGGGGTGGGAGTGCAATGGGACATGAGTGGGGGCCTGCTGGCAGGTGCCCTGCACTGCTGGGGGGTGGGGGTGCAAGGGGACATGAGTGGGTGCCTGCTGGCAGGTGCCCCTCATTGCTGGGGGGTGGCGGTGCAAGGGGACATGAGTGGGTCATGAGTGGGGGCCTGCTGGCAGGTGCCCTGCACTGCTGGGGGGTGGTGGTGCAAGGGGACATGAGTGGGACATGAGTGGGGGCCTGCTGGCAGGTGCCCTGAACTGCTGGGGGGTGGAGGTGCAAGGGGACATGAGTGGGTCATGAGTGGGGGCCTGCTGGCAGGTGCCCTGCACTGCTGGGGGGTGGTGGTGCAAGGGGACATGAGTGGGACATGAGTGGGGGCCTGCTGGCAGGTGCCCTGAACTGCTGGGGGGTGGAGGTGCAAGGGGACATGAGTGGGGGCCTGTTGGTAGGTGCCCCTCAGTGCTGGGGGGTGGGGGTGCAAGGGGAAATTAGTGGGACATGAGTGGGGGCCTGCTGGCAGGTGCCCTGCACTGCTGGGGGGTGGGGGTGCAAGGGGACATGAGTGGGACATGAGTGGGGGCCTGCTGGCAGGTGCCCTGCACTGCTGGGGGGTGGGGGTGCAAGGGGACATGAGTGGGACATGAGTGGGGGCCTGCTGGCAGGTGCCCTGCACTGCTGGGGGGTTGGGGTGCAAGGGGACATGAGTGGGACAAGAGTGGGGCCTGCTGGCAGGTGCCCTGCACTGTTGGCGGGTTGGTGTGTAAGGGGACATGAGTGGGGGCATGCTGGCAGGTGCCCTGCACTGCTGGGGGGTGGGTGTGCAAGGGGACATGAGTGGGGGCCTGCTGGCAGGTGCCCCTCAGTGCTGGGGGTGCAAGGGGACATGAGTGGGACATGAGTGGGGGCCTGTTTGCAGGTGCCCTGCACTGCTGGGGGGTGGGTGTGCAAGGGGACATGAGTGGGGGCCTGTTGGCAGGTGCCCTGCACTGCTGGGGGGTGGGGTGCAAGGGGACATGAGTGGGGGCCTGCTGGCAGGTGCCCTGCACTGCTGGGGGGTGGGGGTTCAAGGGGAAATGAGTGGGACATGAGTGGGGGCCTGTTGGAAGGTGCCCTGTACTGCTGGTGGGTGGGGGTGCAAGGGGGCATGAGTGGGGGACTTCTGGCAGGTGCCCTGCACTGCTGCGGGATGGGGGTGCAAGGGGACATGAGTGGGGGCCTGCTGGCAGGTGCACTGCACTGCTGGGGGTGGGGGTGGAGGGGGTCATGCGTTGTTGATCAGTAGTGCAAGGTGACATGTGGCTTGGCTTGGGGGCATGCCCATGGTGGATGGGCTGCCTGCGGGACATGACCAGGGGTGCAGGGTAGTCCCCTGTGGTGTGGGTTGCCTGCAGGGGCCGTGGAAGGTGTAGAGGGAACACCTGGGAGGAACCACACTGCCAATTCACGTGTAGGACTCCCCTGCACCCCAGATATACACGTACCCCACTCGCACAGGTCCTGTCGCGTGTGAAACTTCCCGCGCACCCCTGAAATACATGAACCCCGCTCGCCCAAGGCCAATCGCGTGTGAAACTTCCCGCGCACCCCAGATTTACACGTACCCAGGCCAATCGCGTGTGAAACTTCTAGCGAACCCCAGGAATACACGCACCCCACCCGCACAGGGCCTATCGCGTGTGAAACTTCCCACAACCCCAGATTTACACGCACCCCGCTCGCCCAAGACTAATCGCGTGTGAAACTTCCTGCGTACCCCCGAAATACACGCACACGCTATTTTTGACACAGCGGGTGTTCGTGTTTGTCGCGTACCCCTTTGCACGTCATTTGTCCTAGAGGGATACAGTATGGGACAATCATCAGAGCTGTATATACGTGCTTTTTGTTAGCGCACATTTTGGCACACATTTTTTTCATGCCCCGGGAAGCTACCACCTGCCTTTGTGTGGTGTACTTGTTTAGGCCTGTGCGCGTCTTCGCCGGTGCGCTGGTTTGCCCTATTCGATTCCATGAATACGTGTTGTAGGCAAGCGTGTTGGCTTTCTGCGCACTTGCCTCCTGTACTTCCCCCGTGACGCCCACATTTTTACGCGTTGTTCCCCATTCCGCGTGTCAACGCCATGTTACACCTACTATTGTTATGTGCGTCGCGCTATGTGCGCTTTCGCTGTGGCTGTTGCGCACGCCGTTAGATGACCTGTGCGCCGGTGTGCGCCACGCAGATTTTCAGCACACATCCCACATTTTACTCGCGCACGGACTTCCATGAATCGATGTGAGTGGGTTTTGCTGCGATTTTCGCACTTGCACTGCGATTCGCACGGCTTTGCACGCTTGCGCGGGAATTTTCAGCGCACATTAATTCCATGAATCGACCTGTAAATGTGGTCAAAAATTCTTACATTATTATAAATTAATAATTATTATCAATTTCCATGGGAGCCACTTTTAACAGATACAAACAATCAAAAGCAATGATTTAATCAAAAGAAAACAATCTCAAAGGCACAGTGGGAAATAATTTAAAGGCAATTCACTTGTGTAAAACTTTTGCTAAATGTAAATTTGCGGCAAAGTTTTACTCTGCAAGTTTTGATAAAAAGGGGTCAATACACTGTTCTGTTTTTAGTGGGGATATCTAAGGATGTTAGGTATCAGTGGGAATTGAAATTTCGTTTCTATCTTTAAAACTGAGGGAGTTATGGAGGTTTTAGTGGGAGGTGTTTTTATGAAAATAGAGACAAGAATTTCGACAAGAACTTCAGTTTAAAATCAGAAAATATGGGTTATGCTTTTACTCAAGACTAGAGCATGCAGGCTAGACAACCAGGTTGGGACGAAGTAAGCTCTGAGACTGTTTCATGACTTCAGTAACAGATCCCCAGCGCCTTCCCTGGCGGAACCAGTCCAAACACTCAAAGTGGGATTTTTGGATCAGAGTTACACCAATAAAAAGGACTATGAAAATTGACGCTTTAGCAAATAGACAGAATAAGATAGCACTAAGATTTTGACACTGTTACTGGTTATGAAACTAAGGATAATTCAGAGATTTAGGATGGAACATGATAAGGAAAGGCATATAATAGTTCTCTAGAATCCTGTTAATACTCACAATCCACTGGGATTTAAGATCTTAGGCCCGTTAAGATTCTGGTCAATGGATCGGTCTATCAGAGAAGGACAGCACATCAGCTAGGCCGGTCACCAGAACTGCAAGGGATCTGCCCTTCTGGTTTCTGGATATTTCAGATCAGCAGAATTGAGAGTTCATCAGACAAGCATTATGGTAGCTAGTCAGATAGTTTCAGGATGCTTCCCCACACCACAGCGCTCCACTGGGTTGGAAGCAATAGTTGAGGATTAATTGAGGATTGAGGCCTAGCTGAAAATGGTTCGGCTACTGCTTGGCCTGGTTATTGGCATTTGGATCTGGAAGGATGTTAAAGGCTGGATGTTGAATGCTGGATCAGAGTGCTTCGCTGGAATCAGAAGAGAGAGTGTCTCTGTGTTGTCAGCTTTCCCCATTTATCATGTCAAAATGACATCACAAAGATGGGTGTATGGGCCGGCTTAACTAAACCTGCCCCTGTGAACTGGGATTGGATCAGAGCCTCATCTCACCTTGCATCCAAGTGATTGGATCAAAGACAGATGATGCCAAGTTTATGGTTTGGTTTTTACAATCCTTAGAAACCTCCCCTAGCCACTAGTATGAAAATCGAATGTTGTCCTAAATACCTATTCATACATTTGTAACCTCTATGAAAATCATGTACAAGGATCACATATTTTTTGGAGTATCTGTTCCTCAAAATCCCGCAGCTGTGAGACCTTGTATCGCCTTTTTGCAGCATTTTGCCCATTTCACCATGAACACATTTTCCACACTTTCTCCAAATTTCTACAAATATGCGTGTTCACCATAGGAATGTGTGTGCAAAGTTGAAACATTCTAGCATAAATACAGTTCCCATAAAACCACATATACTGCCATTCCTGTTCAGAATATGCTACACAGTTCCACCACGTTTTGAAATGTAGGGCCAAAAATTATTATTATATTTTTCACCACTTCCGATAGCAAGTAATAAGTCTCTAAAAATAGTTTGCAGCAAATGGTCAGCCTTTTGTCTGTCTCTGGAGACAAGGAGCAGCCCCCACCTTTGGGATTTCCTTCTATAAGCCTAGTTTACGACCTTTTCACACCTCAATTTCTTGGCCTGGAGAATCTGCGATTGTTCAGTCCTTGGGAGCAGACAAAAGTCTGGCCTACCCCACAATTATCATGTGTCAGTGAGTATCTGCTGAGAGGAATGGCCTCCTCTTGGGTGGAAACCTGTTTTTCAACCTCTTGCAGGCCCAGCTAGTTAGCAAGTTAATTCTTAAGTTCTTGACTGGAAATCCAGCATAAAACAAACTTGTTGCATCAGATGACATAGATAAATTACATTCTTAGATTTAAACCTGTGGGATCAAAACAACTGAGATCCGTGTTGCTTTCAGCAACAATCCTTTTATATTTGCTAATCCGGCAGATCTTCAGTTTTAGACAACTTTATGAAGTTTCAGAAGCAAAGTAAATGTCATTTATAGGCAAATTTTGGAGTTTCACTTGCAAAACGCTGCAGTTCCCTCTGCACTCTATGTTTACTTGTCATGGAGCCCGCTGGCACTTTTTCTGCATCATGTGCTCTGTTCCACCACACATGCAGCATGGGTGGCAGGCTGTGCAGCCATCTTTTTGTGTGTTGAAAACACGGTTTTGGAGGTTTTGGCGCGCACAAGGGTTTTGATGCCATTTTGCTGTTTCTCGCACCATAGATAGCAGAGTGAGGCCGCATAGTATAGCAGAGTGGGTCAATACATCTCACAGGTGATTCACAGGAGCCTGCAAAGCAATTTTGAGAAAGTTCACCCAGCATTACTATTAAGGGTGAACCAGCTGGACATTTTCAGCCTAGCAAGGATTGCCTCTAGCCATTTCATGAAGGAGATCATGTTATGGTTTTGTGTAGAGATTAATTAGTAATGGAGAGTGCGCTTATCCTTAAAGGACCTAAAAGATGCCTTTTCAAGGGGTGGAGCCTTCCAAGCTCATTCAAGCTAACCCATGCCTGTATGGTGCTAAGGAGAGATTCAAACCACTTTAAAGAGATTCAAACAAATTTAAAGGATTATATGACGCCCCAACCATTAAAAAAAATATGTCTAGAATCAGTGTATCTTGGTGAACGCCCACATGGCAGAGAAGCTCTCTGGGGATGTCTATCAGGCTGTCTAATTTCCGCAGTAACGTTTAAATACAGATAGACTGTCACCAAAACAATACGCCATTCTAAAAAATGTTGGATTTGCTTTGAAGCAGTCCTTGCAAGAACCTTAGACCCAAAAAGAACAATATAGTTTGTTAGTAAATATAGCGCTAAAGAGGTTATTTTTAACAGTTAAGGATGACTTACAATTTGTTTCTGATTCGTGTTGTCACTGCTCCTGTTTCTTCTCAGATTGGTGAGTCCAAGCACAGAGCAGTGTGTAACTCTTGTACTCTGGCCCTTCAAATGTTTGCACATCAGTATTTGGATGGCACAAAACAGCTCCAGGAATACTTTGTTGCCATTTAACTAGTAGTGTTGGTGCACTATCATCACAATGGGTTCTTAACCGGGCGAGCAGAAGATCAGACATTTGAAGAAGTCTGCTAAACTGATTCCTCTTCTCATTCTCCTAAGAAGTTCTGAGGACAGTGTAAGAGCTTCTATTATTGATTGGGTTAGGTTAATTGTTAAGGAGGTATTGAAGGTGATCTATGTACCCTCAAAAAAGAACAAACCTCTTAGGAAGCATGAATCTCCCTCTTCTTCATTTTATCATGTGCCAGGTATGACCACTGATGATGGTGAGACATCTGAGGAACCCAGCAACAAATACCTTAACAAGGAATCCCTGGTGAAGTTGCTACTGCATGTCTCACAGAGTATGGGTTTTAATGCACCGAAGACGCCTGGTCCATCTTTGTAACTTAAGATAAAGTAATTCTTTTAGCCAGCCATGAAAAGGTCTCAATTGATCTTGAAGAAATTAGTAAAATGGAAGCAGCCAAATGATATCTCTGCATCACACTTGTAAGAGCGCAGTAGTAAAACTCTGACATGGAGGGGTCATAGTGATTGGCATAGACTTTTGTTATGCTACAAAAATGAAAAGAAAAGCTTGTTTTACCTTAACTCTAAGAGGTGTTTCCCTGCCTCGACCAAAATAACTAATGTTACCGTCAGGATGTCGAAAGCAAATATTCTCAATGTCCAATGTCAGAATCAGAACTCTGTCCCTCACACTCTTAGTTAAATAAAAATGAAAAGGAGGTCTTCCTGGCCCAGAGAAATGACACTCTTCTCCTGGACAAAATGACAGTACAGGGTATATTAGTTCCTTTAAATGGTGGGGGATATGACTCTTTCCCCAACCTTCTTCAGGCTGACAAAACAGTTCAACTTCTTCTCTATCTCTGGGGTCCTAGACCGTGGGATTAACAAACCTGTTTCTTTTCTCACCAGGTACTATGAAAAGTATGACGAGTTTGGATAAGTCTCCAAACTGGGGTGTGTCCCTGACCCTGGTTGGCAGACCCGGCATCCTTTGACCAAGTATCGCAACGAAAAAGAGTGGCTTGGATGCTCCTCCAAGCCGTGGTACCTCCCTGACCCAGTTTGGCAGACCTGGTTTCCTCCTGTCTCAGGTCTATGAGTTTCAAACACGGACTTGGTTCACTTGACTGTCAAGCTCTGTGTTCCTTTGTATTGTCCACACAGTTCTTTTATGGTCTCTTGATGTTACAATCAGACTTGGTTTACTTCCCTGCCAAGTACTCTCTTCACATGTATCATTCCCACAGTTTTCTCTATGATTTCTTAATTTCACAATCACACTTGGTTTACCCCCCTGCTAAGTACTGTCTTCAGATAAAACGCTCTTATTGTTCTCCTGGTGGTTTCTCTTATGTGACAATCCTGGGACACCTTCCCTCCAAGTAATGCCACAAACAAGAGTATGCCTTCTTATCACTTCATATTTCCTTTTGGTCAGAAGGATTGCAAACCCTGTTTCCCTTGTTACCATGTTTCGGTAAACTGTCCCTTGGGATTGCGTAGGGGCTATCCTCTTTCTCCCACTTTTCATTTGTAATACCTTTTAGGGATTCCTTCACCCTATGCGGACCCTCAACCACAGGCTCAGCCTCCCAGTTACCTCCAGGGACTTGGCTGCAGTCTTCTGGTTGGTTGCAGGCATCCCCATGGTCTTTTCCACTTTATTGGTGCTCTGGCATTCCTGCCGGCTTGCCGCAGCAGCTCTGCATCTCCAGAACCACTTTGGCATTTCCCACTTCGCCAGACTGCGTGTTCCTGTTGGGCTGTGCTGCTCGCACTTCACACAGCAGCCTCTTGGTTTGTTTAGCGTTACCGGTGGAAATCACCCCTTCGGTGTTGCAGCACCCATAAATCCTTTTGCCGGCCTTCTCTGCCAGGCTTGGTCCCTCTCGTGGTTCCTCTCAGGAGCGATGACTGAAGGTTAGCCTGTTCATATTTGAAAACATATTTCATTTAATAAACAAATTGTCTTTTGTTATTTAATTTCAACTAGAAAACACAAGCATGAAAAGAAAATGGTCAAAGAAAAAAGAAAATATAAAGAAAGACATCACAGCCATTCCTCCAAAAAGGAACATAAAAAAGGAACATACACGCAAACATTTCATTAGCCAACAGGAATTTCAAATACAAATTCCCACTGCCATTCCAACTGTACCAACTATTGGTAAATTCACTGAAGAATTATTCAAATATATATTTTTTTAAAGAACTAGTTACTACAGAAACAACAATTATCACACTGTTTGAAGTCTTTCCTTGAATATCCACAAGTCCTTTAACACATTTAAATCAAGCAACAGAAAATAGTGATATACTTTTCAATACTCCAAATGTTACCACTGAGCCTACCCGTACCACACCTCATCAATTACATTCAACATGCAAAACACCTGAAGTCACCAAATTCAAATTAATTAAAAGCACTCAGTCTAAATTTGCATGTCTTTCTACAGAACAAACTTCTCCTATTGAAAAAGAAACACAACCTACATTGCGTATTACCAGTTATAGCACTATTTCAATAATTGAAAGTGCTGTTACACCAAATAAACCAAAAGATACATCAACTTATGCTAAATATGCTACTATTCCAACAGTTCAAAGTACACAAATTCCAAAAAATAACACAAACACATTCCCTATTACTAGACTATTTCAAAAGTGCAAACTGTCATAATAGAAGCTGCATAAAAAGATGCATTACCTACTACTACTAGAACTATTTCAATGGTGAAAAGTACTTTTTTTCAGCCAAGAACCTACATCGTAGCACATTGATGTGCCAATACCAACTCCTGTATCATCAGCAAGCAAAACAACTACGTAAAATGTCTTCACTTTCAGGTAGTAGTATTTTAACAAGTAAACATAGTGTGGCAGACAAAAAAAAAGATAATGTACCTATTACTGGTACGTATTTAACTTAAACATCAGGAAGTTCAACAACTGAAGAAATATCAAAACAAAATGTCCTTAGTACTGACAATATTAAAAGCATTCAAGCGTTGTTACTAGCAAAGCTGAAAAACACTATCATACAAAGATAACTACCTCTGAAACTATTCCATTTAGTAAATTAAGATTTTGGATTTGGGACTACTGAATCTTATTTTTCAAAACTCTTACAAAACAGATGTATGTGCTTTACATAACATATATTAATACATAACTACAATTATCTTCTATTATAAAATAAAAACTTACATATGTTAACATATATTAAATATGTTAATAAAATATAACTATAACATACTTCAAAGCATTTTTGTACATGCTGGTGTTTACCACATAGAAAGCATTCAATTATAGTAAACAAATAATATACCCAAAACAAAATAATATATTTTAATAAACATGTAAATTCAACATATGTATCTTTTTAAATACTTACATTTTAGCTTATTTTGTACAAAACATACTAAAACTGAAAACTGAAAATAGTATTTATTAATTCAAAATAATTCAAAAAACAACAAAAGTTCAAAATATATATCATTTTAATATCAATAATATGCACATCTACATTTACATACTTCCTCAGTTTCTGGCAATTTGCATAATGATACACAGAATAAATGTAACAAATGCAAAAGTATTCATACTATGACTTGGAGAACCCTTAATTGGTATTCTTCAAAAAGCTATTAGACATAAATAAAATCTTATTGGAATTTTTCAAATTTACATTATTTTTTTATTTGACTTTTTTCAAAGGTTCTTATTAACATTGGAGGCACGGGGCACCTTTAAGTGGTGATGTGGAGGCTGTGACAACAATTATATTTACATTTTCACAAGTGTAAATAATTCACATTTTACAAAAACAAATACAACAAACATTCATATGTTTCAATTAAATACACTATAACAGATATACATTTATAATGTGAAATAGTACTTAAAAACATTTGACAAACAATTACAAAACCTTAAAAAACACAGGAAATTATTTGACAAAAAAATATACAGAAGACTTAAGGTTAAACCAACATCAGTGTGTCATCAATGACATTTGTGATGTAATCTTTGATATCTTGGGTGTTAGTCTTAGCATGCATGATGGTGGCGCAATTTAGGGTTGCTTAGCTTATCATAACTAGAACATTTCTGGGGGTTTTCGGTTTCACTTGTGACCATAAAGTCCATTTAAAAAAGATTTTTCTGTGAATTTCTTAAGTTTTTATGCGTGCACATGTTTCATGATGTTACATCACTGTATATAAGTTAATAATAATTCCTCTTTTAAGATATATAAAAAAAAGAACTGTAAACCTGCCTTAACAAACATATATTTTGCAAAGCATACTGATGTGTGTCGTTATCAGCAGCACATACTGGGGATGCAAGTCATGATTGAATTGCCTACGGCATGAGGCTTGACCATGACCCCAGCCCCACCAAACCACCCCTGTTATCCACTGCACCTACCATGCATTCTAGTTCAGTGTCCACTATGCCCTCATAATGTGACCAATGGCCAGTGCTCATGGCTTAAAGCCATGGTCAGTCTCCACAGTCCATGGGGAATGGGCTTCAGCCATGCCACATTCCCCAAAAGGCAACTCAAAATAGACATTGTCGTTGCAGAGGGCCAGGCCCACTTCCCAGGCAGCAAAGTTATATCACTATTTTTGTGCTTACTTTTTGACACTTTCAAATAAGTAAAACACAAAACAGATTTGCCAATCCTTGCTGATGTTCCTCGTTTATGTTTCCGGCAATCCCGTCCAGCACTTAGGGCTGCAGCCGCGAGCAGATTTATTTTTACTTTTTACCATTTAAACCTAGGGCTCCGGCCATGCCGAATGCCCCAATAAGTAAATCAGAATAGGCATCGTCCTTTTGAGAGGGCCAGGCCCACTTTCCATGCCCCAAAGTTATATCACTATTTTTTGTATGTAGATTTTGACAATTTGGAGAAAAAAACACAAGACAGATTTGCAAAAGCATGCTTTCAGGTCCGTACTACTCACACATGTTTGTTGTAATCCAGTCCAGCACTTTTTGGCTGTAGCCGCAAGCAGAATATTTTTTCCCATTCACACCTATGGCTTCGGCCATGCTGCATGCCGCAATAAGCAAATCAGACTACACATTTGTCCTGGCTCAGGGCCAGGCCCGTTGCCCAGGCACCAAAGTTATATCACAATGTTTGGTACTTACATTTTGACACTTAGGAAAAAATAAAACACAGAACAGATTTGCAAAACCATGCTTTGATGTCCTTGCTGATGTTCCTTGTGAATGTTTGCTGCAATCCTGTCCAGCACTTTGGGCTGTTACCAAGAGCAGAATTTATTTACCCATTCAAAACTATCCCTATTACCACATAGCCGGTTACTATTGGCCATGCCCACTTTAACCCCATTGCTGGTCCCTCATGGTGAAGGCCAGTAGCCAGGCTGTCTGGGTCATGGCCATACCCACTTTAACCCCATTGCCGGTCCCAGGTGGTGATGGCCAGTAGCTAGACTGTCCGAGTCATGGCTGGTGGCCATGACCCAGACATTCTGGCCCCTCCTCATGGCCACAGCCTATACCTCAGTCACCAAAGGTGTATCACTATTTTTTGTACCTACTTTATGACACTTTTCAAAAAATAAAACACAGACACGTTTGCAAAACCATGCTTTTGCATCCTTGCCAATGTTCCTTGTTAACTGCAAATCCATCCATGCTTTATTTTTTTAAAGTATCAAAATGTACGTACAATAAATAGTCATATAACTTAGCCCCCACTTGACAAAATCCATTTAGACTTTGCACAAGATTGTGTCTATAATCTTTCTGGAAACTTGTGTGCAGGTTCGTCAAACAGCAACAAAGTTATAAGCCATCTATAAATGCCCCCCCATTATAGACCCCCTCTAATTTTTCCCTCTCTTGACAAAATCCCACCAGATTTTGCAAAAACATTCAAATATGTGTCTAAAATCTTTTTGCAAACCTTTGTGCAGATGTGTCAAACGGCACCAAATCTATAATTGACTAATCAGCTGGCACGTATGATGTCCGTGAATGTCACGCTGCTCTCTGATTGGTCCAGAGGTGTCTGTGGACTTCGATTCAGGAAATTAGTCTGCAGACCGGACCCAGATAGCACTAATTTATTTTTACTTACTTTTTACTTACCTTTTGGCTATTTTAGAAAAAACTACTGGACGGATTCACACCAATTTTGCAAAAGCACGCTTTCAGGACCAAGCCGCTTCTCCACGTGCAGGTTTGTTGCAAATCCAACTAGTTTTTTGGTGTGTAGGCGAGAGCACATTTATTTTTCCATTGTGCCTATGAGGATTTAAAAAATGTTGGGACCCCCTATAACTTTGCCCACCCCGAACGAAACTGCAGCAAACATGGCAAAATCATTCTGAGGTGGCCATATACATTTTCTGCAAAGCTTGGCGAGATTTTTCCCAAACAGCGCCAAAGTTATAAGCCGTCCAAAAAGTACTCTTTCTATGAGTTGAGCTACTTAACCATAACTATAGTGTCGCTAGCGTGGACCCTGTTATATATATATATATTGAAGGAAGAAACTTAAGTTGCAGGGACGTTATGGTAGCACTCCAAACAAACCCTTTGAAATTCAAGAAAGAAACATTAGTTGCAGGGATGTTAAGGTGAGAACGTAACGCAACAAAAGCCCTGAAATTCAGCTACCTTACCTTCGTGCCCCCTGTTGCGCAGCCTATGACCACAATGATGACATCACAAATCACATCACTGATGATATCAATAATTACATTACAAAAGTAACTGGCATTCAGCATGGCCTTCAGCCATGGTCAGTGTGCATGGCCAAATATATTTGAACACATGGGTACTAGTCATGGCTTTCAGTTATGGACAGTGGTCACAACTTTCACCAATGTGCTCTGAATATTTTAAAACACTAACCAGCTACCAAACATAGAGTTTGGGCTTTACCAGTGCATACAGTTTTCAGCTGTGTCCACTGTGTATTATATACACTGGTCAGGCACTAGCCGTGGACTTTAGCACAATACTGGCCAGTGGCCACAATCTTTGGCTGTACCCACTATATTTTTGAACATATAAATAGGCCACTAGCCATGGCCTTTGACCTTGATTAGTTTGTACATCTTTTGGCTATGTCCACTGTATATTTTAAAATAATAAAATGCAATAAGCGATGGCCACTAACCAGCCACTAGCTATGGCCTTCGACCATGCCCACTGTATATTATATACACTAACCATACACTAGCCATGGTCTTCAACACAATACTAGCCAGTGGCCATGGCCTTTGACTGTGCCGAATGTTTATTCTAACATATTAATGGGCACTAGCTAGGGCCTTTAGCCATGGCCACTGACTGCAGCTTTCAGCATTGCCCACTGCATATTTTAAAACAGTTAACAGCTAAACAAAATACCAATGTGCATGGTTAAAAGCCATGCCTAGGCATTTAACCATGCACATTGGTATTTTGTTTAAATTGTTAGTAGGGTAATCAAACCTTTCATGAGCTATCTTATAAATGATGTTATGTCTAATTTCATTATTGCAGTAATGAGCTATATTCAATGTAATTAGTGTTGTCACCAGTGATAGCATCAGTGTTGTGATTTGTAATGTCATTAGTGTTCTCAAACAAGATGTAATTAGTGATGTCATCAGTGATATCATCTGTGATGTCATCATTGTGGTCATAGGCTGCACAACAGGGGATGCGAAGTTAAGATGTCTTTAGTTGAATTTCAGGGGTTTGTTGTGTTAAATTCTCCTCTTAACGTCCCTGCAACTAAAGTGTTTTCCTTGAATTTCAAGGGTTTTGTTATTCCATAGATTTTTAGAACGCTTCCAGACCACTAGCATGGTCTAGGATAGGATTGCATAGGATTGCAGTTTTTGAGAACTCACAATGTTTTAGGCAATGCACAGTGAGATTAAATTTGCCATGGACCACATACTTTGGTTAAGCAGCGTGCTTCAAGCGGTACACTCCTTTTTGGTGCTGTCTTTTAGTAGCGCACCATTTGGCACGGCCATTCCACCACAGCACCAATTTTGGCATGCCCTTTTTGGCATGAAAACCGTTGCAGTGTCGTTATTGTGGTGCAAGGGATGTTTGGTCCCGGTTGACATTGCAGCCACGTCTAAATGCCCTCATGCCAAATAAGATCACTGGACTGCACTTCAAAAAACCTTGCCACATCCCAGTTGTATTGTTTTTCTTTCAATTAAATTAAATGAGTTGGTGTGCCAGAGCTCAAGGCACAGCATTTAACCACTCGGCCACAATGGCTTGGTGCTCAATATGTTCAATGATAAAAGGCTAGGTAAGGAAATTGTGAAAGTCCAAACAATAACATCATTGTAGCATAATGGGTAAGTGCTGCGCCTTGAACTCCTGCAGGCCAAGCCAGGGTTCTCCAATGGCAGCGTTCAGCATAAATGTGATTTTTCCAAATTTAATTTTTTTCTGTTTTATAATGTTGCCCAGAGATGGCGTAGTCCTCTTTTAAAATATATGTGCAGTGTTAGGGGTAAAATGTGGTGTGAGGATGTGCATGAAATGTGTGTGTGTTTGATGTGTTCATGGTGTGAAGGTGTGTGTGAGGGATTGTTAGTGTGTACGCATACGTGTGCACCTATGAGTGTATGTGAGCATTGTGACACGTTGAGTGTGAGTTTTCAGTGTCAGTGTGTATGTGTGTGTGTGTGCAGGTCTCCATGTAATTTGGAAATTGTGCATCCAGTTTTATTTTGGTGCATTTTGTGACTTGTAATTTTGTTTTATCCATCAAGTGTCCTGCACAACAAGTTCCAAAATGCAAAGTAAAAAAGAAAATCTGAATGATCATCTTCCAGATAACAAGGGACGTGTGGCATATAACCATATATACAAGACATGTAACATAGCTATATTCATGATTTCTACTAGACCTCTGTTTGTTTGGTTTGAATGGTAGTAGGGGATCTGTAAGTTGTTGAAGGGAGAGGTGCGTAGTGTGGAATCAGAGGAGAGGAAAAACAAATTAAATGTGTTTTCTTTCAGCTGGGGAGAGTGAGAATAAGGGGCTGGAGATGAGTGGTGTCATACTTAGCCTACAATTTAATATGTCCAATTGTAAAAGGCTAAGTGTGAAACTTGTGAGAATCCAAACAATAATAGAATTATAGCATAATGGTTAAGTGCTGTGGCTCGAACTGCTGCAGGCAAATGTTTTTGAAGGCAACATTCATCACAAATCTGTTTTTATTTCGGTTTTTTCAGTTTTATAATGTTGCCCAGAGGCGGTGTAATACTTGTTCTATTCTGTTTTATAATGTTGCTGTAAATAAATGTGTTTCATATTTAATACGTGTTACATTTTGCAACAACAGTGTAATACATGTCCCAACCTGTTTTCTAATGTTATTGTAAATAAATCTTTTTCACGTTTAATCCCTATTACAAAATGCAAAGTGCCTGCAGGTTCATGCTAATTGCGACCTCTCGCGCCAAAACCATCCTTGCGCCGAGAGGTACAGAATGCAAAGTGCCTGCAGGTTCAAGCCACACCAATTGCAACCGCTGCGCCAAAATATTTTTGCACCGAGAGGTCCCTGCACCCAACGGGCTATGTCTAACTGGGCGCACCCAAACGGGACCTGCGGCAAAACGGTCATGCCATAACGGCATGCACCTAACTGGCTGTGCCGAAATGTCCTGTCCCGTGCTCCAAGCCCCTTGTTTTATGGCTAGTCTCTTGGTGACAGTTGTGATACATGATGAGGCAAGGCCTAGCCCCCAAAGGCCATGTTGTTCTCTTGGGTCTTGTAACTTTGCCTCACTTATTAGGCACCATGCCTTGAGGGGGCTGACCTTTTTCTCACTTTGAAGCTAAACAGGGTCAGTGCTGGTTACTGCTTGGATGGGAGACCTGGATCCCCAGTGATTTTTCACCCCAATGTCACTGTAGCTGTAAATATATATATATATTTTTATTATGTATAAACGATTGCAGGCTCTGAGAATTCCCAACATTTTTAGTTAATGCCCTGTGCAATTAAATTATTTTCCAAGGATCACACACTTTAGTTAAGCAGCATGCTACACACCCCTGGTTTATGGCCAGTCTCTTGGTGATTGTTGTCATACATCGTACAACCCCAACTAACCACAATTAAGCAACAGCTAAAAGGAAAAAAATGACCAGCTGCAAAAATACCATACGCCCAGTTACTTTTGCCTCCATAGGGAAAATCAAAAGCTGGCACTCATGAATATATGCACAGTAAGTGAACAGATATCTTAAAGTGAAATATACAAATGTAGTTCAATAGACCTATTCCTTAGACAAAAGTGTGCAAGACAAAATAGCATTGGACTTTTTAAAAAAGTAATGAACACCAACAAAATAGCCTCAGAGAGGAAATATTCCAATAAATATGCTGGCAAAGTTTAA
This sequence comes from Ambystoma mexicanum, assembly GCF_040938575.1. Lineage (NCBI taxonomy): Eukaryota > Metazoa > Chordata > Amphibia > Caudata > Ambystomatidae > Ambystoma > Ambystoma mexicanum. The sequence continues at coordinate 1,014,717,214 of NC_090930.1, read as the reverse complement.
AAGGTGCTCACCTTTTAAACCCAGTAAACTGTAGTGAAATTTCCATGGAAAACATAATCCCAATATGAAACAAGTGCTTGTGCTCTTGTGAGTAAGCGTCTGCACTGGGAACATGACAACATGAGTAAAATCCTGGTAGCCAAATACTTGAGCCAATTTACCAACCTAAAAAAAAACAGTGGTTCACCCACCGTCTGAAAAATAGCTATGCTGTCCACCCACATGTGTCCTTTACTGGTGACCTAAAAGACAGCGACAATCAGGGGAAAATAACTGCACCACTGTCCAGGATTGCAAAATCTCTTGCCACATTCTGGGCAAAAACTCATGACTTACATGCCCTCTCATCATGTCCCCTCCTCACCCCCATGTCTGACTTTCAACAATACCATAGTGTCACTCCAATATATAAATCCTTATAGAACTATCTTACAAAGAAAGCGTACATTTGTGGCATTATTCCCCCATCTTAACTGTGAGACTGCAACTACCAGAATGCAATTCGGCAAAAGGCAACAAAATGGTCTCTGAGTGCACATTTTTCAAGGTATGACAGTAGAATGGTTTAAAAATAAATAACATTGATGCTGTGTGTTATGAGATATTTAAAACTAAGAAAACACACAGCATTCAGGAATGTGGACTGTCTCCCATCCATGCAGTAACCGGAATGGACCCTGTTTAGTTTCAAAGCAAAGAAGAATCCAGCCTCTTTAATCCATGTTTCTCTAATTGGTTTAGGGGGCTAATCCCTTCCTCGCTCTGATGCTAAGTATGGTTCATCTCAGTTACTGCGGGGATGGGAAACCCAAAGTTGCTGTAAAAATATCAATTTTTTTGAATGGGAGACTACAAATACCTTAATGCAATTAAGCAGAAGGCAAAAAAGGGTCTCTGAGTGCAAAACCTTCAAGGACTGACAGTAGCACGGTTTAAAAAAATAAAATAATTTGGATGCTCATTTGGTCACCCATCCATGCAGTAACTGGGACTGACCCTGCTTAGCTTCAAAGGAAGGAAAGGGCCTAGCCCGTTTCTCTAAGTGGTCTTGTAATTTTAGATGATTTATTGAGCAACATGGCCTGAGGAGGCTGGCCCTTTCCTCACTTTGAAGTTAAGCAGGGTCTGTCCTGGTTACTGCATGGATGGGAGACCTGTATGACAATCAGCCATAAGCAGTGATTTTTCACCACCGACGTCACTATAGCTGTGAAAATATCTTTTTTTTAAAAACTACAATTACCCTCGGCTGTTGTTAGTCCTTTATAGCAGCGAATATTGGCAAAACAGCTGGGAACAAATACTTTCCTGCCCCCCCAGGGACTCACCAAGTGCCCCCCTCATCTGTGCCAGCTCCCACCACTCCCAAGATGACCTCCTTTCCCCCCGCAACACACACTGTTTCTGTGACGCAGTTTGCTTTGAGATGTCGGATGTTCACGACTATAGCATAGGCTACAAAAAGCTATGTGTTGAAAACTCAGTGCCTAGACCCTCTCCAACTCCTAAATTTCACTTGGTGCCCTCTATCCACCCCCACGTGAAGCCTGGTGGCCTTTGAATGGTTTTTGACCTGAAAATAGTTTTTTTCGTGTGTTTCATTTTCTCATATCCTCGGCTATAACCTCAAATATCTCTTGCATCGAGGGAAAAACAATATGGCGATTGTTTCATTTCTTTAAAAAAAACAGTTTCGGTAAATCCACAAGATAAAGCTATCTATTTTTGAGAAGGGGACACCCACTTCTCAGTCAAATATTTAAATAACTACTGCACGGAATAACCCTAACCCATGCATGGATTGCGAGTCAACGCTTCGTCCCCAAATTGTTTTGGACCTTGTGCAAATCCGTCCAGTGGTTTGGGCTGTGCGCCTTGGCAAAAGTGCACCTTGTTTGTCTATGGGAAAATGAATGTGAAGTAGGCTGCACTTTTGGAAATAAAAATGTGTTTTCTTCTTAATAACTTTTTTATTTTTGAACAAATCTTTATGAAACTTTGCTGTCTGGGGGGCCCATGAGTCCTTAATCACTTTCGAAATTTCGGTCAAATCCGTTATTGAAATCAAAAGTTATTAACAATAGAATTTTGAGGGGCTCCTATGGGAGCCCGACTCACCTTAACTATATGGTGGCTATCGCTGCACTATAATATATATATATATATATATATATATATATATATACATATATATATATATATATATATATATATATATATATCAGACTGGCGCGATCCTGATGACATCATCACAGCTGCATGGATGGTTATGGCCGGAATGACATATTCAAAATCCAAACATAATCCATCATGACTGCGCAGGCATCAGAGCAGCCATGATATTCTTTTCACAAACCTGATGAGGTCATTGTGGTTGTCATTAAGTTTGTGGTGATTGTGACATAATCACGGATGGCTGTGGATGTCATAGCACATAGCTGTCCGCAAGACCACTTTGTCCATGAACGGTGCACCAACACCTTGGCCATATATAGAGTATATAAAGTGATTGTATTCACTTGCTACCAACTTTCATGTTGCACCTCATCCCTTCTGCAGGTGCCAAAAACATTCCCTTGCCTTTTTATAACCTTTCCTGCCTTTTTTGGCCTCAAGTTCAACTCCCACTCCACAAACAGACCACTTGATTGGCTAAGGTTATTGATGTCCATGGACTGCCACGATTGTCCATGTGCGCTGAGAGTTATTTTTCCCCTGTGAAAAGAGCATGGCATCTCTGATACCACATGCAATGTCTGTGATCAAAGGCATGCATATGTCTGTGGACATCAGACGAGGGGCACACAGGATACACTACTTTTCTTTCTACACACATATCTGAAACTCACACCGATTGGCTGAATTCTAGCAGTCACAGAAGCACCCCCTTCTTACATCAACAAACCCACCATCTAAACTTGTCACCTCAGCTCAACAGATCAGATGTATCTTTTAACTTTGAAAGTACATGCATTCTGTACATTAGAGTCCTGCTTTTTATTACACCGACTTTCCAAACTTTTACAGCTTTACTCTACTATGATCTACAGCCACTGAAATCTAAGAAGACACCCTGCAAATATGTTAACAAACAATTTAAAAATGTAATTACTGTTAATACAATACATATACTTGGACTATTAGTGCACAATTCTGAGGATCATTTTTTTAATGTTCTACCGCAGATACCAACTACAATGTTTTCACCATTTCCAGATGCGGCAAGTGTTCTGTAGTAACTGGAAATGAAGGTCTCCTTTCCACAGCCCCAAATCAACTTCAAATACACACACAAAAAGATTGTTCAACTACATTTTGAAGTACATTTTCTTTTTAAACACATGATCCACTTTAAATTTTGATGAAATGTGCATCTTTTTTCAAATGTAAAACGCAAAATAAAACACATTGCAGTAAATAAATATGTAACATGATCATTCATAATTGTTTATTATTTTTAACAAGTGACCTGATACAATTTGCTACAGCACATCATAATTTAAAAAATTTCAACTTGTACCTACATTGAAATGATTTCAAATATACACTCGCATAGTCCGGGAGGATAGCTCAGCGGCAGCGTGCGCGCCTTGGAAGCAAGACGACACGAAGCAACAACAGGTTCGATCCCCGGGTCCGCGCTTAGAAACCTCTGGGTGTGTAAGCCCTTTATAAATACGTAACTAAGACAAAAAAAAAAAAAAAGCACAAACTACTCAACTAAGAAAAACAAACAATTCCTGTAACAGCTCCTAGATGCCTGCGGGCTGTGTGAGCGCTTTATAATATTTACAAATAGTAAAACAGTACAATCTTAACATACAGGAGCACATTCCATCCCTTGTCACCCTGAACAGTAAAAACAAAATGCCAATGAGAGGTAAAAAAATACACATTATGGTACAGATTCACATGATGTGGCACAAGTAAATCACATGCACAGGATGCATTTTTTTGATTTGCTCTGCTTACAGAAATGTACACTTCACCTTATTCACAAAGGAGACCATGTAGTGGAGCAAAGGATACACAGGGCAGCCCCTTAATGTGGCAAGGTCCCAACACGTACTGGGATTGCTCTTCAAGACCTGGTCATTCTAAATATTTTTTTAAAATCAGTTCTAGCTCTCTTTAGTAAATAGAAATGCAAAAGTAAAATCAGCAGTCCACAACTGCTGCTCATACTTAAAGAAACGTTCATGACAGAAACAGACTGCCATTTTTGGCACATCCCCTGTGCCTAATTCCAACATGAGCATGGAATCTGTGTCCCTTCAACACATTTCAAAGTGCATCGCTTTTGTACATTTAAGATGCACATTTCAAAGTACAGAAATGCTCCGGTAATTTCACAAATATAGAAATATGGGGGAGGTGGGAATTAGCATATAAATCTGTAAATATATTACACATTTGGTATGAATTCCACAATAAAAATATTACGGGACCGATTCATGGAATTTACTGTGCAGTAAATAGGGACTTGATCGCCAAACCGTGTGCAAAATCCTGTTTGTCAATTCATGCAATAGACTGCAGAGGACTTTTTCGTACTTTGCAGGGACTTAGTGCAGGCTCGGCAGGTCTCTGTGTGCTTTTGATCGACCTGCGTGAGACTCCTCACAGAGCATGGGCGTGGCATGCACAGAGGCCAGAGAAGGGTGCAGAACATAGAAAATGTGGAAGAACATGGGTTAAATGTGGGATTTATGAGGGATGGGCCGCCGGTAGTCCAACGCACGCCCACAACTGTGCAGGTAAAATCTTATTCATTGATCTGACCACAAGCAACCTCAGTCAGGAAAGGACCACGCAAAGCTTTAGATGTAACCGCCATCCGAAGGCAGCCGTACAGATACTTGCGCAAAGGAATGACCACGCAGATGTAAGATTGCATATTGGATTTAGGGGTGCGTGCACACAGTCGGGGTTCAGATGGAAATTAGGGGGTACGCGTAAGCAGTGTAGTGGGGTGCCGGAACTGTTTGCATGGGTTAGCACGCATATTTACCAGGAAAGGTTAACTTTTACGATACATGTTACGCATGTTGATAGGGTGCTAGGAATAGTTCTGAGGGACACTATGCAGTGTCACTGGAATGCTGGATTGGTTGTGGGTGAGCCCACGCAGAATTACAGGAGTGCAGGAGTTCACGCCTGAGGACTGCACACAGGTAGGTACTAGTGGCATATCTGCTTTGCAGGGGGGCATGTTGGGGGCGTTCCGGGCCGCGACTTGTGTAGGCTTACTTTGCGGGGACAATTTCATGAATACGCAGAGTTTGCAGAAAAATGTATGCACGCAGACTCGCACAGAGTCGTTCTCGGTGCGCAGGCTTTGCAGGACCTATGCACACTTTTCCATTGGGCCCTATATCTTCTTCCTAATTTCCACAGAAACTTCAATCACCCAGAGATGAGTCTTTAACAACAAGAATTTCAGCTTTTCTGAGAAAGAAAATCATTCACCTTTTCCGCCACCCAAAATCACAATAAATGGATATTATAATGAGTGAAAAAATGAGTGCTGGACCTTTTTGCTGTTGTCCCAGTACATAATTACCCATACACCACCACTTGTCGTCCCTGTCCCTCATTACAAACAAAACGCCACCTCTAGGCACTGTCTCTAAGTAACATTCAAGTCCCCTCCATACCCCATACCCTCATTATCCATGCAATTCCCGATCTCATTCTACACCCACCTTACTCATGCACCTCCCTTCCTTGTCCCGGTGCCTCATTACTCAAACAACTCCCATCCTCATTCCAGTCCTTGATTGCCTGCACAACTCCCCTCCTCATCCCACGTCCGCATTAACCACACAACTCTCTTCTTCATCACAGTGCATCATTACTCACACAACTCCCCTCCTCGTCCTACACCTTGATTACCTGCAAAACCCCTCCTCATTCAACTCCCTCGTTACCTATACAATTCCCTTCCTCGTTCCAGCTCATCAGTACCCACGTAATTTCCCCTCCTCAAACCAGTCTCTCACTTAAACTACAGAGTGCATTGAAAGTTTTTGACTGGTATCATAGACAAGTCAGCGTCCATGCTTGGTATCTTTCAGATAGCACTTAATATCCAATCAGTACACTATACCCTCATAGTGGGTAACTACCCACCTATACTTCTATATTTCTGGCTTTGTTGTTACTTCACAATAACAGGCCCTTTAAAGACCCACAATACTAAAATCAAGCTTTAACATTCTTTTTCCCCAATAGACACACAAAATGGCAACCCAAACACAGGCTCTGAAGAACAAAAGGAAATCTCAATTTTCAGATAATAACAAGGGGGGACTCATACGTTCACCCTCCAATGGACAACGTTACAGACAATGTACATGCAAGAGAAGAGATTACTCTGATCATTCAAAGTAAACATATTCCATTCACAAAGATAGTGCACACTACTCCACTTCCTTCAAAAAATAAATCCAAACAATTGGCTCCAAACTGTTTCATCACAGTGTCCGCACTGAACAGACACTATAGACAAAGAAGACATATCTTTCAATGGCATAGTGGTACCAATACTGTTTTCCAAAAAATACATTTTTACAAACAATATTCCGTCGAAGAGTCCTCACTAATCAAATACAAAATGGCCAATCATATTATTCACTTGTCAATTATCAATGACAATTAGGTTTAGAATCTACAATTTACAGCACATTCAAACTAAAAATATGTATTCTAATCTTGAATAGAATGAAACTGTTAACAAAATTAGTTAGGATAATTGAAAATAAATATATAAATATGTGCAATGTCAACATAGATAACTTTTTTCAGGGCAATTATTTTCATACCACCAACATAAGACCTGGGTACCCTGGGGAATCCGACCACCAAGAACAAAACATTCCCATTGTAATAAATGTTGATGGAGGAGGCTATGAGGGGGGGGTCAAAGGAAACATTATGAAAAAATACAGAATGCACCTCCTCGCAGCGGAGAGCTGCGAGGAGGTGCAGTCTGGCAGAGAACCCTGAGTCTTTTTTCCTGCTGCCTGAGTCTGTTTCTGCCTTTCATCAAGGCATAGGGTTTAAAAACCCATTTTGGCCGCGGAGCGGCCGCGGAGAGCTGCGAGGAGGTGCAGTCTGGCAGAGAACCCTGAGTCTTTTTTCCTGCTGCCTGAGTCTGTTTCTGCCTTTCATCAAGGCATAGGGTTTAAAAACCCATTTTGGCCGCGGAGCGGCCGCGGAGAGCTGCGAGGAGGTGCAGTCTGGCAGAGAACCCTGAGTCTTTTTTCCTGCTGCCTGAGTCTGTTTCTGCCTTTCATCAAGGCATAGGGTTTAAAAACCCATTTTGGCTGCGGAGCGGCCGCGGAGAGCTGCGAGGAGGTGCAGTCTGGCAGTCTGGCTGCTGGCGTGCTGGTTGTCTGTCTCCCCCCCGACTGCTCCCTGCAAAGCTCACCCAAGTACAAGATCCCAAGCACTTAAGAACTCAATAGAACATTCCTACGACTATCCTAGTGTAATCATGGAGAAGCCCGCCCTGATAGAAGTCGGAGCTGGGGCATACTGTGCAAGAAGAAGCCGGCCGCGTGTTGAGAAGTGGCCTTCTCACACTAAAAACACAAGAGGAACCACGTGTGCGTAACAAACTAGAACCCAAACATAAAATGAAGAAATCACAGCAATTAGAGACGCATGCTCTCTCCCCTCCGATCCCCCCCCTCAGATCGCCCCATCGGCAGCAGCATGACCTACCCTGGAGAGGAGCTGTGTCGCCGCCTGCAGGATCCGTTGGTGGGGGAGAGTGGCGGTCGTCAGAAGGGAGTCCGCCCCTCGAGGTCGTTATCGTGCCGCCGGCGTCCGGGCCGGCTGGCGGGGGGGTGCGAGAGCCGGCGATGGAGTGCGCGGCGGCTCTGCCGATTACTGAGGGGATGAACGTTGGGGCCGCTGAGCCCCACTGTGTAGAGGACCCGGCGCCGGGGGTTGGAGGGCTGGAGGCGGGCCCTATTCCAGCGAGCCCGAGGCTGGTTCCGAAGCTCCAGGAAATGGGGAGAGGCGAGCCTGTGCCGGAGAGTGGCCGCGTCACGCCCTCTTGTGGCAGATTGGTGCCACTACAGGGTGAAATGTATACAGAAGTAGCAATAAGGACAAACTTAACTACAGATAAAGGACTGAAGGCCTTCTTTGAGACAATAAGTGAGAAGAAATACACTGGGTTGGAAAAAATTGACCTTTGTAGAAAATTAAAAATTGAAAGCGAGGTTCACCCAAGGACTATAAGAGCTGCCCTACCCAGCCCTGAATTAGATTCGATTGGATATGGAGACCAAAACTGCCCAAACACAACTATATCATACCTGGAGGATCCCGAAGTAGAGGCAACTGATGATTTGAATATCCTGAGAGAACATCATTGGGCCAAGTCAAACACTTATTCAAATACAGAAGCATACGACGGATTCAAGTCCAAATCTATTCTGACTCACTCCCCTACTCCCCGAAAAGAGGAGGAGGCAAAGTCAAAATCTCAAATCCTCAAATCAAACGATATTGTTATAAATCAGAACATACAAAGCCTAGGAGAAAAAAAATTAAAGCCAACTGGCTCATCAACACCCAATAACAGACTACCAAACAAGACTCAGACGAAAAAATCAACTAATACAATAACTTCGACAAATAACCTGATTGAAAGGTTTTTTGAAAAATTGGGAAAGATTCCGCCGGCTAACCGGTTTGAACTATCGGATTTGGAAATCTTGGAGGGAATCCCCCCATCCCCTCGAAAAATCGTACCTAAACAACCGGCCTCAGCGCAGTGCCTGGGAAGCACTGGTTACTCACCCCAAACACGCTGGCATTACAACTTCCCTACGTCCCAACAAAAAACCGAACCACCTAACACCAATACAGATCTCAGACCCTCGGAGCGAAACTTGGAAAACAACGTGGAAAAGAGAGAAAAAAGCGCCTCTGGCCAACCAGCTATAACCATGCACAGGGAAGAAAAACAATTAGATCTTGACTTACAGTCAGCTCCGACTGAAGGAAGAAACTACGGTGAAACACAAACGGTAGACCTCATTATGAGCGAAACACTATTGTCCCCATCTTTAGGCCTGGCAGATAAATCAGGCAAAGCCGAACCATCAAATAAATCCATTGCGGGGAAAAAAAAAGAAACGCAACCAAACTCAATGATGGTCCAACTAGATCATCAGAGAAAATGTGAAGAAATTAAACTGGCGGAGGCATTATTAAACTATAAAAACACGTTAAAAATCAGAGACACATCTCCTGGCGGGATTCTGATCTCGAAACAAAGAAAGGATGTTGATCAAGCAGAAGCTTCACGATCATTACTCTCTACTCCATATAAAGCTAAGACAGAAAGCGAAATGTATAAAAAAAAGACACCAATTTATCTACCAAAAGCACTGATATACTACCAATTATGTCAGCCGTGACCATTGCGCTTGCACCTTTTGGGAAGCTATATGAAACCATCAACGATACGTTAAAGGATCATACCTCATTAATAGCGGCATGCAACTCAAAGCTAACCCATCTCGAAGGCTACATAACAGCCTTAGAAGCTTGGAAGGCAAGTACAAACGATCAAAGCACCATGACAGACAATCCTGAGGTATTTCACTTCAAACATAAATCAGTGAACGTGAGCACTCAAACGAACCCGAATGAGACTAAAAGAAAACATAAACCAGAAAACAAAATGGCAGACGTATATTCGATGACCTTTGACAACACGGGCGTTAGATCGCCAAAAAGAGCAATAAACTCACATGCCAAGTCGGAAGACACGGAAAATACATGCAAAAATCAAACCGATGAGGTTCAATCCAGAACGCGAACCGAAGTGAGCAGTAAAAAACCGCTGAGACAAAAGGTTCAAAAAAATCAAGCATCAGCGAAAGAAAAAACCACAAAAACTCTCTTTGCACAGAAGATACAACCAACAGAAAGTACCTTAAACAAGTTTATGACCAAATGGATAACGGTGAACGACCAAAAACCAAAACCTACGGAGAACGAGTCCTACCAGATTATTGAAGATGAAGAGCAGAGGGGAGCCACTGAAGACAACTCGTTGGACCTATCCAACCTAAGCGTCTACTCTATTGAAACATCGGAATCAGATATTCCCAGACCATCTACAAAAAAAAGAAAGGTATCCTTTCTGGACGATAATCTCTTGCAACATGACTCAAAAGACCCACACCATCAGATCCAAAAAAAAACACCAACAAAAAAGAAAGATAAAACTGACGACCTAAGTAAGAGAAGTCGTCAAATTACCCCAGAGAGGAAAATGCTTGTTCGCCTAGGAAACTCAAAGATCAACAAAACTGAATTAAAGCACGGAGGTACAGAGGATTCTTATTTAAGGATATACAAGGAACAACACAATGTTGAAAGATTTGAAGAGACATCAAACAACGAATCGCGGCATAGACAAAAGTCTCCGACTAGTCAAAGTGACACAGATAAAAAGGCAAATGCACCAACACACAGAACATCGAGTCACAGGAGGGACGAAAACAGACGAATACATAAATCCGGGGACTCAGCTGGTTCAAATCGAAGATTTTTGGCCCTGCCCACACAACAAAACTCCACGCGTACATCCAAAATCTTCACTCAAAAGAGTCATGCGTCACGTACGCTGAAGCTTGAAAGACGTGACAAAACGGGAGAAAAAATCATCCTCAATAGAAGAGCAACGATGAAGCTCCTCGAAAAAATTCACAGAGGAGATCAAATCAGAAGTGCGGATATAAAAATAGTGGAATTCACACAAAAAGCTAGGACAGATAGCATCTTTCTGCACATCACGTCTCAAACAGTGAAGAAACTCCTGCTCCAGGCGGCAGGTGAACTGTTTAAAAGAGGGTACCACCTAAGGGAAACCACATCTGAAGAAAGAGGTCATAGGAGTGCCCACCCACATGGATCGAAACTGGAGCGCAATTATGAGACAAACGGAAAAGATAGATGGAAATCAGCTCTGATTACCCCGGAAGGGACAGACACTTCGAGCACAAAGACAAAATCACACCGAACACCAGAGAAGAACGAGCGAAAAAACGAAGACAAAAGAAACACAGTGCGAGAAATTACGAGGCAATACAGCCCAGACACCAGAAGAGATAAAGGAAGAGTAAAGAGTATTGACAATTTTACTACCACGGGAAGGTGGAAAACGCAGGAGGAGTCCTTAGTAAGTAAATCAAACAGACAACCGAGAGGCCCGCCCTCGAGATCGGGCACAAGGGAAACAGAAACGCGTAACAATCGAGAAAAACCCCCGATTTTAAAGCACGCTGACAAGGTGGAAAAAGATCCCAAAAAATGGGCTTGGATTCCGTCCGTATTGACACGCTATGTGAAGAAATAGCAACCAAACTGCCCTCCGGCGAGGACTGGAGGAGACTCATCAGAGCGAATGCAAGGCATACAGAAGAAGCAGCAAATGATCACTATTGGCTCTTGGAATACAAGAGGCCATTCCCATCTGACCAAGCCAGGAGAGATAAATCTTGGCAAATTTGACCTAATAAGTTTACAAGAGACCTGGCTGCTCTACCCACCCAGCTTGGACGGCTACGAAGTACTTTTATCTCCTGCTCAAAAAGGAGACAAAGGCCGACCTGTATCAGGCCTCTTAACAACAGTCTGATCAGGGGATACCCTACGGATAGTCCACAATCTGAGTTCGTCCTTGGCAATCCAGGTAACACTACTGAAATGGGAAAAAGAGGAAACATCCCAAGGAAAACTCAGACACGACCTCCTTCTTCTCTTGAACATCTATTGGAACCCATCAGAAACCAAAACAAACGATTTTCTAAACATCGTGGAAAAAATACTGACCGACGTTGCTGAAATTTATGATGTGGACCATATTTTGATATGCGGTGACCTGAATGCCACCTGTCCAGGTCACAAAGCATCAAAGCCACCGCAAAATACAACAAATCCATGCTCAATCGCTCGCGGTTGCGCTTGGTCGGAGTTGATGAAATCCAGAGACTTGTACAACTTGAACTCTTTAGAAGTTGCCAGCACCACCACCCCTACATGGGAAAGCGAAGGAAAGAAAAGTACCATCGACTACATTTTCGCCTCCAAAGAGCTATACTCTACAACCACAAGCTTTAAGGTAGTGAAAACCACCAGCAGTGATCACAACTTACTATCTGCAACGTGGCCAGTAAGAACATACGTGACCACAGCAATGCCTTACAAGCTCGAAGCAAACGGACAAGGGAGCCGGCTGAAAATGACATCAGATGTCTTAATTGATATTACAACATCCTACTACAGACAAAGGTCTATTAAAGCTACCCCTGAAAAATTGGCCTACTATCCTCTTCTCATTCCACATCTACGCCCAATGCAAAAGAGAAGACCGGAAACATCTCATCTGCACAAATATAACGAAGAGCTGAGGATAAAGAAATCCTCCTTACGGAAGATAATACGACAAGCAAAACGATATCCAACACAATCAAATCTAAAATCGGCAACTATACAAAAAAAAGGCTACAAAGCATGGCTGCAATCAGTGCGCTGGAAATTATACCAAGAAGATGCTGAATCAATGTTGAGAACAGTGTGTAAAAAGAATTCACAAGACTTCTGGAAACTAATCAAAACCAATCAGGCTACCACAGATATGACCATCACCAACAGTGTCCCAGAAGAGAAATGGGTAGAACACATCACTGAACTATTTAAAGAACCCACAATACCAGAAACTGTAGTGGAAAAACCAAATACATCGCAATGGATAACTTGCTCTGAGCAGGCTATTCTGGAAAAGATCTACAAGTTAAACAACTCTCGTGCACCTGGCCCAGACGGAATATCCAACACTCATCTAAAACAGGACGCAAAAGCCTGGGCGCCGCTAATAACGGAGATTTTCCGAAGATGTAGGAACACAAGACAAATTCCTGACACGTGGAGAACAGCAAACATCGTTCCCATCTACAAGAAGGGCCCGAGAGATGACCCGAAAAACTACAGGCCGATAGCACTTTTGGATGTGCTTGGAAAACTCTTCGGCTCCTTGGTGCTAGACGAATTCCAGGCATGGCAAAAGGAGGCTAAAATAGCAGACCCATTTCCATCGGGTTTCGAAAAGAACCTAGGGACCTCCGTCAATATTATGCTGATCAGCATCCTGAAGTCCAAAGTCCTAGAAGGCCAACCGAGAATCTTCATTGCTACGATCGATTTGGTCCAGGCCTTCGACCGTGTCAATAGAGGTAAATTATGGACGAAACTCGAAAAACAAAACTGCCCACTATTTATCCTGGAACCAATGAAGGCCTTGCATAGTGACACCTCCGTCAGAGTCCGGCTTAACGCAGCAGGCTCGTTGTCTACAATCATAAAGACAGCGAGAGGTGTCAAACAGGGGTGCCCTCTGGCACCAGCATTGTATAAAGCATACATGGCGGATATAGTGGACGCAGAAAACGACACCCGTTCATTTCCTCCTCAAATAGGTAAGTAGAAAGTGACACGTCTGCTCTACGCGGACGACATTCTTTTATTTGACCAAACGCCCATTGGGCTCCAGAGACAACTGGATAGCCTATCCTGCTACCTAAAGAAAAACGATCTGGAACTTAACACCTCAAAGACCAAAATAATGATCATGGAAAAAGGATCTAAACAGAGTAGACGCCCCCAGTGGTTTGCAAATTCAGAAAAACTGGATACAGTAAAGAGCTTCACATACCTGGGGGTCAAACTATCGTGCAGCAGAATTGAAATAACAATGCAAGAACATCTATTCTCCAAGGCAAAAACACTAGCAGCACAAGCCGTATCTTTGGAACGTAAATTCAGCAAATTCTCAATCCTGCCAATAATAAGATTCTTCAAAGCAAAAGCCACTCCAGCTCTAACCTAGGGAGCAGAGGCAATGCCTTATCTGCCGAAAACACTGTGGGCAAAACTGGAAGGAATATTTTGGCGGAGAGTGCTCCGATTGCCAAACTCCACCCCGGTAGCAAACATTCGACGGGAATTAAGTTTGCAATCATTGAAATCAGTGGTGGAGAGAAATAGCTTATTGTTCCTGGGAAAGATTCTAAGGCACCCACGACCAAAAATCCTGGAAATCATTTTTGCAGAAATGAAGAGCGGCCAAAATCGAATGCTAACAACATGGTACAAAAACCTTCTAGATCAAGCTGCAAATATTGGTTGTTCTGAATGGGAAATCGAACGCATTCCTGGAAAAATAAAGAAAAAATTAAAATTACAAGATTGGATCGAAACACTTGAAATAGCTGATGAACACACAACTTCGGCCCATCACACAACCAACACACAAAAGCTGGATGATGTAAGAAACTACTTAAAAAAGTTCCCAGACAAAAGACTGCGTACAATCTTTCTGAGAGCTCGCTTAAACATCCTGAAGACAAATGAGATCCTTTACACCAGGAAACAATCAATGACCAACAAGTGCCGTTTCTGTGCAAGTGGGGACACCGAAACTCTTAGACATCTACTCCTTCACTGTCCTGGTACGAGCAACCCCAGACAAACCTATCTTCACCCACACGGATCAAAGCTCCAGACCATAAGGGAAGAGGATTGGTGGAACAAGCTTATGAGTGGGGATTCAATTTCACTGACTATAGCAACTGCAAAATTCCTGGACAGTTTGAAATTAGAAGAAAAGGACACTTGAGATCAAAACGAAAAACAGCATCTCCTAACCTAGAAGAAACAGTACCCTAAAGAATATCATAAAGAAGAAACAAAATAATTAACGATCTTAAGAAGCACCCCACAACAGAGTGAAGGAAAAGATCTTGTAAAAATTGAAATACAATTAAAATACAAGTAAAAAAAAAAAAAAAAAAAAAAAAAATTAATGCCAAAACCACTGCACTGCTACGCCTTACCAGGTCCCATGTCTATTTTCCAAATGCAGCTCTATCTGCAATTTGTGACTATAGTAATTTAAATCCTTATGAATATATTTTCTATTTTTTTATTTTTATTCATAACATTTTATTTACAACAGTACTATAAACATCCATTCACCTACCATGTATAGAAAGTGCTGCCAATGTGACTATTTCTTAAACAATACACATTGGGACAAAAGAAAAGTAGAATCAAAACTCTTCAGAATATGGACTCCACTCCTTGTCGCATTCACAGTGGATTACATGGTCATTGTTTGGGCTGCGTTTCTGAAGCATCTTGCAAAAGCACCTTCATTACTTTAAAATGCTAGCAACACACCACTGTGCAATGCACAACCTTATGCATGAATTGTATAGTGCTAAAAGTCCAGCTGTGGATTTACTCAAATTCATCTAAACTTTGATAACAGCCTCAGCACAAGAAGTCCTTAGTCAAATAAACTACATGGAAAAGGAACACTTTGGTACTGAAGTAGGGGAGAAAAACAGTACCAACCCTCAAACTAGCAAACAAGAGTTCATAAGCAGTAAGATCCTTTCCACTACACACAAAAAAGCAGTTTGCAAAACATTTCTGATGAACATTTTACAAAGTACACAAACAGTGCACGTGTCAGATAATAGAGGACAATGGGCCTCATTATGAGTGTGGCGGAAAGGCAACAATGGCGCCGGTAGTGCTACCGACACCGTTGTTACTTCTCCACCAAACTATGAGTTCTGCTCGCGGGTCCCGGACTGCACGCCTGGTGTTACCAGGCGTGCATACCTGCCCCCGCGAGCAGAACTCATGATTGCACCAGCACCGTTGCAACCATGCTCCCGACCCCCATTCTGCCCCATAGGGCAGAATGGGGATCGGGAGGCCGACCATAACGGCACCCGTGAATGGGCAATTACCGGGTCTGCCAAACTCGGCATGACCCAGTTATTGCCCATTCGCGGGTGCTGGAAAAAAAACAACTCCGGCGGCAGCCATGCCCTTAATAAGGGCACGGCTACCGCCAGAGTTGTAGTGAGGACCAATAAGTGATTATATTGGTTTAAATTGGTCTTGTACTTACCAGTAGATGATAAATATGATCTAACTGATCCATTATTATTGTGTGCATTATTCAATAATAAACTTGATGACAAGCAGATGACCTTCGAAACCAACCATCAGTAACAATTTAGAAAAAAATCAAACTTCCTAAAGCTCTTAAACATCTGAACCTATATGAGAGTATTTTAATATAAATAGTACACCCATTTCAACCTAAAATACTATTACAATCCAAAACTGCCAAATTGCCTATATCAGAGTTACTAGGAAGCATTTATGGAAAGGTTGTATATTTTCCATTAACCCTCAAAGAAAATGAAATGACGACTGCAGACATTAAATGATATCAAATAACTGTTCAAATGCAACAGGCAGCTTCATCTTAGGAACTTGTCTCTTCTGTGAAATGTGCCTGAACAAGCCAAGGCAATTTCGACATGTTAAAATGTCTTGGCTGGAAACACCAGACTTGAATATGCAAGCACATTGCCACCTATTGTGACACCCTCTGTGACCAACACGTTCTTGAGAAAACATTAATCTAAGTGCAAATACAATATTTTCAGGTTGGACAATTGTGCTGTTTGAGGGAAATGTCACTGCTAATTTTGCCCCTTATCCTTTCCCTGCTAAAGATTGCAAGACTTTCTGTTGGCCCAGGAACCTGCCTGATCTATCCTGATTATGCCAGTAGTGCTTCATTTGTACGCAAAGAGTGTCTAGAGAATTCATTCTGATCGCTCGACCTTATCTCATCAACCTCCTTGTGAAGACCACCAGCAGGGTTTCAGCATCATATGGAAACAGATGTTATGGAACTGCCTCACCACCATATTGGGGCGGGGGGAATTCGTTTGGAGTGTGGTTATACGTTTGTGGATTCTGGCTCCTGCCCTGCTTGACAGTGGCAAGATTAGAAAGTGAAAAGGGAGCTGTTTGCAAAGATCAGTGGTACGAGTGTAAGGAAGTGACAAGGCAGTTTTGCGTTGTAGGGACTTTGTCATGCCTTGCTATGCCTTCTCATTCTTTGTTATGTCTTTCGTGCCATTTGCATGTTTGCTGTGCAATGGTATGCATTCCTATATGTGGCTTCAAGATTGCCTGCACCCCTTTTCCAACCTGACCGGATCGGTCTCCACTATCTGCTCCCCGCACTAATAAACTCAAACTCTATGTTACAGTACAAAATACACATACCAAGTGGTCCACATATGGCCATTTAGCATCATTTAGAATCCCTCCCAACACACATGAAGCATCACAGCACTGCACCTTTGTAACCAGCTTACACAGTACAGGTCTGGCTAATGCATCCTGGCAGAATGGCCCCGTTAAGATAGCCTCTGGACACAAATGCGCCCAGTTGCCCTTGGGCCCGGTGTGCTTTATAAATAAATAAAATACGAATACAAATACAAATGTCTCTTCTCTTGAAAAAGAACATCTAGAAACTGAAGCAGCAGAGGCTGAGAGCAGTTCTCATCTGCAAGCATGGATGCAGTAGCAAACATCATCCTCTCCTCACTAACCTATATCTGTGTCTCTTTCAGATCCACAAGAGCACCATGATATCATGGAAATGGTGGTGGAGAGTAATATAAATCCAAGTAACATAACATTTCATAGCATAACAACACATTGGCCCTCATTAGGACCCTGGCGGTAAGGGGTTTACGCCAGCGTTAGCTGCGCCGACCCCTTACCGCCAACTACGAGTTCCCAAAGCGCCATGGTCACTTCTACGCCCGCTTTTTGCGGGCGTAAAAATCCATGGCGCTATGGGACCTTGGTGTTAATTACGCCACCGTAATGTACGGTGGCGTAATTAACGCCTTCCCCACTCCCATTGAGCCCTATGGGGCCGAAATGGGAATGGGGAAGGGTAAATGGGTCAATGGGGACTTACCGCCCCGCCAACCTCGGAATGGGGCGGTAAGTCTGCCATCCGCCATGGCGTAAACGGACTTTACGCCATGGCGGAAAAGTCCGTCGATGGCGGAAAAAATCCGCCAGGGTCGTAATGAGGGCCATTGTTAGAGTGTATTCTTTAAGTGGGCAGTATGTTCTTTTTATCTTAGGCAATTTTGAATTGTCTATGATGTTTCATGCGTCCTCCATCCCCTCCTTCAGATCTAAACCTGGAGCTTAGCCACGTTACTCAAAGGTGTGGCAAAGCTAAATCAGAGAGACTTTGATTGATCTATGAACAGCTGAGTTTAGGAGCAGCGGGACATTGGGATAAGCACAGTAAAGGGATACTTTACCAATCCCCTGGAATGGTCAAAGATGAGTAAAAAGTATGTCTAAAATGTTTACTCATGGTTTAACACATCATTTATTAGCCTGGTCGAGTTGATATTATTTGACAGAAAATCACCCACTACAACCCCAATAGAAACCTGTGCGCAGGCACTGCTCTCCTATTGGTGATCCCCCTCTTTCAAATCAACCAGAATTGGTGGCACCACCTTCTCCTTCGAAGCCCCCTCTATCTGGAATTTTATGCCGCTAAGTATCCGACGCATAGAGGACCACCTGGCCTTCCGGAGGGCTGTCAAGACATGGCTATTCCCCTCGCCACCCTGACTAACCATGTCCTCTGATGTAAGCTATCTACTCAACCCAGGATGACCATGCAGGAACACATCTTTCCATACCATCACCAAAAGGCAGTAAGAACGTTTGCCAAAACCAACCTGACCAAGAATACCCAATAGAAAAGAAGAATGTTTCCATGCTGCAGATACAAAACCAAGAAGCCAGAAATAACACACGAGCACTATCGCACCCCATACATATGGGAGATAGCCAAAGCTAGACTAGCCAATGTATTGCACTTATATGAATTCTTAGGGTAGCCAAAGTATTGTGTTAGATGAATTTTGAGGGTAGTCAATATATTGCAACTAGATGAAGTTTTAAGGGTAGCCAATTGTACTACATTTAGTTACAGTGTTTAGGGTAAACTGTGTATTGCACATAGATGAATTTGAGGGTAATCAATGTAATGCATTTAGATGAACTTTAAGGATAGCCAATGAACCACAATGGCCCTCATTACGATACTGGCGCTAAACCATGGCGCTATTAGCACCATGGTTGGTGCCGGTATCGTAACGAGTCCGCCAATTTTCAATGGGGAATTACCACCCCATTTCAAGGTTGGCGGGGCGGTAATTCCCCATTGAACATTGGCCCTTCCCCATTCCCATTTTTGCCCCAAAGGGCTCAATGGGACTGGGGAAGGTGCTAAGTACAGTACCGCAAATTGCGGTACCGTACTTAGCACCAAGGTCCCTTTGCGGGTCCCTACTTTAACGGCTGGTCTAGACCAGCCGTTCAGGTTGGGTCCCGCAAAGGGACCTCGTAGTAAGGCGCTAATGGGTTAACAGCGCTGCAGCCTTTTATGACGCCGTTAACCCATTAGCGCCAGGGTCGTAATGAGGCCCAATTAGTTTAATTTTAGAGTAGCCAATGTATTGCACTTAGATACAATTTGAGATACAGTATTGCATCTAGTCGAATCTCTGAGGGTAGCAAATCTATTACATCTCATCAAATTTTGATGGTAACCAATGTATTGCTTATAGATGAAATTTGATGGTTGCCAATGTATTGAATTTTAGATGAATTTTTTAGGGTAGCCAATTTATAACCATCAAATACATTCTTGAGGTTTAGTCAATGTCTTCAAATCTAGGTACATTACAGAGTGTTGCCAAGCTATGGAATCCAGTTGAATTTTTCGACTGCAGCCACTATATCATATGAGATGCTTTACAAATCAATAGGGTAGAAAGTAGCTGCACCTTGAATTCACTCCCTGCATCCACGCAACCAAGAAACAAGCCAGGACACGTGGGTATGTATCAAACTCCACGCTTATCAAAACTAGCCGAAGGCACTGCCATCAGCCCACACGCATCCACTATCAGGCACTACTCTAGGATAAATTGCACAATCCCTCTGCCATAAGAATGCGACTATCCCCACGATATATTCGGTTTAGCTGACAATAATTACTGTCCTGCTCTCGCATACTCTCCAGACCACCTCTCAGCACCCATGTACTACATGCACCACTCTAAGACACATTGCACAAGTTGTATGGTCAATCCATGGAAAAAGATGCATCGAAAAGACAATGCATCGAAAAATATGCATCGAAAATAAATGCATCAAAATTCTATGTTTAACATTAAAAGTACATATCCATCGAAACTTTTCCATCGAATGGATATGTACTTTTAAATGTAAAAGATAGCATTTTGATGCTTTCATTGTCTACGTTAAAATGTTACATGGAGCTGTCCAGTGCTGAAATGTCGGTACTGGCCAGCTCCTTGTAACATGTTAAAATTCTTTTGTATATTGGAGGGGTTCCCTCCTAGCCCCCCAAACCCTCCCTTAACCCTAACCCTAACCCAACCCTAACCCTTGCCCTAACTCTAATTCTAACCCTTACCCTAACCCCAACCCTAATTCTAACCCTCGCCCTAACCCCAACCCTAATTCTAACCCTTGCCCTAACCCTACCACTAATTCTAACCCTTTCCCTAACTCCAACCTTAATTCTAACCCTTGCCCTTACCCTAACCCTAATTCTAACCCTTGCCCTAACCCTAACCCTAATTCTAACCCTTGTCCTAGCACTAAACCTAATTCTAACCCTTGCCCTAACACCAACCCCAATTCGAACCCTTGCCATAACCCTAAATCCATCGAATTCTATTAAAAGAAAAGGCATTTCGATGGAAATGATTTTCGTTGAATAAAATGTTATGGGAATGACTTCGATGGATTTGCACTCGATGAAAGACCAGATAACATTGCACAACACTTCTGTTATATGAATGCAGCTATCCCCTACAATATATTCGGTCTAGCTGCGCACATATTGCTTCTCCTGTTCTCACACTGTCTCCAGACCACCACTAAGCATCCATCTACTAGATGCACTACTCTAAGACACATAGCACAAGACCTCTGCCATGAGAATGCAGCTTTCCCCAACAATAATAAAAGGTTGGTCTAGCTGCACACGTAACTGTTATTCTTCCACTCTCGCATACTCTCCAGACTACCTCTCCACACCCATCCACCACATACACTACACTAAGGCACATTGCACAACACCTATGCTATAAGAAAGCAGCTATCCCCCATGATAAAAATGCAGTCTAGCTGCACACATAATGGCCCTCATTAGGACTCCGGCGCTAAACCATGGTCCTATTAGCACCATGGTCCATGCCGGAGTCCGCCATAGAGAAAGGGGGAGTTACCACCCCATTCCAAGGTTGGTGGGACGGTAATTCCCCCTTTCTCCATGGCCCTTCCCCATTTTTGCCCCATAGGGCTCAATGGGAATGGGGAAGGTGGCAATTACGGTACCGCAAATTGCGGTACCGTAATTGCCATCAAGGTCCCTTTGCGGGTCCCTACTTTAACGGCTGGTCCAGACCAGCCTTTCAGGTCAGGAGCCGCAAAGGGACCTCGTAGTAAGGTGTTAAGGTGTTAACGGCGCCGCAGCCTTTTACGGCACTGTTAACCCCTTAACGACAGGGTCCTAATGAGGGCCAATGTCTCTCCTGCTCTCATATGCTCCCGAACTACCTCTCAGCACCCATTCACATCCCAGCTTGACATGGGTGGCTAGCAAGGACTGACTAACCTTCGCATTGTCTAAAATGCACACACACATTCTGAACCTCTCTGACGTCTTTCCAATATCTGGGATTTGGTCCCCTGAGGGCGTTCAACCTACGGCGCGTTGGGACCATACCATTGGTGAATTTGCGCTATACAGATAACACTACATTATTTGCAGGCTGAGCGGATGTACAGTAAAAAACAAACGTTCCTGTCACCACTATCCGCTCCACCTGCCTCATACGAATGCTCTATGGCCAGAATTTTACTTTGACGCTGGTGGTAAAGTTTTGGATTCCTAGGGTCTAAGCCAGATTTTAGCTTGTATTTAAAGCTGGGGAAATCCATAGGAATACATTTTAAATTCCTTCCGCTAAGCGTACTTAGCGGAAGCCCTCATCAAATCCTTTTTTTAGTCATTACCACAGATAGACCTAGATATATGGGTTACTTTCGCACTCTGCATGGATATGTCTTAAAACTGCAAAGAGGCCACTGCAGTGCACTTACGTACACACATTGGCAATCCACGCCATGCAACTACAACTTCAAAGAAAGTGGCCCCTACAGCCTTTGCACTCTCCCACCTTAACCGGGCGGTGACATCTGCAAAAGGGAAATGCCCATAGGTCCCTGGTTCATGCTCACTGGGTCCTTTTAAAATGGGCAATGTGTGAAATGGATGTGTAATAGTAAGGCGTTATGCTTTTATGCCTCCATGTCATGCTCCCGCCCATTTTTGAATTCTTTCATGGTGGAGAATGGGCACAAGCACGGTTTAGATCTCTGCTGTGTTTTCCTCTACAGTTTTTGCAGCGCGCTTCCTTTTACGCCTGCATGAGATTTTCATACAAGCACAAAACTAGTGTATTCTTCTGGAATCCGCCTCCATTTACCACCTGCAAAAGAGGAGGCGGATTCCATAGGAATCCATTAGTAAATACTCTCTGGGAAGGTGTCGTTCTTTCTGAACCGCTTCACTGCTTGAAGCATACCAGCCATGGCTTCATCTCGGGCATGTTCTGGGCTTTAGAGTCCTGCTGCAGCCATGCTACTCTAGGGGCGGGGAGTTGGGAATGTCCTAAGAAAGAGACCTGATTCTAATGATCTCGCAACGGGGCGCAGATTGAAGCTGGAAAACAGGGCTTTCCTGTCTCAGTGATGCCTCATAGTGCCACGTGTTCCTCAGAACAGCACAGATACAGTGGCATCGCTTCTGTAAATTAGCATCCGATTTATTTTGGTAATATTTTCCAGAAGTTAAATTAAACGAACACAAAAAATTATTGTTACACATATCAAAGAATGTTCGCACAAAACAAGAAATATACAGAATGTTAAAATCAATACATTATATACAAATCAGAAACCATCATGTTGAGATTTTAGGGACCCTTCCCAACAGAGTTGCAATATTATATTGCTTAAGTATTGTCAACCGTGCCCTTGGTAAGCTGGACTGTCATATGTTTGTAAACATAACACAAAATGCTATTAATGGACTGGTATTTCTGTGATTCGAAATGCAATGCCACGCTAAGTCTACCCCTCAACAAACACATTACAGGCTATCAAGCAAACAGAACTGATCATGGGGACCACAAAACACATGCAGAACGACGATACATCAGTGGATATGAAAATCAGCTGCGGCAAACAAGCTATAATCTTCTAACTGAAGCACAAGCAATGGGAGAGACGGTTGTCACCTCTTGTCTTGGTATAAATCTGTGTATTTCCAGCTTCCCCAGGACCTGCTCTCCGGCACGTTCCCAGGATCTGCCGCCCTCCAGATGAACATCCAAACTCCCTTGCTCTGCTCCTGCCAGCTGGAGCAATGTACTTTGTGACCCATATTGTAACTAGTTGGAGTGGCAGGTCCCATAATTTCAAAATCTTTGGAGTCATTTGGGAATCTTTTAATCCCCCCCCCTCCCCACAGCACAGGGTTTAATCACTTGTCACTGTCAGCTTTGTGGTGGGGAGACACAATGAAAACGTGAATTCATAATTCCCCCGTACATCATCACTTGAGAATCTTTCTGAAAGCATTTTGTTCCACTTATTTGGTATTAGAGTCCCTCCCTTGGGCTATCTTGTGTTCCAGGTAATGCCTCAGCTTCACTATCTGGTTAAATGGAGTCTGTGTCTTCTCACCCAGTCACATCCAATACTATGATTTTATTGGGGTAATAAGGGAAATGCTGACAATGTAATTGGGTCTATTCCAAACCCCATTCAGGCCCATCTCAACCATCTCACTCCAACCAATCGAATTTAGAAGACCAATCCAGAGACCAATCCAGAGCCAAATCGAGATTCTTTCAACATGTTTCTGATGAGATGAGCATTTGGTTTCCTCCAGAGTCAGGTCCAAAATAATAAGGGCATTTGATCTACTTCTTGACTCATGGCCCTCACGCTGAGGTCTGAATAGGACATTGAACGAAAATGGTTGAGCTAACAGCCAAGTTCAACAGCAAGTTAGGGAATATGTTTGCTTTAGAAGGGGGGCAGAACACAGGACGTGTCATCAAAGTTCACATCCATAGGAAACCACTGCCACAGATTCTTCCCTAATGACGTCAGTTGCAGTTGCAACCATTGAAGTTAGATGGCTGGCCGAGTCCTGGCCTCTTCTTCAAATATTTAAAATACTCTTGTATATAAATTGGAACAAGTATTGTGTTGCTGTCGAAGATAGCATATTTACAGGGAATTTAAATAGGCAATATTGGTCTACAGAGAGTACATACTGAAGGCCCCGATGTGTGTGTGCACCTTTACGTGGACATGGAGGGGTTGCCTTTGGGGATTGAATGGAGACAATTACTTTGAAGGCGATATTAGATCATGCTAAAGTATGGTGTCCTGTATTGTCCATTGGAAGGAAAGTTAGACGGTGGGGAACCAAAGATGCAAAAGAGACACTACTCTATCAGCCAAGCTTCTTCGATTTCTCAATTTGCTTTTCTGTCTACAGATAGCAGTGCCCATCTTAAAATAGATGAATTGCTCAGTTGCGTTGCCTCGGGTCAAAACAGCAGACTAACAGGGCCTGTAATGCCTCTCCTGCCACATCCTGCAGAGTACCCATGGATAGCGCATCTGCATCCTCCACCCCTCTCACAGAGACTGCGGGGACCGCTGTGGACCTCCCTCTCAGCTCAGACGTCTCCACTGAGAGGGGGACTCCAGCACACATCTGCCGCATTGCTGCACATTACACAACCCAAGCCAGTTAGGATCCCACTGGCCTACTTTGCTTCCTTTAACCTCTCCATGCAAATCCCAGGCACAGGCGATCTAGGTGGGCTTTGTTCTCCAGAGCTGGAGGCTACTGTCTGTTATTAATGTTGGCATGGCTGGAAAGGAAGATAACATATGCATAGCAGTGTCCTGCTGGCAGAGTGTTGCTTCTGAACGCCTCCACTCCCCCTGCCACCCTAACAATGTGCCCCACGCATCCCGCATGATGGATTGCGTCGTCAGGATTGCTAAGGATGCAGGGGTGCAAATTGACCTCCAACCATTTTGAAGTCAGCTCTCATCTGTTCAGCCTGTGTCCCCTAAAGTGTGCCATAGTCAGGCCCGCCTTTGTTAAATGGCCTTAATGGGGACGCAGCTGTTGGCTCCCTCCCTGCAAACCCAGCACCGTGAATCATTTTAGCTCCCTTGTAAAATGTTCCCTTAATGGAGTCCTGGCATTTCTGATGAGCAGAGGAACTTAATTTTATAGAACAACCTATTGAACAAGCTGTTCTTGGACATTCCCATCTCAACTAAATGTTAAAAGTATTAAAATTCACATTAGCCGTAGAAGGAATTTTGCATGGGTAATCCTTTAATACAGTGTTTTATGACTCTATTAGCGGCACAGCAGCTGGTGACATGATGAATTTAATCCATTAAAAAATTCACTAAGAGGTTTAAAAGTCATCTTTTTAAAACATAATCTTGCTGCAAGGAAAGAGAACTCCTCCTGGGGGCTAGCAAACAGAGTGCTGGCTTCCCAGTGTGCCAGGTAGACAGAGACTGCACCTGCATGGAAAGCCGCCGAGATGCAGGAAGTGCTCCTGCAGAGCGCCGGGGTTTAATGATGGGGAAAAAGAGATGGGGAAGGAGATGCTTGCATACATGACTGTGGATTCAAAGCGGTCTCCGTCAAACATATATTTTATTCCCAATAGCTCTGCAGGTGATGTGTTGTTGGTTGTACCATTAACGACCCATAACACGCAGAAAGACATTCTCTGAGAGTCCTTTCTTGGGTTTTCCCTGGAGGCAGTCAACTTGCCGCCCGTTATATGAATGAATCTTCACCTTTACTCCCCTCCCTTTGTCCTTATCCCACGCACCTCACTAGGGACGGAAGGAGAGACAAAGACAAATAGAATGAGCAAAGTGGTGTTATGGGAAGAAAGTGAGAGGCAGACAAGGGGCTGATTCATGAAGAAGTTCCTATGTTAATGTTAAAGATCCATTATACCAAGCACTATCACCACCGGAGTGGTCCCCTGGTGCTCAGGCGGATCTGAAAAGGATGGAGTGTTGGGTGGGTTAGCAGGGCACAGCAGGAAGAGGTAGAGCGAGAGTTGTGATGTCCTGTTGACAGCTTCAGTTTTCTTTGCACCATTCGCTGAGCCTCGGGTTGTGATGTACAGCTCAGTAGATTCCCATGTGCTGTTGTGTAATGAAGTGCATGCGGATTGCTGTGCAGAGAAGGGGTTGTGCTTGTTTAGTGTTTAAGAGGTCTATGTGGAACTTGAGGTTTTAGGGTTGGGTTAGTGGGGCTTCTTCTTTCTTATGTCGTTGGTTCGGACTTCTGTGCTCAGCGTCACTGCTTGTGCTGTGCGTTTGTAGCAGTGCATTAACTGGGTTCTGTGCATGGTGGTGGCTTTCCTCTCTAACTGTCTAGTGGTCTATGGTCATGAGGTGGTGAAGGCCTCCCCCATCCCTGGGCGGAGGTGGGTATGGTTGAAGGGTTTGTTCTTAGGTTGGCAAGGTTATGCCTACCCTTGCCTCCCACAAGCCCTTGGTGCGGGGACCCCACACCCTGAGGAAGGCACTTTAGGGCCTCCAGGGGTGCCAGTTAATTGGGTAATGCTCCTCCCTCTGCAGCTATGGTGTGTGTCCCTGGGGTGATGTATAGAGTGGAGTTATTGTTTGGGGGTGGGTCTTTTTTAGTGTCCCTCCCTATCTTCTTCCTTCTATGTGTGCTTGCTGCAGTGTGTTCTGTTTTCAGTGGCGTCTTTGTAATTCCTAGTCGTTCCCATCTGATTCAGAGGTAAAAAGCTATGTTTTAAGTAGTTTTCTGAATTTTTGGTGATCCTTCGTATTGCGTATTTCTTTCGGGAGAGTGTTTCAGGTTTTTGCTGCCAGGTGGGAGAAAGATTAACCCACCCTCCCCCGCAAGCTTTTTTCTTGTGTAAGGTTTTGGTTCCAGGTGAATTTCGTTGCTTGAACTGAGTGGTCTTGTCAGTCGGTAGATCGTTATTTTCTTTTGTAGGAATTCTGCTCCTTGGCCATGGATTGCTCTGTGCGTTATGCACATTGCTTTGAACGTGATTCATTTTTTTATCGGCAGCCAATGTAGCATTTATAGCGCTGGGTTGGTGTGTTCCCCTGCGCGGTAGTTGAGGAGAAGTCTGCATGCTGCATTTTGGATACCTTGCAGGTTTCTTTAGCAGGCGTTCCGGCATTCTGAGGTATAGGCTTTTGGCATGGTCTATCTTGGACATGATGAGGGAGATGATGGTGAGTGTTTTATGGGTGAAGGAGAGGAATGGTAGGATCCTTTTTACTGTGTGCAGGAGGAAGAAGCATTTCTTGATTATTATGTTTACTTGTGGTTCTAGTGTTAGTTCGTTGTCCATTAGAACTCCGAGGTTTTTGACTGTTTTCAATTGCGTTGGTGCTGTTCCTAGTTCTATGGGCCATGGTATGTAGTGGTTGTTTTCCTGGGTTTTGGGTATAATCATTATTTCTGTTTTGCCTGTGTTCAGTTTGAGGCTGTTTGTGTTCCTCCATTCATAGATTTCTTGTAGACAGTCTTCCAGCGTTGAGTTATCTTCTTGTGTGTTTACGATTTTGTAGATGATTTGTGTGTCGTCTGCGTAGTTGTAGCATGTAATGCTGTGTCTTTTTATGAGCTTGATTAATGGGGTCATGTAGCTATTGAAGAGCAGCGGGTATATGGATGATCCCTGTGGTACTCCACAATTGATTTCCATTGGAGTGGATTTAAAGGTTTTAATCCAGATGGCTTCTGTTCTATCGGTAAGGAATGATTTAATCCAGAGTAGGGATAAATCAGTGATTCCTCTTTCTTCTAGTATTTTGATGATGATGCCGTAGCTGACTGGGTCGAACGCTGCATAGAGGTCCTGCAGTATCAGAGCTGAGTTTGTTTCAGAGTCTGCATTTGTCTTTAGATTGTCCCAGATTGACAGGAATGCCGTCTCTGTCCCTCTCTTATGCCTAAAGCCAACTTGTGCCTGGTCAAGCAGCTGGTGTTTTTCTATGTGTTCCTGTGTTAGTCCATAGATGTAGATTTGGAGTAGTTTTGCTGCGTAGGGAATATTTGAGATAGGTCTGTAGTTAGAGAGATCTTCCACATTGCCTGCTGTGTCTTTGAGGAGTGGCTTGATGTACGCCAAATTGAATTATCATAGCACTTCCCCTGTTGCGATGTGATAGGTTAAAGAGGTTCCTGTAGCATTTCAGAGGCGTGCCCTGTGCAAGGATTGTCTTGTAGATATCTGGAGGGTAGGAATCCACGGGGAGCCTGCTTTGCTGCTATTTCTTACCAGCTTCACGAATGTCTCTACTGGTATTTGGGGGGAAGTCTTGGAGTTTTTATTGACATTCCATGGTTGGGGGTGTGGGTTGAGTGTTTTGGTTGACTGGACTTCTTTGTAAGATTCAGTGGATTCCCCTGATTTTATTATTGAAGTTATCTGCAAAATCATAGCATAGTTTGAGTGAGAGTACCGGAGTTTTGTTGCAACCAAGTGGTTTCTTCATTTTGTTTATGATGCTGAATAGTTCTCTTTGGGTGTTTTGCGATTCGGTTGTTGTAATATCTTTTTGGCCTTTTGAATTTCCTTTTTGTATGCTCGGATTTGTCGTTCATATTGTGATCTTTTTGCCTGGTCGTATTTTTTCCTCCATTCTATTTCCAGCTTCTTGTTGTTTCTTTTCATGGCGCAGAGGAGGGGAGTGAACCATTTTGCCATTGCTCTCTTTCGTGATGAGGTGAAAGGTTTTTCCTGGGAGATGTTGTCGATTGTTTCGGCAATTCATTCATGAAGTTGGTCTGTTTTTCCATCGAGGTCAGATTCATCCAGGTTAGTGGTTGATGGTTTTGTGAGTTCAAGTTGTTCTATCAGGTTGCTACCTTTGATGGTCTTCCAGTTTATTTTCCTGATGGTAGGAAGTTTTTGGGGTTGGTTGGCTACTTTAGTAGGTAGCCTGATCACAAACTGGATGATGAGGTGGTCGCTGCAGAGTATCTGTACTGGTGGTGATAAGGTTTTTGTTGGCGAAGATTGCATCAAGCATTTGTCCCGCAGTATGTGTTGCTCCTTTAACTAATTTGTGTAGTTTCATTATCATGAGTTGCTCGACTAGTGATTTTTGCAAGTTTGTGTTTTCTTCTTCAAACCGGATGTTGAAGTCCACAAGGATTATCAGGTGTTCATGTTCGATGGCTAGATTGGTGAGGGCTTGTGTGAAGGTGTCGACAAATGCTGCGTCGTATGTTGGCTGTCAACAAATTTGAGGTTTGTTTTGGGGATTACTGTCAGATTGAGGATTAGGGATTGACAGTTTTTGATGTTTAATGTTTCCCCTGCTTTTCTTTTCAGATGCTCCTTATGTGCTACTGCAACATGTGCAGTCGCAGTTGTGCTGGGGAGACTCTGCTCATTGAACTTTTTCCTGTTTGGCAAAATTGGAGTCTGTCTGGCAGTCCCATTGTTTGGAGGCGGAACTACACCATTAAAATCTCCAAAACTGCTCAGAGCGTGCGCGGTGTGCAACGTGTGCAGTCGCAGTTGTGCTGGGGAGACTCTGCTCATTGAACCTTTTCCTGTTTGGCGTAATTGGAGTCAGTCTACCAGTCCCATTGTTTGGAGGTTTGGAGGTGGGACTACACCATTAGAATCTCCAACACTGCATGGAGCGTGCGTGGTGTGCGACGTGTGCAGTCACAGTTGTGCAGGGAAGACTTTGTTCATAGAATGTTTTCCTGTTCCACGAAATTGGAGTCTGCCCACCAGTCCCATTGTTTGGAGGGAGGACTACACCATTAAAATCTCCAGCACTGCAGATAGCGCACGTGGTGTGTAGCGTGTTCAGTCGCAGTTCTGCTGTTCTGCAGTGACAGCAGTGGCGAGGCTGGCTTCTAAGCAGTAAGGAACACCAAATATTTGGGTGAAATCGCTTGCTGCATCTTGAGGATAAGCTGCACACACAAAATAAGCAGCAAGTAGTAGTGGGATTTCATTGCTGGAGAAGAACAAAACAGTGGCCCTTAAAAGAGTGGGTAGGCTCTAGAGCATGTAACGAGTGGACATTGGTTTCTGCCTCCTCGTAAAACTGCGAGTAACTCTAGTTCAATTTAAGTGCAATCAAGCTGGTCGTGGATGTGACAAGGTCAAATAGTCACCACTTACTGCAGAGTTCGCTTTTTTAGGACCAGCAGTGGTGGAGACTCGAGTAACGACCGATAAAGCACAAATTGCCCTGACTTCACAGTGTCTTGCAAAATGAAAAACAAGTTATGGGCTGTACAGCACAGTCTCTCGCTCTGGAAAAAGAGTCCGGAGCCCCTTGGGTGGAGGCTCAAACTCTAACATCTTCCATCGCGCAAAAAAAGGAAAAAAGGACACCTTAAAGATCACAGGTGCTACCCAACGGAAAGAAAACAGGTATTTTGTTCAAACAAACCCAACTTCATAAGGGAGAACAGCCAGATTGGGCAAAGGAGTAGACCGACTTCCTCCCGCAGCGGGAATAACAACATAGGCCCAAAAAAAATCCCACAATGCTCGCTGACCATCGACAACAGCAGATCACTGTTAAATCTATGTCTAAACCTCCAACAAAAAAACATAGATCTTCCAGTGTTGGGGCAGGATAATCTGATTAGTACAAACCTGTCAGCATCTCCTGACTTGGAAAAGCTGGTGTCACTGCTTGAAATACCATACGATACAAGTGATTCTGATAGTGACCACACAAGCCATGAGACCATGGTATTTAAGGCCAGGAACTGTAATAACATGAGAATAACATCTAACATGAACTCGATTACTGCAAAACTTGAAGCTCTTTTTCTCCTGTGTACGAAGCTGGCAGAAGACCAGCGTGAGACAAACCGTATTGCTGCAATGGCATTAGACATTATACTAAATGCTTTCCAAGTCTCTTAGCCCACGCCTCTGACCTCTATTATTGAGTTGCTGTTCCCGAATTTCACGATTCCACAAGTGCAAATACAAACATCTAAATGGGAGCCTCAAGATAGAAGGATAATAGTCATACATCAGGATCAGGTCAAAATTACAGCGAGATCGGAGGAATCAGCACTGGAGGCTTTATTGATTGAACAATTACGCATGGCTTCCCCTACTAAAACAAAGAAAAAGCAAAGGAAAAAACACAAACTTCCCACACAAACAAACAGACATATAAATCAAGGCACATTGGCAACATTGCAAATACATAAAATCGCCAAGAAGGCGGGGTTGGTTGAAGTAACTCAGACAATGTCAGGTCATTACATTGTCATTAATGATCTGGGAGAGGGAAACTCCAGGCAAGTTACCTTAAAAGGCCCGCTAGATAGATGGGTCCAAGCGGCTGGTTCTGCCGCTGCAAACCCGCTCCGTAAGGTAGATCAGCACTTGGAACCACATGCTCTAAATCCAATGGTGGATCCACGTCCTACATTTCTTGCATCAGAGTCATGTCTTTCATACTCCTGTAAATGACAGGGCCTCAAATGCCTGCCCTGCACAAGCAATAGAGAACTCTTCTTCCGCAAACATGGTAGGGAGGCTGACAAAACAAAATCAATCAATCAATCATTCAACAAACCCCTTACGTAGGAAATGTTATAATCCCATTTTAAATAATCCCTGCCCGGTAGATCAAGTTGCCATCTCAACATCTACAAAGATCCTACAGGAACCCAGGATGGACGAAGAGACAAGTCCACCTAACTTGGGCAGGAATTTTGCCATTCGGTATCCAGACATATAAAAATTGAAGAGACAAATTCGACGAACGACAAAAAACAAACAAGTTCCCAATTGTGGGAACTCCCGTCACCTGCACACTATTGGTGGCTCAAAGTGAGTCCTAAAGATTTTGAAAGAATACTATTATTGTATCTGTATTTTCATCTGAAAATACATCAATTTGTAAAACATTAATTTAGACAGTTCATATATATTTGAGATTCATTTGTAAGTCCAAAAAATAGACCCAATCACATTTTCTTGTCAAGTTTAGCTGTTTTAATGATGGCCCAATGCGTTTCGTGAATAATCACTTCTTCAGGGGCAACAAAGAACAATTTTCAACACTTTCTATCTAGAAAAAATATTCAAATAACATACATTACTGCACGTGATAATGCACGTGGTAATGACAATTTTCACAGTATCAGTTCAAAAGACAACAAGTCAAGGCATTTTCAGGTATACTGAAGGCTTGTTCCTTAGCATATAACATATAATAACTTGTTTAAACCTTATTGTTTCAAAAAATAGGTTTGTTCTAAACAACAGCACACCTATGAAAAAGTATCCTATTGTTTAAAAAAAAAAGGCTTGTTAAAATCAGCAGAGCAACTATAGAGCGTGTGGTTAAAGTTGTGAACACAAGCATGTTCTCTGATGTTAAGTATCTATGATGCTTGAAAGGGTCTAGGGACCTATCGGCCTGTTGGTAAGAATAATGCATCCAACGAAGAGCAAAATGTAAGAATAGAACTTACCAGAAAGTTTATCTATTGCATACCATCAACGATGAGGTAGGAGGATGAATGTCCATCCATAATGTTAATTGCCGACATGGGGGATTTCCTAAAATAAAAGAAATAAGCTTGGATATATGATTTGAAAAGGTCTATTTCAACTGTAGAAAGGAAAGTGGGGAATTAGACTTACCCAAAAGAAAAGGGTTAATCAAAACAATCAAGGCAAGAAGCCTATCTATTCGGCTTTCAACATCCAGGTAATCAAGTGTCTAGGACAATGGTAGTTCAAAAACCTGGCTGTTTAAAGAATCACATCGTATTCCTTAAAAGCAAAAGGTCCTCCTGTTGGAGGAAAAAAAACACTATCAGGAATCATGGAGGTTCGAGAAGATTTCTAAAGCCAGAGTGCAATCTGGAATTAACTTACATAACTAACTGGAGATGGAAGGAATCTGGTGCCATCATCAACAGGAACCGCTTCCTGTTCAATGGTGACGCTAGAAAGAAATGGCTGCCTTAAATAGCAATGGAGTGACGTCATCGCGTAGAGTTGCGTGTGACATCACAGTGTCCACACTGTGATGTCATCAGGTGCATGCGCGCAATGACGTGAAAATTAAAGCGCATTCACAATGAACGTGGCTGTCAAGCTATTTTATTTATGGCTGATTCAAATGGGATAGTTATTCGAGTCTATCATTAAAGCAGAGTCTAGGGTTATAAATAATCTCTGAAAGAGAAGTGCCAGCATTGGCGCCAAATTTATGACGCCGTATTAAATGGTAAAGTAGAGTGGATGTAGAGATGACTCATATAAAATGAGTAGTCTAGTGATTATGCACTAAATAAATAGTGCAGATGAGAAAAAGATTCATTTACAATATTAAGTGACTAGCCTGAAGCGAAATCCAACAAGAAGGGATATTACGCAGTTTGTACTATCTTGAATTATCTGAAAGCAGGATAACTATTCAAACAAAGGGTTTTAAAATGTCTGAAAGAATTTATCAGTTTGTGATCTCTTATACCAATCTATACTTATATATTTATGAGCTGTGAGTAATTACAAACGTACTTCTTAAAATAGACTGACTCTTGAAAAGAGTTCACATTCTAATCATACAGGTTTTTTTTGGTTCTTCGGACCAGTCACACAATCACAAAAGGTAACTTTTAAATAAACATTTGTCACAAGTATATGGTCTTAACAGATGGAGTTTTCAACAACAATTGGTATAATTTAAGCAACCTGGTGGGTCTATAATGTTAATACCCATAGTGAAAAAGTGATGACTGAGACCAGTCATTGATCAGTTGATAATTTTTACAATTATTACAAAAAAGCTCCTAAATAGAAATCTTCATTAAGATCCAATCGTGCAAGTGAGTCCAATCTATGAATCCAGTATAACCTCTCAGTAGTTGCTTAATAATTTCTAATACTAACCATCTTAGCTGTGAAATGTTATGTCTGTAATTCGACAAACAGCAGTCCTTATTTAAATTGTACAAGGCTGCAGGAATTGTTGCACTTAGTACCGACCTTGTTCATTATTTCATCGGAGGACATTGAAAGATTGGAATTGCCAAAATTGGATAGCCCAATGAATTGGGCACTCGCCTCTTTTGTCTCCCAGGTGGTAACAGAACACATTTGTAAACATGCCAACCACCTCTATGAGCTTGGATTTGAAGTTTTAACTTTTCAACTTTCAAAACACCACACTAAATCTCATGCTTTTCACCAAGAAGTTGAATATCTGGCAAAGGTTAAGGACGCTCTCACTGTAAGGAAAAACTCTGCTTATAAGACCAATTCCTATAGCAGACAATAGACACAAGCCAGGATGCCTGGTGTTTGGACTAGTGCAGTTAATCAAAACAATTAACACCAGCTGGTGGAAACAAGTTTCTTTGAAGTCCTGTCATGGAACTCGCCGTGGGTTTCATTCCTTTCTTAGTGACCCCATGACTCTCAACAAGCTAATGAAAACAGATCTTTTTATGCTTCATGAAACATGGCTCACCATCCCCTTTAGCTTGAATATCTACTGCCTTTACTTTAAACTGTCGATACAGCTAGCATTAAAAGTGAATACTCGCCATCTCCGTAGCGAGGAATAGGTCAACATACACATTTCCTCGCCGTCACCATGCCTAGTTTCCCAGCAGGTTCTGGTGGTACATTGGTGGCCACATTGTATGACCCGCCGGGAGCGCTAAGGTCAGAGTAATTGATGGAAACCATCGTCGACACTCTTTAAGCATGGTCCACACAGAACTCGTGCGGGGCATAATTCTCGCAGGAGGCTTTAATGCACACTGTAGCCTGGACCCAAAGAGCTTTGTTTGGTCCGAGCACAACTCATGCTCAGGCAGGAAGGGCCAGGTGTGGTTAGAATTGTTGACTGAGTTTGACTAACATCCTCTGGGCGATTCCTCTACAAAGGAAAGGGCCATTTGGTCTAATGGCACATACAGTAGTTGTATCGATTATATTTTTGCAAACCCCATAATTATGTCACTATTACCTGAGTACTCAAAAAATTGGTCATCCAGGAGTGATCATGCTATGATACAGGCAGGGTGTTCAATCTCCCCAAATTGCCAGCATAGTTACCTTAGGCACTCTCAAATGGTAAATGCTCAAGGAAATTGCATTCTCAGGTCCATGAAAAACATCTATAACTTATATTTTTCTTTAACTCATTCGGTAAGGCCAATATCAGACTATCTGAGGGACTGTACCTGGGACCTACATGACTTCATGAAGATGGTGTGGTCTGACTCTGCGCGATGTTTGGTTTTGGGTCCAGCCACCATTAATAAAGGAGGGCTGTACGATGTTGCCATGGCAAAAATGAAAAAAGAACAAAGAGTACTGCTTCACCAAATACGGCGCAATTTATCTTTGTGTGATAAGGAGAAGAAGCAAAGAACGGCCAGGTTTAGAAATAAGTACAAACGATGGCTGCGTATTTATACATTTCAAGACACATTCGCGAGATGGAATTATATACACCGTCTGATGATAACGTGCAATACAACACATTTCTGGCACCTCCTCACACACAGATAATATAAGCACTACTCAAGTAGTAAATTTATCTGAAGAGAAATGGGGGGCTTACATAAAAGAACGATTTTGGGACTCGAGGGCGGAAATGGGCAAAGCATCACAGCCTATCATGACCGGTACAGCGTGTGTCTTAGCATGATGCAAGCAGACATGTTAATTCTAATAAGAAAGGCAAAATCATCTAGTGCATCAGAACCTGATGGCCTATGCAATATTGTCATGAAGCAGGACCCAGAGATATGGGCGGCACTATTTAATGAACAGTTCTTGCATATCTGTGAAGAAGCCTCAATACCTCTCTCATGGCAGGAATCGATATGGGTCCCTATTCATAAGCAGGCCCATGTTCTATACCCGATAACTATTGCTTACTTGCGATTTTATATTGTGGATCTAAATTATTGCTAGTGTGCTGCTAACCATGCTAACAGACTGGGTAACTTCAAAAGGATTACTGCATTGCGCTCAAACTGGTTTCAGAAAAGGGTTTGGCACCACGCACGCCATCTGGGTCCTTTCAACTTTAATAGCCGATACTTACGCTTAGCCTGGAACCAGCCTCTATTTATGCTTTGTGGACTATAGCTATAACTAAATTATGGGAGAAATTGACACAGTGGGGAATTGATCACTCACTATTTTATTTTATAAAACTTGTATACAGTGATACAAATGTGCAGGTCAAATTATCGCAATAGGGTCTGTTATCACAACCTTGTATCACTAATATTTGGCTTAAACAAGGCTGCGCCCTCGTCCCGTTGCTGTTCAATTTATATGTTGCAGACTTTTTCAGGTTTTATCTACTGTCAATAATCGCCCCCCACCCCCTCACTATGGAAAGATAGACATTCCTTGTTTAACTTACCTCGATGATACAGTGTTATTAGACGGAACCCCCATTGGATGACAACGTGCCTTACAAGTATACGTCCAAATAAATGGGCTGCAGATAAATTTGGTTAAAACCAAAATTATGACGATTGTGAAAAAAACGGCAACAAACAGGATTTTTCATTGGAAGATGAGTAGCGCTATAATAGAGGAAAGTAACATCTATAAATATATGTATAAAGGCCACTCCATCCAGTCTGCACTACGCTAAGACCATACCTACTAAGGCATGGCTGAAACTGCTAGCCCTAAGAAAAGTAATTATTAGATATGGGGGTAACTCAGTTGTTCAGAGATTAGAGGATGCAGAACCTCATTTTATATTTTATATGCACTAGAGATTCTTCACGAAAAAAGCAATAACCTGGCTAGCAGAATTAGAGGCTAGAATTATACGATCTATATTAGCATTTCCCAGCTCAGTACCAGTAGAGGCTATCAGGTTGGAACTCGAACTCAAATCCTGGAAGGCATTGTGGAAAGAGGCAGTATGCAGTTTGGGTCAAGATCAAATATTCTCATTCAGTGGTTGATACTTTGATATCTCATTCCATAGACCATTCAAGGCGATTTACAAACAGTACTAGGATTAGTAACATGGAGATGTTAGTAAAGACACACACAATAGACATTGGTCTCCCTTGTGACTGTGAATCGGATGTCTCCTCAGTAAACTATCAAAAAAACTGAAAATATTTGAAGAATACAATCACTTGGCTACTCAACTACCTTGAGTAAGTACATTATTGAGGATGAACATGGAATGTTTGAGGACGGCCTGCACTCTTGCTTGATAAAACTGTGCCTCCCGTTGTTGATTCACTTCATTGTTTGTGTTCACTTTGATATATTACCAGTCTTGGCCAATACCGGGGCATGGAAGGGAACCCCTAGGGATATGCTGTTATGTCGTCTATGCAACTCACAGGTTGAGACAGTAAGACATATTTTAACGCAATGCACAGACCTTGATCATCTTTACTGTAAAGGATACAACAGATTTGAGTCGTGGGGATCGGACCAATTTTGGTCCATGATATTTTGTGCAGAATCTCTAGTGATTACAGCTGCGGCACACCACATTTGGTTAAGGGCGACAATCACATTAGAAGAAAGTAATTTAAAATTATCCGTCAAATGAAAACCGTAAATAGAAAAACTGACAAAGGAGTAAAGTGCAGAGTTAAAGGAAATAGCCAAATGGGACTAGGCAAATTAAAGGGGTGCGAGTAATTTTTATCTTTGCACACATTTTACACTAATTGTTTAAGTGTAGACGATGAAATTCGAGTCCAGGATGCTTTTCTTATAGTTGTTAATGGAAACTGAATGAAACTGATAAACATTAGGTATTGTGTGCATAATGACAATGATTTTAACATGTAATTTAAAAATGTATTTTATTATGTATTGTATTTGCTTTGGAGTGTAGTGCAAAAGGTTGATTTTCTATTAACCATAAAGCACTTAAATGAACAAAAAATATGTATACATATATGCTATTGCTAGTCCTCCTCATCTTTTTTATTTCCTGTTTACCTGTAAGAACTTGAAGCTGTCGCTAAGGAAGCTGTGTAGTATGATTTAGTAGGTGTCATCTAGCCATGTTACTGTGACAAAGAGGATGTTGATACCGCCGTCGCACAGTAGGTCGTACATCGTGGCATGTTTTGACATCATTCTGCGTTGATTAAGTTGCAGTGGATCCTTTCAGCACGATTCAGATACGTTTTTAATATAAGCTTTGTCTCTCGGTTGTCAGGTTTGTCTGCTTCCATGTTGCTCTCAGGATGTGATGGTTGTTCAGTTTGTTCTGATTTATCGTCAAGTAGGTTTGGTAGATTAATTATTTGGTTGTTTATTTCTCCAGGTTCCTCTTCTAAAAGTTGTTGTATTCGATGCAGGTGTCTTTGTGTTTTTGTGATATATGGAGTAAGGGCGTTGATTTCGTTCTTCCTTCTCGCTGTTTCTGTTCTTTTTCTGCTTGGTTCCGGTACGTTTTTGGTTTGTCTAGCGATGTTGGTGGTGTTGATTTCTTCTGGTGGGTTGTCAGTTGCAAGGTACGGTGTAAGGTATAGACATTTTCTCTTCATATGATGCTTGTTCTGTTGCTCACCGTGATTGTGGGCGTGCGTTCTGCATTCAGGATTATGTCCAATGGATGAGAGACATGGTGTGGTTCTATTTGGTATTCTCTTTGTCTTGTTTTTCTTTGGTGTAATCCGGTTCTGTGTCATGGCATGGTGCGGTCCTTAGTGGTGAGTTGGTTTAGAAGTTTTTTTCTAGGTCGCAGGGGCGGTAGCCCATGTTGCAGCTCCTTGTAAGGTTGGGATTGTGGCGGTTCGTGGCTTTTTTGCAATGTGTTTATAGGTGTAATGGTGTGGTCTGGGTGGTCTTGTGGCTTGATAGGAGCGGTAGTAATCAAGTAGGGGTGGGGGCTGCCAGCAGAGGGGTTGACTGGGGCGTCCTTACCCTACACATTAGTTTGCCTTGGAAGTGGGGTAAAGGGAGTCCCAAAGTTGAATATGATTCTAGGGTTGTTGTTGGGGCATCTAGCTGTCTCGCTGGTGGGTTGTCAGAGGAGCTACCCACATTGTAAGATAGAGTTCTAGTGTACCACTTTCCTTGGTAAAGCGGACCCAGAGTTGACAGGAGTTTGAGTTTCTAGGAGTGGCAGTCGGAGCAACTCACTTGGTAGTTGTTTGGTTTGGAGCGGGAAGAGGGCCTGACTGAGCTTCCAATTAGTTTGAGATTGAAATGCACCTCCCATCAATTATCTTCTGCGGTTAGTTGCGAGTGGGTCTGAAGTCAGGGAATAGTAGTTGTGAAGACACACTTAACTATGATTTTCCCAGATATTCGGAGAGGCTTAAGAGTGAGAACACACTTCGATTTGAATATCCTGATCATGGGAAAAAGGCCTAGGTTTCAAAATATAACAGTCAATGAAAAACACATCTAGATTCGAATATCCTGGATAGTGCAAAAAAGGCCTAGGTTTCAAAATATTGCAGTCAATAACAGAACACAAACCAGGATTTGCCTTTCTGATGGATGTCTAGCTTGTAACTATGGGTGGACTGAAGCGGTGTGCAATGTGTAGTGGAAAAGTTGTGTTTATGTTGAGAAATAATAAAAGGTTATAGACAGGTGTGAGTGACAAACAGTGATGGCTGTCCCCTCTGTTTGTACCTTACCTACCTTGTCAGTTGATGCTGGTTGACGGCTGACTCTTTCCCCTGCTGACACCTGCAGACACCATCTGGCGCTGCTTCTGCAGGAGCTGTCCTTTTCGTCAGGGTCCTTTGTCGAGGGGTCTGCAATGGGCGGGGGGATTCCCTAGCGCAATGGGTGTCAACAGGGCTCTGGGCCAATTGGGGCTGGGGGTGGGATTACGCCTTGGCAACCACAGTAATGGGTGGGAAGGGAGTGCAAGTGGAAATGGCTGCCAGGAACAGAGGCAGAGAAACACCTGACTGTTCCAGCCAATTGCAAGGGGGAGGGTGGGGACAGGAAGAAAGCCAGAAACAAACAAAGGATAATACCCCAGGCACTGCACCCTCTAAATGCATAGAAGCTCAGAAAACGGGATGGGAGACAACAAAAAAAACACAAGATAAACCCCACAGAAAACCACAACGTAGTCAAAAAATGATTGCATAAAACACACAAACCCCTCCACAAGAGCACATGAAACAGGCCAAAAACTGATTAGAATCAAGGTACAACTACTCACTGAGCATCAACCTTCCCCCAAGACTGCTCTGCAAGTGGTTTCATTAAAGGATGCTTCTAGATTGCAGTCAGGAAGGCAAGTGGAAATGGCTTCCAGGAACAGAGGCAGAGAGACACCTGACTGTTCCAGCCAATTGCAAGGGGGAGGTTGGGGACAGGAAGAAAACCAGAAACAAACAAAGGACTATACCCGTGGGTGCTCCACCCTCTAGATGCATACCAGCTCAGAAGACGGGGTGGGAGTCCACAAAAAACACAAGATAAACCCCACAGAATACCACAAACTAGTCTAAAAACGATTGCAAAAAACACACACCTTCACAAGAGCACATTAAACAAGCCAAAAACTGATTAAAATCAATGTACAACTACTCACTGACCATCAACCAGCCCCTATGACTGCTCTCCAAGTGGTTTCCTTAAAGGATGCTTCAAGATTATAGACAGGAAAGCAAGTGGAAATGGCTGCCAGGAACAGAGGCAGAGAGACACCTGACTGTTCCAGCCAATTGCGAGAGAGAGTTCCAGTGGGAGCGTAAGTTACTCGTAGTAATGTCTTTGTTAATCAAGTAGTTCTTTTCAGGAGTAAACTGGGGGTAAATCAGAGTAACTTCTTTGTGAATCAGCCACTAAGAGAGAAAGGAAGTTATGTTTTAATGGGAGTTTCCTATCTTTATTGTTGAGGATTCCTCTTTAGAAGTGAAGACATATTATTCTCCTCAATGACTTTCACGCGAGGCAGAGCCAGTGCATAGTCTCAAATCGTTACTGGGTAGCACAGAATTGTATGCCAAGACTGGAGGCTCATCTGATTTTTTGTAAAGGGCAACCTCTAAGCCGAAACTATTGTATTAGAGTACAGATAGGGAGACATGGCATATGAGAAGGGGCATAAAGATTGTAGGTGTTGTTTGCTTATTTTCCCCCCAATTGACTGCCCATGGCTAATCCCTATGGCCATTCCCACCCAGCTCTTGCCCATCCCCATCCAAAACACCTCCTCATGGGAGCTATTTGAGCTCACTTTCATCAAGCCTTACCATCAAACTTTGCACTTGAAGTACCTGCCGTTGTATCTCAAGACAGTCTTCAGAGAGTTAATGATTTAATTGACGTTGTAAACATGCTACTATTGTAATAAAAATGGCTTGACCAGGTCTGATTTTATAATTAAAAGAGTGTCCTAATGAACTAATTCCTTGTGCACCAGGTGTGCATGTGTTTTTGAAGGAGCCGATCACTGGCTGTTCATTTTACACCTCAGCTGGAAAAGAGCATAATTGCTTCAGCTTTAATCAAGTAAAATGTGAGGGAGGGATATTATTATTTTCCACCTTCATCATTGTCTTTATACAATCTTTTCATTTATTTTTCTTTATTGCAAAACTCAACAGGCATAGTGAAAGAAAACATAAAGAAATCTCCCGGTTTTTATATTCACTAAATTCTAACAGACAAAAAGGACTCCTAGCTTGTATAACGCACACAGAACAAAATATGTGCAATTAGACATTCAATGTGAGCAAAAGTGCATAAATACATAAATAACAACATCCCAGATCTGTAATTGTATGTATTCTAATCCGTTCATCCATGCTGGGAATTTGTGTGGACCTGTCCTCCTGGTTTAGTCAAAGGCGGAAGTAGATGGTGGGTCAGAGTGGCCAGATCTTTGTATGCCACAGTTGGTATGGGGTTCACCTGACCAAATCTTGGTCGATGTCACTTATAATTAGTCTAAAGTGAGGACAGAGAGTGGTTGTCTTTGTCCTGGACATTTCGGCGATTCATAATTAAATCTGCCTTCATCTGGACCTTTGAACTGTTGGACCCCTGCAGTGGGAACACCAAACAGTAGGATTACTTCTACATAAGAGGGTTGAGGATATGGCTAAGGTGACAGTGTTGGCCAGGTCTTCCGTCAGACACTCGATTTATAAGCACTATGCGTGTCCTTCACCGAAGTACTGTTAAAAAAAAGCATTGGCAAAGCCAACAGGTTTGGCTTTTGTGTGCATATTAGGCATTTGCAGGCACTGCTATTAAATGCTCAGGTACTCGCACCATTTTGCACCTGCTACCAGCAATAGCCAGTTAATACCACTACAGCAGTGCCTGGCACGTGCATTTCTCAGGCCTGCACAAAATCCCAAACTGCTGGCATTGCCAATGCTTGTTTCCCCTTTGCTTTTATATACAAGAGGACTTTCAAGGTTCCTCTTTCTGTCACTTTGGTGATCTGCTTTCCTCTCTGTTTTGAAGGCCTTCCATATTTATCTGTTGCTTGTGATGGTTTCCTCTGCAAGGTGCCCACTTCGCAATTGACAAGGAGCCATCTTCGGAGGATTTAAAGATTGATGTCCGGGCTTCATCTTGATCTCCTCCTGTGTCAAGTTGGATTCTGCTGACAGCTTGTTTGTAAGGCTCTCTCCAGTTTTCCTCCAGTGTCTTGTTTTGCTTCGTGGCCCTTTCCATCTTTGTTGACTTTGACTTCTGTTGCTCTTCCTGGCCCCTCTCTTCCGTTCCCTTTGCATGCTGCTTGCATTTAGGACTGATAGCATCCCTTTTCTCTTTTTGTGGTCTGGCTGTACAGTTGGCTCCTTTTCTGTTTTCTCTCTTGATGGTGTGATGGGTTGGTTTAGTGGTGTGGGTACCTTGCGGCTGACTGCAAATGGTCTTTGGAAGAACACAGCTCATTACATGAATTCCATGGAAATTCTGACATTTTTCTTTTTGCATCCAGGAGCCTATGACAAGGTGAGGACACCTTTATGATCCTTATTCAAATGAACACTATCTCCACCATTCATTATTTAAACACACTTACCAGAACCCGGTCAAAGACATTTGAAGACCTTGCAAAGGCCTTTGGCTTTTTTGCTTAAATTGCCATATTCCCACGATATCACAGGTCTGTTGAATGAGTTGATGGATTTGAACTCATGAGATGTGAATACATGGAAACACCAATTGGGAGCTTTTTTAGTCTCTCCATCAGTTATGGTTTCCATTGGCAGTGGATCTATTTGCCTATTGGCAACATTTCATATCGTCAGTGATGTATACTTTCAAGCAGGCTTGGCCATCAGGGGTTTTATATTTGTTCCTGCCATTCTCAACAATCCCGACTGTTCTTTTTTGCATCAGCCAATGCTGGAATGGTCTCGGCAGATAGTTCTTCTTTGGATGCCTCAGTCCTGATTTCCATTGTTTTTGTCTCTTCCAGTGCACAAGCCAATGCTCTTATTTATAATTATGACACAGCCACCTGACTGCCTGCTCCTCTGGGGGTCTAAGACAAAGTTCCTGTCTAAGACCCTTACTGACGCGAGATTTGAAATTAGGCCATGCCCCTTTTTGGGCCCGCCCACGCACTTCATTAACATCAGTCCCTGGCTGAAGCCCAGGCAAAGCCATGCAAAGTCTAAGTGCAGCTGTCTGCTGTCTGCTGTTGGATACTCTTTGCTCTACCTCTATACTCTCTTATGAAGTTGTTTACTGGTTCATGTTCCTTCAGTCCAATACGGCAGACTTCCTTGTTTGCAGCATGCCCAGCTCGCCTATTAGCTGGAGTCCTCCTTCATCTTAGTGCTGCTTCCATCACCACATGTTTTTCCTGATCCTTGTAGCAATTTTACTCTTTCCTCTATGCCTAGTGCAGTACCCACTCATTGGTCTTGCCATATGTCTCCCCATATCCTAGCTTCACGCAATATTTCTAATCATGTTACCCACCTCTTGACTCCCATCACTCCTGTATCAATGTTGCATTTTGGAATGCTCGGTCCATTTCTAAAAAAACTCACTCTATTCTTGATATGTTTTTAGGTCTTAATTTTACATTTTTGATGTATTACCGAGAACTGGCTTTCCTCTTTCATCACCGCTATACCTACATCTCTGTTTACATCTGATACTGCCTTTGTGCAAACACCTCGTCTTTCAGGCCGTGGTGGAGGCACTGGTATCCTCTATCGGCCATCTTCTATGATTCATACTATTTCTCACTCCTTACCTAGTTTTATTTCCTTCAAATACTCTCTTTCGACATTTTCCAAATCTTGTCCTGTGACTT
This sequence comes from Ambystoma mexicanum, assembly GCF_040938575.1. Classification (NCBI taxonomy): domain Eukaryota; kingdom Metazoa; phylum Chordata; class Amphibia; order Caudata; family Ambystomatidae; genus Ambystoma; species Ambystoma mexicanum. The sequence continues at coordinate 1,014,672,793 of NC_090930.1, read as the reverse complement.
TTCTTTTAAGTTATCATCCTCCTAGTCCCCTCTCAAGTTTCCTGATGACATTGATGCCCTACTTAGTGCCATTTTACTTTGCTCTAACTCTTTTATATTTGTGGGCGATTTTCTCTTCATCTCTCTTCTATTCATGCCTCTATTGCATTTCTAGCTATTATTGACTCCTACTGTCTTTCACCTCTCCCTACTCCTTCAGCTCACATTTCCAGATCCTGCCTGGATCTTATTTTCACTTCTTCTAAATCTATCTCTGCTGTTTCTGTCTACCCTGTTTTCTACCCCAATCATCACTTGCTTCCCTTCTCAATCTTCCCCTCTGTTTCTAATTTTTGCTCTTCTCCTGTTGTTTTTCCTCCTTTTCTCCATTGTGATCTTCGTACTTTCAATACTCCTCTTTTGTATCCTCTTGCATTGCCACTCTTCTGGCTCACTCTGTTTTCCTTGCTCTTCCAAAGGACGAAGCTATCTCACCTCTCTCCACTTCTCTTTCATCATCTTTTGACAGTACGTCGCGTGGAGCGTCACTGGCATAAGTCCCATTTCACAGTGAATCATTTTCTACTAACCATACTCTCTATTATGATGAACTTCTTTCTTCTAAACACTTCTACTACTCTTATCTTTTACCCTCTCAATCATTCATCCTTGATGTCTCTTTCAATCCCTCTCTCGTCTATTGACTTCTCCTTCTCCTGTCCATTCTCTCCTATCGACGTTTACTGATTCTGAGTTTGCTAACTTCTTTACTTCTAAATTTGATTCCCTTCTTTTTTTTAAATTTTACATTTATATCAGCACAGAAAGCCCTCATGCATTTAGGCGCAAGTTACAGTTGGTACAGGTCAAATCAGGTTGGTTACAGACAAAGTGGGTAAATTGGCAGTGCAAGGCTGTAAGGTCAGGTGAGATGCGGGCATGTAAGGATGCATGAATAGCACAAGGCTAGTTGTATATAGCACAGCTGCTAACAGTCAAATCTGGTATGTTATGGGCACACAAGGTTACAGATAAAGCACAAGGCTAGTCATTCGCTCGCCTATCTCTCTTACTTCTCTTCTTTCTTTGCACACTGCTACTTTGCCTTCGTCTACTGTGGGTCTTTCATCCTTCTGACCTATTTCTAATTCCAATACCTCATTGCTCATCTCGCAGGCTCATCCTACTGCTACTCCTAAACGCCCTGTTCCTTCTACTCTTATTCTAAAAATCTATCCTTCTCTTAATTCTTATCTCACTACCCTTCTTGATATTTCCCTTGCTACTTATACTTTCCCTCTTTTTTTAAACATGCTATTAACATTCCTATCTTGAAAAAATCTTCTATGGACCCATCTACTTTTTTAAATTTTCATCCCATCTCTCTCCTTCCTTACCTTTCTAAATTATTGGAATGTCTTGTTTATTCCCAGGTTTCTACCTTTGTTACCCTTAATTCTTTTTTACCTTGTTTTCAATCTGGTTTTTGACCTCTTCACTCCACTGAAACTGCCCTTTTTTCTGTCTGAGACTCCTTGCTCTCTGCTCGCTACTCTGAACAATCCTTTAGTCTCATACTTCTGGATCTAGCCACTGCTTTTGACCTGGTAGACCACTCACTGCTTCTCCAGTCACTTTCTTCTTTTGGGTTTTCTGGTTCTGTACTAGCATGGTTTCAATCGTCCTTATCTATTCGCACGTATCTGGTCTCTTGGGCCAGAATTTTCTCTGATCCCCTTCCTCTCTTGCATGGTGTTCCCTAGGGGTCCGTTCTTGGCCCATTTCTCTTCTCTATTTGTACCTCTCCACTGTCTAATATTATCTCTTCTTTTGGGATGTCCCATCATTTTTATGGTGATGATGCCCAACTCTTTCTATATTTTTCTTCTTTCACATCTACTATTCACATGAATCTCTCAGCCTGTCTCTCCACCATTAAAACCTGGATGTCTGATCACATTCTTGTTCACAATCCCTCATAAACAGAAAACTGAAGTACTCTTTTTCCCTCCCAGCTGACACAATTCCTTTGCCTGTTCCTCCAGCCTTAGTTCTGTTTTCACCTTCTCATCTTCCCATTTCTCTTACTGCTCGTAATCTTGGCCTTCATCTTGACACCAATCTTTCTTTTGCCTATCACATGTCTATCACATCACGCTCCTATCAATTCCACCTCTTTAACATTCGGAAAGTTAGGCCTCTCCTAACCTTTGGTGCGACTAAGCTTTTAATCGCTTCTCTAATTTTCTCACGCCTGTTCTATTGCTCTGCGATTCTTTCTTGTGTCCCTGTTTCTCGTTTAACTCCTTTAAAGTCTGTCTTTAATTCCTCTATCTGTCTCTTGTCCTCTCTATCAATTTGCGATTCTATCTCTACGTCTCTGGCCTCTCTTTGTTGGCTACCTTTTCATTCATACCCGATGTAAGGGGGGGAGGGGCCGAACCTTGTTTTCCCTGTTGGGCCCCATGAATCTGCACCCCCAGTTTACCATGTTGCTTTTCCTTTACTAATTGCACTTCCGTTTTCGTCTCCATTAGATTACGGGTAGCGCCTCCACTTACAATATGACATATTGGGAGCTGGTCGTCTGAATGTGCCTGATGCATCTAACTTTATTGTTAAGCTCTGAGCATACTGTATTCAATCCCTGCAATTTAGACTGACCTATGCTGGCCCTCAATTATATTCAGATTGCTATTAGGAGCATTCATTTTGTCCGCAGTGTGACACACAATGACATCAACTTTTGGTGTGAGTGGAGTGCCCACCCCGAGCCTTCTCTGGCTGTGACATCTTTGAGATTGGGTTTTTTCTCTTTTATGCCCTGGCCCTCCTTTTTTGATTCAGACCCCACTTGTGGTTGTCTGACTCTTGCCTAGGAAAATAATCTCAGAGAGAGGTAGGTCATCATTTTCTGGAATCCGTGCTCTGGTGCTGGTCACTTTTTTAACTGTTTTTCACCCTCGTGGTGGTTTTGAGGCATGCAATGGTCGGATATGGACATGTGAGTGCCCTCCTATTTGGTTTGCATAAGTACACTGTGGTCTGTGGGAAATTAAGGTCTCTATTTTCCCGTTGGCCTGTCATAAAATGTTAACGGTGATTTGTTGGGTATACCTTTTTGTTTAAATTGTTTTTGTAATGAACATGAAAAATTAATTCTGCCCTTTAAATGGTTCTCTTTTTGCATATTTGCAGTTTTAGTGTTTTTTGATTTCCCCTGATGAAGACGTGTTTGAATAGTTGTACTTCGAAACCGGTTTGGACTGGTTGATTGCAGAGTCCTTAAAAATTGACTGGAAATGCTGACTTTTGAACAGAAGATTTGTTCAACAAGCGCTACATTGTAAATTATGTGTTTCTTTTGTATAATGGTATTATTAGGTGTGGATGTTTAATGATATGTATGACTGGTATGCTTTAGTACAATTGACATATTAGGTCTATGTATGATTGTTACACTTTATTATGTCAATAGTGGGTAGTTTATTTTTGATTTTTGACTTTGGGCCTCATTAGGACCCAGGCGGTAAGGGGTTTACGGCGGCGTAAACAGCGCCGACCCTTACCGCCTGATTCCGAGGTCCCTTAGCTCCATGGAGGATTTAACACCTGCTTTTAGCAGGTGTTAAAATCCATGGCGCTAAGGGACCTTGTTGTTAATTACGCCACCGTAATTTACGGTGGCGTAATTAACGCCTTCCCCACTCCCATTATGCCCTATGGGGCAAAAATGGGAATGGGGAAGGGTAAATGGGGATTGGGGACTTACCGCCCCGCCAACCTTGGAATGGGGCGGTAAGTCCGCCAACCACCATGGCGTAAACGCAGTTTACGCCATGGTGGTAAAGGTACGACCCAGGCGGTAACTTACCGCCTGGGTCGTAATGAGGCCCTTTGTGTCTGACATGATTGTGTGATTGATTTTACATCTTTATAACTAAAAGAAATAAAATATGTGATGAACTAATATGACCTGGAGCATGTTTCTGTTTTCTCTCTTATTTCCTCTGTTCTGGGCCTTGGGGACACTTGCGATTCGGTTTTTCTACCTTTTCATTCTCAAGTGAAATTCAATTTTCTCTGTATTGTATTCAAGTCCCTTTATGGTGTTGCTCCTATTTATCTTACATCTCTTGTCTCCTTCTATGTTACCTCTCGTGTTCTTTGCTCCCAGTCTAATTTCCTTCTAACTGTACCTCTTCCTCCATGTGCAACTTCACGGTTTCGTTCTTTCTCTGTACTTGCTCCTTTCCATTGGAATGCTCTCCCTCTTTCTTTATGGTACATTCACTCTTATACCACTGTTCGTGCTGCCCTGAAAACCTTTCTACTTTAATCTTTTTTGTGTTTTAAGGCTCTCACTGCAGTTTCCCAACTGTTATCTGTTGTATCATTATTACCCCTTTATTTAACCATGAAATGGATTGCGTACAGAGCCTTGGTGAAAGGTGCCACATAGCTGACAAATAAATACAAATACAAATACAGTTGGACCATCTCCTTGACTGCAGAGTCCCCTATTAGGGGCCACTGAGACTGACACAGGGTCCACTGAGGGGCCACTGACTGTTGATTTGTGGGATGGGATATGATTCCTATTAACATCGCTGCCCTAGAACTAGCTTCCTTCATGGACTTTATGTGGAAGCTGTGGCTTATTGTGCAATTAGTTATTTCATGTCAGCTGTTTCGGACAGCCACCCTCTTGTAGATGGCTCTTCCATCGGGAAACATTCCATGTTCTTTAGGTGCTTGAAGAGCAATCAGCTGAAGTGGTGCCTGGACCCAAAGTGCATTTGCCATGGTGTTATGAGTGAAGTTCTTTCCTTTTTTCAAGGTTGACATGCTGATGAGGATCTGTTGCTTTACCAGTTGTCATTAAAATTGTCTTACTTCTTTTCTGTGTCTCTTTTTGACAACTCTCTGTTATTAGGGCTATGGACACTTCTGACATGTCCTTTTCTCTAGCAGGGATTCACTTCCACATTAATGAGCACACTAATAGCATCTCCAACTTTGTTGGGATGTCTGGTGTCTCCAGACTTATGAAGGTATGACCGTTGCTGATGGGCAAGCTATGACAGATTTATTATGACTTCATTTCAGAAGCCTTCTTGGATGTTTTTCACTCCCACGCAGTGGGTGAGAGAGATTATCTATGGCAGCTGGTATTGATGGGATTTTTTCAATGTTCGACAGGTGCTATTGTGTTATGGTCAGTCTGTACAGTAAGTCAGAGGAAAGGCTTAAAGATGCTGATCGCCATATGTTTTCGTTTATGAACACTTTAATTTCAATCATGTGAGTCATGTGATTATAAGTATACTATACAGCCTTGTAAATAAGAAGAAACCTAGGTCTTGTCATAAATGTTTTTATTCTAGAAGTCATGGCTTGAACATGTGAATAAACAGCTAGTCTAACCAGTGAGTCTGTATTGCATTAATTCACGTGACTTCTGATGCTGGCACAGTTATTGCCGTTTCCTTTCTCTTTTTTCGCTCACCCGTTTCAAGCCATCTGTGCTGTTCCTCACCACTCTCTTCACGCTTTGTTGGCACTTTATTTTATCTTTTTTGCCCCACCCACCTACAGCCATCTGTGGTGTACCTCTTAGCTTTCTTCCCTTCTTTATTGGCTGTTTTTTGCACTCTTTATTCCCCACCCCTCTGCAGTACTTTTATTACTTATTTGGACGTTTTTATCTCGTGTTTCCCCCACCTACCTGACACTCTCTCTGCTGTTGCTCCCCATTCCATTCTCACTTTTTGACCTTCTATTTCCTCCCATGACTGTTGTAGAGCAGCAAGTGGACACATTCTCCCTATTCAACGCCCATTCACCTCCACCCTATTGGAGTAACAGACAAGGAGCTATAATTGGGAACCCATGCACAAGCTTATGCAACATGTCCTTACTACTTCGACTGTACGAAAAATGATATGCACTCAGGCAGCCATTCAGAAGATACCCTCACGTTGAAACTGTCGAGGAAACCTACCAAGAAGGATGTTTCTTGCTGAGTTGTCGAAAAGCAGCCATGAATAAACTGATGTGCGATATGGATGTACGTTAAACAAATTCTTATGACGGCAAAAGAATCTCTGAAAGAAGATATATGACCCCATGTTGGAATGATGTGAAAACACTTAAGAATAATGATGTAACTGATGCAGTAAGGGAAACATGTACTCCATGGTACAGTATTTGTGAATATAAAGTAGAATGAAGAGGCCCCCTAGTCAAGACCCGTAAATACGCTGAAACGCAAGGTAGAAATAATACATAGAAGCTTACTTAGGAGAGGTATATATTCAACGTATAGGGCTACCATCAAACAAGATGGACGACAGCTCATGTCAATCAATCCAGTTACCTCAAAAACATGAGCCCAGGATCTTAAACGTGGAGAGACGATGCAGAAAGCTGTTTTCTTTGCGAAATAGAGGAGTACATTGGCTTTGAAGTAAGGATGCTATTTCAAGAGATGAAGAAAAAACACAAAGGGAGTCTATGAGTAGAACATGCAAAAGGACATATTTTGTAAAGATTAGGATGAACAAGAACATTTACTGATGCCAAATATCGGATGATTAAAAGGCATAAAGTCAATATGGGATAGAGTGAGCAAGTCTCCAAAAGACAAAAGAAGAACTGCACCCAGCAAAGGTTGAATCAAATAGGGTTAAAAGCACTGTCGATATGGACAAATTCATGGTCTTGCAACATGTGACGAAGTGCTTGCAAACGAGGGCTATTCATTAGGCCGGGAGCTAAGATAATGGTGTACCTACACTCCCTCGGATGTCCATGACTGTGCAGACTGGCAAGTTAAACCTTCAAACAGAAGACACTGGCATAAGGCCTACCGATGAAAGTGGGTGGCCGAATTGGTAAATAAAGGAAGAGCTGACGTATCTCCAACCACCTGGGTTTCGTTTCCATGTACGTGCTGCTAACAAGCTGAATGTCCAAGGTTGGATTTGGGTTGCCAACCAATTAGAATAGCCTGCCATTCACTGTGTCATATAATATTTCAAAATATCAGTCCGCAGCCCTATTTTCTTCTCTGACGATTGCTTTATACCATGTGAGTAGAAGTAGCTCGGGTGTGTCTCACAGAAAAGAGAATATCAGTGAGGGACTAACATGCACATGCACATTTTCCATATGTAGAAATTATCCCCTAATCCAATCCCACCCCTCTATAGGTTTTTGAAGTTTGCCAGCTAGGATGATGTCATAGGTGACACATCTAGCATTATATAAACAGCGCATGATTGAAAAAACAGTGTGATCCTGCATGAGGCAAGTTGATGAGTGTATATTCGCCCAGCTTTACTTCTTGAGATTAAAGCAGTATTTTACCATCTCCTTTGAGTCTGTCTGGTTATTGGGTCCGAAGTATTTACTTAGTAATTTCAGTTAGTACAACAAATGCTTCAAGGTGCTAAAGCACACTGTCCTCCTGCACCATGGACTGTTTCACCCGCACTCCACCCCGGTTTTTTGGCACTTTTTCCTCTTTTCTTCCTACACTCAATTCCAACTATCTGTGCTGTTCCTTCCCGCACGCTTCCTGCTATTTTGGTAGTTTTTTCTTTTTTTACCCCATCTGCATCCAATCTTTAGTGCTGTTCCTCCTCACTCCCTTCCAGATTGTTTGGCAGTTTTCTCTTTATTCACCACCTGCATCTATTCCTTAGAGCTGTTCATCTCAACTCCCACACTGCTCTTAAACACTCCTCCTTAGGATGTCTCTTTGCTGGGGAGATTGTAGCAAAGGTATGAAGCAGACAAGAGTTTCAACCCGTACAACTCCTGTTTGGTCCTGCTAGAGCCTGAAAAGGGCCAATGGCCAGAGACCCTGAACAACACACCCCAGGCAACCCTTCCATGTGATTCACTCTTTATACACCTCTGCCCAGCTCCACCCTAATGCTCACATGCTAACATTCAGCATGCACTAGGTACCACCACAGATCTAACACATACAACCTCATCAAAATCCAATTTACTTACCGCAACCCATCCTACTCCACCCAAACACAAATGCAACCTCATGATCATCAACACTCGCTCCACTGTACTCCAAATAGCAGGCATTACTTTTACCATCACTACGCACAATAAATTGCAAACTCTTCATAATAGAAACCTGGCTTACCTCCACCTTCTCCCACATCCTGGATGTTCTTGTCCCTGCTGACTAAAGCATCCAGGATATCACTGATAAAGAAAAGTCTGGCGTGGGCATCTCAGTCATCCACAAGAATTTCTGGACATGCACACTCCAGGCTATCTCACCCCTCAAATCAATGTAGCCCCTGCATTGTCTCTTTTATGCTCTCCCACACCACAACTGCTACTTTACACCTGATACACCACTCACCACAGACAAGCAAAGCTTTTCCTGGCGGAAATTACCAACCTCTTCACTGCATCACATATGAAACATGACCTTGATGTCTTCCTGGGAGACTTCCATCTGCCCGGAATGCAAGCAACCAAGCAAGCAACCAAGAAAGCCAAAGAACCCTCTGATCTCCTGGATACCTTCCACATCACACAACTCATCACTGATATTACCCACACCAAAGGCAGCAGTCTACACCAAGTATTCACTGCGTCCCAAGACATCACCTGCATCCCACCTATACAACTCAATTGGAGTGACCATGCTGCTATACCTGTCAACCTCCTGCACTGAAAGCCCTCACATCAAGGGCAACTGAAACCAACAAAGACACCTTGGACATCCTTCTCAACCAGCTCAACCACACACTAACTGACTCTGCCAACGCCCATTCACCATGGAAAATATGAACACACAAATCCAAGTCATCTATACCTTGGTATACATAAGAACTCACCAACAGTAACTATGCTATCTGCAAACATGAACATATCTAAAGAAAATACAAGTACAAGAAGATCTCACCACATTGAAAAGGTATCGTACCAAAATTCAGGAAAAAAAACCTGAATGTACGTTTACTGCGCATTCGGCAGTAAACGAAAATAACAAATCCCCATTATACCGTACAAGGGGAGCAAGGGTTGGATGGGTCTCCCCCAGTCTCCTTACACTGATAAGGGGTTCGGGAGTTGCGGGGGTTTCCCCCACAGTCGCATTGCAGGGGTTGGTCCATTAAAACATAGATGTGCGATCTATGTGATCACTGCACATCTGCATTTTCACATTTGGATTTTCCGTTTGATCACATAGATCCCACTGAAAAGCCCCCGCTGAGCCCGCAGGACCCTCATAACCTCAGCCAAAGCACATTCCTATAAAGCATACATAGCAGAAGGGTCTGACAAGAGCAGGACCCTCTTCAAGGCTGACAAGCACTACATCAGCCCCTTAACAGCCTCAAGTGTACCTCGATACATGGAAAGACAAAACCTACTTCAAGAATACCAGCCCAGCTTCTGACTAAGAAGCAGTAGCAAAATGTCAGCCATCCAGAAAATGTATGAAGCACTTCTCATAATGGACATAGGAGACCCATGGCTCTGGGTCCTGCTCGACCATCTGCCGCTTTCAGCATAATCGACCACAAAGTGATACTCAACCCCCTGTCCTCTCACCTGGGTTTCAATACCACAGCCCTTCAATGGTTTGACTCCAACCTGCTCAACAGTGATGGGCTTGTCCAAATACGGACATGCAGATCCAACAATACGCAGTGATGTGTGAAATTCTACAGAGCTCCATCCTCTACCCTGTCATCTTGAGTCTCTACATGGAGCCACTGTGGGCACCCATGGCCAAATTCAACATCAAAATCCACCAGTATGCTGATGACAGATAGCCATACCTGAAGGTCAAACTGCCTGAATGACATTCACAAACTGAAACACTGCTTCTTCAGTATTCAAGCTTGTATATCGACTACCTACCTAGAACCCAACCTCACCAAAACATTGTTCATCCTCTTGGACACCACCAATTGTACCTAATTTCAAAACTGTCTCACAGAGATGTATCTCAATGCCTTATGCCCCAACTCACCTCTAAGGTAATGTCCCTTTGCATCATCATCAATTGCAACATCTACATCCAAGCACACATTGCCAAGAAGACACAAACAGCATGGTACCATCTCTTACCTCTTTGCTGAATTAAACCCTTCATCCCCACCTTGAAATTCCGATCCATAATCCAGGCCCTGGTGCTCTCCCTCCTGGATGGTGCCAATGGCCTTTTGGCTGTTTTCCCAACCAAACCTCTGGAACCTATGAAAGCTGTTCAGCATGCCGTAGAATGCTTAATCTCAGAACAGAAGAAATTCAACCACATCTCGCTAACTCTCATGAAATTACACTGGCTCCAAGATTGCATTGTCTTCAAGATAGCCTGAATCACCTACAAAGCTCTAATGTACAAGACACCAACATACTTAGCTGTAAAATGTCACCATATCAGGGGGACAATGCAACACCAGGAGATAAGATATCGCCAGGCTGTAGTCCAACAAGTGCCAGAAGGAGAAGATCAGAAAACAAGCATTCTCCTTCTATGCTCTACACCCACGTAAACAACCTTCCAGCAAACCTTTGCTGGCTCACTCTCTCCTGTGATTCAGGAAAACAACTGAAAACTCTGCTCTTTAAGGAACACTTCATCCACATTTCAAGACCACTGACTGTCAAGACGATCACCCCCACTATGTACCACTCTCTCCATTGTACAGCGCTCCTTTGCTTCCTAGCTAGGTTTGCACTGTATATATCACCTACATAAATACATACATACTTTTCAGATTTTCACGTCATTACTACTAGGGAAATCCCAATGTATTGGTTTTGGCTCAAAATGTGATGCCTTTGTACCACTGTATGAGCCAAACCCAATGCTACAGAGAGGCGAGAAAAGGGAGTTGAGAAGCACAGTATTTGGCTGACATAGTAACTGGCAAGACGTTTGGTGCATGCACCGGATATATCACCGATTGTTGTTTTATGTGTACTGGTGTTCACCATTCTTTCTTCTGCCATCGTGTGCCAGCACAGGCATGAATAAACAAAAGAAAACATCAGACCCCTATAATTTATGGAGTATGAATTACACAAGTTCTTCTTTGTCCTAGTCCCTTTTATTCCCCCTCGCCCCTTATCCTGGTCCTATGCCCCTCCATCTCTCCCTTGTCTCATTCCCTCTTTCTTTTCTTTATCCTAGTCCCTCCTCCTCATCCTAGTCCCCTAGTACCTAACATAGTTTCTCTTAATTATCCTAGTCCTTCTTTCTTGTTAGAGTTTGTCTTTCTAGTCCCTCTTCCTAATCCTAGTCCCTCTCCTTCTACTCTCTTGTGCTTCATAGTCCATCATCCTAGCCCCTATTAGTTCCTCCTCGTATTCCCATGTCCTAGTCCCTCTTCTGGGTCCTATCACTCTTCATAGTCCCTGCCCATCTTACAACTCCATGTTCTGATTCCTACATTCTCATTCTTGTACATCATCATCAACCCTCATCCTCATCCTCATCATTGTCCTTGTCCCTATTCCTTCTTCCTTATCCCATTTCCTCATGATAGCCTCCCTATTTAGTTCTAGTTCACTGTACTGGTCCCTCTCCGTTGTTCCTCTTTCTTGTCCTAATCCCTTATCGTAGTCCCTCTTTGTCATCCTTGTCCCTTTTCTGTGTCCTACTTCCACATCCTAGTCCCTTATCATCAAGCTATTCCTCCTTCCTCATACTAGTCCCTGTTCCTCTTCCCATTCACTCTTCAATGTCGTAGTAACTCTTTTTCATTGTAGTCTCTCTTTCTCATCCTTCTTCCTAATCCAAGTCCCTTTTCCCCTTCCCCTTCTCCTCACCCATATTGCTCTTCTTAAACCCTCTTCAGTTTTCTGTAGTAGTCCCTTTACCCAGTCCATCTTCCTTGTCCTCACCCCTTTTCCTTGTCCTAGTCCATCACCTCATCCTAGTCTCTCGCCAAATCTCTCCTTCCTATCCTAATCCCTCCACATTTTCCTGGCCCCTCTACCCTATCCCTCTTCCTTGTCCTAGTCACTATTCCTCTTACTCATACCTATGCCAAGTCCCTGTCCTAGCGCTCTTCCTCTACCTCATTTAACCCCTCTACCTCTTACTCATCCTAGTCCATCTCCCACCTGCTCAGCTCAGTCTCTCATCATTGTAGCACATCCTAGCCCTTCATCCCATTGTCTCATCCTACTCCTAGTCGCTTGCCCTAGTCCCATTCCCTGGCCTATCCTTAGGTGCTATAGCACCTTGAAGCATATTGTGTGCTTGAAGGAATTACCAATAATGATCTCAGACCCAAATAATGGGACAGACTCAAAGAGTATGACAAAGTACAACTTTATTGTCAGCTTTAAAAAAGTATGGCAATCAGGCAAACAACAAAGTGCAGTTCACACACTCACACGTTAATTTTGGTTATACAGAGGTTTTATACCCCAATGTACGTCAACTATGACATCATCCTGCGTGGAAAACTGCAGAAGGGAGGGATTGGTTAAGAGAACATGTGTACCTATAAATCATTTAAGTATTAGTAATATTACTGGATGCTCCTTATCTGGTAGGCATGTCTTGAACAACCTCTAAACATGTATGATACTGGATATAGCAAAATAACAGCCAACGGGTTGGCCTGTGCAACATTGTATAGCATGTAGCCCCATAGACCCTCTGATCGGTTCACTTTTTCACCCAACCTTGGACTTTTGGCTCGTTAGCAGCACGTAAGCAAAATGAAATCCAGATGCCGAGAGCAACGTCAGACTACTACCCACTTGCCCAATTAGTCCATCATCTCTCATTGGTCAGGCCCCAAGGCTAGGCTTCTCATTTGCAGTTGGCCTTGCCACTTGTTCTCTATTCTGGGACTTTTAAAGGAGCGTAGCTATGCCATTATCTTCATCAAGAGCTTAATGAAAAGCCCTTGTTTTTTACTTCTGAATCTCGTATGAGGAGACCACAAATATGTCCATTTCAACCTTCTATTTACTGCTATTTGATTTAATTGTGCTGGTGCCATTACTGCTTTTGGCCTATGGAGACTTGATCACTCCATCTTACATATGCATTTTGCATCTTTAATTGTTCAACAATTGGCACTTGCAGAAGTTTTCTTCTTTGCTTAATCTAAGAGAAATATGTCTTACATACATGGCTTATCCTTTTTACTCCCTTTGTGCCGTCCAATTATTCCTTGATGTGGCATCATTGATCACAGGCCAATAGATTCCTCTTTATTCATTGCTCAAAGCTGTTTTTCCAGTGTCTCCTGACTGTGCAGCCCTGGTCTGTCTCCAAGGATGTTTTCTTCTGCAGCAAGCCTCTATATGTCTTGTCTAGCTTGCATTTCTGGGTATATACATTAACTTTGTCTCTTCTGACTAATTTCTCTGGTGCATATTATTTCATAGTATTCAATTACGTGTCTCTTATGACTTCAGTTATCTCTTAAGTTAAGTATTTGCGTAACGTTTCAGTGCGTCTTCGTATCTTTTCCATTATGATGTCACTTTGCCCTCGTTCAATTTTACTTATAGCCCTTTCATGTCCAATGCTGTGTGCAGATATCCTTTCAGCCTTTCAGTGCAAGGGTACATTCGATACGGCTGCCTGAGTGCATAACATCTCTCATACACTCAATGCGGTATTGGGGTTATACCTAGTGTCGCACATAGGGCTCTTCTCCTGCTGTTCCAATATGATGGAGGTGAGGGGGTGGGAGCATGTCCACTTGCTCCTCTACATTCCCCCCTCTGGTCGAGTCCTTGACCACTTCCTCCTCTTCAATCATCTTTATTGTCTCTTCACACCTTGGTTTCTTGGGGATCCATACTTGTGTCACCCCCCTCAGGTGACCTGCATTCTTTATATGTTCATCCACACTCCAGGTCATATGGCAGCAATCCCCAGATGGTGGACACCCTATCCAATGTCCTACATATTTCTTGTGATACTTAGGGTAGTAGAACTGTTCCTGGGGGTGCCAGGTGATTTATTTTATGTTCTCACGGGTGTTGCTCTAATTTTCAATTTGTTCACCAGTTTCAGCACCTATGTTGATCATTATCTTTATCCCAACAGCTTTTTTTTAGCTTGTCTTCTGGCGCTGTCCTAAAATTATTCTTATAAGACAGAATCCTAGCAATACCAGCACTAGTATTGCTCCAAGTAGCTTGAAGGCATTTGACAGCCAAGTTGGAATCCATGAAAACAGAGACGAAAACCATCTCCTGACGTCTCATCAACCTAATCCTCCATCTTCGTATGTAAGGTCGTCGGCATATTTATTGCTTCTGTCAGGATTCCATTGTCTCCATCATGAGATGATCCGAATGCACAGCAAGAAGGCCTGACCTTGGCACACACGCCTCCTTTCATTGCTGTAATTAAGTCCCGGATATACCTGTTCTGAAGGGTAATAAGCCTGATGGCCCTCAGTTCTTCTTTGATTGCATTAAATCCTTTTATTGTCTCATTAATCCTTTGTAACAGCTCCCATCTGGTGATCTGCTACCACTTGGCATTCACTGCAGTCTGGAGTCCTGCCATAAATATAGATGTCATTATCATTGCCGTCTTGGTGAATGATTTATGCTCATCTGTTATGTTATGTTATGTTATGTTATGTTACTTTGCATTTATATAACGCCTTATGTATCATTGGTATGATCTCAAGGCACTGGTAGGTTGAACGCCCTCGGGAACCGTAGTTCAAGTCAGTAGAGAGAGAGAGAGTCATAAGGTGCGTAGGTGCACCGGATATGTGTGCAGCTGGTGTGGCACTTGCATGATAGCTGCTTCTTAGCGGTAGGTGTGGTGGTTGGGAGGTCAGCAATATGTGTTCATTCTGGTGGGTTGATATCCATACTGATTTCTGGCTGTGTTAGGCCTGAGGAGATGCTTAGGCTAGCGGTGTGTGCTCAGCTAGCTGTGTTTAATTAGGATGGTGTGGAGTGTGTGGCGGGTGTTAGTATGAGAACAGCTATATCGAATGTGTCATAGTATCGCTGTATTCTAATTGAGTGGTGGTGTATAGGAGAGAGTAAGCGGGGTAGTGTGATATGGTGGTTTTCAGTAAGGCGCTTGAGATCGAGCGCTCATCTGTACCATGTATTCTGTCCGTTTTATTCACTCTGTCCGTTCACTCAGTTTCGTCTGTTGATACATTTCGTCTGGTTCATCATTTAGTTTGCTAGTCTTTCCATCCATTCCATCATTCGATCCTTCATCTACCATGAAAGATCTCCATAAACTACTCCATCCAATCTGTTGATGCATTTCAACCTTCCCATCTGTTTAGTGTGTTCCATCTGGTCTATCCTTTTTATTAATTTGAACTGTTCTGTGTGTTTTACTCGCTTCATCAGTTACATCCACTCCATCCGTTCTATCCACTCCATCCATTCCATCCACTCCATCTGTTCCATCCACTCCATTTGTTCCATCCACTCCATCCGTTCCATCCACTCCATCCATTCCATGCAGTCCATCCATTCCATATACTCCCTCTGCTCCATGCACTCCCTCTGTTCCATGCACTCCCTCTGTTCCATGCACTACATCCGTTCCATGTGCTCCCTTCATTCTTTGCACTCCATCCATTCTATCCGGTACATGCACTCCATCCGTTCCATCCACTCCATCCGTTCCATCCACTCCATCCGTTCCATCCATTCTATCCCTTCCATCTACTCTATCCGTTCCATCTACTCTATCCGTTCTATCTACCATATCCGTTCCATCCACTCCATCCGTTCTATTCACTCTATCCGTTCCATTCACTCCATCTGTTCCATCCACTCCATCCATTCCATCTACTCTATCCGTTCCATCCACTCTATCTGTTCCATTCACTCCATCTGTTCCATCAACTCCATCCGTTCCATTCACTCCATCTGTTCCATCCATTCCATTCGTTCCATCCACTCCATCCACTCCATCCGTTCCATCTGCTCCATCCGTTCCCTCCTCTCCATCCGTTCCATTCACTCCATCCATTCCCTCCCCTCCAACTGTTCCATTCACTGCATCTGTTCTATCCACTATATCTGTTCTCTCCATTCCATGTGTTCTCTCCACTTCATCTGTTCTCTCGACTCAGTTTGTTTCATCAGCTCTATTCGTTCCATCTGGTCTATCCGTTCCATCCACTCCATCTGTTCTATCCACTTCATCTGTTCCATCTACTTCATCTACTCCATCTGTTCCATCCACTCTAATCCGCTCTGTTCTTTCCATCTGCTCTATCCGTTCTATCCATTCCAGCTTTTCGTTCAACTCCATCAGTTCCATCTATTCCATCTGTTCCATCCACTCCTTCTGTTCCATCCACTCCTTCTGTTCTGTCCATTCCATCTGTTCCATAAACTCTACCTGTTCCATTCACTTCATCCATTCCATCTACTCCATCAGATCGATCCACTCCATCTGTTCTCTCCGCTCCATTTATTTCATCAACTCCATCTGTACTGTCTACTGTACCTGTTTCATTCACTGCATCCGTTCGGTCCATTTGATCTGTTCCATTTGTTAAAGCTACTAATTTTTCCATTTGTTCAATCTGCTCTGTAGTCTTACCCGTTCAATCCACTCATCCGTTTTATCTGTTCGACCTCTACCATCCATTCAGTCAGTTCCATCCATTCATTCGTTCTACCCACTCCATCCGTTCCACGCACTCCATCCGTTCCACCCGCTCCATCAGTTCCACCCGCTCCATCCATTCTGACCACAACCATACAACTGCCCAGGGCATCCGTTAAATCCTGCATTTACCGATGAGGCGCCATCGATGATCCATCACAACCATGCACCTGTATATCCAGTCGGCCATGTGAGTAAACTGTCACCCAATCCTAGGCGCTACCTAACGCACGATGCACTACTCTGGACCTAGATGCTGCCACACTGCATCATGTGCTGCATTTGATTTGTGTTGTGCCCTATGGTCGCTAATAGACATCATTTGATTTGTGTTGTGCCCTATGGTCGCTAATAGACCTCATTTGACCTGTGTTGTGCCCTATGGTCGCTAATAGACCTCATTTGATCTGTGTTGTGCCCTATGGTCGCTAATAGACCCCATTTGACCTGTGTGTGCCCTATGGTCGCTAATAGACCTCACTTGACCTGTGTTGTGCCCTATTGTCGCTAATAGACCTCATTTGACCTGTGTTGTGCCCTATGGTCGCTAATAGACCTCATTTGATCTGTGCTGTGCCCTATGGTCGCTAATAGAC
The DNA here is from genome assembly GCF_040938575.1 of Ambystoma mexicanum. Taxonomy (NCBI): domain Eukaryota; kingdom Metazoa; phylum Chordata; class Amphibia; order Caudata; family Ambystomatidae; genus Ambystoma; species Ambystoma mexicanum. The sequence goes on along the minus strand of NC_090930.1, from coordinate 1,014,655,579 downwards.
CTCATTTGATCTGTGCTTTGCCCTATGGTCGCTAATAGACCTCATTTGATCTGTGTTGTGCCCTATGGTCGCTAAGAGACCTCATTTGATCTGTGTTGTGCCCTATGGTCGCTAATAGACCCCATTTGACCTGTGTGTGCCCTATGGTCGCTAATAGACCTCACTTGACCTGTGTTGTGCCCTATGGTCGCTAATAAACCTCATTTGATCTGTGTTGTGCCCTATGGTCGCTAATAGACCTCATTTGATCTGTGTTGTGCCTTAGGGTCGCTAATAGACCTCATTGACCTGTGTTGTGCCTTACCCTAGTCACTACTGCACTCTTGCTAAAAACCTATGAATTTCACTGCCCCCACCATCAGAGCCAAGCCACCTACAATGGCCACATTTAGAGGCGCCACTCTAACTATGGCTACCCTCCTCCCGTTGCTCCGCGCCCACACAACCACACCACTTTACCCAGACCTACTATCTCCAATAGAATGGATAAACAGATTCGCCCGCCCACCTTCACCATGCATATCCTGTCCCACACCCCTTAGGAACACAAGACTAGGTTCTCGCCTTGTTGTACCCTCTACCACATGCCTGAACGCAGCCCCACTGACCATAACTAGAAACGATAGACTCAGCTATCGTACGAATCTTGTCACAAAATTCACTAGAATGCTCATCAATCAGACTACGAACCCCAAGCAGCCTACCTCACTTTCTGAACTCCCACCCAGTCACAACCCTACTATACCACACTCGCCACCACACACGAAAACTAACCCTCCACAGACTTCTATCAAGGGAGCCCTCATCAACGCTCGCTCATTGGTTGCCCACGCGACTGATGTCGCCGACATTATCTCCACTAACCACCTAGACTTTATCGCCGTCACAGAGACATGGCTCCACCCAGCAGCCGGTCCCACAATAGCACTAGCCACTCCAGACAACTACAACATCATCCGAGCTGACAGGAAAAGTGGAATAGGCGGAGGAATAGCAATTATTGCAAAATCCACCCTTAACATCAGAGAAGTAACCAGCACAACCCTACCTTCTGCCGAACTACTATCTGTCAAACTCCCATTATCTGACACACAAACCATCTTGCTCCATATTATATACAGACCCCCAGGACCCCCCTCTACCTTTGAAGAGGATATCTCTCTCCTACTGACTACCAATTTGAAACCGAAATCCCAAATCATCATTCTGGGAGATTTCAACCTGGGACTCAACGACCCTAATGACAACCAAGCCACTTCCCTAAACGACACGATTACTCATCTAGGCTTCACCCAACACATTAACCAACCTACACACACAAAAGGAAGATCCTTGGATTGGCTTGCAGATGCTAATTGCAACCTTTCACTGACTGACATCACACCCTGTGCTTGGACTGACCATCATCTCATTACCTTCTCCTTACCCAGATCCCTACCATCTATCACACAACTCACAAAGTTACCTCAAATAATCTCCAGAAACAACCGCAACATCACTATAGAGAACCTCAAACCTCTTCTCGCGCCTATCAGTAAAGCTAATCTACCCACGCAAAAAAAACAACCCAGCAGCCATAGTAGACCTATATAACAAGACTTTAGAACTAGCCCTTAACCAAATAGCTCCTCTCAAACAACGAAAAGCCAAACCTATTGCCCATTCCAACAAATGGTTCTCAGCAGAATTAAAAGCTCTCCGCAATATTAAAAGAACTGCAGAAACTAGCTGGAGAAAAGCCCCTTCTCTCTCCACTAAAGACAAATTCGCTTCAGCTGCCTCCACCTACAAATCCGCCATCTTAAATGCTAAGAAAGACACCTACAATTTGAGAATACAAAATGCCAAATCTGGCACCAAAGAACTTTTCTCTATACTAAGAGAACTTGAATCACCACTGCCGCCTACAGAGGACTGCATCAAAGACAAGGCATGGTGTAACAATATCCAGCTCGCCCTTGCTAACAAAATTGCCCTCCTACAAACTAAGATAGAAGCAAAAAAAAGCTAGCCTTGCCTCTAAACAGAACCCCAGCAGCAAAATTAACCACACTACCCCTATCTGCCCATCTTTCCACTTCTCACCAGTCACAGAAGAGGAAGTAATCAAGATAATCGCCAGCCTCAAACCATCCAACTGCAAAGGTGACATTTGCCCAGCATCCGTCATCATTCCATAAATCACAGGCATAGGTGTTGTACAACACAACACCCTAAACAATGATGTTTCAATATGCCATAAAGTGTGTAGTGCATTAAAGTGCAAAACAGTGGTTAGTGCAACAGATTTTAAATGAACTGTATGAAGGAAAAAGTGTCTGTGTGTCTCAGAATCTGAGTATTTATTCAGTTTGACTTTGCTTAATGAAGGCATAGAAAGTTGGCATTGATGTTAATCCCACTTTGACACACCTGTCCAACATATACAGATCTTACATGCCAGACCACTATATAACCCTCTAAGGGTGATGAATTCCCTATGTGATGGGAAACATCACACTGTTGATGTAGGAATTGAGATCTCAACATTATGTGTTTTGACCCATGATGGTCAGAAGGTATGCAGTGATAAAATTGCGTCAAAAATGTCACCTGTACAAAAAATCGCTGCAAAAATGCTGTGGTTTGACCCGGTAAAGGTGTACCCCATTATACCATTTAAGAGGAGCAGGGATTGCGGGGGTGTCCCCTGCTCCCCTTAAATAGTATAATGGTATAATGGGTCCGGGCGTTGCGGGGGTGTCGCCCGCATCCTTTACATGGATTGTGGCGGCTAAACCACAGCCTTTTTGCTGCAATATTTTGTGTCCACAGCCATTTTTGCCACGATTTTAACACATGGAACCGGTCAGAATAAATTCACCCATAATATTTCTTCCCGATAAGTTATGAAAGGCCTTCATCAGGATGTAAGCTAATTCAAATCTGAAATCAATTCATGCACATATTAAAAATTCAGCTCAGTGTTCCAGGTCGATCCCCTAAATGGTGTTCCAATTAGAGTACAGGGCTTTCTAATATTTTGTATGTAACCTAGCATTAGTGCCAGGTTCAGACAATGCCACCTTCTCAGAGTTTGAGGAACACAAGTATTTACTTCTCGCCAATCTAAGGCACTACATAACGTGGGTTATCCATGTAAGCTGCAAATTTCTCACCCACAGCTGCGTGGCAAACATGTCCACATCTTCTTAGCATCCAAATTGGGAAAGCCGGAACATCCGTGACTCAATCGTGTCAAGGCTTGAAGGAATTTCTGCTTCTCGTGCGTAAAACGTTAATCTGTTGAGACATAAAAGAAACACTAGCGTCATTGTTGCAAAATAATCATGCATCTCATCACCTAATATCTTTGCTAGACTGTGGCATCAGTTTCCAACCTAGTAGGAGGAACGAGAGGTGTTCTCATTCGCTGTACAGTCACCAACTCATTAGGTGTTAGATGGTGATCTGAGCCAGGCTGATTTCCCAGTGTGTATAATGCAAGGGGTAGGTAATGTAACCACCCCTTGTATAAAGTTATTTTAATCTTGTCTGTCTTGTCTTGTTTCTTTAAACATTTCACAAAGTTTATTTGCCTGTGGGTGGTAGGCAGAAGAGAATGTATGCTTTATACCGAATAAAAGAGTGACCTGCTCAAATAGTTCATTTACAAAATGCAGTCCATTGTCATACCGCAGGACTTCGTACACACCCCATTTTAGAAACACCTCACACACAAGGAACTTGGCAGCGCATGTGGCATCGGGGTGCATAAATGGACCTGCCTCAATCCATCTAAAAAAGGGAAATACCATGACCAGCATGTACCTATATCTGTTGCATGTCTGCAACATATCCACATAATCTATACGTAGGTGCTGAAATGGGACATTGGGCATAGGAATTGCTTCTCTCACTGTTCACAAAGTGTACCCTGCAGTACATTTCTGGCACACAATGCAATTTACAATAACCTGTGCCACATGTTCTAATACTTTTGGTAAAAAACAATCTTCTGCAATTTTAGCAGCAAGACTTTCTCTCGAGTCGTATGTGCAGGGTAGTGAACCTACTCCAGCCCTACTTTCAATATTACTGCAGGCATAACTGGCTTTCCAGTGCTATCCTGCCTCCAGATTGCCTAAGTGGGGGATAAAGAACACACTGTTTTTTTCCATTAATCATGCTCCTCTTGTGAGGCTCGACCTTGTAACTCAGTTTACTGAACAATAAACAACATGTTAAAACCCTCCTTTGCCAACATACATCGTCCTGCCAAATGTTTAGTACTTTTTATTTCAAAATCAGAAATATTAGGAAAATATGCAGCCTTTTTGGCTTCTAAATCTGCGGTTACGCTCCTGTGAGAAATCATGTCTATTCTTTTAGTATGTGCTGCACATTTCACAACTGCGATAGTCAATGGGAGTCTCAATGCCTCGATAAGCTTATCCAATGGGGCCACATATTGCACTGATGTGCTGTCTGCACGGAGAAAGCCCCTCCTTTTACAGCATGACAAACCTGCATGTTCAGTTGATGTCACATATGCAGAGTCAAAGTACACCGTCACTTCCTCATCCTCATATCTTTGCAGTGCGGCGATAAGTGCCACTAATTCTGCAGCCTCTGCTGAGCAATGCAAAGGCAATCTCATGCTTGTTATTACCTCAAATTTACCCTCACAGTTTCGCTTCACTACTGCTGATCCTGTATGCCTTTCGCCAGTTGGGTCATCAATTTTTGAAGAACCATCAATTAAGAGAACTTCCCACCCACTCTAAGAGCATGTTCTCCAACACAGGGAATGTCATCATAGAACTCAGTATCTGTTGTGCAGTCATGGTTCTGCTATAAATGTTGCTGGGTTTACTATTTTGCATCTAACAATTTTGATCGTAGGGTTCGAAATAATTATCTTGTATCCCAATTTTCTTTGCATAGTCAATGTACTTTTAGGTTTCTCTAAAATAGCAAATAATGCATGCTCTACAAATGATTTCACTGAACACCCCATTGTAATACTTGAAGCTTTTTCAATAACAAATGCAACATCAACTAAAGGTTGTTCGCAAGGGTAATGCCCTTTCATAATTGGATCAAAAATCCCACTATAGTAAGCCTGTGGTTAGTGTCCATGTCCTATTGTCATTTTCTGTTTGAGAACTGCTGTCATAACTTCTCCATTTGAATGAGAGAATAGGTCAAAGTCTTCAAGATAATCTGGAATTCTTGGCACAGGCGCTGTACTGATTGCCTTTTTGAATTGTTCAAAACCTTCCATCATTTTGTCTGTTAATGTTGCCTTACTTTTGTCTACCTGTGCTTCTTTAAGCCCTTTTAAAAGTAGTTGAATATATGTGCTGTAATCGAAAACCAGGCCCTACAAAAATGACATAGAACTAACATTTGTTGCATTTCCCATACTGTTTTAGGTTCTGAAGTCTTCATAATTGCATCTGCTCTCTCAGGTGTCACCTTTCTCCCTTCTTGAGAGATTTACTGTCCTATATACATGACCTCTTCCTGACAATATTGTAACCTTTCCTTGTCTACCTTATATCCTTTATCTGCTAATATGGTCATGAGTCGTACTGAATCTTCTCTGCATCTTTCTTCTGTCTCACTGCACACCAAAATGTCACCCACATACGGAAATATTGCACTCTCAAGCTGGACATTACCGAGATCCATCTGGAGGACCCTGTTAAAGATTGAGGGGGTACTCACAGTACCCTTAAGGGCAACAAGTATGTTTCAGGTGGATATTTCTGTATGAGAAGGAGGTCAAATCTTATGTGTCCTCATGGAGGGGAATTGAAAAGAATGCCTTTTTTAAATCTATAACTGTGAAATATTTGGCCATAGATGGTATGTTGCATAATATTGTAGCGGGATTTGGAACTAAAGGAAACTCTGCTTTAACAATATTATTTAGGGGCTGGAGATCCTGGATACATCTCCATGATCCCCCAGATGATTTCTTCACTGGGTACACAACCGTATTGCATGGAGACTCTGATGGCACCAATATTCCTTGCTTCATTAAAGTGGGAATAGACTCAAATATACCTTCACCCGCTTCTTTGGACATGGGATATTGTTTTGTTCATGGCAAAGTTGCTCCTTGTTTGCGCTTCACTTTAACTGCTCCTACTCCTTTCAATAGGCCCACGTCATATGGACTATTGGTGCATAAAATATTTGGCACTTGCTCTAAATCTTTCTGGAAAAATTACTGTTTCTTTCTGACTCTCTTACCATCACCATTCTCTGTGATATTTCTCTATTCTCCACTTTAATCTAATAAGTGTGACTTATGAAGAATACTAATTTGTCTGAATAATCATCCTTGAAAAGCTCTTTGTCTGTCAGATCTATCAACCTATATCCTTCACCAAGCCCGATGACTGCTCTCCATCCTCTTCCCTCATTGTCTGTCCCATGGACAACCACCCATTCCTTTCTGACCACTGCTGGTATCCCTTAGGGGATAACCTGTGCTTCTTCAACATCCATAGGTATTTCTGGTCTAAACAAAAACTCGTCAGGTATTCTCAATCTTTTACCTACCTACTTGGGTAACCACAATAATAAAACACTCCATATAAAAATACTTGTGGATCTAAAGGGACTCCTCGTAATACCTTCTGCCCTGTAAAGGAGCACACTATTCCTTTGTCAGTAAAAGATATTGGGCCTCATTACGAGGTGGGCAGTAAGGGATTACCGGTACCGTAAGGTCACCGGTACCAGTAATCCCTTACCGCCCTATTACGAGTTCCCTTTGCGGGTCCTCCCTTAACACCTGGTTTTGCCAGGCGTTAAGGACGGGACCTGCAAAGGGACTTTGGTGCTAATAACGGTATCGCAATTTGCGGTACCGTTATTAGTGCCTTCCCCATTCCCATTGAGCCCTATGGGGGCTCAAATGGGAAAGGGGAAGGGCCCTGGTGAATGGGGAATTACCGCCCACGCCAACCTTGGAATGGGGCGGTAATAGCTCCTTCACCAGGGCGGAGTCGGTAAGGATTACCTCCAAACTCCTAATGAGGCCCATTGTTATATAAGTTTTGTCATCAAGTCACGCCCCAATTTGTTAACTGGCATCTGCTGAGAATATATTAATGACATAGACATGTTGTGTTCTCCTATAGAGATTGGTAATTTGTCAATAAATGGAACTAAGCTCATCGCCCCAGAGAATCCCTGTGCATTCCTGCCAATGCCTGACATTGGGTATTTCCCTCATGGACACAGGAACGAGTTGCTCCAGTGTCTACAAGAAATGAAAATGTCTTACCTCCTTTCATCGCCTTGACCCTTGGTTCCTCTTGGGGGTCCGGTGTCACTGATAGTACTGAACACATCAGGTCGCTCTGTGGGCTGTCCTATTGTGGATATAAATTCATCCCTGATGATGAAAGGATTTCCTCCCAACACGGGCACACTCCCTGATTTAGCATTGTTTGTGAGTCTCCTGTGTTCATGTTCCATTGTGGTACCATGGCCAGTTGTGTCTGTGCCTTCTGGGTTTGTATCTGTTGTGTTTGCATAGGCATGTGCTGTGCAGGGTGCACACAGCTGTACCAACACAGCGAACAGAGGGAAAAACTAATAGACAGGTAAAACAAGCAATGCTTGTGGCACTGTCCGAGTCATCAAGCAGGGTGAGGACTGCTGAAACAGCAGAGCAAAGTAGAAGAGCAATGCTTGCAGCATCTCAGAGTCCCGCACAGAGCATGGACTGCTGAAAGGAGTGAGAGACAATAAAGTTAAGCAAAGAACGTGTGTGCTCCGTTTGGAGTTGAAGTTTCTTTTCTCCTGGCTCCAAATCTTGCCTGAGGGACAACATTCGGTCCAGCCCTGGGCGACTTGATGAAAGCCGCCTGGCCATGCATTATTCTGGCCCAGGTAGGGCCACTTCTCACCTATGTGGCTCCTCATCAGATCCTTTGGCCATGTTGCTTCCCCCCTTTTAAAGTAGGGTGAAGTGTTGGCCTCATGTGTTCCCTGCCCGGTGCCACCACCCATATGGCTAAAGAATGATGTACGTTATGGAAAATTATAACTTTATTAAAACATCAGAGCCTAACAATTACGGAGGGTTTTCATCTTCTTAAAAAGTGCTTTGCGAGAAAGGACCCATAGAATTGCAGGGAAATTGGGCAATAGCTCATTATTATGGTAAAGTAAAGACGATCACTGCACCAGGGGTGAATACATAAGTAAGGACCCCACTAGGAAAGGCAGTAGAGAAATGGTTGTGTTGATGTTATTTCTATAAAGGCATGCTAGAAATGTGACTCGGTTTAAGTGAACAGAAACAACGTTCATCTATATTAGTATTCTTGAGATAAATTGACTACTTTATAATAATGCTACTGAAACATGTTGTGAGTGAAAAAGAGACGTTTGCTTCATATTCGGATTTAAGATGAAAATGTGTGTACGAGGAGCAGAGGAAAAGGAAAGAAGTCACAGTGGCACTGGTAGAGAGAACGAGAGAGGTGGCACAGCTGAAGAGAAATCGTCATCCTCAACTTGAAGGGGCACTGGACCAGAGAGCTGCTACATGAAAAGGGAACTGCGCAAGAAGAGAAAGCAAACTTAGCTGCAAATGAGCGAATTTAGGAATGAAAACAGCATCTTGAAAGGAAAGAGACAATTTCAGGGAAGAGAGCAATTGATAGAAAACAAGGCAGTGGCCTTCGTACAGCGCCATTTACAGCTCTCATCTGTCTGGCCGATTGATATTACCTTGAGTGCATGCTGTGGGCACTTCTAGACTACAGGCAAAGTGTAAGGCAGAGGTCTGCAACTTGCGGCTCCCGCGATGATTTGAATTATGACTCCCATGAACCCTCACCATTGACTATGCACTGTATGATGATGGGAACTGTAGTTTATGAGATCTGGTGAGCTAAAGGTTGCAGACCTCTTTTGCAAGGAAAAAGAAAAATAAGTACTTTACATGCCTTGAAAACACCTCTTTGCAGGGGGCCTGCAGCATTTTCAGCATGAAGAAATACTAATCAATTAGGTCATGGAATGTAGAGTGGTCTTGATAGAGAGCTTCTGTCATTTTGACCGCCTCACTGTGCGCAGCACGGCAAGAAGAGAGGGAGGGGTCATTGTTAGTCGGATAAATGGAGAGGTAGATGCGAATCTTGTTTTAAATACTTGCAAGACAGAAGTACCCAAGTCCCAGAGTGGCTGTGATTCTAGTTGACTAGAGCCAGAGAAAAGCGTTGTTGTGCTTTTCAACCATAAAGGAGACCTTTCAGCTGGAATCAGCACTGCAAGTTACAGTGGTGGGGGAGGGCTAGAGAATTGAGCAGAGGTGTTGCTCAATTAGTGGGTTGTGTTTGTTGGCAGTTGATTCTGTGAGTATTCTAAGGTGGAGAGACTTGAGGATGTGAGCTGGCTAAAAGGGGAGGGAGAATAAAGCAGCAAGAGCGAACCTTTTGGTTCAAGGCGATTGGCCCAGCATAGTTGTTTATCATCAATGCTAATGAGGGTTCCTAGTGTTCCAGTGACGGTAAAATGCCCTGAACGAGTCTGAGATCCTCTACTTCTTGGATGGTGCAGTGTCTGCTGGCTCATCACCAGTAGCGCAGGCAACTTTGCTACTGGGGTGGGGTAATAGGGCACCAGTAGGAGGCTGGGAGGTGCACTGGGCTCCAGGGGGCAACTAGGGGAGGAGAGGTGCAGCCTCTCCCCCTAGCACCGCCACTGCTCATTACATGTTTACCAGAATGTATGTCCAACTCTATTAAAAGGTTGTGGGGACACCAACATTATTGTGTCCGATCTACCATGTGGGCCTCAAACTGTCCATTGGCGGCAGCTGTAATGCATTTTGCCAATGGGCAGTTGCAGAAGTGCCAGTGGGAGTTTTCACTGGTGCTAATGTGCTGTAATGAAGCCCGTGAGATATAATATTACCAACACACATAGCATATGTGGAGCTCTACAAACGCCACTCGGTATTTGCAAGCCACATGCCTTAATACTGCCCCTTCACACTCACAATTCAACTATCAGCATTGTTGCAGTGATGCGTCATCAACGGCACATTTACCTTTGCCAGAAAGTCCAGTGCTAGTTTACGAACATGGTGAAGTGGAATTAAAAACCAGAGGTTGGCACGAGGGAAACCCCCATGCCCAAGAAACAGAGGAGTCCAGAAACATGACAAATAACTGCTTTTATTAATCCAAAGCAGGGATAAGCAACGGATTTCTGAAGTGTCCAAATGCATTTCTCAACTCATTACAGGCAGGTAGTGAGGTTTTAAGCTGATGTGACATCACAACCAAAAGTTATATTCCTGGGCTCTAGGTGAGATGGGATTGGGTGAACAGCATAGACACATTTACATCCTATAGGGGACAGCCAATCTGATTGGCCTGGTCATATCTGATAGCTTCACCTGGCACCACCCACAGGAGGCCAATGTGAGCCTTATCAATTTGGTACATTTACCAGCATGTGAGCAAAAATGATGGGCGGGATAAATGGCCTCAGAGTACCTACCGCCTGTTTCCCACTAATGTTACCACTTCTCTAACTTCTCTGGCCCTGAGCAAGGACACTTCAGTCTCCAACTTCATGCTGTGTTACGTGTTTGCATCTTCTGTCTTCAGTATGATGGGAACAACAGTTCCTGTCTGCCTCGGATGAATGGACCTTTTCCCCAAGGTTTAGAACACATGTTTGGGGACCGTAAAATTACTTTGCTTGCATTTATGAAGAATTTCAGCTCCCAGTCCTTGCAGGTGTGTTATCTCTTCTGCTAACTCAAACACTTTTCCCAGCGTCCTTGGCGCGGTAGGCCTCAGTGACTACACTGCCAGCTCTGCTTTGTGCTTCTCAGGGAAATCAGTGTGTGAAGCCTCTGCCTGTGTTTCAAGCCTTTCCAATGCCTCTCATTCATTTCAATTCAGCTGTGTCTTCCATCTCATTTTCTTGGCTGTTCAGGGTAGTTGCTTTTAGGTGTCAGTGAGCAGTTCAGGTGTACTCCCTGCAACTAACTGGTGCCTCTACGTGTGTATTCTGCCATGTCGCCTCTTCATGATTACTTCACCCAGTTATGGTCTGTGGGGCTGCTACAGTGGGTGCCATCTGCCATCTAGGGGGGAAGCTCTTGGGGGGGTTGTGGCCCCCTCAACAGTCCCCCCTCTGGTCCAGACAGTCTGGACCACAAACTCCAAGCCCCTCCCCACTGATGGGTGTCTTGTAGTCTCACACCTTTGCCATCCCCTCAGGTCGCTTAAGCTCCATCTGGGTTTGTTCGTGGGGTGTGGGGGTTTGAGGCCTCCTCAACAATGGTGCTATGTCTGCCGCTGGACTTGTGGCACATGACTGATTCTGTTCGTGAAACAACAGGCTCCATTTTCCAATCCCACATGTCTAATGTTCACTAATGTGCTATGATGAGGACAGAGTACTCTTCAGCACTGTTCGTAGTGACACACTTGCACCCTTATTCACCATGTCTGCCACACAGCCATCCTGGGCTGGTGCCCTCAAAATAACTTTTTGCATGTGCGCCATTTACAAAATTGCATGCCCATATTGACTCCACTGCAGCCTACTTGTGCCACTGACTCAGTCCTTCCTACATGTTCGCACTCTATGCATACTCATTCAAAGGCAGGGATGTTGCCTTGATGTTCAGCTACCCCCTTCCATGACTGTCACATATTCATGTGAGTGAATGAGTCTGACTTGCAGGAATTGATGCATATAGTTAATGTACACTTCCACAACATCACGCAGAGGTGCAATCTTACACGTGCTGTGTTACTCGCCAGGCTACACTAGTGCTGCCTATTGCACCAACTCCATGCTTGTAATCCACACCTTGTGTAATTCATTCGGAAACATGCTCACGTATTATGTTTGACGTAAAGGCCAGGGTCCACATCTGTCTAGCACTGATTTTCCTCCATTGGCTAGTCATGGCAGACAGCGTTGAGTCATAGGAAGTATGCATTGTGCACTGTGATTTGGGAGGCCTGCTTAGTCCCTATCTGCTAATGTTCATTCCTCAATGATGTCCCTGCAGAGCCATTTCATCCTGTTGCTCTGACCTTCTTGAGGTGATCCATTTATTGATGGAGATTTATTCCAGTGGATCTTTATCGTCAGCAGGGGCCAACCTCTGGGATACCCATCCTGCCGCCCTCTGTTTGGGGACTCATTTGCTTACTTTCCATGAACTACACATGTGTTTCATCTTATACTCTTCCTTCTCTCTCCATCCTCCCTGCTAAGCAATCCCTCTTCTCTCTCACTCTCTCCATTCCTTTTGTCCTAGCTGCTTGATGATTGTCTGCTTGATGTGCCTCAAGGTCTCACACGCCCCTGTGAAACCCAGCAATTTGTGTGGCAGTTGCCTCCGTGACGTGGACTAGTGTCATCATCACTGCACTTGGGGAATGACCGAGAGGGTTGCATCTCTCAGAACTTACCCGAGCATCCACTGACTGGTTGCAATTGAACCACCCCTGAACTTGTTGCCACTCTCCGAAACACCCCTCTGAACAACTGTGCACGTACTCCTTCTGATTACACAATGCAGGTACTGTGTCTGTCTGTTCCACCATGTCCTCGGTCCCTGCATGATGGCACATTGATGCACTTGTGAACATATGATGATTCACTGTCCGACAGATTCATTGTTACATCCACGGTTGATAGTATAGTATAGTATGCATTTACTGTTCATATACAGAATATTATGGATCTATATAAGCAGGTTTTATTTTTGTATTTGTTCCATACATGTTTGGGCGCTTTCAGGCAATTGTATTATGTATTGGCCATTTATCTATCTCCTTTGACATTACATACCATAGCACACTCTGCTGATGATTTCACATGACATATGGGATGTTTTATGTGGCACACAGGCAATTTGATGTCTGGTTTGGCATGGTGGTAGTGGCATACTCCCTCTTCAATATGTTTCTTTGGAAACCCAAAATGACATTAGTTTTAGTTCTAAGGGATGCACGTAATGTTGCACTTCCACGGACACATTCTCATGGTGGTTTGGTAGGCACAGATGATTGGCCCTTTGTCATCATTGAATGACACCTGGAATGTGCTGGTCTGTGTGGACTCCACAGGGGTTGGATTTTAGGTGAAAAATATAGCCACAAGCTGGGTACGGGTAGGTTCGCTACGTGCCCTTTGACCTGTCATGCGCAAGCGCGTGCATGTGGTTGGGGATGTGGGGGAAACACCATGTCCACAGGTATGCCACGCTGTGTTGCAACATTGTGCAGGAAATATACGGCCACAATGAACCTGCACACTAGTGGTGGTGCATGTAACAACTCACCACCAGAGTGGTCAAGGGACTGGAAACTTGACTTGAGCACTCCGAATGTGCACTCCACTATGGACCGAGTTGCAATATGGGCTGTGTTGTAGCTTATCTTGGGCGGTGTGGCAGGGTTCCCTATTGGCGTCATCATGTAGGTGCTCAGAGGGTAGGCATTGTCCCCTTTAGATGGGGAAACGTTTGTCATTGATGTGTATTTGTGGGTGTATGACATGCATGCATGTGCAGGGGTATTTATACTCACCAATGCCTCCCAGCTTCCAGGGCCCGGTATAGGGGGGACATTCTGAATATGAAACTATCGTGGGTGGACCCTGCATAGTTTGCATAGACAGAGGTGATGATTCCCTTGGCATCGCATACCACCTGCACGTTGATGGAATGCCAGTACTTGCGATAGCAATATATGTGCTCTGTAGCCATAGGTGCATGTAGTGCCACATGGGTGTAATCGATGGCCCCAAGCACTTTAGGGAAGTGCGCCACCCCATTGAAGTCCTGGACCACGGCCTGCATTTCTGCAGGTGTTCCGGGCATGTAGATGTGCCTGCGAACTGAGGGATGTGCAGTCATTATTTCCAACACCTGGTGTAGGCAGCGTGACTGTGTGGGCTGTGAAATTCCCCCAACTATGGCAGTTGTCCGCTGAAATGATCCAGTTGCCAAAAAATGCAGTACATTGAGCACCTTTTCCAAGGGGTTCAGTGCTTGGGAGCACAGGGTGGGTGATGTAAGGTAATCTTCCCACTCCATGACCAGGTCTAATATGATTTGAGGTGGAAACCTATACCTGCCATAGACCTGGTCAGTAGGCATCCCAAAAAGGCTGGTCCTAGGTAGATAGATCTGGGCCCTGGCCATCCTCCTCCTCCTGCGGTGTCCCACGATCACTGCTGCAACAAATGGTACATTCATCGTAGCTGTATACTTGCGTTGTTTTATCATGCAGGCTTTTTATGCATTTGTTTTTGTGCGCGTTGATGTTTACGCCAGCTATCCTGTTTCGCGATTTGCACATATTTTTCTGCGCGCCAGTGAGACCTGTTCAAATCCATGAATACAGGGTTTTAGCGCCTATGGGCATTGCAAAGATTTTACTGTAGTACTTCCCTCATTGCGTCCATATTTTCGCTTGTTGTTCCCCATTACACGTGTTCCGCCCCTTTTTAGGTGACTGCGCAGCGATTTCGCGTGCAAGCCCCCTATTTTCCACGCAAATCAGTCCATGAATCGGGCCCTAAGTCCCTATTGCTGTGTTAATTTATTTCAGATTCCTCCATATTCAGAAATGTTTGTTTGGCATGAGTGTGTGTCTATCTCTGTTTTTGTATTTGTATTTTCAGAGAAAGACTTAGATTAAGGGGGCATTATTATTAAGTTGGCCCAATAAAAACCTATAAAATTCAACCAATAAAACATTCTTAAAGGAAATGTATGGCTTCAGTGAAAAGAAACAAAACTCAAAATTTTTGCCTGTTACTTTTTTTAAAGCAAACCAAAATAGCAAAACGACCTTAACATGTTTTATTTGCTTCTTGCTAAATAATGGTCGTTGTTGAAATCTGGTTATGTTCATGTCATTTGTGTTGGCATATATGGCATCATGAACAGTACACAACGGTGGCAACGTTATGGTTGTTTTATGGTGGTGCTGCAGTTAGGGTTGATTTAGAAACCATTTTGGGGATTCTTTGAAGTTTTGTTTTCTTTTGCTGGAACCACAAAACCCCTTTAAGAACGTTGTTTCCACTGAATTTCAAAGACTTGTATTAGGCCGATTTAACCATAATGTTATGGAATTTCAATGGTTTTAATGGTATACAATATTGTATCCAAAGTACCCATTGGCCATGCTCTAGGCCCCACTAACCTGAGGCCAGGCCCAGTGGTGACTGCACCTTCATTGCGGGCCTGTGGGTCATTGGCCATGGCTTGTGGCCATGTCTGCTGGCCTCTTTGCCTGGAACATGGTCTTCAGACATGTCCTTGGCCCTGCCAAGTATTTGCAAGTACTTACACCCACAAGCAGTGGCCACTTAGCCTGGAAAATGGCCTTCATTCAGGTCCCAGGCTCTGCCAAGTCACACAATTTGGCCCATGCATCTGGCAGCCAGGCCCATTGGCCACTTGGCCTCCATTGTGGGTGCAAGGTCCACTGTACATGCCCTAATGGGGCAGGCTTCTACGTGCACCCAGACCCAGTTGGGGAGATCAAACCCAAGCTGCAGGACTCGGCCGGGTGCAGGGTGGGTCTAAAACTTTGGACCTTATTTACAGCTCTTTGTACTTGCAATCTGGTCTGAGAGATCTGCAAAAAACAGTTTTATTTTGATTTTTCTGGGGGCTACATTCCACCCATGTGAGACCATTTAACAATCCATAGGGTCCCAAGGATCCTCAAAGGGTTGCAATATGCCATATTTTCCATTTGATTGCAACACAGGTTCTGCAGTACACTGCTAAAATTGCTTAGCCTGCAACAGTAGCTGACTGAAAAAAATGGCAACACCCAAATAATCAGATTGCCTGTTTTTCAACTGCCCAATATGATTGCCCCTTAGAAGGTCCACAAACGGGTTTGCAAACTATCCAAAAGAGAATCCGTTTACTCGACCCCAAAGTAGGCCCTCGTGTGAATATTGTGGTATTTGTGGGTCAGTGACCTGCATCTGGCAAACCCAGTTAACACTAACTGATTTTCGAATTTTGCACACATCTTTGGCTCTCAGTACACAGTGAGACTACAGGGAAGCATGGGGAGTTGGGCTGATTGGTGTGAGCAGCAGAGTTGTTCATTTTTTGTCAGAATTAGCACAGTCATCGGCTTATTTTACAGTCAACATATACCAGTCAGTGATATCAACTTATCATGATGTAGTCACAGCCTCCTATTGGTGAACATTCCTTGCTATAGAAGCACCTGACAGGAGTTAGGGTTACACTTCTACCATTGTAAAGGTATTCCCAAATGTGGGATGTGTCACAGATGGCCTTAATGACACCCAGAGTCTCCAGGAAGCTTCAAAGTTTTTTGTTTTCTCTAAGCAACTTAAGAAGTGTAGATTGTTCAAGCAAGGATGAGCGGGCTGGTCGATGATAATACAAGCAGATGTGTCACTTTTATTACAGGCAGATGGACCAATTGTCTGACAAGTGGATCCGCTCATTGGAATGCTCCAGGCTCGAAAAGGGCGTTGGCTCACTAAGGGATGTCCCTCCCTCTCTTGTTCAGGGCTGCCCATTCTCTTTCTAGCCAAGGTGCCCCACATCTCTAGGATGGTCTCCAGAGATCACTAAACACCATCTGTTTAAGGTCCTGTCTGGCTGAGCATTGTGGCCGAAAGGCAAATGCCCTATCTATCTATTTCCCCCTGCGAACAATCTAGGTAGTCCCTGTCTAAATTCCCTAACCTGATGTATCGCTTGTGCCTTTTATATACTCAGGCCACACTTGGTCCTTTCTGTCCATGCTCGGATGTTCCTCCCTTTATGTTCCCCCTATGTTCCTCTGTCACTCTCCATTATCTCCTTCTGCTCTCCTCCCTCCTACTCCACCCAGCGTCTCTCCTCACTCTCCCTGATACTTCCTTCTCTCTACTCTCTGCCTTCACCTTCCAATTTGACGCCTGTTACTGTGTCTCTCCCTCCCCTCTGCACACTACTACTGCTACTCTCCCCTCTCTAACTGCTACTGCGTCTCTACCCCCTCCACACGCATACTACTCTCCACTCTCCAAAGTACTAATGCTCTCCCCTCTACACAGAACTAATACTCTCCCCACACCACTCACCAAACACACACCACTCGCCACCCCCCTCCTCAACTCTCACTAAACCCCTCTGCACTACCCATACCTTATCCCACTCTCCTCACCTATGTGTTGCCACCATCTTCAACTACTCCTGCTTCACCCCACTCTCACCTCTACCCTCACTACAATCTTGAGCTGTCTCCACCTTCACTATACATGCTCTCTCACACTTCCCCCTACACCTCACTCTCTATCTTTCTCTTTCTCTCTCACCCACCTTTTAAATATCCGAACACCCCCTCACACTACACTACACACAGACACACACACACACACACAAGCTTTGGAGTAAGATACTATAATAAATACAAATATATACACACACACCTGGTACCACTCTCTCTCTCACAAATACCTCACTGCTCAAATTCTGCCACCAACCCAACAGCACTCCACTTATCGATCCGCCTTGCGCCTGGTCTCTCGGTCCACCTCGACTCCACCTCATGACCTCAGTCCTTCAACCCACACTCTGCCTCTACTTCTGTCTCCTTTTATACTGCCCTTCTGCCAGTTCAGTCTCCCCTTCATTGTCCATTGGCTACAATGCTCACCTGACTCTAGGAATCAATGTGTGCCTGTCTTTTCACTACGCACTCTGTTACACTGATGAGGGGCTTTAAATATCTCTCTAAGCTTCTCCCCCTTTTCCAGTACATGTTTGGAAAAAGTATTTTGTGTTGTAGCAGCTAGGGCTCAGGCTGCTCGTTCTCCCTGTGACTTTCTTGAGTTGTTGGTGAGTTTTGCTGCCCATTCAGTTTGGCAAGGGGTTATGTGTCTCTCCTGTCCCCCTGAAGTCTCTCCTCACTCCCAGTTGGTTTCTGTTGGCCTCACCTTCCCCCAATGTCCATCTGAGTTTGTCAGGTCGGGTGTTGGATGTCTCATTTCTGTTTGGTAGGGAAATTCCAAGTCCATTTCCTGGCTGTTCTTGATTGTTCTTACTCCAGGCTCAGGTCTAGGTTATCTCAGTTGCTTCCAGGTGCACTGTGGGAGTTGAAGTTCTGAAATGGAAGCGAGAACACTGGCCAGAAAATGTACTGGGAGGCATTGGGTGACAGATGTGCAGCCCTAGTGGTGGGGTTGATGGCACATGGTGGGTTTTCAGGGACTGGTGCCCTCCCAACTCCCCCCTCCTACTTTTGGGGCATGGCTGTCTTTCACTTGTGTCCTGGTGAGCCTCCTTCCCAAAGCTGAGATGGGCCAACTCATCATTGGTAGTTGCCTTTGCCTGGGAAGTGGCGAAAGCTGCCTCCTTGCATGCCTCAATGGCCCTACTTACACAGACTCATTCAGGGTGTTAGCTGTATTAATTCCCGTTGTATTTCCCAAATTGGCTATTGATATCACAGCCCTCACAAGTCCCTTCCACTTTGGGCACTTGATCATAGCAGGCCTGCATGCCTGTTCCGTTGCACTATTTAAGGAGTGGTGCTATTTGTCAACCCTACTGCCTGTCTGGGGGAGTATTCAGGAGTGTTATAACTCCTTAATTAATGGGAAGCAGTCACAGTATGTGCCCTTTGCCTTAGTCTCAGAAGGAAAAGCAGGTTAATGGTGAGGGGCCTGGTGGTTGCAGGCACGAAGGACTTGGGGCTTCATTGCTAATGTGAGTCGGGTGATGAGTTGTGTGGTCAGCGTCTCCTCTGCAGGTAAACCCCTAGCATATATGCCCCTTTATTGCCCTGCTCCATAGTGTCTGCTGTGGAAGTGCTCTCTGTGCACCTGTAAAAGGGAGTAGGCTACCAGTGTGCCCCCGACTAAATTTACACACATTACAGGTCAAGCATGTCAATTAGTATACAATGTCATTGAGATTTTGCCATAATAAAAATAAGTTTAAGAAAAATATAATTTCATTCATAAAAACAACCTAATATGCTGAAACCAGATCATGCTATCTTTTGATGGGGATCTATAGTATTAGGGTGTCATGATCCTTCCCCATCCCCTTTTCCCAATTCCTCCCTTCCTCTCATTTACCTCGTTTTGTTTTTCTTTGTCTCTTTCTTCTCCCCTCTGTTTAGAAATAGATGACTGATGAGAATGTTCTGAGTTGTATATGTGTGTATTAGTTACATGCTAGCAGTGGGGAGGGAATTTTGCACAGTGGATCACACTGATAGATGTAAACTGAAGTGATATGTTCGTGTGGGGTCCAGGTTATGACTTCCTCTCTTGCACAAGCTTTCATTCAATAAAGACTGTTAATATTTAAAAAAAATTACAAGAGATAATTTAGATGATGCGTCACCATTATCCTATATGTGTATGTATACACATCGTAATCAAAGAGATATTGCAGTTTTGAATGGTTCTACCATGGGCAATTCTCAATGACTTCTTATTCTGAGATGCTCAGTGACAAGCCATCATTCTTACAAGTGAATCCGCTACAGCTGCCGCCCATAGGCGCACATAATCAATGACTACTCTTATATTTAGAGATTTGCTCGTTTTACTCTTATTGCCAACTTTGTTTATTTTAATCAGCTTTTTATATTCTTCAGCTTTTATTCTGTTGCTCATCGTCGTTCTTATTCTGATTCCTCCCTAACTTCATATTTCCTGTGATTGTGTTTTCTTACAGACCTTTGCAACCTTTAACTTATAACTGCTTTCAGATACCGTTTTTATTCTGCTCCTCATTTGCGCCGCATTTCCTTGCTGAGCCACGCTCTGCATCCCGCTTTCGGGTTTTAAAGCAGCCGTGACTCGTGTATTCAGGTAGTCTAGAACTATAATACCCAGACTGCCTTGGTGATCTCGCGCAGTATATTTTTTGCATTTCAGGCACGAGAGCGTCAGCGCGAGACCACCAAGCAGTCTGTGGTGGGCCGTGCATGTCTGGAAGGGAGGAAACCCCAGATCTGCTGGACCGCTTCCCGATGGGGATTGCAGAAGTTCTTGCTGCAATTGCTGTGGCCCAGAACATTTTCAGCCCACATGAGTCTACGCTGGCGACTCAGTTACCGGTGAATTCTGATGGGAGCTAGACAGCTGTTCCATCTGCTTGTGTTCAAGACTTTCTTACGTCAACCTACCTTCCTAGTGAAATTGACACTGACGTTACAACAGCAATGTCGCACACTGTAGCCACTTGTACAATGCCCCAAATGTCTACTGCAGACGATGCGGAAGTAATCTCGGTTTCTTCGACCTTGATTTCTTCACATGACACTGCGCCAGAGGGCGAGAGGTACTTTAACGCTAGATCAGAACCAACAGTTCTGTTAGGACCTGCTATCCAAGTGTGTGCACTAACCGGGACATAGGGCAGCTGGTCCCTCCCTAAACATTGCTATCCCCGAAGGATATGCAATGCTTCTGCAAGACAGAAAGGAGGGCGGGGGAGGGGGGTTGCTGATTTATAAATCATTACTAACCATTTGGGAAATGAGGGGGCAAATCCTGAACGGCATTGAGTCTTTACATGTGAAAATTGGATTAAATGCAGAAGCAACACTGAATCTGCTCTTCATTTATCGACCACCTTCCCTGACAGAAGACTACGTCAGCATTGTATGACTACCTGTTGTCTATCCTAAAACCCAATTCCAGTTTTTTATTATTAGGTTATTTTAATCACTGGCTGGGCCATAAGGAAGATTCTGCGGCCATCGATTTAGAGAAGACTTTGGCTGACCCTGGGTTTCAGCAAATGATCCGTTCGCCCCTCATAATCTCGGTCACACGTTGGACTGGATCTCCACTATTAATGTTTTATCTAAGGACTTCCTTGTATCTCCCTGCCCAGGGTCGGATCATGCTTTTGTCTATTTTATAATCCAGGCTGACTTTCCTAAGGAACTGAAGAGTAGGTGGATGCAAGGTTCATTAAGCAGAAATTCCAAGCTACTCATGTGGGAGAGAATTGAACCCCTTTTGAGTGATATCATCAACTTCTCCCTTGACTCCTCAGTAGGAATTTCTAATTCCCTCTTATCCAACTTGGATAACGTTACCAACACCTTTGCTCCACTTACATACAGAAAAATTAGGGAAGGGGTTAAAAACAAACCCTGGTTCTCACCCGAACTGCAAAAACTAAAATCCTCCACCCTGAAACTGTTCTATCAGTGGAAAACCAATCCTTCTTCAGGAGCGCTGGCGGCCTACAAAGGTGCTGCCAAGGTTTATGAATTGGCTATTATTGACGTCAAGAAAAATTCCTTGAACTCAAGAATCTTGAATACCCAATCTGAGGTTAAGGAACTCTTCAAGATTCTCAAGGAACAAGAATCTACTAGCTCTTCTAACACTGGTCAATTAGTGAAGGACGCAGCTTGGTGTCAGGAAATCCAGATTGCTATGCTAAACAAACTGAATGGCATTAGAGCAGATATAGTGCGCAGAAAAGATGACCTCCTTCCAGCTTCTAGTGAGGTAAGGAAGGAGATGTTTGAAAGATGCCCCATCATTCTCCAGTTCAATTTTTCTACCATCACGGTTGATGAGTTGTCGGTTGTAGTGAAACAACTAAAAACCACCAGATGTAAAGGTGACCCCTGCTCGGCCATGATAATTAAAACATGCCCTCCAACTTTATTTGCCAGTTTGTGAATGCCTCCCTCACTGAAGGACATGTACCGGCAGACTTCAAACAAGCTTGGGTTACCCCTATTATCAAAAAACCTGGTTTACCTACAGAGGTGCCCCTCAATTATAGGCTCATCACAAACATGCCATTTTTGTTGAAAATGTTGGATCGCGTTGCTTACGGGCAGATTGCACAACATCTAAATAAATTCCCAGTTCTCAACTGTTGTCAATCAGGCTTCAGATGGGGATATGGAACGGATACTGCACTATTGGAACTGAAGTCCCGGCTCCTGGAACGCGTGGACAAGGGTCTCTCATCCATGTTGATGCTGCTGGATTTGTCGGCCGCCTTCGACCTGGTTGACCATTATATTTTGGTCGCCAGGTTGGAGGAGGTAGCCAGCTTCTCCCCAGCAGCAGCTCGCTGGATTGCTTCATTTCTGGACAACAGAGGGAGCAGAGTCTTTTACGAGGAGGCAGCGGCCCCTCCGGTTTCTGTTAAATTTGGGGTCCCGCAGGGTGCCTGCATCTCACCTTGCTTACATGATATAATCATGGCACCTTTCTAGGCCCTTCTGGATCAGGAGGGGGTTGTGTTTACCAGCTATGCGGATGACACACAGTGTGTCGTCCCCATGGTTGATACTCACGCCCAGGATGAGGCTGAACTGAATAGAGTGTATACCTCCATTGAGAACTGGATGGTGTGGAATAACCAAGTTCTGAACAGGGCAAAGACAGAGTTGCTGATCACTGGTACCCAGTCCATGCTATCCAAGTTGGGCCCGGTTTATGATAGTTTTCAACTGGGTGATGTTACGATTACTCCCCAGAAGAATGTTAAAACCTTGGGTGTCATCTTTGACCAGCAGCTTTCAATGAAGGCCCATGTTGGGGGTCTCGTTTCAGCGGCGGCCTATTATATTAAGCTTTTAGCTCAACTTAGACCACTTATTTCACAGGCCAACGCTGAGACAATTGCAAGAGCTATTGTTGGATCAAACATTGACTATTGTTGCAGCCTCCTAGTTGGGCTTAATAAAACAGAAGTGAGCAGACTGCAAGTAATCCAAAATGGGGCAGTGAGGGTGGTCCTGGGACTATCCCGCCGAGACCATGTCTCGGATGCCAGATGAGCACTGCATTGCCTTCTGATAGAGGCTTGCATTCGCTACCGCTTACCTGTGATTACCTTTAAATGTAGAAAGGGAATAATGCCCTCCTACTTGCAGGACCTCATTACAGAAAAAGTCCATAGTAGAACCCTCAGATCCAGCAATCCAAAATATTTAATGCTCACTAGATGCAGAACTACGAAGGCAGAAAAAGAATCTTTCTACATTGCTGCTCCAAAAGCCTGGAACAATCTTCTGCTTGATCTCAAATGTCAGATTAGTATACATTATTTCAAGGGAAAACTGAAAATATGGATGTTTGTATGACTTCCCTTTTTGGTCTCCTTTCAATGTGTCTTCTTCGCCTGTTTGTGCCTGTGCTTTGCTTCTATGTTTGTTACCGCCCTAATGCCCATGGGCCCAAGGTTTGAGCTCTATAAATGTACTAAAGTAAAATATTGTGCATCCGCTCATATCACATGCCCATAATTATTCCTCAATCACCTCGGGGTGACTGATTTTCGCCCTACCAAACCTGTGTCAAGGGGTTTTCCAGAGACTTTGTTTTTGACAGAAATGTTTACGTGTGATGGCCCCTGCAGCCCATCAGCATAATCTGATAGGAAAACCAGGCATCAATGGTGGAGACAAGGTTTCCTTCCATATGGCTGTGCATTATGGTGCAGGGAAACTGGCACAGTATCCCTGTCGTAAAGTTGTGTCGCCCCCAAGCACATAAACCTCAGGGTTTTTATAGGGTTTTTCACAATGAGCTTTGTTCAGAAAAATCAGTATGATACTTCTAGTCAGTCACTTTAACAATGGACTCGGCACAACGTCTGGCCTTGGAGGGCATGTCGTCACAGTTCAATCCATGTGTATTATGTGCATGTGTGTTATGTTAATTTAATCAAGTACCTGAACATTTCATCAAAGATAACCAATAGCCATAATAGAATCCAGGCACTTCAGTTCTCTGCTGTTAACTCTTCAAGGCATCATTCTTTCATTGCAGATGCCAAGTGAGTCCTCACATCAGTTCTGAAGGCAGCACCAGAAACAGAATTAACAAGTGGAACAATAACTACAATAGTATCATGGGCCTCATTATGAGTCTGGCGGTAGCCGTGCCAGTAGAAATGGCACGGCTGCCGCCGGAGTAATTTATTTTTCGGTGCCCGGCAATGGGGATTTAGCGGGGCATTACAGCCCTGGCTGTGCCTTTAATTGCCCATTGCCGGGCGCCAGAAAATATTACTCCCCATTCCCGTTTGAGTCCCATAGGACTCAACGGGAATGGGGAGGACGGATGCACCGACACCATTCACGAATGGTGCCGGTGCATCCGTCAAGGTCTGTGGGCGGGTGCCGTTCCGCCTGCCAGGTCACACCTGGCGGGCGGAAAGGCACCCACCCGCAGAACTCGTAGTTTGCCGGTCCTGCAGCAACGTTGCCAGTAGGTTACTAGCACCGTTGTTACCGGACCGGCAACCTTGTAATGACCCCCATGGTCACAATTATCCACCATTTATCTTGACATTGGACAGTTTCTGTACTTCTGCCAATAATGTGTCTACTTTTTCCGATCAATTGGGGACCATGGATTTTGTGGTGAATTAAGAAGCTTTTCTGCAGTAAGAGGTAAAGTCAAAATCTGCCTCATACTGTAGAGAAAGCTCTTATTTCATCACTGTAGGCATGTATGCTTCATGGCTCACAGTCATAGTAATCACGTAATCAAGGAATATGTCATGTCAAATGTTAGCTTATCTCTAGAGCGCACACAACTGTCATTCAAAAGAAACATTTGAGTGCCATTTGGCATTAGCCCCTTAGTAGTTCCTTCCCAGCAGACACTGCCCACAATAATCAATATGTGACCGTCTTTATTGTCTCCATACATTGGATTTGTGGGGGGTTTTATGGCCGCAAAGTCTAATCCATGCCTATGTCAATCCACAAGTATAGTTCCACCTTGGGTGCACTCAATACAGAAAGGTTTACATCTCTCTGTAATCCACACCTCCTATACGCCTCTGTGCACCACCCAGTCCCATTTACAACTCGCCCAGATTCCTGGAGTCAGGCTGTACATCAGGGCCCATTTTCCTCGGATGGGCTCAAAGGCCCTATAGGAACATCCCACCGCTTCAATGTCAACAATGCCAGCTTGTGAACGTGTATGGTGCCCCCATGGCAAAAACAATGCTGTTACTCTTGAACCTTCCTTCATAGCTCTCACCCAGGACAGGGGGTTTACGTGTTTACAGTTCAATCTTAGCTGGTTGTTCAAGTCATGCACTTCTCTGAAACCAACGCTACACTCAATCTTCTGGCCTGCAACCACGATGTTAGAAATGAAACTCATTAGCACATTTTGAATTACATTGCACAAGTATTCTATGACGTGTTATTTCCCTAAGCTTGAAATTGCACTGGTCAACTGTATCCCCATCAAAGGTCCCATTATCTTCTGTAGGTCTTCTAATTTCTCCTCATGCACACTTCCTCTGCATTTGTTTCAACTGAGGCTACTGAGTTAAGGCCGTCCCAGATCCTGCCCTCCACTTTTCAGGGACAATCAGCATTCCCTTCAGCTGGCCCAATCAGATTACCCTTTCTGTTGATCAGTTTAGGAAGTCAGAAATTACTTGAAAGTTCAACATGCCCAAAATAAAATGCACTGACCTAAGCATGGTATTTACCAACGTCCTCTTCTCTGAATTAGCCTGATAATGTACATTTCTATACTAAGGGTCTGATTCATAGATGCGTTTTATAATGGCCCAATCCAATAGGGAAAGGTTCTGTGAATAAGGCACTAAGTCTTGTGCAGATGTATTATGATTCAGACCGTCAGAACATTTGGCTTGTGATGTGATACAGTACTTGTGGGATTACAGCTCAAATTATTGCACTTTTGTATGGTACTCTATAGAGCAGAGCAGTGACCCTCATTCTGCCCCATACAATAACTTTTCATTTTCAATGCAGTTTGATTTCTGAAGACATAGTGATAACACGGTCCTTCCAGCACCTCCCCTTCACTGAAAGGCAGCTAGATGCCTGGTGCCAACGTCATTTTCAACGTATTCAGTAAGGACAGTCCATAATACTTCTAATCTTTAAATATTTACTTGCCCACACTGTATTCCTGCTGATCGTCATCTTGCCATCTGTTACCAACTACACATCTTGGCTAGGTGTAGTCCTGTTTTCAGAAAAGGCACCTATTTAGAGCAATATTTTGTAAGATGAATTTTCTGTGTCGGTTTAGATGTCTCTATTTTCTGCACTTTCTTTGGCCCTTTCACTATATTTTTCAGAATAGTTTAATTCTTTGTCCACTCTGAATTAGGTGTTGCCTTTGTAAATGCCTTGCATTCCCAATTGGTTGTTGACCACTCCAGTAAAGCCCTACATGCGTTGGGAATCTGTCCTTACATGCAGTCCTTCACACTGAAAACACACCCCAGATAGAAGGTTATCCTTCACTCCCATGAAGCAGTCAGAAAATTGCCCTATTATTTCTTGCACACCCCTTTGTACATTCTGCACTGCTACCTTGTCAGATAGCAAAGTCTTGAGGACAGTTCTCTCAAATGAGTCTTGATGCAATAAGTAAAAGCAAGCATTCCCGGGCAAGCAGGAACATCAAGGTCAATGGTTATCAAATCGATGGGAGGCATCACTAGTTTACACTGGCTGACATGCGTCCAGGTGGAAAATTTCTGGAGCGTATCATGGCATCAGAAGTCAGCACATTTTCATGTGGTCCAGGCCATCTCACGTTTGGCAGCTCTTCCTTTGATGTCTTTTCATGAAAACTCAGTGATATGGCTGAAATGACTGGTATCATGCTTCTGGCCCTTTCGGGAGCACCTCGTGTACCTACGGATAAACACATTCACCAGGTTTTACTAACGTTTTACAGTAGTTAAGTACTACGTCATCTATCAACTGCACATTGCCTTTGCTCAAGAGCGCTGATGGAGTCTCTGCTAGATGAATCGGCCGGCCATAATGTGCTTATGTAGATTCAAACCTCAGACCCCAATACATGTGCCACATATGCTCCTTTGAGCTAGCAGCACTATTTCTGGCCACTTTAAAACAAGTCTCAGCACATATCGTTGTAATCTTATTCTCAACGGTGCCATTTTGTCATTCTATTAGCCCTGCTGATTGTAGGTGATCAGGAAATGAGGTTTTTGTTATGTATTTAGTGATTTGCACAGCTCGCGTATTAGTTCCCAGTGAAGTATGTACCCCTATCACTATTGATATTCACTGGCACCCTGAAACAAGGGAAGCATTATCATATTAATACCAGTACTACAGCTTGTTTGTCTCCTTTATGGGCCAGATATTCGTCAACCCATTTTGACATTTCCACAATTACCAACATGACCTTCAGGCCTGCCACTTTCAACAGGCTAATACAATTGCACTGGAGCTGTGTGGCAGGTGTCCATGGAGTTGGATGAGCCACCTGCTCCAGTCACGCTGATTTTCCTACATAATATAATTCGCAGATCAGACACTCGTGTATTGACTGTTCCGCTACTTGTGAAAAACCGTTAGCATACCGTGAATCTAGCAAAAAGTCTCTTGTGTAACCCCACTTCACCCTCTTATAAAATCTATCTGTATATCTACATTGTTTTTTTGTTTCAGTGGAGTTTATTATGTTATAACGAAGGTGCCCAGTTTCATGGTATTTATTTTTCCATTATTCCTGTCGCTATTTATCCATATTTATTTTGTGTCCTTTTTTTCTGTATTTATCCACATTTATTATTTTTCATATAAAAATATAATCTGTAACCAATATTTTTTGGCATTTATTAGAATTTAAAAATATATATTTATTGAACACAGCCATACGGGAAACAAATGGAACTGGGTTGTTGCGCATCAATGTTAGCTCCAGTTTTCTCATAATAAATGACTGCTCTTGTGATTGCCACTGATCCAAAATATGTTCTCAGCAATTTGAAGAACGTTGGTAGTATTTGTATACAACTTTTACATGTATTTTATTTTTATTTATTTGTTTATGACATTTATATAATGCCAAACCCTGGGGTATCACAGCGTTCATTACCTATGCAATTTTGTTACAGACAAAAATACGTATTCATACTTATTGAAGAGCCAAGTGTTTACACATTTTTTGAATACATGATAGGATTGCTTATTTCTGATGTTCATAGAGAGGGAGTTCCAGAGGGACAGCCACCCGCACTTTTCTTTCTGAAGCGGAGGGTGACTGGGGAAATACTGACATTAGATCTGAGAACCCTGCCTGAGTGTTTCTGGGTGAGTATGTCATTGAGGTAGGTGGGTTCTACTTTACAGATGCATTTGTGCACGAGGGAAAGAGTTTTGAACTCAATGCGTTCTTTTACTGGCAGCCAGTTTACCTCTCTTTTGATGTCAGAGGTGTGATCAACACGCTTGAGTCCCTGTGCCTGTCGCAGTGTTTTGTTCTGCAGTAGCTGCAGTTTGGCTATGTTAGTAGCAGAGGTGCCCATGAGGAGCCCATTGCAATAACCCAGTTTTGATAGGATTAGCACACATTCAAGTGTGAGGCAGTTTGCCTGAGTCAGAAATTGTCTACTCAGTGGGCCTCATTACACGGTAGGCGGTAAACCATGGTGCTATTAGCACCATGGTTGCCGCCGGTACCATACCGGTACCACCATGGAGGAAAGGGGAATTACCACCCCATTCCAAGGTTGGCGGGGCAGTAATTCCCCCTTTCTCCATGGCCCTTCCCCATTCCCATTTTTGCCCCATAGGGCATAATGGGAATGGGGAAGGAGCTAATTACGGTACCGCAAATTGCGGTACCGTAATTAGCACCAAGGTCCCTTTGCGGGTCCCAACTTTAACGGCTGGTCTACACCAGCCGTTAAGGTCGGGTCCCGCAAAGGGACCTCGTAGTAAGGCGGTAAGGGTTAACGGTCACCGGTACCCTTACCGGTGACTGTTAACCCTTACCGCCTTCCGTGTAATGAGGCCCAGTGAGATGAGCCGCACGGTGTAGGCAGTGGATGATGACAGTGCGTTTATGTCTTTTGACATTATTAGCTCAGCTTCAAGATGTACTAACAAGGTTTTTACCTGTTTCAGGACAGGGATGGTGGTACCATCTATGCATGGAGGAGAACGAAGGGTTGAGGTATTTAGGCGGTAGTGAGAACTGACAATGAGGAGCATGGATTTCTCGTCGTTCAAGCACAAATTGTGTGTGGCCATCCAGTTTTGTATGGTACTTTAAACCGAGTTGATAGTATTGGTGTCTTGGGAAAAGGTACCTGTGATGGGAATGAGTATTTGAGTGTCATCTGCGAAATTGATGGGGTTTGGTGTAGGTGTTGTAGAGTGTGGGTGAGAGGCAGGATCCCTGTGGCACAGCAAGGGGGGTTGGAATACGGTCAGTGGCCACTACCCCAGTGAACACTCTAGTGGTCCGGTCGCTGAGGAAGGAGTGTATCCAGGCAGTGGCATCCGGAGAGAAGTGAGAATGCTGGTTTAGATGCTGTCAGAGTGTGCTGTGGTGAACTAATTCAAAGGCAGCGGATATGTCTAAAAGTAAAAGTATGCCAAGATGGCTGGAGTGCCTGATCATGCCCATTTGTTTTTTAGGTTCAGTAGTGCTGTTTCTGTGCTGTGTTTTGAACCGAAGCATGATTGTTCCCCTTCCAAACTGGTGGTTGAGCTCTAGAAAGTGCTGCACTTGTGTGTAGGCCATTTGGTCCAAAATATTGAGAAGAAAGAGGACTGTGGTGATTGGCCAGTAGTTGGGAGGTATGGTTGGGTCAAGGGTGGCTTTTTTAAGAAGTGGAGGGATCCACGCTGCTTTGGTGTTGGGTGGGTCCTCATTGGCTAGGACCAAGTTCGTAAACATAGGAGCCAGGGTGGGTGCACAGAGTCTAACTACATGTGCTCGGCAGGCGTCACCTTTACATTTGGATGGTTTTAAAGCGTGGATCGCGGCAAGCACTTCCTCTAGCGAGACTTTTTTAAACTTGAAAGGGGCAATGCTGGCGACATTCTCCATGCTGGCAGTCTGAAATGCAAGATTGACAGCATAGGAATCCAAGCAGAAAACCAGATTTACATTTCATTTTTATAAATAAATACAGACAGAAAGCACATGTATTTCCATCTGTATTTATGTGTATAAATAAGTAAAAACATACAACAGGAAGCCTTAATTACAATGTTTTGTTAGATTGACTAGGTAGTTGTTTTCCATTGTGCTCTCGGGCACATGCATAAGGTAGGAGTAAAAAGAGCTGCCTTGTAGGAATTGGAACCAAGGTCTTTTCAACCGATGTGACTGCATAGACTGGTTGTGTCAGGCACGGACAAAGGATCACTCAAAAAGCCTGAATTATGAGACGGTGGTATGAGTACTTACTCTCCTCAGCTGGAAATATTAGAGAAGTACTCAGCATGTGATGCGGTAACCAGAGGTTGATATTGAAAAAGGAGTAGATGTGAATGAAAGGATATATTGTTTGTTAGACAGATGAGACATTTCTGCAGGAATGCCCAGTGAATGTTTCCAGGATGTTCTTAGGTTTCGAATCTGCAAGCTGACTAGTAACCTATAAAAGTGAGGCGTCGTCTAGAGGGCAATTCTAAAATCATGTGTGAGCCTGGTTTCTCCAACATTTCCATTGCTTCCTTATCTGTTAAATGATTTCCCCTTTCACCCTTTGTGCTATGCCGTATTTGGGTAAAGTAATGCTGAAGTGCCTTGTGAACAATTAAAAGTTCTTCAAGAGACTGCCAAAGGCTATCAATGTGAAGGGAACATCCTGCTCTGCTCCAAACATGTATTTCTGTCGTTTGAACTTGATCCTTTATTTCTGCTAAATGTTATTGAGTATCATATGATGGATTTTCAGACTGCACTTGCTCTTGAAGCATACTTTTCTCTGCAAAGACCTCAAGGGAAAGGGCTGTATTTCTTGTGGTTTCCCTATACATGCATTCCTTTAACTGAGGTCATCTCTGGGGGCCTAGGTCTGCTGCACATTTTATGATGTTTTGTGTAACATTATTGATTCTAATCAGCCGTTTACATTTAGGTTCCTGCCATGTTGGATAGCCTCTTTCATTCCACAGACTTCCTATTATTCTCAGTAATACACTTGTCCTTTGCTATGGTACATGCATGCATTAATGGCACCAATTCTACCATTTGTGAGAGTAGGCTTTTGGTAATTGTCCATATTCTATCAGTATAGATGTGGTGCTCCATGAATGAGCTGATTTCAATTTGCCTCTATCATATCTCACATAAGACCCATCTCCATGAATCTATTGAAGCTGAATTCTGGAAGGGTATTTCTGGCATATGCTTTTTCTTTCTAGTAAGCACTGTGGTTCTTAGTATAGGTTTTGTTCTTCCGTGTCTGTCCGGCATAGTAGTAACAAGGCTGGATTTAACACTAGTCATCATGTCACTAGGGCATTTGCTGAATTACAATGTATTAGCTTGTATTATGTGAGTCTTGACATGGATAAATGTTGTGTCCCAGCTTTGAACAACAACGTGGTAACCTTGTGTGGTATTGCTGCTACAATGAGGAACCCTAACACAATGCTTTCAGAGCTTTCCTCTGTGAGTGCAACTACCACTACGGACTGCAAATAGGTCGGCCACTGTTCTGCTTCAGGATCTAATGCTGTACTGTAGTATGCTCTCAGGCGATGTTTATCCCTGTGTCAACACTTGTGCATATCCTTTTTTATGACAATAGAGAATAAAGGGTTTCTAGTAATCAGTAGGCCAAGGACATATGAGCTTGCTAATGCCTGGTTGAGTTCTGTGAATGTTCTTTCTGCTTCCTCTGTCTAAAAGGGATCTCATTTGACTAATTGATACCAATTTGGGACATTTTAGAATGGATTTAATCATTGATTCCGTTAAGTTTCTGCTTCCAGCATTGTTCTTACATAATGTGATTTCTCTTTGAACTAATGTTAGTTTTGTAGGGCAGTCTTGCCACATAATAACACTTAGCATATTTGCTTTACTTTTGATGCCAAGTTTCCCTTTGACAGCTAAAGCCAGACCAGGAGCACTTGGGCTGGCTTTGGATCGCCCATACTGGGCGATGGGTGGGGCAGGCTCCCCGTCGCCCATTTGGCAGAGCTGCCCCTACTTAAATTAAAGAGTTTTATTAAATAAAATGTTTAATCTATCAGGAAATGTCATTGCCAATCCCTCTTAGTTTTGAAATTCCATTTTTGCAAGTCTCTGATCAATAACTCAGTGGGAGCGACTGTGTGCAACAAGGGATCCTGGACCAAAGAAGGGTGGTTTGGGGGTCAGGGGTTCTACCCCCGAGAAAATATTCTTAACATAATGGGTTAAATAGTGCATTTTACAGCACTTTCTGGGAAAAAAGTGTTAAAAAGCCACACAGTTTGCAATAATATGTGTATGGTAGCATATGAAAACCCTATAGATGCAAGTCACCAGCAGTGCACAGGAGCATTTTCATGATGCCTTTGCCCACAGCATACAAGAGTATATAAAACATTTTCATGCTGGCTGTGCCTTTACATGTCCTTGTAGGCTACACTGATATATGCCAGTATTACTATCTATGGACTCCCAGCTAGTAAACAAGGACATGCCAAAGAAAGCATATCCAGGCTGGCTATACCAGCATAGGCCAGTGTACTACATAATAACATTTATGTTCGCTTTTTTCCTTGCAGCCCAGCACAAACGTGCCATGACACACGAATAATATGTAGTCTGAATGGAGCCACCAGGGTAAGCCAGTCTAGCCACGTAATCACACCCATCATGATTGCTTTACCCTTGATGCCCAGTAAAAAAAATCCATTGCACAGTAAGAAAGTAAATGCATTGAGTATTGTGCATCAAGGGTAAAGCAAACATGATAAGTGTTATCATGTGGCTAAACTGGTCTACATCCAATTTAGCCAGTTAGACAGGCTTATTATGTTTGCTTTAGCCTTGAGTACTGTGCATCAATGATAAAACAAGCATGATAGATATTATGGCATGGCTAGACTGGCTACATTGCATGTAGACCAGTACTGTCCAGAAAGGGCAAAGCAATCATGATAAGTTTTATTACGTGGCTAGACTTGCTACATTGAATACAGACCAATCTAGCCACATAGTAGCACTTATCATGTTTTCTTTACCCTTGATGCACAATACTCAATGGTAAAGCAGACATGATTAGTTTTATTACGTGGATAGACTGGCCAACATTGGGTGTAGGTGAGTGTAGGCCAGGCTACCCAAGTAATAACACTTACAATGTTTGTTTTACCCTTGGAACACAGTAAAGTAATTTTACTGTGCATCAAGGGTAAAGCAATAAAGACTTCCATGCCCCCACAAGGGGCATGGCAGGGCCCATCCCTAACTTTAGCAGCCCACTCCCCCTTCACAAGCACACACACACTCACATACAACACTTCCATCCGTGCACTGATACATCATTCACACAATTCATTGCATGCATGAATACACACAAACACACCAACATACACGCATGCATACATGCATACATTACATTAAAAAAGTACCATCTCGCATCCTCATTACGTGCTACACCAGCATGGAGGACCAGATAACCCTCTCCTCCTCTCCCCACAACGTGAACACGCTGACTGACATACAAGGACTCTTCTCATCTCAGTCAGTGTGTCTACGCCAATAATCAGAAGTAATCAGGTAATGGAAATCTCTCATTATTGTCCTATGTTTGTTGCAGAGAAAATAAATGCGTAGGCAGCACAGTCCTCCTTGCAAATAAAATACATAGGTGGACTGTGCTGCCTGCCACTCTGCAAAGGCTGCACAGTCCCCCTACCAGTAGTGGCCTGCCGCCAATGATGTATATACATAAGGAATGCTGTTGTGCCTTGATATGGGACAGTCAACTCGTTTGATTGGTTTGTAACCTACCCATTATAAAGTGAGCTCTTTTATTCCCTATTCATATTCCTCATTTTATACAAATGTTAGCAATTTGTTCTCCCAATTCTCTATAGTATTTATTCTGCCATTATGAGAAAGGGAATGTTTGATTTTACTGACATTACTGGCTGCTAATTCCTGCTCAGCTCGTTTTCCTTGTTTGTTCGGCTCTCTCCACACATCTGACAATTCTCCCTACTTGTTTATGATTTACACCTGCGTTGTTTTACCAATTAATATATTATTTTTTTTAAATCTATGCTCTATCCTCATAAATTTCTTCAATTGATTATTTTACCCTCCCTGCTTCTACCAATGCTACCTTAACTTAAAGTATATAGGGCCCCATTCCGGTCCGGTAAAAAAGTGCTGGTATTCGTGGATACAGGCACTTTAACGAACCGGCCGACTACGGTTTTGCTGGTGGGGAACCTGGGTTATGCCATGTGCCCTACTGGAAAAAAGACCTGATTTCCACCACTGGCATTGCTGGTGCGGGTAATGACGGCAAATTCCCTCATGGAATCCTGTGCGACTCCATGAATGGGGCTTTACACCGTTATCCTGGCACGCAGAATCCAGCGGCAATGCTGCCGGACTAAGTGCTGGAAACTGTATCGACATTTGCCAGTATCCGGGCGGCTCTATCGCCAGGATAGCGGCAGGGTCAGAATGATGCACACAGGCTTTCGCACAGCCCAAGAAGAAACATCACCAACCCATTAAGCTTCTAACCTATTCTTTGTGTGCATAAAAGGGTTTGGAGGGAAGCAGTCCACTACTCCTCTTACCACCCCAGTTGGGCATGATGAATCCAAGATGCGATAGTAGCATTTGGCTGAGTCCCGCTGCCCGTAACCAAATAATCAAATGGGGATACCAGGCAGTAAAAGTAGATACAAGGTTGATTTCCACACACCTGTGCAGAAATGGGCAGGAAAGCAGGCAGGGTATACCTGTAGCAAATGTGTGGCCCCCCGTACACAGTCAGGTCAGGATTTTTATAGGGTTTTAATACAATGAGCCCTATACAGTCAGTCACATGAACAATTTGCATCCTCCGGCCTTGAAGAGTATGGCTTAACAGCACCATTCAAGCCCTGTAAAATTCAAAATTCCTCTCAGCCCAGTCACGTGGTAAAGACCAAAACATTTAGCAGATCTTTCCATCCAACGTAATGTAGCCTGAGCTGCACCTAGTGCCAACGTGACTCTCGTTCAGATCTGAGGCAGTGTAGCCACCTTCAGTGATCATGTTGAGCTGGGAATCTGCAAGTACCTGAGACGCTGGACAGAGGCTCGCGTAACATGAGTACAGTTTAATGGGTGTCCATGTGCCTGCCAACTGATCTGCATTCTCGCTGTGCTACCTCGCCTAGCAAGTCTGTGGTAGCCGAGTGACCTGCTATTGTGGCTGCAGCTTCACTCTGTCCATAGTTCATATAGGTCCATAGCTCATGCCGGGATAACGCCCTGCCGGCTTCTACACATGTATGCACTTTGAAGACCCACTTGTAAGGAATTACCGTTCTGACCAAAAGTTTCTTTTAACCTTACTGTGGCCCCTTGTTATGTTTTATTCCAGAAACAACCACCACGTTAACCTTGATACCTGTATCATGTCCTCTGCAAGACCAGTTAGCTTCCTGACACAGGGCAAAAAAGTACTTTTGGAGGGCAAATGGCTTTTGAGCTCAAGGTAGATCACTGAGGCCAAGCAGGGCACTCTGTCATGTAGCAGCCCTACTGAGAAGTGCTCGTACTAACTCATTACAATATAACGGCCTTCTGTAACTGATAAGTGCTTATCTGGGGGAAAGCCACGTGCACAAGGCAACCTTGAATGACCAGATTTTTTCCTGTGACTTAGAGATTTCCTTTATATTAGTCAGAAAATAGCACAAATGACCTGCTGAGCAAATGGCGGATACATTTTCCTGACACATTTTCTTTTCATTGGAACGAGTGAGTGGTGTGTGTCAAATGTTCTAAACCTGTGGTACTGCTTTCCTTTCTCTTTTTAGATGTTAATTAGCACATTTAACGTCCGATGCAAATGCCACAAGACAAAGATTGATCATATCCTAAACAACACATATAAATAAAATATTGGCCATGCACACACAAGAGACAATTGATTAGGGTAAACAGATTTTTTAAATAAAAAACTGTGATAGGCCATAAACATAAAAGTAAGACTAGCGCTGCCATCCCATCTAATTCCTCACTCTACCAGTCCCACCTCACATTAAAATAAATACAATTTCCAGCATTTCTCTACTTCCATATAAACTGCAGATTTGGCTGTGACACTAAGCTTGTTAAAAACAAAAGAGCTTTCGATTTTCTTGTTAAGAAGGCGGTTGGGGGTTCGAGCCTACCCTGGGGTGGAAGAGATGTTCGTGACAAATGTGATAGCTGAAGCAAGAAAACTGTTTAATATCTATGAATGTCACCTGGAATTATTGCATACCTGTATTGGTCTCCATCCCTTTCCTAAACCTGGGACTGTTTTGAAAATAAAAAAAAACTCTCAGGATGGAGGAACAGGGGGCTTAATTCCTGGGACAGTCCTGGCAAAACCGGGACGTCTGGTCACCCTAACCTGAATATATTTTTTTACAAGCAGTAACATCTCCGAAGTGTTGCCATTGCAAACATCAACCGCTTCTGAGGTGAACACGCCCTACGAGGAAGGTGCCTCGAGATCCAGCAACAACAATCACGCCACATCTCGCTCCAGACCCACGCCACATTAGCTCCCGCCATATTGTTTGCAGAAACATCGAAAGACATTGGCGCAGTTTGGAATGTCCACACTCGGCCACCCTTGGTTATCTACCTAACTGGTGTCGCTCCTAATTAAACTCTGGGTGGATAACACAGGTGAGTGAATGACAGTCAATCTAATTGTAATAATGCTGTGTACATGCGGGAGACCACGTGACCCGACTGATGACACGTTATTCATTTATGAGTGATGGCGCAGTAACTCAGGAGTGGCAGAATGAAAGGCCTAATAACAAATGGATGTAAGTAAATCACCTACAGTCATCCCGCGTGATTGTGCGCTCGAGATGAAATGCATTATATTGATATTTGCTTTTCCTCATGTGGGGGGCGAGTGGCATTTTAAAATCCACAGAACATCTATGACAGGAAAATAAATGTGCCTGTTTTTCTATGAAATAATACGTTTACAAATGTACCTTTCTTTTGTTCTAATCACTGTTATGCATGAACACTTTTGCAAGTATGTTCCATTAGAAACATTCACACGTCGCCCTCCCAAATTAGTACGCCTGAGAAACAATGTTTTAAAATCCCGTGTTTTAAAAGCAATTGGAAAGATACATGTAGTCAAGTCCATCGGTAAAATCCAGCCAAAAACTATCACATTTGTTTTAAGGGATTTTTCTTAGGAAGTGCGTGAAAATGCTGCAGTCTTCACCCCGTCTTGTACTTTGACTCTATTAAAGACCTATACATCAATGCATGTTAGAATTCAGCCTCCCCAATAGATACGCATTGCTTCTTTCTTTGCTGTTATTATTCATTAGCGAATTGCACAATGTATTATAAAGCTTATGCAAGGCGGGTCTTGCTCACCATCGAAGGCCCCCGTGCAAATCAAATGTTCCACCTTTCTAGTGTGCAGGGGTGTTGCTGGGTCTGTAAAAGACCCGGGGCTACGCTAATGTCAGAACTGTTGGGACTTGGGGCTAGCTAGAATTTTGAATGTAGCTCCTGAGATTCTATTCGGGGCTACAACCAAAAGACCAGGGGCTATATCCCCCTTAGCCCCCCCCCTAGCAACGCCTCTGCTAGTGTGCCCCATAATTGCATCGCCGCAGCAGCACTAGGATCTCCTGCCACCTTCCGACAGCTGTCAGCCCAAGCTGCAGGCCACCACCGTGCGGAATGGCCCTCATTGCGAGTTTTGTGGTGCAGTAAAAAAGTACTGATTAGTCTTTTACTGACACATTTTTTGGCAGTGCTGCACCATTGCCACACTGGCAAATTCTGAGTTTGGCAGTGAAGTGGAGGAGGTACTTCCAGCATGTTGATGCAGGTCCTTCTTCGACTTTACCGTGAAAAAATGGAGGATTTATCATGAGCGGGGTTTGCTCCCATGTTAAATCCTCCAAATCCCCAACAGAGTCCTATGTACTACAAGAATGAGGACTAACTCCCCCGTACCACTATTCATAATCCGGCAGATGACATCAAATGATGAGTGGAGGTTTCTAAAGGAAATGACGTCAAGCTCGTAAGGAGGCCCCATCTCACTGAGCGCATCAGAGGATAAGCGTAATTTCGCTTTTTGCTCCACTCTATTACTTCAAACAGTTTAGAACATACAGTATACAAGAACACTACAACACCAGTGACTGGAAGATACTGAGGTGAGAATAATAAAGGTCTTCAGTAAAATGGAGATGTGTGACAGCTGCCACACCTAAATGCAGTGAAAAGGCATACACCTTATCATTGACACGCTCACAAGCACGCACAGTAGAAATCCATATGCCAGCTTTGTGGCTCTTCCCTAAAGCAATGTGCCCAACGCAGTCGTCTGAAGTTGCTTCATTGAATTCTTTTTTTAAATTCATTTTATGAAACCAGTTGCGGCGGGGAGCAATTCCTTAAGCAGTGTTTTTATTTGTTTACACTTGTGGAAGTATAAGGCATTTTCTCAGTGATTTGGCTTTACCCAAAATAGACAAACATGGCATTGTAAAATGTCCTTTCCATGCCTATTGAATAGATTTGGTCTCTTGACCAGGGAATGGCTCCTCCCTAACGCCTAGGTCCACTCACTTTCCACTTCCCACCCAGCCTGAGACTTGGTGATCTGCTCCCCACTGTCTGTTTCCTCCCCTGGTTGCTTTTATATTCCTTCCTGTCAAATTGCCCCCCACCATTATTAGAACCCACTCACTTGTATCTCTGATACCCTCACTGCATACTTTCCCCTATGACTTGTAAAGGGGTCTGTTACTTCCCAAAGCTAGGGGCTTGCCCAGCTAACACCCTAATAATAATAATAATACCCTAATTATGTTGTCGAACCACATATGCCAAGCTCTAAGAAGTAGGATTTTTCAATATAGGGGGTCTTATTATGTGTTTAGCAGATTTACCTGTGGTAAGCTTGTCAAACTCAAACAGTGTTACCGCCATTGGCAATTAGATTGCAATCTCGGAACTATGGAGTACATCTTCCAGATTCCAAGTTGGTGCTATTCCCCATTATGGATTCCCACACAACAACATTGGGGTTTGGATGATTTAGCTTGGGTGGTAATTCAACCAGGGGTAAAGCCTCTTTTCTTCTGTAAAAAATACCTCCAGCCAAGTGGAAGTGTTTCCTCCAACATACCTTCATGGTTGGTAAAATGGGAGCAAATTGGTTATCCCCAATTTTTTCCTCACTATCATACTCCTACTGAGACCCAAAGTGTAACAAGCTATCACTTTGAATAAACCTCTGCCTACATATAGGATGGTTCAGGATATACTTCATGTGTATTTAACTCACATACTGTAGTTATGTGCAAATTAAGAAAATGTTCCTTAATGACAATCCCAGTTTCCTAGGCAAAGTCATTCATTAATGCCCAACTGCCAGATTTATAGAATTTAGCGCACAAGTGGCGCGCGTCGGCTGGCGCACAGAGTGCGCGTGCGGCAGTCTACACCAGCCGCGTGCGCCAAAACCCATTTTAGCGCACAGCGTATTCATGGATACTAACATCCATAACCAGCTGTGGTGCAGTCGTGCAGCGACCCTGCAGCATCGCCAGTTATGCCCCCAATCCCCCTGCACGCCAAAAACATTGCACAAATCTCCTACATGACGCAAAGGCCAGTGGACCAGCATACATCCCCCCAACCACGAAAATGCGTG
Source organism: Ambystoma mexicanum (assembly GCF_040938575.1). Taxonomy (NCBI): domain Eukaryota; kingdom Metazoa; phylum Chordata; class Amphibia; order Caudata; family Ambystomatidae; genus Ambystoma; species Ambystoma mexicanum. Next base: position 1,014,615,870 of record NC_090930.1, on the reverse strand, counting down.
GAAAAGTCCACATGCACCCCCGGAATACACAAACCCCGCCCGCGCTAGCGAAATTGTGTGTGAAAGTCCACGCACACGCCCAGAATACACGTACTCCGCCAGTGCTAGCGAAAACACGTGTGAAAGTCCACCTGCACCCCCGGAATACACGTACCCTGCTGCGTCAGGTAAATGCGTGGAAAAAGTCCACCCTGTGTTGTGGCCTTCCTGCGGGGCATGTCCATGGGTGATGGGCTGCCTGCGGGCTATTGGGAGGGTGGATGGGCTGCCTGCGTGTATTCTGGGGGTACACGTGGACTTACACACGCAATTTTGCTAGCACGGACGGGGTACGTGTATTCCGGGGTGCACATGGACTTTCACCCGTATTTTTGCTAGCGCGGGCCGGGTACGTGTATTCCGGGGGTGTGCATGGACTTTCACATGCGTTTACGCTGGCCTACTTGTATTCCGGGGGTGCGTGTGGACTTTCACACACATTTTTGCTAGAGCGGGCGGGGTACGTGTATTCTGGGGGTGCGCGTGGACTTTCACACGTGTTTTCACTGCCCTACGTTTACTCCGGGGGTGCGCATGGACTTTCACATGTGTTTTCGCTAGCGCGGGCGGGGTACGTGTATTCCGGGGGTGGGCATGGACTTTCACGTGCAATTTGGCAGTGTGTGCCCTCCTGGGTGTGCCCCCCGCCCCACGCCCCGAAGGCAACCCATCACCCCAGACCATGTCCCACAGGCAGCCCATCACCCCACACCATGGCCCACAGGCAGCCCACATGGCACCATGCACTTGGGAGCACCGACACATGTCCCCCACCCACCCCCCATTGACGGGCACCTGCCAGCAGGCCCCGACTCATGTCCCCCCACACTCCCCACCTACCCCCATTGACGGGCACCTGCCAGCAGGCACCGACTCATATCACCCTACAACCCCACCCACCCCCATTGATGGGCACCTGCCAGCAGGCAGCGACTCATGTCCCCCACACCTGCACCACCCCCATTGACGGGCACCTGCCAGCAGGCCCCGATGCATGTTCCCCCACACCCCTCACCCATCCCCATTGACAGGCACCTGCCAGCAAGCCCCGACTTATGTCCCTCCACACCCCACCCACCCCCATTGATGGGCACCTTCCAGAAGGCCCCGACCCATGTCCCCCCAAACCCCCACCCAGCCCCATTGATGGGCACCTGCCAGCAGGCCCTGACTTATGCCCCCCACATCCCCCCACCCACCCCCATAGACGGGCACCTGCCAGCAGGCCCCACCTCATGTCCCCCCACGCCCCCACCCATCCCCATTGACGGGCACCTGCCAGCAGGCCCCGACTCATGTACCCCCACCCACCCCCATTGACGGGCACCTGCCAGCAGGCCCCGACTCATGTCCCGCCACACCCCCCACCCACCCGCATTGACGGGCACCTGCCAGCAGGCCCTGACTCATGTCCCCCCATACCCCCACCCCTCCATTGACGGGCACCGTATCATGTCCCCCCACACCTCCCACCCACCCCCACTGACGGGCACCTGCCAGCAGGCCCCAACTCATGTCCCCCCACACTCCCCTCCCACCCCCATTGACGGGCACCTGCCAGCCGGCCCTAACACATGACCCACCAAACAACATGTCCTAACAAAACAGACCCATGGCCCTAATGCCAACCCAAATCCCCCTTGCCCCCAGTACAAGCATGCAACCATCCACAGCACCCACTCCCAAATTACCCATGCCATGACAGTCTTAAAAGAACCACCATGGCCATGCCTAAATGCACAACAGAGCCACACAGTGATAACGCATTACTGAGGCAATGTTCATTGAGACATGCACAAAACCAATGATAGTACACAACACCAATCATGAAATTAGAATAAATGTATTAAAATCATAATGAAATAACATAAAGAAAATAAAACTTGAAAATCAATAAACAATGACAGATATTACCAAGAAAAACCAGAAAATCCAATGTAAATTCAAAATCAAAGGCATGAAAAAAGAAAAGTGGTCCATCGCTAATGTCAATATGAAAAAAAGAATAAAAATAAAATGAAACCATTGATCCATGGAAAATGTAAAAAAAGAAAGTATGTACAAGTCTTCAACTATATACAATCCAAGTCCAAAGGGTCCATGATCCCCAAAACAAATGAAACCTACCAAAAAGTTCTATGAATAAAAAACTATATACATGAAGTGGAGCAAAGTCCATTAACTCCAAAAAAAAAGAAAAAACGAAGGAAACCTGACCCTAAAGAACTATGCACAAAAAAGCGGCAGGCAAGTCCAATGGCTCACTTGTTGATGTTCCGGGCCAGGGCATCATCGAACTCCACGTCGATGTCCCGAAGGCGGGCCTCTTCCATGGCCTCGAGGTCTTGCAGGGATGCAGTCATGGCCTCGTCCAACTCCCTGCGAGTTGCCTCGAGGCACTCAGCCCGCCTCAATGCCCTGCGCATGGAGTTCTCTGCCCTGACCATAGTGAGCCGTGCCTCCTCCACCTGCCGCCGCTCCACATCTATCCACTGGCACAACTGCTGCCACACGGAAGACACTCCCAATCCAGGGTCCTCCTGCCCTCTGGCCGATTCCTGCCCCTGTGATGTTGAAGGCCCTGAGCCATCATTGCTCCCACCCTGAGCCTGCTGCTGCCGTGCATGTGCCCTGCTTGTCGATGCCTGCACGTCCTCCTCTTGCTGGGGTCCAGTTGTTGAGGTGGCCACCCCTGCTGGACCTCCGATTCCGGACTGTGGCAGGGATGTGTCCTCCACCAGCCTGGCCGCTGGGTCGGGGGCAGATCCACAGGGTGCCCAGGTGATACTTGGGCAGGGAGATGGCATGGAGGATGACTGGCGCATAGGGGGTTCAGTTGAGGAGGAGGTTGCTAGAAGATCCAGCACACGGAGGAACCCAGCCTTGGTGACCAGTCCTAGTAGGCTGACGCAGTCAATGAGGTATTCGAAATGACATGCATTGTCCTCACGAGAACCCTGCACGTCATCCTGAATACCACGTTGACACATCGCCACCACAGCTAGGACAGGCTCAACCCGGTCACGGACTGCCACGTCTGCAGGGAGAGGAAGGCCAGTTGTTGTTTGCACATTCCCCTCCCTGAAAATGGGTCTGGACGAAGGCATCTCTGCTGGTGTGGGATGATGCAGTCACAGGATCGGGGACAGGATTACACACAGGCACCTCCGTGGTGGCCTGTGCTGCCTCCTGTCCCTGCCCCTGGACTGCACCAACAGCACCAGTGGAATGCCCCCCTCCAGACCCCGTGAGTGGGCCTTCCACGGCCTCCTCCTCAACCAAACTCCCCACCAACATGGGTAACTCCGTGCCATCTTCCTCCATAGGCCCCTATGGGGGCTCAGCTGCCCCTACTGCTGCTGCGGAGTCCATCTCCAACCTCCGCCTCTTGGACCTTCCCTCGGCAGCTGCGGCCATGGACACAGCACCAGACTCCTCACTCCCGGAAGAGATGACAACGTGGGAGGAGAGCTGGGCCTTGCATCTCCGGCTGGCAGTGGGATCCCTGCCTCTGTGCTCCACAGTACCATCTCCGCCCTCTTCATCAGTCGATGCTGCAGATGGGGAGAGACAGAACACAGGCATCAGGGCACTGTACAATGGTCGGATACACATGTGACAGTTGCACATGAGTGGCAGTGTCAAACTTCACAGATTGCATCACACTCCCCAACACTCACATCATTTGAACCCACACACATGCAGAAATTGACAGGAATCCTGCAGCAGGCAGCAGCATCCATACGCACACACCAGCATGAACATCCAAAGGTTGGCATGACTTCACAAGCAACATGGGGAGTGCCAAACACATGCACACACGCCAACAGACATACATGCATCTGTACATCTCCACTACCTGTCACAGTGCAATCATCGGCAACTATGTCACATCTGCCAATCGGGTTCATACATGTCCATGTCAAATGCATCCATGTTGTATCACTGTTGCACGCGTGCAACCCACACATGCACATGTATGCCACGCACATACATGAAGATGTAACCAGCACCCATGTGTCACACCCCAACCATGCCATAGTACATACACAGAAATACCAAAATGTGTGCATCTCCATCATGCTTTGGAACACATACACCGTTGATGTGCATCACTTATGACAGGACGCACATGCAGCACGGACATGTCCCTGCACATACACATCCATACATGGCCCTTTTCAGACATATGTCCAAGCTGCACACTCCTTGCACACCTCAACATGCACTGCGCCCAATAAGTACGCATGGACACTTACCGCTCGACTCCGGACCGGTCTCCCTCTCGAGGACCTGGCAGTGAAGTGCTGGGTTAATACGTTCCGGGTCCCTCATGTCGTTGGTGGTTAGGTGGACCTGGCACCTCACTGCATGCGCTGCTTCCAAGAGGCGCCGGGCCTTCCGGAGGGTCCTGGACCTGAAGTCCTCCCAGTACTTACGGACGTGTTGTATGTCTCGGGTTTCTACCCCCTCCGCGTTGATGGCAACCATGATGTCCAGCCAGATCCTCTCCCGTCCATCCTTGTCAGCGCGTCTTCTTCTGCAGAGGGCATCATAATGCACCAGGACTTGCTCCACCAGGATGCCAACCTCTCCTGCTGAGAAGCTGGCAGCCCTCTGCCTCTCTGGCTGGGGGTTTCCAGTGGCGTCTGATGGTGTTTCCCCCGACATGGCAACCCCCGAGGCAGGTGTGGTTGGGCAACTGGGTCTTGGTGCTGGGCTGTGGAGTGATGGAACTTCAGTCAGGAGTCTTCTGTTCCAGCAGGGGTGGTCACAGCGATTTGACCCCTGCAGATGGCTGACGTGCAGGCACCAAATGACAGGGCACGTGGGCAGCAGGCAGGCAGGCAGCAGCAGATGACAGGTGGGAGTCTGCTCGGGCTCTGGGGGGCAGGAAAATGGCCTTCTGGGCAGGAGCGTGGTCTTCCGTGTGTTGTCGCATGGCCAGCTTGATATGGAGTGATTTGGCACGTGAAAAAAGAGCACGTCAGCATGTAATTCAAGGAAAGGCCCTTAGCGCGTAAGCGCGTATGTGATGTGATACGCACAGGCGTTTCCCTCGTCACGGGTGCATAGTGATTCAGCACGTTAAAAAAACAGCACGTCTGCGTGTTAATGCATGTAATTCAAGCAAAGGGCCTAAGTGCGTAAGTGACATGACACGTGCAGGCATTTCCCTTAGCACGGTTTAAGTGGAGCGGGGCCAGCAGTTCACTATGTGCCTTTCGTGGAGACCGACGTGTGTTGCTACTTCTGGTTGTTTTACGCCCCATCACAACTTCACAGCGGATCAAGGACGTATCTCTTCTTTTGGCGGGAGTATTGGCTACGTGTGTTTTTCATTATCATGCTAGTTAGATGGTGAGTCGCGCATGCTATTTTTCCCACTACGGGTTCCCCTGTGTATCACGTACCCATTTTCGAGGTCATAGTAGCCTGCGTGTCCCACACGTATGTCTTTTTAGTGTCCCTGGGAGCCACCGTGTACTGCTGGAGGTTAATTCCACACGTGGGCTATCGGGGGTTGCGTGCACGGTTTTACTGCAGTTTTGGGGTGCCTGAGCATTGCGTGACTCATCACTTTATCACCGGGGTCACATACAGCCTTGCAGGTGCACAGGGGTGCTGTTAACATCTTCTATCCCACCACCTTCACCCCAATTGCCTACGACAATTGTCGTGCACACCTCCCATTGATACTACTACATCTGTGCTGGCACTACTACATCTGTGCCACGGTTGGAAGGCCATGAAAGGTGAGGGGCGCCTCAGCTGGGTGTACTCCGCATGGTGGGCGTGGTCAGGGTTGTGGCCGGGTGACCAGGAAGTAGGGGGACTCCAGGGTGTCCAGGGTGGCTGCAGAGGGGGAAGAGGCAGGGTTGCGCCACTTCGGCACGATGTTGTGCCACGTGTTGGTGCAGTCATGCCACTACCCCCTGTGGTTCTGGGAGATGCAGCTCTTGCATCTGGCACTGGCGCCCATGTGAACCGGCAGTCCATTTCATCGACTGCCATAGGCCGTGGACACCACCACCCAGGCTCAAGGTCGGCCAGCACATGCTGTATTGGCACCTGAAGAGTCCCAGGATGATTTCCAGGAGGTCAGGAGGCACACGGTAAGTGCATGCCGGGCTGCCCTGACCGAGGCACATGTCCCTGGGGCAGTATTGTCATCTGCTGCCCCGAGCAGCCAGGTGTTGGCAAGTGCATGGGCAGATTCAGCCGACACCACCCCGGCTGTGAGTCTACCATCTAGGACAGTCCCGGTCAATGACCTTGGCGCAGCAGATGTTGCTGCGCAGGGTCATGTCAAGAGCACCCAGCAGCCACTGACGCAAGTCAGGGCTTCCGTCCTTGTTCCACCTGCCACTCTCTCGGTTCAATCCACCAGCGCCACTGCCCATACTGATCAGGGCGGCATTTGCCAGTCAGGGTCCGGACCACTGCACAAGAGGAGGAAGGTTGCATCTGCAGCAGAGGCTGGGACCCCAGACACGGCTCCGGCCTCCGGCACGTCAAGGAAGAAGCCTTTCTGCAAGCAGGAACTGGACTTCCTTGTGGACTACGTGTCGGGACACGACCGTGATATGCTAGTGGGCCCGAATTGTCACACTACGGCTGCCCAGCGTTTGTCCCACTGGAAGCATGTTGCGGAGGGTGTCAGTGCAATCGGCCATGAGGTGCGCACAGCTCAGGAGTGCAAAAAGCATTGGGATGACCTCCGACGCTCTGGTAAGCTAAAGTGTGCCTCTAATTATAACATGACTCTGGTGACTGGCAGTGGGCCACCACCTGAGGAGGAAGATCTCACTTTGCACGAGTCAGTCGCTGCGGAGTTCATACCGGCAGAATTGTACGAAGGAGTGGGAGAGATGCTGGACTCTGATGCCCTTTTCCAGTGAGTGTTGTGGCGTGTTTATACAGACCATGTGTGGTTTGCTTGTGTGATGTGTTGTGCTTGACTGCCACTACATGATATTTGTACATGGTTCTCATGTGTGAGTCATGTAATGCTTCACTGATGCGTGCCTTCTGTGCAGGATGCTGGACATGTAGAGCAGACGGGCACTGTCCTCAACAGCACACCTGCAACCTGCTCACATGCTAGTCACCCGGCTGCCCCACCGGTCCATGTTCCAGCTCACTGGCCCTTCTGCATGTAGCCAGGGGTGTTTTTCCACTCAGCACTGGGACTATGTCATCGCATGACTGACGTGCATGTGTGTTCTGCTTGCATGCGGGTACTCCACGTAGGTATGCTCCCTTGCCCCTCCTATCCCCTTGCACCCCAATTTTACCATGGCACTGGTAGGAATCATGTTGGAGTACTGCAATGGCCTGTTCAACCCTCCCGTGTACATGCACACTTCCCCCTGCCAACCTGCCAGACACATACAGTGGGGTACATCCTTTGTCCTTGATGCAACGTGTCTCACTCGGACTGTGCAGATGGCAGATGCTCTGCAGGGACATGAGTGCCCATTCATGCTCCATGTGCATTCCGTGCATGCCCCTATGTAACCTTGCCCGGATGATCACTGTAGTACGTGTCCAGGATGACATACATTTAATGGCATTTGATCATCCATTCCATGCCCACTCTGGCTCAATCCTGCATCACGCACATGTTTAGGGTGTCACAGTCTGTGTGGGGCACAGGCCTCCCCCTGTTTCAGGCCCCCTGACTCTGTTCAACTGGTGTAGTGGCTTCTGCACACATGGGTATACTACTGAGGGTTCATCATGTGTTCTGCTTACTGTCCCATTCTCATCTGCTTTGTTGTCAGTCGACTCAGATGATGCAATTGACACTAGTCAACACTGTCTGCCAATAAACAGTTCTCTGGTCACCCTTTCACTGCCATGCAATGCCTCCCTGCATTTTCACTAGGGGGGTGGGTTGCCTGTAGCCATGTAACCCATTGCATGCACCTTGCACGTGATGCCTGAACTTGCCCTTACACTGCCTTCATGTTTATTGATTGACATCATAATGTACTTGTTCATGTAGATAGTGGGTAACGTACACATGTTCTGCACTGCATCGACCCACTTCTGAGCCGTGTTACACCGTTCTACATGCCTACTCACTGCTGCAATTTCAAAGTGACCTGGCATCTATGGTCCGATTTTCATCCCTTCACTGTCATGCATGCCACGGGCACAGGTGCATCCTGTGACACATGTACTCAGTATTGGAACACCCTAGTGGGTGTTAAGCAAAGTTGATTGGTCAATCTGCGGCCTATACCAACTGGTATAAGGTGCAGATTGATTGTAGCCTACCAATCGGGTTGTAATGACTGTGGAGCTGCCTTCACGTGTGTATGTGTACACTTTCACATACATCAAAGCAAGCAGCGTTTTAGCTGCTTGATTTGATGTATTGGATGCTGTTCATGTTCACAATACAGGTATCTAGGGAAAGGGGTGTTTTTGAACACTTTCACATGTACATATGCAAGCAGCTTCAACGTTGTGTAGTGCAACATTGCGGCTACTCACTTATGTGTGTGTGAAAGTGTTCATTTACACATGTGTCTTCCACAGCTTTTTTATTGACTGACTAATATGTAGTTAATTGACGTTAATGCTGGTGAGATTTATGCATTGTGCCCGTTATGTTCAACTGGCATGATCCTGAAGGTGCACTGTTGTGCAATATGTGTACGCCCAGGCCCACTTAGCTAATATGGTGGGGCCTGGCCGTGATGAATTTACACACGGTATAATGGAATAGGGCACATTCATAGCACAATGTGCCCAATCAGGCCCTGAGGGGTGTTCTGGAGGCTTCATGGCCTGCAGCTTGGACCGTACTGGGCGTTATGGTGCCTCATGCCTGGTTGCAGGCCCTCGCTTTGCTCGGGACATTCACTATATCTACATGGCCCATGACACCCGGTACGGGCCGAGCTGCAGATAGATGAAGCTATATTGGTGATGATGGTTTAGTGATGCATGTGTACATGCATATTACGTGTGTCATTGTGTGTTTGGATTCACTTGCAGCTGTGGCCATTTTGCAGTTCAGAAATGCTTATGGTATGTGCCATCTCTGTGTTGCCATCTGTCTTTTCTGCCTGTGACATGTGCCTGACAGAGGTGGTGCGTGATGGAGGTGATACACTACATTTTGTACTTGTGTAGGCTTTGCTATTTAGACAAATCCATTTCTGCTTTTGTCATGTGTTTGCATATCAATGCTACTGGATGCATACCGGATTCTCATTTGTGTGTGACATGTCTGCTTCATGTGTTGGCTGTCGATGAGATGTCTATGTGTGTGTGGGTCATGTGCTTCTGACATGTGTACTAATGTTTGTTTTTTCAACTTTTCAGATGATGACGCAATGGAGGGAGAGGATGGTGATGTAATTCCAGACACAGGGTTTATGTTACACCAGCAACCCGGCACAAGTGGGGGTCGTGGGGTAGTAGACCACGAGAACCCACTTGTGCTCCAGACCATCGTGTCTACGGCTGGCAATGAGTCTAGCCCGGATGATCACTCTGACGACAGTGTTGAGTTGGATGCGCGTCATGTCCTTTCGTTAACGGTGAGTGATTCTGATGTGGACAAACCTCTATCCGCAACACCTGCACTGAGGGGCCAGACGGTGGTGGAACCTTCGCGCGTGGTGGATCGGGATGCACGGTCACACTCCACACCAGTTGCTGATGTGCCTGGGGCATCACATCAACGGAGGGATGTAGTCCTGCAGACACGGGCGGTGCCATCCCAACAAGGACAGCGGCTCCTTGGGCCCCACGGGTGTCAAGCCCAGCAATGCGGTGGCCATGCGCCACCGGGGTATACTGAGTGGGAGCAAGCTATGGTTGCCAAATCCAAACAACAGGGGGCAGCAATTGATAATATCGCTCAGAGCATGGAACGTGTGGCTCAATCCGTGCTCCCCCCTGTTAGGCAGGTGGATCTCCAGCAGCGGGCAGCACAGTCCACGGCCATCTCTCAGGCTGGGCATGGTGGCCTCAGACAGGGCACGCCAGGCTGAAATGGTCGCTCTGCATCAAGCACTTGCTGCTCACGCAGAGGCACTCAGGGAGGCCCTGAGGGAAGACCATGCTTCCCTCAGATCTACTCTGGGTGTGCTCTTGATGTCCCAGAGGCACCGGACAGAGGAGAGGTTGGAGCAGCTTGAGAATACCATTTTGGCTGAGCTACATGCTTGCCGGGAGGTGCTCCAGGTGTCATGCCAGGCCATGCAGGAAGAACTCTGTGTTACACGTGCTACCTTGCAAGAGGAAGCAAGCGTATCACATGAGGTTCTGCATGCTGACCTACGTGTCATCACCGCACAGAACCAGGCTCACCGGTCCAACAGACTTGCTGCCAACAAGGGGCAAGCTGCGCATAGGCGTGGTCAGGGTACTGTGCCACGTCCACCTTTTCAGTCAGAGGGTGAGGAGGACAACGACTTATCTCCCACATAGGTCGGGCCGTGCAGACGTTGAGGCCATGGAGGTTTTTATTTTTATCTCAACATCATTGCATGTGGGTGTTGACGTGCACCCTGTACCTCCCCCCTCCTGGGTGCTTCCCCCCGGGGTCATATGTGGCCCTTTTTGGTTTTCATAGTTAGTTTAATTAGTTAATATAGTTTGAAATTGTTTGTCTCTTGTGCATTCATGTGACGGTGTGGTGCTTTGAGGCTTTTGAAGGCATCCACTGTCTGTTCCAGCTGGGCCCTTCAAGCTTGTCTCTTGTATGTGTTTACAGCTTGGGGTCCTGACTCACATATAACACTCCTGCTTCCCCTATCCATGGGCTCGCAAGGATGGTTCGGTGTTACAACCATTTACACAAGGGCATTGGACTTTCATCATATCTGTGGGCTGTCTGCTGCTGTACTACTTGTGTTAACACCCCTAGTGGGGATTATGGATGTTTTCTCCACGGCATGTCTGCAATCAGTTTTGGTGAGTACATTATTGAAATGTCCATTTAGTGATGTTGATTGTGATGCATGTTCTTTTCTTGCCTGTAGATGTGCTTGATGCACTTCATGCTGTAGACAGTAGCCTGCACCTTTTGCCTGTCAGAGTCACACTGATGGTGGGAGGGGGCCGGATGTTGCCAATGTCAAGTTGGTGCATGTTGAGTTCATCCCTGGGGATTGTGGCAAAGGAGGCTGCATTAGGAATGTGACCCAAGAGGCACAGGTCACAGTCCAGTCCTCACCTGAGATGTCCGCCTATACTACTACTATGCTCTGTTCCCTTTGGATGGCATGTTGTGTCTGTCTTCCCTCTTTGATTTTGATGCTGCCTGAGGGTGTAGTTTTCCTACTGGACTACTGCTCTTTTACTTGTTTTTCACACTCTGGTGCCTTTAGTTCCTGTTTTCTTCCTGCTACTGTCCTTGATGCAGATCTGTCCGCCTGTCTATCTGGCTGTTATTTCCACATACTCTTACACAGCCTAGGTTTGCCTCTGTAGAATTCTGTTCAACAGCATCTTTCTGTCACTTCTCCTGTATTTCAACTATTACATCAATGCCTTTATGTTGGCTGTTGGCTTTTACCAATGCTATTCAACTGTTGTGGCTCTTGACTTGCTGTCAGCTGTTTCCAGCTATCTCACATTCTCTGTGTCTTTCAAGACTTCTGCTGTCTCTGCCTTTCTTAGTTCACATTATCAATGATTGATTGGGTTTCAGCTCAACCATCCTGTTGTGCAAGCCTCCTTGGTTATTTTCGACTCAAGTTCCAGCTCTACCTGTCAGGGTACAGAACCTGGGGTTGTGTGGGAGGAGGTTGGATGTAGGTCTCAGACATGGCCCATTGACAACCAGCATGAAGACACACACAGTAAACTTTCAAGACTTATAGATGCCTTTTATGCCCTTTGTGCAGGAAAAGGAGCATCCAGACTAACTTTGCCAGCAGACACCGGTCCAAGAACTACTTAACCCTTCCCATGTTGGGTGGGGCACACGTGCACATGTGCGCGCAAGCAGAAGCACGGGGCTTGTGCTCAGACGTCGGACAGAAGCAGACATGTTTCCAGGAGCTCCAAGCAAGGTGAGCAGCACGAGGGGCAATGGCCCAGCTGACCTTCCTCCAGGCCCCTCACACATGCAAGCTAAGTTGCGCCGGTGCTGGGGAGGTTGGCCAGGTGTTGGGGAAGATGCGCACAGTACAGCTAAACCGCGCTGAGGACAAAATGCCAAGAAGCTTTCCCAGTTGTCAGGGGCACACGCAGGGGGCGTCTGCCATATCCTCGAGTCCATCCTGCTCCATAGAAGCTAAGTTGTTAGCGTAGTAGTGTTCCTAGACACAAACTAATACAGCACAAGGGGGGCACCCAGCACTGCACAAACTCGAGTGCAGTGCAAATCATTAAAATATGCAAATTGCCATGTACGCTACCTATAGAAATCCACGGCTGGCAGAACGCAACTTGTACTGAAGTCGCACCTCGCCACACGCGTCTAGCAGCTCACCCAAGGACCATTCTATCATGTGTGATTCTTACCACATGGTCTTCCATTTACAGCGGGGCCACGTGTGGCTGCTTTAATGCATTAACAGTGTATGAACCATCACTGGGCAAGCAAAAGTATACGAACGAAGCAGTAGACAAGAGTGCTTGTTTGGGGAGGAGTCACTAAGTTTGAGACATGAATGGTGTTATGTGTGTGGGGAAAACACACAGAGATAGTAACTCACGCTCTCTTTGCAGCATTGAACTGCTCCTGTTACCGGACCTGAGAGTGCACAGGCAGGAGGCCAGCACTCACCCCAGAGATAAGTCTCTCTTTGTCTCGGCTTTGAGCCATTTTGTACAATGTGCATAAGGAACATGGTTTCTCAGAGTATGTGGAATTCTCAATAGTAGGATTTTGTCTTTTGCCTACTTTCCCTTGCCCATCCACCTCCAGTCTCCTGACCCTCTTTCCGGTTATCCTGAATACCGAAGCCTATCCAACCAACGGATCCCTGACCCTCTTTCCCCGCCGGGGTCTCGGAGGCCTGTGTAAGTTTGACCTTGCAGGAGCTCAGACTGCGGAGATGTAACGCTCACCTGATTCCCACGGAGGCGCTGGTCTTGGCAGGAAGGTGTCTGTGACCCGAAAAGTGATGTGCAGGACTCGATTTGCTTCTGGGGCCGAACCTCTTCGCACTGTGTGTCGAACTCGAAGAGTGAGATTTCTGCAGGTGAAAGAATATGGGGGTTAATGATCTGGGTTGTTGAATGTCCCTCTCTCTCTCTCTCTTCCTAGCTTCTCCGTAGAGCCCCCAGGTCAACGTGCTCACCTTAGATAGGTGAATGCTGCTCCATCTGCGTCTGGTGCAGGGTGCCATTGCCAGTTCCTTCACTGGTGAAACATAGGCCTCTTGACATCAGAGGATCGCTACCGTCGTTAACTGCATGAGCGGTGAGTTTCCGGACACCTTTTTAGTCCTTATAGTCTTTAGGTGCGTGGGCACGTTAATATAGAAGAGGGCTCTGTATAATGCTTTTTCCTATTTGTCTTGCAGGGCTCTTGAGATAGGAGATGGTGTGAAGAGAGCCGAAGTTGGAGCCAGAGCCTTGGAATGAAGCGCTTGGAAATGCGTAAGTAAATGCAAGCGCTCTAACTGTCTCTTTTCCCTTGCAGCTGTGAGTTCGTGCTGAAGAGATGTTGGAAAACGCCGGAGTATTTGCAGGCGTTCAATTGTGGCGAGCGCGATGGACGTGAGTAAATACCTGTCTAATGTCTCTTCGTTTGTCTTTCAGATGCTGGGTTGCAGCGTTGAAGAAATCCGGAATTCGCGGAGTGCCGGTAAGTAATAACAATGCTTTTGTCTTCACAGGCAGAGGTGCAGCGTGAAGAAATGAGCGCTGCGTGTAAAGGTTGCCGTGCTAACCTGTTGTTTCTTGTCTTTGCAGGTGCTGCTGAATACTGGATACAGGAGTGGTAAGTATTGTTCTTGCAGGTTCAGGATCGGAAGGAAGAAAGGCTGGAACAGACTCGGTGAGCGTTCTGCTGCAGATGCAGAATAACGCGAAGCACGTTTGTTCAATCGGGTGTGGTTTAAATAGCCTTGGAGTGATGAGGCGTCTTCCTCCATGGCCCCGCCTAGGTAAGAAAAGAGTTCCAGTTCCAGAAGAGTTCCCGTGTTGTATCCAGGGAGTGGAGCTTGCCTCACCCAGGTAAGAAAGTAGTTCCTGTTCACAGAGGATTCCTATGTGGCTGGTAAGTAAGCAGCATGGTCTGCTGCAGGTAAGTCCACCCAAGCATCTTCATACATATTATGAGCCCGGCGCTTTCAGTGCCGGGACCGATGGCTTTGATGAGCCTGGTGCCACCGGCGCCAGGACAAGGTCCAAAAGGTCCCAGTGGGGACCGGCTGGTGCCTAAGATAATGGTTAGGGGCCTGCTCCCAAGGACGTTGGGCTGTTCCTGACTCCTTGGAAGCAGTGATCATGACAGCACCCCCCCTCAAGGCCCCTCCCAAGCGTGTCTTCTCCGGGGGTTTTGGCTTGTCGGGGTGAATCAAATGGAATTTCTTGACCAGACGAGGTGCGTGGACATGCTCTGAGGGTTCCCAAGACCTTTCCTGGGGGCCGTATCCTTTCCAATCAACCAGGTAATATAATTTAGATTTGGAGATTTTGGAGTCTAGGATGTTCTTTACTTCGAACTCAAGTTCTCCATCTACTAAAACAGGTTCCGGGAGTTCGGTCAATCGGGTTCCTGGTTGCACTGGTTTTAGTAAGGAGACATGGAATACTGGATGTATTTTCATATGCGAAGGCAATTCCAATTTAACAGCCACCGGATTAATTATGGTAGAGATAAGATAGGGTCCAAGGTATCTCGGGATGAAAGTGCGGGGTCCTTTTAGAGGTAGGTGCTTAGTGGATAACCAGACCTGATCTCCCACTGCGTAGTGAGGGGCCTCTTTACGGTGCTGATCTGCTCCTTTCTTAAATTGAGCTTTAGCTCTTTGCAGATGGGCAGTGGCTTCCTTAAAAGCACGAGTGATCTCCGAGTGCAAGTGATCCACAGCAGGTGTTTCGAATTCTTGGGGAGGATCCAGGTTAGAGGTTCTAGGATGGTGTCCGTATAATAGGAAGAAGGGAGTCTTCCCGGTTCCAGAATGAGTCGAATTGTTATAGGCATATTCAGCGATCCAAAGAATGTCCTTCCAAGGGTTTTCAGTTTGTTGGAGCATGCAACGTAGATATTGCTCTAGAGTTTGATTTGTCCTCTCGGTTTGTCCGTCAGTTTGAGGATGGTGACTGGTAGAAAGTCTCACATCAATTTGGGCTAAACGACAGCAACTTCGCCAAAAGTGGGAGATGAATTGACTTCCCCTATCGGAGACCAAAACCGAGGGGAAACCGTGTAACCGAACAATGTTTTCTAAGAATTCTCAGGCTAATACTGAAGCTGAAGGTAGGCCCTTCAGGGGAATGAAGTGAGCCATCTTGGAGAATAGATCCGCGACTACTAAAATGGTATTATACCCTGAGCATGGAGGTAAGTCCATGATGAAATCCATGGACAGGGTATGCCATGGACAGGGAGGGATGTCTAGTGGGTGTAAGAGACCGGCTGGTTTCTCCTTCTGACTCTTATTCTGGGCACACACACCGCAGGAGATTACAAAGTCTCTAATGTCCTTCTTCCATGATGGCCACCAGAAATGTCTTTTGACCTTTTCCATGGTTTTGGTTATGCCAGGGTGACCCTCCATTAGTGAATCGTGATAACAGGAGATTACCTGTTTTTGTATTTTCTCACTGGGCAAGTACAATCGTCCTCGGAAATATGGTAGGTCTCGGTCCACTGAGAATTATTTTCCTTTTAATTGCCAGTCCTGTAAGTCGGCCGGAGTTAAAAGTGATTTGACTGTAGTCTTAATGTCTTCAAAGGATTGAGCGCTGACCAAGCCCAAAATCCTTTGTTCTGGGATTATGGGTATTGGTTCTGGATTGGTCAAATGTTCATCTATTCCCATCCGGGAGAGGGCATCTGCTTTTCCATTTTTACTGCCTGGTCGATAAGTAATTATAAAGTCAAACTCAGCCAAAAACAGAGCCCAGCGAAGCTGCCTGGAAGACTGAGCTTTGGCTGTCTTCAGATACTGTAAGTTGCGGTGATCAGTCATTACGGTGACTGTGTGTCTGGCTCCCAAAAGATAATGCCGCCAGGCTTTAAAGGCCGATCTGATAGCTAAAAGTTCCTTGTCTGTAATTGAATAGTTGATCTCGGGAGCCGAGAATTTGCGGGACCAAAAGGCTACAGGATGTAATTGGTGTGTGACCAGATCCCTTTGTGATAAAACTGCCCCCATAGCAAGACTAGAAGCATCTGTTTCTACGATGTAGGGGAGTTCTGGGCGAGGATGTTTTAGAACAGGTGCAGAAATTAATTTAGTCTTTAAGTCCTGAAAAGCTTGTTCTGCCTCGGTAGACCACTCAAAACGTTTGTTTTTCTTTAACAGAGCGGTGATGGGCTGGACTATTCGAGAGAATTCAGGGATGAATGTGCGGTAAAAGTTAGCGAAGCCTAACATGCTTTGGACTCCTTTTACAGAGGTTGGTGAAGGCCACTTGATGATTGCATCGACTTTCTTTGAATCCATATGGACTCCGTTAGGTGACAATATGAATCCCAGGAACTCAACTTCAGTTACGTTGAAAACGCATTTTTCGAGCTTAGCAAAAAGGTTATGTTGACGCAATCTCTCGAGGACCTCTCTAACGTGTTTCCGATGTTCTTCTTTAGATGATGAATAGACGAGGATGTCATCAATGTAGACAACAACACACACATCAATGAGTTCTCTAAGGACATCATTCATAAAATACTGGAAGGCGGCAGGAGCGTTGCAAAGTCCAAAGGGCATAACTTGATATTCAAACAGCCCATACTTGGTGCGGAAGGCCGTCTTCCATTCATCGCCCTCTTTTATTCGTACCAAATGGTAGGCTCCTCTGAGATCCAACTTTGTATATATACATGCGTCTTTGACTTGGTCCAGGAGTTCAGGGATCAAAGGTAACGGGTATCTGTTTTTAACGGTGATTTGATTCAGGGCGCGGTAATCTATACAAGTCCTAATGTCTCCTTCCTTTTTCGGAACGAAGAACAAAGCCGAGGAAGCTGGAGATTTTGAAGGACGGATAAACCCGTTAGCTAGGTATTGGTCCAGATATTGTCTGAGGTGAAGATTCTCTGGCTCGGTGAGGGCATAAATCCTACTGCAAGGAGGAGTTGTTCCGGGTATCAGATCTATTTGACAGTCGTAAGACATATGAGGAGGCAGGGTGTTAGCTTGGTCCTTCCGAAAGACGTCTTGGAATTCCTGGTATTCGGGAGGTAATTTGGGAACCTCAGAAGAGATTGCCGCCAGTGAAACATCAGGCCGAGGATAACAAGTGGTAAAACATTCTGGAAACTGAACCGTCTTTGCTCGCCAATCGATCTGAGGATTGTGCTTCTCTAACCAAGGGATTCCCAGAATGATCTGGAACTGAGGGGCCTTGATCACATCGAACACTATTTTCTCCCGGTGTCCATCTTGGCTCACTAACGTCACTTCTTGGGTGGCGTGCGTTACTGGTCCGGAGGCTATCTCCGTGCCATCCACTGTAGTAATGACGTCTTTTACTGCCCTAGGGACAAGAGGTAGATTCATCCTTGATACCATTTCACGGTCCACATAATTACCGATTGCTCCGCTGTCGATGTAAGCTTCAATTGCATGCAAACGATCCGGACGTTCAGGACTAATGAGGACCATAGGCACCACGAAATGCGAGGTCACGGGACAGATTTTAACGCTCGGCAAGAGGACCTCTACACTTGTCGGGCTAGGTCGTTTCCCTGCTCAGAATTTGTGGTACAGGTATCTGCCACTCCTACAGCCTTCTTAGCTGGTTTCACTGGATAGTCTCGAAGAAAGTGCCCCGAGTTTCCGCAATAGAGGCATAATTGCAGCTGTCTTCTTCTTTCCCGCTCCTTTTGGGTTAAAGGTCCTTTCATGCCCCCTATTTGCATGGGTTCCACAGTGTCAGCTCCCCTAGTAGAGGTCTGTGGTTTAGAAAACATTCGGGTATCAAATTTGGAACGATCAGCCTTCCTGTTCTGTAATCTGTGGTCCAATTGGACAACTAAGTCAATATAGTCTGAGCAATCTTGTGGAGGATTCACGACTTGAGCTAACACATCCTTGAGCTCTCCACGCAGGCCTCTGTAGAAGAGCGTTATTCTCTTATCCTCAGGCCATTGAGTTTCCACTATAAGTCTGTTGAATGAGGCTATATAAGTCAAGAGGTCTTGATTACCCTGTCGTAACGAAAGAAGTTCATTGTCCAAGGCCTGCCCTTGTGCATGTCTTGCGAACAGTTTCTCCATGCTGGACTGGAAGGCCTGGAAATCATGCAGAACTGGATCATCTTGAGTGACTAAAGGGATTGACCAATCTGCGGCGCTGCCACTGAGATAAGAAAGCACGAAAGCCACCATGGTCTGATCTGTTGGGAAGGCAGCTGGTCGACATAAGAAGTGTAGGCGGCACTGGTTAATGAACACTGCAAATTTCTTTGGGTCACCAAAAAAGCGTTCGGGCGGAGCCAAGGGCACATTGCCGGGTAGATTGATTTGCTTTCACGCGTTGTTCCCCATTCCGCATGTTCCACCCCGTGTTCTGTCCCCTTTTTGGTGTATGCACTGATGTTGCGCGCTTACGCTGTGCGCGTTGCGCACAGCGTTCTGTATGTTGCAATGACGTGTGCACCCATGTGCGCCACCCGTGAATTTTGAGCACATCCCGGGGAAAACACGCTCAGGGCCTTCCATGAATCGCACGCGTGCGCAAGGGCTTGCTTTTTTTACGCTTGCGCCACCTAGCACCACAAATTTCATATTGTTCAATGAATCGGCCCCTTAAGGTCAACCACAAGCTCATTGCCGTTGTAGGGGCTATTTGTATCTCAAAAAAGTCCATACATGGAAAACAAATCACATAGACAGTTCCCAGATCCAAAAATGACACTGGTCAACCTCGGGTTTCAGGGGTTAAGCCGTCTGTCAGTTGATTGTTTAAGTGGAATATGGTCTTGATGGACAGCTATCATAACTTGAATGTCAATGGCAAGTTAATTTCTTTATGGACTCCTGCTACAGAAATGATCCACAGTGCCAGAATATGGGCAATCAAAGCCAGATTTGGGCAACAAAAAAAAGACAGCAATGCCAAGGTATGCAGTGATGCTAATGAATCTAATTACAACAAATCGAAAATAACTAATTCCAAAATAATGTATTCAGGGGTTGGGAGTTGGAATAGTGGCTTTGAGGTTGGGGGAAAAGTATTAGGAAAAAAGGGGTTTGGGGTGGAGGACCCGCCTTCCCCCAAAAAACAACAAGAAAGGAATTTGTTATTTTGGAATTCGTTATTATGGTATTACTTGTAATGGGATTAGTTATGTTGGATTAGATAAAATCACATGTAACCCATATGCCAAGTGTGATTGGCTGTTTAAATGTCTCAGATAACAAATCATCACTCTGCAGGCCCTTGAGGGAGAGCAGTTCAAGATTTACTCCCAGGCAACTTGTGTCTGGCACCATATAATTAAGGTAGCTTGGAGTCTTACTGTAGGTGAGGGTAGCACTCTTTGGTGTTTACAGCACAAGATCCCTAGCTCTCTCAGTGAAAGGGTGCTCGGTTCTCACAGATCTCTCTTCCAGCAGTTGAGTCATGTCCTTGACCAAAGATAGTGAGCAGAGGATGGAGTACCTATTGTAACTAGATACTGGCTGGTCCCTTTTGGACAATGGAAGTGGATACCATTGCAGGAATCCCAATGTAAAGGAGGAACAGGTGTAGACCCTAAAGGCACTGAATAGAACGTCACTCAAAGAGGATCTTGGAGCATGCATTAATTCAAACATTCTGGGAGCCACCACATTTATAGTGGTAGTCACATTGCCACCCTGCAACGTTGTTCCTGGGCAACAGCTCAAAGTGTGTATTTACTCAAGGTTTCAGACACCCTAGCCACAATAGCCATACATGTTCTTAGCCATCTGAGTAGAAACAAACTCCACCTCTCCAAGGTGTGGCATCAGATGCAAAGATCAATGCCCTACTGCAAGGTTTTAGTCAAGTGCATGGAGACGTATGTTAGGAAATGTTTATGCACTGCACTGCTCTTAAGCTTATGGGCGTTTGTGCCCCCTTCATGGCCATGACATTGAGGCTTGGAGATTTGAGCGCTCATGAAAATCCTACAGCCTGAGAGCTGGGTTTAAAACTCTCCTTCATGCCTTTATTTTTTTAAGACCTACAGTTAAAACACAATTTTACTAATTAGCTGCACTGTATGTTTTATTTATTTCTGGAAGTGATTAGCCTCATAGCTTGATAGATGAAGGGGGTGTGTCTGATTATTGGTAGCTCCATGTGTTCCATGACAGGATCAAATATATCTTCGACTACAGTAAATAGCTCTGAACCCCTTGACGACTAATACTGTTTTCCCCCTCTACAAACTCTGGCACACTTCTTATTTACTACAAATAACGTGCTTTATTGAAATGTGAACTATTGGTTTCACTGTTTTTTTTATTTCTATCACCTGGTTTTTAATTTCTATCATTTGATTTATTTAGGCCAGTACACCATCTGGCAGAGTTGAAAAGATGTGCAGCCCTTTTGGGGCAAATGGTAGTGGCCTGCCATGCTGTGCTTCACTTCCAGGATATACACTGTGCTTGTACAGGCTTCATGGTCATGGCATATTTTGTGCCTTCAGAGTTGTGTGTTTTTGTGTGCATCTTCCCCTTGTTCCATTCTTTCCATGTGGTCCTCAAACTGGCTGGTCAAGTCATTGATTTAGAATCACGTGTTAACCTCTGAAGAGCACCCTCAACTTCCCTAGGCTCTTGCAAGGTGTTTGCCCCAATACAGAGGAGCAATTTTGGTCTACCTCCAAAACTTTGGAACACACTCCCATTACACACTAGAAATGAGCCCTCTCACCAATGCTTTAAGAAGTCCTTGAAAACCTGGCTTTTCAACAAATTCTAGACCATTGCACTCAGCGCCCTTTCTGACTGATATTTTTTGTGAACCCTTGGCTGCCATTTGTAAAAGTATTGATGTTAACTGTATCCATTTCTTCAAAGATGTTTGTAACTATGCCGTGACACCCAGGGGTTTGGACGTATAATAAACGCAATAAATTAATAAATACCTGGGAAATAAAGGTACATTTGCCCTGGTTAAGTTGCTTAGCATGTACAGTTATGCACAACCTAGTACTTTATGAAAATAAAACCATACATTTGTGCACCTTGTGCCCACCCATTCCTTCTGGATTTACCCCATTAAACCAAACCATTGTGAAGACAACAACTCATTTGTACTTTGTGCATTGCAGCTCATCAGCTACTTCACCTGTTGAATTGTAAGGCAGCAGAGATATTCAGTACATTTATTATATTTTATATTTTATTGTTTAAAGTGCAGACCTCGAGAGCAGCGGAGCACTGCACAGAGTATGTGTAGCCAGTATTTAGACTGGCATCCTTTGACAGTGGTGCAGTACTGTGTGTTGAGGTGTGTGCGTTGGTATGTGCATCCACTGGAATTAGTCCTCGGTGAAGTGTTGTTGAAAAAGGCATGTTTTGAGAGATCTGAAAAATTGGAGGACTGTAGGGGCATTCCAAGCTGACACCGGGATTGAGTTCCAGAGAGTGGGCACATGGCAAGTGAAGGGTTGTTTGTGGGTTCTCTCTTTGCGGATGAGTTGTCATTCAAGCCGGTTGGTCAATTTTCTGCGCCTCAGAGTGTGTTCCACCGGATATGTGGAGCTGCCAGGTACACTGGTGTGACTCCTTTGTAGATAATGCATCCAGTCTTGAACAGTATACTGGCCTGGAGAGGAAGGCAATGTAGTTCACACAGGATGGGAGTGATTCGGTCACATTTCCATGCACCTGTAATAAGACATGCTACAGCGTGGTGGACTGATTTTATGGAGCCAAGTGAGCAGATGGGAGCCCTGTCAAGAGAGCATTTCCCCCATCAATGTTCAAGATGACAAGAGCCTGCACTACGGCCCAGATGTCCTGTGGTGGGATGAATGGTTTGATTTTTCAAAGGGTGGAGATTCGGAGCCAGACTGTTTGGGCCTTCTTGGCTATGTATTTCTGGAAGGACATGCTGATGTCAATGGTAAAGCCAAAGTATTTTACTGAGTCCAAGAGTTATGGATCAAATACTTCCAGGCACATATCATTGAGTCATTGTTGAACACGTTCTTTAACAGCTGGTGGGCTGATGAGGATGAAAACAGTCTGGGATGGGTTTAGTTTGAGGTAGGCAATTGACAACCAGGATTGGATGCTGGCTAAGGAATCGCAGAGGCGAATGATGTCATGTGCGCTATTTACTCTCATCTACAAGAGAGTATCGTCTTCTCATTAGTGGGTGGCTATATTGGGATCTTTGAGGAGAGTGCCCAGTGCCTCCATGTAAAGGTTAAAAAGGATTTGTGAGAGGATGGAGCCTTGGGGGACTCTGCATGAGACCTGGAGTCTGTTAGAATGTAACAAGTAACTTAGAACAGCCTGGTGTCTGCCCAAGAGGTAGGAGGTAAACCAATTCTGGACAGTTTCAGAGAATCCCATCCTGTCATCAATGAGGGAGAGAAGGGTGTGGTGGTCGACAGTGTTGAATGCAGCCAAGAGGCCAAGGAGGATGAGGAAACATACATTGCCCTTATCCATGATTTGGAGGAAATCATCCACATCAATGGTGGCTGTCTCAGAGCTACACTTAGGGCAGCAACCTGCCTCCTTTAACAGGGGGAGCTTTTTGATTCTGACAAGTAGTTGTACAGCAACAAGTTTTCCAAGATTTTGCCAATAAATGGCAGGTTCGTAATAGGTCAGTTGTTTGCCAGGCCCTCTGGATCTAGGGTTGTTATTTTTCAAAAGAGGTCATATGAGACCAGCCTTGAGGGTGTCTGGGAATGACTCTTCTGTGCGGGTGGTATAAATTATGGTGAGGAGCATGTTGAGCGCTGCGCCCATTAATTGGTTTATGATGGAGGCTGGGATTGTATCATCAGAGTAAGAAGTAGGTTTGAGGGAGGCAATAACTTTGAGGAGATCCGGGGTACAGAGAGGACAGAATTCAGTCGAAAGGGACTGTGTGCGTGCCATGGGGTAGGGGGTGATAATTCAGTTGATTCAATAGTTTATTACATTTTGTCTATTTTTAAAATAAAAAATGTGTTGATTCTGTCAGAATTTTCCTGAGTTGCTTGTACGTCGGGGTTGGGTGAGGGTTTAGTACAATGCTTTACCACTTCAAAGAGGGTGTTGCTCACGCTAGAGGCTGCCACAATGGCGATGGAGTGGTAAGCAGATTTGCCCTCTGTCATCACAATCCACTGCTTGGCGCTGAGAGATTTAGGTTGGTGGGGTCTCCCAGGTTATGTTTTTTGCACCACCTTTTCTCATTGGTCCTCTGATTGAACGTTTGTGGTAGGAGAGGACTCTAGAGTGTACCAAGGAGTGGATGGCTTGGTCTTAGCTCAGCTGGTTTTTAGGGGTCATGAGTGTCCACTGTTAAGGGACTTCAATTCAGCACTCCAACTAAGTCAATGCCTGGTCTGGGATGCCCAAGGGAAGCCCTTATTTATATATTTTTATGACAAGTTCATGGATCTGGATGATAAACCCTTGTATAACGCCCCTCTCTTTGAATCCCCCTGACCTCACTGAGCCAAGAAGTAGGTTTGTTTTGCAATTTACAAATTTATTGGAAAATTAAACAAGATATATATATATATCACACTTTTATAAATCAATTAATATTTGATAACACACTTATGAAGATAATGTTGATCAACAATGGATCCTAGCACACTTCTTTTCAGTTGGGAGTTGGTACAGAAAGGATAAAATAGCTGAGAATGCTTTATGGTTTCAAGGAAGAGTAATGGTGGAAAGGAATGCAGAACAGAAATAAACTGATATGGTTTCAACAAGAGATAAATAAATCACTTTTCCCCTTTGTGGCAATTCACTCCCCCCTTTGCAATATAAAGAGATGGAAGGAAAGCACACAGTTTTCAGGAATACAATCACAATACAATACAAATTTCAGTTCCCCCCTAGCAAGCTTAGAGCACAAGGATGATATTAAAACACAGGCAAAATACTCAAATGTGATTTGCAAATAAGTGAAAATATGCTAAAAATGATTTTAATTCCCAATAGGCGATTCAGGGTAGGTGGCAGCTACTTTGAATTAGTTCAGGTCAACACTATCAGTGATTCATGAATTTTTTTTGACAGGTAGTGAAATGAGCTAGTTGCAATTTGCGGCACTTTTTCCGAGTGCGTCGAGCGCGATTATGGAAAAACCAGAAGGACTAGAAAGTCGGGTTAGGGCTTGTTGGAAAGCTGAGGATCTTAGCTTTAAAATGAAAGTTAAATCCTAGCACATGCGGTTCTAAAGATACGGACAATTTTGTGGAGGTAGATTTTCAGAAATGGAATAATGATTCAGAATGGCAAATGACACTTTCACATGTGTGAAATCACAGAATGAACACGCGATTTCTATGATGCAGTTCTAAATGATGGAAATGGTTTGAATGAGATTATTTTAGACTAAGAGATTGGTTTGCACAGTTTTCAGGATACTCACTCCTAGTCTTGGAAGGAATGGGCCTCCGTCACAGATCTGGTCAACAGGTTTAGCTGCGGTTCTCTCGCCACGGACGGTCTCTGGTACCAGTTCTGCTCACAGCGATCTGGGTCAGCTCTGCTCTGCTGGTCTGGATCTATGGTTCTGGCAAAAGTTCTTGGCACTGCACAGCGGTCTGGTCTGGATACGGCACTGCTTTCTGGGTTCTGGCATAGGGTTCTAGCAAGGATCAAACAGCACAGCCCGGCTGTTGAAGAGTCAGGTTGCAAAAGATTTTGAGGCCTGCTGAAAAGGATTCAGCTTGTAGTTCAGGCCCCTCTGCTTAAAGTTCTGGAGTCTGGAGTCTAAGTTCTGGATCTGAAGTCTTCTGGATATTGTCTGGTCCGGCAAAATGGTTCGCAAGAAATCAGTTTGAAATGGAAAAGTGAATGTCTCTTCCTGGGTCTTAGTGGCTCTTTTTATGTTTTTTGAAAGTGGGTGGGAAGGCTGACTTTCTATGCCCAACCCTCTGAGGATCCTGATAGGTGAGAGAATCTGCTGTCCTCTGATTGGGGAAGAAAATGAAGTGTCATCGTGATGAGGTAGCTTTATGGATCAGAGGATCCTCCCCTTGTCAATTTGCACACAACTCTATTTTTGATCCAAATACATATTTATCTATGTACAATTTTTCTAATATCATATGTCCAGTTAACATATTTTCTATAGCACCAAACCATCCGATCCCTGTCTTTGTAAGATGTTGTGTCCACTCCTGACAGAATTCTGCCCTTTTCATCAAGAATACAACCTCTAAACCTTTCCAGAATTTACACAAATGTGCACAAGGAATATGGGCATCAGATGATAAAGAGTCAGATTTTTAACATACAGACATTTGGAGTAATACCCTATTTTCCGCTTCTACTCCCCAGAACATACCACAGAGTCCTAACACCAATTAAAATGTGCACCAAAAAATCACAAGAATAAATTATATTATTATATAATTTTGACAATTTCGTACTATCAATTATCCATCTTTTTAAAATTATGCTCTGGCCCAGATGGGTGTGGTTTAGGTTCCAAAGCACATGGGGGGATTTCTGTCTGTCCCCGCCTCCAGCTCAGGTGGCTCCCAGAGGCACTGCTCCTCCCAGTTTCTTCCAAGAGGAAGCCATTTATGACCCCCCTAATTTAACATTTGCCTGAGCCAAGGAAAGCTCATTGTTCTGTTTCCTGCAGCCCCAGGTACCCCACCCCTAATTCAATCAGAGAGGTGTAATCTCCTTTTGGTGGGAACAGCAGAAGGCAGCCAGGCCTGTGAATGCAGTTGCTGGGCAAGTTTCAACTCCTGTCAGGGGTAGTTGCCGGGCAGAATTCAATCTCTTCAAGCCAGGCTGAAGCCCAATGTCATTTTTGTTCCAGTTTTTTTTCATTCAAAACAAACTTACAATTTTGACACATGAAGCTAGAACGCTGATTCCAGGTTCAAAACTATGACATTTAAACAGTTGCAACCTATGTGACACTCCAAAGTAAATCACTCATTTATTTTAAACATTTCGATTTTAGTGGCTTTAAGTCCAATTTCACTTGACCGGCTGACATCCACAGCTCAGCCAGTTTTGTTATCAACATCATTTTAGGCTCTTCATCTTTCCAGGTTTTGTATGCACACAAGACTATATTCTGCCAAATGTCTGCTGGTATTCGGTGAGATTTTTGATTATCTTGCAATGTTTGAAATAGGCATTTTAAGCTTGCACTCAGAGAAACAAAGGTGATTTCAAAGCGCTTTTTGAGCTTACAGGCACTGCTGTTTTTCCTTTGGCACCACGTTTCACTCATGGCGCTTCTGGCCCATCACGCTCGCACTGGTGGGTGGCAGGTTAGGTGACCATGTTGGTGTGCGCAAACTGCACGGGTTTCCTGGATTCTGGCGCAAGTGTGGGCTTTTCGGCCATCTTGGATTTTCTAAACCCACAGCACCAAATGTTGCAGCATAATAACTTGAACGTGGGTCAAGACATCTGACAAGCCCCCCCACCCGACTGTGCTTTAATTTCGAGTCGAGGGGGAGTCGGGTGCAAAGGATGTTTTGATCCACGCGCTGGTATGTCTGCATCATCTTCTTCCGATTCCGCAGATGGCACAGTTCAGCATCTTTTCCGATTCCGAAGATGGCACAGTTCAGCATTTTTCCTTCATCAGGGTCGATCGATCAGTTCTCCTTGCCGGTCCTGATGGGTGTTTCGGGTGGTACCTCGGGCCCATTGGATCTTTGCTCTCGGTCCCCAGGTCGTCCTCCTTGGTCAGTCTCCATGGTTTGATCTCTCCTATGATGACAAAGCAAAGCGGCAGAAACATATTCGTAGACATTTCCCCCCCACTATTAATGGTGGGGTGAACATATACATTTTATACATCACAAAACATTTGCATTCAAGAATCATAGAATTTTATAGGCTATATTTTAGGGTTGGACTTGTATTACTCTGGAGCGGCCCCCTCTGCGATTGCAGAGGACTCCTCCAGTTGCTGCAGTGTGTGCCTGGGATGGCAACACTTTAGCTGATTTATATGGACCCACTTGTCTTCCCCTTCTGCCAAACTGCCTTTGGGGATGCGGATCTTGTAGGCGACTGGGGAGATCTTGTCTACAATTTCAAAAGGTCCCTTCCATGTAGGCAGAAATTGTCGCTGTTTGGCCTGGTTCCTTTAGAAATTGTATAGATAGACCCGGTCTCCCACATTGTATTCTTTCCTAGTAGTCTTCAAATCATAATGAGTTTTCATACTCTCGGCTGATCTTTCTAGATTCCGCTGAGCATAGGCAAAAGCATGTTGGAGGTGTTTCCTTAAATTCTCAACGTATTCGTGAGTAGTGGAGGCATTTATTAATGTCTGCTCTTGGGTCCGGTAGAGCAAATGCTGAGGAAGCACCATCTTGCGTCCAGTCATCAGCTCAAACGGTGACATTTTAGTTGCAGTGAAGGGGTAGATCTGATGGCCATTAGGATCAGAGGTAATCGGATATCCCAACTTGGCCCAGAATCTGCCACAAACTTTTTTAAGATGCTCACAATGGTTCTGTTGTATCTCTCCACTGCACCAGAAGAGGCTGGCTGGTAAGCAATATGTAGCTTCCTTTTAACCCCCAGTATCTCCCACATCTTTGTCATTACTTCGCTGGTAAAATGGCTACCTCTGTCTGACTCAATCCTTTGGGGTAGACCAAAACGCGAAAAGATGTGGTTGATCATCAGGGCAGCTGCTGTTTCTGCCTTGCCGGGAGACATTCCACCCATTTAGTAAATAAGCATGTCACCGACAGCATGTACTTATTCCCCCTAGAGGAGCGGATCACGGGGCCTATGAAGTCGACTTGCAAATCTGACCATGGCAGTGTCATCCCCCTCTTTTGGAGAGGCGCACGGTGTGTGAGGGATGTTGGCTGAAATTGTGCATACACAAGACATCCCTTCAAATATTGGTTGAGGTCCTGCCCCATGTGTGGCCAGTATGCAACCTCTCTTAAGATCTTAAGTGTTGTGTGAAACCTCCTATAACCGGCGGTGGCCGCATCATGGGCGTGACTTAACATCAGGCTTCGGAATGAGGAAGGGACCACCCACTGATCATGGCCAGCTTGGGATTTCCTTACCAACAAAAATTTTTGGACATTTCATCAACACTCTAAGGTCCTCTGTCCCAATGTAATCGGTATCCATCAGGGGAAAGTTCTCAGGGTCCTCAATGTGTTGGTAAAACTTACCAATTATTGGATCCCCCTTCTGAGCCGTAATCAAATCAGCATCTGGGGTCTTCTTACTCCATTGTGCAGTTGAAAGATCATTGTGAGCATTTGTCTGGGACCTAGTGATAACAGTGACCTGGATTTCCCCCAACAGGGACTCAATCTCTATTAGATCCCCTGGGATGGCCCCGGTTTTGGCCAGCTGATCAGCTAAGTCATTTCCAGTTTTGTCTGGTCCCTCTACTTTGGAATGACCCTTGATCTTTTTCCAGTAGATGGTCATCCCATTCGAGGTGACCAGATCATTGACATTTTGGATTAACTTCCCATGTTTCAAGGGTTTGTTATTAGCACATAACATGCCTCTGGTTTTCCAATTAATCAGGTGCTCCACGAACCCGTTCCGTACATAATCCGAATCTGTGATTATGACCAGTTAGTGGAGTTGATGTTGGACAGCAGTGAGGATAGCTTGATGCACAGCCATCAACTCTGCCACCTGACTACTTCGGGGACCAATTTTGTATCCAGTGGAGGGTTCTGGGGACTCATTCACCCATGCATTCCCTACGCCGGCCACAAGTTTGTTTTCCCCGTTGTTGTCAACATGGTAAGAGCATCCATCCACATAGACAGTGGGCATTCCCTCACACTTGTCTTCTTCAAAAACTTTGTTTGGGGTATTAAGGTATGCCTCCATGTTGTCCTTGATTTTTAGACTTTCGTCCTCGAGACAGTTTTCTCTGGCACAATCATGCAAGTCAGCCATACCTTACGCAAGGGGACTCTTCTTGTTTTGGCCATATCTGACTTCCACTGGAAAGCCTTGCATTGACAGAATCCAGCAAGTAATTCGGGAATTACTCACATTTCCGGCTCAGATTCTGTCACTTTGGAGATATTGCAGAGGCTGGTGTGGAGTCTCCAATATGATGTGTTCCCCCTGGATAAACGGGCGGTAATTCTTCAATGCCAACACCGTTGCCAGGAGTGCCTTCTCACAATCGTTGAATTTTTTCTCCACAGAGGATAAAGTTTTGCTCACATAGGAGATTACTTTATTGACCTTGTCATGCTTTTGATATAATACTGCAGTCAAGCATGTAATAGAGAACCCTGTCTCCAAGAATAACTCCTTGTTTCTGACAGGGTAAGCTAGACAGGGCACTTGTGAGAGGCTTTTTTTGAGCTGTGTTACTGCCTCGGATTGTTCTGGACCCCATTCTTGACTCCCCCTTCAAGAGATGAATCAGGGGTCTGGTGATCTCTGCGTAGCCGTCAATTAACTTTTTGCTGTAATTAGTCAGTCCGAGGAGGCTCCTTAGTTCCCGCAGAGTTGTGGGGTCTTTCAGTTTCTGAAGTGCTTCCACTTTCTTCTCCTGGGGACACAGTCCCTGAGGAGTAATCTCATGCCCCAAGAAATTAACACAGGTTCTACACCACTGTGCTTTCTGAAAGGAAAGTTTTGCTCCGGCGGCCCTCAACTGTGTCAGAACATAACAGATCTCCGCTGTATGTTCCTCCACAGATGAACTTTTGATGAGGACATCATCTACATAAGCCAGGTTACCCCTCGCACCCAGGTTGGGCATGGCCTTATGTAGGAAAATGTTGAATTCATTGCCGGAGTTGAGGTATCCGAAGGGGGTCCGGGTCTATGTGTACTGCTGGCCCCCAAAGGTAAAAGCCAGTTTGTATTGGTCCTCCCTACTGACAGGCACAGTCCAATACCCATTGGTCAGGTTTATTGCAGTGAATACCTGTGACCCCTGGATCTGGGCCAGCCCTTGGTCAATGTAGGGAAGAGGCCATCAGGAAGCATGGACCCGTTTGTTGGGCTCCCTAAGGTCGGCTCAGAGTCTCCACTGGCCTTTTGGCTTCAATATTTCCAGCACCGGATTATTGAAGGTGCTGTGAACTGGACGGATTATCCCTCGGGACTCAAGGTTCTTAATTATTTCAGTAAGTGACTCCATGGATTCGAGAGGCAAGCAATATTGCTTCACAAACACTTGAGTCATGCCAGGGTCCGTGGGAATTGTTGTTGTGTGGATGTCGGTGCGACCACAGTCATATGAGTCTACCGCAAAGAGATCTTGGAAATCCAAGAAAACTTGTTTCAACTTTTGCTTCTGTTCCAGAATCACACAGGCATCAGCTAGGTTGACTCTCTCTTCAACCATCTGCCTGAAGCCTGGAAAGACTTCTGGTTTTGCTATCTCAGCGGCCTCCTCCAGCT
The DNA here is from genome assembly GCF_040938575.1 of Ambystoma mexicanum. NCBI lineage: Eukaryota > Metazoa > Chordata > Amphibia > Caudata > Ambystomatidae > Ambystoma > Ambystoma mexicanum. The sequence goes on along the minus strand of NC_090930.1, from coordinate 1,014,585,161 downwards.
GGGTGGAGAAGTCCCTGGTCAGAGTGCTGATTTGGACTGGAGGCTTCAGGTGGGAAAGGCAGCCCTCATGGACCTGGAAAATCACTTCATCCCTTCTGAAGTCACAAGTCTCATCTTCCTTACCAAAAGGGCAGGAAGTGTACACTAGGAAGTTCCCCCCATGCCGGATAAAGATCCTGTCTGTTGTTGTATCGTCATCACTGGCACTGTCAAAACAGTCCTTGGGGATTGGTCCTAACAGTCCATTTCCTAAATCAATGGAGAAATGTCAGTCATCAACCGCCATTCCAATAATGGTGCCTGCGGCTAGAGTAATGCTCTTTAAGTCGCTGTTATCCACCTCTATTGGAATGATGTCATGTTCTATGTTGACTAATGGTGTTGGGTTTACCCCCAACCCTTGCTGTTGGAAAGAAGCATTTAGATGAATATAAGCATCAAGGTTTTTCAATTTTTGTCCTCTTTTAACTTTCACTTCCAGGGAGAATTGTCGGGTCCTTTCTGGGCTGGTGACTTCCTCTTTAATCTGATTTCAACTGCATAAGGTAGCAATTGAGCCGCCCTAAATGCTTTTTCTGGATCATCAAAGCCCATGGGATTATCCGCTAATCGCGACCAAGCTTTGACGTTTATTAGGTCCAAACTAATGGCAAAGCGATTGAGAATGTCACTGCCTAAGTAAAAGGCGGCAGGGACGTCTCGCACGACCCAACAATGATGGACTATGCTCTTGTTGCCAATGGAGATTTTGAGCATACACCTGCTTGGCAGGAGATGTTTGGAATTGGGTGCTTCCAGGTCCATTTCCCATTTGTCTATCAGTTTGAATGTGGGAATGGTTGGATCTTTTGGGAGTTGGCGGAACATTGCTTCGCTGATGAAGCTCTTACCATTGTTCACACACACTCGGGTGAGAACAGAGTCCTTCCCATCATTTAACTGAACAGGGGTGAACAACTGCTCTCCAATTTGCTGAATATCACCCAGGCTCTGAGCTGATTTCACATCTTTCTGGACTATTGGAGTGGGAACGTCTGATTGTGGATTAGTAAATAATTTCAGAGTGTTTCCTTCCAGTGTGGAATACCACCTTAAACTGGAAGGAAGGTTGATTTTCAGAAATAGAGAGGACCCCCCCGTCACCAGTCTTTTGCCCTACTGCTATTACTGTCACGTCTGGAATTTGGTTGTTCTGGAAGTGAAATTCTACTTGGTCAGATTTTTGTTCAACCATGTGGCAGAAGCCGTTTAAACTAACATGGTTGACGCTCTGTTTTAATTTTATTGGTCGGCCAGTCTGGGTCCAGAGGACCTTGTTTACGCAATCTATTAGGGGTGACAACCTTCTCAGGAGGGCATTCCCTAGTAAACAAGGGGTGTCCTCTGGAGTCACTACTAAAACCGGGTGTTTCACCTTGTGCCGCCCAATTTTGATGTCCAAATCTGCAATTCCCTCGACGGGAATTTCCTTCCCGTCAAAGTTCTGAAGTTGTCCAGGAAGAGAGGTGAGAGGAATTCGGTAATTCTCCCCCCTTCCTGCATTTAGTTCATCAAAGGCCCTTTTGGACAGAAGGGTAGCTTGGGATCCAGTGTCCACCAGTGCCAAAATTGTACCCTGCCCCTGTACTTGTACCGGGGCGTAGTATCTTCCCTCCTTCTCCTCAAGGGGGCACAGATAATGCACATTTTTTGACAACTGGTGGGCTAATTTTCTGGTTTTGGACATTGAGAGCGAAAAGATTTGGGCAGAGTTCGGCAGGGAGTTTTGAGAATCTAAAAGAAAAAGTTGGCAATTGGATATTGATGCGGTTTTGGGTTACCCTGGTTCCGGTTCTGGGCGGCCCTCCCTTTTTGGAGGCAGTCACCAGGATGGGTTTGAACCAGGGGTTTTCGGTATTGTTGGTTCTGGGATAGAATGATGGGCGGCGACAGCTCAATTCCCACATCTACCCAATCTGGGTTGGAATCCCTTGGGATCCATTTTTCCTTGGGAGGAGGTCCCCCATATCTGAAGGAGAAGATCCTTTTCCCAGGATCCTCTGAGGATCCCTCTCCCTCAAATTGGAAGACCTGTACCTCCTCCACAAAATGGGTCTGTTTGGGTCCTTTGTTTCTTCTACCTCCTCTCTGCTCCTTGGGTGGCAGACTTTCAGGGGTACGAGATTTTGTTTCCGGTTCCTGGGTTTCCAGGGGCTGTTTACAAGTGGGGAAGGAAGCTTCCTCCAAGGCTTTACACGCCCCTTCCCCTTGTGCCTCCTCCCTGGGAACCGGTGGGTTATCGGGGTGCTGCCCCGTCATTGTTCTGGAGCATCAGGCCCAGAGTTTGGGGCATTCTGCGCCGGCATGCTCGTCTGAGGGTTCTGTTGAGCCCTCAGCATGTGACCCAGATCCCGTGCCATATTTTGGACCTGGCGCTCTAACTGTGAAACCCGCTTAGGCTGGTACGGGGTTCTATTTTCTCCCCTGGGCTGATCCCGGGAAGGGTAGCTATCCCTTCTCTGGTAGTACCCCGGGTTGGGAAGATTTGGGTACCCCTCCACCCTTGACCTCTTGAAGGGTTTTGGTCCTCCAGCCCCGCAAAGAAACTGGGTTATTCTGGGGAGAATGTCCATTTGACATACTGAATGCAGCTACTGCTGTCCTTCAAATGGAAAGTCTCCATCATTTGCTCGTAAAGCTCCAAGTGTTCCCAAACAGAATACTTGGCGTTCTTGTGATAAGGGGTGATGACACTCCTTATTGCCTTAATCTGTTTTAAGGGGTCCTTAAGCAAGGCCCTTTTTGCTTTATTGGCCTTTTTGGTTCGGGTAACCCTGGTCCAGGTCCATTCATCCTCTGACTCAGAAGCACTGCTCCCAGAGGTGCCCATCTGATCTTCCAGGTTTTCCCGGATTCTGCAAGCCTGGGAATGGCTGGCAGAATGTGGGGACCTGGTCTCCTGTGTCCTGTGATGCTCAGAGGAGTCTTCAGATTCCTCCTTGCTGCCAGGATTTGATGAGTACCCCCCCCACTGACCTAACTGGACAGAGGTTTTCAGGGTGCCCTTAGTGGGCCTACTCTCCTGGGGTTCCCCACTAAATTGCACTGTACTTAGGTGCCCATACCCGGATGCCCGCCCATCCATTCCTGGGTGGTACTGGCCTATGAGCCCCATACTTTTGGCTGGATGGTAATCTGCCATCCCCGTGGCCCTGTGCTCATGTGCGCCAGGGGACACGGGGGTGGCAGTGTCCAGGGACTGGGAGAGGTGAAGGCTTCTGGTACTAGGGCTCCTGAGGTTATGCTCAGGTGTTTCCCTTTCCCAGCGAACCTCATCTCTATCAGCCCCTGCTTCCTGTTGCCATGCAAGAGCCTGTGCTTTCAGTTCCTCAGTTAAGGCCTTACTAGACTCTATCAGTCTCTCCTGCATGGCTATCTGTTGCTGGAGCCTATCATTGTCCTGGCAGAGAGCCTCATTCTCTCTCTGTGCTTCCTGGTTTGTCCTGGAATACTGGGCCAGTCTTTGCTGCAGGAGGGTTACCTCCTGAGTCCAATCCCTACTGGCCTGCTCCTTTCTTGCCATAGCATCTTCCACCCTCCTGGTGTGCTCTAACAAGTTCTGATTCTCTTTTTGGAGGTCACCCAGTCCCTGGAGGGCAGGTGATTTTCTTCAATTGTTTCTTTTAATTGGCAGACTTCCTGGCCTAAGGTGTCCCTTTCCTGACTAAGAGCCTGCATCTGTGCCGCCAGGTCGTCCCTCTGCCTTTTAAGGGCCCCAGCTTTCTGGCGCTCTTCTTCGAATTCTGTCTGGGTATCCAGGTCTTTCAGAATCCGTTTGTTGCTCTCTGCCTTCTCCCTATCTAGGTGGCTTTGCAGGGTGACTACCTGCTCAGCACATACCCTATTGAAGTCCAGTAGTTGCTCCAGATTTTTCTGGCTCTGCAGTAGGGAGTCCAAACCTTCTTGGTACTCCTTCTGCAAGGACAGAAATCTGGTGTCCTGGTCAGACTTTTCCTGTTGCAGGATACCCATACCCTCTTTTATTTTAATGATATACTGCCTACTATCATTTTCTGACTCCTGGCTCCTCTGCAGCCTCTGCTTGGAAGAGACCAGGTCAGATTGGGCCTTCTATAATGCCATCAGTTGCCTATTTGCCAGATCTTGGCCTTCAGCACATTTGTCCTGTATGGCTCCCATATATAAATATAAATATTCCGCTATCCTAATAATCTTGTTGTGCTCATCTTTGGCCTTAGTGGCCATGTATAGTTTGCTCAGGGCCACGTGTAAGGGACCCTGATCTCTCCATATATCTGACCCTGTTACAGTGACCTGTTGCGCGATTGCCTGCAACCATACATTCTGGTCCTGTTCCGTCCATTCGCCTCTCACAAATAGCTTATGTTAGAGGTGCTCTCGGGCTATTTTGATATCTACCAAGGTCGTCATTCTGGAAATTGATTTCCTTCCTGACTTATTAGAGCATGGGTGCACAACATACGGCCCGCGGGCCAGTTGCGGCCTGCCATGCCATTTTGTCCGGCCCGCGAGGCACAAAGACTTTCCTAATGGAGGGCGGCCCGCAAGCAGCATCGCCCGCCCTCCATTAGGAAAGTCTTTGTTGTCTTTCGGGCCGGACAAAACAGTGGCCCTCATTGGTTCAGTGCACACGAAACACGCAGCTCCTATGAGCCACGTAGTGCGTGTGTGCTGCACCAATGGAGTGCCAGCACTACGGCTGGCATGGCCAGTAAGGCTTGATGCCGGAAGGCATTTCAGCCTTGCTTGCCATGCCAGCCATAGTGCCAGAAGCCTCGCCAGCATTCCAGCACGTCTGGGTAAGTACATGGTGGGGGGGTTGTATGTTTGTGTGTGTGTGTGTCTGTCTCGGGTCCGTCCTGACTGTGTTTTTTGTTTTTGTATGTATGTTGAGATGCGGAGGTGGGGGGGTGTGTCGGGTGTGTATGGGTGTGTTTGTATTTGTATGTCTGCAGTGTATGTTGAGATGCGGGGGTGGGGAGGGTGTCGGGTCTGCTTTAATGTGTTTGTGTGCAAGTGCAATGCAGTGTGTGTTGAGATGCGGAGTGGGTGTGTGTGTCGGGTCTGCCGGAATGTGTTTGTGTGCAAGTTCAGTGTATGTTGAGATGCGGGGGTGGGGTGTGTCGGGTGTGTATGGGTGTGTTTGTATTTGTATGTCTGCAGTGTATGTTGAGATGCGGGGGTGGGGAGGGTGTCGGGTCTGCTTGAATGTGTTTGTGTGCAAGTGCAGTGCAGTGTGTGTTGAGATGCGGAGTGGGTGTGTGTGTCGGGTTGCCTGAATGTGTTTGTGTGCAAGTGGATTGTGTGTTGAGATGCAGAGGGGGGGGTCGGGTCTGACTGAATGTGTTTGTGTGCAAGTTCAGTGTATGTTGAGATGTGGGGGTGGGGTGTGTGTCGGGTCTGCTTGAATGTGTTTGTGTGCAGGTGCAGTGTGTGTTGAGATGCGGAGGGGGTGTGGGGGTCGGTCTGCCTGAATGTGTTTGTGTGCAAGTGAAGTGTATGTTGAGATGCTGGGGGGGGAGGTTGGAGGGGTCGGGTCTGCCTGAATGTTTGTTGTTGTCTGCATGTTCAGTGTATGTTGAGATGTCGGGGTGGGGGGTCCGGGTCTGTATGCATGCATACTTGTGAGTTTGTTTGGTGAGTTGGGGGGTGGGGGGTTCAGGTCTGTATGGTAGCATGGTGTATGCATGTGAGTTTCTATGGTGAGTTGGGGGTGACGACTGTATGGGTGCATGGTGTATGCTTGAGAGTTTGTGTGCTGAGTTGGGGGTGTGGGGTTCGGGTCTGTATGGATGCATGGTGTATGCTTGTGGGTTTGTGTGCTGAGTTGGGGGTGGGGGGTTCGGGTCTGTATGGGTGCATGGTGTATGCTTGTGGGTTTGTGTGCTGAGTTGGGGGTGAGGGGTTCGGGTCTGTATGGGTGCATGGTGTATACTTGTGAGTTTGTATGGTGAGTTGGGGGTGGGGTCTGTATGGGTGCATGGTGTATGCTTGTGAGTTTGTGTGCTGAGTTGGGGGTGGGGGGTTTGGGTCTGTATGGGTGCATGATGTATGCTTGTGGGTTTGTGTGCTGAGTTGGGGGTGGGGGGTTTGGGTCTGTATGGGTGCATGGTGTATGATTGTGGGTTTGTGTGCTGAGTTGGGGGTGGGGGGTTCGGGTCTGTATGGGTGCATGGTGTATGCTTGTGGGTTTGTGTGCTGAGTTGGGGGTGGGGGGTTCGGGTCTGTATGGGTGCATGGTGTATGCTTGTGGGTTTGTGTGCTGAGTTGGGGGTGGGGGTTCGGGTCTGTATGGGTGCATGGTGTATGCTTGTTAGTTTGTATGCAGGGGCGGGGGCGTTGGGGTCTGTATGAGTATGTATGCATGGTGCATGCTTGGTGGCATGGGTCATAGTGTTTGCTTGAGGGGTGGGTGTCATGGGGCATAGTGTTTGCATGAGGGGTGGGTGTCATGGGGCATAGTGTTTGGTCGGGGAGTGGGGGCTATGGGGCATAGTGTTTGCATGAGGGGTGGGTGTCATGGGGCATAGTGTTTGGTCGGGGAGTGGGGGCCATGGGACATAGTGTTTGCATGAGGGATGGGTGTCATGGGGCCTAGTGTTTGCATGAGGGGGGGTGTCATGGGGCAAAGTGTTTGGTTGGGGAGTGGGGGCCATGGAGCATAGTGTTTGCTTGAGGGGTGGGGGCCTTGGGGCATAGTGTTTAATAAAAATTAGGGGTTGAAAAAGCCTCCTGCCATGCCATGCCACGCCTACCGCCCCACCCACATTTACTTTTCGGCCCACTATAGCCTTCATGTAGGGTACTTTCGGCCCTCTGTCAAAATCAGTTGTGCACCCCTGCCTTAGAGCGTTCCTTTGAGGAGTGTTTTACAGTGTAATACAGCGTGGTGATCCAACAGGATTTATGTATCCTATCAGTTAACACTGTATCAAGCTGCACAAGTGATAGATTTAATCCAAATGTCCCGGCTCGAGCCCCCACTCTGCTAAGGCACTTAAATTCACCACTCCAACTAAGTCAATGCCTGGTCTGGGATGCCCAAGGGAAGCCCTTATTTATATATTTTTATGACAAGTTGATGGATCTGGATGATACACCCTTGTATAACCCCCCTCTCTTTGAATCACAGTGCTTTCACCCCTGCTGCAGATCAGGGGGTGCTGCCGAGAACCTAGTGTGAGGAATTGCCACCTGGAAAGGGTGAAAATCCCTGGCTTTTTTTATTGTTATTAGCAAATAGAAAGATGAGTGTAATTCTGTTTCAAAAAGGGGTAATCTGCCAATCAGATTCCCCCTTTTCCATCGACTCTATGCCAAAATCCTAGTGTACTCATGCCCTGCCGCATCAGTAGCCTGATACGCAGCACCCACTCTACTCTTGGCACAGAGCAGGCTCGAATGTCACGAGATGTCCACTTGACAGCTGGAGAGACAGACGCAGAGGCGGCATTTAAGATACTCCCCCTCTACCCACACTATGATGATCATAAGTCGCCCATGCTGATGGCATGGTAAACTCTAAGTAAAAGCTATACCTACCTTTAGGCAAAGTGAATGGTGCTAAGTATGATCATAACTGCCACTTTCCAATTGATATTGCACATGTGTCAGCACCTGTGAGTCAGCTCAACTGTGGAAGGGTATATTTATTCTGGTCAGCTGAGTGTAGCCCGCCAAATAGTGTGACGAGAACCTGGAGGACCGGGACTCCTCCTTGATCTCTTTGTGAGAGCAGGTAATACCCCCTGCCCAGAGACTGCTGCACAGCAGGAACCTGTCCTGGGCCTGGGAATCAAGGGAAAACACCCATTCAAAAGGAGAAGCCTCACACCAGGGTGCTGCATCTCTAATTGCCTTTGTTCTCAGGGAGAAGGGAAAAGGTTGGGATTAGGATCGGCAGGTGGGCTCCACCATCTTTATTTACAATGTCTCGCTCTCTGTTTCCTGTCCCCTCTACTTCCTCTGGAGCACTCCACTTCCTCTGGAGCAAAGCACTTTGAGTGTGACATCAGAAGGACAAACTCCACTCCGTTCAAGAGCAAGGATTGGATCACTAAACTTTAGCCCAATTACCTGAGGACTTTTGTGCTTAGAACAAGGGGTCTTCCACCCCTTCACCAGATTCACTCAGCTCCTCTATGATCCTTTAAGGCTGCAGATTTATTGTGAAGATCTCACTGAACTTCCTTTGAGAGAGTTGTACTCTCCAAAGCCCTCAGCCCTGTGCGAAGAACAAATCATCTAAGAAAGAAGCAAGATCTGTCCCCTACCACTCCCACGGCACATTGGGAGTAACCTCTGTTGTAGATCAGGACCTGCCACTCTGTGCCAGAATCTCCTCAGCTAGGAGAGCAGACCCTGACCAGAACCTTCCTATCCTCGAGTCCCCCTGAAAGGCCTCATTGTAACCAGAGGACGACACCAGCTGAAGCTCCTTGTTTACAGCACCGAACCAGTCACTATGTGTTCACCACACCTGGAACAAGAGGGAAGTTGCCAGCACTGGTTGCTGCGCTCCTCCACAACATTGAACATTCCCTGCCCTTTCAACCAGCTCGACACTGCATCGCATCCCAGACAAAGCTTGTCACCTGGTAGGCCGAAAGTGACTGCTCAACGGTGAGGCTCAAACTAAATCACGGGAGAATCAGATGCTGGCTTTAACTGGGGGTCACACATTAATGAACCCAAGATCACCACTTTGATGACTATTGCCCGCCGGCTCCAACTGCTGGAGCATTACTCATTGACCCCATCCCATGGCTAAAGACCAACTTGGCTTGGCCAACTGCAAAGCATTCCTGCTACCGTCCCAACCTGCATCCTTGAGGATCCGCCATTCTACCTCACAGAGCACCCCACTTTGCCCCTACTTGATGCCCATTTTCCACCGGCGCCTCCACCATGATCCTATATGGCCGAACTGATCCTGATCAGCTCGCATCTATGTTCGACCCCGGGTCCGACTGCATTAAACCACCAAGAACTGAATCCAGGTACAGTTGACCATGAACTGCCCCATCGGACTGAGTTAGGTAATGATTGCTCCTGTTTTCAACCAATATATCCTTTTTGTGGATAGTACTTTACCTACCAGCCCTGGAATTATGCTCAGAGTGCTGCTTTCTTCAGTCGGTAGCATCTTCTCTGCTCTTCATTTGGGGTGGGTTTTTGTGCTGTGTTTCCATTCGTTCTACATGCAGATGGTGTGTTTTAATTAAAGTGTTTATAATTTTATAGAACCTTGATTGGACATTCCCTTTATTTTGGACTGTGAAACTATGTTGCTTGGGTCACTACTGGTTCACCTTCACACCCCTCTTAAGAGCATAGCCTTACCTAAGCCCAAATTACCACAAAAGCCAAAGGAGGCATATCTCTTAACTGTCCCTGTTTCACATTTATGATTGCGTTGTGCTTTGGTTTGTAGAAGTGTGAGGGCTGAGTCGGCTATTTTACCCCTACTCACACTTGTACTCCTGCAGATCAGAATCCAATTTGTCTCACCAACAACCAAGTAGCCAAATCATGTATGAATCATCCTGAGGCACGAGATGTCCCACTGTAGCAGATCTGGAAAATAACATTTGCCTTTGAGCAGAGCCCAATCTAATAATGGTAATAACTGTGTTCATTAATATAATGCTTCAAGCAGATGTATCTACTTCTATGGGCGGTTATAGTTGTTTATTATTAGCTACTCAAGGTACTTAATTTATCGACCTCAGGAGGATAACAAGATGAATTCGCTGACCTGGGTTTCGGAGCTGTGTTGCAATGCATTGTTCTGCTCCTGAGGCGAGCATGTGCTATCGTTAAATATTAGACATTCGAATTGTGCTGTCCATCCTGCTAATCCAGCTCATCTCCCAATCAGCAATATGTACTCCAGGGCAGTAGAATGTGCTAGTTGTCCAGCTGAGTCGATCCTTACCATCATGGATCCATCATGTCCTGAATCCAGATGCATACCCACAGCTCTGCTCAACCTTTGGAACCCTCTGGTGAGTCTTTTTTTCCTCCTAGAAAGATGCAATACGCCCAACCTTTCACAGCTACCATCCTCCAATGTTCTCTTCTTTCTTTGGGCTCTGGCCTTGCTTTCTGCTTTTCCCCAAATTCCTCTGATCCCCAGGGTGCGTCAGAAGATTCAGAGGGAGAGAGCAGGTGATCTTCTCTCTTCCCCGGCTTCATCTTCTGACTCTGAGATCTCTCAATTTCCCCTTTCTGCTCTGCAGTTTCCTTGCGACTACCTCTTCCACGTCTATGTCATCTACAGTAGGTGACCTGAATACTGAAAGGTTAGGTCTCCAAAAAAGAGGGGTATACTTTTGTATACAGGAGAGCGGGAAGTCTTCATCTCTGCTTGGTTTTTAGGGACATTGTCTTCTGTTGAGTACATTAATGAATGACATTCGCGTGGAGTACTTTATGTCATGTCGCTTCTTGCTTTGGATAATGCTTGGTAGATCCTCAAGTTAGTAATGTCCCTTTCCCTCCTGCCCTTCTCAGACGTGGTTTGCTCTTTAAGATAGGAGTCGAGCTGGTCAGTGGATCTAGTTGGGCGGGCCAGTGACAGAAAAATCGAGATAGAAGGCATACAGTGGATTGTACACTCTGCAGTCTTTTATTTGAAAAATAAGAATGGAATAGACCCTTTCTGCTAATACAACATACATGTCACAGCATCACCCAGTAACCATCCCTGGGAGTTCACCTCGAGTTCAAAGCCACTGAGCAATGCATTTTGTGCAAGCAAATGTCTTGCCTGCCCTTGTGAGCTGTCTATCTTGTGTTGATGAAGCTATTCATAAAATACTGCTGTACTATCATCAAAAGCAATCGTACGTGGCAGAAGAATGCATAACTTTGAATCAATTTGCATACCTACAATACATTGCTCAGTGATACAGAAATGGAGGTGAACTTCCAGAAATGGTTTCTGGGTGGCGCGGTAGCATAAATAACTTCTCAGCTGAAATGGCCTTTTGCGTCCCCAAATTCCAGGCACAGGGTTTAATTTTTCTGTGGATTTTTGAAACTCACCATAACATTGATAGTGTTTTTTACACGTTGGAGGGGGTTGTGGGTAACATTTCCTTTGTAAGGTGGCACCTCCCCAAGAATGGGTACACGGGGATGCCATCAGCAGCATAGTAGTATTTAACTCAACCCCAGTAAAAGAAGTTGTAAAGTAGTTCTTTTCAGACATCACAGTGAACAGCTCTGTGCTCAGAAGCACTGCTGCAAAAAAAGAAGGCCCCTATACCCATTGCTAATATGGCTGTGTCACCAGGTAATGCATTTATGCTCTCTCTCAAACACTTTTCTCTGATTCAGTGTGCAAAGGCAGTGTGAACCGGCCAGGGTAAAAACCGACACAACTGATAATAGCTTGTTTTATATAATGCTTCTTAGCATGCTTCACATCACTATTTTTAAAACACATTATTACCAAATCCGGTGAGAAAAAAATTATTTGGCCTTTCCTGGGCTTGAACATTTTGGGCCTGATTCATGGACTAATCTGCGCAGGGGAAAAAGGGGCGTGTGCAAGTCCCCATTCGTCGACTCATGGAACACAATGCGCAGGGTTTACCCGGGACTTGCGAGGAATCCGCGCCGGTCCACCATGTCACTGCGAGCTGACAAACGCTTTGCGCGAGCCTCCAAGAGAAGGGCCGGCCGGACCTGTGCAGCCCTCTAAAAAGGGGGAAGAACACGTGGAATGAGAAAAAACAAGCAAAAATGTGGGCGTTACAAGGGATGTTCCACCATCAAACAATCGCACTGCCCATACATGCGCAAAAACAAAATTATTCATGGAATTGAACAGGGAACGCTGATGCGTGAAAAACGATGCACCCAGCTGCGGTCAACTTGAAGCTGCAAACACCATGGTGCAGCATGCATGGGACAGTACTGCAAATCTTCACCACTACAAACGTCATGGACTTCAGAGGTTAACTGCAAACTCAAGGAAAAAAATATTAAAAATACAAAAATGAACCCTGGAAAGGGCAACCCAAAAATAAAATGCCAACATCCAGGCCATGGTAGAAGAAACCCCAGAGTCATCCAAGTTGATGGAGGGGGTGGAGGAGGAGGTGGCCGTTTCAGCCCAGCTCATGGGGTCAGGTGGGGGTGTTGATATGGGTGTGCCTACTGCTGTCCTGTCCCAGTGGCATGAGGCTGTGCAGGCCACTGTGCAGGTTCCTGTGCAAAATCTAGTCCCTGGGCCATCGGATGCAGCAGTATGCACCTGCCGGGATGCTTCCACCCAGACTCACCACCCGGTGTCGGCTGATGTGTCCACCCAGACCGACACCCCCTTAACATCTAGTGTTGCCATCCGGGATTATGTGGTATCCCTGTTGGCCGTGTTGGCGAGGCAGACAGCTGTCATTTGTGATGATGTGCAGGCAACTCGTAGTGTGCATGCACATCATCACAGTGAGCTATACTGCCTCATCGGCTGGCTTGAAACATGCCTGTTCCGTGGTGTCCTCCATGGGATGTTCACTGCTGCAACCACCTCCTCGTCTTCCTCTTCTGGGCGCCGGTCATCCTCCGGGGTGCCTTCCAGCTCAGATAACACCAGGGCCCCCTGTACCTCAGTCCCAAGCACAATGTCCTGTCTAGTGGAGTCCACATCCCTGTCCGAATTGGGAGTCCAAGGTGCTTCAGCTGAGGTGGTCACCATGCCTACCCAGGCACTGACAGGGGCTCCGACAATGGAGGGACAGCAGGCACCCATGACCAGTGCAGGTGCCGTACGCCCCCAGGTATCATCATCTGCTCAGAGCGTGTTACCACATAGCAGGCACTGTGCACTGTGGCAGCAGGTGGCAATGAGGAGGAGGCTATTTGCTTCAGGGCAGACCACCATAAGGAGGCAGGTGCGAAGTGTAAGGCAGCAGGCACACGTGGACCTGAGGGACAGGATGTCTTCCATGTTCCGTGGATAAGAATTGCAGATCAGAGCAGAGAGGCAGCGGGCTCGGGAAGCGACAGTTGTGATGGTCAGAGCTGAAATTGCGCTGCATCGGGCAAGGAAGTGGGTTGCCATCCTGGAGGCCACTTGCAGGGACGCCTGATTGATAGAGAGACAAATGCTGGAGACCCTGCAAGCCCTCTAGGCAACAACGGAGGCCCTCCTGAAGGGTGAGGACGTGGCGCTGTACTCAGCCGTGGTGCAAAGGCTCAGTGAGATTGGAGATGAGGAGGACTAGCCCGCTGCCTTTGTACATAGTTATTTAGGTGTAGGTTTCCTTTTTTTATTTATTATTTTCCCCAGGCTTTGAAGACTTTCTTTCCCCATTTTTATTGTATATAGTTGTTTAGGCATAGGATATTTGTTTATTTCATATTTCCCCTGAACTACTTTGAGCTTGAATTCCCATTTATTTTTGCACATATTTATGTCCAATACATCATTCTGTTTGTTACATTCCACGCCTCATGCAGGTCATTTGTGTGTCGGCATCTATGATAGTTCTATTTTCAGCCAGTGCATCTCTCCATTGAAAGTCATGTGTCTTGTGGCGTGCTTGCTTGTGTGTTGTTGTTGCTGGGATGGTTGCGGATGGTAGGATGCACATGTGCCTTACATGTGGCGTTGGGTCCATCAGACGACTGGGTCTGCACTGTGTGTTTTCATTAGTATTGACCTGTGCAGCATCTCTGTGAGTTTGGCATCAGTGTGGTTGTGGTGGAGGGAGGTGTGCTCAGTTTCAAGGAGTTCCATGGTCACGTTAATAGCATGTTTCTTTGGCATTGTATAAAACCCATGTCATCCAGATACAGCAATCAGCATGTGCAGTCACACACTGCCTTCACTCATGTGTCACTCAACCTCTACCACTGGAATGCAGTAGTGTGCCATGTTTGCTCTTCCAGAGTGGCAGCATAATTCTCCTGTATCTGTGAGTCATGCTCTCTCTGATTGCCCTACATTCACCCATGCATGGCCCTGTCATGTGATTGGTCCCTGACAGTTATTTAGCTACCCATTCCACCCAGGTCACTGATGCTCAGACTGTGACATGCCTGACCATTGTTTTTGTATGTTGCAACATTTTTTGGTGGGTTTGCTTCTGTTGTGGGCACACATTCAGTTACTGCTTTGATGCCTTGGCAATGTGCCGTGGACAAAATGCACATGGATTTGCATTCACTTATCACATGTGTATTGGGGTGGCTGATGAAGGCCTGGAAGGGTGTGTGAGCAGATGCTCCACTCATAGATGGACCTCCGGTGCTTTCACTTGGTCATATTTGCAGTGTACGTGTTGGTGTTCCCCTTCATGGTGCTGTCATAACACGTAAGTTCTTCTGAGCTTCAGACATGCATTGCACTGGTATTGTGGGAGACTGTCAGGGGGCTACCTGGGGGCGGTCACAGGTGAGAGGGGTGAGGGGTGATACATAGTCTGGAGGGGCCTCCTGTGGGAGGTATCCAGTCTGGATGGGGCTGCAAGGGGGGTGTCCAGTGTAGAGTGAGCTGCCTGTGGGGTGTGTCCAGTCTGGACAGGAGCTGCCAATGGGTGTCGTCCAGTCTGGACGGAGGCTGCCTGGGGGGTGTCCAGTCTGAAGTGGGCTGCCTGTGGGGGGTGTCCAGTCTGGAGGGGGCTGCCTGTGGGTGTGTCCAGTCTGTGAGGGGTGCCCAGTTTGGAGTGGGTTGCCTGTGGGGGCTATCCAGTCTGAACAGGGCCTGCCTGTGGGGGGTGTCCAGTCTGGATGGGGCTTGTGTCTGGGGGGTGTCCAGTCTGGAGGGGGCTGCCTGGGGGGTGTCCAGTCTGTAGTGGGCTTCCTGTGGAGGCTGCCCAGTCTGGAGTGGGCTGCCTGTGGGGGTGTCCAGTCTGGATGGGGGCTGCCTGTGGGAGGTGTCTTGTCTGGATGGGGGCTGCCTGTGGGTGGTGCCAAGTCTGGAGTGGGCTGCCTGGGGATGTGTCCATTCTGGAGTGGGCTGCCTGTGGGGGGGTGTCAATTCTGGAGTGGGCTGCCTGTGGGGGGTGTCAAGTCTGGATGGAGGCTGCCTGGGAGGTGTCCAGTCTGGAGTGGACTGCTTGTGGGGGATGTCCAGTCTGGACGGGGGATGCCTGTGGGGATTGTCCAGTGTGCACGGGTGCTGTCTGGGGGGTTTCCAGTCTGGAGTGGGCTGCCTGTGGGGGGTGTCCAGTCTGGAGGGGGCTGCCTGTGGGGGGTGTCTGTCTGGAGGGGGCTGCCTGTGGGGGTGTCCAGTCTGTAGTGGGCTGCCTGTGGGGGGTGTACAGTCTGGATGATGGCTGCCTGTGAGGGGGTCCAGTCTGGATGAGGGGTTCATGGGGGGGTCACAGGTGAGGGGGGTGCATGGGGGGTGTCCAATCTGGAGTGGGCTGCCTGTTGAGTGTGCCCAGTCTGGAGTGGGCTGCCTGTGGGTGTGTCCAGTCTGGATGGGGGCTGCCTGTGGGAGGTGTCTTGTCTGGACGGGGGATGCCTGTGGGTGGTGCCAAGTCTGGAGTGGGCTGCCTGGGGATGTGTCCAGTCTGGAGTGGGCTGCCTCTGGGGGGTATCTTGTCTGGACGGGGGCTGTCTGTGGGTGGTGCCAAGTCTGGAGTGGGCTGCCTGGGGATGTGTCCAGTCTGGAGTGGGCTGCCTGTAGGGGGTGTCGAGTCTGGAGTGGACTGCCTGTGGGGGGTGTCAGGTCTGGATGGAGGCTGCCTGTGGGGGGTGTCCAGTCTGGATGGGGGCTGCCTGGGAGGTGTCTAGTCTGGAGTGGGCTGCCTGTGGGGGATTTCCAGTCTGGACGGGGGATGCCTGTGGGGGTTGTCCAGTGTGGACGGGTGCTGTCTGGGGGGGGGGGTCCAGTCTGGAGTGGGCTGCCTCTGGAGGGGGCTACCTGAGGGGGGTGCCCAGTCTGGAGGGGCTTGCCTGTGGGGGGTGCCCAGTCTGCAGTGGGCTGCTTCTGGGGGGTGTCCAGTCTGGATGGGGGCTGCATGGGGGGGTGTCACAGGTGAGGGGGCTGCCTGGGGGTGTCCAGTCTAGAGTGGGCTGCCTGTGGAGGGTGCCCAGTCTGTAGTGGGCTGCCTGTGGGGGTGTTCAATCTGGATGGGGGCTGCCTGTGAGAGGTGTCTTGTCTGGATGGGGGCTGCCTGTGGGTGGTGCCAAGTCTGGAGTGGGCTGCCTGGGGATGTGTCCAGTCTGGAGTGGGCTGCCTGTGGGGGGTGTCGAGTCTGGAGTGGGCTGCCTGTGGGGGGTGTCAAGTCTGCATGGAGGCTGCCTGCTGGGGGTGTCCAGTCTGTATGGAGGCTGCCTGGGAGGTGTCCAGTCTGTAGTGGGCTGCCTGTGAGATATATCCAGTCTGGATGGGGGATGCCTGTGGGGGTTGTCCAGTGTGGACTGGTGCTGTCTGGGGGGGTTTCCAGTCTGGAGTGGGCTGCCTCTGGGGGGTGTCAAGTCTGGAGGGGGCTCTCTGAGGGGGGTGTCCAGTTTGGAGTGGGCTGCCTGTGGGCGGTGCCCAGTCTGGAGTGGGCTGCCTGTGGAGGCTGTTCAGTCTGGATGGTGGCTGCCTGTGGGGTGGGGGTCCAGTCTGGATGGGGGCTGCGTGGGGGGGTGTCACAGGTGAGGGGGCATGTGGGTGGTGTCCAGTCTGGAGGGTTCAGCATGTGCTTGCGAGGTGAGGCACGCAATTTCTCTGGGGTGCAGTCTGGGCTTGCGAGGTGAAGTGCACGTTTTTACTGGGGTACAGCCTGGGCTTTACGAGGGAGGACCCGCGTTTTAGCTGGGGTGAAGCCTGAGTTTACAAGGGAGGACCCGTGATTTCGCTGAGGTGCAGTCTGTGTTTTTGAGGGAGGACCAGCAATTTTGCTGGGGTGCAGCGCGGGCTTGCAAGGTGAGGTGCGCCGTTTTGCTCGGGTGCAGCGTGTGTTTGTGAGGGAGGACCAGCCGATTTCGCTGGGGTGCAGCCTGGGCTTGCGAGGGAGGACCCTCGATTTCGCTAGGGTGCAGTCTGGCCTTGCAAGGGAGGTCCTGCGTTTTCGCTGGAGTGCAGTTTGGGCTTGCTAGCGAGGGCCCACATTTCCGCTGGGGTGCACCCTTTGCTCGAGAGGGAGGACACGCATTTTCACTGGGGTGCAGCCTGGCCTTGCGAGGGAGGACCCAGATTTTCACTGGGGTGCAGCCTGGGCTTGCGAGGTGAGGCGCAGGTTTTCGCTGGGGTGCAGCCGGGGCTTGTGAGGGAGGACGTGCGTTGTTGCTGGGGTGCAGCCTATGCTTGCGAGGGGGGACCCGTGTTTTCGCTGGGGTGCAGCCTGGGCTTGCAAGGGTGGACCAACGTTTTCGCTGGGGTACAGCCTGTGTTTGCGAGGGAGGACCCGCAATTTCGCTGGGTTGCAGCCTGGGCTTGCGAGGTGAGGTGCGCTTTCTCACGAGGGTACTGAATGGTGGGCCAGGGGTGGCGCGGAGACTTGCGCCGTGTTTATCCTTTTGCTAGCTTTTCGGTGTGCTTGGGGGCGTGTTGTGGGTGTTCCGCATGCAGCTTGTTTTTACTTGCGAGGCGGCTAGTAATGCATCTTTAATTCCATGAATACGCATGGTGCGCAAAGATTTTTATGCCATAGCTTGTGCGGGATACTTCTCGGCACGCAGACGTTGCGCCATTTCTGCGCCACATTCCATGAATCGGGCTCTATATCTACAGTTTGATCACAAACCACAGCAGCAAGCCCCTAACACTGTGAGCTATCTGCCCCGCAAGAGAACAGGAGTTGTGTCCCTGTGGGGTGACTAGTGACCAGCCCTCTGTTTACACAGATGACTGTTGGAGGAAGGTGCTGCAGAACGTCACCGAGGATCTTTAGTTATGCCAATGTGTGTTTTTAATTGTTGTGTCTCTGTTGAGGCTTGAGAGGGAAGAGAGAGAGTGGTGATCACGTGCGATAGAAAAAAAGAAGGCACTGAAAGAAATTCTAGGTCATTACTGTTGAAGAAGCTTTTTATTCAAAGTTATTTTTTCATTAAAAAAACAAATGAACATTTGTCTTACAATCATTTAAACAAACAGTCAATCGCGATAGGGCAGCCCTACAACATCAAGGGACCAGCCCTAGAGTCTTATGATGCTGCTGGCCCATGGGCAAACGCTCGACCTGTTTAATGGACAGTCCACCCCTGTTAGAAGGCCATCCCACACAGGTCCTTCTTGACCCAATATGGTTTTAGCCATTTGTACTCTCTAGAAAACAACAAGGCACCTCACTAATGGGACGGATGGGAAAATAATGGAACCAGGGTGTTGAAAATACACTGTTATGCTCTAGTTGGACTCTTGTATCTTTAAATCAATGGCCATATTCTGTATCCGTCAACCTTGCAAAAGTTAAACAAAAAGATGTTTAAAATGAAATACAAGGAACCTCGCCGACAAGTGTTTTTTGGCGAAACCTCTGCCATTTTGGAAGTTTCTTGGTGATTAAACAGATAGGCGTGTAGCACGGAACACACATATTTGGTACAATGAAGAAACTGTGGTCACGATGTAAAGCAGGCACTTCTTTATTCCGAGTGCTCTGTCCTAAAACATGACGACTTTAGTCACCGCTTTGCTTTAGAAGAAATTGGAAACGCGCTTTATCAGAATCCAATGCCGGAAATATTTGGGATTCATCATTTCTGGAACATGCGGGAGAACGTCGATATTTGGCCATCGCGTTATTCCAAAAGTGTCTTTATAACAACCATACATGTATAAGTATAAGAATCCAGTGAATTTAAAGAAAGTTGTTCCAACCAAATATCCACTAGATGGCACTGTGGCACAAACGTTGCACAGTGCTATGTACTCAATTGTTTCGACATTACTGTGCCCCTGTTGGGGGTGGGGAAATGGCCAGGCCCGAATGAATAGCTTGACCTTCTGGACTGTTTGACTGCAGAGCTAAAGGACAGGGGCTCGGGAAAAGACGGGTTAAAAGAAGACGCTCGTGGGATCCATAAGGCCCATATATGGAATGGGGACCGCTGAACACCCCTCCCCATAGAGGAGGCAGGGTCAAGCGTATAGTCATATATTTTACCGGGAAAATCCCCAGAAGTCGAAAAATAAACCATAGTACCAAGGTAAACTGTAGCAGGGAGTGAAAACAAAGACATGAAGGAGAAATGTAATCATTTCTAAGTCCTTGTAACTATGAACATTTATACACATACAGCTTTTGCGGGCTACAAACGGCCAGGCCCTCAGTATTGATAAACGTGGCAGGCACGCAAGTATGGGATTTATAAAGCATTGATCCGGCGGGAAAGGGACATATCGCTGTAGATAGGGGGCGCAGCAAGTAGGGGGTGGCGGAGCAGAAGTTGTTGGAATGGGTATGGGAGGCAGGGAGGGTAAAGGGGAGAGCCACAGGTGGAGGGTGCGGAGGAAGCATGGCTGAGTGCAGCTAATAACCAACAGCTCCAAATCACATTTAGACTTTAAATGCAGGGAGCTGGTGCAGCAGCATTTTTGACAGGTAACAGCATGTACTATTGATATATTTATTTAAGGATCTCGGTATCTTTTACATTGGACTGCCCTGCTGTCTTTCAGTTGCTTGGAAACATTGGATGCTAGTTCATTATTATGGGGACCTTCAGGGGTGTTGCTAGGTCTGGAAAAGACCCGGGGCTATGCTGATGTCGGAACTGTTGGGGCTGGGGGCTAGCTAGTCTTTTGGCTGTAGCTGCTGAGATTCTATCCGGGGCTACAACCAAAAGATCAGGGGCTATAGCCCCCTTAGCCCCCCCTAGCAACGCCCCTGGGGACCTTTAACTTATATGTAATACGGTCCAATCCCTGAAGCATTTTCGTGGCTGCCAAATGCACTGTTAGGCGCGAAAATGCACAGCATGCAACAGCCGCATATTGATCAAGAGTGACGAAAATGTGAAAAGGGTCATTGGCGACCAAATGGTCTTGGTTCATGAGAAAAGGGAATATTAGCCACAAATGGAAATGATCCACACATTAAAAGTATATCTCCCTCAAGGGTTGTTCAACTCTGGGCTTCAAGGGCCAGAATTCTGATGGGTTTTCAAGATATCCTTCATTAATATTCATGAGGAAAAATGTGCATTCATTTAGAATCATTGTATGCAAATGTATCTCATGAATATTAATGAGGGGTATCCTGAAAACCTGGCGTGGATCCTACGCGCAAGGCCTTAAGTTGGCCAACCTTGCTCTAGAGACACAAGTATCTTGAATGGGAATAAGGCACTGCAGAGGCAAAAGTGGAAAAAATTAAAATGTCATTTTTTCCTTGACCTCAATATCAAACTTTGGTCGAAAGTGAACCGCATTCAGGGAAACATGTTAAAAACTGAACAACTTGTTAAAGCCGATTTTCATGCTTTCCAAATATGACTTACACCAGAGGTCTTTAATACTTGGAGGCACCATGGAAGTGACAAAGTTGCCATAAATAAGCCAAGTGGCAAATAACATTGTGGTGCAAAATACATAAATTGCACTATTATTATATATGGAGCAACTGTTATAACAGCGTGATATGTTAACGTAAGCTATGAATCACTTACAGAGCTGTAGATAAGACGCAGTGATTAAATGATTTGTTCAGGATCACACACTTTGGTTTGTATTTGTATTTGTATTTGTTTATTTATAACGCGCAAACCATCAGGCTCAGGGGCATCAGGGCGCAATTTGTACAAAGTTGCAGAAAAAATGTTAAATGGTGAAACGGGAATGTGGACAATTTAAGCAACTGAACACATCTTCCCAAATTTAGTTGATATAGATACTTATTAAGGTTTTGCTTTGCACTTCATGTGCTTAAATAATACTTTATTTAGAGCAATGCCTTGGAAGCAATTCACATTACATAATAAAGTAGCCTTTCATAATAAACAAACTACACACTATATACATCGTCATAGAAATATGTTGAGATGTAAGAGTAATGCTTTAGTTTTATTCACCCCATCCTGCATGCAAAGTCACAATAGCATCATACTGATTAATGTGAGTCTAACAAATCCCCCTTCGGGTTTAAAACCATAGCCATTATTTCATAAAGCATGCAGCATCATGCACCCTTCGCACTTCTGATCAACCCCATTCACATTTCTTAAAAAACAAAAGCCCCTGCTAATAGTCCCTTCTCCCTACCATCAATGTCTAATTGCTCCCATTGTAATTGACAATGAGGGTGGTGAGCAGGAAGACCGTGTTTGGCACCCTCATTGTCATGCCAGCGGGACACCTCTCCTGTTCGGCATCCTATGAAGGTGCCAACCGGGAGAGGTATCCCACTGCCAAATGTCCCAGTTTGCCTCTAAAAGAGCCACTGGTGGGGAAAGCTGCCCCCATGCCCCAGCTCAGTGTGCCACTGCCTCCACCCACCACTACTCCTTCACCACACAAACATGCACACTCACCCTGCAGTTCCACTTCCACTCAAAGCCAATACCTCACCTTTTCTACAAGTTGCCTCCACAATGTATCACTCCTATTCCCTCCTGCCGGTCTTTTGCTGTTCCACCGCCACCTCCTCTGACCTCACCGGAATATCCCATACATACGTACTGCTTCCTGTTGCCCCCTTTTATATTTCACCCTCTCTTTTGATTGGTGTACTCTTCGTGGCCAATCTTTTCATGCCATACCCACTGGAAAGGTTTAAATACAGAAACATGATAAAACTGGACCTAACTCCTGCCCAGTTCTTCTGTGTTGCTGTGCCACATAACGAACACCATGGTGGCCCAGGGTGAGTAATGTTTTAGTTTGTATTTCTGCCCCGATCAAATGAGTTAAAGTTCCAAGTGGGGGAGAGGCGTTATTCCCTCTTAAGTTCCTGGTGGTCTAGGGGTTCCATCCTTATGAGCTGGTGCTCACCGCTGCTTGTCTGTGGTATTGCGCAGCTCCTCTGACTACTGCACAGGATCAGAGCTTTCCCCTGAGGCTCTCTTCCGCTGGCTTTTAGGGCTCTTTGGTGCAGATAATCTCTTGTGCTCTAGCAGTCTGTAGACTCATGGGGTGACTGATAGTGTTGGTAGTTTTCCTTCTTGGCTGACCCCGCTCCATGTGGGGCTCATCATGGTCTCTCTGCTGGCATTTGGTTGCCTGCAATCAAAAGAGAAATACTGGCAAATATCTTTGAGGAAAGGCATGGTTTGAGCAGGTGTGGTACTATAATAGAACATCCCGGCACAAGGGGTGACATACATTGGGTCTCTCTCCATTGAGCTTGCTTTTAGGGCTAATTCTGGGCTTCTCGCCAACTCACCACAACCCTGAAAAGAGGGGTGCTCACCCCGTGTTGACAACGCCAGATTTCGGGTTTTGTCACAATTAGTTGACAGTAAATCCATTCGTCCCCATTGCTAACTCTGTCAATGCCACCATTCCACCACATTCTCACCCACAATATTCAAATATTCAGTGTTTTAAGTGTTACTAAAGGCATCTGCATCAGACCCCAGAGTACTCCTCCGCCGGCCCCATTGATGCCCACCATGATGTCGTTTTACATGCCCTTTTGAATCCCTACATTGATATCATGTAGGTCCTCCTGGGATTTGCAACGGGGTGGGTGCCGAGTTAAGATGGTCATCACTTCCTTTACTAGCTGAATTTCAAGGGTTTTGTTGCAATAAATCTGATCACCTTAACTCACTCTCTTAACTAAAGTTTTTTCAATGAATGCCAAGGCTTTGGTTATAATATAGTTTCTTCAGGACCCAATAGCCATGGCCTTTGGCCATTGTATATGTTTCATCAATGATTTTAAAAGAGGGAAGGCCACTGGCCAAGGTCTTCTGCCTTTACCATTATCGCGTAAAATTCCCCCAGGATTCCCCTGATAACACTAGAAAATTAAAATATCTTCCCCGTCCTGCTTTGTACTCCCCATGTGTCCGCCTCTTCTGCTCCTGGTCCCCCCAGTCCCTTCCCTTGAGTTTTTACCTCCCTGATCCATTCACATGACCCTCTTTCATGCTTCGGTTCATGTGACGCATTTTCTTTTCTCATCACTTCTTGCATCATTACATGGGATGCTCCGGATAAGCCGAAAATGTTCTGCATCAAATGGACTCCACATCCCACTCCAGTGCACATGTGGTCCTCTTTCCCCTCCCCAACTGTAGCCTGATATGAATGCACCCATTTTCCACCTCACAATATAATATTGAGCACTTTTCATTTTTGTCTTCCCTCGGTATTACCGCAGAAATTGCTTGTATCAAGCTAAATAATGGTGATTTCTTTTATTTCTAAAAAGCCTCTCACCCTCTCTGCCATAATGCACAATGGGAGATATGTAAAAAAACTGGAAGCACAGGGAACCCCTTTTTCTGTCAAATTAAAAACTACTGGACATATATACTCCCAAACCACCAAAAGGCCCATCTATGATGCTTTTTGTCCAAATTATTTCTCATTTGGTGCATATCTGTTCAGCAGTTTTTGCACTACAGATGTTCAATCAAAGCACTTTTTTCGCTATTGGAAAAGGAATGGGACTGGGCTGAATGAAACATTTTCTTTGTTTTCTTAATACCTTTTCTATCTTTTTACACATTTATTTTTAGAACATTTCATTCAAATCCACCCAGCGAGTCAAAAGTTATTAGCAATAGAATTTTGGGTAAAGTCTATGTAAACAGGTTTTACCTTAACTATAGGGAGTTGACCACCACCATATAATATAGACTAACACAACATTTGCACAATATCATATTTTCACAAATACATGAAAAAAAAAGAACAAATAGCA
Organism: Ambystoma mexicanum; assembly: GCF_040938575.1. Classification (NCBI taxonomy): domain Eukaryota; kingdom Metazoa; phylum Chordata; class Amphibia; order Caudata; family Ambystomatidae; genus Ambystoma; species Ambystoma mexicanum. The sequence goes on along the minus strand of NC_090930.1, from coordinate 1,014,561,375 downwards.
GTTTGATCCACAGCCGCTTTTGTGATGATGCAGAGGAATACATCATTACCACCTTCTGCCCAGGCACGCCCCATAACTGCAAGGTCGACAGACGATACAAACTGAGACAGTCTTACCACCCCATGAACCTAGGGCGAGTTGGCAATATGAGTTAAACTGAGCACCATGAACCAATATGCTTAACCAAAGTGATTGTACATGCAATCTGCCATAAAGGATTAGTGAGGTTGTGCGATGCAAATAAGGACTACAATTAGTTTGTAGGATGCACTAATACTGTGCAGTATAAATAGTGCAACACAGTATAAAAGGACAGGAGGTTCCTGTGTACCAATAAAAGGACTCACTACACTGATAGGGCAGTTGGAGTATAGGTACATAAGATGCTGAATATGTGGGCAAGGATACCATCATATGGCAGACATACAAGATGAATAGGGAAGAGGGGGTAGGGCACTAGAATAAGTAGATCACTGTGCTGATCAGTGGTAACAGGCAGGGACACCATGCTCCCAATGATGGGGTTTTAAGGAGATGGCGCCCTTCCATCTCAAATTGAGTTATACAGAAACAAGGTAGAACCCAGGTCACGTAGCCGCTCAGTCAGCAATATATTGCACAATGATTAGGTGTGTTAATCATAGGAGTTGTTTTAATTTGAATTTCAGCCATTAATTAAAAAACAACCTCTATGATTATCTTCATCCAGTATGGAAGCAGGAAGACAGAAGTGCAGTCATTTTCCTAACGCGGAGGCTGCAGCAGGTCTCAGAATTAGCAAGGCTTCAGTACTAAAGGTGCTGAATTTGCAAAACCACATATATTCTAGCAACTCGTGCAAAGCCCACACAGTAGCTCACGGCCCGAGTCAAGGTCAGGAACAAGGAAGGGAGTAATAGATGAACAGAACGCAGGCACAAGAGAATGGTTCCCAGGATGGGAAGCGATAGACTCCCAAGTTAACCAATTTTAATAAGAGCACAAGCACCCATTTATGTCCAGATGCACAAGATCAGTAAAGCCAAAAGACTTTATAGACATTAATTGACTAGCACCCCAGGTGGTCACAAAGAACAAACCATGCATCTCAGAATTAGATAAAACCTTAATAAATAGAAGGAAATCCACTCTCAAATACGGTACCCTAACAGGTAATCCATACATGAAGAACACTGGCTATTCATCATGAGCCAAACTCAGATAAGACACCTTCTCTTCCCGACTTATGTCCAGCTCATGCATCTCGTTCAAAGTATCCAAGGTTGGTGAGCTAAATGCTAACCAATAGAATTTCCCTGTGCCACACCACTTATGATAGACGATGCCAACCAATCTGCGATCACTTAAATGATGTATTAGAAATAGTGTCTATAATGTGATGGGTCCAAACGGAGCCATCAGATAGGTATAGAACAATAGAGTAACTAACCCCTATCCATCCCATATGCAGGTTGAGCTATTAACCAACCCCAATTCCCCGTACGTTTTGTAGACTGATTGTGTAATATGATTTGCTTGCAATCACTGAAATGTTGAGAGCCATGAGAAGAAGGTGCGTGTATGCTGTTCCAGCTAGGATTCTTTGTTTGAATAAAGCTGGGTTTTGACCTGCACCTGAGTCCTCCATCATTGAGTATTATTTTGACTAATTGTGTGATCATGGGCACGCCTTTACACCTATGTTCACTGTGATGCCACATTGAGGCACTGATTACTATCCCAGGAATAATTGGACTGTAATAATAAGCAGTGTCTCAATGCAGCATCACAGCTAACACCTGCGTATTTTCTGGGTATAAACTATATATATATTTACACTATATATATATTTACAGAGCGGAATATTATAGCTATCACTCCCACTTTGGGGGGTGTACATGGCTGGTAGGTCCAGCAGGGAAGTGGGTAGGAAGGGAGGGGGTAGGGGAAGGGTTTGGGATGTCTTGGGGGATAAGGTGAGGGTGGAGGTGAGGGGAGGCAACAAGGAGTTACTCCCTATTGCCTCCCCACATTCAAGAAGACAACACATGGGGAAGGGTCTCAGGTTGCTGGAGAAACACAGGCTTACACTGTGTGTTCTGACCCGCGTTTCTAGCCACCTGACTGGCTGAACACCCTTCCACGGGTGTGAAAATTCATACAGTCCACACTGCACAGCATCACCAAGCAACCACCATTGGAAGTTCACCCAGGGAAGAGATATTTTATACGTCATATGTTTCAACCCAAGACAGACAGCTCTAACGGATTCAGACAACTGCATGCATGGATCACCCGTAATAGGGATTATCAGTGTAGTATAGTCTAAACTCTTGGGTTTGGAGCATTGGGGCATGTTGATTAACACCAGCAAAGTTATGGTGGGTTTAAAAGGCTTGAAAAAACCCACCTGAAATGTGTACGCAGAATTTACTATTTCAGCCAAATCACACACAGCACAGCATCTTCTCCTCCAGTTCAGAGCCAGTTGGGCAATGCATTGGGGGTATGCAAATTAGCTGAAATGTCAAGCCTTTTCTCCAGGAAACTGCCTCCTCCTTTTTACTTCATTCCACCCCCCACTGTGTATATCCCTCTAGGTACCAATTTCCTCTGCTCTTTCCATGATACACCAATTTCCAATCGTGTCTTTTAATGTTCATGTGGTAATCTCATGGAAGACAAAAATAATGTGACATAAAATGGGTTGTCCAGCCCTCAGCAAAGAGACTACCTAACTATTTGGTCTTCCTTGATGTGCAACCATCACTTGCATCAAACAAAAGAAAATGGTGGCTTTTCATTTCTGAAAGCCTCTGTGTTGCACTGCACCATGGGAAATATAGAAACGTGTTTGGGAAGTGGGGCCACCCCCTTCACCAGCAAATATTTTAGAAACTAGTGGACGGATTTACACCAAACCAAAAAAAGAACCTTTGCAATATTTTGCGCCCACCTTGTTTCTTACTTGGCACGAATCCGTCCATCTGTTTTCACAGTGCTTGTGTTCTATGGAAACACCAATTATTCTATGGGAACATGAATGGCAGTAGGCCAAAAATGCATTTTTTTTTTTTCCCTTTGCTTAATAACTTTTGAACTGTTTGTCAGTGTTACCTCCAAGTTAAGACGGGCCCGTACAAGACATGTTCAGCCTGACCCATCCAGTGAGTCAAAAGTTATTGGCAGTAGAATTTCTGGTGAAATAAATGCACATTCATTTTATCTTAACTAATGAGCAGCAGACACTGACTCTGTGTTTTCTACGTTTGACTTGTTAAACAGAGGTCGCTGAAATCTTCAAAAAACAGCACCTGGCAGCCTCCCCTCTATCTCCCACACTCCAAACTTGAAAATGTGAGGAAAATTAGTCCAACGAATATAAGGTTTTTACACATAGAATAAAATCTGTTTTTGGACTGGACGCATTCATTTTCTAGTAGGGATAAAGGGGCATTCTTTAGACATGTGCACAGCAATAAACACTGCAAGGATTTGTGCCAAAAAGGAACAAATTGATGGGGATGTGCCTTTTGGTGATTCGTTGTAAATCCGTCTGGTCGTTTTTTTTTAATTGATGGAAAAGGGGGTGCCACTAGTCCCAAAAAACGTTTATGTATCTCACACAGTGCATTGCAGCACTGAGACTTTTCAAAAATGAAAAGCCCCAAAAAGGCATCTTGCCGAAAGCCCTGGCCAGTAAGACATGATTAGTTACCATTGAATGGTACAGGTACAAAGGCCATGGACGGTGGGCCACAGTCTTTCACCCCAGTCAGTGCAAAGTGGCAGGGATGAGGACCATGGACATTGGGGCATGTTTACTACAAGTAATGGGGATATAGTAAATTGATTTTTTAGCTTCAGAGTGTAAGGATCACACACAAGAGACTACAAAACAAAATTTGGCATGGTTGGACTACTTTGATATCCCTATTAGATAAGCGGTATGACACGATCTCCTCACACAGGTAAGTGTATTTAAGTTCTTTATTGCATGGACCCCAATGTCGAGGTACCACCACCAGAGTCAGAGATAAACTGGCCCTTGTGGAATGTTGATTCCTGAACCGGCATCAACATTCCACACGCGCCTATGCACATTACAACACGCTACAAGCGCTGTCTAAGGTGAGCATACCAGCTAGGGACAGCTTAGTTCTTCTCTTAGATTTGAAGTAATTCATGTGTGATATGGCACCCTTTTCTAAAACAGAAAGATAAACCATAGCCACTCAAGCGTCCATCCCCTCCACAACAAACCTCCACATTACTTGGAAATGAAACCACCAAAACCACAACCACAGGGCATAGCATCACTTGGACTACTGCCAAAACATTGTATATAATTTTCTTTACATAATTAGCCGAAGCTGTGCTTTGTACATTACAAATGTCAGAGAAATTGAGATAACAACTATTTCATGTAAAAACAGGGGTGATGGGGAACACATGAAATATGTCTATAGATGGCAGTTCATCAACAGTGAAAGTAAAGCAAGGCGAGGGGACCTGGGAGAAGGGTCACCAGTGGCTGAGGAAGTGATGACAGAGCATCCAAGGAGGGATAAAGTGTGCCCACCCTCACGCTCCCTCTCTACAGAGTGCATAATGCATAAACGCAAGGAAGGGCAAATTAGTTAAACCAGAAAAATTCAAATCTTAGCAACCCTCACCAAGGCTCTAGGGCAGGCATGACTTGGAAGATGAGGCCCTGCCCCAGCAGCTAGATCAGGAGGAGCGCGCCATTGATCTCAATCAACTCGGTCTGAAGCACTTGTCCTGGATCAGAATAGAAGATAAAACCACTTCTCGCCTCCAAGCTCATCAGCGTTCCTCAAGTCCTGAGTCCAGCCCATGACAAATCCCCTGCTCCCTGTATCCTGACCACTCCACCATCCCGGGGCCTCTATCAGCTTGGGGCGGTCTGTGCATCAGACGGGCCATGGCGAAAAGGGAAGGGATAGCAATCTACTCCTTAAACCCTCGCCCGCACCAATAGGGCCACATTCTATTCACCCCCTCCCAACCTGACATCCAATATGTGAGTGACTTCTCATTCTGCTGATTGCATGCATGGGGAAGAAGTAACCAGAAATGAAGGAGGCATATTGGCACAATGGTACAAAGTGCAGATCACTCAAAGGGGCCCACAACCAACCTCCCGTATCCTATCTTTTTCCAAACCAACTCCACCACTGCCATCCTGTCCCACTCAGCCATAGTCCAGTCGAGTTTTCAGCAGAAGGGCCAACAACTTTCTGCCTTTAACCTGTCCAGAGCTCTTTGAGTAAGGACAGAAAATATGGTTGCTTAACAACTATAAAAAGTAATTTCATGTCTGTGCCTAGAATACATTCCAGCATTGTCACTGCAAAACACACTTTCAGGATGCCTGTGCCCATGATATATTCCACAATTGCCCTTAACAGCATATTTTTATGATCAAAGTGCTCAGATATGTCAGAATTTCCCTGTAAAACATTGTCATACTGAAAACACCAGCCCCATACACACACAAGCGCACGCAAAAATACACACTTTCCTCCATATATCAGCAGTGGTCTCCTCGCTCCTGCTTTTCTCAGCATGGAAGCAGATGGCAGACACATCCAAGCATGCTTTTCTAGGCCACTTCCCTTCAGGTCGGGCCTAGAATACCACCCATGCCATGACAAAAAGTCATGCAGCATAGAGTACCTCTGTGTGCCCCGCTCTACTTGTTTGTGCACAGACAGGGGGTGCGGGAGTCTGACCCCATAGCCAGACATTGTCTAGGACACAGTGGGGGAGGAGGAACGATCTTGCTTTGACAGTTGGAATGATTCCATTTTAGTGACCCGACGCTTGTCCTAGGCTTGCAAAGCCTTGCTCCACAAGCCGAGTACGAATCTCTGCTGCCCATATTCACTTGGGTTTGCTCAACTAGCCATCGCATGGGCACATTCACAGTACAAAGACAATGGACCTCATTAGAAGGTTGGCAGTAACCATGCCGCCTTTAGCGGCATGGTTGCCTGCATACCACAATCCGGGCCCGGGTTCCTCGAATGAGGAATTACCGGGCCATCGCAACCTTGGCGGACCCGGTAAGTCCCCGTAAAAGGAACCCGGATCCGGTCCATCCCCATTCGAGCCCCCATAGGGCTCAATGGGAATGGGGATGGAGCTAACAACGGGCCCGTTAATGACGGGCCCATTGTTAGCTCTGTGGTCCCCTCGCGGGACCCGGTAAGGACGCCTGGTTTTTCCAGGCGTCCATTGCGGGTCCCGCGAGGAGACTTTGTAATAGGGTGGAACGGGTTTACCGGCACCGGCACCTTTACCGGTGCCGGTAAACTCATTCCGCCAACCTTATAGTGAGGGCCAATGTCCACAAGTGTGAGAGGCCGTATCAGGCCCCCCCGTCACTCATGGTGGCTGAAAGGAGGTGGGAGTGGCACTGCCTCCTCTGCCCTAATGGGGAAACCACCACTAAATCTGCTGAACACCACATAGTAAAAAAGGACACCAGCCTCTCACACAAAACAAATCACATTAGATCAAAAATAGGAAACCCTGTTGACAGGGCCATTAACCGAAAGTCATTAGAATGCTGTGACATCACACAATATAACACCACTAACGCCTTGATGACCCATGCATGTGACTGTCTGACGCACCACTGCATTGTAGATCCTTCCTTTGGCATAGACAATGTGTTAACAAATTCCCAACAGCTGCCTCAGCTGCAGCAAGCAACAGTTCCTACTATCTTTGGCCTTTTCACTACGTCAACAACTCACTGTGTGTTACATACAACATTTGTTTCAAATGCGTTCCAGGGACACAAGACCTGTCCATCTTCTATGCCGAAAACTAGTACATGTGCTCCACCTTTGGGCACTGCCTTAAGTGGCACTGGAAAATGAGCTGGGGTTCATCAAGGGGACAGGGTCTAACAGTGGGGGTCGCCTGCCAGCTCGTTAAGCCACGCCCCCTCAACAAGCCCCAGCTTAATGGGCTACAAGCACCACACCCAGGCAGCCTTTTGTATAAATCAGCACCCTCTCTCCCGCCCTGGGGGAGAGGCTGTCCTGATCTCTGCATTTATTTGCGAAAGGCTTGCCTGGCAGGGGACAGTGTCTTGCCTTTTCAGCCTTAATAGTGGTGCTGCCCCCCGCCAGGCATCATGCCTGGGGAGGGGCAGCACCACCATTAAGGCTGAAAAGGTGAGCCCACTGCAAGCCGAGACCTTTTGTTCTTAAAACCTGAAACTCCTGCGAATGAGCCCGGAGCTTCAGGCTTTAGGAACAAAAGACCTGGCCTCACCTTTATTCCATAATGGTGGCACCAGCCTACAGGCATCTCTTGCTTGAAGGGCTGCCTTGCAGGTGCAGCGGTACCTGTATGGATTAAAGGCATTTTTTCGGAAGCCTGAAGATCTCGCACATGAGCAAGAGCTTCAGGCTTTACAAAAAAAAAGCCTTGTCCTATAGCGGCCGGGGCTTCCAGGGGAGATTAGTGAGCCCCGACAGGGCCCTGCCTCAGAAAGAGATTTCGGAGCCTGCCGGGGCTCAGCTATGCCTATCCACGGCCCACTTAAAACCATGCATATCCCCCCATGCACTCATGCAAACGGTGTTCGGTTCCCAAGAACCAGAACACCAACTGTCATTGAAATGTGGATTCCTCCATTGTCACTATAATTTCCACACTCCCAATAGATGAGCGTGCTCCTCTGGAAAAATACAGATGCTGCTCTCGGCCAAGGCATCTCCCTCAAATGGCTATCGCAGCACCGCCACACTGCACATGCTGCTCGCAAGTCTCTGCAGGTCAAAACCACTGCTGACCTGGGAATGCCAGAATTCAGGTAATCAACCACCACAAGCTTGAGTTGCATTCCTGCACTTCCGCTAGCTCCCATATGACCCAGCATTTTTAACAGCACAGCAGAGCCCAGACACAAAAGGAGCGTAGGCAACATGATGTGGGCCCCCTCATAGAAAAAAATCTCTTTTTTTGGGGGCCAGTGGGCATTCAACTCTTTGCTGTCTCTTCTGCCAGCAAAGGTTCTTCAAAATTCACTGCCAATCCCAGTAATTAAAGCTACTGTCTAATGAGGGACAGAGAAGCAGAAATACAGATACATGATGCATTTTAGTCCTTGTATTGCTGTTACAGTGTATCAGGTAAATATGAACATCTGGACACCCACCAGTCCATCCATTCACTTCCCAGTTCACCCTACAACTGAGGAACACAGAACACACCCAGAGCATTCATTCAACATTTCACTCAACGCACATCCATGACATCATTTCCTGCAGCTTCAAGCAGTGTGCCTCCATTGCCACTAACTTCCATCAGTATGCATCACTACAGACAGGCCACATGACAACTAATGAAAGAAGATAGAGGAAGGATGATCTGAAGCTGTTGCGCTGTAGGGAGTGGGAAAGCAGAGGGGATTGGTAAGGATGTGATCCGAGAGTATGGCAGGGAGTTTGAGATCTTATGGGCAGCTTCCTGTATGTAAGATCAAGTCTATTAGAAGTAGGAGGAGTATGCAGGCGAGAGTGTCAAGGTCCCTTTCATCATCAAAAAATCCCTCAAAGGTAGTGAGGTCAAGAACAAGGGAACCAGACTCCTCGGCCTTCTACAATTTACTGAGATAGAGAGATAGATGAGGATAACATTTAGGAACAATTGATTGATGTGGGATTGGAGGTATGCAAGATGTGTACAAAAGCAGAAAGGGTAGCACTTTCGTTTAAAAGCTCTGGGGAAACAAAGAGCTTTTTAAAGATAAGTCTGACAAGGCGAGCTCAATAGGTGTCATTCATGGATTGGGTGAGGGTAGTACTGTCTATTGGGATTGCCATTGACATGGCATAGCTACTAGGCTAGGAATGGGCTGCACTTAGCGGGATGAGGCCAAGGAGAAGCAAAAAGATTAGGCTGCATGGCCTGCTATTTTGGATCAGCAATTGTACATTCAACAGTAGTGCATCTGACTCTAAGAAGGGCATGAGTTTGAGAGATTGTGAGCCAGACGGTTTCATGTCTGTACATTGGTGCAAAGACATTGTATGTTTGAATATACCCCCTACCTTTTATTAATGTTCCCACTTTCCCTTGTTCACTGAAGGAAATAAAAAATGATACTCTGGCACCAATCCTTTCAAACCAGTCCAAACACATATCTATGTCTTTGCACCAATATAAAGACATGTCAAGATAGAGATGTGGTAATAGCACGCCTGTTCTCTGCCTTAATCTTTGTTAACTGTTTGGAGACTGTTGTGGAACCCCGATCGGGAGTACATGTTGGAGTGGCACCCATGGCTTATGCTCAGCCAAGGCTCTCGCTCTTACGTGTTGACCCTAAGGAAGATGACTATTTCAAGAAGTCGTTGAAACTAGTGGGCACCATTGGAGTCATTATAGTTGTGTACGATCCTGTGGTCCTTTTGATTCCCAGAATGTCATGTTGTGTGTCACATTTATTCGCAAATATTTAACAATCTATGACTTGTTGCATACTTGTTGGCCTGTGGTCAAAGCGTGTGCCTTTAGGGTGGGAGAGCGCCATCGCCCGATAGCACTTACACCACTATTGCTACATGCTTTTTAGATTGCTCTGTAGAGCACTGGCACTTTTCTGATGCATATTAGCTGTTATAGTTATATGATTTCTCTATAATTTATGTGTTTTAACTTTTTGTGTATGATATTAATTAGGGTATATTATGTATGAGTTAAAATGTATTGTTGTTTATGCATTCCCGATCCTGATAGTCATTTGTAAGAGAAAGGAATGTGGTTCCTATAAGATAAAAAAACACTTTGTGCTCTGAGTCATCAACATGGTGAGATTATGAAGATTGTGTGTTGTGTATAATGCTTTCTTCCTGATCTTCATAGCATTTTTCAGGTAACTTTGTGTAGTGTAGTACAGTAGGCTCTCGCTCCTGGCATGACCCCGCATACAGGGCCCACTGTATGCATATGCCCTTCTGTCAAAGTAATAAATATCAAAAACTTGTCATGGGGTCTGTTTCCTTTAAGCTGTTTCCTAGGCAGAGGCACAGCCAGGTTGTTTAAAAAATGGGGCCGAAGCTAATGTAGTAGGGTCCACCCAAAAGGGATCCCTCAAAGGAAACAGGGTTTTCGTCTCCCCTGGATGAATGTGCATGAGCAACAGAGCCTGCCAGTGAGGCCCGAACCAACCAGAGGGTTTCGGGGAGGAGGGATTTCCTCCCAAGAAATTATTTTAAAAATTGGTTAAAAAGGTGCATTTTTCAGCACACCGAGAATCAAGGGGGAAGTACCAACAAGCTACCTTTCGATATCCTCACCAGAGGTTACAAAACTAGATCTCAAAACATGTCCATGTATTCCTAAACCATCATCTTTTAGCAAATATAAAGAGATGGAGGGCTCACTTTTAACAAAAATATGTCATATATTTATTATATTTTGTAATAAAACCGACCATTCGGCCATAGTTGCAAATCTCATCAAACATAAAATATAAAAAGAGACAATTAATCAATAGTTTGGATCTTTGTGTTCATTCACATGATACGTTATAACAAAAAGTGATGTTAGTAGCACATGGGTGACTTTGAATTAGCCTATTAATATTTGCGCTAAACAATCCCCATTTTCCTTGTGTTGACGTAAGCAAATTAGTTTCCAGCCTTAATGTTTTAATTCCACACATGTTTAACGACTTGTCCATGTTCTTATATTGTTTAGCCGTGTATGTAAGGCTTTCTTCAGGACACAGTTCAAAACCTCGTGTTAGAGGGTACTGAATGTCACAAGGTCAATTGTGAATTGTCTCAAGGTATCTATAAAAAACAGAGATATCTATATCAAATATAGGACAAACAAGTGAGCCTTTCATTATTCAGCACACCTTCTCTGAAAAAAGGTAAAATGTCACACAGTGTACACCAGTTTTGTAGGGTACGACATGAAAAAATTCCATTAAATGCCAACTCACCCACATTACACAGGAGCGTTTTGAAACCCATTTTCATGATGCCTTTGCCAAAAATATGACAGTACTCTGCCAGTGTAAAAAAATATTTTCATGTTGATTATGCCGATACCTGTCCATGCTGGCTGCACCTATAGATGCCAGAATTCCCACAGAAGATCTTATTAATATTTGTTTTGCACCTAAAGCCAGTAATTATACTATATGAAAACAAGTACATGCATGTTCGGCCAATATATGCCAGTAGCAAAATGAAAGAACATACTTCTGTTAGCTTGGCCCATAATGCCAGTATAAAAAGCCACCCTACAGTATGAAAACATGTTCTTGCAGGCTGAATAAGTGCCCCCATATAAGATCACTCATCAGGTTGTGTTTGCCCTTATTGCAAGTAATAAATGCAATACCACAATAAGAAAACATTTTGTTTCTGGCTGCACAATGCCTCTCCCCAATGTAAGAAAATGTATCATGTTGACTTTGTCATTAACAAAAAATGCTATGCCATAGTAAAAAAAAAACATTCAGTTGCTGTCAGAACGAATGCCTCCCCATGTAAGAACTTGTTTTGACTTTGTCCTTAACAACAGTATAAAAATGCCATGCCACACTAATAAAAAATGTATTCCAGGCTGCACAAAAGCCCCCCTTACATAGGAACAATCATCATGTTGGATTTGCCGTTATCACCAGTGAAAAATGTCATTCCACAGTAAGGAAGGATATACTTTCTGGCTTCACAAATGCCCTCCTTGTCGCATGTAAAATCAGTCATCCTGTTGGCTCCGCCTTTAACACCAGTAGAAACTGCCACACCGCATTAATAAAACATGGCTTGGCTGGCTGCACAAATGGCACCTATCTCCATATGAGAACACTCATCATTTGTATTTTCTCTTAACGGCAGTAGGAAATGACATGCCACAGTATGAAAAGATCCAGTCCACCTGCCCCATTGCAGTACTACCCCCCACACCAACCCTTCCTTCACAGAATACCACTTGTCAAGTTGGCTTTGCCCAAAATGACAGTAAAACATGCCATGCCACTGTAAGAAAGCGTCCATGCTCCAATGCGTCCCTTGTCCCAAACCTCGCAAGCACACACACATTCATACACATTCACCGTCTAGTCATGGACCACAGAATGTATTTTTCTATCTTTCACCCATAACATACACACAGCATTGTCATTCACATGCACTCACACCCATACACACCATTTGCACTGCAGTCATTCATTCATGAGCACTTACACAACCCCCCTCCCCTGGCATGCACACATAAATATATACATACATTCCTCGCACACATGACTATACACATACAAAAATCCCTTTTTTATTGGCGGTTTCTCTCCAGAGTGGACTCGACTATGCCTTCTCAATTACTCTTCACGCCTCTGGCTCCCGCACACCCCACAGACAGGAAGCAGGAAGAGCTTCCTGTTTCCTAACATGCGCAGCAGAGCCATAGTGCCTCTCTATTGCCACTCCCCTTGCTGCTCAGGTGCTGACAGTGACTCATCTGTAAATGCCCACTCCATGCTGCTGCCTTCATAGATTTTGAACGGGCCATGCATACGAATTTTTCCAACTCAAAACATACTCCATTGTTTAATATGGATATATATTATCAATGTGAAATGCACATTTTACCGCCGGGATTCCATTGTTAGCCCAAGTCCAATGGGGTACTGCTAGACTTGAAGATTTGAAGACTTGAAGATTCATGTTCAATGAATCTTTACCTCAGAAGACACATTGTGGGTTAGTACAGGCATTTGCATCTTGAAGCTACCAGATAGGTACCATTTTGAATAAACGTATAAACTTCCCCAGTAGCTTCATCCATCCAATTGAGGATTTCTTTCTTGAATGTTGGGGAGCGTAAGCATGCAACAATAGCACCTCTCTCCCCCATTACATTTCAGGTTGTGTGACTACTTTGCAAAGTCTCCAGGGAATGATATTCTAATTGCAGCACGCAATACAAATGTTCTGGTCAGAACCAAGAACACACCAGCACAAGAGTGTGAAGGCAAGCGTCCCTAGATAGCACGATCCTCCCCGCAATGAGAGACAATAATGGACTCTCCCAGGATGGGAATAAGGCCAGGACAAAGTGCGGGTGAGCTTAAATGGGAGTTTATCAATCAAAATAGGGCATGCAAAGAACTCTGCAAACTCTGAGAGCGCTCTGTCTGACAATAGCAAAGACAGGCGTATATATTTACAAAAAACGTCATAAGAACCTACATGCTATAGGGGGCACAAGTTCGTGGGGATTGGGTGGCGACGACTAGCTATAGGTGCTGCTTCGATGTGGTTTGCCGCGGCTGGAGGACGTCACCGGTTACCCTCGTGGGTTGGGCTGGGCCTGGCAGGTCAGCTGGGCTCATCCGGGCGGTGTTGTTGTGCCAACCGTGACCAGTGTCAGAGATGAATGTCTTTCCTGACTTTCTGCCCTAGGGCCACGCACACCGCAGTCATTCAACATTGTAATATTATCTTCCCTGGTAAATCTTCCAATCTGTTATTCTACAGGTTAATGCAACACAGGAGGAATGCACCTGGAGTGGGGTCTGTCGGCGATTCGTCAATACATGGTTAACACCATCCTGTTGACTGGGTATCAGAGGTTGTGGGGTTGGGTCTCAGGGCTTCGGACAGGCGGTCTATGTTATCATGTCTTGTTAGAAGTCATTATGGATGTGCTCTTGTGATGTTGCCATAATATTGGGTGTCCTAATTTTACAGGGGCCATTAACCTAGGGTGGGCCAGTGGGTCGTGGAGTCTAAGAAAGGGCGCCTTTGGATCTGTGTTTTAAGGCCGGGGTTTACTGCTGGGTTGTAAATAATTCAGGTGGCAGGCTGTGGCCTTGGGTGCTGCGGGGGAATGCGAATGCTTGAAGCGGCTCCAGCCGAATTGGGGGAGGTGGAGCAGTGTGGCACAGGCCTCTGCTTTTTCGTCTGGTAGGCTTCACTGGGAGGGAGGGGGGATGGCCTTGCATGTGCTCACAAAGGTATTTTCCTTGTGTGTTGCAGACTTTAGGTGGAAGAGACATAAACATTCATATAATATACAATACTCATTAAGTCTTTCCAAAGCTCACGTTTTTGACATTGCTAGTGCCATCCATATGGCCAGTTTGAGCACATTACTTGTATACTATGTTTTTAGCAACTACAACATTTTGTTATAGCTTATACATACACGGTAAGTGAGGTAGTAGTGAGGTTGGTGGAGCACGCAGGAACAACCCGCCACTGCGACTGACGGCAGTGGCACATAGTGGGCTCGGACACACATATGGTGCATTTTCGTGCACCCCTTACATGAGCCCTCAGTATGGTTGCATTTGTCTTCCCTTGCACTCTAGCAGCATTAGTTCATTTTTGGCGCGGGACTGTAGGGTGCAGTCTTTTCGATAACACACATAACATGAAAAACCACCGGGACGCTTTTACCATTTGCGCATAGCTACAGGGATGTGGGTGCTTCATCCCTAATGTTATACGAGCACCCATCCTGCCATTTTCATATATTTATTTTAGTCAGAGGTTGTGGAGAGAACGCTTTCATCAAAGGTGGTTTGCTCATTAGTATTTGGGGACTTTGCTTTTGTCAGGGGATCATTGTACAGTTCTTTACCACCCAGGCCCTGCTGGCTGGGTCATGCTGGAAACAGCGATACACTGCGGAAGGTGAAATGTTACAGTGTTGGTGTCTAACACTAGCTCATGTCCGTCTGTTCGTGGGAACGGGCTCTTAGCGGATCTGCCAGGGAGCTGTGGCCACAGGGATAAGTGATACTCTCCAAGGGTGGGGGCCGTGCGGCGGTGCACAGGGCTCAAGCCATCTTTATTATACAAAAATGGCTTCCAGGGCCTAGCTAAATTGAACAGGTTTAGTCAATGTCTTCAGCCAGTGCCCCACCCGCCACCTGGGCCCTGGTGGCAGGAAGGACACCCGGTGAGCCATGAACCTCACCGGGGGAGAAGAGGCATGGGAGGGGGGTCTCCTGGACCATTCCTCCCATACAAGTGCTTGCATTAAACACCACTGTATATTGGCTTAAATGTATAACAATTTTGCTCCGTTTTAGGGCTAGTATATTTACAGGTGACAACATTTCACCAGAGGTCTGGCACATTCATTTCTCAGAAAGCCGTCGCTGAACCAAAGCTTCTCATTTAATAACAGTTCTTCTGAAAGTGGCAAGGCATGCAAAAGGTGTTATCCTGCTTCCATTCCTAAGATAACCAGGAGCTTGGATGCGTGCTACAAAATCATCAAACACGTAGGTCTGCCCTTTAGTGTGGGTTCTTTATCCATGTGTTCTCCTTTACAAGTAAGCACCTCTTTTTGTATAGGTTGGGTGCACTAACTGAAGGCGCGCTTGCAGGTGAACAAGATGTGGACTTGCATAATTCTGTATAAATCCACCCTAAGGTGGTTCTCCTGTAGGATAGCAAGGTTCCCCGAATATACCACCCTTGTGGGAATACCCTTTTCCAGTAATGCATTGTAGATTAAAGCCTCCCAGCAACATTTTTAGCTAAAGAAATTCATATATCCTTATATGTCCCCAAAATCACCTCCATTTTTTATTTCTTCCAGCATTCTACATGGCGAGGCTGAGGAATTCATTCTCCATGCATCTATTATTTATAATATTAATGCCAGACGGCAGATCCATTTGAAACATTCAACCTTGATCCAGAAATGCATGCGTATTTTTTCCAATTTGTCTATAGCCATAAAAATCCTAATAGTTGATATTATTGGATGTAAATTGATAGTGAATCCCAAGACGTATATGCCTGTACAAATATATATATGGCAATTTGAACAACTTGCTGACATTATGACCGGCTCACTAATTAAGCAAAACAGTGATACATTGACAACTCTGAAAACCCTGGCGAGTGGCTGGTATAAATGGCCCCTGAAATCTGGTGCTCTCACTTCTCCCATCACCTGGTTTCACTAGCCCTAAAAGATACCATTGAAGAATGCTGACTATTGGAAGGGTTGAGCCCCCTAAGACTTTTGGCATGCCAATTCTCCCTTATGGTCATCGTGGTCTCCTGTAACCTGTTTGCCTTTGGAGTTGGTGCAGCGGTTATGACACTTACAAAACCACTTTAAAGTGCTGAGAGTTACCAGCACTTCACGAATACTAGAGAGGGGAAAAAGTACAAGCGGAGGAAATGAGTAGGAAGTAGGGATCTGGCAAGGTGATGGGGAAAAGGTCAGGGAGATAAGGACCACACAGTGAATTAGAAAACAAGGTTGGAGAGTTAGCGTAACAGAGGGTTGTCAAAGAGCACCCAGAGACAGACCTGAGTTGATATCTAGGACCAGTTTGCTGCTGTATCATCCTCGAATAGAGGAAAAGAGTCATCTCACACCTCCACTGAGGAAGTAAAGGTTGAGTGGATCTGTTTAACTAACTCAGAAACACAATAGAGACACAAATATTGGAATGCACTAGACATACATGAAAGCACAACTTACAACTTCTATGCACAACCATGTTCCACTCAGGAGCAAATACAAGAAAATCCTACCACATAACGCAATACAAACTGCTAAACAGAACAAGGAGCCCAGCTTCTCACTCATTCTAAGAGGGCACTGTTTTTCACTCACCTGCAACATGACAGAAAACATCCAATTTAATGCAGTATTGCAAGCACAATTCTGATTTCCAGTGTATTAAATAATAATGCCTATGTGTTATCTGTGTAAAGCAGCACATTTTTATACAGTATGTGTTATGGAATGATCTTGATCTCAATGTATCAAATGACAGTCTTCTATACATTATATCAAACAATGCCCGAATATGCTGTGCATCAAACAACATGTACATACCCAATGTGCCAAACAATGTTCTGAAACCCAATGCATAAAACAACACTTTTATCAAGCAACAGTCTTAGATACAGCATCTCAAACAACGCTGTGAAACTCGTTCTGTCAAACAGTGATCTTATACGACAAATGTACCAAACACAAAAAGTTATCAAACAAGATCCCCTGCTCTGAACAATGTTCCCATAGCCAATAATCAAGAATTGCTTTTATATCGAGTATGTCAAAACTATACTCTGATAATCAGTGAAACAAAGTACCTTTATCGAGTGCAACGAAATCAGCTTCTATACCCATTGCATCTAACATCATTCGCATATCCAGTGTCAAAATAACAATTGTATTAGTAGTGCATGAAACACTGCTCTTATATCCAACGGCTGCAAACAATATTCTTATATTCAGCGTGCCGTACAATGCCAGTGCATTCAACAGTACTGTTTAAGCCAGTACATCAAATAACCTTTTTACATTCATTGCCCTAAATAAAGCTTTTATACCAAAACATGAACAAGAGCTGTCATATTCAGTGTATTAAGGAATGTGTGTATATCTGGTGTGTGAAACAACACTTTTATATCCAGTGCATGAAGCAAAGCTTTTAAATCATGTTTCGAACAATGCTCTCATATTCAACATGCAAAAAAACACTCTTGTATCAAATGAAGGAAGACCACATCTAGCTATCATGCAAAGCCCTTCCACCCAGAAATAAAACAACAGTCTTATATTAAGCTTGTAAAGCAATGATCTTATATGCTGTCAATCGTGACCTTTTCTCAGCTGTGAATATCAAAACAGATGAAGCGAATCACTCGATGCTGTTTCAGTTCTGATCTTTAACTTTGCGTAGCCAGGCTACACCAAAGAACACACTTGAATGTCAACGGCATCAAACTGTATGGTGTTAACTATGAGTCTGCAAGGTTTTATTCTCATGGACACTCTTCTCGTTTAGCATACTATCACAGGGGTGTCTGGGAGGAATTTGTGCAGAGAACAGAAATGATGGTGGACACCCACACATGCGTAACTTGCCTTGGTTTTCACAAACATTTTCCAGTTCACATGCCACACTTAGCTGCACAGCTGCACACCTCAATTACACCCGAATAAGTGATGCATTAAAGGTGGGAATGGTGGGATACTGGACACAGGTGTGTCATAAGAGACCATTTGTGAGAAGCATAATTTGGCATGAGAAAAATTGAATTGAAAATAAATAAAGCTTTTAAATTATTTTCTACTTGTATTATGAATACTGTAGCCAATGAATACTGTGCAAAGATTTAAGGTCAAAGATGAAGGTGTAAGAGCACATTCTTTGTGATTCTCTATCTATTACACTCATAATAAATATTTTTAAAAGTTACACATATGACGACATCCAGGGGGATGTGGTGGTACTATGGATCAGGAAAGTTCACCTAAGAGCGTCTCCCCACCAGTGTTGTAAGACTGAGAAGTGGGCAGAACCCTGCCATATTATCCCATGCCTTCATCTTGGTTACCCACATTTTACACTACATACCAATGCCATGTTAACACCTGGTTCTTTGAACCACCTGAAGCATCAGCACAGCGCGGGTATGAGCTGTGCAACGTGAATGCCTGCAAACAGTGCATTGCAAGGACAAATCCTAGGCCTGAACCCTGCTCATGCAGCATGAAGAAAATGACAAAAGGTTTTGGTGACCCAAATGCAGATCCCACATACTGAAGCACAGACCCAAATGAATGCTGGAGCATGACGAGGCTTCTGCCTGACTTCAACATGGCTGGCTGCCCTTTTCAAAACTAGTGAGAAGTCCAGAGCCAACAGCTGTAGGTAGTCATCTAAGTAAAATCATATAAAAGCTCTTGCATTAACAAGGAAAAAGGGAGGGAGAGTTGAAAGGACAAGAGAGCATTAAGAGAAAGAGAGATGGTCAAGTTGATGTGAGTCTAAAAAGGATAGAACAAGGACAAGCTTCAGCTCAAGCTTTGCGCAATACCTGGAGGCACCATGCAAGCTTCTTCGTGAACTGGGTGCTAGATCCCTAAGGAAAGGTGAGCTAGGTGCACAGAGATGCATTAGTAGCTCAGCATGGGAACCCATCCCATCCTGAGTCCTTAAGAAATATGTAACTGGACAAGACCCCAACACAATCTTTACCAACAATGAATTTATTGAAGAGACTGCCGCTTGGCAATAGGAAAAAGGTGGTGCAAGTGTGTTACCCTTCTGTGGACCAGTTTGAGGGAGTCACACATCTGAGGTCAGGAAGTGGCTGAGAGAGAGACCCGGGAGTATGAGGGAGACCGACTGTTGCATGTTGTCAATTAGAGCTGTGTGAAATTGCTTGACCTTGCCTTTGTGCACTTTGTGACGTTTACTGAAAAACCTCACAAACTTCATGAAGTTGCAAAGTATTCTGCTGGAACCATTTATTGCTCGCAAAGCAGGCTTTGCAGGCATATAAATACACATATAGGACTATTAGCGCAATAAAATGTGTTCTGGAGGGGATGATTTTTCCTCTCTACAAACATCTGTAAACGAAAAACGAATTCTGCTAATGTTATACGCCAAACAAAGGAAGTTGGTACAGAAAAATATTCCCACAGTACACGGTTGTAGTGCCTATGGTCATAGGATACACAGGTAAGATGCAGGGAAGACGCTGGAGCCACTAAGTACAAAATTAGAAGCCAGCTTCATTATGTTAAAGGATGTATAGTTAGAAGGAGGGAGAGAGGGCAGGTAATGACATCCCTCTAGCTGTGACACCCATCCTGAATCCCTAAGTGACATTCCTGGAACCTCAGGGGAACCCAGGGTTCCACCACTGCTAGACATTCCACAGCTTGCATTTCTATATGCAATGCAAGCAGTACACTAGACATCCCCTTCCTTATAAAGCTACAGTAAGGGGTCAACACACAGACACCATTCCAGACAGGATCCCATGCACGGAAAAAAGCACAACCAAACACTCCACAAACATTGCCAAATACACAACAACCAGACCATATTCAACCAACTGCGTAACTAACTCTCAACACCATCAAGACAACATACTACTATATACACAGGACTGCCACCCCCTGGATCTCAAAGCTGCCACCTTTGAGCGCAGCCCACACTATACAACATCCACAACCTTCTCAGTGTATTGACCTTTCACACCACTTGCCACACAGCGTCTCAGGCGTGCCACAGCCGAGAGCATTTGCTTCCACCAATAGAAAACAAGACACTGCTCGTGACCCGAGCCCATTCGCAACCGACAACAACAAAATCTAACACACCACCACACTCTCACAACAGATCCTGTCACAGGCGAAACCAATTCCCAAAACAAGACTTTCACCAAGATACAACAACACCCAAGCACCTGACGCCAACCACCTCAGATGGTAGCACCTCATCTCCCCAAAAGGCACACACGATAGCAAGGAAAGGTAAGAAAAGCCACACACCAGACGAAGAACACATGGAAACCAACGTGACCGCTGAAGAAGCAGCACATCACATTATAGCTTACACCCAGACAATGGGGTGATCCCTCCCATTACTATGTGTTGGACTAGAAAATGTATGCAAGCAACATTTTAACCTGTACATATTTTTAGGCCAAACTCAAATTCACTTCACTGTAATCATTCAACCATACTGCACACTGGTGCTTCAATACATGAAATGAATTGCATATCAACACAAATGACTGGAAGACCATTACCATCTGCTCATGGCAGTAATATGTATATGCTCAAATAAGCTTCCCTGCCCTGAAATAGCAGCAAGTAAAACCATAATATGCATTTAAAATCATAAAATGCATTTTAGTGCTGGGACACATATAATACTAGCATTCACGCATTGGACTAATATAATATCTGTAGTTTAGTATTGGAACTCATATAATATCTAACTCATTCACAGTTTAGGTGTATAAATAAATGGGATACAAGAACACATACATTTTATAAACACTTGCCATAGAAGCAGTATGCCATTTTTCAAATATACTTTCCGAGAGTATTTGCACCACAGCAAAATGCATTATGCAATTCTGAAATGTTCTTTCCAATATTAGCATGTAATATAAAATGTTGCATCCGAAAGGAAAACAGCATTAGTATTTTAAAGACATAACTTGTAATCCCACAATAAAACCAATCAGTATTTACATATTTTCATTTTCAACATCTCATTACATACACACGCCAATTTAAATATACCCCCTTATATGCAATACTGTAATAATGCATGCAGCCACAGCAAACTACTATATTAGTTTAGTTTAGTTTAGTTTGTTTATTTATATATTGCTCCCAGTAGTGGGCATCTGGGCGCATTTCTTACATAGGAAGTTACATGTGATACAAGTGCAATAAGAGGATCAAAATAAAATATGGTACAGATACATTTACAGGATAAAGTTACAGATGCTATACGGTTTGCATGGTTTGTAGGAGTGGTATGTAGGAGAGGCACAGATAAATAACAGCAGTAACATGAGTTATGGGAGCAAGGTTGTACAATTACAAAAGTATACAGAGCAAATAGCAGAAGTCATAAATTTACAGGGATAAACAAGTATACAGATAGTTGCATGGTTATAGGACAGGCGAGAGCGGATCTAATGTTCTTGCGCGAGAAGCCAAGTTTTGGCATCCTTTCTGAATGGATGGAAGGCAGGTTCAGATCTTAGTGAGGAGGGTAGGGAATTCCATAACTTGGCTGCAAGTACCTGGAAACTACTCCCTCCTGCTTTTTGCAGTTTAAAGGCGGGGATTTTGAAGCAATGAGCCTGTGCCGACACCATGGGGCGGACTGAGGTATTGCGTTGGAAGTTCTTGGTCAGGTATTTAGGAGCTTGGTTGGCGAGACATTTATGGGTCAGCAAAATACTTTTGCAGGTGATCCTTTGCTCAACCGAGAGCCAGTTCAGGTTGCGTCTGATCTCTGAAATATGATGGGAGCTAGGGATATTTAGAGCAGCCCTAATGCCGTTGTTTTGAAGAACTTGCATTTTCCTCAAGTTCTGTTGGCTGGTTCCGAGGTAGAGTGCATTGCAGTAAACTTGGAGAGTACTAGCGCTCTAGCTATGATGATGCAATTGGGAGTGGAAAGAAAGGGTCTGCATGCAGTAATTAGCTTGCACGTATAAGTTGTGGTAGAGGCTGAGGCCTTCACCTGTCTTGTTAAGTTTAAATATGAGTCAATGTATATGCCAAGAGTTTTCACATCTTTAGAGACTTTCATAGAATTGCTGTCAATGTTAAATGCATTGAACTGCTTGCTTAGTTTGTTAAGTTTAAGCTTGGATCCTAGTTGGAGGAGCTCTGTCTTCTCGTTGTTGAGGCAGAGGGCCTCATTATGAGTTTGGAGGCAGCCATGCCCTTAATAAGGGCATGGCTACCCCCAAACCCAGGTCCAGGTCCGGGTCCGGATTCCCTGAATGGGGAAATACTGGGCCATTCCGACCTTGGAGGGCCTGGTATTTCCCCATTCAGGGAACCCGGACCCGGTCCATCCCCATTCCCATTTGAGCCCCCATAGGGTTCAATGGGAATGGGGAGCATGCTAACAACGGGCCCGTTAATGACGGGCCTGTTGTTAGCATGCTGGGCCACTCGCGGGACCTGCTAAGGACGTCTGATAAAACCAGGCGTCCTGAGCGGGTCCCACAAGCGGACCTCGTAATGGGGAGGTAAGGGGTTAACGGCTCTGGCACCTTTACCGGCACCGTTAACACCGTTAACTCCTTACCGCCCTCCTCGTAATGAGGCCCAGAGTCTGTGTTTAGCCATCCAGGTTTGGATGATGCTGTGGATATCATTCAGCAGTTCAGTGTCTGTGTCATAATCACCGGTGACAGGTATGAGTATCTGGGTGTCATTTGCATAGTTAATGTAGGTGACACCCAGATTGTCAAGGTCGTCGAACAAAGGCTTTGTGAATACGTTGTAGAGGGTGGGAGACATGCACGAGCCCTGTGGGACACCGCAGGTAACCGACACCGGGTTGGCTGATGCTGTTGGAGAGAAAACTCTTAAAGATCTATTGTCTAAGAAGGATTGTATCCACGTTGTGGCTTTGTGAGAAAATAGAGCAGCTGACGTGAGGTGCGAGCTGAGGTTTTTATGGTCTACTAAGTTGAACGCTGCTGAAAGATCTAGGAGTAGGAGAAGGGCAAGTTTGCCTTTGTCTTTGAACTCTTCAATTTGGGTCTTTAAGTCAATGAGGCCTGTTTATGTTCCATGCCTCGGCCTGAAGCCTGATTGCCTGAGGCCGAGGAGGTTATTGACTTCTAAATGCTCCTGAATTTGAAGATGGGCTGCTCTATTAATGATTTTCAGAAGAAAAGGGACGGTGGTGATAGGCCTGTAGTTCGTGGGGATAGCAGGGTCTAGAATAGGTTTTCTGAGAAGAGGGAGGACAGAGGCGTCTTTGAGGTTGTTGGCTACTATGCCTGTTTCAAAGGAGGTATTAATGAGGGATGTGATGAAGGGCGTGAGTTCTTTGGCTGCCTCTTTGATGATAGGCGCCGGACAGACGTCACCCTGACATCTTGAAGGTTTTAATTTGGAGATTATGCCCTCAACCTTTTGATGGTGAGAGGGGAGAAGTTGAAGAGTTCACAAGATTTGGTGAAGGACGTTGAGGTTGTTGGCATAGAGGCGGAATCTCAGATTAGACGTTTTATGGACTCCATTTTATTTTGTAACATTGTTATTTTGTTCAGTAATGCCGCCTGAATATTAGAGCACCAAGTGGCATCTTTGATACAAGAAGCTGGTGGAGGTGCCAGGGATTCCCGTTCTCAGAGTACAACGACAAGTTCCTTCATATTGGATTTTGCTTGCACGATGCAGGTATTAAAGGTTTCTTTTTTAGATTGTAAAATTGCTTCTTTGTAGGTTAAGGAGGTGAATAGGACATTTTCTTTGTTGGAGCAGTAGAGTGACTTTTCCAGAGAGCTTCTGCCTTTCTTTTAACTTTGTGCAGAGCTCTGAGGTGTGGAGTGAACCACAAATGTAAGTGGGCGCGAAGTTTGTGTTTACACAGTCTAAGTGGGGC
Source organism: Ambystoma mexicanum (assembly GCF_040938575.1). Taxonomy (NCBI): domain Eukaryota; kingdom Metazoa; phylum Chordata; class Amphibia; order Caudata; family Ambystomatidae; genus Ambystoma; species Ambystoma mexicanum. The sequence goes on along the minus strand of NC_090930.1, from coordinate 1,014,537,452 downwards.
AATGGTGTTTATGGCGTTGAGTAGAGTTTGGTTAAATAGGTCTACTAAGACCGTGGGGTTCGAATGTTTTGTATTAGAGGCATTAAGTATGGGTTGGATAAGAGGCAGTAGCTTTTCTACTGTTATGTTACGGGAGTTCCTAGTTTGAATTGATGGGGCGAGGTTGAGAGTGTTAGTATGGTTCCCTTCATCCTTAATGATGAATGATATTAGGTGATGGTCTGTCCAGACACAAGGTGTGTTGGATGGGATGTCTATGTCACAATTAAGGTCGACAAGCCAATCTAGAATCCTGCCTTTGTTATGGTTAGGTTCTAGGATTCGGTGTGAGAAACCCAGTTCGGCAATGGAGCTGGCGAGGGTAATGGCTTTCGTATCTTTAGGATCTTGGAACCCGAGGTTGAGGTCCCCAAGCAAGATAATTTGAGAGCCTGGCTTGGTGTTGTCAGACAGGAGGAGGGTGACATCCTCTTCAAATGTGGATACAGGCCCTGGTGGTCTGTAGATGAGGTGAATGGTAGTGTTGCGGGAGGCTGAGATGGGTAATTTGATGGACAGAAGTTCGGATGAAGGGAGTGTGTGGTTGGAGATGGGTCTGAGTCCTAATGCAGTTTTGGAGATAAAGGCAAGGCCTCCGCCTTTGGCTCGGTTAGAATCTCCATCGAGTCTGGTGATTAAGTATTTGTCTGGGATGGCCAGTGAGAGATAGTGTCCGGCAGCAGCATGGAGCCATGTTTTCGGTGACTGCTAGGAAGTCGAGGTCAAGTGAGGTTATTGTATCGGAGATGTTGAGTGCATGTGCTGGCAGGGATCTGGCATTGATCAGTGCACCCTTGATTGTGTTTATGGGGTTGCTGGTGGTGCTGATGGCTGTAGGGTGAGGTTGAGAACTAGTTAAGGATGAGTGTTTTTTTCATGAGGACAGAAGCGGTGAGACTCTGGATCCTAACCTTTTGTTTCTTAATTTGAGTTGGCATGGTTGGTTAAGTGAAGGTTTTTTGGTAAAGTGTTCAATCCAAAGACCGCATGCGTTAAGGTAAGGATTATTGGGGCACTCTGGTGTGTTGACAGTTAGTGAGTATTGTGGCAGGATTGGGGTAGGTGGTCTACCATCTTGGACGGGTGGTCTCATCTGTGTAGCTAGTGGCATAGTGGTTGTACTTGGCATAACACTCTTGTTGAAGGATGGCAACAGGTGGGTGCACCTAGTATCTTTGTAGGTCATAGGCAGGAGGGCAGGTAAACTCAAGGCAATAAGATGGTGACTGGTGAGGATCAAGAATATGATCATGATTTGGGGTTAGAGTTGAGGTTGCCGCTCTGAGTGCAGAGGGCATGCAGTAAAGTTATAATGTAATTAGGAGACGTCGGAAGCGGCCACTGCACACGCTGATCTCTGACAGTGAGTGCAAACGTTGGCGCGGCTTGATGTTAACAAGGTGCTTTCCTCTAGCTTTCCTCTAGCAGATGGACGGACGCCAGGACGCCAGGACGCACCCGAATTGAGGCAAGCTTTGCTTGGGGGCCGAGAGCTACTTTCCCCAGACCGGGACCCGATGCTGGGTGCTGGGGCTGCAGTTGCCCTAGAGCTGTCCTGGATTCCCATTGACTCGCGCTGCTAAGCGAGTAAAACGAACCCGCAAGGAGGTAAGGTGAGGAAAAGAGAGCGGAGACCAGGGGTAGCAGTATTAACTACGGCACACCCTCTCTTCCCGGTCCGCGGTGCCAGCAATGCCACCATTCAAACTATAGAGGCACGGTCACCTCAGGGAAATAGAGAACCAGCCTCCCACCAGCCCCGCCCCCTCCCGGCCTGAGCGGCAAAATACTGTATTTCTTCTTTTTGCTGCATCTGCACCACAGACCTGCCCCAGAACTCCCTTCTCACTCCTAGTACTTCCCTATTTTTCCCTGTTGCTCTTGCTGCCCTCCTAATAAGAGCTCCAGAGCTCCGACAGCCATAGCGTTGCAGCACCCTGAGCAGCCTATTGCTGAAGGGGCTATCGGACTGCTAAGAGTGGAAAGGGAGTGAGTGACCGATAGGCATTGGCGCCAGTCATTACTACTTTTGCTGTGGCTAGGAGACTGCAGGCAACGCCTTTGATCCCGGCACTTAAAGCAGATGTATTATGATAAATCATAATCGCATGACACGAGCATTCTCTAGACTGTAAGCGCCATCTGTGTCCCTGAGCCAATTGCTCCAGCTACAAGAAGATCCACAACCAAGTCCTCACTCAGAAAACCTGTCTTTTGTCTCTGACGCCTGGCAGTTTGGAGTGATTGAATTAGAGTGTCAGTAACAGGCAACTTAGCTGGGCAGGCTGCTTACAAAGGCGGAGGTGATCTAACTCCCACTGTTACTACTGCCACTGATTAGCCCCAGCGACTCTACCTACTAGACAATTAATTAACTAATCGACTGCAAGATCTCTTTACCAATCGTACACCCCCTATCTTCTTAAGCTTTCTGTCAGAGTGGAAGGATAAGACACATCATGCTAACAGTCAAGAAGTGTTTTGGCACGAGGTACAACCTTCGAAAACAGAAGGGCAGGACTTCTCCAATAGGGTTGAATAAGTGTAAGGGCACTAAACCTGGACCAATGGAAAAAGGCGCCATTACTGACTTCTTCCCACCTCCCGGTACCCCTAACCCAATAAGTTCACCACCAACTGTGGAGAAGGAGTCTGGCAGTCACAGTATGATTAACAATTCAGTGGGATTAGGGGAAAGCGCAATCGATAATAATTCATTGCTTGACCTCTGCCTATCTATGCAGAGAGCCATGACTCCGCTACCAGGAAGTAAGGTGGAAAATCGGATCAATAGCTATCAACATCAGACCATTGATACACAACGTGAAGTATTCAACAGACTATCTCCTTCTCCTAATCTGGATGTACACTTAGATTCATTGGAACCAGAAAACAGCAGTGATCAAGGAGAAAGTTGTACGAGTCTGGGTGATTTGCAAGCTTCTGTTGCGTCCTTGCAATTCGCATTAAATATTCTGCTGAAGATGTGTGGGAAGATACTTGACGTCACCCTTGCATTGTCGATAGGAGACACAGAAAAAAAAAACAGAAGGAGTCTGAGCCGGAAGAAAGTAATGTTGTTATACCAGACGGCTCTGAACCTGGGGACCAGGACTCAAATGTCACTAATAACTCGGAAATGTATCTCTCACTCAAACAGAGACTCTTGACCAAAAGAGCGATCGGAAGGAGAAAGCGTCAAATTGTAACAATAACATTACCTGATACAGCAGAGCCTGTGGAGGAAATCTCTAGACCGACGGAAGGCAGTACGCCCAAAAAGGGGCAAAGAAAAGCTAAACGGAAAGCGGCACGTGCCTGTAAACGCACTGCAGGAAAAGAGGGCAAGCTAACCAGCTGGCTCATTACTGATAAGAGCAATACCTCTCATCCAGTAGTGGCGGAGGACCCAGAGCCGTGTCTCTGTTCAGATGAACAGGATATGAACTCATTTCAGAACAATACAAACAACGTATCAGTTATCTCATTGCCGCCGAATAACGAACCTCTACCATCAACATCAGAGCCAGCTGGGGATAATGGTAATATTATAGCGCCTCTAGGCAGAAGAACTTGCCTTATTAAAAATTTGTATCAAACCAGCGAGTATGATTGGATAACCAGATCAGTACTGATGACCGGACTGCACTCCATTCCACAGCTGAGAGTACTACGATCTGAGGACTTTGAATTTGTCGAACCACTGAAAGTTAAGAATTATAGTACATCGGCATTACACTGTAAATTCCTTGCCACAGCTCAGTTGCTACGTAACTTTAAAACAAGTTTGAGGGAAGTAGAGATGGAAATAGATGCTGACCCCAACATGACAGACCCACAATGGCCAACACAGATATTAAGACCAAAAACTGAAGAAAGTATTACACCACAGTTACCAAAAGGCGATTCAGTACAGATGGCAGATGTACAGAAGGTTCTCAAATGGCTCGCAGAGTCCCTACCGTCACTAACATTAAGACAATGAGATCAAACTGTAATTACATGGAATTGTAGGGGATTCAGCCACTTACTATCGCCCGATGGCTCTATCCCTTTACTAACAGATCATACCTATATGCCTTCAGGAGACATGGCTTACCCCTCGAGCCCTGCTAAATGGTTACACTATACACCAGGAATTGGCAAAAAAGGGGCTGAGGGGAAGACTGTATGGAGGTCTACTTATCGGAATTCGACATCCACTAAGATCCACCCGTATCCACACGAACATGGACGAATTTGTGTTAGCAGTAGAAGTGGAATTTCCTGGAAAAGAGAACGTGGAGAAAATATTGGTGGTTAACATATATAATCCTCCTGAATCTTCCCACAGAGTTTACATCCAGGAAGCCTGTCATGATCTGTTGATTAATTGGATGACAGATGTAAAGAAAAATATGGTAATACTTGCTGGTGACTTCAACTGCCACTTAATCGGAGAAGTGAGCACAAGTAATAACCCCCTGCTGATGAACATAGGCAAGCTGAGACATGCAGGTGCAAACTCTGCGGGATTACTATGGCTCAACTTCTTCAAGTCATGGAATTTAGAAATCCTAAATGGCAGAACCATTAGTGACTACCCGGGACAACCAACATGGGGAAACACTAAATCCAGAAGCACATTGGATTATATTTATGTAAGCCCCTCTATGGCCACTTGGGTCACGGATATGAAGATTAACGATAACGATTGGAGTGATCATGCTACTCTTACACTCTCATTCAACTACATGGTACAGTACATACAGTACAGATCCGTCGGAGAACTGAAGACAAACCATGCTTCCTCTAATATTCGGTGGTCCGATAAAAATATCAAACCTGCTGCAGAATATACAATCGATAAGCCTAACACTGGTCGTGCTGAGCTTCTAGCTATGACTAGCAACGAGATTGAAGAATGGATTACATCATTTTCATACTGCTTCGCAACTGTTAAAACAAATATGCTGGCCCCTGAAGCTAAATCTACTAATATATTCGACATCGAAATCAGAGATGCTAAACGAATCCTAAAAGCAGATTTGAGAAAGCTATGCAAAGCATCCATTACTTGGAACAACTATTTGAATCTAAGTAAGAAGCTGAAAAATGCCTACAGAGTATGGCTCAGGCAGAAACGCTACACAACAAAATTACTGGAATGGCAAACAACAGTCCAAACGCTTTGCACAGGGAATTCTTGATCTATATGGGGACTGCTGAGCATGGGACGGGGACATACCAATATCTCTTTGACTAACCCAATTGGCATAATCCAGTGGGAGGAATTCCAGAAAACCCACAACCATACAGTCCAAGACAAGTTACAGGAGAATAATATCCTGGGGCGACCTACTGCCCCTTTCAAAGTGACAGTTGAATCATTGATAGCCAGGATAAAAAAGCTCAAAACATCGAGAGCTCCTGGACCCAATGGCCTAGCAAATGTCATCCTAAAGAGTAATCCGGAATACTGGGCAGAGGTACTTGAGATACTCTTTGAAAAGATTCTGAAGGAGGGGCAAATTCCTGAAACCTGGCAGACAGTAACCTTGGTCCCTGTCTAGAAGAGGGGAGACCGCACGGACCCTGGCCATTATCGTTTACTATCTATGTTGGATTGTACGGGCAAATTATTTGCAGTTTACCTACTACATAAGCTACAAATATGTGCAGACAGAGAAAGGATCCTTGATCGTTTCCAATGCGCTTTTAGGAGCAGATATTCCACAATACACAACCTGGTGGTAATGGATATCCTTCGCAATAAGGCCAGAACACCAGGTAACCCGCGCCTATACGCTCTGTTTATGGACTTTAAGGCTGCTTTTGATCTAGTCCCCAGGGAGTTACTGTGGTCCAAACTTGAGAATCTGGGTTGTCCTAAAGGAATACTACACTACCTCAGACTTCAACACCATAATACCATAGTCTCCCTGAAGTTAGACTCCAAGGGGACATGACCAATAAGACCGGACAAAATCATGGATTAAAACAAGGCTGCATCACAGCACCAATACTATACAATCTGTTTGTCCACGACATACCCAAAATACTTGCACTGGAAAACAATTGCCCCCGAAGATTGGCACTGCTCACTGCCTGGTCCTAGCATACGCCGACGATTTAGTCATCATGGACCATACTATCAGTGTCATTCGAAGATCAGCAGAGGCACTATGGTCGTATACTCAAACTAATGGCCCGGCAATCAATTTGAATAAAACTCAGATGGTAGTATTCAGCTCCAAGAAGATACCACGAGTGAGCCTCAACATACATGGGACTGCAATTCATTACACTCCATACTACAGATATTTGGGCGTTGAGATTGAGCCCAAAGGACAATACACTATGTGTAAACAAGCCAGAATTACGAGAGTGGCCCAAGTTACAACGCTGATCTATCGCTTTTCTATATCTCACTGTGGGTACACCATCTGGGCAGCACGACAACTTTACCTCCAGGTGCTAGCACCAATGATTACTTACGGCCTTGATGCATTGCAACTAATGGACATGGACTGGTTGGAGATCCTTGAAGGAAAATACTGGAAAAAAATACTCGGTCTCCCGTGTTGTATTCCCATGTCCATCCTCAGATTAGAATTGGGCCTCATCTCCTGGAAATCCCAAGTACTTAGAAAAAGAGCTGAAGTGTATCTAAAAGCGACACCTCACACAGACAATCTCTTGTTAGCGGCAATTCACTGTGAAATTAATAAAGCCTCCTCACATCTACTTATGAAAAAGCATATGAATTGTTATCTTGAAACGATTGGCTGGAACCAAAGACAGCAAGTGGATACAGCTTCTTCTCTTAGAGCGCTATCAAAGAAATCTGAATTACATGACTGGATCAACAACTTTGCGCATTTGGAAGATCTAAAGCGCTATAAATTTGTGCAACACATGAATTATACCTTCAAGAAACCATCACCATATCTGAATCTCTGCCCTTCGCCACGCCTGAGACGATTCATTCTCCTGCTAAGGATTGATCAGCTCCCAGTACTGGCTATAAGTGGGATCAAGAATAACCTCACCTTATCCGAACGTTCCTGCCGATTGTGCAAAGAAGGATTTGAGTCTGAAACTGGCAAACATGTCCTTACCAGATGCCCGGCTATGCTAAAAGTATATACAACATGCTATATAGACTTTGTCCACAGCTTGGACCATGTTAGTAGCAATGAATTATGGCTAAGAGCCATTAATGCAAGGGGACTGACACTCTACATTGTAATGTACAATGTATGGATGAATGTAGAGAAACTATTGGACATAAGTATATAGTCAACCTGCAGTCTATGTATACTAATTTCTTTGCTAGAGTCTTAGCTATGAACTAATAGGTTTTCCATTAGCAACTGCTTTTTAGAATCCTTTTCTCCCTAGAACATGTAAGAGATATACTATAATTAATTGTTGATTGTAAGATATTAATTGTACACTTCTCAGATATTTCTATCTTTCACTTCTGGTTATGATGTGTTTATCAAAATTTTCTTTTTATCCTATTTCTTCTTCTTGCTCCTTATGATATTACTACAAAATGTTATTTTCTCTTTCCATTGCATGATCCTTTTAAATGTAATAAGAACTTTTTATGTCATGTGAAAAGCTTATGTTAAGCTCTAACACATTAATAATAAAATAAAAAAATTAAAATAATGGAATGCTGGTTGCAGAGTTGGGTAGCGAAGCAATGAGCAATTGTGTTGCAGACACTTTGATATACAGCAATTGATATACGGTAGGCAGAGATGTTATGTTAGGTTATGTTATGTTACGTTAGATACATTTGTGTAAGCGCACGTTCACCCAAGGCCATCTTGGCGCTGAGGAGGCAAGGAATGCTACCGTAAAGCAGTTAAAAGAGCCAGGTTTTTAGTTTGCGGCGGAAAGCAAGGTGAGCAATAGAATCACGCAAAGGAAAGGGTAAGTTGTTCCAGGCCTTAGCGTTGGCAACCGAAAAGGCGTGGCCTCCCTTACGAGCTAGCTTAAAGCGAAGTACAGCTACCCGCCGGATGGTTTGAGAGCGCAGAGTGCGAGTGGGTTGGTAGGGAGCAAACATTGCTTGCAGATATTCTGCTCCCACACCATAAAAGGCCTGTTGCACAATGCACATTGATTTGAACAAAATCTGCTGGGCGATGGCGCAAGGCAATCATCAGTGGTGTTGTGCGGGACTTCAACACGTAGACATTTAACTATAAAGCACTATGGAACATAAGTAGTCAGTAGTGGTGCCGTAAGGCATTTAGGCATATAGGTATTCAGCTGTAAGAGCACCTAAGGCAGTTGAAATGTGATGCATGCAGTGTATAAATTGGACATAGTTCTTACAGTTTAACTCGGCAGATATCACAGTGTGGCGCACAATACAATGATAATGTAACACGTACTATGAGCACTATGCAATAACAGTAAGATACAGTTACGCAATAGCAGTGAGGTAAACGCTAGGGCACTCAGTGAGTTGGTGAGTGTGGTCCATGCATAACATAGTTTGGCGGTAGACTCAAGGCCTCATGACACTCGGGATCTCCTTTCAAACAATATAAGGCTCTTTAGATATTGGGGTCAAGTGGACTTTAACGTATCGTGGTTAGAACGTTGGTCTGAGTCACGCTCCACTAATACAGTGTCAGGGTTTAGGCAGGTTGTGGTTCCAATGCCCACCAGAGTGTGGGGCCCAATATTAGGCTCGCAAAGGTATAGTACCTCGTGAAGACGGCGTAATCGGCTGCAATGTACAGTGCTATCACATACATTGGCTGTAACGCTAACTAGGTCGGAAGCGATGCTGAGGTTACTTTATTTACGCTAGCAGTATGCAGTGGGCAGTACTTTGCATCGTGGAGGTGACTACATTACAGGAGAGACTGGATAGGATTCGAAGACATGGGCAACACGGCACAATTATTGACAGGCAAGGGCAAAATAACAATGCTGTAGGCCCACTGTGAGGATAAGGCATAGAAATCGATAATGCACGTTACAAAATGAGGCTAAGTAACGGGTACCATGCAGCTGGCATGGAGGGTCATGAGGTGGAGGGTCTTTGTGTGTTCCGCCTGAGTTAGCAGGAGATTGCGCTGCTTACTTCTGGCCATGAAGGGTGGCAGAGTAGAATCGGGCATAGAAATGCCTCTAGCGGCTACGATGTGGCAAGACAGGCAAAGACAGGTAGTAGCCTTTGGGTGGGCTTTAGGAGGTTGGGCCGGCTGTCGCTTCCGGCGGTGGTAGGCGGAAGAAGGCACAGTGGTCCAATCCGGGCACAGGCTCAAGTAGCACCATTGCCTAGCAACACATACACAAAAGGATTACGGCGGCCATCTTGGCTTCTCTCCTCGTGGGACGGCGGGCGTCGGGTGCAGATGCCCTGGTTTCTTATCTGGGGAATGGTATTGAGCTCTAGCAGGGGATGGTAACACTGCTCCGGCAGATAGCAGGCTTGCCCTGCATTCGAGCTGGCTCTGATGGAGGTGCTCATCTTCCTCAGGAGTCGGTGTTGGGGACGGACTCCTGCCCTCCCACGGCTGGTGCTGGCTTTGAATATTGCTGTATATATTGCTGTATATAATGTCATTCGGGCAGCCCTGGACCTGCCCAAACGTACCCATGTTTCATTTTACAGGAGAGCAGCCCACTGGCTCCTGGTGAGAGATAGGATTAACTTTAAAATACTCTCCATTACCCACCGCTGGCTCGCCAACACTGCGCCACCCTAGTCATCACTGGGAATCTCTAAGAATAATTCCACTAGATCAGCCAGATGCTGCTACAGCCATAGACTCAACACCCCACGCGTCAAGCATAGTAAAGCAGGGGGTTCTAGCTTCCCATCCATAGCTGCACGCCTATGGAACAACTTACCTCTACACCTACGGTCTGAAATCTCATATTGGTCATTCAGAACAAATCTTAAAACTGTCATATTCAACTCACTTGCTGCCTGTTCCTGACAAACATTGACAATGTACTTAAACTTACCAGACAACTGTACCTTACTCTGTACTCTGCAACCCCCTTCACCTCCCCCTCCCTCCTCTTTCTCCTACACAACGCTCTGATGCCTATGGGTTTGGTGCTCTCTACAAATTCAAAAATAAATAAATATATATGCACGAATACATGCGCACAAGTCATGAGTAAAACCTTGTAAGTACTCTTTCAACATTCCATTCCTGCCCAGCCAGGCGCAGAACAGAGAGACACTCCTAAACGGGGGCTGCATTGTTGTTCGCTGATATAACCACAGACCTCACGTGTTGTGTTGAAAGCACACATGGGATATAGACGCAACCACAGCATCATCATATAATTCAATACCTCATCTTAACCCAACTTTGACTCAAACTCCACTAATTCATTTATTTCACACAATACATGCCAGAATATCTCCTTCATCCATCAACGCCATAGCCACTAGTGCCGCTGTATCCACTGGTGTATAACATACTGCTTCCTCACAGAAATCACAAATCGTCACCACGCAACCAGCACGTTGCTAGAGCCATTTCTCCAGTAATCAGCGGCACATCAGATCTACCGTTCATCTCCTCAGGAATGGAACAGCATACCAGAGGTACAGTGGTCCACAGAATGGTAACCCCTGAAACCATTCGATTCATCACCAGATATAGTTCCGACAGTTTGTGCTCAGAGAATTCTCAAGAAACATTGGCATTTATTGCACTTAAATGAAGATATTCGACCCTATATCAAGAATACTCCCTCCCTTTCATTTTGGAGGACCCACAGCCTGCACACATTGCTTAGCCCCTCCTGCATGCCACCAACACCAAGTCATACAACTGACTGGCTGACTAAGTTAAGATGTGTTGGTTTCTACAAATGTGGATCTTGATCTATGTGTGGCTATGCTTGGACTACACAAACTGTTCTGTTTAAACCTGTTGGGAATTACGTTATCAAAGAACATACCAATTGTCAAACCAAATTTGTAATCTATGCTATGAAATGTGTCTGTCAACTCAGGTACATTGCCAATACAATAAGAGCACTTAGGGTTCGAATCCAGGAACATCTAAGCATGTTGGGGTTGCCGGAGGCCTGGTACCCCCTAGCCATGCACTGGATAGAACAACATCAAATGGACAACAAAAAAGACATTTGTTCCATGGGTCTGGAAACTGTCGCCTGTGGGATCAGAGGTGGTGATTGTGAATTCCTTTTCACGCTTTATGCTATACCATTTATACCATCTCCAACGGTTGGACCTTTTAAATGTTTGGGTCTTTACCATTAATAACCTCTCGTTCTTACCCAAGCTCAATTACATCCTTCAACAGATTACTTTGTTAACCTTACAAATGTAACAGTGCATCCACTGCAGTATATTTATCATTACAATTTGCCTTTCCAACATGGCGTCTGCGCACCGCATTCTCATCCTGCTTTACATTAATGAGGCGACACATCTTCAACACAGCATCCCAAGTTGCTTGATTCTTATCAGCTTCAGCGCACATTCAGTATAAGTTCATTCTTATCCACATTACTTTATTGCAGACATCCGTTGTTATAATCTGTGTTGCGAGATTCTAACTTCATGCCTTTTCAACGCATATTAATTGTCTATCCGACAAGGCCCCCTGCAATCCACGTTGCCAGCACTTCTTCCAATCATGACATGACACGCTCTGCACATAGTGTTTCCACTAGCTTTATTAGTTCACACAACCTGGCGTTTCTCATCACTGAGGAACACCACTACAAACACGCTGCAGAAAGGCAGGGGGTTGCCATACACTGCCACTCCCAGGTCGCTTGTGAAACTCCACCACAAACACGCTGCTGAAAGGCAGAGGGTTGCTTTACACTGCCACCCCCACATTATTATACACCTGTGCCAATGGTATTACCCAAATTGACCTTTTACAATTGGCCTTTTGCACAATTGACCTTTATATTATTTTGGTTATTTTATCTATGTATTGGGTTGGTTTTGGATTATAAAAAGTGTAAGGGGATTGGGTGGGGAGAGTTGCAGGGGGTTTTGGATTGGGTGGGGGGATTGTGGGGGGTTTCCTAATTGTGTCCTAATTGACCTTCTAAATTAGGTCAATAATCCCAAGGTCAATTCTCCTGAGGTCAATTGTGAAAAGGTCAATTAATATACAACCGTGTCAATTGCTTTGCTGACTAAGTGGAGGTTCTGGACAATCTCTCATCACAATATCTCTTCTTCTTAGACACCTGGACTGTCCTTGTTGTCCAACATTCCATCGAGAATGTCATTATTGATGCTGCCCTACACTTTGACTTAATTGGAATGGTTCACCATTGTCAGGTATGCCAATTCGCATGCTGATACTGTTTCTCCTTTTTTCTGACACTCTAGAGGAGCAGGGGGTAAAGAATTTGGAGGAGACCTTCATGGAGGGGACAACTCTAGTGACCTCATCAGGTGTGATAGGAGAGAAGGAAGAGAGAAGGGCAGAGGGTGGAATGGGGGCTGTAGTAGGCAGGGATGTTGGGGAAGGGGCAGGAGAAAGGGAAGCAAGGGTACTCAGGATGTCCTTAGTTTGTGTGGTGAACTAAGTAGCCAGTGCATTGCAGAGGGCCTGGGAGGGAAGAGGTGAGGAGAATACTGCGGAAGGGTTGGCTAGTTCCCTGCAGATTTTAAAGAGATCAGCCATATTGTTAGATGCACCAGAGACATGAGCCTGTATGTGGGCTCTTTTCTTGGTGCAGATGGAAAGTTTGTATTGCCTTTGGAGCAGGCAACAGGCCAGTTTATCAGAGGACGAGTTTGAGTTCTGCCACTTCCATTCTGCAGCTCTGCACTTGCGTTTCAAGGCTGCAAGTTCGAAGTCGTACCAGGTATTATGCTTGGAGTGATGTTTCAGGTGGACCCTCATGGCTGGGGCAAGAGTGTCGAGGGCATTGGTAATGGCAAGGTGGAGGTTGCTGGGAGCAGAGTCAGAGGTTGAGTCAATAGTGGGGAGAGTGGAGTTGATGAAGGTAGATGCGAAGGCAGCAGCTGACAATCGTTTCATTGGATGGATGTTCATGAACGAGGTTGGCATGGCTGGTGGAGGAGAGATCAGAGGGCCGAGAAGACCCAGGTGAGAGGAGAGGAGCGAGTCGTCTGACCAGGAGAGTGGGGTGGTCAGTGGGGAGGAGAGTGAAAGATCAGTGTGGATGAACGCATCAAAAGTCTGTCCAGCCAGGGAGGATGGAGAGGGAGGGCGAGGTGCAAAGGTCACAGAAGAGAGTGGATGCCGTGATTGAGGAGTCATGGTGGATGGTGGATGTTGAAATCACCAACAAGAAGGAGTTTAGAAGTGGCTGCAAGGAGAGAGGCATTAAAATGCTATCTATGGTTTGACTGAACATTGTGATAATTCAATGTTTATACTGTGATATCCCGTTATTTCATTTATTGGCTTGTAAATGGTTTCATTTTACATTCAGCCTTGATTACGACCCGTGAAGGTCGAAACACGTGTTGGCTGAACACTCAATAAATACATGTTAGCACCTTATGTTTCATTCATTTTAAATTGTGTGCGATTTACTATGAAGCCTTGCAACCTGCGCAAGTTAGCACATGCTTTTTGTGTTCTAGTCAATCATGGAATGCCACACTGGTTTTACAGGGTTGGCCCTAGGAATCTTGCCACCTCTGTTTTTTGGTATCCTGGAACTACTGACCTCCACCCCACTCTCACTTTCCTCCTCGATGCCTCACCACATACTCGTGAAGAGAACCGTCTCTAGCCCCTGTGTCTCTATTTTGCTACTGTTGAATTATTTCTGCACCTCACTGATGTTCTGCCACATGCTCGTTCCACCACCCTTCCTAGGGGTCCCCTTTTCATTCCCCGGTTTCACCACGCTGCCCTCTAACACCTTGATCCGCTATTACCTGCTGCTTGTCTCTCTCTCTCTCTCTCTCTCTATCTCTCTCTCTCTTTCTCTCTCGCTCTCTCTAATGAACTTTTCTCTTTTCTTTGACGCATTTCACCCTTCACTTTCCTCAGATTCATCAGTTTGTTATACTACTATTTTAGTTATCTCTAACTCAGCCTTCCTGATGTTCCTCATCTCCTCTGCTCTCAAACTACTTCTCTCCTACTATTCATTCTCTCCTTCTCTGCTTTCACTCTCCTTCTCACCCCTCCTGCTAATCCTCTGATCCTCAGGTCCACTCCTTTCACCTTCCACCGCTCCCTTCCCGTTATTAGTCCTCTCCTCATCCTATCTCCTTTCACCCTCCTCTTCTCTCCAATAGATGTTCCTCCTTGTTTCTCCTCTTTCTCAACCTTCCTCCTCTCTCCTCTCACCATCTTCCTCCTCAGACCTTCTGCTCTCACTGCATCTGCTCTCTCCTCCAGCCTCCTTCAAATGCACTCTTGCTCCAAATACCCACACTGACCTGTAACAACCTGCTCCTAATATTCAGGCTTGATCCCACATTCCTGTCCTCCATGTGTCTCACAGGGTTCGTGTGTTTTTCTCTATGCAATTTGCATTGTGATTGGTTGGCTGTTTAACCTCCCAGTGACACCTTGGGCCCTCCCCATGCTTCACATGGTTTTGCAATGCAAGCCAATAAAAGACTCCTCCATCATCTGGATTCTTGATTTTTCTTTACGCGCACGTCTCTTTTTGGATCACACTTGAAGGATTCTGCAAACGTGGCTGTCTGTTTCTCTGTCAGTGTTTCCTGCAGTTTTTATTGCATCGTTTTAATCTCTGTGGGTATTGTTTCATGGTGACTGCATCCTGTGATGTATACACGTCACTATGTTATGTGCTCTGTGGTGGGATTAGTATTTGAGGGTCTCTGGGTGGGATAATGTGTAAACGAATGACTCAGTCATGACTACATCCCTTAAAGGGATAACACCTTATTGTGGCATTCTGTGGTCAGCCCTGCCTGCAGCTCCAGGCAAGGTGGAGTTGGACAGATGATCCACCCCACCTCTAGGCACATCATTGCATCATGAGTGGTGGCACCCTGCCTCCATTGCCACCTCAACTATGAACACAAGGAATGAGCTGGAGACTTTGTCACACAATACATTCATATGTTTTATCTCAGGAAAGGAACATCTGCTTGATATAATGTGTTGCACCCTCATGTTCTACTATTTCACCTACTTTCCTTATGTGGACTAAAGAAAGGGTACAATACTATTATGTACGCCACAACTAGCTAGTCTTATGTCCACGCCAATGGTAATGCAAATTCATATGTACAAAAACATGCTAGCAAGCGTCCCCTTACATTCAACTTACATTCACTTGTTTATGTAGAGTTGTGCCTTTCTTATTATGTGCCATCAACACGGGTATCTAAAACCTTAAGAACTAATCAAGAAACCTGAGTTAGCACTTTAAGTCCCATCCTCTATTTAATAAAATTCTATCATTGAGAAATAATGCCACATTGCATGTGGCATTAAAGGTGGTACCCGCCCTCACAAGGGCCAAGGGACGTTATCACCTAGTAATGGCCCAAGTAGGAGGGCATAATTGCTATTAGAACATACCACCCAATGAGGGTGCTGATGTGTTTAAAGCATTAGTACCTGGCGAGGGACATGAGCCTGAAAAAAGCAAGCTCATTGGGCCTCGCCTAGGCCTTACCAGAACGACAAGGCCCCCAATCGCTGCCGCAGCTCCGGGTTCCTTCACCACTGGCCACCATGGAAAGGAAGAAGGGATTACGTGTAGTCCCTTTTCCCAATCCCCAGCGGCCATTTTGTTTTGCTTTTCTTTATCTCGATTCGAGAAACGGTTGCAGCGCCATTTCTCAATTCCAGAAAAAGTGCAATTAGTACACCTGTACAACGTACTAATGGCAATATGACCCAAGTACCGGTCGTGTAATGCCCCCGGGGCCCTGTTAAAGCCCTTGCTTCACTTGGGTTTCTCACTATGGCCCCAGGGGAAAAATCCAGAAGGGGACTCAATGCCCTTTTGCCCAAAGAACAAAACCTGCTGAAGCCATGCGGGGAACAAAGGCACCACACCGGAGATCAAAGAGCGTGACTACGAGCAAGGTATATAAATCTTTTGTTAAAAGAGCCAATGTTCCATTAGTTTTGCTGGCGTGCCAGTGCCAAGAGACCAATTGGGTAAACAAGTGGTGAAATTCGGTATATGTAAAAGTGGTATATTGGGGAGGGACCGAATGGAGTGCAAAAAGAAAAGTCAAACTTGGGGTAGAGCCAGAGTCTATGTTTGGCTTCCAGATATTACTATACACAGGGAAATGGTTAGATATCGTGGGACAGCATCTCTTTTTTCATGAATCGGCATGTATGTACAAGGGTGGCATTCTGATGTATTCTGAGCCAGTGATGGCAGGGAGCAGGAACCAGGCTGACTCAGGTAAGTGTAAAAGGAAACAGGCTTTATTCTTCTTGGTTACATAGCATAGACAATGTAAAGTAGGAGAGTAGGTAATAAGCCTCTGCCCTGGTTCCCAGTCCATCTCACAGTCCCAACTGTCACTCTCTAGAATCCTCAGGCCGCCCACACTCCAAGCTCCACTTCAACATTCTAGGAGGCCCTTGCACACACTCAGCCATTCATCACAATCATACCAGGCTACCACACATTCCCTGGGAGAGAATAAATTGGTCCAAGGAGCGAGCCCATAAGTGGCCTGTTTTAATAGGCCATAGAAGTTCTTACACTACTGGTAGATATATTTTCAAAATTCCTCTTCAAACACCTCTGACCTCCCAAAGTATCTTATGGCTGAATATTTACCAGATTACGAATGTGATCCTTGAGCAGGTGAGCAGTAACTAACAGACAAGAAACAGTGGGGTACCCTTGGAAATTGCCAGTGGCTCCTGGATACGACTCTAATAGTTTAGAAAATTCCATAGGGTGCAGTAAAGGGGGGTTGGTGAGGTTTTACATGGAATATGCAGGGTTCACTCCCAAATGAAATCTGAGACGAATATACTTTTTTTTAAGTGCATTTGAAATGTTCCATGCCTTCTCAGCAGCATCAGATGAGCAGGAGCCCTTGGCATAGAACACATAGATGTCACTGTTGCAGCTGTGTGATGTCAGAGTGTGCCAAGATATTCATTCAAAAGAGCCTGCAGAGGGGAAGCCTCTGTTGCAGCAGAGAAAGGGGGATGCCATGAGGGAGGATTTGGCCAACTATTCCAGTTGTCAGATGATGCCCAAAAGAGGTTTACAAGTGGTAGATTTACACGTGGTAGGTCCTCCTCTAGTCTTTCTCTTCACCCCTCTTCAGCCACACTGCACATGGTATCACCCACACAGCTGACATGTCATTATGGCATGTGATGCAGTCTCCATTCTGACACTTTCCTGGTATAAAAAGCGGCTCACTGGGGAGCTGCGGCCAGTAAAGCAGGACCTCGCCCAGAGATGATGACTGATCAGCAAATGGCACCTAGTGGCAGGATACTGCACAAGGGTGACCAGGACCCCTGATTTGAAGAGTACAAGGGCTGGAGGCGCAGGGGAAGAAAGGAATTTGAGTAAATAAACCAAATGACAGAAACTGAAATTGTAATCAAATACTGTGCTTAAAAAAACTTGAACCCATCCCCATCAGCCTAACCTTGAAAGCCCCTGGAGATATTGTCCATCGGTCAGCAGAAAGGTGTGACTAACTGCCTGACTAACAGGGGATACTGTGTGTAAATATTGACAGGGTTATGGGAGAGAACATCTCAGGAGCCCCATGTTTTAGGTTGTAAAACGGTTGGAGTGCGGTTTCACAGGGTGCGGGGTTCCACAAACCCCCAAAGCATCCACTCACTGTTATTCATTTTCTACCTTGCTGTGTGAAATTTAACAAATTCCAAATCACATTTCCTGGGTGTATTTAATTTATGAGGGTGAGAGCTTAGTGTTGTTTGCCTTAGTGTCCCCGACAGTCAGTACTTTATTCTGGATTGCCACACAGGTTCTACTGTAAAGAAGTGACATTTGTCTTCAAAGTGCTATACTAGCACTGTTTCTCACAGTGCCTAAAAAAGAGCTTTTAACGGAAAAATGGTGCGATACCAAAGCACTACATTACCGTTGCCCATTGAATGCAACCACAGATGTTGTTGACTAAAATTCGTTTTTGTGCCCGGAGCTCGCTCTATACTAGCACCTCACCCTGAATACCACAGGGATGCGGTGAGGAGCATGTGGTTGTGTTATGTAGGCACTAAATTAGAATAGTGCTAAAACCTGATTTCCCCAGAGATGTTCCTGAGTGTCAGGTTATGTGGCATGTAGCCACTATATCAGACTAATGCTGATTCCTGTTTCTCGCCCTGAGCTTTTGTAAACAAGTCACTTAGCTGTGCACCTACCGGCCAGGCACATAGATCTTTAGATAGCCTGTGTAGCTTTCTATCTAATGAAGCACGAGATTTCACAACATGCATTATATTGAGGATTATAATATTTGTCTTGGAAATATTGCAACTGTCGATGCAGCCACACTTCTTTACGTCCGCGATTTCTGCTCCTTAACCTCCTCTCATGCTAAAGGCCACTGCCTGGATTTCATCCCCGCTAGAGGCCTGGAAGCTGTGGCTGACAACCCTTTTCCTTTATGCTAGTCAGACCACTGGCACAGAATCTTTGTTTTTAATACAGGTAAAGGGGTACAAAAATCTACATTGATCCTCCTCGTGTATCAATGTCCAGAGTAGAAAACTCTCCTGTTAAAAATATTTGGAAATTTGTTCCCAAACTTCTGCTGTGATGTATAACAATGACATCCGCTTTCCACCTACCAAATATACTAAATTAGCCAACCCCTGGTTTTCACCTGTCCTGAAAGCTATACAACCATGGCTTAGGACGGAAGAACCGTGCCTTAAGGTAAGACGAGAGATTTTGCTGCACTCCCTGTGTCTGAAGTTGCTCCTTTCGACTGTGAGAAAGGGGTCTTGAAAGCTAAAGCCATCTGTATCTAAGGCCAGATTAAGGCTGCCATCTACAGACCCCCGGAACTCCCTTAATTTACCTCCATGTCTAGATTGTCCCTGTTGCATTATTTATCTAAAGTGAATGTCTTTAACACATTATTTGCTCAAACAATCTCTGAAACTCAAATGAATATCAAATCGCATCATGAAGGTATTGCACTCTCCCTCCCTCCCCCACCTGTCCTGGAGCGTGATCAAAGGGATTTTACCTTTTTTTTCCAGCCTGTTTGATGACAACAAATTCTTCGGTGAATGCTTACACTCAAGCCTACTTTTAAGCCAGAAGATCCTTTAATGGCCTTGTTAGAACAGAAGCATCGTACCGTACCAGCTCGATATGTCACATTACGTATAATGTTATCTTTGAGCCAGGGAGATGTACCATTTGCACTTAGCACGGGTATCTTAAACTTTCTGATTCAAATGCCGATTGCCAGGAATTCATTTCATGTTTTGATGAAGTGACCTAGTGGATGACTTAATGGACGTAGTGGAGTACAGGCAGCTGCATTCCACAAAAACTGAAATGATGTTATTAGAACCCAAGCATTTACTTCAAAATCCATCTCACTGCCCCCAGATCAGCACTGTTCAGCTTCCCTACTTAATATGCTCTCAAGGTAAAACGTGTAGGCTTCCCCTGACAAGCAGATTTGGGGTTGGAAATTCAAATTAATGCATTAGTTAAATCTGTCATCTTAGACTCCACTACATTTTGCCCTTTCTGCCTAAAAATGATCTTGAAAGGTGTCTTTGAAGCATTGGTATTTAACAGGATGGACTATGGAAGCCTAAAACACCTTCACACAGCTGCACTTTATTTTGAATCTTCCTAAGTGGACCCATGTAACTAGCTACCAGAGCTCTCTTGGCTGCCAGTAGAACAGAGAATTATTTCAAGCTACTATGATTTGTTTTACATTTTTTACATAGACTTTCCGCTTATCTACCACACATGATCATCATCCTGTCAGATAGCACAGCGAGTAGAGTGCTTGCTTTGACATCCGTGCAGAGCCTGTCGATGCAGGTTCGGAATCCTGGCAGCGCCAAACTCAGCCTTTCATCCTTCCGAGGTCGATAAATGAGCACCACACACTGTGGGTAATAATAAGCAGCGCTCAGATGCCTGAGGGTTCCTGGTGCTATATAAATTCAAATTATTATTATCACATATTCACCAATAAGAACACTGCAATCCCAACATAGCCATCTCTTAATCATCCCCTCTTCTAAATGTAAATACTTGTATCGATCAACGCTTTTTGGTTTGTGACCCTCATTTGTGGAATACATTGTCAATCTCTCTAAGAACAGTTAATTCCCTTTTTCTATTTCATACATCCTTAAAGACATTTTAATTTTGTATTGTGTTTTTAGTACACAGAGTACCTTACACAAAAGTGAAACCCAGTATTTGCATTAAACAGAGTATAAAATAACAGCATTCAAACAACAATAACCATGAGATCCAATAGTCATAAAATCATCAACAGTACAATCATTACAAAAGAAAACACATCATATAAGTCAATACAATTCCTGTGCTATATCTAATGACTATAGAACAGATGCAGTGGAGGAGGCCAGTGTGTTAACTTGTTTGGTGAAGGACAGGGTAGACTCGAGATAGAATCCCAGGGTTTTTACCTCCTTGGCCACTTTAATGAGGTTGCCATCAATTATGAAGGAGGAGTATTCAGTGTCTAATTTTTTGAGGTTGGAGGGGGTGCCCAGGATAATAAGTTCTGTTTTATCATCATTCAGGCATAGACCGTGTGTAGCCATTCATGCCTGGATGATGAGGTACACTCTATTCACCAAGGCCAAATCCTTGCTGTAATCCCCTGAACGTGGGAGTTGAATCTGGGTATCATTTGCATAGTTAGTGTAGGTGATACCAAGATGGTCCAGATCATCAAAAAGGGGCTTAGTGAATATGTTGTACAGAGTGGGTGAGACACAAGACCCCTGCGGCACTCCGCAGGTGATAGGGATCGGGTGTGCCGCTGCTGACGGAGAGAAGACCCTCATGGTTCTGTCGCTAAGTAATGACTCAATCCAGGTTATAGCCTCTTTGGAGAAATGTGCTGCTGAATCGAGATGGCTGCATAAGACCTTGTGATCCACAAGGTTGAATGCAGCTGAAAGGTTGAGGAGAAGGAGTAGGGCTGATTGCCCGCTATCCCTTAGCTCGTCGATTTGGGCCTTCAAGTCAATGAGGGCAGTTTCCGTTGTTGTTGTTTTGAAATTTCAGGAGGAAGCTATTAGAACACTTCTCAAAACATATCACTCAGATGGCACACCATAGAGGATTTGTCAGAATTCAAGATTTTCGTATATATTCAAATACATGTATTCATGTGTTGAGCCCACCAAGATAGCAGACCCATCTCCAGACGGATGAGGCTGATAGGTACCGATCTGGGCACTCCTAGCACCTCTTTAAGAATACGGCCCTCAAGGCAGTCATAGTACTTTCTATTAGAGAGAATACTGTTAATTCAGAGCCGTAAAGACAAATGGGGGTACCTTTAAATGATAAAAATCTACAAGGGATAAAGGGGAGAAGGTGTAAAGCTTGTGCTTGACGACTTTTTCATCAAGGAGAGACAGCACCTAATTCTCTCATCAAATTTCACCTTAAATTTAAGAAGGGCTTTTCTAGCTGAGAACAGGAAACCAAGTAGCAAAATGAGTAATTCTCGGACACCCTTGTCTCGTTTACAAACCAGAATCTGCGGGGTGCTAACCTTACAGACTGCGCTCCTGCAACAAGTTCTTCCACATTTGAAGATGTGCTAGAGTTTTAGTTAAAATAATACAAATTAGAGGCAAAATGGTTGGATAATGAATTATATTGGCATGCAGACAACTGTCTGGTGACAACCTCAAAGTAAAAAAAAGGTGTATTAAGTTCATACACTTGAAATATTACTGCTCGTTATGCATTATTCACAAACCATAGAATGTGTGTCATATATGGCTGTCAATTATCCCATTGCTGACAAAGAAAACTATGTAACGCCAACACGTGTTTCAACCTGACAAGGCCGTCTTCAGGGCGTAAAGGTAGTACTGAAAACATACAATGATTACATTATTTTAAGCCATAATGTTTGTTAGCACTTCCTGTTCAGTAACAAGAAAAGAAAAAAAAAATTGGGGAGACAAAAAGAGGGGACTGGGGGAAGCAAACATAGAGAGAAAGGAAAGAGTAAAAGTAAATTTAGAACACCGAATTTGAAAACTGAATACATTCAATCCATTTAGAAATACATATTGTAAAAGCTTCTTATGTAAAAATATGTTTAGCAACTAAATATCAGTTCAGTGTGTGGAGCACACGTATGCATGTTATAGTATTCTCTTAAATAAAAAAAGAATTTCACGCTTTAGTAATGAGTAAGTGTTTGAACTGAAACAATAACTACTTTGACTAAGCAAAGGGGCAGAAAAGCATGCATTAGGTTATTCAAATTGTGCCAACATAGCTTGATAGTATGTTTGTACCATTCCAAGAAAGATAGATTGAACGATAAATTCAAATATGTTAGATGCTCAGCGGCAAAAAAATATAAAAATAATTTGGTACCTGCTATATTAGTTGGTCATAGGTCTGTTCAAATAGCTGGTTTTATTGGTCCTTTGAGATACGGTGTAATATGTACTCTGTACTGCCGTTATTGGAAGTTTCTGAGCCAGTCTGGCACTTAGTGCTCGAGTTGAATTAACTATAAAGTGGTTGACACAAATAAACGTAGTGTTTTAGGTTACTAATTCTGATTAGTATGCCGTTATATCTGCTTCATTCAGAGTGGATTTTATAATACTGAGTTTTAATTTTGACCTTAAAAAGCATTTACCTCATGCAAAATTGTAGTGTTAATAGTTGTAGTAAGAACGCCAGCGGTAGGCTGCAATGTAATTTCTTCTGAAGTAATAACGGCGTATTCTAGAAATTAGACAAAAAAGGTAACTGTAATTGACATTCCCCGAACTAATCTACGTTTTTTAGATAAAGTCGTGTTTGAGCTGTTAGTAAAAAAAGCGCACATACTGTGCGCGACTTACTGGCAGTATTCTAAATGCACAAATGGTGGACGCCGGAGGGCAGTACTGCAGCATCGGCAGACTGAATCCATATTTATAGCAACGTCAGTTTCCCCTCTAGTCACGTGATGCATCACATGTCCTTCGTTGCTAGGAGATCGGAAAAAGTCCAGAAGTGAAAGCAATGCAAGTAAGTTGGCTGTCTATCAATGTTCCTGCGGTGCTTTTTGCAGTATAATGATTAATGTGGCATTAGTGTATAAGCCAAACTGGCCCTAGTTTCACACAGTCCCGCTGGTCTGTTTCATCAGCAGACTGCATCCGGATATATGACATCACAAGTTGCACATAGTCAGGTGGTACAACACGTGTTCTGGGTTGCTAAGCAACCAGATAGTGTCAGAAAAAATGGATATTTTGAACTGTAATTTCGCCGGCAAGTATATATGCCAATAATATAAAGCGTGAAATTTATTTGCTACATATCGTGCCAATTGCTTAGCTGATCTAGCCCCTACGCATAATTATTGTAACATACATATTGGACTGAAATAACCTTGTAAAACGGTGCGTTGAATTTGAAAAGCACTCGGCCTATGTAAAATGGTCCAAGTGGATCCACAGTCTATTGGTGAGTGCCCATGTGCCCTTGTCATAAAACTCTCACTATTGGAATTAATACATTGATGTTTAAATCTATAGAACAGAAAAAATGTTTCAATTGAATGGTGTTGAGGAGTATAGTATGATGCTGTAGTGTACTGCCAGTAACTCCTGGATTATTGGAATTGTTTGGATTGTGGAAAGCGCCTGAATTTTAATGAACTGATAATTGTTCCATTTAAGCATGAATGGCTTGTGTAATGAGGTAGTGAAACATTTTCATGCCTTGATTAGTACCGATATTTGAAAACAAACAAATTACCGGTGTTTAGCCCCACTTTATAAAAAGACATTAAGCTCATATTCCTTGTTGAGGCCGACTAAAACACAGCATAATTTGCATATCATTTTTGCCTCCTGTTGGCATAGCTTCAGCTCCCTGTCACCACCTCTCAAATGTGGTTTCATCTGTTGTAGTCCGATGTATCTGATGTCTTTAGCATTGTCCAATTGATGATGTTCCTGCAAATGCAAGGCGAATGGTAATCTGATGTCTTGACTGTTAAGGTTACTGAGGTGTTCCCTAATTCGAAAACGGACTTCACGAATGGTGCTGCCAATATACATCCTCTTACAAACACATTGGATACCATGTATAACGTACTTGGAGCGGCAGTTAATGAAGTCCTTAATTGTGATTTGGAGTCCTCCATGGCATTTGAACACTTTAGTCGGAGAAAGAGCATACTTACAGAAATTGCATGAGCCACATTTGTGAAAACCTTCTGGTTTCGTGCTGGATGTTAACCAATGGTCCTGTCTAATTGGCTCAGATTTGAGGAAAGAGGGCCTTAAATTGTTTCTCAGGGTAGTAGCCCGAGAGAAAATGATATTTGGTCGTTCTCCAATGTAATTAGTCATATCTGCATCTAGGAGCAAAATATGCCAATGTTTATTCAAAATCTGATAAAGGAATTTGCTGTCTTGTGAATATTTGGTAATAAAATTCACACATTTTGGAGGAGTTGTTAAGTCAATTTTTGTCTTATTTTAAAGTAGTGTCGGTCTTGCAACCTTTTGCATAGATTCAGAGGTTTGCCTAATGAGATGTTTTGGGTACCCTCTTTGCTGAAATCTGTTGCCAATCGACTTACATTCTGATGTAAAGGCATCTTCTCGACTACAGTTGCTTCTGGATCTAAGGAACTCGCCTCTTGGGATATTGAGGATTACACTGCGTCTATGACTGCTGGTAGCAGGCAAAATTGAATTCACCGCAGTGGCCTTCCTATGGGTACAGGTCTGGATTGTATCAGAAACAATATTGATTTGTAAACAAGATTTCAGACATGTCCACATGTCCTGTAAATTTGATTTCAAACGTGTTTTTGTTTAAGTAGAGCAAAAATAACTCACAATCTTCTCTAGTGCCTTCCCAAATAGCAACGACATCATCAATATACCTTTGCCAGGTGATGACATGATGTTTAAAGGGATTCTTATTCCAAATATATTTGACTTCAAAGAAAGCCATGAATAAATTGGCTAAAGGGGCGCATATTTTGCTCCCATGGCTATACCTTTGATTTGAGAAAAATAGTCCCCATTAAAGATAAACTGATTGTGAGTTAATGTGAAATCCAAAACGTTTTTTATCATTTGTACATGGGTATAGCGGGAAGCTGAAAAGGTTCTAAAGCTGTAGTCAATTGTTTCCAAGGCCAGAGAATGTGGGATAGATGTATATAATGCTATGACGTCTAGGGTGACTAGAGCATATGTGGGTTTCCATATTACATCTTTTAATATTTGCAGAGTGTGCGTGGTATCTTTTAAGTACAATGGAATCTCTGGTACTAGGTTTTTAATACTACTGTCCACATAGTCTGCTAGTGCTTCTGTGGCCCCTCCTTGTCCACTCATGATTGGTCTCACTGTTGGCAGATGGTCAAAGGGTTTATGAATTTTCGGCAAAAAATATATGGTCGGCATTATTGGTTTGGACACTGTTAGGAAAGACTTCTCCTCATCAGATAGTAGACCTTGATTATACCAATGTTGCAGCATATACTGTAGTTATTGCAGGGTTAAAGCTATGGGATTGGTCGTAAGTTTCATGTAACAGCCTGGGGTGGATAGATGATCCTCTCCCATTTTTATATAGTCAGTTCTGTTAAGGATGACTATATTGCTCCCTTTATCTGCTTCCTTTATGATAATTGAACTGTCATCGCATATTTCTTGTAGAGCATGACATTCACCTTTTGTAAGGTTGTTATTTTTACTGCTGAAGCTAGATTGCACACCATCCATGTGTTTGTGTATCTCCTTGGTAATAGATTTGTAAAATGTATCAATAACGTTGTCGCCTCCAATTGGAGGCATGAATTTGGATCTGTTTTTATGTTCTTTAATATCCAGGTTTCATGAATGGATACCAAGTTCCCTTTCTATGTCACAAATAGTTTTAGGTTCATCATCCGATAGGCTGGAGAGAAGCTGTATGTTTTCAATTTCCTGGATGCTTTTGGAGCTGATTGGCAACAGAGTTTCTGATTGAGTAAAGGTCGCTGGTTTGTTATGAAAACATTTCTTTAATTTGAGTTTGCGAGTGAATTTGTAAAGGCCAATTTGGACTTCCATCATATCTGATGTGGTACTAGGTGCAAAGGAGAGGCCATAGTTAAGGACTGATAATTGTTGTTTTGAGAGGTGTTTGGCAGACAGGTTAATAACTAAGCTTTTAGTATTGGTTTTGGCTTGGCATTCTTGAGACTGGATCTTGTGAATCTTTTTCTTGTATCTTGCCCATCCCCGTTTGCTTGCTCCTCTTCCTCCTCTTCCTCCTCTGACGTTGTTGGAGTAGTTGTGGATTTCGGACCTAAAGGGATGTTCTTTTGCAACCTAACTTGTTTGTTCTGTGCATTATAGATGGTTTGATTGCCCTTCTTGTACCTCTTAATTTCAGCAAGAAAACCTGTTCTGTGATGTTGCGAGGATTCGGCAGCTGGTATTTGTTCTTCGTTATTAGAATTCACATTGGTTTCAGATTCTGAGTCTGCATCAGAGGTAACTGGTGACACTGTGGGTGTCACAATTTGTGACTGGTCCCCATCAAATTTCGGTTGGTAAGTGTAAACTCTATCATTCAAATAGACTTTTTCATCTCTATAAAATTTTCTGAATTTACACAGCTTGATTTCATTCTGAATCTGATGCATTTTAGCATAGTTCTTGTCTTTAGTACTGTCAGGATTTTTCATTTCAGAGATTTCTGTCTTGATTTTGTCAATTTCTGAAATGACTCTGGAATGTTCCCGTTCCGCATGTGTAACTAGTAATTTCATCATATTTTCGGAGCTGACTGTGATGTTAGCTTCCCAGTCAGCTGCCAGGTCCTGATCATCCTTATGAGTGAAATCGGGAAAAATTAGAATTCTTAGTTCTCTCGGAATGATATTTTGTTGAATATAATTTTTGAGAGAGACTTGCTCCCAATATTTATTGATTTCCTTTTTGCACAGTCTCTTCAATTTTATAAATATCTGTGCTAAGGTTTCTGTGACATTTAATCTGGTTTTAAATGGATTAGTGTCAGTACCTCTAGGTGCAAAAAGGGCAGCACTGTCTTCTTCTCTGTTTTTTAAGTAGTGATTTATTGGAGTACCTTGCTCAAAGTGCAGCATCCAACTGGGTCCGAATTGTATTGGTGAGCAGTGTGGAAAAATGACCCTCTCGTGAATGCGCACATTTGAAAATGTGGAAAATATCATTTTTTTCTGACACTATCTGGTTGCTTAGCAGCCCAGAACACATGTTTTACCACCTGATTATGTGCAACTCGTGATGTCATATATCCGGATGCAGTCTCCTGATGAAACAGACCAGCGGGACTGTGTGAAACTAGGGCCAGTTTGGCTTATACACAAATGCCACATTAATCATTATACTGCACAAAGCACCGCAGGAACATGGATAGACAGCCAATTTACTTGCATTGCTGTCACTTCCAGACTTTTTCCGATCTCCTAGCAACGTGGGACATGTGATGCATCACGTGACTAGCGGGGAACCTGACGATGCTATAGCTGCGGATTCAGTCTGCCGATGCTGCAGTACTGCCCGACGGCGTCCACCATTTGTGCATTTAGAATTCTGCCGGTAAGCCGCGCACAGTATGCGCGCTTTTTTACTAACAGCTCAAACACGACTTTATCTAAAAAACGTAGATTAGTTCGGGGAATGTCAATTACAGTTACCTTTTTTGTCTAATTTCTAGAATACGTCGTTATTACTTCAGAAGAAATTACATTGCAGCCTACCGATGGCGTTCTTACTACAACTATTAACACTACAATTTTGCATGAGGTAAATGCTTTTTAAGGTCAAAATTAAATCTAAGTATTATAAAATCCACTCTGAATGAAGCAGATATAACGGCATACTAATCAGAATTAGTGACCTAAAACACTACTTTTATTTGTGTCAACCACTTTATAGTTAATTCAACTCGAGCACTAAGTGCCAGACTGGCTCGGAAGCTTCCAATAACGGCAGTAGAGAGCACATATTACACCGTATCTCAAAGGACCAATAAAACCAGCTATTTCAACAGACCTATGGCCACCTAATACAGCAGGTACCCAATTATTTTATATTTTTTTGCCACTGAGCATCCAACATATTTGAATTTATCGTTCAATCTATCTTTCTTGGAATGGTACAAACACACTATCAAGCCATGTTGGCACAATTTGAATAACCTAATGCATGCTTTTCTGCCCCTATGATTAGTCAAGGTAGTTATTGTTTCAGTTCAAACACTTACTCATTACTCAAGCATGAAATTCTTTTTTTATTCAAGAGAATACTATAACATGCATACGTGTGCTCCAAACACTGAACTGATATTTAGTTGCTTAACATATTTTTACATAAGAAGCTGTTACAATATGTATTTCTAAATGGATTGAATGTATTCAGTTTTCAAATTCGGTGTTCTAAATTTACTCTTACACTTTCCTTTCTCTCTATGTTTGCTTCCCCCACCTCCCTCTTTTTGTCTCCCCAAATTTCTTTTCTTTTTTTTCTTTCCTTGATCCTGAACAGGAAGTGCTAACAAACATTATGGCTTAAAATAATGTAATCATTGTATGTTTTCAGTACTACCTTTACGCCCTGAAGACGGCCTAGTCAGGTCGAAACACGTGTTGGCGTTAGGGAGTTTTCTTTGTCAGCAATGGGATAATTGACAGCCATATATGACACACATTCTATGGTTTGTGAATAATGCATAAAGATCAGTAATCTTTCAAGTGTATGAACTTAATATGCCTTTTTTTTACTTTGAGGTTGTCACCAGACAGTTGTCTGTATGTCAATACGATTTCTCATTTTTGTTGTTATCACCAGACATTTGTCTGCATGCCAATATAATTCAATATCCAACCATTTTGCCTCTAATTTGTATTATTTTAAGTAAAACTCTAGCACATCTTCAAATGTGGAAGGACTTGTTGCAGGAGCGCAGTCTGTAAGGTTAGCACCCCGCAGATTCACGTTTCTTCATAGGTGATAGTGGAAGATCACCAGTCTAACCACACGGCTGCAGCCACGCATGCAATCTATTCATTAGGCATTTTTTCACTATAGTAGTGCGCATTCACAATAGGGTCATTTTTCCACACTGCTCGTTTACAAACCACTTGAGCTTTGTGAGTTTACGCTTTGATGAATCGTCATCACAAAGGATTTAACAGGATTTATCACCAGTTGGTTCTCTTAGAAAAAGCGTGACCCCCAGTTTAGGGTATCTTGCAACCCTACTGGAGTGAAGTCCATTAGTATCAGATAATCTGCATATCCAAAGCAAGGCATATTCAAAGTCCCACATTGTATAATTATAATTGTTCTTTTATAACACGCTTAATACCTGAGAGTGGCTTCTAAGTGCAGGATCGGGATTCCAGGCTGTGTTGAACTGCGTTGTCTTACTTCTAAGAGAAATGCGTTCCCCCTGAGCTATCCTTCCTCCCCAAAACCATGAAACTTTATACATTTAGGAGGATAACCACCCCATTGACCGCTCGCACTCCAGAGGTCCGACATATACAAATTAAACAAAGTAGGAGCGATCACGCAAACTTGACAGGCTCCTCAATACAAGGGCACTGATCTTGATAGTGCCCCCTATGGTGTTAAGTCTGACCCAGGCCTCGTTATTCGAGTACAGCAGACAAAGAATACACAGCAGTCCTGGATCTATCCCGCACTCTGCAAGTGTATTTGACAAGCGGGGCAAATTTATGCTACCGAACATAGAGGACAGATCCAGGGCGGCCAGGTAAAGCACTCTGCCCGTACATCTGCTAGCTAGTGACATACACGAGGCCAGGGCCATACCACTCTCTGTGGTTCCCACACCCCTTCTATAGCCTGTATAGAAAAGAATGAAAAGGTTGGTTGTCTCTGCCCATTTTGTGAGATCTTTTAATAGGATAGTTGCCAAAAGTTTAGAGGACGTAATAGGTAGCCCATAGGCTCACATCTTGTACCTTTTTTTCGGAACAGTTATGGTTTGGTTCCATGAGGTTGGGATTACTCCACTACTAACTACTTGATTAAACAATCTGAGGAGCTTCTTAGCCCATAACTCAATGTTGCTTTTCAATAAACGGTTCGTTATGCCATCCAGACCGCAGGAGCGAGATGTCTTCAGCCTAACTATCAGTTCCTTAATCTCATCGATCTCAAAGTTATGTGACCAGATTTTCCTTGTGAAGTGATGCTGAGTTTCCTCCCCAAATTATTTTTCATAACTACTAAATGTAACCGAAAAATACTGGATCCAATCTTTTTCTGTAACACAAGAAGATTTAAATGGAGATTGTGTCTTCTCCTTATTATTAAACGTCCACCAGATAAATCTCATTTCGTTCTTCGTGATGTCAGCGAGAAGTGTCTTGGTTAACTTTGATATAACTCTGTAGTCTATGATGTTTTAACCTATTTTTGAATTTCTGCTTCAAGATAGGTGTTTCATTTTTTTGCTCTTTACAATCCTTATTTTTAGATTAAATATTATTCCTTACATCAGACCGTAAATCATGCTTCATGCAGTAGTACACTTTATTTTGAATCTTCCTAAATGGACCCATGTAACAAGCTATAGGAACGCTCTTTTTTTAATTTATTTTTATTTATTTGCATTTATAAAGCGCACAAAACTGCCCTGGGGCATCGTGGCGCTGTTACAGCAGACTTAGTCTTGAACACAAACATAGGAATATGTTTACAGATGTAAACCGAGTTACAGAGTACGTTTCACATTAGTAATAAACATTGAGCTTAGGGGTTATGCTATGCTGTGGTTACAATGCAAGCATGAATGTGCATGTGGAGGACTTTAGCGGAATAAGAGGGTTTTGAGGTTTTTACGGAAGGTGTGGTATGATTTTTCGTTCCTTAGTGAGGTAGGTAAGGAGTTCCAGTTTTTAGGTGCGAGGTGTTGGAAGCTGGTTCCTCCCGCCCTGGATCTTTGAAACGTAGGGACATCAATCATGTTGGTGCGGTGAGCTCTGGTGGGTCTGATGGAGGCTTTCGGTGTGATTCTTTCTGCGAGATAGGGTGGGGCATCCAGGGAGAGGCATCTATGTGTGATGGTCATGGCTTTGAAAAGTATGCGTTCCTTCACGGGTAGCCAGTGAGCATCTTTCCTTGCTTGCGAGATGTGTTCTCTTTTTGGAATGGACAGCGCTGCCCGGAGCGCGTTGTTTTGCGTGATTTGGAGTTTTTTTAGGTTGTGGGCGGAGGTGCCTAGGAACAGGGCATTACAGTAATCTAGTTTTGTACCTATAGTGGCTCTGGCGATGGACAGGCAATTTTTAGTGGAGAGAAAAGGCTTGACAGCATTTATCACCTTGGTGGTGAGTGCTGAGGAAGAGGCTATGGCGTTGACCTGGCGAGACATAGATAGTGAGGCATCTAGGTGAACACCTAAGGTTTTAACAGTCTTGGAGACTGTGATGGTGGAGTTGTCGATATTGAAGGATTTGTATTGGGGGGGGAGTTTGTTGAGAATTTCATTGGTCCCTACTATGAGGATTTCGGTTTTGTCCCCGTTTAAGCAGAGGCCGTTGGCCGCCATCCAAGTTTGGATGGCTGTGTAGATTTTGGTTAGTGCTGTCGCATCTTCTTCGTAGGTCCCAGTTAGCGGGAGTAGTACCTGTGTATCGTCTGCGTAGTTGGTGTACGCTATGTTACGACAGTCGAGGTCATTGAAGAGAGGAAGGGTGAATATATTGTAGAGAGTGGGGGCGGTGCAGGAGCCTTGGGGGACGCCGCAATGGATGGTAGTAGGGGTTGCCGAGGCAGTGTCTGAGAAGACTTTCATGAGTCTGCCTTTTAGGAATGAGGCCACCCATGCAATGGCTTCCGGGGAGAAGTGTGCTTCGTTTTTTAGGTGCATGCCTAGGATATCGTGGTTGACAAGGTCAAAGGCGGCAGATAGATCCAGTAGGAGAAGGAGTGCCGGTTTGCCTTTATCCATAGTGTCTGCAAGTTGTATTTTCAGATCAAGTAGGGCTGACTCTGTTCCGTGACCTGGTCGGAAGCCTGACTGTCTTTTACCTAGGATATGGTTGGTTTCGAGATAATCCTGGATTTGAGTGTAGGCAATTTTATCCAGAATCTTGAGCAGGAAAGGCACAGTGGTGATGGGCCTGTAGTTGGTAGCTATTTCTGGGTCAAGGGTGGTTTTTTTTAGAAGCGGGCGCACCCAGGCTTCTTTTAGACTGTCAGGGACAGTATTGGTATTGAAAGAGGCATTAATGAATGATTTAAGGAAGGGGGCGAGTGTTTCAGTGCAGTCTTTGATCAGACTGGCGGGGCAGGGATCTCCTTTACAATTGGATGGTTTGATCTTGTTCATAACCTCAATAACTTCATGTTCTGTGACTTCCCTGAATTTGAACGGGGTGGTGGGGGCTTTGGTGGATGGGGTCCCCGAGCTAGGGGTAGGCATGTGGCTCGTGGTGGTGGGAGATTTGAGGTGCAGTGATAGGTTTTTGTGGTGCTCCTTAATTTTTGTTTGTAGGAGTTCAATTTTATTTAACAGGGCAGATTGTATGGAGTTGCACCAGATTTGGTCTTTAACAATGTCTTGTGATTTGGTGGCCGGTGTGGTGAGTTCGTTGAAGATGGCGAAGAGTTCTTTAGATTCAGAGCTTGCATTAGCAATTCTTTCATTATAAGAGACTGATTTGGCTGTGATTATGGCTTTTTTGTATTGGGCAGTTATTTTTTTGTAGGAGGATAGGGTGGCTGGGGAAGGCGATTTCTGCCAGGAATTTAGTGCTTTTCTTTTCTGTGAGCGGAGTTCTTTGAGTTCAGTGGAGAACCAGGTATTTGAGTGTTTGATAGTTTTGGCTTTTTTGGTCTGCAGGGGGGCAATGGCGTCAATGGCGGTGCTTATGGTGCTCTTGTAGATATCTGCTAATTCTGATGGGTCAGATAACTTGAGGTCTGTGGAGAGGATGTGAAGGTGGGGTGTAATTTTGTCTTTAGTGAGATTTTTTACACATCTTGCCAGTGCTGGGGGGATAGGGTTAGGTTTGTTTGTGTTGGATACAGCGGGAATGAAGAAGTGAATGAGGTGGTGATCTGACCAAGGAGTCGGGGTGATGGAGCTAATGTCGATGTGACAGTTATGGTCGGCTATCCAGTCCAGGATACGGCCTTTGTTATGTGTGGGTGAGGTTATTTTTTGGTCGAAACCTAGTTCTTTTAAGGCTAGTGCAAGGGATTTAGCTGGCTTGTCCTTTTTGTCGTTATACCCCAGGTTAAGGTCACCTAGAAGGATGCTTTTGGAGGTGAGTTTTAGGTTTTCTGTTAGGCGGTGTACAAGGTTCTCATGGAACTCTATTAGTGGGCCGGGCGGGCGGTAGACTAGGTTGAAGGTGATGGTGGAGTTAGGGGAGAGGGCAATTTTTATAGCTAGAGAGTCTATGGTGTCACCAAGATTGGAGGTGATTTGTCTGGCCTCGAGGTGATCTTTCAGGATGAATGCTACCCCACCACCTACTGAGGAGAGGCGGTCTTGCCGGATAATGGCGTACCCCTGTGGGATAGTAAGGTTGAGGGCTGGCCCTGCAGCGCTGTGCAGCCATGTCTCGGTGATGGCTAGGATGTCGAGGTCCAAGTTAATTAGGAGTTCGTGAATTTCAGTGGCATGGGCAGGGATGGATCTAGCATTAATGAGGGCACACTGTAGGTTGTGTGTGTGTTGGGCTGAGGTAGGGGTGGTGTTGAGTGGTGCAGCCGGGATGGGGTGCGGCATGGCGGGTTTAGGTAGGGGTGTTTTGACTGTAAAGGCTGGCGTATTTGGCGTGTTAAGAGTGATGGGAGGTGCTTGGTGGGTGAGTCTAGGGTATCTAGAACGGAGACCTAGGAGTTGGTTCCTGATGTGGATGGGTCTAGTGTAGGAGGTCATGCTGGGTGGAGGAAGACGTGTTGTGGGGATGCTTTCAGTGAAGAAGGATGGTAGGAAGTAAGTAGGAGGAATGTTGGAGAGGAATGCCAGTGGGGCAGCTGGTGAGCTGGTGGATTGGGGATGAGGCATGGTGAGGGTATTGTTCAATACGGCACAAATAGAATCAAAGTGCAGTGTGAGCAGCAAAATCACGGCACAATAGAATCATAAATACAGATGGGGCAAGATCTGAGGCACAACTAGAGTCAGAATGCAGTGTGAGCAGCAAAATCACGGCACAATAGAATCATAAATACAGATGGGGCAAGATCTGAGGCACAACTAGAGTCAGAATGCAGTGTGAGCAGCAAAATCACGGCACAATAGAATCATAAATACAGATGGGGCAAGATCTGAGGCACAACTAGGAATGGGACCATAGGCATAACACAATAGTAAATAGTGGGTAGATACGAATTTTGCAAGGGGTGGCTGAAACACAGTATGCGAGTGCACAGGGGGAGTCAGCGAATGCGAGTGGGATTAGGATAGTACATGCATAAGTACACGAGGCGCTATGGCGCGCACGTTTAGAATTAGTGTTATGAGGAAGTTTGCAGGTCAGGCTGGATGGAGGTCGACATAGTAGGCGAATCAGGAAACAGTTTGTACAGTACCTTCGATGGATGGCAACTTTCTAGACGTCGTTCCGTGTGTGTCCTGAAGGAGCAGGCGTGCGAAAACAGCTGGAGATGAAAGTACCGCGGAACGGGGACCACCACCGTGGCGGGCCGGTGGCAAATCTGGGGATCACCATATGGCGCTCCCTCACGCTCCACGGCGCAAACAGGGTTGGCTGCCTATAGAATACTTTCAAGCTACTATGGTTTGTTTTTAAGTGTTTACAAAGGCTTTCTTCTTATCTATCACACATGATCATCATCTATTGACCACCCAGAACACTACAATCCCAACATAGTCAACATAGTCATCCCCTCTTACTTGTATCTATCAATGCTTTTTGGTTTGTGACCCTCATTTGTGCAATATATTGCCAGTCTCTCTAAGAACACTTAATACCCTTTTTCTATTTCATACATCGTTGAAGACATTTCTTTTCAACTAACTCGTAGTGTCATATTGTTTCATTGCTTTATGATTGATTATTGATTTCTCCTGCATTTAGATGCTGTTTACTCTGCCTGGTGTGCAGAACAAATTAATATAAGACAAAACAGATGAAATCCAGTCCTCCTGAATCCTTCTATTTTGTCTTTTGCTTGACAGCATATTATTTTGCTGGGCCAATCTGCTTGCTGACTAAGTTAAGTAATTAGGAAGGTGAGAAGTAACTTGGAAGTTTAGGATTGGCAAAAGTGAAATGCATTATGCCAAACATGGAATTCAAACGTTTCCACATTTCTGGCCCTGTTTCATTGTACACATTTTGTTACTGTGATATTTGTGGGTGCATCACATCACGTCAGTATAGTCTTTCAGTTTATAAACATGGAACAATATTCTTTGTACAACTGTACATATGGAGTTTTTCTTAAAGGGCATACTATGCCAACAGTCTACAATACCTTCTTGCAAACTGTAAGGGTGTATTGGAATGTTGAGGAATACAGTAACATTAGAGAGTATGTCCAATGCCCTAAACTTGCACGAACATACAAGTTGTGAAAGTCACACAGCGTAGGAGCAAGTAGCCCCATATAAAGAAGGCTTTCCTGCATAGGCCCAACAAGGCACTAGTAGCCATGCTTCATTAAGCCATAATGCATACACCCTATAGATTAAAGTAACCATGTGTCCTTAAACAGATACAGCATCATTTAACATGTGTTAGGAAAACATTGAAGAAGTATTCATAATGACAATGAATGATCGCCACTTTTTACATTAGCTGGATCCACAATACATGTAGGCCTCAAGATCTAGTTAGCTTTCCCTGAAGCATGAAAACCCCCCACCAACCCCTCAGCAGAGTACATCAGCCAGACCCTTGCTGAGAGGCACACACATTTCAAGTTGCAACTTCCCAAAGCAAAAGCTGAATTCTGCGCAGTGATTAGTCAAGGCAAGGGGAGCAAGCATCTTTCCAGGCCCGAGCTGTGGTAGTGAGATCATGAAAGAGCAGCAAAAAGAGATATCAGACCCTGGACCCTATAGGGCAAGACACTGCACACTGATTGGTCAAAACACACCAGCTTAGTTGGGTACCCAAGCCCATGTTCAAGAGAACTATAACAATTTATGTTCCTAGGCAGAACATATCATAATGAAGGTGACACGTTGGCAGGAATTGAACAACAAGAAGTGAAGAAGTATGGGTGTCAAGACAGAATGATCACAGCACACCACTGCCCTCGCGATCACACTAATAGAGCCTCAATTGCTGATAAAGAAGTCATGCAAAGCACCATTACACATGAAATAGAATCAATTATGAGTTAGTGATTTCTACTGAAGCTCACACATAACCCTCTAAGCAGGTACATAACAGCAGTAAGGACAACTTCATAAAATCACAAGTTATATAAGCACACGTATGTACATATTACATGGCCACGTTAGTGGCCATGTAGTTATGGTTAAGTTGATGTTTCCATAGGAAGAGCACTTTTTGGGTGGCTTATAACTTTGCTCTCCCTGGACGAATCCTCACCAAACTGTGCAAAGAAAAGTATATGGAGCACTCTGAATTCTTTTGCAAAGTTTGGAGATGTTTGGGCCAGGGGGGGCAAAGTTATAGAGGGGTCCCAAAACTTCTTTTTTTCCCATAGACTGAATGGGGGAAAAACTTTGCGCACGGCTACAGGTGAAACCGCTGGACGGATTTTGATGAAATCTGCGGCAGGTACAGGGACTTGGTAAAGAAAGCATGCTTTTGTATATTTGGTCACCATCCGTGCAGTATGTTTCTTCATAATTAACAAAAAGTTGGTCTGAAATAATTAGTGATATCTATGTTCGCTCCACGGTCACACTTCCCTGTTCGGACGACGAACAAGATACCGATTGGCTAAGGGGCTGGCATCATGACCACGGACACGCAACATCTCTGTCCATTGGCTGCTGCGAGACGTGTTCTGCGTCAGATAGTTTGGATGCGCCCAACATCTTGGATCCGTGGAAAGCAGAGCAACAACCAGCGTACACATGCTTTTTTCATGAAACTATTTTGTTGTGTCACAGAGCATTGGGAAAGGTTCAGACAGTAAGACATGGGTGATCAATGCATTTGTTCTTCAGTCGTCATGATGTAATTTCTATAGACACCTTGTACGCACAGTAAATTTGGGGTGTAACAACGATAGCAATTCAGTCCATGTAGTGGGCAGGACATTTGTAACACTTCAGTCCATGTAGTGGACAGGAAATTTGTAACTGTTGAAAGCACACGCTTATTGGCAGGCAACATTGACATTGACACCATGCCGTGAATGCATTATTTTTTCTTCTGGCTATTATTATATTCATTAGTACTCCGCCATGGGTGGCACATGCTACGGTGGTTGTGGCCAGGGGCTAGATTCTTAAAATATGGGTGATGAATGCATTTGTTCTGGAGGGTGGGTCGTCATGATGTCATTTCTATGGACATCTTGTACGCACATTACACTTATACCTACTTATGACGTATGTTCTATGGCCTCCTTGTACGCACAGAAAATGAGGGGTCCAATAAGGCCAGTATTTCAGCCCATGCCTTGCACGGGGGAGTTGTTACATTTGTAAGGACACGTGTCATGTTAGGGAACATTGAAACTGACAACATGCAGTGAATGCATTCTTTTTTCCACTGGCTATTATTCTTCAACTTGATTTTTATTGGCATTTCATACACCAACAATGAAAGTGTCAGCAGGACAGAACTCCCTCTCCCTCCTCCCTATTCCCCCTTGCTTGATCCAGGAAATAACCCCCCAATGATGTCACAGATAAGTTCCAGGCATCTGAACAAGGGCTGAGACCCATACCCCTAAACGATAAATCCTTGAAGCCAGACCACTCTTGATTCATCTTACATGTCCGATTCCTCGCAGGTCTATAATTCCCAACAATGTCATAGATTTCGAGGCCCAGGCCCTGCGCGCTCCCTCCTTTTAATAAGGAATTAGTTATTATACTCATTAGTACGCCGCCATGGGTGGCACATGCTACTGTTAAAGATGGCGTCTCTTGGGCGCTGAGTACCTGGGCTTCCGGCAGTTGTTCTTGGTGAGGTCGCCAGGCTGTCCGACAGGTGATTGAAGAATATGAAACGCGAGAAACCAGCACACCCCTTCCCCTAGAGTCAACAGGGTTAGAGGTGGGCTAGCTCCCAACGCCACAAAAGTGCACCTTCCTGGTTCTTGCAGTGTTGGAGCAGTGTAGTAAGATAGAATTGCGGACGGAATGCTGTGGTGTTTCCAGCGGATGCAAAAAGACTGGAGGAGGCAGGCAGGTCTTGGAAGGCAAGGTAGAAGAGCAAGACCGTAGCGGGCACAACAGTAGAACAAGGCTGGAGAAGGCTGGAGCAGGCAAGGACTGAAGGGCAGGCTGGAGCAGGTGAGGACTGAAGGGCAGGCTGGAGCAGGCAAGGACTGAAGGGCAGGCTGGAGCAGGTGAGGACTGAAGGGCAGGCTGGAGCAGGCAAGGACTGAAGGGCAGGCTGGAGCAGGTGAGGACCGAAGGGCAGGCTGGAGCAGGCGAGGACAGGAGAGCAAGCTGGAGCTGGCAAGGACAGGAGCTGAAGCAGCGAGGCTTCAGGAGCGAAGACACGATCCGTGAAACAACCGCATTGAGACGCGGTGAGCTTCAGGATCATGCGCCTTAAATAAGACCGGCAGCACTCGGGAGGCTTGGAACGCAAGCCGTGTTATCCCCGAGTGCTGCCGCGTCCGAAACGAGGCTTGGGAATCAAGCTTGTGGCTTCCCAAGCGCCTCGAGGACTGCGCATGCGTGAAGACCAAGACGCGGTCTTCCGCGCATGCGCAGGCCCCGGGACACAGAAACCCCGGAAGCGCCGGGTGTCGCGGACAACCGCGGACCCCCCAACCGGTATCGGGGTTAACAGCGCCAGGATGGGGCGCGTCGGAACCCATAACCGCGCCCCCTCCGACAGGTAAGTGAGGTGGAGGTGGTGACACTATGCCCCCTCCCAGAAAGCCCAGGAGCCCCAGGTTTCCACGGAAAGCGGCGATAGAAATCACGGATCAGGCGGGGGGCATGCACATAACTGCGTGGTTCCCAAGTTCTATCACAGGCTGGGTAGCCCTTCCAGTCCACCAAATACTGGAGTACCCCTCGCCTGATGCGAGAATCGCACATTTCCTGTACCTCGAATTCGGGAGACCCCTGGACAACAACAGGTGCGGGACGAGGGGCAGAACGGCCAAACGTGTCCACCACATATGGCTTCAACAGGGAGATGTGAAAAACCGGATGCACCCGCCAAGTTTGAGGCAATTGCAAACGGAAAGCCACAGAAGACAGGCGTTTAGTGATCCTGAAAGGGCCAAAGTATCGGGGAGCCAATTTGGTGGGTAAATTACGAATGGGGAGATGTTTGGAGGACAACCAAACTAGATCCCCAACCTGGAAAGCAGGTTCAGGTGTCCTTCCCTTATCAGCCTGTCGCTTCATCCGTGCCTGCACCTCCGCCAAAGTACTGTGAGCCAAGGAGTGTTGATCCTGAATGGAAGTGATGAGCCAATCAGCGGAGGGAACCGTACTAGAAGGTACAGGACAAAAGGGCACCAATTTAGGATGTAAACCAGACAAACAGAAAAACGGACTCAGGCCCGTAGCTGAATGAACAGTGTTGTTATAGGAGACCTCAGCAAAAACCAGATGGGACTTCCAGTTAGATTGAGTGGCATTGGCAAAACAACGAAGATATTGTTCCAGAGTCTGGTTAGTCCTCTCAGTCTGGCCGTTGGTATGAGGATGATAACCAGAACTGAGTGCACGATGGATGCCGAGATGACTGCACAATTGACGCCAGAAAGATGACAGGAATTGAGACCCTCGGTCGGATATGATCTTTTGCGGCAGTCCGTGTAACCTGTATATCTCCAGAAGAAATGCCGATGCCATCTGAGTAGCGGTTGGTATTTTAAGGAACGGAACAAAATGTGCTGCTTTGGAAAAGCAGTCCACAACAACCATAATGCAGGTATATTCTTCAGACGGAGGGAGTTCTACGATGAAATCAACTGCCATGGTGTGCCAAGGGTAAGAAGGAATCTCGGTGGGATGAAGCAACCCTAGGGGCCTCTTCCTAGGAATCTTCACCTGGGCACACACAGGACAACTCTTTACGTAACGTTCAACATCATGGGCCCAACCTGGCCACCAGAACTGTCTGGATATTATTTCTCGAGTTGCTCCGATACCACGATGGCCACCAACTCGGGAGTCGTGAAACCCCTGAAGCACAAGAGCACGAAGAGAAGTTGTGGGAACATATAGCCTGTTCCGGAAGAAAAGTAGTCCATTCTCTTCAGTAACCTGAGGATTCCTCATGAGGCCTTCCCGATCAGGATCGGTAATAGTGTCTTGTAGAATCTTCTGGAGATAGGGTGATAAGGTGTATATGAAATGCTTTGGGGATATAATTGGCTCCTCCCTGTACTGCTTTCTTGCTTCTACCTCCAAGGATCGGGACAAGGCATCGGCCTTTAAATTGCGAGCACTGGGGATGTATGTGATATGGAAGTCATAGTGGGAGGAAAAAAAGGCCCATCGGGCTTGGCGAGAGGTACGGCACTGAAGAGACTTTAAGTACTGCAAATTTCGGTGGTCTGTACGTACTTCCACAGAATGCCGGCCTCCTAGGAGATGATGTCTCCACTCTTCGAATGCAGTTTTTATTGCCAAGAGTTCTTTCTCGATTACTGCATAATTATGTTCGCTAGGCGTGAGCTTGCGGGAAAAGTATGCCACAGGGAGTTCCACACCGGTTTCTGGTTCCATTTGTAAAAGGACTGCACCCACGGCAAGATCGGAAGTGTCGGCTTCTACTATGTATGGCACTTCGTCATTAGGATGACGCAAAATGGGAGCAGTACTAAAGGCTTGTTTCAAGACGTTGAAAGCCTCGGTTGCTTGTGTATTCCAGAAAAAAGGCGTTTTACTGCTAGTTAGTTGAGTTAAGGGAGCCGTGAGTTGAGAAAAATGGGGTATAAATTGCCGATAAAAATTAGCAAACCCCAAAAATCGTTGTAGGGACTTTATATCAGAAGGTTGAGTCCAAACTTGAATGGCTTGTACCTTGGCCGGATCCATGAATATTCCAGTGCCACTGATCACATAGCCCAGGAATTCCATCTTTTTCTGGTGAAAAGAACACTTCTCAACCTTAACGTACAGGTGGTTCTGGGACAAACGTCGAAGTACCTCTCGAACGTGTTCTACATGTTGCTCCAGGGAGACAGAAAAAATGAGGATATCATCGAGGTACACCCAAACTGATATCCCGATTAGATCACAAAAAATGCTATCCATAAAACGCTGAAAGACAGCCGGGGCATTGCACAAACCGAATGGCATTACCCGGTATTCGTAATGCCCGAAAGGAGTCTTAAAGGCCGTCTTACATTCGTCTCCCTCTTTGATTCGTATTAAATGATAAGCGCCTCGTAGATCCAACTTAGTAAACACCTGGGCAGTTCGAAGGGACTCCATGATGCTTCGAATCAATGGCAATGGATACCTATCTTTTCTTGTAATGTCATTTAATTGACGGTAGTCAATACAGGGTCGTAAGGTTCCTTCCTTCTTCTTGACAAAGAATAGCGGGAATCCAGCTGGTGATTTCGAGGGAGTGATATAACCCTTCCTAATACAGTCTGACAAGTATTCTTGAAGAACTGCCTTCTCAGTAAGGGACAAGACGTATACCTTCCCATGAGGTATTACTGAACCAGGTACCAATTCGATAGTACAGTCAAATGTTCGATGAGGTGGCAGTGGTATGTCTTCGGGTTCAGAAAATACTGGCTGGAATTCGGCATATTCCTGAGGGACAGACAACAGAGCACAAAGTTCAGGAGAGCCAGTACCCCTCGTGAGGGGTATGTTTGAAATCTCCTTTCCTGACACACCGGCCAAACACCAATCCTGGAGACAGAGAGCGGAGGTGAAATCCAAAAGGCGAGCTCCCCAATTGATGGTAGGATTATGGTGAAGAAGCCAAGGTAAACCCAAGACCACGGGATAAGAGGGTGATTTGATAACATCCAAGGCGATCTCTTCCCCATGTTCTTTAATCTGCATATGAAGACACTTGGTTTGTTGACGGATTGGACCGGAAGATAAAGGGGTTCCATCGATGACCTCGACTGGCAAGACACTTCTCCGGGGTAACAAGGGTATTCCCTGGCTAATTGCAAATGTCTCGTCTATATAGTTCCCAGATGCTCCACAATCTAGTAAGCCCAGCACCTCTGTCTTCTTGTTTAACCATGACAACTTGATCCTCACCACCAGTAAAACAGCCGGTTGCATGGGCTGGAATGAAAAGGCGGAACTGGAAAGGACTGAATACGAATCTGGACCTGTCGTTGCCCTTCCAACTGACGACAGGTCAACTAGTTTTCCGGCTTTCTTTGTGGGCGTAAAGGACAAGTACCCAAGAAATGCCCAGCAGCCCCACAGTATAGGCAAAGTCTTAGATTTCGTCTGCGTTTCCGTTCAGCTTCCGAGAGCGGACCCCTAACGGCTCCCAACTGCATGGGTTCGTGGCCGGAATCCGAAAGTCCGGAATTTCCAGTTTGAACGTTGGGTGGTCTTGTGAACAGCCGTTCAGCTCGTCGTCTCTCACCCTTCCGTTCCGCCAATCTATGGTCTATTCGCAACACTTGTTCAATTAATTGTTGCAAGGTATCAGGTTCAGGGATGTGTAGCAATTCATCTTTGTACTCCTCTCTTAGACCTCTTCGGAACAAAGTCTTTTGAGTTATCTCAGGCCACTGGGAGTCAGTTGCCAACTGACGGAAATGGCCGATGTAAGCTATAATATCCATAACACCCTGTTTTAGTTCCATCAACTGTTTCTGAGCTGCGGAGGCTAGATTTGGTGACTGAAAGACCTCCAGAAATACCTTTTCAAAAGCTGCAAAGTCATTGAGTATGGGGCTATTGGCAGACACCAATGGAGCGGCCCAGGCAAGGGCGTTTCCAGTCAGATTCCCCAGGATATATCCTATCTTGGCTTTATCGGAATTGAAATGAGAGGCTCTGAACAGGAAATGTATTCTGCAATGGTTGCAAAACTCTGCCACTCGTCTCGGGTCGCCGTCGAACTTGATGGGCGTAGTCTCGGACATAGCCCCTTCTCCTTGGGACGCTACCCCAGAGGCTTGTGACACCATCTGTCTTAGACCAATGTTCTCTTGACGGAGTGCTGTCATTTCAGCCCGAAGAACACGCATCTCTTCCCGGAGATCTTGAGCCTCGTCAATCTCGAAGTCGGAAGGTAGGCGTCTCAATCTGTTAAAGATGGCGTCTCTTGGGTGCTGAGTACCTGGGCTTCCGGTAGTTGTTCTTGGTGAGGTCGCCAGGCTGTCCGACAAGTGATTGAAGAATATGAAACGCGAGAAACCAGCACACCCCTTCCCCTAGAGTCAACAGGGTTAGAGGTGGGCCAGCTCCCAACGCCACAAAAGTGCACCTTCCTGGTTCTTGCAGTGTTGGAGCAGTGTAGTAAGATAGAATTGCGGACGGAATGCTGTGGTGTTTCCAGAGGATGCAAAAAGACTGGAGGAGGCAGGCAGGTCTTGGAAGGCAAGGTAGAAGAGCAAGACCGTAGCGGGCACAACAGTAGAACAAGGCTGGAGAAGGCTGGAGCAGGCAAGG
The DNA here is from genome assembly GCF_040938575.1 of Ambystoma mexicanum. NCBI lineage: Eukaryota > Metazoa > Chordata > Amphibia > Caudata > Ambystomatidae > Ambystoma > Ambystoma mexicanum. The sequence goes on along the minus strand of NC_090930.1, from coordinate 1,014,493,487 downwards.
ACTGAAGGGCAGGTTGGAGCAGGTGAGGACTGAAGGGCAGGCTGGAGCAGGCAAGGACTGAAGGGCAGGCTGGAGCAGGTGAGGACTGAAGGGCAGGCTGGAGCAGGCAAGGACTGAAGGGCAGGCTGGAGCAGGTGAGGACCGAAGGGCAGGCTGGAGCAGGCGAGGACAGGAGAGCAAGCTGGAGCTGGCAAGGACTGGAGCTGAAGCAGCGAGGCTTCAGGAGCGAAGACACGATCCGTGAAACAACCGCATTGAGACGCGGTGAGCTTCAGGATCATGCGCCTTAAATAAGACCGGCAGCACTCGGGAGGCTTGGAACGCAAGCCGTGTTATCCCCGAGTGCTGCCGCGTCCGAAACGAGGCTTGGGAAGCAAGCTTGTGGCTTCCCAAGCGCCTCGAGGACTGCGCATGCGTGAAGACCAAGACGCGGTCTTCCGCGCATGCGCAGGCCCCGGGACACAGAAACCCCGGAAGCGCCGGGTGTCGCGGACAACCGCGGACCCCCCAACCAGTATCGGGGATAACAGCGCCAGGATGGGGCGCGTCGGAACCCATAACCGCGCCCCCTCCGACAGGTAAGTGAGGTGGAGGTGGTGACAGCTACGGTGGTTGTGGCCAGGGCCTAGAGTCTTGGATGCATGGCTGTCAGCCGAAGGCCAAAGGCCTTACTTCCAAGACTGTAGGCCCTGGCCACAACCGCCGCCGCATGTGCCACCCATGCATACACCCGTAGTGTTGTATTTTGATTGGCAAGTTGTGGGGAGTGCGTGCAGTGCATGGCCAAAGGCCATGCACCCAAGAACAAAGTGGTAAGTATTAGACGTTGAAGACTCTGCACACCCATCCCATGTAAGATCCACAGACATACAGCTAGGAGTGAAGCCTCTGGGCAGACGCACTGAAGGATAACACACCTACAGAATAAGCCCCAATACCGCACATTGCTGGGATGGTTGTGGGGAGACCCTGCACTCTTGGGTGCATGGCTAAAGCCCATGCACACAAGAATGAAGTCATAAGCAGTGGAGTTACAAGTCAATATGGGTGTGGTGGAATGTGCTAGTTGTGTTGATGCCCTAGTGTCTTAACTTCATGGCTGTAGACGATGTTCCGAAAAGTAAATTTATAAGCAGCTAATTTACAAGGACCATGGTTTCCATATGCAGCGATGGTTGTGGATAGGAACTATACTCCTTGTACCTTGGTTGTAAGGTGTAGGTGGTAGGTTACTCACCGAAGATGGAAGGGCAGCCTACAGGCACTGCAGCATATTAGTACCATAGATTAGATGTGTAGATTCCCATGTGTAGAAAATGCCTGCCAATATACTTACTCCTTACTTTGTTCTGATTCCACATTCTTTTTTTTAATTGGCTATGGTACTTGGCGGAAGTATCACTTTTTCCATTTCTGTGATGAAAGAAAAAGGTGTGTTAGTGTTTGCATTTTTATAAAATTTACTACATTGCATAATAGACAGTTATTTTTTTTTACCCTCATATTTAGTTTACAAACCAGTGTACTGTGCATTGCGCTCAGTTTCTGTGTTTGCTTTTCTAATCCTTGGGTCTGGGGAAAAAAATCCTTGTCGGATTACAAAAAAAACCTTCATTTCATATGGTACTAACTACATTTTTTCCTTTCAGTGTTTTCTTCATCTTTCTGATCAATGTTATGTTTGTTGCCTTCCTGCCCGTTTTTAACAACAGTTAGATACCTGTAGGCGTATTCTAACTGTGCATTTGTTCCTACAGATTTGTGATACTCATTCATTTGTGTCGTTGTCATATCCTGTTTCCGTTATCTTTCCCATTAATGTTTTGTTTGTTGCCTTTGTGCCGATTTTTAACAACAGTTAGATAACTATAGGTGTATACTAACTGTGCATTTGTTCCTACAGATTTGTTATACTCATTATTTCGTAGATTTTGGCTTCAAGAACATTAAATACGCATTTGTTAGGTTAGCTGGCAACCTCTGCTCTAGAGTAATGGTGCTATCATTACATTCAAACCATCCTGAATTCTTTTTAATGTATGCAGTGTAGTGACCTTTATTGGTTGTAGCTCCTGCATGGTAGATTATTCCTACTGTTGTAAAGGTTTTCTTTCCAAGTGACACTTGACCGTGTGTGAGTCAAGTCAGTTTGCAGTTGTTTTTGGTGCCATCTGCATTACAAGGTAGAAGCATAAGTATTATGTAGGCACTATGTGATTGTATCAGTAAGGTAGAGCGATTGTCTGAATTGCAAATACTACATAATCTGCCATGGTTTGCATTTTGTACAATTTGCTGAAATGGAATGCTCTCACTATTTGCTATGGAAACATACACAAATCGCTCATTTGGGATTTCTTCCTATATCACTTTGTTATAGAGAGTGCATGTATGTTTCCACATGTAGGAAATTTGGAAGATTTAATTTACAGGTATGCTTTTGTTTTCCAATACCAATAGTATGTACATTTGTAAATTTGAATGGGCCAGCAAGTTCTGTATCTGAGTGCATTTTTCGTTTTTTATGTTGCTTCTTCGCCGACGTGCCTAGTTTACATTCCCTAATAGGTTCTTAAAAGTTTGCGGCAATTGATGAAACTTTAGCTTCTTTTCTCTTCTTTGCGGAATTTGCTGTTGCATTCCGTTGCATTTCTGTTTCATGTACTTTTCTTTTACCACGTTTCACTTTATCTGGAACAGGGTATTGTTTCAGATGAGGGGTGTACAGTGAACGCAATCTATTGTATTCTAGAATGCAAGGAATATCAGCTTTGACTTTACTTGAATCAAAGTTTATTAGCATTAGACCGTCAAGTGTATGTAAGCGTGATAATGCTACGTAGCTCATGCCTTCCTTAAACACTGTCTTTCCTATATCTATCAATGCTTTCTCTAGGGTAAGACCTTGGGATTTATGAATGGTAACTGCATATGCAAGAGTTATAGAAAATTGCTCTCTACGTACATATATGTCTTTGAAGAGAAGGAATCGAGCAAATATTTACAAACTGAATGTTGCTATCACGTGGGTATGATTGAAAGCCAACAACTGTGCCCAGTGCTCCATGAACTAGCCCTTGCTCTACGTCAAGGTTACGTTTAAGCATTACTCTACAATTTAATGATAATTTCAATATTTTTTCCAACCCAGCTGGTTTGGAGATTGATTTTTCTAAACTATTTAGTCTTGTTGTGGCTTGCTCACACATGGATACTGTCTTACCATGTACGTCTAGTTTGTCTGTGGTGCTAATTTCTATTATTGCTTGGATTTCTTTCTTTAACATTATTTCATTGAATTTGAAACAGCTTGCAAGAGTTGGCATTAAGGCCATACAATTGACATTTGTGTGCGCTATTTGTTCCATAACATCAGTTGTGCATGTATATGCCGTTTTTTTAAAAGAGCTTGTGCTTCTTACGATAATGCACCAATTCTAATACTTTTTAAGATGTTGGCATAGGTGAGACCTGCAGATTGCTGCATGTTCTCAGTAAATTCTCTGTACTGGAAATGTTGCCAAAGGTTAACATTACCTACGCTACCAACTGTTTTCCGGCAGAGTTTGTGACCTTAGGTTTTAAAAATCGGTTCACCTTTCACTGGTGTCAATTGTAGAAGATCTCCGAAAATGATAATGTGTTTGCCTGCAAAGAGTTCTTCGTTATTACTTTTAAGTACTTCTTGCAATCTGAGATGAATCAAAGCCAACATTAGGTTGGAGACCATGCTCACTTCATCTATTAGTAGCATTTTTATTTGTTTCAATACTCTACGTAATTCCATTGCAGCTTCTGCAGAAAGTTTGCAGTAGTCTAATTTATTTTGATGCCCTACTGGAAGCAGTAGTTATCGGTGTAAAGTCACACCACCTATGTTGTAGGAAGCTAAACCTGTGGGGGCTGTTACAACAGCTGACAGTTTGTTGTTTGTCAATTGTTGAAGGAACTTGGTGATAATTTTGATTAAGAATGTTTTCCCTGATCCAGCTTCACCACTGACGTACAGCAGTATAGGTTTGTAATTTTGGCAGGTACATTCTTTATTTTCATGTTGTACACCATGTGCAATTTGTTTTGTTACGTCTTCAAAAATGGTGCACTGATCGTTGTTAAGTTTTGCTTGTTGTACAGTTAAGTCTTCTGTATCTTCTTGATACTGATACATGGTGTTTTCTTCTTCTGCCATAGCTACTTCAGCCTCATTTGCTATTAGTGGTTGTCCTAATGGTTTTTGACTTCCTGTTACAGAAGGTTGACTACTGTCGGAAGAGTCTTTATCTAGTTGGGCCTGAATTTCTTCTTCCTTTTGCTGCTCATTGTGTAACATTGTTTTGTACTGTGTAAAGTTCACATCGGTGATAGTGCTTTCATTTGCTTTGAAAGCATCTTCATAGCACTCATAATTATCTAGTATGTCTTCCTCTTTTCTCCATGGTTTGAAAAGTTGTAACAGAGACATGTAATATAGTTCTTTCTGTTGAGGAGTTTTTAATGACAATTTCACATGATTAATTAAGCTTTGTTTGTTAAGTTTCACTAAGCTCCCTTCATAATCGGTCACTCTATATCTACGTTTGCTTTCATCGGGTTTTACATTATTTTTGTATGCAAGGTTTTGAGCTATGTGGTGTAGACACATGCTTTCCAGAGTGGTACTCCTGTTCGGATTGTATGTGTCCAGTAAATTGTTTTTTTAGAAATCTTGGCTGTTGGGATCATTTCTGGAAATTGTTTCTATGTCCTCATATGATTTTAGCACTCTTTTTCTAGATTATGCAGGACCAAGACTGAGCCATACTATGTTGTCTGATTTTCCATACAAAGCAGTGCCAGTTAAACGATCTACTGCTTCATAGGCCCCACATTCTCTATGAGAGAGCATTTTTATGCCTAGGCTGTACAATTTCTGTGATAATGTTCTGATGCTAGGTCATCCCAGAGGTCTTAAAGCTCTGTTTTTTCTGCTTTTGTTAAGTAGGCTGTAACATATCGTGCAACAGCAGTTGAATTGTCTGCAATGTACTGCACGTCTATGTTTGCATTCCATAATAGGGCAATAATTGCATTGTAATCATTGATATATTTTGATTCTTCACTTCTTTTTATGTAATACGTGTTTTTAGGTGATTTACCTTTAACACTATGTCGAACTGAAGACATGAAGATGTTTACTTCACCTGTTTGTGTAACTGGTCTAGGGAAACCAAAGTGGCATTTGGTGTAGTATTTATCTTTGTTTTTGTATTTACGGCGACAATATTTGCAACATTTGTGTCTTTGAAATTGTAAAATCTGCCCATGCAGCTCACTATGTGTCTGTTGTGAAGGGATTTCACGTGTGACATATTTTTGGATAAACTGCAAAACAGTGTTATCACTGTCGTGCCCAAATTTCGGTGCACTTTTGATCCATAACAACATGTGAATATGTGGTGCTCCTCTCGCTTGATATTCTTTTCTCCAAAAGAAGTGTTGCACTTCTCCAAGGGGAGGAACAGTTTCATTGCAAATAAAGTGTAGCATTGCAATGAAACGATGATGGAAATATCTCGAGACATTAACTGGATCTAGAGAGCAAAGTTCGCCAGGTGTTAATATATCTATGTTGTTTTTGTTGCTGTTTGCTATGCGTAGGAACTCATGTAAATCTTCCCATGCATATTCTGCACAACTTAGCGTAAAAACCAAGTTGGTGGTCCAATGTTTCTGATCATGCAACGCACGTCTCTGTGCCGTCTGAACCAGTATTCCTTTGTACTACGCATGTTTGCAAACAAATTTGATATACTTGATTGTAAAACCTCATTTTTTTCTTGTACTTTTTGTATTAACTGCATAGCTGGCATATTTTGAAAGTGCGTTCCAGATTTAAGAATGTGTGCAACTCCATAACATAGTGTTGCTAATTCACTTTCATAGAGTAGGTGGAATATGTATTCCACATTTTTGGGGTCATTACGACCCAGGCGGTAAGTACACCAACTTTCCCACCATGGTGTAAACTAAGTTTACACCATGGTGGATGGCGGATTTACCGCCCCATTCCAAGGTGAGTGGGGCGGTAAATCCCCATTTCCCATTTACCCTTCCCCATTCCCATTTTTGCCCCATAGGGCATAATAGGAGTGGGGAAGGCGCTAATTACGGCACCGTAAATTACGGTGCCGTAATTAGCACCAAGGCAGTTTAGCGCCATGGATTTTAACGCCTGCTAAAAGCAGCCGTTAAAATTGGAATCAGGCGTTAAGGGTTAACGACGGCGTTAACCCTTAACGCCTGAGTTGTAATGAGGCCCTTTGTCTAAATCTGGGATCTTGTGAATGCATACGTAGTGAGCGGTATTCTGATGCCCCAATCTCAGTGGGTCTATCATCGTATCTCCCACCTTTGCCAGTAGGAAATAGCAGTGGAAAAGTATGTGCTTCTATACTTTTTTCCCAAATACTCATTGGTGACCCTTTGGTTTGTCGCATTTGATAAGTTTCTAGTGCATAATCTATGCTGTCATTGGAATGCAATGGATGAATTGGGTAATGGTCCAAAAGAGTGGATACTGTAGTTGGATCCAGAAGTTCAAATTTACAGTTTCTGATGGCTCTTGAATTATTTCAGTTGTTTGCCTTAAGCTTTCATCAATATTTATTTCCTTGTAGTACTCATTATTGTCTTTTAGATATTGCAATGCTTATCTAACTTTGTGTAAGTTCACTAATTGTTGCCAAATGTTTGTTGTCCTTTGTTGCTACTCCATTTACCAAGGCTATTAAAGAATGCTCTATTGAACGTTCCACTCCTAGAGTGTGTACATTTTCCTTTAGATCTAATGGCAAGTAAACTACTTTGCCACATATGCCTTTCACCAATTCAGAGGAAGGTAATTTTGCTGTTTTTGGATGAAGGCATATAATTGCTTGAAATGGGTGAACTGTTTGAATTATTATGCTCTCATACAAATTGAGCTGTTGCAGGATTTTTGGTAATGGAAACAATTCCAAATTATTTGTAATAGCACGTGAAGGTGTGTGGTTGTTGTCTAATTTTGCAGTACAGTAAATGCAACATATTAGGCGTTCAGTTACTTCATATTTGTTTTCAGCTAAAAGGTACAAAGCTAATTCAAACCATTTGGAGTCTTCATTGTTTTCTATTTTGTATGCTATGGCCTCATTTTTTGTGTTCCTTTTGTAAAACATTTTGCGGCAACACACACACACATGGTTTGATGACCTTTTAAATTTTACTATTTCTTTTCTGTATGTTTGTAGTAGAAGTAGAAGGTTGCTATGTGCAGATCTGTCGCTACTATGTTCTACTATGTTCTACTATGTTCTAAAACTGTTGCATTTTCAACGTGGCTCTCACTTCCAAAATACTTTTTCTGAATACGGTCCATTTCTTCTTGTAAGTATTTGGGTGTACCATGCAGAAGAGTGGTATTTAAATTGCCTAATTCTGAAGCTGGACTTTTTGCATAGTATATTTTATACACTAAATTTCTTACATTGGAATGATGTACTGATATTCTTTTGATATCATGGAAGGTACTTTTGCAAATAGGCCCAGAAATGCGGGCTAATGAATGTCCTTTTAGTCCTGTGTCTTTCTGCACTGCACAAACATCCATATTTTGCAGCACTTTCATTTTACTTTTGTCTTTACCTTTTACATATTGACTGAGGAACTGACGTAAAGATTTGAAAGCTTTGTTTGGAATGGCACACATTGATGCGCACGGCCATTTGTATACTGGACGGTGTGGTTCTGCTGAATCGAGAGGTCATTCTGAGTTTTCAGGAGTAGTTTTGTAAGCAGTGTTTCTTGTACCATGATGGTAGTATTGATTTTCTCATACCCTCATCCACTGCTATGGATGGCAATTGTGTTTGTTTGATTTTGTTTGTATGCTTCTTCATTAAAATATGGCTCAGTGGTTGTTGTGTGACTCCATTCACCACCACAAACATGCAAGAAATTATTTTTGTTCACATTCTGTTTATTGCTGAGTTTCTTTTGTAGTTTGGTACTTAGTTTTGTTAGTGCTTTCATACTATTTAACACTAATATAAACAACTTTCTTTTGAGAAGGATTGCACTGTCCACGAGTGTTTGTGTAATTAACTTTCTACGGTACGTTTTAAGGGGTGAGGATGATTTTGGTCCTCTTCTTAGTAGATTCTGAAGGACTCTGTGATGAAACGTTTTTTTCTAAAATACTTTTTTTTTACTATGGGTTCTTCTTACACTATCAGGATTATTAGGAACATTGTAAGCTGTAATGGCAGCCATTTCTTTTGCAACATTTCTGTGTTTTGTGACACTTTTTTGATGGAGGAGGTACAGTTTCGGTAGTTGTGACTTCCTTTATTATGTTACCCAACTGCATTAGCTGGTTTGTACCAAGATTCTCTACACACTCTACAACAGGTGGATGCTTATATTGGGCACCTTTATTTGTCTTTGCTCTAATTCTGCATTCCTTTCTACGGAGTTGCTTTCATCCTATTCAACACTAATATAAACAACTTTCTTTTGAGAAGGATTGCACTGTCCACGAGTGTTTGTAGAATTAACTTTCTACGGTACGTTTTAAGGGGTGAGGATGATTTTGGCCCTCTTCTTAGTAGATTCTGAAGGACTCTGTGATGAAACATTTTTGCTAAAATACTTTTTTTACTATGGGTTCTTCTTACACTATCAGGATTATTAGGAACATTGTTAGCTGTAATGGCAGCCATTTCTTTTGCAACATTTCTGTGTTTTGTGACACTTTTTGATGGAGGAGGTACAGTTTCGGTAGTTGCGACTTCCTTTATTATGTTACCCAACTGCATTAGCTGGTTTGTACCAAGATTCTCTACACACTCTACAACAGGTGGATGCTTATATTGGGCACCTTTATTTGTCTTTGCTCTAATTCTGCATTCCTTTCTACTGAGTTGCTTTCATCCTATTCAACACTAATATAAACAACTTTCTTTTGAGAAGGATTGCACTGTCCACGAGTGTTCGTAGAATTAACTTTCTACGGTACGTTTTAAGGGGTGAGGATGATTTTGGTCCTCTTCTTAGTAGGTTCTGAAGGACTCTGTGATGAAACATTTTTGCTAAAATACTTTTTTTTACTATGGGTTCTTCTTACACTATCAGGATTATTAGGAACATTGTTAGCTGTAATGGCAGCCATTTTTCTGACAACATTTCTGTGTTTTGTGACACTTTTTGATGGAGGAGGTACAGTTTTGGTAGTTGCGACTTCTTTTATTATGTTACCCAACTGCATTAGCTGGTTTGTACCAAGATTCTCTACACACTCTACAACAGGTGGATGCTTACATTGGGCACCTTTATTTGTCGGTGCTCTAATTCTGCATTCCTTTCTATGGAGTTGCTTTTTGGTAGCCATTCTTTGCTGTTTGTTGAGAAAAAAAATATACTTTGGTCTGCTGTCCAATGTGTGCAGTGTGCATGTGTGCATAAGTCTGATGGGGAAGCTCTTTGTCACTTTGTCATGGTGTCTCAACGTACAGTGAACTCTAACAATCATTTGGTAAGGCTTCTTTACTGTTTGTATCCTACTACAATGTGCTTCAGATGAGAGTACAAAGTGGCCTACTTGTGACGAGAACCATTATTAATAACCAAAATGCCAAAAACTTGCTACAGCAACTTCTTTTCACAATCTAACCTTCTAAAGATTACCTATGTTATTTCAGTACCAAAAACACAGCGATTTGTCAGCCATTCTGCCTGTTATTCTTTGTTCAATAAATGGATATTTGTAGGTAGAATGGTTTACAAATCCAAATCAATGCTTTCTTTGGTGCCCAAAATAAACAAATAACCCACGCAGCCTCTCTAACGAGTAGTTACAATATAAAGGTTGTACTGTACTTACTTTTTTGTGCAAGATGACCAGGTTTCTTCTGATATGTCGTCTGCAGTCTAGATGCTGTTGATTCTCAGGAGAGTAGTCTTCACTGCAAATAAAAAAAACAAAATCAATTACTTTGTGTGTTTGCAGCAGTGATGATGCTGCAGACATTACTTGTGCTTCTTTCGTCAGAGGATTGAACTTTCATATTTCAACCCAGTGCATGTGCACATTTAACTTCACTCTGTGCAGTCTTTGCATAGTCCTTGCAATATGGTACTTGTAAGCCCTTCAAAATAACTAAATCTTTTAAGGGTATGGAAATGCCTTGTTCTTTACAAAGTGTACTATGCATAGGAGAGAGGTTTGTAAGCGATAGGGCAAAGTACTAGATGGGGAAACATTTTGTACTTGTTAATGAAAAGCAAGATGTCGAAAAATCGGGAGACCCTCAGAAGGAAATGTCAGCACTACAATCGGGAGCGCTTACTGTTCTCATACAATCACTTTGCAAGTAGCATTACTGTAGGCTGTACAGAGTACAGAACTCCAACATTTTCAAATACAAAATTGAGGTCTGTCCTAAATAGGCATGCTTGCAACGTATGTACTGGATATGCGGAAGACAGTAGCAGTCGTGCGATTTGTGCATGACAAATCGGCAATCGTGCACTTTAAAGGGGGAGCGTTGTTATGTCTTCCCTATGGACATTTAGCGGCATTATTTTGATTAATTTAAATCATAGGGCTTCCACATGTTCTCTGATTAAAATATACATACCTGTCTCTATACTGATGCATGTGCACATGTATGGAGCTGTAGGTAGAAATTTGCAATCCTTGCACAGTAGCTTGTGAAGTAGGTGCTTTGCAATGGTATGTGACTTCCATTCAGAATCATCAAAAGTAATTTTGAAGTGCGCAATGTTGATTACAGAGTTAAAATTAGCGATGTTCTATGTGATTGGTGGATGATTGTGCGACCGCTTAGTTGTGTCCAATGAGGGACTCGCTTTGGTACCCCCGTAGAAAGGGTGGAAGGACTGGGTAAGAGTTACGTGCCGCGCGTAGGCAACGCTTGTCCGATGGTAGGGCGTGTCACATACGGGTTTCTACAGCAAATCATGCATGGAAAGGCGACTGTAGGCATCAGCCAATCAGATCTTCACTTTACTCTTTTGTGTGGAAAGATGGTGCGCACACTGAAGATGGCAGAGGTGGAGAGGGTCAGGGTTTTGATGCTTGGAGTCATTTTTCGTGCAAGGCTTACAACACTATGCCGAGAGTAGGCATGTGGCACACCATTTCGATGTGCGAGAAGTGGAGGTGGTGTGGAGCGCTGACACTGATGCCAATGCTGCGGCAATTCTGCAAGTTTATAGAGACATGCGTAGAATGACCACTCCTCATGTGGTAATTTTGCACTACGGCGCTTGCCATTTGGGATACCTGACTTCACATACTTTGTTGGCATATTTGGCAGAGTTGGTTGAAGCACTCATGACCATCTTCCCAACAACGAAAGTAATTTTTTCTGCTTTACTCCCGAGAGTACAATGGAAGAACACTTCTGTTTTCTGTCCAGATCAAAGCATCGGGAGGTGTATTATCAATCGTGGCATGCGTGCATTCATGCTACGAGTTGGTATGTTTTTTTTGCAGTGACGAAAACATTGCTCCAAGCAATGTGCATTACTTTCAAGGAGATGGTGTGCGCTATCTTCTTTGGGAAATGTGATGTTCTTTTGGAACATAAGGCTTGCTTTAGAGCAGGTTCTGTAATGTTTGCAAGAGTAAAGCAAGGACAAAAAATACAAAATAATACATAAAATACCAGATGTCTGTACGTTATCTGGCCAAACATAAAAATAAACAGCTCTTTTCAGTGCCTACCTTAAAGGAGAAAAAGGGGAATAGTACTTTAATCTACCGTCCTCACGCTCTGATCCTGTACATGTCCACGAACATGGCGGTAGTTAGCAGCCAGCACATTTCACCACCAGGGATTCAAGGGTGGAGCCGCATGTAAATGAGAATGAGTGGCGCTAGGGATTGGTCCATAAAGTTCAGTAGGTGTGTTCTGACTGACGTACTTTAGTAAGACCGTCTTCTCCCTCACAGGAGACCACACAGCCATGGCTTTCCATACACGAAAACAGATTATCTGGATTTTGGGAGACTCATGGATACATTGGTTGAAGGTGCATGCAGAAAGCTGCAGTTTATCTACAAATCTCGGATTTCCATATGCGGAAGTGCACTCGCATGGCGTGCGTGGCATGAAATGGCTGGATTTGGTACCTCTTTGTGTTACTTTACTGACAGAGCGTCCTCCAGATATACTGATCATTCATTGTGGAGGAAACAGTTTAGGTCATGTACCTGGAATTTCTTTGAAATTTGCAATGAAGGAAGGACTCGCGAAGCTCATGGACATGTTTCTAAATTGTCAAATACTTTTTCCTGTATTGCCCAAAGACAAATATGGCTGCGTTCTTCTGCGTTTGGTCCACAAATGGAGAAAGCGAGACGCAATGTGAATAAGGCTCTGTGTGCATTTCTAAGAGATGTTGGCATGTCCTCTTTCCACAATGAAAACATTTTGTTTCGCAGCACTTTCATTTTCCGCAGAGATGGAGTGCACCTCACATATGCTGGCAATCAGATTTTTCTTTGCAATATACAAAATGCATTGCGACCTCTATTGCAATCACACTAACCTATCTGACAATCCGTTTTCCCCAATCCACTGTTTTTGACCCACACAACACACCACCGAAAGGCTCTTTTCAGAGCCACCACTTAATCTAAACGTACACGTTATTGCGTTTGCTCTGCTTGCACCCTCCCTTTTTTCCTCTACGACTGTCCGCAAACTTTTTCAGAACTCCGCAGGGGTCTACGGGCGCGACTTCATAATTCTATTGTTATACTGAGAAAGGCGGCTCTGAAAAGAGTCTTTTCTGTAATTTTTGTTGTTTTTACGTTCATTGCTTAACAACTGTCAGGTACTGTCAGGTTGGAGCGACATATTCTTTACATACAGTATCATATACTCATTTACATTGGGTCAGGGGAGACACATATTTAGTATAGAAAGGTTTTGGGAAGTTATTATGGGTTATATTTTTAAACAGCCAATTTTGCCCTTAACCTTCATTGCAGTCTATGGAAAATGCCCCAAGCCAAGATGGAGGTTCTCAGTCTAAATTCTAATTGGCTGGAGATTGTTTATAGGGAGGACAATGAACATTCTAAACTGCCTTTCATCGTCCTTGCCCAGCTGAGAGGTTGTGTGCCTTGCAGCTCCTGCTTAACTTGTTCAAGGGTGACAAGTTTCAAGCAGTTGAGCGTAATATCTGAAAGTATAACAGGAGTCGTGTATGGAGTTTGGTGGAGACACAGGACAGGAGTTAGAAATTTCCAATTTTCTGAGAAAAGAAGTTTTCAAGTCTCAATCACAAGATAAGTGACTTTCCATTTTTGATGAACTTTGTAAAAAGGTTATATTAATTTAAAGGGATTGAACTCGCAAATCTGTATCTAAAGAATTGAAGCGCGTACCTTTGTTTTCATCTCTTCATGTCATTTCAAACTAGCGCGTGAGTTTTTTCCCGTTACTTTGAGTCCGCGTGTGTGTCTCTGCACGTGAGAGTGAAGCGCGAGCGTGAACTTTGGACTCGCATTTACTGTTCATATACGCAAGGGTTTTTTCTACGTGATAAAATAAAAGCGCATGTGCTTTTTCCCGCGATTTGGTTTTTGCGCGTATGCGTATTTTTTCGTGGTTTGGACTTTAGCGCAAGTGAGTTTTTATCGCGTCTTGGACTTTAGCGCGTGTGCGTTTTACCCGCGATTTGGATTTTCAGCGCGTGTGCGTATTTCCCGCGACTTGGAGAAAAGCGCGTGTGTTTTTTCCCGCGGTTTGGATTTTCAGCGCGTGTGCGTATTTCCTGCGACTTGGATTAAAGCGCGTGTGTTTTATCCCGCGGTTTGGATTTTCAGCACGTGTGCTGGCTTTCCACGTGAAGATTTCATCGCAAGTTTAACATTCGTTCCTGAGTAAAAGACACTCTACAAAGAAAATATAAAATCAAATACAAGAACTTAAAAGAACTTCCTTAAACTTATTTGAAGAACTTTAGACCTTGTTCAAGAATCTTAGGGTTGAGCAGACGAACTACAAAGTTAAAAATTACATTCATGGACCTACTGAGAAGGCTGAATGATCTATAAGATTCTGGTCCACAAGTAAGGAAGTCTTGTCTGCTTATCACTTCTCTGGGCATTCTGAAGAGAAGTACCAGGTATGGTTTTATTGACTATTTTGGTAAAGGATATAGAGTTTAAGGTTAGTATAGAAACCCATTGAGTAATGAGGTGTATTGCATGTTTATGTTTTAACTACAGGTGATGAACCAGCGAGTTGATAGCTTCCAGCCTGGTGTTTGTTTCTTTGTCCCTTCCCCCTTTCCCCTGAAAGTGAGGTAAACTGAGCAGTTATATATATGTCAGCTCAGAGTGCCACATTTTGGGTGGATTGTCGGGGGTTCAGCAGCTTCTGCAGACACCAGGTTCTCAGCATGACAGTATGAAAGGCCAATTAAAAAAAAGTGTCTGCCCAAGCTGTTATGAACCCCGACGAGACAGCCATGGAGGCATTGGGAGTAATGGTTAGGGAAATGAGAGAAGAGTTACGGGTGGCTCATCAGGAATATTCAAGTCTTTGTCAAAGAATGGATGAGTTAAATTTAAGGGTAACTCAAATACAAGAAAGAGAATTTGAAGTTTCGGAAGGTGCAGGAAACCCACCTGAGTTGGTGAGAGTAGGAGAAGAACAAGAACCTAGGCTTCCCAGAAGGGCAGGGGGAGGTTTAGGAACTTTAGTTATGCCTGTTCCTTTGGCCGCTCCCGAAGGTTTCTTAGGAGATTCAAGAAAGTTTCAAATTTTTCAGTCTCAGTGTGAATTGCATTTTTTAAGTCGTCCAGAGTTGTTTTCCACAGATGCTTCAAAGGTAACATTCATCTTATCATATTTATCTGGAGAAGCTTCTGCGTGGGGAATTCTTTTGGTGAGTCAAAAGAATTTGGCTTTGAATAATTATTCCCTTTTCCAGACCGAATTTAAGAAAATGTTTGATAAGAGACAGTTATCTTTAGAGGTTGATGGAGAATTACTGGAACTGCGCCAGGGAGGAAAGGAGTTGATTTCTTATATCACTCAATTTAGAACTTTAATTTTAGAAAGTAAATGGCCAGAGGAGAAGAGGGCTTCCTTATTTTATAGGGGTTTAAAGGATGAGTTAAAAGATGCTCTGGCTGGAGTTTTGGAGCGACCAAATACTTTAGATGCCTTAATTGATTTGGTAGTTCAGTTGGATTTTAGTTTAACAGAAAGACGTCTAGAGCGTAGACGTTCTCAGGGAGAGGTTAGGTTTCCAGGAAGAATGGAGAGGCCTAAAGTTGAGGTGGTGAACAGAGAAGTGAAGTCAAAGATAACTGACCAGCAGAGCCGGGTGAGAGGTCCGTTGTCCAAGGAAGAGAAGGCAAGAAGAAGGGAGAATAATTTGTGCTTATACTGTGGTAGGAGTGGTCATTTTCTTGAAACCTGTCCTTTTACCCCCAAGAAGATCTCCAAATCTTCAGGCAGAGTACAACAAGTGGCTAACACAATACAGACAGTGGTTCCTCATATAACTGTGAATGTATCCTTGATGTTTGAAAAAGTACTTTTAGGTTCTGGGCCAATTATTATTGATTCAGGAGCTACGGGTAATTTTATGGATAGGGGATTGGCAAAAACTCTAGGTGTTCCTATAGTTGCAAAGAAAGAAATGGAGCAGGTCAGGGCAGTTGATGGGACATCTCTTTCTTCAGGTCCAATCACTCATAATACAGATTTACTTCAGATGGAGATGACTGGAGGTCATGAAGAAAATATCTCTTTTAAGTTGATTGACGCGCCAATCTTGAAAATTATTTTGGGTATGCCCTGGATTACATTTAATAATCCCAGAATTTATTGAAGTGCAAGGATTGTATCCTTAGAATCAACCTTTTGTCAGGAACATTGTCTTTCAGGAAAATCTTTTGAAGAGAAAGAAAAAGTTGTGAATTCTGTTTCATTTTCTCTTGCAGAAAGAGGGGCAATAGGTTTTGACATTGGAGCAGTTGTGGGTGAACTTCCAACTTGTTATCAGGATTTTTGGGATGTTTTTGATGAAAAGGAAGCTGGAGAGTTGCCTCCTCATAGACCTTTTGACTGCAAGATAGAGTTGGAGCCCGGAGCTATTTTACCAAGCAGTAGGGTTTATGCCTTGACAGAAAAAGAGAATGATTATTTGAAAGAATATTTAAAGGAAAATTTGGCTAAGGGATTTATTCGGCACTCTCAATCGCCGGCAGCCTCACCATTGTTCTTTGTGCCTAAAGCTGATGGTTCTCTCAGAACTTGTATAGATTACAGGGCGGTAAATAGAATGACAGTGAAAAATCGGTATCCTCTCCCTCTCATTTCAGAAATGTTAAATCAAATCCAAAGTGCTACCATATTTTCTAAGTTGGATTTACGTGGAGCTTATCATCTTGTAAGGGTCCAAGAGGGGATGAGTGGAAGACGGCATTTAAGACCAGATTTGGCCTGTACGAGTACTAAGTGATGCCTTTCGGTCTTTGCAATGTCCCAGCGGCTTTTCAATTTTTTATCGATGAGGTTCTTCGGGAATTTCTTGATGTTTTTGTTATCGTCTATATTGACGACATTTTGATTTTTTCCCAGAATTTGGAGAAACACAAAATTCACGTTCGACAGGTCTTAAGAAAATTGAGAGAGAATAATCTTTACGCTAAATTGGAGAAGAGTCAGTTCCATACGGATTCGGTAGAATTTTTAGGATTTGTGATCACTCCTTGTGGCCTGGAAATGAATAGGAAAAAGGTGGAAGCGGTTCTTGATTGGCCTACTCCAACTAAGGTGAAGGAGATCCAGAGCTTTTTGGGATTTGCCAATTTTTACCGAAGATTCATTGAAGGCTTCTCCAGTTTAGTAGCTCCAATTACTCGACTTTTAAGAAAAGGAGTTCCATTTGTTTGGGAAGCTAAGGCTGATGAGGCTTTTCAAATTTTGAAGGAGAAATTCATTACCTCTTCTATCTTGATTCATCCTTATACTTCCAAACCATTTTTTGTAGAGGCTGATGCTTCCAATGTGGCAATGGGAGCAGTGTTGTCTCAGAGGCATAATGTTACAGGACAATTGCATCCAGTGGCCTACTTTTCTAAGAGATTTTCACCTGCGGAGGAAAATTACACCATTTCAGACCGAGAGCTTCTTGCTATCAAAGCAGCATTTGAAGAATGGCGACATTTTTTAAAAGGAGCACGTCACACTGTGACAGTATTAACTGACCACCGAAATTTACTTTTTTTGAAGACAGCAAAAACTCTGACACCTCGACAACTTAGGTGGTCATTATTTTTTGCGGATTATGACTTTATAGTTACTTTTAAGCCAGGTAATCAAAATAAAAAAGCAGATGCTCTGTCACGGTAGTTTCCAGAAAGTGAGGTTAAGTCGGTCTGTGAGCCTCTTCCATTGATCGCTCCAGAACGTTTTGTTCTTGCTGGGATTGAAAAGGAGAACGAAATCTTCAAGAAAGTACGGGAATCCATTTCTGAGACACAACTTGAAGATTGGGTTTCTTTGGATCCAGCTCGCAAAATTAAAGATGGTTTACCTTATTTAGATGACAGACTCTATTTACCATCAATTGAACTTAGAGAAAAAATGTTGATGGAGTGTCACGAATCAGTCTTGGCAGGACATCCAGGGTATCGGAAGACTCTTGAGTTGATCAGAAGAAACTTTTGGTGGGAAAACATTCGACAAGATACCCTTAATTTTGTTAAGACCTGTGAAGTTTGTGCTAGATCTAAGAATCTCATCGGAAAGCCTTCTGGGTTATTGGAGCCGTTACCAGTTCCACCGCGGCCTTGGTACTCAGTGTCTTTAGATTTCATCACGGATCTTCCACAAGATAAAGGGTGTACATCGGTATTGGTTGTAGTTGATTTACTCACTAAAGAAGCACATTTTATTCCAATGAAGGGAGAGGTTACCGCTGATAGTTTAGCTCACAGTTTCTTGCAAGAAGTGGTAAGATTACATGGAATTCCCAGTCAGGTCATCTCAGATAGAGGGTCTCAATTTATTTCTAAGATTTGGAGAGCTTTTTGTAAGAGATTGGGAGTTGAGGTATGTTTATCATCTGGTTACCATCCCGAAACCAATGGGCAGGTAGAAAGGATAAATCAGGAGTTGGAAAAATATTGAGGTGTTATCTGCAGACAGGTGAAGAGTGGGTAGATTTGTTGTGGGTTGCAGAATTTGCATATAACAACTGTAGTAAGGATGCCACCTCTATGTCTCCGATTTATTTGAGATGAGGTTTTCATCCTCGTTTTCTTAGTATTGAGATTAATAATGATTCAGGAAACCCAGAAGTCGAAAGGAGATTAAAAGTCATGAAAAGAAATTTGGAAAAGGCAAAAGGGGTGTTGGTGGAGAGTAAACAAAAATACAAAGGGTTTGCTGACCGTAAAAGAAAGATTAGTCCTCAATATAGTGAGGGAGATTTGGTGTGGTTATCAACCAAGTTTTTGAGAATTAAAGGAAGAAATAGGTTTTGTCCTTGTTTCGTAGGACCGTTTGTTGTCGAAAAGGTGATTAATCCAGTGGCTGTTCGTCTTAAATTACCCAGTCATATGAAAACTCATCCAACTTTCCATGTTAGTTTATTAAAACCTGTGGTTAAAGGTACTAGATTAACACCTACTCCTTCAGCAATTGTGATTGAGGAAGATGCTTCCGAAGAATTTCTGGTTAAGAGAATTCTGGACTCTAGGAGAGTAAGAGGAAAGCTACAGTATCTCATTGATTGGGAGGGTTTTCGTCCTGAAGAGTGCACTTGGGAGAAAGCAAGTGATGTGCATGCTCCTCGTTTGGTTGAAAGATTCCATTAAAAATTTCCATTGAAAAGTGGTCCAGGGACTGGGCGTTAGGAGGAGGGTACTGTCAGGTACTGTCAGGTTGGAGCGACATATTCTTTACATACAGTATCATATACTCATTTACATTGGGTCAGGGGAGACACATATTTAGTATAGAAAGGTTTTGGGAAGTTATTATGGGTTATATTTTTAAACAGCCAATTTTGCCCTTAACCTTCATTGCAGTCTATGGAAAATGCCCCAAGCCAAGATGGACGTTCTCACTCTAAATTCTAATTGGCTGGAGATTGTTTATAGGGAGGACAATGAACATTCTAAACTGCCTTTCATTGTCCTTGCCCAGCTGAGAGGTCGTGTGCCTTGCAGCTCCTTCTTAACTTGTTCAAGGGTGACAAGTTTCAAGCAGTTGAGCGGAATATCTGAAAGTATAACAGGAGTCGTGTATGGAGTTTGGTGGAGACACAGGACAGGAGTTAGACATTTCCAATTTTCTGAGAAAAGAAGTTTTCAAGTCTCAATCACAAGATAAGTGACTTTCCATTTTTGATGAACTTTGTAAAAAGGTTATATTAATTTAAAGGGATTGAACTCGCAAATCTGTATCTAAAGAATTGAAGCGCGTACGTTTGTTTTCATCTCTTCGTGTCATTTCAAACTAGCGCGTGAGTTTTTTCCTGTTACTTTGAGTCCGCGTGTGTGTCTCTGCGCGTGAGAGTGAAGCGCGAGCGTGAACTTTGGACTCGCGTTTACTGTTCATATACGCAAGGGTTTTTTCTACGTGATAAAATAAAAGCGTGTGTGCTTTTTCCCGCGATTTGGTTTTTGCGCGTATGCGTATTTTTTCGTGGGTTGGACTTTAGCGCAAGTGAGTTTTTATCGCGTCTTGGACTTTAGCGCCTGTGCGTTTTACCCGCAATTTGGATTTTCAGCGTGTGTGCGTATTTCCCGCGACTTGGAGAAAAGCGTGTGTGTTTTTTCCCGCGATTTGGATTTTCAGCGCGTGTGCGTATTTCCCGCAACTTGGTTTAAAGCGCATGTGTTTTATCCCGCGGTTTGGATTTTCAGCGCGTTTGCGTTTTACCCGTGGTTTGGATTTTACCGCGTGTGCTGGCTTTCCACGTGAAGATTTCATACAAGTTTAAAATTCATTCCTGAGTAAAAGACACTCTACAAAGAAAATATAAAATCAAATACAAGAACTTAAAAGAACTTCCTTAAACTTATTTGAAGAACTTTAGACCTGTTCAAGAATCTTAGGGTTGAGCAGACGAACTACAAAGTTAAAAATTACATTCATGGACCTACTGAGAAGGCTGAATGATCTATAAGATTCTGGTCCACAAATAAGGAAGTCTTGTGTGCTTATCACTTCTCTGGGCATTCTGAAGAGAAGTACCAGGTATGGTTTTTTGACTATTTTGGTAAAGGATATAGAGTTTAAGGTTAGTATAGTAACCCATTGAGTAATGAGGTGTATTGCATGTTTATTTTTTAACTACAGGTGATGAACCAGCGAGTTGATACCTTCCAGCCTGGTGTTTGTTTCTTTGTCCCTTTCACCTTTCCCCTGAAAGTGAGGTAAACTGAGCAGTTATATATATGTCAGCTCAGAGTGCCACATTTTGGGTGGATTGTCGGGGGTTCAGCAGCTTCTGCAGACACCAGGTTCTCAGCATGACAGTAGCACACAACACACTAGGAGAAGAGGCGAAAGGAGGGTAAGGAGGGGACACCAGCCATGGGGATAAAAAAGGGCAACTGTACAAAGAAAGATTTAGGGTGACCTTTCTTTAGGTAAGGAGCAGATCTTCTGGTGCTCGGTTACGGCAGCCTCAAAAACACTTTGAAAACTCTCCCCTCTGCAGAGTACTGCAATACGTTCACACTACTGTCACCTTTGAAAGGTAAGGGTCAACAGCATTGTGACTGACTTGTGAGGCAGATGGAGGAAGGCGCTCCCCCACAGGAGTGTCTCTTGTGGTGGGAGGATTGGATACAGAGGATGCTGTGGAGGAACTCAAACGACAAGACTCTTCACATGGCACCACCTTGCGAATGTCCGCAGTGTGGAACGAAGTGAGGAGTCGCTTCATGGTTGTCGTACCAAAACTGTACTCTCCAAATCTCCCACGACTCAACACCACTTCCCAGTGGTTACACTTCACCAGGTTCGCACATGCTTTTGGTACATTCCCATAAATGGAAAACAACCGCCACACCCACGACTCCCGCCGAGTTCCTCCACTTCATTCTCTTCCTTCTCTTCTTCCTCGATCTCTACATCCTCACCCATATATTTCTCTGCAGGCCCTTGGTGAGGTGGTGGTGATGGCGGGTTTGGGGGTGGTGCAGAGGCTAATGACCCAACAGCAACCATGGAAGCCATACCGATTAGTTTCCTTTTGGTCACTACAGCAGTAAAGGCAACACATCTCAAACTGCTATAGCTAAAGGGACAATGAAGATGCGCTAAGGGGTGTGTCCTTTTGTTGGGGTGATGGGGTGTGCCTTGTGACCGTCTTCATCCCTACAAAGCGGTACACACATTTTACACAGCAAGTCCTTAGGTGGGCTACTGTTTGGGATGTGTGAAATTACATTTTTACACTCTACAATACTTTGCCTTGTGTCTACAAGGTCATTTGTATTGTTGCGGAAGCACACCAACCGCAGAAAATAGTCCCCACGCTTAGCGTAGGTGCGGTCACATGATGACGTCCTCAACACATCCGCCCCAGTAATGAAAGTCTCCTGTACAGCAAATGCAAAGAATCAAACGTGCGCATGCGCACAAGTGTCCTACGGACAGTGTTCGGGTTCTCAAACTACTTCAAAGTGCGACACAAGTGAGACGGACAGTTAGGAACAGACGCGATGTTAGCAATACTTACGTTTCTACTGCGCATGTGCACGCATGCTATGTTCACTGTACGGACAGTTCCTGTGTCCTTAGGACAACTCCATTTTGTTTGCCTACGAACTTGCCGACAATCGTGCCTGTTCTACGGACGGCACCATTTTGGCTGCGCCCACTACGGACCGCTATACTGTCCTTCACACACTCCCATTTTCCTCATTTACACCCATTCCGGACATCTGGTGTGTTCTACGAACATGTATTATCTCGTTTCCGAGCGGTACGCCGAGGTACTATATCCTTTGGACACCCCTTTCTGTTTATGTACGCACAATTTCAACAGATGGTGCAGTCACACATCACATCCGTCTTACTTCACATTACACAGCACCCAAATTCCATTCCTTGCGGATAGGTCGAACAGTCGTGCTGTTTGTGAACATTTTACGTATTTTTTAAAAAAAATTCTACACACAAACTTTTTCTCTACAACTACTGTACAAAAACATTTCAAACACACACACACACACACACATCAATCTAGAGAGAGTAGCGGGCGAAGCGGACACTGAAACAAATATGGGGGAATCAGGATTCTTTTCCTTCCCTGCCATACATATATATGTACAATCAGTAAAAAAATTTCACTAAAGAAATGTTATACTTCACAGTGCAACCAAACACCACTGCACATTCCCCCATTATAGTAAGCTAGGCAACCTTAACTCGCACCATCCATGTGCATTGCTAAGACTAACACCCAGGACATCAAAGATGAGATCACAAATATCATTGATGACATCACTGATGACATCACATGTGTGCCTCACTTATTTTGGTGCATTGAAAAATGTAGACTAGTATGTACTGACTGTACATATATATGTATAGCAGAAAAGAAAGGGGCTAAACAAGTGATGTCGTCATTGATGTCAGCATTGACATTTGAGATGACATCTTTCATGGTCTGGGTGTTAGTGTTAGCAGTGCACAGGGGTGGTGGCAGGGTTGGGGGCGTAATTCACCATAACTGGGAATTTCAGGGGTTTTTCGGTTTTAATTTGAAGCATAAAGAGGAGGTGGAAAGTTTTTTTAAGTGAAGTGTACAGGTTTTTGTTGGGCAACTTAACCATAACGTCCCCTCAACAAAGTTTTTTTTTGTAGTGATATATATATATATATATATATATCCATGTCATTGTAAGAGAATGAAGTTTGCAAGCAGCTAAACCCCAGCTGGACAGAGTCAGAGGCTGGACAGATGAAATGAGAAAAGGAAGGACATGCAAGTAATGTTTCCAATGACGAGTTGCAAAGTGGACCGACGATGAGCAGTTTAAAATGGTGAGAATGGTAAGGCGGTGTCAATCACTTAGGTCAATGGGAAAGACTGTAAGAGTTATAATCTCAAAGTCACACTGTCACACACACATAAGGATTGGTTTTAGTAATTCAGGCCACACATAATCCTCCTGGAACAACCGTTTGAAAGTCAGGTTTGAATGATACAAGCTTAAGTGAGTGTCATCAAATCAGAAAACGTATGAAAGGAGATGATCTGAATACAAATGAACTGTTTTAATATTTAAATTTAGTCACAAGGTTAGAATAAACCAATAGAGTTAGGAAATGTATGGGCGCACCTATAGCGTAAATGACGATGTCCAATGGGAAACTTTGAAAATGTGATCAATCTGCAACATGTGTTGTCTTTTCCTTTCTGTTATTTGCTATATAACTGGCCAGCTTATAATTTGTAGTTGAATGTCTTTTTAGATTCTTCCCTGCCTAGGCTGTTATAATATATTTTTGTTTTTCTTATATCTTGTGCATTTATTATTTGGTTCTTTTGGAGTGATTTTTACTACTTGGAGCAGGACTTAACTTACATATTTTGGTGGCCTGCGTACGGGATCCTGGTTTTTCTGGAAAGCTGTGATCTCTGCTGCACTTTGGGAACAAGCGAGGTCCCCCTGGAGGGAACAGAGGACTGTGCAAACCACGACGAGGTAGCCGGCACCGAAGTTACCCAGAACACCTGCCTGACTGCTTCAGGCCATGGCCTGGCTCCTCGAGTGCAGGGCATTGAGGGGAGAGGCAGCACCGGAAGACATTGGATGATCATAGTCAGCTAGTGCACCTGATTCAAGAATTACAATGGAGAAGTGAGCATAAATGCGGAAATGGAGTGAATGACAGTGTGGGCCATGTGATTTGTTTTGCCATGCTTTCTTTTCACTTTTAGTAGAAATTGAAGAGGGCTCCTGTAGCGATGAGCGATGATGTCATGTCATTTTAAAACTGGGTAAATGAAGTGTACGCATCTCTCAGTGAAGGAGGGAAGGATAGTGCTGCATTAGAAATAAGAGTGGGAGGTCCTGCACTAGTGAGGACTGTAGCCCCCCACCTGCAGTAAGGGCGAAAGGCAGAGAACAGTAGAAAGTTGTAGAACTGTGATTTTTTCATACATTGTATATATATTTTTACATATCGGTGAATGAGCCGAGGCAAATGTTGGTAAGACTGAGTGGGGAAAAGATTGGGGTAGAGATTGCATTTGGGAGGGGGGTTGTTTTGAACATTTCTGTTTATGCGCATTGCGATTTTGTGTCCTGGCACTGGTTTTCGTATGGAATCCTACGTTTTGTGGATTTTGAAGCAGGGTAGGGGTGCGCCATAGGGAGATGGCCCTTTGAGGTACTGTTGAGGCATTGTTTTGATTTTGTCCTTTGTGCAAAAAGTCATAATGATCAGTTGTATTGTATTTTGTTGTATAAAAAAAAATAAGTATGCCATTAGAGCACATGTGCATAGAATAGCCAACATATAGGGAAGAAATAACTAAATATAACCTGGAGTGGGTGGCAGGAACAGAAGGAAAAATGTTTACAACTTGGCCAGCTGAGGTCACACATGATAAGAGCATCATTGAACACATGTATACCCATTTACTGCCAAGAATATTTCTGTCGACGTACAAGGGCAGAAAGCTGAAGAAAAGACAGAGTGGGCCTCATTAGGAGTTTGGAGGTAACCATGGCGCTAATAGTGCTATGGGTGCCTCCAAACCCTTACCGACTCCGCCCTGGTGAATGGAGCTATTACCGCCCCATTCCAAGGTTGCCGGGGCGGTAATTCCCCATTTACCAGGGCCCTTCCCCATTCCCATTTGAGCCCCCACAGGGCTCAGTGGGAATGGGGAAGGCGCTAATAACGGTACCGCAAATTGCGGTACCATTCTTAGCTCCAAAGTCCCTTTGTGGGTCCCGTCCTTAACGCCTGGAAAAACCAGGCATTAAGGGAGGACCCGCAAAGGTAACTCATAGTAGGGCAGTAAGGGATTACCGGCACCAGTGCCGGTAATCCCTTACCGCCCACCTCGTAATGAGGCCCAGTATATTAGAATTGTGGAAGCTATATGAGGAAGATGACAGTAAAACTAAAGAAAAGGGGAATTCTGAGGGCGTGTCTGCCCCGCCCCTGTAAGACACAGGCTTTGAAGCCTGCACAGTCGGTACCCCACACGAGTATAGAGAAAGGCATCCAGTCTGCACAGGCTTCAGCACCTGCGCAGCCGACAGTCCCATACGTAGACGGTCATTATCCCTTAAAATCAGCTGCAGGATATACAAACCTTCAATATAAACCGCCCGCTTATTCAGAAACTAACCCTGTAAGAGGAGTCAGTGCACCTTGTGACAGACGAGATCCAGCAATGGTAAAATTAAAAAATAAATATCACAAGATTTAGAAGCAGCGATACGCAAGGCAGAAGAAGAATTGCAAAGGGTGACAAGGAAAAGAGAGGGGTCCTGCCCTATGGTCAATGAAGAAACGTCAGCAGTGGGAGAAATATTATTGAAATTGCACAAGTCACTGATAAAGGATGTAAAAGTAGAAACAGAAGAACCAGAGCACCAGGAGGTAGACTATGAATCTGACATAATTGAAAGTGAAGACGAGTAGGAAGAAAGTGGTGAGAATTGGGAAACTGAGGATGAACAGGAACTTCATGAGAGAGGCGACCTCGCCCCAGAACAATGGCAGTGGTTAGAGGGAGGAAGAACACTTGAACATATCATAGCCAGAAATGGGGAAGGCTGTTCCCAATTATACAAAAGGGAGTGGGCAGATCGCAATATATACCATGGACATATGGACAAGAAACATTTGATAAAGATGCTACCACCTCTTACAGCAGGGGCGGGTAAATGGATCAATGCAGTAGAAAAGCATACAGCAGGGGCTACCATAGTAATTGGAGATATTAAAAGCCTATTAGCCAGCATAATTTAAGATCAGATTAACACAACTTGTGAGCAAGCAGGGTACCGGGAGTTCGAATTGAAAGTGATGCACATGATAGTGCTCCATTTAATAACTGCAAGCCTGTGTATGGGATGCGTTGAGAAGGGCGGACCCTAATAGACCTGATGTAGGTTGCCATAATGGCAGGCACAATGAAACATGATGAAGACCCTGCATTGTATATTCAGTCCATCCAGGAAATGTGGTGAGAGAGAAAGGGGAAACATGGGAAAAGAACATACTTTTTTCTACCATGTAGTAAGAAAAGGCCTTCCCACTGAAGTACAAGCAGAACTAGATAGGATTCTAGGTATGGATACGAAAGGATGGGCAAGATACAGGCGCACATGGTTAATTTTTGCAAACACAAGAATGAAAAGGCAGCAGAAGAATAGGTGCAGTGCGCAGAAGCCAGCCTAGTGCAGAAGAAACTAGCGAAAGTTAGTAAGGAGGGGAGCAGTAGTGACAAACCCTACAGATGTGCAACAGAAGTCAGGATAACCACAAGAATGGGCAAACATGCAAGATGGCAACTAACGAGATAGGGGAAGAATCCAGGGGGCAAGAGTTAACTCACAAAAAGGTCAAAGGGAGGATTTACAGGATTGCAACCTTAATTTGGAGTGGCATGCTGGACGTTTGGGAAGAGGGGACATATGTCTAAGGATTGTCAAAGAAGACCCCACATGCAATATCATCCAGGAGCACCCCAAGCTCCGTACTATGCACAAGGACCAACACAGGAATTATATGTCCCACATCAACCCACCGAGCCAGCATCAATGTATACCCCAGGATCTGCACATCCCCAGAATGTAGGTCCAATACAAATGATCACACAGGGACCACCCATACAGTACCCAACACCAAATGCAATGCAGAATGTCACTCAACAGGCTACGGCACAGGCAATTACAGTACCGTGGGAGCAGAATGGCCTTCCACAGGGAACAGTTAGACACTACACTGGAGCCAGTGTTATAAGTAGCAACGCATTCCACTACAGCATCCAATTCATATACACAATAGGACAGCCTACAGCAAGCCCTGACATGCCCAGTTCTCTTGTTCACCCCAGACACAGATAAAGAACCCAAAGTGGGGGTGAATATAGGGAACAGAATGTTTACCTTCATGGTAGACACGGGAGCCACCCGATCTTGCATAAGGGAAGGGGGATTTACATTGACAAACAACAGTATGAACACTCAAGTTTTTTCTGGGGCAATTGTAAGGGTTCCTTTTGCAGATGATTTACCCCTCACTATAGGGACTCAAGAGATAGTAGCACAATTACTGTACAGCACAGACACACTAGTGAATGTATTATGGAGGGATCTCCTTCAGAAGCTTAACATTACCATTTAATTCACTGATGAAGGAATTGTGTGTTCAACACCAGGCATGCATTACAATAGAATAGCCACAGTAATACAGGCACTTTGCAGTACCAACACTATTTGAGTACTACAATTGCATGAGGCTCTATTTGCATACACAGTGACCATTTTGATTGGTTGGTGGCCAGGTATGCAACATTTTATATTTTGCCTTACAGCAGAAGATTCAATCAGACCTGCAGTGCCACATGAAGAAGCCCCAGGAACGGTTTTCACATTACACATTGATTCAGTGATCATGAGAAAAGATGCAATCATTGTAACAGGCATAGATGAGTAGGGGATGGAGCTATTTGCAAACATGGAAACAGATTGAGAAGTAGTCTTTGAAATCAGCATACCGTGCTATTTGGTAGCGAGCGATCCACGTGACGTAGGGCGACTGACCAGCATAGAGGTAGATAAAATCAAACTCAAACCAGGTGCCATACTCCCTAGAGTGAAGAAATACCCATTGTCCAAAGAAGCAGATCACAGAATTTATGACACAATAAAAGAACTGCTTGACCAAGGCATTATAGTGACTTCAGACTCTCCCTGCAATATGGCTATACATCCATTGAAGAAGGCAAAGGGACCATCATGGAGATTCATTCATGATCTCTGCCCTCTTTACGACATAGTGGAAGCAGAATATCCGCTAGTGACGAACCCAGCATCAATATTGTGCAACATACCCACTGATGCAGTCTATTTCTCTGTGATAGATCTTAAAAATGCATTTGTTACAATACCACTGCATCCAGACTCACAATACATGACCGCATTTTCATATTGCGGTAAAAACTCCAACACACGTGATTGCCCCAAGGGTACTGCAAATCCCCCATTGTTTTCAACATGGTCCTCTAGATGGACATAGGGAACATCAACATGGGTAGTGCAATTTTACAATATGTAAATGACCTATTAATGTGCAGCACCACATAAGAACAGTGCAGAAAACACACAGTACAGCTCCTGACAACACTTGCAGACAAAGGGTACAAGGTGGACAAAGACAAGCTACAATACTGCCAGATGGAAGTGGTGTACTTTGGACAGGTCATATCCCCAGCAGGGAGAAATATAGGCCCAGACAGAGCCATGGCAGGGAAAAACACACCACAGCCTAACACAATCAGAGAAATGCAGCAATTCATGGGGTTGTGCAATTATTGCTGCACATGAGTATTCAATTACTCAACATATGTCAGACCCCTACTGCAGGCACTCAAAGAAGCACACAAAATTAAAGGCACAATGGTATGGACAGAAGAGATGGCTGAATGTTTTGAGGACCTCAAAATAGCTATCAGTAGTGCACCATTATTAGCAACCCCCGATTACAACAAGCCATTTTTCCTATTCTCAAACTCAAATGGCCCGGCCATGACAGCAGTACTCACACAGCGATCATCACAGAAACACACACCATTGGCATACTTTAGAGGTCTTTTAGATCCAGTAATGCAAGGAATCATTCCATGTGAGCAAGCATCAGCTGAAACAACATTTGCACTACAGAAATCCACCACAATAGTTATGGGAGGTCCACTCAGTTTGTACGTTGAGCATGCAGTATTTTCCATTTTACAGAGAAACAAATCGACACTCACCGAACAGAGAGCAAGTGGATATGAGGTTATTTTGACAAACCCAGCTATCACCAGATTCCACACAGTTAACTCAGCAACATACATTGCCACGCCAGTTGAGCCTCAAGACAAAGTCTGTGACTGTACCATATATGAAGGAGAGCCAGACGAATACAGCAGGGTGCGTGAAGACCTCCTTGACACAGGAGAAGTACTTTATGTGGATAAGTCATCAAGTATAGATCAAGAGAGTGGCCAAAGACATACAAGAGCAGCAGTAGCAAAATATATGAAGGACCAAGAAGAAGAATTCCAAATAGTGATGCAACAGAGACTACCCTCACATTACTAAGCACAAGCAGAAGAACTTGTTGCACTCATAGAAACCTTACAAATATCAGCATACAACGATGTTACCATATGCACTGTTGCTGCCTATATGACATCTACAGTATTCTCAGGATTATCAAGATGGAAGAGAAGAGGTTATAGGAGGGCAGATGGGTCAGCGGTCCAACATGCTAATTGAAGCATTGAAAGGTCCCATACATGTAGCCATAGTGAAGTGTGCAGTGCACTCCAAAGGGAAAGACTTGTTATCACGCGGAAATGCCGCTGCAGATCCAGTGCAAAGCAGGCAGCTTATATGCCCTATCCAGAGAAAAGCCAAACACCTGTTACAGCAGTGCAACAAGGAAGGTTACAAGAAGCTAACCGTGCATTATCAAAGGAACACATCATTGAGTTTCAGGAGAGAGTGCCAGCAGATAACAAAGCATTATGGGTAAAAAGAGGATGTACTCTATCACCAACTGATATCGTATGTAGACAAAACAGTACAGTTAAAGTAGTTATGTCTGCAGAGCTATTAAACATTGCCCTAGAGCAGCTCCATTTTCCTAAGCATACACCTAAGCAGCACATTGCTGCTCAGATTTGTGAGAACTGGTTTGTGCCTAATTTGGCCGAACAAGTTGACAAGTTCGTGGCAAATTGCACCACATGCCACCAGTTCCACCCTGGACATACACTCAAGAGCTTGAAGGCCGCATTGCCCCACCGTACAGGGCCATTCAAAGAGCTCCATATTGATTATATCGATATGGTAAACAGAGGCCGCACATCCAGGTATGTAATAGTGGTAGTGTGCCCATATTCGCGATGGATAGAGGCCGGAACTTGCGCCAATGCAGATGCCAAATCCGCTGCCAGATTTTTAGTGAGGAAAGGTGTTCCCCAAATGGGGCATTTGTGAAACTCTCAGGTCCAATAATGGGTCCCACTGTATGAATGAGTTCCTCAGGGAAGTAACCCGATTGTTGGGAATAATACATAAACTTTGTACCACCCACAAGTCAATGGGGTGGTGGTGTGGCTGAACTGCTTGCTAAAAATAAAACTAGCCAAGCTCTGTGACACTCTTAAAAAGAGCTGGCTTTACATAGAGGGCGCTAGAGGGCCAACCAAGATGGGCGCTTTGGTCTGAGCTCCCGTCGTAGCCCCGCATCAATCCTGTATAATCCTGCTATTACCTGTACTGATCAGGTCCAAATCCCTGACTCCTGGTCTCCCGACCTGCCCAGCTGCCTGCCACTGAATTTCTGGCGAAAATCGGCCATTCCCTGCCTACACGGGTCCGGCGTGGACTTAAGACCAAGCTCGGCGCATTCGGCCTGGTGAGGCAATTGGCGCTTCGAGGCAGACCCCCTCCGGCCCGTGGACCGCATACCGGGACTCTGAGGAGGCGCCAGAGGTGGGCTCACAGCGTGGAGAGAGCTGGAATTTCTGCAGGGGTCTACCTGCGTTGCGCCTGTGGGGGGGCCGCTCCCGCTCCTCCTCAGACCTCGACTTGCAGAGTGGCTGGGTCCGGGGCACCACCCGACGGCGCTGCGGTGGGCCACGGAGGCTCGACGGTGGTGGGGGCCCGGCACTTGCCCTCCCGAAGCGCCACTGGCACCAGAGCCGCCCCCCGCCCTGCGAAGCTCCCCGGCGCCTGGGACGGCCGTGCCCGCTGGGGGGCTCCCCGGCACATACGAACTGCAGAGACCGGCGGCTTGAGGCGGAGGGAGCGGCCGGGACACCAGGTACAGAGGAGGGGGGAGGTCGCGCTCCGTGTTAGAGTTGGGCCTTCCCGAGCCGGCCCGCCCCCCCTCCCCCCACCCCCTCGCCGATCCACCACCACCTAGGCCAATCATCGCAAGGCTGCTCAACTACAAGGACCGAGACACCATCCTCCGACTGGCTAGAGAGAAGGGAGAACTTCTTCATGATGGAGACAAAATTCACTTTTACCCAGACTTCTCTCCCACAGTACACACCCAGAGGAAATCCTTTACCGCCATCAAACAAAGACTCAGAGCCAATCAATTACCATACTCGATGCTCTTTCCAGTGCGGCTCAGAGTACAGCAAGGGGAGAGGGTCAATTTTTTCCAATCGCCCAACGATGCAAGCATGTTTCTTGACCAGATAGGCTGCCCAGATCTGAATCCCAACCGTCCCAGGCCCCAAAGAGACAGAAATCTCAGGAACCCACCATAAACCGGAGTAACCAGAGTCGTCTTACAAGCTTGGAATAAGATGCAAAAAAAAAAAAAGAAAAAAACAGGTACAATTCACTATGAACACAACGCGGGGCAGGGAAACTTGGAAAACCCCGGGCGTCCCTAGCACAGCACCAGTTCATTCTCCAAGGTTAACTCAGCTGCCAGTTGGTTTTCAAGCTGAGTTCTTTCGGGGTACAGTTCGCACAGCGACATGGCATCCACATGTTCGCTTTCTGTTTTATTTGGTTATTGAGGGATCTCCATGTGGGCCAGTTGGGGGTTGCCCACTTAAAAGAGAGAAACGTCACAGGCCAGTTGGGGTCTGCCCGTGGACGGTGCCCTCAGAGTTCATCAGGAAAGTTCTGCGCCACCAGTTCTCAA
The DNA here is from genome assembly GCF_040938575.1 of Ambystoma mexicanum. Taxonomy (NCBI): domain Eukaryota; kingdom Metazoa; phylum Chordata; class Amphibia; order Caudata; family Ambystomatidae; genus Ambystoma; species Ambystoma mexicanum. Next base: position 1,014,461,535 of record NC_090930.1, on the reverse strand, counting down.
CCATCTCCCTGCTCTTCGTCTCCCAATCAACGATCAGTGTCGTCTTGTCAAGCAACGGTCCAATCTCTAAGCACCAAATCTAGCAAAACTCACCTCGATGCCACACCATGGCTAACATCGGATAAAGAAATGTGGTTAAATAGAAAGTTTTACCCGACCCATTCAACGTTCTGACTTGGAACATAAGAGGCGGCAATATTCCAGCTAAAACCAGGAAAATACTTCAATACCTCAGATGTCACGAAATAGACGTGGCCATTCAGGAGACACACCTTCTCCCAGGAAAGGACCACCAGTGGGCCAAGAGCTGGGGTTGCCACAGATCCTTCTCCTCTTACTCAACCTACTCCAGAGGAGTCGCTATTCTCATACACAAGAGGATGAGCTTCCGTTTGATCTGCACGGTGAAAGACACAGAAGGGAGAGCGATCCTAGTGAGCGGCATCGTAGCAGGCCAGAAAGTCACCTTTGTTAACTCCTACGCTCCAAACACAGATGGCCCAGACAATTTTGGATGGGTGCTTACCCAGCTTTCCACGCAAGACCCGGCAACCATAATCTGGGGTGGGGATATGAACACTGTATTAGATCCAATAAGAGACACATTGAAAGCTTCTCAACAACCTCCTACCAAAGCTGGACTTCAAATAAAAGAAATCTGTAATGCTTTCAACCTACTAGACATATGGAGGGTCTCGAATGGTGAGTCACGAGAATTCACATTTCACTCATCGGTACACAACACAAGCTCCCGAATCGACTATTTCTTCGTCTCAGCAAGCGGTCCATTGTCAAGTGGACGATGTTGTATACATCCGAGAACGCTCTCCGATCATTCCCCTCTCTTTCTCAACTTTACGCCCTCCATTCCCACTCCGCCACTACAGCGTTGTCGCTTCAAGACGGGCTTGTTAAGAGACAAGGTGTTTGCCTCTGAACTGAGGGAGGAGATCAACGTGTTTCTCGAAGCCAACGTCGGATCGGTCCCCTCCGCAGGCACAATCTGGGAGTCCCTAAAATGTTTTATCAGAGGAGTCTGCCACGCCAAGGAAAACGGCATCCTCAAGCTCATCAGGTGCGAGCTCACAACCAGCGAAGAGAAGCTAAAGCTCCTTGAGCTCCAAGCCACAAACGGGGCAGATCCCAAAATATCAGCAGCCCTGAAGGAAGAATTGCTAAAATTCAATCTTGCAGCGGCCTGAGAGGTCAAATTCCTGAATCGTAACAGCCAAGTCCGCCAATACACAGAGGGCCAAAAACCAGGTGCCCTTCTAGCAAATTTAATCAGAGCTGATAACAAACTTGCGCAAATAGAACAGATTCGGACCAACCTAGGCAGGTCGGTTCACACCGATGAAAAGATAGCAGAGGAGTTCAGGATCTTCTATCAAGATCTCTACAGTGCTAAACTTAGCAAGTCCTCGACTGCCCCACTGGAGTACCTGGAAGACACAGAACTTTATTGGGTCGAACAGTCTCTCTGAGAACCCTTAAATGAATTGATCACGCAAGAAGAGATTATAGAGGCCATAAAGTCCCTCCACAGCACCAAAGTGCCGGGCCCGGATGGACTGATGGGAGAATTTTACAAGTCATTTGTGGGCACCCTGGCCCCCCTCCTAGCGGCCGTTTATGAAGAGGCGCTGGAAAAAGGTCACATCCCTCCCACTACTTGTGAAGCCAACGTTATCCTGCTGCACAAACCGGGCAAATCTCCGGAAGATTGTTCATCCTACCGACCAATATCTCTCCTCAATCTTGACAATAAAATACTCGCCAAGGTGCTGGCGGGGAGGTTAATGCCATTGATACCTGCCCTCGTACTGGCAGACCAAGCCGGCTTCATACCGGGCCGCAACACGACTTTTGGAATCAGGAGAATGTTCCATGTCATCGCCGCACTGGATTTCTCGCTGCAGGCTGTGGCGGTTCTTCTCGACGCCGAAAAGGCTTTCGACTCGGTGGAGTGGCCGTTTCTGTTCATGGTTCGCACCAGGATGGGCCTGGGAGCCCGCTTTATCAACCTTGTTTCGCTCCTATACACCAAACCACGTGCTAGTGTAATTGTCTGCACAGCCAAATCAGCTCCAATAGATCTGCAACGAGGCACGAGGCAGGGCTGCCCACTATCGGCCTTAATTTTCGCCTTAGTGATGGAACCACTGGCCTCCAAACTTTGGGAACAGTGGCAGCAGAGGGGACTCATCATAGGCCCTCGTAAGCTCATCATCTCTCTCTACACCGATGACGTTGCACTGTTTATACGAGACCCTGAAGACAATTTGAATACAGTCATGAGAGAAGTCATCAAGTTTGGAGCTGCTTCAGGATTAAAAATCAACCAGTCAAAATCCATTGTATTCCCACTGACCCCTGCCACCGAACAGTTTCCAGACGACTTCCAACTCATATGGAAATTCTCCCAGGTCTGGTACCTCGGGATACAACTATCTCTAAATTGTCAGGAAGTGTTTCGAGATAATTACGAAGAGGTAGTCAAATCTCTCCAAGACAAGATTTCTCGATGGAAGTCTCTGCCACTAACCCTCTGGGGAAGGGTCTCCCTGGTGAAGATGGTGATCCTACCAAAACTATTATACCTATTCAACAACATTCCTCTGCTGCTGCAACAAACCTTCTTGAAAAAATTGAAAAGCCTGGTCCTCGAGCTACCCAGAGTGGCGTACACTACACTGACACTCCCGGTCACCAGTGGGGGACTGGCTCTGCCAGACCTTGAGAGATATTTTTGGGCAGCTCAAGCACAGTTCCTCAGCCATTGGTATGCCTCTCAAGCTATCCGACCACATGTACAAGTGGAGCGAGCCCTCGCAACACCTAACTTCCTAACCGCGGTCGTCCTTAGTCACACGCCGGTTCCCAGTTCCACGATGAACGTGGTGCTCACGATGTACAAAGTCTGGAAGACTCTGGCCCAGAAACTTGGAGTACATTCACGGTACTCCCCACTCCTACCTGTCAAGTTTATTCGCGGAGTCCCACTGACCTCAGAGACGGTGTTCCACCATTGGGTCGACAAACTGAACATACAAACCCTAGGGGATCTCTTCACAGAAGAGGGCTTTCTAACTACAGAACAAGCAAAAAAAAAGTAAAGGGGGCAACACTGCTCTGCATGTATTCCTTTACTTCAGGACTCGCTACACCATTCAGGCCCTGCTGCCAGACTTCCCACGTCAACCACCAACTTGGCATTTGCTGCATAAAGATCTATAAATCCCTCATTCCCACCACAACCCCCGCCATCACTGGTGCAAAAGCTAGATGGGAAAAGTCATTGTATGTTAACATATCGGATGAGGACTGGAACTATAGCCTGAACCAGACTCAAAAAGTGGCGCTTAACTCACGCCTAAAATGTATCCACTTCACCTTTCTCCATCAAACATATCACACACCAGGGAAAACCAACAAACATCACCCAGACGCAGAAGCGAAATGCAACAGATGCGGGACAATCTCAGCAAACTTTGTTCACCTAGCATGGGAGTGCCCCGAACTAACCCCTTTCTGGAAACTAGTCCTGGAGACGACAGCTGCAATTGTGGGAGAACCAATACAGCCGAGCCATACAGCAGCCCTGTTGGGCATGACCAGGCTGCTCTCAGCACCAATAAGGAAACTGGCCGGGGTTCTGTTGACCCTGGCTCGTAGGAGGGTTGCCATGGCCTGGGGTCGAGGCCCCCCCCAGCAGTCGCCGCCTGGCGCAGAGACATGCTTTATTACCAAGATGTTGAAACAGACTTCATTAAACTCCTTCCTTTGCACGCCCGTCCTCCAGACATCTGGGGACCTCTGACACTGTTCTTGATGGGCGAGGCGGCGGAACACGTATCTGACACCTCAGATTCGGAGGATTTCCCTCGGTGAGGGCTGGCCCATGGTATCTCCACATCCTTGGAGCGGGAGCTAGAAGAGGCACATACTCAGCTAAAGAGGACGCTGTATCAGGGAGACGTGGATGTTGGTGGGGTGGGGGGGACACAGGGCGGGTCCTGGGACAAGGCACAAAGTTTAAAGTCCACCCTAATGTGGGTGTGAAGTTGTATTGTGGTTTAAATACCTAAAAATAAAGTTTAAAAAATAATAATAATAAAAAAAAAGAGCTGGCTTTACTGCTTGCCCCTGGCCCTATTTAGTTTGCGTATCAGCCCACGTAGGACCACCATTTTACACCCCATGATGTAGTGACAGGAATGAGCATGCATGTCCCAGCTATGCCCCCATGAACAATGTCTGATGCCCACAGAATCGCAGACCTTTTGGGAGAAGAATTCAATGTATATCTAAGAATATGTCAACTTGTGCAAAGTTAATTTCTTCAAAGATAGACATCAAAGTGCGCAACAGGGTCCCAACTGATCAGCACAAAACAGCAACAGAAGAGTCTCTTCAGCTACAACCCGGAGATAGAGTTTACCCCAGACAGCACCTGTGATGATGGAACAAACCCAAGTTTGCTGGACCTTTTGAAATGGAATGATTAGTACCAACAGCGGCCACATTGAAGAAACGTTCTGCCTGGGTCCACTTGACAGATCTGCTTACAGACACGAGTGCAGCACTGCAACATTGATGAGCAACAGACATTGGGACTCAAATAAAGGGGCAACAACAAAGGTTGAGTATTAATATTGAAATGTAGAAAAATCACAAGACGAGAATTAAGCCTTTAGGGCACAACACAGCAAGTGCAGCAATCGATAAGTAAAAAGTCAAAGAAAATATTTACAGAAATGTCAAGAATGTGTTTATTGGAATATGTTGTATATTTTTCTCTCTCATTCTTTCTCATTAATGGAAATACTAAAGGTAGTCATTAGAGGTGATGGGCATAATAACACGAAAATAGAAAGCCTACTTTAAGTTAGAAATAACCTTTTGACCAAACATAAATGACAGGTGAATGAAGAAGTGAATAGCATGTTAGATGAACATCATTCAGAAGGTACCAATGTGTGGTACAACCTTATGAAGGCCATTAGAAGGACCCAGGTAAATGAGTCATGTTACTTATGTGGGCTTATCCCGCATGCAGTTGGTGCCACCAGACTGTTCTTATCACAGGAAGTGCTGACTTTAGAGGCACAGTGCTTAGCACATTTAATAACTTGCAGAATACAGGGGCAGTTCCAGGGACACACAGGGCCTCATTACGACCCTGGCGGTAGGGGGTTAACGGGCCCGTAGAGCTGCCGGCCCCGTTAAGCCCCTACCGCCTCATTACGACATCTGCTCGCGGGACCCGCTAAGGACGCCTCGTAAAACCAGGCATCCTTAGCGGGTCCGGCTAGCCGACCAGGATGCTAACAACTGGCCGTCATTAATGCGCCCATTGTTATCATCATCCCCATTCCCATTGAGCCATATGGGGGATGAAATGGGATGTACCAGGTCCGGGTGTCATGATGCCCGCTCCAGGGGAGCCGGATCGAGCCCTGCGTCCCCGAAAGCGGACATCCAGTCCCCAAGGAAGGACCCAGCAACCCCATATAGGGGCCCTTTGGACAGTGTCCTGGCGCCTATGGCGCCAGGCTCATAAAAGACATCAGTACTGGCGCCATAGGCGCCAGGCTCATTATGGAAGTGCTTGGGTGCACTTACCTGATGCAGACCATGCTGCAGGATCCCGGCCTCCTTGAGGCCTGAAAGGAACTACTTTACCTGTGGGACTAATTTACCATCCGGGCGTGGTCGGAGAAGGGTACATACCTAATTGGAGGAAGGATACTTACCTGGAACTTCTTCCAAGGCTATTTAAACCCCACCCGAACAGCCACACGTGCTTCGCGTTGTTCTGCATCTAGCAGCTGGAGGCTCACCGTGTCTGCTCCTGCATCCTGACTTCTGCCACGCCTGCCAGCATCCTGGATCACCTGCAAAGGAAGAGAAGAAGAGAACAGAAGAAGGAAAAGTCCTTACCTGCTAAATCCGCATCCCAGAGACATCTCGCCGACAATCTGGAAAAGGAAGACTTTTATTTAAAAGCTCATTGCGTCAATCGCTGCAGCGCCGCATTCCACTCACCTTTACAGGGCGCCTCCATGTTCAGCAGCGATCATCTGGATTCGCAGTCACACCCCAGCGCCTAGGGAGAAAAAGACCAGAACAAAAGGTGAGAGAGAGAAGGGAATAAGGAAAGCTAAATCTCCATGTTAAGACTTACCTGTTGATTCATTCCCTCTTCATTTCGGGTCCCCGCCGCATCCTGGCATTTCCGGACCCCGGCCCCTAAGGGGAAAAAAGACATCAGCGTTAATGAGCGAATGAAAAGACATTACCAAAAAACGCTCATTAAAGACTTACCTGATTTCTACAAGGATTTCACCTCTCATCTCGGGTCGGTGCCTGTTCCCCGGCATTCCGTACCCTGGCCCCTATGGGGAAAAAGACACTAGCATTAGTACATTAATGCATGGACACAAGGGGAACCTCTTATCAAAAAACTTACCTGGAAGCCAAGCAAGTTTGGTTCTAACCAATCCGAAAATCCAGTGAAGTAACTGGATACCAACGCGCCCCTGCATCAGAAGCAGGATGGAGAGCTTGTCCTTCCAGACCCTAAGGTGAGACGCTACGAGGAATCACAGAAGGGTTTCGAGGAGGGTGAGAGGGGAAAGTGGGAGGCTGATTGCATTACACCCCGCAGACAGTTAATCCCCTATTTTCGCCTACAGAAGGATACTTCTGCGAGCCAGACAAGCCAGATTTGGGGGCCCGGTCCAGTCCATCTTCCGAACCCTGCGCACCACCTTAGAAGAGGTCTCAGCAGCGCGAACCAGGCCAGCGCCTCCGTGGGGGTCAGGTGAGCGTTACACCGGGTTCCCTGAATGGGGAAATACCGGGCCCTCCAAGGTCGGAATGGCCTGGTATTTCCCCATTCAGGGAACTCAGACCCATTACCGGGTATGGGGGTAGCCATGCCGCAAAAAGCGGCATGGTTATCTCCAGGGTCATAATGCGGCCCACAGTCTGCATACAGATGGAAAAAAGATCAAAAGATGCGTGTGAAGGGATGGGAAGATATGAAGATGCACAATGTCCAGCAAAACCACAGATGGTCATAGAAGGTGCAACATTTTGGAACAAGAAATGGGTAAAGGGGCAGGCAGTGTTCAACGCTGAGGGACTAATTGGATTTATAGAAGAAGAAATAATGCAAACAGATTAAAGCTGTAGACATGTGTGGGCATTGCATGTAAACAAATTGACAAGTCTGCATCAACATGAACAACCTGTAAAAGTACAGAAACTCACTCAATCATTGTTTTGTTTCAGAGGCACGGGAGGTGTGCCTGTGGGAAGTAACAGCAACAGTAATCAAATGCACACAATGTCAGCACTGAACAAGGGCACAGCCACTGTCATGGGCATCTTGTGGCAATGCAGTAGCAAGGCTTAATTTCCACCTGCCTTCCTCCTGGAATGGAGTTTGTTTGTTAGTAACTTTGCATGCCCATGTCCTGGTGGTGCCGGAGAAACATGTGAAATTGGTTAAAGGACAATCCAAGTCCCCTCAACAGCCCCCAATGATTGTAGTACAAAATTAACTCACACAGGGTGCTAAGAAGGAAATGTTCTGGGTATTTTTCAAAGGAAGCTGACAAAGCCATGGGGAATGTACATGTGTAGTATCCATTGTTTTCAAAGACTGAAGTATTGTTTTCCTCATTGCTAGCTCCAGGGGTACAGACTTTTTTACCAATTCAGAATGGGTTCAGATTATACGCTGGACCTTGATGGAACTCTCAAACGCCACAGAAAATGGTCTCAATGCAATCCACGAGGAACCTCACGCCCTCAGCCTTGTGGCAGTCCAGAATCGGATGGTGCTCGACCTAAGGGTAACAGCAATGGTGTGCGGGGTATCCAAGAAGATAGGCAGCACCTGCTGTACCTACGTGCCTCCCAACAATGCAGACAATGGAACTCTAAACTTTGCAATTAAACAAATGGCCAGATTGACAACCAACATGGAGAAAGCAAGAGGAATCATTAAGGATGATGACTGGCTAGCAATGCTTACATCATTGATGCCCCAATGGCTCACACATTGTTACTGAGTTTTGTTTCCTATCCTTATCCTCTTAATAATACTCTGGTGTGTTTACCAAATAATCACCACCTGTTGTGTGTCTCATCATAATAAACGCAACCTACTTGCAGTTATGACAGGTAGGGTCACTCCTCATTGGAAAGATGAAAGCTGTCAAACGGACCCACAATCACAAGTAGGAGAGCTAAATAGGTGCCCAAGAGACACTGTTGCCCAGAAGACGCTGTATTGGTCACCACCCCGAGACCCATATGTGGAGGGGCTTGAAGATATATATATACATATATAATATGGATAGCCAGGATTGTCTATGATTGGCAACAGAAGGAAGAGGAATATGAGATCATCTTTAGAGAGATTCGTCCCTTATGGGATGAAAGGGGGGAATGTAAAGTAGTATGGGAATGTTGGAGAATACAGTAACATGGGAGAATATGTCCAATGCCCTAAATATGCATGAAAATACGAGCTGAGAAAGTCACTATGAAAAGGCACACAGTGTAGAAGCAAGTAGCCCCATATAAAGAAGGCTTTCCTGCATTGGCCCAACAAGGCAGTAGTAGCCATGCTTCATTAAGCCATAATGTATGCACCCTATAGATGCTGTGCAGTGATTGGTCAATGCAAGGGATGTAAGCATCTTCCCAGGCCTGAGTTGCAGTAGTGAGGTCATGAAAGAGCAACAAAAAGAGATATCAGACCCCAGAGCTAAAGGACAACACACTGCACTCTGATTGGTCAAAACATATTTGCTTAGCTGGGTTTGCAAGCCCATGTTCAAGAGAGATATAACAATGTATGTTCCTAGGCAGAACATCCAAATGTATCATAATGAAGGTGACAAGTTAGCAGGAATTGAACAAGAAGTGAACAAGTATGGTAGTCAAGACAGAAGGATCACAGCACAACACTGTCCTCTGTAGAATGAATCATCCGAATAGAGCTTCAATTGCTGAGAAATAAGTCATGCAAAGCACCATTACACATGAAATAGAATCAATTAGGAATTAGTGATTTTTACCGAAGCTCACACATAACCCTCACAGCAGGTACATAACAGCAGTAAGGACAACTTTGTAAAATCACAAGTTATATAAGAACATTTATATATATATATATATATATATATATATATATATATATATATATATATATATATATATATATATATACATATATATATATATATATATATACCAGACGAAGCCCGTGTAGGGTGAAACGCGGCAGTTTTGTGTGTTTTGCTGCTGCCTTTTTTTCTGTCCACAACTATGAACTAATAAAGGACAAATTTTGCACAGCAACCGTGGCTGGGATTGGATTCTCCTTGTCTACATTTTATATACATTTGCTGGAGTGTCCCTACACCCCAGACTGGGTTTCTAGTCTACACCTTTCCTTTCATATATATATATATATATATATATATATATATATATATATATATATATATATATATATATATATATATATATATATTTCAATGTTAAACAGCATCAAAGATGCTGTTCAAGCGAGAAGCACTCCACACAAAGAATGTTCCAGATGGTAATCACGGGCAGCCAGCAACAAACACTGATACACTGGTTGTATATTATAAAGCAACCTTTATTTTTCGTTCGAAGCAGTTTAAAAAATCCATTAAATTCACCCAGTGAGAGTTTCTTGCCAGACGGCAGCCTATATATATACACACACAAACATATCCATGTCATTGTAAGGGAGTGAAGTTTGCAAGTTTGAAATCTTGAGAAAAGGAAGGACATGCAAGTAATATTTCCAATGACGAGTTACAAAGTGGACTGATGATGAGCAGTTCACAATGGTGAGATTGGTAAAACGATGCCAATCGCTTAAGACAATGGGAAAGATGGTAAGAGTTATACAGCCTGATTCATGGAATTATTTGCGTGAAAAACGCAGATTTGCGCGCCTTTCTGACGGAAAATTCCTGTTTGAAGTATAGGGATTTTCGGGCAGAAAGTAGCGCAAATCTGCGTTTTTCACGCAAATAATTCCATGAATCAGGCTGATAATCTCAATGTCATACTGTCACACCTCACATAGGGATTGTTCGAAAATTACTTAATCATTCACTGTACACATACTCCTCCTGGAGCAACCAATTAAACGTTATTTACAAATGATACAAGCTTAAGAGAGTGTCATCCAATCGGAAAACCTGTGAATGGAGATGTTCTCAATGCAAATGACCTGTTTAATATTTTAATTTAGTTATGAGGTTAGAATAAACCAATAGAGTTAGGAAATGTATGGAAGCACCTATAGTGTAAATGACGATGTCCAATGGGAAACTTGAAAAATGTGATTAATCTGTAAGATTTGTTGTCTTTTTCTTTCTGTAATTTGCTATATAACTGTCCATTTTATAATTTGTTGTTGAATGTATTTTTAGATTATTCCCTGCCTAGGCTCTTATAATGAATGTTTGTTTTCTTATATCTCGTGCTTTCATTTTATGTCTCTTTTGGATGGATTTGTACTATTTGGAGAGGGACTTTACTTACAAAACAATGTGCCAAAAATGTGTTACTGCACATGCTTCTTTATAATAAAATTATAACACTGGCTGTTTTCTGGCGTTCAGCCTCCTTGAACAGGTAAACAAATCCCAGGTGCTACTGATGTGTCTATTGTATCTGACAAAATCCAGTCAAAATTCTGCTCACCTCAAAATCGCTTCTGCAACCATTCCGTTACGTTGGTTCTCTGGTGATCATCCTCATGTCGTTAGTCATTCACTGTGCAATACTACTTTGCGCTTGTTTGCATATGTACTGGAAATATAGATATTTAGCAAAATGTTGTGTTAGTTTTATGGGCGAGTCTTAACATTGCAATGTTTTTTCATTTTGAATCTGTTTCTGTCTTAGCCAGCATTCCACTCTCTCTCAATCCTCAGGGACCCACTCTAGCAAGGTTGTAAACACAGAGCAACTTGTCCAAAGGCACTCTGATTTGCACTTGGGATAAACCCAATATAATAATTGATGCCACACTCCCAAAAATGAGGCCGATAAGTCAGCCTTGTCAGGTCACTATGTTCTTCCATGTACACCATGGCCAAATCTTGATCTGTGCCAGATGTATCTCTTGTTAAATAGCAGCCCTCCTTACTATCTTCTAAGTCAACCTCCCTGATGCAAGCTTCTTACAGTATGCCTACACCCCATAAACCCAGATAAGCAAAAGCAATATTAGGACTCTAAACAATAGGCACATCAGTGATGGCATCACACTCTGGGGCAATGTCCATAGGTGTTCCTGCATGGTAATAAACCACATATCCCAGATAGATACATCCCTGCTGCTAACAGCAGGTCCCAACGTCAGCAGTATTTCATAATGGCATGGTCAGCTTTCGTCAAAACAGTTCTTCCTCTTATATTTCTTCATGTATACCCATTGTCAAGGCTAGAAAGTGTGGAAAAGAATAGTTGGGCTCTTATGTGAGGCATTTTGGACCTGCTGGTAGATAGAAGGAACATTTTTCACTAAACCTTTACTGTTATCAAGTACCACATCAACTGCTAACTATACCGCACCCACATTCAAATGCATTGCAGAATTTCTGGCAAATGCATTGGTCTACTACTGAGTATCTTGTGAGGACTAAGACCCATCATTCTACTCTTAGTCCTACTCATGATTAGAGCGAGTGGTGGTAGTGCATCTGGACAGTTCAAGCCAGTTTCTGCACATATCTTAGCAATTTCTCCTTTAAGGATCCAATTCTGGCATTCGATTACCCCACTGATCGTGGGTGCTGTAGAGAATGGGGCTTCTGTTGCAGATTCAGTATGTTGCATGGCTCCTGAATCCGTTTTCCAATGAAATAAGTCCCTCTTCCATGGTTTATAGAATTGATACGCAAACCTCAGAAAGAAATCTTGATTTAATGCCTTCGGAACGCCATATGTAGCTGCCTTATGAGCACATATTCCAGGCATGCCTCTTTTGGCATTTGAATAAAGTTGCACAAGAGTTGGGCAAATAATTCCCATAGAACAGGGTAGTCCCCTTGCTGTACCTTAGGGGTCTTTCCTATATTCTGATTCAGGAATATCATGCACCTCCAAATTAAGTGTCCTGTGATTTTTGAACAACCTGTGGAAAACATTTCACTTTTCATTCTGTTTACCATTCCGCCTATCGACATGTGTACTATGTCATGTAGCATTGATTATACAAAAGGAAGTTAGACAAAAAGTGTCACCACTCTCTAAGGCAGAAAGTCCTACACATCATTGGACTCATACCAAAAATGCATTACTTAAAAAGTTACAATTTTATTGTATCTTTAAAACCATAATGGATATTACTTTAAAACATTAAGGGGGTAATTCATAGAATTCAGCGCACAAGTGGCGCACGCGGCTGGCGCACAGTGTGCGCGTGCGAATCCCTGCGCCAGCCACGTGCGCTAAAATACATTTCCGCGCACAGCGTATTCATGGATTCCAGCCACCAAAACCAATCGTGGCGCACAGTGGCGCAGCGACCCTGCAGCTGCGCCAGGTACGCCCCCAAGGACACCCCTTGCGCAGGGAAAAGCCATCAAAATCCCCAATCCAGCGCAAAGGGCTGCGCTAACCCTGTATCAGCACGGCAAGCGGGGTACGTGTATCACTGGGGCGCACGGGAAGTTTCTCACGCGATTTCAGCTGGGGTATGTGTATTACTGGGGTGCGCGGGAAGTTTCACACGCGATTGGCCCTGTGCGAGCGGGGTACATGTATTACTGGGGTGCGCGGGAAGTTTCACACGCAAATTCAGCAGGGTACGTGTATTTCAGGGGTGCGCAGGAAGTTTCACACGCAATTCCATCAGGGTACGTGTATTTCAGGGGTGCGCGGGAAGTTCCACACGCAAATGTCCTAGGTACGTGTGTTTTTCGGGGTGCGCGGGAAGTTTCGCACGTGAATTCAGCAGGGTACGTGTATTTCAGGGGTGCGCGGAAGTTCCACACGCGATTCCATCAGGGTACGTGTATTTCAGGGGTGCGCGGGAAGTTCCACACGCGATTGGCCCTGTGCGAGCGGGGTACATGTATTACTGGGATGCGCGGGAAGTTCCACACGCGATTGGCCCCGTGCGAGCGGGGTACGTGTATTACTGGGGTGCGCAGGAAGTTTCACACGCGATTTCAGCTGGGTACGTGTATTTCAGGGGTGCGCGGGAAGTTCCACACGCGAATGTCCTGTGTACGTGTATTTTGGGGTGCGCAGGAAGTTTCACACGCGAATTCAGCAGGGTACGTGTATTTCAGGGGTGCGCGGGAAGTTCCACACGCGATTCCATCAGGGTACGTGTATTTCGAGGTTGCACGGGAAGTTTCACACGCGAATTCAGCAGGGTACTTGTATTTCAGGGGTGCGCGGGAAGTTCCACACGCGAATGTCCTGGGTACGTGTATTCCTGGGGTGTGCGGGAAGTTTCACAAGCGAATTCAGCAGGGTACGTGTATTTCAGGGGTTCCGGGGAGTACTACACGTGAATTGGCCGTGTGGGTCCTCCCAGGCGTTCGCTCTACAACCTCCACGGCCCCTGCAGGCAGCCCACACCACAGGGGACTACCCTGCACCCCTGCTCATGTCCCGCAGGCAGCCCATCCACCATGGGCATGCCCCCCAGCCAAGCCACATGTCACCTTACACTACTGATCAACAATGCATGTCTCCCAGCACCCCCACCCCCCAGCAGTGCAGGGCACCCTCCACCAGGCCCCCACTCATGTGCAACTCATGTCCCGCTGCACCCCCACCCTCCAGCACTGTGGGGCACCTGCCAGCAGGCCCCCCCTCATGTCCCACACATGACCCCCTGCACCCCCATCCCCCAGCACTGTGGGGCACCCTCCACCAGGCCCCCACTCATGTCCCGCTGCACCCCCACCCTCCAGCACTGTGGGGCACCTGCCAGCAGGCCCCCCACTCATGTCCCACTCATGTCCCCCTGCACCCCCATCCCCCAGCACTGTGGGGCACCCTCCACCAGGCCCCCACTCCTGTCTCCCTGCACCCCCACCCCCCACCTGTCAGGTGCACCCTCCACCAGGCCCCCACACATGTCTCCCAGCACCCCCACCCCCAGCAGTGCAGGGCACCCTCCACCAGGCCCCCACACATGTCTCCCAGCACCCCCACCCCCCAGCAGTGCAGGGCACCCTCCACCAGGCTCCCACACATGTCTCCCAGCACCCCCACCCCCCAGCACTGTGGGGCACCCTCCACCAGGCCCCCACACATGTCTCCCAGCACCCCCACCCCCCAGCACTGTGGGGCACCTGCCAGCAGGCCCCCACTCATGTCACACTCATGTCCCCCTGCACCCCCACCCCCCACCAGTCAGGGGCACCCTCCACCAGGCCCCCACACATGTCTCCCAGCACCCCCACGCCCCAGCAGTGCAGGGCACCCTCCACCAGGCCCCCACACATGTCTCCCAGCACCCCCACCCCCCAGCACTGTGGGGCACCCTCCACCAGGCCCCCACTCCTGTCTCCCTGCACCCCCACTCCCCACCAGTCAGGGGCACCCTCCACCAGGCCCCCACACATGTCTCCCAGCACCCCCACCCCCCAGCAGTGCAGGGCACCCTCCACCAGGCCCCCACACATGTCTCCCAGCACCCCCACCCCCCAGCACTGTGGGGCACCCTCCACCAGGCCCCACACATGTCTCCCAGCACCCCCACGCCCTAGCACTGTGGAGCACCTGCCAGCAGGCCCCCACTCATATCCCACTCATGTCCCCCTGCACCCCCACCCATCACCAGTCAGGGGCACCCTCCACCAGGCCCCCACACATGTCTCCCAGCACCCCCACCCCCCAGCAGTGAAGGGCACCCTCCACCAGGCCCCCACACATGTCTCCCTGCACCCCCACCCCCCACCAGTCCGGGGCACCCTCCACCAGGCCCCCACACATGTCTCCCAGCACCCCCACCCCCCACCAGTCATGGGCACCCTCCACCAGGCCCCCACACGTCTCCCAGCACCCCCACCCCCCAGCAGTGCAGGGCACCCTCCACCAGGCCCCCACTCATGTCCCACTCATGTCCCCCTGCACCCGCACCCCCCAGCATTGCGAGGCACCTGCCAGCAGGCCCCCACTCATGTCCCAATCATGTCCCCCTGCACCCCCACCCCCCAGCATTGTGAGGCACCTGCCAGCAGGCCCCCACTCATGTCCCAATCATGTCCCCCTGCACCCCCACCCCCCAGCATTGTGAGGCACCTGCCAGCAGGCCCCCACTCATGTCCCACTCATGTCCCCCTGCACCCCCACACCCCAGCATTGCGAGGCACCTGCCAGCAGGCCCTGACACATGTCCCCCAGCCAACACGTCATCACAATCTAGATCCCTGGCCCTTATGGGCAGCCTCCACATGCCAAACACCCACCCAAGTATTGCATCCACCCACTCAGAATTGCCAATTACATGATACAACCCCAATGGCAAGTATGTAAATGAACACATGTTCCTCACATACACACAATGGGTGTAAGTGAATGTCAAAACCCATATCATGACATGCATGAAACCAATGATATGATACTACACATTGATGAAAAAATGTATTAAAAGCAACATAAATGGGATTAAAAATAAACAAACAACAATGGGAATTAAAAACAAAAAAGCAGCATGTCCGTAAAATAATGAAAAACCACAAATCATAATCCAAAGGAAAGGTGTCCAAAGTCACAGTTCAAAAACGTACATCCAAGGGAAAAACAAAACCAAAAACCATTGCTCCATGGGTAAATAAAAAAAGAAAAAACATAATCCAACAGTCAACTATATACAGATAAACAATCCAGGGTCCATGATCCCAACTGAAGAAATGAAACCTATCTAAAAATACTACGTAATAAAAAAGCTATATACAAAAATGTTGGCCATTGTCCAAAAGGTCCAAAATCTAGAAAAAAGCAAAGGAAACCTAACACTAACTACATAACTTTTTACAAGGGCAGCGGGCTAGTCCAACGGCACACTGGATGTTGTCATGGGCCAGGGCATCATCGAACTCCTGTTCAATGGCTTGGAGGCGGGCATGTTCCCTGGCCCCGAGGTCTCGCAGGGATAAAGCAGTGTCCAGCTCCAACTCCCTGCGAAGACCCTCGAGGCTCTCAGCCCACCTCAGCGCCCTCTGCATGGAGTTCTCCGCCCTGACCATTGTGAGCCGTTCCTCCTCTGCCCGCTGCCGCTCTGCACCTATCTGCTGGCCCAACCGCTCCCACATGGAAGCCACTCCCATTCCAGGGTTCTCCTGCCCTCCGGCCGATGCCTGCACCCCTGATGTTGATGGCCCCGAGCCATGATGCCTCCCAAGTCGAGCCTGCCGCTGCCTCCGACGCAACTGCCTGTGCCAGCACGACGGCATCCAGGCTGATGGAATCCACCAACGCCGTCGTGCACGTGCCCTGCCCGATGATGCCGTCACATCCTCCATCTGATGGGGTCCAGTTGCTGGTGTGTCCACCCCTGCTGGACCTCCGACTCCCGACTGTGGCAGGGATGGGATCCCCACCGAGTTGGCTGCATTGGTCGGGGCAGGTCCACAGGGGGCCCTGGTGGCATCTGGGCCGGAAGACGGTATGGAGAACGACTGGCACATAGCCTCCACAGAGGAGGAGAGGGTCGCCAAAGTGCCCGACACATGTACAAGACCCCCGACCACGACCGCTTCCAACTGGGCCACGTTGGCACGGTGCTCTTCGTGATGACGTGCGTGCTCCCCCCGGGAAGCACGCACCTCATCACGAATGACACCCATGCGCAACGCGACACAAATCAGGACCTTCTCCATACGGCCAGGGGTCCCCTTGTCCGCAGGTGGAGGGGAGTCAGATGACATGGACATCCCCCCTACCTGCGGATGGGCCTGGGATGGGGCATCCCTGCTGGTGCATGGTGGTGCAGTCACAGTGTCAGGGACAGTGACATGCACAGGCACCTCCACGGTGACCTGTGCTGCCTCCTGCCACTGCCCCTGGACTGCTCCACTTGCACCAGCAGGGATGCCCCCACCAGGCCCCATGTGCGGCTCAGTAGCGGCCTCCTCCTCCTCTGTGGAAACCACCAACCTGGATGGCTCCACACCGTCTTCCGCCGTTGCAAGCCCCTGTGGGGGCTCACCCACCCCTTCCGCTGCAGCCGTGGGGGCATCCCCGCCGCTTTGCTCCACAGCGCCGTCTCCGCCCTCTTCTTCACTTTGCGCTGCATAGTGGGAGACATAGAACACAAGCATCAGGGTACTGTACAATGGTACCCTAGACAGGAAGCAATAGCAGATGAAAGGCACTGTCAAAGATCACTTCCATCATGTCCCTCCACAACACATGGGTCAGTACAGGCAAAACACATGCAGTAACAGGCATGGCGCATGCTATGGACATAAGCAAACATGTCCAAGGGACTCTTGAAACATACAATGTTGTTTTTGAACTCACATGCATCATGGGTCATGTCTATCACATTCACACACATCACCGTACTTTCATCCATCTGGACTCGTACACCCCAGACACAGTGGATGCAAGGATAGCTAGGCTGCATCAGTGGATCTGAACATTGACAGAGACATGTGTCATGCATCCATGGCATTAACAAGTCACAGCCACGCAGGTCAGACACACAGACATGGAAACCATACATGTACATGGCATCATCACCCATCCCTCACCCCCACCCATGTCCAGGAACAGAGACTGGCATGCTCTCATGTGTCCATTCCGCATAGGGCTCCCCATATAGCATTTAAACACATACACCAACCGTGTGCTTCACACATTACTGGTCTCACATGCATGACCATGATGTCCCTGCACACATACACACGCGTACATGGCCTATGTCACACATACAGGCAAGTATCAGACAACCAGCACACTGCAACATGTTCTGTCTCACACAGCAATGCCTGGCCACTTACCGCTCGACTCCAGACGGGTCTGCCTGTCAAGGACCTGGACGTGGAGCGCTGGGGATATGCATTCCAGGACCCTCATCTGATCTTCCAACAAATGGCCCCGTGAGGGTCCTGGACCTGAAGTCCTCCCAGCGCTTCTTGACATGTTGGAAGTCGCGGACTGCCACCCCCTCCGCGTTCATGGCAGTCACGATGTCCGTCCAGATCCTGTCCCGTCCATCCTTGTCGGCGCGTGATGATCCGAAGAGGGCATCATAATGCCCCAGGACATGCTCCACCAGGATACCAACTTCCTTCTGACTGAAGCTGGTGGCCCTCTGCCCGTCTGGCTGGGGGTCGCCAGTGGTCTCGAATGGTGTTTGCCCCGACATGGCGACCCCCGAGGCAGGCGTGGGTGGGCAACTAGGTCCTGGGGCTGGGCTGTGGAGCAATGGTATCCCAGTCGGGAGTCTTCTGTTCCAGCAGGGGTGGACACAGCAACTGGACCCCTGCAGATGGCTGATGTGCAGGCACCAAATGGCAGGGCACGGTGGCAGCAGGCAGGCAGGTAGGCAGCAGCAGATGGCTCGTGGGAGGCTGCTCGGGGCTCTGGGGGGCAGTAATTCGGCCTTTTGGGCAGGAGCGTGGTCTTGCGTGTGCTTACGCGTGGCCAGCTTGATACGGAGTGATTTGGCACGTGAAAATTCTGCACGTCAGCGTGTAATTCGAGGAAAGGCCCTTAGTGCGTAAGCGCGTCTGCACGCATACGCGATTTCATTGGACAGAAGGCCATTCAAGCGCAAGCGCCTCTGTGACGTGATGCGCGCAGGCGTGCATGGGCGTTTCAGCGCACGTGAAAAAATGCACGTCCGCGTGGTAATGCGTGTAATCAGAGGAAAGGGCCCATGCATGTAAGTGACGTGACGCGCGCGGGCGTTTCCCTCAGCACGGGTTAAAGGTGAGCGGGGGCAGCAGTTCGCTGTACGTGCCTTTCGTGGAGACCGACGTGTGTTGCTGCTTCCTGTTGTTTCGCGCCCATCACAACTTCACAGCTATCAAGGACGTATCTCTTCTTTTGGCGGGGGTATTGGCTACGCGTATTTTTCTGCATCGCGCTAGTCAGACGGTGAGTCGCACACGCTATTTTTCCCACTGGGGGTGCCCCTGTGTATCGCACCCATTTTCGATGTCATAGTAGCCTGCGCGTCCCACGCGTACGCGTTGTTCGTGTTACTGGGTGCCACCGCCTACTTCGGGAGGTTGATTCCACGCACGTAGGCTGCAGGGTTGCGTGCACGGTTTTACTGCAGTTTTGGGGTGCCTGAGCGTTGCGTGACCCGTCACTACATCACCGGGGTCACATACAGCCTTGCAGGTGCAGGGGGGCTGTTAACATCTTGCTTCCCACCCCCTTCACCCCAATTGCCCAGGTCAATTGTGGTGTACACCTCCCATTGGCACTACTCCATCTGTGCCGGCACTACTACATCTGTGCCATGGTTGGGAGGACACCAAAGGTGAGGGGCGCCTCAGCTGGGCGTACTGCTCGTGGCGGGCGTGGTCGGGGACATGGCAGTGGTGACCAGGGAGTAGGGGGACTCCAGGGTGTCCAGGGCGGCCACAGAGGGGGAAGAGGCAGGGGTGCGCTACTTGAGCATAATGTTGTGCCCTGTGTCGGTGCAGTCATGCCACCACCCCCTGTGGTTCCGGGGGATGCAGCTTCTGCATCTGGCACTGGCGCCCGTGTGACCCTGCAGTCCGTTCCATCGACTGCCACGGGCCCAAGGGTAGTGGTAGCTGCAGGTGCAGCTGTGGACACCGCCACCCAGGCTCAGGGTCTGCCAGCGCAGGCTGCGTTGGCACTTGAGGAGCCCTTGGTAGATTTCCAACAGGCCAGGATGGAAACCATAGGGGCAGGCAGGGCTGCTCAGACCAAGACACGTGTCCCTGGGGCAGTTATGTCATCTGCTGCCCCGAACAGCCTGGTGTTGGCAAGAGCAGGGGCAGATGCACCCAACAACACCCCGGTTGTGAGTCTGCCAACCAGGACCGTTGCGGTCAATGACCCTGCCACAGCTGATGTTGCTGCGCAGGGTCCATTAGAGGGCACCCAGATGCCACTGACACAAGACAGGCCTTTGGTCGTCCCTCCACCTGCCACTCCCTTGGCTCAATCCACCGAACCCACTGGCCATACTGGTCAGGGCAGCATTAGCCAGCCAGGGTCTGCGCCACAGTCCTAGAGGATGAAGGTTGCACATGCAGCACAGGCTGGGACCCTACACACAGCCACGACCTCCTGCACGTCGAGGAAGAAGCTTTTCTGGAAGCAGGAACTGGACTTCCTCGTGGGCTATGTGCGGGGCCACAGTCATGACATGCTAGTGGGTGCCAATAGTCAGACTACGGCTGCCCAACGTGACACCCACTGGAAGCATGTTGCGGAACATGTCAGTTCATTCGGCCATGAGGTGCGCACGGCGCAAGAGTGCAAAAAGCGTTGGAATGACATCAAACGCAGCACTAAGGCTAAGCGTGCCTCTAATTACAACTTGACTCTGGTGACTGGCGGTGGGCCTGCACCAGAGGAGGAAGAGCTCACTCTGCATGAGGCACTCGTTGCGGAGTTCATACCACCTGAATTGGTCGAAGGAGTGGGAGAGATGCTGGACTTTGATGCCCAGTCCAGTGAGTGTTGATGCGTGTTTGTTGAGGACGTGTGTGTTTCACTTGTGGGATGTGTTGTGCATGATTGCCACTACATGTGACGTGTACATGGTTCTGATGTGTAAGTAATGCAATGCTTCCGTGATGCATGTCTGCTCTGCTGGAAGGTGGACATGTGGAGCATACGGGGACTGTCCGCATCACCACTATTGCACCCTACTGACATGCTGGTTACAAGTATGCCCCTCCGGTCCATGTTCCAGCTCACTGGCCCTTCTGCATGTGGCATGGGGTGACCTTCCTCTCAGCCCAGGCACAATGTCATTGCATGACTGACGTGCATGTCTCCTCTGCCTGCATGCGGGGACTCCATGTAGGCATGCTCCCTTGCCCCTCCTCTGCCACTCTGCACCCCAGTTCTACCTTTGCACTTGTCTGCTTCAATCTTGCCAATGTGTACTTTCCTGTTCATGCGTCCTGTGTAGATGCTAACTTCCAGCGTACAATCTGCCAGACATATACCGTGTGGTACAGCCTTAGTACTTGATGCAGGGTATCTCACTTGTAATAGGTCAGATGTCCCGCAGGGACATGAGTGCCCATTCATGCTCCATGTGCATTGCACGCATGCCCCTATGTGTCCTTGACTGGATGATCACTGTAATACAAGTCCTGGGTGACATACATTGCATGGCATATCATCAGCCTTCCCATGTCAACTGTGGGTCAGTACTGCGTTGCACACATGTTTAGGGTCTGACAATCTGTGTGGCTCACAGGCCTCAGCCTGTTTAATGGCCAATGACTCTGTCCAACTGTTGTAGTGTCTTCTTCACACGTGGGCGGCCTCCAGAGTTTTCATCATATGTCCTGCTTACTGTCCCATCATCATTTGCAGTGTTGTCACTTGAATCACATTAAGCTGTTGATGCCAGTCAACACTGCCTGTCAATACACAGGTCTATGGTCAGCCTTTTGATACCGTGCTAGGCATCCCTGCTTTTGTACTTGGGTGGAGGGGTGCTTGGCTTCTAGATATGGTACACATTGAATGCACAATGCACGTGATGCCTGAATTTGTCCTTGCACTGCCTTCACATTTCCTGACACACACCATGGAGTCCTTGTACATGTAGGTAGTGAGTGGCGTACACATTTTCTGCACTGCATAGACCCACTTCCATGGAAACTGCCACCTTTCAACAGGTCTGATCACAGAAGCAATTCAAAGTTGACCCAGCATGCATGCCAGGTTATATGTTGTGTGTCACTTGTCTGCCTGATGCTTTTGTTGTCGGTGTGTGTGTGTGTGTGTTGTGTGCTTCTGACATGTGTAGTGACCTTTTTTCTCTCTATTTTTCAGGTGATGACGCAACGGAGGCGGAGGATGGTGTTGTCATGCCAGACACAGGGTTGTTACCACTACATCAACCCGGCACAAGTGGGGGTCGTGGGGTGGTAGGCCACGAAAACCCCCAAGTGCTACAGTCCATCTTGTCTCTGGCTGCCTATGAGTCCAGACTTGATGACGACTCTGACGTCCATGTCGAGTTGGATGAGCATCAAGTCCATGTGTCAGGGGTGAGTGATTCTGATGTGGACACTCCTCTGTCTGCGACACCTGCACTGAGGGATCAGACAGTCTTGGTTCCTCCGCCCGTGGTGGATCGGGACGCAGGGTCACCTTCCACACCAGTCACTGATGTGCTGAGACATTACGTCGATGGGGGCATGTAGTCGTGCAGCCACGGGCTGTGCCAACACAGCGAGGGCACCCGGTCCTTGGGTCCCACAGGGGTCAAGCCCAGCAACGCGGTCGCCGCGCGCAACTGCAGTATACTGAGTGGGAGCAAGACATGACTGCCAATTCAGAATGGCAGGGGGCAGCAATGGAGAACATCGCTGAGAGCATGGAGCGTGTGGCCCGATCTGTGCTCCCCCCTGCTAGGCAGGTGCTTCTCCAGCAGCAGGCGGCATGGTCCACGGCCCGCTGGCTCAGGCTGGGCATGGCGGCCTCAGACAGGGCACGCCAGGCTGAAATGTCATCTCTGCATCAAGCAATTGCTGCTCACGCAGAGGCGCACATGGATGCCCTGAGGGAGGAGTATGCTTCCCTCAAATCCACTCTGGGTGTCCTTATGATGTCCCAGAGGCAGCGGGCAGAGGAGAGGTTTGCACTGCTTGAGCGTACCATCTAGGCTGAGCTACAGGCTTGCCGGGAGATGCAGCGGTTGTCCAGCCAGGCCTTGCAGGAGGAACCCTGTATTACACGTGCTACCTTGCAAGTCGAAGCAGGTGTATCACGTGAGGTTCTGCATGCAGACCTACGTCACATCACCACACAGAACCAGGCTCACCCGTCCGGCAGACTTGCTGCTGACGAGGGGCAAGCTGCGGCTAGGCGTGGCCAAGCTACTGTGCCACGTCCTCCTTTCCAGGATGAGCCAGACTCGGATGACCATCTATCTCCCACATAGGTCGGGCTGTGCAGGCGTTGAGCCCATGGAGGTTTTTTTTTTGGCTCAGCATCATCGCATGTGGGTGTTGAGCAGCACCCTGTACCTCACCCCTCCTGGGTGCCTCCCCTCCCCCCGGGTCGTATGTGGCCATTTTTGATTTTTCTTTTAGTTGAGTTACGTTTCTGTTTGATAGTTAGTTTAATTAGGTAATGTAGGTTTTTCATTGTTAGTGTAATTAGTTAATATAGTTTAAAATTGCTTGTCTATTGTGCTTTCATGTGACGGTGCGGTGCTTTGTTGCTTTTGAAGGCATCCACTGTCTGTTCCAGCTGGGCCCTTCAGGCTTGTCTTGTGTATGTGTTTGCTGCTTGGGGTCCTTGACTCACATATGCCACTCCTGCCTTCCTTATCCATGGGCTCGCAAGGATGGTTCGGTGTGACAGCCTATTACACAAGGGCTTTGGACTGTCATATCTGTGGCATGTCTGGTGCTGTGTAACTTGTGTTGACACCCCTAGTGGGGATGATTGCGGTGTTATTGTCCACTGTTCAGCTTTTGCTAGATGGGGTATTTCATGATTAATATGTACATTCATTGCTATGCATTGTGTAGTATGTTTCTTGTCTTTACTGTACACGTGCTTGTTGCAATTCATCCCGTAGATAGTGTGTTCCACACTTTGGATGTGAAAGACGGACTGAAGGTGTGATTTCTGATGTAAGTCTCTGACATGGTCCAGTAATGAGATGCCTGAAGAGACACACACAGATGACTTTAAAGCCTTAATCATGTGTTTCATGCCCTTTCTGCAGGGGGATGAGCCTCCAGACCACCTTTGCCAGCAGACATGGCCCATTGGACGTCTGAATTCTGGATACGTTTGTTGGTGCCCACATGCACATGTGTGCACAAGCAGAGGCACAGGGATTTCAGACCTACATCCTAGAACTGCTGACGTGTTACAAGGAACTCCAGGCAAGGTGAGCAGCACAGGGGGGCCACAACACAGCAAAGCTTGCACCAGGCGAGCTTGGACGAATATTGGTGTTGAAGCACACAATACAGCTCAGATGTGTTGGTGGACTGATGGCTGTTGATTGTAAGGTTGTCTGGGGCACCTGCAGGGGCAGTGGCACATACCCTCCGGTACACCAAGGTCCATCGAGGCACTTGTATCAACCATGTAGCCTTCCGAGACATGGAAAGGGGCAGCTCACAGGGACATATAGCAAGGGACATACTCGGGTGCAGTGCATTTCATTTCCATGTACATTTTGAAACATGCACTGCCTACTTTGTTTTGGTCATGGTGGAACACGACTTGTTCTGAAGTCATGCCTTGCTATATGGGTCTGTCTGCTTACCCAGGGAACATTGCATGTTGTGTGAATTGTGACACATTGGTGTTCCATTTTCCACGCACCCACCGGCGGCTGACTTACTGCATTGACTGTGTATGACCCATCACAGGGGTAATGTTACATATGGGTACGAAGCATCTACACCAGATTGTCTGTTTGTAGAGTAGTTTGTTGCTATGGGGCATATTTGGTGGTGTGTTTTTGTGTTATGGGCTCGGACAGATTATTAACTGTGGCTCTCTTTGCAGCATTGAAGTGCTCCTGTAACCGGACCTGAGAGTGCGCAGGCAGGAGGCCAGCACTCAAAACCAGAGCTAAGTGTCTTGTTTTTCTTTCAAACTGCTCTGCATAGGCTTGCTGGGGGGTGCACTAATGCATGGATGAATGCGTAATTCAATTTGGTATGTTTGTTTTCCCCTAATCACCCGGAGTCCTATCCAATTTTAAACCCTGTACCCTCTACCCGGTGTTCCTGCTTCCCATACCTATCCAAGCAACGTTCCCTAACCCTCTTTCCCCGCTGGGGTTGCAGATGCCTGTGTAAGCCCCAAACTTGCAGGGGCCAAAACCCTAGATGGGGTGGTTGGTTCGTGCCACTCCTAAGCCTGGACTACAGAAGGCCATAACAATGATGTCCAAGTTTGTTCGGATTGTGTATGTGTTCATGCAGGTAGTACATTTTCGTGCATTCCCTACTTTCATGTGTCATTCCTCCTCCCCTCTCCTGCCACTCATTCCAGTTATCCAGTGTGCCAACACCTGTCCCGACTGCATATCCCTGACCCTCCTTCCCCACCAGGGTCTCAGAGGCCTGTGTGAGTTTGACCTTGCAGGCACCCGGGCCACGGTGGGGGTGGTTGTTTCGTGCCACTCCTACGCCTGTACACGGGACCTGTGACAGTACACATCCGTTCATGGTGCATCATTCTATGCTATGTACCACACATGGTTCACATCCTGTTGTGACATTGTTTTACTGTGCTACCTTGGTTGTTACATCATTGTGGTAGTACTTGGCCTTTGTGAGGTACTGCTACGTCAAGTCATCTACTGGAGGGTGTTCTGGTTCGTTTTGATGGCTTGGATTTTGTGATTTTTGCAAATGAGGGTGGACTCTGAGGGTGCAGGCACCTTTTTACACACAAGGTGGGAGATGGTGACGAAGGGGAAGGGTGATCCTGTGGCCAGGTGAAATTGAGGGTTGAAAGCTCCATGAGCCAGGTGCAGTTGTTCAGTGGGTCATGGTCATTTGTGAGGGAGGGGGGGGGTTTGTTGTTGATAGTTGCCTTGCCCTACCGTGTGATGGGAACCCTGACATTGTAATTGTGGTATCCTATGTACATGTTGTGTGCTGCTGATCAATGCCTGTTCATGTGTTGTGTTTACCTTTCAGGTGTGAGGGGATAGTTGTGGTTTGACATGCTGGGGTGTACACATGGTGAATGTTCACATGTGATGTGTAGAGGACACTGATGGTCACTTGATTGCACATGCATATGTTGAGTGCATGTCCTTACTGACCCACACACTTGCACTATGATGCACTACATGTACAACCACCCTTGGATATCCACGTGTACACTCTGTTTGCCTTCTGGTGCCCACTGTGTCCCTGCAGCACATGTTCTGTGACCAATTATGGATCCTGTACATGCCTAATTTGCTTTTTGATGTGGTTTGTCGCTTAGATGTGATGCTCAGCGTGTGCATCACACACAATAGCTGTTCACTGTGCTGTGCGCTGAGCAGTGTGTTGCAGGAGTTGGACACAGCACACAGAAGCTGCAGTGTTGATTTTGCAATGCACAATGTGCATGTAGACAGGCATTCATTGTTATGTTACGTCTACAACTTTTGTAATGCATTTGAGAATGACTTATTTTGGGTGGGAGGTTGTTGGTCAGTCATTTCATCTGATTCCATGTCAGGCATCATTGTCTGATGCCACTGTACATTTTTGACATGGCAATGTGTACCTTATTGGTACTGTGTTGGTGTATGGCTATTGCTTGCCATGTCATGTTGTGGTTTGGGAGGGTTTGAGTGACATAACAGTGATGTTCATGGCCTGTTTTGCAGGTGTGTGTGATTCACACCTTGCATGTCAGGGTCATCCGCTTCTCTAAGCAACTAGCTGGGGGTAGATCTCTCTCCGCGGCAGGGACCTCCCTCTGGAACAGCCTTCCTGCCACACTGGAACTTGAGGAGAACCATCTCCGGTTCCGGAAGCACCTCAAGACCTTCCTCTTTGCTTTTGCTTTCTCTCTCCCTCTCCCTTGCTAAATTCTTCAGTGGAACTGCACTGGATCTGCAACTGGGCCATCTCACCGATCTCGGTCCCTGGCCCAGCCACTCTCCACTTGCACTGCCTCCCTGGCAACCCCTGCACTGCGGGACTGTCTCTATCCCTACAGCCCCCCCTTCCCAGCACTTGTCTGCACTTACCTTTGGAGTTGCCACCAGCTGGCCTATTTATTTGTTTTTTATTCTACTTACCCTGTACTGCACTCCCCCCTCCCCTTCCCCTTGCACTTTTCCCTTCCCCCTACCCCTGCACTTGCGCAATCTAAATGACACCTGGCCTAGTAGTATCGTTGTCTGTCTTCCCTTGTTCCCCCCTCCCTGCCTCGTCGCACCTTGAAACACTTGTGTATAGGCACGTTACAAATGCCATATCATGTCATGTCATATGTCATATTTGTGCCTTTTGGTCACACAGGATAGCTTTTGTTTAAGTAGCTAGGGATGCAGACAATGTGGCACTTCCATGGCAACTATCTCAGGGTGGTAGGGCTGTGACAGTTGACTGTCTCTTGTTCATCATCGATTGTCACTTGGTATGTGCCAGGCCTGTGTGCACTCCGCAGGGGTGGGAGTTTAGGTGAAAAATGTGGCCACAAGTTGGGTCCGGGCTTCCTCGCCATGTGCCCTGTCCCCTCCCATGGGCAGCGCCTGTGGTTGGGGATGTGGGGGCACCACCATGTCCACCGGTACGCCCTGCCGTGTTGCAACATTGTGCAGGACACATGCTGCCACAATGATCCTGCACACTACTGGGGGTGCATAGAGTAGTTGCCCGCCAGAGCGGTCAAGGGACGGAAACGTGACTTGAGCACTCCGAATATGTGCTCCACTATGGCTCTGGTTGCAATATGGGCGGCGTTGTATCTTACCTGGGGTGGTGTGGTGGGGTTCCGGATTGGCGTCATCATGTGGTTGCTCAGAGGGTAGGCACTGTCCCCTGGGGAGGTGTAAATGGTTGTGATTATTGGGGTTTGTGTATTTGTGTGTGTGTGTGACATGCATGCATGTGCAAGGGCATTTGTACTCACCTAGGAGCCAGGTGTCGCCATGCTGCCCAGCTTCCAGGGCCCGGCTCAGGGCGGACATTCTGTATATGAAACTGTCATGGGTGGAGCCAGGGTAGTTTGCATAGACAGAGCTGATGATTCCCTTTGCATCGCATACCACCTGTACATTGATGGAATGCCAGTGCTTGCGGTTTCGGTAGATGTGCTCAGTGGCCCTAGGTGGACGTAGGGCCACATGGGTGCAATCTATGGCACCGAGCACTTTGGGGAAGTATGCCACCCTGAAAAAATCCAGGACAACGGCCTGCCTTTCTGCGGGTGTTCTGGGCATGTATATGTGCCTGCGGACTGAGGGGCGCGCTGTCATGATTGCCAGTACCTGGTGTAGGCAGCGTGACTGCGTGGCCTGTGAGACACCCCCACTATGGCAGTAGTCCGCTGAAATGACCCAGTGGCCAAGAAATGCAGGACATTGAGCACCTTCTCCAAGCGGCTCAATGCTTGGGAGCAAAGGGCGGGGGATGTAAGGTCATCTTCCCACTCCCTGACCAGGTCTAGGATGATATGGGGTGGAAACCTATACCTGCCATAGACCTGGTCGTCAGGCATCCCAAAAAGGCTTGTCCGTGGTGTGAAAATGCGTGCCCTGGCTATTCTCCTCCTCCTGCGGTGTCCCACGATCAGTGCTGCGACAAATGGGGCATTCATTGTAGCTGTATATACGTGTTTGTTGTTTGCGCGCACTTTTATACTGTGCTCGGGGACACTTCCGCCTGCCTTCATGTGGCGGACGCGTTGACGCCTGTGTGCGTCTTTTGCCGTGCGTGGGTTTCCCGTATTGGAATCCATGAATACGGGTTGTTCGCGTGCGTGTGGGCGTTCCGTGTAGTTCCCTGTAGTACTTCCCCAGTTACGCCTTCTTTTTCACGCGTTTTTCCCCATTCCGCGTGTTACGCCCACTGTTCCGCCCACTTTGGTTGTGTGCACCGCGCTATGTGCGCTTTTGCTGTGCGCGTAGCGCATGCCGTGTGTGCCCGCGTCCGCCATGGCAGGATTTGGTGCACGGACAGCGGGAAACACGCGCAGCGTCTTCCTTGAATCGCACGTGTGCACTGTGTTTCTCACGCTTGCGCCACCTTGCGCCTGCTTGCGCTGGGATTTTCGGCGCACGTTTGCTCCATGAATCGACCCCTAAAAATATTGTATAAAACCACAAGTACACACAAACATGAAAACAATTGCTACAAAGTACAGCCAAGAATCCGTGTCTAAATCTACATTGGATTCTGTTCACTAAAGTGTATTGTCTGTGCTATTTTTCTTTTACATAACAGGCCTATGGTGGGATCAGCCCTACTCCTTTCTGCAAACAGTTCTTTTGTGATGGCCAGAGGAATGGCATTGAGGGATAGGTATGCGATGTATGCTTCTGCCTCTTGCTGCATAACATCCTTAGGCACCCCGTCTGGATGCCGAGAGAGATAGGGGGTCATTACGAGTTGGGCGGTAAGGGTTAACGGTCACCATTAATGATGCCGGTAAACCCTTACCGCCCTATTGCAAGGTCCCTTAGCGGGTCACAGCAGGAACGGCTGGTCTGACCAGCCGTTCTGTGCGGGTCCCGTTAAGGGACCTTGGAGCTAATAACGGGCCCGCAATTTGCGGGCCCATTATTAGCGCCTTCCCCATTCCCATTGAGCCTTATGGTGGCTCAAATGGGAATGGGGAATGGCAAAGTGAATGGGGACTTACCGGGTCTGCATAGGTCGGAATGTCCCAGTAAGTCCCCATTCAGCCAGACCGGACCCGGGTTTGGAGACAGCCATGGTGCTAATAGCACCATGGCTGCCTCCAAACACGTAATGACCCCCATAGTCTGCAGGATTAGCCTCCTTCCCTGGGTTGTGAATTATGGTATAATCATATTCCTGTAGGCGGATACCCCAACGATCTATGAGGGAAGGCATTTTAATTCTGGGATTTCCAAAGAGGGACAGGGGAGCCTGGTGGTCTGTAACGGGGACAAATGTTCTTCCAGTGACAAAGTAATGACATTATGGCATTATTCACACGCCCAGACTGCAGCAAGACTCTTCCGCTCAGCCTGTGAATACACCTGCTCAGCACTAGTCAAAACTCTACTGGCATACGTTACAACGTGTCTGTTGGATTTCCTTTCTGGATCTGTTTGAGCCAGGATTGCACCTAGGCCAACCGGACTAGCATCCACTATAACTTCTGTATCCCAGTGAGGATTAAAGTATGCTAGTTGGTGCATCAAAGGCCATTTGACAGTTTTTATCCCACAAGAACATCAAGTCTTTCTTGAGGAGTTGTCTGAGCGGATTGGTCAGCGCTGCGTAATTTGGGAGGTAACGCGCACAATAACCCGCCATTCCTAAGAAAGACCGCAATTCTGCCACATCCTGTGGGGCGTTCATATTGATAATAGCATTGACCTTATCTGGATCTGCTCTATCCCTTTGTCAGAAAATATGTGTTCAAAGAAACATAGACTGTGCTTATTGATGTTACACTTTGAGCCATTAAGGGTAAGACCATTGCTTTGGAGGATGGTGCAAACTTGTCGCGGTGCTTTGTCATGCTGATCTTGAGTAATGCCAAATATCAAAATATCATCACTATAATTGAAAGCATTCACAATGGGCGCAATAAGTGAGCTTATTGTCTCCTGAAATACTTCAGCTGCTGATAATATGCCAAGAACAGGCATGTTATGTAAAAGAAAAATCGCACGAACAATACACTTTAGCGAACAGAATCCAATGTAGATTTAGACACGGATTCTTGGCTGTACTTTGTAGCAATTGTTTTCATGTTTGTCTGTACTTGTGGTTTTATACAATATTTTTAACGTTTTAAAGTAATATCCTTTATAGTGTTTAAAGGTATAATAAAATGTTAACTTTTTAAGTAAGGGATTTTTGGTATGGGTCCAGTGATGTGTAGGCCTTTCTGCCTTAGAGAGTGGTGACACCTTTTGCCTACCTTCCTTTTGCATAATGAATGTTGAATACCCACAAGGTAGGAAGGCTTTGCCCCCCCCTTCCTCCGTGGGGCTAGCCGTTTTGAGATTAGTGTTATGTCATGTAGCATTCATAAGAAGTAAATTTGCAATGCTTTGGGATCAAATAAACATCCTTTAGGAGAGCACCACAACTTATCGCTATGGAGAGAACATCCTGACTTTCCCAATGCACCCTAATGCTTATGGGAGATTTAATTTGTGCTGCAGTTAAATACCCTCACTCTTCCAACAAATCACAATATTTCTGAAATATACCACAGGCACTATGGTCAATGCATGTGTAAGTGCAACCAGTTCAGCTATCCGTTCCAAATGTAGCCCCTCTAAATGTGTGCTTCCTAACACTTGATAGGCTCTACAAACTGTGTAGGCTGCTTTAAGCTCTCCCTTTTCATTTCTTACACAATCTCACCCACAAAGAGCTCCTAGTCTGGGTTTTGTAATGGGGCGTCCTGTACATCTGATCTAAACTTGGTGAAGGGGCTTGTATTTGAAATACAATTGTGTTCCTCACCAGGCATGGGACATGGGAATATGGACAGGGATTTAACACTTGACAACATATAAGAGTAATATGTGCAGAATTCAACAATGTTAGTTCATAGTGTTAGGTTTCATTTCCAATAACATGCAGTCATGTTGCGTGGGAATGCTAGTGTAAAGGGTATTCCTAAAATGTTCCTAACACTATTTCTTCTGAGCTTTGCAAAGCGGGGCAGCTTCCGAAACTAAATCGAAGGCAGGATGGCAAGCCAGCTGCTAGTGGGTGTAATGCCGTACTGCAGCCCTCTATTTCATGCAATTTAGGATACATGGCCTTTTATAATCCAGTAGTCTAAGCATTTGGAAACGTGTTAAAGCGTGTTATATTTCTGGAAAGGCTCTTTCTATTTCCTCTGTCCATTAGAGGGGCCTAGGTGTATTCAGGTGGGCCATTTCTTGCAGTGGCTTCACTATATTTGCCTATACCATTATCCACTAGCAGCAATATCCGGTGATACCTAGTCAGAACCTAATTTCTCTACTTGTTACTGATTTAAGCAATGTCATTAGGACATCTACTGTTGATTGTGCTGTATCACTCTCCCACTGATATGACATGACACACATAATGCACTTTCTCCTTACATAATTGACATTCTTACTTAGCTACCTTGTGCCCTTTCCTGTCCAGGGCTGTTAAAAATAACATTAGCACCCGGCAGGGGGGATCCAGCCAATCAGGTGGCTAGGAACGCGTGCTTGAACCGCTGGTGTAAGCCCGCATTCCAAACTGCCTGATGGCCGGCTCCCCATCACCATATTCCCCCACCCCGATTCCCTTTTTATATTTTTAATCGCCTCCCAAACTTACCTTATTGTGGCTGCGGCAGCACTCACCAGCGCAGCTGCACCTTCCCTTCTGCTCACAACGGCCGCCATGGAAAGGGAAGAGGGGCTCCAGATGGAGCCCCGCCTTCCCTTTCCAATGCGGCCATGTTGGTAAAGGTTTTTCCTTCCTACAACGGGACACCGCGCACGTTCCGTTGTAGGAAGGAAAAACCTTTTTTTTAGCACCCTGCGATGCAGCTTTGGTAACCCGGTGTGCTAATGACCTTAACACCCGATCCGACCTGCAGGATTGGGTGTTAATGCCACAGTGTTTCCTGAATGCTTGTTTCATAATGGGAGATGCGACTAACAAGTCGTCACTATATTGCACCGTTATTGACCCTCCTAGAAATGCAATATGGCCCAGCTCTTTCTACAGAATGGCTAAAACGGGTTGGGCTTTCCGTGTACCCCTGTGGGAGGAGAGTCCACATCAACTGCATCCTAGATGGGAAAAAGTGAGCAAATATTGGCTGTCCGATCTATTGGGACTGAAAAATTCAACCATTGTGAACCGTGTGGCAGTAGGTGGTATACACGCAGATTTGCTTGCAGGGTTTGGAACAACTGGGAATGATGATAACTCTACTGCGCTTACTGCTGGTAAAACCTGGACAAACCTATACACATTCCATCAAGGTTTTTTAATGGGTAAAATTGGGATATTACACGGGCAAGTTGTGGCCTCCACTTGCCCTTGTAATATTTCCTGATCTAAAAATGTATGTATTAATATAGATAGTCCTGTTTCCACCTTTGGCTTTATTTAATACTGTGGCTTTCACAGGTTTACTTGGGTCTATTTTTGATTTTCACAAGTTCACAATTGCGAATTAAACCCACATCATTAGCATGTTGTGACCACAACTTTTGAGGACCTGATCTAGGAGTTCAACTACATCATTGCCTTTTTTATGCGACTCGTGCATTTCCTTATTTCCTGGTTCATCTTGCAGCATAGAGATTACCTCATGTTCTATGGTAAAATCTAAACACACTTCGTCCGGGATACATAAACATAGCACATCCCAATGAGTACAATAGATTTCTCCCTAACAGATTAACTGGGGATAGTGGGTTCAACAAGAATGCATGCTGTGAAACCAATGGGAACTGTAAGCAGTTCCGGTCACAGGATAAACAACTTGATTATTTTAAATGCTGACCGCTTGCACAATTCCAGAAGATAAGGTAACTTCTTTAAAGTATTTGGCTTTTATTGCTGAGCGATTCGCTTCTATACCTATTAGACATTGCACTTCCTTACCATTAGTCTTGCAATCAAAATACCAAAATTCTTGGTCTATTGCTATTAATGCTTGAAATATGATGTCAGCAATCTCTGGGCAGTCCTAAAACGTTTGTATTTTATTTTATGAACTGTGTTTTCTTAAAGTATGTATTAACTTAATGTTAAATAATTTGTATTAAGATTTTGAAGTAAAATAAATTGGTAACTATACAGGTTAGTTTTCAACACAATTTAACAAACATAATGCAGTAGATCGGTTATTGGCAGTCCTACCCATTATTCTGTTGTGTTTTCGAGATTGCTGTGGTTGTCATGTTTGAAAAGGAGGGCCAGAGGGAACTACAGTGCTTCCCCTGCTGCTTGGAGTTGAGGCTAATGCAGCCACTCATACTTCTAAGAGTCTCCTGTTTGCAATAGTAACAGCCCGTGTTGCTAGTCACAAATCCGTTTGAATTTCCCGGTTGGCCAGAAGTACCACCTCTATGGCCACTGCCTCTTTCCCTGGGACAAGTGTCTCTGTCTGATTCAGCCCCCCACCTCACGTATTCACAAGCACTGCCGTCACCCACCCCATCATTTGTTTCTGCTTTTGTACATCTAGGGCCTTAGGATCCCCTCATTTGCCCTTGGTATGAAACACAATGATTTACAACCCAAATTAGCTCAAAAAGGGACTTTGTCTCATGTTTGCCCTTAGGCAGTAGCTTCTGTGAATATGCCGCTGCTACTGCTTCCTGTGCCGTCTGAGTTGGCTTGTTTATTCCTGAATGAGGTGTAAAAACAACCTTTAAATGATCTTAAAAATTAATTGCTGATTCATCTTTCCTCTGCTTACAATTAGAAATCTTGACCCAATCAGTCTCATTTGCATTCTTGTGTCGGAACGCATGTCTAATGTGAATCAAATCAGCACCATACCGTTCATCTTCTCTGAGCCTGTCTCTTGAGTCAAACACCGGTGCACTTAGCAGGCATAATCACTCTCATGAGCTGACTCTTACCATCCCATGAGGGGTTATAGCACTGTATAATCGTGCATAACTCGTCAGTACATTTCTCAGACTCCTCTCTAATATTTGCAAACTCTTCACACACATTCCTGAAATCTCCAGGAGTCCAGGGGGCATGCTTCAGTACCAGATTACTGGTTCCATCAGCACCAACTCCTCGTCACTGTATCAGGAAGGTGTGCATTCTCTGCACCTTGGCTCACACCAGCTCGAGTGTGGGAGGGGCTGGTAGTGGGTGTATTTTGATTTTGGCCTGCCAGATATTGAAGCAGGAGTTGCATGCTTGCTGCATTTTGGGAGGATGGTTGCACTTGCATCGCTTGCAATGGTCATACCTCTTGCACTTGTGCTGCTTGCACTTGCGATACGCAGTGTATCCCTAGTGTATCAATAATACTTGATGTTCTTGCTTCATCTGTGAAGAGGGAGACCTAAACGTGGCCCTCGTTGCACCCATCCTGTTCTCAGCTCAGTGACAGAGAAATGAAAGATGTACATCACTCATGGGCCCCTCCTCTCCATCATCGATGTATCACAGATGCGAGAAGCGCTATTCACTTAGACAACCGTTCAGACCATATCCAGATGACTGCATTGACAAGATAGAGTTGCCATCAATTGAACAAGTTGACAGACTAACTGCAACCTCGAAGAACACTGATGATGTCACAACTGATGCCATGACATAGATACGTTAGACAAAGTTTAGTAATACGCAGCTACCGTGCACAACCTTGCCAAGGACACCGACAGAAGGAAAGTCTAGAATCGCTGAATCACAGAAGAGATAGGGCAAGCCGAAAATCCTCACAATTTCAGACAGGAAAAATCAATGTTGCGGTCCTCACACACATTACCTGAACCTGCAAGATAGAGCCTATTCATTCGAGCCGGATATAGATGACTGTTGCCTTGGGACTGAAGGCATGTAGATACAAAAGTAATACAGGTTCAAAGCCACATTTTCTGTCTCAGGGCATTGGAGAAACTGGACTGGAATGATAATGCCCAGTTCGGGGAATTCTCAATGTTCGTGTCCCACACTCAAGCCATAAAAGTGTTGTTGGGCTATAGACCACCTGGTCCCCTACATAACTTTCTGGAAATATTAGATGCACACCTCACTTTACTGGGAAGTAAACATAAAAATGTGCTATGTTTAGGAGACTAGAACATTTGGTTGGAGAGGGATAACACCCACCCCAATCATGGTGCCTTGTTGGAACTCCTAGGCAATCATGATTTAGAGGTTATTACCAGAGGCCCCTCCCACAATAACGGTCACTGTTTAGACCTCCTGGCAGTAAGAGGAGGGGTTGCACAATTCTGTAAATCTATCCCTCTTCTGTGGTCAGACCACTGCCTGCAATTATTCTCTATTAAAGGATTATATAAGGAGAAAGGGCGGGAGGCGACTCCAGTCTGGGGCCAGAAGGCAATGGATCTAGAAAATATTCCTGGGGAGGAAGTGGAGAATCAACTGGCAAATTTAGACCCTGGCCTTCCTTGTGAAGAATTTTTCAATAAGGGAACAGCTATCTTAAAAGAGGTCTGCGACAAGTACGCACCGCTCAAACCTAAAGTTAGTAAAAAATCTAAATCTTGGTTTGGCCCAGCACTGGGGTTGATACATAAACAGGTACGCCAGGCCTATAGACTATGGAGGACCTCCAAAACGGACAGTGACGCTGAGAAGGCGAGAGCCTGTTTAAAGGAATATAAAACGGCTATTTTTGCTGCAAAAAAAGATTTCCTTCAAAGTGAAATCAAGCAAGCAGGCAACCAAGCCAGAGCGTTATTTGAGGTTGTGGCAAGGTTTAGGAATCACAAATGTATGGCAGTACCCACAGCTGATTCAAAGGAACAAGCTAATAAGTTCAACTGCTTCTTTGAACAAAGAATCGTGGATATTCAGGAAAGTATTACTGAAGTGATGACTGCAGAAAAGTGGGAAGAACCTGGAGAAGAGATAGAGGTGGAGGAAAATCAGGAAGAAGAGGAGAGCTTCCGTTCCAATTCATTGAGAGGGAAGCAGTGCAAGCTTTAACATTACAACTTAAACCCACAAAGGATCTGGCCTTTCCCATGCCAGCATGCACCGCCATTCGTTTGGCTGCTAACCTTACCCCATTTATAACTTCCTTTATAAACAAATCATTGAGGGAGGGCTGTGTTCCAAGCTCCCTTAAAGGAGCTTTGGTAAAACCCTTATTGAAGAAGCCTAGATCCTATGGTGCTGAAAAATTATCGCCCGGTTGCTAACTTATGTTGGCCAATCAAAATCCTGGAAAAAGGGGCCTGCAGCCAATTCCAGCAGTTCATAGATAGTAAAGACCTGTTAGATGAATTCCAACCAGGGTTCCGCCCTAACCATGGGACAGAGACCGCCCTCCTGACGGTCCCGGATGATCTATTGGAAGCTGCAGACAGGAGAAACTCTACTATACTTTTGAAGCTGATCTGTCTGCGGCATTTGACATGATCAACCACAAGATCATCCTTCAAAGGATTGGAAAAATAGGGAGAGCTGCTAAAGTAGTGGTGGACTGGTTCGATTCCTTTTTGCAGGATAGAACCCAACAAGTGACCCTGGGAGCCTTTCTCTCTGAGCTAATACAGCTGAGTTGTACAGCTGAGTTGTGGAGTACCCCAAGGGTCAGCGCTCTCACCTCTGATTTTTAACTTATACATTCGACCGCTGTTTGACATCTTGAGGAAACACGGCTTACTTTTCCATTCTTATGCCAACGATGTGCAGATTTATGTGGAGACAGTAAACCTGCCCGAAGCATTTGAAGGGATCAATGGATGTATGCAAGATATAAAAAAAATGGATGGCATGCAACCAGCTGCAGCTTAATGCAGCAAAAACAGAGGTGATATTGTTCAGATCAGAGAAAAAGAACAGAAGCACAGAACTAAATATGACACCGCAGATTCTGGGTGAAGAGATTCCCTTTGCGAAGAAAGTGAAAAACCTTGGGTGTATATGGCAAGAGAACCTCGCCAGTGAGGCACAGGTAGGGGCCAAAGTAAAAGCTGCATACAATTCCTTGCGGATGCTTAGGAACATACTCCCCTTTATATCACCCCAAGATCACTCTGTGGTTGTAGGAGCGCTTGTAAACTCACATCTTGACTACTGTAATAGTCTGATGATAGGGATTCCAGCGAAAAAGATGTTGAGACTACAGAGGGCACAGAATGCAGCAGTTAGGCTTATTGCCCATTTAAAGAATAGCGATCATGTTTCAACATCGCAGAGAGCACTCCACTGGCTCATGGTAGAGGATCGAGTTAAGTTTAAAGTGGCATGCCTCATGTATAAGTGTTACTATAAAATTGCACCCAGATACCTGACCACGAGAATTCACCATTATCAACCAACCAGAGACCTCCGGTCAGGCGATAACCTTTTGGTAGATGTCCCATGGACCAAATGCACCTCGAAAGGTGATAGGAGGATCTCTGTATCTGGCCCAAAGTTATGGAACAAGATACACATTGCCATACGATCATGTAAGTCTCTAAAGGGTTTCAGGAAAGAATTGAAAACCTACCTATTTAAGTGAACCCAACAACAGGGCAAGTACAGTCCCTCACTGCTATGTCAATCTTTAGTTAACAACTGTGCCCAAATGCAGTTTGGTCTGCCTGGTGCGCGTTTAGAAATAACCAAAACCAAAACCGGAACATGTAGCACCTTTGGGCTCATTACCTGGTCTGGTGACTGTCCAAAGCTCCAAGGCAGAGAATACCCTTTCTGTCCAATCACTACTCACCTTCCACGTAATCTTACACTTTGTTGCAGTGGCCAACCACCTGAAGGCACCAACACCCTTATTCACACGTGTCCTCTCACCAGACAAATAAAATTGACACCCCATAAGGGAATAAAACTAAGAAATAAATTGTAAGAGTCAACAAACTTTATATAGAATGAAGTCAGCAAGCAAAGAACTCTGTTGCCCGAGAGCGCTCTGCCAAAAAATACCCAGGCAGCACCTTGTAAGACGTAATGTCGTTGTCTGTTACATCATCACATACAGTCGGGTATTACAATGTGGATTTGATGGATACTATGGTGCAGCCTGCTCTATTGGGAATGCCAGGCTGTAATTGTCTGCGGCCTGCTAGTAGGTCTGATGGCACGTAGGTCTGCTGGGCTCATCTTTGCGGTGAAGGTCAGGGCAGAGAGGCTCTACAAAGCTAACTATCTAAGCTAAACAACAGGACCAGATAATGAGTGACTATTGGCAGACATAAAAATCATTACATGGGGGTACTTCGGAGACCACAAACTAATTTACAGACGTTCCAACCCCTGCATTTTGGGGTCTCATTGATAGCTGAATTCCCCTCCCATGTGTCTCCCTAGAGGGGTTTCATCAACCTGATGGCTCAAGATGTATGCAGACATGTGTTAGTATTGGATGACATTCAGGCTACCCTCGGCCTCCTCCTCTATTTCCCTCATCTCCGACTGTCTGTCTGCTATCCATCAGTGGTGTGCTGCCAATGACCTCTGCCTTAATGCCAGTAAGACTGAGATTCTCCTCATCGGCATACCCGCTCGCTCCTTTCCTGTAGCTCTCTTGCTGGCCTCTCTTGGCCCCCTTCCTGCTCCCACCTGCAAGGCAAAAAATCTCAGGCTCATCCACGACTCTACACTCCCCTCCTCTCCTCAAATCTCTGATGTCTCTAAAGAGTCACACTACCAGCTGCACCTCCTCGGAGGTATTCTTCCTTTTCTCTCTTTCCCCCAGAAGCTCACTGTCTCCAGATCTCTGGTTCTCTCCAGGCTGGACTATTGCAACAGCCTCTTTCTAAATCTGCCTGCTTCTACTCTCCGCCCTCTGCAACTTATCCAGAACAGGACTGCGAGACTTGTCCTTGGCCTCAAGCCCAGGGATCGTATCTCTCCAGGACTGAAATCTCTGCACTGGCTCCCAGTAGCTGCAAGGATTAAGTTCAAAACCCTCTGCATCGTCCACAAGGCCTTCTGTGGCCTTTAACTCTCACTTCCTAAATACCTTCCTTCTCGAGCTCTTTGCTCCTCTGCCTCCAACTCCCTCAGGGTCAGTCGCTTCTCCAAGCAACAAGTTGGTGGTAGATCTCTTTCTTCGGCTGGGGCCTCCCTCTGGAACAGCTTCCCTGCCTCCCTGAAACTTGAGGAGAATCATCTTTAGTTCCGGAAGCACCTCAAAACCTTTCTCTTTGCATCTGCTTTTTCTCCTCCTCTCCCTTGCTGATTTCCTGGCTGACACTGAAACTGCACTGGTTACCTGGCCACCCTCTGATCTTGGGCCCAGGACCACTCCCCCGCCAGTCGCACTCCTGCACTGCCTTCCTGGTAACCCCCGCACTTGGTGACTGTTTTCTGTATCCCTACGGTCCAACTTCTAGCACTTGACACTGGACATCTGCACTTACCCTTTCACTTGAGACCTGCTGGCCGTACTTTTACTTATTCTTTATTATTGTCTTATCTCATGTACTGCACTGTCCTCTCCCCCTTCCCCCGCGCACTTCTCCTCCGTCCCCTGCCCATGCACTTGAGCGATCTGAATGACACCTGGCCTAGTAGGATCGTTGTCTGTCTTCCCTCTGTTCCCCCTCCCTTGCCTCGTCACGCCTTGAAACACTTATGCATAGGCGCATTATAAATGCCATACTATATCATATCAAGTAGTGGTTTAGCCCACTGACATTTAAAGAAATCACCCTCACCCCTCATCAAAACTGCCTTCCCTTTTGGTTCCAAGCATCGGTTCACCCATGTATAACGCCCCCTCTTTGCCCCCTGGTCTGTGCTTGTTTAGCGTTAGCTCTATGAGGAAGCCTGAAACGAACTATCTGAACACTCCACAAATCTGCAAATATCAGCGATACAAACAAGAAACCATATCCATTCACCCTAATCACTTTTCTTACCATTGCAAGAATGACTCCACTGTCCCCCTAGTGAGACCGTCCTAGGATTAGGGTTTTACTACCCTTGCTACTCCTTTTCCTGGTACATTGACCAGTCCTGTACTTCTGGCCTGTTAAACTGACGATCCCCCCTCCTGCCTTCCCACCATGTAATGCAGCAGAACTGACTCTGAGCGACCATCTGCTTGCGAACATAATTCATCATCTTCAGTAGAGCCACTGACCCAGATTTCACTTACCTTACATAGGCTCAGCTCCTTTGTGACTCCCCCTCCACAGTCCCAAATGATGTGAGCTCCTCCATTATGTTGGTGCCATCTTTGTTTCAGCTCTCTAATGGGGATTGCGGCTTCTCTCACAGCCTGTCCACGTTTGAATTGTTTCTCCCCATCTGCTTATCACTTAGCAGTTTACGACGGGCTCCTTGACTTATCTCGTCAATTCCATCTCTCCAGCTTCCCCATTTGTCTTCTTGTTGGTGTCCCAATCTGTCCTATTGTTTGCTGTCTCTGGCTTGCGAGGTATCCTTTGCTTGCGCTTCCAGATCTTGCAGGTAGTCCCATAGTGAGGATTGCTCTACAGAAATCGTGGTTTTCTGATCTTTTGTGACAATCATCCTGCCCAGTACTAGCAAGCCACATCACAGTGTCGGAATTGAAACAATATTATGCCTCCTATCGCAGCAATTGTATGTGTATTGGCCTACGCCAAGTTGTCTAAAACATCCTATGCGAACAAACTCCGCGGCAAGGTTTTGACCTTAGAGAAAGTAATCTTTTAGTATGGAAAGTCACCCTGAACATCAAAATGGAGGCCGAATGACATTCTGAGTAAGATTCTGGCCGTTGTGACCTCCGTACACACGAATAATTAATATGCCTACAGGCCACTTGTCGGGGTCGCGAACTGAGACCTTGTCCTATTGCTGACCTACGTGTAAATGTACAACTATATCAGTGAAACTAATCAAAATGCATATATTATAGGATTGACCTGGCTAGGAACCCATAGGCCCTACTCCTGTAATGGTTAACCCGCGAGAGGGTTGGCCAAGGCTGGACAAATTATATAAAAGACCCAAGTATTCCAATGTACGATCTCTCTTACTAATGCATCGAACCTTCTTTGAAGTTCGTTACGTTACTCTGAGAGTCGAATAGCTATCCGTTTGTCAATTGACTTTGGTAACAGTTGTAGCTTTTAAATAAAGCACTTGTATGTTCTTTGTAACCTGTGTTGGTGTGTTTCTTTTGGGCTTCCCGGCCTCATATTATTTTTCTGTTTCCACAGTTGGCGCCCAAACAGGGACCCTCAAGATTGATGCCGGATCATTGAAGGTTGACGCAGACTATCGAACCGGGATCGGACGGTGTGATACTGCGGGCCCGACCGAACGAGACGCGATACCTCGGCAGCGCTGCACGATCCGATCCTTGGACGATAGTCGTGTGGTCTGACACGGCATCTTGACGAGGGTCCATTTCTTGAGGCGGGCAGATTTGTTGAAACCACCAAACACAAGGTAAAATTCATTAGGTACGTTCTTTGGTAAACCGTACGGTCCTCCTTAGGTTTGGTCAGGTGCAGTCGTGACCCGGCTCTTAATTTAACCCTGACAATTTGAATTTGGCATATTGTATCTGAAGACACAATTATTGACCAGGTAACACCAATTTTTTGTGAAATGCCTGGGAAATTGTCTAGCTGCTTTAGGGCTCTTTTCCGCAGCGATCGACAATCTTTGGAATTTAGCCGCCCGGCACCACAGGAGGGGTCACCGGCATGTACTATGTACTGTAAGTATGGCATTGGAAGTATAGTATTTAATGATATTTGGCACAGACAAACCAGACATGCCTCTGAATTTCAGTGGCCAATCAATGGTAGTTTCGAGATCCCCCGTATTGAATACCTAGAATCGGTCTTGCTAAAAAAGAAGGCCAGACCTGCAGCATTTGATGTTTTACAGAATTGGAAAAAAGAAGCATTGCAGCAGCTTAAAAGTAGGGATAAACATGCACGCCGTCATAAAACAAATGCAGAAAAAGCGTTGTTATATGATAAAGAAAAACATTCGGAGTCAGTCAAAAACATGTATAGGGCTTTCTCACTAGGTATCCAGAAAATGTATCCCTCTAAAGATTTCCATGTTTCCGGAGAATTTATTGAAAAATTGTTAAACGAACGCAGGCCTGGTGCCTCCGCGCCACCTCCGTATGATCCTCTCCCGGGTACTCTGCCCATTCCTGCTGTTATTCCTGTTCCCCCTGTGCAACCTATTGTTCCCATTCCTCTAGTTGTTTTTCCTCCACCTATCGCACCACCCCTTTCTCCTACGCCGATCGTTGCACCCCCATTGAATTTGCCCGCACCTTTGCTCCCGAGTAGTTCTGTATTGACTGAAGTTGATCAGGGTGCGGGGTCGAAGATTGTCACTCGAAATACTGTTTCTACAGGTAAGAAACAGGAATTATTTGCATGGGCTAAGCACTGTATGGAGAAAGGTGATCAAGTGAACGTTTTTTCCACATTATCAAATATGGACAATTTTCCTGAGAAAAATGTTTTTATCGAAGGTTTGGGGTCTCATTTATGTGTAATGTGGGGTAGATTACAAAATTCGGATCTCCCGCAAGGGGTGAGGGATCTAAATACTTTAGCGCTTTCGAGGGACACAGAGGAGAAAGTACAAGGTCATTTTGACAGATTGTTTGAGTATAGGAGGGACTTCGAAAGATTACGAGATAAGGATGAGGAAGATGACAGTATGTATGTACAGAAACGGTTCCTTCCGTGTCGTAGATCGGCACCTGAGGAAGTACGAATTTGTACCAAAGATGCGATTCAATGGATCTCGGATTCATCGGTACCGCCAGATGAAATATATGACACATATAGTCAGTATACAGTAAAAATGCAGAAGAAGGTGATTCAGGTAATGGTACAGTACCTACAAGATGAATGTGTAAGGAAGAAGGTTAGTTGTCCTAAAGAATTATTGGGTATTTGTAAGAGGGCTTTTTCGCCCGACACTTGTCCAGCTGCCTTAGCACTCGACCTGGCTCTATTGCTTAGTAAGCGGTCAGAGTTA
The DNA here is from genome assembly GCF_040938575.1 of Ambystoma mexicanum. Taxonomy (NCBI): domain Eukaryota; kingdom Metazoa; phylum Chordata; class Amphibia; order Caudata; family Ambystomatidae; genus Ambystoma; species Ambystoma mexicanum. Next base: position 1,014,418,012 of record NC_090930.1, on the reverse strand, counting down.
CCTACATCTCAGTTGCGTATGAGAGAGGTTCCTCCGACATTTGTCCCAAAGGTCGAGATTCCCACTAACGCTGGGACTGGTGCACCCGCTGTGAACATCCCTGCACACTATGTATCGCAATTTGTTCACGTCCCGTTTTCACGACAGGAAGTGAACACTATTAGACACTCAATTCCCGATATCAGAAAAAACCCAACAGGGTTTTACAAAGAGATAGAGTCCGTTTTGCAGTCCTCTGTGTTCACCTTAAGTGACATTGGGCCTCATTACACGGACGGCGGTAAGGGTTAACGGTCACCGTTAATGGCAACGGTGACCGTTAACCCTTACCGCCGTACTACGAGGTCCCTTTGCGGGTTGGAGGAATTAACGCCTGCTTCTTGCAGGCGTTAAAAACCAACCCGCTAAGGGACCTCGGAGCTAATTACGGCACCGCAAAATTGCGGTGCCGTAATTAGCGCCTTCCCCATTCCCATAGAGCCCTATGGGGCAGAAATGGGAATGGGGAAGGGCAATGGCGGAAGGGGGATTTACCGCCCCTCCAACCTTGGAATGGGGTGGTAAATCCCCTTTCCGCCAAGGCGGTGCCGGTAATTTACCGGCATGGTCCAGGGTGCTAATAGCACCCTGGATTACCGCCTTCCGTGTAATGAGGCCCATTGACTTGCTATTCCCTGTACTCCTGCCCGTAGATTTATGGAAGCAGGTTCGAACAATAGACGATGTGCCAGGGTTAGGAGATACGTGGGCTAACATGACTAGGTTTGATGGGGAAAGACCAGCTGGTGAAAAACCACCTCAGGTAATACTTACTTTGCCTGATAGAATTGTCGCAAAATTGAAAACCATAATTCCTGAGAAAAGAATTATTTGGGACAAGCTTACGGCCTGTGTTCAAGGAAAGACTGAAGGTGCCACCGAGTTCTTTAATAGATTCAAACAGGTATTCTCTGATTTCAGTGGTCAGGACTTGGGCACAGAGTCCGGGAAAAGGTTGTTTGTGGACAAATTTGTACGTGGGTTGTTGTCCGACATCCAGTCACAGATTATGTCCTCTTGGAGCGCTTGGCAGGCGAAGTCCCAATCTGAAGTTTTGCACATGGCTCAGTATTATGAGAACCGTGTGAATAATGAAAAAGAGAAAATAGAGAAGAGGAAAGGAGATTTGAAGACTAAAGTATTGTTACAACAAATTATTAGAAATCCCAGAGGAGGTACGTCACAGACCAGAGGTCAGTATGTCCCAAAAGGAAACGCTCCTTTGGGTCCTGTGAATGTTAATCAATGTGCCTATTGCCGCCAGGAAGGTCATTGGCGAGCACAGTGCCCCGTCCTTCGACAAAGGTCAAACAATGCGTTTGGGAGTATGGGTAGACGACCTAGAGGTCGCCCTGGAGAAGGGGGCCCTGATAGAGGTCAGTTTTCACAAGATCCTCAGCAACCTTTTTCACGGGAAAATCAGACTTCGAGTGTGGACGCAAGAAACATATTTGATCACCCTTCTGCTGCCTACCTTTCTGAAGAGCTTCCTTCCGATGACATTTTGTTTTGTTAGGACTGCCCGAAGCAGAGTTTGGAACCTTCACCTATTCCCGTTAATCAGAAAGGTCCCTACGTTGAATTGTTAGTGGGGAATAGGAAACATCAGTTTTTGATAGACACTGGAGCACAGAAGTGCTCCATTGATGATTCCCGGGTTCCAAACATTCCACTGTCAGGGCAAACAAATGTTTCTGTAGGGTTTTCTGGTAAACCAATTGTCTGTCCGGTTTCTTCGCCGGTGTCTGTTTCTTTGGGTCCCTTTACGAACCATTGCCCTTTCCTTCTGACTTCGAACTGTGGAGAGAATTTGCTGGGGTTAAATTTGTTAAAGAAACTGAATGCAGTAATTCATTGTTCATTCCGCAGTATAAAATATCTGTTAAAATATCAGTTGAGGGCGAGCGTGCTTTGAAGTGCATTGTCTCCGATTTTGTGCACCGAGGGGTGATTGAGGAGATTGCAGGTAGTTTATGTAACAGCCCGATTTTACCTGTATACAATAAAGGCGACAATGCAATCCCATACCTTTTATAATTGATCTTCGTGCTATTAGCAAAGTTGTCGCCCCGCAATTTCCAATTGTGCCTGATGTAACAATGATACTAACAATGATCCCTGCTACAGCTAGGTATTTTAGTGTTGTGGACCTAAAGAATGCTTTCTTTAGTATTCATATACACAAGGAGAGTAAATATTTGTTTGCGTTCACCTTGGGGGGATGTTCATTCACATTTACTCGGGCACCTCAAGGGTATACTGAAAGTCCAAGCATTTATAGTAGAGCTTTGAAAGAGCAGCTTGACACCCTTGAATTGCCACCTACTTGTACACTACTTCAGTATGTCGATGATTTGCTTTTGGCTGCAGATTCTGAAAGTGCTTGTAAAGAAGGCACTGTATTGTTACTTATTCATATGGCCGAAAACGGTCATAAAGCTTCGCTCAAGAAATTTCAATATTGTTGCCAGGAGGTCGCCTATTTAGGTTACCTCCTGTCAAAGGAGGGGAGAAGATTGACACCTGAAAGAATAAAACACATTTCTGGCATGTCTGTTCCAAATACGCAGAAGAAGTCAGAGCCTTAATAGGTATGGCTTCTTACTGTAGGTTGTGGATCCCAAACTTTTCACTAGTGATAAAACCGATGTTGGCTTTGACGAAGAAGGGCATTTCTCTGCCACTGCCATGGAAATCGGAACATCAGCGATCATTTGAGCTTCTCAAAACTGCGTTATGCTCTGCACCGGTTCTGGGTGCTCCAAATTATGACAAGGCCTTTGTGTTGTTTGTGCATGAATGTGATGGATGTGCTTTGGCTGTGTTAACGCAGGAACATGGAGGGAAGAATAGGCCGTGCGGCTACTACTCCTCCGCCCTTGATCCTGTCGCATGCGCTTTGCCGAGATGTTTGCGAGCTGTCGCTGCTGCTGCCGCGTCTGTAAAACAGAGTGAGGGAATGGTCCTAGGCCATGATTTAATTTTGATGGTACCTCACTCTGTAGATGTTCTATTGAATAAGACTCAAACGCAACACCTCACCTCTGCACGGCTGACAAGGTATGAATTAATTCTGTTTGCCCCTCACATTCAAATTAAGAGGTGTTGTGTTCTTAATCCGGCTGAACTTCTACCTTTCCCGCAAAATACTGTTTGCGGTGACGAAGAATTACATGATTGCCTGCATACCACTGAACAGGAAACGAACGGCAGGATAGACCTTATAGATACTCCTTTGGACAATGCAGAAGGGGAGCTGTTTTGTGATGGCTCCTGCTTCAAACTTCCAGATGGTACATCTACAGCTGCTTACGCAGTTACTACATTGAGTACGGTTGTTGAAACTAAGAGAATTCCGCATAACTCTGCTCAGGCCGCAGAGATTATAGCGTTGACCCGAGCTTGTGAACTCTCCGAAGGGCGTATAGTAAACATATATACTGACAGCCAGTACGCCTTTGGGGTGGCTCACAACTTCGGGAGGCTCTGGTCGGAAAGAGGGTTCCTAACCTCACATGGGACCAAGATTCAGCACGGTCCCCTGATAGTGCAAATGCTCTCGGCACTCTCACTCCCTAGGCAGTTAGCGATCATGAAATGTGCAGCACATCGTAAGGTCATAGATGATGTGGGAAAAGGGAACGCTTTTGCTGACCAGATAGCCAGGCAAACGGCCACAGACCTTAGCGCAGACATGTATGCTCTAAGGGAAACAAAAGATGCCTATGTAATGGATGAGGGTATCGGGTCTGTGCGAGATATTCAAACTGATGCCACAATAGAAGAGTCTAAAAGGTGGGCCGAAGGAATGGGGAAACTCGATGATGATGGGTGTTGGGTGGATACATCTGAAGGAAAATGGTTGCTCCCTGATTCATATGTGCTGGCAATGGTTACGATGGCACACGGTCCTACGCATGTGTGTGCTCAGCAGATCACGAAAATGTTAGAACAAGTATGGGTGAATGATAAAATTTCGAAGATTGCACAGCGCCATTTTCAGAATTGTATGATTTGCTTACAGCACAATGTGGGGAAGGGGACAGTAACTCCAAGGGGAAGCTTTGGGCCCCCTTCTGTTCCCTTCGAGGTCATCCACTTTGATTTTATTGAGATGGAACGGTGCAACAATCTAAAATATGTTCTTGTGATTATTTGTGCTTTTAGTAAATGGGTCCAGGCTTTCCCCGTTAAAGATGCTACTGCCATGACCACTGCAAAGACTATGGTAAAAGAATTCTTTCCACGATTTGGGCTTCCGAGGGTAATTTGGTCGGACAATGGTCCCCATTTTGTTGCAGCAGCAATTTTACAGATATGCACAGCGTTACACATTGAAAAACGATTTCACTCAGCTGGGCATCCTCAAAGTGCTGGGTTGGTAGAGAGACATAACGGTATCTTAAAGAATAAGCTTGCAAAAACATGTGCCGACACCAAATTGAAATAGCCAGATGCCTTACCTATTGTTTTGTTAGCTATGCGTACCACACCTCAAACTAAGACTGGGCTTTCTCCATTTGAGGTAGTGATGGGGAGACCTGCTAACATTTGGGGTCTTCCGAAGCCTAAAGCATTGAGGGAGGTAGAAAATGTATTGCTTGTAGACTACTGTAACCAGTTGACTAAAAATCTGTATCTCATTTATCATCAGGTCCAATCAGCTTTACCTGTACGGTTTACGGGCCCAGGACACGATATTCAGCCTGGAAGTTGGGTCCTAGTGAAGGCCTACGAAAGGTCTTCCTGTCTCGCTCCTCGCTGGAGGGGACCCTACTAGGTGCTGTTGGTCACTCAGACAGCAGTGCGGGTGGCTGGAAAAAAACATTGGATCCACGCGACGCATGTCAAGAAACTTCCTCACCCGACGCCACACGTTACAGAAGAAGCAGAACCCCTCGCTGATGCTACAATCTCTGATCCTGGAGTAGCAAACAGCACTGTGAGTGTGTCGGAGAATTTCTCTGAGCTCGTGGAGCTTGGGGAACAGTCCATTTCATCTCCTCACTCTTTGGAAAAGTCACTTCCGGAAAATATTTTTTCAAGTTCTGCGGCTTCCGTCGCCTCTGATACGTCGCTTCCCTCAGGAAGTGACGTCGCCTTGTTTCCGGATCAAATACTTCTGGGTACCACCGGGTACAACCTTCGACGAAGAAAATAGAACTACGGCACGGGTTTTTTCCGTGCATTTGGAAAGAAGAAGTGATTGAAAGTTTTCTCTTGTAAAAGAAAGTTGCTTTCAAACAAAAGGAAAAAAATGGATTCTGCTGGCTAGGGTTGGGAAGGACTAAGAAGTCGCGCGACCGTAATGTCGCCAGCAACGAACATTGGGGTCGTCGATTGAGAAACTACGATGCCTGCCACCTCCACCGCTGCTCCCCACACTGGACTTGTAAATAAGGGGGTGACCAACTCAGACAACGAACAATGTGCCTGGACCCCGAAAACGTATTGCTGTGTTGTGTTAATAATAATTGGAATTTGTGTAATTACTGCTAAGGGACTTTTCTACTTCGAAGAAATTTACCCTCTAAAACCTCTACTGCCAATTGAGATTGTACCTACTGCTTTGACTCCCTCTGTACACCTCCACACCTTGTCACCTAGAGACTCCCAGCATAGACGAAAGTATCATAATAACACTTTGATGATAGTAATGAATGCAACGCATGCCATTTTTAATAAGAGTAATTGCTGGATTTGCACCCATTTACCACAACATGGGAACAAGGGGCTAGGATGGTATATTCACCCTTTACCTTTAACGACTGCTTGCTATGCTTCTCTTAGAGCACTATTCTTTGGCCGTTGGAATGATAGCGTCTCAGGGAACTTTGATGGAACTAATTTAAATGATTTTGAGAAAAGTGAATTGACTCCCCTGGGATGCTCGCTTTTTGCAAATAGAAGTAGACCTAACGTTGCTTCTATTAGGCCTTCTGGTAAACTATCTCTTCCTTTCCAAACTCTAATTTCCTTTAAAATGGCTCCGATAGGCAATACGGACGCTGTGCCCCCTTCCTACTCTATTAATCATAGCCCCGATTCAGTCCCCTTTTGTGTACAAAGAAATGGCACTCGGTCAATGGGAGATTTTGAAGGTTGTGTGAACATTGTAAATTTGACTGGGGAGAACAGGCCTCTGTACGTAGGGGGGCCTGTTTATTTTTGTTTGTGGTAGTTCAGCATTTCCCTGGTTGCCCAAGGATTGGCAGGGAACCTGTTATTTAGGAATCCTGTTACCTGGGGTATTTGTAGCTAGTACATTGGAAGTTTCTAAGGCTCGCCCACGGCGGGACGAGGATGGGGATACCCCAGGGCAAGTATTGGGAGATATAGCGAAATCAGTTGTGCCATTTTGGGGACAGATATTAAACTCTGAAAATATTAGGGTACTAGCAAGAGTACTGGAGAGAACCATCAACCGGACCACCGATATACTCTACAATATGACACTAGAACAAAAGGCAATAAGATTGGTAGCACTGCAAAATCGGATGGCATTAGATGTCATTCTGGCAGAATGTGGTGGAGTATGCAAATTAGTGGGGTCCGCTTGCTGTGTTTTCGTACCAGACTCCTCACTGACAATTTTTAAAGCAATACAGAACTTGCACATCCTTAGTTCTGAGGTGCATGTTCCTGTGGGAGATTGGAATATTAGCGCCTGGTTCTGGGATTCGCTACGATCCTGGGGTTGGAAGGTGCTTTCTGTTATCTTGGTTATTTTGGGAATCCTGCTATTCCTTTGTTGCTGTTTCCAATGTCTACCTAGTATATGTGCAATGCTAGGGGGGAGTTGTGCTCAAGCGGTAAGCACAGTAGGGCACAAAATGTACGCCCCAGATACAGCATCTAAAGAGTTTGTGTTACAAGAGGTTCTGATGAACGACCTAATGGCTACAGACATTACAGACATTACAGATAAGATATTTACGAAAGTATTAGAAGTGATATTAGCACTTGGCATAGGCAAAAGGAGGGTTTGTCGGAATTGAAACAATATTATGCCTCCTATCGCAGCAATTGTATGTGTATTGGCCTACACCAAGTTGTCTAAAACATCCTATGCGAACAAACTCTGTGGCAAGGTTTTGACCTTAGAGAAAGTAATGTAAGTCGCCATCTTGGATTAAGCCACCATTTTAGGTTCTCTTGTAATATGGAAAGTCACCCTGAACATCAAAATGGAGGCCGAATGACATTCTGAGTAAGATTCTGGCCGTTGTGTCCTCCGTACACACAAATAATTAATATGCCTGCAGGCCACTTGTCGGGGTCGCGAACTGAGACCTTGTCCTATTGCTGACCTATGTGTAAATGTACAACTATGTCAGTGAAACTAATCAAAATGCATATATTATAGGATTGACCTGGCTAGGAACCCATAGGCCCGACTCCTATAATGGTTAACCCGCGAGAGGGTTGGCCGAGGGCTGGACAAATTATATAAAAGACCCAAGTATTCCAATGTACGGTCTCTCTTACTAATGCATCGAACTTTCGTTGAAGTTTGTTACGTTACTCTGAGAGCCGAATAGCTATCCGTTTGTCAATTGACTTTGGTAACTGTTGTAGCTTTTAAATAAAGCACTTGTATGTTCTTTGTAACCTGTGTTGGGGTGTTTCTTTTGGGCTTCCCGGCCTCATATTATTTTTCTGTTTCCACAACAGGTCCCATTTCCTCATCATCGGCCTCATGTCTAGGAACCTGTTCCTTTTCTCTAGCGTCTCTTTGGAGAAGTCTGGCATAATGTAAATCATGTGGCCCTCCCACACTATTGGGCCTTTACCTTTGACTACTACTAGAATTTGACAAACATGCACGTGGTGCAGAAAGCAAGCAATCATGGGTCTCAGTGTTTGCATCATACTTCCATTTCACTTTCTCACCCTGTGTGCCCTCTGTATTTCCAAGGCTTTCGGAAAGGTTACTTTCAGGTTGGCTAAAATCCACTTCTCCAGAAAGCCTATGGGGTCTTTCCCTTCCACTGCCTCTGGAAAACCGAAGAACCGTAGATTTCTCTGTCTGCTTCTATCTTCTAATTCACAGTTGACTTCTCTCAGTTTATCCACCTGTGCTTGTAGGTCAAAGACATTGGGCCTCATTACAACCCAGGCGCTCCTGTAATGAAGGGTGCCAGTACGGGACCGGCACCCTTCATTACGGGAGCGCAAATTGCGAGGTTCCCTTTGCGGGACCCGGAACAGACATCTGGTAAAACCAGACGTCCTTTCCGGGTCCCGCAAGGGGAACAAGGAGCTAATAACGGGCCGTTATTAACGTGCCCGTTATTAGCTCCCTCCGCATTCCCATTGAGCCCTATGGGGCTCAATGGGAATGGCGAATGGTTTCTTCCAGGAGGAATTACCGGGTCCTCCAATGTTGGAATGACCTGGTTATTCCTCATTGAAGAAACCCGGTATTGGAGCCCTGTATGGAGGCAGCCATGGCGCTAATAGCACCATGGCTACCTCCATACTCGTAATGAGGCCCTTTGTCTGCCACTTCTTCAACTCTCCCCACTCTCTCCTCCACTTCTCCTAGCCAATCTGTGAACTTGGTCATCTCTGCTTTGATGCTTAGGACTTCACATGTTTCTTTTGCACTAGTGTCCATCGTTGATACTATGTCGTTAAGTTTTGCAAACTGCTGCAATATGAGATCCAGTTTTGAGACTTCTTGTGAGGGGCCTTCCAGCTCTTAATTATCCATGTTAGCAGGCAGATCAACTCCTTTGGTTCCCCCTACTCCTATAGAATTCTCCTCACACCTGTCTGACTACTATTTTCTCTATGCTGCTCCTTAATCGTTTGGACAGTCTTCCTCCCTATAGTCTTCCTACTTGTTGCTCACCCCCTCCTGGTGCTCTGCAGTCACGTTGGACGATGCAGCATTGCAAATCCTATTCTGGCTAGGGTCGCATTCACCACCTTTCCTTCACACCTGCTGTGCACTTTATTCACTGTCTTTACTGCTGAGCCCGTGCCACCTGTTGAGCCATCCCTCCCCTTTGCCTTTCTTCCACCCTTTTCCTCTAGATTAGTGCAATACTGGGAAAGTCCTTTCCACCTTCCATGTTTAGTGTCCAGTGCCACACATTTGCTGTTTATTTATTTATTTGTGAGGCAGTTTCTGCCATGTATCTGCATGTTTCCTGTAACATGCCCCTTGCCTATGGAAGCCACCTTTCTCTCTTGCTCCAATGATGAATGCTGACAGTCCGTCTTCTTTTTTGGTGCTCCTTCTAGGTCTAGGCCTCTCTCATTCCCACCAGCCTGCGCCCCCCACCTCTCTCTGTCTCCCCAACTGCAGCCTCTTCCATGGCCTTGAGATGCGCTGGCTGGATCACAGCAGCAGCGCACCTTTACCTGTCTCTGCAGTGCCCGCCGCATGCTTCCTTCACTGCTGTATCGGCGCAGATTCAGGATGTGGCCTGCTTCCCTCCCGCGCTGCTGCCTCACCTCCACTCCGCTGCTGCTCTGCAGACAGCCATTCCGCACCCAATGGGCAAGCCGCCGCGACTCGCCTCCATTTCGGCTCCAGACTGTAGGTAAAGTCTGCAGCAGCCCCCTGCCTTTCTCCTTTCTGGGGCACTGACTGCGCTGGGAGTCAGAGCTTTCTGCTCCACAGCATCTCTGCCATTAACATTTGCTCAAAGGGAGTCGTAACGCCACATCTGCACGCTACTTATTGCCAGTTTGGTGGTAAAGGGTGGCTTTGGATCGGGTCTAAGTGGCCATTCGCCAGGGCTGCTGGCCACGCCTCCCCCTGCATTGTGTTTTACATTTCCTGCTATCATATATCTGAGTTTAAGTTTTATTCAGCCTTTTTATAACATTGCCATTTTCACAATTACTTATTTATTTCCCATGTCTTCCCGCTTCATGACATGAAAGGCACGTACTGAATGGAGGCTGCCATGGTTTCTTGCTCAGCAGCAATCCCGCAGGAAACTATGGGCCTCACATGCATCGGCGCACCACGCACTGCGTCACATCCTACGTCATCGCGTACATTCCATACAGGATGTGACACCTCCCGGAAGCGGGCCTGGACCAGGCTATAACACACTAAGCAAGGTAAGACCTGACTTCCACGCATCACAGCTGTGCTTTTACCTTGCTTTGGTGCTGCATTTGTTTGCCTTCTTTTCTTAGCCCGAACCTATGTTTGACTATGCGGACCGTTTTTGACCCTCTTTTGGATTCTGATTTGGGGTGTCACCTGTGCCTTCTTGTTGGATTACCTGCACTACTGGATTTGGATTTCCTTACCAACGTCTCTGAGATTGTGATTTGGATTTATTGATACATTTTTTGCAGGACTTAATGAGATATTCTCTCCGTCCTTCTGGTGTTTCGTCTCCCGTGTCATTCGGGACAGCTCCTCAGCTAGTTTCTCCTTAGTTTTTGTTTAAGGACCTAGACCCTCCTTTCAGGTCGTCTGGACCGGTTCTGGACACGAGATAGGTAAACTGATTACATACACTGGTGGGTGGATTCTTGAAAGTACATATTCTAATTCTGTATCCTTGCTTTGTTACAGCTCCTGTAAAAAGATGCTGGGCCACCATTCCTGCCTTTTTGCCCAATCATCCTGTTGAGAGGTTAGTAGGTTTTAATCCTTGACGGAGCTATTGGGAGAAAGGAGTGTGTGCAACTTGCCTGGGAATAACGCACGAAGTTTGGTGTGTCCTTACATAATTACATAATCACATCTTACAAGCGACCCAACACGAAACACCAACCTTTACAGGCAGCCCCTTTAGAGGTTTTAACTACGCCTCTTACCTATCCTTTTTGCATGCAGAGTTTGTAAAATATTTTCCTTATTTACATTATGATGAAAATAATAGTAAAGTACTGGAGGGATTAGAATTGCCTGATGCTATTATTTCAAAATACAACTGTTGTGGCTACAAGCTAATTTTAGGATGATTTTTGCATAAAGCATTATCTCATAATGTACTCAACATCTTGTTCTATTTACAGAGTTTTTTCAACTGTACAGCATAAAGAGCATGGCATTATTCTTCAAGAATGAAAACATATAGAATGTTTGACAAAATACAAAGAAAAATAAAACCACCATTCTGTGTTTCAAAAGGAGGAGGTTTGTTTAAGCATCTTCTGCATTGCAGAATTTGGTGGTAAGCTTCCTTCTCATTAATATGCAGTTCATTGTAGGCCAATTGTTGGTCTAGACAAATCTCTGAAATTTGATAAAAAAAGAAAAATATCCATTATTATACATCATTGACATCTGAAATGGGTATGTAAAAGAAAAGTACAGTATTGTAGTATAATCACAATTTATTTTCCTTATTGAAAAGTTCAAGTGATCTTCAAAATAGATCTGAACTCATGTCACATGGTGCCATGTACATGAGTAACATACTATCCCAGAAAAAACGTTGCTTTCAAATATGCTGCAACATCCCAAATTCACATGGTCTATTTCTAATTTGTCTCTGATATCTTGGGGTACATTTAAATGTTAAACTGTTTAACAATGTATTACACTTGATGGTTAATGCTTGTGTTTCTAAATTCGCTTGATACTTTGTTCTTTTTTCATTCATTTAGGTGCTAAGAATCTTATTATAGGGAAATCTTTCAAAACCAATAACACTAATGAGTGTCCACATCTGATATTCTCAAATTTCCACAGCAGCTGCTGGCTCCACAAATCCCTTAAATCGCTGTGCTTCTGCAGTTTTGATTTCATCTGCTCTATACACAGAGGTTTGGGGTTGTCAGCGTATGACAACCCCAGGCCATGATAATTGATGAATGTGACATCATTCCCCTGTATGTACATAAACACGGAAGTAGGTAGAATGATTAAAATGGGGAAAGGTCACTGCATGGTTTATGACACTGATCTCCATGTCCTGATACTATAAGGATGTGTGTTTCCTCATTGAGCCTAGTATTATTATGTTTCCCTTTAAAATGCAGCAGACATTTACCATTGGGATAGTTCTTGAAACTCCTATTTGCTTATGGCAATGCAGGTTCAGGGACTTGCACAGAATAGAATGCAGGGATTAGCACTTTTCATGAGTTTAGAGGCACTGGGTGCAGGCCACCCAGCTGCCATCTTTGGATTTCTTTGGATTGTACTGGTTATAACCAGAGCGAACAAAAGGCCTTGCTCACCAGTGCAAGGACTCAAAGGGGCAGTGAAGCGATGACCCTTGCCAGAGGAGGACGAGACCAGATGTTGTTAGTCATGACAACATGAACCGGAAGTCAATGGACATGTGATAGTAAGAAATAATGAGGGACGATTGAATATGAAAGGCATTATTGTTCTAGGAGAGGCTGGAGAAAGTCCAGAGGAAATTATGCAAAGTAATGAGAGGTCGGACCTTCAGGGGGGTTTAAAGGTGAGGTGAGTTGGAGGGTGTGGTTAAGTTGTTTTGGGTAGCGGGGTAGGCTATTATGCGGTCGAAATTTACAAGTCTTAAAATAAAGTTCATCCCACTGAAGACAACATGGGGGATGATTTCTCTGTTCGTTGACAGGGAAAAAGGGGATCAGGGCAAAATAGTCTCTTCTGTTATGTCTTTTACTGGCTGCAAAACACAATGGTAAAGGTAAGTTAGTTGCTAATGTGATGGTAGTACCCACTAACCACTCCCTGGTATGCTAGTCATCTTATCATCCCTGATCCGCAGCCAGGAGGTGGAAGATATTCTTTTGGGTGTATGACCTTATTTTCTTCTTGACTCTGATTTATGGCTTTTATTCCTAAGAACCTTTACATTGCCAAATGCTACTAAACCTCATTAATAACTCTCATTTGTACTTCCTCAAACAACTTTTATATTTGTATTTAGTTTATTCTATTTGTAGGGGACACTGTTACCTGAGAAGAAACCTAACTTCCTACCTAGCCCTGAAACATCCCAAAACCTCCCGACTCTAAAAGTAACTAAATATCCTAATCTTATCACCTAGAAATTGTTTGCATTAATTGTTTGCGTTAACAAGACTAGGGGCCTCATTACGACCCTGGCGGAATGAGTTAACGGGTGCTGCAAAAGGATGCGGACCCGTTAAACCCGTTCCGCCACATTACGAGGTCCCCTCGCGGGAGGGAGCAAACAACGGGCCAACTCGTAATCGCCCCATTGTTTTCTCCCTCTCCCATTCCCATTCAGCCCTATGAGGCTGAAATGGGAATGGCGAAGGTCCGGGTCCTTGGAGGGAGGAATTACCAGGCCCTCTGAACTCGGAATGGCCCGGTAATTCCACATTCTGGGAACCTGGACCCGGAAGCGATTTCGGCGGCAGCCATGCCGCCAATAGCAGCATGGCTACCGCCAGGGTCGTAATGAGGCCCTAGCAGTTCTTAAGACAAATCGTATCTATGGCAGTGGTCCAATGCAAATCCTTAGCAAAGCTCCTCAAATGATATTGTGAAAACAACTATTTTGAACTGTATATTGAGTCAGTTCAAATAAAGCTGATATCTTATTGTACAATGGTTTAGTTTCCTCTTTGGGCTCTTGTAAAATATGTTAGAATTTAAATCTACCAATTTATTAATGGAAGGGACATCCACACTTAGATATGCACTTATCTCTGGGTTTTTACAGATGCAGGGATCAGTGTCTCCTCAGCTGTCGATCAGCATCTCGCTGTCACTAATCAGTGTTGCTGGGGAGCAGTTCTGTCTGAGCATCCGTGGCACTATAAGCAGTTAGCCTCTCACTCATTGACTGGAGTCCTGGAAACGCAGGGTCAAATGCTGCAAGCGAGGAGGCTTCTCCTGACCTGCATTAGGTTGAGTCTTCCAAGGGCAGGTGAATTGCAGAAAGTTGGTTAAGCTCAGTGCCACGCAGCATATAAAGGGATGCATGTGTACCAATTGTGCAGGCTCGCTGCTCATTGCCCTCAGAACAGAGCAAATTATATCTCAGGGCTGCCACTGTAGTACTGGTAGTTCAATTACAGCGCCATCTGGAAAACCAAGTTAAGGCTCAATAACAAGTCAACTTCAAGGCACTCACACACTCCTGCGTAGCATTGCAGCTGTCCAAAGCCTCACCTCTCTACTGTTACAAACGTATTCTAAATAAGAGACACAGGCAATGGGATACTGAACATTAGTGCTACACTCAAGAACCACAGGAACAGGACCATTAGCTTTCTCGTTGGGGAAACCCTGATAGTACCCCCTTCTCAATGGTGCTGTCCAAGGGTCAGGCTTTGAGGTATTCTTTGTGTGAAACTGGGTGAGTAAACAGGTGCTGAAATTAACTTCTCAGGTCACCAGAAACTCTCATCTGGCCCATAAACCTCCCAATCCACTAAAAAAGGTAACTCCCCATAGGGGTTTGTAAAATTGCTTGTACCTCAAATTCCTCCTTCTGACTTTCCACCTCAGGCAATTGGTAACTGCGACACTCTAGTTCCCCACCTATCTGGTTTTACTCGGTTTTTATGAAACACCGAGGGCGCTTTCATACTTTTGAGAAAATCCACTCTTAGTGCCACTGGGTTAATTACCATCTTTATATTAAATTTACCAATACATTTCAGGAGATCTTGGTTTTCCTTTCATGCTTATAGGCTGGGTGGACAGCCAAACATTAGCCCCACCCCTATTCTTAGGTTCCCTAAGATGTTTCTTATCAGCAAACACTTTATATTTTTCCTTATCTACCAGAAGCACAGTATTTTCCTTGATTACATTTTCATTCCTCAATTTCAATTCGTCCTCCACTGAAATGGGCTCAATTTCAACCTTCTCCACTTAATATAAGAGGCTTGGAAGATACCCTAAATTATTGTAAAATGGTGTCATAGAGGATAATTCTTTAGCAGTGTTGTCATATCAGAACTCTGTTAAGCAAGTTAGATCTACTCAGCTACTGCCTAGTTCTAGGTAACACCGTAGGTTCGTCTCTAGCTCCTGATTCTCTATTGCCTGTCTGAGTGATAGCTCAAAAATAAGCATACTTTAATGTCTAATATGTTGCAGAATTTCCAGCAAAACCTTGACACAAACTGTGGTACTTGATTTGAAATGTTACTGGTAGGTAACCCCTGCAGACTCGCTACTTCCTGAAGGAAACTCTGGACTAAACAGAGAATATCCACCCGTCTCTTGAAAGTAATGAAATGTGCTGCCTTTGTCAATAGTTTACTACTACTAGGATTGCTCTATCGCTTTGATCAGTAGGAAGATCCACTATGTAATCCGCTGGCACAAAGTGCCACAGTGCACGGGAACCGTCAATTGTCTCAACAACATTGCTGGCTTCCCGATTTCTTTATTGGCCCTGGCACATGCCTCATAGGTTCACACATATTTGTATTTGTGCCTTTCCACATCACATCCCACCAAATATTTGTTTGCAGGAATATAAGTGTTTTAGGCCAACCTGGATGTTCTGAAAGCAATGAGTCATGAATTATATATAGCCTTCTTTCGTCGAGTGTCTGTGGGAAGATACATCCTAGTTCCAATATAAGTAATTCCATTTTTGGCTTTGTGGATTCTATCTTGCTGCATCCAAATCTTCAATTGTTCTTCTGAAACATTCTTGCACACTGCATTCTTCTAGGATAAGGTCAAAACATCTGCCACAGAGATTTCCTTTGGGATCACCAAACCTTGTTTCCTCTCATCTGCCTGGGCACATCCCAGAATCTGCCATGAAAGGGCATCAATCTTTCTTTCTGTCAAACAGGCTTATAGACCATTACAAAATCAAATAGTGACCATGTTAATTGTCTCAGCACCAACGCCCAAGCTGACCTCTGGAACAACAGATGCTATGATCAGTGTATATACAGTCACTATGTGTTTGAATCCTAACAAGTAGTGGGTCCATTCCAGAAATGAGGCCCAAATTGCAAGCAATTTGTTATCTGGGATATGTAGTTCAACTCTGCATTAGATAACGTTAGGTTATTAGATAAAAATAAACGCTAGTAGAAGCTGACCTGTAACCTTACACCTTTGCTACAGTACTGCTTCTATTGCTATGTTAGAGACATCCAGTGGATGGTGATTTTTTTAACTAGAGGGGTGTACATATTTGTTCCTGATATGGCTGAGCGCCAGAGCGTAGCGAGGAAGGCCTCACCATGGAAAGGTGGTTCCGCAGGGTGGGGGGGTTCTCCCCCCTGAGTAAAATAATGGGTCAAAATGGTGCATTTTAGTGCACACTTAGAAGTAAAATTGGGTAAAAAGTCAAACAGTTTGCAATTGCATTTTGTAGGGTAACTCATGAAAAAAATCTAATAGATGCAAGTCACCAACAATGCACGGGAGCATTTCTCCAACACATTTTCATTATGCCTTTTTCCACAAAATGTGCCAGTATAAAACATTTTCACACTGGCAGTGCCCATACATTTCCATACTGACTGCAACATTAGACCCGATTATTCCCATATAAGAACATACTCATGTTTGCTTTGTGCATAATGTCAGTAATGATACTATAAGAAAACATGTTCATGTTTGTTCTGCCAATACATGGCAGCATCCCCACATAAGAACATACTCCAGTTTCTTAAACATTAAAAATGCATGCCAAAGTATGAAAACATGTCCAAACTGGCTGTACTAAAATGCCAGTCGAGCTACATAATAACACTTCTCATGCTTGCTTTATCAAAGATGCCCGATACACAATGTCATACCGCAATAAGAAATGGCCAGACTAAGTGCATAAAAGTGACGGTCTTGCTTCATAATAACACTTATCATGCTTGCTTTACCAACAATGCCCAATACAAAATGCTTATCACAATACGAAATGACTGAACTGGCTGCATTGAAATGCCAGTCTAGCTACATAATAACAATGATGCTTGTTTTACCAAAGGTGCCCAATACAAATGTCATGCCACAGTAAGAATAATACCATTGATCCTGCTTGCTTTATCAAAGATGCCCAATACAAAATGTCATGACTCAGTAAGAAATGGCTAGACTGGTAGCATAAAAAATGCCTTTCTTGCTTTGTAATAACACTTATCATGCTTGTTTTACCAAAGATGCCTAATACAAAATGTCATGCCACAGTACGAATAATACCACTGATCCTGCTTGCTTTATCAAAGATACCCAATACAAAATGCCATGCCTCTGTGAGAAATGGCTAGACTGGTTGCATAACAAATGGAAGTCTTGCTTCATAATAACACTTATCATGCCTGTTTTACCAAAAATGCCCAATACGAAATATCATACCACAATAAGAAATGGCTGGACTGGCTGCATTAACCGCACGTCTAGCTGCATAATAACACTTATTATGCTTGCTTTATCAATCTTGCGCAGTAGAAAATGCCATGCCTGCTCCATGGTGTGCCAGCGCCTTGCAGTCAGACATAATCACAATATTGATGAATGTGATTATGTGTGATTGCGAGGAGCACTGGGATAAGGCATGTTTTTATTTTCACTGACCATCTGTCATAGATGGCAGGTAAAACAATGGCACACCTGTCCCGTGGGTCACAAGTTCCTCACACATGCACACAATCAATGTGGTTATGTGTGTACACCAGGCACTGGGGGACCAGGTGCCAGGGATGGTATTTTGTACGTGACAGATATCATAGTTGTCCAATAAAGAAATACCATGCGTGTTCCCTGGGCCTCAAAGCACCAAACACACACTCACATTCAAAGTGATTATGTGTGTATGCAAGGTGCTGGGGCGCCAGGGGAGCAGGTCTGATATTTTATGCTAGACAGGTGTCCAGTAAAAAAATACAATGCCAGTCCCCTGGGCCTCACAGTGCCAAACACACACACAAAGTTATTATGTGTGTATGCAAGACGCTGGGGGTGCCACTGGGGCAGGTATGGTATTTTTTACTAGACATCTATCATTGATGCCCAGTAAGAAAATAGCATCCCTGTCCCACGGGCCCCACAGCACATCAGACGGAGAGCCGGTGGGAAGGGGGTTTGTGCAACAAAGGTATTTTTAAAGTGCCTTTGTTTCACAAACCTCCTACCCCCACTCGCCAAAATCATATCGGACCAGCACAAAGACACACATTCACACAACATACACACAGCAAGCACTCTGTTTCATTCACACGAACATGCATCATGCATTCACGCAAAACACAAGCATACCCGTATCCATATACATATTTAAATAATAAACATACAAACGCACACATTTAGACAAGATATGCACTGCAAGCACACTTTCATTCACACAAGCACCCATCATGCACTCACTCATAACACAAGCATACACGCATCCATACACATATTTAAATAATAAACATACAGACACACACATTTACACAGCATACACCCCAAGCACTCTATGTTTCATTCACACAGAAATCCATCATGCATGCACTCACTCAAAACACAAGCATATATGTATCATACACATATTTAAATAAATAAACATACAAATGCACACATTTACACAACATATGCACTGCAATCACACTTTCATTCACATGAGCACCCATCATTCACTCTCATAACACAAGCATATATGGATCCATACACATGCTTAAATAATAAATAAGTGAGCATACAAACACACATTACACACCACACACATAGCAAACACTCTGTTTCATTTACACGAGCATCCATCATGCACTCACTCATAACACAAGCATACACACATCCGCACTATTGGCTTAGGTATGCCAGAGGTCTGGGGATTACTACAAGCGTACCTGTTCAGCTCCCAGTGCCCAACAACCCTCCCCCAGAATACAAATGAAGTACTCAGCCAAGGGCAAGTTAGAACTCTCGTTTATTACATAAACCGGCAGGGATCACCGCTCTTGCGCCCGTGTTGGGCCATTTTGTTGCATAACTGCATCACAACATGGGCCCTTCCCTGAAAAACCTATGGGTCCTTTTGGTTGGGTGATTGGGGTGATATCACTTATAGATTGCACCTATATCTGTCGTATTATAGGCCCTTACATGTCAGGTGGCTGGTCTGCTCCTTCCCCAAGAAACTATCTATTACATTGTTGCAGGGTTGCAGGATTGCCATTGGCCCTTGCGCTCTTCCATCCACCCCTGCATTTCTGTTCCCTGATTGGCTGGAACTGGTCTCCCCAGGCCTGGGACCCAGCTCTGTTCTCAGCGGTCTGTGCACCTCTTCAAGGTGATGCAAATGACTATGTGTCGCTAATGTATCTGTTAGTATTACCACTTTTGCCTGTGAGAGTGCCCTCAGAATTGCAACATTGTTAATGATTCCATGTTTCACTTCATGTCTCTGTTGCTGAGAACTGTTTGTCTTCTCACCGCGGGTGAATGACCATTGTCTAGCTCGGCTGCATGACTTGGTTGAGGACCACAAAATCGAGCCCTTGGGTCTGCAATTTGTGCGAATTAATCCTGTTTTTCTGCAGATGGCTCCATGTCATTTTAGGTTTGGAATGTGCTGCTTGTCTCTGACCTTGGCTGCGAGCCCTAGCCTGCTGTTCTGTTCGGCCTGGTTCTGCTTTTCCCTCGTCTTGTGGCCTAATGTGATCCCCATTATAGTTGTACTATGATTTCTATATCTCTATACCATGCTATGTTTCCCGTAGGTTAGTAGTCTTTGGTCCTTCCAGGTTCCTTACATGGTCCTGTGGTTCCATAGGGTTATTTGCGACAAGCATCTGCAAGCTTGCTCTGCATCTCTTCATTGCCTTGCATTCAGCGTTCCTGCGCTTGGCTAATGAGAAAAATAATAAAAGCTTTTGACAGCATGTATATGTATCTGTCCTCTATCTACAGAACTGTGTAAGCATGTTCTTCGTGTATATTTGTGAAAGTTTGTGCATTAATGCGAGTGTACTTCGTGACAAGCGTGGCTACATCATGGTGTCACTAATGTTGTCAACACAATGGTTTCTCGGCATTAGTCAACGTCGTCCATCGAAGCATTTGGGTCCATAACCAATGTTGAAGCACCTGTATCCATAAAGACATTCACTGGATAAGGTTTGAATGGCTGTCTAAGGGAGTATCTTTCTGCATATGTGGATGTCACTGGTCCTCCTGAGGGCTGTCCGAATAGTGAGTGGCTTCGTGCATTTTTTACTCTTAAATACTAAATAAACAAACATACACACATTTACACAACATACACACAGAAAGCACTCTCTCATTCACACCAGCATCCATCATCCATCATCCATCATCATAGATTCACCTAACAACACAAGCATGCATGCACACATACACATAATTTACATTTAAAAAAATGATCATAAACAGACATACCTTATGCCGCGGGTCTGGAGGTTCCAGTGCTCCAGCCCCCTGCAAGCATGAACAGGAATCAGGAAGTTTCCTGGTTCCAGCACATGCATGCAAGGGGCCTGAGCGTGGGCCGGGAGATGCCCTAGTCTAGCCTGCTCCATCTGTATGTGCGAGGAAGCGCAGGTGCGCCTCCTCACACATACAGATGTGCAGTTCCCCAGCCAGCATGTAACAGGGCGAGGTAAACTACTCCTTGTGTCCCTCAAAGGCCTCATTAGCTTCTTTGGACCAAAACAAATTATACTCTTTCTGGGAAGATGTGTAACCAGTGTGACCTGTCTCGAGAAGTCCTTAATAAACGTTTTTTTCACAATGAAAACGAATCAGCACCTCATTAATAAACATTGAAATACAGCTGGGACATTAAAAAGACAGAATAGCATGACCTGATATTCAAATAATGCAAACATTGTCCTAAAGGATGACTTCCATTCTTATCATCCACTTACTTGCTAGATGATAAGGTCCTTTCAGATCAAGCCTTGAAAACAATGCTGTCTGCGATAATGGCATAGCAGACTTGAAATTAGAGAAGGATGGTATATTGTCTTAAACTTTATCCAGTTAATCGTTCTTTAGTCTATATGGTTTAGAAGTGGAGATGATGAGGTGACTGTGAGTGCCTAATGAAGCTGTTGGCCATGTTCTCCTCAATGCACTTTTTAAGGTGTTCATTTTCCTTTTCGTCAGGTCATAAATTCAGCTACAAGGTGTCGGTGACCCAAGTTCCAGCTCCATTTGGCAATCAATCATTGAATGAAAGTGAAGTTTTCCACTCCCCCTGATTAAACACACCACAAAACTCTTGATTTGATTTTTATAAAATGGTGTAACCCCAATGGCAGCTACCACAGTGAGCTTGAAGCTCTCATCAAAGTTGCCCCCTGTGAGGGATTTGTTCCTGTTCAATTAACTTCTCCCTCACCTCCTGTGAAGCTTCTGCACAGTTGGCTGACGGAAACTCTACTGTATACCCAATGATATGTCAATTTTAGGGTTGTGCAAAGTCAATCACACCATACCCAAAATTAATATCAGCTGCGGGGTGTCTGTCAGCTCAAGCCTTACCATCTCCTAATGGCCCTGCACATATTAGCTTGACTCTGGTTGGTTATCTTCTTGAACTGCTGTATTGCTTTTATCCCTATGGCCATTTACATCTCCCACTGCTACTGAGTCTCAATAATAATCCATATTTGTACTTCCTCAAACAACATTTGTAGTTCTATTTAGTTTTCTCCTAATTCTGTGTCGACTCTGTTACCTAACTTCCCACCTGATGCCTGAACATCCCTAAATGTCCCTATTCTAAATGTAACTACCTTTAAAAGTAATCACCTAGAAATTGTGTGCATTAACAAGACAAAAAAGTTCATAAGAAATTATTATCTAATGCAAAGTCCTCAGGAAACCTTGTAGTGGAATTCCACAAAAGTACTGTATTATAGCTCATTTGATGGTATATGTAAAATATCTGTTTTCTCCTCTATCTTGATTCAGTTTAGTTCCCTCTTTCGGATATTTTCAGTGTTTCAGTAACAAAATCTCCAAAGGTCTCAATGGAGAAGACTTCCCACTATGATATGCACTTATCTCTGGATATGTTCCTATGCAGGACCACTGTTTCCAAAGCCCAGGCAAGTGTCTTGCAGTCACAGGTCATCATCGGCATCCAAGTCACCTTCATAATCCAAACCATTGACACCCTTTTCAACCCTACATACATACCTGGGCACCAACCCACATTACACATCTAGGCTGAGCTCAACTACTCCACAAACCATGAAACACCCACCATCCCTCTCACTTCCAGAAACTGCACAGCCAGCTTCAACGTCCTATTTCTCTAGAGTCCATCCAATTACCAATCTCCTACACTCACTCACACTCAACTATGCAGAGCCTTTCAAAAATTTCTCCCACCAATTCACATACTTTAACCTATCATCTCATGGTGATCCTAATAGGTATTTGTTCACTAACAACGACATCGCTTGTCCTAACCCACCTTATAGAGAGCCTCTCCATGTACATACCACACCCCCTCACTTTATCCATGTCTCTCACTTCTCACAATCACTCACACTGTCACCCAGTTCATCTTCGCACACCATGCTTCATCAGTGCATACCTCCCACATCCCACTCACACACAAACCCATCCCCAAAAGACCTTTTCTCTTCACCTTCATACACTGCATGGCCACTCAAGGGACCCAGCGAAATGGGAAAACACACATACCCAATCCTTGCTTATTGAACTCACAGAGTCATGGATACTGCATGTTTGTTTGTTTGTTATTAATTTGTAGGGCGCACCAAACCCATAGGTAACTGGGCGCAATGAGTGCAAGGATACGTAAAGCTTGGTTACATAGAATGACAGGTTACATGGCGATAGGAGGGCAGTAGAAATTGTTACGGAGGAGTACATCAGAATTATACAGTATGTATAAATACAGTACACTATTCAGTAGACCAACTCACACAGACACCTCAGCTTTACGGAAGAAATTCACACAGACACCCAACTGTAGCAGAAGACCTCAATACTTGATCTCTCTGAGCCAAGATACCTTGCTCAGATACCACACTGACAAACAAGCCCAGTCACTGACATCCAGCTATCATGGATGCCTTCCACTCTGAGCCAACAAGCCAAACTAACCATCCAGTCAAGGGGCACTTGATAGAGAAATCCTGGAATGTGATGGACCTGCAACCCTTTTAAGAAAACTTTGGATTTGGGCGATACTTATGATATCACTGTTATCCTCCATTCAATGCTAATCACATTGGGAATAATTTAGTGGATTGAAATATTCCAACTACGCTTACAACGCACTTTAACACACCCACTTTAATTTCTTGTGATTGCTCCAAAAATGGTCATAGTAATAAAGAAGCAAAAAGCATTTTCACCAAACCACCTACACTCTGGTTATAACTTACATCCACAAATTTGCTGATTTGGATTTAATCATTACACACTTTCTTATTTGTGTGCAGTTTACAGACCCACTGCCATATTTACTATTTCCTCATGTTTATCTATTCCAAAGGGGCAGCTGCAATATATTTTTTTGTAATCTAAATACGTGGCAGTGAAAGATGAGGTTTGGCAGCTCCCCTTCAAGCCAACATTTTATTGATGCTGTGGGAATGCAAGGAAAAATGTTAATTCATTTCACTGAGTAATGCCCAGGCATAAATCTGAGCCGTGGATCATGATGCAGCCTGCTCATGTCAGAAGGCAAATAGAGGATATTTCACTTCCCCTGCTGACTTTAAGGAGCTGCAAGCAGAAGGGGTTACATCAGAATTAGCCTGCCCTTGGTCGGTTGAATATCCTGTTTAAAAATATGTATTTTAACCATCTTCATCAATCCGAACCATGGAAGAAAAAACCTTAGGTGCAAGGAATCCATTCGAGGCAAATGCACCACTTACATTGTTCTACAGCACTATCTATAATGAAAGAGTTCCTACAGTCTAGGTCTTGCAGCATTCCTCCGGTATTTCAACAGAAATCCACCAAACCCGGTTACTGTTACCACCCCTCGGTCAGGCAGATTAAGGATGGCAGCATAGCAGTGTTAATGCATATTTTTGGAATCCATTGGCGATGTGGCAGAGTTACAGTAATTCCACCCGCAATGAATCTGCCACTTTCTGGCTTTGAGGTGCTGGAATTTTCTCCAGAATCCAGGCAAAACCCCCACTCCAAGGTCAGACCTGGAGTTCGGCAGTGTAGTAAGACTGGTGGTTATTCTGTTACTGACCAAATAATTGCCAGCAATGGAATTGTCCCCAAGAATCCACAGCACCACCAAACTCATACTAAAACAACTCAGGGCCTGATTCTGAGGTTGTGCTAAATATAGCGAGGAAAGTCGACATTCTCCCCTCCAGTTTCCAGCGCCATCATTCTGAGATGGATGGAAATGTTGTGCTTTCCAGCAGCAAAAGCTGCTAAAATCTATCTTTGTGGATGAAACATGTGCTCCACTGCCATTGTGAGCATTTCTCAAAAGACTGCCACTTTCCTTAGTTAAAGTTTTCTTAAACTTTCATTAAACTAGAAAAGTGGTGCTGCAGTCTGAGAAATGCTATCTTGATATTGGAAAAAAGTGTGCTGTGGAGTTTAACAGCACCTCCCAGGGTACCGTTAATGAACTGCTCTTTAGGCTGATGCAGGAAGGGTGTTCTGGCCTCTGAATGCAGTCCTTGCCAGCCCTTTGCATGTGAGGCGGTTGGCTAGGCTGTTGCCATGACATAAATCATGGCTTTGCAGGAGTGGCGGACTTCATTTATTGCTGCCACTCCCATTTTCCTGCAGAATACATGTCTTCATGGAAAAGTGTCTATCAACCCAAACACGGCAGTTTTCCTTTATAACACGCACCTCTGAATCAGCCCCTCACTGGGTTAATTTATATGTTGCAGAGATTTTTGTTCAACCTTTTCATTTGAAGCATGAAAGAGGAATGTGATTTTTTTCAATTTTAATTCCTTTACACCGTGATAACAAATGCTACACAAAAATAACATGTAAATGGAAAGAGAATACAAGGGTATATGAAGAAGAAGGGATTATTGCAGGGTAGATACTCTTGAATTTTATATCACAAATGTCCTGGTTAAGCCACACACTGACAACGCTTTTCCTTCAGTGTATTCCTCTCTTGACATGTATGACTCTCTTAATTAATTTTGTTAAAATACAATCTAAGCAGTTTGCAGGTCAATGCAAAGAATTTTTCTTTCTGTTCTGATCTACTAGTCTCAACAAAACCTCTCCATTTACAAGGGTACTCGAGCTGCACAAGAGTCGAACTTCACTTCATGTCTCAAGGTGAGCATTGAGTGCCATCATCCAATCGGGAGGCACAAGACTCGAGAGGGGAGTTCTACCAGGCAGTCAGAGGTCTTGAGCCATTCTGGAACGTGTTTGAGGTGTTTATAAGGCTGAGCTTGCTTGCCTATAGCTGTGTGGGTTTTGTTTGGTTGCAGGGAGAGGAGAGGACAGCACAGGCTCACAGATTGTTGGTTTTGGAGACATTTTGGAGTCTGGGGCCCTTATGAGAATTGAGGAGAGTTGCTGAGATTTTTGTTAGTTGTTTGTAGTGTTTGTAATGTGTGTGGGACCATGTTTGAACCCCTTTTGTCTGTTAAGTCATTGCTTGAAGTGTGTTCCGTGTCTGCTGATCCCTGTTTGAACCTCTCTTAACTGTTTGTCTGTTGTTTACGCCCCCTCTGTAATTTTCCCTTTTCTCCTTATTCCCTCATAAACAATAAAACAACAAAAAAGTCCCTCTGCTCCTTTTTTCCTTTGTTTCACCCACTAATTATAAAAACAATACATGATCCCAACACCACACAATTCCTGTGTGGTAACAGAGACGTTTTCCTCTGCTGTTATTTGTGTTTTCTGAGAAGTCTTTCTCATTGTGCGCATCTTATGCGAATCCCTTTGTTTGTCTTCATCACTTGTTTAGTATTTTCAGTGACCTAGCAAAACGGCAAGTAATTCAAAATAGTGCTGTGCATGCAGTTGAAGGCATTGGGGAGAGAGAAGACTTCTCTCAAGCCTAAAGAGCGCTTCATTGGCTACCGGGTGAAGCAAGGATCTCTTTTTGCCTTTTCTCCCAGACACACAAATGCCGCTTTGGTCAGAGTCTGGTCTACCTATCAGAGAGGCTATCTTGGTTGCCCTGACAAAGGACTCTTAGATCGAACAACACTCCTCTCTTGCTAGTTGCAAGAATGAAACTGTCTAGGGTTGGCCAGTGTGCGTTCCACTGTTCCACTGTTCAGCACCTAAATTGTGGAATGCGCTACCTCGAGAGTTGGGAGTGTGTGTTTCGCTGGAACACTTTAAGAGTGCTTTGAAGACTTATTTATTTGCTTGAGCTTGTCCGTTAGCTCTCTATAATGCTCTCTGATCTTCCTGAGAATGCCAGAATTTCTTTTCGTTTTTTTTGTTTGCTTGTCATGTTAGCGCTCTTATGCCTCCGGGCCTACTGTCGGGAGCGCTACATCAATAAATCATAAATAAATAAAGATGTTGGAGAGATAGGGAGAGACTGTGGAGGAGAATCTGCAACACTGCTACATGTTGGCCAAAAGAATGATGACTCACAACACCTACATAGATGTTTCAGGACGTCCTAAGGCCACTATTGAAGCCCGACCAATGGGATGGAAAGGGCATTGTGCACAAAGAATGGGAAGGCCATTAAGACTGTGAGAAAGCTGTTTTGTTCTCATGCCCTATTTCATGAAGAACCTTTTGTTTTGTTGTAGAGACTAAATCCGGGTTTTACTTGCACACCATACTGGTCTGAGAGTGTTTGTACACCCCCCTCACTATCCTGAAAATGGAGAAAGACAAGAACGCGTACAAGTTGCAAGCAGATATTCTTTTCAAGCTATGTTGTCCCTTTCTCATATGCAAACATGGTCAATGTAGGGTCTGCAAGAGCTGACCAAACTCGGGGTAGGGCAGCTGCTATTAACTTGTTAATATTCTTGGCATGGCATTTTTAGTTCCACTGCTATGTGTTTTGTAGTTATCTATTACTTGTACTCCTCCCGTTGCATTTTAAAGCGTTATGAACTGATTGCAGCTCACAGACTATACTGCAAGGAACAAAATTACTTCAAAGCCTATTCCCGCTGCTATTCGGAGAGAGGGAAAACCGCATTGTCTTCAAATTAGTCCAGGGATGAGGGACGCACCCAAATGTGACCCTGTGCTTCTATGAGGGCTTTGTAAGCAACGCAGGTAAAGACATTCAAATCACTCTGAGACAGAGCTGCTACTCCTCAGTGACTGGTTCCTCAAGATGATAAATGCTTACAGTCATCCCATTCCAAGATCCCATGTGCCGCCTATTATAGGATGAATTCTTATAAAAATGGGCATGAGGAGATTACTCCAATTTCCACAATCGTCAATAGTGACTGCACGGCCATTTCCAGGAGGACTGGTATTCATATTATACAGATTGTCTAATGCCAACTGTTAAGGAACAGACAGTGAAGGCTCTGGTGGTCTGTAGGTTTTGGGAAATGCAACTGTGGACCTCACATTATGTTCCAGCTGCCACCATGGACTGACGCGCGTGCCCCCCTCAGTCACCCCGATGGGTGAGCACTCTGCAATCAAAACCATCATGTGCATGCAGTGAAAGAGGCCTCCAGTCCTTCAGGTGTGAGAGGGCACGGTTCACACAAGAGGGTCTTCATGGTAGCTATCCGTGCAAGGATAAGGTGGCACTCGTGAGTCCCAGACCATAGGAAGGGATGAGAGCATATGATTTAGACGCTGCCATGCCCTCCTGTGGGTTCATACTGGAGGGCATGATAGCCCTCCTGTGGTCTCAAACAGCCAGGACTCAGTGAAGGAAGTGCTGTCATTCACTGTGCTTCCTTGTCTGTTTCCTGCTTCCACCACATTAAACCAAAAGCCAGCGAGGAGATGGAGGAAGCAAGAGACTGCGCTAAAACAAAAATGGTATGTTTTGTGTGTGGCAGTGAATGATGTCAGTATTCATGGGTGTAATGGGGAAATTCTGGAGCAGCAAGAGTGGCATGAGGCACATATGGAGCAGTTACAGTAACAGTGTGGCATTAATGGGGAGTACATTCAGGTTAATTAAGCAATTGAGAGCCACACGGTGCTGGTCTGCGACTGTGAGAGCCACATGTGGCAAAGTTGAGGCAGAGAAAGCCACATGGGGCAGAACTAATGCAGGGAGAGTCATGTTGGGCAGAACTGAGACTGCTTGATCCACACGGACAGAACTGAGGTATAAAAAGTCAATGGGGCTTATTACATGTTTGCCGGTATCCCGCTGGTGATTCTGGTGGGATACTGGCAAACTGCCCCTACTGTTACCAGTGCCTGATATCCCAGTATTACCGGGATATTCTAGGTTCCGGCAACAGCAGTAAACCCCATTCCTATAGGACTCCATGGAGGGGTTTGCCGGAATTACTGACAACGGTAATACTGGTGCCAGCAATTCCGGCATTTATTTGCTGGTAGGGGTCTGATTTACCCCCAGCTCTTGGCTGGAGATAAATCAGTACCCCCACCGGCAAATTTAGGTTTTGCCGGTGTAAAGGAGCAGCTGTATACATCTGCAGGAAACCAGTGCCACTACCTCCTCTGTATTGGAAATATGAGACCGTGACTTGCCTGACACCAGCTATCATACCAATACTGCAGCAAATATTTGGAAGGAGATAACCATTGAGACAACCTTATCAAATGTACCCCGAAGTGATGACAACCTGTAGGAGGAACTCACTGAAGGAATATGAGAAAGAGCTAAGCACATGAACTAATGACGTCATACGAAAGTGTGCACAACGTCCCAAGATACTGACTAAAGACAATGGGGGTCATTATGAGGTTGGAGCCATGGCTACCCCCTTATCGCATACCGGGTCTGGGTTCCCTGAATGGGGAATTACCGGGCCATTCCAACCTTGGAAGACCCAGTATTTCCCCATTCAAGGAACCCATCCCCATTCGAGCCCCCATAGGGCTCAATGGGAATGGGAACCATGCTAACAACTGGCCCGCTGTTAGAATGCTGGTCCTTTAGCGGCTCCCAATAAGGGCGCCTGGTAAAACCAGCCGCCCTTAGCGGGTCCTGCTAAAGGACCTCATAATGCGGCGGTAAGCGGTTAACGGCACCGGCACCTTTACCGGCACCGTTAACCCCTTACCGCCAACCTTGTAATGACCCCCAATGTATAGACTCTAAAGGACGAATGATGAATTAAAGAATCGAGTGAACTGTCAATGTGTAAACGAAGAAGATTGCACGTTAACCAAAATACTGCAGAAAACAGAAGTTTAATGAATGTACAGATGCTGAAACACAAGGTAGATCAAGTCATCATATAGGGTAGCTATGAGTAGTAAATAGAATGCAGGTGAAGCCTCCATTGTACTGAAACTGGACATTGGTATCATGAATTAAATAAGCCAGAATCCATTAAGGGGGAATGGAAATGCTGTGTCGTATCAGAATAGCAGGCTCATGGAGCTGCATGGCGAGGCTATCTGGCCTGAAGTCAAGATGGTAGAAATCGAGGTCAGCTATCTACTCGGAATAAGAACGAATGTGTGGAGGATTAATCTTCTCACATTAAGGTCCAAGAAACAACACAAGGTATGTCAAGTTTTCATTAATTTTTAGAGCATTTAAAAGCTGCAAAATGGACCAGATCGTGGTCTCCTGTCATATGAGCCAAGGATGGAAATAGAGCTTGAACTTGGAATTCCAGGCACAATAGCAAGTACCCTCACTCCCGTGCATTCCCGAAGACGAGAATACTCTACACGGCCAAGTACAAAGACAATGTCATGGCAGAAGGCATGGGTGATGAGAGATGCTGGGCTAATAGGGTGGTGAGGTAGCTTCATGTCCTATCTCCCTGCACCTGGGTCTCGGCTTACATTCTGTTAAATGAACCGAATGTTCCAGACATGGCACAAGCATGCCAACCAATTGTATTAGTCCATATGATGAAGGACCTTATAGCTTGTAAGACCAATAAGAAACTGTGTATCAAGTGTTTCTGAAATGCCATGCTTTAAGAGGAAGGCATAAGTTACAGCCAATAACAATCCTAGCACCTATATAAGAGTATATCTAGATATTTTCCTTAACCAATCCCGACCCTTGATAGGTTTGTCACTATTGTCACGTGGTATGACGTCACTCTGACGTATTATTGAGTATACACATTTTATTTTTTGTGGAGATCATTGAGAGACTGAGCGTAAGTTTGTTGTAACCTCCTTGTTTTAGATAATTGTTAATAAAACAGTAACTTTCTATCTTCTTGAGTCTGTCCGGTTATTTGGACTCCGAATTATTCTGGTGTAATCCCATCCATTACATATGCATGTTTCAAAGGGGCCATAAACTCACCAGTCTGGAAAAATTGCTGGTGCTGGAATCACCATCAATTTGGCCGGACTGGCAAAACTGTAATGAGGTCATTATCATCATCATTAAAGTGGCACCTTGAGGCGTCACACGATTTGCACAGGCTATGGCTCTTGTCCAGTGCTGGAGGTAGAAAAGGGGGTGACTAACATAATCAGATATAGAAAACGAACTTATTTAGGGAAGAGGACATTATTAAGCTGCTTTGTAAAAGACAAGTGATTTTCTTTCTTCCAAAGAAATTCCGGTTGTGAATTCCAGCAGAGCACAGAATGGGGGTCATTACGAACCAGGCGGTAACCATGGCGCTACTAGCGCCATGGTTGCCGCCGGTATTTTACTGATTGCGCCATGGTGAATGGCGGAATTACCACCCCATTCCAAGGTTGGCGGGGCGGTAATTCCCCATTCACCATTGGCCCTTCCCCATTCCCATTTTTGCCCCCATAGGGCTCAATGGAAATGGGGAAGGCGGTAGTTACAGTACCGCAAATTGCGGTACCATAAATACCTCCAAGGTCCCTTTGTGGGTCCAATCCTTAACGACTGGTAAAAACCAGCCGTTAAGGTCTGGACCCGCAAAGGGACCTTGTAATTAGGCGGTAAGGGGTTAACGGCGCCGCCACCTTTTACGGCGCCGTTAACCCCTTACCGCCTGGGTCGTAATGAGGCCCATTGAGTTGAGAAGGACAACCACCGCTTTTTGTTAGTTAATATTTATGTGGGACTAATATTTATGTTAGGTTTGAAGAGCGATGGGAGTGGAAAGGGGCATATGTTTTACATTTACTGTGTGTGGTATACAGGACCTTAGTGGTGGTGTGCATTATGTATTAGGCATCTGAAGTTTGAGTAGAATTGTGGCTAACACATTTGGAATACTTTGTAGTTTCAAGGGTAAATATTTGGAAAAGAGCAACGTAAACTGAGTTACCATAATCAAGTCGAGAAGTTACAAATGCATTCATAACTTGGACTTGATGACTAAAAGAGTTCAGATCTAAGAGTTTCTTAAACTAGCATATTTGCCTAAAGCAATTTCCAACCACCTTGTTAACCTGGGGGACCAGGGAAACCTCACTGTCAATTGTGATACCTACATTTCTGACTTGTTTACTGGATTTGGTGGGGTAGCAAGAACAAATGGGCAGAAGGTTGAGGGTCCAGTCAACTGAGTTTAGACTACAAATGAGAAATTGTGTTTTGTTAGCATTGGGTTTTAGATTATATCTGTCCATCGAGTTACTTGCTGCAGACAAACCTTTGGAAAAGATTAAATCACATGTTGACGCCATCCTATCTAGATGTAATTGCATTTGGGTGATGTCTAAATGTTTGTAAAAATGCATGCCATATTTATGAAGGAGTTTTGTGAAAGGTTGAAGGAAATAATTAAAGAGGGATGGGGTAATGCAGTCCTTTGAAGGACGATGCACTGGATTTTTGAATAAA
Organism: Ambystoma mexicanum; assembly: GCF_040938575.1. NCBI lineage: Eukaryota > Metazoa > Chordata > Amphibia > Caudata > Ambystomatidae > Ambystoma > Ambystoma mexicanum. The sequence goes on along the minus strand of NC_090930.1, from coordinate 1,014,386,264 downwards.
GTGCATCAAAAGAATTGTCTGACACTGACTGGGATCTATTTTCTAGACAGCTTGTTTTCCATGAAAGGGTGGAGTGTGGCTAGCAGCCATGAGGAGTGGCTGCACCTCAAGCGAGGCTCAGACGAAAAACATGTGTGATTTTCTTGCAAAGTTGATTGCAGAAAGCCTATAGGCTGAAAACACTGGTAGAAGTCAGAATCGAGATGAGAACGAGCGGTGGAAAATGTAATTTTACTGAGGAATGTTCAAAATTGAAGGCCACCACAGGATTCCTAAAATGGTGGACACGAATGCAGCATTGGAGCAGAGCACAGAGATCAGACGTTCGGTGGCAGAAGCCTAGTGGGGCGAATACTCGATTTACAATGAAGAGGACTAGCAGTCGATAGGCATATTTTACCAGATTGCACACCAGGGGAACTACCAACCAGCAAGAGTGGGGATGTACAAGGGAACAATAACTTACAATAGCAGGGTAGGACACCGGATTGGGTGTCTGAGAGGCACTGTGGAATCCAAGGAGCAGTGATTGTAGCAGAGGCAGAGCGGAGGAAATCAGGGGTAGTGAGGAATGAACTTCAGTGCTTCTTACCTTTACAAAGTATTCAGAAGATGCGCAGTGGTTGCAATGTTTTGTGATGGTGCCTAGACAGCCAGAATTATGGGCTGCAACAGTCTGATACACAGCAGCACCATTCATGAAAACCACTTGCGATGCTAACAAGAGCATGAGCATATGCAAAGCCACTGCGGGAACTAGATAAACTAATTGCAGGTATGAGTTTGCTTTTAAGAACGGTCGTAGGAGCTAATGTGGACACGCCCTGACATTTTTGCAGGAGGCAGAAGTAGCTCTTTTTTCAGAGGCAACTGGTGCAATTGAAATGAATATCCTGGTGAGGCAGTGAGGTGCAAAGCAATGCCCAGCTGGGGTTAAACGGGCTGGGAATCCGAGGCGAATGGAAGAAATATGAGATTCAGTAACATGTCATGTGATATGAAAGTCTCAATGAGCAACTATTTACTTCATACAAATATACATTTAGCCTTAGAACCAGAAAAAGACCTCAGTCAGGATGATGGATGAAAAGTCACAGACAGGAACAAAACCAGCAAACACTATAAAGCTGGAGTATTGTCAGAAACTACCCCCACAAGAGTTGGAAATCCCAGTGGAACAAGTACCTTGTTTTGAAATTGGGAAAGCTAGTCAGGAATGCAGATCAGCATTGCAAGATAAAATAGACACGTTTAGAATAGATGTGTATCTATTGAGACAATATTTAAAGAATGTTATGGAAAGAGTTAGGTCTGCTGTGCATAAAGTACTAAAAATGGCGGTTACGCTGCAGGACGTGGATACTCAGCTACATGACTTACAAGCCCAGGCCTGCCTCCTCAAAAAGTGACTTGAGGACGCAGAGGGGAGGAATTGCCATCGAAACATCAGAATGGTAGGCCTTGCAGAGAGGCAGGATGGCAAAGATTAGCTAACTTTATTCAGAAACTGTTAATGAAAAAATTAGGATGGCCCAACTCTCTCCATTGTGTACCATAGAAAGAGTACATAGAGTATTAGTAAAACCTATGAAAAACACAAAGGGACCGGAACAACATAGTGCCTTCTCACACTCCTGTAGTATACAAATCAAATCAAAAGACCTTGAAGAACACCTCAATCAATTCAAGAGAAACACTCTGGGACCATGAGATCATTTCCACAAATGTATATATTTTTTTCTCAATTTTGATTGTCACACAATATTTTCAAAACCAACATCAAAACATATACATAATGTTTTTTTCTAAAAAACATCCAATGAAAGTGTTCAAGGTGTTTGTAAAGTGCAATGCGCTAAAGTTCAAATTCAATTAACATCCTTCCAACAACATATTTCATGTTCCCAACCCTTATACATTGGATGTATGATGTTTTAAATGTTTCTTTTTATAATTGTATGTTGTAGGCGGTGAACTGAAAATTATTTCAAGCATCAAGATTTGGAAGTACAGATCTTCTGTCTTTATCTAGAAATGTGGTGTGTATGGGGCACGTACGGAGCAGCTGCGGCGTGGGCTGTTGCCCAGCTGTCAAGGGTCCCCTGCACACACCTGTGTACTGTAAGGAAGGCATGGTATCAACAGTAAGACAGTCAAAAGTGACCACAGTTCAAGGAGGTTTTTTAAACTTCAATTGGGTGCAAAAAATGTCTATCTAATCTGAAATCTAAAGATGGGAGCAAGCTACGACCATCAAATAATTAAAAAAAGCAGTCCTAGGGGTGTCTTGTCAAAATAAAAGGGCCTATACTAATAAATCTAGTGTCAATCCTTACCTCTAAATACAAATATTGTGGGAAACAATGTTATGCAAAAGAAAAGTGTTCAAGAAATGATATGTCAGGATATTCAAGCCATTGGCTTCCCTTCCCCACCTTTTCGGCACGGGACAGGTCGGCACATACGAGCTTAGCACAGTTTCAGGCTTCTATAGCATGAGGGTGCAGTTCAAAACTTCAACATCATGGCCTTCTGTGCCAATGTTTCTTCATTCAAAGTCTCTTCTTTCAGAGGGCCGGATGCAACAAACAAACAATAAAGTTTGTTTCCTTATTGTATTTCACATATAGACAATTTTCTTAGGTGTTTTACTATTCATATTGGATCCCCCTCTGCCCGGCTCTGATCCACTTTACCACAATGTTCTCAGGATTTTCACATATCCAATTTCTCAGGTGAATCACTGTTCACCCCAGATCCCCCTCTGCCTGGCTCGGACCACTTTATCTATTGTAACACAAAACTTGCTCTAACGCAGAGCTTGCAATTGATTTCCCTCTATCAGGCTCAGACCAACTTTATCTACTTTGTTATAAAATTTCTTTACTGTATCAACATTGAAGACTTTCGATTGTGCGCCGGATTTTGCTTGACCCGTTGCAGGACCACTTCAATTCGCAATTCTCTGCCACTCTTTCACTTTTGTCAACTCTCAGCTGGATACCTTACAGAGCCCTTCCATTTTTGGAAGAGACCAGTAACTAGGAGTCTAGACTGGTGACCAAGTCTAAATCTAGCCAGAGAACTAAGAGAGTGTCACCTACTGTTTCATCTCTAGTGATGTTATAATATAACAATGGATATACACTAGCTTGATTAGTGGAATTGTTTAGAAGACACCAGTCAATTTAATGTTAATATTTGTGTCAAATAAGGTTTGGGAAAATGAAATATGTTGTTGGACGGATGTTAATTGAATTTGTACGTTAGCACATTGCACTTTACTAACACCTTGAGCACTTTCATTTGATTTTTTTTAGAAAACCATGTATGTGTTTTGATGTTGGTTTTTAAAATATTTTGTGATGATAAAAATTGAGAAAACAATAAATATATATTTGTGAAAATTATCTCATGGTCCCAGAGTGTTTCCCTTTATTTGTTAAATTGATAGAGGTGTTCCTCAAGGTGTTTTGATGTCATTTGTATCAGTAAAGCCACCACCCCAGGGGGAGCCTCCACAAACTATTATTCTTAGAATTCTTAACAACCATGATAAGAAAGCAATACTGAAGCAAGAAAGCACTAATGTTAAAATGAACTGGGACTTGTCTTCTTTATCAGGACAAGTCTTGAAATTCCTTCTGGGAAATGACAAATCTGTTCCAAGAGAATCTCTATCTGCAAAATTAAACTATCTGCATAACAATAGAGCATTTATTTGTGAGATGCCTCAATAAGCTATACATTGGATGGATGCTCAGGGACTTAACATGGAAAGAATGTGAACAGAAACCGCACTTCGAAGAGAAGAATGAATGCAACTCCGAAAATGAATGATAGGCCTCTGCACAGGTGATCTCTAAGCATCTCACCAGATCTGAACAATAGTGACTCTTCATCAGAGATTCTCCTGGTACTTGAGTGTGAGGGAAACTATGTACTAATGTCAAGGCAGATAGCTTATAAATCTGATAGAGGCTTTGGGCAAAGTTTTTATTTGTTCACCTATGTATAATGATATGACTGTCATTTGAAACTAATTCCATTACTTGTGTGGATCACACAGAATATAGATTATATTCTGATAGACATATTGTTCATGTTCCATGTTGTGCTAATGATTAAAAGGCGTTTAGTAGATTTCTTTCAGCAGAACTATATATAATGTATATATATAATTGGTTATTTATAACGCGCTTAATCCACAGATGTTTCTAAGCACAGACCCGGGGGATTGGACCTGTATTGCTTCACGTTGTTTTGCTACTTTTGCTTCCATGGTGAGCGTGCTGCCCCTGAGTTATCCTCCCGAATATGAGCTACGAAGAGCATAGTTCACAATTTGAGAATGGTAATTGTAGAATCTGTTTGGATGGTGAGGTATCGCTTGCGCGATAGGAGTACCTGCATGTGTTTATTGCAAAGTGTTTGCAGTTGCAACAGCCTTATATAGAATTCTTGGTCAGATGTTATTGCACTATCTAGGCAGCATGGGTGGGAATACATGCACATTTCTAATTATGGTGTGCCTACTGTTGGGCATAATGGTATTTCTGGTCCGTATAGTGGAAGAAGGAAATGCGATTGGTTATTGGTATTTGTTACTTGACATTGTTAGCTAATAGTCAGACTATTCAACACACATGAAGAAAGAATATGAGTGAAATAAATATGTTAAACCTGAAAGTTTGTGGATTGAGTAATTATACTAAACGGATCAGAGTAGACACCTTCCTTAAATGCCATACATTTTAAGTAGTGTTGTTGCAGGTGAACCATTTACTTCAAGTGGAATTGATTAAACTGAATAAGGAATGAAGAGGCTGAGTAAATGGTACCTCCTATTCAAGAGTCGCAAGGAGAGTACTTATAATGATTTGGAAACGGGTGCCAATGGAGGAGTTAGATGTAGTGGTGGATTCCTATGGAAGGTATACAATATTGGCTGGATTTCAGAAGGTCATGAAATCTGTATGGTCAAAGCATATGGTTAGGAAATGTGCTAGTTATTGAGCTGGGATATTAATAGGGCCATAGGCTTCTGCTGAAGCATGAAGAATGCACTCAACACATCTAAACCAGCAGAGGCTATCAGAGAAATACCAGCAAGGGCATTAGATGGCTCGCTGCAACGAGATGTATGGAGACTACAGAATGGTGAGGCTAGGTAATATTCATACTGCTCAATAATTCATTTGCACTCAGGAATGGACTAGATATTCACTATAAAAATGCATTATCAGAAATGTTTCACACAGCACTACTTAGCCAGAGTGATATTAGACTACTCACATCTAAAAGCAGGATTAAGGCTATATTGGTATGGACCCAGCATACCAATGTAGACGTTGATAGGGTATACCTTACAAGATCCATGATAAGGACAGCACAAAGATATTGTTACTTATTTTGACATGAATGAAGCGTTGATACTATCCAGTATGACTGATTGGGATACCTTTAAAGTGGCCATGATGGGACGTTGTATATCCAAAGTGGTTGGGGTCTGAGGGGTTTTGTTGATCAAACTGGAAACATTGGAGAAAGAATTGGAAGCACTAGACTCAATAGTGATAGGGCAAAACAAAGAGGTGATGGCTAGAGTGTTTAGAATTAATCTTAAACCTCTGGCAATTGCCCTGGGCTCTGGGCAACTGGAGGGTTGGATGAGGTAATTAGTTTTGTATATTTCAGTAAAATATCTTTGCTGACTACAGAGAGGTCAGATGCACTTATTATTGTATCTGACATTAGAGGAGTCATCAATTCAATGGCTAAAAGCAAGGACCCATGAGGGGAAGGTATAGCAATAGAGATGTATCATACAATTGAAAGTATAATAGTCCCTAGGTTGATGACAGTATAACAAAAGGCATGTGATTTAGGACTTCTCCCGTGGTCAACGTAGAAGCTACCATCAAAATGCTCCGAAAGCTTGGGAAAGATCCCTTGTCATGTGAGTCACACGGGCCACTACCCCTCTTCAATGTGGATTCTAATATGTTAAGCAAAATGTTATCATTAAGGTTACAATCACACATGACAACATTAATACATAGCGATCAATGTGGGTTTATACCAGGACGAAATACCACTAGTAATTCCACGTGATTCAAGGAGTCAGAAACAATCATTAGGAATACATAATAGCTCCTCTTGATGATGAAAACGCTTGTCATTCGGTACAATAGGAGGTTTCTTTCTTACTATGGAAGCTCTGAATACAGGGCTGGAATACATTAAATGGGTGTGATTGCTATACATGGAGCCCAGAGCTAGAGAGAGGACAGGATTATTAATATCGGAAAGATGGCAAATAGAGGGTGGGCATGACAAGGGTGCCCTCTGTCCCCTTGTCTTTTTTGCTCTACTAGTGGAACCGTTTGCTAAGGCAGTACTTAAGGGGCTGGTGGCTCAGGCTATCAAACTGACTAATAAAGAACACATTGAAGCTCCTTTTGTTGCTCCCTGGTATTTTGCAGTGGGAAACTGGTATGTTTGCACTACAGTGTAGCCAGGTCCCCGCCACCATATTATCTTCATTTGCACAGCTGAGTACAAAAGGGGAGGGCAAAAGGCAGCATATAAGCATGTACGCAATCTTTTACAACAGATACCTATGGAGTCAGTCTGCTTTTTCTGGTACATGAAGCCGGTGGAATCCATAGGGATCCCAAACATTTGCACAGGCATGAAGTATGTGTATGGCAAAGAGGAAGTGAGTGGCGGAAATGCAAGTTGCGTTCTACCCCTCTCTCTGTCATAGCAATTGACGAAAGTGGGGCTTAAGGTAAACTAAATGTGTTAAAAGCCTTATGCAAGGCTTTTGCACATTTTGTTTTACGTTTGGCCCTGCTCAAAATGATCCCCTGCTCAAAATGATATGGCTTTCTGTGCTGATGATTTTCTGATATTTTTGAAAGAGCTTAAATAAAGTTTCCCTGTATTACTGGAAATATTTTGGAATTTGAACATGTTTTTCCATTAATTGGAATAAAACATGTTTGTTTGCAGTGGGTTAACACAATCAGACATTAAAGGCTGAACTACCTCAATTTCCTTTATTCTGAGCCCCCTGTATGTTTAATTATTTGGATATACGCATATACCAGAATTTGGAAGATCCATATAAGCATAATATTATAAGGGTTGTTGATGTACTCAAACAAGCTATCTCCTTCTGGACAAGTCTCCCATTATCTATGCCAGGCTGTGTTGGTCTTATTGAAATGCTGGTCTTGCCTAGGTTAGTATATGTATGTGCAGGATGTAGGTGTGGGCTCCAGCTGCTACATTTATAGATATAGAGAGATTGTCAACAGCTTTAATCTAGGGCCATGGCCAGAGAAGGGTTGCGCTGCACACACTTTGTCGTTCATATGAGGAAGGAGGAGTGGGAGTCCTGAATATTCAACATTATTATACATTTTTGAAATTACAGTTTATCTCACAATGGCTGTCTCCAGAAGACAATACAAAGAAGAAATTGTTAAGGAGAGAGTTGGGTGTTCATTTTGTTCACTATTTATTAGGGGGTGGGGGATACCAAAATACCACACATACTGAAACAATGTCGGAGAGACTGAGGAGCAATCTATAGAGGAAGTGGCTCCAATATCCTATTCCAGCAAATGTCCCATGTTGTGCTTTACAACAATTTCTGGAGCTATGAGAGAGTCAGACCGCAGACCATGGAGAATGGATGGTGCCTATTTGCAGCTGATTTGAATGGAAAAGGAAAATGATATTTGATTCCCGAAATGAGGAAATTATAGATTATGAAAGCTGGGAGCGTCATATAATTTGCAGAACTAACCAAGGCAGCAGGTGAATGTTGGTTTGCTTTTCCTAAAGAGCCAGACAAATGTGTAGACCATTAAAAACACTGTTTGTAATTGGCTCAGGCCCTGATGCGATATCAAATGTTTATAAGGCATCAAGGATGACAAAACAGGGTCCGCAATTGACATGTTGGAAGAAATGGGACATTCATATTGGCAGAGAGCTAGGTAATTCATAGTTGATAGGAGGGTGGAGTGCAAAATGCTTCCCAAAATAAACAGCAGAAAATAATTCAATTTAACATAAAATACAGAACACATGTCACACCGGTCATCGGATGGAAAATGAATCCAGATAACTCAGGAGCCTGTCCTAAATGCAAGAGTACCAAAGAGTAACCGCTTGGCAGCACTTTCTGGATCCTCCTGCTTTGATTTGGACTTTTATTTGCTGAATACCACACATCACAAGTATTATTGAGCTTGTATACACGGCTAAACCGCGTGGAAACAATGTAGCTCTGCCCCCGAGCAAAGTACCGAAGAGTACCCGCTTGGCCGCTTTGCTGCAGTGCTGCGTGCTGTGTCCAGGTTTCTTTTCCATATGTGTTTCCATTTTGCAGTGCAATCAGGTAGACTTATATTGTCAATGTGCTATATTATTGTCTACTTGTGTCATTTGTATGCCATCCTGCTTGTAGAACATTTGGCCTTTGTGCCTAGTTAAATTGTATTAAAACAAAGTAGCTCAGCCCCTCTTGTTACGACTTCTACACACATGGGCGCGCATCCTGTTATTTTGTTTAGGGGGATCAAATGCGAAAGCCTTTTTACACCTTAAGAACTAAAATGCCGGATACAGCTAGTCTCTTTGCAAATACTCCAAGGAATGTGATGGCAAAATCTAAATCTAAGACTCGGATTGCTAGGAAAACCATCACCCTAACCCCTGTTCTGAGAACCCCCCTCTCTAATAAAGACATCCGCACTTTCTGTGCAAAAAGAAAGGAGTGTATGGAAGAGGAACATACTTCCGATTTCATAATGGCAAACATTCAGTGCCCCATCACTGGTGCTCCATCACTGCGTTGATAAGTTTGAATGTGTAGTGAACCGGAGAGGATTCGGACTCTATCGGATATTTCAGATCATACCATTTTAAACATAGCAGCCACACCAACCAAAATAAACTGCATCAACTCTCAACATTTGCCTACTGTTAATGAATGCAGCAAAATGTCCTCTGTTGGTGTAGACATCTCGTTGCATGCAAGCTTTGGCAACAAGCGTTGCCTACCCAGTTCGGGTAAAACAGACTATGCTATTCCTGGCTCCATGGACAGCTCCATACACTCTGTGCATTCTAGTGCAGACACTTCTCTGGAACCCACGCCGTGGTGCAAACTGCCTATTGATAATTTAGACAACCCCTCAGAAAACTTGCCTTTGATTGAAATAAATTTATCGGCCGTTAACACCACTGTTGCTAGTTTGTTTAAATGATTCGAAACCATGGATGCAAAAATTTCGCATCAATCCAAACAGATCCAACAAATACTAGATTGGAGTTCAATGGTTCCTTTGGACATGATTAGTGCAAAGTATAATGCAGATTTGAAATCTGGCCAGGGGTTGTCTGTTGAGCCACTTATCTCGGATTGCCTTCCCTCTGTTTTGACCCTCTTTAAGAACATAATAGGGCCTATTGAACATCCAACACCTGATATGTGACATTAAATGATTCTTGGATCAGTTTGGATGGGAGTCCAAAAAAACAGACTCGCAGACCTCTGATTAGCTTGCGAGTACCTTCTATGGCAATCCCAAATCTCAAATCCTGTGGGGCATGAAAAGGCTTTTGGACCAAACCCGCCACAGGAAAACAAACAGGATTGGGATTGCCTACTTAAGTTATGCACTTGCATCATGCATCTAACACTTTAATCCCTCCCTCTTCGCCAGTTTGCTCACTTCGTTTACCTAATCAATCTCAATCTAGCTCACAAAAACATTCTCAGTCTACCTGTAGACTGCTTCAATCTAAGCATATAACTGAACTGTCATGCAGTCTTCAGCGAGAAGTTCTGTCCCTCTTGCCTCCTCTATCTTGCCCTCTACTTTGCCAGAAGCCCATGTCATCTCTAATATTCAAATTCCTCGTGCACAACCGTCTGACTATGCTCCTTTGACAGAGATATTTGACTTGATTGGTGAAACCTCAAATAAGGGGGCTCATATACAAAGTCATAACGTTCAAACTACTAGTTCTGATATTAGTGGAGGTGCCCAGTCAGTGAGACAAAAAAATTCCAATGAATCTCCAGAAGATCGTCATTTGCGTGAACGCACTTTAGCGATAAAAGCTGTGGATGAATATTTGTTACAGCGGGTTTCCCAAGTTATGGGAACCCAGACTCGTCAGTCCACCACCACTGAAAGTACACCCACAATGGCGAAAATTAACCAACTTGTATATAATGAAGCTGTGCCTAGTCTCTCATCTGTTAAACATGTCAACGATGATGTGAGGCCTAGCACAGAATCTTGCTCTCATGTCGCTCAGAATCTGGCAACAATCCCTTCCAAAAGGAGGGATAACCCTTTGGTGACTAATTTGATCCATGCACAGTCCAAGGGTTATTCTAAAAACACCTTTAACAATTGTCATTCTCTCAATATTAAATGTTGAGATAAACCCTTTGAAAAATATGATCTATGTCGTACCAGTATACTGAATATATTCAGTGACGTAGACAGCCTGGAGGATATTTCCTCAAATGACCTGGATCAGGTCGAGTTTGTCTGTGGCCATAATTTATCCATTGTCCGTCTCTGGATCAAATTTGGCTTAGTTCTCAACACGATCTGGTAAGCTAAAATTGATTTATTTAAAATGGGATTGTTGGTTGCGCAAGATCCTGAGCGCCTGATTCAAGATAATAAAACTCAAATTGTGAACAAGGAAAAAATTACTGCTGAGGAGCTACGTGCGCCTCCCTGTTTATGCCCGTTTTTCAGTCCTTCTTCTATGCAGCACCAACACAAGACACCACTTATGAAGGCATAACCATTAAAAGACACAACGTCAAAGTCTTGGTAGCTAGTTGGAATACTAGGGGGCATTCCCATTTGCAATGGGGTGCTAATAATTTCATAAATCAATTTGGCATAGTGATACTTCAGGGGACCTGGTTGTTGGTAGCCCCCATTTGGGACGATCATGATGTCCTACTTTTATCAGCAATAACGGCCCAAAGAGGGAGACCGACTTCAGGGCTGATGGTAGTACATCAAACCAAACACGAGTAAGTGCACAATTGAGCAGTGTTTCAGAAGCCCAATGGCTTGCACATTTTGCTCAATTATATGCAGATGAAAAATTTGCTGTATATAAGCACCAAACACAACTGACATTGAAGTGGAGTCTTGAGTGCTCAGAGGAACTAATTGAAGAACTAATACATAAATTGTCAAGCTCTCGAGCAATCGGACCAGATGGCCTGTCCAACTATATGTTCAAGGAAAATCCCAAAAAGTGGGCATGTATTCTTAACAATCTTTTTCAACAAATATTACACTCTAGAGATCTACCGAAATCATGGCGATCCTCTTTGATTGTGCCCATATTTAAAAAGGGCGATCGTGGTCTTCCAACAAGTTATCGTCCCATCGCCTTACTCGATGCTCCGGGGTAAATCTTCTCGAGGCTAGTGCTAAGAGATTTTGTTCAATGGACACGCTCATGTGAACAATACAATCCCAATCAAACAGGATTCATCGCGGTATTGGGCACAGCAGTCAATCTCCTCACATTGAATGCTTTGAAGGCACATGCACAAACTACCAAACAACCACTTTATTTCGCTTTCATTGACTTAGACTCAGCTTTCAACTCAGTTTCAAGACTTAAGCTCATGTCGAAATTGCTGAATGCAAAATGTCCAGCCACTGTGTGTGACATTATTTATGGCCTGCACTCAAACACATCTATTAACGTTAGGCTGTCTATAATGGGATTGTTGTCTGTGGAAATTGCAACACATAGCGGGTTGAAGCAGGGATGCATCCTTGCTTTGGCCCTCTTTCATTTTTTTCATACACGATGTGATGCATGCATTCGCTCAGGTGTGCACGGACTCGCCAAAGATTAGAGGCAAGGCTGTTAAAACATTGTGGTATGCTGATGATGTGCTTTTAATTTCTAAAACCCCCAGAGGCTTACAAACTTTACTGTCAACTGTAAGCAGCTACTTGGACAAGAATGAGTTAATCATCAATTTAACAAAAACACAAATTGTGCTTTTTGCGCCAAGGTTAAATCATAGAGCAATAATGGACTGGAACGTCAAAAACATGAGTGTTGAGATTGTTCCACCATATCTCTATCTGGGCGTAATATTTGACGGTTTGCATCATATTGACTCCCATTTAAATATGATTACTCAAAAACTTAATTCAGCTATCTCAAAGACACGGCTTATCTTGTATAAATATGGCAAGTTTTCTATTTGTTCTGCTGTGACATACTGGCGTCAAAAGGTGATTCCAGCAATTCTCTATGGATTAGAGACCAAAAACATTATTCCAGCTTCATTTTTGAATAAATTATAGGCACAATATTGGAGAAGTGTGCTTCACCTTCCTGTATGTACACCAGGGCTGTGGCTGCGCTATGAATTAGGTCTTTCCTCATTAGTATCCATTTACAAATGGCGTCTTTACGCTCTTTTTCGTAAATGTCTAACATACCATCAAAATGATACCATTCTAGCATGTTTGGCTGGTTATATGCTAACGTCACCACATTTGTTTGTTCGCAATTGGTCTTCATACATCTTTGAAGTGTTGGCAAAGGCTGATGTGTCGATAGAGGTTTTGGTGACAAGTCCGGACCGATCAAAGGCTAAGATCTATGATACAGATTGGATATAGACTAGAGCCCTATGTTTAACATATAGGTAATTTAAAGCTCATTTCGGTTTAGTGTCTCCTGAAAATCGGTGGCTTATTATCCTGGAGACCAGAAGCATGAGTATTCAATTAGCCACTTTCAACTTTCTTAATACATTGAATTTAGGTGTGATTAACGATACGGAGGTTGATTAAAGAATCAGATTACATTTTTATATGTGATGTTCCTGTTGTTGATGTATTTGTTTAATTACATTTTATTGGAGCTTCTTTACGAAAAATAGTTATGTTATTTAATTTTGGTTAATTGATGGTTTGAGCCTCTCTTTTATCGGGTTTATTTGTCTTGTTTATATCATTTTAATGTAAAGAATGAATTTTCTATTCAAGTCATGATTTTGAGATTTTCACCTGAAGTTTAACTTTTAATGTTGTTTCTTTTTAGATTTTTACATTTCCTGTTTCCGTTTTTTGATTTGAATATTTGTGTAATGATAAAAATGTTTTGAAAAAGTTGCATTTCTCCAGCTGAATTCAAATTTTATAAAAATGCAAGAGTAATGCAGGGAATTTTCTCCATTTGATGTGGGTGTGCTTTAAAAGAAGTCGGTTCTTGAGAGAGATTGTAGATATGTTAGAAAATGTCAAGATTAGGAAAAACTTGTTTGGTCCCGAAACATGTCTTCTGAGGTTGGTCACTAGAAGGAAACATGATAAGCAGGTATACAGGTTTCTACAATTTAGGTAATTATCACTAACTGATTGCCAGCGAAATACTGCATATCCCCATAGACACCATCAGCACATCAATGGCATGCTGTATTAAAAATTTTAGCTGTATTTGAGTTATGTATCATGCAGCATAGCAAAGCTGATGAAGGGAGGGATTTTAATGTACTTGTTTGGGAAACGGGTACAGGAATTGCAATACCCATCTGACACATCCACCTTAACTGTTTTGCCTGTAAGTTTCATGACGATACTATGATCTAATGAAAATACACATTATCATTATTGTAATTGCAAGATGGGTAATGTACTGAATTTAACTTCTAATAGTTCTGAGTAGGTGGATAAGTCTCACCAATTCCATCAGTTGAATTGCCTAATTAATAGTTATATGTTCCCCATAGAATGGACAGTAAGCAAGTAGATCGTATATTTTGTCACTCAAAATGTTTTATTTTTGATCAAATTTACAACCTTGTTGGTAGTATCTTGCCATGAGTCTGTTAAGTTTAAAAGTAAGAAGTAGATTTTATAATAAATAAATCTGTGAAAGAGCTGAGGCTTTAATGCCAAAGCGTTGAAGACTGCCCAGGAGTACAGTGTTGAAAGCGGCAGAGATTTAACAACACCAAAATACCAACACCACTACGATCCACCATCCTCGTGACATAGTCAACCCTGAAGGTGAATACGACCTGTGTGCTATAGACAGTATGTAAACCAGCTTGCCTCTCATCCATAATTTGTGCTGACATTATGTGCTTGGATTGATGTACTGTCAAAGATTACTCAAATATCTTGCCTACAAAGAATAGTCTAGAGATGGGATGATAGCTGGCAGGATTGTGTGGGTCAACACCTTTTTTTTTTATAAGTGACAGGAATGTTTGAAGGAATCAGGGAAAGTGACCAGGTAGAAGTGAAGTGTTTATAATATTCCAAATTGGGTTAATTGATTGTATTATTTTTGCTGGACATAACTCCCTAGGGGAAGTAGAAGATAGCTTTCCTTTTCTCACTTATGGTACATTTAGAGGAAATGCCTTTGAGCCACAGCTGATGTCAATATCTAAAATATTTATTTGGAAGTATTTTAGGAAGTATTTTTTAATTAAAAGATTTGATGTGACTGATTATATTTTTGTTTAATATTTTTAATTGACTTTGGTTTCACCTATACAATTTGCCAACGAGGTACCCCCGTTTCTTGAGAAAAACATCATGGAAAATAACTGTATCCTAGAAATAATTTGGAAGAAAACTTGCTTTGGAAGGAGTAAGAAAAATGAAAACGCTCGTTATAGAGCAGTGTTCAAGCTGAGAAATTGTGATGCCACACCTGCAGGGTTCATGAAATCTACATAAGACTACTAAGGACTAGACCATGCAGAAGAGATTTTGCTAGCTACTAGCCTGCAGAGAGAAGATGGCACTGAACTGGTGGGAAGTTGTGGGATTCTCTGTACTATGAGATGCATGGAGACACAAGGTGAGAGTCCTGCAAGCAATGCAAGAAAGTAACAATGATTATTTGGACATCAGATGACCTGCCTAACTAGGTAAGCAGGCAGCTCACACTGATAAACAATATGATGGAGAGCCATACTAAAACTCAGGTGAGCAAGCGATTTGATTACCTGGAGGGGAGGATCTAGCAAAGTAATTTCTTCGGCAACACTGCAGAAGGATACCATTTTCAAACATGAGTCAGACTAGCCAGACTGTAGGAGTGTTGTGGATACAAGGTTGCATTCAGCATGCAAACAGAATGAAAGAAAATATATGCACCTCATCCACACGAGAGACAAGCAAACACATTCAGTTCTCCTGCTCCCACTAGCGTTGAGGGGATTATGAAGTTACCACTTTCCTGTGAACAGCTCACATTACTTTTTCAAGTTCACTTGCCCCCATTTTAGAATGCACTTTCCAATTAAAAGACATGGACTGCATCAATTCTCCAAATGCAAGCATCTCTTTAAAGAGTGTGTGATTTCTAACTTTTTTGCCTGTAAGCTATCGGTTCTGTGTATTAGATTTACAACTGTTAGTTGAGATGATCACAGCCCTGTAATCCTTGGATGCCAGCCTTGGTAAAACTCTCAGAATGTGTCTCTACCTTCTCTTTTGACTTTTACTATCTAATGAAGAAGATTTCTGAGACTTCGAAAGCCAATGCATTTTCCACTGCAGCATAATGTTTCCAGTTTGTCCAATAAAAGGTATCACAACTCGAAATTGTGTTATTTGTTTTTAAAAACTGCACTAATATGGCGACAAACTTCTTTACAATTTCATGATCTCAAATGGTATGTTCTTGACTAATGTTGGTCTTATTTCATTGAATGTACCTTCTACATTTCCTGGGCATTATAACCTTCTTAACTTTCCCTCTGCAACATGAAGCCCCTACGGCTCTCTTCTTGGTCCCTGTCTCTTCGCTCTTTACATGATTCTGTTAGCTTCCATTATCTTTTCCTTTGGTCTCTGCCACCACTTCTTGGATGACACCTCTCGCATCTTTTTCTCATGTTCTTCCATTATGGAAAAGCTTCACTCAACTCTTTACACCTGCTATTGCTATTCAGTGTTGGATGTCAGATAATTTTCTGCATCTCACCCATTCTAAAACTAAGGCCCCCATCCATTCCTGCTCGTACCCTACCACCTCCCTTGCCCCTTACTGATATTTTCTTTCCTCCATTACTCCTCCTTCCAGCACCCTCTGCCCGCAATCTTGGAGAAAACTTTGATACTACACTTTCCTTTCCCTCTGAAATCTCTCTTGTCGATTTTACCTGTTTAGTATCCAGAAAGCCCATCCCTTTTTCTCCACTTATGCAACTAAACCGATTGTCTCCGCAAGTAGTTTTTCTCGTCTTGATTATTGCTCTGCTCTTCTCCTCTGCCTACTTGCCTACCATCTGACCCATCTTCATTCTATATATAACTCTTCTATTCATCTCTTTTCTATACCTCCTTGTGAATCCACGCGTGCTACTCTACTCGCGATCCACTGTTTGACTTTTCAATCATGTTTGATCTTTCATTTTCTTTGTATTGTTTTCAATTGTCTTCACGGTTTGGCTGCACCATATTGCTTCTCTTTGGTATCCTTTTTCTCTCCAAATAATGCTCTCATATCTCAATCACACGTTCTCTTAGCCGTCCCTCACCATCTCATGCCCCCCACACCGTCCCAGTTCAGTTACTTTTTTCTTTTGGCTCCCAAACATTAGACCAAACTGGTTGATCTCTGCCTTCTCTTCCTCGCATTCGCTCTTACTTTGAAGATCATTCGATATATCTTTCCTCTCATTAATTTCACCATGTGGATTTATTTTCCTTGTAACTTGTGCCGTCTATTGATATACGTTGGCAAAAGTGCTGTATCAATTAAATAAATACCATTATAAGCGTAAACTTCCATTTTCCCTTGCTACATAGTAAATACATTACTTACACAGTACTGTAAAGGGGCCAGAAGTTAGTTGTATTCAGAATGGATGTCATGGCTCTACATGTACGGCATTAAACAGTTAATTGCCACATTTTGCAGCCACTGGAAAAGTCAATGTTTTGGGCATTTGAAATGTACAGGAATCTGACTCTCTAGAATGACAAAGCCAGACCCATTGGCTTTGCTAATATTTGTTTACATTGTTTAACCTTCTCTCACTTAAATTGGGAAGTGGCAGTTGGAGGTTGTGTGTAGAACTGAGCTGATCTTACACTTTTTAAAATCTTAATTTGATGTATTGTACATACTTGTGCTCTTTTGTTGGGCTTATGCCGGCTCACTCAAGGTCCAAATCGAGATGTAAATAATGTTTATGAGATATATGTTAGAACTATTACAATGTATGCACTAATGGCTTAAGACAGCACGTTCAGGAACAACTCCATATATATGTAACTTTGCATTTGCAGCCAAAGACCTAAGCCTAGTAGCCACTGCATAATTGATACATGTGTATTGTTATTGTTGTTTTAATGTGCACTGTATGAAGTGACCATGTTTACCATTAAGGCACCCTTTAGCAAATCATCTCTGCAGGTTTTGAAATTGGATGTCATTAATGCCCAACCTAAACATACTTTTTACTCTTATTGATATCCAAAGGATGCAAGGCTGAGTGTTCCTTTAACAGTTCACACTTTAAAGTGAGCTTTAACTTCTGATCTCTGCAGCAGGCGCATTAACACACTGAGCTGTTATACAGCTTACTTCCAATTTTGAATATTCGCTTTCCTAAACCGGCCAGATCTGTGGCTCTGTGGACTAATGCATTCGCTACAGGGATCCATGTTTAGCCTCATGGTCACAGGTTCGAATCCTGGCAGGTCCACTCAGCCCTTCATCCTTTTGAGGTGGATCAAATGAGTACCATTAAGTTGGGTAACAATAAACATTTGTTATCTGTCAATCGTGCCCCTCCGCAGGTGAACGTGTGTTCTACAAATACACCTGCTTGGATTGCTGTAACACTGCAGGGAAGATATCATAACTGATGCTATATCTGCTCTTGTCAATGTCATTTGATGGGCTCATGGGCTGTGTAACAGATGGCTTCAGAGTTGAAGTGGCATAGTTTACATGTTTCGAGGGGTTTGTTGTATTAAACCAGCACCTTCACATCACTTCAACTGAAGTCTTTTCAATGATTTTCAACGGTTTTGTTTCATTAAGGATTTTTCGTCCTAACTCTGTCTGAACCAAAGTTTTTCAGTGCTTTTCATTGCTTTGGTTGTGCCATATCTTTCCACATCAGCAGCTGTTCACTTTCCTGTGTGAAAAGGGCTCAGCGGCAGTTTCTGTAAAATCTTCTTTTCTTGCTGTCCCACAAAATATGGGGTAGTAAGCCACTGACACTGATAATAAACCTACACATACCTCGCTTCTCCCTTTTACCCCCTCAATACCTGTTGCTACTCTGCACCTACAACACTTAACTTGAAAATGGATGCTTCACAGTATAAAGGGGCATGAGTTTCTTTGCAAAGCGACATAATGACTTGGCTGTCAAGTTTCCAACATCTACAACTCTTTCCTGAAACATTTGCACAGGAGCAGTACCTTTACGCTTCATACTTCTGCAGTGAATCAGTCTACCCACCATTGCCATTGACAACACAGTCCGCCTTTTCCACAATAGTCCGTCGTCTACTCTATGCATACAGGACGAATCTGCTTTATAAGCTATATTTCTTTTGTTCCTCCTCCTCATATCTTCCCTTAATGCCCAAAACTCTGAGCAGCTCCATAAACGTTTTTGTTATATGCATATTCTATGCGATGATTGTGATTCTGCCGAAACATTGTGATGTTGGCCTAAATAGTCTGAAAGGATCTCTGCACAGAAACTTCAAGCATACACCAAATATGTTTAACTAAGATCATTGGGTCTTCTTCTCTTCTACCCATTTAAGTGTAAACTAGCCCTTCGTATATGTTTTGTCATAAATGCCATATCTGTAAACATCGCAATGTTACATTGCGATGTTTACACAACCGAGGAACCTGTGATATGATCTCAACTTGAAGCGGAATGCACACTAATATCAAAGGATCCATTGAATGTGCTTGCACCCATTTTTCATTTTTTGACTATTTTTCACAGCTCCCAATCCCCTCAACCGTTTGCACACTGCAAACATTTTATTTTAATTGTGTTTAGAAAGCAATTCCTCATTTTTTCCCCTTTATTAATGCTTCCCAAATTTCATTCTTTACATCTTTTTATGCTTTTTTAAACTTGTAAAACATCAAAATGTTAAATCGCAACACCGTAAAATCTTGGGGGAAGGTTTTTTTGGGCAACCACAAAATCTGGACCTTCACTACTCTACCTCAATTGTACTCTGCATATGCACACTACTTTCAGACATGGCTCATTTTATATCATTTTAAGAATTGTTTTTAAACATTGCAATATTGTTTCTTTTGCTTTGACGAAAAACATTGTGAATGGTGGATTTTCGAAAGTTAAAACCCTCTACTCCAGCCATCACTCATGGGAGATATATACAAGATGTTGGTGCTGGGGGCTCCCCATTCTTAACATAATTAAAAAAAAATACTGGACGGATTTCTGCCAAACCAACTATGCTTTCAAAAATTTCTAAATAAATTTGGTGACAATTCATCTAGCAGTTTACGACGGGATCCTGTTAAAAAAACTGCATTTTCACCATAGGAAAACCATTGCAAAAAGTAAAAATCTAACTTTTGTTTGATGCTTTATTACTTTTAAACCATTTGGTACATTTTCACCCAAAGTTTTTTCTGTTTTTTGCCCACCGTATATGAACGTTTAGAAACGTTTACACAATAAACATATTGTTACGAAGTGCTTTGCTGTATGGATGGATGCATACTAGTATGGAATGCATGTGGTCAGAGAAAGTGTTGGAATGCTAGAATGTGTTTGTATGAGTGAGGGAATGTTGTGTCGCTGACTGAACATGTGTATAACAGGAATAAAGGAACTATATGGTACCTTACTTGAAGCGTCCAGAAGTGCCGTCATAACATTGGCGATGAGCTGGTCTTGGAAACGAATTTGCATGTGCTGAAGCTGGAAGGAAAATACACTGAGTAAGCTGCAGTGTTGGGGGCAGTCAGTGTCGGACCGCCTGCCCCCCCAAGGAAGATCCCACCA
This sequence comes from Ambystoma mexicanum, assembly GCF_040938575.1. Classification (NCBI taxonomy): domain Eukaryota; kingdom Metazoa; phylum Chordata; class Amphibia; order Caudata; family Ambystomatidae; genus Ambystoma; species Ambystoma mexicanum. Next base: position 1,014,366,178 of record NC_090930.1, on the reverse strand, counting down.
TCCAGGGCAGCCTGTATGGACAAGGTAGACTGCATGAGGAAGGACAAGTAAGCAAAGGGACACTGAGAAGAAATTATCCAGGGGCAGATTGCTAATGGAGAGGTAGGCTGCTGGTATTGTAGCCCAGTGCAAGGATAGGTAGTGTGGAGCAAAATGGATGGTGGAGACAATCGGCCAGATGAACCCAAGGAACGAATGGAGACTGAGTTGTACTATGTTGGCCTGGAAGTACTACCCTAACTCTAAAAACAAGATGTTTAACGTTAAAGAATCTTGGTGTAGTACCTGGGCTTTAGGCATGACAGCAAGGACAGTGCGTGGCATAGACCCAGGAGTTGCTTCAACAGCATCTGGTGTGGGCAGTTGCCTGGTGCAATAGAGGAGAGCTCCTCCTCCCATGGACACCGAAGCCAGAATGATGATGTGGGCCACTGGATTTAAAGGAACGGTGAAGAGGCATGGCAGCAGAATGCATGAAGTAGAGGACATGGCAAAGGACTTTCGAAAGTCCTCACGCTGTGGCCTGAACTACCGTGGTAATGAGTTTAAAAAAAAGAGGAAACAGAATGCGCTCCTTGGAAGGTAGTACAGGGACGCGAGTTTCGGTTATGGAATGAGGACAAGTAGGCAGAGAACAAGATTAAGAAGTGTATACTGGGTGAGCAGGTTAGATGTTTAATGCCTTTTATTCACCCTGGAATGGAATGTCTATAAGGGAAGAGGTCCTTGAGTAGGTGTGGCATGCCGTGTTAAGGAGGAAGGTATTGTTTGAGTAGTAGGTCCAAGCACTCTTTTGAGGGAGTATGCATGATGAATGTTCAACAAAATGCACCAATGAGTCTTAGAAATTGTAGATCTTGCCAAGTGTTATGTGTTTTATGGAAAGGGTGCAAGGGCTTCAGCATTTCATGCAGGGATGCTAGAAAGTGTAATGTATTTGTATGGATGTATTGATGCATATAGGGACGGTATCCAGGCATTGCATCGAATACATAGGGGGTCCTTACGAGTGCGGTGGTAAGGGGTTAACGGCACCGGTAAAGGTGCCGGTGCCATCAATCCCTTACCGCCGCATTATGAGGTCCTTCAGCGGGACCCGCTAAAGGACCAGCATGCTAACAACGGGCACGTTATGGACATGTTCCCTATTCCCATTGAGCCCTATGGGGGCTCGAATGGTAATGGAGATGGGTTCCCTGAATGGGGAAATACCGGGACCTCCAAGGTTGAAATGGCCCGGTATTTCCCCATTTAGGGAACCCGGACCTGTTCCTGTTATGCAGTATGGGGGTAGCCATGGCGCTAATAGCGCCATGGCTACCTCTAACCTCGTAATGACCCCCATAGTATTGAATGTAAAAGCATCGGAAAAAAAAGAATCGAATAAAAAGCTATTTTTTTGTAGGTAAAGGTTTTTTTTTTACTATAATGGGTTTTATGGGGTAAAAAAACGGGGTTTGGGGGGACCTCCCCATAAAAAAATGTTTTTTAAATTCATTTTTTCAATGCATTTTTTCAATGGTTTTGCATTCGATGCTTTTGCATTCGATGCAATCACTAGGAACCTATAGGGACGTGTTGTCCATAGGCAAAAGAGCCGTATTGAATAAATTGGAGGAATGAGACAGAGGATAAGTGTAGAGAGAATAGTATGTTGACAGTGGTGGAGACCTGGCAGGTATAGCGTTGCAACAGCAACAAGGACTTGTAGAGGAATTTTCAAAATGTGTTTGAATTGTCCCTGTTTTGGATCAGAATGATTGAGTGGGATGATTCATGGAAAATGAAGAAAGAGTTTTTCTGTGGTTTATGGTAAATAGAAAAAAGGTTGTCTGTGGTGGCTGCGGTGTGCTAAAGTATAGAATGAAAGTGAATTAGTTATTGTGGTGCACATGTTATTCCAGTGTGTGGATTGATAGGAAATGTTTTTATATGTGGTGCAGGTGATGTGTCTATCGATGGATTAATAGCAAATGTGTTTAGTATTGTAACGCGTGATATCAGATGTATGGACTGGAGCACACAGAGCTGTTATAGTACCTGCAAGTTACCGATTGTATGGAGTGGTGTGCATACAAGTTGGTATAGTACCGTGTGGTACCAGATACGTGGATTGTTTTGGACAAAATGGTTATAGCAGTGCAGGTAAATATGCTATTAGTTAAAGAAGGTCAGTGCTCTCGGAGCCAGTGAGTTATGGCCACGCGTGCAGGTGGATCTGGAAGCATCGGGAGTACGCCCTTTGTTATAGAGCGTTAGTGCTATTGAAGTAAGTGTGTTACGACAACACGTGGACTTGGGTCTGGGGGCATCATGAGCATGCCAAATGGTTACAGAGCATACCTACTCTTTTGGTGAATGAGTGATGAATGGGTGTGAGTATGTGGTGCATCCGGTTTTCGCTTGGTATGTATCGTGGGAGGCATGTCTAGTTGTTTGGGAACCTCCTTCATACCACTATACGTGGTTGAGCGCATATGGCTTACACTTGTTCTTGGTTGCTACCGTGGGGTTGATGTGGCCCAACTCTCATTCACAAGTTTCATGGTTCTGTCAATGTGAGGTTTGGAGTTGGATGTATGTGGGTGGATGATATTGTTTGTGTGTCTGGCAAGGAAGGGAGGTCTGTTGTGAAGTGCCTTGATGGATGGATGGATGGATGCATGCTAGTCTGGAATGCATGAGGTCAGAGAGAGTGTTCAGAATGTGTATGCATGAGTGAGAGTATGTTATGTGGCTGACATTCCATAACAGGCAGTTGGAGACATGTAGCCTAGGAGGTGGGAGCCAGTGGGTTCCTCCTTTGTGGTCTTATGAACATATGTGTAACAGGAAAAAAGGAACCGTATGGTAACTTACCTGAAACGTGAAGAAGTGTCTTTACCACACATATTAAATTCATCATTCTTATTTTTTACTTTTTTATTAGCAAACAACATTCTAAAAGGTTGACTATAATTGCACTTTTAAAGCATTAGAACACACATGTCAACATTTATAAAAATGGTTTTAAATAACAAATCCATACAACCATTTAAAATAGACGAATTAACCCAACACTTAGGCTAGCAACCAGTAAAATAATAAAACACACATCTAATTAGTTAAAATCTGGGACGTTACTCCTCCTGACTTTCAAGAAATTAAATCATTTTTACAATTTAGAAAGCAATTTAAAACTTTTCTTTTTCAGTAACAGTCCTTGACCATTACTTTCAGTGCAGTTAGCCTTCTCTTGAGGTAACATCTGCACCCAGATGCAGTCTCTTCCCCGTTTCTTGTGAATATGCGCTATACAAATTCAAAATAAAATAAAATCAATACAACTTTTTCATGTCAGTATATAAGCACTAGGAGTGACGTTCTTTTTAGCGCAAGTTTGATGTAGGTAACCAAGTTATGTAGACCCACCGGGGTATCGAGTGCAAGCAATCTATTCTCTGCATCCCAATAGCCTGTTGGTTCCACTATGCAGAGTAAGGGTGTCAGCCATTTTATTCTGAGCGTGCTATACCATGCACAGAAAAATAATAAATTCACTCTATTCTCCTTGTAGACCGTGTCGCATAGACAGAGTTCTCCAACTTTGAGCAGCTCCGTTGGCCATCTGGTTGAAGCGTTCTTTAGCGGTAATAGTGTGACCCATAGTCTAGTGAACAGCACTCTATCAATAGCGGTATAGTATCGAGTGTGCATTTGTTGATGGAATGCTGAGTCCTATGAAGGTATTCGGCCACCAAATGTCTACTAAAATCTCTTTATTTTGTACCCTTTTCGACATCAGGTTGTCTTTTAGACATGATATCCAATGCCTGTCTATTTCTTCTGGTTCGGTGTACAAGGCTTCTCGGCCTACTGCTACCATCCTGGATTTCAAAAATTTGAACCTAGGAATATTACACGAGGAGCGATGCATCCAGAGCTCAATAATCAATGTGTTTAGTAACGTCTCTTTTGCCTATCCATACCTTTGCCCAGAATTTCACAATTGTGAGTAAGAAGGGATCCTCAAGCAAAGGGATATTCGGCACTGAATGCACAATCAGATTGTTCGAGGATGTGAGTACACTGAGTATCTCTTTAAGAAAACTACTTCTCTATTGTAATGAATTAATCTGTAGTAGAAAAGTCCCATACTTCACATCTATATACATTACCTGCGCAATTGTTTTGGCCCTATACACAGTTAGTGCTGACTTCACAGAGGAGTAACAGTGGTTTCCATAAAAGGAACACATACTTCCTGTTTGTTGCATGCATATGTGACCCTTTTTCGTGTGGGCTGTCCATTTGTTATTGTCAGCAAGACCAATCCATAGATAATCGAAAGGGAGTACTGTTTAGAAGGCATATTATTCAATCGAAAGGCTATAAAAGTATGGATTATTATATGTCTAGTTGTTATTCGTTTTGATTATTTTAATACAATTGCGCACTTTAATTTCGACCCTCCGCGTTTACCTATTCTCATCAAATGGAAAAACAACAGCCCTTGCTGTGGCTAGCCTCCAGCACACTGAACAAACATATATCAACAAGCACAATGGCTTCCAGTTCCAGAAGCTCCAGTCAATGAGCCCCCTTAGCCCTGCCACATCACCCTGGGACTTAGACCCAGCCCCCAGTTGCCCCCCTCTGTCACTTCTGTTCTGCACTCAAAAAGAAATTAGAAAGTGCAAAGACAAGATAAAAAAACAAACACTTGTGGTCTCAAATCTCCTCATCCACCCCTCTCAAAAGAGGTTAAAACACTGTTTTTAAATAGTTCTAATAAATGTAATTACTGTTTTAGTATGAAAAATGTGAGGTTCACACAGCAGTCCATAGAAGCATCCAGATTCTTCCGGTCAGGAGGATGGCGCCAATCATCAGTCACAAGGCAGTCAAGAGAGGAAAAACAGGAAGTGGAAATGGTATACTCCCCATCATGCTTGTTGCAGTGCACACCATCCTTCTCTCTGCGATTCTTTTGACCAGGTTGTAACCGGTTTGCAAGAAATAATTTCAGGAAATAGTGTTTTGCAGGAATGTGTCTCTGCACCCACTTCATTGGATAATATGTTTGTAGAATGTGTTCTTCTGTTTCAGCTCTTTGCAAAGGGGAATAAAGCAGACCTCTATAGCCACCATTTATAAATCGAAAGTAACATATGCGTTGCTAATTATATACACAATCCAATGTGTGGGCATTTAATGGTGACTTTTTTTTGTGAATGTTTGCAGAAAATGTCATGAATTGTGCCAAGGTGAAATCCTTCAACTCAACACATGCTTATTATGATGCAGATGAGGCTGATCGTGTTATGATGATGGCAATTTCTTATGTAGCAGCACTTCTGCCTACGTTAATGTATAAGTGTGTGCCTGGCATTCATGGCTGTACCTGTGGATTCGGGGGTGCATTTGCATAGGGGCCTAGTGACTGGGCATATGAGATTGTACCTGGCCAAATGATGACTATGCCTGAGGAAATGAGGGTTATGCTTCCACATATCATGCTGCGCAAAGCAGTGCGTAGAGGTACTATTCATTTTATTCTTATTGTAGGATGTTAATTACCTTGATCTAATCAGATTTCAAGATCATGTGATGCCCCAGGAGGTGGCATCATCAGTGGGCCAAAGGATGTGATGCCACCTTCTGTACCCCTATAATTATGGTTAATTGAGGCCACTAATAAGGAAGGTTGGTAGAAAACATAATGTAGTGTCTTATCAATTGGAAAATACAGAGAAAATAAAATGCTCAGTCTGAGAACTAGAGTGGGACTCGAGAGTACAGAGAGTGTCAAAAGAAAAGATGGATAACCCTAATATGTGCCCACCACCGCACCCACATGCATTGGGTCAGCAGCAGGTTAACTCAACTAACAAGGGGTTCAAATACTCTTACCTTAAATAAAAGGTTTACCGGCCTCATAACACGGATGGCGGTAAGGGTTTGCCGGTACCGGTATTTTACCGGTAAATCCTTACCGCCTTACTACGAGGTCCCTTTGCGGGTTGGGGAATTTAACGCCTGCTTTTTGCAGGCGTTAAAAACCAACCCGCAAAGGGACCAGGGAGCTAATTACGGTACCGCAATTTGCGGTACCGCAATTAGCGCCTTCCCCATTCCCATAGAGCCCTTTGGGGGAAAAATGGGAATGGGGAAGGGCAATGGTGGAAGGGGGAATTACCGCCCCGCCAATCTTGGAATAGGGCGGTAATTCCCCTTTCCACCAAGGCGGTGCCGGTATTTTACCGGCATGAACCATGGCGCTAATAGCGGCATGGTTCACCGCCATCTGTGTAATGAGGCTCAAAGTCATTAGAAAGGCCGCCCCTCGAACTGGCAGACTATCTTTACCTGTTTATCGCTTGTTTAATTCACTACCATTTTATTCAGATAGTGGTTCTGTTTATTTGATAAGACCGTTTGTTTGTTGTGTTGCATCACAAGCCATTGCATCCACACCACCAATGGCTACTGGATAGTAATACCATATGTCTCAACTCTGTTTACAACCATGATAACCCACATCCTTTCTTTTTTTCAGGTGAACACAGACCTAAGCATTGCTACTTTACGTGTAAAGATTCAGCGATAATGCTGTTTGAACATGGGAAGAAGCCACCCTCACAATTGCAGCAAAATAACCACAAAACTTTACTAAAGTCAACCTGTTTCCCGAATCAGGTAGAATTTAAGTGCATGCCTTTAAACATATAGCACACTAAATCCTTATGACAAAAGTGCTTACTGTTAGGTCATCAATTCTATCACAAGTGCCAACCACAATTATCGCCTCTGCATCCTGAAAATCCTGCACTTCTCATGTGACTTTCGTGCTCTCCACCATAAGAAACCTCTAACACACGGCTGACCTTGGGCATCTCAGAACCAGAACGTTCAGGGTGCTTCAAACTTCTGAGACCAATCAAACTCAGTGCTGTGGTGTAGGAGAATCTCAATCCTGATCCCTCTACCCATCAGAGCCAAAGCTCTGTCCTCATCCCCATCTTCTACTCCTTTAACATTGCCTCCAAGTGAGGCACTGTGTCCATTGTCAGACTTACCTGGCAACACTTTCACTATGGCAACCACATCTTAACTGCGTAGCCTTTCTTGCATACTCACTCCAACCAAACAAGGCTGGCTTTCTGCCATCTGCTTCTGAATGGTCGTCACCCGCCATGGACAACCCACTGAAGACCAAGCAATTCTACTCTACACTCCTTCTTCACCTAGAGTCCCCAGATCCACTTTGACAGTAATACTATTCACCTTCATCGTCAAAGCTACTACCATCACCCAGCACCACCTCAAAAATGCAAGCTCCTCCCTCAGGCTCTCTTTCATGTATGTATATTGATTGTAATCCGTTTTTGGCCTGTTTCATGAGCTCATGTGGAGGGGTTTGTGTCTTTTTTTCAATCGTTTTTTGACTAGTTTGTGGTATTCTGGTGGGTTTCTCTTGTGTTTCTGTGGCTTTTCACCCCGTTTTTCTGAGCTGGCCTGCATCTAGAGAGTGCATTCCCTGGGGTTTAGTCTTTTGTTTGCTTCTGGCTTTCTTCCTGTCCCCACTCTCTCCCTTGCAATTGGTTGGAACAGTCAGGCGTGTCTCTGCCTTTGTTCCTGGCAGCCATTTCCACTTGCCTTCTGGGCTGCAATCTAGAAGGATCATTTAAGGGAACCACTTGGGAAGCAGCCTTAGGGGCTGGGTGATACTCATTGAGTAGTTGTACATTCATTGTAATCGGTATTTGGCCTGTGCCATGTGCTTGTGTGGAGGGGTTTGTGTGTTTTTTTCATTCGTTTTTTGACTAGTTTGTGCTATTCTGGTAAATTTTGCTTGTGTTTTTGAGGCTTTTCACCCCATTTTTCTGAGCTGGCCTGCATCTAGAGAGTGCATTTCCTATGGTATAGCCCTTTGTTTGTTCCTGGCTTTCTTCATTTCCCCGCCCTCTGCCTTTGTTCCTGGCAGCCATTTCAACTTGCTTCTGGACTGCAATCTAGAAGGATCCTTTAAGGAAACCACTTGGAGAGCAGCCCTAGGGGCTGGTTGATGCTCAGTGAGGGGCTGGCTGATGCTTTTTGGCCTGCTCTATGTGCTTGTGCGGAGGTGTATGTGTACTTGTTTCAATCATTTTTTACTTGTTTTTGCTATTCTGGTGGGTTTCTCTTGTGTTTCTGTGGCTTTTCAACGTGTTTTTCTGAGTTGGCCTGCATCTAGAGTGTGCAGTCCTTGGGGTGTAGTCCTTTGTTTGTTTCTGGCTTTCTTCCTGTCCCCACCCCCTCCCTTGCAATTGGTTGTAACAGTCAGATGTGTCTGTGCCTTTGTTCCTGGCAGCCATTTCCACTTGCCTTCTGGACTTTTTTGCATTTCTCTGGTGCACCTCTATGACCTCTCCCCTGCCCCGTGTCCATGATTGGCTATTTGCCTAAAGGCGGTAGGCTCTTAGCCACTGGCCCTAGGGCAGCTCACTGCCCATGCAGCCCCTTTGGCTAAGGGCCCCAAGGCAAAGGCCAGCTCCCAAAGAAGCAGCTCCAGACCGTGTTTGCCCATGTTTGCCTGAGAAGCCAGTAGCCAGCCATCAACCAGCAGCGACTGACAAGATAAGTGTGGTTTGGGTGAGGAGTACAGCAATCACTGTATTGCAAAAAGCCTGCATCTCTTATTAGCTACACAACATAAGAATGCCTGCTACTAAAGACTACCCCTTCACTGCCTGCTCTGCAACAAATGCTCAGTGGTGTTATTCACTGTTATGTCCCATACTTATGTGTTCTCCATCTATTCAGATACCTCAAATCTAGGTGTTTGCACTTATGCTATGCCTCCAATTTAGGCATTCATATTCTGTCATGGTGAAGACTAGCATTGCATCACATCATAGCATTGCGTCATTTCTAGACAACTATAATACTAGCTTGCATCACTTCTATTTTTTGTATTTGCATTTGTTTTTTATTTGTATTGTGCACCAAACCCTGGGGTAACTGGGTGCTTGAGAAACTTGGTGGTTACATACAGAGAAGTTCAATACATTCATGTTACAGTCAAATATAAAAAACAGAGAGGGACCCTGGTTACAGGTGGGTCTGGTATGAGATCAAAGGCATAGAGTTTGGTATGACAGACAGATGATTGACAGATCATAAGTCATGACAGATAAAAGAGTGGCAAATCCTAAATAGGCAGTGGTAAGTTTACGTGGTGAGGTCTCTTAGTGGAGAGACTTCTTGCTCAGCCAATTTTTTATGTTAGCTTTAAAGGTGAGGAAGGACGGTTCCTGTCTGAAGGGGATGGGAATGGAATTCCAGCATTTGGCGGCATGTACTGGAAGCTAGCTCCTGCGGCTGTTTTGAGATTGAATCTCGGTACCATCAGGTTGTGGGAATGAGATGATCTGGTAGTGCGTGTAGGTTGGTGTTTGCAGAATTTGTCTGCCAGGTATTTTCCGGAGCTGAGTTTGTGAGGCATTTGTGTGTGATGGCCAAGGTGCGTAGTGTGATTGTGTCCCAGATAGACATCCAATTGGCATTCCATTTGTGAGAGGAGATGCGGCAGGATGTGGGAAGGTTGAGGGCTGCTCTCAGAGAGTTATTCTGAAGTATCTGGAGTTTATTTAGGTTGTGTTCAGAAGAGCCCAGGAAGAGAGTGTTGCAGTAGTCGAGTTTAGATAGAGTGAGTGCTCTAGCCAGGATTAAGCAGCTGCTTGTGGAAAGGTAAGCTTTGCAGCTATAGATTAATTTGTTGGTTTAGGCCGTGGAGGAGGCCACGCTGTTTCCCTATTTTTTGAGAGAGAGAGTTGGGTCGAGGTGGACACATTGATAATATTGCCATCAATGACGAAAAATGAGTATTTGATGTTGAGTTTATTCAGGCGTGCTTGAGTCCCCAAGATCATCAACTCTGTCTTATCATTATTGAGGCAAAGACTGTTAGTAGCCATCCAGGCCTGGATTTCGAGGTAGATGGTGTTTAGTAGTTTGGTATCATGGTCATAGCAGCCAGTGAGTGGGATGAGAACTTGAGTGTCATCTGCATAGTTAGTGTAGATGACACCCAAGTTGTCTAATCGGTCGAAGAGTAGCTTCGTAAATATATTGTAGAGTGTGGCCGACACACAGGATCCCTGTGGGACGCCGCAGAGTATTGGTGTGGGGTTGGCTGAAGCTGACGGGAAGAAGACTCTAGTGGTCCTGTTTGATAGGAATGATTTAACCCAATAGGATGCATTGGAGGAGAAGACTGCCGCAGTGTTAGTGTTAGACAGAATTGTGAAAATTAGGTCTGAACATAGTGACATGCAATCACCGTCCCCCATTAGGCTGCCTGACCCTGTCATATCTCCTGTCTCCAATAGCATTTAGCCTGACTGTGTCAGTTTGCTATACCTCCTATTTAGCCTGAGTGCGCCAGATAGCCATACCTTGTATTCAGCCTGATTGTGCCAGATAGCCATACCTCGTATTTAGCCAGATTTTTGTAAGATTATGCCAAATTGAAAGACCCATTTAGTCTTTTTTCACCCATTATCCAGGGGTCCCAAACCTGGGAGCTACTGTATTTGACTGTTGAAAGACCCATTAGGTGTCTTCTCCCATTATCCAGGTGTCCCAAACACAGGTGCTACTGTATTTGACTGCTGAAAGACCCAGCAGGCGTTTCTCCCATTGTCCAGGTGTCCCAATCCTAGGTGCTACTGTATTTGACTGCTGAAAGACCCATTAGGTGTTTTCTCCCATTATACAGGTGCCCCAATCCTAGGTACTACTGTATTTGACTGCTGAAAGACCCATTAGGCATTTTCCCCCATTATACAGGTGTCCCAAACCCAGGTACCACTGTACTTCACTGCCTACAAATATAGGTGCCAGTCTATTTAGTGTCTACTGCTGTACCCAAGTAAGTTGTCTCTCCCACCACGCAGCTGTTCCCAAATCCAGGTGCCACTGCATTCAATCATTCATTGTTACCCCCATTATCCCAAAATTCAGACTCTAAAGCGCCTTACTTCCTACTGTAGTACCCTTTGTTAGGCGCGCCCCCTCCACCTTTGCTTTCGCAAAGGCAACCCACAACAAACCTTCGCTCTCACAGTTGTCCTCCCTCTCCCCCTATCATCCTCCTCATCCCCCATGGCCTCCTCCCTCCGGGACTCACCCCACTGCTCAGACTTTTGCTCCAGAGACACCACGAATAACGAGACCATGCGGTCCACATTGGACAAAGAAAAAGAACACTGCAGCCGACCTACATCAAAGCATACAGTACATATACCTTACACCACATCTGTGGACACAGGCCAAAGGCACAGTCATCCATCCCTGCACCATAGAATGCAGCTAGGGCTATGCCATTCCGGTTTAGCAGCGCACAAAGCCATCCACATTGAAACCCCTGACATACCTCAACACCTCTGCCCCTAGCATACAGCGACTACCAACGAAAATAACATTTGGTATAGCTGGGCACACATTGTATCTTCAGCAATAGCACTCTATTCTAAACCACCATCAGCGCCCACCCATGTGCCTGACCTCTGGGCTGCTTACTGGAGCCTAGCCAGCCACCTAAGTCCTAAGCTGGCAAACATGCACACAGGCATCTCTTAATCTAAACTCTTAGAACCTCCAACACACTTACTGCGGTCACTGAGGGGGTTTCAACCACAAAGCGCATTGAGCCAATACAAATGAGGAAAGAGCGCTATATAAATAACAAATACAATACAATACTGGTCCTTATCAAAATAGGAAAATGCAACATCAGCTGTCTTGGTCTCTCTCTCTAATTGTTCTAGCACTTTTAGAATGCTCTCCCTTTCTCCGTGTGCACACTCACATGCTCCAGTCTATCCTAGAGCTACTTACAAGATTCCAATTCTTGTTTTCAGGTCAGAAATGGCCTTGCCCCTCTGCCTTGCCAAAAAGGTCACTGACTCCAACTTTTAAAGCTCCATCCAGCCACCTCCAAATTCAGGTATTTCTTTCTCTTTGAACCCTACCACAAGAGCTCCCCCGCCTAGACGTGAGAGTAAAAAGTTCCATGCCTATATTCAATAAGGATCCCCTTAAAGGATAGATTGAAGCATGTGGGCCAGTTGAGGCCTCTGTGATGACATTTCGCTCTCCATGCACTCCTAAACTGAAATGAAGATTAATGGAGACTTTCTATGTGATTTTAGGGTTGTCCCAGGCATGAGCCCCACCCTCGCCTTCCTCTTAATGACTCCACATTCATCCACGTTCACATGTCCCGCATGCTGCTACCTATGAACAGATATTCCACATCATTTCTGTTAGAGATGCTTAATAAACAATCATTGACAAAGCCAAGATGTTTGGCATAAGCTGTGAGTATTATTGTGTACATTTGTTGACAATGCCACAATAATACTACACTCATAGAGCATTGTTTTAGCACCAAGAATTACCTAGATGCAGGAATTCAGACTTCTATATCTGGGCTGAGCACGTGCAGCTATAACTTGGCTACCGAAGGATTTGGAAAGATGATTTAGGCTCTATAGCTTCCAGACACCAGCACTTGGTATCTTGGAAGATGTCATTTTTCAAGCCATGTGATGCAGAATCAGGAAGGCTGCAGACCAGTTCCGGGTCTTTCAGTAGTTCAGTCCCGTGCATCTAGGCTGTGGTTACCTCTGGCTGCATTATATGGAGCACGACAGTATCAGGAAGGTTGGACGGCTTATATTCTGGTTTCAAAGCTTCCAGTAGCTCAGCACAGGGTATCTTGGAAGATGCAGTCACCGTCTCAGTGTTCCAGCATAACACTTCTGGAAGCTTGAACTATGCAGACTCTGGTTTTAGATTACAGTTGATCAGGAAGTGCATTTTGAAAGAGTTTATTTCTGGCTGTGTAGTTTCTGGCAGGTAAGCATCATCAGCAGTGAAGAACACAGGTGTCAATTACAGGGCTCTCTGCAGCTCAGTGCAGTAATTTTTTGGTAGAGACAGAACTTTTAGGTCGTTGCCCATTGAAGCGACCAATTGGCTGGCCCGCCTCTTTCAGCTTACTCACCTTTCTACAAAATTACTTAATGGAAAAAAAATGCATGTGCAAAGATAGGAATCAATTATTATAGCAACAATTAATGACAAAGTAAACAGTTTTGACGTGTCTAGTGAAAGGTTTTTTTATTTTTATTTTGCTACTGTAAGTATTGAGATCACATGTCCACATACCTTGATGATTTACCTAGTTTTACAAATGCATGCCTAAGTTACCATAATTTGATTGGTTTTGCCACCGTATGTTAATATACAACCTATTACAGGTATTGTCATCATAGAGTAAGGACCTTGCATCATTGACAGTTATTCACACACATGGCCAGCTTTTGCAATCGTACAATAGCAACTAGCACAATTTACTAGGCATTTCATTATGTTGGCATTGTACTTGCATCATATCATTACACTTTGTTGATTTTTATAGCGCTCCGTGTAGATGGACCACGTTTAAGCTCTGTATTAATAAGTGTTAATATTACCCACTGATGGCACTCAATTCCTTGCCCTCAGAATAAAGAAGGGTCCAGTCAGTGCCACCAGGGTTTCAAACGTGTCTCATGGCACTGTCCCATTCCCAAAACCAGCACGTTGCACATGAACTATCCATCCTGTATGCAACTATTTGCCAGAATTTAACATTATATGCCCAGGAACTCATCCCATGAGGCAGCTGTTGGCATGGTATTAGCCTAATTGTTTGTTTATAATTGATCGAAAGGTCCATTTGACCGAATTTGGCCAGTACCATTCGATCGATTATAGAACATACTGAACATGTGGAGCAGGGGTTGCGGGGGTGTCCCCCGCCCCCCATGTCTGGTATACATGGGAGGTGGGGGACCCAAAAAAAAGAAAAAGGGACCCTGTGGCGTCAGATCCGACATATGTTAGAGGGACCGATCTGATGCCGCAGGGGTGCAGGGGACGTGGCGGCGAGCAAACAGGTAAGTGGGGCGGCTCATTTGGGTTTCAGTTTGTTCGTCAGATTTCCTGCGGACAGATCTCTGTGAACAATTATCAGACGAAGAAACAACCCCAGACCGTTGGCATCACATGCCTAAGTACTCATACCCTTTTCTAGATATTGCCATTCTATACTGACCTCACCATATGCCAGGTTTTCCCATTAAATGCTCCTGCACTCACACCATTTGGCAGGCATTGTTCTACTTTGTCTGGGTACTCAGATCATATGGCAACATGGCTGCTTCACCTCATAGCCTACCTACTTCTCTGGTATTCCCCTATGGCACTGTGAAGTAGTTTTAACTAATTCTTTCTAACCTAGACTTACTGTTTTGTTTGTTTGTTTGTTTTATTATTTATAATGCGAGACATACCCTCAGGTACCAGGGCGCAGCAGTTACACAAATATGCGAAGCTTAGTTACAACAACATAAAATTTACAAACAGTTATTAAATACAGTACAGTACAAGGTATATACAGACGAGGCCTATTTAAACGTGGCTAGTGCGAGCGCAAGAATGCAAGTAAAACATACACTTGCTTGCAGCCATAGTATATACAGGTAAAGATAATGGTGAGTAACGGTAAGTGGGTATACATCTGGGTGAGGGGTAGTATAGGTTCCCGGCAGAGGATAATAGCTACTTGCTGTATTTAATGAGCATTCGCTTTCAACCACAAGATCGAGTTGTGAAGTGCCTTCTTTTTCCGCACCGCCCAACTCTCTCCCTTTATTTCACGCCCATTTCCATTCTTCGGCCGGAGCCTTTGGAAGGCCTATGCGGGCTGTGTTCACCAACTGCAGAGAGCTTTTGGCTCTTCCTGCACTTTCAATTGAGAGCGCAATTGTTGGTCAAATAGATTACAGCAGCAGCAATAGACGCTTTTACGAAAGCATCATCCAGGCAACAAACAAAAAGATGAGATAGAAAATGAATTCCTGTGTAAAATATTGGTGTTTACCTTGTGTGTTTAGTAATTTTACATTATTTTGGAGAGGGAGTGCAGTGCGGGGTAGCAGGAAAGGAGCAACGTGGGGATGGGGTATATTCTGGTGTTTTGCCCTGGGTGAAATATTGTCTAGAGACTGCCCCGGTTTACAGTATAATGCAAGAGCTGATTGGAGGGCAGAATAGTGGAGGAATGTGTAAACGATGTTTAGGAAATGTGCTGAAGGCGCAGGCTAGGAGAGGGTGGGAGGAGTTTGGAGCAGGTGCTGCGGCACCATGCAGAAATCTCCCACATATCACTGGTGATCCACACCAAAACAACAGATCTAATGACCATTGATGACGAAAAATAAAAACAAATGTTAATAGAATGGAGACTCATTGTCAGGCTTTTGAATATGTTCCTGCGGCCTAGCACGAAAGTGGGCGGAGAGGGCGGGCAGGGGAGAAGAGATAGGAAGTGCAGCGATTGGCCAGAAACGAAATCATGCCAGGAAGCGGGACTCGGTACAATGCAGACCCCGGACTCCATCAAGGGTATTCTCGCGATAACGAGCACTCGGGGAAGGACGCGTCATTCAAGTGCCAGGGTTCACTTTGCAGCGAGACAGAAATCACACTCCATTTATCATTCACGCAGATTACGTGATATCACCGAACCCCTGGGGAGCCATATTCATTAAAAAGAAATCTTTAGTAATTACAATAATTAATTGACTTGAAACAGTTTCGGGTCAGAGAAGGTTTACATTATTCATTTTCCATTCAAAACAAGACTGAGGAAGGCACATCAGCGCAGAATCCCAGGGGGTGGGGGGGCTATGGATGTGTCATGTGTGTCATGGCCCTGTTCTCAGCAAAATGGGTTAAATATGAACATCACAGTCATGTCTCTCAGAAAAACAGATGGGAGCCTAAAGCTGCGAATGGGGGCAGCTTGCGCCCCTCTGAACTTGAAACGGCTCCCTGATATGGCTGCATTTTCATGAATATTTTTTTTTTTTTACCTCATACCTCACAAACAATTATCTAATTGCATCAGTTCCCAAAATGAACGGTTGCTCAAGCAGGTGATGCTATTCCAAATTTCGTTGACAGTGGAAACAGTTGCCAGTTTTTTTTTCCAAACATGGGTCCCGTTAAGAGGAGGGCTGTAGTGGTAAAAAAAAAAAATAGACAGATTTACCACCATAATTCAAGCGCTTAGCTAGAGGTATTATCTCAAGAAAAATGGACGAATTAGAGCTGGCAGAGTTACCACTGGCTGTAATTCCTGCCTTCCCCAATGGAGTGGGGAATAAGCACGACATGCAATCTTGTGGATTTACCACATACCAGTTGTGGTAACAGTTTGAGAGTACTCCCACAGACATATTCCACCAAACGCGCAGCGAGGCCCATTTTCTCCACAGCACAAGGGCCTAATTCACAGAGCGTTTTCCAATGGGGTTTTGCCATTATGAAACGTGAATTAGGCCCAAATCTTTTGACCTATTTTGGCTTTCAGGAAGCAAGAATGGGAAAAAATACACACCCCTCCACCTTCCCACAGCCCTTCCCCCACTTACCCCCGCCCGTCTCTTCCTATGCGCTCCAGGACATTCCCAACCTCGTTTCTTGAGTGCTAATGTAAATAATTATGTCTCCTCTGGGGAATCACGCTGGTAAAAAGGCGTGCTTAAAACCAGCTGCGGATAATTAACCTGCAGTCTATTTCAACAAGCCTGTTCTGCACTGCACTAAATCATAGCACCGCCGCCACCTGCCCGTTGCAATGTGATAGAATTACATCCTTCCTTGGAAGCTTGCACAGCATGTCACTGCAGGCCGATCACATCTAACTAGCCAATCAACGGGCTCCCCTGATTTAAAAAAAAAAAGCGCGGACACCCATTGCATTGTGGGGAACATTCCACAAGTGTCATTTTTGAAGAATATTTTCCAGGCCAATGCAAAGAGTCGGACTGGATCCTGCAAGTGTTGCATTTTCCAAATAGCCCCAACATGTGTTTTTTCTGCTCAATTCAGGGAAACATACAAATATAAATCGGCTGAAGGATTTTGCAACTTATGATCTGCGTGGCCCGTATAGAAGTTGAGGACATGCAGTCCTAGACCAGGCACCACTAATAGATTTGGAAAGAGTTTGGAGTTCATGCACAATTTAGGAAAAAAACGTATGACTTCTCAGCGATTTGTGAATCGAATATTCGCTCTCCCCTAGCAACTGACACTCCTGCCAACTTCTTTGTTGATTGGCGCTTTTAAGTTGAACTTACTCCTGGTAAAAGGGAGTAACTTACTCATAAATACGTCACTCCAAATTCACGAAAGGCCCCATCAGTAATTCACCAAATGTATTACTTCTAGTTTAGCTTACTCCTAGAACTGTGGTTGTGCACTGATCAATTTGGAAGGTTTCTTTCACAATTGCATTCAGAGCAGCACTTGTCCAAAGCAGGGCCTCAAAAGATTATTACTTTACAAATGCGTCCCATCAACACCAGAGGTTATTCCGAGGACCCGACGAGACTCTACTTTTACAATCATCTCTTGCACACACAAGGTTCCTGCAAAAGAAGCCCCACTCCTCTAAAGGACTCTTAATACCTCGTTTATATCTCAGGGATAGAGAAAGGGGCTGGTGGGGCACAGCAGGGTGGCAGCTGGACCTCGGGGGCATCCTTATTCTGAGAAACCTGAATTAGCCTCTTTGCTTTCTTTGCTGTTCATTTGGAGATACCAATTGGCCACCCAACACGTGATGGAGAATAGGCGCTCTCTGAAGTCCTGGAGCTGGTTGGGAAAGCCTGACCATGAATATAGGGTTGCCTGCCATCCGTGCGCGCGTGGTTTTCAAGGCAGTGCTCTGATGCAAATGTTAAGAATTGCTGCACCACAGAGCTCTGCTATATAAAAGAGCAGGGGCTAGCCTCAGGTTTTGGTCAACATTGAGAAATGCCCCTGAGAGGTCTGGGAAGGTGGGAAGGAACGTTCTCTCCGAATGTCTCGCAATGTGGTATCTGTCCTAAAGATTAATCTGAAGCCTGATTGGAGCAAATACAGTTCTGCGTAATTTGAATATGCAATAGAGTGATTGTGGGCCGGCTTGCACTAGCGGAATGCCTTCTGGGAGTTCTACGGTTAAGAAGTTAGGGGACAGCTTTTTGAATAGCATGGAGATAATCCGGTCTGTAAGGAAGGCTATAAATTGAATTCCCAGGCTGCAGAAGAGTGATCATTTCAGTAAGTACTAGCACCTGCTGGGTGGTGCAGGTTTTGGGGATGCTTTAAGCTGTGCATTTAGCATCACTTCCATGTCGTAATCTTATTGTTGGTATGAACTAAAAGTAGAAAGGGGCCATTCCAGGACTCGAGCTAAACCTCCAGTAGATACCCAAAGGGCGAGCTGCAGGCATCAAGACTGGTGGTGACCATGGCCCAAAGTCGCCAAAGATAAACTACAGCATGAAGGGTTTTTCCCTCTCTCAACCTGCACTCAGCCTCTGTGATACTAACTCGCATTTAAAACACATGAATTTATAAGTACTAAGCAAATGTTAAATGCTAATGATTAGTACACTCTCCAAATTTGTTTTGTGATTCTTATGAATCTATTCGTTAGAAGATAAAGGGCCTCATTACGAGTCCGGCGTTAACCGAGGCGGTAAAACCGCCTGGTTAACGCCGGACTCGTATTACCATTCCGCCTCCGTGATTCCCGGAATTACCGGGGCATTACAACCCCGGTTTTCCGGGAATCACGGAGGCGGAATGGTGTAAATCCCCATTCCCATTGAGTCCTATGGGACTCGATGGAAATGGGGATCATGGAAACACCGGCAGCATCTCGTAATGCTGCCAGTGTTTCCTCGTCCGCCTGCATGCGGGAGGTGTTAAACCCGCCAGGACAGACCTGGCGGGAACATCACCTCCCGCCTGCAGGGGTCGGGATCAGGCGGTCCGGAAACAACGGTGGCGGCGGGTTTACCGCCACCGTTATTTCCGGACCGCCAGGGTCGTAATGAGGCCCAAAGTCAGCCAACGCCGTTTTTTTCGACCATTGACGGTCCTCTTCAAGGCAATCGAAATAACAACTTAAAGTTCTCCGGCCCGCCACCCAAATGGGAAATAAGCAGTGTTTACATTTGGGTGACGGGTCCTAATCTACCCGTTCGTAGAGGTTTTTCCACAAATTAGACAGTTTGATGGTGTCTGAATCAGAGGTAGCTACTTATTGGCACACAAGGTATTATTTCCATGCATTTGTCTGCATTAGGTCCGGCCATTTGACAATCAGAACATGGTGCAGCTAGATACGCCGCATTAGAGAACTTTCAGTGGTTATTTCGATTGCCCAGAAGAGGACCTTCAGTGGTCGAAACACGTGTTGGCTGACTTTTTCCTTCCACCGAAAAAAAATCATAAGAATCACGAAATAATTTGGAGAGTGTACTAATCATTAAGCATTTAAGATTTGCCTAGTACCTATACATTAATGTTGTTTAAAGGTGATTTAGTATCACAGAGGCCGAGCCCAGGTTGAGAGACAAAAAATCCCTCCTTACTTGTTGGTATGATTAATTGATCATAGATAAGAAGAATGATTGAGTAATTGCCACAGTGGCTTGGCCAATGCTTAATGGGGCCTCTGCTTCTAGGTCAGGAGGCACTCAGAGGGAAAACACATCATAAAGGGACTTGGTGTAATGGCCAAGAACTGTGCCTACACTTAAGCAAGTCATATATGTCGACCCATATGTCCATTATCTGGCCCAATATTGGGCCTAGGTCTTCTCGTGTTGTCAGCACTAAGACATATGTTGCGTATTGCCCCCGCTAGAGAACACTTTGTGATCGATTTGTTGTTTTCCACCCCTCATAAGCTGCAGGGGTATGTCGGTCCAGGTGGCAGGTACTCTTAAGTTATTCACAGGTGATTGATTTTCACACTTCGAGATTGCGATTAGTTGTGTAGAACACTGCACCAGGCATCAAGTGACCAAAAGGCCAGGCAAGCCCTCCTCCACAGGATGAAATTGGACAAATGAATAAAGTAGGTTCAATGTGGAATTTCTAACAGACGTCAAGGCCTCTTCCCTCAGAGCAATCAGAAATGATCAGTCTCCTGCATCCCTACACAAATGTAGTGTGTGCCATTCCACACCGTATCATTCGCGCCCACAAACCACCCACCCCTTACCCCAATCTACTTTTTTGTTAACATTAGTGGCAGATGGTATGTTAAAAAATAACAAAAAAAAATAAAACTGCAGGATTACTACGGACGCAGGAACCTCTTCTATTAGAGCTCTATCCTTGTGCTCTGGGGCATAATACATGCAAACCTCATAATTTGCATATGTATTGCACCAACAGAAGTGACTTCCCAGAAAAGGACATTGCAAGGAGCATCATCAGTCTTCGATACTTGGAGGCACCATAGAAGTGACTTGTGAATAAGTAGCCATAAGTAAGCCAAGTGGCAAATAACTTTGTGGTGCAAAATACCACAATTACACTATTATTATATATGGAGCAACTCTATAGTCATTCTTTTTTTATGATAGCATGATATATTAACATAAGCTATGAAGTGAATCGGAATCACTTACAGAGCTGCAGATAAGATGTGGTTAAATGATTTGGCCATGATCACACACGTTGGTTAAATGGTGAAAATGGGATGGGGACAATTTAAGCAACTTTTCCCATCTTTCCAGGTTTAGTTGATATAGATATTTATTAAGGTTTTGCTTTTGTTAAATAGTAAAAAGGACAAAATGATAGCCTCCCATACTTTTATATCTCCCGCGGGGAAATGGAGTTGAAGGCCAATTCTGTGCCTCTTATAGTGCTGTTGCTGTATGTTGCTGAGGACGACCCACAGCCGCACTACACCTCTGAGCAATGGTCACAAATAAAGAACAATATGTCTAAAGAACTGATCAGGTGTAACAGCTTTCTTAACTTTTGTAAATTGATGGACGTATTGAATAAATGCGCTAAAGATAACCGTCCAGTCAAAATGGATTCGTCTTGTCAAGCAGATTTTCTACCTCCGTCTGGGGAAGCTGGACATCTGAATGAAGTGGATAGTTGCTGCCAGACATATGGTCAACTAAGAATAACTAACCTGTATTCACAATCTATATGAAATGTCACTGATGGTATGTTCAATGATACTGTGTCTCCTCCTATTGTCATGTCACCTGTTTTACCCTCTGAAGTAAGCAAGCGAATGCTGGAGCCTAACGCCCCATGTTCGGATGTTGGAATTAAAGATAAACCCAACCTCAAAAGGGTTTACAACCCGGCGAAAATACGTATACTCCAGGCTACGTCCAGAAGTCTGTGAATCAGAAAATCTTTAATGCTGGTGCCGATAGTGAAGACCACTAGGAATGTTGTTATGGACCACAGGAATTTTTTTTATTACATATATAGAGAAGTCTTGTGGGAATAAACCAAGAGAAACCCTGCAGAAAAAAAGTACTGGCATGGCTTCGGCCAAGAACTGGGCCAGGAGTGGTCAGAAGCTCTGACCTGAAGATCTTGCATAGACTCAAGAAAAATGACTTGTGCGCCCAAGAAAATAAGGACTGTGTGTTGGTAGGATGTGGGACTAGCAATTTACCTTTCTTTTTCAATATTTGTCAATATTTGCCCATAGGCTCCTCAAACCTAAATCTTATAGTTAATTAGATTTAGGCTTCTATTTCTTGTTTAGAATACTTTTATTATGATCCCTTTTCTGTTGTTTGTGGTTATGTTTTGTTTGTAGCACTCTGATGTCTACAGGCTCCAGCACTATATAAATATACAAATAAATAAATAAATAGTTTAAAGCCTTACATTGAACATGGTTCTCTCTGTGTTCTTAATGGAACCTACAGCAGCCGATGACATCAAAGAATCCCATGATGTGAGAGAATGCTATGTTTCGAGGGTGTGGTAGTTAGAAGCTGGTCAAGGCGGAGAGAGGCTGCAGCCCAAGTGCGGCAAACTAAATAAAGATTGTTCACTTACCTCTCATTGGTATTGCACCTTACTATACTGGGCATATTTCATTATACGATATACGTACTTTATGTCTCCTTACAATGGGTGCAGGTAGAACCACAGTCAGATTAATTCAATGTGTGCCAGCATGGTTCTAACACATCAAACACCTTTCACCGTTCAAAACCGCCAGATTGTCTCTTTGAAGAACCAACATCCTGAGCTTATTCTGTGTATTTGCCTATATTGTCTGGCTGGTCTCATCTGCACCACAGACAGTCGCCCAGTGCTTCCTCTCCGGCCACATTCAATCCTCTGTCGAGTCAACCCAGTCATCAAAGCCTTCAATTATGCACTAACTTACAATGAGCATCCTCTCCACCTGGTATCATAGGATTGTTGACGTAAGTCTAACCACAGCAACTGGTGTTCATACTGTGTCCTGTCTAAGGAACCCATGGTGGCAACAGTAAAGACAGACACAAGTGATCACAGTTCAAGGGTGTTTATTGAACAATTAATGCAGGGTGGAAAAACGCATAACCTAAGCCTAGATCTAAGATGGGAGCAAGCATCGACCGGAGTAGCGGCAGAGTAGCAGTCTCAGGCAGTGACTGCAGGCTACTCTTTTCATCAGTCTGTTTACTGTGTTTGTTCCTGACCACCATTCAAAAACTCCCTGACACCGCGGAGTGGCCGCAGAGTAGCGGCAGAGTAGCAGTCTCAGGCAGTGACTGCAGGCTACTCTTTTCGTCAGTCTGTTTACTGTGTTTGTTCCTGACTACCATTCAAAAACTCCCTGACACCGCGGAGCGGCTGTGGAGTAGCGGCAGAGTAGTAGTCTCAGGCAGTGACTGCAGGCTACTCTTTTCGTCAGTCTGTTTACTGTGTTTGTTCCTGACCACCATTCAAAAACTCCCTGACACCGCGGAGTAGCGGCAGAGTAGCAGTCTCAGGCAGTGACTGCAGGCTACTCTTTTCGTCAGTCTGTTTACTGTGTTTGTTCCTGACCACCATTCAAAAACTCCCTGACACCGCGGAGCGGCCGCGGAGTAGCGGCAGAGTAGCAGTCTCAGGCAGTCTATGGCAGCCATGGACGCCGGGGACGCTACTCTGCCTTCTTCGCTAACTACGACTTTATGTGATAAAGACTCTCAGCAAAGGAGTTCACGGTCCCGTACACGAGCCGAAGTGGGCCGAAAACTGCCTTTAAGCTCAGAGAAAAGTCAGTTATATTCAAAGCAGACCAAACCAACTGCGACAGCAACGACACAGAGTCCTGTTCTGAGTCAAGTATCAACAATATCGACGCCTGGGAGTAGCAGAAGCTTCTGTCCGAAAACAACTTGGTCAAAAGAGGAGGCGATGGCAAAAAACACACTCCCAGTACTGGGAACCCAGCACACTGATCTGTGCACCAACGACGAAGAGTTGCGGAGAGTGGACATCTTCCCCGTACGCCAAAATCTGGTTCAAACAACCTCAAACTCACCTGGGCGACCCGCGGCTTTGCTGGAGATCCCGGGCGGCGCCTCCTACGGGCTAGGCCCTGTCCTGTCAGCCGCGAACGCCCCACCGCCAGTCAGAAGACGGACGGCGTCGAGCTCGGCGGTGATCGGGGGAGCCAGTCTGGGGGAGCAAGCTGCTGATCAGGAAAAGCTGCGGGTTAATGCGCCGGCGGACCTAGTAGAGCTCCCGAGGGTGGAGCTCCCGGAACAGGAACCCATGGAGAAGGTCATGGACCACGGTGTAGTCTCGCCGGCAGCGGCCATCCTGGAGGGCCCCCTGGTGGATGATCGGTGCGAGACATCGACGGAAAACGCACAGGGTGAACTTTTGCAGAAAGCTCCCCGCTTACATGACCAACTGGCAGGCAAACCGGCAAGGGTGGCGGCGGAAATCCATCCGCTCCCACCTAGTATGCCCACCACAGCAGGGTCAGCAGACACAGCTACATCAAAAGCCAATGAGACCATGGGCAACACGAGCCACCCAAACGGCTGTCAGTCAACAAAATCACCGGACATACAACCTGATGAAGGACCGTGCTATAAAAAACCGAAAACCACGCTGAAAACGAAAAAACAAACTTTGACAAATACATCATCGATAAGTGCACTAACATTCCCAGGCAAGTCGTTCGGGTCTAAAGAACCTGATTCCAACAATGAGGGAAAACAGAGACCAAAAAGGACAATAAGGCAAGCTATAGACAGTACAAAAACAAAAAGCCAACAAGCAACTGACATCTTTTCGCCTCAAAGTGTGGCAGACTTTTTTGTGAATCACAGAAAAAGTAAGTTCGAAAACATATGTGAAATAAGTGACAGCGAGATGCTGGAAGTGGTGCACAGCTCAGAAGATTTACAACCTGTGACTCCAGCTTCAGTGCCAGACCTGGGCGGACCCAGTATAGAAAATCACATAAATCTACCTTCCAGTGCTATGGAAGAGAAAGATGGCGGACCTAGCATAGAAAATCACACAAATCCGCCTTCCAGTGTTATGGAAGAGAAAGAAGAAGTTGAACCCAATGTTTCGCCCACAGACGAACGGCAGAGGGCGGAGACTCCATCAATTACAGTGGAGACTGGGATGGCTAGCCTGGAAACTGCAAATCTTGACAGCAAGAAGCTGGAAGTGGTGCACAGCTCAGAAGATTCACAATCTGCGACTCCAGCCTCGGTACCAGACCTGGATGATCTCAGTATAGGAAATCATAAAAATCTACCTCACAGTGTTATGGAAGAGAAAGAAGAAGCTGAACCTAGTGCTTCGCCCACAGACGAACAGCAGTGGGTGGAGACGCCATCAACTACAGTGGAGACTAAGTCCGGTATGGCCAGCCTGGAAACCGTAAAACCTGTCGCTGACAAATACAAAACATTGATTATAATGATGAAGCAAGACCCAAATATCTTATGCAGAGTGGGGAACCAGAGGACTGGTTCCCTTCAGTCGAAGATGCAAACCAAATGGCAAATTACTTAAATTTATCTGGAACAACAACGCCAAGCAGGGACAAAGGAAAAACTTTCGGACATGACTATTCGCCCGAGAAATCACCAGAAAAAAGACCGGATATGGTGACGCTTATAGCAGCGGTGGCGGTCGCAATGGCCCCCTTTACCAAGCTTTATGAGGCCATGAATGATTCATTAAAGGACAATAGCTCTCTACTGGCAACAATGCATGCAAAGCTTGCATATTTGGAAGGGTATGTCACTGCGGTGGACCACGAAAAAAATAAGGCTGGTACACTGCGACCTTGGCCGACAGCGCCAGAAGGAATGAAAAAGACCTCTATATCGGTAAGCATCGAAAAGGGGTCTCAAACCGTGCTTAACGTCCCAAAAGAAATTCAATCCCCCCCAAAGTCGACAGAGGAGGTGGACTTGCTCATAATCGAGCAAACTTCGCCAGTCCAACTGCCAACCAAAAGGTCAAAGCCTACAAGTGTACACCTGCGACACAATCTACAAAAGAAAGATAACGCCGCCAGTGGATACGGACCAAAGAAGGCTCAAAACATCGCATCTGAAAAAAAAGTCCCCAAACCAGTGAATAATTCAAAGAACTCACAAACGAAGAATACGGAAGCAGTTACCAATAAAGACTTCTCCATTTTTGCAGAACGCAAGTTGCCAATGACACCAGCTGAAACTAAGGGAAAGCAACTGGTATTCTGTCTACCAGTTCAGGAAAAGAGCTTCAAAGATAGGAGGAAGAATTATGGTGATGGAGCGTGCCTAAATGCAAATTCAAATTGCTCAACTCCAATAATCCCAGAGGCTGCTTTGACCCCAACTGGCACGAATCAAATGGAGACTTCCAAAGTCTCTAATACTTCAAAATCTACAGAAGATCTTCTGATGGAAGAAGTCCTCGAAAACTTGAATCAATCTTGGGAACCTCCTTCCTTAGAACTTATCGAGACATCAATGGAAAAAGGGACAAAAGGTGACCACAAAGCGGAATCCCGATCGGAGCAAGGATCAAAAGAAGTAGGAGGTAAACACCCATCTCTACCATTGAAGGATCGTTGTAAGAAGATTACTTGTTCTGTTAACCAGAGTCCTGCTAAACAGGATGAGAAGGGGTGTAAGACCCCAAGCCAAGGTCCGCAAAAACCACACTCTACAAAAGCTAGTGATCTAGAAAATTGGCGGGGAGAGAAATATCCTCCATCTACACCCAGAAACGAGGCTCAGCTCCAAGACAGATACAAGAACCATCTATGGCGAGAAGATCGCGCAGCAAATAGGAATGGAAAAAGACAAGAAAGAGAAGAGAAAGGACGATGGGTACCACTTAAAATGCGATCTAGAGATCCGCATGCTTTCAAAATTGAACAAATCGGCATCTGCCATGATTATGTAATCCTGAATAGAAGAACTGTGATGGAGTTGCTACACAGCATACCAAAACTAAGACCAGTGGAATCGAGAGATTTGCAAATAGTGGAGCCGATTCATGAAGGCCGCCGAGCAACTGCCTATCTAATTATCTCCTCAAAATCTGTCAAACAGAGGCTGCGCGACTCCTTGAAAGACTTCCTAAAAATGGGCTATGACATAAGTGAATTTGGTGACGAGAGAAGAGCTAAATGGGAAGATCCAACTTACCCCAGTCCAAACAACAGTTCAATGAGGAAAGGGTATAACTCCTCAAACGACAGATCCTCTGAGGCTAGGAGACAAAAACATTTCCAAGAGAACCGTAATACGGAATATCGAGAAGCATGGGCGAACGAATCGATGAGAAACTCGCCAAAGCAAACACTTCATAAAGAAAATACCAGAAAACTAGACCCACGGGGCAAACCTTCAATGAATAATAAAGAAAGTGATGAGGTGGAAGTGACAAAATATGACAGAAAACCAGCCGGGCCATTATTGCCGACCAAAAGAACGTGTACACAGAAGGTGCAATCGGCACAAAAAGGCAATGAAGACAAAGAAAAATCAAATCCTTTGCAAAAGATGTGGGCATGGCTCCCAAAAGCTCTAGGCCCCCAAGAAAAATAGCAATCCATTGCCATTAAGAACTCTGGCGACGACGACTTGGAAAGAGGCCCAACTACAAATCTAGCTAAACTCTGTTCATGGAATACTTGGGGGTTTATGCACCTTACAGTACGGGGTGACGTGAACTTTGCCTCGTTTGACATCATGTGTTTTCAAGAGACATGGCTTACTACAAAACCCATCTTAGATGGTTTCGAAATAGCCTTTGCAACAGCTAAAAAGGGACCGAAAGGCCGACCCTCCTCGGGCTTGATAACTGCAGTTAGAATGGGCAAGGGAATGAAAATGATTAGAATCCTGACACTTTCCTTCCTGATGATTTCAGTACAAGTAAAATGGAAGTACTGGGACGCATTACAGAACAGATCTGTCTCGACAACAGCAATAATCATAAACTTGTACTGGAACCCAGAAGCCATCTCAAACAAGGACGTTCTAGATATGGTCGAACAAGAAATCGATAAAGCATACATTGTACACTCCGAAGTCCATTTAAATGTTTGCGGCGACTTGAATGCTGTATGAGAAAGACCTGTTCAATGTGGCCGCCACTTTCGGGAGTTCAGCTCAGTAT
This sequence comes from Ambystoma mexicanum, assembly GCF_040938575.1. Lineage (NCBI taxonomy): Eukaryota > Metazoa > Chordata > Amphibia > Caudata > Ambystomatidae > Ambystoma > Ambystoma mexicanum. The sequence continues at coordinate 1,014,338,632 of NC_090930.1, read as the reverse complement.
CCAACATGGGAAGGTCGTGGTTCTGAGGCAACAATAGACTACATCTACGCCTCATCGGCCCTACTGTCTATCATTTCATCTTTCGACGTGGTTAAAACCAAGGCGAGCGACCATAATCTTCTATGCCTGTCCTGGCCAACCATTTCAATTGAAAAAATAGCCTCGGCCCCAAAGCTTGTAACAAATGCAAATGGAACTCGACTTGCATTGAGCCTAAACAATGTCATCTCTCTGACAAATAACTACTCCAAGTTAGAGCTTCAAGAGCATGTCTCTATCCTTCCCGACTACAGTGATCTCCTGAATGTCTTCAAGAAACCGAGTTTGAAGAATAGAACATCTACGAACAAATCAATCCATACCTACGACCAAATCTTGGTCGAGAAAAGACGTCAACTCAGGAAGGCCAAGAGAAGATTTGTGAAAATCAGATCTGACTCTAACAAACAACTTTGGATCAATGAGCTAAAAGCTTACAAGTCATGGCTGCGAGACCACCGTCTCGCCATGTATCAAAAAGATTCGGAACACATGCTGCGAAGTGTGTCAACCAAAAACCCGAGAGTATTCTGGGCCCTGATTAACGCAACGGAACGGATAAATTCAGATGCCTTAATCAATGGCATTGCAGAGGCTAAATGGACAGAGTTCTTCGCAAACTTTTTCTTCGATCCAAAGGTTGGCACCGAAACTGCACAGGTCCAAAGTACAGAACCCTGGGTGGAGCTTCACGACCTTGAAGACATAACGTACATCTTGAAAAAATTTAAAAATTCCAGGGCCCCTGGGCCCAACGGTCTGACAAATAGGCAGCTGAAAGAACATTCTGAGGCATGGGCTAACTTCATAAGTGCGGTCTTCCGAAGATTGACAGCTGCAAGGGCTCTACCGGAATCTTGGACCACCGTAGTTGTGGTACCCATTTACAAGAGAGGGGCGAGAGACGATCCTAAAAATTTTTGGCCTATCGCCCTGTTGAATGTGATTGGCAAGGTGTACAGTTCCTTACTTCTACAACACTTCCAAAGGTGGGCTAAAGACACACCCTGCGAAGACCCCCTTCAATTTGGCTTCAAAAAGAATGTGGGAACAACAATTAACATTCTAACGGTCAACATCTTAAAATACAAAAGCCTTGCGGGCGGCACCCACACCTACATGGCTTTTATCGACCTAAGACAAGCCTTTGACCAAGTTAACAGAGCGAGGCTCTGGGCAAAGTTAAGGTCTTGGAAGTGCCCGGGATCTATTCTACATCCAATTATAGCACTACACACGGCCACAAGGATACAAGTGAGGTTTGATAACCAAGGCGTACTTTCAGAGGAGATCCCAACCAATCAGGGAGTCAAGCAAGGCTGCCCGTTGGCCCCGGCATTATTTCTGAGCTTCATCGGTGACTACAAAGAATCAGAAGCAAAGGTCAGATCATTCCCTCCGCATATTGGCCAAATGAAAATCTCGAGAATTATGTATGCGGATGACATCATCATCACAGATCAAACAGCAATAGGCCTGCAGAGACAACTTAATAATTTCGCTTATTACATCAAGGCAAATGGTCTTGAAATAAACAAGCCCAAGACCAAAATCATGTTCTTTGGGAAAGGCAGAAGCAAAAGCAACTCATATGCATGGTCTTTGGAAGGTGAACACATCGACACAATCACAGAATTCAAATATCTGGGCATTGTGGTGGATAACTCGCCAAGGGAGATTGCAATGCAAAAACATCTGCTGCTAAAAATAAAGAACTTAATATCGCAGGCTAAAGCGATAGACAGAAAATATGGTTGCTTCTCTCTCATACCAATTGTGGACTTCTACAAGGAACAAGGTAGTTCCGACACTGATCTACGGAGCTGAAGCAATGCCGGGATTACCACACACCATCTGGACGAAACTTGAAAGCCAATACTGGAGAGAGTTCCTAAATCTACCAAACTCAACTCCATTGGTGAAATGAGCCAACTCTCGCTTGCCTCGATAGTGGAAAGAAACAGTTTGATGTTGTTTAGAAAATTATTGCTGGAAAATCGCCCTGAGCTTTTGGAAGCAATAAATACAGAGGCAGAAGGAGGGCGCCTGGCTTTCCTGAACAAATGGTACAGAGACCAAGAAGAAAAATTAGACTCTATTCAATGTTCCAAAAAGGAGTTGACGGACAATCCGATGAAAGTCCAAAATAAACTAAACAAGCTTGATTGGATACTTACTTTGGAACAGGCCGCTTTGTACAAGTTAACCTCGCACCTGCCACAGACGTTCCATAAACTACACGAATTACAAGCGTATGTGAAAAGATATCCAAACCGCAAGCTGAGGAATATCTTTATAAGAGCTCGACTCCATACGAATGAAATTTTGATGATACGAGGCCTGGCGAGCACAAACGTTTGCAGATTCTGCAATGATCTGGCTATGGTGGAAACGACCAAACATCTATTGTTAAGGTGCCCAGAAGTAGAGGCTACAAGAGGTCCTTACTTGAAGGAGATATTATCTGCAGCCCACACTTTCGATGTAGAGACTTGGTGGGCGAGGTTAATTGGAGGCGGTCAAACTACTTGGGTCACTGCCACAGGAAAAATTTCAGACACAATTCTGTCAACTATAGAAAAACGACCATAGGTAAACAATATTCAAACGGAAAGGAATGAAACGCAAACGCAAAAACTTTTAAAAACCCTCTGGGTTAAACAAAGTATAAAAAAAATAAATTAAAAAAAATGAAAATAAGGCAGCCCTAGTGGCGTTGTGTCAAATAAAAGGGTCTATACTAATAAAAACCTATTGCCAAGTCCTTACAACTAATTACAGAAAGAGTGTGGGATAGGGTTTCAATAAAGAAAGAATTGATCTCAAATAATAAATCAGGATGTGATTCCCAGGGGTCTCCCTTCCCCAGGTTTCAGCACGGGACAAGGTTTGACTTCTGAGCACAGCACACACTCACGCTTTCCCAGCACAAGCCGACAGTTCTATTTCCAGCTGGCACAGTACACACGCAAGCTTTCTCAGCACGAGCCAACAGTTATGTTCCAGCTGTCATGTTCATCGATTGGTTAAGTCTCTTTTAACAAAAGTCTCTTGGCTTCGAGGCCTGATGTATCCAACAATCAAACACAAAGTTTTGCTTCACGTATACCTTGGGTGATGGCTTTACACCTGGGTCTCCCTCTTCCAGGCATAGACCCTTCTCAAATCGTATTCCACAAATCGATTAAACAGTTCCTTTTTTCAATGCACTTTGGGTGACAACTTTCCACCCTGGATCTCCCTCTTTTGGGCTCGGACCGATTTTAGACATTTGCTTCCCTCTGCCGGGTTCACTCTTGCCAACTTTACAACACTGTTCATAGGGACTTCAGCAAACGGGACCCATTTCCCTTAGCTTCTCAATAATCTGTCAATCAAAGACTTTCGATGGTACAGAGGATTTTACGAGACCCCTGTATGACCACTTTGACCTTTTTTCACCTCTTCCCCTCGGCACTCACACAGTGACTGACTCCTCTGTTGCTGGTTTTCCCCTCTCTCGTCAAATTGTATCTTTAATTCTTTCAATGTTCAAATTAGCCGTTGCCTACTTTTCATTCAACATAGTTCGGTTATCGATTCTGACCTCGACTCATCAGCTGTGATGAGCCGGTCCGCCATCACAGCGAGTAGAGCGCTCACTTTGACATCTGTGCCGAGCCTGCTGACGCAGGTTTGAATCCCGGCAGGGCCAAACTTAGCCTTTCATCCTTCCAAGGTCGATAAATGAGCACCACACACCGTGGGTAATAATAAGCAGCGCTCTTATACCTGAGGGTTCGTAGCGCTATATACATGCTAAATTATGATTATTATTATTATTATTATTATTATTATTATTATTATTACTTGCCTTTCTTTATCCTTCGAGTCAAGGTTGGTACCTCCGAGACCAGCATCCTTCCCCGCCTTGGTTATCAGCAGAGGAGGGTCTCGCGTACCATAGACATCTGCGGCAACACACGCTGGCTATTGTTTGTGGTCTTAAGTTTCCATCTGCTGAGGTTTCAGGGGCCTGGGTCGGAAAGGGAAAGGTCACTTCACTCCTTGCCTCCCTCTCGGTATTCGACGTCTTTCGTCTCCTCTTAAACTGCCATGCTGAGTTAGCTATCCTGTGCTCTCATGCTCCACCTTTTATCCGTATTGGGAGGCTTCAGGTGTGTGTGATTCTGGTCAATTGCCTGACTTTGCCTGACCCTTGTATTGGGACATGTCAGGTAAACGGCTCTGGTGTTAGTCTGTTGTCTTTCGTGTTGTGCGAAATTGTTAGTGTAGGAAAAGTGGGGGGCAGTGTTTTGGAATCTCTGCGTGGTAGAATGGGGAAAAGGTGTTGAAAGAAGGAGAATACCACATCTCACCCATCGGTGTCCCCCTCCCGCTCCCCAAGCACCCCCCATCCAGGTGATCCTCCTTCACTAGTCCACCCCCAGGAACTGGATACAATAGCAGTGGCTGTGTCCTGGCCACCTGGATGACAGATCCCGGGGACTAACTATGGAGACACCTTCAGGTTTCTCACACCTGCCATGTGACATCATTTTCCAATGCCAATTCCCTAGAAGTGTCAAACATTTCTGGGATTGTGTCTGTGTCACTCTGCCCACTTGCTGTATGCCTTATCTGGAGATGGCTGTCTAGTTTGTATGCTGTCATCCTCTACATTGCGTGTGCAGCTGTTCACCAATACTTGCTTGTGCTAAACATCTTGTCAATCCACATCGGGTGAGCTGCTGCTATATTAGGGCGGCCCACGTGTGTAACACACTACCAAGCCTGCTTCACTTGGAAAAAAGGTTAAGATCTTTCGTGGTGAACTGAAAACCCTGTTCTTCCAATAAATTATCTCTGGCCAAACTGGCCAAACTGATGCCTATCGGCTGCTTGCGCGGTTCAAATAAATAAATACATATTATCCTCTTATTGAATATGCGCACAACCAATGGACACCACATTGTTTCCTTGCATTTACACAGAATCTACGTTGAAAGAGTTGCTAAACGTGCACCCATATACATTCTCTTTTATCACAGCAGCAGCTCTGTCTTGCAGAACGTTGATAATGCATCACTCCAGTGCTGCCAGCATGTGGCTATATCAATATTACATGGCCACGGCAGTGGCCATGTAGTTATGGTTAAGTTGGTGTTTCCATAGGAAGAGCACTTTTTGGGCGGCTTATAACATCGCTCTCCCAGGACGGATCCTCACCAAACTTTGCAAAAAAAGTATTTGGGTCACTCTGAATTTGTTTGCAAAGTTTGGTGAGGATTCGTCCAGGGGGGGCAAAGTTATAGGGGGGGTCCCAAAACTTTTTTTTTCCCAGAGACTTACCAATTTTGGACCAGGAGCAGCGGCTTGGTCCCGAAAGCGTGCTTTTGCAAATTTGATGAAAATCCATCCAGTAGTTTTTTTTTTTAAATGACCAAAAAGTAGGTAAAAAAAAATTAGTGATATCTGTGTTTGGTCCGTGGACGCACTTCCCTGTTCGCTCCGCGGACAGTGTCCTGATTGGCCAATCGGCTTGCGTGATGTTCGCGGACATGCAACGTGTTCGCTGATTGGATGGCGTGGAGCGTGAAATGCGTCAGATTTTCGGTAGTGCCTGCCATCTTGGATTCGCGGTCGTCCGCGGACAGCGCGGTGAAACTTTGTTCAAAATTTGTATTTAGTAGAGTGTGTTGGTGTGTAGGAGTGTTTGGGGAGGGTGGGAGTGTATGAGATAGGATGAAAGTTGTGTTTTTTATGTGTTAGATGTTCTTTTTGTGTTCGATTTGTCTGCGGACATCACGGGTGTTCTGAAATGTTGTAAATAAACTGAATGGGGGGTGTTCTGAGGACTCAATATGTGTCCGTTTTGTTACCAAGCAAACTGAAACTGTTCTAAGAACACTCGCAGTGTCCTGAAATGTTCGCAAATAAACAAAATGGGGGTGTCCTGAGGACGCTGTCCGTATTGTTCGTTGTCAAGTTGAATATGTTCTAAGAACACTCGCGGTGTCCTGAATTGTTCGCAAATACACAAAATGGTGGTGTTCTGAAGACGTTGTCGAACACTCGCTGTGTCCATAAATGTTCGCAAATATGAATGGGGTTGTGGCTGACAAGTTGAATGTGCTCTAAGAACACTCGCGGTGTCCTGAAATGTTCGCAAATAAACAAAATCAGGGTGTCCTGAGGACTCTGTCCGTATTGCTCTCTGTCAAGTTGAATGTGTTCTAAGAACACTCGCGGTGTCCTGAAATGTTCGCAAATAAACAAGATGGTGGTGTTCTGAAGACGCTTCTGAGAACACTCCTGGTGTACTGGGATGTTCGTAGGGGGTGTCCTGAAGGCGTAGACCGTATTGTTCGCTGGCAAGTTGAATGTGTTCTAAGAACACTCGCAGTGTCCTGAAATGTTCGGAAATAGGATGAAAGTTGTGTTTTTTATGTGTTAGACGTTCTTTTTGTGTTCAATTTGTCTGCAGACATCACGGGTGTTCTGAAATGTTCTAAATAAACTGAATGGGGGGTGTTCTGAGGACTCAATATATGTCTGTTTTGTTCGCAAGCAAACTGAAACTGTTCTAAGAGCACTTGCAGTGTTCTGAAATGTTCGCAAATAAACAAAATTTGGCCATGCGCCCAAGACTGTATGCCCTGGCAACAACCACCACAGCATATCACATTCATATTTGCTTATAACTTTGGGTGAAAAACAAATGTGTAAGGAACAAAGGTATTAGATACTATGGATGTGATATGCTGCTATGGTTCTCCTTATTATTGTATACTTACTGTTTGGTCTAGCAACGGGAGTCAATGTTTTTCTTGTTAATTTCTGTGATAAAAGAAAATAGCATGTTAGTATTAGTATTTTGTAATGACTTATTACATTGTATAATCAATACACTTTTTTTTTTTTTTGGACCCTCATATTTAGTAGATTACAAATCAGAGTACTGTGCAATTTGCTCAGTTTCTGTATTTGTTGCTAAAATCATTGGGTCTGTGGGAGAAAAAAAAATCCATGTTGGATTAAAAAAAAAACTTTTTCTGCTATGCTACAGTTTATTTGTTTGTTTGTTTTCAGTGTTCACTTGTTGTTTCTGGCTAATGCTTAATACTTTGGCTTGTATTTCTTTGGAGCAGTAACATATTATTTATTTGTTTTGATATTATAACATTTTGGAGCAGTTAGATACCAATTGGCGTATTGTAACTGTCTATTTTTTTGATATATTTTAGTGGTATTGATTTATCTATTTGGATATTGTTAAATTTTGGGACAGTTACATACCAATTGGCGAATTCTAACTGTGTATTTTGTGGTCTAATTTAGTGGTATTCATTTATCTGATTAGTTGTTGTAGAATCTTTGAGAAGTTAGATAGCTTTTGGAGTATTCTAACAGTTTATAATTTTTTAACACAATTTTACTTAGGGTTTAAATACAGTTTGGTTTTTAAGAACATCAAATAAGCGTTTGTAAGATTTCCTGGTAATCTCTGCTTTAGAGTAATGGTACTATCATTACATTCAGACCATCCACATTTCTTTTTTATATATGCAGTGTAGTGCCCTGAATTGGTTGTAGCTCCTGCGTGGTAGATTATACCTATTGTTGTGAAGGTTTTCTTACCAAGTGATATTTGACCATGTGTGAATCCAGTCAGCTTGCAGTTGTTTTTGGTACCATCTGCATTGTAACGTAGAAGCATTAGTATTATGTATTTACTATGTGTTTGTATTACTAATGTGGAGCGATTATCTGAATTGCAGGTAGAGCATAATCTACCATGGTTTGCATTTTGTACAAGTCGCTGAAATGGAATGGATTCACAATTTGGTATTCATATATATATGAAGCGTTCATTGGGGATTTCTTCTTGTGTCACATTGTTGCAGAGAGTGCATGTATGTTTCCACATGTATGAAATCTAAAAGATTTCATTTATAGGTATGTTTTTGTTTTCCAGTACTTGTAGTAAGTACATTAGAAATTCTTGTGGATCTTCCTGTGAATTTATAGTGAATTTCACCATTCCAGCACAGTAGTCCAATTGTTGTCTTATTCCAAAAACACTATACGTGTTGTCAGGATTGTTTGCTGCATTTCTGTGAAGTACTAACATTTGCAAACACAATGGGTCTGTACTGTGTAAGTAAATGTTGTCAACAATTGGTGGTAATTGAAATAGAATATTCATTGCTACATTTGCGTAGCAACTTACACCAACTATATTTGAGAATTTAAATGGTTCAGGTAGTTCTGTATCTAACTGCTTTTTTTGGAGTTTGTCTGCCTTCTTTAAAGAAGTACTTGGTTTACTTTCCCTGATTGATTCTTTTTTGCTTGTGGTACTTGATGAAGTATTAGTTTCTTTTACTCTCTTTGGAGGATTTGCAATGACATCCTGTTGCATTTCTGTTTGATTTATTTTTCTTTTATACCATTTTACTTTTTGTGGAACAGAATATGTGTTTAGGTGGGGGGTGTATAGTGAGCGAAGTCTATTGTATTCTCAAATGCAAGGAATATCAGCATTTATTTTACTTGCATCAAAGTTGGTTAGAAATAGACCGTCAAGTGTACGTAAGCGTGATAGTGCTACATAGCTCATGCCTTCTTTAAAGACTGTGTTACCAATATCTATCATTGCTTTGTCTAGGGTAAGACCTTGTGATTTATGAATCGTGACTGCGTATGCAAGAGTTAGAGAAAATTGTTCTCTGCGTACATACATATCTTTGAAGAGAAGGAATCTAGCTGTTGAGCGTCCTATCCTTTTTACTTCTGAAAGTTTGTCAAAGAGTATATTGACAAACTGAATTTTGTTGTCGCGTGGGTATGTTTGAAAGCCAACAACTGTACCCAGTGCTCCATTAACTAGTCCTTGGTCGACGTCAAGGTTACGTTTAAGCATTACTCTGCAATTTAAGGATAATTTTAATATCTTTTCTAAGCCTGCTGTGTTTGAGATTGATTTTTCTAAACTATTTAGTCTTGTTGTGGCTTGGTCACACATGGGTAGTGTCATACCATGTACATCTAGTTTGTCTGTGGCGCTAATTTCCATGATTGGTTGCATTTCTTTACTTAGCATGATTTCATTGAATTTGAAACAGCTTGCAAGAGTTGGCATTAAGGCCATACAATTGACATTTTTGTGGGCTAATTGTTCCATAACATCTGTAGCACATGCATTATCACCATAAAGTGCATTAATGTGCCGGTTTTCAATATTGCTTCTGCTTCTTTAGAAAGTATACCAACTCTGATACTTTTTAAAATGTTGGCATACGTGAGATCTGCAGATTGCCACATGTTTTCTGTTAATTCTCTGTATTGGAAATGTTGCCAAAGGTTGACATTTACAATGCTGCCAACAGTTTTACGGCAGAGTTTGTGTCCTAATGTTTTAAAAATAGGCTCACCTTTTACTGGTGTTAATTGAAGCAGATCTTCAAAAACAATAATGTGTTTTCCTGCAAAGAGCTCTTCATAGTCTGTTTTGAGTACTTCTTGTAATCTGAGGTGAATCAAAGCTAACATCAGGTTAGAGACCATGCTCACTTCATCTATTAGTAGCATTTTCATTTGTTTCAATACTCTGCGTAATTCCATTGCAGCTTCTGCAGAAAGTTTGTAATAGTCTAATTTGTTCTGGTGTTCTACTGGTAATAGTAGTAATCGGTGTAAGGTAACACCACCTATGTTGTAGGCAGCTAAACCTGTGGGGGCAGTGACAACAGCTGACAGTTTGTTGTTTGTCAATTGTTGAAGAAACTTACCTATGATTTTGATTAGGAATGTTTTCCAGAACCAGATTCACCACTGACGTACAGTAGTATAGGTTTATAATTATGGCAGGAACATTCTTTATTTTCATGTTTTACACCATGTGCAATTGGTTTTGTTACTTCTTGAAAAATGCTACTTTGCTCATTGTTTAGTTTTGATTGTAGTATAGTTAAGTCTTCCTTATCTTCATACTGACACATGGTGTTTTCTACTTCTATCATAGCTAATTCTGCCTCATTTATTATTAGTGGTTCTCCGAGTGGTTCTTGGCTTCCTGTTACAGAAGGTTGACTACTGTCAGGAGTGTCCTTATCTAGTTGGGCTTGGAGTTCTTCTTCGTGTTGCTGTTCATTGTGCAACATTGTGTTGTACTGTGTAAAGTATACATCAGTTATAGTGCTTTCATTTTCTTTGAAAGCATCCTCATATGAGTCATAGTTATCTAGTAATTGTTCTTCTTTTCTCCATGGTTTGAAGAGTTGTAGCAGGGACATGTAATATACTTCTTTATGTTGAGGAGTCTTTAATGACAATTTGATATGATTAATTAAATTTGGTTTAGTGAGTTTAACTAAGCTGCCTTCACAGTTTGTTACTCTATATTTACCTTTTTTTTCATCAGGTTTCATATTATTTGTGTATGTGTAGTTTTGGTCTATGTGGTATAGACACATGATTTCCAAAGTATTACTTCTGTTTGGGTAGTATGTGTCCAATAAATTGTTTTTTTAAAATGTCTTGGCTGTTGGGATCATGTATGGCTATTGTTTTTATATCTTCATATGATTTTAGAACTCTTTTTCTAGATTTAGCTGGACCAAGACTTAGCCATACTATATTTTCAGATTTACCATACAATGCAGTACCAGTTAAACGATCAGCTGCTTCATATGATCCACATTCTCTATGGGTGAGCATTTTTATGCCCAAGCTGTATAATTTCTGAGATACTGTTTTATCTGATCACAGGTCATTCCAGAGTTCTTGGAGCTCTGTCTTTTCTGCTTTAGTTAAGTATACTGTGACATATCGTGCAACTGCATTAGAATTGTCTGCAATGTACTGCACATCTTTGTTTTCATTCCATAAGTGGGCAAGGATTGCATTATAATCATTGATATATTTTTCTTCTTCTTTTCTTTTTATGTAATATGTATTTTTAGGTGACTTACCTTTAACACTATGTCTAACTGAAGACATGAGGTTGTTCACTTGACCTGCATTTGTAACTGGTCTAGGGAAACCAAATCGGCATTTGGTGTAGTATTTCCCTTTGTTTTTGTATTTGCGACGACAATATTTTCCACATGTGTGTCTTTGAAATTGTAAAATGTGTGCATGAAGATCACTATTTGTGGCTTCTGATGGAATTTCACAAGTGACATATTTTTCAATAAACTGTAAAACAGTGGCATCACTGTCTTGACCACATTTAGGAGCATCTTTAATCCATAAAAGCATGTGGATATGTGGTGCTCCTCCGGCTTGGTATTCTTTTCTCCAAAAGAAGTGTTGCACTTCTCCAAGGGGAGGAACAGTTTTATTACAAATAAAATGTAGCATAGCAATGAAGCGATGGTGAAAATATCTTGAAACATTAACAGGATCCAAAGAACAAAGTTCTCCAGGTTTTAGTATATCTATGTTTGTTTTGTTTTTATTTGATATGCGCAGGAAATCATGTAAATCTTCCCATGCATATTCTGCACAACTTAATGTAACAAACCAAGTGGGTGCGCCAAGGTTTCTGATCATACAATGTACATCTCCATGACGTTGAAACCAGTACTCTTTAGTGCCACTCATATTTGCTAATAGATTTGTAATATTTGATTGTAAAACCTCATCCTTTTGTTGCACTTTTTCTAAAAATTTGCCTAGCTGTCATATTTTGAAAGTGTGATCCTGATTTTAATATGAGTGCAACTCCGTAACATAAAGTTGCTAGTTCACTTTCAAAGAGTAGGTGGAATATGTATTCCACATTTTGTCTAAATCTGGGATCTTCAGAATACATCCGTAATGAGCGGTATTCTGAAGCTGATATTTGAATAGGTCTATCATCATACCTTCCTCCTTTGCCAGTAGGAAAGAGTAGAGGAAAAGCACGTGCTTCTATACTTTTTTCCCATATGCTGATTGGCGATCCTTTTGTTTGACGCATTTGGTAAGTTTCCAGTGCATCTTCTACGGTGTCATTACAGTGCAAAGGATGAATTGTATAATGGTCTAAAGTATTTGATATTGTAGCAGGATCTAGTAGCTCAAATTGACCAGCTTCTTGTGTTTCTTGAATTATTTCAGTTGTATCTTTCAAGTTTTCTTCAATATTAATTTCTTTGTAATATTCATTATTCTCTTTAAGATATTGGAAGGCTTGTCTAACTTTATATAAATCTACCAGCTGTTGCCATTTTTTTTGTCTTTTGTAGGGACTCCATTTACTAAGATAATTAAAGATTGCTGCATTGGACGTTGCACTCCTAGAGTATGCACATTTTCTTTTAGCTCTAATGGTAAATAAACTAATTTTCCACGAATGCCTTTTACCAATTCAGAAGGAGGTAATTTTGCTGTTTTTGGTTGAAGGCGTATTATTGCTTGAAATGGGTGTACTGTTTGAATTATGATGCTCTCATATAAATTAAGTTGTTGTAGGGGTTTTGGTACTGGGTATAATTCCAAATTATTTGTGATAGCACGTGAAGGAGTTTGGTTGTTGTCAAGTTTTGTAGTGCAGTAACTGTTTTGTATTTGTTTTCTGCTATAAGGTAGAGAGCTAATTCAAACCATTTAGAATCTTCATTGTCTTCTATTTTGTATGGTAGGTCTACAGTTTTTGTGTTACTTTTATAAAAAGTCCTACGGCAACATACACATACATGGTTTGGTACTTCAGCTGATGTACTTTTAAATTTTAGTATTTCTTTTTTGTATGTGTTTAGCAAAAAGTTGCCATGTGTAGAATTGTTGCTTAATTGGTTTAAAGCTATTTCATTCTGTAAATGGCTTTCACTTCCAAAATATTTTTTCTGGATATAGTGAATTTCTTCAAGTAGGTCTTTTGCTGTACCATGTAGAAGGATGTTATTTAACTTTGCTAGTGCTAAAGCAGGACTTTTAGCATAGTATAGTTTATAGACTAGATTTCTTATAGTTGAATGATGTGTTGATATCCTTTTGATATCATGGAAAGTGGTTTTACAGTTAGGTCCTGTAATGCAGGCCAATGAATGTCCTTGTAGTCCTGTGTACTTGCGCACTGGACAGGTATCCAAATTTTGCAGTAATTTAATTTTGATTTTGTCTTTGCTTTTTACATATTTATTGAGGAATTGGCGTAAAGATTTGAAACATTGTTTGGGAATGTTACACATTGACGTGCATGGCTATTTGTACACTAGATGTTCTGATTCAGTTGAATGGAGGGGTAACTAAGTTTTCAGGGCATATTGTTGTAAGGAGTACTTCTTGTTCCATTATTTTTTCATAACCTCGACCACTGCTATGTATGGCAATTGTATTTGTTTGCTTTTGTTTGTACGCTTCTTCATTAAAATATGGTTCTGTGCTCGTAGTGTGATTCCATTAACCTCCGCAGATACTTAAGGAGTTCTTTCTGTTGACATTTCGCTTATTGAGAAGTCTTTTTTGTAATTTAGTTATTAGTTTTGTTAGTGGTTTCATTTTGTTTAACAGTAAAATAAATAACTTTCTTTTCAGAAGAATTGCACTGTCCATCAACGCTTCTAAGATTAATTTCCTACGATAGGTTTTAAGCATTGAACCTGATTTCTGTCCTGTTTTTATAAGATTTTGAAGGACTTTGTGGCGGTACATTTTGGCTAAAATACTTTTCTTGGTATGCTTACTTTGCACTATATTAAAATTTGAAGAAGTAGTTTTATCTGTAGTGATAGCTGATTTTCTGTTAATTGTTTTTTGGTTTGTTTTACATTTTGATAGAGGAAGCAAAGTTTTTGTACTTGAAACTTCTTGTGTTTCACTAAATCACTGTATTAGCTGTTTGTTTCAATTTTTTTTACAAATTCTGCTAGAGATGGATGCTTATGTTGGACACTTTTATTTTCATTTGCTCTACTTTTGCGTTGCTTTCTACGGACTTGACTTTTGGTAGGCATTCTTTAGGGTCTGTTGAAAAAAATAAAGAAGATATGGGTTGGGGTGTTCTGGAATGTATGTGTGCTGTGTGCATGAGTGTTTGAGTAAGATGATAAAGATGTATTTAATGGTGTGTAATTGTGCATTGGGAACTACAACTAGTAGGGATAGGTATTCTTGAATTTATGTGTTACTAAACTGGGGTTCATATGTACAAGAGGGGAGTTGAGGTGGAGATGCGCTAAACACCATATAAATAAGGAGCACTAATTATAAAATTGATGCTTTAATTGTTGTAGAAACAGCCGACACGTGTTTCGACACGCAGGTCGTTTTCAAGGCTGAGTAGTCACATGCAACATTTGATTTATCATATTATTCATGACAGAAAAGAGGATACAAAAGATTGTAACAATCACATTGAATTTGAAAAAAAATAAATACAGACCATATCACATAAAGTTAAAAAATAGTAGTGACATATAGCAAAAAAGATAGTGACATATAGCAAATATCATAATATTATATGAATAAGAATCATTGGCATACTGTAAACCATGGTTGGAGGGTGGAGTAAACAGAAGCAAACGGTAGTTGAAAATAATGAAACAAAAACAGAAAATATATAGTAAGAAACATGCTTAAACATTTGAGGAATACATCCTTCCTTAAATGGAAGAACAAAAGAAACACATAAAAAGGGGATTTCCTTGACCTATGCGCTACAATACCGGAGCCCCCAATCAAGCATGGTGTGCACACATCACCCATGCAAATAATGAAATTGTGAACTAATCGGCACCAAAAGTTAAAGGACACACGTTGAGTAGAAACCAATAGCTAATGCAAAAGATACAAGATCAAAGTAATAAATTGAGCTTACCACAAGAACACAGAGTATATCGGAGAAATCAATAAATGGGAAATCCCTGTGTAGAACAAGCATGAATGTCAATTGGACAACTCAAAACAAAGGATTGCTGATAATTGTAAGAAAATACAAGATATAACCCAAAATATTCGAGTCTACATACCACAAGAAGCAGAGCGTTATAAGTATTACGCTGGTGTCAAGTCCAAGCCGTGATGGCCGTAACCAATATATAACCTGAAAACCAATCAATAGAATATCTAAGTACTTCAGCCAGATAGTATGGAATCAAATTACTGACCATTCAGCAGCAAAAGATCAAACTCACTCGTTGGATCGAGCAGTCACAGTTACAGAGGAATTCCCCAGAGCAGTCATCTGTACCAAACATTGGAAAAAGATATCTGTGACTGCTCGATCCAACGAGTGAGTTTGATCTTTTGCTGCTGAATAGTCAGTAATTTGACTCCATACTATCTGGCTGAAGTACTTAGATATTCTATTGATTGGTTTTCAGGTTATATATTGGTTACGGCCATCACGGCTTGGACTTGACACCAGCGTAATACTTATAACGCTCTGCTTCTTGTGGTATGTAGACTCGAATATTTTGGGTTATATCTTGTATTTTCTTACAATTATCAGCAATCCTTTGTTTTGAGTTGTCCAATTGACATTCATGCTTGTTCTACACAGGGATTTCCCATTTATTGATTTCTCCGATATACTCTGTGTTCTTGTGGTAAGCTCAATTTATTACTTTGATCTTGTATCTTTTGCATTAGCTATTGGTTTCTACTCAACGTGTGTCCTTTAACTTTTGGTGCCGATTAGTTCACAATTTCATTATTTGCATGGGTGATGTGTGCACACCATGCTTGATTGGGGGCTCCGGTATTGTAGCGCATAGGTCAAGGAAATCCCCTTTTTATGTGTTTCTTTTGTTCTTCCATTTAAGGAAGGATGTATTCCTCAAATGTTTAAGCATGTTTCTTACTGTATATTTTCTGTTTTTGTTTCATTATTTTCAACTACCGTTTGCTTCTGTTTACTCCACCCTCCAACCATGGTTTACGGTATGCCAATGATTCTTATTCATATAATATTATGATATTTGCTATATGTCACTATCTTTTTTGCTATATGTCACTGCTATTTTTTAACTTTATGTGATATGGTCTGTATTTATTTTTTTTCAAATTCAATGTGATTGTTACAATCTTTTGTATCCTCTTTTCTGTCATGAATAATATGATAAATCAAATGTTGCATGTGACTACTCAGCCTTGAAAACGACCTGCGTGTCGAAACACGTGTCGGCTGTTTCTACAACAATTAAAGCATCAATTTTATAATTAGTGCTCCTTATTTATATGGTGTTTAGCGCATCTCCACCTCAACTCCCCTCTTGTACATATTTTCTGGTACCAGCCAGGGTGGACTGGCTGGCGTAGGTGGTAGTGCAGCTCACACTTCAATTTCTCCAGTATCAACACCAACAGTGAATACTAGCGCACAGACCTCGAATGCGATAATCCACATCTTTTTGTTAAACTGGGGTTCAGATGACGAAAAAAGTAAGCTAGTGGTGTGGAAAAGTACAAATAGTAAATCTAATGTATACAATTAAAACCGTTGTTTGTTCTATAATATGAAAATTGTAGCGGTTCAGTTGGGTAATTTGTGTGTCGAAAAATAGGAATTTGTGGGCCATTCTGGCTGTAAATCGCTGTTTAAGACATGGAGATTTTTGGACAAAATGGTACACAATCTCTATTTTTAGACACCAAAATAGCTTGTATTAATGTTATAGTATGTTTGATTAATAATACAAATATTATGGTGATATTCTACTTAAATTAACAGGTAACTTCTTAATTCTTCTTTGTTCTTCGAATTCGTCTGCTTCTTTTCAGTAGACTGGTCTTCACTGCAATTGTAAAAGCTTCAAATTAGTAACTTTGTTTGTATATAGCACTGTTTTTAATTTAGATATTAATTTTTTTAATTGAAATCCTCAGTGCCATCTTTAAAACCATTAAACTAATTTATTAACATAAGATACATTGCATCAGTTCAGTACATATGATATGTTCTTAATGAACAAATTGTATTGAATGACTAACTTTAGCAAAAAAAATATCTTTACTATGTCTTGTGAAATTTATAATGTACTAGTGAATACTACTATTTCTGTAAGTAAGCTGTTCTTGGTAATAGCGCCTCAATGTCATGTCTAAATTAAAGTAATTAAGTAAATAAATAAATAAAAACAAAAATATATGAAATTGTATAAGTATTTTTTTATAGATTTAAACATAGATTGTGCTTGCATGCAATTTTGTTTGAATATATGTAGTCTATATATTTCATTTAAAAGATGTTAGTTTAACATGATTTGAGTGTGTGTGTATAAAGAAAGTAAATAGTATAAAGGTTTATAAGTGATAGTTGATTTTAGGATATTGAAAAAAATACAGTAAATTCATTTTACAGATTACACAAGCTAAAAGTCTGTTTGAAAATGTGTTCATCTACTGTACAGAAAATATGCATACCTGAAGTTTGTGTTCATGCATATTGATATGCATGGAGCTGCAAGTAGAAATCTTGGAGACTTGTACAGTATTTCTGGTAGATGGTGCTTGCCAATGATATGACACTTGTACTCAGAGAGATTCACAGTACATTTGCAGTGCTGATCTATGATGATGCAGTTAGATGTAGAGGTCTTGAATGTGATTGGTGCATGGTCATGTGATTTTTTAGCTACATCCAATGAGGGAATGGCAGAGAGAGTGAAGTGGAAATGGTAGAAGGGCTGTTCATGTTACGATATGTCCGCGGACATGGCGGTAGTTCGCGGACATCGGGAGTTACATCTGGGGATTTTTGAGTTCAGAAGTCATGCAAATGAGAGTAAGCACTGAAAGGGATTGGTCAAGAAAGTTTAGTGGGTGTGTTGTGCCAGGAGAGCGTTTCTCAGATACTCTTTTTGCTGAGAGAACAAAAGATAGCTATGGCTGTGTGTTTCAGAAAACAGATTGTTTGGATTTTGGGAGATTCGTGGATACATTGGTTGAAGGTGCATGCAGAAAGCTGTGGAGTAGCTGTAGATCTTGGATTCCCACATGTGGAAGTACACTGGCATGGAGTACGTGGAATGAAGTGGTTGGACTTGCTACCTCTCTGTGCTACTTTAGAGACAGAGCAACATCCAGGCATAATTTTAATTCATTGTGGAGGGAACAATTTAGGACATGTGACTGGAATTTGTTTGCAATTTGCTATGAAAGAAGGACTTGGGAAGGTTATGGACATGTTTCCTGATTCTCAAGTGATATTTTCACGGATTGCGCAGAGACAAATGTGGCTTCGTTCTTCTTCATTTGGTCCACAAATGGAAAAAGCAAGGCGCAATGTTAATAAGGCTGTTTGTGCCTTTCTAAGAGATTTTGGCATGTCCGCTTTTCACAATGAAAATATTATATTTCGTAATATATACATTTTTCGCAGAGATGGAGTCCATCTTAGTTATGCTGGCAATCAGATTTTTCTGAGAAATGTACAAAATGCATTGCGACCTTTTTTGGAATTACAACAACCATTTTGAAGTAGGTGTTAAGCATTTATAATTTTTGACTTACAAACACCACCCAAAGGCTCTTTTCAGAGCCACCACTTCTTCCCAGAGAAAATTGCAATGTTTGTGATGGGGTAGCAACCCAATTTTTTAAATGTTCGCGAACTGTCCGCGGACTTCTAAAAAATACAAAGGGCCCTGCTTCATTTATTTTCACTTCTATTTTTTAACTGTGAAAGGCGGCTCTGAAAAGAGCCTTATTTATTTTTTGATTTTTGACATTTTGTATTTTTTTTTGGTTTTTTATACACGACACACTAGGAGAGGAGGGGAAAGGAAGGTAAAGGGGGGGGACACCAACCACAGGGATAAGAAAGGGCGAGCTGAGAGAGGAAGATGTAGAGTGGGTTTTATTTGGGTAATGAGCAGATCTTCTCATGCTCTGAGACGATAGTCTCAAAAGCACTACGAAGTCGCTCCCCCCTGCAGAGTACTGTGTCACAGTACATACATACAACTATGACCCTCGAAAGGTAAGGGTCATCAGCATTCTGTATGGCCTGTGAGGCAGCTTGAGGAAGACGCTGTCCCACATAGGTGGTCCTTGTGGTGACAGGATCAGAAACAGAGGATGAAGTAGAGGAAATCAACCTGCTACGTTCTTCGCAAGGTACAACCCTGCGAATAGCCCCAGAGTGAAATGACCTCAGGTGTCGCTTCATAGTAGTGGTCCCAAAGCTGTACTTACCGTGCTTCCCACGACTGAGTATCATTTTGCACTCATTGCAGGTAACACGGTTCGCACAAGCCTTAGGAACATTACCATGAATGGTAAATAACCGCCACACCCAAGACTCACGCCTAGTGCGGGTAGTAGGGTTTTCCTCTACCTCATTCTCATCATCCTCTTCTTCCTCCTCCGCATCCTCACTCCTGTTCCCCTCTTCAGGCCCTTGGGGAGGTGGTGGTGGTGGAGGGGGTGGGGGTGGTGCTGAAGCAGGTCCAGCACCAGGTGGCAGTTCTGCAGCCAGGGATGCCATCTCGATGGTGTAATCAGCAAGTTGCTGAAGAAATAGCTGTGCTCTGAAGAATAGCCAGAAACACAATGAGAATAAGCTCTAGGGCGTGTTCCTTTATAGGGGTGCTTGTGCGCGGTTCACGGACATGCGCGCTGTCCGCGGACAGATCGAACACAAAAAAAAGTTTGAAAAGTTTCAAAAGGTATGTAAAAAACCATGGTGAGATTTTATTGAAAAATATTATGGATTAATTGAAGGTGTACTTTTAATTTGTTCGGGGACCCGAACAGTGTCCGCATTCAAAACACATGATCAGCGTGGGCGCGGTCATATGATCCGTTCGCGAACAAGTCCGCGAAGGAAGCGCATGTCCGCAGGACACCAAATGCACGGAGATTGGCTAGCGCATGTGCGTTGATGTTCTACGGACACTGTTCGGGTCCTGAACTAATTAAAATTGCGTCACATGTGAAAAGAACATTTTAGGACACTGCGTGTGTTCTTAGAACAGTTTAAATTTGCTAGCGAACAGTAAGGACAGATATATTGTTCTTCAGGACACGTTCAATTTCGTTTATGTACGAACATTTCAGGACACCAATTCTGTTCTTAGAACATTTTCAAGTTGCTAGCGAACAGTACGGACAGGTATAGTGTTCTTTGAGACACCTCCATTTTCGTTTAATTACGAACAATTCAGGACACCGTGTGTGTTCTTAGAATAGTTTCATCTTGCTAGCAAACAGTACGAACAGGTATAGTGTTCTTCAGGACACCTCCATTTTCGTTTATTTACGAACATTTTAGAACACCTGCACTGTCCGCGGACACCTACATTGTTTAAAAAAAAAACAAAGAAACTATTTACAACACAATATAAAAATTAAACTTTATTTAACATATATTAATAATTTATGACAGAGAAGGTGAGGCAGAAACAGAAACAAAAACAGGAGAATTAGGGGTTTCATCATGATTGTTATTAGGTGAAGAAGGGATGGAAGTCTCATCAAAACATTTTGGGTTATGGAGAGGGTTTGGGGATAATTGACTGGGATATGGTGAGGGGGGCAAGTACATGTGGGGCAATGGTATGACGTTTTTGTTTTAAAATGATCTTCAACAAAAGTTTTCAAATTATTAAAATTGGTCAACAATAAATCAATTTTTTCTTTTATGCTGTCAAGCGTGTTTTCCATAACAGCTTCTTCAGAGGTAGTTTCTATTTTGTTATGCTCTGTCCAAAAAAAATATATATATGTTAAATGTATACAAAATAATAATAATTAAATGGTTTATATTATAAAGTGTTTACCATTAGTTTCACTATCTTGTGACATTTCTTCATGTGGGAAATGTTCCTCTAGCCATTCCAGAGTACTAGACATTTCTGTGAGAGAAAAAAAAAGATTATATTTTTTTTTATCTAATACAGAAAGTTTATAAATATATGAATACAATTAAGTACACTTACTATTTCAGGTAAGATATGTCCTATGTACTCAGTGGGTCTGCTCTTGTTCTCAGTTCTGTTGTGTTTGTGAGGTAATTATGTTGGAAGCCAATTTTATTTCTTGTGGTATATTCCATTTTAGAACATAGAGCATTTAAATGAATGGTTAGTGTGTTGTGTATATGGGTTACATTTCTTATGTATTAGTACAAATAATGTGTTTGTGTGCTTTCTTTTGAATTTGTTAAATGTTTCTATGTTATGATATAACAATCAAACATACCCCCCAGAGTTTTTTAGGTAGTGGTACTGTTCTTCGAACATGTCCGCGAACATTAAATGAGTTCGTGGACATCAAGTACAGTAGAAGAGATTCAGTCAGTTCCATGTGATATGTATATAAAGTGAAAGTCATTATTGTTAAGTTGCACTACTAAAAACCTACGAAATTCAATGAAAAAACTTTGTTAAAGGGACGTTATGGTTAAGTTGCGCTACTAAAAACCTATGAAATTCAGTGAATAAACTTTGTTAAAGGGTCGTTATGGTTAAGTTGCGCTACTAAAAACCTATGAAATTCAGTGAAAAAACTTTGTTAAAGGGACGTTATGGTTAAGTTGCGCTACTAAAAACCTATGAAATTCAGTGAAAAAACTTTGTTAAAGGGACGTTATGGTTAAGTTGCGCTACTAAAAACCTATGAAATTCCGTGAAAAAACTTTGTCAAAGGGAAGTTATGGTTCCAAGTAAAACCGAAAAACCCTTGAAATTCGCCAGTTATGGTAAGCTAAGCAAACATAACTCGTGCCACCACCATGCACTGCTAAGACTAACACCCAGGACATCAAAGATGACATCACAAATGTCATTGATGACATCACTGATGACATCACATGTCTGGCTCGCTCTTTTTTCTTTTGCTGACATGTCTAGGCCACATGGTTTTCTTCAGTAACAGTCAGAAACTAAAAATGTTATTTTATTTGTAGACGTATCCTTCAAGTAGGTTCTTACAGTAATTCCCTTAGAGTCCAGTCACATCATATGAAACATATACATACGGGAAGACACAAGCTTGAAAGACAGCAATCCTTTTTGTGCATAAAGACAATCAATAGACTTATGAGCACTTCCTGATAGTTCTGTTGTTTTTTTTTTATGGCTGTACTTTCCCTGTGGGTCCAATCACATCAAGTGATACATATACATAGGGTAAATAGCAGCTTTGAAACAGAGCAATCATTTATTTGCATGAAAATAATCAGTTAAGTTATGAATTGTTTCTGCTACTACTTGTGCTTTTTTGCTAACTTCACTTTCCCTGTATATACCCCTATTGGTATGTGTTCTTGTGTCTTTGTGTTTTGTCTATAGTAATGCAATTATGTATTACATGTGTTTTATTAGCTACGTATTACATAGTTCACAGTACACAAAAATCTATTAAGAAAACAATTATCATTTCATTATTCAACATATTAACATTACGAATATTAAACCTTCACTTTTGTACGCTGCACACAATGCTATGTTTCTGTATGAGAGTTTAGTATGCCAGATAGAACCCCGTAATAGAATACTATTTATATCAATGCATCGTTCAATGCACTAATTAGGGTATGATATTTATTGCAATTATCCTTGACACTTGTTTCGCAACATTATAAGAATCCCTTGTACATATATTTCATGAAATGTACATACACATGTGATGTCATCAGTGATGTTATCAATGACATTTGTGATGTCATCTTTGATGTCCTGGGTGTTAGTCTTAGCAGTGCACGGTGGTGGCGCGAGTTATGGTTGCTTAGCTTACCATAACTGGCGAATTTCAAGGGTTTTTCGGTTTTACTTGGAACCATAACGTCCCTTTGACAAAGTTTTTTCACGGAATTTCATAGGTTTTTAGTAGCACAACTTAACCATAACGTCCCTTTAACAAAGTGTTTTCACTGAATATATAATATATATCAAAGTACAACCAGCCCACAGTGCCCCCATGGATGGTTTTGAATTTCAAATATGGCCTTTTCACTCAGGGAACGTACATGAAGGACTTTGCATGTCTTATCTGTTTAGCTGTGTGGTGATCTAAACTGACTGGAAGGTCAAGATAGCATCCGGGAATTATGGGATAATTGCACCAGAGTTAGGACACTCATTTCAGAAGGATATGGAGTTCAGGTTGTCTTGACCTCCATCCTCCCACAGGGCACTCTGGTAATCCTAGCCCTACATGTATCTTAATCTTCCATCTGGGCTATGAGAAGAGACAAGCTGGCCCAACTCTATGGTGAGGCATCTATGAACCATCTGTATTTGAAGACTTAAAAACCTGTGGAAATGGGGAAAGAGAAGAGAAAAAAGAATGAAGAGTAGATCCTCAGGGGGCCAGAAGGACAGCCCATCCAAGCATCAAAGATGCCAAAGCCCCAACAACTCTAGCATTCTTTCCCATCTGATGCCACACACCATTTCTAAGGCCATAGGATCTGAAGAGGGGGAAACCAACTAAGGAAGTGTGAAAGGTAGAGAGATGTCTTCATTTATCTAGCCAGCCAAGCTGCAGAATGTCCCCATTGTAATAATGCCAAGAGACACCATAACACTCTCCTTGGCTTCTTCCCTGACCCAGGAGGAATGGTAGATTGAATCCAAGCCCTACCTTTCCTCCCCAGGGCCTTCTAAACAGTTATTTACCAGCCAAGAGGTATACAAGAAATCCTTACAAGTAAGTACACCATTCTCCACCTGGGACAAGCCCTCCTGAGATACCAATGGGACCGAAGATTCACACCCCCCGTCTGTTGCAAGGATGGGGTAGTCTTGGTGAGATCCTAATTGGTGGGTTTGTTAGGGAGACCTGGAGCAATATGAGGGGGAGAATATCCACCATTGGAAATGCTGTCCCAAGGATTCAGCAGCATGGAATATAGGTTGTTTGCTCAGGTGGGAGGGACAATCACTGAGGCCATATTTGGCATCTGTCACACCACTGTCTGGGATGATTTGGTATTCCCACACCAACAACAAAAACTTGCATTCTTGGGGACAGGGAGGTGTAGCCTCAGGCCAATCTTATCCTATGAGTAGAGGGAACCCCTTTTTTGGCAGTAATGCCATCACTCCTGGAGCCAGTTGTCCTGAGACTACACCTGAAACATTTTCCACCCTCGGTAAGCATGACCCAATGTCAAGAAATTGATACCCATCTAACCAAACTGTATAGTCCTTTTTCCTTCTGGTTGAGAGAAAGGTGACACAAGGAAGACCATGGGAGGGCCTCGAATGGTCCTAGGAATTTGGTCCCAGTCCCTCTTGTATTTGTATTTTGTATTTTGGTATTTGTGGTGCGCAAAACACAGGGTAGTGTACCGGGCAGAGTAAACTACATCTGGGCACAGCTAGAACAGCTAGAGGAATTCTCCTAGAAGTGTCAGAGCCTGATAGCTAGTGAGGTAGTTCTTGTGGTCAGGACTAGGAAAAAAGAAACATTTTTAAATGCTTGCAAAAACCCATGAGAGAATCTTGTGAGCGCAGTGAGAGAGGAAAGCTGTTCCAGATCCTGGGTCCGAGCACAGAGAAGCTCCTAGCACCGTTAGTAGAGTAACGACTAGTGGGGACATTGAGTATGAAGGTATTGGAAGATCAGAGGGAGTGGGAGGGTTAGTTCAATGCGTTCAGCAAGATAAGGTGGGGCCAGGCCATGCCCCTATTTGAACACCAGTAATCTGATAGTGAATGGGGAGCAAATGAAGGCTGTGCCTAGACAGAGAGATTGATGAATCTCTTGGAAACAGTTGCAACATAGAAACATAGAATACATAAACAAAAGAGAAATAAATAATAAGCCAAGCAGTACTAAATAATTGCTGTGTCCATGGCCATTAGGATGAGCAGTTCAATTGAACAGGTGTGCCTTAAAGCGATATTTAAAGGAAGCAAATGTGGATCTACTGCTCAGATCAGGTGGCAGGGTGTTCCACAGTCTGTGGGATGTACTATCAAATGCACATTTGTCCACTAGTGTCAACTTTGTTCTAGGAACATATAGTAGGTTAGTATTAGTGGATCTCAGTGATCTCTGGGTGGGTTGCCAAGAGATCCTCTCTGATCGATAAGTTGGACCTTCGCCAGGTTAAGCATTTATACGTCAGGGTCAACATTCTAAATGAGATCCTAGCTTCCACTGGTAACTAGTGGAGTGCTTGTCTGGCATTGGAAATATGCTCTCTCCTGGCTATACCTTTGATTATGTGAACAGCACTGTTCTGAATTATCTGCAATTTGGCTAGCCCAGCTTTATTAATTCCAAGTAGCAAGCTACTACAGTAATCTATCTTTGCTCTGATAATCGTTCTTGCTAACTGTTCTGCTTTCCGGACATGTGTAAAAACCTCAGAAGTACTGATCCTATTACACGGAATTAAAGATCTTGGACTCAGGAAGGCAATAGTACACACTTAGACCAACCGTTTGAATATAATTGGCTCTTTTACTGGCCCTTTATTCATACTCCATAAACATGCATAAAACACTAGCATAAATGCAACTGATTACATATGGATGGATAGATAGATAGATAGATAGATAGATAGATAGATAGATAGATAGATAGATAGATAGATAGATAGATAGATAGATAGATAGATAGATAAGAATACATCACTGTTAGTGCAGTTGAAGAAAACACCTTCATTTTGACCACGGCAGCACCACCCAGGCCCAAGGCAGGTAGGCAGAGAGAGCATGTCAACTAACAGGGTCTGGAGCAGAGCGTCCTCCCTCTCAGCAAGACTTCCTTCCCGGGGTTCCAACTACCTTGGCTAATTCTACCTCTCTTCTTATGGGATCAGAGACCCCGCCTTCTTATAGGTTACCGACTGCCCCCGGCCAAAGGACAGACAGCAAGTATTGGCGGCAAGAGTGGAAAAATCCAGACAGTGGAAAAACCCAGCTTGTCTCTCATGCTCTCATTCCCAGCACCCCTTATCAGTGCACATGCACATCTCTGTCTCCCCTCTCGGCTCGTCCTTGAGCGAGCAATGCAAAACTATTTTACGCCATGAGCTCATCTACTTCACACTAAAATATTGCAGATGCTGTACAGGTACATGTCTGCCTTCTAAATGAGCTTGTGGTAAAAGCAGACTTTCATTGCAGTTTGGAAGTGAATGTCCAAAATGGCTGCGCACCGGCACCATGTTTTAGCTCATTGTTTAAACTAACATAGCGCAATTGCTCTTAGAAAGGTAGGATCTGAGCTTAAGGTGATAAGCTGAGATGGATACAATATTGCTCACCTGAGCCTTGATACTCATATCCAAGTCCAGACAAACCCCTCAGGTTTTCACTTTTGACAAGGTAGTGATAGTGTGTCCAGAAAATATTTATATTCGGGACCTAGCTTCTTGTTTCTCCTAGTGGTGCTAGAAAGCATGAGCTCTGTTTCAGAGTCCTTTAGGACCATGCCATTCTGAGCCATCCACTGCTAAACATGAGAATAGACCTCATTGATGATTTCCGTGTCTTTCTCATAGTCCTCTGAGATAGGAATCAGGCATTGAGTATCATCTGCATAGTTGGTATAAGTAAAATTCAGATCATCCATTAGCTGAAACAGTAGTTTGGTAAAGATATTATACAGAACTGGCAACAGGCAGGATCCCTGGGGATCCACATAGGGTATTTTGATGGCATCTACTAAATCATCACCACTTAATACTCTAGTCCAGTGATCAGAAAGCACAGATTTTACCCACCTTGTTGATGTGTGTGAGAAATTCGCAACATGTTTCTATCTGTCAACCAGAACAGAGTGGTCCACTAAATCAAAATTGGCTGACAGGTCCAGCAACATCAATAAGATCATGTGACCTTTGTGCATTGATGATAAAATGTTTGATTTTAAATCCAACATAGCCGTTTCCATACTATGGGCCTCATCACGAGTTGGGAGGTAACGCCGGCGCTATTACCGCTGGCGCTATTAGCCCTACCGCCAAACCCCCGGCGCTATTAGCGCCGGATCATGGATTTGGCAGAACGGTTAGTGTCCATTCGGGAATTCCTCATTCCCCATTAAGCCCAATGGGGAAAATGTGCACTATTACTGCCAGCGGATTTCCCGCCAGTGGTAATAGCGCCGAAATCGACACATTTGCCGCAGATTTCCCCCCAGCTCTGAGCCATGGCCATGATCTGGCGGACCCTTAAATACGGCGGTAATAGCGGTACCGCCGCATTTAAGGGGTACCGCCAGACTCGTGACGAGGCCCTATGTGATTTTCTGTAACCAGACTGACGTTTATTCAGGATGTTCTGTATAGTCAAATGTTCTTGAGCTTGCAAGTAAGCAGCCTGATCTAGGATCTTTAATAGAAACAGAACAGTGGTAATAGGCCTGTAGTTTGTTGTGATGTTATAATCTAAGGTGGGCTATTTAGAAAAACCGCTTAATTCAGGCCTGCTTTATGAGTTCTAGTACATGTCCTTCAGAGAAGGAGCTTTTCATATATTTTGGAATGTTAGGGACCAAAGATGGTGCACAATCCTTGACCAGCATAGCTGGGAAGACATCACGGCTACAGGTGGTTGACTTGAGCTGTGCAATGATGTTAGCTACTTCAGATTCTGTGACTGTCTTGAACACGAAGCAGTCCATCCCACTCTCGAGCGCAATGTGGGGGCGTATCAGCCTCCTGTTAACTTTTCGACTGATCAATATTTATGGCCTGCAGGGATTTTTCTTTAATATTTTTTCTGACGGTCTAAACTTTATCTACCATTGCTTTTTGAATAGAATAACACCAGGATCTATTCTTAACTGGTTTTATTTTTGTGGGGATAGGATTTTCCAGATCCTTCACAATGTTGAAGAGTTTGCTGGTGTTAGATTGTGCATTATTAATAATTTGCATCTCATAGTCTTGTTTTTTTGCTTCGATGATAGCATGTTTATATATCTTGGTAGCTACACCATATGCTTCCCTATTTTCAGAGTTTTTAACTTTAACCCATGTGTTGGAAGCTTTGCATTTGGCTAATTTCAGAGCATGCACATCTTGATAGTACGAGGGTCTGAATTTCTTTTTTGTGGCTACCTACCGGAATTTCAGTGGAGCAATGCGATTTATAACTTCAGATAAGGAAGTCTGGTATGTTAGAGCCAAATCATCTGACGTTACATGATCATCCAGATTCTGTAGTAATTAAGTAATATTTGGGATTATGATTTCAGCTGTAAGTAGCTGAGTATTCTGTGATTTAATAGAGATCTATGGAGGTCTGTTCTGTTTCAGACGTATACGCGTATAAAACTTTGATCCGTCCATGACTAGCTAGCCAGTCAAGAGTATTTCCTTGTATGTGTGTAAACTCCTGGGCATGGTGCATAAACCCTAAATCTGGTAGGGAGGTTTCAAAAGAAGATGTGGCCAGCAATTGAAGTCCCTGAACAGTATGAATATGTTAGTGGGTTTAAGCAGTGTGATCAACATTTCTAGTAATTGGTCCTGAAAATCCAGCATACAGAAGCAACAGATGTATGGTTGTGTTGGCAACTGTTGATATTTGACAATATCACAGCCCTCTGTTGTCCCTTTTCAGGTGAGAAACCAGAGAAGGTGGGATCAGAATGGAAGGGGTTGTAGGTGGGGGGCAAGGAGATGGGGGATGTGATGAAGTCACTGTGGCCACACCAGCCAAAGGAGACTGGAGTACTCTGGGAGCCAGGTTGAGACACCCGCTCCATGATGTAGTCCTTTGAGGTGCTAAATGGGGGAGTGACAGAACTTCTCTCAGTACACCGAATGCTGTAAAAAGAGATCTAGGGCACTTTTGTCTCCTGCATACAGCCACTGTGGAATCCATATATATGGGTTAGAAATCTCAAGTAAACACACCCAGATGGCTGAGAAGAGACAGAATCATACGCCACCTAGGCGTTCTAGCATGAAGTGGGAGTCCCAGTGTGGTGTATGCCCATAGGACAAAATCCAACATGGATTGCTGACGGGCACTAAACCAAAACAAAGTCAGAGACAGGAATGAAGTGTCAGTTAAAGACACTCAATGGCAGAAGAGAAAGCCAATTCTCTGCAAGCCTCCCAGACAGAGTGCTGGGGTAGGAGAACCAGCTACCCTAAGGCCCACCCAGGCACATCACTAGGTCAAGAAGTAGCCATGACACTCCTATCTGACTTTAAGGAGGTGGGATGTTTGTACAGAAGGGGAGGAGGTGGGTAAAAGGGACCAGTGCCAACCAGGGACAGTGAAAACCATCGACGAATGGGCTAGCCAATCAGAGACCTTATTGCACCAATCACCATATTACCCCACTGCATAAAAAGCTGCCGGTCTCCAAAAGATGGGTGAGAGAGAGTATGATGTTACTAAGAGAAAGAAGAGCTGAAGAGAGGTTGAAAAATGAGGAGTGCAAGGAGGGCAGAAAGGAGGAGCAGGGAGAGCAAGAGTAGGGGAAGGAGGACCAAGTGGAGTGAAAGCTGGAGTAAGAGTAGGTAGAAGAGTAAAAGCTCAGGAAGAAAGTAGTGGAGGAGCAACTAAAGGAGGAAAAGGGGGAGAGAATGATTTGAAGTGCAAGTACCCAGGGAGTTACCAAGGTGCAAGAACCAAAATTGGGGTGGCTCCAGGCGATCACAGTGATCCTGCACCAAAGGGGAGAAGCCAGGCCAAGGAAGAGTGCCTGCTTATTACCCATGGACACAGCATTGTAGAGGCAAGTCATAGGGACTCATTACAAGAATGGAGGTAGCCGTGGAGCTATTAGCTCCATGACTGCCACCGTTCCGGGCTCCATTACCGGGTTCCTGCAATGGGGACTTACCGGGTTACTCCGACATAGGAGGACCCGGTAAGTCCTCCTTGCAGGAACCCATCCCCATTCCCATTTGTGCCCCCATAGGGCTCAATGGGAATGGAGAGGGAGGTAATAATGGGCAGATTACATCTGGCCCGTTATTGCCTCCCTCTTCCCCTCACGGGACCCGGAAAGTACACCTGGTTTTTCCAGGCGTGCGATCCAGGTCCAGCGATGGGAAGCTCGTAATCAGCGCTCCCGTAATGAAGGGGGCCAGTCTCATAACGGCCCCCTTCATTACGGGAGCGCCAGCCTTATAATGAGGCACATAGACTACTAGGAAGGTGGCTGAAGTGAATCATGGGCTGCTGGGGGATTAAGGAGGACTATATGCCTTTACGGTTGCTACGCTAGTCAAGGACACTATTTCCCATTCATCAGTCGTAGCAGTGAGACAAGGTTAGGGTTTGGACTTGAGTGGCAGGAGTAGGCCACCAGTTAGACATCAAGTACCTTAGAAATAGTACCATGGTAGAGGGGGGCAACATTCTATTTGTAGCAACCCAGGCGGGTAGGGGTGGCTTCCAGAATTGGCCCAGAAACGAGAGATAATGGAGAAGCCTATGTCAACAGTGGAAACTACCCCTGCCCATTCCAGATCCCCAAGGAGAATAGGTGGTCTAACAAGCCCTGGAGGCCATCAACCATCCCAGGAGGTGACATGCCCAAGGCAAGGATGATGTACTACAATGATGGTCTCGGACGACCAAACTTCACCACTATGAAAAAAGTCACCAGAGACACTTTATTTACTTGATACTATGAGTGACATATGTTGGTCTTTGGAACCTTGTTTTCTGGAACAGGTTCTGAACGTTTGGACTGAGGACCTACGGTCATGGATTCACTGTGCTGTTTGATCTGTTTTTATACTTTGCTTTTGATCCCTGCTGTCTGGTATCTGGGCCTTTAGGCTGCCAGCAGAGGAAACTTGGGCAGGGAGACTGTGGGGTGAAGGGAGCCTTTTGTGTTAGAGTTTACTTCCCTGTTGCCCTGAGTTTTCTTTTTATAATATTCCTGCGGAGGACAACCTTTGCAAATGTGTAGACAAACTTGTATTGAGAACTCCAGATTGTTCCCCCCTCTTTGTGGCACAGTCTATTAGTAGAGAGATCATTATTGTTGTATGTTAACAAGGTAAGTGTCAATGAGGCAAACCTAGTTTATACAGTAGTGTTGATACTATTCTAGACCTTGATTGCATTTTCTGACTGACCATTACTTTGTGAGTTATAACCCAATGGCAAAGCTTGTTCATTGCAAAATGTTGTACACACAGCTTTCCTAATGAGAGAACAGCATTGTGCTGCAAGTTCAAACTCTATGTTATCCACATAGGCCATGCAAATGCAACAATTCTGTCACACAGCAGAAAAATAGACTATTTTCATTAAAGTATCAATGCCTACCAAAATAAGACTACAGTTAACGGAGGACCGTAGCGCCTCACAGTGGTTCGTTGGCACGTCCTTTCAGACTTTATCACTGTTTCAAAGGGATTCTAAAATCAGTCTGGTTTAGTTTGAGGATTTCTTGCTTATGGTCGTACTTCTCCAGTTTTTGTGAAGCTGTATGAAGGGGCGTACTCTTCTACACCACTTCATATAGAAAGCCACCGATACTAACTTGACAACAAGCGGAAGGTAGCAGTAATGCTTCTGTGACCAGCTGCTACTGAATAATGCCACCGTGCCAGCACTTCTTGCATGTGATTCACAGTACGTATGATCTTCTGGTATAGGGTTGTCCCATATAACCAAATCCCAAGAAAGAGTCTCTTTGTGGTAGGATAGAGTCTTGGTGAACGTGGTTTTACTCAATGTCATGAAAGCATGACACAAGAGCACCACTAGGTAGACTTTGTGAGAGTTGCAGTTCAAGGAGAAATTACCAACGAGGCTTGTAAACGGTTGCAACACTGCCTCCGTTTGAATGCATGCAGGTTTTGTGGGTCTGGCATAATTTGTTTATAATAAATGGCACCTTGTAGTACCCACATGAAAGACTGCAAATAATGTTCTTATATTACATGGCATTTCAAAAGAGGTAGCAGGCGCTCCTCTCCAGAAAGAACATGGCATGATTACCTGTCCTGTGGTTTTTTTCCCACTTTGAGATGAGAGTTTGCAGCCATGGCTTTTTGCTCTCTGTACCTTTCACAGATGGGAAATATCCATTTTCATATCAGTCGTTGTCCCACCCATATGGGCAGTCCAGCACTGAAATGCTATGGCAATTCTCTTCTGAACAAGAGTACCAACAGCAACCCCAATCACATGTTTCAGCCTTGTTGGGCCTCATCAGTGAGGTGAGGCTGTGCCTCTCTGAGCAAAGTGAGCAGGGAGTCCACGTCTGGGTTCCCTCAGGTAACTCAGGGTGACCAACCCCAAGTTCCTTGCAAACATTTCAAAAGAGACAGCAGGCGCTCCTCTCCATGGCAGCCTGCAATAACTGTACACAATCCAGAAAATAATTTTCTTATTACAGGTACATCTTGTGACATTGCAACTTACCTGTGATAGGAAAATGACATCACATCTGCTTTGAAATCATGTATTATGCTTCACTTGTGATGACACAACGTCTGCTGCTTGAGTCAGTTGAATTCCAGCTCTCACTGCAGCACTTCATTAAAGCCGTGACACGCTTTCCACAATCCTTGCTTGTGAAATAGGGCTCTATGACAGTTTACAACCATCAAATGACAAGGAGCTGTTTATGGTAGAATGTTTAATCAGTACACTGCTGGAGTTTAACATACGTGAGGAAGAATATGCATGTTATTACTTATTTTAAAGTACAAAATGAAAACGTATTTGATGCGTTTTTACTAAACTGCTTAAACTATTTTTCTGCAACAAATTAGAAGCTGCATATAAGCATTTTTTTTTATCCAAACAGATTCTCCATTGATTATTTGCATCAGCAAATGGAAGATCTCTTACATTAGATTAAGGAAAAGTCAAATTATAATGGGATGACAGTGGGTGGCCATGTATGACAAAGAATAATATACTGCCTACCATGCATAAAAAAGATATTGCAAATCACCTCAGAGTTCCATGACCTAATAAAGCAACTCTGCCTTTGGCCTCATTCCTCTATTTTGTAACTTTCAATATCCTTATAATATACGGTAGGTGGTACTTGAGTATACGTATATAAGTATTAGCAACTGGAAAATCTCTTACAGCAATAAGCAGGACGGCAGGTATTAAAGGGAATGACAGTGTATGGTCATGCATTATAAGGAAGAAAATATCCCCTGCCTTATGAAAAAAGGATATTGCAGGTCACTGAGGAGTTCTGTGACCAAACAGAGGAAATAGGCAAGAGTACATTCTGCCATATACATTCTGTCCCTGTGTACAACTCTCCAGATGAACAGACACTTCTCCTGTCAGGCTTCCTCAGAAGCCAATAATTCTGGCTGCAGAACAAAATACTTTTTGTTTACGGTTTAATCATTTGCTTGATAAATACAATATAGGATCACCCAAACCTTTAAGGGCCTCTATTTGCAGGAGGACTGCCATGTTTGCTCCAACCATGCAATGTGTATCCTCCAGAAAGGGAATTAGAGTGATGTACCACTTTTGACTTATTTGCACCATATTCCATGGTACTCTTCTCCTTGAGTCACATTGATTCTTCCAAGGAATCAAAAAATGCCCGCTGGGAAGTGACCAAAAGTGTTGCAATGAAAATTGTACCCTCAGCAAAACCGAACAAGAAGTGGAGGGCATTGTGTGTCTTACTTCTGGTTTACAAGTGCTTAAGAAAATATAGTATGGGCATAAAGAGAATGTAGGGATTGAATCACCTATCCTCAACCTAGGGACGTTGAGCCTATGCTATTAGTTTTGCAGAGAGCTGCACAGGGATATCAGGGCCACCTATCAACACTTAGTGGTGTATATGAGCCAGTAGTGGAGGACTGCATTGAGGACAGGTTCAGGCACTCTATCCTTTTTTCTCACAAGCCAAACATGTGCAATTTGGACATCCCAATGGATGGTGGATGACTGTTGTTGACGAAGGAGGGGAGTCAGAGACATATTCCTTCCCTCTCACTATGACCTCATCCTGGTAGTGCAAATATGATCTTTTGGTACTCAAGGGAATGAGGGCGGGGTTGCATGAGTGTTACAACTCGCACCCACCTACCTCCACTGCTATCATCCTGCTTATTTGCACACTACAGACACAGTAGCATGTGCATCCACAGCACTATGGGCTCCAGAGTCTTGCCTGAGGCAGCTGCAGTTTGCATATTGCACAAGATAGTGTGGGGCCTGGTGTTGCTCAATGTGACTTGGTGGCGACAATGGCAGCCATGCGGCATGGTGACTCTTGTTTCACCTTCCACCTCATGCATGGCAAAAGCAGAACAGGAAGCAAGGGAGAAGGGAACAAGGTATTCAAGTGGCCACCTCCCTTCATTCCATCAAGTCCAGAGCAGATGGTATATGAATGCAGAGCATATCCCATGAATATGAAAAAATATATATGAACAATTTACAGCTAAATTCAGGTTACCTTTGGATTTGACACATTAAATACATACAGTGCTTTCAATGCAATCTTTCATTACACAGGCCTCCTCTGCAGCCTGATATTTTACATTGTTATGTTCCAGGCTGCTGTGCACATACACAATGCCTATGTATTGTTTTGCTCTGCCATTAATGGTACATTTTCATAATGTAAATCGAATCACTTAGAGGATGAGTATAAAAATGCAGACCCTGTCTGTACCAGCTGTATTCAATTAAGGTGGTGTGTGCTAAAATACCAATTAATTCCTGAATAATTTAAGCATTCAGAAGAATCACTTTAAAGGGGTAATTTTAATTTGTTTGGGCCTGACATGTGATGCATGCCAGGCCTAGATAGGCCTGCATAATGTTAACAATGCATATTTGCATAAAAGTCAAATAACAATCCGTAAGGTTGTTTCTCTTCATAAATAATGTTCTATTTCATAAAGTACAAAACATGTCTGACTAAGTATCAACACTAAATACCACTCTCTGTTTTAACATTGCATTGGACCATTGAGCATTATCATGTTTATACTTACAGGACCATATCCTTGAGATAAAGTACACACCAGCTGTGGAGCAAAATGACATATTCAAAAAGAGAACCATTACACATTGATAAGTACAGAAGATGACATAGTTTAACCTGTCCAGCATGTACAGTGCATCACCATTGAAGAAGGTCTAAGGTATCAACTCTAACACAAGATACTCCGGACCTATGAGTCATGCCGCAAGACACTGTGACCCCTGAACTGCACTATGACGCTATGACACAGTAAACAAAGGAAACAAGGATTGGCTGTTAGTTATCATGGAGTGATCAGAATGCCTGAATAAATCCTACATAAGGCACCCTAAAATGTGAGCATTTACACAGAGGTTCTTGGGTTTCTGTGGGGAGCAAGAGCTACACAGCCATGCAGAGCTAGGCCGGCATGTAAAAACTGAAACACAGAGTTGCCAGCAACTGAGATGAAGCAGTTGGGGCCAGAAGCTTTTTAGATAGATTTTAATATGGCTCAAATGATTGACATGTTCCCAATATTTCAAAATTCTAGTTTTATTCTTGCTTCAAAAACATTTCTCTCATATATTTTTGTTTTCCATAGTCTTGAAATTAAGGGTGGCACTGATGTATTCATTCAGGTCCAAGTGTTAACTTTCACTACTGTTTGGAATATCAATGTGCTCAGGTGGGATCCAAGTCTGGTCATTGCACATTTCAAAACCTTTGCTCCTCAGATGTCTTCTGGCCAGGATAAAAGGAGCCATACGTGCATCAGTGGATGGAAGAGAAGAGAGAAACCAGTGGATTGCTATTGTTTTACCTGTCTTTTTATCCAAGGCTTTAGATTGCTTTTAGGATGTTGCCATTACAAGACATGGGCTTGTGATTGGGATCTATTAACATCACATGACTACTGGCTTACCTTTCCTAACAGCACAACTATGAGTGTAGCCATAGTTTTACTGGACCATATTTTAGATGGCTATCCACAGTTTTGACTGGCTTCAGGCTTTAGATTCCTAGAACTGGACAGGAGAACAGTAGGATTCTTGGACAATATTGAAAAACACTAGTGTTCACATTAGGGGTTGCTTGCTCTTTAGCGCTACTATGTTTAATGTCTGTATACTATCTATACAAGAAAATAAATATGCAAACATGTTAATACAGTTCCTAAAGCAAGCTTGGGCTAGAAGGAGACATGTCATGTCGCAATAAACTGTGTCTGTTTTTGGAAATAAGCTTTACCTTCCAGATAAGGAAAGATTATATAATGGATATGCTTTTCAAACAATGGAATTTCCTATGGCAGATTCTGCACTTTTGAGGCAGTTTGACACACATTTCTACCTTCCTTCATATTATGAGCAGTGTGATCATTGGTTTTATCATTGGGTTGAATGGTTCTTTGAGTGTATTATATTGTTATCTATGTATTTATGGTTGTGCATAACAATGGAATTATAAACACTATTATAATGATTGTATGTGGCCTCATATCCTTGAAACAAATCTTGAGTGACTGATTGAAGGTTAGCTAACTGAACAAACTGCACTGATTTCCACTTTAGTAATCACTTTGTATAATCATGTATGAAATGGTTTTAACATCTGTTTATGTGTTGGAATTGTAAAAGTGTTCTAATTGCTGTTGGAATGTTTCTATGAATCTGCATGCTTTTATGTCCTTGACACGAAATAAAGCTAATTTTAGTTTGTTAAACAGAAATGTGAGAGCATTCAATATGTTTTTCAACAGTATAAGAGGCACTATACTGCAAGTGAATATTGCATATTGTGAGTGAATCCACGTGGTCAGGCATCCAAACATATATACCACATATCTATTAGTAGATACTGTTGCAACACACCAAGCATTAATATATGTCCCCTTCCACATTTGGCACAGTAGTAAAGTTCACATTGGGGGGATCATATTTAAAATGCATGAATGAAAGGCCCTGCCATGGTCAAGGTCAGACTCTATGTTTAGCAACATTCTCATGAAAGGTCTTGAACTGTTACACAATCACATCATAGAAATGGCTGTTTTTAAAGGATCTGCTCCATAATATGTTAAAAGCAGATATTTCCCCCCAAAAAATAAGGCACTAATGTCAGGTCCTGCAAAGAAGCTGGGTCAGACTCCATGTGTAATAGATTATTGATTATATGATTTTAAATGTGGATATGTTAAAAAACAGAAGAAATTATAGGCTTTTCAAAGAGCAAGGTACTGCTTCATTTCTAACTTGTCTTTTCTGAAAGGCACACATAGAATATGTTTGCCATAGAAATGACAAGCTCTGCATTTGAAGTGCAACGAGCATCCATCATGCAGCACAGAATATAATGACACCAACAAAATAATTAAACAACAGGTAACTTTAAACCTGAAAAGGTTTGTTACAGTTTTCAATATTTAGTGTAACGTTTTGAATCTGAGCAATGACAGACATTATAAGAAAGCATCCTTCCTTATTAACCTACCTCCATTCCTGTGAATTAACCCTTCTCTTCCTCGCCTCCCCCACCCAACCTCTGAAGTATGGTCAGAAACCATTCCTAGCAGCTGTTATATGAAAGGTTTTAATGTGTAGAAAAATATAATAGAAATGACCTGCTGCGCCATCAAGCTGAGTCAAAATCCATTTGTAACAGATTGTGTCAAATGACTTGTGTAATATGTTTACAGTAGATATGATGGGACCTCTAACTACACACGCTCAAATGCTGTTCATTAGTAAAGGTAAAACTACCAGAACAAAAAAATGGAAGTAAAATATGTGTTGTTTTTCTAAACGAAGGTATACATTTATTGGAATTTTTTGAATGTTTTATACCATTACGAGGTAACATTGTTTAGGCTTTTGGTAGCTTGTGGGCTACTAAAGTATTTTTTATATTTGTTTGACATGACTTTATACAGGCTACCACCAAAGAAAAACCTCAACACAAATTACCCCAACGTTCTTCTTCCCCACCACACCAGTCCTCAAAGTCCACTTGCGGCTATTTACAAAAGAAATTCAAATGAAAACCGTATCTGATGTAGGGCATACAATTTAAAAAAAAGACATAGAGCATTTTTATGCAACTGCATATGTGCCTTCATTTTGTTATTATTTCGTTTTTTAAAGTTTTTTCAAAACAAAAAATGTGAAAAACAAAAGGTCCACCCTACCTACCCAAACGCTCAAGTATTTGCAAAAATACTTCTACAAAATGAACCCCTTGACACTTGGTACATACAAGTAGTGGTTGATAAAGTTGTGTTGTGTATTGCTCATACATGTGTTTCTTGACATCTCACACTGGCTGAAGATCACCCCACATAATAGTAATCCTATGTATGTTATTTACTAAGGTTGTCCATGCTTTAAGTCCTGGGCTTGTGCACATTTCTGTGGCTCCCAAAACCATCTCTAGAACGAGTGGCAGGACATTCCAGGAGCCCAATTGAATGAGATTTGTCTGAATTAGTTTACATGGTTCATGGTTACAAGTGCTTGTGTTCTGGAAAAAATGAAATGAGCGTCAAGCCAGGTGTTCATTATGTACTCAGTGATTTAAGGATACAATCCTTTTTGTCACTGATGTAGTTGCCAAATATAAAGATGTGGGGTCGTTTTGATGTACCCAAAATTAGTTTTGTTGTCATGCAAAGCATCCAGGATCCCTCATTGGTCCTATTTGCCCCTTTCCCTGCAAGACTACATTTGTGTGTTTCAAAAGAGTACAATTGGAGTTTTCCAGACTGTCCATCTTGGAATGATAACCCTTTTTCAGAAATATTTTGTATGGTTATAGGTTTTGATAATATGCTTTCCTCATTAAGAAAGTATAACATTCTTGTTATTACTACACTAGATACTGAAAGTAATCATTAGAATCTAACATTGTCAAATGTTAAAAAGAACCAGGTTACAAGGTTAGTACAATAAATAATGTTCTTTTTAAGAGCTTCTTTTGCGAAGAATACACACCATTTTGTCTCTCAACATGATCTTTTTCTTAGAAAGGGTAATTAAAATCAATCATCTGCGTCTATAATTAACATAAAATAAAACAAAACAGGATTGCCAACTTCCATATTCCACGTGTCGTTTTTTTTCCATCGCTACCTGCTCAGCCCTGCAGTTCACATGTCTATACCACGTCACACAGCTGGTATCACACGGAGAAATGCTGCATCAGCAGCCCCCAAATCTCGTTCTCGCTGACACAGTAACTTTTGAATTGAGTTAGGGGGCGTGGCTTGATGGCCGCGTAGCAGGACGTGCTCTAGAGGAGCTCCTTGATCCGACATCGATCCTGCAGGAAATGTGATGCTTGCAGGCATCTGGGACGGCTATAAGCACACCCACCGACTCAGGAGGAGCTGGTGCTCACAAAGGGCATCAAAAATCAAGTCCCGGTGCCCGGTGGCCGTATGAGGTGGGGGCTGTGATCCACGCGTGTCACGAAGCCCAGGACATGGACAAACTGACCATGGAGCCGCGATAACCGTGACGGCAGATTTGCCGACGGAGCCAGGCGTGGGTCTGCCGCATCGTGGAGTCGTTGGCAGACACTAACATAAGGGGGACGAGAGGCGGCCGTCTGGATCAGCAGGGCACACCATGGTCGCTTGATGTATCAGCGCGGTGGGGAGCGCACTAGACGACAGCCGGAGGGGCCAAGGTGAGCCGGACAAGCATCGAAAAGCGGCGGCTTAGCGTGTGCCCCGCTTGAGAGGTGGAATCCTGGTGATGCGGAGATGCTGAGCGGCGGGCCCTGGGGGAGAGCAGCGCAGAGACCGCACGGGAGCCCGGTACACAGGGGCCAGTGCTGACCCCGCGTGGACCCTGGAGCAGGCGCCGTGACCTGTGGGACGCACTGCAGCGGCGTGTCCCACTGGCGCTGTGAGGGGCACGCAGCGGTGCTGCCCGAGCTTGGGTCTGCCAGAATCCGGGTGCGGGAGAGCAGAGAAGAGGAACGCAGCCCTGCTGGAGCTGAGTAGAGCTGGAGCTGTGAGACCTTGAGGGCCTCAGGGACACCGCTGACACTGAGAAGCGGCGGCCCGGCAGGCACCCCGCCGCGCGGACCGGATCACGGAGGTGTGAAGACGTTGTGCTGCCCCCGCGGGAGCCCGGGGCGCGGCGGGGCGTGAGCTGGACTTGCGCAGGCCTCAAGGCGGAGGCTGCGGCAGGTGCGAGCCAGCTGAAGGGGAGACAGGAAATTTCGGAAGTGCCCTATTACAGGGCGTACGTGAGTGCCCATAAATAATCATAAGCGGCCCAGGAAGGCAAATGGGCACACGAGGGTGGGCCTCGAAAAGCGCGGGCCCCTGCACAGCGCACCAACGCTGACACACAAGCTGAAGAGATTGCTGACATGATGTGTTTCTGTGGGGGGAAACTTGAATAGGAGGCCTGGGGACATAAGGAGGCTAGCCCCCCACTGCACTCATTCATAAACATTTGGGGGCCAAGAGAAGGCACCCCAAGCAAGACTGCAGTCTGGTGAGCCTTGATACCAGCGGAGAGCTAGGGGTGAGGAACGCGGGGTTGGCGCGGGCACCTGACCACAGGCTACCCGAAGAGACACGACCGGGGCTGGATGAACAATACCGGATAGGTGCAGAAGCGGGAGAGGATGCAGCCCATTCTTGCGGGGCCGCGCACATCAGGGATACTTTAGAACACATTAAAAGCGGCGTGTGCAGCACAATATAATGTCCAACAAAATCGTCAGACCCAGGACCAAGAAGGCCACGCTGGAGACCTACGCCAGGATGCCCCCAGCGGGGGAGGGGCCAAAGGTGGAGACAACACCACCAAGGCGACAGCGGAGACTCCGGGAACGATCCAGGAGGTGCTGGCGGCAATAGCGGACCTGAAGATTGCCTGGGAGACTAAATTGACCCTGGCAATGAAAGACCTAAAAGTAGGACTGGACCTCAAGATCGGAGCGGTCCAGGAAGAAGTTAACCTGCTGAGACAAGACGTAAGGACACTGGCGGAGCGTACAGGAAACCTGAAAAAGGAGATGGCCCCAAATACGGCGGCATGCGCCGCCCACGGATTGGGACTTCACGCCCTGGTGCAGCTTGTGGGTAACCTGGAGAACAGGGCAGAAGTGGCAGAAGGGCGTGCCAGATGCAACAACATTCGCATTGTTGGCTTGTCGGAAGGCGTGGAGGGGCCTAACCCGACTGAATATGTAGAGTCCATGCTCCTGCAGGAAATAACTGGTGGTGCGCTGTCACAGGGGTTTGTGGTGGAAAGGGCACACCGGGCATTGATGAGGAGACCACCCCCAGGAAACCCTCTGCGGCCACTGATCGCAAAGATACTAAATTACCGGGATCGAGAGAAAATACTGGAATTCTTCTGAAAGGGAGGCACGATTGAAAGGGGACCAGCGATGATCACGGCGTACCCAGACTATACTTTGCATGTACAACGTAGCAGGATGAACTTTGGTTCGGTGAAAAAAAGATTGAGAGAGGCTGGCCACAGGTATATGTTGCTTTATTCGGTCAAATCAAAAGTGTTCCATAAGAACAAAACCCTGTTCTTCGAGATGCCGGAGGAGGCCATGGACTGGCTGGACAGGCAGGGCCACCCCCAGGAACCGGGGATCCAAGCAGAAGCTGCGGAAGATAAGTAACATGTATCTGGGTCATCTTGGTGACGCAGCACAAGACACTGGGACTAGAGTATAGTGCTAAATACATGTGTGGGACAGTGTGGTAGAAATATTGACTTGCAAAACCCGCCTAAAGCAAACAAGTCGGAGTTCCTGGGAGACACCCCTCAAACCCCATAGCATCTCGCTTAGTTAGGTCACTGTTAGTTTGGTGATGCCCCACGGGGTTCTAGTCCTCGATTGCGAGACAGAACCAGACGCGGGTGGGCCTGAGATCCAGGGATGGAGCTGGGCATTTGTTGGGGCAGGGTAGGGAGGAGGGAGGGAAGGGGTTGTGTGCAGTGGGGTAGGGGGAAGTTGGTGGTCTATATTTTTTTGGGTAGTTTTAGTTGTAGTTTTAGTTTATGTATGAGCCTATATGGAAATGTCAAACAAATTAATGGCAGCGGGTAATCTCAGAATAGTGACCTGGAATGTGCGGGGCCTTAATAATTACCTCAAACGTAATAAGGTGATGAGGTACCTAAAGAGAATACGGATTGACATAGCTCTGCTACAGGAAACCCACCTCTCCAAGGAGAAGTTGGAGGTGGTTAGGAGAAAATGGAGGGGTAATATCATAGGGGCCACATACTCGGCATATGCAAGGGGGGTGATTACATGGGTGGCACCGCATGTGCCATTTCAGTTGCATAGCTCAACAATAGACCCAGAAGGCAGAATGATGGCAATGGCAGGACTCCTGGAGAACAGAGAAGTGAATATTATAAACTTGCACACCCCTAATCATGATACAACGGCATATATAAGGTCTTTATACAGCAAAATCGGGGGCGCAGTGGTGTGGGGAGGGGATTTCAATTGCACTCTAAACCCCAGGTTAGATAGGTAAGATGACAAATTAGAAAAGCCGGCGCCAGCAGCTAGAGCGTTGAGGACACTATTGATGGACCTCGGCCTGGAGGATGTGTGGAGGAAACTACACCCTATGGACAGGCAATACTCGCATTATGCAGCGCCACATGACTTGCACACAAGGCTGGACCATGTGTTTGCATCCGCTGGGATGGTGATCGAAATGGTGGGGGCGGAATACAAGGCCCGAGTCCTCTCTGATCACTCGCCTCTGGTCATAGAGTGGCGACACCATCCCCCCAGAGCGCGGATTCCGATGTGGAGGCTCAGAACTGAGGCTCTACATGACGTGGGCTTTCGAGAGGATCTGAGGGAGGCCTTTGAGGATTACTTTGAATTTAACACAGGCAGTGTAAATTCTGTGGGGACGGTATGGGAGGCATGTAAGGTAGTGGTGCGGGGGGTAGCCATATCTAAGTCCAAAGGGCTCCAAGGGGGCATCGAGCGGGAACTGCAGGAGACGGAACGAGAGGTGGAGGGCCTGATACAAAATAAGGAGATTACGCGTGCGAATAGTGCTAAAATAAAGACCTTACAGTTAGCCTGCAGCGAACATTGGGAAAGATTATGCAAACTAAACTATAAGAAATACACGGAGAGGCTGCATGCAGGGGGGGACAAACCGGGTAGGTTATTGGCCTGGTTATATAAGAACAAGACCCCCCGCTCTATGATCAGGGAAATCAGGGGCGCAGAAGGTCAAATCCATAATACCCAGGAGAGGGTAAATGAGGAGTTCCTAAAGTATTACAGACAACTATACGAGGACATAGGAGATGATATGAGTCAATAAACATTGGATACAATAGAGGATATGGATCTGCCCACCTTAGATGATCTAGAACGAGCGGACATGGACGCCCCCATTACAGTGGATGAATTACAGGCGGTGATCCAACACCTGCCTACGGGTAAAGCGCCCGGGTCAGATGGATTACCCAGCGAGTTTTATAAAACGTATAAGCAGGAGCTTCTCCAACCACCGCTGGCCATGTTTAATGAAGCCTATGAACGGGGGGAATTGCCAGCATCCCTCCGCGAGGCAGTGATCATTCCGCTCCTAAAACCAGGCAAACCAGCCGCGGAATGCGGATCCTATAGGCCCTTGTCTATGCTCAATCAGGATAGCAAGATACTCACGGCCGTGCTGGCCAATAGGCTAAAGAGGGTAATTAGCAAGCTGATACACCCAGACCAAATGGGTTACGTCCCCGGTAGAAATATCACAGATAACCACAGGAGGCTACACCATATTATTGATCAAACTGAGGGAGACACGAGCGAGCTGGCCATCGTGTCGTTGGACACGGTCAAAGCTTTTGATTCAGTGCGGTGGCCATGGTTGAAAGCGACACTGAAAGGATATGGGATGGGACCAGGATATATTAGATGGGTCCAGATGCTATATAGTACCCCGATGGCGAGAGTTAAAACTGGAACCACAATATTGGATAAATGGCAATTTAGTAGGGGGACCAGACAGGGATGCCCCTGGTCACCCATGTTATACATCTTGGCATTAGAGCCGCTGGCAATATGCCTGCAGCAACAATATGGGGAGGTGGGGATCCGCACGACAGGGGGCACACACCTGATATCATTGTATGCAGATGATGTGCTCCTTTACTTGCGATACCCGGAGGAAAACCTGCAGTATGTGTTGGAGGTGATGGATCGTTTACGCCACCCTCTCGGGCCACCCTCTCGGGCATATCGGTGAACCCCGGGAAGTCTAGGTACAAGAGTACCCCACTGGAAAGGTTGCCCATCCTGCAGATGCCCTGGCAAACCGTGACATATAGATATCTGGGAGTGAATGTTTACTACAAAATAGAGACAGAATACAAATATAACACAGAGAAAACAATGGAGGGAGTTAAGAACAGCATGGTGTTCTGGTCTAGATTACCCCTAGCCATGCTGGGGAGAGCAGCTCTACTCAAAATGGTGGTCCTGCCCAAACTCTTGCATTATTTTGTAAATATCCCGTACTTGA
Source organism: Ambystoma mexicanum (assembly GCF_040938575.1). Taxonomy (NCBI): domain Eukaryota; kingdom Metazoa; phylum Chordata; class Amphibia; order Caudata; family Ambystomatidae; genus Ambystoma; species Ambystoma mexicanum. The sequence continues at coordinate 1,014,294,282 of NC_090930.1, read as the reverse complement.
TCCCTAGATGCTTCTTTGTGAAACTTCATAGCATGTGTAGGGGCTTCATATGGGGCAACTCCAGGAATACGGTGGCCCTGTGGAAACTACAGAACACATGTCACAAGGGGGGCATAAACCTACTGAATTTCGAGATGTATTACCTGGCGGGACAGTTGATGTATGTATCTAGGTGGTTCTCTGCGGAAGACTCGGCGGAAGCTAGGCTTTTGCAAGGTAAAGTGACTCCTTACTTTTTGAGGGAGACAGTGTGGCTGCATAAAACAAAAATAGCGAAGATGGGGAAACTACTGAAGTTGGGCTGGGAAGTCTGGCGTATGACATGGAAGACGGTGGGTGACCCAGATCCCCTTTCCCAGCAGGTCCCATTGGCGGAGCTATGCGGGGAAGACTCCCAACTGTTTGAAGCGATTCGTAGATACTGGGAACCAGTGGAAGTAGCCACCCTTGGAGACGTATGGCAAGCGGGGGGAGTTGGGATTCCAGAGACTGCAGGAGGAGACAGGGGTGTATAGAGGCCAATTCATTACTTATACTAGGCTCATGAGACGGGTGAGAGAGAGGTGGCCTGAGATCGTGCTGGAGGAAGAACCTGACGCATCCCTAGAAACAATGTATGATGTCTCGGAGGGTGGGCATGAAATATCTAGGATATACGAGCTCCTAAGGATGAAGGGAAGGAAGGAACTGCCTCAGTTGAGGCATGACTGGGAGGAAGAGGTGGGGGAACCCATGACAGAGGGCCAGTGGGTTCGTGCCCAAAGGTACCATAAAAAGGTGCCCGGAACGCAAGACTTCAACAGATTCAGCTGTACGTCACCCATAGAGCCTATCTGACTCTGGGGAAAATAGCTAGGTTTGGGGGCCCGGCTGTACAAAAATGCCCGAGGTGTGGGGTGGAGGATCCAGGACTATTGCATATGTTCTGGGCTTGCCCTGAGGTGCATAGATTCTGGGAAGAGATTCAGACAAAAATGGCTGGTGGGGGAGTGGTACTGGATGTAGGGTCTGTTTGGGCTTGCATGCTCGGGAACTTCCCCAGGTCACGTCATTCGAAGCATATTAGTAAGATGAAGTATCTGGCCTATATTCTAGCCAAACGCAGAATCGCTATGTGTTGGAAAGCGGACCACAGACCCCGAGTGGACATATGGTGGGCGGACCTCCTGAGATGGGCTGAATCAGAAACCGCGGTGTGGTTTGAAGCTGTCACCAAGGGGGAAGAGGAGGAAGTGGGCCCCCTGATAGCCTGGAGGCAGTTAGTGGCCTCGATAGCTAACCCCGACCAGGTCAATCATGATACAGAAAACTCAGATGAGTCAATACGCACTGAGATTCCCGAAAGTGCTCATGTAGATGATGCGGCTGAGAAGGCTTGAGTTAGGGGGGAGGGAGAGGAGGACAGAAAACGATACAGCATAATGTGAAGTCTTGACACGGATTATGTATGTCCTAAAAAGTTATTATGTTTGGTGTGTTTGTTGTAAAACAATAAAAACTTTTTTTTAAAAAAATACTTTTGAAACGAGTTTAGTGGAAAACATCCCAAAAATAAATCAATATGATATCAAGTTCTGCTGAAAGAAGAAATGTTAGCGAAACTATTCCAAATAACAATATAAAAAGAAATTAAAAAACAACCCAATAAGAACATGTGACCGGGAAAGATTTTCTTCCACACGTGACTCTAGCAAAGACACTCCTGACAACATGACCCTCACACAGAGAGAGAGAGAGAGAGAGAGAGAGAGAGAAAAAGAGAGAGAGAGAGAGAGAGAGAGAGAGAGAGAGAGACAGAGAGACAGAGAGATATGGAGGCAGAGAGAGAAACAGACTACAAAGAGAAAAAGAGAAGAGTCCGTGTGATCGCCAGGCACAGATAATAATAATAATAATAATAATAATAATAATAATAATAATAATAATAATAATAATAATAATAATAATAATGTTAACAATACACACACTGCACCCCTCTAAACTCTCTAAACTGAGTATCCAATAGAAGGTGATAGAATATCCAGCAGCTACTGTACATGATGCCATAAAGCCATCATACACTGAACACAATAAAATAGTGACTGGAAAACAAGGATAGACTGATGATGGAGAGGATTTATCTGCAAAGAAGGGGGTGGGGTGCACTCTTCTCTGCATTCCTGTTCTGTGGTTGGGGGTGAATAGGGGTGATATCCATCGTAAGGTGTCGAGCGACTGCAATGGATTCGGTTATTGCCCGTACACCAAAGGAATAACTACCGCAAACATTGCAAGGAATAACTACCTCAAATCTCACAAGGAATAACTACCTCAAACCTCACAAGGAATAACTACCTCAAATCTCACAAGGAATAACTACCTCAAACCTCACAAGGAATAACTACCTCAAATCTCACAAGGAATAACTACCTCAAACCTCGCCCTTTTTTGGCAAAAACACTAAACCGATTGCATGACATCCTTGTTTCCCCTGTATTTGGTGCCCAGGGAGAATGACCCCACACATATGAATTTCTCATGGATGCAGGCATATGAGGCCAGTGCCCCTACTTCTCTGTATTCTCTCGGGGGGATTCTGCATTCCTATCCCCTCAGCGCCTCTTGTTTCAAACACCAATGCCCATAATGCTGCGAAAGCTAGTCTCCTGCATGACTCTACACCAACAGGCATAACAGGGCATCCTCAACCAGCATCCATATGCCTCCTGCGCGTCCACAAGGAGATTCTCCAGGAACCTAGCTCTCCTTTCTAATGACAAAAATATGAGGGTCTCAACCGACATTATGCCATATGCCACTGGAAATAATCAGCGGCTTGTCTTGTTTCTTTATTTTGAAATATATACAAAATTAATTATACAAAATAAACGAACTTCCCCGCAATTGTGAAGTAAGCTAATCAACAGACTTAAATTAAATAAACCTACAAACCCACCTCACTAAATATATCCCAAACTACGGATAAAAATGTAAACTAGAGAAAGTGGACTGATATCTCTCTCTCTCTCTCTCTCTCCCTCTCTCTCTCTCTCTTTCTCTCTCTCTCTCCCCCTCTCTCTCTCTTTATCTCTCAATCTCTCTTTCTCTCTCTTTCTCTCTCTACCTCTCACTTTTTCTCTCTCTCGCTCCCTCTTTCTCTGTCTCTCTCTTTCTCTCTCTCTCTCTACCTCTCACTTTTTCTCTTTCTCTCCCTCTTTCTCTGCCTCTCTCTATCTCTCTCTCCTGCCCTCTGTTCCACTTGGTCTCTCTCCCTCTCTGCCCTGCCCTCTCCTCTCATCTCAGCGCCCTATTCATGGAAATTGAAAGTACAACTGAAATTCTGAAACATCCCAAGAAGCAGTTGGGGATCTTGAGGGGCTACGAAATCTCTCTTGGGAATTCAAGCTTTCGGATTTGGTACGGAAATTGCTTGAATCTCTGAAGGAAATTCGAACACTGAAAGCTCTTCATCTTGCCTGTGTGTCACAGGGACCTTCGGCAATCCCATTGGCTCTTGAGGTGCACAGATGACCTTGCTTGTCTCAGAGATCACCCAAACCGCCTCTGGAGATTCACAGGTACATGCAAATCACCCTAAAGATGATTGTTCAGTCCTAATTAAGATTCATGAAAGTAGGGTATACCCATTTGATGACATTGAGCCCTGATGCTAGCATATTCAGTGGTGAGTGTTATTCAAGTTTAGGATAACCTGATCTTTGACAAGTACCTCTAGGGGGCTGAATTGCTAGGACAGAGCCTTGAGAGCTTTGTTGCCATGTCACTGAAGAATTAATGATGAGGTTATTTTATGTGGAATGATTAAGCCCAGTATAGAAACTCACTAAACAGATTTGTTAAGCCCTGGACAATCTTGAAGAAAATGATGCTATCAATGTTTGTCCAGAACTTAGATTTCTCACCTGCAGACAACATGTGGACCAACACTGGTAGCAGTTAATTTAGCACCGAAGCTGGTCAATTTTGCATTACCCTTTGCAAAATATAATTCTTGCATTGTTTCACATGGTGTCATGTTGTTTTATCACGGATCCATCGGTGTAAATACTGGCATTAAATTGCCAGGCACTTGTGAACTCTTTTGTATTTCATTTATTTTTATTCGAATGGTGATTTATAAAGCGGCAGTTATTTATTTTTATTTATTTATTTTTTTTAATTTATTTTGGTTGGCTAATTAATTAACCTTTCAAAACAAAGTTTTTATACAATAAGACAATAAAACAAAAATACAATAACACATCATTTCTTACTTAACTCAACATATGTGGTCAAGGAGACAATTTAGGAAACAGCAAGTAAAAAACTTAAATAAAATGTGGTCTAGTAGCATTGTCCTGGTTCTTTCACTAATCATTTCATTAGTTAGGAGTCAGAACAAGCTTTCCGACAGATTTCAACTTTTTTTAAAAATATTTTAAGATAAAAGAAAGGGAAGAGATTTCATAAGATCAAATTTCCAATTCAATAATACGTCAAGTTATTTTCCAGGACACATTGTGCACAATACTTTGTTTAAAAATTGCATAGTAGCTATTCTTACTCTTAGGAGTCGCGAATAGCTCATACCATAATTCATCATTTGAGCATTTTATATAATGAAACCTTGTTAATTTGCTAATGATATCTTCTCTTTGCATTTTTAGGGCAGCACACTCAATTAATAAGTGTTTCAATGTTTCGTTGATTCTTACATCTTTACAAAATCGACAGTATGCTGATTCAACCTTAATAAGGCCTCTTCTCAACAAGATTTGTTTTGTTGGCCATAGATTTAGGCGAAACCTTATAATCTGATTTCTGAGATTATATGAGGGGCATTTTAGTAGATAATCAGCAGCGTGACGAATTTTATTATGCCCAAAGAGCGCTCTGTCAAAATCTTTCAGTTTCAGACATTTCTGTTGAGTTAAGTGCCAATCCAGTTGGTATAATTTGATTTTGGCTTTAGTTGGATTACTAAGTAAAAGGTCTAGTGAGATGTTTGCCTCAGACATGTCTGAGAGAACAGCCACTCTCCATTTTGATGGGAATGGATGGTTAGATCGCAATAGATAGTCTGCCAAAACGTTGAGCAGATTATTACTTTCCAGACCCATTACACATTTTCGAAACAAACAGCATCTCTTCCACGATACTTGAACATGCATTGATAAAGTTCCCAACTCAAAGCGAAGAAGCACAGTCGGGGTAGAGTTTGGAAGAATCAAGACTTTTTTCCAGAACCTTGCTTCAAATTTATTCCATTAGCAGTCCTCTGAGGGTAACCAAGGTTCTGCCCCATAAGTGATAATGGGGATTACCTTTTGTTAGTAAAAAATGAGGATATGTTTACAAGAAAATTTGCCATACTTATATTGCAAAATCTTGGCCTGTGATATTTAAGTAGTTAGTTTGCCATTTAGACTGTTTTGTTGCGGTATGTTTGTTGGGGAGTTACTAAATATGACACCTAGATATTTATATTCATTTACTAGTTTCAACTTTCTCTTTTCCAAAAACCATTCATAATATTTCCTTTGTCTTATTTTGGATCTCCCAAGCTCCATTACTTGTGTCTTCTCCAAGTTTACAGTTAAATTATTTTTAGCAACATATTGATCCAACTTATTAAGCATATTCTGCAGGCCACTCGGCGTCTGCGAAATAAGCACCAGGTCATCTGCATACAGAAGCCATGCAATAGCCTGGTTTCCAAGTTTTGGCGCATCATTTAGTACTTCTAGAAATTCAATGCCCAAATCAAAAATAAACAGATTAAATAGAGTGGAGGCAGATAGCAACCCTTCCAAGTTCATTTTAACCTTCATTGAGGTATTAGAATGAAGCAAGTATATTATTGACACAAGTGAGGGAGGGCAGCCAAATCTTATCAGTTTTTCAAATAATAAACGACGATCTACAGAGCCAAATGCAACTCGAAAATCAACATAAGCTAAATAAAGAGGTTGGTTCTTCGTTGCGTAGGACTCTTTGATTGCATTGAGTGTCGTTATATTAACACTAGTACCTAGACCTGCAACAAATCCAGTTTGGTATGGATCACAGCGATTTTCTTCTGCCGCCCAGATGTTAAGGTCTCTCAAGACAATTCTACTAACGATCTTGCCTGGGGCATCAAGGAGGGAAATCGGTCGGTAACTTGCAGGGTCCGTGCGATCACCTTTCTTATAAATTGGCACAGTTATGGCCTTGCACCAAGATGGCGGAACTGTTTGTTTAATTTGTATGGCTTGAAAGACTGCATAAAGAATAGATGCCCATAACACTGGATTCTGTTTTAAAACAAAGTTTGACAAACCGTCCGGCCCTGGGGCTTTGAAGAGCTTGCCTTGTTTATAGAGAATAACACATCTTCTCGATCAAATTTGATATGAAAGGAAGTGCTAGCAAATTCCAAGTCAGAATGAGAGATGGTGTTATTTGGGAGGTCATAGATGTTAGTGAAGTAACTAATCCACCTATTTTCCATCACGCCATTAAGTTGAGATGTTAATTGGGAACAGGGTGAGCCATCATTTATCAACTTCCAGATCTGCAAAGTGTTTTTAGACTTAATTGCCTGTAACCATCTTTCGCCATCATTTTGGTACATTATTGCTCTATGCTCTCGTGTCCAGTTTCTATAGTTTGTCTTCAATTTGTGTAAGGATAGTTCACGATATTGCACCGGTAAGGATAATATCTGCCTTTTTTCTTTCCGATATTGCGTCTTCCTCAATCTGACAGATTGGTCAAATACATGGGTACAGGGCTTATTGCCTTTCTTAGCACCTGATGTGGAGGAGGAAGCAAAAAGGTGCATTTTATCGTGATAATCAGATGAGTCAAGACCTTTCGTCAATCCTTGGTTGTCTTCTGTTAAGCTACACGCAAAAGCTTCAAGCGCAACACTTGACCATTGTAATCTGTTCTGTTGGGGATTTATGATCAGATTGTTCAATTGCAGTTGACGAGATCGAGGTTTATCCTGAGAGTGAATCAAGATCTCAGCCCTCAGCATCAAATGATCACTTGATGTAGTTGGAATTACCTTAAACTCGGAAATTTTAGCAAATAATCTTCTATCTACATACGTATAGTCAATAATAGCTTTTTGGGCTCCACATGTCCAAGTATGGGAAGGAGGATTATCAGTCTCCACAGCTCCATTTAACATAATTAGATCCCATGTTTTAACAAACTCAAGCCACAGAGAGACCCGATCCAAGTTTCCTTTTTTGCCAGAGCTAGTAGATGAATATTCAGATCACCGGCTAGTATAATATGTGCAATATCCGAGGTTGTAATAATACCTTCCATAAGTGTATTGAGATCATTAAGAAAGGTGGAAGTTAAAATCGCCATTGGGTTCCAGTATATTTTAATAATTATGAATTTTAGTTTTTGAATCATTATTGTGGAACATTGTAAAAAGCAATTCGGATTAGGCCCGTCTGTTACATTGCTTGTTGTGAGGATATTAAAGATAGTTGCCAGGCCAGACATTGGTCTACCTTTTTGACCCTTTATCGCCGGGATTAAATGGACATAATGATTGTCCCACGATAATGGGACTGTTAACCAAGTTTCCTGCAGAAGCAGTATATCACAATCTTTTAGGCAGCAATTGGCATTATTTAATAGGTGCCTGTGACCCCTAGTATTCCAGCTCACAATTACTACTTTGTGAGTCCGGACACAAGGTTCACCGACTCCTAGTTAAGTTTTCCCACAGCAGCATCCCTGGGCTAAGGTGCGATCACCATTATTGGTTTGTTTGGCAGATTGATGAGCAACCTCAACAGGTGAGTTCTCTATTGTAGTTGGAAATAGATTGAAACCCAAGTCATACAGAGCAGATCTAGCAGAGCAAATAATGTTAAAAATAATACGAGATCCTATCCACAGACAAGAAACAGTTAGATCATTGTCATCAGGAAATTCAACTTGTACAATATCACCAGTAGAAATATCTTCCAACATTGGAATATCCGAAAATATTTGCATAATGCTCATTCTGTTCATGGTGTATGTTGGAAAGGATTCACCACGCCAACTAAGGAATAATGAGTACAGCTGCGGAGGCTTTGTACTCTTAGAAGTCACTTTTAGAGAGGGGCCTTTTTGCTTACTAGATATTTCTGTGTGCGCACAACAATTCTTTCCCTCCACAGGGGATTTAAACGAAACACTCTTGGGGTTCGCTCTTCCATCAAGAGCATTTACAGAGTCAACTTGACTACTAATAATTGATTTCATGGAGGATTTGAGAGTCTTTTGTTCTGAGGTTAAAGCTACTAGGCAATCTTTAATTGTACTTAAGATGTTATTTTTCAGATTGACCTGGGAATCAGGAGTCGATGGTATTTCAGGAGATTTGTTCTTTATAAGCTTTACTACTTGTTGGATTTGAGGTTTCTCAACATTTACATTCCCCTCCAGCTGCGAAGATCGTGTAAGCCTCTTTGTGCGTTAGGGCGTTTCTCGACTTAAGGGACTCAGCAGCAGGGGCAACTACCACCTCTTCAACAGTCAGTGACTAAGAAGAGGAGGGAGCCCTCGCAGCCGTTTCCAGAGGTAGTTGACACATATCACCCTCTGCATCAGGCACTGCCATCGCCACCAATGGCGAAGGTTGGGAAGCCAGAGGTGTTTTCGCCACCACCTCCGAAGTTAATTCCCGTATGACACCTGCAATATAAGGCACCGCACTCTTAGAGCATTGTATGTTCCTTTCAGCTGTATGAAAATTCAACTGCACATCTAATTGATCAATTACATTTTTATGTGCTGACAACAACTTTGCCAATTGTTTTAGCAACGGTGCTGCCTCTCTATCATCTGACTCTTGTCTCTGTGCCAAGGATTCACTAACAACCTTCTGCGATCTCACAAGGTTTTCAATATTGTCATGAGATTTACCTTTGAATCCAAAACTTCAAACAGTTTTGCAAGGGACATTAATGGCGTATTCATTATTTCCAAAGTTATCAGAGGGGCTTCCCTAAAAGGGGTGCCAGGGCTCACAGCCGAGCTAGTTCTATTCGGTCTTCTAGGCGTCAGAGGAATGAATGAAATGGAGGTTTCGGATTCTGTGATGTTTCCATTTTCAAACAAAGCCGGAGATTTGGACAGATCAGAATCAGCTTCCTTGGCCAAAAAACAAGAATCCGATGATTCCAACTCAATAATCGCATCGTCTGCAACGTCATCAAAAGTGCCCTTATTTAGTGGAACCAGACTAACAGTTCCTGAACGAGCATTCTGTAATATCATGCAATCTGTCAAGGAGACATTACATAGTTGTTTGTCTACCTCAATATCAACATTCATATCACATACAGTCTGTAAGCTCAATGGTGGTTGCTGTGCCGATACCTCACCCTGATCATTCAGGAGAGGCTGAGCCTCAACATTTGAAACACTCAAATTAGTGAGTTCTGACATACAAGTCATTAGGCGCGGAGAGCGCGAGGAGGAGAACCCAAAGTCTCTTAAGTCACCAATTATAAAACCGGGTCTAGTTCTTTTCTTCCTCGAGCATTTGTCCCAGTGCGCACTCTTAACAAAAGGACGAGCCGCTTTTGGAGTAGAAGTCAGACTGTCTTTGGATGTTGATTCAAAAAGAACACGCAATCGTTCAGGGCATGGCATGACCGTTCTTAGAGTATACATTTTCGACTCTCTCTTACCTCGTGTGAGTAACTCAAAGATAGGTCAGCAGAAGGGTTTACAATCCACCACTCTTCGGAATGGAACTATTAATATTAAATTACAGTTAGAAACTGAGTTAGCCCTCGCTCGCTGACCGCTTCGCCACGGCGAAGCGGCAAAGCGGGACTTAACGGGGCTTTACACGGGTGCACGCGCGGGGTGCGTGCGCGCCTGGGCTTATATAGCTCCGCCCAGTACTTGATGCAGTTAAGCCTATATAATAAGAAAAGTATGTTAGAAGTCAACTTTCCATATGAGTAATGTTCTCCACAAAGTCTTTAGTTGTTTTTCCTTTCACCTGTTGGGGCTTGTAGTCCTTTGTGTAGTCTTTCATGCAGACAGTAAGCAAAGTCCACAGAAGTAAGCGCTGGAGAATAGTCTGCGGAAAAGCGGGACTTAGCAGGACTTTACACGGGTGCGCGCCAGTTATTGCTCGGCAGTTATTGTCTGCTACTGGTGTAAAATTGTCTACATATGGAGAAAGAAATTAGCTAATGAAGACTGATATCAAATGTTGGCATCTTAGAAGAATAGTTATCAAAGTGTATGATCTGATCCTGGAATGGCTGGTATATATAATGTTCCAATTGGGTTCAGAGGTGAATTAAGTATCAAAATGTTCATAATCCTTAACCAAAAGATGGTGCACAGACTGGGTGTTGGGAAAACTAGAAAAAACAAATAATAATGGCAGAAAGGATATTGAATGTGTCTCTCAAATTTTTGCGAAGCAATCAGGAAACATTTCTTTCTCCAAAAACAGGAATAATGGCAATATGGACAGGGAGCAACAAGTGCAAGCAAAACAAAGGCATAAACGAAACTTTAGGAACGTTTTAAGAGTCCAACAAAATTAGAAAAATTAGGAATGATTGTTTGAGACGCATCATGCCATTGGACCAGATGGTTCTCACTGTTTCTGTCAACTAATTGATTGTTGTGCTACATTGATGTGGGATCAGCTGGTTATATTTTAGAAGATGTATAGTCGCAAACTGTATAGTGCACTGGCCTATTATTGTAATGCATGAAGTATTGGTGATACATGGTTTTGCATGTTCCCCTATGTGGTAGTAAACTGGTGATTTAGTCGCTTAGGGTACTGAGAGCCATTGGTCCTGATGGTATGTGTAACCTGGGGTTCTATGTAAAAAGGTCCCCAGTAAAATGTAGCCATGTGAAAATGTAGCCAGTAAAAAGTTGTCTTAAAAAATGTAGTCATTCAATGCAATCACTGCACAGTGTGAACATGTTGTCAGTAATAAAGTTGCCAAAAAAGCTATTTTTCACAAATGTACAAGGCTGTAGCCCTAACAATGATGCAAACCTTCAATAATACCGCAACAATCACCCTAACTTTTCCTGAACGTTCCCCTAATTTTAATTACTACCCTTAACTCTTACAGAACACTAACCTTTCAGCGCGCTCAAGCATTTTATTTGAATGTAACCCAATAAAAAAATCAATGGAAAAATGAACAGTGAACTGAATTCCAACCTCATCAGCAGCTCGCTACAAACGACAGAGCTCTGCCCTGACCCAAACCCTTGCTCTAATCTTAACCTTCACTTACCCTAATGCTTACTGTGCTCTAACCACTAGTTTTATGCTAATCCTTATCCTATGCCAACATCACCAGCCCTCCCCAACTTCCCAACTTCCCTGTCCCTTTCTTTAACACTCACCCAAACCATTCCTCTTTTAACCCTAGCTTTACCATAACCCCTACCCTAACACTTACCCTGACACTTAATCTACGCTAACGACTAACCAACATCGCCAGCCCTGCAGCAACCCCTCCAACCCTAATTCTTACCCTAATTCTAACCAAAATCCTTACTTTAACCCTAACCCCTATCCTTAACCTGACCCCTTTTCTAACCCTAAAATAGGCAATCACAAGTCCACTTAACCCTCCTTAACCCTAACAGTTACCCTAGCAGTAATACATTGTTGGCTACTTTTCAGCTGCATGTTTGTTACTATTTTTTGCTTGCCAACATTTTTACTGGAGAGGTATTTTCAACACGACTTTTTCACTGGCTACATTTTCGCTGGCAACATTTTCACTGGATAACTAACCTGGTCCTGAGTAAGAACACTAAATGATGGAGTCAGGTCCTGGGGCCTTTGTATCAAGAGATGGAGCTTAGTTCTACGTTATTTAGCCGCGGTATTTTTCATTGCAGGTTTTTTCATTGCCGTTTTTTTTTTGAAAAACTCGTTTTTTTTGGTTTTTTGGCGGGGTTAACCCCCCAAGCACCCCTTTTTTATTTTTTTCATTCCCTTACACCCACAACCTTATATTTAATTTTTTAACCCCACAGAAAAAAAAAATCCAGAGTTTTTTTCGAAATAAAAACGCTGATGAAAAAGCATGCGATGAAAAATACTGTGGTGATATAGGTGTATACCGTGGAGCTTAATGGTGCCTTTCCCCTCTTCTCGAAAGATGTTAGAGACAATCTTCAAAAAGGGGGAGAAAGCTGTCCCCGGCAACTATCAATTAATTGCACTGCTGGCAGTGCAGGGGTCATTTTTGCTAAGGCAATTGTTACAGGCTTTCTGAGTGGGAAGAGGGAAATACATTGATACTGTATGCCCATAAAAGCCGCAGACCTGGCATGTCCACCATTTTGAATAGCCTAATATTAACTTTGGTAGCTGTGTTGCTGACTCAGACATCATTAACAACATAGTATGTGGTTTCCATTGACTTTGCAGCAACATTTGACGAAATGAATTGATCCAGTTTCTGTCAAAACTTCCAAGTTGGGGAATTTCAGCACGGCTTTTATGGATTATTGCTGCACCTTATCAGGGATGCTCCAAGTAGATGTTCCCGGATTGTAGTGAGAGATTGTCAAGGTTGATCCCAATGGAGTTTGGCTAAAAAGGGTGTGTGTACTCACACCTTTTTTATTTCAGTTCTACACAGTAGACATGAATGCAGCACTGAGCAAAGTGAGGGATTTCCCCCCAAAGTTCGGTACAACTCATATTTACTGTTTGGTCAATGCAGATGACACCATACTGGTGGATGTCAGAACCATTGGTCAACAGCTTCTAAAGGTTCCCTTATCAGTGTATTGTGTATGAAATAACATAACTATCATTTTAAAGAAAGCAAAGAATAGTTATTTTAGAAAGATCAGCAGGGTGGTATGTAGGTAACTGGCATGTGCCCATATTGAAGTGTGCATGGAATTTTTGGATGTGTGTGTTAATTTTGACAGGAAGGTAGAGTGGAAAGGACTTGGAATTTAAGGTGGGAAACAGAGACACCACTTCGATTGTCAATGTCAATGACATTCAATATGAAATTATGGACACAAATAAAGTGTTCCATGTGTTAATATCCCTGCAAATATATTGCCATACAAAGAAATGGCCATATTTTTGCTGCAATATTAAGGCATGGAACCTGTGGGGGACACCCCCGCACCCCTGTACTATTTTAAAAGGAGCGGGGGCACCCCCGCAACCCCCACTCCCAAAAAACCCTAATATTATCCCCACTAAAAAAATCACCTATGGCCGTTCCCGACGACAGCGATATTTTTGGTGGGGATCATATTAACTGATACCAAATAAATAAAGTGATCCTGGCAATAACGTATGGGCCTGGACTTTGGTGGCCATTTTCTACAATCTGGAGAATAACTTTGATTCTAACCAGGGATTCACCGCACTGAGCAGGATCTGTGTTAGAAAATTAATCTTTCATGTTTCCCCACTCTATGCAGGGAATCTGAATGCCTTTCTGTTGGATTCGTTTTCTGATCTCCAAGGAATCAATGATTCCTACGGGATTTGCTGCCTGTTTTCACACCTGCGAAATAGCAGGCAGAGCCCTTCTGAATTAATTGTAGTAATGTCTTCCATGTTTTTTCATAGTGGCAGCCATTATTCATCTCCACTGTGAGTGCATGCGCACACAGCGGTGATCCATTCAACTGTTCAACACTAACCCGAAACCGTGCATCGGATGCCGTGTCTGTTCCGATTCCCAGGAAATCATGAGAGTCTGGCAGAGAAGACCCTGACTGCGGGTGCCATTGTGATCTTCCTGCTGATTCCCTAACTCAAACGAATGAGATATCATGGATCAGAATGAGACACTTTCTTTTAGTATTCTGTACATCATGGATCCGAATGAAGCTCTAACTCTTAGTATACTGTACATCATGGATCATAAGGAGGCTCTAACTCTTAGTATGCTGCACAACATGGATCGGAATGAGCTGTGTAATTTTAGTATTCTGTACATCATGGATCAGAATGAGGCTCTTATACTGCACAACATGGATCAGAATGAGCCGCGTACATTTAGTTTTCTATACATCATAGAAAAGACTGAGGCTCTTACTCTTACTCTGTACATCATGGATAAAAATGAGCCACTTACTCTGAGTATACTGTACATCATGGATCGAAAGGAGGCTCTAACTCTTAGTATGCTGTACATTATGTATTAAAGAAATGTAATATTTGTTTACTTTATACAGTGATGGATTTATTCAATGTACAAATGCTTTGAGGGTCTTAAAGTATTTATATTACAACTGTGATCTAAGGAACTACTTTGCAGTAAAAACAATTGGCTAGAACCAGTGTAATTGAGGCAATTCGGGCAATTGAGTCCCACCATTACCTCAAACTCACCACATATAAGCTTTATGTATGTAATATATTTAATTATCGTTTTATATAACTCACCTAATACCACACTTGAGTTTGGTTTCTAAGCACAGATTCGAGATTCGAACCTACGTTGCTCCAGCACGTTGCCCCTGTGCTATCCTCCGCTTGCCTGTTTTCATTCTGCTTATGACTTTTAATGTAAGTGATCGGAGCTTGTGTCTGTGCAGTGCTATTGCTTTTGGTGATGTGAGTCTTTGCCACATCTGTCTTGGATTTATGCTGCAGCAAATTGAGCAGATATGACTCAGGCCTGTTTTACGACATGTAACAATAGCGGCTCCCGTGTGCTCCTATGCTCCCACAATCAAAATATAACGCCTGCCATGCATGGTAAAAAGATTGTTATTGCATATTTCTGGAATGGACATTTTTTTGCTACCGTACACTTGCAGGCCTTGCAAATTTTCACTGATGCACACTCATGGCTTCGTATCATAAAGTGGTTACTGAAGCACAGGATTTTGTTTCTGCGCCAGCAAATAAGGCTATTCCGAGGAGTTGCTGCAGAGCCCCGGCCTGCTCCTTGCCAGTGGATGGGTTCCTCTGCACATAACCATGGCGTGAAGATGGCTTTCCCCTCCAGTCAAAGCTCACCTTCCCTCTTCAGCAAGAGCAGAGATGCCTTGACAGATTAAAATGAAGGGATTTAGCTCAGAGCGGCATTGCATGCCCTGTGCTAGAGAATCCAAGGAACCTGAGATACATCACAACAGATCCCGGTACACTGCCACTGTCACCATGCCCATTGCCAACACTTAAGTTTAGCATTGCACCCAGTTCTTCATGCTAGCTGCGGAAAGTGTATATTTATGGTGCTTGAATGCAGTCCAGTGCTGCTATTTTGGCATTTGTGAACTTGCCATTTCCATTTATATTTCTCTTTTAATTCATTACAATGTGTGCATTTGGGATTTTAAATCAATCCCATAAACATAGCACTATACAGACAAGCATTGGCAATGCCAACAGTTTGGGCTTTGTCTAGGCATGTTAAAAAGGAACGATACATTAGGAAGTAATAATAATACTCAAACTGCATTTGCTCAGTGTGCAAAACACGTTATAGAGTTTATCTACGCCATGCTTGTGCGCACAGAGTCCAGCATCAATGAGATGTCCCACTATATATATATGTACATTTAGTATCACCTGTTTGCACCTGGGAAAGTGCGCTCAGCCAATCAGGTGGCTGGAACAGCCGGGACAAGATTACACAATCACCACCCGCTGTCCCAGCCACCCGAAGCCCTTCCCCGGGTGGAGTTTTTTTTCCTTTTTTGTTTTTCTTTTCTAAGAAAATCACATCTTAGGAAAAAGACAATCAGGCTTCTGTCCAGGACACGGAACTGAGTCTGCTCTACTTGATCTCAAAATACAACTAGGCGACATCATGGACAAAGGTAAACCAGCACTTCTGCTCCTGCTTGACCTGTCCGCTGCCTTTGACCTGGTCAACCACGACATCCTAGGCACACAACTGAAAAACAAAGCCCACTTCTCTCCCCAAGCCATCGCCTGGGTTACCTCCTTCTGCAAGGGTCGACTCATGAAAGTCTTCTCAGACTCCTCCTGCGTCACCCAGACCACCATCCACTGTGGAGTCCCACAGGGTTCATGTACAGCCCCCACACTGTACAACATATTCACCCTTCCACTCTTCAATGACCTGGATTGTCGTGACATAGCCTACACCAACTATGCCGACAACACCCAAGTCCTACTCCCCCTCACAGGCATCTATGAACAAGACGCTGCAGCACTAAGATCTACACAGCCATACAAACATGGATGGCAACCAACGGCCTGTGTCTAAACGGAGATAAGACAGAATCATAGTAGGCACCAAGGAAACCCTAAACAAACTCCCATCTCAATACAAAACCTTTAACATTGACAACTCCACCATCACGGTCTCCCCAACAGCCAAAACCTTAGGAGTATACTTCGACTGAACTCTGTCAATGTCACGTCAAGCATAGCTTCCTCCGCCGCACTCAACACAAAGATAATCAATGCAGTTAAACCCTTCCTCTCCACTAAAAACTGCCTATCAATAGCTAGAGCCACAGTAGGCACCAAACTGGACTACTGCAATGTGCTTTTTCTGGGCACCTCTGCTAAAAAACTAAACAAAATGCAAATCACACAAAATAATGCCCTGAGAGCAGCACTGAGTATTCCCAAAAGGGAACACATCTCTCAGGCTAGGAAAGAGGCCCACTGGCTATCTGTAAAGGACTGCATCCTTTTCAAGACCATGCCCATCACACACAGATGCCTCTCAGCTGACGCCCCTCCCTACTTATCTGAAAGGATCACCCTCAACTCGTTCACCAGACCCACGAGATCCCATCTGACCAACCAGATCCACGTACCCACCTTCAAAAGGAAGAAAGCAGGCGGGTCCAGCTTTCAACACTTAGCATCAAAAAATTGGAATGCTCTACCCACTGCACTAAGAAATGAAAAATTCTACATCGCTTTCCGCAAACAGCTGAAAAACATTCTGTTTAACTAACCGCCTCTTCACCCTCCTCCACATTTTGACTGTTCTGTAACGTATGGATGGTACCTTCCTGCTGTACTCTCATGCTGTATTGTTTTCCTGTACCAAATGAGCCTACGATATGCTAACATACTTTCCTGCCTTACCTTCTTGATGTAACATTTCCATTACTGCCTTACATTCCTGATGTAATATTTTCCTGTACTGTAAGATGTAAGTGAGCATACTGTAACAGCACCACGATGCCCCCGGCCCGATGTGCATATTAGACATTCAAATAAATAAATTAATCAAATAAATAAACATGGAAAGGCAACAGGGATAATCTCCCTGTTGCCTCACCATGTTTGAAAACCCCAATTCCCCTTCCCCACACCCCAACTTTCCTGCAAGAGGAGCATCAGGAAGCAAAGCCTTGTGCTCTGGTCGCTGATGCTCCTCTCATCTGGTTTCCGCCATTGAAATAGGAAAGGTACTGGGTCCCTTTTTTCGGATGACGGCAGCCATTTTTGAACATGTTTTTAATGGCCGCCGTTATCGGAAAAGGGACTTAGTCCCTTTTCTCTTTTCATGGTGGCGGCCATCTCCCATTGGAATAAAAAATAAAAAAGAAAATTATCCACAGCCTGGGAAATCGCTCGGACTTGGGCTTGCAGGCCGTTAAATGGCATGTCCGTCCTGGCTGCGGGGTATGAAAGGTATATTAACAGCACTATACATCTTTAAATAAATCCTTGTCCTACTTTGTCATAAAACATTCTATTACCAGGGAAAGGTTCACACAGTTCCATCTAGAAGCACTTTACTCACGATGTATTATTATTAGACTGATAAAGTCACTCCCTAGCACAGCACAAAAGTACCCATGCAAAAATAAGACTAATGCCACCAATTTTGTTGGACCAAATTAAAGTTATCTAATTGATACAGCCAATTGGTATGATTTCAGAAAGCGTGCACAGTAATACATCTTATCTGAGTGCATTTCTATTGAACCCAGAAGCCTGCTCAACCTACAGAATCAAACAGCTGTCATAGTATGAAGTGCACGCCCCTGGAAAAGCATAGCCAATAAAGAGAACACTCACAAAAAATACAAATGATAATTTAAAAAAAATTAAAAATACCCAGTCTTTGAATACTAAAAGCCTTTTACATATTTTCTAAGTAAGGTCATATCTTCCATGCCAAAATCACTCTGCCAGTGCAAACTGTATGTCAAGGGAATCAAAATTAAGTCAGAATGATAGGGTGTCATGAACAGTGCAAAGTTTTGACAACCTGTTGCGCATTGACCCATCTCTTTGTAAGCAAACTGTATAACCAGCAGAACAGCAAACACCATTAGAGGCAACAGTTTGGGCTTTTCTATGGGCAGACATGATCCCCTTTCTCGGATACTTTTAACGTTAGAACGTTTATAGATTGCAATTTTCTACAAAGGCTCCCAGTCCAATGAATAACGTGTTCCTGCGGGTCTTTATCCAAACAAAAGCAGATAAGCATTGCACTTTATTTCTGGGTTGTGTTATGGGATGCTGCCATGCTTAGAAATCAACTGGCAGAATATATACTTGGTCAAAATGTTGTATTACATCAGAATTTGCTATCTGTGATCAGAATCTAGATGCAGCTCGGCTGATTGGCATTAGCGAACCCCATTACCTTCCACATAACTGTTTTTGAAGCCACAAATCACTTTTGTAAATCATCTAAATGTGTCAAATGCTTGGATAAGACAAATAATGAGCCACTGGTAATAGTACTTACATATATGTATCCATACATAAATGCTTGAAGAAAGTACCTCGGCCATATATACTTTTCATATAACAATTGTATGATATGTTTTCATACAGGTGTCTATCACCACCAATTTCAGTCAAAACTAATACTTTACTATGATCTCCTTGGCCTGATTGCACGCAAGAGGCTGCAGCACTACATAATCTGTTTCTGAGTGGGGATTGTCAAGGAGAGGGGTCTCAACCTAAATTGAACACCTGCGTGGGTAGCTAACATAAGGTTTCATGCCTGTGAGCGTGTGAGCCTGTGAGGCTAAAAACATTGAGTCATCTTCGACTCCACACTTTCCTTCTCTCCTCACTTCTCTGATGTCTCTAAGACATCACACTACCAGCTGCACCTCCTCAGAGGTATTCTTCCCTTCCTCTCCTTCCCCCAGAAGCTCACTGTCTCCAGAGCTCTGGTTCTCTCTAGGCTGGACTACTGCAATAGCCTCTTTCTAAATATGCCTGCCTCTACTCTCTGCTCTCTCCAAAACAGGGCTGCAAACCTTGTCCTTGGCCTCAAGCCCAGGGATCGTATCTCTCCAGCACTGAAATCTCTCCACTGGCCCCCAGTGGTGGCGAGATTAAGTTCAAAACACTCTGCATTGTCCACAAGACCTTCTGGAGCCTGGGACCTCAATACCTTCAACTCTCTCTTCGTCCACAAGGCCTTCTGGGGCCTTTAACTCTCTCTTCCTAAATACCTTCCTTCTCGAGCTCTTTGCTCCTCTGCCTCCAACTCCCTCAGGGTTAGTCACTTCTCCAAGCAGCGAGTTGGTGGTAGATCTCTTTCTTCTGCTGGGGCCTCCCTCTGGAACAGCCTCCCTGCCTCTCTGAAACCTGAGGAGAACCATCTCTGGTTCCGGAAGCACCTCAAGACCTTACTCTTTGCTTCTGCTTTCTCTCCTCCTCTCCCTACTGATCTCCTACCTGAATCTGAACTTGTACTGGTTACCTGGCTACCCTCTGATCTCGGGCCCAGGTCCCCTCCCTCCAGTTGCACACCTGAACTGCCCTCCTGGAAACCCTTGCACTCGGGGACTGTTTCTGTATGCCTACAGCCCCTACTAGCACTTGACACCTGATGCCTGCATTTCCCCAGCACTGGCCACCAGCTGGCCGCACTTTTATTTATTGTCTTTATTTACTTACTGTTGTACTTGCACTGCCCCTCCCTTTTTCCCCCTGCACTTTTCCCCTTCCTCCCTCCCCTGCACTTGTGCGATCTCAATGTCACCTCTCTAGTAGGATTGTTGACTCTGTCTTCCCTCTGTTTCCCCTTCCTTACCTCTCACACCTTGAAACACTTGTGTATAGGCGCATTATAAATGCAATATCATATCAGTCAATGTCCTATTAGATCAAGAAATCGACATTTGGCTATGACTAGCAGTCTGATACATTTTGCTTTTATAGTTGCGCGATCCAACTCACGTGCATGTTGAGGGGCTGTCCACATGTCCAGCAACTTTAAAGCAGAGTGGTACTTTTGCATATTTGTAAACTGTGGTGTACAATAACAGTTCATAGATCATTAACAGTACTTATAAAGCTGTCTCCCTAGGTATTGGCACTAAGGCAGACGCAATATAAGAAAAGGGCAGTTGAACTGTGTATGGAGACATGTGTAATTCACATTTCCATTCTATAGTCACTGTAGATGAGTCAGAATAACAAAGATTTGTATAATCAATGCCCTGCAACTTCAAGGGAAGTGCATGTGCTATAACTCTATAGTTATTACCCTTATAAAGCGGTCATCTTGGAATTTGCCATAGAAACTTAAATTCGGACAGGCAGCAAAATAAAACTAACTCAGTAACTGATTAAATAAATACATCTATATTCTCCATTAAAGTGGTAGGGGCCCTGGCTACATGGTCCCTCAATTGAATTGATTGTTGAAGTAGATACCAAGCTATTCAACATGTTTTGACATTGTGATGGATTGCCATCTGAGAGGGTGTAGAAGCCCTGGCTTTTTTTATTTTTACTAAATTGATAAAACGGTACAGGTTATTGCATCTCAGGAAGTCTGCTAATCAGATCTCCCGTTCATATGCTCCATGCCAAAGGTATAACATACACATGTACCATGTTGGAACAGTATCCTGATCTGCAGCGCCTGCTCTCCCTTGCACAGAGCAGGTTCAGGGTTCACAGTGCCCACTTCACCACTACACTGATAGACAAGTCCCTGCAGCACAGGGGCTGCATTTTAGACATGTGTCCCTGTTCCCAAAATCACATAACTAGGAGTGTTTCTATCCTGCTGGCACATTAAGCTTTAAATATAAGCCATAGCTAAGGTTAAGATGGGGTGGCTAGTATCTCTCATAATTATGCTAGCCACTTCAAATTGTTATGACATATGTGCCAGTCATGTGAGCCCAACTGAGCTGTGGAAGGGCTATGTGTATTTACCCCAGCCAGGCTGTTTCTGCTGCTCCCAGCAAGACTGTAGGCCTGAGTGTTTCCTCTCTTTGATCCTTCATGAGGGTAGATAACTTTGTCTTCTGTGAGACAGCTACTCTACAGGAAGCTGTCCTTGGAAAAGGAATCAAAGGGACACAAAAATATACAGAAGACCAGGTAATAAACCTGGCCACACAGCCGCTCTCTGTATAAGCCCTACCAAGGGCAGTGCAATTTGCAAAATTAGAGTCAACTAGTAAATGTTCACTGTATTTACAGAATGTAACTCATCCAAATAAATCTCTTAGTCGGATCCAAAAGTAATATGCGTTTATCAAAAAGAAAATTCCAAGTTGGTCACTAATAAAATCTTAGTGAGGCCGCGGCTAACTCATCCCATAATTGTTATAGACATAAAGTGCCAATGCATTTCAGAGCATACAGCTCCTTCATCAGGGCAGGTCTAATTTACACAAACTGTGGAACATTTATACCAAAAGCATCAAGTTTTGAAAAACATAAACAAAATCGTGATTGTGTTATAAAATATAACCATGCGTGAAAACAATATAAAAATGACATACCAATTTTCGATGAGTTGCAAGGTAAATGGAAAAGGTGAATGAAGCCACACAGTAGGGAAAAGAAAAGATGCCAAAATAAATAATGTGTAAATGAAATAACACAGTTAATTTGAACATGATCAGAAAACCAAGGAAAGTTACCTCAAGGGATCGAGGTAGCCCGTGGAAAAAATGTGCGGGTAGTTGACAACAACTTCACGCAAGATCAAAGGTCTGGAAACCAGACCAAATCAATTCTTCAATCTGTAGGTGCAACAACATGTGTTTTAGTGGGTTGTCTCAGAATTTGTCATAGACACTAGTTGTAGAGGTCTGCAGGCTTACCTGTACTCGTAAAGCTACGAGTGTACTGAGGCTGGGATTGCGGTCAAGCAGGGGACGCCATTCCGCATTGCCAGGGAACAGCGTTCCCAAGGTTACTCATACTAATATAAACACGTGACCCAAATGTGTCCATTGATCGACACGATGCCGATAGGCAGTTGCACTCTATGGAATCAGGCAATCAAGGCTAAGAATCATAGAAATAAAGAATTTGCAGTAGAGCTGATGATAATTACGGAATTATAGAAGGAAAAAAATCGAAAATTAAATATGAGAAAAACGGCTGATAGACATAGAAAACATACTACCGATTACACTCTATGCAATCAGACAATTCAAGCCAAGAATTCAAATAAAAAAGAATTTGCAGTAGAGTTGATGATAATTACGGAATTATAGAAGGAAAAAAACAAAAATTAAATATGAGAAAAAAGGCTGATAGACATAGAAAACATACTGACGATTGCACTCCATGCAATCAGGCAATTCAAGCCAGGAATCCAGATAAAAAAGAATTTACAGTAAAGCTACTGATAAATGTAGAATTGTAGAAGGAAAAGAACAGAAAATTGAATATGAGAAAAAAAGGCTAATAGACATAGAAAACATACTGACAATTGTGTATAAATGAGTGAAAATGTCATAGATAAAATAAACAAACATTATGATAATAATAATAATGATAATAATAAGCATATTAGACACACTGCGATATATGGAAAAAATCATGCAAGGGTAGCATGTGTATCTAAACCATTACATAAACAACTAATGGGTGTAATCGTGGATATATCATGTACATTTATCATAAATACACCAGTCGCATGCGGTAGCCCCCGGAAGGCGCTACCTTGGGTCCCAAACCTAAGTTCGGGAAGGGCGACAATGGTGTGTAAACGTTGGTGATTGGATCCTAATGTGATAACAATTCATATTGAATCCTAAAATAAAAGACATGAATGACCCCCTTAAAGAGAGAGGTCATCCAAAGTGTCCCGGTATAAATGTACATTGGTAGAGGAAGGGAATCATGTACTAGTCACTCATGTATCAACATAATCCTCTTAATTCAAGCATGGAAAACAATGATTCAAATGTAACAGTGATAGTTAATCTCTTCATTTAGGCCATTTGGGTAGAGGCTCCCAAGTTTGTCTATCCAAAAGGTTTCTCTTTGGTTGAGTCGCAGGCCCAAATCCTCATGGGGATTCGATTTCTTTAACACTTCAAGAATGACAAATCTAATTTGAGTCAGGTTGTGGCTCTCATCACGCCAGTGGCGTGCCACCGCCGAGTTGGTGTTACATGTACGTATGCACGAACGGTGCTCGTTCCAACGTGCCTTTGCTGATCTCGTGGACTGTCCTACATAATACTTACCACAGGGGCATTTTATACCATATATAATGTTCACACTATCACACGTACCAAATGTCTTCAGGAAAATCTTGTTGCCTGTTCTGGGATGGTATATCGTGTCACCCTTGATCACCAAATTACAATTGATGCAATGTAAGCACGGATATGTTCCTGTGCGTGAAGTAATGGGTTCTTTCATCGGTGGCCTCGTGTGGACCAGTTCATCTCGTAGGTTTTTGCTCCTTTGATAAGCAAAGACTGGAAGTTGTTCAAATAGATTCTGGACCCTTACATCATTCTTAAAAATGCTCCAATGTTTCTTAATGGAATTCTTTATTTTGTTACTCTGAATGGAAAATTTAGAAACATATACTGGAGTTTTGAGTTCTTTCTTGGGTTTAGTAGTACTTTTCAATAGGCTGTCACGATCAAGGGAATTAACCCTCTGGACTGCCAAATCCAATTCATCCTTTCTGTATCCACGTGCTTCAAATTTCTCTCTCATGTTCAATTGCTGTGCTAAGTAGTCTTCAGGATCGCTCACGATCTTTTTAACTCTCAACAATTGACTGTAAGAAAGATTTTTGAGTAAACTGGACTGATGGAAACTCAGGCGGTGAAGTAAGTTATTGCGATCTGTGATTTTTCGAAATAATGTAGTAGAATAGTTGGCGTCTTTTTTCTCAATCTGAACATCAAGGAATGTGATTCTGTCTCTGGAGGTCTCTTTGGTGAACTGGATGCGCTGGTCGATGTTGTTAAGATATGTGAAAAAGTCACTGAAGCTCTCATCCGTGCCTGTCCATATTCCAAAAATATCATCGATGAACCGTAACCAGAGGTGTATATTTTTGTTCCATTCCTGGTTATTCAGTATATGGTCCATTTCATACTTATGCATAAAACAGTTCGCATAGGATGGTGCCATAGTGGCCCCCATTGATGTACCAGACACTTGAAGGAAGAATTTGTCTTGATCTGTTTGAAAGTGAATTTAAACAAGTGGTGCCCACTTACTTACCTTCCTAAAGGAATCAAAGGGCACATCCTTTACAAAAGGACTAGCCTCACACCAGAGTGCTGCCTACCAAAAGGGCCTTTGATGATATTGACAAGGGAAGGGCACAGGGTTAGTATAGACAGGGGGAGGTCAGACCATTTGGAGGAAGGATCCACCATCTTGTTTTCTCTCTTTACTGCTCTTCCTTCCGGTCCCCTCCACTTCCTTTAACACAAAGCACGTTGGGTGTGATGTAGGAAGACAAAGACCACTTGCATCAAGAACAGGGATTCGACCCTTAAAGCAGGCTTGCTTTAGTCCAATCACCTGTGAACATTTGCCTTTCAAAGAAGGAGTCTACCACACCTTCTTTGATTCACCTTTGGGCAAACACTTAAGGGAGAATTCATTGACTTTTGTTGGGAGAGTCGACTTTCCAAAGCACTCCAGCAATGTGGTGAACACTGAGACAGGGGTGAGCTCTGTTACCTACCCATTCTCAGGGTGCATTGGGGGTGGCCTGATTCTGGTGCAAGACCTGCTTCTCTGACAGCCACATTGGTGCCCTGGACCTCACAGTATTGAAGGACCCCTGGAAGAGCATGCCAGCCTCCCCCATGGTGGTAGCCAAATAACATGGATCAACCTTCTTGTTGAGTCACTGAATTGGGACTCACATCAACTTGAGAGTCAGGACGTCAGGATACCTATATTTTTCAAATCAAACTGCTGTGAGGCGTGATTTGAGCCCTTTCAATGTCATTAGACCCAACAGGACATTCTGCAGCTACCTTTGGCACTCAACCAATCTCAGAGCTGCTATTCTGCACTTATCCGACCAGTTTGCTGTCGTACCACGACAGCTGAGCACTTAATTTACCCGGATCGAACTCATAGTTGCACCCGCCACCTTCATTGCTGATCTTCATCAACAGTCGACCAGAACTTTGCTGGGTGTTCGAACTGCGCACTTCTAATGCTGCAGCCGAGGCGCTCGGCTTGAACTACACATCCAGTCACTACCATCTTTACCCTCGAACCAACTGTTGAACTGACTCTGGCGCCCTCTCGATCCGCCCTTCTTCGAACTGCAACAACCTTCAGCTCGTGCCCTGCTCAACACCTGATCCCTGTCTGACCCAACATGATCGATTCGAACTGCACAAACAG
Source organism: Ambystoma mexicanum (assembly GCF_040938575.1). Lineage (NCBI taxonomy): Eukaryota > Metazoa > Chordata > Amphibia > Caudata > Ambystomatidae > Ambystoma > Ambystoma mexicanum. Next base: position 1,014,268,733 of record NC_090930.1, on the reverse strand, counting down.
AATTGAGAAACCTAGTTAGATGCTGTTAAACCACCAAGCACAGAAGAAGGTAATATTGGCCCTCATTACAACCCCGGCTCTAAACCATGGTGCTATTAGCACCATGGTTGGAGCCGGTGTTGTAACGAGTCTGCCATGGTGGAATGGGGAAATACCGCCCCATTTCAAGGTTGCCGTGGCGGTATTTCCCCATTTCACCATGGCCCTTCCCCATTCCCATTTTCGCCCCATAGGGCTCAATGGGACTGGGGAAGGCGGTAAGTACGGTACCGCAAATTGCGGTACCGTAATTAGCACCGAGGTCCCTTTGCGGCACCCTACTTTAAAGGCTGGTAAAACCAGCCGTTAAGGTCGGGTCCCGCAAAGGGACCTCGTAATCAGGCGTTAAGGGTTTAACGGCGCCGACACCTTTTACGGCGCCATTAAAGCCTTAACGCCAGGGTTGTAATGACCCCCATTGGCTTATAACTGCCCCCTTGGTCCTTCTTCGGGCCCTAGATACTGGTTAGTTCACTTGTAATCCCTTTTTGCACCAGAATGTATCCTTTCTGCAAACATTGTGGTTATTACTTGCCTTTCTGCCCTGTGTCATTACCCAGAGTACTGTATCAGGCTATCTTATGCATGTGCTCTGTTCTTTCCACAGGGGTGGGTGTTTGTGTAGTGTTTTTCTATTTAGTTATTTTGCAGATGGTGTGTTTAATTACAATATATATATTTTTTTATAGAACCTTCATTGGACATTCCCTTTATTTTGCACAGTTGTACTTTTCTGTTCGGGTTGCTACAGAAACACATCCACACCCCTCTTGAGAGTATAGCCGTCCCGGGTGCCACGTACCCACAAAACACAAAGGTGGTATACAGTTTAACTGTGCCTGTTTTACCTTTATGATTAGAATCACTCTTGCTTTGTAGCAATTGAAGACACGTCCTTGTACGCAAGCGGGGCAGAAGTCATTTTGTCACAACCATCTTGACAGCTTCTGTGTTTAGAAGGGAGGAACGTGAGAAACCACTGGGTGTGCCGAAAGTCACACTTGGATACATTGGTGGCTAAACCCCTTTATGTGCAGAAGGTCTCAAGGGTGTGCAACATACTTGTCATACTGACTTTTACACCTACCAGGACTGCATCAGCCACCTAAAGCAAAAGCAGCACCAGTGCACCGAGACAATGCGGACTGTCAGCCCTGATACTTTAGGTTTTGTTTGTTTGTTTGTTTTAATATTTATAGTGCGCGCAAGACCCGAGGGTATCAGGGCGCAGAAAGGCAGTAAGGATATTTTCAGCTTGGTTACATTGCTGTACAGTAATATACAATAAGGAATATAAATGAGAACACCGAGGAACATATATACAGAGGATGCAGGTCATATATACAAAGAATGCAGGTCATATGTACAGGGATACAAGATAGGGTGTCAATGTGTAGAGTGTCTTCAGAGGTTGGATTTTATCCATATGAGCCAAGGTAATGTGGAATATACCATTATATATGGGGTGTGTTAAAAGTCATTTTCCTTGATCCACAGGATGTAGTTGCGCCGGAAGTGTGGGTATGTTTGGGTAGCTCTTAAGGTAGGAGGGAGGGAGTTCCAGTGTTGAGCAGCTTTCACCTGAAAGCCGGTGCCTCCGGTTTTGGAGCGTTTGTATCTGGGCACTATGAGGGTCAAGCTCATTAATACAGATGATACACAAAGCCAGGGCTAGCGGACGCATCTGCAGAACCCTCTCCCAACAGGAATTATTTCACATACTTCTCCTCTGCGACGCTACTTTTAGCACAGGTGCCACAGGGCAACTGGCTAATAAGTCATAACAATTGTATAGGTCTTCCAGAATTATAGTATATTATTTAAAACAATACAGGGCTTTAAAACAATATTATTTCAAAGCCCCCCTGTTTTAGCTCAAATAGGAGGTTCTGTTATTACCCACCTCAAAGGCACTCATTTTAATCTACCTCAAGGTGATAAGCACTTTTGGGATTTGAACGTGTGACCTCAATGTCAGACACCGAACCCTATAAGAACCCTTGCCGTGCCTAGAAACACTTGTGTGCCGTGCCTAGAAACACTTGTGTACAGGCGCGTTATAAATGCCACATCATATCATATCATGTCATACAACGGGTGTTCAACCAACTGGTCTACCTTTCGCAGGTTTCACGGAAATGTATTAGTTTGCCAAAATGAACACCTTGCATACCGACATAAATCGGATATAGCTCAACCTGCCAGCGGAGTGGCGCTGGCAACAATTGCCTCTGCATTGTGCACATGTGAACGCCAAATGGTCTGTGTGTCCCTGTTGTGTTAATGATAATGATGTGTTATTTATATAGCGCCTTAATCCAAAGCGCTTTGCAGAGCACATATGTACAATGTATACAATGTATGTGTTGAGGCCTCATCATCTTCCCTTTTTCGGGGATTCAAACCAAGTCCTGTTTTTGTATCCCCCTCCTTGAACATGGCCCCTCTCTCATACATCCTCCGAGTCCACCTTCACACAGTGTTTACCCTCCCAACACCCCATCTTACCTGTCGTGTTGCCTCTGTGCCCATACAAAACTGCTGCCGCTCCTCACTCCTGTACCCAGGGCCAGTGCCAGGCCAGTGCAGCATGTGAGCTGCACGTGGCCTCACGCTCGGAAGGGCCCTCACGCTCGTGGGGGCCCCCACGCAGAGGCTGTCCCTCTTTCTCCGTCAACAGAGCATCCTGGAAAGGGGTTCTGGCAGCACTTTAACGCCCTGTAATTATTGCAGGGCGTTTAAAGACTGCCAACAGCGCAATTATTCCTTTGCTCTTAGTCCAGTTCGGAGCACCCCTTTCCTTTGCATATGGATAGGCATTTTGCAATGATGGGTGAGACCTTTCCATCTGAAAGACCCCTCACAGATGGTCTCCTAGCCGATAGGGATCCGAAAAGCCATATGCCCAAACATATGCAAAAGGAAAGAAAGCTCCTGTTTAAACATTTGTCATGATGCCTATGACTGGCATACCAAAAAAGGTACTGCTTTGCATTAGTTGACAAATGTTTTTAACACCATAAACAACAGTACTCTGGAAGTTTGTGACAGAGGTAATATTTACCCCCAGTGATGTTACTAAACTTTTTTCTGTAATTCTCAAAGTGATTAAAGTAGTGTTGTAAAGATTTTCAGGCTTATATTTTTCTGCATTTTTGGATTTCTAGTTTTCCGATCACAATGTGGACTATGAAGTTAAAACAATATTATTTTGGCTGAACGTGTTTCTCTGAGAATTTACATATTGTACGGTTGCCGTCATTTGCGATGTGTATTTTGGAATTAAACTGTCAGATTTCTCAAATTTCCTGTGGCCACACGTGAGGTCATCCAGTCCTGTTTTTTCCCTTTGGATTCTGGGATTTGCCGTTTTTTCTTACCCACTTGACATTTAGGTAAAAAACTACAAGTCAGAGAATTCAGAGCATAAACACGACTGGGTAAGGTTCTCACGCATGGCCGTGCGAAACGGGAAAGCGATGCTCTGTAAGACAGTATTATTGTGCATCTTTAAATCCAAAATGTAAATATTTGGAACAAGTGTAATTTTGAAGGCTTGTGTTCAAGTGCCGGAACTGTAGAGTGTGCTAAAATCCCAGCCTTCACTCTTTGACCACAGTGTGTGATCCTGCGCAATGTTGGGTGTCCTGACCCACGTTTGAGCTACCATGCTGCAACATTTGGTGCTGTGGGCTTAGAAAATCCAAGATGGCCAAAAAGCCCACATGTGCGCCAAAATCCAGGAGAACCACACAGTTTGTGCACACTAAAATGGTTGCCTAACTTGCTACCCACCAGTGCAAGCAGGATGGGCCAGGGTGCCATGAGTGAAATGTGTGCCAAAGGAAAAACCGCACTTCAAAATTACCTTTGGTTTCTCTGAATGCCAGCTCAAAATGCCTATTTTCAAACATTGCAACACATCCAAAAATCTCACTGAACACCAGCGGACATCTGGCAGAATGAAGTATGTGTGCATACTAAATCTGGGAAGTTGAAGAGCCCTAAAACAATGTTCATAACAAGACTGGCTGAGCTCTGCAGGTCTGCAGCAGCCTAACTGAAACTGGATTTAAAACTACCAAAAATCGAAAATGTTTAAATTAACTGAGTGACCTACTTTTGAGTGTCACATAGTTTGTAACTGTTAAAATGTCATAGTTTTGAACTTAGAATCAGCATTCTAGCTGCATATGTAAAAATTGTCTTGACTTAAACTGGGGAACAAAAAGTGACATTTTACCTGAAACCTGGTTTAAGGAAACTGGAATTCTGCCAGACAGCTACCCCCGACAGGAGTGGGGGCTTGCCCAACAAATGCATTCCCAGGCCTGGCTGCATTCTGTTGCTCCTGCCAAAAGGAGGTCACACACTCTCTGATTGAATTACCAGGGGATTGCAAGAAACTAAAGAAAGGGCCCAGGCAGATGGTTTATTTGGGTGGTCGTAAATGGCTTCCTTTTGAACAAAGCCTTTCCTTGACTCAGGCAAATGTTATATTGGGGGCCGTAAAATAGCTTCCTCTTGGCAGAAGCTGGGAGGGGCAGGGTCTCTGAGCTTGGCAGAAACTGGATAAACTGTTTTCTATACCATGTGGACTGAAAAGACACACCCCTGTTGGCCAGAATATGATTCTAAGAAAGATGTATAACTCACTGTGCGGACTTGTCAAAATTATTTAAATGATACCATAATTCTTGTGATTTTTCGGTGCACGTTTTAAGACGCGTTGGGAATTTGTGTGATGTTCTGGGGCAAAACCCCGCTATTTATTGACACCACAGACTCTGTGTTTAAGCTAGAGACATGGGAATTTACTGGAGTATGTATGGACAGGCCGTGTATAATTTTTAATGAAAAACCAATGTTGCGAAACCAGTTAAAAAACGCAAAATGTTGCCAGTTCTGAATGTGAGCTCTTAGAAACATCAGAGTTTGAGCAGAGTATACCTCATTTGATCTGTGATGGGTGCATGCAATTTCAAACCACTGTGTATCTATGAAATATGTCTTTAGGTCAAATATAGATTTGTGTGTAATTTGACAGGGGAGTGTCCTTTCTGCAAGCCATTAAATGACATCATTCTGACACACAATCCTGTTCTCCAGTGAGAACGCAAAGAATTCTCCAACCTATCAGAACTCTGAAGGGGTTGGGCCTAGAAAGCTAGCCTCTCCACCCACTTTCAAAACACATAACAAGAGACTGCTGGGACAGGTAGAGAGATTCAATTCCATTTGCTGTGGAGCATGCTGACCGACGACTTCACATCCAGAGATCCTACACTTAGACTTCCAAGCTGAACAGAGACTACAGAACTTTGAACCAAGAAGGCCCACTGCAAGCAAAAGTATTTGTCAGCAGGCCCAAAAATCGTTTGCAGACTATCAACAGCCGGGCGAGCTGTTTGAATTCCCTGCCTAGAACATTGCTGTGTCCGGAGAAAGCGGGACTAGGAGCCGTGCAGACCGGTGCTAGACCAGACCAGCAGAACCCAAGATCCAGGAGCAGTACCGGTGACCCAGAAAGCAGAGCTGTACTCGGAACTGGAGACCAGATCGCTGTGAAGTGCTGTGTGCAGTGACCGGATCCGTGACAAAGTCGCCTTCCTGTCCAAAATCTCTTGTGAGTACTCAGCAAAACTCAGAACCTATCCCTTAGTTTAATATAATATAATTCAATCTATTTAACCTAAGTAGAACTGTCACCTGTCATTTTCTAGCTGCAAGCTGTAACCTGTCGCTTTGAACTTTTAAAATTTCAAATCCGAAAAACTACCTTTATTTAATCGTCCGTATCTCTGGAACCGTTTGGAACTTGGTTTAACTTTCCTCTGAAAGCTTAGAATCTCAGCTTTTCAACAAGCTTAGAACCGACTTGCTACTCCTTATACTTTTGCCGTAATCGTGATTCACGCATTCGCGAATTTTGCCGCGATTCGCGATTTGGTTAAAAATCCAGCCACGTATGAAAACAGCAGCTTCCTTGCTTTCCTTTGCCAAAAATTCGTTTAACCTGCTAGTTACTCCTAGATCCTTGCTAAAGTGAGCCTGAACTCATCCCAAGTATATTTCACTCACCCTGAACCACCTAAAGGGAATTAAAACCATTTTCAGCATATTCCTCACTTCATTGCCAGCACATATAAAAGCATTTTGGGCCTGTGTTTCAAACTTCTGTAGTCTAAGCTTTCTGGGGTGAACTGAATTACATTTGATTGCATTTCTAAGAACTGTGTGCTCTCCTCTTCATTTCCTTACATTGCATAAGGGGGGGTGGATTGCCAGAGAAAAGTGATTACATTGTTTTGTTGAAATCATATTTAGTATTTTCTGTATTGCATTTTCATTCAACATTGCATCCATCTGAAACTAGATAAAGCATTCTCTACCACCTTATTCTTCTGTTCCTATTCCCAAGCGTGCTACCTCATCCTTTATACTACTCCTGGGTAATCAAATCAGTTTATTAGTAGAACATTACCCATTGTTGTTAACTGCTCATGTTCTGAAGTGTGATATTAATTATGAATTTATTATAAAGTGTGATATATATATATATTGTTTACATTCTCAAATAAACCGTTTAAACTTGCAAAACAGAACTACTTCTTGGCTCAGTGGGGCCAGGGGGGTTCCAAGAGAGGGGTGTTATATAGGGGTATTCATCCAGAACTCATGAACTGGACATAAAGATATATCAATAAGGGTTTCCATTCAGTATCCCAGACTAGGCATTGACTTAGCTGTAGTGCTGTATTGAATCCTCTTACAGCAAATAAAGTAATCCCTCATAGTATAGATGACTGGCCTCAGCAGAGCCATCATTAACTTTGTTCCCATTTTGCTGCCAATCACCAAAGTGGCCAGGGCCATCCAGAGTACTGCCCTACAGGAGAATGAGTGACAATTTTTGCTATGCCCTGTTATGCTATGTTATTGAATCTTGTATAGCACACAGTCTACCATTTTCACTGTTTCTTGGAGTTTCATGATATGCAAGAGGTGGGGCATGGGACTAATTTAGGAGCAAGACAAGGTTACTTTGTTACAATGTTGATGTGTGCAGATCTCAAAAGACAGGTCTCTCCAGGTTGGTAATGTAGATTGATTTGGTCTCTACCGGAATGGCATTTAAGGAGGTTGGAGAGTTCTGTTGGTGTATCTGTGATGGGCTAGCATAGTTGCCAACATGATCCATTCCACTCTGTAGGTGCTTACAATGTCCTCTTTTTTTAGCTGCTTTCTGGGACTAGTAGTTAGATATTTAAAATGTGAAAATCAGAACTACAAGTCAGAGAATGAAAAGAAATAAAACATTGGAATGGATCATGTTAGCAACTATGGGCTAGCGTGCTATTCAGGGAAATGTAGTGTAGGCAAGTGTCTTCGGGTGGTGTTCATTACATTGTGTAACCTTTGTTGTTTCGGTGGGGGACTTGTGTGTAGAGATGTTTTCAAGTGGATATTATTGCCATATGTTGTGGAACAGTCGACCTTATAACAACTGGGACAAGCTTTTTCACTTTGGAAACATCACAGTTTGTCACATTTCTTTTTCTACATCAATCCAAAACAGCCTTTCCACAGTTTTTATTCCTTGTTATTCCATAATATGTAATGTTAGATTAAGTGTTGCTTAATCAGGTGACACTGTGCCCACGGTTTCTGTTCAGGTTCACAGGGTCTCCATTATGATTGCCCACTGACTCCTCAAAGGCACTCCCAGCTGTAACACTGCATTCCTGACAACTTGCCTCACTCCAGTCAGTAGATGCTAATCTGATCTTTGGTTTAACTGTGACTTCTGGTACTTGTAGTCCGAGATTTATAATAGGGAAATCTGGGACTAGAAATCCAAGAATACAAAGTTAAAACCAGGACTGAACTAGCATCTCCCGAATGGAATGGGACATGTTGGCATATATGGCACTGCTCAGTCTTACATGGAATTATAGGACAGTGCAGATGGACTTGCACCACCAACTATCAAGTGATAATGCCAACCACAACCCATATTCCAAGTACCAGAGAATGATGGACCAGAGAAGCAACTCACGGAACAGCCAATGGCCATGCTGACCGGGCTGATGAATCAGATGAGCCGAGGACCAGAGGACAGTGACCCGCCAAGGACCAGAAGGGTGACTGACCATAGTACAGTGACTCACCAGGGAGTCAAAGACTAGAGCCCATCTCCCCCATGTCATCTGCCCATTCCCCTGTGTGACTGTCCCTTCTCCACCCATGTTATCTGTCCCTTCTCCCTGTGTCACCTCCCTCCTCACCACTTCTCCCCCACGTCCCAGCTTCTACCTCTCCACACCAGTGTCGCCTCCATCTCCTTCTCCCATCTCCAGACTCTTCGCTCCTTCTCCCCATGTTACCTCCCTTCTCTCCCATGTACTGTATCATCTACCTCTTCGCCCCCTTTTCACTAGCCTTTCCCCAACAGGGTCCTTAGCCCTATTCACCATGTCATATGCCACTGCCCTGTGCCACCAGACCCTTCTTCCATGTGCTCCTTCACCCACTGGGACTGACCCCTTCTTTTTGTCATCTGCCCCTTCTCGCCATGTCATCTGCTCCTTTTCTCTCTGTCACCAGCATTGCCTCCCACCAGTTTCACCAGCCCAACCCCCATGTCATCTGTCTATTACTCTGTGTCACCATCCCCCTATTCCCTGTTCCCCTTCTTCCAGTCACCTGCTCATTTTTTCCCATGTTAACTCCCTTCTCCCCATGTCATCTGTCCATTTTCCTCCATGTCACCATCCTTTCTCCCATCAGATCTATGATTAAACTGGCGGCCATGTGTTCCAATCCCCTCATATTCCATCCTTCTGAGGTTAGATTGGAGTGATGTCACTTCCTGTGATGTCACCTCCTGTGATGCCATCATATGCAAATGAAGGGGTCCCGCAATTAATCTTCTGCACCTGGTCCCACAATTCCTAGGGCTGGCCCTGCCAGTACCGCGCAATATACTGCACGCCACCGACGTCTTGGAAATACGCCACATTTTGTGTCCGTCATCTTCCTGTCCTGCTGGCATGTAAAACAGAAAGGCAGCGCATACATCAACGTCCACGGCAAGTTCTCCCAGCTAAAGCGAGAAATTACACTCTACCCTTCATCAGTCAAATGTGCATTTCTAATACGCAACAAAATATAAAATTGAGAAAAGATTCGATTAGACACTGGTGCCACGTGGATAAAAGTACCACAGCATGTGTAAAGAAGAAGTCTAGCACATAGTACTGTCGGATTACGGCAACGGTAGCCAAGTGTATGTATTTCCCTATTCCCATCCCACTCAGTCACTGCCATCAGACCACAGCTAAAACGATGGCCTAAATAACATTGGGCATTGTAAATATGGTGAATAGGCCCTTGTTACTTCATCTCATGAGCGGTGTAGTACCATATGAATCAGATCAGAATAAATGGCGTTATCTCATAAACTGGCTCAGCACAGCATGTGCATGAGGGCAGGCTTTGCACTGTCTCGGAATCTCACTCGATTTCCCACAACATACATGAACATGCACTGAGTAGGTTTACATCACCTCTCCTGCTATCAGCAAGGAAGGGTGAGTGTGCGAGATAGCACGAGAGGGTGACTGGGGTGGAATAAGAACAATCTGAGATAGAGAGGGATCAAAAACATGATAACATGGTGGGAAGCCGAGAGGGGTGCAGGGAAAGTTGAAGAAGGGAGAGGGAATAGGATGGGGAATGGAGAGGGCAAACTAGACAGACAGACAGACACAAAGACAGCAAGTCATGTGGAGATGGGGAGAGGCCACACAGAGGATGAAGGGACCTAAAGTGAAAGGGAGTGGTGGGGAGAAGAGAGAGCAAGAGAAAGAGGTGATAAGAAAACAAGGAAATTACATAAGGAAAGGAAGACGAAGAAAAGCCAGGAGAAGGAAGGAAGAGCAAGAAAAAGGAAAATGAAGTGAGCCCGCAAGAGAGGGAAAATCAAAAAGAGTAATAGGAGGGTGTACGTGAAAGAAGGAGAAACCACGAGATTAAATAAGAGACCAAAATAAAAGAAGAAATAAGAGAGAAACAAGAAAGAGAGATCATGTGAGAGGACAGAGGCAGGGCGAGAGAAGGAAGGAAGGAAGGAAGGAAGGAAGGAAGGAAGGAAGGAAGGAAGGAAGGAAGGAAGGAAGGAAGGAAGGAAGGAAGGAAGGAAGGAAGGAAGGAAGGAAGGAAGGAAGGAAGGAAGGAAGGAAGGAAGGAAGGAAGGAAGGAAGGAAGGAAGGAAGGAAGGAAGGAAGGAAGGAAGGAAGGAAGGAAGGAAGGAAGGAAGGAAGGAAGGAAGGAAGGAAGGACGGACGGACGGGCAATCAAGAGGGAGAACAAGACGAGAAAGACCTGGTAACTTGATGTTGGAATTTTGGGATGAATTATCTAAGGTCTTCATTTCTCCCCTTGTGCCTCCGCCTTGCGCCCTACCCTCCACCCCTTCCCCGCGCCTTTTCCCCTTGCGCACCGAGACAGAAAACAGGCGAAAAGGGAAAGGAACGGCAGTCGCTCCTTCATTTACATTTACCAATAACGCCCTGGTGATGTCTGCTAATATATCATTCATTAACCATCAAGCAGTATAAAACGCGTAATCTGTCTCCCAAAGTGGACATTATTATCGCATTAAATCATTGCACAAGATACCTGAAGAGCGGCGCGCGCGGGCCCGGCCTGGCTCCACGCCATGCCCGGGGCCGACTCCTCGGCAGTAATGAGATATGAGCGCGGGCTGTGATGAATATGACATGACTCGTGTCACTGGCTGCCACTCTGCCCAGAATATTTCTTCCCACACTCTTTTATTGCCAAGGAACTCACGCACGGCGTTATTAACCCAGTAAATGAAGCTCTGAAGATCACAGAGTGTGTCCATTAGTAGACGCGGACGCTTCTAATCCAATCTCTCTGGCAGGGAGCAGGCCTGGTGCTGTCACAGCGCCGGGGACTGCGGCCCCGTCTCACCACGGCGTGCCAGGCGGGAAATTATTACACCATTTATTACCGACCCCCATCACTCTCTAGCTATTCCAGCCCCAACCCGACATGACCTCTTCAAAGGTGATTAAAACAATATCACGGCAAGCAGACGAGAATGGGGTGGAGGGAGGCGGGTTGTGGACGGGGTCTTTTTTTCTGGCTCTTCAATATTGATGAAGCCTACTCTAAATATTTTAGCTTCCTGTGGTACACGGACTGATATATGCAGCAGAGATGTAAAACGGTTTAAAATGGCGGCGACGGCTAACGGGGAAGCTCGGCATGCGGGGTTCCTGGAATGCTGCCCAGGCAGCACCATCTTCCTGCTCTGAATAGATTATATGAAGTAACTGCTTGTGCCCTTCTCGAGGAGAGTGCTGAGCGCGGTTTCCCATGTACATATCAGTAAGAAAATACACACGGCATACTTCCTGATAACATGGTTGGACCTGTAATCAAATGCATGGTGTGTAACCTAGTGCTGCTTATCCTTTAAGCGTAGCTTTAGGGAAAAAATCACAATGTAATTAAGCTTTATAGACCTAGACCAAGGGCTGCACCAGGAGTTATGGCCCCTGAAGACCGAGTTAAAGGCCTGAACAAAGCAGGGGGATTTAACAAGGTCTTCAGGGCACATAACTTCCAGTACGGCCTGAGGGCGTGGTCTATAAATCTATTATGTCCCACAGAAGAGGGTGAGTAAAAAAAAAGTTAATCTGCCTGGAGTGCTTGCTGGGAACTGGCTAGTTACCAGTACACGAAGTGATGGGAAGAAAGGGGCGGGAATTACAGAGGAGCCGGGTCGCTGCTGGGGCCACCTGGCAAGTTTTTTGAGTGGCTGTGGTGTACTTGAAAAAACGATGCCGGGCCACGTCTGCCAGGTGCGGGCCAGCAAAGATTGCATCCATTGATAGGGAGGGGAAAGCATAGCCGCCCATCTCCCAAGTAAGGAAAGGAGCAGGGTGGCGGTGGGTTTGCTGCCTGTCCTCGTCTGTCAAGTGTAGTCTGGAGGAGTACCGCTCCCCTCAGGGCTCTCGGTGCAGCGCTCCCTCTTATAATGAGAGCGCTGCATCGAGAGTCCCTGTGCTGGCAGCAGGGCTGTCAGTGAAGCGACAGGGGCTTCATTTCACTGAAATGCCAGGGGTAGCGGAAGTGACATCACACGACTCTTAACCTCTGATGACATTGCAGGAAGTGATGTCATTTGACCGAGTGACATTACAGGAAGCGCCGGCGCAGCCATTAAATGAGGGAGTAGTACGACAAGAGCCACTGAGCTGCCATCAGGGCCGTCACCCGCAAAAAACAACAGTTATACATGCAACCGCCTTCTCCCTCAGCCTTTCCATTCACTCCCCCATCCACAATATAGAATTGCTCCCTGACAGATTGGAAGCCATGGGTGATAGTGACAGTTATTGTGCCCCCAGTTAGAAGTGGGAAACTTTTTTTGTGTCAGTGTAATTGAGCGCAGTTGTAAAGTTTTTATTCTGTTTGTGCTGATAGAAGTTTTTGCCCACACCATTCATTTATCGCAATACATCTTGCACCAATTCTCAACGCCGCTAAAAATCATGGCACACGTATATATGCATGAAGTTCATATGCGTAAAGTTCACAAAAATACAATTATTCAGAGAAGTATAACCACATGTATAGCTAGCTATAGCTAAAAGTATCGTCAGTAGAAAACATGCTTATCCACATTTGGGTACCATTTGCACATTTGCATCCTTTTAACAATATGTTTTAAAAACTTCACTCAAAATGAACTAATTCGTTCTAATAAATGTAATTAGTAGTTTGTCTGTTTTACACATTATAACTGCATTGACATATATTATAGCTAAGGTACATTTAACTGAAAAGCAAACATGAATAACCATATTTGAATCCCATTTGCACCTTTGCATCCCTTCCAAAAGTATGTAAGAAAAGGTCACCAAAAAGTAACTAAATCATTCTAATAAATGTAATTAGTAGTTACTGTGTTTTAAAATGAAAAACTAACAATCACATAACACACAAAAGGATGCATTCAGATTCTTCCAGTGATGGGGATTTATTTATTTATTTATTTATTTATTTATTTATTTATTATTTTATTTATTTGGTATTTATAATTTGCATATACAGCAAATGGGGGGGCAGGGATGAAGAGAAATTTAAAAAACATGTTTTTTAAACGGTCCTACTAGACCTTGGGCCTCATTCCGAGTATGGCGGTAAGGGATAGCGGCCACCGGTAACGAGACCAGTGGCGGTGATCCCTTACCGCCATACTCCGAGTTCCCTTTGTGCCCTCGCCCTTAACGCCTGCTTTGAGAAGGTGTTAAAGTCGAGGGCGCAAAGGGGCCTCCAAGCCAATAACGGTCACCGTTATTTGCATCTTCCCCATTCCCATTGAGCCCTATGGGGGCTTATTTGGGAATGGGGAAGAGCCTTGGTGAATGGGGAATTACCGCCCCGCCAACCTTGGAATGGGGCAGTAATTCCGCCATCCACCAAGGCGCTGCCGGTCCGGATACGGCGTCAACCAAGGCGTTAATAGCGCCATTGGTTATCGACGTACTCGGAATGAGGCCCCTTGTCTTATTTGGATCGTGCAAATGCAGTAACAAGAAGTGAAGGGGAGTGCGGAGGGGGGAAGTGCCGGTCAAAGCGGGGTGCGCTAATGCAAAGGAGGGGAAGGAAGTGCAGGTCATAGTGGCTAGCTCACAAGTGCTGGGAGAAGGAAATTGGTGAAGGGGGCCCAAGGGCTAGGCGAGTGCTAAGTGGGGGCTAGGTGGGCAAGTGCAAGGGGATTGCAAAGAGTGAAGGGGAAAGAAGGTCCACGTGCAAGTACGAGGAAGGGGCTTGATGGGCTCAATGGGGTTGCAGGCCCAGACAGACTAGTGCAGGGGGAGGGTGCCCGGGAAGGGCAAGTGCAGGTGGGGGAAGGTCAGGGGAGACCAAGTGCTGGGCTAGACTGGTCGAGGAGGGCCTGGTCCCCTGTAAAAAATCAGAAGGAACCACGACGCGAGTAAAAAATGAGGCAGTGGGGGACATTAGCAGGCGAGGGGGAGAGGGAAGGAGGACGAGAAAAGTAGGGTCTTGCAAAGCTTCGGAAGCATAAGAAGACCTGGCTCAAGTTGAAAAGGGGCAGGCAGGCCATTCCAGAGGGAGGCACCTGTGGAAGAGAGAGATCTACCCGCCACTTTCGGCTTGGAAAAGAGTCTGATCTGCAGAGTTGGAGCTACAACACCAAAGGACTTTAGCCGGGAGGTGTTTAGGGAGAGAAAGTTGGATGTAGCGGGGTCCCAGGTCCCAGAAATCCTTCTGGATGAGGCAGAGGGTCTTGAACTTGATCCTTGCAGCCAGTGGGACCCAGTGGGGCAATTTTAGGGCTGGAGAGATGCGGTCACTGGGCTTGAGGCCAAGGATAAGTCTTGCACTCCTATTCTGGATTAGTTGAAGGGGGCGATGGGAGGATTTAGGTAGATTAATGAAGAGGCTGTTTCAGTAGTCCAGCCTAGAGAGAACCAGGGCTACAGGGACATTGAGTTTCTGGGGAAAGGTGAGGAAAGGGAGAATGCCTCTGCCCAGGTGCAGCTGGAGGTGGGCCTTCTTGGCAAGGTAAGTGATGTGAGGAAAGGAGAGAGAGGTGTCGAAGATGACACTAATGTTTTTTGCCTCACAAGAGGTTAAGGGGCGGAGGCCCATGGATGGCGGCCAGAGGGTAGGAGGGAAGGAGGGGGCTCTGGTCCCAATGAGAAGGATCTCAGTCTTACTTATTTTTTGTTGCTTTATTCAAGTGCATACAGTTGAAGTACAACTTTTTACACTAACAATACAACAATCAGATAACAGAGTGAAGAATACAATATAAAAACAAGTACATGGTTCATACAATTTGTTTCTGTTTAAAATATGAATGAAATTGAGATCAAACCCATAAAACCTGATTGATTCAATAAAGAAAAGGAAGCAAAGCACACACTAAAAAGCACGTCCAATACACAATGCAAAATATAAGAGCACAATTCTTTGTGGTCGCAACAGCCAATGGTACAAATCAAATACCTTCAACTGCCAGAAACATAGTAGTAGCCCTAAGCTAGACATGACGGGCAGCAGAGGCCAGCACATATGATTCTGCTGCAAAGAGCATGCTCCAGAAATGATCATTTTCATGCACCATAAACAGCACAGAGGCCTTATCGTAACAATCTCCTAGAATAGGGTAGTGATTCAGTATGTGTTGAGCAGTTTCAATTTGTTGGCCACACAGCCAGCAAAGATGTTCCTCTAGCAGGATACCCTGCCAAGCTCCCCTAATGGCATACACGGGTAATATATCAAGGCACAAATACATAATAAAACAAATTAAGGGGAGGCGCCACGTTATTAAATATTGACTCTGACCCTGAGTAAAGCCCCCTGATAAGTATACTGGGTGTATTTGCGCTTTTTCCACCATGGGAGCCAGCATTAGTACACAATCATAATCCCGACTCATAAGGTCAAGTTTACCCAAGAAGACAGGAACCTCTTGTTCAGAGCAACATTTTAGGGAAATAACCTGGCAGTGAGCAAGTGCAACACTCTCCAGATATCTAAACCATGTGCTAAAGAATGTGTCGTTCAGCATGCGCCTTAGCAGAATGCAACAGAGATGCATATCTGCAACCACCAAACTTTATTCTAACCCATAACTTACAGACTGCAGATAGCCAAATAGACAGAAGTGATTGAAGGCATAATTCCAGTATTAAAACCTGGACTGGGACAGAGCCCGACATGCCCAATGGTGACCGTAAAATGTTTACCTACAGTTTAGGAAGCTGACTAATAGCCCTCTTAGTGTTAGACCAGAAAGGTAACTCTGTAGTATGTATAATATGTTGGCCAGAAACCAATCGCATCATGTGACAAACATCGCAATCCTAGAATCATCAATGTAACCAAAGGCTGTCCATTTTGTGAAATGTCGGCCATTTGCTTTTTCTATTCAGTCAAAGTGCTTTGCAAGTGTTCTATGCTTTAGACTCGCACACCGTGGAAGGTCACAGCTTGAACGCTGAAATACTAACACAGACAGGAATGTCAAACTGTTCAGAAATGCATTGTTTTTCTCTCTCACTAAGTCCTTGAAGTGAAGCAGAAGTCGCAAATAATCAGTAGTCCAGGTGCCGGTTTGTCTTGCAAGCGCTGTTGTAAAAGGCAGTTAAACATGAATTATATTCTCCTAACGGTGCTCCTTCGTGGAGAGTAGTATTTTTCTGCTTCAGAACTACCTGACCCTTAGCTCATGAGCCGAAACACCCAGATAACGTAATAAGGAATGTTTCTCTGCTAAGAACATGATATCCTTGCCGAGCCAGAGCTCCATGTTCCCCATAACAGAAAGCTGTCTCTGCTGCCTTTGCTAGAATAACTATGTTTAGACTGAATGAAGACTTGTCACAATGTGTCATAATTGTCAATCACTGAACCCTAGCCTGTATGACATGTATGTGGGTGGATCGAATTGCCTTAACAAAGGATATGTCTAATGTATATATATTGTTGCTTGAGTGCTGCTTGCTCTCTCTCGCATCTCACGGGGGTCTGGGAACACACGTTGTGAGGCGTTGAGACCCAGTCGGCCGACTGAGAATACTTTGAAATAAACCAGACTTGTTTGGAAAACGAACCTCGCGTCTGATGTGTCATTTTAGTATATGGTTATTGTGCCTTAGTTTCCATATGCGGTCTTTATGACCTAGCATTAGGAAAAACCTCTAAGGCATATAAAATCCCTGCAACAATTGGTGTCTTATAAGCAAGAAGTTTTGCCTCCAGTGAACAACCACCCCACACATCAATCCCCTTCCTAACAGCCAACCATTTAGCCCACACGTTGGGCTTCATGGTGTCATACAAATATGTATATTTAGCATTAGGCCACTTTCCACAGCATAAGAGGTTGTTTACATACTGGATTACTGTGCTTTGTACCTGCATGTTGCCTAAATCCATTTGGAGCACTCTGTTGAATAGTGAAGTGGGTCACTTCTGTGGGTATGTTACACAGGATGGTGGCTGAATTGTGTACTACTGGGAAATCTGCATCAACAAAGTTATTTAAAGGGCAGAGGATTCTTTTGCCTTTTTCACAGGGTAAATAGCCGTGTTACATGGGGATGTGGATGGCCCTATAATGCCTTGTTCAAATAATGAGCTATGGGATCATATATTCCTTCATCAGCCTCCCTAGACAGTGGATACTGCTTCACTCGAGGCAGTACTGTGCCTGGTTTGAGCCTCTTTCGTACTGCTTCTATGCTCTTTAATAGCCCTACATTATGGGCGTTGCTGGTCCATAGGCAACTGGGCACTTCTGCTATGTCTTCATACAAAAGTGATGGTGGTGACTAGGCAACTAATACAGTGCAGCACTTCTCTGTCCTATATCACTATGTGACAAGGTATGCACATTTCAAACACTATTTCTCATTCCTCATGTATGTTCTCGAACAGCCTTTCATCAGACACTTCTCTTAGTGGTACTGTGGGATTTATGCAAAGGACAGTGTACCAGGCCACCCCCTCCTCATCCATTCCTGCTCATGTCACTGCATCATTTCTGGTAATCACTGCTTCTATGTGTAAGGTGAAAACGGTGCCTGGTGCCTTTTCCTGTGGGACAGCTGGTCTGAACAGGAATTCCAGAGGTAGATGGAATATCATGTTCTGGAGTCTGGATAGCCCCCCTATCAAGACATTTACTCCATGCAGTAACAGCTGCTCATGTATGGGCACTCCTTGCAAAGTGCTTGTGCTACAGTATTCTTGGAGAACTGCAGCTACTCTCGTGTAATGCATGCCTGGTGTTGAGCACACTATCCCTTTGTCCGAGAAGGAGATGGTCATGTTTAACTTGCTTAACAGATCTCTACCCAAAAGATTGACTAGGCTTTCTTTTCAATGAAGTAAGGATGAGAATATTTTGTGCGCACCTAGAGTGATAGGTGACTCTTTAGTGAATGGAACTGTGATGACAGTCCCAGTGAATCCCTGTGTGTCCATACTTTTGTTGGTCAATGTAAACCTCCCTTCCCTGATACGGGATTTGGTTGCCCCAGTGTCCACCATAAAGGTGAGCATTCTGTCTCCTATCTTCACTACCACCTGGAGTTCATCTTCTGGGTCGAGGGTGGCAGACAGAACTGGACACGTCAGAGCTCGCTGTGGGCTGTGCTATTGCGGCTACATGTTCGTCCCTGGCAGTAGGAAAGGATTAGCCCCAGGACACTTCTCCAATATAGTGGGTTACTGTACCGTGTGGTAATGCATTGTGTCCCTATGGGGGCGTATTAGCTTGAGCAGGTGCCTGCTGCATGGGGTCTGCACTGCGTTCAATGTTTTGTATTGCATGGGCTGCTGCTGTGTGGGCAGCGGGGCCTGTGATTGCGCCAGGCCTGGGGCATATGTAGAAGCAATTGCCTGTAATGGACCTGGGGAATAGGGGGCTCCTGGAGTTGGCATCTGTATCCTGTACTGTGGCTGATATGTGTGATATTGATCAGGTGGTGTACCAGGGTGACACTGCATGGGAGGCCTAATCCAACAATCTTGCGCAAAATGCCCCATTCTTCCACACACCCAACAGGGTCCTCCAAACCTGCCCCTTAACCCTCCAAAGCCTCCCCACTTCCTCTCTGGGAACCACTTCTCCCTCAGTGAGAACCTCCTGCATCCCTTCTTCTGTCTCCTTGCTCCTCTCCCCATCCCTGCAGTTGTTTCCTCTCCTGTTGTCCTTCTGTGGAATTAGTCAGTACTGCTCCTTCCATGCTTACTTCAGCTAATTGTTTCTGTATCAGCTTTGCTTCTGCTCTCTGCGCTTGCAACTCTGTCTCTTTTTCCTTCTTCTTCTTTTACAAACATGCACTATGTGTGCCTGTATCTCAGCCCATCCCTTTGCCTCTGTGCCCACTACTTTATCCAAATCTGTTTCTACTTTTGTGGGGAGCCCCCTCCACAACACGTGGTAAAATACTGGTATGCTTTTATCCCATGAATCCTCTGTCTCCTCGCGCCACATCTTCTGAATTGAATGAATGGAAAGCGTTCAGTCCTAGTCTGGTTTCATTGTACATGATAGGATCGATCATATATATAGTTTGTCTGGATAGGCATCCCTCAGCACTCTCCAGACATGGGTTCGACAGTTATGAAATGGAGAACCATTGTGTGCGCCACTTTGTAGTCGTACTCCTGGGTACCCGACCTTTTCCAAAATAGTATTCGTCTGCTCGCCTAATATTGAAGCAAGCAGGCTCTTCATACCTCCCACTGCTAATATAACTCCTGTAGTTTGCTTCTCCAGGGTATGTATCCATTTACCTGCTTCCACTGTAACTGAGGGCAATGCCTTCATTAAGTTGTTCCTATCCATACGGGGCAAGGGCATATCATTTGCCCTCCATATTCCGTTCTGTAACGGGAAACTGTGTCCCTGTCCTCTTCTTAGGTGGCCTGCTCGGTACTTCCCCTTTGCTACTGCCATCTGCCTGGGTCATGATCTAAGCCACACGCCCCATTATGTCATTTCTCTCTGTTCCTCATTGGTCTCCCACTCCTCCTCTGGCTCCTCCTCTCCTTTGGAGATGACAGTATCGTAGTTTATGCTCAGGCACCTTCCTTACATGCACGGCCTGGTCTCTGGACTTCCCCTTGCAACAGGGACTCCCGCATCTGTCTCGATCTTAACATCCGTAATGACTGTGCTGTCCATTTTGAGGTGTATCTGCCCTGCCTTCCATGTATCTCTGCCTAGCACCAGACACTGCTCTCCCCCTGTGCTTTCCTGCGTTACTCTTGCTAGCTCCTCCACTGTCTTCTGTAATGCAGCTTCTAGGTCCCTTCACACTCTGTGTTTGGTTTGGGGTCTCTTGTGGACTCATGCCAGGGATTTGTGTACCTGCTACAGGATGTAGTGGGTATGTTCCGGGTATGAGCTGCGCAGTCGATGGCACAGACATCTGTGCCTGTGCCTGGTTCGGGCTCTCCTATGAGAGGGGTACACCGTGGCCTGAACAGGTGACTTAACTATGAGAGGGGTACACTGTGGCCTGAAGAGGTCCCTTAACCCCTTCCTTTCTATTCTCATTGTGTACCTTGTCAACCTCCTCATGTATTTTCCACAACTCTAGTATGCTTTGTCTATTCCTAACTGCTTGCCTTTGTAAGTTGACAACAAATGTGTTTACGTGTTTTCCATTAATCAGTTATTGTACGTGCCCTCCACAGGCCACACAGTAAACATCTTGCTTTCTGTTCACTGTACCGATTCATTGTAGTACTTCAAAATCTTCTCCCTGTCCTGCGCACCTTGCACATGTGCTCAATCGGTGTGCTAATTTTTACTGACACTGACAATAACTCAATGGCCAAAACAAAATCGTCACAACAAAGATTACCCCTAACAACAACCTCCAAGAGCCGCCCTTCCAGCACCACTGCTCCTACGCTACACTAATCCTCTACCACAATTCCTTTCCCAACACTCCACACCCACACACATCATGCTACCCTTGCCCTACTCCAAACATTTCTATTTTATTATTTATACAACAAAGCCAAAAGAACACATATTTACACAATGGTATACCTTTCCTCCTCTAGCCCCCTCTCCTTCAGGGCAGAAGGATTTGAGTCCTCTCACCTTTTCACTAGACAGCGCTGCCTTTTCTCTTGTTAGAGGGGATCTCCACTTCACTTTGCCCCTACATTGCTACTATTGCGACTGCGGGAGCCCTCCTTCCTCTATTCTACAAAAAAATACACATCACATGGTTTTCTTCACCTCACTCTTCTCACTCATATCCCAGCAATCATAACCCCATGTGTTGTTCCCACAAAGGTGCATTCACATTCTGGGTGTTCTTCCATGGTCCTACAAAGCGGCGTCCCCCTCAAAGGCGAATACAGCTGGGCGCAGCATCCAAATCCAGCAATCAGGCTGGCCTTCAGTTAACCCAGGTGCCTGCTCACCTCTTCGTTGTGCACAGGCACTGGTCTCTGCAGGTAGGAGCCACAGCCAGGCTATGTGGCAGGGGAGCTCCCCGCTCCTCGGGGGATGTGGAAGCTGGGATCACGTTGCAGGGTCACCACAAAATAAGGTAAGCCCAAAACCCAAAACAAGTCAAATCAATCCAAGTAGCAAAAATGAGTGCACGGATTGCAAGAAAAACAAAGTTTATTACATGCAATCTCGGCTGGGAAAAAAGAAAAGCTTCATTCAATGCATCATCATTAAATGGTGGTATAAATAGGAGAGAGTCATGAGGAAAGAGTTGGCATATGAAAAAATATTGCGTTCTTGTTAGTTGTTGCTAATAATCCCCTACAGAACACCATACATTTGTTAGCCCCTTTGACTCAAACCTTCCTTCGAGACCAGACCAGTAGCATCCCTCTAACAGTGACCTAATGTCCGGTCAACTAGAGTTCCTTATCACCATTGGCCAGTGGCCTTAGGTTCATTGTGTTGCTTTCATACCCCTCTCCCACTGGTCAACCCACCCTTGAGAGTCTCATGGTGGGCTTCACCCCTAAGATTTAACCAATCCCCTTGTGAGGTGTAGACAGCGTGGCAACAAAATTAAATGCCTCATCCTACTCCCATGCGGCCGGAACGCTTGGCACTCCCTGATGGTTCTCACCCATCTAGCTGTATAAGTGACAGCTTATATTGCAACATCTGTTTGGAAACGTGTTGCATTTCGAGAGCTCTTCTTACCACGGGAACAAGCAACCTTGTAGAAAAACACTACTGGAACACCTCTAACATGAGAATACTTTCCTGAATGTATTAGCTTTATTTCCCTTAGTTTCTGCAGTACCAATTCAGTGGCCATTTTTTCAGTGGGGGCAGTAGAGTCACACCCTATAAAGCAACATTACTGTGTTCTCATCAACCTGTGTCCACCTTCTGGAATGCTGGCTATGGGTTTGAAACATTACTTGTTATATCAGCTATTGTTTAACGCCTGCAATCCTACTTCGCCCTGTACCCTAAACCAATCACAGTTCGGCATTCCACGCCACTTCCAAGGACGCTGGCCCTGCTGTGCACCAGCTAAAACAAACAAGAATGACGCCTAATCCGCTGCAGAAAGCTCTGAATATTTTTGGTGGCATAGTCAATTGCAATCACCAACATGACCTATTCCATGTTAGCAAGAAGCTCTGCTTGCTGTTTACACACATCTCTATAGGATTCCTTATACATTCTTTAAGCAATCTACCCCTACTTGTCTGCCACACTACATAAAAGCCTTTCAACTACCGGAGGTGCCTCTTGCACTTCTCTCTACCTGCAAAATCTTCATTAGTTCAAATCAGCTGCTACTTTGTTGCAAAACTGTTCCATGATCCCACCTGATCTGGCCGGCTACATATAGTGCATACTGCATGTCACTGCCCTACATTTATTCATGGAATTGTTTTAAAAAGTGCAGGTGCACCTGACACAGCTAATATGTAGCAGGATAGCCATGCACAAAGACAGAACTGATGACCCTATGAATGTTCCACTCTCCTTACTATAGGAACTTCCTTAATCAGTCATTTCTCTCACGTTTGGGGCGTTGGACTTGCATCCCAACATTACATTCCAAAACTTGCAGACAGTTGTCGGTGCAAGTTATGCATGGCTTGGGTTTATCAATCGACTTTAATGTTCTTTGGCTTGAGACAGCAAATCATTTGGCGGTTATTCTTGATATCTTTCCACTGTAGGTACTTAGAGACTACACCATCGACAACCATAAAGGGGGTGACTGTTGGGCCTGGGAGCCCTTTGAACTGCCCTCCTCCCCTATATCAGCATTGCTTAGAGCTGAATCAGCGCTTTCATTTATTGAATTACCTGCTCTCCGGCGACTACTTTGAAAATGGTGTTATCCTTTCTTGGAGTCTATAACACACACAAATGCAGAGGTGGTGACTGTTGGGCTGGTAAGCCCTTTGAACGACCCATCTCCCCTACACATGCATCGTTTAGAGCTGAAGCGGCACTTTCTGTTATTAAAGTACCTGCTCTGCGTTGGCTGCTTTGAAAACAGTGTTATCCTTTCTCACAGACTACAACACCCACAGCCACAGAGGCAGTGACTGTTGCGCCGGCGCGCCCTTTTAACTGCCCTCCTCCTCTATATCTGCATTGTTTTGAGGAAAGCAGCGCTTTAGTAGTGCAACAGAACTGTGCGTGCCACTCACGAAGTGCGGAAAGCATGTTGCGGTCACGCCATCATTCGGTGATCGGGTGATAAGAATGGATGCGCCTTCAGAGTTTGATAGCCTTATGATAGGCAGCGAAATGCTGGAAGCAGAAGCAAAATCAGCATTGGATAAACCCTGTAAGTACGATCTCAGGAAACCTAGACAATGTCTTCCCAAGTTGTCAATGTCACATTAACAACATCAGCAAAAAGAAACACTATCACTCCCATTGCCAAAATCACCAACTATTTCCAGTCTAGAGACAAGCTGCCGGGGTCGACCCCTTTCCTACTAGCATCAAGCCTTAGCGTCAACTTGCCTTGTTTGTGAAGTAAACTGTCTCATGAAATTGTTCAAACTATTTGTTTTGTTGATTTAAGCCAATCAGTAATTAACACTAAATTGAATATTGACATGTTAGTGGCTACTGAACTAACAACAGTTATGTTTGAAATATCACATGTCAACATCTCTACTACTAATCAAGTCCATGATGCTCCTCAAAGTAAGCCCACCTGTTCCGCTAGGGATCTGTGAAGTAAGAGTAGAATATGTTGATATTCACCATCATAACGCTAATTGACAGGACAGAGTTTATTACATATCCCACAGCTGTTTCCATTTAACACCACCTTTAATGAGGACGAGCTTTCAGAGGGCCATGGCCCTCCCCATACTCTCACAATTTCTAACACCACGAGAATTGAATCATCTGTCCGTGACTACTCTTCCTCTATGATGCAATGTCAAGCCCCTGAACGACTCTTGACTATACTGGTTAATAAATGTGAAGGTCTAGAACGCACGGCTGATAGACTTACTACTCTGCTTAACGCCATTGTTGAACGACTGACAACGCCTAGGCCTCGCTCAAATGAGGCATGACACTTGAACACCTGAATTATCTAGGTGGCTGATTGTTCGGCATTGCTTGTTGTCACCACTAATGAGGCCAATCAGGGTGCTAAAGGTGGGTGTGTGAGTAATGGTGTGAATGTTTACCTAATGAGCCCTCTAACATTGGTTCTCCTTGCTGCAAAAATAAAAAGGCACATATTCTTCTCTCACAGAATCTGATTAAATAAACAAACCAAAAAGCATGGTTTCATTACCACTGGCTCCCAAAAATGTACACTGATTACTAATGATCTGGGCAAGTATGGCATTGGCAGCTGTGAGAATCAGATCACAACGGTTCACCATGGTGGGCAAAATAAAAAAAAAAAGTAAAAATAAAAGAAAGAACACTATATTCAAAAATATGAATCCCCTGGCTCTTTTTGATCATAAACCAGCAGTAGTGTCCACATTGAAAGAAACCAAGACCCTGCCTACTACTGACATTTGGAAATATTTGCTTAAAACCCCAGGGGATGATTTAGACACCTCTTCACTTGTAATCATGAGACCACATACCGGGACTTCGGATCCTGATGGAAATAAAAGCACTGTAGATGATTCTTATTCCCTGGAAGGCATTGCACAGCTCTTTAATATAGACGAAGCTGAGCCCAACAGAAGTAAAGAACTGCGTCAGAAGATTAATTTACAGACACGTGTCTATGCAGTCAGGAACACGAATACCTTTACCACTGAGGACAACATGTGAACTTTCCACTAGTTGTTAGCATTACTAACTTAGTCTGACAAACAAACTTTTCTGTTTGACTGCACAGCAGTATTTAAATCGCTCTGCTATTTTGCAGCTGTTTCCCAGTGTCGTATCTTTACGTAGCATTACACGTGATCACATTGCCATAGTTGAACAAATACAGAAATCCCACTAGTGCAGTTCCATTGTGAATGTTTATTCCTTCTCTTCTCTAGAATATATATTATGGCAATAAGGGGCCATTCGGGGGCGGGGGGGGGGTGTTACCAGCTGGTAACGGCCCAGGCCCAGGTTATAGTCCTGAGCAAAGCTTTGCACGGGGCTATAAATTGGGCCCGGGCCATTACCAGCTGGTGAATGAACTCGCTCGAACTGAAGCTTATTCCTATTGGCACCCCGAGGCTGTCCCTCGGGGTGCCAACAGCAACAAATGTGTATGAATCAATGGGTTGTGGCAAAAACGCGACCAGTTGAGTCATACAAATGCATCCATTCCTCATCAAAGATGGCTGCATGGAACTGGAAGTCGGAGCTCCGATGCAGAGCCCCTCTTCCATTTCCATGGTGGCCATCCGTGCAGTCAGTTGAGGTCTGTCGCGCCGCGACCCCACTACAGGTAAGTGGGGGGAGGTGGGGAACAGAGACGAGAAGATTGGAAGGAGAGTGGCAAGGGGGAGTGTGGCGAGGGGGAGGGAAGATGGCCGGCAGTTTCCTCCTCTGCTCTGGTTGCTCAGAACCTGGGCTTGGATTGTTAGATTCAGCCCGGGTTTTGAGCAACCTGATTGGTTGAAGCACCCGCGAGGGTGCTAATAGCTCATAACATAGAACTCTGCTAAAAAGCGTACGATTATTCAGCCATTGAAACACCTGCTGCTAGGCAGAATGAGATGATGGATCTATCAACTTAAATAAAAGTACTGCCTAACATAACCTATCTGGATAGTTGACACCCCAGAAATGAGCCCTCTTGGGTCTCTGAAACATAAGGCAGAGAAAAGCTAGAACAGCTATCAACTTGAATAAACATGGCAATAGGAGGATCTCAGCCATTATATTACCAGATAGCACTGAAGCTTTATTGCCCACTAATTAAAACTGGCTCCCTATGGCTCTACAACCCTAGTTGTTGAAGCGTCCCAAGAAAGCCTTTTCCAGTTTTCTCTTGGAACACACGTGGGTTTACACATTATACAGCAGAAGGGGGTTTAATGAATGACATTAATAGCTATAGTGTGGTAGCACTTCAAAAAAACTTGGCTAATAGACAAACTGGAGATAGATGGCAGGCAAACTATTGAAGACTTTGCAATTTAGGGTCCTAAAGGGAGGCCTGGGGGGCAGGCGGCCTTGTCACCAGTGTTTGTGATGACAGTACTATTACGGAGATTGCTGTTTCTTCAGATACTGTTGGGTTCGGTGTAGTAAGCTGGGAGGAATCGGGTGGCTCACATCTGTCTTTTTTAGCGATTAACGTATATGATCCATCAAACAATATCAGTAACCACTTGAACATCAAACACTGGCACTAATATGCAGCGACTTCAATGCTACCTGCAGATCATGATTTAACTTGCACCAATGTCATTTCATCCTTACCGGTCAGGCATGCCTCGGATCAGAAAGGACGGCAATGGCCTCATTCACTCTACCAGCATGGGTTAACTGCATACTGCCCATGGAGACTGCCCTTAAAGCGTTACCAGAGTTGCAGGAAAGCATGCCTCTATTATCATTATGTTTTGGTTGATATTGCCCTGCTTCCTCTGACAGCGGATATGACATTACTGATAAGAGAACAAAGTGATCATTTCCCAGTGCACACAGTTTTGATGTGTAAACATCCAAACAAAAACTAGATATACCCAGTCAGGTCCAAATTAGTTCGGGGCTAAATCGAATCAGTTGGAAGACGGCAACCTAGATATGGCAGACAATGTCGCCATTCTTGGTTTGGGAATACTTTTGTTGAATTCAAATCATATCATTGCTAAATATAATTGCTAACACAGACAGCTCCCTAGTTGCAGAGGAAAGTATTAGGAGCTAAGAGTCTATTTTATCTCAGATCTCCAAATGCTCAGTGTGTAACCTGAACAGCAGGATAGGGGTACCTACTATTAACTCTAATCTTAGCCATAAACGGAGGTTTGATAGGGAGATACATGGAGTTAAAAAAAATGAGACATGATTTAAGAACTATTACTTGTATGAACGTAACTGCTTCAGACATTGCTTTTAAAGTGCAGAATAGGAAAGCAGCCTATCAGAAATGGCTCAGGGGACACTTTCGACAACGTGACTTGCCCTTGTGGCATTCTTTGGCATCATGTGCCAACTCAAGAGATGATCATGCCTTTTGGTCCATTATCAATAGAAAGAAACCCACTCAAACATTGATTAGTGGGGTCTCTCATGACATCTATATTAACAGTGTCATAGGATCAGATGTTAATACATGTGGACATTTTAACCCAGATAAACACAAATGGGACTATGTGCACTCTGTAGATCAACTTGAATCAATCATCAAACGTTATAAATCATCCCGGTCTCCTAGCCCTGATGGCATTTGAAATCTCCTGCTATGAATCAACCCTCCTTTACAGGGACGACATTTCACCAAATTGACAGGTGTAGCGGAAGTGACATCACATGACACTTGACCTCTGATGAAATTACAGGAAGTGATGTAATTTGACCCCACCCCCAGTGACATCACGGGAATGGATGGCACACAACCTTCAGATGCGTCTTACACCCGTATTTCCACCGAGAACATTCAAACACACACAATCACATTCCTACTCATTCACTCACCAGTCACTCACTCATACACCTTCTCTTACATCCACTCTTACTGCATTCTCCACACAGGCACCACCCACCCAGAACATTCAAACACACTATCACATTCCTTCTGCCCAGGAGCTTCCATTTCAAAAAATCTTTTGAAAAAAAAGATAACAAAAAAAAATACAGGGGTAGCAAGGGAGACTGCAAAGCTAGATTGCGACCCCTGGTGACCCCCAGATGACGTCCCTGCTCCTTTATAGGCTAAACCACTGCATTAATTATTCGTACCAGAAAATGTCCTTGTACATGGACTCGTAGCACTATTGTGCCTGTTGTAAGTGTGTGGAAGGAGGATATCGTGACACAGATGGCATGCTTTTGGGCAAAGACTTTTATTTATCAACAAAAAGAAAGAGAAGACCTATCTATCCCTAACTCTAAGAGGGGTTTCCCTGCCTCAACAGAATACTAAGGAACTGTCAGAATGTCTGTAACTAAAAAGTCCACGTCCCATGTCAAAACCCTAATTCTATCCCTTACACTTATAACCAAACTAAACTGTACTTGTCCCTTCTGGGTTCAGAAGAATGACTCCCTTCTTCTGGACGGGTATAGGTTAACAAAGTAGGGGGAATGTCGCCCTTCTCCTGGCCTTTCTCAGGCAGGTTTTCACAGTTCAACAAAGTAGGGGGAATGTCTCCCTTCCCCTGGCCTTTCTTAGGGTGTTTTTCACAGTTCCATGAAGTAGGGGAATATCTCCCTTTCTGTGGCCTTTACCAGGTTTCTTACAATGTCCACAACACCAGTGAGAATGACTCCCTTCCACTGGTCTTTATTTAGGCTTCTCGCAATCCCAGGGAAATTACTCAGGCTCTTGATGAGACTCTCCAGTGGGTCAATTGGGCAGACCTGGTATACTCCCTGCCAGGTACTGCCACAAGGAAGATGCATGACTGAGGAACTCCTCCTTAGTCACTGCCGGGTCCTTGACCCTGTATTCATTCAACTGGTTTTCCTACAGCATGCCTGGTACAATCCCCTGCCAGGTATACGGGTTCTCCATTTGATGGTCATTGACCCTGTTACAACGGCTTCTCATTCTCTGGTCCCAGACCCCTTCACATTGGCTTTTCGTTCTCGGGTCCCAGACCCCTTCACCTTGGCTTTTTTTCCTGGGGTCCCAGTCCCCCTTACATTAACTTCTCATTATTGGGTCCCAGCCCCCTTTCCATTGGATTCTCTTGCCCCGTCGAGCTTCCAGGGCTGCCCACATGCCCTCTGTTTGGGCTGCCGGTTGCTCCACTTGGTCTCGAGCATTTATGCGTCTTCGACAGTGCTTCGAATTTGTTTCCTGTCTGCGCACTGCTCTACTCGGCTCCCCAGCACTTCCTTGGAGCCTGGCTGCGTGCCTCTGCTCGACCATGCCGTACAATGCTCTTCCTCACTTGGACTGGCTGCTTCTTCAGGTTTTGGTCTGTCAGTAATCGGCAGAGAGGCACACCGTAGTTCCACCAACTACGTCCTGGTCAGCAGCTTCTTCTTCAGCTTCGCCATCCGCGATATAGATGCTCTGCTCGTGGTGCATCCAGGGAGGGACTGACACTCTGGTTAGTCCCTCTTCCATCTTCAAACTCCATCTCATACGAATAACTATACTGTTTAGTGAGATTGTCATGAGGGTTCTTCATGGCTCCCAGTTTCTTTCTTGTCTCAGTATCTCAAGATGACAGTTCAGTTGAGTCAACCCTATTCATCCTTGTGCCAGTACTACTAGTGTGGCATAAGTATATGGGAGAACATATGGGGTAAGAGGAAGGTGAGGAAGGTAAGGAAGGTGAGGGGAGGGAGAAAGGTTGGTGAGGGTTGACAATACTGTGTTGGCCCATCATGTCCTCCCTGTATCCCAAAGGGGGAATCCCTTCCCATGAGATCCTCCCACTGAGTACCACCCCAGGTGGACCATCGAGTAGCGGCCTTGCTTCCCTGGCATCAATGAAAGGGTCTCCCCCTCTGAGAGAAGGGATGACATGACAGGATTCATCAGACTGTCTATAAAAAGGGCCACTGAGATAAACCTTGCAACTACAGAATGTTGGCAATGCTAGATGTGCCTGCTAAAATCTTACTCGTTTTTTTAATGAACTAAATAACTGGATTGAATCATCTAGCATTATACCCTATAATCAAACTGGGTTTCGTATGATACACAGTACCTTAGATAGCATTCAAGCATTGGTCACACCAGTCTAGACTGCATGGAAAACCTGTCACCAGCCCACATATACTGCCTTCATTGTTTTCAGTTCTGCATTCGACCCGGTAATAGGAGTAAACTCTGGTCTTAACTGCAGAACTGTATCATTCCCAGAGGTTTGTTAACTATGCTCATTGCCATCCACTCTAATACCAGATTTAAAATGTGTCTGAAACAATTTGGAGATGTTACAGATTGGGTGCATACATGCACTAGTCTAAAACTGGGCTGTATTTTAGCCCCTACTCTTTTCAACTTGTATTTGGCGGATTTAACTATGGCACTTAACTCCGACAAGGACTCCAAATGGACTGCAGGCTCGACTTAACCTGTTGAACAGCTGTACGCTACAGAACAGTCTACAAATAAATTTACGAGAAATCTAAGATTATGGTTCTTAATAAGGGATTTAAGTGGGCCCTCAATAAGACTACTATGGAGATAGTCACAGAATATAAATATCTAAGCTTAACAATTGACAACAAGTTAACTTAGTTCTTGTAACTCCAAAACACCCAACTTAAAGTCCTTCAACAAATAAGCACAGTCAGAGCCTTTTCTTATAATCATGGAGGGCACACAGTTCATGAAATTGTGAAAGTCTACTTTGCTAAGCCCCTTTCTTAGATATGGTTCAGAAATCTAGGCGCCTAAATGCAGAAAAGAATTAGACTGAATTGAGAAAAGAAATGCTTGAAAAATCTGCTTCAACTGCCCGAAATACCCTGATTGAATATGTCTACTTGGAATTCAATTCAATTTATGCCGGCTTAGCTCTATTTTTTTAAACACACATTTTATCAAGCTTTTTTAAAGAGACAAAGTCACCATCAACAAAGCAAAGCAAGTCACATCCACTGTCACATTGCAAGTCTGCCCCCTAGTTCCTCCCGCCTCCCTTGACTCCGCTCCCCCTCCATGCAAAGCTCTCCATCCCCCCAAATCATACCCCCCGGGCCTGTGCCCCATACTCCCTCCATCTACTGCCCCTGCTCTTGCTCCCCCTGAACTGCATTCCGGCCCACTGTTCATCTCCATGCCCCCATATCTTCTTGTGTCTGTTCGTGCATCCCCTCCTCTTGGACACAAGCTGATCCCGGCTATTGATTGCATCCATCCCTCTCTCTCAGGCCGCTATAGAGAGACTGGCTTGCTTCATTCAATATTCCGCTATCACCCTCTTTGCTGTTATGCATGCTGTATTTAGGAATATCCTGGCCTATCTATCAACCGCCATGTCATTCCATTTGCCCAATAGCAAATGTTCAGGCTCTAGCAGCACTGGTCTCTCCAGTACCCCTTCCACCGCAGCTTAGCTCTATTTTGATTGCGAGAAGGCTTACATTCCATTGGAAATGTACTAATTCTGTTCCAGGACCTTGCTCTTTTTGACTGTCGAAGGTAACCTCTCCAATAATTCATTCCTCAGTGTATCTACCCTGGATAATCTATGTGTTACACATAGCTTTTGAAATCACTGTATATGCGACACTGCAATTGATTACAGGTATGAACACTATATAAAGGAATGACATGTCTAACCACCAGGGCCTTTGACATCGAACAGAATATTGTAGAGCTCTCAAGTAAGTCCAATAGTGCCTATTTTATACATTTCAAGTTTGGCACACTGGAGATTCCAACCTACATAATATCATTCCCATTCTCTGGAGATATCTGAAGATCAAATTTAACATGGTCAACACTTTTGAGATAATCGGGCCACATTGAGCATTCCTAGAGTGGAGCGCACATGTAGACTATGCAGGGACTCAACATTAGAACATATAAGACACCTTCTGATTGAGTGTGACAGTATGGCATTCTTACGCAGGAACACACTTCTAGCCTATGGAAATCTTGATAAAAATCACTAGACTATAAGCAATATTTGCGAACACAACTTGGTGCGTAATGATAACAATTTGGTATATAATTTTACCAAATTTTGGGCAGTCATTGAAAATATACTGGATAGGTTGACTGAAATCACTTGACTTTCCTACCATTTTATGAATGTTGCATATAACTGTATATGTGTATTTCATGAAATTGTATTGTTTGTATGTATTTTTGCCATGCAATGGTCAAAAAAGTCTTACTGGCTATATTATCAATACAAAATAATAATAATAATAATAATTTGCACTTCCTTGAGGATGCACTTGGTGGAAAGGGAACTTTCCTTCAACTGTGAGGTCTTTTTATTTACCAAGAATGTCATGTCAAAGATGAATCACAGTCCATAACATTGTACGATACAATCATGCCAAATTGTACACTACAGAAATGCTGGATGGCAGACTTCATCTCCTGCAATGGCCTAAAGCTCCTAAAGCCAAAGAGTACAGTGCTAATGCATCTCATGTTAGCAGAAGAGATAAGGATTTGAAATCCTTTCAAGAAGTAGACTTGACATGTTTTTATGCAAATCTGGAAGTGTAGCAATTTCTACTACTTTGAATGTTGATAGCACAGACTTGTCAAGCAGGAAGGACAATGATGCAATGGTTGCAGACTCCCAAAATGCAGCTCAGAAAACGAATTCGTATCCTGAGTGTGTTTCAACCTAGACTGTTTTCATTGCAACATTAACAGAAGTGTCGAGGCAAATAACTTGCATATGTGTTCTGCCAACATGCAAGCTACATAAACATATTGTCCAACTCAGTTGATTTTCTTGACATCTGGAAAATGTAACAAAAAATAATTGTGGAACTGATTCAAAATGTGTTGTGGCATTAGATTGGGGCCCCCAACATTGTGTGAAGCAACATATAGTACATCAATTGTGCCTGTGCGATGGATTTGACTTTTGAACTGCACATATCCATGGCATTGCTTTGTGCAATTAGCTCTTTTATTGACGGACGTAGTATTTATTCCCATAATGTGGAATGTCTGGTACAGTGAGAGCACTGTACAACAAATCATCACAGCCAAACATATGCAACGTGCCAAAGGAGCACCGGAGCATGCACTTGTTGCACTGAACACCTGCAACCTGGAAGCATTCTTCAAGAAGCATCCACATGTGCAGGAATTCTTAATAAGGTACAAGAATTACAAACCAAAGGCATCAAGCAGTGAAATATTCCTGACCTGCTAGAAACCATGAAGAAATGTAATATGTCTGGAAAATTAAAGGAGTTTGACAATTTCCAAGGACAGGGATCTTTGTTACGAGTAATAAGGACTCGTAGTTGTAGTGACTGGAATGCACCTAATTCATCATTGGTTAATTCTTTGAATTTAACTTGCAGAATTACTCTGCGACTATGGCATACTATCATATCGAAATTAGTGCGTTGAAAGTGTCTGAAACCTGCAATATGGGAAGAGCTTTAAAAAGGAAATTGGGTAGTGATGAAACTAATATTCCATTCTGAAATCTTGGTGCTGATGAAGCACTTGAACATCAAAATAGAGCTTTGACGTTTACAGGAGTATTATGGAGAATAACACCATCATCTACCCCCATGGTACTTTTTTAAACAAGGCAGTACTTGACCATATCTCTGAACAGACACTGAGAATGGCAGAGGTACCAGAGCAAGCAGCATCACACAGAATACAAAACGACCCTAAAGAAGCAGCACAAAGTGCGGATATTTTTGGCGTTCAATAGATTGGAATTGCAGTTTCATATGATGGACCTGAACTTGCCAGCATTGCAAATTGCAAGCAATGCAGTTTTAGTGAGTGTTTTACAACAAATGTTGGTCATCTCTATACTCTTGGTGAAAGATTGTATAATGAGTTCAAAACACACAGGGAGCTCATTTTGGAAGTCTGCATAACCTATGTGGAGGCGACCTGTTACATTTACACTTTGGTGTAAAGAGGCCACCTCAATGACATTTTCAATATTGGCAAGTTGGAGTGCAAAAGGGGAGTGTAAAATGGTGGCGTATTCATCTTTAGCCACTCCTTTTCACTTCACCAGGCAAATTGAGCAAACGCTGCCTGCCATTTACGCATGGCAGGCAGTGTTTACAATGGACTACATAAGAATCAACAGCATTTACGACAGCATGAAAATGTCATGCTGGCATAAATGCTGGAATTTTCATATAGCACACGGGAAGGGGCAAGAGTAATAGCAACTTAAGATCCATGACCCCTCTACACCATACAAAGAAATGAAAATACGGTCTAATGTTAACTCAATGCGTAGAAGTCTTATGCATGACTTTTCTGCATTAAATTTAAATGACTTTTTGGAAAATGAGCACCAGAAACTCAACTCTGAAACTAGTGTCAAGTATTTTTGGGAGTCGATCTAGAAGAATAAACTAAATCGGTGTGCAAGTGCCAAGAAGAAACAAAAAATAAAAGTAGCTGGTACTGTTACAGAGTTAGCAGCAGACAGATGGCTCTTTTTCCCCTAGATCTATGTTAAACATTTGATCCCTGTGCATTCTCTACTGTACTATGGTCACTGTTTAATAATGCTGGAATTATGCCTCTCGGCCAGCAAAAACCAAACTGATTGAAATCCTGAAGTTACTACCACCACCACCAATAAGCAAAGCAGCAGCACAAACACCAACAGCAAGTACCGGTACTCCACATGAAAATATCCTATCTGTAGCAATCATTGATGGCATGGCAGAGGTACAAGCTTTGGATAAGTCAAAAGACATGCAGACATGCAAAAATGTGACTGAAGCATTCACCGAATAAATTCAACAGAAGTATTAGAAGTATAATGAAATACACTTGCTGTTTGATGCTTACAAAGAAAACTCAATCAAGTGTTGATGAGGCAAAAGAGGCTCCAGCGAATTGTGCAAACCCATTACAAAATCTTGAACAGCACAAAAATTGATAATATTACAATGCAGAAGATACCTTTATGCACTAACTTCAAATATGAATACACTGCTCACCTAGCTAATACAATGCTTTAGCATGAATAAATGAGCAAAAAAGACTTGGTAGTATTGTGTAGTACAGAAGCGCCCAGCAGTGGCTGTTTTGTTGCCTGTCTTAGTTGTATACAAGAAGAGGCCGCCACAAAAATTATTATTCATGCCATCAATGCCACAGAAAGAAGAGCTACAAACCTCGCTATAGTTGCACAGAATACAGATGTTGTCATTCTTGCTTTAAGAATGTATCCAAAACACCCCCGAGTCTTTCTTTGTGCCTAGTTGAAACACATTACTTCAATTGTACAGATATTCTTAACACTAGACACCTTGAAGGCATCCGCACTACTGCATTTCAAGCCTTGTCAGGGTCTGATTGTGCAGGCACTTTATCAGGGAAATATAACATTCTATACTGGAATTAATTCACTACAGCATCTGGAGATGGTGACAATTCTGGAGGTTTAGCCCCTTCTTCCTTGGGGGGAGCCAGCCCCTTTGAGGCTAGGGAGGTGAGCCCACTAAGTAAAACCCTCCAAAGCGTTTTAGCAAAGCGGGCCCTCAGTCCGAGTGACTCCCTTCAAGGGGATATGGACTCCCATTGCCATAAAGACCTCCCTATAACCAAGACATTTTGTGCATATATGGGGCATACAATCAACTGTGGGACTCAAAATAACATTGAAAGTGCTTTCAGATGTTTGGCTCAAGACAATGCTGGCCTCGCTGTGAACTTGACAGCTGATCATCAACAACACACCCCTTTTGTGTCACAGAGCGAGCACAAAAGCACTATTCCCCTTGAATGGAGGGGAATGAGAAGAAGTGATACGCAAAGTTGAGCCTTGGATGTGCCGACGTCATTGGGAGGCCGAGCTACGCTGCACAGCAGAGCAGTGCAGAGTCAGCAAAGCCAAGACTGAGTGGAGCCGGCCTTATCTGGTGGCATGACCGAACCCAGAGAGCGAGGAAGGAACAAGTCCTCCGCTCACACCGAAGGAAGCGAGCAATGCGGATACGCTTAGACGAGCGGAGCGGAAAACCCACTCATATCCATAAGAGAACGCCAGGAAGCCATGGAGAACACCGCCATTGCCAAGCTGCCAACACCTCGCTGGAGCAAACCCTGCGACGAAGACGGTAGACGGGTTGCTCATAGGGGGCGTAGAGACCAGAGAGCGAAAGCAGGAGAAGTAAAGAATATCCTAATCCTTATGAGGGGCATCACGGCCCAGAGAAAGAGATGGAAACCAATGATAATAAGCATTACGGGAGCCCAGGAAACTCGAATAGTGCAACCAGCCAAACAGCTCACAGCAACTCCCAACATCCACGAGAGACATATATAAAGAGGGTCACAAATACCCCTGGCAGATATGTAAGACATTGGGACACAGTAACTCAAAGGAACCCAAGGGCCCAATAAGACAAGTGAGGAACAAATTCAAGTGTAACCAAGAAATAAGCAAGACTTGAACATAGTGGAGAGAAATCCACGTAAGTGGTGGAAAGGAAATTAAGGGGATATCCCTCCACCTGTGACAACTGCGAGAGAGGATCTTTTTTGGAACCTGAGACTTTAATTATAAACATGAGAGAGGTTTGGAACTTTTAAACCAGGAGGAACTGTTTCTTATTGAAAAGCCTTGGACCTTAAATGAGGAGGGATTCATGGAAACCCTGTAAAACGTCTGGGTGAACAACTTTGAATGCAGGACATACTGCCCGACTTCTGTTATGTGTTTCTAAGTAGTATGGCTAGTTTAGAGGATAGGATTTGGATGGTGGACTATATTTGTTATTTTGACAATTGACAAGCACCTTTAGTATAGTTTATTAGGAAGGGAACTCCCCTTTTAGCAATAGGGTCAGACAGGCGTTTTCTTTAAGTTAAAAAAAAACCTTTAAGAACATGTCCTCTGTACTGAGTCCTTCTTCTGACCTGCCATATATTGTGTCAGAAGTGGGATCGGTACCACATGATACAAGGATGTGGCCCATGCTCATTCGGCGCTTACATCAAATGCCTAAATGCCTACTTTGGCAACACCCAAATCTATTGGGTTTGACTTGTTTAGCACAGATAGTGCATATCCCCTGTAAATAATACCCTATGGGTATTAGCATCTCCCCTCCCACCGGAACATACATACGCCACCAAATCCGGGCTTGCATGGCGGCACTCCTTAGACGTAGTAGCAGGGGTTGGTGCACCCTGACAATAGAGGGGAGATCAAAATCATCCTACACAATGATGGCCTTGACCCCTATGAGGTCAAAGTGGGAGACGCTGTGGCACAAGGCATTTTTTAAAAAGGCTTAAATCCTATCCCTCAAGAGGTTGAGGAGTTAACAGAGACACTACGAGGATCCTTAGGATATGCGGAGGCAGATACCCCCTTAGCTAGCCCCGCCAGACCCGAAGCTAAGATCTCGCCCCTCTACCTGACTTAGCTTTTGCCCAAAGAAATGATCCGGTACTTAAGGAAGCCTTTGGGAGGGTTATTTCCAAAGAACAGGGTCACAGTCAGGCAGGACCCTTCTTTTTCATCAAAAAGAGATTGTTATATCGAGGGGATACTGAGAAAGATGATCTTCCCAGAACCCAACTAGTAATGCCGAGTAGTCACCGGAGAATAGTGCTAGAGCTGGCCCATTCCCCCACCTAACAGTGGCTCACCAGGGGATAGGCCAGACCCAGAGCCAAGTGTTTCCTAGATTCTACTGGTCTGGGGTATTTTGGGATGTCAAACCATTTGTGGCTGCATGGGTCATATGTCAGAAAACGGCAGTTACTCCAGTACCCTGTGTCACATTACAACCGCTCCCTAATATTGAAGTACCCTTTTCCAGAATTGTGATGGACAATCTAGGGTCAATACATTAATTCTAGTTATAGCCACTTGGTACCCCGAAAGGTTTCCACCAAGGAACAACACTACGCAACAAATCTTGAAATATTTTCTCCCTTTCCTTTCCTGAGTAGGATTCCCTAAAGAAATTCATGTGGTACAAGGCACCAATATGTCCAAAATCATACAGGATTTGAACGAAATACAACAGATAAAAACATTGTGAATTGTGATGAAAACAGCAGAGTCATCACTAAACCCCAGCCTAAGATCTCCTCCCATGTGACCTGGGGAAGGTAGCCATTACTTGATCCTAACCCTGGGGTAGTAACATGAGGGAGGATCACATGGGAGGAGATGTCTGTGGGGGGGGGTGTAGACTCCATCTTCCTGTGAGGATGAAAATCCTCTAATTCCCAATTATTTAATGGCATTCTGTCATTCCACAAGTCCCTCCCATGAAACTACCCAAAGAACATATCAAGAAAAGTTACCTAAACAGCATAAGGTTTGTGCCTTGGGAGTTCAGGAATTAAATGTACCAACCTCTAGTTGTCATAATTCTGCCTAAGGTGGAGGTTCCCACTCCAATGTAAAATCACACACCCTTTTCCCAACCTCCCCTTACATTGACAACTCTCAGTTCATAAACAGTAAAAACTGACTAAATATAAAAAGACTAACATCACTATGGACTTCAGGCACCATAATGCCTATGGTACTGGGATGAGGAAGAAGGACTCAGAGTCAGTAAGGATTGAAAGTGCTATTAACCAGAATGTGCAGTCTAGTTGTTACAGACCAAGGCTCCTGATCGGGACATTTAAACTCAGGAATGAGTTGCAGCTGAAAGAAGGAAACGTGGAAGGACTGCTTGAAGCAGAGGCAGTCTGAGGTGCTGTGATTTCCGCTGCATGAAGAATGCCAGCTGATGTCGACATGAAGAGTGAAGGCGAAGAGCAGTGCAGAGTGCATGCAGTGGGAAGCAGCGTTTGGACCAGAAGGCCAGCTGACGGGGAGATGTGCTCCTAACTCAGCGTATTGTGTTTCGGTATACGGGAAGCTGTGGAAGCTCAACGGAGCTGTCAGGGCTCCAGGGAAGAGCTCTACAATCCACTGAAGGCACGCGGGAGCTGGCGACAGAGTGGGCAGGATGCAGGAGGTCCGTCACATCAGCTGACCACGAAGAGGAGAGACTGAAGAAGACTGGTGAGTTTGCCTGATGCTAAAGCTGACCCCGGGGCACTTAGAACTGGACAGTTGTCTGTAAAACCTAATTCTAAATACTGAACAAGTGAAGAAACAGTACAGAGGTGGCAAGGGAGCAATTCCTCTTATATGAGACACCAATTAGGTGAAACCTGTAACCTGCATTGCTAACAGCCAAGAAACTGTGAAGAAACCGTACAGAGGCGAGAAGGGCGCAATCCCCCCTACATGGGACACCAACTGGGGGAACCTGTAACCCACATTGCCAACAGCCAAGAGGCTGCAAAGAAGTAGTTAAGAAGCAACTTGGGCACAGCTTCCATATCTTGAGTTTCGAGTTTGGGGAAAATTGGAACCCACATTGCCAAGGGTTAAGAGACTATAAGAAGAGGCAGCCATTGTTCAGCCCTCCCCACAAGAGATACTGGTGTGGAAAAGCTTGAAGCAAATACTGCCAATAAGTTTGATTGTAGTTGTAGGAGTTTTCTTCCTAGCAGGCGAGTACACCAGGAAAGAAGAAGATGATGTCAAGAAGTGTGTTTGTGGCAAAAGGGTGTGGTGGAAAGAATGTGTTAACTCTATCATCTTTTGACAAAAGTGGTTGCTGTGCTCGCTTGACAAAAGTGTTTCCTTTGAAGAAAAAGTGTGACATGCTAGTAATTGCTTGGCCTTTTAAAGAGAGCAATGTCCTTGGTTTATGACCTTGTGGTTTGAGAGACATTTGCCTTACCAAGAAGGATACCGTGGGGAACAACAGTTATTTTGATTTGTGAACAAACATTTGTGAAAGAAACATTGCTGTGCCAAGTTGAAGGATGCAGTGGATGGAAAAGACCTTTTGTGCTACATTGAACTGAACTGTGTTGAATCAGAACTTTGATCAGGGTATTCCTGAATTGATTCAGGGGAAGGGAGCCGAACCCTGGTCACAAGGAGTACTTTCTAAGAGTTTTAAGTTTGAACTGGTATATTGTTTTGTTGAATTTAAGACAGCAATACTTTCCTTGTATAATTTTGATGAGTGTATTAACTTGAGGGTCAGAGACATTTTGGACCCTAGGTCATATTTCTTTAGTTTTAGTTTGCTAGGCAGGGACATCCTTGTTAGGGTAGGGAAAGATAGGCATTTATCTCATCCCTATTTATTTAATAAAGTGGCAAATTGTGAGACATCTATACCTTTGTGACCGTCTTGCATTTCTGACCCCTCACAGAACCTAGGTATACCACCCTCAGACCAATGGGCTTGTGGAGCAATTTAATCAAACTCTCAAGAGAATCCTCCACAAGTTAGTTGAAACCAATGGCCGTTATTGGGATGCCATGATTCCCTAGGCTCTTTTTACCCTTAGAAAAACAGCCCAGGCATCCTTGGGTTCGTCCCCCTTTGAACTATTATGTGGAAGGGAACCATGAGATGTCTTAGACATGCTCAAGGAAACCTGGGAAGAAAGGAAAGAATCTACATTACCCATTAAATAAAACCCTTTAAGAACATATCCTCTAGTCTGAGTCCTTCTTCTGACCTGCCACACAATACTCTTTTGGCCCTTAATTGACTAGGAACAAAAGAAAACATTTCTGAACTGGTAGTTGATAAATTTGGGTTCATTAATTTGCAAAGTCTATCAGCAGATTTCCTAAAAGAAGGGATTTCATCATACCTGCAATCAAGAGAGTCATGTACCAGGTCACAATCTGCTACCAAGATGGCCAGTCATGGCCAACACTTCCATCCCCTACTGAACATAAATGAAACATGCAGGACAGAGAAATAGCACCCATGTAAAGTTCCATGAGATCTAAACTGCATTGTGCATTGTGCAGTCGATAAGATGAATGTGTGTGAAGAATAGATGCAGCCCACCATGTAAATGTTTAGCAAACACTATACTTTATCCAGAAATGTTACGTGTGAAGGAAACAAACTATATGACGATTCATGTGATGTATTGCACTTGTCTCAGACAGTCAAGATGATTTCAGCAAAGATGGTATTGATCACAATTAGTGACTTCCTAAAGGATGCTAAATAAATAAATAAATGAAGGTTAGTAAAAATTTCAGTCCTATAATCATTTTGCAAAAGCTGAAAGTAAGCAACTGCTAAACTTTCATGTGGATAGTTTGTATTTTCTGTGGAACATCCAATTAAAAGTGCAAATAGGGTTTCATAATCTAAATAGGGCAATTTTGAGAC
This sequence comes from Ambystoma mexicanum, assembly GCF_040938575.1. Classification (NCBI taxonomy): domain Eukaryota; kingdom Metazoa; phylum Chordata; class Amphibia; order Caudata; family Ambystomatidae; genus Ambystoma; species Ambystoma mexicanum. The sequence continues at coordinate 1,014,227,635 of NC_090930.1, read as the reverse complement.
ACCATTGATTCAGAGTAAAAGCTGACAGAACCACTTTTTTAGACATAAAAATGTCTTTCAAATGAGAATTTAAAGATTAAATCTGTCTATAAATAATAGAGATAATGAAGATGTTATGCATGTTATTCGCAGCCTACTTGATGACGTCATCAATCCTATATGCCACACAGCATAGAGTGCAAACTATTCAACTATTAGTACTTTCTGGTGACACTGTACCAGTCCCACTTTTTCCTCCCTAAAACTGCAGCAAACATACACATTCTCCCCTACTGAATGGACCCTGATGCTGTTCTTCCCATAATTCATAGCTATACCTAGGACATGGTTGATTAGTTTTCTCTACTGAAGATGTATCCATTGAAAATGCATATGATATTGCGGTTCTATTTATGCAGAAGTTGTGGTGTGTAAATTCATCCCCAGAGTAACAAGGCCATGCAAGGCCACTATTGTGAGATAGAACTGGCTGATGGATGAGACCAAATGGAACGGGCAGGCCAGTCCAAGACACTTACTTTTCAACACGAGTCCTACCAAATGCGAAAAATGGGCCTCCCTCAACATTACCAAAAAGGAAAGGCACTCAGTTGAAGGAGAGCATGACTTAGAAATTAATACTGCTGAAAGTGCCCAATGGATTCCAAAAGACATGTGTTGCTGCATATGTTTACTTCATGTAAAATGGGATAAGGCACATTCTGATTGGGAAAAATGAAACAGAAGCATGTTACATTGAATTCTATGTGATAAGGCTTTGCGTCTGGTGAAATTGTGCCTGAGATCAAAAGCAAACCAAGCAACATATTTAATTTGAAATGAATAAAAACACTCACTTTCCAAAAAACTAACATTCAAGTGGAGAGGCCTACTTGGAGTTTTAAAGTGGACATCGGTTTCCCATGGTAAATAATGGCCTTTGTGTGCACAATACAGAAGGGATACTCATGTCTTTGCAACTGTTATGTTAAAGAAATACCTTACACATTGTCAGAAGGCAGAGGTAATCTATTGAGATGAAACATGTTACATGTGAAACACATGCTTTTGATTAAAAATGCCATTTCTTTTAGAATTGTTCATGTAGCTTGCTTTTGCAGTTCCCCCACCGGAACTGCTGGGCTGGATAGCTGGATTTCTGACCTCCGAGACCTTTGGCTGAGGCCCACCAGGAAAAAAGGTCTGTTTGAGTTAAATCAAAAGAAATACAACAGTTTTTAGATAAAAATTGTGGAAGGGTCAGATAAGGCAGCTAGCAGGACTGACCTTTCAGGACTGTCATGGCCCCAATAAAATGCCTCTCAGAGAATCCTAATGGAACTTCAAAGACTGTTACATAAACATCACTGACAACCTGGATAAGCAGATATCCAAGTCATGTGACTCTGGAGAAAATGAAACTCTTTGGGTTTGATCAGGATGTGAAACTGCAGGTGTCATATTAATGTATAGCCATTTGATTAACATTGGACTCTTTTCATTAATAGCAGGACAACCGTGCGTCGTAATAAGCTCATTCAGGATTCATATTAAAAATCACAAACAGCCTGTCAGTTATTTGTAAATATTAATAATATGCAATGTGGGTAATGTGAGTTAGAGATGAAAATGGGTTTGCAACACTCCTATAAATCAGAGAAATCCAAATCTTGGTAAGCTGATTGAAAGTAAAATTAATGTGTGCTTTGTGAAGTTTGATGTTAATAACTATTTCAGCTCATGAATAAACCATGAAAAATGATGGCTACCCCCCCGGAAGGTCTTGCCATGATCACATTAGTGTGCCCATCTCCGTCATAAATCATAGAATCCAAAAATATATACTTTGTTGTAGTTATGGGAAAATTGCAGACAGTTATCATGTTGTGACTTTCTGATGAAACAAAAATTTTACTTAAATGTCATTTTGAAATGATGCATTTCTCTACTCCCCTCATTATACATAATCCAGACCTTCTAAACCCTTGCCCTATCGGCTGGCCGGGAGCAGATTGGTGGGAGGGAAAGGAAAATGAATGTCCAATCTAAAGCATGGGAATATTCATAATGTGGATGTGTCAGAGGTACTATATAACCTTGAATGCTCTATGGGAAAGGGATAGCTGGGAAAAACCATCGGCGTACCACCTTGCCAGGGGAACAAAGCTAAACCAAGGCCTACCTAGAAGGAGAGAGAAAAGGAGACCCTGGGACACCTGTTGAGGACTTTTGCTTGGAAACCTGGGATCCCTATCTGAGAGAGGCTTGTGGCTAGTGGCACCATTCTGTGAATAGAGGCCTGAGGTGTGAGGTGCATATCTGAAAGAGCGTACTAAAATATGTCTGGCCTCCTAGATATATCCCAAAGCTATCAATTGTGTGGGGAAGCTACCTGCCTTAATCCCTTTCCATTAATCGGTGGGAGGGGCAAAACTGTGTAGACCCTGGCCATATTTAACTAAATATATAACTTAGTTAATTCCCCTATAGAAAAACAACATATCCATTTTAAACTGAATTATGAGGGGAATCTGTCTGTTTTAAACCATTCCTCTTCATTAGTGGGTGCCCTTCCATTAGTGGGAGAAGGAGTAAAGTGTTTATACCCTTAGCTTATTTAACTAAAAATATAATTTAATTAATTCCCATAGGGTCATTTATCATGGAGTGATGCTTTTGTCAAAATTCGAAATTGACAAAAATGATCCCAGTGCACAGTAAATGACTCTAATCTTTAATGAAATTGGGTAACCCTGCTGTTCATATGAATGTGCTAATGTTCACCCAAAACGGAAATCCCAACACCCTGCATTCCCTTTAAAAAACAAATTGTCCCAAACAAATTTTCCCTTTCATTCCATATCCCCACAATGCTACCTTTCATTCGAATGTGCGATGTTCCCAAACAAATATTCCCATTGATTCCATTTCCCAAACCTTGTTTTTCAAATAAAAAGCCAAATGAAATTCCCAAGATATTCCTCCTACCTGTACTTTGCCTTCAAAACCAAAGGGGTCCCATATAACTGATGCCTGGGGATGGCTGCAGGGAGAAAAGAGCATTGTGATAAATAAACCTTTGACTGTGTGTTTTTAAAGTTTTCCTATTGTGTTAAGGTGCAGAGAAATCCCACATGTGCTCTGATTTGAAATTCAATCTGCGTTGTCGTTGATATTGAAAGTTTATTAAGAACTGCATGTCAGTCTATAAATGCAAGTACATTTGATATGTGTCTGTTGTGTTGTGCCACAGAGTTGGTGGCTGGTGATTGTGGTGAAGCTATTATGCATTGTGTAAATTTAAATAAAAATATATTATTATTTCTATACACCGGCCTGGTTACTGGCTTATTGGTGACACAGGGTTTACAGGCAAAATGATATTATACAGGTTGGAAACCAGACCAAGTTTGAATCTGCTAAGCGCTTTGTTGTGTGGCACCTTGATTGGGGTGGGGGCGAACTCCCTGAGTTGAGAGTGACCGTCCAATAAATCGTGACAAAGGGAAATGTGTCACCTCTTTGAAAACATTTTTATTATATTGATACGTGGGGGAACATGCCAATGCCAGAGTAATAAACAGGTGAAGTGGATGAACTGTGGCATATAGGTGCTTATTTCCTATAGAAGGAAGGTGTGATGGCAGTTCTGGCTAGATACAATGCAACCGCTTCTTTTAAAACTGGAAAAGTGCCTTTTGAAAGCTGTACAGAAAGAATCTTGTCACAACGTTTTGGCCTATTTGGGGTAAGACGCATAATGGTGAGGATGAATGAAAAATGTCATGGTGGTCCTTAAATCAAGCCTTTTCATAAGTAAAACAGAAATATTTATGCAGCATCTACTGAAAGACTCTGGTGGTGAGAAGGCTGGCGCATCCCACAATTGCTCTCTCAGTCTCACTGCACTTACTGAATTGTCTAAAATGCAGGATTTCATAAAAGAAAAATAGCACAATGTTCCCTTTAATTATGTTGTTCCAGCAACACAGTTAGTATAATGAACCACAAAAAGAACACACACATGATGAAAATTACATAGGACAAGGGGAATAAACCGCCAAAAAAAGATAAGTATCTCATTGCCAAATAATTGGAGAAATGTTTTTGAAAATAATATTAGTGATTTTAGTATCATAGATTAATGGGTGGTAACTAACAAAGCACTGTATGCAGTTTAGTCTAACTAATAACATCAGAAATGTCACAAGCTAGCGTTTAGCACTCCTGCCTGCATTACCTGAATCTCTGCATCCATTCTCACTTTCTGTCTCATCTTGATCACATGTTGATCCCGCGTATAAGATGTACTGCTAGTTCAACTCTCGGGATTCAGCCCTATTGCTAAACTGTCGTTTTACAAACCTCGACAGTACACTGGCCCCTATGATAACATTTCTGACGGTCACTGATCCAAATAACAACCCAATGGATTCCAGACTTGGCTTCATACCTCCCTGCTTGAGTTGTGTATTAAGATTCCACCTGCAGAAAACACTGGTCCTCTATCTCCTCCCACCTACCACATCCCCACAGAGCCATTCACTCACACTACTGTCCAACCTTTTCACAATCCAGAAACCCATTATGCCTCCCTAAATCTCCCTCTTTGATCGCACCGCTAAAAAAAATAATTATAAAATGAAAATAGGTCTTTCTGGAACTTCATCCTTCAGTCTCGGGAGGATAGCACAGGGGCAACGTGCTCGGACGTTATAAATAACATATAATATCACATCTCCCCGCAACTCCCCAGAAAAAATCACTGGCTAAAAGGATCATGTAAGGAATCTCTATGTACCTCGCGGCAGTCACGCGCGCTCTTTGTCCATGTATAGAGTGGGAGCCGCGTGACCGCGACGACGGTTAGAGAGTGGAAGAGGAAACGGTCAGTACCGTGTAAGGCTCTGGGGAGCTCCCCTTTATTTAATAAAGAGACTTACCTGAATATTAGTAGTCTGCAGCTTCATTTCAATTGGCGACGAGGATGGGATGAAGGGGAGCTTGCCGCGGAGCCTCAGAGGGACGTCCGAGCCTGCCCGCGATTCCAGGGGCGGGCACAAACGGTGGACAAGGCGAGTCGCGTAAGGCGAGCGGTGGCAGAGAGAGGGACGGTCTCCGCAGTGGCTGGAAGGAGCGGCGCTGCGGGGAGAAGGCGGCGTGAATCTGAGAACGACAAAAGGAGAGGTGTGGGGCCGCACAGGGACTGTCTCCGCGGCGGCCTGGAGGCGTGGCGCTGCAGGGAGGCGGTCTTGGCGGCTCTGCAGAGGGACGGTCCTCCGCCTCCAATCAGCGGTGAAAAGACAGCTGTTCTATGTTGATGCCGCCCACCCTGTCTCTTATCCACAGGAAGAGGTGAGGAGCAAGAGGGTGGGAGGGGCGAAGCACAACCAAGGAGGGAAGCTGGCACAGGAGATTTCTGAAAAAAAAGAAAATTTGGAAAAGAAAACTGGGTTACATTAAGTAGCCATTTGAGACACAAACAGACAGTGGAATACTAAGGGAAGTCTCGCCACAATTAAGAAGAGTATCAGGGGAACAGTGGCAGTGCACAGGTGCTGTTGGGTGTGAATATACACCAGCATAATAAACAAAACATGGCTGCAGCAAGTATGTCACCGCCGCCACCGTTTCTAGCAGAACCTGGAGCTCCACCAATAGGATGGGATAGGTGGAAGAAGTTATTTGATACTTACATCATAGCTATAGGAGGGGATAAATTCGCATCAGCGAGAAAAGAAGCGATTTTACTACACAATTTAGGAACGGAGGGCAGGAGTGTGTATGACGGTTTGCCTGATCCTCCCCAACAGGGTCAAGGGGAGGTGGATCAATATTCAATGGCGGAAAGAAAGCTAGAAGCGCATTTTGAAGCTAAAAAAAATATAACCTTTGAGAGACACAAGTTTTTCCAAAGAATACAAGATCCGCAGGAACCAGTGGAAAATTTTATTGCAGCTTTGAGGTCTCTCAGCCATACATGCGAATTTGGACTACTAACTGACTCTTTAATAAGGGACCAATTGGTTCGGTGTGCAAATAATGTAAAGATACAAGAGAGGCTGTTGTCCAAGGATGCATCACTAGAGGTAGCTATAGATACGGCAAGAAGCATGGAACAGACACATAAGTACATGACTACTATGAAGGGAGAAAAATCGGAAGGAGAAGTAGCCGCGGTGAGAGGATTCCGTAAAGGGATCCCGAACAAGGAGATAAGGTGCTACAAGTGTGGGAGTAATCGCCACATTTCAACAAGTATGTTCTGTCCAGCCAGGAACATATCCTGCTTAAAATGCAAGAAAAAGGGTCATTTTGCAAGAGTTTGCCACGAATCTGGAGTGGTGCAAAATATTGAGGCAGGAGGAAGAATACAGGAACAAGAAGAAGATCATGCAATGAGCATGATTAGCCAGACAAAGCATGTACTGGAAATATCGGAAGTATCCAACAAAGGAGGAGCCCCAACAGATGTGTTCATGATCAATGGAAGAGTAGTAACAATGAAGGTAGACAGTTGTTCTCCGTGGACCTTGATGTCGAAAACAACATTCTTGAGTTGCATGCAAGGAGATGTAAGGCAGTTGAAAGAACACAATATTGAACCCTATGCATATGGGAATGTGAGAATTGAAGTTGTAGGGATGTTCCAGGCTTCCATAAAGTATAAAGGGAGAAGCTGTGAATCTGAGATTTACGTCACTAAAGAGGGCTCATCGCTCCTGGGATGGGGTGAACAATGGAAACTGGGAATCAGAATTCAAGCGAATGCGGAAAGGCCTATTGACGTGGCGGAAGTGAAGGATAAGTGGGAAAAAGAATATCCTGAAGTATTTCAAGATGAATTGGGAGTGTTAAAGGGATTTGAGCACCAAATTCGACTAAAGGCAGGAGCCAATCCAAAAGTGCACAGGGTGAGACCTGTACCTTATGAATTAAATGAGAAGCTAAAAGTGGAAGTGGAATCCCTACTTCAAAGAGGAATAATTGAAAGATGTGAGAGCTCGGAATGGCTGTCGCCGGTGGTAGTGCAGGTAAAGCTAATGGAGACATTAGACTGTGTGTAGACCTGCGGGACTTGAACAGAAATATTTTGATAGATAGGCATCCCCTACCTATAATTGGGGACAAGTTGTCTGTGTTGAACAACGCCAAGGTATTTTCAGTCATCGATCTTTCTCAGGCATACCATCAAGTTCCACTGAAGGAAGATTGTCAACATTTAACGGCATTCATCACTGTGTTTGGAACTTTTAAGTACTGCAGAATGCCGTTTGGACTAGCTTCAGCGGCAAGCGTATTCCAAAAGGTGATGGAGACAGTGTTGAGTGGAGTAAAGAACATTATCGTGTTCCAGGATGATGTGTTAATATATGCGAGCTCCCAGGAAGAACATGAGGAAGTGTTGAGACAAGTGTTGAAGAGATTGGGGGAGGCGGGGTTGACAGTGAAAAGGAACAAGTGTAAGATTGCAGTACACAAGGTAGAATATCTGGGACATGAAATAGATGAAAAAGGGGTAAGGCCCAAGAGAAGTTTGGTGGAGGCAGTGAAGGTGGCACCGGTGCCAGAGAACAAAGAGCAAATTAAATCATTTTTAGGATTGGCTGAATATTATCACAAGTTCGTGAAAGATTTTGCCAAAGTGTCTATTCCTATTAGAAATTTGCTCAAAAAGGGTGCGAAATTTGAATGGACAGCAGAATGTGAGGAGGCTTTTGAGAATATCAAACAAGCAGTGTGTGAAGCACCGTCCATAGGTAGATTCGATCCAAATGACAAGATTGTTTTGGTAGTGGATGCGAGCATGCTTGGGCTGGGAGCAACATTAGTACAGTATGACAAAGACAACACGGAGAGAGTTATTGCGTTTGCGTCTAGAATGCTGAGAGGTGCAGAATGCAAATATTCAGTTATAGAGAGAGAAACTTTGGCCATGTATTGGGCAGTAAACCACTTCAAGTATTTTTTATGGGGAAGAAAGTTTGTAGTCAGGTCCGACCACAAGCCCATGGTTCAACTTTTCGAAAGTGGAAGATGGGCGTTGGGTTCCCCAAGAATTAGCAGGTGGGGTTTGGGACTCCAAAGTTTTAATTTTGAGGTGAGTTATTTGCCTGGAAAAAGAAATGTGGTGGCAGATTGTCTGTCAAGACTACCAGTGAATACAAATATTGTAGAGGGTGGAGAGGAAGAGCAAGAATCTGTAGTGGCTGAAATACAGGGTGCCATTAGTGAAGAGGTGTGGACACGAGAAGAAAGCACAGATGAGGACCTAAAACTAGTAAAGGTATGGACAGCGAGGGGGTGGCCAGCTAAAGGAGAATTGGATAGAAAATGTAATACATGGTGGGAGATAAGAGATTAAATAAATTTGTGGGGTGACAAATTAAGAAGAGGAAAGTGCATTATTCCTCCGAAACTCTCAGGTCGGTGTTGGTTAGGCTGGCTCATCAGGGACATCCGGGAGAAGCTGCAATGAAAAGGAAGTTGAGACAAAATTATTGGTGGCCGGGAATTGATAGGTGTGCAGAAAAGTGTGTCAAGGAATGCATGATGTGTCAAACTAGTGATAAGTGCAGGGTGGTAAGAGAAGCTCCACTAATACCTAATGCAATACCAGACCAACCTTGGAGAAAGTTGGCGGTGGACATAATGGGTCCAGTAGCAGGTCTGGAAGATGGTTTGAAGTTTCTATTTGTTCTAGTTGACTTTCATTCGAAATGGTTTGAGTGGGAAGCGGTGAAAGAAGTCACGGCCAATGAGTTAATTAAGTTCTTGGAGAAAGTTTTCCTGAAAGAAGGAGTACCGGTTGAAATTATGTCTGACAATGGGGTACAATTTGTATCTGTGGCTATGAAAAAATTTCTGGAAAGCTATAGCATAAAACACACGAGAACTGCATTGTATAACCCCAAGGCGAATGGTCTTGTTGAAAGGGTCAACAGATACATAAAAGGGGGGTCTGCAGATGGCCATGAAATCAGGACAACCATGGAGGGAGATGTTAAAGATGTTAACGTGGAATTATGTCACTACACCACACTCTGTAACTGGTGTGTCTCCATTTGTATCCATGAAAGGTAGAGAACCTGGGACAAGACTTTGTCCAGGATGGCTTGGAATGGCCAAGGTGGTAAATGTTGATCGGGATCGCATTATGAAACTTATTAAGTTGAGTCAAGAAAAGAATAAGAAAGTGTTTGATGACAGAATGAGGGTGAAAGATCAAGAATGGAAGATTGGAGAGGTGGTGTATGTTAAAAATCCTAGACTGGTAAACAAATGTGTAGAGAGTAAGTTCTTGGGACCGAAGAAAATATGTGCTGTAAAAAGTAATGTGGTCATTATGGAAGGAGGAGAAGTTTGGTCTAAAGGTAGATTGGCAAGAGTGGGGGACGTGAAAGTGAGTAGAATGGATGAGCAAGTGAAAGAAAGGAGTGTCAGTGGGAGTAATAAGACAGAAAAGGAAAGGAAGGGAGGAGAAGCAGTAAATGGAAAAGAGAAAATAGATGACGGAGGAGAAATGGATGAAGAATGTTCACATAGGTCTAGATCAAAGCCGGTGTGGATGAGAGACTATGAAACTTGAGAAATGTGAAATCTTTAAAGACTATAAATATAAAGTTGTTGTGAACCAAATACAAATAGACATGTTGGATCTAAGTTTTGTTAGTATAAGAATATTGAGATTTTAAATTTTGATGTGAGAAATTTTCCACTATATAAATTGTTATTTTCATTAGTTAGAGTATCTTTTAAATAATTCTCTATAAGTAATGTGTTACTTGTTCTGTTATGGGGAAAAGATGTGTAAGGAATCTCTATGTACCTCGCGGCAGTCACGCGCGCTCTTTGTCCATGTATAGAGTGGGAGCCGCGTGACCGCGACGACGGTTAGAGAGTGGAAGAGGAAACGGTCAGTACCGTGTAAGGCTCTGGGGAGCTCCCCTTTATTTAATAAAGAGACTTACCTGAATATTAGTAGTCTGCAGCTTCATTTCAGATCACTCTTGTGCATATTTTTTGTTTGGAGAAAAAAAAGTGCATAATTACCTGGTTAACAGAAACAGACTTGCACAACTACCTTAATTCTCTCGAGGAAAAAAACAATATGCATCGGCAGGGGAGCATTTGATTTGACTATCTGTGCCCTGCTGCTAAGTATCAAACTTAGACGCATGTACACGCATATTCGTCACTTCTGAACTTTATCACTGCACTCCACAGTTGAAAAATGTGTTTCCTGCAGTAAAATATGATATTGGTAACGTTGTCGGAAGAATCAATTGGTTTGTACAGTCACCTTGCAAAGGCAAAATCATGGACTATTTTTGAGGGGGGGAGTTAGGGTATTTGTATATGACAAATTCTGTTCTCCCCAGTTCAATTGGTGATTACTGAAAAGACATCACTTCATACTTAAGTGCTTGTATCTTTGCAACCAAACAGGAAGTGCAAGGTGTAACCTTTTCAGAAGCATAAAATTAACTTTAATGGTGTGTGATGTGCCCTTAAAATAAACTTAATACCTTGGACGTACATTTTAAAAGGATGCAACGACCAGCCCCAGGAAACTTTCAACAGAATAACTACATTTAGTTATATGTAGAAATCTAAAAGCACAAGACACAGCTTATTTTTGTTCTTGACGTTGCCCGAAGAATTTACAAACTTATTCTAAACTTGACGACAGTGTTTCTGCTATACGGAACTATTGCACTGGGGAACAGATATGAGGGAGATGGAATATTAGGAGGGACATACAGATGTTGTCGGTCTAGCAAGGGTGGCCCAATGGCTGCTAGTGATTCATGCTGGTAAGATAGCGCAGTTGGTTGAGCGATTTGTGTGTCAGCTGCAGGTCACAGGTTGGAATCCCAGCAAGGTCAATTCAGCCTATCATGGTAAATGGGTACCAGCTTCGGTTGAGTGATAATTGTATGTAAATATGTTCTATGTAAAGGGCTTTGGCGAAAGTGCCATGTAAATAACATTCTGTGCTTCCCTTTCTGTATTCTGGATGTAATTCTCCTGTACACGTGGGCACACAAACTATCTAATGAACTTTTGTTATCTTTGCTTCCTCATAAGGCGCCGTCAGGATTCTAGACGCCAAGTACGGCGATCGCGGGTAGTGGCAGGCGTATACAGGGAGCAGTTCAAAATGGTTGCAGAGATTTAAGGAAATCCTGCAAGAGATGGTGAGGCGTGGAAGGTAGAGTCCAATGCCTGCACTTTTCTCCATTGATGTACAAGCCAGCTTCTGTTCCCCTGTATTGCTAGGGTTGCCAACCTGTCTGACTCTCTGAGGGCTTACCCTCCCCTCAGACCTTCCCTGGGACCCCATGGAACTCACGCTACTCTGATATAACTGGCCAAGCACAAAGTATTGTGAAACGGATTGTTTTTTTAATGTTTACTGATCCTGTAGAGGTGGAGGGTTCTATTGCACAGATGGACGGGATGGGGGATGGCCCAGGAGAGGCAGGGACCGAGATGCAGAGGGAGGTGCAAAGACAGGAGTAGACAACATAGGAAACAGGCTGAAGCTAATTGGTAGAAATAAATTTAGACAATAAAAGTAAAAGCGATATTGGATATTGGGGTCTCCCAAAAGAGATCCAGACCCAAGTGCAATCACCAGAGGCCTAGAACCAGGTGAATTCAGAGCATGAACCACTTGAGGAAACGGTCATGTTCAGGAAGGCTTTAAAGAATTACTGCAGAAGATGCCTCAGGACCCAGAATACCAGGACCACAAAGAGATTGGCGGTCACTGGAGAAAATGGATGCTGCTGAGAAAGCTCATGAGTCCCAGGTTTAGAGGGCACTTTTAGGCATTGGATTGAGTTTTGGTTTGAGTGCCAGTTCCGGTTGAGGACTATAGCAGCCCAGCCAGCTGCAACGATACTCAAGAATGTCCCATCTCTCCGGCAGCTTAAAGGTAAGTTTTATGATAGGAATCTGTAGAATGGCCACACACGGGCAGGCCCAACAGTCAACAGCAGTGCATCTTCCAAAGTTTAAAATGTAGTGTCTGGGAGGTCGTCCTCCAGGTGAGACTAGATTTCATCAAACAGAGGTTTTTTTGTTAGCTCTTGAAAGAGTCAACATAAGCATGCTGCAAAATTGTCTTGGTAGTCACTTTGCCACTCGTCCAATCCAAGTAGTTACCAACGCTGTAAACAGGCAACTAAGTGGTGTAGCTAAAAGTGAATTATATATCTGCCACCAGCCTACTCCCAGAAATACTTTCTGGGTGAGAAGACTCGCCAAGGGCCAAAATGAGCTGTGCGTGAGAGTCCCTGCCCAAGTAGCCATATAGGCTACTAAAGATGGCACACAGAGAAAGGAGTTGCGGCTGCAGGGTGAACTCAATAGAAAGCCTCTTTGACCGCAAAAAGAAAGTCTAGAAACAAAAAGACCACCAGAACGTTAAGGAAACTTCTTAAGTTAGCAAAAGGAACCCATACAATGGAATTCTGACATAACACATGCTAACAGTTCGTAAGGTACCAGCTGGCTTTCTCAAGTATTTCAATTATAGATGGAAAGTATCCCAGATGCTGGGGGCCATACCACACAAACACACGACTGAATGTGCGATATAAGGTAGTTACAAAACATTGAACAGATAGGGTGGCAAAGTGAATGACAACTTCGGTTGATGCCATCCAGAATAACAAAAAATGAAATATTTAATAAAGGCATTGGATTATGATTCTAAGAATGATACTTTTCTAGTAGTGATTCTATTTGCTATAGAGAAAACATTTTACCTTGTGAGGTGGGATTCCCAAATGCATTTGTTAAATTTCTGTGTGATGTCTATAGGGAATTATTATTATTATTACTATTATTATGGTATTTATTGAGTTCTGACCTTGCTTCGAGAAGCAACAGAGCACTTGACAGAGGTATACAAAACAAATACAAAATGGAGAGCTTTACAGAGGTATACAACAGTACAGATGCATAACAGAGTACTTTTCAGATGTAACAACAGAACAGAGTAGGATACAGAGGGGCAAAGAGGAGGAGTGCATCTGTGCAGGGTGGCAGGGAGGAGAGGGGCAGATGGAGTCTAGCAAGTCAGATGGCACTGGGGCAACATGATAGCCTAGGAGTTGTGGAGGAGAGACCCTTGAAGAGGTGGGTCTTGAGTTCTTTTCTGAATTGTAGGAGTATGGGGTTGAGTCTGATGCTGATAGCGAGGAGGTTCCACAGTCCTGAGGGGTGGCAGGGATGGAGAGGGGCGGATGGAGTCTAGCAAGTCAGATGGCACTGGGGCAACATGATAGCCTAGGGGTTGTGGAGGAGAGACCCTTGAAGAGGTGGGTCTTGAGTTCTTTTCTGAATTGTAGGAGTATGGGGTTGAGTCTGATGCTGATAGCGAGGAGGTTCCACAGTCCTGAGGGGTAGGCAGAGAAGGCTTGTTTTCTGGTCCTTTCCTTTTTGGAGCAGCAGATTTCAAGTCTGCACGTGTCCTTGCTTCTGTCGGTGCGCTGTCTGCAGGAGATTCTGAGTTTCTCTACAAGGTAGGGGGATGACTTAAGGGTGACTGCCTCATAGATGACGCAGCAAGACTTAAAGGTGTTTCGTGCATGCAGTCGGATCCAGTGAAGGTTGATGAGGGATGGGGTGATGTGATTCTATCTGTGTAGACTCTTTATGAGGCACGCAGCTGCATGTAGGACACTTTTCAGGGGCCCAAGGGAGGACAACCGGAGGCCTTTGTGGAATGCATTGCTCCCAACCACGTGGGAATGGTGGATCTAAAGCTATCCGGAGGGAGAATGGGCTTGACTTTCCACAGGAGGGAGAGCTGACACCAGGCTATTTGAGCGTCTTAGCTATGTGTGTCTTGAAGGAGAGGTGTTTGTCTATGTAGAACCCGAGGGAGTTGGCGTAAGAGGTATGCTCGGGTTGAAGCCCTCAGGGTTCATGGCTGATAGACAGGTTTGTATGTCTGTGTGTTCAGTGTTGTTGCTGAGGAGTAGGAATTTGGTCTTGGAGGGTAGAGCTTCAAGTATGCACTGGACATCCAAGATTGGATCAGTGAGAGGCAGGTTTAGAGCCTGTGGATGTCCTTGATGGAGTTGATCTTGAGGTATAGCTGTGTGTCATCGGCATATTTGCGGATGTGGATGTTGTGTGTGGCTAGGAGGGCTCCCAGCAGCTCCATGTATAGGTTGAAGATCACTGGCCAGAGGATGGAGTCCTGCGGGACTCCATAGGTGACGGGTAGCTATGACGATCTAGCTGAGTCCATCAGAACAAACTGAGGTGGTTGGCGATGTTGGACTTGAACCAGCGTAGGACAAAGTCGCTGATCCCGATGCGCCAATATAAGGTGTATGTGCCTGCCTGGTGGTCTACTGTGTCAAAAGAGGCAGAGAGGTCGAGTAGAACCAGAAGGCAGGGGTTGCCGTCATCAAGGGTGTTGAGGGCATCGTCGGACAATGGTATGGTTGCCATCTCTGTGCTGCATCTGGGTCTGAACCCGGATTGGTACATTTGGAGGAGATTCTTGGTGTCAAAGTGTTGCTGCAGTTGTGCAGCTACCACTTTCTTGATGACTTTACCTGGGAAGGGAAGATAATGATGGGGCGATAGATACCTAGGCTGTCAGGATCCAAAGTGGGTTTCTTTAGTACAGAGAGGATCTGTCCTGTCTTTAGGGTCTATGGGAAGGTGCCTTGAGTTAGGGAGCTGTTGATGATCTGCGGGTAGGGAAGGAGAGCTTCTGCAGGGAAGATTTTGAGGATTGATGCTGGGAGTTTGTTTTCTGTGTATGATGTGGCTTTGTTTTCCAGGGTTTGCAGATTTCACGAGGAGGGACGTGAGGTGGGTCTGTGGATGCAAAGTGTGTGTCTATCTGCTGGCCAATCTTGCTGATTTTGTCGATAAAGAAGGTGTTGATGGCAGTGGATTTTTCGTTGGTGGGTGGTATGGCAGGGCCAGGTAGCGGGTTGTCACAGTGCTTGACTGCTTTGAAGAGGGCACTGCTTTTGTATCTGGCTTCTGCTATGTTGTTCTGATAGTAGGAGGCCTTGGCTGTGTTGATGAGTTGTCGGCAGGTTGCTCAGAGTTCCTTGAGGAGCACCAGGTCAGATGCAGTCCTGATGATTCTTTTGCTGAGGTTGAGTTCTTGCGTGTACACGGGTGCTGATGGTTTGAGTTTGCAGCTGCATTGTTTCAGAGGCATGTGTTGGTCGGTGGAGGCTGAGAGGGTAGCGTTGAGTCTTTTCAGTAGAGAGTCACAGTTTGGTTGGGAGTGTTGATGCTTGGATCCACTCTTAGCATGTTGGACATGCGGGATCCCAACTTTTACTGTGCTCATTTTAATCATTTTAGGACATGCAGGATCACAGCCTGCTACCTGGCCCTGCCATACCACCCTCCAACGAAAAATCCACTGCCATCAACACCTTCTTTATCGACAAAATCAGCAAGATTTGCCAGCAGATCACCCAGCTTCTCACGTCTGGCTGCCCAACATCAAGGGACTGCCTGAGCCTGACCCGGGCGCAGCATGGACGCCCTGCTGCCTGCATATTGCTGCCTACCCCAACATCAAGGTACAAAGCCGATGTGGCCCCTGATGCCCCCAGGTGCGGCTTTACCGGTTGTGGCACGGTGACCTCAACGGACCTAGACCCGTGAAAATGGTTACCCTGAAAAGAGGCTAACTCGTGTCCCGCAGCCATGCAGTTGATAGAAGAGGACTCAGTGAACAGGTGTTTGATGCTGTGAGCCTGCATGTTAGGCACCTGCTTAAAGGGGTTTCGGTAATATCTGGTTAAGCGAAGCTGTGATCTTGCAGTTTGTAGGTAGACGCGGCATGATGCCAGCGGCTGACCATGGCGGCATCATTTAGGGGTTGCAGTTCCACACCCCAGGTTAATAAAGGGTTGGAACCATATGCCAGCATATGACTGTCATCCGCGGGTTGTGTGTAGAGTGTGTTAATATATGTAGTATATCGTGATGGTGGTGATTGTATGACTTTGAAGTAGCCAACGCAATGTTGTTTTGTAATTGGGGAGGGGTTTGTTTATGTTTTAGTAACATTTGTTTGTTTGTTATGGAAAAGGAGGAGTGTGGGGTTGTGACCCACCTACGTGTGTTGCCCTTTTAAGAGAATGGTTCCACCCCTGTGTATTGCTCTTTTAACATGGGCCATGACTGTGTCATGGCCCAATGTAATAAAAAGAGTCTCTGCAGACACGTGAGACAGAGCGGCTGCAGACTCCCAAGAGGCCTGACTGAGTCTCTGTCTCATTTATGTAGGCCTGCATGCCCTGATGCTGTGGGACCCTCGTACCAGCATGGTGGCAGAGGTCTGCATGGTCATGGGCATGGCTGGCTGTGCCCCCAGCTCCAACGGTGCTGGCGTCCAGTAGCACCATGCGGCCAACCCCCACAGGAACTGGGCCTGTCGAGTTCTGGTGTCCATAGCACTATGGGGGCCCACTGAATGTCGATAGCAGGCCCCCTGTAACAGTCATGGAAATACCTGGACCCAGCAACCAAACTGTCGTGGATATAATAAAGTGTACAAAAGCAACCTCTGACCAGATCAGAAAGACTCTAATATAAACAGGAAAGAGGCTGATCAACCAACCAGACAGCTGGCCTGTTAGGACCCAACAACTATAAGTAGAAACTGCACAAAATAAGATATCCAAAATGTCATGTGAGAGCACTAGTACACCTGCAATCCCATGAATAGACCAGATAACTGGGAGCCATTCCATGGCACCAACTCAGCCTAAATCAATACTAAACATCAACTACCCTTCAGCCACCCCCATAACCAACACCATATCTCACCATAGCAGTATAACACTGAAATCCTTTGTGCCAAACACCCCAAATCACATGTACTCTATGCATGAACCCGACTGGGTCACCACACAATCCCACACCTGACATCAAAGATATATACTTATCCACCCTGCGCACTGTCACAACACTAAAACAGTCCATGCCATGCACCCTTCACCAGCACACATATCCAAGTCTATGCCAAAGCTTACTCCCACATAAAATATTTTCGTCTGTTCTGCACGCATCAATGCAGCAGTAACATCAATGCTGCTCGGCTCGGTCTACTGCTAGTAACTTACTAGCCAAGAAAACCCCAACCCAACCCATCCTCTTGCCAGTCCCAAAGTGCCATGAGGCCATGAAAATGTCAGAAGGCGTGCTGTACAAGACCCACTGATATAACATAACATAACCCATTGTGGGGTACGTTTAGAATGTTTTTATAGAACCGTTTTTGTAGTGCTGTAAACTAGAGATTATTGGCATGTTCAATGCCTGTTGGTGCATTCAACAAATAGTATTGCTTAGACTGGGAGGCCAATTCATCTATGTATTTGTTTATGTAAACATTTATAAAGCACCTTAGGCCCAGAGGCAAACGGGCACTTAACACAAAACAAAGACATAGGCAAGGGCACAAGTGAACCAGATAAAAAAGGAAGCACACAAAAGTTAAACCAATAAAATGGAGGATCATAAAAACAAATAGATCAATAAAAGGATAAAAACACTAAGAGAGGCAAATAAAAAACCCAGATGGTAAAACGGCCAATCCTGGCCTAGGTAAAAAACAAAGTTTTCAAAGCCTGCTTAAGCACAGCTAATGACGACTCGATCTGCAAGTGGGTTGGCAGGCGGTTTCAGAGATCCGACGCGAGAAAGTGAAAAGATAGCTTACCTGCTCTCTCCAATTTAAAATGTGGTAACACCCAAAAATGTGAATGACTATACCTTAATGTCCTTACATGCTGCTTCACTAATAACCTCTGCATTAAAAAGCGGGGATGTTTGACGAACAGGCATTTGTGGGTAATGGTGAGGAGCCTGAACGTTATCTGCTCTGTCACCGGTAGCCAATGTAAATTCCGTCTGGCGTCAGTAACATGGTTGCAGCGCTTGAGGCGGGATACAATCCTCACAGCGTTATTCTGTATTGCCTGTAGCTTAGAAAGGTTCTGCTTAGTTGAGCCAGCTAATAAACTAGCACAGTAATCAAGTTGTGTTCCAATAATGGCTCGAGACAATGTAGCAGCATTACCTTCAGAAATAAAAGGGTGAATCCTGGCCAACAATGTAAGGTATTAAGCGGCTGAGGAGCATACAGAGTTAACCTGCTCTTTCATGGCTAATGTAGCATCCAAGCAAACTTCCAATGTTTTAACCTTTGTCAAAACCTCTAGTTTGCATCCAACTATAATAAAACGATTGTATGTTGCCGGCAATTTTTCAAGACTTTGGCGGGTGCCCACAAGTAGTAGCTCTGTTTTAGATTCATTAAGCGCAAGACCATTTTGGGCCATCCAACACTGGACCAAATCAAAAATGGTATTGACCATGGCAGTTTCCGCAATATAATTACCTGACAGTTTTAGAATTATCTGAGAATCGTCAGTGTCACTTGTGTAAAAATAACCTGCAGCACCAAGCATTGAAAATAGGGGCTTCACATTAATAGTAAAAAGAGTAGGGAAGGGGCAGGAGCCCTGTGGGACCCCACATTCCAACACCACAGGGTTAGCAGCCATATCTCCATTATAAACTCAATCAGCAGCATCCTTGAATAAAGAAGCCTCAGATTGCATCCACTCTCATAAAATCTTAAAATCTACCAATGACTGCCCGTGAAACTGCTATTATTAGATGGATGATGCAAGACCTATGAGGAGTCTAGCTTCTATCAATAAGCATTCATATTCGTTGAAGACTCAGAGCAACACCAGCGATCTCTGTTCCAAAATGTTGGAATGCTTGTGAAATCCTTCAGGGCTGGTCTTAGGCGTGGGTGACATGTGCAGTCGCCCAGAGTGCCAAACTACCATAATTTACATAGGGCGTCTTAACCTCTGCCATGGCAGCATGGAGGAACATTTAAAAACTCCTTTGTGCTGGAGTGGCAGCGGTCACGGTGGCCTATGTAAAATAAAAGGCTCCCTCATGCTGGCACGCCAGTGGTGCCCTATGTAGGTGAAACCCCACCCCCTTCCTCGGAGGAGCTTTTCACGTACTTTGGGCGCCAATGCCACACCAGGTTGGGGGAGCAGCTTTTCTGTTACAAAGGGCAACGCTGCCACGCCATCTCGGGGCTCCCCCGAGTTGGCGTGGTGGAGGCACCTTATTTAAGTGAAAATCTTCCTGGTCTAGTGCTAGAGCAGGAAGCTTTTCACTTCAGTAGCAGACCGCTGCCACACCAGCACGGGGCAGCCTTTTCAAAGGCTTCCCCGAACTGTAGTGCTGATGGCGCCTTACTTAAGTGATCAGCTCTCTGCTCCAGTGCTGGAGCGCGAAGCAGGAAGCTTTCCACTTTAAGAGGGGTCTGCTGCCACACCAGCATGGGGCATCCTTTGAGAGGCTTCCCGTAGCTGGTGTGGGGCCGGCGCCCTATTTAAGTGAAAAGCTCCAAACTCCTGTGTTGGAGAGGGAAGAGTTTCACTTAAATAGGGCACTGATGCCCAAAGATAAAATACTCTGGGCTCCCCCTTCTCCCTGGGGAAGTAGGAGGAGGAGGAGGGTGGGGCAGAGGGTCGTGACATTTATGGCATTTTGCATAAAAGCAAATAACACTTTGGGAACGTACACATTTCCTATGTTGACAAAATGCTCTTTGCTTGTATGCAAAATACATGTTTCAAATTTTAAATTGTGGGCATTCTTTTTAAGAATGCCCACAATTTTAAATTTGAAACATGTCTATGATAGTGATTCAGAAAGAAATCCTTTAGAGTTATTAATGGAAGTTGAACTCTGCTGTTTTCATTGGTCACAATACTCACCCAAACAAAAAAATTCTGTACATTGCAGGGCATATATACCAATTTGGACATCTTTTGAACAGGATGTGAGGCTGACTGTTTCTGCATTCACTCTAGTGCCAATCTTCTAAAGCAGATCTGGGAGTTTCCTGGGTCAGCCCTGGACAGAATAGCTTCCCATGCTGGTGCCAGGAGCTTTTCTTTCCCATGGGGTGCCACCCTGAACTGGCACGGTGGGGGAACCAGCCTCAAATATTTTTTTGAAGGGTGGCTGGAGCACAGTTTTGAAAACTCATCATTATAGGGCTAAGGTATTGATATTCCCTGGGTGGGCTTTGTCCTCTACCACATTATGTTTGCCGCTGCTGCCATTTTAATGAATGTATTAATGTAAATAGTCTGCTCTCCTAGGTGAGAACTGGACAGGTTCTTCGTAGTACCCCTTTCCCATCGGACCCCAGGGCTTAGCACTCATACATCAAGGCTGAGAGCTGCCTTCTTCCTGCAACCTCCTCAAAGTGGGAGGCTTAAACCCTCCCAGGGCACAGGCTGTCATTATCTCATTTAAGCGAAAAGCTCCCATGCTGAATTAGCCGCACCTTCGCGGTAGTGGGTGGCAAATTTTGCTTCACGCGTGGTACCCTCAGAGCTACGGCCAGCCCTGATTCACACCATTCATATATACACGTTCATATTCAGATACACACATTCACACCATTCATATACACATTCAGATAACTTAAACTAACTAAAACGGGCTCCAGACTCTTTGCGTTTTGATGCTTGCCGATATATGAGGAAAGAACAGCAGCCCTGAAAGCATCCACAAATGGGTTGTTCATGTCTTGAGGGAAGCCTTGTCTCCCTGTCTCCTCTCCCACTCTACATAGATGGGTTCTGCGAGTTATGTTTCTAACTGGGGTGGACTTGTTAACATTTGCGCCCCATTCATTTAGGGGGGTCCATGGCTTCCAAGGACGTTTTTGCTGGTGCCAGATTGGAGCAAATTCTCAGACATGGCGATTTGCCCAGGGAATAGGCTTTTTATACCTCTTATTAATACCCAATGATGCATGCAGCAAATGTATGTTGGCGGGCATTGAACCTGCATAATAGGAAGCTTGCCTGCTATGCCACAGAATATTGATTGATCAACGTTTTATGAAGAACAGTCGAGATTCTATTTATGGCATTGGGGCGAATTGTATCCTTCTGTTTTCCTAGGGGTTTCAGCGGATGAATACTCAGAGGAGAAATTCTTTTAGTCATTAACGCTTTTGACCCTGTGCTTGGAGATGTTTGTTGGGAATCTTGGCATTGCTGGTTTTCTTGGGTGGTGGCAAGGTTGAATCAGTGGCAAAAAGAGGAATGACAAGGAGGGGAGGATCCCTATATGGAAAATGATCCATGGGACTTGGCGCATAGAGGCGCATGCAAAAACAAAGGTGGGGACCCCTACATGGGCATCTGGGGTAAATTCAATATATACTAAACAAATACGATGCCCTATGCGCTGAAAAACTCAATAAATGTGTTTCAGAAATCGCATGCTGAGGACCAGAGACTGTGTTCTTATTAAAAATATATCATTTTATTCTGTTACAATTTGCATAATGGTGGACTGTCAAAGTAGGAATATTACTACTGCAAAAGTTATTTAGAATGTCTTTATACAAACCAGATCTGGTTGTGAAAATGAATGGTTGAATGGTGTGTTAGCGATAGATGCATAGGAGAAAAAATGTTTACACAAAAATCTGTTATTTGCACATAAAAACCTTTGTTTACAAAAAATATATGTTTGTTAAAAAAAGTATTGTCTCATAATTGTTTAAAAATGATGTATTTTATGAAATTGTAACAGAATAAAATGATATATTTTTAATAAGAACACAGTCTCTGGTCCTCAGCATGTGATTTCTGAAATATATTTATTGAGTTTTTCAGCGCATAGGACATCCTATTTGTTTAGTATGCATAGAGGCACATGATCATGCCTTGGACTTATGGAACTTGGATTGAAAGGCTGTATCAGAGGTTTTTTTCAGTTGCACGTTCCGAATGCTATTAAAAATAAAGAAAAGGGTGTTGCATAATGCTCACCGCCGTGCACCTAATATAATCCCACAACACGTTCATCCGCATTATATAGCATGAACCAAAGACATTATGAATAAATAAGTGGCTTGCATTGGTAAGGCACCTAAAATAAACAATATATATAACTACTATAGAGGTCCGTCAGGGCGCTATTTTTTTGAGCGGTTGTGTTTACACAATTGAATGTAATGTTAAATCAGCAATGTGCTACTTACTCCCTGTATCTCCTTGCAGATAGTGTTCTTTCCTTCTCTTGATGCAGAATACTTTCTGCTTAACATCAGCCCTTATTATACGTCCAATATGAGTACTTTTTTTTTATCACAAAGATCGCTGGCGCCTTCAGGCCTGTACATTCTTAAAAGAGGTAAAAATGGTCCATTGATCAAAATGTTGGCTAATAAAGGGAATAGATTTTGAATGAGATGTTAATTCGAAAATGTGTCATCTCCTGTCAGTTATCCCCCTCCACCAAGGCCCCAGTAATTGCTGGTCCCAGCTGCAGATTATTCTGCCACTGCACAGATCTAATTAAAGTGATCACCTCAGCAACATCTGCACTCACTCCTGTGTGCTGATTAGGACACCTATGGGCCCGCAATGACAACCTTCACGCGGGAGGGCATGGGAAAGTCACCGAGCGGCTGAAAAGATGGAAACAAACAAAGTACAAGATCACTGACTGCAGCGGCGGCGCGAGACGGGAAAAGGCGGGAAGATCGAGCGTTATGTGGCGCAGTGTTTATTCCGAGGACCTCCCCGTCGCAGCAGGCCTCTTAACAATTCATGAGCCGCAACCGGAAGGTGTGAGATTGATAGAGTGTAGAGGGTGGGGGGGTGGGGGGACTATGAGGGGAGGGAAGATTGATAAACTAAGTAAAATACATACTGCATTTGCAGTCATAAATAAGTGGGAAGCGGCGATCTACTGATTACACATAAAATGACACAGAGATTGACTGTGCTTAGTTGTTTTTAATATCTGTAAAGCGCGTGTTTGTTATAAAATGCGCACAATTATGCAAAGGGAGAGAAAGGCTAATGCTTTTCTCGACACACATAGTGGCTCATTTTAAGGGTGACATCTGATTGAATAGCCCATTATTGCCGTAAGGAGGGCAGTCATGTACATTGAGTGTTGAAAGGACAGATCCGCTCCTGCTGCCATCCGCAGAGCTGCCACCAAGAGGTGTGCAAGAGGGGCCACGACCACCCTTATAAAAATGCTACCCCCCACCTCTTGCAACTGCCCGCCTGCCCTCCACCGGACACCCCAGGCCAGCCCTATGGAAAATGTCTGGGGGCACCACTGGCCATCCGACACACAATCTATGGATTCCTGGCCCACAGAGTGATCTTTTGTCATCCACTGAATAAGTACAGCACCCCCAAAGTTTGCATTTGTTATTAAGAGATCACATTCTCTGACAATGGTAGGGCATTAAGGAACACCAGGTGCCTAGCTGTCAAGTGCCCCCATGCCTTGGACTCTTAGTGGCAGCACTTTGTGTCAAGGTTTTAATACTTAGTAAGGTGCCTCCTCATAGCTTATGCATCCCTCTAACCAAGAGGTTAGTATGTTTGAGGAAAAGTCTGTAACAGTCGTATTTATTTAACAACTTTAATTTCGATTTTTTCCCCCATCTTCAAGTCAAATGTGAATGTTTTGCCCATAACAGCCTGGGACACATCTCTCCCTCACGAGGCAATGATGATTACCTGTGGTGACATCCCCATCCCGCATCCCCTTCCTCACACATATGCTTTACTCTACCCATCAGGCAGCCTAAATTTAGAAGTTTATAACGCGGCCTCATTTCTTATGGCTCCACCCACTGTCCAGAGTATAAGGGGTGCCACCAATGTTACAACATCCTGTCTTTTCTTATGTCGAAATGGCCATGGTGGCGTCAGGAGGGCCTATTCAAGAAAATGCCAGGCTGGGTCACATACAGTGACAATTTGGGATTTTTAGAGATGTGATGATGCCTACGGATTTAGCATGGACAAGGCCTGTAGTTTGGGCAGAAGATGGCAGAGAACCATTGTGACATGCTGGTTCAGAGCCCTACGGAAAGTTCTATTTTGAGATTTTCTTTAGGGTTTTGAGGGGGTGGAGGTTTGACCCTGGTCGTATCGTGTGATGACATTCTACGGTATCATGTGACGACATTGTACGCAGAAGGAACTGCCGTGCCAGGTTCTTTTTGAAAGGGCTGGCAGGACTAAAGCACAGAGTTGGCACAGTGTGAGAGTCTGATCACATGCGAGCCACAGAGAATACAGTGACATCCCTGGGCAGTCTCCTCGTGATCTCTCGGAGAAGCATGCACACAGTTCTTCACTAACTGGCAACATGAACTCCTGCACATGCAGGTAGCACAGGGTGAGGGCTCTGATGGGAACAGGGTTGTAGATCCCACTCCCCTCCCCACCCTAAGCGGAAGAGGGAAGACTTTCACAACAGAGACCATGAATGGGAAAGGGATGGCAGGCAATCTATCACACCAACCCTGAAAGAACATATGCCAGGGAAAACAGACGAGCAGAAAAGAAGACACCCCCACTCGCCAGTATTACCCCAATCAAAAACAGAGTGACAGAAATTCATTGGTCGTGCATTGACTTCTGCTATCACCTGCAACCCAGACATGGTCCGTTCCTGAATACAGCAGGATCAATGAGGACTAAGATGTCAACCCTGTTCATATAGGAAGATACAGTTATTAGGAATTGAGACCTCATATGTGGCACAGCGAGTAGAACGCTCTCTTTGACATCCATGCAGAGCTTGCTAACGAAGGTTCGAATCCCGGCAGGGCCAAACTCAGCCTTTCATCCTTCCGAGGTCGATAAATGAGCACCACGGGTAATTATAAGCAGCGCTCAGATACGTGATGGTTCGTAGCGCTATATAAATGCCAAATTATTATTATATTGTAGAACATGTGGGGAATAATCTAAACTTTCCTGAACAGGATCTGGGTCCAGAAGATGAGAAGGAAAAGGTATGACACACCAACACTTGCACGGGTTCCTGTACTAAGACTGTACACATGATTCTCGAGAGGGAATGGAATTATCCATATAATGTGATGATATCCAAGTTCATGCCTCAGAGGCATCCCTTGGAGGGAGAGGATGCTGAGCTAGCAGAATGAGTGACAATAGATGTTATTGTTCCGAACCTAGGAGGGCAGCCTTCAATAGCAGCCAAGGACATGGAACCAAAGGACTCAGTGGTCGGGAGAGTGGACTCGACACAAAAGGAGGCATACTCATATTCTAACCTTTCCCTGATGACATTTAAATACCAGGTATACTTGACCCAGTCCATCCTTAAAGATTTCTTTACAAGGTTTAAAAAGATGGTTGCAAATGAAGAATGTGTCCAGAACACCTGAATTAAGCAGCAGGCCCAGTTGCATTGTGCAACACCAGGGATTCTATCACAGCAACATCGATGACCAAGAAGCCTTTGCAGGAGCCAGGAGACACATACATTTACGAGACTGGCAAACTGATTCCAACCAGAAAAGCACTGTCACATGCCATTCCTGTAAGGGAGGCTTTTCGGTAAAAATGTAATGAAATAGCAAAAAAGTCTTGTAGAGGTGGAGTCAAGTACCCCCATCAAAAGCACCGCCCCCATTCTGCCTATATGTTGGGAGCCGTAAATTGCAACACGTGCAGTGCCAGTGAGGATGCCTGTACCGCAGAAAATCCTGGAAACAAGGTATCCATTGAGAAAACCTTATATGCATTCACAAAGAAATAATGGCCTTTTGGAAAGAATCCTGGAAGAAGTGTGAAAATGAGTGAAAGAGAAGACTGGTGACGTCATGCGGTATGGAGCTGACGCACCTAGAAAAGATACATGAGGTAAAAGAACATAGACATTCTATAAGCTCTGAAGAGGAGGTGGTAAAGATCAGTTAATATATAAGGGCACCTGGCAAAGCCCTGATAAACCCAGGTGGGCACAAATTTCAATAATAACAAAAAATCAGGGTGAAAGATCACACACACATTTCATATTTCACTCTTATATGGATTCAACAGGTTTTCTCAGATAGTATAAAAAAACAGAAGTGTTTTGACCTAAAAGTGTTTTAATTTACATATATTTGTCACATGTGGAGAGAACACAGTTGTCAGAGACACACCCATTTGGCATTTCTTTGTATATCATACAGGTAAGTACAATCCAGTCAGCTTGACTGGATTTAGGTGAACAAATAGCATGTTTTGTCTTCATTGATTGACATATTGTTTATTACAAATACAATGTGAACATTGAACAGAACAGAATTCAAAGTACAACAAAAACGTATTTCAGTGCATAAAATTGACACTGGATTGGTAATGAAGTCGTCAACACTATTGTGTTTTGGCCCAGAGATAAACTATGGTATATGGAAAGGCCTTCATCAGGACGTTTGGTGTACGGTGTCGCCAAGTCCTGGGTTCTCTATCATAGGAGTTACTGTACTACGGTAAATGTCAAATGAACCACTCTGGTGTGGATATGTAACAGTGAGCGAATCACCGCAAAAGGAGGGTGGCCGTTAGTAGGAAAAAGCTGCCTCCAGAACCTGTGTTGTCCTAGTGGGACGTGGTTATACTATGGATTGGTTCACAAGGTTCCGCCGTATTGGTTAGATGTCTATGCGCCGGTGCTGCTGAGTCGCGTCGCTGTGAGTGCACTGGAGAGCCTTTGCCGTGGGAGGGTCTATCTCTACACTCCGTCTCAACACTTTGGCTGCCATAACCCTGCAGGCCCTTGAGATCACTATTGGAGATCATCACTCCTGCACTACTGGTTTGATTGCTCTGCTTGACTTTACTCCTTCACCTTTGACTTCCCACCTGCATTTGCCTCCCTCTAACTTCCACCCCTAGCATTGCATGTTGTGACCAGTGGCCCCACTGTGTTTTAGATCTGCCTGCTAATTCTCTTTTGGTTGTGCCTAGCGGTCCCACAGTGTTTTACATCTGCCTGCTAATTCTGTGTTGGCTGTGCCTAGCGGCCCCACTGTGTTTTACATCTGCCTGCTATTTCTATTTTGGCTGTGCCTAGTAGTCCCACTGTGTTTTACATATGCCTGCTTATTCTGTGTTGGCTATGCCTAGCGGCCCCACTGTATTTTACATCTGCCTGCTATTTCTGTTTTGGTTGTGCCTAGTGGCCCAATGTGTTTTACAACTGCCTGCTAATTCTGTTTTGGCTGTGCCTAGTGGCCTCACTGTGTTTTATATCTGCCTGCTAATTCTGTTTTGGCTGTGCCTAGCGTCCCACTGTGTTCTACATCTGCCTGCCAATTCTGTTTTGTCTGTGCCTAGCAGCCCCACTGTGTTTTACATCTGCCTCCTAATTCTGTTTTGGCCCCACTGTGTTTTAAATCTGCCTGCTGATTCTGTTTTGGCTGTGCCCAGTGGCCCCACTGTGTTTTACATCTGCCTGCTAATTCTGTTTTGGCTGTGCCTAGCACCCCCACTGTGTTTTACATCTGCCTGCTAATTTGATCTCCCCATCCCTCTCCTGCTCTCACCCTACCCCACCCTCTCAGCCACCCGTACCCTTTCTTCTATCCTCCTTGTTTGATCCTGGTTACTTGAAACTCATCAACCTTACCTCCGCTCACCATACCCATCCGATTCTGTGACTACCCCACCTCTCTCTTTCCCTGCCTACTTCTCCTCTTCCCCCCACCGTAGTCAATGCTCTAACACTATAAGAAATGTCATCAGGCCTAATACGATAGTCCATTGTTTTGTTCCTCCCCCCCTTTGCTCCCCTTTTTTGTGTTCAATGCTCTTACACTATCAGAAATGTCGTCAGACCAAGTACAATAGTCTTTTGCTTGTCCCTCCCGTGCTCCTCTCATTTTATGTTCAATGCTCTTGCACTATCTGAAATGTCGTCAGGCCTAGTACAATATTTTTATTTGCCCATTCTTAATGCTTTAAGGCCTTTCAGGAACGTCACTGTATTTTTCCCTTGCTCCCTTCCCCACCATAAAGCACTTTGAAACACGTTGTGCACAGGCATATATATAAATGAAATATCAAGATGGAGCACCCGAAGAAAGGGTCCAGATGTAAAGGTAATCCAGAAGTGATCACTACAGACGCAAGTCAATTGGGTTGGGGGTTGCCACATGAGAGACCGGTCAGCACAAGGAAAATGCTCAATAGATGAGAGCAAGATGTCCTTCAAAATGAGAGAACTTCTGGTCATCTATCAGACTCTTTTATCATTTGCCCAGCTCTTGGTTAACAAGAATGTGGTAAGAACAACAGACAACAACACAGAAAAAGCCTATGTCATTCGTCAAGAAAGGACCAGATCAAGATTTCTAATTACATTGGCAGAGAATATTTGTACTAAGGCAGAGGCAATTGTGATAAATCACAAAGCTATACATATTCAGGGTTCAATAAATGTAAATTTGATCACAACTAAGCCGAGTGTTGGCATGTACCTGGCACATGTTGCTGTCGAAAAAATGCTTTCCTCCTGCTATGCTGCATGATCAATAATGGATTTATTTGTGGACTGCTCAAAGAACTTGGTACCCCCCCTACTACTCCAGGAATTTGGACTTGACATCATGGGGGAGTGGACATATTGCTTCTACTATAGGCCTTGGCCTTCTGTTCTCTTTTCCTGCTCTAGTATTAACATCTGGCCCAAGATTTCTGCTGAAGGTGTACCCCCTTTTAATCACAATAAGGAAGTGGTATCGCTGGCATTGGTGTCTTCAAAATCAGGTCTGGTCGACCAGAAGTCTGGTGCCCTAGATGTTAAGAGGGCAGTGCTCATAAATCTTGACATAACGTAACACTTTGGGAAGTGTGATAGACTGTTTTGGCATTTTGGAAGGGCAGACAGTGAATGTAGCATTCTAGGCCACCCTGAGCAGGTAGATCAGGTTGTACCTTGCCCAGGTGAGCAAATTAACAGGCTTGCCTCACCTTTTAATTGCACAGAGATGGTCAACTAGAGGTGTGACTGCTTCTTGGCCAAGGACTCTTGGAATTTTGCTTATTGGCATATGCAGGGCAGCTACTCAGTCTTCTCCCACAACATTCATGACCGTCTACAAATTGTAGGTGGGCATGCTGCATTATATGAATGTGGGTTCAATGATTATTTCGGCCGCAAATGTATCCTCCTGAATATGACACTAAGTAATACATTGACTGGTGTTTCATTCACTTGAAGTCAGCGTTTCTGTAAGATTGAGGCCAGGCACCTGGTATATGGTATGTCCTCATACACAAGGAAGGGGATGGTGGAGGTGACCAGGGTAATGACTTGATAACATTGTATAATCCTCATTACCCTGGTTGCCTCCCTCATTCCCGTAATACAGGATTCTGCAAACTGTGGCTCTCCAAATGCTTGGAGGTTTCGTAAATTAGTTTCCTCATAGGGTCTAGCATGAGCTTATGCTGCACATGCATGGAACAATAAGCTGGTCCCAGACAGATGATACAATACACTCCACTTGCTCCAACTGTTTCTCTCTCCTTTTACTACTCCTCATGCCTCTCCTTCTCTTCCTCCTCTGTCACTCCAGTCTCCACACTCTCCTTCTCCTCTCAACCTTTCTTCTCCCCCTCTCTGTATCTTACACTGCACCACTCTCCTCAACTCTTACTACACACCTCTCCTCACCTCTCACTATATCCCTATTCTCACCTCTCACTGCATCCCTCTTACTACACCCCTCTTCTCTCACAACACAACTCTTCTCTACCTATGCCTTAACACACTTGCTCCCCTATCTCTTACCATTACCTTCACCCCTCCTTCACTCAGCCCTCAACAATACTCTCTTATGCCTTTGCACTCTCTCCACACCATGCCACCATACACCCTCTCTCTCACTATCACTCTCTCTAATTGCCCCTACAATTCTCCCTCTCGCTCCATCCTTCTTTCTCATTCACCTTTTTACACACCCATCACCACACTACACTTCATACAATTAGTCCACACTTTCATACACAATACCTCACCTATACATTCTCCACCTCTGCCACCAACTCTTCAGCACTCCATTCATCCTCCATCCTTTATTGGTCTCTCAGTCCACCTCCATGCCTCCTGACCTCACTCCTGTAACCCTCACTCTGTCTCTCATTCACTCCCATTTTATACTGTGCTCCTGCCGGTGTGTCTCCCCATTTCATTGGTTGCAGTGCTCACCTGACTCTAATGACCAATCTAAACTTGCTCTTTCCCTATTGGCGGGGTTACACAGATGGAAAGCTTTAAATAACCCTCCTATCCCTGCCACCATTTGAGTCTCTGTTTGTTAGGTAGCAGCCAGGTGCTCAGGCTGCTCATTTTCAATGTCGATTTCCTCGGGTACTGGTGAGTTTTGTTGCCAATTTGCTGTGTGCAGGGTTTCTGTCTCTCCCCTGTACCACTGCAGTCTCTCCTCACTCCAAGTTCATTTTTGGTTGCCCCACCAACCACCTGACATCAGCCTGTATTTGGCAGGTTGGGTGTCTCATTTCTGTTAGGCAAGTACATTCCTAATCCATTCCCTCTCTGTTCTTGATTACATTCTTGTGGCTCCGGTCCGGGTTTTCTATGTTGCTCTCAGGTGCTCTCTGGAAGTTGAAATCCTGAAATTGAAACTTTGCGAACTTCAGGTGATTCCTGACCGGACATCTGCTCATTGATGCATAGCAGGAGATCTAGTCAATATATTCAATACACTGATGTCAGCGAACATGCCATAACTTCAAACTTAGAAAAGAATTTCTGCTTAAATACTGCAAGATATATATTGTTAAAAGCAATTGCAATCACAAAATAGTGCGCAAAGTGTTTGGAATCACCCACAGCACGGGATTCATACGGTTTCCGGTTGATGCCTTAGTGTGTGGCTAACAAGTCTAACAGACTGTTCTAGAAAAGTAAGATTACAATAACAAAATTAAAATTACTTTTTTGCCTAGAGCATGTTACTAGTATTTACATGTGTAGGTTTATCTTCTGTGTTATAGGTAAATACCACTATACTAGGCTTGCAGCTGGCATATAGATTGGCTTTCCATTGGTGTTTAGCGCACAGGGATTCCAGTTTACCCATTTTTGCAATTTATACTTTACAGGTACATTTACGATTCAATAAGTACAGAACAACAATGTATGTATTTTCAGATGTTGTACTAAAATATTATCTTGCTTATATGTACAGCGTTGAAAACCAATTTTGTTCTCAATGTGGGTAGTAAGGTTGCTTGCATTCATAGCAAATTATAACTGTACAAGTACTGGCAATATGTAGTTACCATATTAGTAGCAATCTAAATTATAGTTAGTTTTACAGAGGGGTTTAACATGTACTCTTGTAAAACGACTTGGTGTCTTTGTATGATATAATACAATTAAACCTACTGCAGGCAGGATGGTTTCAAGAGTACACATGCAAATGTATATGCACATGAACACACATGCATGAGCATGTATACTATGCTCATGTACATACTTTTAAAAGTTGTATTGGAATAGTACCTTGCAGTTAAGCACACTATTAAAACACTGCTTTGCCCACTGTAGGTAGTAAGGTTCCTGGTATACACATACAAATATATACTATCACATAGGAGCACAAATACTCACAGGCATAAAAGAACCAGGTCTTAAAGCTAATTTCACATATACTTCAGCATTTGTGCACTATTTTAAAACATTATTTGACACATTACATCATTATATCTTAGAAGGTAGCTTTAGTGGGAATAAAATGAATGTGTACTTGTTTGTGCACTACGTACTGCTCCTATTTACGTACTGTGTCCATACATTTATGCCAAATATGAAACACTTTTAATAAAATGTGTGGGTAAAGGTTTATATGCCTATTTGTATCCTTGTTATTACTTGGTTAAAGCTACAGTAAACTTTGTTCTGTGTAAATGTAAATTAAATGTAAATGTAAATTAAATATAAATGTATAGACAACATCTATTACAGCTTACGTATGTACAGGTGCTTTTAATAAGCAGCGTAAATTGAAATAGTTTCACATATAAAAAATGTGCACAATTGTACTTTCTTTTCGATGGTAAGTGTTGTAAATGTAAGCAGTTTATAAGTGTAATATAATTAGCCTTACATTACTTTCCTTGTGTAAGTTCACGCATGGGTTTTATTTATCAATACAAAATATTACTATATATATATATATATATGTATATATATATTCAGTAAAAAACTTTGTTAAAGGGACGTTATGGTTAAGTTGCGCTACTAAAAACCTATGAAATTCAGTGAAAAAACGTTGTTAAAGGGACGTTATGGTTCCAAGTAAAACCGAAAACCCCCTGAAATTCACCAGTCATGGTATGCTAAGCAACCATAACTCGCGCCACCGCTGTGCACTGCTAAGACTAAAACCCAGGACATGAAAGATGACATCACACATGTCATTGATGACATCACTGATGACATCACATGTGCATTTACTTTTCATGAAAACTCTGTAAAATGGATTCTTATTGTAATGTTAATAAAAAAGTGGCAAGGATCATTGAAATAAATATTATGAGGTACGTAGTGCATTAAGCAATGTATTAATCCAACTAGCATTACATTATGAAGTTTTTTCCAATATACTAAGGTGTACATGTACTAACATAGGCATAGTGTGCAGCAAACATGATGGAGATTCAATATTAATAATCTTGCCATGTCAAATACTAAAATTATAAATACTTTCTTATTAGAGTTTTGCATACTGTAAACATTTAATAAGTATGTAATAAAACCCATTTAGTACATTATTACATTAATGCACAAAAAACACAAACAGACAACAACACATACAAATATGAGCATGTCCAGGGAAAGTACAGTAATAAAAAAAAACAGAACTATAAGAAAGTGTTGATAACCTTACTGATTATCTTCATACACACAAAGCATTCAAGTCTGTGTGTTCCCCTATGTATATGTTTTATATGATGTGAGTGGACCCTAAGTTAATTACTGTAAGAACATATTTGAAGTATAGGTCAACACATATAGTACTTTTTGAATTTTTAGTTCCTGACTGTTACTCAAGAAAACCATGTGGCCTAGATATGTCAGTAAAGGAAAATAGAGTGAAGCAGGCATGTGATGTCATCAGTGATGTCATCAATGACATTTGTGATGTCATCTTTGATGTCCTGGCTGTTAGTCTTAGCAGTGCACGGCGGTGGCGCAAGTTATGGTTGCTTAGCATACCATCACTGGTGAATTTCAGGTGTTTTTCGGTTTTACTTGAAACCATAACGTCCCTTTAACAAAGTTTTTTCACAGAATTTCATAGGTTTTTAGTAGCGCAATTTAACCATAACGTCCCTTTAACAAAGTTTTTTTACTGAATTTCATAGGTTTTTAATAGCGCAACCTAACCATAACGTCACTTTAACAAAGTTTTTTTTACTGAATATAGATATACATAGTGTGAAATTGATAGCTGTTTACTAGGATTCCCTTACTTTATGTACATGTAACATAGAACATACTGAACCCTCAGCTAGTGATTTTGATATCCGCAGACTGCGCGTATGTCCGTGGACAGATGTGGCCAACATCAACACTCTCAGGGGTATCTTACATTGTTGTATCATGCAATAGAAACACTGAACAGGTTCAAAAAGCAGCACATAAACACATTATAGGTATTAATAAATAAGAAGTGGAAACTATATATGTAAGACATCAACCGTCCATTTAAATAACATATGCACCAGAATGGAATATACCAAATCAAAATATATATGCCTCCAACATAATCACCTCACAGAAAATGCACAGCAAAAAGCAACAGCAGACCTACACAACAGCAACAACAAAACTTACCAAAAACCTGTAAGTAAACTTCATTTTTCTTAGATATTTCTAAACTTTCTGTATTAGGTACACTAAAAGTAACATATATTTTTTTACACAGAAATGTCCAGTACTTTGGAATGGCTGGAAGAAAATTTCCCATGTGATGGAATGAGTGAAGAAAGAGATACTAATGGTAGACACAACACTTCTCTATATAAGCCAATTAATAACCATTAATTTATGTGTACTTAACACATTTTTTTAACAGACCATACAAACAGTGAAAATAATATACCAAGAGAGACATTAGAAAATGCTCTTCAGCAAATGCAACAAAAAATGGATATGCTAATGAAAAATGTCAATCTTTTAAAACATTTTGTGAGAATGTATGTAGATGAATGAATGGATTGCCCATTGCAGTCATGTGTCTGGCTATCTGTAATGTTTTAAATGTTGTGCTTCCTGCAACCTTTATGTAACTTTGAGTGTTTTGTAATATATGATTGATTCATTTTTGTAAATTTTGTATCAAAGTTAATACATCATATTTTTGATACGCCACATTAAAATAGAGCCCTCTGGACATTTTTTCAGTATATTCTATGCGGGAGAAGCAGTCAGTGTGGATGGAAAAGTAGCTTGACTACAGGTTACATGATATCAGGCAGGCACTAGTTGGGAAACAGACCAGAGCGCTGCACAGGCAATACCAACATACCGTAGGCCAGCCAAACCTTCTTTGGACTTGCAGAGCAGAGAAGCCCCTCTTGTATTCGAAGCAAAGATTTTGTGTGGAGGGCAAACAAGGTGGATTGCCTATTGGCCCGACAGCTTAAGGGGAAAGCAGCAGCCCAGACAGTCCTGAAGATCGAGTCAGAGGCTGGGTAAACGGTTACCGAAATCGGGACGATAGTGGACATTTTGCGGCCATTTATGAGCAGCTCTATGCCTCAGACCTCCCAGAGGAACAAGGGCAGGACTCATATTTCGATTCAGTCCAGCTGCCTCAGCTGACTAATGTGAAAAGAGATGACCTGGAGGGGGATATTCGGCCGGAGGAGGCTGAGGAGGCGAATAAGTCTCTCCCACTCAACAAGACGCCAGGACCGGATGGGCATACGGGCCTATTTTATAAAAGATTCAGATCTAGCCTCGCCCCTCAGCTGACACACTTATTTACCACATTCCTGGAGATGGGGGAGGTCACTGGTTCGATGGCAAAGGCAAAGGCTGTTATCTTTCCTAAACCTTGCAAGGACCCCATTAGCTGCGGGTCATATAGACCCATATTGCTAATGAACCTGGATGCTAAAATGTATACCACATTTTTGGCCAGGAGATTGACCCTGTTGCTTTGCAAACTGGTAGCCCCTGATCAGGCAGGTTTTATCGGGTTTTGCCAGGGTGAGGCAGACCTTTCATAATATCAGGAGGGTCTGCCACATTATTGAAAAGATTGAGATCAAGCACATACTGGCAATCATGGTTGCATTAGATGCTGAAAATGATTTGATTTGATTTGATCATGTAGAACGGTTGTTCCTCTTCGCATGGGATTCAGACCAAAATGTGTGCAATCTGTACAAGCTAACTACAGCTCTCCCTCGATATGACTTGCAATCAATGGCCACCTGTCCATGGCGGATTCCCCTTGCCTCAGGTAAAAAACAAGGCTTTCCCCTTTCGCCTCTTCCCTATGCCCTGTTCCTGGAACCCTTTCTAATGAGAATGCGAGAGTCCGCGAGGGTATGAGGGGTCCGATTCGGAGTGGAAACTGATAAAAATATGCCATAAGCGGATTATATGCTGCTGTCCCTTACTGAGCCAGAATTGTCATTGGAAGCTCCGGGGGAGGAGTTGAACATCTTTGGCAAGGTCTCTGGATTGAAAGTGAAAACACAGAAGTCAGAGATACGAAACCTCTCCTTGGGACTCCAGGAGAACGATAGAAAACAAGGCATACTTCTGTTCAAATGGGCCAAGGGGGGATTAAAATATCTAGGGTAGTCATCACTAAGTTGCTAGATCAACTGTACGATACAAACACCCCTCCCCTTCTACAAAAGGTAAAATAGGCGTCAAGATGGAACCCCTTGACAATATCGTGGCTTGGCAGAATAGCCTCAGTAAAGTTGGTTGTCCTCCTGCGGGTTGTATATTATTTTCAGGCTCTCCCCAGTTCTTTCTTCAGATCTATCAGGAACATCATTGCAGCATTCATATGGTTAAACAACCGCCCAAGAGTTGCAATAAGAACAATTATGGCTGCCAGAGGCAAAGGGAGGCATGGAGGTACCCAACTTCCAGACGAACTATGATGCGGCCCAACTCAGGGTCATTAGAGAATGGCTAATGGGGAGGATTCCAAGTGATGAGTGTGCATGGATAGAGCGGTGGAGGCTACCCTGCTGCAGGGGGTTCTGTGGCAAGATAGGGTGGATAGGCTGCCCAATATGCTTATAAGTCGTATACTTTTAGTGGTGGTGGATGTTTGGGATTCCCTGGTGGCACATAGAGCACTGTCGACCTCTCCTCCTCCCTTTACCCCATTATTTTGGAACCCATAGTTTACACCGGGGTGAGGTGCACAAAGGTGAGGAGCATCTATGTAGGCTCCGATATAATGTCATTTGAACAATGCAAACAGAATTTTGGAGTGACGGAAAAGGACACTCACAGCTATTTTTAGCTAAGACATTGGGCCTCATTACAAGGTTGAAGGTAATGGAAAAACGATGCCGGTAAGCTATTACCAGCACCGCATACCGCTCTGGGCTAGTCTGACTCAAGAACCCAGTATTAGCGGCACCACTGACACAGTGCGCCCCCCTACCGGCATGCGCGCGGGCACGCGGCCCTTCGGGCCGGCAATACCGGGATGCCGCTAATATGAGAACATCACAAGTCAGGCGGACATGCAAATACCGGCATCATGAAGGCGCTAATAAGGGATACAGGGATGCCGGCAATACCAGCATCGCGAACCACCCGCAAGCAGCTATGTGCAGTGTTCCCAACTGCCACAGGTGCACACAATCAGCACAGGTGGAGGCAATGGAGCCTGGCCCAGCACAAAAGGAGCACACCCACACACCACACCCCTTTCCACACCAAAATGATTCCACTTGCAGTAGCAATACTGGGGTTGGAGGACATGCTTGCATTGCTACACCAGCAACAACAACAACAACAGCAGGCACCACAGAGGAGACACAGGGGGAGAAGGAGGGTGAGACAGGCCCAGCAAGCCCCACCAGTGCAGCCAGTGGTACCACGCAGGCAGCCCCCAATCCCTCACCTCAGAGCCAGTCCATTCAACCTAACCCCTGAGCATATCCACACCCTGTACCGTCTGGACCGGGACACCATCACCACCATTGTGGACATGATACACAACGACATTGTCAGCCTTATTGAAATTGGCACCGCCATCCACCCTCTACTGAAGGTAGTGTCTGTGCTCCACTTCCAGGCCACAGGCAACTACCAGCACACAGTGGGGAAGATGCATGGCATATCACAACCTTTATTTTCTCGTATGCTGAACCAAGTGCTGGATGCCCTCCTGAAGCACTCAAGGAACTAGATATCCCTACCACGGACTGCCCAGGAGATATTTGACATGAAAGTTGGCTTCCATGCACTGGCAGGCATGCCAAATTGTATTGGTGCACTTGACTGCACCCATGTGGAATTGGTGGTCCCGCATGCAACAGAGGTGGTGTACCACAACCATATCCCTCCATCAATGTACAGATGGTATGTGACTCCAGCAAGATCATCACACATTGTTGTGCCCGATTCCCCGGATCAACTCATGACTCAGTGGTCCTGCGCAACTCCACACAACCAAGCTACATGGAGCGACATGCAAGACGACGTGCCTGGCTGCTTGGTAAGTTGCATGACATGCACATGGCAGTGTAATGGGGGGAGAGATGCACAGACCACCATGGTGTAATTGTTGTGGTGACTGCACAATGTCCACATCCCAAAAGACTGTGCCCCAAAGCATCCCAAACTGAACATGACAACCAATCCCCATAGCAATGATGGAAGCTGTAAACCAGGCACAACATGCCGAACTTTCTACCACCCCAGATCCCACTACACGTCCACCACCCATCGGGTCCTCACCCTACATAACACAATCCAGCAACATGCTGTGAGCATGCACAATGTAAATGTCTGCAGCAAATCACTACACAGGACAAGCATTCATGAGAGTGCACAAATCAAAACCACCAAGGGAATCCACTGATTGTCACAGGGCCACCACCACAGTAGTGCAGCATGTCACCATAGGAATAATGAGCGCAGAATGTGAAATAATGCAGAGACTACCGCCAACGCTGCCAGTAAGTAAATCATACTGAACACTACACATCACATATTTAATACAAACACAGCGGTATGCGTCCACAGTGCATGACCAACATCAAGGCAGTGTACACCGTGTATCGTCTTGAAGACGCAATCCACAACATAAAACCATGGCACAGCACACATTGTGGCAAGGTAAAATGTGTGCATACAACCAGGGACATGTGCATGTGTACCACAAATACAAATATCTGCAGGCAAGTGTGATAAGTACAGCTGTCCATCATGATTTGACTGACACATACCTTATTTTGCACCCATGCAGGTGATAGTGGCTATCCCTTGAAGACGTGGCTCCTCACCCCTGTCCGGAACCCACAGAAAAGGCATGAAGAGGACTACAATCGTGCACACACCTGTACCCGTGTGGTCATCGAGCAGACCATTGGTCTGTTGAAGGCACGTTTTCGTTGTCTCAGCCGGTCGGGTGGCACACTCCTCTACAGGCATGAGAAGGTGGCCAAGATCATCATGGCATGTGTCATGGTGCACAACATGTGCATCCGATGGCACGTGCCCCTGCCCCCTGAATTTGAACAGCAACCACCAGGTGATGATGAAGAAGATGAAGAGGATGTAGGCGCACATCATCGCGGTGGCGATGCACAGGAAGGACGTGCCGTGTGCCAGTCTGTGATTGGCCAATATTTCTGAGACACATGGGTGCAGAGGGTGCCATGAAAGTGGGACTGAGGGCACTGGGTGTGGGAGTACATGGACACTATGCACTGTAAACCAATAAATGACACATACACAATAAGGAATGTCCACTCAAGTATTTTTTCTGGTACACAACGGGTGTATTGAACTGTAAAAAGTAAAAAGTGCTCATACCCTCCACCTCTCCCCCCTTCCCCCACAACTCCCCCACACACCCTCTCTCCCTCCCCCTCCCCCCACAACTCCCCCACACATCCTCTCCTCCCTCCCCCTCACCCACAACTCCCCCACACACCCTTCCCCCTCCCCCTCCCCCACAACTTCCCCACACACCCTCTCCCCCTCTCCCTCCCCCACAACTCCCCACACACCCTCTCTCCCCTCCTCCCCCCACAACTCCCCCACACATGGTGTCCAAGTAAATGCTGCAGGTTTCTGCAACAATTGCCATTATCAGGCTGCCCCATCTACTTTTGTCCACTTCCCACATCTGGTGGCATCATATCTGAGCGTCGCAAGGTGCGCGCAGACCTGCGAAGGGGGCTGGTCTGAGTGGAGCTTGATGAAGATGCCGTGCTCGCTTGCTCCAGTCTCGGGGCAGGACGCTCTGCCTCCAAGGCATAAGCTATACAGCAAAGGACCTGCCTCAGAGCAAACACCTCCTCGCAGATACGAGTAGTGCTGGCCTCAATGGCCTGTCTCAGGGATGCAGTGTTGTTCCGCCCCTCCTGCCTTGCCTGGGCACTGTCCGCTACAAACTGTCTGACCAGCCCTGTCAGCTCCTCCTGGCACAGCTCTGTCTATGCCTTTTGCTGCACCCCATCCCGGGCACCAGTGGAGGTGGATGCTGCATTTGGCAGATGTCCAAAATCATGTGGCTCCTCTGTGGGGCTCAATCTCCCTTGCCCTGGCTCCCCTCCAGACTGCTCCTGTGTTCTGTCATTGGGGGTGCTGAATGGAGTGATCTGGGGTGATGGAGGGGGACTGGGTGTGGCAGGAAAGTCTGAGGACTCATCCTCCACAGGGACATACACCTGGCCTTGGCTCTCTGCATCCTTGTCGCTATGGGGTGCCGTGGCTGCTGCCTCCCCGACAGAGCTGTTGCCAGTGAAAGGGCCCCATCGGCCACTGGCTCCTGTGCAGTGGACACTGCTGTTGTGGGCACTGTTGCTGTGGCAGTGGCCCTTTGCCGCCCCAGTGACATGGCATCCAGTGGTGCCTTGCCCTTCTGTGGCAGTCATGGCTTGCCTGGGCCTTTTGATGTCGAAGGCCTGTTGCCTTCCTCCCTGCCCCTGGCCTTCTTCCTGGGGGGTTGTTGGCTGTGCCGCTGAGTCCCGGGCCTCGCTGTCAGGATCTGAGCCTGTGGGGGACCGAGAGAGGGACGGCATCAGTGATGGTTCTACATGCATCATGCATACATTGCTATTCTACACATTAGAGGGGATTAGGTGTTGGAGTTGTGACATTCAGGTAGCTTGCTATATGGGGGGAGCATGCAGGCATACATCAGGGTCACACATGTTTGAGGTGGTGTATGCTGTGTGCCATGCATTTCTGTTGAGGACTGCGTGCAGTGTGACTAATGCCATTTCCATGTTTGTGGGGTGTGTCTCAGGTATGGCATTGGCATGCTGCATGCATGTGGATGTGTCAGTGCTGAGGACAGAATCTAGGCAGGGATGTGTCCATGCGTCTGTAATGGGCCATGCATTGCCTCATGGCACGGTCACATTGCTGGACTATCATCATACTTTGCATTACAGTGTTTTCTTAGGACACTCACCTCCATCTGTGGATTATGTGGCGCCAACTTCCATCTCGCCCACACCTTCGATACACTCAATGCCGATAGTGCTAGCGCACGTTTCCTCCCACCGGCTGAGTTTAATTGGCAAGCTAGGGCCACCGCCAGTAGCCAGGCCCTAGCTCCGGTTGGCAGACATGATATTTCACACTCTGAGGCTCAGGTCGTCCCACCATTTACACATGTCCTTCACTGTGCGGGGGGGGGGGTTCCCAACGGCACTCACTTTACGGGCAACTTCTTCCCAGATCTCTTTTTTCTTGAGCTGGGCTGCTCTCTTGAGGTCATTCGCAAAGACCACCTCAGCATTTTCAGCCAGCGTGTCTGCTAGCACTGTGAGCTCCTCCGAAAACCGCTCCATACGCTGGCGTGATGCCCGTTTTTTCACTGCCTTTGGCATGATGCTGGTTGAGTGGATGTTTTATTTCTGTTGAAATGAGTCTCCAGGTGCTGTATAGTGAGGATGGCAATGGATTGTGTTGTTAAAGATGGCTCGCCGTGCCCTTTCCCGTTCCTGCGGGAAGACGTTACTTCCGGTTCCACTTAATATCGGTGAGCGCTATTAGCGGTACCCACTAATAGCGGTGCCCGCTAATGCCGTATCCATTGATGCCGGGCACGTTATTTAGAGGTAGACGGTGACAGTAGTGCTATCTGCAATTCCGATGA
Organism: Ambystoma mexicanum; assembly: GCF_040938575.1. Taxonomy (NCBI): domain Eukaryota; kingdom Metazoa; phylum Chordata; class Amphibia; order Caudata; family Ambystomatidae; genus Ambystoma; species Ambystoma mexicanum. The sequence continues at coordinate 1,014,186,387 of NC_090930.1, read as the reverse complement.
TGCCGTTAAGGGACTTTTTTGGGACTTTAGCAACATGCCGGTACTGTTGATACCGGCATGCCGCTGCGCATGTGCACGCGAACTCGTAATACGCCGCTGTTAGCGGCCTCTTTCCTACACGGGCACGGTATTTGCTCCATGCGGGTAAAAACAGTTTTTTACCTCCAACCTCGTAATGACCCCCATTGTCTGGCTAAGACGATGCTTCAGCAGGCGGCGACTAGACCACTCACACCTTTTGAGACCTTCATACCCACTCAGGATGGTTCAAAAAGGCTGATATCCTCCCTTTACAAACTGGTGTTGAAGAACCCTGTGCACTATACGTGGTGGTATTTGTCAAAGTGGGAAGTTACCCTGGGTGGAAAAATACCAGAAAAACTTGGCAAGGTGTATGGCACAATGTACCAAAGCTGACGCGCTCGATCCAATTAAGGGAGACATGGTATAGTATAATGCTGCAATGGCACTATACACCAGAGGTGTTGCACAGAATGTTTCCGAACACATCACCTCACTGTTGGTGGGGATGCAAGGATACAGACTCATGGGTGCATATATGGTGGGAATGCCCGGGGATCCGGCCCTACTGCTAAGATGTTACTAAGCAAATGGAAGCGATATTTGTGATCGGCAACTGTTTGGGAACTAGCGAGTGGATGATCGGACTGGGGGATTCAGTGGACGGTTTAATGCCAATTTTATCTATTCCTTGTGCTGAAGTCCTCTTAAAAACAAGTATTAACAAAGTCAACAGTTTGGCTTGTGTACAGGTGTTGGGCATTTGCCAGGAACTGCTATGCTATCATACCATCAGGTGCTCACACAATTTATCAGCTGTTGCCATCTTAAGGGGAAGTACTACTGTTTTGGCAGTGCCTGGCAAATGCCTATTGCATGCCGTCCCAAATGTTACATTTTTTGGCTTTGTCAAGGCTTGTATTTGAGTGTATACATGTGTGGTGTTGTGTGTATGACTGTTGTGTATGTGTTTGAACGCGTGTCTATGTGTTTTGTATGCCTGTTTGTTAAAAGACAGACAAACTATCTCTGGAATGTGATCCCACGCAGGGGTCCAGAGCCCAATCACCTCTATGCTAGCTGCAGACCCCCACATGATAAGTGTTATTACCTGGCTAGACTGTCCTACATTGAAGTTAGGTCAGTCTAGCCAGGTGATAACACTTATCATGTGTGCATTACCCTTTATGCAAAGTAAATAATGGCATGCCACATTAAGAAAGTAAGTGCAAACTGACACTACATACTTTCTTAATGTGGCATGAAATGCACTCTTGTTTGACTGCCAGACAAAACCTGGCAAATTTGTATCATCTGCCTGGTGCCTATTTGCACATGGCTCCCTGGTTGTGTTTTGCACACTACTGTAGGGCGACTGGATGGCCCCACGTCACTACAATACGCATGGGTTAGAATTTAACAAAGGAATGCATTTTGGAATATGTAGTCTTGGTTAACTTAGAACATCCGAGATCAATGAATTGTAAAAGCAACATATGATAAAGAAGGACTGCCAGAGAGAAACATTTTTGCAGTGTCGAGTAAGGATAGTCGGAGGTTCATAATGAAAAACAGATTGAAGCTTCTATCAGCTCTGCTATAGGATGAATCTTGGTTTGAATGCCTAAGAAAGAAATAATGGTTGTATGCATACTTTGTAAAGTTGATCGTCATGGAAAACAACAGAGTATATCACAACCCCAGCACCCACTGCAGAGCATATGAACAAGGGGCCTTGGCGTGATGAAGAAATTCCTGTGGCACACCTTCAATGACCGTGTAGGTCTACAAATACTAGGCTCATCTGCACCTCAGGGGATGCCTCTGTCGCTGCAGCAGTAATTGTACTTTTAACCATAAAACCACAGCAGCCACGCCTCCCTCTTCAAGATATTTGTGTTTTTCATCTGGTTCACTTTTCTCTTAGGAATGGAATGGGTGCTTCTGGCAAAAAAGAACCTAACAACAGCAGGGACATAGAATAAGGCAGAGAGAGAGTGAGAGACATAGGGCCTCATCACGAGTTTGGCGGTAGCCCTTAAATCCGGCGGTAGCGCTGTTACTGCCAGATTTAAGGGTCCGCCAAATCATGGCTTCGGCTGATTTTCCCCCAGCTCTGAGCTGGGGGGAAATCCACTGAGATTTTGCCGATTTTCGGCGCATTTACCGCTGGCGGGAAATCCGCAGGTGGAAAAAGCGCAAAATTTCCCCATTGAGCCCAATGGGGAATTCCCGAATTGGCTCAATGGGGAATGGGGATTTCCCGTTCCGCCAAACCCGTGATCCGGCGCTAGTAGCGCCGGTGGGTTTGGCGGTAGGGCTAAGAGAGAGAGAGAGCGAGAGAGAGAGAGAATATTAGGTCAGCATAAGATACGCTGGAACAGCTGGAATTGATTATGTCTGAGGGATGAAACCTTATGAAATCCTTTTTTTAGGCAATGAGTGAAAGGTTTAATGTGATTATATTTGTTTATTTTAGCATTGCATTGATTAAATAAACCATTTATAGGATACAAAGAAGCAGTGACATAGTCAAAGGTTTTGTGTAGGCATGGGAAAGACATTTTTCAGGCACTGCCGTGATGGTACTACCTGGCAATAAGATGATACCAGCTGGAAAATGGTGTGAGAACCTGGGCATCTGATGTCAGTGAGTGCCTGGCAAAGCCTATTCAATACTGATACACAAGCCAAAACCATTGGGTTTGCTAATGCGTGCACTAACTGGGATGCATCTGCAGAAACGTGTATGACATTTGTTAGATTGATTAATATGTATGAATTTAGGCATTACATTTACAGCAATGTATAATAATGATCAAATTAATTTCTTGGACACGTCAGTATTCATAAATACGAGTGTTGTATACCAAATGTGACGAATCCTAGGATGTCACCACTGTTTCTATAGGGGGAGCCCCTTCCCATGAGGCCAGGGAGGTGAGGCTTCTGCCAGATAATCCCCTCAAGGGTGGTACTCAGCGGGATGATCTCATGGGAAGGGAAACCCCCTATGGGACCAGTGACGACTATTCAGGGAGAACGAAGTATATACAGAACACCCACACCGCTCCTCCAACCCCACTCTCCCTATCCCTAACATCTTCTCCCATTATGCTTTTGTAAAGCTACCGAGATAGAGGCTACTGAGATGAGGAAGAGAAGACAGGAGTTGAAAGAACTAATATGGAACAGCACTGAGAAGAGGAAGTGATGAGGAGCCCTACTGCATAGACTGCAGAACACAGGGAGAGAAGAGGCCGCAAACGAGAGGTAACACTGGTAGCTGAACAGAGCAATGAGGATGCGCCTTACCTGGTGAGAAGCCTGGTGGCCAGGGACAGGGACCCATCATTGTGGAGCTGCAATGGAATGAGTACAGCCCATGAGAAAGAGAAGATGTGGGACACCGAACAGAGCTGCAGGACCGCTCCATATCTGCAACAAAGACCTAGCAACAAACCCAAAGGTAACAGGGTTGTTGGCAAAAGCAGTAAAGACCAGAGAAGCTGAGAACCACGATTTGGGTTACATACAGAGGGGCAGAGGAGGTTGCAAGGAGTGAGCCAACGGAATACCTGGCAGTGCAGTGAACCAGATACACCAAATTCAAAATATAACATGGGGATCTGGGACCCTTGACCAAATAGGAAGAAGTGCAATCCCTCTTCCTCAGCACAGTACCTGGCAGGAGAGAGAACCAGGTCTGTTAACAGAGGTCTGGTACCCGCACACATTGCAACCCTGAGAAAGGTCAGGAGAAGGGAGACATTCCCCCACCAGTTGTTGATCTGCCGAATACATCTGAGAAAGGCTAGGGGAAGGGAGACGTTCCCCCATCAGTTGCTGAACTGCCACAGAAGCCTGAGAAAGGCCAGGGGAAGGGAGACTTTCCCCCATCAGTTGTTGAACTGCCACAGAAGCCTGAAAAAGGTCAGGAGAAGGGAGACATTCCCCCACCAGTTGTTGAACTGTCGTACACACCCGAGAAAGCCTAGGGGAAGAGAGACATTCCCACACCAAGTGGCTCTGAAGTTTACTTTGAGAAGTCTCAACCTTATATTGTGAAGTGTTTTGATCCTCTATCCAGAAGACAATGATCGTTCTACTGGACCAAAGAAATCTACTACTTCTTCAGTTTAGTTTATAGTGTAAGAAAAAGAGTTATGGTTCCGACATAGGACGGTGGACATTTTACTTTGAACATCCTGACAGGCCCACTAGCATTTTTGTTGATGAAGGGAACCCTTCTTAGAAATAGGTCAAGATAGGGTTTTCTTTCATTTAACATTGGAATAAAGATTTCTGCCCACCTCCATGCCACCACTGAGTCCTACTTATGCACCCTTACACAATCCTTACAGCAAACCTACTGAATGCACCAATTTACTAACATCAGATTCATACCCTGTCAACATAAAAATTCTAGTCCATACTTCAGCTACTAAGAGTTAACAGAACCACTTTCGAACCACAGAATTATCAGCAACATGCAATAAGCATGAAGGAAAGCTTGCAGCAAAAAGGGTAGCCATCACCTAGTTTACAAATGCCTAATAATGCCACATAACAGCATGATAGAGCTGAGTTAATGCCAAGTCAGACATCTAAACCCATTGCTCAAATGCCAGCATGCATCCCTGCATGTATATATTAGACCCATTACTGTGAACTATTGGAACATCTTGTCAAGTGATAAAGAACTATCAGCAACATTCAATCAAGTGCCAGTATTTGCATACCAGAGGAATATTAATCTGAAAGATGTTCTTATCCTTTCAGATGTTACCAAAGCAATTGATGCTCAGAGAAGACTTGAGCCAAGGAAATATGGCTATATTCCCCCGTTTGTCTTGCAGTTACTTCAATAACCTCAGAGAAGGACTAGCAGTGACTCATTCTAGAAAAAGCAAATCCATTTCAATACCCCATTATGCTATGTGCATCTTCACATTTGCAGTATGCATAATAAAATGTCCGGGTGGGCTTAGTTATGTTGGAGAGACCATTAGAACAGCGAGAGAAAGGATTGTTTGGCACTAATGCTGTATAGGGAAACACAACATTAAGGACTTAATTACAAGTTTGGCAGTGTTTACTGTTCCAATACCACCAAAATGCATTCAATTACAGTAATTCACTGCACACTGTATGGTTGTTGTTTTTCCCCATGACAGAGTCTCATTGAACACCATTAAGAATAGGTAGAATTACTGTATGCGTTAATGCTCCTAGTCCATTACCGCCATTGTAAGTGGAGGTTATACTTCTACTTACAAGCCAGTGGTTTGTCTGTTAAAATCCATAATAATGCAGAGTGGTCAAATAAACAGTATTCCACAATACCGCCTGTTTTGCCATTACCACATTTCTTATAACTAGCCATTCCTGGCGTAACATACGCCGTTCTGGCATACCTTAAAGGTCAATATCGGTCGGTAATTCATAGGGTCACTTCTGTCCCCCTTCTTAAATATAGGAATTACCACTGTTTGCTTCCAGGAAGGGGGGGCATAGGTCTCAGTGACTCATTAATGGTCATTGAAAGGCTAAACCTATATGTAACTGTCTTCTTTTGAATTTGAAAGGCATATTTGTATCAGATGGAATGATAGGTGTGCGCGGTATAAGAACAGTATCTAAGTTCCATCGATTACATGTGTCTCTATGATGTGTCTTTGTAGACGCGTAATTGTCAACCTTGTTTCATTGCTGAATCCCCGTGATGGCATGAGATTGCGTAGTAGCATAATTAAAGCACTTACTTTCAGTTTTAGTTTATGAGGAGGCATTCGTCCTACAGCGTTTTGCTCTTTAGAGACTAAAACGTTGAGCCGGTAATTAACTGCTCACTGACACTGGAACCGCCATCCCCTGTGTGAAGAGAAGTGGGGGTGGAAAGAAGTAACTTGAAATTATTCAGAACGTTCACGATAGTGGAAGGTGAAGGTGGCCGTGTAGAACCGTGCTCATTCTGTTTGTTAAAATGATAGCTGTTGTTGAATTGTAAGGGCCCAAAGAGGGGCACTTTGACATTTGGACAGCAGAAGGCAACCAATACTGATACATTGCATCAGCTGAATACGGAATTATACCTAAACATTTTTTATATATATAGAAAGATGAGGCACAAAATCTTGCATAGAATAACATTTTAATGTGTCGAATCATTAAATCCTACAATTGCATTTAGCTTTTAGAATTGATACTGAAGCATCCTCGCAACAGAGATCACTAAAAGACTTTTGCATGGTGAAACATTTTCGGAATCTTTCTTATCTAGTCTTGCTCCATTGGGACTTAATAGTCATGTCTTCTTTTCTATTTGTATGAATTATTTGATGTATTTGGGCACTTGAATAAGGTAACTGTACCACATGAGTAAGTCTGTTTTTTATGGGGTTAGGTTAGCTTCAATCAATGTGAGAAGAAAGTTCCCAGTGTGGGAACTTATGTTCCCTGCACACTCTCTTGTGGCTTAAAGTTAGGCAAACAATTAAGAATCTGTAGCCACAGGTCTCCAAAAAGATCCTTAAAAAAAGGTTTCTTGAAAACCTAATGCTACTCTTGGTAAAGATAGGTAAGGTCAATTAATTAAAGCATAGTAACAGTTGCTTGGTCAATCAAATTCATACATATTCAGTAAACAGAGACATTCAGTAGTCCATGGGTTCATCCAATTTATTCTAAGGGAGTGCCCAATGCGTTTCGAGTTAAGTCACTCTTCATCACGGGCTTCATATAAGAACTCTGTAAAGAGAATTTAAACAACAATAATATCAGATATTGGTCACACTTCATAATAATTTAGACAATCAGAACAAATTTCAATAATTGCAATGTCAGAATGAGCTTGAACAAATTAACTTCTTCTTCAAATAAGGGTGGTGTTGTGTGTAGGGATAAAGGAAATACCCAAATTCAGTGTATCCAATTGTGTCTTAGTCAATTGTTTAGAAGAAATGTTGAGTACTAAGGATTCCTTTATTTGTATTTCTGGCGGCCTTTCTTTTTCCATCGTCTTGTCTTGGTTCGCCTCTTTGTCGGTGTGAGAGTGGTCTTTGCTGATGTGCCTGGCTGGGCCAACACAGTTTCTTCCACTAGGGCAGATTCCTGTAAATTAGATATCGCAGTGTTTGTGGTTTATGCTTCTCCACTAGTGATATCACTGCGGTCCGTATTATTTTTAGTTGGCGGTTGTCTTGCTGGACGTGTTGGGGGTGGTGGTCTTGCGTTGTTATAGAACTCTTGCCACGTGTATACTATATCATGGGCGTAGTCGAGGGTATCCCGTCTAAATTTGCATATCTTTCTCTGCTCAATTTCCTTCTTGTACGAATCAAGTTTCAAATTAGTATCCTCCAAAATTGCTTTTAATGCTGCTCCTGCCTTACGTTTGGACAGCTGCAGTGACACCTCTTCAATCTCCTGGTTTATGGAAGACTGGGATTTGGCTAATTCCTCTATTGTAAGGGGGATTAACTCCAAGGAGCACTTGTTAAGGATTTGGTCCCAACGCTTGACAAATTCTCTATTTTCTTTACACAATGTTGGTCTTAAATAGACACGTAGCCCTCTGGGGATTCTTTTGGATTTGTAATACTGTGATAATTTTGTCACATGTAGTTTCTGCGATATTTCTCTACGTATCAGTCGTTCCATTTTCTGAATTAGTCTGTCCGGATTATCATCACCAATTGTCTCTCTGTCAGTGTCTTTAATGAGGCCCAGAATTCTTGTTGCTTCTTCTTCGCTGAATGCCAACGTCGTGGATAATTTATCTGTGAGTGAATTAATCTTGGAAAACGACATATCTTGATGTGGGTGCAATTGTGTAGCTGAATGCCAACCCAACCTGGGAAACCCAACTTGGGAAACAAAATAGAATACTCAAAATTTACACCATGCACACCTAAATGTTCTAGATTAGTTAATACAGATTTTGAGTCTCAAATCTGATTTAGCTATGTTGGGATCTGTAATTGGTTGTTTGATGAGTTTCAGGTGCAGGGAAGAGAAAGACAACCCTGGCATCTAGGTTGTGACTGAACAATGTGAGAAGAAAGTTCCCAGTGTGGGAACTTACGTACCCTGCACACTCTCTTATGGCCTGAAGTTGCAATTAAGAATCTGTCGCCACAGTTATGTGAGAGCAAACCTTGTTAGGTCATCCCCAGTATAGAACCTGATTCAAACTGTGTTGTATATTGATTGACCACATACAAAGTTCAGTTTGAAACTGAGTTTGTTAAGTCATATGTAGTACTGGTTAATTTAGAACATCCGAGATCAATGATTTATAAAAGCAACATATGAAAGAGTAGGACTGCCACAGAAAGACATTTTTACAGTTTCAAACAGGGATGCTAGGAGGTTCATACTGAAACACAAATTGAAACTTCTATTAACTCTGCTGTATCATGAACTTTGGGATGACAGTCCCGTAGGACAGCTTTAGATCTACCGTTCAAACACTGGTCCTCTCCTATCTGAATGGGGCAATGCCTTTGTCGAAGGCCTCCTGTCGTCCTCCCTTGTGCCCCTGATAAGTGTCCTACACATGGCCGCATGCCAACTCAAGGGTCAAGGCAGATACAACCACATCACCCTCGCCCTCATCGACCTTCACTGACTCACACTGCATGCACAAATCACCTTCAATTCTTGCTGCATCATCTATCTGTGTCATCTATAAGGCAGTCGCCCTCAAGTCACCCGGCTACCTCACAGAGAAACTCAGCATCTCTGGCAGACAGTGCACCTCCAGAGGCCAGGACATGTGCAGATTTTAAATACCCTGCTGCAAAAAGGAAAGGCTTACACCACAAGACTATGAAAACTCCTCACCCGTCAGCATCAGACTGGCCCCCACGGTCCCACAATTCAGAAATAACTCAAGACCGACCTCTTCAAGGAGTCTCTCCTCATCTCGTAGGCTATCACGTCACCCTCCCATGCCACCTGACTCACTAGATGCCATCCGCCCTCTCCTCCCGCCATCCTGTACAGCTGTACCCCTCCTCTGTGCCAATCGGTATCCTACCGCCTGCTGTTTATCGGTTCTGTTGTTACCTTTGAAAATTGCTCTGTTATGCATCTGTACTGTTGTATACCTGTGTAAAGCATTCCGTTGTGTATCTGTATTGTTTTATGCCTCTGTAATGCGCTCAGTTGCTTCTCGAAGCTAGGTACATGCTCAATAAATAATAATAACAAAAATAATAATAATTAGTTATTTTATGTCTAAATATCCTGTTAGTTATACTGGTGAGAGATAGAGAGATTACATTTCAGATGATCTATTTTGATTTGTGTACGTCTAGACACACGAGGTGGAGCATAATCGCTGACAACATTTTAATATTACAGAGGAGTGGTTGAAACCGAAAATGGTAACCTGTGCTTTAAGAGGAATGAGAAAATGAGGCCTGACTCTAACAGGGGGTGTGGCCACAATGTTGAGTGTGGCCAAAATAGTGATGGGTGTCTTGTAAAGGGGTACTTCCTGACTCACACAATATACCATGAGACCCTGCAAACATGTACTTTGCGCCACTCAGCATGGTCTCACATGGTATTGATTGCATCCAGTCTGTATATTGTAAATTAATTTATCTGGCCTTTGCAAATGAATTACTCTCTCACTCAGCATATAAACACTTCAATCAGTGAGTAAATCACCCTCATTCTGTAAATAAATCACCTATGAAAACGGAGATGGGGATACATTGCACCAATATTGTTTCCTAGCAATTAGCATAAAATCAAAGTGCATTTTGGGAACATAAGTATGAACAAAGAATTGTATATTTGAAATATGTCTGTGATAGTGATTCAGTCATGAAACCTTTCTGAACACATAATACACGCTGAGCACTCTTGTCAATGAATTTGTCACAACACCCACCCTAACAATAAAATGTCTGCAAACCACAAGCCACATATACTCATTAGGTCAGTGATGCATGTGCTTCTGAAGATTCTTCACAGGGGTAAATCAATCACTCATTCGCCCTGGTTAGCCACAAGTCTCCTGAATTGTGCTTTCAGACTAAGGACACACGCACAGGAGGAATCATATACGACGCTTGTGGGTTACAGAGCGAGTCCGGAAGCTCCTCAGGTATGGAGCAATATTTGAAGACTGCTGGGCGACTTCACTGGGTAGACACAACCCACTTAAAGCCCTGATATAAACACATAATCCTGTCTTGTGGATTGTGTTCAATAAATCATACAGCAATTAATGGAACATTATTTACGCTAAATAGTGATCAATACATTCTTAAATTAGGATTCATCATTAAAAACAGCATCAGTGCTTCTTCATTAAACATGCGTGGCTGAAGGAGTGCTGCATGTCCACTTAATGTCAATTCTCTTTATTGATCCAAAACACTTATCTAAGTCTGGGAACATTACCTTTAGTGTTGCTGGTGCTCAGTAGCTCCTCAAGAAGTATTTGAGTACCAGGTGCTGTTGTGCAGCTGAGCCATGCAGATGTGAGCTCTGGAGGTTCTGCTCTGGTCTTGAAATATCCTGCCCTTAACATCCTTTCGAGAAGATAACATTTTGAAACCTGATATAATGTGTTATTGGAAGGTAAAGTCACAGAGGCAGGAGTTTTCCCCTCAGCAGTGTCCTGCTGGGGATAAGACTCTGAATGCGGCCCTCGACATTGTGTAGGACGCAACCATCTTGTTGTCTTGCCTGCACCGAGGCAAACAGAGGGATTATTAGCACAAGCAATCGACTGGGACTGAGGAACTCAGGGACACTACTTTCCAGCTTTGAGCATGAGGCTGCTGTTTGTGCCAGAGGGGCAGGATCGTGACGCTGGACGGATAGAATACCTGGAACCCGTGATCAGGACCGTGAAGGAGCAGCATCGATCATTTGGGAGGTAAGAGGCAATGGAAGGCCAGTCGGGTGGCCATGCAAAAGGTCCTGCAATAGCATGGGACTCAGCGCACCCCCGACGTGCTCGGGTTGGCGAGATACTTACTTGGCTCACGCGTGCTGCCTTGGACCCCATGAGCTCCCTGCGGTAACAAGCTGCAGCGCCAGGCTGCTACCCTGATCCACAGAGAAAGGAGAGAAGATTCAATCAAGGCCGAGGACTCGATTGTGAGATTAAGGAGGCATTGACTGCAGTGGGGATCCCGCCCATCGGGTCACATATCTCGCTTTGGCTACTGCCATCTAAGATACCAGTATATGGCCAAAGATAAGTGAAAAAACAGGGGTCGCAATGCAAAATGGACCAATAAACGGTGCCCCAGTCGACCCCTTGCACAAGCTCCACTAATGTTGGGTGATACAGACAGGGACCATTCACCACCTACTGCTCTCTCGCTTTTGGACATCATAAGGGCCATCCCTTATTCTCGGATATCCATGGAAGTCAAAATGGATACTATCAGCTTGGAATGGAATCTGCTACGCCACAACCTTAAAAAAATTTCATCCAGGATGGGGGAGGCCGAGAAACGTATTTCCAAGTCTGAAGACATCCTGCGCACTGTCAAATGCCAAGTAATTGATATGTCCAAAAAACACAAATGCTGGATGACATATTTGAAGAAGCTGAAGGCAGATCTTGCAGAAGTAATGTCAGAATACTTACACTCCCTGAAAAATCAGAGGGACCCAGCATGGAATTGTTCCTTGAACAGTGGCTGACAGACTTGATTAAACCCAAGGGGCTCTAAAACTTCTTCTTAATAGAATGGGCACATCAAACACCATCTGGCACACCAATAACCAGGGCCCCAATGAGAACTGTTGTGGCCAAGGTATTGAACTAATGAGATTATGATGTAATTCTGCATATGGCGCTCAACAAGCAGCCAATACAGTACAATGGAACTAAGATTGGCTTTTTCCTGGACTACACCAGAGCAGTTCAAAAAGCTTGCCAGTCATTTTAATCCGTTAAGAAAAAATTGCAATCCCTCGACATGAAATATTCCCTCTTTTTCTGGGCTCCATTAAAATATATCTGAACACATTTCTTTACAGGTCCTTAGGAAGCATGTACATAGCTAGAAACACACACAAAGAATGGTGAAAGAGTCAAGCAGAGGTCAGGTCGGGTCCCAGCAAGAGCTGACTCCAAACAAACTGTGCCACCATCAATTCTTTTGGAGGAGTCCACAGATTTGCTGGAGGGACAAGCCTGTACCTCTTGGAATACAAGCTGAGAACCTCATCCACAGATATGACAGTCGCTGACAATTTTACAAGGTGACAACTCTACTGGAATTGAACATGGGCCATCAATGCAGATACATTTGGGCTTGGCCGCGATGACGATCCCCTCAAAGTTGACATGTATTATTAGTTGTTAAGCCAGTCATGCTGGCAAGTTGTAAGTTTGGTCAAAGGGTATAGGGTGGGGGGAGAGGGTTACATTGTTGTTGATATGGGTTAATCAGGCTAATAGGGACTTATTAATTGATCACCACCAGGTAGTTTATTATGCTTTCATTATGCACACTCACCTCATACTTCGACCACAGGTTACCATAGATACCAGGCACTGAAAAAATGAGGCTCTCATTCCTTACATGAAATGTTAATGGCCTATGTGATCAGATAAAATGGGGAATTGTCTTACAATAGATTAAGAGATACATGCCAGATGTCGTGCTACTTCAAGAGACACATTTAGCGGGATAGAATGTAAGCTCTTTAGAAGGTCCAACTTCGGGACTATTATACATTCATGTTTCTTGAGGGAATCCAAAGGAGTGATGATTATGATTCACAAATACCTGCCATTTAAACTCACAACGGTTATACAAGATAATCAGGCCAGATTTGTGAAGCTTGGCATTTTGAAAGTATATACGACTGACTGACTATGGAATTCCAACAAAGACTCCAAACGTTATTGATACAGCATCCAACCTATATGTGGATCATGGGGGGAGACTTTAATGACATGATGAACTAAGAATGGTACTGCAAGCATGTCCAGGGTAGATCAGCGAATGGCCACAAAAAACTCTATACATTCACCTTAGCCATGGGCATGGCTGATTCTGTGAAGTCACTACATACTCAGACTAGGGGGTTCTCCTTTCATCCTGGGGTACATGCCTCCATGTCAAGGCTAGACTACTTTTTTTGTCCTGCAAAGCAAGATTCAGCGAGATTCCTGCCTATGGAAATGTCAGATAACTCACCATTGTTGATTGAACTAAGAGGCACAATCCCTAGGTCTCATAATACTTGGCAGCTCAGTGGGTATTACATATGGTTCCCTGGTATAATTGAAGGCTTAACAGGCAAAACTGAGGAATACCTTACCATTAACACACCATCAGTAGATTGTCCACATTGTGGGAGGTCTTCAATACTGTTACATGCAGTAAGGCGATCTTGCTGCTCTCGGCACAACACAATGACCGGATGAGAAGCATGGAAGAAATAGAGACTGACCTAATGTGGTTAGAAGGTGAATTTCTCTCCACAAACTCCAGTGACTCTCATGGGACACTTCTGAAGACTGGGGAGAAATACTGTCATCTTGTTCTGGATAATGCACGCCAAGCACACTGGGCCAAAATATGCTGAATATATGAGGTGCGGATAAAGCTAGGAAATTGATGGCATGGCTCGAGAGGCTTGAAAATAAGTTACAACTAAACCCTAATATGACTGGAATTATTGTGTTTGGTTCAAAACAAAAATTTCAAACTTTTTTCCCAATGCCCCCATGTCCCTCTCTCTTTGGAATTGCATCCAAGTATTCAGACTCAGTTAAAAAGATGGGTTGCATCTGGCAATCCAATATGGGTTTAAATCTCCATATAAACCAGATAATAAAATCAGTGTATTTTCAACTAAAAACATTAAAACCTCTTCTCCCCCTTATTTCAGAAGGGGACCAATCAATTGTGATTGGTACTCTGGTTAATGCCATGCTGGATTATTACAATGGGCTTCTGGTGGGTTGTCCAATATACCAGCTGCAACGCCTCGCAGTGGCTCAAAACTCTGCCGTTCGATTGATCTTCTCACTACCTTGGAAAGGATCGGTCTCACAATCCACCAACGTATCAGGTTTAAACTTCTATGCCTGGTCTTTAAGTGCTTACGGGTTTTGGCACCAGAATATCTAACTGAAAAAATCAAAAGCTATAATCCTTCAAGACGATTAAGGTCATTAAACCAAGACCTTTTGGTAGTTCCACCTTCAAAATCCACTAGGGGTGACAGAAGGTTTTCAACCGCTGGACCCCGGGCTTGGAATAAGCTGCCGCTCTATTTGAGAAAAATAGAATCATTGACTCTGTTTAGAAAACAGCTTAAAACACACTTATTTGAATAATATGTGACATGAACTGTGCCCTTGTTTAACATTCTATTCTTGATCAAATCTGTGCCTAGATGCGGCTTGCCACTTGGATCCCTTGGGATATACGCTATACAAATGTTCAATTCAATTCAATGAATCGAGATATGTTAGAGAAATACAAGATGGAATTGGAGGGAAGATAATGGATGATGAGGAGATAGCTGCCAAAGTTGCTAAATATTATGAGTCACTTTATCGTAGCCCGCGAATCCCAGATACTCTGAATTACTCTGGCATCCTGGATGCTCTAATGTTGGTGCAAATCACTGCTGAAAAAATAAACGAGCTGGACTGTGATATCATGGAAGAAGAGATCACTCAAGCGATCTCATATCCTCACTCCAGAAAGGCACAGAAACTGAACAGATTCCCGATGGAACTCTTGAAGAAACTAGGCAATAAAATCACAAAACCCATGCTTGATCTCTTTCAGAAAAGAATGGAAATGGGCAAACTGCATCTGGACCTTTGCCAAGCTACAATAGTGGGTGTCTCCAAAAATAATAATCCTCCTACTGAATACTCATCATACAAACCTGTATTGTTCACCAACGGCAAAGCGAAGACCCTGGCCAGGATTCTGGCCAACCGACTATTACATCCTCCTAGTAATTCACCCATATCAATGTGGGTTCTTACCTGGCAGATCCACCCAAATGATATGGTATTTTCTATGCAAGGTAATGCGACAAATATGATTTGGCATTGAATTCCATGGACAAATGTCAGTGTTAATGGAACATCCTCCAAATCATTCCCATTGGAAAGGGGGACCATCAGTGTTGCCCTTTCTATCTGTACCTGTTCAGCCTTGCTATTGAGCCTTTCGTGATCTGGTTGAGATCTGCCCCAGCATGGCAGGGCTTTGTATGGCCCACAAGACACAAAGATAGAGTCTCACTGTATGCAATGATCTCCTAATTTTTTGGGGAGACCCCATCCAATCATGCCCTAAAGTAACACTAATTCTTCAATAATTTTGAGCAATCAGTGGTCTAACGGTGAACTGGCATAAGTCAGCTCTGTGTCCCATACAAGCAGACGATTCAGCGATCTC
Source organism: Ambystoma mexicanum (assembly GCF_040938575.1). Lineage (NCBI taxonomy): Eukaryota > Metazoa > Chordata > Amphibia > Caudata > Ambystomatidae > Ambystoma > Ambystoma mexicanum. The sequence continues at coordinate 1,014,170,944 of NC_090930.1, read as the reverse complement.
ACCGAGATGCAAATACTAAATAGCTCGAGAGACATTTAAATACCCAGCACACACATATGCAGAGACCAGCAGATATTTGTTAAACATAACTTGTAACTGATAACTTCCTGCTTCTCTCAGAATGCAAAACACTGGAAATCGCTACCAATATCAGTGTTAGAGAGAGCTACACTTTGCAAGATGCTGATGCTTCCTACATATGTCTATGTCCCCAAAAATACCCCATCACTATCCCTAAAACTGATTTTGATAGAGAGGATGCAATTATAAGAGATTTGCTGTGGCAAGGTTCCCAACATCGAATTGCCCTACTCAGGCTACAGAACTTTGTCTTGGACGGGGGATTGGATTACCCAATATTAAGCAATATTACTGCGCGGCACAACTGGCGACAACCAATGCGTGGCAACAAGGAGACCCCCAATCCCCCCACATACAGATGGAATGTGCATTGATGAGCAATGTTACTCTACTAATCATGTATGCTGGCAAAGTGTGCTACACAACAGGTCCTTAAGACTAGGAGAGTGGTCAAGAGGTGTACAGGCTGGTCAGGTAAAATCAAGCTCTCACAACCGTTACGACATAATATGGAACTCTCCGAACTTGTAAAGATGGGTACTCTCTTGTTGTGGATCGGGAAAGATCTTGGAAGAGGGGAGCCTTCTTTCATTCCAGGAGTTTGAAGCTAAATATGATCTCCATATGTCTGAGTATTACCATTACATTCAAATCAATCAATCATGCCACATTAGTCAAATTATTAAAATTAAATTCCAAAAATGTATTAAAATTCAATTCATACCACATTAGTGAAATTATTAAAATTCAAATTGATAAAATTCAAATTAGTCACTGCCACGTTAGGCACTTTTAACGACATTCCATCATACTCACCTTTAGAAATTAATATAATACCTGTCTCAACTTGGTACCAGGACTTTACGCCATTCATGTCGCACACATCAATACATCCTAAAGGTAAATGGGAAATTGAATTAGGTGCCCTCGGAGCAGAGGAATGGGCTGAGGTGCTCATGTGCCTGTGCGAGGCAACAATATCATCCAGACTATGTTTGGTGCAACTGAAGATCCTACACAGAATTTATCATGTGGGCATCAATACTGCTTACGCTGAAAAACTGCTGACGGCACCTTTATACATATTATCTGGCAATGCCCTGAGATACAGAGTTTTTGGCACAATATCCTTGATACAATGACTCGACTGCTGGGATGCAAGACTGGATGATCTGAAAGTGTTGCTACTAGGTATAAGGTTGAATCCTCTTTTAACCACTATGACAAGCTTTTCATAGGCACCGCTTTGATGATTGTTAAATGTAACATTGCAATGTTATGGGGGTGGGGGAACTGCACCTGGTCACATTTTGCACCCGAAGTCCCAGTGAATTGCCAAGCCTGCCCCGAGATCTAGTTGAGACATCTGGTTGAAACTGTGTCAGTCGATCTGGCGTTTCCAAGCTGCTTGCCAAAGCAAAATGTCTGAACTTCTGCCACAAAGAGAAGTGCCAAGAAAACCTAACTGATGCTGTTGAGAGTACTGAGGAGACTGAGGTAGTTAACCAGTTCCCAAGTATTCTAAGTACCCAAACCATCTGGCCATTACATTGAGCCCTATGGACATTGTCCCTACTTTACTAACGACACTGAAAGTAACAACTTTGTATGTTTTCATTTTTAAATAATTGTGTCTATTTTTCCTTCTTGCAGTGTAATTTCCAAAGTGTGAAGTCAGTCTCTATATATACCTATACATCTAGCTTGCCTCATCTGTGTATTTATTCCTTGTAGGGGTGGGTTTTAATGTTTTTTGTATTGTTTCTCTTTAGGATAGGAGCTTCCATGTTAATTCCTTTTGTTGTGTTGCTTACCTGGCTATTGTTTGAAGACTTCCGCTATTAATGAACATCTCTGGAGAACTTAGCTTGCCTTTGAACCATTCTACCATTATAGAGGCAGAGGAGGTATATTAGTCACTTTTACCTGTTTTATCCTTAACATTGAAACATCTATAAACCTGTTATGGTACAAGAATGGACGTAGCACATACAAGACTTTTACCCCTAGTACTGCTTTTGGCCAGAAAAGGCTTTTGTCACAGCATGTATTTGTTTGTGGTTTTGTGTTTATGTATATGTGCGTGTATACATGTGGTCATGTGCAGGAACATTTAAGCATTACAGAATGTTTACAGGTCAATCTGAACATATATTGTGGGAACAGGCATCACGAAAATTAAATATGTTTTGCAATGGCAATGGTGGTGTATATATTGTGGGCACATACAACATGACAACTTGCATTCCAGGCTAATGTGTGCTTTACAGAGCAAATAATGGCATATATTGAGGGCACATGAATCATGAAAATGTGTTGTAAAATACTCGTGTGTACTGTTCGTAACATGGCATCTATTGGATTTTTTCATGTCTTCAGCCAGAACCAATTGTAAATTGGATGACATTTTATCCAATTGTTCTGACATTTTTGCAGTAAAATCCAAAATTTCAGTCCATTCATTACTTTAACCTATTTCTTGGGGACAGAAATACCGCGAATCACCCCGAGTAAGTTTGTTTGTGGGCTCACTTGCTCTGGTAATTTCTGTGAAAACAATGATATTCCTCTACTTTAAAAATGACCGAGCTGCCACTGCCTGTCTTTACACCACCAACGGTGTCCCAGAACAAAAACGTCACGATGGCAGAGCTGTGAGAAGTGCAGGCACAAGGTACTGCACTCAGGAAATTAAAAATGAAAGCCTATCCTTTTTGGAGGTCGTAATTGCAACTCAGCTTCTACCAGTAGAACCAGGCTTGAACTGGCCAATGAAGTAATGGAGCAATGCCCAGAAGGCCGGCCCGACATGCGAGTGTAGGCCATTTCTTTGTGCCATAGGGGTGCACTCGTATATGCCCATGTCTCCATAACATAAAACACAATTTGTCTTATACGAACGATGTGACACCAATTCTTTGGAAGTAAACAAGCTGTATTTTATTACAGACAAATGGCCACTCAACAGTTCTGACGGGGACCCACCGGTTTTTTACATCGTGCAGCATCAGTTACCATGACCTTGACCCTAGTAGCCCTGCCGACCAGCCAGCTTCCTGATGGGTATACTGGCTGTCTGAGCTGTCCCAGGGTCAACTGCAGAAAATCCAATCTCTAGCCGGACACTCTAAATGCCCAATCATGGGCTCAAAATCCACCCAATGGGTAACCCGAGGGGCCACCCCGGCCGTCCTCGCCTGCTTGGCCTATTGGACGCGAGTGGACCCCTCAACCCACAACTCGGTTAACAAATTCATAGTTCCTGTTAGTTCAACGTTTTGGTCATGGTCCGAACCTTATATTTAATCCATTGTGTAGGCACAGGCCAGCGGTGGGAAAAGAAAGAGGAGGAAGCCAAGGCTTCCCTATATACCTGGACCCAGGGCTGGATGCAGTTAAGCTGCCTCCACCGCCTCCTTTTCACTCCCAGAAGCCCCCAGTGAACACTGAGGCCCCCGCCCTGGCACACTGGGCAGCCCCTAATGGTGCCGCCCATGCAGTGCCATGGCGGCGCCTCCAAACAGGCCATTCTGATGAGTTCTTGTCCTGCGCAGTTGATCAGTTTGAGCAGTGTTACGGACCCGATTTGCTTTAAAGTCCATTTGTTGAGCATTTTACCAAAACCGTCACCTTAGGTAGGTCTCTGACATATCAAATTGGCTTTTTCTGCCATTGCAAAAGGTTAGAATTTCTGAAGTGCTTAGAATGAGACGGGGGGAAGCATGTTAGTACTGTATAAAAATAACACAGAAACCACATGCAAAGAGTGTGACATCCTTCTGAAGTCGCTCGAGCTTCCGTGCATTGTCAAATAAACATGAACAAAGATCTACTGCCGCTGGTATTTCAAGTTCAATCTCGTTGTGTCTATTCACCTGAGAAACAATATCAGCTAAGGAACGTCCCCGGCAGACCAAATAAAATAAAAAGCAGAGCTAGGGAAGAGCATTAAATAAACACAGAAGAGCACCGTTTTAGTTCCTAGCAATTGACTGCAGCACGGACACAACTGTTGAACCGCAGGGATGAATGATATGTTCATTTAAAATAGGGAAAATGAAAAGCAGGCTTCGTGTTCTGCTTGACTGCTCATATGTGTCACATCTGCTGGGTGTCTGGACAAGCTTTAAGAACAAAGCCGTGTGATTTTTCACAAAGGTATCAATGCGCATGTCGCATTACATTCACTGCAAGGGTGTATTGTCACACAGGTTTGTGACCAATGCAAAAGCTAAAAAAGAAATCCTTGACTGCAAAAGATATTGGAAGGGTTGAATGGGCACACATGTGTGATTTGTGGGCTGCAACGCAAGTGAAAAGGCTGTAACCAGCGTTGCACAGAACATGTGCCTACTGCTGGACACTCCATCTGTGTGCTGCAGCCGCCCTGCTACATGGGCTAGGCACCATGTATTTGCCTACTGATTTGACTTTGCATCTGTTTGTTGCTGCCGGACTGCAACATGGGGCCAGGCCCAATGGATGTGATCACCATGTATTTCTCTTTTGCTCTTGGCGTATCATGCATTACCTTCTACACGTTCCACGATGTAATTCACCTCTTACGCTTCCTTTTCTGCAACCTGAAACACTTACTATAACCGTATTCGTAAATTAAAAGTGCCTAGATACCTCTGGGTTTTGTGCGCTATATGTGTCAAAATAAATAAATACAATAAATATATAAATGTGGGCGAGGAGAGCTTGAACGTAAATTATACAGAATAATTAAAAGAGAGTTAACATATTTGCAATAAAGCAAATAATGACCTCTACCTGTTTGGTTTCACAGCACTCATCGCCTTGCGTTCCCTGTGCAACTGAGAGCCCCACATTTTCTCTGCAACTCAGGATGAAGCCGTGGCTTTGGTGGTGCAGCCCACAAATCACACATTTGGGCCAGTTTAGCTTTTTATGATATTTTCTCTAATACCTAGAAAATTCTTTTTTTTATCTGTATTCACTATGCAGTGTTGTAGGTTACTGTTTGGTAGCGCCTGGAGACCATGCAAATGGAAGAAGTGCACAGTTTGAATCCCATGAACATGACATATACTAAAATATTAAGCATTGAAGCCCCCCGAGCCGGAGCGCAGAGTTGTTTCAACATCAGTCTACACGATGTACATCCCCCCAAAATATAAGACACAATGTGCGTCAGTCTTTTGGACTGGTCAAATGAGGGTGATAGAAGCTAAACACTGGTGCGTCTGCACGTTGTTTGCTTTTTACCTAATTCTTATGGCTCACTGCACACTCTGCTGAAAGGCACGGGAAGCTGGGATCCACCTGTGTTCCTCTTCCTTTCACTAATGCGTGAGAGGAACTAGACGTGAACGTTGCACGCACAAATGCCTCGCGTAAATCTGCAATGGAGCCTGTCATGACAAACATGGCAGCCATCATTGTTCATTGATTTCTGTGGAGTAAACCTGCTGTTTTATGGCACCAAAAAAGCAGGCAGATTCCCTTGAAGTTCAGCCAGTCATCAGGTTTCAGAATACTGAGCCCCCTGTGTGAGAACACTGGTTTAAAATTCCCACATGGTTTTCCCACACCATGGTGTGGGAAAATCCTCAATGCCACCATCAGAATCAGGTGGATGCGTTGGAAACTGCAGGCAGTTCAATTAGTGGGGTTTCCATTGCCTCTACCCAATGGAGAATGTCGACAAAAGATGGCTAAAAACTAACAATGGTAGGGGTTTTATTTTGAAATTATTTAATTAACTTATAAAGTAATCAGATGAGCAGTCCTTTTTCGAGCGGTTTGGCACAGGTGCCAGGGACAAGTGTGTCCTTCCAATGTTTCTCCTTTGCAGTTAATATCGTTCTAAGAATGTGTACATGTTAACAAACCCCCTCAGAGAAACTATGCACACTCCTAACGAATAATTCAAATACATTCTCTTAGTTGCAAATATTTTAATAATCATACTATTTCAAACATTACACTATTTAACAACACATCTTTACAAATTGCTGCTATCTTGAAAATATGCATTCAAATGTGATTTTAGATAGTTTAACTCATTAACATTTTCTGTGATTTCCCAAAATAACTTTTTTTCACAAAATACTTTTTCGTATCCTAAATATACAAATGAATACAACTTGAAAATACTCTTATGTTGGTTTCAATTCCTCCTTGAGATGCTGTCAGCAACTATTGCATGAGCCTTCTTGCCATTGATGAAAATCAATGTGTTGTCGAAATGAAAGATGTCTTCATTAGGAGCTCAATTCTATCAACTTCGTATTATTGTCTATTGTGAAAATATATAAAAATACACTATTTATGCTCCACCAATATAAACACCTGCTTAAAACACAAATATATTCCTCAAAACTTAAAAGTTACTCACCAATCAAGATTCATTATTTATTCCATTTTATGACACTTCCTGTAAATGATGTGCCTCGTTAAACAGTAATAATCAATATCCCAAATTAATTGAGTTCTAGTTATGTCAGCTGATCTGTGGGATATTTTGACCCACCCATATGTGCCTTGCTACATCACTTTACTGCATTGGTGCAAAGAACAGCACAAAATGACCGCGCTGACTCCTGTGCGTGCCAAGATCTCAAAATAAAATTGCGTGTTCGTAACAACCAGAAAATGGATGCACCGCCCTGCCACACACATTTCAGGTGGGGTGCAACAGAGTACTCACTTATGGAATGTGCCAGTGTGCTCTGCAACATGTAGCATGGAGTGAAAGGCAAGAAGCAGCATCATGTTGCTGAAAACCCAAAATGCCTCTTTAAAATGACACTTTCCCAATCTTAAAAGTGCTGCTTGGCGCTGAATTCATCAATTTCTCCTGAACCACTGTGATTAAAGGGCCCTGCAATGCCCAGGATCATCCATTGTATCTCAGAGGAACTGGGCCTCATTTGAATGACAGCTCCTGTCAAAAGTATCTTTGGAAAAGCAACCAGGGGCTTTGTTTTTCATTTTACACGAGGAAACGCGGCTAAAACTTTGCAAGTGTATCTAAAGAATCAGCTGTAAGAAAAAGACTCTAAACAGATGCCTGATACATGTATCCATGCTGCAAACAACTCCAGCACTCAAGGAAAGAACTAGAGCTGTACAAAGTGTATATTTGCTGCAGATGGAAACCGAATTTACAGAAATAAGTTAAATGTGCTTTTTCCTGAATGAAGAGCAAAATCGCCTATTTAAAAGTAAATTGTTGTGTAAAGGCATGCTCATTTAGAAATGTAAAAATATTTCTTGCTAGGAAAAGTACTCCTATAAACTGTTTTGATTCCATAGGTTTCAGTCAAGAATTAAAATGAGAAAATAAAAGCTAAACCCAGGATAAGTTGGTAAACTATTTTTTTTAAAAACCTGCTCTGCCAGTGCTATCCCTGAGAAAGGGTGACACCTCATTAACTGCTGGCACAGGAAAGGCTAATTGCTATCTTGGAGGCTTTGAATACCCAGGACAATTTGACTTCCCAAGTCATCATCAGACATTAGTCTTTGCTCCAGGCTGAGACAATAGCAGGCTAAGACGCTCACCTTTCAAGTGGGAGGGGCAGTAAACTTCAGTCAAGAGAGAGGCCCTTCATCCTGCTTCAAAGGAATTGACATTTGCTTACAGTTGAGGAAAAGAAAAAAACTGAGAAGTGACAATAAACCTTTTTTGTAAATGAACTTTCAAGACATTTAACTTTGCAGTGCAATGAGGAAAAATATGAAAGTTGGTAGTTTTAAATCTAATTTTATGCTTTTTCTGTGAAGACTTGGTAGAACTTACTACTGCATAAGGAACAGAAGTTGTAAAGAATGACAAATTGTGGGGAAAGTATTGATATTGCGCACATAGCATTTTGTACACACTTCTCAGGGGTAAATGCACATCTATGTACAAAGTTGGGAAATGTTAGGCCAAATCTTTCATGGTTAAAATTGCCAAAATGTAGCAGAAAGGCAAAACCAGGTCCCACAGATTTGGGGTTTGGATTGAAATGTGACCCACAAAATATGTAACCTGCGTATCTGATTTTCGCAGAGGTTATCACTGTATAAATATGTATTTGTGGTAAAATTTGATTTTGGTTCTAGGAGCTAGGAGAGGTTTCTATACATTGTAAAAGTAACACCATAAACATGACATCCTTTTCTGTGATCCAATCAGCGAAGAGCAAGGCGGAAACTATGCTCTTGCCCAATCCTAGCATTATGGGTGTGGACAGGAAGTCTGCCCCTGCCATATACTTTAGTGATGTCATTTGGCATGATAAATAAGGGAACCTAACAACACACAAACACACTGATTCCTGAATTTCTTCCTGATTTCCTGTGTGGCGTCATGTTCCTGATTTCTTCATCCTGATTCCAGATTTCATTGCAAAGCCAAGGCCTATGCATTGCTGAACCCTTTTTCAGCTGGGCCTCAAATCCTAAAAATCCCAAAAACCCAAGGGAAGCATTCTGATCCAGCTGGCTTGCTGCTACTAAATGCATGCCTGCTGAAAAAAACTTGCCATCCCACTGATCTCCAGTCTCCAGTAACCAGAAGGGCCAGTCCAGTAACCAGAACAGTCCAGATGATCCTGTCCCACCCGAGTTGCCCAGCTGTCCTTGGTTAGACCTGATCCGTGTGATGACCAGAACCCTTGACGGTCCAAAATCCTAAATTAAAGTGAACTGTAAGTATTAATAGGAAGCATAGAAAACTATAGCATACCTTGCATTGTCTTGTCTCAACCCAATCTCTAAACCATCCTATCCTTAACTTAATAACTTGTAAAATTGTCAGAATCCTTATTGCCCTCCTGTCTTTGATTTATCTTGCTAAGCGCCATTTCTTTAGTAATTTTTTTGTCTTGTGTAAATCTTATTTTATCCACCCTACTTAGGGTGATCCGACTGATTCTGCTGGGGCGAGCACTGGGGATTTGGTGTTGAAGTCATGAATCAACTCCAGAGCTTACTTTGTCCCTCCTTGGTATTCTAGCCGGAATGCTCTAGTCATAGAGTAAAACTATAGTAAATATTTTCTTGTCCAAACTGACTGACTGAGTTCTAAAAACGCCTCTCATTCAACATTGCATATTTTCCTCAGTTTAATAGCTAGAGACTATGTAGTTTACCTAAGACTTATAGCTACATCCCAACCCAAAGACAACTCCAAATCAGTATATTTCACCCATTTTTTCTTAAAAACAGTTTGGTTAATTTTAGGTGGGAATCCGCAATTTTGCAAAGTTTTACACGCGTGATTTCTGTTCTGAACTATTTTAAATCTTCCAATCAGATTCAAAGTGTTTCCTTTTGCTCAAACTATAGCTCATGATTGTTAGTATCTTTCTCATGTTGCTCCCATAGAGATTTGTACTGATTTAAGGATTTTTGCACACATTCATTGCTTCACCCAGCCATTTCTGAATGTCATTTGAAAGTGTAAGATTTTAAATCCGTTTTTCTCTCTTGCTTGGGGAGGAAAGGTTAGATTTGAATTCTGTTTATCATTCCTTATTCCTGATTACCTGCTGCCTCCTTATATCTATTTAGAAATATTTATTTGTGGGTTGAGGAATATTGCAGGGGGAAATCCTAACTTAAGTGCTATATTTTCAAACAAGCCAAAAGTGTTCTTTTGCTGGTGTTTTCCTTTGGTGTTGCTAAAGAGTGAATTTAAGTGCATTACATACTTTTTTATCTGTTATTGTCACCACATTGGGGATTGCTGCTCCCTATTAAAAGTATATGGTTGATTTGAATTTTAAATAAATAAATAAATATTACCTTTACCAACCAGCCTGATTCCTGGTCCATTGTGACCTGAGGTATTTGCATAAGGGGTGTGATATGAGTGGTATATCACTCAGAATATTGAACCTATAGACAAAATAAGCATTTCATCTGTGCGCTGCATACTAGGCTGAGACCAGGGTTTATCGCCTCAGATTCTGTCAATGCAAGACTTTCCTGTGGGCGTCAGATATGGCCAAAACAAGAAGAGTCCCCTTGCGCAAGGTCTGGTTGACAAGATTTGTTTTGCCTTATGCTGTGCCCCAGTTTGTACAACAAGGTTTTTGCTGTACCATTTATTTATCACATTTGTTACAGTAGAGGTAGCACTCTACTAATTGGGAGCACCTTGAAAGCACATGTAACAAATACTGTAATTTAACATATTCTTATAAGAAATTATACAACACCGAGTGCACATCTACATACTCAGTATCCATTTTAGTTTGTTGCTACACCAACTCTGGAGGACGCACCACCTTTTGCAATGTCATTCTCAAAAATTGGATCTCTAACAACCAATAAAGCTGAAACTCTCGCATTTACTGAAGAAGAAGCATCTAAAATCCTAAAATTGATTAAAATCACTGAACAAGAACTCAGTTCAACAGCTAAACCAGGAGAATTGGTATTCCAATTGGAAAGGCTAATTAGACGAGAAATAAGTCAAAGACTTCATGCAACAACCCTAGCCCAGTATTATAAAGCCAAACGCATCCCGAGGGCATTACAGATTGATCTCGAGCCCACCTTATGTAAACAAAATCCGGAATTTGTTAAAAGATGCAGACTCATCTTGAATAAATGTTCATTAGATTTGATAATACTAACAATTGAAGAATTATCTAAATCGCTTACGTCCATTGAAGTGGATCTGGAAAGTTCAAAGAAGTCTTTAGCAACTTATATGACCAAAGAAGAACTAACAACTTTATTGACGGAAATAGATACAAAATTGGAAAATTACCAAAGAGAAATTGAGTCCAAGAAAATAAGGAAGTTCAGGAGAGATACTCTGGACTATAAATTAGACATAGTGTACTCGTGGAAGGAATACTATGAACAAAAAGATCAACAAAGGGGTGGAAAACCATTTCCCAACAAAAGCAGACCATCACCACAAACCAGACCTTCGTCATCGGAGGCATCAAGTAGCGAAATCGAAACCCCAGAAGCCGCTATTGAAACAGAACAAGCGGAAAGTGAAACAAGAGAGACTGACCAGGTTCCAAGCGTGTCAAAGTGTCAACCAGAGAAATCTAAAGCAGTATACTCTTTTTTAGATCGAATCCGACACGACGAAGCAAAAAGAAAAAATCCTCCAAGGAAAGTGAACTACCCCCCAAAGAAAACTTAGTGGTGAATATCTCTAAATATAAACTGTCCAAATTTGAGATACAGACACTACAGAAAGGGATCTAATTTGTCCCACAATATAGTAGTACACTACTAAAAGAGAAAATGGCATTTTTCAAATTGACTAGAAAAATGAAGTTGAAACTATTTTTCGACACTGTGGAAATTTCAGAAAACCAACATCACTCTGATTTTCTTGAGTTGAAACTAAAAAGTACCTTTACACCGCTGATACAGAATACAGCACTAGATACTTTCCAGAAGTTGGTGTTAAAAGATATGAAGAAGATCAAATTTAAAAACAGAGCAAGAGGAAATCTTACTTTAAGGGAAAAACAGGCACTACTTGGAAGAGACATGAGTAATTAACAACCCAAGATGGAAAGACAAACTGACATTTCTTACAAGATTTATTGATGATTTATTTGGTGTGTGGAGAGGAGGGGAAGAAGAGCTTCTAGAGTTCTTTGATTTCATGAACAATTTAGCCACACGCATTAAATTTACGTACAAATATAGCCGGACCACCATGGAGTTCTTAGATGTCCAGATATATTTGAAAAACAACAAATTGGAAACAACGATTTTCAAAAAAGAAACAGATAGGAACAGTTTACTTTTGGCGACAAGTTTCCACCCAAGGAATACAATATCGAGTATCCCACTAAGTCAATTTCTTTGGTACAGACGCATCATCTCAGAGGAAGATGAGTATGAATTGAAATCAAGGGAACTCAGACAGAAATTTATCAAGAGAGGATACAATGATGAAATACTGAGTAAACATGCAACGACAGTCAAGAACACCACAAGACAAGAATCACTCACGACAAAAGCAAAGAACACAAAGACTGATTTGGTATATGTTACCACGTATTCACAGCAAAGTAGCACAATAAAGAAAATAATCAAAAAGAATTGGGAAACATTATCCCAGGATGCTACATTAGCTAAATTATTTCCATCACCTCCATTATTCGCTTATAACAAAAGTAGATCATTGAAGGATCATCTGATCAAATCTGACTTCAGTCAGAGATACTGCACAACAAAAGAAATATACAAGGAGACCATACCGTGCAATAATTGTAGTTCCTGCAACAATGTGATGAAGGGCAAGTCGATTAATCATCCCCATACTGGACAAAGTATTTCGCTAAAACACACTTCAACTTGTGACACCAAGAATGTCATGAATGGCATAAAATGTCCATGCGGACTATACTATATCGGATTAACAACCAGGAAAGCAAAAACCCGTTGGGGTGAACACAAATCTAATATTCTGAACCATTCTGTGAAATCTCCAGTACCACAACATTTTGATGCTGCAAAACATTCCATTGCACAAATACAGTTTGTCATTCTAGAACATGTTAAATTACCTAAAAGAGGAGGTAACATCACTAAATTGTTACAACAAAGGGAAATATTCTGGATCAAGAAGCTTGACACAATGAATCCCAGAGGGATGAATTTAGATTGGGATCTGAATTGCTATCTATAGACATTTTCTGAAATGGACAGTGATTGTTTGACAAATGAAATGTGATGAATTTCTTATATGTAGATTTTTTGTGTGCTATGTACTAAGGATTACATAAGTGCTCAAGTAATATTCCTATGAGCATTATAAATACACAGGGACCCACTTGTCACCAAGGAGAATTGTGAATGCGTTAATGCCCTGAATGTATCTCATATATTGAAAAGTCACGTGATGTATTAGACACAGAATTACATCCTGCATGATGTATTATTGCTGACAGTCGGATTAGAAATGGGATAAAAACAAAGAATAATATGTGAAGGTTGAAAAAGGATTACCAACTCTTAAAATTTTAAAACCTACATACAGAATTTAATAGCGTTGTACCAGTAGATTATTTTACATCTCTTACGATCACAGAAGCAGTGAGGATAATTAAAAGTAATTCAAGTTTAAACATATCAGAAAATTGTTAAGCGTCCCTGCTAGTGGATATATCAATTAACAGAGAGTATCCCTCAGTGCAAACAACACTATAGTTCTCCCAATATGGCACCCAAATTGGCCCGTGTTGGTATGGATTCAACTTAATCTACGACGAACAGCCGCGGTTGCTTTGCATTTGCGAACCTCACAGAGAGCAGCAGGTCGCGGCATGCAGAAGCACACAGTGCTTCGAACAGGTAAGAACAGCCTTTCGCGTCCGATCGCGGATCTCACATTAAGAACAGTTGCTCACAGGAATCCCTCAATCCCAGAACTAATCGTATTTACATCATTATAGATTTACGAGGCAAGCGCCGATAAAAGCAAGACATATTGGGCCGTTTGGAAACCTGTAAATTCTCCAACATCAGACCAACACGGAGAAATCAAGCAATCTCATGCACGCCTATAAGGTAGGCATGATAGAAAAAGGTGGACAACTATGAAAATGTATTTACTTAACAATGTCATCCACATTTAGCACAAATCTAAAAGACTTATGCCTGATGTTTTTTCAGGTTTTCCCCGAGATTGAAACAACAACATAGGAGATAGTGGCAGTTAACAATAAACTCGACTACTCAACCAGTGGTGAGTTTAATATGTAATCCTTTAAATTATGTACCGCTTTTAGAACTCTCATGTATCAGGTGATGCGCAGGGGGACCCAGCGCTAATTACAGTGACTGTTCCCTCTGCACACCACCGCTCTACAAAATCAAGATCACTTTGTGGTGAAACACATTTTATTTTTATCCCTACAGCCTTTGAAATTCACCCTGTTCGGGCAGCAAGCCTTTCTTGAGAGGGAGATACGAATTCTAAAGGTTCGTTTATCAGAATTGAGCTAGTGCAAGTGTAATTTTTAATTTTTAATTTTTAATCTTCAACAAACAGATTATAAATTTAGTAATGGAAATATATCAATTTATGTTTTACAGAAAATAATCCAATATTCTTAAAAATCTGAAGAAGGGCATTAATTGCCCGAAACGTGTAGTTTAAAAGATAGGAAATAAGATTGGAAACCTATCAAGACTATTGGATCACGTGAACAAATAACATTTGGCAACATATGAGTAAAATATGTGAAAGAAATGTGTATTGTTTAAAAAACACATATGAGTAAATATGTCAATTTTTTGTTTATGATGCACAACTTTGATTTATTTTATGAAGTAATGTTCCTTACGCAAAAAACAAAAAAAAAGTTTTCTTCTATCTGAAAGATGTTGAATATGAATGAACAGGTATCTATTGAATAATGAACTATATGAGAGTACTTCTAGTAATTGAATTGAATTCTAAGCAAGATTTGTTTTGCCTTATGCTGTGCCCCAGTTTGTACAACAAGGTTTTTGTTGTACCATTTATCTGACTTGCATGATTGTGCCAGAGAAAACTGTCTTGAGGACGAGAGTCTTAAAACCCAGGACAACATGGAGGCGTACCTGAATTCCCTACACAAAGTCTATGAAGAAGACAAGTGCGAGGAAATGCCCAGTGTTTATGTGGATGGGTGCTCCTACCATGTTGACAACAACGGGGAAAAGGAACTGGTGGCTGGCATGGGGAATGCCTGTGTGAATGATGCCCCGGAACCCTCCGCTGGGTACAAGATCGGTCCCCGTAGTAGTCCGGTGGCAGAGCTGATGGCAGTACATCAAGCCATCCTCACTGCTGTCCAACACCACTCCACGAACTGGTCATAATCACTGATTCAGATTATGTCCAGAACGGGTTCGTGGAGCACCTGGTAAATTGGAAAACCAGAGGCATGCTATGTGCTAGCAACAAACCACTCAAGCATGGCAAGCTAATACAAAATATTGATGATC
Organism: Ambystoma mexicanum; assembly: GCF_040938575.1. Taxonomy (NCBI): domain Eukaryota; kingdom Metazoa; phylum Chordata; class Amphibia; order Caudata; family Ambystomatidae; genus Ambystoma; species Ambystoma mexicanum. Next base: position 1,014,155,923 of record NC_090930.1, on the reverse strand, counting down.
TAGTCACCTCTAGCGGGATGACCATCTACTGGAAAAAGATCAAGGGTCATTGCAGAATAGAGGGACCAGACAAAACTGGAAATGACTTAGCTGATCAGCTGGCCAAAACCGGAGCCATCCAAGGGGATCTCCTTGAGATTGAGTCCCAGTTGGGGGAAATCCAAGTCACTGCTATCACTAGGTCCCAGACAAATGCTCACAATGAACGCTCAACTGCTCAGTGGAGTAAGGAGACCCCAGATGCTGATTTAATCATGGCTCAAAAAGGGGATCCAATCATTGGTAAGTTTTATCAACACATTGAGGACCCTGAGAACTTTCCCCTGATGGATACCGATTGCATTGGGAAAGAGGACCTCTGTTACGCTCACCTGGCTCCCACAGGGGCGACGGTCGGAACTGGATGGCTGCGGCCTCTACCAACGTGAATTGTAGTGCAGAGATGATTGACTGGACTGGCCTGCCCAATTTCGTCTGCTTGACCCGTAGGAGTATTCTCCTGAAAGTGAAGAAAAATAATTAGCCACCTGTGGCTTGAGCGAGCACACTGCCACCGTCTTCCCACTAATCACCTCTGATATTCCCTTTTACCAGTCTCACCTTTTGGTTTTGAATGATGAGCTCTCCATTCTGCGTGGAGTGCAGGGGCGCGTAGATAACCAGTTACTTCACTGGTCTGAAGGAATTGGGTGAGTTCCAGACGAATATTGACTTCGAGGTAAGTGACGAGGAGCCGTAAGTATTTGGTTCTTAAGAGTTCAAAATGTCTGTTATTCACTCTTGTCCGATTCCTTCCTTTGTCTTGCAGCTTGATTCGAGAGGAGGTTGTCTCGTAGAAGCTGATTGCGGTTAGGTAAGAGTCTGTGTTACCCAACACTGTCCGGTAAAAAATGCCAGTGCTTAACCTGTTGCTTTCTCTCTCCTTACAGGGGCAGCGTAAGACGATGTGGCGTGTAGAAGAATAATATCTCCGTCGTTAACTCGGTAAATCTATAGTGATAATAGAAATTGGCTTTGTTGGTTTTGTCGGCTCACCTTATTGTCTTTCTTCGTCCCCTTAGGTACCGGGAGTTCGGCGATGAATGATGGAGCAGCGCCGGGTTGAGGAGGTGCTGTGAAGACTGGTAAGTATAGCGCGGCGCTGCAGCTGGAGGTGCGATGCGCAAAAAATAAAGTCTTTTCCTTGTTCGGATGTGCGAAGGTTCCAGGATCAGATGAGGAATGAAGGTAATGTTCTTGCTCTAACCTTTTCTTCTTATTTCCCTCCTTTCTAGGAGCTCTGGAGTCGAGGCGGGAGTGGCAAAAGACTGGATGCTGAACAGACAGGCCCGGTGAGCGTTACGCTGCAGGATGCAGAATAACGCGAAGCGTGTGCTGCTCATCGGGCGTGGTTTAAATAGCCTCCAAAGTAGTCCCAGGTAAGAAGTTCCCCAAAACCACACCCGAGTAAAAAATAGTCCCTGAAACAAAGTAGTTCCTTCCAGGCCTCACGTTGGCTTGGATTCTTTGCAGCATGGTCTGCATGAGGTAAGTTTCTTCATATGAGCCTGGCGCCTATGGTGCCAGGACTGGTCCCATATATGAGCCTGGAGCCTACGGTGCCAGGACTGAACCCAGATAGCCCCTAGCCGGGGTGGCTGGGTTTTCAATAGGTGTCTGGATGCCTGCTCCCTGGACTGATGGACTTGGTCTAGATGTCCGGGGGTAGGCATCATGACAACCTCAGAGTGTTGATGAAATGTCAAAAAATGTTCAAAATCCAAGATGGTTTGTTTGTGAGGAGATCCATATCTGACTGTAAACAGTTGGTGGTCCCTACCTCATTCCGAAGCCTGATGCTAAATCACGCCCATGATGCAGCCACAGCCGGTCATCGAGGGTTTCATGCTACCTTAGAAATCTTGCGAGAGGTTGCATACTGGCCACACATGAGGCAAGACCTTGACCAATACTTGAAGGGGTGTCTTGTGTGTGCACAATTTCAGCCAACATCGCTCACACACCGAGCTCCCCTCCAAACGAGGGGGATGACACTGCCATGGTCAGAATTACAACTAGATTTCATCGTGCCTGTGATTCGCTCGTCTAGGGGGAACAAGTACATGTTAACCATAACATGCTTGTTTACTAAATGGGTGGAATGTCTCCCGGCCCCAAATTGCAAGGCAGAAACAGCAGCTGCCCTGATGATCACTCACATATTCTCGCATTTTGGACTATCCACAAGGATTGAGTCAGACCGAGGTAGTCACTTCACCAGCGAAGTGATGACAAAGATGTGGGAGATACTTGGGGTAAAAAGAAACTACACATTGCATTCCACCAACCTCTTGTGGTGGTGTTGAGAGGTACAATAAAACCATTGTGAGCATATTAAAAAAGTTTGTGGCAGATTCTGGGCCAAGTTGGGATATTTGATTACCACTTTTCCTGATGGCCATCAGATCTACCACTCCTTCTGCAACTAAAATGTCTCCATTTGAGCTGATGACTGGACGAAGGATGGTGCTACCCAGCATCTGCTCTATAGAACCCAAGAGCAGACATTGATAAATGCCTCCGCAACTCATGATTATGTTGAGAATCTGAGAAAACACCTTCAACATGCTTTTGCGTATGCTCAGCGGAATCTAGAAAGATCTGCAGACAGCATGAAGACTCACTATGATCTAAAGACAACCAAAAAGGAATATCAAGTAGGAGACAGGGTTTACTTGTACAATTTCCAAAGGAACCAAACTAAACAGTGAAACCTCTAGCCTCGCTGGCGGGGACCTTTTGAAATTGTGGACAAAATCTCACCAGTCGCCTACAGAATCTGCATCCCCAAGGGTGACTTCACAGAAGAGAAGTGGGTCCACATCAATCAGCTAAAGAGTTGCCACCCATGGCACACTTTGCAACAAATAGATGAGTCCATAGAAAACCCAGTGGGGGATACTTCTGAAGCATAACAATATGTCAATGTTTACTGAATGCATGTATATCCCACTGCTGAAATCCCGATTGGAGGACAGTTAGTGGGAAAATTGTCAAAACCGGTTTGTATTCTATTTTATAAATTTGCACTGATTATACCGTCATAACCAAGGAGGACCTCCTAGGGGGCCCGGAAAGGAGAAACCCCACAAAATCTGGAGTGTCGCTCCATACCAGAAAAGAAAACCTGAGAGAAGGCCGGGGGTATCGTTCCACATTCCAACCAGAGGCAGCGAGGAGAGCATGCAGCATCATTCGCTGATGGAAGAAGGACTCATACCCAACTGAACCTGCTTTTTCAAGAAAAGTAAAAATCCCCCATGACTAGAAGTCCAGACGAAGTAGGGGGGGGAATCTGTGGGATATTTTGACCCACTCAGATGTGCCTTGCTATATCACTTTACTGCATTAGTGCAAAGAACAGCACAAAATGGCCACGCTGACTCCTGTGCGCACCAACATCTCAAAATTGCGTGTTCGTAATACCCAGAAAATGGATGCACCGCCCTGCCATACACATTTCAGGTGGGGTGAAACAGAGTACTCACTGCAGGAATGTGCCAGTGTGCTCTGCAACATGTAACATGAAGTAAAAGGCAAGAGGCAGCATCATGTTGCTGAAAACCCAAAATGCCTCTTTACAATGACACTTTCCCAATTTTAAAAGTGCTGCTTGGTGCTAAATTCATCAATTTCTCCTGAACCACTGTGATTAAAGGGCCCTGCAATGCCCAGGATCATCCATTGTGTCTCAGATGAACCGGGCCTCATTTGAATGACAGCTCCTGTCAAAAGTATCTTTGGAAAAGCAACTAGGGGCTTTGTTTTTCATTTTACACGGGAAACGCAGCTAAAACTTTGTAAGTTTATCTAAAGAATCAGCTGTAAGAGAAAGACTCTAAACAGATGCCTGACACATGTATCCATGCTGCGAACAACTCCAGCACTCAAGGAAAGAACTAGAGCTGTACAAAGTGTATATTTGCTGCAGATGAAAACCGAATTAAAAGAAATGAATTAAAGGTGCTTTTTCCTGAATGAAGTGCAAAATCGCCTATTTAAAAGTACATTGTTGTGTGAAGGCATGCTCATTTAGAAATGTAAAAATATTTCTTGCTGGTACAATTACTCCTATAAACTGTTTTGATTCCATAGGTTTCGGTCAAGATTTAAAATGAGAAAATAAAAGCTAAACCCAGGATAAGTTGGTAAACTATTTTTTTTAAAAAGAACCTGCACTGCCAGTGCTAGCCCTGAGAAAGGGTGACACCTCATAAACTGCTGGAACAGGAAAGGCTAATTGCTAGCTTGAAGGCAACGGGACTTCCAAAGGCATCATCAGACATTCAGCTTTGCTCCAGGCTGAGACAATAGCGGCTAAAACGCTCACCTTTCAAGTGGGAGGGGCAGTAAACTTCAGTCAAGAGAGAGGCCCCTCATCCTGCTTCAAAGGAATTGACATTTGCTTTCAGTTGGGGAAAAGAAAAAAAACTGATAAGTGACAATAGACTTCCTGTTGGTTTTAAAAAGCCTATTTTGTAACTGAACTTTCAAGACATTTAACTTTGCAGCAAGAATGAGGCAAAATATGAAAGTTGGTAGTTTTAAATCTAATTTTATGCTTTTTCTGTGAAGACTTGGTAGAACTCACTACTGCATAAGGAACAGAAGTTGTAAAGAATGCCAAATTGTGGAGAAAGTATTGATATTGCGCACATAGCATTTTGTACACACATCTAAGGGGTAAATGCACATATATATACAAAGTTGTGAAATGTTAGGCTAAAATTGCCAAAATGTATCAGAAAGGCAAAACCAGGTCCCACAGACTTGGGATTTGGATTGAAATGTGACCCACAAAATATGTAACCTGTGTATCTGATTTTCACAAAGGCTATAACTGTATTTGTATTGTATTTGTGGTCAAATTAGATTTTGGTTCTAGGAGGTTGGGGAGGTTTCTAGACATTGTAAAAGTAACACCATAAACATGACATCTTTTTCTGTGATCCAATCAGCAAAGAGCAAGGCGGAAACTATGCTCTTGCCCAATCCTAACATTATGGATGTGGACACTAAGCCTGCCCCTTCCATATACTTTAGTGATGTCATTTGGCATGATAAATACGGGGACCTGATAACACACAAACACACTGATTCCTAACTTTCTTCCTGATTTCCTGAGTGGCATCCTGATTCCAGATTTCATTGCAAAGCCAAGGCCTATGCATTGCTGAACCCTTTTTCAGCTAGGCCTCAAATCCTAAAAATCCCAAAAACCCAAGGGAAGCATTCTGATCCAGCTGGCTTGCTGCTACTAAATGCATGTCTGCTGAAAGAAACTCACCATCCCACTGATCTCCAGTCTCCAGTAACCAGCAGGGCCAGCCCAGTGACCAGAACAGTCCAGATGATCCTGTACTACCCGAGTTGCCCAGCTGTCCTTGGTTAGACCCGATCCGTGTGATGACCAGAACCCTTGATGGTCCAATATCCTAAATTAAAGTGGACTGTAAGTATTAATAGGAAGCATAGAGAACTATATAATACCTTGCATTGTCTTGTCTCATTTCAATCTCTAAACCATCCTATCCTTACCTTAATAACTTGTAAAATTGTCAGAATCCTTATTGCCCTCCTGTCTTTGCTAAGCGCCGTTTCTTTAGTCATTTTTATCTTGTGTAAATCTTAAGTTATCCACCCTGCTTAGAGTGATCCGACTGATCCTGCCGGGGCGAGCACTGGGGATTTGGTGTTGAAGTCATGAATCAACTCCAGAGCTTACTTTGTCCCTCCTTGGTATTCTAGCCGGAATACTCTAGTGATAGGGTAAAACTATAGTAAATATTTTATTGTCCAAACTGAGTTTCTTTTCTGTTTTCACTTCCCGATTTTTATAAAAACGCATCTCATTCAACATTGCAACTGAGAGCCCCACATTTTCTCTGCAACTCAGGATGAAGCCGTGGCTTTGGTGGTGCAGCCCACAAATCACACATTTGTGCCAGTTTAGGTTTTTATAATATTTTGTCTAATACCCAGAACATTATTTTTTTTCTCTGTATTGACTATGCAGTGTTGTAGGCTACTGTTTTGTAGCGCCTGGAGACCATGCAAATGGAAGAAGTGCAAAGTTTGAATCCCATGAACATGACATATGCTAAACTATCAAGCATTGAAGCCCCCTGAGCCGGAGCACAGAGTTGTTTCAACATAAGTCTACATGATGTACATCCCCCTAAAATCTAAGACACAATGGGCTTCAGTCTTTTGGACCGGTCAAATGAGGGTGACAGAAGCTAAACACTGGTGCGTCTGCACGTTGTTTGCTTTTTACCTCATTCTTATGGCTCACTGCACACTCTGAGGAAAGGCACGGGAACCTGGGATCCACCTGTGTTCCTCTCTTCCTTTCACTGCTGCGTGAAAGGAACTGGACGTTAACGTCGCACGCACAAATGCCTCGCGTAAATCTGCAATGGAGCCCGTCATGACAAACATGGCAGCCACCATTGTTCATTGATTTCTGTGGAGTAAACCTGCTGTTTTATGGCACAGAAAAAGCAGGCAGATTCACTTGTCCAGCCAGTCATCAGGTTTCAGAATACTATAATATATAATAAGAGCCCCCTGTGTGAGAACACTGGTTTAAAATTCCCACATTGTTTTCCCACACCATGTGGGAAAATCCTCACTTCCGCCATCAGAATCAGGTGGATTTGTTGGAAACTGCAGGCAGTTCAATTCGTGAGGTTTCCATTGCCTCTAACCAATTGAGAATGTGGACAAACGATGGCTAAAAACTAACTCTAAAGTAATCAGATGAGCAGTCCTTTTTCAAGCAGTTTGGCACAGGTGCCAGGGACAAAGCGTGTCCTTCCTATGTTCATCCTTTGCTGTTAATATCATGCTAAGAATGTGTACATGTTAACAAACCCCCCCTCAGAGAACCAATGCACACTCCTAACGAATAATGCAAATACATTCACTTAGTTGCTAAATATTTTAATAATAATACTGTTTCAAACATCACACTTTTTAACAACACATCTTTACAAATTGCTGCTATCTTGAAAATATACATTCAAATGTGTTTTTAGAAAGTTTAACTCATTAACATTTTCTGTGATTTCCCAAAAGAACTTTTTTTCACAAAAGACATTTTTGTATCCTAAATATACAAATAAATACAACTTGAAAATACTCTTATGTTGGTTTCAATTCCTCCTTGAGATGCTGTCAGTAACTACTGCATGAGCCTTCTTGCCATTGATGAAAATCAATGTGTTGTCATAATCTCTATGCATGTCGAAATGAAAGATGTCTTCATCAGGAGCTAATTTCTATCTACTTCACATTATTGTCTATTCTGAAAATATATAACAAATACACTATTTATGCTCCACCAGAATAACCACCTGCTTAAAATACAAATATATTCCTCAAAACATAAAAGCTACTGGCGGGTTGCCGCTGGACCCATAATAATTTACTGGCGGCTGACTTCCCGATGCCACCGGCTCATTACGAGTCCGGTGGCCCGGGAAGTCAGGAGCCAGCACATTGTTAGTCCCCATTCCCATAGAGTGCTATTGGACTCTATGGGAGTGGGGACACGGAAGCACCGGCACCATTAGCAACAAATGCCTCCGTGAACAGTCTGCCTATCATGGCTGCAGTGCCCAGCAGGGTCATACCTGTCGGGCAATGCGGCCACGGCAGGCAGACTCTGAGTTTGCCGATCCAGAAACAAGGGTTCCAGTGAGCTTACCGGCACCCTGGTTTCCAGACCGGCAGACTCCTAATGAGTCCCCTTGTGTCTCAATGTTGTTTCTAAATCATTGTATCCATCCAAATCACCCAATGAGTATGAACACATACATTTAAAATTCTGTTAAATATAGTATTACTTTAAACAACTCTTCCGTCCCTAAATACACATTCCTGCCCATGAGTCTTTTCAAGATGACCTCTCGCTCCCCAGTCACCAATGAAGTTGAAAAAACCTGTGTAATTCCTACGCTCTGTATTTATGTTGAAAATCGTAGGGTCTCTTTTCCGAAACCGGAAGTGACATTTTGGGTGCCATTTAGTTAGTGTTTTTTTTTTTTCTGAATGCCCTCTTGGCATTAAGTACATCTGCTTCGAATGTATGGAAATGTATGCAATTTATAACTGTTACACAATTATTCGCCCTCAATTGTCAATTGGGGAAACTGCTCATAGGTGGCTAGAGTAGTAATGACTACTTCAAAGGCGGCCACAGCATGTACATAATTATTAAAGGGATGTGTAGTTTGACATTTATTATTTTTGGACACAACCCTTTCACAATTGCCATTGGAGGTAGTTAAGATAATAGAACTGAGCCTATTTATAATAGTATTAGCTTTGTTCAGATAAGGAGTAGTCCAGCAAATGTGGTTAGTTCCAGTATTAAGGCCGGCATTGCCAATTCTATCTAGTGAGAGAAGGGGTATGGTACAGTCTATAATGGCATTAAGGAAGAAATGGTCACTCTCTTCACAGAGTCAAACTTCCATATGAAAAATAAGAGGAAGTAGTGAGTAGTGTGCAAAGATATAACCAATGTTAGATGCACTATTATGTGAGGTTCTAGTACATCATCCAGGGTGATCTACTGGGTACTGCCAATTCAACATGAATAGCCATTGGGAATTTAATAGCCTTGCCCATTTTAGACCTTTGCCATTAGTATCTGTGGAGTGCATTTTAAGGACCCAAACAGAAGTCCCTTTCACATGAAACGCAACAAGAATGTAAACACTGCAACCAAAAACGGCCTGGCTTTTGCTTTCCCTGTCACATGAATGGCAGGAATTTAAACTCTACAACAAAAATGGCCTGACTTTTGCTTTTATTTCACATGAGTGGCAAGAATTTAAACACTGCAACAAAAACGGCCTGACTTTTTCTTTATATTCATGCAAAATTAAAGAACCATGGGGAGAGGGGTCTACCTGTAATTATCAATGGACCAGCAGCAATGTAATTCACTCAAGAAGGAGGAATCAAAGACTCAGTTGACATGGAAAACAGGATTTTTAAACATTGAAAGCAAAAACGGCCTGCACCTGTTTTTGCAAATAACAACGGCTTTAAAAAACCACCATGGAAAAAGATATCACTGCTCACAGAAAAATGTCAGGAAAGCAAAACCTGATGGGGGTGGGGGTTGACGAGAGCCAATGTATAGGATGTTTCACCCACAGAACTCCAGTGACAGCTGGAGAGACACTTACTTCAGGAAAAACCTGTTCTGGCTGGGTGCAGGAACTTCGCAATGAAAAGCCCCACTCCAGCTGGATGTTGCACCTCTCAGCCAACAACCCTGCAATAAATGTGATGCTGCTGGAGGCGTCAAACTTCCCTATTCTGCAGACTTGCTGGCAGGAAAGCAAGGATATCAAAGAAGGCAATCCTTGTCTAAAGCATGACAAAAAGTTGTGAGCCCTTGTTGCACCCACTTCAAAAGAGCCCACACTCACTTCAAAGGGACGCATAAAAAAACTCTGGTCACAGGTGAGCCCAGGGAGAGAGATGGCTGTGGGGGATGACGCAACCCTCCCATATGGTGAACAGTGACTCCCAATGAATATTAAAAGACTATTTTCGTTTTTAGGAATTTTGCGCAGCCATCAGACTGAGGATTGATTTCAATGTTATCCCATTCTTCATGTCATTTCCAGGCAATTTTAGGGATATAAAATGCATCTACTTGTGACTTGGGGAACTGTAATGGCCAGCTAGATTAGGTTGCTGGCTGATCTGAACATGTGACAAGTATGAGAGTTGATGAAAAGGTGGTAAATGAAATAAGGAACATGGTTGATAAGTTACATATTCATAACTGTTGTACATTTTATGAAAACGGCAAAAATGTGACACATGGCCAGGCTACATCATACAGATTTGGCGGTCAGCTTATCTAACTCCCCATGGTCAGCTAAAACTGAACATATATTTCACATGGCAGTGGCTAGTACAATTATGAAGTTTTGACAAAAAGTTGTAAGGATGATGACAAATGGAAAAAGACAGAGAGAGGGTTGGTAACTGTACAATCCTAGCGGCAGAGATAATTACAGGGTTTTCCCCCGTAGATTGTAAAAGTAGTGATGTCATTTATGCTGTATAAGGCGGACTGTACTAGGACTCCAGGACACACAAAAACTGGGGAGACAGAAAAGGAGGACGGAGAGAAGGCTGCTGAACCTTACCATCTTTGAGAGTGGAGTGACCAGACCACTACCCATTCTTTCCAGAGGGTCCTGAGATGCAGCTGGCTTTCCTGGATCTTAAACAAAGGCTTGCTATGTAAGTAGCAATAATCACAGCCCTAAATTGCATAAGACCTTCATTTTTGCAGCAGTGCATCCAAGATTTCCCCATTGAAAACCCCAATTGCCAGTGTGGTTCAGTCATCTCCCCTAGAAGAATCTCTTGTTTTCCTGTGTATGTTAACATATCCCCATTATTTGTCTGTGTAAATCCTTAGTATTCTTGTAAGTAAATCAATTAACTCCCCCAATGAATTTCTCGGATCAGGATTGTTGAAATCAAAAACCAACAATCTTGTTCCTAGTGTTTTTATTAAATTTTTATAGTCATTAAAGTGTTGCCCCAAAAGAATTATTCCCATTGTGAGTTGAAAACCGAATTTGTCTGTGTATTGTGTGCATTACCAAACAAATCCCTATTTGCATCTGTCCGTTTAAACCCCAACTGGTTTCATTAGTGTGAGCATTCCCTTTTGCCTAGAAGTCTACCTGTTATGTGCCTATGTCCTTGTCACTGAAATACGATTTTCCTATTGTAAGCTAAACCCCTTCCCTGAGATGCCTGTAATTGTAAGCCTCAGTGTGAACGAATTTCCATTTGTCACTGTATTTTCCCTTTGCATTTGCTTTCTCTCAAAAACCAATTTTCCTACTTCATTTCTATTTTGCCCTGGTGAACTGATTGGTATTCTCTAAAACTTTGCCTATCTCCTAAGTGTAAGCAATACGAATTGTCTTCTATTCTGTCCCTTAGCAGTTGTGAGAAATAATCAAAACCCCATTCTTCCATTTTGCTCCAAAAACGGGGTTTCCCTTTCTTTGCTAGCTTCCCATCTTGTGGTGGTGGGGTTCACCCCAAATCTGATTTTTCCCCTATATTCCTACTTCTTGCCACTGCCTTTCATTCAAAGGAATCAAGTCCAATTTATGTTTGGGGGTGAGTGTTGCAGGGGGGAGTGCTTAACTGTAGGCGCTATCACTTTGTGGTAAATTGTTCTTTTTCTGTTCTGCCATTAAAAAACTAGAATAAACTATATTAGTATATATTAAACTGATTGTTTTGTAGAGATTATTGTATTTTGTGTTGCCAGAGTATTGGTGGCTCTGTAATTGGTTGATTTTCCTTTTTCATTAAATAATAAATTAATAAATATCTTATTGATACACATCAGCCTGGTTCCTGGTCTACTGGGACAAAGGGTGCTGGTGGAGGTTGGGTGTGAGACGGGTTGGAGGCCTCCTTAAAAGAATTTAGTTGTAATAATAAAAAGTGTTATCTTGTGCGCCACCGTCATTGCAAGGGGAAAGATCCTTGACTTGTTGGTGCTGCATAATATATCGTGACATATCAGAGTGCCTTAGTATAGAAATAGGAATATCTAAGCCAGATAAGAAATTATCCCTAATTAACTGGTACCCTGGAATTTTAACACTGAGATATCCCATAGTAATTGTGAGAATACTGATATCATAAACATCTAAGAGTTTTCTAATCACAGTCAGTATTAGCTTATGTTGTCTATTGTCATGAGGATCATAGAAGTTAATAATACATATCATCTTTAAAATCCCTTCAGGTGTATTCCATTTAAGTATGCCATCTAATAATAAATTGGTTGGCACCTCTAATTTTTCAAAATGGAAATAATTGTTTATGCTCAATAAGAGCCCCCGTTAAGTCTTCCTTTAATACCTTGAGAGGTTGCCACCTGCATGGTACATCTGCCATCAAAAGAAACTGCATCAGCAAGCCATGTTTCCTGCAGCACAGCCAAGCTGTGATATTCTCGAGCCATACATAATTGTTCATCTCTATAGTAATGAGTGTACCCACGAGTTTTCCAGAATAATATCTATAAACCACTGCTAGGGCCTATTCATTATCCTGGACCTCAGGATCTTAGGGAGCCATTCCCACTTAACATGTTCAAGTGGGCTCTGACCCTCATCCATGTTTTCAAAACAAGCTTGCCTGCCTCCATTATCAATAGCCCTAATTAAGATGTTATCTTTAGAGCATGCAACTCTGGGATTAGAGGGTTTACCGGCCCTTAAACTCTTTGCAATAGCGAGGAGACGCGTTCTATTAAGAGGTATTGCAGTGTGTCCATGGTTGCCTCAATTTCTAATACAAAACGTGCCTACCACCATGCAATTGTGGCCTAATCTCATACATTTACTGTCATATTCTAAGACAAAGGACATAACTGAATTGGAGAAATAATGAACAAGAGAGGTAGATAGAATCATTTCCATTACATTGATGTACCATTGCAATGTCCCCAGATGTAATTGCGCGTAACAGGGGAATTTGGTGAAACAGGTTTAGGATAACAGAATGATTCAGGTGAAGATTGTTACTACAGAAAAACAAGCTGTGTACTCTAAGAGTTTTACGAGACAATCTTCATCAATGGAATTAGTAGATTTGGAAAAGAGAACAGTACTGTCTGGCCGCTTATATAAAGTATCCTTTCCAAAACAAGCAGTTCTTAGACAGTTCTTGGGTTCAATCAGAGGGTCCTCATAATGCATAGAATGTACATCATCAGTAACCTATTAAGTCAATGTGTGTGCAACATCCTCATCAGTTTCGACAAAGTGATGTGCTATATCCGACAGTAGCGCAACATCATCATTAACAATGTCCTCAGCATTTTTACTATACAAGTAGCCGTTGATGCTTTATCTTGCAGTGTTACCGGAGGATATGATCAAATATCTTTACAGCTCATAGGCATATCTCAGGAAGGACCCGGTGCATTATTATTCTTCACCATGTTTGCTTAATTTTGCTTTTTAGATTTGCTTACTTCTTTTGCATATGTGTCTTGGAATTCTACCAACCGTTACTCCACATTTATTAACCGTAAGCATAAGAGAGGCCAAGCTAGAGTCAATTGATCTGTTTTAGTAGGCTCTTCTGGTAGCTCTGATAGACTTCTAAGTATTCTTTTTCCTCTGATGGTGCCTACTTTTTGCCGAGTGAGTAGAGGGTGATATTCTAATTGGAAATCCACTTGCTGTGCTAGACACCTCTGTGTGCCTTACATTGGTATTATCAAGAGGGGCAGAAGGATGTACATGCTTACTAATCGACTCTATTGCTGTTTGAATGAAAAACTGTCTCTTTTCTTTAACAGGTTCACTTGTAAGTTCAGCGGTCTTAATCTGTGCTTCTAGTTCGACAGTCTCCTCATCTATCGTAGTGGTTTCTTTGAGATCACAAGCAACATTAGTGAGTGGTCTCTTAGGAGTTAAACCTAATATGATAGTATTTAATAATGAAATATGAGAAGTAGTCGTTTTATGGATATCTTCACATAACTTTACCAGCAAAGTAAGTAGGTAAGCCAAAGTGAGCAAGTGAGGGTGACTTCTGCTAATATTGCCATCCACTTCATCAGTCGGGTACAATAGTATGGATTCAGCTCTACTTTCCTCCTCAATAACATAGAATTAAGAATAGATCATTTGGGTGTTACCAGCAAGCTTTTATCCAGTAAGTGAGCTTCCTGGTCATGCATTTCAATTTCATTGTAATTACTACATATAGAGGTTATAGGCAAAACGATAATTTGATCACAGACTACTAGTTATTTCACAGGACGTTCATTGCCAGTATTAAATATGGCCGCTGTGATCAGTTCCTCAAGCAGCTCAGGGGAGACCCAATTTAAGCTTGATGTTGGAGCAGTCTCCACCTTATCAATTGACATCGAATGCACAATTGTTTTCGTAGGTTTGCTCCCCAGACAAGCAAAAGAGGAAGTAAATTAATTTCCCATCTGTGTAGACTGTGGAACTTCACGAGTTAACTTAGGCTGAAAGAAGTTAGTGATTTTAGAGGCCGGAGGATCGTTAATGTTGTTGTCATTAGAAATTACCATTTTCGGGACTTTCAAATAGCCATATCTGTGTTGTCCAAGTGTATATGTGTTAGTTTGATTAGTGGGAGGCAAAATAGTGGGATGCACCATCGTTACCAGAGGTTTTGTATCGTTATCTGCCGGCATGTTCACCTCAAGTTCTACTGGAATTTCCATGGATGCATTGGTGACCTCCAATACGCCAGTCAGTTGATGGAGTGACAGGGACGTGCTGTGCGCCCTTCGCACCCACCCCTTCAGCCTAGCAATGTTGTCTAAATATGGCTAGGTGGACAGGTCAAAGGGCACCAAGCCCTGCATTTACCACCTTCATGAATCCGCTCTGTAAACTACCAAAGCAGGTTCTAGGTAAGTTGCAAATGCTTGATTCTGCACACTGAGCAATAGGAGCTACACAACTTTTTTTCTCCTTAACGTCACGCTCCGTTAATCACGCATTGCACACTTTCAGGTCATTTCCTCTATTAGGGAAGGACCCGCGCTTTTGTTACACAGAACAAAATGAGTTTTGAACGTGAGTGCAACGCAAGACAAGAAAGCCTAATCATGCTAAAAGCTATGAACTCCACCTCCTATAACACCACCCAGGGTAAATACCAGACATGTGCCACATGAAACAACATATTGTATAAAACTATTTTCCATAATATAGAGATGCCCAAGAGAGGATACTTATCTGATCTGCTGCCTTGCAGCAGCGAGGAAAGAGGAAGGACAATGAGGGGAGGAACACTTTATGGAAATGGAAATTGGTGCCGAGAAGCCCATGCTCCAGCCTTGGACCTATGGGACTTGGGGTGAAAGGATGTCAAAGAGGTTGATTGTTCTTGGATCAGGTGCACTTTCTTACTGCTGTAAGAAAGAGTGCTGCATCATAGGAAGCCTCCTGACACTAATAGAATCCCGGCTCGCCTTCATAAACCTAGGCGCAATCGACATTGCGAGCAATATAGTGACATACATGCAGAGTTTGATGTGGAGAAGGGATCTCCCCACACAGTATGGCCCGAGTATAGCACTCATTGGATTACCCCCTTGTGTAAGGTCCCTTGAACTCGCAACTATAGGAGTATGTGATATTGGCTCCATGGCCGATGATAAGGATGGGTAGAGAGGAAGGAGTGGATGCTTCCTAGAAGACCAGCAGAGCGGAGTTAGAATGTTAGACGAATGCAATGAGCTTATGTTCACCTGTGAATGTCAATGACTTTCTTCGTCATGCTGGAGAGGGGGGCAGTTTGGCTGGATACGGAGATGTGGATATCATATGCTGTAGTATTAGTTCATTGTGTACCAGCAGAGGTGCTTGTGGATGGACTGAGCTAACCAGGTGCCAACATTGAAAGTCCCAGCCTTTGGGAAATGATGTGTCTGATCTTTATCTACTGCCTTTGAGGGATGCATTGGTACCCTTATCATGAAATGAGACTGCATGCCTGTTGGTCTGTTATATAACAATGCCATTCTATTAAAGATAAAAAAAAGAAATATGCACTATTATCTACATTCGTGCACAGAGGTAATTAAAAAGTAGACCTATACATTAAAAGTTACATTTTAGGTTTGGGTCTATTTGACCTAAAACATTTGACCTAATCAAATTTGATTGACTTTATTTGACCTTGGCTTGGTCTAAAATGCAGGGGTGGGGGAGGTGAGCCCCCGTAATCCCTCACTTCCCCTCAACCTCATCTATACCCTTACCCACCCCATATATATATTTAATTAAATTTGACCAAAAAAAACATTTAAAAAAAAATCGATCAAATGTTTTAGGTCGAATGTTTTTAGGTCAATTATGCTAATATCGCATTTTAAGCATATCTTGCATGTTTGCTGAATTTTATAGCCGTTTTAAAAATGGTAACCAGCAATACTTGCAAAAAATGGTTATATTCTGAGGGGGGAAAAGGTAGGGATTAATCTTTATGTGAAATGACGGAGATTAGTGGATTTTAGTTCGGTACGTCACAAAGGGTCTTAACAAACATGCGTATCTTCTTCATATCGTTTGAGGGGGGTTCGGGGACTTTTCAATGTAAGTACTGACCTCGGTCTTTTGGGTGCAGTCTGCAATCAGAGAGTGGCATCTTAACATGGCCACCTGCATCCTTGTGAATGATGTTAATAAATGTAGTACCAGAAACAAGATGTAAGTCAGACCATCTGTATTCACAGTGCTTAAACGTGGACAATGCCAGCGTGAAGCTCTAGATCAGAACATGAAGCAACTATTGTTATTAAAACTGCAATCCACTTCCTGGATGGAGACCTCATCTACAGTCAGGCAGCTCAGTTGGTTAAGGCAGCATGTGCATCATGGTTCAAGCTCCTGGTAATTAGCAGAAAGCAACTAAATGAAGTGTACGATGGTTGCTAAATTGTCTCGCGATATCACTACTGTGTTGTAACTTTGTAAAGCACCAAAAACAGCCAGAAAAATGCTCTTGGCTCAAATGACCGCTAGCAGTTATATTATTATATTTATTTATTTATTTATTTTGAAGCTTGTATAGCGTGTCTATTGCAAAGGCATCTGGGCGCTTTCTTACATACCTTTAAAATATTCTGCTTAACGCGGCACATCTGTGGCGCCTTGGTTCTGGGCATATGGTTAGAGTACAGGGCTTTGAAAAACGATATTTTTTAAACCGATTAAAATAATCATTGTACGTGAAGCAAATCAGCAAGAATGGCAGCCGCCGCCGCCTGCATAGAAGGCAAAGAAGGGGTTAAGGCTGTTTGTACCAATTATGCACTACATGTTCTTAAGATGATTGCATGAAATTTGCTAAACTCTGCCTGAGAGCTGCTGTTGTTGATGTTGTGGCCCGCGGGACATACACACATGCACAGAAGTTTCTAAACCGCTATATTAATGAAATGGTGGTGATTTAGCTCTCCCGCGCTAGCATTTACAGTTGCTGAAACAGCCCTGTAATTAGAAAATGGCTCCACCACTGTTGCTTGTTTATTCTGCATGCAATAGGCTGGAGAGCACTACTTATTTCTTCCTTAAAATGACTCTCCCGGGCTGCCTTGTTTCGTGTCCAATTAATAGGCAGGTGCCGCTGAAGCATTAAATTGTTTTTTTTTTTGTATGCGGGGTTAATAGATTACTCATATTTACGCGCGCCATGGGTGTGTCAGTGCTGCCCTCGCTTACAGTGCATGGAAGATCACCGCAGTGAGTGAAGAGTTTTACTGCAAAGGCCTCGGATTCCCTCAGCCTCTAACGCACTATGGGCCACATAACAAGTTTGGTGGTATTTTGGGGGTAAATCCACCAACATACCAGCAAACAGATTTATGGTTACCGCTACTTGGTCCGGTAGTAATGCCGCTGGAATACAAGTGGCGGTATGGCAGCGTTAGTCCCGATTTATGGGGGATTTCAGCCCAATTACGACCGGCGGTAATTCCACCAAAATGGCCGCATTTTGGCAATAAGGTGGAGGAATTACCTCCAGCATTTTGCTAAAGGTTTTTCCTCCACCGCAATGCCACAACCGTAGTTGGGTGGTGTGGTAATGTGGCGGTAATGGCTTTAGAGGTGGCATCCCACAGCACTGAAACAGCTATGCTGGACCTGCAGAATCAGATGCTGACGATGCTAGACGACAACAAATTGGGGATGCTGATGCTTTTAGATCTCAGCGCAGCATTTGATCTAGTGGGTCACAGCCTTCTTATCAAGGCGCTTAGGGAGAGCGTTGGCTGCTCGGAGGGAGCTATTGATTGGCTCCTATCCTTTCTTTCCAACCGCCAAGCGAGAGTACACTGGGGTAACAGTTTCTCCGATTCATGCGACATCATATTCGGAGTGCCCCAGGGTGCTAGCTTATCCCCAATGCTTTTCAACATATATATGCGCACTTTGTGCACCCTTCTGGTGAAAGCCGGAGTGTCATTTACTAACTACGCAGATGACACCCAACTCATATTGGAGTTGGGGGGTAGAAACCACGCCACAGATAGCGAAGTGCTCACCAAGGTTTACAAGCTAATTGACGACTGGATGCAGGCAAACTGGATGTGCCTGAACGACTCCAAAACTGAATTAATGTTGTTTGGCTCTAGTCGTCAGTTGGAAAAACTGGGGGCAGAGTATAAATCTTTTCAAATTAAAAATGCCATTATCCAGGTGGTTCCCAAGGTGAAGACCCTGGGCATGATGGTCGATTCAGTTGTCGACTCTCACGCCCAAACTAACTTCCTCCAAAAAAACACATCATACTATCTTAGGCTTATGAAAGCAATTAAACCACTGCTTAACGAAGTAAACAGGGCTACGATAGCAAGAGCCATCATTCTCTCACGGCTCGACTATGGGAACGCCCTGTTGCTGGGGGCCGCATCCAAGGATCTATCCAGTTGTCAGGTTATCCAGAACAATGCGGTCAGAATAGTAAAAAATCTGAAAAGGAAAGACCATGTTACCGAAGAGAGGCTAGCTCTGCACTGGCTCAGAGTAGAGGAGCGTATTAAGTTTAAAGCTCTCTGCCTGGTCCACAAATGCCTTTATGGCACAGCGCCTTCATATTTGAAATCACACTTAAGGCCCTACAACCGCACCAGAAACCTACGCTCGGGTGGAAAATGCCTTCTGCACGTGCCCAAGTTTAAGCTAAAAACAGGGCTGGGCAGATCCTTTCTTGTGCTGGCTCCTAAACTGTGGAACAGTGTCCCGGAATCACTTAGGTCCGAAGTCAATCACTCAGTTTTTAGGAAGAGGCTGAAAACATACCTCTTTAGATAGGATCGTGGGCGCAGGACCTCAATCTGAGACCTTGCCGCTCAATAGCTAGCTGTACCATTTGTCCGTCTCATACGTGTTGTCCGTCTTGTTGTCTCGCAGTTTCAGTGTTCTTTGTACAAGCGCCCTGATGCCCTCGGGCTAACGGCGCTATATAAAAACTAAATACATACATACATACATACAATGTGGCAGTAACTCATTTACTGCCGCATTACCACCAATTTTAGCTGCACTGCCCAACTCGTAATGAGGCTCTACATGCTATTCAGACGTCTTGTGAGCGGTTATGCCCGAAATTCTCTGCAAACGTGGGCATAAGTAATGGACTGAATTGTTTACTCTTGCACCCTCAAAGGACAAAGTTTGAGATTTTATAGCTTACTTTGATTGCATTGAGAGTAACATATGTTACTATTAACCAACTAAATGGTACTCATTGTATAGACTTTGTAAATGTAAAGGCAGAGCGAATTAGTGGCAGGACCCAAACAAATACATGCAGTCTCCCTAAAGATCTCTGGATGTGAACATTGCACCACATGATGAGCCATCATCACTTGATTCCCCCTATCACTCAATTTGTTTTGTACAGGGTTTCTTTCTAGCTACATTTCGGCAATAGAAATCCCATAGATCCATGTGTGAGTGCTCTCTCGACTGCCATACAGGAGCAGTAGTCTCACAAAAGTACTTAATTCACACTCTTGGTTCTGAAACTGTGCTCTCAAGTTATTTTGTGTAAGTCTGGCATTGCTAGGTCGTCGTTTTGTATTCTTATACAGTTTATAAATGCAGGACTACAAGTACCCGAATGCAATATGATGTGAGCCTAAATGCCAAAACTAAATGAGTATTGGATATAATGCATGGGACAACTTGAGATCCTGACCAATGTCCCAATATGTTGTGTTATTTTCATCACGTATTTTCTCATCTACATGGATAGTGTGATACATGCACAAGCTTATAGGCATGTTCTGACACAGGCATTCCTACCATGCAGAGCATAGGCAGCTCCACAAAAAAGCAAACATCGGCTCTCTGGAGCCGCTCTCAAGCCAGCTGAGCTGTGGCTAGAATGGCAGGTTGGGCCTAGAGGCAATGCGGTGGGTCTTGCCCCTCACGTCACACCCTTTTTACGCCACAGGCTGACTCAGGAGCAATTAACCATTAACCTATTTGCTAGTATGACTGTAACACCTGGCTGGCTATACCCGATGCATGTATAGAGGTCATGTTACATGTCACCAGAGCATACAGGTAAGGCATGAACCCAAGGTGTGACCTGTGTATTTCTTCCTGTTGTGCTCCGCCCGATGTCCCTCAATTTGGGCCTCGATGCTTCACTTCATGCCAGGAAAAGGAAGTGTAAAGGCAAGACAGCCAAAGCGCGCAGATAAGCAGCCACATTCTACACCTTGATTGATGTGCCACCAATTAACACTTTCTAAATATGCCTCATCTAATAATGCAGCACCACTGCACGACTACTACCCTCCACCTTTACAATTAAAATAGCACCTGCTTAGTGACCATTCACACAGGAGGGCCAAATGAGGGCAAGAAGTCCTCCCGCCAACAAGAAGAAGCCACTCATGGGAAATAACCACCAATGATGTGGTGGGCACAGCACATACAAACAGACGCAATGCATCCTCACTTTCCCACCACAATGAAAGGAACAGGAACCTTTGAGCTACAGCTCAGGCAGCTTTAAAGAATCCTGTTATGGGGCACAAATGGCGCAGCAGCAGCAACATCAGCCGGACTACCAGCCTGCCCTCACTTCAAACAGACCATCATACTGCATCCGAAATCCAACCTTCTGCAGCCCATCAGCAAGCAGCCCAGCAGCACCCTCCCACCCCTACAGGCAGCCCATCAGCCCGCCTTGCACCTCCACCATAGGCAGCCCATTGGCTACACCCCAGCCTGCCCCACCTCCACCCAGAGCAACACCATGATAGGAGGAGGGGTAGGAGATCTTGATGGGCCTACATACTGAGGGTCTACAGGTCCATGCTGTCCCACCTCAGCCTCACTGACCAGCAGGCCCTTGCCACCTACAGAAGGACCAATCCACCACTTTAAGCCTCCTGGCGGAAAATATGCTTTGGTGAGACTGACAGTCATACTGCAATATGTATTCCTCCTCCCCACGGAAGCACCTTACTGAGCTCCATGTCTATGCCACAGCAGCACATTTTAGGACAATTTGGCTCTGGTGCATGGCGGGTCCCAGCCAGGCTTCTCCTGCATCACCTCACAGGTGATGAGTAGGGTGCGCCAGCATATTGCCTTCCTCAGCAACGGCCTGATCCTGAACCAGATCAAGGCACAGTTATACTCCATGGCCCGGAATTCCCAACATCGAAGGGGATATGGACTGCACCACCCATGGCAAGAGAACAGGTCTTCAGAATCAGAGGCATGGAACACTCAAGCAATGGGCCAATGGTCTGTGATGCTGACCTGCTGTCCACGCACGCGCATGCCAGATTTAAGGGATCCACCCATGACTCCATAATCCTGCCTCAGGTCAATCTGCCAGTCATCATGGAGGGAGTAATGCAACCCTGGGCATGGCTGCTGTGTATGTACCTGAATGAACCCCCTACCCCCCCAATAACAAATACATTCCATTACATTCCCCCCGGAACGTGAACCAACTCATCCTATTATGCACACAGGAGACATGGCCTTGCCTGAGACAGTGAGGATCAGAGGAAAATACTCTAGGTAGTAACACAATATTTGAGTCAATTGTAGCTTGTGGCATGATTACCGGGGTGGCTGCATTGGGTGGATGGGTATTCATAGGCTAGCGATATTCAAGGCATACGTGCCAAAATGACGCACTCCATCTGGTACTTGCACAACCAGTCTTGCTTCCACTTTCCTTTTTGGGACTTGTACTCCTACGTTCACAATGGCAAAAGCAGGACTACAAGTCACAGAATGAATACAAAACTGGGCAAGCAGGTGGAATGGGTCATGTTCCAGCATGTGGGAGGGTAATGCAGGGTCAGTGGGCACCTCACGCTAGTGAGGCAACTGAGGAATGAAGCATGGTGGCTAGGGGTCAGGAACACCTTAGTGCATCTGGGTATGCAAGCTTAGGGTCACATGCCAGGCTAGGCACTCTCTGTTGAAAAGGGATATGAAGGCCCAAGTTACATTGAAGGAAGCATTGGCTATCCAATAGTGGTAAAGTGGGTATCCCCAAAAGGCTAGTCCTTCTGAAAAGTCAATTGGGACGGGGCAGGGGCTGTCACATAATTACTGCCATGTGACATAGCAAGCCTCAGCTATACAATTATGCCAGAAGCAGCAGGCTGCTGGATCCAACACGGATTCTGCACAGGCCAAGACATGTGCAAATTACCTGAGCCTTGCCTTCTAGGAAGGCAAAGGGACAGTGTTTGTTTGCAGCTTCAGCTAGAGCTGCTGGGCAAAAGAAAAGTCTTCATTGTGGAACGCCCACATTGTTACTGACCTGGACCCCACCCAATCATTGTTCAGCCTTGCGGATGCATCTTGTACATTTCAATTTGTAAAATACAAAACCCTTTCGCCACATTTACATGATTTAATTTTTCATTTTTTTAAATGAGAAATACTTCCAAAAATAGAACGACAATCAACGGGACCATCCTGTGTCAGGTGCCATGCGTGCGAATAAACTGAGCAATGGATGGAGGGGAAAACATGAAAGAGAGACTCGCAGCAGGACTGGAAAGACATATTACATGAGTCAGAGGGGACTGTTTAAATACAGGTTAGTTTCTACAGGGAGTTAGTTGCAGGGTAGTCAGGGGGAAGAATGTAAGCGTAAGTGTTCCTTGTGCGTAATGAGGTGAAGTTTTCTTGTAAATTTAAATAGTTGATTTTTTATCATTCAGAAGGGAAATCCAGTGGTGCAGGCTCAGAAGGGTAAGGCGTGGAAGTAAGAGGACACACAGGGTGGTCAGGGATGGAGAGATTAGGGAGTCAACTAGAGCAGGAGGTACATGGAGGAGAGTAGCAACAGATAGTGTTACCTACCTAGCCAGCTCATGCAGAGATTTAAAAACAGTAGAAGTTTAAATGGAGACTAGCTTGTCATGGAAAGCGATCAGGCTTGGATGCAGTTAGTGGGAAAACGTAGTAGAGGCAGGGGCGTAATTTCACTGAAATGCCAGAGGTAGCAGAAGTGACATCACACGACCCTTGAACTCTAATGACATTGCAGGAAGTGATGTAATTTGACCACACCCCTAAGTGACATCACGGGAAGCGATGGAACAGGACCTTTCAACATGACAAAACAGGAAGTGGCATCGCATAGCATAGTTCTTAAATACACTACAAAAATATGGTTACGATAGCACTATGATGTGACATACATTTCATACAAGAATGGATCACCATATGTATTGTTAATATCAGTGCCCAAGGCCAAATGATAATGATGTGTTATTATATAGCACTTACACTTCCGCGCATTATATAAAACAAATACACATACATTATCACCCAACCTGTGTTGGTACTCATTTATCAACCTCAGAAGAATGAATGGCTGAGTTGGCCTTGCCGGGATTCGAACCTACAATCTGCTTATCACACACATATCGCTGCCACGAGCGCTCAATCCACTGAGCTATCTATACCGGCTATAGCTATCTTACCGGCTATAGCCATTACATGTCTGAATGTTCTCAAAGTCAGAAAGCAAATTACACTCCGTAGTGGGCACCATTAAACTGATAATAGATTTAACAACAGGCCAGTTCATCTGCAGGTCTGGTGCAAAGGTGGCCACATGCCAAGCCTGCATGGATCTACTTTTCAGGCTTCAGAGGTTGGCCTCACACGGCATCCAGTACTCTGGGCACTCGTTACCTCATACATGCAAACAAACATTCTGAACAGCATGCCATGGAGATAGGAAAGATACACACATTACAACAAGGCATTCATTGTGGCACACTGACATCAAGGGCCACTTTATGTTCTGTTTAAACTTTTCTACAATGTACACAAGCTTTTAGACACAAGGATTTTGTCAAGTGACCGAGGACACCGAGATGGAATGTCTTGTGATGATCATAACAGAGAGAACAGCAGAAAAAAACATAATATAACTGCAACTTGCAAAAAACAAAATAGATAGTCTGAAATGGATACTTATTCTGCTTGAAATTTTTTTTGGTTTTTGGAAGTTTTTGTCTGCATTGTGAATTTGAGGTGCTTAGGAACATACTAAATGAATGACTCACCCCCTAAAGTGTGCCTGAAATAAACCTTTAATGAGTCTAGCAATTATTGTATAGAATTCCAGAAAGACAAATTATTTGTTATTCCTATTCTTTCTTATTTAGTGTCATTGCTCAAAGTGGTACACTTGGGGAACCCCCTGTTTTTTTAAGAGACCTGAACAAGAAAGCCTGCCATTCCAGAAATAAAGAGCCACATGGTGCTGGCCCCCAGCCCAGGAAATTCCATTAAAAAAACAATTTCTTTTTTTAGGGGTAGCAAGGGCGGCCACAGAGGTAGCACGGGAGACCTCAGGGGTCACAAGTGTGACCCCTGGGAACCTCTAAATCATGTCCCTAAGTAGAGGTGTCAACCAAGTAGAATGCTGCCACATTAGTGCAGGTGGCTGAGTGGCAGAATGTGTGTCAGGGTTTTGCTGAGTTTTTAAGTGAGGAAGAGGAGGCAGATTTTCTTGTCATTTTACAAGTTCATCCTGGATGTTGTAGAGTTAGAAGTGATGAAGTGGGGGAGATTAAGATTGCTATCTAAAAAGACCTAAAGGCTATGTACCTTAGAGGAGGGGCAAAGAGAGAGTAATTAATGTGAACATTAGATGGGTGAAGTGGAGGGTAAGAGGTGGGTGGGTCAATAGTGAGTTTATAACTGGGGACTGAGGATGAGACGAAGACAAGTGTAAGAGAGTTTCTTTGACAGTGAGTGAGTAGATTGTGTAAGGAATTAAAGGGGCGGTCAAAGAGGAGGGAATCAGGTTCATATTGGTGGACGGAAGAGATTTTGGGGAGGGGATAGTCACCCACAAGTGCTTTTGGGGTTTTAGTAGGAATGGAATCAAGGATGATGTCCAGATCAGAGAAGGAGTTGAGAGGGCTTGGAATGTGCTAATGTGCTATATTAAAAGGATGGCAAGAGGGCTGGGTGGGAGTAGTTAGGTGACTGTGAACCCAAAAGATGGTGTTCGAAAGTCAGATGGTGGATAAAGGGGTGGGTCTTGTACATTATCAGCCTAAACCCTCCTCTTTTTTTTAGAGGATTGGGTGGAGTAAGAAAGGTATACAGAGTTGGTGTGCAAGGTAGCAAAATTAGCGGCGTCAAGGGGGGGTGATTGAACTCTCAGTGATGTTCATGTCTGCCAAGGGGTTTATGAAAATGAAAGTGATTGGTGATGAATGAGGCTTAATTACTAATAGATTGTTTTTTCCTGTGCTGAAGTGTGAGAGGGCGGGGGAGGCAAAATGTATTGGGGAGGCGAGAAGATAGAACAAATTAGAGGGAGATGGTTGGCCTGGTGGCCTTTTGTGGGAGTGGGATAGATAAGGGACATGATCAAAAGAGGATGCCAATGTGGAGCAAGAGATGGGAATGGTGTTCATGGGGGAGAGGGTCTAGGAAGAGGAAGAGAATGGTAAGAATAGGGTGAGTAATAGTGGTCTGCATATAGATGGGTTGATTGCAATAGAAGTAATACTGTGGCAGAGGGTGATCGTGGTGCAGATATGTGGGCAGTGAGCAGTGCAGTGAGATTGTAGTGGAGTACAGTATCAAAGTAAGTATGCAGTGAAGCAGAGGTTCTTAGGACACCAAGCAATACAAGATGCAAAGTATCTGATGCATGCGAGCCGATCAAGTAGAAAGTGCACATGGATTGAAGATAGAAATGTACAATGCATTAGGTTGCATATGAGCTGGATCGTGGAGGGAATGGTCCTCTGGGACCTAACAGGAGCAAACAGAACTTATTCTTACTTTACATGCCCTTTGCAGAGATGTCAGGTGATTGGACAGCTGGGGACAAGTAGTATGTAGATGACATGTGACCAGGACAGACTATCAGGAAGCCGCTTGGCCTACAAAGGCCCCTAGGAAGGACAGGGACAAGCAGGTGATCAGGCCTGTAAAATGAGAGGAAGAAGGTCTGTTGAGCTCGAGCACTGTGGATGGGCGGGTGCAGGCCTCTCATGAGTCCTGGAGGGCTCCAGCGTCTTATCATTTGGCACCTCTCATGTGTCCCTGTCTCATGTGTGGGTACGCCACCCAGTACATGTACCACTCCTTGCACTCTGTGGCTAGTATTACCCCTTACCCATT
The DNA here is from genome assembly GCF_040938575.1 of Ambystoma mexicanum. Taxonomy (NCBI): domain Eukaryota; kingdom Metazoa; phylum Chordata; class Amphibia; order Caudata; family Ambystomatidae; genus Ambystoma; species Ambystoma mexicanum. The sequence continues at coordinate 1,014,129,650 of NC_090930.1, read as the reverse complement.
ACAAAGCCAGTATTACAAGTTACCAAATTCAAGTCAAACAGAGGACTTTCAAACACTTTCAGACAAGTCATGGGAGTCCTCGAGATACAAAGTCCAGTTGTGTCACACAGGATTCCTCACCAACCCCCGAACCACCAACGTCCATGTTTCTGTGGCCTTCATATGATCATCTTGGCCAGCTCCTGCACACGTGCATATGTCTCACCTGTCTTCCTTGAACTGCCGAGGGCATTAGCCACAACCACTAAAATGTTTGTTTTTACCTTGATACATAAGGGTGTTTCTGCCATTGTACCTTCAAAAATATTAAAGCAACCATAACCACCAAACTCGCTTCTCCACATGTGAGGCTGGATACCCCACACGTCCTTGGCTGAGGACACCACGGCAGAATCCTGTGAACCCCAGACTGCACTGCTATAATGCTTTCCGTATCTGTATCGGCAACCTCTTCTAATGGGCATTTGGGGTTCTCAAGAGCTGCTACCGGTGTCTGCAGAGGACAGGCTATGCATTTTTGTATGAGCCCGAGAAGGTCTATTTCATTGTGGTCATGTGATGCATGTTGCACACCACTGCCACCCAGAACAACATGCCCATGCCCAATGAGACAGATAATGCCGGAGACTGGAAATGGTATAAGACATGGTCATGATGAGGAGGCACCAGGTCGTTGGCAGCAAGAGGACAAGTCGGATGGACAAATCCTTTGGGAAAAAATCATTAACAACATTATCCAATAGAGGTGAGTTCATCACGACAAACAATACCAAGACATACATTGAAAACATGTCTCATCTTGTGATCTCATGCCAAATGGATGTGACCTAGCAGTTTAGGCTGGACTGCCACTTTTGGGGTGGGGCCAAGCCTGATTCGCTTATGGTTTTACTCTTTTCTGTAATGGCTTAACAGGCTGAAGAACGATGGTCTGGAGGGTTGCCCAGAGAAAGGCCAGACTTCTGATTAACTAAAAACCTTCCAGCTATAACTCCTTTTATTTTTCTTAAAACCCACATCCCCACTCACACCAACCTCCTTTTAAAACCAACATATGAAACAATTAAACCAACTTTGAAACAAACATGCAGGTATTTACCAAGGAAAGATGGGAAGAATCCAACTGCCCCATTAGGGTTGAGTTAAAGTGTTCCAATATATTACTGTCTGGTGCATGTTTCAAGAAAAAAGTCCAGGTTGAGTTTGATGAAACACAAGTAAAGAGATATGACCATGTGGAGTAGGTCCAGGGTGAGTCCAACAAAATCTTGATTAAAATGGGTGCCAGCAGAATCCAAGATGATTAAATATCAAAGCAAATCTTTTTGCAAACTCTCTACAGCAAGTCAACATGTCCTGAACGAGTGAGATGGGAGAGCTTGGCACTGTTACTAGTGCATTATTGCTGGATCACAGAATTCTTGAGGGTATGATAATTTAGATGAATTTTAGTTCTATGGCATAGTAAGTGTGGTGAGATATTCATAGGGATTTGAAGTGGTTCCTCTTTTGGATTGGGAACAAGTGGAGTCTACGGAGTGCTTACCTGTTGTGTTCATGTACTTTTATTGTGAGGAGTAATCTGGCTGCTGCATTTTGAACTCTTTGAAGTATTTTTAATAGATATTCTGGTAGTTCAAGGTAACGGCTGTTAACATAGTCAAATCTTGAGAGTATGAACAAAGTGACTGCCATGGTTCTATGGGTGAAGTTTAGGTGCTGAGTTGGAAGAAACAGCCCCACATGACTGCTTTGACCAATTGTTCTAGTTTGAGTTTGCGGTCCATATTGACTCCCAGAATTCTCACAGTATGTGTAGGAAGTGGGTGAAGGCCTATTATGTCTTTCCAGCGGATTGCTGCAGTGTTCAATGGAGTTTTTACAGCTGATGAGCAGTTATGTTTTTGGAGCAGTTGAGAACATATCTCTTGGCAGTCATCCAAGAGGTCTCATGTCTGATGCAAGCATTGAGGCCTGTTGCATTCGTTGTTGGGTCACTGGTGAGTTTTTACAATGTGCATGTTGCCTTCATAGTTCAAGATGTGAGGCCCAAGATGTTGATGAGTTCCAGGAGAGGTGGTGGATCATGTATATGTTGAAAAGAAGATGAAAGAGGATGAAGACCTGAGGTACTCAGAACATCAGGTTGCGAGGGTGCGATCTGAAAATGTTCATGAGTGTTGTTTCTGTTCTCCCGGTTAGGAAAGATGCAATCCAGCATAGGATGACTCCCTCCCAATTTCCTCTAGCCTCATTCATAGGATATCATGCCTAATAGGATGAGTGCACTAGTTGTGTCATCGAGCAAAGTGGTTGCTGATCTCCATGAATTCCTGAAGTTGGCAGTTTATACATTTTTCCGAGGAATTTGTAGATGGCAGGTGTGCTGGAAACCGGGCTGTAGTTGGCTAAACTGTGGGTTTTTTTAGGCTTGTTTTAATGGAAGCAGGTTTGAAGGCAAGCAGCACCGTCCCTTGCATAATGGAGTTGTTGAGAAGGCATGGATAGAAAAGTGTATGCCAGACGACCTGGATGTTTGGATATTGTTTTAAAGATGGTTTGAAGACACAGGTCTTCTGGGGAACCAACTGGGTTGCTGGAAGTGATTTTGGAAAGCTATTCATGAATGAAGAGTGGTCGGAAGGCAGCTATTGACAGTGTAGAGGAAGCTGTTGGTGCATCCATAGGTGTGTGGGCCATCATTGGTCCTTTCCTTTCAAGGCGGTCTTGGGTTTGTTGAATTTTGTTGATGAAGTATGATGCAATGGAATCAAGGAGTTCTTTCCTGGGTATAGAAGTTGTGTTGCGTGCTGTGGGATTCTTGTACTTATCGATCATTTCAATACTTTCTCCTGGTTGTGTTGCAAGGAGTCGATTGCGTGTTTATCAATGTTTGGAAATGTGTTTGTGAGCTATGGTGCCCAGCTTTGAATGTCGTTGAGTAGTTAATCTGGTGCTCTGGATTGAGTTTCAGTTAAAATGTGGGGTTTAGAGGCTTCCAATTCCTCCAGCAGGGAGTCTATTCTGATTTATTTCCATGGTCTAGTTAACATTGAGGGCTCTTCTGAGGGTTTCAGTAGTGCTGGAGTTTCGGGGGAAATGGTGAATGGGATAAAGATGTGCACCTCTGGGGTAACTGTGCTTGGGAGCAGAGAGTAATGATAGTCCCATTGAAGAAGTCTCCATCCAAGGTAGGTCCAACCTCATGGGTTGGTCTTTTTACCAATTATAGGTGGAGAGGTGTATGGAGGGAGACTTTGTAACCAAATTGTCTTCTCTTTCGAGGTAGATGTTTAACACTCCCAGAAGAGGGAGGTATTAGTGGCAAATGAAGAGGTTCATGGCCATGTCTGCCAAGTTCTCAGTGATATATGGGTGTAGGATGGAAGTCTGTTTATAAGGGGGAAGGTTAGTGTTCATGTGTATGACATTGAACAGACTTAAAAATCTTATGGAGTTGTAACTTGGATGCAGTCTGCGTGAACGAGCGTAATTCCTCCCCATCTCCTGTAATTAATAAAAAACATAATTTTGTATTGTGTGGGAATGGTTTCCTTTACGATTGGTGAGTGGTCATGATTCATTATTGTAGGAGGCTGTAGGTTGATTTCTTTGTTATTTGTATGATTGTCATCCCAGGGCTTTTGGTATTTGCTGTCATCCCCAAACAGGCTCATTAGGTTCTTGGTTAGGTCGGGGTGTTCGGATCTATGACATCTCAATGCATTGGACATTTCACCTCTTTTTGTGGCTTAATTAAGCGGGCAAGCCCCAATTGAACCTTCTACTAACCTTCCTAACCCCCCAAAAATCTCCACTCTCCTCTTATTTCCCTACTGGCCGACTCTGAACCCCCTGACAAAGTTGCAAAGAATGTGTTGAAATGTCCTTTGACAAAATATGGTGAAAGGGCAGCAGTGGGTTGGGGGTAACCAGGATAGTCTTCTCGTTTACAGCTAAGGACTGTAGGTTTTGTTTTGTGATGTAAGGCATAATCAGCAGTGATCCTCTGGGTGATGTGTCCTCAGGAGTCGAATCCGGAGGAGGTGTGGATCCTGTCTTATCTAGGGGCATGTTTGCGAGTTTGTTGCCGTTGTTGTTTTCGGTTGGTTTTGGTTGCACTGAGTTGCTGGTGTTTCACTTTAGAACCTGGAATAAGAAGGAAAAAGATGTAAATGAGGTCTATCCTCTGGTAGTGTCCATTTCATTTGCTCTTTAAGATGCCTACAGTTTCATGGGCAGAGTAGAGTAATTAGAGTTACAGAGAAAAATATGTATGACTAATTGTGTTAACTTTCGGATTATTTCAATTACTGTTATTTTATGTGTTCTACTCAGACTCACATGATACAGATTTTCTGCTATAAACATTTAGGGCTTCATTACGAGAACGGTGGTAGCTATTAGCTCCATGGTTGCCACCGTTCTGGGCTCCATTACCGGGTTCCTGCAATGGGGACTTACCGGGTTACTCCGAGATAGGAGGACCCAGCAATACCTCCATGCAGGAACCCATCCCCATTCCCATTTGAGCCCCCACAGGGCTCAATGGGAATGGGGAGGGAGGTAATAATGGGCAGAGTACAACTTGCCCGTTATTGCCTCCCTCTTCCCCTCGCGGAACCCAGAAAGCATGCCTGGTTTTACCAGGCGTGCGATCCGGGTCCGGCGATGGGAAGCTTGTAATCGGTGCTCCCGGATTGAAGGGGGCCGGTGCTGTACCGGCCCCCTTCAATCCGGGAGCACCAGGGTCGTAATGAGGGCCTTAGTGTATTTTTTTTGTGTTTGTATATGAGGAACAGGGATGTCAATTTCGATCATAAATGACTTACAATAACACATTTACAGGTGGCAGAAGCATTTGCATGAAGGGTGCCTGTACAATAGCACAAAGATGAGAACAAGCAGTGAGCCAATTTATGAGGCTTTAAGAATTTAGGACAAAACAAGAAACAAGAAGACAAAATTCATATTAGAAAATAGGTGACTTGCAAATGTAACATTAACCCAAGGGCGCAAGTGCTTCCAACTAAAGAGGAGTATTAATTAAATATACCAAATTGCATTGTTAAGCATCACTAGAAGCAGCGATAGGGTCAGGAAGAGAGGATGGGGAGAGGTCCTTATATATTCTGGATTATAATGATATATTCAATAGTGCTGATTGAAGGCATGCAGGTCCCTTAGACTTCCCAGAAGATTTTGAGAAGACTCAATAAAGCCCAACCACTTTTTCCGGCTCTCAAAACTTGCATTCATATCTTGGGCCAGGGTTTGAGTCTCACATCCTACGGGAGTTTGGCATGGGAAGCCATCAGCTCTCTGGAGTGTGTTCAATTATAGGCCCAACCAACTTCTTGTTCTTGGTCATTTTTGGGGGTAGTTAAACTGCAGGAGAGAGGTTTACAGAGTGCGCTCATGAATGGCGGTCATGTATGTTGAGGAAAGAAGGCATGGATATTTTGAGGAGACAGAGAATTGTTTAAAACCATCTGTTGTTTTTTGTGTGTGTTTCTTTTGTAGGGCTTATTTTATTTCTATTTCTTCCTAAGGTATCCCTTAGTTTCCCTTTCTCATTTGTATATTCCTTAGTTTTCACAGGTGTCTCCTTTTATTTTTGGTCTGTAGAATGGATTTGTTGTTTGTGCTTGTGTTTTGGGGTTATATTTTGTGGGCAGTTAACTAATCTTAAATTCCCCTTTACCCTGTATAATTTGCTTTCAACTCGTACTCCCACATTTTCTCTGGATCTCATGTCATAGCCTTGTCATTGGTATTGCAGGCCACAAATCATAGTTTTTTGCAAATTCAACCTTTATAATATCTTACCTACTGTACAGCAAAATGTATTTCATATCTGTTGGTTAAACTGGTAGTCATGAATGCAATCAGCTTTTTGGGTAGATGCAATTCCCTAAGTACAGGGTGCGAGCTGTCACCGGTTTAGTACGAGGACTATTGAAATGGAAATGTTTAGGTTTAAAACCTCTACTGTGTACATCCAGATGGCCCTTTAAAGCCTACACCTTGAAAGTGGTCACTTAATTGTGGTTCAACATTCTTAGAGTAGCAAACTCCATTTTTGGTCTACAAACTCAAACTCACTATAAGGCGTTTTTTCTAAAGTAAATTCCATTCCCTTGGGAGTTAGATCCCCTCCCTGTCCTGCCTTCTCTGCTCTGGTCATCATGCAGGATTTGAGTTGCACAGAGAAAGGAAGACAATGAGAGCATTAAAATGAAACCAAGACGTTAATTATTTGCTTTATTCCAAATATGTTGACTCTCTTTTAATTATTTTGTATAACTTGCTTTCAACTCTCCCCCGTCGCCATTGCATTTTCTCTGCAACCCGGGTTGAAGTCTTGTCATTTGTGTTGCAAACCACAAATCATGTATTTGAGGCAATTCAACCTTTTGAAAATATAGAAGGCTATTTGGGTTTTTCTGATATACAAAATATAGGGTTATCCCTTTACTTTATTAGTGGTATAACTTTCCTGCATGTTTGGATATGTTCTTAAATTCACCCTCTCGTATGGACTTATTGGGCCAGATTCTGAAAAGGTGGTGCAAATGAAATGTAAGGATGGTTGGGTTTGGGGGGCTGACTTTGTCCCTACTCTACGTGTTTCGTTATTATTTTTTGTGTGCCCGTTTTCAGCATCATGCTTGCGTAGGTTTTAAATTCTGTCCTGTGGGCAGGGGGGTTGCCTGCTCTGGAAAAGATCGGGGGCTGGGCTAATGTTGGGAATGTCGGGACTCGGGGCTAGATAGTCTTTTGATTGCATCCCCTGAGCTTCTATCTGGGTCTACAACCAAAAGACCTGGGGCTATAGCCCCTCCAGCCCCCCCACCCCAGAGCAACACCGCTGCCTGTGGGCCCTATTCCTACTTTGATACGTGTCCTATGATTTACATAATTTGTAGTCACAGCTTTTTGTGCTCATGTTAGAATGTCAGGTGCTGCTCACCCAGGTTTTATGTATTGTTTTTACAAGTACTGTCTTTAAGTTAAGTTGTATAATGATACCACCAAATTGTCAGCTGACATAACCTGCAAATGCAGGTGGTGCATGTGGACCTAAAGCAAACAGTAACTGAATCAGCAGTTGTGGATGGGAAGCTATCTGAACTTGATTTTAATCATGAGAGGCTTACCATGCACCACCTGGCTGTCAGTGTGTATGTGGTATTGGTTACTGAGTCCATTTGTTGAGTAATAACTCCTTGTGTAATCCATGATTCATTCTATATTGCCAATACCCTTTGTCTTGTGTCTTCTGTGACACTGTCCCGTTTCCTCGGAGAATACATTGATGTAACCACTCATTTGTTTGACCTGTGCCTCCTTTCTATCCTCAACAACCAGTCACTCGTGTCTGTCCTTTTGGGAAAATCGTGTGTATTTATTGTTTCCGTGTTCGGCGTTTATACAGCAAATATATTCTGTTTCAAAGCGTGCTACTCACACACTGTCCAGATTATTTGCTCCCTTACAGATTATCTCGAGGGTAACTGTAAACATACAGTTTCCATTTTTTCTGAGACCTCAGGGAAAATCAGGTGTGTCACTTTCAGGCAGTCACTAACTTTCCGTTCCATCACAGTCAGCAGTCACGCAGTTGTTTTCAGCAGCACCCCTCCTTTAGTTCACAGTAGCCAGTCACTGTTTGTCCATCCCTTCATGAAAAATTAGGCGAGCTCTGCGCAGGCAATCAATTAGTTTTTGCCCTGTTATGGAAAATCCTTAGTGAAATCAGTTCTTATAACATAATAGCCTCTTTTTTGGCTCAGGCAGCTGATCAATGTTTTTCTAACCCCTCATGAAGAAACGCTCTGTTCCCGCAGCCAAAAAATAATGCAAGGCTATCTGCAATTTACTTATGCATAATTTTGAGACATGATAGGACTTTTAGGTCTATAAAGAAAACGATGTCAGTTTCATTTGACTCACCCATAAGTTATTTCATACCAATAAATCCATGTCATCATGTACGTTCCTATGATGTCCTCCATAAAGGAACCTGTTGTTTCCAAATTAATTGCTTTGCTCTGATGCTATTTGCAATTGAAAGAATTATGAGGGACTAATTTAGGCATCAAGTCCATCTACTTTTGAACCATAGTTTCATAGTCTCAAATTCTGCTGTTGTTCTTCCAGCGGTGACAGTGTACTGTTGGAAGGGGGCTCACTGGGTGTTACTGTGGTTGTGAAATAGCAGGAGCAGGCCTCGGCTACATGGCAGTGGTAGCATAAATGATAATGGGAGCTAAACCTAGTCAATTAGCCCCACTATAGTTAGTGATTAGAGCTTTGGTAGAACAGCAACATCATTTTTCCAGAATGATAATAAATACCATAGACATTGCTGGTGACAACGCTGTATTAGAGGTTTTCTCGGTTCGGCCCAGTCTTGTGCATGATGCGCATAATATGAGATCACAAAGCTGTGGTATCCAAGTTGGTCCGCACATTTCCCCTGGAATGTAATGTTTTTGTACAGGGTGCAGGTAGTGGCATGCTGTCATACTCTGCCCTGTAGTATGAGGATCTTCCACACTTCAGAATCTCTTGTTGGAGGAAAAACACAATGGGCCTCATTACAAATGTTACGGAAGGACAACAACGTCACCGGTATTGCTACCAGCGCCGTTGTTACCTCCCCGCAACATTCTGAGTATGCTCGCGGGTGCCGCTCTGGAACGCCTGGTCAGACCAGGCATGCAGAGTGGCACCCGCGAGAAGTACCGGGTGGCAGCAACGGCTCCGTTATCAACGGGGCTGTTGTTGCCATCCTCCCCATTCCCATTGAGCCCTTTGGGGGCTGAAATGGGAATGGGGAATTACTGGGTCTGGGTCCCGCGAAAGGGATTCACCGGGCCTTCCAAGGTCGGAATGGCCCAGTAAGTTCCCTTTTGCGGGACCCGGACCCGGGTTTGGGGGTAGCCGTGCCCTTATTAAGGGCACGGCTACCTCCAAACTCGTAATGAGGCCCAATGTGTCCTCCTATGCTCTTCCGGCTGCAAAGATGGTACTGTGGATGCCACTTATTGAGGTTTCACACATTACGATCTGGCAAGCTTGTCTTTAAAATACCCTGTATAAACATGGAAGTATAACTTCGTCCTTCCTTTCCATTGCTGTAATAGTGGCATTATCATTTTCCTTCTCTTCCTCTGTGTCATTGTTTCCCCAAATCATGTGTTGTAGGGGCCTCCACACAGAAGGGTCACCACCTTTATGTGGTTCTTCACCCTCACAATTAACACTATTATCCTCAGATCCATCATCAGTGGATTTGAGTGGTGGGTGAGGAAGCCAAGAACTTACACATACGGTACCTCATCACTTCTTTCTCCTGACTCATCCGTAGATACAATATGTAACTCTGATCCTTCTGTTGTCCCATAGACAGTGGGCCTCATTATGACCCAGGGGGCCACGGAATGTACGGTGCCGGTAAGGGACCGGCACCGTACATTCCGGGCCGCCCTATTACGAGGTCTGCAGCGGGTCCCGCTGAGGACATCTGGTAAAACCAAGCATCATAAGCGGGACCCGCTAGCAGACAAGGATGCTAACAACGGGCCCGTCATTAACGGGCCCGTTGTTAGCATCCTCCTCATTCCCAATGAGCCCTATGGGCCTCAAATGGGAATGGGGAATGGTTTTTACCGGAGCCCAGAAAAGGGCAATAACCGGGACCGCCAAGGTTGGCATGACCCGGTTTTGCCCTTTTCTGGGCTCCAGTAAAAAAACATTACTGGCGGCAGCCGTGCCCTTAAGGGCACGGCTACCGGCTGGGTCGTAATGAGGCCCAGTGTGTTGAGCCTCATCTGCATGCTTCCCTCTCCCGCCAGCCCTTTCAGATTCTTCAGGCATTTTAGCACTCAAAATGGTCACTCCACAGCCATAAGGAAGTTGCAAATTGCAGACTCAGTTACAGCTGCTGAATACACTCTATTGGGTCAAATGAATTCTAACATGCGTTTGTCACAACCTTTGTTTATTTGCCAAACAAATAAATGCCTCTTTTGCTAGCAATTCAGTCGCAAGCAACCTGAAACAATCGTGGGTTCTCCCACTACTCAAGAAACAAACATTAGATCCGGCTATACCTACTAATTATAGACCGATTACTACAGTCCCTTTTTTACTGAAAGTCTTAGATAGAGTTGCATATTTGCAAATTCAAGACTATCTAGAGAACAATCAACTACTAGGAATCCGTCAATCTGGCTTTAGACCCCGACATAGAATGGAAACAGCCCTTGTTGACCTCAAAAGTCAGATTGATGAAATAAAAGACAAAGGCAAAGTTGCCATCCTACTACTCCTAGACTTATCAGCAGCCTTTGATCTGGTTGATCATAAAATCCTATGCAACCACCCATCATCGGCAGCTCATTTCTCCAACTCCGCTGTTCCATGGATCCAATCTTTCCTCGCAAGCAGAACCATGAGAGTCTTCTCACACACACATCCGGCTGACCCGATCCCCGTCATCTGCGGTGTCCCTCAAGGCTCCTGCGTATCGCCCACTTTTTACAATATTTTTAAAAAGCCACTGTTCAACAAACTGGTCCGTCTGGGTGTCACCTACACTAACTATACAGATGACACCCAGATACTCCTAACATTATCAGGCATCTACAATACTGATGTAAATAGGATCAATGAAGTCTTCTCTATCATTCAGGCATGGATGGCCATACATGGCCTCTGCCTGAATGATGATAAGAGCGACCTACTTCTAGTTGGCTCACCCAATAACCTTCAGAAACTTAGTCCTAACTACAATAGTATTCTTATTGATGGGAACAACATACCCATTGCTAAGGATATAAAAACTTTGGGTTTGTACCTCGATGCCAACACTAATCTAACTAAACAGGTTAATATGACTGCCTCAGCCACTACCTACACGGGCAAGCTGATTAGGGCTTGTAGACCTCTACTTTCACCCAACAGCTGCCTCATACTGGCCAGAGCACTCATACAGTCCAAACTGGACTACTGAAATGGCCTATACTTAGGCGCCAGCAAATCCATAACTCAGAAACTACAGGTGATGCAAAATAATGTGCTTAGAGTGGCGCCAAGCATTCCTAGAAGAGAGTACATATCAGCAACCAGAAAGTTACACAAATGGCTCTCCATACAAGAAAAAAATGATCTAAAAACTATCTGCCTTACCTACAAAGCTCTGAACCACTAAGCCCCACCATATCTCACAGACAGATTCACCATGAAATTGTCAACCAGAATTACTAGATCCTCTAACACATCTTGCCTGGTAGTACCCAGATACAACCTAAAAAGAGCTGGTGGAACCAGCTTCCCGGTTCTAGCTGCACAATTATGGAACACTCTTCCACAAGACATCAAAACTATTCAGGCCTTTGAAAAATTCAGAAGTCACGTTATCACATGGCTACTGAATAAAAACTAACACCTCTCACCCCATACCTGTAATTCCTCTCCTCTCATCCCTCACCTCATGTTCACAACTCTCCCTGTTATTCGAACGTATGATTTGTAATCTTATTTTACAACTGTATCATGTAACCACTGTATAATTGTATCTTGTAACCAATTCCTTCACCTAAAGCACCCAGATACCTCTGGGTCAGGCGCGTTATATAAATAAAATAAACAAACAAACAAGTCTACAAGCAACAAGTACTTGGTCTGGCGACTAAAAGAAGTTGCAGTCAGTCACAGTAACTGAAAATAATCTTCTCCTGCCTACTTACTGTTAATTATAGGAACATTTATCTGCAAAGTGCATGGCCACCGAAACACAGCACGCTCAATTCCATCTGCTGAATATAATCTCGTCTTGTCTAGGACTGATTTCTTTGCAACTTGTATTTGGTCTACCCACGAAACTACAATGCACTCAGTTACAAACACAGCCTTTTAAAAGTATTGCTGCCTTTCTCAAGATAGTGGGCCACCACTGGACTCAAAAGTTAAAACATGTTGTGCAAACATTTCTTGGTAGGAATATGAAAGAAACCCTTAAATATGAAAAGATTCACGCTACTGTCATAAATGGTTTGTTCTGAGTGTGTAAGGCAGGCATAGACCATTGTAGATTTATAATTGTTAGACTCAACAAGTATGCCTGTTCCTTCACTTTGAAATGCTCACAAATGGTTTCATTCAAAACATATAGTTTAGAGTGCACTAGCCTTCTCTTTTTTTATTTCAAGCTTTGTATCCAAAAGCGCAGCAGTTTGTAACTGAAAAACTGAATGACAGGTCTAGAGAAATCCCAGAAAAACTAGTTGGATCAGAAATGTTGAGAGTCTCCTTTTAGTCACAACAAAATGGAAGCATCATCTGGAACCAGGAATCAGTATATGGGAAAAAAAAATGCAAGGCACACTGATGTGGGAGACGATGGTTTAAAATATTAGCAGCCCTAAATGGTCACAGTCAGAGTTGCAGATATAAGGAGTATGTAGTCCCAGACGCATATTCAAGCCACACAGAAATTTGCAGACTTCTCTTGTACAGTCCTTTCTCCCATTTTAGGTTCATGTTGCTGCAGTACTTGAGTAGTCCTTGAACTGGTCTGTTCATGCTGGTAACCAGGAGCTTGGTGTGCAGGTGCAATTGTGCTGGGCAAGTTGTTCCCATGGGCTCCTGTGTTTTCTGCCATGACAGAAATGCAATTTTACAGTGTATGAAGACACAGTCACAAACAATTCCTTGATCACCACATGTGTCAGGCCCTACAATATAATGCTAAATTATCACTTTTTAAATATTATTTTGAACGATTATGGCATTTTTTAAACTGAAATGACACTTTGTATGTATGTCGAAGTTGTCATGGCAGGATTCGTTTGGGCTTAAATACTGAGCTAAACTCTAGCTTATTTTACAGTGCCATGATGCATTCGGGCATCAACCATAGGAGGTCAGCACACTCGAATCTTCTTGTTAGCAGCACCATGCTTGAAGCACTGCGGGCCTAATTCACAGAAGCGTTCATAATGGCAGAACCCCATTGGAAAATGCTCTATGAAGAAGGGCATGTATGTTTCAGCAACTGTGACAACTCAGCCCTTCTGAGGATGGATGTCTGCCACTTAGTGAAACTAGGAACTCCAATTCAGATGCCAAAATTCCCAGGTGCACAAAAAACCCTTTTAGATTCAGGCCCCTAGTCTTGAAAAAGCTGGTTACTCTCTCCAGCCGGAGTCAATTGTGTGCAGAGGAAAATCAGTAAGTTTGCTGGACTTGAACAAACCAGAAATGTCGAAACAACCCAGATAATGGGTTTGTTACTTTATTTCCTCTAACAACTTTGGTTGGCTAATAAGAGAGCGTGGTGCAAGAACCCTGTGCAAACACAAAGTGTCACATTCATCGTCGAGAAATTGAAAAGAAATAATATGCACTTCCCATGTGAAACCCCTTGCTGGGATCACAAAGAGATCCATAGGAGAGCAGGAAGCCTTGGGGAAGGGGAATTAGAAACCTCATGGGGCCCAGGCTAGTTTTTATTTTATTGTTCATTTATAATGTGCTTAATACCAGCCAGTGGTTTCTAAGGGTGGGATCAGGATTCAAACCTGTGTTGTGCGCCGTGTTGTCATGACAACAAGGGTTGCCCACAGGAGCTATCCTTTAGCTCCTTTAGGTCTTATATTGCTTTAGACGAGCTCCATGTGACACCACCTGACCCCAGTCACATGTGTAAATAGGAGAGCAGCACAACCCACAACACTGGGGTGCAGGCTATCATCTCCCCAGGCGATGGGCAGAGCCCTTTAAAAGACAGGCAGCTCAGGATAAAGTTGACAGTCCCTGGGAGGACTGCCAACAGGATGGCTGGAGTAACAGAGAACCCAAGCTGGGAGGCTTGAGAATGCTTAGTTAAACAAGCATCCAAGAGAAGATTTTGTCAGTCCTGGGAAAAGATGGCCAGAGGAAAGCAGGAGACCCTGTGAGACTTGGACCAAGGAAGGAGAGTACCAAGAAGAAGGAAGCAAGGTTGGAGGATGCATGGAAAAATAGAGAGCGAATGGGATTGTTACATTTACTGGCCAAGAAAGGTACCAGTTTGGAAAGTGAAACAAGGGTGCCATCTTAGAGGTAGAGGAACAGCAGGAGGGAGCGTTGAAGTACAGAGAGAGCAGACAGGATTATTTCAAAGTGTAAGAAAAGTATTTGTATTTATTTTATTTGTATTGCCCACCTGGCCCTGAGGCATCTGTGCACATTCTTTAGACAGTACAAATTTGCATAGCAGGTGCATACATATTACTTGAACAGACAGGTACAGGGTAAACACAATGGACATACATTACAGCGAATGGAATACAGTGAATTACAGTAAGAGGAGAGCCTTATGTACAAGTTACATCTGAATGCGGTACAAATTACAATGGAGATATACATTATGAGTAAGATGCAGCAGAATCAAGCTCATGTAAACATAGTTTGGTATTGGTCTTCAATGCATGGAAAGAGGGTTCAGATCTGAGTGTGACAGATAGAGGGCCTCATCACGAGTCTGGCGGTAACCCTTAAATGCGGCGGTCGTGCTATTACCGCCGCATTTAAGGGTCCGCCAGGTCATGGCCTTGGCGGATTTCCCCCTAGCTCTGAGCTGGGGGGAAATCTGCGGCAAATTTGCCGATTTTCAGCGCTAATACCGCAGGCGAGAAATCTGCCGGCGCTAATAGCACCGGGGGGTTTGGCGGTAGGGCTAATAGCGCCAGCGATAATAGCGCCGGCGTTACCCCCAACTCGTGATGAGGCCCAGAGTGTTCCACAGTTTAGCTGCAGGAACTGGGAAGCTAGATCCTTCGGCTGTCTTGAGCATGAACCTAGGTATGGTTAGTGAGTGGGCTTGTGCAGATCTCAACCGTCTGGCTGAGATGTGGGCTGTGAACCGGTTGGCAAGGTATGCCGGGGACACATAAGCCAGTGACCTGTGAGTTAGAGCAAGTGTTTTAAGGGAGATTCTGTGCGCCACAGGTAACCAATTTAAATTCCGATGAGTGTCAGATATGTGGAATTTCCTCGGTAGGTTGAGGGCAACCCTAATGGCGTTATTCTGGGTAACCTGTAACTTGTGAATGTTTTTTTGACTAGTCCCTAAGCAGAGGGCATTGCAATAGTCAATTTTAGCCATAATAAGGGTTCCGGCCAGGGTGATGCAGTTGACCGAAGTGAGGAAGGGTCTGCAAGCAGTGATAAGTTTGCAGGTATAGGCTGAGGCAGATACTACAGCATTGGCTTGTCTCATGAGCGACAATGTGGAGTCGAGGCAGATGCCCAGTGTTTTTGTATCAGATAAGACCTTGATGGTGTTCCCATCAATAATGAAAGATTTGAAGGCAGGGCCAAGTTTATTGAGTCTAGGGTGTGAACCAAGGATGAGTAACTCATTTTTTTCATCATTTAAGTAGAGCCTTTGATGCGCCATCCAGGCCTGAAGGACTGTGTAAACCTTGTTAAGTAATGTAGTGTCAATAGTGTGGTCACCAGTGATAGGGATAAGTATCTTGGTGTTGTCTGCATAGTTTGTATATGTGACACCCAGATAGTCAAGGAAATCAAAGAGTGGCTTTGTAAACACATTGTATAAAGTCGGGGAGATACATGACCCTTGTGGTACACTGCAGAGGACAGGCGACGGTTCAGCAGAAGCAGAAGGTGAGAAGACCCTCATGGTTCTGTTTGCCAGGAAGGATCTAATCTATGTAGTGGCTTCATCTGAAAAGTGTTTTTTTTGTAACTGGAGGGACAGCCCTAAAATCGGGCAGGAACTAATGGGCCGGAAAAACAAGATGTATATACATTGAGTGCTCCTGTCCTCTCTAATTCCATACTGCAGTATTTTAGAGCAGTGTATGTTTTGAACCTTCCAAGGAGACCCATGCATTAGTGTTTAATCCTAATCATGTGGTAATGAAACAACCATTAACAATGTTAGGTTTTTTAGTGGTAGCCTCTTTATTATTTTCGTGGCTAGTCTTTTTAGTTATATTCTTAAAACAAGAACAAAACAAATGTTCAGATAAAACAAGGTTGCACAGAAGATCACCATGACTTTAACTTGACATGACTTGGTCAAAAACAGGTCAACAGCTGTGCATATGTATAGAGGTAAAGAAAAAAAGAATAAAGCAAAAGAAAAACATGAAAACCTGTGCAGTTCTTTTCTGGTCTATACAAACAATATGTAGTAATTATTTGTGTTTGTTAGAATAGAGCTAGAGGTGAACACAATATTACTTCATAAAGGACACCATTCCATAGATTCGATGCTGTGACGTATTGTATTCAATTACTGTTTTTCTCAATACATTCAGACATAACAGTGAAGTTAGAAAAGCACACAATTCAAGCAATTATATTTGTTTATATAACCGTGGTTAGAAAATCAGGATGTCAAGAGAGACTGGTCCGACGTCTATTAAACAATGGAGGAAATTCAGTGTGGTCCTAAAAAGGTGGTATGCAGTCAATTTCCCACAAGGATCACTGACGTTTCGATTGTTTAAATTCACAATCTTCTTCTGGGGCCTTATATATGCAGGTCTCCCTAAGGATAGACAAAAACAAAAGTGTCCACTCAGAAGAGGGTACCAAGTGTTTCTATAGAAAATGCAAGTGAAAGGATAAAAAAGCTTCATATTGCTGTAGCTGCAATAAAGAAGTGAAGGGCTGTGGGCCCTCAGAGTTCAGAAACTGACCTTTCCTAGGAGCTGCGTTGAACTTCCTGTGGTTCCCGAGTTCTGTGGGGGTGGTAATTCCTAGGCTGTGCATAAGAGTCGCAGTCTGGGCAGGCTGGATATGAAATTCAAAACATTGCCTGGGGGTGTGGGTCCTTTGTGGCGGCCCTGTAAATGAGAGTGGGAAGAAAGGCAAGGCGGAGCTGTGTAAGTAAGTAGTTATGCCCTCTGTTGAGTGCTTGCTCAGGTCATGACTACCTATATGGAAAATCAGGTGCCTATCCTTAACGGAGTTTAAGAGAGGCTTAAGAGAGACTACGAAGAGAGCTCACCTATATCAAATTTGGTTTGGATGAGACTTGGGCGACTCCTCCGTGTGCATGTCGTCCGGTGGGGAGCCGTAATAGAATAAGAGAGAGAGCGCGCTGCTCGTCATATGTCTAATTGAGCAAGCGCGTCTGCATAGTGTCAAGGCTGGCGCGCATGCGTGAGACAGGGCACGCTGGTGTCTGCAATGTACGCACGCATACTGGATAGTGTAAAGGCTGGCGCGCATGTGTGAGGCAGGGCAGGCTAGTGTCTACAATGTGCGCGCGCGTACTATGGTGCAATGCGACTGGGCGTCCATGTGTGACGCGGCGCTGAAGCCACTACCCTGCAATACGACTGGGTTATGTGCATAATTGTGGCCCCCTTATGGCTGGCACTGGTAAGGGGGCCTGGTCAGTAGTATATGAAGTCCACCCATTTGCCAGAGTCAATTAATTCGCTGCTGGTCCTGGCTACTGGGCCAGTACTGGATGGTCAAATACACCATGGGAGGTCTTGGGAACACTATCAGGTGGTAGTCTGGTAGTCCAAGGGGGCTGCTTCATTAAGACCATTTGTCAGGGTCTGTAATTTGAATATCCACCAGGATTCCTTATGTTTAAGGGAGTTGGATATGTTGGTGGTACCTATGACTCGGTCAATCACCCACCATTTAAACGAATCATGGGCATGTTGTAGTTCCATGAAGTGTGAGACCAATGGTGCATTGTGTACTCTGCACCTTATCCTTGATTTGTGTTCACTTATTCTTTTGTGCACAGGTCTGGACGTTTGGCCCACGTATCTGAGTCCGCAGGTGCACTCAATGAGATAGATCACATTAGATGTTTTGCAGTTAGTAAATTGTCTGAGCTCCCATCCTTGTCTCCTATAGGGAAGGATTTCATTTTTAGCGTCTGTCTGCAAGCCATACATGAGCCACATGGGTGATGCCCACGTATTTCCCGCATGTTCCATAGTAGGGACCTTGATGATTTTCTTCGGGACCTAGCATGGGTCAGTAGGTCCTTCAGGTTCTTATTCCTCTTCAGGGCCATCCTTGGTAATGGTTCGTCTGGTAAATTTAGTTGGACGATGGGCCAGTATTTTTTGATCATGTGCCTAAATTGCGAGGTGTTTGCACCGAATGTTGAAATGCATGCCAGTATATTATCTGTATCGGAATCAGCATCCTGATTTTTGGTGGTGAGCAGTGTTTCTCTCGGTGTATAGAGGGCCCTCTTCAATGTGTTTTTGAGCAGTTTCTTGGGGTAGCCCCTAGTCAACAATTTCTGTTGAAGCAAGTTCGCGTGTATCTTGAATTCTCCTGTTTCGGTACAATTTCTGCGTATTCTGAGGAATTGTCCGTATGGCAGGTTGTCGCGTAGGTTTCTGGGATGGTGGCTATTATAGTGTAAGATGGTATTTCTGTCTGTTTCTTTTTTATAGCAAATCAGCTGGTTTTCTTTCGCTTTGATTATGAGATCCAGAAAGTTGACTTTTATGTTACTGTGTTCCATGGTGAATTGTATATCTTCTGATCTCCCATTAAGCCATGTAAAGAAACTTAGTAGCTTGGTGTTCTCTCCTTCCCAAACGAAAATGATGTCATCAATGTACCTACACCAAAGATGGATGTTATCTTTAAATGGGTTGTTCACGTTCAAAATGAAGCTTTGCTCGTATTCAGCCATGAAAATAATCGCCATGCTTGGAGCAAATGCTGCGCCCATTGCGGTTCCACTAATTTGTAGATAAAATGACTCATTAAAACTAAAAAAGTTGTTGGTGAGTGCTAGTTCTAATAGTTCCACGATGAAATTGATGGGCACTCTCCTTTGTGTCATATGTCTGGTAAGATGGTGTTGAATGCTTTCAATGGCTTGGTCTTGCGGAATGCTCGTATAGAGGCTCTTAATGTCCATTGTGACAAGTTGATTTCTAGTATTGTCAAAGGGTTGATGTTCAAAGGTAGTAATAGTCATCATAGTATCTTTCAAGTATGAGGCTGTTTTTTGGCAGAGTGGTTTGAGGAAGTAGTCAATAAATTTGCAGGTGGGTTCCAGTACATTTTAAGTTTTTCAGAAGAACAAATAAATGACATTATTCAGGGCCCCAGCCTATTCAATATGGTGGGAGCCCAAGCTCACCTCGACTCCACAGCCACGGGTGAAGATCTCCTTAACCTAAAAAAGAGGTGTTTTAGAACGGAAGTCCATGGCCACTTTCTACGCGAATATTTGAGAGTTAATATGGTGCCAGCCGGACTTATCATCAGGAATGAACCGGCACTCTTTCTGGAGGATAAAGTATATATGATGGATTTCAGTAAAATTGCCACCAAATGTAGTAGAGATTTAATGGCACTCACAATAACCACAGCCAAAAGAATCCATACCCAGCTGCTTACTGACCTCAAAACAGAAGAGACCAAATTTATTACGGATGATACAATAACAGATGCCAGAGAAAAGCTTAAAGAAATTGATAAGACATTAGATACTTTCATGGCTTCTACTTTAGAGAAAAAACATAAAAAACTGGCAAAAGATATTAAGAACTTCAAACTGGAAGCGGTGTACCCATATCTCTCAGACGATTATAAGGACAACAAGGAAAAGGAAAGAACGGCCAGGCAAGGAGGCATCAATAGGAGTAGACGAAAGGGAGTTTCATTTTCAGGAACCTCTGGTTCCGACTCATCATCAGAAGACCCACCCCAGACCAGAGGCAGGAACTCAGGCATGGGCCAGTTCCAACCACCACCTCCCATGATGCCTTTTTTAGGGCAAAGGGGGCCCCAGAGGAGGTTACTGGGGACCCCCACCACCTCAAATACCATTTTTCAACTACCCACAGTGGAACCACCCCAGTCGGGGACGGAGAGGCAACAGGAGACGCTAAATAACATACCTATCTTCAATCTATCAGACACCCTCCTCACGCAGGAAGAAACTACACTACTCACCAGAGGTTTATCCTTTGTACCAACGAACAATACAGATTGGTTCAAGATTGATGAGGAATTTCAAAATTTCTTCCGCTCGATCCGTAGAAAGATATTTTTCCTGAACCAAGAAGCCACACAGGCAGAAGAAGACACAGGGCTGAGACTGAAATCCAACTTCAACCCAAGAGATAATCAACTACCCGCTTCCATACTTACCTTTGAAAAATGCATCAGATCAGAGGTTATAAAACTCCAGAAAAATCAGCAACATCAGAGACAAAACCTCACCAATGGAGAACGACAAGCTCTCAAAAATCTTGCGAATAATGATACTTTGGTCATCAAGTCGGCGGACAAAGGAGGAGGAATAGTGATACAAAGTACAGAGCAATACAACCATATGGTAATGACCCTGTTGGATGATGAAAATAATTACAAAAAACTGAAAAAAGATCCAACCAACCAAATCAGAGCTAAGATACAAGAAATAACCAAATTTGCCCGAGAAAGGAATTGGATTTCAGAGAAAGAAGAGGCGTTCCTCAATACCACAGAGGGACGCACTCCTGCTTTCTATGCTTTACCCAAAATCCATAAAAGCAGCCTCACGCCTCCAGGAAGACCTATAGTCTCAGGATGTGGCTCCATACTGGAACCCACCTGCAAATTTATTGACTACTTCCTCAAACCACTCTGCCAAAAAACAGCCTCATACTTGAAAGATACTATGATGACTATTACTACATTTGAACATCAACCCTTTGACAATACTAGAAATCAACTTGTCACAATGGACATTAAGAGCCTCTATACGAGCATTCCGCAAGACCAAGCCATTGAAAGCATTCGACACCATTTTACCAGACATATGACACAAAGGAGAGTGCCCATCAATTTCATCGTGGAACTATTAGAACTAGCACTCACCAACAACTTTTTTAGTTTTAATGCGTCATTTTATCTACAAATTAGTGGAACCGCAATGGGCGCAGCATTTGCTCCAAGCATGGTGATTATTTTCATGGCTGAATACGAGCAAAGCTTCATTTTGAACGTGAACAACCCATTTAAAGATAACATCCATCTTTGGCGTAGGTACATTGATGACATCATTTTCGTTTGGGAAGGAGAGAACACCAAGCTACTAAGTTTCTTTACATGGCTTAATGGGAGATCAGAAGATATACAATTCACCATGGAACACAGTAACATAAAAGTCAACTTTCTGGATCTCATAATCAAAGCGAAAGAAAACCAGCTGATTTGCTCTATCTATAAAAAAGAAACAGACAGAAATACCATCTTACACTATAATAGCCACCATCCCAGAAACCTACGCGACAACCTGCCATACGGACAATTCCTCAGAATACGCAGAAATTGTACCGAAACAGGAGAATTCAAGATACACGCGAACTTGCTTCAACAGAAATTGTTGACTAGGGGCTACCCCAAGAAACTGCTCAAAAACACATTGAAGAGGGCCCTCTATACACCGAGAGAAACACTGCTCACCACCAAAAATCAGGATGCTGATTCCGATACAGATAATATACTGGCATGCATTTCAACATTCGGTGCAAACACCTCGCAATTCAGGCACATGATCAAAAAATACTGGCCCATCGTCCAACTAAATTTACCAGACAAACCATTACCAAGGATGGCCCTGAAGAGGAATAAGAACCTGAAGGACCTACTGACCCATGCTAGGTCCCGAAGAAAATCATCAAGGTCCCTACTATGGAACATGCGGGAAATACGTGGGCATCACCCATGTGGCTCATGTATGGCTTGCAGACAGACGCTAAAAATGAAATCCTTCCCTATAGGAGACAAGGAATGGGAGCTCAGACAATTTACTAACTGCAAAACATCTAATGTGATCTATCTCATTGAGTGCACCTGCGGACTCAGATACATGGGCCAAACGTCCAGACCTGTGCACAAAAGAATAAGTGAACACAAATCAAGGATAAGGTGCAGAGTACACAATGCACCATTGGTCTCACACTTCATGGAACTACAACATGCCCATGATTCGTTTAAATGGTGGGTGATTGACCGAGTCATAGGTACCACCAACATATCCAACTCCCTTAAACATAAGGAATCCTGGTGGATATTCAAATTACAGACCCTGACAAATGGTCTTAATGAAGCAGCCCCCTTGGACTACCAGACTACCACCTGATAGTGTTCCCAAGACCTCCCATGGTGTATTTGACCATCCAGTACTGGCCCAGTAGCCAGGACCAGCAGCGAATTAATTGGCTCTGGCAAATGGGTGGACTTCATATACTACTGACCAGGCCCCCTTACCAGTGCCAGCCATAAGGGGGCCACAATTATGCACATAACCCAGTCGTATTGCAGGGTAGTGGCTTCAGCGCCGCGTCACACATGGACGCCCAGTCGCATTGCACCATAGTACGCGCGCGCACATTGTAGACACTAGCCTGCCATGCTTCACACATGCGCGCCAGCCTTTACACTATCCAGTATGCGCGCGCACATTGCAGACACCAGCGTGCCCTGTCTCACGCATGCGCGCCAGCCTTGACACTATGCAGACGCGCTTGCTCAATTAGACATATGACGAGCAGCGCGCTCTCTCTCTTATTCTATTACGGCTCCCCACCGGACGACATGCACACGGAGGAGTCGCCCAAGTCTCATCCAAACCAAATTTGATACAGGTGAGCTCTCTTCGTAGTCTCTCTTAAGCCTCTCTTAAACTCCAGTTAAGGATAGGCACCTGATTTTCCATATAGGTAGTCATGACCTGAGCAAGCACTCAACAGAGGGCATAACTACTTACTTACACAGCTCCGCCTTGCCTTTCTTCCCACTCTCATTTACAGGGCCGCCACAAAGGACCCACACCCCCAGGCAATGTTTTGAATTTCATATCCAGCCTGCCCAGACTGCGACTCTTATGCACAGCCTAGGAATTACCACCCCCACAGAACTCGGGAACCACAGGAAGTTCAACGCAGCTCCTAGGAAAGGTCAGTTTCTGAACTCTGAGGGCCCACAGCCCTTCACTTCTTTATTGCAGCTACAGCAATATGAAGCTTTTTTATCCTTTCACTTGCATTTTCTATAGAAACACTTGGTACCCTCTTCTGAGTGGACACTTTTGTTTTTGTCTATCCTTAGGGAGACCTGCATATATAAGGCCCCAGAAGAAGATTGTGAATTTAAACAATCGAAACGTCAGTGATCCTTGTGGGAAATTGACTGCATACCACCTTTTTAGGACCACACTGAATTTCCTCCATTGTTTAATAGACGTCGGACCAGTCTCTCTTGACATCCTGATTTCCTAACCACGGTTATATAAACAAATATAATTGCTTGAATTTTGTGCTTTTCTAACTTCACTGTTATGTCTGAATGTATTGAGAAAAACAGTAATTGAATACAATACGTCACAGCATCGAATCTATGGAATGGTGTCCTTCATGAAGTAATATTGTGTTCACCTCTAGCTCTATTCTAACAAACACAAATAATTACTACATATTGTTTGTATAGACCAGAAAAGAACTGCACAGGTTTTCATGTTTTTCTTTTGCTTTATTCTTTTTTTCTTTACCTCTATACATATGCACAGCTGTTGACCTGTTTTTGACCAAGTCATGTCAAGTTAAAGTCATGGTGATCTTCTGTGCAACCTTGTTTTATCTGAGCATTTGTTTTGTTCTTGTTTTAAGAATATAACTAAAAAGACTAGCCACGAAAATAATAAAGAGGCTACCACTAAAAAAACTAACATTGTTAATGGTTGTTTCATTACCACATGATTAGGATTAAACACTACTGCATGGGTCTCCTTGGAAGGTTCAAAACATACACTGCTCTAAAATACTGCAGTATGGAATTAGAGAGGACAGGAACACTCAATGTATATTCATCTGAAAAGTGGGCAGCTAATTTCAAGTGTTGGCAAAGAGTTTGATGGTTGACCAGGTCAAAAGCGGCCGATATACCAAGCAGCAGCAGGAGGGCAAGCTTACCCTTATCTTTTAGGTCTTCAATTTGCATTTTGAGGTCAATAAGGGCAGTTTCTGTACAGTGTCTAGGACGGAAGCCTGATTGTCGAAGGCCCAAAAGTTTGTTAGATTCTAAGTAGTCCTGGATTTGTAAGTAGGCTGCGCGGTCCAATATTTGTAATAGAAATGGAACCGTGGTCATAGGTCTGTAGTTAGCAGGGTTATTAGGATCAAGCGAAGGTTTTTTGATTGGGATGACCCACGCATCCTTAAAGTTGTCAGGGACGGTTCCTGATTTGAACAGTGATGAACAGGGTGAGGTCATGAGCGGCATCCTTGATAACAGGTGCAGGGCAGGCGTCACCTTGGCAGTTGCAAGGTTTAAGCTTCTTAATGATGTTTGCGAAACTGAATGGTTTGAACGAGTGCTCAAGACTGGTAGCGTTATAGGTGGCGGAATTAGAAGTTGGGACTGTGAGTAAGCTACATTTTTTTGTGTTAATTTTGGTTTGCATGTGGATATTTTATCGAGTAGAGCCTTTTCTATATTAGTGCACCAAAAAGAATCAGTAGTGCACTTATCTGAAGGTGCTATGGGAGACTCAAGTTCTTTGAGGATCCTGAAGAGCTCCTTGGTGTTCGATTCAGCTAGTAAAATACACTTATTATAGGTATCTTTTTTTGCTATAAATATAGCTTCTTTGTAGTTAGATGAGGCAGTGGTCAAGATATTTTTATTGACTTCTGAGGGAAGGCTTTTCCAGTGCGCCTAAGCATTTCTTTTAGCTTTGCGAAGATCTCTTAGAGGTGGAGTTAACCACGAATTGAGGTGGGGACGTGGTTTTGGATTGTGCAGTTTTAGTGGAGCTACTGAGTTTAGCGCTTTTAGAATGGTGTAATTATAGATATCCACTAAAACTGTAGGGTCAGCGTGGGATAATGATGCATTAAGCATAGGAAGGATAAGTGGGAGGAGTTTCTCCTTTGTGATGTCCTTCTTATTATGGGTATGGATGGATGCTGCAATGTTGTGTGGTGGGCTGTAAGGAGTTGAATTAATGAGAATGTTATTTTGTGACAAGTACCAGCTTGGTAAGGGATAGCAAGCGGTATAATTTGAGAAGTAGAAAGGATACAGTGGCAAACTTTGGAGTATAGAGAAAGAATGGAGGAATACATTGCAAAAAGAGTCGGCAGGGAACCAACTTGTGAGGAAAGGGGCACCATCTGGGGAGAGAGAGAGAGACAATAGGTTGGAGAGTAAAGTACACTAGAAGGAGAGAGAATTGGAGAGGCAATAGAGGAATACAGAGCGCGGTTGAAGGAGGAGGGAGAGGGGTAAGCGATTACTGAAAAGAGGTCAACAGAGAGAGGGGGCAGAGAGAACATGTAGAGAAGAAGAGAGTTGTTGGTACGGCAAGACTGAGGTAGACCATTTGGGGCAAAAGATAATTCAGGATGTGGAAACCAAGGGGTATTGTTGAAAGAGTAAGGAGAAAGCTGACACATTCAAGAGTTGGATAGGTTCCTACCATCAGGAGGCAGGAAATATTAATAAATAAGGATATGGACGTTCCCGAGGACCACAATACTCGATGAGAGGATGTAGAAGCGGGAGGAGGTTTGAAATAGCAGTGTTATACCAAAGGCGAGGAAGGAGAGAATAGGCAGAACTTGGAGCAGGAAGGCACCCTGTAGAAAGTATCAAGGGAAGAAGTAGGTAGCTAGGAGTAGCACTGAACTTCATCCAACCACACCAGGGTCAGCGAAAGCTTCAGACAAGCAGAGTCAGAAGACCCAAGTGGGCAAGATTCTCCAGTTCCAAGCACTTGGGAGAACAAATAGGAAACCCCTAGGAGACAGCAGACCCCCAAAACATCAATCTTCATGAGATCCATGGGACATCCTGGGAATCAAAGAGTTGAGGAACCAGACAACACTTCCCTCTGGAATGTTGGATGGAGGAGAGATGACCTATTTAAGGGTGCACGTCTTGATGTAGGTACATTAGTTTTGGAACACAGTAAACACCTTTTAAACGTTGGACTTTGGTTATGACAGATTTGGGGTTTCATTGAACTTTGGAACCATGTAGACTTTGCCAAAGTTCCACTTTGCTGGAAGGGGGAAAGCACAGTTTTTAAGGATTTTGTGGTTACAAACCCCATTGGCCTTTCCCCTCACTCTATAACTGGACAGTTGGGACCGCTATTCAATCCTTTACTTGTAACCACCTTTAATATCCTGACACTGTTAGATCTTAGTGGGTATGACAAATCCGTGGATTGGTTTGGCGCTGGTTGGATATGTTAGTCCATAGTGTCACAGTTTGTGCGAGTTGGTTAAATCAATGATCACGTCTATTGTTTTGTCATTACAAATGTTATTTTATTTCTTGGTTGGTTGGCACCAAACAGAACATTATTGTATTAATGAATGACAATTTTTTTGACCTGGTGAAAAACAACACAGCCCACGCACGTTTCAACCTTAGTCTTTTTCAAGGCCAATTTAAGTTTGAAAGGTGAATTCCGGAAAGTTGTGGGCTGATACTCCCAGGTAAGGGCGTCAGGGGGGCTGGATAGCCAGACGGAGGATCAGCCCACAACTTTCCGGAATTCACCTTTCAAACTTAAATTGGCCTTGAAAAAGACTAAGGTTGAAACGCGCGTCGGCTGTGTTGTTTTTCACCATGTCAAAAAAAGTGTCATTCATTAATACAATGATGTTCTGTTTGGTGCCAACCAGCCAAGAAATAAAATAGCATTTGTAATGACAAAAAAATAGACGTGATCATTGATTTAACCAACTCGCACAAACTGTGACACTATGGACTAATATATCCAACCAGCGCCAAACCAATCCACGGATTTGTCATCCCCACAAAGCTTTTAACCAAACAGGAACCTTGGAGTTGGTCCCTAGACAAACCAGGATTAAGGCTGCTGGTAGATCTAACAACAAGCAACAAGCAGGTGCGCAGGAGAGAGGGAGTCCCAACACCTTAACTCCAACCAATGTTAAACTGTTAGATCTTGGTTTAGAAAAAACTCTAACACTTTATGTTCCTTGTACAGTTGTAAGTAAACACTTTAAACTTATCATGTATCTATCTCTCAGTTCTGGTAACAGACATGATGAGGTGGCAAGACTACAGTGGCCTTGCCACACAATCTGAATGTAATTTATTTTCTGACAATCTTGACTTTCACTTTATGAATGAGGACAGGGAAAAATGATACACCTGATATCTGCTGGCACAGTATGTTTATGTCCTTCAACAATAATCTGAACAGACAGCTGTTGGGGTTGTGATCACGTTCAAGGCACGTTAGATTATATGCTATGGGAATGCCATAAGTGAGACACTTCTAGAGTGAGATCACATCTACAATGAATAAAGTGCTCGAGCAGAATCTAGACTATGATTTTGAGACTGTAATCTTGGGGGAAACCTCTCGACTGGATTCTTTGAGTAATCACCAGATCACATGGATTTTGAGTGGGGCAATGGTGGCAAAGAAGTTAATTATGCGAAACTAGAAATCTGCTGATTTTCTGTCAGTCAATAGATGGCAGGAGGAGATGTTTCATATTTGTAATATTGAAAATGTTATCTACTCACAAAAGAAGAGGCCTACTTTTGATAAGATTGGGGAGGCCTTTATTGGATGCAGACCTGGACTGATTTAGCATCCAGTGCCGGGTTGGCCTATGCAGATAAGTAGTTATTTCAATCTCATTTTATTTCTGTTGGATAGCATTGTCATTCACATATTTTGTCATTTTGTGAGCTTAGTGATATTATGTACCTTGTAGGATTTACCCAGACTCCTTTGATTGCCTTATATGCCAATTTCCGTTGTGTATGACCTTTGGTTATTGGGTGTCTTCTGTTTCTTCCTTTTTTCTTTTTTTCTTTTCCTCTTTTTCATTAACTACCGGTTCATGATTCATGTTAACTGGTATATTACAATTATACTGCGATATGTTTTTGTAATTTGTCAATTGTTAATAAAATAGTTTTAAAAAAAAACAACAATTATCTAAACTGGTGTAGCTTCTACATAATTCTTCGGATAAATTAGCATTTGTCATGGCGTGGTAGTGGCCCACTGTGTCAGGCACTGATGTGGCACACATATTGGTCTACTGTGCATCCAATATTTCTGTCAGGTGCATCATTTAAATGGGCGTGCCGAGATACAGGAATCACATGTTCAGGAACAGGTAGTTCCTGAATATACACTTGGTAACCCACCTTGCGAAGATGCTCAATCGTGTGTGTGTGTGTGTGTGTTTGTGTTTGCAAATGTTTTAATGTTTTGCACCTGCCTAAATAGTCCCCAAAGAGCAAGGTAAGGCTACATTTATATCCACAACCAAGCCACTCTCTACGGCAGCCAATATGGTCCCCCTTACCTCTCTAGGAACAAAAAGAGGATCTCTAAGGACAAAGTGATCCCTGCTATTCTACCAACATTAAACCGACTAGATGAACATCTAGACTCAGAGATACTCGTAGAAGAATACAACAAAATCATACGAACCACACTTGATAACATAGCCCCCCCTAAAACTGAGACCAAGCAAACCTAAAGCCCACCTTAATAAATGATTCACACCCGAACTGAAAGATCTCCATCAACTTAAAAGAATTTGCGAATCCTCTTGGAGAACTACCCCCTCAGAAGACCATAAAAACAAACTCATAGAAATCTCCTCACAATACAAGAAAGAAATTATCCTGGCCAAACGCAACTCATATAATATGCGTATAGCCACAGCCAAGTCAAGTATGAGAGAGCTGTTCTCTATCTTAAAGGAACTAGAGTCACCGACTCCCATCCCAGATATTTGCACAAAAGACAAAGCCTGTTGTACGGAGATACAACAATCACTGACCAACAAAGTCACCATGCTTCAAAAGAAAATGGCGGCTAAGAAAGCAACCCTTACTCTACTGCCAACACCCAACACAACCCACCCTCGTTGGAACAAAACACATCTATCCAATTCAGCTTCACCAAAACGTCCACCCTGGAGGTGGAAAAAGTCATCCTCTTTCTTAGGCCCTCCGACTGACAAGAGGACCTATGCCCTGCACAACTTATAAAAGATGCTGCCAGAGAACTCTCCCCCTTCATATCTAAGCTCGTAAATGCCTCATTCACCTCAGGCATTGTGCCAGCTAACCTCAAGCAATCTTGGGTATTGCCTCTACTAAAAAAACAATCCCTAGACCCCATTATCCCTACCAACTACCGCCCCATTACGACAGTCCCCTTCCTGTTAAAAATCCTGGACAAGATAGCATAGTCCCAAATTAAAAAATTTCTAGAACACAATAAGCTCCTAGGCACAAGGCAGTCGGGATTCCACCCTCAACATGGGACCGAGACCGCCCTCATTGATTTGAAGGCTCAAATTGACAAGCTAAGAGACAAAGGTCAAACAGCACTCCTATTACTCTTGGATCTCTCGGCCGCATTCAACCTTGTAGATCACAAAGTCCTCTGCAACCACCTTAATTCCGCTGCACACTTCTCCAAAGAAGCCATAATATGGGTCGAATCTTTCCTTAGTGAAAGAACCATGAGGGTGTTCTCCCCGTCAGATGCAGCTGACCCGATCCCCATCCTGTGTGGCGTTCCCCAAGGCTCATGTGTGTCTCCAACACAATACAACGTATTTACTAAACCCCTCTTTGATGATCTGGACCTTCTCGGTATCACCTACACTAACTATGCAGATGATACCCAGATCCTCCTCCCACATTCTGGGGATTACAACAAGGATTCAGCCTTGGTAAATAGGGTGTATCACATCATCCAGGCATGGATGGGAATTCACGGTCTATGCCTGAATGATGACAAAACAGAATTAATAATTCTGGGAACACACGCCCACCTCAAAAAACTAGGCCAGGAATACCTTGCTTTCGAGATCGATGGAAACTCTATTAAGGTAGCCAAGGAAGTGAAGACTCTAGGCTTCTACCTAGATGCCACCCTCTCCTTCAACAAACAGGTGAATCTTCTGGCCTCAGCCACAGCCTACACATGCAAGCTTATCAGAGCTGGTAAACACTTTATCTCTGACGACAACTGGATGATTCTGGCCAGAGCTCTCATTATATCGAGACTTGAATATTGCAGTGCCCTTTATATCGGGGCTAATAAATACATCACACATAGAATTCAAATCCTACAAAATAATGCCTTGAGAGCAGCTCTCAGTATCTCTAAAAGATCACACATTTCAAAGATAAGGCGGATAAACAATTGGCTGTCAACGCAAGACATAATCTTACTATAAGTTGCCTCCATGACACACAAAGCCCTGAACAATGCGGCCCCCACCTATCTTTCAGATAGATTTGTAGAAAGAAGATCCACCAGACCCCCAAGAATCGCCAATGCTAATGCATTAATCATCCCTAGATTGGAATTGACCAAGGCCGGAGGCGCCAGCTTCCCCGTCCGGGCGGCCCAAATATGGAACCCACTACCCCACACTATACGTGCTGAGAAATCCTACCTCAATTTTAGATCTAACTACATCAACCACTTGAAACAATCGATCAGCTAGCCAGTGCCCCCCCCACTCACTTGCAGCCACGGTAGATACAGCCTGTATACTGCAAATTGATCTGTTTCTTACTGCCCATACCTCAATTCTGTTGTGACACTACTGGCAATTTCTGAATAATATCCTGTATATAAACTACTGTAATATATCCTGTATATAACCTTACTGTATTACTGCGTCGGTCTGTCTATATCATTAACAAGTATAAATGTGACTTAGTAACCTTTGTAACCTATGTAAGCTTTGAATATCCTGTACTGCTGCGCCCTCTTACCCTCGGGTCTGGTGCGCATTATAAATGAATAAACAAACAAACAAACAAACAAATAAACAAACCAAACTCTCAAAATTAAACCAATTTACCATCTCAGTACACTAGTCCAACTTCGCACTTCCAATAATCACACATATGAACTGTAAATTAAGAGAATAAGATAAACTTCAAACCCAATCTTAGAAATATTCAGAACACTGCCAGGAGGCTCAGTGGAATCAATGAGAGGCAGACGCAGAAGTTTCTCAAACATGTTTAATGGGGACGAGTACAGGGTTCTGGCCAACAAAATCAAAATAGTCTAAACATAGAATGGCTTATTGAGTCTTCCAATAAATCAAATATTCAAATAGGTGTGAGCAAAGTCGTGTCCTCTTTTTTTGTTGAGGGAGCTGTGGTGGATGAGGAAGTACATATATAACAGAAACAGACAGTCCCACCACTAGCTACCCTGCTTCCCAAAACACTGGTTGCAGATGAACAGCACCCCAGATTATTGCATGAAGCTATTTACACAGCATATGTATTAGCCAAAAACCAGAAATCATGAAAAAACATATTTTAATTAATATACAAAGACACATCAAAAAAGTCTTTTTAAAAAAAGCCATATTTCAAAATAAAAGCCATATTCAAAACTCATTCTTGATTGTGTTTGAAGAAAAGAGTGCATAAACCAATCTAATAATTTAGACAAGAATGCAAATTCACTATTAATTATTGACACCCCATGTTTTAATAGTGATCTCAACATGGTTTCAATTAGTCACCTCTGTTACTAACATCACATTGGTCTAAATGAAAAGTTGCATTCTTGTCTAAATTATTAGATTGGTTTATGCACTGTGTCTTTCTTTTCTTCAAACGCAATCAAGAATGAGTTTTGAATATGGCTTTCATTTTGAAATATGGCTTTTTTTTTAAAATAACTTTTTGATATGTCTTTGTATATTAATTAAAATATGTTTTTTCATGATTTCTGGTTTTTGGCTTTCCAATACATGAAAGACTTTGGAGGAAAATAAAGGTTCTTCTGTGGCAACACAGAGGGCCTCATTCAGAGTTTGGAGGTAACCACGCCGCTATTTGCAGCATGGCTGCCTCCAAAATCGTTCCGACTCTGCCCTGGTGAATGGAGTAATTACCGGTGCATTCCAAGGTTGGAGGGACTAGTAATTCCCCTTTCACCAGGGCCCTTCCCCATTCCCATTTGAGCCCCCATAGGGCTCAACGGGAATGGGAAAGGTGCTAATAACAGTACCGTAATTTACGGTACCGTTATTAGCACTAAAGTCCCTTTGCGGGTCCCGTCATTAACGCCTGCTAAAAGGAAGGACCCGCAAAGGGAACTCGTAGTAGGGCGGTAAGGGTTTAACGGCACCGGTCTCGTTACCGGTGACCGTTAACCCTTACCGCCCTACTCGGAATGAGGCCCAGAGTCTTTACTCTGGCGTCCCTTCCCGGAGGTACCTCAGTTACTCACATTATGGGTTTTTTAGTTCAGATGAGATCTTCTTGTCCTGGTTTTCCATGGTTTGTAGAAGGCTATTCCTCCTGGATGTTAAGGTTTAAGAGCCGTTGCATGTTCAGCCTTGGTAGCAGCAAGAGGGAGTCTGGAATACCTTTAGGCCAAGTGGCCTACCCACCTAAAGGAGGTGTCTGATTAATTTTCTTATTCTCCTTGACTGAGGAAGAGGGATACTTCTTTCCCATCAGCCCCAATTCCTCTATCTCCTTGAGGATTCATTCAAATCTCATAACTTTGTGATCTGTCCTGTAATCCCCTATCATCTGCTTTACAGCATCCTCGGCAATCTGTCAGATGCTGGCCCACCCTTATTTACATTTTCCTATTTTCCCGGGCTGCCAATGTGCTTACATCTCCCCTTTATCTTTTCTAGGCCCCCATGCAATGTTTCCCCACTGTCTATCCTAAAAGATCTTTCCTAATCACCTCCACTTCTTTCTGTCTCCTATGCTCTTCTGGTTCTCCTTCACCTCGTGTTCTTCCATCTTCTTATTATTGGCATCTTCATAGTTGATCTCCAACTTTTTTCACCCCACATCCACTGAGCTGCCAACTCTTCTTTATTCAGCCCACCCTCCTCTCTCCTGCCTCCCTGTCCTGTTCCCTCCACCCTTGTTCTCTCTTCTCCAGTTTACTTCCTTTTCCCTGCACTACATTCCCCAGCACATTGGACCTCACTTTCACTCTCTCCAAATGCCCCCCAACCCCTCAACAACTCTTAGGCCTTATGTAGGTGCTTGAGTCGGCCTCCATGATGGTCCTTGCTTAACCTGTAGCATGTGTGTGGTATTTTGGAAATAAAAACATTATTGGTTATTCATGTGGGGACAACGTCCTTCCCGTCATTCCCTTTGCCCTATGTATCTATCTTGCAGAAATAGACTGAGCCTTAAAAGCATTTCAGAAAGAGTATTCCACCAAATCCAGATGTCTGCCACCATTCGCAGACCATGTGCATATGAAAATCCATTCCAAAATCTGCAAAAGCACTGGATCACAGCCCCGCCTTCCGGAAACCTGGAACTATTCAGCTGCCACATCACCCCTCACCTTTTCAAAGATGGTTCTTCCTATTACTCTGAAAATGATCTCAAAGAGTGAAACTAAAATGACCCTTCTAATCACCCAGGGATACATATAGAGGATGTCTTGTTCAATTACTAGGATCTCTGACAAAAGCATAATGTTCTACACAACTGAAGATCTACATTAAGACTTAAATGCTCTCCTAATGTCGTTGGCCATGGACCTACATTAAAACATTGACGATGTGTAAAACAATGATTTATTTCTAATTGAAATGTGCAAGGAGACCCCTGCAGCCCCCCCTCGCTCCCCCTCCAAATCCGCCCACTTTAATAAATACCCCAACATAACCCAACATCTATATTTTCATCTGAAATCATTACTTTACCTTCAAGGTTTTCTAACTCGCAGTAATTTTCTTTGATGTTTTTTAGTGATACCATTGGCCATTGAAATCTAAGGAAATTGGAGCCCAGATCTGATGTCAACAGATGCTGAATACACTGCCCTAGTCATAAATATGTACATAAACATTGAGATCATGATTTAAGCCAACCAGCATCCTCACTTGTCATGGAGAGACGCTGATTGCGGACATCTGCAGTTGCCCAACTAGCAGGACCAATCTCACCGACCTACTGATCTACACACCTCATACTCCATCCCGGGACTTAATATTTAGGAACACACTTTCAATGCCACACACCAATACTATCCTAGGATGTTGCAAGATATCTATGATCTTAGTAGATGCATTTCCTTCAATGAGTATACATATGATATAACAAGAAGGACCTGATATAAGCTAACCAGTGTGACCTACTAGCCTGCAACAAAGAAGTTGACTCTCCAAAACACAAAAGAAGAGGGATTCAGAAAAAAAACAATCCTATAGGTCAGCCGTGAACCTGACCAAAAGAGAAGCTACATATCCTTGGGTCCATCAACACTTCCATCAGTTTCACATATTCCGCAGCGAATATCATTGATCATTCATTAGTGTTTTCCTGGCCCATTTGTCATCCAAATTATGTGCTGCCCCCTTTGGGAGCAGGCTGCACCCAGATCCTGAGGTACTTTGCAATAGAATGTTTAAAAGCAACACTCTTAGTATCCTTGGATCCACAACTCCCTCTCCCCATAAGATAAAATCTTCAAAACCACAGCTCTGATGCTGCCTACATTGTCCCTATGGTCCCTCCTGCAACCCTTGAGATACTGAAAGCAACCCATAAACTGCATATGCCACCACTCATTAAGCATCATCATAGATGCCATCTTAAGTGCAAGATACACCATCATTATGTATTAATGTATATGTATATTTTATTAGCATTTGTAATGCATCTATACAGAAAATATTCTTCAGAGTAAAATTAATGAGAAAAAGAAGATCAATAGATGGGGAAGTGGACAGAAGAGAGTTCAGTAATCGACTGTGAAGAGATAAGTCTTTTGGTCTCTTTGAAAAGTCATCATATTTAAGCCAGTGTGAGAATAGGTACAAAGAAAATGTCCAAGGCTTCTAGGCTAAGGCACAGATGTGCCCTCTCCAGATCCGCATTCCTTGGGTCTTGTGTTAAAATATTGAAGGTTACTCCTTGGGCTATATTGAGTGATGCTGTTTTACCGATGAGCAGATAACTTCTATGGAGGGCACTGAAGTGATACATTGCATTTTGAACTTATTGCATGAAGGAACAGGGAGGCTGTTTATGCGCTTTAATGCTGAGGTGACCTGATCAAGCAGGTTCAAGTTCAGACTGAGCTAGACAGTGTTATGTTGGAGTCTTTAGAGTTTGTCTAAGAAATACTTTATAGGCCGATATATAAGTAATCGGTGTAAAACAGCCTATAAATTATGATATTGCTGATTAGAGATGCTCAGAGATGGATTGGTAAGTACAGAAATCTGTGTCTAGCAAGTCTGAGGTGGTACTTGCAGTTCGTCGTCATAGCAGCAATTTGGTTGGACATTGGGAGCTTAATGCCGAAAATTAGTCTGAGGTTTCTGGTTGTGGTAGTCAGCATGGTACTGGAAAGTTGAAGGGTTCTGGGTCGCTAGGATTGGTATTTCTGATGTGTCCCTGGTAAAGGACAATGCATTGTAATATATTGAGTTCTGGATTGCTTTCAGATATCTATGAATGGATTTACCAAATGTGCAGGGGATTCAGCATCATCTTCTCTGATTGGAGGAGCTTAGTGAACCACCAGTTAACTGTACTCTGCTTAAATTCAGAAGTTCACTGAGACATTTCTAATGAGGACAGCCAGTGGGTGCTGGTAGTCATTGAAGAGTAGAGTGAAGGTGAATTATCCTTGAAAAACAGCACAATTTAGTGTATTTTCAATAGAAAGATAAGGAAAGGGCCTGGTATTATCAATTCAAATCTTTTTGTCTTGGAAGGAGCATATACAGTTAATGACAAACCGTGTGATACTAAACTAGGACTCAAAGCGCTCAATACAAATCAGATGGTCTACAATGCATAATTCTTCAGAAGAAGAGCATCACAGGAAAAAGCTCCATCCTCTTCTAAAAACAGAAGACAACCTCAAGAGGTTTGAAAGTAATGTGAAATGTAGGCATTTAGGACAAAATATCTAAGGTAGCATTCTGCACTCATACAGGATAGCTTTCCCTGGTCCTTTCCCTAAGCTGAACCAGTACTCTGCAACACTTTCCTTCAATGATTAGCGCTCCCACCCTATGGCCACACTTAACCAATATCTGTTAACTTTGAACCTGTCTCACCTGGCCCTGTGAGAGATTACCTTACATATTCCTACGTATTCAGACTCTCTGTTGTATGGAATGGGATCCAACAGCGATGGCCATGTCATGGCCACCTGAATAAAGGATTCCCAAGGTCTTACTGGGAGAATACCCTCGGGTTTCTCACATTACCCACTCACATTGTCTACCAAGGGAACTAGGCGCCTGCTTTTCTGGAAGGCTTGCTGCTTGAGGAAAGGTTGAAGCTCTGCACAAGCATGTTTTTATGATCCAATGAATCACACAGTGAAGCTATGCCACCCCATAAGAGCAGAAGGAACCAACCTCAGTGATCCTTCCCCCAGATCCGGTGAGGGCATCTGGATCACAGTGACTGCTCAGTGTCTGCTCAGATACCCCATCATCCTGAAATTCCAGGCCGTGCTTGCATTTAGCAAGTGTCCGTTTGCTGCCAGAAGGACTCTCTGTGCTGAACCGACCAGAGACTCTTAATCAGAGGACGTCAGGCCCGGGCCCTGCTATCATCTACCTATCTAGGATGCTCCAGATGCCTCTGATTGTCCTGCAACTGCACAGCTAACAGTACCTAAGTTTGGATTGAGGAAAATCTCTGTGAAAGTTACTTAACAAGTGCAAGTTAGTGGTTGCTCCCAAACAACATTGTTAATGTTTATGTTTATTCAATTTAAATAGTGTTTTTACTAAATCGCTTTACATGTAAATCAGTACAATCATAAGGACAATCTAGCAATATTACACATTTATTTAGATGTAACAATCAGGTAAACAGAACTGAAGAAAAAAATGTTTTTTATGTGCGAAAAACAGCAAGAGAAGAAGCAGCATGACAAAAAATTACAATGTTTAGCGGCGAGAAGAGTACAGTCTCTAAAACGATACTAGGCACAAGATGGCACAGGAACGGACAAAAGAAACTGAGAGGACGAGCTGAGAGATCGTGGAGGAGAATATATGAAATAAAAGATAAGGCAGAGCCAGGACGTGAATGCACTTAAACACAATGCAGAGAAAATGAAAAGGTAGATACAAATCAAATGAAAGCCAATGCAGAGAACCAAAAGGAAATAGATGATTGTGGCGACATTTGAAACAGAAGATAAATAGAAGATTTAAAGATCAAACAAAGAGGTGCAGGGCACAGGCAAGGAGAACAATGGGAAGTACAAAGCAGTAATCAAGATGTGAAAAATACAAGTAGTAATTTGAGTCGGGTAGCCTGGAATGTAAGAAAAGTCTGAATTTCAGAAATATTGAAAAGAAACAAGCGAGCTACTCGTGCAGCGCATTAAATATGAAGTGAGAAAGAAAGGGAAGGGTCACAAACAACACCAAGATTACGAGCAGAGATAGACAGGGAAAGATTAGATGGGGAAAAAAGATTGAGGAAAGAGGAGTGGACGATGGTACCAGGGTTGCGATATAGAGAATTTCCATTTTGCATAAGGCAAGACAAAATAGTAGAATTCACTGATTTAGAGAAAGTATAAAAAGAGGGCAACATGTGAGCGTCATTGGCATAAACATGAAAGAGGTGAATTGTGTGGAGAACAGTAAAGGACCAATAGCTGAGCCTTGCTGTGGATTGCTATTGAAGGGCTAAGCCCTAGAGAGGACAGAGTAGACAGAAGTATAGTGTGGTCCACTGTGGTGAATGTCGCTGAAAGATCTACCAGAAGAAGTAGGGATGAGTGCTTAGCATGATGAGCAGGCAGGAGAAACTTAGCAACATGAAGGCACGTTTTAGTAGAATGAAAAGGTCGGAATCAGGTGAATGAAAATGTTGAACACACCTTTGTGAAAAAAGTCTACATTCCAAAGTGGACAGGAATACTTTCACTATGTCTCTTGGTAACGCTTATGTGTGCACACATTCACACACGTGTGCTTTTATAGAGCCTATTTAAATAACTACCACACTCCCAAAATGTGCTGTAAATTCAAGAATTGGTCTAGCATTTCAATATGGTGATACCAGCATAGCTATCTAAATGGACGTATATATGCAATAATTAGATACAAAATGTGGAAAATGTGTGCACTCTAGGGTTGCTTACACAGAACATTACTAACAAAGCGAAAGGACGTTGTACAACGTGCTGTACGGGAGTCTTTTTACTACGTCTGTTAGGATCAAATCTAGACATGATCCTAACCTCATGAGTTCTTTAGATCTTTAAAGGGTGAACATTTCAAGGCTACACGGTTTTAACTTTTCCTAAACCTTTGTTGCACCCTCCCTTATTTGACGCTTTGCCTCCATCCAGCTCTTTGCAGTTCAAGCCACTCACAAACTGGCCAGCCCCATAGAATTACCCCACCACCTTGCCCGGAAGCACTGATGATTGGAGTTGAGGTTTGCTCCTACATCACAAGGCATTTGCATTAACACCTCCCATCAAACAATGATGTTTTTATAAATGTAACTTTGTTAACTTTTATGACACTCCGCCAAATACTGAGTTTCACAAAATAAAATATGCATACCACAAAACTATTCAGCATGAATCCATGTTGCAAAATTGGGAAATGACTTGCACAAGTCTTCCCCTTCATCACTTTCTCTCTCCCACTTACACGGCATCCATTGCAGAGACAGTTCAAGATAAAGAAAGCCACTAAAACACCTTTATCCTTCAGTACATCAAATCAATGACAGTAGGTTCAGCTTGGACGAGGGTTCTGCAACCTTTGGCTCTCTAGATGTTTTGGACTACAACTCCCAATAACCCAAGCCATAACAGTCAATGGTGAAGGATCATGGGAGTTGTATTCCAAAACAACTGGTGAACCAAAGGTTGCAGGCATCTGGCTTAGACTATAGTGAGAAATGGTATACAGTTCTTCGACGGTTTTAGAGGGTAATTCAGAGAAATTCGCACAAAAGTGGCGCGCGGCTGGCGCACAGTGTCCCCGTGCGTTACACTGCGCCAGCCGCGTGCGAAAAAATCCTTTTCATCGCACAGCGTATTCATGGATTTTAGCCTCCGAAACCAGCCGTGGCACAGAGTGGCGCAGCGACCCTGCATCAGCGCCAGTTACGCCCCCAATAACGCCCTCGCGCAAGGAAAAGCCTTCAAAATTCCCAAATCATCGCAAAGGGCTGCGGCAACCCTGGACAGGTTCACAGGGCTGCCAAACAGCAAACGCCAAGCGGGGAACGTGTATTTCAGAGGTTCGCGGGAAGTTTCACACGCGATTGTCCTGGGTACGTGTACATCAGGGGTGCGTGGGAAGTAACACACGCGATTCCATCAAGGCACGTGTATTCCAGGGGTGCGCGGGAAGTAACACACGCAAAAACAGCAGGGTACGTGCATTTCAGGGGTGCGCGGGAAGTATCACACGCGATTCCACCAGGGTACGTGTATTCCAGGGGTGCGCAGGAAGTATCACACGCAAAAGCAGCAGGGTACGTGTATTCCAGGGGTGCGCGGGAAGTATCACACACAAAATCAGCAGGGTACGTGTATTTCAGGGGTGCGCAGGAAGTATCACACGCGATTCCATCTGGGTACGTGTATTCCAGGGGTGCGCGGGAAGTATCACACGAAAAAGCAGCAGGGTACGTGTATTCCAGGGGTGCGCGGAAAGTATCACACACAAAAGCAGCAGGGTACGTGTATTCCAGGGGTGCGCGGGGAGCACCACACGTGAATTGCACGTGTGGGTCCTCCCAGGTGTACCCTCTACACCCTCCACGGCCCCTGCAGGCGGCCCACACCACAGGGGCCTACCCTGCACATGTCCCGCAGGCAGCCCATCCACGATGCCCATGCCCCCCAGCCAACCCACATGTCACCTTGCACTACTGCCCACCAATGCATGTCCCACTGCACCCCCAGCCCCAAGGGGCACCCTCCACCAGGCCCCCACTCATGTCCAACTCATGTCTCCCAGCACCCCCACCCCCCAGCAGTGCAGGGCACCCTCCACCAGGCCCACACTCATGTCTCCCAGCACCCCCACGCCCCAGCATCCAGGGGCAGCCTCCACCAGGCCCCCACTCATGTCCCCCTGCACCCCCACCCCCCAGCAGTGCAGGGCACACTCCAACAGGCCCCCACTCATGTCTACCATCACCCCCACCCCCCAGCAGTGCAGGACACCCTCCACCAGGCCCCCACACATGTCCCCCTGCACCCCCACCCCGCAGCATCCAGGAGCCCCCTCCACCAGGCCCCCACTCATGTCTACCACCACCCCCACCCCCCAGCAGTGCAGGGGCACCCTCCACCAGGCCCCCACTCATGTCTCCCATCACCCCCACCCCCCAGCAGTGCAGGGCACCCTCCACCAGGCCCCTACTCATGTCTCCCACCACCCCCACCCCCACCCCCCAGCAGTGCAGGGCACCCTCCACCAGGCCCCCACTCATGTCCAACTCATGTCTCCCATCACCCCCACCCCCCAGCATCTAGGGGCACCCTCCACCAGGCCCCCACTCATGTCCCCCCTGCACCCCCACCCCCCAGCAGTGCAGGGCACCCTCCACCAGGCCCCCACACATGTCTCCCAGCACCCCCACCCCCCAGCAGTGCAGGGCAGCCTCCACCAGGCTCCCACTCATGTCTCCCTACTGCCCACCACCCCCACCCCCCAGCAGTGCAGGGCACCCTCCACCAGGCCCCCACTCATGTCTCCCATCACCCCCAGCCCCCAGCAGTGCAGG
This sequence comes from Ambystoma mexicanum, assembly GCF_040938575.1. NCBI lineage: Eukaryota > Metazoa > Chordata > Amphibia > Caudata > Ambystomatidae > Ambystoma > Ambystoma mexicanum. The sequence continues at coordinate 1,014,088,838 of NC_090930.1, read as the reverse complement.
GCATCCTCCACAGGCCCCCACTCATGTCTCCCATCACCATCACCCCCACCCCCCAGCAGTGCAGGGCACCCTCCACCAGGCCCCCACTCATGTCCAACTCATGTCTCCCATCACCCCCACCCCCCAGCATCTAGGGGCACCCTCCACCAGGCCCCCACTCATGTCCCCCCTGCACCCCCACCCCCCAGCAGTGCAGGGCACCCTCCACCAGGCCCCCACACATGTCTCCCAGCACCCCCACCCCCCAGCAGTGCAGGGCACCCTCCACCAGGCTCCCACTCATGTCTCCCTACTGCCCACCACCCCCACCCCCCAGCAGTGCAGGGCACCCTCCACCAGGCCCCCACTCATGTCTCCCACCACCCCCACCCCACAGCAGTGCAGGCACCCTCCACCAGGCCCCCACTCATGTCTCCCATCACCATCACCCCCACCCCCCAGCAGTGCAGGGCACCCTCCACCAGGCCCCCACTCATGTCCAACTCATGTCTCCCATCACCCCCACCCCCCAGCATCTAGGGGCACCCTCCACCAGGCCCCCACTCATGTCCCCCCTGCACCGCCACCCCCCAGCAGTGCAGGGCACCCTCCACCAGGCCCCCACACATGTCTCCCAGCACCCCCACCCCCCAGCAGTGCAGGGCACCCTCCACCAGGCTCCCACTCATGTCTCCCTACTGCCCACCACCCCCACCCCCCAGCAGTGCAGGGCACCCTCCACCAGGCCCCCACTCATGTCTCCCACCACCCCCACCCCACAGCAGTGCAGGCACCCTCCACCAGGCCCCCACTCATGTCTCCCATCACCATCACCCCCACCCCCCAGCAGTGCAGGGCACCCTCCACCAGGCCCCCACTCATGTCCAACTCATGTCTCCCATCACACCCACCCCCCAGCATCTAGGGGCACCCTCCACCAGGCCCCCACTCATGTCTCCCATCACCCCCACCCCCCAGCAGTGCAGGGCACCCTACACCAGGCCCCCACACATGTCCCCCTGCACCCCCACCCCCCAGCATCCAGGGGCACCCTCCACCAGGCCCCCACTCGTGTCAAACTCATGTCTCCCATCACCCCCACCCCCCAGCAGTGCAGGGCACCCTCCACCAGGCCCCCACACATGTCCCCCTGCACCCCCACCCCCCAGCATCCAGGGGCACCCTCCACCAGGCTCCCACTCATGTCCCCCTGAACCCCCACCACCCAGCATCTAGGGGCACCCTCCACCAGGCCCCCACTCATGTCTCCCATCACCCCCACCCCCCAGCAGTGCAGGGCACCCTCCACCAGGCCCCCACTCATGTCCAACTCATGTCTCCCATCACCCCCACCCCCCAGCATCTAGGGGCACCCTCCACCCGGCCCCCACACATGTCCCCCTGCACCCCCACCCCCCAGCAGTGCAGGGCACCCTCCACCAGGCCCCCACACATGTCTCCCAGCACCCTCACCGCCCAGCAGTGCAGGGCACCCTCCACCAGGCCCCCACTCATGTCCAACTCATGTGTCCCATCACCCCCACCCACCAGCATCCAGGGGCACCCTCCACCAGGCCCCCACTCATGTCCCCCTGCACCCCCACCCACCAGCATCCAGGGGCACCCTCCACCAGGCCCCCACTCATGTCTCCCAGCACCCCCACCCACCAGTATCCAGGGGCACCCTCCACCAGGCCCCCACTCATGTCTCCCATCCCCCCCAACCCCCCAGAATCTAGGGGCACCCTCCACCAGGCCCCCACTCATGTCTCCCATCACCCCCACCCCCCAGCAGTGCAGGGCATCCTCCACCAGGCCCCCACTCATGTCCAACTCATGTCTCCCAGCACCCCCACCCCCCAGCATCCAGGGGCACCCTCCACCAGGCCCCCACTCATGTCTCCCATCACCCCCACCCCCCAGCATCTAGGGGCACCCTCCACCAGGCCCCCACTCATGTCTCCCATCACCCCCACCCCCAGCAGTGCAGGGCACCCTCCACCAGGCCCCCACTCATGTCCAACTCATGTCTCCCATCACCCCCACCCCCCAGCATTTAGGGGCACCCTCCACCAGGCCCCCACTCATGTCTCCCATCACCCCCACCCCCCAGCAGTGCAGGGCACCCTCCACCAGGCCCCCAAACATGTCCCCCTGCACCCCCATGCCCCAGCATCCAGGGGCACCCTCCACCAGGCCACCACTCATGTCTCCCTGCACCCCCACCCACCAGCATCCAGGGGCACCCTCCACCAGGCCCCCACTCATGTCTCCCAGCACCCCCACCCCCCAGCAGTGCAGGGCACACTCCACCAGGCCCCCACACATGTCCCCTTGCACCCTCACCCCCAGCATCCAGGGGCACCCTCCACCAGGCCCCCACTCATGTCCCCCTGCACCCCCAGCCCCGAGCAGTGCAGGGCACCCTCCACCAGGGTGGGGGTGGTGGGAGACATGGGTGGGGGCCTGGTGGAGGGTGCCCCTGGATGCTGGTGGGTGGGAGTGCAGGGAGACATGTGTGGGGGCCTGGTAGAGGGTGTCCTGCACTGCTGGGGGGTGTGGGTGCAGGGGGACATGAGTGGGGGCCTGGTGGAGGGTGCCCCTAGATGCTGGGGGGTGGGGGTGATGGGAGACATGAGTTGGACATGAGTGGGGGTCTGGTGGAGGGTGCCCTGCACTGCTGGGGGGTGGGGGTGATGGGAGACATGAGTGGGGGCCTGGTGGAGGGTGCCCCTAGATACTGGGGGGTGGGGGTGCAGGGGGACATGTGTGGGGGCCTGGTGGAGGGTGCCCTGCACTGCTGGGGGTGGGGGTGATGGGAGACATGAGTGGGGGCCTGGCGGAGGGTGCCCCTGGATGCTGGGGGGTGGGGGTGCAGGGGGACATGAGTGGGGGCCTGGTGGAGGGTTCCCCTGGATGCTGGTGGGTGGGGGTGATGGGAGACATGTGTGGGGGCCTGGTGGAGGGTGCCCTGCACTGCTGGGGGGTGGGGATGCAGGGGGACATAAGTGGGGGCCTGGTGGAGGGTGCCCCCGGATGCTGGGGGGTGGGGGTGCAGGGGGACATGTGTGGGGGCCTGGTGGAGGGTGCCCTGCACTGCTGGGGGGTGGGGGTGATGGGAGACATGAGTGGGGGCCTGGTGGAGGGTGCCCCTGGATGCTGGGGGGTGGGGGTGCAGGGGGACATGTGTGGGGGCCTGGTGGAGGGTGCCCCACAGTGCTGGGGGGTGGGGGTGCTGGGTGACATGTGTTGGTGATCAGTAGTGCAAGGTGACATGTTGGTTGGCTGGGGGGCATGGCCATGGTGGATGGGTTGCCTGTGGGACATGAGCAGGGGTGCAGGGTAGTCCCCTGTGGTGTGGGCTGCCTGCAGGGGCCGTGGAGGGTGTAGAGGGAACACCTGGGAGGACCCACACGGCTAATTCACGTGTAGCATTCCCGCACATCCCGAAACACACGTACCCAGGCCAATCGCGTGCGGAACTTCCCGCGCACCCGAAGTACACGTACCCAGGCCAATCGCGTGTGGAACTTCCCGCGCACCCCGAAACACACGTACCCAGGCCAATCGCGTGTGGAACTTCCCGCGCACCCAGAAACACACGCACACGCTATTTTTCACACAGCGGGTGTCCGTGTTTGTCGGTACCCCTTTGCACCTCATTTGTCCTAGAGGGCCACTGTATGGACCATTCATCATGGCTGTATATGGGTGCTTTTTGTTAACGCACATTTTGGCGCACATTTATTTCAGGCGCAGGGACGCTACCGCCTGCTTTCTTGTGGCGTACTTGTTTGGCCCTGTGCGCGTCTTTCACCGTGTGCTGGTTTGCCCTATTCGATTCCATGAATATGGGTTGTAGGTGAGCGTGTGGGCGTTCCGCGCACTTGCCTCCTGTACTTCCCCCGTGACGCCCATATTTTCACGCGTTGTTCCCCATTCCGAGTGTTACGCCCCGTGTTCCGCCTACTTTTGTGATGTGCGCCACGCTATGTGCGATTTCGCAGTGGCCATGGCGCATGCTGTTGGATGACCTGTGCGCCGGCGTGCGCGCGCACTTTTTCAGCGCACATCCAATGTTTTTCTCGCTCACGAACTTCCATGAATCGATGTGCGCTGGTTCCCCTGCGATTTTCGCACTTGCACTGGGATTTTCGCACTTTTACTGCGATTCGCATGTTTTGGCACCTCTGCGCGGGAATTTTCGGCGCACATTAATTCCATGAATCGACACCTTAAAGTTTAAGAGATACACAGCCACTAAAGTATCTTTCTCCAATAGTGAATAATTGTAATAATGATTAAAGTGTGTGCGGCTTAGACAATGGCAGCTAACTGAGTACAGTTCTCCACCTAATTTACAGTTCAAGCTATGCACAGCAACCAAGGCACCTTTATCCGTTACATTATAATATTAATATAAGTATGTTCGGCTTAGACTATGGTGGTAAATTATGTACAGATGTGATATAATAGGTTATTTATAACGCGCTTAATAGCCAGAGGTTTCTAAGCGCAGACCAGGGGATCGAACCCATGCTGTTCTGTTTTGTCTTGCTTCCAAAGCAAGCACGTTGCCCCTGAGCTATCCTCCTGAGACTTTTTCATCGCTTTTAAAGGCAAAGCTATATTGAGACACTAAAGCATATTTGCCTGTTTGTGCATGATAGCAATAATAATTAAAGTGTGTGGAGCTTAGACAGTGGTGCACATTTTATACAAGTCGCCACTTGGTTTACGGTTCAAGGTACATACATCCACTGAGGCCTCGTGTTAGTGTATTATCATTTTAATAATAATGTAACTATGTTCAGTTTGGTCGGTGTGGGAAAATGGTGTACAGTTCTTCGACGGTTTCTTCACGCAACATCCAAATAAAGCCTCTGGAAGCTTAACCTATTGTGTGTTTCATGAAATAACGTGTAGGAGCATTACCAGAAAAATCGCCTGAAACTCCCAGTGTCTAAACTCCAGTGCACTGCATGAGAAGTCACGTGTTCACGCCCCACACCTTTCCATACTGCAAATCAAGAGCTAATTAAGTTCCCATCAAACATTGCAGGCAACGTAACCTTTTCAAAGACAGATTTGGTTGCGATTGGGATCAGTGGATTTAAGTGGAGCCTTCTTGTCAAGGGAAAGGTTAGTCGTGTACATGAAAATGTCGCTTGGGAAGCCTTAAGAAACACTGAGTGAATATGCGTCCCCGCGCAGACCCCAGTACACCGAGACACTGATGTAAACTGTGTGTTACGGAACCATGCTGAAACTGCTCAGGTCAATCCAGTAACGAGAAATACAATATTGCCTCCCACGCCATAAAAGCGGAGTCCTTAAAAAGCGGAAACAGCTGAAATATGTCTATATAGAATTTATTTTTCATGCTTTCTGAAGCATTGATAGCTACTTCATTTTAGGTGACCCCTCTCGGGTCTGCCACCCTGTCTTTCCTAAATGGTTCTCACATACAATTGCAGAAGTTGCACCAATCCTATGACACTCCTAAAGTAGAATGGCAAAGGTCTCTGATGCATAACGCAAATCTGTGTCCTGATTAAGCATGACCACAGTCAAATTGCTGTAGTTGACCGAATACAGGGATGACCTCATAAAAACCTCAAGGTCACCGTCGCCAGTAGTAGGCAGGGAAGAGTTAGATAGCACCCCAAATCCCCCAGAACCTTATATATCCCCTTCCCACAGTCACGCTTTATAAACCAAACTGAGTCAAACACATAAATTGCTTCATACTCTGCAATCATAGTCGTCAGATAATTCCAATCCCTGTGCATATCTTGATCTACTTGTTTCAAAGGCAGAGTACACGTCTGGTGTCAGTGGTAAGCACTGTGCCCCTCCCGCATGCCTCCCCTGTCTGTAACTGGTCTTTTGAGCGATCTATCCCCAGCAATGCAAGCTCTGGAGTGAGAACCATTATTTACCAGAGCTGGAGACCTGGTTCCGGAGCTGGAGACGTTCCAGAGCTGAATAAATCATAGGGCGTGGTTGGGAAGCAGGGGTGAAGGTCTGAGACCCCCAGGCGATTTAAGACAAGGCGGTTGTAGAAGAAGATGCTGTAGGGGAGCTGGGAGGATGATGGAGGGGGCCCACTCAGGGGGCTGGATTGTAGTGGCAACATAGTGATTTGTAACATTAAAATCACGTGTGCAACGAAACTCCATTTTAGAGGGTAGATGCCATTTTGAAATTGAGGCCTAGTGCCATGGCTAGGCTAGTATGCTTACAGTTCAGAGGGTTAGAAGGGTGTGCGCAGCCTTGGCAGGTCCACAGAAGGTTAATTTCCTGAATACACATAGTCCTTCCTTGTATCTTATCAGTGCTGCTTGCAACCCAGAAGGAATGTACCCAGCAAGGCCAAGAGAGGCCCGAATGAATCTTCAAAGAGGCATCCCACAAGACAGACGAGGGGTGAGGGCTTTAGGCCCTCACCAGTCCAGATCCCTAAGTTATAACGACCTGAGACCCCATGTTTCACAGATAAACATTCAAGTACACTGTCTAGCCCAAGACCCTTGGCCATAAAACTGCAGAGTAAACAATGGATCAGGAAGATCAGAGAGCAGGGGTGGCCTGCCCCCACTATTAGTCCATGTGATTTGTGCTGCGAGGTGATAGGGGAGAAGGTAACAAATGTATGCCACGGCCAGGAAAGATGTGGAGGTGCCAACATGTTTGGGAAAGGAGCAGGGGTACATGCAGTTCTGAGAATTTATCCTGACCTCAAAAGTAGCCGCCTCACTCATGTCCTTGATACCAGGTGCGCTGAAGAGTTGTGAAATTATGGCCTGTGTAAATTCTTGCCAATTACTGTCTTTGTGCTGAATCGCCTGGCATACCTTATGGAGCAGGCTATATGTGTATAGGGTCACACAACCAGCTACCTGGATTTGTAACCTATGTGGTGTATGTCACTTGTGACGCTGTGTGTCTTTAAAAGCTATTGCTCATGCTGTCTTTAATCAGAGCGCTCCATGGCAGCAGAGTTCTTTGTTGACACATACTTGTATTTTTATGAGATTAAACCTTGTTCTCATTGCAAGGGGTGTGCTGGGCACTTTTCCCTAGTGGGTTGTATTATTTCTGGTGTGAGCATTGAGGGGTTACTCTACAGCATGCCCAATGCATAAACACAATGGATCCTCCTTCTTGTCCACACCCCATCCAGTACATTGACAAAAGAGAGCAGTTAAATAAAATAATATTTGTACTGGTGAATTGGGAGGCTTTATTCTAATCAGTAACACAATCCGTCCATTTCCCTTCCTCGAGACATGGAGAGGTCTTATTTCAATACGGTACAAAGGTGATCCACAGGGTCAACCACAGGATAAACCTATGGTAAAATTGGAATCATCATATTGCATAAAGGCTTAAAACGATCATGCTCTTTTGCAGTGTAATTGGCAACCAGGACTGGTGGTGACCCCTTTAGCATTTGGCATTGATATATGATATACCTAGACCACCTCATATAGCCGGAGAGGTTCGGTTGTTAACAGAACCAATGTAATTGGTACATATTACTGCACCCAGTCAGCAATGATTTTTGTGAGGATCGTTAGGTGATGGCTCAGATGGTATATTGGGCAGTTTCTCTGGCGCAGTCTATGGTCCTTCCCTGCTTTTGGGGTTAGCAATGTGTGACCTCGTCTCATGGTGCCCAGTATTGCTTTGGGGTCAAGGATATAGTTGCATAGCTTAATGAGGAGTCACAATGCTTTTAATATATAGTGGTACAAAGCTTTCTGACCCCCACAGCTTTATTTATTTTTAATTTATTGATTGCTTCGGGCAGCACCATTTCTTCAGCAAAGTTAGGGTTAATCTACCTGCTGAAATTATACAGTAATTGTGTGTCATCAGGTAATTGGTGCTCGAAGGTGTATAGTGGGGAATGAAGGTCTGTGGTGGCATATCCCTTTGCTCTCGTGTTGCTGGAATGTGTTTGGACAAATGGCGCTGGTTGATTAGATGGGCTAAAAGCCTGCCAATTTTGATACCATGCTCATGGAAAGAGAACACGTTTTTTTTATGGAATAATTGTATTGTTTCAGCTTGTATGTGGATGTAGTCCGCTTCTGCCTTCGGGGCTTTGGAAAAAGTTATTCCATATCTTTGCTGAAGAATTGCAGCTGTTCTTGCCTTCTCCTTTTTTCTTCAACAAGAGCACTTTTCAGGGTATCACGTCCTTGTGCCAACACCCGTTTTTCCGACTGGTGTTTTGCTGCAAACATTCCCATCGAAATTGTTTGGGGTGGTGGCAAAGGGTAAATAAAGGTTTGGGGGGAAGGTAAATACAATTTGTTTTTAATTAAGGTGGGCTGGGGGACCCCCAAAAAATAATTTTAAAAACATTTTGATTACGTTTTTCGGCAAAACTCCTGCGGCAAAACACCAGTCAGGAAAAAAGGGGGTTGCCGAAATGACATGGAACCCTTTTAAAATCACCAAATCATGAACCATTTTTTAAATTTAGTTCAGCGTTTTTATCCAAGCCATCACTGCAGCTTCATCCCAAACAATTCCCAGAGATAGTCGTTTAGGCTAGCCAGAGGTCTGGGTGCTGAAAAAGGCTTGTGAATAGGTGTTAGGCATTGTGCTTTCATCCTGCTAGAAGTCTCAAGCAGGCATCTATTGAGTATTGAATGATTACATGGGCATGGTTAATATCCCCTTACCAGCATCTCAGTCTCAAGGAAATTCTATTAATACCACCTGCCAATCAGAATATAGTCTATTCTCCAGCATCTCCTGTTGCTCACAGAGAAGACGGCGTAACCCTGTTTGGTGGGTTTGAGCACTCCACTCTGCATGCACCTCCCAGGCAGCAGTCATCCTTTATATCTCCAAGGGAAGATCTACCTTAATCATCTCTTGGCATGTCTACCTTATGTGTATCCAGAGTTGAGTCAAGGACTTTAATTTCATTAAAGAAACATCTATATTTGTATAATGGCAATATGCTGAGACTACTCTCGCCAAGTGACATCTGACCTCCTTCCGTACTACCAAAACCTTGCTACCCAGGCGGAAACGTGAGGAATGTAGTGGTGTAAAAAGTATCTATCTTACTTGTAATGCTTCTACAAGTGTGTTGGGATCAGGATAAAGATCACCCATCAGCTGATGGTCTTCTGTCTAGAGGTGAGGCTAGAGGATGGCTATGTAAGCTCCTTTCCTATTCCTTTCTTAGTCCTCTTGACGGGGTGGTTAGCTGCCTTGATAATCCAAATGATGAACTTTAGTGCATAAGACAACATCTTTCTCTCATGTACAGACCCAGTGGAACTGCTTCTGCACTCTTTATAATTGGGTCCAGCTGAGACATTCTGGTCAACCTCGACCAGTCTGTGTTGAGTTGTTGATCCAGTATCACCTTTTCTCCCTTTGTTTCTGCGACATCAAAGGATCAGTCGTTCTTGTGGATTATGATTGAGATGGAGGAAAGCCCCAGGAGTAGAGAATGCCATTTTCTTCCAATTTCGATTATGCATTATTGAGCTTTCTCAATCTTTCTAGGGGCCAGATCTTAATATATTAATATCTTGTGGCCTTCCCACAGAATCTGTTTCCCCCAAAAATTGTGTACCTCACTGCAAATAGAAGTAACACGACTAGGATTGGTCAGGGTCATCTTCAGTTTAGTGTCGGTCTGAGGGTTCGCTGTGCTCAGTCAATCTCTGTAAGGTGTTTCAATTGTGGCTGAAGTGTAGCTGCTTGCTGGATATTGCCACATATTGCCACATAGCATTCCTTCTGACACCTTCAAAATGTTCCTTTCTCAGGACTAGTGTTGGGAAGGAGATGGTCCTTGCACCCTCCCCCTTTGCGTCACTCCAGGTGAATAACGTACATAGTAGCAAAGGGGGGAGGCGCAGCCACCACCCACATGCTTATGTCATACGCAAACCCATAGTGAACCACACATAGAAAATAACCCTAGCCTTGTAGTAAGACACCATTTTGAATTAGGCCCAACGCCGTTTTTTGCTAGGCCTGAAAATCCATCTCTCTCTGCAGAAATGATGCTCTCCCATCCCCAGCACTTCACACAGCCAGCCCACACCATAGCCTCCCCTTGCCAGCTGTGCGCAAGCCCTGTTCTCACGGAAGCTCAGCCATGCCTTGTTACAATCCCGCAGTATCATTTCCGAAAGAATGTGCTCTGAAGAGAGTGTGAGACAGTGACAAGTTATAAGCCCAGGTGCCCATTCATCTCCACTAAACTACCCGTGCCCTCTCAACTCCCATCCAGACAGGCCAGAGCCCACCAGATCCGACCCCCTAGTCCCTTTCATGCTGGTATCCACATGACCATACCATGCCCGACCACTTCAGAACCCCCACCACAGCCCTAATCCTGTGCAGTAGTATATTCTCCCTAAAGTAACACACGTCCACCTATATCACTATGACCCAAGAAGGACAAATGTTAGATCAAACCTTTGGGGTGGGCAACAGGGTGCGGGAATTGCACTATCAAAGAGAATACAAAGTGAAGAGGTTGGAATACCAATATATTAGCTCATTTGACCTAAGTGCCCCTATCCATGCAAGATTTTATGTGTGCCATTATTTCTGCCTTATCAGTTCCTTTTGTTTAGTTTAGTTAGATAGATATCGCCCGACCTTCACACCATGGAGATGAGCCCAGCTGACCCACGTGTGCCAAGAGCAACTGCAAGACGGCGGCCAATTGGCATCTTGTATACCACATAGTATCAACTGTCCTATATGCCACTCTCCAATATGATGCAAGAATGTGTAGCCTATGCATGTCCTCATCAGTGATGCTGTATGTCCTTTTAATGTGCTGCCTATGTAATGTTTCAGCAGAGCATTCTCGGGCAGCAGAGTTCTTTGCTGGCAATTTCTATGATTATATAAACTTTGTTATCTTTGCAACTCATCTCCTAGTCTCATTCCCCTGACGCGGAGTCTACCTTATTTTGCATATCATTGGGACACGTGCTTTGTGGGTGCCTTGACTAGAAGTCGTCCATGCCTTGGCATCTATGGCAGGCCTCTTTCAGGTTCTTCCACTCTATCTTCTAGACTAGGCACACATTTCAACAACTTCTATCCAGCTGACCATGCCTGCCAGGTCTGCTCTGGTCTCTTTAATTTCGTACTTAATTGTTGTCATGTATTTCCTCATGGTCTGCATCAGGTCATGGCCCAAGAGGGTTCATGGTCACCATAGTCTCAAGGCTTGTGGTAATTAATCTTGTTTGCATTTTTGGTTATGGGATGATTATCCTGTCATCTGTGGTTGTGGTCCACCTCACAGGTGTGGACACCCAGTGATGGTAGATGTCAGCTTCACCAACCCAGTCAGTCCCACTGAGCAGTCTAATCATGTAACTGTATATGTGCCTTCACTGTGCACCACCTGGTTATTGTTGGTATTAGCATTGGTGGTGGAGTGGCTAAATGTCAAATATTTTGGGCAAAGTTCCATGGTTAGTGATTTCTGATCACCATCAATCCTCCTGTTTCATTTTGCCAGGTGGGGGCGAGCCACCATCTTTAACCCTAGACAGGTATCAGTCCCTCATGTCTAGGGTTTCCATCAGGTTATAAAGATCAGAAGACATTAGCTTTTCACCTTCGGGTATTTTATCAGGATGCATGCAGCCATCTGGGTCCTTAAACTCTTTACCTTCTCCTATCGGCCATTTTGAAACTGCTCTTCTTAGTGTGTCACTACCATCTACTTTAAACTCACGGTACAACACATGTGGCGCTGGTACAGTCTTTACTTAATTACACTCTTCTTATTCCAGCTTGAGGGCTGTCAAGATACACAGTGCTTGTTATGAGTGCCTATACCTTCAATTAAAGGAGTTGAGTTTATTGTTTTGCTGGTCAGGCCTGAAGTACTGCCTAATAATATAGCAGTCACTTGAGAGCTGCAGTCCAGTTATCTGTGGTAAGGGGCAAGTCACCTTTTTAGCCAGACAGACAGCAACCCTCTCAAATTATGATCTCCTTACTTGAAATCCAGAATGCTTGTGGCATGATCACCCCCACACTCTGACTTGCTTCAATAATGATTTAAAAATGGATCTTGGGTCTAATATTATCTCTGTTTTCCTTTGCATGTGACAGAGAAAAGGCCCAAAGCCTGTTGAAAAAAGGCTGGCTGAAAGACTTAAAACCAAGAAAGCATGTTCGAAAAAAGGAGATGTTGGATGTCTGGAACACTGATTCATTGAGGAGCAGAGACTGGGCAGCAAATACCTGACTCACTGAGTTTTCCTTGGAAGTTCCAGTCTCCAAGACCTACCTTCTTCGAAGTGTGTTCCAAACATCAGAGGTTTATTCCATTCAGGGATATTTCTTCCCTCTTTAGGGTGCCTTTACCAGCAATGTACTCCCCACAGCTATTCTATCATCTCAAGGCATGGTGGCAAACCTAAGGAACCATTCTTCTATCTTTAATGCCGCTGCTTCAACCAAAGGGAGAGGTAAGGACAGTCGTTGACACCATCTCTATGGCAACAAACAGTTACAGTCTCCTGGATTTATGCCCTGCACTTCTTTCTTGGTCTTCCCTAAGTCATTCTTGGTTGTTGTTGCAGTCAAAATGATAAGCATTGGTCCACTTGCCCTGTTATACTAAGAACCCTTCTTGTAACCCCTACATCATCAAACAGGGGTCAGGCATTGGGAAAACCCAGAACATTACTAACTTCCCCTCTTGGAGACAATAGGAAAACTCACATCTTCCAAGATATTTCAGTGTAATCTTGGGTCTCCTTACCACCACTTCAGTATCTTTTTAGGGAAGAATTTCAAGTGTTTGTCACATTCCTCTCTTTCTTCCTCCCACCTCGTGACCCTCTCGCCTGCTTCTTTCTTCCTCTCCACGCTTTCTCTCTCTTTGTGCTCTCCACTTCCTCTCCTCTGTTCTTTCCCATTCTTTTCTCCTCAGCGTCTCCTCCATTGTCTCCTCTTCCCCTCTCCACCTCCTTTCCACAGCCCTCTGTTCTTCTCTTGTACACCTCCTCCTTTCCAATCTCCCCACTTCTCCTTTCCACCTCCTCTGCACTCCATCTAGCCAGTTCTCACTTTCTCTTCTCCTCATCCTCCTCTAATATCTCTTTCTCTACCTCCTCGACACATCCTCACTGGTCAAGCACACTATACCCTGCCCTTCCCACTGTGCTACCTGCTGTACGTTTGATCCCTGCATTTCAGTATGATGGAGGCATGCTTAAATATTTGCACAGGGACAGTTCCAGGCCTTATGAGAGTACGATATGTGTCTGTTGCGAGTATAAAATAAGTGTGTATGGTGAGTGTGTACGATCTAAACAAACTACAATCTCCCAAGATGAATGGCTCTGTGTATTGAATATATCCACGGCTCTGCTTGCTAAGGGGATAAAGCTTTAATGCGCCATGTTATAATAGTTGGCCAATGCCATATTGGGATTTTAAATCTCCTAATTTCAGTTTCTCTCCACTTTTAATCTCATCCTGCCATTCACTGCCCCTCCCATTTGAGGTGAGCAGGCAGCGTGATGTTAGCCATGTTTCTCATGCACAATGTCATGTTTCTGAAAACACCCTGGGCCTCACTACGGGTTTGGCGGTAGCCATGCCCTTGATGAGGGCATGGCTGCCTCCAAAACCGTGTCTGGGTTCCCTGAATGGAGAATTACCAGGCCATTCCGAGTATGAAGGGCCCGGTAATTCCTCCTTCAGGGAACCCGGGCCAGGACCTTCCCCATTCCCATTTTAGCCCCCATAGGGCTCAATGGGAATGGAAGCGGGAGCTAACAATGGGCCGATTACGACCGGCCCATTGTTAGCCCCCTGGTCCCCTCGCGGGACCCGGTAAGGACGCCTGGTTTTACCAGGCGTCCTTACCGGATCCCGCAAGGGGACCTCGTAATATTGCAGAATGGTGTTAACGGGCCTGCCACCATTAGCGGCGCCCGTTAACCCATTCCGCAATTCTCATAATGAGGCCCCCTGTCTGCTGATAAGTGCTGTCTGGCTTTCAGACACTCTTAGATGCAGATCCACAAGCAGCTGGCTCCTCATGTGTTCCATCACATCCTCTTATATGTTTTTAGGCAGACAGGTGAGTCTACCGGGTTGTAGGGGATTGCCTACACAATGTAATTATTAGCATAATTTGGATGTCATTTTTAAAGTAGTGGTATTTGCATGAAAAGGCGTGATGCTTCTGTAAGATATCAACCTCGTAAGAGAGAAGAATTTGCTTTAGTCATTCTGAATTTAGTCATTCTGAAAGATGCATTAAGATTAATTTATGTCCCAGTATTTGGGGATGTATTTTTGTGTTTTGCTCTTGTTCTTAATAACTAATAAAAATTGATTTTAAAAACAAAAAACACATGAAGCAATATCAAAAGAAGCAGAAACAGGCTAATTAGTTAATAGGTATGAAAGAGATATGGAAAATTGGTAACAGTTGAGAGAAAGCGAAAGAGGAGTTCCATTTACTGAGCATGACATCTCAATTTCTTTTAAAGGACATTGACACATTTCTGCTGTGGGCTAAAGCCCAGAGCTTGGCTAGAGTCAGAGGGAAAATCATAGACATACAGAGTTTGTGGCTGGGGCTTGTCCAGAGTCAGTGACGACTCAAGCCTAGGAATGCGATCCTTGACTGGTGGGTGAGAATACATCAGTTGAAACACACCTGGCTGTAGGGAGACAACTCCAGCTGGAAATTTTATTGGGTATCCCCTAAAGCAATGAGGAATCACAACTTGTTGCCTGGTACGTGTGCGCTGAGATTACACCCAAGCAGCTCAAGTGATGAGTCCAGGATACAACGTTTGAGTATGGAGCCAACATTGAATTAGCCAAGAAAGATTGCATGGGTACTGTAAAGACCCTGTGGTTGTGAGTGACCTGGAGCTAGCCAGCTGGACAGCGGTATCCATGAAATATGTATAGTAGAATAGGGTATAGACCTTGGATTGCAACCATAGGTCCTCTTAGATTGTACACTTGCAGATATTCAATTTTTTATCTCCATCCTGACACTGTTAACCATAGAGCTTCCCGAATTGGCTATATATAGGAAGAATGTGAACAGCTCTCGTTGATCTGTCAGTCTGGCTTGATTCCTTGGCTCTTCATAGTCATGAAGTTGGCCCTGGTGGAATGAATGGTACCTGGTTTCTTGGTATTGCTGATAGGTCCCACTGAGGCTAATATTTACATGCTCGTTGGCTTTTTTGTGAGGGCAAAGGATGTCAATAAGTACCACATTTCCACAGGTGAAACACCCCACAAGTTGACAACTGGAGAATACAGCTGTCAGTCTTTCTGCTCTGAGTGTGGAGTCAATTGTCTCTTCAGTCCTTCATTTTGCTTTTCATGTCCCTTAATGTTCTCCTTCTTTTTCAAGATTACTCCATATGATCCCGATTTGTGTTTCATAATCAGGATTGGCCGCCCTGTCTCAGCTTTGTCGTATGCCATCAATATCTTCACTGCTAAATTTTAGAGATGTTATTGTTAACCCACATCTGTATTTCCTGAGGTAATGAGTGCAGGAAGTGCTTCATTGCAATCATCTCCATAATGTGTTGGATGGTTTTATGTAGAAGGTGTATATAGTGACCCAGCCATATTGCAGGCCGCCTCTTCTACCAACCATATCACGCCAGGGTACATACACCTTTTAACCTACTCACACCTTATTCCAACCTGATGTTTGCTACTAGTATCTACTTGAATATAAATAATACCAATCTATGCATAAGATAACTATTCAAATATCCATCATGATTAATAACCCTATATCTCTCTCTACAAAAAAAGTATGAACATAGTACACGTGAATACAATAAAACTATATACATGTGCAAGATTGCATACAATATGGGTGACTGCTGAAGTCAGTATCACGCTGCACAGTACGAAGGGTGGGGCCTGCTCTTCCAAGTTGTTTCCGAGGGGCTGACCCAACTCCAGGGTACTAGTCATGTTCAGGCAGTGCCCCATACACCACGTGAGCCACAACAGAGCCCTGTCACTGGGCCCAGCAAGGTCATTTGATCTCTTGGGGTGCCCGGTGCACCATACGCGGTGCTGCTCTCACTGCCACGCAATCCGCACTCATTTGATCTTCTACTGGCAGCCCTATGCCTTGGGGGGCCGCTGTCCCTGGCAGAACAATGTTATTTTTCTCAGTTGCTCCATCTCGTGAGGGGCTGCCACAATCTCTTCTTCTCTGAGGTGCCTTATTGAGACTCCCTTCAGGGAGGTTGGGGGCGGGGCTCGCTCCATCACTGTGCCTGTGCGAGAAGGTCCACCAGTCCTCACTGCACTCCGGCATGGACAACACTTCACCCGGGCCATCTATTTCTTGGGACTTCAGGATCTTCACCGGCCACATATTTCACATCAGACAATCAATCCTGCCCTAGCATTTTAGGCCAGACCTGACATAAATGTGTATCTTATATTTGCTGCTACAGCCAAATATTTATTCAGAGTCCAAGTTGTACACTTGTCATCTGCCAATAAAAGGTATAATAAGGGCAGTTTAAATTGCCTATATTGTCTTTTTTTTGTGCAAACTTATCAAATTCTTTGTAAGTACAAGTCTATACAGTAGACAGTGGAAGATATCTAATATTATTGTTTTGTTTTCCTCAGGACATATTGGGCAACAACAATCAAAAATGTATTTCCCTTCTTTTCTATGCGCAATAGTTGAAAGATTTAACCTAAGTCTTGCTACGTGGAATCTTTCCCTTAAAATCCGACATCAACGTAGATATCCTTTTGATGTAAATGGCATTGTTACTTTTGCATGAAAATATTAGAATACTTCAGCATATGGGAAAAGGATCTGAACATAACCATAGATTAAACTAAATGGGCGAAATGTTGCCATTTCACCAAATCCATCTCACTCTGCACCAATTTCAGATTGATACCATTCAAAGTGCTGAACCACATTACACCCAGCAAGATCAACAAATTCGAGCGGTCCAAGCAGGCACTCTGTCCCAAATGCAACTCCCCGGAAGTGGTTTTGTTACACATGTACTGGGAATACCCCCCCCCCTCCCGATCAGACAATTTTGGGAAGATGTGTCCACAACGCTCAGCAATATACTTGACATACAAATCCCGCCCACTCCACTGAAGTACCTTCTAGGAGACATCGGGAAAGTATTGATCAAATCACGTAGACTCTTTTACTGTAGCAGGCGCAGTTGCCAAACAAAATATACTTAGATGTTGGCAGGCAAAGAAGGCTCCCACTATCCAGACATCGCTCAGAGACCTAATCTCGGTACAAGATTGTGAGGAAAGTTATGTTAAAGGAGTTGCATCCGTAGGTAGGCCAAAAGACATTTGGACTCTGCTACGCCGATAGTTCAAAGCCACCCAAGATGAAGCAGGGAATGGTTTGTCGCCATCCAGTCCCACTTAAGCTGTTACAACAACCCACAACTGTCGTCATTGCCATGTACTGTGATAAAATACATAGAAAATGTCATGTACTCTGCTTGTGCTGTATTGTAACAGTCAATTGAAAACATACTTCAGCATTTCGCAAGATTCCATTTCTGATGCATATTTCCTCAAAAGGAGAGTCTTAGCAGTTACTTGAGTAAATGGGTCTATTAAGCCCCAGGGATTGAAACATTCAGGGGCATTGATTCAATTAAGTTCTTTTTTAACATACACTAACCATCGAATATTACCATAGTTCCCAATTTTAGAATATCTTTGAAATATCTCTAGTAAACTTAGCTTGTGGATTAGACCAGTCCTGCATTCATTGCATATAACGGGGCACCACAGGATAGACCGAGTATTTTATGAAAAAGTCATTCGTCTGATTCTAGATTTTAGAAACATTTTGAAAGCCCCATATAATACTGATGAAACAGCTTTGAACTTGAAATATTTAACACTGTAGTCAGTGGATGGACTTTATGGTGACTATAAGTTCTTGTTCTTCCACCAATAATTGGAATCATTGTGACCTTTTGTTTTCCCAAATGATCTGATCCTCTCAATTTGTTTGAAAACTCTTGGTTCAATGTCAACATTAATTGCAAATTGTCTATGTTTGCTTATATTAGTGTTACCCCTATTGCCAACAGATAAAACATACGGCTTTGCAGCATTCACCATCAGGCGTTTCCTTTCCAAAT
This sequence comes from Ambystoma mexicanum, assembly GCF_040938575.1. Taxonomy (NCBI): domain Eukaryota; kingdom Metazoa; phylum Chordata; class Amphibia; order Caudata; family Ambystomatidae; genus Ambystoma; species Ambystoma mexicanum. Next base: position 1,014,070,668 of record NC_090930.1, on the reverse strand, counting down.
AGGTACCACAGGTTTTGATTAAAATGTATAATGAGTTTGGTGTTCTTGCTAGCAGATCCATGTCATCTACATAAAACAGAATGGGGACTCTGCGGCTGTTAGGCTCACATGGACGCCGTGCACTCAATGGCAATGAACAGGCCCATTCCAATATGGCCACCATAACCAGACGCTCGGCAGAAAGCGCAGCATGTGCGCGATGACATCATCAGTGGTACCGAGGACCCAGAGATATAAACAGACGCGGGTCTCGGTTTCCTCACAACTCAACGCTCTGTTTTCTTGACCGGGCGCTTTCAGGTTCTGTCCTGTGTGTTCCTGATTATTCTCCTGCTACTTCTCCTTACTCCAGTGTTTTCTCCTGCTTCCCCTGCTCCTGGATATTTGCTCTTGTTGCTTAGCTCTCTGCCTTTTTCCTCCTTCTGACTTTCATTCTGTTCCTGGGCTAGATGTAATCCGGCGCAGCTTTCCTGCTCCTGGATCACCTATCTTCAGTCATCTCTGCAAGTGGAGTTATTTTCGGTCTCACTTTGTCTTCCACAGTTCCTGGCAATTCTGTGAGCTAGCTGGGCAGGAGTGTGTTTCTCCTCCACCTCCTGTCGGGGTGGTTTCCATGACTGACAGGCCCTACCTCTACCATCCATCCCGCAGCAAGAAATCAGAGGTAATCTCTGTTTGTGACAGCAGGTTCCTATGCATGGTACAACTGAGAAGCAATTTGTTAAAATACTATCCAAGGTGTTAATATACAAATTAAATAGAATTGGGACAAGCACACACACCGCTGTAGTCCACTATTGGTCTTAAAAGCTCTTGTACATCTTCCATTGTGGCTTTATCTCTCTACAATTTCAGTATTTGCCTATAAAAGGATTATGTTTCTCAGAAGGTCAGGGGGAATACTAGCTCCTTATAAGTTGTCCACGGTCAAATGCTGTACTAAGGTTCGTGAAGGTCATATTCAAATGTTCCTTTCACGGAGAAACATATTTGGATGGAATTAACTATAGATTTAAGGCCCGATTTATACTTCCAACAGCCTCCCTGAAGCCATAATGTGTTTCAGCTAAAATATGATTCTCTTTTATCCAATCATTTAAGTGCTCAATACAGAGTACGATTTCAATTTTGAATGCACCATCCAAGATGGATGTAGGGTGTAACAAAGATGACAAGGCCCTGTTACCCTCCCTGTTGATTGGTACAATTATGAAAGTGCTCTGGAAAAGCACTGGGGTTTAAAGACTTCGAATAAGGAGAGTCACCCCGAAATGCACGATTTCTCCTTCAGCCTGGTCCGTGAGTACCTGCTTATGTGAGGCCAGAGACGGGATGTCACCATTGAGCTTCTAAGTATTTTCTGTGTATATGTGTCTTGAGTGGCTGTGTATGAAGAGCATGTCTGCGGAGGGTTCTTGCAGTATGTGCACGTGTGTGGGGGTCTGCATGTGTGTGTGGTTGTGTGTGTATGTGTTGGTACAGGAAGGGACGTTTTCTACGGGCATTTTGAAAGTGGAATTTTGCAATTGTCTCTGGAAATCAACTTTTATGGATATTTAAGTTGCAACTGTGATTCAAAAGGTTTATATTTAGAAAATGAACTGACATTTGTAAACTTCCACTGTAGTCTAGTCATCGCTACCTGGTTAAATGAATGCTGCCAGAGTCTCAGCTCTTGAAGGTCATAAATAATCGCTCATGATAGAGAACAATTTGACAAGGACCTAAGATGCAATCTAGGTTCAGGCTACAAAGATACTGGGAGGGGATTATCTCCCAACTCATGTTAGGGATGAATAGCCTGCATATCATGCGATCTAAGCAATTTACTACCGCTACAGAATGACTACCTTTTGTAACCATCTTTAACACAGCATCAAACAGTTGTTTCAGGGCAAATCTTTGTGAACGAGGTGCTGTGGCATTATGGAGGAAAGAATGAATTCACTGGTCATGGCCATCTCCTTTTCACTGTGCCGCTTCTTTACTCACATAACACTGTGTGTCTTTTTCATCACATGCCTTTAGAATGTATTTTTTTTCTTTTTTTCTTTTTTTTTTACCTTTCTCTTCGCTTAAGGGCCCATTCATGGAACAAACATGCCCTGAAAATCCAAGCGCAAAGTGGTGCAAGGTGGTGCAAGCGTGAGAAAGCAAACGCACATGGCACGCGTACGATTCGAGGAAGGCGCTGCACGTGTTTTCCACTGGTTGTGCGCCATATCTGTGCATGACGTACACAGGCGCACACGTCATTGCAACAACCCGAACACTGTGTGCGACGCGCACAGGGACAGCGCATAATGTCCGCGCACACACCAAAAAGGGGGCGGGACACAGGGCGTAACGCGCGGAATGGGGAACAACGTGTGAAAAAAGGCGTAACTGGGGAAGTACTGCAGGGAAATACACAGAACGCCCACACGCACACGAACAACTCGTATTCATGGATTTGAATACGGGAAACAAGCACACGCTAAAAGACACTCACAGGCGTCAACACGTCTGCCACAGGAAGGCAGGCGTAAGCGTCCCCGCGCACAGTATAAAAGTGCGCACAAACAACAAACACGTATATACCGCTACGATGAATGCCCCATTTGTCGCAGCACTGATCGTGGGACACCGCAGGAGGAGGAGAATAGCCAGGGCCCGCATTTTTTCCCCCTGGACTAGCCTTTTTGGGATGCCTTACGACCAGGTCTATGGCAGGTATAGGTTTCCACCTCATATCATCCTAGACCTGGTCAGGGAGTGGGAAGATGATCTTACATCCACCACCCTCTGCTTCCAAGCATTGAGCCCCTTGGAGAAGGTGCTCAATGTCCTGCATTTTTTGGCCACTGGGTCATTTCAGCGGACTACTGCCATAGTGGGGGGGTCTCACAGGCCACGCAGTCACGCTGCCTACACCAGGTGTTGGCAATCATGACTGTGCGCCCGCAGCCCGCAGGCACATATACATGCCCAGAACACCCGCAGGAAGGCAGGCCGTTGTCCAGGACTTTTACAGGGTGGCACACTTCCACAAAGTGCTTGGTGCCATAGTTTGCACCCATGTGGCCCTACGTCCACCCAGGGCCACTGAGCACATCTACCAAAACTGCAAGCACTGGCATTCCATCAATGTGCAGGTGGTATGCGATGCCAAGGGAATCATCACCTCTGTCTATGCAAACTACCCTGGCTCCACCCATGACAGTTTCATATACAGGATGTCTGCCCTGAGCCGGGCCCTGGAAGCTGGGCAGCATGGCGACACATGGCTCCTAGGTGAGTACAAATGCCCGTGCACATGCATGCATGTCACACACAGACAAATACACAAACCCCAATAACCACAACCATTATCACCTCTCCAGGGGACAGTGCCTACCCTCTGAGCAACCACATGATGACGCCAATCCGGAACCCCACCACACCACCCCAGGTAAGATGCAACGCTGCCCATATTGCAACCAGGGGCATAGTGGAGCGAACATTCAGAGTGCTCAAGTCACGCTTCCGCTCCCTTGACCGCTCTGGCGGGCAGCTAGCAGCTACTCTATGCACCCCCAGTAGTGTGCAGGATCATTGTGGCGGCATGTGTCCTGCACAATGTTGCAACATGGCAGGGCGTACCAGTGGCCCCCACATCCTCAACCACAGGCACAGGCGCTGCCCATGGGAGGGGATAGGGCATGTGGCGAGGCAGCCCGGACCCAGCTTGTGGCCACATTTTTCACCTAAACTCCCACCCCTGCGGAGTGCACACAGGCCTGGCACATACCAGGTGACAATCTATGATGACAAAGAGACTGTCAACTGTCACAACCCTACCACCCTGAGAATGTTGCCATGGAAGTGCCACATTGTGTGCATCCCTAGCTACTCAAACCTAACCAATCCTGTGTGACCAAAAGGTACACATGCAAGGTGTGTATCACACAGACCTGCAAAACAGGCCATGACAATCACTGGTATGTCACCCAAAGCCTCCAAAACCACAACATGACATGGCAAGCAATAGCAAAACACCAACACAGTACCAATAATGTACACATTGACATGTGAAAATTGTAAAGTGGCGTCAGACAATGATGTATGACATGGAATCAGATGAAATGACTGACCAACAACCTCCCACACAAAGCAAGTCATACCCAAATGCATATCAACAGTTGTAGCTTGAACATAACAATGAATGCCTGTTTACATGCACATTGTGCACGGCAAAATCAACACTGCATAATCCGTGTGCTGTGTCCATCTCCTGCAACACACTGCTCAGCACACAGCATAGTGACCAGCCATTGTGTGTGACGAACACCCTGAGCATCACATGAAAATGACAAACTACATAAAAAAACAAATCACGCATGTACAGGATCCACAAATGGTCATAGATCATGTGCTGCAGGACACAGTGTGCCCCAGAAGGCAAACTGAGTGCACATGTGGACATGGAAGAGTGGTTGTACATGTTGTGGATCATAGTGCGAGTGTGTGTGTCAGTAGGAACATGCACTCAATACATGCATGTGCAATCAAGTGACCATCAGAGTCCTCTACACATCACATATGAACATTGGCCATGTGTACACCCCAGCATGTCAAACCACAACTATCCCCTCACACCTGAAAGGTAAACACAACACATGAACAGGCATTGATCAGCAGAATACATCATGTACATAGGGTACCACAATTACAATGTCAGGGTGCCCATCACACTGTGGGGCAAGGCAACTGTCCAACAACAAAATACCCCCCTCCCTCACATATCACCATGACCCACTGAACAACTGCCCCTGGGGTGTGTAGCCTTTTCTTTGAAGTCTATAAAGGAGTTGTGTTACTCATACTGATGTCATGCGCCCTTGTCGTAACGTTGAAAGGTAGGATCAATCAATACTTCTTATACTCCAAGTCAAGTTTTGAGCTTTTATTTCAACATTGATTCTTAGAAAAATGCCCTATGTGATTACACGTGTTTCGACAATCTATGTATTTTTCAAATCAGGGCTAATCATGAAATTTATAGCAAGCAAAGTATTAATCCATTCCAAAATATACAAAAAATGCATCCAAAAATGACATTTTTAACAACATTAATGAATGGCCATTTGAGGGAGGGGAAAAGGTAGGATTGTTAGGTTTGAGAGAAAAAGTATTTTTCAAAAATAAAAGAACATGAAAAAACAATAATAGCAAATAACACAAAACAACAATGAGAAAGAACAATTATGATAAATTGATTAGTATTAAATGGCTTCCCGATAATTGAGATTGCTTTGTTAAATAAATAGCTCACTGTTCTTTCTTACCTAATTTGTTTGTTTCAAAGTTCATAAGTTGAATGCTTTAGTTCAATGGTCATGGGTTAAATCCCTGAAAATTAAACATCATATGGCTCATTAGTGAGTTTATATTCCCTCGATATTTAAACTCGCTTCGGGTAACATGTTGAGCCTTCCCTTCCGTTGAAAATCCTTGAATTACAGAAAAGGGACTTGTCCTACATCTCTCATGTTAACTCAGTATTTTGAACTGCCAATACTGTTTATGCATCATAATATCTCTCTATGTCCAAAATGTATCACCACGTTTTCTCTACGTGTAGATGGACTGTGTAAACTAGACCCCCATATGGGAGCCCTCTTAGCACGCTTACCCGCTGTCAACAAGCGTGTTCCGTCTCTAATCGTCCCTGTGTGTTCTGTACCTAGGTGCTGTTGTTATTGTGAGCTCAAGTTACTGGACCACTTGGTCCTACTACTGTCTTTACCACTCCCGCCCTAATTCTAATACGATCATTAAATCATTCGATATTTTGTCGCAAACTCAAATACTTATTTTATATGCATCAGTTTTGATTTATTAGTCCGCGACGGCGTTTTGACCAAAAAATTGTTGCTCTTTATGTTAATGTTAAATTGTTTTTCCTGATGGTCCCTAATCTGACACTGATTTATATTGGTTATTAAGGTCAAAATTGTATTTGCGATAAGCGATACACAACTGAATTTCAATCGGAATACTGTTCCTATTGAATTCCCGGCAGTCCCTTTTCTGTTTTTAAACCTTGCGGCCATATTTTGGGTAAACTTCAATGTTAACTCAGTGGGTCACGTTCTCCTCAAATGTCGCGCCTAAGCTTTCGTTAGATTGTGTCACTGAACGTGAATGGACATGCATTAAATGAATGTTTGCTGTGTGCAGTCAGAATTCGCATAAATGTTTCGTTGTAAATAACACAGAAAATTAAAGTTTCAAAAAACCCGGAGTGCAACATATCTTTTATATTTGTTTGACCTTCCAAATTATGGTACCCTGAAGGGAAAAAATAAATATACATTTGTAAATAAACAAGTAAACAAGTACTGAATACCACAGTTTTTGACCACAAATTGTTAGTAAAACTCGGTTAACCATTGTTTTCCATGTTTAGAGAAACGAGGCCATCTCATGTTCTGAATTCAGGCCTCTTTCCACTGAACGAAATTTGCAAATTAATTTTGCTTCTTCTTGCCGCAATTTCATTTCAAGATTTCCTCCTCTTGGTCCCATGGTCACTCTTTTAAGTCCAATTAACTTTAAATGTTTCTTCTCAATTAGTTGATGTTTTAGTTGCCAATGTTGAGCTAAGGGTAAGTTGGTATCCTGACTACAAATGTTGGAGATGTGTTCCCTTATTCTTATCCTAAGTTCCCTGATAGTGCTACCTATATATATTTCTTCACATTGACAAATAATAGCGTAAACCACAAACTTGCTTCTGCAATTGATTTGATCAACTATCTTGTGTGATATACCATATTTGTCCTTGAAAGCCACTGTGTTATTCTGAGTGTGTTTGCACATTGTGCATGTTCCACATTTCCGAAATCCTATTGGCGGTGGCGGAAGCCAAGTCAATGAGGTTACTTTCTCTTCTGGAAGGAGTGAAGGGCTTAGGATATTTTTGATGGTTTTGGCCCGTCTGTACGTCAACGTAGGTGTATTATTAATGTATTTTTTCACATTTTCATCAAGTTGCAACAGACGCCAATTCTTCTTTAAAATCTTTCTCAATGCTTTATTATTTGCACAGTAACTCGTAATAAAACTTATCACTTGTCTGTCATCTTGAGTAGTTTTTGTTGTCTTTAAGGTACTTGCTCTATCAATTTTGAAAGCCTTTTCTTTGGCTTGGGCTATGGTTTTGTTCCCATATCCTCTTGATTGAAATCTCCTTGTCAGTAATTTACATTCCTCCTCAAAATTCCTTTGTTCAGAACAATCCTCCTCGCCCTAATAAATTCTCCCTTAGGTATGTTTTTTATCACAGAGTTAGCATGACAACTAGTGGAAAATAAGGTAGAGTTTGCTTCAGTATCTTTCCTAAAGTCATTTTTCTAAGAATCAATGTTGAAATAAAGCTCAAAACTTGTAGCAGTATAAGAAGTATTGATTGATCCTACCTTTCAACGTTACGACAAGGGCGCATGACATCAGTATGAGTAACACAACTCCTTTATACATTTTTTGAACGGAGTAAGGGGGCCAGGCAAACTCCGTTGTTACCCAGGCATGCGACCGGAATTGTGAATCACAAAATATTAGCAAAAGGGCGCCGAGGTCCACCTGAGCAGGTACCCACCAAAAAAGGCTCCCCACACGTTGAAGAATTTTACTTTGAAGTCTACCTGCCCACAGGATCACCCTTCTCCTTTGTCTCCATCTTCCACCTTGCGTGTAAAAAGTGTCCAGCACCCTCAGAGGCCACCCTGACTTGCAAAAATACCAAATCAAAGAGAACTCAAATCAGGCAAACACACAAGCCAAGCAAAAAGCCTGCAGGCAGCAAAATACACCAGAAGAGTCTCCAGTAGATGACTTGAAGTAGCAGTGCATCACAAAGCACAAGTACTAGCACAAAGATGGAACAACCAAGGTAGCACAGCAAAACAATGTCACAACAGGATGTGTACCATGTTTTGTACATAATATACAATGATGCACCACCAACTGATGTGTACTGTCACAGCTCCCGTGTACAGACGCAGGAGTGGCACGAACAAACCACCCCCACCGTGGTCTGGGTGCCTGCAAGGTCAAACTTACACAGGCCTCTGAGACCATGGTGGGGAAGGAGGGTCAGGGATATGCAGTCGGGACAGGCATTGGTATTCTGGATAACCGGAATGAGGGGCAGGAGAGGGGAGTAGGATTGACAAGGGAAAGTAGGGAATGTACAAAAATATACTAATCACATTAACACATACACAATCAGACCAAACGTGTACATCAAGCACATAGTACCAAATTACTCAAATGGAAGTCAAAGAGAAACTTATCTCTGGGGTGAGTGCTGGCCTCCTGCCTGCACACTCTCAGGTCCGGTAACAGGAGCAGTGCAATGCTGCAAAGAGAGCCAGAGTCACTAATCTGTGCATACCCATAACACACACACACCACCATACATGCCCCAAAGTAACAAACTACTCTACAAACAAACAATCTGGTGTGGTGCTTTGTACCCATACGTAAGATTCCCCCCGTGATGGTTCATACACAGTCAATGCAGTAAGTCAGGCGCCGGTGGGTGCGTGGCAAACGGGGGCTACAAATATATATATATATATATATATGGGGTGTGGGTATTCGGGTATATAAAAACATTAAAGGGGATGGGGTTCGGGGGGGGGACCCCCCAAAAATAAAAAAATAAAAAATTTGATGAGTTTTTCCGATGGAGTTTCCACAGAGAAAAACCCAGCGATGGTTAATCCCACGATGAAATGACATGGAACCGTGAAAATGACATATCAAACTGGAGGACACTTCTTAAAGATTCCTGCAAGGCCTATTTTTCTCATATAGGATTATGTGTCGTCACCTCTGGCATCTAAAGGAAATGTTAAATAGCTCCCAAGTTATGGCACATTTTCTTACATAATTTTGGATTCAAGAATCAATAGCAAGCTCTGCCAGGTGAGCCTGGATGTATCAGATTCTAGGATAACATTGTACTACGTTCAGTCCCGGCAGGTACAAACAACAGGCTGAATTGTATCCACTGTGGCCAGCCAAAAATCAGATCATCCAATTTATAAAGATGCTGTGCTCACAACAAAAATTAAACAATTTTGAATTTGAAAATGTGCTGCAGAATTTTAGAAATGCCATTACATAAAGAAATCTAGGGCAAGGCAGTCTACCAACGGAAGGGTACAAAATGCAGTATTTTACCCATAAGCCTTGCATTGTTTTATTAAAGTTTAGACCCTAAGTACACCTTTGATACAGACAAGGTGATACATAACACATTGCGATCACATAATTGAATGTATGTACAGTCAATATGAAATGTGTAAGTAATTAATCTAAGAACTACATCAAGCAAAAATGTAATTAACAAAAAAATCTCCTAAAATCCTGCAATCGTAAAAATTAAATAAAGAAGGCAAGTATCCCAACTCAGCTGACATTAATCTACTAAATCAGGCAAACCTTTGTACTATGCGTTGTAGAGTACCCATGGTTATACCGAGAGATTCGCCCAAGCGCCCAAAGTGTCTATATATTGCTGCGTGATTTACCGAAAGCAAGCAGGGCCTGGATGTCCAAACAGGGGCGTAGGAGACACATAAAATCTGGGGGGACAGGGGATACCTTGGGGACTTTGCTTTCTTTCTTTATTTATTGTGTTTTAGTCAAAGAACTCGACTTTTCACAACATTAAAATTAAAATAGCAGTACGTATTAAATTACAAATATCATCACTGTATAAAACAAGAGAAAAGAAGAAAAGAAAACAGAATAAAATTAAAGGATGCAGCTGCAAAGAACATGTCTTTATATGTTTCATTTCTGGATTTGTCATCTGACTATGAGCTCATGGTAAGAGAGAGGAAATAACAATTACTTCCAGTGGGCCACAGCTAGGACGCCAGCTCGTTAAGAGGTTGATCACCTGTTAGTGGATTCCTGCCAAATAAAGGAGTTGCAGCATGAGAATCCATGCTGGCAGTAAGGCTGCATTTGTCTGGTGGAGCAGGAAATACAGGGGGTCCTGGTGTGTGCACTCGGCTCCCGAACTCCACCCAGAAAATGCACGAAAATCTGGCCAATTAGAAAAAAAACCAGTAATAATGTTTTCCACCACTGTTTCTGAACCAATTGACCTGGAAAATGCTGTGTTGTATCGAAAGCTGAATGCATTCACTCTGCATATTATCCCACCGGAAGATTAAGGCAGGTGCTGAACACAGGTGTTACATATTCTTGTGCACAGTATGTATTTGGAGCATTAACTCATTGAGCTACCTTACAAATCATAGCTCTTCTGGGGCTTTACGTCTTAACCCCTTAACTGCCATGGGTATTTCTGCCAAGGCCTTTTTTGGTGATTTCGGTATGTCACCATTCAATCCCTTGTAACTTTTTTGTTACATAAAATATCTTGGCCAAATTTGGCCCCTTTTTTCCCCAAATGTAGGTGGTCGTAACGTTTCAGACTTTGCTGGGGATTTTCGGTGGGTGCCCAGAGTGAAATGTCTGAAAATGTGTTTTTTTCCACCAAATTTCAGAGACATTTCCCTCGGCCCACCCACCGAAACATGCCGCCAACAACAGATGTCCTACCTTCCCGCGTTCCCACAGGCGTCCCGACGAAAACTGTACCTCATATGTGTGGGTGCACCTACCTGGGCGCAAAGGGAAAAGGCTAACCCACTTATAACCCCAATCTAGCAATCTGCCCCCATGGAGGGCTACATGAGATGCCCCCCATCCATTTGGTGTGGGGGGAGAGGGCCACCCCCTTTCCACTAATAACATCCATGGTGGCCGCCCACACCGACCCTAAACAAGTTATAATAATTTTTATTTTTTAGTTTTTCCCCTTCTCTAGGGGCAAATGGGCACATGTGTGTGGCCATCTGCCCCCAGGGAGGGGGATCAAAACGTACTGCCCCAATCTTGGGGGGGTGGTTCGGCCAATATTTACAGTGGCCTCTCCCCTCATCCCAAATGGATAGGGGGCATCTCATGTACCCCTTCCTAGGGGCAGATATCTACCCCTAGGGAGGGCTACATAAGGTGCCCCCACCCACTTAGGGTGGAGGGGAGGGCCACCCCCTTGCAAAAATCCCTGGTGGCTAGTAGCCCCACCCGCACCCACCCACCCAAAACTATGTTTAAAAAAAATATATTGTTTGTTTTCCCCCTTCCCTGTGGGCAGATGATCACCCATCTGCCCCCAGGGTATTGCCCCCATGCTTTGGGGGTCGGGGGGAGAGGGCTGCTTACATAGTAAGCAGCTCCTCCCCCCACTTCAAAAACAAATCCCTGTATGACACACCAAACATATTCTGGGGGGGATAAATGACATACATCACCCCACTTACAATTGTGGGGGGGGGGTTGTCCCCTCTGTCACTCCCATGTCCTACGCCCATGTGTCCAAAGGCTCCATGATGACGAAGAAGCTAATTCTAAGTGCTTGGAAATTAGCTAATAGCGTTGACATCGAGGAATGGATCCATGAGATGCTCACTCTTTCTACCTTCGAAAGGACAATCGACAAATGCATTTTAATTTCACACTTGAAATTCAAGATTCACACAACATCCAATGTTCCCTGGGTAAGCAGCGAGACGCATTTAGCAAGGTACAACTTCAGTACAAGTCGTGTTCCAGCATAACCCAAAAAAAGTAGGTAGTGCATGTGTCAATTTCAACATGAAAATGAAATGTACTGCACACGAGTCTGTCCCTCACTATCTGTCCCTGTGAGCTGCTTCTTTCCCTGTCTTGTAACGCTACATGGCTAATACAACTGCCTCTATGGACCATGGTGGACCAGGGGATATGTGCCACTGCCCCTGCATGTGCCCCTGACAACTTTCCCATCAACCAGCCATTATTCCACCAATGCATCTTAGCTGTACTGTGCGCTTCAACACCAATATCTGTCCATGCTCACCGTCAGTGGTGCTACTTAGCATGCATGTGCAACGGGCCTGGTGGAAGGTTGGCTGCGGTGTGGCCCCTTTGTGCTGCTCACCTTGCCTGGAGTTCCTTGAAACACGTCAGCTTCTTTTGGATGTATGGACGCAATCCCTGTGGCTCTGCTTGCGCACACATGCGCATGTCTGCACCATCGGACGTGTCCAGCTTCCAGATGTCCAATAGGCCATGTCTGCTGGGAAGGGTGGTCTGGAGGCTCATCCCCCTGCAGAAAGGGCAGAAAACACATGATTAATGCTTGAAATTCCCCTGTGAGTGTCTCTTCAGGAATGTCATGACTGGACCATGTCAGAGACGTACATCAGAAATCACACCATCAGTGCAACTTTCACAGGCAAAGTGTTTTAGCCACTGTCTACAGCATGAATTGCATCAAGCACATGTACAGTAAAGATAAGAAACATACTACACAATGTATAGCAATTAATGTACACATGAACCATGAAATCACCCATCTAGCAAAGGAAGAACTGTGGTCAATATCACCCCTATCATCCCCACTAGGGGTGTTAACACAAGTAGTACAGCAGCAGACATGCCACAGATATGACAGTCCAAAGCCCTTGTGTAATAGGCTGTAACACCGAACCATCCTTGCGAGCCCATGGATAAGGGAAGCAGGAGTGGCATATGTGAGTCAGGACCCCAAGCTGCAAACACATACACGAGACAAGCTTGAAGGGATCAGCTGGAACAGACAGTGGATGCTTTCAAAGGCCACAAAGCACCACACCGTCACATGAAAGCACAATAGACAAGCAATTTTAAACTATATTAACTAATTACACTAACTGTAAAAACCTACATTACCTAATTAAACTAACTATCAAATTGAAAGTTAACTAACTAAACTAAAAAAAAAATCAAAAATGGCCACATACGACCCGGGGGGGCACCAAAGAGGGGGGAGGTACAGGGTGCAGCTCAACACCCACATGCGATGATGTTGAGGGAAAAAAAACTCCATGGGCTCAACGCCTGCACAGCCCGACCTGTGTGGGAGATACCTCGTCGACCGAGTCTGGCTCTTCCTGAAAAGGAGGACGTGGCACAGGTGCCTGACCACGCCTAGCCGCAGCTTGCCCCTCGTCGGCAGCAAGTCTGCCGGATGGGTGAGCCTGGTTCTGTGCGGCGATGACACGTAGGTCTGCATGCAGAACCTCCCGTGATACGCATGCTTCCTCTTGCAAGTTAACACGTGTAACACGGAGTTCTTCCTGCAAGGCCTGGCTGGATAACTGATGCACCTCCCGGCAAGCACGTAGCTCAGCCGAGATGGTACGCTCAAGCTGCTCAAACCTCTCCTCTGACTGCGTCCTCTGGGACATAAAGAGGACACCCAGAGTGGATCTGAGGGACTCATACTCAGCCCTCAGGGCCTCCATGTATGCCTCTGCGTGAGCAGCAATTGCTTGATGCAGAGACAACATTTCAGCCTGGCGTGCCCTGTCTGAGGCCGCCATGCCCAGCCTGAGCGAGCGGGCCGTGGACCGTGCCACTCGCTGCTGGAGAAGCACCTGCCTAGCAGGGGGGAGCATGGATTGGGCCACACGCTCCATGCTCACAGCGATGTTCTCCATTGCTGCCCCCTGGTGTTCAGAACTGGCAGTCATGTCTTGCTCCCACTCAGTATACCGCGGTTGCGCACAGCCACCGCGTTGCTGGGCTTGACACCTGCGGGACCCAAGGACCGGCCGTCCTCGTTGGGTTGGCACCGCCCGTGGCTGCATGACTACATGCCCCCGTCGACATTATGGCCCAGGCACATCAACGACTGGTGTGGAGGGTGACCCTGCGTCCCGATCCACCACAGGCAGAGGTTCCACCACTGTCTGACCCCTCAGTGCAGGTGTCGCGGACAGAGGAGTGTCCACATCAGAATCACTCACCCCTGACATATGGACCTGATGCACATCCAACTCAACATGGACGTCAGAGTGGTCATCAGGGCTGGACTCATTGCCAGCCAAAGACAAGATGGTCTGTAGCACATGTGGGTTTTTGTGGCCTACCACCCCACGACTCCCACTTGTGCCGGGTTGCTGTAGTGATAACAACCCTGTGCCTGGCATGACAACACCATCCTCTGGCTCCATTGAGTCTTCATCTGAAAAGTAGAGAGAAAAAAGGTCACTACACATGTTAGAAGCACACAACACACACACACATAGACATCACACAGACAGCCAACACATGAAGCAGACATGTCACACACAAAAAAGAACCTGCCATGCATGCTGGGTCAACTTGACATTGCTTCTGTGATTAGGCATGTAGAAGGGTGTTATACCGCTCAGAAGTGGGTCGATGCAGTGCAGCAAATTTGTACGTTACTCATTATCTACATGTACAAGTACTTCATGATGTGTATCAGAAAATGTGAAGGCAGTGCAAGGTCAACTTCAGGCATCACGTGCAAAGTGCATGCAATGGGTTGCATGGCTACAAGCAAACCAACCCTCCCCCTAAGTGGAAATGTAGGGATGCCTTGCATGGTATCAAAAGGATGACCATAGACCTGTGTATTGGCAGACAGTGTTGACTAGCATCAATTGCATCATCTGAGTCAAGTGACAACACAGCAGATGATGATGATGGGACAGTAAGCAGGACACATGATGAACCCTCAGGAGTACACCCACTTGTGAAGAAGACACTACACCAGTTGGGCAGAGTCATTGGGCCTGAAACAGGGTGAGGCCTGTGACCCACACAGACTGTCACACCCTAAACATGTGTGGGATGCAGGACTGAGCCACAGTGGCCATGGGAAGGCTGATGAAATGCCATGCAATGTAGGTCACCCTGGACACGTACTACAATGATCATCCAGTCAAGGAAACATAGGGGCATGCATGGAATGCACATGGAGCATGAATGGCCACTCATGTCTCTACGGAGCATCTGACATCTGCACAGTCCAAGTGAGACACCCTGCATCAAGTACAAAGGATGTACCCCACAGCATATGTCTGGCAGGTTGGCTGGTGGAAGTTAACATGTACACAGGACGCATGAACGCAAGGTGAAATTGGGATGCAGAGGGGGGGTGCAGGGGCAAGGGAGCATGCCTACATGGAGTACCCGCATGCAGGCAGAGGACACATGCACGTCAGTCATGCTATGACATAGTCCCAGGGCTGAGAGGAAGGACACCCCAGGCTACATGCAGAAGGGCCAATGAGCTGGAACATGGACCGCAGGGGCATCCTGGTGACCAGCATGTGAGTAGGGTGCAATAGTGGTCATGCGGACAGTCCCCATCTGCTCCACATGTCCACCATCCTGCAGAGCAGCCATGCATCAGTGAAGTATTGCATTACTTGCACATCAGAACCATGTGCACCTGACATGTATTGGCAATCATGCACAACACATCACACAAGTAAAACACACATGTCCTCGACAAACACGCAGCAACACTCACTGGACTGGGCATCAAAGTCCGGCATCTCTCCCACTCCTTCGACCGATTCATGTGGTATGAACTCCGCAACGAGTGACTCGTGCGGAGTGAGGTCTTCCTCCTCAGGTGCCGGCCCACTGCCAGTCACCAGAGTCATGTTGTAATTTGAGGCACGCTTAGCCTTAGTGCTGCGTTTGAGGTCATTCCAACGCTTTTTGCACTCTTGCGCCATGCGCACCTCATGGTGGAATGCACTCACATGTTCCGCAACTGGCTTCCAGTGGGTATCACGGTGGGCAGCCGTAGTTTGACAATTAGGCCCCACTAGCATGTCACGGTTGTGGTCCCGCACGTAGTCCACGAGGAAGTCCAGTTCCTGCACACAGAAAGGCTTCTTCCTCGACATGCAGGAGGTCGTGGCTGTGTGTGGGGTCCCAGCCTGTGCTGCAGGTGCAACCTTCCTCCTCTTGAATGTTGGCGCAGACCCTGGCTGGCAAATGCCGCCCTGATCAGTATGGCCAGTGGCACCGGTGGATTGAGCCAAGGGAGTGGCAGGTGGAAGGACGACCAAAGGCCTGACTTGCGTCAGTGGCAGCTGGGTGCCCTCTAATGGACCCTGCGCAGCAACATCCGCTGTGGCAGGGTCATTGACCGCGACTGTCCTGGTTGGGAGACTCACAACCGGGGTGTTTTTGGCTGCATCTGCCCCTGCACTTGCCAACACCCGGCTGGTTGGGGCAGCAGATTACATTACTGCCCCAGGGACACGTGTCTCGGTCAGGGCAGCCCTGCGTGCACCTACGGTTTGCCTCCTGCCCTGTTGGAAATCTTCCATGGACTCTTCAAGTGCCAACGCAGCCTGCGCTGGCAGACCTTGAGCCTGGGTGGCGGTGTCCACAGCTGCACCTGCAGCTACCACTACCCTTGGGCTCGTGGCAGTCGATGAAACGGACTGCCGGGTCACATGGGCGCCAGTGCCAGATGCAGAAGCTGCATCTCCCGGAACCACAGGGGGTGGTGGCATGACTGCACCGACACATGGCACAACATCGTGCCCAAGTGGTGCACCCCTTCCTCTTCCCCCTCTGCGGCCACCCTGGACACCCTTGAGTCTCCCTACTCCCTGGTCACCCCGGCCACGTCCCTGACCACGCCCGCCACAAGGAGTACGCCCAGCTGAGGTGCCCCTCACCTTTGGTGGCCTCCCAACCATGCACAGATGGAGCAGTGCCGGCACAGATGGAGGAGTGCCAATGGGAGGTGTACACCACAATTGTCCTGAGCAATTGGGGTGAAGGGGATGGGATGCAAGATGTTAACAGCACCCCTGCACCTGCAAGGCTGTATGTGACCCCGGTGATGAAGTGACGGGTCACGCAACGCTCAGGCACCCCAAAACTGCAGTAAAACCGTGCACACAACCCCTGCAGCCTACGTGCGTGGAATTAACCTCCCGCAGTACGTGGTGGCACCCAGGAACACGAAAAATGCATACGCGTGGGACACGCAGGCTACTATGACCTCGAAAACGGGTATGCGATACACAGGGGAACCCGCATTGGGAAAAATAGCGTGCGCGACTCACCGTCAGACTAGCGCGATGATGAAAAACACACGTAGCCAATACCCCCACCAAAAGAAGAGATACGTCCTTGATCCGCTGTGAAGTTGTGATGGCGCGCGAAACAACACGAAGTAGCAACACACACGTCGGTCTCCACGAAAGGCACGTACAGCAAACTGCTGGCCCCGCTCACCTTTAACCTGTGCTGAGGGAAATGCCCACGCGCATCACGTCACTTACACGCTTAGGCCCTTTCCTCGAATTACACGCATTCACACATGGACGTGTGGTTTTTTTCACGTGCTGATCCACTATGCACCCGTGTTGAGGGAAACGCCCATGCGCGATACGTCACAGACGTGCTTACGTGCTAAGGGCCTTTCCTCGAATTACACGCTGACGTGCACTTTTTTCACGTGCCAAATCACTCCGCATCAAGCTGGCCACGCGAAAACACACGGAAGACCACGCTCCTGCCCAAAAAGGCCATTTTCCTGCCCCCAAGAGCCCCGAGCACGCTCCGACCGGCCACCTGCGGCTGCCTTCCTGCTGCCCACGTGCCCCGCTATTTGGTGCCTGCACGTCAGCCATCTGCAGGGGTCCAGATGCTGTGTCCACCCCTGCTGGAACGGAAGACTCCTGACTGGGATACCATCGCTCCATAGCCCAGCCCCAGGACCCAGTTGCCTACTCACACCTGCCTCGGGTCGCCATGTCGGGGCAAACACCACCCAAGACCACTGGCGACCCCCAGCCAGAGAGGCAGAGGGCCACCAGCTTCAGTGAGAAGGAAGTTGGTGTCCTGGCGGAGCAAGTTCTGGGGCATTATGATGCCCTCTTCACACCATCGCACGCCAACAAGGAAGGACGGGAGAGGATCTGGGAGGACGTAGTGGTTGCCATCAACGCGGAGGGGGTGGCAACCCGCGACATCAAGCACGTCCGGAAGTGCTGGGAGGACTTCAGGTCCAGGACCCTCAACAAGGCCCGGCGCCTCACGATGGCAGAGAATGCAGAGGGGTGCCGGGTCAGCCTGACCAACATCCAGATGAGGGTCCTGGAACGCATAAGCCCAGCGCTCCACGCCCAGATCCTTCGGAGCAAGACCCGTCTGGAGTTGAGCGGTAAGTGGCCATGCATTGCTGTGTGAAACAGGGCATGTTGCAGTGTGCTGGTAGTCAGCTACTTGGCTATATGTGTGACATAGGCCATGTATGGATGTGTGTGTGCAGGGACATCATGGTAATGCATGTGAGACCAGTAATGCGTGAACCACTTGGATGGTGCATGTGTTCCAATACAACATGGGGGGCAGCATGTGGAAAGCACACATGAATACATGCCTGTCCCTGTTCTTGGACATGGATGGGGTGAGAGATGGGTGCTGCTCTCATGTACATGTCTGGTGTACATGTCTGTGTGTCTGAGAAGCGTGTGTGTGACTTTGAAACGCCAAGGATGCATGACACATGTCCGTGACGATGTGTAGATTCACTTATGCAGTCTGGTCACCCTTGTATCCACTGTGTCTGTGGTGTACGAGCCATGATGCATGACCCTCCGGTGATGTGTGTGCATGGGATCAGTATGAGCCATGATGCATATTAGTTTAAAGGCAACATTTATGTCCATAGAGGCCCTTGTACCTGGATGCTGATGTTTATTGCATGTGCCGTGCCTGTTTCTGCATGTGTGTTGCGTGCATTGACCAATCTGTTGTGGAGGGACAGGATGGAAGTGACGTTTGACAGTGCCACTCATGTGTTATTGCTTCCTGTCTAGGGGACTATTGTACAGTACCCTGATGCTTGTGTTCTATGTCTCTCTCAATGCAGCGTCAAGTGAAGAAGAGGGCGGAGACGGTGCTGTGGAGCTAAGCAGCGGGGAGGCCTCCACCGGGTGGCGACGCAAGGCCCAGCCACCCTCCCAGGAATTGCCATCATATGGGAGCGAGGGTACTGGTGCCACGTCTGCCACTCCGCCTGTAGTGGAAGGGCCGGGTGAGCCCCCACAGGGGCTTGCAATGGCGGAAGACGATGCAGAGACATCCAGGTTGGTGGTCTCCACAGAGGAGGAGGAGCCTGCTACTGAGCCGCACATGGGGCCTGGTGGGGGCAATACCACTGGTGCAAGTGGTGCAGTCCAGGGTCAGGAGGCAGCACAGGTCACCATGGAGGGGCCTGTGCATGTCGCTGTCCCTGACCCTGTGAATGCACCACCATGCACCAGCAGGGATGCCCCGTCCCAGGCCTGTCCGCAGGTAGGGGGGAGGCCCACGTCATCTGGCTCTCCACCACCTGCAGACGAGGAGTACCATGACCGTATGGGCTCCGTCCTGATTGGTGTGATGTTGCGCACCCGTGTCATTCGTGATGACGTGTGGGCTTCCTGGGGGAGCACGCACGCCATCACGAACAGCTGCATGGCGACGTGGCACATTTGGGAGGGGCCATGGTCGGTGGGTTCCTACATGTGTCGCGCACTCTGGCGGACCTCTCCTCCTCTGTGGAGACTATGTGCCAGTCGGTCTCCCTGCCGTCTTCCGGCCCAGATTCCACCAGGGCCCCCTGTGGAGCTGGCCTGACCAACACAGCCAGCTTGGTGGAGATCCCATCCCTGCCACAGTCGGGAGTCGGCGGCCCATCAGGGGTGGACACCCCAACAACTGGATACCAGCAGATGGAGGATGTGCAGGCATCATCGGACAGGGCACATGGACAGCAGCAGCAGCAGCCTCTAGGTGGGAGCAATGATGGCTCGGGCCATCAACATCAGAGGGGCAGGCATTGGCCAGAGGGCAGGAGGACCCTGGAATGGGTGTGTCTTCCGTGTGACTGTGGTTGGGCCAGCGTATAGATGCAGAGCGGCGGCGGGCGGAAGAGGCGCGGCTCACCATGGTCAGGGCATAGTTCTCCATGCGTCGGGCGTTGAGGAGGGCTGAATGCCTCGAGGCAACTCGCAGGGAGTTGGAACAGGCCATGGATGCATCCCTGCGAGACCTCGGGGCCAGGGC
Source organism: Ambystoma mexicanum (assembly GCF_040938575.1). Taxonomy (NCBI): domain Eukaryota; kingdom Metazoa; phylum Chordata; class Amphibia; order Caudata; family Ambystomatidae; genus Ambystoma; species Ambystoma mexicanum. The sequence goes on along the minus strand of NC_090930.1, from coordinate 1,014,050,691 downwards.
AGAGGCCCGCCTCCAGGAGATAGACATGGAGTTCAATGATGCCCTGGCCCACAACATCCCAGAGTGAGCCGTAGGACTTGCCCGCCACCATTGTATATAGTTAGTTAGTGTTAGGTTTCCTTTCTCTTCTTTTTTTCTTTTGGGACGCTTGGACAATGCCCCACGTTTTTGTATAGAGTTCTTAGTTAGGTAGGTTTTTTTTATAGGTTTCATTTCATTAGTTGGGTTCATGGACCCTGGTTTCAATCTCTGTACATAGTTGGACTGTGGATTTCTGCAAAAATGTTATTTTACTTCGCCATGGATCAATGGATTTAGAAATTTCTGTTTCCTTTGGATTTGCTTTGGTGGACAAGGAGTTTTCACTGACTTTATTTTGGATGACTTTGGATTGTGACTTCATTATTTTATTTGGACATGCATTCTTCTTTTTTTATTAATATTATTTTCATGCTTTGATTCCATTTGCTTAATTTTGTGCACAATACATTTTGATTTCTTACTTCCATGTGTGGTATTCGCTCATTGGTTTACTGCATGTTACAATGTGGGTTTGCACAATCACTGGCACACAGTGTCTGTGACGGACATGTGTTGATGTGCATAGTTGACTTTTGGTTTGTGACAAGAAATAGGCCTTTCAGTGTGGGGTGGATGGGAAGCTTGATTGTGTCTCAGGACTGGGGTGGCGTGCAGTGGGATTTTGGTGGACATGAGGCCCATGAATGTGCATCTTTATGACATGTTGGGTGGGGACATGTGTCAGGGCCTGCTGGCAGGTGCCCGTCAATGCAGGGTGGGTGGGGGTGCAGGGGGACATGAGTCGGGGCCTGCTGGCAGGTGCCCGTCAATGCAGGGTGGGTGGGGGTGCAGGGGGACATGAGTCAGGGCCTGCTGGCAGGTGCCCGTCAATGCAGGGGGGGTGGGGGTGCAGGGGTACATGTGTCGGGGCCTGCTGGCAGGTGCCCATCAATGCAGGGTGGGTGGGGGTGCAGGGGGACATGTGTCGGGGCCTGCTGGCAGGTGCCCGTCAATGCAGGGTGGGTGAGGATGCAGGGGGACATGTGTCGGGGCCTGCTGGCAGGTGCTCGTCAATGCAGGGTGGGTGGTGGTGCAGGGGGACATGAGTCGGGGCCTGCTGGCAGGTGCCCGTCAATGCAGGGTGGGTGGGGGTGCAGGGGGACATGTGTCGGGGCCTGCTGCCAGGTGCCCGTCAATGCAGGGTGGGTCGGGGTGCAGGGGGACATGTGTCGGGGCCTGCTGGCAGGTGCCCGCCAATGCAGGGTGAGTGGGGGTGCAGGGGGACATGAGTCAGGGCCTGCTGGCAGGTGCCCGTCAATGCAGGGTGGGTAGGCGTGCAGGGGGGCATGACTTGGTGCTCACTGGTGCATGGTGACATGTGGGCTGGCTGGGGGGCATGGCCAGGGTGGATGGGCTGCCTATGAGACATGACCAGGGGTGCAGGATAGTCTCCTGTGGTGTGGGCTGGCTGCAGGGGCTGGGGAGGGGGTACAGGGAACACCTGGGAGGACACACACTGCAAAATCATGTTTGGAACTCCCTGCGCACCCCTCAGAATACACGTACCCCGCTCACACACGTTCCACGCGCCCCGAAATACACATACCCCGCTCGCACAGGGCCTGTTGCGTGTGATTCTCCACACGCACCCCCGAAATACACGTACCCCGCTCGCACAAGGCCTGTCACGTGTGATTCTCCACGCGCACCCCCAAAATACACATACCCCGCTCGCACAGGGCCTGTCGCGTGTGATTCTCCACGCGCACCCCCAAAATACACGTACCCCGCTTGCACAGGCCCTGTCGCATGTGATTCCCCACGCGTACCCCCGAAATACACGTACCCCGCTCGCACAGGGCCTATCGCGTGTGATTCTCCATGCGCACCCCCGAAATACACGTATCCCGCTCGCACTGGGCCTGTCGCGTGTGATTCTCCATGCGCACCCCGAAATATAATATCCCACTCGCACAGGGCCTGTCGCGTGTGATTCTCCACGTGCACCCCCGAAATACACGTACCCTGCTCGCACAGGGCCTGTCGCGTTTGATTCTCCACGCGCACCCCCGAAATACACGTACCCCGCTATTCGGAGGGGTGCGCGGGGTGTTTTACAGACGTTTTCATGGTTGGGGGTGCTGTATGCTGGTCCACTGGCCTGTGCGCCATGCACGGGATTTGTGTGCTGTTCATGGCGCCCGGGGCGGGGTTGGGGGCGTAACTGGCGCTGCTGCAGGTTCGCTGCGCCACTCTGTGCCACGGATCGTTATGGATGTTAGAATCCATGAATACGCTGTGCGCGAAAATGGATTTTGGCGCATGCGGCTGGAGCAGACGGACGCACGCGCACACTGTGCGCCAGCCGCATGCGCCACTTGTGCGCTGATTTCTATGAATTACCCCCTTATTGTCTTGTGTTAGTGTATCGTGTTGTTCTATTGTGATTTATTAAATATTCGATTTGAGGCATTGAGCGTGCTATTAGACTATGGGTTTGCTGGATACTAATTTGGGAATTATCCGGGATGATACTCAATCTGTAATATGCTGATATTTGATCATATTTGTACTGTATGACCTGATGTGTCTCTGTATTCCATTTGTATTTGTGATATGTATATATTGTAAACTGAATAAATAAATAAAAAAATAAAAAATAAAAAAATTATCAAGATTTCAAAAAATAAAAAATGTATTTGAATACTGCACTGCCAACGCATTTTCTTTAAATGTATTACACTAACTTGTGGGAAACTACTACAAATACTAACTTCAACAGAGGAAAGCACAGGGGCAACACGCTGGTCTTAGAAGCAAGACCATGCAGAGCAACAGAGGTTCGAATTGCGGATCCGCTCTTAGAAACTGAACTCAGGTACGGTATTAGGCGCGTTATAGAAACCCAATTAAATAAATACAATTCTAAATTTCTTAAGTTGTGATTTCTTGACAGATCCCTTATCCAGCCTGGCATTAAATGAGCCATACCCCTATCTTTATCTAGGCTTTGAGCTCATACACGTTGCTTTGTGACACCTGGTTTAGCCAAAAACAAATGCTCTGATCATGAAGGGAGGAGGACGATTTTCTCAAATGGAAACATACATTTCAGGGCGTCAGCCATGTCCCAACCTCTCCACACTCCACACTCCATACTCATGCTCTGCCGGCAAGAGTTGCCGACACGACAACAGAATCTTCCATAGGCCCTGGGATGCTGTCATTCAGATTTTGAGAGTGCAAGATCTTGATGGAAGCTCTTTGTCTGAGGTTCATCTTTCACAACTCAAATTGATGTTTGTCAGGCTAATGGTCTGCAAAAGCTTGCTTTGCTGGATTATCAAACAGCTTTTACAGAATTAATCTGCCTTTTTATTTTAATTTTAAAGATGCTTCCTTGTATTATCCTTTCCATTCGTTTTTTGATGATTCTGTCACCGAGATTCTGCACCAGTGTATGATGAAAATAAAATAGGAATACATAGATTAATGGCTGTGCATTAAAAGAGTTTCTGTTCATTCTCTATTCAGTGTAGGACACAACAATGTTTTTGTCAATTGACTGATCACCACTTCTGTTTGCAAAATGTGTATGTGTTTACTAGGCAACCTTACATGGAATAATATAAGGCTTGACTTATCAGTAGAGTCTTTTGTATTTGTTACCTGGTGATCAAATAGAACCCTATTTACAGCAAATGGATCTAGTAGAAATAATGTCCAAATACTTTGACCACAAGGATCAGATTGCTGATATATGGGTTTGTGTACATCTGAAATGCTCTGAAGAATGATTGTAAATCAGAGGGCGCGCTTTGCCTAGGTGTGCAGCACATGGACATTTGAGGCTATAACATACTTGCCAACATTCTGTGACCAAAAAGATGTAGGATTTTTCAAGTTTGGAAAACAATAATTCCCATAACAATGACATCACAGGAAAATACAAAACATACAAACAGCACAACATGGAAAGATGTTGAAATGTAAAACATGTATAATTCTGAATGCTAACACCAAATTGTTGGCAGATGTTGTGTGATGGTGTTACACTCTGCCACTTGCTTTCACTGCTGGTTCACCTAAGGGTTGTACCGGCAAGAGTGCAGGACAGAGTAACGTAGCTGACAGGTCAGTGGATTGGTCTGGGTCCAATCAAAGTAATCACCTACTAGCCCACTGTACAGACAGACTAATTAATGCGTTGCATGGTTTGTCCTGGGCTGGTCTCAAGCAGTCTGCCTTAGAATCACATAAATTACTTGCCACTGTAAAAAGCAGTAGGATCTGTCACTGAAGTCTGTAGGTGGTAGGGCTGCTTCAAAAGCAGTAGCCTACTGCCTAAATCTGTAGGGTTGGCAAGTATGCTATAATGTGCATATTATAATTATAGAGGCTTGAGGGGGCATCTGAGGCTGCAGTTGGCATATTATGAAACCCTGTGTATATGTTGGCTTATACCTTAGCATATAGCAATTTACCAGGCCTTTGGGTGCATTATTGTGGGCTTTGAGATTGCGCTTGACACACGACAGCCAAAACGAATTGGCATTGCAGTGCACTGCAGTGCTTATTTAATACTATCTATTTGCTTAGTTGGGCAACAGCTATTTACATACCTTGAGATCACAGTAGGAGAGCTAGACCATACACAGACACAAATTAGCCCAAAAAAGTGTCCTATTTTAAACTATTTGTTTTTATTGTAAGAATGCTAAACTTTTTTAAAGGAAACATGCTTCATCACACCTTATAGTAAAATACATGGATGGAACTGCTTGCATGAGATGCCCCCTTTTCAAATCCTTCTGGAACCCTGGACTTCGCTGATGCAGCTTGAAATTTGGCAAAATACTAGAAATATCTGACTGGGTGATGTTCCTCGTGCTTATTTTTCTCTACATCTGTGTAGCTTTTCTCAGCTTTGATCCTAGCAGGCACGGTGGTTTCATGTGGTTTATATACCCATGGAAAAAGAACTCACCCGCACAATGATTTATTTACACTATTAATAAGACATGGTATGTTGAGTGGTTCATTTCAGCTCGTGGGCAGGACCAGCAATAGCTGCCAGCCCATGCACGCCATCTTGCCTACCCGGTATATAAATCAGGGAAATGGAATGGAGTCGTGAAGTACAGCAAGCGAAAGGAGCCGTCGGCTCCAGCTAGACCGAAATCCAGAAGCCGTCCACAGATGTTTACGTGGCATTTGAATAACACGCAATAATTAAAAGAAAACATATTGTGTGGGAATTTGAAAACATCCTTTCGGTGCCTCCAGGAAGCGCGAACACTACGACAAGGCTATCAAAATGGAACCACGTTAAAAAAAAAAGCCGAGCCCGTTTGCATATAGAACTGTAATTTAATTTTTCTTATTTTTCCCCCAAATAAAAATGTAATGCCTTTCTGCATTATTTAAATAACACATAATTAAGCGCCGCGGCTGTCTTCTTCACAGGCAAACGTTGCACCCGTGCGAACTTCAGGCCCAGGGGGCTGTGCGCGCGCACTCAGCACCAGGAAGCAGGGACCGGATGTTTAACATTCAGAATTTGTCTACAGCCGATAATTTATTGGAACCCATCTGTAACAAGGCCTGGCACTGATTTATAAGTTGATTCGAAAAATAAATAAAAGTGATAGAAACCTGCATTTGGTTTTAATGATAGACTGTTGCAGCGTGAAAAGTAAGGATATGAAACACTGCGAGGAAATTAGATATTATGCCCTGAAGACACTTGCAGCCACCAGCCCATTAATTATTAGATATTTATTATTAAAAATTTCTTTTCATGAGTGACTGAAGAATTTTTCACTGCTCGAGCTGTTGGGTTCTGACGTGAATGAAGTGCGCGAAGCTGTGAGCGCGCGCAAGTGTGTTTGTGTGTGCGAGTGTGTGCACTACAAGGGTGGAGCCTCAGGAACTACAAAAGAAGACATATGGTTCTGGAAGTGAATCAAAAGTTTTTAGTATTGTTTAATGGTTCAAAAAAATTAAGCAATACAATAAAAAGCACATTATTTTAAAATGTAGAGGAATGTTTGCCCTGCCTTAATAAATGCAAATGGCATTATTTGTGTGTGTGTCAACCCAAAGTGTTACTACATGTTTCTGCTGAAAGGGTAATTTGTTTAGTCGCTTACTTCACAAAAGAGGAATTAAGCAAATGCCATACAAAAGAGGTATGAGCCCTTATTAATGGACCAAGAAACTAACTAACAAAGGAGCAATGGGTGGGTACTTATTGGAACAAATTTCAAACAAAAAGGTGGCCAAAAGCGTGTATTTACTATTCAATGATGTCGACTCTTTACCCACGTTTGTGCCACGGGTATTCAGTACATACATGCGAACCTTTTCGATCCCCTGAGAGGGAGACTTGTTCACGAAAATCAAGAGCATGAAATTTCCCCATTCAATTACATTGGGGTTAGGGATATTTTAGGCGGTAGACAGTAAAAAATGGCAACTTTTTTGCAGGAAAATCGGGAGTCTCCCGCCTAAATCGGGAGAGTTGGCATGTATGGCAGTCGCATTTACGGACTCTCTAAAGAAGTCTGTGCCGTGAATAGCCAATGGTGTCTTTAGACTCTCTACACAAGTACATGGCATGGCTAGTCAGTGGTGTCTTTGGGCTCCATACAAAAGCGTGGATAGCCACTGGTGTCTTTGGACTCACTACACCAGTATATGACGGTTGAGTGTTTGTGATTTAATTTGTTGTGTTCACTCAGTTCTCTTCTCTTCTTCTGCCTATGCATACACTTAGTGTTGGACCACGGAATTCCATTAGGAGCGACCCTATTGTTTGAAGAGGGTGAGTATTACTGAAGTATGACAGAGCATAGTTGTCATCATGTTAGATCATCACTATTTCTTGGGGGCGTACCCATCTGTCTCCATGCACTCACTGTGATATTGGCCAGTGTTGTTCCCTCCCACAGCAACTCCCTCCTGTGCGCTAACCAAAACAAAACATGTCTGATAACTGGAAATGTACACTACTTTAGGTCCCATCTCTGCTCGCCATATTGCTCTCACTTAGTGGCAATCCACCATTCCTCTCCATGCATAGGTTGTTTCATACAGTCAAATATAACAAGCACTGGTAAAATCAATAGTTTTGCCATTTCTGGTTGTTTATTGCATTTTACAATTATAGATAAGAATGCAGTAAATAATTGTGCTCTACTTAGCCGGTAATTCAGATTTTCAACACATTAGTTCCAGAAAGTCATAATTCTATTAAAGACACAGAGGCGAAAGGATTATGCTTCTCTTTCCATTTTACTGTTCAGCAGCAAAGTACAAACCAATAAAACATGAAAGCAAAACTCAATACACTACAATAACCATTGTTTTAGAGTCTTTGTAGTTCTGTTCTTATTGGTCCTCAAGCTGACCACGTGATAACTTCAACCAATCATAATAGACCTTGTCCATAAATCACCCTGTCCTTCTACTATACTTCCTCTTTCTTTGCCCAGTCGAGAATGCGTCCAGTGAACTTTGCAATCCCGTCTGTTCCATGCCAATATGAATTCAATTTCCTGATTGTTTGTTGTCCGCCATCATACCTATAAAAACCATAAAGTAACTGGTGACTATAAATCGAAATAGGGTGGGGCAATTGTAAAATCAACCACAATTTCTATATATTATCCTTTTGTGCATTTAACAAAACTGTAATACTTTAATGTATTCATCATACACCGTTTCAGTAATTTCAGTAAAACATTCCAGTACTTTTACATTCCATTACATTTATTACGATTGATAGGGTGGGATAATCCTTCACCTGCGTGTCTTTAATAGAATTATGACTTTCTGGAACAAATGTGTTGAAAATCTGAAGGTCTCACTTCCCTTGTCATATCCTCATTTGCTGCTAAGCATCTGACCGGGCATAATTTTGGTTGTCCTGGAAAAGATTTGTAAGATATGGATCTCAAACCTGTATTAGTCCTTCTTGTTATGAGAAAGGTCACACCGTTAGGTGATAAACTCTTCCTGTTGATTTCTAGTGCTCTAACATGTGATAACCTCTTACAAGCCTATAGACATAGTAGCATGGCTAGCTTTCCTGAAATAGCCTTCCTGGATAGGTCCTGATTATCTAGCCATGAAAGAAATAATCTCAAAACTGTGTCGACATCCCACAATTGAGTATATTTTTCACTAGGGGGTCTAGTCATTTTTAATCCCTTTACTAGTCTACAAATCAAGGTATGTTCACCTATCGCTATGCCTTCGACCCTAGGGTGTCCTGCCGATATCGCGGACCAGGCCTTGTTGATTGTTCTGTATGCCTTCCCTTGGGCTGCCAACTGTGCTAAGAAATTGGCTACATGTACTACATCCGTTCCATCTGGATGAATACTCCTCTCCAAACACCAACTACTCCATCTAGCCCATGCAGACTTATAAGCCCTGTGTGTTCCTGGGGCCCAGGATTCGCTAATGATGTTTTCAGCCTCATTCGATAGTCCTGGCCTAACCCAAGATCTCCTAAAATTGCCTATGCGATTAGATTGAGTCTGCCTGACCTCACTAGTGGATGGCTGAGTTCCCTGGGGTCTCGAACAATGAATTTGTAGCTGAGTAGCAGCACTGGGTTGTGGTGTGATAATTCCAGAAGACTGGGGAACCACACTTGACCCCTCCAATCCGGTGTAACTAGTACTAGGGATGCTTTCTGGTGCCTCACCGGGGCTAGCGTCCTCGCTATCATAGAGAAAGGAGGGAACACATAGTTTATCTGGAGGCCCCATGTTTGCAGGAAAGAGTCTGTCGCCTCTGCCTTTGGGTTCGGTCTCCAGCTGAAGAACCAGGATAACTGTTCGTTTAGTCTCGATGCAAATAGTTCGACCTGGCATGGTCCCCATCGAGTCATTAGTTCTTGAAACACTTCCTCGTCCAGCTTCCAATCGCTGGCATCCCTGAGGTATCTGGAGTTCCAAAAGGCCACCGCGTTCTGATGGCCTGGCAGGTACTCCGCCGTCACTGACACTTCCCTCTGAAGACAGAGTTCCCAGAAATGTTTTGCCAATTCTGCCAGTAGTCTGGATCTTGTCTTGCCCAGTCTGTTTATGTACCTGACTGCTGAGACATTGTCCATCTTTAGCAGGACACAACATTGTGCCCTCTCTTGAGTCCAACATTTCACTGCGAAGGACCCTGCTAGCAACTCCAGACAGTTGATATGGAGAGTCGTCTCCTGGTCTGACCACCTGCCCCCTGTCAACAGGTTCCCGCATCGGGCTGCCCAGCCCCATCTGCTGGCGTCGGATTTGATGACCAGTTCCGGGGATGAGCCAAATATGGCCCTCCCATTCCATGCATCCATGTGGTGTAGCCACCATTTCAACTCTTCCCTCACTTCTTGGGAGATGGTAACATTTGTTTTGTAAGAAGCACCCCCCCTGAACTCTCTGATCTTTAACCTCTGGAGTACCCTGTCATGTAGTGGTCCTGGAAATATAGCTTGAATTGATGACGCTAGCTGGCTCACTAACCTTTCAATGTCCCTCAGTGACATTTCTCCCTTCGCTAGAGTGTGTCTTAGCTGCTTGTTGATATTGTTCACCTTGGGAATGGGTAGACTGAGATATCCCTGAATAGAGTCCACTATGAACCCCAGAAATTCCATTGACTGTTCCGGTACTATTTTGGTTTTTTCCCAATTTATGAGGAACCCCGGGTCCTCTAACAATGTTATTGTCTTCTGCACCTGTACTAGTAGTGTTTCTTTCTCCTGACAGATCAGACATATGTCGTCTAAGTATATTATGAGTCTTATTCCCTGACTCCTGAGGTGCGTCACCACTGGTTTCATCATCTTGGTGAAACACCATGGTGCGGATGCCAGACTGAAGGGCAGACATCGAAACTCCCATGTCGACTCTCCCCAGATGAACCTTACGAATCTGCATTGTTCCTCTGCTAATGCTATGGTTAGGTATGCATCCTTTAATTCTATTCTGGCTAGCCAATACCCTTGAATTAAGGTATCTCTTAACAGGTGTATCTTTTCCATCTTGAAATGCCTGTACATTACATATTCGTTTAAACCCTTCAAGTTTATAATTGGTCTTACCTTGTGTTTCCCTTTCACAAGAAACATGTTGCTTATATAACCCCTTGAGTAATCTGTTACTAGTCTTATGGCCTTTTACTCTCTAGCCTTCTCAGCTCTTCTTCTAGCAATAGTTTGTCTACCCCGTTTAGCTCTAAACCCCTTGGCGGGTTCTTCTGATGAGGTGTCTCTAGAAAGTCTATGTGAAAACCTTGTACGGTTTCTATTATCCAAGTATCCCCCTATATAGTGTGCCAATTTTGTATAAACTCTGCTATTCTTCCCCCTACTGCTGGGGTAATTAAACGTGGGCTGTTCTCTCTCACCTGAGTTGTTCTTTTGACGCTCTCCATGTCGCCAGCTTCTACCCCTTCCTCTGCCCCTTGATGGGAAGAAGGAGGTCTGTCTTCGATCCTCCTGATCTCGCCACTGCGTTCTGTCCTGGTAGGATCTGTTAAAGTGGAATAGGCCAGCCGAGCGACCCCTGCCTCTGCTGGCCCTGCCAAAAAATGTGTCTCCCAAACACTCTCTTGAGAGAGGCCTGTGCCAGCGCAGCATAGGAGTTAGCGAACTTAGTTACCACTTTAATGAAGGAATTCCCAAAGAGTTTTCCCTTTGCGGTTGACGCTGACTCTGAAGAAGCTAGTTCACTTAGCTTTGGGTCTATCTTTACCAGCAGGGACCTCCTTCTCTCCGTGGTGATCGCGTGGTTGGCGCTGCCCAACATACATATTGCCCTCTGGGCCCACCCGATCAGGTTCGTCGGGTCCACTGGCTCCCCCTTTTCTCTGGCCTCTTAGCCAATCTGTAGAATCTTAGTCAGGGGCCCTGTCATGTCCAGCATTTTGTCCTGGTATGAACGCCAGGACCTATGTAGTCCTTTTCCACATCCTTAGTGTACTTATTCATGAGCATGATCATTTTGATATCGATCTCGGGTTTATTCGCTGCACCCTCTGGGAGGTGAGGTCTAGGGCATTCCACGCTCATTTTACCCCTAGCCTCTTTAGCTAGGGGCACCCTCAGGCACTTTATTAAGTAGGCCACTATTCTCTTTGGCGGCTCCCATTCGGAAGACCTTGGGTGGATTAGTGCCTCAGGATCAAAATCATCACCTGCACCATCCTCCTCTGTCTCCTCCTTCCTCTTTTTCTTTGGCGCTTTGTGGCCTTCTTCTTCTGAGGAACATATGGAATATACCTCTTCTTCCTCTGGGTATTCTTCCTCCCAGTTCTCCTCTCTCTCATTCCAGGTGTCTGAGGACTTATCCTGCCACCTGCTAGGCCCCGCCTTTGCTCTTACTCTCCTTCTCTTACCACCCTTCATCTTTGGTGGTGTGCCCGGGGGGTGTGGGCTGCTTTTCTGCCCCCTTTTGTTTTCCCCTGTACTTTTAGCCCTTTGATCTCCTCCAGTCCCTGTGAGAACTTGAGCCAGACCTCCATCAGAGCCATCTGCTGTGGCCCTTGTCCCAACGAGGCCCCCAGGGCTTTTTGGAGGACCTGAGTCATCTCCGCATGGCTCCTCTTCTGGCTAATCCTAGCCTTTCCCTCATCTCTAGAAGAGCTCATGTCTGCACAGAACACTGGGGATTTCAATAATATGCCAGGAGTTTTTATAATCTCTTAGAGATTAAAAGTATCTATATAGTATTGATTGCCTGGCTTGTTATATATATATATATATATATATATATATATATATATATATATATATATATATATATATATATATATATCTCCATCTACTATGCCCCAGCTACCTTGGGAGGGCCACAATGTGAGTGGCTTGTGAAAACTTTTTCTTGCAATGAGGATGCGCAATGATTTTATGGATTTTTCCTTTTTGATACTTAAATAAAGTGGAACAATTTTGTATTTTGGTTTCCTGATTCTGTAAATTCTTTTGGGACCAAAGAGTGCTCCTCCACCAACTGCGGAAACGACAGCTGAAGTAAGATATATATATATATATATATATATATATATATATATATATATATATATATATATGGTTTGACCTGGGACTGTGCCCGTGTTATTGTTGTGGTATCCCTCTGTGGCCTGCAGGGGCGCTGTGATCTCCAGTTCGGTAGCGTGAATTTAAAGAGTGTTGCGCTCTGAGGTGAAATGAACGTATTCTGTCTCCCCACTCTTGGGGCTCAGATGTTATGCAATACGATCTCAGAGCGATCGTAAGAACTACTTTTCACACTTTCTCAAGGGTCCATGGAATGGTGGGAGCACCGGAACTATGTTTTCCCGTTGCGCTCCCCCTTCCGTGACTGTAGTGCCCTCTCTGGTTTCCCTCTGAGGTTGCGGTCGCCGGAGCACCAGCCCCGTCGCAACTTCAGAACACTCGCACAAAGTTGCGGATATGCTCCGCCAAAGATTCCAAGCTGAGCGTGCGTGTGCGTGCGTGCGTGCAGGTGTGCCTCTCTATAATACAGACTCTCACCAACATTAATCAGAATAATGAAAAGAATAATGAAAAGGGCACTTAACTCGCTGCCGAGCAGCAAAGAAAAAGGAAGTATAGTAGAAGGACAGGGTGATTTATGGATAAGGACTATTATGTTTGGTTGAAGTTATCACGTGGTGTGTTTGAGGACCAATAAGAACAGAACTATAAAGACTCTAAAACAATGGTTATTGTAGTTTATTGAGTTTTGCTTTCATGTTTTATTGGTTTGTACAGTACTGCTGAACAGTAAAATGGAAAGAGAAGCATAATCCGAGCCTCCAGTCTTGACATAGAATTCCAAACATGTCTACAAATTAGTGCTTGCAGAAAAAACGTTAGTTATAGACATAGTAGAAAGATGTCTCTTCAATGCAGTATACAGAAGTCTTTTTACCATGTGTTTTACGATAGTTGTCAACAAACAATATGTTTGGGAATGTTAAGGTAAGCATGGTGATTTTAAGGTGGAAGGTGGAACTAGGGTGGTGCGGTTATGGCTGAGCTAAAGTGGAAAGGAGAAGAGATGCGCTAAGGTGGGAGGTAGTAGGCATGGGTGAGCATGTTAGTCATGGATGAGCTAGCAAAGGTGAGCTGGGTGTAGTTGGCTGGTGGAGATAAGCAGGGTTGAGCTAGTGTGGGTGATTGTAGCATGGGGGTGGGAGAATGGTTGGACAGGGATGAGGTAGGGAAGGTAGGGGTAGAGTGGGATGGGGTGCTGAGGGAATGAGCTAGGATCTAGGATGAGTGGGGGTAGGCAGAGGTGAGCTAGGGAGGATCGGCCTTTGTAGCCAGGCAGGGGCGTGGTACAGAGTGTATGGTACAGTGGGTTGGAAGGGCTGTGGCAGGGATGGTGTGGGTAGAGTGGGGTGGGTAGTGTGTATTGGGGTTTAGCGGGTTGAGGAGGGCATAGGTGGTGGAGATTGGAGTGAGGTGGTGTGGTGGGGTGCATAGGACTAGAGTTATGGTAAAATGGAGGGTGGAAGGTAGAGTAGGGTGAGGAAGAGATGAGGAAGGGTAGGTGGTATTAGAGAGTGATGACAAATTGTGGGTCGGAGGAGAGTGGTGTGGGGCAGAGATGGACAGGTGTGGAAGTGGGAAAATAGTGTAGTTGGGTGTGGTTGGAAAGGGGGATGTGTAAGAGTGGAACAGGTTAGAGTGAGGGGTTTAGACTGGAGATGTGGAGGCTGAAGGGGTGGTGTTCAGTGGGGTTGGGATGGTAAGGAGGTGTGTGGTCGTGTGGAGGTGCAAGTGGGGTGAGGAGTTGTGTTGAGTGAAGAGGTGGTGTGGAGGTGTGGAGGAGTGGTATGGAATCATTGGGTGGTGTGTGAAGTCTTAGTGTATTGATGTGGAGTGGTAGGGTGGGTGGTGGTGTGGAGTGGTGTGTTGGTGTGAGTGGTGTGGAGTGTTGTGGTGTGGTAATATGGTGTTGTGGTGAGGTAGAGTAGTGGTGTGGAGTCATAAGGAAATGGAGTGAGGGTGCATGGTGAGGGTGCATTGTGGTGTTTTGGAATGGGGGCCAGGGCCTGGGGGTGTGACAGTGTGTGACAGTTGTGTAGGGGTGTGATGGTGTGGTGGATTGTGGTGAAGTATGGTTGAGGGGTTGTGGTGTGAGGTGTAGAATGGAGTGGCATGAGGGGTGATGTGGTTGTGGTCTGTAATCGGGATGTGTTGTTGTGGGAATGTGTGGTGGAGTAGTGGTGTGGTTGGTAGTGTAGTGGTAGTGTGGAGTGGGCTGGAGAGAGGTGAGATAACTGACAGGGCGACAACCAAAAAGGCAGGTAATGTACCTCTTCCATCCCCAGACCGTGATACAGCATGTCTAGAGTGAAGGACTCAGGTGGGGAGAAAGCAACAAAAACAAGAACCCCACATTCCTGTAGCACACTAGAGACAAACAATCTGTAGACATGTTTGGAATTCTATGTCAAGACTGGAGGCTCGGATTATGCTTCTCTTTCCATTTTACTGTTCAGCAGTACTGTACAAATCAATAAAACATGAAAGCTTTTCTGCCTCTCTTTGAAGTTGACTGGCAGTGAGGTAGTGCTTTAAGTGGGATGTAAAATTGAGGGGGCACAAACAAAGGGGTTCGACCTACATATTGGGCCCAAATAGTGATGGGCATGCCCGAAAGTGGGTACTGCCTGACCTTAACAATGCACCTAGAAAGGTACTTTGGGCCACTCAGCATGGTCTCAGATGGAATTGTTTGCATCCAGTCTGCATATTGTAAATTCATTTCTCTAGGGTGCGTAAATTAATCACTCTCTCACTCAGTATATAAGCAATTGAATCATTGTATATTGGGCTCTCTGTCAATTTAATTTTTCATGAAAGTCACCCTAACAGTTAAATGGCTGCAATCTGCATGCCATATGTTATGTCATGTTATTGTGACTTATACCGTGCACTGCTGCCATTTCTATGGTCTGTAGGAGTTCTGCCGGATCTGAAAAGGAAGGGTGGGGAGGCCTAGTAGGCGGGATGGAGAGGGAAAGCACTAGAGAGCTTTGATGTGCTGTTGATAGCTTCAGTTCGGAATAAACGGTCACTGTGTGCTGGGTTTGATTTTTGATGATAAGAGTTAGGTGGAGTTTGTTGTATGAGTGTGTGTGGAATGAATTGTGTGTAATTGCTTTAGTTTTCAGTGGTGTGTTGTGTTTAGCTGGGTGTTGCTGGGTGTGTGCATTTTGTGGTGGTTTTAGGTTTCTGCTGCATTAGAGGAATGTGTATGTTTTGTTTGTTGTTTGAGGGTGCAGGTAATCGGAAAGATATTAGTAGGGTTAGTTAGTGATGTTAGTAGTCTGGGCCATACATTATTTGGACAGTGTCAATGGTTGGATGTGAGGCTTAGGCTGTTCTGCCTGAGCAGACACATTGGTCCATGCTCACTTACAGGGTGAATCCCTAAGCTTGTTTTAGTAAAGGAGAAATCACATGGACTATGTTAGGACATGGTATGGGTGAATGGAATTGTTGTGGTTATGCAATCATAAAAATGCCAGAATGGAGTGTCTGGAACATGGGTTTGGGAGGAGGACGGTGGAAGAAAGCCAAGGAGGAAGATATGGAAAGGGTGGTTACCATGTGCGTGTTTGTCACTTGATGGCATATAAAGAAATACAAAAGATCTTGTGAACCTACTATGTGGCCTCACGTATGTGGGTTTGGTTAAGGTGATGACCTTTAACAACTGGCAACGAGTGATAAGCACAGCAACAACCAGCCACGCATCCTGAGTTACTCGGTGCTTGCCAATAATCCTGCCAGGTACGGGTGCACTGCAGCATTGACAGAACTGACTGTAGTGCTGTGATTTTCGTGAGTGTTGCTCCCGACGTGCAGAGGGCACAACCTATGTGCATGGGTTAGATATGCATTATCGTGTGCAAGAAAACAAGATTCTTGCTCGTTACCACTTTGCTATCATGGGACAAAGGAAAGGAGAGTCTATTGAGTAATGTGAGACATTTGAGGGCATTCTCATACCTATTCCCTGGGAATCCTCAGTTCAGGTGGCCAGGGAAGGGCCATCGGTTTTGGATCCCAACCGTGGGGGCGGACAAGCAAGGGGGGATCACCTGGGCAGAGGGTCTCTGGGGACTGGAGAGAGAATGCTAAAGGGTGAGACATGGTATTTCCGCTGTTCTGATGACAATTCATTCTACCCCTCTACATTTGTAGACTACTGTGACAGTACCTTACCCATTGACAACATCCAAAGTACTGCGAAGAGGAAGAAGCATCTTTGAGTGAGGAAGATTACCAATGAAAAATATAATTCAAGTACTGAGATGAAGAAGAAGGAGCTAGAGCAAACCTGTACTCTCAGTACACATGTCCCACTAACAAGATCAGGCACTTAAAACTAACTACCATCACCTGCAGCCTAACAACCTTTCCTGGGAGTATAACATTGATTCAGTCAGACAACCCAGATAGAACGGGGAACGCAGAGTGTGAGGAGCAGCAGGAAGTGGTGTCGTGTCTGAGTGTGTCCCTGAGAGAACAGAGCAGCGAGTTGTCAGAAGGCTGCAAAGGAAAGTCAGCAGTGTGGCGAGGGAGCCGTGTCTCCAGGGAGCCGAACAGAAGGAGTGCAGGGAACCGTGTCTACAGGCGGTCTCTGTGGTGAACACCAGAACTGCTCATTACCCTGGCTGAGGGTGTCATCCCAGAGTTGTCAGAGGGGCAGGTGGAGCAGCCCTGAGTTTCACGAGGAGGAAAGAAGATGCCAGAGATCCAGACGTGAACGCTGGTGAGTTTCAGAGGCTGGATAAACCCGGTGCATGTCTAATCTGAAGATACATTGTGACCACTCAGTCACGTGCGGCAGGCTACTAAGTTGTAGAAGTGTGAAACTGAAGGAGAGCACCTGGCCAGTAATGGAAAGTAATGTAACATTGTAAGAGGGTGGAATCTCCTGAAACCGCCCAGTGAAAAGCTGCTAAGGGGAGCTAGTGAAGTGAGAGCAAAAGCCAACCAAGAAGAACGGTTGTGGAAGTCAGAAATGGGCAGAGAACCTTAGCAAGGTGTGGGTCTGATGGAAGGGGCCCAGAGATGGAAAAAAGAGAATGATAAAGTCTGTAGAAAAGATGAAGAGCTTGAATCACTAATAGGACCAGAGAAGTGCCAGGATTAATTGAAAGCAAGTTGTCAAAGTGAAAGAAGAGGCTGAGGGTAGCGCTGGGATGACTGGTTGCTTGACCTGTAATAGGTGCACTGTGTGGTCTAAAACTGCGCTTAGAAGCCATAAATATATAAAGAAAGACTGTAAGCCCCAAGGTAATGCCAAGGATAAAGAGCCACTGGCTGCACAACCTGATATGGGTGGACCATGCGGTTTACAACTGCGCACAAAAGAGTTGTAAGGTGAGAAGAACCTGTGAACTTTGTTTTGTGAGCAAGGACTATATTGAGCTTGGGGAATGGAAAACCCTGAGCCTTGAAGGAATACAAGACTGTTTCTTGTGAACTTTGTGAACCTTTCATATCTGAATACTTCATGAACTGGTACCTGATATTTGGGAAAGGGCGCCTGAACTTCTTATGAACCTTCTTTGTTTGAACTTTTGCCAGTAAACCTCGTGTGGATTCAGGGATTTTCCGCTAAATCCCGAGCCGCAGAGAAGTTTGAGCAGGGAGTGCTCTTTTTTATGGTAGTGAGACCCGGCTTCTGTAAGTTTAGTGGTGCCCTGGACTGTGTTGTTGTACAGCCGTTGAGCTGCTTTAGATTCAATTGTGTGTCAAGCGCATAATCTAGCTGGTAAGTGATGTTTGTCAGATCTTGCCGTTAGCCTTTAAGGGCTCTTCTTTTCTTCCTGCAACACTCTGGGCCTCATTACGAGTTTGGAGGTAGCCAAGGAGCTATTAGCTCCATGGCTACCTCCAAACCGGGCTCCTTTACCGGGTTCCTGCAATGAGGAATAACCGGGTCATTCCGTCATAGGAGGACCCGGTAATTCCTCCGTGCAGGAACCCATCCCCATTTGCGCCCCCATAGGGCTCAATGGGGAGGGAGGTATAACGGGCAGATTACATCTGGCCTATTATTACCTCCCTCTTCCCCTCGCGGGACCTGGAAAAGATGTCTGGTTTTACCAGACATCTGATCCGGGTCCCGCAAAGGGAACCTCGTAATAGGCGCTCCCGGAATGAAGGGAGCCAGACCCGTACCGGCCTCCTTCATTCCGGGAGCGCAGGGTCGTAATGAGGCTGTCTGTGTCTTTAACCAGTGGTGCACCACCTGCATGCTCCCCTCTATCAACATTTGTTCAGCAGGGGTAGGTAAAATCTGCCTCCTCAGCTAAATAGTGGTGAGGAAAGTGGTTGCTTGTAGTTCCCTGGGGCTCCGTGGGCTCTTTAATGCTACCATTCTTTTGAAGAAATAAGTGCTGGCATACCACTGCTCTAAATAAACGGCTGTGGTATTGCAACTATTGTGACCGTGTCTCTTATATAATACGCTGCGCATGTTTTTGTTATCTCAACACAATTTTCTGAAATGCCAGCTATTAGTCACAATTTCTCACTGCGCACCAAGGAATGCGCTGCTTGCATTCGAATTCTAACTGCGAGCTGCAACTTGAAAAAAAGGAACTGCAAGAAACGTAACAAACAACCTGATTCGATTCCAGTTGGCATCATGAGTACCATCTGTGACATGAATGGGATTGAAAAGAATGACCAAGGAAAGATAACAGCTTTCCTCAAACCATCAACAAGGGATGCTATAGTTGAGTCCTCTTCTTCTAACATGCCTGAAGAAATTATTAACAAAGCCTTCACTGATTCAAATTTGTCATTAGAAAATCCAATTGACAATATCTCACTTTTAAATCTATGTTTAAATTTGCAAACAGAATCGATTGCTGAAAAAAACACAACTACTGGAGATCCTAACACTTTAATAATAGAACATTTTTCTATCCCTCCTACTAATTTGGCTAAAACACGAGAATTTACCGAAATTGCAATGAACGCATATGCATTTTCCCCAAGACATCAATCAAGCTTTTCTTCTTCGGAATCATCATGCATGGATGACCCACGATCAGCGCCAAAATTGTTAATTATACTTAAAGAGCTGTTCTCACTATACAATAATTTACACGAGGACCAACAACTTAGAAAACAAGAATTAACTAAATTAGTTGAAATGGTCTTATCTGCGCTTCACCTCTCTAGGCAAGAAAATTGAAACGAGGAACTAAGTCAAGCAGAAAATTCAAATATACCAATAATTGTAATCCAAGATAATCAGCCTTTGCAAAATGTATGCCCACAAGGAAAGGGTGAGGTTTGCGTAAATGAGGCACAATCAGGCTTAATGTATGGTAAGACTGCCACCAGTAATTTGAATCGCCAAGCCTCTTCTACTTCAGCTAATAGTGTGAAACCAAGTACTACTGGCAAAAGAGAACCCAAAAGCGAAATAATTTAACATAACAAAAATCATCAACATTGGGAAATAAGAACAACCCTATATTTACTGTACACAAGCACTGGGTTCGACCTTCCCAAAACATTTGACAGGTTAAGAAACAAATAAAGGATAAGAAATTGTTTACGATTACGTTTCAAGAAATATAAGGAAGAAAATCTCTGGGATTTATTCCTAGTTTGCATATGGAAAATAATAGATCTCCTCCTAAGGAGAATTTACCTGAAAGTGAACTGGCTAGAGATAACTTCTTTGCATCTATTTAAAATATTAGGATAGCCCAAAAAGAATCCTGTTATTCAGGAAGTCCTTTTGTACCTAGTAGTGAGTACCGATCTATGTGTCATGATCCCAGCACAGGAATACAGATCCCATTCAGAAACACTGTGGAGTCAAGGAACTTCATATCCATCATTGGGTCAACAGTGGCTTCAAGCTTGGCGCAAGAGACATTTACCTCACTCTTAGCATTGTACCCATTGGCTCATTACAATTGCTTTGCCCTCCCTACCCTCAACATGGACGTCGCTAAGTCTATAGATAACTCACATTGCATTCTACACCTGTTGCAGAGGGAGCTACTTAAGTCCCGCCTCTGCCGCAGCTCTTGCTTCACGTCTTCTCTGCTGACAGAGGGTAACTCTTCCAGCGGCGACCCCCTGACAGAACCGGTCAATAGAAGAAATCGAGTCAAAGATATTAATTTCCACAGCAAAATCAACAGAATAGCAATAGAATTGTAAAGACTTACCAAACCGAAGTTTTTTCCAAGTATTTTCCTCAGTCCGCTGTTATATTCGTAGTCTCCGCCTCTTCTGTCAGAAGCTCTGTTGCAGCTGCAGCATTGCTTCTCTCAGCAACCTTCATCCGCGGTCGCAGTGTATTCTTCCTAAAGTTTTCCTCAGCAGTCTCTGCATTGTCCGAAGGTATTTTCTTCAACAGTTTCTCCAAAGACTGCAAAACAAAGGTATTTAATGAATGAATGAACTTGTAAAAAGGAAAGAAAGAAGAAGTTACATATGTGCTTACCTGAAGTCTCAGCAAAGCTTTTCTTTGCTTATTTCTTACCACTCTTGTTTCTGAAGGCAGCTATTACTCTGTTTTTTCTATGAACTGACGTAAATTAATGTTTCCGCAAAACGCGTATAGCTGCAGCCATAACACAGCATCAGCCCTTGTTAGTGAACCACGAACCTGCAAAAAATTAAACGAAATTCTAGCAAGAGAGATCTGTCCAATCTAGGGACCATTCAGTATCAGATGAACTGTATATAATTATTATTTTCACCAAATGACTTGCCCAAGATACCTTCAGAAGAAGTTTTGGACATTGTTCAGTTAAGAATCTTTCGACACCATGGCCCCCTCAGATTAATTGTCACCTACCCAACGCGCCTCTGTAGAATACTGGATGGAAAGATCCACAAAACAAAAGCACAGGTGAGAAGGGAGGGTTATTTCAAGGTACACTGTATCACAGTTTTAGTTTGTGAATGGGGATTACAATAGTGGTTTTGTTATAATTGTTGTTTCCACAGAATCAATGCCCAGACAACAGGTCCTCAGCTGAAAAGGCATTACGCTCCCGCGGAGACCTAAGGTAAGCGTTACAGAACGCAAAGCCGTACTTAAACAATTCCACCTGAGTATAACGGAGGACTCAGAAATAGATAATTCATCCCAGCTTCTGGGAGAGCTCAGAGCAGAGGTTCATGCAGCCAGGTCTGAAACCAACTCTCTTAGGAGAGAGTTGGTGGTTAACAGAGAGCGCACTGAGGAATTGGGTCGCCAGTTGCTACAGTCCTAAACAGGGCAGGAACCACTTCCTGGTGGGGCTTCACAGGGTCAAATTCCCGCTTCTAGCCCCCCACTACAAGTAGTCTTACCCGGAAATATTCCCCTAGCAGCCCCAGAGAGATTTACAGGAGATCCACAGCGTTTTGCAGTGTTTATTAAACAATGTAATTTACACTTTCTATGTAGAACTGGGGTCCTTCCTTCCGATCAGGCCAAAGTGGCATTTGTGTTATCTTATTTGGGAGGACATGCTGCAGATTGGTCCATACCCTTATTGAACAGAGATGATCCATTACTGAGGAACTATCCTGGTTTTCGGCAGGAATTAGAAACACTTTTTGCTCATCCTGCTCAGGGTCAGGCCTTAGACAACGAGTTGCTTTCTTTACGCCAAGGTAACCAGGAATTGTTGGCTTATATAGGCTCTTTCAATTGATTAGTAGCTGAAACGAATTGGCCTGAGGAGAAGAGAACCACACTTTTTCATTGAGGGCTGAGAGGAGAATTTAAGGATATTTTGGCACAAGTTGTGAATCCACCTACTGGTTGTGCCGAATTCATGGATCTAACCATCTAGTTGGCTCACTGATTACAGAACTGACGCTCAGAGGTTAAATCATTTTATGTTCGTTAAAGAGACTCTGGGCCTCATTCCGACTTTGGAGGTAACCACGACGCTATTTGCGGCATGGCTACCTCCAAAATCGTTGCGACTCCGCCCTGTTGAATGGAGTAATTACCAGTCCATTCCGAGGTCAGAGGGGCTGGTAATTCCCCATTCACCAGGGCCATTCCCCATTCCTATTTGAGCCCCCATAGGGCTCAATGGGAACGGGGAAGGCGCTAATAACGGTACCGTAAATTACGTTACCGTTATTAGCGCCAAAGTCCCTTTGCGCATCCCGTCCATAACGCCTGGTAAAACCAGGCGTTAAGGACGGGCCGCAAAGGGAACTCGTAGTAGGGCGCATAGGGATTACCGGCACCGATGTCCTTAACGGTGCCCGGTATCCCTTTGCGCTCTACTTGTAATGACCCCCTCTGTAACTCGTTCAATGACTGAAAGTCACCCTGAGAGCAAAATGTATGTCTCTATTGTGGCTCAGCGGGTCATCAATTGCGAAACTGTCCAGTGAAACCACCATGGAAACCAGTGGGAGCAGTAGACAAGGGTGATAGAAAAGTCACAGAAGATGAACAGCAGGAAAACTCCAACACCCGACAAGTATACAGGTCGACTTGTCGAGCCAAAAGAAGGAAATTCAGTTCTCTCATTTCTTTGTTCCGGTCATCCTAAGTAGCAACCTTCAACCGTCCAAGGTGTATGCTCTGGAAGCAAATGTGGACAGTGGTGTGATTGGAAACTATATGGATTACGAACTAGCAGGCAAGATGGGTAGATGGAACACAATTAATATCCGGACCAGTGACGAAGTGTACTGAAGTTTGCACCTTGCTTTGACAGGAAGGACATCCGGAAAAGATATCTTTTGACCTGATTTGTGCTCCACAGTTGAAGGTGATTTTAGGAATTCCATGGCTAGAAAAACACAACCCACGGATTGATTAGCGAGCCAAGACCATTGTTTTCACCGAGCAATGCAGGACTTCCTGCTATGTTCAAGGCAGAACCATGAAGAAAGAGTTGCCAAAGATTTCTTGCAACACACCCACTTTAGGGGTGATAGGGACCCTCCCTCTGGAATATCAAGACTTTCAAGAGGTATTCGAAGAAGAACAGGCTAACCTGCTGCCACCTCATCGACCATATGTTTGCCAAATCGATTTGATCTCTGGTTCAAAAACCCCATGCAGCAGAATCTACGCCCTAATCGAACAAGAAAATATTCATTTGAAGACCTATTTAGATAATTACCTGGCCAATGGGTTCATTCGGCCCTCTAAGTCCCCCATGGCGTCTCCTCTATTTTATGTGCCCAATAAGGAAGGGGACCTTCGTTCCTGCATAGACTACCGTGCCCTAAACCAGATCACCATCAAGAACCGGTACCCCCTTCCACTTATCCCTGTACTGATGGATCAAGTAAAGGATGCCAGGATTTTTACTAAATTAGACCTTAGAGGAGCCTACCACTTAGTGAGAATCAAAGAAGGAGATGAATGGAAGACTGCCTTCCCCACAAAATACATATTATACAAATATCAAGTCATGCCCTTTGGCTTATGTAACGCCCCAGCAGCCTTCCAAAATGTTATGAACAACGTTTTATGTGAATTGCTCAATGTCTGCACCGTAGTGTACTTGGACGACATTCTTATATACTCAAGGTCGGACCAAGAGCACATAACCCATGAAAGGGAAGTCCTCCAGAAACTACAACAACACAAGCTTTTTGTAAACTTAGACTTTCATACGACCTCAGTGGAGTTTCTGGGATTCATATTGTCACCCAAAGGAATCCAAATGGATAACAGAAAAGTCGAAGCAGTTCTCAATTGGCCTTCTCCTACATCAGTGAAAGGAGTCCAAAGTTTTTTTAGGATTAGCAAATTTTTACAGATATTTTATTGCAGGATTTTCACAACTGGACCACCCGATAACTTCATTGCTACGAAAACCTAAGACCTTCTCCTGGACCAAGGAAGCTGAAGAGGCCTTCCAGACATTGAAGAAACAATTTACCACAGTTCTGGTGTTGAGACACCCACAACCAGAGTTACCATTTGTAATGGAAACCAACGCATCCAGTGCTGCAATGGGAGCACTACTATCCCAGAAAGACCCCGAAACCGGACAGCTGCATCCAGTGGCCTTCTGGCCCAAGAAGTTCTCAACGGCCAAATTGAACTATAGCATCACAGAAAAAGAATTACTAGCAATAAAACATGCGTTCAAAGAAGGGAGACACCACTTGTTAGGGGACCGACATACAGTTACTGTTTTAACAGATCACCGAAACTTGGAATATTTGCGCAATTCCAAGGCTCAATCTTCACGACAACTCTGTTGGGCATTATTTTTATTGCCTAGCATTTCGGTGCTGGACTGCCCCAGGGCAGGACAAAGACTGATATGTTTGGGATCCTCCTTCTCTGTGAAAGATAGTGAGCTAAAGACTAACCAGGACTAATGTCTGGCAGAGGAACTCCCAGGACCCCCTTGTCAATTTGCATAATTAAGTAACTTTGGGTCTCACCCTAAGTTACTAGGGGAATCCAGACGTGGACCCCTTGCTCACTATTCTTAGAAAGGCACAGCTCCACCCTACTGATGAGGTCCAACCAGACCGAAACACGTGTCTGGGGATGCTGTTGGTACTCTTGTTGAGAGGAGAATTGCCTAGCATTTTGGTGCTGGACTGCCCCAGGGCAGGACAAAGACTGATATGTTTGGGATATTTCTTCTCTGTGAAAGATAGTGAGCTAAAGACTCTGGGTAAGTCCCTCGTAACCAGGATTAATGTCTGGCAGAGGGACTCCCAGGACACCCCTTGTCAATTTGCATAATTAAGTAAATTTGGGTCTCACCCTAAGTTACTAGGGGAATCCAGACGTGGACCCCTTGCTCACTATTCTTCGAGAGGCACAGCTCCTCCCTACTGATGAGGTCCAACCAGACCGAAACACGTGTCTGGGGATGCTGTTGGTACTCTTGTTCAGAGGAGAATTGGCTAGCATTTCGGTGCTGGACTGCCCCAGGGCAGGACAAAGACTGATATGTTTGTGATATTTCTTCTCTGTGAAAGATAGTGAGCTAAAGACTCTGGGTAAGTCCCTCGTAACCAGAACTAATGTCTGGCAGAGGGACTCCCAGGACCCACCTTATCAATTTGCACTATTCTAGTCATTGTGGACTTATTTTCCAAGATGGCGCATTTCATTGCCCTAAAGGGACCCCCAACTTCCTCAGTCTTAGCAAAGGTCATCCTGGAACAAATTGTGCGTCTTCATGGATTTCCATCTACTGTGATCTCAGATAGGGGGAGCCAATTTGTATCCCAATTCTGGAATTGTTGTGAATGTTGTGAATTGGCCAAGATTGAAGTGTGTCTATCTACCAGTCACCCCCCACAGACTGGCGGTCAAACAGAGAGAACCAATCAGACCCTTGAACAATATTTCCGATGTCTCCTTCACCAGATAGATTGTTCTTGGGTGGATGCCCTTTGGATCCAGAGTATGCTTATAATAACTCAGAACATACTTCCATGGGCTATATTCCTTTCTACCCTCTGAACGGTTTACATCCTCGGACCTCCACTTTTGATCCCACATAGGGCCTGATCACGACTTGGGCGTTACAACCGAACTCCCCGGCGCTAATAGCGCCGGATCACGAGTTCGGCGGTAAAGTAATTCCCCATTCCCCATTGAGCCCATTCGGGAATACCCCATTCCCCATTGGGCTCAATGGGGAATTTTCACGCTCTTACCACCGGCAGATTTCCCGCCTGCGGTAATAGCGCAAATTTTCGGCGGATTTCCCCCCAGCTCAGAGCTGGGGCGAAATCCGCCCAAGCCCTGATTCGGCGGACCCTTAAATCCGGCGGTATTAGCGCTACCGCCGGATTTAAGGATTACCGCCGAAGTCGTGATCAGGCCCATAGTCTTTAGAGATGCCAGCAGTACAGAGTCTCCATGATAACATAACCAGGGTACAGGAAGTAGTTCTACGACATTTAGCTACTGCAAAGGAGGACCAAAAGAAATGTGCAGATAAACATCGACGAGAGTGGGAGACAAGGTTTGGTTGTCTTCCAAGTACATTGCACTCAAAGGCCCACGTAAATTCCAACCATGATTCCTAGGCCCATTTCCAGTGGAGACTATTGTCAATCCCGGAGCAGTAAGACTAAAGTTACCCTCTCACATGCAAATCCATCCAGTTTTTCATGTCTCTCTGATCAAACCACTGAATCCAGGGACCAGATTACAGCCACCACCACCAAAACCCCAAAATCATCAAAGGTGAACTAGAATTCATAGTAAAGGAAATTTTAGATTCTAAAATAGTTAAAAAGAAATTGTTCTACCTGATAGATTGGAAAGGTTTTGGTCCACAGGATAGGACTTGCGAACCTAGCTCGAACATTCATTCCCCAGACTGCTGTAAAAGTTTCATCAACATCACCCGACTAAGCCAGGACAGGAGGGTTCATCCTTGGGAGAGGTTTTGGGGGGGAAACTGTCATGATCCCAGCACAGGAATACAGATCCCATTCAGAAACACTAGGGAGGCAAGGAACTTCATATCCATCAGTGGGTCAACAGTGGCTTCAGGCTTGGCGCAAGAGACATTTACCTCACTCTTAGCATTGTACCCATAGGCTCATTACACTTATATTGCCTTCCCTACCCACAACATGACCACTGCTAAGTCCATATATAACTCACAGTGCATTCTACACCTGTTGCAGAGGGAGCTAGTTAAGCCCCGCCTTCATCGAAGCTCTTGCTTCGCGTCTTCTCCGCTGACAGCGGGTAACGCTTCCAGCAATCTCCTGACAGAACCTGTCAATATAAGAAAACGAGTCAAAGATATTAATTTCCACAGCAAAATCAACAGAATACCAATAGAACTGTAAAGACTTACTGAATCAAAGTTTTTTCCAAGTATTTTCCTCAGTCCGCTGTTATATTCGTAGTCTCTGCATCTTCTGCCAGAAGCTCCATTGCAGCCGCAGCATTTCTTCTCTCAGCTACCTTTGTCCGCAGTCGCAGTGTATTCTTCCTAAAGTTTTCCTCAGCAGTCTCCTCATCGTCCAAAGGTATTTTCTTCAACAGTTTCTCCAAAGACGTGCAAAACAAAGGTATTTAATGAATGAATTAACTTGTAAAAAGGAAAGAAAGAAGTTACATATGTGCTTAACTGAAGTCTCAGCAAGGCTTTTCTTTGCTTATTTCTTACTGAACTTGTTTCTGAAGGCAGCTATTACTCTGTTTTCTCGATGAACTGACATAAATTAATGTTTCTGCAAAACGAGTATAGCTGCAGCCATAACACAGCATCAGCCCTGGTTAGGGAACCACGAACCTGCTAAATATTAAAGAAAATTCTAGCAAGAGAGATCTCTCCAATTTAGGGACCATTCAGTGTCTGAGGAACTGTATATAATTATTATTTTCACCAAAAGACAAGCCCAAGATACCTTTAGAAGATGTTTTGGACATTGTTCAGTTAAGAATCTTTCAACACCACGCCCCCCTCAGATTAAAAGTCACCTACCCAATGTGCCCCTGTAGAATACAGGATGGAGAGATCCACAAAACAAAAGCACAGGTGAGAAGGGAGGGTTATTTCAAGGTACACTGTATCACAGTTTTAGTTTGTGAATAGGGATTACAACAGTGGTTTTGTTATAATTGTTGTTTCCACAGAATCAATGCCCAGACAACAGGTCCTCAGCTGAAAAGGCATTACACTCCCGCGGAGACCTAAGGTAAGCATTACACTATGGGCTTTGCAACAGAACAAATTCAAATGGCTAAATTGGTCACTCAAGACAAAGGTAATATGTTAAATTTGGAACTGTTATCTTCAAAAGCAATTAATGCAACATCAGAAATGATAAACATTGTTGATCTCTATGCTTCATCAACAAGTCCTTTTTTAAATCGGTCTAATGTACTCAAACTGATACATAAAATTCCTTGTATCGCCTATGGTTACAGAACCTATTATGACCCAAGCCACCAATTTTCTAAACCCAAGGTATGAATTTGAGGAAGAGGCAAAGCCCATAGATAAGAATAATATTAAAAAGAAAATTGTGAGTAATATTTTTGGAGGACAATTGTCTGAGAATGCTATTAAAGATATTGTTACTAAGGTTTGCTTTTTGTTACAATCTAAGATAAACATGTCTAATAACTGTAATGTATACAGTTTGAAAACTCTGAATTTGATGGGGTAGAATAACTTGAGCATATTGAAACAGCTCAACTTAGTATCCGATCATGGAACATGAGGGGTTTTAGATCCTTTACGAATAATGCCAGGGGACCACTCAGGTGGTTATAATGCACTGTATAAATGATCTTTAACATAATCCACTAGGTCTGCATTACTTGCTTTCCTCAGATATAATCCACTTGCAGGAAACATGCTTAATGCATCATTTGTTTATGGATGGATTTGTTATATTTCAAAGAAAAGCCCAGAATAATATAAGTGGTCGACCCTTCGGTGAGTTCATCACCGCTGTTGCCATGCATTTGAAGGGTAAAGAATGTCTACCTATATATCAATCTGAGTATGTTCGGGCAACTACAATTGGAAGGTTGGTTGATGGAAATAAAATACCAATATTATTGGCAAACTTGTATAACCATCCTGGCAAAGGTAACTTTGAATCGCTAATTACTCAAATAGAACTTTTGCTTGAGGCATGGACAAGTATACACTTGAATGGTCAATACTACATAGTGAGAGATAAAAATTACGGATGTCCTTCCTTTCCTAATAGGAAAGCTATTATTTCTCAAGACTATTTCTATATTAAAAAAATGACCAGTGTATGTGGGCTATCAGAAGTGAAGAAGATGAGATGACAAATGATTCAAATCCCTGGTTGTCATTTATCCACTCATACCAATTGCTACACATGATTAATGTTGGAAATTAAGATGTATTTTATACATGGACCAATGGTACTGACTTTTGCTAGATTGACTTTGTATTGACTAATGACTCTGAGTTTGCAGATGTGAATAATGTTATGCTTTTACCTAACAACTTGAGTGATCATGTTGTGGTTAAATTTTGTCTTGACAGTGGATTAAAGCAACCACAAGACCAAATACTTGGTCATTTTCTAAATAATGGGTAAAATAGAATAAAATGGACTGATGGTCATCTACACAAAATTAATACCACTTTACTAGATCTGCTGATTAAAGAACATTTACCTAAATGTATCAATATAGAATTATAGGTCAATATAGATGATTATTGCCAGACCATATATCCTCTAATTGATAAGATAGAGAATACTCAAAAAGTCCTAAACTATAAAATACATAATAATGTTTATGACTATAAAAAAACTGAATTTGAGATGCATAAAGGCACAGCAGCATCTGTCCAGTGGAAGATTAAATAAACAGCTTTGATATGCGCAAATTCTAGCAATTTTTTAACAAACGTAACGCTAGACACATGGGCAAGAGAGAAATTAATCCTTTTGCTAATGATACCTGGAAAAACTATATCTTGACATTATACTATCATAAGAATCTACCTTGATATAACCAACAATTACAGGACATAATTGATAAACCTTTTTTTTTATTTTACAGAGGAAGACATGGAGAATATAATAAAGGGACTAAAACCATCTGAGGAACCCGGCCAAGCTTGTCTTCCAAATGTCTTATTCAAAGAAAATCCCAAAGTGCGGGCCTGAATATTATATACTATTTTTCAAGAGATTTTTGCAACTGGACTAATACCAGCAAGCTGGAATAGATCTCTGCAAATTGTCAAAAGTCAGTGGGCCTCATTACAAGTGAGGCGGTAAAGGGTTAACGGCGCCGGTAAAGGTGCAGGCGCTGTTAACTCCGTACCGCCTCATAACGAGGTCCCCTCGCGGGACCCGCTCTGGACGTCTGGTCAGACCAGACATCCTTTGCGGGTCCTGCGAGGGGACCAGCATGCTAACAATGGGACTGTCATTAACAGGCTTGTTGTTAACATGCTCCCCATTCCCGTTGAGCCCTATGGGGGCTTAAGTGGGAATGGGGATGGTCCGGGTCTGCGTTCTCTGAATGGGAAAAACCGGGCCCTCGAAAGTCAGAATGGCCCGGTATTTCCCCATTCAGGGACCACGGACCCGGACCCGGACCAGAGTTTGGAGGCAGCCATGCCCTTATTAAGGGCCCTTATTAAGGGCATGGCTGCCTCCAAACTCATAATGAGGCCCAGTGTATCCAAATTATAAAGTCTGTCTGTGTCCAAACCTGTGCTTGCCCTCACAACTAAGAGACAACTATAGTGAAGGGATGGTTCAACTGAAGAAGTGAATAACAAAGTTCGGAGCACTGGCTAGCTCCCTTTCCAAAGTTAGAACACAGTTCAAAGTAGTCTCTGGTTATAATCCACTGAGTATAAGGGAATACATAAATGGACATAGGCACCATAGTGTGGGAGTATTTTATTTAATGTATAACTGCGTGTTCTACTTAAAAATGTATCTTTTGTGTTTTCATGGACTAAACCACCCAGCCCCATGTTGGGCTGGAAGGCATGTTGATGAAAACAAGGAACAGTAAAAACATCTCAGCTGCCCAAGGAATGGACTGGGCAGTGGAGAAAACTTCAAGAGAGCAAGTTGAGTTGAAGTTGGAAATTAAAGGTCGTTTTGGGAGAGAAGATGGATAAGAAGGCTGGTAGTGAGCTCCCTTGGGGGCTGTGGCCTTGAGCGCCCCCCTGAGACCATAAGGGGTTTAACAGCCAGGCCTTATGACTGAAGCAGCCTGGCATCAGCCCTAAACCACACGATGCATGTCGGTGCATCGCTGGGTCCATTGGGGCTTGCAAGGATGAGGGCCTGCCCAAAAGACAATCACAACATAAGAAAAGTCCCATTCATGTGGTCGTGTAACCCTGGTTTCTGCAGAGATTAGAGCCTATACAGAAACATGCAGAATACAGAAAAAATAAGTGTTTTGTCTTTTTTAGCGCCAGATAAATAGGCAGGTGGAACTATCATCAAGCACAACATATAAGCATCCCTAACTCCTGTATCGCTGCACCACTGCAATCCTAAATACCTTAGCTGCTCATCGGATGACTCCCAACTCGGTAACTGGTGTCACACCTTTCTTCCTCAAGAGGTGGAGAAGAGCTAGAATACAGTTTATGCTGAAAGGAATCCGCAGACACACAAAATGGAAAACATTGTTTTTATTTGAAAGTTGAGAAGACTGGGTCCATAATAACGCTAATCAGAAAGAACCCTCTTGTCAGATCATACATGATGCAAGTGATTCAGGATATAATCAACTAAATTATCGTTTGTTCACAGAATATAAGATAGCCATACTGCCTAATGCCCTCTCATTACTAGTCACACATTTCCCACTGACCTATGAGACTTCTATTGTGTAGCATGAAAATAGCCACAACAAAACAAGGTGGAAATTTATCTTTGGAAATGTGTGAAAAAAATAACATCCACAACAGCAAGACAAAGCAATCATGTAGAACAACACATTGAATAGCAGAAATCACACGATACACATATATACAATATGTATACACTTACACATGGATTCAATCAGGCATAGACGAACATCCCTGTGTTTGTCTTGGGTTATGCGTGGGTTTCCCTTAAAGAAGGTCTCAGACTGTATTATGTCGGGATAACTCCAGTACACAAAGTTCACAAGAACTTGATGACAACAAGTGACGTTAGGAAATGGAGTCTAGGGATGGATTTGTATGCCAAAGGTCAGATGAATGCAAAGAAATGAGCAGAAGTCCCTGTCAGTATCAGTGGTGACAGACAATGAAATTAAATGCAGAAGAAAATATCAAGACAGGACTCCTCAAACAGTAAGGATGGAGAAGGTAAAGTGTCATTGTCAACAACAAAAAGTGGTGGGATGGGAGGGATACGAAACAAGAGGAGACTAAAGCAGACAGTACGTCCAGGAAGAAGTTACAAAGACTATGAACTCTACAAGGCCTGAGTACTACAATGTTGTCACTTCCCTCTTACAAGAAAGAGCGCCTCCCTAGAGATGTGGCTCTCGGAACTGGGAAGGAGCCCGGGAGATTTATGTTTGAGTCTGTGAATCTTGAAAACGGAGGGTATAGCTACACAGTGTGAGGAGTAAAGGAAAATAAAAAAAACACTAAAACTTACTATCAGGTGTGACCCCTTTATTAATGCTTATCCTGGGAGTCCCCAAGTCCGCGTGAATCCTACACACAATTTTGAATGCAGGGATCACATTGAGAGTACTTACCTTCCCGGTGTTATGGTTGCTCCTCAATATTCCATAGATGTTAAATCCACAAACTGGAGGTCGACAGTCGGTGTGACTGGGTGTCCAGATCTTATGCTCTACAAAATATGGCAGTCGCTGGCACACTCACGGCCGGATATTCGTGATGAAACTGATTGCCTGTGATTGCCTTGGCCACTAAGGAGCCCTGCATGCTTCCTGCCTCCATCTAGCTGCATTCCTCCTGCCCCGCTTGGAGCTGCTACCTGTTTCTCTGTCATCATCCAGCCTCATCTGCCTTCAATACTTTGGTAGCCATGTCAGACTCCAGTGCCCCTTCAGTCGCTTTTGCTCTCCCACTGGTGTGCCCAGTGCAGGGTTCTCTCGTTCTCACATTGAATTGTTTCCTGACAATTTACAACGGTGACTGTGGGACAAAGATGCTTATTTGCAGATTCACAGACACCCATAAGCACATTTTGCATTATGAATAATTTATACAAGGAGCACAACATAAGTGTAGTGAATTAACAAGCAGGCACTAATTCCAGATGGCTCAGTTTGTTGTTTTTCTACATGAATTGGCCCCTTTGTGTAATAGGAATATAAAAGTAACCTCCACTCTGCTTCCATTGCGTGCAGGGCCAGTCCCATCCCCTGAAGACAGCATGATTTTTATCTTCAAAGAATTAAGGTTGTGGCTTGTGTTTGGGATAATGCATTGAAAGTGAGTATTCCTTCCAAAAAACGAAAACCAAAACAAAGAAGCAGTAAATAACGAGTTTTTAAAGTCAAATTTTTGCAGGATTTTGGTACTCTTTTTAAATAAATTGATAGGGGGTGGCATAAGGGTATACGTTAAGGTGGGGAGATGTGGTAGGGGAATTGCGAGGGGTCTCCTCCACAGTAAAAAAATAAACATTTAGAGGGGTGCTGTTGAGGAGCGGAAGAAAGGGAGGCCTGATAACATTTATATCCTGCTACAGGCTGATCTCTTGTGTGTTACAGGCACACAACAGCTGAGAGTAGTGTGAGGCCCTCTAACCGAAAATGGCCTTGTTTTGAAGAGCGGTAATGGAGATTTAGGTTGTGGGATCAGCGAGAGTTACTCCTCAGAGATCGGCTCTGACACTCGCT
The DNA here is from genome assembly GCF_040938575.1 of Ambystoma mexicanum. NCBI lineage: Eukaryota > Metazoa > Chordata > Amphibia > Caudata > Ambystomatidae > Ambystoma > Ambystoma mexicanum. The sequence continues at coordinate 1,014,017,341 of NC_090930.1, read as the reverse complement.
GCCACGAATCCCAGAAGCGCCACCAACTGAACCTGATGCGCCAGTGGCCTGAGTGGAGGAGGGGCTCTGTGGTGCTGTGATCCGTGGCGGATGGTTTTTGACATCGGGGCTTTTTATATCGGCCAAAGAACCTGCTGATGGGAGGAAACACCAGAACAAAGAGGGATAAAGGGTGCACACTCACGGATTTAGGAATAAGAAGTAACCAACTCTAAGGACAAAATAACCATGGCTTCTGGGTGCGGGGGAGGAAAAGTGGCCCTGGCACAGGGCTACCTAGATATACAAAGAAAGAGGAAAGAGGATCCAAATTTGAACCCTCCCGTCCCGTAATGATGCGTCAATAAGATGCCTTAATGTAAATTCAAGGAAATTGTAATAAGTATCAACATTACATACAATTTAGTGGGAAAGAGCACATTTAATTGAAATGAATAATGCAATCCATTCTTTAAATATAGAAAACAGATGCGTTTTATTCCAAACGCAAAAGACAGAGAAACCTCAGTTCATTTCATTGAGGGCGGCTGACGCGTTTCGAGAAGTACATTCTCTTCTTCATGAGCCAGAATTCATGTATAGGAACTCCACACAAAATAATGGAGTCGTGTGTCAACAGTGGACTTTAACCTGCAGTGGTGATGGATTAGTCTGCATCTATACTAATAGGTAATTCAAGTATAGGAGTGTCTTGCGTAAAAACTCCAAAGAGGAAAATCCCTGATCGTGCCTCGTGTGTTGGAGTCCAGATATGTTCTATTCTGGTTCCCAGATTTTCTTCACACACTCATCGATAATTTCTGTACAATGTACCGTTTCTTGTTCTCACTCGTCTTGTAGCTCGCCACAACAAACATGGGAGGAAACACGCCAGCGGGTGTGCAACACATTGTAAGGCAGAGGACGGCTCCTGAAAACCAAGCCGGTTATCCAACGGGAGTGGCGTAGTGACTGGGGCACACTCGCACCTGCAAAAGAGCATGGCAATGCAGAGGTAGCCCGGACCATATGCTCATACAGCAGTGCGCACCAAGCAAGGACAACTGAGGGCTGCCTTAGACCTCCAAATCCCTGTTGCCATCCATAGCCCAGGGAGCAGAAACATTTCATGTTGCACTAATAAAGGGGCACCTCAGAAGTTCAGCCGATTGGGGCGCCTGTGGATTGGAGTGCCTTGGGGCCATGATATGCTGCAGTCAGTGCTGGCCCAGAGACTTGGAATCCAACGGTCAGTACAACTCACCACACAAGAGTAGCATTGAAATCCCTTGGCCAGACACAGGACCCTGGAGGTGGAGATCACGGAACATAATACCCTGTGACAACGGAGAGACCAGTTGCTCTGGTGTACACTGTGCATCTGAGGCATTCCCAGCAGCTGATACCCATACTCGGATGAGACAGCAGTGTAATGTAGGTGGATCTCTGGGTCCTTGGCACGACTGTTGATCATACCTTGTAAGTGTAGTCATGCGCCGGACCGCGGACTGCCAACTGCGTGACACGGGAGGGTAGAGCTTTGGCGCCAGTGTTTCCTTCCGTAAGAGGTGATATTAATGTATAAGACAACCAACAAACAATAACTGATGGCACACCCTGCTTGATCCATTGTATTGTTAGTAATTTGAACTTTGCTGCCACCTAACCTGTATACGGGGGAGACTGATTATGGATGCAACCGGTGGAATTGAGGGTAGTCATTAAGAATACCAGCATTGGAAAGACAACACCTGGCGGCTGAGACCCTGTTTACAGTACAATTGCCGCACCCTAGAACAGTGGATATTGGCCCATAAACAGTGACAGCTGCTGCAAGGGGAGTCCCCAGATAACATTTGTGACATTCCGGACTGGGGAACTGATCTGGGTCATAGCAAGACTGATCGGGAGAGGTAGATAGGACCGGAGGAATCTTTACCTGACAGTCCGAGGAGGGCTAGTACATAATATTACTATCCGAACCTGTGGGACAATATGAAGAAGGGCGCGGGAAAGAAGCGGGTCCCATGGATTCCTTCACTAATGCTCCACTCAGGGCTGCTGAATCTGTGGAATTCGCAGGGAGCGGCTGCTGGACCAATCCATCAGGAGAGTCCCGCAATGACCATATTTTGAACACCATGCAAAGCAGCTTCATGTCTGTTAATGTCAAATTGGATGACATTGTAGCAACCATCAGATAGTTGAAAAACAAAGTGGAAAAAGAAAGCGGCCGTATCACTGAGGCAGAATCTAGGCCAGCATGATCGGGCCATAGTGGACCTGAAAGCGGAATTGATCAAGGTCTGAGGTAAATGTGATGACCTTGAATCATATTTCTGACGTAATAACATACATAAGGTTGGGATACCTGAAGCAGCTTCTAGCGGCCCCATGGAGCCATTCGGTGAAGAGGGGACACTCCATTACGAGGCCAAAGACATCCACATTTACTGAGACACTGACCCGACAAGTCCTATACGCCCTCATGTTCCCTGCCAGACAGTGAATACAACATGGAGGCATGGAGGCTGGGCACACTTTTTGATGACCCAGAGGATGCCATAACTTATATAGATACATCAATCCTGCTTCTGCAATGAGAACACAGTAATAATCTAAGTCCCAACCCAAGAGAGGAAGGTCGAGAGAAATGAAGTCGATGATTGAACTGGCAATCCTTCTACCTGATTCTTTATTTAAAAAATTATTATTACGGCATGTAGAACTGACACTTGGAAACGGGGGATACGGCCACTTGGCTGTATTAAGGAAGCTGTGACTGTTTGCAATGCTCCCCAGGAGGTGTCCACAGTTGTACGAGGGATACATCATAAGGTTGGGGGTGATGGTGGGGGAGGGAAGTGGTTAAGGGATGTGTATGTTTATAAACCAGGGAGGGTTAGAGGAGATTACAAGTGGGTAAATTGGGGGGTAAGCAGGGTAGAGGGGAGTTTGGTTTTAAAAGTTGGCAGGCCGGTTGTTTGCCTGATGCAACGACATGGTGCTGTCTTTCGAGATATGAAAAATGCACACATTGGATTTATCTGTTGATGATGGCAGATGGGTGAACCTGTCGTTTTTGTATTCGTGGAATGTCTGCGGCCTGAATAATCCCATCAAGGCCAGGAAAATACTTTCATATCTGGAACGCCAGGGTGCCAAAATTGTTATGTTGCAGGAGACACATGCCCTAGGGCCAATACATGATGGGGGTCGCACCTAAATGGGGATTGCAAAGGTACTACACATCCTACTCGTCGCAAGCTAGAGGGGTACTTATCCTAGTACACCGTTCATTGCACTTCCATGCAGCAGAGATACATGTAAACCCTGAAGGGAGATATGTGGTTGTCGGTGGGGCTCAGAGGTCTTATTAGTTAATACTTAGGGTCCAAACATAGATGATCCCGATTTCTACGGGTGGATAGCTGAGATCCTTTTAAAAGCAGCCACCATTCCCATTATATGGGGTGGTGATTTCAATATGATTTTTGATGTGCATCGAGATCGATCGAGCGCATTGCGATGAGGGCTGTCTGCTGCAGCTCAGATTAGGTTACAACTCGAGTTGGTGGAATTGTACCCGCGGTCTGACAAGTATACTTATTACTCGTCAGTTCACGATGCAATGTCACGGATTGATCTCTGGCTACTGTCTGCTGTGTGTGCACCACGATTAGGGGGATGCAGGATTCTTCCACGCACCTTATCAGATGATTCTGCGGTAGTAATGGCCTTAATGTTAGGTGTCTCCACGAGACCCCGGCCCATGTGGAGAATGGCCCATGCAGCGCTGCTAGATACGGCAATGGCATTGTCATGGCAGGAGAAAATAGATGGGTTTTTAAAATAAATGAAGGTACAGTGCCTCAGTATGCCACAATTTGTGAGGCGTTTAAGGTATGGTTAAAAGAAATGTTAATCTCAATAACTACTGGAGTACTGAAAGACACCCGGTGCGAACTGAGGAGGGTCGTGGGGGGGGGGCTGCGCAAGCTTGAGAATGAATATGGCACAACTAATGACAAACTGCTGTCGGGGGTCATTAAAAGGAATATGCTAAGGTTCCATGAACTAACAGACCAAGAGGTACACTATATGGTTAAACCAACCGAGGCACGTAGATATGGAGAGGAGGAAAGACCTGGGTGCTTCCTGGTTGGCTTGATAAGGGGGGAGAAGGGGGGAAAAGAATATCACGGGAATTGAAGGAAGGAGGAGGGCTTCTGACCGCACCTGAGGCAATTAATGAGGAATTCCTAAATATTATGAAACGCTATATGCAAATGCTGATAATTGCACAGACGAGGAGGTAGACTGATATACAGGGGAAATCGACCTCCCGGGCCTACCGGCAGAGGCTCGGGAGATGCTCGAGAAACCAGTGACATCGGAGGAAATAATTGAGGTGATAACCTCCCTGGCCTCTTGAAAGGCACCGGGCTTTGATGTACTGGGACTGAATTTTATAAAATATTTGGTCAGACTTTGGCCCCACGATTCCTTCAAGTTTGGGAAGAATGCCTAGGGAGGGTGCAGCTCCCACCAACACTTTCGCAAGGCATTATCTCGATATTGCTAAAACCAAATGGCCTCTTATCGTCCGTTGTCATTAATTAACATTGATGCTAAGGTATACGCCAAGGTGCTGGCCAATCAGCTCTTTCCATATATGGCGCAATTAGTACATCCATATCAATCTGGTTTTATCCCCACTCAATCTACTGTCTTGCACTTACGGCGTCTCTTCTGTATTACACAGATTAACCCGCAGGCCAGGGCGGCTGCAGCCTCCCTCGATGCGGAAAAAGCCTTTGATTCTGCTTCATGGAGATTTTTATTTTGGGTACTTAAACATTATAAGTTTGACGATTACTTTATCAACTGTATATGGTTGTTATATACCAATCCGGTTGCCAGGGTCCATACTAACAGGTTGATATCCAGGACCTTCACACTGTGGCACGGGGCGCGACAGGGTTGCGCTCTCTCCCCCTTCTGTTTGAATTAACAATAAAGCCACTTGCCCACATGATGAGAGAACGGCATGGACACAGGGGAATCTGAATCGTGGGCCTCACCAGATAATTTCTTTATTTGCAGACGATACCTTACTAAACATGCGCAACCCCAAGGTAAATATGAGACAGCTAATCGCGAAGGTCACCAGGTTTACACATTACTCTGGCTATAAAAATGAATAGTGCTAAATCTGAACTATTCCCACTTACGGACAACACGCCAAAGCAAGATGATCTCATGGGGTTTAGGTGGGTCCTAACTGGCTTTAAATAGTTGGGGGTCCTGGCATCCCAGATGCAGAAAATATTATATGCTGATAACCATGAAGCGTACCTCAACACACTTGCTGTCAAATTGAAGTTGTGGACCAGATTCCCCATATCCCTGTATGGAAGACTATCCCTATTGAAAATGATTGGACTATTTTAATGCTATCCCATTGTGGCGCAGATGCTATGCTCGGATCTATGGCTGTTGAGTTCGTATGGGATGGGGGAAGTGCCCCGTATAAACTGGGAAACTTTAACAGAATCTTATGAATGATTTTGAATGATATTACATTGCAGCACAGGCACAATACGTGGGGCACTAGTACTCGCCGAACCCAGGTCCAGTGAATCGTGCTCTGAAACGATATGGGGTGGCGCCAACAGATCTCTAAGCAGTCATCTTGGATGGCCGGTATGGTGATTCCTGTACATTCGATTGTGTACGTATAACTGTAAATGCATGGGCGCGTATATTTAAACAACTGGAGATAACAGTCCCCCATAGCAGTAAGATTCCTCTGTGGAACTGCCCCGGACTACCCCCTACATATGACACAGATATTCAAACATCTTGGGACCCTCAGAAGGTAATGATTCTTGGGGATATGTACCCGGGAGGTATGTTCGTAATGCAGGATGATTCACGGCAAAGCTGGGAGCCAGCCCAATCAAACCGTTACAATACTGCCGAATGAGAGCGGTGGTGCACCACAGATGGCCGTTGTTCCCTAAGGAACCAGAAACTCAAGATTGTATTGAAACGATAGTAACTGGTGGTGAACCCAGGAGGCTGGCGTCAAGGCTAAATAAAATGGTACAAGATTGCCAGCCATCCCGGAGCACGGCTAGGGCAAAATGCGAAAGAGATCTGGTGGTGAGCATTGATGAGACAAAGTGGCATAGGTACTGTCGTCTCACAAAGGAGGTATCGCTCAACGCATGCCTCTAGCACGTACAATTTAAAATACTAAGCCAACCGTACCGTACGCCAGCATGGATCTCCAGGTTCTTCCCGAATGCGTCGGTTGAGTGTGTAAAGTGCGGAGCAGTTGGGGCCGACTCAATACACATGTTTTGGAATTGCCAGTGCATTCAGCCATTCTGGCAGGAAGTAGCAAATACACTATATGATATGAGCGCAATTCCCCCCCCCTAAATATTTACTGGGTGATATAGGGAAGATCTCTATCAAAATGCGTAGATTGTTTAATAAATGCTGTATCGTTGTGAAAAAATGTATTCTGAAAAGATGGAAATGCAAAAATGCTCCAACATGTCGGGAATGGCTCAGACAACTAGCATATGTTAATGAGAGGGAGGAAGGATATGTAGGGCACTAGCAGCGTGTGGACCAAAGGATATATGGGAGCAATTCCGAGAATATCTCATTCGTAGGCAACAGGACGCCCATGAACATTGACATATATTTGTAATTTGTGGCTTGTAAATGTTGATTCACACCCATGTTCACAGAGTCAGGGAATAAGAGGATACAGTGTGTCATGTTTTATCGAATAACGTACGTACCCCCTAGACCTATCCGACTGTTGTAGTGTACAATGTCTGCTACAACCTGTCTGCCTGTTACTTAAAGATTTTTTTTAAATGAACAATTTTAAAAGACTAGTTTTTTCGACTTTAAAAAACGGCTATTTTCGGCTTTATTTACACTATTTTAACGTAGAACCTTGAAAGTGGGGCATATGAATAGCAAAAATGAAACTAAAGTACACATTTTAAACCCAGACAATTTAAAAATGTAATGTTTTCAAGAGATACAATCCTGCATGACACTTCAACTATGTTAGCCAGAGAAAAACGGAAAATAGGACTGTGGACTTCCAGAAAAGGTATTTTCCTGTGGTGTACTGTTGCCAGAAACATCAGTTATTTGATCCAGGGTGACATGGACGCACAAAGGCGAAAAGGTATGCGTAAGCAGAACTACTTGGAGATGCCACAAGGTTGATGTGGGTAAGAACCTTTATATCCCTGTGAACCATGTTCTAGCTGCTGATGTCCCACATGCTAAAGACCAGAAAGTCGGCTAACAAAACAGACCCGTATTTGCCATTTTGGGACACACTCATGTTCACTAATGCCACTGTAAAAAAATCATGTCCGTGCTGGCTGTGCAAACATACACCAGCATTTGCCATGTAAAAAGACACAGTTGCTGGCTTTGCCCATAATGTGCTAATGCCACTGTAAGAAATCATGGCCACACTGACTGCACCAATATACACTTATATTTTTTCTATGCAAGAGCATTCGCATGTTAGCTTTTCCCATAATGCACTAATGCCACTGCAAGAAATCATGCTTATGTTGGCTGTGCCAATATGCCTCAGAATGGGTAATGTAAGAGCACACTCGTGCTGGCTTTGTCCATAATGCACTAATGCTAATGTAAGAAGTCATGTCCATGCTGGCTGTGCAAGTCCATGGCAGTATCAGTATTTTCCATACAAGAAGGGCTTTGCACACAAAAAAGGAAAAAAGTGATTGGCACGGCAATGGTCAACCTCCCATCTGCCTGCAGGCCCGACGGCGACGACCATTACACATTGTGTTGGGTGAAATATGGAAGCATTGAATTTAAAACAAAAGGTACAACTTTTCATCTTGTTGGAAAAACAGGGGTTGGGGGGTGGGAGCAGCGCCCCTGCATTCTAGCAAATGAGAGCCAAGGCAGTGGATGCATGTCTGCCCACCTTCTGGGATTGACCCACAGCCTCAGTGTTCTTGGCTTCTTTTCCAGGACTCCAGTGGAGGGCTCGAAACTCTGAGATTCTCGGGAATAAAGGACACCACGGGCATGCAGCTTGGTAGAAGCCTTCACTCCACCACAGCAGTGGGCAAAGGAGGCCTCTAACATATAACTGAATGCTGTGCCTCCAGAAATGACAACAGGGCGGCCGTGTCGCTGGGGATTTGCAGTTACTTAACACGCTCCTTATAATAGGCACTGCATTGTATGGGGAAGTTCTAGACTCTGAGTATTAATGCTTGCCTGCTTGGGTGATAGTAACTGCTAAGCGCTTTTTTTTCTGCAAGCCCACATGAAGCTCTAGTTGCATAACCTTTTTTCGTGTTGTCAATTAGCTTGACTCACGCAGAAGTATTTTGAACTGCCTCTCTTCTTGTCAGGGTGCGTTCTAATTGAACACATATAAAAGGGTTTTCATTTTTGTAAAACTTAACATTTTCTTCGTATACCCTGTGAAAACAAACGGCATGCGTGTATCAAACAGTGGCTTCAAACAGACAACCTAATCACACAGAAGGCTTTGTTGGGCGCCTTGAAAATAGTTTTTCAAGATGTGCAGCACATTTTTTAGGGTCACAATTCTTTGCATTCTAGAAATTGCATTCTTCCAATGAAGCAATAACCATACCAGTTTTGTTTAACATAGTTGCGTCAGGATTTATACACGCTTCACGTTTACACGTTATGATTTGTGTATTTGTCAAGGCATCTCTATGAAACAGATCATTCATGAAAGCCAAACATAAACACATCCAGTCCACAGTAGCTATTTGGACAAGTGCTAAATTTCAGATTGGTCACAAATCCCGGCTTCACCATTTACCTAAAGTGTGTGATCCTTGGCAAATACTTTTAACTCATTGTACCTTATTTGTGAGAGTTACAATGCAAACAACCTTAGTGCTGTTTTTTCACCAAGTAGAGATGATCTAATAATTAAAGACCAAAAGGGTATGTAGTTGTTTTTAATTCTTAACAGAAAAGCAGTATTTATGTTTACCTAAATGGAAATGAATTAATTACACCGATACTAAGTTGCAATCACAGCGTTTGATTGTTCAGATTCATCCAGACTTCCACATCTTGTTTGGTGTGTGTGTGTGGGTGAGGGGTGGGGGGCGGGGCGAGACGGGAGACGTGTGTGCATAATTTTTATTGTGTCATAGTTTAAAACAAAACTTTGTTTACACATTCCTCTGACAAGTCATTACATTCCTAATTCCAGTCCCTTTAACCAAGAGGTATTCAGTTGTATACCACTTAATTTCAATGAATTCCATTTTCCCCTCTCTGCGCTACTTAAATGTATTCTCCTGATTACAACAATTATAGTTTAGCTCCACTGTGCAGTACTCTCTTTGCATTTCATTATTTCAAGAATGTGATCTAAAATGTCTAGTCCTGCACATGTTCGGCCAACCAATTCCCCCTGTAAGAAAAGTCTCCACCATTCACCAGGTGATAATGAAAGGGCATTATTTATATATTTCCCTAGAAAGTGTGTTCTTTCAGTTGTGTGTATAATAACGCTTTTGCTACTATTAATGAGCTTGACTCCTCCCATAGGACCTGGCCGAGGGGCGGGGCAGGTGGGTGAAGCTTTGACCAGTTATAGCAGCGTTTTGAAGCGCTGTGTGCGTGTGGACAACATCTCAGTTTTTGATTTCCAGATGTAGGAAGCTGTGCGAGTAGGAAGCTATGAGAGCATGTTTGAGATCGGAGATTTCTGCTAGGACCTACCAATGGAAGGGAATCGGGTACTTTCTCTCCTATCTGTGGCCACATCTTTCATCACCAGAATTCCCTATGCTCTGAATGGCCGCTGCATGCAAGAGTAGACGTGCAGGATGGCACCTCGGTGCCCCTGGAGCCCCCCTTAATTGCTGATCACCGTCCAACAGACCTTGTGATTGCTTTTGGACACCGACACTTGCAAGGCAGTTACGAAACATCCTGCAAAAAGCAGGATCTTTCCGTGACAGCGAAGCCTGTCCCACATCATGGAGGTGGCAGATGTGCGCCTTGAAGCACTTCCACTATTGACCTACACAAAGCGCTGCGTCTTGAGTGGTTGCAAGGCTCTGAACCTGCATATTGCGAGCCACCATGCCAGACTGCTCAATACAGATTCCCCATCTACGGGGAGAGGATTGGTATTTTGTTAAGGCCACAGAGGCTGGGCCCATCCCTGCCCGACCCTTTCACCTCTCTTCCTGTCCTTCTCAAGCCTCATGGTTTACTGGATGGGAATCACGACCACCCGCTCCCACTGGTGACCAACCTGTGGACGGCTGCGGCAAAGTTCCACTTATTCTGTGCTCACTTGCCAAAAAGAAGGATGCCGGCCTGCTGCAGAGGACCTGTGTAGCTGGTGCCATTCCGTGGCATCTTCTATTGAGATGTCCTTATGTCATTTGTGAGATGATGCTGAGGTGTGAGCCTCTTTAAGGAACACATGCACCCTCCTAGCCCCGCACATCCTTAATTACACCCCCGAGTCACATTGCAAAGAGGGAGAACCTGTGTCGGTGCTTGTTTATAAAAATGCCTCCGCTGTAGATTGTGGTTAAACTTATGCGCACGACTTGGCTTCGGCTGGTCATATAATGTGAATTCCTCCCTGCCCTTTCCACACGCCATGGAAACTGGTTGGATCAAATCTATCTTGGTCACACACCAGGAACGGGCTGTCAGGAAGGCGTATATATTCCTTTCGACTAGAAAGATCATATGTCACGGTATCAGCGGCTACATTTATGCCCAGGGCCATTGGGTCTCCCGCCCGTAGATCAAATTAAAGGGGCACTTACTGCTTTTATAATCCCCTCTCAATAAATCCCTAAAGACTGGTCCTGGGTAATAATTCCTGCTGTGACATTAGAAGCAGAGAAGTGGCTCCATCTCCTCTTTGGTTGTCTAGTAAAGAGCCTCTTGTGATGTGTGTGACACTTACAGTACATGACACCATGTTAACAGTGGTGCTATGGACCGCATTCCTGTTCATTCTGCACCTTCACTGGTGGATGACGGCTATGAAAACTGCAAACTGTATCCTTATTCTTCTCAGATGTTATAAATGCGTAGAATGGCCTGATATATGGCGCATGTTCTGCCTGCGAAGCGTCCCCTTTTATTAAGCGGGCCAGCGAAACCTCTGGCGCTAGAATGACCAGGCTTCACTAGGAGCGTCCTTGCCTAGAATGAAACAGAAGGAAGTCAAAGGCACCCAGTTGTGGACAGGGCAAGGATGGCACACAATTGTGGCAGGCAACCAAAGTGCCATGTCCAAGGAAAAATCCCAAGCAACCATTGGCAAGGGCGCCATGACTGGCTTGCGTATACGTGAAAGTGGTGCGTGAATACTTTAGGGGTAAATGGATTTAGAGTCTGCAAGCATATGCACACGTGTTTACACATGTGTGTGTGTGGGGGGGGGGCAAAGAGGCCGTTTTTGGGGCACCAAAAGTGACATTGGGGCAGAACTTGGTCCAGAGAGTCACATGTGGATTAGCTCAGGGTCAGCCTTAGCTGCGGCAGCGCCCCGCGCAGCAAAACAATTATTTGGCCCCATCCTACCACTGCCACATTCTTCAATAGGAGCTGATGCAAAAGAATCAGCGTCCAATTGTCATTAAATGTGCCCCGCTCCCGAGCGCGGACGCATTTAATTTTAAAAGGGCACCTTCTCCCACCATGCCAGCTTGGTGTAGACCTGGGGCGTTGCTAGGGGGGGGCTAAGGGGGCTATAGCCCCTGATCTTTTGGTTGTAGCCCCGGATAGAATCTCAGGAGCTACAGCCAAAAGGCTCGCTAGCCCCCAGTCCCAACAGTTCCAACATCAGTTTAGCCCCGGGTCTTTTCCAAACCTAGCAACTCCCCTGGACTGTAGACCTTGAAAGACTTCCCCGAGGTGGTGTGGCGGAGGGTAAATGGTGCCGCAGGCGGTCTCCCAGCCAGCCCTGCCCCAAGGCCAGCCCTGGCAGAGAGATTGACATTGGGGTAGAATTTCGGCACCTAGTGCAACACTGAGGCCGAGCTAGGCGTCATATGCTACAATGGCGCAGAACTGAACACAGAGGGAAACAGGGTAGAACATGGACGGCTGTGCTTGTGTCTGTGGGTGGGTAGGGGAGCGGATGGCTAATCCTCTGTTCATGTTCTTGAATTAGTGGATGGACAGATGGATGAGTTGATCATTAACTGTATTCAGTGTTACACAGCAGTTGTATAATGCAGCTCTTACTTTTTTAACATTATTTTTTATGCATCGCAAATGTTGGAATAAATGGATATTATTTATCTTTCCAGCAGTCATTATATCCTTGTTGTGTTTTTGTCGCCATCATAGTATAATGGACAATATGTATCTGAATGCATATGTGCAGTTATTTAAATAGAAATTCAAAAAGGTATTAACCTGTTTAAAAGCGTGCACACTTTTGGCAGATGTGAAAAATTAGATTTTCCAGGATCACACAATGGCGACAGGAGCAGGGTAGCTGGGATTAGATAAAAGGACGTTTGATAGTTAGTGCCCCAATGAACAGTTGAATCTAGTTCAATATCTCAGAACAATGGGTTAGGGGAGGAGGCCAAGTGGAGATTGGTGGAATGTTTGTGGATGTTTGTGCACGTGTGTGTGTGTTTGTGTGTTTTATCATTCTCATGAGCATGAAGAGTGTGAGGAAGTTAAACCTCCTGAAGGTGATGCTGATTGCTCAGAGGGTGACGTGGGACAGTGGCAAGGGGCACTGTGGATTCGACTGTATAGATGCAAACAGGAAGGGCATTGGAATTCATCTCACAACTAGTTGGGTAAGCAAGAGTCAGCAGCAGGAGCACACCAACCATAGCAGAAGGAGGCAAAAGAATGTCCAGGGCCACAGTTTGCAGACATTCAGATGGAGGACGTGGCTAATGTCACTAAGCTGAGTGGGAATCAATGAAAAACAGAAAGGCAATTTAAAAGAGTTTAATTCTCAATGATTGAGAGCAAAGGGATTGGGTTGAACATAAAACAGAATATCCTCTCCTCAAGAAAACGTCCACATATCTTTTTGTTGGGTTGTGTATGAAAAATGCAAAAGTGAAATCCCTTCCCCAATAGTTTCAATGTATTGTTTACCTGTCCCTGCAATACATGTCAGATGGCTGCACTGTTCACTGCCTTGTACAGTCTTCACATTTTTTTCTGGCAGTTCTCCTAATGTGACCTTGCCCTGTGGGCCCAGAACAATGACATCCTCAGGCCAGCCCGGACCTCCCTCCAGATTGGGGTGGCCATGGTTGGTAGAGAGTTGGCTGCCCATGATAACCTCCCTCACTGCTGTCCTCCTTCTGCCAAGCTTGCTCGGTTGTTGGCGGCAGGAGCCTTCCTCTCTACTCCTCGTACTCACTGGTTATCTACCCCGTAGACTCCTCACCTGGGTGCCTTTCACCTGTTTAACTCCTGTCGCCTTCTTTAGGCTTCGTGCAACTAGTCCATCAGGGGTTTGGTGTATTGGCAAGGCAGTCTGTCATTGTCATTCTTTTTAATCACCCTCCTCCTTTCACCTTATTTTTATAATTTGCTGCCATTATCTTTCTGGACTCTGGGTGTATCTCTCCATGATCCTATAGGCGTGTCTCTGTCCCCAACCCTAGGGTTGTGTGTCCCAACCCTAACCCTAGAGGAGTCTTTTTTCTCCATAAACATATGGAATGCAACTCAAATCCTAGCAGTATCCATTTCTTCCACAACCTCTGCGATATAGCTTCCTCTATCCTTAGGGGTATATTACTCACCAATTTCCTGGGAATACATCCTCCCATTCCTATGGTTATCTCTCTCCTCTACAACCTCTGGGGTATACCCTTCTCGAATCCATGAGAAGTCCCACTTCACCCCAACCTCTAGGGGGTAACTTTCACAAATCCTTGGGGGAATCTCTCTTCCAACCTCTGCGGTATATTGCTCCCTGCCCTTAACAGTATCTTTGTCTACCCCCCGATGGGTTCTGACTGACCTCAGGATTGTTTCTCCCATCCCCAACCTCTGGGATGGAACTCTCCCCCATTTTATGAGTGTCTCTCTCGTCCCCAATGTCTGGGAGGAAGCTATTTCGCTTAATAGCAGAGTTGTATTACTCCCCATTACTCCCTTGTTGTAACCCCCTCCTCCTTCCTATTCTGTTAAAGTTGTCATCCTCTTCCTCCTTAGGTCTCCCAGTAATCTCTGCTTCTCTGCTCCAGCTCTCTCTCTTCTTTCTTCTCGCAACCTCTGGGTTGTTATTGTGCCTGCCCTTCCCCAATCTCCTGGTTTGACCTCTCCTCATATGTATGAGTGTCTCTCTCTTTCCCAATGTCTAGGGGGAAGCTATAGATCTTAACAACTGGGTTGCATAACTCCTCATTACTCCCTTGTTGTAGCTAACCTTCCTGTACCCAAACTCTTTTCCAATTGTCATCCACTTCCTGCCCAGGTCTCCCAGCAATCTCCTCTCCTCTGCTTCAGCTTTCCCCCTCATTTCTTCTCCCAGTTACTCCTTCTGCTCTCCTCCAGGTGTTCTCCTATTCTTTCCTTCTCCCAATCACATTGTCTCCTCCAGATCGTCTCCTTCCCATTTTTTCTTCCTCTGCTCTGCTCCTGCCACCACCAAAACGCTCTCTTCTTCTTCTCAAGACTGTTGTTGCTAGACTTCCTTACTGCTTCTTCCATACTCACACACCATCTCCTTTCCTGATGTTGGGATGCACGTTTCATGTCCCAACGTAGAGAAGAGGTTTACGTTGTGCTCGTTGTATTAGAATAATGTTGTGGCTAGGTTAGACAAGACGTTGACACAATGTTGCAATTTAACCTGTGTTGATAGTAGGTAAATGGACTTGGACAAAGGTTACTATAAGTGTTACTTTATGTTTAGTTTGGATATATTTGAGATTTTCATCATGTAGCAACATAACAGAAGTCATGGGGACACAATGTAATTAATTGTTCAATGTACAACGTGTAGTGCTTAGGGTGGGAGGCATGGAGCTGTATGCATGCGAGAAAGAGAAGTCTGCGATGGACGTGAAAGCCACTGTGTGGGGTGCAGTAGTCCTGAACAATGTACATGTGGGATTTGATAATGCTTTACATGGGAGACATGTTCTGGGATATTAGGGGAGTATGGGGTTCGTTGTGAGTACATGGAAATATCACAGATCACCATTCCCCCATAGCTGGGTATCGTGTAGGCTGCAGAGAGTTTGGTTTGCAGAGGAGAACTTTGCATGCCTGAAGGGTTGAATGACCAGGTCAAGGAAGGAGGAATGGAGCAAACCACATTTGGGCAGCTAGCAATAGCATCAAATGGTTACATGAGGTGAAGATTGAACAAAGTGCCATTTGGTCATGGGTTTATGATTAGATGGGTTTCTGGATAATGGGAACAAATCTTCCTGGGAACATGGAGTCTTGTTGTTAAGTTCTGACAAATGGTGAGTCAAACTGGGGTTAGTTAATAAAAAACATGGAAGGGGTGCTGGAGGGCAGTTTGCCGGTGTTTTAAAGGTTTCGTTTGGGCTCTGAGGAAGAAAATCAGGCCATGGGCTGGAGTCTGTATGATCTGAGATGGCAGTCACAAATAAGGTGACATGAAGGAGCTGCTTTTACGCATTGGATTTTGAAGTCACATTCCTACACTGATATTACCTTCATACACTCAACCCCTCTCCTGAGGTTGGCCCTCTCCCTATAGACTCCAGGTGTACAGAGCTCACACCATTAGCATAGCAAGGGTCCCCGCAGCCCACATGGTGCACCACCCCATGTCTTGAGAGGGCCCACCGTCTTTTATCATAAATAATTTCCTTTTAAAGTCATTGTGACTTCAGAAAAAAATATTTAACTTTAACGGAAATGATTTCCTTCTGAAGTAAGAGAATGACTTACAGAAATTATTTCTTTTTGAAGTCCGAGGTCCCCACCCAGGACATCGATGGAGGTCTCTGGCTCCTCTACTCTGCCCATGGCAGGAATTCTTCCTGTCTGAGTGGAGCATGGAACCGAAGGCTTGCCTGCAGAGGAGTCCCTCAGAGCGACAAATTTGCTGAAAAAGGTAAGAACATTTACAGTTTTGTAAATGTGTTTGTGTGCCTGCATGCAAGAGTGCGCCACCGTTGCTATAGTGACCGGCCACAGCCTCGCCCAGGTCACAGCATGACAGTCAGTGGACAAGAACTATTTTGAGACTTTAATCGGTAGCCACAAAAATGGTCTAGAATTCCTCAAAAAAGCCACTGACCACTGACAAATATTTTCTTTTACAAAAAAATGATGTAACATAGAATGTGCAGTGTTTTTGATTAAGGTCAGGGAGGCAGGAGAGGAAGCAGTCTAGGAATGTCTTACTGTGGAATGGAATTTTTTTACTGGGCATCATCAAGGCTAAAGCAAACATAAGCGTTATTACGTGTCTAGACTGCCCTACATTTTGCAACCAGTGTGGACACTTTTTCTTATTGTTACATTGCATTTTAAATGGCAAAGCAATAATTGTATTAAAACATGAAGGCTCCTGTGCACCGTTGGTGACTTGCATCTATTGGATTTTTGAATTGGAGTTACCCTACAAAACGAATTGCAAACGCTCTGGCTTTTTGCCCAATTGCAGAAAGGGCCTGATCACGACTTTGGCGGTAACGCCGGCGGTATTAGCCCTACCGCCGAACTCCCCGGCGCTAATAGCGCCGGATCACGAGTTCGGCGGTAATGTAATTCCCCAATCCCCATTGAGCCCATTCGGATTTCCCGGCGGCGGTAATAGCGTGAATTTTCGGCGGATTTCCCTCCAGCCAAGAGCTGGGGCGAAATCCGCCGAAGTCCTGATTTGGCAGACCCTTAAATCCGGCGGTATTAGCGCGACCGCCGGATTTAAGGGTTACCGCCAAAGTCGTGATGAGGCCCAAAGTGTGTTGTATGATGCACCATTTTAACCCAATATCCAAACATTTATCTTGGGGAGGAAACACCCCCAAAATACCTATGGATGGTTTGGGCTCCCTCGCTAAGCTCTTTCCCTCTGCCTTATTTGTGTTAAATGTGTATGCCCCTTCAATTCGAAAATTCACCAGCCGCCACGGGGTACTGGTGGATGAATGGGTGTGTATGCAAGGTTGGGAACCAAGCCTGGGTCATCAAAACATGGAAATTGTCTTAAATGTATTACTGCTATTTTCTGGGTAAAGTGAACTTGATTAATGTTATTAGATGAAAGGGTTTTGGGCTGGGGGTTTATAGCACAAGGGGGCAGGCAGACTGGACATTTTCTGTGGTGTGGAATTTTCTAATCGCATCCGCGGCAAGACCACATTGATGTGTGTTTTTACATGATGTTTGGAGGCATTTGAGCAACAATAGAATGTTTGTATTTGGGAACATCGGCATATATTGGCAAAGCCAGAATTAACGTTTTTTCTTATGGTATCATTACTGTACGTAATATTACTGGCCACACATGAGTTTTCTGGTACATTTGGATGCTTGGAGCCAGACACAACCCCCTTGTTGTACACTAGGTATAAGATTTAAGGTTTGATTAAAATACATAGTTCTATCTTTCACCTAGTGCAGTGCGTGCTCCTGCAGCAGCATGATCCTCCTGCGTATTGCGCATGCGTGGTGGTCCAGACCAGCCTGAAGTGTGGCAGGGCCTGTGCTTTGTTGCCGACTTTGGGGGCTAGGGCCCCCTCACATGTCTCACAGGTGGGCTTCCATATTTCCCGCTACGCTACTAGCCCACACAGGGATGATTGCTTCTCATTTCTTCATGGGTGGTGTTTGGGGCCGCTGTGATATTGGCACTGACCACTCTGGTTCTGTAGATCAAGGCTTTTTCCTCGAGGGAACACTACCATGAAGCAGCGCAAGAGTGTGCGGGTAGATGAAGCTCCTCATTTTGCAAACTTTACTGTCTGCACACAGATTGAGTTGGCTGCAGAGTTTGGGAGTCAGCACAGAGTAGTCGTGTCTCTGAGAGGAACTGTTGGGTATAAGGCGTTTTTCTGCAAATATTCCTCAGTCTTTTCTCTTCTCTGTCGGCTGCCCTACCCTCCTTAAAGGGGACATGTTTTCTAGGATGCCAAGAAAGCTGCTGGGCCATCCCACCCCCAGCCTCTAGAGCATGGCAGAGCACTTTATCACAGTACAGAGTTAATTTAGCACTATAAGCTAACCACAGAAACCTGCAGTGAGTGGAGTCTGTGGACCAGATGGTCACTTTAGACCAGGGGTGGACTGGGAACCAAAAGAGGCCTTGGAAATATCATTCAAAGTGGCCCCATATTTAAAATTTTCAGCAAGCCCAACCCTTTTCCTATGTGAACATTTGTAAATAAAATTGGTTAAAACACAAAAGAGGCCCAGGGTGTGGAGGCCCTCCAGGAAATCTCCAGAGTTCCCTAGAGGCCAGTCCACCCCTGCTTTAGACCCCAACAAGCCCACAACGGTCATGGTGTTGCCCCATGTTTTCTTACCTGAAACCCGCTATGAGTGCATGCTCTCTGAACCAAGATGGAGTGTGTGAGCAAAATTATATTACAGCCAAATATATTTGTTGACAACGTTGCCATTTTAGCACAAGAAAAATATATTCCGCAATATAGGCCGTCAATCACCATTTCCACTTTATCCTTAACTCTTAAAACACCGTAGTGGTGCCTTTACAGCATTGGATCACATCCCAGCAAAATATTGGGTTGCATTCCAGTGGCACCAACAGTACAAGCAATACATGATGCCCCTCAGACTGCTACTGCAGGTGAATGCTGTCTAACAGACCTGCCCTATTCCACCCTTTGACATGGGCCAAAAAGTTGAAATATTTGCCTTCAAGATCCTCCTCCCCGTGGCATCTGGCCTTAGCTATGGCGTGTTAGCTTTACAATAACCAAACAAACAAAGAGTCACATGCTGGCCAAGTTGAAACATCCGTAGCATTCCAGGCATTTGATGACAGCTCAGTCTTTATGCGTGAACAACAAAATTGCACAACAACATAATTGTGCTTCAGACCTATTGTCCAAAACTCTTTTCGGCAGGCCGTACGCCACTCATCCCCTCCCCACCAGTAAGTTAGTTGAAACCTCGGTAGTCGAACTGCCTGAGGCCTGATTGGTTGGGATGCTAGGCAAGACAACTTCCTGTAACCACTAAACTTTGTGCAATTTGTCACAGGGACGGAATGAAAATATGAGTCACAATACGTAAGTTAAGCGTGCAAAGTTTAGGTTGGGCTGTCCATTATCTTTCTACATTTCTCATGTGAGACCTCTGACATTTCTTTAAAATCCCAAAGTGTCAATGTGAGGCATGGCAACATTGCTTTTTAAGCTAGCGGGAGTATCTTCTTTGAGCTTCATTATGTCCATTTCTTACTGTTCTTTGCCGTAGGGAGAGAGGACCAACCACACACATACACATCAGCCTGACTGCAAGCCTAACCCTTCAGGGAAAGTCTATCCTATTTCCAAAAATTCTAGCTCCTCCCCTCTTTTCACAGATAAAAAGCCTTCTGCTTCCTAGTGACTCATCAGTGAGATGTATCGTGGGGTCCGCATCTGGATCAGTGCTTTAAATGGAAAAAAAGAATTGCAGGTACTCACCAAGCTACGAAGCATGATATTCCAGCGTTACGGCACCGGCTGTTTCGGCGTGGCACCTCGGGCGCAGGACCCTTTTAGACACACTCTGTTGTTTGCAGGCAATGCCCAGAGAGATTAAAATATGATGTGCCAAGGATCACAGTTTGGTGAAGCCAGTGTATCTGGGATCTTTTCACACAATCGTCTGGTTTGTTGTCATGCATTGTATCAAGAAAGTTTGAATATCCATATAAAATGGCTTTTTTTGCATATTAAACTAGCAGATATCTTATCTGTAAACACAGGGGAGTTTTATTATTGCTCGTAGGGCTGGGCGATATATCGAGATTTTGAGATATATATCGATATATTTTCAATATCGATATAGGATGAGGCAATATCGTTAACATCGAGATATATATATATATATATATACATTACATATACTACCATTTTTTATTTACATTTTGATATTTACACAGCTGTGTGTATTCTCAAACAGGAAGAGGAACCCTGTATTTGCACTTTATTTTGTTGTTCAATGTCTTATAAATCAAGGTGTTTGTGACATCTCACATGTAGTTGGCGACTTACAACTGAGCATTTAACCAACATGAACAATATCAAGATATATATCGAGATATGGCTAAAAAATATCAAGATATGGCTTTTGGTCCATATCGCCCAGCCCTAATTGCTCAATTGCATTGCCTAATAAGAAATTCGGTAGGTAACTGGAGCTGTGTGCGAGTTTTCAGGCCACAAAATATTAGAATAGGTACTGCTAATAACAAAGATTCAAATTAAAAAATCAATTTCCCAGGCTTTCCAAATCAATCCCTGATCCATCAAGTGAAAGGTGAAGCCCACTAAGCGAAACAGTGGTCCACGCCGGATGTGCTGAGAGCACAGTGGCTGCATGCTTGTCTCTCCTTTTGTTCTGTAGGGTGGGCCCGAAGGAAATATTATGGGCACTGTGGGTGATGGAGAGAGGTGGAGAGAGGAGGCGGGAATGGGTGCTGCTTTCCCCAGCAAACGCTATTCTTTTGAGTTGTGATAATGTGAAATTAAAAGTTTTCAATTTCTCCTCGCCAAATAGACGAGTACTGGTACTCTCTTTCAGGCGTTGAGAAGGTCAGGCACTCCTCTGCTCAAAAATAAGAAGTACACGTACTGAGGGACGGGTAGGAGCGGCCATTTCAAGCACTGATCTGGATACTCTGTCATATTTATTTTAAGATGGCCGGTAAAAACAACGTAGTGGACCACATAAGAGGCAGTGTCTGATCTGCCAGATGTTGAGGATTCACCGGCCAGCGTGTAAAAAAGAAACGGCATTCAGATTCGGGTTCCATTGTTTTTACTGCCCTGTCAGGGAAAAGAGCGGTAATGTCAACAGCCATGTACATGCACTGAGGCGGCCATTACAATCAATCATTACGGACAGCGCCTGTTTTTTTCGAGCCTCTCCACTTGCATCCAAAATTAGATACAAGTGTAGACGATGTCGGATTCCTCTCGTAGAGCTAGGAAGCACATGGAGCATCCCCCCGCCCCCTGCTCCACCATGGGAAGTTTAATCAGAATGCTGCGAATTTTAGAAGACAGCAGAGAGCTTGTGTTTGTGTGTTTTCTTACGATTCGGCCATGTAACATTTAACAAACCCATCTAAATGAGGTTTTTCAGCAAGAACTAAATCCAAAAGTTGTAATACAAATGGTTGCAACTTTTACTGATAACATAATCTATGAACTGCCTTCTATTACTTTTTTCGTCCAGCAGGCCCTATTTGGGGAGGACACAATATGCAAATCAGCCTGACCATCCAACAAGAGTAACAGTACAGCCCGAACTGCTTCGCCATTTAACATTTGCCTTAGCAAGATTTGGTTTCAAGTCTAAAGGGCCTAATTACGAGTTTGGTGGAAAATCAGTGCTAAATCTTCCGATTTACCTCCCAAATCATGGAATTACCACGTCATTATGAGCGGTGGAACATCACTGTGTAAATCCCCTTTTTTCTGAGTCCATAGGACTCCATGGGGAGTTTTGGTGGATTTACCACGAACAGTAATTCTGTCGGGTAAGTATGCAGATTTTTTACCTTAAAGTCTATTTACTTCCAGACTTATGCTGGAGTAAATACTCCATTTTAAGGTCAAACTCAGAATTCAGCAGTGCAGTAAAATCATCTGTAATTCCTGCACCACCAAAAAAAGTAGCAGTCACAGAATTACTGCTACTTTTTGACCCCAACCCAGAACTCTTAAGGATGCCCAAATGTGTTTAATTACAAAATACCTTTTTTACCCGAAGATTATTTCGTGAAAATCATTAGTGTAACACGTAAATTGAAGCAAAGTCACCCCGGCTAAGTTGTTGATTTATACAGCCATGTACGATGTACTTGGAAGGCGCAACATTGATGAAGCCTATCAAATACATATAGACAACAGTTTTTACATAGATCATAAACATTTAATGACTTTAATAAAAATACAGCTTATGATATATTTGCATTGGCTACGTTTGAATTTCATTATAATAATATTTCACTATATTATAGAATATAACAGAATGTGGTGCTTTGCATTGCAATTCAATGACATATCATTTTAATTTGAAATGCAGTATTGATACAGTGCAGCAATAAAGCGTGCACTAATGTCAGTGGGATGAGATACATGGAGACACTGTAGCAGTCATCGTGCAGCCAGTTTGCATGTAAACTATGGATTGTTCACCTGAAGTTACTTAGCCCAGAAATGGCAAGCACATACGTATTAAACTGAAGCAGTTATTATCTGAAAATTAAACAGAGAAAATAGTCCCATTGATGGTACCTTCCTCAGTATATACAAATCTAAAAGGGTAACTATTCACAACAGTGTTCTAGATGGCAGCAAATGATCCCCACTTCTGGATGCTTTAGCAAACTGAAATAAAGCTACCAGGACATAGTAATGCTTTATCTGTAATGCTGTTTATTGTCATCAAGACAGGTATTTACAGCCCCCAGAGCAGGCAGCTCTGTCACCTTCCTCAGCCAACTGTTAAAGTCTAGAACCCGCAGCATCACCAGCCTCTTTCCCCCAGCACTCCACACTCCACATTCCACATGCACCTTCTAGTTCCATTTACATCTCACCGGATATATAACATATCACCGTTCTTTCCAACCTCTCACTCATCCTTATCCTTTCCTCTCTTCACTTTCACACTCTCCCCAGTTCTACACTTGACCTCCTTCAATTCCCACTGCTCCCTTCAACACCTTCTCAACTTGCACGGGATCACTGTACAATACATCCCCCTTCCCTCTCACCACTCCTTTCTTTACACTTACCCGGTCACATACACACACCTCTTTAGCCATAGACCTCTTGGTAATTCTCGATATCCTCCTATGCCTTCTTTGTTCATCTTTCGACCTCACATCCTCCGCCCAAATATTTGACAACCTACTCCTTTCCAGCCATGCGGGACATACACTAGTGTTTCCTTTTCTTCCCCTCATTAATTCAAACAGTCACACCTGTTGAAGCATGAGATGACATCTTCCATGCATACACACTTTCTCTGATGCAGTCCTTCCCACTTCTTCCACACATTCATGCCAATTAGATGGCATCCATAATGCACATATTAACCCTTTCTACCATCCAATTACATTCAGGGTGATATAGTGCGGTCTTCTTGTGTATAAAACCACATTTCCTCCAAAACTCTTGCATACTCCTCCCCACAAACTGTGCTCCATTATCAGTCAACACACTACACGGATAGCCCTCTCTTTCAAACATCTCTTCCAGGAAAACTATCACACGGGACGCAGTGGTTTCTCTTACAATCTTAAATACAATCCATCTGAACAACATGTTGACGACAACAACAATATATTTTCCTTGTCCTCTACCTACATCCGCAGGACCTAAGACGTCCCTGGCAAGTTCCTCCCAAACTCCCTTGAGAGATTGAACTTTTATCATTGGCTGCGTAACAGCCTTTATACCTCTTCCCACTTTTTCACATTCAACACGATTATCTAAACTTTTGTTGAGAGACAGATGAATACATCATCTATGACTATGGCCCCTCCCCTGGCCCAATATCATAAAGGCGAGAAACATTACTCGCAACCCTACCGCCCTTATCCGAGGCAGGTACAGCAAGAGATGAATACGATGTAAACTGAAGATGGCATGAATAAAAACTGATCATAGAATCACACATATGCATCCATCAGAAATGAAACACATATGCACTCCCCATGAAGAAAACACACTAGGTCAAAGATGCATTTATGCATGAAAAATATTAACATTGCAACTATAAAGACATGAACAATACTAACATAAACAATATATAAGCTAATTGCAACACAAATGATACGTGAGTATAGCTCACTAACATAGAAAAGTGACAGTAATGGGAAGCCATCTTTTCCAAAATGGAAGCTGTAATATGCTTCAAGTAAACAAAAGGCCTCAAAGCTTCACAAGAACTCAAAATGCTGCATTTACTGAAATACAGATCGGTGCATGGCTCAGACAGTAGCTGTCAGGTTCTCACCCAGTCTTGCGCAGAGGCAGCACGAATGCTTGCCTCCTCGTTGGGTCTTGGTACCTGGGATTCCGCAACCCTCCGGGGAAAGAGGGTAAGGGTCCGCTGGTTGGATGGATTGAGGGATTTGAGGGTAACCGGAAAGAGGGTTTGGTAAAGGTTGTGGATGTGTAGGGGTTGTTAGGGTAAGCATGCTCCTCAGCTCCTGCGACCACTCCTGGGTTCGATGATCTCCGCCCTTGCATTCTCTTAATGCCTGACATTCATTCACTCAATCACCCAGGTGCTGCCTAGAAGCCTTTGCCTGGAGCTTCAAACCAGAAATGCTGTGAGGATTATTCTCCTGGATGTGTGTGTGCAACCAGAAGCACTATGATTGTTTCATGCCGGTCTAAAATGGGCTGCATCTAGCTTTTGCACAGTTCAAAAATGACATTAACATTTCTCTGAGAGTTTTACAATTGCTGCATTTCACAAATCATTAGGGTGACAAATAAAAGCTACTTAGCTGCAGAGTTCTGTCCCCACTGCACCATGGGGGCGAGTTTGTGCTGGCCAGGGATTGTCCTGAGGGATCCACTAGAAAATACCTAAGAAATAATGAGGATGCCCAGCGGAAGCTGTCCGTAATGCAACTGAGGAAACTATGTTCGTTTTACAGGTTTGTGCGGTCCCTCGTGCGTTAAGCATTGCAACCTTGCTACCCAGGGTTTGCTGTCACCATGGGCTCATATTGTCCCTCAATGAGTTCACACCGCAATGTTCAAAACCTTTCCCCCAAAGCCTGCCCATGCGAAATCATGAAGGTTAAGTTTCTCCCGGTTCGGCACACTCTGCGACTTGCCACGGACTGTGCCTCAATTGTGTATTGCGTTCAAAAGCATGCATGCATTGTTAATAGCCACAAACAACACGTGGATTCAGAGCGAGCGTCCACTTATCTGATTTGGTGAGCGGCACCTGCGGTTTGTCAGGCGGGTCATAGCCCTGCTGTGGTTTGCCTGCAGGAGCTCCTCTAACACAATACAAGGGGAGTTCAGGGAGTCCCTCTAATAGCCACACATTATTCGCGCTGTTATAGGGACTCCCAGAACCCCCCTTGTTTTGCATATTCAGTAGCTTTGGGTTTCTGTTACGCTCACCTGGTATCCACGGGGACGCCACCCAGCCCTGTTTGGATGATTTGCATTCTCGAATCTTCTCCCGGTCCCTTGGTAAGGGCTCTGGTTAAAGATGGGTCTGCAATTTAGGAGAGCTGGATTCAATACCAGATTGTCATTATGTTTGCTCACCTCCCTTGGACTCAACTCCTTTCTCCCCCTTGGGCCCTCTCCTCACCTTAATATTGTAGAAGGTGGATTCTCTGTCCTGGTCCTCGTGGCAGGGGCACGTAGATGTGGGGGGTGAGCAGCGACCAATTACTTCACTGGTGCAAGCCCCCCCTGTGGGAATCCAGGCCTGCTCCGACTCCGTAGGTTTGCTGCTTTACAGTCTTTATGTGCAGTTCTTATGTTCTTCTTAGTTTGAATAATAATGTCTTGCTTCTTTCATTTTAGGTTTGGAAAGGTATTTTGGAGTTGTCATGCAGTTTGAAGATGAGCATGGGCTGGTAAGCGAAAGGGCGGTGTGCGCGATGCTGTCCGGTGAGTAATGCGCGATGCGCAGTGCTGTTTTGCCTTTTATATTGCTAACCTGTGTCTTGTCTCTCCTTGCAGGTTGCAATGTTCCTAGATGAGTGCCGTAATGTTCCAGCAATGATACTGACTAGGAGATGACTACCCAGGTAAGAATTGTGTGGCTTTCTTAATTCGGAAGGAAACGTGAGTAAATGCTTACTAATGCTGTCTTTCTTTCTCCTCTTTCCAGGTTATGGTATTCCAGGATGCATGCGGTGCCGGATGATGGAGTTCGTACCTAGGTTTGCTGCTTTACAGTCTTTATATACAGTTCTTATGTTCCTCTTAGTTCGAATAATAATGTCTTGCTTCTTTCCTTTTAGGTGTGGAAAGGTATTTTGGAGTTGTCATGGAGTTTGAAGATGAGCATGGGCCAGTAGGCGAAAGCGCGGTGTGCACGATGCTGTCCGGTGAGTAATGCGCAATGCGTTGCGCTGTTTTGCCTTTTATATTGCTAACCTGTGTCTTTTCTCTCCTTGCAGGTTGCAATGTTCCTCGCCGAGCGCCGTAATGTTGCAGCAATGATACTGACCAGGAGATGACTACCCAGGTAAGAATTGTGTGGCTTTCTTCATTAAGAAGGAAACATGAGTAAACGCTTACTAATGCGTCTTTCTTTCTCCTCTTTCCAGGTTATGGTATTCCAGGATGCATGCGGTGCGGGATGATGGAGTTTGTACCTTCAGGTGAGTGGAACTGAAGTCGGCGATGGATTGAAGACAAGATACTGTTCCAGGTAAATTTCGTAGTGTTCTTTATCTCTCTGCAGGTCCTTGGTTTCAGGTAAGCTGGCAACAAAGAACTGGACACGGTGAGCGTTACGCTGCCCACAGCAGAATAACGCAAAGCATGTTCTGCTGTTTGGGTATGGTTTAAATAGTCTCAGGTAAAGTAGTCCAGGTAAAATAGTCCCAGGCCTGCCACACCCAAAGTAGTCCAGGTAAAGGAGTCCCAGGCATTCCACACCCAAAAGACTAGACCGCATAGCTCAGTTCCTTGTAACTGAGCTATGTGTGTGCCTCCATGTTGGCGGAACCCCCCCAAGTTAAATAGTCCCAAGTAAATAGTCCCATTCTAATGTTGGTCTTCATGATGGTTATGAGCCTGACGCCAAAGTAGCCAGGACTGACTCCAAGAGAGTTTTGGATGAGGTTTTAAGGCCTTTGACCTGGCCCTAACTGGAAGGCTGACTTGCCAGTGAGGGCCAGGGGCAAGGGTCATGACAGTTTCACCCTAAATTACGAGGGGAATCCAGACATGGACCCCTTGCTCACTGTTCTTAGAGAGGCACAGCTCCACCTCACTGATGAGGCCCCACTAGGCCGAAACACATGTCTGGGGTTGCTGTTGGTACTCTTGTTCAGAGGAGAATTGCCTAGCATTTTGGTGCTGGACTGCCCCTGGGCAGGACAAAGACTGATATGCAGGGATATTTGTTCTGTTCTTGATGGTTGTGCAGATTAAAGATACCTCTGTCCCCAACTACCACACAGGTAGAAATACCAATCACTACCTGTGCAATCTTTGAGGCCACAGGTGTAGTGAGCCGTCAATCTGGAACCAGGAACGCCGGAAGGACCCCCTGACCACTGTAAGGCAATGAGTGATTAGTCAAATAATGCAGTATAAGGACAAGTTGTAGCAAGGCTTACCTAAGTGTAATGATGACAAGGGCCTTAATGGGAAAGAGCAACATCAGGGGTCAACAGCAGAGTCAGTGGAGCAGGATTCTAGCGAGGCTTTGGGTAGTGGGAAAACACCTGGGCCAAGATGAGATGTACTAGAGGTAATCCTTTAGCAGTCCAGTTAACAGAAACAAGGTCAAAAACCAGTAGAATCTAAGAACCGAAAAGTTCAATACAGAGGATGATCCACGTGCAGTCCAGTTAACAAGTATGAGGTCCGAATCCAGTAGAAACAACGAAGTTCAAAGCAATGTTCCAGCAGTTGACAGATGCAAGGAGACACGAGAAAAACAATCCGTGTAACGTTCCGTGGTCGTAGTACCTGGTAATCCAAGAGTATCCAAGACGCCAAACAGTCCTTACGAGAAGCAGCTGTGAAGCACTGTTTCCGTGTTTCCCGATGCTTTTAACTGTGCGATGCAGTCACATGATGCGGGTCACGGGGAAGCGTGCGGAAGCGTGTCACGTGATTCATGATGTTGAACGAGGCTGTTGTGGATGCCTCGTCACGTGACGCGGAATTTTCTGTGCACCCGGGCGGCAGCGCCAACCAAGTGGGAGTTTCCATGGTAGCTGCCAGCGGAGGGAGGGTCGGAATACTCCCGGAATGCCAACAATGGATCTACCCTTTCTGACGGGACGTCGCTGCTGCTTGTGTATATGAGCTTGTGAATCACAAGTGCCCTGGTGGGTGGTGGTCACTGTATCAGGTAGGTGCGGGCTGATTGGTGTACCCGTAGTATGTATACCAGAGTGTGTCCTGGGAGAAGTGACAATATTTCTCTTCAGTGAAAGGGATAGTGAGCTAAAAACTTGGTTGTGATTCTCCCGGGGACATCAACCCAAGAACAGGTCAATGGGCTGTGTTCATGCTGGTAAAGTGACTCCCAGAACCCCCTTGGTTTGCATATTAAGTAGCATTGGGTTTCACACTAAGTTACCAGTGGAATCCAGACATGGACCCCTTCCTCACTGTTCTTACAGCGGCAAAGCTTCACCTCACTGATGAGGCCTGACTAGGACAAAACACGTGTCTGGGGTTCCTGTTGGTACTCTTGTTCAGAGGAGAATTGCCAAGCATTTCGGTGCTGGACTGCCCTGGGCAGGACAAAGACTGATAGGCAGGGATATTTCTCCTCTGTGAAAGGGACAGTGAGCTAAAGACTTAAGTACCACACAAAATGGGTGAAAGACACTGTGGGCAACATGTTTACGACCTGGAAGTAGGAAGGCACTCACTCAAAGTCAGTATTGCAACACATGATGACATATTTACATGCTGTACATGAAGGGAAACAGTTGTAAAATCGATTAGCCATTCTGGAACTGTGGAAAGTGTATGGAGAGGAGACGGAGGAACCACCCATAAAATAATGGATGCTTAATCAGCATGACGGGATGGACACCCTGCACACAGCTCTTCTCCTTCCTACCCAGAGTAGCGATCGATACTTCCAAAGCATAGGGAGTATACCCATTATGAGAATTTAAAGCAGCGCCAGGTTACACTAACCCCATACAAGAGTCCCCACGTATAGCAGTGAAGAAGTTATAAAAAAGGAGAAACAAGTAAGCTGGGACTGGTGTCCACACGTGATGAATATAACGAATGATGTGAGCCACAGGCAAGGTTGACCGAGGCAGAGGAGGATGGGAGACAGGCAGAACAGTAGGGAGGAGACAATGATTGCGACAAATGAATGGGTAAAAGGAAAAATAATGCTCAAATTAGATGGAAAGGGCATGGATGATTTTAAAGAAAGGGAAGGCAGGAAAAGAAGAAGAGAAAAGGGAACATGAAGAAAGAGAACAGGAAAGAGAAATGAGATAAAAGGACAGGAAGTCTAAAGAAGAAAAGGAGAGGGAAAGAAAACGACACGCAGACTGTGAAAAGGAGAGAAAGTGGAAAGAAGAAAAAGAAAGGAAAATATGAGGGTAGTGGGAAGGGAAAAGGAAAGGAAAAAAAGAGGAAGATAGGGTCAGAGAGAAACAATTAGAAATGGAAAGAATCAAAGAAAGATGCTGAAGGGAAATAGATGAGATTATCAGAGGGCATATGCTCCCGGATAGAGAGAGAGTGTTACGCTCACCTGGTATCCACAGGGACGCCACCCAGCCGGGTTACTTGCTGGTATGCTTCTCAGCTTTTCCCTGATGTGGTCTGCGGTGAAGGTTCTGCCTTGTGGTAGAATTAGGCGTGCTCTCCGTCTTGCCTTCTTTGCAGGGGCGCGTTGTCTTTCATGAGCGAGTGCGGTCCAGTTACTTCACTGACACTGGCCCGTTTGATATTGTTCAGGTAGGTCTTATTGCTGTTCTTTAGTTTTGTTGCTATCCTGCATGCCTTTCTTTGTTTAAAATGTCTCTTTTTTCTCCCTTAGGTATGCGGAGCTTCAGCGCGGCAAACTGGCTTGGTTGAGCCCCGCTGGTAAATGATGGCGCATTAAGAATGCTATGATGCGGTAACTAAGCGCTATGCACAGCGCTGCAAAGTCTTGCCTTTGCTAACCTGCATTTTCCTTCCTTGTAGGTCGCAGTGTTCTTCAGCGTGAGTGGAATGTCCGTAGTGGTGCCAGCCGAGAGGCGACCAGCCAGGTAAGCCTTTTGAGCAGTTCGTAATTTGTAAATGTCTCTACTGCTTTCTTTAATGTGTCCTCTATCTTCCTCTTTCAGGTCGTTCTTTCCGGGAGGTGTGCAGATTCGAGGAAGCTGTTCTCAGTAGCTGCAAGTGTTTAAAGATGAAGACTGCAGGTAGGATGCTGCTGCTAATGATGTTCCTTTTGTCTCCTTGCAGGTTCTGCTTCTCCGAGGTTCGAAGGAATAGCTGGACACGGTGAGCGTCACGTTGCAAGCTGCAAAGTAACGCAAAGCGTGTTGTCTTGGTCGGGTGTGGTTTAAATAGCCCCAACAAAATAGTCCAGGTAAAGTAGTCCCTAGGCTACCACACCCAAAACACTAGACCGCATAGGCATAGCTTGGTTCTTAGGAACCAAGCTATGTGGATGCCTCCATGTTGGCTGACAATACAATAAAGTAGTTTCCAAGCACATTGTTTTTCATGGTGTATGAGCCTGTTGCCATAGGCGCCATGACTGGCCCCATGAGGGCTTTTGAAGAGGATGCCAGGCTCTAGAGGCCCGGGTCCTAACTGCACCTGGCCAATGGGTTTGCCAGAGGGTGTTTTGGGCGAGGGTCGTGACAGCACTCCCCCCTAAGGCCCCTCCCATGGTGTTCCTTCTGTCTGGCCCAGGTTTGGTTGGGAAGCTCCGATGGAATTTCCTGATTAGACGTGGTGCGTGGATATTCTCACTGGGTTCCCAGGATCTATCTTGTGGTCCAAATCCTTTCCAATCGACGAGATAATATAGCTTGGTCCTAGAGTATTTAGAATCCAAGATATCTTTGACTTCGAATTCTGGTTCTCCGTCAACAAGTATGGGCTTAGGTAGTGTCCCAATCCGTGTGCCGGGTTGCATTGGTTTCAGGAGGGACACATGGAATACCGGGTGGATGTGTAGATTAGGTGGTAAATCCAGTTTCACGGCTGCTGGGTTGATAATTGCCTTAATGGTATAGGGTCCTAAGAATCTAGGTTGAAAGGTCTGGGTTCCCTTGATGGGTACGAATTTAGCGGCTAACCAAACTTTGTCTCCTACTTGATAATCAGGGGCCTTTTTCCGGTGTTGGTCGGCAAATCTCTTTTGTTTTTCTTTGGCATGAATAAGGTGTTCCTTTGCCCTTTTGAAAGCCTGAGTAATGGTTGTGTGTAGAGTCTTTACCGCTGGCATTTCCAAGCTGGCTGGAAGGTTTAGTTCAGAGGTACGTGGATGTCTGCCATAAAGGGTATAGAAGGGCGTTTGTCCCGTGCTTGAATGCAAAGAATTGTTAAATGCATATTCGACTATCCATAGTGGGTCTTTCCAATTCCTTTGTTCGTGGTGCAGCATGCACCGTAAATATTGCTCGAGTGTCTAATTGGTTCTCTCGGTTTGGCCGTCCGTTTGGGGATGGTGACTGGTAGATAGCCAAACGTGGATCTGCGCCATTGCACAACATTTTTTCCAGAAGTTTGAAACAAACTGGCTGCCTCGATCAGAGACCAGAACCGAAGGGAAGCCATGTAGCTTAACCACGCCCTCCAGGAACACTTTTGCTAAAGTGGCTGCGTCTGGGAGGCCTTAGAGCGGAATAAAATGGGCCATCTTCGAGAATAAGTCCACAACTACAAGGATGGTGTTAAACCCTAGGCTTGGAGGTAGATCAGTGATGAAGTCAAGGGAAAGAGTGTGCCATGGAACTGGAGGAATGTCCAATGGTTGTAGGAGACCAGATGGTTTTTTGTTTCTGTGATTTATTTTGTGCGCAGACACCGCAGGACTGAATATACTGAATGATGTCCTTACGCCAGGTAGGCCAGCAAAAGTTCTCTTTCACCTTAGCTAGGGTTTTGGCAATCCCAGGATGCCCTTCGATCAGTGAATCGTGATAGTTTGAAATAATATACCGTTGTAATTCCTTCTTGGGTACATATAGGCGATCCCTAAAAAAGGGTAGATGGTCCTTGATGGTATATTGTTCTCCTTGAGTTTGCCATGCAAGGTAGGCATCATGATTCATTGTCCGTTGGATTTCTTTTCGTAGTTCTGCTTGTGTTAAGGCTGTCGTGATACCCAAGAGCTTGTCTTCAGGTATAATAGGTACTGGGTCTGGAGTTGTATATACTATTTCATCTATGCCCATGCGAGATAAGGCATCCGCCTTTCCGTTTATGACTCCTGGCCGAAATGTGATTACATAATCATATTCGGAGAAAAAAAGGGCCCACCGTAATTGGCGCGAGGACTGGGCCTTGGCTGTTTTGAGATATTGCAGGTTTCGGTGGTCTGTGATGACTGTAATGGTGTGTCTGGCCCCCAGAAGGTAGTGCCTCCAGGCTTTAAAGGTGGATTTGATAGCCAGGAGTTCCTTGTCCGTGATGGCATAATTAATCTCTGGAGGTGAGAACTTTTTTCGACCAGAAGGCCACAGGATGTAGCTGGCCGGTTTCCGGGTCGCTCTGTGAAAGGACAGCCGCCATTGCGACATTGGACACATCATTTTAAACGATATAAGGGAGGTCTGGACGAGGATGTTGCAGGATTGGAGCGGAGGTAAACCTTTGTTTAACTTCCTGAAAGGCTTCTTCTGCTTCTTTGGTCCAAGCAAACTTTTTATTGTTTTTTCGTAATAGTACTTTGATTGGGTGCACAACCTGAGAGAAGTCTGGGATGAACCGGCGGTAGAGGTTCGCAAAGCTCAGCATGCTTTGTACCCCTTTCAGAGACATCGGTGAAGGCCATTTCAGAATGGCATCTACCTTGTGCACGTCTATTCTGACGCCTCCTGGAGTAAGGATAAAACCAAAAAATTCTACTTCGGTGACGTGAAAAAAGCATTTTTCAAGCTTTGCAAACAAGCCATGTTGACGGAGCTTGGTGAGGACTGAAAGAACGTGCCTGACATGATCTTGTTCCAAGGCTGAGTATATTAAGATGTCGTCTATGTACACTAAGGCGCACCCATCAATTAACTCCCTTAAGACGTCATTCAGGAAATATTGGAATGCCGCAGGAGCGTTGCATAACCCGAAGGGCATGACTTGATATTCAAACAAGCCGTACTTAGTACGGAAGGCGGTTTTCCATTAATCTCCTTTTCTGACTCGGACCAAGTGGTACGCTCCTGGAAGGTCCAATTTGGTATAAATCTGGGCATCTTTAACTTGGTCTAGCATCTCAGGGATAAGGGGCAAGGGGTAGCGGTTCTTCACGGTGATCTGGTTCAATGCGCGGTAGTCAATACAGGTTCTCAAGTCTCCTTCCTTTTTTGGTACAAAGAACAAAGGACTGCAGGGGACTTCGAAGGACGGATAAATCCGTTTGCAAGGTACTGGTCTAAATAGGATTTCAAATGAAGTTTTTCTGGTGAGAGCGTAGATCCTGCTGCAAGGGATTTTCGCACCAAGAACAAGGTCGATCTGACAGTCATAGGGCCTGTGCGGCAGCAATGTATTGGCTTGGTCCTTTCGGAAAACATCCTGGAAATCATGGTATTCACTTGGCAAGGTATTAGTTGCTCCCAGGGTTGATACCGTCGCTCCAGGAGTCATGGGGATACAAACGTCGGGTTTCTCCTCTTGGTAATAGCAGGCAGGGGAGCAGTCCCCGGGGAAGGTTAATGTTCGTGCCCGCCACTCTATCAAAGGGTTGTGAGCAACCAACCATGGCATCCCTAGTATTAGCCTGAACTGAGGTGCCTTGATGAGATCGAATGAAATAGACTCCCGATGTCCGTCCTGGCACAGCAAGATCACCCTGGCTGTGCACTGGGTTACTGGTCCGGAAGCGATTTCTGTCCCATCCATGGTGGTTACCTTGTCCATAGTTGGCTTAGAACACAAAGGAAGCCCCATCTCTGCTGCCAGTTCTTGATCAATATTATTTCCAACTGCTCCGCTATCGATGTATGCTTCAACGGCATCCATTCTTCATGACTGTTGGTGGTTAATTAAGATCACTGGTATTGCAAAGTGCGAGATCAGCAACTCTTTCTTCTCACTTGACAAACTGACCTCTACGTTTGTCGAGCTTGGTAGTTTTCCGATTCCTTAGCTTCATCCTTCTCTGTGGCCCGACTGTTCTTCTTGGGGGTTTTACTGGACAGTCCTTCAGGAAATGTCCTGGTTTTCCACAATACAAACAAAGTTGTTGTTGTCTTCTTTTGTCCCGCTCTTGTTTTGTTAATGGAGGCCGTATCCCTCCAATCTGCATGGGTTCTGCAGCATTTTCAGGTACACGGGGTGTGTTTTCCCTTGGTCGAACATACACGGTCCGAGGGTCCGTCTTAGACTGGTCTGCCTTTCGGTTTTGCAACCGGTGGTCTAGCTGCACGACCAGATTTATGAATTCTGCTCAGTCTCTGGGTGGATTAACCACCTGGGCTAAGACGTCCTTCAATTCGCCTCGTAAAGCCTCGATGGAATAACATGGTTCTTTTGTTTTCTGGCCACTTAGCTTCGGCAACCAGTCTGTTGAAGGTAGCAATGTACGTTAACAAGTCCTGATTCCCGTGTTGGAGGGACAAGAGTTCATTGCCTACTGCTTGTTCCTGGGTATGGCGAGCAAAATGTTTTTCCATTTATCTCTGGAACCCCCCAAAGTCATGTAATAGAGGACCGTCATGGGTTACCAACGGCACCGACCAATCTGCTGCACTACCACTCAGGTATGAAAGACAAAAGCTACCCGAGCTTGGTCGTTTGGAAAAGCTCCAGGCCTACAAAGAAAATGAAGGCGGCACTAATTGATGAATGCCGCATACTTCCGTGGGTCGCCTGAGAACCTTTCTGGTGGTGCCAGGGGGCACTGTTCCAGGTAACATGATCTGTACCAGAGTGGGTGGTATGGCAGGGTTTTGCATCGTTGGATTGCTTCCAGGTAGAGGCGTCTGTCCTGCCTGTGATTGTAAGTATTGCCTGCTAATCTCTTCAGTGCGTTCTTTGGTCACTATTAGGTCTCTCTGGAGGGCATTAGTCTCTTGTCGGGCAGAATGAACCTCAGCACGAAGCTCTCCTAGTAATTGGGCCAATTGGTCCATTTCTGATGTCTCCATGGCGCCCAGGTGGATTTGTTATGGTAGTCTTCACATTCTGTTACGCTCACCTGGTATCCACAAGGACGCCACCCATCCGGGTTACTCACTGGTATGCTTCTCAGCTTTCCCCTGATGTGGTCTGCGGAGAAGGTTCTGCCTTGTGGTAGAATTAGGCGTGCTTTCCGTCCTGCCTTCTTTGTAGGGGCGCGTTGTCTTTCATGAGCAGTTACTTCACTGATGCCGGCCCGTTTGATATTGTTCAGGTAGGTCTATTGCTGTTGTTTAGTTTTGTTGCTATCCTGCATGCCTTTCTTTGTTTAAAATGTCTCTTTTTTCTCACTTAGGTATGCAGAGCTTCAGCGCAGCAAACTGGCTTGGTTGAGCCCCGCTGGTAAATGATGGTGCATTAAGAATGCTATGATGCGGTAAGTAAGCGCTATGTGCAGCGCTGCAAAGTCTTGCCTTTGCTAACCTGTGTTTTCCTTCCTTGTAGGTCGCGGTGTTCTTCAGCGCCAGTGGAATGTCTGGAGTGGGGCCAGCCGAGAGGCGACCAGCCAGGTAAGCCATTTGAGCAGTTCGTAATTTGTAAATGTCTCTACTGCTTTCTTTAATGTTGCCTCTATCTTCCTCTTTCAGGTCGTTCTGTCCGGGAGGCATGCAGATTCGAGGGAGCTGTTCTCAGTAGCCGCGAGTGTTTAAAGATGAAGACTGCAGGTAAGATGCTGCTGCTAATGATGTTCCTTTTGTCTCCTTGCAGGTTCTGCTTCTCCGAGGTTCGAGGGAATAGCTAGACACGATGAGCGTCACGTTGCAAGCTGCAAAGTAACGCAAAGCGTGTTGCCTTGCTTGGGTGTGGTTTAAATAGCCCCAACAAAATAGTCCAGGTAAAGTAGTCCCTAGGCTACCACACCCAAAACACTAGACCGCATAGCTTGGTTCTTAGGAACCAAGCTATGTGGATGCCTCCATGTTGGCTGACAATACAATAAAGTAGTTCCCAAGCACATTGTTTTTCATGGTGTATGAGCCTGGTGCCATAGGCGCCAGGACTGGCCTCATGAGGGCTTTTGAAGAGGATGCCAGGCTCTAGAGGCCCAAGTCCTGACTCCACCTGGCCAATGGGTTTGCCAGAGGGGGTTTTGGGCGAGGGTCGTGATAGAGAGAAGAGACAAGAACTGGGGAAAGAGAAAGGAGCTTAGAAAGGCGCTGCAAGGAAGTGGATGAGATAGGTAAGAACCATATGCTTCCAGATGAAGGAGATTCAGAAGCCATGCAAAGGAGGATTAGCAAGTTGTACAGAAGTAGAAGGGATGGCGAAAGTATTACAATGGGGAACAGAGTAGGGTCACAGCAAGATGGGGAAAGGAACTTATTGGAACACTTGGTGAGTGGGACATATGTGATGAGTCCCCTCAGAAGGTTAGATTTTGAGGAAAGTGAGGACAATGAAGGACATGAGAGTGATGATACAATATTTCAAGATGAGGAAGATGAAGCGGAAGCTGCACAAGCCCCTTCTACAAACATGAGAACAGGGGAAAGAGACAGCATGGTTAGATGTGGAAGAACCAGAAAGGAGAAGGCCAGAACCCATTGAATATCCCAGATGCCCAAAAATGTGATCAAGCAGGTTAGAAGAAAGAACCCTGTACATGAATAAGTTGAGGAATTTACCAGGGCCAAAGAAAATTAATATGACAGACGTTACAAACACAAAGGGTCCAACTGCATTTGTACAAGGGGGAGGAATTACACAGTTCCCTTTATTAGAGAAAGGAGGACAGCCGCAATATGTTCAATGGCCACAAATGAACAAAAGCAATTTAGTTTGTAAACTGCCATCATTGACATCAGGAGCTGGTAACTGGATTTATGAATGATAAAGAATGACAGGGGAAATGAAGTTAGTGGTGGGTAACATAAAAAGCTTGTAATTTCTGTCATATTAGGGGAGCGGGCAGATGACATTTGGAAATGGCAGGCTATCCAGATCGCCAATCATGTTTCAGGACCTGTTAGTAATTGTTGAACTGACATATGGAGAGCACTTAGGGTGCAGTACCCAGACTCATCAGATATGAGTGCAATTATGACACGTAGGATGTGTGACGATGAGGATGCCTATATTTAAGATACTCAGGGAAAATTATGGCTAAAAATGAGAGGACCGTGGGACAAAGCATAACTATATTTTTACCACATATTATGCCAGAGCTGCCCGATACAGTGCAGAGACAATTGAAAAATATTCTGGGGATGGAAGCAAAGCCATGGGCAGAGATTCAATTGACCATAGTTCACCACTGTTGGTTAAAACAAGAGAAAGAGAGAAAGAACATTGAGGATGGGAAAATGGAGGAAGCAAAAGGAGTATAGAAGAAATTGTAAAGTTCTCAGTGGAAGGGGCAGTATTGACAAGTGGAGGAGAAGGGTTTTCCACACAAGGATCACCACAGGTGCAACAAGCAGCTTGCGGGAATTTTTCAGAAATGGGAGAATATAATTAATTCCTGCGAGAATACAGGAGTACGCCTAGAGGTAGAGGGGTCAGATTTCAGGCTCCACAAGGAGGATGATTTAACGGAGGGCAAACCAGGTTTGGAGGGCAGACACAACAATGTTGGACATGTGGTAAATTGGGCACATTTCAGGCAAAAGCAGAGGAGGGATGCAGCAGAATTGTTCAGCAGCCAATCCAAGAGGGGGGAACACATATCCCCCACGAAATAGCACATACCCACCTGAATGTTATGCCCAGGATCACACGCAGTATCAAACACAAGCACCACAAATGCAACCTATACAGCAAGGAAGGCCAATGCAAACACAATAAGCACCAATGCAAGGACAAGTTCCAATGCAGACACAGCAAGTGCCGATACAGATGCAAGCACCTACACAACAGAATCCAATGGTACCATGGAATGCAACATATTACCACAGGCACCCACACCTAGAATAGGGGCTGTGACAGTAGTGGGAGGAAATCGTTCCACCAGCACAGGACTGGATTATTTGCATTACAGGCAGCCCACAGAAAGACTTCATATGTTCCATCCTATCAGACCCACCAGATCCACAAGAGAAACCAAGAGTCAGGGCAAGCAAAGGTGACAAAAAATGTTCCTTTCTTGTAGCTATGGGGGCGACACAATCTTGTGTTAAAGAAGGGAGATTCACAATGTCAGGCATTGCCATGAATGCACAAGGCTTTTCTGGGGCGACAACGACGGTTCCTTTTACTGACGAATTACCCATCACCATTCAGGGAACATGACATGTCTATGTCATTATTGTTTTCCCACAAAACACCAGTTAACGTATTAGGGAGAGACTTGATGAGCAAATTGAACATGACAATCTCATTCACTGACCAGGGGATAATATGATCCCCCCCAGGGATCCGTTATGTAAATGCGCACAAATTCATAACAGCATTGTATGGCCAGAAAGCACAAAGGGGTGTGCCATTAGACCTGGAAGTGTTCCTTTACGGAGTACACATATTGTTAGCATGGTTTCCAAGAATAAAGGGTAGAGTATTAAGATTTCCTACAGAATTTTATTCAGACCAGAAGAATCCATGGATGAGGAGGAAGGGCAAGTGATCACAATAGAGGTAGAGACAGCAATAGTGATAGAAGATACAGTGATTTTGCATGGAGTTGATGAGGAAGAAATAAATTGTAGCACAGTGATAGCCCTTGATGAGGGAAACCGACTGACTGATTTGACAGACAAAGACTTGTTTACAGATGATGATTCAGATGATGAAGTAATGTTTAATATAAGCCTATCAGCTAAAATTGAGAACAGAGAAATACCCCAGAGAATGTCACTAGTAAAAAAAAGATACCGACCTTGCTCCATGAAGATTTGGCAAAGGTACCAAGCACATTGTGGACCAGTAGTCCATATGACTTTGCCTATTGAAAGGAGTAGGAGCAGTCAAAATTAAATTGAAACAAGGAACTATTTTACCATGGGCGAGACAGTACCCAAGGTTGAAAGTGACAGATGAAGGCATTTATGACACAATTGCCGCCCTTATGCGACAAGGGATATTGGTGCCATCAGAATCCCCATGTAACACAGTTGTGTACCCAGTGAAAAAGCGAAAGGAGGTCATGGAGATTTATTCAGGATTTATGCCCCCTGAACAATATTGTTGAGGCCAAGTTACCATTGGTTGCGAAAACAGCTACAATATTGTGCAACATCCTGTCCAAAGCTAAATATTTCACAGTGATTGATTAAAGAATGCCTTCTTTTTGATCCCACTCCATTAAGAGACCCAAGATTTCACCTTGTTTACCTACCATGGGATCAAACTAAAACAAACTTGTTTGGCCCAGCGGTAGTGCGAGCCCCCCTCAGTCTTTAACTGGTTACTTCAGATGGACCTGGGAAACATACAGCTCGACAGTACAGTGAAACAATATGTAGATGACAATTTGTTGTGCAGCGAGACAGAAGAAGGGTGCAGTGCCCTAGGAGGTGGGACAATTCTCTTCATTGACAGGTCATTGTCAATAAACCAGGACATGTTTGAGAGACATACTGGGACAGCAGTAGTGAAAACAAAATTCAATGACAGCTTTGAGACAGTGATAAGTACGAGATTGCCATTGCGTTCATCATCACAAGCAGCAGAATTTCTAGTGCTCATTTTGGCACTCAAAGTGCATGAAGATGAGGCACTAACATTGTACTATGACTCAGTCTACATGATGTCAACTGTACACGCCTGATTGTCACGTTGGAAGAGCCGTGGCTTCTTACGCACAGATGGCACACCAGTGCAGCATGCGCCACTCCTGGACAGGCTCATAAACTCACTTCAACTCTCATCAGACATCGCTGTGAAGAATTATGCAGCACACACTAAAGGCGCAGATTTTATTTCAAGCAGCAATGAGGCCGCTGATTTAGAAGCAAGAAGAGTAGCATATTTTCCCAAAATATCTGAATTTGAGACAGCACCGAATAAATACACACGTGTACGTAATAAGGTAATGAAGGAGGGCTTCAATAGACTGCCCATAGCTCAAATTACAGAACTACAGGGATGGGAACCACCAGAAGAACAAGAATTATAGAAGAGAAGGGGGTGCTCATTGTCCCCCACAGATGCAATTTGGCAGCAGGACAGCAACGGGAAACCAGTCATTGTCATGATGCCTACCTCCAAGGAGCCAGGTCCAACCCAGCAACCCCAGAGGCAGGCATCATTTCCCCCAGGGGAGTGCCAGCGGGCCCAAGCTGGGGCCCTTTGGACGCAGTCCTGGCGCCAGGCTCATGTTGGACCTCTGTCCTGGCGCCTTAGGCGCCAGGCTCATAAAGCTAGACATGTGTTCGAGTGCTTTAATGTGCACTTACCTGATGCAGACCATGCTGCCACATCCAGGCCCTCTTGAGGCCTGAATAGGAACTACTTTACCTGTGGGACTACTTTCCACCCGGGTGTGGTCGGGGAAGGACACATACCTGATCGGAGGAAGGATACACACTTGGAACTTCTTCCAAAGCTATTTAAACCACACCCGATCAGCAACTCACGCTTCGTGTTGTTCTGCTCCTCGCAGCTGGACGCTCACCGTGTCAGCTCCTGCATCTGGACTTCAGCCACGCCTGTCAGCATCCTGGGTCACCTGCAAAGGGAGACAAGAGACCTACCAGCTAATCTGCACCACGGAGACATCACCGACGATCCTGAAAGGGAAGACATCATTTTTTAAAAGCATTTCGTTACGATCGCTGCAGCGCTGCATTTCACTCACCTTTCCTGGGTTCCTCCATCTTCAGCAGCGATCATCCGGATAGACAGCCAGAGCCTAGAGAAAAAGACAAGAATAAGAGGTGAGAGAAGGAAGGGAATAGGAAAAGCTCAGTTTCCTTCTAAGACTTACCTGTTGGGTCATTCCCATTTCATTTCGGGTCTTGCTGCTTCCAAGCAGGACACCGGCCCCTATGGGGAAAAAAGACAAAGACATTAGATGAGCGAATGCAAAAACATTACCTGAGCGCTCATCTAGGACTTACCAGATCTTTACTGGAACTGCACGTTTGACTTCGGGTCGGCGCCATCTCCGGCATTCCGAACCCCGGCCCCTATGGGGAAAAGACATCAACATCAGCGCTTTGTTGCAAGAAGTCTCCAAAGGAATCTTCATTCATCACCTGAAAAAAGACAATGAACATTATTATTTAAAGCTTGAACTTTTGAACTTGCAACAGAACTTTTACAGCGCCTTACCAGTATAATCAAGCTTACCTGAACTCCCATCCAACCTCAATCCAGTGAAGTAACTGGGTTCAACGCGCCCCTGCGTCAGAAGCAGGATGGAGAGCTCGTCCTTTCAGACCCTAAGGTGAGACTTCACGGGGAATCGTGGAAGGGTACCGTGGAGGGTTGGAAGAGAGTGGGAGGCTTGAGCATAACTCAGTCAGTAGGTAATACTCCCTTTTCACGCACAGGGGAATATTCCTGCAAGCCGGAGAAGCCAGAGTAGAGGGCCCTTCTTGTCCATCTTCAGAGTCCTGCGCTTCACCATTGAAGAAGCATCAGCACTCGAAGCCAGACCTGCGCCTCCGTGGGAATCAGGTGAGCGTTACAGTCATGCCATTAGGCTCAATCAATGTAGCATTAGACCAATTGCTCCACCTAGCACATACATCA
Organism: Ambystoma mexicanum; assembly: GCF_040938575.1. NCBI lineage: Eukaryota > Metazoa > Chordata > Amphibia > Caudata > Ambystomatidae > Ambystoma > Ambystoma mexicanum. Next base: position 1,013,975,462 of record NC_090930.1, on the reverse strand, counting down.
AGAGAGTATCTTGTAGTAGGACTGGTTTGTTCCTAATCTGTCCGCAAACATCAAAGAATGTATCATAAACTGCTTAACTTGCCAGGAGTTATCTGCTGGACATACCCTGCGAACAGTGAGAAGAGCAATACCTCATCCTACTGGACCATTTCAGCATGTGCATATCGACTATGTAGATATGCTCCAAAATTGTAATGGCTACAGGTATATATTAGTAGTCATATGTCCCTTTTCCTGATGGAGTGAAGCAGGTCCATGCGCACATCCAGATGCCACACGGGCTGTGAAGCTCCTCGTACATGAGGCATTTCCAATGTGGGGAGTGTGCGATGTGCTCAGATCTGATAATGGGCCACATTTTGTAAATGAAGTGTTTGAGCACATTACCTTTTTGTTGAGTATTAGACACACATTTGCCTCTGCTTATCACCCACAAGCGAACAGAAATTTCAAACGCATCAATGGCTTTGTAAAAAAGTGAATTGCCAAGATAAAAGTGACCCTGAAAGAGAGCTGGCTCCATTGCCTTCCTCTAGCCTTATTTGCATTATGAAATCAGCCTGGCTCTGACCATCACCTGACTCCACATTGAGCTTGTGATGGGATGCCATTGTGAGCACATCCCTTGATCCTCCCACTCAAGCTGAAACTGATGCACATAATGTCACTGGTGTATTGGGAACTGAAATGCATGATTATTTGGTTGCTATGACAGAGTATGTTACACATATGCCTTGACAGCTTCAAGCGTAGCAGGGCGAGTCGAAGAAGACTGATGAAGAAAATGAACAAGTCAATCCAGCAGCAGTACTTAAATCCCTAACCCTGTTCCCAGGGGATATTGTTCTTTGTCGGAAATGTACACATCGCTGGCACAAACTGCGGTTTGACGGCCTCAACATCATAGGAGAAGTTACCCCAAGTGCGGTAAAGGTGCACAGAAGAAGAGGCTAGTTGCACCTCAGCAATGTCAAGCTCTACATAGGAGAGACACCCTTGCCAGACCATCCGAAACCTGAAGACAAAGAAGAAACCAGAAAAGTCCACAATGAGGTCCAATGGAGAGGGCTAATCACAGCAACAAGAATAAGACATTATTTCCTTTAGGGACACAGAACTAATTGTATAAACATTCTTATAAAAACACTTGCACAGATCAGAAAGTGACATTCAAGCTTTGAAAACAAGAGTTACCAACACTTCCTATAACACTCATTTTCATTTTTCTTTTTTTTTTTAAGTTCTCAATGGGACAGTGTCTGATTTGCAGGGCGTTCTAGGCCATAATGGCAACACCACCGCTGTGTGAGTGGGATCTGTCTGTTCTAAGTATGGTATAGTCTGGGGGAATAGCTAATGAAAATAGAGGCCCAGAGGCTTGGTGGAGCCAGGATTCAGTGACTACTAAGAAGTCTAGTTTAAGATCAATAATGAGGTTGCGTATCTCAATGACGTGAACTCCTAGGGACCGTGCATTGATAAGGGCACCATGAAAACTGGTGGGAAGTTTCTGACCAGGGGTAGCTGCTGTTACGGTAGCTACTGTAGTGGGGCTAGATGGGTCGTTGGTGTTCGGTTTTCTAATGCTGGTATTGCCCCTGTGCGGTATTTTGCTGAGAGTGTTGGAGTTAGGTGAACAACTCTGGGTATGATGGTTGGTGCGTTATCTTAAACGATCATTTCTGGTTTCCCCGAAAAATGGGAGTGGATAGGGCTTCAGCAACATGGACATGTAGTTCCTGTTCCCCGGGTAGTGGAGGATTTTATTTGCTGAGAACTCTGGAGTTTGAGCTTCTGAGATTGTTGCCATTAATGTGGTGAGAGAAGGGTGTCAGGGTAGGCAGAAAGGGAGTGGGGCAAGGGATGGGGTAATGGCGGGGACAGGCTAGTTTAGAAAGTCCATCTTTATAATTGACATAGTGACTCCCGGAGCAGGGTGTATTATTTGGGATGATACTGAACGGGAACATGATGAGGGTTAGCCAACCAAACATAGTTGTCAGTTGGTGGTGGTAGGGTGTTAGCACTGTGGTGTATGCTCCAGGGAAGACATATAGTTGAGAACAGATTAACTGACACTGATTAGAGGGGTACAAGTGTTCATCTCTATACCATTAGATTACTAATCGAGAGCAAAGTAAAAATAGCATAACAGATTAGAATGTACTGTTTTGGCGATCTAGATAATTATTACTGACATTGCGCACAGTTGGCAACTGGAAAGAAGTGAAAGATAGCATAACAACATATGGAACACAGCAAGATAGCAATTACGATTATATGTGTACTGCAATGATTTACTTACAAAGGTTTGTAAAGCAACAGGAGGTAGCAGACCATATGAGGACATACAGACTTTGAAGCAAGGCAGCAATAATATAGAAGTACAATAGGGCGTAGTGCCTGCAGAGTGCCTAGACTTCTTGTGCTACTATGACAAAACGACAGCTATGTTAAACAAAGGACAGCCAGGAGGCGTGATGAGCGAGGTGGACGGTCCGGTTGATGATCATAACAATAGGGTCAGTGTATTTGGCTGGGCAGGCAACTGCAGTGCATGTTAGTCCCTGTAAACTTCTGGGACCTTATAGTGGTTTGTTAGAGTTGCGGCAATTAAGGCCTCACAGAGCCAAAAAGAACGAGCCAAGAGAACCTTAACAGAATTACACACAAAGATGATGGAAGAGGTGGATGAGCCTGAAAATGATGATTGATTCAGCTATCTGTTCTCATTGAAGCTCACCTGGCTGACTAATGCATTCAAAATATTAAAAACAATAGTAGTATTGATACTACTGGCTTTCTGCGTTCTAAGAATAGCATATACAGTTACAAAAAGGCTTCCAATGGAGCAATTTGGATGGAAATAATGATAAATGTGGATATTCATGTACATGAGTACACCCAAACCAATGATCTACCTCATAACCATATAAGAGAAAGCCCAATTGCCCCTCCAGTATCAAAATGTACTTATCCCCAAGACCCTCGTAACTACATTGGATGATGGGTATATTGCAATGCCAATGGAGAGTGCTGCTATATGGCCTGCAGAGTGGACGAACACATCAGACATGCAGGCACCTTGAGGGGGGTAACTAAGATATGGATCCCAAAAATACCTTATGCAGAGAGTGCAAAAAGGAGGATGTGGATGAGGACTCAACTAGAGGGGGGAATGTTGAGAGACATATGAATACATCATCTATGACTATGGCCCCTCCCCGGACCAATATCGTAAAGACGAGAAATGTGTTTCTTTAAGGCAAGCATACTGCCCTTATCCAAGGAAAGAACAGCAAGGGATGAATACGAATAACTAAAAACTAATCATAGACTCATGAATATGTATTCATTAGGCATGAAGTACATATGCACTCACCATGAAGAAACTGCACTTGGTCAAATATGCATTCATACATGAATAATATTAACATTGCAACCATGAAGATATGAAGAATACTAACATACGCAATATGTAAGTTGAATGCAACACAAATGACGCGCTGGTATAGCTTACTAACATAGAAACGTGACAGTAATGGGCAGACATCTTTTCCAAAATGGAAGCTGTAATACGCTTTAAGTAAATGAAAGGCATCAAGGGTTCAAAATGCTGAATTTACTGAAATACAGATCTGTGCAGGACTTAGACGGTAGCTTTGCTGATTGAACCTAGGTTACTAGAAAATTAGGGAGGGCCTGAGAGCCACAGAGAAAGCATGAGATAAGTGCTCCAAGGACATAGATAGAATACTCCCAAATTAATTAAAGTCTGGAAAAGTACAACCGACCATTGTGAGCCAGGTGCAGGGGAATTATAACTCAAAAGACCCCATGAAGAATAAGCTCAAGAGAGTCCCTAGAGGTAGAGGAGACCATTAACATTTGCATTATATTAGCTAAAACCTTCATAAATACATGGTGAATTCAATCCAAACACGGTCCTCTTGCACATGACCGATAATTGAAGAATATTGCCTCACTCCTTATGCATATTCCCAGACAAGAGACATCACACAAGGCTAACTACAAAGGCAATCACCCTGGCTCATGGCCTATAGATGAGGAATGGTATTTCTTTTGAATAAAGACAAGCAGCCAGTAGACCTCACTTCCCCTACTCCCTTTTGGCTCATGCCTTGATGACCTGTCAGTTGCCCAAGGTTGGTCAGTGCGATGCTAACAAATTAAAACTCATAGTGACAAGCCACCCATTACGTATTGCATTAACCAATAGTTAAACGTATAAATGATGTATTCTTGTTGTTATCAAAATATAGGTGGTCTTAGAAGGAGCCATCAGTTAAGCATTATCCAATTAAAAGTTTAAAACATATAGATAGAAAATGTATGTAGTCAATTCCCCTAGCTAATCCCCTTATCCCTTAGGTTTCAAATCACTATGTCGTCATGCTGATGTGTTTTTGATATAAAAGATGTTGTTTTGTATGAAGAACTCTGAGAACGACAATCCTTTGTTTGTATGCTGTCCCTGCTTTATTTTGGATGTTAATAAAGCTGGGTTTTTCCTTTCACTTTGTCTATTCCCATTACTGAGTCGGAGTTCTTCTGGCTCCTGATCCTCTGCATAAATCTGGGGGTTTTCAAGGCATCGTTGCACTTTTATCAATTGACCTGTCAAAACCTGCCCACCAATAGTCATCCCCCAATACAGCTTTAGTCTTCAACACACCAATGTGTCCTTTATGTGCAACATCAATTAACTTTTCTCTTAAAGACTTGGTCACAACTACTCTTCCCCATCTATACAAAACCCTCTCACAATACTCAATTCACTTGATACCTCCCAATAGGCTTTTTCTTCAACTCCCAATCACCATTTCTTTGACCACCTATACTGCCCACCTTGAACTGCACATGTAATTGCCCCATCTGCAGCCATACTTGCTTCCCATTCTGTCCACTCAATGACACCATCATGTGTCACAAATACCATGTCAGTTATCTCCTCACCTCCTTTCTCCTCTGTTCCCCCATGCGGGACAAACAATCTGCCATAATGTTCTCCTTCCCTGGAATCACTTCCATACTAAATGCATGGGTTTCCATCCTTGCAAACCATACTGCTACTCCGCTCCACACTTTGTCCAAACCTTTCCATGAAAAAAGTTTAATGGTCTATGATCTGTCCGTAACACAAAATGCAACTCCCCCACACAAAACGTTTACATTTCTCCACCGCCGAGTGACACATTAATGCCGCCTTCTCTATCACTGAAAACTATTTTTCGGCACCTCACAGTACCCTTGATGCATGCCCTATAATTATCTCTCACCTTACACCATCTCTTTGTGTCAGAACTGCTCCATTGCCTACATCACTCGCAGCCACTGTTATCGTCGACTCCCTCCTGGTATCAAATTGCTCCAATGCATGAGTCATGTCAATTGCATCCTTGATTGCTTTAAACTGACCATCACAAACCTCATTCCACCGAAACTATTCACCCTTTTTCAACAATTTTCTCATCCCTTCAACTTTGTCTGCACAATTCTTGACAAACCTTTGATAGAATTCTATCATTCCAAGAAAATATCTCAATTCGCCTTTTGTTTGGGGTGCCTCCACATTCTTTAAGCTGTCCACATTTTCCTTTTTTGGACTGATTCCCTAAGCACTGATCTCATGTCCCAAATATTCTACTGACTCTCTCCTGAAAACGCATTTCTCCTTCTTTACTATCATACCCTGCTTTTCCCGAATATTCAACACTTTCTTAAAAATCTGCTCATACTCACCTTGCGTCTCACCACAAATCAGGATGTCATCCTAGAAACAACATACCCCTTTTATTCCCTCAAAACAATGTATCCATTACTTTCCGAAACACAGACAACAAAACTAGTCCAAGTAGCATCCATCCAAAGTTAAATATTCCCTTGTGAGTCAAAAACACTGTCAACTTTTGTGACTCATGATCTAGCCCCACCTGATGGTACGGAAAGGACAAATCTAACTTTGTACAAATCTTACCACTCCATAGCATATCTAAAAAGTTTCACCATGTTGAGCAAAGGATGTATTTCAGCAACCACACACGTATTCAACTCTCTAAGGTCGATACACAAACGCAACTCCTACTTTTTTTTTTACCACAACCAATGGAGACACTGACTCTCCCATACAACTTCTCTAATGATCCCTGATGCAGATAATGTATCCAGTTCTCTTTTCACACCCTCACCAACACAAGGGGAACCTGTCGCAGCCTGGATAAAACAGGTAAACTTATCTCCTTAAACACTATCTGGTGCCTCATTCCTTTGATCCTTCCAACTCCATCCACAATGTCTTATACTTATCAATATCGACTTCACCTCCTCCCAATTCAACCTGTAGTACATAATTCTCAGAATTATGGTCTAGTCTTTAGCTTCTTCTGCTCTCCCAACCCCAAGAAAGTTGCTCCCTTCTTGGTCACCTTTCCCTTCCCAACTCTTCTCTTAAATTCCAGACTGGCGATAAAATACCCCAAGGCTTCTAATCTATCCATATTATAACCACCAGTCTTGATATCAGGTTTCAACAAATCACAAACACTCTGCAATCCAGTTTCCTCATATAACTTTTGTGGCATGAGGGACACTTTTGCCCCTGAGTTTGCCATAATTTTTACCCTCTTTCCATTCAGTATTATCTGTGCTTCAGGACTCTCACAAACGTCCATCAATATTTCCATCAATGACCACATTCCCGTTATAATATCGAAATGTTCGGATGAATCCACCATTTCTCCATTCACACACAGAACACATTTCTTACTAAAATTCCCCTGATAGTTTTTGCAACCATTTGCAAAATGTCCTGTGAGGAGTCAGCACTGAAACTCAGACACAAACTAGCCATAATTCTGGTTAAAGACCTTAATTGGAAATAAAAGGGGTTGGAAAAATGTCTCTGACTTGCTCTAAAAGGAATTTCCCAATCTAAACCAAAAACGGAGGATCTGTCAGAATGCCCAAAATAAAACTGTCCCATGTCCAAAGTTCCATTCTGACCATCACACTTTAAACTAAATTCCAAGGTGAAGATGAACATTTCTTTAACCTCAGTGTTTAAGAAAAATGTTTATAAAGCTAGAATAAATGGCTCCAACACAAACATTCTTCAAGGATAAAGATCTTTGCTCCAGAGGATGGTCCCTTCCCCTGGATTCCTCTTTCACTCTTGGTGTTTCACAAACAACATTACCTTGTGTCCTTCTTGGCCAACAACAATATTGACACAGCCACCTCTCTGGTTTTGTAATGTTGTCTCTTTCAGGATTTCGGGTATACTTTTCTGCCAGGGTTTTGATCCTGCTCTGCTGGTTAACACAATTTCTTACAAACAACAGTTACTTTTTCTATTCCTGTTTCTTCTTCTCAGGACTTCTTTATTTCAGATTAATACACACATGTAATTGATGGTATACACTCCTGCCAGGTCTTCTTGTATTCACACACTTGTAATTGCCTGGTATACTCTCCTGCCAGGACATCTGTTGATACAGGGTCTCTGCCCTCTCCCAAAGTTGCATATATACTTTGATGGATAATGTATCTTCTTGATATATTATCCTGTCTGGGTTTCCTATGTATTTGCATTGTATACATTCCCATGTTTGAAAGGGTTTGCCCTTAGTTCAATTCCCCCTTTAACAATAAGTCCTTTTGCAGTTAACCTTTTGGTTGCTTTGTACACAATTATCTGCATTCGACGTGCCGGCTGATATGCCCCGGTGTCCCTGCTGTCTCTGAATACACACATGTAATTGATGGTATACACTCCTGCCAGGTCTTCTTGTATTCACACACTTGTAATTGCCTGGTATACTCTCCTGCCAGGACATCTGTTGATACAGGGTCTCTGCCCTCTCCCAAAGTTGCATATATACTTTGATGGATAATGTATCTTCTTGATATATTATCCTGTCTGGGTTTCCTATGTATTTGCATTGTATACATTCCCATGTTTGAAAGGGTTTGCCCGTAGTTCAATTCCCCCTTTAACAATAAGTCCTTTTGCAGTTAACCTTTTGGTTGCTTTGTGCACAATTATCTGCATTCGACGTGCCGGCTGATATGCCCCGGTGTCCCTGCTGTCTCTGAATGGATTCACCGGCTCTTGTTGGCATTTCTGAACTCTCCTGTGATTAGCCGGTGAAGGGTTTCCATCTGTTTCCTTCTTCTGACCGCTTCTTCATTTTCCCGTCTCTCACAGCTTCCAGTTGTCACGACTGCTTCATTCCAGGCTCTGGTATGTGAATTGCTGCTCTCGGTTATCTGTGAACTCCCAGGAGTCTCTTACCAGCTCCTAGCGTTCCTGCAGTACGTCCCAATTGTGCAGTAGCTTCTTTCTGCTTTCTTGGTGAGCCGCCTGGCTCCACCACACTGTTTTCAGCCTTCAGTCTCTCGAACGTCATGGAGAGACGCAGCTCTCTCCTGCTAGCAGCAGGCTTCGACTGTCTGCTTCTCCTCTTTCCCAGGCACAGGTGTATGCGAGCAACAACTAGAGTGCTCTTTGTGCTTGTGGGCTCCTTTGCTCTGCATTGCTCGATCCCGCTCCCTTGTCCCCGTATTTTGGGAATTCTGGAAAAGAAGGCCTTTGTTGAAAATGTATACAAATAACTTGGATAACAAATCTCAATGGTTTTCAATGGCAAGTTAGTCCTAGATGATTGATAGGTCAAACTGGAGAAGGTGGTTTCATAAGGCAGACCAAAGGTGGAAAGTTGGCCTTTAGGTTTGGGGAAAAGGTTTTCCTTATTCTTCATAGGAGGATGAGTAGTTGTATGATAATAGGCCATTAGGGTATTAGATATGGGAGGGTTATTTTCAAGGGAAAATGGGGGATACCATGTCTCACTCAAAGAATCCATGACATCTCCCCAGAGGTCGTCTCCTCCCATGAGATCCTCCCCTTTCAGCCTTTTAGTCTCTGGATCCTCGTGGAGAGACTCAGCTCTCTCCTGCAGCAGCAGACTTCAACTCTCTGCTTTTGCTCTTTCACAGGCTCAAGTGTATGCGAGCAACAACTCGAGCGCTCGCTATGCTTGTGCCCTCCGTTGCTCGGCACTGCTCGGCAAAAAAACATATTTTTCATAGTTTACTTAGGAGCAATGCTATTTGATGCCACTTTCTGTTTTGTCAAGGGGTGAAAGGTTGTGTTTTATCGCTGCCTGGGATGTCATTTTCCGGTGGGGTCAAATTACATCACTTCTGGTGATGTCATCAGAGGTCAAGGGTCGTGAGGCAAGGGGTGGGCCACTTTTTTGAGGCGAGGGGTGGGCGACATTTTCTTGGGTGCCAGGGTCCATTTCTTGTCCCAGTCCGACCCTGCTTAGATATATCCTCTACAGCCATTTTGAGAATCTCCTTCTTCTCTCCCACTTTCCCATCACTCTTAGAGAGCTTCACAACACAAGTTATTGAATGTTCTACCGTTTTTGCAATCTCCAACATTTCAGCCAACTTTGAATCATCCTTTAGCCACAGTTCTTCCGGTATTCTGTTATTACAACAATAGATCATAAACTGATCCCTGATGTGTTCATCTAGCGAGTTGCCAAAATTGCATGTTAAAGGCAAATGATGCAATGCAGTCACATATTCCTCCACACTTTCGCCAGGCTCCTGATGTCGAACACCAAAGTTATACCTTTCTAGAATTGTGCTAGTTTTTGGGTTGAAGTGCACATCCAGCTTTCACAGAGCTTTATCAAACTCATTCATACCATCCATCACCATAGCGTCAGGCAGTTCAGGTAAAATTTCAAATATTCTTTGTCCCTCATACCCCAAATAATGCATTAAAAGGGACACGTTCCTGTCAATCGCAAAAGCATTCCCACACGATACTTTAACATAGTGCAAGAGCCCCTTTTCTCGCTGCGACCATTTTATCTTAGTGGGACCAGGCAAAGCCATTAACATCACAGGACCGAGTACACTCTGCATGGCCATCGCTTGTGTACACTCTAGTTCTGTATAATTATTTTAGGCACTTCGTAATTTTACTGCATGCTCTGGTTCTGTATAATTGTTCTAGGTGCTCCCTTATTTCTTTCAACCACAATATGTAGATGGGAATTTTCTTTCTTTTGTTACAATCTAGAAGATAGTATGCTCTGTCAAAGGCCCACACTTCAATGTTACCGTTTTACTCCACAGTGTCCTTGGCTGCCTGGCTGTAGAGAGTGTACACACGCTGACGCTGACGCAGCGTCATTGGTTACAAGGCTGCAGTCGATGCACCATCCCTAGCGACCAAGTAAGCTCAATAGATACGTTGACGTTTCTGTCTCCATTCAGCGTCCTTAGTTACCAGAGTGGGATGGCCATGGCAACAGAAACGTTGTTCACAGCATGACGTACTTGCAGGAGAGCAATATATCCACCAAATCTCCAACAAAATCCACCAAATCTCCACTGATGAAGCAAAACACAGCCCTTCACCGGTGAAGTACGGTGCTCCGCAGCTGCGACCAACACCCTTCCAGCTCCGGCTGGTCCTCCTTCTGGACAAACTGGCTGAACTGCAATCAGTTTGTTGCCAGTGAAATAAAGCTACCAGGACACAGTAATGCTATATCTGTAATGCTGTTTATTGTCATCAAGATGGGTATTTACAGCCCCCAGCACAGCCAGCTCTGTCACCTTCCTCAGCCAACTGTTAAAGTCAAAAACTCCTAGCATCAGCAGCCTCTTTCCCCTAGCAGTCCACACTCCACATTCCACAATCACCTTCTAGTTCCATTTACATCTCTGAAGTAAAGAGGCGAGGCACAAGGTGAGTTCAGGAGCTTTATTCGGCGGCCCCCAGAGGTCGGAGCAGAGCAACTGAAACGGAACGGGAAAGCTCAGAATCTTGGGTTCGGGATCGGGGCTGGAACACTGTGCTTGCGGAAGCGGAATTCCACGAGCTGGGATAGTAAATTACATAACATCTCCGCTGCTAGGAAAACAGGAGGAAAGGAAGGGGGGGAAAGGGAGGGGGAGGGGTCGGGGTATTACATATTGGAGCTGTTAATAATATAAGAAGTCTTGGTTGAAGTTTTGTATGATCCTCCGATTCCTCTTCGATAGTCTGGTGTTGAGGGTTTTCTCAGTGTCCATGTGGGAGCTATTGTCTTCACGTTGGCCATATTGAGGTGCTCCCGTGGAAAGAGGAATTGACTCTGACGGATTTTCGAATGGTGTGTGCTTGGAGGTACTCGGTGTGTGAACGTCCGTTGTTATCTTTACTATGTCGTCTCCTGACCACTTCTTCCCACCATCAAGTGTGACGGATTTACCATGACATTGGATGACCTTTTGTGGGGGTCTGAACTTAGTTTCGAACTTGGATGTCTTTTTTGGTTCTTTGACGCAGACCCAGTCTCCTACTTGCACTCGCATTTCTTTTACTGCATTTTTGGAGTCGTAGTGTGTTTTGTATTTTGCCTGTTTCTCAGCTATTCTCTTTCGGATTTTATCCATTTCAATCTTGACTTCTCCACCATTCATGAATATCCAAGCTGGTCTTGGACGATTGGTTGCGGCTCTACCCCGCATCAGGGTAAATGGCTCGATGTTAGTGGTGGTGTGTGGTGTTGTTCTGTACGCACACAAGGCTTCTTTGAGGGTTTCTCTCCATGGGAGAGTGTTGGCAATGGCCAGCTGTATTATGCTTTTTACGAGTCTGTTCATCCTTTCCACCAATCCGTTTGATATTGGGTGGTATAGGGATGTAGTTAAGTGTTTGATACATCTGTGCTTGAGGAATTCCTGAAACTCAGATGATATAAACTGGGATCCGTTGTCTGAGACCAGTTCCTTAGGATCCCCTTCTCTGTTGAATATTTCTGTCAGGAATTCTGTGACTTTCTTGGAAGTGACGTTTGTTTCAGCTATTCCCCATTCAGTCCACTTCGAGGTATAATCTACGAGGACTAGTATGTATATTTTCTCATCTTCAATGTTCTCGAAGGGACCCATAATGTCTATGGCAACTTTTGACCACACATCCTTGGGTGGTTCTATGATCTGGAGAGGGGTCTTCCTTGCAATTTTTGATTTGTCGCTCGAGGCACATGCGACGCAATTTTTTACAGTCTCCTCTGCTTCTTTCCACATGTGCGGCCACCAGTAATTGCTCCTCAGTCTATTTTTCGTCAAGCTTCTCCCCAAATGACCTTCATGGGCTAGCTCAAGGAGTTTCTCTCTGAGCATTACAGGTGGAATTAGTTTGTCGCCTCTGAATATGTGCTTTTCATTCATACTTATTTCATCCTTGAACGGTATGAAATCTATTAAGATATGGTTTGGTTTGATCCAGTCATTGATTATGCCTTTTCTCATTTCTTGTTGTTCTGTGTCGTTGTTGGTGATGTTCAGCCAATCCTCTTTGGAAATGGCAGGATTGATAGTAGCTATAATGTCTTCCTGAGGTTGATCGATCTCTTCTTCCTGGTTGGTAGTGTTAAGTCAGGAGATATTCCTTGACCAAGTAACCAGAATCCTGACTTCAAGATCTTGAACTCGTCGTGTAGAAGACGAATTCATTTTGTCAATGTACCCAACAGAGAGGTAAAAGAACTCTCTGACCAGTCAATTGACCAAAAGATGGGTTTAAAGATGAGAGGACGTCACAGGAACCAGTCAACCTGCAAAGGAACCATAATTAGTGACAGAAGACAACTTGAATAGCAATGCTCAGAAAACCAAACGTCAAGTACCTGAGAATAGACTATAGTTGGCAGACTGGCAAATCAGAATGGAAATGTGGCGTCAGAATTCTAAAGGGACAAGAATAATCAGTAACTAACCGGGAACCAGACAGGGACCAAAAAGCAGGATTAGAAAATAAAGGAACAGTCTTACCGGGTGATAGTTTCCAAGGAAGTCCAAAACTGAAGTGTTAAATGAAGAGCAGATGATCCGCAAGCAGGAGTGATCCACCTACCCACCGCCGGCACAAGGACGCCTAAACAAGAGTCCGGTAAACAGCAATGTCCACCTGAAACCGACGGCACGCGGACGCCTAGTATAAAGTTTCCAGTTCCAAGGGAAAATGAGGAAGTCCGTAGAAAAGTTCCAGTAACAGCAGAATGAATGATGTAGATGGTAGTACCAGCCAAGATAATGACAAGAAAAATCCGTGAACAGTTCCAAGAGTCGAAAACCAAGCGGGCAAAAATTCGAGCAGACGTCCGTGATCCGTAACACTTCCAAATAGCAGTTCCGAGGGTCGAGGCAACAACAAGAGGGGAACACAAGTAGGAATCCAGTAGGCAGTCCGGGTCAAAACATTAACTTCAGCAGAAACAAGGTCAGAATACGTAGCGGCAAGAGAAATAACAATTTCAGAAGCAGCGAGTAGCGGGGAGGCGGGGCATAAGAACGAAAACCAAAAGTCACGTGATTCTAACAATGTGTAAAGACACGTGATCTCAAGTACGCAGAGTGACTGCGTTTCCATGGCAAAGACCAGTGCTTCTTAAAGAACACAGAACGAACTGGCTGAGCAAACTTCCGTGTTCTGAAGCAGCGTCTTCGTGACAAAAGCGAAGGAACCCCAGGTGAGGAAAGTAAGCGAGTAGGAAAGGAAAGATTGCCAGTTTGTCTCCTTGATTTACGAATCCTGACAGCATCCTCCCCCAATGAAGCATTACCCCCACGAGAGGCCAAGAATTGAAACATGAGATCAGGAGCATGGATATTGGAGGCCGGTTCCCAGGTCCTGTCTTCCGGACCATAGCCTTTCCAGTCCACTAGGAACAACTGCTTGCCCCTGACCGTCTTGACATCCAGAATAGCCTGTACCTCATATTCTTCCATCCCCTGGACCATAACAGGTGGTGGACGGGGAAGAGAAACAACCGGTGAGAGGCAAGGTTTGAGTAAAGAAACATGAAAAACTGGATGAATTTTCCAGGATGACGGAAGATCCAATCTCACCGCAACTGGGTTAACCAAAGAAAGCACAGAAAAGGGGCCCACAAAACGAGGTAAAAGACATCTGCGACCTGGTATACGGAGATTCTTGGTGGACAACCACACTTTGTTCCCCGGTGTATACTGAGGGGCTGGTTCTCTATGCCTGTCAGCATACCGCTAAGCATGGTCTTTCGCTAATTTTAATTGACGAAGTACAGCCTCATGAACGGTTGTAACATCTCGTAGACAACCCTGTACTGCCGGGTTAGCAATGTCTGTGACAAAATCCAGTGGAAGAGTCCGGGGATGTTGGCCATACATAGCAAAGAATGGCGAGGTGCCGGTGGAAGTATGAATGGAATTGTTATATGCAAACTCGGCATGGATCAGCACCGAAAACCATGATTCCTGGAATTGCAATGTTAGACAGCGCAAATATTGCTCGAGGGTGGCATTGAGCCTTTCGGTCTGACCGTCAGTTTGTGGATGGTAAGCACTGGAAAAGCGGTCGTCGATACCCAATGAAGTGGTAAGATGCCTCCAGAATCTTGAGGTGAATTGAGACCCCCTATCAGATATGATAATATCAGGAAGACCAAAATCACGGAAAACATGACGCAGAAATAGATCCGCAAGAACAGGAGCAGTAGGCAAACCTTGGCAGGGAACAAAATGAGCAAGTTTGGTGAAATAGTCCACAATAACCCAAACCGTATCAAAACCCTGAACAGGTGGGAGCTCGACAATAAAATCCATTGATATCATTGACCAAGGACGTTCAGGGACAGGTAAGGGTTGCATAAGTCCCATAGGTTTCGTGGTAGATCCCTTGCACTGGGCACAGATAGAACAAGCGGAGACATAAACAGAGACGTCTCGCTGTAAAGACGGCCACCAACACCAGCGACGTAACAATTCCTGGGTCTTACGTCTCCCTGGATGGGCCGCCAGCAAGGAATCATGGCACCATTGCAGTGCCGTGCGCCGTGTGGCCAGATCGGGCAAATATAGGCGACCTTGAACATAAGGCAAGGAATTGACGATGTCCATGTTATATTCTTTTAACTCACTTGGTTCTGAGGCCACCCAGTCCCGGATGGAGGAGACTAGTGAGGGTTGCAAGGTACAGGCGCAGACTACCTGGTGACTCTGAAGTATAGTACCCCCTCAGGAACGCGACGGGTTTCCATGCAGTCTAGACAAGGCATCAGCCTTGGAGTTCAAAGGTCCAGGACGATATGTGAGTGTAAAATTATACATGGAGAAGAACTCATGCCACCTGGAATGACGTGCCGTAGTACACTGTAAGGATTTCAAGGACAGAAGATTCCTGTGATCAGTGTACACTTGCACTGGTAAGACTGCCCCCAGTAAGTGATGTCACCAAACAATGAAGGCATCCCTTACGGCCAAGAGCTCCAATTCTGAAACAGTATAATTCTGTTCGTAAGGGGTGAGTTTGCGTGAATGATAAGCCACCGGGTGGAGCAAACCAGTATCTTTACACATTTGGGACAGAACTGCGCCGACCGCAACCTCAGAGGCGTCTGCCTCCACAAAAAATGGTTGGGTCGAATCTGGATGCTGAAGCACCGGTGCAGTGGTAAAGGCTTGCTTCAACGGGTCAAATGCTTGTTGTGCCTCAGTATTCCAAACAAAAGGCAGTTTACTACTGGTCAATGCAGTGAGTGGAGCTACAGTTTCCGAGAATGAACGAATGAATCGACGATAGAAATTAGCAAAGCCAAGGAAAGACTGCAATGCTTTGATGGTAGAAGGAATTGGCCAATCCAACACTGCTTGAACCTTGGCATTGCTCATCTTTATGCCAGTATTAGTTATTTCATAACCAAGGAACTCTACCTCGGTAACATGGAACAAACACTTTTCTAATTTGGCATATAAGCGGTTATCTCGAAGACGTTGCAAAACTGCAGATACATGCTTTACATGTTCTTCATAGGATGAGGAGTATACCAATATGTCGTCAAGATAGACAACGACATGAAGATCCTACATGTCGCTGAACACATCATTGATAAACCTTTGGAAGGTAGCCGGGGCGTTGCACAGACCAAAGGGCATAACTAAATATTCGAACAGCCCATATTTAGTTTTGAACGCTGTCTTCCACTCATCTCCTTTCCTCATTCTGACCAAATTGTAAGCTCCGCGTAAATCTAGTTTAGTAAACAATTCTGAAGAACCCAGTTGGTCTAGGAGAACAGATATCAATGGAATAGGATATTGGTTTCTGATGGTAACAGCATTCAGTTCGCGATAGTCTATGCATGGTCTCAGATCTCCCTCTTTCTTCGGCACAAAGAAGAGGGGAGACGCGGCAGGGGAACGAGAAGGACGGATAAAACCATTGGCTAGGGCTTTATCCAAATACTCCTTCAAAATGAGGTTCTCCTTTTGAGTAAGTGAATATATTCGTCCTGAAGGTATTTTTGCGCCTTCCAGTAAGTCTATAGGGCAATCGTAGGGACGATGAGGCGGAAGGGTATCGGCCCCTATCTTATCGAACACATCCTTGAAGTCCTTGTATTCTTTAGGCAAGGCTGAAGAAACGCCACCAACCACTGCGGCCGTATCCAATAAGGAGATGCAAGGCCCACAAGACTTCACAGGTACTGACAGACAGTGTCTCTTGCAATGGTCCGAAGAGAACGTAATGCAACCAGACTGCCAATTTACCAATGGATTGTGGCGCACCAGCCAAGGCAACCCCAAGATAATCTTATACTGGGGTGCGGAAATAACGTCAAAAGTTATTTGTTCAGTATGGCCCGAGTCTAATGTCATAGTGAGCTCAATGGTGCGTTCCGTGACCAAACCTGACAACAGAGAGGTGCCGTCTACAGCATTGACCACCTCTGGAAACTCCTTGCGTTCTACAGGGATTTTCCATTCCTGTAAATACTGTCCGTCTATGTAGTTTCCCTTGGCACCGGAATCCAAGATAGCATGGACAGTCCATGGACTGGCAGACTGGAAGGCTAGATTAGCTGGAACAAAATAAAGGGCGGAGTGTCTGGAGTCCTGACCTAGTTTGCTCGTCAATGGGACTCCATCTATTGCCGGGCCCTGGAGTTTCCCTGTTTCTTGGGCTTTTTAGGGCACTGTCTCAAGAAATGTTCGGCAGAACCGCAATAAAAGCACAAATTACTCTTTTTGCGATGTTCTCTTTCCTCCGTGGTTAATGGACCCCGTACTGCGCCTATCTGCATAGGTTCCTCGCTGCCTGGTACAGGGGTATTAATGGAAGCGGTAGCAGGAACGGGACACCGTCTTTCACCCTTCCGTTCTGCCCGACGGGCATCTATCTGGAGGACTAGATCCAACAATTCCGGAAACGTGGAGGGTACTACCGGGACTGTGGCTAGTATATCTTTCAGGGATTCCGAAAGACCCTTATAAAACAGGGCTGCCTTTTTCTCATCAGGCCAACCGGCTTCTGCTACCAACTGGTTAAACCTAGCCAAATAATTCAATAACGTAGTGTCACCTTGTTGCAAAGAGAGAAGTTCCAGATCGGTGGCCTGAGTCTTATACCTGGTATCAAAAACCCGTGACAGGGCTTTAATTAATGCATCACAATCATAGAGTAAATGGCTTCCCTGCTCCAACAATGGATTAGCCCAGGTTGCCGCTGTGCCACCTAAATATGACAGTACGAACGCTGCCTTGGTAGTGGAATCGGGAAATGAAGTAGGGCGGCACAGGAAATGCAATCGACACTGATTAATAAAGGTCCGGAATGTTTTAGGATCCCCGTGAAACCGCTCCGGTGGAGCCAGAGGGAATTGGGCAGCAAGAACCACGGGAACGCTCTCGGAGTTGATAGGAGCAGATCCCGAACCGGCACCAGAACCAGAAGAAAAACCAGAGGTGCCAGCCCCAGCAGATTGAAGGCCTAATCGCAACTCATGAATGTTGCGTTGTGTGTCTTCATGAGCTGCTGTCATGTCAGCCCGTAAATCAGCCACTAGTTGAGCCAATGCGGTTAACGGGTCACCTGAGACGTCCATAATAAGGCTTCTGAATATGTTAAGTCAGGAGATATTCCTTGACCAAGTAACCAGAATCCTGACTTCAAGATCTTGAACTCGTCGTGTAGAAGACGAATTCATTTTGTCAATGTACCCAACAGAGAGGTAAAAGAACTCTCTGACCAGTCAATTGACCAAAAGATGGGTTTAAAGATGAGAGGACGTCACAGGAACCAGTCAACCTGCAAAGGAACCATAATTAGTGACAGAAGACAACTTGAATAGCAATGCTCAGAAAACCAAACGTCAAGTACCTGAGAATAGACTATAGTTGGCAGACTGGCAAATCAGAATGGAAATGTGGCGTCAGAATTCTAAGGGGACAAGAATAATCAGTAACTAACCGGGAACCAGACAAGGACCAAAAAGCAGGATTAGAAAATAAAGGAACAGTCTTACCGAGTGATAGTTTCCAAGGAAGTCCAAAACTGAAGTAGTAAATGAAGAGCAGAAGATCCGCAAGCAGGAGTGATCCACCTACCCACCGCCGGCACGAGGACGCCTAAACAAGAGTCCGGTAAACAGCAATGTCCACCTGAAACCGACGGCACACGGACGCCTAGTATAAAGTTTCCAGTTCCAAGGGAAAATGAGGAAGTCCGTAGAAAAGTTCCAGTAACAGCAGAATGAATGATGTAGATGGTAGTACCAGCCAAGATAATGACAAGAAAAATCCGTGAACAGTTCCAAGAGTCGAAAACCAAGCGGGCAAAAATTCGAGCAGACGTCCGTGATCCGTAACACTTCCAAATAGCAGTTCCGAGGGTTGAGGCAACAACAAGAGGGGAACACAAGTAGGAATCCAGTAGGCAGTCCGGGTCAAAACATTAACTTCAGCAGAAACAAGGTCAGAATACGTAGCGGCAAGAGAAATAACAATTTCAGAAGCAGCGAGTAGCGGGGAGGCGGGGCATAAGAACGAAAACCAAAAGTCACATGATTCTAACAATGTGTAAAGACACGTGATCTCAAGTACGCAGAGTGACTGCGTTTCCATGGCAAAGACCAGTGCTTCTTAAAGAACACAGAACGAACTGGCTGAGCAAACTTCCGTGTTCTGAAGCAGCGTCTTCGTGACAAAAGCGAAGGAACCCCAGGTGAGGAAAGTAAGCGAGTAGGAAAGGAAAGATTGCCAGTTTGTCTCCTTGATTTACGAATCCTGACAGGTAGAGAGTCTGGAGAGACAATCGGCTACTCCATTTGATGGACCGGGAGTGTAGCAAACTTGGAGGTTGTACTGCATGATATCAAGTAACCAACGCCTGATTCTTGGCGAAATGAGGTGTGGTGTTTTTGATTGAAGGATGTTTACTAATGGTTTGTGATCGGTTTTAAGTAGTATAGGTAAGCCCCATATTAAGTTCCTGAAATGTTGTAAAATCCATTTCACCCCCAGGGCTTCTCTCTCAATCGTTGAATAATTTAGTTCTGCACCTAGCAAGACCTTGAGGCAAAGGCAATGGTCACAATGTTTCCCTTTTGTTGTTGTTTCAGGACACCGCCAAGTCCATATTTGCTGGCATCGGCAGAGATGATGGTCTTTGCCTTACAGTCGAACATTGCTAGAGCAGGAGCCTTATTAATGTTGCACTTGACCTCCTCAAACTCCTTCTTACATTCCGAGGACCATACAAATTTGGTGGCTTTCTTTAAGAGGTTCCTCATCTGTTTTGTCTTGTTAGCATAGTCGTTTACAAACTTTGAGTAATATTCGGTCATGCCGAGAAAACTCCTGAGCTGGTCTTTATTTTCGGGTTCAGCAATGTTTATTATGACATCCATGAGTTTTTTCTTGGGGCTGATTCCCTTGTCGTTGCAAAAGTCGTTGGATTGCAAAAGTCACTGAGTATGAAAAGGCGTTGTGTTTGTTATTTTACTTCGTGGCTCACCGTTTTTGTATATGCAAGGCATCTGGTTTAAGTGTCTTGGTCTTTATTAAGAGCAGATGGGGGCCCTTGTATCAGGCAAAGGATTTGTTTAGCGGCTGTGGAGGATCGGGAAGTGCTCGATAACGTTGTCACTATGGCAACAGAGAAATGACAACAAAATGGCTGCAAGTAATGCACGTTTTGAGGTCCTTTTTTTTTTTTTCTTCTACCGTTGGTTGGTGTGGGCTGCGCGTGGGCGTAATGGCGCGTGACGAAGGTGTCTGGTGCCCGAAACCCCAAATAAGTTAGAGTCGTACCTTGTTTGCTGGGGCCACTCTCACTACACGGGGCACCTGCTCTGCAGCTGCGCTGCCCTCTACCCGGGATCAGGGAGGGGCGCGGCCGTATATATGTGGCGGCGGCAAGCGGAGATCGCCTCGTTGCGGTGGGACGAGGCTGGCAGCTGGGGCAGTCCGATGCGCTCCAGGGGCCGGTTCACCTCCTCGTCGCCAATTGAAGTAAAGAGGCGAGGCACAAGGTGAGTTCAGGAGCTTTATTCGGCGGCCCCCAGAGGTCGGACCAGAGCAACTGAAACGGAACGGGAAAGCTCAGAATCTTGGGTTCGGGATCAGGGCTGGAACACTGGGCTCGTGGAAGCGGAGTTCCACGAGCTGGGATAGTACATTACATAACAATCTCACCAGATATATAACACAAACTTAAACAACATTATGTACAAAGAATGCATGAAACTCCACTGTTTATTTTCTAGGCAGTGGGGACCTAGATGGATCGTATAGCATATACAGAGCGTGATCTAGGGGAAATTATAAAATATTTTCAAACTTGTCTCGGAGTAAGTATACTTTACAGTAGACCCTTTACTAATTCCTATCCCTTCCTAACAGTAACTGTTATGTTATGCTGAATAGTGTTTTTAAGCACTAGATAACGCTAAAGTCTCTTGCCACTGATCTCAGTGAGAAGAGCAAAGTACATTACCCCATAGCATGCTCCCCGTCACAGTCCTTACATGAAGTGTTAGTTCCCCAAAACAGACCTTCCCTACTACCGTTTCCAAACTTAGAAGAAAGACTACAGGCACTTCCTTAGTCCTTTCTCTGTGTTTGTGTTTTTTTCTTTTTAGTCACCATCATCTATCATGTGAACTATAAGAGCCTTGCCCACTAAACCAGTTTTATTTGTCTCCACCAAAGCGGGCTTTTGAAACACTTTCCACCTTTAACAGACATTCAGATAAGTATTTTATTAACTGTGAATTTCTATATGTGCTTTATTGTAGTTGCTGTTATTGCTGGGCTTCTCGCTAAAATGTGTAAACAGATCACTAATATCCTTTGATCCCAGTAACTGCAAACCAGGCCAGTCTGGGATTTTGTTGCTGGTAAATTAGGCTGGAAGTTTGCCTGCTCGTAGAGTACAGCAGTGCTGAACTGCAGAATTATGGGCAGAATGACGGGCAGATCTGGCCACCATGCGGCCTGCCACTGGGAGGGTGTTTCAGTAAGGTCGTGTTAGTAGCACATTGAAGTCCCCTGCCGGACCTTCAGAGGACCGGCAGGGGGAACACACTCCCTAAAGCCACGAACAACTCTCTTTTTGTTCTTCCTGCCTTTGTGGCCAAACGCTTGGCCCCGGATTTAACGCCATTTATAACTAAGTGTGTTAATAAATATCTTTCACAGGGGATGATTCCCTCTATCCTGAAACATGCAATAGTTACCCCCTTGCTGATGAAGCCTGCTCTGGACTCAAAAATTCTCCCGAATTTTAGGCCAATAGCAGGATTCCTGTGGCCGGCAAACATTTTAGAAAAGGGAGTTAATGTTAACTACAGGGTTTTGTTGAGAGCAAACTGATACTAGACAAATTCATGTCTGGCTTCAGACCCACGTTTGGAATTGAAACGGCCCTCTTGGCCATTCAGGTTGACTTGTTGAGGGCTGTGGATCAGAGTGAGCTATCCCTGTTGGTGATGCTCGATCTATCTGCAGCGTTCGACACAGTCAATCACACCATCCTCTTGAGTCGACTACAGGAAGTGGGAAGGGTATCTGAACATGATCTGCAATGGTTCGGATCATTCCTGACTGACCGTAATCAACAATTAGGAATGGATGGTTTGTTATCAGACGCTATCAAATTGATCTGTGGGGTGCCACAAGGGTCTTCATTGTCACCATTACTTTTCAACTTATATATCCGCCCTCTTTTAGAGAGCCTGAAATGCTGTGGACTGAATTATCACTCTTATGCAGATGATACTCAGATCTTCTTAAGAGTCTCCAATTTCAATGACGCATTCAGCAAATTAGCACAGTGTCTGCATGAGGTTAGTGTCTGGATGTCCCAAAATCAGCTACAGCTGAATGCTGCCAAAACAGAGCTGATATTATTTGGGCCCAAACATCTTTTAGCGAGTGCTAAGAAGCTACCGATTACAGCACTGCTGGGGTCAAACCTGAAGTTCGTCTCTAAGGTTAAAAACCTGGGCTGCATTTGGCAGGACGATCTAGGCAGCGAGGCCCAAGTTGGAGCAAAAGTCAAGGCGGTACACTTCATCCTTAGGCTTCTCAGACAGGTACCACCTCTTATTCCTAAGGAGGACAATGCCATGGTAGTAGGCGCTCTAACCAACGGGCACTTAGACTATTGTAATAGCCAACTGCTCAGCATTCCTCTTAAACAAATATTAAGATTACAGAAAGCCCAAAATGCCGCAGTCAGAATTATTTTTATTTAAGAACGACGTGCACGTTTCCTCTTCGCGGTAAGCACTACATTGGCTGGCTGTGGAAGATCGGATTAGATTTAAAATAACATGTCTAATCTTTAAATGTATCAATGGCTCAGTCCCAGAATATTTAAGAGATCTGATCCAAATGTATCAACCATCAAGATCTCTACGCTCCAACAATCAACACCTTCTGGTTATTCCGCGTTTTGTTTACACCTCAAGGGGAGACAGAAGATTTGCTGTATTTGGGCCAAAATTATGATACTCTCTCCCACTGGAAATTAGGACACTACAGTCACTTCCACAATTTCAGAGAGTATTGAAGACCTTTTTATTTAGATAATTTCACTCCCTGATTCTCGCATGGGCTACTTCTTGCTAGACTCTTGTTCCAATATCTGTACAATTTTGGTTTCCATCTGCGCCTCTGTACGGGTTTTCCCATCATGTGTGCATTACAAATGCAAAAAATCAAAAATCAAAATCCTCCAGTCGCATGGAGGTGGGCTGACACCCGCTCTTCCCATTGCAGCGTAGGCTGTCCAGTAGTGCCAGTGTGATGGATCTGTGCACGTGCACATATATCAAAGCACACTCTGATGAATGTGTCTCTCAGACAGAACGTGAAAAAGTCATCCACAGGCAAGTGCCCCTCCCCCTTAACCACTCTGCAGAGATAGGTGGACACATGCCTCATTCTCCTCCATTTTGCCGCCATCCCAAGCTTTGCAACATGGGGCAGCAAGGCAACTCATTCGGGGATGGTGGCTAGATGCTACATGTTTGGGACAGTAATGCATGACCCCCAATCAAACACACATCTGACTCTCCACGATGTCATATCGTATATCCAGGCAGGATTATGATGAAGTAATTATTGCACATATATTTGCCACTACTGGTCAGTGTAACCACCACACAAGGTGGCCTTCTGGCCTATCTATCTATCTATCTATCTATCTATCTATCTATCTATCTATCTATCTATCTATCTATCTATCTATGTTTTTGTATTGCACCACAAACCCGAAGGACTCAGGTTGCTCACAACAGAAAAACATACAAACAAAGAACAAGCCAAGGTCAAAGAGCAGGGGGGAGTCCAAGGTCACCCTCAAAGGCAAGAAAAATAAGAGGGTATCATCAGCAGGAACCATATCAAGAGGATGGAGACATGAAAGTTCAATATAAATTAGCCGTGTCCTACATCAAACAGATACGTTTTTAACTGCTTCTCAAAGACAGCCAATGTGCCGCTATTGTCAAAGTGTTTGGCATTAAATTCCATAAGGAACGGGTCCAAAGATTCAGACTGGCACCGCCAATTGTCTTCATTGAAGAGAGAGGTTGGACCAAGCAAACGGTTTTGTTAGATCGTAGCAAGCGTCCAATGAATCTCTTTTCGAGCCAAGAGAGGAGATAAGATGGAGCTTCGTCATGAAGACATTTAAACACAATAGTTAGGCCCTTGGGTTGTAGTCTCTGTTGAACAGGGAGCCAATGTAGACTCTGTCTGGCTTCAGAAACATGCACGTTGGCATGCTACCCCAAATACAAGGTATCTGCTTCCTGTGTCTTTTTCATCCTCGTGCCACCGATGGAAGCACACTGGGACAGGGGCACTATTAGCTTGCATCTACCTTGCAAATCTGGAGATCCAATTCTAGGCCCCTTCACGGTCTTTAAAATAGGCATTTAAATAGGAGAGGATCCTGTCACTGAGGCATCCATGCCTACCTTGTCTACCTCCCCTGTTTTTACTAGGGAGAATACATTGCAGTGATAGCATATCCAATGGCCCCAGATGCAAGGCAGTCCAGCAGGTACCGGCCTATCTCTGAGCATCTCCCATATGTAAGAGCAGCACTTGGCTCTCCATTGACTGGCTGGGCACCCAGAGGCAAGGATATATTATGTAAAGTTTCCTGGTACAAGGCATGCATCATGTTGCCCAGGCTACATCTTCTCAGTAATAGCACCTCGCCACAGGCAAGCAGCTCATCATGGGCCATTCTTTTTCAGCTGTATAACATAATTGGCTCTAGGGTCTAGTCTCTGGTTCAATACTTTCAGCTAGACTTAAGAACATTTCAAGAGAAGTACCACAGCTACTTATATAGGTGGGTTGTATACCACTCATCTCATGTATTCCTGGAGAGGTGAGCGCACCCTTTCCAGGGATCAACTTTATACCTGGCGTGCTTGTAGTGCTGACTGAGGTGGTGATGAGGTGGTTCAGCAACAATCCCATTCTGGTTGCATGCCATAAACTAACTTTCTTACCAAACTAGACAGAGTGCAGACGGCTTCTTACTGTCAGGAGCTATGGTCATTGGAGTTGCAGCGTCTTGGTTTGGGGAGGTTGTGACTCCCAGGACTTATATAGGGCAGGGCCCCATCACCTTTTCCTGCAGCCAGCCAATCAAAGGACATCATAAACCCACATGAAGGTATTGGTTGAGAATATTATTCCACCTGATCTGTGTCCAGATACAAATATGGGAATAACAGCGGTTCTCTATTAGACCAGTCACGTGACCTCCAGAGGGCAATATGGCAGACAATATAGCAGGAATAATTCCTGACATCTATAAAACCGGGTACATATTGGGAATATTCTGTCAAAAGCAGTCCATCAGTTGTGTGCCATTGTATCATATGGACTCCAGGGTGGTCAGTGGTTTCTAAAAGAAAATCATATAAATGTTGACTTTGCATTACGCCTGAGGGGATCACTGTCATACGGCCAGAATATGAAATGCCACAGGTGGGTCAAGAGTGTAATGCCTGTGGCCATCCAAGTGCCATCCAAAGGCCACAATACATGGCACCAATGTTCCCTCTAATTATTTTTCTCCATGTGTGGAACCATTTGGCTGTTGTGCGCACATTATTTTCCTTCTGCACAACTGACTGAGGTAAGCCACTTTGAGCTACCATTGCAGAAGAGAGTTTGGAAAGACATTTCCTCTTCCCAGCCATTGCAATTCTTTAAAAATCTTACAACACGTTTTCCAAACACATAAGCTAAAATAAAATGTCTTATGTGATAATACATAGAACTCATCAAACAGTCTTAGACTTCAATATCTGCCACAGTACCTTGCAAAAGTACTTCTGCACAGAGCTAAATGTCACCCTCATTAGGAGTTTGAGGTAACTCCATTACCGCCAACTTTACCACTACGCCAAATTACGATTTCGGGCTTGGAGTGGAAGATTTGCCTGCAGGAAAATCCTGGAGATAAATCTTCCAACTCAATGCCAAAATCATCTGAATTTCCGCTGCGGTAATTCCACAAAAAAGCCACATTGAATCCAATGGCCTCAATATGAATGGGGAATTACACCCCCACCACCAGTTGTAATCGAGCGGAAATTCCTCCAGACCAAGTGGCGGCAACAGTAATTCATTTTGGGTAGTATTCTGGACAATTTACGCCGGGATAGCGCCCCAAGTCGTAATGAGGCCACTGGAAAATCACTCATATGTATTACAAAACACAAATATCTCTTAGTTGTTATCCCAGATATCTCACACAAACAATATTTATTCTTAAAGAAATGTTTCTTTTTATATTGATTTTTCCAAAAAAGGGAATTTTGATTCTTGATGCGATAATCTCGTGGTCAGCCAACACGGGTTTCGACCCAAGGTTTTTTTTTTAATCATGGCTGGTGCATTATTGTTCATTGAGCGTTAGGTAGGTTGGCTCTGGGTGGTGGGTTGGGGTATGTGGGTTCCACTCCTTGAATAGGCTGGCTTGTCAGCCTGTTACCGCTGCGAATGATGTCCCTGGCATCCACATTACGTTCTCCTGTGGGTAGTGATAACACCAGCCTTAGAGCTAAGAAACATATGGACCATGCGTTTTTTACTCCCCAAAAAAAGAAAATGTGCCTAACACAAACAAGAAACAATGAACATATCATTGCTTCAACCCACAAAGCTCCACTGATATATTTTTTTAATTAGTGACCACTAGAGTTGTTGGATAAGAAGGAAGGAAGGAACTATAATAATATTAATGCCCGATCTCAAAAGGAATTTTATGGGGAAAGAACATCTTTTAATAAGCAGAAAGTATCCCTATTGGCAAATCTAATTACTTTTTCACTCCCTGGAAAATAATTTGACTCCAAGTAGGGAGCAAAATCTGATTAGAGCCCTGCTTGTACCCCTGACATAGGGAGTGAAATGAAAGGGCACATAATAAAGAATATAGTTTTGCCCACCCTTCCGCCCCACATCCTAGATAAAATTAAACAAGAGACTTACTGAGGTTTATTATGGAGCCCTGTTGAAGAAAATCACACATGTATGCCTTTTAAGGTAATTGCATTCATTCATCATCAGAGATACAAATGATTTAGTGCCTTCTTCTGTAACTATGGATCCCTCTTCTGTAATTCTTTGTGATCAGTTAATTAAGATGCAGGGAGATGCTAGAGACTGTACACACAGAACACATGGTTATATTGAAAAGCCCTCAGCAGTTGAGCATAGAAAGAAAAAGGTGCTGTTGTCTAGAATGGGTACTAGAATTTCCTATCCTTAAGCAAACACGCAACACATTTCTTTCAGTGTACTGCCGAAAGTCTGACTTGGTCTTTGTAATGTGCTGCTTTGTTCCTTGCCCGCAAGGAGTGATGCTTCCACCCGTACCCTTCCCCGGCCCTTGTGCTGGCTTCCAATACTAGTTGATAGAGCACTGTAAAATGTGAGGGATTGTAGCAGTAAACACTCACTGGGATATTTGCAGACCCACAATACTTTGCAAGCAAGGCATATTTAAATGCCTCAACATATGATGTGAATTTTAAGAATGTCATGGCTTTGCAAGTACACAATTCTTTTTCAGTGCATTCAAGATCGTTTGCAACATACCCCACCCTTATATCATTGTGTAGGCTTACACAAGTGCCCAGTGAAACTGTTTTGTATAGAAGCGAGTTACCATATAATGTGTGAAGCTCTATGCCCAAAGGAACTCTGAACACTTGGCAACAATGCAGATTGTGTGAAAAGCATTCTCCTGTCTGGATATCCGGTGCCCTGATACTATGGACGAGTGATCCCAGGCATAGTCCATACCCATTATCCCTTGTAGGATAAGTAAATGATATTGCAATGTTGCTCTCTACTTATAGGGTAATATAAGTAGGAGATGCGGAGCATCAAATTTGTCTTTTCCAAATCTTTAGAGGGCAAATTAATATTTGAGTTTTATAATGCGTTAACTTACAAGGGGGGCACTTCAAAGCACTTGCGTGACATATGTACAAAGAAGAGGAAGTATGAGATTTGGTTAGACATCCAAGTAGCCTGCTTACTTACAGTCAGCATCCGATATTTGAGCTGGTAGTTAGATTATATAGTGTGGGTGACGCTTTTGGTAAGGCACATAACAGAATTTCTGTCATGTGAACGTTATTCATGTTACAACAAACATATAACAAGTAGTTGTAGATACACGTCTGCTAACCTTTCACAGATCCAAGAGAAGAAGACTCAAGGTTGCCTGGTAGTATCTTAATTTGCTGTGGGGCAGAAGTTAGAGTTATAAGGTAAAAGTGAGCTAGAGTCAGGTTCGGGAGTCCTGGGTGGGGAGGAAACATTTTTGGTTAATGTGTGCAGGCATATCTTGGTTAGATTATTCTGTTCATGGAGCCAGTTTTTCATATTAGTTTTTAACCTCTTGTGTTGTATTTTGCTGTTAGGGATTTTAGGTGCATAGTAGTGTAATGCAAATTAGCAGAATATCAAGACTAGTTGCTTATTTTAAGAGAGCGACATTTTCAGGTAATTGCTGTGGCCTGTGCCTTATTAAAACTTTTTGAATAGGTCAGAAATGTCTGTGTGCGCTGCTAAAAATCTTCTGAGCGGCACCCAGAAAGAAGCTGGGCAAGCGCACATGCACACAGCTTAGAGGGAACATTGGTCACCGGGGCCAAGCATTTGGTGCATCTGGGCCAAGCATTTGGTGAACACCCTTGGAGCCAATTTTAGCCCTAAGAGCAGGGCCTTGAACTGGTAATGGCGCCTGTGAATGAAAAAAGGCAGGAACTTCCAGTGTTTGTGATGAATGGGGATGTGGAAGTAAGCACCTCCAAGTCAAGGGACACCAGGAAATCTCCTTCCTTCGGTTGTTTGAGCGCGTGATGCAACATGACCATCCTGAACCTTTGGGATTTGAGGAACTTGTTGAGGCGTTGCAAGTCTACCATGGGTCTCCACCATCCTCACTTCTTCCTCACAAGAAAGTATCTGGAGTACACTCTGGAGCCAACGAGGGACCGTTTCTACCGCCCCTTTGCTCAGCATGGCTTTAACCTCCTTTAGCAGCTGCACCACATTCTGTTCTTGTCATGGAACGAGAGGAACGTGAGGGCATATATCCTGGAATTCCAGAGTGTGTCCCTGTTGAAGGACATCGAGCACCCATTTATCCATGGAGATCTTTCGCCACTGATCGACAAATTGCGATAAGCGGCTTCCCACTGGGGTACAGAAGTGGGGGCACGGGTCCTGGGCCATTTCAGGCCTGCTTCAGCATATCCATCAGGGATGGGGGCGACAACGACATTGGTTACAACTTCAGTAGGCTTGGGAGCATCCCTTATAGGCCTGTGGGTGGTTTAACAGGAGGGCTGCTGATGTGGGGTGGTGAAAACCTTCATTGACCTTGATACTCTCCCTTTAGAGGAGCAAAAGGACGGCATCCTCTGCTGAAGAGTGCCTAAAACATGCACTGTCTCAGTGTAGTTCTTTATGGCCTTCAGAGTCTCCTCAACCGCCTTTCATAAGAGGCTGTTGCCATCAAATGGCATGGTGACCAGCTTTTTTTTTGCACATCCATGCGGAAGTTGGTGGCCTTGAGCCAACCCTGGCGGTGGAGGGCCACACCATTGCCCATCTGGCGAAACCCTGAATCAGTGATGTAGAGGGCGACAGTGATTGCATGATTGGAGGCCACCTCCCCTTCCTTGAACAGAGCCAGGGCTTCAGTTTTATTGTCATATTGCAGGGATTCTAGTATTGGCCCCAACTTGTACCATAACTCCCTTTCATACCTTGAGAGAATGGTGAGGGCATTGGCAGCCTTGATCGTCGATGCTACCGTTGTGATGATGCATTTTCTTGCTGCATTCAGCTTGTTACCACTTTGGTCCGGAGGTACCATAGATGAGGAAGACGGTTTGGAGGATCTCTACCTAGAGGCTATCAGGACCACCAAGTTTGGCAAAGGCTGGGACCAGAGGCACTTAGGGGGTGTGTCTGGAACCCGGTACTTCTTTTCCAAGCAGTCCTTTTTCATAGGAGTGGTTTTAGGGTTTTTCATGACCAACAGGTCATCCTCCGAAATATCATCCAATAGTGGAACTGAAACAATGGTACCCTTGTAGGACTCCTGTCATTCAAAAAGGACACGTTCCGTTTTCTTTTCCTCTGGTAGTAGGTTGAACAGCTTCGCAGCCATAAAGATCATGGAGTAGAAGGAAACGATCTCGTCCTGAGGAGAGGACCTGAGGGGCACATCGACTTCAGGGGGTTTCTCATCTACAGGGAGGGAACATGGGATTGAAACGATCAATACAGTTGAGGGAAAGGACAAACCTACTATGCCTTGTGAGAATTCAGAATGTATAAGTGTGGCCGGGAAGAGGGCATGGGGTGAGTGCTGAGGTGTCCGTACTCATGGGTGAGCAACAGAGGGAGTGCAAGGTATGGTAAGTGATATACAGCCTGGCGCGGCCTTGGGTGGAAAAGTGCGAGCCTCCAAAACGGAGGCTGGAGGGTGCAGAGGCAAGAGCCAAAAGGTAGACTGAAGTTGAGGCGATTTGGTGAGTAATATCAAAGGCCCCGAGGATGCATAAGGGCTCTGGGCACTAATCACAGCAACTGTGAGATTAGCAGGGTAGGGAGGGGAAAAAGGTAAAGAGGAAAGTCTTGAGGAGCCTCTGGAATATGAGGAAGTCCTGATCAAGACGCTGAGGAAGGGGGCAGCTGTTCCATAAGAGGGAGCCAGCTGTCAGGTCCCAGCCGCACACAGAGGTAGCACATACTCCTTTCTGGCCCCATGGGTCTTTTGGCACCTACGTTATTGATTACACAGGACTGCTACAACCCCTGTGGGGAAAGAGGGTTAGGATCTGTGGATTGGAGAGGTAAGGGATTGTAGGGTAACCAGGTAGAGGGTGAGGAAGAGGTTATGGATGGGTAGGGGGATGTAGTTGCAGCTCTCTCTCTCTTCACTGGTTCGTGGGCCTGTCCGAGTGTGGTGGCCTGTGGTCTGCTCATTCATACCATGCTCTCTACTCATCCATGTGGTGCCTCAGTGCCCCCAGCCCTACCAGCACTCTCCCCTATTGTACAGACGCTGGTGTGCATGCCCAGTCGCTTACCGGCTTTACCTGATCCCGGTTCCCTCATCAGACCCTACTGCCCCGTTACTTCACTGGGTATGTGGACAATGGACCAGAACTTGCTTCGAGCACTTCCTTGCATTACCTTAAACATTACACACAAGTTAAGCAGCAACAATAGTATATGCACTTAACTTCGTTTGGCTGTATTTGTCCTGCTGGCGCTTCCAGAGCAATGTGTACAGGCATGTACAGTGCGCTGCCTAGACTTTGCAACTGCGAGCGACGGATCAGCATCTACTTATGCTGCAGAGAAGAATAGGATTAGGCGGTGCGCATTGCGCGTTCAAGCAAATGTCTTGCTCTCACGAGCGTCACATTATGGGTTAATCACACTGATAAGCTATTAGTCAGTACGCGTTAGTTCATAGCATTTCCCCATGCACTTTCCGGCTGTTTAGAGACCCCATGCAGTTAGTTTCCTCATTACCAGTCCAGCAAGTGAAGCAGATTACTTATCTGATTATTAGCGGGGCCTGAATGATGGTGATCAGGCATGAAGCGGCTCTGCTGGAATTTCACCTGGGACAGAGCTTGTGGAATACATCTGCTTGGTGTGGAGCTCAAGCATAGACAGTGTTGCTGGTGCAGGCGTGTTCAGGAAGTTTCCTGATGCTTACACTGGCTCCTGGAAAATGTAATCTCTGGGTGAAACGTTCCCTGAGGCTTCTTTCTTCCTTTAGGAGGGACAATGCCTTTGTCTGCCCTATTTTAGCACCAAGCACCTGCATAAAGGGCAGATATGGCATCTGCTATGATTGCTACACAGGCTGATTTTTCACTATTTGGGGTTTCCTGACATAAACCCTGTTCTTGCATGCAGGCATCCTTCTGGCTTTCACACTTGGAGCCACGTGTGACCTCCAGACCCTCTGTTTCCTGACAATAGACCCCACCTCAGAAGGACCAGGCTTGCTCGGGTAGTTGGTACGAAAGAGGCTCACTAGTCGAAGTGCGTGGCCGTTGTGTGCCTGTTCACATGAGCGATCTTCCGGGCCAAAACCCACCCAATCTATTAGGTAAAAAAGCTCCCCCCGCCTGGTGTGTGAGTTCAGAATGGACTTTACTTCGTATTCAGGGTAGCCTTCAACTAATATGGGTGATGGTCGTGTGGTGCGTGTAGAGGGTAGGGCCGGATTCAACAGGGCCATGTGAAACAGTGGATGGATGCGCATGTGACTTGGCAGTTTGAGCTGCATGACTACTGGTTTGATTGCATCCTCGATTACAAAGGGACTGATAACACATGGTTGTACGAGATCCTGGTAAGTGGAGATGACAAGTCGATAGCCATGCCTTATCCCCTACAGAGCATTGGGGTTCAAAGCAATGCGTTTTATCTGCATACACTTTGTAGGTGTCTTCAGCAGTTTTTAGGTTGGTGTGTATGTTCTTCCATAACCGGACCAATGGGTCTTTCTGGGTTTGCACGGATGGCAAAGGGGTTTCGTTCAAAGACTGGATTGAGGGCTGTACACGAGGGTGAAACCCCTAGGTACTAAAGAATTGTTAGTACTTAGTGGCTGAATTTTGAGAATTGTTATATGCCAACTCGGCTAACCAGGTGGCTGTTACCCAAGTCCCCTATGCACTGTGCGCAAAACAGCAAAGGTATTGCTCTATAGTCTGATTTAACCTTTCGGTCTGTCTGTCTGTTTCTGGATGGTAATTGGTTGATAGTTTCATGGTGATACCGGAATGGTCACAGAAATCTTGCCAAAATCTGGACATGAACTGGGCTCCTCTGTTTGACACTATGGGCCTTATTACGAGTCCGGCAGTAGCTGTGCCGGAAATACCGGCAGACTGCCGCCAGACTGGTAATACCATTCCGCCTCTATGATTGCTGGAATCACCAGGGCATTACAACCCCTGTTACCTCTGGAGGTGGAATTCTATAAGACTCCATGGGGATGGGGACCATGGAAACACTGGTTCTGTCTATGATGGAGCCGGTGTTTCCATGTCCGCCTGCAGGCGAGTGGTGTTATTTCCGCCAGGTCGGACATGGCGGGAGTGACAGCTCCCGCCTGCAGGACTCGGAATCAGCCGGTCCGGAAACAACGGTGGCGGCGGATTTACTGCTACCGCTGTTTCCAGACTAGCTGACTTGTAATGAGGCCCAATGTGTTGAGGTCTTCTGTGTCAAACGGACAACGTGTAGCAGAAAGATGTCCACTAGTCCTCCAGCCGTGTGTACTGCCTTACATGGAACAAAGTTTGTTGAGAGAGTCTATGACGACGAGTATAGCTGTGTTTCCTTGATCTGGGGGCAGCTCGACTATAAAGTCCATCGATATGGTGTTCCAGAGGGCTGTGGGCGTTGGTAAGGGGCGCAGGAGGCCAGCTGGTTTCTGATCGGGCTTGTTGCATATACACACAACACAATTATGGAGGAAGGTGTGAACATCCTTATGGAGGGTTGGCCACCAATACTGTCTTGGATGCCCCGCTGATGGCGAGTCATGACACCATTGTAGTACTTGTTTGCTTCATTTTTCTGTCGGTATGTATAAGGGAGTATCGTGGTATGACAATCCCCCCTTCACAGTTTGTTGCTTTTGTGGATCGTTCCATTGGCTGAGCTCCTGTGCCGACATGGCTTCCCCAACACATGTAAAGAAATCATCACTAGTACTCCCGATAATGCGTGTCAGAGACACAATGGTTCTGGGCTTGTCTTTTGGTCGATCATCACAGCCTTTTCTGGATATTGGGATAAGATATTATCTTTTTTGTTTTCCTGCCTTGGTCGATACGTGACAACAAAATCGAAATTCGCAAAGTACAAGGTCCACCACAGTTGATGTGGGCTTAATGCCTTGGCAGACTTTAAGAACTGTAAATTCCTGTGATCTCAACACAGTGACCATATGCCTCGCTCCCAGCAGGTGTCTCCATTCTGGGAATGTTGTTTTGATCGCTAGGAGTTCCCTATCAGCTATGATGTAGTTTTGTTCTGCAGGGTTGAGTTTCCTAGAGTAGTATGCTGCTGGGTGCAGCTGGCCACCCTGATCTCGCTGGGACAATATAGCCCCGATGTCGAAGCTGGACGCGTCCATTTCTACAATGAATGGCTGCGTAGTGTCCAGATGTAGGAGAACGGGCTGTTGTGAAGGCTTTCTTCAAGCTTTGGAAGCTTTTCTCCATGGTCGTGTCCTGAAAGGTACCCCTTTACGCAGCAGTTGAGTAATAGGTAGGACTGCGTCTGCGAAGTTTCTGATGAAACAGCGATAGAAGTTCACAAATCCTAACACTGCCTGTACTTCTTTCACCGACTTCGGGGACGACCACTCTGTGATGTCTTGCACTTTCGTATTGTCCATTTTGACGCCCTCTGGTGATAAAATGAACCCCAGGAATTCCATGCTGGTTCAATGGAAGTTGCACTTCTTGAGTTTTGCATAGAAGTGGCGCTACCAGAGACAGCATAACACTGCCTTTACGTGTTGAATATGTTGTTCCAGGGAAGTGGAGTAAATCAGGATGTCATCTATATAGACAATGGCAAACACGTCCAAATACCCCCAGAGGACTTTATCCAGGAAGTGCTGGAAGGTGGCAGGTGCGTTACAGAGACCGAATGGCATGACCCGATTTTGTACAAGCCAAATTTTGTTCTGAAGGCAGTCTTTCATTCACCACCTTTACGCACCCACACCAGATGGTATGCAACCCGTAGGTCCAATTTTGTGTACACGTGGCTCCTGGTACCTGGTCCAACAACACCAGGATTACCGGTAATGGGTACTTGTTCTTAATCGGGATTTTGTTGACGGTACGGTAGTCGATATAAGTATGGATGTCTCTGCTCTTCTTTGGCATGAAAAACAATGGTGAGGAGACAAGCAAGGTCGAATGGCGGATGAAATCGTTCTGTAGATGTGCATCAATGTAGTCCTTGTAGTACCTGTTTTTTGCCTCTGTCAGGGCATAGATCTGACGGCACGGAAGAACCGCTCCTGGCTCCAAATCTATGCGACAATAGAAGGAACGGTGAGATGGCAAAAATTCTGCAGCCGCCTTACTAAAGACCTCCCTGAATTCTTTGTATTCGGGTGGTAGTCCTGTTGTTCAGCTACCAATGACTTGTTCTGGTTCTATGATCTCACAATTCTTCCTGACACCAGACGTGGTAGATAGACGCCTCAGGCTCAGTCTGTAAACATAACCATTGCAGCCCTAGTATTAACTGGAATAGCAGAGCAGCTATAACGTCAAAACTAATGGTTTCACTGTGTCCCTAGGCATCCAAAACAATTTCTACCATTTGCTGTGTGATAAGCCCAGATACTAGGGGTGACCCATCAATAGATTGTACCGCTTCATAATGCTCTTTATGGCTTAGAGGCAATTCGAGTTCTATTGCAGATTGTTAATAAAATTACCAGTGGCCAGTGAATCCACCATGGGAGTTACTGGGAGTCTCCTGTTATGGTGATATAACCTCCCGGAGAGGGTGACATGAAAGGTTACGGATTTGTACTAGCCGAATGATGCTCCAGGGTATTCTCAATCTGATGGCTGGGCAGTTATACCCTGAGTACTGATGAGTGCTGGAGTTTCCTGCTCCCTTAGGCTTGTTTGAGCAGTCCCTCATGAAATGTCCGGCCTTGCCACAGTATAGACATCATTTTTTTCGCCGTCTCTTTTCCTTATCTTCTTTGGTTAATGGACCGCAAACAGTTCCAATTTATGTTGGTTCGCTGTCTCGTACAGCCTTCTCGGTTCCTGTAGGCAACTGCTGATAATCTGTGCGTGGGCAGGCCTGGGCTCTCACCGCCGCTTGTCTTGTCTCTGTTTGCTTTTACGATGGTCTAAGCGTAGGGCTTAATCGATCATGGCTGGGCATTTATGCGGTTGAGGGTCCACTTGTGGTCTGAGATCTTTAGGTTCCTCATGGAGGCCTTGGTAGAATAAGGCTAGTAAGTTTTCATAGGCCAATCTATCTCCACTACCAGTCAGTTGAGCACAGAGACATATGTGACCAGATCCTTGGTGCCTTGTCACAAGGTAAATTGTTCCCGATCTCTTATCACAGAGGCCGCCTTTGGTTGAAAATGTTCCCAAATTCTTCTACGAACCCATTCCAATCGTACAGGATTGCGCCGTCTTTCTGAACTAAGGGGGTCGCCCAGGCCGCTACATCCCCACACAGGTATGAAATCCCAAATGCAGTTCTGGCTTGCACAGACTGAAACAATGCTGGCTTCATCAAGTAGTGCAGTTGGGGAGCATGGCTTGGGCAGCGATTGAGTAGGACGTGCTTCCTGAGCAGCACCGGAGGATCCGACATATGATCCGTGAAAACTACCTACAAAAACGCGCTATTGGGTCCAGGGCTGACAGCACATGCACGGTAACGTGTGCTCTGCACACTGTATAAAAATCGAGTGAATCGTGTGTGGAATTCTGGAGGAATCGCTCGGCGAAGACGGCTGCTGCTTGGTACATTGTTACACAAGATGGCCGACAACAAAGGAAACGAAACTGAAGCACCCGGAGCGGCAGAATAGAGATGGCATCCGAGGGGAAAGAATGATGATGGCGAGCGGAGACGAAGCGGAACCCCTGCAGCGGTAAGCCGTGTGCTTGCAACTGTGTCACGTCGGCCTGCGACGCGGGCCATACCGACGGCTTGCCGACCCGGAAGGCAAGAGCCCAGGGGCAGCGGGGGTGAGAGGTAAGGGGCTGGCACACAGCGTTGTGCAGTCCCGGTTCACATGCAGCGGGAGCCCAGGCAGCGCACTGCTAAATGTGCGAGCGGAGCAATCCCGTGAGGAACCAGACTGGGAGCACCGGGACACGGCATTGGAGAAAGGTGCGCACCCACGAAATACGAGGCAGAGCGAACCCTGCGCAGCACCGCCGGAATAGATAGGCCGCGCCACGATAGACATATGAAGTGCTCGCTCGGCACTGACTAATGAGCAGAAAGCCGCGGTAAGAGGCGACGGACGGTGCACGGCGGCAGCCTGAAGAGTAGTACAGTGGCTGATAAGGGTGGAAAGGACAGTTGGGGAGGCACAACGACGCTGAATCGATACAGAGAAGCAGGACTGACACACCCGGCTCGCACAACCTCGGGTGCATAACGGAGGCCGCAGAATGACGGCGCGAGGGGCTGTGAGCAAGAACAAGAATAAGCAATCCACAATGGATATTTTTGCCAAAACGCAACAATCTCCTGCGGCCATCGCGCCCAAAGGCTCGATAGCACCAGTGGAGGGCACTACAGTGACTGAAAACCATCAGATATTAGAGGCCATCACAGAGCTGAAAGACTCAAGGGGGGTTGCAATGTCAGACCTGCACACTTCCCTGGAGGCTAAAATAGACGCAGTAGGCATAGAAGTCACCCTGCTGAGGCAAGATGTCAGGGGGCTGGTGGAACGAACGAGCAGCCTGAAAAGTGCGGTGAAAACCAACACGACACCAGCACCAACGCTGCAAAGGAGATCCATGTACTTAAACAACAGGTAGCTAACCTGGAGTCTCGAGCAGAGGAAGCGGAAGGGAGAGCAAGAAGGAACAATATCCGTGTGGTGGGCTTGCCGGAGGGAGAGAAGGGACAGGACCCGACAGACTACGTTGAGGACCTACTCTTACAAGGAATTGGGGCTGGAAAACTCTCGCAGGGATTTGCAGTGGAGCAAGCACACAGAGCCCTTATGAGGAAGCCGAGGCCAGGGGCCCCTCCCCGGGCGATAATCATCAAAATATTGAACTATAAAGATTGCGAGAAGATACTGGAGTACTTCCGAAAAGGCGGAACAATCGAAAGGGCTTCGAGCACCATCAGGGCGTATCCGGACTACACTATGTTGGTCCAGAGGCAACGGTGCAGCTATGTGGCAATCAAAAGAAGGCTACGCGCGGCTGGGATAAAATATATGCTCTTGTACCCCACGAAATTGAAGGTGGTGCACAAGAGCAAAATGTACTTTTTTGATACTCCGGAAGAAGCAGTGACGTGGCTGGATCTGGAGGGCTACCCGGAACGAGACACGGAAGAGGCTCAAGAGGAACACGAGATCTGACTGGGATATGGTATGCATACTGTTAAGGCGTAGAGTGAGCACCCTAAGGGTGCCCAGATGAAGATTAAGATTAATGGGCGCGGCTAAAGGAGGCTGATATTTTGATAGGATACCGCTGACTGTAACGAACTTGAAGGACTGGAATATAGTAGCGTGTACATATACGCAAATTGTGTAGCAATGTGTAGTTAACCCAAAGTGACATAGGAGCGGCAGGGCGAAAGCACCCTACCCCCCGAATTATAGTTGTTGTAGTAGTAGGTTAGCCACTAGGGCGGCCTCACCCTGCGGAGCTTTGAGTACAGGAGAGAGCCAGAAAGAGCTAGATGTGGGGGAACCTGAGATCCAGGGATGGAGCTGGGCAACAGTTGAGGTGAGTGATGTTGGGGAAGGGACGGGAGGTGGGAGGCAGGGGGAATGGGAAGTTTGGGGTATTTTTGGTTAAGGGGAATTTAGAACGGGAAATGAGCCTTTACAGATTGGATTGGAATTTAGAGTCAGACTGCACCTGTGGGGGGAGGAACAGAACTTGTACAGGCTATGGGGGACCTTAAGATACTTACATGTAACGTATGGGGGATCAACAGCTACTTAAAGAGGAACAAAGTTATGTTGTACCTGCGCAGGCAGAAAATAGATATTGCATTGCTGCAGGAAACCCACCTTACACGAGAGAGGATGGACACGATTGCTGGGAAGTGGAAAGGAGTGCTGGTGGGCTCATCGTACTCTGCTTATGCGAGGGGAGTGCTTATTTGGGTGGCGCCACATGTCCCTTTTCAGCGATTGCAAGTGGTAGCTGAGACAGACGGGAGGATGGTTATACTGAGGGGACTGGTGGAGAACAGGGAGACGTATGCCCCGAACCAGAACACAGCGGCGTACATTAGAAAATTGTGTGCTAATCCGAGCGCATGTGTAGGAAGCGCGATGATCTGGGGAGGGGACTTCAACTGCGTACTGAACCCGAGGGTATACAGATCAGATAGGAAGATGGATAGACCGGCTCCTGCAGCCAAAGCGTTACAGACATTGCTGAGTGACTTTGGTTTGGAGGATGCATGGAGAGTGAGGCACCCCCAGGAAAGGCAATACTCACATTATTCTGCCCCACAGCAGTTATCCACGAGGCTGGATTATGTCTTCACATCACCTGAAATGATAGCGGAGATCACACAAATAGAGTACAAAGCCAGGGTCCTTTCGGACCACTCGCCCCCGATTCTTGCATGGCAATACTGCCCCCTGAGAGCGAGAATCCCGACATGGCACCTACGAGCGGAAGCGTTGAGAGACCCCTTTTTTAGGGAGGACTTGAGGGAGGAGATTGTAAATTATTTTGAAACAAATACTGGGATCGTAGATTCAGCGGGAACACTATGCGAGGCCTTTAAAGTTGTCATGAGGGGGGTAGACAGTGAAATCCAAGGTTCTACAAGGTGGGATTTTAGCTGAACTACAGGAGATGGAGGAAAAAACTTGAAGAGGCTTTAAGGGGCAAAGACGATACAGCAGAGAAGCTAGAATTGACACTTAGGCTACAGCAAAAATGTGCAGAATACTGGGATAGATTGTGTAACCTCAATTATAAAAAATACGTAGAGAGACAGCATGCGGGTGGTGATAAACCGGGGAGACTTTTGGCATGGTTATGGCATGGCATGGAGTGAGACCCCCAGAGTCACAATCAGGACTATAGAAAGAGAAGACGGTAGCGTAGAGGACACCCAGGAGGGAGTTAATCAAGCGTTTGTGGATTATTATAAGGTATTGTACCGAGACGACGGGGAGAGTAGTCGCGCTATGATGGAAGAAGCGCTTGAGGA
This sequence comes from Ambystoma mexicanum, assembly GCF_040938575.1. Lineage (NCBI taxonomy): Eukaryota > Metazoa > Chordata > Amphibia > Caudata > Ambystomatidae > Ambystoma > Ambystoma mexicanum. The sequence continues at coordinate 1,013,935,565 of NC_090930.1, read as the reverse complement.
CATGTGGTTGCCCAAGATAAGCGAGGAGGAGAGAGAGGAACTAGATATCCCGATTACCTTAGAAGAATTAGGGGAGGTGGTGAAGCAGCTGCCTACTAGTAAAACCCCAGGGACAGATGGACTCCCAAGTGACTTTTACAAAGTATACATGAAAAAGGTCCTCCCCACACTGTTAGAGATGTTAAACAAAGCGTTCGAGATGGGAAGCTTACCGGAGTCACTGAGAGAGGGTGTCATAGTACCGCTCCCCAAACCTAATAAACCTGGGCACAGCTGCGGCTCCTTTAGACCCTTGTCGATGCTGAATCAAGACAGCAAGATATTGACTGCTGTCTTAGCAAATAGACTGAAGAAGGTTATTGGCAAACTAATACACCCGGATCAAACGGGCTATGTCCTACATAGAAATATTACCAATAACCATAGGCGACTTCAGAGAATCATTGAGTGTGGCAGTGAAAGAGATGATGAAATGGCAATTTTGTCTTTGGCTGCAATCAAGGCCTTTGATTCAGTTAAATGGCCATGGCTGCTTGTGGCCCTGAAGTACTACGGGTTAGGGCCTGGATATGTAAGGTTAGTGAAAATATTATATAGCGAACCGCTGGCTAGAGTTAGGACAGGATCCGTGATATCGAAAGGTGGCAGTTCAGCAGGGGTACTAGACAGGGATGTCCGTGGTCTCCAATGCTCTACATATTGGCCCTGGAACCTCTAGCAATATATTTGAGGCAGCAATATGACACCATAGGCATCGAGGTGGAAGGGGAGCGGCATCTGATCTCCCTATACGCAGATGACATGCTACTGTACTTGCGATTCCCAGAAGAAAATCTCCAGTACATCCTAGAAGTGTTGGAGGGATACGCTGTGCTGTCCGGTATAGCAGTGAACCCCCAGAAGTCCAGCATGTTCCCATTAGGGGGGTACATGGGGATTCCATCGGAGCGACTACCTGTATTGCAAGGACCATGGGTGGTTAGCACATTTCGGTACCTGGGGATAGATATATACCACACCGTGGAGGAGGAGCATAGGTGCAACACAGAAGTAGCCATTAAAAAAATTGAGAAGTACATGCAATTTTGGGCAAAGCTACCCTTGGCGATGATGGGGCGGGGAGCAATGCTAAAGATGGTGGTTCTGCCAAGGCTCCTACATTACTTCGGGAATATACCGTCCTTGATTCCTAAGAAATTCTTCACCAAACTGAATACCATGTGTAGGGACTTTTTGTGGCATGGCACGCAAAATAGAGTGGCGTTATGGAAGCTACAGAACTTCCATGACAAAGGAGGGATAAAACTGCCCAACTATGAGGCGTACTACGTGGCCAGCCAGTTACAATATGTCGCCAAATGGCTCTCTGACGAAGAAACCTCGAAATTTAGGCTGTTTGGGTGCGATTGTGCACCTTTTTATTTGAAAGAGATGATGTGGGTACCCAGGGCCGAAATGGTGAGGCGCCCTAAAATGATGCTACTGGGGTGGAAGGTGTGGCGCAGGGCATGCCAGATGATGGAGAACCCATCCCCATGCTCTCCGCAGATACCACTGGTTGCATTAATGGGGGCAGACGTGCAGCTACGAATGATACTCAGGAACCACTGGGAACCGGCTGGGGTGGCAACAATGGGTGACATTTGGCGGGAGGGCTCTAGTATTACTTTTGAGGGGCTGCGGGAAGAAACTGGGTTGCACAAGGGCCAGTACATTACATATTATAGAATGGTACAGAGGATTAAGAGAACATGGCCTGAAACTGTGTTGGAGGAAGAATCAGATGCCACCATAGATATGATATACGACATAGCTGAAGGGGGCCATGAGATTTCCAGATTGTATGAAATGCTGATGTCTAAAGTGGGGAAGGAGGTCACGCAGTTGAGACTAGATTGGGAAACGGAAGTTGGAGCCCCGATGGAAGACGGGATGTGGGAACGGGCACAGGGGTATCATAAGAAGGTGTCTAGGAACGCGAGGCTGAAACAGATTCAACTGTACATAACGCATAGGGCATATATGATGCGTTGGAGGATATCGAGGTTTGAAAATGCAGGACGGCAAGCATGCCCCAAATGTGATGAGGAGAACGCGGGCATGCTGCAATGTTCTGGTCATGCCCGATCATAAAACGCTTCTGGAGGGAATTGAAAGGGAAACTGGAAAAAAGGGGGTCAAGATTGTAGTGAATACAGTGTGGGCCTGTCTGCTGGGGGGGGTTCCCATGACCACAGAAACTAAGGCACGTGAGTAAACTGAGGGATCTGGCTTATGTGCTTGCAAAAAGGAGAATTGCCATGGGATGGAAGACATGCCACGTGCCAAATGTGGAGGTGTGGTGGAGAGATTTGCAAAAATGGGCGGAAGCGGAAACCATGGTATGGCAAGAAGTGAGTAGCACAGGGGGGGAGGAGGAGACTGAGTCCCTGATGGCCTGGAAATCATTGATAGCCGAACTGTTTGGGTCAATAGGTGACCCGACGGAGCCTGTAGACGAGGAGACCGTACCACAGGATGCGGAAACTGAATGTTTAAAGCAATAGACTCGTAAAGGGGGGTGGGATAAGGGAAGTAGTGGCTAGAAGTTAAGAAAGTGTAATGAAACTGTTGGAACATGCACTGTTTGTTTGGTTCGTATTGTTTGGTTGTGTTTATAACTCAATAAAATGTTTTAAAAAAAAAAAGTAGTGCAGTTGACATTGCATCACAAACGTGGAAAACTTCTGCAGGGACCTGCATATAGTGCTCGGGCGGGGTTAGGGGTAACAGAGGTTCAGTGGTCATCCGTACATCGTCGGAGTGGGGGGCGTTGTGGATGCTGGTAGTGGCGTTCCCTGGCCCACCAGGCCCTGTACCTGCACAGCTAAATCGGTATAATTCTGCCGAGTGGCATTTAGCTCTGTTTAAAGTTCCTGTAGTGCTCTGACAATATCCTCCATGACGGATCCGTGCTACCGAGCCGTGGAAAAAATACATGGGTCTGTGCTTCTGTCAGGCCCAGCTGCACGCAGAGGTAGCATGAACTCCTTCCTCCCCACAGGGGTCTTTCCGCACCTGTCCTAGTGATTACACACGACTGCCGCAACCCCTGTGGGGAAAGAGGGTTAGGATCTGTGGATTGGATAGGTAAGGGATTGTACGGTAACCGGGTAGGGGGTGAGGAAGAGGTTATGGATGGGTAGGAGGATGTAGGGGTAAGTTGCAGCTCTCTCTCTCTCTTTATGTGGTCCGTGGTCTTGGCCGTGTATGGACGCATGTGGTCTCCTCATTCATACCATGCTCCACATTCATGCATGCAGTGCCTCAGTGCCCTCAGCTCTACGAACACTCTCCCCGCAGACACCAGTGTGAATGCCCAGTCGCCTACCGGGCTTTACCTGAGCCCGGTTCCCTCACCAGAACCTACTGCCCCCAGTTACTTCACAAGGTATGTGTACAGTAGACCAGACCTTGCTTTGGGCACTTCTGCACATTACCTTAAACATTACACACAAGTTAAGCAGCAACAATAGTATATGCTCTTAGCTTTGTTTGGCTGTCTTTGTCCTGCGGGCGCTTCTATAGTGATGTGTGCGGGCGTGTCCAGTGCGCTGCGCTAGACTGGGCAGACTGCAAGCGCCAGGGTCAGCGTCTAATGAGGCTGCAGAAAAGAATAGGATTAGGCTGTGCGGATTGCGCATTCAAGCAAATGTTTCCTTCTCGCAAGCTTCACTTTATGGGTTAATCACACTGGTACGCTATTAGTCAGTATGCGTTAGTTCGCAGTATTTCCCCATGCACTTTTTCAGTTGGTTGGAGACCCCATGCAGTTAGTTTCCTCATTATGAGTTGAGCAAGTGAAGCTGATTACTTATCTGATTGTTAGCTGGGCCTGGATGGTGGTGATCAGGCACGGAGTGGCCCCGCTGCAAGTTAGCCTGGGGCAGAGCTTGTGGAACACGTCTGCTTGGTCTGGAGCTCAGTTTTGCTATGGGCGTGGTCCACGAGTCTCCTGATGCTTGCGCAGGCTCCTTGGAAATGTCTCTGGGTGAAACGTCCCCCTAGGGGTCATTCTTACTTTGGGAGGGACGATGCCCTTGTCAGCCCAGTTTTAGCACTGAGCACCTGCCATGAGTGATACACGGGCTGGTTTCCCCTACTTGTGGTTTCAAGACATAAACCCTGTTCTCTTGCACGCAGGCATCCTTCTGGCTTTCACACTTGGATCCACTTGTGTCCTCCCGACCCTATGTTTCCTGACACCATCTGAGGAAAGAGATCGTCCTCCTGCCCTTTGTTTAGCGAAATGCTTTACACACAAAGAGATAGTGCCAGAGGAATGTAGAGGTCTAGAGGGAGAGTATTTAGTAAGAGAGAGTTGCAGATGGCGTGGTTCCTGGCCCCAGACAGCCTTGTGGATGATGCTGTCATGGTCATGAAGTCAGGGGCACGGGCAGGAAGGGGTCGCATGCACCGGAGACCTGGGTGGACACTGTCAGGCGCCAGGCTCATGAACAAAAGTAAACAAGAACATCCATTTAAAACCAAAAAGCTTTTATTATGGACATAGCACTTCAGATGCATTAACCTTGAACATTCTATCCATTAAGCAGGATGCATTAACCTTGAACATTCCATCCATTAAGCAGCCCCAAGTGTATTCTTGGGTGTGGCTGCTAATGAATTGCCTTTGCACATGCTCACTCTCTAGGAGTGGCAGGGTGTGGCTGGTAAAACGGCCCTAATGGGCGTGCCCACGATCTCAGCTATATAAGCTGCTCCGATCCTCAAGACAGACGCTTTGCGTTATTCTGCACTTGCACAGCATAACGCTCACCATCGCCTGAGGTCAGACTTACCTTTGAAGATTCTGCTTCCTGCCAGCATACTTACCAACTGGGGAAGCTGTTCTTACCTGTACATCTCTTCGCCAAACCAAGTATTCATCTTTTCATTTTCCGGAACGCCAAAATCTTCATCTTGGCACCGCAGCATGACACGCTCCATCGTCGACAGCCGCGCCTACAAGGAAAAACAGAAGACAAGGTTAGACATCGAAAAAACTGTCAGTTTAAGGTTGCGCTTCGCCATACTTTGCGCTTTTCCTTAAACCATCACTTACCTACTGTCGAACATTGCGGTAGCATCCATCTTCCATCCGGCTGCATCTCGGGTCTCACAGCAGCATTGAGGCCGCATTTCCATATAAGGTAAGAAAACAGAAGCGAGACATTATTGAGGGAATACATAGGAGCAACATACAAAGACATTTAACAGAACAAACAGCATCACAAGAGCTCAAGAAAGACTTACCAATCATAAGGAGAAGCATAGTGGCAGCTGGACTGGACTAATCCTTATCAGGGATCAGTGAAGGAACTAGATCCCATTCGACGCGCTCCTGCCAGAAGTAGCAGGACGGAGAGCTTAACTTCCATAACTCATAGGTGATCTTTACATGCCGGCGTATGCTCACAGAAACCGTACTTTGGGGTGAAGGGTTTGAGAGGTACAACAATCACAGATTGGCGCACTCACACACTGTTATCTCCACGCAGGAGCAGTATCACCACGTACCACCACGATACAGCAGAGAAGCTAGAATTGACACTTAGGCTACAGCAAAAATGTGCAGAATACTGGGATAGATTGTGTAACCTCAATTATAAAAAATACGTAGAGAGACAGCATGCGGGTGGTGATAAACCGGGGAGACTTTTGGCATGGTTATGGCATGGCATGGAGTGAGACCCCCAGAGTCACAATCAGGACTATAGAAAGAGAAGACGGTAGCGTAGAGGACACCCAGGAGGGAGTTAATCAAGCGTTTGTGGATTATTATAAGGTATTGTACCGAGACGACGGGGAGAGTAGTCGCGCTATGATGGAAGAAGCGCTTGAGGACATGTGGTTGCCCAAGATAAGCGAGGAGGAGAGAGAGGAACTAGATATCCCGATTACCTTAGAAGAATTAGGGGAGGTGGTGAAGCAGCTGCCTACTAGTAAAACCCCAGGGACAGATGGACTCCCAAGTGACTTTTACAAAGTATACATGAAAAAGGTCCTCCCCACACTGTTAGAGATGTTAAACAAAGCGTTCGAGACGGGAAGCTTACCGGAGTCACTGAGAGAGGGTGTCATAGTACCGCTCCCCAAACCTAATAAACCTGGGCACAGCTGCGGCTCCTTTAGACCCTTGTCGATGCTGAATCAAGACAGCAAGATATTGACTGCTGTCTTAGCAAATAGACTGAAGAAGGTTATTGGCAAACTAATACACCGGGATCAAACGGGCTATGTCCTACATAGAAATATTACCAATAACCATAGGCGACTTCAGAGAATCATTGAGTGTGGCAGTGAAAGAGATGATGAAATGGCAATTTTGTCTTTGGCTGCAATCAAGGCCTTTGATTCAGTTAAATGGCCATGGATGCTTGTGGCCCTGAAGTACTACGGGTTAGGGCCTGGATATGTAAGGTTAGTGAAAATATTATATAGCGAACCGCTGGCTAGAGTTAGGACAGGATCCGTGACATCGAAAGGTGGCAGTTCAGCAGGGGTACTAGACAGGGATGTCCGTGGTCTCCAATGCTCTACATATTGGCCCTGGAACCTCTAGCAATATATTTGAGGCAGCAATATGACACCATAGGCGTCGAGGTGGAAGGGGAGCGGCATCTGATCTCCCTATACGCAGATGACATGCTACTGTACTTGCGATTCCCAGAAGAAAATCTCCAGTATATCCTAGAAGTGTTGGAGGGATACGCTGTGCTGTCCGGTATAGCAGTGAACCCCCAGAAGTCCAGCATGTTCCCATTAGGGGGGTACATGGGGATTCCATCGGAGCGACTACCTGTATTGCAAGGACCATGGGTGGTTAGCACATTTCGGTACCTGGGGATAGATATATACCACACCGTGGAGGAGGAGCATAGGTGCAACACAGAAGTAGCCATTAAAAAAATTGAGAAGTACATGCAATTCTGGGCAAAGCTACCCTTGGCGATGATGGGGCGGGGAGCAATGCTAAAGATGGTGGTTCTGCCAAGGCTCCTACATTACTTCGGGAATATACCGTCCTTGATTCCTAAGAAGTTCTTCACCAAACTGAATACCATGTGTAGGGACTTTTTGTGGCATGGCACGCAAAATAGAGTGGCGTTATGGAAGCTACAGAACTTCCATGACAAAGGAGGGATAAAACTGCCCAACTATGAGGCGTACTACGTGGCCAGCCAGTTACAATATGTCGCCAAATGGCTCTCTGACGAAGAAACCTCGAAATGTAGGCTGTTTGGGTGCGATTGTGCACCTTTTTATTTGAAAGAGATGATGTGGGTACCCAGGGCCAAAATGGTGAGGCGCCCTAAAATGATGCTACTGGGGTGGAAGGTGTGGCGCAGGGCATGCCAGATGATGGAGAACCCATCCCCATGCTCTCCGCAGATACCACTGGTTGCATTAATGGGGGCAGACGTGCAGCTACGAATGATACTCAGGAACCACTGGGAACCGGCTGGGGTGGCAACAATGGGTGACATTTGGCGGGAGGGCTCTAGTATTACTTTTGAGGGGCTGCGGGAAGAAACTGGGTTGCACAAGGGCCAGTACATTACATATTATAGAATGGTACAGAGGATTAAGAGAACATGGCCTGAAACTGTGTTGGAGGAAGAATCAGATGCCACCATAGATATGATATACGACATAGCTGAAGGAGGCCATGAGATTTCCAGATTGTATGAAATGCTGATGTCTAAAGTGGGGAAGGAGGTCACGCAGTTGAGACTAGATTGGGAAACGGAAGTTGGAGCCCCGATGGAAGACGGGATGTGGGAACGGGCACAGGGGTATCATAAGAAGGTGTCTAGGAACGCGAGGCTGAAACAGATTCAACTGTACATAACGCATAGGGCATATATGATGCGTTGGAGGATATCGAGGTTTGAAAATGCAGGACGGCAAGCATGCCCCAAGTGTGATGAGGAGAACGCGGGCATGCTGCAATGTTCTGGTCATGCCCGATCATAGAACGCTTCTGGAGGGAATTGAAAGGGAAACTGGAAAAAAGGGGGGTCAAGATTGTAGTGAATACAGTGTGGGCCTGTCTGCTGGGGGGGGTTCCCACGACCACAGAAACTAAGGCACGTGAGTAAACTGAGGGATCTGGCTTATGTGCTTGCAAAAAGGAGAATTGCCATGGGATGGAAGACATGCCACGTGCCAAATGTGGAGGTGTGGTGGAGAGATTTGCAAAAATGGGCGGAAGCGGAAACCATGGTATGGCAAGAAGTGAGTAGCACAGGGGGGGAGGAGGAGACTGAGTCCCTGATGGCCTGGAAATCATTGATAGCCGAACTGTTTGGGTCAATAGGTGACCCGACGGAGCCTGTAGACGAGGAGACCGTACCACAGGATGCGGAAACTGAATGTTTAAAGCAATAGACTCGTAAAGGGGGGTGGGATAAGGGAAGTAGTGGCTAGAAGTTAAGAAAGTGTAATGAAACTGTTGGAACATGCACTGTTTGTTTGGTTCGTATTGTTTGGTTGTGTTTATAACTCAATAAAATGTTTTAAAAAAAAAAAGTAGTGCAGTTGACATTGCATCACAAACGTGGAAAACTTCTGCAGGGACCTGCATATAGTGCTCGGGCGGGGTTAGGGGTAACAGAGGTTCAGTGGTCATCCGTACATCGTCGGAGTGGGGGGCGTTGTGGATGCTGGTAGTGGCGTTCCCTGGCCCACCAGGCCCTGTACCTGCACAGCTAAATCGGTATAATTCTGCCGAGTGGCAGTTAGCTCTGTTTAAAGTTCCTGTAGTGCTCTGACAATATCCTCCATGACGGATCCGTGCTACCGAGCCGTGGAAAAAAATACATGGGTCTGTGCTTCTGTCAGGCCCAGCTGCACGCAGAGGTAGCATGAACTCCTTCCTCCCCACAGGGGTCTTTCCGCACCTGTCCTAGTGATTACACATGACTGCCGCAACCCCTGTGGGGAAAGAGGGTTAGGATCTGTGGATTGGATAGGTAAGGGATTGTACGGTAACCGGGTAGAGGGTGAGGAAGAGGTTATGGATGGGCAGGAGGATGTAGGGGTAAGTTGCAGCTCTCTCTCTCTCTTTATGTGGTCCGTGGTCTTGGCCGTGTATGGACGCGTGTGGTCTCCTCATTCATACCATGCTCCACATTCATGCATGCAGTGCCTCAGTGCCCTCAGCTCTACGAACACTCTCCCCGCAGACACCAGTGTGAATGCCCAGTCGCCTACCGGGCTTTACCTGAGCCCGGTTCCCTCACCAGAACCTACTGCCCCCAGTTACTTCACAAGGTATGTGTACAGTAGACCAGACCTTGCTTTGGGCACTTCTGCACATTACCTTAAACATTACACACAAGTTAAGCAGCAACAATAGTATATGCTCTTAGCTTTGTTTGGCTGTCTTTGTCCTGCGGGCGCTTCTATAGTGATGTGTGCGGGCGTGTCCAGTGCGCTGCGCTAGACTGGGCAGACTGCAAGCGCCAGGGTCAGCGTCTAATGAGGCTGCAGAAAAGAATAGGATTAGGCTGTGCGGATTGCGCATTCAAGCAAATGTTTCCTTCTCGCAAGCTTCACATTATGGGTTAATCACACTGGTACGCTATTAGTCAGTATGCGTTAGTTCGCAGTATTTCCCCATGCACTTTTTCAGTTGGTTGGAGACCCCATGCAGTTAGTTTCCTCATTATGAGTTGAGCAAGTGAAGCTGATTACTTATCTGATTGTTAGCTGGGCCTGGATGGTGGTGATCAGGCACGGAGTGGCCCCGCTGCAAGTTAGCCTGGGGCAGAGCTTGTGGAACACGTCTGCTTGGTCTGGAGCTCAGTTTTGCTATGGGCGTGGTCCAGGAGTCTCCTGATGCTTGCGCAGGCTCCTTGGAAATGTCTCTGGGTGAAACGTCCCCCTAGGGGTCATTCTTACTTTGGGAGGGACGATGCCCTTGTCAGCCCAGTTTTAGCACTGAGCACCTGCCATGAGTGATACACGGGCTTGTTTCCCCTACTTGTGGTTTCAAGACATAAACCCTGTTCTCTTGCACGCAGGCATCCTTCTGGCTTTCACACTTGGATCCACTTGTGTCCTCCCGACCCTATGTTTCCTGACACCATCTGAGGAAAGAGATCGTCCTCCTGCCCTTTGTTTAGCGAAATGCTTTACACACAAAGAGATAGTGCCAGAGGAATGTAGAGGTCTAGAGGGAGAGTATTTAGTAAGAGAGAGTTGCAGATGGCGTGGTTCCTGGCCCCAGACAGCCTTGTGGATGATGCTGTCATGGTCATCAAGTCAGGGGCACGGGCAGGCAGGGGTCGCATGCACCGGAGACCTGGGTGGACACTGTCAGGCGCCAGGCTCATGAACAAAAGTAAACAAGAACATCCATTTAAAACCAAAAAGCTTTTATTATGGACATAGCACTTCAGATGCATTAACCTTGAACATTCTATCCATTAAGCAGGATGCATTAACCTTGAACATTCCATCCATTAAGCAGCCCCAAGTGTATTCTTGGGTGTGGCTGCTAATGAATTGCCTTTGCACATGCTCACTCTCTAGGAGTGGCAGGGTGTGGCTGGTAAAACGGCCCTAATGGGCGTGCCCACGATCTCAGCTATATAAGCTGCTCCGATCCTCAAGACAGACGCTTTGCGTTATTCTGCACTTGCACAGCATAACGCTCACCATCGCCTGAGGTCAGACTTACCTTTGAAGATTCTGCTTCCTGCCAGCATACTTACCAACTGGGGAAGCTGTTCTTACCTGTACATCTCTTCGCCAAACCAAGTATTCATCTTTTCATTTTCCGGAACGCCAAAATCTTCATCTTGGCACCGCAGCATGACACGCTCCATCGTCGACAGCCGCGCCTACAAGGAAAAACAGAAGACAAGGTTAGACATCGAAAAAACTGTCAGTTTAAGGTTGCGCTTCGCCATACTTCGCGCTTTTCCTTAAACCATCACTTACCTACTGTCGAACATTGCGGTAGCATCCATCTTCCATCCGGCTGCATCTCGGGTCTCACAGCTGCATTGAGGCCGCATTTCCATCTAAGGGAAGAAAACAGAAGAAAGACATTATTGTGGGAATAAATAGGAGCAACATATAAAGACATTAAACAGAACGAACAGCATCACAAGAGCTCAAGAAAGACTTACCAATCATAAGGAGAAGCATAGTCGCAGCTGGACTGGACTAGTCCTTATCAGGGATCAGTGAAGGAACTAGATCCCATTCGACGCGTCCCTGCCAGAAGTAGCAGGACGGAGAGCTTATCTTCCATAATTCACAGGTGAGCTTTATGGGCCGGCGTATGCTCATAGAAACCGTACTTTGGGGTGAAGGGTTCGAGAGGTACAACAATCACAGATTGGCGCACTCACACACTGTTATCTCCACGCAGGAGCAGTATCACCACATACCACCGCTCCCAGCTTTCCTACTGGCCGAGAGGCCTGAAGGGGGTGATTCAAGTTCAGGGAGGGCTGCAACCGTGCCCCAAAGCCTCTGCAGAGACCAGGTGAGCGTAACAGATGCAGAGGAACTTGAATTTAATCTGTGCAACCACCGGGAGCCAGTGAAGACTATTTAGGGCAGGAGAGATGTGGTCACTGGGCTTAAGGCCAAGGATTAGTCTTGCTGCCCTATTCTGGATTAGCTGGAGGGGTCGCAGAGTGGAAGAAGTTAGATTCAGACGGAGCCTATTGTAATAGTCAAGCCTAGAGAGAACCAGGTCTCGGGAAACATTGAGTTTCTGGGGGAAAGTGAGCAAAGGGAGAATTCCTTTGACAAGGAACAGTTGAAAGTGGGACTTCTTGACAATGTCCTGGGTGTGAGGGAGGAAGGAGAGAGGAGTCGAAGATGACTCCAATGTTTCTGGCTTCAGTTAAAGGAGCAGGGGGGAGCCCATGGAAGAAGGTCAGAGAAAGGGGAAGAAGGAGGGAGCAGGGGTCCCAATGGGCAGCATCTCAGTTTTGCTGGTATTGAGGCAGAGATAGTTGGAAGCGCACCAGGACTGGATGTAAGATAGGAAGTTTGGGATGAGGGAAGGTGCGAGAGGGTCAGCAGGAGGTTTGAAAAAGAGTTGAGTGTTGTCTGCATAACACTGGAAGTTGGAGTAGATGAGGTGTACCAGCTGATCTTGAAGAGTCAAGGGGAGAGGGTACAGCCCTGGGCAACATCACAGGTGGAGAAGGAAGTAGGCGAGGAGAAGGTGCCCAGGACGACTTGGGAAGAGTGATGAGTTAGGAAGGAGGTCAGCCAGTTCAGTGTCAGTTCCAAGATACCAAGGGTATCGTGAAGCCTTTGTAGGAGGATGGAGTGGTTGACTGTGTCAAAGGCGGAGGAGAGATCAAGTAAGATGAAGACAGCGGGGGAGTTGGAGTCCAGAGATGCGAGCAATTTTCATGGGTGTCCAGAAGAGCAGTTTCCGTGCCTCTGGATGCTCAGAATCCAGATTGATGGTCATGGAGACCCCCAACAAGTTCAGTGTGTCAGGTGAGTTGAGGAAAGGCCAGCTTCTCCAGCAGTTTCCCCAGGAAGGGGGTGCTAGAAATAGGGTATTAGTTGGCTGGACAGGTAGGGTCTGCTGAAGGTTTTTTCAGGAGTGGGTGCACAAGGGACTGCTTGAGGGAGGTGGGGAAAGATCCAGTGGCAAAAGAATGGTTGCAAAAATAAGTGAGTGCAATGGCAAGAGAGACAATTTTGTCCTTGATGATTCTGGAGGTACATGGGAAATCCTGTTTTAAAGAGACCTTCATGGAGCGGACAACTCTGGTAACTTCTTCAGGTGTGACAGGGGCGAAGGAGGAGAGGGTGAGGAGCAAAGGGAGGCAAGGGAGTGGGAGAAGGGTTGGACAGATGAGTAACAAGGGTGTTCAGGATGTGCTGGGTTTTTGCGGTGAAGTGTGTGTCCAGTGTGTTGCAGAGGGCCTGGGGAGAAGGAGACTGCAGAAGGGTTGGCTAGTTCCCTGCAGATTTTGAAAAGTTCAGCCGTGTTGGTGGAAGAACCAGATACCGATGCCTGGATGTTGGCCCTTTTCTTGGCTTGGATGGAGAGTCTATATTGCCTTTGGAGCAGGCTGCAGGCCAGTTTGTCAGAGGGTGAGCCTGAGGTTTGCCACTTCCATTTCACCGCTCTGCACTTTCATTTCAGGGCTGCAAGTTCGGAGTCATACCAGGTGTTATGCTTAGAGAAGGGTTTCAGGTGGATCCTCATGACTGGGGCAAGAATGTCAAGGGTATTGGTGAAGGCCAAGTAGAGGTTGCTGAGAGCAGAGTCGTGGCAGAGTCTGAGGTGGGGGGATAAAGGTTGATGAAGGTGGATGCAAAGGCAGCAGTTGACACTCGTTTCATTGGGCAGATGTTTGTGAACGAGGTTGGTAGGGCTTTAGGGGGAGTGGTCAGAGGGCCAAAGGGACCCAGATGGAAGGAGAGAATGGTCTGACCAAGAGAGAGGGGAGACCAGTGGGGGGAAGAGAGAGAGAGAGAGAGAGAGAGAGAGAGAGAGAGAGAGATCAGAGTGGATGAGGGCATCCAGAGTGTGTCCAGCTGAGTGTATCAGTGTCCTTCTGAGCTGCTTCCTCCACCACTGGGTGTGGTGCAACCACCAATGGCCATGCGGTAGCTGGGACTGGACGAGGAGACATTGGCTGAGCTCAAGAAGGCCTCAGAGGACTCCTTGCTGAAACAGGAATGGGAGCAATGGGTGATTGCTGCTGCATTTCAGTCACTAGCGTGTGCAGGGTGCCCACGTGCCCAAAGACACATCCCTTGGTGCAGGAGCAGGTGCTGGAGCAGGCCCAGCAGTGAAGGGCTAAACGGCTCAGAAGGCTGGTGAGATTGCAGCCTCAGCTGAGGTATTGGAAGAATGGGGTCAGAGTCAAAACCTCTTGTCAGGTCCTCCCCTGAACTGGTATACTGTGCTGGAGACTTCCCTGGGGATCCCAGAGGGCCAAGGCTGAAAAGTGTCATGGCCTTGGTGGGTCTAAGTAGGCAATGCTTAGCTGGAGGCATCTTCCTCATCAAATCCAATCCATTAGGGGAAAAGGTGATTGCTGAAGCCTACGTAGCAGTATAAGGGGCTGTTATTGATGCCCAATGGAGGTCTAGGCATTAAAGATACTCTGGGTGTGGTAACTGTTGTAGTGACAACAGTGATGGTCACGGAGAAGTCCTTTGGTGTGCCCGAAGCTGCAGTTGGAAGACCACTCTTCGTAGACGATGAGGTACGAGGCGATCGTTTACTGTGCAATGGTTCTGACGGATGCGGTCATCGATGAGGCTCATGTCAACGATGGAGGAGCTGCTGACGGGTCCTTGGATGACTTTCCCTTTGACCAAGACTTGTGTTTGGCCGCTAGCATCAGCAGTTTTCTCACAGATGTAACCTGCCTGCCGGTGGGCTGAACATCAACAGAGCCAGTGACCAGCCTCTCTCCATTCTGGGTCCCGCAGCCGTCGTGACCATTGATGAAGAACATGCTGCAGCATGTGCCGATTTTATCTTTTTTTGTTATCTTCACCAGGGAAGATTCCTCAATGGACCTCAACCTCTTTTTGTCAGAGGGAGCACACTTGTTGTACCTGCCGGCACTGGAAGAGGCAAGACTATTCCTGGAGGCCGCGTCAGAGAACTTCCCTTATTCGATCCACGCCAATAACCTCCTATGGCGGACCTTTCTGTGTCTTGAAGGAGAAGGCTCAGCAAACTGAACACCCGTCCGCATTGTGGTCAGTATGTAGGCAGTAGATGCACCGGAGCTGCCAATCTTTGTTGCAGATGTTCTTCAGGCCGCAGTTTACACAGGCTCTCAATCATGGCATCGAAGCAAAGGCCCAAGCCTGGGCCTGTGGTGACCACGAGTTAGAGATCTGACGATGGACCAAGGATATCCCCCAGCAACGGAGCTCCACCACTGGAAGTCAAAACGTGACTGAAGAAGAGGATTCGAGACAAATGTTCACAAAAATAGGGAAAGAAATAGCAAGAAATTCTCAGATTCAGAGGACCGAAACACAAGGGCACCCAAGACTGGAAACGTGCTGTAGAAATCTGAAGACAGCCACCAGGGGTGGAGCTTAGGAGGACGAGACAATTGGCTGGGGCAGTATGACCCAAAATGACAGCATCAGGCTATAGAATCAACAAGCAATTTTTAGCTGAAAGCTAAACTGCCTTAATATTACAGAGGCTTCCCGAGCCTGACAGCAGTGAAAAATTAATAAGCCTCTGAATCCATTAAGACCCAATGCTGAAGAACATCTATTATTAAGCTTTAACCACAAGAATGGAAACATGTTCACACAACAAAGTAAAAAAGCTAAGTACGCCTAATACAGTTTGAAAAGGAAATATGCAGCTATTATTGGGATAATCTAAGAAGGGATTGGAGAAAAAAAAAGATTCAAAGCCATCAGACCTGCTGAAGAGTTCAGGGCTAACAAAGGAATATGTTACTTACCTGTAATTCCTGTTCACCAGCATTAGTATCTTTCATAGATTCACATGATGTTTGAATATTCCGTCATTAGGCAGGCAATCACCAGTAACATTAAGCAGTTTAAATTTAAATTTGAAACTGCAGTCACTTTAGTGCTCTCTTAGAGTTGTTTTGAGTCACATTGCCCCAAAGCCTCTTAGCTCCACCCATAGAGGCCATCTTCAGATTTAGCATAGAACATATAAAAGTTGCAATAGGAGCCTAGAAGAGCCAAAGTGGGGTAGGAGGGAGTGTTGAATGTGAATCTATGAAAGATACCAATGCTGGACAACAGGAGTTACAAGTAAGTAATGTATTCCTTCTCCACCATTGGATCTTTCATAGATTCACATGCTTTTTGAATAACACACATGGATTAAGTTACTTACCTGTAACTCCTCTTTTACAGCCTGGGTCTGGCATGGATTCACATGCTCGTGAATATTCCCCATCGTCAGGCTGGGAATCCTCAGTAAAAAGAAAACAGTTCGCTTTAACTTGAAAACTGCAGTTCTCCTCTAAACCAATCATTGTCCCCTGGGTCATACTGTCCCCATCCAATGACAGTCCCCTCCCTTAGCACCACCTCTCGTGGCCATCTTCAGATTTGGTAATAAGTATGAACCAAGAAGAGCCACAGAGGGGAAGGTGGCAGGGTTAGCATGTCAATCCATTCCAGACCAATGCTGGAGAAGAGAAGCTGCAGGTAAGTAACTTAATCCTTCTCCGGAATGGGGGTCTGGCATGGATTTGCATGCTCATGAATTAAGATTATACAGTAGTACATATACACAACCATGGGAGTCGGAAAACCTCAAAGAAGTAAGGAAAACACTCACCCCTGGAACAGACTCACCTCAAGTGTACAGGTTGCGTAGCACCACTTGGCCGACCAGGGACTCCTCCATGGAATCCCTGTTGCTGCAGTAGAACCTCATGAAGGTATGTAGATGTCGAGCAGGGGCACACCAGAGAGAAATGCCATTTTATGCTGTGATGGCACTGGTGGAATGGGTTCTTGGCCGGCAAGGAAGCGCTGTGTTACCCAGCCGATGACAGTGAATGATGCACCCGGGGAGCCACCTGGAGATGGAAGCATTCGATAAGACCTTCCGTTGATTCGCAGGTCCAAAATCGACAAACAATTGTGCCGTCTTCCGAAAATCCTTTGTGCGTGCCACGTAGAACTCAGGGCACTTGCAAAGTCTAGCAAATGCAAAGCCCTCTCAGCTGGTGACGACGGATTTGAAAAGAAGACAGGCAACACCAAAAGCTTGTTGAGGTGGAACTCCGACAGAACCTTTGGCATAAAGGTGGGGCGTGTGTGCAGCACCACCCTTGTAGCATGGAAACACAAATACGGCTGCTTGCAAGACAGGGCCTGGCTCTCCAAGACCCGCCCAACCGAGGTGATCGATGTGACTGTCTTCCATGAGAAAAACTTAAGCGGGGCCTGATGCATCGGTTCAAAGGCGGCCCCCATGAGCTTAGTTAAGACCACATTAAGCTCACAAGCTGGGTCCGGAGCGTTCCCTGTCAGAAAAGTCCTGAAGAGGCCTCTGAGGAACTCCTTGATGAGTCTGTGCAACCACAGGGAAGGCCTACCCGGCTTCCTGGTTTAGGGGATATGGCAGCTAGGTGCACCTTGATGGAGGCGTGAGCCAGTCCAGCCTAGCCCAAGGAAAGCAGGTATGGCAGGAGCTGCAGAGCTGTGACACATAGAGGAGTAATCTCCTGAGTCTGGCACCACATGGAGAAGCGCTTCCACTTATGGCCGTAAGACGCCAATGTCGAAGAAGCTATGGCCTTGGCCACCATGTCCTTGCATTCCAATGGCAGGGAATAATGCCCAAATCTAGGGCTGCAGGAGCCAGGCCCTGAGGTTCAGCGACAACGGATCATGGAGCAGAATTGCCCCACATTCTCTGGCGAGAAGACAGGGAAGTAGAGGCAGTCAGATGGGTGTGGCTTCTGATGTAGCAGGTCCAGATACCAGATCTGTCGCGGCCATGCTGGTGTGATGAGTATCATCCTGCAGTGACACTGTCTGAGTGTGTTGATCACTCGCAGCAGGAGCGGGAAAGGAGGAAAGGTGTAAAGGAAAGTCACTCCCGCGGGAACAAGAAGGGATCCCCCATGCTCCTTAGTTGCGGGAACCTGCTGGCAAACCTCTGACACTTGGAGTCGTTGCCGTCAGAAAGAGGTCAATCTGGGGTTTACCCCACTCACGGAACAGAAGATCCACTTGATCCTGGTGTAGCTCCCACTTGTGGCAAGAACGCAGCTCCCTGCCGAGAGTCTGCAATGGTGTTCTTGGTGCCTGCCAGGTGAAAAAGGACAAGGAACATGTCCTGAAGAGTGGCTCAGCACCACAGGGCCTGTGCCTCCCTGGAGAGAGCCGGAGAGCGCGTCCCTCCCTGCTTCTGGATGTAGAACATGGTGGTGGTGTTGTCCGTGAAATTCCTCACCACTTTCCCCCTTCATTGACAGCAAGAACAACATGAGGGCCAAAACGACCGCCCGAAGTTCCAGGATGTTGATATGAAGGGTCTTTTCTTCTGGAAGCCAGGGGCCTCTGGCGTGTAACTGCCTGGTGTGGGCCATCCAACATTCTTGGGAGGCATCCGTGGTGACCATGTCCTGGTACGGTGGGACCCGAAATGGAGCTCCTTGCATGAGGTGAGGGTGCACGCCCCACCACTGGATCTCCCATTGAAACTCCTCGCTCTTGTCCATCCAAGAGCCCGAGACATGCAGGCACCTTGTGTCAAGAAGCTCCTGGTGGAGTCTCATCTGTAGGCTGCAAAGAGGGTTGAGGTTGATGCAGGAGGACATCATGCCCAATAGCGACTTGACTGCTCGTACTGTAGCTGAACCTGCTGACGACAGGCACTGTACCTTCCCTAGGATGGCCATCACTCTCTCTTACAAGGGGGCCACCAGAGAAGCGACCGTGTTGAGCTGGGCACACAGAAACAGAGCGTTTTGCGATGGCTTCAAGTAGAACTTTGGCTAATTTATGGAAACCCCCAGATCTGTCAGTAGATGCATGGTATTTGCCTTGTGTTGGCTCGCCAGCGCACGGGAGCGGACAAGTCAATCATTCAGGGGTAAGGGTAGACCTAGATGCCCTCGAGACAAAGATGTGCTGCCACTGGAGCCAAGCACTTCGTAAACACCCTTGGGGTCGATTTCAGGCTGAAGGGAAGCGCCTTTAACTGGTAGGGTTGTCCCTGTACCACAAACCATAGGAACCTCCTATGCTTCCAGTGGATGGGGATGTGAAAGTAGGCATCTTCTAGATCCAGCAACACTAGGAATTTGTCTTTTTCCAGTTGGCCAAGCGCATGTTGCAACACGACCATCCTGAACTTCCAGGACTTTAGGTACTTGTTGAAGCGCCTTAAATCTAGGATCGGCCTCCACCCCCTCACTTCTTTTGAACAAGAAAGTATACTCCCAAGCCCAGGAGGTACTGGGGGACAGGTTCTATCACTACCTTCTTCAACATGGTGTGGACCTCCTGTAGTAGCTGCACCGCATGCTGTTCTTGTGGAGTCACAGGAGGAATACGAGGGAACCTGCTTTGGAACTCCAAGGTGTGTCCTTCTCAAGAGCACATCCAGCATCCATCTGTCCGTGGTGACGGTCTTCCACTGCTGACAAAACCCACCAGCCGGCCTCCCACTGGGGTGCACAAGTGTGGGCCAGATACCACAGTTGGTTCAGGCCTGCTTCGGCGTCTGTGCCATGACCAGCGTGTGGCGACGACAGCGCTGTCCTCCAGTGCCATAAGCTTGTGAGTGGCCTCTGTACGCCTCTTGAGTTGTGGAGCGTTAAGGCTGTCGATAAGGGGTGGTATACCCCTTGGAGGACCTGCTGGACTTTCTTCTCACGGAACGAAAGGATGACGACCAACACTGTTGTAGGGCCCCCAGTGAACGTGCCGTCTCTGTCTAAATTGTCTGCATAGACTTGTCTATGGTCTTGACAAAGAGGTTCTTCCCATCAAACGACATGTCAACTACTTTGGATTGGACATCCGATCGGAAGTTGGTGGCCTTCAGCCATCCCTGTGAACAAAGAGACACTGCGTTTCCCATCTGGCGAAATCCTGTGACGCAATGTCCAACGCCACTGTGATGGCATGGTCCGAGGCCACCTCCCTCTCCTAGAATAGGGCTAGGGCCTCAACTTTCTTGTCCTCCAGCAGGAAGTCCAGAGTAGGTCCCATTTTATACCATAGTGCTCAGTCGTAGCGGGACAGAATGGCCAGGGCATTAGCTGCATTAATAGTGGAGGCTGCAGTATAAATTATCCTCTTCCCCATCACATCCAGTTTCTTCCCCTCCTGGTCAGTGATTACCTTGGACAAAGACAATGGGTTCACTGAGCTCTTCCATGAGGCAGCAGAGATGACAGAGTCTGGAGAAGGCTTGGATCTCAAGCACTTGGGGGCAGAGTCTGGGACCCTGTATTTCTTTTCTAACTTATCCTGCTTGGGAGGCGCAGTGCTTGGAGTCTTCATTAGGGCCAAGTCCTCCTCCCAGACATCATCCAGCAAGGGAACGAACATGATGGATTTTCGCCTGGGCTTGCAATGTTGGAAAGGGAATCCCTCCTTAGTATCTTAAGGCACCAGCTTGC
This sequence comes from Ambystoma mexicanum, assembly GCF_040938575.1. Lineage (NCBI taxonomy): Eukaryota > Metazoa > Chordata > Amphibia > Caudata > Ambystomatidae > Ambystoma > Ambystoma mexicanum. The sequence continues at coordinate 1,013,915,412 of NC_090930.1, read as the reverse complement.
TGAGGTCCGATGCCCGGGATATAATGGCATGAAAAGAACCAACTTCATCAGGGGGTGCCGGGGGGCATGTGGGGTTCGTCCGTGCCCATCGGTTCCCTGTCCGCCGACACAAAGTCAACTTCCTCGTCGGTGCCGGTCATAGCCTTATCTGTGCCTGTATCCATGTGCGGTGCTCGATCCCTGGTTGGGGGTCACATCTCGATGTGGAGGTGGTGGTGTCGGATGACACCTTGGGCCAGCTGGGTCCTTTGATGTATGCTTGTGACGGGACGGGCTCTGAGATGGGGTAGGTCCTGGTGTAGTGGGCAGTCTCTGCTGGATTACAGACACTAATGTTAAAGGTAGTTGTACCGCACACCACTAGCGTGTGCAATGTCGTCAGAATATCTAACAACATGTGCCTTGGCTGAGGGGTGAAAGGAGCAAGAGGCATAGGGTGTGGGCTTATGCACATCCCTGGGCAAGAGAGGCATAGGGTCTGGGCTTATGCACATCCCTGGGCAAGGAGGAGAACCAGTCTCATCCCATAGAGTGTCCTCTCCGTGGTCTGAAAAATCGTCCTCGGGTAGATTATAGTTGCCTTCCTCAGAGCTAGTATAGGATTTGCACTGGTTTCTCTGGGGTAGTCCATGGCTCTGCCATCTTCTTAGGGTCACCAGGTGGGACGTCACCTTTCTCTTTCTCCGCAGCCTTTGGGTTGGTGCTGTCTCCATTCTTGGAGTGCCAGAGGCTTCAGTTGGCACTGTCACAGCAACTGGATGCTGTGGTGGTAAGGACACAAGCGGATTGGTCGCCATCATAGCAGTGGGCACATTATTCATAGCCACGCCTTGCTTCGATGAGGATGATTTGGATGAGGTGGTTGCAGAGACCTTCATCAAAGGGGTCATGATAGTCGACGATGAAGTGGTCGAACACGTAGCCTTCTAGGGAGGTTGAACAGCCCATGGTGTTGTAGACTTGGACGACTGAGTCACGGAGGGTGGCAGAGAAGGGCCACCCACAGATTTCCGCTTCATTGGCTTGTCTGCAGATGGTAAGCAAAACTTTGAAGGATTCAAGGACTTCCTCTCAGAGGGGGCACCCCTCAACAGAAACCTCACTGTGGAAGTAGTTAGTGACAGCGATCGTGTCCTCCCCGAACTGGCACTCGCATCCGTGTCGAACCCGGGGGGGTTAGTGGCATGGAGCCTCTCCTTCTTTTGGACCCCTGAGGGCAGAACGTCCTCAAAGGATCTTCACCTCTTTTTTGAGGGAGCTCGTTCATGGGACCGGCCGGTCCCGAGTGAGGCATGACCATGCCTGGAAGCAGAGTGAGAGGCCTTGCCTGACTTGAGCCACGCTGAAAGCCTGCTGAGGCAGTCCTTCTTAATTTTCTTTGAAAACCCACAGAAAACTTTGCATCCCTCCTCACCATGGTTCGAATGCAGGTAATATAAGAATTTACGGTATCGATCCTCAAAATACACATTCCTCAATCCACATTTAACACAGAGTTTGAAGAGGCACCCCTTCTTCTTATACATGGTGGAAAGGCACAAAGTAGGCCCAATCCTCAGCCTTGTCGAAAACTTTGATGGAAGATTTGCGATGTAGGATAATCTTTGCCGACAGCAGGTCCCAGTTGCGGGTAAACGACTTTTGGTCAAACAGTGAAGCACACATCGACCACAGAGTTATACAATTTTAGCTGAAAAATCTTGAAAGACAAAAAATAGCTCGGAGAGCAAGAAGAGGACTCCCACCACTGAAGTGTGCAGTAAAATTGTTAAGCTGGCCACCAGGGGTGGAGCAAAGGAAGAGGACTGTCATTGGTTGGGGGCACTATGACCCAGCGTACAGTGATTGGTTTAGAGGAGAAATACAGTTTTCAAGCTAAAACAAAACTGTTTTCTTTTTTCAGAGGATTCCCAGCCTGACGAAAGCAAATATTCATGAGCACATGCTGGAGAAGCATACAATGCAAAATATGGGCAGAAGCAACAGGTTCACCTTCAGGAAAAATGTAATTTAGGCAAACAGATGGCAGCGCACTGCTTGTCCGACCCTGTACTCCTTTATGGAATCCCTGACCAAACAGTAGCACCTTGTGAAGGTGTGGGCAGACCACCACATGGCCACTATGCAGATATTTAACAGCGGGACACCAGATAGGAATGCAGCAGTGGAAGAAACGGCCCTTGTGTAGTGCGCTCTAGGCCAACCAGCAAGAAGTCTGTTAGCGCTGCAGTGAGAATAGGAAATAGAGCCAGCAGGAGATGGACAACTTGGACAGCCCCTTACCCATAGCCGTAAGACTAAAGGCCATGAACAGATGAAAGGATTTACAGATCTGGTTGGAGTGATGAACATAATATTTCAAAGCCTGCATGATGTCCAGTGATTGCAACTTATGCTCAGCCAGCATAAAGGATGAGGCAAAGAAGACAGGCAGGACCAAAGGCTTTTTAAGATGGAAAGACAAAGGCCCCTTAAGTATGACAGTAGGATCCATCTGTAACACAACATCGGATTTGAAGAACTCCAGATAGGGTGGTTTACAGGACAAAGCCTGTATTTCTCCAACTCCCATGGCAACAGTGATGCGACAAAAAATGAAGACTCCAAGAGAGGAACTTCACTCAAAGTGAGGAATGAACCGTTTTGAAAAAACATTTCATTTTCTCGCTGGCGCAGGGGTCAGCACAGGCAGGAAGTCCCGGAAAAGACCTTTTAGAATTCCTTAATTAAGTGGTGGGACAGCAACAAATGCATGACAGGCGTGCAGGTGAACATTGAGATAGCTGCCAGATGGACTCAGATGGAGGACTGTGAAAGACAGGAGGTATGGCAAAATGTCTTGAGGCAGGGATCAAACCGGTTGGTAGCACACCAAACTGTAAAGCGCTTTTCCTTGTGGCAAAAGCAAAAGACTGTTGAGGGTCCCAGGCAAGCCGAGGCCACCAGAATCAGTTTGCACCACTCTCAGGCGTGCAGGACTCTGGGGAACGGAGGAAATGTGTAGAGGAAATGTCCGGTTTGGGGAATCCTGCTGGCGAATTTGCCATTCTCCCTGGAGGCAAGAGATCTATCTGGAAGATGAAACCATGTTGACCGTGGAGGAGTTCCCACTCGTGGCACCTACCTGCTCATGTAATTGGCAATAGAGCTGTGGACACTGGGCAGATGAAAGGGGACCAGAACTATCCTGTGAGCAAGAGCCTACCTCCAAAATTACTGGGCTTCCGCTGAGCGAAGTGGTGATCGGCTGCTGTCTTGTTTTCATATGAAAACATAGTGGTGGTGTTACCCATGAACACCCTAACCACCTTTCCCTGGAGATGAAGGCAAAAGGATTTCAGAACCCAGAACGCCACCCTTAGTCTGAGAAAGTTGATGTGCAGCAATTTGTCAGATTAGAACAGAGGCTTCTGCAATGATAGTCGTTAGTATGTGCTCCCCAGCTTTCCAATGTAGCGTTAGTGGTGGCTGTGACTAAATGCATCCGAGGGTGGAATGGAGTCCCCTTGATGAGGTTGGCGGGCACCAACCACCAGAGCAGGGTGAGCTGGACGGGGCATGAGAGTGACAACTTGTTGTCCCATTCGTCTGAGACATGTTCCCTTTGGGCATCCAAGAATACTTAAGAATGGGCGCTTCTGTAGCTGGCAGTGCTGTATCAAGGGGGTTGCAAGAGGACAACATGGTGATGAGAGATTTCAGGGAGCAGACCAACACTGTCTGCTTCCTCCCACAGGGGAGTGGAAGTGGGGGTGATTCTGTATGTTGGACAGGCCTTGACCTCTCAGTTGGGAGGAGCCATGCCGACAATGGTTGCCCCAGAAGGACTGGGACTTTCCCCCTGTAAGTGCCCACAGAAGGATAAGTGAAAGATCGATATGGCTGTTACCTGCAAGACGGCCTATAGTCCCTATTGGATCTCAAAAACTGTGACATCCCCAAACAAAAGGATTTCTACAGTTGTTGAAGTGCATCCCGAGACCTGGCAGTGTCAGTATTGATGGCTTTGACCAGATTGTCAACCTTTTTTCCAAAGAGGTCCTCCCTGTCAAAGGGCGCAGCCACAATCTTGGCTTGTACTTCAGGCCAGAAGTTGGTAGACTTTAACCATCCTTGTCGGCGCGGAACCAAACTGTTGCCCATCTGCCAGAAACCAGTGTCAGAGATTTCCACTGCAACAGAAATGGCATGGTTGAGGAGGCCTCACCTTTCCACAGATGTTTAAATTCCTTTACTCTTTCTTGTCATCCGGCAAGAAATCTAGAATGGGGACCAACTTGAACCACAACTTTGTCATAGCAACGATCTCTGCCTCAACGCCTGTAAAATTGAGATTCTTCCCATCGGGACCCCTGCTCCCTCCTTCTTCCCCTCTCTCTGGCCTTACTCTTAAGGCTCTCCTACTGCTCCCTCTTCTGAAGCCAGAAACCTTATAGTCATCTACGACTCCTCTCTCTCCTTCCTCCCTCACACTCAGGACATTGCCAAGAAGTCCCACTTTCAACTCTTCCTTCTCAAAGGAATTCTCCCTTTTCACACTTTCCCCCAGAGGCTCAATGTGACCCAAGCCCTGGTTCTCTCTTGGCTTGACTATTGTAATAGCATACTCCTGAATCTTCATTGTCCACTCTGCAACCCCTCCAGCCAATCCAGAATAGGGCAGCAAGACTTATCCTTGGCATTAAGCCCAGGGACCGCATCTCTCCTGCACTAAAATGTATTCACTGGCTACCGGTTGCTGCACAGATTAAATTCAAATCCCTCTGCATCATCCACAAGGATGTCTGGGCCAGGGACCACACTATCTTCAACTTTATCTTACTAAATATGCTCCCCCTAGACAACTATGTTCCTCTAGCACCAACACTCCTTAAAGCATTTTGCTTAACAGGGGGTCATTCGCTTTCCTCAGCTGGCTTCCTCCTATGGACCAGCCGACCCCTCCCAGTGCGCCTTGAGCAGGATCTTATTCCGGCAGCTTACTCCTTACCTCCACCTCCCCTCCTTCTCTCCTCTGCTAATCCCAATTGCTGCGATTGGTGTCCTGGGCCCTTATGCATCCTCAGGGTCCTGACCTCCCACACCCAATCAGCCCAGCTCCTGCCTTTCCTCTGCACTTGCACTTACACCCTCCGCCCTGGAGGCTCGCACTTACACCTATCGCGGGTCCAGGCCATGTAGCACTCCACATTCCTAGCACTCCATCTGTGGCTCACCCTTGAGCTGAAACTCCCCAGCACTTATACACTCTGCCCTCTTCCTTGCTGCACTTCCAAGTTCTGAATACCACAAGGTAATAGCAGCTTTGTCCTCTCCCCGCCACTGTGCTTAAATATTATGTTTTATTATTTTTTAATGTATTACCGTATTAAATATTGTGTTTTAATGTATTTCCCCATTCGTGCTCCCTCCCCTGCCGTGTGGGTGCTTGGAAACAGTATTTTCTCATTGTATAAGCACGCAACAATAAAGAAATAGCGGGATAGAATGGCCAAGGATTTAGCAGCTTCAATAGAGGTGGCAACAGTGGAGACAATGCACTTACCAAATGTGTCCAGCTGCCTTCCTTCTTTATCAGGTGGAACAGCACATGGAGAAGAAGGATTTGCTGAGCGTTAGCAAGTGGGCGCGGAGACCACAGAATCCGGGTTAGGCTGATTTTAAATGTACTTTGGGGTGTTCTCGGGGGCCCTGTTCTTTTTAGGAGGGGCTGTAAAGGGGTTCCTTATATTAACAGTCGATCCTCCCAGACCTCATTCAGCACAGGTATCAAGACAACAGTCTTACTAGTCAAGGGTTCTGCAACCTTTGGCTCTCCAGATGTTTTGAACTGAAAATCCCACCAGTCCTAACCAGCATAGTCAATGGTGAGGAATCATGTGAGTCACCTGGAGAGCCACAGGTTCCAGACTCCTGGTCTAGCCTGTTCCCTGCGTTGGTACAGGAAACTTTCCTTTCTCTGATCTTTCGGGAACAAATCAAATGTTCTAGCAGCCTTGGAAATAAGACCATGGAAAGTATCAATCTCATGAGGCAGAGATTCTCTGATGGGAAGGGCAAGGCAAGATTTGCAGGATTGAGGTAATCAAACTCGTTGATCGTAGTGCAAGTAGAAGCACCACCCTTTGAATTGGAGGGTTCAACAGGAGGAAAGGAACTAATGGGGTGTCTAGAAGTAGCCAGTGGAACAGGTGCCTCCTGTGGAGCAGGTGAGTCACAAGGAACTCTCTAAGGCAATTTGGACACCAGAGTTTGCAGTGTAGACAAAAGGTCTTGTGAAATAGAGTGTGCCTCTGGTTTACTGGGGGCCCAGTGTAGGTTGAGTAGCAGCTGGATTATGAGGAGTATATGGAGGCTGCAAGGTCAGAAGTGGTGGTGCCTGGACAGACGGCAGACTTCCTGCTTGTCTTCATCTGGAAAAACACCTTGAGGTGCCTCAAAATCGGTGTCTATCACATGCTCAAGTATGTTCTCTAGGGACACCAGGAAGGTTCTGGAATAGCATGAGGAACATAAGGACTGAGTGTAAACAGAGGCTGTTTTCATGGAAGAGAGCCGGCGGACGTCTTTGCAGCAGACGCTGTGGTAACCGGTGCCAACAGAGTTTTAGTCATAGACAAGATGGAGGCATTGATGTTCAACTGTGTTGAGGAAGAAGCCGTCCTGAATGGAGGAGCAGATGAGGTTAGGATGAGGTTAGGATGGAAGGAGACTTGCTGCACATTGCCGCCTTCAATGAGGAGGGAGTTTATTTAGTCATCATATTAGTGGACAAATGTGCTATAGACACTGATGGTGTTGGGAGTGGCCGTCGACAAAACTACCACAACAGATTTAATGTACTCTGTCTTTTTGCATGGTGGCTTGGGCACATCGACTGCCATATTCTGGGCAGACTGAGTGTGGGTGGAATGATGCTTCCTCACCCTTGTTCCACTGGAAGCTTCCTTGTGGGACCACAACCTCTTGGAAGAGGGAGAATAATCCTGGGGTCTGCTGTGGTGGAGCGATACATGGCTCTGAACAAAAGAAGTGTCTGAGGAGACAAGTCAAGTCACCAACCTCCTGTGCCGGTATTGGCACATCTAGTAGGAGAAGGAATGACAGATATTACACTAGCTGACGAGTACAGGCAGTAGATCCAGCCACATGCTAGTCCTCCACATGCATTCTTCTAGTGGCAGGTCGAACATACCTTGAAGAGAGTTTTCTGCGGCCTTGAATCAGCCATTGGGGGGTGAAGGGGAGACCTCCAACAGGCCTCAACTCTGAGGTGGCAAAGGTATTGACAGCAGGGAGGCACCAGGGATGTAAAAACAAATATGTATCTCTATAATTGTTTCTACATAGTCCTTATTTAATCAACAAGGGGTGCAGGACAACATCCCTCAATAAAAATCATATATGAAGGAAATGAAGATGGACCACACATTCTTGGTAAGCTCCTTTTGGTATTTATTTTCCAATTAAGCTCCTTTACAGCGACCCCCAGCCCACATGACCATCAGCTCCTTCAGCTAGCATTAGCTAGCTTCGCTAAAACTCCTTCAAGCATAAACCTTTCCAAACCCTCCCACGTTGACATAGGACTGATCCCTGTGCCAGCATGTGGAGACATCCTGAGAGCACACAACCGCTCACACACCACGACCTTCTTATCCTGGCCACACACACCCTTTACATCATGCCATTACTCTCTGGATGATATACATTGGTCCTTTTGTGTTTTATTCCACATCGCCTCAAGTATTCCTCAAACAACCCTCCAACAAACTGCCTACCATTGTCCATCAAAATACAACTTGGCAGGCCTTCCCTCTCAAACACGGTCTCCAACAACTCTACCGCCAGCACCCCTGTGGTCTCACGCCCAATCTTAAATTCTGTCCACCTTAGCAAAAGATCCATTAATACCAAAATACAATTTCCACGGTCTCTCCCAAGACCCACTAGCCCTAAAACATACAAAGCCAAATCGTGCCATACCGCCCAGGGAGTTTGTCTTTGAACACGGGCTGCCAGTGAGCAATCATACCTTTACCCAACCTTTTACATTACGTACACTCATTCAAAAATTCTCAATTTCCCTGTCAAACCCAGGCCACCAGTATTCCGCCCTTATTTGCCCTTTTGTCTTTGACACTCCTATATGCACTTCATGGGCTATCTCAATTAATTTGCGACACACAGACATAGGCACCACCACTCGGTCCAACCTATGCATTAACCCACAAAGGGCATATAGGAGTGTCGGGGACAAAAGGGATACTAAAGCCAGCTCCCCATGACTATCAGCTTCATCAGCCAGCATAAACTGGGTTCACAAGAGCTCCTTCAAGCATAAACTTTCCAAACCCTCCCACATTAGCATGAAGCAATACACAACACTAGGCACCTAATTTAAAGACATGGGAAGATTCCACAACAGGGATATTGTGCAGCCCCACTTACAGATGCAATTAATTAAATTAGCTGTCAAATATTTTTAAAACATCCGAGAAGCAGTGCAGGTAACATTCTGCTCAAAGAGAAGACTTTTAAAACTGTTTTAATACCAAATAATTTCCACGCACATCCAGGGGTTCCCTTCCTCAAACTTCATTCACATTCGTTAGGGGTTCCCTTCCCTAACTTATTTCACGTTTCAGGTCTCCCTAGTTCCATACCAAAAACACAAAAATTCAAAGAAATCTTTCTCTTAAAGTGTTCACCTTTTGACATCCCTTTTCGCTGGAGTTAATCTTGACCATTTTACATTTCAGGGTTCGTTCACTTTGCCATTTTATAACCAGACCTTATACCTTTCGTGGAGACTTTTGAGTGGGCTATTTGCTTTCGTCAGACGACTTTGCTACTCTTTGTCACCAGCTTCAGTTATCAGCAGCTTTAAAGTGCATTACTAGTTTGCTTTCTTTCGTGACTCAACAGCACTCATGCACCCTCAATTGTGATACACTGTTACGACTTCAATCTTCCTTTGACACAAACCCCTAACTCGCCGGCTGTGTGCATTCTTTACTTGTTTTTTGCAGCTTCAATTCAGGGGTCACGGTTATTACCACAGGCTTGGCCTTGCCTCACCAACTCTGTCGCTCACCCGGAAGGGTCGCTGGCATCCTTGAAACACAAAAACAAAGCAGTCCTCTTGTCTGGGATTTGGCTTTCTCACGGTTTTTCGGAGGCAACAACCTCCTGCAGGGAACTCCAGGGTTTCCCTTCCCTTCACTCTGGTCCCTCAATCGGTCATCCTGCTCCAGTAAGTTCGCCTTGGCCCCGGAGGTTCTGCCCCTTCTCGTGCTCCACCTTGCTCAGAGTGTGTGCCTCATCATGAGTTGGACGGTATCCTGTCGGTATTACCGCTTGGATACTGCCTGGGCTAATAGCGTTACTGCCCCCCAGCCCAGCGCTATTAGCACCTCATCAAGGGTTGGGCGGTAATGGGTATTCCCCATTTGCATTTTTGGCGCAATTAACGTATGCTTAGAACTGGGGGTAAATGCTGCCAGACTCGTGATTGGGCAGACCCTTAAATGCAGTGGTAATAGCATTACCACCGGATTTAAGGGCTACCACCCAACTTGTGATGAGTATCTCTATGTTTCCCCTTTTATCGGTGTGGGGAGAGCTAATGGGTATCAGATGTGTGTGATTAAATTCAAGTGCCTGACTTTGCCTGGCCTTATTAGTGGGACATTTCCAATGAGATATGTACGTGTTAGCCTCTTTACTAACAGTTGCCCTCTTCCTCGACCCAGTGTTTGTTTAGAAAGGGGGAGAGTGAGTTGGGATGTGTGATGCTGGAAATGCATTGCAGCGACAGGGCCTGTAATACAGTACATTCCTTTGTGGGGGCTTGGGGACTACACTGTACTTAAGAACCAGCCTGCATCACCTCTCGAGAAGCTAGGCCTTGATTGCTCGTCCGTTTCTACCGTAATAGAGAATCTTGGCTGGGGTCCTCTGTGCCCCTCCTCTACCATATAGAGAGCAGAAGTACAGACCCCCCGTCCAGTCTTTACAGGATGTTGGAGAATCCTATAAAACAGGATAAGGTACGGGAAAGGGGGGAATACTGCATCTCACCATCGGTTGTCTCCCACTTCCCGATGACCCTTCCCACTTAGGTGATCCTCCCGCACTGGTCCACGCCCAGGGTCTGGATCCAAAGGCGATAGCCGTGCACTGGCCACCTGAGAGATCCCTGAGCACTAGTAATTGAGACACCCTTTGGTTTCTCACACACCATAACAGCAGATGTTAGTCTGCACTTTTCTATGATAGTTTAGCGTGGGCTAATCCATTCATTCATACTTGCATCCATATAGTTTGTTTTGAACTCTCATAGCTCTATATTTGCTGATAGCCATGCAGGAAATCTATGCATATATAATTAGCTTGTTATTTTGTAGAATGCACATTTGTAGTGTTTTCTAGGCGCTATTGTGTTTTTGACCATCATGAATCTGGCTCATGCTGGGCGCGGAGAGAGGGAATTGTGTTCACCGCCGAACACAGTGGAAGCAATGTTATCATAATAAAATGACTCTTAGCAGACTGTTAGGAAACAACCTTGACTGCTGCTCTGCTTCTTTTCGTTCTCCATGAGACTGTCTTGATACGAAAAGACATGAATGTTAGCACGATATGCTTTGCTGTTCCTAGAAGAGGACATGTCATTGTGAACTAGTACAGTACACAATGATGCTATATTGAAATTATGTATGCACACACGTAGCTAGGTTGACATAGAATGCTTTCTACGCATACAATTGTAAAATGGATGCATGATTGCTCTGTATAGTAGATTGCTGTTCTGTAGAGAGGGAGAGAGCTAGAGAGGCTGGCTGAGAGCTAGAGGGAGAGAGCTGGGTGCTGGGAGGGTTGCTAATGCACTCATTGCTAGAGAGTGCAGCTTGTGAAAGATTAGCGACTATTTGCCATGCATAAATAAAGATGCATTTTGTTTTGAAATATCCGATTCCTGTGTCTTTGTGATCTGTTTTGTTCCCATGGCATATTGCTTTAGTTTCACAAAATGGCACCCAATATGGGACCCTCCCAATGATGATTGAGGATGGTGGTTGGGACAGAAGATCTCTGACTGCTAAGTAGGACTTGCCAGCAGCTGTTACTTCCGATCCACTTGTTGGCCGAGATTGTCTATGGAGAGGGTTTGAACTGCGTCGGTTGCAGCTATGATGCGGTTTGCATTTTTTTGGATGAAGAGATTACTAGGCACAGAAATCGGAGTTTGAAATTTTTGGGAGATGTGTTGACTCTTTGGAATTAGGTGAGCATGCTCCAAGTTTGTTTTGAATAGGTTTGTTTTGTTTGAAAACTGTATGCACATATTTTTCCAGGCTAGAGAAACGTTTTGTTTAAAGATGCCTGAAGTTAGTTTGGAAACTCACACGTGTTGTGAAGATGTGTTTGTTGAGAAAATGTGGGTTAGAAAATGAAATAGTGAGTCCGTACCTTAGTGGACTAAGAGCAATAAGGGATAGCCTGAGAACTATGTTAGAGAACTGGGAAGTGGTCCCAGAATCAGTACACCAGTCAGTTTAAGAGAATGAGGGGATAGGGGTTACCCAGGAAAAGAAGTTACCTAGGGCAGACTCATGTGCTACTATGTCACAAGAATGTTCCATTGACAGTTCAATGGTTCCAGATATTGCCTTGTCAGGCAAACAATGTTTCTGTAGTGTTTGCATGTACGTCGGAAATATGTCCTATGTCAGAGTTGGTACCTATTACTGTGGTCCCTTTACAGAGAAATGCCACTTGCTGACACACCATTATGGAGAGAACCTATTGGGAGTGAATGTGTTGAGGGAAATGTACACTGTGATTCAGTGCAGTTCTGATAGCGTGTACTTTAAGGTATATTTGCAGAGAAATGCTTCTACACAGTACTTAACATTTCGTTGTGATTTGGTGGGGAGGAAAGATATTGAGACAATGTATGACAGCAACTGTAATAGCACCATTTTGGCAGCTTATAGAGAGGGTGACAATGTTTTGCCTTACTGTTTTACAATTTATGTAGATGACAAATTGACCATTATTTCTGCACAGGGAATATACTTTGCTGTGATTGATGCATTGACCTTTGCTAGAATGCCACACGGATACACTGACAGTACTAGTATTTATAGTAGAGTGCTTACAGTACAGGTTGATAGTTTAGAGTTGCCACAATATTGCACATTGTTACTAGCAGCAGCAGACTGTTGTGAAGTATGCCAGAAGGGCACTGTTTATTGAAGGATCTTGCAAATGCAAGAGAAAGTTTCTTTGAATGAGTACCAGTCTTGTCAACCTGAGGACACCTATGTAGGGTACCTCTTGTTGAAGGAGGGTATAAGAATGGCTACAGAGATTGCTTCAGAGAGAATACATGTTGCATCAGAATTGCCCTGGGATGCTTATGGTCAGAAAGAGAATGCTTTTGTCACACTGAAAATAGTCTTGCGTTGTTCTGCAATCTTGGAGATTTTGAATTATGTGATAATGTGTGTTGAATTTGTATATGTGAAAGATGGATATGCTTTAGCAGTGCTAATCCGAGAACATGAAGGGAGAGATAGTCCATGTGGATATTTTTCCTTTGCGTTGGGTCCTGTTGGTTATGTGCTACCTGAATGTCTTAAAGCAGTAGCTACAGCAGTTGCATCATGCAGAGAAAGTGAAGACAAGGTGCTTCACAGAGTTGAAATCAGCTTGAATTATGACAGACCTTTGTCACTTTCTGAACTAGTACACATTGAATTAGAATGGACAGGCACAGAGATTCTAGCATTGCTGTCTCTGACAGAGACTAGAACAGGCTTCATCTTGTATGAATTGTGAAGAGCAGAGCAATTAGAAATGAATAGCTTTGCCTTGTGTGAAAACAGTTCACCGATATATGCAATCCCTGATAACTGCATTTTTTCTTTTTGGTTTTGAGATACATCTGATCCAGACTGGCCTGACAACTGAACAACCGTGCTAAGCGATGTTGCCGACAGCAGCAAATCTGTGGAATGACGTGAGGCCTTGAGGTCCCAGCTAGATATCCACTCCGCTTTCAGAAGTACACAGAACCTGCTGGCTGATTTCCAGGCTGACAGAGATTTGCCTCGTAGAAAATCCCTGAAATTGAGATGTTTTTCCCTGCTGTGTTTCAAAATGGGAAATTTGATCACAAGTCCGTTATGCAATCGGTTTGCATGGGCGGCGAAAGAAGACTTTGGAATGCGCTTGCCTTTGCCCGACTGGGAAAGGCTTTGCCCGACTGGGAAAGGAGGACGTAGGAGATGGAGAGACTACGTACCAATACATTCCCCAGTGCTTTCATTGAGAGAAAAATATTGACCCTTGTTGTGAGCAACATGTGGGTTTGTTGAGATCTGCATTTTTTGAATTGTTCAGAGTGCCACGATACAATCTGTACCGAGTATAGATAGGGAGAGAACTTCTGGAGTGAGGGAGAGCTAGGAAAGTGCTGTTGCAGAATGAGAATTTGTTCATGCACCCACATGAAACCAACAATTTGTTTGCTCCATTTTGCCCGAAGATGCTTGCTTGAATGCTGAGAGGGGCAGTGAACAGAGGATTTGAATTCCATGAATGAACTTACTTCTAGAGCCTACGTCAGTGAGGCTTCTTGATAGACACTGATGAATGTCCACATGCTGGACACTGGAACTATGCCCATGTTTGGGTTGCACAGATGTGAGGATATGCACAGTTTTTATTCAGAAATGATAAGGTCCATGAGAGACCAGTGGTCAGCTACAGACATATGTTACATTTGGTCACTTTCTAATGACTGTGGAAGTACTAATGTCTCCTGTGTACTAGAGACTACAACATCAGAGGAAACTGTTGCCCATGTCCATGAATCACTTGCTACACCTGCTTTGATTTGCGATGTTATGTTTTCTTTTTTAGTAGACACGCTTGATTGAATACCCATGCTTGATAGTTTGCATTATGAGCACCAGGATGAGAGATATATATATATCCTGCTATTTACACAAATTGCTATGCATCATTTAGAACAATGTTTTCAGGTCGACAGAATGAATACGCCAGCATTTGTCACCAGTGCAGTGCTTGCAGTCATCAACTTATGATGCTGTCTATGTATAGAATGCTTCACAGCTTGTTTAGTATACATGGTTTGTATCATGGTAGATTGGCAAAGATTTGCCTTCTTGCACTAAGAGAATATTGCACCATGTTATTGCTTTAGTATGCCTGAGTAGTTAGCTACACTACTTACTTGCTTCTTGTATCCATGTTTTGACTGACACCGGTCATGTCACTTGCCACGCTATTGTCTAGTATTGGTATCTTCATATGGATTAGGGCACACTACAAAAAGGGTTGTTAGTCTGCATTTTTCTATGATGGTTTAGCGTGGGCTAATCCATTCATTCATCCATTTAGTGAGTACTCTCATAGATCTATATTTGCTGAGTGCCATGCAGGAAATCTATGCATATATATTTAGCTTGTTATTTTGTAGAATGCATATTTGTAGTGACGTCTAGGCGCTACTGTGTTTTTGACCATTATGAATCTGGCTCATGCTGAGCGTGGAGAGAGGGAATTGTGTTTGCCACCGAACACAGAGAAAGCAATGTTATCATAATAAAAAGACTCTTGGCAGACTGTTAGGAAACAACTTTGACTGCTGCTCTGCTTGTTTTCGTTATGCATGAGACTGTCTCAATGTGAAAAGACAAGCATGTTAGCACAATATGCTTTGCTTTTCCTAGAAGAGAACATGTCACGGTGAACTAGTACAGTACACGATTATGCTATATTGAAATTATGTATGCACGCACGGGGCTATAGAATGCATGTAGGTTGACATTGAATGTGTCAATGCTCTGTTTAACAGTAGATTGCTGTTCTGTTCTGTAGAGGGAGAGAGCTAGAGAGGCTGGCTGAGAGCTAGAGGAGAGAGCTGGGGGATGGGGTGCTGTGAGGGTTGCTAATGCACACATTGCTAGAGAGTGCTGCTTGTTAGAGATTAGTGACCATTTGCCATGCATAAATAAAGATGCATTTCGTTTCAAAATATCCGATTCCTGTGTCTTTGTGATCTCTGTTTTGTTCCCATAGAATAGCATATTGCTTTAGCTTCACACAGAACATAATCTAATCACCAAGCACAAATAAGACTTCTGAGCTCTGTGGATCCCCCACTAAAACCTTGCCTAAAATCTCCTACCAGGTGGCATGGGGAGGGCATATGCTTCCTGATCCCAATCCTGGGTGTGGTGTACTGTGGGAGGATCACCTGGGTGGAGACAGGGCTCAGGGTAGTGGGGTGATTTCACAGGGTGAGACATGGTATGGTTCCTCAGATGCTGTTAAGATCATTCTAAGAGAGGTTATAGCATCTTGCCATTCTGACAAATTTCACTCCATGGTTAAAACTAAGCTAGTAAAACCTAGTATTAAAATGTGTAAAGCTGCTACATCTCCAGAACCCCCTAAAATCACATATCCCCCTCAATGCCAAAAGTATACCAAAAGGATGTGAATTGTCCTGACCTATCTGTATCTCGAAAGCATAATCCCTCTAACTCCTCTTTCAATAACATCAAGGGAATAAAACTCATTCTTAAACCTTTTAAAGAAGAAAACGAAATTCCTCTGCAGTAGACTACATGTCTCAGACTCCCTCAGGGATTGACGAAAAAGAGGGCTGAAGAGGCATATAGGAGCCAATGTCAGGCAGGCCTAATAGCTTTTGGCAAGATCAGGCAATTAGTCCTAAGGGTCTGTACCTGAAGCCAATTAACCCACCCAAGGGGCATAAAAGGTGGCAGTAGAAAGAAGCAGGAGATGGAAGGTTGACAGAGGTAGCAGAGCATGAGTTTTGCATTTCACTAGGAAGTGTGACCACAGAAGGGAAGCCAGAGTAGATTGCACCTGCAGGCTCTGAGTTGTCCTGTGCTAACAAACCATGTTTGGCTGTGGCAGCATTGGATGCGACTTAGGGGAAACAGGCAGTCTTTTCTGGTTCCCCCAATTGCTGTGAATGCAGAGCTGAAGTCGTGTATCCACTCAAGACCAATGTGCAGAAGCCAGCCGAGGGAAGCTGGAGAAAGGGGGACTCTCCATTAGGTCAGGTCAGAGACAACCGTGTTACAGAGGTGTGTGGGCCCCAAGAGTGCCTGTATCTCTAGCAAAAGAAGAAATATATGCCATGATAATGCATGTATAACACGCCTGTACATAAGTGTTTCTAGGCACGACAATAAGTCGTGAAGTAGAAGCCGCCCGCAGCCGCTCTGATTGTGGAGTTGGTGAGTAAATCATTCGGAATACCTTGCCAGTGCATTTGTACTTACATGCAAGTGAGAGCGAGTAACAGTTGTTTGCAGAAGTGGGAAGTCATTTTAACAAGGGAATTGTATCACGCAGCCATATCATCAAAGCTAAAGTACCCGCGTGAAGAGAATGACTGTAAACTGTTGCTGAACGGTCGCGTGTCTCCTATTAAAGAGGAGAAAGTTGCTGGTAACCATTACGAAGTAGAAGCTTACTTTTCCACGATGTAACAAGCTCATTTAACATCAAGAGGTTGCGCACATGAAACGGTTTCCCAATTTTCTTTTGAAGCATAATGCTGAACGAAAAGACGGAACACAGATCTTTAAAGTAGTAGTTTATTGTTTAAATGAAATTGAGTGTACCTAATTCATTTCTACAGAGAAACTGACTACTTGTAACATACTGAACACTTATGTAGCAGTTGCAGAAGCTGCTGAAGTTAAACAAAGAACACGTGTTACACCAGCCCTGTTGAAGTAAAACCAGCTCAATTAAAAACAAACTGAACACCATTGTTTTGAAGATGCTGAACCCAGAGTCCTCTGATACAAGGGTGACAGGGTTATCCAAGGCTGAAAGAGTGTCAATACAGCTTTCGGGGTAACTGCTGGAGACCAGAAGGTGAATATGAAGCTGGGGAAGGGAGCTGGGTAGTTGTTAAAGTAACTCATTCAGATCTGGAGAGCTGAGACTGATCAAGGTAAGAATAAGCAGAATGGGAGCTAAAGATCGATTTTCTGGTAGCTGCAAGACAGAAAGGAATGGCAAAGAGGCTGCCCTTTCTTTCCATACAAGAGAGAAGCATGCCTTGCCAACCTGTAGAGGTCGAAGAGTCTTGTTGAAGTTGCCTAAAATACAAAGTTGCAGTAGCAGCAGTAGAACTGTGGTTGTCAATACTGTTGTCAAAACATTGGGGGTCATTACGAGTTTGGAGGCAGCCATGGTGCTATTAGCACCCATGGCTGCCTCCAAACCTGTGTCCGGGTCCATGGTGTCGGAATGGGGACTTTCTGGGACATTGCGACCCTTGCGGACCCGGTAAGTCCCGATTTCGAAAACCTTTCCCCATTCCCATTCGAGCCCCCATAGGGCTCAATGGGAATGGGGAAGGAGCTAATAACGGGCCCGCAAATTGCAGGCCCATTATTGGCTCCATGGTCCCTTAACGGGTCCCGCTAAGGGCGGCTGGTAAAACCAGCCGGCCCTAGTGGGACCCGCTAAGGGACCTCGGAATGCGGTGGTAGGGGGTTAACGGCACTGGCATCCTTACCGGTGCCGTTAGCCCCCTACCGCCGTACTCGTAATGACCCCCTTTTTCATTTGAATGTAGCAGAAGCAATCTGTGGGGCAATTGAGCCTGCACTCACAGTATCATTGGCAAAAGGGAGTTGCTAGAGAGAAAGCAACCCCCAGGATTAAGCCTACTGACAAATTGTATTCAAAGACGCGGCAGAAGTTTCAAGAAGAAGAGTTGTTGCTAACGAGAAGTGGTACTTTAGTCTTACACTTTACCCATTCTTTTCTGGAAGGAGGTTAACCAGGAATACCATTGGTGCTGTTGTTTTCTTTGTGGAACTTGTAAAGGGAATCTTTTTCATCAAGCGAAGAAGGAACTCTTATCAGTAGACTTTTGTTTGTGTGAGTTTTTAAATCTTCTGAACTTTTCAAGACTTGATTTAAGACTGTCTTTTCCTTGGAGAAAATTGACTTTGGGACATTCCTCAGTAGAAGTCATCCAAGATAATGGTCATTTGAAAACCTTTTATTTTTGTTGTTTATGTTACTTTGAATGTTTCTTTTGTTTAATGTGAGTGTTAGTTTTGTGTATGCTAGGAGGTTTTCCCTTGGATCCTAGGCTAGGTAGGGAATCCCGTGGTAGGTTTAGTTAGGGTCGGTTTTCTATTTTTGTTTGAAATAAATTGTCAAACCTTGAGAAAACTAAACACAGTTGTTAGTCTCACATGACTGACCCCTCACAAATCCCAGGCTGACTTCAATGGATTCTAAAGGTCTTTGTAGTTTTAACCAAATACATTTTTGTCTGACTGCATAAAAAAAAAAACATCTGGTTTGTCCATTGGGGAAAGGTCTTGGGTCGACAGCCTGGTCGGTTGATTCAAAGAAAAACACACCAAAGTTTAACACTTCTATTAAAGCCAGAGTTCAACCAAAACAGAAACCTTTTTTTCTGATAAATATCAAATAATCAAGATCTGGTTCGCACATCAGTTAATACATGCAAATAATAAATAAAGGGAACCATTAATTGCAAGTGTAGAAAATCAAACATTGTAATAATGAATGTATGAAGAGGCCTGCCTGACCATCAAAAAAGTGATTTGGATTCCAAGATGTCCACCAGAGTGAGAACACAGTGAAGAGGTGCTCTCCGACCCCACATGCATAGAAAGCCGCTCTAGAAGCCTTAACCCCCCAGCCCCAGGTGATAATGGGCACACAGACGGAGCCGAGTCATGGTTCTGACGAAGCTGGACCAGTGGTCGACCCAGGAACGTTCACAGTCGAGTGAACACAGAAACTCCAGCGGAGCACCACGGAAGGGAGAGGCCGCTGGACCAGCCAAGCAGCGACCCACGGGTGCGGTTTTATGGCCACCCACACATATAGAACCACAACTACAGCACTGAGGGGGTCGGGACACTCACAAGAAACACAGAAGGCAGCATTGGTGCCTCTAACAATTGATCTGGGAACCCGAAGGCTGAACGGAAGACCACCCAGGGCCGGCGTAGCCCTGCGAGGAGCAGGATAATCCAACAGGAGCCAGGCCGGGCGGCGAAAGCCGGATGCAAGACTTCGGTTGCATCTTGCAGCGAAAACGGTAAGACTCTGCGCCCCCAGCGCCCACCACAGAGGTCCCTGGGTCAGAACTGAAAGAACCAAAATGGTCCTGAGCTCTCCGCTGAGGGGACGCGGAGACCCGCACACCAAGTTACCGCCTCCAGTGCAGCTATGCACACAGGAGGCGGGTCATCTCCCGATTTTATGGGGACAAGTGACCAGGAAGAGCGGCCCCGAAGGTGAGGCTCCTGAAGATTCTGGGGAGAAAAATAACCAGGACGACTCCTGGGACGCAATCAGACTGGGGCACAGGAGCAAGCTCAGACGTCAACACTGACTAGAGGGCAAGACTGAGAGGCCCTCCCAGAAGAAATAAAGGGAAAAGGCAGTGAAGCTACAGTGACGCTTCAAGAGAGGCTGAGGCCAGGCTGATAAAGGTGGGATAGCCGCTGTAAGGGAAGAAGGGGGTCTGTAGAGGGGACCATGGACTTTGCCACCATATGGAACTTTCGAATGGGCCCACAC
This sequence comes from Ambystoma mexicanum, assembly GCF_040938575.1. NCBI lineage: Eukaryota > Metazoa > Chordata > Amphibia > Caudata > Ambystomatidae > Ambystoma > Ambystoma mexicanum. Next base: position 1,013,895,747 of record NC_090930.1, on the reverse strand, counting down.
TCCCAACCCGTCCAACAACTGACCCAGGGAAATATGTAAAAAAAACAGAGGGAAAGACTGCCAAAATCCCACAAAGGAGAATAAAAAGATACATGAGGGGGTAATGCAGAAAATGTGGAGGAAAGGGGGGGGGGCACAGTCTGAGGCCGAACAAGAAGCATATATGGACGAAGAGGAGACGCCTCAAAAGGAGATGCCAGAGGAGCGACTGGTCACACAAAAGATCTCAAACAATGCTTACAGAACTTTGGAGATAGGATGGCAAACACTATCCAATCTCAACTGGATAAAATGAGAGAAGACTTGGTGGGGGCATTAAAGGAAGTGATAGGAGAATTACACATGCTCGGAGCGAGAATGGATATACATGAGAAAGCCCTGCAAGAGATGGGCGATGACTCACAACGTGGAGGACCTGATGGAGCACCTAGCCAGGGCGACTCAAAACATGGAGATCCAAACAGAGGACCTTGAAAACCGATCAAGGAGGGCAAATATTAGAATTAAAGCAATACCTGAAATGGTGGGAGACGCGGCGCTACCCCCAGACAATAAGACACATCTTTGCAAACCTGGTGGATGCATCAAGCCCGGCTGAGATCAAGAACGACCGGGTCCATAGAGTGTGGCAAAAAAGAAACTAACCTGGCGCAAGACGAGAGACGTCCTGGTAGCAATTCATGAATACGCCCAGAAATAAAAGGTCCTGGCTGCCGCAAGACGAGAGAATGATTTCACTTTTAATGGCTCCACTATTCAAATCTTTCAAGACCTCTCCCAGGTCACGCTTACTAAAAGAAAGTTGCTGCGCCCAATCGTGCAGGAATTAATGAAAAGAGGAATCAAATATAGATGTACCTTCCTCTTCTGCCGCTTTTTCGAGCTTGAAGGCAGGCAAATGAGAGTCACGTTGACAGAGGAAGGAGCAAAAATCCTGGGAATAGAGGTCGACTCAACCAGCAGTGAGGCCCAGGGCCACACAAAAGACCAGTAGAAAAGGATGGCGAGGGAATGGACCACCGAAGAGTAAAAAAAGAAAGCAAGGATAAAGAGGGGACAGAGGGGCCCAGGAAGTACGCCAGAAAAGGCCACGCAGGGAAACAACCCCCCCCCCCCCAGAGAGGGACTCATCCACTTAAACGCAATTCTGTGGGTAAAAAGAAAACAGAATGAAATGCACCCCAGGAGGGAGTACAAAACATAATTGTGGTGGGGGGAGGAGAGGGGATTCTTGGAATGGAGATATCGGTCGGGGGTGACCTGCAAGGGTGAACCCAGGGAGAGGAAGGGAGCTCAACCCCCGGAGAGGTGGGTCAGGAGGGGCTAGAGGCTGGTTGAGCCACCCCAGTGAGGGCGGGAGGGAGGGTGAGGTGGGGAAACGGGAGGAATTGAGGCGGGAAGTTGGGACGTTCAGGCAAAAGTAAGAGATTAGCACATATGCAGGGACAATGGGGAGAGAGGGGATGGGAGGGGAATAGAATAGGGGGGGAACCAGGTCCAAGCCCAGTCAAGTACGCTCACAAAATAAGGCCAGCACTTAGAAAACCCTTGAATAATGGCCAAGGAGAAAACACAAAAAGGCATATCACTAAATATTAAAGGTTGAAACTCGCCAGTGAAAAGGAAAACATGTGAGCATTTCCTGTTGAGAGAAAACCCTGACCTGATCACCCTACAAGAAACCCATCTTCAAGGTAAAGATAAACTTAAGATAAGACTGCAAGGCAACAGCCGGATCCAACAATCAAACTATTCGGGGAAACAGGGATGGGGGGTATGAATAGCAGTGAGGAATAACTCAGACCTCAGGACGATAGATGTAAATAGAGATCCTAAAAGGGAGGTATGTTGCCATACTTCTCCAGGGGTAGGCAGAGACTATCACGCTGGCCACCATCTATGCCACTAACACAGGACAAGACCGATTTATACAAACATTCCCAAGCCTGGAGGGATTCACGAAGGGGGGAATACTCACAGGCGACTTCAACCTAGCATGGTACCCAGAAAGGGACAGTAGCACTAGAATCTTATACTCCCATAATAAACCTTTGAATGAATTGCGGGAAAAAAAGAAGAAAAGAAAATCGAAAACCTATCACTGGTAGATGTCTGGAGGGAAAAGAGAGGGGGAAACTAGGGGCTATACATTTTACTCACATATACACAGGTCAGCATCAAAAATAGACTACATTTGGGTCTCAAGATCCCTGATAGGGTAGTAACAGACATAGATGTGGGAGCAATAATGCTATCTGACCATGCCCCTATCACACTAAAAATGAAAAGGAAAGCAAACCCCAGGGGTTATGGAGATGGAATTATTCAGCACACGTTTTGAAAGACGAGATCTTGAAAGGGGAGTTACGGGAGGTTCGAGAATTTCTTTCAAATTAACTATAGTCAGGAGGTAAACCCACTCATGATCTGGGATGCATTCAAAGCCACGATATGGGGAAAGAGAACAGCAATTAAGGCCACGAGGGACAGCGCGCAGACTCATGGAGGAGAACCTCAAAGCCAGACTGAAAATAGTTATGCTAAAGATGGCATTGCGGACACGTGGGGAAATCAGAAGGAGGTACATGGCAATTAGGGGCCAACTCAAACTCCTACAAACCAGTAGAATGGAGTGCTCCTTAATGCATCTTAAACAGAGATACTACATGAGAGTGAATAAAGCAGACATGCTGTTAGCAAGGATGTTGAGAAAAGAGGAAAAATATAGGACCATCCTAAATATCAGAACACTAGAGGGGGGAGAAAGCTTGGGTCCATCAACCATCACGAGGGAATTCACAAAATACTCCAATCTATATAAATCAGACGAACCGAAGAGCCGGACCCAACTAGAATACCTGAAAGACTGCAGCTTACCAAAAATGTCTGACCAAGAGAGGGCAGAACTCGAGAAAGATATTACCCTAGAGGAGGCCTGCAAAGCCATCTCGTCACTCCCATCCAACAACGTCCCGGGCCGAGATGGCTTTACGACCAACTACTACAAACTACTCAGGGAAGATCTGGCCCCTCGCCTAGCCTCCCTTTTCAACCGGTTTGGGATAGGGGGAGGGATTTCACCCTCAATGGAGGAGGCGAAAGTCGTACTGTTGCCCAAACCTGGGAAGGATACGACAATTTGCGGATCATACCGGCTGATAGCACTCATCAACACGGACACTAAGATTTTTACTAAGATCCTAGGAAACCGCCTGGAGAACCTCCTACCCAAGTTGATACACAGATCAGACAGGCTTCATACGGGGCAGGCAGATACACGATAATTCCAGAAGAATCAGCCACCTCATCAAAAAAGTCAATGAAACTCACACACCAGCCCTAATTGTCGCATTGGATGCGGAATAAGCATTCGATAGGGTGGAGTGGAAATTCTTATTCCACACTACGAACAAAATGGGCTTTGGGGAAGTCTTTATGGCCAAAATAGCTGCCAATTATCACAATCCCTCCCTACATCTGCTAATTAACGGAGACCTGTCAGACCCAGTAATGAGAGGAACAAAACAGGGCTGTCCCCTGTCTCCACTCCTATATGCCATCAACCTTGAGCCTTTATTGAGCAAGATAAGAGACATGAAAAACAGAGGGAGTTCTTCGGAGGTAGGAAACACAAGGTGGCAGCATTCACCAATGACATTTTATTAACGATAACTAACCCTGGGAAATCCCTCTATGCAATAGATGCTTTAGCCCAATTCGGAGAGGTCGCCGGCCTAAAGATAAACAGAAACAAGTATGAAATATTCAACCTGTCTTTACCACTGTAAAAGGAAAAGGAGCTGAAATCTAGCTTCCCATACATATGGGCCCCCAATTCTATAAAATACTTGGGAATCCAAATCACTAAAACTATAGGCCAACTATTCACTGCCAATTATCGCCCTTTACTGGCATCCATTAAGAGCATGTTAAACCGCTGGAGCCCAATAACCATTTCCTGGATGGAAAGAAACAATGTTTTCAAAAAGGTCCTCCTACCAAAGCTACTATGTGTATTCATTGCCCTCCCCATAAAAAATCCCCATGTCATACTTTTGGGCTATTTGGAAACTCACAAAGGCCTTCACCTGGGAACGCAAGAAACCAAGAATTTGAATAGAGTGATGTTGTTACCTAGGAACAAGAGGGGTGTTGGGGAGCCAGACCTTAAAGCCTACTACTACAGAGCACAGATCAAAGTCATCAGGGATTGGTCAAAGGATGATTGCGAGAAAAAGTGGAGAGATATGGACAGTGCAGTGGTGGGGGAACACGTCAGTAGGTCCTTTGGATACCTAGGGAAGATAAACTTCATAACATGTATTGCAGCAAAATCGAAACCCTGGTGGGGAATTCATGGGACGCAGTGGTAAAGCGGTCCAAGTTCACCACCTTCCCGTCACCCCTTACACAATTCATGCCAGGATTATCCAGAAACAGATTTGGTGAATGGCAGGATGGGGGTGCCATAAGATTCGGGACATGGTCGAGAGTGGGGAGATAAAAACCTTCCCCAGTGCAAACTGGACTTTGTAGTGGGAGAGGGGGAAGATTCCACTACGCCCAATTGAGACACTGGCTTCAGGACCCCAAAGTAAAAGAGCTGGCGACGAGAGCCCTGACCCCATTCAAGAAATGTATCACCTCCAACGCAGATGACAGACACATAGTGGGGGCAATATATGGCCTAATTAAAGAAGAGGAAAAAGGCGGGGAAAGAAACTTTATGGCCAACTGGGAAAGGGAAGAGGAACAGAAAATAGACATCAAAAAATGGATAGGGCTATGGGCAAATATCCCTAAAGTCACAGTCATTATAGATACAGGAGATCTCGATGAAGATTATGTACCAATGGCACCGTACGCCTGCTAAACTGTCCACATTCAATCAAACAACCCTTCAAGCTCTGTTGGAGGAGGGGAGGCTAATAGGGAGACAGGAGGGGCGATGGCGACCCACATGCTCACGAGAAGAGAAGCAAGGTCTCAATTGAGCGCAACAGGAGGAAAGGGAATGAGCAAAAGCACTGAGGAATAGGACTGGAAGATTCAGGACCTGGGAAGGGGAGCCGGGAGGGGGACTCATTTAATGTGTTTGATTTCCTTTTGCAATCTGTTTAAACAAAATGTAAAAATAAACTTATATGAAAATAAAAGTGACTGATAAATTTCGGTCCCAGGTCCCCAGCGATCCCCCCGGCCCCCTGAGTTGAAAAGATTGCTATTTCACTAACAAATAAAGTTCTGATCTCCCATTATTAATAAAATGCATTATATTCAGTGACATGACACCATATACTATACCCATCAAGAGTTTTTTTAACGTCCTTTAAAAATAATTTCATACTATTTCATTCATTAATACAAGATGAATTGCATAAAGGCCTATTCTTCTTCCTTTCACTGGTGGTCAGTCATAATATCGGAATAAAAATGTCGAATTACAATAAATTCGAAAACTTAATGTCGAAAAAAAAAATCAAATTCTTTATTTTTTATTTATATCTTTTTTTGGGGTTTCACATGTTAAAAAAGGGGGTTGGGAGGGATCCCCCTTTTCGAATAAAAAACGTATTAAAAAAAGAAATTCGAATTTCTTTTTTTTACATTATTTTTTCGATTTTTTGACGTTCGACATTTTTGCATTCGATTATGACTATAAACCCTTTCACTAGTGTTACCACCAAACACTGCTTTCCCAATTGTGCACGCAGCCAATTCAAAACAGGATATTTGAGAAAAATATGATCATTGCACTAAATATCCCTTTTCCAGAATCTGCACTCTCTTCTCTGTAAAATGTTACCAAGCACATTGTTACCAAGCGTATAATAAATGGGGGTAATATACCTAATCTTAATTCATATGAAACATCAGGTTGTTAACACGCACCACCCTAAAAACTATATGTCCTGGAAGACAATTGTTGTATAGCATGACCATTAAGCTGCAACACCTCAAGTTCTTGCATTCTAACTCAATCATTTCAACTCACTTCTAAATACTAAGCAATTTCAATTTGTGTAATGAATTAATACCCATTGTGTTTTGAACAGTCTTCGCAGAGACCTAGATGTTTCACCTACTGTTGCTTGATCAAATTAAATTCTTGGGCATCATGAATTTTGCCTAGGACACTTTCTTCAAATTCAAGGGGCCTCCATACCGGGTTCCAGGACCGGGTTCCTTCAATGAGGAATTACCGGGTCATTCCAACCTTGGAGGACCTGGTAATTCCTCATTGAAAAAACCCATGCCCATTCCCATTGAGCCCTCATAGGGCTCAATGGGAATGGAGCTAATAACGGACCTGTTCATAACAGGCCTGTTATTAGCTCCCTGGTCCCCTTGCGGGACCCGATAAGGACGTCTGGTCTGACCAGACGTTCTGAGCGGGTCCCGCAAGGGAACCTCGTAACAGGGCGTCCCGTAATGAACGTTGCTGGTCCCGTACCGGCACCCTTCATTACGGGAACGCCAGGGTCGGAATGAGGCCCAATGTGTCCAAAAAAATTAATGTTTGAATGCAATAGCTTATGATAGGCTGACACGTATTTATATCCTATTCTAGTTCTACCTGGTGTCAAACCCATCTCCAAACAGATTGGAAGAGACAGAGGATATCTTCCCTGAGGCAGGCAGATTTTGCATGGGGAGGTGAGGCCATCTAGTTCTAGGACCTGGAAAACCCTGAACCTCCTGGTCTCTCTCGACATGGGAGGGGTTTGCATCACGTATCTTGCTACTGATTTCTTCACAATGGGTTTTTAAATGCTATTGATTCTCATGTTCATCTACAAAACGTTAAGCAACATTTGACTCGCTCAGGAAATTTATGGAGGCAATGAGCAATTTTTGTCATGTTTCCTCATGGTTGATAGGAAATGCATTGGTTGTTGAGCAAATGTGTGTTTTGTTTTAGTTTTAGCCGATGTGAAAAGTACCCAGGCCTGCGTGGACTAATTAATCTACTACAGGGGTCTGTGTTTGACCACTTGGTTGCAGGTTTGAATTATGTTAGGTCGGCTCAGCCATTCATCGTTCCAAGTTGGAAAAAATGCCTACCATTGAGTTGGATACAAATAAACATTTGTTATCAGCACCAATATGCCAATCTAGGTGGTGAACCCGCGAAACAGAATTACAATCGTTTTTATAAGGTTAATGGCTCTCATTCTGCAGACAAATGGGGATCTTGGTGGCACCCAGCATTTTATTAGGGTGACTTTGTCAGTATGGCTATGACTCTTCTGTAGCCATTGGATTTGATATAACACTTGGGTGGGTGGGCAGATTGTAATCCTTTTTCTCTTTACTTTTGACTGGCTCAGAGGATTTGGTGACCAGTTCATGCTCTGGTTTTCTAGGGATTAATGCATACTTCAACTACATAGTTTCACTTGTGGCGTGTTCATGTGGATGTTTTTGCTGGATTAGTCCGACATTGTTTCCTGTTTGTAGCGTGTTCTAAATAGCCACAATCACCTTTTCCCTTTGATTCTACAAAATGTCCATGGAACGCTTGTTCTCCTGGCCTACTTGGTTTGGTTACAGGAAGTTTTGTCGAAAAGGTCCACTTTCATCTACCCTTTCATCCCTGGGAGGAGTCCTAATTGGAGGTGAGTCCATCAGTGTTCACTTGTGGAATTAACTTTTTTATATTTGTGCAGTTGTTACTGCTGGCTGTGCTTTTGGTGTGTTGGCGGTGTTGAGGTTGCCTCTGGGATTGGATGTATGATGCCTTTCCTGGCACTTCATATGGGTTTGGGCACGGACTACCAATTTTTACTGGTTTGCTGCACCTCAAAAAGTTTTTCTTTTCCTTTCTGTATCAAACTTAGATGTCTTTTTGCCCTTGTGATCATGCTCCCTTCAGTGGTGCTCTATATTTGTTTCGACACCTCTTTGGCCCATTGTATCTTTGTCTACTCCTTCAAACGCTGTAAACATAATAGCATTACAGTCTATGTACTTTTTCAATTCAAAAGCCCAATGCCTTGATAGTTTGGTAAAGTGGGTGCTAAGGTACACCAGTATGTGGGTTTGGGACAAAGTCTGGACCAAAGTCTGATTCTTGGGAAGGTCTGGGTTTGAAAACCCTTCTCCCCTCTTTAAGGAAGAGTGGCAACGCGATCAGAGGCACGTTGGTGCAAGAGACAGATTGTTTTCACATACTTTTCTCCAAACTACCCATATTCACAGCAGAGATTTCAAACTAATGTAGGCAAGTATACAGGCAAAAGTATGCACAGTGAACATTGTGTGAGTAGACTGTGGCCAGTCTACGAAGACTGAAGAGTATGCAGCAATGCCAGCCACAACACCAGTATTGTGGTTGCCCTAAAGCAAATCATGCCTATCACCCATAGCAGCGTATTACTCCAGTACCCCAAAGTAGACAAAGGTGCAGTACAAATACCAGCAGGAAGACAAGAGCAGCAATTCCCATTTCCTGCATTCTGTATGCCTCCTCGTGAATCCTGCCTCATTTAGTCCTTTCCTTTGATTTGGGGTCAACCGAATGCCAAAACAGGCAGTCATAACAGTCACTGCTGCCTTTCTCTGGGTTTGTGGTGCGATATGCCTTTTTCAGCTCCTGCAGGGTTTCTATGGAGTTGGAGGGTTGAGGATGTGACTGCACTTCCTATACCTATACCAACTGTGCCCTTCCTTGAAACTTGCTTGAGGTATGCTCCATAAACACAGTCACACTCCTCTTTACTGGCAACTACAGTGAAAGGGCTGGTGGCAACCGCAGCTGTTAAAGGCCACCTGGTATGTGATGCCCACTCTTTGATATGCAGGGTCTGTGGCTGCAGAAGGTACTTTCCATGGAAGACTCTGAGCCACTGCCGCTGGTCCTCATTAGTCTCCTAAGCTTCTATTCCTCTGAGATAACAGCAAGCTGCACTGTGCAAGCAAGTCCACAAGACCTACCGTAAGGTGCTCAAACGGCTGTTCCGCCTTCCTCTCATAGATTAGAGAGTGTCTGAGATTATTCTTCAATCCAGAGAAGATAATATGCTGGAGTGGGAACACATGCTGAGAAAGTGATCCATCCACCCCAGACTTGAACTACTAGTTCAGCAAATACAAATTCATGACAACGTCTAAAAAGATCTATTGTGCATTCCATATGTTGTGTATACAAGGAAATGTTGATGGAATAAACCATGCCAGCAAGCCAAACAATGAAACATAGTCTGACATGTTTGTACTATGCTTCAAAAGATCTGCATGGTTTCTGTTTTGAATTAGTAGCTATTTACCACACATTTGTATACCACTATGGTGCCTGCAAATCAGAATGTCAAAGGTAATTAGCTTTAATATAAATGTGCCTTGCCTATTGTGAAGAACAGAGTTTGCAACATCTACAACGCTCAATGAAAATTCCCCATTTCGTTAACAATTTACTTACATTTTCTTTGTACATTGCATGTCGTGTTTTCAGGGCTCCCTTGTGAAAAAGTAAGAAAGGAGCTTATCTGGTCGATGTATATGCGTAAAGTGACAGGCTAGAAAGTATGCAAGTTATGTCAAAGACATGTCATATTAAAATGGACATTACATACACATCTTTCAATAAGTTATGTCTTTAATTCAAGTAAGTCCCACCCATGAACATTGATTGCCAATAAAAAAAGAAGCTATTAAAATCAACACACCCTAGAGTATGTATGTACTTGAATGAATAAGTTTACATAAATGAACAGATATTTACAATAAAAGATGTAACACCGATTATTCAAAGCATAAGTTTTGCATCATAATTGATGACCCGTTTTCATTAAAAAGAAAAACTTCCACCACCATTTTCTGTCGCTCCTCTTAGACAACTTAGTGCAACGAAAGACAATCTGGGAAAAGTTGCTGAAAGTTTACAAGGAGTGGAATGTTCTGTTGTGTTCATCTCTTGTCCTTTCTACTGTCTGGTTGAGTGCTGCAAGTTCCAAGTGTGACAATAACGATGATATACCGCAGCTTCAAAAGAGAGATACTGGGATGGACATTTCCGATGAGTTGGCTCTCTTTTGCTTAGGTGTGGTAAGTGTTCTCCTAAGATGAACCACCAATAGAAAATTGTTCCAAAATACTCAATTGTCATACATATGTCTTCATCAATATGGGAAACAAGGCACTTCTCACACAGTTTGTGATAACGTCCTTGACTTTCTCTCTGTGCTTTTATTCTTCCATAGGCCAGCTATTGAGGACAGCTTCATTTTATCCATATTCTTGCTGTAAACATTTAGAAATATACCCAGCACAACTAATAAACCAGACCAGAGATATCTGAAAAATATTTAAGAAACATATATTAGGCATGCATTGAAGTACACCAAATTAAGAGAAGCACTTAACAACATTCAACATAAAAAAGGAATAGAACAAATAGACATGTATCCGCTCTAGTGCCTGTATTACATAAGCCTTGAACTGGGTTAAGCCATAATCTAGTTGGGGTCACGGATGTTCTGCCATGACAAAAGACTCAATGTACTCTAACAGAAGAGTAAGACCCTTATCAATTCAAGGAGAAGGATTGATTTTATTACATTACCTGTGATGGTTCGTTTCACCCACTGACCACTAAGTACAGTAACAAAATTTACCACTAAAATACTTCTTGCATTACAATTTACTGTTTTTCACAAGAAATTACAGAAACACTGCAAGCCATTATTGCACTTAAAATAAAGAAATTGAACAATATACACAAATGGTGCCTTAATCAGTGTCAAAGATACATTACATATCTTTGGGAAAATAAGGAATAACAAGTGGAGGAAAGGAACGAAAGAAGGTATATGGGAGGGGGACGAAAGAGTTACATTGAGTGAGGAGCTTCCAACAGATACTTTCCCTCTAGACCCCAGGGGTCAGAAACCTGTGGCTATCCAGATGCACTCGGGACGGGGGGATTAGGGGTGGAAGGGAGCGGTTAATGGGAGTATGGGAGTTGTAGTCCAGAACATCTGGAGAGCCAAAGTTTGCAGACCCCTGCTCTACAGTAAATAAACCAATGTGAGGGTGTGTATTAAGAGGCGTTATGAAATGCAGTGAGATCATACGGAGGCCAGATAGAAAAAGTAGTTCCCAACAGATTTTTAGTGGGGTTATTGCAAGAGCAATTCCCTTAGGTCAGGAATGTGCATGAAAATAACCAAACTGTGGTCAAGATGGTAATTCCCAGGAAGTATTTCAGTCCCAGGGTTAACTGAAAGGTGTGGAAGAGCAATGCCTCTGCGAGTGAGTTGCAAAAATAAATAAAACCAATAATATGTTGATGGGGCCAGTGGCACGTCCGGGAAGGGTTTCAATGGCAAAAGAAGATATTTTTATTTGCTGCCTCATCATGATGTCGCCCCTGTACCTTTAGTGTTTGTTATGTTTCCTTAAATCCCAGCAGACATTTACTATGGTGTCCCCCCCTACTCCTATTGCAACCGTCATTGCTCTTTGTGATAATCTAGACTGCTCATGTGCGCCCCAAATTGCTGACAAGGAGTATATGAACCGCTTGTGAGTGTGCGTATTAAGGGGTGTTATGAAATACAGTGAGATCAAACATAGGCCAGATAGTTTCCAAAGGCTTTTTAGTGGGGCTTTTGCAAGAGAAATTCACTTAGGTCAAGAATGTGCCCCAAATTGCTGACAATGAACATTTGGCCTGCCTTGGCTGACTGGGGCAAGGGCCCAGGTTTTGTGTCAACGGATCATGCTGGTCTAAAGTAGATCGTACAACAGACTGCTCATCTGTAGTGGAAGGCGTCATGGGGGTGGAGGCCCTGCACTCCTTGCCTGAGGAGCGTGTGACCGGAAACCCATGAGCACCACCATGATTCACCCGGAAGAGGTTTCAATGTACCGCTGTATGGACATAAAGGGAGGTACTAGTCCCTTCAGTCAAACGCTTCCATTGTAATAAGGCAGGCAGAAATAATGTACCAGAAGGTCCATTGAGTGCCTTTCAACGTCATGGGGTTGAGCGTCTGAATTGTGTAAAGGAGCAAACCTGGAGAGGTGAGCGGGTTAGGAATGGGTTGATGTTAGGATGCTGTTCATTTGTATTGCAAGACTAACTGTAATAAACCCCTTTGGGGCATCTCATTGCCCGAAATTTCATTCAGCTCTAGTCAAGCCTTGGTTCTAATCCCTCTCAGCAGCTTATCACAAAAAAACAGAAGTTGGAGAAACGTTGTCATGAATCCTATGGAGTCCTCATAAAGACCCTACCTAAAGTCTCCTCCCAGGTGGCCAGGAAAAGGCAGACTCATCTGATCCAGACAATGGGGGTGGTGTTCTACGGGAGGATCACCTGGGAGGAGAAAGGGCCCAGGGCAATAAAAGGATTCTGCTGGGTGAGACGCAATATTTGTCTTCCTCAATACCAACGTATGTAATGGCTTGTTGTAATAATCTCTGTGTTCCCCAAGTTGAACATCTTAATGTGGGTAAAAACAATCATAAACCCTTATGCATTGAGGGAAATGAATACCCCTCTAAAACCATGAAGACTTAGAGCTAGAAGTTCCTCTAACTCCCGAAGGTACAATGAAAAGAAGTCTGTGAATAATAACAATTCAAACTCTACAAAACTTTACTTCTCTAATACAATCCAGTCCAGTGATTGATCCCTATAATATTCCTTTTAAGAATAGTATTGGAAACAGAAATAGGCTCGAGATCAAAAATCAAGTTAGAAAAACTAAAATGAGCATTAGGGACTCCAATAATTCCAGAAGTACTGGGACGAAGAAGAGGGCTCAAGAGGAACAAAACTGCAAAGTCCCACACCCGAGGCAGACTGGGAGGCTTAAAAATCCCCCTCAGGTGCAGGCCATTAGTAAGCATATAGCAGCAGAAGGAGAGACTTGAGGAGGAAGAAGACACCGGGTAGACACCGGGACTACTGTTGATATGAGAGCAGTAGCCGGCCCTGAGAGGGTCTTTGTATTTGTAATTTTTGTTTCATATAGCACTTTTATCCAAATCGCTGTACAATTAAAAACAGAGTGCGGTACAAAAATAATGGTAAATAAACATCAATGCATCAATGCTGGTAGAAGACAATACAATCAAGAACAATGTAAAAGATGAGATTTCAAAGAAGAGAGAAAAGTAGGGTAGTCAGTGACAGAACGAATACCCACATGAAGGCCATTCCAGTGTTGGGGGGCAAGAAGCTGAAAAGAGCAGAAACGGGACTGGGCACATGGTGGGCGTGGGACAGTCTGAAAAGACAGGAAGAACGCAAGAGGCGAGATGAAATGTAAAAAGAAACAAGTGAAGCAAGATAATCAGGTGCAAGCTGGTAAAGGGATTTGAAGGAAGACTAAGCATAAGCAATGGAATTTGAGCTGAGAGTGAAAAGGTAGCCAGCCAAGTGAGGAAGAAATTGAGTCACTATAAGAGAGAAGGCAAAGTAAATGAACAGAAGAGTTATAGATTGATTTCAGGGGTGCAAGACAGGAACTTGGGAGTCGTGAAAAAATTAGGGAGGAGATAAGGAGTTTGGTGGCCTGAAAAGTGAGAAAAGGGCGGACTTTACGAATATTATATAAATGGAAACGACAGGAGCGCGAGGTAAGAGAGATATGGTGAACAAAGGAAAGATTAGAGTCAAGGTAGAGACCAAGATTCCGAGCTGTGGGAGAAATAGTAAAACTAGCAGGTGCAAATGATATGGAAGGAGGTGGAGGGTGAGACAGAATAGTATTAGGAGGGAAGACTAGCACCTCAGTCTTCCCTGCATTTAAGGTGAGGAAATGAGAAGCCATCCAAGATTTGATAGCAGAGAGACAAGCTGTGAGGGTATGGTGAATTTCATGAGTAAAGGACGAGAAGGATAGGAAGAGTTGTGCATCATCAGTGTAAAAGTGATGAGAAAGACCAAAAAAAGAAATTATAGGTGCGAGTTTGGAAAAAGAGAGAAAAGGAGGGACCCAAGACTGATCCTTGGGGAACCCTGTGCTCAAGGGGAAGGGGTGAAGAGGTCTGACCAGCCCAGGAGATGGTAAAAGTTTGATTAGAGAGATAGGAAGAGAACCAAGAAAGAACAGTACCCGTAAAACGAAAAGAGGAAAGAGATTCCAAAAGCAAAGAATGATCCACGGTGTCAAAAGCAGAAGATAAGTCAAGCAGGATAAGGAAAGAATAGTGTATAGAGTAACAAACTGATAGAAGGGTGTGTTAAGTACACATATCAAAGCAGTTTCATTGGAGTGATGAGGACAAAAACTGGACTGAAAACAAGGAAGAAGTGATAGGTCAGTGACAAAAGATTAAATCTGAGAATAAACAAGACGTTCGAGGAGTTTAGAAAGATATGGTAAGAGAGAGATAGGCCGGAAATTAGAGACAATAAGAGGGTTGGCCGTGGGCTTTTTCAGAATAGGAATAATTTTTGCATGTTTAAAAGCTGTGGGAAAAACAGAAGTGCTGAGACAGGTGTTGAAAAAAGAAACACAAGATAAACTTTAGAAATAAGAGCAGATGGGATTGGGTCAGTGGGATGTGCTTTAGCTAACAAAAGTAGTACATCAGAGTCAGAGACTGGAGAGAAATTAGAGATGAAAGCAGGTGGAGTACAATGATGTGCAGATACAGGTAATTGGGGAAGGAGAATTTAAAATGTCTTGACAAAGAGACTGGACTTTAGAAGGAAAGAAATTGGCAAATTCAGGAGCAGACAAAGTAGAATTAACAGAGTAATCAGAAGATTGGGGAGAAAGGAGGCGTGCTAAAGTTTGAAAAAAAGACGCCTTAGGGGAGTAGATTGCATGTGAAAAAGGTCAGAAAAGTAGTCACGTAAGACAACTGTCATAGAGGACATGATAATAGAAATAAGCAGTGATTAGATAATGATCTAGTTTTGAGCCAACGACGCTCCAGCCTACGAAGAAGACGCTGCATAGCAGAGGGGAAAGCCAGGGTTGAGAAGGTTTACGGGTAGGCTGGAAAGCAGAAAGAGGGTAGAATTGGTCAAGACCAATGGAGAGAGATGATGAGAGAATAGATGCAGCCTCATCATCAGTAAGAAAAGAAAAGTGTATTAAAGAGGGAAGAATAGTAGTGCAAGTGTCAATGAAAAGTGAGGAGTTGAAGCTGCATAAATCGCATCAAAAGAATATTTTAGGTGGAGGAGTGGTAGAGGAAATCTGGGGGGTCAGAAGGAAAGAGTGAAACCGAAAGGAGGTAGTGATCAGACAGATAAACAGGTAGAGCTAACACAGATGAAGCATTGAAAGCGGAGAGAAAGATTAAATCAAGCGAAGAGCCAGATGTGTGATCAATATCATCGCAGAACAAATCTAGTGAGCCAGGGGGACGATAGATAAGAAAGGAAATATAATGAGGAGTGATAAAGATCTTGTAAGTAAATTCGAAAGAAGAGTAGACTGGCAGAGTAACAAGTGGCGGAATATAGGAATAAGAAGAACGATAGAGAATGCCAGTGCCCCCTTCGCGATTGCCAGCTCGAGGCACACGAGCAAAGGAGGATAGGGAAGAGGTAAGAGAGGAAGCGACAGTTGTATTGTGAGGTTGAATCCAGGTTTCAGTTATACAGAGAAAGTGGAAATGTAGCCTTAGAAAGAAGTCCAGTACTGCAGTTGTTTTGTTGCAAAGAGACCTGGAATTCCAAAGGCCCAGGTCTATGGCAGTAGACGTATTTGTGGTAAATGGGAAAATATGGTTAGGATTAGAGCAAGAATATGAAAACTTGGTGTCAGATTGTCGGGTGTAAGGTGAAAGAAAATTGGGTATTGTTATAGTCATGTAAATGAGAACCAGTACCTTGATGGAACACCTGGAACCGGGAGATGTTTTGCCCGGAGACACTGGGAACGAGGAGGGGCTGTAGGACGGCATGACTACAGGGCCATGGGCTGCAATCCCGCCGCATAGTCCTACTTTGCCGCGGCTTCACCAGAAGGCAGGACTTTAAAGCCGCAGAGAGCGGGATTAGACTGAGGCAGGGGGGCATGGCTTCTCGTGTTGCTCACGGTTGCCAGGCAACGATGGCAATGCTGTTCAAAAGGGATTTCAGGGCACCAAGTGCAATGATGATATTGCTGTACTCCTGTACAGATGGTGCGCTCCAGGCACACACAATCTGGCCTGAGGATAGTATAGGCGTTGAAAAACAAAGAGTCAGCAGGTCTCCCACAGCCGCAGACACCCGAGTCCTACTTTTCCCAACTTCACCACGGCTTTGCCAGAAGGCGGGACTTTAAAGCCGCGGCAAGCAGGATGACACTGAGGCAGGGGGTGTGGCTTGTGTTGCAGATGGTTGCAGGGCAACGATGGTAACGCGGTTTCAAAAGGATTTCAGGGCTCCAAGCGCAATGATGATAATGCTGTACTCCTGTACAGATGGTGTGCTCCCCACACAATCCGGCCTGAGGATGGTATAGGCTTGAAAAACAGACAAAGATAGTCAGCAAGTCTCCCACAGCCGCATACAGCAGAGTCCTACTTTGCCTCCAGAAGCCTTAATTTCAGAGGTCACGCAGCGGGAAGCGTGAGAGAAGGAAGCTTGCCCTCTGCAGATCTGTTTTGCAGAGGCTGCACAGCGGGAAGCGAAAGTGTGGAATACTTTCTTCCCCACAAGGCTGTCTACAGTGACAGGCAAGCACTGGAGTGCCTCCGAGCAAAGGAAGCTCTGTGGGTAAATGGCACGGGCGGCGGCAGACTGAAACCAGCAGATTGTCGGATCGAGAGGAGTGCTAAAGCGAAGTACCTGTAAGCAGCGAGGGAAGCAGATGTGCATTTCGTACCTGGTGAGTTCACCAGCTGATAATGACACAGAGCGCTCCAAAACCGCTCATCTGCTCAATGTAGGCGTTTTCAGACTAGAAAAGGCTTGCGTGTGTTTAAAATGAATACCGAAGGCACTTTTGAATACTGAACTATCAGAAACCAGAGAAAACAATATTAGGCAAAAACAAATGCCTGCGTCTTTAATCTTGTGAGTTTGAGAACCCAGCAACATGATGGGGCATTATTCTTAGTCAACCATTTCAGAAGTCAAAAGAAAGTAAAAGCAAGGCAACTTCAAACCAACAGATACTGCCAAAGTCAGGAGGGGACTAATGAAAGTTGCAAAGGTTGTAATGCTTATTTCTCATATTTGAAGAGGCACATAAAAACAAGCTATTATAAACCCACATTACCGAAGGCAAGCAAGAAGTTGAATAAAACCATATCCTTGTCAGTATTTAGTTAATAATGCAATGGGGAAACAAGAGTCGAAAGAAGTCTGCCATTCCGAAAAGGTTGTTCAGAAGGAGAGGAGCATAACTTGCAGAGGTTTTGGAAAGTACAAAAAAGTACTACAAAGCATCATGACGCAGTGGGGAAACAAGAGTGGCAAAAAGGCTGCCCTTCTGGAAAATGCTGTTCAGAAAGAGAGAAGCATCACTTGCAGAGATTTTAGAAAGTACAAAAGATTACTAAAAAGCATCAATGAGAATCTTGCCTTCCCTGAAGAATTGCTTAAAGCCTGATGTTGTAAATTACTGAACACTGCAAAGCTGTTGTAAACTGATTTTAACCACAGAGGCACTTGTTGCTTGTTAATTTCTGTTCGGTCAGGGGAGTATACCCGAAGAGCGAACTTTGAAGTAGTAGGCCTGGCATGGAAGTGAACCAGGTAGAAGTTGATGAAGTGCTGTGAAGTGGTGTTAACAAATGATCCTGACAGACCTACATTGCTGAAGCAAGAACGGTATACGAACTGCTGCAGAAGTGTCATATATTCAGAAATAATAGGTTGTTGCAAAGGCATCCTGACAAAGGCAATTTACATGAATGCTGCAGAACTAATTAAATATTCTTTGTTGATGTGAAGATTGCTTGGAGTCTTACTATTACAAGAGGAACAGAAATAACCTTTTGTTGAACTATTGTAGTGTTTGAAGATTTTGTTGTCAAGTTGGAGTCACAAAGAACTGTGTTATAACTTTTGTGCAAACCAGGATTTCCTTATTTCTTTTTTGGAACTTTTTTTTAACAGAATCCGGCTTGAATCTGAGGAAGGGGAATTCACCCAGATTAGGAGAGACTGTTGTGATATTGTGAACTTAACTGTTATACTTTGCTGCATTTGAACCACCATGCATTACCTTATTGAGTTACTGTATGCATAAGTGTGAGGGACAGTGATCCTTTGTTAGAGTGCTTGCTTTAGTTTATTTTAGGCCGGGAAATCCTCATCAGGGTAGGGCTAGTGAGGCGTTTATCCTACCTTTTGAGTTAATAAAATGGCATCTTTTGAAAAACCTTCAGAAAGTTGTCCGCCCTACCATTTCTGACCCATCACAATGGGCAGGTTGGATTTTGGAAAACAAATAATTCCAGGTTAAAAGTCCCACATGATTCCTATTGCTGCTTCTTGGGGTCCATCCCTTTCAGCCTCAGTCTTTAAGCAAAGTTTCAGTCTTGTAGCTTCCTAAGCAATGTGCCTGTGGTGGGGAGGCCCCTTTCCTAGGTCTCAAGCATGCACTCCAGCCTGATGTTATATCTATAGTAGGAGTCACACTGGAGATTGTCTTTCTCTCCAGCTCAGAGCTGTAGCAGGACAGGATGTCACATGAATATCTATGGGACTCCTTCTAGGGCAACTCCTGTCTCCCACTCCCAGGTTCTCTGGCTCTTACAAACTTGTATCTAGGGGTCCCTTCTCTAACATTGCTTCCTTTAGCTGTTCAGACTCCTGCCATATGTCATGTCGGTTATGCCACACGCTCATTCTTCCAACCCGCTTACTTACCCCGATAATTCGTATTCTCATTCTCCTCAGCTTTCCATCCCTCTCCTCTAATTCATCACTTTTTCCTCATCTCTCCCCACCCCCAACATCTTACCTCTTTATAACCTTGTGATCAACTACTACTCTTCCTTGACTCGCCTTGCAAAAACCACTTCTACTTTACTTAACCTATACTTTAAGTTCTCTCACCACCTTTTTCTAGTGTCTTCTTGTCCATTCCTTCTCAGTATCTCTCGCCTCATACTTGACTCCTCTTGCCACCTCCTGCTTATTTTATTACCACTACTTCCTCCTCCCAAGGCATCTCTATTCACTGCTACTTTCATTCCTCTAATGTCAGTCTCTCTCGCTCGTCATAGGTCTTCCCCTTCCCAGCCTCATGGGTCTTCCTCATCTCAGACATATAGGTCTTCTCCACTCCAGCACCCTGGGTCTTCCTCTACCCAGTCCACTGGGTCTACCTTTTCGCAGCCATCGGAGTCTCTCTTCGGACCTCCTGCTATAGCTCCTTTTATTTTCTTTGTCAGCCAACTCCAACTGAGAGCCATCTGCCAGCTCCCACTGCCATTTTCAGCAGGTCCTTCCTTTTACTGGGCCTTGCCTCGCCTCCCTTTTGCCTATGATAATTCAGGTATGTCTCCCTATGAGGCTAGGAGAAGGATTGGCTGATGAGTTCGCCCTAAGGAATAGATTACAGTTCTGATCAGGGACTTGAGGCTGCATAGTCTTTCCCCAAAGGTGGTTCCTCTCTCTGCCTGGCACACCCTTGCCCTTCCCTTGGGATGGACTCTCTTAGCCTAATCAGTCTAAGGAGTATGAACTTGTGAGGTGAATGGTTTACTGCTTCTCGATTTTCCTATCCTGGCTCAGGTGCTATTCTTTCCCTCTGTAGTTTTATATATGATTTGTGAACAAACAAGATGGGTGTCTATTGTGGAGTTGTAGCCAGCTATGCGGCACCAGCCCTATTTGATTCCCTTAAATGAACAGGAGCACTGAAGCTGGAAATGTGATGAGACCCTACCACATTTGGCATGGTGGGATAGCAAGGCGATCCTCACCATTCTGCTTCCTAGAGTAGCATCACATGGTTGTGGTGGCACCCGGCCCGCTAAGTGAACCCACCATCCACCAGCAGGGTCAGGCAGGGGATTTTGTAGTTATGGGGTAATGTGTGCAAGTGTATGAGAAGCTAGGTCCTCATGCAGGGAGAGATTGTGGAGCATTAGTTGTTAGCTGGGTAAAAGGTGCATCACACTGCAGTAGTTAATCTGGTCTTGAAATGGTTTGTCTGGGGAGTTTACTATGTAGACCAGGCATCACGACTTCACCATGTATTATGATCCCTGGTTGCAGATAATGAATCCCAATATGCTATGCATTTCTGGATATAACAAATTCGGTTACCAGACATTTCATCGAAAAAAATGGGTCGACTGGACAAATGGTCGAACCAATTTCGTCGAAAACCAAATGGTCGAATTTTTTTTGTTTTTTATTTTTACCCCCTTTTTTTGGGGGTGGGTGGGAGTCCCCTCAACCCCCTTTTTTTCTAAAAAAAACTTTTTTTCCCCTAAACTACAACCTAATATAAATATATAAATTAAAAAAAAAAATCGACCATTTGGTTTTCGACGAAATTACGTCGACCAAATGTCCTGTCGACCAATTGTTGTCGATGAAATGTCCGGACACCAACAAATTCAAAACCCACCAACAGTGATAATTTGAAACAATTCTTCCAATAACAAACTATAGCTTTTGCAGCAATACTAGAAAGGTCTAGGATCTGGCTGCCAAGCTCATTTAACATGAGGGTGATATGTGGATGTAGGAGCTCTTAAGTCATGCTCATGCATCCATTAGTCCAGATAGGATTTTGGAGTGAGAGTATTTTACTCCCAATTTTGAGAATTAGAGAGTAAAAATTATTTTCCTCCGTCACAAGAGAGTAAAAAGTGTCTGACAAGTATCCAATTTGTGCGTAAAAGTAAAACCTTGTTCGGAAAAATAAGTGACAAAACAGCTGTATTTCAAAGTGGTTCTAAATGTATTGCACCTGTGGAAAACATTTTCCCCACACAAGAACCTTGTAGATGCATACTACCCAGCTTCATCTTCATGATACTTGGCCACAAACTCTGTTAAGAG
Source organism: Ambystoma mexicanum (assembly GCF_040938575.1). NCBI lineage: Eukaryota > Metazoa > Chordata > Amphibia > Caudata > Ambystomatidae > Ambystoma > Ambystoma mexicanum. Next base: position 1,013,874,818 of record NC_090930.1, on the reverse strand, counting down.
TTACTACAGATTCCAGTTAGTTACATCGGGTGATAATTCCTCACTCTACCAGCATCACTTCTCTGCCTCTCGGGCCTACTGTTGCTGCCTGGTACTACCTGCTTGACAGCCACTCCATGTTTCTGCTCCATCTCTCCTTCCCTTTGCTACTCTGTTTCCCCCGTCTCTCACTTTCCGATGCTCTGTCTCACTGTTGAGTGTTGCGATGCCACATTTTGCGGTCTGTTTCTCTGTCACTCTGCCTCTCCCATCTCTGCATTCTATTGCTGCTTTTTCCCTCCTTTATCTCGCTGTATCAGTCGATATAACACTTCGTCCTCCCTCATGTCATTACTCTGGCTAGATCTGTTTTTTCATTTTCTCGGTTGCGGTTTCTACTCCTTTTGATTATCTTTCTTGCACTGTCTCTTATGTTATTGGCCTGCCCTTCTCTAGTATTGCTTTTCTATTTCTATCTCTCCCCATCTGCTGTTGATCTGTGTTTTATTTTACTGTCTCCAAATGTCTCATTTGCTGTGCTTCTATCCCTCGCTCCTATTGTGTGTTTGTCCCATCATTAACTCAGTTTCCCTTCTCACTTTCTTTTTTGCCCTGTCCTATAGCTCATTGCTCTCTCTTCCTGTTGCTCGAATTCCTGTTTTGGGTGTTCTAGTATGTGCTCTGTCCCTTTGACTCCCCGGATCCCCTCACCCTGCCACACCTTTGTTCTTCTGTGTTGCTTAGGTTCAGAGTTGCTCTTCCTCTCCTGTTTTTCTCTTTGTCTTTTAACATGGCACCAATAAATATCCAAAAAGCTGAAAATGCCTTTTCTATTTAAAAATCTAGTGCAACTTTACCATTAGGTGCTCCTTTTTAGATGTGTGCAAAGCATATTTTGGCCATTAGTTGGGAATTCTAGAGTTAGAGGTTTGTCTGACCAGATGCAGCACTTGCTTGAATGCAGATGCTTTAACAACACGGTATGCCATTACAAGAGCCCATATGTGTGTTCTGAGCCATTACAGGTATAGCAGCCTTGATGAGCTGTGTATTCTGAGCCATCACAGGTATAGCAGCCCTTATGAGGTGTGTGTGTGTTCTGAGCCATTACACACATAAAAGTCTTCATGGCATGTGATTCATTTGAGCCATTACAAGTATAGCAGCCCAAATGAGATGTCTCTTCTGAGCCATTACAAGTATAGCAGCCCAAATGAGATGTGTCTGTTTCAGAGCCATCACGGGTATAGCAGCCCCGATGAGGTGTGTGATCTGAGCATTACAAGCCAGCACCCCTGATGATTTGTGTGTTCTGAGCCATTACAGGTATAGCAGCCTTGATGAGCTGTGTATTCTGAGCCATCACAGGTATAGCAGCCCTTATGAGGTGTGTGTGTGTTCTGAGCCATTACACACATAAAAGTCTTCATGGCATGTGATTCATTTGAGCCATTACAAGTATAGCAGCCCAAATGAGATGTCTCTTCTGAGCCATTACAAGTATAGCAGCCCAAATGAGATGTGTCTGTTTCAGAGCCATCACGGGTATAGCAGCCCCGATGAGGTGTGTGATCTGAGCATTACAAGCCAGCACCCCTGATGATTTGTGTGTTCTGAGCCATCACAGGTATAGCAGCCCTGATGAGTTGTATGTTATGAGCTATGTGTAAGGTAAGGCAAGGAACCCTCTTTTTTTATAAGGGGGCTTGACTCCAGAGGGTAAGGCGAATGTTTTTGAGAAAGGAGTGGAGTCAACAGCTACCCTGGTCATTGACGCTTTGGTAGGATTCTTTTTTGAGAAGCAGTGGAGCTAAATTGGCACATATCTATTAGCTCTTAACATGAAAACAAAGAAGTTCGATTCTTTTTCAAACATAAAAGGTTGAGATTTATTAGAGTAGATATTTTTTAAAACGAAATATGCCATCCTTGGCACAGAAAAACATTTTTTACACAAGGTTATGCAATGATTGTGCATATAGGTGGGTTAGTACATCAATAGTGACTGTAATTACATGTACTGCTAGTGTTGCGGCAGTACGTAAAAATTGTTGACACACACAGAGTTCAGGTGTTTCTAGTTCGGTGAGTAGATGGAGCGTCCAGCGGTCGAAAGTGTGGAACCTGCTGGTGGATGCACTGGACTGGACACTTACTACATTTTACGTGCCCCAATCCCCGATGCCCTTGAGGTTTACCGGCGATCCCAAAAGACTACTAGTCCGGTTTCCCCACAACGAGCATGCGCAGATACAGTAACACTACCCGCTCCACGCATGCGCCACTTGAGCACGTCTTTAACTAATTCGATCTATATACGCATGCGCGCGTATCAAACAGCTCCGTCAGTCGCCGACACAGCTCGACTGCGGAGGTAAGCTTTGCTTCAGACCGCTCCCATTTCCACTAACGCATGGGAACCACCAGCCTTAGCATTCCTGCAAGCTGTTCGCCAGTACCCACTGCATCTGCATCACGGGAGCCCCAACTCCCATGGGACACCGGTTTTTGATTTTTCTTCCTTTAAAACCGTAACTTACACGGGCACCGGCCTTTTGTTGATTTCTTAGTCAGACATTCAAGTCGCAACAAAAAATAATAATGAAATAACAACCACAATCACAAACAACGAGTCGACCACAGACACTCGATATTGACTAGACCGCTGGAAACTAGCACCAAGATATTTTGATGCCTACACCAGTATGCCTTATCATTACCCAGGCAACTACCCGGAAACAACGGTGGCGGCGGGTTTACCGCCACCGTTATTTCCGGACCACCTGGGTCGTAATGAGGCCCAATGTCTATAGGCGCTATATAAATAAACTATCATATCATATCACCCTCTCCGGTTGAGCGGCCTCCAGAGCTGAAAGATCCTTAGCCAGCACGCTCCTTAGCACCTATTGATGATCCCACCAAGTGCAAAGGGTGAGATTCCTATGGGGCTAGCGAAAGCCCACCCTCTTTCATCAGAAGGTTTCATGATACAGTTTTGGGTTTGATGACTTTTTTGGAGATCCCAATTCCTGATCCTCTAGCTCTGCCGGAGAGGTTTTATCTGGTGCCCTTGTACTAAAGTCACAGGAGCGCTCAGGCCGATTCCTGCAAAAGGACATTTTGGCAGAAGCCTGCGAGGTGTGGGTAAAATTCCATATGGGCCATCTCATAAACAGGAGGATTGATGCCCGGTACAAGCACTCGATATTGATTTTACAAGTATGCACCAACAGCATGACATCTCGACGCTTGCACCAGTACGCCTCACTAATCATTTCTTACCTCTGCAACTAGCTGCCTAATAGCCAACTCCCCTTCTCTCTTTTGTCTACAACAGACCGCAGCTTTACCCCGTGCCCTCGATAGAGACATCTTCTCATCTAGAACCACCTGGGACTCAAATTTCTGACCAGACCAGGTAACTGTTTACCTACCACCATTGCCTGTATTGCTCATTGTAATTCATTACATCCCAACCAATTCGGTTTTCCAACTTGTTTCAGAAACCGTCGGTCCATTTTTTGGACTTAACTATTCGCCAGCGACTTACCCAGAATCTGGCCCCTATCAAACCACGCAAGCCATGACGCTCCAACTACCCTAGGTAGGTCTTTTTTCACAGTGTCTCCCTCCTGACACCCCATGTTTTTAAATCTTCCCTTAAAATTTTTCCTGTTAAGGTACTAGTCTTAGTTTTCACCAGCTCTTTGTCGGTGGAACTGTGGAAGAGTTCCTTGCCCTGAGAGGGGAGGTCCAGGACCATCTCCTGAACCTCCTTTGAGAACTTGGTCGCATGAAGCCACGCTTGGCAGGTAATATCAATGCCAATCATCAGTCCACGCGCAGTGGTCGCAACACGTGAAGCAGTTCTAGCAAATCTTGGCCCAGAACTCTGGCTTTGGACAAGCTGGTCCGGAAACCCTCAAGTTTGTCCCGAGGAATTAATTGCTCACACTCGGACAACTGTCTCCATAACTTTAGATTGGCTGCAGCTAGGACCGCCTCTGTATTTGCCTGACGCAGCTGCAGTCCGATATTTGCAAAGACTATCTTTCCTACCCCTTCTAGAACTTTGTCCTTCTTGGACAATACCTGTTATGTGTGGAGGAAGAAGAGGAAGATTTGGACTGAAGAGTCACTGCAGCCTGTAGGTGGCAGAAGGTAGCGGACATGTAGCCAAAGGAATTGCCTCGGATGCCTGAAGCTTGTACCGGGCATCAATCCTCCTGTTTATGAGATGGCCCATATGGAATTTTACCCACACCTCGCAGGCTTCTGCCAAAATGTCCTTTTGCAGGAATCGGCCTGAGCGCTCCTGTGACTTTAGTACAAGGGCACCAGATAAAACCTCTCCGGCAGAGCTAGAGGATCAGGAATTGGGATCTCCAAAAAAGTCATCAAACCCAAAACTGTATCATGAAACCTTCCGATGAAAGAGGGTGGGCTTTCGCTAGCCCCATAGGAATCTCACCCTTTGCACTTGGTGGGATCATCAATAGGTGCTAAGGAGCGTGCTGGCTAAGGATCTATCAGCTCTGGAGGCCGCTCAACCGGAGAGGGTGATATGATATGATAGTTTATTTATATACCGCCTATAGACATTGGGCCTCATTACGACCCAGGTGGTCCGGAAATAACGGTGGCGGTAAACCCGCCGCCACCGTTGTTTCCGGACTGCCCGAGTCCGACCCCTGCAGGCGGGAGGTGATGTTCCCGCCAGGTCTGACCTGGCGGGTTTAACACCTCCCGCATGCAGGCGGACGAGGAAACACCTGCAGCATTACGAGATGCTGCCGGTGTTTCCATGATCCCCATTTCCATCGAGTCCCATAGGACTCAATGGGAATGGGGATTTACACCATTCCGCCTCCATGATTCCCGGAAAACCGGGGTTGTAATGCCCCGGTAATTCTGGGAATCACAGAGGCGGAATGGTAATACGAGTCCGGCGTTAACCAGGCGGTTTTACCGCCTCGGTCAACGCCGGACTCGTAATGAGGCCCAATGTGTTTCAAAGAATTCACGACAAGCGAGAGAACAAGGGAAAATACAAAAAGATTCTTAAAGGCCATGAACAACAAGAATGTGAAAGTAACTAACATACTCAGCCTAGCAACATTTCAGATAGTGCAACAGGCAACTACCGTAATAGGCCTGACGACATTTTAGATAGTGGGAGGATAAACAAGTAAGGAGGATGGGGGGGAGACAACTTCTGATAGAGTAAGTGCATAGAAAAAAGTAGGGAGGGGGGAGGAGAAAGAAAAGGGGAAAGGGAGAGGAGACGAGAACTGAAAAAACAGTGAAACGAGCACAGAAGCAGGGGGGAGGGCAGAAACGGTTGCAGAGGTCATTAAAACACATAATGTTGCAAGGGAACAGAAAGATGAAGGCAAGGAATCATGATGACGATGGGCACAGCATGATTCAGGGCCAACCTGAGTGTGAGATGCAGGGGAGGTTCAGCAAGATCGTTGAAGGGGTGAAGCACCGAGTCAAAGTGTCAAAAAAGTCAAAATCCAAGCGTTGCCAAATAGTCATTGATGGTGAACACTTCGTGAGTCAAGACTCATGCAAGGAAGGGGAGGTGGGGAATGGAAGGAGGATGGCAAGTAAAGGGGGGGACAGAGGGTTTGGCACACAGTGAATATCGCAGGGGTCCAGAGGGGGGATGGGGCACACAGGGAACAACATCACAGGGTACAAGGGAGGGGGGCAGCAGCGGACTGTATCGCTAACACCGGTGCACACACCCAGAGCATCCCGAGGACCCACTCACTCGACATAGTCCATCGAGGGAACGCTTAATCGGAACAAAGAGCACGCCCTGAGGAAGGACCCAATGTTCAGAATGCATCGGCTTGTGCCTCTGCCATGTTAAAGAATAAAAATATTGTGTTCTAGCACAACTGCACAAAGAAACAGGAAATACTGAAATCTTTTACAGCCTACATCGGTTGAACTCACAAGAACATTTTGAGAATTTAAAACTATGTACTTCTAATATTGTAGTAGTATTGACTACATTAAGGGCGTCTCCAAAGCTCAGTTTGAGTCCCACTGAGCATTTTTTGTTTTAGGGGGAGAGCAACAGACGTCATAGGGGACATGGGTGAGGGGCAGCAACGGATGTCACGGGGACATGGAAGGGTGGGCAGCAACAGACATCAAGGGGGACATGGGAGGGGGCAGCAACAGACATCACAGGTGACATGGGAGTGGTGGGTGCAGCAACGGACATCAAGGGGGACAGGGGAGGGGTGAGGGGCAGCAATCAGACATCATGGGGGTCATAGGAGGGGTGGGGACAGTAACAGCCACCACGGGGGACATGGGAGGCGTGGGGGACAGCAACAGACATCACGGGGGACATGGGAGGGGGCAACAACAGATATCACAGAGGACTTGGGAGGGGGCAGCAATGGAAATCATGGGGGATATGGGAAGGTGTCAGCAATGGGAATCACGGGGACATGGGAGGGGGCAGTAACAAATATGGGGGACATGGGAGGGTGGGGGGTGGCAACTGACAGGAGGGACAAGGGAAGGATGGGGCAGCAACGGACATCAAGGGGGACATGGGGGGGTGGGGGCAGCAACATACATCACGGGGGACAGGGGAGGCGTAGGGGTTTAGCAACAGACATCAGGGGGGAAATAGGAGGGGTGGGGGCAGCAACAGACACAACATGGGGACATGGGAAGGGTCGGGGCAGCAACAGACATCAAAGGGGACATGGGAGGGGTTCGGGCAGCAATGGACATCACAGGGGACAGGGCAGCAATGAAAATCACAGGGGACAGGGGAGGGGGGCAGCAATGGACATCACAGTGGACATGGGAGGGGTGGGGGCAACAACAGACACAAGGGGGGACATGGGAAGGTTCGGGGGCAGCAACAGACATCGCAGGGGACAGGCGAGGGGTCGGGGCAGCAACAGATATCGGGGGGATGTGGTAAGGGTGGGGCAGCGTTCCCGTGGACAGGGGGCAGACAGGGCCTGCAATGAGGTCCTTAGGTGAATGGGCTGGCTCCCACCTCCCGGGAGGCAGAGAAGCAAGTACTTCCACTGGCTTCGGAGGAGCTAGTGGAGGAGGCATCTCCCTAGGAGTCAGAGGCTCCAAAGGCTTGGGGAAAATGTCCCTGAAGAGGTCCCTGAAGTAAGCTTTCACAGGATCATCGTGCATTTGGTTTTGGAAGTGACTGAAGTATGCCTCTTCTGACGACGGCCTAGGCTGTGGTGTTGGAAACGGACGATCCAGCAGATTGTACCTCCACGAGTCAGTCAAAACTGGCTACCATGATGGAACCCACCTTCCGCTGATCCATCTAGTGCAGCAGAGCGGATGTCTGTGGAAGCCATATTGCAGGCGGAAGAGGCATTCTCGTATTCCAATCCAACGGAGGATTGAAAGGGTTTTTCTCCAAAGGCAAAGACTAGGGCCTGGCCTCTAGACCTGAAGCCCCCCCGAGTGCCTGGCAAAAAGGCAGACCCCGAAGGGACCTACAAAATGGCAGACACCATCGACACAGGCTGAGGTGCCATTCTGCGATCCTCTGAAGTGACATAAGTCACAGGTCTCTCAGACATTATCATCTTGACTGGACTTTTAGGAGCCTTGAGATGAACTTAGCCCTGTGAGAAACCAGAGGGTGTTGCGCTCGCCAGTCCCCGGGAATCTTCTCTCTCAGGTGGCCAGGGCATGGCCATCGCCTTTGGACCCAGACCCTGGGGGTGGACCAGTGCGGGAGGATCACCTGGGTGAGGGTTCTACAGGGAGTGGGGGTGAGACAGCCGATGGTGAGACACGGTATCCCCCCCCCTTTTTGTTCATCTACCCCATCCTATTTTGTAGGATTTGCTGAAGTCCCAACTCCCCCTCCCCCTTTTTACAAAAACACTGAGCCGAGGAAGAGGGTGACAGAGTAAACTCCCTTGCATCATACTGGACATGTGTCATGATGCCCGCTCCCGGGGAGCCGGTTCAAGCCCTGCGTCCCCGAAAGCGGATATCCAGTCCCCAAGGAAGGACCCAGCAACCCCATATAGGGGCCCTTTGGACAGTGTCCTGGCGCCTATGGCGCCAGGCTCATAAAAGACATCAGTCCTGGCGCCATAGGCGCCAGGCTCATTATGGGAGTGCTTGGGTGCACTTACCTGATGCAGACCATGCTGCAGGATCCCGGCCTCCTTGAGGCCTGAAAGGAACTACTTTACCTGTGGGACTAATTTACCATCCGGGCGTGGTCAGGAAAGGATACATACCTGGAACTTCTTCCAAGGCTATTTAAACCCCACCTGAACAGCCACACGTGCTTCGCGTTGTTCTGCATCTAGCAGCTGGATGCTCACCGTGTCTGCTCCTGCATCCTGACTTCTGCCACGCCTGCCAGCATCCTGGATCACCTGCAAAGGAAGAGAAGAAGAGAACAGAAGAAGGAAAAGTCCTTACCTGCTAAATCTGCATCCCAGAGACATCTCGCCGACAATCCTGAAAAGGAAGACTTTTATTTAAAAGCTCATCGCGTCGATCGCTGCAGGGTCGCATTCCACTCACCTTTACAGGGCGCCTCCATGTTCAGCAGCGATCATCCGGATTCGCAGTCACGCCCCAGCGCCTAGGGAGAAAAAAGACAAGCACAAAAGGTGAGAGAGAGAAGGGAATAAGGAAAGCTAAATCTCCATGTTAAGACTTACCTGTTGATTCATTCCCTCTTCATTTCCGGTCCGCGCCGCATCCTGGCATTTCCGGACCCCGGCCCCTAAGGGGAAAAAGAGACATTAGCGTTAATGAGCGAATGAAAAGACATTACCAAAAAACGCTCATTAAAGACTTACCTGATTTCTACAAGGATTACACCTCTCATATCGGGTCGGTGCCTGTTCCCCGGCATTCCGTACCCCGGCCCCTATGGGGAAAAAGACACTAGCATTAGTACATTAATGCATGGACACAAGGGGAACCTCTTATCAAAAAACTTACCTGGAAGCCAAGCAAGTTTGGTTCTCACCAATCCGAAAATCCAGTGAAGTAACTGGATACCAACGCGCCCCTGCATCAGAAGCAGGATGGAGAGTTCGTCCTTCCAAACCCTAAGGTGAGACGCTACGGGGAATCACAGAAAGGTTTCGAGGAGGGTGAGAGGGGAAAGTGGGAGGCCGATTGCATTACCCCGCAGACAGTTAATCCCCTATTTTCGCCTACAGAAGGATACTTCTGCGAGCCAGACAAGCCAGATTTGGGGGCCCGGTCCAGTCCGTCTTCCGAACCCTGCGCATCACCTTAGAAGAGGTCACAGCAGCGCGAACCAGGCCAGCGCCTCCGTGGGAGTCAGGTGAGCGTTACAACATGTCTCGTTAATCGGGTCAGGCAAAGTCAGGCACTTTACACTAAGTGCATACACCTAATACCTGTTAGCTCTCAGACAAATAAAAGGCAACACCTAAAGACACACTCTGGGCAAGGCGGAACACGAGTACAAGCTGAACTTCTGTGACAAAGGCACACCTACTGGAGCAGAGCAACAGACCAAGGGACGAGAGGAGCGGCCCGAAAACCCCAAGAGTTCCCTACTGGAGGTCTTTCCCTCTGACAGTCCGCAAAAGACACATGGAGAAGGCCAGATCCCAAAAGTGAAGATTGCATTGCGTTTCAAGGACACCAGCTACCCTCCTGGGTGAATGGCAGAGTTGGGGAGGCAAGGCCAAGCCTGTGGTACTAACCTGGACTCGTGAAATTGGAAATAGCAAAACAAGAAAGACGCACACACAGTCGGTGATTTGGCAAGCAAACTGAGACACTGGTGGGTGTTAAAGCGAATGAAGCGGCAACATTATTTAGCAAGTGAAGGCTGCATGCATGCATGTGGATGAGACGCAAAGAAAGGCAGACCTGTGAATGAGTAACAGAGTGGTCCGGCGAAAGGAAGTAGCCCATTTGAAAGTCTCTGTAAAAGGTACATTGTTCGAAGTTGTAAAGCGAACAAACAGCAAAATGAATTAAGTGAGAGTAAACGTGAGCATTAAGTCGAAGTGGGCCTGCAGTCGTCTGTAAAGAGAGCCACGCAAATTTGAAAGTCTTCGACCTCCGAAAGGGGTCTGAGCCCGATTTAGGGTGACCCGAAGTACAATACGCCTGGGGAAGGGAGCCACGTCAAGTTCGTGTTGAATTGTGATGTGAGAGGTCTGAGCCTGACAGAGGGGGACCTATGTGAACTGTGTGCTGTAAGGTCTGAGCCCAGCAAAAGGTGACTGTTAACTTTATGTTGGGAATAAAATTTTGACAGTCAAGAAAAATACTTTAAAGTGGAAGGCCAGGCGGGCCTCAATGTACGGTTTGGAACTGCTTAGAGTGTTAGAAACCGAGCCAGAGTGTGTCATCCTGCCTACAAGGTCAGCCTTGCTCCGTGAGGCTTAACGTGAGGAGGAGAGCTAGATGAACTACCTTTATTCTTTAGAACACTGATTTTTCCTTTGCATACATTTCTCCTTTTTACACTTTTTGTACAAGAGGCATTAGGTTTTGTTAGCATAGGCTATTTTGATTAGGACTGTTTTGTTTATCGTTTGATGGTCGAGACTACTCCCATCTTAGTTACAGGGCAAAAGAGTTTCTCTGACCCCAACATTTTCAATAAAGGTTTTACAAATTGTATCCATTGTACCAGTGTCATACTTGCATACCATGCCTTCCCTACAGCCACCTCTGAGGGATCCTTGCCAGAGCCGGTAATTAAAGACTTTGGATGCTTGTCTGACATTTTTCTCTCCCTCAGCTAGCCGGTACTGTGTTTAGTCCCTGTGAGGAGAACCTCGGACGACGCTCTGGTCCCTTTAGCCCCGGACTGGAGAATCTCGGCCTTGCTGGTGCTTCGTTTAGCCCCTTTTAGGGGAACCTTCGAAGTTACCCTGGTACCTTCAGCCCCTGACTAGGGAACCTCAGGAGTGGCCCTGATACATTTAGCCCCTGGTGGGGGAACCTCCAGGAGATACCCCGGTACGCTTAGTGCCCAGAGGGGGAACATCTGAGGAAACTTCGATATCCAGATTAGACCCTGCTTCGATCACCTCAGGGTGAACCCTGGTAACACTGGAGCCAGTGCAATTCCTCCCAACACAGGATGACCCTGTGGAGAAGTTACCAGAGCGAGGTGCCTTAAAAAAAGAGTACTTTCCAGACAACTTCTCTTGAATGAAGCTTCGCAGATGTCCCGGAGGTATGCTGTGGAAGACCTCCTCCCACCTGGCAAGCCTTCTTCCCAGTGCGTGGACCGAGAGGGAGTCGCAGTAGAAGCATGCATCCAAACGATGGTGTGGGCCTTGGCACTCAAGGCAAAAAAATGTGTAAATCTGCCACTGCGTAGTGACACCCGCTGGAGGCATTCAAGGCAAACCCCTCATGCTCTGGCATAGATGGGGGATAAGAAGCTAACTGCAGAACCGGAGCAGGAAGACAAATTCAAAGGACAAGTAGGGAAAAACCAAAAATCCCCATGTTGCAAGTGCATCCGATCCCAAAGAAAAGGACTGAAAGTTGATGCACTGGGAATCCGGCGCTAAAGCCAAGCGCGCTGGCCCCGTGTAAAAATAAAAGGACAATCATTATTTGATGCTTCATAAAGTGCTTTGGTCACGTCCCGAGAGACGGAATATCCAACAAGGTTTGGGGAAAGGGGACGGGGCGTAGGAGTACTAAGGGAATTCATTTTGTAGTTCTCCTTTCTCTGTTTTGAAACAGGTTCTCTCTTGGAATGTTTGCTGCATGATCAAATGTCCTGTTAATTTGTCTGGCTGAGTTTTACGTTTGCAGAAAGGATGTGTGGAGTGTGTGGAGCGAGTTGAGTTGCTTGTCCCTAGTCCTCAGATGAAGCATTTGCATTGGTATCTGAATGCCTGGATGTTGGTGACAACTTTTCTGTGGCTCGGATTGAAACTTGACCTGTGCAGGTCCTTATGGCTTTCTTGCATAATGTGGTTTCCAGATGGGCATTACTTCTAACATTGATAGTCGTATATAGAAAGTGTATGCTCATCTTGGAATAGTCCATGGTGAATTTAATGGGGTGATGGAAGCTATTAATTAATTCCGTGAAACGTTTAAAGAGATTTTTTTCGCCTTTTGCCAAAAGCCTAAAATGTTGCTGATATATCGCAGGTATGTTAGTGGTTTCCGAGATTATTGTTGGAAGAACGCTTCCTCAAGGTCAGAAAACAGCTTCTCTTACTCAGGGCCATATTTGTGCCTGTGGCCATTGCAGCATTTTGTAGGCAGTGACGCCAATTAAAACAAAAGTTGTGTGCGAGAATGAATTTCAAGAGGTCCATGATCGGGCCGATTGGGGAGTTTATCTTGTTGGTCACTTTTTGCAAGAATATCTGGCAAGCAGCTATTCAATCTTGATGTGGAATGTTGGAATAGATTCAAGTAACATCAACGTTACTAGGAGTGCAATCTGGTAAAATGTGCTGTGTCCTATACAAAGCTTTTTGTTTCCATTTTCAAAGTTTTCAAGATAGAGTCAAGTATCCAAATTATTAATTTGGTTATTGTATTAATTCCAGAGATGATTAAGCAGCCTGTATTATTCAGTTTTTGAATTTTCAGCCGGAAACAATGTCCCAGGAGTTGGTGTGACTAGCATGAGATTTTGGATGTGTTCCGCAATATTGTTGGGCATGAACTTGATTTGTTCCAGGACTTGTTTGAACTGCAGTGTGGGGCCATTGGCTCCAATGGTTTATGCGCCAAGGCGCCCAACACTACATTGAGGTCCCACACAGCTTCTTGATAGGCGGGTAGAGCCAGATGAGGCCCGCCAGAAGTCTTAACCACTGGGTTGGAGGATGAGTAAACATCCTCTGAGTTCCCGTAGGCTCCGATGGCCACCAGATAGGTGCGGCATGTGTCTATTTGGACCCCCAAGTGTGTGAGGTGCGCTGAGGAGGATAGCACATCGTCCAACGTGTAAGTCAGAGGATCAACCTCCTTTGATTGTGCCCAGTGGCAAAACCTAGTCCACTTGCTTTAGTACTGGCTCCTACTAGCATCGCTCCTAGCGCCCTGTATGATGTCCAGGTTTGCCTGCGACACACGCAGATGCTTTGGTGTGACCTGTTCAGGAACCACGCTGCAAGGGCTAACTTCTGTGGGGCGGGGTGGATGGCCTCCCTGCTGCGATAGTAGATGAGCTGGGTCCAGCGGAAGGTGTATCGGTGGCTGGTCCGAAAGGCTGAGCAGCTCTGAAAACCATGGCCTCGCCGGCCACCAAGGAGCTGTCAGAATGATACTGAGGTGCCGGGACTCCCTTATCTTGCAGATCACCCTGTGTACCAGGGGAGTGGGAGGGAAGGCATATGCGTTCATGATGTTCCATTGTATCTGAAACGCATTGCCCAGCAAGTCCCGGCCCCGTCCCTGCCAGGATGCGTACTGAGGGCACCTCCTGTTGTACCAGGTGACGAAAAGTGATCCACCTGAGGATGACCCCATCTGTCGACAATCCCCTGAAGGACCTGATTATTCAATGGCCATTCATAATTGTTGCACCCAGCCTGCTGAGCCTGTCCGCCTCCAGGTTTGACTCCCCCGGGAGGTGGATCGCCGCCAAGTGTAGGTTGTTCACAAAAGCCCATCCCATTCCCAAATGTTGACTGCTAGAGTTCAGAGGGGAGACCTGGTGCCCCCCAGCTTGTTGATGTAATGCATGCTGATGGAGCTATCTGTTTGAATGAGGATCGCCTTGCCACTGATCATCGGGAGGAAGGCTTTGAGAGCGAGCCAGATGGCCATCAACTCGAGCCAGTTGATGTGGGCCTCCTACTCCTGATGGGACCAAACCCCATGGAAACTGGTTATCCACGGTAGCTCCCGAGCCCTCTCGAGATGAGTCCCTAGTGATGGTAGCCTGCGGTGCTGGTTGCCGGAAGGGCCTGCCTATCTGCAAGTTGTAATCCGTGCTCCATCAGACTAGGTCCTGATGGAGAGGCAGAGGGATGCTGACCAGCTCTGCCTGGGAACCCTTCTCCTGACTCCAGGAGGCTGGGAAGTGTAACTGCAAGCACCTCATTTTGAGCCTTGTGTATGGCACTGGCAGGAGACAAGCTGCATGGAGGTGTTGGTACCACCATGCCGAGGTCACTGCTCTGCCGAGAAAATGCCCAGTCGCCCTCTTGATAGCTGTGATCTTGTCGTCCGAGGGAAAAACTCACTCAGTGCTTGTATCCCAGAGGAGGCCCAGGAATGTTAGATTCTGTGTAGGCTCCAGCTGTGACTTCTTGAGATTGATGGAAAATCCCAACTCATGTGGAGTACTCATGAGGGTGGCAGAGGTGTGCTGGACTGCCTCCGGAGACCCTGCCCTGACAAGCCAGTCATCTAGGTATGCATAGATGTGGTGACCTGGGCCCTGAGGAGTGCTGCCACTGCGTTCATTAGTCTTGTAAATACCCTAGGGGTAGAATTGAGTCCAAGGGGTAGAACCTTGTATTGGAAATGAAAGCCCATGATCCTGAATCTTAGAATGGACCGATGGGGCTGCCAGATTGGTATGTGCAAGTACGCATCCTTCAGATCCAGGGAGCACATCCAGTCTCCCATGCACAGTCTCTCTGCTATAGGGGCAGGGGTAACCATCTTGAACTTTTGAAGGGATAGGGAAAGGTTCAAGGAGGAAAGGTCCCACACAATGCTCAGGCCCGCCTGGTTCTTTTTGTGTATGGCGAAAATCTGCAAGTAGAAGCCCAGATCCCATGGGAGGCTGGGACTTCTTCCACTGCCTGACTCTCTACGAGCAATCAATTATGCGCCAACAGAGCGGCTGTCCCAATCTGTGGAAGCGGAGGGGAGGAGAGAGGGGATGGAAGGATCGGTAGGTAGTAGCCCGTGGACACTACAGAGAGGATCCAGGGGTCTGTGAATCTTGTGTGCCAGTATTGGGAGTGAAGGGCAAGCCTGCCCCCCACCGGAGACACGTGGACCCGGAAGGGCGTGTCATGCCTTTTTCCATCTGAGGCGGAGGCGGAGCAGGGGGACTGAAAAAAGCCCTTGTGCGCAGCCTTGTGTTGTTTGGGCCGGTGTTGGCTCAGAGACTTTTCTGGTTGCCTGGACCTTCGTTCCTGGAAGCCACGGAAACCACCAAAGGACCGACCCTTGTCTGACGTCTGCATCTGGCTGGATGTTTTAGGGGTGGTCTTAGTGAGGATGGACGATGATTTTCCAGTCTGTGAACTGTTTTTCTTCTTGTCCAGTTCCTCATCGGTGGTAGAATAGAACAAGTCGCCACCCTCAAAATGAACAGCCAGTATGCGCTCCTGCACGTCCGGGTTAAACTTGGTTGCCCGTAGCCATGCCGTCCTTCTCATGTCTGTAGCAATGCAAATGGCATGGCCTGAAGTGTCAATGTGAGCCACAGTGGACTCCATAATGTACTGTGCTACAATCTTAGCCTCGGCCAGCCCCGCATTGAGCATGCCTGCCTCTGTACCGGAAGTTCCGGGAGGAAGTCAGAAATTTAGCTCCAAAGCCCCTGGCCGACAGCGGCAACATAGCATCTGCATTAGACTGATGAAGATAAACGGAAACGTTGGAATAAATCTTCTTGCCATATGCTTCCAGTATCTTCTCCTCCCTACAGAGGAGTGCAGAGGCTGATTAAACGATTGTGGCCTGGAGTAAAGCGAAGCTGCAGCTATCTGCGATGAGTGTGGCTGAGGGTCTGTCGGCAGCAAGAGTGGATCCCCCTCCATGTGCCTGAACTTGGCGACGAGGCTCCTGTTGGTAGGCTGCGCAGAGTGGGTTTTAAGCCATACCTTCTTGGCTAGTGCCACTATGTTTTTTTGCATCGGGATCCCCGTTCTAGCCATGAGGACCTCTGCTAGGACCCCCGCCTTCGGTTGTTCAACCTCCAGCTGAGGACGCCCCAAGTATTCGGCCAGTCCGGCGAGCCGCTCATGGAAGGCCTTGGCCGACAATGGCGTGTCTGGGTTCTCCTCCTCGTCCATGTCCACCAAGTTGTCCTGCTGGTCTGTTGCAGCTGGAGGAGTGGTGTGCCCCGGTGGCCGTGGCGTACTGACAGGGGCCAGTGGCTGTAGCGGAGGCTGCAGGTCAGCCAAGACTGTTGAAGGCATGCAAGCCGGCGTGGGGGGAACTGGCAGGGGCAGCTGATGCTGCACCATGGGCAGGGTCGCTGGAACCACTGGCGCAGTGGCCGGGGGTGCCGGTGGCAGAACTGGAGGGAGCATGTCCCTGATCACATCCCTGAGGATGATGCCCAGTTGCGGAGAACTCATGAGGGTCAAACTTTTCAAAAAACCTGTCTTCACAGGGCGGTGGAGCGCTTGGAGGCGCGTGTATAGGCTGAGATATGGGCGCACTCTGCCTTGCTGTCTGCTGGGTGTATCTGCCCTGAGACAATGAAAGATATGCCATAGGCCACATGCCCGGTGAAGACCACCTGGAAACCTGCTCCCTACCTGTTCCCCAAAGGGGGACGGTGTCAGGCGAGGCGCTGTTTTCTCTGGGCCAGCAGCCATTTTGTCAGGCTGCACACCACGTGCCTGCGGTGTGGTGCTTGCCGCACTGGGCCAGGCCTCTTCCAAGACTCTTGACGTGGAGGCCTGCCCTGCACCTCAGGACAAGGCCTTGTAGACAGATTGCCCTCAGCTGTGTCGCCAGTAGCACTGTGTACAGGCTCTCCCTCAGACATTTGTCCGGTACTAGGGCGTAGCCCCTCAGGCGTACCCCCTGGTAACAGAACCTTGTGGTCCCTCAGTGACGTCACCTGTAGGATCTCCTGACCCCTCGGTCTGGTTTGCCGGTAGGTGTAGCCCTGGTATCCGCCCTGGTCCAAGAACCTGAAAGGTCCCTCCCACTGGTGCCCTTTCTATGAAAGGAGTCGCCTTTGCGGGGTGCAGATGAAAAAAGTGCTGCTACCTTGGGCCTGGATTTGTGCTTGACGAATTCCTTCAAGCCCTACGGAGACGACCTTTCCAAGAGATCTCTCCACCATGCTAGCCTGTTCTTGATTCTGTGCGTAAAGGCAGTGGAGGCAGAGAATGTGGGGGTCGGACGTGGGATAGAGCACCTCGCAGCCTGGACACCTGCTGAAGCTCGCTGAGTTTGACATGCGCCCGGGAGAAGTGTGGCGCCAGAGGACAGAGGTATCTGAATAAAGACAAAAAATAAGACGACAAAAGGGCACTTCTCTGGGGAAGAGCACGTTGAATTATTAACCCAGGAGCGCTGGTGAAAGCGGTCCATTCCCATCGACGCAGAAAAGAGGACTGAGGGGTGGCGCCGGTGGGCAGAGTCAGGGGAGCGCATGCTCCCAGGGCCACGCCCCATGCTCCTCTAAATTAAAAGGGGAGTACGATTCTTTCTGGTGAAAAAGGTTCTGTCTCCTGTCCCTAGCAAGGGAAGTCCATACAGTATGGAGGAAAGGGGACTGGACGTAGGAGTAAGGCTCCGGAATATTGATGTGTCCAATCTCTCCAGCACTCAGTCCCTGCTATTTTCTTGAAATAACTGACATTAAAGTATCTGCATGGGACTGCCTGCACAGAAGGCCATGTGGGAATCTGTACATACAGCAGCTGTACACCCTTTAACTGTATCGGATTACTGGAGCAGGCAGACAGTAACCCCGTACTAGTCGCTACATCACTTCCAGCTTACTAACTGCATCTGATCCTGCTTTCCATATACAGTCTGCTCAAACTGACTGTGCCTAATGTTCTTCATACCAGCCATGACAGCAAGTGCCATTTTCGGTTGCATTCATCTTGAATAATACTGTATGCTGTGCCATTCTAATTTTACCAGTCCAGCACCCATTCTTAAAAACGGATGCCTTTTTTAATGTTTATTGGTTTACTATACTGCACAGATTGCACAACAAAAGAAAAAAACCTTTTACATTCTCCATCTCATTTTCATTTCATAGCATCAACTTTAAAAAAAGAAAGAATTAAAACCCCAAGATCCTCCATCATGGTTCGACATAGCATAACCATATTGATACACTTACAGTTCACACTTGTCGCACCATAGTCATTTAGCTACCGGGCACCTGGTTGCAGTCTCATTTTAAATACATATTCAATCAAGTTCATTGCTCTCAAAACCAGACTTGTTCTCTCACCCAAGTGTATCCACTCCCACCAGTTCTCAGCAGATAGGCTAGAGGAATGAGTATCCGTCAGAAGTCTAGATTTTAAAGGCGTAAGTGCTTTACAAGAGGTTACTAAGTGGAACAGAGTTTCAACCCTCTCAGCCTCCCCACAAAATCTGCATTGTGAACTTCCCAGATCAATTCATTTCCTTGCTAACTACACTTCTCTGGTGGGTAACATATATAATCTACATCTAAGCAGCAGGTCTCTATTACTTTGCAATGGGAACTTTTGGAGATATACTGGTAGCTGGTTCAAGCTTTACGTTCCAAAGCCAGGAATGGTCTGTGCTTGTCCCGCCCACGACTTTCCACAGTCTCTATCCAGTCCAAACTCTGGAGTTCTTTCTTGGCTTTCATCGGGTTTGAAATCAGTTCATCTAGTTCGATATTTGCATTCCCTAGGGTTGCCACCAGTTTTGTTTTCCAGATGGTTAGACTGGATTCAGGGGCGGAAACCTCACTTTGGAGAATTACCAGCAGAGCTACTAAATCTACCAGGAGACATTTTCTGAGTAGAGCCATTGACTTCCATAGCTGCCAAATATTGGAACTCCTTGCCTCCCACCATTAGAATGGAACCGTCCTTCTGTGCTCACTGATCAGTCTAACATCTGATGCCCTAGTCTGTACTACTACTACTACAGCTGGTACCAGCTGATCTGTATGTGTGTCTTCACCGTTTTTGATTTCTATGCTCCTATCTGTATTTATTGACTGCCAGACCTACCTGTAACCTTGGTCGACCCACCTTTTGATGTCTTATGTATGTATTCCTGTAACATGTTGAAGTTTTCCAGCGCCCAGTTACCTCAGGGCTAGGTGCACGATACATATAATAAACAAATACAAATACAAAAATAGAGCTATCGAAGCCAAAGATTGCAGTCTCAGTTTGTATCTAATGGCGGACACTGGGAGACAATTGGGCAGTTTCAAGACTTTACACCAACAAATTCCCTTCAAATTTCTCCATGTTTTCCACGATTGATTCAACATAGCTTTGGAGCCATATGTCAAGATTTGGGCCCCCTTTTGTCGATAGAATGTACTAATTGGCGCCACGAAGAAACTGCCATATCTTCTGTGCAATGATGCTCCCTGCACTGCTAGTTTTTCTGCCTTTCTCCTTAATGACATATAGTGGCTTTTGTCAATGTTTTTATTGATGACTGCTCCTAAAAAGACCATTGTGTCAACAACCTCTAACTGGTCTTGTCCTACTCTCCATGTGTATCTGGGTTTTTGCTTCCTGTATGCGGACATCAGAACACGGATCTTGGACTTCCCGACGGTGATTTGCATATCATTAGCCCTCACATATTCATTAAAGCATTCAATCCGTCTTTGGAGTCCAATAGGTGTTTGATCTAAAAACACCAAGACGTTGGTGTACAGGATCCGAGGAACCCGAGTCATGTTTATTTTCGGGGGGAAAGCTTGCACCATTTTTTGAGAATCTCCAAGTTCGGAGATATAGAGACTAAAAAGCAAGGGCGCCAGGGCACTCCCCCTTGCTCGATCCCAGAGAGCACAGATATTTTCCTTGAAAGGAGGCTGTTAGCTGAGAGACAGACCTGTATTGCGGTGTTATGGCACTCATGGCCTCCACCAGATCGGTGGGACATTCCCATTGCAGCAATTTGTCCCAGAGCCACTCTCGATTTACGCAGTCGAAAGCCTGCTCGAGGTCCATAAATGCCATATTAGTACAGGATCTCCTCTCAAGGGCTCTGTTTTAGGATATTAATGAGAATCAAATTCAGTGAAGTTCCCACTCCCTTCACAAACTGGGGTTTTGTCTTGAATCCAATCTCCCCAATGCCCATCTATTTAGATCCTGCAGCAGCACCGATGCAAAGAGCTTACCAAGTGTGTCCAGAAGCGTGATCGGGCAATAGTTTTTATGATCGCCTCGATCACCCTTCTTAAATATGGGGACTATGATGGCTTCTGTCCATGTGGTTCGAATTTGTCTTGATTTCATGATTTGTTTAAATAAGGAAGTAGCCAGCCCTCCCCACACATCGATGTTTTCTTTCAGCCCTTGGTTCAACAGCCCATCCGGACCTCCCGCTCGTAAGGAGGTGAGCTTCCCTATCATTGCACTTATTTCTCCCTCATCAAAATTCAGATGCCAGCTTTTATCAGACTTCCCAATTTTGGGTTTGCTTATGCCCTGATGGGAGGAGAAGAGAGCAGTAAAATGGGACACCCACCGGTCCTCTGTGACCTGACCCGTCATGACTGCCGATCTGAAGTGGCCTCCGTTATTCCAAAGTTCCCATAGGTTCCAAGAGTTTTTATGACGTATAGCTTTCAATATGGTGTCTGCATCCCTCTGCATTCCCGTGACTTTGGTAGTTAAAAGTCAGTTATGATATTTCTGTTTGCAAATGCCTATCAGCTCATGGCTCCCCAGGCTATGTACTTTGTTTAATTTCCTAATATCAGCTCTCAGTTATCATCTTCTTTTTTACCACTACGGGATCGTATACATGTTTGGAAGCTTGAATCGTGTCACCTCTTTTATTACATGGGACCATGTAGTTATGCAGTATCCATAAATACTCCACCAAACTCTGATCCTTCCTAACTGAAGCCTCTAAATTAAGAGCAATATTAGCAACTTCATTGTGGTGAATCCTTAATAGGGTCTTTCCCCTATTAACTTCAACTTGGCCCATTCTGGTGTTATATGGAGAAAGATAAGAGTCATGGATGGAGATCACCAAAAGATTGTGATCACTCAGGTGTTTTACTACTTCGAATCTGGTGACCTTTCCCATTGGATCCCCAGATACAAAGCAGTAATCTATACACTATCTAAGTGAGCCTCTTCCCCACGTACAGGCTCCAGGCATATCGCCTTCAGTCTGAGCATTTAACATAACCATCTCCCTGGCCGACAGCTCAAGGGTCCAGTGCCTAGCTCTTTCATCCATCTGACAAACATTCAGGGGCCATCCTTCACCATTCAACAGATGCATATTCAAGTCCCCGCAGACAACAATATTGGGGTTTCCCCCTCCCGCCATGCTTTGGTCGATGACATTAATTATAGACTTAAATTTCAATTGACTACCCATATTTGGCCTCCAGTAGATATTAATTAGAAGATACTTGGTTGCCATAGGGAGCAGACCTCTAATGAACTTTAGAACCTGGACGTATGGACTCACAATTACGTGACTGGTTACTGTAAGGCCCACATCTATGCTTACCAAGATTAATATCCCTGAGAAGTGTCGGCCCAGCATGCCTTTGAATGCTGGATTTAGATGGCATTCATAGCACTCACACAATGGTTTAACTCTAAGCCAGGTCTCCCGGAAACACAGGATGTCATAGTGCCCAAGAAGCTGAGCTCCCTCAGTTAGGAGGGCTTTAAATCCTCTGTTGTTTCAGCACTAGTATAAGTCCCATATGATCTCGAAGAAGGCAAGTCTAGTCAGAATTGGGGTTGATTAATGCCCTTGGCAGCCAGTCCCAACTGCCTCGTTTGCGATCCTGGCACTTGTCCAAAACTTCTCTTTTGTTGCCATCCCTTTTTGTGCCATGGTTGTCCACTGTACATTTTAACGGTGGGAGATTATTAGATGAGAATGACAATGGCTTATTTCCAGGCAGAGCTGCCTCTAAAGATTTAGTATTAAATGCAGAATCTCTCTTTCCTCATTACAGTTTCCTTTGGGCCTTGTTATGAGGTAATGTTATTCCGATTCTTGAAATTGTCAGCAACACCTTGTTTCTGTTAATCGCTTAGTTCATAGCCCAAGGGTAGATGTTTGTCACATTGGGCTAACAGATTTTACTTTTGTGAATAGCCAGTCAAGGGGCACAATCACCCAATCCATTTTCCTTTCTGTCACAAATTCGACCACATGATATCGTCTGAGGTTACATGCTTAAGGTCAGGGATGTAGTGCATAAATGTCATAACGCTCCACCAATTCAAAATTGGAGCTTCCAGACCAGATATTATTCTTTGCAAGTATTTTTTACATTCATTCTTGGGCGGGCTCTGTTTAGTATGGGATTGCTTAGGTGCTTAATCCAGCTATTTTAAAGACTCCGTCCTAGTATATTCACTGACCGTATTTTTCATGGTCGAGCGATCATCCCTTAAGCAATGAACCCTAATGCTCCTGGCTCAATCGTTCAATGCTAATCTTTTTTCTTCCAGTGTTTTAAACTTTCTGTTTTGTTGAACCGCCCTTTTTTCCTCCGATATATTACACGGCCAATCCATTTAGGCAGAGATAGGTTGCTTGGCCATGATCTTTAGTTTGCTACTATGTAAGGCTTGATGATTCGGGTGGATTTGGCTGACTTGTCTCTCAATCTCCGCCCAATCAGATCTGCTCACATTGTTCCATTCGTCATCATCCGCCTCCCGTTCTATGACCTCCAACAAGTCACTCAAACATGCTTCCGATGTAAAATCATCAGCCGCCCCCACTTCATTATTTGTCCTATTAGTGGCTGTGGCAGAGAAATCAGACAGTTGTGGCACTTCTTGGGTCAGCACCCGCTCTTTGCGGGCACGTTTAGGAGACTGCCGTATGTCAAGGGGCGGGTGAGTCATGATATTTCTAAAGAAGGCTCTGGAGCCATTGGATTACCTTTTCCTCTATGTTGTTTGGTTCCTGTTTTTTTTTCTTCAGATTTACAGTTAATAACCATTAGTACTTCAACCTCTTCAGGCAGTGAGTGCATTGGGAGACGAGTGCTCCAACAAATATGCGCTGGGTCGTATAGGGGAATTAGATATTACCCTCCCTGCATCATCTCCTTTCCATAGTTTTGGCATCAACTTGTAATCCTCTAGGATTGCCTCCATTAAGTGCATCTTATCCGTGGACTCTCTCCTTACCATATTGCATAAGCGACCCTGCCATTGAAGGGATGCGTCTGCTTCTTTGTTTAGTCTTTCATCCACCTTGGCAACAAACCCCTCTATACCAGACATTTTAGTCTGTAGCATGGCAATTAGGGCGGACTGATCTTGCAATGCACTATAGATTGTTTTGTATAGTTTGGTAAAGGGGGACGCTGAGATCGCCATAGAAGCCATTAGTACTTGCTGAAAGTGGCTGAGATCGTCCTTTAATCAGATAGGTTCGCTTCCCTCCCCCCCATCTACCTGTGGGAGCCAGGGAGAAGAGTGAGAAGATTCCTTTAAAGAGTTAGAAGAACTACTAGCCGAAGATCTTCTTCCTGGCAGTGAACGTTGGATGTCTCGGGAGTCTGAAGTAAAGCCCATATTTTCCTTTAAGTGGGTGGCATTATAAATGGCCACCGACTGCCTTTCCGTTTCCTTAGGTCTCTCCTCGCAGTCAATAGACTGACTGATGTCAACTCTCGTAGTGGTTGCTTTCAAGAACGGAGGGGCCAGCAGTCTTGGGCCAGCACCAGGTTTTGGCGAGGGATGACAGGTGAAATATTCCACATTCAAGTCGCCGTGCAACTAGTCTTGGTCTAAAGCATATAGATTGCTCTGAATTATAGACAGGCTTTTCCTTTTCTGACAGGAGATATTCTCTGTCAAGATGATCAGGACTTTGGACAATTGGGGTGCCAAGTCAGAGTTTTTCCACTCTTTTGTTATTTGAGTTCCATCCAAGACTTGAAATCCCGATGGCATCATATTTTCGTCCATATGATTCTGCCTATCTATGCATAGGAAAACGAGTCCTTCGCCCCCAAAAAAACTAGGGATCTCCTCTTCCGTCATACTGGCTGAGGTTTTTTCAATAGCAGGAAGTATCAGTTCTTTGCTTGATTCCAGACCAGAGTACATTCCCGGAAGCCCGAGTCCTGGAGTTCTTATCTCACCTCCCATAGTGCCACAGTCGCCGGGGGCCGACTGATCCAATGGCGGCGTAAATGTGCAGAGCACACCCACAGAGGGGGGAGGATTTTTCAGGAGGCAGGCTGGAATCAGTATGTTTGTCCCCTGACCCGGAGGATTGAATGTCGGGTCAAGGCTGCAATGGGAGCATAAGATCCACGGGACAGTGCAGAGGGCTATTATAGTAACCAGTGAGTACATGGGCCTCACATAAGTTATTTTTAAGGGCTCTTGATCACATCTGCCTTGACAGACTGATAAACCATCCCCCAGCGCCTCCCGTCTTACCTCAAGGCGGGTCCGGGGACCCGCGGGGCTTTTGAACTGCACAGACATTTCTATACACCTGGTTAGCTATGCCGTGTCGTTGGAACTTTCCTTTGCTTCCAAGTCCACACTCAGCGCCAGCACCCCAGAAAGAACGTGCAGTCCTCCAACGCTCTCCGGGGACTAATGCAGTTCTTTAGACAGCTTCTACGACACCCCAGAAGCCAAAGACCAAAAGATTCCACTTGTCCCTCCCACTTTGCAGCCTTAAAGAAGAGCACAATCAGAGCGTACTCTTAAATATCACTAGTTTAAACAATTGGCACACACCCTCCGACTAGCTCCAAAAGGTGCCCAGTTTCTAGAGGATGGTCGCTCCCAGTCAAATCAGTAAGACAAATCTCTTTTTCATGACCTGCGTTGAACAGCGGTTTTCAATTGCTGGCAGCCAGGCTCCTTCAGAACACAAAGCATTTGAGTGAGCATTGGCAGGGTTTGTACTGATCTGTTTTTTTATTAGACAAACATCATTTTCTGTAAACATGCTTGGGGGTGAGGGATGGGAATAAGACCACCTCTCTGTTGGTGGCCTTGCTACGCTTGGGTTCTCCACTGGAAAGCAACATTGCCCTCCTTCTGCACCACTCCTTCATTACGATTCGGCAGCTCGGGGAAGAATAGGAAGTTGGCAGCGTGTTTACACACCGACATTCCAAACTAGATTTATCCATTGCAGAATCAAGGTTTACAATTGTTAGCGTGGCCTCTACCCAGTTTTTCAATTTGTGAGCACTAGCAAATCAACACACTCCACTTGTGTAGTGCCCTGAAGTGCAGAATGTCTGTGGAAAACAAAAGCTACAGGATTGTGCACTGTGCCCACTTTTAGGGGTTGATATGTACCAAATGCTGGGATATACCATGCAAGCGCTTTCAGCACAAAGGCATGTAACATTTGTGTATAAAACAAAAAACAAAGAAATGTGCACTGCACATGCGCGGCACGTTTAAATGCCAGTGAGCTCAGATATTTCTCTCTGGAGCTGGAGGAACTAAGCAGTATTAAACAAACACTGGCCCCTGCCATTGCTGAAGACCCATTCTGATGTGTCAACAACAAGAAGTAAGATTGTAAAGTAAAGGTTGTATGTAACAATTTCAAGAAAAAAACGGATTTAAATCTATGTTATGAATTAGGATCATATTTGTATCATTTAACCACAGTACAGCACAAAAGTGAATAAACACTGCACAGCAGCTGGAAAACAAAACATGGTTTTAAAATCAGCATTAAAAATCTCTCCCCCATTTAGACAGACAGCACCACCAGTACTACAAAAGGGCCACAGATCTTTCAGAAGAACGCACTCACCATGCATGATGGTACCTCTAAATATGTACCTCCAAAAGGCCGACACAGAGTGAGATCTCACAGGCACTTGTTACACTGCCTTCCATGTCAATGTCTACCCACAACCAACTGGCCTCTCAGATGAATCTGCTAGTAGTTGGCTAATCTTTCACATTTGAAAAATTGACAATTACTCGAGTCTACTCATCCAGCCCATCACACAACCGATACAGAGCTCTGAAGTTCTTCTATACAAAATGAACAGAGTACTCTTATGCCTCAGACTTGCAGTACACTACATTAGCAACTATGGGACTTGGTCCATCACAGAGAGAGTTCCCACATCCATCAGTCTTTACCCCAAGGCAGACTGGCCCACAGGAAAAGGGGATGATTTGTCAACAGGAAAGTTCTTCACAAAAGCCCAGCAGCAATAGGGCATAGTCAGCCACTCATCCCTCTGCCTGATATCAGTCTAAATCTTGCCCAGTGCTATCGGTGGCACATGCCTGTCGGGGTGGCTATAATCCTTGCACCCCGTTTTTTGCTGTGTAAATTGTAGCCCCTTTCCATGGTCCACAAATGAAGATCTATCTGGACTCTAACAAATACCTGCCAGCCGCTGGACTCATAACTAGTGCCTGTGGGACTGCCAGACTATGTGTCCACTGCTCCACTTCACGCAGCGCTCACGCACGGTTTAGCCGGAATTCAAAACGCTATGCACTCCGTTTACAACGTCGGAGTCAGAACAAGTAGGAAAAAGCAGCTCCTCTCGAAGACCTTCTGATCGTGGCTTGACCACTTCACACCTCGGGAAGGCTATAATTCCCCAAGAGGTCACTTTACTTCTGATTGCTACCTCCTACTTTCCACCACAATAGCAGATGCAGGTCTGAATTGATCTGTGCCACAGAAACAGACCAGCCTTGTCACCTTTCACTGATTCATCTCTCTAGACAAACGCATACACATTAGTCTGGTATATGATCAAAACGCACTCAAGTTGTATTTACCCTTTGTAATACAGTCTGCACTCACGCTTCATTTCTCGGACCTGATTTAATGCATTTTTTTTTTAACAGGAAAACATGGAATTGTTTGCCCTAAGAAAAATAAATCAACTTCAGCCGAACTTCAATTAAAAACGTTTTTGGAGCTTAACTTTGGGGCACGCCTTGTCTACTGTGTTTTACATTATAAAGGAGACCAATACAGGTTTCTATCCGTTCATATTTGCTTACAGTTCTTTCTAAAATTGCAACCTCATCAACCCACAGGCTATACCTGTACAATCATTTATCTCACACGATTTATGGGAAGCCCATCTCCCTGTGTGTTCTTTGCACTTATAGTGAAAGCAAATACACTTGAAGTGTTTGGACCCAAGCAGGTGTGTTCAAGATCTATCCATGTTCAAATGTTGCCTCCGAAAAGTGAAGCACCCGTTTAATACACTCACATAATAACATTATCAGCATTTGTTGTTTAAACCTTACTTTACAGTAGTCCGGCCACGTGAATGTGTATATTCAATACTCGGCAACAATTTAAAACAAAAATAAAACCTTTATGGCATTTGAACATTGGGGCAGTATTCCGGAACTTCATTTAGGCTTTAAAGCTATATGCTACAAGAGTTTTTAAAAAAAATATTTTTAAATGCAGTACATTTTTTTTTGCAAGAATACCTGAATCTGGCTATTTGAAATGGAAACGACTGAGAATTATAATGCAATCTAACTACTGGCACTCCTATACATAACATAAGAAAGGAACAAACACACCATTATTTTAACTTCGAAGTATATACTTACTGGAAAGTGAATGGCTTGGCAAAGAACAGAAAAGAAAGTACAATCGTCATTCCCTTTCGTCCCGTTGTTACTGTAGGGGTGAAATGTAGATGAAACATTACCTTACAAATCTGCACAAGCCTATACTATGCATTTTTAATACCTCAAATGAAAACAGTTATGCTGACATTTACATAAACTAATTTGCAGCATTATTACATTCAGAAATATTGACCAACATATTTTAAAAAATGTTGCCGCATTGGACCCCAAATTGGAATTAAAATATAATGTGGGTAAGCCTAGGCCTGTGGAACGTGGAGCTCACCTGGGCGGTTGCAGGGAATTGGCTGCTGGAAGGGAGATGAGGCAGGGCTGAGGGCTGCCTTGTACGTGGTCCGCATGACTAGTGAAGCTGGTGACCTGAGAGAGAAGCCGCGAGGGCATGAGGTGTGCGATGCAGCTTGTGGTGACAGAGGTACAGAGGGGCAAACGAATCAATATGAGCAGGGTCTGGCGTAGGTGCTCTGTATGTGTGGAGCACATGGGGCAGTTCTGGCTGGGGCAGCAGGTAGTGAGATCTGAGAAAACACGCAGGTAGATTGGGGAATCTGTGGGCTACACAAGAAATTCCACTCTGTACGAGTTCGTATAGCTCACAGATTGGCCAATAGCCACACTCCCTCAACTTTCCAAAGGGTGTAATGTTCATTACACACTGAACATTACAAATGTGAATGTTACTGGTCTTGTAAACTCTTAATGCCGATTGCATAACAATCTGAGTTGAGAAAAATTCGACACATTTTTACTAATTTAAGGACAGTTTCATGAAACATATTTGCAGCCCTGCAAAATATTCCCCCAAACAAGAAATTTCCCACAAAACATACAGACCTGCAAATCTTCAACCACACAAGAAATGCCCCACAAACTCTTGATCGCTGTGAAATATTTCCCACTTGACAACGTATAGGGTAACTAAGCAAGCACAACTATTTTTAAAGCAGTTTGAAGGGGTTTCTACAGTAAGGTGGTTATTATTTTTTTAATCGGAACCCAGACTCTTCATTTCAGGCACATTTTTAAGTGTGACCAACAAGACCGAGAAGACTGTGCCTTGCAGAGTAATATCAGACAGGATTAGCAAGAATGATAATGAGACAGGCTTCGGAATAAGATTCCCCGAGCAGAATTTGCAATTTTGAACAGATGTCAAGTGATTAGCAAAAATGAAACCAGGCAAGGAGGGATTAGCAATATCAATGGCTGTAGGTATATTATGCGGGCTGCCAATATGCATGATCAGATTGGAGTGTTTCTATCATGATGTATTTGTAGAAGATAATAAATAATGAAAGCAGCGTGGCGGGTCAGAAGAGGGACACAAAATGTCCATCTCACTGCCAATTTTTAATAACTGAAAATAATAAATACCTATACGCTAAGGGTTTTCCTTACTTAACAGAACTAACTACGGTGCTCGTCAGTGAGAGTCCAAATCAGAATTGGCCCACTGTCAAACCTATCTATTCTAACCCTACCACTATTAGAACAAAACCAGGAGAATGACTCCCTTCGACTGTAAGCTGGTTCTTCACCAAGTTCAGTTCAGTAACATTCTCAAGTAGTTCTTGGTAACTACTTTCATCAAGTCATACAATTCTGATACTGGTTTCTTCAGGTTTTCAAACTTCTCCTTCATGTGATTACTCTTTTGTTTCTTTTTTATTCGTTTGTATTTATCCTTTTCCTTTCATAAGTAAAAGGATAACTTTATCAGAACATTTCCATTGGCTTCTTGGGTTCTCAATCTTTATTTCACAGGTCTTGGTTTCCTCCCTTTGGGCTTGGCTCTTATTCTCTGTTTCAATCTGCTCCTCAAATTTACTCTTACCATAGTGTTTCCTATTTTGTAATCTCTCAGGATTTTCTCCTTGAATTCATGGAGTGTAAACATTGTATCTGGGATGAGTGTGAGTGGCCCAGTAATGATCCATTTTCACTTAATTGAATCTCAATACTTTGAGTATGAGCATTCCAGTAATAACTCTTTCTCTTCCTTCAATGCAATATCTTAACTTGACTGGGACGAGTATAAGCGTTTGAGTAATGATTCTCTTTCTCTTCATTCAATGCCAATAACTTATTATGACTGGTATGCAAGAGGGCGGAGCGACCTCTGAACGGGCCCATGAGATTCAGAGCTTGCCCTCCAGTACCTTAAGTCGAGATAGCTGCACCTTGAGGAGGATGGGGTGCAGGATTCTCTTACTCCAACACCAATCAGTAAGGACAAGTCAATGGTTTGGCAAAGGGAAGTCCGTT
This sequence comes from Ambystoma mexicanum, assembly GCF_040938575.1. Taxonomy (NCBI): domain Eukaryota; kingdom Metazoa; phylum Chordata; class Amphibia; order Caudata; family Ambystomatidae; genus Ambystoma; species Ambystoma mexicanum. The sequence continues at coordinate 1,013,845,071 of NC_090930.1, read as the reverse complement.
TAATGACGAGTACAAAAACAGGGAAACAAATGGAAATCAACAGTGATGCAATCGCCTGTCTCGCTTCAACTCCCAAATTCTTCATTCAAACAGCAATTCTTATAGGCAAAATTCATCATCATTTGACGTGTAACACTCAAAGTTTGTCATGTAATTCTATTGGTTGGAAAAGGTAACTTAAGTATAGGTACTATATCTGTATATGGTAACAGAGCGTGTTATCGGGTGGGTGTCTACGCCCATCCCTCTACATCACTCGTGATAGACGTCACTACAAGTACGACGTCTCATTGGTTCTACTAGCTATAGGACCTTAGATTATTTGGTCCATTGTGATTGGGTGGGTTACACCCCTAGGCATAAATCTCCACTTTAATTAGCAGCATGTAGAACGGACACCCAGATGCGGAGTGCCCCAAGATTCACCCTGCCACCCTTCCATCAATCAGCACTTTAGGGCTATGTGTCAATTAGTTGGCAGAGTATGGCCTCAAAACTGTAGCTTCTTATCATCAGGAGAAGTTATGGCATCCTCTGGGTTTGGATGACATCAGACATGGGTACCTCTCTGTGCTTGGCTGGTCACGTGTCAGTTCACTGTGAATCGGCTTCATTTTCCCTCTATTTGTGTATTTGATTCTTTGTTCGGCTTCGCCACCTGCCGGGCCTCCTCATCTCGACCTTCGCAGGACAGGCTTCTATGCTCTTAAGTTTAAATTCTTCAGAGTTGCTGTTCTCCTCCCTTCCTTGGGTTGACCCCGAATTCCTAGCCATGAGCTACTTCTTACTGAGTTTCGATTATGCTGTTTAGTCTGACTTTGAGCTAGTTTATGAATCCTGGCCTGTTTGTCCTCCATCATCCTAGACTTAATTCTGCTTTTGTAAAATGGAGTCGCACTTGTATAATGTGCTTCTTGAGGTAGATATATATAGTTAGCGCTTGCCGCTCTATGCTCCTACTAAGCATTGCAAGCTGTACCGTTTCCTTAGCTTCTTGCGTTCCAAGCCTATTTACAGGCATTTAATCAGTTACATATTTCCATCCTGCTTTCACTGGTTATGTTTCATTAAAGTTCAGCATCGTTTCTTCTTCTGTCTATTACATCATTATGCGCAACATTTCGTCTTTGTTTATCACCTTTTTGGTTGTCATTTCTGTTCGGGCCATTGTGTCGTCACCATTCACCTCCAATTAAGGCCCTTTGGGTCTCTTCAGGGACAGTTTGTAAGTATTCTTCATTTCGCGTCATCTGCTGGTATGGTTGTCTCAATGGGTACCGTGCAGCCCATGGTTGCCTGGTTATTGGCGCTTCAATAGGTATACAAGTCCTTCTGATGGGTACTGGACAGAGCCCCACTGTGGCTCTCTGTTGGTTTATTTGCTCCTTATAATTCACATATCTTGGCGAGTATGCTTCTGGTATCTCAAAATGGGTGGCTAGAGTGCAGGCCAAATATGGGACCTCCTCTACACTGGGACGAGTCGGAGCGTTCCAGTAATGATCTTCCGCCCCCTACCGCTTTCCCCTTTGCCTGTTGTGTTCAGGGATAATGTCACTGGGGTTCTAGACTGGCTGGGACCTTCTCTTGCACTTGTTAGGTTGGCCTTTTGTATTTATTTTATTCATTTGTTACACGCGCAGACCCTGGGGTATCACGGCGTGGTTACAGACAGCTTGGTAATTGGTAATACATTTAAGAGCAAATAGGTAAATAATGAGACACAAACTTTTTCATACAAAGCAAAGGTAATCAGTATATACAAAATACAGGCGGTTGCACTGGTGTCCATTCAGCAGTGAGCTAGTATTGATTGAACAACCATGTCTTTAGTTACTTTTTGAATCCAGGGAAGGAAGTCTCTAGTTTGAGATTGATGGGGAGGGAGTGCCAGTGTTTGGGGGGATAAGACCTGGAAGCTGCTGCCCCCTGCTCTGGTATTGTTGTAGCGGGGTAACACAAGGAAATGACTCATTAGATCTCAGCGTTCTGACATTTTCTTTTTTATGAAGGGTGTTGTTCAGATAAAGGGGTGTTTTTTTGGCCAGCCACTTATGTACGATGCATAAAGTTTTAAAGATGATGCTGGCTTTGATAGGTAGCCAATGGACATCCTTCCTAGTCTTGGAGATGTGATCATGTTTTTTTTTTTATCCCGAATGCTGCCCTTTGGGCTTTATTTTGCAAGAGTTGCAGAGGTTGGTGTTAGAGGTCCCTAGTAGAAGCAGATTGCAATAGTCCAACTTCGATAATACTAGGGCTCTGGCCAGGGTACGGCAGTTGGACGGTATCAACAATTGTCAACTTAAAGCAATCAGTTTGGCTGTGTACGCCGTGGATGATCACAAGGAATTGATATGTTTGGTCATGTTGAGGTTAGCGTCACGGTGAACACCTAGTGTTTTTACCTGCTTGAGGACTGGAATCATAGATCCATCTATGTTGATGGAGTTGTAATCTGCATGGAGTGATGCTATTTTGGTTGGTGATCCAACAATGAGGATTTCTGCCTTCTCATCATTGAGACAGAGGCTATTTAGCGCCATCCAGTTCTGGATGATAGCATATATTTTGTTAATGGTAATGATATCCTGGGCATAAATCCCTGTGATGGGTATGAGGATCTGGGTGTCATCTGTGAAATTCATATAGATGACACCCATGTCATCAAAGGCAGAGAAGAGGAGTTTTGTGTAGGCATTATAGAGTGTAGAGGAGAGGCACGAGCCCTTGGGTACTCCTAAGGGTACTGATATGGGATCAGCTGCTTCCTTACCTATGGTCACTCCAGATGTCCGTTCAGCCAGGAAAGATTTGACCCATAGCATTGCGTCTTTGGAGAAATTAAAGTCATTGGCTAATGAGGTGCACAGCTTATCATGGTCCACAAGGCGAAGGCTGCAGAGAGGTCTAGTAGCAGCAGCATACAGAGTTTCCCTTGGTCCCTGATGGTGTCCATCTGCATTTTTAGGTCCAAAAGGGCCGTTTCTGTGCTATGTTTAGGCCTGATTGTCTGGTTCCTAGGTGCTGGTTCTGTTCGAGATGAGATTGTATCTGTGTATATGCTATATTATCTATGAGTTTCAGTGGAAATGGGACCATTGTTTTGGTCGATAATTAGTGGGTACTGTTGGGTCCAATGTTTTTTAGGAGGGGGTGATCCAGGCATTTTTAATATTTGCTGGGACTGTATTGGTGTTAAAAGAAGAGTTGATAAAGGTTGTCCGGGTTGGGAGGAGAGTGGTGACACAAGCTTTCACTAGTTTGGCTCGTATGCTGTCGCCTTTGCAATTAGAGGCTTTTAGTTTGGCGATGGTGTCAAATACCATTTCTTGGGTGACCAGGGAGAACTGGAAGGAAGAGTTGGGATTTTCAGGGGGGGGGGGGGGGTGGGAATGGTGTTGGATGTGGTGGTGTTTTTGTCAACTAATGCCAGTCTTTTGGCAGAGATTTTATTTTGTAATAGGACAATTTTAGCAGATAATGCGTCTTGAATAGTAGTGCACCATTCTTTGCTGGAATTGATGAGGGTTGTACTTGGGGTGGGATTTTCTAATTCCCTGAGAATGGAGAAGAGTTCTTTGGAGTCTGATGCGGCATTGCTGATGCGGGTGTTAAAGCCATTGGCTTTATGGGAAAAGATAGCTGTTTTATAGATTTTTGTTAGCGTCCTTGAACGCTTTGGTGGTCTCTGGGGTAGGATGTTTAGTGTAGGCATGTTTAAGGGATCGTTTGGTTTTAGTTAGGGAGGCTAGTTCTTCATAAAACCAGAAGTGGGTCTTTTTGTCAATTCGTCGCGTTTTAGTTGACAAAGGTGCAACTTCATTGGATGGTGAGGGTAAGGCACTTGTGGTAGTAGTCTGCAATGATACTGGGGTCATTGCGGTTGACTAGATTAGATTCAAGTGTTTTGATGAGGATAGGGGTGACATTTTCTGCCTTGAGTTTACTGGGATTTCTGGCTTCAACGGTATCCGTAGTATTGGTCTTGGGAGGAAGGAGTTCCTCGCTCATGAAAGTGAATTCTATACAGTAATGATCTGACCAGTTGAGGGGGGTGATCAGGTCGATGGTTAGGGTGGTGTTAAGTGACAGTATCCACTCCAGGATTCTGCCCTTGATATGTGGGACTCATTCACCAGTTGGGTGAAGTTCATGTCTTTGACAGCTAGGTGTAGTGAAGCAGCTTTGTGGTCTTTGTCAGCGTTAAATCCTAGGTTGAAGTCTCCAAGGATTATACATTTAGTATTGAGTTTAATAAGAGGTGTAATCAGTAGTGGGATATCTATTTCGGGGTGGCTGTTGGCGCTTGGTGTTTGGTAAATCACTATGATGTTAATTTGTGGTGTTAGCATTCAAGGCGAGTTTGACTAGCATGATTTCATAGCCAGAGATGTCTTCGATAGGGCTGGATCTAATTTGTAGGTTGCTCCGTGCTATGATGGTGACACCACATCCTGTGGTATGGGTTCTATCCTTTCTAAGTATGCTGTAATTAGGCGGTATGGCTAGTGCAAGTGGAGGTCCTGAGGCTTGGTGAAGCCAGGATTCTGTGATTATAATTCAGTCAAGGTTTTGTTCAATGATTAGATCATGAATTTCAATGGCATGGACTCCTAATAATCGTGCATTAATAAGGGCACTTTTCAGGCTAGTCGGGGGCTTAGAGGTAGCTGATCTGTCGCTATTTGGCGTCTGAAGCTGTGTGGAGTATGTATTTTTCTTGGTGATCAGGGAAGAAGGTAGCTCATTTTTTTTGTTTTGGAGAGGGTCATTGTGAGTGTAATTTTAGGTGTTCTGGGTGTAAAAGGGAGGTGAGCATAGGGAGGCTTGGTGCGTGATCTGAGGCGAGTGGTTCTGTTGATACCCACAATAGGGTTAGTATCTGTAGAGAACCTGAGTGCGAGGTCTACTATTTGGTTAGAGGCTATGCCTTTGCTAAGAGGAGAATTAGATGAAGCATTGGTATTCTGAACATGTTCAAGGCTATTTGGAAATGGTGGCTTTGCTGGGAGAAATGGTGTTGGGAAGGGTATGGGATGGTGTCTGGGGCATGCCAGTATAGAGAGTCCATTCTGAATACCAGAAAGTGGTTACGTGTGCATGGCGTATTATTAGGTACCACACAACTCCTGTGGTTACATATATGACCTCTCCGGTCTCTCGTTTACCAGTTTGTTCTGTAATGCATCAAAGGAAGTGGTATCGGCATTGTTCACAGACCTGCTGGTCCATCTCTGCTTGATTGCGTACAGGCCACCATTTACCTCTCACTCGTGAAGAGGACGCCTCGCGTCCACCTCTGCTTCTCTCCTTTCTTCCCGTTCCTGATGCGGGACATCTAAAATTCCACTCTGGATTCTCTTTGGCATAGGATACCGTGCATCCAGCTTTCCTCCAGCATACGTCTGCGAGCAAGTTCGTAACTTGCGTGTTCTCGCTCCTTTTCCTTCTACTTTCTCGCCAGTGTCCCCGACTGAAGTTTTAGGACATTTTAGGATACTCTGGTATAGGACGCTGCATGTCCACTTCTTCTCCAACATACACCTGTGAACAAATTCGTAGCTCGCAGGAACGCGCCGTCTCTCCTCCCAGTCTCTGCCTCTGTTTTATCACGTTGCCGTGGATCTTACCCGGTGCAATTTCACAGTTCTCTGTTTGATCTACACTCTATTCCTCCATAGACCCTTTTCCTTGTCTCAGTACAATAAAGTTTTTCCTTCCAAGGAATAATCAGAGTTTCGTGATGCCCAATCAGGGATGCAAATAGGCAAAACGTTTTTGGGGAGAGGGCTAACCCATCAAATGTTGAGAGAGGCCAACTTCAGAGACTGTTTAAACCTACTTGCGTAAGGGGCATCTAACCTCTTTAGACATTCTAATGATACTATTCTAGTGCACCTTCAATATTACAAGCAGTTAACTCTCTCCTTAACGTCCAAAACTATACACGTAAGTACTGCTGTGAGAATGAGCTGTCTACTGTCCTCCATTACCCTTCCAATCAATCCCCTTACATAAAAGTACTAACACCCCATAACGATTTTAATAGCTGAAAAATGTATGGATATGAATGCTTTACATTAGCAATCGCCAGCCTTAGTTTCTTTTTTTCTTTTATTCATGTATTCATTCTTAAAGTGCACAGCAAACCGAAGGCATTGAGGAGCTTTTACAAGGTAAGTACATGATATATAATATGTTATTTATAACATGCTTAATACCCAGAGGTTTCTAAGCGCAGACCCAGGGATCGAACCTGTGGTGCTCCGCTTCGTCTTGCTTCAAAGGGGAGCACGTTGCCCCTGAGCTATCCTCCCGAGACCATGTTTTAAATAGTTACATGGGCATATACATAGACAACAGTGTGAACTGACAGTAATGCAGTTCGTGTATGCATAGCTCAGTAAAACAGCCAGGTTCTGAGCACTTTGCGGAAGGCAAAGTGGGAAGGTTCTGCTCTAAGAGTGTTTGGCAGGGGGTTCCATTGCTGGCCACAATGAAGGGGAAGCTGGCACCACCTGCTTTAGCGCGTATGACTATAGGGAGTAAGAGTCGATGGCAGTACAACGTTCTGGTAGGTCTGGATGAGCCTGCTCCGACTACTTTCTGAGATAGTGGGGGGCTGTTTCGGGGATGCATTTGTTAGTGATGGCCAGTTAGTCTCGGGAGGATTTCTCCCGACTATTGCAGTGTGTTAGCATGCTGCGCTTCTTTGTCCACAAGGTCATCAGCACAGTTATGGTTTTTCCGGAGAGAGTCAACGTTTTCAGTACCACTTATTGCAGTGTGCCCTTCAGGCTTTGCTTAGAAGGGCAGAAGGCCCCAAGAACGGCAGAAAGGAGTTTGAATGCCTTAGGCAGGCCCAGCCTAAAATGTGTGGGAGACCATTTCAACATTATGGTTGAGGGGTTCTTGCTTAGTGCAAAAACAGTATGAGGCACCCCCAGGGTGCGTACATTACAATGGCCACAAAGATGAGGTTAATAGCCGTTGATTATCACGAGATGGCCGGCCAGCCAGCAGGGATCTTAAACACTAAATGCCCACTCAAGAGCTATAAACCCTTGTCAGCAACTGGCTGATGTTGAGGAACAAGTGTTAGAAGGCAATGAGGTGATAACCCCTCTGTAGATCCTGTGGGAAGGGAAGGGCGGAAGCGCTCCAGGAAACACAGCTTGTAATGTGTGTGCTGCAGAGGGCATATTTTAAGACCAAGAACGAAAATAGCGAAAGAAATATATTGCCGTGTAACAAGCCTGCTGAATGGAAACATGGGGGCAGTTGGTGGGGGCCGCCCTGAGGCTTAAGTCCCCTTTCAATTGAAAACGTTGAAAGGCCCAGATGCCATCCCTGGCCTTAGGGGTCTGTGCTGTTGACGCCTTCCTGGTGCTTTCTCGAAAGAGAGAGACAAATACAAATCTGCGGTTAACTTTGCTTCATGAGTCCCACCAATCTCTGGCCAACACAGAAGAAAGATAAATGGAGTGAAAGGGTTTTGCCATTCTAGGGTTGCCTGATGCTATGCTGTCTCTCATTGAGAACCAAAGAGATAGAATGACCAGACGTGCCGGTTTTGTTGTGACTGTCCTGGAATCGAACCCTCTGGTGCCCCATCCCAAGAGGGTGCACGGAGAGATATAACATAACAATTAAACAGTTATAAACTTTACACATGATCATATTTTCCTAAATTTGCACCATCACTGAAGGCAACTCTTTTTCACCCCACGGATGGGTTCGAACTCAACCTTTCTGATAACAGCATGCATTAACTGATTGGCCACGTAGCAAGCTGTGGAGTCAACAATTACCAAAGCCTGTACTTGGAACAAGAGGGAAAAAAGCTTGTTGGTTTTTGATATGCTTACATTCACAGCCAAATCCGCATAATATATTTTCCGTAGCAGTGCTAGAAATGGAAATAATTGTGGAGGACTTGGAGGTGAATGTTCTGGATGCAATGGGAGTTGGGGTGTAGTCCTACCTTCATGTTTGTGTTCCCGTTCCGTTTTTTAATGTTACATATCTGGACGCCCTACAATAAGAACACTCTCCAGGGCTCTCTGGGTGCCCTTGTATCTCTGCCAACACTGCAGAGTGAGGGAGAGCATGAAAGGCCCCGGGGCTGGCGCCACCCAGAAACCTAAGTGTAACTAGAACTCCCTTGGGACCGAGAAGCACTGCACCTGCCCGTCTCCTCGCTTCTGACTAAGTGAGGAAACAGCTTGAGCACTCTCTCTGGGGCATCTCGGCAGGATTGTCCCTTATGCTAGGCACTCTACGCACCGTGAAATCGAGGGAAGGGGGGGGGGGGGGGAGTTCAGCAGGACGCAGAAATAAAATTTAGCTGGTTCTGTGGATACACTTATGTGTACCAGGCCCCAGCCTTCCCAACATCAACGGATCCTGCGAGTGGGAGCCAGCAGGGAGAGATTATGAACGAACACCGTGTAGCGAACCCTCCCAGATTCCACCCATGGCTGACCACGTTATGTTGAGGCAATGGAGAGAATAGTATGCAGACTGCAGGACAATAATCAAGGTGGTTATGCGGGGCTCAAGGTAAGCGTGAGCTGTGAGGTAATGCCGTTTGTCTTGGGCCCCAATATACTATTGTCATTAGGGAAAAGAACCATGCAGACACCAACTGCTCATGGCGTAGGTTTACTTTGGGTTTCCTTAACAGGTCATTTTGGAATTGTACTGCCCCTTCACTCCTCCTTGCTCCTCTCTCGCTGTGGCCAATTATGAGGCTACGGCATGCCGGCGTAAGACAGCCCCAAGTTCTGAAGGTTGGAGAATGATAATTCGCGTTGGTGTGAAAGGTTTCAGAGGAACCAAAGCCCCTACCTCCGTGGATACGTATGGTAGTTTTTGTTTTCACACAAAGTAACTGCGCCACACAGTCTTTGTGGCGCAGTTACTTTGTGTGAAAACAAAAACTAAAATACATTTATTTTTAGTGTATTTAAGATAATTTATACATATATACGGATATTTTAAAGTAGCAGAAGCTGTATGAAGGAACATGCACTGACAGTCATTTGCTGAACGAGCCAGCAAATAATAAACGTTATCACTACCCTTCTCAATGGTGCTTTGACCAGACTCAGAAGAAGCTTAACAAGCGGAGTTGTCGCTACCCAGATTTGAACATGTGACCTTCAAATTTAACCTGTACAATTGAAATGCCCAAAGGGGGCCATTATTAAGTAACTTTACCAAACTTTGCACTGAGATGTCACAGGCTGCCACCGGTATCTGGGATTTATTTAAGCATTTTCAGATTAAAAAAAAACAAACAAAAAAACGATAATGACATATATCTAGAGTATCCAAAAGGGTCAATACATCACTTGGCAGCAGTCACTGAATGCCTTGATATATTTTACCTGCATACAGACTTTTGTTGCAGAAGAAGCACTCAACTTAAATTGGATGGTGGTTAAATCCCACTGTATTTCAGAGTGCAGGTACGCTGCAAACAACCCCATATCTACTCAGTGGTCCTTACCACACTGTCCTAATGTTATAAGTTATGCCTTGTAATGATCCTCCTCACTCTTCATATTGGTTCTCTGTATCACCGGTCCTCTGCGGTCAATCGGCCAATGCACTTTTCCCAGGGTTGGGTCTCGATGCTGAAGCTTCAAAGTCCCAACATGCTCACAATATAAGGCAAGCTCAGGGGAGTCTGGGATTGCCCTGACCCACCCCATTCCCATACCCCCAACTCACTTAACTCACCTCTGGGATAGGATCAACTCTGGCAAATGCCCCGGTAGGCAAACTATCCCAGGCTGGGAGGGGTCCCTGCTACCCTGTGATAGGGTCAAGACACTGATCCTTTCACAATTATCAATGAAAGAAACCTCAAACCACTTGTAAGCATAATCCGCCAAGACAAACTGAAATCTGTTGCCCTGCTCTGTCATCCCTACAGGACCTATGTGGTCAATGGTTATCTTATCCCACACCAGCTCAAGAATCTTCACAGGCATCAACGCCAGGGTATTGGTTCTGTGGCATTTGTCATTTTCCAAGCAAATGCACTGCATTTCCTCATACAATTCCACTTGACCGTCCTTGGCTGGCCACCAGAATTTAGATCCTCATTTTCACTTCATTAAACTAAGACCCAAGTGTCTCTGATGGACCAGCTCCACAGGGGTCTCCTGCAAACACAGGAGCAACCATGTGGAAATCTCGAGACAAGCCAAACAATTTTTTGCAACACTCACCCTTCGTCTTTAGGTACGCCGACATTCTGGTACTCTTCCTTGGACACCTGTGTACCACCAGGTACTCCATAATCTATCCCACTTCCTCAACCTTGTGCAATTCTTCCATCCAGACCCTGTTGTCTACTATGGCACATATGGCGTCACTCTCACTGGCTACCCATTTCTCATCCCCCACAATTGGGCACTGGGACAGGTAGTCCATCTGTGGATTTTCCTTGCCTGTTACAAACATGACAGTCGAAGTTGCATTCCAGAATTTTGCCAGCCATCTCACAATTCTTGATGCCACCAACCCTAACCCGAGTGGAAAATAAAAAGTGCTGTTGGGGCTTATGGTCGCTCTGCATGGTGTGTGGATTGCCCATATACATGTTCTTTAGTACCAGGATGCCCAGCAACATGCGAAGACTTCCTTCTCTTTTATTAAGTAATTCTTCACACTGTCACCAGTGTCCACTGTCCCCAGTGCCCTAGATGCAAAGGTGATGGGAACATCTTCATTTTCCAAGACGGGGCATAGGAACGCTACCCGCTAACCAGTGTGAGTCTAGGCATCCACTCTGAGGAGTGTTCTCGCCCTGCAGTTAAGCAGCTACAACACGGGAGGCTTTGCCATCTCCTCCTTCAGTGACTTTAAGGCAGCTTCTGCCTGATGGTCCTATTGGAACAGGATATCTTGTTAGAGCAATGTATATAATGGTGCCATCTTCCTGGCAAATTGTGTCAGGAAGGTCTGTAATCTCCTCTTCCGCCTGAGATGCCCCAGACTCCCTTTCCTCCCCTTCCTCCTCACCTCGAAGTCTCCGGCGTTGAGTCAGCTTCAGGTTGTCCTTTGTTCGAGTCTTCACCCCTTTTTATTGAAGATAGGGACGACCAAGGTAGGACGCCACAGTGACACCCTTTGGGTGATCTGTGGCAACCCTCCTCGGTCGCTGGTCAATGGGGAAAAAGCCAGTGGCACAAAAACCCCCGGAAGAGTAGAATCTTCAAGCGCAGTGTTGTAGCTATTAACACACTCCGGAATCAGCAGCAGAGGGAGAGGAACTGATGGACTCCGTCCGGAAATAGATTCCAACAAGAATCGGGTATGAGACCAGGTAAGTGGAATAGTTCCAGCACGGATAGTCAGAAGAGGGCTAGGAGAGGCAATCCGCAAGGTAGGCAGTGGTCGGTACACCGGGATATCAACAAGAAGTGGTTCCGATACAGGATAAACAGATGAGGGCTAGGCGAGGCAATCCAACAAGGCAGGCAGCGGTCAGTACACGGAAATATCAAGCAGGATAGAAACAGAGGAGGGCTAAAGAAAAGGACCAAGAGAGGTAAGCACAACAATGGAAGGGAGAAATCAACAGAGTAAGTATAACGAGAAACACACAAGACCGGAGGGGGGGAAGGATGAGAGACGGGAACGTAACAGACCAGGGAGGAAGAGCAAAGTACACGGGAGAACCCCGGCAAGAGGTAAGGAAAACAAGGGAAGGAAAAAAGGGGCGAAAGAGGAAAGGAAGGGCAACGGGCGGAAAAGAAAAACTACTCGAAAAACAGCAGCGCTGGAAAACAGGACGAAACACTGTACGTTGCAACGCACCCGACCCCGGAAGTGAAAGGAATAAATACTGGTGTCGGGAACATCGCCACGACAGCTAGACCTGCACAGCGCGTTTCCCAAAACGTGATGGAACCCGCAATGGCGGGCGCAGCTTCCACTTCTTCCAAAGCCGCCAAGTTCCTTGAGGCGTGACAAAATGACTGCTGAATTTGGAGCAGTACGCCATAAAGTCGGAGAACAATCTTAGCTGCACCTTGGAGGTCGGTCCTTCCCCCGCTGCAAATTCCTTCTCCCGTTAAAAAGTAGCCCCGTATTTTTTTGAATTTGTATATAGCCGACATTCGACTTTTACAAAATTCATCATGATATCCACCTAATACACAATACATAATCATCCATTCAAACCTAATGTACATTTTTGATTCACTTAGAATTCAATTGTATAAAACATAATTCACTCAAAACTCAGATCTTCCAAAGCCAGAAACGTGTCATTACCAGCTGAGAGTCTCCAACAAAAATCATCAGTGTCTAGCCAGCTTGTTTGATCTACAAAACGTGAAAAGTATTTGATTCTTACAGACCTGTTTGCACCACATGAAATCAAAACATGTTTCAGATTCTGAGGTGACGAGCTTCCACAGCCATCGGTATGTTATCATCTCCACTTTGATTTGGCACTTTTCCCTCTTAAATGTCAGACCCACCTCCTCTAGAATCTTGCACAACATGGCATGACGTTCTTCCTCGCCCTCTGCGCATACTATTATGTCATCCTGGAAACATCACACTCCTGGAAGACCCTTGAATCTGTCCTCCATGCCCGGCTGAAACACCAGTGATGCCAACTAGCCTTGTACCAGTGCCGGAGCGGGAGACAGTAAGTAGTCAGCATCCCTGGGAAGAGGGAGGGTAGGCACTAAGTCTTTCAGCACCGAGGACAGCCAAGCAATGGCTAGCACAGCTCCACTCAGTGGACCACCCATCTTTCACGCATGAGGAAACTCCCAATCAAATTAAAGGCATATGTAATGTACTAACATAGTGGTCATATAATCTGTGGGAAAGGGCGCAGCGCTCAGTTATAAAGTATTCCAACAAGATATATATGGTACATAGTTGTATTACCTGTGGGAAGGGGCATGATGTTAAGTGTTCCGTCAAGTTGTAAAAGGTTTTTTTTCTGTATCCTTGCTCGTTTGCTGGGTCCCCTACGGGGGACATGTATGCCTTGTTCCCTTATTCTTCTAACCATTATGTGCACCTTCCTGCTGTTCTTGCATCATCCCGACCGCATCACCACAATGTACTGATCATGCAAAGGCTCCAGGATGATCAACAAAGAGACTTTTATTAAGCTTCTTGCCAAGACACCCCAAGAAGGTGCCAATGCCACCACTGACCAGCTTCACACATTGCTGAGAACTATGGCATCAATAGCATGTTTGGAATAGGGTGATGCAAGAGAAGCAGGAATGTGGAGGCAAGAAATATAAGTAAGGGAACACACCATAACCTACTGTCGCATACATTTTGCATCAGGGGCGGTCATCGTCTAACAAACACTAGCGGCTTCTCGTTTTATTAAATAAGGCAATACATGAGCAAAATGCAGCCCATTAAAATAACATTAAGGTCCTTAACACTAACATATGTATGCTTTTAGGAACTTGCAAAGAAGTTAGGACGCATAGAATGTGCTACACTGCATTCATGTAACCCCCTAGGGTAAACATAAAATATTCGACGCAGAAAGAAAACGCTTTCATAGTCAATTAAAATAGTTAAATTACTTCAAATTATTATTTCTGTAATTATGATTAATTTATGTTCTTCCCTTAAACAACCAGTTATTTAATTAAAAAATCTGTTCCAATTTCCCAAATTAAATGCGTTTCTTCTAACTAATTAATTCAGCTTTCAATGTTCTAATTGTCTAAATACCATTTCCAGTAAGCTTCACTTCCCCTGATTTCAGACTTCCATTAAGCATAGAGGTAATGCATACTGTGATCTTCTGGGGAACAGTAAACAAACATTCTAATACTGCTTCAGGCAAAGTAATAAACAAAGGGCATTATACAGGTTCTCTGTAGAGTTGGAAAATAATGCACTCGAGGTCAGGTCAAATAGGGAACACATCTTAAAGGGATTGGTACTCTGGTACAGCTATTTGGCTTGTGTTTCTGCCAATTCGTTACCGTTTGGCCAGGGAAAGCCTGATAGAATGATGGCATTGGATCCTTGAGCCACAGAAATCCTTCACAACAATGTCAAATATGAAAATAAATGAGTCGATGTATTTATTTACAGAGTAAATGCATTTGTACACAAGAGGTTTTCCCCATGCACCCACTCTCGTCAATGCTGCCCTCCAGTGTCTGCCCCTCCGAATCATTAGGAGGACTACGCCACACATACAGGTAATATCCCAGCACGAATTCCAGGGCTAGCACCACTCTACCACCGCTACTTAATTTCTCAGAAGAGAATAAGGCCAGTACAACATATAGGGCCTCATTGTGAGTATGCCGGTCCGGTACCAACAGTGCCGGCAATCTACCGGCACCGTTGTTACCGGACTGGCATATTCCGAGTTGTTCTGCAAGCGGGTGCCTTTCCACCCGCCAGGTCGGACGGGCGGAACGGCACCTGCCCGCAGACTTTGACGGAAGCACCGGCACTGTTGCACACAGTGCCAGTGCTTCCGTCCTCCCCATTCCCATTGAGTCCAATGGGACTCAATGGGAATGGGGAGTCATTTTTTCTGGCGCCCGCCAATGGGGATATATGATATGATATGATAGGTTATTTATAATGCGCTTAATACCCAGAGGTTTCTAAGCGCGGACCCAGGGATCGAACCCGTGTTGCTCCGTGTCATCTTGCTTCCAAGGCGAGCACGTTGCCACTGAGCTATCCTCCTGGGATATACCTGGACTGCCGGGGCAGTAAATCCCCACTAAGTCCTCATTGCCGGGTGCCAGGAAAAAAAATGACTCCCGCGGCAGCCGTGCCATTTTTACCAGTGCGGTTACCGCTGAGGTCATAATAATGGCCATAGTCTTGGGGAGGAGTCCGTGGTTTGGGTGTGCAGTGGTGAGTCGATCCAAGGAGAAGCCTGCTCATGGTTACTGCTTTCGTATCACTCAGCAGAACAGAGCACCAAGTCATACCTAAACAGAAATGGAGACTAACACAAAAAACACACAGGGCAAAGAAGTTCGGCAACACAGCCAGGTCAAATTGGGTCAATAGTTATGGATTTTGTATTATGCCCCCCATTGCTTCTCCTTTCACCTATTTATCATCTCCTTTCCCACCTTTTCCATAGACAGTTCCTCTTATGTCTCCGTCTTCTGGCTATCGGTATCCTCTACAAGATGGAAGTCATCTACCTCCTGGCACAATGTACCAGCCTTTCCTCCCCCCTCTCCAATGCCCACAACGCTGGGGTTCTCACTGACATTGACCTACTACTCCACCAATTCATAATCACCATTGTGTCTAGGCTTAACCTAATTCATATTTGCAAAATTCACCCTGTATTAACTACTAATCCACTGAACTTTGATCTTTACCATTTACGTGACTACTGTGCCAGTTTTTCACCTGAGCCTCCCCATCTTCTCCTTTGCCCCTCCTTAAAAAATGTTTCAAGTTTGCAACCCATACACTGTACATTCTCTTGCTCTTCCCTACAATACGTGGCTCACAGATCACATAATGGCTGGCTTTGCACGTATCACTGTCCACTCTTCCAATTCCTCCAACTAATCTACAAATCTATTGGTGACTTTGCCCCTGTATCTGTACAACTTACTGCCCCGCTCTCCCCACCTCGCACCTTTTCCCCTCAACACTGAAATTCTCTCCCCCGATATAAAACGCCATCACTCTCTCTGCTTTCAAATCTGCTTTAAAACTCCATCTCCTCTGCCTAGAGGAGGACCCTTCCAGAACACAATGCATTATCCCCATCTCCTCCATTCTTCTCATCCTTTATTGCACTGTATATTTTTATATGACCATATGTCATTGTAAGTAGAATCATTCATTACCTGCTAATCTACCGCTACTGCCCCCTGTAAAGCACGTTTCCGTGGGGTTGCTCCGTTTTCTGTTTTTGTTAGCCTGCACAGCATTACTGCTCAACAAATACAATAAAATACAAGTGTGTGGAAGAAAGACCACATTTTAGTTCAACAGAACTCCAAGAAAGACACACATCTTGGAAATGCCATGACAATATCTTTGACTTGCAGACACACTTTGACAAACGAAATAGTTTTGGCATATGGGATGACAATGCCTATACAATGATTACTCATTTCCAGGTAGTGACACGATTTGACCACTACAGCCACCGTATGGCAATGAAATACCATCACATGTCAGGTATTGGCATGCTGCACTATGGTACATGCACCGTATGCTAGGTATTTCTTTTATCGTACTCCAGGTAATGCCATTACCAGGCCAGTGTACTCACACCATGTCAATGTTTAATCAAACTCTCAGCTACCTACACCATCTCTAGGTACTGCCATCAAAACCCCAGATATTTCCACCATTAACATCCAATTCACTGGTACATACACCATTTTCAAGGAAGTGTGCAGCTACCACAACAGTGACAGGGAGCACTAGGCACAGATTGGGCAGCAGTGCTCGATTTCATTAAACCCAGTTAGCAAGTGTGTGTGTGTGTGTGTGTATGGGGCAGTATTTGTGCAGTGCTAAGGGCAGTGTATGTGCGCACGAGCAGTGAAGTGCATATGGTGAAAGTGAGCTGCAGTGCTGGGAGTAATGTGTGTAGTGCTGTGGTTTATGTTTGCAGTGCTGTGGGTGGTGTGCGCAATGCACTCTGTGCAGTGATGGGGTGATCTGTGTGTGAGACGTGTAGTGCTGGGAGAAGTGGGTGTCGTGATGAATCCAAAAGGAGTCATCACTGTTTGTTCGCCGGTGACCTCCTCCCATTTGGCCAGGGGACGGCAGCCGCTCCCTGATCCTGACCCTGGGAGTGGCTGTATGAGGGAGGATCACATGGGGGGAGACAACCTCCGGGGAGATATATACGGACTTCATCGGGTGAGAAATGGTGTTCCCCTTTCCCCCTTCATGATGAATCCCCAATTTGCAACATTCTAATGGGCAATTGTGATGTCTTCCCTCTTCCACCCATGTAGTGTAGTGGAAAGCTTTGGTCACATCCAAAAAGCCAAATCTCACTAACCAGCGTTGTAAAATTATAAATGACAGTTTTCCCAGCTCCTCATACTCTTCCTCCAAATGCTCAGAAAGGGACTACTGTTCCCACAATCCCCACAACACAGGGATGAGGAAGAGGAAAGGAGTAATGATGACCACTCCTCACTGTCAGCAGTCTAGTCCTTCCCCAAATCCTATTGGCCAAAGCCAATATAAAAAGGAGGAAAGACTCTGGAAGTGTGAGAGGTCCTCAGTGGAGGACCTGGCTGCAGGAATCTAGTGCTGGAGAAGGAAGGGCTGTATACTGCTGTGCCAAGAGAAGCAAAGGGTGACCCTTATATCCGAACTACCTGTGGCGAGCTGGAAAGCATTGGAGGTGTAAAGGAAGCCAGTCTACCCCCTCCAGGAATAAGGGAACCCCTCAGCATCAGCAGAGTGCCCCAGCCCAGAAGAGACTGCAGTATCCTTCACTGAGGTGGAAAACAACAGGTGGCCTGTTTCTTTGCCCAGCTGGGGTGAATCACATTGATGTTCATGGGGAGAAGTCTGAAGGACTTTGCTGTTGTGAGAAGGCTGATCCTCTCAGAGTCTGCTGCTGTTTGGAAGAAGTCGTACCTCTCTGCAAGGCGTGTGGTCCCTGGGAGCACAGACCGGTGTGGCAGAGCCAAGGGGCTCACCAGCAAAGAGGTGGAGAAACGTTGCGCAAGTAGGGCTGGCCGCAGACACACCAGGAACCAAGAGAAGATTCCTGGATGTTTGGCAGCCGGAGAAAGCAATGCTTCGCTTACTAGGACCTGAAGCAAGGCAGGCGTGCTGATGGGAAGCCGCAAGAGGAACGGGAACAAAGCAGAAGTAACCAAGAGTGGAAAACGGGCAAAAAGGCTTTGCCACGTATGCACAAACTGGACCGAAGACGCCACACAGAGCCGGTGAGTAAACCCAGGCAAACTGGGGACCCAAAGGCATCTCAGCGACTGTGCCAAACACAATTTTTAACTTTAAACCTACAGAAACAGAGACATTAAGGCGGTTGTTTGCGAACCAAGAAAAAGTATTGAAAATACAAGCCCCAACCATATATGAGTGTTTCGAATGCAGATTTGGGGAACGCCAAGTGTGAATGTTGAAACAACCAGATATACAGAACCAAAGATATATGAAATTGTGAAATTAAAGAGGATGTATTTACATATGAATGTGAGAAGTCCTGGCAGGGGAGTATACCAGGCAATGGCAAATCTACAAGACGTCCCAAGAAAGGACTGTTTGTTGAATTAAAGAAGGACATTTTGAAAGAAGGAACCTTTGAAAGCAGTAACTACAAGGTTTAGGAGCTTTGTAATAAAAAGGCTTTTTGCACGCAAGAAAAACACAAAACTGTTAGACCAAGAAACTTTGACATAGCGTTGAAGAATCCAGGGGAACGTTACCGCCCTCTCAAACCAAGGTTCCGTTACCTTGGAGAACTTTTTGGCCCTGATTCATAGAATTATTTGCGTGTAAAACAGGGATTTGTGTGCAAATCCCCATTTTACACTTAAATAATTCCATGAATCAGGGTCTTTATGTTGGAGCAGCTCTATTTTTCTTTTATGAACACTTTTTGCAACCATCAAGTTAAAGACATTTCCCTTTTCACCTTAGCATTTGGATTGTAGTGTGAGGGTCAGGATAGAAAGTTTGGACACAAGGACGGTTTTGATTTTGACATCCTGACAGACAGATCCTTAGTTTATGGTTTTAGGTAGGGAAATTCCTCTAAGAGCAGGGTCATAGATGCCTTTTCCCAACCTTTTTTTGTTGATAAAAGTCTTTGAAGTAATGGACTCGCAGGACTACAGTAAGTTTCTTGGTAAATGAACAAGTTACTTACCAAACTGGTAACGTTCTTTCGACTGGATGTTCCTCCAACGCATTCCTCATCTTTGACATGTAATGTCCACAGCTGTGCTGCTTTGGAAATTTTTTCGGCAGAGGGCGCCCTTGCGTCTACGGCATTGGGTCGATGTCCCTCGAAGGTCTCCGTCGAGGGTAACGTCATCAGACGTTATATGTAGCATGCACGGCGCCCGTAGCCTCAGTTCAGGTTTTTTCCCCCTCCTCACAACATGTGGCACACATGCCCTGAACACAGCATGGACTGCACTTAGCCTTGCGGGACGTAAGCTGTAATGGAATGGGAAATTCTCTAGAGGGGTAGGCTGGAGGGCGATGAGGAATACGTTGGAGGAACATCCAGTCGAAATAACGTTACCAGTTTGGTAATTAACTTGTTCTTCGAATGGATTGTGTCCTCCAACGTATTCCTCATCTTTGACAGACTCCCAAAGCAGCAATCACGATTGGAGGAGGGAAAAGAATTTAGATATACCCAATTAAATGGCAGAGTAAAGCACTGCCTTACCAAAGGCAACATCCTGAGCATGGGCGGTATCCAGGGAGTAATGCTTAACAAACGTGTGTATAGTAGACCATGTTGCAGCGTCACAGATATTTTTCACCGGCACACCCCTCTGCAAGGCTGTCGAAGTAGCAATGCCCCTGGTGGAATGAGCCCACAAACCCTCAGGAGGGTCCTTACTAGCCAACCAGTAGCATTTCGAAATAGTGAGGATAATCCACCTAGCAAGGTCTGCTTAGAAATAGCCTGTCCTAACCGGTGTCCAGCATACCCCACAAAGAGCTGGTCGTCCACTCTGATTTTGGCCATTCTAGATAGATATGATATGATAGGTTATTTATAACGTGCTTAATACCCAGAGGTTTCTAAGCGCGGACTCGGGGATCGAACCTGTGTTGCTCTGTGTCGTCTTGCTTTCAAGGCCAGCATGTTGCCCCTGAGCTATCCTCCCGAGACAAAAGGTCAAAGCCCTTCTAGAATCCAACCTATGGAGCCGTTCCACTTCCTTACTAGGATGAGGATGGGGAAGAGGATATAAAGCGGGGAGTACCACCTTCTGACTCAAATGAAATTCTGACACTACCTTAGGTAGAAAGGACAGGCATACTCTCAATACAACCCGGTCCTTGTGGAACAAAGTAAAGGGTGGCTTAGAAGAAAGTGCCTGAAACTCGCTCACTCTTCTAAGCAGATGTAACTGCAACTAAGAAAACAGTCTTAAATGTCAACAACCTTAAAGGGCAAGAGTGCAAAGGTTCAAAGGGAGCACCCATCAGAAATTTCAAAACCAAATTAAGGTCCCAGACCGGCACCTGAAACGGCGACGGCGGGACACATTTGTGAGCCCTTTCAAAAACTGAGTGATCAGCGGAATTTAAAAATAAGAGAATTCCTCTGAAGAGCGCTTAAAGATAGACAGCGTTGCCAAATAACCTTTAATGGTGCCCACCCGAAGACCCCTGTGGGCCAAGGAAAGCAAGAATGTGAACCTCTGCAGCACTGAAAAGGATCCACATTCTTTCCCCACCACCAGTCGCAAAACTTACGACAATGGTACAGGGACTTTGTTGCCAGCCGCCTTGCTGAAAGCAACACCTCCATCACGTCATCCGGAAGGTCCCAATCTCTATATCTCAACCTTTCAGAAACCATGCGTGAAGGTTGAGAGTCTTGACCTCTGGATGGAGAACCCAACCTTCCTGCCACGAGAGAAGATCCTCTCTTAGGGGCAGATGCATTGGAGGACAGATGGACATGTCTAGAAGGTCCAGGTACCAGGCTCTCCTGGCCCAATCTGGAGCAATGAGGATCATGCAGGTCCTAAACCTTCTCAACCGCCTGAGAACTTGCGGGATGATGGGGATCGGAGGAAACGCATACAGTAGCGGGAAGAGCCACTCCACGATGAACGCGTCTCCTAGAGCTCCTCTCGGAGGAAATTCCCTTGAGCAGTACCTTTCGAACTTCCGGCTGGCACCAGTCACAAACAGGTCCACCTGCGGGGTTCCCCAAAGGGCGAAGATGTCCTGAAGGACTTCCTGAGCTTATTCCCACTCGTGGGAGACCGCGGTCTGCCTGCTCAGAGCGTAAGCCGCCATGTTCTCCTCTCTGGCTAGATGAACTGCTGATAGGGACATTCCCTCTCGTACTGCCCAGAACCAGAGCTGCACCGCCTCCCTGCACAGAGGCAGTGACCCTACACCTCGTCTCTTGTTGAGGTAATGCATTGCCACTGTGTCATTATCAGGACATTCTTCCACTCTTGAAGACGGCAGGAAAGCCTTCAGCGCCAGTCTGATGGCTCTCAGCTCCAAATGATTGATGTGAAGTCTGGACTCCGATAGAGAACAACGACCGCTGATGGACAGATCGTCGGCATGAGCCCCTCACCCCGTCAGGGAAGCATCTGTTAACATAGTGGCATCCGGCCATGGCTGACAAAAAGGCTCTTCTTTCATGAGATTCTTCTCGGCAGCCCACCACAGAAGCTCCTGCGAGACCGAGAGCGGAACATGAAGGAGATCTGACATCCTGCCTGCGAACTGGGACCACTGAGTCCATAGAGCCCACTGAAGGGACCTCATTCTCAATCGGGCCTCTGGCACCAGAGAAATGCAGGATGCCATGAGGCCGAGCAACCTTAAGAATTCGAAAGCCGGAAGATTCTGGGGTTGCTGAAATTTTGTGACCATCTGAAGAATGTGATAAGCCCTCACCTTGGGTGGCGAGCACATCCCCAAGGACGTGTCCAAAAAGGCCCCTTTGTCCTGGAGCTGTTGGGATGGTGTCATATGTGACTTCTTGAAGTTGAGGGAGAAACCCATCTTGTGAAGGGAGTGGCAGGTGACGTTGAGATTATCCAAGGCTTGTTCGGGAGAACGCGCCCTGATCAGCCAATCGTCCAGGTAGGGGTTGACGTGAATCCCCCTCTCTCCTGAGATGTGCTGCCACCACCACCATGAGCTTGATGAAAACAGTCGGGCGGAGGTGAGCCCGAACAGCAGGACCCGAAACTGATAGTGGGATCTGCCGACTGCAAACCTGAGGTATTTTCTGTGCTTGAGATGGATTGGCACATGAAAATAAGCATCATGCAGGTCCAATGACACCAACCAATCCTGACGTTGGAGGGCCTGAAGAATCTGAGAAAGAGTAACCATCTTGAACTTGTCCTTCCTGAGGAACCTGTTCAAGTAACGTAAATCCAAGATGGGTTTCAGTCCTCTGTCCTTCTTGGGTATCAAAAAATAAGGGGAATACCAACCCTTGTCCCACTCCGCCACAGACACTGGTTCTATAGCGCCTTTCTCCAGCAGGGCTAAAATCTCCTGCACAAGGAGCGGATCAGGAACCTTCAAAGAGTGTTTCCCCGGTGGATTGTCGAGAGGCCGTTGGAGAAAAGGGAGGCAGTAACCGTGGGCTTTTGTATCCAGAGCCACGCAACCGAAGTAATGGCTCGCCATTCTTCAAGATGCTGTAGCCTGCCCCCCACTGGAGAACAATGAGCTATGGCCTCAGAGCAGTTTAGCAGCAACAGTGGCAGTGCCTGATGGCAAAGAGGCAGCTGCCTGAGCAACTTTTGCACCTCTACCTCGTCCACCACGAGTGAACCGACGTCGGCCCCTTTGACTGGCCATCCCTTTCGCCTTTCTAAATGAGGAGTAATAGCGAAAGGAACCACTCCTCCATTGCTGTCCCCTAGGACAAAAAGGACAGCTGCGCCCAAAGATTTGGCAGCTGCTTTGGAGGTTTGCAACTTCTGTTGCCAAAAAAGATGCGACCCATCAAAGGGCATGTTGAGAAGACGGGCCTGCACATCAGGTGCAAAACCGGACTTCCGCAACCACGCACATCTGCGCATCACGGTGCTCGTAGCCATGACCTTGCAACACTATCCGCAGTGTCGAACCAAGACTGAAGGGATTTACACATGGCGTCCTTGCCATCCTGCACAATAGCTAGAAAGCCATCCCTTTCCTCCCCTTTGGGAATATGCTCAGCCGCCAGCGAAATACAATTTCACAGAGTGTGCGAAAAGTTTGCCAAGGCACAGGTGGAGTTCGCCGATTTCAGCGCCATACTCCCAGCAGAAAATACTTTGCGCGCCCATCCATCCATGCGCTTGTCATCCCTATCAGGAGGGATGGTAGGTTACACTGCCTACTTAGAGGTGGCCGTAGCCGCCTGGACTACCAAACTCTCGGCAGTAGGGTGTGTGGACAGGCAGCTACTGGATGGGCAGTATTTCTTTGACAACGACTTGTTACCCACCGGAATAGACTTGAGGGCATTCCAAGTAGCAGCCACCCTTTTTTGCAAAGCCACATGAAATGTCAACAATGGGTCAGTGGACGGACCCTGATCCAAGATGTCGGTAAGGTCATCCTGATTATAATCAACTGGAGGCCTGGACCAACCCAGGTACTCTACAACCCTCAACATCAGTCTCTGATAAGAAGATTCGGCATGGTCACCAGACTCAGGCCTACCAAACTCCATCTCAGGAGACGTGTCTAGACCACTGGCATCATGGAAGGATTGACGCAGATCCTCAATCTGACTTTCCTCAGAAATGAGACATTCCGGGGAACCAGGCGTCACATAAGGAACACCAAAGGGCACATCCTCCTCTTCAGACCTCTCGTCACCTTCAGAAATATTTTGGAGAGACTGAAAGAACTCCTTCCTAGGGAGAGGAGTACACCTCTTATCAGGGACAGGCTTCACAGATAGAAATAGCCTTCCTTGGAGGTTCAACAGCCACAGGGGCTTCCACCGGTAAATTCTGCCCAGTAGGTGCCAATGTCATCGACAGCTCCGATGGCGTCGACAATGGCGCCAAAGGCTTCGAAGGTCTGAACGAGGATAACGACCCGACAGACTCACTCAATGGACACGGTGCTGATAGTGTTGACACCTTTTTTCGACAACTTCACAGTCTTCAACAGTTTCCCTGGAGACAAAGACTGCAACCTGGACCTGGCACGTCTCTGGCAATCCCGCAATGCCTTGCCCGAACGGGACCTCGATGCCTCCCGATGTTTAGCTCGCGACTTCCCGGGCCCGAGGGCGCATGAGTATCGGTCCGAGACCGTTCCTTTCCAGCTTCAATGGAAGGCGCGGACGGAACTGTGCCGTGAGAGTGGAAAATCTGCAACATTTGCTCCCAAAAAGACTCTCATTCCTCAGGGGTAGAGGTTTTAGTGCGGCAGGCCACTTTCTTCGGGTAGTCATCCGACAAGGACGGGGAAAGCGAACAGTGACGCCTCATCCGGGACTGCCTCAACGAAGAGGACGAGTGGCGCCAACCACTCCGGGATCTAGATCTCCTGGACTTATTCCCACGAGGAGAGTCCCTTCTCGACTCGTCGGTTTATAGACCAGGAGAATTCGATTTATGGGTTTTGGAAACACAGCCAACCTTTAATTTCCCCTTACGCTCGCGCAAGGCCTTCGCAGTCAACGACTGGCACTTCGAGCAGTCGTCCGTGGCGTGGTCCTCGCCCAGGCACCACAAGCAGATACGATGCAGGTCTGTGATGGACATCTTGGAGCCGCAGTCCTGACACTTCTTGAAGCCAGACCGCGGGGTCGTCAGGGTGCAAGAAGAAGACATAATCGCATGATACAAAGTAGAAGACACGAGACGCGCAAGTTTTCGAAGCAAACACGTTTGCATAAAAAACAGAACAGAGGCTATGGGCGTCGTGTGTACTACTTATAACACCCGATGAGGTCGCCCTTGACGGAGGCCTTCGAGGGACATCGACCCAAGGCCATCGAGGCAAGGGTGCCCTCTGCGAAAATATTTCAGAAGGAGCACAGCTGTGGACATTACATGTCAAAGATGAGGAATACGTTGGAGGACACAATCCATTTGAAATATATTTACATAAATAAAAACTCCTATTAGTGCATATCCTTGATAGAGGAGCTTGTGTTCTGTATATACACAGAATATTATCGCTCCCACACCATACTTCACATACATCTCATACGCCGGCGTTCCCCCAGGTGGTGCAATTTGGCCATTTTCCAAAGATTGTCTACTGCAGCGGAAAAACCCAGCTAGGGTGGACAATACCCCAGGCAAGTTTCAACCTTCTCCTTCGCTAATCAACCTTACTCTGGGCGTTTGATTTTGCAAAGTCAACTCTCAACCAATATCAGGGTTATTTCGAATCGGGGTATGACTCACCTGATAAATCAAATAGTCCTCCAGGACACAATTCGTCTGTATACAGAAGCAACCAATAGTCGTCGTGTCTGCGTTTCTTGGCTCTGCCTCGTTTCGGGACCCTCGCCTCCTTGTTCTCTGGTCAGATACGTCGATCAGGGATCAGATGTGTGCAGATCTGCAAAGGAGTTTCTCATCACTTCTACAGGGTGCCCCGAACACCTCTTGATCCCGGCTCGATCGCCCGTCCTCGCCATTCTCCGCCTTTACTCTATTACAACGTACACAATGGAACAAGTGGGGGAGGGTCCCTATTCGGGCGCCATCTTGAAAGGGGCCCCTAGGGGTCCCTCGCGTTATGGAAACAAGGCAAATCACCACACACAATAGATACGCCAGACACAAGGTTGTATTCCCAAAAGCTAGGGTTTATTGCAAAGCAAATGGTCTCAGTTGGCCAACTCTGTCTCACGCCCCGCGACGTGTGTCTCCAGACCTCGAGGGATGCAAGAGAGCGAATTACGTACATCAGTTACATATATACAAAATGCACATCATACAATCAGTTGTGACATGTTTAACACCGCCCTTTGTGTGGTTTCTTTGAACTGGGTATGATGATGGACAATTTCGACGAACATGACACCTTCAAATATCTATTTTAGCAACAATATGCAACATTGCGAGTGTAGAGACAACTGTCTTTGTTGAACTGAACACAGTGCTTCTGTTCTTGCAAGCGAGCTACATACGGGGGAAGAGTCACATTCCAGACCTTGCTATCTTTTAGTTGCTATTCGTGTCCTGGGAGCCGACACGCTCTACAGGGCTCGGAAAAGGGGGGCCATAAGAAGAGCATAATTCAAGCCTTTAGCTGCTTTATTCTAACATTTTCTACCATATAACGAGACTGGCTGGCATCTGTGAAATGATTAAATGCTATGCTGCTCTCCTTCAAGGTTACATACGGGAGGGAACTGGGCATTCCTCTCCGTGGCTGCCCACGTTGTGTTTCAACGAATATCTCATAGCCTCTTGCGGCCTTGCTCTTTCACGTTTGAACAACAATGTAACAGTCGAGCTGAATACGCTTTCGGCAAAGCAGTTTAAACAGAAAGCAATGAGCAATCGTTCGAGAACAAGATGGCGATCCTTGTTACATCAAAATGGCCACACATTGGTCAAGCTCGGACATCTGTATTTCTATCATTATGTACATGAGACGGTTGGCCTTCGGCCACCAAAATACGTTTGCCGTTAATCGTGAGAGGTGTTCATTTTTCTAGACCGACACTTTGGAACCTCACAAGTGTTCCATGTTTCCAAGGTGATTACACATGTCTATTATGATTTGTGCACAGAATGGCAACAACAAATACACATTTAAACGAACACTTGTGATTATATATAAAATGTTTGATTACTGTGGTTACCAATGTTGTTTATCTCCTTATATGGCTTTGGTAGCCATAAAATGTTTATTACAGTTGTTGCAATATAAACACTAACAATATCAAATGTATCCAACTAACCCAACATACCATATACGGAAAATATAAATGCTACTATCAAAATAGGGTAAATACAATGCTAAAAAAAGGAATCATAGTGACAATATTTATGGTGAGGATTCACCATATATAACACACCTCCCATCCGATATCTCCAAGGAAAAGAGTGCGTTTGTATCATCCCAGAGCAATTTTGCTTTTGTTCCATGTCCTGTAATCAATCAATATTACTACATCATTTAATACATTGTCCACGTCAAAGGGACCAAACACTGAACTTACTTTCACCTTTGAGTACCCCTACAGGATGACAAAACCATACTTTGTCACCATTTTCTATCCCTGTCAACCTTACATTGCATTTTTTATCATAAATAGATTTGGCTTCCTCATTTTTTTCTCTTGATTCTTTCTTTTAAAACCTCTTCATCCCACTCAATACATTTCGTTCTCCCCAGCCATGGGGGACAATCATGTGAGGCTGCTTTCCTTTGCCTCAATATCTCAAAGGGTATTAGCCCAGTGGTGGCATGAGGTGCGAGTCTATAGGTTAAAGGAATAGTGCGCTCAAAAATATTATTGTCCCAGGCGTTCGGGCATGTGGTTTTAAGCAAACTGTGATCAATCGTAAAAATATTTCCTATGCACAGTACCTTAGTTTTCCTCACTTTTACACATGCGGAATCAGGCAGCGGGGCACGGCCATCTTGTGCTAATCTTATCCGTTGCTGCATAGCCCTAAATTGAACTGCCATCGCGGCACTAATTCATTTCCCCCACCCATGAAGCTGACATCACTAGACGCGTACGGCCCATTTCACAATGCGAATGCACGTCTCGTTTCAAGGTTCTCTGTGCACCAGCTAATGACGTCTCACCATGGAAATGGCAGGACGCCTCTTTCCTCAATAAGTATAAACAGACCGCTTCCCATCAGACAACATCAGAGTTGCTTTTTCAATCGTTTCACTGTCTTTTTTTGTATATCCTGCGACTCGTTTCTGCTCTGTTCAGCTATCTTCGTTGCTCGTAGCCTGAGCAAACAGATACTAGTACTAGCATTACTATCGATTTTAATTTTGTCGTATAATGGCAACAATACAGCCCTACCAGTACGAGCCAGAGTATTCGGAAGCGGAATTAGTTGAAAGAGAAAGATGCAGAAATGATGGGGCATTGGACGACAGTTTGGAGGACGAATCACCGGACCTTGAGCCAGAGCCTAGCCACATGGAAGACTTCTCCGCCTGGTGTACCTGAAATCAGTGCGAGGTCATGCCAACCGAGGAGGAGAACTGCTGCTGCAAAGAAAACTGTGGATGCTTGGCCTACATATCGGAAGACAAGACACGGAGGCGATTTGTTACCGAGCTGCATGACATCAGGGCAGCATGCCTCACAAGGTCCGTGTTGAGGATTATGATGGTGCTTATGCATGAACTTCGTGCATCAGTTCGCCCTCGCAATCCAAGTAATGAGTAAGTGTACTCTAGATGTGATGTCACTTAGGCCACTAACATTTTATGTTTGTCTCCTATATTGTCGTAACTGTGATCTATCATGGCCAAATGAATGTAGTCTGGCAATTCAATACATCCCTCACGATTTGGGGAAATCACAGTGGTCATCTTATGTGTCTTTCACGTACAGCCAAGAAACAATATTTCTCTGTCCCCCAAACAATATGGATTGCATGGGTGTTCACTTTTGTAATGTGTCTACACTTTAAAGCCCAAGTTGATTGATCCATGAAGTAACTTTTGTACTGGCAACTATGCCATAGGATACAAGATTGCATTTTCAACTAAAGTTTGTACATTATCATGTTAATTTAAATACATTTTGTATGTTTCTCTTCCACAGGTGGTACAGGCTAGTGGCCTATCGTTCGTTTACATGGTGGCTTCATGGAAGGCTTGGATACTGCGTTTGACAAGTAATACCCGTCTGTGTCGTTGGTGCCATTCGAGACAAATTCCCCAGTGACAGCGGTCTGTACATGGGATTTTCCCACACTCTGCTGCAACCCGAAGTATACAATTTGTAGTACATTTGTGCCATCAACATCAGCAACAAAATAAAATAAAAATCATCTTTTATGAATAGTGGTTTCAATTTTTCAGTGAATCAAGGACACGCTCACTTGTCCTGGCAGGGCTGGCAACGGCCAAGGTGCCAAACACCATGTACACTTCAAAGGTATCTTACACGCAGAAGGCCATTGCTCACATGGCCTAGCCAGACCCAGTGTCTCCAGGCAGGCTCCCCTGCCCTGAAGCCGACTGCGCCCCTGCGATCCACATAAGTGTGTCTCTCCCTTCATCAGTGTTCTGGGCCTTGCCTGCATTCCTTTTGCCCATCCACCCCCCCACCACTATGAACAGCAATTCGCACCTGTGGATGTGCGCTGCCAAGGGGGCTGGGAGGGATGGGAACAGCCGAGGTGTCGAACACCATGTACACTTCAAAGGTATCTTCCACACAGGGTCCATTGTTCAAATGGCCTACCCAGACCCAGTGTCTCCAGGCAGGCTCCCCTGTAGCAGACCGCGACCCTGAAATCCACATAAGTGTGTCTCCCTTCATCAGTGTTCCGGCCCTTTTCTGCATCACATACACACCCACTTTTCCATTTCTTTATAAACCCCTTGAAAGTTATCCTGAGAACATCTGTGAGCACTGGAAGTCAACTCGTGATCGTGCTACCTGTTCTCCTGCTACTAACTACTGTGCTTGCTGAATCCAATTGTTTGTTAGTCAAGGTAAGGGCAGGTCACCTAATCTTTCTTATCTCAAAATGTCTATCTATTTCGAACAAATGTACCCAGTAGTGTAATGTTCATTCACCTCAATGACTTTACCATTGTCCACTATTTAAAGTGTTCTGATCTTGATATATAGCAAATTTCATCAGTGTCAATTCTGTAAGAAAGTTATCCAGGTGTATATTCTTCTACGCTACGCAGGTTTTGCTTCTTTGACCAAAACAAACATTGCATAGACGACCTATATATAATTCCATCGATCTCATGCATTCAGTAGAATATTTTTTAATTATGTGTACTTTTTTTATACATTATTTTTCAAGAATGCCTGCTTGTATGGTTTTCGGTAGGCGTTCTAGGAGCCATGTCAAAAGTAAGGGCACTATCATGCATAAATTCCCGACGAATATTGATTTAATAAGGATGGGTTCGACAGCGTGGATTTCCGGTGGACAAGCTTGAAAGTAGAGTCCAGGATGTCTTGGGAGACTCGAGGGCCAATTGATTCCACATCTGCAGCTTGCACTTTACCTCAGATATGTACGACCAATCGCAGTACACAAAAAAAGCATTGACTCAGAATGTCTTGTAAATTGCTTTCAAATGCAATTCCAACTCTATTCATGCACACGCTGCCTCAGGTGAGTACCGGATGATGAATTGCATATTTTACCAGTTTGTATTACTTTTTAACTATACCACATTTTACTACACATCTGTCCCTGGTTTATGGAGCATCATAGAAAGTAATTACGACCATAGAAAACAATGCCATAGTGCCCTTCAAAAGAAGCATAATCTTTTCGTAATTGGTTGCTTGGCATAACCATTTTTTTAGGAGAGCATACGGACGGGAGCACAGACCCTCGCAAGTGACGACACCACAGACACGTCCAGTATACCAATGGTGAGCCCTACAGACTTGCAGAAGTTCATGTTATCGACAGTTGGATCTTCCCACATATCTAATGCAAATCTAATTTTCCCTTTTACAACTTCGTGACAATACACTGAAAATGAAAGAGCAAGATTCTGCATCCATTTGTTTTCCAGAGTCACCAACAACTTCGAGCCCTATCAGGTAATTTTATTTCACTTTTCAATTACGAGAATATATTATGCTTGGAATTTTGAAATTGTTTATGTATCCTGTCGGTTGTTTACACTATGTGTCATTTAAGAGTTTCTCTATATATATACCATTGTCTGCATCCCATTGTCTCTGTTCCATTTTGCTGTTTTCATCCATACAAAAACAAGTACTGTGTTACAGGGGGATGCTGGTACTTCGACTACAATTACTTCATCCTTTGGAGCTTGTCCAGAGTTTGAGGTATGCATAACGAAGTTACCTTGAATGAAAGAAAGTAAATCCTACATAGGATAGTATTAGACAGTGACATTCTTATAAACATGCAGTGTTTCAAACTTTTATCATTTCAGTTCTAATGTTACAATTTCTCCCTGATGAAGAATACATTGCAAAATGTTTGAGGGCAACATTACATCAGTATGTTTTGCAAATTGATCTCTGATCGAGTACACTTGCCATCAATCAGGTGAAATTGTAAATGTATATTTTGACTAAATGACGTACACTGTTTACGAGCGTATGTATGTAAGCGATGTGTCCGATGAAAGATTTAAATTTCAAAAACGTTTGACTTTTGTTTTTTTTTAATCAATATTCTATTCACGGAATGTATCCAAGGTCGGAATTAGAAGAGGAGGCACATGGATCCGAGGTGGTGGACCAGCTTGCTGGTAGAGTCCTTACAGAGAAGACCACGGTTTCACAGAAAATCAAGAAAACAAGGGTAAATAAAAAATGTTTTCATTTTCTAGAAGTGTTTTTGGCTGGTGTTTTCTTCATAACATGTTTTTTTTTATCTAAAGTGCTATCTACTCAATGACGGATTTACATTGAACATGTTTTTACAACCCATCTCCTAGAGGCCCAGAAGGAAAAGAAGTATAAAGACACAGAAAACAAATGAAACCAAAGATGCTGCTTGCCAAACAGATTTCACCATGGAGCAACTACTATTTGAGGCGCAGCGTGGTCGAGTCAATAAGCAGACTCGAGATGCTTATGTCCAACGGCCAGAAAATGAATTGAATGTGACAGGCGAAGCCAGCAAAGTGTTGTTGGACCATTGCTACAATGTGAGAAATCGACAAGATGAAGATGAAACTGAACATAATGAAGACGCTTTTGAATTCCTTGCTGACCACTTGACACAATCTACACCTGCAAAAGAACGCCCACCCAATAAATAATAGATGTTGATGGTTTCTCCAATTCGTTTGCAAATAACACAAGCTGAACTAACAGAAACTGAAGCTTCTACGCAACGGACCAAGGAACTTGCCAAAGATCTCGACTACAGTTTGTCTAGTTTGGCCGATTAGTCCACCACAGTTGAGTCACAAACCACAATCACGCAGGACGATTAGCTAATAAAGGAGCAGAAATACATTGTATTCGACAGCTGCCTGGTAGAGATTATACTGATGCTGAAATAAATGTGTGCATCCAGTGAGGGGGAAAATATACGAGGAGCCATTGGTGATTGTGACTCGTGTATTACAAGGCACTAACCTGAAAATTCAAGCCACCTGTGCCCACCTCAATAATACATTTTCATGGTCCGCTCAATTGATGCTGGGCAAAGTGGCAGTTGGAAATCTACTGCGTTCAGCAGCTCTACTTTTAGTAAATTGTCCAGTTTCTGTCAATTTGTGGGACTTCAGTTCCTTCCTAAAACGCAGTATTACAAATATCAAAAGAGAAGTTTTATTCCCCGCTATTAGTCAAGCCTGGAAAATTGAACAAATGTCAATTGAAAGGACATTCTCTGGCAAACTGTTCAGACTAGCTGGCGATGGACAGTGTGACAGCCCCGGATTTTCAGCAAAGTACTGCACATAACACTTTTAGGACATGAAACTAAAAATAATTGTGAGTTTGGAGTTTGTGCAGGTGTCCGAATGTAAATCCTCAGTGGCCATGGAGAAACATGGTTTTATAAAATCCCTCGAACATCTTCAATCAAGGGGAATGCAAATAGACCTCATAGCCCCTGACATACATGTTTCAATAGCCAAGGCCACTTGAGAGCAGTTTCCAAACATTCGCCATCAATTTGATGTATGGCACGTTGCCAAATCAATCAATTAAAAAAAAAATCACAGCTGCAGGTAAAAAAAAGGGTTCCGTAAATATTTTACAGTGGTCCCAGTCTTTCAGCAACCATCTTTGATGGAGCTCCAAAACCTGTGATGGGTCTGTGGAAATTCTACTTGAAAAATGGCACTCATTGATGCACCACTGTTCCAGCATTCACCCATGGACAGAAAACCAACATTTGCACCAATGTACACATGGGCCTTTATCGGAGGAACAGGAACGCAAGAAGAAGTGTTTGGTTCCATCTTCACCTCCACACAAAGCTCTTGAGAAGATCGTGTTTGATAAGACTCTTTCAAGAGACCTGTACGATTTCAAACACTGTGGGGATAGGTGTTAGTGTTACCAAAACATATGACCATTCTAGATTAGGTATATGGTAGGTGAATTGGAGGTGGTGCAGGGAGAGGGTCTGGTGACCAAATGCGTTCAAGGGGAATAGGGGTCATGGGTTCAGGGGACCGCGGCCTGGCAGGGAAGGGTTAGAGATGGCATGAGTCAGTCAGCAGAGATGGATGGGGCACCAAGGTTGGAGCAGGCATTGGTCACACATTCTTGGATGAGCACATTCTGTCAGGGCTCGATACTCTCTACCTGCAAAAATGAACAGCTGCATTTCGTGAAAACAGGAGAAGCGCTGAGGTGACAGAGGTGGTGGGGGCTTGCTGTGCGCGGTGCTGGGAGAGGGAGAGTGAACATTTCGCCAAAGGGGAAAGAGGGCCTCGAAAAAGATGCAGTTTGGAAGGACACATTAGCACAGCGTTAATACAATTATATGAAACATAGGTGATGCAAATAGGTACAGGAGGGGTGGAGATGTCTCCCACCTTAGCTTATATGTCATTTGCCCGTTACAGGAATGGTGCAGGGGGGCTGGATATACCGCATCTGCTCCAACATTTGTTAGTGCACGGGAAGTTCAATAGAGATGGAAGGGCACTTGGATTAATGACTTATCAGTGTTTCACGTTATCCGCAGAGCACATTCCTCCGCGAAAACAGGGCGCTCACAGATGAGACAATGGGGAGGACTCTAACTGGAATTGTTGTCGGACATATTTTGAATGCCACGTTGGACGGCCGGGCTAATCGCTCCCATGGAGTGAAGGTCACTGCGTTTGATGTTGCTTGTGGGCCGGTCACACCGACGCATCCTGTACAATATGTTTTTGATTTGTGGCTTTCCTTCACCAAAAGGAAACTTAGCATATGCGCTCCTAAGAAGGTTCAATTGTTGTTCATCCTTGGAAGAAAGGGAGGATTCGCTATGAATTTAATGACGGGAGGTGTGTAATACCCGCAAAAATGATAAGGTTCACCATTTCAAAAGTGGACAAAGGAACATGTAATTTCATTTCATGAAAACCGTTGATCTGAGCGGACACTGTGCGTTACGCCAATAGAATGGAAGTACCAAATATAATGTAAGTTTTACCGTAGACTAGTTTATAGGTGAACGAGGGAAGGTTTCATTTTCTGACCGGTATTGCTGGCTTACATTGTAATGGGTTGTTGGCTGGGGCATATTGTGATGACACGCAAACACAACCTGTATGCATTTGTCTTTGTCCCGGGCACATGGGCAGTCCAGCACCAAAATGCATGGAGTACATGTCTGGGATCCCCCAGGTTCCACCAACGGCAAGTTTGTTGCAAATATTCGGTTATAATGTCGTCTATGTGTTGTTCGAATTCTTCTGTCAGCTTCCGCATCCGCATCCCATGCGAGCTAAACATACTCCACAGCACTAACCTCTCAAGCACATCGTAGACTCCAACTTTCCAGGATGTTTTCTCTGTTTCCATTGTTTCTGGTTTGCGTTCATTATTAGGTTTCACCCAGTGCAGAATTAAAGGTTAAATGGATAAATTAGAACAAAGAACGGCTACTGAGATCTATTCCTGTTATGTTTTCTATACAGCTACATCCCTTCCTTTCTGCGAATGTCATCGTTTCCAGATACCAAGTGACAAGTTTTTCAGCAGGCAGTGGCATACACCTAAATGGCTGGCTTACAATTACGCTGATGTGGTATGATCGCCCCGGACCGATATGCCCTTTGGCGGTACCAGTGACAAGGAGCAACCGGACATCGTTTACGGTGGTCTAGCAAGAAGCTGATGAAAAAGCCTTGCCATTCAAGGTGCGTCCAATGCGCTTCTTCTATCGAAAGGAACACTGTGTGCCTCATGATAAAGATTTGATGCTCGAAAACAATGAAATAAAACATTTGGGTGAATATGGAAATTGGCAGATGTTCTCAGAGCTTTTATTGTGAAATAAAAGCACATTACAAATTGCAGAGTATTGGTGCTTCCTTTAAAAATAGTGTTTTCTATTCCGATTTGGGACACGCTGTGCTGCGAGAGGATGTGTGTGTTGATATTCTTGGTTCTGCGTCAACTAACATTAAGACATAGGTGGTGACTGGGCATGTTTGGCTACGCTGCACACTAACGTCATGAAAATAGGTGGAGAATATCATTAGGAATAGTGATGTCAGCTTCAGGGGCGGGGGATATGATTTAGTGCCGCAAGGCAGTTCAACTTAGGGCGATGCAGCAACGGATAAGATTAGCATAAGATGGCCGTGCCCGCTGCCTGATTTTGCATGTGTAAAAGTGAGGAAAACTAAGGTACGGTGCATAGGAAATGTTTTTACTATCGATCACGGTTTGCTTAAAACTACATGCCCGAACGCTCTGGACAATAATATTTTTGAGCGCACTCTTCCTTTAATGCAAGTTTCTCAATATCACTTTCCAATTCCCTGAATAGACGTGTGCATATTCTGCGTTAGCGTTCTGCTAAACCTTTCTACTATGCCTTTGGTAGAAGGGTGAAAGATGGATGATATGTGGTGTTCAACCCCCATTTTGTCCAAGAATGTTTTCATCAGTCTTGATGTGAATTGAACACCATCATCTGTGAGAATTTCTTTTGGTATGCCCTCTTTCTGGAATATGTCATCCATAAATGTAACAACGGCTTTAGAATCAGACTCTAATATCACTGTTATCTCCACCCATTTAGAATATGTCAGTCACTACTATAACATATTTCTTTCTTCCTTCCCTAGAGGGCAGAGGTCACAGAATGTCTATGGAAATATATTCCCAAGGTATGTTTGAAAGCTCCATGGGTTTTAATGGTTGTATGTGTGTTCCAAGTACTTTGTCAGAAGAAGCACAAATGTTGCAATGCTTTATCAACTCAACATCAGCGTCTAATCCAGGCCACCAATAGTCCACACAGAGTATCCCTTTAGTCCTGGAGTCCCCCATGTGACTATTGTGTGGCAATAGTAAATATTTATTCCTCACCTCTGTAGGTGGGATCATTCAGCCTGCTCTCAGTACTTGAATTCCCTCAACACTGAGTTAAATTCCTTATTTTGTGAAATTGACCAGAACCACAGTCAGGTGTCCACCCTGTCCAGCTGTTGAGAACAAACTCTTTCACCTTTTGGAGTTCAAGATCCTTTTCCATACTTTGTTCCTAAATATGTTGAGGAATTGATTCATCACAAACCCAAAACACCTCTTGAATGGATTCATCCGATTCTCCCTCACACAAGTTTATTGCACACCTAGATAAATAATCAGCTATAACATTGCCTTTGCCTGCCACATGCGTGATGGAAAAGTCATGACCTTGAATGGAAGTTATCCCATTCATGATGATGCGTCTTAATACACCTTCTAAGCCCTTATACATGAATACAGCCAGTAAAGGTTTGTGATCAGTGACAATTGAAAATATTCTACCCCAGAGAAAGGTTCTAATTTTTTTGACAGCTCACATTACTGATAAAGCTTCCTTCTCAATTAGTGAGTATCTTTGCTCTACTTCCTTCAAGGCTCTGGAGGCAAATGCTATGATATGTTCAGCTTGTTTGTCTGACTGCATGAGTACTGCCCCAAATCCAGTGCCACTGGCATCAGTCATAACATAGCTATCCTTGTCTGTGTCAGAGGGTGTAAGAATTGGAGCAGTAATGATGGACTTCTTTATAACATCGAATTCACTTTGCCATTCTGTGTCCCACTCAACGTTTGCCCTTTTTTGCATAAGTTCCTAATTTTTCTACCATTTATCAGAGACATTCCTGATGGAATTAGAGTAATATTGAACCCACTCCAAGAATGACATGACTTCTTTTTTATTCTTAGGTGGGGTGGATTGAATTATGGAAGATACTAACCCTCCTTGGGAGAGATACCTTTGTCTGATAGGCCAAATATTCAATATAATACTGAATATGGGCAGTCCTAAAGCAGTATTTGAATTTCTGAAGGATGAGGAAGTTGCCAAGTTTACATAGTACAATCTGCAATTTTTTGTCATGGTCTTTTGTGGACTTCCCCATGACCAGTATACCATCTTGGTAATAAAGTACACCTGGAATATCTCCAACCACTTCTTTCATAATTCTTTGAAAGAAGGATGCTACAGATATAATACCAAATGACATTCTCTTAAAGCGAAAGATACCATCCTGTGAGATGCAAGTGGTGAGGTTGCGTGTTTTGGGATGTAATCTGATTTGATGGTATGCTGAGGCTAGATCAAGTGTTGTAAACACTTTAGCACCCGCAGTGAGGTTTACTAATCTCCCTATGTTGGGGAGAGGAAAGCCAACAACTACCACACATGTATTTAATGCCCTGAGGTCTAGACAGGGTCTGGCACTGCCATTGAGTTTCCTTACCACC
This sequence comes from Ambystoma mexicanum, assembly GCF_040938575.1. Lineage (NCBI taxonomy): Eukaryota > Metazoa > Chordata > Amphibia > Caudata > Ambystomatidae > Ambystoma > Ambystoma mexicanum. The sequence continues at coordinate 1,013,807,801 of NC_090930.1, read as the reverse complement.
ACAACAGGGGAGCACCATTCTGAGGCCTCTACCAGTTCTATGATGTCCTGTCCTATTCATCTGGTAATTTCTTTGGTCACTTCTTCTCTTAAGGTCAAGGGTACACACCTTACTTTAGCAACTGTTGGTTTGGACCCCTTTCTCAGTTTTATCTTATGGCATCAGCCTTTTAGACAACCCAAATCCTCCCTGAATACATCAGTGATTTGATTTTCATGTGTTGGATTTTATGCTTGAGACACATTCTCGAACATTTGGCTTTATTGTTAGGCCCATATCACATTGCTGATACCATTCTTTGTACACTTTCCTTTACACTTTAATTTAGCTAAGAACCATCCCAACATTGTAACTGGTGATCCACCATACGCACTAGCCTTTATATAAGGGGGTCTCAGGCTAACATTGTGAAATTCAGATTACCAGACATCCCTGTTTATGATGGTATAATCTGAACCAGAATCAATCAGCATTTTGACTGGAATGTCATTGACCAAAACAATTGAGTGTGGTTTGCCATCAGATTTGCTGGGAGTATGACATTACAAATAGACCAACTAACATCAGAGGATTCTTCCTCAGATGTATTTTCTTCTGAACCATTATTTTCAGGGCTTTCAGAGATTTCCTTTGCTACCTTTGTTGTCGTGTTGTGACAACATGTGGTGAAGTGGCCTTTCAAGCCACATTTAGTACATTTTGCATTAATGGCTGAACAGGATGGATTATTTGCCAAATGGGAAGAACTACCACATCTGAAGCATTTTCTAATGCTGAAAGAGTTTGAGGCCTTGGGAAATGCCACCTTTTTGTCAACGCCCTTACTAGAGGGTTTCTTTTTCTTACTGTAATTTCTTTTAATTCTGTGAGGAGGTGACACAATTGGCATCTGTTCCATCCATAGATTCTAATTGCTTGAAACAAGTTAACAAGTGTTCAACCCATTTGGCAATGGGTAAAACGTCTTCTAGTGAGGGATCACCTTTTGACCAGGTTTCCTGTTAAATTCTTTAACTTTTAACATTAATTTGTCAAATAAGCGTTCATTGTAAGAGGAGCCGACATTGCAAGTGTTGGCCAACACCCTAAGAGCAGTAATAAAATCTTCCATGGATTCATCTTTGTAATGTTCTCTCATGCTGAAGTGGTAACACAGTAAAACGATACTCACTTTCTTTTCATAATGCTTGTCCATTTTCTTGAGGATGGCCTCATATGGGTTAGGCAAGTCATCACCTTCCCCAGCACCTTGATTATTACTAGAAATGTCAGGGAATTCATAACCTAGTTGGTGCATGAGGAGAGCTCTGCATCTCTCTATATTCAAGGTTGGGCCATGTATAGCTGTGATAGTCAATAAAGTCTTCCATCCAAGTTTCCCAAGGGATTAATGGTTCACCTGGCGTTGGTAGAAAATGGGGGGCGGAAGGTTATCCAGGTGCCAACAATGTGGGAAGTTAACAGGAGGAGGCTATGCAATTGGTGTGGGATTTTTGAAGGAGGGAACACAGTTCAGTATGTTTTTTTTTAAACTTCTCTTTATTAGCATTTTTCAGACATAACCAGCACTGAAGTGGTAACTTCAACATTAACCCTTCCCCCACGCCCCCAGTGCTCAGCAGTACATTCAGAGGAGATCAGAGTACATATTTTATCTTACGCTTAACATGTTGATTCACTTTCTGTGGTTTGCTCTTTTTCCCTCAGGTGGGATTCTGCTTCAGGTCTTAGTTAACATTGATGTGGAGGGCTGTGCGTTGACCTTCTCCGGTATCTCTCTAATTTTACGGGGTATGTTTGTTTTCCAAACAGCTTTTAGGTTTGACCAAGCAAGTATTGTATATAAGGGCCCCATGTTGCGCTCTGACTAGAGTTGGTCCGTCGTAGAGCGCTGAACTCGCTCTCCTTATCATGGCAGTACAGAATGTCCGCCCTCATTGCTACACCAGGGGCCTTTGTTTCCCTTCCCACATCAATGCCACCTGCCGTTTAGCCAGAATTAGTTTCAGCCCTATCAGCTTCCGTGTGCTCTTTGGTATCAACTCGGTATATCCCAATAGCGCCATTTGTGGGTCAGGTTCCATCTCAACCCCTGTAATGCCAGATACTGTTTCAAATACCTGTGTCCAAAATGCTAGTACTCCCATGTCATGTGTATAAAGTCATCTGGGGTCATACCACATTTCACGCAGCTGTCCAAGGTATCTGGGAAAAAAACCTCGAGTCGGGCAGGTGTACGGGCAGGTGTATAGTAAAATTGGTGTAGGTACGTAAAGTGTTTTTTTTTTTATGTTATAGTTTTATTCAAAACTTTTAATTTATCTATACACTCATACAATTCCTTAAAAGAAAAAGAACCAAATATGATAAAAAAAGCAAAAGACAATTCGAATATTAAGCAAGAAACGAAAAAAAAAAAGAAACTCATTCTTTCATTGTTCACAGTTTCCGAACTATCTTGTTTCATTTTCCTTGTGACTTTGAATACTACTATGAGTTCCTGTTGACAATTTATATGCTTTCCACCATAGTAATATGGTTCCAAAATTTAATTATGACCGTAGTAAGGTTCCTATTATTTCCTGACAGTATTAGATTCCACCTGTCCTGGTTGTCGAGTTCAATTCCAGAAGTCGATATCATCTCTCGAAACCAGTTTCTTTTTTCAGTCAATGCAGGGCAAATCATAATGATATGATGAATAGTTTCAGACATCTGTTTGTTCTTGCAAAATCGACAAAATGCTGCCTCTTTCATCATAAGCCGATTATTTGCCATAAGTTCCCGCGTTGGTAATTGATTCAGTCGGAATCTAATGAATTGATCCCTGATCTTTCTGTCCGGAAATTGCTGCAAATAAGCCGGTAATTCATTAAGTGCGCGGTTGTCCAGTTCGCAATTCAAGTTCATTTGATAACATGCTTTGTCTGCTATGGTGGAAATCCAATCATTTCGCTGTATTCTTTGTTTAGCGCATTGGGGTCGGTACACAAGCATCTCAGTTGTAATACCATTGGTCGCCATCACATCAATCATGACGTTCTTCCATTTCTCCAATGCCGTGTTAGCTACTGTGTTAGGAATCTGTTCAAACAATTTGTATGCTGGTATTTTGTCCTCATTAATCATCTTTCTATAGAGATCGATCTTCTTCCACTCGACTATGGATCTTAGTGATTGTAGCGCAATCTCATGTCTGATTCTTTTAATTGGAAATGTGCTTGATAACCCAAGTATTTTCCTCCAAAACATGGCTTCTAACACATCCCATATTGCTTGGTCGAAATTTATCATGGCCTCACTCCCGTAACTCAAAATTGCAGTTACTTTTTGTCGGTAAAATATGAGGATTGGTTTTAAGGAGTATTTTCCGAATTTTCTGTGTATAAATAATCCTTGTCTCGCCAGAGACGCTGTTTTTGTTCTTAGATGTTTGATCCATGGAGTCTCAACTTCTGATTGATTCACTAGAATACCCAGATATTTGATTTCTGTTACCGATGTCAACTTTTGTTCATTCATATAGAATTGAAAGGACTGTTGCTTTCCTTTTTGACCCTTTTTTGCAACAAGTGGCATGATTCTGGTTTTGACTGTGTTAATCTCTAACCCATTTTCCACCATATACGTTTCCAACTCCAGAAGGCTTCTTTGTAGCCCTAATTCTGTTTTGTCTAAGATGACAATGTCATCAGCATACATCACATGATTGATCTGCTGATTATTCAATTTTGGTGGGTTGGCCTTCTGAAAACGAGGTGGATCGGGCAGATCCATCGTATACAGCTTAAATAGTGTTGCTGCAAGAGGACAGCCCTGTTTCAGACCATTTCCCGCTTCAATGGGAGCCGATAATTGACCCTGTTGTGATAGTCTGATTCTTAAGGTGGTATTAGTTGCTTAATGGGTTCCACTATTGTTAGAGGACACTTCCACATCATAAGTTTTTTCCACAATGTTCTCCTATTTACCAAATCAAAGGCCATGTGCAGGTCTATAAATGCTGCATATGTGGAATGGTTGTTGATCAATGCCTCATGTTTCAGTAAATTCAGGATCATGAGATTTACCTGCGTACCCGTACTCTTTGTAAATCCCGTCTGCCTGATGTCAAATTGGTTATTTTCCTTGATCCATATATTGGTTATTTTCCTTGATCCATATATTAAGTTTGTTTAATAGGAGCATTGCAAAGATCTTCCCAATCGGATCCAAAAGTGCGATTGGTCTGTAGTTTGTGGGTAATTGCCTGTCACCTGCTTTATAAATTGGTATCAAGATTGCAGTTGTCCAAGTATCGGGTATTTGTTTCCCATTTTCAATCGCAGAGAATAGATGAACGCAGAATTTTGCCCACTCCTCTGGATGTTTCTTTATGAGCATTTTACTTAGACCATCTGGGCCGGGGGCCCTTGAGGAGTTGAGCTTCTTAATGATTATCAGGATATCCTCCTCTGTCCAAGCATTTGTCCACACAGACATTTCATTTTGCTCCCTATTGATGGAATGCCTTCTCACTGTTGACTTATAGATTGACTTGAAGTGGTTAGTCCATGTAAATTCTGAGATCCCTTGGATTAGTTTATGTTGCCTATCCATTTGAGGGTTCAATAGATTCCATAATCCTTGCGTATTATTTGCTTTCAAAAGCGCTAGGATTGCTTCTGCATCTTGTTGTAGGAGCAAAGCATTCGCATTCTTTATCCAATTTCTGTATATTTGTTTTACTTGTCTGATTGCGAGCCAGGGATTAACCTCTTTCTTTCTTTTTATTTCTGTGATTGCTTTCCTTAATTCTTTTTTTTTTGTTTACTACTTGTGCATTATAAGCATGTGTGTGGCACTTCTTTACAGAAACTTGGTTGTGATTCTTATGTAAAAACGGTGATAGTATCCATTCGTAATTTATCTTTTCCATGCCCATGACCCTAGAGTTGGTGTAGGTACTTACTAATTGCTTCATTTGATTCTCATTGATGCGCAGGCGGGTGACGGCAGAATTTGTTTCCATCGGAGGTAGTTGAATTCTATTGCTTTCACAATATGGTGCTTTCCATGTTATACTGACAATGTGATGGTCACTATGATCCGAGGTTATATTATCTTGGGCTGTCACTTTGGAGATTAAGTTTGGTGACATATAAATGTAGTCCAGTGTTGCTGACACTTTTCCATTCGACCATGTTGCATTTTTTAACTTGTAGTTCAATTGATTAGTGCAATGGAGCTGTCGCCTTGTTGTTTCTTTGCTCCATATTTTTGCTCTCGCTGAGAGTTGCGTTTTCCCGATATTTAGCCCTTCTTGGTCAAATAGATGTATATTGAGGTCTCCACATAAGATCATCTCAGTCTCGTGTGATTCCAGCATTACTTTGTCTATGGCGGAGAATAATGTATCAATAAAATCTTCCATTTGAATTGCCGCCTGATTCCAATAAATATTGAATATTGCCAATCTTTGCACCGGCACTTTCATCATGTTTTCTTGGTTCTTCTTGTCAGTCCAAAATTCTAATATCGTTAGTTGTATCCATGGTGAGATGATTGTAGAATCTACCACTCAGATGTTTTCTTCCATTTTTATCAAAGTTAAAAGTCCAGCTGATGGACAACCTTTTTTACGGGATATAGCCGGGTTCATGATCACTGTATACCCGTCACAACAAGGCATAATATCAATCCATGTTTCCTGTAAACATATAAAGGTATATTTGCATAGATCCTCCGTATTTAAGCGAAAGAGGTGTGAAAACCCTCTGGTGTTCCAAGTACACAGATTCAGAGTCGTTTTGAGTCTCTTAATTGATGGTTATGACTGTTTTTTTCTCATTGCTGACATTGTTGTTTGTGAAGTTTCCTCCTCTCTCCAAAATGGCGTATTGTTCACATTTACTCTTGTGTATCTATTAATCACTCTTTCTGCTGAGGTTATCATTCTGCTTTTTGTGTAGCTCCCCAGATAATGGGCACCATCATTTTTTTCTCTCTCCTGTTTTAGCGAACTCTTCATGTATTGGTACGGTTCCCATGTTGGCATCCTCAAGCTTGCTGTTTCGACCTACATAAGAATCCCAATTTCAAAAAGAGGTGTGCTTCATTCATGATCTTTTCAGTCTTCTGTATTATGCAAGTGTATACGGATCACATCTGATTTGTTTTCATCCATGAATTCCACCACTTTTAAATGTCCTGTATTGACCCATCTAAGTGGAGGAATTGCGTGTATCAATCTCAAAGTATTTGTTCTGTTTAGGATCAGATCTTGTTGGTAGTTTTCACTTTCCACTTGGATGATTTTTAGTGAAATATTTTGCGGAATAACCTTAGGGTTGATAAATAGAGGTTGCCGCAGTTTTGATCCGTTACCTAATTCTTCACTACTTTCTAATTCATTATTTCTTTGCCTCCTCTCTGAGTACTGTGACATCGAATCTTCATTTTCTGAAATTGATTCCACACGAAGTTTAGACGTCTCCAGCTCTGAATCAGAAATGTCTTCACAGCTAAGATCAATATAGCTGGACTCTATGGTGTAACCTTCTTCATAACAGTCAACAGGGATTAGTGACCGATCAGTAAAAGAAATTTGCGGATCCCAGTTATTCTCTTGCTCTTCGATGGAGTACGTAGACAGGTTTAACAGTTCAACTTGACTCTGTACCTCTCTTCGTAGTTGGTCATTATCTGATTCAGACATCACATCAACCTTCTTACTGATATCTCTTTGACTATTTTCAGTCATGTTGGATTTTTGTGGGTAGACTACCCTACTTGATATTGCCTCTTTTTTTTCTCTCCTTTTTGAAAGTTTTTGTTCGCTTTCGGTGTTGTCAAATTCCGTAAAAATGCTCAAGACCCATTTGTTTTCTTTTTCTTGGTTGATTTGGTATTTTTTTTCTGAACTATTTGTGGGATATTTGTGCTATCCTTATTGTTACCAAATATGGAAAAAATTTCCATTGGCTTCTCAGGTATGGAGGTCAGTGCCTGGTTAGTATCACTCACTTTCTCACTTCGTTGTATAGATTCCACTGTTAACATGTCAGTACTCCCCTGCACATTTCCAGAGTGGGCGTGCCCACTATACTGTGGCACGGATTCGTTATGTCCAATTTCATCTTGCTGTCTTACTTTAGGCGGCTGCTGCCCCTTTACTAAGAATTCCATCATACCTACTGTCAGTGTTGCCTTCTCTTCATGCTCTCTTCTTGCTATTTCAAATAGCCTGGACTGCCATTGGGCACTTGTTTCAGCCTCTTGGTTCAAGCGATTATTTAACGTGTTTAAAAAGGATTCCACAAAAATCTGCTTTGAGTGGATCAGCGCCAGCAGTGTAGCTTGATCTTTTTGTGCGTCACGGTTACTTTCTAGTAGCTTCATGAACGGTGTCATTGCCTGTGAGGTTACGGCTAACAGCAGGTTTTGTAAGTCTAGCATGGTTGTGGGTATTGATTCTGGTGTATTTGTCAGCGATCCCTTTGCTTGACATTGACAAAAGCTCTTGTTGTTCGATATATGATCTGTTGGCAGGGATCTCTCTCCTGGTTGTCCACTCTTATATGCTGATTCATCACCAAGTCCTCAATTTCTGTGATATCCATTGATAAGCGAGCTTGCCTGGTATTTTTTTGCTGAAAACTCCTTTGTCCAATGTCTTCGCGCAGCTTTGCCTTTGTGTAAGCCAGCTCCCAATTTTTTTTTGCCGCAATCGCTTTTTCCTTTTGTGATATTTGCGGATCACCTGTTTCTATCTGAGTCTTATTTTTGGGGTTTGGGGGCTGTTTAGGCACTATTTGCTCCTTGTTTGCATGGAGCGTATCCTTATTCCTCTCATCGTTACTGTTGCTTTTCTGAGTATTGTCCTCCATTATGTTCACTGATTGTACTATGTCTCCTTTTATTGTTACATTATCACCCACTGTAGTTTCATCAGGGTGATTAGATCCAAGGGAATTCATTTCAGCCGTAGTATCTGTTGTACTTTTGAGTCTGGTTACAAATCTTGTTCCAGTCGCCATTAGTAGAGGTCTTTGCCGCCTAGTCGTGGAGATTTTGACTGAAACTTTCCACTCAGAGTGTTTGTGTCTGAATTTGGTTGGTATAGTAAGCTTCACTATGCACTATTCATAGGTGCAATCTGTGCACAGTAGGTTGCACACACCAACTAGGTGGTTTTCGTGATAACCAGTTACCCAACTACCCAACAGGATCAAATGCCAAAAGCCCGCAGTCTCCTGTTGTAGTAGTACACAGTCACAGCCTTAATGTTGAAGTATGTGGGGGGCGCGCGTTCACCTGCAGGATCAAAGGACCAAGTCCCACAGTGCTGACCCCCTCCTTCCACTCACTTTCTTCTCAGATGCTGGTAGTGTTGGAGGTACCACACCCCCCAGTTCCTCCTTTCTTTGCTGGAGATATAAGGTGAACGCTATTCACCTCTAGCTTTTGAAAGCAAAAAAAAAAAAAAAAAACGTTCATTTCTCCAAATACAGAACCCCTTCTGTATGGTGTAACTTGGTGTAGCGTTTCCACTTTCTGACTTAATCGCTTATTCGCTCACAATCTATCTCTCTCACACTCTCACTAACTCTCACAATCAGCAGCAGGGGGAGTAGTGACAGTGACCGCAGAGAAAGCAGTGTTCGTTGGCGCGGCTTGCAGCTTCCGTCTCTTCTTAGCAAGTCCGACCCACTCCTATGCTCCGTGTAGTACCCCAGTCAGCACGGTGGTAGGCACGGGGAACCGGGCTAGCAGCCTGCATATCTCCCTGTATGTGTGTCTTTTGTGGATTAACTTGTTACCGTTTGAAATTAATGGAAATAATTTATGTAAAGGTACCGTGTGCGAGCTCAAAGGGCAACGCCCCTCTGTCTCCTGCTCACGCCAGGGACAGTGTTTTGTATGGAGAAAAAAAAGAAAAAAAAACAAAAAAATGATGTCAATTGGCATGCAGATTTTCCAGAGATCAAAGAGCAGGGGCCCTACAGTCTCTCTGGCGCTATTGCTGCTCCTTTGGAAGAAATGATCACCCAAGCCCACTATTCATTCGGTGTTGTTTTTATACGGCAATGGTCTATGTAAACTTACTTACAGTTGAAGCAATTCCAGGTTTATATTAGTTCGGAGCTGGGTTAAGGAGATTTTGAGTAGGAGGGCAGGTATACAGACAGGACAGCAGGCGGCTAGATGGAAGATAGTCACCTGAACCAACAGGCTTGCTGGGAGTTCTGTACCACACTGCGTCTGCTAACTGCCAACTGTCACTTTACTCACTTCGCTCCGCTTCGCTTGTGAAGGAGCTTATGAGTCAGTGGCAGCTGGCTGAAAGGCGCCGCTCGCAGAGTTCCCAGGGTAAAAAGCAGTGTTAAAGTAAACCACACACCTTTGATGCAGCGTTCCCAGCACTTTCAGCAGACTGCACAAATCCGTCAAAGCAAATCCCAAAAAAGCACATCCAGGTGAGAAAAGGTCCGGCAGAACGTGTACCTGCCAACTGTCACTTGACTCACTTCACTTTGAGCCTTGCAATGATTGCCCCTTTCCTTGTCCCCTCACAGCAATACCTCCACTCCCCTGCTGGAATCTCCCGTCCCAGGGACAGCTCCCATTTTTTTTTTCGGCGAGATGCTTTTGTCTCCTCCCCCACTGTGAGGCACGCGGCCTACAGTGTTGAGGTAACTGTGCTATCGCATTGGCCCTGGAGTAATTTGTCTAGGACTGGTGGTATCTCTTGGAAATGTGGCAAACAGCTCTCGCATAGCTACTCTCAGCCTGTAATATTGGAACACCTCCAGTGCTATGATTTCCCCCTTACCGTTCAGTTCCTCCAGTGTGATAAACGTTGCGTTTGGGAAGAGGTCACCAAAGCAAGTGATCCCCAATCTTCTCATCATATCAGTGAAACCTACTTCCCCTGTGACAGGTATCCCAGGAATGTGTATAACCGGCAATTTGGGGGGGTGGGGGGGGAGTATAGAACTTCTCTTGATTTGCGTTCTAAACTGGTCCACGCTTTGCATGTAACTTGAACCATGTTCTGTGCTCGAGTATGTCTGTTGGGTGCTGTGAGAATAATGTATTGCAAGAGCGATGGTGCTGCCACCGCTCTTTCCACCTTCACAGGCCTTCTGTCCCTCTGTTCCCGAAACCAATAAAGGGGGAAGCCAGCTTGCTCTACGTTGTAATAGGTTTCAAAATCTGGGAGAGCTAAGCCCCCCTCATGTATGGGTGCCATCAGTTTATCCCAGGAAACTCTAGCCTGTTTATCCGCCCATATAAACCGTATTACCGCCGTTTTCAATTCCTGGTAGTATTCCCCAGGTATCGCTATGGGAGAGATTAGAAATAGATACAGGAATCTAGGGAGCAACGTCATTTTGACCAGCAAGATTCTGCCATAAAGATTCAATGGTAAGTGCATCCACCTATCCATGGCTGCCTTTGCCTGTTCCAACATGCTTTGGTAATTGTGTCTATATACCACCTGCCTGTCCGGTGCAATATTAATGCCGAGGTAGCAAGTATAGTCTATGTCACTGTCAGTTAGGGGGTACAAGACAAACCTCCCGGTGTTTACTGTTAATCCCGAGAAATCACTGAATCTCTGCACATCCTGCATTATCGGGTCTAGGTTGTTCTTGGGGTCTCTGACAAATATCACCATATCGTCTGCATATAATGAAATCACCACCCTGTGGTTGTATATGCGTACACCCTGGTGCATTTGGTGTTCCCTGATTCTCTCTCCCAAGGGTTCCATTGCCAGAGCATACAATAAGGGTGAGAGCGGGCACCCTTACCGAGTGACCCTCTCCAAGGTGATGTATGATGTGAGCTGACCATGCACGGGACTCTGGCTACAGGGCTTGTATATAATAGTGAAACCATGGTTACAAATTTCTCTCCCAGTCCCATTTGTCGCAGTACGGTGAATAGAAACGGTCACTCCACAGAGTCAAATGCCTCGGTGGCATCTAACAGAGAAGCCACTATTGGATCATCCTGTTGCTCAGGCTAAACATTCGCCTTAATCCTTGTGAGGTGGAGCGCCCTGGTATGAAACCGGATTGATCCGCCCGTAACATTGTGCGCATCAGTGGCACTAGCCTGGAAGCCAATATTTTGTTGTCTAGATTAATGAGCGAGATCAACCGGTACGAGAAGTATTGATTATGGGGTGTGGCTGGCTTGGGCAGCACCACCACCATCGTCGTCTCTCTAACGGACCCAGGTAGCTGACCTTTCTTGAGGCTCTGTTGGTACATCTGAAGTGGGTAAGGGCTGATTATAGTCACATAGCATTTATAAAATGTGTCTGCGAGCCTGTTTGGGCCGAGGGATTATACAGATGGGAGGCCTTAACCAGGTTCAACCACTTCCGCCAGGGTCAATTGGCGCCCCAGCCATTCCCTCCCTTCTCTCCTCATTTGTAGACCAGTGTAGGGCCACCTAATCAAGATAGGCGTCTAATTCCCCTTGGGAGGCCTGGGTCAGGGACGAATATAATCGTCTATAAAAGCAGTAAAATTCCTGAGTTATTTCGATGTCTGCATATTTATCCACCCCCTGGACATCTGTTATAGCCAGAACTCGGCCCCGGAGATCATCTAGTTTGGCCACTCTAGCCAGTGTCCTGCCCGGCTTCTGCCCCTCACTGTACTGCTGTGTAGATATCTTACCCCAATTAAATGTAGCTTCCCTTTGTGCTAATACCTCAAATTCCTATTGCTCTTAAATTGCCAAGGGGGCCTCCCTTTCTCTGGACCTACCATTTCGATCGACATCAAAACCGGGGCATGCGCGGACAACGTGCATGCGAGTATCGTTATCCCTGTGCACCCCCCCATCAGTGTGTGTGAACCCAAGAACATGTCAAATCCTCAGGCTAAGTCATGGGTAGAGGAGTGCTGCGTGAACTGGCGTGCCCCCCAGTTCCTGACCGTCCAAACGTCCCCAATATTCCATGTCCGGCACATCCCTTGTAATTTGCTCGTCCCCCTGGGAACCATGCAATAGTTACTCCCTGTGCAATACCAGGCCCAGTCCATGACCGCATTAAAGTCCCCTGCCCAGATAACCTCCCCCAGTGTGAGCTTCCCTAGCTGTTGATCAATCCAATCTAGTGTGTCCAACTTGTCCTGATTAGGGCCATAATAATTGATCAGCGTGTACAACTTGCCTTGTATGATTCCCTGTAGGATCAGGCTTCTCCCGTCCTCATCTTTAACCACAAACGTCTGGCAAAATTCTACTGAGCTATGGATCAACACATATAGCTTGCATACGAGGAGTAGGACGAAAAGTAGAGGTGGCACCCCCAGCTTTTCCCGTATTTAGAGTCCTCCCCCGGTACCAGGGGGGTCTCCCACAGGAATGCAATCCTCACTTGATGACGTTGTATATATAACAACTTTACGGCACTTGGGCGGACAGTTCAGTCCCTGCACATCCCAGCTGATGCAATTAAGTGGTGCAGCCATCCATATTCCCCAGTCTGCATGTGATGCTTTCTGACTCCACCCACTCTACCAGCGCAATACTTACTACCTACATCCCTCTTCAATCCCAGACTTGTGGCTAATTCTGTGGCCTACCCCAGCCCCCACTCCCACCGACAACCCCAATCTGTCAGTTATCCAGGTGCTCCCTCCTTTCCCCCTTTGACTAACCTCCCTTTAGCTGATCACCCCAACCCCTCAACTGTAACCCATCTTCACAAAACTTGAGCTTCCGCATGGGGGATAGCTCGAAGTCCAGCCATCCATCACACCTCCGTTATCCTGCAGTTAAACCCAAACTGCCCGGATCTTACACCATTTGTCTCAGATACCCCACATTATCAAAGGATATTTTATTCCAGGTCGGAGGTCACCGATTGTTTCCTCTCTGCTGGGGATTCATTGGTTGTAGTTCCAAAAAGGCGTTGACTTCATCCGGGGTCTGAAAAAAAGATTGCCCTCCCCTCGTGTTCTATCCGCAGCTTGGCCGGGAACAGCATAGCGTATGCCCTTCTTCCTTCGTTTTTTCGCGACTTCCGTGTATGTTTTTCTGGAGGCCTGTACATTGTCTGAAAAGTCTGGGAACAGTCTGACCGCGTCCCCTTTATAAGTCACTGTTTCTTTTTCCCTGGCTTTGCAGAGGGCAAGGTCTATGTTCCGGTAGTTTAACATATGGGCTATGATCGGACGCGGTGGGGCCCCAGCGACCGGTCTTTTCCCACTCGGTACCCAATGTGCCCTTTCCACAATGCACACCGCCGAGAAATCCTCCGACCCCAGCTGCTCTTGTAGTATCTCTTCCACCAGGGGTTCCATGTGCCACCTTTTCTGGAATCCCAACTATTCTCAAGTTGTTCCTTCTAGACCTGGAGTCCAAGTCGTCAAAAATAAGGAAATTGACCACCAGGCTTGTCCAAAATGCACATTATATTTGCCCCCTTGAGGAGAAGGAGGGTAGATTTTATGCCGTGGTCCAAGTGCAAGGGCAGTGTACATTTTTCGGAGCTGGTGGACACTGGATCCCAAGCCACTCTTCTGTCAAAAAGGGTCTTTGATCAGCTAAATCCAGATCCCTCTCACCCCTCTTCCTGGACAACTCCAGAACTTCGATGGGAATGAAATTCCTGTTGAGGGGGATGCGGATTTGGAAATAAAAATTGGGCAACACAAAGTGAAACACCCGGTCATAGTCGTGACTCCAGAGGGCACAACCTGTCTACTAAGGAATGACATCCTGCGTAGGTTGTACCCCCCTAATAGTCTGTGTGAACAAGGTCCTCTGGACTCAGACTAACAGGCCAATACAATTGAAACAGAGTGTCAACCATGTTAGTTTAAATGGCACATGCCACATGGTTGAACAAAAACCTGATCATATGGAGTTTCATTTCTGGAACAATCAAATACCTGACGTGACAGTAATTGCTGTAGGACAACAAACTGGTGATGGGAACATTTCTCCATTCCTGAAAATCAACCTCCCTTCCAGTCTCAAGTGGCATTCCACACTGGAAGGAAATACTTTGAAATTCTATACCAATTCCCAATCTGAGAATCCCAATTCCATAGTCAAAAGTGATGAGAAACCAGCTCAAGGTTTAGCTGAAATTGAGAAAATTAGAGAACAGTTATTCATCCCAATTCAGTTAAATGAGGGGAAGGAATCTGTTCTCGCCCGAGTGTGCGTGAACAACGGTAAGGGCTTCGTCAGCAAAGCCATGTTCCGAAAGCTCCCAAAAGATCCAGACATTCCCACATTTAAATTGATCGATAAGTGGGAAATGGTCCTGGAAACTCCCAATTCCAAACATCTCCTGCCTAGCAGGTGTATGCTCAAAATGTTTATATTAAACAAAAGCATAGTACATCATTGTTGGGTCGTGCGAGATTTCCCTGCTGCATTTTATTTAGGCAGTGGCATTCTCAATAATTTGGACCTGATAGATTCAGAAAAAGCATTTCGGTCAGCCCAATTGCTGCAGTATGCAGTTGAAGTACAAATTGGAGAGGTGGTCACCATCCCAGGACGGACATGAATATTCCCCTTGAATACAAAATTAAAAGAGGACAGAAACTGCTAAATCCTGACGCATATGTACACGTCAATGCCCATCTCCCAACAGCAGGGGTTGGTGTTAAACCCAAAACCATTAGTCAATGTAGAACACAACACCATTCAAATATTGATGGATAACAGCGACCTTAGGAGTATCAATCTGGGCACAGGCACCATTATTAGAATGGCGGTTGATGACCAATGTTTTTCCATGGATCTAGGTAATAAACTGATGGGACCAATCCCCAATGACTGCTTTTACAGTGATAGCGACAATGACTTACCACCAGACAGGATCTTCACCCGGCAAGAGGAGGAATTGCCTGGTGTACTCTTCCTTCCCTTACAGTGAGGAAGAGGTGACCTGTGACATCAGGCAGGATGAGGTGATCTTCTAGGTCCAGACGGACTGCCTCTCATACCTGAAACCCTCTGTCCAGGTCAATACTCTTACCAGGGACCTCTCCACCCAGCTGGAGGAGGCCGCTGAGATAGCAAAACCGGACGTCTTTCCAGGCTTCAGGCAAATGGTTGAAGAATGAGTCAACCTAGCTGATGCCTGTGAGACTCCGGAGCAAAAGCAAAAGTTCAAACAGGTTTTCTTAGATTTTAAAGATCTCTTTGCGGTGGACTCGTATGACTGTGGTCGCACCGAAATCCATACAACAACAATTCCCACGGACCCTGGAATGACTCGTGTTTGTGAAGAAATACTGCTTGCCTCTCGCATCCATGAAGTCCCTGGTGGAAATCATCAAAAACCTTGAGTCCCGTGGGATAATTCGTCCAGTCCACAGCACCTTTAATAATCCGGTGCAGGGTATTTTAAAACCGAACAGCCAGTGAAGAATCTTTACTGACCTGAGGGAGCTAAATAAACAGGTCCACATGTCCAGATGGCCTCTCCCCAACATTGACCAGGGGCTGGCCCAGATCCATGGGTCCAAAGTATGCACTGCCATTGACCTGGCCAATGGGTACTGGACCCTGCCTGTCAGTAGGGAGGACCAATACAAGCTGGCCTTTACCTTCGGGGGGGGCAGGAGTACACCTGGACCCGGACTTCCTTCGGATACATCAACTCCGGCAACAAATTCAACATCTTCTTACATAAGGCCATGCCCGACTTGGGTGAAAGGGGTAACCTGGCCTATGTGGATGATGTCCTGATAAAAAGCTCAACTGTGGAGGAGCACATAGCGAAAATCAGTGCAGTGGTGCAGAACCCGTGTCAACTTCTTGGGGCATGAGATAACTCCTGAGGGTCTCTGTCCCCAGGAAAAGAAAGTGGAAGCACTCCTAAAACTAAAAGACCCCACAACTCTGCGCGAGCTAAGAAGCCTCCTGGGACTGACCAATTACAGTAAGAAGTTCATTGAGGATTACGCAGAGATCACAAGAACCCCGATCCATCTGTTGAAGGGGCGGGGGGTCAAGTGGGATTGGTGTCCAGAACAAGCCGAGGCAGTAAAGGAACTCAAAAGAAGCCTCTCACAAGCGCCTTGTCTAGCTTACCCTGTCAAAAACAAGGAGTCCTTCTTGGAGACAGGGTTCTCGAATACATGTTTGACCGCAGTATTATATCAAAAGCATGGTCAATAAAGTAATCTCCTATGAAAATAAGACTTTATCCTCTGTGGAGGAAAAATTCAATGATTGTGAGAAGGCACTCCTGGCAACGGTATGGGCATTGAAAAACTACCGCCCGTTCATCCAGGGGGAACACATCATAGTGGAGACGCCACACCAGCCTTTGCAATACCTCCAAAGTGACAGATTCCGGGTCAGAAATGTGAGTTATTCCAGAATTAATTCCTGGATTCTGTCAACGCAAGGGTCCCCTCGCGCAAGGTCTGGCTGACTTGCATGATTGTGCCAGAGAAAACTGTCTTGCGGACGAAAGTCTTAAAACCCAGGACAACATGGATGGTGGTTCATCAAGCCATCCTCACTGCCATCCAACACCAACTCCACGAACTGGTCATAATTGCTGATTTAGATTATGTCCGGAACGGGTTCATGGAGCACCCGTTTAATTGGAAAACCAGAGGCATGCTATGTGCCAACAATAAACCGCTTAAACATGGCAAGCTCATCCAAATTATTGATGATCTGATTGCCTCTAGTGGGATGACCATCTATTGGAAGAAGATCAAGGGTCATTCCAGAATAGAGGGACCAGACAAAACTGGAAACGACCTAGCAATCAGCTGGCCAAAACTGGAGCCATCCAGGGGGATCTCCTTGAGATTGAGTCCCTGTTGGGGGAAATCCAGGTCACTGCTATAACTAGGTCCCACACAAATGCTCACAATGAACTCTCAACTGCCCAATGGAGTAAGGAGACCCCAGATGCTGATTAAATCACGGCACAAAAAGGGGATCCGATTATTGGTAAATGCTATCAACACATTGAGGACCCTGAGAACTTTCCCCTGACGGACACAGATTTCATTGGGAAAGAGGACCTCAGAGTGTTGATGAAATGTCTAAAAATGTTCTGAATCCAAGACGGTTTGTTGGTAAGGAGATCCATATCTGGCTGTGACCAGTGGGTGGTCCCTACCTCATTCCGAAGCCTGATGCTAAGTCACGCCCACAATGCGGCCATAGCCGGTCATCAGGAGTTTCACACTAATTTAGAAATTTTGCGAGAGGTTGCATACTGGCCACACATGGGGCAGGACCTCGACCAGTACTTGAAGGGTTGTCTTGTGTGTGCACAATTTCAGCCAACATCACTCACACACCGAGCTCCCCTCCAGAAGAGGGGGGTGACACTGCCTTGATCAGATTTACAAGTAGATTTCATCGGGCCCGTGATTCGCTCCTCTAGGGGGAAAAAGTACATGTTAACCGTAACATGCTTCTTTACCAAAAGGGTGGAATGTCTCCCGGCCCCAAATTGTAAGGCAGAAACAGCAGCTGCCCTGATGATCAATAACATTTTCTCGCGTTTTGGCCTACCCCAAAGGATTGAGTCAGACCGAGGTAGTCACTTCACCAGCGAAGTGATGACAAAGATGTGGGAGATACTTGGGGTAAAAAGGAAACTTCATATTGCATACTGCCCATCCTCTAGTGGTGGAGTTGAGAGGTACAATAAAACCATTGTAAGCATTCTAAAAAGTGTTTGTGGCAGATTCTGGCCCAAGTTGCGACATCTGATTACCGCTTGTCCTGATGGCCATCAGATCTACACCTTCTTCTGCAACTAAGATGTCTCCATTTGAGCTGATGATTGGACGAAGGATGGGGCTACCTCAGCATCTGTTCTATAGAACACAAGAGCAGACACTGATCAACGCCTCCACAACTCATGAGTATGTTGAGAATCTAAGAAAAAGCCTTCAACATGCTTTTGCGTATGCTCAGTGGAATCTAGAAAGATCTGCAGAGAGCATGTAGACTCAGTATGATCTAAAAACAACCAAAAAGGAATATCAAGTAGGAGACAGGGTCTACTTGTACAATTTCCAAAGGAACCAGACCAAAGAGCACACATTTTTGCCCAGTT
The DNA here is from genome assembly GCF_040938575.1 of Ambystoma mexicanum. NCBI lineage: Eukaryota > Metazoa > Chordata > Amphibia > Caudata > Ambystomatidae > Ambystoma > Ambystoma mexicanum. The sequence goes on along the minus strand of NC_090930.1, from coordinate 1,013,789,731 downwards.
GGCGCAGTCCTTTTGAAATTGTAGATACAATTTCACCTGTCACCTACAGAATCTGCATCCCCAAAGGCGAATTGACAGAAGAGAAATGGGTCCATATTAATCAGCTAAAGAGTTGTCACCCTAGGCACACTTTGCAACAAATTGAGGAGCCCAGAGAGAATCAAATAGAGGAGACATCTGAAACATGAGAATAAGAAAAAGAAGAACAAGAAGGGAACAGATAGAGTTTTCTGTATAATTATGTAACAGGGAGTATGTTTCTTCATTATCAATTGTCATCATTGAATGCCTGCGTATCCCTCAACCCGATTGAGGCCACTTAGTGGGAAATGGGAGTAACCGGTTTGTGTTCCCTTTCATAGATTTGTACTGGTTGCACCTTCACTACCAAGGAGGACCTCTTTGGGGACCTGGAAAGTAGAAACCAAAGAAAATCGGGGTTGTCACTCAACACTTTGAAGGAAGATCCAAGAGAAAGCTGGGGGTGTCGTCCCACGTTCCAACCAGAGACAGCAAGAGGAATGTGACGCACAGCTCTCTGATGGACGAAGCACTCATACCGGACTGATCCTGCTCTGCCCCATTGAGAAATCCCACGTGCCCGATTCTCCCTCGACTTGGAATCGCAGAAGAAGTCAGGGGGGGTATGTGGGATATATTGACCCACTCAACAGTATTTCCCCACATCACCAAGCTGCATGTGTGCAGAAACAGCAAAATGGCTGCGCTGGCTCCTGTGAGCGCAATGGCCTCAAAACTGCGTTTTTGCAGCAACAAAAAGATGGCTGCACCTTCTTGTCAAGCACAAAGTGGCAGGATGGTTAAAGGGGACACACTAAGGGAGCATGCCAGTGTGTTCTTATCTGTACAAAAGAAATGGAGTGAAAAGGCAGCACTGCTTTGCTAAAAGCCCAAGATCTCCATTATAAAGGAAACCTTTCACCATTAAAATAATGCTGCTGATGCTATTCCCATCTGTTCTTCCTTAAATCACTATGATCAATAAGGCCCTGCCATGCCGAGTATCTCATTGTGCCTCAGCAAAACCAGGCATGATTTCTGAATGACAGGCCCTGTCAAACCAACTCTGAGAAATATCAACAAGGAACTGCACTTTTACTTGCATGGGAAAACGCTTTCATTTCTTTACAAATGTATCAAAGCTCAGTAGTTCAAAAGAGACTCCAGCTATCTGAGCCATGTCAGTTTCAATGCATCTGTGCTTCAGATAAACTACTGCCTAGAAGAAAATAACTATGGCTGTGAGGCAATATTAGGAAGTAAGATGGCAAAATCGAATTTAAAAGGAAATGCCAGCAGTTCTCAACACATGTGTAAAAATGGGCTTTTGCAAAACTAAAGAAGAAAAATGCCTGTTTGAAAAGTAAACTGTTGAATGAAAGCCTGTATTACCTAGCAATGTGAAGGGGTTTGTGGCTGGTGAAAATACATACATGGGCTATTTTATTCCATAGGTTTCTTTTAATTCAGGACCAAATATCAGAAAATAAAGGTTTTAAACCGCTTTGGCTGGATTTGCAAGCTGTCAAAAACCGGTTATTACGGTTGGAAGAGTTGAAGCTTCCCCCTATGAAGGGAGCCACACCATAAACTTCTAGGACACAAAAGTGATAATTGCTAGCTTGAAAAACGTTGTATGGACCAGGACAAAGAAAGTTCACACCCTATTTATTTATTTATTTATTTATTTATTTATTCGTATTTGTTAAGCGCACAGGCAGCCCGTAGGGCATCGTGGCGCTGGTTACAGATATGAACATGACTTCTTGTACATACCGAGAAGTCATAGCTTAGTTGCAATAGAAAGGTTTGCAGATATGAACATGACTTGTTATACATACATAGAGGTCATAACTTGGATGCAAGAGAAAAGTAGTAGTTATAGGTGTGTAGCTGTGGGTGAGGAGGAGAGAGAGGAGAGGGTGAGCATACACATGATGGGGGAATTAGTTGAACAAAGTGGTTTTCAGTTTTTTTCGGAAGGTGGTGAGAGAGGTTTCTGCTCTGAGCGTGCTAGGTAGTGCGTTCCATAGTTTAGGTGCGATGTAGGGGAAGCTTATTCCACCTGCTTTAGCTCGCTTGATGCGAGGGACCCTAAGTAGGTTAGTGTGGCATTGTCTCGTTGGCCTATTGGTGTGAGATCTAACTAGCGTGTCAGACAGGTATGAAGGTGCAGTCAGGTTAATACATTTGTGTGCGGTGGTAAGTATTTTAAATGTAATGCGCTCTTTAACAGGTAGCCAATGTGCTTCCCTTCTGGCTTTCGCAATGTGGTCTCTTTTAGGTATATTGAGGGCTGCTCTTAGTGCATTATTTTGTGTTATTTGAAGTTTATTGAGATTGGAGTTGGAAGTGCCCGCCAGTAGCGCATTACAATAGTCTAGTTTGGCTCCAATGGTGGCTCTGGCAATGGATAGGCAGTTATCTTTAGTTAGGAATGGTTTGATTGCATTGATAAGCTTGGTACTCAGGGCGGAAGCAGAGACAATGGAGTTGACTTGCTTCTCCATGGAGAGTGATGCGTCAATGTGGACTCCTAGTGTTTTTACCGAAGGTAGAACTGGGATGACACAATTGTCAATGCAGAAGTTGGTGAAGAGGGGGTCGAGGTTTGTGAGGGTGGGTTTTTGGCCGAGGATGAGGATTTCGGTCTTGTCTCCTAGTCAGACATTGGTCTGTGCTCCAGGCTGGGACAATAGAATCCCTGGGACACTAACCTGTTAAGGGAAGGGGGCCATAAAACCTTCAATCAAACTGGCAACGCCCACCCCACACAGGGCTGAAGTGACAGTTGATGGCAGCTGAAAAAGAAAAGAAATGATCCAGTGCAAGATAAAGGACTGCCATTTGCTTCCAAAGACTATTCTATAAATAAACTTTAAATACGTTTTTATCTCTGCAGCAAGAATTTGTAAAAATGTGAAAATGTTATAGTTTGAATATAATTATATGGGCTTTCATTGAAGACATGGCAGAATTCACTGACACTTTGGGGACAGAAATGGCAAAGTATTGTGGATTACAAGAAAAGCATCCATGTTGCAAATGCAAAGTTTTGTACATACATCCCTTATGATCATCCACACCCATGTATAAAGTTATGGAATTTTAGGCTGAATACTTAACACTGAAAATGACCAAAAAAGTATAAAAGGACAAAACAATGTCTCACAGATTGCAGGATTGGACGACTGTGCTCTACAGAAAATATGTAACCTGGTTATGTCATTTATTAAGGTGCCACAATTGTACAAATGTGTAAATTCTGGTAGGACAGCTTTTTGGCAAAAAGGTCTGTGGGAAGTCTTTTTACATCATAAAATACAACCTCTTGAACCGAGTCACATCCCAGGGGAGGCAAACAACATTGATAGTCCAATCCAGTTGTTTAGAGGCGGGCTTAGCTAAGCCGGCCCAGCAATATAGTCTATGATATCACTTTGCATTATAAATAAGAGTCCCTGAGAAGATTCTTGACACACTCTTCCTGACGTTCCTGCGCTGCGTTCCTGTTCCACCCATCCAGATTCCAGATCCCAACTACAAGGCCAAAGCATTGCTGACAATACTCCAGGGCCCACTGCAAAACCCAAGCAGTGTTGATCCCAAGCAAGGCCCCAATTCTGAAATCCCACTAAAATTCCCAAATAACCAAAGGTGAAAGCTGTGGTGTTTTTGGGAAGCATCCTGATACCCCTAATTGCATGCTCACTGCCATCCTGCCATCCAGCTGACCTTTAGTATCCAGTGATGAGAATTGCCAGTCCAAAAGCGTCATCCGGTGACCAGAACTGCCCAGCTGTTTGCCAGGCATGCTGCCGTGTAGTGAACAGAACCATTGACGGTTCAAAATCCCAAAACTAAAAAGTGGACTGTGAGTATAATCGCCAACCCATAGAAAACCATAGCATATCTTGTCTTTGTCCTTATCTCACTCTCCAAGTCATCCTATTCTAACCCTGCTAACTTGTTAAAACTGTCAGAATCATTCTTGCAACCCTGCCCTTGATTTCTAGTGCTAGCACCATCTCTTTAGTAATTTAGTCTTGTGTAACCCTAAGCCATTAGTCGTATTTCGAGTGATCAGACTGGTTTCCGCCAGGCTTGGGCGCTGGGGTGGCGAGGGTTGAAGTTGCGAATCAACCCTGGCTCTTACGGTGTCCATCTTTGGTGGCCTAGCCTGAATACTCTAGTGTAAAGTAAAACTGTTCTTGTCACAACTGATAACTTTCCTATTTCACAGCTCCATTTTACTCAAAACGCACCTTTTTATATCTTGCATAACTCACCCAATTTACCAGCTAGAGACTTAATTTCACTTCCGTATTGATCCTGTGATATACCTCTATCCCCCAGCATTCCAAATCAGTGTATTTCTCCCGTTTTTATTAAAAACTGTTTGGGTAATTCCAGGCGGGAATTGAAACATTTGCAGTTTCCGTGTCATTTTACTGCAATCTGTTTAAAACTTTCCACTCATTTTTGAACTGTATGCTTTTGGTAATCCATTCTTTGTGATTGTTCATGTCTTTGCATTGTTGCTTTAGTGAGGAATTATATTTGCTTTAAGGTTTTTAACACACTTCATTATTTATTTGTCCATTTCCGTGTGTCATTTCTTAACATTCAAGGGGTTTAAAATCTGTTTTTCTCTCTTATTTGGGAAAGGAAGGTCAGATTTAGATTTCGTTTCCTATTTCTTATTCCTGATTACCTGCTGCTTCTGTTTATCCACTCAGAATTGATTATTTGTGGGTTGAGGGAACATTGCAGGGGGAAATTCTAACTTGGGTGCTATCTTTCCTAAATCAAAAAGTGCTCCTATTCTGCTGTGCTGTGTATATGTTCCACTAGAAGGTTAAACCCTGTGCATTACTCACATTCTCATTGTAATTATCACCCCATATAAAAAGTGTATGATTTCTTCCAAATTTTAAAATAAATAAATAAATAAATATTGTATTTTACCAACCAGCCTGGTTCATGGTCCATTGTGGCCCGGGGTATTTGAAAAGGGGATGTGATTATGAGTGGGGTACCATCACAATATTAAATCTATAACATAGAAAGATAAGCATTTCAGTCGTGCGCTGCCTACTAGGCCGAGACCAAGGTGTGTGTATCGCCTGATTGAAATCCTTAACAATTCACAAGCTGTGCATATAGTCAGACATCTATTAGTAATCACGAAGTATTGCATCTTTTTTCAAAGATCGAAAAGGGACATTGACATGGGTGTGACTAACACTATCCCCAACGTGACGTGTTGGGTACCCAAAATATGCGTTGAGATCCCACCGATTCTTGTCTGTCGTGAGGGAGGCTTACAAAAGCGTGAGTGAGTACAGAAGAAAGAAGGTGCGAGATGTCTATGTTCCTTCTACTCCAAGAGGGGAGGAAGGGTGGGCGCATGTGAAGCCGATACAATCATCAGAAGACAATGCATTACTTACCGTAAAAGCATTTCTGATGGTTGTATCTGCTTAGATTCACATGCTGTGCATAGGTCCGACATCCAGTGGTCACTGCGGAGTATTGCATTTTGTTTTTCGTAGTCGAAAAGGGGACGTCGACAAGGCGTGTCTGTAACACTATCCCTATAGTGACGTGCGTTGTACCCATAATCCCTCACGCGTCGAGGTCCCTCTGTTTGTATTTTTCTGCCCTGAGGGAGCCTTCTAGACGTGAGTGAGTACAGAAAAGAGAGAGATATAGAAAAGGATGTCTATGTTCCTTCCATCCGAGCGGGGAGGAAGGGTGGGGGCATGTGAATCTAAGCAGATACAACCATCAAAAATGCTTTTACGGTAAGTAATGCATTGTCTTCTGATGTTTGTTAATCTGCTTAGAATCACATGCTGTGCATAGACTAGCGAGCAGTACCCGGAGTTGGAGGTGGGTTGTGAGAAGGAACAGTAGAGAAAAGATGTCCTAATACTGCTTGTCCCACCTGGGAATCAGATCTAGAGTGGGCATCTAGACAGTAGTGTTTTGTAAAGGTGTGTACAGAACTCCAGGTTGCCGCTTTGCAGATGGACTCAAGGGGAACATTTGCAATGAATGCTATGGATGCCCCAGTGCCTCGAGTAGAGTGTGCTCTTGGCTTGAAGGGTAGTTCTCTCTTAGCAAGAGTGTAATAGAGAGTGATGCATTGTACAATCCATCTAGATATAGTGGATTTTGAAACTGCATCTCCTTCTCTTCCTGCTGCCACTGAGACAAAGAACTGATTAGTCTTTCTCAGTGGACTAGTTCTTTCCATGTAAAACATGACAGCTCTGCGCACATCAAGTGTATGCAGGCTTTTTTCTCCTAGATTTGAAGGATTTTGAAAGAACGTTGGTAGTTCTATAGACTGGTTGACATGGAATTTGGAGATGAATTTCGGTGCGAACCTTGGGTGTGTGCGTAGAACCACTTTATCCTTGTGAACTGTTACAAAGGGGTCTAAAACCGAAAGGGCCTGTAGTTCACTTACTCTCCTAATGGAGGTAATAGCAATTAGGAAAGCAGTCTTAAGAGTGAGATCTTTAAGAGTTGCCTTGTGCATGGGTTCAAATGGTGACCCCATGAGCCTGGTGAGTACCGCATTTAGATCCCAGCCAGGAGCTGGGTTTGCTATTGGAGGGTGTATTCTCTTTACCCCTTCCATGAAGGCTTTGATTACTGGTATCTTCCACCACGATACTTTGAGTTGTGAAGTGGTGTAAGCCGAAAGCGCTGCCAGGTGTACTTTAATAGAATTGAATACTAGACCCGAGTCCAGTAAATGGGTCAGGTACAGAATAATTTATGTGGGAGAGCAGTCAACGGGGTTGATACTCTTCCCTCTACACCAGATGACAAATCTTTTCCATTTGCTAGAATAGCAGTGACGAGTGTTAGGCTTTCTGGCCTCTCTGAGGATGTCCATGCACCTCTGTGGAAGTTGTAAATGTCCACATTCTATGACCTCAGGAGCCAGGCTGCTAAGTTCATGGTCTGAGGGCATGGGTGCAGTGTCCTGCCCCTGTCTTGTGACAGCATGTTGTACGGGCAGGGCAGTTTCACTGGAGGAGATAGAGACATCTTCAACAAGTGAGCGAACCATGGCTGTCGGGCCCACATAGGGGCCACCAGTATCATGGTAACTTGTTCCTGGTGCATCTTGTGCACTATCTTGTTGTGAAGGGGAGTCGGGGGGAAAAGCGTAAACAAATTTCCCTGACCATGGAATCGATAGGCCGTTCCCCTTGGACTGGTTCTGGGGGTACCTGGAGGCGTAATCCTGGCATTGAGAGTTTTCCAGAGTTGCGAACAGGTCTATTTCTGGGAAACCCCACTGTGTGAAGACGAAGACGATGTCTTCTTGTAACCGCCATTCGTACTCTACGGGCAGGGGGAAGTCTCTGCTGAGTTTGTCTGCTAGCAGATTGAGTTCCCCTGGTACATGTTGTGATAGTAGGAACATGTGTTTGAGAGCCCACTTACAGATGTTCTGGGACAGCTTGGACAGTCCTGGAGAGTGAGTGCCCCCTTGCTTGTTGAGGTAGTACATGGCTGTGGTGCTGTCTGTGAGGACCATCACTGTCTTTCCTTGTAGGTGTTCCTGAAAGGCTTTCAGTGCTTTGAACATCGCTAGTAGTTCCAGCAGGTTTATATGCTTGGATGCTAAGCTCGGAGTCCACGCTCCGTGAGCAGTCTGATGGGATAGGTGAGCCCCCCATCCTGTAAGGGATGCGTCTGTGGTTAGAGTGGCTTCCACTGCGGGTGTGGCAAAAGTTTTCCCTAATAACAGGTTTTCTTTTGTCCACCACCGTAGCGAGAGAACCAAGGCCTGCGAGACCACCACTAGATCGTCCCATTGTCCGCTGGCCTGACACCACTGGCTGTTGAGCCACTCTTGCATTGGGCGCAGGCGCGCGTGAGGTAACAAATAAATACATGACGCCATCATCCCTAGCAAGCGCATTGCTTTGCGTACCGTCACCTCTCGAGCTGCCACATAATGGGGGATCTGAAACAGCATGTTTTGGACCCTCTCGTTGGAGGGGAAGACGAGGCCGTCCTTTGTTCGAATTAGAGCCCCTAGGAATTGTTTGATTTGGCTGGGGTCTAAGCTGGACTTCTTTTCGTTGATGGAGAAGCCCAGTTGGAACAAAAGGTCTACAGTCTTTTGGGTATTGGAGAAGCATGTTTCGTAAGAATCCCCTGTTATGAGCCAGTCGTCGAGGTAAGGGTATACCGGGATGGATAACCTGCGCAGGTGGGCTGCTGCCACTGCCAGTACTTTCGTGAATACCCTTGGTGCAGATGCTATCCCGAAGGGTAGTACTTTGAACTGGTAGTGTTTGTTCTCTATCTTGAACCTGAGGTATTTTCTGTGCGCTGGCAACATTACAATATGAAAGTATGCATCTTTCATGTCCAGTGTTGTCATGTAATCCCCTTGTGATAACAGTGGGATTACTTCCTGCAAGGTCACCATACGAAACTTTTGGGGTTTGACAAACTTGTTCGCTGGGCGCAGATCTAATACAGGGCGCATGGTTAAGTCCTTTTTGGGTACAAGGAAGTACACTGAATAAATACCTTCTGTTACCTGAGATAGGGGGACAGCCTCTATAGCTTCTTTTTTCAGTAGCTCTTCTACTTCTTGAAGAAGAATGGTGAGGTGTTCCGGTGTCATGCGTCGGTTCCGTGGGGGTCTGTATTTCGGGGAACCGTTGAATTCGATGCAGTATCCGTGGGCTATGGTGGATAATACCCAGCGGTCTGACGATATTCCCTCCCATGCTGAAAGGAACGATGTTAGCCGGCCCCCGACCGGTGATGCATGGGAGGGGACCCGAATCTTCGGGTCATTTGTTGGTATTGGGCGTGGAACTTTTGGGGCTGGAGCCGCGACCTCTTCCTCTGCCACGGCGTTGGCCTCTTTGACTGAACTGGGTGTTGTTACCCTGGTTAGAGGGCCAGTTGTTAGCAGAGTAAAATTGCTGTTGGTTTTGCTGCTGGCGTTGGCCACGAAAGGAGCGTCTATTGCCATAGCCGCGTCTGTTAGGGGGCCTAGAAATTTGGTCAAGAGTCTTGACGGTATCAAACTCTTTCTTCGCATGTTCTAGGGCCTCATCAACTGCTTTCCCAAACAGATGTGTTTGTTCTATGGGCTTATTTATCAGGGAAGCCTGGGTTTCCGGCTTAAATCCCGAATTGCGCAGCCAGACATGGCGTTTGAGAAGTATTCCCTGAACCAGGGAACGGCCAGCCGTCTCTGCGGCATCTAAGGAGTTCTTTACGATGCCCTGGTTTACAAGAGTTCCCTCTGAGATTGTAGCTAACAGGCGTGAACGCAGGGGTTCTGGTGCGTCCTCTGCTTCGCTGCGCAGCTTGCTCCACTGTGCATCTGCGTAGCTAGCTAGTAGGGAATTGTTATTTGCAATCCTAGTTGAAAAGGCGGCGGACGTCGTGATTCTCTTCCCAAGTGCATAGAGCTTTTTGCCCTCTTTGTCAGGTGGTGCCTCACTAGTGGATAGTGGTACCCCTGCTCTTTTCCTTGTATTAGTAACTACGAGGGAGTCCGGAATAGAATTGCCTCTGATGTACAAAGGGTCAGAGGGCGAAGGGCTGAAGAGCTTTTCTATCCGAGGGTTGACCCCTCTGACTAAGGCAGGATTGGAAAGGGAAGGAGTTATTCTTCTCTTTATAGAAGCCAGGAGCGGAATAGACTGACTAACAGGGGCTTTTTCTTTAATAACTTTCTCTACAAAGTCTATGTCAGGAAGAGTCTACCCTGTGTCTATTTCAAAATGCGCTGCTGCCTTGCGCAATAGTGCATTAAGTGAAGGTTGGTCATCTATGGGAGAGGTGTTTCCAATAGGTGAATCCTTGGGAGGAGAAGGGTGAAATACATCAGGGTCTGAGTGCACTGATGGGGATTGCCAAGGCTGCACTGATGGGGATTGCCAGGGCTGCGAGGTAGCTGTATCTTCTTCGAAAGCTCCTGCACTAGTGTAAGGATCTTCTTCAAACCCCTCTTCCTCATGTTCTTCCTCTCCACCCAAACACTCATCATCTTCCTGGAGGTATTGCTCCTCTTCAGTGAGGTCAGATACGTCTGTAGAAGGGGGAAACAGCCTAGGAATTTTGACCCTAGGGTCATCCTGGGGCCATTCTCTTGGTCTTTTGGGTGTGGGTGGGTTTTGGTTTCCCAAAAACCTTTCCATTTTCTCCATACAAGAATGGAGTCTTTCAAGGGTCTCATGGGGGACCCCTGAATAGTCTAGAGGGGGGAAATCAGTGTTTTCACCTTCAAAACGCTTAGAACGCTCCCACAACGTCGAAGAAAGGTTTCCGTCGCCCTCTGAAAAGCCCTCCGGTAGTTCTGAAGTGCCCTTAGATAAAGGGGGCAGTTCCTGGCTACTCTTGTGCTTTTTCGGCGTTTCCATAGCTTTTTGTGTGGTATTCGACGTTTGTTTTGTCGTCCGCTTACGTTTGTCTTCGGAAACAATTCTCGCCAGGCTCTCGACAACGAGGTTGTCAGTAGAGGACTCTGGTGTTGACGTTGCCTGCGTTACGCGTTGTTCCTCGACGGCCGCTCTATGGAGCGTTACGTCGGATGATTTTGGGGTAGCGCCCGTGTTTGATGAAAGCCCAATCGCTGGTCGCGACTGCGTTTGCGGGTGGGGCTTGAGACCCTTACGGTCTGAGGTAGACGCCGGAGTGCCCTGCATCCCCTTCGGCGCTGATGGATCCTTCGTCTTCGACGAAGAAGAGCCGTGGGTTGTGTGCTTAGGCCTATGGGGTCTGTCACCGGGGTGTGCATCCCCATGAGCAGGGCGTGAGCCCAGCCCGTCGGGGCCGGGGACGGACGTCGAGGAACGCGAGCGCTCCTTCTGGGGGTTAATGACTTCCGTAACGGACGTCGAGTTATCACCCTCCTCATCACTTTCTGTAACAGCGGCGGCGGGTGAGGAAACTGACTTCGACATAGCGTAGTCCGCCCACCTCGTAACTTTGCGTTCTTTAAGAGTTCTTGGTTTCAAGAGCTTACAGGCCGCGCAGCTGTCCTCCTTATGATCGAGGGGCAAGCAACGATTACAGAGCTTGTGTTTGTCCTTCCAAGTGCATTTGCCCCTACAGCGTGGGCAAAACTTAAAAGGTGTCCTCTCCATAGCTGAGGCAATAATAATTGGTGATAACAACCCCAAGGGAAAGATAGGGGAGAAAGAAAGACATTCTCAAAGAGAAGATAAAAGTTCGAACCCCCACTCTCTATGTTGGCCGGCGAGGCCAGGCCACGTGTTCGGCAGCGCCGAAGGATCTCCTCCGTCTCTTCCCCTCCGTCGAAAAATTGCTCGGCGGAGAAACAGCTTCACAGCTAACGTCGAGGGGAGGGATCTTTAACAATATAATAAGTATAATTAAGGACCGAGGTCCGTAGTAAGTATTTGCAATGTCTCTCTAGGAGCTCTGCGTAAGGCGACCAGAAGCTGGGCGGAAAAAAACAATCAGAGGGACCTCGACGCGTGAGGGATTATGGGTACAACGCACGTCACAATAGGGATAGTGTTACAGACACGCCTTGTCGACGTCCCCTTTTCGACTACGAAAAACAAAATGCAATATCTGCTTAGAATCACATGCTGTGTATAGACTAGCTAGCAGTAACAGGAGATGATGGTGGGATGTGTGAAGGAATAGTCGCAAAGAGATGTCTTAGCACTGCTTGTCCCGTGTGAGTGTCTGACTTAGAATGTGTGTCAAATTGTAGTGTTAGGTGAAGGTATGAACAGAACTCCAGGTTGCTGATTTGCAAATAGGATCTAGATGAACATGTGCAATAAATGCTATGGCAACCCCTGTGCCTGGAGTAGAGTGAGCTCTAGGCATAAAGGGTAAGTCTCTCTTGGCAAGAGAGTAACATAGTGTGATACATTTAACAATCCATTTGGAAATAGCTTATTTAGAGACAGGATCCCCTTCTCTACCAGTTGCCACAGAGACAACGAATTGGTTTGTCTTTCTCAAAGGTTTAGTCTTTTCAAGGAAGTATACAACCGCCCTCCTAACATCCAGTATATGGAGGCTTCTTTCAACTGAGTTTGTGGGGTTCTGAAAGAAAGTAGGAAGATCGATTGATGGATTCACGTTGAACGTTGAGATTAAGTTATGCGCAAAGCGTGGGTGTGTGCGTAATACCACTTTATCTTTGTGAATGGTCATAAATGGGTCCTGAACTGAGAGCCTGTAATTCACTAACTCTCCTTATAGAGGCAATGGCCACTAGGAAGGCAGTCTTTGTAAGGGGCGTAAAACTAGCCTTATGCATTGGCTCAAAAGGAGGTCCCCTTAATCTTGTGAGAACAATATTCAAGTCCCATCCGGGAGTTAAGTTGGATATAGGTGGATGAAGTCTCGTTATCCCTTCCATGAAAGTCTTACTTACAGGAATCTTCCAGCATTAAACCTTGCTCTGAGATGTGGTATACACAGAGATGGCGGCAAGGTGGACCTTTAGGGATTTAAAAACAAGTCATCAGTCTAAAAGGTGTGTTAGATATTGGACTATATCTTTAGGTGAACAGTCAGTGGGGTTGATGTTCCTTGAACTACACCACAGGACAAATCGTTTCCACTTATTGCAGTAACAGTGCCTGGTGTTCGTGCCTCTTTAAGTATGTCAATGCATCGCCGAGGTAGTTGGAGATGTCCAAACTATGACTTTAGGAGCCAAATTGGGGGCACTGATGTAATATGTTCCCTAGTTCTTGTTCCTGGTGCATCTTGTGCACTATCCTGTTGAGAAGGGAAATTCAGGGGGAGGGGTGGGGGAGTGTAGGCAAATCTCCTCTGACCATGTTATCCAGAGATCGTTCCTTTTGGACTGCCTCTGAGCGTTACGTGGAGGCGTAGTCTGGGCATTGGGCGTTCTCCAGTGTAGCAAACAAGTCGATGTCTGGAAACCCCATTCTGCAAAGACGTTGAGTATAATGTGCTCTTCCAAATGCCACTGCTTGACCAAATGACAACCCTTAATTCAAGTATTTGATAGGCAGGAACATAGAACTAAGTTCACATTCTTACATACAGAAGGGATTAATTGGAAAATGATCATATAGTAGCCACATTCAGGCATGTTATGGGAATGACTTAAGCACTTTTCCTGGTGCAGGTTCCTCATGGGTGAACGCACGTGACTAGTGCTGGGTGTCCAATGTATTTAAGCATCATGCTAATCAACTGATGTTGAATATTGTTTTTGTTTTTTCCTTTTCTCCTTGCTGCAATTTATGCTAGGAATGTTTTTTGTATAATGAATTGTGATGGATGTAACTGTTCATATTGGATCGTATACTCCATGTGGTAATGTATATGTTCTTGTTATATTTTTGATTTTATTTTACATGATTTATTATGATTTTGTTAAAAAATGCTTATGTCGTAATGTATGATGTAGCAAAGCCCTGACACTGACCTGTGTCGAAGGGTCGAAACATGTGCCGGCAGTATACCTGAATAATGAGAAATGTTTTGAAAAACTGATTAAGAGTTGTGGCAACATTTTCTATGGATCAACAGATAGTGCATAATTTTTTAGGGTGCAGCGCACATGGTTGATGGATCACTCTTCACTTCCCAAGGTTACAATATAACATCCTGTACTTGCATGTGAATTACAATAAGATTACAACAAGATAATATAAGTGAGTGTACAATAAAAGAACCTGTTCTGAACATCAATATCTGTCTAAAATATATCTCAAATAACTTTAATGTAATCAGGTAATTACCCTTTAAGTTATCTGTCCAACACTGCTGAACTAAACTCATGTCTTGTTGGAGCAATAATGCAAGCGAGTGCAGCCGAGTTTCATAGTGTGACGAATCCTGAGATGTTGTCACTTCTCCCCGAGGAGGAAGTCCCTTCCCATGGTGCAAGGGTGGTGAGGCCCCTACCCAAAAGCCCTGTTGGGGGTGATGCACAACGGGAGGATCTAATGCGGAGAGAATCCCCCTCTGGGGACAAGGGAGAACATCTTTTCAGAACGCGTTAAACCAACCCTCCATCCCTTAATTTCATAGGCACCAATACAATATACCACACCTCCATGTATGTCAGTAAAACTGAAACCTTAGCCACTACTTAGCCACTACTGAGACAAGTAAGAATAGGGACTACCCAAGGGAAACATACCTGAGAACTACGGCAACAAGTAGGCCCTTTGGAGTCATGAAGAAAGGCTGCAGAACCGAACAAAGGACTCATACGGTGAAGCCAGACGATGCTGGCAACATTGTATAAAAAGTAACAATGAACTAACTCCAGGCGGTGAGCCACGGGCAGCCGTAAGCGTCTGCATGTGTGCAGCTTCCCAGTCCCAGAAAGTTCAAACCTGTTCTGGCGGTCAGAGAAGGTGAAGCGCTGGGAACGCTGGCACTTGCAGGACCAGAGCCAGGCCTAGAAGTAACAGGAAAGCGCACAAAGCCGGATGTCAGCTGAGAAGGCTGTTCCTCAGTCACGCTGGAAGCAGACCACCGAGGCAGCCAAACAGTGTCCGCCATCGTAGGAAGCCCCACAGATGTGCCGAAACCCCAGAACAGGTATGGGATTTTTAAGGTAGGCATGCCAGACACAAGGAGTATATTAAACAGTTTAAGGGTGAGAAAAACACCTAATCTCAGCCTAAATCAAAGATGGGAGCAACCATCTAACTAAAGAAAACACTGTCATAGTGGTGTTGTGTCAAACAAAATGGCCTACATTAAAAAAAAACTATTGCCAAATCCTTACTTTATATAACAAAAGAGTGTAGTACAAACTGAAATTTCCAAAAGGGTTTTGATAATTCAGGACTGCTCTACTAGTGTACTCCCTTACCCCACATTACATGACGGGACAAGGCAGAACAGTGGCATGACTGAGCACTGTGGTGACAGCAATTAAGACAGACAAGTGATCACTGTTCAAGGGTGTTTATTGAACAATGAATGCTGTATGCAGATTTGAAAAATACCTAATCTAAACCTATATCTAAGATGGGAGCAAGCGTCGACCATCAAATGAAAACTAAGGCAGTCCTGGTGGCGTCTTGTCAAAATAAAAAGGGCCTATACTAAGAAACCTATTGCCAAACCTCACAACTAATACAAAAAGGAGTGTGGGATAGTTCTTAAGAAAAAAATAAGCGTTCTCACATAATATGTCAGGATGCGGTAGCCTGGGTCTCCCTTCCCCACGTTTTGGACACGGGGTACGATGGGAGCTTGGAGCACAGTACAGTCTCAGGCTTCTCCAGCACGAGACAACAGTTCTAATGGCAGCCTTCAGGACACACTCTCCAGCTTTGAGCTATCAGGGCTGTCGATGGCCAAGTCTCGTTTCACTTGAAAGTCTCCTGTCTTCGAGGACCCGACGTGTTCAAAAAACACAATTAAAGTTATTTTTAGCAAATGAAAAGTTTGTTTCCAATGTTCGCTGGGTTCACCCCTGGATCGCCCTTTTCAGGGCGTTGACCCTTTTCAATTGTTTATCACAGTTTCATCTAGGGTGATGGCTTCACCCCAAGGCCCCTCCTCTTCTTGGCGCTGACCCCTCCTGTATCGTATTCCACAAATCTGAATGTCTTTTTAAACACCTCCAAACACACCGTTTCTTGTGACTTTAGACTGCCCCTCTTGGGATTTGCTTCACCCCGTTTCTTCTCACTGTGGGACTCAATTCCCTTTCTTTCTCTTACTTTGTAGATCAAAGTCTTTCGATTGTACTGGGTTTTTACTAGACCTCCTGTATGACCACTTTGACCTCTTTCGGCGACTCTCTATCTGTAGTTTCCCACAGATGGGGATCGACCAGAATCTCTGGAATAGCCCCCATGTGGTGGCGGTTTTCCCTCTGCAGCTGTCTCCCCTTAACACTTTGTACAGTTCTTTATACAGTTCATTAAACTTGGTTCAAACTTGCCACTTCTCATTCAACACAGACCGGTTCTTATCGATTCTCCCCTCAACTCACCGGCTGTGAAAAACCACTTGGCTTTTGGCTTTCCTGGAGTCAAGGCTGGTACCATGGGCGTGGGAGCTTCCCTCGCTCCTGCTTGTTGGCGTAAGCATGCGCCGTATACAGTTGACATCTGCTGCAAGACACTTGTGCTATTGTTTGCAGTCTTAGGCTCGCTTCCTTGAAGGTTCTACAGGTCTTTGACGAAAAGGGCATGGTCACTTCTCTCCTCGCCGCCCCATCGATTCTTGCCGTCTTACTCCTTCGCTTGAACTGCTGCACTTGATTAGCCGTCTTATTGTGCAGTCTGCCGTGCTCGTACTGTGCTCTCTGGCCCCACATCTCTGTGTGGAAGGGAAAGGGCCTTCAGGTGTGTGTGATTCTGTTCAAATGCCCAACTTTGCCTGACCCTTGTACTGGGACATATCAGGTAAACGGCTCCGGTGTTAGTCCGTTGTCCTTTGTGCTAGGCAAAAGTGTACATGTTGGAAAGCGGGGGGCTGGCAGTGGTTTAGAATGTCCTATGTGAGAGGAGGGGGAAAAGGTGTCAAAGGAAGGGGAATACTGCATCTCACCCATTGGTGTCCCACTCCCTGAGGACTCCCCATCCAGGTGACTCTCTCCCCCCCCCCCCTCACTGGTCCACCCTCAGTAACTGGATCCAATAGCGATGGCTGTGTCCTGGCCATCTGGATGACAGATCCCTGTGGACTAGCTAGGGAGACACCTTCAGGTTTGTCACAGAACCCCTTGGGCCTGTAGGCATCAGGAACCAGTTTCTTTAGAAAAGGCAGGATCCCTCGAATCAATGTCTTTTTCTTGGCGTCGCAAAACTTTCCCAAGCTTTCACCATGCAAGATTCTCCTCATCCCCGGCTTGCTCGTGATACCCCCTTAGTTGGGTTCACCTTCTTTACACCGCTGTTCAGTGACTTTAATAAAATGCAGGATTCACTTTCCCTTGGTTTCTTGGCATCCGTCCGTCAGGATCACACTTGCCTTTTCAACATTATCACAATGCAGGATTCCCTCCCCTTAGCTTTCTTGGCATTCTTCCGTTGGGTTCACACTTGCCTTTACAACATAGTTCACTTAGCTTTACTTTACAATTGTTCATTTTGTTTCCCACTAGTCAAAGACATTCGATTGTACAAGGACTTTGCTTGCACCTCCGTATGACCACTTTGACTTTCCTTTACTTGGGTTGGTCTCTCCTAAGGCCTTCTGGTATTTGCAGTCTTTCCAATTATCTTGCTTTCAATCTAACAGTTGTTTGCGGAGCCTTTCGAGAAGGTAATATTCTATTACCAGACCACTCTGTTATTCTTAGCAGGATTCAATTGCGAGTCATCAAGATTAAGTGCCTGACTCTGCCTGACACTGATACTGGGACATATCAAACGGACTGGTTGTGTGAGTCTTTCTCTGACGTACGTAGTCCATGCATACAGAGAAATGGGAGTAGGGATACTGCAACTCTCCTCTAGGTCTCCCACTTCCCACAGACCACCCATCCAGGTGATCCTCCCGCACCGGTCCACCCCAAGAGTCTGGATACAATGGCGATGCCACCTAGATGACAGATCTCAAGGGACTAGACGGTGAGACACCCTTTGGTTTCTCACAGGTGGCACAGGAGTCACGGAGGGGATGAGAGGTCCCGCAACAGTCAGGCACAGACTATTGTCCATAGAAATCTTCTTCGATATAACACCTAGGTGTCACGGCAGGAGCAGGAAGCATCTGCTCCTCTTTGTCACAGTAGCGGACAAGACCCCACTAACCACCAGGGAAGTGTTGAGGACCCCACCTTACCAATCCAGAATATTAAGAACGCCAAACAAAGGTAGAGAAATACAGGTCTGGGAACGAATCACAGCCACAAGAGAGGAGTAGTTAAAGACATCTACTTTGGGGTAGTACTTGGCAGGAGAGTGAACCAGGTCTGCCAAATCGAAGCAGTAAAAAAATAATAGAGGTCTTGATCTGCACCAACAAGAGAAGAGAAGTAGCAGATTGAACCAAGTCTTCCCAAGTCTGGAGACAGGGAAGCCTGGTTCTGGGACACTCAAAGTGAAAGACAAAGTGTTAGATTCTGAAAAAAGTGAAATTAAGAACAGGGAAGGGAGTCATTCCCCCCTCTGCTGTTGAATTGTGAAACCAAGTAGAGAGAAAGTCGAGAAGGGAATCATTCCCCATAGGTTTGTGTGGAACACAGAGTCAGAAACCAGGAGAAGGGGGTCATTCTCCTGGCAGTTGAAACTGCAAGAAGGATTAAACCATTGATCCAGGGGAAGGGAGTCATTCCCCCTGGAGTGAAGAAACTGTGAACTTTCTGATATTGAATGTTATAGGATTGGCAGTCCTTTGTTAGTTAAGTATCAAAACCAGGGGAAACGAGTCATTCACTTGCAACCAGAACTGTGCCACCCAGTCTAGGAAATTCTCCTGGACCAAAAACATTGACGCAACCTTCTAGTTTAGTTGTAAGTCTAAGGGATAGAATTAGTGATGTTGACAAGGGACGATGGACTGTACTTTATAGGACATTCGGAGGTGGACTCTAATTTACAAGTACATTCTGACACACCCATTAGCACCCTATTTGAAGCAGGGAAACAGTAAGGAAAGTTAGGCTTTCTCTTTATTTTCTGAAGAAATAAAAGTCTATAGCAAACACTATGCCACCTGTGTGTCACTCTCCTCCTTCTACCATTACAGTAGGGTAAGTAAACGGTCACATGCCATCAGTAAATGGTTAACCAACTCCAATGCCAAGTTCCCGCAAAGTCTATAGTACCTATGGTTCTGGGAAATTCCTTCTCTAGCACCCATGACTTCCATTATGTTTACAATGTTACATTTTATTTTAAGGTATTCTTTTGTTATATAATTTACTGGGAATTCCTTTTTATTCAAGTTTTCATAACATTAACAACTTCATGTTACCCTCTATCCTCTCTCCCTAACCCACCCGAACAAACCAACAACAGGTGCTTATACATTTATATCTGTTACTCAGATTCAGACCAAACATAGTAGGAGAGAGGCTAATAGACATAAGATTGTGCCAATAGGGCATCTCGCACCCCAGATGACATTGGGACGTGTCACTGCAGTCAGGCCATTTAATCTTATGCAGTACTAGTACCTCCATCTCGCATTGTGATTGTCCTATCATGCCACTGTACTCTGTCCGGGTCCAGGCGAGGGGGTGTCCAATTCGACTAGGCGATATGTCTGGAATGGGGTCCAGTAGTCCGCAGGCCTAGCACCCAGGGACGTCATTTGGGGGTCGCAACTGCAACCCCTGAGGTCTCCCTTGCCACCCCTGTGGTCGTCCTTGCTACCCCTAAAATAAAAAGTAAAAACAAATATTTTCTTTTCTTTTAAATGTAAACCCATGGACTGTGGCCAGCGCCATGTGGTTCTTTGTTTCTGAAATGGCTGGCTTTCTTGTTCAGGCCTCTTAACAAAAAACAGGGGGTTCCACAAAAGTAACACTTTGAGCAGTGACCCTGAATAAGAACGAACAGGGATAACAAATAATTTGTCTTTCTGGAATTCTATACAATAATTGCTAGACTCATTAAAGGTATATTTCAGGGGGTGAGTCACTGGTTTAGTCTGTTCTTGAACACCTCAACTCAGCCTTTCATCTTTCTAAGGTCGATAAATGAGTACCAACACAGATTGGATGATATTGTATGTATATTTGTTCTATATAAAGCACTTAAGCCTAAGTGCTATGTAATAACACATCATTATCATTTGACCT
Source organism: Ambystoma mexicanum (assembly GCF_040938575.1). Lineage (NCBI taxonomy): Eukaryota > Metazoa > Chordata > Amphibia > Caudata > Ambystomatidae > Ambystoma > Ambystoma mexicanum. The sequence goes on along the minus strand of NC_090930.1, from coordinate 1,013,769,957 downwards.
TGGACTTCTGCTTGCATTGCATTCACAGTAATTTGGAAATATGGGCCTACACACACTGATATTAACGATACATATGGTAATCCATTCTTGTATGAAATGCATATCACGTCATAGTGATACCGCAGCCATATTTTTCATAGTGTACTTAGGAACAATGCTATGTGATGCCACTTCCTGTTTTGTCAAGGGGCAAAAGGTTGTGTTCCATCGCTTCCTGTGATGTCATTTCGGGGTGGGGGTCAAATTACATCACTTCCTGTGATGTCATCAGAGGTCAAGGGTCGTGTGATGTCACTTCCGCTACCCCATGCATTTTGGTGAAATGACGTCCCTGCTAGCATCTGGGGGAGAACGGACCAGTATGATGATTCCTGGTTTTCAGCATATGGGTCCATGGTTGTCTTGATCTTTTCCATGTTTTAGCTATCAGTGCCCTAGCAATTACTGTAGCCATAACCAGGAGTTTCTTCTCCATTTTATTGGGGACGTCAAAGTTTGCCAGTAACCAAGCCATCGGGGAGTCCCGTGGGCAGTCTGGGACCAGTGTTCTCATAGCTCCGTAAACTCCCTCCCAAAAGGATTGCAGATGACGGCAGTTCCAAACCAAGTGCATGTAGTCTGCCGGGTCAAAGTTAGAACATGGACAGGTAGCCGCTCTCTCAGGGCAATATTTGTGAAGTCGAGCAGGGGAGTAATATGTCCGAAGTATAAATTTAAATTGGATCAGGCAAAATCTGGCATTTAGGGATATCTTCCGAGTCATCTCACAGATTGCCTGCCACTGGGTCTCTGATGGGGGTGTATCCCGTGGCCCTGAACAGTCCGGGGGGCAGACAGGGGGGGTTTGGCCGTAGAGATTTGATTAGTTTATATAGCATTGAGACCACACCATTGAATGTAGGGGGTTAGTCAAAAACTGGGCCAGATGGGAGGGGGCGGTGCCCGAGGGAACCCGACCCACTTATCTCGAAGGGTTGCGCGTAACCTGAAAAACAACAGCATCGTGACTGCGATCCATGGCCCGCGTTTAAGTGCATCCCACTGGGTGAACTAGCCATCAATCACTATATCACCCTAGGAGTGGACCCCCAGCCTCTCGAAATGTGTTCCAAAGATCTTCTCTTGAGTTAGGGGGAAGCCCATGAAAAGTGTAGAGAGCAAAGTCAGTATGAAAACTACTCTTCGTGTTATCACTGGAGGTGGCCTGATCTCATGCCCAGCGAGTTACATCTATACGCTAGATCTCCCCCATCGGAGAGTGTCTAGGTGTACCCCATAGCATGCCCTTCAGATCATCAGGTTGGGTGATCGCTTTCACAAGTTTAATATGTGGCAAATCAACCAAAGGGTGCCACCACCACATGGCGTACTGGATCTGAGAAGCGAGATAGTATGCGTATAGGTCTGGGTAGTCTAGACCCCCAGTGGCATATACTTGTGTCAGTGTATCGACTGCAACTGTGCTTGTCCCCCCGCCAAAACCAATCGGGATAGCAGTGACGAAGTGTGTTTCCAAAACCAAACAGGCGGAATCAGTGGAACGTTATTATAGATGTATAACATCTTGGGAACCACAACCATTTGGCCAGCGCCAGACGAGCGACATGGGATACAGGAAGGCGGATCCAAATACTGACCCTGCCTTCCAGATGTTCAAGGGCTTCGAGTTTTCTTCAAAGAGTTTAGATGGGGAGGTGGAGACCATTGTACCTAGGTACTTCATATCCTTGGGACACCATCGGAAATCTGTACCAACATCTGTCGGGTGTACTGTCGATGTTAAGGGTAGAACCTCTGATTTTGACCAGTTAATCTGTAGCCCCAAAAATCTACCAAATAATGATATCTCCTGCACCAAGGGTTGCCGATTATGTTTTGGGTTTTTAACGTATACAAGTATGTCATCAGCATTGAGGGAGATGATTGAAATATCTGAGGAGATCTGCACCCCCCTGCGTGAGTGAAATTCCCTAATGGCACATGCAAGGGGCTCAAACGTCAATGTAAAGAGGACGGGAGAGAACGGGCAACCGTGTCTTGTACCTCTGGTCGGGAATTGGCTATCCAAAGTCTCCTGATTTGTCACTATCGCGGCTCGAAGGGCTGTGTAGATCAGTCAAATCCATTGAATATACTGGAGCCCTAAGCGGATCTGCAGAGGATTTCAAATAGAAAGGGCCATTCGACAGAGTCTAAGGCTTTTTCAGCATCAAGAGCCGCAACTACTATGGGGAGATCGTCATTGATCCCGATAGTCTTGGGAGGATAGCTCAGGGGCTACGTGCTCGTCTTGGAAGCAAGACGACACAGAGAAACACAGGTTCGATCGCCGGGTCCGCGCTTAGAAACCTCTGGGTATTAAGCGTGTTATAGATAACCTATCATATCATATCATTGATATTATGCATCAGGGAAAACAACCGCCTCAAGTTATTTTGTGCAGACCAGCCAGGGATTAACCCAGCTTGGTCAGGGAGGACCAAAGCACTCATATGAGGGAGGAGCCTATCGGCCAAAGGTTTTGCTAAAATGTTATCGGTATTGATGAGTGACAGAGGCGTTTGAGGAGTGTGACCACCGGAGTCCTAGTGGACTCGGGGAGAAGGCCCGCAGACATGGAAAAATAATACATAGAGCAAAGATGTGGGACAAGAATGGAGGCGTAGAATTAATCCGAAATACCGTCTTGTCTGGGGGCCTTACCGCTAGGAAGGTTTCGAATGACCCTACACATTTCTTCAACAGATGGGGAGAGTAAATCTGGTCTGCGTGAGCGGGGTCCAGCCAGGCCAAGGCCACCCTGTCTAGGTACAATCTGATTTCTTCATGAGAGGCCGCTAATTGTGATGAGTGTAGTGTACTATAATAGTCATGAAATATCCTGTTGATTTCACGGGAGTCACGAGCTGGGTTCCCATTAGAGTCAACGATCGCCGCTATCCCCCCCGGTTCCTATCTTTACGGATCGCCCAGGCAAGGGTACGACTTGGTCTATCACCCTCTGCATATTTGGTCACGAGAATCCTATCCTCCCTATTCACCGTCTCGAGGTGAGTGAGTCTCTTACTGGATATCAATTTCTCTACCTGTGGATCTCCCCCCGCCCGGACTGTTTATGTTCCAATTCCTTAATGTCCTTTTCCAGGCTACATAGAGTCCCTCTCAAGGATTTAAGGACCCCGCTCTCACTGGAGATGCAGAAGCCCCTTATGAAGATCTTAAAGGCCTCCCATACCGTTCTATAGTCAGGGACCAAATCAGCATTAGTTTGAAAATATTCAAGGATGTCATCTCAGATCCCGGCGCAGAACACGTTGTCCTCAAGAGCACGAGGGCGGAAGCGCCAGCGTGGAGGATGTGGTACTTTATTAGGGATGGAGATGACTGCCACTATCGGGGAATGGTCGGAGTCCCAAGTGAGTCGTTTTTTAATAGGGTGTGGGGGGTTGGGTGTGTGTGTGTGTGTTTGTCTGTCTGTCTGTGTCTCTGTGTGACTGTGTTGGGGGGAAGGGGGAACGTTTGTGACGGGGAAAAGAGGGAGAGTGGGTAAAAGCAACTATGTTTGCATGTAAGTTTATCTGTGGTGGGGGTTGTGGGGAATTCTTTGGGCTAACAAGGGAGGCGGCGGGAAGGTTTCTAAAAAACCCTACAAGTGTGGGAGAAGGTGGGGGTAGGGGTGGATCGGATTCCAGGAGGGCTGCATGAAGGGGTTAGGGGGTGAACACAACCCAGTCCTGATATGCGAACATTTCAGCATTTTGAAGGCCACACACAATCGGCCAAAATAAATTCAAATATGTGTGTTCAGCCTTCAAAATGTGGCAATATCACAGAGAACCTTTTTAATGGGAATGTGATTCTCTTATGGACTCAGTATCCGAAGATGGAAGGGTTTCAGAAGTATTCATTCTAAATTCACTCTGGGAACTTGGATTAAGTATCCTAGTAGGCAGCTTCTCCAAGGGAAATAATTCTCTCAATTTCCCTGGACTTAGACTCATCAGTTTATTATCACCATAAAGCTGCACATAAAGCAAGTAAAAAACTATTTAGCTATATCACTCGAAGCAGAGAAAAAGGCCTGCTTTTTCAATTAGTAGTTCTATAAAAATATAATGAAACAGTCTTCATGAGAAAAATGTACATAAAACCAGATGAGTTTCGTTACAAGCTTTCATTCACAATGAAAAAAAATACCGAGAATAATAACATTAGTTCTCAATATGATAATTGGATTCTGACTCATTCAAAGAGAGGCTGCACATTTAAGGTAAGTGTTTAATGGCCATGTCATAGCTTTGCCTCTAGCTAATAGTAAATGTAAAAGCACTGGCCAGCATTAGGTAAAACATCTATCTCTTGGAAGGGTAAGAAGTGTTTGCTCTCTAATCTTTTTATACTTGAGACAGAAGAAAAGAGAATGGACCGTTGTCTCTCTCTCTTCGGGACAAAAATAAACTACAAAAATCAAAGAGTTCTTGGCCATCCCATATCCCAATCACAGTATTGATGAGCAAATTGTTAAATTAAAATTGTGTAATATAAAAGTGTTGGGATGTAGTGAGGCACTGGTGTAGCTATGTCTCAAGTCAGGGAGGTATAAATGCAAATGGGATCTATTTGCCTCTTTTGTCTATTCAACTGCTTCATGTTCTATTCTACAAGCACCTAAAAGAAGGGATTTTACAGTTTTACTGAGCATCAATAATAAGCAATGACAAGCATTTAGCTTGACCAAATGCTTTTCATTTTTCTTTAGGGAACCTTAGTGGCTCCTCCAAATGACAAAACGTTCTTCAACATAGCTTTAGACAGGGTAGCTTGAGGATTCACCAATGTGGAAAACCAATGGAGCGCCAGAGCCATTCTTAATTGGTCTTTAATGTAGCCGAAACATAGTTTGTTATGGACGGTGTGGCGGGTTAGAAGAAGGACAAGGACCTGCGTCTTCCATTTTGGAATATTTGTTTATTAAAGAAAAGTGCAAAACTCCTCATTTCCCATAAGCTATGGGTTTTCCCTACCTAACACAATCTAACTAGGGTGCTCGTCAATGAGTCCAAAAGGAAGAACCATCCTCTGTCCCAAACTAATCTAACCTGTCCCTGCCGCTATCAAAACACCTGAGGCACAGGAGAATGACTCTTCTACTGAGATTTGCTTTTCAGCAAGTTCATTTTAGCAATGTATTTGCAGATAGTTCTTGTTAACTACTTATATCAAGTCGTATAATTAGACATTGGGCTTCTCAACAGTGTCCTTTTCACTTTTTCCCACCTTTCAAGATTCTTGTTCTATCTTTTCTCGTTTGTTTAACTTGAGACTTTCTCTATTCAATGTCCACTCTTTTATTTGGCTGGGCCAAGTAGGACTGTTCCCAAAAATGATCATCACTCTCCTACACCCCTTTGGTGTTACTGGGACAAGAATGAGCGTCCCAGTAATGATTCCTGGCCTTACTGGAATGAGTATGAATGTTCCGGTAATGATTCTTAACTGGCTCTGTTCAGTCTTTACTGAGACTAATATGTATGCCCGAATATGGATTCTTACCGTCTTTACTGAGAGGAGTATCTGCATTCAAATAATGATTTTTAACTTGCTCTGTTATTCCATCTTTGCAGAGAGGAGTATGAGTGCTCTCATATAGATCTTTGCTCTTCTCTGGCAGTTTTTACATTAAGACTCCAATTGGACTAATAAGATGCTTCTCTTCATTATACTCTGAATCTACCCCCACCCCCCCGGGTCTCCCGCCTACCCCGTTACCTTTAGCTTGCAGTGTTTGCGTCACCGGGCCTGCCTTAAGGACGGAATCCTCTTCTTTGCGTGCCAGGTTGGATTCTTGCTTCCCTTTTCTTCTCCGTAGAACCTGCTTCGTGCTGCATTCTGATAAGTGTTCTTGGCATAGTTGTTGGACTTCCCAGTCCACCGACTCTCGTCACGCCACCACCTTGGACTTGGTTGCTCATCTCTGGCTCCTATGCATCTGTTTCCTCCGGTTCGGGTTTCACCCGTGTAGGCTGTACATGCTTGGGACAGAGTGTTCCTCACCGCTTCAGCATTCCTCGCACTGCTGGTTTGAAGCGCCCATGCTTCTCTCACTCTCCAGACTCCTCCTCCTTGATTTATGACGTGATCCGAGGACTTCCCGAGCAGAGCGTCAGTCCTCCTTCTCTGTTGGGGTGGGGTGGAGGGGAAGTACTCTATATCACTCTCATGAACTTCATCATCTCAGTGTTATCCAAGTACATTCTCTTTGGTGAATGACTGCACTCTGTAATGCTCCAGTCTTCTTCGGTTTAGTACTACCCAAGTACATCACCTTAGTGTGACCCAAGGATTCTACATGACAATAACAAATATGAGTGTGTTCTTCATGTTTGCTTTTGGGAGGGGTTACATGTGGGTTGGTTAGAGGAACGGGAGTCCTTGTCCCCAAGGGGGAAGTCTCTCCAGGTGAGGTCTGCTTGGCTCTACCTGTAGGGAGGGTATTGCTCACCGCCCTAGCCTCACACAGAAAGGCTCTCCCGTGGGGAGAAGTGACTGAATCACGCAACTCGTTACATAGGCTAAGACCAGAGCACTCTTGGGATGGTTTCCATTTGTTGGAGTTTCAAAAGCCGAAAAAGGCATGTAACATCAGCAACTGCCTGGGTTTTTATATGATAGGTTATTAATAACGCGCTTAATTCCCAGAGGTTTCTAAGCGCAGACCCGGGGATCGAACCTGTGGTGCTCTGTGTCGGCTTGCTTCCAAGGCGAGCACATTGCCCCGGAGATATCCTCCTTAAAAATGATTGTTTCTTGAACTACTTTTCAAATTATCCATAAGATTTAGGATTTGGTGGCATTCCATTTCGCAGCTGTTGTCTCAGTTTGCTCTAGAAACTTGGTTCCATTATCCTAGCATGTATTTTCCTAGCAACTGAGTCTTAGTTTGATCTGGAACCTGGGGTCTACAGCATTTTCCTTATTCTACCTGTTTAAAAAGGATCTTCAGACTCCAGTTTTGTTCTGCAACTTAACTCCCTGGATCACTCTCTTTTAACTCTGTTTACAAGCTGTGATCCTCCAAAATACCAACTCCTTTACTCTTGTTGAGTCTCTCGCCCTTCAAGTCAACGCGTATCACCTGGTAGAACGTGGTTAGGAAAGCAGAAACTTACTTTCTACTGTTACGCTCACATGGTATCCACGGGGACGCGACCCAGGCAGTTGGTCATTGGTGCCCTTCCCGATGATTCCCTGGTATGGTCTCGGTGTCGATGGGATTCCGCCTGGAAATGAAGACTATATTAGGGCTGGGCGACCAAGGTAAGTTTTCCCCCACCTCCCTTGTGTTTCCAGCCCCTCCAGGTTCTCTTCTCACCTGGTTGTCGGAATAGGTGGGCTCTCTGGGCAGGGGCGCGTTGTCTTTTGTGGGCGCGGGCGGTCCAGTTACTTCCCTGACTGCTGCCCTTGTAGTGTCTTTCAGGTAGGTCTTATTGCGATTGATGGCGTCGTAATTCTTGCATGCCTTTTCTCTGTTCTAAATGTCTCTTTTTTAGCTCCCTAGGAGCGCAGAGTGTCCCGCTTGGAGAACTGGATATGCTGGTTCTCACCGGGAGATGATGGCGTGCTATAGCGCTATGATGCAGTAAGGAGGCGCTGACCTGTGCTTTTCTCTTTTCGTAGGTCGCAGTGATTTCCCAGCACAGATGGGGTTCCGGAGCTATGCCGGACGAAAAGCAACCAACCAGGTAAGTCTTTAAGCGCTTTGTGGTTGTAATGTCTCCACTACCTACTTTAATGATGTCTTTCTCCTTTTCTCAGGTCCTTCGATCCGGGCGGTGAACTCCACCAACAGAGCTGCCCAGGAGCCGCGAGCAGTGAAGGATGATGAATGCAGGTAAGATTCTGCTGCAAACGATGTTCTTGGTTTTTTCTGCAGGTCCGGAATTCACCAGGCTCGTGAGAAAGCTGGACACGGTGAGCGTCACGTTGCTAGAAGCAAAGTAACGCAAAGCGTGTTGTCTTGTTCGGGTGTGGTTTAAATAGCCACTGTAAAGTAGCCCAGGTAAAGTAGTCCCTAGGCCACCACACCCAAAACACTAGACCGCATAGCTTGGTTCTAGTAATCAAGCTATGTGGATGCCTCCATGTTGGCTGAAAGCCTAAATAAAGTAGTTCCTCAAGCAGATGTCTTTCCTTAGGGATGGGTCTGGCGCCAAAGGCGCCAGGACTGGCCCCCAGAGGGCCTGAGAAGTGGATACCAGGCCTTATTAGTGATCCGAGCCCTGATTCCACCTGGCCAATGGACTTGCCAGTGGGGATCAGGGCTGAGGGTTGTGACATCTACCTTGTTGCCCTGCTCTTGCTACAAGTAATCATTTCTCGTTTGACAGGGGTTACATTCTTTCCTCGTCCTTGCTCTACATTTGGTCTGTATCAGACATCGGATGGACCCAACGGTGCCAACCAAGTTCCTCTTGTTTTTCCAAGATTCATAGCAAACATGAGAGCTTGCCTCAGGATTGCCATCTCTTTGCTGGTACCACTGAGTGCTCTGCTGCCTTGCGCACACATTACACGTCCACACCAGTGTAATGGTGTCCCCTTTGTCATCCTCCAGGCACATCAGTTCAAAAGCCTGCAGTGTGAGTGGAATAACAGGACAGCAACAATGGATAACAAACAGACTGCTGAGAGCACACCTCAAATCACCTAAAACAAAATGAGGGCTTCCAAATTCAAATATTACCACATATCACAATGCTTCAATTTCAAAGAAAATAGCTATGCTTTCTGTGTTTGTGCATGACATGCATTCGACCTGCTGCCACTGCTGGGTCTTTGGTTTGTTCTTGCTGTAGTCAATATTTCTCTCACTGACCATGTGTCAAGGTAGTGGAAAGGAAGGAAGATCAGAGCCAGGACAAGGCCTCTAGCAAGAAGCCAATCAGACTGAGGTATGCGACGTGAGACGTAAGTGGTACGAACTGGCCTTTATTGATCGCATACAAAGATCTTTGAAGAAATAACCGGCGCCCCGTACCGCAGCCTCCACCTTCACTCTCACCTCCCCAACGGTCGTTCTCGCCCCGTCATCGCATTCCACATTCTCTGCATACCATGGGCTGGAGGCCTCGAGATAAGAAGCCTCGGGATTCTCATGGAATACCACACAGACCTTGAGGGATGAGGTCATAATGGAGGGAGGTTACAACCTGGGAGAGACAGACAATTGAACCAATGATAATGCTCTAGAACAAGAAAGGTTCCAAAAGTGTCATACTGACACAGGTTTCTGTCTTTGAGTTAGAGAGAAGAGTAGGAGGAGGGCCCGGGGCCTGAGGAAGAGGTGGCCTATGAATGGGCCTATTGACGTCCGACCATAAGGAAACAGTAGTCCAAGTTGCACCCGTTGTGCCCTATCCTGTTATAACCCGTTTATAGAGTCTTGCTAAGACATTTATCCCAAAAGAAGAAGTTAGCCCTGAGAGAGTTGTTGCTGATGACCCTAACGGCACTTGAGACCCAGCTGGAGACGTCTCTCATCCATCTCCCTCATCAAAGGAGCTGTCGGATCCGCTCGCAGCTGTTGTAAGTCACCGAGGAGGGGGCCGGAAGCAAAGGTGAGCGTCGATTGAATGAGAGGAATAGTGAATGAACAGAGAGGCAAATGACCATGTTAACGGTTGTCCAGGAAGCCTTGCCAACAAGGGGAGGGGCTGGGCCAAAGAGGCTGGAGTACAAGCAACACCAGTGAGGGTGTGAACTGGAGACCTCCCCTCTGGAGAATAATAGACAAATGAACAGGCAGGCTTATAAGACAACATGAGACTTTAAGGAATCAATGGTGAATGAGCCCTAGGAAAACAGTTTCCACAGAATAAAAGACAATAGAGCCCCATCTCCTGGAGATAACTCCCGAACACTGTTAGCCTCAGCAGAATGATTCCTGAAAAGTATCTTCATCTTCTTGAGAAAGAAAAGCGGATGGCATGTTATCCCCAATTTTCCCCAGAATTAAAGAAGCCTGTTGTTTCTGCAAATAAAAGTCAGTAGGTCTAAGTGTTGGTCTTCTCATTTCCAAGTACCTACAGACCACTAATGCTAGGCATTAGGAAATTGGACTATTGCAGCAAAAGAATGTACTCAAGGTCCATTATTCAGCAAACACACCTTTTGCTGTAAATCATGATCTCGAGGGAGTCTGAATAAGGAACAAGTTACTTACCTGTAACTGTTGTTCTCCAGCATGGGTCTGGCATGGATTCAAATGCTTATGAATATTCCCCATCTCGTCAGGCTGGGAATCCTCGGTAAAGAAAAGATCAGTTTCAGTTTCATTTCTGAACTGTCTTTCTCCTAACAACCAATCACTGAGCTCTGGGTCATACTGCCCCAAGCCAATGACTGCCCTCTACCTAAGCCCTTCCTCCGGCAGCCATCGTCAGATTTGTTAGCACGTAAAGTGGCAGTAGGACCAAGAGAAGAGCCGCAGAGGTGTAGGCGGGAGGGTTTGCATGTGAATCCATGCCAGACCCATGCTGGAGAACAAGTTACAGGTAAGTAACTTGTTTCTTCTCTAGCATGGGGTCTGGCATGGATTCACATGCTAAAGGAATAAATATATAGCAGTACACACATGCACAAACACGGGAGGTGGCAAGGCTCAACATAAGTATCTCTTCCCTCCTCACCAGCTCACCCTCAAGCGAACTTGCCCTTGCTGTCCGGTAGGGTGCAGGCCGCCGCGGACACCACAGAGTCTGGAGAAGGCTGGGCCTGTAAGCACTTGGGTGCGGAGACCGGCACCCTGTACTTTTTCTCAATGCGATCCCTCTTCGCCGGGGCCGTGGAAGAAGAGCTCTTAAGTAGAGACAAAGCTTTGTCCCAAATGACATCCAGGAGTGGGACCGAGAGGATGGTCTTCCTCTTCGCCTTTCTGCGCTGATATAAGAAGCCCTCCTCCTTCTCCTTTGGAGTGAGCTGAAAAAGCTCAGACGTTCTGGAGATTGAGTGGAATGAGCCATTCTCGTCCGGCGGTGAAGATCTGGGCGGCATAGATGGGAGGTCTCCTAACCCGCCGCCATCCGTGCCCGTCGTCGTCGTCGTGTCCGGGTCTGTCTCATCCCTCGGGAGGCGAGAGGGGGGCGACGGGGGCGAAGGATAGCACGAAGGTGGAGGGTGTACTCTCTTCTTTTTGGCCAGTGGTTCTCCCGTTGGGGTGGGGAGGAGGGCGTGGAGGTGGCCATCGCTGGCGCCGCGGGCGGGACCGCTGGCACGATAGGCATCCTTGTCTAAATCTCAGAGACCAGCGTATGCAGCTCCAAGAGAATGTCCACCGAGGGTCTCTAGGCGGTACTTGAGGTGGGGGTGGCAGCTGAGATGCAGACAGAATAGGCCGGTGGGGCACCAGCTATGCGCTCAGGCCCCTGTCGCCATGCTGCTCTCACTCGACGGTGTCCTCTCCTTCGTTGACACGCTCGTCATAGGGCCTGCTCCCTAGCTTTTCCTCCTCCTGGATGGATTGTAGACCGGTGAGCTCCTCCTCAGAGAAGATGTCCGTACCCTGGAGCGCCACCGCACCCACCCTTCTTCGCTTCCAGCAGTGAAGGTCTCAGGGATATGACGGGCATCTTCTCTGGTGTCTTCTCTATGGGTCAGAACGCGACCTTCCTCCTGGGAGGAAGGGACACCCCAGCCTTTGGGATCGCGCCCTGTGGGACCGCCTCGGCGGCCTTCGCTAGAGACGCCGCCACCCCTTTGATGGAAGGCTGGGCCTTTGCCGTGTGCACCTGGCCCTTCACGGTCAGGGCGGAAGCCTTGTCCTGTTTGGCCTTCTCCCTTGGGGAAGGGTCCGAGCCCCGCTCCGCCTTGGACCTCTCCGGTATGATGGACTTGGGCCTCTCCTTGAGTTCGCCCGGATGGTCAGACTTCCTCTTGGCCGAAGATCCTGACAGTTGACTGGTGACGGAGGCCAGAGATGTCGAATGAGTCCTGGCCACAGAGGAGCCCGTCGCACCGGCGCTCCCGGTGGCAGTGGTCTCGCAGTGCTTAGCCTTCTGTCTGACTCCCGCGGGAGGGGCGCCCTCAAAGGTCTTAGAAACCTGCTCAGCCTTCTTGTAACTGGGAGAGGCATGCTGCTGGGTCAACCTAGAGCAGTTGCCTTGGCACGTAGCCACTTGTTCAGCCGTCTGTGCCGATCCTTCATTGTGCGAGGGGCGATCTCCTGGCAAAATGCACAATCCACCTCCTTGTGTGCCGGCTACATGCAGTAGAGACACACGGAATGCTTGTCATCCGAAAAGACATTCCGCAAGCCATAGTTGGAGAAAATCCTGAAAAGGGGACTTGAGTAATTTTCCTCCGACATGGTCCACGCAGCATAGGCCGGAGAATCTTCTGGAAGCCTCCATGAAGAAACTCAACGAAATCCGCCCTTGAGGTGCGCTGAAGAATCCGAAAACGGGTCCCCATTAATCGGAAGGTTGATCGATGGAGCACAAGGCGTGATTGACCGAAAAATAGAGTAAACTCTTTCAAAACACGCAAAAACGCAGTAAAAGCTTGAGAGCCAAACACGAGGACTCCCAAACTTGAACGTGCAGTAAAAATCTGAAGATGGCTGCTGCAGGATGGGCTTAGGTAGAGGGCAGTCATTGGCTGGGGGCAGTATGACCTAGAGCTCAGTGATTGGTTGTTAGGTGAAAGACAGCTCGGAAATGAAATTGATTTTTTTCTTTACCGAGGATTCCCAGCCTTACGAGATGACGGGGAATATTCATGAGCATGTGAACCCATGCCAGACCCCATGCTGGAGAACCTCTGTCACACTGTCGATACTCGAACCTCAACAACCTTGTTAGTCCTAACAAGGTAATTTTCGGAGGCCATGCTGGGGCCCTACTATGAGAGCAAAGCTGCTTGTGTAACACCAATTGGAAAATGCAGGCCAGTTCAAAACATCGTTTTCCGATATAAGGCCTAGTGAATGAACAAAATGGGCCTATTTCAACTTTAGTAAAATACAAAGACACTGAGTTGAAGGGGAGCATGCCTTAGAACTGTATTATTGTAACTGTGTCCAATGGAGGCAAACAAAAAGAAAACATGTTGTGCGGTAGCTGCTGACTTTGTCTAAACTGGGAAAAGACACAGATGTAAAACTGCAGCAGTGCACGTGGAAAGAAAAGATACATTTGAAACACTGCGCATTTGGAAGATAAAAAGGAGGAATGAAGCCAGACATTTAAGAAATAAAGTCAAGTGACAGATTGCGTTTATCAGGAATAAAGAGACCTATGACAGCAAAGGCCCATTTCATTTTAGTAGAAGTGAAAACTGGTTTCCCATGTTAACTGTGACCTATCTCTGTGCATAAGATTAATGTTAAAAGGTATTTGTACCGTGCACCATCACCATAGAAGTGGTCCCTAGGCGCTCTGGCGGATCTGAAAAGGAAAGTGTGGAAAAAAAGGGGGTTTGGTGCAGGGTTAGTAGGGTGTATGAGATTTGTGGTGTCGTGTTGGCAGCTGAGCTTAAGCACGGTTAACGGGTCTGTGCGAACTGCCATGTGCTGTTGTGCCGGGTTATGTGTTGTTAGTCTGTTGTTGCAATGTGGTGAAGTGCATGTGGATTGTTGTGCAGAGAGGTGGTTGTCTGGTTTTCTGTATGATAGTTGTACGAGGAAAGTTGAGCGTTGTGTTAGCGGGTTTTGTATTTTTGTTATATTTTTATTTTATTTTTATTGTTTAAGGGACTTAGGTTTAGTCACCCTAAATTTCCTAGGGTCATCCAGACGTGGACCCCTTGCTCACTGTGCTCAGAGAGGCACAGCTCCACCTCACTAATGAGGCCCAACAAGGCTGAAACCTGTGTCTGGGGTTGCTGTTGGTATTCTTGTTCAGAAGAGAATTGCCATAGCATTTCGGTGCTGGACTGCTCAGGTGGGCAGGACAAAGACTTGTATGCAAATGGGTATTTCTCTTCTGTGAAAGGCACAGTGAGCTAAAGTGTGGCTGCGGACTCTCGAATGGGTACCTTCTCAAAGAACAGGTCATTTAGGTGTGTTCGTTCCGCAGAGGGGCGCCTACGACTATGTTTTTTCTTCTGTGTGATGTATACATTTTAAGTTATGAAGACAATTATGATTCCGGCCTTTTCATAATTCCGAGGGAATAGAAAGTTGGTGTGATGATAGGTTATGGAAGTAAGGTTTGAATCAGGGAGGGGCAGATTTGTGACCATTTCGGCTCAGGAGCAAATCGATAAAACGGTAGCACCTCCCAGGAAGGGTATGCCGAGATAGGATTAGTACTTTCCATCTCGCCATAAAACATAGAACTCAAAAATATAAATGTGTTGGCAAATATCTGAAAAATTAGGGTAGCTGCCATGTTGTTAGATTTTAAGGACACCCTCTTGTCATTTTGGGATGATGAATCCTTCTCCTCCCTCAGCCTCCATCAGTCACACCCCATAACTTCTTGTCCTATTAGCAGGCAGTGGGCGAATTGGGGAGGGAGAGAGCTGGCCTATCCGTAGCATGGTAATTTTGATAGTTTCACCAGCCCTATAAGAGAACAGTTTTCAATCTGAGAGGGATCTTTCTTTGACTTTTCGACTCTGGGGACCTTTCTTTGGACTTTTGATTTTTCCCTTGACTTTCCCACTCTATTGCTCAAGGTAGTCTGCTTCTGCACTCTTGCAAAGAACTGGCAGAGGGACAGAGAGCACTACCATGGCCTTAAACATTACAGGTGAGAAGGAGACTGAAAAATCTAGAAGCTAGCTGAGCCTGCCATTTGAGGAACCAGAGAAGGTCTGAGTGCAGGGGTCTACCCTTGACCAAAGCCTTTCACCAAATCTGTGCTGTCCTCAGAGGAGCCCTGCTGTTTACCTGGATGCCCCATAACCAAGGCCTCCCATGTAAGTAGATTAATCTGAATGCCAACAAAAGTGTAGGGGTCGAGGGGGGGAATCTGCCAGCCTTAATCTCCATCTCACATAGCCGGAAGGTGGTTGAACTAGGGAGACCTTGGCACATTTTATTCAATCCCACTCAAATTAAATCCATAGAAATCAATCTATCCATTTAAATTGAATTCTGTTGGGAACTGCCGGCCTTAATCCTTTCCATTAAATTGTGGGGAGGGGGGAGCTGTGTTGATCCTTAGTGCATTGAATTGAAGTTAAAGAACAAGTTACTTTCTTACCTGGTAACGTTCTTTCGATGGGATGGTCCGACGACGTATTCCATATCTATGACATGTAATCACCACAGCTGTGCTGCTTCGGAAACTTTTTTCGGCGTCTGCGTCCTGCGTCGATGACGTCGATGCGCCGAGGACCTCCTCCGACGTCCGACGTCATCCGATGTGATAAGTAGGACGCACGACGCCCGTAGCCTCAGTTGTAGTTTTTTCCCCCAGAACGTGTGACATAAGTCAACTGCCAGTCAGACACAAAGCCTTGCGGAACGTAAGCTGCAACCGCAAAAGAAATTCTGCAGCGGGGAAGGCAGGGCGGGAGCGATATAGAATACGTCGTCGGACCATCCCATCGAAAGAACGTTACCAGGTAAGAAAGTAACTTGTTCTTCGAGGGGATTGGGTCCTCCGACGTATTCCATATCTATGACAGACTCCCAAAGCAGTACCAGAGCAAGGAGGAGGGAAAGAATTTAGAATCAAAATTTAGAATAGCCAATCAAATAGCAGAGCAAAGGACCGCCTTGCCAAAGGCCAGATCCTGCCCTCGGATGGAATCAAGGGAATAGTGACGTACAAATGTATGTACTGAAGCCCAGGTGGCTGCATCACAGATGTTGCGAATAGGAACACCCCTCTGCAGGGCAGTAGATGCATCCACACCCCTGGTAGAATGGGCCCGCAAGCCAGCCGGTGGGTCCTTACCCGCCAAACGGTAACACTCTGAGATGGCTAAAATAATCCAGCGAGACAAAGTCTGTTTCGTCACAGCTTGCCCCAAACGCTTCCCAGCGTAACCAATAAAGAGTTGATCGTCCACTCTGACCCGGGACATGCGTGAAACATAAAAGCTTAAAGCTCTCCTAGGATCAAGCCTATGGAGCCTCTCCTCTTCCTTACCAGGATGCAGAGGAGGATAGAATGCCGGAAGAACAACCTTCTGGGCCAAATGAAATTCCGTCACTACCTTCGGAAGAAAAGAAGGACGAACACGAAGGACAACCCTGTCCTTATGAAACACAGTGAAGGGTGGCTTAACTGAAAGTGCCTGTAACTCACTCACTCTGCGAGTGGAAGTAACCACAACTAAAAACACAGTTTTCAGAGTTAACAGCCTCAAAGGGCAAGAATGTAAAGGCTCAAACGGAGCACCCATAAGAAACCTAAGAACAAGGTTTAAATCCCAACCGGGCACCAGGAAAGGTGACGGAGGGAACACATTAGTGAGCCCTTTCAGAAACTGTGAAATTAAAGGGATTTTAAAGTAAGAACACTCTTCAGACGAGCGCTTAAAGATGGACAGCGCCGCCAGGTAACCTCTAATGGTACCCACTTGCAAGCCCCTGTGGGCCAAAGAAAGTAAAAAGGACAGAACCATGGGGATGTCACATGCAAAAGGATCCACATTCTGAACTCTGCACCAGTCGCAGAACTTACACCAACGGCAACGGTACAGAGACTTTGTTGCTGGCCTTCGGGCCGAAAGCAACACCTCCATCACGTCTTCAGGGAGGTCCCAATCCTTATACCTCAACCTCTCAGAAGCCAAGCGTGAAGGTTGAGGGATCTGACCTCTGGATGGAGAACCTGACCCCCCTCCCGTGAGAGCAGATCGTCTCGGTAGGGAAGATGACGTGGAGGGCAGATGGACAAGTCGAGAAGGTCCGGGTACCACGTCCTCCGAGCCCACGCCGGAGCAATGAGGATCATCCGGGAACCGAACTTTCGTAACCTCCGCAGCACTTGCGGGATGACGGGGACTGGAGGAAACGCGTATAGCAGCGGGAATGACCACTCCACCACGAACGCGTCTCCTAAGGCTCCTTTTGGAGGAAATTCCCGCGAGCAAAACCTTTCGCACTTCCGGTTGACACTGGAGGCGAAGAGATCCACCTGAGGGGTCCCCCAAAGGGCGAAGATCTCCAGGAGAATCTCCTGAGCCAACTCCCACTCGTGAGAGATCGTGCTCTGCCTGCTCAGAGCGTCCGCCGTCACGTTTTCGGCTGCGGCCAGATGAACTGCCGAGATCGAAACTTCCTGCCGGATGGCCCAGAACTCGAGCTGCATTGCCTCCCTGCACAGAGGAAGTGACCCTGCCCCCCCCTTTTTGTTGAGGTAGTGCATGGCCACTGTGTTGTCCGTCAGGATCAGGACATTCTTCCCTCGCACAGTCGGCAGAAAAGCCTTCAGGGCTAGCCTGACGGCCCTCAACTCCAACAGATTGATATGGAGTCTGGACTCCGACGGAGACCAACGACCGCTGACTGTCAGCCCGTTGGCATGAGCTCCCCATCCCGTGAGGGATGCATCCGTCACGACCGTCACCTCCGGCCAGGGAAGCCAAAATGGAGCCCCCTTCATCAAGTTGCCTTCGACGGCCCACCACAGAAGGTCCCGGGCGACCGAGGACGGCACCTGAATCGAGTCCGACATCCTGCCGGAGGACTGCGACCATTGCGTCTTGAGTGCCCACTGCAAAGATCTCATCCGCAGGCGAGCCTCTGGCACCAGAAGAATGCAGGATGCCATGAGGCCGAGCAACCTCAAGAACTCGAACGCTGGGAGCGTCTGGGCATGCTGAAACTTGTGCACCATCTGCTGAATGTGAAGAGCCCTCACCTGGGGAGGAAAACACTGCCCCAGGGAAGTGTTGAGAACTGCTCCGATGTACTGGAGCCGCTGTGTTGGCGTCAAATGGGACTTCTTTAAATTGAGGGAGAAGCCCAGCCTGTGAAGGGAGTGACAGGTGACCGATAGATGATCCAGGACTTGCTCGGGAGAGCTCCCCCTGATCAACCAATCGTCCAGGTAGGGGTAGACGTGAATCCCCCCTTGCCTGAGATGCGCTGCCACCACCACCATGAGCTTGGTGAAAACCCTCGGGGCGGAGGTCAATCCGAACGGCAGGACCCGAAACTGAAAGTGCGAGTCGCCAACCGCAAACCTCAGGTACTTCTTGTGCTTGGGATGGATCGGCACATGGAAGTAAGCATCCTTGAGGTCGAGTGACACCAACCAGTCCTGAAGCTGAAGGGCCTGGAGGACTTGAGAGAGAGTAACCATCTTGAACTTGTCCTTCCTGAGGAGTTTGTTCAAACCGCGCAAGTCCATGATGGGTCTCTATCCCCCGTCTTGTTGGAAATCAAAAAATAAGGGGAATACCATCCCTTGTTCCTCTCCGCTACAGGCACCAGTTCTATGGCGCCTTTCTCCAGCAGGGCTTGAATTTCCTGCGCAAGGAGCGGATCCGGACACCGCAAAGAGAGGTTCCCCGGTGGATTGTCGTGAGGCCTGTGCCGAAAAGGAAGACAGTAGCCGTGGGTTATGATCTCCAGAACCCACACATCTGAAGTATTGGCTTGCCACTCCACAAGATGCTGCGCCAGCCTTCCCCCAACCGGCGAACCATGGGACATGGCCTCATGACTGAGTGGGAGCGGCTGCGGCGTTACCTGAGGGCAAAGAGGCAACTGCCCGAGCGGCCTTGGCACCACGGGTACCCTGTCGTCCACCTCTGGTACCCCTGCTTTGGCCTCTTTGACTGCCAGCTCCTCTCGCTTTACCGAAGGACGAGTAATAGCGAAAGGAACCACCCCTCCACTGCTGTCACCTAGGACGAAAATGCAGAGGTTGGCGAACTGCAGCGCCCAACGACTTCGCTGCAGCTTTCAAGGTCTGCAACCTCTCAAGGCTCTCGTCAGCCTTGCTGCCAAAAAGGTGCTCACCGTCAAAGGGCATGTTGAGGAGCCGGGACTGCACATCCGGAGCAAACCCCGACTTCCGCAACCACGCAAACCTGCGTATCACGGTGCTCGCCGCCATGGACCTACTGACGCATTCAGCTAAGTCCAAACCCGACTGAACGGACTCACACATGGCATCCTTACCATCCTGGACCATAGCAAGGAAACCATCCCGTTCGTCCCCTTCGGGAATATGTTCAGCCGCTAACGCAACACAGTTCCACAGAGTGTGCGTGAAACGCGACAAGGCACAAATGGAGTTGGCCGCCTGAAGCGCCATACCACCAGAAGAAAACACTTTCTTCGCCCAGCCATCAAAACGTTTGTCGTCCCTATCAGGAGGGATGGTAGGGTACGACGCCTGCTTCGCCGGGGCCGTGGCCACCTGCACCACCAAACTCTCCGGAGTGGGGTGCCTGGTCAAGTAGCAGGGGTCGCTACTGGCTGGACGGTATTTTCGCGACAAGGATCTGCCCACCGCCGGGAGACTCTCCGGAGCAGCCCAAGCCGCCGCCACCCTTCTCTGTAAAGCCATATGGAACGGCAGAACCGGGTCAGTTGGGGGACCAACCTCAAGGATGTCCGTCAGATCATCCTGCACAAACTCCCCTGGGGGAGCAGACCATCCCAAGTACTCAGAAACCCTAGCCATCAGGCGCCGGTACGAGGAATCAGCATGAGAGCCAGGCTCAGGCCTACAAAACTCCACTTCCGGAGAGGTGTCCAGTCCACTGGCATCATGCAGTGACTGTCTCAACTCGTCAAACTGACTATGGCCCGAGACAATTTCATCTGGAACCTGACTAGGAACCAGGCCATCAGAATCCTCATCCGCCTCTGAAATATAGTCCAGGTGGCGAAAAGAAGGCACCCTAGAGTGCTTGCTCTTTACCAGAGCCTTCCTAGGGGGTCCACCCGTGCCACGGGGTACCTCTGACACGAAAGGCGTCGATGGCGTCGAGCGAATCGGTGCCAGCGTCGAGGAACCGGCATCGGCGCCGAGAGAATCGGCGTCGACGTCGAGGAAATCGGCGTCGACGTCAGATGCAGCGCCTCCAGAATCGGTGGCGTCGACACAGCCCTCGAGGCTGGAGCCCCGAGCGTGTCCCTCGACGACCTGAGCGTCGACGGCATCGACGACTTCCTCGGAGCCGGAGCCTCGAGAAAGCCTGTCGACGCCCTCGACGCCTCAGACGTCGATGTCTTCTTCGAAGACCTCACAGGTGCACACGGTTTCGAATGCGTCGAGGACCGGGACCTGGAACGGGTACGTCGAGAACGAGTCCCCTTGTCCGAACGGGACCTCTCCCGTGACTCGTGCCGACCACTCTTGCGAGCGGTGTCTCTCGACCTCACACGACCGACCCCACTCAGGGGCGCGGACGGTTGAGTACCCTGCGACTCAAGAATCGCCAGCATCTTTTTCCCGAAGGAAGCCCATTCCTCCGGCGTCGCATGGCCGGTGGGGTAAGCGACGTGCCAGGCAGAGTCCTCCGAAGAGGACCTGGAAGACGACCGGTGTCGGCGCTTCCGAGAATGCCTCGAAGAGACTGAGGAGTGGCGAGACCGACTCCTAGAAGGAGACCCACGAGACTTCCGACGATGACGCGGAGAGTCACCCCTCGAATCATCCGTCGAAAGCCCTGCAGACTTCGACTTCCGGGGCTTGGACACCCGACCTACCGACAACTTCTTCTTACGATCGCGTAAGGCTTTGGACGTGAGCGACTGGCAGTCGATACAGTCATCCGTGTCGTGGGCCTCCCCGAGGCACCAGAGGCAGGCGTCGTGCGAGTCCGTCACCGACATCTTGGACCCACACTCCCCGGACTTCTTGAAACCCAGACGCGGGGTCGAAGACGAAGTAGAAGACATCTTCAGAAGGATTTTCACAAACGAACAGGTTCGAAGAACCGAGAAGAACAGAACTCCAAAGAGTCGAGGCGTTTAAACCGAGAAACACGAAGCAACACGTTCGCGGAAAAAACGGAACTGAGGCTACGGGCGTCGTGCGTCCTACTTATCACATAGGATGACGTCGGAGGAGGTCCTCGACGACGGCGCATCGACGCAGGACGCAGAAAAAAGTTTCCGAAGCAGCACAGCTGTGGTGATTACATGTCATAGATATGGAATACGTCGGAGGACCCAATCCCCTCGAATCAATTATTTCCCATATAGAAAATCACAGGATGAACGTTGTTAGAGTTTTAAACTAATAAAGTTTATTCCCAGCCGGTATAGACAATAAAGTACTTGGGTGACTCTACCGTTCTGAAACCCCTGTCTTCTGTAGAGATGGGGGTGTCCATAATCCCAAAAAAATTAACCCCAAAACACTGCCATTCAAGTGAATCTAGAGTGTGCAAAATGAACAATTATTTACTCGCATTCCAAAACGATTTTCACAAGGCCTTGCATTTCATGCAGATGAAAAGCACAAAACGATTTTCCCATTGAGTGCCTGTCCTTTCTTCTTTTTCATTGTGTGTATTTGTCAAACCCTGCCTTTTAATAAAAAGCCAAAACTATGTTGCTACTGTATTCCCACTACCTGTACCTTGCTTTCAAATTAAGGGGTCATATATAACTGCTGTCTGGGGCTGGGGGTTACTGGGAGAGAGGAGCATTGTGGTAACCCAAACAATCACTGGGGGTGGTTCAAGTTTCATAATTGTTAATGTGCAATACATTCTCTGTGTGTGTTTGCTGTACAGTCTCTACATTTTACCATGTGTTGTAGAATTTGTAAGTTCATTAGAAATACAAGTCAGTCAATTGGTGCAAGAAATTTGTATTTGAGATATTGTATAGTGCCACAGCGTTGGTGGTTGATGTTTTTGTGATTGCCTATGATTCTTTGCAAAAACTTAAATATACATTCTTATAATACACTGGTCTGGTTCCTAGCTCATTGATGGTAAAGAGGGTATTTTGGCGTAGGGTGCGAGACAGGTTGGAGGCCTCACTAAAAGTGGGACTGTTTAGGTGCTTTGGGTGCGCCACCTTGCTTGGGGTAGATGGGGGGGGGACTCCCTGAGTCGAGAGTGACTGCCTAATAAACCGTGACAAAGTCCATATGCTGTTTTAAGGCTTACAGTCAATGTACACTTCCTACAAATTCACCAAGTTTGGCCTTCCATGAATGATGTATTCTGGTACTATTTACTGGCACATTGGTTTAACTTTTCCACTCATCTTGTCATCTAAAATGGTGGTGCAGGGGATAATCTGCGTTATTACTGTGATTGTATACAACCCCAGCGCCACTGTAGTCCTCTGTTGGTCTGCTGCATATCTCCCGCAGTATGACATCACAGCTAAACTGGACGTAGCCTCCTTACTCTAAAATCTCAAGGCTTTTTATTTAAATCATTGAATGACAATGAATAATGTTGCTTGGTGAAGCTCAGTGTGCCTCGACTGCCAAATGATATGAGCTGCGGCAGAAAATCTCCAGGATACCATTAAAATACCTTTGGGTGGAGACTGAGGGGGTACTGGACTCTGACTGGATACAGTGTTTATCTCAAATCAAAGTAACACCCTCCGGAAATGCTATACAATTGGCGTTTGTGGGATTCAGGGAGCGATTCTGGCTTGCCTTTTAGAAGTATTTTTCTCGATTCCTCCTGATCTCAAATTCATAACAATCACAAAGTCCATCTACGAGCATGGGAGATGGGTTCATAAAGGACCATAGGGGTTTGGGGAGGGGTAGCGGAGGCCACCTGCTCTGTGATGCCCTCCCTAGATGTGGTATCTGAAGTGCCCTCCAGGGCCCCCTCTTCATCCCCCACCTCAGTTGTCAGGTTCACATAAACCCTCTAATTCCAACTTTGCCAAGTATTTAGATCAAGACAGAATTCCCTCGTCAGCACGAATCGTGGTTTCTGCTTGTGAGCATGCAATGGCTACAGAGAAGACATGCATGAGTGGGGTCCACGGGCCAAACATGGTGATCTCAGGTGATCACAGACACAGGAAATACTGCCAGAACCATGAACAGCAGTAGCTAGTGGGTGAGGAGAGGACAGACAGATAGTGAATGCAGGGAACAATGGCAGAATCAGATGTCATGACAGGACCGTAAGATGGCAGCCCTTCCACGTGTAGCCTAGTCCATGGGGAAGTGGGCTGCTCATTTATAATCAAAACATTGGAAACCACACATGGTTTGGAGGTGGGGCAGAGGGCGAACAGCCAACAAAGCCATCAACAATAAGCATGTACAGGTGTCTCCACAAAACCATTATGGCCTCAATGGGAGGTCAGTATAAAAAGGGTCATGAGCTACACTGTGGTGTTGAGTTTGAAGACTAGAAGATGGTGCATAAGCGAGTAGAGAGCGCAAGCAGAAACGATGGTGCTGCAGAAGGGAAAAAACAGGAGAGAAGAGGAAGGTGGAGATACCACAAAGTAAAGGGTGATGCTGGAGGAGGGAAATATTAAGAAGGAACACTTGTGAAGGAGATGTTTGAGTTTCAGGGAGGGGCAGAGAAGGAGGAAAGAGATAAAAGGTGACACTGCTGGAGAGAGAGGTGAGGGGAAGGGATAGAACATCACAGACTATAGGTTAGAGAAGGAGGAGAGTCAGAGAGGAGGAGAAAAGAGGAAGAAAGTTCTCTGATAGAAGCGAATATTGGCCAAGCCAAGGGAGCCAAGGACTATAGTGAATGCTGAGTATGTGGCGGAACCACCAGTAGAACTTAGCTGGGATGCAGCTAAGGGACAAGCGAGAAGAATGGGGGATTCTTTTCGACAACCGCTCAAAGACTTGGTATGGCCACCACTTACAGACCGATGGGAGAAAGACCATAGAATAATATTAATGGGCTAGCCAGTAGCCATATTGCAGATTCAGCTGTATTTAGTCTAAACACCACAGAACTGGAGAGAGATTGAAGCTAAGCCCAAAGAGGTCTAGTACACAGAGCCAAGAGGGCTCACTGACTCCAGCAGCCACTTCACCTCTTGGCAGGAGTCTGTAATCACATTGCCCTGAAAATATCAACCCACAACAGAAAGGGAACAAATAGACTTATCGGTAAGCCAGGTGACCACTGCCCAGAAGGGGCATTGTTGACCAGCAGCAGCTGCCAAGCAGGGGTGCCAGAGACCCATACCTTGAGAGCTGCGAGTGACTTGATACTTCAGTCATGAGGGTCTACCCAGATGACAAAACCTGCTTTAACCTTCGGGACTCAGGACCATGGTCCTTAATACAAATGGCTTCAAAACTGGTTTTATGTTTCCCTTTGACCACTTATCTGAAGATTTGGGTTTCTCTAGCTTACGCCCAACCAAGTGTTGTGTACAATGAACTCTTATTGTATCTTTAAAAACAGATTTCAAATTAAAAGAGGAGACCACAAATGAAAATAAATAAATGATTTGGAGAATAACAAAAACACACAGAAAATGTGTACAAGATCTCAAGCTGCAGGTATAGCTTGAATGGGATATCTAGTCATGTAGGTACTCAATATTGACTTGCACCAATTGTTGTACACAAAATGAACTTCTGGACAGGACTGGTTAGAGATAAGTCAATCTACCATAACCTCACTCTATTATCCATTTCTAGACGCCACCACAGTTTGAATAATCGTCAGGCATCATACTAATAGAAAACATGGAAAGTCTTTCGCCAATATCAACCGGAGGGATAACTTGAAAGTATACTGTGACGAATCGAGGGAATTTGTCCCTTCTCCCCAAGTGGGAGCCCCTTCCTGTGAGGCTAGGTAGGTGAGCACATTCCGCGATACCCTCCGTAGGGCTAGAGGCTAGTGGGAATTCACTGGAAAAGACTCCCCCTTCAGGGACGAGGACTTCCGTTCCCATGAGGAACTCCATCAGACTGGCTACACCAAACAAGAAAATATGAATCATCAAAACTGGGACTAAAACTCATTGTCCTGGAAGAAAATGTTGTATCACTTTCAATCAGGACGTCCACCTTACTGGGACGAGTAGGTTAAAGGCCGCAACTCCAAAAAGGGAGGAAAGAGACGCAAGAGACGAGAGATAGGATCGTAGGTGCAGAATGGGGGAGACCCCAAGATGCACTACACTGGACGAGAGAGGACAGCAAGAAACCTGGGAGTTTCAAACTCACTTGAAGCTGCTTTCAGGGACACCAAAGTCACTGCTTTCCCGGAATGTGAGAAACCAACAGGGTGGGAGCACTAAACCCAGCAGTGGTGGTGATGAAACCACAGACATGGCGCTACAGAGTACCGTTGGTCCCAAGATCTGCGCAAAGACTGCCAACAATTTCGAAGAATCATGCCCATGAGTGCAGTGAAGCAGGGCAACACCATGAGAAGGAGAGAGAGGACGCCAACGCCGAAGAAGATACAGCATTTGCGATACCCAGCAGGAAAAAGACACCCTGGGCCTGAAACCCTCAGACAATGTTCCCCACAGTGAAAGAAGGTAACCAGGTGACCAAAAGAAGGTAACCAGGTGACCAGGAGGTGCGGTGAGACACCAGGGAGTCAATATGCCTTATAGCCAACTCATCAAAGTAGAATAAATGAAATAAAGTTAACTTTGAAACCAAAAGGATACCAAGATTGCACACCAAGAGAAAATCACTATAAAACCCAGTTAACTCATTACAGTACAAGATATAAAACAGAGTTAACTTTGCAAACAAAGAGATACAGATATTGCGAAACAAGAGAGAACATTGAAGAGGAAATAGATAATAAGAGAGAACCAGTGGGATGAAATACCCTGGGGAAGGGAGAAAACCAAGCACTATCCTGTACAAAAGCTAAATAGTATTAAAGAGAGGAAAGTAGGTATCTGAACCTACAGATATACATCAGCTGCAAAACCAATTATACCAGGAAAACTGTACTCCCTACGAAGGGCACAAATTGGTCTATGACCTAAAGTAGAAAGCAACTAAGAGAGCCAAAAGGGATTCCAGCTGAAGAAAATAATTTCACCATCCCACTTGGGGGATTAAACAAACTGATACAGGAAGTGACGAGAGACTATTTGGGAATTATATATTAAAGACTGCTACAAGCAGTACCCCCAGGAGAAGGGAGTTCTCCCGACCTAAGGTAGTTTTCTCTTAGTGGTAGGGTCAGTTTAGGATAGTTTTGGAAAGCAGATTTGTTTCTTTGGATGTTCACGACTGACAAACTAGCACCTTAGATATTCAAATAGGCAGGGACCATCCATAGATATAGGGAAAGTTTGGTCTTTTAAAGTTTACTTTAATAAACCAAAGTACACTGTGTCCTCAGAGTCTGTGTCTTTCTTATGACTTACCACAATACCTAAAAATAGGTGCTCCGCCATTGCCAGGTACACATGTATTACCACATCGGGATCTCTAAACTCCAAACATTTTAAAGGGCTTGAAAAAGCGATTGTGTTTTGTTATGTTTTAATTACTGCTTTCTCTCTACATTTTGAAGGCCACCTTGAGCTAGCTGCAAAATCAGCAATCAGCTGAACAAATACCATGCTTTTGCTGAAGTGTGCATATGCATAAACAAATTTTTATTTAAATTTCTGTTGATAAATATGTTAATGTTTTTTATTCATATATTGTCTGATTGTGAAAACTATTCTGCTTTAGATTGCAGTGAATATTTCTCAATAGGCGCAGAGCCTTATATGTTGTAACTACATTGCTTCATTCAGTCAACCAAAACTTTGCTTATAATTGGCTATTTCCTTACATCATGTGTGGAATAAAATTAATGGACATTTGGATTTCTTTCACAGAAGACATTTTGCAATGACAAAAGAAAAGCATTAAATAAATGATTGTGTAGTGTGAGGAACTTGAGGGCGTCATCACTTCTTTTCCCCCCCGGGATCCTCTTCTCAGGTGGCCTGGTAAAGGGCATTGCTTTTCGATCCAGACCCTGCGGGTGGATATGCGAGAGAGGATTGGGTGGAGGAGATTTGGGGAGTTGGGAGAGGACATCCTTAGGTGAGAAATGGTATCCCCCATTTCCCTTTCACCACGAACCCTCCATCCCTCAAGCCTTCATAGAATTTTCCCAGCCCTTTCACTGTGACTCCACTAAAGTATCCCCAAAATGTCATCAATATGGTACTGGGACAAAGAAGAGGATAACTGGACTAACATCCTCATTTCATAAACACAAATACTTATCAGCCCCAATTAAGTACTGGGACGAAGTAGAGGACAACCGCTTTGCTGGTGAGCGGTCTAGTCCTTTTTGTAATGGAAATGGAGACGGGAGCTTTAAAAGTTGGAAGCCCGTCACAAATGGAGTCAGCAGTGAAAGCTCGGTCAGCTGCAGGAGCCCAGGGAGCGGTGGGTAGGGAGCTCTCTGGTGAGTCAGTCTGGCAGAGGAAGCGCTAGAGGCCCGTGAAGCAGTGCAGAGTATGCAGCAGAAAGCAGTGGCAGAAGAAGCTGGAGGCCGGTGGTAAACTGTGGGAAGGAGGCCGACGGACCAAAGGAAGCCATCCTACTGTCGAAGCATTGTGGGTGTGCGCGAGTCTCAAGAAGACTGCCAGAAGAAGACACAAGCAACTGAAACGAGAACCAGGAACCAATGGCAGTGCAAGGACTCGCGAGGATCTGCAAGACCGACCAGTGATTGAAACCAGAGAAGGGGAACACCGGGCTGGCAGGCGGTGATGCTGAATGGAACGAAAACACATTAAAGCATGTGTTGAATACCGAATGAAAGGAACAAAATGAAAGCAAGTTAAAATGAAGGCATTTTGGATAGCGAACAAAATTAAAGCGATTTAAAGCATATTTTGAATACCAAACAAATTGAAAGCAAGGCATTTTGAATACTGAACTAATTGAAAGCCGGAAATACTTGGGCATATTGAAAGGAGTGAAAGAAAGACTGAACTTTACTGAAAGGAAAGTTTGAAACCACATGGAAATAATGAACTGCATTAACTGAAACAAGTGCTAGCAAAGCCAAGTGAGCACAAGGAGTTGGATCCAGGATATAAGAATTATAATACTGATGCAATGAACTGTATAAGCAAGCATTGGTACGAGCCAAAGAAGCATAAGGAGGTGTTACAAGTGAAAGGTGGTTACCCAAGCCACACTACTGTGTTAGGAGAGTGTCACACATGTGAATGAGGGAAGACTCACTGCCGAGGAGAAAGAAGTGGACTGATGTCAAAGGAAAACCAGGTAAAGAAGGGTACCGTGACCTGTAATGGGTGGACTGTGTGGTCTGATAACTGCGCCTAGACCGGGTGACCCTAATTGAAAAACCACTGAAAACACCTATAAAGAAGCATGTGTTGTGCCAAGACTTAGTTGTGATACCCAAGTCAAGTGTTGCTTTGAAAGCTGGAAGATTTGAACTCTTGGGGAAATAAACCCTTTGTTGTTTTTGTTTAAAAGCTGGCAGATTCGAACTCTTGGGGAAGGGAACCCCTGTATTTGATGAACTACCTTGAACTTGGAGAACTGGAGTTGATTACAAGCCAGAGAGCTAGAAGATATGAACTTTACTTTGAACACTATTCCTCGTTGAGGCTGACATCCCTACACATTGTATGCAGTTAGTTGTGAAGGCAAGTGTAGGTTTTGGACACAGACCGCTGTTTTACTTTGGACTTACTGACATAGACTATCCTTAGTTTTCTTTAGGTAGGAATATCCCACCTTAGCATAGAGCAAGATATGCATTCGTCCACCCTGCCTTTTAAGATGAATAAAATTTGTTTAAGAAATCTTGAACCTGTTGTCTATGTTTGACTCATGAAGCCTTCACAGTAAAACAGACATTTGTTAATCAGGAGATGCTGTGATTAAGGGTAGTGTTTTTGGTTTAATATAATAGAAGAAAAGCAAATAGATTACTGGCTGCAATAGGATGACAAGCAGCAAACATTCCCATCTTTACTGGCAGAGAAACACCAACAACCTATTCAACAGCATTTCTCCATACCTGTTACAGCAAGAAGAGCACCAAATATCTTTATCAAGGCGAGAACAAAGGATATTCCAAAATATCCAGTGAGCGAAAAGAAGAATGCATAGCCATATGTTTGAACGAGGTGCTGGAATAAAAGAGATATTTGTCAGGTAAAAAACAATAACAAAACTCCGCTCATTTACAGCCTACAGGATAACCGCAACTGCCTATTCTGCCATATATATTGCTTGAAATTAGCTTAAAAGTAACATTTAACAGAGGTCGGCCCCATTTGTCTCATATATGTTGACATTAAACACAGGCAGAGAATAGGGAGAGAATTACTTTGTTTTTCTGCAGGCCAGGAAAGGGAACACTTGGAATAGTTATGCTGCCTTCCGTTGTAACACACTGGACTAGCTACACAAGAAGATCACGCACAAAACTTTAATAAGAACCTCCTGATTTAGGATAACTCCAGAGCATGTTCAATTGAGATAGATTGTAGATAGTGTTATGATCTATCCACAAAATCAAAGCAAAGGTGGCTGTGAATAAAGGGATTGCTAATACTGCCTAGCCAAAGGGACCACTCCATGTTTTCAGATTAGCCACATGAAATACATATGAATGCTAAGAATTTTAAAGAGAAATTTACATTACCAGTGGTTACCTTGAAAATATGGTGTGGTTGGGGCTATCGCGGACAGGACAGGGATAACCACAGCTTAGCCAAAAAGCAACAAAATAGCATGATATGCAGAAATTATAACAGTCAAGCAAAATGGTGTGAATGTTTAAGATTAAAGAAGAATTAAGTTACAAGGGAGAACATGGACACTCATTTCAGGATGGCAACAACATCAAGGTATTTAAATGTGTGCATGCCTCTGAGACACCTGTGTATGAGCGCGATACAAATAAAATATCATATCATTACCTTTGAACAGAATGCTACAGCAGGGCTTAATCCACTAGTGGTAGCCAATCCAAGTATAATGTACACAAAACCTATAGAGTAGGAGTACAAAACCTGTAATAAATAACAAACATAATGTATAAGAACAGAATTTGAGTACACACGTTAAAATACATCAATACACAACCTTAATTTGTGTACTGCAAACACAACAAATATATCATTATTATAATTATTGTGACACATTAAAGGTACATGTCTTTTTTTTTTAAACTCTTTATTTAAATTATTCAAAAATACCAACAATTCAGAACAGACAGTCCTAAGTGAAACGGTCAAAGTATAACAAACTATAAAATGAAAAAAACAGAACAAGTCAAATACATTACAGATAAAACATAATAATCAATAAGTGACCATTGACCAATCATTAATTATCCTAAATACTACTCTTGCACCTAACCAACAAGAAAACAACATCAAAGACATCACAAACATCAACCCTCCCCTCCCACCCCCTACCACCCAAGGGAAATAAGCTAAGAAACAAACATTTCTGACAGAGCATCAGGCATAAAACTCATTGAATTTACTCCACTGTTCATCATAAATATCCTCTTTGTGTAGTCTGCTCAATTTCAATTTCACGAAATGAGAAAGTATTTGCAATTGAACTACCCAATCTTCCACACACGGTTTTTTCCTAGTCTTCCATACTCTCAATATCAGTCGGACAGCAACCAAGAAGACCTTAGCAACCCAACACAACATCAGATATCCAAGATGTCGCACACCACTTGAAGATTTCAAAATCACTGCTAACGGATTTCTAGGAAAAGCGATCCCACACACCATATCAACTCTATCCAAAACTTCATTCCAAAACCCCATTATCTTTTCACAGTCCCATAACATGTGTAGCAAAGTTTCCTTCTCTTTCAAACAACCCCAGCATCTATGAGTATCACCAAGACCCATTTTAAACATCCTATCCGAAGTCCAAAAAAGACGTCCTAAAGTCCTCTGATGAATAAAGCGCAAATTCAAATCAGCCTTAGCCTTAATTGGAACCTTCCACATATTTTCCCAATCTTTCAAAGGAATGACCTCTCCAAGTTCTTCAAACCATGCACATCTCAATTTATCCCACAACACTAAGGATCGATCATCAGTCGGAAAGAGTTTCAACAAACTAGACACCTTATGAGGAGCAGTAGAAAGAAAATCACACCTCTCGGGTCTTTGCAACAAAGGCAGGTCGATCATCAGACTTCTTTCCAACATCAAAGCAGCCAACAAATGATATCTTTGCAACTCCCTCTGATGTAGACCAAACATAACCTTCAAATCCTCAAAAGACTTCATACCCCCATCACACCAAATGTCTCCCAATAATAATATGCCCCTATTAATCCAGCTCCTCCAATTCAACACCCTGTTATTAATCTGCAAACCCGGATTATGCCAGATGGAAGCTTCCTCATATAAATATAATCCTTGTCCACCACCAGAAACCAAAGAGACAATAACATCTTTAGTAACCATCACATATTGCAATTTAGCCATTTGTCGCGGTAATTTACCAAAGGAGTATAAACTTTTAACCTGGAAAGGACTCAACACATTTTCCTCAATTCTAGCCCAGATCGTAACTACAAATCTATTCGGAGAGAAGTAAACAGATGATTTCTTTAATAAAAAGCCAATTAAATAATTCACAAGAACAGGATAACCAAAACCACCTTCTGAAGTCCCTTGAATCATTAGATATCTCGGTATTCTGGACCTTTTCTTAGCACCCCATAAAAATTCCTGAAATACCTTATCCACCCGAACAACAGTTGTTTTTCAAAAACTTCAATGGAAGAGACTGAATAATGTATAAAACCTTGGGTAAGAGCACCATCTTGATGGCATTGACTTTAGCCCAAACCGACAAAGGTAGCCTTTCCCCATATACGAATGTCCTTCCTAAGAGTTTCAATGATTTTTTCAACATTAAACCCAACCAACCTCTTCATATCTCTAGTGAGATATACGCCCAGGTATTTCACAGAACTATTTTCCCATTTACAATTCCAGTTTAATAATTGATCCCATACAGGTGTATCACGGACAGGGAAAACTACAATTTTTTTCCCAATTGATTCTGTATCCTGAGAGTCTACCCACCTCCTCAACCATATCTCGAAGTATATTACCACCAATTTCAGAATCACAAAGGAGTATCGTGACATCATCAGCATAAGCCAACACTTTAACTTCAATGTCACCCATCCTGAAACCTGAAAGACACCGAGATTGTCGAATATAAAGCAAAAACGGTTCCAAAGTTAAGTTAAAAAGGTAGGGCGATAGAGGACATCCTTGAAGAGAACCTTTGAATAGCTTGAAAGGAGCAGACAGTAACCCATTTACCCACACTCTAGGGTTAATATCTAGTTGCAACGCCCCAACAGCATTAATGAACAATGGACCAAAACCCATTTTCATGAGCGTAAAATTCAAAAAGGTCCAATTTACACTGTGAAAAGCCTTTTCAGCATCAAAAAAAATGAAGAGTACATTTTCAGCATCCGCCCCCGAGAGACTCAAAACATCTAAAAGAGTTCTAATGTTATCATACCCAAAGCGCGGTTTCATAAAACCCACCTGAGTGCTATCTATCAATGCACCTATATGTTTATCGAGCCTATAAGTTAGAATCTTAGTAAAAATCTTCATGTCAACATTTAAAAGGGAAATAGGACGATAATTACCACACTTCGATGTATCCTTCCCCACCTTTGGGACTACAGAAACAATAGCCTCCCTCATTGAAGGACATAGCGTACCTTCCACCAAAAATCTATTATAAAGGCCACAAAGTTGAGCAGCAAGCAATTCACTAAAAGATTGATAAAATTCTGTCGACAAGCCATCCGGCCCTGGAGACTTTCTGATTTTTCAATCATGGATAGCCCGTAGTACCTCATCAACCATTACCGGAGAATCAATAAAGTCTCTAGCATCATTAGACAGACAGGGCATTTCCATTTTATCAAAAAACACCTCAACATCATCCACTGACGGACTATAACCTTCAGCATAAAGAGAAGAGTAAATGGAACGAAAACACTCACCAATGTCTTCCCTCCTAAACATCATATCACCTGAACCATCACCTAGCTTGCGAATAAAAGAGCGTTTCGTAAGACCCTTTAATATTCTCGCCAGTAGCCTACCACTACAGTCTCCACTCTCCCAAAAACACTGTTTCGAATAGAAGACCCCACGATCAGCTTGAGCCTCTACTTCACATTTCAACAACTCTCTTACCTTATCCATGTTAATACGGTCTTCTCTAGCCTTAGTATGGGAAAACCTAGACTGAAGTATACTAAATCCAACTCTAGATCCTAGCAGTCCAATTCATCAGCTCTCCTCTTATCAAGGCCTTAAAAGAGTCCCAAACTATGAGACTATCAGCAGAACCAGTATTTTCAATTAAAAAAAAAATCACACTAGTACTATTCAATGAAGTTAGAGCATCTTCTTTTTTCAAAACAAAAGGTTTTCACCTCCACCTACCAGAATCCCGTTTTAAGGCCCCAAAATGAAGTTTGACTGCAACTAATGAATGGTCCGAGAGGGATATTTCACAGATTTTTGCCTCCACCACAGTGTCAACCAAGGTATCAGAGATGAACACATAATCAAGCCTGGAAAATGAATCATGCACCGGAGAACAGAATGAAAAGCCTCTCTCTCATTGATGTAAAGTTCTCCATGAATCAATCAGGTCAAATGTATCAATAAAATCCTGTAATTCCTTAATAGACTTCTGGCCAGTAAATTGACATTTTGAAGATCGATCCAATTTGTAGTCCAGGACACAATTAGTTAGAGAGTCAAATAAAATCGCCACAGACATGGGCCATATATAGAACCTATGGTAAAAGCCCTATCTTCAAATCTCAAATCAACCAGAATCACACGATCCATGTCATCCATTGCCACCCCCTCCACACTTGCACCCAACCCCCTCCGAATCAAGAGTCCAACACCCTTTGACTTAGAAGAGAAGCAATTTAGCCACACCTTAGTATATCTTGAATTAGTAAGAAGCTTCTCTGTACCTTCCAGAAGATGAGTTTCTTGAAGAAAAACCACATCAACTTTCTCTCTTCAAAGTCTGGACAACACTTTCTTCCTCTTTATTGGGTAATTTAACCCCTTCACATTCCAAGTTCCTATCGTAATCAAACCCATAGCAAATAAAGTAGACGAGTATCAAGAATCTCCAAAGAGGACCACAAAACCTTACAAATCATGGAGTAAGCAATAAGAGAACACATAGAAAGCGAGCCAGAACAAATAACGTAATAGTATCCCCAACCCCGACAAACAAAACAAAACATCACACAACAACCATACAATATACCAATTGAAGCGAGTCTGACAAAAGCCAAACTCTTTAAAAGAAAACATATTTACATAAGTAGACCAAATCCTAACTATACCACCCAGGGACCCGTATCCATATTATAGCAGTATTTACAGAACTCTTTAAAAAAAAAGAATTGCAAAGTGAATCAGAAAGAAGTGAGACTAATTCCAAAACACACTAAAGAGC
Source organism: Ambystoma mexicanum (assembly GCF_040938575.1). Lineage (NCBI taxonomy): Eukaryota > Metazoa > Chordata > Amphibia > Caudata > Ambystomatidae > Ambystoma > Ambystoma mexicanum. The sequence continues at coordinate 1,013,735,581 of NC_090930.1, read as the reverse complement.
ATCAGGACAATGCTTCCACTAAAGGGGGGGGGGGGATCATGACAACCTTCTCTTCAAACCTATTAAAGAAGTGAAAAGGGAGGCCAGAATCCAACCAAAAAAAAAAAAAAGAAGAGCAAAGTAGGAGCAAAACAAGGACATATATTACGAAAGCAAATGTTACCAAATCAGATTGAATCACCCAAACCATATTACAAATCGTGGGGCTAGTGTCACATCTACGACCTACCAGTATTCTAAAATGGCTGAGTATATGACAATAGAGAACTCTCCACTGCCATCATTAGCTGCCGAATGCCATTAGACACTCACAAAGTGGCCAAACAGCTTACCATACATCACAAAACAGGGTGACAGAATCACCAAACAGTAATAATGAGAGACCTAAAAACTGACATATTTAAATACAAGTAAAAATGAATCATGGAAGTACTATGATACAGGCAACTGAAAGTACTGAATACTGAAGTATGGGAGCCATATAAAAGTTAGCCATGTCTAAAAATGCAAATAATCACAGTCAAACCGCCATCTAAAAGGGAGGTAGCCACAACAGACCAAAATTGAATGATGAAGACCTGTTGAAAGATGCGGTCCCACTCTTGTCTGTGGCAAGCAAGACTAACCAATAACATATATCACAAACTCCCTGCCTCCATCTCATCATTCCCTTGAACTCCTCCTCCCATCGACAGACCAATCTCCTAAACCCAAGAATGCAAGCTGCATTCACAACATGGTATCAGGCAGGAATAGCTTATTGTCTTTCAAAAAAGAACCAGTAAAGGCATTTATCCAATTGGATTTATCGAGCCATCTCTGCACTCTCAGGTCTCCCACTGAATTTGCCCATCTACCTTAAACCACAGGACAAGTAACTGGTAATATGCATAGTCAATATTGTGGATGGGAATTTGCATAGCACCCTTGAATACCTCCAACCAATGATCACTTTCTTTGATTTCATAGTAATTCATAAAAAAGAGTGATGAAGAACCCACAAATCACCAATCCAGCTATTTTTCCGATAAGTCTAACTGGGAATCTCCAAACTCAATATATCCCCCACAGGTTCAAGGAATATAAACCAGCATTTACAAGTAACCGATTCCAAGGCCACAACTTAAATCTATGAGGGAGGCCGCACCATTAATATGAGCAGGCATGAGTGAAGCAGCTCCTGTAATTGCTGTTATAGACTCACAGAACTGTTTTCTGGATGCAATGCCATGAGCACCTCCGGCACCCAAATCAAACCATAGGTGCAGCTACCACACTCACAAAAGTCACAAAACCACATCGCATTACACTTTCACAATCATCGAAGGCTACGGAATGAGAAACAATTTGACACCAGGAATTATTGCACAACATATTAATAAAAACTGCTTGACTACGAAAGTTCGTTCTGCCTGAATTCAAATGGCAGTCCACTGACAAAAAGCACATCTAGGCTCTTACGGCAGCTGGCAACAACTGGGTGCCGAGAGTGCACACAACAGGGCTTTTGACTCAATGTCATGGAGAGCCCTGCAGACAGGGCAAAGCCTCAGAGAGTTGATCACAATCAATAGGCAGGGGTTCCCTTCAGCAATGAGATGCAGGGATCATCAATGACCTGGAGGAGGATGTCCGAGTACTGCATCTTGATCAGAAGTCAGTTATTTTTTCAGATTTCCAAAGTCTACAGATAGCACAATGAATACACTTTGACTGTGCTTGCCGCTGGACCGTTGGGGGGGCTCCCCTCGTGCCATCACTCCACTACCCACAAATTGTCTAACACTGGGCTTCGCTCGCCTCATCCTCCTATCCGGACCCGGCACTCATGGTACTGCAGAGACCTTGCGTTCTCACTGCACTCTCACTGTATGTTGGGGCTGGTCTCCTGGGATCCCTGCTGTGGTCTCTCTCCCGCACTCTTCATCCCCCAGGTGGGCCGATTCATGCACCCGCGCTGGCTGCAGAGCTGGGCAGGTAGAGGGGGTCCACCCCCACTGCGCCGGTGTAAATGTCTTATGGGTGGCGAAGTAAGCCCCAAAGATGAGGCACTGAGCGTGGCTAAGCCTCCCCCTCAACCTTAACCGTGGGTTGTCAGCTGGCAGCAAGTGGGGGAGCCACCAATTGGTATATCCTGTAGGTTTCAGTACCTGCACTGACTCATTCTTGATTCCACAGATCAAAGTAGACGGCAGCCCGGGATACACAGCCAGCGAGAAATATAGAATAATAAGTATACACGTAAACGGATCCGCCCTGCATTCCGCTTAGTTTCTTTTTGTATTTTTTCCTGTGATAACCTGAGCCGGACATGAAATAAAGTACCATCACATATGCCAACATACTGCATTGTAATCTAGTATCAGTACCTCTGCTCCGTATCGAGGAACCATCAGCGCCGGACTATCAACTCTAAAGCCGCTGCAGCACACAACGCACATACACAAAGACAAGATGATGATACGGAAGCCAGGAAATCACAGGACTTTGATGGCCAGAAGGTGCTTTCCTCAGGTCAGAAGCGCTCGCTCTCTCTCTTCACTCGAATGAATCCAAAAGTAAATAAAGCAACAAAAGGCCATTTTCAACCAACGGATCGAAGAAAAAGTCAAGTAAACTAAAATATAATGAAAAGTAAATGCATATTAACTCCAAAAAATCAGAATAAAAAAAGAAAATTGAAACACTCAATCATTTGTCCCCCCTTTTTTTTTTTTTTCTGTGCTGATTTTTGAGGTATTGATTGAGCTTACATAGGTACTGTCTCCAAGTCAGTCAAAAAAGCCTCAGCTTGTTTGGTCAGCAAAAGAGTGCACCTGCCCCTCCACTACCACACGTAGGATTGCAGGATAAATCATGTAGTACTTCAGATGTTTGCTGTTCGCTTTCTCCATTGAAGCAAGAAAGGATTTCCTTTTTTTCCATAATGTCCTTGCTTAGATCAGCAAACACCATAATTTTGTCCCCCCCTCCGCCCCCCCCCAAGCCAGGTCCCCAAGTTCTCGAGATTTCCTGAGAATTAACTCTCTCGTAGGATATCTAAGAAACTTGACAATGAAATGTCTGGGGCGCTGACCCAAGGCAGGTTTTTGACCAAGAGATCTATGTGCTCTTTCAATTTCTAGAGGCAGTTTAGGGTCCAACTTAAGCATAGTGATTAAAGATTTCTCTATAAAGGTCACAGGATTCCCATGTTCAGCATTTTCCGGAAAACCAGCAATCCTCGCATTATTCCTCCTAGAAATGTTTTCCTGCTCAGAGAGTTTGGAAGTCAGTTTCTCATTCACTATTTCCAAATGTCTTACTTTGTCAGCTAAGCGCACAGTCTGATCATCAATAGTAGTAAGATGTTCCCCTACAGAGATCACCTTAGTAGTAAGTTCCAAATACCTTTCTTCAGCTTTAGTCAGTTTAGCCTTGATTTCTGCTATATCCGTCCTCATTTCAGTGAGTAAATTCAGAAGTTTGTCATCTCTTCCACCTTCCTCACCACCTTTCTGTTTGGCGGGTTGAACAACTCCATTTAAACTTGCATCCTCAGCCATTGTATTAAAGAGAGAATATTCTCAACAGGACACAGGAGCTCAGCACTTAAGCAGCCATCTTTGGAGCAGGCAGTTCTACAATCTACATGTCTTTTTCTTTATAGATACAATATGAGCTTTGATGCAGTCTTGAGATCCACTCTATAGAACCACCACCAGTGCCTCAGGATGGATCCTTTGCTTCTTCACTTGACTGGTTTCCAATGTTCTGAAAACACTACACATATTTATAAGAGCCAGGGAACAGCTGAGCATTACAGTACAGCCATTGTGGTTTTAAGGCAAGACTGCACCTTAGCGCCACCGTTCCATTCATGTGATTATGGGAGTCTCCTTACCTTCTACCACACAACGATATAAATGTTCAGAGGAGATAAAATATTGATCACCAGAACCAGAAACATCCTACAACACGTATTTTTGAAGGCAACCACTTTGGCTTATGTGTAGGCATTTGCAAAATATTGCAATAATAAGCCAACAGATGGCATGGATACCTTCTTCTATTAAGAGACCACTTTAGCATGTCATATTCCTTGCTCTCTTCCTTGAGGAGCTTCCAGTCTCTCTTTCCATTTACCTTGTTACATGTTTGCGGTTAACCCAAACCCTTCTCTCAAATGCATGTTGCGCAACTGCGACTCGCTCTTCTCTCTCTTCCAGCACCTGAGGGTCGAGTTTCAGTCTGTAGGCAGAGTCCCAGAGGAGGATCCTTTATCTACCAGGAACCTTGGCTGCTGTGATGGTCTTCCTCTTCTTTGCCCTTTCTCTGCTGTAACCCTGTCATAAGATCCTTGTCCCCCGTTCATTCCTCTCACCGCCTCCAACTCCTGTCTAGGGCCACCAAAACCTGCTCTAACCACTGACTCTCAAATTAATTCCTCCCCTTTGTATGCCTTCCTACTCCATCAGTCTACTGCTCCCGGTCTTTCCTCCTCTTCCCAATATCTAGCTTATTTTCCTCCCTCTGCTGTTTCCAACACCACTCTCAATTGCCTAACCTCCTACTGATTTCTCCTTTATTAACTCGGTCTGTTCCTTTCCCAATCCTCTACCTTGTCAGTATGTGGTCTCACCTCTTGAACTCCCTCTTCTTCCTTCTCCACCTCTCAAAAATCCAGTCAACTGTTCGCCACCCATTTTCTCTATGTATTCCATTTCCTTCTCTTTGGACTCTTGTTCACTCACCTCTACCTAATGTCCCTTGCTATCCTGACACTATCACCCACCAACTTCTTCCCTTGTCCACATTCTTCCTCCTCCTCAGTCTCCCCTTCTATTCTCACCTACTCTTCTTCCACCTCCCCCTTTTCCTCCTTTAATCTCAAAACCTTCCCTTTCATTTCATCCTCACCGTCTGGTCTCAGTCTCTTCTCCAACCTCATTCGCAGACTCCGTTTGCCAAATTGCCAAATTCATTTTGAGTCCTTTCTCCAGTCTCAGTTATCAACCTCTTACATACAAGATCCCACCTTCTCTCTGCGGATCCCTTCTTGCCATCTCCCAACTCTGACACTGTCTGACTGATGTTTGATTTACATGGCAGCCTAACTCCTCCTCTTGGCTGGCAAAATACTCAACCATTCTAGCTGATAATCTAAAAAACACCTCACAAGTACTCTACTAGGGGATTTCAATCTGAGATTGAATGATCTCAACGACCAGCAAGCCACAGCTACTTCCAATGTTCTCACAGAATTTGGGCTTACCCAAAGAGTAACATCCCCAACACACGACAAAGGGAGAATACTTGATTTGGTGGCTGATCTTAATTGCAGCACTTACATCACCCCACAGTTATGGACAGACCACTATCTTCTAGCATTCACAATTGCAGCCAAAACTACCACTAATAAAAATAACCTATCTGCCCCTCCAACCCTAATGAGGAACAAGTAAGTATCACAGCAGATAAGATCTTACCATTAATATTACCTACTCTCAACTCACTACCAGCTTCAACCAATCCTACTACCTTGGTCAACGAATACAATAAAATTATGACGGAAGCTTTAGATACTATTGCCCCTTTAAAAATGAGGAAAAGTAAACCTAGCGCACATTTGAACTCTTGGTTCATTCCTCACCTCAAAACATTGAGAGTGGAAAAAAGAAAATGTGAAGTTATCTGGAGGTACTTACCTTCTGATGAAAACTGATCTAACATTATCAATGCTTCATCCACTTATAAGAAAGAAATACATCACACCAAGCAGGAAACATACAACAAGAGGATTCGAGCTAACTCTAGCACAAAGGAACTTTTTGTAATTCTAAAAGAGCTTGAAGCGCCGATCCCCCTACCACACAACTGTGTCAAAGACAAAACCTGGTGTTATAATATACAGTTGGCCTTAACCAACAAAGTAACCAAGCTGCAGGACAAGATCGCTGACAAAAAAACAAATCTACAAAACATAAACACACTGGTTAGTACTCCGACACTATCCCATAAACCAACACACTGCTTCAACTTCACTACAGTCTCAATTCTGGAGGTGAAAAAAAATCATCCTCTCCCTCAAACCTTCTAACTGCCAGGGAGATAAATGCCCTGCCCAAATCATCAAGGATGCCGCAAGAGACCTGCCACCTTTCATAACCAAGCTAATTAACGCATCATTCTCTACCAGCACCATCCCAAGCAATTTCAAGGAGTCATATTTACATATTTACTAAGCCCTTTTTCGATGATCTGGACCATCTCGGTATCACCTACACTAACTATGCAGATGATACCCAGATTCTCATACCAGTTACTGGCGATTATGACAAGGATTTGGCCTTAATAAATAAAATCTGCCTCATCATCCAGGCATGGATGGCTATCCATGGTCTATGCCTGAATGATGACAAAACCGAACTTATCATTCTAGGAACCACTATCAATCTGAATAAACTTGGCCACAAATACACCTCTTTTAATATCGATGGCACACCATTAAAGTTGCAAAGGAGGTAGAAACCATAGGCTTTTACCTTGACGCCACCCTCACTTTTGCTAAACAGGTGAACTCTATGGCCTCTGCCTCGGCATATACATGCAAGTTAATTAGACCAGCTAAAACATTCCTGTCCAAGAACAGCTGCACTATCCTAGCTAGGGCTTTGATTTTGTCGCAACTGGACCATTGCAATTCCCTATACTTAGGAGCTAATAAATGCATTATTGACAAAATCCAAATTCTCCAGAATAATGCCCTTAGAGCAGCATTAGGCATAGACAGAAAAGAGCACATCTCTGAGGTACGTAGACAGAATAACTGGCTCTCCACTAGGGACAAAATTCTGCTCAAAACTGCCTCATTTACACTTAAGTGCCTTAAGAATGCTGCTCCTCACCATCTCATGAACAGAATCAATAGAAAAGTCTCCAGCCGGCCCACCAGGACTGCAAATGCAAACTGTCTAGTGGTACCTAGGTTCAAACTAACCAAAGATGGAGGGAGCAGTTTCCCAGCCAAAGCTGCTCAAACTTGGAACTCCTCCCCCACCCGCCCCCGCCCCTCCCTGAGGGCAGACCAAACGTATCTGAAGTGTAGACACAACCTCATTAACTGACTCTGGGAAAACGACCACTAATGCCCCTAGCGATAGCCCTAGTGCCCTCATCCTATACTGTAAATAGCTACTTCCAAGTCCAGTTAATGCCGAACCTCAACTTTGTATATTATGCAGTGTTGTATTGATTACTTGAAATGTATATTATATTGTATTTTATGTAATGTTGTATTGATCATTCTGAGTGCATGTATATAACTCTCAAATAGCCGATTATTGATGTTACCCTTTCTTCAATCCCCGTCGTCGCCCCCCCCATGTAAAATGTGTAACTCTAAGCCGAAAGGATTTATGTACCCACTGCGCCCCGATACCCCTGGTTCTGGTGCGCATTACAAATAAATAAACTATAAGCCTGGCAACCACATTGAATTATTGTATTTATTTAGTTATTGTTTGCTTGTTAGGCACTTATGCAGCAAGTAAAATACTGTTTTAAAGCGACCACAGGGCGAAGGAGGGAACAAGGGAGTGAAACACATTACAAACACAATATTTAAAGCAGTGGAGGGAAAAAATAACGAACCTACTATGCCTTTTGAGTATTCAGAACGTGCAGGTGCAGCAAGGAAGAGGGTAGAGGCAAGGCATAAATTAGTTTTCAATCATTGATTAGCAGAGTTTGCTAATTAAATTTGTTTTGATTAGCAAACAGACCCATTTGATTAGCAATTGTATACTAATATTGTTAATGTCACCAGAAGTTATTTTGTCCCCAAAACATGAAATGAGAAACAATACAGCAGTTTTGCATACCGCTGAAATGAGACATTAGTGAGAGGAGTCAGGCCTGGCAAATTCTTTGAAATTCAGCTAGACCTGCAGGTCGGGTAACTTAATTTACCTATTCAACCTAAGAGAAATGCAATCGACCCATACCAACAGAGGACAACACATTTGAAATGCTATCTCTGTGAAATGGTGCATGTCAGTACAAACCCGCTTTATGTTTGGCACACTGCTGCCACCCAGAGGCCAACCATGCACAGTGAAACTTGCATTTGACATTTGCTGCAAATAAACTGAACGCTAAATAAAGGTTTCAAGCATCACTTGCAAATGCTACTTGTCCTTCATAAAATTTACCCGGCTATGCGAGTGGCCGAAAAGACTTCGAGAGCCATAGAGGAGTGGCTGTAAAAAGTAAAAGGTTAGCTGCATGAATGGAAACAAATAGTTATGATAAAAAGGCTCTAAAACAGTTTGGCCATCTGTCTCCTGCAGGTGGTAATATATAATGCAATCATAATCATAAACCAAAGCGAGCTCTACAGGCTATCTACAGTGTTTGGTATTTCAATAGATCTGTGGGTATACAGACTCGATGGAACTATTGATCACTACTTTGCGTAAGCATATAGTTCACTTTGTGTATTCATTATGTCAGAGGAAAGAAAGTAAGAGACTAAACGGTCGCTGCCTAGCAGGCAGAGAACTCGGCAAACTAGGTGGAACATTGTAGTTCACTGCCATTTCACTTTCCCCGATAGCTGGTATAAAGCAACATGGTGAAAGAATGTCAAGGAGTATGGGTTGCAGGTAACCTAAACTTTACTGTAAAGCATGGAGATGCAGTGTTTTACAGTATCAATACTGTAATTATGCATTATGTAACAACTTAAATTTTAGGAATTAAACTGCATGACTATCTTAAAAAAAAATAAAGTTGACACATACTGGTCTTTGCTAGACAGGACATAGAATGCTTAATAAAAGTATCATCCCGATTACTTCTGGTTTGCAATTATTTGAATAAGAAATTTTTGCCTAGCACTCCCACACATGCCTTTGGTCCTTAAGAGCGGAGCAGATGATTACTGCTGCACTTTCTCTCCATTAACACTTAAAGTGAACAGAGAAAAGAGGGTGAAGAGAGCACAGAGGGCAATGGAGGGATGCACAGTGAGCTGGGCTTCCATTGAAGAGGGCAACTTAAATAGCTGGCTTTGCTACACAAGTGTCCATTTGATTAACAAACCTACTGAATTGCATAGAAAATTGGTTTGCTACAATGCTTATTTTATGCCTTGAGAGGAGGCAGGTGCTGGGGAGTCCGAGCTCATTGGTGAGCCACAGGTGAAGTGTTTGAATGCTGAGTGCTACACAGACTGGAGCCATGTTAGGTGTAAGTGCAAACAGGAGCTGGGTGATTGGGTGTGGGGGGTAAGGGGCCCCAAAGATGCATAAGGGCCCCAGACACAAATCACAGCAACTGTGGGAATAGCAGAGGCGGGAAGACGGGAAGGAGGAGGTAAAGAGGAAAGTCTTGAGGAGCTCCCGGAATTTAAGAAAGTCCTACTCAAGGTGCAGAGGAGGTGGGTGGGAGACTGTTCCATAGGAGGGAGCCAGCTGAGGAAAGAGATCGACCACCTACCCGCTGTTTAGCAAAATGCTTCACACACAAAGAGTTGGTGCCAGAGGAACCTAGTGGTCTACAGGGAGAGTATTTAGTAAGATAACGTTGAAGATGGTAAGGTCCCCGGGCCCAGACAGGCTCGTGGATGATGTAGTGGGATTTGAATTAAATCCGTTCAGCAACCAGGAGCCAGTGAAGACATTTTAGGGCAGGAGAGATGCGGGCCCTGGGCTTAAAGCCAAGGATAAGTGTTGCTGCCCTATTCTGGATTAGTTGGAGGGGTCGAATAGTGGAAGAAAGTAGATTCAGGAAGAGGCTATTGCAATAGTCAAGCCTAGAGCCAACCAGGGCTCGGGTAACATTGAGCCTCTGGGGGAAAGGGAGAAAAGGGAGAATTCCTTTGAGAAGGAAGAGCTGAAAGTGGGACTTCCTGGCAATGTCCTGATTGTGAGGAAGGAAGGAGAGAGAGGAGTTGAAGATGACCCAAGGTTTCTGGCTTCAGAAGGAGGAGCAGGGGGGACCCAAAGTAGGAAGGCCAGAGTGAAGGGAAGAAGGAGGGAGCAGGGGTCCCGATGGGAAGGATCTCAGTTTTACAGGTGCTGAGGCAGAGATCATTCGAGGTGCACCAGGACTGGATGGAAGATAGGCAGCCAGGGATGATGGAGGGTGCAAGAGGGTCAGCAGGAAGTTTGAAAAACAGTTGTCTCTCTTCTGCATAACACTGGAAGTTGGAGAAAAAGGAGGAGATGAGGCGTGCATGCTGAGCAAGGTAGATGTTAAAGAGCCACAGTGAGAGGATAGAACCCTGGGGGACACCGCAGGTTGCAAAGGAAGTAGGAAAGGAGAAGGTGCCCAGGATGAGAGCTGTCAGTTAGGAAGAATGTTGGCGAATCCAGTGCCCATTTCGAGATACCAAGGGTATCGTGGAGCCTTTGGATAGGGTATGGAACGGTTGAATGTGTCAAAGGCAGAGGAGAGATCGAGAAGGATCAGGAGAGCTGGGGAGTTGGAGTCCAGAGATTCAGTGGCAAAAGACTGATTGCAGAAATCAGCTAGTTTAGGTGCAAGAGAGCCAAAGTTATCCTTGATGGTCCTGGATGAGCAAGGGGAAACCTGTTTAGAAGAGACCTTCATTGAGTGGACAACTCTGGTAACTTCATCAGGTGTGATGGGAGAGAAGGAGGAAAGGGAGGAAGGAGGATGATGAGGGGCCAACGGAGGCAAGGGGGTGTGGGATGGGTAAGGAGGGTGGGTAACAAGGGTGTTCAGGATATCTTGAGTTGTGGTGGCAAAATGTGCAGCCAGTGCGTTGCAGAGGACCTGGGAATGAGAAGGGGAGGAAGAGACTGTGGAAGGGTTGGCTAGTGCTCTGCAGATTTTGAAAAGTTCAGCCGTGTTGTTGGATACACCCAAAACCCGTGCCTGTATGTGGGCTGTTTTCTTCGCATGGATGGAGAGAGAGTATTGCGTTTGGAGCAGGGGGCAAACCAGTTTGTCAGAGGATGAGCATGATGTTCGCCACTTCCGTTCCACTGCCCTGCACTTTCGCAAGTGTTAGGTTTAGAGGCAAGTTTCAGGCAGATACTCATGACTGGGGCAAGAATGTCAAGAGTATTGGTGATGGATAAGTGGAGGTTGCTGAGAGCAGAGTCAGAGGTAGAAACTGAGGTAGTGGGATGCAGGTGGAAGTGAAGGCAGCAGCTGACACTTGTTTCATCGAGCGGATGTTAATGAAAGAGGTTGGCAGAGACTTTGGGGATGCAGTCAGAGGGCCAAAGGGACCCAGGTGGGAGGAAAGTAGAGAATGGTCCGACCAGGAGAGAGGAGTGACTAGTGGGGGGAGAGAGAGAGGTCAGAGTGTATGAGGGAGTCCAGAGTGTGTCCAGCCAAGTGGGTTGGACCAGAAGGGAGAATGGAGAGGGAAAGAGAGGTGCAGAGATCAATGAAGAGAGAAGATGCTTAGCCAGGGGAGTCCAGTTGGATGTTGAATTCACCCAGGAGGTTAGAGGTGGAAGAAAGTAAGGAAGAACAGAAATTGGCCCATTCAGAATGCAAGAGGGTGGTGGCGCCAGGAGCTCGGTAAATGGTAGCAATGGACAGGGTGGAGATGCGAGAGGTGACCAACTTGCAAACCAGCCCCTCAAAGGAAAAGTAGAGCCAAGTGCGTAAGATGGAACAGGGACCCACTCAGGGAAGATTAAGGCAACCCTGCCGGTGAGGTCGAGGCAGGCTTGGGGATGATCTTGAAGTCGTCAGGGAGGAGGAAGTAAAAAGCAGTGACTGAGCTGGCATTGAACCATGTAGTAGTAGGAGGAGATGCATGAGAAGGGAGGAAGTTAATGAGAGAAGGCAGGATCCGGTCTAAGAGAAGGAGGTTGGGTTGAGGACCCAGGATAGTTCCTGTGTGATAGACATTAACAAAGTAACGTGATGATGAGAAGCCAGCCAAGAGGACTTCCCACTTGATGCCACCATTAATGGGAGAGGATGAGAGTAGAGATGAGATGTTGGTCCAAAGATCTAGATCGGAGAGAGAGAAGAGGATATCAGTGTAAACCTCTCTGGAGGAAGCGCCGACATAGGTGCCTGTGATGGGAAGGCCCGGGTTAGCACTCAGGATATATTTTTTGTGCTTTTATTTACCAGACGTCGTGAGAGAGGGTGGTATAGGTGATAGTGTAGCAGTTAGAGAAGATGGGTGGGATGGAGAGAGCGATAGGGGTGGCAGAGGTTAGTCGAGGAGTTAAAGAAAAGTGACTGCACAGCACAGTTCAAGCTAAACTCACCAGGAGGCCTGGTGGAAGTAGTCACAAAGGCATAACTGCAAACCCGAGAGGAGATGGAATTTTAGGAGACAAAAGGTGCACAGATCTAAAAGTACACAAACCTAAAATCGATTTTTTTTTAAAGGAGGCACAAATGCAATGCTAGAGGTGCACAGATGTAAAAGTATACACACATAAAATGTATTTTTTTTTTCTCAAAAAGGAGGCACAAATGCACTGAGAGTAGATGTAAATTAGTTGAGGCAAGGAAAGCAGAGTACATATGCACAGTGAATTTTTCAGAAAGATTGGTGGATGCAGCAACGGAAGAGTTCAGCCATCACTCACTTGTAGAGCAGCAGGGATCCTAGATGTCAAAGGATCATAAGAAAACACATGTAGGAGCAATAACTAGTCTGGAGGCCCAGGCATAGCTTGTGTAGGGGAACTCCAGGCCCACCTTGGCCCAGACAGGCACAGACAGGGCCTAGATCAGGGCCTAGATGTGGGCCTTTGTTGGAGGGGCCGGATTCCGGCACCTCGGATTGACTGATGAGGAGGAGGATGCAGCCAACCGCAATGGGGACAGCAGTTTTGTGGAAGCTGGCAACTTGGACCTAGGACAGGTCAGCCATCTTGAAGAGTGAGGATTTCAGGGCTCAAGAATGGCAATGGTCACAGAAAGGTCCAAATCCTTCAAGTAGAAGCCTCCCATGTACGCTTTGCAGGAATTATTAAAAAGCGTTTAATTGCTGATATTATGAGCGTAATTGGCAGCCATTTTCTTCTTCATTTAAAAAAAAAAGAAAATACCAAAACTGAGTCTGAAGAGCCCATCTGTTACGCTCACCTGGTCTCTGCAGAGGCGTTGGGGCACGGTTGCAGCCCTACCTGAACTTGAATCACCCCCTTCACGCCTCTCCCTCAGTAGAAAAGCTGTGAGTGGTGGTACGTGGGGATACTGCTCCTCGTGGAGATAAGAGTGTGTGAAGGTGCCAATCTGTGATGGTTGTAAGTCTCGAACCCTTCACTGCCAAATTACGGTTTCTGTGAGCATACGCCGGCCCATAAAGCTCACCTGTGAATTATGGAAGATAAGCTCTCCGTCCTGCTACTTCTGGCAGGGGCGCGTCAAATGGGATCTAGTTCCTTCACTGATCCCTGATGAGGATTAGTCCAGTCCAGCTACGACTATGCTTCTCCTTATGATTGGTAAGTCTTTCTTCAGCTCTTGTGATGCTGTTCGTTCTGTTTAATGTCTTTATATGTTGCTCCTATTTATGCCCGCAATAATGTCTCTCTTCTGTTTTCTTCTGTTGGATGGAAATGCGGCCTCAATGCAGCTGTGAGACGCGGCCGGATGGAAGATGGATGCTACCGCAATGTTTGACAGCAGGTAACTGATGGTTTAAGGAAAAGCGCAAAGTATGGCGAAGCGCAACCTTAAACTGACTGTTTTTTTATGTTTAACTTTGTCTTCCGTTTTTCCTTGCAGGTGCTACTGTCGACGATTGAGCGTGTCGTGCTGCGGTGCCAAGATGAAGATTACAGCGTTCCGGAAAGTGTAAAGATGAATACTTGGTTCACTGAAGAGATGTACATGTTCCCCCAGTTGGTAAGTATGCTGGCAGGAAGCAGGGAGTCCAGAAAGCAGGATCTGCAAAGGTAAGTCTGACCTCAGGCGATGGTGAGCGTTACGCTGCTTGCAAGTGCAGAATAACGCAAAGCGTCTGTCTTGAGGATCGGGGCATTTTATATAGCTGAGATCGTGGGTACGCCCATTAGGGCCGGCTTACCTGCCACTCCTATAGAGTGAGCACATGCAAAGGCAATCCATTAGCAGCCACACCCAAGAAAACACTTGGAGCTGCTTAATGGATGGAATGTTGAAGGTTCATGCATCTGAAGTGCTATGTCCATAATAAAAGCCTTTTGGTGTTAAATGGATGTTCTTGTTTACTTTGATTCATGAAACTGGCGCCAAAGGCGCCAGGACAGTGTCCACCCAGGACTCCTGTGCATGTGACCCCTGCATGCCTGTGCCCCCGACTTCATGACCATGACACCATCAGGGTTTACCTTCTTGATCTCTGCAAAAAATGCTGCTCCAGCAGCTTCGAAATAGGGGTTTGGGGGACTGTGTGTTGTTGTCTGCCTGCCTGTGTGTATGAGTGTCTGTCTGTCTGTCTGCGTGCGTGCGCGAGAGAGCGAGAGAGCGAGAGGGACTGACTGTGTATGGGTCTGTTTTAGGAATAGACCAAAAAGGGGAATGCAGGGAACAACAGTGGAAACAAACACTTGCAGAATGGAGACAAAATCCCCAAATGGGTTGTAAGTTCAATCATGGACCAAAAAGATGAGAAAGATTATCAAGGACACAAAAAAAAGTGGGAGCTATCGGACCATGATGGAACCCTGGATGATCATCATTTGAGGGAGACAACTCAACAGTGCGCAATTAAATATAATGAGCAAAAATAGCAAGCAAAGGTATAATACAGATTTTACTCACTAAGTAGGTAGAGATGATGAACAAAACAGAGCTTTTGCATTGATGGGTAACAGATTCACTTTTTCACTTGATGGTCATAGATCAATGAGAGCTGAAGAGGCAGATGGAAGTTCTTTCGAGTTGTTTTTTTCATTTTGGGATATGCATTAGTAATAAGGGTGGCAGATAATGAAACAAGACTGAAATATGGTTGGTCTGGTATCGTAGTGTGCAAAAAGTACACATGTTAAGTCACCAAATCCTTAATCAGGGTGAGGGGATTGAAAGCCTCAGTTGCAAGGATGCACATATCATTCCAAACTGACAGCTGCTGTAAACGTACAGCTGAGGGCTTTTTTGAGTTTTGTTTTCGGAACTATGGTTTATGTTTTATGGTGTCTCGATGAGGATTGAAGTTTGGGTGCACCTTACCAGACACACATAAGTAAGAAAGGGAAAGTTAGTTATTGACTTCTTGTGGCATATGTGGTTATCCAATGTCAATGGAGGCTGATGTGTCAGGACACAAGGGTGTGCCCCCAACCTAGTCTTTTTGCAGCAGGGGAAAAGATACAAGTTTAGATTCAGATTCTAAATGTACATCTTTCAACTAGCATGCTGTGTTGCAGTCTGAACAGTCCTTTGGGGCAGTAAAAGCAGGGGAGCATGCTGCCATACGTCTATTTCTTAGCGTGCATTAAGGAGCCTGAAGGGCTCATTGCAGATGACATAGATCTTAATATTGAGAGCGTGCCAGAGGTATGGCCTTGCCGCCTCTCAATCCGTGCGTAAAAAAACATATGTGATCCCTATTGACAGGAGACTGCCAGAAGGGTCAGCATGGGAAATCCAGAACAACCATGTGTGGTGGCGCAAGCAGGTAAGAAAACAGTTTGAACGTATGTGTGTGTGTGCATACATGCAAGGGGTTGGTTGCCTCTGTGGGCACACATGTGAATGTGTCCATGTGTGAATGTACGTGCATGTGAACGAATGAGGCAGTATGCCAATGCATGCATGTGTGAATGAAGTGTGCATGCATAATCTGTGTGCGGGGGCGAGGATTGTGGAGGCAGGGTGTGGGGGGAAAACAAGACACTGGCATTATGGGAGTGAAATTTGGAACTTGCAAGCCAGCACGGACAGATCTTCTTACAGTACTGTGTGGCATTAGTGCATTATGGGCAAAGCCAACATGACTGAGTGGGTCCTTGGAAGGGAATTATTCATATAATGGCGCAGCCATGCTGGATGTTTTTTATACTGGCATTAGTTCATTATGAGTGAAGCCAATATGAGTGTGTTCAAACTTGTTGATATTGGCATATGTGGGTGTAGCCAGCATAGGCAGGTTTTCATACAGTTTCACTATGGCAAAGCCAACATGGGCATGTGCTTAGGTGGGGATACTGGCTTATATTGACACAGCCAGCCCAGACATGTTTCCTTACACTGGCATAACCAAAATGACAGAGTGTGCTCAGATGAGAAAACTGGTATAATATTAGCACAGCAAGCATGGACAAGTTTCTTACAATGGCATTATGAGCAACCCAACATCAGTGTGTTCTTACATGGGGATGTTGGCACAGACAGCATTGACAGATTTTCTTCCATTGGCATTAATGGCAGTGCAAAGCCAATTTGAGTGTAGTCTTATTTGCAAATACCTAGCATATATTGCTCAGTCAGCATAGATATATCTTCTAACACCATTGTGAGAAATTGTCTCAAGAATATGGATTGGAAAAAAATTCATGTATACGGTTAGTGACCTGGCACCTATTCGATTTTTAAATGGGTGAAAAAACAGATTGTGACTGTATGTTGTTTCAACCAATTATTCACCAAGTGTGCTTTACATAGTACCATTTTATGCAATTATTTTAAACATTTCTGGTCGTTTGTTGCTCCTTCACTACACAGGGTCAGTCAAGCACATTGGTCGGAAATATTTATGCTCCACCAATGAAACAATACACTAGCTGCCACTGTCCACAGTGTGTTGAACTGAATCCGAGGCCCCACCATCTGTGCTGGCTGCCCTTTTGGAAGGAACGGCATTAGGTTAATCAGCCATGGAGAAGCCTGTGGTAAGAACAAGGGTGGGGATATACGGTACCAGAGCCTGGGAAGGGTTACATGGAGTGGTCAGTCTGCCTGGACTTGGAAGTGCTCAAGTCCCAGATGATTGTAGGGGAGGAAACCCAGCTCATCAACCCCCAAGCGCCATCCCATATCCATATCTAATTTATATGTGGGGTGCATATGTCACTCGGATCTGTACGGTACCCTGGCCCCTGACACAGGAATGGAATCAAGGTGTAATTTGTACCTCTTAGATTTATTCTCCTTGATGACCTTGTTCGACTGTTCCTTTGTCAGAATCAGGGCAGGCCCCAAAAGCATCTCAGTAGTTTGACCAAACCCTGAAGATGTATGGCAATTCCACACCTCAGCCATTAACCTGTGAGGGTCTACTGGTTCCTTTGAATGGGGGCAGGATCCACCTCCCCCGGCCACCAGGCAGATGCAGAAAAAGATTGTCTCAAAGGATTTTAGGCTTTGAAGACACCTTTGCATAGATACCGTAGTGAGGCCGCTTAGGCCTTATAGATAATACTGCAATAAGGGTACCAATTTTAAGTCTCTGGGACACCATGGGAACATGCTCAGATCCTTTTTGAACTCAAAGCATGTCCGGAAAAAAGAACTTCCTCTCACAGAGAGCATGAGTAAAGAGCAACAAGTTGACTTGCCAAGTCACCTTTAAGACTTTGGACCTCATCACGACTTGGGCGGTAAATGTGGCGGATTATCCGCCAGACCTAATTAGCGCTAACGCCAAGGCCCCCGGCGGATAATCCGCCAGATCACGAGTCATCATGCACGCGCCCCGGTCCATGGCGTTAGCGCGAATAGCGCAAACCCTTAAATCCGGTGCACCGCGCGCTACCGCCATGTTGCTCTTATAGCGCGCGGGAAACGCGTAACCGCCGGAACGGGAAATAAAGCGGCGGCCATCTTGGAAATCACAATCCGTCGGATATCACAGCTACTGGAAGCCATCCACGCGATCCAAAGCCGGAAAATGTCTCAGGAGCGCACTAGGGGCAAGTCTGCACTGGACAGGGTGAGGAAACCCAAGTTCAGTGATCAGGAGCTCGAGGCACTTGTTTAGGAGGCACTCGTATACCATGATGAGCTGCAGCAGCGGAAAACCAGTGCCCAGCGCAGAGGCCAAATATGGTGATCCATCACCCAAAGGGTCAGTGCTGTGGGGCGCGTGCCCCGGGATGGTGAGGACTGCCGCAAGCGGCTGAATGACCTGCACATGCGAGTCCGTGGCATCCTGTCACAGCACAGGAGTGCAAGCAGGGGCACTGGAGGAGGCCCAACACCACCCCCACCCGACCTCACACCATGGGAGGAGAAATTGACGGCCCTGATCGATGTCGGAACCATCGAGGGCATTGGTGGAGCGGAGGCAGGGACTGGCATCAACCCAGCGGCAGGTGAGTCCCATCCCCAAATACATGCAGCTGAATGAAAGTGAAGACATGTGCCTGAGGCACTGCATACACCCGTAAGTGAGGCCCACATCCCTAGAACGGTAGTGCTGCCTAGATGACCCCGTACGTGCAGTGCATGAATGACAGGGGTTGGGGATAGACTTCCATAGCCATAGGACAGCTACGTAGAGTTGTAGTGTGCATCAACACACCCACAAAAGCCTGAGCGCAGTCCACCCCCCAACCACGCATTCCCATGCAGTGTTCCTCCATGCACATCCACAACAAGCACCACATGGCGACTGAACAGAATGCAAGTTGAATGCGTCATTGTTACGGTCTTCAATCACACTTGTTGGCATGACCTGCATCACACAAATGTATGTAGCATTGAACTCAAACCACCCCCTATTTACCCCACAGGCACACGTCGATCCCAACGGCCCGAAGATGATGGGGAGGAGGCCACACCAACACCGCGCCCACAACACCGGGCCTCCACCAGCACCAGCACCCCACAAAAACGCAGCACACAAGGGACACAACCCAGGCCAACACCCACCTCACCCCAACGCAGCCCCGGCAGACAGCAGCGGCAGCCACATGGCCGCAGGGAGCCGACCGCCAGCTCACCCCAAGTCACCATCCACAGCCCCGATTCTGAGGGAGAGAGGTCTGCATCGGAGCCCGACGTGGGAGCAACACCTCCACGTGGCCATCATGCCGCAGGACAACACTCTCCCAGTAGTAGTGATGGTGAAGGGGTGTCAACACCCCAGGGAAGGCCAAGCCCAGGCAGACAGCATGCAGGGAGTCGTCATGTGCCTGTGCGTCGTTGCAGCACACCGCAGCCGGATGTGGACACACCATCCTATGGGAGCCCAGAGGAGCAGCACTCTGAGCCAGGCAGCCCAGTCCAGGCTGGCGGCATATCGCCATGCAGCACCCCCCACCGACAGCACACAAGTAGTGGTCCACCACGGGACGCACCAGGGGAGCCCTTTGTCACTGGGGCAGCAGTCATGGGCCGACTGGACATCATTGAGGCCAAACAGGCCCGTGTGGAAGTGATGGCAACGGTGCAGAGCAGGCACAAAGGCCGTCAGTCAATCCATCAGGCATGGGTGCAAGTACGTAGCGCGGGACAATGCGCGTACATGCCAAGTTGTCCAACAATGCACCGCTGCCCTGACAGGCTTTGGCCAATGAGTCCGGGAGTTCACGGAGGCAGTCTCAGCACTTGCTGAACAGACACGCGAATCGAACAACATCATGCGACAGCACATGATGGCCACCGCTTCTGTCCCCTCCACTTCGACCACACCCACGGAGGGTTCCCTAGAGCCATCTCCGAGGCGCCGGTTCATGCTTCACCTAAGGGCACGCACACCGGAGGGGCCTGGGAGAGGGAAGCGCCCGCGCCCATCCTAGTGGTGCATGGCATCGTTGTTGTTGGCCTGATGAGACAACTGAACAGTTGGGGGTTGTTCACTGGGGGGGAGGGGGGATTGTGTGCTGGGTGTTCACTGGGGGGAGGGGGGATTGTGTGCTGGGTGTTCACTGGGGGGAGGGGGGATTGTGTGCTGGGTGTTCACTGGGGGATGGGGGATTGTGTGCTGGGTGTTCACTGGGGGGAGGGGGGATTGTGTGCTGGGTGTTAACTGGGGGAGGGGGGATTGTTGGATGTTAAATAAATCACATTAGAAAAATCAAAATGCATGGACAGTAGTGATTTTCACTCATGCAATTCAATGTGGAAGTGACTTATTTCTGACTTACCCATTTCTAATATAATCCATCAATCAATCCCTGTCTGGCCAACCTCCCCTCCCTCAGCCCAATCCTTTGTGCATGTGCAACACATTACGGCACTTCCTCGCCCTCACTACCATCCTCAGGTGGATGCACATGAGCATCAGGAGGCAGCGGCACATTTCTGCAACAGCAGATGTTGTGCAGCATGGCACATGTCAGTTCAATTTAGCCAACTCATTCTGGTGCATACATCATTGCCCCTCCCATACGGTCGAGGCACCGGAAGTGTGCCTACGCCAGTCAAAATGCACTCCCCACGCAGATGTGTACGGGCATGGGCAAGGTTGTATGCCCGCTCCACCGCCATGTGTGGGTGACACACAGGGGTCATGTGTCTCGTGTACTGGGAATATGCAGAATCACCTGCAGGGGAGAGGGAGACGGTATGGGGACAAGGTAAGTCCAGTGGGTGTACAGGGCTCTGTCATCAGTGTCATTTGATATTTCATATCATTTGGACTATAACATTGTGGATTGTGCTGTCCTACGGGCACGATTGAATCAATGGGGTACTCTCCACTTGGTTCGCCTATGTATCTGTATGCAAGAGTACTCATTCAGTTGGCGCAGTATAAGGGGGCACTTCCATCTACTTCTGCATGACAGAAGTGGCTGCCTCATGTGTCATTGCAAATCCATTTGGCTACAGTTGCATTTGCTGGTTGTCACTGCTCTGTATTGTTCTCCATGCATTTCCCTGCACATTTTGGGGACAGTGTTAGTGGGATGAACATCGTCATTACTCGGCCTACTTATGTGTGGTGCGTTTGTGGTTGTGCCAGCTTAGGGTTTGAAAAAGAATCATTGTCGGGTGGCCAGGTTGGGAATTCTGTACTGTGTCAGTGTTCAGAGCCATGGTGTAACGCACACAGGTGGGTTTATTGTGGTGGGTTTTGCAAATGTCACTGTGCCACCCCATGTCTTACATCCTGCATGGGTGTGTTCTGCTGTGTGGCACGTGTCCGTGGTTTATCGTGCAAGGTGCTTGATTGTGTATGCTGCAGTAATCCTGCTGACTATTGGGTATGATGGATTCTGTGACAGGCACCATCTGTTGTCGATTGACATGCTTCATGGTATACATTTGTACCCACCCAGTAGCCATGTGTTTTGCACTCGATGCATTTTCATGTATGCCAGCAGGGGACTGTTGCGCAGGGCCATGGAGTCGTGGGTGGATCCTGGGTAGCGGCCAAAGCAGTGGATGAAGGTATGGTCGGATATCATCTGCACGTTGAGGGAATGGTATTGATTCAGGTTTCTGTAGGCAGCCTCATGTGCCTGGGGTGGTACGTGTGCCACATTTGTGCAGTACAGGGCTGCTGTTACATTCGTGACTTGGCCAATGGTATTGTATTGACACTTCAGCTGGTGCAACTGTGCCTGTGTGGCTGGCAATGCAATGTCTACGTTCACATGATTCAACAGTGCATCAGGCACCTGTCCAAGCATGGCACTGAATGTGGACTGGGCCATTCCATGCATCATGTCAACGGTATGTTGGTAGCTGCCAGTCCCAAGTAATTGTGGCACAGACACGAGCTTCACTAGGGGAGGTACTGCCGTGCTGGTGCCTATGCTGCTGCCAATGTCAGCCTGGATTGTGTCCAGCTACTGGGTGATGGTCGCCCTGTCCAGCCGATAATCTGTCACCAACTGGCCATCAGTCAGGGCCCAGGGTGTTGGCCTGACCCTGGGGATGGCTGGCTGCCTTGCTGGTGCTGCTCTCCAACTCCTTTTCCTCATCCCCACTGACCCCTGCACTCCCAGGGGCCTGGCCTAGTTGGCTGGCCTCTGTAGCTTCACGCACAGCAGCTAGTAGTCAACCTCAAGGCTCCCAGCTCAATATGGCAGCATGGTGTTGGGGAGGGTGTGTTGTGCATGGGTGGCTCCTTTGTAGGCCTCCGATTTGCAGTGGGTCCACCTGGGTCCTTATTGCTGTCTCCTCCCTGCTGGTGTTGGGGAGGGTGTGTTGTGCATTGGTGGCTCCTTTGTAGGCCTCTGATTTGCAGTGGGTCCACCTGGGTCCTTATTGCTGTCTCCTCCCTGCTCCTGCTGCTGTTATGGTGTTAGGGAGGGTGTGTTGTGCATGGGTGGCTCCTTTGTAGGCCTCTGATTTGCAGTGGGTCCACCTGGGTCCTTATTGCTGTGGCCTGTGTTCTGTTGCCTCCAGCTTTTTGCTGGAGGTATTTTCGGCGGATTGTCCGCCGCTTTTATGGCGCTAATAGCGCCAACGCCGTACTCGTGATTGGTGATGTTTTAGCACGAACGGTTCCTGGCGCTGTTATGGCCGGCGCTTGTACAGCCGGCTGTACTTGCGCCGGCTGTAATGGCGCCGGCGGTATTTGGAGTCGTGATCCGACGGACCCTTAAAATCGGAGCTAAGAGCGTTACCGCCGATTTTAAGGGTTACCGCCCAAGTCGTGATGAGGCCCTTTATTTGAATTCTGTGAATTGTAACAGCGCAAGAATACACTAGAAATCTGCATATCTGTGGATCCCACTTTATAGGGAAAGAAATACATGATAGTTATTCACTGTAAAATCATCCCATGGGTGTTTAGGTCAGAAGCACTGAAGGCAGGGCATGCGAGTCAGCAGTGGAAAATGGCCTGCACCCAAACTGCATCTCTTAACACAAGGCATCCATCAGCAAAAGCAGAGGATTGGGAAGCCTGTGAATGGGAAGAAACCTTTAGCAAAAAACTGCTGCAAAGGGACCACTTCCAGGGAGGTGAAGAAAAGAGCCCAGTCCCATGCAGCAAGAAAGAAAAGACAGAAGAAGGGAAGCTGGTGGGTGCAGAGGGACCTAAGTGCAAGTAGAATTTTGCATAGGCACACTATGCACCTCCCTTTGCTTCAATTTGTTTATACGTGGCTGCAGACATCACATCCACCAAATCTGGAGGAAGGGGGCACAGGACACATAGGAGTACTCCGAATTAGCGCTGTATAAAAAATACATATTTAACAAAAGACGAAAAGGGCCTTCAAAACTGCTACCAACTAATGGCCAAGTGTCTGAAGGCAAAATCAACTGAATGGATAGTGCAGTAGGCCGCTAATAAAAGGTATAAGAACAAACATTTGTAAGGCAATTATAGGCAGCCTGATAGGGCGCCACATTTAACAGGGAACCCAAGGGTGCCAAACTCCAATGCAAGGAAGGGGTGGTGGTGGTGGCATCAAAATGGCACTTTGTCTGAGGAAGCATAAGTCCTTGCGCTATCCGTGGGTAAAAGGCAATATCATCACCTTGCAACAATCTTCTAGAAGTATAAACGCAGTATGCCCGACTGTTGCGGACTATGAAGAAACCTATGCAAATTTGGGGGTAGATCCTTATCCTCTGCAGGTGCCGCCCTCTGAAACAGTCTACCTGCCACTCTCCATCCTGAGCCAGACTTCCTTAAGTTCTGTAAACTCCTCAACACTTTATATATATATATTTTTTTTTTCTCCCTCTCTCCCTCTCTCCCTCTCTCTCCCTCTCTCTCCCTCCCTCCCCCTCCCCCCCCTCTACTGCTTCCCTCCGGTGTTCTCTTCCCAAATCAGTCAGTCGCCTGGTGCACCTTCAGAGCCTCACAGGTCCCAGGCTCACCCGCCAGTCCTGCACTTGTCTGCCGGTCACCGCACTCTGCCTTCACGAATACACTCGGAATACGTTCCATGAGAGTGGCAACCACTCTGCACTTAACCCTGGCCCTTGATGGACTGGGCACACTCCCCCCCCCCCATTTCTCCCCTCCCTCGCACTTGTCTTGAGCACTTCACGACCTTGAATGTACTTGGCTTGGCCCGTTTGTCTGTCCTGTCCTCCTCCATCTCCCCTTCTCGCCCCCTATCTTGGTTGTTTCCTGCACGCATAGGCACATCCCCCTCCCATTTTCTCCCCCTCCAATCTTTGTCATGCACTTTTGCTAGTAGAAATGCATTGGCTTAGCATGCTAGTTACTGCTGTTCGATCATTCGGAATCTACAATGCCCAAGAAGGACTACAATATCCCCTTGCTCCCTTTCCGCTTTGAAGCACTTCACTTGTGTATAAGCGCTTTACAAATAAACAATTACAAATAAAACATACCAGGAACCAGGTTAATTGGATCCAATTACTATTAAACCAATTAATGATCAGGGCAAGTCAAATTTTTTCCTTATGGATTTGAACTACAATGCGAATGCTGATAAAACCGAAAATAACCAATGAATGATGCAGTGCTACAGATTGTTGTTGCTAAGACAATTTGTGACAAAAAAAGTCAGCAAATGCCTCAAAGGATAATTTAGTTTAAGCTGCTCTGGTTTGTGCTTCACAGCAGCCATGAGTTAAATGAGTAAGAAAGGGGTCATACTCATTCAAACATGCCTTTATTTCTTTGTGATAAATCTCTCCTATAGATATTCCACAGCTCATGTATACTGATGCTCCTACTGGTCCGAGAAGCTGACGCATAGCCCCTGATATACGGCTATTAATAGTCGGATCGCTTAAAATGATGAAAGCAGATTGGCTGTGCCGCCAATTATATATTCTTTTCAGATTCAAAATACCAGACCCAACAATGCATTAATAAGAGACAACCGTTTACCATTTCTGAATTGGTCCCGTTGTGCAACTTCATCGCCTTTTCCTGGACATTTCCAATAACTGCATCGGCACAGAGGGCCAAGGAGATTAGGGTCACACCTTAAAGTAAGAAAATGGACAAAACACGAACAATAAATATGGGTATTGCAACATACCTAGAATTAATGATATGCAATAGATTCAAGCAACAGGCACCTAACAAGCAGGTGTGAAGTTCTTGTTTAAAAACAAACCAGTCCCCAGAGTAAGCAACTTTTTGAGTGGTTTACTTTAGAAAACTCCTTGAGCCACATTCTGGAAAGGGTGGTAATCCTGCCACCAGTGGTACAGGACGAATGCCATCGGTGGTATGCTAGTTCCAATTCCAGAAACAAAGAAATACCGCTAGACATGCTTCACAATATACACTTCCCACTAGCGATTAGGGAGTAAATAATTCACTCTTGGCCAGCAAGAAATCATGGGCTTTTGTGAACGTGGAGAACTGACATTCATTCCACATGGAAAGGGACTTATCTATCCGTGGCTAGTAGCTCAAAGTTTTTCAGCCTGCCACGAAACCACAGAAGCTGGTGGTAAAAAATGGTGAAGCAGTACTACCAGCAATTAATATCGCAGAAAAATAATACTTCTAAACACAGTCGTAACTAATACAGAAAAAAGATCAGCTCTGTGCTGCTTTTAAAAATTATCTTTTATGTTCAGCTTGTTTTCTCATTACCACCCCTGCCCCTTAGTCCTGTGAGGTGGCCTCATTGTGGCATAACGCGCTGCACAAGCAATAACACGCGTCACATCCTTAAGGCAACATTCAGAGCATAGAAACATAACAGAAGGGAGAACGACTGTCACTGCATGCAGAAAGACGAACATATGGTACACCGGTCTACTTTCCCTGATTGTCCCACATCCACTTGCACCTTACAGACAGTATAATAAACTCAGCTTGCATAGGTAGATCGGGCTATATTTTCTTTATTAGTTGAGGGACATATTAAACTCCATTGGATTTTGAATGAAAGGACTTTATTAATACCGGGGGTGCATTGCAAATGAAGCACTAATCATGTATTACCAGGTGTTTTGTCTGTACTTGTAGCAGAGGGCCTGTTTGGCGACATTAATCCAAGATGGCCACTGCTATAATTTATGAATCAGAATTTAATCTATAACTACTTTTAGAGTGATCCTATCAAATATTTTCAAAGGACCTGTTTTGTTAACCAGAAAAACTGATGGATAAGGTCCTTAAAAGAATTTGATGTCTCTTATGGTTTAGAATGTTCTGTTTGCTGTTCGTTTTTCATGATTTCTAACATCTATTTCCTTCTATTTTGTTACAGGTTCTAGTAATTTATGGGCTAGAGTACCTGGCAAATTGTTAGAGGTGTGGCTTCTCTGGGCCTTACCTCATCACAATAGTGTATGCATTTACATTGTGTAGGATGGATGTATGCTGATGGAAAACTAGAGCGACATCTTATCATATAGGAACATTTTGACTTCTAGGATATTTTGACAGTACATAATGCATGTTACTAGAACACTGCCAGTTAAAAAGTCTTCGATCCTCCCAGCTGAATCCTCCTGCTCCGCTAGTTCCGGTTTGAGGGGAATAAAAGAACCCATCAGAGATGGCCCAATTTATGAGACATCTGCTCATGTATGTATGGGAAAGGGCAGTGTAACCGTCTTTCAAACACTGAATAGGAATCGGCTGGCAGAGGTCCAGGCACTTAGTGCTCATAGGAAACCGAGGTTACAGGATAGGAGAATAGATTTATCTTCAGATGTTGATGAAGGCATCAGTGTATTGCATTGTATTTTATTTATATAGCGCGCCAAACCCTGAGGCATCTGGGCACATTTCTTACAGTTGCAGGACGAGGGTATTTACATTTAAATGGACAATATATTTACAGGTACATCAAGTCATTATTACAATAGGCATCGAAAAGAATTTTACAGTATATAGCTAGACTTTGCAGCAGAAACGCAATAAGCTATACGGTAGCATCAGATCATTAATTACATTAGACATCTGTGAAATAGTTGGTGGTAAATTGGTAACATTCATTCTGAATGAGCCAAGTTTTTACGTTGTTTCTAAATTTGTGGAAGGAAGGCTCAGCTCTGATTGTAGGTAATGAATTCCATATTTTAGCTGCTAAAACCTGAAAGCTACTGCCTCCTACCTTTTGGAGCTTAAACCTAGGGACAGTGAGGCAGTTAGCTTGGAGGGATCTGGTTGGTTGATCCGAGGAGTTGCGTTTGAATTTCTCGCATTGGTACTTAGGTGCTAGCTTGTTGTGAGTGATAGAGTTTTAAGTCTAATTCTTTGCTTGATAGATAACCAGTGTACACTGCGTCTCATTTCTGAGATGTGAAGTGTTCTTGGGAAGTTAGTCGCTGACCTGAGTGCATTATTCTGGAAGATTTGTAACTTTTTTAGGTTGTGTTGGTTGGTACCCAATTATAAGGCATTACAGTAGTCTAGCTTGGATATCCCTAATACCCTAGCTACTGTAATGCAGTTGTCTGTTGTCAAAAATGGTCTGCAGGCATTAATAAGCTTGCAGGTATATGCCGACGTGGCAGCAGTAGCAGTGATTTGTCTCGACAATGAAAGTGAGGAGTCGATGTAAATACCTAGGGTTTTTACATCTTTGGACACCTTGATGTTATTGCCATCGATATTGAAGACATTAAATTGAGCGTCCAGTCTGTTGAGTCTGGCTTGGGTTCCTACCAGAAGCAACTCTGTTTTATCGTCGATAAGACAGAGTCCGTGTTTAGCCATCCATGCTTGGATGATTAGGTAGATGTCATTTAAGCGTTTAGAGTCTATGTTATAATCTCCGGTGATGGGATCAGGATTTGGGTGTCATCCGTGTAATTAGTGTAGGAGACACCCAAATGTTTTAGGTCATCAAAAAGGGGCTTAGTAAATATATTATAAAGCGTCGGGGAGACACACGAACCCTGAGGGACCCCGCAGGTGACTGCTACAGGTGTGGCTGATGCTGTAGGAGCAAACACTCTTGTAGTTCTATTGTTGATTAAGGACTGAATCCACAAGGTGGCATCCTCAGAGAAATGAGCCGCAGACGACAGGTGGTTACAACGCGTTTTATGATCCACTAGATCAAAGGCTGCTGATAGATCTAATAACAGCAGGAGGGCTAGGTTACCTTTATCTTTCATGGTCTTCATTTGTGTTACTAGATCTATCAGAGCTGTTTCTGTGCCATGTCTTGGCCGGAAACCAGATTGGAGAAGTCCTAGTAGGTTTTTATTTTTGCAGCTGTTTCTGGATCTGAATGTAGGCAGCCTGGTGCAGAATTTGTAAGACGAAAAGGTACAGTGGTGTTAGGTCTGTAGTTTGTTGGGATATTTGGGTCAAGTGTGGGTTTCTTTAAGTGAGGCAATACCCAGGCGTCCTTCAGGTTGGTAGGTATTGTGTTGGTTGTAAAGGAAGCATTTATTAGGCGCGTGACAAAGGGAGCCAATTCCTTTGCAGACTCTTATGATTTTTGCTGGACAAACATTGCCCAGGCATCTAGAAGGTTTCAAGCTAATAATTATGTCCTTGACAACTTTGGATGTGAGGGGTGAGGGGGAAGAATTTGAACAGGTCGTGTTGGTCAGATAGGGGTGATTGACTTGCATGCTGGGGTGTATTATTTGCTAAACTTGTTTTTTTCTTCTCTATTTTAGTTTGAAGGAGTTATATTTTGTCAGAGAGAGCTTTCTGAATATTAGTGCACCAAGAGAAGTCTTTTGTGCAAGAGACAGGTGGTGCAGTCGGGGATTCCAGCTCTTTGAGTATGCTGAATAATTCTCTCGTATTAAATTTGGCTTTGGAGATCCTGTTATTGTAGGATTCACATTTAGCTTGGAAGATTGCTGCTTTATAGGTGGCTGAGGCTATTGTGAAATTATTTTTGTTGGCTGTTGATGGAAGGTTTTTCCATAGAGTTTCAGCGGCTCTTTTATTCTTGCGCAAGGTTCTTAGATGAGGGGTAAACCAGGTGTTCAGGTGTGAACGAGGTTTCGTTTTTTGCATTTTTTTGGGGGGCGATTTTATTGATTGCGTTAAGTATCGTTATCTTGTACAGGTCAACTAAAGAGGCTGGGTCATCATTAGAGGTGCAAGAGTTGATAATGGGTTGGAGTAACGTGAGTATCTTTTGCCCTGTTACGTTACGCATTTTTCTGGAGAGTCTAGGAGGAGCCACCAGTTTGCCCAGGTTGGATTGATTGGCGTCCTGTACTTTGAAGAGAATAATGTGATGGTCAGACCATGCACAAGGCTGGTTGGATAGGATATTAACATCACAATTAATGTTGGTGATCCAGTATAGTAGTCTACATTTATTATGGGTAGGTTGGGAAACTTGTTGTGAGAAGCCTAGTTCTGCAATAATATTAGCGACAGCCACTGCATTGGCGTCTTTGGGGTCATGTAGTCCTAAGTTAAGGTCTCCTATGAGCATAACTTGAGAGACTGGATCAGTGGCCATGGTCTGGGTTCTTGTGTTTCTAAAGCAAGCTCTGAAACAGAAAAAAAATAGGCTCCATTTGTCAGGTAAACATTGACAAAACA
This sequence comes from Ambystoma mexicanum, assembly GCF_040938575.1. Lineage (NCBI taxonomy): Eukaryota > Metazoa > Chordata > Amphibia > Caudata > Ambystomatidae > Ambystoma > Ambystoma mexicanum. Next base: position 1,013,706,342 of record NC_090930.1, on the reverse strand, counting down.
TTTGCGGAAAAAATTCTGTCTGGAAGTCCCAATGACACAATGCTTCCCCCTTTAATAGCTGCGCAATCCCCTGAGCAGAGGATGGAAAAGGGTATCCAAGAGTCTGCAACATATCCTGTTTGTCTGCCCCTGTCAGAGTCTGAGAAAAATCCTGATGCGTCTATATCTCAGAAGGAACACATTACCCCTTAGCAAAGGCTGAGAGTTAGGCGAATATAACTTATGAGCTTAACTTGTGCAATAACTTCTTAGATCCTTGTATATGGGTTGATTCGCTGGATAAGTGCACATCGCAATTCAATCTGGAGAACAATGATAATTTTTGTCAAATGGACAAAATACCAGAGATTAGTCAACTATTTATTGCAACTATTGCAGGCAAGAATAGAATGTCAGGGAGTCAAAGGTTCTTTGGAGCCACATGTGGTGCTGCTATCCTCATTACTAATACCAGTCCATCCACAGGCTTTGACCTAAACCCGCCACCTCTGTTCCTGCTAAACCCATACAGACATCGCATCCACCTCGACTGGCTAATTGTAAGTCTAATTGCAACAGTTCCCAGAGTTTGAGGCGGGGTAAATCCCAGATGCTGGTAATAAGGGAAAAGTCCTTAAGAGAATTATTCATGGATCAAAGAAATGTCATCATTACCAATGTAGAGAAACCAGTAGGGAAAGAACCCAGAGACCCAGAGAGGTCCTTAGTTATAAAGTATTGGCATGGCTTCAACAGAAAACGGGGTCAGGGAATATCAGAAGTTTCCATTTGAGGTTCCTACATAGGGTGGAGCTAGACGACTGGTGTTCCCAGAAGAAAAGGGACTGTATCCTTGTGGGATGCGGATCTAGTAACCTGCCCTGCTTTTTGAGTCTGTCTCAATCATGGCTGGAGGGAGTCTCATCTTTAAGACTGGTAGTTGACAAAAGGAGGACTATTAGTCTTTCTCTGAATGCTCACAGTGTTTTAGATTTATTTAAACATTTCGGCTGCCTCTTTTTGATTAATGAATATTTTATTTTTATATTCTGAATACTTAACCTTGTCAATGGTTGAACTGCAGTTATTTGTTTTCTGTTGTCTGTTTTGGTCAAGCAATATTATGCCCACGTGCCTTGTTTTATGCGCTATTAAAATTAAAATAAATAAAAATAAAATTTGCAAGCAAATTAGAACACTATTTAAGAGCAGCTGAAGCGTGGACCTCCAGATATCACAAGTTATTTAAAAGTAGAACTTCCACCATCCTCCGAATAAAGAAAACAGATAACAGACTTTTCCTTGTGCATCTTATGTCAACAAAGAAAGAAATCTCTCCTGGTTGATCCAAAATGTTATGAAAAGGTTATGAATTGCTTCAAGCAATGTACTCACAAGGCAAACATGGATTGAAGCAAAAAACGACTGTATGGAGAGCAGTTAAGTGAGCCAAAGCCATCTATCTCCAGCCATGAAGAAGTAGAACAATGCTACACTACAAGATAAAAAATACCTATGTTTATAACAAACCAGTAAAAACATAGGAGTATATCATCCTCAACTGAGCCAAAGCGAGAGGACCAACCCAAGTTGAAGGAGAAAACAGAGCCATCCAGCAAGAGGAAGAAATTATACTAAACGAGCAGATAAAAGACCCCATCTGCACAAAGTTCAGGAGAGCCCACTGAAACAAATTAAAATCATGGTGGAGGGACACAGGAGTGTACTAAATGATGAGATGAAAGGGGAGGAGTCCGTAAGATCCAGGAAGCACTCGTCCAAATGGAGTTGGCTAGCTGAAATCCTAAATAGACCCTCGGAGAGCGAATGCCAAACATCAGACGCAATATGGATAGGCTCGTGGAACACTAGAGGGTTTGCCCACCTGTTTGGAGGTTCTGATGTTGACTTGACCAATTTAGATATCATCTGTCTGCAGGAAGTATGGCTGCAAACACCCCCAAGTGCAGTAGGCTTTGAAATTGCCCTAAACCCAGCCAGTAAACAGGAGAAGGGCGGACCTATGGCAGGATTAATAACAATGGTGCGATCACTTAAAAATCTTCATATAAAGAAAACAATATATCCTTCACCCTATTTACAAGTCTCCACCATTGAAATAGGAGAAAGAAAAACAGATAAGGCAAACCAGATATAAATCTTTAATATATACTGGCAACATGAAGCGACAGATGAATCTGACTTTCTTGATCTGATATGTGGAAATATAGACTGTATTAAAGCTGTATAAAAGGATCCAGCTATTATCTTGTGTGGTGACCTAAATATGGAATGCTTGCAAGTAAATACGACTGAACGGCAGAAAAGACACAATTATGATCCTTACCAAATAAAACAAGCTTGGGTTGAAGAAATGAAGGAGAGAGACCTAATCATGCTGAATGGTAACATCCGAGGTGACATTCCCCCAAACCCAACATGGATCCAAGGCTTGACTAAATTAATATTGGACTATTTCTACGTATCAGACTGTATGAGTGGGAAGATCTCGAAAATAAAAGTCATAGTGACCTCCCAGAGTGATCATAACCTGGTCACAATCAAGATAGATGGTCTAACTAGCCACCCAAAAGAGTTGTACAACAGGTATGTGTAACAGCAGGCAAAAATCGGGTCAAAACTGATGGTGAGAAGATGGAACAAGTTACTTACCTGTAACTGTTGTTCTCCAGCATGGGTCTGGCATGGATTCACATGCTCATGAATATTCCCCGTCGTCAGGCTGGGAATCCTCGGTAAAGAAAAAATCAGTATCAGTTTCGTTTCTGATCTGTCTTTCTCAGTAGTTACCAATCACTGGTCTCTGGGTCATACTGCCCCCAGCCAATGACTGCCCTCCCCCTAAGCCCCGCCTCTGGCAGCCATCCTCAGATTTGGTAGCACGCAAAGTGGCAGTATGACCAAGTGAAGAGCCGCAGAGGGGTAGGAGGGAGGGTTCTCATGTGAATCCATGCCAGACCCATGCTGGAGAACAACAGTTACAGGTAAGTAACTTGTTCCTTCTCCAGCATGGGGTCTGGCATGTTATCCCGGTGGACGCAGTAGAATTTCGTGAAGGTGTGCGTCGACCTCCACGTAGCAGCCCTGCAGATGTCCAGCAGGGGCACACCAGACAGGAATGCCGTAGTTGCAGCGATCGCTCTGGTCGAATGGGCTCTCAGACGGCCAGGCAACTGTCGGTTTGCCAACCAATGACAATGGGTGATGCAGCCGGAGAGCCACCTGGAAGTGGAAGCCTTGGAGAGGGCCTTCCCTTGGTTCACAGGTCCAAAGTTCACAAACAGCTGTGATGTCTTTCGAAAACTCTTCTAGCGGTCCACGTAGAACTTCAGCGCTCTAGCCACATCCAGTGAGTGCAAAGTCCTCAGAGCGGAGGCGAAGGCGGCAGGAAGAAAACAGGTAACACCAAGGGCTCGTTGAGATGGAAATCAGACGGCACCTTGGGCATGAAGGAGGGGTGCCGTCTTTAGCACGACCCTCGTTTCGTGGAATGTCATGTACGGAGGCTTACAGGAGAGGGCCTGGATCTCTCAGACTCGTTGTGCGGAGGTGATGGCCACAAGAAACGCTGTCTTCCACGATAGGAATTTCAGAGGCGCCGAATGCAGAGGCTCGAACTGAGGACTCATGAGCCGGAGCCTTCACCGGCGGGAATGAGTCAAAAAGTTCTTTCATTAACTCCTTCACAAGGCAATGTGACCACAGCGACGACCACCCCGGAGTTCTGGTGTAGCCAGAGATAGCTGCCAGATGGATTTTGATAGAAGCGTGTGCCAGCCCCGGCTTGGCCAGCGACAGCAAGTACGGCAGCACTTGAGGGGCCGTTATCCACAGAGGGCTTAACTTCTGTGCACGGCAACAGACGGAGAACCTCTTCCATTCATGTCCGTAACACTTAAGAGTCGAAGAAGCCCTGGCCTTGGCAAGTACCTCCTTGCAGTTCGCCAGGATCTCGTATCCTCCAAACTCTAGCACTGCAGGAGCCAGGCCTGCAGGATCAGCGACCCTGGGTCGTGATGCAGAATCGCACCTCCTTCCCTGGCGAGAAGATCTGTGTCCACCGGAAGCTTGACTGGAGGGGACGCTGACATGTCCAGAAGGTCCAGGAACCATATCTGCCTCGGCCACACCGGTGCAACGAGGATCATCCTGCACCGGGACCATCTGAGTTGACTGATGAGTCGCAGCAGTAGTGGCAACGGGGGGGGGGGGGGAACGCATAGAGGAACAGGCTGTCGCAAGGGAAGGAGAACGTATCCTCTATGCTCCCTGGATGGGGAAACCTGCTGGCGAACCTCTGACACCTCTGACACTTGGTGTTCGTCTGGGGACTGCCCCATCGTCGAAACAGTAGATCCACTTGATCCTGCCGAAGCTCCCACTCGTGGCAAGAGCGCAGCTCCCTGCTGAGCGACAATGTTCTTTATTCCTGCCAGATGAAAGGGTACCAGGAACATCCCCTGGGCGATGGCCTAGTGCCACAGATCCTGTTGCCCCCCCGCTTCTGAATGTAGAACATTGTGGTGGTGTTGACGGTGAAGACCTGCACCTCCTTGCCCTTGAGGGGCGGGAGGAATGATCAGAGGGCCCAAAACATGGCCCGGAGTTCCAGAACGTTGATGTGCAACGACTTCTCCTCCGGTAGCCAAAGGCTTCTTGCGTGTAGATCTCCGGTGTGCGCGCCCCTTCACTCCAAGGAGGCGTACGTCGTCAACGTCTCCTGATGTGCTGGGGTCTGAAAGTCCGTGCCCGCCGCTAGATGCCCCAACACCGAATCACTCGACGGAATGTCTTGTTGAGGGCGATCTTGTCTTCGAAGCTTCCCGACACTTGTATCCAATGGGTGTCGAGGAACTCCTCCAGGGGCCGCATCCGCAGCCTGCACAGCCGCACGAGATAGATGCATGACGACATCATGCCGAGTAGGGACTCGATGGACCTCACCCTGGCAACTTCCATGGTCAACAGCTGTTGTACCTTGCCCAGGATGGCTTTTATCCTGTCCTCTGACGTTGAGGCCAGGCGCACCACTGTGTTGAACCTGGACCCCTGGAACTGAGCGTCCTACGATGGCACCAAGCAGGACTTCGCATAGTTTATTGAGAACCCCATTTCCGTGAGTAGGCGGACGGTCCTCGCTGTGCGTTCGACGGCGAGTTCCCTTGACTTCGCTCGGATGAGCCAATCGTCCAGATAGCGGTAGACGTGGACCCCCTGCAGGCACAGCCGCGCCGCCACCAGACCCAGGCGCTTGGTGAAGACTCTTGCAGCCGACATCAATCCAAAGGGAAGGGCCTTGAATTGATAGTGCTGTCCTTGGACAACGAAGCACAGGAACTTGTAGATGGGGATGTGGAAATAAGTATCCTCCAAGTCCAGCGGTGACAGGAAATCTCCTTCCCCCAGCTGTCCCAGTTGAAGGGTGACCATCCGGAACTTCTGGGACTTGATGCATTTGTTGGGGCGACGGAGATCCAGGATCCAGGATGGGTTGCCAACCGGCAGTCTTCTTAAGGGCGAAGAAGTACCGCAAGTTTACTTTGGAGCCCCGGAGCCTCTTCGGGACAGGTTCTATCTCCCCCTTTTTCAGCATCGCTTGCACCTCTAGAAGCAGTTGCAGAATGTGGTTTTCTTTCCTGGCCACAGGTGGAAAACGGGGACACTTCCTTTAAAACTCCAGGGTGTGTCCATGTGCAACACATTGTGTTGTATCTAACCCACCTGTTGGACTCTGGGTTAGTCTTTAATTCCCTAAAGGTTCATCTGGCTGCTTTGTCAGCCTACACCACACCACATCACAGCAAAAGGTATCGTGCTGGAAGATACCAGTGATTAAAGCCTTTATGGAAGGAGTTAAGAGGATTTATCCTTCCATCTCTCACCCAGCCCCTGAATGGGATCTGAAGGTGGGAGCTCCCTTCGAGGCTATGCATAAAGCAAGTCTGAAAGACCTGACTTATAAAACAGCCTTCCTAGTGGCTATCACTTCTATCAGAAGGGTTAGCGAACTACAGGCTCTTTCTGTTTTAGACCCCTTTGTTACAGTCCACAAAGATAAGGTAGTTCTGCGCACACATCCCAGGTTTGCGGCTAAATTTATTTCGAAGTTCCATGTGAACCAGTCAATCGAACTACCCACTAACATGGCCGAAAGAAGTCTTCACACACTAGACGTGCGTAGGGCAGTCATGCTTTACCTGGAGAAAACTAAACCACTAAGAAAGACTAAACAATTCTTCATTTCAGTTGCAGTTGGTAGAGAAGGGGATCCTGTCTCTAAATCGGCTATCTCAAGGTGGATTGTCAAATGCATCACACACTCTTGCAAAGAGAGAACTGCCCTTCAAGCTTAGAGCACATTCTACTCTAGGCACTGGGGCATCCATAGCATTCATTGCAAATGTTCCTCTTCAGTCCATTTGCAAAGCGGCAACCTGGAGTTCTGTACACACCTTTACAAAACACTATTGCCTAGACACTCATTCTAGGTCTGATTCTCAAGTGGGGCAAGCAGTACTAAGACATCTTTTCTCTACTGTTCCTTCTCACAACCTACCTCCAACTCCGGGTACTGCTCGCTAGTCTATGCACAGCATGTGATTCTAAGCAGATTAACAAGCATCAGAAGACATGCATTACTTACCGTAATAGCATTTCTGATGATTGTAACTGCTTAGATTCACATGCGCCCTCCCTAATGCCCCGCTGGGGGTGGAAGGAACATAGACTTCTTACTACTTTCTCTCTTTATGTACTCACTCACTATAGCCTTGGGCTCCCTCATGGCAGAAAAAATACAATCGGAGGGACCTCGGCGCTTGAGGGATTTTGGGTACTACACACGTCATGATAGGGATAGAGTTACAGACACGCCTATGCCGACGTCCCCTTTCGGTCCCCAAAAGACAAGATGCAATACTCTGCAGTTACCACTGGATGTCGGACCATATGCACAGCATGTGATTCTAAGCAGATTAACAAGCATCAGAATCATCTTTACACTTTCTGGAACGCCAAAATCTTCATCTTGGCACCGCAGTACAACACGCTCCATCGTTCGACAGCAGTGCCTGCAAGGAAAAACAGAAGACAAGGTTAGACATCGAAAAAACAGTCAGTTTCAGGTTGCGCTTCACCCTACTTCGCGCTTTCTCTTAAACCATTACTTACCTGCTGTCGAGCATTGCGGTTGCATCAATCTTCCATCCAGTCGCGTCTCGCGTCTCACAGCTGCATTGAGGCTGCATTTCCATCTACGGGAAGAAAACAGAAGAGAGACATTATTGCGGCCATAAATAGGAGCAACATATACAGACATTAAAGAGAACGAACAGCATCACAAGAGCTCAAGAAAGACTTACCAATCATAAGGAGAAGCATAGTCGCAGCTGGACCGGACTAAACCTTATCAGGGATCAGTGAAGGAACTAGATCCCATTTGACGCGCCCCTGCCAGAAGTAGCAGGACGGAGAGCTTATCTTCCATAATTCACATGTGAGCTTTATGGGCCGGCGTATGCTCACAGAAACTGTACTTTGGGGTGAAGGGTTCAAGAGGTACAACAATCACAGATTGGCGCACTCTCACACTCTTATCTCCACGCAGGAGCAGTATCACCACGTACCACCGCTCACAGCTTTTCTGCAGGGGGAGAAGCCTGAAGGGGGTGATTCAAGTTCAGAGAGGGCTGCAACCGTGCAGAGACCAGGTGAGCATAACAGAACGCGAAGCATCTAATACTCTCTGCCTGGGTGTAATGGAAACTTCAGAAACAGATCACCTAGCCCTCTTACTAGGGGAATTACGGGCTGATGTACATGCTTCAAGACAGGAAACCAATGCATTATGGAGGGATCTTATTGTAACTCGAGAAAGAACTGACTAATTGGCAAGACAAATGCTACAAGCACAAGCAGGACAGGTTCCACTGCCTGGAGTGACCCATTCTTCCAGACCACAACAATCAACACTGGTTCAGGTGGTTCTTCCAAGAGCAGTGCCTCTAGCCCCTCCCGAAAGCTTCATCGGCGACGCAAACAAGTTCGCTGTATTTATGAACCAATGTCACCTTCATTTCATGTGCAGACCAGGAGCCTTTCCTAATGACCAAGCCAAAGTGGCGTTTGTATTCCCGTAAGTAGTGCGGCGGACTGGTCTATTCCTTTGGTAAATCAAGATGACCCTTTACTCCGGAACGTTGTGAATTTCCAACATGAGATGGGGAAATGTTTGCCCGTCATACTCATGGACAAGCTCTGGACAACGAGTTGTCACCCAGACAAGGGATTCAAGATCTATTAACCTATATTGCAACCTTCAATCGTTTCATAGCCCATACTAACTGGCCAGAAGAGAAGAGGACTACACTCTTTTACCAAGGGTTACGTGGAGAATTTTAGGATGTGTTGGCGCAAGTGGTGAATCCCCCTGAGAGGTGTGCGGACTACATAGACCTGAAGGTGCAACTCGATCATAGGTTGCAGAATCGGAAAATGGATCGAGCTAGATCAGAGGGATGGTCAGTTTACGTACGACCTCGTGAGAATCAGACTAAACCACATGAACAGTCGGAACCAATGCAAATTGGTGGATTACGAAGTCCCCTTACCAAAGCAGAAAGGGAAAAAAGGAGACAACAGCTTTGCTTATATTGTGGACAAGCAGGTCACTTCCTCCATGACTCCACGGTAAAACCGCCCAAGAAAACGGTTGGGTCAACAGACAAAACTGATGAAGAAGAAGAACAGAACTCGGCGAAACGCCAATGGCCGGCAAGTGTAGGGGTCTGCTTGTCGAGCATGAAAAAGGAATCCGTACAGACCTCACATCTAGTCCTAACTGTACTTTATGATGCAGATGTTGTGTCGAAGATTCAATCAGGAAAGTCCGTAAGGAGAGCAGGTGAAGCAAAGACATCTACAAAGAGCATGTTGAAATCAAGGAAAGAATGGAACTTGAGTTTAAGAAGTTACTTAAAAGTTTACAAGTGGATGATTCCCAAGAAATAAAATCAGTCCATAATTACGTTGTGACAGTTTTGACAAATGTGAATGTGATGGCCAAAATGGAAGAATTTGAGGCTAAAGAATCTCAAGAAAAACAAATACTCCGTGTTGCCCTTCAGTACATTCATATGGTGGACACAATGCTTTTATTTATTAGATACGTCCAAACTGCAAACTAGGATTTCACACCTTGCATCACTTGAAGAGTACTTTTTCGCCCTCGATTTGATAAATTACGCAAGTATAGTGAAAAGATCGGAGGGGGTAGCTGTATTTCTGTCCCCTATACAGTTGGGGCAGAGGCACAGAGCCCCCCAGCAAAGGTTCTTTAGTGGTAGCAATGGGTGGGCAACCAAGGCTTGGACTCAAGGGAAGTGATGTAGGCAGGATCTTAGGTACACTGAATTGCCAAGCCCCCACAAAGTAATGTCCACACACTATGTTATGTGCCAACATAGTACATTTGTATAAAATAGGCTTTAGCCTAATATATACACATAAATAACACTTTGTACTCAGGCAACACTATCCTAATAATGGCAATAACATACACAATATGTGGTACCACAATATACTTTGATTCAGTAAAAATGCACCAACTGCTGACAGTTATTAAAAAGCATGAATATTCTAAGCAAGGTGTAACTTCATAGATTAAAGTAAGAAGGCAGGTTAGAATAGGTACATTGGCAGAATGCTTTCTTTACAGTAGATAAACAATAGTGGGTGAGGACCCCCCCCCCACCTGGGCAACCAGTAAGGAAAGGGTAAGGGGTACTTTATCTTGAATATTACAGCCCAGTCCAAATATGTCCAATAGTAGTCTGCTTTTCCTTCTATAGATCCCACTACCCCAAAGAACCTGGGAAGCCACAGGAGAACAGGATCCAAGATGAACTTGGGACCCTTGGAGGAACCCTGAGGATGGAAGATGCTCTTCCTCATTACAGTACCTATGGTACCTTGGCAGGCAAAGTGGTGGAGTTTCTTGGCTTTACTCAAAGAGATGCCTCGAGGATGGACCCCACTTGGAAGAAGGAATCGCTGGGATGTCGAGAAGAAGGGAACCAAGCAGCGTCGGAAAGGCAGCACTTTCGGTCTTTGCAGTGGTCTCCATTGGCGGGTCGTTACTCCGGCTGTGGATGTCCCACAAAGGTGAACCTTGCTGTGGACTTCGACAATGCCGGCTGAAGATAAGTCCTTTCGTGGTCATGGATGACTTTCGGTGGTGATGGGTGCAGTGACAGAAGTAGGTGTCTGGTTTCGTGATTTTGCGGTTTACTGCCTTGCGGTTGTTCAGTGCTGCAGTCGCAGCACACACCTCAGCATGGATTCTGGTGACCTGGACACGATCACTGGACTGGGGACCCTCACCAAGTCTGGACACTCAGGACATCTTCTTCGGATTTTGGTGATGGGAAACCCACCAGCGCACATTCCACTGCAGGCAGCGACCCAGGACCATCTCCGGCGTGGACAAGTGGACAGATGTCGTAGCAGGGCTGCCCCTTGAAGGATTCTTCAATGATGTGGAACTTTTGCAGCTCTGGGTGTCAGGCAGCACTATGCCAGAGTATCCCCCTTTCCGGGCAATACTCTGCAGCTTGGCTTCCAGCAGTCACAAACACTTATGTGGACCCTAGGTGACATAGATGAACTTCTTGGCTTCAAGATGTTCAGGCACTCCCCTTCTGAACTCACGAAGATACCTTCTCCAGACAGCAGACACACAGGACTGACTTCCAGGACACTTCAGGTGAAGAGCAGCAGTAGAATGATGTTCCCTCGTGGCTACGCCAACAGGTTGCCTATCCAGGTCCTCTCTGGTTCGGTCCTTGAATCGGCACAGCAGTTTTCAGATTTGATGAAGATGCAGCCGCAGACTTCTTCCTCCAACTGGATTCCAGGATGCAAGTTTAAGATGACTTCAGCTTCTGCTTCAGGTTTCTTTTTACAGCTTCTGACAAGGAGGCGAGTGTGAGGCCCCCGTTCTACAAAACACTCTCCATCCACTCAGGCTGAGCCAGGCTCAGCCAGCCAATCGCCCACAGGTGCTTTCATTCATGCAGGCCGTGCCTAATCAGGCTCACAGACATTCAGGCTATTCACCAGACACCCACAACAAAGGAGATGTATTGGGGGCTACTCCCCATCCTTTCATTACACCATGCTGCATTCATTCCAGTTTCAGTCAGGGCTAGCTCAGGCATTGCGTCACCCAACCAAAACTAGACACTCACAACAAAGAACGCATATTGACTACTCACTCCATTCAGGTAGGCCTCAACCTAAGTGTTCGCCCACAACAAGCACCCACTGGAAAGGCTCCAGTTAGTCTGGTGGGAGGCAGCTCCAGAACCATATATGGTCCTTCCACCAAACAACCATTCAGGGGAAGGTAACAGAGCCAGGGCTTCTCAGGACTTTGAGAAACAAGGGGTAAGGCAAAGGAAACCAAGAGGCCACCAGTGGCCATCTTGCCTTTGTGAATGAGTCCATTGATTCCTATGGCATGGCTTGGGTATCCCCAAAATGGAGGATACCTAGAGCCACTGTCACATCAGCATGTAGCTGCCACCAGCTCATACCCTGCTCTGCGGGCAACACACACGTGCCTCAAAACACACTAGGGGTACAGGGTTGTACCTCTACCAATGGGTGCCCTAAGGGTATCCCATGAGTCTTTGTCCATCAAGAACAAAATCAAGAGCTGCACTGCCAGGGGTCCAAACTGAAAATAAGCAGAACACACAGAATAAGGAGGTATAGGACAATGACAAGAAGGCCCTCTCCCTCCAATGCATTTCCAGCATGATAGATTGATAGCATGGTACTTAGCAGAAATGAGACAGCTTGAAAGCAAACTTGTGGGGTGGGTTTCAGAAAGGCAACTGGGTAGTAAGCAAGACAAAAGTACCCTTTTGTGCTTTAGGTTCAGATGAAGCTCTGGAACATCTAAACAGGGCAACAAAAGTATTTGGTGGTGTGGTTATTATTATTCAAAAGGAACAGGCCCTACATAATTCTTTTTAGCCTCTCCTGAGCTGGCAGGCTGTCTACAGAAGCAAAACAAATTGTAGGAATACCATATTATGAATGGTCAAAACATCACCACCTAAAAGCAACACGCCAAAAGGAAGATGTTCAACAGATCTTCAACTCGATCATGACATTGACTAACTCTGTGAATTATGATGGAAAAGAACTCATCAACATCTCGACAAAGGCAGTTTTTGATGAAAAATGATGTTACTCACCGTAGTGACTAGTCCCCTTTCCTCCATACTGCATGGGGTGTCCCTTCCTAGGCACAGGAGACGCAACCTTTTTGACTTGAAAAAACAACCTTCTTCCCCTTTAAATTTCGAGGTGCGCAGGGGTGCAGCCCTGGGAGCATGCGCTCCCCTGATTCTGCCCTATGGCGCCACACCTCAGTCCCCATAGACACGTCGACAATATATTAACATTGTCTAATGACACCAGTTTTATTAGGAGGGAGGATGGTGGGACGTATGGAGGAAAGGGGACTAAGGACTAAGTGTATGTTAGTCATTACAGTGAGTAACTTATAATTACTCTTACATCCTGTCCCCTTTCCTCCATACTGCATGGGCGATTACAAATGATGTAGCCAGGGTGGAGAGGAAACCCTCCTCAAGCAAACAAGTTCCTAAGAAAGAGCTTGTCCGAAAGCCGCGTCTGATCTAGAGCCGGCATCCAAACAGTAATGCTTGCAGAAAGCCAAAGGGGTGGCCTGAATGATGTCTAGGTTAGTCTGTGAGAGGTTGAGGTGCCTTAGCGTGACCTGCTCAGGAACAACACTGCAAGGGCTAATTTCTCTTGCGTGGGGTGGATGACCCTGCCCCCTGTTGCGTCAACAGATGTGCTGGGCCCGTCAGAAGGTGAACGGGAGCCCTGTCCGAGAGGCTGAGCAGCTCCGAGAACCATGGTCTCGCCAGCTACCACAGATATCAGAATGATGCGGAGGTGACAAGATTGCTTTATTTTGCCTATTACCCCGTGGCCCAGTGGTGTGGACGGGAAGGCATATGCTGACATGCCATTCCACTGAATCTGAAATGCGTCGCCCAGGGAGCTGCGGGCCCTGCCCCTGCCGGGACGTAGACTTCTGGCACTTCCTGTTGTCCCAGGAGGCAAAAAGATCCACCCAAGGGTGTCCATATCTGCTGAAAATCACCTCCAGCACCTAGTGGTTCAATTTCCATTCGTAATTGTCTGCTCCCAGCCTGCTAAAGATGTCCGCCTCCAAGTTGGACCCCCCCAGAAGGTGGATGGCCGTGAGGTAGATGGTGTTCTTCAGGGCCCATTCCCACATGCTGACAGCGAATCTGCACAGTGGAGGGGACCTGGTGCCCCCCTGCTTGTTGACATAGTACATGCTGGTGGAGTTGACTGTCTGGATGAGGACAACCTTGCCCCCAATGACCAGAAGGAAAGCTCAGAGTGCTAGCCAGATGGCCTTCAGTTCCAGCCAGTTGATATGAGACTCCTGCTCCTGCCGGGACCTGACTCCATGGACCATGTGGCTGTCCAGAGTGGCACCCCCAGCCCTCTTGATGTTCGTGGGGGGAAAACTGTCCTCTGAGGGGAAAACTCTCGTAGCACATGTCCCAGATAAGGCCAAGAAAAGTAAGTCTCTGCGTGGGCTGCAGCTGAGACTTCTTGAGGTTGAGCGAAAATCCCAATTCGTGGAGTGTGCTCATAGGTGCAGAGGAAGTGTGGTGCACCGCCTTCGGTGATGTCGCTCTGATGAGCCAGTCGTCGAGGTACGGGTAGATGTGGTGGCACTGGGTCCTGAGGAGGGCCGCCACTGCGTTCATGATGCGGGTAAACACCCCGGGAGCCGAGTTGAGGCCAAAGGGTAGCACCTTGTATTGGAAATGGCAGCCAATGATCCTGAATCATAGGAAGGAACGATGCAGCTGCCAAATAGGGACGTGTAGATACGCGTCCTTCAGATCCAGGGAGCAAATCCAGTCTTACCTGCACAATGTCTGCACTATAAGTGATGGCGTAACCATCTTGAATTTTTGAGGAGGGAGGGAGAGGTTGAGGGTGGAAAGGTCCAACACAACTCAGGTCAGCCTGGTTCTTCTTTTGTATGGTGAAAATCCTGGAATAGAATCCCAACCCTAACTGGGAGGCTGGGACTTCTTTCGACGAGCAACCGAATCTCCGTCAACAGAGTTGCTGTCCCAATCTGTGCGAGTGGAGGGGAGGTGGGAGGAGATTAAGGGATCGGTAGGTGGATACTACAGAGAGGATCCAGCGGTCCGCAAAATACTGACACCAGAACTGTGCGTGAAGGGCAAGCCTGCCCCCCACCGAAGACATGTGGACCCGAAGGGGCGCGTCATGCCTTCTTTCCCTCAGAGGCTGTTGCTGAGGGGGACTGGAAAAAGCCCTTACTCCCCCATGCTCCCTTTTGTTGTTTGCGCAGGTGATGACTTGGCGAACAGTTAGGCTGCCTTGACCTCTGTTCTTGGAAGCCGCGGACCGCTCCAAATGTCCGCCCCTTGGGCGTGGCCTTCGTAAGGATAGATAAAGTTTGCAAACTGTTTTTTCTTTTTATCTAGCTCCTCATTGGTGGTGGAGTGAAAGACGTCGCCACCCTCGAACGGAAGGTTTAATATGCGTTCCTGGACATCCGGATTGAATTTAGTAGACCCGAGCCAGGCCGTCCTTCTCATGTCCGTGGCGATACATATGGCCCGGCCAGAGGTGTCGATGTGGGCCACGCCACGATGGACTCCATGATGTCTTGCACCACCATTTTAGCCCCTGCAAGTCCCGCCTTGAAGCGCGACTGGCTCTGCACTGTAAGTTCTGGAAGGAAGTTGGCTATTTCCTGTCAAAGCCTCTGGTTAACGGCTATCCAGCATGGCATCCGCGTTGGCTTGCCAAAGATGCAGCAAAGTGTTGGAATCAAGCTTCTTCCCGAACGCCTCCAATATCTTCTCCTGCTTGCCTAGCAGTGCCGAGGACGACTGAGGCTTTGAGTAGAGTGACGCTGCAGCAATCACTGAAGAGTGTGGTTGAGGGTGGGCCGACAGCAAGAGCGTATCCCCCTCCATTTGCCTGTACTTGGTGTCCAGGCTCCGATTGACCGGCTGGACTGTGTGGGGGTTGAGCCACCCCTTTTTGGCCATGGCGACAACATCCTTTTGCATCGAGATCCCCGTCCTAGACGAGGGGCGTAGAGTGAGGACCTCAGTGAGCACCCCTGCCTCCAGTTGCTCGACTTCGGGCTGAGGAAGGCCCAGATACTCAGCCAGACCTGCAAGTCGTTTGTGGAAGGCATTGGCTGATGGTGTATCAGTGTCTTCTTCCTTGTCTGTGTCCACCTGAGCGGCCGGCTGGTCTGGCATGGGAGGAGGATGAGGAGGAGTACTGGGCGTTGAGGGCTGGGGTGTAGAGACCAGATCCTGATGCTGCAGCGGAGGCTGGTACGGAACCGCCTGAACTGTGGGAGGCAGGGCAGCCGGAATCAGAGGAGACGGCGTGGGCATCAGAGGCTGCACAGGGGCCTGCGGCGCTGGAGCCATTGGAGGAATGACTATGGGCGCGGGTGGAGAGGCAGCAGGGAGCATGTGCTTGAGAGCATCCCTGAGGATGGCCCCCATCTGAGGAGATTTCATGAGGGTGAGGAACTTTTCAAAGAACCTGTCGTCACAGGCTGGTGGGGTGGCAGGTGATATTGAAGGAATCGCGGGTGGCTGCTGGGGCCGGTGCGTATACTGTCTACGTTGCAGAGGGAATCTGCCCTGTGCTGCCGATGATTAAACTGTAGGCCACGTACCTGGTTGACCCCAGTCCCACCTTGTAACTCGTTCACCCACCTGCGCCGTTCCTCTGGGAGGTATCGGAAGAGCGGCCATCTTGTTTGTCGCAGCGGCCATCTAGTCGAGCTGCATGCCACGTGCCGAAGTCGTGGTTCTTGGGTCACTGGGCCCAGCCTCCTCCAGGACTCTTGACTGTGGAGCATGAGACCTGCCCTGCATGTCAGGCCGAGGCCTGGTAGGCGTGTCGCCCTTGGCAAAGTCGCCGGAAATAGTGCGTTTAGGCGCCCCCTCAGCCATAATGCCAGTAATAGGGCACAGCCCCCTCGGGTGTACAACCGATAAAAGGACCTTCTGGTCCCTCAGCACCATCTTCGGGAGAGTCTACGACCCCCCAGACTGGCGGGGGGTAGCTGAGTTAGCCTTGGTATTTGTGCTGGTATGAGAACCTGAAAGGTTCCTCCCGCTCGGGCGCTTCCTTGGAAAGGAGTCTCCCTTGTGGCATGCGCAGGAAAAGAGCGGCCCTACCTTGGGTCTTGATCGATGTTTGACGAAGTCCTTCAGGTCCTCTGGAGGCGACCTCTCGAAGAACTCCCTCCGCCTAGCCAGTCTATTCTCCAGGGCACGCAAGGAGAGTGCGTCACATGCGGTACAACCTTCCCATCCGTGGTCGGGGCGAAGGCAGTGGAGGCAAATGGCGTGGGGATCTGATGTAGGGTACAGCCCCTTCCAGTCTGGACACCTGCTGAAGCCCGCTGAAGTCAACATGCGCCGGGGAGGAGCGTGGCGCCAGAGGACCAAGTACCTGATTGATAAAAGAAGACAAAAAGACAGAAGAGCGCATGGTATTAACTGGCCGAAACTAAACCCAGGAGCGCTGGTGAAATCGGCCTGTTCCCATCGACCCAGAAAAGGGGACTGAGGTGTGGCGCCGGAGGGCAGAGTCAGTGGAGCGGATGCTCCTAGGGCCACACCCCTGAGCGCCTCTAAATTTAAAGGGGAAGAAGAACAAGTTACTCTCTTACCTGGTAACGTTCTTTCGATGGGATGGTCCGACGACGTATTCCATATCAATGATATGTAATCACCATAGCTGTGCTGCTTCAGAAAATCTTCGGCGTCTGCGTCGATGATGTCGATACGCCACCCTCGAGGACCTCCTTCGACGCCCGACGTCACTGGATGTTATAAGTAGAACGCACGACGCCCGTAGCCACAGTTGTAGTTTTTTCCCAGAACGTGTGGCACCAGTCTTCTGCCAGTCTGACACACAAAGCCTTGCGGAAACGTAAGCTGCAATTGCATAAGAAATTCTGTAGCGGGGAAGGCAGGGAGGGAGCGATATGGAATACGTCGTCGGACCATCCCATCGAAAGAACGTTACCGGGTAAGAGAGTAACTTGTTCTTCGAGGGTATTGGGTCCTCCGACGTATTCCATATCAATGACAGACTCCCAAAGCAGTACCAATGCAAGGAGGTGGGAAAAGAATTTAGAAAACAGAAATTTAGAATGCCCAATCAAATTGCGGAGTAAAGGACCGCCTTGCCAAAGGCCAGATCCTGCCCACGGATGGAATCAAGGGAGTACTGACGTACAAAAGTATGTACCGAAGCCCAGGTGGCTGTATCACAGATGTTACGAATAGGAACACCCCTCTGTAGGACAGTAGAGACAGCCATACCCCTGGTAGAATGGGCCCGCAAGCCGACCGGTGGGTCCTTACCTGCCAAGCGGTAACACTCAGATAGCCAAAATAATCCAGCGAGACAAAGTCTGTTTCGTCGCAGCTTGTCCCAAACGCTTTCCAGCGTAACCAATGAAGAGTTGATCGTCCACTCTGACGTGGGACATGCGTGAAATATAAAAGCTTAACGCTCTCCTAGGATCAAGCCTATGGAGCCTCTCCTCTTCCTTACCAGGATGTGGAGGAGGATAAAATGCCGGATGAACAACCTTCTGGCCTAAATGAAATTCTAACACCACCTTCGTAATAAAGGAAGGACGAACTCTAAGGACAACCCTGTCCTTATGAAACACAGTGAAGGGTGGCTTAACTGAAAGTGCCTGTAACTCACTCACTCTGCGAGCGGAAGTGACCGCAACCAAAAATACAGTTTTAAGAGTTAATAGTCTCAAAGGGCATGAATGCAAAGGCTCAAACGTAGCACCCATCAGAAACTTGAGAACAAGGTTCAAATCCCAACCGGGCACCTGGAAAGGTGACGGAGGGAACATAGTGAGCCCTTTCAGAAACTGAGAAATTAAAAGGAACTTTAAAATAGGAACACTCTTCAGACGTGTGCTTAAATATGGACTGCACCGCCAGCTAACCTTTAATGGTACCCACTTGAAGGCCCCGGTGGGCCAAAGAAAGCAAAAAAGACAGAACCATGGGAATGTCACATGCAAAAGGATCCACATTCTTAACCCTGCACCAGTCGCAGAATTTACGCCAACGGCAACAGTACAGGGACTTTGTTGCAGGCCGTCTGGCCGAGAGCAACACCTCCATCACGTCTTCAGGGAGGTCCCAATACTTATACCTCAACCTTTCAGAAACAAAGCGTGAAGGTTGAGGGATCGGACCTCTGGATGGAGAACCTGAACCCCCTCCCGTGAGAGCAGATCGTCTCGGTAGGGAAGACGATGTGGAGGACAGATGGACAAGTCGAGAAGGTCCGGGTACCACGTCCTCCAGGCCAACGCCGGAGCAATGAGGATCATCCGGGAACCAAACCTCCGTAACATCTGCAGTACTTGCGGGATGACAGGGACTAGAGGAAACACGTACAGCAGTGGGAATGACCACTCCACCACGAACGCGTCTCCTAAGGCTCCTTTTGGAGGAAATTCCCGCGAGCAGCATCTCTCGCACTTCCGGTTGACACTGGAGGCAAAGAGATCCACTTGAGGGGTCCCCCAAAGGGCGAAGATCTCCAGGAGAATCTCCTGAGCCAACTCCCACTCGTGAGAGATCGCGCTCTGCCTGCTCAGAGCGTCTGCCGTCTCGTTTTCATCTCTGGCCAGATGAACTGCCGAGAACGATACTTCCTGCTCGATTGCCCAGAACCAGAGCTGCATCGCCTCCCTGCACAGAGGAAGTGACCGTGCCCCCCCCTTTTTGTTGAGGTAGTGCATGGCCACCATGTTGTCCGTCAGGATCAGGACATTCTTCCCTTGCACAGTCGGCAGAAAAGCCTTCAGGGCTAGCCTGACGGCCCTCAGCTCCAACAGATTGATATGGAGTCTGGACTCCGACGGAGACCAACGACCGCTGACTGTCAACTCGTTAGCATGAGCTCCCCATCCCGTGAGGGATGCGTCCGTCACGATCGTCACCTCCGGCCAGGGTAGCCAAAACGGAGCCCCCTTCATCAGATTGTCTTCGACGGCCCACCACAGAAGGTCCTGGGCGACCGAGGACGGCACCTGAACAGGGTCCGACATCCTGCCAGAGGACTGAGACCACTGGAGCTTGAGTGACCATTGCAAAGATCTCATCCGCAACCTGGCCTCCGGCACCAGAAGAATGCAGGATGCAATGAGGCCGAGCAATCTCAAGAACTCTAATGCTGGGAGACTCTGGGCAAGCTGAAACTTGTGCACCATCTGCTGAATGTGATGAGCCCTCACCTGGGGAGGAAGACACTGCCACAGGGACGTGTCGAGCACTGCTCCAATGTACTGGAGCCTCTGAGTTGGTGTCAAATGGGACTTCTTTAAGTTGAGGGAGAAGCCCAGCTTGTGGAGGGAGTGGCAGGTGGCTGACAGATGATCCAGGACTTGCTCGGGAGAGCGCGCCCTGATCAACCAATCGTCCAGGTAGGGGTAGACGTGAATCCCCCCTTTACTGAGGTGCGCTGCCACCATTACCATGAGCTTGGTGAAGACCCTCAGGGCGGAGGTCAATCCGAATGGCAGGACTCGAAACTGAAATTGCGAACCTCAGGTACTTCTTGTGCTTTGGTTGTATCGGCACATGAAAATAAGCGTCCTTGAGATCGAGAGACACCAACCAGTCCTGAAGTTGAAGGGCCTGGAGGACTTGAGAGAGAGAGTAACCATCTTGAACTTGTCCTTCCGGAGGAGTTTGTTCAAACTGCGCAAGTCCATGATGGGTCTCAATCCCCCGTCTTTCTTGGAAATCAAAAAATAAGGGGAATACCATCCCTTGTTCCTCTCCGCTACAGGCACCAGTTCTATGGCGCCTTTCTCCAGCAGGGATGGAATTTCCTGCGCAAGGAGCGGATCCGGACTCTTCAAAGAGAGATTCCCCGGTGGATTGTCTTGAAGCCTCTGCCGGAAAGGAAGACAGTAGCCGTGGGTTATGATCTCTAGAACCCACACATCTGAAGTAATGGCGCGCCACTCTTCAAGATGCTGCGCCAGCCTTCCCCCAACCGGCGAACCATGAGACATGGCCTCATGACTGAGCTGAAGCGGCTGCGGCGTTGCCTGAGGGCAAAGAGGCAATAGCCCGAGCGGCCTTGGCACCTCGAGTACCTTGCTTTCCACCTCTGGCACTCCTACGGTGGCCCCTTTGACTGGCAGCTCCTCTCGCTTTACCAAAGGACGAGTAATAACGAAAGGAACCTCCCCTCCATTGCTGTCCCCTAGGACGAAAAGGCGGAGGTTGCCGAACTGCAGCGCCCAATGACTTTGCTGCAGCTTTGAAGATCTGCAACCTCTCAAGGCTCTCGTCAGCCTTGCTGCCAAAAAGATCTTCCCCGTCAAAGGGCATGTTGAGGAGCCCCAACTTCCGCAACCACGCAAACCTGCGTATCACGGTGCTCGCCACCATGGACCGGCTGACGCAATCTGCTATGTCCAAACCCGCCGGAACGGCCTCACACATGGCGTCCTTACCATCCTGAACCATGGCAAGGAAACCATCCCGTTCATCCCCTTCGGGAATATGTTCAGCCGCTAAGGAAGACAATGCATTACTTACCGTAAAAGCATTTCTGATGGTTGTATCTGCTTAGATTCACATGCTGTGCATAGTCCGACATCCAGTGGTCACTGCGGAGTATTGCATTTTGTTTTTCGTAGTCGAAAAGGGGACGTCGACAAGGCGTGTCTGTAACACTATCCCTATAGTAACGTGCAGTGTACCCAGAACCCCTCACGCGTCGAGGTCCCTCTGTTTGTATTTTTTCTGCCCTGAGGGAGCCTTCTATACGTGAGTGAGTACAGAAAAGAGAGAGAGATGTAGAAATATGTCTATGTTCCTTCCATCCGAGCGGGGAGGAAGGGTGGGCGCATGTGAATCTAAGCAGATACAACCATCAGAAATGCTTTTACGGTAAGTAATGCATTGTCTTCTGAGGTTTGTTAATCTGCTTAGAATCACATGCTGTGCATAGACTAGCGAGCAGTACCCGGAGTTGGAGGTGGGTTGTGAGAAGGAACAATAGAGAAAAGATGTCTTAATACTGCTTGTCCCACCTGGGAATCAGATCTAGAGTGAGCATCTAGACAGTAGTGTTGGACTCAAGGGGAACGTTTGCAATGAATGCTATGGATGCCCTAGTGCCTCGAGTAGAGTGTGCTCTTGGCTTGAAGGGTAGTTCTCTCTTAGCAAGAGTGTAACAGAGAGTGATGCATTGAACAATCCATCTAGATATAGTGGACTTTGAGACTGCATCCCCTTCTCTTCCTGCTGCCACCGAGACAAAGAACTGATTAGTCTTTCTCAGTGGCCTAGTTCTTTCCATATAAAACATGACAGCTCTGCGCACATCTAGTGTATGCAGGCTCTTTTCTCCCAAATTGGAAGGGTTTTGAAAGAACGTTGGTAGTTCTATTGACTGGTTGACATGGAATTTTGATATGAATTTCGGTGCAAACATTGGGTGTGTGCGTAGAACCACCTTATCTTTGTGAACTGTTACAAAGGGGTCTAGAATAGAAAGAGCCTGTAGTTCACTCACTCTCCTAATGGAGGTGATAGCTATTAGGAAAGCAGTCTTAAGGGTGAGGGTCCTTATGAGTTGCCTTGTGCATGGGTTCAAAGGGTGAGCCCATGAGCCAGGTAAGTACCACATTAAGGTCCCAGCCGGGAGCTGGGTTTGCTATCGGAGGGTGTATTCTCTTTACCCCTCCATGAAGGCTTTGATAACAAGGACTTTCCACCATGACACCTTAAGTTGAGAGGTGATCTATGCAGAAAGTGCCGCTGGATGGACTTTAATAGAATTGAACACTAGACCAGAGACAAGTAAATGGGTCAGGTAAAGGACAATTTGTGTGGGAGAGCAGTGGACTGGGTTGATGCGCTTACCTCTACACCAGATGACAAATCTCTTCCACTTGCTAGAATAGCAGTGGCGAGTGTTGGGTTTTCTAGCTTCTTTGAGAATGTCCATGCATCTCTGAGGGAGTTGTAAATGGCGAAATTCTATGACCTCAGGAGCCAGGCTGCTAAATTCATGTTCTGTGGGCATAGGTGCAGTGTCTTGCCCTTGTCCTGTGACAGCAAGTTGTACGAGCAGGGCAGTTTCATTGGTGGGTACAGAGACATCTCCTTCAGGTGCGCAAACCATGGTTGGCGGGCCCACATCGGGGCCATCAGTATCATGGTGACTGGTTCCTGGTGCATCTTGTGCACTATCTTGTTCAGCAGAGGAGTCGGGGGGGAGGGGGGGCGTAAACAAATTTCCCTGACCATGGTATCCAGAGACCGTTCCCCTTGGAGCGGTTCTGTGGGTATCTGGAGGCGTAATCTAGGCATTGTGAGTTCTCCAGAGTTGCGAACAGGTCTATTTCTGGGAATCCCCATTAGTTGAAGACGTCGAAGACGATGTCTTCGTGTAACCGCCATTCGTACTCTGAGGGCGGAGGGAAGTCTCTGCTGAGTTTGTCAGCTAGCAGATTGAGTTCCTCTGGTACATGTTGTGACAATAGGAACATGTTGTGTCTGAGAGCCCACTTCCAGATGTTCTGGGACAGCTTGGACAGTCCTGGAGAGTGAGTGCCCCCTTGCTTGTTGACGTAGTACGTGGCTGTGGTGCTGTCCGTGAGGAGGTGTGTCTGGGAGGCTTTTAGTGCCTTGAACACTGCAAGTAGCTCTAATAAGTTTATGTGCTTGGAAGCTACGCTCGGAGTCCAGACTCAGTGAGCAGTCTGATGGGATAGGTGAGCCCCCCATCCCGTGAGGGATGCGTCTGTGGTTAGAGTGGCTTCCACTGCGGGGGTGGCGAATGGTTTCCCTATTACCAGGTTTTCCTTCGACCACCACCGTAGCGAGAGAACCAAGGCCTGCAAGACCACCACTAGATCGTCCCATTGTCTGCTGGCCTGACACCACTGACTGTTGAGCCACTCTTGCATTGGGCGCATGCGCAGGCGCGTGTGAGGTACCAAATAAATACATGATGCCATCATTCCTAGCAAGCGCATTGCTTTGCGTACCGTCACCTCTCGACCGGCCACATATTGAGGGATCTGAAACAGCATATTTTGGACCCTCTCGTTGTAGGGGAAGACGAGGCCGTCCTTTGTTCGAATTAGAGCCCCTAGGAATTGTTTGATTTGGCTGGGGTCTAAGCTGGACTTCTTCTCGTTGATGGAGAAGCCCAGTTGGAACAAAAGGTCTACTGTCTTCTGGGTGTTTGAGAAGCATGTCTCTTAGGACTCCCCTTTTATGAGCCAATCGTCGAGGTAAGGGTATACCGGTATGGACAACCTGCGCAGGTGGGCCGCTGCCACTGCCAGTACCTTTGTGAATACCCTCGGTGCAGACGCTATGCCGAAGGGTAGCACTCTGAACTGGTGGTGTTTGCCCTCTATCATGAACCTGAGGTATTTTCTGTGCGCTGGCAACATCGAATTATGAAAGTATGCATCTTTCATGTCTAGTGTTGTCATGTAGTCCCCCTGAGATAGCAGGGGAATTACCTCCTGTAATGTTACCATAAGAAATTTTTGTGGTTTTACAAACTTGTTCGCTGGGCGCAGATCTAGTACAGGGCGCATGGTTAGGTCCTTTTTGGGTACAAGGAAGTACACTGAATAAATACCTTCCATTACCTGAGATAGGGGCACAACCTCTATTGCTCCTTTCTGTAGCAGCTGTTCTACTTCTTGCAGGAGGATGACGAGGTGTTCTGGTGACAGACGTCGTCCCCTTGGAGGTCTGTAGGTGGGGGACCGATTGAACTCTATACAGTACCCATGGGCTACAGTTGACAATACCCACCGGTCTGATGTTATTCCCTCCCATGCTGAAAGGAACAATGTTATCCGGCCCCCAACCGGAGACGCATGGGAGGGGACCTGAACCTTCGGGTCATTTGTTGTTACTTGCCGGGGTGCCTCTGGGGCTGGAGTCCCGGCCTCTGCCCTTGCCACGGCGCTGTCCTCTTTGGTTATACTGGTTACTGGTACCCTGATTAGAGGGCCAGTTGCCCGCAGCGTAATGCTGTTGCTGCTGCTGCTGTTGGCGTTGGCCACGAAAAAAGCGCTTGTTCCCAAATCCCCACCTGTTTGGAGGCTTTGAGATTTGGTCTAAGGTCTTTATGGTGTCAAATTCTTTCTTCGCATTTTCCAGTGCATCGTCCACTGCCCTTCCAAAGAGATTTAACTCTTCTATTGGCTTATTAATGAGTGACGCCTGCGTTTCTGCCTTGAAACCGGAATTGCGAAGCCAGACGTGACGCTTCAGCAAAATTCCCTGCACCAAAGAACGGCCAGCAGTTTCTGCCGCATCAAGAGTGTTCTTAATGATGCTCTGGTTGACCAGAGCTCCTTCTGTAACTGTAGCCAATAAGCGAGTTCTTAGAGGTTCAGGGGCTTCTTCGATGTCCTGCTTAAGCTTTCCCAATTGAGCATCAGCATAGCTTGCCAACAATGTATTATTATTGGCAATCCTGATTGAAAACGCTGCTGAGCCGGAAATTCTTTTGCCCAAGGCATAAAGCTTTTTCCCTTCTTTATCTGGGGGTGCCTCGCTGGTTGACAATGGAACCCCAGCCCTCTTCCTTGTGTTGGTTACCACTGAGGAGTCCGGGACTGAGTGACCCCTGATATATAATGGGTCTGACTGAGAGGGTGAGAACAATTTCTCGATTCTTGGATTGACCCCTCTTACCAGCGCGGGGGTGGACAGCGATGGGGTGAGTCGTCTCTTAACCGAGGCGAGGATAGGAATAGATTGACTAGTGGGAGGTTTTTCTTTAATAATCCTTTCGACTAAATCAGTATCTGGGGTGACCTCACGAGTGTCAACTTCAAAATGCTCTGCTGCCTTCCTCAGTAGCGCATTGAAGGTGGGCTGATCGTCTACTGGAGATGGGTTCCTGACCGGTGTGGTCTGAGGAGAAGAAAGGTCTGTAATGTCGGGGTCTGTAGACCCCGATGGCGACTGCCAGGGCTGTAAGCCACTTTCACCTGGGTCCTCCTCGTAGCCTTCCTCACCTATGTTAGTGTCATCATGAAAACCCGCTCCCTCTTGTTGGTCTTCATTATTCACAAACTCATCCTCTTCCTGGAAGTGAGGGTCCTCCTCAGTGAGGTCGTAAGAGTTCATGTCTTCCTGTAGGGGGTTAAAGAGCTTTGGGTATTTAGCCCATGGCCCCTCCTGGAGTACCTCCCTTGGCCTCTTGGGTGTCCTATTTTCTGGGATGGCCATGAACCTGTCTAGCTTGTCCATACATGACTGGAAACTCTCTGCAGTCCAGTAAGGTAGGCCAGAGCGGTCTGGGAGTGAAAAGGGAGTTCCCTCTCCCTGTAGTTGCTTAGTTCTGTCCCATAGCATCGAAGATAGAGTCCCTTCGCCTTCTGAGAAACCCTCTCGCTGGCTAGGGTCTTCTGTCGACGGTGGGAGCTGTCCCAGCCTACCCTCCGGCGTCCTTGGCGTTTCTTTGGCCTTGTGAGCGGTTTTCGACGTGTCACCTGTCGTCCGTCTCTGGCCGTCTTTAGAAGCTATATGCGTGAGGCTTTCGGCGATCAGCTTCTCCGTCGAGGGATCGCTAGGCGGTGCCGAGTCTTTATTGGCAACGTACGCACTCTTGCGAGGCGCGCCGCCAGAGGATTTGGGGTTAGCGCCCTTATTTACAGAAAGCCCAGTCGCCGGTCACGGAAGCGGTGGCGGGGAGGGCTTGCGACCCTTACGGTCGGAGGAAGACGCCGGTGGGCCCGACGCCTCCGTTGACGCTATGGCTGCCTTCGTCTTCGCAGCTACGTCGAGGGAGGGATCTATGTGTTATAGTTAATAATAATAATAAACGACCAAGGGTCGAGGAAATGATTTTGCAATGTCTCTCGAGGAGTGCCGCATAAAGGCGACCAATAACTGGGCGGAAAAAAAACAATCTGAGGGACCTCGACGCGTGAGGGGTTGTGGGTACACTGCACGTCACTATAAGGATAGTGTTACAGACACGCCTTGTCGACGTCCCCTTTTCGACTACGAAAAACAAAATGCAATACTCCGCAGTGACCACTGGATGTCGGACTATGCACAGCATGTGATTCTAAGCAGATTAACAAACATCAGAAACACAGTTCCACAGAGTGTGCGTGAAACGTGACAAGGCACATACGAAGTTGGCCGCCTGAAGCGCCATACACCCTGAAGAAAACACTTTCTTCGCCCAGCCATCAAAACGCTTGTCATCCCTATCAGGAGGGATGGTAGGATACGACGCCTGCTTTGCCGGGGCCGCAGCCGCCTGCACCACCAAACTCTCCGGAGTGGGGTGCTTGGTCAAGTAGCAGGGGTCGCTACTGGCTGGGTGGTATTTTCACAGCAAAGGCTTGTCCACTGCCGGGAGACTCTCCGGAGCAGTCCAAGCCGCCGCCACCCTCCTCTGTAGAGCCATATGGAAGGGCAATACCGGGTCAGTTGGTGGACCTTGGTCGAGGATATCCGTAAGGTCACCCTGAAGAAAATCCCCTGGGGGAGCAGACCAACCCAAGTACTCGGTGACCCTGGACATAAGGTGCCGGTACGAGGAGTCGGCATGAGTGCCAGGCTCAGGCCTACAAAACTCCACGTCTGGAGAGGTGTCCAGCCCACTAGCATTGTGCAGGGATTGCCGCAAGTCTTCAATCTGGCTATGGCCCGAGAAAATCTCGTCCGGTACCGTATCCGGAACCATGCCATCATCAGAGCCCTCATCCACCTCCGAAATAAACTCAAGCTGGCAGAAAGAAGGCACAGAATGCAGAACAAAGCCATGCTTGGCCTTTGCGAAAGCCTTTCTAGGAGGTTCCACCGAGCCCCGGGGAACCCCCGTCGAAACAGCCTCGAAAGGTGTTCAGTGAATCGGCGTTGACGGCGATTGCGGCGCCGACAGCATCGATGGCGCCGACACAGTCCTCGAGGCCGGGGCCTCGAAAGAGTCAGTCGATGACCTCGGCACCACCGGCATCGACGACTTCCTTGAAAACACCAGAGGTTCACACGGTCTCGAGCGCGTCGAGGACCGGGACCTGGACCTGGAACGGCATGCCGAGAACGATTCCCCTGGTCTGAGCGGGACCTTTCCCGCGAATCGTGATGACCACCCGAGCCCGAAGGTGTACGATCAGCGTCCCTCGACCGATCACGACCGACCCCACTCGGAGGCGCGGACGGACCAGTGCCCTGTGATTTGAGAATCACCAACATTTTCTTACCGAAGGAAGCCCATTCCTCCGGTGTTGCGTGATTGGTGGGGTAAGCGACCCGCCAATTGGCAGAGTCCTCAGAAGAGGACGGGGAAGGGAGTGACTCCGGGACCAAGACCCACTGGACTTCCGATGACGACACGGAGAGTCGCCTCTCGAATCGTCCGTCGAAAGCCCCGCACACCTTGACTTCCGTGGCATAGACACCTTTCCTACCGATAACTTCTTCTTGCGCTCCCGCAAGGCTTTGGACGTGAGCGACTGGCAGTGGACACAGTCATCCGTGTCATGGGCCTGCCCGAGGCACCAGAGGCAGGCGTTGTGCGATTCCGTAACCGACATCTTGGACCCACAGTCCCCGCACTTCTTAAAGCCCAGACGCGGTGTGGAAGACGAGGTAGACATCTTCATGAAGAAAGACTTCACAATACGAAACAGGTTCGAAGAACCGAGAACGAACAAGAACTCAAAGAGTCGAGGCGTGCCGAGATCTCTGAAGCGAACACGTTCGCGGAAAAAAAAGATCTGAGCTACGGGCGTCGTGCGTCCTACTTATAACATCCAGTGACGTCAGCCGTCGGAGGAGGTCCTCGAGGGTGGCGTATCGACGTCATCGACGCAGGACGCCGAAGATTTTCCAAAGCAGCACAGCTGTGGTGATTACATGTCATTGATACGGAATACGTCGGAGGACCCAATCCCCTCAAAGGTTTTTTCTGGTGAAAAAGGTTGTCTCGTGTACCTAGGAAGGGTTGCCCCATGCAGTATGGAGGAAAGGGGACGGGACGTAAGAGTACATTCTGAAGGGTACATCAAGAATGACAGAAAAAGGTTGCCAAATGTACAACAGATTTAAAGAAGATCCGATTGAATCAGACAGTTGTAAAATGTGAGCACCAATTAAGAAGGAACAAGTTACTTAGCTGTAACTGTTGTTCTCCAGCAGAGGTCTGGCATGGATTCACATGCTCATGACTACAAGCATACATAGCAGTACACACACACATGCACAACCACGGGAGGTGGCAAGGCTCAACATTACAAAAAGAAGTATCTATCAGAGCACACCTAATTACTCAAAAACTAAATAACTATTTAGAGAGATTTTATTACAATTCTGGGTGCTGGGGAGGAATACACGCCCTGACACTGGAGCATGTGTTAAACATAAAACAAAAAGTGTCTAAACTTAAAGACACTCCCGTCCCCTGCACACCTTACAAGCTGAAATAAATCAGTCAAATTTCATAACATTTGCACTTTTATATATAGAAAGAATTGTCAATTTAGAACATAGGTAACAAAATATCTTCATAAAAGTACAGAAAAAAAGCTATCAACTGACTTCCAATATGGCCAGCATGAAAAACAAATCAAACCAGACAAAGAAATAAGCTCCCAATTTTGAACTGCAGCTTCAAGCTCTACGCGTTTCGGGGACTATCCCCTTCTTCAGGAGCAAAAATATCTGCAAGTATAGATATATATACAATTAGAGGACATCTCACATATCATTAAAAGTTTGGACAAACTAAACACATTAAATAAAGAGAATACATTAAATAATTATGTACACATAAATCGAACCACAATTCTACATAGCATACACAAGTGGTTGTATATTCACAGTGGTACAACTGGTATGGCTCCAAATGTAAATCTCAAAATGCATTAAAACCTAAAACACTTATTCGTATGTACCTCACAGTGGGAATGTTGTCAAAGAAAATAGAGTCTCTGTCTGTGCATCTGTCTGTGCACGACGTACACATAACCAGGATCCCTGCGAATACTCCTGCCGTCCTCAACAAGTGAAATGTGATTGCCGAACTCTGGAATACCAAAGTATATCTATCAGCTCCAATTACACGTAATTAAATCACCAAACCTTAATGACTAAACAACTAGTTCAAAAAACACCTATTACTCATTGGCAACTAATCTGTGCAGCTCAACGATCACCAAAATCCACAACCTTGTGCCACCACCTCATCTTTGTGCCAACACATCAACTTAACACAGAAAGTTAAAAAGCCCAAATCCTCAAAGAAAACCCAAAATTTAAAATGTGCAACTCTTCCAACATATATTATTTACCTAAGGCAAATCAATAGCCAATCCAATCCAAATTCAGGACTTCCAGTACTCCGCATCCAATGTAAAGCATCCTGCTGATTATAGATATGTATAATGCAACTAAAAAACAAACACAAAATATACCATTTACAAACTAACACCACCTTTCCAATACAAACATAAATAAATATAAACACATCCACACAGCTTAAACTTACTTCCAGAAGCGCACCTCTTCACCTCAGATTCAACGGCTCCTCTCCAATTTACACGTAACAGATCCCAACCCACAACACACTTCCTGGCTCATTTTATACTGTTTCCTGGTAGTCACATGATAAAGTCACGTGACCCGCCGGCACTGAATACTAAAAGAATGCACAAAACTCCCTGCAACCTGCCAAATACACAGCTAATGCTAACTAAGCACACAGGTACTGAGTGAGTAAATCAAACAAAATAAAAAAGACACCAAAGATAAATGTGTGTGTAGTTAAAAAGGAGATAGACATAGAAGAAAGACTGCATTTTTGAAAAAATAAAAAAATAATAAATAAGTGCCTTAAAACTATTGCTGTCCATCAACCATACTTAACTACGTGGCAAATTCAGAAATAACCAAGTAAACTAGTTATGTACTAAAGATAAATGTGTATGTATTTAAAAAGAAGATAGACATAGAAGAAAGACTACATTTTTGAAAAAATTGAAAAAATAATGAATAAGTGCCTTAAAACAATTGCTGTCCATCAACCATACCTAACTACGCAGCAAGTTCAGAAATAACCAAGTAAACTAGTTATGTACTAATTACCCAAACCCAATAACTACTATTCCATACACCTCTAATGGAACAACCAGTATGTAACACCCGGAAAACACAAATCCCTCCATGTGACCTCAAACTCATATCAATTTATGCATTATGAACTACGCGGCAAATTCAGAGATAACCAAGTAACCTAGTTATGTACTCATTACACAAATCCAATAACTACTCTTCCATACACCTCTAATGGAACAACCAGTATGTAACACCCGGAAAACACAAATCACTCCATGTGACCTCAAACACATATGAATGTATGCATTATGAACGACTTAAACCATTCACCAACCATACCTCGACACCTACACAAAACAATTCAAAGAGAACTCTTCATTGAGCCCTCTTGGAGATAAAGTCCCCAAGAGGTCAATCCAAAACATCTCTCTCTGAGCTAATATTCTCAAAAAGTCACCTCCTCTGGGTGGTTTCTTCACCACTTCCAAAACATTAAACCTCAATTGTGCAATAGTATGTCTAGACATATTAAAATGCCTAGCAACTGAAGATTTCTCATTTTTACACCGTATTTGAGATTTATGTTCAGTCCATCTTTCACGTGCGGATCTGGCTGTCTGTCCAATATACATTAATCCACACGGGCACTTAATGCTGTAAATCACCCCTGTGGATCTACATGTGGCAAAATCTCTAAGAGTGATTTTTTTGCCCGTCTGCGGGTGAAGAATGTATTCTCCTTTAGCCACATTGTTACAATGACTACACGACAAACAAGGAAATGTTCCCTTTTTTTTAGTCACCAATGTCATCTGAATTTCCTTCGGGCCTCTTTCGGCTCTCACAACCCTATCTCTCAGGTTCCTACCTCTTCTATACACCATCATTGGCTCAACATTAATCATTTCAACAACTCAACATTAAGCATCTCTTACCTCCTCACCAGGTTCACTTTCAAGCGAACAGGTTGCACAGCACTGCCTGGCCGACTCTGGACTCCTCCCTGGAATCCCAGTCGACGCAGTACAATTTTGTGAAGGTGTGAGTCGACCTCCACGTAGCAGCCCTGCAGATGTCCAGCAGGGGTACACCAGACAGGAACGCCATAGTAGCAGCGATCGCTCTGGTCGAATGGGCTCCCGACGGCCGGGCAGCGGTCGGTTTGCCAACCGGTGACAGTGCATGATGCAGCCAAAGAGCCACCTGGAAATGGAAGCCTTGGAGAGGGCCTTCCCTTGATTCACAGTGCCAAAGTTCACAAACAGCTGTGTTGTCTTCCGAAAACTCTTGTGCGGTCCACGTAGAACTTCAGCGCTCTAGCCACATCCAGCAAGTGCAAAGTCCTCTCAGCCGGCGACGAAGGCGACGGGAAGAAAACGGGCAACACCAAGGGCATGTTGAAATGGAAGTCCGACGGCACCTTGGGCATGAAGGAGGGGTGCGTCCTCAGCACTACCCTCGGCTTGTGGAATGTCAGATACGGAGGCTTACAGGAGAGGGCCTGGATCTCTCCCACTCATTGTGCGGAGGTGATGGCCACAAAAAACGCTGTCTTCCACGATAGGAATTTCAGTGGCGCCGAATGCAAAAGCTCGAATGGTGGCCCCATGAGCCTAGTCAGCACCACATTGAGCTCCCACGCCGGGGCCTTCACCGACGGGAACAAGCGGAACAGTCCTTTCATGAACTCCTTCACCAGGCGGTGCGAGCACAGCGACGACCGCCCCGGAGTTCTGGTGTAGCGGGAGATAGCCGCCAGATGGATTTTGATGGAGGCATGCGCCAGCCCCGCCTTGGCTAGCGACAGCAAGTACTGCAGCACTTGAGGGGCCGTAATCCATAGACGGTTGATCTTCTGTGCAGGGCACCAGACAGAGAACCTCTTCCATTTATGTCCATAGCACTTAAGAGTCGAGGAAGCCCTGGACTAGGCAAGCACCTCCTTGCAGTCCACCGGGATATCGTAGCCTCCGAACTCTAGTGCTGCAGGAACCAGGCCTTCCCTGGCGAGAAGATCTGCCTGACTGACTGGAGGGGAGACTGACATGTCCAGATGGTCCAGGAACCAAATCTGCCTCAGCCACGCCGGTGCGACGAGGATCATCCTGCACCGGGACAGTCTGAGTTGACTGATGAGTCGCAGAAGCAACGGCAATGGCGGGAACGCATAGAGGAACAGGCCATCCCAGGGGAAGGAGAATCCATTCCCCAAGCTCCCCAGATGGGGAAACCTGCTGGCGAACCTCTGGCACTTGGTGTTCGTCGCTGTCATAAACAGATCTATCTGGGGACTGCCCCATCGTCGGAAGAGAAGATCCAGTTGATCCTGCCAAAGCTCCCACTCGTGGCAAAAGCTCAGCTTCCTGCTCAGTGAGTCGGCGACAGTGTTCTTCACTCCTGCCAGGTGGAAGGGTACCAGGAACATCCCCTGAGCGACGGCCCAGTGCCACACTCAGTAGCACTCAGATCTGTACAAATCCAAGGTCTTGCGATCCCTAGATTCAAGCTTCATTCTGCTGGGGGCGCTAGCTTCCCTGTCCTGGCAGCCAAGCTTTGGAACACTGTACCACTCATGATCAGAACGCTACCTTCTTTTAACCAATTCAAACACAAAGCCAAGCTTTGGTTAGCAACATCCCACTAACAACAGCTCTTCTGTTTTTGGACGGGCCATCTGGGACCTAGCTCTGTTCTGGTCCGTTCTGTTTGTTGCCTTGATTTGTATCGTCATTTGTATACTCTGTGTACAACCTGTTGGGACTATTGTGATGATATGTCTACTACTGTAATGTAATGTTCTACTAAAATATGCGCCCGGTTGCCTTTGGGCCTGGTCTGCGCTATACAAATAAAACAAATACAAATACAGATCCTGCGCTTCCTTGGAGAGAGCCGGGGATCTGGTGCCCCCTGCTTCCGGATGTAGAACATTGTGGTGGTGTTGTCGGTGAAGACCCATACCGCTTTGCCTTTGAGGGATGGAAGGAAGGACCTGAGCGCCCAGAACATGACCCGGAGCTCCAGGACGTTGATGTGCAGCGACCTCTCCTCTGGGAGCCAGAGACCTCTAGCATGGAGATCTCTGGTGTGCACACTCCATCCCTCCAGGGAGGCGTCCGTCGTCACAGTTTTCTGATGCGTTGGGGTCTGGAAGTCCATGCCCGCCGCGAGTTGCGCGCGGGTGCCCCACCACCGGATCACTTGTCGGAAAGCCTCGTTGAGGGAGATCTTGTCTTCAAAGCTTCCCGCTACTTATATCCACCGGGCGTCAAGCTCCTGCAGTGGCCGCATGCGCAACCTGCACAGACGCACGAGGTAGATGCATGACGGCATCATGCCGGGCAGGGACTTGATGGATCTCACCCAGGCAACTTCCATGGGTAACAGCCGTTGTACCTTGCCTAGGATGGTCTTTATCCTCTCCTCCGACGGTGAAGCCAGCTGTGCCACCGTGTTGAGCCTGGCTCCCAGGAACAGGGCGTCCTGCGATTACACCAAGCAGGACTTTGCATAGTTTATCGAGAACCCCAGTTCCATGAGCAGAAGGACGGTCCTCGCTGTGTGGTTGACAGCGAGTTCTCTTGACTTCGCTCGGATGAGCCAATCGTCCAGACAGGTGTAGACGTGGATCCCCTGGAGGCACAGCCGCGCTGCCACGGGTGCCAGGCACTTGGTGAAGACCATTGGTGCCGACTTCAACCCAAAGGGCAGTGCCTTGAATTGATAGTGCCGTCCCTGGACCACAAAGCGCAGAAAGTTTTGATGCCCTTTGTGTATGGGGATGTGGATGTATGCATCCTCCAGGTCCAGCGACGACAGGAAGTCCCCTTCTTCCAGCTGTCCCAGCACGTGCTGAAGGGTGACCATCCAACAAATTTATGGGCTTGATGCAGCAATCCAACATGAGCCACAAGCTTCAAATTAGTTAAAGTATACTGCTATACATTGGAAGATACTAACACTTACCTGATCTCTGGAAAACAGAAAAAAACATTTGGGGACAGGCAGGAAGGGGTGGCATGGGCCAAACTTTGCATCAGGTTCTGCAATGCCACAGATTACACCACATGCCACATAGCTCAGGGAACACACAAGTACTGAAACCAGAGTGAGCTTAAAGGGGTTTATTAAACAAAAGTTAAACATAACTTTTTACCCAGTTACCTCAGGCTTAGGTGCGCGATACAAATAATAAACAAATAATAAACAAATAACACTATTGCATTGAAACTGGTTCAGGTTGGCTGTAACATAGATTCTTGGGCGACACACTCCTTGAACTCAACATTATAAACGAAGGGCAGCAAACAAAAAGGCATTTAAAAACTTCCAAACAGGAAATTCTGCCATTTTGGTCGCTATAACATTCAGTCTTCATCACTGCTTCTGGGGGGCACAATGCCTCTCTGTCTCTCTCGGTACTTGAGCTTCTTTGCTTTGTTAAGTGCCCCGAATAGTCCTCCACTTCATTGGGGCTCTCTTTCTTTTGATTACCTATTCTCCTCTTCTGGGGTTTCTCCCCCTCTGTCTTTTACTCAGGGATGGCATGCCTTGCTTTTTCCTCCTCACCCAGGGATATATAGTGCCCTGTCCACTAGTCCGCAACTAGTGATATGATGCACTGCTCTCTCTCAGGGATATAATGCCCTGACGACTAATCTGCACCAGGGACATAGGGTAGAGGCAGAGAGGACAGAGGGGGAAACAAGAAAGGAGACATATATTAACCATTTACAAAAGCATATTCCTAATCAGGCACGCGCTGCGCACCGGGAATACAACGTGTGGATTGGCTGTTTTCCGAGCCATACCACATGGTATTCCCGTGTACACCGTGCGTGCCGGGTACTCTGTTCCCGGCAAGGGCGTGGCAGCCCCTTAGCCAATAAGGAGGCTCGAAACGGGGCAATCCCTGCTCCGAGCCTCCCCATGGCTGGAGGCTGCCTTCGTCCCCCGCCGGGGACACTTCTGTTCCCAGCGCATCAGCTCCCGATGGCCGCCATGGAAAGGGAAAACGGACTACGTTTTCCCTTCCCGGCGGGCATTTTTTCAATGTTTTTTTTTTCTGTTTCAAAACGCTGGAGCGTTTCAAAATATTAAAAACTGCCATTAGTACCCCGGGCTAACGGGCCGGGGTACTAATGGCTATAAGACCCTCGGCGGCGGCGGGCCAATACCGCCCACGGTAATGCCCCCGGGCCTTCGTTAAGGCCCTGGCTACGCTCAGGCCTGTAACTACGGCTCCGGGGGCATTACCTGTGGCGGTAATGGCCTGCCGCCGAGGGTCTTATTGCCACATTAACATCTCATAATGACAGACTTTATAGCATGTTAAACATTTTACATTTAAGGCCACATTTGGCGGAGGGGACTGAATGTTCCTTGAGCAGTAAGTGCAAGGGAGAAGAACATCACTAATAACACAGCAGAGTAGAAGTTGGCTTTAGATAAATCGTCGGTAGCAGACTAAGGAGTGGAGGAGTGAGGCATAGGCCTGTGCGATATTAAAAATAGGAGCGACACGCTCATGGGTCCATGAAGGATAGTTTAAACAGCAATTATTTTAGGCCCTGTTTGAATTTGGAATGGTTGATGTTTAAACTGGTGCGATTTTCCAGTACTTTCATAGTTTCAATGCTAAGGTTCTAGCCCCATGTCGCTGTCCTTTGAAAGGGGATTGAGGAGGTGACCAGAAGGTTGTCCTTGCAAATATCTATACTATTAATATTCAATTGATAGTAATATGATTTAATTAAATGTTTAGTGATTAAGGAAAAGTAGTTATAATGTGATACATTTGAAATTAACCATTACTTTTATTTACATATATTTAACTGTGAAAAACATTTTGATTCAAAAGGAAAGAAATTATACTGTTGCGCGCACACACAGAGGGGATCATTACAAGTTTGCTGGTTTCTGGTGGTAAATCTGTCAGAATACTGTCAAACTGTATTACCGCTACCAGCACTGAGTCCGGTGGAATGTCCACCAGACTAAGAGTGCCAGTAGGTGGTCTAACTCCCCATTTCATGGAGTACCATTGGACTCCATGGGGGAGTTTGCCAGTATTACAATTGAGGGTATTGCTCGTGCCTGTAATACCAGTGATTTGCCAGTAATGTGGCGGCAAACTTGTAGTTGGCTGGTGCTGAAACGTACCGGTATAAGTTAATACCAGCACGTTAATTCTACACTGGCCAATTTATAATGAGCCCTCAGAGTCTTCTCCATAGTTTACAACATTTTATTACAGGAATCGCATGAATAATAGATACCCAACATCACAGAAATAAAATAACTAAATCATAGAAACACTAATTCAATGGTTTCAAATGAATAGATTCCTCCGAACTGAAAGAGTGACAAAAGCTTACCAATGAATCTTTTGTTTTAAATACTACTTTACCTGTCATATTGAAATTTGGTGCCACTGTGCTGTCAGCCAAGGTGAACCATATAAGGCCAAGGCTCATACAAATTGCTGCTGACACATCCGCTATATTATAACGTTTTCCTGTCACAGAAAAATAAATAAATAACATTAATACATTATTGTATTTTAAGAAGTGATTTAAAACATAGGTCACGCTGCATAGCCTTAACTTGCAGGGAATCACAGATCTAAAAACATTGCTCAACAAATTTATGGGCTTGATGCAGCGATCCAAAAGGAGCCACAAGCTTCAAATTAGTTAAAGTATACCGCTATACATTGGACGATAGTAACACCTACCGACACATGCACCAACGTGAGGCAAATGTACTAAATCTATGCTTAAGCTCAAATGTCTATGTACATGTTCTCAAGTGTCAATATATACTTTTTTGCCCAGACATTATTTTAGATGAAGCAACTGCAATTACATCAACAAGATAATGAAACCTTTGTCTCAACTCCTTTATTTTGCTTTTTATTTTTTAACACACCACTACCACTTGTTCCAGCCCTTGCCCTCCATACAATAACACTAATAACACTTTGTTCTAGAGGAAAAACAGAAAGCAATAATCCACTCATCAGTGGGCATTATTCACTGATAAACATTTAAGGGTCTAGTCAGGCATGAAACTCTAAATTTTTTCTAAAAAAATGTATAGACCACGCAAAACAATAAAATAAACAATGCATTAAATTAACCATTAGAAAATAATAAAAAGATCATAAAACATTCTGTTACCATAAAAAGTCATATGCTTAAAATGGTAGTAAAGTTCAGATCATATGAGTTCAACAAGCATGAGTCTTTAAAAATCATAATGAAGTATCCGGGAATCGGTAGGTAAATTTACATCAATATAAATAGCCCGGCGCCCCGCACTGCGGCTCTCACACACCCACTCCTCAGCTCCGTCCCTTTCTCCCAACCGCCGGATGGAATCCTCCTTGAAACCCAACATTCCACACGCTCGTGCAGGCGGGGAGCTAGGGCAACATAACATAGCAACATGAACAACTTAGAATACTACATCACCACCCCCCCTCTAATATTGAATAGCAGAAGAAGAAATGAAATAACAGAATAACACATTTCTGGGCATAGGAAATTCAACTATGTACCAGCTTGAAAACAGCAAGTAGGATAATCCACCTGTACATTATACATATTCCTTAACTCTCCATGATGTAATCTCTGGACCAAATCGGTAGTCTCTTCTCTCTTGAACTACGCAAAATCCTATGTTCTGTAACAACATTTCCATTATTACTTTGTCGCATGTCCGCTTCCCCAACTTGTCTCACCATGTCACCATTCACATTCTCATTCCCATCTTGAATATGATCATCTCCAAATAAATCAATTGCTCTTCTCTCATATCTAAAATGTCTATCTCTTTCATGCTTACCTTTCCACATCCATTTACTGACCCTATCCACACAGATCCACCACTAACTCTGACCGCTCTCCTGAACACTTGAATCACCTTAACAGGACTGCTGTATTTAGAGTCACCCTTTCTCACATTACGCCCAAACTTTATTCTCACAAAATCTCCTGGTGAAATTCTCAACCTAGACTCTTCTGGAGACCACTTATACTTGTCTTGATATCTTTTAGTAATAATCGTCCATGGTGAACAGCTATCCACCTTCACTTTAAGTTTCTAATTATCAACAATCACCTCACAACTCGGGCATTTAAATTCTCCATCTGGTGGCTCATGTATCAGGAACACCCTTTCTTCTTCCGATTCTACCTCTTCATCCATGATGACAAAGACTTTCTTCTTTCTTCTACATGTGACTGCAAAGTGACCCTTTACACCACAATTTCCACATTTCTGCCCTATTGCCGGGCACTGTTTTGCATACACGTAATGGCCAACTCTGCCACAATTATAACACCTGTCTCCTTCTTTAGCCTGGACATTCTGAAATCTCTGATCATTCTGAAATCTAGGTTCATTCTTCACCCAATTCCTTCCTCTAAAGGAACTTCCTCTGTTTTCAAAACGTTTTGCTTTATTGCTTTTGCCTTCAGTGGCTTCACCTTTGTCTTTAGTCCGCAGTGCATTGACCTGGCCTTGTTCCTCTGGTTCCTGTACCACTTTAGTACTTTGCCGCTGTATACTTTGCACAGCCTCTTCTTCCTTGCTTTTCATCTCCTTGGAGCACAACTGACTGTGTTCTACACGTTTCGCAATGGCTATAGTCTCTGGAAGGGATGGATTACCAACCATCCACAATCTGTCTTGGACCGAGATGTCCTTCGAGTGAATAATGATTTGATCCCTGATCAACTCATCGAGGGTGATACCATTAAAAAATTGACAAGTTCATGATAAGAGTCTTAATGCCGATACATATTCTTATATACTTTCATGTTCCTTTTGCATTCTTGTGTAGCATTTGTATCTATTTATGGCTACATTCGTTTCTGGAGCATAGTACTTGTCCAATTGTCTTATGGCTCTGTCATGCTCATCAGCATCACCATCCTTTACTCTAACGCGATTACTATGCGTGTATGGAAGAAAGCGATCCTGGCGTTACCTTCAACGCGATCCTTGCTTTCTCCGCCTCCGATCGCCCAGGGAACAATCTGTTGCCCAATCTCCTCTCCACTCTCAGCCTCTGCCTCCTTCTTGATCCTCAAGCAGGGCGGCACAAGCAAACGCCGAACTTTGCGTTCACTCAGAGCATCTGCTCTCTACTCCGGGTTCACTGGACGCCGGGCTCATCCTACGTCACCAAATGAAGTATCCAGGAATCGGTAGGTAAAGTAAACAGAGTTTATTTACATCAATATAAATAGCCCGGTGCCCCGCACTGCGGCTCTCACACACCCACTCCTCAGCTCCGTCCCTTTCTCCCAACCGCCGGATGGAATCCTCCTTGAAACCCAACATTCCAGACGCTCGTGCAGGCGGGGAGCCAGGGCAACATAACATAGCAACATGAACAACTTAGAATACTACACATAATTATTGAGTTTAGTTCGCCTATTGTATATGCATTGCCTAACAAGCATAGGCAGCACCATTAAGCCTTGCACGGCTGGTAGCAGGGATCACAATCCAAACTTGTATGTCAAACCAAATCACCAAACTTGCCATGAAAATATGAGGGCATCTATTCGTAAATAATGTCTCAGCGTTTCTTACTTTTGCTATGACCTTTTCCATTGTGATCATATGACATACCTTAACATATAGTAACAGTGTTGGCAAACCACCTTCCCCGAGAACCTGGTAATATAATATTTCAGCTAGCAAAAATAATGGAGGACTACCTGTGACAAGAGTTCGATCTGGGAGCAGAAACAAACAACAATGCTAAGTATATAGCTTGGGATAGATGTAAAGAACACTTACTCAAAACCTATTAATTATGTTACTTATGATGCACAATATGCATAAATATTTTAGCTCGTCTATTGTGTTATACAAAATGTATTCATCAAATAGTACAATTACTGACCCTAACTTAATGTTTCAGCTTCTATTAATAATTGCATGATCAAATATCCTCCATGCACCCCCAAAAGTGTATTTTAGTTCCTCAGCAGTGCACAAAAAATATATAATGGATCATCAATTATCTTCAAACCTACAATTTCTTTGATATTCTATCGTATTCCCAGCCAAAACCTTTGACATTTTATGCATTGCCAGGAGAGGTTTACAAGGGAACCAACACCAATTTTAATATATGTGGGGCGATGGGCGATCCCATGTGAGGTACCATCTGTACAGAATTGTAAGCTGTGCATAGTGAAATCTATTCCCCTTTTTTTTAATCATCAATAAATTTCCCTAATTCCTCCTGCTATTATTTTGTTCTGTGATTCTAGTTCCTTAAAATCAAGTGTTATGCACAAGACCTAGCATTTACATATAAACAGAGATCTAACTCTGATATCCCCACAAACAAAAAACAAATAAACTTCCCTCCTGTCAAACCTGAATCTACTTAACTATGGCAAGTATACCATATGACTAGCACTTCCATCACATGGATGCAGTTAGCCACTATGTAACCCTAAATCTGTCTACATTGGCCCTGTGCAAGTGTGCAAAATACTCCCCAGCGGGGAGAACCCGGTACGTGGAAATTTCACACACTGTATAAATTAAGTCACACAGTGTGGTCATTTTTTTTAATAATGGTAAACATATGGATCACAGACTTCCAATGAGCATGGGCTTGAGTTGTGAAAAAGTACGCTTCACATGAGTATAATCAAATAACAGGTTGCATACCTGCCACCAGTTGTAATGTCTGGGGTGCCCAGCCCCGCTTTTAGA
The DNA here is from genome assembly GCF_040938575.1 of Ambystoma mexicanum. Lineage (NCBI taxonomy): Eukaryota > Metazoa > Chordata > Amphibia > Caudata > Ambystomatidae > Ambystoma > Ambystoma mexicanum. The sequence continues at coordinate 1,013,665,312 of NC_090930.1, read as the reverse complement.
CAGCGACAAATGAGCAAATTCGTCCATTCTCCACCTAACAAATGTTTAGACTGGAGAAGTTACAGTGGCCCATTAACGTGGAAAAATCCAACATGTAGAACTGTAGCATGGGAAGACTGATTTGCCCAAAATCAAACGTGATCCAAAGCCAGCTGCAAGGCTACTTCACTATCTTTTGCCCCATTTCCTCTCCTGACCTTACCTTTACATCATATAAAATGGACACTAGTATCAAGTGCTATTAGAATTCAAACATTCTTCATAAAGGAATCTTGAATGGATTGGGTAATGGTACATACCCAAGTAGCAACCCCAAGATTAGAATCAGTTGCATGTTTTACCATAGTTATAAGGGCCACTGAAAAGTCACCAGACAACCCTTCGCTCCACAATTACAAAGAGAAGGGACATTAAATGGTGCTCAACCCATAGGACTAGTCAGTGTATGCTTTTTAAAATCTATTTTATTAGATGTCTCAGCCAAGAGCATGAACATAAACGGTGCTTGATGGTGGGCATCTGCACCCAGCTACTAAAACTACTAAAAGGTAAATGCAAAATGAACCGATGGATAAATATGTGGAGATGCAAAGCAGATTACAGTGTTTGCAAGAAGCTGGATAAGGGTAGCAATTAGAACATGAAATGGTGTCCACAAATATAAGCCAGGTCTTCTCATTACCAAGTCTATGATTTAACCACTAGATCTCACCTCTCCTTGCCAGTCATATTGTGTATTTTACTGGTGTATAGGGACCTGCCCACGCTTAAACAGTTTCGGTAAAAAAGGGACGTCTGGATTAGAACCTGCTTCTTATGGTGCTAGAGTAGGCAACTTATCTGACAGACTGCATTTGCCCGTCACCTCTCTGCTCTAAAATTTCGGAATTAATGTTGCACATTATATTAGTGTTTCGTTTTATCCAAGCACTCCCACATTTAGCAGAAAAATATACTGGTGTGCAAGGATCTAAAGTAATGGCCCCAAACCACACTATTTTGGTAAGTGTGGACACTAGGAATAGAATCCATACATTCTGGTGCCATATTCGTCTTTAGTTTAGCCACTAGACCACATCAGTCATCCCCTGGCCACTTTGTTTTAAATTTAATAAAAAATGTTATACTCATGTTGAACTTATTTCTAACCAGTCCCACGTTCAGAAAACAGAAGTACCAGATGATAAAGCTATTTGCCAAAGATGAGTGTTGCTTTGCAGGCAATCTTGGTGTGGGCTCTGATCGTCTGGTTCCGTTGGAAACGTATCCACTACACCTTCTTATGTCTTCTTTCTCTATCAATCTCGCCTCCCTCTTGTCCCTGCATCTGTTCCAGTGGCTGCTGAAGTTGTAAAGTAGAGAATAGCTTATATTCTCATGGGAGAATGGGTGTACGGTGGTGCAGTGCCCTTGTGGATTGGAGTGGATGGAGTGGTGATTTGACTGAAAGGGGTATGAATGCATTTGAGCGGTGGTGGGGGGTGGGGGGGTCGAATGTGCCCCCTGAGGTGTGGCTAAACAGTAGCAGTGGCTCTGTAGGGATCTTGTGGATGTAGAGTCGGAACTGCCTTTGATGGAATGTAGGAAATGTGTTGAGGTTAGTAGGTACATAATGCAGGATGTGCATGTAGGGCTGTTATAGAGCGGGATGGGTCTGCCGGGATGAAGAGGATGGAGGCTGGAGCTATGTCATTTGCCTTATGGGGTGGACAGTGTGGAATGTGTATGTGGGGATTTTGGGGTGGATAGTGTGTAAGTGTGAAGGTGGGTGCTATACTGGGGACAGTGGGGCTGTACTTTTGGGGGTGGAAATTAAAGGGATGGCCTGGATACATGAGCAATACAAATTCTAAGGTGTCCGTTTTTTAAATGCTCAGACAGGAGATTGATATGGCTAATCCAGTCTCAAAGTTTTTATTGATATGTTTGCATAAGATTAATATTGTTAATGTCCTGGTAGATGATCATTATAGCAAATTCTCAACATGGCCACTCTTGCTAATCCAGTCTGGTTTTTTCATTGCACTCATAGAAACAATAATGTGGGTCATGTTTGCAAAGGCACATTAGAAAAGTGTGCTTGAAATGTCGAGTTTAAATCTTAATCGAAACCATTCTTAGCGGGGAAAGGCCTTTCAGCTACTTTACAAATGGTTATGTTTGCTTGCTTTGATCAGTGGAAGATTTTGCAGGGCTGGCCCTGTAACTACGGTCACAGATGACAATGGCACAAGAAACACTTCAAGCATCCTAGATGGTTCAACAGTTTTTTTTTCTTTTTAAATGGAACCTACAGCAGACTCTTTCTCTCTCGTCTATCAAAGTATCTCCTCCCTAAACCCATCCTCTCTGACCCAAGGTTAGTAGTTATTGATTATTGACCCTTACTGTCCAGGTTCTTTCTTATGCTTGAGGTGAGGACTGTTAGGAAGGCATGGTATCAACAGTAAGACAGAACACAAGTGACCACAGTTCAAGGGTGTTTATTGGGCTTCAATAAGGTTTTGAGAAACGCCTTTCTAATCCTGAATCTAAAGATGGGAGCAAGCTACGGCCATCAATTAATAACGCAGTCCTAGTGGTGTCTTGGTCAAAATAAAAGGGCCTGTACTAATAAATCTATTGCCAATCCTTACCTCTAAATACAAATAGTGAGGGAAACAATGTTATGTAAATGCAAAAGTGTTCAAGAAATCATATGTCAGGATATTCCGGCAGTAGGCTTCCCTAGCCCACGTTTGTAGCACGGGACAAGGTGGCACACACTCTAGCTTAGCTTCTCTAGCACAAGGGTGCAGTTCAAAACTTCAACACCATGGCCTTCTGTGCCAAAATCTCTGGCCTTCAAAGTCACTTCTTTCAGAGAGTCTGGGGCAACCAACAAAGTTCCTTTCCTTTTGTATTCCACATATACATACTTTTCTTAGGTGTTTTACTATCCACCTCGGATCCCCCTACGACGGGCTCAGATCCACTTTGACATCACATCTTCAATCAGTCTCCCTCGAGTCAGGTGTGTGTGTGTGTGTGTGTGATGGTCAGTAATTGCCTTTCCTCGCCAGACCATTGTATTTGGACACGTCAGGTATAATGCTCGGGTGTTAGTCTGTTTTCTCTCATAGCAGGCTGTCCGTGAGAAAGTATTCTTGTTGTGAAACGGGGAGGGGGGTTGAGTTCCTAAATATCCTTGGGGAGCTTTTTTTGACCTCTCTTAAACCTCTGCGACTCAAAGTGAAATACCAGCTTTAACGTGTCGCAATGATGCGTGCAGGGAACGAAGACACAGAGTTCCCCTACTTCGTTTGTCAAAAATGAGGTAAAAGGAGTTCTGCACACATTTGTTACTGCGCCACAAGAAGAGTTCAAGTATCAATCAGAAATGTTTTTTCTGCATTTTTACATACATTTATTAGTGGCCCATAGTCAACTATGGGCCACTAATACATAAATGCAAAAAATGCAGAAAAAAACATTTCTGATTGATACTTGAACTCTTTTTGTGGCACAGTAACAGATGTGTGCAGAACTCCTTTTACCTCATTTTAATAAATATCCTACCTGGCAGGATGGGGTAAAGGTGTTACAAGGAAGGGGAAACCGCGCCTCACCATCCTGTGTCCCACTTCCCGAAGACTCCTCACCCAGGTGATCCTCCCGCACTGGTCCACCTCGAGGAACTGGATCCAAAAGCGATGGCTGTGTCCTGGCCACCTGGATGACCGATCCCCGGGGACTAGTTGGTGAGACACCTTCTGGTTTCTCACAGGACCTAAAGGCAGGATTGCCTTTCCTGCCCAAATTCCCTAAGGGAATTCTTAAGTCTGCCCCTACTCTATCCTGTTAGTGTTCCACAGGGGTAGGGGATTGTGCCCTAAAGACACTCTCCCTGACTCAATCTCCTCCATATCACGGCCATTGGTTTCCTTTCTCTGTTCTGTCTTCTCACTCCTCCTCTCTTACAATTCCACTTGCCTCTACTCTCTATCCTCTCCTGCTCTGTCCCTGTAATGTTACTCACTCCCTTCTAGTTCCTGGCTCCACCCTTTCATTTTACCACCTTCCCCACGATCCTACTACTTCCTCCTCCACACTATTATTCAGACACCCTCCTTTCACTCACAGAAGTCACGTCACATTCGTTACCTACAATTCCTTCCTAACCATGCACCTTACCCTCTAACACCCCCTCACAATGCATTACCACTTGCACTCACTAACCGCCTCACCTGATCCTGGAATCCCCTCACAATGCGATTCTCCATCCTGCTTGTCTTTTGCTCCGGCAATGCCTCCTCCTCCCTCTTCCTCCTCTGATGTCACCCAAACAACCAACCCCTGCTTGCTTCCAATTTCGCCTTTTGTACTTACCCCTCCTGCGTCCATTGAACTGCTTGCCCTGGCCAATCTGGCCAGATCTTCCCCTTCCGGGAGGTGCTATATACAGCAAAGTTGATAAATAGTGGGCTAAACCCTGCCCCTTTCTCCACACAGATGGAATGTGACCCACAATGGCAGCCTGTGCTTCTCCAAATCTGTTACACTACGGCAGCAAAGAGCTTTCTTACGAAGACCTTCCCAGCCATGGACTCCGTTTTGGCATCGTTACAAGTTGCCTTGGAAACTGTTCAGGTCACGTAAACGTGCTAGTCAGCTGATCGGACGTGCTTCGCTTACACGGAAGCCACGCCCCCTTGTTCCTTAAAGCCTTCAGCCACGGGAACTTCGTTTCTGCTAATTGTGCGTTACTATGTGCCTTTTTTCGTAGCCCGCCTACGCCATTGTTTGCCTTCCTCGGATTACCCTCCGTAAACCTTTGACTCTGAACTCTCCTTACCAGACCTCGGCTTTGTACTCTGATTCTGTTTATCTGGATTACCCTAAGGACTTGTTGCCACGGTAGTTTACCTTTACTGCTGTTAAACCGCAGGAGCCTCCCCGCTCAACCTTCAGTTTCTACGGGCTCTGCGGTTCTTCACTTCCGCTCAAAACAGAACTCCAGTTCCCATTCATATTATGTTTGCACCAACGCCCTTGTTTTCCATCTGGAGTCTCCAGCTCTACAATTTTCTAAGATCCGCTTCAGTGTGACTTTGCTTGGTTCTTTCTTCCTGTTCAATCTGAATTCTATTTGGACTATAAGACCATTCTACCAGTGCTGTTTATCAAGGACTTCCTTTGCTCCAACTACCTGATTAACTGTTTGTTCTTTCTACTGAAGTGCATTTACGGACGCTTTCCAGGACATGAACCAAACCGGCTCTAGTGCGTCCATCGTGCCGTTCGGGTTGTCTTCCCTATACTAACCTTCCCATTTATAATTTTTTCCTGTCGTTTTCATCAACCACTTGGATTTTGTTCTCACTATTGAAACTGCTCCAGGATTTCCTCTCAGGTCTACTCATATACATTATCTCAGGTACCGGCAGTTCTGTTTTGTTTAATAGAATTAATTAAAACTAAACAAATTAGGCATTATACTCAAAACCTTTTCTGTATTTCTTGCAGCATTGGTTTGGCGGTGCGCTCAATCCCACTCTTTTGCATTATAGATTACTCGGTCTGTTCTTACATAAATAGCAGATTGATACATCGTGAAAAAGAGCCCCTCTGGAAGAGGAAGCCTGATTCTTGAAATCAGGGGAACTGGGTTTTCAGAGGCATCTACGGCTCATCCTACATCTCGATCCAGGTTGGGGTCACGTACACCTTCCGGTTCGGTGAGTAACAAAGTCCCAGTTCATACCAGGGGGCCAGTGCATGGTGTTTCCCCAGGTACGTATGTTTTCTGGGGGTTTCTAACTCCTTTTGTTGCCCTTGGTGGTCTATGGTTTAGTTCATGTTGCCGAACGAGCGCCAGCCGATGATCTGAAGCGAGTTGTGGTTTAGCCTGTGGTCTTGAGTTCTGCGGCTCCCGTGCTGCTCTCTCCCACTGGGTGATGCTCTGGCATGGAGGTTCTGTTCACTTAAGGCGCCTGTGGGCTGCTGCCACGTATCGGGTTCTCACTGCTCTTCATGTCCTACATGGTGTCTCTGCAACAACAATAAAAACTCTGGCGAGTACTGGGCTTAAGAGGCATAGCGTGAGAGGATTGCGCTGCCCAAAACATATTGGCACAAACAAGGGGCTGGGGGAGAGGGAGGCAGGACCTGGGGCCTCCCAACTGCCACCGTCCTCGTCAGGGGTATGATTGGCTTTTGGATTTCTCCCTGGTAGGCCTACCGGCTGAGAGGGGTTCCCACCCCCTATTGATAAAAGCCAGGGTACTGGCCTTGTCATTCTAAGTGCACTTCTTTTATGTTTGTTTTGATAAGAATAATTTACAAGCACCAGAATTTTGTAACTCATGATGCCTTCGTAAAAGCATGACCTACAGTATGCAATTTTTAACCTGACTGTCAGTTGCAATCTTGGATTCAGACTGTAACTAAGCAGATTGCATAGGCTTGTGACCCAAACTATGCTTTCAATTCCTTTTGTGTGTAATGCCTCTGTATTGCACGTGATGTCCTGTATTGTTTCACACAGGTGCTTTGAATCAGCACCCCTGCGAGTGAGAGCTTTATGAAAATTAAAAGTTGTGAACCAAAGGGTGGCGGACCCAATGTTTTAGATGCAAATACCTGTATCTCTCGCCTTCCCTTAAACTGTCCTTTACATTTGTCAAAGTACTTAATTTCCCCCTCCTGAAACATACCTTCCAACTTTTGTGCATTCCCTCTAGTCCATATTTTAAAACCTACATTAAGCACTTTGTGCAAAAGGTCGGTTTCTTCTAAAGGGTGTAAAAGGGGAGTGAAATGTTGTATTATTTACATCAGAGTAAACAATAGCCTGGAACTCTGCCATTCCTATAACTAAAACCATTGCAAACAGATTTGGGAGCCTTTCATGCTTGGGAAGCAAAGACTGTGTCCATATTGTTTGCTAGTGATGGCTTGTTCCATAAACAGAAAACTATTTTTGGAGTGAGTCTGTACCCATTGTATGACAATACGGATTTGAAATGATAAATAGTATTTATATGTCTGGACACCCCATCCAAACTTGCCTTCTACATGCATTCAAAACATTTTTAGAAATTCAAAACATTTTTAGACGCTTGTGCTTCTTTCCCAACCAAACAACTTGTAAAGTTAATTCTTGCAATTTATCTTTGAGAATGATGTATCGGTACTGAATGAAATAGATATAGAGGTATGGACAGTTCAGTAAAGAAAGAAGATGAAGACTGTTTAAAGGCAGACAGTAACATTTATTTCTTCAACTTCATGTTCAAATTCAGCAACTTTTTATTACAAAGCGAGATGCTATTCCTAAGTCTTAAAGTTCTTTCATTACTGTTTTTGAAGATTATCTTGGCCAACTGTAGTTAAGAATATAAGCAAAACGGGTGATCTTATGCTGGGATTCTGCATGTCACAATGTGCAAAATCTTAGGGTTTCCTCTCATCTTCTCCACCAGCTGCTTCAGCAATTAGCCAAGAGTGAGGCAGCACCCATGCCTTCCCCATTTGTTAAGTCTATACTTTCAGGTGACTTCCCATTGACTCTCACCCAAGCCCCAAGGTCCTTAAAATTAACCAGAATCAAAATCATGACATTGAGGCCAAAGTGAAATTTATGAAGAGTAGCTTTCAAAAATCCCCAGTCCATCCTGTCAAATGCTTTTTCTGCATCTAGTATCAGAAGCAGGGATGGGACTGAGCCTTATCGATTAGGTGTTGGATTCTCTTCTGTGGCACAGTGGAGTAAGGATCGGACAAAGGGATGGCATGTTTCAAAACATTTTTATTTAAAATTCAAGAAAAGGTCCTACCTCTCCCCATCTCTGAAAGGGTTATCCCCGTCTAAACAAATATAACAGTGCTCGTCATTAGAATGTAGGTCCAAATGAACATTATCTGTCCTCTGTCAAAAAACCTACTCTAACCCCTGCCACTATTATCTATCCTCTGTCAAAAAACCTACTCTAACCCCTGCCACTAATATACAAAAAGGTTCAGCATCCAAATAAAAATAGTACCAGGCGAATGGCTCCCTTCTCCTGGTGAACTCACTCAATCCTCACCTCTTTCCCATCAATCTTTTGCTCTAGTTTCTGATACAACAAAGAGTAACCGATCAGGAGAATGACTCCCTTCTCCTGACCCACCTTTCACAGCATTCAGGGCTGCCATGGGATATTGTATAATAATAGTGTTCAACAGCCTCTTCACTTCTTCCCAAGGGCTTCTGAAAGCTTGCTTTACAGTTCCAGCAATTCTTCCCGGTCTTATGACATTATGAAGATTGCCTGCTAATAGCTCTTGTTCTCTAGGATCCTCTTTAATCCTACTGTGCCAAAGGAGATTCCTCCTGATGCACTCAGGTCTTTCAGACCTTTGGATATTTGTGGGGCTCATGGGAGCATGTGTGGGCCTTGTGGCCGGAGCCACTAGAGTCAGGCCAATAAACCCTGGAGGTGTGGCTCTCTAGGCCCACAGACTACATTGGAAACTAGAGTTCCCATGATACTGATGCAGTCTTGTTTTTCAGACATTTGGATATTACTATTGTGACAAGGGGGATAGCTCTCTAAGAGTCAAGAAAATCTGGGGAGTTAAGTAGCACTACAGTGACGAGGGACATACTCCCGAGGCTTTCTTGACTCTTGATCCTATGGGTATCACTACTGTGACGAGGGGGATTCCTCCCAAGCCTCTCTAGACTTTTGGTTCTCTGGATATCACTACTGTGATGAGGGAGATTATTCCCAAGATTTTCTTGACCTTTGGTTTTCTGGGTATTACTACTGTGGCAAGGTAGATAACTACCAAGGCTTTCTTGACTCTTGGTTCTCTGGGTAACACTATTGTGACGAGGGAGGTAACTCCCGAGACTTTCTTGACCAGGGAAGATTACTCCCGAACTAACTTCCACTCTGTGTCTGTGTCCCTATGGTAATTACTGTGCCAAGGGGGATTACTTTTCCAATTCCCGTTACCTTGTTTGTGTTGGGAACACGTGTCTCGTTCTTCCCTGGGTCGCCTCAGCGTTGTTGTTGAACGGTTCACCTCCCAGAGGTCACACCACCACCTTGACTTCCCCAACACTGGAGTGAGTTGGCTCCCGGATGCCTCACAGGATTCTTCTGCTGCTTCGACTCTTCCGTGTCTCTTCTTCAGAGGAGCAGCTTCTCTGCACAGCTGACAGGGTTTTAACTTCCCAGGATTGGTTGGCTCCTTTGCCGCCATCTCTCCTCTTCCTTCAGTCATTTCTCAGTTTCTCTCTCCTAGGTGGGCCCACCCCAGCGCAGCATCATAGTCTTTTGGTTGTTTCCATGATGTACTCTTCATGCCTCCTCTGGCCACCTATTCCCAGTACTATTAGAAAAAGATGTGCCATCATTCTTGTTCTTCCTTGTCTCAGTGGTGTCACGTCTCAAGGAAGGAAGGGAGGGAATGTCACAGTAGTACTTTCAGTTGTACTCTCTGCAGACTTCAGAGTTTTTCTAGGGGCAAGAGGGTTAGGGAGTTCCTTCAAGGAAAAGAAGTGCTTATCCTCATGAGGGGAGTTTCTCCCTGTGGGGTCCCGCTTTCCACCACCCCTAAGGGGACTATTGGGAAGCAGCCTCACATCCCTAGTCTCACAGGGAAGGGCTCCCTCCTGGGGAGAACTGACGAGACCCTTTGAATCATCACACCTGTCAAAGGTCCTTTCGAGTGATGAAACCTTACTGGTCTGGCTAAAGAAGACAACCCACAAATGGTTTTTGGTATATATCTTTGTCCAAATTAAGTAGAGCAATGGGTCTATACGACTAGTATTAGTTTTGTTTTTTCCTAGATTTAGGTAGAAATCTATCTTTGCATGGTTGCCAACAATTCCTCTTATGCCCAAGAAGCTGAATAGGTCAGCTGGCGGTCCTGCTTGCAGTGGAAACATGGTCTTGTAAAAGGGTGCTGTTGAGCCACCCTGTTTTTTGCTTCTGCAGTATACAACTTTATAAAAATGTATGAAGGCCTGGAATTTGTGTTCCCTTCCATCTTCTGACCCTTTTTCATCTAGGATACCTAGTATAAAGGATGCACTAGTTGCGCCTTGCAATTAGAAAGTTTGTTTGTCCCTCAATAACCACTTTTCGGCTCCATTAGCCCTAATTATAATCCACTGTTCCTCAACTGCCTGAAGATCCCTTAGCATTTGTCTCATCGTTTTATTGTGATTTGTATCAGCCTATCGCAGCGCCTTCATTGTATTTTACGCAACGATTTGATGAGCATCAATAGTGCTCCTCGAATACAGGCCTTCAGAGCTTCCCAATGGTTTCCAAAGGATGTCTCCTGTTCGGAGTTAAAAGGGAGATATTCTCCGATTTAATCAATCTTTCTCGGCAAGGCAGAAACCTCAGAACTGCCCAATCCGATTCCCAACCAAGTGATATATCGGCTATACAGTGATCGGTATACCTGGATGGGATAAGATTGGCATTCTGCAACAACTCCAATATACCTTCTGACAGAAAGAAGCAATCCATTCTAGAAAGGGATAAATGTACACGTGAAAAGTGTGTGAAATCTTTATCCTGCTGGAAAGATGTCGAAGAATCCAATAGACCATGTGATTCTAGTTTGTTTTAGCGTTTGGACACTGCTTTCCTGTAGCAGTTGTCCGGTCATGCACTAATCATTTAAATGACAGGTCCCTAACCATCATGTACCTTCCTTTTCAGCACTGCATGAGGGCCAGGAAAAAATCAGCATAAAAGTTTCTTGTCCTGTATTTAGGAAACAGGAAAACACAAACATGCATTTTGTTTCTTTCATCAATCTTCCCTCTCTATCTTTATTTTGTGCCTTACTCTTGAAGAGGATATGCTTACTGATGAATAGGGAAACTCCTGCCTTCTTTCCTTTATGAGATTAATGGAATTGTAGAGGATATGCTCTATGTTTATGCCTCGGGTGGTCAATGATTTCAAATCTGTTTCTTAAAGTAGAATGATACTAAACTACTCCGTGAGTAGAGAATTTTAGAATTCGTTTTGGACAGCTCGCATTTAGTGATCAGATATTTTAATAAGTTATCTGTGGTGAATTATCAGTCATTTATCCTAGACTATTCCAAGCTTTCACTCAGAAATGTCAGTATCAGTGAACAAAAGTTAACACGCTAAGAATTTCAATATGTTAACGTTGATCCACGGGAGAGGGGCAAACATTATTCATGGTGTGATGACGCCATACAGGCATGAGACGACAATAAACACAAACACCTACGAGGGTAAATGATGATATGGGAGGAGTCCGGGGATATATTTGAATACCTGAAGCGTTATTCATTTACATAGAATGAATGAGTGTTTATTATTTTCCTTTAAGTCCTAGCGGACATTGGATAGAGAAATCAGCACTTATTGTTTTTAGGCGATGATAGTTCTGAGTGCGCCTTAAGAAAGACATGTGCTGTAGGGCTGCTGAGGCAGCGCTTCCAAAAGCTCTCGAGGCACTGGTTGAAGGCCACTGGTGCCTCCATCTTGGATTATGAGGGCTTGAACAAAAGGACCTTATTCTTGGCCGGATGCGCATTATGGGGCAGTGGCCCCATACTCCGCACCTGAGGACAATGGGGAATATCAGACTGCAGTGACTGACCCAGAAGCAGAGGATCACGTGATGTGACGGGATGGAAACGGAAGACTGACTACGAGAGTGAACTAGGAGGGTTATTGTTATGTCTTGGGGGCGGGAGAGGTCAAACGCATGTGATGTGTATTGTGAGGGGCCCGACCATGGGCAGATAAGAGGAAGGCAAACTGAAGGTGGGTAGGATTTGGGTAGCAGGCTTTGTCCTTTCGCAAACCATAAATAAAGGGTGTCTTGCGTTGTCCATTTCCAATATGACTCCTGAGTCCTCTTTTGTGTTGATGTTACTTTAATACCCTGAAAGGTGAACTTCCGCAACATCCCCTCATCCATCACATAAACCTCCATATCTCCCCTTACCCTTAACCACTTGTGGTAAGTCTTGACCATTTCCATCCCAGATGACCCTAAAGATCAAGTAGGTCTAGTCTTAGCAAACTGAACCCCATACCGCCCCCGTCCCCATCTATGAAAAACTTAACCCAAGAGGTTTGCATTACAAAGCATCGCCTTCACCTCTTCGGATCTCACTATACATCACCACAAAAAAACAGTGGAGGTCCATTGAACCTTCTCCTGAGGTGTGGTACCCCAAGCTGGCTAGACCATATTCTTTAGAGCACTTGCAGAAGGTTAAACCTTAAACCAATCACAAAATGGCCCATGCCTTCTTCCTGGAGTCAATAAAATATTTCAGTATTTCCCAAAGGCAGATACAAAGCGAGACCCGACATTAATATAGTCTTTATTAGTTCTCTTCTGCCCAACCAGAGGCTTCCTCATACCAACAAAACAGTGGATAAGTACTGCTCTGTCCTTATAGTGGGGCCCTCTTACAGCCCCATTAAGACAATAGATATAACCTTATGTAGTGGCAGCCTTAATCTTCTCGCAGGTGGGCCTATGTCTTTTATGTATCAGAAAACCTCCCATTTCAAGCCCTCCAATACACAAATTACCTATGGGTTTCTGGCAGTGGTATACTTGAACAGTCACAGAGGTTCATCTTCAGGGTGGGTCTTGCTTTTTGGGTTGCTTGATTTCTTTGTGCGCCATGCCATCTTTGAGCAATAAACGATTCAAATAGATGCATTCTCACTCGCTGGCGGAATTTGAATATTCAAAATTCTGGTCCAATCATATGGATTGAAGAGAGTTTTCACATTTTCATCCAGTTTAAATTGCAGTCAAAAAGGGTAGGTCCATTTATACCTCATCTCTCTTTTGGTCAATTCTGCCGCAATAGGTTTCATTGAATACCACCTGGCAAGAGTAGCCACAGCAAGGTCCTGGAAAATCTGCACTGAACCAGCCAAGAATTCCATCCTTCGCAACTTGTGTGTGGAGGAAAAAATGTCTTCCGTAAGTCAGATAAAACTGCAGCTTAACAACATTTCATGGTGCGTCATTAGGTGCCAAAAGCTATGCTTTTGAGCCTTAAATTGTGATCCAAAATGTTGTTCCGGCGGATGGGGAACACTCTCCAGCCATTGGATTCAATGGGAAAATCACAGCTCCCATTGAATCCTATGGACAGAGGGAACTGTGAGAAACCTGAAGGTGTCTCACCCGCTAGTCCCAGGAGATCTGTCATCCAGGTGGCCAGGACACAGGCATCGCTATTGCATACAGTTCCTGGGGGTTGTCCAGTGGGGGGCGGATCACCTGGATGAGGGGTCTCCAAGCAGTGGAACTCGGACACCGAAGGTTGAGAGACGCGATACCCCCTTCCATGTAGCACCTTTTCCCCATCCTACCATGTAGGATATTTAGAAGCTCTACCGCCATCCCCCACTTTCAACACAAACACTTTCTATCTCTGTGAAAGACAACAGACTAACACCAGAGCAGTTTACCTGACAAGTCCTAACACATTGATCAGGCAGAGTCAGGCAATTGACAACAACCACACACACCCAACGCCCCTTTACCTTCCCCACAGGGATAAAAGGCGGAGCACAAGAGCACACTACGGGCAAGGCCGAACGCATGATGAAACAGCTACACCGGACTGGCAGTTTAAACTGAGAAAGGTGGGGAGACCTGGAGGGACGACGAAGGGGGGACTGCCCATGCCCTTTTTAACTCAGACCAGCGAAGCCTCCGAAAGGGAAATCATAAGACTGATTTATAGCTGGCGTGCAGAGTAATAGACGTCATCGGTGCACGGGGCCTCCCGCATTGATCGCGCAAGCGGGGAGGCAAGCCGACTACCGTGGTACCGTCCTTGACTCCAGAGGCAAGACAAGCAGATGGGTTCAGCACAGCCTGTGAGTCAGAGAAAGCTGATAGCAAACCAAACTGTATTGAGCCCAAGGTTGCAAGTAGCAACATTATGTTAACGCAAGGAACTTGTGAACAAAGAACTTGTGTGTGTTTGAACTTTTTGAAAGCCCTGAGTACAACCAGCTGCAGAGTGATCAGGCACCGTAGGAGTGCTCATTCGAAGGACTCTGGCTGGCCCTTTTGTTTGTGTTGCAAACTACAAATACCAGAAGGCCCTAGGAGAGGGCAGTGTGAGGTGTCATAGTGGTCCTACATGGGTCACGTCAAATCTCTTGTACAATCGAAAGTCTCTGATCCATTGCCAAGAGAAAGCTAGAAGAAGGGAAACCACACTTTCCGATGAAATGAAGCAAATCATGAACTGTTAGAAATTCATGAACTTTGTAAAAGATGGCTATGTGAACCCGACAGAGGGATGCCGAAAGAAAGCTAGGGGAACGGAATCCTTGTTTTCTGATGAGATAAAGCAAAGCATGAACTGTGTTTAAGAAGGCAATAGTGAACCCGACGGAGGGAGGCCCACGTTGCAAGGAGGATCCAAGCCCTGCGGAGGGAGATCCTAGGGGTGAAAGCAATCGCCCAAGGTGCAAGACCGCCGAAGGAACTTTTGTTTGTTTGTTGTTTTGATCCAGCAGGCCTTCACAGGCAAGAGACTTTGTAGAAAAGAGACTTGGACCCTGAAGGTTCTGAAACTGTTGAAAGGAAGTGTGAACCTCGTGCTGGAGAGGCCCAGGAGTGTGCTGTGCTCAGGAGTTCTGCCTTGTCCCATGCTTAAAACGCAGGGAAGGGAGACCCAGCCATACCATCGTGACTTATCATTTTGTGAACACTTCTTTCTTTTCTGGTGAATATTATCCCAAACTCTTTTGTAACTTAGTGGTAAGGATTGGCAATACGTTTTTTAGTATAGGCCCTTTTTATTTGACAAGATGCTACTAGGACTGCCTTATTATAATGGATGGTTGTAGCTTGCTCCCATCTTAGCTGCTAAGCTTTGGAACTCCCTACCCAACGCTCTGAGAAATGCTCCACATATCCATTCCTTCAAAACTAAAATCAAACTCTGGCTACATGAACGGGATGCCCAAGCCTCCTCACTATAATCCTTGTACAGTTGCTTATCACCTTACCGACTGCTCACTGTTTATAGACTGTGTATATTGTATTATTGGACTCATTCCGTTCCTCACTTTATGATACATTGAACTCTATGTAAATATGTGTAAAAAATGTACATTGTGTATAGCTCTGTAACCTGTAACTGCCTTTTTAAACATGCGCCCAGAAGCCCCGGGGCAAGGTGCGCACTATAAATAAACAAATACAAATTAGCTTTAGGTTTAGAGTAGGCTTTTTTCTCACCCATGCATACAGTTTAATAAACACTATTGTACTGTGAACACTTACGTCTGTCTTTACTGTTGCCACCATGAGTTCTTTACATAACCCATTTGTGAGGAGCCAGAGTACCAGCTCGAGAGACCGATGTAGGCGCTGCTGTGTTCCCAGGACATGTATGTATAGGTAGCTAATGGATTAGGGTCATGTTGACGTTCGTTTGCAGACCATTTCATTAAGCAGGCATAGTAAAAAGACTTCTGTTCACATAAGTGAACAAAAGTCTTTATGAGGTCTATGCTTCATGTAACACTGTGCAAATCCTAACTTGCGCACGTTGTTAGGAATTTACTAGGTATTTCAGAATGTGCTGCTATTTGACAAAGAGTACTTCAATAATGCCCAGCCACAATCATGGCATCCCTTATGTCCTAGGGATGCCTGGGTTACTTTCCCTTTTCTAGTCTAGAACGGCTATTCCCCACCCAAAACACCTTGGCCGCAATCTCTTGCTTTCTCTCTCTCAGATGGTTCATCTCCTCCACTCTCTAACAACTCTTCTCCTCCTTAGGACACTTTCTCCTACAAACCTCGAGATGCCCCCTCCAAGCTCCAGCTCTGTCCTCCTGCTCTTCTCTCAGTACTCCTCACTCTCGCCACTCTCCACCAAATACTTTGCTCCAACTCCTACTCAAACTCCCTACACCACCAGACAGAGCTAACTGCATTATATAATAGGGACTATCCTGCTGTGGGGCTGTGTCTTCGGTTATTGAGGCCACCCATGTACTGAGGTATGTTCTTCACTGAGATTGGAAACTTGGTTGAGAGTCATGTGGTTTAGAAGAGGGCTTTCCTGAGATGACATGAAGGCCTGCCATCAACTTGATATCCTAAGTGCTCTGAGCAGAGTTGGAGTGGCCCTCCTTTCAACTGGATGCCCTGATGTTATTGCCTGCATGAGGGGTTAGAGGTTATCTTTGCTATGCGAGCAGGCGATAAGTTTTAGTCCCTCTATGTAAGCAGGGAAGAGTGTTTGCTATATTTGCATCTTCTTCATCGTGGGGAACTATCAAGTTTGTAACCACTGCAACGCAGAGAGACCTAGGTGTTTATTTCTTTGAACATTCTGCAGATGTGACTTTGTAACTACAGGAATCACAAAGGCTGTGTGAGCATGAGTTATATTGGAAGCTGAATACCCTACAATCCGCGCTACCGGAGAAACTAAAGTGAGATAGCATTGTTTTCTTGAAGGGAGAGAATTCACTCCCTATGCTGGAGTCCTGGGCCTCTCTAGAAATCTTGACTGGGACTCTGAAAGCATGCACCCATTGAGAAGGAGTTTCTTTAAAGGCCATTACAAGTAGGCTTTCCAGGTTTTAGTTGAATCCGATAAACCCTGGAAAAACACCACTGGGAGAAAAAGTGCCTGTTCGGTTTGAGCTGAAAAACTGTTTTCCCCCTCCCAATGGGGCCTTAGTGTGAGTAAGGATGGGAGGAAGTTTGGGGGGGGGGGGTCAAGAGGTGGCTGGAGATGGGGCTTGGCATACAATAGGAGAATGACAAGCCTCAGTATGCCTGTAGGCTTTCACCCTTTGGTTCCTCTTCTGTCCGCTCACTTTATACAAAAACACTGCACATTCTATATCACATTATTTTCTTTGTAAAAAAAAAGAAATTTGCCATTGGTCAGGTGCTAATTTGAGGAATTGTAGACAAATGCAAGCCATTTTGTGGCTGCCGAGTAAAGTATCAAAATAGCTCTTGATCACTCACTGTCATGCCGTGACCTCTGCAGCCCACAGCCGGTCACTATAGCAATGGTGGCATTTGCATTCGCGTTGCATTGGTACAGCCTGGGTGCCCGGCCCATCATGGACACCATGCCGAGACACGCACGCGACGCCCGCTGACGTCATCAGCACCACCTCCTTCATCATGGCGCCCGCTCCCAAACGGGAGATAGATAGATAGATATATTCCTTCCTTCCTTCCTTCCTTCCTTCCTTCCTTCCTTCCTTCCTTCCTTCCTTCCTTCCTTCCTTCCTTCCTTCCTTCCTTCCTTCCTTCCTTCCTTCCTTCCTTCCTTCCTTCCTTCCTTCCTTCCTTCCTTCCTTCCTTCCTTCCTTCCTTCCTTCCTTCCTTCCTTATTCCTGATTCCTGCTGAATCATTCCCTTGGTATTCCTTAATCCAGCTGGTTCCTCTTCTTGGACCTTCTTCATCCAGAGGTTGTTGCACCCCACTAGGGTTTTCCCTTGACTGCCCCTCTGGGAGCACACTCACGTCCCAGTTATAATCCCTAGAGAACACAGTGGCTACCAGTAGGGGCAGGCCATTTCTCAACACCACCAGAAATCAGTGTCAACCGGAGCAGGTATTGCCGACACTGACAAATGTTTGCATTTACAAACAATGGTTTAAGATGATTTTTTTTTTGTGTCTCTGTTTGTGCCCCCACACCCTTTTGTTTCCCTCCCTGAAATGTAGGGTTTGAATAAGAGGCAGAAACACCCAAAATGTATGTTACATTGTTTTGTTTTGCAGAAGACCTTATTTGTCAATGGGCAGGCGCTACTTTGAGCAATTGTATCCAATTTTGAGCCTCTTTAAGCGACCATGAATTCATGCACCCCAAAAATAAACGTTTTAAAATGTGCCACAATTCCTCAAAATAGCCCCCAACTTGTGACACATACTTTTTTTTTATAATTAAACAAGGATGTAACCGTTTTTGCAGCATACTTATGTGTAGCCCTAAACTGACTTTTGTCTATTCCAATATATGCAGTGTTAGAATATGACACACACAGGCACTAGAGTGTTACATCCTTTTCTGTGTAATATAAAATATTTGTGGACACGGGCGTTTTGAAATTGTAGCCAATCTGTAGCCATTTTTGTGACTACACATTTAGTTGGCCACAAAAATAAAAATGGTCCTGAAATGCGTGGTCAAAATTCAATGTTTCAGACTGGGCTCAAATCCTTGCATCACCACTTAACTAAAGTGTGCAATCTTAGTCAAATGATTTTATCTCATTGTGACATAGGCGTGAAAAGTAGAAGTCCTTAACTGATTCGGTCCACATTGTACTCTAGAAATAAAATGTACCACTTGTTCTATTGCTCCATTAATCATAACGGTGACCATTCATAGAGCACTTGGAGCACATAAAAATGCAACGGTGCACGGTGCACATCAACATAACATAAAATATATTGCACATCACAATTTGTTTTTCTTTACTCATACACATTTCTTGTAATGTTTCTTTCCATGATACCATCAAGTATCAAAGCTTCATGGTCACTTCCTGTAACATAATTTTCTGTGATTTCACACAGATGTCAATATATATACACAAATTAGGGACCCCTGCACGTCCTTTGTCACAGAAGCCCTCACACATCATAGAACCTGACCTAGATATTGATAAAGGGCATCATTCTATACACAAAATTGCCTACATCCTTTTCAGGGGTAGGGTCAATCGTGCATTTGTTGCGACTTTCTCAGCAGAAGCGTGTTGGATACCCGTTTTGAAAGACTTCCCAAAATTGACTGCCCATTGAGAACATTGTATATCCAGGGTTCGAGATTGCCAGGAGCTGGGAGATATTTATCTCCTGGTTATAGCCAAGGGGAGCCTGGTTAACTTGAAACCAACAACTACCAGGAGCTACTTTTGACTCCTGTGGCAAGTGGTGCCATACAAACCTAGCTATGTGATATTAACTGTGTAGGTTTGGGAATGTTTATCGAGAAGAATAAAGAACTCACCTAAGGGACATTTAGAGCATATTGGAATTCGCATATTGCACAAATTGAGATTTGATGTGCTCTATATGTACTAGCTCCTGCTTCCCCACAGGTAGTGTGGGATATTTTGACCCATTCCAATGTGCCCCACTGCATCACTCTACAAATGGAGAAAGAAATAGCCCAAAATGGATGTGCTACCTCCTGTGCGCGCCAAAATCTGCAAAACGGCATTTGAGTCACAACCACAAAAAGCTGCACACCCTGCCACACACAGTCAGGGGGGGAGGGGTGAAAACAGAATTCTCACTGCAGGAGCATGCCAGTTGGTTCTGTTATATTCAACGTGGAACAAAGCAGCAGAATTGTGCTGAAAATCTAAAATGTCTTTTAAAATGTTAGCTTTGCAACCTGAAAAGGTGCTGTTTTTGGCGCTAGATCCATTTATTTGCCATTGAATCATTGAGATTAAAAGGGTACTGAAATGCCAGGATTATCCAGTGTGGCCAGAGGAACCGGACCCGACAGCACTTCTGAAATGTATCTAAGGAAAATCAGCCCAGGAACATTTGTTTTCAGTTCCACGTGAAAAATGCAGCTAAAATTGCAACATGTAACTGTAATGAGGTCACTTTGTTTGACTTTGAATAATAACACTGAGCCAATTAGTAGGTGGTATTTTATTTCAGAAACAACTTTTATTAAATGTAACTTCCTCACGTTTTGTCTTTCTCTTTTAGAAAAAAGGATATGTTTTCGCCTCCTCAACCTTCTAGGTACATACATGTTCCTTACTGAAGTCCCTTGGATTGCTCTCAGGTAAGTCTCTGTCTTCTTTCTCAATGTTTATTTATAGTCTCTCTCTTTTATCCACCTGTGTTCTCCTTGTCAACTTCACAGTTAGTTCTTACAGATTCTTTGAGCCTTCTTCTCTACTTGTCTAAAGTATTCTCTTGTTCTCTTAATTTACATGTCTTTACAGATTGTTCTACCAACAACTCTTCTCTCTTCCTTTTCCTATGTGACTCTTAATTATGTGTTCTTTTTCACCTCTTCAGATAGTCTGTTATTTTTTTAAAACAACCTTCCTCTAGACTGTTTTAAGTTACTGATGTACCAAATGTTCACAGCAGAAACGCCTACGCTTTGCGTCCTTACTACATCAGTTTTGGATTTTCTTATCTTCGTACGAATCACTGTTCAATACACACTCAAGGACACGTCCCGTAATACGATCTTCGACTTCCACCTACCTTCTTCTACTTTTCTTTTTCCTCCTTACTTTCGCTCTACTTACAGCTTGCTCGATGAAAACTTCTGATCAGCTCAGCTGTTGGCGGTCTCGGGAAGTAGTCGGGCTCCACCCCCCTTCTTTCGTCTGGGAAGCCGGACCGTCAGCGTCGGTAGGACTCCACCCTCTCAGCTGTGTTCATATCGCAGCACTGTCGCTTGCCTCGGCGCTGCTCCCTCACCTTTCGACAGAGTGATTCAGCGTTACAGCATTTTGGGAGGCTTTCACGAACACTCGTTTGGCGATGGAAGGGCTAACCGGTCACAGCCCCCTCCCCACACTCCAAGGTACTCCGCATCGCCTTTTCTCTTTCTCAGCACGTATTTCTCTCGCCCAGAAACAAGCAAACAGGCAACACCGATCTTCTCTCTACATAGAGACTAAGTCGTTCGCTGTTAACTTCATAAACGGGGTTTCATAAAAGCGCAACGGCGCAACTGGATTTCTTTTTACTTAGTTTTCTTTTTTAATAACTTCTCCTTCTTCCACAGGACTTAATAATCCCACTCATAACCGTCGTTTTGGAGCTCGTCCTCTCCCGTTTCCTAGCAACCATAAAGGAAAAACAAAAACAGTTGTAGTCACTTGGAAGAAATACAGTGATTGGCTACCAGCCCTGTCACTCATTTTCCTTCCGACTGCAAGTCAGAATGAACCCTTTATGAGTCTGATCAGCCTGGTATTGACAGAGCCAGTGTCAGATTGCACAGTAACTGGGTGTTCTAAAATAGGTTTATCACACACCCCCCCTTCTAGGCCCTTACGCTCGGGAAGTGTTACGAGATAAAAAATCTGCTTGTGCCATCAGCCTTCCGGGAAGATGCACTGTCTTGAAGGTGAAAGGTTGAAGGGAAAGAAACCATCCAAGGACTCTGGGTTTTGTGTCTTTGTTCCGAGCCAACCACACTAGGGGGGCATGGTCGGTCACTAAAGTGAACTCCCTACCTAACAGATAATAGCGTAATGCCTCTATGGCCCATTTTACAGCCAAACATTCTTTTTCAATTGTGGCATAAGGTATTTTATGAGGAAGTAATTTCCTACTTATGAAGAGAACAGGTCTTTCAGCCTCCCCTTGATTTTGGAATAACACTGCTCCAAGACCTGTCCCTGATGCGTCCGTATGTAGAAAAAATGGGGCTGAGAAATCCGGACAATGAAGAATTGCTTTCTCCGTGAGTGCATTCTTTAGGCTATTAAAAGCCTTCTCCCTCTCAGAAGTAAGCCATTCTTTTTTTGGTGATGCAGATATCTTCAAGAGATTAGTCAAAGGTGTAGCTAATTTTGAAAAATGTAGTATGAACCTCCTGTAATAGCCTACAAAGCCAAGGAAAGCTCTAACTTGTCGGGCATTCATAGGGAATTGTAATTTTCTTATAGCCTCTAGTTTTTCCTCCTGGGGTTTAATGACACCCTGTCCGACAAAATACCCCAAGTATTTTGTATGAAAATTGGCCACAAATGTCTTTTTAGGATTTACATGAAGTCCTGATGCTGCAAGAGTTGAAGTACGATACCCAAATGTAATAAATGATCATTCCAAGACTGACTAAAAACAACAATATCATCTAGGTAGGCTCCCACATAATTTTCATGACCTTTAATTATTGAATTCATAAGTCTCTGGAAAGTTGCTGGGGCCCCATGTAACCCGAAAGGCAAAACAGTAAATTGAAATTAACCAGAGGGTGTGGCAAAAGCTTTTTTTTCCTTGTCTGGATGTAGAGGTCTTTGCCAATACCCCTTTGTTAGGTCTATGGTCGTTAAAACCTTCGCTTTACCTAGTTTGTCAAGTAAATCATCTATCCTAGGCATGGGATAGGCATCGAACTTCGAGATCTCATTCAGCTTCCTAAAATCGAAACAAAAACGAGCTGTACCATCAGGCTTGGGAACCAATACTATTGGTGATGACCACTCACTATTTGAAGGTTTAATCACCCCAATTTCCAACATCTCTTGGATCTCCTTATTAATTGATTGTAACTTTGCCTCTGGTATTCTATAAGGCCTGATCCTAATGACATCGCCAGGTTGGGTTATAATATGATGGGAAGCCAATTTCGTTCTCCCTGCTAAAGTAGAAAATGTCTCTGAATATTTCTTGATAAGCTTTTGGAGTTCCATCTTCTGATTGTCAGACAAATCTTGATTTATATTTAACGCCTCCACTCCCAGTTCTCCTTTTAACTGTGAAAACAGCTCCATAGGCATTTCATTAGTGTTAACCACTCCTACAGTTGGCAAAGGGTACGTCCATTTTTTAAGGAGGTTCACATGATATGTTTGTGTCTGCATTCTTCGGTCGTTTTGTCTCACCTTATGAGTCAATGGGCCAAGGACTTCCTCTATTATATATGGTCCCCCCCAAGCTGCCAACATTTTATTTTCGGAGGTCGGTAATAGTACCAACACTTGATCTCCTTTTTTGAATGTTCTCAACTGAGAATTTCTGTTATAATAGTGTTCTTGTTTGACTTGACTTTATAACAAATTTTCTCATGTGATTTTCTGCAACTTCTCTATCCTTTCTCTAAGTTGATAGGCATATTCTGTTAAGGAAATCTCTTGTCCAGGATCTTCTTCCCAACTTTCCTTTAAGATGTCGAGCAAAGTTCTCACCGGTCTCCCAAACAGTAGTTCAAAAGGAGAAAACCCTGTTGAAGATTGGGGCGTGTTTCGGAGTGTGAGTAATATCCACGGTAAAATCCTGTCCCAACTTCTACCTCACTGTTCCACTATTTTACGTAACATTTGTTTTATCGTCTGATTGTACCTCTCAACAAGCGCATCGGTCTGTGGGTGATAAACAGCCGTTTTCAAATGTTTCATCTTTAGAATCTCACAAACCTGCTCCATGACTGCTGACATAAAGTTACTCCCACTATCTGTGACGATTTCCTTTGGTATCCCTACTCAGCTGATAAAGGGTATTAATACGTCACAGATCTGTTGAGCGTTAGTAGATTTAAGTGGAAACGCTTCTGGTATCTAGTTGCGTAATCAACGATTACTAAGATGTATTTATGTCCTCGGGAAGTAGGGTCTAATGGCCCCACAATATCCAAACCGATCCTATTAAAAGGTTCCAAGACAATTTGCATGGGTTGTAATGGAGCTTTCTTAATATTCGCTCTATTTTTCTTTTGACACTCGGGGCAAGCCTGACAAAATCGGGCTACTTGAGCATATAGTCCTGGCCCATAAAACCTTGCCAAAATGTTCTGTGTGGTTTTATCAGTTCCCAAATGTCCTTCACCTATTTGTAGGTGAGCCACTTCCATCACGGTTTGGTAGTATTTACTGGGTGCCAGCAGCTGTTTTACCGAATTCCCGGTTACATCTTTGCTGATTCGATAGTAGAGACCCTTTTCCCTAGTAAAATAGGGTCCTTTTCCTGATATGCCATCTTGAACACTTGACCTAGCATTCGCCAAAAGTGGGTCTAATTCTTGGGCCATCCGAAAACTATCACCACCCTCATCAATTTTCCAGTCTACTGCAACAGGAAAAACATTCCTTTCCCCCCAGTCTTTCTTCAACTTTCTTATTGAAGCTCTCATTTTCTTCTCTTTACTTAAAGTTACAGGAATCTCATGATGGTAAAAAGTGGCACTTTTTAACCAATTCTCTTCTACTTTCTTTAATATCCTGGAAAAATTAGGAACATCCGATCCAATAAGGAGTGGCTCTGGCAATACCGGAATTACAGCTGCCCTGACGTCCATTTGTTCCCCAGCCACCTTTAAATTCATTTCTTTGGTAGGATAAGACCTCACATCACCGTGAACACAGCGTATTGGAATTTTCCTATTTGAGTCTCCTGTATTTCCTAAAAGTACTGTACTTACTACTGTCTGCAAGCTGCCTGTATCGACCATGGCTCTTGTTGGTTTCCCATCCACCTCAACTTTGCAGGTATAAGTATAAGGAGATCTTCGAACTATTGTCGGTCCTTGGGATTCTCCTTCTTTCGGAACTTCCATGTTTCCCACATCCATGGGTTCAACCTTTACTTTTTTAGGACACATTCTGGAAAAGTGTCCCCACTCGCCACATTCGAAACACTGTATTCCTTTAGGAATCACACTTGGCGTTCAGATCCCTGCTGGACTTTCACTGGTAGGTTGCATTCAAGTGGGTTCCCAATCTGTTTTCCTGAGCATCGAGTTAGGCCATCTTGTAGCACTCAGGGATTTGGCAGAAGAACTACCTAAATTTTAGATGGTTTGACATTTGTCAAGTAGGTCACGGTACGGCCCTGTCCTGCTTTCTGATAGGCAGAAGCAATGTTTACTGCCTCAGCAAGGCTGGGCCGATGATGTTGGCGGACCCAGAATTGCATAGGTATGGGAAGTGCTTCAATGAATTGTTCCATAACAGTTTTCTGTTATTTCATGGGTTGTGGTGGTTGTTGTCTGTAACCACTTATCTCCTAGCTCTTTGACCCTGTAAAAAAGTTGGTGTGGTGTTTCTTCTGCTTGTCGCTTGATCTCACGAAACTTTTGCCTATAAGTCTCTTCATCATGACCTAAATGTTCAAGCACTACTCTTTACATATCAATATAGCTCATTTCTCCAGTTGGATTTGCTGCCTGGTAGGCCCTCTGCATTTCGCCAGTCATGAGTGGCGCAATATAATGGCACCAACTTTCATTAGGCCATTGAGCATTCCTGGCCACTCTTTCAAAGTTCACGAAAAAGTGGGTAGGGTCTTCATCAGCAGAGTATTTTTGAAGTACTGAGGCCGGTACTTGAGAATGTCTGCGTAAGGTGGTAGCCTCTAACAACTGGGCTTGCTGTACTTGGATGGCCTGTTGGAAAGCTTGTCTATCTGCTTGTGCTTGTTGGTTCTGTATTTGTAAGGCTTGTTGGAGAAGTTGTTGACCTTCACTCAGCGTTTTAATGAGTTCTTCCATGGCGTTCTATCTAGATCCCACTTCTGAGACCAAATTGTAATGAGGTCACTCTGTATGACTTCGAATAATAACACTGAGCCAATTAGTAGGTGGTATTTTGTTTCAGAAACAACTTTTATTAAATGTAACTTCCTTCTGTTTTCTCTTTCTCTTTTAGAAAAAATGATACGTTTTCACCTCCTCAACCTTCTAGGCACATAAATGTTCCTCACTGAAGTCCCTTGGATTGCTCTCAGGTAAGTCTCTGTCTTCTTTCTCAATGTTTATTTATAGTCTCTCTCTTTTATCCACCCGTGTTCTCCTTGTCAACTTCACAGTTAGTTCTCAGATTCTTTGAGCCTTCTTCTCTAAAGTATTCTCTTGTTCTTTTAATTTACATGTCTTTACAGATTGTTCTACCAACAACTCTTCTCTCTTCCTTTTCCTATGTGACTCTTAATTCGTTGTTCTTTTTCACCTCTTCAGAAAGTCTGTTATTTTTTTAAAACAACATTCCTCTAGACTGTTTTAAGTTACTGATGTACCAAATGTTCACAGCAGAAACACCCACGCTTTGCGTCCTTACTACATCAGTTTTGGCTTTTCGTATCTCCGTACGAATCACTGTTCAATACACACTCAAAGACACCGTCCCGTAATACGATCTTCGACTGCCACGTACCTTTGTCTACTTTTCTTTTTCCTCCTTACTTTCGCTCTACTTACAGCTTGCTTGATGAAAACTTCTGATCAGCTCAGCTGTTGGCGGTCTCGGGAAGTAGTCGGGCTCCACCCCCCTTCTTTCGTTTGGGAAGCCGGCCCGTCAGTGTTGGTAGGACTCCGTCCTCTCAGCTGTGTTCATATCGCAGCAATGTCGCTTGCCTCGGCGCCGCTCCCTCACCTTTCGACAGAGTGATTCAGCGTTACAGCATTTTGGGAGGCTTTCTCAAACACTCGTTTGGCGATGGAAGGGCTAACCGGTCACAGCCTCCTCCCCAATCTCCAAGGTACTCCGCATCGCCTTTTCTCTTTCTCAGCACGTATTTCTCTCTCCCAGAAACAAGCGAACAGGCAACACCGATCTTCTCTCTACATAGCGACTAAGTTGTTCGCTGTTAACTTCATAAACGGTGTTTCATAAAAGTGCAACGGCGCAACTGGATTTCTTTTTACTTCGTTTTCTTTTTTAATAACTTCTCCTTCTTCCACAGGACTTAATAATCCCACTCATAACCGTCGTTTTGGAGTTCGTCCTCTCCCGTTTCCTAGCAACCATAAAGGAAAAACAAAAACAGTTGTCGTCACTTGGAAGAAATACAGTGATAGGCTACCAGCCCTGTCACTCATTTTCCTTCCGGCTGCAAGTCAGAATGAACCCTTTATGAGTCTGATCAGCCTGGTATTGACAGAGTCAGATTGCACAGTAACTGGGTGCTCTACAGTAGATATATCACAGTAACAAAATCAGCTGTGCAGACCAGAACTTTAAACAAAGGCTGGATACATGATCCAGACTGCAAACAAATCCTAGCACTCAAGGGAAGAACTGGTGCTGAATAAAATGTATGTGCTGCATAGGGAAATCGTATTTAAAAGAACTCAGTTTAATGTGTTTTTCCAGGAAGAAAGTGCAAAATCACCTGTTTAGAAAAACATGTTTTTGTTGAAAGGCCTAATTCTTTAAGAAATGTCAAAGGATTGCTAATGTCAAAATCCACATATAAACTGGGTTCATTTTATATGTTTTAATGAAAGATGTAGGTAACAAAGTTAAAACCCAGTCTTGAGTTAATTAACTATTACAATTCTGCTTGACAGTCTGCAGCCTGGGAAAGGTTGACACTTCAGATTGACACTTCACTGCTGGCAGGAAGGCCTAATTGCTCTGGGGAGGTTTTGCATACTCATGACAAAGGACATCATCAGACTTTTGTCTGGGCCCCAGGCAAAGACAATGGCAGGCTTGAACACTCATCCCTACAGGGGAGGGGCAGGATGTTCCTGGGAGGAGCCTTCTCATTGAACTTCAAAGGAAAAAGGAATGGCCAGTTGCTCACACTTGTGAAGGAAGAAAAAAAAACTGACATGGATTTTGAATTTAAATAGCTTATTTTGCCACAGAACTTCATGACATTTAACTTGGTGGCAAAAATAAGTAAATAAGTGAAACGTACATACATATAAATTTGAACTCATGCTAGCCAGTTGAAAACTTGGTAGGGTTTCATACTGCATAAGGAACAAAAGTTATGCAGAAACACTAATTGCGCAGAGACTATTAATGCTGCAAATCTAATACTGTGTACCCGTGTTCTAGCGGTGATTGCACATTTATGTACCGAGTTAGGAATTGTTAGGCCACACCTTTATGTTTAAAATTGGCAAAATTCCACAGAAAGACAAAGCCAGGTCTCACTGACTTGGGATTCGGATGTAAATGTAACCCACAAAATATGTTATGTAAGTGTCTGATTTTATTAGAGGGCATAATTATAGAAATATGTATTTGTGGGAAAGTTAAATGTTGGTCCCAACATCTGTGGGAGTTTCCCAAGTCACATCATAAAATATGACAACGCTTTCTGTCTTCCAACCAGAAAAAAGCAAGGTGGGAACTGTGCCTTTGACCAATCATTGCATTGTGGGTTGTAAGTCTGCCCCTGCCATAAACTTAGTGTTGTCATTTGGCAGGATAAATAAGGGAACCTCACAATACACAGACTCCCGGTTCCATCCTGATTTCCGTGTGACGCTCTGTTCCTGAATTCTTCATCTTATAGCTGATTCCAGACTTCTTTGAAAAGCCAAGGCCGCAGCAATTGCTGAACTCTTTTTCAGCTAGACCCAAATCCTGAGACCATCCCAAAACTTAAGGGAAATAATTATGATCCAGACTGGCTTGCTACCATTCATGCTTGCCTGCTGAAATTCACCATCCCGCTGATCTACAGTGTCCAGCAACCAGAAGGGCCAATCCAATCCAGTCTGAGGTGCCAGCCCAGTTGACCAGAACCGCCAAGTTGACCAGAACCACCCAGCTGACCTATCCCTCCAGAGGTGCCCTGCTGCCTGTAGATCCGATCCGTGATGACCAGAACATGACAGTCAAAATCTTAATTTAAAGTGGACTGTAAGTACAAATAGGAATCACAGTAAACCACAGCATATCTCGTCTTACTTTGTCCTATCCCATCTCTCAACCTATCCCATCTTTAACTTAAGAACCTCTAATGTTGTCAGAACCATCATTGCAACCCTGTCTGTAATTCGTAGTGTTAGCGCCGATTTTCTCATTTTGTTTTTCTTGAACATAAGTCATTAGTGATTTGGATTAGATAAAGTAATTCCCAGAACGAAAAACGGAGTATCCACCACGTGAAGGGTTACAAGCGGCCGTGCACATCTGTGGAGATTCACGGTGGCATTCCCTTTTTCTTAGCCATTAATGTAGTTTAATTAAAAGCAACCTGTCCATTTGACCCGTTTTTCTTAAAAATCACATAGGGAAAATTAGGCGGGAATTCGCAATTTTGCAAAAGTTTAACAGTGTATTGTTGCTCATATTATAGCTTATGTTTGTTAGGATCTTTTCAGTGTTGCTCCCATAGAGATTTATATCAATTTCAGGATTTTTGCACACTTTTCATTGTTTGATGCATCCATTTTCAAATGTCATTTTGAAAGGTGAAAATTTCACAAAACGTTTTTCTCTTGTTTGGGAAGGGAATATTGCATTCAAACCCTATACACTGTTCTTTTAATTCCTAAATACCTGCTACTTACTTACATCTGTGTAGAATTGCTTCTTTGTGAGTTGAGAAATTTGCAGGGGGAAATCTTAACTTAAGCGCCATCTTTTCAACAAGCAAAAACTGTTAATTTTTTCTGTGTTTTACATTCTGTGTTGCTAAAAAGTGAATTCAATTGCCTTACTTACTTTCTTATTTGTATTGTCACCCCATTGGTGATTGCTGCCCCATATATATTAAAACATATGTTTGATTTGCATTTTAAATAAAAAAATAATACCTATACCAACCAGCCGGATTCCTGGTCCAGTGTGAACTGAAGAGTGGGGGTTGGGGGGGTATTTTGAGAAGTGTGTGATATGAGTTGTATATCACTCAGAATATTGAACCTATAGACACAAATAAGTATTTCATTTGTGCACTACATACTATGCTGAGACCAGGGTGTATTGCCTAATTGAAATCCTTAACAGTAGCTCCTGCCTAACTGATTATGCCAGATACCCAGGAGCTGTTTTTTGCTCCTGGAGAACAAACCCCAATTCCAACCTCTGCATATCTCATATTTCTACTCCAAAAGCATGTATGTTAATAAACACATTGTGTTCATATACACTGGAAAAACACTGCTGTGCTCCATTATTTTCTGCAAAAAATGTATAAACACTGATATACACAGATGTTAAAGGTTTGTGAACACATTGGAAAAACACCACTGAAATTGACAAAACAAACACTAAAAACCAGAAACCCTAATTATAAGCCTACTCTCTATATTCTGGTCGCTGGCAAGAGTGAGGGGATGAAGAGAGTGTGCCTGCCTCTGTGAATTCCCTCTTCACAAACATGCCCATCAATAGGCTGGTGGGGCAGCTGGGGTTATCTTACTGTTACTATTTCCCTCCCTTAGCGCTGTGACCCAGTGGGGGTGATCCGGGAACACCCCTGTATCTCCTTCCACTAGCTTGGGGTGGCACCCGTCCGCATTGAGCACACCACTGCATGTTCACCAAGTAATGCAGAAAACCTTACACGCTCTTAAAAGCCAGTCAGCCAGGTAACAGTAAACATGTTTACGGTTACCCTTTCCTGAGTAGATGTGCCACAATGTTTATTAACAATCAGGATGCAAAGCGTAACACAACTGGAAGGAACTTCAACTGCCACTGCTTCTCTCCAACGAAACACCTGACAAATGTGAGGTGTTTGTAAGCTGTGATGATTCGCAGGGTCTCGTTACTTCTCCTCAAGGGGGAGCCCTTCCTTGTGAGGCTACGGAGGTGAGGACACTACCCAATAGTCCCCCTACTGATGGTGGAAAGCAGGACCTTACAGGGAGCGAGCGACTACCTTCATGGGGTGAAGGACTCTTGTTCAGTGAAGGAATTCCCTAACCCTCTTGCCCTTGCCCCTAGAAAAACTCTCAAGTCTGCAGAGAGTACAACTGAAAGTACTACTGTGTGTTACTTTAACATTCCCTCTCTTCTTTCCTTGGGATTTGACATCACTAAGACAAAGAACAAGAATGATGGCCAACTGATTTTCTAAGAGTGCTGGGAAGAGGTAGCCATGAGGAGGCATGAATAGTACATCATGTTAACAACCAAAAGACTATGACGCTGCACTGATATTGGCCCAGATAGGAGAGAGAAAAACTGAGAAAGGACTGAAGGAAAGAGAGAAGCCAGCGAAGCCCGGGAATTTGAAGCCCGGGAAGTTCCAACCCGGGAACCTGTCAGCTGTGTAGAGAAGCTGGTCCTTGGAAGAGAGGATGCAGAAGAGTGGAAGCAGCAGAAGAATCCAGTGAGCCAGCAGTTCGACGACTCACTCTAGTGTTGGGGAAGTCAAGGTGGTGACGTGAGCTCTAGGAGGAGGACTGCTCGGTTCAACAATGATGCCGATACCGCCAGCCCCAGGCCTTCGCGGAGCCATACAGGCAAACCAGAAGCATGCAACGAGCAAACAGCAAACCGCCTGCGACCCTGGGAAGAACTGGACACGCATTCCCAACACAAACAAGGTAAGGAGAACTGTGGGAAATCCGGGGGGGGGGTGCAGGGGGAACAGAGACTGGAAGTTACTTCGGGAGTAATCTCCCTTGTCAAGAAAGCCTCAGGAGTGACCTCCCTCATCACAGTAATGATATCCAAAGAGCCAAGATTCAAGAAAGGCTTGTGAGTAATCTACCTTGTCACAGTAGTGATACCCAGAGAACCAAGGGTCAAAGTCCTGGGAGTAATCCTCCCTCGTCACAGTAATAATATTGTCACGCCAAGAGGGGTATCCACACTCCCTCGCTAAGCACAGAAGCTGAATGGAGTACGAGCCTCCCACCTTGGTTGGTACGGGTCCCTGATTCTGAGTAACAGGTCACCCTGGGGCAGCAAATGTGGGGGAAGTGGGTTAAGGAGAGGTTGTGGATAGGTAGGGTGGAAATAGGAACACTGGAAAAAGCTTTTGGGTAACGTAAATAGATGGGTAGGGGGAAGCAAGCGGTAAAACCCTACTATGTACCTTAATATACACCCACACCTGCTTGACTAACAAATCTAGTATTATGCCCACAAGATGTAGCACCTAAAGCCTGACAAACTGTTAAGCCTTTGCATGATAAACCTGAAATACTTAAGATGGACCTAACGTGTTCCCTGTCTTATTATACCCTCTTGTTTGAGTGACATGTATAGCAACTCATAGCCACATTACATAAGCATGATGATTGGATGAAACATAAAATGAAACATATGCTTGTGCTGTGCACATGTTTAAACAATGAGCAATGATAGCCATACACAATGAATTGACAGAATATAGGGATGGTTTGTACTGCACCCCACAAAAAGAGATTGTACTGATTGTCCTTTGTTGCTTCACAGAGCGAACTATGACATCTATCCAGGGTTCGTATCTCGGGTCTGTTACTATACAAGCCTTTATGCCTTAAACCCATCTTAACATAACTTTCATACACACACTTGCAGAATCACATCATCAGTACATGTATACACTTAACTGAGGCCCAGGGTACCCCGCAGGGTATGCCCGGGCATGCTGTTGCCGGCGTAATTCACTGCATGAACTCTCCCAACACCCCGGTACTGGTGCAGCAACTTTCGCCACCGGAGCGCTGCTGGCGCTCACCAAGCCATGAATCGTTATGTCTCCACTCCATTCCCTGCCCATGCCCCGTGCATCCAACAATAATCAGCAAAGGGGCACGGGCGAATTTTATTAAGACCCAGCGGCATGCGCTTGATGCATGATGCCACAGAGTATTATGGGAACTCTAGTTTCCAATGTAGTCTGCGGGCCCAGAGAGCCACACCTCCAGGGTTTATTGGCCTGACTCTAGTGGCTCCGGCCACAAGGCCCACACATGCTCCCATGAGCCCCACAAATATTCAAAGGTCCGAAAGACCAGAGTGCATCGGGAGGAATCTCCTTTGTCACAGTGATAATCCAAGTAGGATTAAAGAGGATCCTAGAGAACAAGAGCTATCTGGAAACAATCTTCATAACGTGGTAAGACAGCAAATAATTGTTTGAACTGTAAAGCAAGCTTTCAGAAGCCCTTGGGAAGACGTGAAGAGACTTTTGAGGGCTACTGTCAAAGAATATCTCAAGGCAGCCCTCAAGGCTGTGCAAGGTGGCTCAGTAGAAGAGAGTCATTCTCCTGACCATATCTTCTTTGTTGAAACAGAAACTTAAGTAAAAGATTGATGGTAAAGAGATAAAGACTGAGCTAGTTCACCAAGAGAAGGGAGCCTTTCTCATGGTAATCTTTACAAAGGGGTTGAGCATCCAAACGAAGACTAGTGGCAGGGTTAGAGTAGGTTTTTGGACGGAGGACAGATACTTTTCTTTCAGACAAACAGCCTGACGACGAACACCCGAGTTATATTTGTTTATGCAGGGATAACCCTTTTAGAGGAAGGGAGAGTTAGGACCTTTTCTTTAATTTTAAACAAAAACTTGTTGAAACATGCCATCCCTTTATCCGACTCCTTACTACACCACGCCACAAAGGAGATTAGGCATAATGTGGGTCTAAGGAGCAAATAAAGTTCCCTGTTTGTATTTGTGGTATTACTAGCGTGAACATTCTGAATTTGTGATGTGTGGCAAATTAGAGACGCTCTCCAACCATTAAGTTAGATTTTCATTTCTATGCTAAATCATCCTCACCTGTGAGTTCCACAGAACATTTTACTGGACTTGTGGATTTTTTTTCCATGTTCCTGAGTGAGTGGGAACCTTTTTTCCCCACCCACCCTTTCTTTTATTCTTTTCATGGGTGTCATTTTGCCGAGTTGCCAAGATAACCTTTCCTATGACTTTCCTCAATCTACCTTTTACTATGGTAGCACACAGCACTTTCTGTGTAGTGTTGCTGGGTTGCCCCTTGGGTTTGCCCTTTTAT
Organism: Ambystoma mexicanum; assembly: GCF_040938575.1. NCBI lineage: Eukaryota > Metazoa > Chordata > Amphibia > Caudata > Ambystomatidae > Ambystoma > Ambystoma mexicanum. The sequence continues at coordinate 1,013,631,941 of NC_090930.1, read as the reverse complement.
TTTCTCTTGACTTACCTTGTAGACTTACTATTCTCAAGGATAGAGACAGATTTTCATCCCCGTTACATTTCATATAGTGAGACCAGCATGCCCCACCTTATGTGAAGTGCTGGGGAGATGCATGGTATCCCCTTGCTCACTGCTCCAGTAACATGTCTGTGACTGTGACAAGCTAACTCTTATGGCTGGTGGCAGTGGACATACTTTAATGACCTTTGTGTTCATATTACATGCAGGCTGTCAAACCAGCCACAGTAATACACAGAAGGCTCACCATTCTGCTAGAATTGTGGCTTATTTTGCCATTTGTAGTGTGCTTGTCCTTTCATGGGTCTTCTTCTGCCGTCCTGGGTGAAGGAGGTCCTGGATGAAGTTTTGTCTTCGGTGTGAACCCTTTGTGTAGACTGCCAAGGCTCCAGAGTGTCTGAAGGCAGGACGTGAGGGAGGAGTCAAATTTCTTGTGAGCCTGAACAAAAACCGTTCCAACTGGGGGGCTGGCTGTCCTCATTGCAGAGCCAACCACCACTTTCTATAAAATGCAGGGAGAGTTTGCAGAAGTGTGTGGGTTCCTGTATAAATGTCCGATTCTGGAAGCTGAAGGCATATTAACCACTGGTGCTGAATCTGAATCTGAAGAGAAGATGGCTGTAGATGATTCCAGCGACGGAGATGCCTGCTGTGTAACCAAAGCCTTCTCGGACCCTTCCTTCTATGCGAGCTAGGAGTCCTTAAGACTACTCGACCCAGAGACTGTTGGGACCCTTAATTGTTGAGACTATCTGTGCAACCAGCCATTCCACGACGTGCAGCGACCTTCCTGGGCTGCAAACCACCAAAAGCATGGGTCCTCAAGCCTGAGTGCTGTGCAACGTCTTCCGAAGTCCGTTCCTCACTGAAAATTTGGTGGACTCCTGCATGATCTCCCATGACACGATTAGACTCCTTTAAGTCCCCTGTGCAGGACCGAAATAGCAAGGAGAATCAGACCAGCGACAACCGTCCTTCATCTGGCACCTTTAAAAGGGCGCCAAATCCACAGAGCTGTAAGAAGAACCGAATAATCCTTTGTTGGGAGACTTTTCTGTCGACTGCTGCAAGTTCCCATCCAGTGTCCGTTCCTTTGTCACCAATAATCCAGAGACCGGGTCCTGTGCTGCTGCATCATGAAGGCGACCATCTGCAAGCACGTCTTCACTGCTGAGGAACTGTGAAGACTTGGGTAGTACTTCCCTAAAGTCTCATGTCACTCCTGTATAGCTGAGTGGGTGAGTCATGTGTTTGGGAGTTCGCCTATACCGTTTGCCAGGCCCAACGCTGGAACACATTTAGGGAGCCTTCTATGAAGTCCCTGAACACTCTACTAACTGTAAAGTCTGTACTTACTTGTTCGACGAGATAACCTCTAGAACTCCGACTTTCCTGCATCTGAGCCCTATCCTGAGCTGCCTACTGCTGACCACTAGTGTCCCTCTTCTGCCTCTGAGATCACTCATGCCTTAACGAAGGACTTTCAAGTGTGAGCTCTCTGACTAGAAAATATAATAAGTGTTGCAAAGTACTTACTTATAATTGTAATTGTTCTTTTATAATGCACTTAATACCAGAGATTGGTTTCTAAGCACAGGATCGGGATTCAAACCTGTGTTGTACTGCCTGGTCTTGCTTCCAAGACAAACACGTTGCCCCTGAGCTGGCCCCCCTCACGTAAAAATATTATAATGTAAAGGTGTTAGTGTGTAACTTTGATTCCTGAAACAGAATACGTTACAAAGTGTCACTAAGTGCTTACTTACCTTTGAGTTGCTTATTGCCCCTCTGAAAAGTATAATAAGTTATTTACTTACCTTTGAATTTCGAAATTTAGTTGCTATGTCTTTATTATTCCTGAAACTGTATAAGTGTATAAGTCTACCAATAGGATTTACTCACCTTGAATAGCCGCTGCCATTCTAAAAGTGTACCATTGGGTTTTCTTTACGCTGAACTTCTTCGTGCCTTTTTAAAACAGTTTTACAGAGTTCTCACTTACCCTAGAGTTGCAGTCTGCCCCTCTGAGAAGTATACAAAGTTCTTTACGGACCATAGAATTGTGTTCCACTCTTCTGAAAAGTTACATTGGTTTAACATATTCCTGTAATAGAAATAGTGAAAGAGGATAATCAATAAGGTGTTACCTTTAATAGCTTGGTGTCATTCTAAATGTGTATCCTGAGTTCTTACTTATCCATGAGTAGTTGTTGGTCCCTCTGAAAAGTATATACATTATTTACTTACCTTTGAACTGTGTTCTGAAAAGTAATGTAACTATATCCATTCTGAGAGAAGAATACATTACATATGTTGCAAAGTGCTTACGAGTTAGGTAGTAGTGTAAGTGTATCCATTCTAAAATAGAATAACGTATGCAAGTGGCCAGGTAGACTTGTAACAGTGTCGGTATAACTATAGTATTCCTGAAACAGAATAACACTGTAGATTATTAACAATAGGGTTTGCTTACCTTGAATTACATCCTGTCATTCTAAAAGACTACTACTGTGGTTTTATCACTTCCTGCCATTCTCAATATGTAACACTGTGTTTTACTCACCTTGAACTGCATACTGCTATTCTAAATAAGGTGTATACTTTGGATTGAATACCATAAGTACTGTGCTGGTCTGTAGAATTATGTTTATGAATGATAATAGTAAAGAAGTCTCTCTGCCTGTGTATATATAAAATAAACCATTATTTTTACAATACATACATCATTGTATCAGTGTTTCTTTGGGCTATATGTGCTACAAGTTCTTTACATCTGTCTACAGCCCTCTCTCCCTCCTAAAATAAGCCTGGCTGCTCTGTCATTACTACCAACATCTCAGGTGGTACATCATTATACAAGTACTTATACTTATATAAGTGTTGGAGTTTCTGTAGTGCCCAAGGTATAGTTTTATAAAGCCCCTGGTTGGACTTTACAAAAACTGTCCTAACATAAGAAGCAAATAAAATTCCCTGTTTGTATTTGTGGGATTAAAAGCGTGAACATTCAGAATTTTTGGTGTGTGGCAAATTAGAGGCACTCCCCAACCTTTGTTATGAGGGAGGTGGGAGGGACGAGCCACAGGGGAATGGGATGAGCTCGCCGCTACCCAATTTGCCTCCCTAGAGGACGGATGGAGTGCGTTTCCCTGGGCTCATTATCCCCTTTGAGACACAGTATCTGCAACTCCTCTTGGCAGACTCCAGTCCCTCAGCCGTTGAGAAAAAGGAAAGATTACTCACATTAGTGACTGCTGTGATCATAGTCCAAAGTCCCCTTTCCCCATACCTTTGGGAGTCCCCCCACCCTCCATGTGGGGACGGGACTGTCCCATTCCAGAAGGATGAGATCTCCTAAATGTATGGAGGAAAAGGTATATAAAGGATATAGGAGTTCCACAATTCCCAGTAGCTCTGGGCTTTGATGGAGACAGACTTAACACTGAATTTTCCAGATGAAAACCCCACTCATGCTGTCCCCACCTATGCAGACAACCGTAGAGCACTGCAGAGCCACAAACAAGCACACACACGATTCCAAGATGTTCAAAGCACATTTTTAAAGTATCAGAGCAGGTAATTGAGAATAATAAAGGCAACACAATACAAACAGTACAAACAAAAGAAGGGATCTATGTAGGAAGGGCCCTTCAAAAGACCCAAAACAATTCGAACAAGGGCAAGACCAATCCCAGGCTGGCCGACAAACCCCATGGCCCAGGTTTTTTAAAAAGGGTTGTGGGCAACCATTAAACTCGACAAGCGGGAGGAAGCAGACACGCTGTTCACCACTCCTTTGGCAAATTGGGAGACTGCTACCTGTATCGAGGTAAGGGATCTGCACACAATATTGGATCAGAAGCTCTTCTAGATACATGGGCAGGGGCACCACAATTGGGATCTGCGGTTAGTAGGGGGTTGCCTCTGACACCAAAAGGGATATGGAAGATTGGAAGACCTGGCCCTCCTCAGAGGAGACTGAACAAGAAGAAAACCTGAGGAGAGACCCCTGGCAGGAAGGTGGGAATATTGACTAGCTGACAAGGACCCAGATTGAGAGGGGGTGAATACTCTTTCTATCAAAGAAAAGAGAAGGTGGAGCGGTCAATGTGTTGAGATGACAAAGCACACTGGAGGGGTCTATGCGCTGGGAAGACAGAAGACCCGGGAGAGGAGAGGTCTGGAGAAAAGAACCAAGAGACCGTAGAGAAGGTCTAGTTCAAGCCAGAAGGATCAAGAAGACCCTTGAGAGGCCAGTACTCCATGGAGAGGACAATGCAGGGAATCATTTGATGTGTTCGTTTAGAGACTAGGGCCAGACATTGATAGACAAAGTTTTGAACACCTTTGTTGCCAAGTTCTGAGGACATTTATGTGAGACAAGAGACCTTGCAGGGGGCTAGACAGGAAACCGTGAAAAGGTCTAGAAGAGAGACCATGCAGAGGTCTAGAGAAAATAATCAAGAGACCGGGCAAAAGAATCAAGAAGACTCTGGAGAGGTCAGTACTCCATGGAGCAGACTACCCTGGTGTATACCGTTGTTTCCGCAACAAGAATAACAATGTGGTTACTTCGTGGTTGGTTACTTTGTAGGGGGAAAATAGATAATAGGTAAAGTTGTAGGGGATATCGAGGTGATAAATGGCAAGGATGGGGCAGGTAGGGCAGAGTAGTGGTATTGGGGGATGCCTACAATAAAAGAAAAATGCCACCAAGTAACTTATCACAAAGTACTTCAACACATTTTCTTTGATGAAACCACATAGAACCCTACCAAGGGAATTGTTTGATGTGTCTGTTTGTAGACTAGGACTGGACATTGACAAACTACATTTTGAACTCATTTGTCAGCCAAGTTTTGAGGACATTTCTGTTGGAAAAGCAGGGTGAGCCAGGAGGCTAAAGGACTTGATAAAAGTAGTTGGCCACCACATTGGAATTTCGTTATTAGAATGGGACTTCCCGGAGAGGACAGAGACTTGTGAGATTGTTATTTGAGACTTTTTCTCTGTTGTAGGAAATCCAGAGGTGCAGGAAGCCACTGGACAATCCCCACTTTCTGCTGTCCCACCGTTGGCAATGTTGGCTACAGATTTATCCTTTACAATTTTTAGGCAGTTTTCGTATTCCTATTAGGCATTTTTCCAATCCAAAGCCAGCATTATGAAGGCTTAATAAAATACAAAGTCAATGCCAAACTGAATCTCAATTGTTCACATTTGCCGGTATCTTTGCAGTGTATGATGGATTTGTTGTGAAGCCAGAGATTCTTGATTGGTCTTACACTTTCAGGGCTTATTTACAAGAAAGTATCAGTACGACACTACCTGACTTCTTTGCACCTGGGGATCATAATCCTCTGCATTTTTCCCCGAACATTTTGCTGATCTTATTTTGAGGATGCACAGTGTGTGCTGATGGGCATCACGGCGGATGGCAGCTGTGAAGCCATTGCGTGATTCAATTCTAAGCTATGAAGTATTTACAACACCTACTGAACAGATATATGTGATCTTCTCCTACTCTTACTCAAAGTGGGATATTCTGCCCTGTGTGGTGAGGTGCAGTAAGGAGTTGCACAAATAGGTGTCATATTTCAACAAAGTTCTATTTAAGAAATAAGGAAAAGAACCCCTCTCTCCCCATTTCTAAAAGGTTATCCCTACCTAAACAAATATCAACGCAGGTGCTTGTTGTCAGGATGTTTATTCAAATAAAAAGTGTCCATCCTCTGTCCAAAAACCTACTTGAACACTGCCACTAATCTACAAAAGGCTACGGCATCCAAATGAAAATAGTACCAGGAGAATGACTCCCTTCTATTGATGAACTGGCTCAGTCTTCATCTCTTTTTTCAACAATCCTTTGCTCTAGTTTCTGATTCAACAAAGAGTATGGTCAGGAGAATGACTTGCTTCTCCTGACCCGCCTTGAGGGCTGTCTTGGGGTATTCTTTAGCAACCGTCCTCAAAGGTCTCTTCACTTCTTCCCATGGGCTCTTGAAAGCTTGCTTTACAATTCCAGCCATTCTCCTCTATCTTATGATGTTATGTAGATTATCTCAGACAGCTCTTGTTGTCGATTATCCTCTTTAATCCTACTTGGATTATCACTGTGACGAGGGAGATTACTCCCAATGCACTCTTGACTTGGTTTTCTGGGCATCACTACTGTGACAAGGGAGATCACTCCTGAGGCTCTCTTGTCTCCTGAGTTTCCCCCAAACACCTACAGGGTCTTCTGCTGTTGCCTTTACTTATAGTTGGAGGACCACACGGTCCACCTCCCCGAGGTCATGCCACTGCTGGCTTCTCTCCATCTCTGCCACTGGTCGGGAGCTTGGCTTCCACCACAGTGCTCGGCCGACAGTTCCTGGATGTCCCGCCAATGGGGATCAGCGTACTTGCAGCTTTGCAATTTCAGGTTTGAATTTCTGGGGCTGAGCTAGCTTCAGGCCAGCTGCTCTCTCTCTTCCCCAGTCCTTTCACACACTTTATTTCTTGAGGATGGGTCCTCCCCAGCTCATAGTCCTTCTTAACTGTTGTTGGGATGATCTTTATGCCTCCTTGGGGCCAACTCTTCTCAGTACCATAGCAAGGCAACCTGTTATTACTACCATAATGGACAGTAGTGTTATAGGGGATTTCTTACAGGGTCTTAGTCCCAAGGAAAAAGGGGTTAGGTAGTTCCTTCACTGAACTTGAGTCCTTCTCCCCAGGAGGGGAGTCTCTCGCTTTGACGTCCTGCTTTCTGCCACTCTTAGGGGGACTATTTGGTAGCAGCCTCACTGGGAAGGGATCCGCCCTGGTGAGATTTGACAAGGTCCCGTGAATCGTCACACAAGACAGCTGGTAGCTGATGACCTACTCCCCAGAGACGAGCCAAGTTTAATTGTGTGGAGTGCTGTACTGCTGGACAAGGCTGGTTACTTGGACTGATTGTGGACTAGCAACCTTGCTGTCCTTGCTGCATTTTCCGATGTTGTAAGAGGTTATGTTATGTTATTTTGCACTTATATAGCGCCTTATATAACATTGGTATGGTCTGAAGGCGCCGGTTGGTTGAACGCCCTTGGGAACCGGAGTTCGGGTCAGTAGAGAGAATAGAGAGAGTCCAAAGGTGCGTGTGCGCACCAGGTATGTGTGCAGCTGGTGTGGAATTCCTGTGATCGCTGCTTCATAGCGGTAGGTGTGGTGGCTGAGGGATCAGGAGTATGTGTTCAATCTGGCCGGAATTATCCAGACCGAGTGTTGCAGTGTTAGGCCTGAGGAGAACACCTGGCTGGGGGTGTGAGACCAGCAATGTTTACTTAAGAGTGATGGGGAGTGAGCGGCAGATGTTGATATGAGAACAGTTATACCGAATGGTGTCATAGTATCTCTGTGTTCTAGCTGAGTGGTGGTGTAAGGAGAGAGTAAGCGTGGGGTGTGATATGAGGTATGCTCTTTCAAAGGTTCCATGCATTCCAGGGCATAATACGAACGTCATGCAATTCTGAGCGGTCAGGTTCGTTCTATGCATTTTTGGTCATTTCAGGCGTTTCAGGTGAGCGTATTGCTTTGTTCGGGAAGACTGGTGACTGGTTTTGAATGGCTAATTCTATGTCCCATAAAACCTTCTCCCATGAAATGCCTAGGGGAGACGTAGCATGATCCTATTTCGTCTTTTAGCGGTGTGCTACATCCCGTTTTTGTTTTGCCGACACTCTGTTTGGCCAAGGGACGCCAAATGTATTACATTGCCTATACCTTCACATCCAACATGGAGCCTCTAGCTCGAGGTACCGATCCAGCTGCAGCAATGACAAGGTGCCCAGTCATCACCACGCCTTCATCGGAACTGGTACGGAATGAGGAACGACTATAAGTGAGCCAGTGCCATGGACAGCGGCGAATTGATACTTTCTTGGCAAGACGCTCGTAAGTTTGTTTACATCTTGGCTGTCGCTTTCCTCTATCATTTTCTGAGATCTTATGTATGAGTTTCCTAATTTTTCTTCCTTTACATTGCTCTGTGTTTTCTTTCAAGACCTTATTCCAGTGTCTCTGAGAAAAACAAAACACTTGCTTTTTCCCGAGCCCGAGCTTCTAACTTACCGTCTGTTCCCAACGTGGGTAGGCTGGTCTTCTGTTCTTACTGCATACTTAGCGGATCCCACCCGATCTCCCAAGGGTCGGTCTCTCTCTCTCTCTCTCTCACCTCATTCTCTTCGCCTTCTCATTGTTACAGTGTTTCTGCGGGAAGTCTCAGGCGCTTCCAGATATTGAGGCTGCATCGACGCCGTTTACAGTTCCCCGCCGAAAGACGAACAGAGGACAAAATCACATCTGAGTCGGCCAGCTGCGACCATCTATCATCCGGACCAACAGGGTTTTCTTCCACAGAGGGTTTCCCTGGGATCCTTGTCGCCTTGCTTATCGCATTTGGAGAGATAAGGATCTCAGGGCAATTCATCACATTGTGCTCACTGTTGCTGCTTCTGACCAGTCAGTCGTTTAAGGTGCATGTCTTTGTTATAACAGATAGCAATGCCCTTTCTACATAAATAATAGTCTTGACGCCATCTCCATATGGGCCAACAGATGCAGCAACTGGTTGCGGCGGTGCAAAACCTAACCTTTGAGATGCAGACCCGTAAACAAGAAAATGTGTTACTGAGACAACAGGTAGCACGCACTCCAGGGGCAGGAGAGTTACCTTCAGGCTCTTTGCAGGGGGGGGAAAATACAACAGAAAAGTTAAAGGACTTTTTGGACCAATGCATGGTTCAGGTTTTCATTTTAAGTGCCTTATTTTGCTTCTGACCAAGAAAAATGCAGACATTTCATTTCCCACTTGACCGCAGCTACTTTGGCGTGGGTCATGCTGCTTGTAACTACCAGCAATCCCATCTTAAATTCTTATCCTGCTTTCTCAAATAGTCTTCGGGTCCATGTTTGGGTCGGCAGGAAATCACAGTTTCCACCCAGGAACAGTTATTAGATTTCAAGCAGGGTCCCATGGAATCACTTGCATATATCACTCGATTCAAACAAATCGCAGCCGACACGGCATGGCCCAACGACGCTTTAATAACATTATTTAGAAGGGGACTCGATGAAGACCTTAAGAACAAGATCTCTAAGGTACCCCGAGCCGCGAATCTCACTGAAATGATTACCCTTACCATGCGAATGGATGACCGCTCGCAGGAACGTCGTTCAGAGCGCAGGAAGGGTAGAACAGTTTGACAGTTGAATGAAACCTCTCGACCTCCATTGTTCAAGCAAGACTCGAAGGCGCCCATGCAGTTAGGAGTAGCCAGAGGCCCACTAACTCCTGAGGAATGCAGTAGACTTAGGTCCCTGGGCCTGTGCATGTATTGTGGATCAAAATCTCATTTGATTAGGGAATGTCCAATAGCTCCACCTAGGCGTATGGGAAATGCAAACTACAAGTCGTAGAAGGAACCACGATTTGGGAAGGATACTTCGCTTCCCCCATTCAGATAGAGGGGTCACAAATACCATCTAATTCCCATAACTCTATGGTGGTCATTAGAGTATGTTTGTCCTATTGTGATAAGGAGATCCATAATGTCCCCGTGTTAATCGATTGTGGGGCAGCAGGACTATTTATTGACGACCAATGGGACCGTCAACATGAAATTCCCTGAACATTAAAGGAGATCCAGATCCCGGTAGAAGGTGTGGATGGTACACCATTGATCTTGGGACTTATTAAGGAACAAACCATCCCAATATCCATGCACATATCTTCCTATCGGGAACAGATCTCCTTCGATATCAAAGCTGCACATTAGCCTGTGATATTGGGGTTACCCTGGCTATGTCACCATAATCCCTACATTAATTGGCGGGCTGGTTCTTCATTTTTGGGCTCAGAACATTGCATCTCCCATTGTCTATCTGAAGGTTTGTGGGTATTTGCTCCTCATCTTCGGAGACCATCAAAACAGCCACCACCATGTTGGATATTATTCAGTCCATCGCCGAACCATATCAGGCCTATCAGGACATCTTGTCAGAAGCACAATATAAGGAACTCCCTCCCCATCGACGTAATGATTGTGTCATTAATCTTGTTCCTGACCAACCTGTGCACTTCGGACGGATGTATATCCTGTCGGAAAGGGAAAAACAGGTCCTAAAGGAATAACTGCATACCAACCTGAAGAATGGATTTAACAGAGCCAGTCACCGGTGGGAGCGTCTTTATTTTTTAGCCCCAAGAAGAACACTGATGAGTTGCGTACCTGCATCGACTTTAGGGGATTAAACAATATTACCAATCCCAATCGATATCCGATGCTCCTATTTCCGGATATATGTGAGGCAGTGAAAGAGGCAACAATCTACACCAAACTCAATCTTCGGGGCTCCTATCACCTCATGCGTGTTCGCTCTGGAGACTAATAGAAACAGCACACAGTTTGGCCACTAGGATTATAGGGTAATGCCCTTTGGACTCTCAAACGCTCCCGCCATCTTCCGGCGCTTCATGGACCATGTACTTGTGGACCTTTTATTACATATAGTCATCGTATCTGGACAACATTCTGGTCTATTCTCGTAATCATACAGACCATGTCCCACATGTCCAAACAATTCTGCAACGGCTAAAGAAAAAACATCATTATTGCAAACTTGAAAATGTCCATCAGACTGAAGTCACTTATTTAGGACATGTGTCCAGCTAAAGGCATTGCAATGGATCAGAGGAAGGCGACAGCTGTATTGGATTGGCTATCACCCAAATCTGTCAAAGAACTTAATGCTTTCTGGGATTTACAAATTTCTACAGAAATATATTTCTCATTTTTCTAACCATTGACTGCTTTGCTCAAAAAAGGGGTCCAATATCGTTCAAGGCATAAAATAAGCGGTATTGCATCGCAATTTGCGATATAATAATGATGTTTTGCTGTTTATTTTAGGAATCATGTCGCACCAACTGCGATATGATTTCCACAGCAGAAGAAAAAAAAAAGATTGTGCCTTTAAAAGTTCTGCCTGCTGTGCACAACGTGCACAGCAGGCGAGGAAGAAGCACCCGGGCTGGGCTCAAAACATTGTATCAATGTTTTGTCAGCCCAGCCCGGATGCAGCGTCATCACGTGGTGAGATGAGGTTCTAAGCCCCCCTCTCACACTCTGGCTTAACTTTGAGGTAAGGAGGACGAAGGACTTGCTAGGGGAGGTTTGGGTGGGGGAGCCGGGCCCTGCTTTTCATGCAAATGTCGTGGGTGCAAGTGTCTGATAATATTTCTCCCGCCCGTTCGGGTGGGAGAAATATTATTCTCAGCCACTTGCTCACACCCAGCACCCGCCATAATAGCACAGCCTGCTGCTCGTAGAAGGCGAGCAGCAGGCTGCGTTATTACGGCGGGTGCTGTATGTTAGAGAGCAGCCGCTCTCTAACTCCCAGCACTCGCCGTAATAACGCAGCATGCGGCTCATAGAAGATGCCTTCTATGAGCCGCATGCTGCATTATTACGGCGGGTGTTGGATGTTAGAGAGCAGCCGTTCTCTAACACCCAGCACTTGCCGTAATAACGCAGCATGCAGCTCATAGAAGAGGCCTTCTACGAGCAGCAGGCTGCTTTATTACAGCAGGTGCTGGATGTTAGAGACCAGCTCTAACACCCAGCACCAGGGGAGCCGACTTATGAATTTCCCAGGGGGGCCCAAATACAGTAGTCGCCAAATTGGTGCAACAGGGCGTGGGAGATGGGTGGAGGCGCGCGCAGCGCAGAACAGTGGTGAAAATTGACTAGTATGTACTGCATATACTTAAGTCATGTAAGAAGGAGATTTAAGCCTTCGAGTTGCATTCCAGTAGGCCATCACTGCCCCAATTCCACCCCTCTATAATCATCCAGGTTGTAGTAGCCCTCAAAAGGCAGAGCAACACAACTAGGATGGGAGAACGAAATGCCGTCCCATCCTGTGAGTGTGTGAAACGTCAGAGCAAAGACTGAATGTGCCTCCTACCTTGGAGCGCAATCTCACTAATTTGGTGCAAATCTCGCAAGTGGGAGCAAGGGAATCCCCTGCGTGTGTGTGGGCTGCAGACCCGGGATCACATGCTCACTTCTTCAGTGTGAAACTCTGGTGAAGGCTCTTTGGGCAAGCATTCAGGATGGGTCTCACACCTATAAACAGTGTGATATATTGAGTGGGCACCTCACTCCTTGGAGCACATTATCTGCCGTTACTGGTAATCTCACAACTGAATGTACAGTTTCACTCTTGGTCATCTCAGTGATCCCATGTATATTAATGGAGTCAGTCTCCCATCTAGGAAGACAATTATATCTCTGTTAAAACACTCTGAATTGTCACTCCAGTTTTCTCAATCTATAGATGCATAACATATTCATTCAATGTGTGTGCAGGGGTGATAACGTGTGTCCGAGAGAGCTCATTCTTTCATTCAGGAGAGATAAAGCGGTAAGAACCCCCTGTATGTGGGATCAGGCTCATTTTGCCCCATGGCCCCTCCAGAAGAAGTGAGCAGGTTTTAAGACCCTGCTGATTCTGCTATCCGACAGGCTCGAGCCTTCGATCCCTTGCCCCATCACGGCTCCCAACATCCTGAGCGGCAGCTAATGGACAGCAGGCAGCTCTGGCCATGCCTGTTGCCAATTGAATGCAGGCAGATCTACTATTTAGACACTGGGAGAGAGCCATGAATCCACATTGGTGGTGAAGAAGCACTCAACATACAGAACACAATGGTATAGTGTTGCAGTCCTGCTGAGAAATGACAATTCTCACTCTTGTATCCTAGCTCTCACACCTTAGCCCTCTTAACATGCACACTCACTTATGTTTTCAAATAATGCTACTTCTCACTCTCTCTAGCTGTCATTTTTACTCAAAACTAGTTTTCATGCGTTCTTGCACGATAGCTCTCAATCGCAGTCACCCACAGTACTTGCACCCGAGTTCTCACTCACAACTGCGCTCTAATCTTGCATATAGCCCCCCACTCTCCCTTGCTCCCTGTCCCATGTTTCTTAGTGTTCATTCTCGCTCTCACTCACCCCACACACCCTTGTTCTCTCACACAGCCTGCAATAAAAGTCTTTCAGAGTTTTTAAAATGTTTACCTGAATCCAACTGCACTTATCTTGTCTGCCATCTCGCAGCCTGATGCCTCTGTTCAAAAGCGCATGGCAAAAGGTCCTGATCTCGATGTACCCTCCCCTTTTGCGGCTAAACCTACATATCTAGTCTTTTGAACTGTTATTTTTTGCGCCCCTAAATCGCCCACCCCAGCCCCAATTACTTTTTGGTAGCTGGCATTAGTGGAAGATGGCATTTTAACACATAACAAAAACAAATAAAACTCAGAATCATTACAGATGCAGTCAATGATTCTGCAGTTTTATGCAGGAAACGTGGACCTCTGTACAGGCGCTCTGGGGCAAATTACATGCAAACCTCCTAATTTGCATAAAGGTGAAAGGCCCCAACACTTTCCCCAATTGCTGGGCTGGGTGTTGGCAAGTGGCTGCCCTGGCATTTGTTCGGCTATCGATTCTCGAGCCCCCTCCACCCCCAGAGTGAGTGTGCATTGTGGATAGGTAATGAGTTGCTTTTTGCCTATTTTGGCTATTTTGTAGGAATTGGTCTGCAAAGCCGAGCCCAACTTTTTATTCTAAGAATATCTTTTTAATGTAATTCAAAGGCCTTCTGCTAGCAGGATGTGTTATTGGTGCAGGTGGCCGTGCTGAGAATTAATTTTCTCCTGCCCGTTTCGGTGGGAGAAATCAATACCAGCCACTTCCTTGCGCTCAGCCCCACACTAAAACTGTGCTGCAACACTGACTGCATGACCCAGCCACGCATCCTTGAACTAAAAAATGTTTTTAGAGCTTTGTTTGGCCATGCATGTGGCGAACCTTTACATTTTACAGACATTGCACTGATGTTATACTTCAGAGGTACATAGAATTAATTTCTGCATTCATACTAATTATATATCTTGGGGTACAACTCATTCTGGAGACCTTCAATATTAGTACAAAATTGCTAATCAAATTAGTTCATTTGCTAATGAAAAAAAATGTAATTAGCAAAATCGGCTAATCAATTTTTGAAAATTAATTCATGCCTTGTCGTTGGACTCTTGTCAAGAACGAAGCTGTTGACCGCCTCAAGGCCCCAATATTACGCACTCCAGAGTAGATCCTTTATTGTGGTGTCTGATGCATTCTCTAACGCCCTTGGTGCATTACTCAAACAATCAGATGAAACAGGAATCGAATACCCTGTTGCTTACCTGTCTAAGACATTTCCCCCCGTCGGAGCAAAACTACACTGTATTGGAAAAGTAGTTATTGGCAATCCAACGTGCATTTCAGGAATGGCGACATCTGCTTTTGGGGGCTAAATATCCAGTGGAGGTCAGCATTGACCATCAAAATTTGAAAAACATTCAGTATGCGGAAAAGCAGAACAGTAGACATGTCCGCTGGGCTTATTTTTTTCCTGTTATAACATCACGTTTAACATCATTCCGGGGAGAACGAATTACATGGCTGATGCTTTGTCTCGTAAGGTGGGTGCAACAGGCAGACGTTTGTCGGAGCGTATGTTTGCCAATGCTGTTTCAATCTGTGCTATTTCAACTTTTCTTCAGACACTGAAACCCGATACTGTCACTCGACTTGTCCCATGAGGGTGACTACATCTTCCATGATGGTCACGTTTTGATTCCTTCGACTTCACTACGCAAAGAGGTTCTTGTTTGGGTCATGATTCTTTGGTGACAGGGCACAGAGGCGTCGCCAATATCTTGGATCTTATCCATAGGCATTTCTGGTGGCCCGGCATGGCCAAGGATGTACAGGATTATGTCTCCTCCTGTGCTGCTTGTTTGCAGTCCAAAGTTCTGAGAAGGCCTCCTTTGGGACATTTAGTTCCATCTACTGTGCCTACTAAACCATGGCAAAAGAGTTTGACCGATTTTATAGTAGATCTACCTCCTGCAAAGGGACATACTGAAATTATGGTGACGATCGACTTTCACTAAACTGGCCCATTTCCTTGCTTTGCCCACTGTTCCTACTGCTTCTCAGATGGCAAGGTTATTTATTAGTACCATCTTTTCAAGACATGGTTTGCCGGACACAATCCTCTCGGATAGAGGACCTCCGTATATCTCCAGGTACTGGCAATTGGTTGGTTCCTCTTTGAATATTCAGCAGGCTCTCAGTTTGGGTTATCAACCAAAGACTAATGGCCAGACTGAGCGTTTGAATGTTTTGTCTCGGCGGCCTAAGATAATTGGGAGATCTCTTACTGTTGAGATGGATTTCTGAACTCTGTCCTGGAGGGGCAGAGGTTCAGAAGGCCAGCCTAGTTTCTTGGAACAAGGTAACCTCTGGACAAGCCAGACCAATCAAGTTAGCGATCACGGCGGTCAAGACTAGGTCTCAAGAAGGGTGAGGGTGACAAAGTCCGCAATGAGCACACAAATCAAGGACACTTACAAATTACTCCAAGCAGGTGTTATATTAAAAATATAGACACATTTATTACAAGGCCTTTGTAACATTGACCGTAGCGAGAAATCACAATAAAACTCAAGTAAACCAACACATCACAATCAAATACAATATATATACAATTACCAACGAGTCTAACGAGTTAGACGCACGAAATGTGCAGACCACCTAGATGGGGAGGAAAACAGGCAGTGAAAATAATAGTTAGACCCAGTACGCCTTCAGAGACACCGAGCTAGAAGGAAGTCCGAGCCCTACGACGAGTGGAGCCTTGTGCTCAAAAGTACCTGCACACGCGGGTGCCAACGGGCAAAGGGGAGTCTCCTCGAGGGAATCGGGCAGTTCAGTTCGGTGAACAAATGAAGATGAACAGAGCTCTGCGACTCAAGCGCAGCCTCCACTGTGGGCAGAAGCAGAGCGCGAGTACGGAAAGGCGTGCTGTTTGACACAGCGGGGAAAAGCTATGGGCTACTGTAGGGCGACCAGTTCCTAGCGATGCTACTCACCGGTCCCCGATGCAGACAGACCCAGAGACGTCTCGGCGTCGTGTAGATTCCGCAGCAGCAGAAGTTAGAGTTGAGGATGTCCCAAACGCAGTGAACCCGCACAGTTTGTTACCACAGCAGGGCAACGGAGCGGCCATGTGTATTTCAGCCCAATGTACACTTCTCACTTCAGACCTGGGAATACCAAGTGTACGAATCGTGTGAGAGTGGCAAGGACTTGTAATACAGCAGAAACCTGATGGTGGTTACAGAGCAAGACTCCTGGGTAGGCTGGTCAGTCCACTGGATGGCCCAGAGACACTTCCGAAGGCTTACGTGCAGGAGATGGTGAAGATGCCGAGAATAGTTGTTCCCACTATTCCAAAGGGTCAAAGTACCAGTACAGGCCTTCTCGTTCGAGCAGAGGTAGAAAGGGTTTCACAAAGCGACAGCAGTGCAGAGGAGCAGTCCTTCAGCGGGTCACCAGCAATCCCTCGGTTCAGCCTTGTAGTTGCAGGATACTTGGCTCCTGTATTCCTTCGTTCGTGAGAACTCAGGAGATCGACATGGTAGTGGTGTTTCCAGCTCCTCTTATCCACGATTCCCTTCGCGCCAAAACGGAGGGGACCCAATGGGAGATCTGCTCACAAAACACTCACACCATACGTGGACCTATCACGGACCACGGTGGTCCCAGGCATTGACGACACACTAGACTCTCTGGCACCCAGGATGTGTATTGGGACCAGACATCCCAGCCCACATCCTGGAGGCACACACAAGGCCTGTAGAAGCCCGCGAAAGCATCTGTGTTTCGCGGGAAAGTACATGCCCAAATAAGGAAGGCCCTGGGTCGGCTCGACCTGGGGAAGGTGAAGGGGGCAAGACGGTCAGCGGGCAGGACAAAGAGCCTCGGGGTCTGGCCATTTTGGAAGCCAGGCCACCATTTTGGGCTAAGCGCGAGAAACACGCTTAAACGCCAAAAGGAGCTCAAAAACACAAAGAAACGATTGCTGACACCAGTCCCGTCCGTGATTCACTTGCACCGTTCGTTAACAATCCAAAGAAAGTGTCTAGGGCCTGTAGAAGACTAGAGACCCAAGAGAGCAGTAACTTAGCTTACAGTGCCCTCTTGTGCCATGTTGCGCGAAAGCTGCAACATGATAAAAGAACTACGGAAAACAACGTTTCCTGGTACTGACTGTCTTAAGGGCATGTCAGTTTCCCCATAAGAATGGAGAGAAAGCCCAGAGGAGTGCGGCAGAAGGCTGCACTTCGTTGGCAAAGTCTAGATCACTGTGAAAACAACAGCAAAAAGTTTAGGGGTTGCCACATGGAAGGAAAATTACCCACAATTAAGAAATCTTTCCTAACACTTACCCCTGGTGGAATTCGCCTACAAAAACTCTACACACTGCGCACTAGCGGTAAGCCCTTTTCTTGCTCTCATGGGTTTCATATGGCTTGTTTTCCTACCGTCTCACCTTTGACTACCCAACTGCCAGATGTGGATGCTTAGTTTCGGACATACAGAAGGGACATCCCTTGGCTGATATTGCATTACGGGCGGCTCTTAACCGTGGTAAACAGACTGGTGACTGTCACCGGTCTCCTGCACTGGTGTTGGTGCTCGGGGACAAGGTATGGCTGGCTTCTCAATTCCTCCCTTGCCATCTGGTCCCCTCCAAGTTGTCTCCCAAACACTTTGGGCCAATCGAGATTCTAGCCCTTAGAGCTGCTGCTGCCTTTCATCTGCGTCTTTCGACTTCTTGGTCTCGGATCCATCCGGTTTTTCGTGTCTCGCAGTAAAAGCCTGATGTTCCCGACATATTACAGAGGAATGCTATACCATGCTCTCCGCAGGTGGACACGGTAACAGGACCCGAATTCCGGGTTTGCTAGTATTTGTGATTACCAGTATTTCGGCACCGTATTCAGTACCTAGTTGACTGGAAAGAATAATCTCCTGCGGATCATACCGCAGTGCATGCGCCCAGATTGGTGAGACGGTTTCATCACCTTCTCCCGGGCGAACTGGTTTGGCTCATCTGGTGCCGTAATACTCCATCTTTCCAGCTTCTTTTTCTTGGTGTATATACATCCCTAGACTCTCTAAGAGAATCTTTGTATCACAGCAGCCACCACCGAACTGGGCATGGTGTGTCCTCCTAAACACATCTACTTAAAGCATTTAAGTTCACACTAGCTCAAGTGTCACACAACATACTCAAGTTCCAACTGACGCATTGAAGCCCACAAACATATTTGCATTGAAAACACATTTGCTCCCTTACATCTTCATTTCAACCCTACCCAGTAACCACTTAAATTCCACGCTCTAACTAGATACATACAAACTAACTAACCTACTCACAGATACTGTTTCTTAATTTCTTGCCTTCAGACTAATACTACACCTCTACAACAAACTTACATAATGACAGGCCCCGTCCTAACACTATGGTCACAGGAGGTTTCCTCTCTGGACACAAACCCTTGATGCTCTTAAATAAAACAGAGAAACAAACATGCTCTCAGAACTCAGGGTACTTCTGATCTGGTCTGCAGGCATCAACTGAAGAGCAGTGCAATTTTGCATGTTCTTTCATCCTGACTTCCCAAACCCCATCAACATTATTTGAGCCACCAGAGCACCTGGGGACCAAGCGGATGTCAGCAGTATTCTCACCTTTTTATGATGGAGATTGTTAGGGAGAATTCTCAGAAATGTGCTAATTCCTCTCTACCTTAGAGATATCCAGCACTTATGCTGGACTCTAGGACTTATTTTTAACCTGGAGAGAGAGACCTTTTTTCCCACTCTCTCATGTATTTTACTGTGATTTAAACTCTGTGTTTCCTTTGGTTTTTGGAGTCTGATAAACTCCATAGGCATCATCTTTGCATTGTGACACACAGCACTTCAGTGCAGTGGCACAGGGAAGTCTTAGATTTCCCAAAGGTTTAAATACCTTCTCTTGGATAAACTACTGTTTCCAAGAGCAGCAAGTGAAATTGACTTTACTTACAATTTTATCTTTCTAGACCCAGCAAACACTATTGTATGATAGGGTGCTGGAGGGGTTACCTAGTATCCCCTTTGTCTCGTTTCTCATGTAAACCAGGTTTGGTCCCTTTGTTAATTTTGTCTTCGCTGGGATTCACGAGTGAAGCCCGCCTCTGGCTCCACTATGTCTGGCAGAGGCAGGAAGTGAGGGAGGTGCCCAAAACTCCCTTTGCGTAATCCCCTTGGTTACAGAAATGCACCCAAAGGTGATTGGCAGCTTGGCTGGAATGAATGGGAGAAACCTGCATAAAAGGCAAGCCTTTTTGGATTGGAAGGTAGAGTCGACCACTGAACGAAGGAATCCGGAGAAGAACTTGAAAGATACGCCTGCTGCAACTCCTAGACCGTTGGTTTGCCCAGTGAAGCCCTGCCTCTGTGCTGAAGCTACGAATTTGCCTCGACCTTGAGTCGGTGGGACCAATCAACTCTAAAGTGAACTTGTTTGGACATCTTCTCGAAGCTGGCTGTACTTCCACTGCTGCTGGAACGGAAGTGCCAGGGAGAGGAACACCAAATCAAGTGGATCGCTTTTAAGTCAGACCCAAGCGCTAGGAAGATCCTCCGGACTTCCCTGATGCAGGACTGACCAAGCCTGAGCAACCTCAACAGAGTGCTGGACCCCAGAAGCAAGGAAAGTCTGAAGTGGTATCCGAGAACCAGTGTTGCTATTTGCTGTAAAATGCGAGGAGCTGAAACGCCGAAGTGCCACTGAATTGAAGTTTGCCTTTTGCTGTCGCCGACCGTCCCGTTGTGTTGCAGGAGTCCCCAGAAGTCCTCCCTCTTGTCCCCCAACTGAGGCACAAGAATCTGCAGAGCCACACAGGAACAGAAGCCACCTGGAACCTTTTCTTCTAAGCAAAGGTACTGTAAAGTCTAAGAGAACATACATATTGTCTTGTAACCTTACTTGTTCTGAGTTGCGACCTGTCTTGGTTGCTTCTGTAGAGTTGCTTGCATCTTCTACACCTCACAAGCCTTGCAGCTTGTGGCGCTACTTTGATTCTACTTTTTCTACAAAGACTTCGAAAACAATGTGCAAGACTTTTGCTACCTGCAAGAAGTGTTTCAGCTCACCTAGACTTTTGCCCAATTGACATTGGCTGGCCTGGCTCCCTGAATGACTCTTCTCTCCTCTGAATGTGTGTTTTTACCTTCCTTCCAGGAAAGGGTTAACTTACTTCACATTGGGGGGTTCAAAAGTACTTACCTGCTTCCGAATATTTGTGTGATCTCTTGTCTTATTCTGAAACCTCTTTACTTTAAAACTCAGCTCAGTATTGCTCTAAATGTACCAGTGATATATTAATGTCCACAGAGTCCTAGACATTTAAGTCACCCGAGGGTGTAGGAAGTGTCTGTGTGCCATCCCATATGGGTACTTAATGATTTAGAGAAACTAAGAGTGTGTATTCTGGAGTGCATTTGTGTGTTACCAGTATATTGTCCCTTCTGAAGAAGGCTTATTCAAACTGACTGTTAAATACATTAATAATGGTTTAATCAAGAAACCTTGAATGTAAGTGTTTATTTGAATACTTGTCACTGTGAATCTCTGTGTAACCACCCTACTGCTCACACTGACCCCTCTTGAGATAAGCCTGACTGCTCAGTCACACTACCAACCTGTGTAGTACAGACTTATACCAAAGTTGGGTTCCTATTGCCAGGAGGTCAAGGTTGTTGTAGTGCACCCAAAGGGTACTGCACCAAATCTTGCCTACCAGAGGAACACCAGCGTCATGCAGCAGAGGAGCGTTATGACGTGAAGAGCTGAAAGAGAATGGGTCTGATAAACAGTCTCGATAGCACCAAGGCTAAAATGGCCGGTCATCTTGGAAAAGACAAGACCGTTACCTCACACTTCCAACATAGCATGATGGCACCGGTCTGTCCAGCAGCGTCAGTCTCCAATGCCGCCAGAGGGGCCATTGACGTGGTGCAAACCGATCAAATGTGACAGGTATAAATCCTGATATTCTAACACAACATCCATGTGTCTTCTCTTGTCTTTTACTTTTTCCACCATACAGAGCGGGGCTTCCAGAGCAGAAGCAGGAGTCTTAAGGATCCAAAGACCTTTTTTCAATGGGCAGCCAAAAATGCAGCCTTATCTTCCTGTTCAAGTGCAGATAAACAGTAACCTTTTTCCACTTCTATTTGGACCTGGAGCCCAAACAAATAAGTATTCGTCTGCATTAGAGAAATATACTGAGTCCTTAAGAGATGAACCACTACGTAATGATGGAATTGGGATTTCAAGGTGAGGTAATACTCAACACCAACCACTAGATGGTAGTCTATGCAAAAGGTGTGAATCTAAGCAGATTCACAAGCCCCAGAAATATACCCCATGGGTTGGTGAGATAGATACCGCAGGGATTGGTAAGAGAGACACATACCCTAGAGGTTGGGAGAGAGACAGACCCCAGAGTTTAGGGAGGGGGAGAGAGAGAGACCCTGGGAGGGAAGGGGAGCAGGCCCCAGAGGTTGGGGGGGGGGGAGAGGCAGAGCCCAGGGGCAAGAGTGGGAGAGGAAGAGTTCACAGCCAGCACGGGGGAGGAAGGGCCCACAGCCAGGATGGGGAGAGGTAGAGACCAGAGGCAGGGTGGGGAGAGGCAGAGACCAGAGGCAGGATGGGGTGGAGAAAGGCAGAGCCTATAGGCAGGGTGGGGAGAGGCATAGAGAGAAGATACCCCAGATATTGACCAATCAGGAGAGGACAGAGGGAAGAATGGCAGAGATACACTGCATCTGGCAGATGAATGGGGGTAAGGAGAAGGTCCTAGCATGCAGCACAGTGCCGACAAGCTGCTAGGAATCCAGAAACAGAATGGAGAAAGTAGAATGAGAAGGAAAGAGGAAGCGCAAGATGTGAGACAAGCATGGTCCCAAACTATTGCTCACAACAGAAAGGGTCTAAGGATCCAGTGTAATGTCAAGGATAATTTCAATGCAGCTTCCTTCAACTACAAGGTAGCCATCGTCCAAGCAAAAAAAGACAACTATAACGACTGCATAATCAAAGCAAAGTCAAGTACAAAGGAACTTTTCAACATCTTGAAAGAGTTAGAATCACTTGTCCTACCACCCGACACATGTACTAAAGATACCTTATGGTGCACAAATATACAGAATGCACTCCAAAACAAAATCACTTTGCTTCAAAATAAAATAGAGACCAAGAAAACTCACTAATATTAAGCCCCTGCCAGGAATACGCTGC
Organism: Ambystoma mexicanum; assembly: GCF_040938575.1. NCBI lineage: Eukaryota > Metazoa > Chordata > Amphibia > Caudata > Ambystomatidae > Ambystoma > Ambystoma mexicanum. The sequence goes on along the minus strand of NC_090930.1, from coordinate 1,013,609,621 downwards.
CCCGATTCAACTTCACCTCCCTCACTGTCAAAGAGGTTGAGACTATCATTATGACACTTAAACCATCCAATTGCCAGGGTGATATATGCCCGGCCCCGCTTTTCAAGGAGGCTGCGAAAGAATTAGCCCCATTCATTACATCGGTCATTAACGCCTCTTTCAAATCTAGTACAGTACCTAATAACTTGAGACGCCTGGGAACTCCCTCTTCTAAAAAAAAAACATCATTAGGCCCTAACAACCCATGTAACTACAGACCCATTACAACGGTCTCATTCCTGTTAAAAATACTGGACCGAGCAGCTTATCTGCGTATACAGCAATACCTTGAATCTAATAACCTACTAGGCCCGAGACAATCAGAATTCAGACCCAGACATGGGACAGAAACTGTGCTAATCAACCTGAAGACTCAAATCCAGACATTGAAAGACAAGGGAAAAGTGGCCTTGCTTCTTCTACTCGATCTATCAGCGGCATTTGATCTGGTGAACCATAAAATCCTATGTAAACACCTTTCATCTGCTGCACATTACTCGAACCAAGCAAATGCCTGGATTGAGTCCATCCTAAACAACAGATCCATGAGGCTCTTTGCACCCTCAGCTTCTGCGACTCCCACCTCAGTTACCTGCGGAGTACCTCAGAGGTCTTGTGTGTCCTCTACAATGTGTTTACTAAGCCCCTTTTTGATGAACTTGACTATCTGGGTGTCAGCTACACAAATTATGCGGATGACATCCAGATACTTATCTCCACCACTGGTGACTATATTGTAGACAGTAAGACTCTCAATGACATTTACCTTATTATACAAGTTTGGATGGTGAAGCACAGGCTCTGTCTTAACGAGGACAAGACAGAGATGCTTCTCCTGGGGTCTACTGCTAATTTGAACAAACTGGGAGTACTATTCTCCTCATTGAATATCGATGGTAACATAATTAAAGTTGCTAATGTTGTAAAAACACTAGGAATCTACATTGAACCCACACTAACATTAACTAGACAAACCAATGCAATAGCTTCCTCCACTGCTCACACCTGCAAGCTCATTACGGCCTGCCACCCGTACCCGACGACTACCAACTGCATCACAATAGCCAGAGCCTTAGTCCTATCTAAGCTCAACTATTGTAATGCGCTCTATCTTGGCACCTCACAACAGAACCTTAACAAAATGCAAGTTATGCAATATAACGCCATTAGAGCAGCCTTGAATATCCCAAGGAAACAACACATCACTGCAACCAGACAATCTATAAACTGGCTTAACAGCAAGCAAAGAATCGCCCTAAGACTTTGTCCCTCACCCACAAGTGCCTATCCAACCAGGCTCCCATCTACCTGTCTAATACTATATGCTGACATACCAAAACAAGGCCCACCAGAACAGCCCAGACGCACTGTGTTAACATCCCACGATTCAAACAACAACGTGCATGTGGGGTTAGCTTCCCAGTCCTCGCTGCTAAAAACTGCAACACACTCCCACTATCTCTAAGAGAGGAACCGTCGTACCTGCTATTCCAGAACAAGGTCAAAGTCTGGCTGCATGAGCAAGACCTCAATCCAGTTGTATAAAGAGATAGGCCCATGGAGTGGGATATAGGCCGCTGGGATATAATCCCTTGTCTGATGTATATACTTAATTATTGCACCATTTCCTGATGCTTAATGTATACCTGTATATTTCTCTGTATGTAAATACCTTCTTGCATTATATTGTTATTTTTTAGAATGTGAGGGCTAGGATAGGATTTTGAAAGACAACAAGGCATTTTCCAACCCCTGTTTATTTTGAATGAAGGTTTATAGCCAAAACTATGAGCTCTTTGTCTGTGTCTCATTCCAGGCTCCTCACAGTACATAGACATTATTCCAAAGAAGAATAGTATGCAAGCATGTATGCACTTTGGAAGCTAAACTGTTATACTGGAATAATAATTCATAATTTATTTTGAAAAGAAATGACTACAAATAGTAGTACCATTGGTATGTCTATAATTAAATATTTACTTTCCAATCTTCATTTCGTTTCTATAATTAGGTAGCATAAGTAACTGATTTTTCTTTTGCATATTAACCGAACTTATCACAATGCACACAAGAACATACTTTCTTTTGTATGTGATTATTTTGTATAAAACTTGTCATTTAGAAAAGAATGTGTTCATGTAATGTTATTACGGTAAGGGGAATTGTAAATTTAAAAGTGAATATTGACTTTTTTCATAAAAGATACTATTAAACATGTTTCTACTTCTATCTAATCTTATTTTTTTTACTACATATACTTATTATGCGTGAAATAGCAAAAATAGATTTACCAGAATCAGGTACTTTGCCTTCAATTAAGTATTGTAATTGTTTGATAATGCATACAATTCAAACCATTTATATAACGTTATAGATTTTTATTTTATAGGGTATACGTTAATAAGTACAACAAATGAATGCTCCACACCTAATATTATCATACTTCTGCATCAGTGTATTTTTCCATGTCACATAGTTACTATAAAGTGCAATAAAATACAATATGTATCAAAACAGGTCAACACAAATATTTGAACTTATTTAATCAGTAATGTCACATTTGATGTAATTATTGATTTCATCAGTGATGTCACGTATGATGTAATCATTTAATTTTGTCATTTGTATAGCGCCTTTCACCATGGGTATTGTACCAATGCGCTGTAGGTTGCACACCCTCGGAGGGACCAAGTATGGGAAAGTTAAGAGATGCTAGTATGTGTGTGTGCATAATGGCCACTAAAGGTTACGAGGGCTTGGCCGAGTCCCTGCTAGCCACCAAGGTCTAATTGGCATGCATATAGGTGGAGAGAGGTACACTAGGGAAATAAGCTAGAAGGGGACCCCAACGGTAGCACACAGTAACTAATTTGCTACACGACACTGCACAGTCAAGCACATAAATTAAGGGGAACCGCTCCATACATCAACATCGCTCACCTCCAACAGAGCCGCTCCAAGATCAACCAATGCTTACCTGTAATGTAGCTGAAGAGCGGCTCTTTAGCAAAGACTGCTATCCTACAGACCTTTGGAAACACCAATATGAACTGGGACTTTTGCTATTGAGGGCTACCACTGACAAACTTCCCCAGGATTGCAAGAGACTAAGGGATGAGGCTTAGACCCTCTTATGTTGATTCTGCTGTTTGAAACACCTCACAGAAGGGGAGGACAGGGATTAATTGGCCCGGGAAAACAGAAGGGAAAAAACAATGACAGAAGAGACAGAAGAAAGGGGTGGGTGAGGAGGGGTGATATAAAAGAGGGCACACGAAAGAGGAAGTTGTGGGTTTTTCGGGCGAGGTCGGTCAACTAAGACACCAGGAGGAAGGATTGTGTAGAGGAGTGTGGAAGTGATTTATAGAAAAGGTGAGGTATTGGCTGGTGAGAAAGTGGTTCTGCAATGCAAGTGTACATGTAAGGTGTGCGAGTGGAAGTGTGAGTAGGAAGTTAATGAGCGGGGCTTGAAGTAGTGAAAGGAGGGTGACTGAAGAGAAGGTGGGGTGGAGTTGTTATGGTAGTATGGATGTGGAGTAGTTGGGGTGTGGAGATGGGAGCAGGAGTAATGTGGAGGAGGGAGTAGAAGTGGTTGGGAGGAGGGAGTAGTAGTAGTCATGTAGAAAGGGCAAGAGTAGTAGCAGTGTAGGTAGGGAGAGTAGCAGTTAGTTGGGAGAGAGATAATGGAGGGACAGCTAGAGAGGTAAAGTGTGAGATGAGAGGGAGGAAGGGAAGAGAGGTGTGATGAATGCGATGGACTCATCTCCGATTCCCCAGGGGGGACCTCCTCCTGTGGCCAGGGGACGGCAGCTGCTACCTGATCCTGACACTGGTAAGGTTATATGAGGGAGGATCAGAGGGGAGGGGACAACTACCGGGAAGAGGCGATGATTCGATTGGTTGGGACGCGGTATTCCTCTCTTTTTCCTAACAAAGACCCTATAACAACTGCATTCTCTAGGGCTTGTAGTCACCCCACCACTCCTCCTTATTGTGAAAATCAGAAACCCCTTCCTTTATGTCACTCTAGACAAAACTCCCTGCATACCAAACATTCACAGCACACATAAAACATCGGTTTCTGACATTTCTTTATGTGAGTTTTTGAACAATATCATAATGGAAATCCAATTGTATCTATGGACTTCAGCACCCATAAAACCTCAAGTACTGAGATAAAGAAGAGTAGGGAAGAGTTGATGCAAACTAAGCAAAGTCCAAAAGACTAACATGCAGACTAGTTCCATTCAAACTAAAGTGCCCGGGACATTTAAAAATGGCAACCGCCGTATCCAACAAAGCGGTCCGGGAAAGACCTGTGGAAGAGAAGACGGGCACATTCATGCTGCAGCTTGCGAACTCAAGTTACAGACCCTGGTGTTGCTTGAAGGAAGGAGAAGTGCAGGAGATTTGCCTGGAGGACTGCGGGAGCACCTGGGAGCACAATGGAGCTCCTGGAGGTACGGTTGTGTCAGGAAACATCGTTTTCTGGTCCAGGCCACAGAAGGAAGCCAGTGACTAACTGCAGAGCTGCAGGAATCGCTGAGTAGACGTCTGCATCGTGTAAGAAGCCAATACAGGGAGGAAGCTTCACCACAGAGGCACGCAATAAGTCTGAGATGGCACGAATTACCAGTGAGTCAGCCCTCAACCGTTGGGGACCCTGGAGAGTACCGACAAACAACCTATCAAGTCAACGTCTTATGTGAGATCGATTGATATCCGAGGAACCCCATGAAAGTATTTGTGGCAAAGAAGTATACCAGTTAATCCACCAAAGAAGAAATGCATACAAGTCCTGGCAGCCACATCTATGAGGAGTTTTTAAAACTGTGGGAAGATACCTGGCAGGGAAATAAACCAAGTGATCTGAAGAACCCATAAGAGGACTCCTGGAGGAGGAGTACACCAGGCAATCCATCAGAGTTGCAAAGAAACGTTTAACAGTGATACAAAATACCTAGCAAGGAAATATACCAGGGAATTTGGAAAGTACATGAAACAAGTTCAAATATTTAAATACAACAGCCAAACCTGTAATGTACAGAACAAGAAACATTGAGAATCCAATATAAAGAAACTGTTGTTCAAGAGAAACACTTTTGGTAACAAAGACGTTGTTGGATGTTATAGAAAATATTGTGTGAACCAGAAGTTTCTAAATACAGTGTAAAAGCCTTGAGGAATTGTTGAATAAAGATACACTCTTGTGATACAAAGAAACCATTGTTTAAAAGACACTCTTTTTCCATCTGAACACTTTTGCCATCCTAAAAAAAATCCACGGGAGGCGAACCATCCTTTGGATTCGAGGATTTCTCTTTGGGAAACACTTTTTTGATTTATCTTTATATTTTGAATATGAACATTTTACACCAAACATATGTCGGTTACATTTCCTTGCACCCGTAGTTGCTTGTTTCGAGCGTGAGGGTCAGTTTAGAACAGACTTGTCCAACCTTTTTGAATGTGAGGGCGAATCATTAACTTTTTGTCACCCGGTGGGCCAGCGAGCCAAAGTCAACAACCTCACCCAAAGCAGTATATTAAAAAGCGATATTGTGTGACCTTTGACACAATAGCATCACAGGCAGTGATGTGCCATGCAGACCCAAAAATAGCTTTTGGTGTCAGGGGCAGTGAGTATCTAAGGGAGCCCCATCATCAAATGATCTGAGGTCAGTTGCTTGCGATTTCCTTCAGTGTGCATGTGTTAATATTTTCCTGAAATAGTGGGGGCGAACGAGCGTAGCAATGGAGCTATAAGGAGCTAGGGAGTGGGTTTGGGGGGTTCCCCCTCCAAGAATGTTTTTTCAAACATGGGCTTGAAATGGTGCATTTTACAGCAGAACAACTGACCAAAAAGCCATAAGTTTATAATCGGTTCTAAAGGGGAACATGAAAATTCCATGGCACCAACAGCAGGCAAGAACATTTTACAACACAACACATTTTAATGATCTATGTGTCCACATTGTAAAACAGCACTGTCACTGATGTAACACATTATCGTGCTGGTTGTGCCCAAAATATACCTCTGTAGCAACATGTCTATCCTGGCTGTTCCCAATTTAGGCCAACATTGTCCTTTACAAAGCATGATTGATGCTGCCTGAGCATGTGCAGTGTGCCCAATACATATGGCAGTTTATCTCTGAAATACACATTCATTACTTCTGTGTAACTAATTGATGCTGCCTGTGCAGTGTGCCCAATACATATGGCAGCTTATCTCTGTAATACACACTCATTACTTCTGTGGTAATGATTGATGCTGCCTGTGCTGTGTGCCCAATACATATGACAGCTTATCTCTCCAATACATATTCATTACTTCTGTTTTAATGATTGATGCTGCCTGTGCATTGTGCCCAATACATATGCCAGTGTATCTCCAATGCACATTCATTACTTCTGTGTTAATGATTGATGCTGCCTGTGCAGTGTGCATAATACATATGGCAGCTTAACTCTGTAATACACATTCATTACTTCTGTGTTAATGAAAGAAGCGTAATCCAATTCAACAGATAAAATGGGGAAAAGCGATCACCCAAAGGTGAACCTAATTGAAGAAACGCAATGTGAGCACAATCTTAAAGTATGAAGAACTAGACATGGCTGGGAACCCTCCTCTCCCAGCGCCCAGGGGTGGCCTGTGCGCCGGTACTCGGATCACTCCAGCTGAGCTGAGGGCCATGTTGTAGGAACCGCGGAGGGAATTGACCTCATGGTACCTGCTGTAAAGCCCACAGTGTCTTGGATCTGGATAGCTACGGTGGTATGTGCTCTGAAAATTCACTCCCGCAGCTGCCCTTCCTCCGACAGGGGCACGGACACATCCCAAGGGCTGTTTTGCCTCGTCCAGGTTAGCACTTGTCAGTTGCAAAAACCAAAACTGGATAGAGCCCCAGGCATTTTACCTGTGCTGATTTTCTGGGTGTGGATGGCGTGATTGTGTTGCCTAGCCATTTTGGCAAGGAATTAATTCCTAAATGCGGTAAACTCATGTGGGAATTCATTCCTTTTGTGACGCAATTTGAACAATACCCAAGGGGAAGGTTTTTCTCAAAAAGTGATACAAATTGTACCCTCCCTCCCGAGGCGGAATGTTCAAACATTAAGGCAGCCTACGCTGCTTTTGAGCCTACGAGATACTGCTGGCCAGATACTTGTGTTTCGGTTTATCTGGCCAGCAGTATCTCAGAGGCTGAAAAGCACTGCATGACACAAACATACGTCAGAAAATATGGCAGGCAGTACTTCCCCCTGCTGGAGGCAAGGAGAACTAGGCCTCGGTGTGCACCGCACGTAGCACTGTGAACCTGGGCTGTGCTGCTGGCTCAAGCAGGCTCTGCCATTGGCTCGGCAACGCAGATGTGTTAAGGTGGCGCTGTGTGCCCGTCACTCCACCCACACACATTACGTGATTATGATTTCCATTGGCTGAGAAACAGCCAATGGAAATACTGTTACCATGCGAGGCATTTATTTATTTTATTTATTTCCACTTCTACAGCGCGCCTTGCATGGTAACAGTATTTCCATTGGCTGTTTCTCAGCCAATGGAAATAGGAATTTCCGTGTGTGGACTACAATTCCTACCCTGACACTGCAGCCACAACGCTCACTGCGTATAAAATAAATACAAAACGTACAAAAGTAACCCTAATGCTTTGTCTATGCTCTTGGGCTTCGAGGGCCACATAAAATGGCTTGCAGGGCCGCATTGCGGCCCTCGGGCCCCATGTTGGACAACCCTGGTTTAGAATGTTTTGACACAAGGACGGTTTCTAAGTTACCAACTACTTGACAGATAGTGATTCTTAGTTTGTTTCTTAGGTAGGGAACCTCTTTCTTTTAGGGTAGGGTTAAAGAGGCATTTTTCCAACCCATTTCTGTTCAATAAAATGCTTGACGATAAGAATACTACAACTTTGTGTCCGCCTCTTATTTCTGACCCCTCACAGAGAAGTAGCAGCAATTCAGGTAAAGAGAGACTGTATGTGTAACATCCGGGAAAAGAGTAGAAGGACATGGAAGCCCTGATGAGTGCCGGAGTGATTGAAAGGCACTATCCAACCAGGCTCATTGATAGGTGTCACCAAGATTGTTCCCAGAGGTAGTCAATATAGATAAGGTTTCCACATGTTGCCTGTTCTCATAGTACACTTCTAGATTAAATGTCTATAGACTGCTGATACGCATTTCAGCCATTTAGTCTTTTTCAAGACAATATGTCTTTTTTGTTTCCTACACACTTTCAAACATATAGTGTTCTGGTGGTGGTTGATGGCAAAGGTTGTTAAACAACACTGGCTTGTCTTCCAGTTCACATCGAATGTCTAATGGGGAGGTTGTTCGTTGTTTGCTCGGATTATCTGAAGATATGAAATCTCATTTAGGGCGATGGTGTGTATCCCGGCTGATATTTAGCCAGAGAATGCCTTGAAAAAGACCAAGTGGTCGAAACACGTGTCGGCAAACTATGGAAATGTAATTATAAGTTTGATATGATAATAGGCAACATGTGGAAATATGATTTGCAAGTGTGCTATGACAACAAATAGTAAAGACTATCTATATACATAGGGAGGGACAATGCTCTATTGTATTGTACTTGTCATTTGTATAGCGCCAATTGTATAATTATTTCAGTATCAATCCGCTGTTAGTGGGAACGCCCTCGGAGGACCGAAGTCCAGAGTGTTGGAGGTCAGGGAGCACAATTAGGATGCATGTGTGCATTTGGCCAAAAAAGGCTTTGCAGGCTTGGTCAGGCTCTGGTAGAGTAGCAATCCATGCAGTCAAGCATGTGGATGGGTGCTGAGAGGAGTAGGGGTGGCGTCAGTGCTAGAGACTCGTTATGTGCTCAGCGTGCCCGAAATTATCATAGGTCTGCGCTGCATTCTGCTGTCAGAGGTGTTGCGGCGTAGTGCAAGTATGCAGAGCGTTTATGTGAACAGCGCGACCAAATGTTGTCATAGTCCTTGCTGTATACTGATGTGTATGGATAGCTGTGCCTGCGGCCATTGGAGTGGTGTATTATATATAACTTTCTGCCATTGATGGCGCTTTGTTGTTAGGCCGTCCGCTCAGAGATTCACCAGTACATGGAAAAATGCCTACCTTTGAGATTCAACAGTCCATGGAGAAACACTTACATTTGGGATACCTGGGCAGTGGGTGAAAACGCCTAAAGTTTGAGATTCAACAGTACACGCAGAAAGGCCTACATTTAAGACAGCAGTGAATGAAAACTAGTTAATAGCTGCCTAACATGGGTGCTAAGTAGTTTGATCGCACAAGAATGTACAATAGATAAGAAATCAGATTTGACAGGAAGCAGCAGGCTTCTTACAATGTAGTTGACATTCTGACCAGGTTTTGGAGGAGAGCAAATGGACAGGCAAATTGACAAGCACTGTGGATAATTCATGGGTGGACATACATAGATTAGGGACAACCAACATTAGACTTTTTAAGCGCATTTAGGCGTTACGGCCAGCTGTGTTAGGGATGCAACCACAATGGATGAATTGCTACAGTGGAGGCAGAGAAAGTGAGGGACAGAGGCAGGTTAGAAGCGAGGGAAAATGTTAAATAGATGGCAGATGAGAGATAGGTAACAAGAAGGTAGGCTTTTAGTTTGGTTTTGAGCAAATCTGTGTGGACTGTTTCTCAGCTGTCCAGGAAAAGAGAATTCCATGTAAGTGGAGAAGGAAGAGAGAAAGAGCTGACGCGAGAGGAAGCACAGAAAGGGTGAGGTGCCACAAGGGTAGTCAAGGAGGCAGAGTGGAGATTACAAGAAGGCTTGTAGAGGCCGATAAATACAGTCGTACCTTACTGTGGATAGATTTGTGAACCAGGAGAAGAAATTTAAATCTGGCCCTGTTTTGCATCATCAGCCATGAAAGCCTGGTGACGGTACGAGGAAGTAGGTGTGACATGAGAGAGTTCAAAGAGAGCCCTGGTAGCGAAAGTAATGATCTTGTCAAGAGGACAGAAAGCATAGTTGGTGAGAACAAAGAGGATGCTGGCACAGTAGTTCCATTTAGAGAAGACCAGAGTGGTTAAGCGATGCTCGGCAGTGTTAAAAGGAAGGAGGTGCCCGATTTTCCTAATATTTAGGAGGTTGAGGCGAGACGCTGTTGCAGTTTTGGAGATGAAGTAGAGAAGGTGTGAGAAGGGTCATAGATGATGCCAAGATATCTAGCTGAAGAAGAGTAGGGTAGAGTGTCGGGTGCAAACTGGATAGGCAGGGGAAGAGATGAGAGCTAGTATTTGGCAGAGAAGAAGAGCACCTCTGTTTTGGTACAGTTTAACATAAGAGTGCAAAGCCATCTAATATTTAATGGCTGAGAGACAGATTATTGATGGACCTGATGATTTCATAGTTCTAGAATACCCACAGTTGGGATGATTGTTTTATAGTAGAGGCGCACAAGCACAAAACTCAATGATTGATCTTATACATTTTCATGGTATTTGCAGTTTATCATTATCTGTTCTTCGAGGCAGCCGTGACATCACCAAGTAAGCGCTCATAGACGCTAGAGAACTGAATTGGGGAACTGCACTTTTCTTTCTTGATTTTTTAATAGATAGATAAGGTATTTGCCTTCAGGCCATCAAGAGTAGACGGATTGAGGGGCGTGGCCAGCAAGCAAACAATGAGGATGTGATTCCTCTGTGCTCCCGCGGCCGCCAGCTTGATTCTGGAAATATCCTGTGAACTGGATCACAAAATACCCTTGACAGACACCCATCTGGAAAGGAAGATCAGTGGAGCAAACCAGGAAGGTGCGGACCAAAACCGCTGCAGGCTCACAGAGATATTTGCTCCAGAATGAATCGTCCGTAGATGAAACCACCGACCTAAAATGGCCACCGGACAACGGGACCGCAAGAAGGCAACGAGACGCAGCTGTGGCAGAATGTTGGACTGCCACTAGACAGCCGGGGTGGCAAGGCGGTGTCTCCGGCAGCACAGCAGAATATACGTGTACAGTCCGGATCTGCAAAGCCGAGTGACGACGCCGGTGCAGCCATCACTACTACGGAGACCCGCGGACGCCCCCTCCCCCGGGCACCTGGAGCTTATAAAAGGTCAAGTGCGGGTCAAAAGAGCCAACACCAGCATCTCACAAGTGTGGGTAAAACAGTAAAGTAGCTGCAGTCTGCCCTGGCACATCGAGAGTATGGACATAACGGCGCCCGCCCGGCGAGGAGCTTGGCCCCCGACTCCTGGCCGCTGCAGCATTGTGAAACTCGCTTCAGCTCTGTGAAGCAGACCGTCCCAGGTGGGGCACCACGACGAGACTCAAGGCCATCCACGCTGCTTGCTGCTTGTGGTAAGAGGAAATGTGAAAGCAGACAGTCAAGCGGCCCAAACGGAGAGGTTTGTTTGTTTGTTTTATTCACTTATAATGCGCACCAGACCCGAAGGTAACCGGGCACAGCAGTACAGAAAATGCGAAGCTTAGGTTGCAGGGTGGATTCATGGGATACATACACTGTACAAATACAAAATACAAATATAGAATGCAAAATATCACGGTAAAGCAGCAATAACGGTTTACATGCGGAATAAATACAAAATATGATCAAGACAGTCTATGTACAGGTACTGTGTAGGCGAAAGCTCAACGGTCAGGTGGGCAAAGTGGGTGGGACCATAAGATCATGATGAAATGTATGTTCTAGGGTGGGGTGAAGGATAAGTGGGTGCCAGTAGGCTATTCATTGGCAGTCCTTAGCAGATTGATGTAGTTATTTCTGAATTTAGGGAAGGGCTGTGCCTCGCGTAGAGGATTAGGCAATGAGTTCCATAATTGAGCTGCTTGCACCGGGAAGCTACTACCCCCCGCCTTAGATAACCTGAATCTCGGAGTGATGAGGCTGTTGGCATTTGCAGTTCTGGCAGGGCGCGAGTGATGTCTTATTGGTGCGCGCCTGACCCTCCTACAAGTGGGGGAATATAACGGATTGCAGCGTGTGGATAACAAAAGAGACCCGCCTGCAATCACAGGAACAGTGCTCAACTCCCGTGGTCCCTTCTTGCAGAGACTCCGGTACTAGGGAGTGGGAACTTGCGGTGACCGGGGGTCTACCTCCGTCCACATTATCATACACAACATCTTGGGGCTCCCTGCCGTGAAAGCGACTGGCAGGACTGATGGTTGGAGAGACGCCTGGCACACCACCACCAGCCTGAGACGTCCGCTGCCTGATCCTTGGAACCTGGCCCTGAGATACCTGCACTTGCTGGCCGGCGGGGCCCCAGGGTGTGCGACCTGGAGATCTCCCCGCAATGATGCATTAAAGGTAGACAAACCTATGCCTGAAAGAACACTGCAACACCACTGCGCTGAGGCCCATGACACCTGCTTGGGGGTGAGACACTAGAGGGGCCACACCAACAAACATGATTAAAAGAGGGAGAGGAGATAGCAGAAATGGCTAAACTCGGCCTGCAATGCCGCATTGACCCACGATGTGTGTCTGGACTGAGCCCACGTCACATCTCATAAACCTCACACCAGCAGTATACACTGGCAGCTGACCCGCGGACACTGCACTGTCCCGCTCCTGAGTTAAGGCAAGGGAGAAGGTGATAGAGCAGGTGCAAGTGCATATCAGATCCCGGCTGGAGTGAAGATTGCCATAGCTATGCCCCCCCTGTGATGCCCTTTACTTCTGTGTCTGTGCCCATATACCAAACTGTGCTACCTCCTGCACACTATACCCATCAACGGCGGTCCGTACCCCTCCCACTAGACCAAACTGCTACAAGAATAGGAAGGTGGAAGATGCAGTGCAGGTAGCATGGTAAAGCCCCTGCGAGCGACGAGAAGTGAGGCAACGCCCGAAGCACAGGACATTCCAAGCCAGATAAACACGCTGCCACTAGAAGAATGAGGAAGATCTTGAACGTGCTAACAACGGTGTAGACCCACAGCTGTTGGGGTCCCAGGTTTATCGCTTTGTGGGCTGCCCCGGGCGTGCCACAGGGGCAGAAACACCGGGAGAAGCCAGGAGTCACACCGCTGACTGTTTGAACCCTGTCGTAGTGACACTGCGCCTACGGACAAGACATCAGAGAACACCCATCTGACTGGGCACAAATCCAACCCTCTGTGAACTCGAGTGGCCCTCGGCCGAAGCACCAGACGCTCACCCTGATCGAGAAGAGGGCCAGATAAGCCTTTAAAAGAGTGACTATTCCGACATGGGCAAAGACGAGACCAAATAAATTACCACGCAGAGTAGGATACAACAATATGCACCAACCACCTCGACCCCCCCTCACGGAACAAAGTCAGGAGATATGCTGGGAGATGAAGATAATATCTCCCTTATGGATGTGATGAACGCAATTGCCAGTTCCCGAGCCTCTATGGAGAAGAAGATGGATGGGATAAGAGCAGAGATGTCTCTCCTACGTCGCGACTAGCAAAAACTAACTTCTCGCACGGGAGAAGCCGAAACCTGCATATCTGAAACTGAGGATAGTCTCCGCACCATAACGCATCTCAAGACACTTGAAGATCGAGTGGAGGAAGCAGAAGGTAGATTGAGACCTAACATCTGCATTCTCGGTCTGCCTGAAAAAACAAAAGGATGTATAGAGCTATTCCTCAAGCAGTGGCTAACAGACTTGTTTGCTCCCAAGACCTTCTCAAAATTATTTTTCCATAGAACGGGCCCCTTGCATGCCAACTGGACGACACACACCTGGAGCGCAACCACCTAAGGTGATCCCCAAACTGTTGAATTAGAGAGATCGGGACGCCCTGCTCCAAATGGCGAGAACCAAAGGATCCATCACGTACAACGGATCTCGAATTGCTTTTTTCCCCAGACTACACCAGAGAAGTACAAAAGGCAAGGCAATCCTTCGATTAACTCAAAAGACGCCTCCAAATCCTCAATGTTAAATACGGCCTACTATTCCTTGCACCCACAGCAGGAGCCGGAACAGGAGGCAGAACCACTTATGGACAACGACTAAATGCACACGGATGATATTGCAAAAACACGGGTTTATCACGCTTGCCGTCACCAGCATGTTCACACAACCTGTTTAGGCAACACAATCTTGATCCACAATATGTTAATTCCGGCTGGCGGCCCAATGGGGGAAGGCCCCGCTTCCCCCCCAATACGCGACTGCCCAAGCAATTTGAGTCGCTACTGTGTTGGCTGGCAGCATACTTTGTTTTATGGGTGGGGATAGTTTATGTTATTAAGTTTGTGCGGACGTCATAGTTCTTGATTGTCAGTGATGTTCGGGCGACAGATACTTCTCGTTTGGGCAGAGTATGGGGAGGCGGAGGGACAAGTTTTAAAGTATTCAATGTTTTTTCAGAATTATCACGTGTTTGCGCGGTATTTCCGACACAATGACCCAGTGCGCAAAACTTGCATATTCACTATATGCCGATTTTATAGCCCTGGTACCATACACCACACATGGCACACACACAAACTCGACTGACACTCAATAATTGCTGCAGGTCTCTTAAGTGACTCACCTGGAAAGTGAACGGAATGGGCTCCGGAATCAAGAGATGTCTTATTACCCAGTTTCTAAACAGACACTCCCCCAATATGGCCCTCATCACTAAAACACATTTAGCGGGATCGACCTGCGCCCTTTTTCGAAGAACGAACTATCGTTCCGCATCCCATGCAGGGTACACTATGGGGTTTCGGGGTGTCCCGATTCTCATACATAAACCTGTCCTGTTCACACACCTCACAGTGGAACAAGACCCCAGGGGTCGCTTTGTGATGCTGCAGGGCACTCTCTGGGGGGAGACACTGTCCATTACTGCAAAATATTCCCCACCGGGGCTCAGAGACGAACTCCTGGATGAAATAACCGCCCTGGTGGCCAAACATCAACCAGACGTGTGGTTCCTGTGGGGGGATTTCAACAATGTAATGAGCAACACCTTAGACCGTACCCTAAACCGCGGTCGCAACCCCACAAAACTAGCAACATTCATGTCAGCACTTGGCTTTCAAGATGTGTGGAGAGAACTCCACCCTATGGACAGGGGCTAATCATTCCACTCGTGGGCCCACGCCTTCCTCTCCAGATTAGATTATTTCTTTCTCCTAGCCACGGACACATACAGGGTAAACATTGCAGAACTACTCCCGAGGCATCTCGGATCACTCACCCTTGGTGATGGAGATGCATATGAACAGGTCTACTCCCCCCAGGACATGGCGTCTAAACAACTACTATCTGGGTTTCCCTGAATTCATTGACCATGTCACAAAGAAAACTAATGAATACTTTGAAATAAACTGTACAGCAGTAGACAGCCCTGTGATGGTATGGGAAGCTTATAAGGCGGTGCTTTGGGGGGGAGATAATTTCCTGGATGTCCAACAAAAAAAGAGAACAGTAATGGAGGCTGAAAAGGAGGTAGAGGAATGGGAAGCTAAATATATCCTAGCTACTACCCCTGAAACACACCGATCCCAGCTAAAAACTAGAGAATATCTCTGCAACATTATGCTAGATAATGCTAAACACGCACACAGCGAGTCGAGGGCTCGGATCTATGAACACGGGTATAAAGCAAGCAAGATGCTGGCCTGGCTAGAGAGGAGGGATGAGGGACGATGACATATTAGAGAGATTGTAAACTAGCGTAATGAACGGGCCCAATCGGATCACGAAATGGCAGAGGCCTTTGCTAGCTTTTACGCCACTTTTTACCGTAGCCCGACGTCCCCAGTGGACCCCTCCTTCTTAGATAATATTACACTCCCATGTCTATCCGAGCAGCCGAAGGTGCAACTAGACCGCAACCTTCCCGAGACTGAAACTGCTGAAGCCATTGCCCAGTTACAATCTGGGAAGACACCGGGTACCAATGGATTCCCGGTTGAGACCTGGAAAAAACTAGGCGGCGATAAGATGGCAGTTCCCCTCCACAAGATGTTCCTTCGAACTAGGGAGCAAGGCACCCTCCCACCAGATCTACGTAAAGCCACCATCGTAGTAATTCCGAAGCCAGGGAAACCCCCCTAACTGTGCGCCTCATACAGGCCAATATCATTATTAACGGGGAGGCTAAGATTCCCGCCAAGCTTCTAGCCAATAGACTGGAATTGGTTATTTCTTCCCCTGTCCACCCTGATCAATGTGGCTTCATGCCACATAAATCAACATGAATGAACATACAACGGCTCCACCTACTAATGGAGAGAGCCCCTATTCTCAATACGCCACGCGCATTACTGGCAATCGATTTCGAAAAGGCATCTGACTCAGCGATATGGGAAAGCCTCTGGGAGACTATGAGACGTATGGGGTTTGGGGAGGCCTTTTTGGGCTGGGTGCATCTACTATACAAAGCTCCACGTGCGGAGGTGAAGATGAACGGGTGGCCCTCTGGATCCTTCCCACTTGGTAGAGGAACACGGCAAGGATGTCCTCTAGCCCCCCTCCTATTTGCACTGGCAATCGAGTCACTTGCCTTATGGCTCCGGAAGAGCAACACATGGTTGGGGTTCAAATGGCCAGAGGGCGATGAAGATAAAGTGTCTCTCTATGCCGATGACCTTTTAATATACTTAAGTGATTCAATCCAAGCTTGCCCGATAGTAACACAAATGCTGACACGCGAGTTCAGTGGGCTGAAAGTCAACTGGGGGAAATCGTTTTTCTTCCCAGTAAAGGGTGGGGAACACGCAATACCCCAAAACTGCCCTTACCGAGTGGAGCACCGGGGATTCTGTTATTTAGGGATATGGATCTCTGTGAATATTTCAGACTTTGTATCCAATAACCTACACCCACTCACTGATCGCCTTGCGAATGATGTTCGACACTGGAGGCTTCTCCCCTTAACACTGATGGGCAGGGCTGCACTTTTCAAGATGATGGCACTACCGCGTTTCTTGTATGTCTTACAAAATACTCCACTCAAAATCCCTGATCCCGAATTTTACCAGGTTGAAAGTCTCCTTAGGGAACTCATATTGGGACGAGGGCAAGCCTACATTGCATTAGCCACATTGTAAAGATCGGTCTCGGAGGGGGGTATAGGGGTGCAGCGTCTACAAAACTATTACTGGGCAAGCCAGATGGCGTTGGTCAATGACCTACTACATGGCGACCAGGAGCTACCACACATTAGGCTAGAACTGGGCAGCGCCGCCAGCATGGACCCAATTAATATGATCTACCAGCCCCTTACCAAGCCCCTCCCACAAACAATGGCAGCACATATCGCTGCGGTCTGGAAACAAGCACATATCTTCATTGGGTGGGGGAACAAGATGTCCACGATGCAACCCGTATGGCACAATAATAATCTTGCAGAAACAGCAAAGCTGACGTCATGGTCAAGGTGGGTGGAGGCGGGAATCACCAAAGTAGGAGACATCCTTGCTGAGGGTGTTATAGCCCTGTTTGAAGCCTTGCAGCAAAAATTAACACCAAGTGTTATCATTACATGCAACTGACTCATGCCCTGGGGAAACACCTGCCAGCAAGCATCAACGTGCCAGAGTGCACACCCCTAGAGCGTAATCTCCTCACAGACATATCCCCACTTCCATCCTATATAATGCCATAGCTGCCTTTGCCACCCCGGAACTAACCAATCTCAAAGCTAAATGGGAGACAGACATAGGCACTTTAGAACCGGAGGACTGGATACATGTACCAATGCACCCTGCGTGAGATTGCAATCTCCTCCAGACTTGGCATGATTCAACTCAAGATACTCCACCGAATCTATTATCCCAGGATTGCACTGTATAGTTGGAAACATGCCCCAGACCCAAATTGCCTACATTGTCGGGAGGGGGTGGGTACCTTCATACACATCCTCTGGGAATGGCCTCGAATCAAGACCTTTTGGGGAAAATGTTGTGGTAAACTGAGGTCCTGGACCGTACTATGTCACTGGACCCGAAGACACTGCTGTTGGGTATCCCCGATAAAAACAATGTAAATAAATGGGAAAAACTATTCTTATACACAGCAACAGGATTGATAAAACGGAACATAGTCCAAAAATGGGGCGCCCCGGAATTCCCGACCCTGTCTCAATGGGCCGCCGATATGGACGTATGTGCAGCTACGGAACACAAAATATATACAGCACGAGGTTGCCCTTCAAAGGCCAATCAGATATGGGGAAAATGGGAGGAGGGTGGGAGCTAAGGTCTTTCGGGAACTACGGAGGAACGAGAGTGAGGTGATACGTGGCGGACTATGCAATTTATTATTGTGATTAAGTATATGATTGTTACAATATGACCACGACTAGGACATGTGATTGTAGATGGGTACTTGTAAGTTCTTTGGTTTGTTTTGAAAATCAATAAAAAATGTTTTATCAAAAAAAAGAATAGACGTATCGTTTTTTTAGATAGTATGATGTTACAGATCACGAGTGCCAGCACAAGGTCAGGGTACGACTATCCATACTAGGTTAAAAAGAGAGGGACTGCAATTACAACCTTTGCAGACTAAAAAATAAAAACCCTTGAACCTCATCTGAGAGTTGGTGTATTCCCTTGGCCATCTGTGACATGTGGTGTCATCATGGGATCCATCAGACCCAAAAGGTCAACTCTTGGTACCAAATCAGTTCCGAAAACGCTGTGTAGGAACTGGCTAACTTAACGGCCGGACAACTGGACTTGGAGAAGACCCAAATTATATTACTGAGCAGATACTACAGGCCAGGGGTATATGAGGAGGTCAAACCTTTCTGCCCAATTTGCGAAGAAGATATCCTCAGATGATCTAGACAGAGCTCCCCAGCAAACCGTGTTCATCATACAGGTTCCCTTCTATTGTGGGACCCCTCAAGCCTTCAAGATCAGGAAAACATATATTCTGACGATACTTGATTAAGCTACCAGATATCTGGAAGCCACTCAGTTAAGAAGTAACACCAAGGCTATCCTCAGAGTCCTGATACCCTTTTTCACAAGATTGGTCTATCCTTTAGAAATGTTTACGGACTAGGGTAGCACTGCCATGTCCAGACTAATGGCGGACATGAAAGACTTGATGAACATGAAGACTCTAAGAACATCCATCTCCAGCCTGCAGACCCACAGCCTGGTGGAATGATTTAATCAGACTTTGAAGCACATACTGAGATAGCTCACTGCTGAGGATGGGAGGAACTGGACGACTTAATAACCTGCCCCCCGTTTGCAATATGAAAGACTCCTCAGGCCTCCACGGGGAGCGTAATTAGTTTATGACCGAAAGTACTGGACATCATGAGAGAGGAATGGGAAGGGCCAGCAAGCCGGCAGACCAGCCAATGGCACAACACACAAGAGAATATATGGAGAAGATGCAGAGCCTTGCCAAGACCCATCTTCAAGCCAGCCAGGCACGGCAAGAGAAGGCCTATGACAAAAGTGACAAATTGCACACCTTCTGGGTCAGAGAAAAGGTGATGGTCTTACTTTCTACCACTCAAAAAGATTACTGGCCAGATAGTATGGGCCTTAGATTGTCACTGAGGTCGTATCCTCCGCCATGTACAAAGTCCAGAAAACCGATGGGCAAACGCAATCACAACTTTATCAAAAAAAAGTTAAAGGCTTGGAGGTGAAAACAGTAATTTACAGCTTCAAACTCACTTCTAAGTCAATATTGCCCAGGAGAGGAGGGAGTAGTAATGGTGTGGAAGAGGGTGTAGTAGTGGTGTGGCGAGTGTTAGCGGTGTAGAGAGGGGAGAGTAGTAACGGTGTAGGAAGGGAAAGTAGAAAGTAGGTGGGAGAGAGATACCAACGGAGGCATAGCAATCGAGAGAGGGAAAGCATGAGACGAGAGGGAGGAAGAGAAGGGTGAAGAGTAGCAATTCAGGGAGAGAGATAGTATAACATGAAGGAAAGAGTAGAAGGGCATGGATGACCAGGTGAGTGCCAGAGTGATTGAAAGGCACCCTCCAACCAGGGTCCCCGATAGGTGTCACCTATATTGTTCCCAGTGGAAGTCTACCTAATTTAGGGGTTTGCCTTTAGGCCATCATGGGTAGGTAGTTTGATTAGATAGTAGGGGTTACCAGGCCCTAGTCCTAGTCCGGGGTCGAGGGATGCCTGGGTTAGGGTGGGAATGGCCATTCCGAGGTTAGAGGGAGTGGGACGGCCATTAGGCCCTTTGCTGATTTAAAAATAAACACTGAACCTTTTCTGGGAGTTGTTGTGTTCTTGTGACCATAAGTGACCGGTGCCTGAGGATTTCTATTGGAGTTAATGCCCAGCAGACCCTCAGAATATGTGGTCTTTTAGGCTCAGCAGGAACCTTGGATGGCAGCCTCGTAACTCACACCTCATGGTGAAGCAAAGGGCTCCAAGAACTCTGAGCAGTGTAGAGGCACACTGGGAATGCGCCACCACACCCGGGTGCCTGTGAAAATAAACATTTATTTACCCATTAGCAGACTTTGATCTCCTTTGATAGCAAACTGAAATACCTCCTCTCAGCACTTTAACCATGTTTCAGATTCTCTGAAAGAAACAGCCTCATACACTGTGGCTAAATATTTTTTAGGCCCGAAGCACTGAAGATGCAAGACGCAGAGCATCTAAACCATGTGCTGCGGAGCTTAAACGAGAGAGAAAAGTGAAAAGATGCAATAGTAGCGAAGAGGCACGGCTGCTCTTTGATTCTCCTGCCCTGTTTGCAGAGGACTGGCGTTTGAGGCTGCGAGAATACGCGAGGGAGATACAACTAATCAGCATGTTGGTGCATGCACTATCACACATTTGGTTTTATGATTACAAGTGTTATAAAGTCATGCTTTGTTCCATCCCCACAAGGCTGTTGAAACTCTTTTCTTTAAGTCAAATATCTCAGAAAGATCTTCCCTTTCATTGAATCTTAAAACCACGTCTTGGAGGTTTGCTCCTTGTTCAATTCTCACTTTCCGCATGGAAATGCCATTTTTGTGGATTTCTTCAACCATGAAATCCAGACACTCTGAAGAATTCACAACAATAATATTAATTTTCATTTTTGGCATCAAGTCAGTGTCTGTTCACTGCAAAAACCTACACTGGCTCCTCGTTTGCGGCAAGATTCATTTCAAAGTTGTTGGTTTTTTTAATTGTGCTTTGGTTCAACAAGTAAACCTTTCACAATATACAAATAGAGAAGCATGGTTACAGATAAGAAAGTAAAATGATGCAACAACACTGAAACAAATCCAGAAAAAAATGTCAAGTTAGCTTGCGACAGTAACCTCTTAAGTGTCTTGTGCTTTTGACTTATTAAATGTAATCACTTAAAAGAATCAAGCAAATAAGAAAGCTATTCAAAGTTTATAAAAAAGACAATTTTAAAAACATGAGTGTAGCTAGTTTCAGCAAAATTTGGGGACCAGCCAACATTTTATGCCCCAGATCTTCTGGCGTAATTACCCTAAACTCCTCTAGAAACTGCCCAAAGTATCGATGTTGAAGGCCTTTCAGGGCATGACATTCCACCAGTAGCGTTTCGACCTTATTTGGTGTCCAAAAAGAATCGACATACCCTAAGATGCCTCATTTTTATTGCAAGCACTCAATACTTCATTCATAGGTAGTAGGTTGAAACGCAACCTAAAGAATTGGGATCTCCATCGCGCATCAGAACATTATTTGAGATATTCAAGTATCGTATTCAAGGGTTTCGTCCTCAGAAACCACGTGGGAGAATCATTTAAACTTCTTGCATTCTTTGATGGTTGTTATCCAATCATCCTTCCATAGTTTACATTTTAAATTGGAAGGATTTGACCTCAACATATCTGGAGTAGCCTCTATGGAATTCAAAGTATCTAAACCTTATTCAGCCCCTTTTGTTCATAATCTCGTCCTTCTTGTTAATAACTAGATTTAGCATACACAGTTAAGTACCCTCTTGAGCAACTAACATCTTCCTGAACAGGGATAGAGTTTTCCATTTGACTACAGCTCCTTGAGAGAGTTAACCTAATTCAAAGTGTATAATCAGGGTAGGAACCCCCACTGCTAAGTGGAGACCTTTTTTCCAAAAGACGCCCTCCAATCTTGCCCATTTCCTGTCCCATAGGTCAGAAATAGAATTGGAGTCACCTTTCCTATGTAACATTTTGGAACAGAAAGGCACGAAAAGTGACTATACTTAATTTCAAAGTTCTGTGCTTCCCCTTTAAAAAAGTCTCCTGGGCACTGCACGAAAATGCATTAAAACAACATTGTCTGCATCTGCCCAAGATCCAAAGCCTTCAATCACTGCCTTGTGTGATGAATCCTCTGGATACCTCACTGAAATCCTGCCTAAAGTCTCCTACCAGGTGGCCAGGGAAAGGCAGATGCGTCCTGATCCTGACCCTGGGAGTGGTATTCTGCAGGTGGATCACCTGGGAGGAGAAAAGGGTCAGGGGAGTCAGGGATACTCATGGGATGACACACAGTATTTAACCCCGGTTATGGAGGACTTTTCCCAGCTACCACAGGATGTGATTGTCATGAACCATTGCCTATGCTCTTTTTGGACTTCGTGGTCCCTGACCCATAGGGGATTGAATGCAGTACTCCTTCCAACATGGCCGCCTAATACGGAACGCTGCTTGCCAGTCCTTGCGCTCCACGTTCTACTAAACAGACACGTCCCCGCGGCTCTGCACGTCTCATCGCTACCGCTTGCTGTAGTTGGACGTGTGTTGCCGGAGTTCGCTCGGGGCTTTCTTCTGAATCCTGTTTCCCAGTTCCTTGAATCCCCCTTCCTTCCTTTCCTCAAAACTTACCTTCGAACTTCCTGGATTTTCGCCCGCGCTCGGGTCACAGCGTTCCGTGTCTCCGAGCTCGGACATTGTTCCTTCCTGGTCTCCGTCCTGGACATCTGAACATACACTGGAGTTGGATTGTCATCCTCACGCTGGAATCCGAAGACCAGCACACGGGTTTATGCAAATCGCAGACCGTGCGAAAGAAGTCACCAAAAAGGTCTCAAGCCAACAACAAAAACAGGTGTGAAGGGGAGAGACTTGTGACAGTGATGGCTTGTTGACAGAATAAGCCAATGGTTCCACAGGTTAAACATTAAATGTTGATAAAGTCTGCCAGAAATACCACATATTGTGTGAATGTTAGAAACCCATGCCAATAAAAGTTTCCCCAGTTCCCAAGGGTGTCACAAGAGGAAGTTATTGAATACCAAAAGCCTTGTGACTGAAAATCCATATTCCCCTCTTGAAACCTATATTGTGGCTAACTCTGATGACACCCCTTTGATACATGTCTTACAGACTAGAAGTCGAGACTTGGGGGAAGAAACAGTTAAGAATACCAACTTTGTTATCCCATAATTCCCCGAGTACTGGGACGAGGGAGTTAGAGGAACAAAGATGCAGGAGTATTCAGCTAATTGATAACAAGGACACACCGGAGGGAGATTGAGAGGCTTAAAAAGGCCCCATTAGGTGGGGGAAATGGAGAAACAACGGAAGCAGTAGAAGCAGAGAAAGCTGACCTGGAGGAGTCCACGCAGGGAGAACACTCCGTGAGAAGCAGTATTAGAGGAGCCAGAAGACACCAGGACCAGTGCGGGTCCTGAGAGGGTTTGTAGCCCTAATATCACTAATTGCAAAGGCTGCACGGCAGGGAGCGTGAGAAGGAAACACCTGCCCATCCAGAATGCGTCATGAACCATCTGCGAGCACCAAACGGGGCATATGCGCGCCCTACCCAGTGAGTCTTCAGCGTATGAAGGACTCCGGGACGCTCCATGTGTGTCGCGTGTGTTGTGCAGACGGTTTTTACTCGCGAGCGAGAAAGAACTGTGCAGGTGACTATTACGAATATTGAAACCAGCAAAAGTTGTATTCGTTATAGCTGAAAGACTGTAGAACTGAGTTTGCAGGTTATGAGAGACTCCAACACCCGGTGGGGATGTCCTATTGAAAGCTAAGGCACAAAATCAAATCCCAAGTCAAAACAGGGTGAAAACTTGCCAATGCCCTTTCATCATACACTGACAAAGGCCAGAGGGAAATGGTGAGAAGACCCAGGGTTGTACAGACCACTACTCAGAGTCTGGAATACAAACATGTCTAGTTGGAAGGCTTGGAACTGTTGGTCTATCGATACAGAAGGAAAAGGGAAGTGGCATCCAGGCTGCCCTTCTCGAGAAAGCTATCCAGAGAGAGAGAGAGGAACAGAGCTACAAGAGAGTCCATAAGGGGTCAGATGAATGCTGTTTTCCCTAAAAAGAAGAGTTGAATAATATATGCTGCCAAACACAGCAAAGCTTTAATTGTCCCTGGTTGGAAGGGACCACGGCAGTAGACCTGAAGGTCATCAATGTTGTGGTGACACACCTGGTATGAGAAGTCAACCAGGCATTATGGTAGTTGTAGGCTTGGCAAGGGAGAAGACCAAGCAGCCGAGGATACAGTGCAATAGTTGAAGTGTGGAATTGTGGCAACCGATATTTGTGATAACAAGAAGAGAACTTTATAAACTGACCTTTGAAGAGCGGTTCTTTAGAAGTGCTAATCTGACAAGTCATTCTAACAAAGACAATATTGTAGTTTACTGGAAAAGACTTACAGGAAGTTTGTTCCTTTCTTTTAAGTATTTTTGAAGGGGTGGAACATTATTGTTGAATTAACCCCTTAAGTGGCAAGGACGAGGTATCTAGTTTTTGGCATTACGTTTGGAGTGCCAATGACGAGATACCTTGTTCTTTTTGGCACTTCACTTCGTGAGGAGGAGGTTCGTCCTCACGGCCCAGGGGTTGGATTTCCTTCAGTTTCACGTCAGCATGCATTACGCACGCTGACGTGAAACAAAGTAAATTTCATTGCGGCAGCCATTTTCAGCTGCCGCAGTGAAAGAGAAGGTAAGTTTTCACCTTCCTCTCCCTCGATCTCCGGCATTATTGTGCCGCTGAGATCGAAGGAGGGGCGTTGGAAAGGGGAGACTCTCCCATTTCCAACCACACCTTCTTTGAAGCATTGCTGGGCACGGATCGCTCGATCCGCGCCCAGCAATGCGACTAGACCACTTGCCCACCTTATATGTATTTGGTGGGGGGTGGATACTAAACCACCAGGGATGTTTTTAGTGTAAAGCGGGGAGGCCCTCTCCCCCCACCCACACCAAATGGATAGGAGACCTCTCATGTAGCCCTCACTGGGGGCAGATGCCCCCCATCCATTTGGGGTTGGGGGTGGAGGGCCACCAGAACACTTCGGAAGGGCCTCCCAAAGCATGGGGCAGCACGTTTTGCCCACCCGGGGGCAGATGGGCACACTAATGTGCCCATTTGCCCCTAAAAAAAAAAAAGTTGGCAGGTTGGGGGGCACCTAAACCACTAGTGATGTTTGTAATGGAAAGGGGGGTGGCCCTCTCCCCGCCCACCCTAAATGGAAGGGGCGGGGCATCTCATGTAGCCCTCCCCGGTGGAAGATTGCTAGTGCAATCGGCCCCTACGAAGGGGCAAATGTGTTTTTACTTGGGGGTGAGGGTCAGTAGACCACCAGGGATGGCTTGAAAGGGGGGGCCGTGATCAAAGCGTATTAGTTATTTGTTTTTGCTGGGCTGACCATAGGGAACAAATGTTTTTTGTTTTGTTTACAGCTTTTTATACGCGAGGAGCTGCAACGTTATGAGAGTACGTTTTATTATTATTCTACGGTTAGGGCCAATTGTCAGTGGGCTGGGTGGGACTGGTGCTGGATTGTTGGTGGTGTGGGCAGGAGTGGGCAGTCTGAGGAGGTATTTTGGTGGGCTGGGATAAAATTGCAGGGTCAGGCCACAAACTGCCCCCCATGCCAGCAGAACATTACTGTTTCACTGGGAGCGGCTGTCTCCCATGTGGGTTGACCGTCACAAGCCTAGGCTGCACCTCTGGCTGTGCTCCGTTACAGATTTTACCTCCAGGCAGGAATGTGGGCCCCTGCCATGGCTCCCCAGAACTGCCGCTGGACTTGGGGATGGTCGACCCACATGGGAGACAGCCACCCAAGGCCGGAGGCATAACCGCTGACCATCCTGGAGT
Organism: Ambystoma mexicanum; assembly: GCF_040938575.1. NCBI lineage: Eukaryota > Metazoa > Chordata > Amphibia > Caudata > Ambystomatidae > Ambystoma > Ambystoma mexicanum. The sequence goes on along the minus strand of NC_090930.1, from coordinate 1,013,583,550 downwards.
TCTGGCTGGCCTGTGTTACAGCTCTTCCCACTGGGAAAGGACAGGGACCCTGCCGGGGCTCCCTGGAAGTGCTGCTGGGCTTGGCGACGGTCAACCCAAATGGGAGACAGCCGCCCAAGGCCAAGGCCATCACCCCCCATATTCCTGGAGCCCTGGCTTGTCTGCATTACAGCTTCTCCCTCCGGGAAAGGACGGGGACCCTGCTAGGGCTCCATGTGACTGCTGCTGTGCTTGGGGGTGGTCGACCCACATGGGAGGCGGATGCCCAAGGCCAAGGACATCACCCCGACCATCCTGGAGCTCTGGCTGGGCTGCGCTACAGAAATGACCTCCGGGAAGGGAGAGGGACCCTGCTGGGGCTTCCTGGGACTGCCGCTGCCCTTGGGGATGGTCAACACACATGGGCGACGGGTGTCCAATGCCAGGAACATGACCACCAACCATCCTGGTACTCTGGCTGGCCTGCGTAACAGCTTCTCCCTGCGGGAAAGGACGGTGACCCTGCCGGGCTCCCTGGAACCGTTGCTGGGCTTGAGGACTGTCAAACCACAAGGGAGACAGCTGCCCAAGGCCAGGGACATCACCTTCAACCATCCTGAGTTCTTGCTGGCCTGTGTTACAGCTTTTCCCCACCGGGGAGCCCCGGCAGTGTGCAAATACCTCCCCGAAGGGAACAGCTGTAACACAGCCCCGCCAGCGCTCCAGGATGGTCGGGGTGATGTCCCTGGCCTTCGGTGGCTGTCTCTCATGTGATATGACCATCCCCAAGCCCAGCAGCGGTTCCAGGGATCCCCGGCACGGTCCCCAACTTGGGGACGGCCAAGGCATGGGACATCACCCCCGCGACAATCCTTGAGCTCTGGCTGGGTTGCATTACACCTTCTCCCTCTGGGAAAGGATGGGGAGCCTGCCGAGGCTCCCTAAACGACTGCTGGACTTGTGGAAAGTCAACCCACATGAGGGACAGCCACCCAAGGCCAGGGACATCACCCCTGACGATGCTGTGGCTAGGCAGCATTACAGAATTTTCCTCGAGGAACGGACAGGGACCGTGCCGGGGCTCCCTGGAATTGCCGTTGGACTTGTGGACGGTCGACACTTTTTCTTTCCGCCCAGGTAGGTACACCCACACGTGAGGTACTGTTTTCATCTAGACACCTATGGGAATGTGGGAAGGTAGGACATGTGTTGTTGGTGGCAGATTTCAGCAGTTTACAGGTGAAAAATGTCTGAAAATTGTGTTTTCTTCGCCAAATTTCAGAATTTGGTGAGGCTTGTGGGTAATAAATTCTGGGGTGATTTGCGCATGTCATACCTCTGTGGATTCCCACGCGTGCCTTCTTTTCGGAAATGCATGGGGTTGCCCGTTTTCCTTGGTGGCTGCGACACACCAGGCCCAAATCTGTAGGTTGTCTCCCCAAACCTTTTGGGGGATAGCAGTGGATTAGCCTTTTCCCTTTGTGCCCTGGTAGATGCACCCACACATGTGAGGTACTGTTTACGTCGAGACACCTGTGGGAATGCGGGAAGGTAGGACATGTGTTGTTGGCGGTGTGTTTCGGTGGGTTGGCAGTAGGAAATGTGTGAAAATTGTGTTTTGTTCACCAAATTTCAGATTTAGCCGGGGCTTGTGGTTAATACATTCTGGGGTGATTCGCGCAAGTCAGACCTCTGTGGATTGCCACGGGTGCCTTATTTTCGGAAATGCATGGGGTCGCTGTTTTCCTTGGTGGCTACGACACCCCAGGCACAAATCTGTAGGTTGTCCACAAAAGCAAAATCCTGCAAAATCTGCTCTGCTGAAATACTTGGGATTACCAGTGGATTCTTGTCCCTTTGCGCTCAGGAAGGTGCACCCCCACGTGTGAGGTACCGTTTTCGTCAGGACACCTGAGGGAACGCGGGAAGGTAGGACATGTGTTGTTGGCGGCGTGTTTCAGTGGTTTTGCGGTTGGAAAAGCCTGAAAATTGCGTTTTTTTGCGAATTTATTTACTTTGCTGGGGCTTGTGGGTAATACATTAAGGGGCGGTTCGCGCAAGTCAGACCTCTGTGGATTTTCACAGGTGTCTGCTTTTCTGAAATGTTTTCCTTTGTGGCTGCGAAACCCGAGCCCCAAATCTGCAGGTTGTCCACAAGAGCAAATTCTTGCAAAATCTGCTCTACCGAAAGACTTGGGGTTACCAGTGGTTTAGCCTTTTCCTTTTGCACCCAGGTAGGTGCACCCACACATGAGAAGCACCGTTTTCATTGGGACACCTTCGGGAACGCGGCAAGGTAGGCCATTTGTTGTTTTCTCTTGGTTTTCATAAAGTTTTCATACATTTGCTCCTGCACTTTGTCACACAAGCCTTTCATTTCACAAATGTGACCTACATTTAGTCGCTGCTTTAGGCACTATACGCTTTTTCAACCTGCACAAGTCACCTACCATTCAAAAGGTCTGCCAGTGCTCTTTCAAAAAACAAATGCTTGCCATTCCTCACCACATTTGTTTTCCTCATGTACACATGCTAAGTACGTCTGTTTAGACCATCAGCATAAAAATACTGTGTACCATGGCTCAGTTTTTAGCTTGTGTTATTGCTTGTTTAGGCTGTCAGCATAAAAATCCTGTGTACCATGGCTCAGTTTTTGGCTTGTGGTACTTTTTTCTTTTATTGTGTTTGGTAAAATTACAAACCTTTACAATTTAAGAAAACAAAAATACATATAACAAAAACTACATTTGAATCATTCAACAAAAATGTCAGCAAAATTAATTTCATACATAATATGATAAGATGCTAAATAAATCATAATTAAGAACAATCGTATTCAAAATTCATAAAATATGGTCAGCTTAAACAAGATCAACCTTAATTCCAATTTATAATCTTTTTTTAAGACCTATAAGCATAAAGAGTTGATTTCCATCAATTTACTATCTAGTACACCCAACAACATAGTCAATTTAATAGTCAGGTTAGAGCTGTTGCACCAAGACCACAGAGTCATTCTTGACAGAGAGAAGCACGAATTGAGATAAATCCCAAAAATATAACGTCTCAGGGACTCAAAATATTCACAAAAGATAACCAAATGTTGAAGGGATTCACTCACATTTTCATTTTGACAAAATCTACAAACACCTGATTGGAATAATTTGTTACATCTTCCCCAATGAACCAACTTTTCATATGTGTGGAATTGGTTCAACCTAAAGCGAAGATATTGATTACATCCCAATAAAGATGGGAACTGTATAAGATAACTAGGGCAGGTTCCCCATTTCCTTCGAACCAAGGCATACTCATGATACACGAGTTATACAAGCCAAATCGGTCGGATTGACAACACCAATAATAGATTTGCATTTTCCTTTTGCAACTTGATAGGCTCAAGATTAAGTCTTCTTTTTTTATTTTATTTTTTTATTTGTTTATGGTTCAATTACAAAATGTAGAACCTTTACAAAATTATTAGCAATGATCAACAATATATATACATTTACAATTTTGTATTTAAAATTTCATACATTTATATTTCTACCTAAAAGAAGAAAAATGGAATTTAAGAAACTACACAAACACAAAAACCATCATTGTAATCTTAATACATAAAAGCTTCACATGGAAAATTAAGAGTGAAAAAGAAAAGGGCTACTGAAAAGGAAAAAATGGAGGAGGAGAACAGCAAATGAAGAAATCAGAAAACCAAATCCTCACATTTAAAACTCTAGTTCGACCTAGTTCGGGCTGAACGATTAGACATTCAAACAACAAAACAGTGTTGAAGATCACAGATGATTGCGATCTAAAAACAATCTTTAAAATCTAAAAACTTTTACAACTTTATAAGACAAACAATAACACGCCTAAGCAGATGGTATTGGTTGGTTGTCAAAAGAGACCAGTTCTAATTCTATGTGTTTGCAGAAGCTTACTAATTCGAATATTAAAGGATTGTGGGAGCCCTGCATCATTCTGGCCCATAGAAATTGAAGACAATCCACATAGTCCATATTACAAATTTCATAAATCGGTTGGATCTCATGGACTTGAAATGTGGGAAATCGAGTATTAAATGTTTCATAGTTTCGTTCGGCTCGTTAAATAAGCGGAAGCAACATTTACTCTGCTTCATATTCCCTTTATCGTTCCAATTCGCGGCCCTTTCCCTAGTGTGGTATAAGTTAAGTCTATAGCATATATAGGCTTTTCTGGTGTGATTGCAGGGAAATAACACAATATGATCGTATCTTGGAACCAGCTGTTTCACAAATGCACCATATTCCTTATACAATTTGTAAGTTGCAATGCGGTCAATAGTAGAACACCAATCGCTTTCAAAGAGCTTCTTTTTGGCATATCCTGGACGCTGTTGAACATCGTCAACAGTGATCATCAGAGCGTTAAGTAGGTGTTGCATTTTCAGATGGTATTGAGTAAAAGATAAAGAAATAGAAGTGCCCAGCATGCTTTTCACCGTATAATGAGTTCTTTGGAGAGAAGTGGATTTTTGCATAGTTGGATAGTTGTCTCCATTTCCACCGTCCCGATAGAGCCACAAGACCTAATTTGTGGCGTATGACAGCATTCGGTATGGACATGGGTAAATGCATAGCGGATTTCAGTAGTGAACCTTGTAAAGAATCAAGGAATGAGCTCAGATCACTAAGACATATATCGAGTGAGTATAAAATAACACTTTCAATTTTCAGTGTCATGGGTATTAGCGAGAATTTACAGTATTTCGCGTGGATTCTTTTTAGTTGGGACAGCAGAGGTCTAGTCTTACTTTTAATTAGCTCAGTCCATACTTTGATTGAGTTTTGAGCCGAGAGGTTATATCCGAGATAGATTGCATTAGTAGTGCACGATACTTGGGTTTTCATAATCTGCCATTGTAAGCCTCTGCCATTATGCTTTGTGCCAAATTTCATTATGGCAGTCTTCGGTTTGGTGTGAGATTATTAGCAATTGCAAACTCCTCAAAAAGTGATAATTTAGCTTGAAGCCCGGCAGGGGTAGGATCAAAAATGATAATATCATCCGCAAAAGCTACCCATTTAAGGCGCAGCGTACCGACTTTAACAGAAAACACATTTTTATGAGCCCATTCCTTATCTAAATCAGACAAGTATTGGTAGAAAAATGTGGCCGCAAGGTTACAACCTTGCTTGTGGCCTATTGAGGTTCTTATTGGCATGGTGGTTCTGGCGTCGGCTGAGATTTTTATTTTCTAAGAAGTATTAGTATGGAACTTGATGAACCAGTACAGTAATACAGTTGGAATTCCCATGTTCATCATCTTATTCCAAAGAAGGTTACGTACAATGTTGTCAAAAGCTGACGTCACATCGATCATACCAATTTACACAGGATATGAGTGCTTTCCAGTATAGCCTGCTATCACATGTGCCATAATTATGGCGTTGAGTGCAGTACCCATGCCCTTCCTAAAGACCGTCTGATATTTTGAGTAGAGAAATTTTTTTTCAATAATTTTTTCAAGGTCGTGTAAAAGCAGAATCGCAAACAGTTTCGCGTCGGTGTCGATCAAAGAAATTGCCCAGTAGTTCTGTGGTAAGGTGGGATCGCCCTTTTTAAATATGGGGACAATGTTCACAGTTAACCAAGATGGGGGGAGGGTTCCCAAATTAATAATGGCTTCAAATTTAGATTTTAGGATTACTGCCCAGAACTCTGGGTGAGCTTTATAGAGGCATGGGGGAAAGCCATCGGGCCCAGCTGATTTTGAATAGGATAGTCTCGAAATGGCCCATTTGATATCTTCAGTTGTCCATTCCAATCGGGCGATCACACTGTAGCACAGAAGTACTTATGGTTTGTTCTTAAACTTTGATGGAAGCTGAAATTTGGTTGTTATGTAGTCATGCCATACTTGATCGGAAATACAGTTGGGCATGACCAACGCAGCGCTTTTATTGTCGCTTTTGATAGTACGCCAGATTGTTTGTGTGTCATGCGACACTATAGCTCTTACTAGGTCACAATTCTCTCTGTTGTACTTCAAGATGCAGGCATGTCTGAGATTCTGCTTATATACGTTCACAATTTGTTTGCACGTGTTCCTACAATGCGCTACTCCTAAGCCACTTTTCCTGAGTCTCAGTGCTTTATTTTTATCCCCTTTCAATCTCTTACAAAGTGGAACGGATGAAAGTGGTTCTTTTGAATATACTTTTTCCCCAAAAAAGACAATTGCCTTGCTGATCAATTCAGAGTACTGAGAAGTTGTTGGCGATTCGAATATGCTATTTCCATAGCCAAGTAATTGCATCTGTTGAGATACATGCCTAACAAATTGGTGGCACAAACCCTGACTCCACCTAATGGATACTTGAGGGTGATCAATCTCTACTAAGGCCAAACTTGGGTCACTCCTAAGCAGTTGGCATTCTAATTTCAGAGTACAAGATATTCGAGCGTGATCGCTAAAAATGATCTGACTTATTTCAAGTGGTGCAGTAAGGAATGATAAATAATGAGTAAAATATATGAAATCAATCATAGTGCTTTTTAGTCCACGGGCCCATGTTATTTTGGACTTCATATCATTATTCTCTACCATGTCCATGTCCCAATCTCTTAAGAATTCCCTGAATTACGCTCCCCTAATACGAGCCAACGAGGACTTTAAAATTCCAAGCATAATGGATATGCATATATATATATATATATATATATATATGCCTATTTGGAGGCATACTCCTTCTGCTGACAATAAAACCACACTTGCTAACTTTGCCAAAAAATACAAAAAGGAAATTATTCAAACGAAAAAAGATTCATTCAATGATAGAATCAGTAAAGCCAACTCCAACTCCAATGAGCTCTTCACCATTCTCCGTGAATTGGAAAATCCTATTGCCCTTAAAGACAATGTCCCCAAGGACAAATCCTGGTGCACTAGTATCCAAAATGCTCTAGCAAATAAAATCACAACCCTTCAATCTAAAATTGCTAAGAAAAAAGCCTCTTTGAGCCCTTGTGGAACTCACACCACCCCATTGAAGGAGTTACCCAGCACACCCACCCAAAATAACGGTAAACCCTTCAGGTTTACCAATATCTCTATATTGGAAACTGAAAAGGTCATTCTGTCCCTTAAACCGTCGAATTGCCAAGGTGACAGTTGCCCTGCGCAAATCATCAAGGATGCAGCCAGAGATCTAGCACCCTTCATCTCGAAACTTAACAATGCCTCCTTCAACACGAGCACTGTACCCACCAACCTCAAAGAATCCTGGGTTCTCCCCTTCTCAAAAAACAGACACTAGACCCAGCTATCCCCACTAACTACAGGCCTATTACTACGGTCCCATTTCTCCTTAAAATCATTGACAGAGTAGCCTACCTCCAAATCCAAAACTATTTGGAGACGCACCAACTATTAGGTTCACGGCAATCTGGCTTCAGACCACTGCACGGTACTGAAACGGCCCTCATTGACCTCAAGAGACAAATCGACGAGCTGAAGGATAAAGGTGATACAGCTATGCTCCTCCTCCTTGACCTATCAGCGGCCTTTGACCTAGTGGATCATGCAGTATTATGCAACCATCTAGCGTCTGCCGCTCACTTCTCAAGTGACGCTATAGCATGGGTACAATCCTTCCTAGCCAACCGTACGATGAGAGTGTCTCCCCTGTAGCGGCAGCGGACCCAATCCAGATCACTTGTGGTGTCCCACAAGGCTCATGTGTCTCCCCGACAATGTACAATATCTTTACTAAGCCTCTCTTCGACAAACTTGACAAATTAGGGGTAACCTATACGAATTATGCGGACGATACGCAGATTCTCATACCTCTATCAGGCAACTTTGTCGAAGACACAGCTCTAGTAAACAAAATCTACCTCCTCAGTCAGGCATGGATGGCCTCCCACGGCCTCTGCCAAAATGACGACAAAACTGAGATATTAATACTGGGGTCCGACTCCAACCTAAAAAAACTGAGTCCCAACTATCGCAATTTCAACATAGATGGTAACACAATCAAGGTGGCCACCGAGGTAAAAACTCTAGGCTTTTACCTCGATTCCACTTTATCTCTTAAAAAACAAGTTAACACCCTGGCATCCTCTACAGCGTACACCTGTAAATTAATCAGGACCTGTAGACCTTACCTCTCTAAAACTAACTGCATCATGCTAACCAATGCATTAGTTATGTCCAAACTGGACTATTGCAATGCCCTCTATGCAGGTGCCAACAAATCCATTATAAATAAAATGCAAATCATCCAAAATAACGCTCTTAGAGCAGCCCTTGACATACCCCGTAAAGCACATATTTCAAACGTTAGGAAAGACCACCACTGGCTCAAAATTAGCGACAGAGTCCTGCTCAAGACACTATCGCTTACCCACAAAGGGCTCAACAACACTGCTCCCCCCTACATCTCGGCCAGACTGACTAGAAAATCATCCAGTCACCACACTAGGGCTACTAACCACTACCTGCTCGAAACCCCCAGATTCAGACGATCCAAAGCGGCCGGAGCAAGCTTCCCTGTCAGAGCTGCCCAAGCCTTGAACGCATTGCCCATTGCACTGAGAGCTAACCTACCCTACTCTAATTTCAGATGCAAGGTAAAAAACTGGCTCTGGACTAACGACAATTAATTCTCGTGGCACCCAACGACCACGATACCCTTGTCTAAAATGATTCTGCTCTCACACCTTTACCTGTACACTCTCTCAAAACTGTAATATGTTAGTTTTTTCTTCCACACGGCGTGTAATGACATGTACTTACCGCATTGTTATGTTTTTTTATACTCTGTATGTAACCTAAGCTTAAGTAACCTTGTACCTGCTGCGCCCGGCTACTCTTGGGTTTTGTGCGCATTATCAAATAAACAAATCAAATCCCTGCAATCACAGTTAAAGTCCCCACCTACAATAATCTCCAGGGCTTGGCGTTTACACAATACGGTTTCTAGGCAGGTGCCGAGTTCATCCAACATAACATCAATCGTAGTATTCGCAGGATTCCAGTATAATGTGAGTATGAGAATCGGAGGATACTTCAACAAGTTTACATTCAAAAGTATACCTAGTAAACTCGCCGTTTCCCATATCCACTTGCACTGGGCATTTACAGAGTTATTGATCGCAAATGCGAGACCTCCAGAAGGTTGACCATAAAGAGATCTTTTTGCCGGCACACAATGCGTAGAATAACCTGGTATCGTAAAAGAATCCATTTTCATTGTTTCCTGCTGTAGAATTATCATTGGTTGATTGTCAGCAGTAAGTGACAAGTGCCATCGCATGAGATTAGAGTAGCCACATGTATTCCAAGAAAGGACATTTAGTTCAATACAGTTAGCATGCTATGAAGTCGGTAACGGTGTTTTAGAGGCCAGAATAGTAGAAAGCATAGATTCGAGCCAGGGCATACCTTTTGAGTTGGCTACTAGATTCAATAACTCATGAATGGCACGGTCCATACCGATATCAGACTTTTCATCAGGCTCACCAATCACAAGGGTTTCAACAACAGAGGGACTAAGAAATTCCAGAAAGTTATTTGCACTTTCTTCGGATTCAAAGGTGGTTAGAGTAAATCCTTCATTTTTAATGAAAACGCGGTTTTCAAAACCAGAGAAATTTCTAAACCAGAGAAATTTCATGATGGCCTCGGAGCTCAGATAACAGGTAGCTCTAAAGTTATTAGTACTAGCCATAGAAACTCTGGAAATATCTCCCGATTTAACCATTCTTAGTTGGGGTATCCTTGAAAATAGTGCCAAAATGAAGGATCGATTGATGCGCATGTTGCCTGTAGACATCTTATCCCCCTTAAGGCCTATAATATAGAGTTTTTTTTTATCTACCAATGATTGTTGCTCAAGGATAATGCCTTCTAACCGAGGAGGAGACACGGCGACTGCTCTTGCCATCTGTGGAGGATGAGGTGGTAGCACCTTAGTTAACATTCCAGTGTTCAACGGTCCTTCATGTAATGCTTTTCTCAGTATTTCAAGTGTTTCATGATGAGAGTGCGGTGAGACTTTGATATCGTTACTTTCAGGCAAAGACCTACTTAAGGCAGGACCATGTACAGAAATGCGGTTGAAGGCAACCATATTATTCCCCACTTCAATATCAGGTGTTAGAATAGTCCTGGGACACACTTTAGGTGCCAGAGTGAGATCAGGGTCTAATTTAATTACCTTGCCCCTACCGTTAGCCATATTCGAAATTTTAGCGCTGCTCAAAACATTTTTGTTTGAACTTACATCTTTATAACTAGGTATCTCAATACATGCAGCACTATATGATTTTCTTGGAGGCACAATGGACTCATTGTTTTTTAAGGGGTTTCAGTGGTGATATCTCTTCTGGTTGTTCGACTTCTACCAGAAGTCGGAAAGTAATTGTTCAGATTAATTTTGACACTCGGAATGGTGTCTACTTCTGGCATCTTACAAACGATACCGGTGGCTCTTATTTCTAGGGAAATTGATGGTGTGTTGGAGATAGAATCAGATTTACAGCTAACCGGCTTCACAGCTTCCACTGATTTTTTAGAAGCGGGTTGAATCACTAAGTTTAGGTGAAGCATTTGGTTTCAATTTGGGAGTTGGTATGAGAGCCTCTTGGCTTTCTTTTGACAGTTGATGTAAATCTATGCTTTCTTCATCAGAGATTACAATTACTGTTTCGGATTGGGCTATCAGGGGGGCCTCAGCTGGCAAAGTCGTAGCGCTGTTTGTTTCATTATGGCAAGTCTTTTTTGGATAGAGCTTCCTTTCGCCTTTTAGCGTATCTTTTAACAGCTCGGAGGTGAGTCTTTTTTGCTTGGCGCGACAGAAAGGAAAAGTTTCCATCCAATTGCGCGGGCTCGTTCTCCTCCTGTTGCGGCTGATTAAGTAGTTTCACTAGAGCTGAGGGACTGTCAGGGTAGTCGGCCTGCTGTACTTGTTTAGATAGTTGAAAAGCAATTGTTAGGTTCATTGCTTCTACATTGATTCTCATCTACAACCTTTGGCAGCAAACTTAGCTTCATTTGTCAAAGATTCAAAACATATCATACAGCAGTTAAACCTAATACCATGGGAACCCAATTACCACTTTGTCACATTGGATGTAGTACAACTATATACAAGTATACAACACCAAAAAGGCCTGGACAGCACAAAGTTTTTTTCTCAAAACAAGATCTGTTTCATTTCTTGAGCAAAACAAAATAATTGAAATGCTACATTTTTGTTTGCACAATAATATATTCATCTTTGACAATACCATCTACAACTCCAAGGAACTGCAATGGGGTCGAAATTTGCCCCTTCTTACGCAAATCTTTTTATGTTTTTCTTTTAATTGCAACATGCTTGGAAACATCCACATTTCCATACAAACATCAAATTTTGGGGTCGTTTCATAGACAATATTTTATTAATTTGGGAAGGAAACATGAAAGATCTGGACAACTATGTAACTCATCTCAACAACAACTCTTTTAATTTGTCATTCACGAAATCCGCCAGTGCCACAAACATAGAATTTTTGGACCTTGAACTTTTTGTTGAAAACGCACAAATCCAAACAAAGTTATTCACAAAACCTACAGCTGGAACTAGTCTTCCCTATGCAACATCTCATCATCCAAAACACACTGTGCACAGTATTCCATATGGGGAGATTCTCAGAATCAAAAGAAATTGCAGCACTGTCTCTACCTTTCAAGATAATCTTCGACAAACCCATCAAAAATTCATACAGAGAGGTTATGGAACAAAAATCATCAAAAAAGCAACTATCAAGGCAGAACTTGTATCAAGGGACTCTCTTTTGAAAGACAAACCAAAATTAGCGAAAACAAGTCCAAAAACGTCTTTCATCACTACATACAGTACGGAAGTAAGTAGGATCAAACAAATACTCAAGAATCACTGGAATATTCTTCTCACAGACTCAAGTCTGCAAAAACATCTGGATAATCATCCAAATATTTGCTCCAGAAGAGCACCGATTATTAAGAATTTGATCAGCCCACGCTTTCTGAGTCCATTACCCAATGAGAGGAAAATCTTTTTTCAAATGGCAAATAAAGGAACTTTCAAATGTGGGCAGTGCAAATTATGTCCGTTCATAAAACAAGGCAAAAAAGAAATTGAACTACTGAATGGAAAAATTAAACACAATCAAATGATGAACTGTAACTCCACTTTTCTTATCTATGGGATAGAATGCACCTGCAGGAAGCTATACATAAGGAGTACCATAAGAAAACTAAAAATAAGAATGTTTGAACATATAAGAGCAATCAGAAATAAAGATCTAAGATCCCCCATCTCAGTACATATCATCACGAATCACCCAGATTTTGACATCTCCAATTTGAGAATTTTTGGCCTGCAGAAAGTGACTATCTCCGAGAGGAGGAAATAAGGAAGATTTATTACAAACAAAATGAATGCAAATGGATTTGTATCATGGATACCTGTGTCACAGGTTTAAATTTTGACACGGAAATGTATAACTGGCTTTAAATATCTATTTATATTTTTTTGTTGGTTGTTTATGAGGTTTTTATCACCTGTTTATTTTCTATACATGTATGTTACAATTAGAATTGATTTGCTTAATACACATGATCTAAAAATTGTATTATTCTATGATCAAATGAGAATTCAAAATCAGCCCACAAATTATGTTTGCATGAACATACCACAAAATTAAAATAATTAGCCAATAAAAAACAAAATGAGCACATATATAACTTATCTATGTAGAACTAAAAACAGAATAATTCTTAGCTGAATGACAAACAATAATATTTGAAAATAAATAAGTATTTCTAAAATATGATCAATTTTTAGGAAGGTTCGAGTTTAGAGGTAGTTTTACCAATTCAAAATGGCCGCCGGCACGTAAAAATGTGCACGATGATGTCATCGCATCGCGCTAAATCACGTGGACGTGGCGTGATGACGTCATGATGGCACGATCCCGGCATAAATAGTAGGAATCAGCCAGGGTAAGTCACGCTTTTACTCGGATGCTTATCATGGCAAAGGATCGCAAAACAAGAAACAAGGTAAGAGTATTATTTCTGTAGAACTAAGTAGTGTCAGAAAATTAGTATTTAAACTGTGACCCTTTCTCCAAGCGCACTAACAAGAAAAACTTTCTTGTTGTTTCTTTTCACCTTCCTCCCTCCAGTTATAACACAGAACTCTATCTAGAAATTGGGATAAAAAGGCAAACCCGGAAAAAATAAAATAACCATCAAGTTTATTTGTTCATCTATTTTGGGCCTGTCAAAATTAGCTGGATATATGCTAAAATCACAAGAATGGTGAGTCATTACATAAAAAAATGCATTTTTGGGTATATAAAAATGAACAGCAAAATTTAATGTGTAATTTAGCATTATTCTAAATGATATTTTGTTTTTTTCTTTCTCTTTTTTCTTACACTTCCTCTCCTGATGAACCATTGTTAGCAACAATGGGGAAACACGTGTTGAGAGAGATATAGTTAGGCACAGATAATCAGATTAACAAAAAGAATTTTCCTTGAAGAAGCTACTAAACTATAGGTGTGGAGCTAACACCTAATATCAAGTTGTATCAAAGATTGAAATGATGTGAAGCAAACACAAAATTGGAACAATTTTTGTTTGAATGTTCTTTAATCTAGTGTGCAAAATAAAAACAAAATTTAATTGACTCACCTTGAACATATTCTTTGAATAAGGTTGGCGCATTTGAGTAACTTTTCCAAACTTCCCTTTTTTTATTTTCATTGCTTCAACTGCAGCCTTGAGCTCTTTAATTTCATTATTACAAGTGCAGGGCATATTGGCAGGGGAGCTGGTTGCAGGCGATATGTCCGATACCAAAACATTCTGACAATATTGGGTGCTTTTTTCAAGGTGAACTGGTGCAGTCGTAGTTGAGGGGTTTAATAGGGATACACAATTCATGGATCTTATAGTGTCTGCAGCAATAATAAACCCTTCCATCTTGTCCATTTTCGAACATAAATGGTGTAAGATGGCTTTAATATCCTTCAATTCCAGATGGGTCAGATCATGGCCCTTATCCAATAGGATTAAGTCTTCTTTAGAAATAGCCGTTTGGGCCAAGATGGAATTCATTTTTACAACAAAAGCTAGTAGAGAGGGTGGCTACCCAAAGGAAGACTGTTTGTTCAGGTCTTCGTATAGGGAATTAGAGGGTGGTTTTAAGATCTTAACATAGTTGGTAAGCATCCGCCAATGCTATTTTACAGATAGAGGAAGATGCCCCAGTTCATATCGAACAATGTCATTGGGAATTGAAAATGCAAATCCCAACACTTGTTTCGATAAACAACCTTGTAAGGAATCGAGAGTGTCTTTCATTTCGTAAACACACATGTCAAGGAAATAAAGTATACACGGTTCAACTTTCAACAAGTAAAATTGTAAAACAGGTAATACGGAAAAGCAACAATGTTTCCTCATAATTATTCTCATCTGTGAGATTAAGGGCCTAGATTTTTCATGCAATTTATTCTTCCACCAATACAGAGAATACAAATCAGACAAGATATAACCGAGATATTTGATGGATTTTACCTTCTCGATGGAAATCCCATCCATAGACCAACTAAAGCGGCATATCTTTTTTTTTCCCATCCACAAAGACAATTATGTTTGCTTGGACTGGTTCACCTTTAGTTGTGGGCTGCCGCAAATTGTGAAAAAGAATTCATCTTATTCTGAAGCCCATAAGGTGTCTTATCAAACAATAATAGGTCATCAGCAAATCCTACATAATTGAGTTTCAACTGCCACATTTTAACCGGAAAAGTAATTGCATCAGCCCAACAATCTTCAATATCACAGATGCATAGATTAAATAATACCGCTGCAAGGGTGCAGCCTTGTTTAAGCCCAATTGCAGTTGGTATTGGATCTGTGAGAGCGGATTCCCTATTTAGTCTTACTCTATAGTAAGTCGATGTATGTAAAAGAGCAAAAAGTGACACCAAATAGACCGGAAAGCCCATATGCAGCATTTTTCCCCACAGTATTTCTCTCACGACGGAGTCGAATGCTGCACTCAAATCGAGAGCAGCCATATAAACTGGACCTGTGTGATGTTTGGTGTTCCATTTAATGTGGGAAACTACGGTGGAATTAAGAGGGCCACCCATAGAACGGCGAAAACCCGTTTGATATTTAGAAAGGGTAGCCTTAGCGTGCATATACTCCAAGAGCCCCTCCAAAATAAGATGACAAAAAACTTTGGAGGAGGCATCAGTAAGGGTTATCGGCCTAAAGTTTTTGGGATCATTTATAAGGCCCTTCTTATAAAATCGGTATGATAGAAGCCACGCACCACGATCTAGGTATTACTTGGGTGGAGAACACTGTTATTTTATGTTTTATGATTTTTTTGCCATAAATGTGAGTCGGATTTAAGGAGGCATGCCAGAATTCCATCCGGGCTGACCGCTCTAGATGCCTTTAGTTTCATAATTGCCCTAATAATATCATCAGAAGACCAAGGAGAGCTGGGTAGCCAGCTAGTTTGAAGGTCTAGTTGTTTTACATGGCAAAATTAGTAGGCATTTTATATTTTAATTTAATGTGATTTACCCATTCAAATGCTGCAAATGCATTTTCCTTTAGGCCAACATTATCTTTTAGATATACCTTAACTTTTAGGCTCTTGAGTGCATTTTTATAGGTCTGGAGAATACCCATTTTTAGATAACAATACAGTTCCCTATCAATATTTGATCTTGCTAGGTGTCTCAACTTTGCATTTTTAACTTTCTTTAAGTTGAAGATCACTAGATTAAAACTATGCTTATGTATTTTAGAAGTATAAACAGGAACCCTCTTCCTAGCCAAGGCCAATAAGTGGAAGTTGATTCTCTTTGTTAAAAGGGCATCCATATATGGTGGAGCATTATTTATCAGTAGCATCTTGTTTATTAGTATAGGGTCATCTTTAATCCGCCGGATAAGCTGCTGACAAATAGATGCAGACCATCTAACAGACAATCCCGGTCTGTCTATTTCCACCATTTTGAGAACTGGGTTAGGATTAAATCCCCAGTCGTCGAAATTAAGTTTAAGTAAAATTGCACGGTGGTCCCCAAAACCTAAATCCTCAATTATAACGGGGTCGCAGGATTTATAAAGAGGGGTGGTAAAAAAAAACCATGTGCAACCATGTATGTGGGGGAACTAAATCTCGCACATCTACCACCCGAATGTCCCAATTTAAAAAGAAATTCACCCATTTGTTTGCCATTCCTAACTGTAGGGGCAGAGGGCAGCAGCTTCTGACCCAAGCTCAGCCCATTATATAGACAGGAAGAGTTAGTCTCCTCCCACCAGGACCCCTACATGGGCATGACGAAACAAAGCACCCTCTAGGATGGAATCAATTGTGCCTTCAAGCTCATTGTATTGGATAACCACCTTATTCCAATAAACACATAAGATCAATAATGGGTTTACATGTACCAAACCAGACGTCATCTCAACAGCTATCACAGCAGCATCCTTATATACGAGCTTTGAAACTAGTTTACAGGAATTATTAATAAGAATAGCAAGGCCGCCAGAGGCCTTCCCCATCTCCCCTCTTTCGGCAGGTTGTAAATAGCACATAAATCCTTCAACATTAAAGAGAGACATATGCATGGTCTCCTGCAGTAAGATGACATCTGGATAGCTTGTGGATTCAGCTATACCCCACCATCGTAAGAAATTTGCGAGTCCACAGCTATTCCATGAACGACACACAAAATGGGACTCATTTCTGTGTTGGTTAGGGGGTGGTACAGTAATCGTGGCAGCAGCATTAGTGGATACATTATTCAAACCATTCAAACCATTGAGGGCTGCTGCTAAAGATAGAATTTGTTTGATCATATCATTATTAACATGTATTGGTATACCCGTTACAGCATTAGGTTGTTCGCTAATAGTCTTGACAATAGGCTTCTCAAGAAATATGTTACTCTCTAAATCAGTTTGAAACGTACAAGGCATTAAGCCTACATATTCAAAGTTATCCCTCTGCTCCCAAACCAATTTCATGATCAACATGGAGTGGAAACCACAAACCATCCTATTGTTATCGGTCGTGGTTAATCTCACCCAATCGATATCATCGGAGCAGAGCGTCCGTAAAGAGAGAATAGACTGCAAGGCTTTTAGCAGGAAGGGTCGATTTAGGTTAGTTTTACCATTTACCTTAGGATTGCTCTCCCATCCCAGGATGAGTGGCATCTCTGGGGTAACTAGAATTTCTCGAGTTTCGATGGAATTCACATCTGCAGACTGGACATATTGCCCCACCTCTTTTCCAAGGGCTTGATCGGAAAGTGCTTGTTGAGGCACCTCTCGTGCAACTTGTGGGGAATTTCATTGTTTTTAGCAATCAGAACAATAGCTGTGGCCTTATTAGGAGCCCTCATTGGGTCTATATGTATGGTGAATACAGATGGTTGTTCATCTTTACCCAGTATCCCCAGCATCCATGGCTCACCGTTTTCCTCTTGCACATTTGGAGCCAACTTATTGGGTAGGTGCTTGTCCAGTCCTTTGTTTTTTCATGGAAGTGCTCTTTAGAGCCATAGGATAAAATTGGGAGAGAGAGGATTGGAGACTATCAGACGCCACACCAGGTGGAAGAGCCAATTTTTTTTTTTTTTGTTGATTTTTACTGATACCATTTAAATTGGTACAGCTGTCAGCCATAGGCCCAGAAACTTTCTTTTTTAAATTAATGTTTTCCTGGACCTTTGAATCTCCCATTTTGTCATCTAAATCATGGTCTAGGAGAACCCTCGATTCTTCATTTAATTGTGATAAATCGATAACCACCTCGTCAACATGGATGACAGAAATTTCGTGGGAAGGGGGCTCATGTATGATCTTCCCCATCTCCTTAGCTAGTTTTTTCTTTAGGCAGTTGGCTTTAGCCCTTCTTTTCTGAGCTCTTCCAGCAAGCCTTTTTTCTCTGCGGGTGAGCACAACTGTGGATTTCACTTTGGGTTGATCCCGTACTTGCAGATCATCTGCTGTTAAACAATCATCAATGAGGTCTATCAGATCTGTCAGGGGGGAGGGACTATCGGGTCCCTCCTGTCTTATAATCGTCCCCTGCGCAAAGGGAAACGCAGACCCTATATGTCTCAGAGATCCAAAGTACTCCCTCAATTCTTCAATGTCATGTTCAATTTTTAGAATTGAACTAGCCACCTTAACAATCCCCTCTTCTGTATGAGGTAAATGGTCTGTCTGGCCATGAACAGCTCTCATCACTTTGGGGGCAGTAACTTCCGCAAAAGTTCTCTTTTCCCTGTCTGTCATGCTCGAATCACCATGCGATTGAGTGGAGTTGTCAACCGTGACTCTCTCTTTTGTGGGCTTCGCGGATAGGGCAGCCACAACATCACATGTGAACAGTAGCCCTTCTATCCAATTAGTTTTATTAACAAGTTCTCCGATTACTGCCCTCAATGTTCCTATCTCGTAGTGTGAGCGTTCATGACCTTTATCTGGTAGATCTAAAATTCTCGCTATCACTGGGAAGTCAGTAATCGGAGATGGCCCATCTAATAAGTCTGGTTCTACCACAGGTGAGGAAAGATCCTTGTCTTTGTCATTTAAACTTGACTGAAACTCTTGAATATCGAGGTTCAATCGAGCATTAATGACCGTTTGGGGGCTAGACATCTTGGGGTGGGCTCATCTTAGGTTTTTCTACCATATAGTCAGGTGGAAGATCTGGCTCCCATGGTACAGCTGTCTTATCAGCTTCCTGTAACTTCAGGTAAGGCAAGGGTGCCTTTAATTTTGTTAATGGGGGGGGCTGCTAAGCATGAATACATCTTCACAACCCACAGTTCGATAATTAACTGGCGTAGAGGGGCTGAGAGACAGCCGTACTCTCTTCCCCAATTCAACTTCTATTGTGGGACCCATCATAGAGCAGTCTATAGTGTCATCCTTCAGCGACTTGTTTGTTACATCAGGCATGTCATTCAAAATCTGCGCGTGGAATTCCTCCTCCTGGGCCTTGAATGACATATCTGAATGTTAATGTTATGTTAATGTTAAAGGACATTTGTACTGCGCACTATCACCACCGGAGTGGTCCCCTGGCGCTCTGGCGGCTCTGAAAGAGGAGGGGAGGTTGAGTTAGTGGGAGGAGGCAGGAAAAGTGCAAGAGAGCAGTGATGTGCTGTTGGCGGCCTCAGCCCGGTGAGTCCGTTGGCTGGGCCTGGGGTGTTTGCGGCCGGTAGTCGTTGTGTAATGTTGTGCAAGACTATGTGTGTTTTTGTTTTGTTGTTGCAATGTAGTGAAGTTTGTGCGGGTTGTTGTGCTGTAGATTTTGGTTGTGTTTGGTTTGGAGTTTGAGAGGTGTATGCAGAAAGGGACATTTTTAGTAGGGTTGGTTAGTTTGCGTCTCTATCCTGAATTCAGGCGCTCGGCTTGCGCAGTCTCCCCTGGTGCGGCTCTGTCCTGATCTGGGTCTGACTGGCATACAAGGTTCCTTACTCCTCTGTCCCCCCCCTCTAACATGCTCTCTCATTGCTCCCCTTATCCTCCCTTCAAACTCCTGTGGCCAGTGCACCTGCCAACGTCAACCTCTCAGGTAGAGTGGTGATTGCCAATATCTCAACAGTTCCACACCACTGTGGTACCTGGCGGTAACTAAGGGACGGGTGAAAGTGTTGGTGGGATTGTTTGGGGGAGTTGGCTCAGTAAAATATCATTCAAGTCCTTTACTGCAAATTTAGTAACAGGTAAACGTGTATCATGGCTGAAATTGGGATTATGGACCATAGCGGTTACAACATTTCTTGGGACAATTCCCATTTCACTCAAGACCCTCACCTTATCATCTACCGGCAGACATTTCTCTTTACTGTCAGACTCTCCCTCCACGCCACCCAACGGATGTAATGGCAACACTGCATCGTCCTCAGATGTGGACATTACAGCCACATTAGTAGGAAACGGCACCATAGGGCATTGTGGTTCGTTGAGTTTCCTCCCACTCCTCAATCCCTTTACCATACTGCCACTCAGACACCAAGCTGTGCCAATTTCCAGCAAAGAAAAGGATGTACCGGGGAGAACAAACTCCATAACTCGTTTATATGTGGTGGCACCCAAAACAATCTCACACTTTAACGGGATAACGGGATAAATACCCAGACACTGACGCCAGTACAAACTCCTTAGAATTCAAATGGATGACACAAAAGGCATAAACAGTAACTGCTAAGTAACCACCCTACCAAAACAGCGTGTATACCGTTAGTGATGAGTTTCAAAGCAGGGGCCCGCGCACCCGCTGCGCAGCCGAACAGCCAAACAGTCACTTGCAGGCACTTCCGGGTGCGCATACACCTATGTTCTTATACTTTGGGTCGCACCATGATAGCGTCGTCAGCGAGCCAAGGGGGGCGGAGCCAAAATTACAATCTACAAAGTAAGAGCACTGTCAGAGCTAAGAACATGTAGTGCCATGTACTTGGCACAAGTCTTACACAAGTCTTTCAATCTTTTAAATAAGAAAGATAATATAATTACTTCAGAACTTCAAATAACACTCGCAGCACCAGGCGAGTTACGGACTTGCAGCGAGGTTCAAGGATTCCTCTTGCCGACGTCGTGTAGGGTGAAGAATAGTCCACAAAGCAAGTAGACGTTCAGCCGAGCAAAGCAACCAGCCAAACAGTCACTTGCAGGCCCTTCCGGGTGCGCACCTTGTGGTATGTTTGTTCTGTGAAACATTACGAAAAATGTGTGATTTCCTAACTGGAAGAGTCGTATTCACAGAAGCCATTGCCTTGTCATTTTTCCAATTTTTCCCCAAACTATGGGAATTTTCCCTACATGGTTGTTGCCTGACCTGAGCAAATCACCCCTTCTTAAACTTGGAATTATGTCTACTTTTCAAAAATGTATGCCTTTCTGTCTTCCCATTCAGCTTTCCTACCCTCTTCCATTCCGTCCATGCGTGTCCTATTGGAAAAAAAAGGACAAAATCACCTATCACAAAACTGATGGTAACCTGATAAAAATATGTTTTTTTGGTTTTCCGCTCAACTTGTTTGTGAAAGCCTGGAAAATGGTGACTTCAGCAGAGCAAGCCATTTGTTCATAGCTCTTACAAGGAAGAAAAAACACAGGTTTCATTGTACATCATTTTATTGGCATTTTCTGAAAAAAACACCAAATTTTCTCCCTTTTTAGCTATTTTCTCACACACACATAAAGCAAACTAGGATTCCTTGGTGGCGTTATGACCGCCTACATGTTGGAAAAAAAGGGGCCTAATCTGGCCAAGAAAGGTATTGAATTGCGACACACAGAAATCAACAAAAACGGGCTTGGCACCTGGCGGGTGGGGGGACACCCTTGGCAGTTAAGGGGTTACACTTAGCAAGAACTGTGTTGGAACTTTGTAAACACAGACCAGGATTTCCTACCTTACGTTTGGAACTGTTGAGCAAACCATAGCTCAAATCTGGGGAAGGGAAAGTGCACCCAGAAGACATTTTGGCTATACTTTAAACTCAGTGATGCATTATGTTTTCTGTTGATTGACATTGTCATGTGTTACCTTATTATGTTGGTTGAATGTACAAGTATGAGGGCTTGATATCATTTTACAGAGTGTTTCCTTTAGTTTATTTTAGGCAGGGAATCCTTGTTAGGGTAGGGACAGTGAGGCGTTTAACCAACCTATTTAAATTAATAAAATGACTACCTTTGAAAAATCACTCACAAAGTTGTCCGCCTCACATTTCTGCCCCCTCACACTTGTTGCTTCTTCAAACTGCAAAAGATTGAGTGACAAATGAGTCTTGTTGCTCTACCAATGTAACAGAGAAACTCCCATTCGGTTACGTGCTTCAGAATGACCATCAAAACACACCAATTCTAAGCCTCCTTCCATTTGGACTCATCTCTTCATTATTATTATTATTATTATTATTATTATTATTATTATTATTATTAGGGTATTGACTGAGTGCTGAGCTAGCTTCAGTAAGCAACAAAGCACTTTCCAATCATAGGGGGAAGAACACAGTGAGGGGAGCAGAGAAAAAGGAAGCAGGGAGCTAAAAGGAGAAGGCGAGGAATTTGCAGCAAGGGATCAAAAAGCAAACAGGGGAGAAGACAGTGGGGAGCAGATCACTGAGTCTCAGGTAGGGTGGCGAGTGCAGTGTGTGTGTGGGCCTAGGGAGGAGCCATTCCTCTAAACTGTTGAAGCAATGGGGCAAGTATGTTGTTGACGGGGGAAAAGGTTCCAGAGTATTGGAGCATAGACAGAGAAGGCCCGTTTCCTAGTTCTTTCCTTGCTGCACCGTTGGAGTTCAAGTCTGCACACATCCTTAATTCTGGTGGATCACATGCTTATGGAGATGCTGAATTTCACAGTGATAGTAGCTTGGGGAATTCAGGGTGACAGCCTTGTAGATGACGCTACAGGATTTGAAGATGAAACAGGCTTTCAACAGCAGCCAGTGCAGTTCGATGAGGGTGGTGGAGATGTGGTCGAGTTTGTGGAATCCTTTGATGAGCCTTACTACAGCATGCAGGAAACATCTCAGGGGCGTCTGAGTAGTCGCTGGAAGGCTTTCACCAAAAGGGCATTGCCACCATGCAGGTGGGAGAAGACCAAGGCTTGGGCAGTGGATCTGAAGTGATTTTCTGGGATAAAGTGCGTGATTTTCTACAGGAGAGAAAGTTGGTACCATGCTGTTTGTCTCTTCCGTGCTATGTGCTGTTTGAACGTGAGGTGTCTGCCGATGTTGAACCCAAGGGACGTGGCATAGATTACCAGCTGTGGTGTGAAGCCCTCGAGGTTCATAGCAGAGAGCCATGTCTGGATGTGAGGGTGTTCGGGGTTATTGGTCAGCAGTAGGAATTCAGGTTGAGCTTCAGGTAAGCACTGGACATCCAGGACTGGATCAATATGATTGAAGCCTTGAGCTTGTTAATATCTTCGATGGAGGATATCTTGAGGTAGATCTGTGTATCATCTTTTTTTATTTTTTATTTACAAGTTATCATTACTTTAAAGTAAAAAAGTTTTATACCTTCCATTTAAACACTTCAAGTATGTTTAAAAACAATGAAAAAAACGGAAGACAGGTGAAAGAAGGCAAAGGAGAAAAGGAAAAAAAGAAAAGGGAAAACGATAGAAACCCTCCTCGAAGATCCATGCTCAAGACATAAGGAAGGAAGTTCCACGAGAAACCCCCTCTCTTAACCTGCCAGCTCTCATGGCAACATTCTCTTAAATAACCCAATTTTCCCACCACCCTCCGTTACTTCCACAGTGTCTATTTCTTTAAAGGTCAAATCCAGGAAGTTCACCAGTACAATCATTAAGGAGGTTCTCTCTCCCGACAGGAGTGCAGACCACCAGTCATCAGTCGAGTAAGTCTTCAGCTTTCTTCAGCTTTCCAAAGAAGTCACCCAATACTATCTTCTTAACTAAGTGAGGGCTTTGCAGAATAAAACCAGAATAAAACCAGGTGCTTTAAGGTCGCCTTCTCATAATCGCATAATCTGCATGTCTCTTAGGGCCTTTGTCTATTGAAGCCAAAACCTCCTGAGTGTGGTACAAGTTAAGCCGGAATCTCATGAATGTTGCTCTAATTACATGGCTAGGGCATCTTGACAATATTTAATAGCACGTTATAAGGGCCCCTTATTACTCCCTCTTGAAAGCATAATTTGGCTTTTTTAAATGTTTCATAGCCTCTTATTGGATCTGCTGCTACAATTTTTTGGTAGCAAGCAAGGTTTTTCGAAGTTACATGTTCTCAGAGCGAGATTAAGTTCAACTCTTGCCTCACTACCGCCATCGGGACACATTTTGGCAGGCTCAGCAAATTTTTCCAGTAAATGCTCTCCAAAGAATCCCAAATCCTCTCCGGAAGAGCCAAAAAAAACTTTGGCTCCATATGTTACTATGGGCACGACTTTTGATTTATAAAAAGTCAAGGCCGGAATGATGGAAATCATCCCGAATCTTCAGTGATTTTATTTTGGTCCTCGGCATGCCTTTCTGAGGGAGATCTCTGAGTGCAGTATTTACACAGCAACCCCCCTCCACCCCAAGTACACCATACATGGTACTTCTGAAAGGTTTTCGTTTTCCACATACCAAACTTTCGCTCTCGGTCTCCTCCATCTAGATTGAGCCAAACTTTGAATTTTGCATTTCTTCATGTTGACCTTCAAGCCACTCACAAT
Source organism: Ambystoma mexicanum (assembly GCF_040938575.1). Taxonomy (NCBI): domain Eukaryota; kingdom Metazoa; phylum Chordata; class Amphibia; order Caudata; family Ambystomatidae; genus Ambystoma; species Ambystoma mexicanum. The sequence goes on along the minus strand of NC_090930.1, from coordinate 1,013,559,288 downwards.
CCGGTATTGTTCCAGGGCCTTTAGTTGTCTTTGTAAGCCAACGTACGTTTGGCCTATGAGGACCAAATCGTCTGCATATAGTAGGTGAACGATTTTCACCCCACCGATGAAAGGGGGGAAACCGAGTGTCTTGCTCAATGCTTAAGGGAGGTCTGAGGGGAACAGGTTAAAGAGGATGGAGCCAACAAGCACCCATGCTTCAGGCATCGAGCGGTTGGTATGGATGACGACAGTAAACCCTGTTGAATCAACCTTATTCGAAGAGTTGTATTAGAGTGAAGGTCCATGATAGCCTCTAGGAGGTCTCCCGGTCATCCCCACTTTGATAGTTTGGTCCATAATTTAATTCTGTCCACTGAATCGAAGGCTTGCGCCAGATCTATAAACACCAGAAATAATTTACTTTTTGAACGATTTAGCCTGGACGTCAAGAAGCTGAGCACAAATAAGTTAAAGGACGTGTTCATTCCTTTAACAAAACCTGACTACCAATGATCCAGCCTGCCAGAAGCCTTGATTCATGTGTCTAGGGATACCAGAAGTATTTTGACAAAGACCTTCCCTCCAACATCCAGGAGGGCTATTGGGCGATGGTTACTTGGTTTTTTTCTGTCCCCCTTTTTTAATATTGAGACTATGGAAGTCTTCCATGAGAGTGGCACCGTCCTTTGTTTCTTTCTGTGGTCGAATAAGTTTGCCAGGAATTTTGCCCACAATTCTGGTTCCTCTTTTAGATGGCCATTTGTCAGCCCATCAGGGCCCGGTGCTCTTGAACCACTGATTTTATGAATGATTCCCATGATAACATCTTCCTCCATTTCGAATGTCCATTCAGCGCCCCTGATTTCGGTCCCTTGGATTGGTTGGCTTCATCCGAGTTAAACAGCCCTCCATAATATCTCACCCAGACATTCTCGTCCACTGCGTTTCCCTAATATAGCGACCCGTGGAGTGTCCAAGGTGTTCAGATGTTTCAAAATATTACTCCAATTTGCATGGTTGAGATATTCTGCATCATCAGTTCTGAGTACTCCTGAAAGATTTGTGCCTTCCTTCCCTTAATCCAATTATTGTATTTTTGTCTTCAACTTCTGATAAGCCCTGGGATGTTCAGACTATTCGTTTTTTTTTTTTTTAAGTCTTCTTAAGTCACTTCTCGGGAGACGCTTTTCTTGAACTATACCATAGTGATAGCAACGTTTATGCTTGAAAGGTACTTTTGGGCCCAGGCTCCTGTTTTCAATGAAGGTCTGTAGGTGTTTAGAATACTCTCCTGCGTTTCTCATTTCCTTTTTCATTCGATATTGACATCAGAAATTGTTTTGTCAATAGTTTGATTTTTCCAGCGTCCATTTTTAGGCAGTTACGCCCTTGTGTAATTGTTAGTGGGTATGAATATTTGCCATAAGGGGGACAAAGGGTTCTTGTAGCCGTTAGATTAAGTATGTTGTGGTCACTGCTCATTGTTGGAATATCTTTCAGAGAGGAGATCCAAGGTAACATTTTCAGAAACAAATATATAATCCAGTACCCTCCTAGAGTCACCACGTGATCAAGTATAATGTGCAGGAACATCTCCCAATTTTTGACCATTTAGAAAATGTAAATCTCAATATTCAGTTTCCAACATCTGGCGCCTTTGTTGTTTTTCCCATATGGCCTCTCTTTTGGTTCTGGGTGGATACCCTCTGCTTCTAGTGCTACTGTCATGTTGAAATCCCCACAAATGATGAACACTGGGTTTTCTAAATCATCTTGCAATTTACCAAGTTTACCCCAGATAGCATTAAGGAAGATGGACTACTCAATGTCTGCCGAGTTCAAATAGACATTACAAAGTAACAGCCACTCTGATTTTCTGGACCTCAGCCCCGTACATCTCAGTTTTGTCATTTGTATAAAAGGAGTTAGGTTCCACGCTTCCACAATTCCAAACGCAGATCTGATCTTCACCAGCGTCAAAAGACCAGAGGCAGCTCTTCCCTTAACCCCCTTTATGGCTGGATTAAGGAGGGCAATAAACCCATCAAGGTTAGGGAGTTCTCGGAGCCATTTTTCTTGCAAACAGATGATGTCATAATTGTCCCATAGAATCTCCTCTTTTCCAAACTGGTGCTTGCAGCCTCCAGTATTTCAGCTAGCCAGCGACCATGTGTCTGAGCCTTGTTCCAGTGGTTGTAAGGCTCTTTTCTAGTTAGCCACCAAGGCTTCATCCAGCCAATGCCATGATTCTTCCTGCACCTTCTCACTCTCATGATCATTAGAGCTTTATTCGTCTTTTGGTGTTGATCAAGCTGTCCACCATTTCTGGAGGGGTGCAAAGTCCCCCATGCTTCGTTCTGCTTTGGAACCTCTTCCCATGGATTTAGCCTCCTTTCGTACTGGCAATGACAATGCCATGTTTCTCTTTTCAGTATGTGTATCATCTGCGTATTGGTGGATGTGGATGCTGTGTGGAGCAAGAAGGGTTCAAAGCGGTTCCATGTAAAGATTGAAGACCATGGTGGTCAGGATTGATCCTTGCGGGACTCAGCAGGTGATGGGTAGAGTTGGTGATCTGAAAAAATCCATTTGTACAAACTGTTGGAAATTAGCAAGGTATGATTTGAACCAGCTGACGACGATCTTGCTGATCCCCATTGTGAGGAACCTGAGGGCGTTCTCACTTCTTTTCGCCCTGGATCCTCCTCTCAGGTGGCTAGGGAAAGGCTACTGGTTTTGGATCCCGACCCTGGGGGTGGATATGCGAGGGAGGATCAACTGGGTGGAGGGGGAGTGGGGAAAGGACGTCCTTGGGTGAGACATGATATCCCTCTTTCCCAATGAACCCTCTATCCCTCAAGCCTTTGTAGGCTATTGCCATCCCTTTCCCTTTTCTCCCCCCACCCCCTCACAATGTCCCTCAAAAACATCACCTCAACACTGGCACGAGGAAGAGACCAACTAGGAGGACACATCCTCATTTGGGTGAGGCCAACCTAGATCAGCCTTATATTGTTAATGCAGACATACATAAGTCAAGTACCAAGATGAGGAGGAAACACAGAGGTATGCACACTATCTTTAATTCAAGCCTCCCCAGACAATGTTCTTGTACTGAGACAAAGAAGAGGGCTATGGAGGATTACAGGTGGAACAACCAGACACGTCCACCTAATGAATTCCGCCAAGGTCAGGCAATTAGCCTTAAGGACCCACACCCAAGGTCACTTAACATGCCCAAATGGATACAAAAATCCTTGCCGCACAGCACAAAGGGAGACGATCTGGAGAGTGAAAGCAGGCTGGAGAGAGAGGTGCTGAACACAGGAGCCGGGAGCAGGAGAAAGGGACGCTGAGGCCTAGGCCGGCCATGAGAGGGTCTGGAATTTCTGCCACCCTCTGTGTCAGGTGACAGAGTGAGAGGTGTGGGGCGCCAAAGCACTACAGAAGCTGTGAGACTCCAGGAGAGCGACTGGTGCGCTCTATGGCCTCCGCGAGGGAAGAGCGGAGCTATTGGAAGCCGGAAGGTGGAGCAAGGAGTGGAAACAAGCCTAAAGGAGCTGCTGCATGCAAGCGTTGAGTGGAAACAGGGAAAGTCCATGCCGGGGCGCTTCGGTAACTTGAAACAAGCAATTTTGAATAACGAATTAACTGAAAGTTGTTAGAAGCATTTTTGAATGCAGAATCAGATTTCTCCCCTCCAAAGTCCCCCTTTACTCCTTGCCAACCCCCACCCTGCATACACACTTATTTAAATCCACACACACGCACATACACACACACACAGACAGACACGTACCCCCACTCCCGCGGCTCGTCCTCACCGTGCCTGTCGGCCCCTGCGCGCACTTGTGTGCGGCGCAGGAGCTGACAGATCGATTTAGAAAGACTGCTTTGTGTGGTCACAGAGCAGTCTTTCTAAATCGATAATTTCTTAAATCGTTTTTTTTAAAAAAGTTAATCATGATTTAATAGTATAATTATTTTTCTTAATTATTAAATGTTTGATAAGTACAGAAATCTTTCACATTCAGTTATACTGGTATAACATTAACTTCAATTTTCATCCAGGTATTAAAACAAACACAAATCTACACAACTGTCAAAGTAAAATGAATAGAGAAATTGTTAAGGAAGTTTGACTCCCATTTAAAAGTATTTTCCAAAATTCTGTTGTCAGTCCTTAAATCGTGAAGAAAACATGCTAAATAATGTTCTCCAACAGGATGTAAAAATTGCACTCAATACATGTTCTAAGGATTCAACTTTTTTTCCAAGCAAAATCGACAAAAACAGGCTTCTCTCAGACTATCTTGCACACATGATTTCCTTTGTTGAGTATAAATTCAGCCTTCATCTTAGAAACAGGATTCTTTATTTGGGAAACTTATTAAGTATTGAGGCAACTTGTTACAAGGTTTTTCCTCCAATGTTATATAGTTTGAATAGTGTGTATTTAGATGTTTATGTTTGTAGTTTGTATTTCAAGGTAACATTTTTGGTAAGCAGCCATTCCCATAGTTTCCTTTTTGCATTATTTGGAAAATCTTTTAGATCGTCTGGGCCAACGGCTTAATTTAATAACCATTACAGACTTTTAAACAGTTTTCAATTTCCCTGTAATGCAAGGCTGTTTAAGTCACAGTATATGTGGTTAACCTGAGGATCTGGTATATTTTTATACAAGGTTAGTTTTGTTTTCAGTTAACTACTACTTACATTGAGAGCAATCCCAATTCATATCTTAAAGTTGTTATAGGGATGCAATCAGGCAGATTTAAAGCCCTTCTCCATAGAAGTGCTTCTGGTTTGGACCAGTGTATTTTTGTTAGAGGATGAATTTCAGAACCACAGGTCATACTAGGAATCACCTTTGCTTTGTAGAATGTAATCATTGGTCACAGCCAGGAGAGGAACAGCCGTATTTCACGTTTATTTTCCTCATTTAAGTTGCAAATGCCAGTACTGCAAATAATTGGTAGCATTACCTTTATCATTTATAACCAATCTCGGGCATTGCCATTGATTTACCCCTCCAACCTAGCGTTATTTAGACACCAGCTAAAGGAACTGGCAGGGACGTCATTTCATCAAAATGCAGGGGGTAGCAGAACTGACATCACACAACCTTTGATGACCTCACAGGAAGTGATGTCATTTGATGTTGCCCCCCAAGTGACATTACAGAAAGTGATGGCATGTCGTTTCACCCCTTTACAAAAGAGGAAGTGGCATCACATTCCATTGTTCCTCAGTACACTAAGAAATGTATAGTTACAATATCACTGTAATATGATACACATTTCATACAAGAATGGATCACCATATGTACTGTCAATATCAGCGTGTATAGGTTCATATTGCCAAATTACTCTGAATGTAAGCAGACATCCAACACACCAACCTTGACTATTGTACATCACTCAGGCTAAACTGTAAAGAGACAGAGCATCTCGAACAGGCCAAAACCCCAGAGCGCAGACATCCAGTGCTTGAGAAGTTTCTGGCCACAGACTGCAAACAGCAATTGACCAACACAAGTAGATGAGAAACACTGATGACCTTTGCGTTCATGCTGTTCTGTCACTGAGTACTGCAGGCTGTTCATACCCATTCCCAGCTCGCTAGACCCAGCACCCATACCTTTCTTGTTGCTACAGTATGGGTATGAACTGCACAGACGGCCCCACCTCTAAACCCAATCATTCAAGCATTCTTCACTAATGGACTGCCAACCTGTTAGTGATGACGGCTTCATGAGTTTTCCTGCACCCCTGTTATTTCTCGAGCTAACAAGATCTAAATTCCAGGTGAAAAAAGCTGAGGCATATTTAGATGCTTTTACAACCACCTTTTTCAGGTGCAACACAGATATCTGCTCTTGGCACTGCCTCTTTGTGCAGTGGCCCAGGGTCGCAAGGACAAGTCTAGGGGTTGCAGTGGAAGACCACGGGTAGCACATGCTACCCCTGGCAACCCCCAAATGACGTTCCTGGGAGCTTGACTTCTTTGTGAAGAAAATCATAATCTTAGTTTTTAAGCTGTTCATTTTCACATCATTAGACTGCATGTATATTTCCAAAATATCAAGAAAACGCTGTAGGCCGATGGGTCCTTTTGACCAGTAGGACATTGTCATCCAGGTAAGGCATTGAATGGGAAGGTTTGCTAGATGTGGAGCAAAGGAATTCCTATTTCATAAAGTATGAGCCCAGTCAGAGGTGTATAAATTAAACGGGGCTGGCACAAGGACACAATCCTGACACATTCCTCTAAAGCATGGGATGGCAACCCGAGGCTCACCAGATGTTTTGGACTACAATTCCCATGATCCCTCCCCATTGATTAGGCTGACTAGGGCACATGAGAGATGTAGTCCAAAACAAACGGAAAGCCAAAAGGTTGCAGAAGCCTGCTCTAAATGATGTAATCATATCAGACATGGCCCCCTGCATGTTTAATCTTACCTGTACCATAGCGTCTGTGTCGAGCTTCCTTAAAATGCTGACAAAATGCTCAGGACAGGTCCACATACTCAATTTGTCTAAAAGATGGTGCCCGTTTACCCTATTGAAAGCCACTGTCAAATCTATAAACGCCATAAATAAAGGCTTATGTTTATAGATTATTTAATAATTATTAAAAAAAAAATCAGACTGTTTAAAGTTATACCTAGCCTCTTTCTGAAACCTGATTGCATTTTATCAAGAAAAGACTTGTCCACAGATCATTTTGAAGCCATAACAATCACAGTATGTGCTGTACAAATCTGAAATAACATAACATACACCACTGGTCAAGAGGTTCAAAATAATTGCTTAGAAAATGTTACTTGCTGCATCCCAAAGGGCAATAGAATCTTACCCATCACCCTTTGGAATTAAATAAGATCTGCTATTTCCTTGGCAGAAATTACCAAAAGTGCAAATACATTGGTAGTAAATGAGTGGGTCTTCGGTAAACCATCTGACTTGGCATATACATTCCTATAGTAATCTTGCCATATGGCTTCAGAAATTGGGTTTGTCTGGGCTGAAAACTGACTCTGCTCTGCATTATTTATTAAATCCCAGATGTTTTGGGTTTTGCTTGTCGGTAATGTTTGCAGCACCAATTCAGAGTCTCTGAATCATCAGGTATTTATGGAATTTTAACCATTTGTATATGCTGGTTTCATTTTCTTTTGCATTCTCAGTGACTCTGAACTGTTTAATGTACGTAGTTTATGAAGTTGCCACTTCATATCTAATTTACTTGTTGTCTATAAAGCGAGTTTTGCAATTTTAGAGCATATGCATTTTTTGTTCCTACATTTATGAAATTCTGAAAGAAATTCTGAGGAGTTATGGGGCAAGAAGAGGACTAGGTGTTGGGTTCCCGTATTCAGACATTCTCAGGTTCAAGTTGAATACATTTTTAGGACTCCACCTTATTCCATTGAGTGTTTTGTTGATCTTCATAATGTTAGAGCAGAATTTTTTATTTTATATCTAGAGTTAGTTGAAATGCTGTATGGTCACTAAGGATCGTGTCCACCCCTTCGTTTCCAGGTCGGATGAGAAGGAATAGCTCCTGATGTATTCCCATTTAGTGTAATCAAACAAACTTCAAGCGTTCATGATATTCAACCAGGGCATACTTCAAGATAGAGCTTGCAAAGCATTGTATGTTGGAGGCTTGACTGACACTTGCTGTGAATTCTTGAAAATATTTAGAAATAGACTGTTTAATCAATTTTCAAAGGATTCCAATATGTGTTCATAACCAGGTCGTAATGATTCTGATCATTATCAGTTTTCCAGGACAAAGTTATAGCTAGAAACTGAAGGGAAGCATTGTACGAGATGAGAGGAAATTGCTTGGTTACTTTGTATTGCAGTGATTACACCTCCATAAGGGCGGCATTTTTCAACTTCCTTGGCAGCTTTTAAAAATACTTTGTATGCATCCAACATGGGTTTCTCCTGATGCTACACTTCTTGAAGTAATAGAATATCAAAATCCTTTCACATTAAGCACCTTGGTTTGATTCTAAAATAAATGCTTAAACACCTATATGTTCCAAGAAAGACTACTTTGAGTGCTTGGTCCCCATCTTTCAAAAAACGTTCAAGGACTGAGTCCAAAGCATGAATTCTATTAGGCAGCCAAGACAGTCTGCCTTTTCTGTCAAGCCAACTTGTCTTTGGAAGTTGACATGTAGACTATCTGGGACCTAAGACAACACTAGCATAACGCATTTCAATTGGAGGAACAGGTTGTGACTAAAGAATTATTTCCTTAAATGTTTTAGTGTCCCTGCTCCGTGACCCTGTCCAGTGAATAGAACTAACCTTGCATTTATTGTAATCCAAAGTTAAAAACGTATCAGCTTCAGACAACAATATTTCAGTAAGCATGTACGATAGTACAATGCTAACAAACAAATCCACCTTGAAGGGAAATAAAGTGCACTGATTGCTAAATCAAATACTATATCCTTTGAAACTTTATTACAGTTTGTATATTTTGCCAACATAATAATATCTATCGTTGTTGAATTTGGTTTTCTGGCTGAACAAGGTTTTCTGGCTGAACAATTGAGTCACACCATTACAATATAGTAGCTCCAGCAAAAAGTATGGCGCTCCCTCTGCCAATATTTATTTAGGACAATGCCTATTGTATGCCTATGTTCTCCTAATAGAATGGTGGAACACTGAAGAGTGGCTTTGAATTTGTAATATTTTACTTCCACTGGATACCACATAGTAAATCATCACCACATGCATTTTTGACTTCCCAGACATTGGATAATAACATGCATTTCCTGCTAGGATCCTGAAAAATTAACTACATTCAAACACAAATAGGTTCTACCTTTTTTTATTTAAACTAATATTTGCAGATTTAGAAAAAGAAAATGTGATACCTTGTATAAAGACTCCTCCGATCATCACAGGGATCAACTTGCAGCACTTAAATATGACTTGAGTAGGGTAATTCAGATATCCTAAGGATGTGTTCGATAATCCCATTGTCCCCACTGTTAGAATTGCTATTATCATGTATGTTTTTGCTGGTATTCTGGAGAAAAAAACGCGATTACATACAATTCTACATCAAACATTTTTTCATATGTAGTACTTCAGTAAATTTCATTTTGGATTCATTTAGTTTGTATTATCTTTATAATATACTTTTTCATTTAAAGGAAAACCACACAGCTCATAATATGCAAGGTAGACATGTAAAATAGTAATATCTAAACAAAGCTGTCTAAATCTGTTCAGCAATCAAATTCTAAGACTATATCCTCTAACGACTAATGAGGACAGAGGATGGAGGGAAGATGAAAACAGTTACCTGCAATAAACAAGGTAGAAAGAGATGTATGCATGAGGATCGCTAAAGGTGCACCAGATGTATTCATAACATGAGTATTTCCCTTTCTTAAAAGGACATTTCCAAAGTCTATTAATCTACAGAAGGCATATGCTTAGATTTCCAGTGATTCAGCATTTCCTTCTTGGAGACTGAGGGCCTGATACCACCAGATTCAGCAGTACGTATAGAGAGGCAATGGTTCCATGTAAATACGCAAGAGTCACAAAAGGTAGCCTAGGAACCAAGACACCCCTAACCAAATTAGCTATATTGTGGATTTTAAATTTCATGAATGTTTCCAGAGTTACAGCAATGGTATTCCTTTAAAGTATTGTCAACGTGTTTCGCTGATGGACAGTCACCTGCCACATTTATTGTACTGGACTGAAAACGTTTTATGGAAGTCAAATGCAATTTTATTTCCAATTAAGTAATTCGTTTTTGTTTTACTTTCTGTGTTTTCTAAAGCAACAAATGTCACCTTGGTGCACGTTGTTAAACATTCTCAGCGTTCCCTCCATTTATTCCAGGAGCAAGTATGTTATCCTGTTTGTGATTAATAGTATACAGTAATTCATTTGTTTAATCAAAAACATGCTCTATTGTGGTAAGGGTGTAGTGATGAGATTCATGACTGCATTATAGTAATGACAAGTACTAGACTGTTTGCTGTAAGCCAGACAAGGTTGAATTCGTGTCTGTCTGTGGGGTCAGGAGAGCAGCATCCTTATTTGGTCAAGTCATCTTAAATCTCAGTTTTGACTTGAAGGCTTGCTCATGTTATATTTTACCAGCATATGTTCAGTGCATATCTACTGGTATATTATGTTCATTTGGCCATGTCCAAAAAGAGCATTTCGGAACGGGCGGTTTTCAGTTTTTTTGTAATACTATTACTATCTTGCACAACTCAGTTTTGAGCCAATATGTGGAATTGATTTCTCAGTGCAGGATTTTGACGAGTGCAGACTGTATGATCAAGCAATCCATCTTTATTTGGAAATGGTCAGAAAAAATACAAAATATTAAATCTTAACATCAAAGAATGCCTGTGGGATAAACATATGTAGGTCATGCAAACAATAAGCAATTATAGCACATCAAATTAATAGAATCAGCAGATGCACAAGGCGTAACATCAAAAAACATTCATACAAATGCATACATAGTGAGAACTATGAGTAATACCATTTTTATCAATTTCATAGATTATACGATATGAAAGTACATTACATATTCAGAAAATGTAAACCATAGATAATGACAAAAAACTCACAGTTATTCAGAGTAGAGGGGAAACGTGCATTGCACAGTGGAAAAGATTGATTCTACTCAGCAATAACCAGCATGCAATAGGCTACATTATTTTTGTGCTTGGTCCCACAGTTTTAAAGCTCATTTTAGGAATGATACATTTATTTTTTCATATATAATTTTTATTGATTTTAAAACAGTGAAACGTACAGAGAGCAATCAAATTTCCATCACATTGTGCATCTATAATGTCGGTCTAACTACCACCCCCTCCCACCAGCCTAATCCCCACTGTGTACCACCTCACATTCAACCATCCATCCTAAACTATACGTTGGTAGTAACCCTTCACAGCCCGGAGAGCTTCCGGGCTACCTCCCCCCCATACACACCTAAGTCTTGCACCAACTGCTTCCAGGAATCTAGGGTAACATTCTGTTCATCTTAGCCATTACGTGCCGCCTCCTGCCATACTACGGTTTCTGCCCTAGACCATTTCAGGATGTCCTTCCACCAAAGACCCATCGCTGGTCCCTTACGCGCTTTCCATCCCATAGCAATTCTAAGTTTCGCTAATATATATGCCTAGTCCTTCAATTTTCTCACATGCTTTGTTCGCGCAAAAATACCTAACATACAAGCTGCTGGGGAACTTACGTCTAATGTTACATCCGTCTCAGACAAGGCTTTAGCCATCTCCTCACAAAAATACCTAATCTCTGCACACGCCCAAAACATGTGCAGTAAATCCGCATCAACCGCTCCACACTTTGGGCAAACCTGTACCGCCGCATTGCTAAACTTGCCGATTTACCCGGAGTCCGATACACCCTATCGGTGATATACAGTTGGATCAACTGTAGCTTTGCATTTCTCTAAACCTTTTTATGGTACATTGGGGCTCTGCACCAGGCCGCATCTGTCCGTTGCTCACACAAGTCTGCCTCCCAACTGCACCTGGTTTGCACCATCGTGTCATCTGATCTTGACATGAAAAGCTCATAGCCGTGACCCTTCGTGTCCCTCTTCTGAAATATAGTGTTTCTATGAGTTCATCTTCTTGTAACATTCCATCAGGGGTATGCCACCTATCCTGTACTGTAGTGCTGCATGTGCAATATACTGTCCAGCATGCATTCCTGTTTCGGTGACGAATGTGTCAAACTTTTTCAGTTTACCCTCCTCCAGTAGGTCTCCCACCGTTGCCACCCCCATCGGTTCCCAGTATTTTCTTATCTATAATCTGAGCTGTGAATCTTCACATTTTAGTGACATCAGTGGCACTTGGGGGGAATACGGCGTGTACATCTCCAGAAAGCGGCTCATTCTCTGCCAAGTCTCTCTGTGCAGTTTCAAAAGTGACGGGAAGTCGAAGATACATGTCCTACTGTTCCATACGACTTCCTTCAAGAAGAATGGGGCATACAGTGGCTGCAATAGCAAGGCGTCTAGAGACTGTCCGCCAACCAATGTGTCACAAATTGTGACAGGCACGCCAAGAAGTAAGCCTCAAAGTGCAGAGTGCCGATTCCACCGTGGGTATATGGTTTTTGCAACTTAGTGAAGACCATACAGCATCTCGATTTGTGCCATAAGAAGCTGATACAAATTGTGTATAACTTTTTGAACAAGCCTCTGGGTATGTTGTATGGCACATTGCGAAGAAATGTAGTAGTCTCAGCAACAACACCATCTTTAACCAAGCCACTATCCCAGCTCGCGAAAGCAGCAGTTTCTCCCAAAACACCATGGATTTCTCATTTTGTTCACTGCCTGCACCGTACTGCTAAGCCTTTGAGTCATGATAAATATCTACTCCGAAGTATCTGAATGTAACTATCTCCCATTTAATCGGCAGTATTGGCAACTTGTCTAGGTGTACTCCTTTGTATCCTGGTTAGGGGAATAAACAGGACTTCTGGGCATTAATCAGGATACCTGACAGCGTTGCTTTACATTCCAGCACGTCTAAAGCTTACTGGAGGTTAGTTTCAGGGTTATATAAGTAGAGGAGCATATCATCCACAATCAGAGAGACCAGATGTTTATTACTCCATATAGTTATGCCAGCTTCTCGATATTCTCTGCAAAGGCATATTGCCAGCGGCTCTAAGGCTAGTATAAATAACATCGGAGACCACGGACAACCTTGCCTGGTGCCTTTACTTGGCTGCCATTGCACCGAAAGGCTCCTGCCGGTCTTAACTCTGGCCGTTGGACTCCTGTAGAGAATTTGCGGCCACTTTATGTATGTAGGTCCCATAATGAAGCCCTTTAACTCTGCTAGCAGCCATATCCATTTTACCGAATCTAATGCTTCAACTGCGTCCAGTGAAGCCACGGCATATTGATTCAAGCTATCCTGAGTATAATCTATCATATGGTGCAACCTCCTGATGTTACAAGTAATATTTCTATTTGGAACATATCCGGACTGGTCCAGGTAGACGAACTTTGATATTTCCGGCCGGAGCCTACTGCCCAGTAGGGCTGTGAGTATCTTCCCATCCTGATTAAGCAACGACAGGAGTCTATAAGAGCCACAGTCATCTTCCGGTTTATTGGGCTTTAGCAGTGGAACTATTGTAGATTCCCCGAGTGATGCCGGCAACATGTGTGTCTCTAATGCCTCGTTGAACATTTCAAAGAGCGGGGGAACCACTTCCGTTATAAACTCTTTGTAGAATTCCCTTGGTAATCTATCTGCCTGCCAGAGCTTTACCCCTTGGTATCGCTCTTACTGTGGATTCTAGTTCTTCTGCCGTTATGGGTGCTTCTAGCCTACTCACTGCTTCTGCCTCTAATTTGGGGAGTTGCATCTCTTGTATCGCCTCATCAATCTCTGCCTTCTGTAGCGTTGCTGTCTCTGCATATAGTTCTTTATTGTAATCATAAAAACATGTATTACTACTTTCTTGCATTGTATAGATGTTTCCCTTGCTTCCCTTCATTTCTCTTATCAAGTCCCTTTTAAACTCACTCTTATACAGCCTGGCCAATAATCGTCCTGGCTTGTCTCCTTCTGTATGTTGCCTTTCTATCTATCTGCTATGGTTTAAGTTACCTAACTGAACCAAGTGGTCCACACATTCTTGCTGCAATCGGGCTTCTTCTAGGGCCCGTTCCGTGGATGTGGTTCCTGGGGCACTCAGAGCTTCTAGTTTGGCCTCCGCTTTGCTTAAATCTTTTTCTATTGTGGCTTGCGTCCCCTTAGCTGTGGCTATCACTATGCCTCTAATTACTGCATTGAATGCCTCCCACAATGTGCTGGCTGAGCTTACACTTCCCGTATTATCTCTGAAATAGTCCTTGACCCCGTCTGTTAATCGTTCACTAAAGATGGCATCTTTGAGAGATTCACTTCTCAGTTTCCACGTTGGGATATGCGCTCTTGGAAAGGAATAATGGCAAGTGACCAATAGGGGGCATGATCTGACAAGACTCTTGCTTTGTATTCCACCGGTTTGAACTCACTTAGTGTCCCTTCCCCAGTAAAGAAATAGTCTAATCTGGTGTATAATGTATTAAGGGTGGTATAGTGTGAATATCCTCTGGTCTATGGTTCTCCATACATCTGTCAACGTGAATGCCTGCAATAATGTATTCAGGGCCCTGGCCGGCAGGGTGTGCCATTTTGTCATCTTACCTATCCAACCTCGGGTGCAACGTACAATTGAAGTCTCCACCCCATATCAGCATGCCATCTCTATACCTGGCTAGTTACGGGTAGAGCAACCTAAAGTAGTCCGCTGTTCCCTGGTTTGGTGCATACGTGTGGGCTATACAAAGCTCCCTCTTTTCTACCATCCCTTGTACTATAGCCATTCTGCACTCTGTATCTTTGTAGGTCTTCAACACTTTGAACAGGACTGTCAGCGCAATCCATATCAGTAAGCCTCTGGCAAATGCAGAGTATGTCGAGCCCAGGGTCCAACATTCCATTTCCTTGCTAGTGTAGTTTGTCTGTCCTTGGTCAAGTGGGTTTTTTGAAATAATGCAATATCTATTTTTTGGCGCCGTAAAAATTGCATGACCCTATACGTTTGATAAAACTATTGAACCCTCTAACATTCCAAGAGATTATTTTAAGTTCCCCCATTCTAGATCAGTATTCTAGTTTGTCTGGACAGTCTGGTGTACATAATATAAATCCTGAGTGTGGTTCTGTAGGCTAACTTCCCTTTAACAACCCAAACCCCCCGTCCTTTCCCCATCATTTGCCTAGCTCAATACCTCGTGCTCAGGCATTCCTGCTTCTAACCTCTGCCTTTGTGTACAGTCTGCTAGAAGTGCAGCAGGTGGATACTCCGTAACATATCCATGGTCCAAACCACCTGTGGGTGTGGGATGTTCCTCCCGAATGCTCCTTACTACCGTCCTTCTGCATCTTCCATCCTCCCCTCCAGGTTCGGCATTTGTTGTTGCAAGATTTTGACATCGTTGGAGGTGTCTTTACTATTGGTTGCTTGCAACGTCACCTCTTCCTCGAGCACCCCCGTGTGTCCTGCTAGTGACCGCACATCATGCCTCAGGAGATTCACGTCCGGGCTGATGGCATCCATTTTGGACTCTAGTGCAATCTTCAGCGATGCGATGGCCTCTAGTACTTGTCGGTCACCTTTTACTTGTGTCGATTTTTCTTCAGGGGGCGCATGACCTAAGCCATCCTTTTCCGCTAGATGGGCAGGCTTGGTAAAGGTGTCCAGTATGGGCTGCTGGGATTTGCTTTTCTGCGCCCTGGATGACATGTCTGCTCTCTTCCGTTGTTGGTCTGGTCCTTTTTCTATTTCTGACTGTCCCACCTTTGCAGACCTTCTTTTGGTTGATATCAGCTTGAGTAAGGATAATCTCCAGGCGTCCGCAGGCTCCTATGTACTCAAAAGACTTCACCTTCTCACGCTCCTCTCAGTTGTTTTGTTGTCACCCACTGAAGTCATGTCGTCTAGGCTGCATACTCGCTAGTTGGTATCATTTGCACAGATGCTGGACCTTTGTTGTTCATCTATCATGTTTGTACTGAAAGCGATGTAGGCACTCACCGCCAGGTTTCTCTGTGCCAAAGCTCCTTCTACCACTGTGTGTTCACCTGGTAGGGTGCCTTCACCCACTGCTCTCCTGGGTTATCTCTATTCTTTGGGAGCTTTGCTCTGATTTTTATTGTCAATCTTCGCAGTGGGTCCCGATTTGTTTGCAGTGTTTGTCCTCTTCCTGATTCCATGCGCCGCTTTCGAGTAATGCCTCTCAGGCAGGTCGAGGGAACAAGCTGCACTCTATTCTCTTATTTACGCTGAGCTGAGTCTGATAGGTATTGCCTGCGCCTTGTGTCATTATGTTCCTGCTTGCTGCTGGGCATTATACAGGGCTTTCATTTGTCTTCTGTGCAAATCTGTTGCACATCTCTTGGTGGGTATGTCCATTTCACCAAGTGCGGCACTAGTATGTTGGCGTCTACTGTGGTGGCGATGCCTGTGCCCAGATGGTCTGAAATGTGCCAGGCCCCAGTGGGACTTTGTTAGTTGGACGCCAAGTCGGCTCTAGCATGTCAGCTTGGCTATGTCCATGATGTTCGTTTCCTGTTGGTTCGCCCGTATAGGCTGACCGCACTGTAGACTGAACTTTCGTTTATTAGCATGGAGTGCTGCCTTTCCAGTCCCATGGATAATTTTGTGGCAGGGAGCGGATCCTAGGGGGCACCACTCGCAGAATAACGACGCTGGCATAGGATCTTCTGCTGCAGTGGTTACAGTGTCAATATGCGGCGCCTGTTTACATGGGCAGACCACAGTGGAGCCAGGCGGTCCGTATCTTACGGGGGCCTGTTTATTTCCCTGCTGCAGTCTCACTCTTGTGTACTGCCAGCTCGTGTTAGCTGAGTTTCCCACTGTTGGGCCGGACCTCTTGGGTGGGTTTCCCGTTTCTGATCACGTCGTTGTGCCTGTGCCCCTTATCTTCTCCCACACGCCCGCTTTTGTCTATACGGGCGGACCACAGTGAGAACTGAATTTTTGTGTATGTTATGGAGTACCACTGCATCCTTCCCGCAGCTCCTCCAAGTTCAACTATAATCGTGCTGTAGACCGACCTCTTGGGGATCGATGTGCTGTCGACTTATAACCCTTCCAATGCAGGGCCTCTTGCGCTGCAGCGGCTTCTGTTACTATTATCTCCCGTCTCGGGCTGATCACAGTTGCTCCAGGCAATTCTCGCCGTTCAGTCCTCTCCTTGTCTCGCCGCGGCTCTTGCCACTTCATTTTCATCCGGTACCCGGGCCGACCCCTTTGCGCAAAAAGCCTTGTGTTTTCTGTGGCTGATGAGTGTTGCCGTGACTGTTCCCACCTCTTAAAAGGCTTTATGATTTATACATCTTCGTTCCTCTTGTCGGCCGACATTTTATTCTGCTCTTCTCCAACGGGGCTCTGAAATTTGCTGCTTCATTCTCTGCCGCTGCTTATTTGACCAGTTTCACGTTCACACAGGGCTATGCGTGATATCTTCCGACGTCCGATATTCTGTTATTTGTGGGTCTCTGCCAGCCAGGACCCTCTTTTCAGGCCAGGATGATTACGGATCTGCAGGAGCTCTTCGGGTGAACGTCTTCACAGCATGGCTGCTTAGCCACGCCCCCCAGTAATAATGCTATATTGCATGGTACTGGAACAGTCAGTGCCAATAAAAAAAGAAAAGCCTCTAGAAGCTAGTGGTTAATAGGCCCAGGGGTGGTATACAGAGGTGGTTTGGGGAAGATCCCCTGGTTACCGCTACTTAGTCCCCGTCTAAGAACAAGGGGCAATCATATGGTGCAAATTAGGGATGGGGCACCTTTAAGGGAAGTAGTCCTTAATGGGGGAGCAGAGATAACACTGGATCGGGGAAATCAGGCTCTTCAATACCAGTCCAGGTAGTATTAAGCTGCTGTCCCTTTAAGGGAAGAAGGGAACAGTGGTCCAGTGCAATCGGAAGTGCCTGACTGCTCAGCTCTCATCGTGGGGCTGCAGGAATCCCATTTAAATCTACAGAAGGAAAGAGAGGGACCCGAATTAAGGACCTTAACTCAACAGTTATCTAGCCATCCATGGTAGAAGGTCTCCACTACCATACAATTAAGTACATTTAGGCTAAGGAAATCTATACTGGGGCAGGGTTAGGGTGTGACAGAGAGGAGCGACTAATAGAAGGGACTACCTAGCCCAAAATCCCCCATCAGAACTGGAAACCACCAGTAGGGGTAGGGCCCAGAAGCCAATGCCTACGCCAACTGCCTGAGATGACACACCAGAGATCCTTTACCCAAGAGACAGGGTGAAAAGTGGTAACAGGGTGTGGCAGGCAGAGAGAGCACTAGGGTTATCCAACTCCAGGCCTTGAGGGCCAGAAACATGTCAGATTTCCAGGATATCCCTCATTAATATTCATGAAATAAATGTGCATACCATTCTAAATGCATGCAAATGTATCTCTGCACAGAGTCCCACATTTTAGAAGCCTACAAGACATAAGTAAGGTATCACATTTCTTTTCCTTCTCTCATTGTATTTTGGATAGAAACACATGAAATGCATAAGGGTTTACATAAATTCAGGACAACATGGGAAATCATTATTTTCTTCTTCATCCCTTTATCACTGTCCAATATTTTGACTATCTGTAAAATATTGGACACAATTTCCTTGGCATATCCTATAGCTGGAACCTCCCCATGGCAGGACTATGTGATAGGAATATGGTAGTTATGGTCCTATACTGGGTGATATGTACTGGACAGATCTAATGGTGAGCTAGTTTTTTCTGTTCAGATCAATAGGATTTGACCAGCATCCATTGTATAATGGGCATTGATGCTGGCACTATAAGGTAGTAGTGCCCTCTATTTTGAGTTAAATGGTGATGGAGGGACATGTAGCCATCTTCATGCGTATGTTGTGTGAAATTTGTGTTTGTAGGATTATGTTAAGATTTCTGTTCAGAGTTGCTTCTTCTGCGTTTGGTAGTTTTCAATAATGCAGGAAGGGTCCGTTTGTGTTCAGAGGTATGGAGGAGTGATGTCCTTGTATGTATATGATTATTGTATTTTTATAGAGCTTCAAACCATAGCGCTTTATTAGTGGAAATAATATAGTACACAATATGTCAAAATATCAAATGAGTCATTCAAGCAGAAAGAAGGTAATCCTTAAGAACAAAAACGAGTTGAAAATGGCAGGAACGAGAAATAGTAGAAATGTAAGAAGAAAATGAGAGGAAGTAGTCGAAGAGAAGACCCACATTGCGAGTGGAAGTAGAAAAGGAAAAAGGGGGAAATGAGATAGTGGAAGGGGGAGAGGAGGAGGAATAGTGGAAGCAGGAAAGAAGAAAACCTTAGTCTTGGGAGAATTAAGGTGCAAGTAATGATTAGAAATCCAGGATTGGATAGAGACCCAGCCGAAAGGGGTGTGTGGATGGAATCAGAAAAATAAGATAAAATAAAAAGAATCTGGGAGTCTTTATCAAAGAGATGGTAGGAAAAGCCAAAGGAGGAGATAGAAGCAAGGGGAGTAGTGTAGTGAGACAACAATAATGACTCAAGACATAGCCTTGGGGAACACTGTGAGAAAAAGGGTAAACAGAAGACCAATGACCAGCCTGAGAGACTGAAAAAGAACGATTAGAGGGGTAAGATCAGAACCAAGCTAGAACTGACTCACAAAAGCCAAGATGATGAAGAGAAAATGGAGTGGTCAACCGTATCGAAGGCAGAAGGACAAGAAGAGAAGAGAATAGCGAGCATATAGAAGAGAATCAGAGACAGCGAGAAGGGCAGCTTCAGGTATGGACAAAAGCTGGATTAAAAAAGAGCGATAAGTGAATTATGAGTCACAAAGCCAGAAACCTGTGAATAGATGGTGTGTTGAAGTAGTTTGGAAAGGAAAAGAAAAAGTGAAATAGGGCAAAAGATAGACGGTAGGGGTGGGTCAAGGGAAGGCTTTTTTAAATAGGAAGAATAGAAGCAATCTTCATCGTCCCTATGTCTCTCTGTCAGTGACCTCCTCTGAATCCAAGGAGGACTCCAGGCTGATGGTCATTCCAGTACAACTCAACCTCGGTAAACATCAGGTGGAGACACTGGCCCTATTGGACTGTGGCGCGGCAGGAAACTTCGTTGACACCCTGTGGCCAGACAAGGTGGGTCTCCGTAGGATTCCCCGGGCAGAAGGTCAGAAGGTGGAAGGTGTGGACGGTTCGCCTTTGTCCTCAGGTCCCATCACCCATACCACTGAAGATCTCTCCTTGACGATCAACCAACATAAGGAAGTTTTGAGTTTTGATATTATCAGGGCTGCCCATTTCCCCATCATATTGGGCATTACCTGGCTCCGTCGACACAATCCTCTGATCAACTGGACCGAAAATCAAATAAGTTTCAGTTCCCCGTATTGCGCAACCAACTGTTTTTCACTGGAAGGTCGAGCTGATCTGCAGCCAGTCAAGGTGTTTCCCAACAACCATGTTGGTATCCATGCTTTACCCAATTTCTGCTCTGGCTTCTCTGAGGTATTTCAGGAGTGCCTCCATGCCACACTTCCACCTCATCGGCCAGAGGACTGCACTATCGATCTGGAGCCCAATGCCTTGGTTCCGTTTGGACGGATGTTCGCTCTCACCCAAACCGAGAGACAGGTCCTACGGAGATACTTGGATACCAACATGGAAAATGGTCTCATTCAACCTTCAAAGTCTCCAGCAGGAGCCCCTTTGTTTTTCATTAAGAAGAGAGATTCCGCCGATCTTAGACCCTGCATCGACTACAGGGACCTGAATACCGTGACAGTCCGTGACCGGTATCCTATGCCCCTTATCACGGACATTATTGAGGCGGTGCAAGGTGCTCGAGTTTTTACCAAACTGGATCTTCGCAACGCATACCATCTGTTGCGGATTGCCAAGGGTGACGAATGGAAAACCGCATTTCGTACTCCTCTGGGCCTATTCGAGTATAAGGTTATGCCGTTCGGTTTGGTGAACGCCCCAGCAGTGTTTCAGAGGTTTATGGACCGAATGTTCTCTGACATGCTTTCCATCTCGGTCATCATCTATTTAGATGATATTTTGGTTTTTTCCCCTAACATGAGAGAACACATAGCACAAGTACGACGAGTTTTGGAGCGTCTTAAGGAGAACAATCTACTGGTCAAGGAGGAAAAGTGCAGATTCGCTGTACCGTCGGTACATTATCTGGGATATGTTCTATCAGAAGGAGGGATCGCCATGGATCCTGACAAGGTACACGTTATTCTTGACTGGCCGGCCCAGACCTCCGTCCGGGAGGTCCAGAGGTTCCTGGGTCTTTCGAATTACTACAGAAGATTCATTCCTAACTTTTCGGAGGTGGTATACCCCATCACCCGCCTACTCAAGAAGACGGCCTATCCCTTTTCCTGGTCTACTGAGGCGGAAAGAAGTTTCTGTCATCTGAAAAACCTCTTTTGCTCTGCCCCGATTCTGCAGCATCCCAACCAGACTCTTCCATTTATTCTGGAGACAGACGCCTCTGCTATAGCTGTCGGAGCAGTGTTGCTTCAGGCCTTCAACAAGGTGGAGCATCCTGTCGCCTATCTCTCCAAGACTCTTTCTCCCAGCCAACTCAACTACTCGGTTCTGGAGAAAGAATTGTTGGCGATGAAACTGGCTTGTGAGGAATGGAGGCACCTTCTCATGGGTGCCCGCCATCGGTTCCTCATTCGCACCGATCACAAGAACCTAACGGCTTTACAGGACATGGAATGTTCAAACTCCAGGCAAGCTAGATGGGCCTACCTATTTTCGCAGTACGACTTCCAGATCACGTACATCCCTGGGTCTCTCAACCGTCTGGCTGACGCTTTGTCTCGCAAGGATTCCCACTTGGAAACGGTAGCTGTCAAGTCTGAGCCATTGTTCCACAGAAATCGGATCCTAGCCATGGTGAGTTCTTTTCTTCAGGAGGTCAAGGCTGCTGTTGCGCAAGAGGCTCCACATATCTCTTTTTCAGCTGATTTCCCCTTTCCAAATCAAGGACGGTTGGGTCTTCTACAAGAAGAGGTGGTATATCCCTGAAGGGTCGTTGCGCCGGAAGATCCTTAAATGGTGTCACGACTCACGTCTAGGCGGACACAGAAGCGGAAATGGCACGTTGGAACTTATCTCGAGGTCATTTCTTTGGCCCAACATCAGGAGAGACGTGTTCAACTACGTAAAGACCTGCCCAACTTGTGCCAGAGTCAAATATGCCTCGGGGAAGCCCCTAGGACTTCTCACCCAAGTGGAGATGCCGACTCGCCCATGGGGACTCATCTCCACGGACTTCATAGTGGAGCTTCCTGAGTCGGAGTCATGCACATGTATCATGGTTACGGTGGACTCTCTAAGCAAGTTAGCCCATTTTTCTCCTCTTCCTGGACTTCCTTCTGCCACCAAGATGGCAGAGACATTTGCCCGAGATATCTTCAAGCTTCATGGCCTCCCCAACAAGATAATATCCGATCGAGGAAGCCAGTACATTTCCAAATTCTGGACGGCTTTGTGTTCTCGATTGGGAGTGGAAAGGGCCCTTTCCTCTGGGTTTCACCCACAGACGAATGGCCAAACGGAGCGACTCAACGCAACCTTGGAGCAGTACTTGCGATGCTTTATTTCCCAGCGTCAAGATAATTGGGTTTCTCTACTCCCTACTGCAGAATTCGTTTACAACAACTCCAGGCACACTGCCACAGGCTTATCCCCTTTTTTTTGTACCTACGGTGTTCACCCGCGTTGTCTAATGCCTGAGGTGCCCAGGTTCTCTAACTCTCCAACTGCGGAAGAGGTGCTAAGGAATGGCAAGGTGGCCAGGGACAGTGCATTGCTAAGCTTGACGGATTGTAGACAGCGGAATAAGACTGAAGCCGACAAACATCGCAGGGAAGCACCTTCATGGAAACCCGGGGACAAGGTGTGGTTGTCCACCAGATTCCTTCCCAGATGGACAAAACCTTCTAAACTGTCTCCGCGTTTCTTGGGACCTTTCCCCATCCTCTCCATGGTCAATCCTATTGCCTATCGTCTGAAACTCTCTCCATCTCTCAGACGCATACACCCTGTCTTTCACGCCTCTCTTCCTAAGCCCTACTACTCTGATCCACATCGCCGGCCTCTCCACCGGAATCTTCCTGTCACTGCTGCCAACCAGGAGGAATACGAAGTTTCTGCCATTCGCGATTCTAGATTCCTTCGTGGCCGGTTGGAATACCTCCTGTCATGGAAGGGCTACCCGGTATCGGAGGATTCCTGGGAGCCTGCTTCTCAGATACATGCCCCTCAGCTGTTGGCTAGGTTCCATCGCTTGCACCCGGGTAAGCCCGGGTGGTTGCACTCTAGGGGGGGGCATACTGTCACTCGCAGCCATCGCCGCGACTGGCGATTTCTTCCGCGTTGGAGTTTGAGAGGACGCAGAGGAGGATTATTTTAGTCCTTTTTCTGTGTTCGCTCTGCAGCTCAAAACGCGGGACGCAACGCTGCCGGGAGTATTTAAATCCCCGCCTCCCGGCAGGTCGTTGCGTTGCAACCCCCCTCTGTTGTTTACTTTTCGACTCTGGGTCCTTCGCTCTTCCTCTGCACCTCGCTTTGGAATTTCTCAGGGGTTACTCCTTGCTCTTTTTGGTCCAGTCAGCGTGGGGTTTCCTTCCGTGCTCCTCTACAGTGCTTTCCTGGAACATTTTCGACCTCCGCTTCAGCCTCCTCAGTTGCTGCCTTCTCAGTCTGCGCTTCAGGCCCGCTGCTATTGTTGGACTTGGACATCTTGTGACCACTCTTCAGTTGCTGGAGATCCTTCGCTTCCTTCTCTTTCATCCGTGAAACACTGGCCTTCGCAGACAAGTCTTGGCACCTCTTATCAGGGTTTTTTTTTCCCCTTTGCGGGTTTTTCCCTGCATTTTCTGGCTTGGTCCCGGAAAGGAGGTCACTGTGCCGCTGTTCTCACCCAGCGGCCACAGTGGCTTCTCTCCGTGACAAGCCCACGCACCAGAAAAAGGAGAGAGACTGCCTGGCACGTCGAGGACTGCAAGACACCATTGACTCGGAAAGCTCAGGTGAGGAGAACGTGGGTACAGGGGAAACCCAGCCAAAGGTACTCGTCAAGTCACAAAAAGAGGGAAATGTGGAGGTAAGCAACAAAGTTGAAGAGATAAGCGAGATTGGGGAGAGGAGCATTATAGACAATGTGGATAAAAGAAGAGGGAAAGGGATCAGAATGTGTAGCTGTAGAGTGGGCTTTGGCAATAAAGCACCAGGTGACATAGTGAGAGAGGAAGAAAAATTGAAATGGTTTCATAGAACAAGAAGTAATAGAAGAATGAAGAAGTGTGAAGTGACAACACTCATACAGCCAACACTTTGGACCAGTGTTGGTTGCATGAGTTTTGTGTAGGTTCATCTAGGGAGTTATGATGTGTTGGTAGCATAGACATTGGACAGAGAGGGAGGTGGGCTTGGGAAGGAAGGGTAGTTTTTAAGTAGGATGTCTAGGTGAAGGAAATCAGCATAGTGGGTGATGATTGGTGACATGCAGGGTAATAGAGGGTGACATGTCAGGAGAGATGGCTGGGGAATGAAAGAACATAGTTGGCACGAATGTGAGTAGGAGTAGCAGGAACATAGGTAGCAGAGAGAGGGATAGGGCAGATCAGGGTAGAGAAGTACCAGTTGTGGGTCATAAACTGTTGAATGGTGTATGATGTGGACAGGAAATGTAGCACTGGAGAGGATGAGCAAGCAACGCTGTAGGTAAAAGAGGGGTGAAAGGAGAGGAGAATAGGGGAAGTGGGTAAGGCTAAGAAGCATGAAGGTATTATATGTAGTGTTAGATGCAGGAAATGGACAGGATGATTA
Source organism: Ambystoma mexicanum (assembly GCF_040938575.1). Classification (NCBI taxonomy): domain Eukaryota; kingdom Metazoa; phylum Chordata; class Amphibia; order Caudata; family Ambystomatidae; genus Ambystoma; species Ambystoma mexicanum. Next base: position 1,013,534,808 of record NC_090930.1, on the reverse strand, counting down.
GTATAGCGGTGTTAGGGTGGAATGGATTCCTTTTGCACAATGGAAACAGTGCAACAAAAGGAGAGTAGATTGTTCCAATTTTATTGTTAGGGGTTAGACTATGCTCACTGGCATTATGAATGTAAAAATCAGACAAAAGGACTCAGTAGTCGTATCAGAAATAGACAAAGCAAGACTATGTTTTAACAGGTTGCAACCAGGATAAATAGATAGCACCCTATCAACCCACCCCATGCCCAAAATATTAACCCCACCCGCCTCCAGCTCGCCTTCCCTTATATCTCCTCACTGTCTTGTCTCCTTACATTGGTCGTACATCCGCCCTGCCCCCCTTTCATAACAATGGAACACATTGTACGCAATAGTAGTCCGTCTATACTCCTGGGACTGCATGGTTCTTCATTACCGGGTCAGATGCTCTAACTTGACGATAGCAGGGGTCATCCTCCTCAGGTGAGGCGTGTGGGGCCGACGCCCCCTGATGCGCATCCGGTCGAGAATAGAGCACCATTGTCCAATCAGGTTTAGGCCATGTGACGAATCACAGATATTCGTCCATTCGCACCAAAGAGTAGCCAGTCACTTTGAGGGTAAGGAGATGAGCCCACTCTGCAGAACCCTCCCTAAGGGTATGGGCAAGTGGGACCTCAATGGGGGTGACTCCCCATTAGGGGACAAGGACTCCAATTCCGATGAGGAAACCCCTAGGTCCAATACCATAACTGCCTACATGGGACTGGCAGCTGAAGACTGATTTGTCATCCTTATATTTGGCTTCCAGCTAAGTGGAAACAAGCCAGCCATACAAAGAAAAAGGAAATGTCTCTTTAAAAAGAGACATGTACATTACTGGGATGAGTATCTCTTGGGAGAAGTAAAAGCATGGTAAGCAGGGGAAGCCCTCTCACCCCCACACCCCCCAACATTTCCTCATAGAGAGGCAGAGGAGAGGAAAGTCGCAGGCCCTGGACTTTCGGAGCGGTAAGAAACTCCAGACTGAGAGGCCGGAGCGCCGAAGAATCTTGCAACGGCCGAACGTGAAACAAAGTCACGCACCAGGTGGTGGCATGACCACAGCTGCAACGTGGCCGAGGAAGGGTCCAGCTAACTATGCCAAGACCGCCCGAGGAGGGGGTGCTCCAAGCTCCCTGCTGCTCACGTCCGTAGATAGCATCCTTCTGCTGCGGATCCAAGTACGAGACACCAACGGGACCGGATACAGAAAAGAGGAATAATGAAACAGAAGGCCTGACTGCATGCCGAGCCCTCCAAGGTTCCCCTGCACCAGAGGATGTACCGGGGAGAAAGGGGAAAGGCAGGAGCCCGCTGGGGCAACATATATGACGGAGAAAATTTGCCTAATCACGCATATGAAAGTCAGACAATAAATAAGCAGAATTTAAGTTATATGAAGTCAATACAATGCGTGAGGAATAACACTCTATGGGAAACTTATAAAAAGTGGAAGCAAATACCCTTGGAGGAAGGGAGAATCCTTGAGGAACAGAGCTTAAGGAGAGAGACTATCATGAACCAGTGTGACAAGTATTATGAAAAGAGACTGTTAAGTGAACAGAATCAGAAAAGGGATAGTACCAAGAAACCAGGAGAGGGGAAACCATAGTTGGCAAAACCAAGTGAGGATTAAACCTGAAGAAAATAACACAAGGTGACAGACACGAGGGGGGGAAAATATTCCAACAAAAGTTGTCATAAGTCTGGTATTAAATGGACTACAAAACCTACAAGTATATGGGTAGAGCGATAGGAGCTCATGATGGTAGTCTCAAGAGATCATCAGGAAAGATAACTGAAGGAAGCACAATATCATTCCTCAAAAAGAGAGACATTGGAGTATCAATGACCCCAGGACAAGATATTGATTGGAAGAGAAAGCCACTGGAAGGAAAAGGCAAGAAGAAAACGACCAAGAGAAGAGACATTCGTTTTGCCCCTTTATGAGTTATTGACAATATTGGTAGGGTCAGGTAGAGTTCGGTTTTGGTACCCAGGACAGATACTTTTGGACTTCCTGACGACCGATGGGCACCTTAGTTGATTTAGATAGGCAGAGTAATCCTTTTAGCAATAGGGAAAGATGGGGCTTTTTTTTTTACATATAATTTCATTAAAAGAGAATTAACATGTCCTTAATGTGTTAGACTCCTTCTTCCGACCCGCAACAGCAAGGACAATCCAAGATGGAGTTACAGGTACATGTGGCCTTCTCCCATTGCACTCAAGAGCTTCCAAAAGCGCTGCCTCAACAGTTCTTCAGCGCATTTTCATTTTAGCAGAAGCTCCCGGTGCAAGCATTGCCAACAGCTAATAGGTGCGGGTATCCCTATCCAATGTCTGTGTAAAAGAAGAAAAATAACAAATGTCTCTCGTGCATACATAATTATAATACTGTAGGTATACAATAGAGTTTGCAGACTTCTCCCATATCATGATTTATTTACCCATTATGATCATAGTTATCTAACAGCCTTTATGGCAACATTGATTCCCACCTCCCTCTGGGGCCATCAGCCTTGACAGGATGAAGAGTCAGGGTCAAGTGCACTGACAGTCAGAACTGGTAATCTATATTGCTGATACTTAAATCTTTTATCTTCATTTATCAATACATTTCACAGCAAATACATTTACCAGCATCCCTCTTGCTGTACAAGCAATGCCTTTAGTTAATCTATGAAAATAATCCATGAGATATTGACTAAACTACTATGCTCACAGGCTTTGTAGACAGTAGGAATAACATTTGCTGCAACCAATTCAGAATGCTGGAAGCAAAAGATAAATTCCAAATTTGAAAAAGAGGTTTGTTGAGGAGCTAAATTCAGCTCCTGGGTGTCCGGCATCACCAAATAAGCATTAGCAATTGCCGGTGAATGACGGGTACTTCAAAGCGTGCCCAAATGTAACTTTCACGTGAGATGCAAACTATTACTTTTGTTCAACTAATCCACCAATATTCTTTGAAATATGACCCGAAAACCAGAACAAAGGGAAGAACCGGAACCCCTCTTAAAATATCCTTCATAACCAACACCAATCCGATAGACCAAAACAAACCTTGCTTGCTAACTATGCACAAAGTATATAGCTCACAAACTACTTTTACATTTCATTCACAACAGGCTCACCAACACAAATGGCTAACCAAACCCTCAACCCACAGCAAAAACACTCACGACTCGATTTGACTTGCAAAACTCCCTAAAACACCCAGATCCTCCCTTGACACTTGAGGTCTCTCCTCTGGAAATACATGCCTCTGTTGTATTAATCACTATCCACATAGAAAATGCACCGACACATCTAAGTTGCTTCTGCTTTTACACAAACCAACAGTTAAGCAAAACATCCTGTCTTCTCCCTCCACTTCTCTAACCAGCACCCCCACTTACTTTTCGATTTCAGAAGCTGGAGGCCATGTAAATCCCTATTACCTATTACATATGACTAATTAGGTTATAAATGTCTAGTAAACAGAAGGGACTTGTCCATAATGGGCGATGGGGCACCAACCTGCCACCCATTACAGTGGAGCAAAAAAACAAGCCAGCCCAGTAAAAATCAGTTTGCATGAAGTCAGCTAAGAATACACTAGTGGGCTGGCTCTGTCGGGAAACAGTTTCAGTTTGACAATTCAATACCCCAGTAGTACATGCCCAATGGGCCATGTGAGAGTGGGGGTGTTTTGCTTTCCCAGTCTTGCATGGCCCATTTGGGAGACACGCTATGGTAATGCAGGGCCAAATGAATGAAAAGAGGCATGCTACAGTGCAGACTGGTGCAATATGTAGCCCTAGGCTGATGCCCCACCACGCATAGCAGGCCTACTAGAACAGCCAACTCAAACCTTTTGACTGTACCAAGATTCTAATTATCCACAGTCGGGGGGAAGCAGCTTCCCAGTTAAAGCATCAAAGCTTTGGAACTCCCTACCTCCTTCCTTGAGAGCCGACCAAACATACTTGAATTTCAGACAGAATCTTATCAACTGGTTTAAAGACAATGACCTCTAATGTAACCGTCTTTCATTATACCTGCACTGTAAATAGCCCTCAGCTTATTTTTTAAAATATTGTTCTGACTGTATAGTATCTCCCTGCAGTATTTATTTCCCTGAAATCCTGTCCTCACTTTATAACATCTCCCTTCATTATTTTTGTTCCTACCAGTAAGCTGTATATTTTGTGATGTTACATCCCCATTTGTACCTCTGTATATTGCTGTGTAACTTAAGCTGAACGTTTTCTTGTATCTCATGCGCCCACATACACTCGGGTCTGGTGCGCAATACAAATTAATAAACAAACAAGCATGTCAGATACCAGGAAGCTCTACCTGCTCCCTGCTTGTAGACTGCGTGGGAGCCAGAGGGGTACAATGCCAATGTGTGTGGCGACAGCTGGAGTCCAGAGGTGAAGCAGAAAAAGAAAATGTAAATGTATTTATGTGTGCCTGCATGTATTTTTGAGCGTATGCGAGCGAGGTTTAGTGTCTGCATAGTGTTTGAATATGTACACGTGAATAGTGAAGTCAGTTTGTGTGTTGTATGAGTGCGCGTGTGAATGAGAAGCAGTGTGTTGTGTGACGCACGTGGGAATTAGAAGCAGTGTGTATATTGTATTGATGCACCTGTGAATATGTATAAATGCGTTAGAGTAGGGCTGGAGCAAAACTTTGATTGGGAGGGGCTACATTGGGGCAGCAAGAATGGGCATTTTGTTTTCCAGTGAGCATAGAATACTATTGGCAGTATGGGCACAACAGACCTGATGCGTGTCCTCACATGGGAAAACGACTGTCAATTATGTGTAAAGTGGACATGAGTGTGCTTACATGGACAAACTGCATAAAAAGAGTGTTACCAATTTGGGAAGTACCCATTATTAACACATGGCCAAACTGGTCTACATTGGTACAGCCAGTAGTGACATGTTTTCTTCTAGTAGCAAAGTCAACAGGAGTATGTTCTTACGTGAGGATTACTGGCATATATGGGTAGAGCCAGCATGCATCTTTACTGGCATTATGGGTAAAGTAAATGAGACTATGTTCTTACATGGGAATAATGGCACAGAATGGAGCAACCAACATGGACATGTTTGGGCAATGCCAGCATGAAAATGTTATTTACACTGACAGAATACTGCCATATATTGTTGGAAAAGGCATCATGAAATGTATTGAAAAATGCTCCGTGCCATGCTGCTAACATGACCTTTTGTTGGATGTTGTCCTGTGTTACCATACAACACCGACTGTAAACTATGTGGCTTTTTATCCAATGTTTCACAGAAAGAATGCTGCAAAATGCAACATTCCAACCGATGGGTTGTTTTAAACATTTTCTAGGGGGTGGGAGGAGACCCCTCCTGAATCCTCCTTGATTGTTTAGAGCTTAAATAACTGGATATATTACAGTGCTAATCACCGCAATCTGGGGCAGCTTTGGTCAGTAACTGCTGAGTAGCCAGAGCCATGGTAGGCCAGAGGAAAACTAGGAACTCCATGAGGCTCAGGTTCATTAACGGCAATGCCCGCCCCACAACGCGGTGGTGAACGCATTAGCATGTAGCTCATTGCTCCGTTTCTATAATTGGTTAGTTATAATGCGCTTAATACCCAGAGGATTCTAAGTACGGACCAGGGGATCGAACCGGTGTTGCTCCGCGTCGTCTGGCTACCAAGACGAGAATGTTGCCCCTGAGCTATCCTCCCGAGTTGTTAAAACCGTTTGCTTTTTGTTGGAAGGTAGTCTTCCGTTTGATGGATGCGAATGTACGCTGGTGCGCCCATCCATCAAAGGTAAGATCATGCTATTACGGTTGGGGTTGTCGGAAAGCAGGAGTCAAAGGGCTGGGACATGAGGTAATGGACACTGGGGAGCCAGAGGGAGATCAATGAGGTGTGCACAATGTGGCGAGAACAGGGACTGGACTGGAGGAAGTAGCGTGGTGTGAAGGGAAGCAGCATTCACTGTTGTGGAATGCAGGTTTATACCAGGGGAAACAGCCCAGCATTCCTGGATGATGATTGGCCGACATCCCATGCCAGCTGCTAATAAAGAGACACTCTCATGCATAATTGTTTTTAAACAATGAAGTAATCGTCAGTGACACCTTGGAGAACTGAAAAACCATGTTAATTCAAAATGAGCACACAATTGACTCCCACGGGTCGGGGCATTTTACAGATAATCTTTCCCACTTCATGTTTTGTTTTTTAAATAAACATCAGGGCTGTGAATGAATCCACAGCCCCGATTACAAAGTATCAATAAGAGACTAACCAATGACGGAAGGGGAAAGTCCTCAACTCTGAAGTACAGTGGAATATTGAAAGAGGAATAGGTTTCACACTGACAATCTGGTCCTTTTTCAATCAATCCATCTCCCTTTCCTTTCCATGTACCCTTCTTCCTACCTGTTTGTTTTAATCTATCAATATTCCATTTCTTTTAACTCTGTTTTTATTCAACCTTTACAGCAACAAGCAAACAACCACTAATACACTGTGGTTACAACCCGTACCCTTATCCGACTTTGGTTCCAACCCCAAAACGCGCTACAAGGTGCATTTATGAATGGATACAATGTTCAAAACGGTAAATAAGAAAGAGACAGAAATTGTGACAATTCGGCTGTAGACATCAGCTATTACAATAAATATTTAAAAATCGATTTGATGAGGTAAAAGTGCGACATCCATGGGGGGTTGGGTACACCTTCTCTTGAGCAGCAGTCTATCTATACATTTTTACCATTCATGGCGTGGGGGGGCCTCAAGCCCAAGGAGGTATGATTGAAAGGAGCCCAAATAATCAAGAGGTCTCAGTCCAGGGGGAAGAATAGGAGTAGGATAATTCTCGTTTTTCACAAATCTTCAACACATTAACCCATTCCCTCACTGCAGGCAGTGTCATTCTCATCCATGTGTTCGCAATTAAAGCCCTACGACCACAGAGGAAATAGCCAGCAATTTTCTATCAGTTTTAGTCGTGACATCAAACCAAGCCAGTAGCCAGGCCAATGGAGAGTCACGTGGGCACCCTGGAACCATTTTGTCCATGGTATCGGATACACCCTTCAGAAGGATAGCATGTGGGCACAATTCCAAACCATGTGTATAAAATCAGCAGGAGCAAAATTATGTGGGCAGGAGGCCTTCCTCTCGGGTAATACTTATGCAGCTATGCGGGAGAAAGGTATGATTGGTGAAGGAACTTAAACTGTATAAGGCGGAACCTGGAGTTCAGCGAGATCTTCTTGGACAACATACAAATCACCTGCCATTTATTATCAAGTAAAGGCGTGTGTAGAACCCTATCCCATCTTGCCTTGAAGAGCACCCGGGGGACCGAAGAGAGAGATTTAATCAGCTCGTATAGTGCAGAAACCACACCAGCGCAGTTTGGAGGATTGATCACAAATTGGGCCAGAGGGGAGGGGGCAGGCATCACTGGGAAATCACTCCACTGTTCCCGGATCGCCTCCGCAGTCTAAAATAGAGCAGCAAGGAGACCGCGTTCCAGGGACCACAGCATTTCAAGGCGTCCCATTGAATAAATTTGCCCTCCTGCACCAGGTCGTCCAAGGAGAATACACCCAATTTCTCGAATTGAGTTCTGAAGATCACCTCTGAAGTGAGAGGGACACCATGACCAGAGTATAGTGCAAAGTCAGTGTGTTAGTTGCTACCCACGCTGGTTATGGAGGCAGCCTGGTCCCATGCCCACCTTGTTGCTTCCATGGGCTGTATTTCCCATCTGGGGGATCGTCTAGGCGTACCCCACAGTAAGCCTTTCAGGTCATAAGGGTGAGCTACAGCGCTTTCGAGTTCGGTGTGGGGGAGTTCCACAGAGGGGTTCCACCACCATATACCATACTGGATCAGGTCGGCAAGGAAATACACAAATAGGTCTGGATAATCCAGGCCACCGGAGGAGTACGGCAATGACAAAGTGTCAAGAGCAACCTGTGCCCAAATACCTGCCCAAACTAGCCTGGAAAGCAGCAATCTGACCAGTTTCCAGAACGACATGGGTGGGACCAGTGGAACATTGTTAAAGCTATAGAGCATCTTAGGGACCACCACCATCTTGGCCAATGCACATGTGCTACCTGGACAGAGGGAGTCGGATCTAAACCCCAACCTTCCGCTCTAGTTGCTCTAGGACTACCAGATAACTATCATCGAAAAGCTTGGATGGGGTGGTGGAGATCATTACTCCCAGATACCTCATCCCCCCCAGGACAAAAGCGAAATTCGTCACCGACATCGGTAGGAAATGCTGCAGGGGTTAATGGTAAAACCTCCGATTTAGACCAGTTAATACGTGGCCCCAAGAATCCACTGAAAACAGGAATTTCCAATACTAGTGGCCGAAGATTTTGCTTAGGGGTTTTAACATACAACAATAGGATTGCAAAATGCATTGAGGGCCGAAACTATAATGGGGACATCTTCCTTAACGTTATGCATCATGGTAAAGAGGCGCCTTAGATTATTTTGAGTGCAACTGCCAGGGATAAAGCCAGCCTGGTCGGAGAGGACCAAGGCGTTCATATGGGGTAGAAGACGATCCGCCAATAGTTTAGCCAGGATTTTATCGTCAGTATTAATGAGGGATAGGGGCCTATATGATGCGCAATTTCGAGGGTCTTTACTGGGTTTTAGCAGAAGTGTGACCACTGCCATTCTGGTGGACTCTGGAAGGAGGCCAGCCGATATGGAGAATTCTGCTGAGTTTTCGTCTTGTAACAGGGCCTTACCGCTCTGTAGATCACATATTGCTCTAGTGATCTCCTCGTGAAAGAGGGAGCATTCATCAGATGTGTGAGCAAGGGGTCCAACCAACCCAGAGCGACCCAGTCCAGACAGGACCTGATGTCTTCAGCAGAGGCGTTCAATTGAGAAGAATATAGTCTAGTATAATAGTCATGAAATACCTTGTTAATCTCGCCAGGTTCACGGACCAGGTTCCCGTCAGGGTCTGTTACCTCCATAATCCCTCCAGGTACCCCATCTTTACAAATCGTGGCCCCCCCTTACATATTTAGTTGCAACATCAGGGTACCCCATATACTGGTCTTCCCTGAGAACGGTCTCTGAATGTTCAAGTCTTTTCTTGGAAAGCAACTTCTCGACCTCGGTGTCAAAACTCTCAGCCTGTTTATATTCCAGGTCTCCGATCTCCTTCTCTAGAGGACGAAGAGTCATCTGCAGGAATTTAACAATGCTGCCCTCCTTGGAGATGCAGCATCCTCTTATAAACACTTTGAAGGCATCCCAGACCATACTATGATCGGGGACAGAGTCGACATTATTACGGAAATATTCTAGGATATCGTCTTGGATGCAGTCGCAGAACAGCGTGTCCTCCAGGGTGCTGGGGCGAAAGCGACAGCGAGGAGGGCGACGCTCCATATCGGAGACAGGGATTACTACCAAAACGGGGGAGTGATCGGACAGTGTTCTCGGTAACAGCCTAGTGGTCTGCTTCACGCCAGCCAGGGGGACTGACAGCATGATGTATTCTATCCTGCAGGCTGTACCATGTGCCCCTGAGAAAAACAAAAACTCTTTTATGTTGGGATGCAAATGCCTCCATATATCCACTAACCCGAGAGTTTCAGCTATGTCTCCCCAAGAAGTGGCCGCTTTAGAAAGTATTGACTGTCGATGTTGATCGGTGCAGATCCAGTGATGTGCAATGTGCAATGTTAAAGTCCCCCACCCACACCACTTTGTACGTTGGGAGTCTATGGACCATGCCAGGACATTTCTGAAAAAAATCAGGAGAGTCCACATTCGGAGCAATACTTTAAGGCCAAAACAGTCACCAGCCAGCAAAATATACCTCCCCTCCACATCACATAACATAACTTCTCCTGTAAGCAGAATTGAACAGAATGGTGTATCTATACCACAACACCCCTAGATTGGGACGAGAAGGAAGACCCATATCGATGACCCCCCCCAGCCCTTAGCCAGGGGGAGTGAGGCGTCCGGCAGCTGGTGTCTCTCTCGCAGGCACAAAACATTGATGCCATGCAATTTGGCGCGATTGACCACCAACCAACATTTCTTAGCATTAGTGACCGCCTAATATTCCAGAACATTTGGTTTAAGGATTCACCTCCTATTATCTAGCTTTTGTAGGGGCAACATCGAGGCGCACTGAAATGTACAGCACAGTGCACAATTTCTATACCACCCCCTTGAATCCTTTGCTACCAACCGGTCTGAGATTGCAACAGAAAACCATGTTGGCATGATCACTTTGTACAGAACACAAAACACCTCATCACCCACCACCTACACCAGAAACTCCAACAGACTGGCAGATTTCCCACCCCAATCAACCCAAACTACATGGAACTATAAACGCAGTGGGTGTGTCGACAGGGTACTGAGCGCGGCCACGTAGCTTGAGTGACCAGCAACCAAAACACAATTTCGTACTATTACAGAACAAGCAAATTGCTATTCAGATTGAGAGGAGCTACTACATATACAGCCTTTGTGGGTGAATCAGAGGAATGACAATCGACCACCAAGTAAGGAGATGAACCGGTGCAGGCATTGAACCAATATAGTGTCACACTAAATGGCCAAGAGGAGAACAGAAACCTGGACCAGCCTATGGGGGAATCGCACGGACCTCAGGCGAGTGAGTCAGTTCCGAGATTAATCTGTCCACTGCTGAGAGGTTTGGGAAAAAACAGGTTTTGCCATTGTGAACAATGCAGAGATTAGCAGTGAAAATCATGGCATATCGCAAATTCTTCTGCGTAAGTTTGCTTTTGACAGCATGAAAAGATTTCCGCTGATCTTGCACCTGTGGGCTGAAGTCAGGAAATAGTCTGATGATTGAGGAGCCAAATCTTAGCTGGCCTTTGTCCCTTGCCGACATAAGTAGGAGATCCCTGTCGTTGTAATTAAGGATCCTGGCGATGATGGGCCAGTTTGGAGCACCACAGGGCGGCCTGGGGGCGAGGGAGCAACGGGCCCTCTCGACCAAGAACATGTTGGACAGCGGGGGTTGGTCAAGTATGTCTGTGAGGAGCCTTTGAAAAGATCTCTCCATATTATCGATGTGGGTAGATTCAGGAACACCTAAAATGAGGATGGTATTCCTACAAGACCTCCCTTCTAGGTCATCATTCTTGGCCTCCACACGTCTGATTTCTGGAGCGCATCCAGAGATGACAGAGATCGACCTCTGCAGAGATGACATTCTATCCTCGTTATCGCCAATCCGCTGTTCAGCTTGTGTCATGCAGCCACACAATTTATCAATTTGGATAGCGGAGGTCTCTACCTTGCATGCGAGTGCGTCTATTTTTAGCCCAGATTGTCCGTGCTACTACTCAGGGCAAGAAGAGTCTGATTCAGGGTGGAGACGTCTATAGTGGTGGATGAGAAGGCAGTGGCAGAGGGGGAAGAGGCCTGGTCCTGACAGGCAAACTTCAATTTTTGCCTGCCTTTTGTTATTCCCCATCGTATTGCCAGGATGACCCCTGGGCCAAAAACTGGTTGGGAGGGAAGCTGTCTCTGTTGGCATCCTGCTGCAAGAAGCCAGGAGAGGCAGGGCGACCCCCCCCACATAGAAGTCGGTCCAGGCGAGGGGGGACGCTGGAGTAGGAGGGTTGTAGCCAGCAGGGGTCTAAGCCTTGAGCGGTGAGCCTAGTTTACGCCCCAGGTAATCCAGAATGCGGCAGGCCGAGGGTGCAGGCCATTTGAGGGCAGCCTCTGCGGTCAGAAGCGGGGAGCCCACTCTCGAGCTACCCTGCTGTGCTGGTCCGAGGTAGCCCCACCCAAAGAGCGATGGAACAACACTTCAGGCCGCAGTGTAACCAGCCGCCACAACATACCAGGGCCGGAAGGTTTTCAATGGGAGGCTGATAATAAGGTTGGGGGGCTGGTGAAAGGCACAGCCGCAGGTCGGGCTGCCAACCAGTACGGCACCACAGGGCCCCACGTGGCCGAGTGGCAGGAGCGCCGCTGGGGTCCACGTGGCGGGATGACAGGAGGGCGGGGTCCGGAAAATGGTGGAGCCTCAGGGGGACACACAGGACACTGATTCGTGTTGCAGAGAGGCACATACTGTTCCCAGAGGGCCGAGAAAGTGATCCTCCATTGGGTGCCCAGTCAGAGGTCACTGAAGCAAAAACTGCTGTTGAGGCCGCCCCTACGACACCACAGCCCCAGAAAGCCTTGTGGACAATGCATAGGGTCTTGAACGTGATCCTTGCAGCTACTGGGAGCCAGTGGAGATATTTCAGTGCTGAGAGATACGGTCCCTAGCCTCGAGGCCAAGGATAAGTCTTGCAGTCCGGTTCTGCCTCAGTTGCAGAGTGCTGAGAGTAGAGGAAGGCAGATAGATAAAGAGCCTGTTGCAGTATTCGAGCCTACAGAGAACCAGGGTTCTGGAGACAGTGAGCTTCTGGGGGAAAGTGAGAAAGGGAAGAGTCCCTTTGAGGAGGTGCAAGCTGATAGTTGGACCACTTGACGGCACGAAATGTGAAGTGAGAAAGTGAGTAGAATCGAAGATGACACCAATGTTTTTTGCCTTACAGGAAGAGGGCTCAAGGTGGGCGGATAGAGTGAGGGGGGGAGCAGGGGTCCCAATGAGAAGGATCTCCATCTCACTGGCATTAAGGCAGAGATCGTTGGAGGCACACCAATCCAGAATCGAGGAGAGACAGTCAGGAATGAGTGAGAGAGGGGAGGAGGCTGACTTGAGCCTGAAGGAGAGCCAAGTGTCTGCTGCATAACACTAAAAGTTAGAGGAGAAGGAAGAGATCAGGTGGGCCAATGGGGCCAAGTAGAGGTTGAAAAACCAGGGTGAGAGGGTAGAGCCCTGGGGAACGTAACAGGTAGAAAGAGAGGTGTCAGAGAGAAAGGGACCGAGATGACCTAGGAGGGGCCGTCCAAGGGGAAGGAGGTCAACCACTCCAGGGCCCGATCCGTGATGCCCAGGTTCCGATTAGGTCTAAAACCACGGAAGCAATTGTTATGGTTGCATGGAATAAGAGTCTATTACATCACAATAAATGCAAGACACTCCCCATTAAGGAAGAGCAAGATGCAGGTAGGACTACAGAACCTCAGAGAATTAAAACAGGCACATACATACATAAAGGTAACAAATATGAGAACAATGTATTCAAGATAATGCTCTTATTTATTAACTATTTGTATGCACTGTGCTTAGGTCATGAGACATACATGAGAATAAGAGCAACATCTAAAACAGAAGCAAAGGGAATAGAATAGCTAAAAGGTGAGTACATAAGAAGAATGCCAAGGTAAGAGAAGTGCAATTCCAGAACAGAACACTGAAGACTATGGGTGAAAAACCAGAGTAAGGAGGAGTGTTCACCCATGTTAAGAGTTAAAGAAAGACCCACAAGTAGCAACATTGAACATAATGTTTCTAATAAGGATGGATCAAAAGGATATTTATGAAAAAGTAAAACTTAAGGACAACAACAAGGTTTTATGAAAATGGTATGGCGATCTTACCACATATAGGAATACATGTTACATACCTTCTTCTCTTGTCATGAGTGAGCTGAAGCTCTATCAATCCAAATATGGAATAAAATCCAAATTGTACCAGGGTGAGGTACCAACCAAATGGCTTAAATCCATCGACAGAAAATATCAGTTCCTATAAAGAGAATACAAAAGAGTGCAAACTGGTTATGAATGTTCAGTTGCTCTACCCAAAGCTTCCATTAACCACAAGTACCTCTTAAATATATCAGACTGTCATTTTCAATGTTCATTAAAAAAAAAAAATATATATATATATATATATATATATATATATATATATTCATGTACTGCTGTTTATCAGATCCTACACAGTAGCAGCAAAGAAGGTAATTCAATAAGTGGGACATAAAATAGAACACCTTCACATATTATTTTATGTAAAGGTAAATACAAATTATTGGATGCCCAAATTTTAAGTAGATGTATGACAAATTATTCCAGGAAAAATGATCACAAATGTTTCATTTGGATCAAATCCATTAAACAAAATACAACAAAGCAATCATCAATTAAAATAAACTGCTTATCCTAAACTAAACAAGCATACAGAAGACATGAAAAACAAATCAAGGTAATAATTCGGTTCAGCACATCCAAAAACAAAAAATGTACATTTACTTACAATGAGATTCCAGAGGCACGATTGATGACGTAATAACTTAACAAAATATGTCATACAAAATAATAAAAATAAGCATCATAGCTAAATATATCAATTTTATTATGGCACAATAAGTAGACACCATAAAAACGCAAGTTAATACAATTTAGCATATTAGTTTACATTATTTCACAAAATAAGACTGAAAATGAAATTGATCAGATTACAACTCCTAAAAAGTTTGCTCTTTTAAGGGAGTTCATCTCCCCAAACACAGCATATGAATTCTGGCTCGATTTACAAGTGTGAGGGAAAACAGAACAGAAATACAATATAGTTCAAGTTGTTCTAAGAAGCACAAGTCCCAACTGATCTGTGCTCCATTTTGAATTAATGTATGTTAAGGTAAGAGAAAAGAAACAAAATAGTATTATTCAGACACGTTTAGACAATTAGAAAGTAGATTGCTTCTTGACATGAATCTAAGGATGCATCGGTTGATCAGGCCTCCCTGCTTAGCAGGTTGAAAGGATGTGCTATGAAGGCATTGATATGATATGACATGGCATTTATAACGCGCCTATACACAAGTGTTTCAAGGCGCGACATTGATTTACTTTCCTTGCCAGATGCCTTGTGTAGGAAAATTTAGAAGGTCCGCCAGAAGTCGGCTGCCATATTTTGGACAGACTGCAGTCTCTGTAGTTAGTATTTGGGCTGATCCAAAAGAGTGGCATTACAATAGTCCGAGATACCCATAACTGCACTAGCCACCACTTGCCCTTTCATCTTGGCAGGGATGAATGGCATCAGTTTCTTTAGAGTTCTCAACTTGAAGAACCAGAGCTACATCTGTAATTCAGCAGAAAACTTAATCCCACGTTTTTTGACTGACTCAACAGTAAAAGGAAGATTGCCCAAGGAGGGTGGCCAAAAGTCATCAGTTCATAAGGGCCGAGCCGATGGAGGGCCCAGCACCAGCACCTCGGTTTTACTTCCATTAAGTTTGAGCCAGTTATGTCTCATCCACGCACTGATATCGGCTAAACAACCACACAAGAAGTTGGCCACCTCCCTAGGATTAGGGTCAACACCCAAAATTAGTTGGGTGTCGCCTTCATATGCGTAAAATTGGCAGCCATGGTTGTGTATTAGGTCAGTCAGGGGACGAACATAAAGGTTAAATGGTAGCAGAGATGTTGCCGAGCCCTGCGGGACTCCGCATGTCAATGACACAGAAGGCAACCTGAACGGGGCAGGGGCAGTTTTTGAGAACAATCTGATAAGAAGGATTTCAGCCACAGTGCTGCACCAGTAATACTGAACAATCAAGCAAATGTTTATTAAAATGGAGACCTGTCCAATCTGAGAGGAAAATCACAGTATGTCATAGGAGAGGCAGAAACTGAATTTGGGCCTTGTATTGTATATATTTTCCATTACAGAACTGAAAATCAGCTTTATATCAAGAAACATACAGAGATATCAAAAATAAGTTGCGAAAGGAATTTGATTGCCAAGAAAATGTTATAATGCTGTTTTGTTTAAAATGTAGAAGCCACATGGAGTGGAAATAACTATAAAGGCTGCATAGGTGAATAAAGCCCCTTTGGCCAAATGGCATTTCTTCCCCCAACCCACAGCAACTCAACAGGTCTAGGGGAATGGCAGGCACCCAGCAGGAAAGTGTGAACATTAACTTTGAAGCCACCCACAAAAGCTGATGACTTTGCTTGGAGTTGATTCTCATGAACACAGGCCCTGCAGAGCAAAACAAATGGTGTTCATTTACAACTTCCATTTGCTTCAGACTTTAAGCTAAAAACATTAAATGTACAGGAAATAGACCCTCATCAGCAGTTCCCTCTCAAATAACCTCATCCCCCATCAGCCAAGAGAAGGAAATGTCAAACCTTTGGAGACTGGATGTCTGAAAAAAGGGGCAGTCAGATTCTGAGATTACTCCAGGGGGCAGGAATGAAGTCATAAATGGCCTTGCCAGCGCCTAACTTCAAATAAATTGCACCAGGACAACATCCCATTATATAAAATAATGCACAATGTGCAATATACATATGGAGTCACATATTTCCTTGTAACTATTGAACAGAAGGTTGCAGAGACATTTTTTTTCAAATGTTCAACATGAAAAGCTCCATCAGCTGGATATAAAACAGTATTTTTGTGAAACTATATTCATTGTGTAAATCAGGCGGATGTGGAAATCTATATGATACAATATGATGTGGCATTTGTAACGTGCCTATACACAAGTGTTTTAAGGCGCGACAAGGCAAGGAAGGGGGAACAGAGGGAGGACAGAGACAACTATCTTACTAGGCCAAGTGACATTGAGATTGCGCAAGTGCAGGGGAGGTGGAAAAGTGCCAGGGGAAAGGGGCAGGGGTAGTGCTGTACATGGGATCAAAACAATAACAAGAAGTGCAGCCAGCAGGTGGCAGGAGCAAGGGTAAGTGCAGACAGCTGGTGTCCAAAAGTGCAGGTAGGGGGACTGTAGGGTTACATATACAGACTGAAGTGCAAGGGTTGCCGGGAAGCAGTGTGGGTGTGCAACTGGGCGGGTAGGGATCAGAGGGTAACCAGGTGACCAGTGCAGTATCGGACAGGGACAGGAAATCAGCATGGGAGAGGAAGAGAGAAGGCAGAAGCAAAGAGGAAGGTATTGAGGTGCTTCCGGAACCAGAAATGGTTCTCCTCGAATTTCAGAGAGGCAGGGAGGCTGTTCCAGAGGGAGGACCCAGCAGAAGAAAGATCTACCATCAACTTGTTGCTTGGAGAAGCGACTGACCCTGGGGGAGTTGGAGGTACGAAGAGCTCGACTAGGAAGGTATTTACGAAGAGAGAGTTGGAGGTATTGAGGACCCAGGCCCCAGAAGGCCCTGTGGACAATGCAGAGGGTCTTGAACTTAATCTTTGCAGCCACTGGGCTTGAGGCCAAGGACACATCTTGCAGTCCTGTTCTGGATGAGTTGCAGAGGGCGAAGAGTAGAAGTACACAGATTTAGAAAGGCTGTTGCAGTAGTCCAGTCTAGAGAGAACCAGAGCTCTAGAGACATTGAGCTTCTGGGGGAAGGAGAGGAAAGGAAGAATTCCTCAGAGGAGGTTCAGTTGGTAGTTTGACTTCTTAGAGACATCAGAGTTGTGAGGAGAAAAGGAGAGTGTGGAGTTGGAAGATAACCCTGAGGTTCTTAGCCTCACAGGTGGGAGCAGGAAGAGGGCCACGGGAGGCCGGCCAGAGAGTGACAGGAAAGGAGGCTGCAGGTGTGCCGATGAGGAGAATCTCTGTCTTACTAGCATTAAGGCAGAGATCGGTGGCGGCACACCACTCCCTGATAGCAGACAGACAGTCAGAGATGAGAGAATGAGAAGAGGTGGCAGAGGGGAGCCTGAAAACAAGCAGAGTGTCATCTGAAAATTGGAGCAGAGAGCAACAATGCGGTGGGTGAGAGGTACCAGGGATTAGTTGCACAGCCGGGGAGAGAGGGCAGACCCCTGGAGAACACCAGAGGTAGAGAGTGAGATAAAGGAAAGGAAGGACCCAAGTTGGACCTGGGAGGGTCGATCAGGCCAGTTCATCACGGAGACGATTGACCGGGATAGCATGGTTGACCGTGTCAAAGGCAGAAGAGAGATCGAGTAAGATGAGGATTAAGGGGCGATTTGAATCAATCTATGTGCAGAAAGGAACAAGTTACTCACCTGTAACTGTTGTTCTCCAGCATGGGTCTGGCATGGATTCACATGCTCATGAATATTCCCCGTCGTCGGGCTGGGAATCCTCGGTAAAGAAAAAATCAGTATCAGTTTCGTTTCTGATCTGTCTTTCTTAGTAGTAACCAATCACTGGTCTCTGGGTCATACTGCTCCCAGCCAATGACTGCCCTCTCCCTAAGCCCTGCCCCTGGCAGCCATCCTCAGATTTGGTAGCACGTAAAGTGGCAGTATGACCAAGGCTCAACATTAAGCATTGCATAAAACTCAACATTAAGCATCTCTTACCTCCTCACCAGGCTCACCTTAAGCGAACAGGTTGCGCAGCACTGCCTGGCCGACTCTGGACTCCTCCCTGGAATCCCAGTCGAAGCAGGAGAATCTTGTGAAGGTGTGAGTGGACCCCCATGTAGCAGCCCTGCAGATGTCCAGCAGGGGCACACCAGACAAAAACGCTGTGGTGGCAGCGATCGCTCTGGTTGAATGGGCTCTCGGACGGCCGGGCAACGGTCAGTTTGCCAACCGATGACAGTGCATGATGCAGCCGGAGAGCCATCTGGAAATGGAAGCCTTCGAGAGAGCCTCCCCTTGGTTCACAGGTCCAAAGTTCACAAATAGCTGTGATGTCTTCCGAAAACTCTTTGTTCGGTCCACGTAGAACTTCAGCGCTCTAGCTACATCCAGCAAGTGCAAAATCCTCTCGGCCGGCGACAAAGGCGACGGGAAAAAGACTGGTAACACCACGGGCTTGTTGAGATGGAAGTCCGACGGCACCTTGGGCATGAAGGAGGGGTGCGTCCTCAGCACCACCCTCGTCACGTGGAAAGTCAAGAATGGAGGCTTGCATGAAAGGGCCTGAATCTCTCCCACACGTCGTGCAGAGGTAATGGCCACAAGGAACGCTGTCTTCCACGACAGGAACTTCAACAGAGCCGAATGCAAAGGCTCGAATGGTGGGCCCATGAGCCTCGTCAGCACCACGTTGAGTTCCCACGCCGGGCTGGACCCTTCACCGGCGGGAGATCGGAACAGTCCTTTCATAAACTCCTTCACAAGGCGATGAGACCACAGGGACGACCGTCCTGCAGTTCTGGTGTATCGGGAAATCGCTGCCAGATGTATCTTGATGGAAGCGTGAGCTAGTCCAGCTTTGGCCAGCGACAGCAAGTACGGTAGCACTTGAGGGGCTATAATCCGTAGAGGGTTCATCTTCTGTGCACGGCACCAGACAGAGAACCTCTTCCCTTGTGTCCGTAGCACTTGAGAGTTGAGGACGCCCTGGCCTTTGCAAGAACCTCTCTGCAGTCAGCCGGGATATCGTACCCTCCAAACTCTAGTGCTGCAGGAGCCAGGCCTGCAAGTTCAGCGACTCCGGGTCGTGATGAAGAATGGCGCCTCCTTCTCTGGAGAGAAGATCTGCGTCCGTCGACAGTTTGACTGGCGGGGACACCGACAAGTCCAGGAGGTCCGGGAACCATATCTGTCTCGGCCACCACAGTGCGACGAGGATCATCCTGCACCGGGACCTCTTGAGTTGGTTGATGAGCCTGAGCAGCAACGGCAACGAGAAAGCATCGCCCATGCTCCTCGGCTGGGGGAACCTGCTGGCGAACCTCTGGCACTTGGAGTTTGTCGCCGTCACAAACAGGTTGATTTGGAGTTTGCCCCATCGCCGGAAGAGATGATCCACTTGATCCTGGCATAGTTCCCACTCGTGGCACAAGCGCAGCTCCCTGCTGAGTGAGTCGGCGATGGTGTTTTTTATCCCTGCTAGATGAAAAGGCACCAGAAACATCCCCTGGGCAACGGCCCAGTGCCACAGATCCTTGGCTTCCTTGGACAGGGCTGGGGATCTGGTTCCTTCCTGCTTCCGGATGTAGAACATCATGGTGGTGTTGTCGGTGAAGATCCTCACCACCTTGCCCTTGAGGGACGGGAGAAATGACTTGAGGGCCCAGAACACTGCTCGGAGCTCCAGTATGTTGATGTGGAGCGGCCTCTCCTCCGGGAGCCACAGGCCTCTCGCGTGAAGATCTCCGGTGGGCGCTCCCCACCCCTCCAGGGAGGCATCCGCCATCACCGTCACCTGGTATGCTGGAGCCTGAAAGTCTGTTCCCGCGGGGAGATCCGCGCGGGTGCCCCACCATCAAATTGCATGGCGGAATGCTTCGTTGAGCGAGATCTTGTACTCGAAGCTGTCCGTCGCTTGCGTCCAACGGGCGTCGAGGAACTCCTGCAGAGGACGCATCCAAAGCCTGCACAGGCGCACCAGATAGATGCAAGAGGACATCATCCCGAGAAGGGACTTGATGGACCTCACTCTGGCCATCTCCGTGGCCAGCAGACGCTGTACCTTGCCCAGGATGGTCTGCGTTCTTTTCTCCGACGGCAAGGCCAACTGCGCTACTGTATCGAGCTTGGCTCCCAGAAACAGCGTGACCTGCGACGGAACCAGGTGGAATTTGGGGAAGTTGATGGAGAATCCCAGGTCCGTGAGTAGCCGGACGGTCTTTGCTGTGTGTTCTACGACGAGTTCCCTTGTCCCTGCTCGGATGAGCCAGTCGCCAAGGTAGGGGTAGACGTAGATCCCCTGCAGGCGTAGCCGCGCCTCCACTGGTGCTAGGCACTTGGTGAACACCCTGGGCGCCGACTTCAATCCGAATGGGAGGGCCTTGAACTGGTAGTGCCGCCCTTGGACTACGAACCTGAGAAACCTTCAGCGTCCTTTTAGGATGGGGATGTGAAAGTATGCATCCTCCAAATCCAACGAGGATGGGAATTAGCCTTCCTCCAGCTGGCCCAGCACGTGCTGGAGGGTGAACATCCAGAACTTCTGTGCCTTGATGTATTTGTTTAGCCGACGCAAGTCCAGGATGGGACGCCAACCTCCTGTCTTCTTTCTGACGAGGAAGTATCTTGAATATACTCCGGAGCCCCGGAGACTCTTTGGGACAAGCTTGATGGCTCCTTTCTTGAGCATCGCCCTTACCTCTAACAGTAGTTGAGGGACGTGGTTTTCCTTCCTTGCCACGGGAGGAATTCGGGGGCACTTCTTTAGAAATTTCAGAGTGCGCCCGTGGGCCAGGGCATCCAGCACCCAACTGTCGGTGGAGATGGACTTCCACACGCTGACAAACTTTGTCAGCCGGCCTCCCACCGGGGTGCTTCGGTGGGGGCCCAACACGACGGCCGGTTCAGTCTTGCTTGGAAGCAGCCTTGCCGCCCTGGTCTCCCTGGCGACGACAGCGAGATCCACCGGACTTGCCTCGTCCCCTGTAGGCTTCTTGCGACGAGGAGCTGGCCGCCTGACGGTAGGTCGAGGAGCCGCCGCCAAATCCTTTGGAGGCACCTTGCTTGCCTCCGGAGTTCCGAAAGGGTGGTCGCCGTTGCTCCAGAACTCCCAAGGCCTGAGCCGTCTCCGTGTCGGTCTTGATGGCCTGCAGCGACTCATCCACAGTCTTTCCAAACAGATTGTTCCCGTAGAAGGGCATGTCCAAAACCTTGGCTTGCACGTCCTGGCGGAAATCCGTCGCCTTGAGGCACCCCCGCCGTAGAAGGCAAACGCTGTTGCCCAACTGGCGGAAACTGGTGTCGGCAATGTCTGTGGCCACCGTTATGGCGTGGTCCGACGCCACCTCACTCTCCTGTAGGGCCTCTGCCCTCTTGTCGTCCGGGAGGAAGTCCAACAGGGGGGCGATCTTGTACCAACATTCCCTGTCGTAGCGGGCACAATCGCTAGGGCGTTGGCCACCTTAATCGTTGTCGCTGACGAGATGACTCGTCGTCCCACGGCATCCAGCTTCTTACCCTCGCTGTCCGGTGGGGAAGTTGAGGATGACGCCAATTCCTCCCCCGCTTTCTTCTTGGCCGCCGCTGAGATGACCGAATCCGGGGTCGGCTGCGCCCTAAGGCACAACGGGGCAGCGTCGGGGACCCGGTACTACTTCTCGTACCGGTCCCTCTTGGCAGGTGTCGTGGATGGATTCTTGAGGAGGGCAAGTCCCTCGTCCCAGATGTCATCCAGCAACGGCACCGCGAGGACCTTTTGGCCTTGCGCCGTTGGTAGAGGAAGCCTTCCTTCTTCTTCTCCTCAGGGCAGAGTTGAAAGAGCTCGGATGCCCTGGCAATCATGGCGTGGAAAGAGCCAATCTCGTCGGGTGGGGACACCCGAGGAATCGGAGACGGGAGGCCAGTCCCGTCATCACTGCAGTCGTCATCGTCCCCATCGTGGCCGTGTCCGTTCCTGTGTCGTCCCTCGGGATCGGGGAAGGCGACAAAGGCTGAGAAGGCCACGTGGGTTGAAGGGGCACTGGATGAATTCTCCTCCTCTTGTTCGGAGGGCTTCCCGACGGACCCGGTACAGCTGGGACGTCCGTCGGGGGTAGGGGCAGTCTCGTCCTTCTCTCCGTGCATAAGGCCTGGATTGCCATCAAAATGGCCGCCGAGTTGTCCTGAGGCTCGGGTTGCGACGGGCATGCCGGGAGCGAGAGTTGTTCCTCCACGGGAACCTCATCGTCGTTGCCACCCTCGCTCTCGTCGTCCCCCTCCTCGGGATTCCTCCCGTGGGGCTGGGCCTCTTCCAAATTCTCGGCCAGTTCCTCCTCGGAGGTTGAGTCCGTATCCGTAACGGTCACCGCTCCCCCCCTTTTTTCCCACCGGGGTCTTCACGGGGATCCTCTCGTTGGGGTTAAAAGAGGATTCCCTCCGCGGAGGCAGGGAAACTCTAGGCCCCAAGGTCACCTCCACTGGGATAGCCTCCACAGGCTTCGCCAGGGCCGTAGCGACTCCCTCAATAGAGGCCTTAACAAGGTGGATCAAGGCCTTTGCCGCCTTGGGCGCGCTTGAGGCCTTCACCTTAGGGGGAGGGTCACCGCCTCGCTCCCCCTCGGCCGGTTCCTCCGAGATCGACCAGGGCATCTCCAGAAGCTTAGCCGGGTGCTCGGATTTTCTCTTCCCCGAGCCAGAGCGTTGGCTCTCGGTTGATGGCGTTGCTGAAGGTGCACCCTGCCTGGCAGCCGAGGAGCCCGACCGTTCGGCGCTCCCGGTGCCCGCAGACTCGCAGTGCTTTGCCTTCTGTTGGGCCCCCGTCGCCGGGGCGCCCTCACAGAACTTAGAAGACCGCTCAGACTTCTTCTTCTTCTTCTCACCTGCTGGGCTCTTGCCTTCCAGCCAGTTGGAGAGACGGGTCCGGCGATCCCTCATCGTCCGATCCGACATGTTAAAGCAAAACGCACAGTCCTTCTCCACGTGCGTTTTGTCCTCGTGGAGGCAGTAAAGGCATTTCGAATGCTCATCCTCCTTGAACACATTTTGTAGGTTGCATCCAGGGCAGATCCTGAACAGTTTGCCGGGAGTCGAGCTTCCCTTCTCCTGGGCCATGTTCTTCTCGTCCATGAGGTAGGCATCAGAAACTTCTGGAATCCTCCAAGAAGCGTAACTCGACGAAAACCTCACCCTTGAGGGGCGTAGATAAATTCGAAACGGGTCCCCGTTGATCGGAAGTAGAAACGGTGGAGCTTGAGGCTCGATTAAACCGAAAAATGAGATACATCGCTTTGAAAAAGCACAAAACGAGTAAAAGCTCGAGAGCTATAGCACGAGGACTCCCAACACTTGAGCATGCAGTAAAAATCTGAGGATGGCTGCCAGGGGCGTAGCTTAGGGAGAGGGCAGTCATTGGCTGGGGGCAGTATGACCCAGAGACCAGTGATTGGTTACTACTAAGAAAGACAGATCAGAAACAAAACTGATACTGATTTTTTTCTTTACCGAGGATTCCCAGCCTGACGACAGGGAATATTCATGAGCATGTGAATCCATGCCAGACCCCATGCTGGAGAATGGCACACACCAGTCATAAATATATTCTAGCATCCGTGCCAGTGAACGTGCTACTTTGATATGGAAAAATAATTTTGGAATAAAGTATTGTTGAGTAAAAATCCAAAACCTGTAACACGCCCACCATAGGTCGTGTCGACAGGGAAATCACATTATTTGATTAATCTAAGTGAGAGTAATCTGATGAACCTATTAGTAACAGGACCATATCAGAGGAAAATAATGTTTTAAATGTTTACAATTGTTTAATGTCAAAATCTGTAAGATGACATCACATCAAATGGAAGGGAAACTGGATGTAGAAGTCACTTGCATTAGACTGCCCTCTTCACTATCGGAACCCTCTCAAGCACATACATTGATAAATGATATATTTATTTAATTTATTAGCATTTTTAAAGCGCTCACACAGCCCGCGGGCATCGAGGTGCTGTTACAGGAATTGGTTTTTTTGTTTGTTTTTAGTTGCGTAATTGTTGTCTTAGTTGCGTATTTATAATGCGCTTAAATGCCCAGAGGTTTCTAAGCATGGACCTGGGGATCGAACCTGTGTTGCTTCGTGTCGTCTTGCTTCCAAGGCGAACACATTGCTGCTGAAATTATACACTACTCAAAAGGGAGTGGTTTTAGCTCTAAACACTCAAACCCACAGATTTTGGGGACATTTACTTCAATGCTCTTGGGGAGAGGGGAAGGAGAGAAAGGAGAATTGATAACAATGGGAAGGAGAGTGGAATAGATTGCTTCACTGCAGACCCATTTTTGGATTACTGGCAGTACACAGCAAGCGAGATCTCCCTGTAGTTAAGGTTCCAGGCCCACTTCAGAGGTAAAGACAGCAGACAGGCCCAAATACAGAAAGAAGGGTACAAGACTCAGGAGGGAAGCGGACACTGCCTTGCAGTCTCTTCCCATGTCATCCTCCCTCATATAGCCGCCCCCAGAGTCAGTATCAGGTAGTGGCTGCTGTGCCCTGGCCACATGGCCACCGCCATAAAGGGAGTGATGAGGTCATTGTATTAATCACAGTATTTATTGAGAATCAACGCCATAATGGGGTAAATGCAAAATAGTACAGCTTCCAGATATCTCGAGACCTGTATTTCACACTGCTCTATTGGCTCTGCTAAACCATACCATGGACATCAAAAGCCTCAGCCCGACAACTGCCAGCTAAACAGCTCAGAAAGACCAGATTAGCAGATTACTTCAACTGCATGCTCACATTCAGGAAGAGATCCGATGATCACTCACGCCATGCTGAATCAAGCGAGAATGAAACATTACAAGATAAAAAGCTGTTAAACAGGTAAGATAGATCAGTGGGCAAAGCACTTGCTGCTGAATTCTCTGTGTAATCTTCAGGTTGTTGGTTTGAATTCTGACAAGGCCAACTAAGCTTTTCATCCTTTTGAGCTTCAGGGAGTACCATTTTCAGTTGGGTAATAATATTTTAATGTCTTAAATAAAAATGCTTAAGCCAAAGGGATCTATAAACAACATATTATTAACTGCACCTTGATCTTTAAACATCAATTTTCGAATAAAGTAAATTATGCTTGGCTGCCAGCAGACTGGCAAGTGAAACATGGGAAAAGGACACAGCCTTTCTATCCATCCATGCCCCCATACTCAAAAAGAACATCTAAATCTACAATTAAGATGTTGACACAAAGCTCTATGTCGGTGTTATGAAAATATGACACCCATCGCGGAGGTCCCTCTTCTACTGAAAAGAATCCTGGAAGCCAGCCTTTTACCTCAAATAAAATCCCACAAACGCAAAATGTGTTTTCCTCTACGATGAAGTCTCCAGGAATCAAATAAAATCTCTGTTACAATGCATGAAAATGGAGAATTTCACACCCTCTTTCATCTACACTGCCAAGTCCTTTGACTTACACGTTGCATCCAAGCTCTCCTTCCAGAAAAATATAACCATGAAAGTAGAAACTGCCAGATACCTCCAGAACATAAATCTATTCCTCGCTCTTACCACCTTCCGGTCTACTTTTTAACCCCAAGTACTGCTCCACAGAGAGGGCGACTATGCGCTGCACATGCAGTCTACTGGACCTCATCCTAATTGGGTAGTTTATTATGCTGAAGCATACCTAATCACTAGTCATAGAAACTCGGACCACATCACTCATTCTACAAGAACTGCATGGTCTCCCCATATTGGCCTACATTCATATGAAGATTTAAGGCATCATCTACCAAGCTATACACAGCAGTAACTCATACTATAATTGGTAGACAAGCAATCACCTACTTCCAGAAAGCCACTCACAGCCACATGCCTACACATCCAGACAACAATAAAAAAGGGCATGGAAACAAGTATTTTCCTTGGACAAACCTAAAATCTAGAACAAGGTATCCCTGCAAGTTGGAATCTCTATGTCCTCCAAATTAGTGAAGAACTGAAAACCTACCTCTTCAAGCCACACTTACACCCTCCAGATCACTATCGCCCAGACCTATAACCTCCAGTCCCATCACAATGGCAGCTTTTGACAATAATATATATTTGCTTGCCTAAAGTTCAACCGAGAAGGTCTTTGCACCAATTCATAAAATCTCTCAATGTACTTTGCATCTGTCCACATATCTCAGCTTCCTCTATTGTTATGCAAAGCACTCTCATGATACACAAGGCTAGATCTGTGAATAAACCTAATAGTATGTTGTTGGAGCAAGCTTCCCTGTTAGAGCTGCCCGTGCCTGGAATGCACTCTCTACTGCATTGAGAGTTGATCAACCCTACTCTAGATTCAGACGTAACGTGAAAAGCTGGCTCTGGACCAATGACGACCATCAAACTGATCCCCTGCATTAGATCCTGGATCATTGCATGTAACTACCATGATATTCCTGAAAACTGCACTATAGACTATCTCACCACCTCCTGTGTGATGCGATGTACCCACATCTTGTATATTTGTACTGTAAATACTGCAATAACATGTAATGCATCCACTGTATGTATCCACTGTATGTAACCAAGCTTAAGTATTCTTGTTACCGCTGCGCCCGGCTACCCCAGGGTTTGGAGCGCATTATCAAATAATAAACTAAACAATATTGATATTGCCTGTACAGATGGGTTGTCTATTGAATTATGCACAAAGAAACCTCACTTTATCTTATAGAAATAATCCACCCCGCCTGACTTTCCTACCGGGCTAAGCCAATCACACTGCAGCCGGGAGGTGGGAGCCGGCTACCAACATCCAAGGTCCACATTGAATGCCCCTGTCTGCTTCAGGTACGCTTTCCACCTCCCCTAGGTCACCTGTGATTCTGTGTGTACTCCTGTCCCCTCCCCCCAGTCACCTCTGATGCTGTGTGGACCCCCGCTCCCCCTGGTCACCTCTGATGTTGTGTGTACCCCCACACCCCCCTGGTCACCTGTGATGATGTGTATACCCCCACTTCCACCGACCCTGGTTGCCTGTGATGCTGCTGCCTCCCTGCAACATGGGGTAAGCACCATGTATTTGCCCTATGATTTGACTTTGCATCTGTGTGGTGCTGCTGCCTCCCTCCAACTTGGGGTAGGTACCATGTATTTGCCCTTCTGATTTGACTTTGCATCCGTGTGCTGCTGCCGCCCTGCAACATTCGGTAGGCACCATGTATTTGCCCTTTGATTTGACTCTGCATCTTTGTGCTGCTGCCGCCCTGCAACATGGGGTAGGCACCATGCATTTGCCCTTTGCTGGACCTTCGTCTCATCTATGTGCTGCTGCCGCCCTGCAACATGGGGTAGACTCCATGTATTTGCCCACCGACTTTGACTTTACAACTGCTGGTTGCTGCTGCCTGGCAACATGGATAAGCCCAATTGATGTGACCATGTACTTTTTCTTTCACTAGGCGTATGATGTATTACCTTTTGCACGTTCCACAATGTAATTCACCTCTGACGCTTCCTTTTCTGTAACCTGAAGCACTTGCTGTAACCGTATTCTTAAGTTAAAAGCGCCTAGGTACCTCAGGGTTTTGTGCGCTATATGTGTCAAACTAAATAAATAAATAAAAATAAAATGCCATAAAGGGACAATCTACTCCCTATTTGTAACATGCCAAAGACCAGATACATTAGTTTTTTGACAAGGTGTGATGTCCCCTTTTCCCCCCACTAACCCTACATCTCTCCATTCTCCTCGAAACACATCACACACCAACCAACTATATCACCCACACAGCTACCGCAGCGCACACACTGACACCAAACAGCAAATATCCACACCTCCTCCAATAACTCATCCAATCGCAACCATACACTACAGGTACACAAGGCTCACAAGGCCTTCCAGGCAGACTCAACCACCTGCAGCCAACAGACCCATACCACCTAGTAGCAAACTCACACAGTGACATTTATTTCCAAACTAAAACTACCAACACAACACGGACAAAACCACCATTCCCTCTTATTTTCAGATCCGGCAGGCAACCATGCAAAGGACAGCCGTGCGCTGTGTAAATCCCTTTAACGTAACACAACATACATACATGGTCTCATTGGTAGAGGTTTTGCACATTACAAACCTACCCAAAAGAAAAAGTCCTAGAAGAAATGTACATCATTTCAGTAATAAACAATCCCACATTACCGCAGACACTACCAGAAATAAATAGTGCCTTTATTTTAATACAGATTTGATTTGTGGTAACCAATATTTATCATCATCAAAAGGGTATTATGAAAGAGCAACCTGGCTTACCTGTAAATATCCGTATATTAGATAAAACACAAACACCCCAGTAACACAAATAAAAAACTGCATAGGTTTCTGGAAGTTACTGAGATTAATGCCGATCACCCGGACATCATCAACGGATTTGATATGTGGCGACATGCCATCCGGTTTCGACGGTATACTGATGGAGACATATTTCCTGGGGTTGTTGAACTTTAGATCCATCGTCTCCTCTGGTTGGGTCCCTCTGTCCAGGAAATGGTCTACCTGGTATTCTTTCAGACCTAATGGATGTAGCCTGCAGAGGTTTAATAGAAAAAAACAAGTGTCAAGCAACAGCAATATATCAAAGCTGGGTCTTGGCAATTCAAATTGAAAGAAACATTTTAAAGTGAGGTCTTCATTGTTTGGCTGGGTTACGCTGTAGCCTTGGGCAATAAGGTTTGAAAAACAATGATCATTACATCAACCATTCTGTGAAACAATAAACCAATATCGATAGTGTTTAATTACTGAAGTACCTCATTCAAAACCTATTCCCGATTTTTTTCTACATCCTATATGTGATTATCATGCAGAAAATGTGAAAGTAAACCATCAAAGACATACGCTGACAAAAGATAGTCAAAGGAAACACTATGAGCTAATGATGGAAGATATGCTTTCTGGGAGGCATGGTATCACAAGCAGACACTGACAAGACGTCAGTCTCTTAGTCAAAATAACATTTGCTTATACTAAAAATCCGAATGCCTGCCCTTACTCTTGTAGAATAACTGTGAAAATGAAAATGCCTGCCCTTACTCTTGTAGAATAACTGAAAATGAAAATGTATATGCAAAAAGGAAAATTAGTGTTCAAATTAACAGTCAAAATAGCTGAGCAAACGTTCTCCCCACGTTGGTATAGTACAAGGTAAGGTTGCATGCTCGGACTGTGTGACAAACCCTGGCTCTGGTTGCAAGGATGCAGTTCACAATATGGACCAGATCCTACTTGGCCTTCCACATGAACGTTCTTTGTTTTATAGTTCAACCAGGCGTGCTTCCTTCTGGTCTCACAACTCAACAAAGTTCCTTTAGTTTGCAATTTCAAAGTTCAAATCAACATTACAATTCAAAGTAGGTCTCCCGCCATCAGGCTCGGACCTCTCACTCACAATTCCCTTACCCAAGCTTTTATCACAACCTTTAGGCTCCCCTCTGTCAGGCTCAAGCCCCTCTTTGCTATTCTTTTACTGCTGAAGACTTTCAAATGTGCGAAGACTGTTTCTTGTGACATTACACTTCGTTACTGGGGTATCATGTCCTTGCTGTTAACTTTATACACAGTATCACACAGAACACTAGACATACAAGGCTTAAATTCTGCCAGTAGTTATTCACAATATTATTGTGTACCCTCAACGCTTGCCCTAATCAGAAGAACACACTTTCCCTTTCGTGATGTAATATAGCCCTAGGTAGCGCTGTGGCTCTGCCTTTCTAAAGGGATTGGAAAAAAGAGACTAGCCCTCCTACTGCAATGGGTTTACTTTCTTTTAAGAGTTATCAGCTATCGCTGTACATTTCAACAATTCACAAAAAAGTGCAGTTTGGGATAGCTTTTCCCATACTGCATTCATTGTGTGGTCAGGCAGTCCACTTGGGTCTATGTGTCTAAGTGACCATTTATTTGCCCTCCGTGGGGTGTGTCTGATCACCTCAATGGTATATTCAATAAAACCATATGACAATGAGACTGCAAATGGTATTGGTCGCCTCACTGTTTTAATGTTGTGTATATTTCTTACTCGAACATATAATTCTATCTTCTACCACTGTTGTAGATCCTCAAGCTATCTATCTTGAGTTTCCACAGTGCCAGAATGTAAAACACTACTACAGTATTCTAGATAAACTGCTGTAGTTGGCATTGAGTATTCTCGTTGTTTTTCTGTGTGTCCCCCTTATTTGGCGGACATCTAGATATGTGGTCGACCGGTTTCAATGATATATCTTTTCATGCATCATCTTCTTCACGACCCGTTACTTCACTCAGATAGATTGAATCTGTCCACCCAACAGATCTGGCGCAGCATGCTCTGTAGGACAGAAAATAGAAAAGTCAAAGATGACTTCTCCTAAGGGTAGTGAATTGGGGCATTTCTTGTTTAGTTTGTCTTATTCAAATATGGACAATTAAAGTTGTTCTTAAAAAGGGCCCCTCTCCCCCGGGGTCTAGGAGTATGGAATTCCCATTGTTATTCACAGCTTCTCTTTAAACGTGGCAGCCCAAAAAGGTCTCTTTGAAAGCTTGCTTAAATAGGATACCATTGTTGGAGCAACGGGCAGACAAGGTTATGTTTAATGATATCAAACACAAGCCACCAACCGTGAACTGGTGGACAAAGTATATGATTGAGTCATAAGCAAAGTAAAGACTCTTGACATAGCAGGAACATCTGCCAAATACACAGTTGTCGTACCCACTTGAGATTAGATAAGGATTGGTTGAATTATTGTGTTATCTTTTGCAAATGAATAACAAATTACTTATGCTGATGCTGGCTCAGTTTTGTGTAAAAGGTGACACCATGAACCATTTAGGTACTTCTCCACTGTCCATGAAATACTGGTCGTGGTTGAACGTGAAGTCCGCTTGAGTATATTGTATGTGTATATTAAAATTTGCCTTGCAACTCTGAAACTCTTCAGATGCTCTATTTCTTTGCATTATAGCGCTTAGAAGTGTCAGAAGAACTATTTTTGTTTTGGTACTTGGACAAGCACCCTTATTTTTAGTTTGTTAGGCAAAGAACTTCCCTCATAGTGGTAGGGATAGATGGGCATTTTCTTTTTATTTTGAAGAAATACCCTTGAACCATGGCACTACTTAATCCAACTCCTTCTGCTTTGCCACAGATTGCATGGGCATAAAGTCCATTCCCTAAACACTGCCTTTACATGGCTGTAAGCGGCAGAGTTCTGGCCTAGAATTCATCTTTGGGTATTCCTGAAGGTGTAGGAATTGGGAAAATAGCTTTCTGTACTATTAGAGCTTTTACATTTTAAACTGCTTACTCATTGGCTTTTGCCACATTGTGATTAGGGGGACCTTTAAGACTTCATAAACTCATTCCCAGGTTTACCTGTGGGCTGAACTCCTTCTAGAACACTGGAATTGACTTAGCTGGTTAGGGAAGGACTGAACAAGTTAAAGTTAACTGCCTCATATTTATAAGTAAGGTTGGTTTACATAGTTCACCCACCTTTTATCACTCCACTTTACTTAAACAGTTTTTACTTTGCTTTTGTGTAGTTGACTGTGTAGTAGTACTTTTACATATCTGTGAGGGCCCCTATTGTTTGACTTCCTCCAAGTGTTAACTGCACCTACATAGCAAATCCCTGACCTCCTAAGTCAACCTTAAGCTACCCAGAGAGAGTATATGGTAAGACCAAGTGTAGGAAACCCCTGATGATCAACTTGGTTGACTCTCAGAAGCCCCACACAGTGGTAGTTCTTAAAATCACTCCTGAAAGGCAATGGGCCTCATGACGAGTTGGGCTGTATCCCGGCTGTAATACTGCCCGACTGTAGCCTTAGCACCCAACGGTACAGCGGTATTACCGTCGGATCACAGGTGGGGCATTAACGGTAAATCCCCATTCCCGATTGGGTGCATTTGATCCAATGGGGCAATTTCGGCACTAATACTGCGGGATAATATAGCCGGTGGTAATACTGCCGAAAACAGGGATTTTCACCTTGCCCAACTTATGATAGTGCTAGCTAGCCCTTAAATGTGGCGGTGATACCGTTACCGCCACATTTAAGGGCTACAGCCCAACTAGTGATGAGGCCCATGTAGTAAATTAAGTCACGATAATCTGATAAAGCCCCACTATCTGAACAGTACCTTCATCCTATTGTTCCTTCTCAAACAGCCTCTGGCAATAAGAGATATAGTGAGGATTACCCTCATCGATCGTGACCTTGACCTCGCAATACACTCATCCATTTCAACTTAACAAATTCCACCAGCCCACAGGCATCCTTGCACATCTACACTCAAAAATGCTCATCTAACATCAACAGAAAAGCAAAACAATAAATTTAACTTGGAAAACCATGCACAACTTTTACATGTTCCACTACTGGAAAGGCGATTTAAAAGAGGTTAGCCTTTCCACCGTCCTCACTTCTTTCTGAATTACATTATGCATACTCAACAAAAAGAAATCATGATTCATGCACAATGTTATTTCTTGTAGCCATCTTAACTGCTTCAACTTACACCCTGTTAAATCTTTCTACTAATCTGTTGGCCTCTGGTGATAAGAAGTACATTTATATTTAATACATACATATTATATTAATGGAACTGGGTTCCATTGTCATATACCAGTATGTCAGGATACCCTTCCTCTCTAAACACATTCTCCATTAACTTAATGACATCTGCACTTGAAATATCTCTACCACCTTGATTTCTGGCCACTTTGAATAGTAGTTCATCAACACAATCATGTACTTAATTCTTTTTCCCAGCACATGATAATCTGATAGACCTGAAATGTCTAATCCCACTTTCTTTCCATGGCCCATTTAGCATTTCCACTGGATTAAGAAATGGTTTTCTTGTTTTTAAAACTTTTGTCAGAATTTTGACACAGACAACAACTCCTGCTAATTTTTTCTATGCTCAAATTCATACATAGCCACCAATATCTCTCTCTCTAATCCTTCTTTTGGTGCCAAATAATGCCAGAATGTCGTTCATTTCCCATATACATAATGTGATTAACGTACTGGGAGAAATCACTTGTTGTCCTCTCAGAAGTAACCCATCACCAGTTGACGGTTTATCTCTCACAATCCAGTACGGAACTAACTGTTCTACTATTTCGTTTTTGTTTAGCCAACTAACATGCAGCCATTGCATCATTTTCTTCAAGTCAACATCATTTCCCAGTTCTTCCCACCATTTTCCCTTTGATATCGAACTCCACTACTCCAATTTGTAGTAATGCCACTACTTCATTCTCTAAGTCATTTTTTTCAACATCTTCTATGGGCAATCTCGACAGACAATCTGCCACTCTATTCTGTATCCCTGGTAAATATTTAACTTGAAAATCATGTTCTTGTAATTTTAAACTCAGTCTAGCAAATCTGGGTGCAGCTTTGGTCAGTACATTTACTGTCAATGCCTCGCATAATGGTGTGTGATCTGTGCACACAGTACATTTATTTTCCCACATATAATCCCTAAAATGATGTATTGCCCAGACACATGCTAATAACTCTCGTTCTATGACTGAATATCTTGATTCTGTATCAGAAATAGCCATTGAGGCATGACTTATTGTCTTTTCTGATCCACCTACTACTTGTGACATGACTGCTCCTAAACCCTCCCCACTGGTATCAACTGTACATTTCAGTGGCTTACCAATGACACATGCTCCTAAAGTAGGAGCTTCACAAATTCCAAATGTTATCTTCCTCACAGCATCCTCACATTCATCAATTCATGCAAATGTTACATCCTTCTTCAACAATGTTCTCAACGGTTGCTTGAAATCAGCAAAATCTTTCATGAACTGCTTGTAAAATTCTGGTAATCCTAGAAACAATGTTGTGGGGACTAGTGCATTCCTGACTACCTAAAGTGCATCAAATGTTTTTTTTATCCTTCGCCATTTAACACAAGTCTTAAATAGTCTACTTCTTTCTTTCTGAATTTGCACTTCAGGATCTCAATGGTCAGACCCTTTTCACAGTTTCTTTAAAAATGCGTCAAGCCTTTCCATCAGGTTCTCTCAAACCTTTTCCATAGATTCAAATGTCATCTTGATATACTGCTGTTCCTTCAAACCTTTAAAACACGTGACAGCATTCGATGAAACACGGCCGCCGATGATGCCAATCCTTACGGCATTCTATTTTATTGGTACAATTCATATGGTGTTATGAAAGACATGATGTCTTTTCTGTGTTCTATAAGGGGTATTTGGTGGTATGGCACAGATAAAGCCAAGGTGCTGAAGTGTCACAATTCAGCATCTCTGCTACTTTAGGCAGAGGAAACTGATCAACTTGAATTTTTGTATTTACATCTCTTAAATCCAAACACATCATCACCTTCTCGTTCTTCATGACCGCCACCACTATGGGATTTATCCACTCTGATGACTATTTTTTCAATGATCTGTTCTTTTTCCAACTTTTCTAGCTCCTTCAAAACTTTCTCTTAGTGCAAATGGAATGCTCCTTGCTTTGAGCTACTGGTATAGACCCATTTTATTTTACAATTGTGTTATGTTATGTTGACTTATACAATGCATGGCTACCACCCAGGGGCAGTCTTCAGGTCCTCATGTGGCTCTGCAAGAAAGAGGATGGGTTGGTTAGCGATGGTAGAGGGATAGGATAGGTCCAGAACCAGGAGAAACTGGCGTCTATGTGTATTGGGTTGCAGATGGGTTGTTTACATGCACTGGCTTGTTGCCATAAGGATGAGCCCCAATGCTTGGGTTGTTGGTTAAATGTGAATGTCTGTTATGTTGGGCATGTGTCTGTGTGTTTTATGTGTAAATTGGCTGGTATTTAAGGTTGTGGTTGAGCGGACTGGTTTGTGTATCCGTAAATGTTGCGCCCAGTGCCGGAGTTGTTTGTTGTATGTGAATATCTGTTATGTTCGATAGTATTTGTGTGTACATTGGCTGGTGCTTAAGGTTATGATTGTGAGCACTGGCTTGTTGTGTCTGTAGGGGTAAGCTCAATTTTCAAGGATTGTTGTTGTATGCAAGTGTTAGTTATGTTGGATGTGTGTGTGTGGTTTGGCTACTCCGCGGGTGTGTATAGTACAAGAGATGTGTGTAGGAGGGGAGCAGGAGTTGGGTGGTTAGTACATTGGGTACTCTCAAAGTTTTTCTAGGTTTCTAT
Source organism: Ambystoma mexicanum (assembly GCF_040938575.1). NCBI lineage: Eukaryota > Metazoa > Chordata > Amphibia > Caudata > Ambystomatidae > Ambystoma > Ambystoma mexicanum. The sequence goes on along the minus strand of NC_090930.1, from coordinate 1,013,499,405 downwards.
TCTTCACAAATCCATCTAAATGTGACACATAGTTAACCTTCACAAATCTATCCAAATGAAATGCATTGCTAATCTTCCCAATATGTCTATTGTAAGACGTTTCCTGCCCTCAAAATACATTTGGGTGCAACACACTTGTAGCAAAGAGTTCAACACACCACCTTCTTAGGAAACAAAAACACCAGACACGGCTCATCCAGATACGGATATAGTTTCATTTTTGTAGCTCGGCTTGCTCCCTCCAACCAAGAACTTCCGACTCCTATCTTTGCTATGTAGATCGTTATGGCTGCCATCCGGTATTTAAACTCAGCCAGTGCACAAAATTATCATAGCATATGTATTGTTGCGAAAAATCCTGGAGGATTTTTAGAGACATCAGATTTTGATTTTATTTTTAGAGTTGCCTTGAACCCATTCTAGCGCTCATTTCTTCACAGAAATGGTGTATAGTGAACAACTATCTACCATAACTAATCATTTCATACCATCCACCAATATGATGCAATTAGGGCACTTCAAATATAAGTCTTCTCCCTGGTTTCTTATGAGCATGACTGTTCTTTTTCAGACAAATGTTCTTGTACGTATGCAATCTTCTTTTTGTGTCTCCATACCGCTGCAATGTGTCCGCCTATGCCACAGTTTGCACACTGCAAGTTCAATTCTGGACATTGCTTTAAGTTGGCATAATGCCCAACTCTGCCACACTGGAAGCATTTGTTTTCTTCTCCCCCTGCTTGCTGTCAACTTCTGTTTGTTCCACTCTCCGTTTCTACTCACTCGAATTATAGTGTTTCTCTTTCTCCTCTCTCATTTTCCCTTTAGTTTTCGTTTTCATCAAATGTATTTCTGTACCACGCACTGATCCAAGTATGCTTTCTACTTATGCATTCAGTTGTGAGACTTTTTTCCCTTTGATCTCCTTAGAGCAGAGTTGTGTGTGTTCAATTTTCTTTGCAATTGCTATGGTCTCTGCTAGTGTTGGATTGACTTACATCCAGAAACGTTCTAGTATCAAAGTATTATTTGTATGTATGATTATTTGATCTCTAATGAGGTTTTCTGTAGTTCTCTCAATGCCGAATCTGCATGTGAGGGATAAAGGTTTCAATGCCAATACGTATTCTTATGTGGATTCTTCTGGTCTTTGGAATCTTGAATACAAATTAAATCTATTTTTGGCCACATGCATCTCTGGTGCGTAGTTATAATCCAGTTGCCTCATGATTTTATCATATATGTCCATGTCACCAGAACCAGTTTCATTTAAAACCAAAGGTGGCAATTCTCTGTATGTTCTTTGTATGTATGTATTTAGTTTTTGTAGAGCAGCGGTAGCCCGTGGGCATCAGGGCGCTTAAACATACGCAACAGATACTATGTGACATACGACATTAAAGGGTCTGCTAACCACCGGAAAGCCTCTAAGAGGCATCGTCACCCGATTTCTCATCTGAAAAGGTGAGTCTTGAGCACCTTCCTAAAGGTGGAGTGATTAGTTTCCAACCTCAGGGGTTCAGGGGCTCTGTGCTGTTCTACAATTTGGGAGCCAGTACACGAAAATATCTGCCCAGCCCGGTTTTCAGCTTAAACTTGGGCACGATCAATAGGCATTTGCCACCTGATCGTAGATTTCTCCTGGGATTGTAGGGTACTACACTCGTTTTCAGGTAGGCGGGCACTGTGCCATAGAGGCACTTATGAACCAGGCAGAGAGCCTTGAACTTTATCCGTTCTTCTACTCTCAGCCAGTGTAAGGAGAGCCTCTCTTCCGTAACATGATCTTTCCTCTTCAGATTTTTTACTAACCTGACCGCCTTGTTTTGGATCACCTGACAGCTGGAGAGATCCTTGGAAGAGGCCCCCAACAGCAGGGCATTCCCGTAGTCGAGTCTAGAGAGGATGATGGCTCTGGCTATCGTTGCCCTATTTCCCTCATTCAGCAATGGTTTGATGGCTTTCATCAGCCTGAGATAGTAGGCTGTGTTTTTCTGGAGGAAGCTGGTCTGGGCATGCGAGTCGACCACAGCATCGACCATCATCCCTAGTGTCTTTACCTTAGGGACCACTTGTATTGTGGCGTTCTTGATTTGGAATGTGTTATACTCTACCCCCAGTTTTTCCAGCTGACGACTGGAGCCAAACATCAGTTCAGTTTTGGAGTCATTCAAGCACATCCAGTTTGCCTGCATCCAGTCGTCAATGATCTTATAAACCCTGGTGATCACTTCGCTGTCTGTGGTGTGATTCCTACCCCCTAGCTCCAGTATGAGTTGGGTGTCATCTGCGTAGTTTGTAAACGACATTCCAGCTTTCACCAATAGGCTACACAAGGAGCGCATATAGATGATGAACAACATTGGTGATAGGCTGGCCTCTTGGGGTACTCCGAATAGGATATCACAAGGGTCGGAGAAACTGTTACCCCAGTGTACTCTCGCTTGGCGGTTGGCAAGAAAGGACAGAAGCCAGTCAATGGCCCCCTCCGAGCAACCAACATTCTCTCTAAGAGCCTTGATAAGGAGGGGGTGATCCACCAGATCAAATGCGGCGCTAAGGTCTAGCAGCATCAACATCCCATACTTGTTGTCATCCAGCATAGTCAACATCCGATTCTGCAAGTCCAGCATGGCTGTTTCAGTGCTATGGAATGCTCTGAAGCCAGATTGTTGCTGGTGCAGGATTTCCTGGTTCTCTACGAATTGTTGGAGTTGCTGAGTAGCTACCTTATCCAACAGTTTAAGGATGAAGTTTGAATTGGTTATGGGGCGGAGGTTCCCGGGATCTTTGGGATCTAGGCCCGCTTTTTTAACCAGTGGAGTAATAGTGACTTTCTTCAGATCTTTCAGCACCATGCCCTCTTGAAATGAAGCATTTACTATTCTTCGGAGGAGGGCAGCAAAGATATCCTTGTGTTGGAGAATGATGCCGGGGGGCAGAATGTTTTCGGCGCAAGTGGTGGGTTTCATGTTATTTAGCACCTCCAACATCTCTGCCTCTGAGATAGGGTCGAAGTTAAGGAGCTGCTCTCTGGCAGTGGTCTTGACTTCTATGGGGCAGTTCTCCTGTTTAGGAGAAGTTCTGGCTTTGATAATATTTTGTCTTGCCTTTTCCGTTTTTGCTTGGAATACATTTAGCACCGTATTACAGTCCTCCTCAGAAGGTTCGAAAGGGGGAGTAATAGATACAGGCTTTTCAATGTTCTTCAAAATATTGAAGAGTTTACTTGTGTTGTTGTCCGCTTGCTCGATTTCTGTGTTGAAGAAATTAGCCTTAGCTGCCTTAATTTTGTCTTTATATTCCTTATCCTTCCCTTTCCAGCTCGCTTTACTCTCTGCCGATTTATCTGTGATCCATTTCCTTTCTAAAGACCGTTTTTCCTTCTTCAGAGCAAGAAGCTCTGGAGTATACCATTTTTGGCTATTGCTAATTCTCCTAGTTAGCTTAGTGGTAAGTGGTGCCACGGATTCTACTAACTCAGATAAATGCTTATTATATTTGTCGAGCAGGTCAATGCAGGAGTCGTGATCCTAAAAGGAGGACAGAATTTTGTCTAAGCAGGGCCTGAGCTGCCGCTCATTTACATTTTTAAAGTTTCTAATTGATACCCTCTGGACGCAAAGCATGGAGCAGTAAAAGGCATTACATTTTAGATGTCTGCCCTTCATGTTCAACTGTTTTTATGTAGTTGCCCAAATACTCTTTCCATTCCGACCATGCCGTTATAGGCTCATCAGGATTGGATTAGGTACAAAATCTGCTGGTGGATGGACTGTGATTCATTTCATTTTACTTGTAGAATTACTTCTCAAAAATAAAGAGAATACAAACTCTGCTTCCTTTGTGGTGTTTTTGTGCCACCTATGAGACGAATTAGCAGTATTTCACATTTCCTACATTTCCTTTCTTGTTTTATTGACTTGCAAGTAGCTGCATGCAGCGCATATGGTACTACGTGTTGTCTGTTGCTTGGCAACCCAATTTATTTTTACAATCCTTTTGTTTGTTGTCGCACTGGCACAAAGCGCAGCCCTTTTCTCTAATGAAACAAGAGAGTAGTTTTAACGCTCAATGCCGCTCGCGCGAACATTGGTAAAACTTTTCCCAGAATACAGAGATTCCCCAATCAACATGATCAAAATTTCTTTAAATTATACTCATATAGGAAGCTGTTTAAGAGGGCGTGGCTTGGTGCGCATGGCGTAAGGCAGCTGAAGAGTTGCACTCTGGCCAAGATCCTTTTCTAAGATCCTGAAAGCACAGAAAGACTACATAAACAGCTGGAAAAGCACACTCGGAGGCAGTCGAAACACTTAGCTGCACTCCGGTCACAAAAACGGGAAGAATCAGAGCTGCAGATGCAAGGGAAAACATTTTCGAAGACTCCCCCCTTACCCTCTGACGCACTAAGATGGCGGCCGGGTCTGCGTGTTAGCAGCGGGGGGAAGGGCTGCTCGCCGCTGCGGACGCGAAGGCACCGCAGTGAACAAAAGTGGATTGAAGTCGGTGGTTGCCGGCGCCGTGGCACGGGGAGACTCCCTAACACACGCATCACAGAGACAGAGCCACGCCTGAGGCGGCGTTTGCTACTTCAGGGAGTTACCGTGACCCGCTGCTTGCTTGGGCCAATGGATGAAGGACGGCGCAACCTCACAGCTACAACCTGCATTTGTGCTGCCGACACCCGCGAAGTCTGACGTGCAGGCGCGACGTCGCCCTCCCTCACTTTATGTGAACACCAGCAGACCTGATATATCCTGCTTACCCTGAACAGGTAACAACGTGGGTTCCATCATACGCTTCCAATTCGACCCCATATTTTCGTAGAATTTTGATAATTTATTTCCTCCTCTGGTTTACTGTCCCGCCCTATCACACAGCTACGTGCCCAGGGATCACCACTTCGAGACGCACCGACCAAGGCTGCCCCCAGGCGGACATCCGCTCCTCTGGGCTCTGCTCTCTCAAATCTTCTGTCTACCCAATGACAGACTGCCCCGACAAAGACACCCTAGCAGGTAATCATTCATGCGCCTTCTATGGCTCCCAGGGCAGAACAATACTTATTACTGCTGTACAAAGTTCTGAAGCCTTTCTTTTCTTTACTATTTGATTTTTCCAATATAGACGTATTTTCTGCCTATATCACAGTCAGTCCATTGGACCTACGACAAGAATCCATGAACTTCACGAACATCCTGAGAAGAAAATTTTGAAATCTTTGTGATCTAATAAAATCACCCGTCCTCACGTGCTCCACAGAGACACATTTTTCCACAACATTAGCCCTCCAGAATTACTCTCAATCGATGGAAGCCCATTGTGGCGAGTGCCTTTTTCCATCACATCCCATCTCTCCCTTCTCTCTCTCCCTCCCTCCTCTCTCCTTCCCCCTACCCTCCCCCCTTGTGTGCCGCCGGACCGACGGGTCTGCACGGAGACCCTTGCATTGCATTTCCGAAGGGGACCCAATACCAGCATCGTGTTGTGTTTTTAGGAGAGGTAGGACCATCAGTATTATCTGAGGACTCCTCACCTTTATAAACATGTAGACCTGGTAATGTGAGACAAAAGGCAGACAAGGCCAATGTCTTCTGCTCTGCCCATATTCTAACATGACACCCTAGTCTATATGCGGATTTTTGATGTACAATTTGTTACCCTTCACTTGTTCTTACAATTCTGTACAACACTTTTACATCCTGTCTTTTTCTCTTCATTTAACTGGCTCTCCTCCTTTTCACAAATACAGGGTCCTGCTATTTATTGCCCTGATGAAGGCGGAGTATTCTCTCCAGATATGCAGATCATTATTCCTTTGAAGTCTGTACCGCCGAAACGCATTGCTAACCAGAGGGGATACAAGGTCCATCACACTATACTGTGACATCTAGGACCTTTTCTTGTTTGTAAACCACCATTTCGAAGGACAAGGATACTTTGTCTATAAAGCTCCTTTCTTGTCAATTTGTTTTTGTTACTTCCTTTTTTCCCCCTAATGCGTAGGCAGACCCAATCCCAATATATAAAAACACAAAATTTATTGGGGATATAAAAATAACTAATTTATTTGTTTCATTACAACTGTACAACAATAAGTTTCAATTTTATACTTTCATTTGTTCAGATTTCATTTGTTATCTAAAAGTGATGAAGAACAAATTTATGTTAATGTTTCTCATTTAGTGTTCTCATTCTGTTAATGAATCTATACCAAATAATTTGTATGTACCATTTATATTACTGATTTTATATGTCTTTACATGTTAGACCTCACCATGTATGTTATTTTTATTTGTTTTTCTTGACATAAAAAATTTTTACTTTGCACTTTCAAGAATGTTTATGTCTCATTTGTGAAGGAATGACTTTGACTTCTAACCGCATATAATATGTACAAATGACACTAGCTATTTAGGGTTTGGACCAGAAAAATAATTCTAATTCACTTATTGTTATATGGGCCAACCTTTTGATGCACCAGGACCTTGCTTTGTTGTAACATATAAGTGTGCTGCGTGAAGGCAGCAGTGACTAAAAGATACAGAGTGCGGATGGCGGAGTAGGAGAATAGCACTTGCTGGCCCGCCTGATCAAGAGACATTGGTGATTTAGCCTGTGGAGAAGAACATAGACCCAACCCGGAATGAGTCCGCCCACAGAGGTGATCCACGATTGAGGTGAGAGACTGGTGGCTTGTAAAGCACAGCGAAGTGCGGTGAATGCAAGAAGCAAAGTAATCAATGGACACATGCCCACAGCGGGCGCATACTTATGATTGGGGAACTGTGACTTGGACTTAAGCCAAGGAGCACATATGACTGGTGCAGTGGGGAGGAAAACTGAAGCAGCTAGGGCAAATAAACCCCAAAACTTAAATTGACAAGTGAGCCAGTGTGAACCAGACAGCACCACGCTACGCAGGAAAAACTGAAAGCCTACCGGTTGAGAACTGGCGAGTGCTGGAGTTGACAAGGGCAGCAACAACAGTTGTGTAGCACAAGGGGCACGACAAACCTCCCCTCCTTTCTTTCTTTCGCTCAACACGGCAGATTGACAAACAACCCAGTACACTCTCGGAACAAAGGGGCCACACTGGTACATAGAATGGCAAGATGTGCTAAAGTGCACCTAAACACAGAGGCGCACGGCTAACGAGCAAACAAATCGAACGCAGGGAAAGACTGTCCAGTAAAGCGGTGGGACAAGAATCACCAACGAAGCGCATATCAACAGCCATAAGAGACACACAGAGTGGCAAGAACCAAAGTGAGCGGTGCACAAATAAGACCTGGGCCCCACATTTGACGCCCCTGAGGAACTTAGCTAAGGGGTACACCATGCCAGCCACCAAAGATAAAGACAAAGCAAAACTCACTATCATAGACTCGTTTGCAGCAGCAAAATCACGGCCCTCACAACAGCACAAGAAGGCACCACCGGGAACCGCCAAAGCCATGGAAGCAGAGAACTGAGACGGGCAAGTACTGGAGGCAATAGCTGCACTGAGGACTTTTATAGATACTAAAATAGATGAAGTAAAAACAGACATGCAGCTGATGAGACAAGACGCGAGGAACCTCGCGGAGATGGTAACAACCGCCGAAGCAGGGCTGCTAGAAACAACGGAGACCACAACGGACCTGAAGTCCAGGGTACCTGAGCTGCAAAAAAGGGTAACAACATTGGAAGCGAGAGCCGAGGAGGCGGACGGGAGGTCCAGATGCAGCAACATAAGACTGCTTGAGGTCCTGGAAGGAACAGAAGGCCTGAACCCGACTAGATTTGTGGAAACACTACTACAGCAGGAAATTGGTGCGGGCAACCTCTCACAAGACTTTGCTGTCAAACAGGCACACAGATCCCTCCAAAAGAAACCACCCCTGGGCTCACACCCTCGACCAATAATTGCAAAATTCCTTAATTTCCAAGACAGGGAAATTATACTTAGGTATTCCAGAGAGGGGGGAGCAATAGAACGAGGCGATTCCAAGATAACCATATACCCAGACTACCCACCAGCGGTGCAGCGAGCGAGGAACTCCTATGTCCCGATCAAAGCAAGACTGAGGCAGCTGAACTTAAACTACATGCTACTATACCCCTGCAGACTGAAGATAATACACAAAAGGACGGGCTATATTCCTTGAGACACCAGCGGCCGCCAACATGTGCCTGGAACACAACAATCTGGCGGACAGCAAAGAACAGGGCACATGAAAGATAACATCACTGAGTCATGAACAAGCATGACAAACTGTGACCGCATGAGATCACCACTGATGAAGCAAGTTATGCACATGACTCAACCGTTGAAACTTTGCTGGGAAAGGCCGACACACTGAGGCCTACCCTATGGAATGACTGGTGCCGACCTGTTGTTGGCATGAAATCTCACGCACTGTAGGACCTGGAAGGGGCAAAGCAGTGCGGGGGCGCCCGAGCGCAGCAGTTACAATGCAGTCGCTGGGCGCGACCAGTTGGATAGTGTTTTTTGTTGTTGTTTTTCTACATTGCTTAGATGTCTTCATAATAAGATAGAGTGGGTGGCTGATGTCCACATTCACAGATCAGGTTTGAATGGGAGCACAGCGGGGCGGAGTCAAGGGGGATCATCGCTGTAACCATGGTGGCGCAACTTAGAATCTTGACATGGAATGTGCGTGGGATGGGCACCTACACATGCAGAAACAGAATTAAATCATACCTCCACAGAAAGAAGGTGGACATAGCTTTACTTCAGGAAACCCATCTCACAAACGAAGCCATGGTAAAATTGAAGGAAAGCTCGGGGGCCAGGGTCACGGGGCTACTCTAAATACGCTAGAGTGTTCACCTGGATAGGCCCGGAGGTACCCTTCAGGTTGCTGGGGACGGAAGCAGACACAGAGGGTAGATATCTGATACTATGGGGTGTAATTGAAGAAGTAGAAATCTGCATTGTAAACTCATACTTTCCCAACCATTGTATACCTGCCCACATTTGCGCACTCTATCCCAAACTGTTTCAACATCGGGAAGGCTTATACATCTGAGGGGAGACTTTGTGTGAGCGACATCGCCTTGGACAGATCTGAGCTGCCACGAAACAGTACAGAGGCAGCCCCACTGGCGCTGAACTCCACCATAGAACAACTAGACCTAGTGGATGCCTGGAGAGAATGCCACGCCACAGACAGAGCCTACTCGCACTATTCCTCGCCACATGGTCTGAACACACGAATAGACTACTTTCATAGATAGAGCACACATGGTGCAAGTGAAATCAATACAATACATGGGTAAATCGATTTCAGACCACTCACCACTACTAATGCAGTGGGCGATGTCAGGCCCCCGGCCCCCCCATACCGCTATGTCCACAGAAGCACTCACTGATAGGGCCTTCAAGGGGGAACTCGGGGATAAACTTGAGGAATACATAGCGATTAACCAAGGTAGAGTAAATCACTGGAGCACGGTGTGGCAAACCCTGAAGGTAGTAATAAGAGGGGAGGTCATTGCAGGTGCGGGTGGCATCAGGAGGATGCTGAAGGAGGAACTAGAGAAACAGGAGGAACAGGAGGGTAAAATACAATTGGAAACTACTAGCCTGGGAACCAGGGAAGAGGAAATAAAACTAGCAGAGACCAGAACCGCTTGCCAAGTGGCGTGGGGAAGACTATCCAAATTTGATTATGTAACTCGCACCACTAGAACACATAAAGAGGGGGACAAACCAAGCAGACTACTGGCATGGTTATGCAGGCGAGAATACCCTAGAGACCCAAAGACAACGCTCAAAGAAAACAATTGGGAATTATCTAAAACACAGAAATCGATTAACGACACCTTTGCAGCCTTCTACACTGAACTATATGCTCATGACGATCCAGTACCACTAGCAGATATAAGAGACACGTTAGATGAAATTGGACTACGCAAACTGTGCAAGTCATATCGAGAGGTTCTAGATGCGGCAATCACTCCTGAGGATGTGACAGAGGCAATACGATCACTGTCCACTTGTAAATCTCCAGGTAGCGACGGGTCCCCCCCCCTCCCGAGTTTTACAAAGAATATGAATCAAAACTTACACCAGTGCTTTACGAGGTGTTTCAGGGGGCATACAAAACTGGAACACTACCGAAAAGCATGAGAGAAACGCTGATAGTCCCAATACCCAAGCCTAATAAACCAATGGATGATTGTGACTCATACCGTCCTTTAGCTATGCTAAACTATGACGTCAAAATACTAACCACTATACTAGACAAACGTTCATCCAGAGTGATAGGGAACCTGATACATGAGGATCAATTTCGGCTTTGTACCAGGACGTAACAACAGCTAACCTACGCAGACTACAACACGTAATAGCACAGACACCACAAGATGGGGAACACCTAGCTGTGATGTCATTTGATGCAATAAAGGCATTTGATCCCATATACTGGGAATGGTTGGTAGAGGTCCTACGAGAATTTGGGTTTGGGGAGAGCTTTGTGAGGTGGGTGCAGGTACTATACAAAGACCCAAAGGCAAGGGTGAAAACAGGGAAGATGGTGTTGGGGGCCTGGGACATAAAAAGGGGCACCAGACAGGGATGACAACTATCACCCATGCTCTACATCCTGGGATTGGAGCCCATTGTGATTTACATTAGAAAGCAATTCTTCGACGCCGGGATAAAAATAGGAGGGGAACACCACATAATATCACTCTATACAGATGACGTACTACTCTACCTGAGGGACCCAGAACACAACACACCGATAATGCTAGAAGTATTAGACAACTTTGCACGCTACTCTGGAATACACTTCAGCAGGCATAAATCTTGCATGTTTCCGCTCGCAGGCCTAAGCAGGATGGGAACTGAGAAATTACCAGAGGTTGGGATACAATGGCAACTAGAAATGTTCAGATACCTTGGGGTGAAAATCAGGCACACACCCGAGCTCACACATTAACACAACACAGTGGCTGTGATACAGGGTCTGCGCAACTCAATGAAGTTCTGGTCCAAATTACCACTGTCAATGATGGGGAGAGCATCGATCACCAAAATGATCATACTACCAAGGTTACTATACTACTTTCAAAACGTTTGCTATTACATCAAACCACCCTTCTTTCGCACCCTAGAAGCACTGGTTAGGGACTTTCTATGGGGGAAGACAAGCAACAAACTAGCACTGACCACACTAACACTGCCCCACAAGGAATGGAGGTATACAACTCCCGGACTTTGAAAGATACTATCTAGCGGCACAAACGAGTCATGTCACTAAATGGCTATCGGAGGCGATAACTGGGGAAACGAGACTGCTAAGAGAATTGGTTGCACCACTGCATCTGAAAGAGATTTTATGGTCCCTGCAAAACTGCATGAGACTAGACCCCATGCTAGCGACACTGGACAGACAAGTGTGGAGCAGGGTTAAAACAGCCCTACACTTGGTGCACCCCTACACACCTGAAATGCCTATAATGGCGGAGTCAGGGATGGTTATCACTGATCTAGCCACCATCAGATACTGGGAAAGACTGAGCTTGTATACTTGGGGATACATATATGAAGACAGAACATTTAGAGAACTGGACTCACTACACGAGAAAGATGGGGTATCAGGAGGGCGATTTTTATGGTATCAAAGAATTAAATGAGCAGCTAGAACAAACTGGGGTGAATGGCCAGAGGAACCAGCAACTAACCCCCTGATGACGGAACTATACAACTTGAGCGATGGTTGGAGGCCAGTGTCGAGATTATACGCCCAACTAAATGACAGGCCTAACCCCTGCGCCACCACATTGAAAGCCAAATGGGAAAAAGATCTGGGCGTAGATATCACAGAGAAAGAATGGGAAAGAGCGCTGATGTACCCTAAAGAAGTGTCTAGGAATGCTAGATTCAGATTAATACAGATGAATGTCCTATATAGAACTCACATGACCCCCATGAAGGTGGCAAGCTTCAATAAACAAACCAGATCAACTTACCCATGGTGTAGTAGAGGAGAGGCTGACCTAATGCATATGTTTTGGGGGTGTGAGAAAGCACAAAGGTTTTGGACCAAAATAGAGCAGGAGTGCAGGAAAGCTGGCATCACCAGATATGAATGGTCCCCAAAAGAATGCCTCCTGGGCACTTATCCTAGACTGAGTAAGATCAAACACAAACAAATTCATGAGCATGGCATGTATATTGGCTAAGAGGACGATAGCAATGGCATGGAAAACTACATAAAACCCACTGTCTAGGTCATTCCTCCACACTTCCCACCCCACCTAGAATCACTAAACAAAAATTCTGACCAGAGTCAGTTCCTTCCTCCTGGAGCAAGTTAGGACTTTCCTTAAGGCTCAGTCTTCAACTCTTGCCATTGTGCAGTTAAGAACGCTCATGTACTTCAACATGAACAATTGGCACAAAACCCACTCTGCAAGTTTCCTTGCATCCTATAATGAATTGGTCCTTGCTTTCAGTAATGTTCTAGACTCAGCCAAGTCTATTACACTACCCCCAATCTCTTCTCTTATCCTCGAATGTTACCCATGACACTCCAGTCGATTATTTCCTCCCAACTTCACTCTCTCTTCACTCTCTGCTAACGACTTTGCTAGCTACTCCACCTCCAACATATCTAAGATATGGACACAATGTCTGTCCTGCTCACTCTCGCTCCCTTGCATCCCTCACCCTCCCCATACTGTAGACGTTCCAACAAGAATCAGGACTGCTCTGGCACCTATGCTTCGGACTTTAAACCTTGTGTGCTGCTCCCGACACCTTCCCACCTGCTGTCCACTTTATACCACAGTCAAATTGCTGGAAACCCTGACCTGATCCTCTCTTTTCTCTACCTACTTCCACATTACTCTGATATTGTCCAGCTCTGTTACAAGGTGGCCACTGTCATACCCATTTTGAAGAAACCCATTGTTGACCTTAGCAATTCCACCATCTTTCAACCCATCTCTATCTTAAGGCTTGCAATATAATGGGATGGTGCTAGAGGTTTTCGGCACAGCTGCTTTTGACAAAGTTGACTATCTCCCTCTATGCTTCAGACTCTCACAACCTCCAACACTTGACCTCTTCTACTACCCCCTGCAGGTAAGAGTCAGCCCCTGGTCCCCTCCTTGTCACTCTATGCCTTATCCCTTTGCAGACACCCCCCTCTTTTGGTATCTCATGTTAACTGTTTGATGATGATGATACTCAAATCTCTTCCACCTCCCGCAAATCTGAGCTGCCTCTTTGTGAGGAAGGGGTGAACAACATGGGAGATGGCCCATGTTCTGAGGCGGGTGCCGGGGACATAATGGCAGCAAGTATGTCGCGTACGGCTAAAGCGGGACGGGGCGTCCTTTCGCCACGGCTGCTTCCGCGCACGGCAGTAGCAGGACATGGCACCCGTTTCCCGAGGCTGCTGCTGATGGCTATGCCGGGCTCTGCGAGGCAGGACTTGCCCTCGCCGACACCGTCGTGGCTGCCGCAGACGGACGGAAGCGGATCACCCTCTGACTCGGAGGGGACCCAGCAAGGCGCAGGGAGGAACAGTGACCCTGGCACTGACCGCCAGAACGGCGCCGGAGGGAGAGAAGTCCCTCTGGACCTCCCCGCTCTAGACAACCGTACCCCCTGCACTCCCCTCCTGCACTCCCCTCCTGGTCCCGTGGCCACGGCCTCCATGGCCGCCGTAGCTCCTGTAGAGAAGCCCATGGAGAGGGGGCAGAGCCAGGGAGATGACGGATGGAGGTGGGGAGGGGCTGTAGACCAGAATCAACGTTCCTTAACAGGGAAGGGGAACGTGAGGAAACCTCAGGGACAGGATGAACACTGGACTGGAGAGTGTGGCTCCCGCCTGTTGGCTGGCACATCTGGGGAGGAGGTGGAGATGGCAGCCCCCCTTTTAAGGGTGGGATCCTATGATCAACAGCCTATCAGGGTGGGGAAAGCAGGAAGCGCTCATGGTTGGTGGGGAGCTGAGCCTATCACCTGGTATATAAGGAATAACGAGAATTCCCCCTTGGTGTGTTATTTTCAGAGATCAGAAGAGGAGAGAGGAGGTGAATGGTGGGCCTATCCGGGCTCATCTGAATAGACGGAGACTACAGAGGAGCAGACTAGCCCCAAGGCTTTGAGAGTAGTGAAGTAACTACCTGAAAGCCGCTTATTGTTTATTACAAAAAGGACAAGGACATTTCTCTGCATAAAGGAAAAAAAGTATTATTTGAGCATCCACACAGTCTTCTGTCGTGCATCTCACACTCTCACATCACTAACTGCCAATCAGCCATCTGTCACTGGATGCTGCTGTGTTGCTTGATGCTCAATTCTTCTACATCTCAAGTGATCTTTCCTACGGCCTCCAATGCTATAACCCTCATCCTCTGCAATATATCCTTGCCTTGAACTCCTTACCCTATCCCCCAGGACTCATAACAATAAGGTTCTCTTTAGAGAGTTCTCAGACTTCAGCACTTCACCTGCTAAAGATGCCAGGCTTAATGGTCTAATGATCCTTTAAATCGGCCCCCATCTCATCATTCATTATACAACAACATCCATTGCCACCATGGTCATCAGCAGGTTGGAATACTGCTCCAGCACCCTTACACGACTCGCTCTCCTCCTTTGATCTTCTCAACAATGAATATGGCTTAGGTACCAGATCATGCTTAAGTACCAGATCATCTGATCTCCAACCTGCCATTATCAGTGACACATTGTTTACTCAACCAAGCACAATGCCTTCATCAGGACTATAAATGAAAAATCTCCCTATTCAAAGTTCTCAGAGAACAGAGAATGAAGAAGCAGGCGTGCCAGGCAGTGGTTTCCAGTCTCTGCCCCCAGACATCCTGCATTCTGCTAACCTCGGTGTGCTGGCAAAGAGACGATCCTCTTGGCAGTTACCCGTCGCCTGCATTTATTTGCAACCATTTCTCCTCCAATTCCTTCTCCCTTTACCTGCGATGCACTACTTTGTTGGAGAGCTTTTGATGTCATCCTGGCTCATTCAAGGTTCTCCAATTACCAAGAAGAGCGGAGTGAGGAGAAAATATGTATTGCGTACACAAAAGACAGGATTGTTGTCACAGTGATGTGGCATGCACTGCCAATAGGCTCTTGGGAGGGTGGTTGCTAAGTATGTGCTTATGGCCCGAGTAAGAGCAAGAGTAAATACCTAACAAAAGGCATAACGTGGAAGAGGATACGAATTCAGGAGAGGGGAGTAAAGGTCAAGTACATTCTGTGCTGACTGACTGTATTAGAGAGAAGTTCAGAGAGACACATGTAGTGCTGGTTATCGTGTTTCTAATCTTGGTACTCCAGGCATCTGGCATGCACACCTGCCACTTTATTGCTTTGACCATAGTTGCCTGCAGGCATGTTCTCTACAGCTCCCTTCAGGAACATAGATTGTGACCCAAGCAGACCCAACATAAAAGTGGCCCCAATAATGACATCGGAGGAAAGGAGGCCGCCAAAATGCAAAATATGGGGCAGTCAAAAATAAGGGAGCTGTGTGTAATTGTTGTTTAATTGGAAAGTGTGATAATACGTTAAAATTAAACTTTACACACATTAAAAAAACAATTTACATATAAATGTTCATATACATTTACTATTCATCAATCATCATATTAAATAAGAATCACAATTGCACATTGCATAAGATCAAATCACATACATGCAAAATGAGCGCTCCAAAACCCCTAACCATGCAAAAGGATGGACGACCGCTACAACAGTCATCGCCGGCTCCATCCTTTCCATATACTGCCATAATGGTGGCATGCAACCCCACGTCTCAGTTCACCCCGTTACAACCTCCATACTGTAACCCTTGATGTGAACTTCAAGTCTAAACAGGAGGGAGATTTGGGTGGTAGTAGCTCACTTATGGCAGGAGAGCAAGTGGAACAGCGATGGCACAGACAACTGTCACAAATCATCATCCACTGAAAGAAACAGACAAATGGCGAGTTCTTAATGTACTTGTTCAGCGTTGTCCGAACTCACCCAAACTAACATTTTGATTTAAGGGACATAAGCATAGGAGCAGCTTTGGTATCCCTGGTGAAAGAGCCAATATGCGGAATTCTCCAGCTTATGTTCTACAATTATTGGGGGCAGTAAAGAAATTAGATTTTGCAACATTAAACAGTACTCCTTTGGTGTATTTGACAGAGTTGGTGTTACAAACCCTCACCCTCACGGGATTTTTCAACAGTTTCCCTTACGGCACCGTTGGCGTCGCATCGCAAACATCCAGAGTACTACTCCCAAAATGCCCGCTATACCACAGGGTGTTAGTCTAGAGGTTCGGAAGGCGATTGAACTGACTCTGCCCATCCACAACGTGAATGTATTTCCGGCATCCAACGCAGGACTGCTTCGCATTGCTTCTGTTTTCAGAGCCTACGCTCCGCGAGTATCGCTACTAGGAAATCCTAGAACCTTACGAACTCGCTAACCGTCAATCACATTGCCTTACTTCTCTCTCCCACTCTTAGGATTACATACACCCCGACCGAATATCCCTGTTCGCGCTTTCAGGAAGTACCTGAACCAGTACACTCTCAATTTCCACACCTCTTAGGTAAACATTCTATCTTCACCCTTTGTCATCCAAACTTCAGTTTATCCTCAAACACATTCACCAATCTGTTTCCTCCGCTTATTTAGCAATTCGTGTGATCCGGGCCCGTTCGAACTACAACAACCAACCGCCATTTCTACCCCATCAGGGAACTATCTCCCGAATCTTTCTTTGCTGCATCCAGTTAGAATTTCGGTACGAAGATCTGCCTTACTCTTTTCTAGTCTTTTTCTTTCCTTACAGAACTTGCTTAAGGGTCTATCTTCCCATTTTAGTTACCCGCTCTCTCCCACCATTGGACTCCAATCAACAATACCTCCTACTTCTTCTAAACCTCAAAGGTAGTATTTCCCAATAGTTATCAAACTTACTTGTTTTCTTTTCACAAACAAACTGTCCCTTCTCGTTATAGCTAAATTCCGGGACCAGAAAGACTCCTACCATCCCAAGGACGACTTGACTGTGATCAGCTTTCCCCGGAAGAGGCCCTTCTGAAACACTCCACGTCCCACTCTCGACGAACTCCATCTTCAGGGTTTTCTTCCCCTTAAGGGTTTCCCCAGGGAAGGGGCGTGGCCTGGTGTCCACGGAGTGAGGACGCGAGTTCCCTGAGCTCCGTCTGGGCCGCAGCAGTCCGATCCTTTTCAAGGTGATTCAGCCCACAGACACCGCATCCGAGGAGATCCACCGGCGGCCGAAGCGGGAGACCTTGTCTTCCACCCAACCCCGACGAAAATCGGGGCCTGAGAAGCTTCTACCGCGACCCGGCGCTGGCTCCCCCTTCTTCCCGGGCGAGGCACACAAGATGGCGGCCGCCTCACGTTGATAACCCAGCGGCTCGCACTGGATCCGGGAGCCAGCGACTCGCTGACTCGAGCAGTCCCTCCCTGCAGTCGAGTGCACCCCGGCTCGGGCCACTCGAGGGCACCGTCAGGACCCGGTGCAGCAGCCAAGAAGGGCCAGGAGGAAGATCGCTACGCGGCCGATAGACACGGGGGAGAGGGTGGCGACGGCATCAAAGAGGCAAGATGGCTGCCGCGAGGAACAAAGCCAAGCACGCTACTCTGGACCCCTTTGTAACATCCAAGCCTGCTGCTCAATCCACACCGAAGACCTCACCAGCACAAGATGCCCCTGGGGATGAGACCAGACATAATCAAGTGCTTGAGGCGATCGCGGCCCTGAGGACATTCATCGATACGAAAATCGGGGAGGTTAAGACGGACATACAACTTATCAGGCAAGATGCCCGCAACTTAACGGAGCGCGTCACCATAGTCGAATCCTCCCAGAAGGACATCTCAGATGAGACGACGTCTCTACAGAAAGAGGTAGCGGACCTCAAACGGAAAGTGCACTTCTTGGAGGCGAGATCCGAAGAAGCAGAGGGTCGGGCCAGACGGAACAATATCAGGATCCTGGGCGTACCGGAGGGGTCGGAGACCATGGACCCGACGGCTTATGTGGAGTCCCTGATACAGCAGGAAGTAGGGGTGTCGAAACTCTCGCAGGGATTCGCCATTGAAAGAGCTCATAGATCCCTCCAGAAGCGCCCCCCGCCTGGATCCTACCCCCGCCCCATCATCGCCAAGGTCCTCAATTTCCGCGACCGAGAGGTGATCCTGAAATTCTCGAGGGAAGGAGGTATAATCGAGCGGGGTGACTCAAAGATTACCATCTACCCCGACTATACCCAATCGGTGCAGAGAGCAAGGAATTCCTTTGTCCCCATCAAGGCCCAGCTGAGGACACTGAACATAAAATACATGCTGCTCTATCCATCACGACTAAAAGTAATCCACAATGGGCGGGCAATATTCTTGGAATCACCAGAAGCGGCCACTATGTGGATGGAACACAATAACCTTGCTGAGGCTCCCAAAGAAACCACGCTAGAGGAACGCACTTAGCACGCCCAAAAAGCTGACCGCATACTAACGCGGCTGGAGCACCCATTTCTTTGGTATTATACTCCAAACCGAACCGAGGCTATACCAATACTGAAGAAAAACTACCACATCAGAACGCTAAATGACTGCGGGCTCACTCGACCTCCCGCCCATGGACACAGACCACGGACCCACCGTTGACCAGTGCAGACCTCTTTCCTGCACACAACCACTCGCGCCAGAGACCTGGACTAGGTCGGACGGCGCGAGGGCCCCCGAGCACTCCACCCCGGTGGCTGAAGCTGGGTGCATTAGTTTTAGTTACTTGTTCCAAGTTGTTATTGTTATGACTGTCCCAACCCGGATGAATAAAGATTTCCTGGGCCTAGGCGGGCCTACCCACCCCACACAAATGGCTCATCACCCACCCTACAATACGGCTCATGCAACACTGGGAGAAGGGGTGGCACTCCCCTCATCGAGGAACCCACTTATGCAATGGCAGCAAGACTCAAGCTAATTACATGGAACGTTAGAGGGATGGGAACATACATAAGAAGAAACCGGATTTTTTCTTATCTAAAGAGGAAAAAAATATCATTGGCCCTCCTGCAAGAAACACATCTCACCTTGGAGGCCACAGACAAAATCCTGAAATACTGGGGAGGCCAGGGTAGCGGCGCATCCTTCTCAAAGTACGCAAGAGGAGTCTATACATGGGTGAGCCCGGACACACCATTTCAACAAATGGGAACGGAGCTGGATAAAGAGGGCAGGTATGCAATAGTGTGGGGCATGCTTGAGAACACTCCCCTGTGTATAGTAAACTCGTATTTTCCCCAGCACAATATACCCTCACACATCAAGGACCTATGCGCAAAATTGCTGCACTACCGAGAGTATACGTTCATATGGGGGGGGGACTTCAACTCTATTATGAACCCGGAACTGGACAGATCGACAGCTCCACGCATGCCCCATAGCGCCTCTCCTGGGGCCCTCCCCAGGATGGTGGCAGACCTACACCTGACGGACATTTGGAGAGACCTCCACCCCTCGGATAGATCATATTCATTCTACTCGGCTCCCCATAGCCTCCACACGAGACTGGACTACTTCTTCATCGCCAACGAACTAACCCCGCAAGTTGAATTGGCAGAATACATGGGCAGAACAATATCTGATCACTCCCCCTTGCTGTTGCAGCTCTCCCTCAAGGGCCCCCGCCCCCCCATCCCGACGTGGCGCATGCCATCAGATGCCTTGACCGACCCAGCATTCAAGGAAACCCTAAGAGAAAAGCTGGAAGAATATTTAGCGATAAATAAGGGTTCGGTCGAGAAGTGGAGCACGCTTTGGGAGGCGCTGAAAGTAGTGACAAGGGGGGAGATAATCGCCGAGGCGGGCGGGATCAGGCGACAACTGAGGAGAGAACTGGAGGTCGTGGAGGAGAGAATAAAGCGACTTGAAAGTGGCGCCCCACCAACCACCGAAAGGGAGGCTGAACTGAAACTGATCAGAGAGGATTGCAGGGAGGCATGGGAAAGACTCTCGAAGTTTGACTTCTCTGTGCGCACCTCGAAGGCCCACAGGGAAGCTGACAAACCGGGCAGAATACTCGCATGGCTATGCAGGAAAGAGCACCCGAGACAGGCCCTCAAGGAGATCAAAGATACGAACGAAAAGACCTGCAGAACACGACAAGAGATTAATGATACCTTCACGGAATTCTATAACGACCTATACACTCATGAGACGAAGGTCCCCATAGCAGATATAAAGGATACGCTGGCTGAGGTGGGACTGCCTAGGCTGAGCCAGGAACAACAGGACAAACTTGGGGAGCCTATTACGGTGGAGGACATCACAGATGCAATCAGATCCCTCTCCACAGGCAAGGCTCCTGGCACAGATGGACTCATCCCAGAATTCTACAAGGCCTACGAGGAGATCACCTCTCCTATACTACACGCAGTATATACGGAGGCATACGAGTCGGGCACTCTCCCTAACACTATGAGAGAAACCCTCATCGTCCCGATGCTCAAGCCAGGCAAACCAGCCGATAGATGTGACTCATATCGCCCACTGGCGCTCCTAAACTACGACGGCAAAATATTGACGACCATATTGGCCAAAAGGCTCTCGAGGGTGATCGGTTCCCTGGTACATGAGGACCAGAATGGCTTCGTTCCGGGGCGTAACACCTCCGCCAATCTCAGGAGGCTCCAACATATCATTTCACAGACGTCCGAAAGCGAGGAAGATCTAGCAGTACTCTCACTGGATGCCATAAAAGCCTTTGACTCTATTTACTGGGAGTGGCTGATCGAAACCCTGAGGGAGTTCGGACTTGGCGAACACTTCATCCGCTGGATAGAGGTCCTGTACAGCGACCCATTGGCAAGAGTTAAAACGGGTGTCATGATATCGAGGGCCTGGCCCATCCAGAGGGGTACCAGACAGGGATGCCCACTGTCTCCAATGCTGTACATTCTAGGCCTGGAGCCGGTGGCAATATACTTCAGGAAGCAGTTCTTTGACGCTGGCATCAGCATTGGAGGATCAGACAACATCATCTCGTTATATGCCGACGACGTCCTCCTATACCTGCGCGACCCCTTGGAGAATGCCCCGATTGTATTGGATGTTCTGGACAACTTTGCAAGATACTCGGGGATAAGATTTAGCAGGCAGAAGTCTTGCGCGTTCCCACTAGCAAGACTGAAAAATAAACCTGAGGAGGAGCTTCCTGAGATCGGGATCCGTTGGCAGGTGGACACTTTTCGATACCTAGGCCTCAACATCACACATTCACCAATATCCACCCACAAAGCCAACACGGAGGCCGCAATGGGCGGAGTGCGGAGATCCATACAGTTCTGGTCAAAGCTCCCGCTCTCCATGATGGGGAGGGCGGCGATAGCTAAAATGATAATCCTCCCCAGGTTCCTCTACTATTTCACCAACGTGGTGTATTACATTCCCCCACCCTTCTTCAGGACACTCGACTCTCTGATCAGGGACTTCCTCTGGGGACGAGCCCGGCACCGACTCACACTGAATACCCTCACACTCCCTTACGCAGAGGGCGGCATTCAGCTCCCCGACTTCCAGAGATACTTTCTGGCGGCTCAGTCGACACACCTGGCAAAATGGCTCTCAGATGAACCTTCAGCTGAGCTAGAACTTCTATCCCACTCCTCTTCACCGCTGTATCCCAAGGAGCTACTCTGGAACCCCCGACTTGGACCCCCCAACCCACCCACTATACTAGAGGTTGGAAGGCGGGTATGGAACAAGGTGAGATCCATGGCGGGCCTGCAACGCTCTTATACACCCGACACCCCCATGATGACGGATGTCTGCAAAACCTCCACCGACCTGGCAACTATGAGGAGATGGGAGAACCATGGTCTCTACACATGGGGGGACATGTTTCATGATGGCCTCTTCAGGGACTTCGAGTCGCTTCGAGAAGGAGATGGACTACCACTGGGCCATTTCCTCTGGTACCAAAAAGTGAGACATGTGGCCAGAAAGAACTGGGTCGCATGGCCTGAGGAACCAGAAACTCACCCCCTCCTGAGAGAAATGTATGACGTTGGTGACGGATGGAGACCGACGTCCAGGTTGTACACTCAACTGAACGATCGACCCAACCCAAAGAGCGCCCGGCTGAAGGTAAAATGGGAGGCAGACCTCCGGACTGAAATCACAGAGGCCGAATGGGCGAGAGCCCTGATATATCCAAAGGAGGTATCCAGAAACGCCAGGTTTAGACTGATCCAACTGAACGTACTCTACAGAACGTATATGACCCCTCACCGGATATCCACGTTCAACAACAAAGCGGACTCAAGGTGCCCCTGGTGCTCCTCAGACCTGGCGGACATGATTCACATGTTTTGGACCTGTTCCAAATCTCAGAAACTCTGGCAGGC
The DNA here is from genome assembly GCF_040938575.1 of Ambystoma mexicanum. NCBI lineage: Eukaryota > Metazoa > Chordata > Amphibia > Caudata > Ambystomatidae > Ambystoma > Ambystoma mexicanum. The sequence continues at coordinate 1,013,476,971 of NC_090930.1, read as the reverse complement.
CGCTGAACGGACCTGCAGGAATGCTGGCCTAGAAACTTACGAGTGGACACCCAAGGAGTGCCTACTGGGCACCTATCCGAGACTTGGTAAAATCAAACACTTGACGAAGCTTATGGATATGGCCTGCCTTCTAGTTAAGAGAACAATTGCCATGGCCTGGAAGGCCCCAGCGGGCCCCAGGTATGACCCCTGGATCAGGGAAATGGAAAGATGGACTACGGCTGAGACTGTAGCCTGGGAGGAGGGAAACAAATGTGGCGGCGACGATGTGAGCAATGTGCTGGAGGCCTGGAAAGCCCTCCTTAGAGACATGGTCTTTGCAACGAGCTACAAACCTCCTTGAACCCACCCCCCTTGCATCCTAGAAAGCAACAGACACTACAGATTAACCCACCACACCCAAGGGCTCCACCCAGCAACTGTACTGAGGGAGCAAAGCCGATACCCGCCTCCGGACCCACTCCCCGAACCTGGCGACATTGATTAAGAAACCACACCGAGAGTTGGGACAGTCACTGTTACTGTTATTGTTATTTCTTTTCTCTTCTTTTCCCTTTCTTCCTTAGTTTGTTTGTTCTTTATTAATAGCTTTGTCGTTGGTTATAAGCTGATCACCATATCACATTTACGCCAGTTATTGCATTTTGAATGTAACTGCTTTCAGAATCTTATCCTTGTACAAGTTTACTCACAAATGCCAATAAAGACATTTAAAAATAAAATTAAGGGTTTCCCCAGTGTTTTCACACAGTGCGGACTTCCTCCGCACGGTGGAAAGGCGCCAGGTAAACCACTCTAATCTACAATCGGTTGCTGTTGAAGAGCAGGTAGGATTTCTTATCTTTACACTTGTGTATAATCTGTGGAGGTGATTGGTGCGTATCTTAGCTAATTGACCAGGGTCATAACAACTGGCGACATAGCCTGTGGCCCCTATGCCATGCCTTGTAGTCTGAAGACCCACTGGAGGAAGGTAGCCCATTACACTATTACCAAATAAATAAGTAAAACAAATGTGCACTTTTCCAATTTGTGTAATAGCAAGTATTCTCAAAATACAGTGAACTGCAATGTCAGTATAGTCCCTATTGCAAATAAGTATATTATATTGAAAGATCTCAACACTGTGAAACCCATTAAGAAAAATATCCATAATCCTCTGAAAAACAAACTGCCTATGCCAACCTAAACAGTCAGCAACAACACGGTGATGGCACTGGGAGTAAAGTACTACTGAAACATTGTATTATAAACTAGTAGTATCATGTATGATTTTTAACTACTCTCAGCTTCCACTCGAGCCCAGCCCCACAAGTTCTGAACATTTCTGTAGTCTCAGAGAGAATGAATGCTCCGAGCAAAACAAAAAGTATTATTTAACGTGGTAGAATCAGTCGCATGTGACGCAAATATAGAAATCAGCAGTACTAACTCTTTCAGCACACCTGAATTTAAGAGTGCCAACTTAACTTGGGTTAGCTTTACCAACTTTTACTGAAATGGCTGGAATGAAGGTCAGTGAACAAGTACTAAATAAGTACATACAATGCTCACATATCAGTGAACGATTTGATCAAAATAAATATTGTTTTGCGGGTTTTCAGATAAGCATACATGACCGTCTTCTGGCACATTTAAGAAAGGGAAATATTTTTTATAGCACCATGAAGAGGTCAATTTGAAAAATCAAACTCTCCAGTAAGAAGAAAAATACTGCTACTATATAAATGGATGCAGTAAAAACAAAATGATCAGCACTTCAGACACATACACATAGCGCTGCAAGGATTATTAATGTGCAGACATTGGAAGATAAAGATGTGACTTCCAAAATGTGCATTTACATGCCTAATTAAACAAACTGATAACCTAAATCACAAACACTAACCCTACTTAACACTGGAAGTCGGACCCTTGTCACCATTATAACAGTACACTACCAGTCTCCCTGCATTCCTAGGCACAGCAGTAACTTTTAACGGATTTGCAGGAGACGAGACCATGGCCTTTTAAAGAGAGTGGTAACGTTTTTAGCACCAATGCCAGCATTGCCTTGCTTGAACTAAAAATGTAGGCAATGAAGCTGTAAAAATGAAACCGTCCCACTCTTAAAATTCGGCCAATGCGAAAAAAGAGTGATCATTTCATGCATTTTATATTTTTATAAAAACAAGAAGACTTACATATGGACAAAAATATTTTTCAAAATAACAGGCACACTCTGGATAAACTCCACCCTGAGACAAAGGAAACATGATCAATATGACCGGCTCAACTCGGCGTGTTCCCGTTGATCTCTCCATAATGCCATATCCCCAATAATTCAATTTTGTATGGCATTGTAAATTCTTTCTCTTCCAATATATACGCGCTCTTGGGCTTTGCAACGGGACCACGCTGAGTTAAACCGGTCCCAAGTTTCCCCAATGCCCTGAATTTCAAGGGGTTTGCTGTGTTTTTTCTCACCTTACCAGCATTTCAACTAAATTGTTTTACTTGAATTTCAAGGGTTTTGTTATACCATGGTTTGTTTTTGACCAATGTATATTTTTCGGTGCAATTGGCTATCAGTGGGCATAATTTTCAGCACCACCATCCATGGCGAAGCACCATTGGCCACAGCTTTTGACCGTACCCACTGGATATTTTACTGCACCACTGGCCAAGACCTTCGGCCTTGCCTACTGTATATTTTTCTTGGCCAGCGCCACTGGTCTTCGCCACTGGTCTTGGCCACGGACTTCGGCTGTGCCTGCTGTACATTTTTCAGCGCTACTGTCCAAGGCCTTCAGCTATGGCAGGTGGCCGCGGCCTTTGGCCGTGTCCACTGTATATTTTTTGGTGCCAGCAGCCTGTTCCCATTGTATATTTTAAAACACTTGCCACTAACCATAGCCTTTGGCCATGTCCACTGTATTTTTTAAATCACTCCCTACTCACTCGCCACAGACTTTGACTGTGCCTACTGTATATTTTTCGGCGCTCCCGTCCATGGCCAGTGGCCACATTTTCCAGCGGCACTGGAGGGGGCCTTCGGACGTACCTACTGTATATTTGTTATGGCCAGTGCCACAGCCTTCAGCCACGCATAGTGTATATTTTTCAGTGCCACTGTCCAGGGCTGTCGGCCATGTTCACTGTGAATGTTTTGACACCATTGGCCAGTGCCCATTGTATAATTTAAAGCACTAGCTGGCCACTAACCATAGCCTTCAGCCATGCACACTGCATTTTTTAAATCACTCCCTGCTCACTAGCCATGGCCGTGCCCACTTTATATTCTACAACACTACCAGGCATTCAGCTGTTTAAACCGCTACTAATTTTGTAACACAGTAAAGGAGGGCATCACACAACTGTATGTTATTAAGAAAGGCAGTATGGGAATCCCATTACGAACATACCAGAGGCGCTACAAAAAATAGTGGCCGAGGAGATGCAGGGTCAATTTTGAAAGACAGCAGGATAGGGGGGAAATCGCTATACATCCCTGATATATCCCTCTAACTAGGGAAAAACTTTCCTTAGAAAGCGCTGATGTGCCGCTTACAAAAACGAGGACAGTAAAAAGGGGGGATAGAGGCAAAAGTGTATAAAAGTAAAGTTTACACCTTGGACTGAAATCACATATGAAAGAATAACTAGTCCAGACTGTCTATTGTGGGTACATATCACTTTTACTATCCCATAGACAGCACAGAACTTCCCAGGGTGACTTTACATTTAAAATCAAGAACAAAAACAAAACATTTTTTTTTAAGAGAAAGGCTTGAACCAATGCTGTTGTGCTGCTGTAATATAGATTTTTTGAAACACAGATTCTCCCAAATAGGGATAGGCCAACTTTCCAAAGAAGACACATGAACACTAACATGTAACCAACATAGCCCTGTCCAGTAGAGTGTTAGATAATAGGGCGGGACATGAGGCCACAAAACAAAATATATAAAAGACATATATGGGGTTGTTCATGGTGAGGTAGAAAATATTTTAGTTCTCCATCATGTGACAACCGCTGTCTACCGGTTTCAGTGGTGTATTTTGGGTGCTCAGGAACTGCCATGGGAGCAACCTTTGCCTCGTCCCTGGCCAATCTATATGTGGCCGATTTTGAGGAAACACACATATATCCCCATACAAACCCATACTTGAACAACATCACAGTATGGGCTTGTTATATAGATGACATTCTCCTAGTCTTCACAGGGGATGAAGCCACTCTCAATGGCTTTATCGAGTGGATTAATTCTAAAAATAGATACCTGAAATTCACTCACAGTTCAGCCAAAAAGGCTGCACAATTCCTCGATGTGGCAATAAATGCGAATCTGGGATCCTTGACCACCAGTGTGTTCAGAAAACCAACAGACCGTAACTCTCTGTTACAATATTCAAGCTTCCACCCGAAAAGCCTGCAGGACAACTTGCTCTTCGGGCAGTTTCTCCGATATAGGAGGAACTGCTCCAGTGTACAGGAGTATGACACCCAATCATTAATTTTGAAAGAACGTCTCTTGGAAAGAGGTTACCCTAATAAAATCATTAGGCAAGCTAGAAAACGGGCAAGAAATCTATATTACAGCAGCACAACAACATTGGTTCAAGCCTTTCTCTTCCAAAAAAAATGTTTTGTTTTTGTTCTTGACTTTAAATGTAAAGTCACCCTGGGAAGTTCTGTGCTGTCTATGGGATAGTAAAAGATAGTAAAAGTAATATGTACCCACAATAGACAGTCTGGACTAGTTATTCTTTCATATGTGATTTCAGTCCAAGGTGTAAACTTTACATTTATACACTTTTGCCTCTATCCCCCCTAGGGGAGTTATAGTGACCTAGGACATGCAGGAGGCCTTGTTGTTGTCACTGTTTTTCAAAAATTATTTCTCTTTTACTTCTTTTACTGTCCTAGTTTTTGTAAGCGGCACATCAGCGCTTTCTAAGGAAAGTTTTTCCCTAGTTAAAGGGATATATCAGGGATGTATAGCGATTTCCCCCTATCCTGCTGTCTTTCAAAATTGACCCTGCATCTCCTCGGCCACTATTTTGTGTAGCGCCTCTGGTATATTCGTAATGGGATTCCCATACTGCCTTTCTTAATAACATACAGTTGTGTGATGCCCTCCTTTACAGTGTTACAAATTTAGCCTGTTAGGGCTTCACCCTGTCCACTGTACTTCCAGTGCCCTTTGGGTAAACTGCTACTAAGCCACTGGCCATGACCAGTGAGTGTTCACCCCCGACGTCACTGTAGCTGTAAAAATATATACATTTATTTGTTTTTATTGTTTTTTTTCTATAAACGGGTTTAAATTGTAATGCACTACCGACCCCCTCGGTTCTTTTTAGTCATCATACCCACAGTTATCTGGAGAAAATGCTTTGTTGTCCTCCCAGGCACTCACCAAGTGCCCCCCTCATATGTGCCTACTCCTCCCGCTCTCCTCATGGCCGCCTCACCTCCCCTGCCCTCTCCCATTACACCCCCCATACCCCTAACACTCGTTTCTGTGACACAGTTTCATCTGTGAAGCCAGGTAGCCACGATTATTTCTTCAATACGCAGGGGTATGGGAAAGCTTTGTGCTGCAAACTCTATCCCTATCCCACCTCCATCTCCCAAATTTCACTTAGTGTCCTCTTGACTACCCACCACCTCTTACCTAATGGCAATTGCTTGTTTCGTGCCCTGAAAATTGAATTTTCTGTCTTTTCTTTTTCCGATAACCACAGGTATACTTAATTGCATCGAGAAAAAAAAGATGGCTGCTTTTCCATTTCTGAAAAGCCTCATGCTGCAAAGCATCATGGGGATATAGCTATAATTTTGGGAGATGGGGGCAGCCCTTCTCCGTCAAATATTTTAAAAAACAACTGTACAGAACAAGCCCAAACCACGCTTAAATGCCCAAGTTGTTCGGACCTGGTCCAAATTCGTCCATCGGTTTGGGCTGTGCGGTGGACCAAAAATGTATCTTTTTTGTCTATGGAAATATGAATTGGTAGTAGGCAGAAAGTGCTTTTTTGTTTTCTTAATAATTTAACAAACCTTTCCCAAACAGTCTGGGGAGTGGGGGAGTTGACTGGCAGGGGGGAGTGGAGGGGAGTACAGTGAGGGGTGAGGTAAGGGGTGTGGGGGTAGAGGGGAAGGGGGCCTCCGGTGCGTACGAAATTGTCTGCAAAATTTCAGCCAAATCTGTCGCACAAGTCAAAAGTTATTAGCAATAATTTTTTTCAATTTCCTACGGAACTCACTACTCATCTTAAACTATAAGGCGGCGGACACTGCCTTATAATATATCAATCACACATTCATCATCCACTCACTAACAAAACCTTTCACCCACATTCGAACAAAAAAACAAACATCTATTTATTGACATTGGCATGCATGTACTAATGCATAAACATTTGAATACTAAACTTGGCTGGCCTGCTGAGGAAAATGATTGGCTATTCACCATGGTCACTCACTGCAGGGTCAGAACGCTCCCCCAGCCTGTGACAAGCAGGGAGTTGGAGGGGTGGAGATGGAGACTCCTGGCCCCTGACCTGCTGCGCACTGCCGTCTTCTGGAGATCTACACTCTGTGCCTGTCCCAATCCAGGGGTGGGGTATTTCATCAGACCCTAAGCCCGGGCTGTGACAGGCAGGGAGCTAGAAGTCAAGTGCCAATTGTTTTTCTCAGCAGGCCACATTTTCGAGCAACCAATGGGAAAAAGAATGCACTGCCATAATTTCAATCTTCCAAATGCCTTTCAAAGGCTGTGCTTGAATCCGGCATGAGGGTCTCTTGTTGCCGGCCCTTGTACTTCACTGTAAAGGGCATTCGGGACACTACACCAGTCTTGGTATTTACAGAGAATCTAAATATGTTAGATTCTTTGCAAATACAAAGGCAATATTGTATTATTGAGTGAGTAAAAGGCATGAGTCCATAATGCAAATGGATTTTTTTTTTGGGTGCCGTCATTTTTGGGACCCAGAAGGTCCTGAAAATTGTTGGGACAGCACCCTGGCGACCCCTACTGACAGGCCACCAAAGCAATGAGAATTAGGTTTTTCGCGAAAAACAATTCAACATTTATTTGCCATTTTAAAATACAGGGAGTACAATACTTATAACACCAAATCCTATTTGGTGCCTTGGTTGCAGAGGTTCCCAAGAAGGTACGCTTGAAGTAGAAGCATTATGAAACTTAGGGAATTCATGTAGAAGAGTGTAATGGGGCAGATGAATACACAGGTAATATCCATTGCCCTTACTCAAATAAGTAAACAAGTACCGATTCCAATCGCTCACTGCCCCATTATCATCCAGATGAGAAACAAGATCAGCTGAGACAGCCCTACTGCCCAAAACCCTTGAAATTCGCCAGTTATGGTAAGCTAAGCAACCATAACTCGCGCCACCACCGTGCACTGCTAAGACTAACACCCACGACATCGAAGATGACATCACAAATGTCATAGATGACATCACTGATGACATCACATGTCTGTCTCCCTCTTTTTTCCTTTACTGACATATCTAGGCCACATGGTTTTCTTCAGTAACAGTCTGGAACAAAAAATCGTAAACGTGCTATATGTGTAGACTTATCCTTGAAGTTTGTTCTTATAGTAATTCCCTTAGTGTCCAGTCATATCATATGAAACATACATAAGGGAAGACACAAGCTTGAAAGACAGCAATCCTTTCTGTGCATGAAAATAATCAGTAGAGTTATCAGCACTTTCTGATAGTTCTGTTGTTTTTTTATTACTGTACTTTCCCTGTATATGCTCATATTTGTATACATTGTACTCACACTACTTTCCTTAGGGTCCAGTCACATCATGTGATACATATACATAGGGTAAATAGCAGCTTTCAAACAGAGCAATCATTTATTTGCATAAAGATAATCAGTTAGGATATGAATGGTTTCTGCTACTACTACTGCTTTTTTGCTTACTTCACTTTCCCTGTATATACCCATATTTGTATGTGTTCTTGTCTCTTTGTGTTTTGTTTGTAATAATGCAATTATGTAATACGTGGGTTTTATTAGCTACTTATTACATATTTCACAGTACGCACAACTCTAATAAGAAAACAGTTATCATTTCATTATTCAACATATCAACATTATAAATATTGTACCTTCATCATATATGCTGCACACAATGCCTATGCCTAGAGTAGCTTAGTATACTGGATATAACTTCATAATAGAATGCTATTTATATCAATGCATTGCTTAATGCACTAATTAGCTCATGATATTTATTCCAATGATCCTTGACAGTTTTTTCTCAACATTATAATAAGAATCCCTTGTACACACATTTCATGAAAAGTAAATACACATGTGATGTCATCAATGACATTTGTGATGTCATCTTTGATGTCGTGGGTGTTAGTCTTAGCAGTGCACGGTGGTGGCGCAAGTTATGGTTGCTTAGCTTACCATAACTGGCGAATTTCAAGGGTTTTTCGGTTTTACTTGGAACCATAACGTCCCTTTAACAAAGGGTTTTTACTGAATTTCATAGGTTTTTAGTAGCACAACTTAACAATAATATCTCTGACATTATGTACAAGTAACTTAGAACATACTAAACCCGCTCTACTGAATTTGATGTCCGCGAACTCTTCTAATGACCGCGGACATGTAAGGACAACAGCACCACTACCCAAAAAGTTTGGGGGGTATGTTTAATTGCTATATGATAACATATGAACATTTTACAAATTCACAAACCAGCACACATACACATTATATGTAGTAATAAATAAGAAGTGTAACCCATATATATAACACATTAACCATTCATTTAAATACAGTATGTTCTAAAATGGAATATACCAAAAGAAGAAAGATAGTCTTCCAACATGATTACCTCACAACAAAGAGCAACAGCAGATCTACAGACCAGTAAGAACACACCTTACCAGAAGCTAGTAAGTGTACTGCATTTTACTCATATATTTGTAATCTTTCTGTATTAGATACAAAAGAAGTGATATTATGGTTTTTTTCTCATAGAAATGTCTAGTACTCTGGAGTGGCTAGAGGAGCATTTCCCACGTGAGGAAATGTCTGAAGATAGTGAACTTAATGGTAGACACTTTACTATATAAACCAATTAATAAATATTATTTTATATACATTTAACATATACATTTTTTTGTACAGGCCATACAAAAATTGAAAATACTAAAGAAAAAGAAGTATTGGATAAGACTCTTCAGCACATAGAAGATAAAATGGACCTACTCATGGCAAATTTTAACAATTTAAAAAACTTTGTGGAGGATCACTTGAAATAAACAACTACATACCATTGTCCAACATGTACCTGTCCCCCCTCACCATATCCCAGTCAATTATCCCCAAACCCTCTCCATGAACCAAAACGTTTTGATGAGACTTCCATCCCTTCTTCACCTCCTATAAATCCTATTGAAACCCCCAATTCTCCTGTTTTTGATTCAGTTTCCGCCTCACCTTCTCTGTCATAAATTTAACATCCATATAAAATAAATTAAAATTATTATATTGTTTCCTAATTCAAGTCTTGCCTTTTTTTAAAAAGCAGTTCAGGTGTCTGCGGACAGCGCGGGTGTCCGGAATGTCTGTAAAGAAATGAAAATGGGAGCGCCCTAAGGACACTATATCTGTCCGTAATGTTCGCATGCAAGTTGAAACTGTTCTAAGAACAGAGCTGGTGTTCGTAATGTCAGCAATCAAACTATCACACGCGGTGTCCTGAAATGTTCGTCAATAAACAAAATGGAGATGTCCTGAGGACGCTAGACCTGTCCTTATTGATCGCAGGCGAGATGTAACTGTTCTAAGAACACAGGCAGCATCCAGAAATGTTCGTAAATAAACTAAATAGGGGTGTCCTAAGGACAGTATACTTGTCCATATTGTTCGGAGGCAAGCTGAAACTGTCCTAAGAACATGCACGGTGTCCTGAAATGTTCGTAAATAAACAAAATGGGGGTGTCCTGAGGACGCTAGATCTGTCCGTATTCTTCGCAGGCAAGTTGAAACTGTTCTAAGAACACAGGCAGTATCCTGAAATGTTCGTAAACAAACAAAATGGGGGTGTCCTAAGGACGCTATACCTGTCCGTATTGTTCGGAGGCAAGCTGAAACTGTCCTAAGAACACACACGGTGCCCTAAAATATTTGTAAATAAACAGAATCGGGGTGTCCTGAGGACGCAAGACCTGTTTGTGATGTTCGTAAGCATGTTCAAACTGTTCTAAGAACACATCAAGTGTCCCGGGATGTTCGCAAATAACCAAAATGGGGTGACCTGAGGATTCTATGCCTGTCTGTATTGTTCGCAAGCGAGTTAAAACTGTTCTAAGAACAAACGCCTGTCCGTAATTGTTCGTTTCACTTGTGACACACTTTTAATTAGTTTCAGGACCCGAACAGTGTCCGTAGAACACCAACGCACATGCACAAAACAGTTTCAGTGCATTTGATGTCCTGTGGACACCCGCTCCCTTCGCGGACATGTTCGCGAAGCTATCATATGACTGCACCCACGCTGAGCGTGTGTTCTGACTGCGAACACTGTTTGTGTCCCCGAACAATTTAAAACTACCTTTTCAACCAATCCACAATATTTTTCAATAATAACTCACCATAGCACAAGTCCCACATAGTAATCCTGAGTTTCTACATACTTTTGGGGACTTTTTAAACCTTTTTTTGGTGTTCGATCTGTCCGCGGACAGCGCGCATGTCCGCAAACCGCGCACAAGCACCCCTATAAAATGCCACACCCTCAAGCTCATTCTCATTGTGTTTCTGGCTATTTTACAGAACACAGTGCATTTTCCAGCCAACTTTCCAGATTTTAATCTGAAACCTGATGGCATCCATGGCTGCAGTACTGACACCTGGTGCTACATCTGCTTCAGCACCACCCCCACCCCCTCCACCACCTCCCCAAGGGCCTGAAGAGGGGAACAGGAGTGAGGATGCAGAGGAGGATGAAGAGGATGATGAGAATGAGGTAGAGGAACTCCCTACTAACAACACTCGGCATGAGTCTTGGGTGTGGCGGTTATTTAGCATTCAGGGTAATGTTCCTAAGGCGTATGCGAACCAAGTCGCCTGCAAAGAGTGCAAAATGGGACTCAGTCGCGGGAGGCCTGGTTCATACAGCTTTGGGACAACTACCATGAAGCGACACCTAAAGTCATTCCACACTGGGGCCATTCACAAGGTTGTACCTTGCGAGGCGCTTAGTAGGTTGACTTCCTCTACTTCATCCTCTGTTTCCGATCCTGTCACCACAAGGAACACTCCTGCAGGACAGCGTGTTCCTCAAACTGCCTCACAGGCCATACGCAATACTGATGACCCTTACCTTTCGAGGGTCACAGTTGTGTGTATGTACTGCAACGCAGTACTCTGCAGGGGGGAGAGACTTCGAAGTGCTTTTCAGGCTCTGGTCTCAGAGCACGAGAAGATCTGCTCACTACCCAAGTAAAAGCCACTCTACATCTTCCTCTCTCTACCTGCCCTTTATCCCCCCCTACCCTCCTTTTCCCTCCTCTCCTAGTGTGTCGTGTATAAAAAACCAAAAAAATATAAAACAACAAAAATAAAAAAAGGCTCTTTTCAGAGCCGCCTTTCACAGTTTTAAAATAGAAGTGAAAATAAATGAAGCAGGGCCGTGTGTATTTTATTTAGAAGTCCGCGGACAGTCCGTGAACATCTAAAATTTTGGGGTGCTGCCCTATCATAACCATTGCAGTTTTGTCTGAGAGGAAGTGGTGGCTCTGAAAAGAGCCTTTTGGTGGTGTTCGTTTGTGTTTTCAAAATTTGAAGTGCTCAACACCTACTACAAATTGGATGCTGTAATTCCAAAAAAGGTTGCAATGCATTTTGTACATTTCTCAGAAAAATCTGATTGCCAGCATAAAGTAAGATGGAGTCCATCTCTGCGAAAAATGTATGTGCTACGAAAGACAATGCATTACTTACCGTAAAAGCATTTCTGATGGTTGTATCTGCTTAGATTCACATCCTGTGCATAGTCCGACATCCAGTGGTCACTGCAGAGTATTGCATTTTCTTTTTCGTAGTTGAAAAGGGGACGTCGACAAGGCGTGTCTGTAACACTATCCCTATAGTGACGTGCAGTGCACCCACAATCCCTCACGCGTCGAGGTCCCTCAGATTGTATTTTTTCTGCCCTGAGGGAGCCTATTAGACGTGAGTGAGTACAGAAAAGAGACATATAGAAGAAAGACTAGGTTCATTCCATCCGAGCGGGGAAGAAGGGTGGGCGCATGTGAATCTAAGCAGATACAACCATCAGAAATGCTTTTACGGTAAGTAATGCATTGTCTTCTGATGTTTGTTAATCTGCTTAGAATCACATGCTGTGCATAGACTAGCGAGCAGTACCCGGAGTTGGAGGTGGGTTGTTAGAAGGTACAGTAGAAAAAAAATGTCTTAATACTGCTTGTCCCACCTGGGAATCAGATCTAGAGTGGGCATCTAGACAGTAGTGTTTTGTAAAGGTGTGAACAGAACTCCAGGTTGCCGCTTTGCAAATGGACTCAAGAGGGACATTTGCAATGAAAGCTATGGAAGCCCCGGTGTCTCGAGTGGAGTGTGCTCTTGGCTTGAAGGGTAGTTCTCAGAGAGTGATGCATTGTACAATCCATCTAGAAATAGTGGATTTTGAAACTGCATCTCCTTCTCTTCCTGCTGCCACCGAGACAAAGAACTGATTAGTCTTTCTCAATGGTCTAGTTCTTTCCATATAAAACATCACGGCTCTGTGAACATCCAGTGTATGCAGGCTCTTCCCAGCTAAGTTTGAAGGATTTTGAAAGAACGTTGGTAGTTCTATTGATTGGTTGACATGGAATTTAGAGATACATTTTAGCGCAAACCTAGGATGTGTGCATAGAAGTACCTTATCCTTGTGAACTGTTACAAAGGGGTCTAGTACAGAGAGCGCTTGTAGTTCCCTTACTCTCCTAATGGAGGTGATAGCTATTAGAAAAGCAGTCCTAACAGTGAGGTCTTTAAGTGTTGCTTTGTGCACGGGTTCAAAGTGAGACCCCATGAGCCTGGTTAGTACCACATTTAGGTCCCATCCGGGAGCGGGATTAGCTATGGGAGGGTGGATCCTCTTCACTCCTTCCATGAAGGCTTTAATAACTGGGACTTACCACCATGACACTAAGTTGGGAAGTGGTATATGCAGAAAGTGCAGCTAAATGGACTTTAGAGTTAAACACCAAGCCTGAGTCTAGTAGGTGAGAATTTTTGTGGGAGAGCAGTCAACCGGGTTGATGCTCCTTCCCCTACACCAGATGACAAATCTTTTCCATTTGCTAGAATAACAGTGACGAGTGTTAGGCTTTCTAGCCTCCCTGAGAAAGTCCATGCATCTCTGTGGGAGTTGTAAATGTCCAAATTCTATGATCTCAGGAGCCAGGCTGCTAAATTCATGGTCTGAGGGCATGGATGCAGTGTCCTGCCTTGTGCTGTGACAACATGTTGTACGGGCAGGGAAGTTTCACTGGAGGAGATAGGGACATCTCCATCAAGTGAGCGAACCAAGGCTGTCTGGCCCACATAGGGGACCACCAGTATCATGGTAACTTGTTCCTGGTGAATCTTGTGCACTATCTTGTTGAGAAGGGGAGTCCGGGGGAAAGGCGTAAGCACATTTCCCTGACCATGGTATCGATAGACCGTTCCCCTTGGATTGGTTCTGGGCGTAGCTGGAGGCGTAATCTTGGCATTGGGAGTTCTCCAGAGTTGCGAACAGATCTATTTCTGGGAATACCCATTGTGTGAAGACGTTGAAGACGATGTCTTTGTGTAACTGCGCCATTCGTACTCTGAGGGCAGAGGGAAGTCTCTGCTGAGTTCGTCTGCTAGCAGATTGAGATCCTTGGTACATGTTGTGACAGTAGGAACATGTGTTTGAGAGCCCAACTTCCAGATGTTCTGGGACAGCTTGGACAGTCCTGGAGAGTGAGTTCCCCCTTGCTTGTTAAGGTAGTACATGGCTGTGGTGCTATCCGTGAGGACCATCACTGTCTTCCCTTGCAGGAGTGCCTGGAAGGCTTTCAGTGCCTTGAACACAGCTAGTAGCTCCAGTAAGTTTATGGGCTTGGATGCTACGCTCGGAGTCCAAACTCCGTGAGCAGTCTGATGGGATAGGTGAGCCCCCCCATCCTGTGAGGGATGCGTCTGTGGTTAGAGTGGCTTCCACTGCAGGGGTGGCGAATTGTTTCCCTATTACCAGGTTTTCCTTCGACCACCACCGTAGCGAGAGAACCAAGGCCTGCGAGACCACCACTAGATCGTCCCATTGTCCGCTGGCCTGACACCACTTGCTGTTGAGCCACTCTTGCATTGGGCGCATGCGCAGGCGCGCGTGAGGTACCAAGTTAATACATGACGCCATCATTCCTAGTAAGCGCATTGCTTTGCATACCGTCACCTCTCGACTGGCCACATATTGAGGGATTTGAAACAGCATGTTTTGGACTCTCTCGTTGGAGGGGGAAGACAAGGCCGTCCTTTGTTCGAATTAGAACCCCTAGGAACTGTTTGATCTGACTGGGGTCTAAACTGGACTTCTTCTCGTTGATGGAGAAGCCCAGTTGAAACAAAAGGTCTACGGTCTTTTGGGTATTTGAGAAGAATGTTTCGTAAGAATCCCCTGTTATGAGGCAATCATCGAGGTAAGGGTATACTGGGATGGACAGCCTGCGCAGGTGGGCCGCTGCCACTACCTTTGTGAATACTCTTGGCGCTGATGCTATGCTGAAGGTAGTGTTTGCCCTCCATCATGAACCTGAGGTATTTCCTGTGTGCTAGCAACATTAAAATATGAAAGTATGCATCTTTCATGTCCAGTGTTGTCATGTAATCTCCCTGTGAAAGCAGGGGGATTAACTCCTGTAGAGTCACCATACAAAACTTTTGCGGTTTGACAAATTTGTTCGCTGGGCGCAGATCTAGAACAGGGCGCATGGTTAAGTCCTTTTTGGGTACAAGGAAGTACACTGAATAAATACCTTCCGTTACCTGGGATAGAGGCACGACCTCTATAGCTCCTTTTTCTAGTAGTTAGTCCACTTCTTGAAGAAGGATGGCGAGGTGTTCTGGTGACATGCGTCATCCCCTTGGTGGTCTGTACGTAGGAGAACTGTTGAATTCTATACAGTAACCCTGGACTATGGTTGATAGTACCCAGCGGTCTGAAGTTATACCCTCCCATGCTGGAAGAAAGGATGTTAACCGGCCCCCGACCGGTGAAGCATGGGAGGGGACCCGAATCTTTGAATCATTTGGTGTTGGTGGCTTGGGAACCTCTAGGGGTGGGATCCCGACCTCTTCCCTTGCCACAACGTTGTCCTCTTTGGTTGTATTGTCCACTGGTGCCTTGGTTAGAGGACCAGTTACCTGCAGAGTATTGCTGCTGCTGTTGTTGCTGCTGGTGTTGTCCTCGAAAAAAGCGTTTGTTGCCATAACCACGTTTGTTGGGAGGCCTTGAAATTTGGTCTAGGGTTTTGATGGTGTCAAATTCCTTCTTCGCGGTCTCTAGTGCCTCACATCCACCACCTTACCAAAGAGGTTGGCATCTTCTATAGATTTGTTAATTAGAGATGCTTGTGTTTCAGGTTTAAAGCCTGAATTACGTAGCCATACATGGCGTTTGAGGAGGATTCCTTGGACTAGGGAATGGCCAGCTGTTTCTGCAGCATCCAGAGTATTTTTAATGATGCTTTGGTTGACTAAGGTACCTTCAGTCACCGTGGCTAGAAGCCGAGTACGTAGGGGTTCCAGTACCTCCTCAATGTCCTTACGTAGTTTTCTCCATTGTGCATCTGCGTAACTTGCCAGCAAAGAGGAGTTGTTGGCAATTCTTGCGGAAAAGGCAGCTGAGGCTGTAATCCTCTTTCCTAGGGCATACAATTGTTTACCCTCTTTATCTGGTGGTGCCTCGCTAGTTGACAGCGGGACCCCGGCTCTCTTCCTAGTATTTGTCACCACTAAGGAGTCTGGTACAGAGTGGCCCCTGATATATAACGGGTCCGATGGAGAAGGACTAAATAATGTTTCTTTCCTCGGGTTGACCCCTCTGATCAACGCGGAAGTGCATAGTGAAGGAATAATTTGTCTCTTTACTGAGGCGAGAAGGGGAATGGTTTGGCTGACAGGGGGTTTCTCCTTAATGATCTTTTCTACAAAGTCGATGTCAGGAGAAGTTTCCCCGGTCACGATCTCGAAATGCGCTGCTGCCTTGCGTAGTAGTGCATTAAAGGTAGGTTGAACGTCTATAGGTGACGTATTTCTAATAGGTGAGTCCTTGGGTGGGGACAGGTTTATGGTGTCAGGGTCTGAAAACGCTGATAAGGACTGCCAGGGCTGTGAAGCGCCTTCTTCCACCACCCATATCCGGGTTGTCTTCAAAACCTTCCTCCTCTAGGTTTTGTTCCCCTTCGTTGCCCAAGAATTCATCATCCTCCTGAAAGTGAGGGTCCTCTCCAGTGAGGTCATATAAATCTACATCCTCTTGGGGGGGATCAAACAGCCTAGGGTACTTGGCCCTGGGATCCTCCTGAGGTCCCTCTCTTGATCTCTTGGGTGTGGAAGGTTCCGAGTCTCCATAAACCTCTCCATTTTGTCCATACAGAACTGGAGTCTCTCTAGGGTTTCCTGAGGTTCCCCAGAGCGGTCAGGGGGGGGGAAAAAGGGAGGGCCTCCCGTTAGAAAAGGCTTCGACCTATCCCATAACGTCGAAGAAAGGTTCCCCTCGCCTTCTGGTAGGCTAGGAGTCCCTCTCGACGGAGGGGAGCGGTGATCGACATTTCTTTCGCTGTCCGTTTCTGGCTATCGGTGGAAATAATCCGTGCCAGGCTCTCTAGAAGTAAACTGTCTGTCGAGGGTACCTCCAGCGTCGACGTTACAGGCGTCGCTTGCTCTACGCCGACGGTAGCTCTCTGATGGTGCGCGTCATCTGGCCGTTTAGTGATAGCGCCCTTCTCTGGGGGTAGCCCAGTCGCTAGTCGTGTTTGCGGTTGCGAGGGGGGGCTTAAGACTCTTACGGTCTGAGGAGGCCGCCGGTAGGTCCTGCGTCTCCTTTGGCGCTAATGCTCTATTCGTCTTCGAAGCCGTGGGTGTCGTGTGTTTATGGGAGTGTTTTCTGTGTGCGTCCTTGTCGCCGGGGTGTTCATCCCCATAAGCAGGGCCTGAGCCGAGCTTGTCGGGGCTGGGGACAGACGACGAGGAGCGTGAACGCGTCACATTCCTCGTCACTTTCGGCGGCGGCGGTTGATGAATCAGACCTAGACATGGCTGCCCACCTTTTGACCCTACGGTCTTTTAAAGTCTTCTTTGTGGTCGAGGGGCAAGCAACGGTTACACCGTTTATGCTCGTCTTTCCAGGTAAGCTTCCCTCTGCAACGCGGGCAAAACCTAAAGGGTGTCCTCTCCATAGCTGAGGAACCGATTGCATGTGACAACAACCCCGAAGGAAAGAGAGGGGAAAGGGAAAGGCATTCTCAAAGAGAAACAATAAATGTCCCACAACCCCACTCTCCCTACTGTATTTGACCGTCGAGGCCAGACCACGTGTTCGGCGAACGCCGAACAACCTCCTCCGTCGAAGGCATCGCCGTCGGAGATCTTGATCGGCGGTGAACAGCTTCGCAGCTACGATGCCGAAGGAGGGATGTAAGTAATAATATAAGTTAAGAACGACCAAAGGTCGAATAAAGTTTTTGCAATGTCTCTCGAGGAGCTCCGCGTAAAGGCGACCAATATCTGGGCGGAAAAAAACAATCTGAGGGACCTCGACACGTGAGGGATTGTGGGTACACTGCACGTCACTATAGGGATAGTGTTACAGACACGCCTTGTCGACGTCCCCTTTTCGACTACGAAAAACAAAGTGCAGTACTCCGCGGTGACCACTGGATGTCGGACTATGCACAGCATGTGATTTTAAGCAGATTAACAAACATCATAACATAATATTTTCATCGTGAAAAGACATGCCAAAATCTCTTACAAAGGCACAAACAGCCTTATTGACATTGCGCCTTGCTTTCTCCATTTGTGGACCAAATGAAGACGAACAAAGCCACATTTGTCTCTGCGCAATCCGTGAAAAAATTACTTGAGAATTTGGAAACATGTCTATGACCGTCCCAAGTCCTCCTTTCATTGCAAATTGCAAAGAAATTCCAGACACATGTACTAAACTTTTCCATCCACAATGAATTACAATTATGTCTGGATGTTGCTCTATCTCCAAAGTAGCACAGAGAGGTAGCAAGTCCAACCACTTCATTCCACATACTCCATGCCAGTGCACTTCCACATGTGGGAATCCAAGATCTACAGCTACTCCACAGCTTTCTGCATGCACCTTCAGCCAATGTATCCACGAGTCTCCCAAAATCCAAACAATCTGTTTTCTGAAACACACAGCCATAGCTATCTGTTCTTCTCTCAGCAAAAAGAGTATCTGACAAACTCTCTCCTGGCACAACACACCCACTAAACTTGACTGACCAATCCCTTGGCCTGCTCATTCTCATTTGCATGCCTCCCCACCCCAAAATCCCCGGATGTAACACGCGATGTCCTTGGACTACCGCCATGTCCGCGGACATATCGTAACATGGACAATCCCTTCTACCATTTTCATTTACTTTTCTGTGCTATTCCCTCATTGGATATAGCTAAGAAGTCACACAACCATCCACCAATCACATCCAAGACCTCTACATCTAACTGCATCATCATAGATCAGCACTTCAAATGTACTGTTAATCTCTCTGAGTACAAGTGTCATATCATTGGAAAGCACCTTCTACAAGAAATACTGTACAAGTCTCCAAGATTTCTACTTGCAGCTGCATGCATATCCATATGCACGAGAACAAACTACAGGTATGCATATTTTCTGTATAGTACATGTACAATTCTTATAGATTCATATAAACAGATTAACTGACTTTTAGCTTGTATAATCTATAAAATGAATTTACGGTCATTTTTTTCCATCCCCTATAATCAACTGTCACTTCCAAACCTATCTGCTATTTAATTTCTTTTTACACACACATTTGCAAAGCATGTTGAACTAACATATTTAAAGTACAATATAAAGAGTTAACATACTCTAACAAAATTGCATGCACACAGTATGTTCAAATATCAAACAACATTATTTTTACAAAAACATGAAAATGTATTTATTTATTTATATTTATATTGAGCGCAAGCAGCCCATGGGCATTGAGGTGCTGTTACTTACAAGAGCATAGTCACAGGAATAGTGGCATTCAGTGGTACATTATGAATTCCACAAGGCATAGAACTGATATTTTGGTTGGTACAGTTAGTCATTACATACAGCTTATGCATTAAGAACATATGATATGTATTCAACTGGTGCGACGCATTTTATGTGAATAAAATAGTTTTCATGGTTTTGCGGAAGGCGCCGAGGGTCAATGTCAATTAAAAAAATCAATGTCTAAATTAAAAACAGTGCTATATACAAACAAAATTACTAATTTGTTTCCTTTACTATTGCAGTGAAGACCATTCTCGTGAAAAGAAGCAGCCAAATTTGAAGTACAAAGAACAACTAAGAAGAAACCTGCTCATTCCAGAACAAAAGTAAGTTGAATACCACCATCATATTTGTACTATTACTCAAACACACTGTAAGGTTAATTCATGCTATTTCTGCCCCTAAAAATAGAGATTGTGCACCATTCTATCCACAAATCCCCATTTTTTAAACAGAGATTTACAAGCAGAATGGCACACAAATTCCTATTTTTCGGCACACAAATGACCCAACTCAGCCCCTAGAATTTTGATATTACAGATCAAACAACTGTTTTAATTGTATATCATTAGACCTACACACCACTAGCTTACTTTCTACTGTCATCTGAACCCCAGTTTAGTAGCACATAAATTCAAGAATACACATCCCAACGAGTTGTAGTTGCCAAATGCATAATCACACACCATCACATACATCTTTATCATCTTACTCAGACACTCATGCACACAGCACACATACATTGCAGAACACCCCAACCCATACCTTCTTTATTTTTTTCAACAGACCCTAAAGCATGCCTACCAAAAATCAAGTCCGTAGAAAGCAACGCAGAAACAGAGCAAATGAAAATAGAAGTGTCCAAAATAAGCATCCATCTCTAGCAGAATTTGTGAAAAAAAGTTCAAACAAAACAGCTTATACAGTCATTTAGCGAAACAAAACAAGCTTCAAGTACAGAAACTTTGCCTCCTCTATCAAAATGTAAAACGGACCAGAAAACAATTAACAAAAATTCAGCTACCACTACAGATAAAACTGCTCCTATAAATCTTGATATAGTGCAAAGTAAGCATACCAAAAAAGTATTTTAGCAAAAACGTTCAGTCACAGAGTCCTTCAAAATCTTATAAAACCAGGAGAGAAATCAGGCACAACCCTTAAAACCTATTGTAGGAAATTAATCTTCGAAGCGTTGATAGACAGTGCAATCCTTCTCAAAAGAAAATTATTTATTTTACTGTTAAACAAAATGAAACCACTAACAAAACTAATGACTAAATTACAAAAAAGACTTCTCAATAAACAAAATGTCAACAGAAATAACTTCTTAAGTATCTGTGGAGGTGAGTGGAGTCACACTACAAGCACAGAACCATATTTTAATGAAGAAGCATACAAACAAAAGCAAACAAATACTATTGCCATACATAGCAGTGGACGAGGTTATGAAAAAGTTAATACCATAATGGAACAAGAAATACTGCTTAAAAAAATATCCCCAGAAAACTTAGAATTACCTCTCCATTCAACTGAATCAGAATGTCTAGTATACAAATGGCCATGCACGTCAATGTGTAACATTACCAAAAAATCTTTCAAGTCTTTACGCCAATTCCTCAATCAATATGTGAAAGGCAAAGACAAAATCAAAATTAAACTACTGCAAAATATGGATACCTGTCCAGTGCGCAAGTACACAGGACTACAAGGACATTCATTGGCCTGCATTTCAGGATCTACTTGCAAAACCACCTTCCATTATATCAAAATGATATCAACACATCATTCAACTATAAGAAATCTAGTCTATAAACTGTATTATGCTAAAAGTCCTGTTTTAGCAATAGACTATTTAAATAACATTCTTCTACATGGTACAGCAAAAGACCCACTTGAAGAAACCGACTATATCCAGAAAAAATATTTTGGAAGTGAAAGCCACTTACAGAATGAAATAGCTTTAAAGCAAATTAGCAACAATTCTATGCATGGCAACCTTCTACTACACACATACAAAAAAGAAATACTGAAATTTAAAAGTACATCTGCTGAAGTACCAAAACATGTGTTTGTATGTTGCCGTAGAACATTTTATAAAAGTAACACAAAAACTGTAGACCTAACATATAAAATAGAAGACAATGAAGATTCTAAATGGTTTGAATTAGCTCTCAACCTTATAGCAGAAAACAAATACAAAATAACTGACCCCTTAATACTTTGCAGTTACTGCACTACGAAACTTGACAACAATAATAATACGCCTTCAACCAAAAACAGCAAAATTACCTCCCTCTGAATTAGTGAAAGGTATTCGTGGAAAAGTAGTGTATTTACCATTAGATCTAAAACAAAATGTGCACACTCTAGGAGTAAAACGTCCCATGGAGCAATCTTTAATTATCTCAGTAAATGGTGTACCTACAAAAGACAAAAAATTTGGCAACAACTGGTAGATTTACATAAAGTTAGACAAGCCTTGCAATATCTAAAGGACAATAATGAATACTACAAAGAAATTAATATTGAAGAAAACTTGAAGGATACCACTGAAATAATTCAAGAGACACGAAGCTGGTCAATTTGAGCTCCTAGATCCTGCTACAATATCCAATACTTTAGACCATTATACAATTCATCCATTGCACCCTAATGACACCGTAGCAGATGCACTAGAAACGTACAAAATGCGTCAAACAAAAGGATCACCAATCAGCATATGGGAAAAAAGTATAGAAGCACGTGTTTTTCCTCTACTCTTTCCTACTGGCAAAGGAGAAAGGCACGATGATAGACCTATTCAAATAACAGCATCAGAATACCGCTCATTACGGATGTATTCTGAAGATCCACATTTTGTCTAAATCTGGGAATACAAATTCCACCTACTCTTTGAAAGTGAACTAGCAACTTTATGTTATGGAGTTGCACACACATTAAAATCAGGATCCCACTTTCAAAATAAGTCAGCTACACAATTATTACAAAAAGTGCAACAAAAAGATGAGGTTTTACAATCAAATATTACAAATCTATTAGCAAACATGTGTGGTACAAAAGAGTACTGGTTTCGACGTCATGGAGATGTACGTTGTATGATAAGAAACCTTGGCCCACCCACTTGGTTTGTTACATTAAGTTGTGCAGAATATGCTTAGGAAGATTTAAATGATTTCCTACGCATATCAAACAAAAACAAAACAAACATAGATATACTAACACCTGGAGAACTTTGTTCTCTAGATCCTGTTAATGTTTCAAGATATTTTCACCATCGCTTCATTGCTATGCTACACTTTATTTGTAATAAAACTGTTCCTCCCCTCTGAGAAGTGCAACACTTCTTTTGGAGAAAAGAATACCAAGCCAGAGAAGCACCACATATCCACATGCTTTTATGGATTAAAGATGTTTCTAAATTTGGTCAAGACAATGATGCCACTGTGTTACAGTTTATTGAAAAATATGTCACTTGTGAAATTCCATCAGAAGCAACAAATAGTGATCTTCATGCACAAATTTTACAATTTCAAAGACACAAATGTGGCAAATATTGTCGACGCAAATACAAAAACAAAGGGAAATACGACCCCAAATGACGCTTTGGCTTCTCTAGACCGGTTAAAAAAAAAGGTCAAGTGAACAACTTCATGTCTTCAGTTAGACATAGTGTTAAAGGTAAATCACCTAAAAATACATATTATATGAAAAGAAATGATTACAATGCAATCATTGCCCACTTATGGAATGCAAACAGATGTGCAGTACATTGCAGACAATTCCACTGCAGTTGCACGATATGTTACAGCATACTTAACAAAAGCAGAAAAAACAGAGCTCCAAGACGTCTGGAATGACCGGTCATCAGACAAAACACTGTCTCAGAAATTATACAGCTTGGGCATAAAAATGTTCTCCCATAGAGAATGTGGCTCCTATGAAGCAGCAGATCGTTTAACTGGTACTGCTTTGTATGGAAAATCTGAAAATATAGTATGGCTAAGTCTTGGTCCTGCTAAATCTAGAAAAAGAGTTCTAAAATCATACGAAGATATAGAAACAATAGCCAAACATGATCCCAACAGCCAAGACAGTTTAAAAAACAATTTACTGGACACATACTACCCAAACAGAAGAACCACTTTGGAAACCACGTGCCTATACCACATAGCCCAAAACTTCACATACAAAAATAATATAACACCCGATGGAAAAAAAAAGGTAAATACAGAGTGACAAATTGTGAAGGCAACTTAGTAAAACTCACCAAACCAAATTTAATTAATCATATCAAATTGTCATTAAAGACTCCTCAACATAAAGAACTATATTACATGTCCCTGCTACAACTCTTTAAACCACAGAGAAAAGAAGAAGAAATACTAGATAACTATGACCCCTATAAAGACGCTTTCAAAGCAAATGAAAGCACTATAACTGATGTAAACTTTACACAGTACAAAACAATGAACAGCAACACGAAGAAGAACTCCAGGCCCAACTAGATAAGGACACTCCTGACAGTAGTCAACCTTCTGTAACAGGAAGCAAAGAACCACTAGGAGAGCCACTAATAACAAATGAGGCAGAATTAGCTGTCAATATGAAGAAAAAGAAGACTTAACTATACTACAATCAAAACTAAACAATGAGCAATGTAGCATTTTTGAAGAAGTAACAAAAGAAATTGCACATGGTGTACAACATGAAAACAAAGAATGCACCTGCCAAAATTACAAACCTATATTACTGTACGTCAGTGTTGAAGCTGGTTCTGGCAAAACATTCTTAATCAAAATCATCAGTAAATTCCTTCAACAATTGACAAACAACAAACTGTCAGCTGTTGTCACTGCCCCCACAGGTTTAGCTGCCTACAACATAGGTGGTGTCACTTTACACCGATTACTACTCCTGCCAGTAGAACACCAAAACAAATTAGACTATTACAAACTTTCTACAGAAGCTGCAATGGAACTACGCAGAGTATTAAAACAAATGAAAATGCTACTAATAGAGGAAGTGAGCATGGTCTCCAACCTAATGTTGGCTTTGATTCACCTCAGATTACAAGAAGTACTCAAAACAAACTACGAAGAGCTCTTTGGAGGAAAACACATTATTGTTTTCGGAGATCTTCTTCAATTGACAGCAGTGAAAGGTGAGCCTATTTTTTAAAACCTTAGGAAACAAACTCTGCCGTAAAACTGTTGGCGGCATTGGAAAGGTCAACCTTTGGCAACATTTCCAATACAGAGATTAACAGAAAACATGCGGCAATCTGCAGATCTCACTTATGCCAACATCTTAAAAAGTATTAGAGTTGGTATATTATCTCAAGAAGCAGAAGCAATATTGAAAACCCGGCACATTCATGCACTTCATGGCTATAATGCATGTGCTACGAATGGTATGGAACAATTAGCCCACAAAAATGTCAATTGTATGGCCTTAATGCCAACTCTCGAAAGCTGTTTCAAATTCAATGAAACAATGTTAAAAAAAGAAATGCAACCAATAATTGAAATTAGCGCCACAGACAAACTAGACATACATGGTATGACACTACCCATGTGTGAACAAGCCACAACGAGACATAGTTTCAAAAATTCAATCTCCAACACAGCTGGATTGGAAAAAATATCAAAATTATCCTTAAATTGCAGAGTAATGCTTAAACGTAACCTTGACGTGGATCAAGGACTAGTTAATGGACACTGGGTACAGTTGTTGGCTTTCAAACATACCCACGTGACAACAACATTCAGTTTGTCAATATTCTCTTTTACAAACTTTCAGAAGTGAAAAGGATAGGACGCTCAACAGCTCGACTCCTTCTCTTCAAAGACATGTATGTACGTAGAGAACATTTTTCTCTAACTCTTGCATACACAGTCGCCATTCATAAATCACAAGGTCTTATCCTAGACAAAGCATTGATAGACATTGGTAACACAGTCTTTAAAGAAGGCATGCGCTACGTAGCACTATCACGCTTACATACACTTGACGGTCGATATCCAATTAACTTTGATGCAAGTAAAGTAAACGCTGATATTCCTTGCATTTCAGAATACAATAGACTTCGTTCACTATACACCCCCCCATCTAAAAACATATCCTATTCCACAAAAAGTAAAATGTTCTAAAAGAAAACTAAATGAAACAGAAATGCAACAGGATGTCACTGCAAATCCTCCAAAGAGATTAAAAGAAACTAATACTTCAAGTACCACAATCAAAAAAGAACCTATTAGGGAAAGTAAACCAGGTACTTCTTCAAAGAAGGAAGACAAACTCCAAAAAAAACACTCACATACAGAACTACCTGGTCCATTTAAACTTTCAAATGTAATTGGAGTAAATTGCTACGCAAATGAAGCAATGAATATTCTATTTCAATTACCACCAATTGTTGACAACATTTACTTACACAGTACAGACCAATTGTGTTTGCAAATGTTAGTACTCCATAGAAACGCAACAAACAATCCTGACAACACATATAGTGTTTATGGAATAAGACAACAATTGGACTACTGTGCTGGAATGGTGAAATTCACTATAAACTCACAGCAAGATCCACAAGAATGTCTAATGTACTTACTACAAGTACTGGAAAACAAAAACATACCTATAAATTAAATCTTCCAGATTTCATACATGTGGAAACATACATGCACTCTGTGCAACAATGTGACACAAGAACAAATCCCCAATGAGCGTTTTGTGTATGTATCAATACCAAATTGTGAATCTGTTCCATTTCAGCAACTTGGACAAAATGCAAACCATGGTAGATTATGTACTACCTGCAATTCGGATAATCGCTCCACCTTACTAATACAAACACATAGTAAATACGTAATACTAATGCTTCTACGTTACAATGCAGATGGTACCAAAAACAACTGCAAGCTGACTGGATTCACACATGGTATCACAACAATAGGTATAATCTACCACGCAGGAGCCACAACCAATGCAGGTCACTATACTGCATATATAAAAAAAAAATGTGGATGGTTCGAATGTAATGATAGTACCATAACTCTAAAGCAGAGATTACCTGCAAATCTTACAAACGCTTATTTAATGTTCTTAAAACCAAAATTTATTAACTAAACTGTACTGAAACAATAACTAAACTTCTATTAAAAAACTATAAACTGTTACAATATGCCAACAGCTATATAACTGGCCCAAGATTCTACAACAACTAAACAGATAAATGAATACTATTAAATTATATCTAAAAATAGATAATTAGAATATGCCAACTGGTATTTAACTGCCCCAAGATTTTACAATATCCAAACAGATAAATCAATACCATTTCATTATAACAAAAAATAGACTATTAGAATATGTCAACAGGTATCCAACTGCTCCAAAAATCTGCAACAAGCCAGTATATAGAGCATTAGCCAGAAACAACAAGTGAAAACTGAAAACAAACAAACAAATAGACTGTAGCATAACAAAAAAGTTTTTTTTTTTAATCCAACATGGATTTTTATTCTCCCACAGGCCCAATGATTTTGGCAACAAACACAGAAACTGAGCATATTGCACAGTACACTGGTTTGTAATCTACTAAATATGAGGGTAAAAAAAAAAAACGATTATTCAATGTTATCAGTCGTTACAAAATACCAATACTAACATGATCTTTTCTTTTATCACAGAAATAAACAAGAAATACATGTACTCCAGTTACTAAACCAAACAGTAGGTATATTATAATAAGTACAACCATCACAGCAAATCACACCCATAGTCACTTATAACTTTGGTGCTTATAAATTTGGTCTTGTCCATGCACCCAAGACTATAGGCCCTGCCCACAACCAACACAGCATATCACACCCATAGTGCTTATAACTTCGTTGCTTATAAATTTGTTCTTGGATCCCAAAGTTATAAGCTACTATGGGTGTGATATGCTGCAGTGGTTGTGGCCAGGGCATAGAGTCTTGGGAGCATGGCCATATCTCTCCCACTCGTCGTGCAGAGGGGATGACCACAAGAAATGCTGTCTTCCACGATAGGAATTTCAGAGGCGCTGAATGCAAAGGCTCGAATGGCTGACCCATGAGCCTAGTCAGCACCACATTGAGCTCCCACGCCGGGGCCGGAGCCTTCACTGGCGGTAACAAGTGGAAAAGTCCTTTCATGAACTCCTTCACCAGGTGTTAAGACCAGAGACGACCGCCCCGGAGTTCTGGTATAGCGGGAGATAGCCGGCAGATGAATTTTGATGGAGGCATGCGCCAGCCCCGCCTTGGCCAACGACAGCCAGTATCACAGCACTTGAGGGGCCGTAATCCGTACCGGGTTGATCTGCTGTGCACAGCACCAGACGGTGAACCTCTTCCATTTATGAAGAGTGGAGGAAGACCTGGCCTTGGCAAGTACCTCCTTGCAGTCCACCAGGATATCGTAGCCTCCGAACTCTAGTGCTGCAGGATCCAGGCCTGCAGGTTCAGCAGCCCTGGTTCGTGGAGCAGGATCGCACCTCCTTCCCTGGCGAGAAGATCTGCGTCCATCGGAAGCTTGACTGGAGGGGACGCTGACATGTCCAGAAGGTCTGGGTACCATATATGCCTCGGCCACGCCGATGCAACGAAGATCATCCTGCACCGGAACCAACAGCAACGGTGGGAACGCATAGAGGAACAGGCCGTCCCAGGGGAAGGAGAATGCATCCCCCATGCTCCCCGGCTGGGGAAACCTGCTGGCGAACCTCCGGCACTTGGTGTTCGTCGCTCTCGCAAACAGGTCGATAAGGGGATTGCCCCATTGTCGGAATAGGAGATCTACTTGATCTTGCCGAAGCTCCCACTCGCGGCAAGAGCGCAACTCTCTGCTGAGCGAGTCGGCGACGGTGTACTTCACTCCTACAAGGTGATAAAAGGTACCAGGAACATCCCTTTGGCGATGGCCCAGTGCCACAGATCTTGAGCTTCCCTGGAGAAATCTGGGGATCTGGTGCCCCCCTGCTTGCGAATGTAGAACATTGTGGTGGTGTTGTCAGTGAAGATCCGTACTACCTTGCCCTTGAGGGATGGAAGGAAAGACCTGAGGGCCCAAAACACGGCCCGGAGTTCTAGGACGTTGATGTGCAGCGACCTCTCCTCCAGGAGCCAAAGGCCTCTTGCGTAGATATCTCCGATGTGCGCGCCTCATCCCTCCAGGGAGGCATCCATCGTCACTGTTTCCTGAGGCGCTGGGGTCTGGAAGTCCATGCCCGCCGCGAGGAGCACGCGGGTGCCCCACCACCGGATCGCTCGACAGAAAGTCTCGTTGAGGGCGATCTTGTCTTCTAGGGCTTCCCGTCACTTGTAATCAACGGGTGTCAAGGAACTCCTGCAGTGGCCGCATCCACAACCTAAACAGCCAAATGAGGTAGATGCATGACGACATCATGCCGAGCAGGGACTTTATGGACCTCACCCTGGCAACTTCCATGGTCAACAGCTGTTGTACCTTGCCCAGGATGGCTTTTATCCAATCCTCCCACAGTGAAGCCAGTCGCGCTACCGTGTTGAGCCTGGCTCCCAGGAACAGAGCGTCCTGCGATGGCACCAAGCAGGAATTTGCATAGTTTATCGAGAACCCCAGTTCTGTGAGCAGACGGACGGTCCTCGCTGTGTGTTTGACGGCGAGTTCCCTTGACTTTACTTGGATGAGCCAATCGTCCAGGTAGGGGTAGACGTGGATCCCCTGCAGGCGCAGTCGTGCCGCCACCAGTGCCAGACTCTTGGTGAAGAACCTTGGGGCCGACTTCAAACCGAAGGGAAGGGCCTTGAACTGGTAGTGACGCCCTTGGACCACGAAGCGCAGAAACTTTTTA
Organism: Ambystoma mexicanum; assembly: GCF_040938575.1. Taxonomy (NCBI): domain Eukaryota; kingdom Metazoa; phylum Chordata; class Amphibia; order Caudata; family Ambystomatidae; genus Ambystoma; species Ambystoma mexicanum. Next base: position 1,013,447,750 of record NC_090930.1, on the reverse strand, counting down.
TGCCCCGTGTGTATGGGGAAGTAGGCACCCTCCAGGTCCAGTGATGATAGGAAGTCCCCTTCTTCCAGCTGTGCCAGCACATGCTGAAGGGTCACCAACCGGAATGTCTGGGATTTTATGTATTTGTTGAGGCAGTGGCGATCTAGGATGGGCCGCTAGCCACCAGTCTTCTTTTCAGCATTGCTCGTACCTCCAGAAGTAATTGAGGAATTTGGTTTTCTTTCCTGGCCACAGGTGGAAAACGGGGACACCTCCCTTGGAACTCAGAGTGTGTCCGTGGGCCCAACGGTAGGTGGAGATGGATTTCCACAAGCCGACTAAGTCCGCCTGCTGGGCTGCCACTGGGGTGCTCGGATGGGAGCCCGACATCACAGCCGGTTCACTCCTGCTTCGCCGAGGCCTTACCACCTTGGGCCCCTTGGCGACGACAACGACGATGTCCTGCAGCCTTGCTGCAGCCTCTGTAGGCTTCCTGGGACAAAGAACGGGCCGCTTGACGGTATGAAGAAGAGCTGCCAATGAATCCTTTGGAGGCACCTTGTGACTTGCCTCCGGGGGACCGAAAGGACGTCCGTTGTTGATGGAGCGTGCCCAAGGCATGGCCCGTCTCGGTGTCTGCCTTGATGGCCTGCAGTGACTCGTCCACTGCCATGTCAAACAAGTTGCTCCCATCGAAGGGCATGTCCAGTCCTTCGCCTGTACATCTTGACGGAAGTTGGTGGCCCTGAGCCAACCACGCCGGTGTCAGCGATGCCCGTGGCCACCGTGATGTCGTGGTCTGAATGCCACCTCGCCTTCTTGCAAGATTTCAAGGGCCTCCGCCCTCTTGTCATCTGGAAGGAAGTTCAGGAGGAGGGCGATTTTAAACCACAGCTCCCTATCGTAGCGGCCGACGAGATGGCCCGACGTCCCATGGTGTCCAGCTTCTTCCCCTCGCCATCCGGCGGGGAAGTGGAAGTCGACGCTGTCGCCCCAGCAGATTTCTTCTTGGCCGCCGCGAAGACCACAGAGCCAGGGGATGGCTGCGCTCTGAGGAACATAGGTGCAGAGTCTGGAACGCGGTACTTCTTCTCGTACCTGTCCCTCTTCGCCGGGGCTGAGGATGGGTTCTTCAGGAGGGCCAGCCCTTCATCCCAGATGTCGTCCAACAGCAGGAACGAGAGTACGGTCTTCCTCTTGGCATCTCATCTCTGATAAAGAAATCCCTCCTTCTGCTCTTCGGGGCATGCCTGAAAAAGCTCTGAGGCCCTAGCAATCATGACGTGAAAGGAGCCTATTTCGTCGGGAGGAGAATCCTGGGGTGGGGGCGACGGGAGATCAGTTCTGTCATCTCCGCTGCCGCCGCCGTCCGTCACCATCTCTGTCTCCGTCTCGTCCCTCGGTGGAGGGGATGGATGTGAAGGATGGCAGGGTGGGAGTGGGTGGACCCGCCTCTGCTTGGATGGAGGGCTCTCCGACGGCCCAGGTGCTGCTGGATTGTCTGCCGGAGGCAAAGGCATCCTTGTCCTTATTTCTGTGCACAGTGTGTGCAAGGCTAGTAAGATGTCCTCCGACCTGTCCGTCGGTGGTGGCAGCAGTTTTGACGGGAGCATGGCAGCGGTGTAGTGTCCTCCGGCACCTCGTCGATCTGCCATCCCTTGTCGCTCTCGATGTCTGCCTCGTCGGGGTCCTTCCCGTAGGATCTGACCTTGACGAACCTCTTGTCAAGAACTGCCTTGAAGGAGATATCCGAGTCCGGTAGGACTATCGTGCCCCCCCATTCTTCTCGCACAGGGGCTTCACGGGGGTCTTATTGATGGGCGTGAAAGATGATTCCTTCCGGCTGGGCAGGGAAACTCTTGACTTGGGGGCCGTCTCCACTAGGATTGCCTCTGCGGTATTCGCCAGGGACGCTACCACTCCCTCAATCGAAGCCTTAGCCTGGTGAATCTGGGCCTTCACAAGTTTAGGCGCATCTGAGGCCTTCACCGTGGGGAGGGCCACCGCTTCACTCCCCCTTGGCTCTCTCCGTCGGAACCAACCGTGCCTTCTGAAGCTTACCCGGGTTGTCCGACTTCCTTTTCGTCACTGAGCCAGAGCGTTGGGTCGTGGTTGACGACGTCGGCGATGCTGCGCCTGGCCTTGCAGCCGAGGAGCCCGTACCAACTGTGCTCCCGGTGCCCGCGGACACGCAGTGCTTTGCCTTATGTTGGGCCCCTGTCGCCGGAGCACCATCAAATGTCTTAGAAGACAGCTCGGATTTTCTCTTGGGAAAAGTACGCTGCCGGGACTCACCTGCTGCCGGGCTCTTCGACTCCAGCGAGTCGCTTGTGGTGGTCCTTCATGGTATGGGAGGACATGTCCTTGCAGAACACACAGGCCTCCTCGACGTGCGATTTATCTGCGTGTAGGCGGTAGAGGCACCAGGAGTGCCCATCCTCCTTGAAGACGTTCTGTAGTCCACATCCTGGGCAGATCCTAAACAGAGGCTTTGAGTCTCCTTTGTCTTCGGCCAGGACCACGAGGGGTAGGCCTCCAAGATCTTCTGGAATCCTCCAAGAAGTAAACCTCGAAGAAAATTCGCCCTTGAGGGGTGTAGAGATTTCCAAAACGGGTTCCCGTTAATCGGAAGATGAATCGTATGGAGCTTGAGGCTCAATTTGACCGAAAAAGTAAGAGTACACTCTTTGAAAAAATGCAATACAAAGTAAAAGCTTGAGAACTAAGCACAAGGACTCCCAACACTTGAATGTGCGGTAAAAATCTGAAGATGGCTGCCTGAGGAGGGGCTTTGGTAGAGTGCAGTCATTGGCTGGGGGCAGTATGACCCAGAGACCAGTGATCGTTTATTAAGAGAAAGACAGTTCAGAAATTAAACAAACTGATTTTTTTCTTTACCGAGGATTCCCAGCCTGACGACGGGGAATATTCATGAGCATGTGAATCCATGCCAGAACCCATGCTGGAGACAGAGTTTTCTACTGGCAAATAGTATAGGATGTTCTAAGCCATCATGAGTTTGTGATAAGACGGCACCTAAACCAGTTAGGAAAGCATCAGTTTGAAGAATAAAATATTTGGAAATGGGATTTTCACATAGGTTTTGCTTTAAATTGTTGAAACAAACTTCATCCTCATCTTTCCGCTGGAGTCTTTGTAGTTCTGCATTGTAAATTTATTGGTCAGTCTGGAGGATTTATCAGAAAAATGGGGGATGAATCAACTATAGTACTGTATCAATCCCAAAAAGGCTCTTATGTCCATTTTGGTTTTAGGTGTTGGTGCTTCGAGGACTGAGTTTACTTTTTCCTTTTGGGGTTGTGTACAACCGTTCCCTACGAAAAAGCTTAGATATTTTATGGCTGACTGGGACAATTTGAACTTTTTCGAGATGGCTGTGAGCCCAGATTTACGCAGAGCCCTTATGATGTTATATAAGTGATGGAGATGTTCTTCCCATGTCTTGCTATATATTGCAATGTCATCAATGTATGCCCCACTGAAGTTAGAATAAGGTTGTAAAATTCTATCCATTAATCTTTGGAATGTCGCAGGGGCACCATGGAGTCCAAATGGCAACACTTTAAATTAATCTAGTGATGTTTTCTCCATCTCGCCCATGTAGTGGAATCTGCCAGTACCCTTTCGTAAGATCCAAGTCGATAAATAGACAGCATCTCAAAATTTGTCTATTAGGTTGTCAATACGGGACATGGGATAGGCATCAAAGGAGAAAATGGAATTTACCCTCCTGAAGTCTATGCTTAATCTCCAGCTCTGATCGGTTTTGTTACAAGTATTATGGGAGAGAACCATGGGCTGGAAGAGGGCTCAATGATGTTAGCTTTCAACATTTTCCACCTCTACGATGACAATCTTTTTGCAGGCTTCTTATAGTTGGTATGGTTTCAAATGCACCACTTTACCTACAGGAGTACGTATGTAATGGTAGGTCCCCTTCACTCTTCCTGGTTTTTTACTAAAGACATCAGGTAACTGTACTATAAGGTTGGTTAGACCTTCCATCTTATTGTTTGTAATCTGAGGGATTAGGTTTAGGTCATCCATTTCTTGTGGTAGTAAACAGGATAGGATGGTGGAGTGAGATGCTGAGGGATTTTATTTCCACTCTTAAAAAAGATGAATGTTGTAAACATACGTTTTCTGGCGTCTATAAGTTTATGATACTCTGTAATTACATGTCCGTCTGTTCAGTTATTTCATAGGGTACATGCCACTTCTAAACCAATTTATTCTCTGAAGTAGGCAGGATGACTAGAACTCTGCCCCACAGAGAAAGATCTTAGATTGACCTTTTTATCATAGGAAAGCTTTTGCTGGTGTTGTGCTTTCTCCATATGGTTATTGACTACATTTACGGACTAACACCATAAGCTCCTGCAATCTTGTGGAAGTCTGAGAGAGTGGTATTGGGGCCTCTTCTCCTTCCTCCCACGTTTCCCGGGGCATGTCCAGGACATCCCAATGCTTTCAACCATAGAATAGCTCAAAAGGGGAAAAACCGGTGGAGCCTTGTGGGGATTTTCTTACAGCAAATAAAGCCCAAGGAATCATATGGTCCCAATCTTTTCCATCGTTATCAACCAGTTTTCTCTGAATTGTTTTAAAGAGTCTGATTAAATTGTTCCACAAGCCCATTGATTTGAGGGTGATAAACAGAGGTTTTTAAACGTGGTAATAGGTAACAAATCTTTTACCTCTCCCATAAGCTTACCCATAAAGTTTGTACCTTGGTCTGTGAGGATTTCCTTTAGGAATCTGACACGAGAAAAAAATGGAAGCAGATGTTTCAGTATTTGCTGCGTGGTGTTGTTTCTCATAGGAAAAGCATCAGGGTATCTTGTGGCATAATCGATAATGAAGATTACCCCTACTAATTGAGCAGAGAGGATTAATTCTATTAAAGACTAGGAGGTGAGCATTATGCTTCATCTTCAATTTATTACTCCTCAGCAGTTTCAACAAAACACAAGAAGACACTGAAAAGTAACTTCATAACACTTTTCCTTTTCTTGAACTACAAATCCCAAAATCTATGTAGTCCTATTGTATCCAGTCCAGCTATGACACTCTTCCTGTTCCTTGACTCCTCCTCTTTTTTACTTGCTCTGAACTGCCTCTCTTCAACTCCTCAACAATGTCCAACCAACATGGCAAACAACTTCAACTTGCTGCAGACTCAACGTAGCTGATTCATGCTTGAACTATTCTGCTTCTACCAGGTCCTGATGCCTATTGTTCCTCAACCTTCAGTTATTTTTCTGGTCTTCCCCCCCAAGGATCATACAATGTCGTTTCCACTATTCAATACATGCATTTCTTTAGACAATACATGCTCGCCTCCTATTTTGTAACAGAATTAATACTCTGTGCGCAATTAGCAGGGGTAATCTTCATTCTATGTCAAGACTGGAGGCGAGCATTATGCTTGTTCAAAGCGCCCCAATACAGTTGTCGCCAATCCTTCAATCGGCATGAAATAAAAAACTCTTTAAATGTATTATCGCTAGCCCAATCCGCTGCTTGCATAATCTCCCTCACAGATGCACCCACTGTGAAAGCTCTGGATGCCATGGCACCTCTCACTGAATGTGCCCCGTACATTTCTAAATCAACACCTGCTATCTGCATCACTTCCCTTACCCACCTCGCTATGGTGGCTGTCGCTACTGCCTGAAAACGCTTCCTACGCGCAATTAATAATTGTGTAGTACTGGATGCCCTGTACTCTGCTGTCCTGTTCGTGTGTTCTTTAATGCATCTCGCTACACACCATTTGGGGTTACTTGGGAAATACGGATAAAGCACGGTGTTAGTCCCTGTCTTAGTCCTTTTGGCTATTGAAAAAGTCACGCCTTCAGGGCCTAAGGACTTCCAATCTCTAGCGCTTTGACGTCTGCTACTCGCATGCATGTTACTAAGCATAACAGCATTGCTAACTTGCCGCACAGTTGCTTTAGTGATGGATATCTATTTGCTGGCCAGCTTGCCAAAAGCTGCAACACTACTGTAACATCCCATACTTTTCTATATCTTGGCTCTGGTATTGCCTTATATCTCGCTCCTCTTATGAGCCTTGCCACTGCTGGATGCTCTCCTGCAGGGACTCCTTCGGCCGGCAGGTGTCCCGCTGAAATAGCTGACCTGTACACCCCAATGGTACGGAATGCTTTCCCATCTTGCAAGAGATGTGCTAGAAAGTTCAATATCGCTACTAGGGGCCGAAACGGGATGAAAAGGTCTCCCTTTACACCAGCTTGCCCACTTGGGCCAAGCTGCATCATAGCTCCTCCTAGTGGATGGAGCCCAGGACTCTGCAATGAGCTCTCCAGCTTGCAACAAAATGCTTGGCAACGCCCAGCGTCTCCTGATATCATGCACGCTATGAGCGGGAGGAGAGTCCCTCTCACTCTCAGAGGATGAGATGACCCAGCTGGGTCCGTGAGAAGTCGGTCTCCTTCTGGGAGGACTCGAGGTATGTCCGTCGCCAGCTCCATCAGTGTTGGAAACCAAACTTGTGACTTTCACAGTGGCGCTATGAAAGTCAACTCTGGTCTCTCCCTCCAACATTTCGCTAGTGCTCTGCTCAACATCACGAAGGGAGGGAACGCACAGTGCAGTTCTCCTGTCCATTTTTGCAGGAATGCATCCGTGCCTTGAGCGTCTGGATCCAATCTCCAGCTGAAGTAGATGGGTGTTTGAGGACTGAGGCAAGATGCGAACAGATCTGTGTGGACTGGACCCCACATCTGGTTCAGGTGCTGGAAAACTGTTGAGTTCAGTCTCCAGTTGCTGGAGTCTGTCAGGTATCGTGAGTTCCAGTCGCTACTACGTTCAGCGACCCTGGCAGGTATTCTGCTGTCACTGAAGTCGCTGAAAGTCCTTCGCTGCCTCCACTAGCAATCTTGATCTTGTTCCTCCTAGGTGAATTATGTATTTGACCGCTGATATGTTGTCTATCTTGAGTAGGACACATTCACTTACTCTCCCTTTCGTGAATGCCTTGATCGCAAAGGAATCCGCTAGGAGTTCCAAGCTATTTATGTGAAGGCGGAGCTCTTCTTCTCTCCATTTCCCTCCTGTCTCTAGAGATCCGCATCTCGCTCCCCAGCCTATTCGGCTGGCGTCTGATTCTATCACTAGGACTGGTCGATGTCTGAAAATGGCACGTCCATTCCAGGCGTCCATATTCTTTAACCACCATTCCAGTTCTGTAATGGACTCCCGATCTAAGGGTATCTGTTGGTGGTATTTCAGACCCTGCTACAAGTGCTTGATTTTAAGCCTGTGCAGTGCGCAATAGTGCAAGGGGCATGGAAATGTAGTAGCATTCCTACTATCCTCGCTAGAACTCTGAGCAATATCGTCTGCTTGCTCAAGCAGTCTCTGATCCCTCGCTTGATGTCCCTTATTTTCCGAGCCGGTAACTCCAACGTTGTTTTTCTGGCATCTAAGATGAATCCTAGGAAGCCAGGTCTTTGCGCCGGTGCTGTGTCTGATTTCGCCATGTTCACTAGGAATCCTAGCGACGTAAGAAGGTTGTGTACCCATCTGTCTGGTATACCAGCGTCTCTCGATCCTCTGCTATTAGCAGTAGGTCGTCTAGGTATATTATCATTCTAATACCCTTCTCTCGAATCGCGGCTGCTACTGGTTTCATCAACTTGGTAAAAGCCCAGGGAGCTGAAGCTAGTCCGAAGGGCATTGGTCTGAAATGACAGAGCAGTTTGTTCCAGCGGAAAGCCAGGAAAGTCCTGAACTCTTCTTGCACTGGTACCGTTATGTATGCGTCCTTCAAGTCTAATCTTGTTAGCCAGTCTCTCTTAGGGAATCCCTGAGCCGATGTATTACTTCCATCTTGAAGTGGCGGTATACCATCCAGTAGTTCAGCTTTTTTAGGTTTATGACTGGTCACACTTTTCCCTTTCTGTGGACCAGGAACATATTGCTCACAAATCTGGGGGGTGCCTTGCATCTCTCTATGGCTTCTTTCTTGTCTAACAGGCTCAATTTGGGATTTAGACTTTCTTGCTTCGCTTGCGCTAAGTGTGGCTGATGCGGCCAGTGTATCTGTACGGGCTGCTGAATAAACTCTAGCTGCAGACCTCTGACAGTTGTCAAAACCCAAGTATCGCTGGAAAGCGCGTGTCGATTGTCCCAGAAAATCACTGTTCTCCCTCCCACTTGTGGGTATTTCGTGGCTCTCAACTGGTGTAAAGCTTTGGCCTCGGCCAGCTCCTCTTCCTTTGCGCTCTCGTGGGAAATGTCCTCTGGCTGGGAAGAAGGAGTCTTGTTGCTTATTTTCCCAGTACTGCGCTCTGGAATTCTTGGGCTCCTTAGAAACGACTGGCTGCTCGACCCCAGTAGCGGCCGGTCCCGGCAAAACTCTTCCGAAAAAGATTTTACGTATAGACGCTTGCGCCTTTTCCAGCAAAATGTAGGTGCCGACGAACCGCCCCATTTACTTGCCAAAGGTCTCTCCGAAAAGGAGACCCCGTGCCGCTTCTCCAGCTTCATAGCATGCTAGATCGCTCAATTTTCGATCTATTTTAAGCAGCAAAATTCTCCTTCCTCTCTGACGAGAGGAACTCCTAGCGGATTCCTTTGCGATCAAGGTGTTCACGAAAGGGAGAGTAAGTGAATGTGTCCTACTCAAGATAGACAACATATCAGCGGTCAAATACATAATTCACCTAGGAGGAACAAGATCAAACTGCTGTCTGGGCCCAGTTGGCCAGTGCTTCGTGATCTACTTCCTCTGCAGTATCCTTGGCTCTCTGCGCCACGTCCATTATCTTAGCTAGTGGTCCAGCTATGTCTAAAGCTTTTTCCTGGCAGCTCCTTCAGGACCGGTCAATCCCCTTCCGTGGGTCTTTGCTGGTCTTTGACACGAAGGTCAACATCTTAGGGTCCAACTCTGGTGTTTCTGCTACCTTTCCTGGAAGGTCCGGCCGTGGGCATTCTGCTCGGAAGTGCTGCCTGATCTTTGTCCATGGCCTTCCTTAGTCTGATGCCCATGTACTTTGTTACCATAGGGGAGGGCTGCCAGTCCGAGGATACTATCTGGGTCAAACATATCCAAGATCCCTTCTGGCTTTTCGTCCAGCTGTTTTTCTTTGCAGGCTTTCTTACAACTGCTGGGCTTGGCCCACTCATCCTCTGTTTTCTGTTCCTCTTCATGGGAAGATAGCTCGCACTCTGCTGACTCTTCTTCCAAGCCTGGGTCTTCTTCGCCCATATTTTCTTCCCCTGGGAAGGGGGTCGTGAGGCTTGGCACTGTCTTTGCATAAAGGCTTCTTTCAGCTTGGCAAAAGGGTTAACTGCCTCTGGGGTCTTCTTTTCTACCCCGTATGGACGACCCAGGGGGGTCAGTAGAGGTCTTCCCTCTTGCGGGTCTGGTTACACCCTTAAGGCCCCGATTCTAAGGGTCCTGTGGACGTGCTGTCCCTATCTCTGGTGCTCTCTCGAGGCTGGCTTAGTATACCTTCTAGGGTTTCCAGCCTTTCCTGTAGGGGTCTTACCCATTGTGCCACTGCATCTAAAAAAGAGCTCCCTAGCACTTCTTTAAAACTGGCAACAAGGTTTAAGGTCTCCTCCTCGCTCCACTCAAATTCAGACACCTCTTGTGCTGTGTGCCTGGTACCCGATTCAGGCGTCTCCTGCACCCCCACAGCTGCGTTGAGAACGATGCTCAGATTTCTTATATGTTAATAGTGTATTTTTTATTTAATTTTTAATTAATTTCTTTTAATCTTTTCTGTGGCTAGCACCAATTGCACTTCTTGCTCCTTGTGGCCGTGTGCCTCTTAGCAGGATGTCTGGGGCCAAATCTCAGGGAGAGGGGCTCCTCTGTCTCGCGGTCGTGATCACAGCTTCTTTGCTCTTCCGAGCGTACAGATCAGCTCATCTGTCCTCCTGGCTGCTTATACTCACATGGTTCGTAACGGTAGCAATGTGGAGTACCGTTAATTATCAAAAGAATTCCTTTTATTACAGTAATCACCGCCGGGCTCAGCATTGTTGTTCCTCTCTGTGTCTCACTCGCGGTCGCATAAACGGATATGCCGCGTGACGCAGAGCTTCGTCTCCGGCCTCTGCCTCCCAGATGAGGGGGTCAGCGCTCGCGCTAGGATCCGCCCTCGCTAAGGACGGGGCCATATTATCTTGATACTGCGATGCCAGGCGAGCCCTGGTAGTGCGGCACAGTGCTTGCCCCCCTCGGAGCTTGCTTCTAAATGTAGATTCTTAGCTGTAGGTATCTAGTGAATTGCTGCGCGAGCACATTGCTCTGGTAACATTCCCGTTCACTGCAAATTGCAACCTAATTAAACTGTGTCAACATTATAACTCATATCCTAAATGTTTCCAAAACGCTATAAGCACATTTTACATATATGAATTACACCCATATTTCTTCTAATTATATCCTTTATACTGTGTCACAACCCCTTAACTTGTATTACATGAAGAAATGAGAAAATGGTACTTATCCGCTGAAGAGCAGTAAAAGAGTATGAGTCCAGGAACAGGAAGAGTGTCATAGCTGGACTGGATAGGACTACAGAGACTGTGGGATTTGTAGTTCAAGAAAAGGAAGTGTTATGAAGTTACTTTTCAGTGTTTTCTTGGGTTTTGTTGAAACTGCTGAGGAGTACTAAATTGAAGATGAAGCATAATGCTCGCCTCCAGTCTTGACATAGAATTACCAGGATATATTTATTACCCAATTTAGAGGCTTCGAGAGGACCATATATGTCCATTCCAATCTTGAAAAAGGGGATTTTAATTATTGGCAAAGGGTTCAATGGAGGTGGAGGAGGAATATATGTACTGGTTTTCTGACAGATCTCACATGCCTGAACACAATTTTTGATTTCTGCATGTATTCCTGGCCAATAACATTTTCAACTAACCTGAGCTTGAGTTTTTACTTGTCCTAAACGCCCCCCTTTTAGATGTGAATGGCCAATTTCACCCACAATCTTTCGGTGACTTTTGAGGAACTACCAACTGGGTTTTAGACAGACCTTCCCCTGAAATGTCTCCTCTATATAAGAATCCTTGTCTCAGAAAAAAGAAAGGACCTCCTTTTTCCCTACCTTCTGCTTGCGGTATTACCTGCAGAAAGGCTCCAGATAGTAAGGCATCGTTCATTTGCGCAAAGGCTAAATCAGGGAGAAAATCTGGTTCTTCTTTAGTCGTACTAGATGGTAGAATTGGTTGGGTTCTAACACTTAGAGTTTACCGAGCTCAGGGCCTTGCCCACCTGCCCCTCGCATGACTCCTGGGCGAATTCGCAACATTGGGGTGGAAACTAGCATTCTTTTGGCCCACGAAGGGAAGGGTTCAGCTTGTTTCCTTCTCTTAACCTTATTGGCTCCTCGTCATGCTCTCTTCTGCCTCAGCTTGCAGCCTGTCAGCGTCTTGGTGTTCTGTTCTCCCTGGCATGGTTCTTGGCAGCCCTCGCTCAGCTGCTCCTCCGTCTCACCATTCAGCTCGTTTTCCTTCTTGTCGCCAGCCTCACTCAACGGGTCTATCCGTGCTCGACCTTTTATAGTTTGGCTACTTGTTCACGAGTTTCAGGTTTGCATGATTGTGACTGAGTGCCTGACCCTGCCTGGTCTTATTAGCGGGACAAGGCCATTGCACATTGCTAGTGGTAATCTTCATAATCTAAGTCTTCTTCTTCCTTGTCTCAGTAATTAGGTTTTTGGGGAAAGGAGTTGTAGTAAGTTAGAGAGCATTTGAGGTAACTGGCTGGGAGGAAATGGGAATACCATGTCTCACCTTTCATTGTCTCGTCCCCACTCCCGAGAACCCCCTACCCAGGGGGATCCTCCTGTTGGGATCCAATAGCAATGGCCCTTCCCTGTCCACCTGAATAAGGCATCCCCGGGGACTGAGTTGTGAAATACCTTCATGTTTTTCACACCACCAATAGGTTTTGTAAGCCCCATGCATCACATACATAGTTTGAGATATTAACCAACCCCATTTTGGGATTAATTTTTCTCAAGAGGAGGGATCACCGTATCCACACAGTATAGCGCTGCACCCTCATATTAGTATTAGCAAAAACAAGCACTGCAAATGCTGCAACCACAACAGATTGTACCACAGAATACCATAGCACAGTGGGACACAAACGTATTGCCACAGGCACTGAAAACACCCAGGAGGTGTGACAGTAGTGGGAGGGACTCCCTTTATGGGTACAGGACTGAACATGTATCCACAATAGGACAGCCCACACACAGGGAGACTTGATGTGTCTGATTCTATCGATTACCCCAGACCCCCAAGAGGAACCGAGGGTCGGGATGACTATAGGTGGCACAACGTTTTCTTCTTGGTTGACACAAGGGCAACGAGATCCTCTTTTTTTTCCCCAAAAAGGTATTTTTATTGAAATCTCGATGAACATAGCATTGTATCAGCATCAACATAACTTTCTTTGTAAAGGCATCGAAACTTCAGTTTACATTTTCATTAAACTCATTCCCCCCCCAACAAATAAGGTTGGAGAGTGAACATTCCCCATGTCAGGAATATCAATGGACGTACAATGATTCTCTGGGGCTATGACAACAGTTCCTTTCAGAGACAAATTTATATGAAAGCTTGCAAGTTTATTAGAGCAATCTACGGTCAGAAAGCATAGAGAGGGGAGCCACAAAACCCGGATGTATTCCTTCATGGACTACAGATATTGGCATGGCTTCCACGAAAACAAGACAAATTGTTGAGATTACCCTCTGTAATTTTGTTCAGACCAGAGATCTCCATGTATGTGGAGAAATGGAAAATTCAGTTGAGTTAGAAGCAGTTCTACTAAGAGATGAGAGTAATATTACATGGCGTTGTTGGTACAGGAGTGATCTGGCACACTTTAGTAGCGCTTGACTCAACACACAGATTAACTGACTTGACTGATGAAGACTTATTTGAAGATGACGATTTAGATGACAAGGTGATTTTTAATATTTGTCTCACATATCATTTGAAAATAGAGGACAGAGAGGTTCCACGAGTAATATCATAGGTAAGGAAGGTTCCGTCTTTTATGCAGGAAGATTAGGCGAAGGTGCCAAGTTCATTGTGGACCAACGGTCCATATGACATTGGTCTATTAAAAGGAGTAGGAGCAGTACAAATAAAACTGAAAAATAATGCCATTTTGCCACGATTAAAACAGTATCCCATGTCCAAGGAAGCTGACAAGGGTACTTATGAGACAATTTCCACCCTGATACGGCAAGGTATATTAGTGCCTTCGGAATCACTACGCAACACAGCAGTGTACCCCGTGAAAAAAGGCACAAGGTGGGGTCTTGGAGATTGATACAGGATTTACACTTTCTGAACAACAATGTTGAGGCTGAATTTCTATTAGTGCCAAATCCAGCTACCATATTGTGTAATATACCGTCTACAGCCCAATATTTTACAGCAATTGATTTGAGGAACGCGTTTTTCTGCATTACCTTGCACATAAAATCTCAATATTTGCCCACGTTTATTTACTGCAGGATCAGATTACAACACAGTCACCTCCCAGAGGGGTACTGTCAGTCCCCCAGTGTCTTTAATTGAGTGCAGCAAATGGACTTGGGGAATGTCCAAACTGACAGCACGGTCATACAGTACATGGATAACTTATTCATTTGCAGCACAACACAGGAAGAGTGTAGGAAAGACTCTGAAATTATTGACAGTTTTGGCTGAAAAAGGATACATGGTGGACAGGGAGAAATTGCAATATTATCAGGGGAGGTATTGTACATAGGCCAGATAATATCAAAAGAAGGGAGGAAAGTGTCATCTGAGAGAGCAGAGGCGATCAGCAAAACAGCCAGGCCGAATACTGTGAAGGAGATGGGTCTTTGACTACAGCACATATGTGAGGCTGGTTATAGAAGAACTGAAAGAAGCAGAGAAAGACAAGAGAGATTTGGCATGAACAAGTGAGATGATAAATGCATTTGAGGAGTTGAAAAGAGCAATCGGCACAGCTCCCGTGTTAGGGATCCCAAATTATAATGAAGACTTTTTTCTGTACTCCCATTCAATTGGAGTTGTGATGACGGCTGTCCTCACAAACATCATTGGGGCAACAACTATTGCCATATTACAGTGGGATCTTACATCCAGCAATGAGATGTGATTACACATGATAACAAGCATTGGCTGCAGCAGCCTTTGCAAATGAGAAATCAGCTACCATTACGATGAGCTGTTCATTCACATCATATGTGGAACGCGCTCCTTTCGCCATTTTGTGAGAAGCCCAAGAGTACATTGATCCATCGATCAAAATTCTTAGGTGTCGCACAGTGAACCCAGCAAGGTTCATAAATGAACTTGTGGAAGAGGGAGATTATGTACATGACTGTAGTATCTATGCAGATTTCCATGATGGCGTGCCTTGCGTCAAGGAAAACGTCCTAGGAGGGGGCATGATTCTCTTCGTTGATGCGTCGGCGATCGACCAGAGCAGTGAATTACGACATAGTGGGAGGGCAGTAGTGAAGGCAATAGACTATGGAAAGTTTGAAGATGTAAAGAGCATAAGATTACCAGCACATTTTTCAGCGCAAGCAGCAGACTTGGTAGCCATGATTTTAGCATTTGAGGAGCATGAGGATGAGGAGGTGACAGTGTACTGTGATGAATCCAGTGGAGTTATCACAGACTCCCTGGTGGAGATCTCCTCCCATGGGGCCTGGGGAAGGCAGCCGCTACCTGAACCTGACCCTGGGGTCAGTTTCATGAGGGAGGATCACATGGGAGGAGACAACTACTGTGGAGATATCAGGACTTCACTGGAGGAGACACAGTATCTCCCCCTTTCTCATGAGGAAGACCCCCTTATACCCAAGACCCTTTTCCATGAGCAAGACCATCTGATGCCCCAGACCCTCATGCTATACTGTCAAAAAGGTGTTCCTACTGGTGGGAATAGTGAATAATCTTATTATTTTTATGGCCAAACACACAACCATGACACCAACTCAAACACAACACCAATTATTCCAATATCATGTGTTTTAAAACATCTAGGAACTTCGACTCACAGAATTCTCCCAAGTACTGAGATGAAGAAGATGCAGGAGTTTGAACCATGTACCAAGAAAGTCAATCACAATGAGCAGTCTGGTTGTTTGTCTGAAAGAACATGTGCGCGGGACATTTAAATCTAACAAGTACACTATTCTGAGAGGCAGTGAAGGAGAAGACGTTGGCTCCGGTTAAAGGGCTCACGAACAGTGCACACTTCTTCAATTCCCCCCCAAGCAAGCAGAGAGAAACAGGAATTATTTCAAAACAGTTCAAATGCTTTTGAATGTGGTTTGTAATGAATGGGAACAAATACTGAAAAATGGATTTAATTCTCTAAATTGGAATTCAAAACTAGTGGGAGCCGCTTTGTATAGTTTCAGGTAAACACTAGCAATGATGATAGAATAACTAGCAGAATGGAAACTGAATTCTGAGGTCGGATGCAAAGAATAGATGGTTTACACGTGTTGAAATTGAGCCAAACGTGAATTCGCGGCAAACTTTTCAGCGCGCGAGAAACACGATTACAGAAAAACTACAAGGGGTTTTAGGTTCATGGGAAGGCTTAGGATGTTAGCTTCAATTTGATACTCAAATGTCATTTCTAGCATGTACGCTATGGAAGTTACAGAAGTTTTAGTAGAGGTTGATTTTTCTCAGAAAGAGTAAAGATTTTCAAATGAAAGATACGCTTTTGAAATTACAAACAGATATTCTTTACACTAAGGAGGCTATGAAGATGCAAGATACCCAACGGACAGCCACCAGAACAGTGGCGCCTCTGCTCTGACTTTTGCCCGCCAAGACACTGGTCTTTCTTCAGCAACTATATTAGCGAAAAGATGAATTTATCACTACAATTAAACAAAGGACTATATGGATGAGGAAAAGATTCAGAAAAACAAGAAAGGTTCTACAATGCAGTTCTGGATATGATAGAATGGTTTTGGATTGGATTACTTAAGGATATGAGATCGGCTATGGGCAATTCTATGCTATAGATACTCACAACTATGGTTTTGGAATAGGCCTGTCAAGATCTGGTCAAAGGGTTTTAGACTGGAATTCTGCTAGCCCACTGGACAGGATTCAGGCATCCGGTTCTGCACTCAGCAGGTCACTCTGGTCTCTGCGCGGCCTCTGGACTGGATCTGACGGGTTGGTTCTGGGTTACAGCTCTGGGTTACAGCTATCTGGTTACAGCTCTGCTCTACTGGTTTGGATCTCTGGGTTCTAGCAAGAGTTCTTGGCAAGAAAGCAGAAACAGCGTAGCCAGGCTGTTCAATTTTTGGTGTGCCCCTTGGACGTCTGGGGTAAAATCAGGTTGCAAGAATTTAAGGACCAAGCTGAGAAGGGCTCAGCTTTGGAATTGGGACTCTCTGCTTTTAAAGTTCTGGAGTCTTGGATCTGGGTCCTCCTGCAGAGCGCTTCGCCAGAAAATCAGTTGATGGGTGAATCTGTATCTGTAGGTCCTAAACTGTCCCTATTTATGTATTTCCCAAAGGGGTGGGTAGGCTGAATTATACTAAGCACACCCTCTAGGACTCCTATTGGTTAGAGTATTTCCCCTCTCCTGATTTGAGAAGGAAATCTAGTGTCTTAGTGATGCTGCATTTTACAACCCAGGGAGTACCTCCCCTTTGTTTCAGTACAGTATATCTATTTTTCACATAATTCATATTTACAATATCACCAACTTGCTAGCAATACATATATATATCACAGATTCTGTCCGAGTTATATTTTAGTGAGAGCTTCGGTTCAGATTTGATAGTTTTTCACGCTTTTGGTTGATTACCCAGTGTCAGATCTGTACATATTTTCTACAAATATGCGCATGACATCTGGGCATAATCCTGTGAGGTTTAATATTTCTAGCATTATCACAACATCAACATTTTGGTAGTTCTGTCTATGAACATTGCAGAGAGTTCAGAGTAGTTTCAAACTGTGAGCAGAAATTTCATTTTAACAACACCATATTTACAGATTTTTCCAAATTTGGCACAGTTCTCTGTGAGTCTTTTTCAAAAAGTTATTTTCTTGTGGGTCAAGATACACATAGCTGTCTGGTCCCACCCCCAAGGTTTGGCGGGGCCAAAAGCAGCCCAGGCCTCTCTCCCTGCTGGCAGTTGTTTCCTGTTGACAGTTGAATCTGCATATCTTTTCAATCAAGGGAGTCTTTTGTCTCTCCTCACAGCAACAGGCCAAATCTCCTCTCACCTCCATTAACAACTCAATGACAGTTCCTGAGCAGAGAGGAGGGGGAAGATGCCTTTGAAGTACTGTGGCTAACATTAGTTCACTTTTAAAACACTGTTTAAAGTTGTCTTTTCTAAAATAAACTTTATATTTTCAACAGATATACACACAGATCTCTTCATTCCAGTCTTTTTAAAACACAGAAATTGAATTGTAGCAACCTATATTGCTTTTGATGACAAGTCTCTTCTTTTCCACAATTTGATCTTAATGTACAAGTTTAAACTGACAGTATAAGTAAATGACAGCTCCGACACAAGCGAGCGGTGGTACTGCGCCCATATCTGACAGATTTTTCCAGGCAAGCACCTTTTTGAATGTGGATTTTCTTGTGATGAAATGTGCTTCTCCTGACATTGTGCTTAGGTGGATTCTTTAAATAAAGTGATGTTTAACACCCAACAAGGATGTTGGATATTTTCTGATGTTTGGGAAACATGTGTTTACACTTTCAACAGCCAAGGAAAAACTGATTTTAAAGCATGGCTGGGTTTTCCTGGCAATGCAGCCCTGCCTTTTCAGGTAATTCCATTTCACTCTGTGGGCAGCCCAATGACAGGTTTTGGTAGTGTGGTCTCCGGTTCCACCACTGACGCAGGCAAAATGGATTGGCGGCTTATTTTTCAGGTTTCCCTGCGCACTTCTCAGAGATTTTTAGAGCATAGAGCTTTTTGGCGGCCATCCTGTTTCTGATGAAAGCAGCACACAGTGATGTTGCAGGGCAGAGCCCAGTGGGTCAGAACATCCCACACTAGTCTTCTCACAATTGCGGACCCAGATGAAGGGATCCACCTTCTGGAACAAGGGCTTCCAACTTGGAGAACATTTTTGTTGGAATTTTACTCATTTCATTTGTGAACACTTTTTTGGCCAGTTGCAGATATGTTCCTTACACACTGTTATTTGTTTATAGTGTGAGGGTCAGGATAGGACATTTTGGACACAAGGACAGTTTTTCAGTAATTGACAGACGGATGCTTGATTTTGGTTTATAGGGAGGGAAACTCCTCCTTAGCACACAGTCAGAGGCATTTTCCAACCCCTTTTCTTTTAATAAATATCTTCTTGTGAAAACACGACAGCCTTGTGTCTGGCTCTTATTTCTGACCCCGCCTACGTGACAACAGTATATTCAGGGTTGTCACGTTGGAAAAGTAGGGGCTTCCAGTAATCAGACAGCGCACCAGTACAGCATGCTGTTGCAATCACCACCACAGGTTAATATACTCACGAGTATCACAGAAGCTGGTATTCTGTGTTGGCACGGCCTCAAAACCCCGTGATGCCCGGATCTCCTAAATACAGGGCAACCGTTTCTCAATACACCACTCTATTATTTTAGGGTTACAGACAGAACAGTGATAAGAGCAAAAGAGCAATTATAACATCTTGGTATGCACCAGGCTGTAAATAAGAAAATAATGGTTTTAGTATCTAAAGGAAGATGAGGCTATTTTGGAAATAAGGAGAAATAGGACAACCTTGTGGGCATCAGGACCTTATGCCTATTCCCAGGTGGTGTAGCTCTAATTTACTCCTCCTAACAGTAGAGAACAGAATCCCAAAATAGGTTTGTGGATGCAAAAATAATAAAAAAGGAAGATTACTAAGGACCTACCATGGACGGCACGGGGACGCTATAGCAATTCTGCAGCAAGCACCAGAATACTGCAAAGCATCTTTTCCTGGGGTGTACTTCTTCAAGTGTTCATAAAGTCAGTCGGAATTCAATGAAAAGGAAAATGAAAGATCAAGGTCCAAAAATCCAAAGCCAAGGGCAATCCGGTGTACAGTTTTGAAGTCAGTTCATGGGGCGGGGGGATACGGTGGGCCAAACTGTTTGTTTGCCGTGTAATGGATTGACAGCAAAGGAGATGTTGTGTCCTGAATAAGGATCGAACGCCAATTATGAAGCAAGATCAAGGAGGATCCGCTGGCACAAACTGGTTAGTTTGCCGCGCAAGGGAATAGGAGAAGAGTAGCTAGTCATTCCGGAGTCGGGATCAAAAAAGGCCACCTAAGAACAAGTCCAAGGAAGAATTTTGTGAAAAACAACAGAGTGAACGTAGTGGAGTTAAATTCAATCAGAAGCGCAGAGACCCAGGATTAGTCTCCCTTTATGGAATCCCGGAAGGCCTTCAGCATTACAGCTGAACCTCATGTCGTGTAACCATGGCAGCGCGTGAATCCACGCAACGCAATTGTTCAGCTGTAGAGAAAGCTTGACTATGCTTGCAGTGCTGCCATAGGCGCCATGGTAACCACCACCTGCGTAGCAGTGAAAAGGGATGCCAAAACCACTCGCCACACATGCACTGCCTTGCGCGACGAACCAGGACACATGGGCCATTGGTAGAGAGACTATTAGAAGCCCTTGAGCGACCATCCGCAGTAGCCGCGCATATGAGAGGCACAGACATAAATTCTTGTGGCAACAAAGCAGCAGGTGTAGAAGCAAAAAGGGCAGCATACATCCCTGAGATATTACACATTAAAATAGCCCCAAACTATACATGGAACATGGTGATGACAGAAGGTTTTAACACACTGCCCATAACACAGATTGTAGAATTGTAGGCTCACGCCATGCAGGAGGACCAGAATTCATGGCAAAAGAGGGGCTGTTCATTATCCCCCTCAGAGCAAGTGTTGCACCAGGAAGGCACAAGGAAAACAGTCCTGCCTGAAGAGCTGCTCACAGTAGCACAAAGAATCCCTTGCAGCTTCGATTTTGGATGACAATTTGTCCCAAATCTTAATGAGCATGTGGCAAATGTTATTATAAAATGCATAACATGCAAGGTGTACTGCTGGTCACACACTGAGAATGGTGAACAGAGCAATACTCAGTCCTACTGGACCAATTCAGCAATTGCATTCAAAATATGCTCCAAAACTGCAACGGCTACAGGTATATGATTGTTATGTATTTTTTTCCCACTGGATCAAAGCAGGTCCATGCACACATCCAGACGCCATATTGGCTGCAAAATTCCTCGTACATGAGGCGTTTCCAAGATGGGGCATTTGTGTAGTCCTATGTTCCGATAATTGACCCATTTTGTAAACTAAGTGTTTGAACACATAACTTCCCTATTGGGAATAAGACACAAATTCTCATCTGCCTACCACCTGCAAGCAAACAGGCTTGTGAGAGCATCAACGGCCTCTTGAAGGAATGCATTGCAAAAAGAAAAGACACCCTGCATACAAGCTGACTGCATTGCCTTCCCATGGCTCTTTCTGCCTTACGTATTCAGCCAGGCTCTGACCACCACCTGACACCTCATAAGTTGGTGACAGGATGCATAATGACTGCCCCAGTTGCTCCTCCTACATCGGCTCGAACTGATGCTAAGAATTCAGCTACTGTACTTGGAAGAGAAATGCACGACTATTTGATGGCTATAATTAAATCTCATTAATGTATCTCCAAACACGTGGAGATCAGTCAAGGGGGAATGGAAAAGTCACAGAAAACACAAATGGACGAATTGATGAAGAGAGGTTATTACAGTCCCTTCAACTATATCCCGGCAACGAGGTCCTGTGCAGGAACTTCGTGCACAGCTAGCTTACACCTAGATTTGAGGGGCCTTTCATAGTAGAAGTAGCAACCTCTTCCGCTGTAAAGGTAGAAGGAAAGAAAGCCTGGCTCCACTTAAGGGATGTCAAGAAAGATCATTGTGACACCCCCAACACCTTGCCAATGATCCAGGGGTAGAGGGTGAAGAAGTCTGAAGACCCCAGACATGGCCAATGACCAGAGCCAATCAGCAGCAGGAACAACAACAGCAAGAACAGCAACACATTTTTCTTTTTATATACAAGAACATTTTTCCAACAGCCTTGAAAAACACTTTCTTAACACAGCGTGGCCTTTCCCAGTTCAAGACAAACATCAAATGTTCCCGAAACAGCCATCCTGTTATTCTAATTTTTTCTGAACACTCATCCCTTTTTAAGAGCTTGGAACATTTGTGTAAATGTTTTGTTGTTTAATTTAACAACATATATTGTCCTAGAAAGACATTTCCTCTCACTTTTAACTAAGTTTTTCTGGTGAACATTTCTCCTTTTAAGAAAGGAAAGACATTCCATCTAGCAGAACATGATATCAGGTATTCTCTTTTGGCGACTAGTAGAACATATACACAGATATCTGCAAAAGGCAGATACACTAGCTATCTTAACTATAGCAACTTTTTTTCATTTTGTTGTCTGTATTTTATTATCTGCATTGCAGTGAAAGAGTTTGTCACTAACATTATGACACGCCACCATTCAGTGAGAATATCATTGATATAGCAAATGAAAATGCAAAGTATAATCACACCAGGACTATTCCCTGAAGCAAGCCCACCAATTAAAAGATTAAAAAGAGGTGCACCAAATGACAGGAGCATTTTTAGTAAGTATATTGATAATTCCCTCCATGGTACCAAATAACATGTGGTACAAACATATGAGCGAAGTGGAGAGGGAGACGTCAGATGAGAGCTGTTTTGTCTGCTCCCTTACCCGTATGCCACGGATGCCTCTAGAGTATTCATAGCAACAGAAGTACCTACAAACGCAGCACATTGCCTGACACATCTCGCACTATCCATGACACTGGGACAATTTCAGGGACAAACTGCTTCCATAGAGTAGGTAACAAAGGCAAACTCGCCACATGAGGATAGTTTCATAAAACAGATGCCCCTGATGCAGTGCTAAAACACAACATAAGACAATGAAATACATTCTATCACACCCAAATAGGGAAGAGATTAGAATAGAAGAAGATCACAAACTGCTGCAGTGCAATGATGCACAAGTTGCTGGGATAATGCCAAGCTGCAAATGAAAGGAAGTATACTTAACACCAAAGGGTACGTTGATGGACTGATAGGATGTAAAGCGCTGCTCTTTACCTCCCATCTTGATCCTGGCTTGAAAAACAGTGGTAAATGCCAAATGGTTGCAGATAACAAGATGGGAGCTGTTGCAAACAATAAATGCAACTATAAAAGGGGTTCATGCAATCAGGAAGGAATTGAGATCAGTAAGGAAAATGACCCTCCAAAATAGATGTGTCCTAGCTTTGAGAATGGCCATGGAGGGAGGCCTTTGCGCTAAAATTGGGATATCTTGTTGTACGTATGCACATACATACCTACATGTACGTACGTACGTACGTACGTACGTACGTACGTACGTACGTACGTACGTACGTACGTACGTACGTACCAGAAAACGATGAGGAGACCGGGGACCCATACAGAGGCTATAACAGCCTTGCAGGACCTACACACCAAGATGGTAACAGAACTGGAGGACATTGAAGATGATGATGATTGGCTCCATTACCTGTTCTCGCAGGTACCCACTTGGTTGGTAAACGCAATCAAAATATTACTAGCCATATTGGTACTGGCCTGGCAGCTATCTGTGTCCTGAAAATAGCATTAAACCAATGTAAAAAGGCAGGCAAAAAGGCACTGGAGATGACCATAATAATAATAAACATAGATACCCAAGTGCATGAGTATACACAAACAGATGAACTGCCCAAAATGTACCCCTTAGACCTTATTGGACCTCCTAGTACATTGTCCAAATGTCCTGTTGACCCTCACAATCACACAGAACACTGCATGGATCGTTAAGCTGATAGGGATTGCCGTTTCATGACTTGCGGCACAGAATAATATGTGGTACAAGGAGGCAGCTTGAGGGGGGGGGGCGAGCAAAATATGGATAACCAAATAGGACTATTGTGATGAATCCTATGGAGTAGTCACTGTTTCCCCGGTGGTGACCTCCCATGTGTCCAGGGGACAGCAGCCGCTACCTGATCCTTACCCTGGAGGCGGCTATATGAGGGAGGATAACATGGGTGGAAACAACCTCCGGGGAGATGTCATGACTTCATCGGATGAGACATGATATCCTCCATTTTCGCGTGAAGATAACCCTACCATACCCAATACCATCATAGCTTATTGTCATATGTCTCCTCATCCTCCTATGAAGGGTAGTAAAAAGCTTTTTCTAAACCCCATAGGCCAACCTTACAACTCTGATCTGCCAAGCAATGCAGAACTGCGAAGTCCAAAAGCCCAAGAAGCACACCTGCGGCCAGGAAATTTAAAGAGCATAAGCAGAAAGTCGAGTCTGCTTCTGGTGGGAGTGAGCTACACCTCTCTGTGCGGATCAAGAGACTGAAAGGCTGAGACCGGTGCGGAGGAGCCACGCGGAAAGCCAAGAAGAAAGAAGCTGCCATGCGAAACGGATAAGCTGTACGAACGCCAGGAGCTGATGATACGACTCCTGGGCTTTCGCAGGTGTCAGAAAGCAGCGTCTATCTCACCGGAGCCTGGAACGAAGCAGACGAGCCAATCGGACGACTGAGGGACAGGAAAGCCAAGAGGAAGCGGTCAAAAGAATCACTGGCAGACCGCAGGAGAAAGCAGGAACGGCAACAAGAGCCGGTGAGTCCACCCAGAGACAGCGAAACACCGGGGTGCATCGGCAGCCACGCCGACTGCAATCAATACTAAAGAAAGAAACCAAGAGAGAAAGAGCAACAGAGCTTATTGTTAAAAGGGGAAATTAACTGCAAATGAAAACCCTACAAGTAGGTGAAAGTATTCAGTATAAGTTTATGGGAAACCCAGATAGGACAATATATCAAGAAGATACATTATTAAACAAAGTAAATGTACAAGTCTGGGAGAGGGCAGAGAGCCGTGTGAATACAAGAAGCCCTGGCAGGAGAGTATACCAGGCAATTACTGTGAAAGGTGTAGTGAACAAAAAGCGTGTGCTGCAAACTCTCATCTCAGAAACAGGTTATCATGCCATGTTCTTTTTGGAGAGGAGCGCCAGCTACCTTTTTTTAAATAATTACAAATGCGTGAATACATGACGCCCTGGCAGGAGAGTATTCCAGGCAGTTACAAGAAATGTACAAAAGTTAAAGAGTCTTGGGAAGGAACATCAGAACTAGAAAACGGATTGTGTTAACCAGGAGAGAAGGTGCAAAACCCTGGCAGGAGAGTATACCAGGTATCCTGAAGGAGACAAAAGTACAAAAACAGACAGTTTTGTGTGTCAGTGTTGTTAGTGGTCAAGAAAGGCACAAGGAAATCAGAAAGTCAAGAAGAATCAGGGGAAGGGAGCCTCCCTCTGAAGCAAGGACATTTATCCTTGAAAAATCTTTGTGTTGGAGCTTATTCTTCCTTTTTTAACACTTTTCTGAAACACCCAAGGCTAAAGACATTACCGTCTTCACCTTAGTCATTTAGTTTATAGTGTGAGGGTCAGACTAGAACTTTGGATGCAGGTCAGTTTGTTTTGGACATTATGACACATACAGATGCTTAGTTTTTTGGTTTACGTAGGGAAATTCCTCTTAGAGCAGGGTCAGAAAGGCATTTTCCCAACCCATTTTATTTTTAAAAAAAGTCTTTAACCAAAATCATGAAGAATTTGTGTCCGAGTTTCATTCCTGACTCCTCACATGTGGTGGGTGGGACTGAACTCATACCTCCACCAGGAACTTACATTAGACTTGCCTCTGAATGAGGCCTGGCTTGGTGATATGGCCAGGACCTCTAAGCAGGCGCCAAAGACCCCGATTATGGGGGCAACATAAAAGTCTTGGTTCAGAACAGCGGGAAGGAGGCAGATCAAGTAAAGGCAGGAGAATAAAATAGCCTAGGGGCACTCTATTTCCTAAAACAAACGAAATAAAAAATGTGATCCAACTGAGAGGGGAGGCAAAGTCTTTGGGAAGGCAGACGTAGATTCCCCACTTCATCTGAGCAATTCCACTTAAAGCCCTTGGGGAAGAAACCAAAATTATTCCAGACTTGGCATTTGCCCAAAGAATGATCCCTTACTTGCAGAGCCTTTCCTTCAGGTGTTACCGAGGAGGAGGGCAGAGAAAAAACGCGGCCCATTTTATTTCTTCTAAAAATTGGGCTATTATATAGAGATATTGGTCCCCACGGTGCTCCCATATTACAGATACTAGTAGCCAAAAGTCACAAAAGAATAGTTTTAGAGATTGCTCACTCCTATTTAACAGATGGCCACCTAGGAGCAGCTAATACACAAGCACAAATGTTAAGCCGGTTTTATTGGCAAAGGATCCAAGCTGATGTGAAAAACGTTGTTCTTACTGGGGCCCTATGCCTGAAGACTCGTTTTCAGATGCCCCCTCCAGCTCAATTACAACCTTTACCAATCAATGATGTACCCTTTTCACGCATAGGCATGGATATAGTAGGGCCCCTTGAACCATCAGAATTAGGGAACTAATATATATTAGTAATTGTGCAGTATGAAACTCGAGATCCTAAAGCATTCCCTGTATGGTATAATACAACCCAACAAATTCTCCAACACTTGATCCCCTATTTTTCACAAGTTGGGTTCCCGGAGGGAATCTTAACGGACCAAGGGACTACCTTCATGAGTAGACCAATGTCAGAAGTAAAGGAAATTCTGCATGTAAAACACTTAAAACTTCAATTTTCCGCCCACATACTTAGTCTTATTGAAACATACTACTAATCAGTCAAACATATTTTAAAGAAGCTAGTTGAAGCTTGCCGCAAAAACTGGGATATCATGACACCTTTGGCCCTTTTGGCCAACCGAAAGACCCCACAATCCTCAACAGGATTCTCTCCATTTGAACTATTATATGGCAGAGAGCTACGGGATGTCCTTGACATGTTGCAGGAAACTAGGGAAGAGCGGGAAAAAGCCATATTGCTGTTTTCCCAAACAGCCCAACTTTTAAAAGGAACACATGGCTATGGTCAGAACAATAGTTCAAACTCACATGGTCAAAGCCCAAGAAAATCAGGAAGGCTACCATGATAGGAAAGCTTTGCTTAGATCCTTTTCCATTGGACAAAAAGTCCTTGTTCTCCTTCCTTCATCTTTTGGCTGGGGCCTCTCTCTGGAACAGCCTCCCTGCCTCTCTGAAACTCCGGAAGCACCTCAAGACCTTCCTCTTTGCTTCTTCCTTCTCTCTTCCTCTCCCCTGCTGATTTCCTGTCTGATACTGTGCTGGTCACCTGGCTACCCTCTGATTTCGGGCCCACGTTCCTACCCGCCCAGTTGCACACCCACACTGCCTCCAGGGAATATAAATGCTCAATTATTATTATTATGTACAGCACTGCCCCCCTCCCCTTTCCCCTGCCACTTTTCCCCTCCCCTATCCCTGCACTTGCATGATCTCAATGTCACTTGGCATATTAAGATCATTGTCTCTGTCCTCCCTCCGTTTCCCCCTTCCTTACCTTGTTGCGCCTTGAAACACTTGTGTATAGGTGCATTACAAATGCCATATCATATCAAGATGTTGTCCAAATGGCATGTTCCCTATGAAGTGATAGAACGGGCCATATGATTATCGAGTATCACAAACCTGACCAAAGAATTAAGACCCAAATTGATCACATACATTTCCTGAAGGAGTGGAGGGAAAACGCTGGTGAAAATACCACTGTAGTATCGACTAGTCTGTTATCCGAAGAATCAGATAAGAACAGCTTGTTCCTTCCAACCTACCTCAAAACCGTAAGGAAGACCGGTTGGACCTACTAGAATAATTCTGTGATGTCTTTAGAACTGAGCAAGGACGGGTTAAGGGGGTATTACACTATATCCGTACACCCCCGGGGCAAGTGGTCCATTTAAAGTCCTACTTGATTCTCTAGTCTATAAAAGAAGTCATCATAAAGGATGTGGAAAACATGCTGGGAGTGAATATCACAGAACCATCACAGAACCGTTGGTCCTCTCTGATAGTACTTGTTGCCAAGCCAGATCAGTCGTGGAGTTTTTGTATGGACTTCAGAAAGGTGAACGCGGTTTCCCAATTCGACAGTTACCCGATGCCATGGATCGACGATCTGATTGATCGATTGGGAACTGCTGTTTTCCTCAATACAAATTATCTGACGAAATGGATACTGGCACATCCCTGTTAATCAGAGGACAGGGAAAAAAACAAGTTTTCCCGCCCCGATTGGAATATTTCAGTTCAAGGTACTACCTTTCAAAAGTTAATGGACCAAATGCTCCGGCCTTGCATATCTTTTTGAGGGGCGTATATCGATGATATAATCATTCACAGAAGGACGTGGGAAGAACATTGACACTGCCTATACCTAGTTACCAGAGCACTGAGGAAAGCTGTGTTCACAGCAACTCCAAGGAAATGTCACTTGGCACAGTCAGCAGTCAAGTAGCTTGGATCATTTGTTGGCAAAAGGCTAGTTCGATTCCAGACTGAGAAAGTAAAAGCAGTCAAAAAAACTCCAGTGCCCCAAAGCAAAAGACCTAAGAGCCTTTTTGGGTTTAGTGGGGTATTACGGGCGATTCATCCCCAGTTAATCATCCATCACGTCTTGCCTCACTCAAACCCAAGAATGCAGAGACATCTCACTGGTAGTGACAGACTAATTGAAAGTAAAGGAAGAAGGAGAAGAGGCAGTAGCCCGTCACTTTAGATCACTGGGACTTCCTTAACCCTCCACCCACAGAACAATGCAGACATTTCTCTAGCACCCTTTGCTCCGGGATGACGAGGCAGCCAGTGGTAGCTTTTTGTCATCCCCCCATGGGCAGATTTGTCTGCCTAATGATTGAGGTCTTGGTGTCAAATTGAGTACTCTGCATATCTGACACACTACTAAGTCTGTTGCCTGGCAGAATGTAGGCAATGTTAGACTGCATGCGTTCACTCAGTCCCATTTCCCTTCTTCCATCTGGAGAACTTCGGAGCAACTTTGAGATACAAGACAATGATGCACTGCACACCATTCAGAGTCTGAATACATGTTGACCCCGCCTGAAGGCACACGCAATAGGGCACCAGACATGGGCTATATTATTTTACTACGGTCATTTGCATGGTTTGCAGGAGCTCTGGTGAATCTGATAGAGGGTAGTGGGATAAGTTAAAGGGGAAGAGCGAAAAATGTGATGTTCCTGTTAATGTGTTCAAAGTGGAAATACCTGAGCTTTGCATGAAGAACAGCTTCTAGGTGTTGCGTATCAAGCCCATAGAGGCATTTAAGTCTAGAGGGGAGCCTCATGTTGCCGGGATGTAAGGTTGTTTGTTTATTATTTATAATGCGCGCCAGACCCAGAGGTATCAGGGCGCAACAATTACAAAACAATGCAAAGCTTAGTTACAGGGAGTCAAAAGGGTGAAACATAAATTACAGAGCAGGATAAATTGATATTTACAGATATTACAAGCATTATGTACAATGTTATAATTATCCCCACAGGGTAACATATTGTTACGCTCACCTGATATCCACGGGGACGCCACCCAGCCAGTTGGTCATTGGTGCCCTTCCCAATGATTCCCTGAAGTGGGGACGGTGTTGATGGGATTCCGCCTGGAAATGAAGACTATATTAGGACTGACCGACCAAGGTAAGTTTTCCCCCACCTACCTTGTGTTTCCAGCCCCTCCAGGTTCTCTTCTCACCTGGTTGTCGGAATCGGTGGGCTCTCCGTCCTGCTCTCTGGGCAGGGGCGCGTTGTCTTTTGTGGGCACAGGCAGTCCAGTTACTTCACTGACTGCTGCCCTTGTAGTATCTTTCAGGTAGGTCTTATTGCGATTGATGGCGTCGTAATTCTTGCATGCCTTTTCTCTGTTCTAAAGGTCTCTTTTTTTATCTCCCTAGGAGTGTGGAGTGTCCGCTTGGAGAACTGGATATGCTGGTTCTCACCGGGAGATGATGGCGCGCTATAGCGCTATGATGCGGTAAGGAGGCACTTTGCGTAGCGCAGCGATGTTCTGTCCTCACTGACCTGTGCTTTTCTCTTTTCGTAGGTCGCGGTGAGTTCCCAGCGCAGATGGAGTTCCGGAGCTATGCCGGCCGAAACGCAACCAACCAAGTAAGTCTTTAAGCGCTTTGTGGTTGTAATGTCTCCACTACCTCCTTTAATGATGTGGTAGATGGGGGTGGCGTTATTAAGAGATTTATGGGTAAGCGACAAAGTTTTTAGAAGAATTTTGTCGTTGGTTCGGAGCCAGTTATTCTGTCGTCTACTCTCAGAGATGTGGTTTCTTTTGGAGATGCCTAGTGCCGCTCTAAGGGCATTGTTTTGTAGGGTTTGGATTCTTCTAATGATGGATTTGTTGGAACCTATGTACAGGGTGTTGCAATAATCCAAGCGGGACAGGATGAGTGCTCTAGCCAGGATGGTACAGCTGTTATTGGAGAGAAATGGCTCACCTGTTCTTATAAGTTTGCATCTATAGGCCGTAGAGGACGCTAGCGTGTTGACCTGTTTGGAGAATGAGAGTGTAGAATCGAGATAAAAACCTAATGTTTTTACCTCCTGTGCTACCTTAATGTGGTTGCCGTCGATTATGAATGAGGAGTAGTCAGGTCCCACTTTTTTTAAGTTAGTGCGGTTACCCAGGATGATGAGTTCTGTTTTATCATCATTCAGGCATAGACCGTGCGTGGCCATCCATGCCTCGATGATGATGAGGATGCATTGGCTGGGGCTGTGGTATGTAAGCTGGCTTTATAAGTGTAGTGTTCGGATGTTTGATGACTTTCTAAAGGGGTTTTCAACTGCCAAGTGTGTGGCTTTGTTGATATGTGAACCGTGTGCTTTAGAAAAGAGGTCTAGCATATTTGTGTTAGTGTTCCATCTGTAGGTGTGAATTAAAGCAGCACATACAACGGTAGCAACACCAGGGCGGAGGGGCCAATAGGCTTACATGGCGGCTGCATCTCCATGAGGCTCAGAGAGGCGCAGTTTTACAAAAAGCCTGGAGCTCAGAATCCCAAATCCGAACCCCCCCCCCACCCAGTGGCGGCTGTGCCCTTGCGGGGAGCCTGAATGGCTGTGAAAACAATCTGGTGGAGACTGAGCTGCGAACCACCGACAGCCAGGCCGGCTGAGAGCCATTAGAAAGCCTGGGGCAGCCCGAGGTGTAGGTTGCGGGACATCCCCCAAGCTGAGGGATCTGTCAGGGGGATGTGGGAGGGGGTTCTGCGAGGCAGCAAGCGCCCCTCTGATCGATCACCACTACTGAGGGCTGGCCGTAGACCCTGTCTCTCACCCTACACACGGGAAGGCTCCAGGTGACCATTGGGGGCCTGTTCCCTGCAGAGGCAGGCGCATAGCACCCAGAGGGGGAAACGTGTGGGGTAGTGGATGCCCTATCTCGGAAGTGGCATCGACAGAGTGAGGTCCTGCCCCTGCTCTGCCCATTGGGAGCTTTGGGCAGCAATGACACTGCTGTACCTGTGAGGTGGCAGCCTGTGGGGATAGGACACGGCCGGGTCAACAGCCTGAGGAAGTGAGAAAGCTGAAGCAGCGGGCCACGGAAGTCAATATCGATGGGGCTCCCAACTCCACTTGGACAGGGCATCAAGGCGACAGGAGGCATCAACCCTCATCGAGTGAGTAGCTTCTCTGTAGCGGACCAGTGTTCCACTGGTCCGCTACAGAGCCCGCCTGGCTGACCCTGTAGAGCAACGGCATCAGCGAACCTACGGAAGTCAACACCAACTGGAAGCCTGGGTCTTCCATTTGTCGATTCCCATCACATAAGGACACCACCTGCTTCACTGGTGCCAGAGGTCCGGCACCACCTACTTCAGCAACTACCTCCTCTCACCATGGCCAAGCAAGGGAAACTTAAAAAACCAACAGACACCCTCACCATGATGAATGACACCGCGGACAAAGGGAAGAAGCAGAAACTCAGAATCGAAGCACAGATCCATACAGAGGATGCCAAAATCCCCCCAAGCAGAGGATCCACACCACCAAGGAGGATCTGCAACGTCTCCTGGGCCTCTTCAGATCTATCCTCTCCCTTCCAGAGGATGAGTGCTTAATCCTGGACAGCTCCCACGGAGTGTACTCTCAAAAATCAAAAAACGTGATCCCTGACGTCCTTATCAGGGTGCACTACTTTAGAGACAAGGAGATTTTGAGGCGGTTCCGCCTAAAGGGCGAACTGTGCCAGAAGGACGCCAAAATCCAACTGTTTCTAAAACTGGCCCCCTCCACACTCATGAAGCGAGAACATTCAAACCAGTGACCGCCTGGCTCAATGAAAGGAACATTAAAAACTGTTAGGGCTCCCCTTGTTTCCTCTTTACCTGGAACAACAAGTCCTAGGCCCTGTCCGACCTGAGGGAGGCGGAATTCCTGCGGGACTCCAGCCGCCTTGTGTTCTGTGTTTTATTTTGCGAAATTATTAATTATTATTTCATTTATTTAGTCCACCCTCCTAACTCCCCTGGGCCCAGATGGCTTTGCAGTCCAATTCTCCAAAACTTTTAAAAGCCTGCTATCCTCCGCTGTAACCAACCTCTTCAACTTCTTCCTGTCCTCTAACTAGGTCTCACAAACAATGGCAGAATCCTTAACGGTCTTGCGTCTTAAGCCAGGCAAGCCGGATTGCAGCTGTGACTCCTACCGACCGATAGCCTTGTTGAACACAGACGTAAAAATCTTCGGGACGATCCTAGCTACTAGACTCATGCGGTTCCCTCCCATACTCATACATCCCACTCAGCCAGGATTTCTGGTCAATGGGACCACACGCAATAACATTTGCAGAGCACTACATGTAATCGAGCTGGGTAAAACAAACAAAAGTTATTGCTAGTCGTGCTTGACGAAAACATAGCGTTTGACGGGCTGAACTAGGGCGTTCTGGAGAAGACCCTGCTGGCCTTTGGGTCTAACTTTAGAATGTGGATTGCTGCAACCTTAGCCGCTCCCCTCACTAGAACTAGGATAAATTACCACACTATTTAATTGATATACTTAAAAAGAGGAACGCGCCTGGGAAGAACCATTCTAAATGATTCCCTCCCCCAATTCTCCAAAACCTGGCTCCCATTGGCGACATATTGCAGGGATACATTAGACTCTCCTCCCAAATACCCTGCTCCACCTGTCCCCGTTCTAGCCACCCCTCTCCCAGCCCAACAGAGCATAAGCCCTCTTATTTGATCTGCAGGTCTATGACTGTCCGACACACTTGAGTTCCACTAACTGCACTTCGCAATAGGATCAACCTAACCCCCCCACCTTAGCCTCTCCCCGATGTATTTAAAGCTTTACTGGACTTTCCTTCTTCTGTAAATCAAAAAGCACAAAATTATAAAAAAAGTGGAGTTACAAAAACAAGGGTAGTCAGACTTCTAACACTTTCAATCAAGTAGATTAAGGTAGGCTGCTGCACGTGCTTGGCATTGCTGACCTGAAAGTAATTAGGTGCCCCATGCACCATGGGCTGGTGGCAATTCTGAACCCCTCTACGTCAATACCAATGTGAATTTGTATGAGCCAGTGGTAAAACTACTAGGTTGCCATGAAAGCAAAGTGGGTTTATTACTAACATGTCTTGAGTGTTCACAGGGACAGGTAACAACCCTAGATGTGTATAGGATGGTAAAACTCCCCTGCAGGTATACAACTTAAGTATCCCTTTGCCGTCCTATTCCTATATTTTCCCTGCTTCAAAGATCTCCATTTTTTTCCAACACACACTGAATAATATCAAGAGACAAGCAGGTATCCACAAGCTTACCAGCTGTCCGTCCATTGCTATCAACGCTCCAAAGTACGTGATGGTAGAGGCACGAGGTTTGTCACCTTTTTTTCGAATATTTTAACCCAGGTGGACGAAGACCGCAACCGTCCCCTCAATCTCTACACACTTCACTACAAGCACAGACTGCCCAAGAACATTTGGGGGTCCATCTGAGTAAGTGGTGATAAGGGAAATTGGAATTTACGGTAGGTTCTATGGCTGATACAGATTTGCCCACCACAGTAGTAGGCAGCAGGGACTCTGGAAGGTAATAAATTCATATCAGAATATTGGAGATACTGTAAATACTGCAGGTAGACCTATCACAAACAATCAGATTTTGCATTTTGCCACTCAATACACACAAACTAGGGTAACTACTTATGACACACGGTTCGCTGCATTGAAACGTTCTGGAATTAAACATGGATTGTGCACTGAGAATTAATTCAGACATACGGGGATGTAACATGCACGATCAGTGGCCACTGTAGAGAGGCAACCACACAGACTTTCTGGGAGTACAGACAGTGTTAGCCATCAAACATGGCCATCACAGCACTTGCTATCGGTTTAAGTTTATATTGTAATTTAACAATCTACTCTTTCTGAACCTCCATCAAGAGTATATACAATGCAAGATAAATGTTGTACAGAACTTTAGTGCAATACATTGGAAAGGTCCCGTTTTTGTAAAAAGGAAAGGGGTGTGCGTTCTAAAACCTCATTCAAATAAATATTGCACTGCATGTTTTCGAATAACTTCACTGCAAAATGTGCTACGCCACAGAACAGAGTGGGAATTGCTCACTCCCATTTGATATCACTATTCATGAAAACAGCAACATTTTTCCCAGTACCTTTCAGCGTCTGAAACATCCGCCTTTTCGTATGCAGCGGCGAAGTTTTCTTCGCCAGGTTCTTTTGCCTCGTTGGAAGCCATTGTTTTCTTCGAGCATCGAGCTGGCAGGTCAGCATATCAATGTGGATCATGTTCACTTCCTTATTCCTTCAATCACTCGCATACGATTGGTGGAAAACTGAACAAACCATTCACAATGCAAATGTTGTAAAGCGAGAGTGCACCATGCAGGGAGGTGAGAAGAAACGCCCGTTATGTATTTTCGCTGTGAGGAGTACACT
Source organism: Ambystoma mexicanum (assembly GCF_040938575.1). Lineage (NCBI taxonomy): Eukaryota > Metazoa > Chordata > Amphibia > Caudata > Ambystomatidae > Ambystoma > Ambystoma mexicanum. The sequence continues at coordinate 1,013,413,681 of NC_090930.1, read as the reverse complement.
TCGTAAATTTCGGTTTAAAAATTAAGTCGTTTCATTTGCTGCAATAGTAAAGAAATTGGTATTTCGACCCAGTGACAACTCAGATTCCCACACATATTTCCACACTTGCAGCAAATTAACTCCTTTCCTCCCAGTCTGTATACTCAAGAGATGAACATGTTTATTGTGCCACAATGTCATACATGCCAACCTTCCCGATTGAGGCGGGAGACTCCTGATTTTGGTAGCAAAAATGTTGCAATTTTTTACTGCCTCCCTCCTAAAATAATTCTAATGCCACTGCATTCTAATGGGGAAATTCAGCTTTCCCGATTGCTCGGAAAGAATCTCAATGCCAGCTGCTCCAAAATGTTGGCATGTATGCAATGTGGTTCAGATGTTTCTCCTTGGGCTAAAAGTGTATCCAAACCGACTATGATTCTTTTTTCCTGGTGCTATCAGGATTATTTATGGGTACATCACGAAACCAAGATAATATGCAAAATGTTAAGCCCTTTCAGCTTATTTGCAAAACATGTGTTTATTCTACTCACATTGAAGTGTTGTCTGGGTCACCCTCTTAACCCTATTATAGAAATGCCATTCATGGCGGAGGGGGCTCCAGTGTACTTCTTTGGGCGCACTGGTGCTCACAATATTGGCTTGTCGCCTCAAAAAACCGCTCCTCATTCCTGGCCCCTAGAGCTGTGTGGTGGCCTTGCTGTTGCATAAAGCACTACACAAGCAACAAATGTGCTATATCCCTATGTGGCAACAATCCTGTAACACAGGCAGCCCTCTGTACATGAATCCCGAGATGTTCAGCGAATGCCTTCTAAGACAATATATTACAATACAGCATCACAATATTGAGCTACAACTGCGCCTGTCCTTCAATATGTGGCAATGAAAGTATGACAATCTGAGAAATGGAAAACAAAAGAGGGGATGGCTGGAATGTTTGGCATTCATCCCAATATCTGGCATTGCTCTGGGCAACCCTCCAAACCATCGTTCTTCAGCCTGCCAAGCAATTACAAAAGGAGAAAGATATATGCAATTTAGGCTTGGTCCACCTCTAAAGGGGCCGTGCAGCCTGAACTGACCGAGAAATGGCACACACACACCCCCCTCCCCCCAGATATCTCTTAGCGTCTGGGTCCTCCTCATTCGCCTTGCACTCAGTCCAATTTGGGCTCTGTCACTTATAACAGGTGGCTGGGCAGTGGCAGGTAATATTTCTGTGATCTGCAAAGTTACAGTAAGGCTATATGCTTCAAGAGTACGCTGGGGCACGTAAAGTCTGACACGCATATACTAGTTAATTAATTTCTTGACTTCCCTGTAAGTGTAATTAACTGCCCACAGGCTATATGTTGTTATGTAGAAGTGTTAAAAATGTTCCCTTTAATGATCAGCGCAATACTTTGATAATTTTATATTAACAATTGAGCTGTGCAAACTATTTGTTTTTGTTTGTTTATTTTTATAGCGCACCTTAACCCAGAGGTATCTGGGCGCATTAGACAGTTGCAAGAGATATAGGTGTACAGAGGATATGAAATACAGAGTTGCAGAAGTAGGACAATCCAATTTGCATAATTACAGACCAGTGCATGACAATGAAATGTACATAATTACAGACATGTGCAATATTGAGAGACACTGAGCTACGCAAACTGTACTGGCATGGGTTCGAGAATAGGGTTCAGAAGTGGAATGGTATAACAAGTACTAATGAAGTTGATACTGGCCAGTTAGCTATTTGATGGAGTTACTTCTGAAGTTTGCAAAAGAATTCATTGTTTTCAAGGATAGAGGGAGCGAGTTCCACAGCTGAGAAGCCATGACTGGGAAATTAATTCCCCCAGATTTTTGCATTTTATATCTGGGGACTATCAGGCCGAGTGTGTTAGTTGATCTTGTGACTCAGGTAGATGATTTTAACTTGATTTTTTCTGTTAAGTACAAGGGGGCTGCATTATTCAGTGCTTTATAGGTGAGGGGCATAGTTTTGAGTTGGATCTTGTCCTTGATCAAGAGCCATTTGTATTGTCTGCTTGTCTCAAGTATGCACGTATTTGCTGGCTCCCAAATAAAGGCCATTGCAGTAATTCAGCTTCGACAGTATTAATGCTCTGACAAGTGTAATACAGCTTTCATTGGATCGCAGAGGTTTGCAGGCCATGATTAGTTTCCCTGTATACGCTGTGGCTGAGGCTGTAGCGTTCACTTGTTCATGTAGATTCAAAGAGGTGTCGAGATAAAAACCTAGAGTTTTTACCTCTTTGGCCACTGGGATTTTGTTTCCATCGATGTTGAAGGAGTTGTAGTCCGAGTTTAATTTTTTTAGGTTCGCTGTGGATCCAATTTTTTTAGGTTCGCTGTGGATCCAACAATCAGTAGTTCAGTTTTGTTATCATTGATTCGGAGGCCGTGTGTGGCCATCCATGCCTGAATGATAAGATACATTTTATTCACTAGTGCTACATCGTCCTCATAAGATCCTGAGAGTGGAAGGAGGATCTGGGTGTCATCTGCGTAGTTAGTGTAGGTGATACCCAGACGGTCCAGTTTATCAAACAGGGGCTTAGTGAAGATATTGTACATAGTGGGTGATACACAGGAGCCTTGGTGGACTCAACATGTGATAGGAATAGGGTTGGCTGCTGCTGACGAGGAGAAGACTCTCATAGTCTTGTTATTTAGAAACAATTGAATCCAGGTAATGGTGTGAGGGGAGAAGTGGGCAGCAGAAGCGAGGTGGTTGCATAGTACTTTATGGCCAACCAGATCGAACGCTGCTGATAAATCCAATAGATGTAGTAGGGCCATTTTCCTGTTGTCCTTCATTTAATCAATCTGGGCTTTTAAGTCGATCAATGCCGTTTCGGTCCCATGTTGGGGTCTAAATCCCGATTGGCAAGTCCCTAGGAGGTGGTTAATCTCTAGATATTCTTGGATCTGTAGATATGCTACTCTGTCCAGAAGCTTCAATAAGAAAGGGACTGTTGTGATTGGCCTATAGTTTGTGGGGATGGTGGGGTCCAGAGATTGTTTTTTAAGTAATGGTAGAACCCATGATTCCTTTAGGTTACTGGGTGCTACAACACAAGCTCCAACCATACCCCATTATTCACTTTGTTACCTGTACAAATCTTTCATGTCTGTTTAGCCTTTCTTCCCCTGCTCTGCTATCTTTTTCTTTTCATTTGTGGACCAAGATCTAGATACCCCCTTGTGGGGCACATGGGAAGTGATGGGCACAGTATAAAACATCCATACCATAATTTATTTATTTCCTTTGACATTTGTAAAGCCAGCCGAACCCGGAGGAATCTAGGCACTGGTGACATGAAGGCGATGAAGGTTACAGCAATGTTACAGACATGGGTAGTACAAATAGTTTACAGGTGGTGGTTACAATAGATATCAGCGTAGGTGGTACAAGCATGTTGTCTAGAGCAACATTTCTGGTCAGGGTTGAGTAGGTGATGCAAAGACTTAGTAGGTTCTGCTACATTTGGAGGTCTTGTGAGTCTTGAGGCCTTTGCGGAAGGACCAGGAGTCGTCATCACAGTTTAAGGCTAGAGGGAGGGCATTCCAAAGCTTAGCCGCGATCACCGGGAAGCTGCTTCCCCCCCCGCTTACAGTCGCCTGTATCTAGGGATGCCAATTAGATGCGAGTAAGCATCTCGGGTAGGTCTGGCGGATTGGATTTTGGACATTTTTCTGGATAGGTAGGTTGGGGCAGTGTTTGAGATGCATTTGTGGGACAAGGCTAGCGTTTTGAACTTTATGCCTTCTAGGACCGGGAGCCAGTGGATGTGACGTCCAGCTGAGGAAAAACTGTCTCTTTTGCAGGTGTTTAGAGCTGCTCTTCTGGTGTTATTCTGAATGACCTGATGTTTTTTTTTTTATATTGCGGAAATTGGCGCATGCAAAGGGGGAGTTGCAGCAACCAATCCTGGATAGTATGAGGGCTCTAGCGAATGTGATGCAGCGGTCGGTGGATAGGAATGGCCTGCAGGCAATGATCAGTTTCGCAATATATCCGGCTGATGCTGTGATAGCGTTTACCAGTCTAGTTAGTGATAGCGTGGAGTCCAAGTAAACTCCCAATGTCTTTACCTCTTTGTCGACAGTGATGGTGGTCCTGTCGATGGAACAGGATGTGTACGAGTTATTGAGTGTGTTTAGCCAAGATTGTGTGCCAATAAGGAGGAGTTTGCTTTTCTCTTCATTTAGGCATAGTCTGTGTTGTGTCATCCAGGACTGGATGGTTTGGTATAGTTTGCTTAGTGAATTGGAGTCCGTGTTGTAGTATAACCCCCCCCCCCCCCAAACCAAAGGGTTGCAGCGTCTACTACTGATCCAGCAGTGCCTTCAGAGAATACAAATTACACCAGAGGGATACATGACATAGGCCCAGAGATCCATCTAAATTAGTTTAGCATGAAAACATTGGCCATTTTAAATTAATAAACCACTGGTCATTAGTGATAGATCACCAATGTCCTCATGCCACTAGTGGAGCGCAAAGCAGGAGGTTCTCCTTCAGAAATTACAAAAAGGCTTTTAAGCGGCACCTATATGCCAAAGCTATGGCACTGGAGTATAGGTAGGAGGGATATGACATGTAGAGAGAGAGACACAGCTTGTGGGTGTTTGGTTATTTAACCACCCATTAACAGCCAATGGCCATTCTATTCCCTATGGCCTTTCCCACCCACTACTTCCCTCTACTGCCCTAAACACATCATCCTCTGATCTTTAAGCTCACTATCAAGCAGTAATATCAAACTGTAGCTTGCCAGTGTTTTTCTAAGCAATCTGCTGAGAGTTAATGGATTAAATGCAGCTGTAGAAGGCTACTGGCGCAATAGAAACTTCTGGTCCACCGGTGCCTTCAGCCACTTGATTTACACCTCTTCCATGCACTGAAAGCCTGTTAAAATCAATCATTTGCCAAGTACTGATATCATATGCCCAGGTAATTACTCCATTATCCAGCTGTTGCACTCTTAGGGCCAGGTAGTACCATTATACTGATGCCTAGCAAATGTCTACTCTATGCCTAAACAAAAGCCCAAACTGTTGGCTTTGCCCATGCTCGTTTCAATAACTGTAATCAAACATTAGGAAAATGTAGTGATTCAAAGGCGATAAACAAATCATTGAACTAGTGCAATCAACTAAGTTATTCTTGAGTATCAAGCAATGACATTCAATGTGTTCAGTGGCTCAGGGCGCCAGTTTTGCTGTCTGAACCTTGGGAGCTGAAATGTCTGGATGCATGGCTTTTAAAAAACATGGCATCAGGGAGGACACATTTAGTTCTAGAATAAAATCGAAGGCTTCTTTGTATCCGTTGCGACAATTCCAGGGAGATCATCCCCACTCGCTAAGGGGTAGCCACTACTTTTGGGACTAGGGAAGTGAGCCAGCTACGCTTAACACCCATTAGGGGACAAGGTAAGAGGGATCCCTCGGGAGGGGACTCCCCCTTAAATGATAGACTCCAACAGGGTTTTAAATCACTACCCCCCCAGGCATCAACTCATTTGTAGAGTATGTAGGAGTTGGATTTTGCAATGACCATGTACACCATTTTCCCAATGGCTGGTTTGGCTTCTGATCCTAGGTATGCCCAATCGCCTCTGAAGTCTAAGAGATGAGTGAACTATCCCACTGGAGGAGTGATCCTGGAACAGCCAACCCCTCCGATGAGTTAACTTTCAAAATGTAAAAGCAACCTTCTAGCCCTATGATGCATTATATGCTTCATTAAAGCGACCTTTGAGAGTTCCAGCTATGTACACCTGACAAAGGGTGCCTGCCCCCTATGTGGTCACAAAAGTCAAAACCATTCTTGTACTCATTTTCATCAAATCACATCAAATGAGACATGGGAAATAAGAGATAGTTTACAGCACCCTACAGGTTGCATGAATTGAGGGTTCAGCGGGGCATTCGATTGACAATTCTGTGTGTTTTGGTGTGGGGGGCATAGGATGATAAAGGAGTTGTCCCTTCTCCACAGAGGGGAGCCGCCCCCTTTGAGGCTAGGGAGATGAGCCCGCTCTGCAAGGCCCTACTTAGGGTTCTGGGCAAGTGGGACCTCACTGGGAGTAATTCCCCTTGGGGACAAGGACTCCCATTCCTGCAAGGAACTTCCTGTCCATAACATACTATCTGCCTACATGGGAATCGGAAAGACTTACCTCTATTTTGAATTCCCCTGCTAGTGAAATTTCTTCAATCGGTTTGGCTTCAGGTAATGCTGGATCCTAGCTGAATTCCACAGTCAAACAGAAATGACAGACCCCCTTTTGTTTGTGATGACTTACAGAGAGCGTGAAACCCCTGTAGAGGCAAGCCTCTGACGGGAAGACGTCCCGGAGGGGCATAGCCACACCATACCACAGAGCCAGCGGTAGCGTGAGGAGGAAACAAATTGCTCGAAAGACGCCGGAAGGCTGGCGTCCTGACCGGCAAAGAAGCTAGGATCAAAATAGAGACGGTAAAGCGACTGTGTCACCTGGTGGCACAAACCACATGGAAGCCGTGGTGGGCCTGTGGCCTGTTAACGGAGGCCATCCCAGAATGCAGTGGAGAGACTGGATCCTCGAGCTCAGCATGAGAAGTTCATTAGCTGGCGATGAGAAAGGCGAACAGTGATATTCGATACTGGGAAAGCCACACGGATTATGGGGGCCAGATAAACTAGAGCGGGCAGAAGCCCTCCCGAAACTGAGCTAAACCAAGCTTATCAGATGGCCAGAGGACTTTGTGGAGCCCAGGAAACACCAACAATTAGAAGAGAGAGAGAAAGAAAGAGCGAGAAACAGCAAGAAAGAAAGAGAAAGGATGAGAAAGGCAGAGAAAGGAAGTGCGAGAGAGAGAAAGAGAGAGAGAGAGAGAAAGAAAGAGAGAGAGAGAGAGAGAACCTGTAGGGTTGCATTCTTCAAGCACAAAAGAAGACCATTGTCAAGCACCAAGTCGGAAATGGTGGAGTTGCATTAAGTAAACCTTTTCTTCCATGGTGGAGTTGCATTAAGTAAACCTTTTCTTCCTGGAAAGAGGGAGCCGTATGCAATTAAGAATTGTCATACATAACCTGCAGAGAGGTTGAGACTGTATTGCGAGAAACTGACAAACTTTTAAAAACCTCTTGAAAAACGGATCCAAGTGATTGGGCCAGGCAGAATTAATCCGGCCTTCTTTTTTTGTTATTTTCTCATAAGTGGTAGGGCCAGTTAGCCAATAGGATTTAGACAAATGACTATTTCTTTTGGACTTTGACGAGCACCCACCCTTACTTGTAGTTTGTTAGGCAGGGAAGCCCCCTCATAGCGGTAGGGCCAGACAGGCATTTTCTTATGACTTAAATAAAAACTCTTGAGCATATCCATGGTTTGCCACAGAGTCCTGTTGCTTTAAGCCTTGTGAGACATCCCTTTGTCCGATGCCTGAATGAGTGTTGAAGCAAGATGGATGTCGGGGAGCAATATTGTCCCCTGTGATACTAAGGAATGCCACTACAGGCAAGCTAAGCCTGCATGGAAGAGCTAAATCATTTCTTCTCAAAGTGAGTTGCATATTAAATCGTCCGGTTTCGTAATGGTGTATACCTCAACAACTTGGCTGAGAGCAGGTATGTCTGACTGGGGAGTCAGAGCTCTGACATCACAGTGCAAGGGAGTGATTGCAGTGTGCAATAATAAATAATAAACAGATCATTTGAGTTCAGCGTTGGGTTTTCATAGTTATTACTTCCAAAGCAGATCTGTTCAGTTTGAGCTCACAAAGGCCAGAAAGGATCAGGTGGAGGACAACAGGTTAAATGTGTAGCTGAACCAAAGGAGGGTTAACGCTCTTTAGGGGATATGCTAGTGTCCCCAAGTCAACTAAATTGGGCAGTAGATAAAATTGACAACAATGTATGTCCAAAACTCGGCTTTCTACAAAGTTGAGGGATGTGTTCATCCCACTTCTTATGTCTGGCAAGGTATGATACTTGTAGGACTGTGGGTGGGTGGATGAAGTGGGTTGAAATATGTTTGGGCTGCAGGGCTTCCAGCCTTCAGTTATCAATTTCACACCAAACGGATATTTAAAGGGATAGTCCAGTAAAAAAATATATTTTAAAAATAGATAGGCAACATTAAAAAAAATAATACTAGCGCTTTTTTTTTTTAAACTTCCTATGTAAAATTTTGAGCTATTCAAGCTCAAAATTCGCAAAAGCAAGCACATGGGCGCATCCATTTTGTGAAATGGATGCCCGCCTGTGCTGGCTTTTGCTTTTGCGGCACCAATGAAGGAAAAGCCAGCCAGCTGTAGTGAACAAAAGCTACCGCTGGGTGGCTTTTCCTTCATTGGTGCTGTACGCGGAGGACCGGGGACCGGAGACCAGAGCAGGAAAGCTGCAGCTGAATCTCGGTAAGTGCTATTTATTTGAAAAAAAAAATAAGCACTAGCTGCGTTTTTTTTCTAAGTTTTCCGGGCTGGAAGAGCCCGGAAAACTTAGAAATAAAACCGCAGCTTTAAAAACGTTGTATTTATGTTTGCGGTTGCTTTTGAAGCGGCCGCAAACATAAATACAACGTTAGCCTGAGAAACTCGGAAAGAAAAACCGCAGCGTTTTCAAACACAACCGCGTTGTGTTTCTGCCTGCTGTGGCTATCACTTTGGGTCTCCCCAGGGGAGCACCGGAGACCCAAAGTGAAAGCCACAGCAGGCAGAAACACAACGCGGTTGTGTTTGAAAAACGCTGCGGTTTTTCTTTCCGAGTTTCTCAGGCTCCTCCGAGCCGGAGGAGCCTGAGTTACTTGGAAAGAAAAACCGCAGCGTTTTCAAACACAACGTTGTATTTATGTTTGCGGTCGCTTCAAAAGCGACCGCAAACATAAATACAACGTTTTTAAAGCTGCAGTTTTATTTCTAAGTTTTCCGGGCTCCTCCATCCCGGAAAACCTAGAAAAAAAAACGCAGCTAGTGCTTATTTTTTTTTCAAATAAACAGCACTTACTGAGATTCAGCTGCAGCTTTCCTGCTCTGGTCTCCGGTCCCCGGTCCTCCGCGTACAGCACCAATGAAGGAAAAGCCACCCAGCGGTAGCTTTTGTTTACTACAGCTGGCTGGCTTTTCCTTCATTAGTGCCGCAAAAGCAAAAGCCAGCACAGGCGGGCATCCATTTCACAAAATGGATGCGCCCATGTGCTTGCTTTTGCGAATTTTGAGCTTGAATAGCTCCAAATTTTACATAGGAAGTTTAAAAAAAAAAAGTGCTAGTATTATTTTTTTAATGTTGCCTATCTATTTTTAAATTATATCTCTTTAATAAGTGGACCGTTGTTATTTGAAGGCTAACTTGTTTTGGCCGATGTGGTTCAACACTGCTATGAAAAATGTGGAGCCTATATAGGTTGCATGCTTGGTGGGAGGAGTTAAACAGGGACATCCACCCTACACAGCCAAACAAGGTCACTCAGGGTTGTGAAGGCATCATGAAGAAGGACACAGACAACAGATTCCAAATTCAGAAACCACCACGTTTATTAACTTATATGTCAGGATGGCAAAAGGCCTAACTTGCCCTATACTAAGGTGGGATTTCCCTACCTAAAGAAAACTAAGGAATGTCTGAGTCAAAGAGTACAATTTAGGAATCGGTCTGTGTCCAAAACCTATGCTTCCCCTCACAACTAATCTATACAGTGTGCAGGGATGTCGATAACCAGCAAAAAAAAAAAAAAACAGTGTTCAACATAAAGTTCTGAGCTCCTTCCAGCTCATAGCTTCTTTTCAGCTCCCTTCCCCAAATATAAAACAGTTCCACCCAGAAAAAAGTCTGGGATTATCTTTTTTGGATTTAAGATGCAATAGTCTCTTCAAATCTGAGTGTTCTTCCTCAAGTCCGGACTCAAGGTTCCCTTCCCCAAGTTCTAAAAGTCACAGTTCCAAAAGAAACACAAAATGGTCTGGTCTTTCTCAGTTTAGCTAATGTTGTTTTCAAATTGTACAGTTCAGATCATTTTGTAGCTTGCACAGATGTTGAAAATGTCACTGAAAAATTGTTTATGATCATATTAATTTGAGTACTTAAAGATCTGATGGTTTGCATGAATTGAAACGTTCTTTCCTCCTTTAGATTTCTGTTTAGAGGCAACGTTTTAATTCTGTGTAGCATCAAAGTTTTAATTATCTTCAGTGTTCAATAATTGGTTCTCTTGGCTTAGGGTTTGTTTTCCCTTCATATAAAGTTCAATAGTTCATTTCACTTTAAATGAATAGTTCAATATGCCGAGACCTTCAAAAATGTGTTTCTTGCCACACGTGACCATTCTGATACAAAATATTCCCCTTAGTTCAAGATTAGACAAACATAACTGTTGGTTTCACTTGAATTGAATATTTCGGTATTCAGAAACTTTCAAAAACGTACTCCTTGAAACATGCGGCCCATCTGATACAAAGTATTTCCCTTTGCTGTAGTTTGTTTTACTTCAAATGAACAGTTCATTGTTCGGAGACCTTCAAAACGTGTTTCTTGCTACACGCGACCACTGCATTTCAGTACAGGCTTCATTTCACACACGCACACAGGGTTTCTCAAGCCCCAGAAACTCCCTGGAAGGTATCTTGATTTGTGCTGCAGCGTGGAACAGCCATCTTCCTTCAGTGCCAGGGCTCCAGTTCATGCCACTCACACTCCTGGGGTGGCCCTTCACCACAGGGGAACAAGCATGTTGCATAGAAAGGAACCGGGCAGCCTTCCTGTATGGCTTACTTCACCTTTCCTAGTCTGCTCCACAGAGTCCCCACTCCCACGCCATGCCATGCTGCACGTTCCTCGGCTGCCTACACCAACCTCCTGGTCCGTCTCCTGACGATCCCGTTGTTCTCTCCTGCCACTGGGTTGGGTTCCATGTATACACTTGCAGCCTCTTAACAGGCTGCAGGCGTGGAAAATTATTCAGCCCTGCCTGAGGGACATGCCTGACCTTCACTGCTCTTAGCAGTCATGTTCCTCTTCCCAGTGGTAGTGGTAAAAGAGCAAAGTCTTCATTGTTCTTAGTTCATTCTTCTTCTTCGTCCCAGTATTGTCAAGTGTCAATTGTGGAGAAATGAGGGGAGCAGGCTTACAATAGCCAATTAAGGTTGGGGAAGGATTGGATTGGTTGTCACTAGGGAAAGGGGGTAACATGTCTCATCCAAGGGCACCACACTCCCAGTCCCCAAGGATCCTCCACCCAGGTGATCCTCCCTCACTTCTCTGCCCCCAGGTTTGGGATCCAATAGCGATGGACTTTCCCTGGCCGCCTGCCAAGAGGATCCAAGGGGCTCATGTTTCTCACAGGGCCCATATCCACTTTGTCCCAGTGGAAGAAAGTAATGGTTAACCCCATTACTGATCATTGCAGGGAAGCACATCCCATAGAGACTGTCTGGCACTCAGAATGGATATCTTGTGGACAAAGGAGGTAATCTAACATCCCTACAACTGCACTTCACGGAGGGTATGCAAATATCTTACTGTAGAAAAAAATAGTTTGTATATAGGATGTTTATGAAAAAACACATGAACTAAAAGCGTACATCACATGTCGACTACTTATAATAAAAGTGGCTTTAGAATTTCCACACTGCACGTTTGTAATGTTACATGACAAGAGACAGCAACAAGGTTATTATAGACTGACATCTAACGTGAAGTCGGTCTCATTGATCGGAAAGACACAAACATTCTTCAATCAGTGGAGTTATGGCCTCTATGTCCACTGTCATTACTAGAGAGAACTGAATGTCGTAAATAAACGTGTTCTGATTATTGGCTAATACAAGCAGTGGGCCTACAGTATTATAGGGTCGAATTCGCTCTTTGACAGCCACTGACATTAGGAGCCCCTTATGGCCGGCATACCATGTAGGCATTATGGAGTGATTTTTACTTTACTGCCTTTTCCATCAGATCATCCCTTTCCTTTCACACACAAGGTTAATTCACTTCTTGATCACATTATTTCCTGCTGCGCTTTGACAATATAAAATTCAGAGTGGACAGCTCAATCCCTCTTCCATCTCAGATTTGATTGTTATGGTATTGCCTGGCGTCCCTCCGAGGCCTCAAGCAGCCATTCCTGCACTTTATGACACTTAAATGGCCGGGCTACAATTTCTCCATCTTTTCACAAAATGCTGTTAATAACTCATTTCCAAGGAGGCCCTTCTTTATGCCTTGGCATTAGCAGATTTTTTATTAGGTGCCAGGCCAGGTGACACACAACCCCAGTAACCAAAGAGTTAATTAATCTGTTAGAATTTATTACATTTTACACTGCACTCAACGTGACAGTCCCTAAGAGAAACAGATGCCATATTTACAGTCCAGCCAGAATATTCACTAATATGGTCTGCATACTGACCCACTCCATCAGTGCATGGAAGACGTTTGTGGGAGTAGCCATTCATCAGCGTGATGGATGTGTGATCCGTCTTCTCTCTTATTCTGGAATTCCAATAAATATTGAAATAATTTATTGAATATTCTGCGATATAAATGTGTAGCAAAGTCACCCAAGACCTCTTTATGGTAATGCGCTTTGAAAGCTCTTGGCATTCTGAGGTTATGAGATGAAGGCAGTAACTCTTTCGGGAGGGATAGCTTACTTCGGTACACAGAAAATGGAATTTAATATTTATACAACGGGGATGCCCTTGGAGGCAGCTTTCTGAGCAACGGCAATGTGTAAAGCGTAATGAAGGCCATAGTTAGCACGACTAAAACTGCATCGAGTGCAAAATAACACGGGATGAAATCAAATCCTGCAGAACATAACAGAGAACACAGCTGCCAATCAAACATGTATTGGCAAATAAATTCAATAGCATGTTGAACCATGCAGATTAAACATCACTGTGCCTGATGGTCAGCCAGTTAGCTGACAGAGGAATTGGAATACTTGATATTGAAATTCCTCAAAGTCCCGAAAGCTGTTTATGTGATACTAAAGTACAAACCATTATGAGCAAACCAACACATGACTGTAACCGGAGGTGCTTCATATCGTTAGGCTACAATGCAAAGCTGAGCGACCTTCTTGCCTGCAGTTCTTAAACAAATCTTTTCTTTTAAGTCTTCGGGACACATGGGCAGACGTTACTCAACCAGTTATGTCTGCGTTTGCAAAATGGTTTCAAAACACATGCTCTGCCAATGTCGCAAAACCTAACGACAATTTCGGGACTTTTTAGTCACTTAAGATGGGAGAAGCCCGTGCATTGACGACTCAAAATTCAACTTTCAAAGTTACTGTACCACCATCATCTGGTAGTTTTACAACCAGAAAAACACGTTCTGCTTGAAAAAAAAAGCATTGGCAAAACCAACAGTTTGAGTTTTTGTGTAGGAATGGGATCTGCATTTTCCAGGCACTGCAATATAAATCCTACTACATGTATTGGTGATTTATAAGGCGCCTATACAAGAAATGATGATATTATCTGGGCATATCATGGCAGTGCCTGGCAAATTCCTACCTAATGCACATACAAAAGATAAAGACGTTGGCTTTGGCTGAAGACACTTGGTTAAGGCAGTTGTAATGCATCAGGAGCTGGTTTAAAGCTGCAGTTAAGAAATTACCTTTCAGAAAGGATGCTCAAAAAGCCCAGAGCTAGGCTCACAGAGGTCCCAGGGGGAGGCATTTTGGAATCTGAGGGGCAGGTTGCAGGCAGGAATGGTCTTAGGGACTAGTAGTGCCTTGTGCAGTCAAAGGATGGATAAATAACTTGACAAAACCCACAGGACTTGTGTCCCTCCTCAGGTCCCATGTCTTTCCTGTCTACACTTATAACAATCGTTTTGGCATATAGGCATAGGCAGCACCTCCTAATAGCTTAATAGCCACCTAATAGCCAAAACTAAAAATGAACTGAATACTTCTCCCCCTTGGCAACTATCTGCTATTTTCTCTTGAAAATTGGGTTAGAGTATTCATTTTTTTAACCTTTATTTAAGTACTTGGGAATATCAAACATTGAATGTAAACCACAACATGGGTGTACTATGTCATATTTTGGGAGAGGCCATAACAAGAAGACAGAATAAAATCATAGATGTTATAACTACCGCACCCATAGGTTACAGATCTTTCTGAATATACAATCTGAAGTCTGATCATATATCCTTAGGACAAATTACAGAGGGTTATAATGAAGCATATGTTTCTCCCATATCATTAGCAGATTTTAAGTCTCTCATCTACTGGTCAATTGTGGGCACCAAGTGACAAGTCAATTTCTTGAAAAAACTCCACTTTGAAAGTAGAAAGCAAACACCTATAAATCTTTGCTTGGTGATTGATGTTTTACAGATATCACCAAAAAGACAACACTTTGGGCCCTCAGGTAACTGGTTACTAAAAAACCAGAGAGCCGGTTCTGTACTTCTCCACCGAATCTTTCAAACTTTGGACATGACCATAACATATGCAGATATCCCGCTTCAAGAGAACCGCCTCTCGGACACCTTCCCTCATTCACCCGTTCAAATATCTCGATTGTGAGAGGTATGTGATGTAGTCAATTCGGTATTTTAAACTAGACCTGTTACAACTGAGCATTAATGGGTGCATAAACATATGCTGAAGCTGGTTCTAAGTAAAATCAGCCCTAAGATCACAGATACACTTGTCCCACACGCTGGCAGACGTGTCTGGATAATGTTGATCCATTAGGTCTTACAACATGGAAACTATACCACGGCAACCTGAAGAAAGCATGATATACTGAATACATGGATGAGTTGCAGGTTATCAGCCTACCAAGTGGTTATGATCAGAAGACCAGCTGCTGTTGACTCCCCCCCCACCTTAATCAGCATTTGTCTCAAGGCGAGATAGAAGGTTTGCCACTTGTGGACCGAGGCTATGGAATAGTATCCCCTCCCCCCATCCCCCGAGATATCAAAGCACTCAAATCTCTATATCAGTTTCGCCGAGCTCTCAAGGTCTTCCTTTTCAAATAAGGGGCCATGAGGGGAATGTGGGTATGGGAGGGGTGGGTGCATGTTGTTCGATCAGGGGACTTTACCGATTGTATGGTTCTTTGTTGACCTTTGTTGATACAGTTCAGTCCATTCTGAATGAGTTATAACAAAAACATTTTAAAAAGCACGGGAGGAGCCTCGAGAACGGGAGAAGGAAGGGGCGGGGCCTGGGAGGCGGTTGGCAGTTAGCCTGAGGAGAAATAAAGAAGCAGACGTGAGAGACTGGCTCAGCGTCTCATTTGTGAGAATGTAAATAGACATAACAACTGGCGACGAGTTTAGAGCCCATGCCTGCTGTCTCGAGGAGGAGTGGACACAGCAAGAGAAAATACTGGCCCATGCACAAGCAATGCACAAGTGCTCTGGGTGATGACGCAGACCAACAGAATAGTTGTGGGCAGAGGAGGTGGCCACGGAAGGATTAGCAAACCAGGGAGGGGGTTTGGAAAAGAACGGCCTGTGGAGGTGGCCGATGCCAGAGGAAGCAACGAGGAATCAGAGAAAAATAATGACCTGCAGAGGTGGTCGAAGTGAACGCTATAAGGAATAGTAAGGAGGCATGTCAGTGAAGCAGAAGCGATCAACGGTGACGAGAAAGCAGCTGGAAAAATGAAATTACCTTCTGACGAAACTATGGGGAAGACGATTGCCAGTCAAGTGAGGTAACCTGTGGGGGAGTGCGAGCATGGCCACGAGTGAGAGAGGAGGACAGCCTAAGTAACACGGTAAGAAGTGCTGCGCAAGCCCCATTTGCCCATAGCTGCACGCACTAAAAATAAAACTGTACACGCCCATATGAAACCCAGGGCGACCGCACAATAGCAAATAGAGGACTATACTTACAGATATACTGCATACCCCCACTTGAAAGCGAGGACTGCAGATTTCTCTAAAAAAAAAAAAAAATATTACCACTGAAAACGAAACGTTCACAGTGAACGTCCATGGTTAAACAGATGACAAAGACATGACAAAACCAGCGAACACTTACACATCAAATGCGCAAAGCTATAAAACATCCCTATGCACTCATGAGGTGGAATGAGAAACAAAGCAGATGATCAGCGAGTTTTAAAACACTGCACAAGTACAACTTTCCACATTTACAAACCGTACCTCACGTATAAATTGGCAGCTAGAGACACACGCATTCAGGGAACACAGGAAAGAAGGACAAAATTATCCCCACAGAGAGATAGGCAACCATGTCTCTTGATGGTGCAGGTGGAGATGCAGTGCCAGTTCAAAAGGTGGCGGGAACAGGTCCTACAAACCCAGTTAACTACCTACGCCGTCCTAACCCATTTTCCCTTGAACCACAAGAAGACCAAGGACAGCGATGGCAAGAATCGATGGAAGAATTTGAAGAATTCTTGAGAGCAGTAGGAAATCAAGATGGTGGGAAAAGAAGTGAAAAGCGTCATTAAAACCACCCCGATTCAGGAAAGGTCAACATATCAGCTCTTAACTACTGCCATTAATGAACGACTAGTAGTCCTTCCTAATAGGGACTATGAGCGATATATAGTTAACCAATGCACGCAGGCACCTCATGAAACCATCGCCCAATTTGTCTTAAGTTTACAAAGGAAGAGTAAATACTGTGAGTTTGTAAGCTTCAATGATGATGAAGCAATTAGATTAAGAGTGATTGAAGGCTGCATATCCTCAGTATTTCGGAAACACCTAAAAAAACTCCCTCTGAAGGAAGTCCTAGAGCTAGCAAGGATATATGAGAGAGTCGATACGCAAGCAGCTAACATTGAAAATCCAAAGAAATTTGACACCATCGCTGCCATGGGACTCAACATACAAGGGCAATCACAGTACTCTGGCATGCCAGCACGTCAAGACACCGAGTGGCAATCGCAGGAACCCGCCTGAGAGACAATGTTATCAATGTGGGTTTGAATTTCCTCATGAGGGCCAATGTCCAGCTATTGGTCAAATGTGCATGTGATCTGGCCAAGAGAACCATTTTCAAATCATGTGCAGAGAAAAAGCTCCATTGTTAATGGCATACAGACCCAATCAACAGATGTTGCCCAATAGGAAATATGACATACCAAGACCCTCTAATCCGAGGCCTTACCAAGAGAGAGACAGCATGAGACCCAACTTTACCAGGAACAGACCAATGTACCAGGCACAGGCAGGATTTTTTTGAGCAGTAGAGAACTTGCAAATTGAGACATCTGGAGGACCACGGGAGTTATCGGAACATGATCTCAACTTACAACCATATCAAGGAGAGGATCAAGAGATATCCATGGAAGACCCCTATGAAAACCCTCCAGTCGAAGAAGAACACTCCAATACAGAGCAACAAGACTGCGAGTATGATAGATACAGTGGAGAGTATGTCAGACTCATCTATGACACTTCCGATGACAGAGCCGCTCTAAGGGTGACAGTGCATATAGGAGGACAACATACCCCGTTCCCGATAGATACGGGAGCTACTGTAAATGTAATGAATGAGAAGATCTATAGTGCCATAGCAAGCACCTATCCACTACAAACATCACGAGAGCCCAGATCTTCCAATGGGGGCAGCCCGGCCTCTGCAATCTAAAGGACAATTCTATTGTGACCTAGTGCATAGAGGACAACGCATTCCTGTCACAATACATGTCATAAACAGCCCTGCAGTCGGAAGATGCCTTCTCAGCTGTAAAACGGCTATGGCGCTACAACTCATTGACATTCATTATCACCAATCTGAAACAATCCAAGGACTTCCCCCACAAATGCATACTCTGCTGGCCCTGTCACAAAGAGAGTTAGACATTGATGAACTGAAGGAGGCCTTCCCAAAACTGTTTCAAGGTGTTGGCATGGTAAATGACAGTCATACAGCAACACATTGATTCCACTGTACACCCTGTTCCGCAACATCCCTGGAGGATAGGGTTTCTTTTACAAGCTAGAGTATCTCATGAGCTACAGCTATTACTTGAAAATGACATCATTGAACGAGTTGACGGACCCACCCCGAGGGTATCTCCTCTGGTGGTAGTGCCCAAATCAGATGGGCGCCTTCCTCTCTGTGTAGATATGCGGATTCCCAACACTGCGATTTAGAGAGAAAGGCATTCTGGACCCAACATTGAGGACATGATAGTCAGACTGAACCAAGCCACCCGATTCTCACAAATGGATTTGAACCAAGTATACCACCAACTGGTGATTGACCACACATCCAGACCCATCACCACGTTCCTACACATGAGGGCCTGTTCCGTTATAAATGTCGTAACTTCAGCATATCCTCAGTAGCGGAAATATTTCAGGAGACAATCAGACGACTCATCGCACCAGTGATGAATGCTTTCAATTATAGTGATGACATCTTGTTATTTGGTATTACCCAAGAACAACATGATGAAGCACTGAGCCAAGTCTGCACCATCCTGCAAAACAGTGGTGTTACCCTCAACAGCCCAAAATGCGCTGTCAATAAGCGTAGTTTGTGTTTCTTTGGACACATATTTTCCAATAAAAGGGATAAGAGCGGACCCTGAAAAAGTTAAAGCCATTGTAGGTTTACTACGGTCCTTCCTAGGAATGGCGGGCTACTGTGCTCGATATCTGCCGAATTACGCAACGCTGACCAACCCAATCAGACAACTTCTCTAGAAAGACTTTGCTCTCATTTGGGATATGACTTATCAAGCAGCCTACGATACAATCAAGAGCGATCGGGCCAGTGGGCACCAACTTGCGTATTTCGACCCTGAATTGGATACTGAAGTTACAGTGAATGCCAGTCCAGTGGGGCTTGGAGCTATGCTAGCCCAAACAGATCGCAAAGGAAAGTCTGAAAGGCACATTGTAGCGTATGCCAGCAGAACTCTATCCATGGTTGAGCAAGCATATTCCCAGGCCAAACGCGAGAGCCTTGCTGCGGTCTGGGCATGTGAGAAATGTCACTACTTTGTGATTGGAAGAACATTTGTCCTTGTTACGGACCACCAAGCTCTCTTGTCCTTATTCAGAAACCCCAAGATCAAGCTGCCTCCTCGCATAGAGCAGTGGGGCATCTGCCTACAAGAATACAACTATTCCATAGTTCACAAACCGGGGGGAGGGGCTAACTCTGCGGACTATCTCTCACGACACCCTGAGGGGACACTACGATGCAACTGGAGGCAGAAGAATACATTGTATACTTCTCTCTCAATGCCCTACCACCAGCCATAACAAGAGAACTATTCGCTGAAAAGAGCAAAGCGGACTCCACCATCCAAGCAGCCATTCGTATCACCAACGCCAACAGATGGTGACACCTGGCCATGGAATGTTTAGAAGATGGGGAGGTGGATAGGAGAGACTTACAGAGATTAGAAAGGGTACAGAGTGAATTGGCCACAACGGATACTGCTCAGAGGCAATCAACTGGTGGCCCCAAAGAGCCTGCGGAAGGCGCTGGTCATGATAGCACAAGAAGGAGATAGAGGAATTGCAAATACAAAGAAAATTCTAAGAAATCAAGAGTGGTTTTCCCACATGATAGTAGAAGCCACCTTAAAACACTGCGTGGCCTGTCAAGTGACTACATCAAACAGGCCCCCATGCCTGCTCAAATAGTCCCGAAGCCTGATGGTGGGCCCTGGCAGAGAGTGGTAATGGACTTTTATGGGCCACTGGAAGAAGGAGGTCACCTACTGGTGATTATAGATGAATATTCCCGGTTTCCTTTGGTTAAAGACGTCATGCCTACGGCATTTCACCATGTAGTAATGGTGATAGATGAGCTATTCAGCGAGTGGGGTGTTCCTGACGTAGTTAAAACAGACAATGGCCCACCTTTTCAGGGACAGGAGTTCAAAAAGTAAGCAGCACATCTGGGTTTCCACCATCAGAAGATTACACCCTTATGGCCACAGGCCAATGGCATGGTGGAGCGCTTCATGGCCACAATAAAACGCATACGCCAGAAAGCAGCCATAGATCTCTTGTCTATGCCATAGGCAATTTCCCAAATGTAGAGAAGTTTACGGAATACACTGCATGAGGCGACGGGGTATACCCCCATTGAACTGATGATACAATACAAACCGAGAACTCTACTTCCTCAACTGGAAGACTACACCCCTGTTGAAGATGAAGAGATTAGGGAAAGGGAGGGCGAGGAAAGGAGGAAAGCCAAAGAATGGACTGATCGCAAAAGGAAAGCCGAAGAATATCAAATACCTGTGGACAAGACGGTACTAGTTCAACAGAAGCAACGCAGGAAGATGGACATCAGATACAAACCTGAACCACTGGTGGTCACAAAGGTCAAAGGACCAATTATTACAGCGCTTGGGGATGATGGAGAAATAACTCAAAACGCATCTTTCTTTCACAAGATGTTTCAGGAGGACCATGTGGTAGAAACGCATGTTGAAGACGACGAACAACCCAGCGTCACGCCACCTGAGGATCCCCCATTGCGACTGCCGGATGAAGAGAATCAAGGGGCAACTGGTCGCCCTCAGAGAATTATCTGCAAACCCCCACGTCTTATTGAACAGATGTAGGGTGTGACCTTTGATGATAAGTAAGGGGGGTGTTGTGGAGTAATATAGTATGGCCCCTTTAAGAGAAAAGAGAATGGCCAGCGAATGAGGAGCCTCATGGGCGGAGGAAGGAATGGGAGGGTGCTAGGAGGCAGTTGGCAGTTAGCCTGAGGAAAAATAAAGAAGCAGACTTGAAAGACCGGCTCAGCGTCTTATTTGTGAGAATGTAAATTAGACATATAACACATCCCTCTCCGTTACCAAGACAGTCATAATGCCTCATCTTGTGTCAGGGAGTCCCCCATAAGGGAATTCTTCTGTTGTGCAGGTTCAGTACATTTAGTCTACAAAGAACCCTAGAACAGGCATTCAGTGAGATATTAACTGGATCAAAAGGGCAACAACCTGCATAGTTTGTCTTCAGTATCCCAGCTCTCAAGTCTAACAAGATTGCAGCACGTTTTTTCAGCTTTACATGAGGAAGATCAGAATCGCTGCTGTACAAAAAAAGGAGGCAAACTGCGCCTGCAATATTAAACAATATAACTGAAAATGATTTGCACAGAGCCGCCCTCCCCACCACAAAGTTTGTGCGACCAGGCCATAAAAGAATATATTGAAAGTAATCCAAAAATGTAGGCAGCCCTATCACTTTCACAAAAGCCACTCTACCCATAATGGACAGTGAAATCTTACTGCATCTCCAAAACTTCAGCAGGAGTTTGGGCATATATGTCCCCAGGTTATCCTTATAGAGCACAGTGTGGTTGCTGGACAACTGATTCTCAGGAACTGTATTGAGGAATTCTGCCAGCGAAAACCGCCCATCTCTGGAGGAGCATAGGTGGCTGCGGCAAGTGGCAGTAACTTTGATTTAGACTAGTTGATATGTAGCCGGAGCGCTGGCCAAATAACTCAATGCCCTGCATTAGCAGGGTTAGATACTGCTCCGGACCTTGAAGAAATTGCAGGATGGGACCAGCATATAAAGAGACCATCTCCTTTGCTCCATAGGTGTATCCCCAGTGTGAGTGGCTTGTGATGATCAAATCTGTCAGCAGTTCAATTGTACATGCAAAAAATAGGGGGCTAGTGGGCAACCCGGTCTCATAAACATACACAACATAATTGAGGATGTCAAAGACCCATTGACACGTGTCCTTGCCATGGGTTAGGTGTATAATAACCTAATGTATGGAATAAAGTATGGCCCATAGCCGCACATATTAAGGGCCCTAAGAAGAAAGATTCATGATATAGAATCAAATGCTTCTCTGCGTCAAGAGTGGCAGCAACTGTGCAAACCACCCAGATCCACTCGAAATACGATACACAAATAATTTCCCCCTGGAATAAATCCACTGGTCATTTGATACATGCGGAACACTGGTCAGCATGTACCAAATGAGAGGTGAGAAGAAAGCGGCAAGAGGTAAAAGCTTGAGCAAAAGTTCTGGCATTAACGATCCTGACCGATAGTTGTCCATAAGAACCACATTCTTCCACAGATTTATTTGGTCTTTAAAGAAGAATCACTGTCTCCTGGAGAGATCGGGAGAGAGACAGCATGCAGCGACCCCTCCCACAATTGCAGCAGATAAGGGGGTAGCAAAGCACAATGCTCCTTGGAAAATGCTGCTATCAGCCCATTTAAACCTGGGACTTGCTGCTGAGATCATCATCAATAGGTTGTAGAATCTTATCTCCAATGCTACCCGTCACCTGTGTAGTCCCGCAGGGTTCCATCCCATCTCCAGAGATCTTCAATGTATACATGAGCCGCTGGGAGCCCTACTAGCCACACACAACATCCTCATCCACCAATACACCGACGACACACATCTATACCTCGAGATCGACTCCATCAAGGACATCCACAGGCTCAAAACCTGCCACTCACTGATCCAGTCTTGGATGTCCAGGGCATACTTGAAGCTCAACCCCCTCAAAGACTGAGTTCCTACTCCTCACCAACAACACCGAACACCCAGACATACAGACATACAGACTTGGCTATCAACCATGAACTCTGAAGGATTCACACCTGAGCTCACCTCCTGCGCCAAGTCCCTCGGGGTCCCCATCGACAAACGCCTCTCCTTCAAGACACACATAGCTAAGAACACTCAGCAAGCTTGGTATGATCTCTCCCTCCTGCAGAAAGTCAAGCTCTTCCTCCCTCGCGACAGCTTCAGATCCACTGTTCAAGCACTGGTCCTATCCCACCCAGATGGGGGCAATGCCCTCCTTGAAATCCTCCCTTGTGCCCCTGAAGTGTCCTACACACGGCCGCACGACTCACGGGTCTACGCAGATACGACCATCACTGGCTCCCACTGCATGATCAAATCACTTTCAAGTCTTGCTGCATCATCTACATCTATAGGCAGTCGCCCTCAAGTCACCCAACTAACTCACAGAAAAACTCAGCATCTCCAGCGGATGTACTGGGTTGTTTGACCGTAGCAGAATTGTTTGCAGCGGAATGGATCACAGTCAAATTCATTGCAAATACAATTTTACCGCTGCCAAACTCACCAAATCTATGTCCCCCCGCCTCGCAATACAGGGGGAGGGGGGGGAAATCGACAAGGAAAGGATCTGGAACCTTCAAAGAATAGCTCCCCGGTGGATGGTTCTGAGGTCTCTGAATGAAGGGGAGGCAGTAACCTTGGGCTATGGTTTGTAGTGCCCAAACATCCAAAGTAATGTCTCGCCTTTCTTTCAGATGCTGAGACAGTCTACCTCCCAATAGGGTGTTGAGAGTCAAGACCTCAGAGGTTTTGAGGCGCCCGAAGCAGTGGCTGTTGATAAAGATTCCGCTGCTTGGGCGAGCTTTGCACCTCTCCCTTGTCCACCATGAGGGAATCTTTTTTGGCCTCTACCAGCTATTCCTCCCACTCTTCCAACTGAGGTGTAGTAGCTAAAGGATCTACCCCTCCAAGATGTTCCACTGGAGTGAAAAGGCTGAGACTACCTAATAGCAGCAGCTAAAGACTTGGCTGCCGCCTTCGAGGTTTGCAGCTTCTCAAGGCTTTTGTCAGCCTGGCTGCCAAAAAAGTTGAGCCCATCAAAAGGCATGTTAAGGAGTCTAGACTGCACGTTTGGTGCAAAACCAGATTTCCTAAGCCACGCAAACCTGTGTATTACAGTGCTTGTCGCCATGGCTGACTAAAGAGACTTGCACATGGCCTCTTTGCCATCTTTTACAATGGCCAAGAAACCGTCTCTCCTCCCCTTCGGGAACATGCTCAGCCGCCATGGAAATATAGTCCCATAGAGTGTAAGTGAATTTTGCAAGGGCACATGTGGAGTTGGCTGATGCCATGCTCCCAGCTGAAAACACTTTCCTTAACTAGGCACCTACCCATTTATCATCCCGATGCAGTGGGATGGTCAGATAAGCAGCCTGCTTGGAGGTAGCGGTTGCTGCCTGCACCACCAGACTTTCTGGGGAAGGGTGTCTTTCGACAAGTTGCTGGGGTCACTGCTTGACGGTCGGTATTTCTTCATCAGGTTCTTATTTACTGCCAGACTTGACTCTGGTGCTTCCCAATTAGCCCTTACTCTCTTCTGAAGACCTTTGTCCACGATATATGAGAGATCATCCTGTTCGAGTAAGAGGGCAGATAATCCACTACCTTGGTTTTTAACTGCCTGTAAGAGGCATCTGCATGCTCATCTCTTTCAGGTTTTCCAAATTCTGATTCCGGCGAAGTGTCCACTCCAATGGCTGTCTGTAAACGTTCATGCAGGTCATCAGGGACATTTGGTGTGCCAGCCTGCAAACCAAAGGGCGTATCATTTTCATCAGACTGCTCCTTGTCTTCATAAATAGAAGTGAAAGACAAAGAAATCCTTCCTTGATAAAGTAGTAAAGGCTTTCTGTATTTCAGGTAAAGACGTTGAAGGCTTCGAGCCAGATGCCCATGGAGTCGTCGATGTCTTTGATGAAGAGGTTTGACGTTGATGGCACCAGTGGCTTTGATGGTGCCGCTGGTGTCCATGGAGCTGCTGGCATTGATGACCTTGACTTGTCTTTTGACTTATGACTCGAAGGATTCCTTGATGTCTTTTCAGCCGCAGTGGAGGCCTTAGTGGGACAAGATATAGTCCTCTCGGGAGAGGAGTCGGACAAGGACGTCAAAGTAGGCGATTTGTGATACCTTTTCTTCAACTTCTTCAACGATGTGGCGGAGAGGTGAGAGCCACTCCTTGACCTGGACCTTTTTTCGTCAAGGAGAAACGTCACTCGCGTCGTCGGAAGAAAGCTTTTTTGATGGGGTAGTCAAAGGGGATTTCTTAGGGAGCCTACATACCGCCAAATTTTCCCTTGCACTCCTTTAGAGCTTTTCCGGTCATTGACTGACACTTTGAACAGGCTGGGGTCTTGTGCTCCACACCGAGACACCACAAGCATACTCAATGCGGATCAGGGATCAGTCAGTGACATCTTGGCACTTTTTAAACCCAGTCTTTGGGGTTGTCAGTGCCGAATACATTTTCTGATATTTCTGGAAGACATTTCTGAAGCACGCCGCAGTTCACAAATCATAAGCTTACTCTGAAAAACAGAATTAAAGCCAACGGCCGCTGCACGTGCTATATGTGCCTTCAATGACATCATCCTCGAGACGGAGGTCCTCGAGGGAAATCGAAGTCAACTGCATCGACGCACAGCGCCCTCTGCCCCAAAAGATTTCTGAAGCAGATGAAGCTGCATATTGAAGATATCAAAGATGAGGAATATGTCGGAGGACACCATCCATTTGAAATATGGTACTGATGAGGGCTCATCTCATTCCCTGCAGGCAAAGGCACCAGACCGTTCTAAAACTCAGGGGAAAGATATGAAATTTGAAAGAAAGCACACTGCAGCACTTAAATTTTTAAAAGCATGCAGAGTCAACACACTTATCAAATCATCCCAAGACTAAGCAACACACTGACTGGATAGAAGTCCTTCTAGATTCTGGGTCTGATATTTCTGTATTTGAATGCAACCATAAGGCACTGTTGGAGCGTACAAAGGCACATAGAAATGTATAAATAACTATGCACGCTGGGCAGACATTAACAATAAATGAAGTACATTTTGTAACCATTCAGCTAGAAGGTTAAAATCCTAAAGGAAATCAAAGCACTGTTTTGGCCACAATTACATATCCAATAAAAGGGACTTTAAGCACTCTGAGATTGGTCACCATTGTTTGCGAGACAAGCACTAAGAGGTGAGGAAGTGGTGATACCTGCCTTTTCAAACAAAGTGAGTGGGGACTGTGAAAAACCTGAGGGTTTTCCCATTGCTACTCCCGAGGCAGCCTCTAAACAGGTGGCCAGGGGAGGGTCATCATTGTTGGATCCGGACCCCGAGGGTGGACTAGCGAGGGAGGATCACCTGGGTGGAGGAGCCTCTGGGAGTGGTTATCCAAAGGAGAGACATGGTATTCCCCCTTTTCGAACACCCCCTACCAGACATTCGCTCAGCCTATATGGCTTATTGTTTACCAGACACCCACTATTCATGTCCAGAACACCACTGTTCCACTGGGATGAAGAAGATACATTTAGAGGCAGTGACTACTAAAAAGGTCAGGCCAAGTCAGGTTCCCTTGGGCCAGAAAGATAGCCCAGAAGTGTCTGAGGGGCAGGCAAGGAGCCCCTGACCTTGAAACGAGAAATCGAAAAAAAAATTATGCTGAAATCATCACAACCGGTGAGTTCAAAATGAGAAAGGAGCCCATTATGTGAAAGACGCAAAGCGTGAGAGATCATTTGTTGCAAGGCAGGGACAAGCGTAGGATGAAAGACACACTGAAGAGAAAGCTTCAACTGTCCACTTTGAATTGTAATGCGGGTGCAATAACCTTGAAAGACAAGGAAACAAAGTAATGGGGTGGTCGTGTACACGTTAACACATTGTCGAATGACTCTGTTGAAACAGTATCACTCTCCTAAAGGGAAGGGGAGCTGTGCGAGGCTCGAAGAGAGATGGAGAGCAGCATTGTGAGAAAGGAAGAGCGAGCTGAAACCTCAAGAAAAACGTTTGTGAAAATAAAGAAGTTATATAGTGCTGGGGGCACGATCATGTTTGCAAACTATTACAGAAGCTACAGAGTGCCGTGGGCACAATCCTATGAAAGCCAAAGTATCATAGTGGTCCCACACAGGGCTAAGTAAAAGCTGTGCGCTCTCGAAAATCTCCGATATAAAGAGTTGTTGAACTGTTAAGGAAGGGAACCCTGTTTGAAACAAGAGAATCTAGCATGAAGAGAAACCTATTGAACTGTCAAGTGTTGAAACTGGTGGGGAAGGGAACCTCTGTTGAAACCATAACCAGAGTCTTGTGAAAGCAAAATATTGTGAAATTGAAAGCAATTGAGAAATCAGATAAAGTGTGAACTGTGAAATTCCTGAGAGACGGTAATAAGAAGGGCTTTTGAGTCTGTGCAGAAAAGAAAGCCCTGAGAAGCCTAAAGGAACTTTGTGTGAACTATTTGAATACAAGGAATTTTGTAAGATACCAAGCAACTCAAGCTTGGGTAAGGGAGTTGTGGGATAGCTCCAGTGCCATCCTGATATAACTTTGATGCACCATTTTATTTTGATCCAATCCCATACACATTGTTCTAGAGAAAGGGAGGGCAAGCATAGGTTTGACAGACATCTATTATTTTGACTGACAGGCATTTGACTACCTTTGACTTCGAGACTACTACCATTTCGAAATAGGGCCAGTTAGGAAGCCTCCAACCCCAATTGATTCCTTGTGTCTGTGTCTATCTCTTGATACCATGCCTGCCTCACAAGACCCAGTACAAAGATATGCACAAGATTGGGCAGCACTGGGAGTGGCACATGCATTTCCAGTGCTAAAGCCGCCACCACCACCACAGAGGCAGAGCACAAGCAATTGCCCACTGTGATGAATCTGGTGATGTCCTCACTTTTCCCTGAGCAGACCTCCCCCTATAGGGTCAGGAGACGGCAGCCACTACCTGATCTTGACCCTGGGGGTGGCTATATGAGGGAGGACCTCAGGTACACCTCAGGGATAGAACGGGGAGCTGTTGGAGGAAACCACATACCCCCTTGTCCCTTCAGGGATGTTCCCTCTATCCATGCACATTAATGGCATTCTGTCACACTCCTCCCCAAACTCTACGTAGATCTACTTTTGTTACTCTCATGAGGGATTGTATATGGACAACTGGGACGAGGAAGAAGCAGGGAGTATCACTTCCACCGAAATTCAGTATCCACTTCCTCAAAGTCATTAAGGAAATGATCCCATGACCACTGACACGAGAAAGAATCACAGAGTAATGAAGATTATGAGACCCAGAAGAGATACTCAAGTGATCTAGTTGTTGGAAGATGAATAAGCAAGCTGGGAAGTTTAAATACTGCCCAGCTGCACCCGACAGTGAAAAGGAGCAGAAGGAGAGAGGAGAGCTGCAGACGCAGATCCGCAGCGGGACCCGGAGTAACGCAGAGTATCACGCTGGGAGAAAATAGGCGATGTGAAGGTGAATCCGAAAAAGGAAAGAAGAAGCCTGGGTGTGGGTGGCTCATCGCTGAGAGAGAGCAAGCAGCAAGAACCGCGCACTACAGAAAGAAAAATGGCAAGGGTACATCTCTTAACCAGGCGCCCACAAAGCCAGTATGCTGAAGCAGGCAGTAGCGCTGGAGCCAACCAGTAAGCCTGGGGAGAATTAGAGGGTTACCGGGTTGCCAGCGAATGTGTACCACTCCATAGGAATAACACAACTTGAAGGGAACCGAAGAAAGCGGAGGCCACAAGTTAGCAGTGAACCTGGCGAGTACACGCGAGTTACCAAATGGCCTAATGAAGGTAGGCGCTTCTTGAAAACACAAAGAGAGGGCAAAAGAAAAACCACTAAAGGAATAAAGGGATTTGTAAAAGAAGTCACAAGTGGGTTATTGAAACCCAGCCTTAAAGAAAAAGTAATACGTATGATAAAGTCCTGGCAAGAAAGTATACCAGGTGAAGATCAATAGAGAAATAGCTTATAAAGAATCTCAAGGACGTTAATGGCTTGGGGATTATGAACTATTTTGAAAAGATATAAAGGAAAAGAAAGTCAGTAGGATGAGACATACCGTCAGGATTTTTAAATGTGCTGAAGGGTGAAGAGAAATCCTGGGGAAGGTAACTGTTCCTCAAGAAAAGCTAAGATACCAAGGGGGGGAGAGAAATCGTCTTGGAACCCGATTATTTTTTTTGAAATTGTTATATTGGAACAAGAGGTTATTCTCTAGAACTTTTAACAGTGTTCATTGGAACCCTTTTCGTTGGATTTGAACTTTTGTGTTGAACTTGAAAATTTGGGCTCTTTTGAAAAGCAAGAGACAATATCTTTTAGACCTTAGAGTTCATTTAGAGCGTGAGCGCCAGAATAGGATTACGGGAAAGGGACATACTTTTTGTTGGACATCTCGACTCCGGACAGCCCAATTAGTTTTGGTTGAGGTAGGGAAATTCTTCCTAAATGAGGAATAGGGAGGTATTTTCTAACACCCATTTCTTTTAATAAAAGTTTGTAGCAACAAACATGACGCCTCTGCAGCCGCGTCTCATTCCTGACTCTTCACACCACATCCAAACCATAGGGGACCAGTTAATGGACCAAGGGATAATTATAAAGCAAGCACACAATACTCCAGTGTTACCGACTTTGAAACCAGATGGTACTTACCATTTGATATTAGATTATCGCATTTTAAATGCACATTCTAAGACAGAGGCAGTTCAAAATCAACACAGCTCAGGACTCCTAGCTAAGTTGCATATATGCAAATACAAAACAAACCTTGATCTAGGCAATGGATATTTTACACAACATTGAATTCTGGAGAGCCAGAAATATACTGCATTTACTTTTAAGGGAATGCATTTTGAATTCATCAGAATAATGCAGGGGTACAAAAACGTGCCCAGCACATTCTCAAGTAGAATACAGAGTTTGCTGGCAGACATTCTTTACTGTTGGCAATATGTAAACAACTTTACATCACCCATGAGAATCTCAATGTACACTTGCAACAGGTGGATTTAGTCATTAGCACATTGGCTGCAAAAGGGTACTTGATTTACTTCAAGAAATCAAAAATAGCTCATTGTGAGGTTACCTTCTTAGGTTTGGCTCTCACAGATGAGGGCAGAGGCTGGTCATCAAATTCTTTTGAGAAGTGTGCCAGGATAAGTCCGCCTAACAGACAGACAATTGCAGGCCATTTTAGGTCTTTTAAATTTTGGTAGATTTTATGCGTCCAATTTTTCCAACCTAGTGACATGATTGTATGCTTTAAGAAATGTCAAAGCAGTTAATTGGTTACCAGACTGCACTCACCTTTTGCACCATGTGCACTCATTGATGACAAACTGGTCCTTTGCAAGACAGGAACACAGATAAGATTAAACCAATTGCTTATAAATCACATGTGTATTTC
The DNA here is from genome assembly GCF_040938575.1 of Ambystoma mexicanum. Classification (NCBI taxonomy): domain Eukaryota; kingdom Metazoa; phylum Chordata; class Amphibia; order Caudata; family Ambystomatidae; genus Ambystoma; species Ambystoma mexicanum. Next base: position 1,013,383,669 of record NC_090930.1, on the reverse strand, counting down.
GCACCTGAATTAGGATTCACACCCGAGAAGAAGATCCTCTCAGCAGTTCAGATTATTCAGAAAGAGCGCCCCCTAGCAGTGAAT